>NC_083401.1:45343051-50343051 GCF_020745735.1 Hemiscyllium ocellatum | reverse complement strand
GTCACTGGATGTGAATCCAAAATCTCCCTTCACAGCAGCACTGTGGGTATTCCCTCATCATGTGAACTCTAACAGTTCAAGAAGGCAGCTCAACACCTTCTCAAAGGTAATTGGGAATGGGTGATAAATGTTTGGCTAGCCAGCAACACCCTCCTGAAATGAATGAAGAAAGCAAAATTCATGAGAATGGATTGTTCACCCATCCCTTGTCTCACCTTTTTAAAATTTACATACCTTCCTAAAATTGTTAGAGTTTTGCCAAATTGAATATTTGCATTATACCCATACCTGCACTGAATTCCACTTATTTACCCATGTTAAAAATTTCCCTTTGGTCCCTCTCTGAACTGTGACATTGTTATCTTCAGCTACAAGTTTCTAAATCCTTTGTTAAAAATGATTGCTTTGTAAAATATATCAGTTCTATTCCTCATTCACACTGATATAAAGCTATTGACGTAAAATCAATTGACAACCTAACCCTTTTGCCCTTAGAAATCTGCATTTCATTATTCTCAAGGAGCCATTTATGTGCGTGCATGGTTGGAACATTTTGTGTACACAACTGGCAAGTCCAGCTGTCATCATCACATGGGAGAGTATTTCAAATGAAAAGAAATGGATGAATGAATGTTTTTGTTCCACTGACACTCTTGAAAATCAAAAGGAAGCAAGAGACCAGCAATAAGACATGTACAAGCATACAAATAAAGAGCCTGAATAGGCTATTTAGCCCCTTAAGCCTGCTCTGCTATTTTAGCAGATCATGGCTGAGCTGATTGTAAACTTTGCATTGGATCTTTCTTGAAGTTTGATCGAAAGTTCCATTTGAGTTGTTGAACTTTATATTTAAGCATAAAAATCCAAAATGCTCACATGACTTCAAGCAATGATGAAGACTGATGTTGGACTCCAATATTTCATACTAAATACATTAGATCAGAACCATTTTAAGTTGCTCTTTGTCCCCAGAGAATAAAACTACGTAATTAAGTCTATCCTTTTAACTCAATGATCTCAGACTAAGAGTCAATAGAACTGAAAATGTGTTGCTGGAAAAGCGCAGCAGGTTAGGCAGCTCCAAAGAGCAGGAGAATCGCATTTAGGGCATGAGTCTTCTTCAGGGTTCCTGAAGAAGGGCTCATGCCTGAAACGCCGATCCTCCTGCTCCTTGGATGCTGCCTGACCTGCTGCACTTTTCCAGCAACACATTTTCAGCTCTGATCTCCAGCATCTGCAGTCCTCACTTTCTCCTAAGAGTCAATAGAAGCAAAGCACAGGAACAGGCCATTCATCCCAACTTGTCTATGCACTCAGTTTTTCTCCCCTTGATCCTTATTGTTTCTAATCATGACAATTTTCCAACGGAGTCAAACTGGAAATGTAAGCTGGATGAGAGGAAAAGTTTATATGATCCTAATTATTGTAGTTCCTGGCTGTTAACGAACGTTGGCTTTGGCTACAACTTTAGGATCTTGAATGAAGTCTTGAGGGAACTTACAATTTTCACTCTTAAATCTTTCTCACTTTTAGTTTTTTAAACCACAGGACATTGTTTTATTGCTGTGTAATTTTTATTCGGTGCATTTATGCATGTGCCTTCTGTATGCACTAAATGACAAGGCAAGACAGCAGTATTATGAGCCTTGTCTCTGTTATTGGGGGGGAGTATGTGAAAAAACAATGATAACAATGCAAGGCAGAGATGCTGCACACATTAGTTAGGGTCAGGGTGAATGAGTGCTATGAGGGCTAATGAAAAGCCTGTTGATGCATCCTGGTTCAGGAGAAAGTGAGGACTGTAGATGCTGGAGATCAGGGTCAAAAAGCACAGCACTGGAAAAGCACAGCCGGTCAGGCAGTATCCAAGGATCAGGAGAGTCGAAGTTTTGAGCATAAGTTTGGAGGGAAGTAAGGGAGGAGGTGTGGGTGTAAGTTTTGCAATTCTTGCGGTTGCAGGGGAAGGTGCCGGGAGTGGAGGTTGGGTTGGTGGGGAGTGTGGACCTGACGAGGGAGTCCTGGAGGGAGTGATCTTTCCAGACTGCTGATAGGGGAGGGGAGGGAAATATATCCTTGGTGGTGGGATCTTTTTGGAGGAGGCGGAAATGACAAAGGATGATACGATGTATGTCTATGGGCTGGGTAACATGTTTCTGAGCACACAGTCCCCATGTATTACAATGAGAGCTGCTGCTGCATGTCAGGTTGCAGCATTGAAGTATCCTATAGACGGATTGCAGCTGTGCCATGAGGATTCTTAGAGGTTGGCACATGTCAGATGCCAGTAGATTTGGGGTGAATGTGGCATGTGCCAATGGAGATCTTGTTGCCTTGTTTCCAAAGCAGGGGTACTTTGGAACAAACAACGACTTTAATTTGCCATGACCTTCCTTTGGTTCCCCTGTTGTGTTTTCCCAATGTACAGTTTCTTTGGTGAGTTTGTTAAGATGTGAGGCTGAATATTAATGAGGTGAGTTGTTTACTTAACAAGGAGTTTAATAAACATTAATTCCATCAATTGTTAATTCAGACCCCTATGAGGTTCTGGCCATTGGAACATCAATTGAATAAAATATTTCATGAAAAGCATGTAGTTCTCAATAATTGCGGGCCTTGGTTACTGGACTTAGTTTCAGAGAAAACACCTGCCTGTTTTTCCAAGTGGTTTTTATGATTATTCTGTTTGAATTGCTTCTTGCAGTTGTCAAGTAAAGAGGTTGAATTATTCTTTTGCGCAAATCCAATTTAGTTTGTAGCTTCTAGCTGGTATTCAACTGAAACCCACAGTTTAGTTTTGATAGTTGCTAGTCTTAAGCAGGGATTTTTCAAGTGTTCCAATAAAAAAAGCATCTGAAGGATCCTTTTGGTACAGTGGTATATCCCAATCTCTGAGTTCAAGTCCGACCTGCTCCAGAACTGTATAATGATAGATTGTTTTTAGGAAAACAAATAAAAGAGTATCTGAATTGAAAAGTAGCTGAAACTGGATCCTCATTAAATGAGTCAGTTAGGCCTTTTGTTTTAGGAGCATAAAAACTAGATAATTTCGTGTAACTGAGCACTTGACTGTGACTTATAATAGAGTGCAAGAGATAAGTGACTTAGCTAGTTAACCAGAGGATGGGAGAGGTCTGTTTAGTTGCTTTTGGTTAGATCTTTTCAGCCTCCAGGAATTGATTCTTATACATCTGCAGGACATGTAAGAGGTTAAATAGAGAGTGTCTGGGAAATGATTAAAATTTATTCTTTTCCTAATGTTCATAATAATGTAATAGCTGGTGGTAAGAATAATAAAACATATGTAACAAAACTAAATACAATGTTGAATGTTCTAATCATGCAATCCCTTACAATACATTAAGGATTATAGGAAGTGATGTGTCACATTTGCAAAATATGGCATTTCCTGGATATCAGTTTGTTCCAGAACAGTGTTTGAAGTTTGAGTGATCATTTGAAATTTGTCATTCCTATCTTGGACCTGATGAGCATAAATCAGAAAACTCTGATAACACATCATTCTGTTTGTCAAACATCTGTCAATGTCAGGAACCTGAACTATTATGAAGAAGGTTACCTAAGAGTACAACAGGATCTTGATTAACTGAGGAATGACAGATGGAGTTTAATTCAGATAAATGTGAGGTGTTGCATTTTGTAAGACAAACTAGGGCAGGACTTGCACGATTAATGTAGGGCTCTAGAGAGTATTGTTGAACAGAGAAACTTAGGGGTGCAGTTACATAGTTCCTTGAAAGTGGTATCATCGCTAGACAGGGTGGTGAAGGCATTCTTGCCTTTATCAGTCAGACCATTGAGGACAGACATTGGGACATCATGTTACAGCTGTAAAATGCATTGGTAAGGCCACTATTTGGAGAGCTGCATTCAATTCCGGTCAGTCTCGGATGGATGCTATGATAATGGAAAGGGTGCAAGAAACAATTGCAAGGATGTGATGGAGACTGGGAAGTTTCACTTATATGGAGAGGCTAGGACTTTCTTCCTCTGTAGTGTAGGAGGCTGAGGGAAGACTTTATTGAAGTTTATAAAATCATGAAGGTCAGAGTTAAGGTGAATAGCCAAAGTCTTTTCCCCATGGTCGGGAAGTCCAAAACTGAAGGGTGTAGGTTTAAGGTGAGAGGGGAAAGATTTACAAGGGACCTGGGAGGCTTTATTTTCACACAGAGGGTGATGTGTGTATAGAATGAGCTGCCAGAGGAAGTGGTAGAGGTGGGTACAATTACAACATTTATAAACCATTTGGGCAGGTATGTGGATAGGAAAGGCTTAGAAGGATATGGATGAACTGCAGGAAATGGAATTGGTTCAATTTAGGAACCTGGTTGGTGTGAATGAATTGGGTAGAAGGGTCTGTTTCTGTGCTCTGAGTTGATGGCTGGATTTATCTCTTTTACAGATGCTGCTTGAACTGCTGAATGTTTGCAACATTTCTGGTTTTCTCTTTGATTTACAGCAACTGAAGTATTCCTTTTGTTCTTTTTTTGCACAGGTTCTTTATCACTTTATTGATTTCAATCTTCTATCCTGCCTTTTTCTCCTATTCAGTAATAATCTTCTAATTTCCCTGGTTAGATCATTCACTCATTTCCCTACTCTGAGAAGTTAGTGCCAATCTTCTGTTCAATATTTCCTTTTTGTTGGCAAAGCATCTCAATCACTGTCTAGAATGATGAATTTTATATCTTTCAGAAAAGATAATAGACATGATCTTTCATTTAAAAGGTCACAATTGACAGCTGAAAATAAAACTTGGCCCACTGAGTAGACATGTTTATTCTGCAGACCCCAAGTTTGCTTGTTTTTCCGTTTATTTCCTAAGTTTTGTTTTGTATTTTCAATTCATTGATTTGTAAAGAGCTGCTGTTGAATTTTTGTTCTTCAACCAGTGAAACGACAGTTTCAATGAAGTCATTTTTTTTCTGTGAAATTTTATAGCTTTTTGTCGCCTGCTGTTCTGTTTACCCAATGCTCTCTTCAGTGGTAACATCCCTGCTTGGATGAGAGTTGTGTTGAATTATTTTGAGGCTAAATTGACTCAGAGGTGACAAAGTCTAGATTAGAGAGGTGCTGGAAAAGCACAGCAGTTCAGGCAGCATCCAAGGAGCTGCTCCTCAGATGCTGCCTGACCTGCTGTGCTTTTCCAGTACCTCTCTAATCTAGACTCTGGTTTCCAGAATCTGCAGTCCTTGTTTTTACTCAGAAGTGACAAAGAAAAAGAAAAATCTTTCATGTAATACTTTGCCATTCCCCACAGCCCATCTTTCAATGCTTCACAAGAGATGAATTACTTTTGAAAGCCAGTCATTGGTGACAAATACAGCAGTTAGTTTGCAAAATTCAATAAACTGTAAATGAGATAAATTAATGTGTTTCTTTTTTTTAGTCCAACAAGTTTATTTGAAATCACAAGCTTTCAGAACGCTGCTCCTTTGTCGCCTGACTGGCAGCTCCACATCATGGCTTCTTCTATTGATCGAAGGAGTAACATTGGCCAGAACACTTATATTGTTTAAAAGCACATCCAGTGATTCCTCACGCATTGTATTACATTGTAAGGTTAAATGATGTCTTTTTTATAGCTTGGAAGGGGTTGGTTAGCTCAGTTGGCTGGACAGCTGTTTTCTGATGCAGAGTAATGCTAACAGTTTGGGTTCATTTCCCATACTGGTTCCCCTGAAGGACTCTCCTTCTCGATCTCTCCCTTCACCTGAGGCGCAGTGATCCTCTAGTTAAACCACTACCTGACATTTCTCTTTAGTGAAAGAGCAGCCCTATGATCTGGTAGGACAATGGCAACTTTAACTACTACATTCAAGTCTAACTCTAAGAGTGTTACTATAAAAGTAAGGTGCCAATTCTGTAAGAGACTAGAATTGAATTTGCCTCCGTAAACCAATGAGCAACTTGACAAAAATAATCAATGGCATTGCTCATGAACGAGAAGCCAGTCGAGCTCTTTAAGGGGATTTAGAGATTTTATTCTTAAGATTCAGCAGTTGTACAATCCAATATAAGTGTTCTGCGCTGATAAATCATACAATAGTATTAGATGTTTAAATGCCAGCATGTCTTTGTACTTAGTATCTTGCCTATTCACACATACCATCTCTGGAGTTAAATGAATAGGGCGTGCCCGGGTCATCAGGCTAAACACTTAGAGGAAAGTTGCTAGGTGGTGTGAATCATATATTGATTGAAAACCTGAAAATCATTTGCTTGTGTTTTCATCCAGGAAAGTCTCTTAATTTGAATTACAAAAACTAAGGGGACATATTGGATGTCCATCCACTGATCAGAAACATCCTCTACTATCTGTTCTGCATGGTGCAGGGCAAATGCTGCCCCTGTTTTATTAGCAGAGGACCTAGACTATGGCCTTAGCTTTGACCCTCCTGCTGAATAAATCCTTTAAAACAAATCTCATTAAGTCTTGATTAGCTTAGGCCAATCAGAAAATCTTGGTTAAAATTGCCATAGGTTGTGGCTTGTAAAGAGTTAATGATCATTAGAAGTAATTGCTTAAGGCATGTGTGAGAAGGTTTATCCTGCTTCCCATTGGGAGGAGAGAACCCTTGAGGCTCTGGAGAGACAGAGAGACCAGGATGTTGATATACATCCAAAGTCAAACTAAAAACCAAAAGTTGTAAAGCACCTGTAAAGTGCTGTCCAACTTTTTAATATGTGTTTTATAATTCATCAAAAGTTTTCTGAGTTACTGCATCACATTATTTTCTGTTGCTTTCTTGGTTAAAATCTCAAATTAATATTGGGATTTAGGCGTTAGAACTTTAAAACTTGCAATCCTTCTGACTCCTTATGTCAATTGTCACTACTTGCCTTTTCACCTATTTTTGTGATATCAGTAAACTTGGCTACAGAATACTTGGTTTCTGAAATGAAGTCATGAACATATCTTGTAAAAAACTGCCCTCAGCACTTAGGGCACTCCACTATTTACAACTTGCCATTCTGCAAATGCCCTCTTTGTCCCAAGTTAGTTAACCATTTCTTTGTCCATGGCAGTACACTAACCCTCAACACCATGGGCGTTTACTTTATTAAATAAGCTTGTGTGCAGAACCTGATCAAATGTCATTTAGAAATGCAGATTTATTACAACCATTAATTCATCTTTATCTACACTGATTATAGTCTCCACAAAGAATTGTTCAGGCATGATTTCACTTTCATGAAGCCATCCCAACTCTGAATGTTCCACTCGTCAATCCTTTATAATAGACACCCAGCTTCCCATCAAAAGATATTAAACTTAACTGGCCTATGGTTGCCTAGTTTTTGTATAAGAGTGTTTCATTGGAGGTTTACAATCACCTGGGACTTTTCCAGAATCTATGCAATCTTGGAAAACTGGTACCAGTGAATCCACTTTTGCTGCAGCTTCTTCCATTAAACTCCTAAGATAAAACCCATCGATCCAGGGAACTCCTCAATCTTTAGACACGTTTTTGGAAAACTGCTATATCCTGTACTACAAAAATGGCTACAAAGTATTTGATCAACTCTCCTATTTTCTGGCTTTTTTTTGCATACCCTCATAAGAAGTCTATCTTCACTATTCTCTCTCTGTCTCTGTCTCTCTCTCTCTTCCCCTTTTTATTGACTAGTTTAGATTGGGAATATGGTCAACGTGAATTAGTTGGACCAAAGTGTCCGTTTCCATACTGTATGATGATATTGAGAGAAGCTCATCCTGTCTGATTTTGTTACTTGGTAGTTTGCCTGAATAATTTATTTTCGCTGTTTAATATTTATTTTGTTATCTCTTGTTGGCTTGTAAAACTTTCATAATTCTCTGATTTACCAGTGTTGCTGCCTCATTGTATATTTTATCTTTCAATTTTATAATATTTTATAATCCCTGATGTTTGCTTCATTCCCTTCCTAGAATCTTTTTCCCTCATTGGATTATATTGTGAGTGATGAACAATTTTCTTAAACATCTATCAATGTTCATCAACTGTCTTTCCCAATCTACATGAAGATTAAAGACATTAGTCTTTTTTACACACCCTCATTCTCTCATGATTTATCCTGTCTTCCAATAATGCTACTGCTACAAGGTCTGTCTACCACTGTAATCAGTGTATTTTTTTTCCTTTTTGCTTACCTCTACCCATATGGATTCTGTCTCTTCTGATCCAAGATACATTTATGTGAATGAATTGATTCCATTTTGAACTAACAAAGCTATTCCACCTTCCTTCCTTTCTTGCCTTTCCTTTCTGAATGTTTACATTCAATGAGGAATAAAAGGATGACTAGGGTAGGAATAGGGCCAGTCAAAGACAAAAGTGGGAAGTTAAGCATGCACCTTGTAGAGTCGGAGAGGTGCTAAATGAACATTTCTCATTGGTGTTCACTCAGGAAAAGGAGAATATTGTATAGGAGGAGAATGAGGTACAAGATATTAGCCTAGAAAGGATCGAGTTTAGTTACACACAGGTGTTATCAATTCTAGAAGGAATGAAAGTAGACAAGTCCCCTGGGCCGAATGGGATTTATCCGAGGATTCTCTGGGAAGCTAGGGAGGAGATAGCAGAGCCTTTGGCTTTGATATTTGAGTCATCATTGTCTACAGGTTTAGTACCTGAGGACTGGAGGATTGCAAGTGTTGTGCCCTTGTTCAAGAAGGGCAGCAGAGATGACCCAGGTAATTATAGGAAAGGTTTTGGAAAGGATTACAAGAGATAAGATTTATAATCATCTAGCAAGCAACAATTTGATTTCAAATAGTTAACATAGTTTCGTCAAGGGCAGATCGTGTTTCACAAATCTCATTAAGTTTTTTGAGAAGGTGACCAAGCATGTAGATGAGGGTAGGGCAGTTGACATGGTATACATTGACTTCAGTAATGCCTTTGATAAGGTTCCACATGGTAGGCTGATGGAGAAAATGCAGAGGCATGGAATTAAGGGTGATTTAGCAGTTTGGATTAGAAACTGGCTTTCTGAAAGAAGGCAGTGAGTGGTGGTTGATGAAAAATATTCAGTCTGGAGTCTATTACTAGTGGTGTGCCACAAAGATCTGTTTTGGGACCACTGCTGTTTGTCATTTTTATAAATGACTTAGACACAGCCATAGGTGGATGGATTAGTAAATTTGCAGACAACACTGAAGTAGATGGAGTAGTGGACAGTTTGGAATAATGTTACAGGTTGCAGAGGGACTTGGATAAACTGCAGAATTGGGCAGAGAGGTGGCAAATGGAGTTCAATGCAGCTAAATGTGAAGTGATGCACTCTGAGAAGAATAACAGGAAGGCAGAGTACTGAGTCAATGGGAAGATTCTTGGTAGTGTGCATGTGCAGAGGATCTCGGAGTCCATGTGGATAGATCCCTGAAAGTTGCAACCCAGATGGATAGTGCTGTTAAGAAGGACGGTGTGTTAGGTTTCATTGGTGGAGGGATTGAGTTCCAGAGTCGCAATATCATGCTGCAAGTATATAAAATGCTGGTGCGGCCTCACTTGGAATATTGTGTACAGTTCTGGTCGCCCCATTACAGGAAGGATGTGGAAGCATTGGAAAAGGTGCAGAGGAGATTTACCAGGATGTTGCCTGCTCTGGAGGGAAAGTATTGTGAGGAAAGGCTGAGAGACTTGGGTCTGTTCTCATTTGAAAGAAGAGGGCTAAGGGGGAATTTGATAGAGACATACAAGATGATCAGAGGATTAGATAGGGTAGACAGTGAAAGACTTTTTCCTAGGATGATGACGTCAGCTTTTACGAGAGGGCATAACTACAAATTGAGGGGTGATAGATTTAAGACAGATGTCAGAGGCAGGTTCTTTATGCAGAGAGTGGTAAGGGCGTGGAATGCCTACCTGCTAAGGTAGTCAATTCAGCCACATTAGGGAGATTTAAACAATCCTTAGATAAGGACATGGATGAGTTTGGGATAGTGTAGGGGGACGGGCTGAGAATAGTTCACAGGTTGGCGCAACATTGAGGGCTGAAGGGCCTGTTCTGCGTCATATTGTTCTATGTTCTATATTCTACCCCTCAACAATTAGTTCCAAGCTTTGATCTCTTTGTAACTTTATCTGCACAATGGCTAGAAGATCTTATCCATTAACCTCTATTTGTGCTGTTAATTCATTTTATTTTGTTTCAAATATTATTTGCATTCACATTAAGAGCCATTAACTTTGTCCTTTTTTCTTTTTGCATCCCTTTGCCCTAACTTGCTGCTTATGTTAATGGAGAAATGCTGTCCTTTCCTGACAACTCTGGGAATCATTGTCAGCATAGTTGTCTTGCAATGTCGCCCTATCCTTTTATTTGCAAAATTGTTTTCCCCTCTCCTCAACAATCTCTCCTCTAATTAGCTTAAAGTCCTTGCTGCATCCTGAGCTGTTTGATTTGCCAGGCTGCTTGTCCCTTCTCCCCTAGTATAGATGTCAGGACCCCATGGTCTGAAACCCAATCCTCCCATAACAGTCTGGAAGCCTTGCACTTAACACCTTGACATAATTTACCTTGTGTCTAAATTAGAGTGGTGCTGGAAAAAACACAGCAGGTCAGGCAGCATCCGAGGAGCAGGAAAAGCGACGTTTCAGGCAAAAGCCCTTCATCAGGAATGAAGGCAGGGAGCCTCTGGGTTGGCGAGATAAATGGCAGGGGGATGGGGCTGGGGAGAAGGTAGCCAAAAGTACAATAGGTGGATGAAGATGGTGGTGACGGTGATAGGTCAGAGAGGAGCGTGGAGCAGATACTTGGGAAGGAAGATTGGCAGGTAGGACAGGTCATGAGGATGGTACTAAGCTGGAAGGTAGCGGTTCTGTTTCTGGAAATGGTTGAAAAGCTTCAGGGTAGAGGAGATGACCTGGGGGTTGAAGTGAGAGAGAGAGAGAGAGAGAGAGAGATTCACTGAGATTCTTGTAGAGACAGGAGGAGAACTGCCAATTTGTCTGCAGCTTAGCTGGTAATCTTGAGACTATCACCTTGGAGATTTAGCGTTTGAGGTTAGCTCCAATTTTTTAAAAAGTTTAAATTGTTACAACTTTTTCAGCAGAACCTCCTTTTCAAGATCTAACATTATCATCCACATTGATGTTAATGACAACAACATAACCTTGCTGCAATTGGCTCTCCAGCCTGAGTGATGTCCTTAACGCTGACATTACGCAAGCAATTAACCACTGAAACTTGCGCTCATGACTGCAGCTTTCAGAACCTCCTCTAGCAGCTTACACACTGCTGATGTCAGATTCGCAAGTTTGCAGGTTTCTCCTTACATCCCTTCTGAAACAAAAGCAGAGTATTAGCCATTCTCCAGTTATCTGGTACCTTGCCTTTAGTTATAGATGTAGTTACAAGACCAAGTTTTGCAAGGGGCCCCACAATTTCCTCCCTACCTTACCACTTCCCTGGATACGCTAGATCGCCTTTTATATTTTCTAAGACCTCCAGCACTTCCTCTTCTGTAATGTAAACTGTTTGCAAAGTATTTATTTTCCTGAATTCTCTCACCTCTATTTCTTTCTCCACAGTAAGACATGATGTAAAATATTTATTTAATATCTTTCCCAACTCCTGATAGTCAACACAAAAATCTTTAAGGGGCCCTAATCTCCTTTAACGTACTTTTACTCTTAATGTACTTCTGGAATATCTTTGGATTATCCTTCATCTAATCTACCAAGGCTCTCTCATAATCCCCCTCCCACCTTTGCCCTCCTGATCTCTCTCTTAAGAATGACCCTACACTCTCTATATTGTTCAAGAAATTCATTTGAACTCAGGTGTCTATATCCAATGTTTGATTTTTTTTATTCTTGACTAGAACTTTAATGTCTTTAATCAACATTTGTTCTTAATCTTACCAGCATTAGCTTTCATTCTAACAGAAAAATAATGACTGACTTTTCATCATCATATGTTGGAAATCCACCTCCTTACCATATGATAAGATTACTTACAGTGTGGAAACAGGCCTTTCGGCCCAACAAGTCCACACCGACCCTCTGAAGAGCAACCCACCCAGACCCATTCCCCTACACCTCATACTACAGGCAATTTAGCATGGCCAATTCACCTAACCTAGGCATTTTTTCTTGGACTGTGGGAGGAAACCAGAGCACCCGGAGGGGACCCACGCAGACATGGGGAGAATGTGCAAACTCCACATAGACAGTTGCCTCAGGCGGGAATTGAACCTAGGTCTCTGGCACTGTGAGGCAGCAGTGCCAACCACTGTGCCACCATGCTGCCCATATGTCCCTTTACCTGTGAACAATCTACTGCAATCAACTTTTGAAAGCTCATGCCTCATATCATTAAAATTTGCCTTACTCCAATTTAAAAACTTCAACTTTTATGGAGAGCTTCCCCTTTTCCACAACTATTTTAAAACTAATGGAATTATGATGACCAGTCCCAAAATGTTCCATTACTAATGCTTCAGTAACTTGCCCTGCCTTATTTCCCAAAAGAAGGCCATGTTTTTCTCCTTCTCTAGGACAAACATTTATATATTAATAAATAAAAATTTCTGTCGAGATTCAAATTTCATCCAGATTTAATTATTGCCACCTCTTGGGAAAAAGACTGCTCAAAGTTTGTAACAATTCTATTTAAAGCTATTGCTTTGAAATAACTCCACAAAAGCCAGTATTCCATGACAAAGTCCCCCTTTATTTACAAGTGCAGACTCCTTAAACTGGTCCAGCTCTCAAAGTCAGCTAGGGCTCCCTGAATGGAGCTGAAAAGTGTGATACTGGAAAAAGCGCAGCAAGCCAAGCAGCATCCAAGGAGGAGAGTTGACATTTTGGGCATAAGCTCTTCATCAGAAATGTGAAGAGGAAGGGGACTGAGAGGTAAATGTGGGTGTCGGGCCGAGGGCAAAATTGTTGTAATGGTGTGAGGAAGATGCAGGTGGGAGGTGAATGTGAGGAGAAGGTTGTTGGGATGGTGTGAGGAAGACGCCAGTGGGAGTTGAATGTGAGGAGAAGGTTGTTGGGATGGTGTGAGGAAGGTGCTGGTAGGAGTTGAATGTGAGGAGAAGGTTGTTGGGATGGCATGAGGAAGATGTCGATGGAAGATGATTGTGACGAGAAGGTTGTTGGGATGACATGAGGAAGATGCCGGTGGGAGGTCATTGTGAGGAGAAGGTTGTTGGGATGGTGTGAGGAAGATGCAGGTGGGAGGTGAATGAGAGGAGAAGGTTGTTGGGATGGTGTGAGGAAGATGTCAGTGGGATGTAAATGTGAGGAGAAGATTGTTGGGATGGTGTGAGGAAGATGCCGGTGGGAGGTGAATGTGATAAGTCAGTGGAAGGGTGGAGGGGATAGGTGGGAAGAAAGATGGATAGGTCAAGAGGGCAGTGCCGAGTTGGAGGATTGGAGCTGGGATGAGGTAGAGGGGTTGGATGATATAGAAACTGGTGAAGTCAATGTTGATGCCGTGTGGTTATAGGATCACAACCAGAAGCTAAGGAATACCTCCTCCCTGATTGGGGCTATTAATTTGGTCCAATCAGGAGATTTATAGCGAGAGTCACGTGACTGACCCCATCCCAGTCACGAAAGTTTTCTCTTTTAGCAAACTATAAATTACAAACTAAATTAGATTTTCACAAATTAAAGATGTAGATACTTAGCAAATGGGCACACATTCAGTCCAAATGTGAAATTAATATGAAAATTTCAACCTGTTTGTGTTTTTCCACCAGTGTCAGATAATCCACCTAAAACAGAAAATTCAGTTGCAAATTGCGCTTTGGATTCTGAGTTTAGTCTTCTTCAACTTTCATTTTAAATGTGCAAGACATGAAAAATCTAATTATTATGTGTCAAATCTTACAAGGAGTGGAAGTGAAAGTTGGATTGACATTCCATTTTATTTTGCTTGCCTTGTCTTCAAACTCCTTGTTTCCTATTACCTCTGATTCAAGCTTCTTGTGAAATATGCTGTGTACAAGTTCAGGAAACCTTTATGCACAGTGCAGGGGCAGTGCTGGAGGCAAAACTATGCCTTCAATTCCAGCAGGAATGGCTGTATTGCAGGATTTAAAGGTTCTAAAGGCACTTCAACAAGCTTTAAAAAGAAGCTAAGTATCTAGATTAAGGAGGTGAGGGAGAAGGCTGGCAGGTGGGTTGGGGGAAGGATGATAAGTAAGGCAATAGATGCCAGGCAGAAGGGTAAGGGAATAAAGTAGAAGGTTGGTGAGGTGGTGTGGTGGCAGATAGGTGAAGGTATAGGATACCATGTGAGGGAGCAGGGTGTCAAGTGAGTTGATAGGGGTTTTGAGTGACATATGGGTAATGAGGTTGGGTGGCAGCACAGTGAATGAGGAACATCCATTGATATGCAGGCAATGGTGTAGGATGCTAGATGGATGAGAGGTAGGGTGTTAGGTAAGGGGAGGTCACAAGGTAAATGAAGGTAAAGAGTGACAGATTGGTGAGGGCGTAAAGTGGCAGATGTGTAATTAAGTAGGGTGTTGCGTTTGTGTGTGATGGATAGGTTTGTAAATTAGCTAGGTGGCAGATAAATGAATGAGGGACTAGTAGGTGAGTGGAGGTTGGTGGTATGATGGTGATGAATGGATGTAGATGAATTATTAGATTAGATTAGACTTACAGTGTGGAAACAGGCCCTTCGGCCCAACAAATCCACACCGACCCGCCGAAGCGCAACCCACCCATACCCCTACATTTACCCCTTACCTAACACTACGGGCAATTTAGCTTGGCCAATTCACCTAACCCGCACATCTTTGTGACTGTGGGAGGAAACCGGAGCACCCGGAGGAAACCCACGCAGACACGGGGAGAACGTGCAAACTCCACACAGTCAGTCGCCTGAGTCGGGAATTGAACCCGGGTCTACAGGCGCTGTGAGGCAGCAGTGCTAACCACTGTGCCACCGTGCCGCCCGGGAGAGGGTAAGGTGGATCAGATGTTAGGAGATCAGGGGAATTAGGCAGGAAGAGTGTTGAAGTTTATCAGGTTTCAGTGAGTTGGGGTTCTGGTTTTCAGGGAGTACAGAATGCTGGATGGGGTCTGGTGTTAAGGAAGTAGTTGGACATTGGAGAAGGTTCAGGTGTTAAGGGAATTAGGTCAGGAACAGAGTGACATTCTGGTGCCAAGAGAGTTCAGGTGTCAGAGAGAAATTGAGTTGGATGTGAATGGCTTGGAATCAACGTGACTTTTCAGGTGGTCATTTAGAGTGATGGTTGTCAGTATAAAGTTAACCTGAACATAGAGTATACTTTAAAATCTCTAGCTTTGGCTAATGAGTCCACCTCTGACTCCTCAGACTCAACTCGAGGAATGAGTGAGGGGAGGATTCTTAGGGAAACAGTGGACATTACCAAGAGAAGCAGGTGAGAAAAGGACCACATGGCAGTCTGCTGAAGACAGAACTAGATTCACTGAGCTAATTGGAATTGGTTCTTGCTGTACTACAGAGAAAGGAAGCAACTATTTAATGATTCTTTGTGAATAATATCTTTTCCAATCTTAAATTTTAACATAGTTTATAAACTGCTGGTAGCATTACTGACATATATAAAAAGCAATATTAGTAATTGAATAATTTAATTTATTAAAATTCACTAAGCCTGGCAGTTCAAGTGATGTGTCTTTCATATCTGGATATTGGAAAACCCTGGCTAATGCTTCATCTAAATCAAATTTTGATAAAGGTGAGAGCAAAAATATTAACCTGCTTCTCCCTTCCAAACCTTTTTACCTTTGCACACTGGGTGGCATATTTGAATCTTTCAGCTTTGAAATGTTCATCTGAAGAAGTAATGATACCTGAAAGCTTTTATGCTTCTATAACTTTCTCATTGCGTTAAGTGATAACATTCTGGTCTGAATATTTTGTCTGAAGTTCTCTGCATGCACTAAGTCATATCTTTTGCAATATTTGTAATCTTTTCTGATGTTGACATTCATCAGAATTTTACATTCCGATTTGATGTAGCACTTTCTTGTTGTTTGCATTAATAATGCATAAAACCCTTGAGCTAAAGTATCTTAAGAAAATTCATAACAACAATATGGCATTAAAGTTGTAGAATTAGCCTGTCATACAACTAATACAGCTTAGTGTGTAAATCCGACTTTGAACTGGCAAAAATTAATTAAAACTGGATCGTCACTACCTCACAACTTGAAGGTAGATGCTGTGAAATTCCATTAGTTTTCCCTTTCTGCTACCATAACAAGTAGGACCATCATAGAAATATAAACTTCTTTTAAAAAAATGACAGGCTATCAACACTTTCCTTGAAGGTTCTAGCAGTCTATCACCAATTACAGAAGGAAAGAAGAAACAGTCTGTAGAATATCAAAGCCATAAGCACTCCTCACCTTACATTCGCATCAGGTCTCCATGGTGTGCTTTCACACTACCTTTGGTCACCAGTGACAGAGTACACACCACAGCAGGGATTGCAGGAATTCTGCTGCCATGTTATGTTTAAATCCCAGATACACCACACACTTATGGAGTACACATACAAGGTCAAACTTTAACAAACATGAACAGCGTTTCACAGTACATGTAGTAAGGGGTAAATGACAAGGAAAAGGGCTGCTGTCTTAGTAGATACCTGACGGGCAGTAGTTTCACCTGAAGGTCATCACACCTCAGACAAGTGGCCAAATTCAGAAGGAGGGACTTTCGAAGGTAGCCTCTAAGGACCTCAGCCAGCATGGGCATTGAAGCCAAGCTGTTGGCATTTACTCTGCATCGCTGTCCATGTTAATCAACCCTCAGAAGAAATTGTATATGCAGCAGGATTATTAAAACATGGTCCACTCTCTCTCTCTCTCACTCTGCATCGCCCAAGAAATTCATTGTTGCAAACGACACAATAGTTGGTCACCGGCTGACGAATTGCACTGACCATTGAAGGGCCTCGCATCACTCACTCGTGCAGTCTATTTTTCAGTCAAAATGTAACTAGTCCATACACTCCATGTGTGATCGCTGACAGTTTTCATTTCCATTGTGCTATTACAATTCAATGAAGATGGAAGACCACACACATTGTGGTTTGCAAAGTGAGTCACAGGGTCAGCCTCTTAATCCAAGTTGCCCCTCCTCTCCCTCAATTCCTTTAGTCTTTGCACTGCTTGTCAATGCCATCAGTTGTGAGCTTCTACATGTTCCCACCTAACCTTTACATTTAAGTCTTCATCTCCTAGTGTTATCCCTAAGCCTTGGGCCGACAGCTTAGCTTTGCTGACTATCATGATGCACTGTCCCACCTCCATCAAAGCTAGGGTTGTGGTGACTGCTGATGAACCCCTCTCACAGTGCACTATTGTTGCTCAGCATTATAATGTTCAATTGCTCTTGGTCACAGTTATTTCATCCCTGCATCCAACAATGCTGCTTCCAAACCCTGCAATTGCCTTCCCCAGTTTGCTCACCTCAGCAGTTTTTCCCCATTAATCTGCCTCGATTTGCAGTAAACAGAGCCTCAGGACTGATTGTGGCTGACCCTCCTGACTAATCAGGAACACCGACCCTGATCTCTCTACACCCAAGCCCCACTTATATGCCACTAATTCCCAGAATGGTTGCACTTGAGCTGCTGGACTGACCATGGCCCACTTCCCAGATGCTAGTGATGTGGAAGCCCTGACTCTCACCATTCCAAGTAGCTCATTTGACCATGTCCAAATATCTGGAGAGTGATCAGGTACTGCCTTCAATTGAATGTGGTTGGACCCCATAGTTGACGACAGTCTCATTTGACTTGACTGACCCCCTACTGTCCTTAGAATTTGATACATGGTCATTTGGTAAAAGCACTTTGATGTGTTCTCTATATGAGCTGCAACCATATATGTCAAATAAAAACCAAACGGATTGCAAATGCTATTAATTGGAAACATTGGACCTGAAATGTTAACTCTGATTTCTCTCCACTAACTTGTGTTTGCAATCGCATGTTACAGCGTGACATTGAAACAGGGTGCTGCACAGCAACATGTCTACACGCTTAGTCAAGCCAAGGGAGACGTTAGCCCCTGCACCGATCTCTGCCTCCACGCCTAACCCCGCCCCACGTGATCTCCGCCCCCCACACCTAACCCCGCCCCCACTCCCAGCTCCAGCCCCACACCAGGTCCTAGCTCTTAGCCCTGCTGTATTTTCACCATCCCTCCAGACCTCCCCCTCTTTGAGGATGAAAGATCAGTCCTCAGTAGAGGCCTTACCTTCATCCCCCTATGCTCCCAGATTAACGAGTTCAAGACACGACAAGACATCAAACAATTCTTCCGCCGCCTTCGCCTCCGCGCCTGCTTCTCCAAACAGGATTCTCGCCCAATCTCTGACGACCCCTTCTCCCGCCTCCAACACATCCCATCCACCTGGACACCCCGTGTTGGCCTCTTACCCGTCCTCGATCTCTTCATAGCCTACTGCCTCCACGACATTGACCGCCTCAACCTGTCCACCCCTCTCACCCATTCTAACTTCCACCACCCTCCACCACGCAGCCCTCCAGTCCCTCCGCTCCAACCCCAACCTCACAATCAAACTGGTAGACAAAAGAGGTGCAGTGGTAGTTTGGCACACTGACCTTTACATTGCTGAGGCCGAACGGCAGCTCGTGGACACCTCCTTCTACTGTCCCCTTGACCATGATCCCACCTCCCATCACCAAACCATCATCTCCCAGACCATCCATAACCTCATCACCTCAGGGGATCTCCCATCCACCGCCTCCAACCTCATAGTCCCACAACCCCGAACCGCCCGTTTCTACCTCCTGCCTAAAATCCACAAACCTGACTGCCCTGGCCGACCCATTGTCTCAGCCTAATCCTGCCCCACCGAACTCATCTCTGCATACCTTGACATGGTCTTGTCCCCCTTAATCCAAGAACTCCCCACCTACGTTCAGGACACCACCAACGCCCTCCACCTCCTCCATGCTTTTCACTTCCCCGGCCCCCAGCACCTTATCTTCACCATGGACATCCAGTCCCTATACACCTCCATCCCCCATCACAAAGGCCTCAAAGCCTCTCTGCTTCTTCCTTTCCCACCGAACCAACCAGTACCCTTCCACTGACACCCTCCTTCGACTGACTGAACTGGTCCTCACTCTGAACAACTTCTCTTTTCAATCCTCCCACTTCCTCCAAACCAAAGGTGTAGCTATGGGCACCCACATGGGCCCCAGCTATGCCTGCCTCTTCGTCGGATATGTGGAACAGTTCATCTTCCGCAGCTACACTGCCACCAACCCCCACCTTTTCCTCCGCTACATTGATGACTGTATCGGCGCTACCTCGTGCTCCCACGAGGAGGTTGAACAGTTCATCCACTTTACCAACACCTTCCACCCTGACCTCAAATTTACCTGGACCATCTCAGACTCCTCCCTCCCCTTCTAGACCTCTCCATTTCTATCTTGGAAGACCGACTCAACACGGACGTTTATTATAAACCGACTGACTCCCATAGCTACCTAGACTACACCTCCTCCCACCCTGGCCCCTGTAAAAACGCCATCTCATATTCCCAATTCCTTTGCCTCATTCGCACCTGCTCCCAGGAGGACCAATTCCAATACCGAACAACCCAGATGGCCTCCTTCTTCAAAGACTGCAATTTCCCCTCAGACGTGGTTGACAATGTTATCCACTGTACCTCCTCTACTTCCCGCTCCTCTGCCCTTGAGCCACACCCCTCCAATCACCACCAGGACAGAACCCCACTGATCCTCACCTACTACCCCACCAACCTCCAGATGCATCGCATCATCCTTCGTCATTTCCCCCACCTCCAACCAGACCCCACCACCAAGGATATATTTCCCTCCCCTTCCCTATCAGCGTTCCAGAAAGACCACTCCCTCCGCGACTCCCTTGTCAGGTCCACAGCCCCCCACCAACCCAACCTCCACTTCCGGCACCTTTCCCTGCAACCACAAGAAATGCAAAACTTGCGCCCACACCTCCCCGCTCACTTCCCTCCAAGGCCCCAAGGGATCCTTCCATATCCGTCACAAATTCATCTGCACCTCCACACACATCATTTACTGCCTCTGCTGCACCCGATGTGGCCTCCTATACATTGGGGAGACAGGCCACCTACTTGCAGAACGTTTCAGAGTACACCTCTGGGACACCCGCACCAACCAACCCAACCGCCCCGTGGCTGAACACTTTAACTCCCCTTCCCCCTCCACCAAGGACCTGCAGGTCCTTAGCCTCCTCCATCGCCAGACCATAGCAACACGATGGCTGGAGGAAGAGTGCCTCATCTTCCACCTTGGAACCCTCCAACCACAAGGGATGAATGTAGAATTTCTCCAGCTTCCTCATTTCTCCTCCCCCCCACCTTTTCTTAGTCCCAACCCTCAGACTCAGCACCACCTTCTTGACCTGCAATCTTCTTCCCGACCTCTCCGCCCCCAACCCCTCTCCGGCCCATCACCCTCACGTTAACCTCCTTCCACCTATCGCATTCCCAACACCCCTCCCCCAAGTCCCTCCTCCCTATCTTTCTTCTTAGCCTGCTTGGCACACCCTCCTCATTCCTGAAGAAGGGCTTATGCCCAAAACATCGATTCTCCTGCACCTTTGATGCTGCCTGACCTGCTGCGCTTTTCCAGCAACACATTTTTCAGCAGATGTCCTTCAGTCAGTGGGTTCCAGCACTCAAGGCTTTTATCTAATTTCCATCTCAGGGAATTGGCACGGTCAGTCATTCAGTCAGGCTCCTCGTGGTCAGGACTCTCTCCTTGTAAGGTGTGAGGAACCAGATGTTGAGCACTTCACCACCTGTCATGGCTGTTTCTAGTTTATTGTGGGCTGCATTCTGCTGGATTGAGAGAAGGGGAGAAATTCATTGAGATGGATCTAGAGAGCTCAGCTGTGGGTGTTGCTGTATATTGAGGAAAGGTGATGAAATATTTTGAGTGAAATGGCAGTGCAGAGGGCATGCAGGGTTTTGGGGTGGGGTTGTGGGCAGTGTTTGAGAATGTGTCAGTAAACATATTTCATGTAAGAGTGCCTGAGCATGAAACGTGGAGGGCGGTGAGTGCAGTAGCAGAACAAGAAAGAGTGTGAGGTAGCAGAAGGAAAATGCTGCCACTTACATTTGTGGATTGGAGGAGATGATTAACTTTTTCCTTTCACCATTAGGAATTCTGCACTGATCCGGAAAGCAACCTCAGACTGGGTTAGCAGCTTCTGGTGCCGTGGGCACATCGATTAGTTCCAGAGGAAGAGCATGGACCTCTTCAGCATCCAAACTGGGACATCAATGTCCCTTCTATCAGCCATATTCAGGGCATTTATCACCCTTATGACAATTGCTTCCACTTGCAGCGAGAGAAACAGGCTAGCATCAGGTAAGAGGGGCACTACAGAGCTGCAGAGCTGTGGTAAGCGGTTAACCAGGTGAGTGTGTGGCAATCACGCATGAAAAGTCATTATGTCTCCAGGAGAAATCTTCTGTGAAACTCAACTAAAATGATTTAGCCAAAATGTGGGAAGATTCAGCTGGATGATTTCCCTTAGCTTCTGAAAGGATTATATTAGATTTTTTTTTATTAGATTACTTACAGTGTGGAAACAGGCCCTTCGGCCCAACAAGTCCACACCAACCCGCCGAAGCGCAACCCACCCATACATATACCCCTGAACTAACACTAGAGGCAATTTAGCATGGCCAATTCACCTGACCCGCACATCTTTGTGACTGTGGGAGGAAACCGGAGCACCCGGAGGAAACCCACGCAGACACGGGGAGAATGTGCAAACTCCACACAGTCAGTCGCCTGAGGCGGGAATTGAACCCAGGTCCCTGGCGCTGTGAGGCAGCAGTGCTAACCACTGTGCCACCGTGCTGCTCTTAAACCAGTGTGTAACATGATGTGAGGCATACTTAAAGTTAAAGTGGTAAAAGATTTAGCTTGGTAGTCTAAATGTTAACTGCAAGTGTATATAAAGAAGACAACTCATTACATACATCATTGGACAAGGCAAACACTGCCACATTGCAACATTAGCTGTAGCTAATGCCAGCTCTTAAAACTACTGTACTAAAAATGATATTAAACTGCTTGAAAAATAACTCACCAACCTCTCCACCACATTAAAACTATTTAATAAGATTAACCACCACTCAGTTTAGGAGCTGGTGTATTGTTCAGATGTTGCTGAAATTTAACATGTTTTTTGGGCTTTCCCTCGTTTCTAAGTCTACAGTGAACACAGAACATAGCAGGAGTATGTTTTAATAACGGCAAGACTTCTGCCACTTGCTTTCAGATATACTGCAGAAATAAACCATGTATTGAATTTGAACATGACTGGAACAATGGACAAAATTCCCACCAAGCAGAGTAAGCTGTTGGAAGAAGTCGGAGGTGGAGCAGGAGAAAGGACTTTCAGCAGGAAAGCATATCCACAGAGTTTGGACAGGGAAGAATTCTAAAGAGTTCAATGACAGCCAATGGTTAAGATGACAATGTTTCAGTAAAGAATTAATCACTGATATCTGAAAGTAGATCTCCAAACTATGGGCAGATGAAGAATTGTATTGTCAGTGGCTGTGAACATGTCAAAGCTCATGATCTTTCACATGCCTGGTTTTTCCTTTCACTTTTTTCACAGGATGTAGGCATCATTGACTAAGTCTGCATTTATTGCCAATCCCTAATTGTTACGAGTCAACCATGTTGCTGTGGATCTGGAGTCACCTGTAGACCAGATCAGATAAGATTGCCAGTTTTCTTCCCTAAAGGAGGTTAATGAAGTAAATGGGGGGACTATTCCTGATAAGCAACAATCGTTTCCCAGTCATTATTGGGCATATTTAATTCCAGATAAAGCCTAAATAAATTCCACCATTTGTCATGGGAGAATTTGAACCCAGGCTCCCAGAACATTACCTGTGTCTCAGGATTAATAGTCTAAAGATAATACATCTCAGTCAATGCCTTCCCATGAGGCTTTTTGAGGTTTGCTCTAGAGATAATTGTAATATCTCTCCACTTGCAGTATGCTGTTACACAAAGGAGGTTACTAGGCTGTTCTATTCTGAAAAATACAGATGTATCATCAAAAGACAATTGGGTAAACACCTGAAAGAAAAGAAAATTACAGGGAATGGGACTAACTAGGTTTTTTCTACAAAATGACTCAATGGACTTAATGGCTTCATTGTACCAAATTTGCTATTCATTGTTTGTCTTTTATTTGCCTTATATTGATGTCAAATTGCTGTTTCCTAAGGGTTTGCTGACACTGGGAGTGATGTTTGTTCGTCAATACAGAGTTCTGTGTGGGAATGTTCGTTTAAGTTGAATTGAGTGCAGGTTGTATCTAAGGAAAGGAGTTGGAAATGCACTAAGAATGGCAAATCATTTGGGGGATGATTAATTTCGAATGTGTGGTGCTGGAGAAGTACAGCAAGTCAGGTAGCATCCGAGGAGCAGGAGAATCAATGTTTCGGGCATAAGCCCTTCATCAGGAATGAGGACTAACTAGATTTTTCCTCCAAAATGACACAATGGACTTAATGGCTTCATTGTGCCAACATTGCTGATGAAGGGCTTACATCCAAAACATCGATTTTCCTGCTTCTCAGACACTGCCTGACCAGTTGCGCTTTTCCAGCACCAGACTCTCAACTCTGATCGTTAGCATCTGCAGTCCTCCCTTTCTCCTCTTGGTTGATTTAATTTATCCACTAATTATTAGTAAAGAGACTACATGGTATTTTGGCAGCTAGTGTTTCAACTAATGTTGCCTCCTATTAGCAGCCTGTTGTGACAAATTAAATTAGTGATTACTCAGGGTTTTGAGTGCTGCTTAAAGCATGTTGAACATTCATCGGCTTGTTTAAAGAAAATGTTTGAAACAGATGGGGACACTTTTTGGAATATTTGGTCACACATACACTAACTCTTCACCAAAAATTACTTTGAAAATTTTCTTTGGTTTCAGCTAATAAAGGAATGTACTGTACATGTCATCGAAATCACCAGGAGGAAAGGAAAGCATCTTGGTTGGACTCCCCCTTGATGCAAACCAGTAATTGGAGGAGGACACAAGAAACGATCACAACACATAACTGAAGTCTGTTTGCGTAAAGGCTTGCATTTTCAGGTAAAGACTATCAGCATTTAGATTTATTGTCATATGTACATTAAAAATACAGTGAGAAGTGTTTTTATGCATGTAAAAGTGCAGCCACATTCTGGCACAATATTGAAACACAAATTTAACATAAGATTTTATTGCAATAGAGTTAATCTTTGTCTCTTTTTGTTAAGGCACAGGAGTAGGCCATTCAGCCCCTCAAGTCTGCTCTGACATTCTATAAGATCATATAACTCCAAATGGCTCCCTTGGGCCCATATCACTTGATGCTCTTGCTTAATGAAAGTTGTCTATCCCAGATTAAAATTTGACAATTGAATTATCATTCACTGCTCTTCATCAAAGATCATCACAATAAATTGTCCCTTTGCTATTTGTAGAAGGTTATTGCTGCATTACAGAAGTGACTGCACCTCAACATTTCATTGGCTATAAAATGTTTTAGATATCATGAGGCTGTGAAAGGTTTTGTAAGAATGCAAGGTTTTATTATAGGCCAGGCAAAGCACAGCCGATACAGTAGGGTAGGATAGGTTCCTTATACCACAGATGCTGAGGATCGAAGCTCCTATTGTCTCTAGATGTCCTTCTCCTTCAGGACCTCTAGCACCCCCATCCAAAAATCTCTGCATGGCCTCTCTGCATCCCGACACCACTTTGAAACCTGCTGCTGATGTGAACTAACACATTCCACACCTTTAGTAGAAGTAGGTGTACTGCAACAAAATAAAATTCCCCAATTCACCATTTGAGGACTAAATCTACAGATATCATGTTTACGACTTTGAGGCATGTCCAAACCTTGGTAGTCAGCATGCATTTAGAGCTGAAAATGTGTTGCTGGAAAAGCGCAGCAGGTCAGGCAGCACCCAAGGAACAGGAGATTCGACGTTTCAGGCATAAGCCCTTCTTCAGGAATCGAATCTCCTGTTCCTTGGATCAGCTCTGATCTCCAGCATCTGCAGAACTCACTTTCTCTACGAAGCATGCATTTAGACCCAAAATTGCTAAACTACATTTTCAAGCAGGCATGGTTCCTTAGCACAGCATCCAATTATTTTCAACCTTGTGTCAAATTAACCTGTCCTGAGTCTAATCATGAATTTAAGGATGAAATCCAGCAGAACAGGATAACATGATTAACAGCAATTTCAAATAACTGTTATTATTCATCACAATGTATAAAGAATAAATGCTCTATTGCTTTAAATAATTGCTAGGATAAATGAGCAGACCTCAATTCAGTTTGAACATATTTGTAAGACCTAGATTGCCTGTTAATTATAAAGGAGCATGATTAGGCAGGGAGATATTTGTCACTTAAATATTAAAATATCATCAGCTATAGCATTACTGAATACTCAATTTAGTCTTCCCGGACATTAATGCTTGCATTTTCAGGTGAAGGCTATCAGCATTTAGATTTATTGTCAAATATATATTGAAAATAGAGTGAGAAGTGTTTTTATGCATGTAAAAGTGCCACCACACTCTAGCGCCATCTTAAATACTGAAAATGACGTAAGATTTTATTGCAATCGAGTTCATCTTTCTCTCTTTTTGTTAAGGAACAGGAGTAGGCCATTCAGCCCCTCAAGCCTGCTCTGACATTCTATAAGATCATATTACTTAAAATGCCAGCCTTGGGCCCATATCACTTGATACCCTTGCTAAATTAAAGTGGTCTATCTCCAATTTATAATTTAATATTTGAATTATCATTCACTGCTATTTGAGGAAGTGTTGTAAACCTCCAGTATTCTTTGTAGCTAGAAGTGCTTTCTAACATTTCTTCCTGAATTGTCTGCTCCTAATTCTGAGGCTCTTTCTCTACCCTGTCTTTCCCTATTAATAGTTGAAAAGTGTGGTGCTGGAAAAGCACAGCAGGTCAGGCAACATCTGAGAAGCAGGAAAATTTCCGACATGACCCTTCATCAGGAAGGCCTTTCTCCATTTCCCTGCTAATATCCTAAAGACGTTGATTAGATCACCCTTTGACCTTCTAAATTCTAGAGAATAAAGACTTAATTTGTCTAGTCTCCCCACATAACTTAATTTCTAAAGTCGATGTATCATCCTTGTGAACCTGTGTTGAACTCTCTCAGGGCCAAAACATCTGTCTTAAGGTGTGGTGTCCAGATCTGCTCACAGGACTCTCGTTGGGGTCTAACAAGAGTTTTGTATAACTGCAGCATAATACATGTATCCTTATACAACAGCCCTTTGGATATGAAGGCCAGCAATCCATTAGTTGCCTTGATTCTTTTCTGCATCTGTTTACAGCATTTTGAAGAGCAATGCACTGAATGAACCACCAAATCCCACTGGGTACGCACTGTATTTAACTTTGTGCTTTCAAAAAATATCCTGATCTATCCTTTCTCAGCCTGAAATGATAAGCTCACGTTTGTATATACTAAAATCTAAGTATTTGCCACATCTTCAACCATTCACCTAATCTTATGAATATCCTGTAAGGAACTTTGAAAGGACTGAATGGCTGAAGGAGTTTAGAACACAATGCTCACTAATTAAGTGTTTCTTAAGGAGGTTGTTTTTCAATTTTTATTCTGGTAATCTGGGATAGGGTTGTGCACATTAGGGCACTTCTGTTGAGTTTAACAATAACCCTCCTTTTAATATGCAATTCACTGCTGTCTGACGAGAATCTTGCCTGGACACCAGTAACCTAGTAAAAAGATGTAGAGTTGTTTATCACTGGATGTCTTGTATGAGTCTGCTGCATTTTTCATCATAGCCCATGTCATTCAAGTCCCAATAAGATTCAGCATTCTGTTTCAACAGCACGTCGTTGGTTGTGAAATAATTGGAGATGTCTTGAGGTTTTGAAAGATGCAATTAAATAGAAGTGCTTTATTTCTTTTGCAAATTAGCTGCGCATTCACCTCATTGTTTTTACTTTATTTGCAAAAGGTCGCTGCGACATTTTCAAACATAAAGGCATGCTTCAAATTTCTTTGATATTTCATGTGATTAGCTTAAAGATATTCTTTGAAAATTAGCATGGCATTATGTAATCATAAAATTTTATTCTATCGCAAGAGCTGTTCTACAACAAACTTTAGACAGATTAGGTATTTATTACAAAAAATAAAGTAGTTTCTCATCTCACTTATTCAGATCTTCAAAAACATTTGTGTGAGAAACAAAGCTCATGCACTGCAAAAATTTCAGTCCGAGACAAGATCTGAATCAGTAGTGCCCTTTATTTCACACTTGCAAGTGGGTGTGGTGTCCACAAGGCAGGGACAAAACACACTGAATTCAACAAATATTCGATGTTTATATAATTTGGTTCCCACATATTTTTTTCTTATTTCATTGTTTCCACCTCCTGTTTACATCCTCCACTTCCCTAAGACCGGTACCCATTACTCCTGTTTATCTCGTGTCTTATCCAGTCTTGTCTGTGAAAAAATGCTCATTCCTGTTCTCGAGGCCATTTGCCCTCATCCTGCTGTGGGCACATCCTTGCCTTTTCACAGCATCTTATCACTAAGCCCTTTTAATTGGGGTTTGTTCCTGTGTTTCTGTAAAAGTGGGAAACAGATGTTTAGACCTATTGTTTATACAGGCGTATTGAGTTTAACTGTCTGTCTTACAGTCCCATTTCTTTCTTGCATACGCTTTCAGCTAATAATTGAGAATTGCAGAAGTAACATTAATTTACCATATCCCACACTTGCAAAATCAGCAATATATATATATAATGACAGCACCAGACTGAACTAGAAGTGTAAAATTGCGGATTGCTTGCTTTCTTATTTGTACGCAAAAGTGACACTAGATAATCTTAAGCTCAAGCATTACTTTCTTCTGAATCAGTGTGAAGTTTGAGGATTGATAAGACATGACCATCATATGAGGTTTGAAATTCTTCTTCAATGGCTCAGTACCAGACGTTCTGTTGCTTCATTTTGCTTTAAGCTGGAAGGAGAGAATCATTTCCATGAATGAAAGTACTTTTCAAATTTAAGACTATTTTCTGGCCCTGTTGCACTCATATGACTAAGTTATGCTTTCCTGAGTTTGATTTCCTGAATTTTTTTTTCACTAATGGCAATGGCAATTAATATACTTCTAATGGTGGTTACCCTGGGGATGCTTGTGATCATTGTAAAAATAAATTGGAATTGGAAACTTAAGAATATATGAAATAGGAGCATGGGTTGACCATATGACCCGATGATCCTTTGATGCTCTTCAATGCAACCATAACCTCTCATCAGCCTTAACTCTACACTCACTCCAATATCCGTTGATTCCTGAGCGTCCAAAAATTTCTCTATCTCAGCTTTAAATGCACTCAGTATTGAGGCATCTGTAGCCTTCCATGGGAGAGAATTGAAAGATTCACAACCCTTTGAATGAAAAACTCTCTCATTATCTTAGTCACAAATGATCGGTCCTTTCTCCTGAAATTGTGTCCCCTCTGTTCTAGATTACTCAGTATCTACTCTGTCAAGCCTCTTCATAATCAATGTTGAATGACATCATGTCTGACTCTTTCAAACCCCCGGGAGATAATGTGTGGGTGGCATGGTGGCACAGTGGTTAGCACTGCTGCCTCATAGCGCCAGAGACCCGGGTTCAATTCCCGCCTCAGGTGACTGACTGTGTGGAGTTTGCACATTCTCCCTGTGTCTGCGTGGGTTTCCTCTGGGTGCTCCGGTTTCCACCCACAATCCAAAGATGTGTGGGTCAGGTGAATTGGCCATGCTAAATTGCCCGTAGTGTTAGGTAAGGGGTAAATGTATGGGTGAGTTACGCTTCGGCGGGTCGTTGTGGACTTGTTGGGCTGAAGGGCCTGTTTCCACACTGTAAGTAATCTAATCTAATATAATGGCCCATTTTATTCAACTTCATACCGTTGAATAACCCACTCACCTCAGGAGTCCAATCAAGTGAATTGTTGTTGCACTGCCTCCACTACTCTTCCTTAAATATGGAAAACAAATTTTTGCAAACTATTCCTGATCTGATCTCAGTTAAATTCTATGCAATTTTGCAGATTATTTTCCTTTTTTTCTCTTGTAGTCTAATCCGTTTGCAATATCATCCAACTTGTCATGATCAGATGAGGAGAAACGTGATGGACACCTGGAAGTACTCAGGGATGCCCTCACAAGAACAGGGTAAAATGCCCAATTCATCGACCACCAGTTCCGACGTGCCATAGCAAGGAACCATAATGATCTTCTCAGAAGACAGACACGTACTGCTACTGACAGCGTACCCTTCATTGTTCGGCATTTCCCAGGAGCTGAAAGATTACGCTATGTTCTTCGTGACCTGCAACACATTATCAATGAGGATGAGCACCTCACCAAGACCTTCCCCACACCTCCACTACTTGCCTTTAAACAACTGCCAAACCTCAAACAGATCATTGTACGTAGCAAGCTGCCTGGCTCTTAGGACAACTCCATACAACCCTGTCACGGTAGGCACTGCAAGACGTGTCAGAGTGTGGACATAGATGCCACTAATATGCGTGGGGACACCTCCCACCTTGTACATAGCAGGTACTCATGTGACTCAGCCAACGTTGTCTATCTTATATGTTGCAGGCAAGGATGCCCAGAGGCATGAAACATTGGGGAAACCGAGTAAAGGCTACGACAACGGATGAATGGGCACTGCATAACAAGCAACAGACAGGAGTTTTCCCTCCCAATTGGGGAATACTTCAATGGTCCAGGACATTCGACCTTGGACATTCAGGTGACCATCCTCCAAGGCGGACTTTGGGACAGGCAGCAGCAAAAAGTGGCCGAGCAGAGGCTCGATTGAGCCCTCCACAATCACTTGATGAAGGAGCGTCACTCCGAAAGCTAGTGTGCTTCCAATTAAACCTGTTGGACTATAACCTGGTGTTGTGTGATTTTTAACTTTGTACACCCCAGTCCAACACCGGCATCTCCAAATCTAAACATCATGGCATAGACAGAGAACACAGGGGGCTAACACCATCAACATATTGTCTAGCTATCACCCATTGTTAACAGCTAACCTGAGAATGCAACTGTTTTAGAAAAAAAGGTTTTGTGATTTACACATGAAAGAAGTGAAACTATCATGGTATTCAAACAGATGAAAGACTCAACAGACAGTCAATTTTTCAATGTATAATTTCAGTTACATCACACTGTAAATGTTTGCTATAAATTCTGTGTGTTAGGATTGAGTCCTCCACTATCATCTGATGAAAAAGCGACACTCCGAAAGCTAATGTGCTTCCAATTAAACCTTTTGGACTATAACCTGGTGTTGTGTGATTTTTAACCCAACGTGTCATTTGCAAGTATATTTAAGGACTTCTGAATATTAACTTTTCAAGTTTCACACCTTTCAAAAAATATTCTGCTTTTCTAACCTTATTAACAAGTGAAAGGCCTCATTCTACCCCCCAGTAGACAACATCTGCCACCTTGTTACCCATTTGCCATATCAATGTCTCTTTGAAATGTCTGTGTCCTCCTCATAACTTACATTTCTACCAAGCTTTTTATCCTCAGCAAATTTAGATATGTTACTTACTCACTGTCTCTTTAGAGTCATAGAGATGTACAACATGGAAACAAACCCTTCGGTCCCACCCGTCCATGCCAGCCAGATATCCTAACCTAATCTAGGCTCATTTGCCAGCACTTGGCCCATATCGCTCTAAACCCTTCCTGTTCAAATACACATCCGGATGTCTTTTAAATATTGCAATTGTACCAGCCTCCACCACTTCCTCTGGCAGATGATTCTATACATGCACAACTGTCTGCGTAAAAAAAGTTGTTCCTTAGGTCCCTTTTATATGTTTTCCCCTCTCACTCAAAACCTATGCCCTCTAGTTTTGGACTCCCCCATCCCAGGGAAAAGACTTTGTCTATTTACCGTATCCATGCCCCTCATGACTGTATAAACCTCTTTAAGGTCACCCCTTAGCCTCCGACTCTCCAGGGAAAACAGCCCTAGCCCATTCAGCCTCACCCAATAACTCAAATCCTCCAACCCTGGCAACATCCTTGTAGATCTTTTCTGAACTCTTTTAAATTTCACAACATCCTTTGGATAGGAAGGAGATCAGAATTGCATGCAATATTCCAACACGGGCCTAACCAATGTCCTGTACAGCAGCAATATGACCTCCCAACTCCTATACTCAATACTCTGACCAATAAAGGAAAGCATATCAAACACCTTCTTCACTATCCTATCTACCTGTGACTCCATTTACAAGGAGCTATGAACCTACACTCCAATGTTTCTTTGTTCAGCAACACTCCCTTGGACCTTCTCATTAAGTGTATAAGTCCTGCTAAGATTTGCTTTCCCAAGATGCAGCACCTCGCATTTATCTAACTTAAACTCCAACAGCCACTACTCAGCCCATTGGCCCATCTGATCAAGATCCCATTTTATTCTGAGGTAACCATCTTCGCTATCAACTACATTTCCAATTGTGGTGTCTTCTGCAAACTTAATAACTATACCTCTTACGCTCACACCCAAATCATTTATGTAAATGACAAAAAGTAGTGGACCCAGCACCGATCCTTGTGGCACTCCACTGGTCAGAGGCCTCCAGTCTGAAAAACAATGTCCACCACCAGTCTCTGTCTTCTACCTTTGACCCAGTTCTGTATCCAAATGGCTAGTTCTCCCTGTATTCCATGAGATCTAACCTTGCTAACCAATCTCCCATGGGGAATTTTGCTGAACGCCTGACTGAAGTTCAAATAGATCACATCTACCGCTCTGCCCTCATCAATCATCTTTGTTACTTCTTCAAAAAACTCAATCAAGTTCATGAGACATGATTTCCCATGCACAAAGCCCTTTGTTGACTACCCCGAATCCTTTCCAAATGCATGTATATCCTGTCCATCAGGATTCCCTCCAACAACCTGTCTACACCAATGTCAGGCTCACTGGTCAATAGTTTCCTTGCCTGTCCTTACCATCTTTCTTAAATAATGGTACCATATTACCCAACTTCCAGTCTTCCGGCACCTCACCTGTGACTATCGATGATACAAATATCTCAGTAAGAGGCCCAGCAGTCACTTCCCTAGCTTCCCACAGAGTTCACAGGTACACCTGGGAATTATCCACTTTTATGCATTTTATTCAGCATTTCCTCCTCTGTAACATGGACATTTAGCATCAGTAAACACTGATGCAAAATACTTATTTCGTATCTCCACCATCTCCTGCGGCTCCACACAAAGGCTGCCTTCCTGATCTTTGAGGGGCCCTATTCTCTCCCTAGTTACCCCTTTGTCCTTCATGTATTTGTAAAAACCTTTTGGATTATCTTTAATCTTATTTGGCAAAGCTATCTCATGTCCCCTTTTTGCCCTTCTGATTTCCCTCTTCAGTATACTGCCTTTATATTCTTCTAATGATTCTCTCAATCTCTCTTGTCTATACCTGACATATGCTTCCTTCTTTTTCTTAACCAAACCCTCAATTTCTGTGGTCATCCAGCATTCTCTACACCTACCAGCATTCCCTTTCACCCTGACAGGAATATACAGTCTCTGGACTCTCGTTATTTTATTTCTGAAGGCTTCCCATTTTCCAGCCGTCCATTTACCTGTGAACATCTGCTCCCAATCAGCTTCTGAAAGTTCTTGCCTAATACTTTCAAAATTAGCCTTCCTCCAATCTAGAACTTCAATTGTTAGATCCAGTATATCCTTTTCCATCAGTATTTTAAAATGAATAGAAGTATGGTCGCTGGCCCCAAAGTGCTCCCCCATTGATGCCTCAGTCAACGTTTTCAAATCAGAACTAATATCAATCATAAATAGTTGAATGCAAGCATGGATAATTGTACAAGTGTACTAGCCACAGCTTAAATAGGCCCAGTTTAAGCCAGTTATTTGACTTCTGTCTACTAACAAATCCTCTATCCATGCTAATATTTGCTCCTTCCCCTTTCCCAAACTATTGCCATTCAAATAATCTGCCTTTCTGACTTTGCTACTAAAGTGGATAATCTCTAATTTATCCACATTGTACATCATCTGCCATACATTTGCCCATTTACTCAACTTGTCAAAATCAGACTGATGCATCTCTGCTTCTTCCTAATCAGAGTCAAATGTCTTTTTCTTTCAGAACAGCTAGAGCAGCCAATTCTATTTATTTTTACAAACTCAATGTAAAGAAAAAGTTTTAATTCCATTTTAACATCAAAATTTGTTTTAAAGCCATTTTAAACCCTATTTTTATTTTGTTATCTATCCAATTAACATCTTTATGTCAAAATTTACACACAAACTACATATAAATCATAATTAGCAAAAGTGAACAGGTATTAAGTACAATGTTGAATAATATCTTGGTTGGAATAAATGTTTCACAACTTTATGTAATTTTCTTAATTATACATGCTATTTTGTTTTGCTTCAAGGAAGTAATCAGGGCATTTAATCAAATAAATATAAATCAAGTAAAATCAAGCACCAATGCCATGTTTGATCAACGCTGTACCTGATCTTTAATTAATCTGAAGCAAGCAACTCAAATGTTATTACAAATGCATCTGCAAAATTGGGGTTGCACCAGGAATTTGGCACAGAACATGTTCATACTAAGTGTTTATTTGTGCACATGCAGATTTTATTACAAATGAAACTTGGCCAAAATGTTGATGTGATGTTTCAGCTATGATTCCTGGCAGTGCCAGCTCAAATGGCTTTACTATCAAAGATTGAATTTTCACTCATCAAAATTTCCCAACTTAGTAAATTCACTTCACTTAAAATTGACATTATGTTTCAAATTGATGTTACTGCTGGAATCCAGCTCAATGATTAATGTTTGTTTGTTTTTTTAAAATTTAAAATGGTGATCTTCCACTAAAAATTTAGTTTTAACAATGAAACAGAAGCTAATTGCACAATAAAGCACAAAACCAGTCAAACTAAGCAATCTAAATGAAATATATTCTGAAAGATTTCAAAATATACAGAAAAACAGAACCTCATCTATTCACCAAACCATCACTTTGCAGTTAATCAGAATCCAGATAAATTCCTTCTCTATTAATCAATCAGTTCTATCTAACTGCTTCTTCTCAGTTCTGGTTCTGACAGCTGGGAATACTTATTTGAATCCTTACACAGCTGAAGGCTTGGACTTTCTGAGCACTTTAATAATCTGCAGAGTTCTGAGCAAATACTTCTTATCTGTAAGTTTCATGAATGACATATTTTCAATGAGGTGCTTTATTTCTTTACCTGCTCTGAATAATCTCCCTTTCTAGAAGAAACTTGCATTCTGATCCCAATCCAGTCTCCATCAAACTGCCCAGCGATTTTGAAATAATTTAGAAAACAAATCTTGCTCATCCTAGGTTCTGTGAAACTAATGGCTTAATGTTTTCTCTTTCCAATCAGAATCACCAACAGTATAAGCAAACTTCTATAACATCATATGAGACATATTGGTTTAATATCATGATTCTGGAAAGATTGATTTAGTTAATTTTAAAATACCGTCACAGAAATAGACCAACAATTCAACTTCTTAAAAATAAACAAGGGGCTTCTATCACATCTGTTCTGTCCAATTTTCTTTTTGCTATTCCAGTGAGAATGGGATTGAGTGTGTTCAGACAAACTTGGAAGCAGATCAGAGGAACTGGGTGATGATTAGACTAGATTCCCTACAGCATGGAAACAGGCCCTTCGGCCCAACAAGTCCACACCGACCCTCCGAAGAGTAACCCATCCAGACCCATTTCCCTCGGACTAATGCACCTAATACTATGGCCAATTTAGAATGGCCAATTCACCTGACCTGCACATCTTTGGACTGTGGGAGTAAGCCGGAGCACCTGGAGGAAACCCATGCAGACACAGGGAGAATGTGCAAACTCCACACAGACAGTCGCCCAAGGCTGGAATCAAACCTGGGATCCTGGTAATGTCAGGCAGCAGTGCTAACCACTGAGCCACCAGCTGCCTCAGAGAGCTCTGATCCCCTGGTCAGGTGTGGTATGGAGGTGATGGTGCTGGATTGGGGGTCTGTGTTGATGTGGATGATCAGAAACAGCATTATAGTTCTCTGGGATTTTTATCCCATGGTTTCAATAGTTGTTAGGCCCTCTAGCCCTCAGCCCTACCAGCCTCTTACATGCCACATCCCCATGATTTCTATGACTCCATTGTCCTAACTTATGTGGCATAAACATGGTTTGAAATACTCTCCTTTCTGCCACCCCCACAACCTCTCACCCAGTATGAACAGACTACAGGAGTCACATCAAAATAACTTTAAAAGTAAAACTTCAACAAAATGCATCGTAAGAGTTTAGATCAATTAAGTGACCAATCAGTTGCAAAATCACAGAATATCAAAGACATCTAATTCTTCACTAACATTTTAAAACCATTCAAAGATTTGGTCCCTGTCGAGAAAAGTGCATTTGAAGCTTTTAAAACTTAGCCTAGAATTCACAATGGATTGAACTGTAATCGCAACACTAGGAACCGTAAACAAAGTAGACTAGACATTTTAATTGACCTGTCCAGGTATGTTGTGACACATATCTGAAGTGAATGGAACTTGAACTCAGGTTTCCTGGCTCAAAGGTGAAAAAACTGCCCCTCAAGAACCCTTTACTGTCGGAGTAGTTGGTTAGTGTTATTTTTCTCAGGTGCATCGGATTGTCTGTCTTTCAAAGCAGTATGACATTTTTTTTACTAATTGACAGGTGCAATTTTTATTTTTTCAGCTTTTAAGTCCTGTGGATGTAAACAATGTAAATGAGCTGTATCTGCTCTTCAAAGCACAGAAGAGGACAAGCCACTGGAAGAGGGAAGACAAGTTGGGGGTAGGAGAGGGTGGCAGTGGGAATTGTCAGCAAGAGGTTATATCCACTAGAAATGTCCAATATACCACAAAAATCAAATAATTACTCTCTGCATTCCTTGAGCATCTGCCCTCTTCATGCATTTGTTTGTCCTAGTCTTTCCATGGTGGTGCTTCCAATGGAGAGGATTGCAGATATCTTTATCGGACAAGTGTGAGCAGCTCTGGATCTGGATGGCCAGTCTATCATCTTCATGACTGTCTGTTAGGTAAATGTAAGAATACTGATGGAATGACCATGGCAAAAAAAGGAGCATTCATCATAGAGTCATGGAGTCACAATGTCATAAAGTCACACAGCACGGGAGCAGACCCTTTGGTCCAACTCATCCATGCTAACCAAGTTTTCCAGATAAACTAATCCCATTTGCCTGTGTTTGGCCTATATCTCACTAAACCTTTCCTATTCATGCACCTGTTCAAACGTCTTTTAAATGTGTAACTATACTTGCATCTTCCACTTCCTCTTGCGGTTCATTTGACATATGAGCCACCTTTTGTGTGAAACAGTTGTCCCTCAAGTCCCTTTTAATTCTTTCTCCTCTCTCCTTAAAAATATGTCACCTGGTGTTGAACTCCCCTTTCTCTTGAGAGAGTAGTAGATTCACGAATTGTTGTACCAATACTGTCAACCCCACCCCTCTCCACGCTTGCCCCACTCCCCAACATTTCAAGTTCATTATGACTCATCTTCAGATTCCAAAGGAAAGTCATATTGGACTCAGAACATTAACTCCATTTCTTTCTCCACAGATCCTGCCAAACTGCTGAGTTTCTCCAACTCCTGATTTTGTTTCAGATGTCCAATGTTTGTAGTATTTTACTTAATTCAACGTGAGCTATTTCTGCAGCATTCATGAATTAGATGTGTTGCCTTTTTAGACTTTACTTGTGCAAACAAATACGTGTCTCTATTAAATTTCATTTGCAATTCTTTAGGCAATCCACGTATGCCATTTCACACTGTTCTCTTTATTTCTGCCTTAACGTTTTAAAAATGGGATGGGTCTCTCCCTTTGTAATCTTAACATCCGATTACAACAGTATTCTCCAGCTCACTAACATGTTTCCTGCTCTTCACATTGTTGTAATTCCATTCTTGCCTTCCAATGTAGGTCACTCAGTCATTCCCAATACCATTGGCCACCACTTTGCCTGTTGGTAACTTGCACTATTATGTCACCATTGTTTCTTTGCAAAACTCACCTGTGACCTAGGCCCAGGTGCCTGCAGCAGTGGTTCCAAAAATCTTTATGGAGTTAAGACTTAGGCTTTGAGATCTGGATGCTTTTCTTACCTTTTTGCTTTCTTTAATTTCAGCTGTTTTATTTTTTGAGAATCTAGTTTTTTAACCAAGATGGAGAATGGTGACTATGTACACTTTTCAATGTACTCCTGTATTCCTGTACTTTATATTTGACAATAAGTATATTTGACAATCAAATCTAGTGCTAATTCTCAGTAGTAATAGTTCATTCCTGCTGCTCACCCAATCCATAGCTCACTCAGAATATTTGCTACAATTGATATGCTCCTCCCTCAAAAATCTTTTTCTGGGGGGGGGGGGGGGGGCGGGTGGTGGGGGCGCGTGAGGCTTCCATTTTCAGACTTGGAAAATCAGATTGGTAGTGGATCCCAATAACAGGATTTCATGGAATGTCTACAAGATGGTTTTTTGGAGCAGTTTGTGGTAGAGCCCACTCAGGAACAGGCAATTCTGGGTTGGGTGATGTGTAATGAGGTAGGGAGTTTGAGTTGAACGAATCTGTCGGAGAAATTTGCCCAATAAATTAGACATCACAAAGCACAGTTCAAAGTGAAATTGATAAACAGTTTACTAGTACGGCGATATTGTGGAAGAGAAACTGACTCAGCTGAAACAGTACAGAAAATCTTCCCAGGCATTCAAGGATTCCCTTCCCAGAGCTGAGGGTGAGCCCAGTTTTTATAATAATGCTATTCAATAAGGCTAATTAAGAATGGGGAACACACAATTTTATCTGGAAATGCAGTAATCTAGTTACAAGAATGCTAATTGGAAAACAGTTATCGGATGAATGTCCTGTTTGTTCACACAATGACACAACCTGACAGTATTGATGGTTCCATTCCTCTTTGCAGATACGTGTTAATATCTCCTCTGAAGTGATGAGGTGCTTCCATTGTCTTGTCCTGGGAGTAGTGCTCTCGCTGGTGCCTCTCTGTCTGACCTGCTTTTCGGGGCTTTTGGGATATCTGTGGTGCTCTGTCATTGTTAGTGGCAGCTTGAAGTGTATTCCCTTTTCTGTGAGTGCTGTCTGGTTTGGCTTGCCAGCCTGCTTGGTTCCTGCTGAGGCATTCTGAGTGTTTTTCGTACTGTTGGCCAATTTTGCTTTTGTGGGCCTATCGTGGGCTGGCAGGGTGGCAGATCTTTTCCCAGAGAATTCCTCTGGACCAGTGACAATGTGACAGAATTTACTGTAAAGTTTGAGAGGAAGAAGATGGAATCCAAAGTAACAGTACTATAATTGAGTAAAGGTAACATGAAGGAGGAGCTGGCTAGAGTTGATTAAAAGTTGAACCTAGCAGGAAAGACAGTGGAGCAGCAATGGCAGGAGTTTCTGGGTGTGATTCCTAAGGTATAGTAGAAATTCATCCCATAGAAAAAGAAACATAAAGGGGGCATGAGGTAACCGTGGCTGACAAGGCAATTGAGGGACAGCATAAAAGCAATAGGAAAAGCATACAGTGGTGGTCAGTATTATTGGGAAGCCTTTAAAAATCAGCAGAGTATATCAAAAAAAGCAATAAGAGGAGAGAAGATCAAATATAAGAAGTTGGCTAATAATATAAAAGATTGCAAGAATTTTTGTTCGATGTCTAAAAGATAAGAGAAAGACAAGAGTGGACAATGGACCACTGGAAAACAAGCTGGAGAAGTAGTTGTGGGGAACAAAGAAATAGAATTTAGGGTGTAGGTTTACTCGCTGAGCTGTAGGTTTGATATCCAGATGTTTCATTACCTGGCTAGGTAACAGCATCAGTGGTGACTTCCAAGTGAAGCGAAGCTGTTGTCTCCTGCTTTCTAAACCTCAACCTGAGCTACAAACCTTCACAAACCTTGCAAAAACCTATGGGTGCAACACGCTATAACTTCCCAAAGATGGGAAAGGAATGCCATCCGAGAGAGTTCCACCTGCGAACAACTGTACTTCCTGCATGAATGTTTGAGAAATAAATAGAAAGTAGGAGACAACAGCTTTGCTTCACTTGGAGGTCACCACTGATGATGTTACCTAGCCAGATATCCAACCTACAGCTCAGTGAGCAATCCTACAGCCTAAATAGCAGAGGAATTGAAAGGTACTTAGTAGCAGTCTTCACAGTGGAGGACATAAACACCATGCCAGAACTTTGCGTGTGTGAGGGGACAGAGATAAGTGCATTGACCATCAGTAAGGAGAAAGTGCTGGGGAAGCTGAAAGGTCAGAAGGTAGAGAAATCATCAGGACCAGATGAACTACACCCCCGAGTTCCAAAGGAGTTAGTGAGGAGATTGTCGAGGCATTGGTGGTGATCTTCCAGGAATCACTGGAGCCAGGTAAGTTCCCAAAAGATGGGAAAATGGATAATGTAACATCCCTGCTTAAGAAGGGAGAGAAGCATAAGACAGAAATCTATAGGCTGGTTAGTCTGACTTTGGTTGTTAGTAAGATTTTAGAGTTGATTGTTAAGAATGAGATTGTGGAGTACTTGGAAGTGCATGGTAAAATAGGGCTGAGTCAGCATGGTTTCATCAAGGGGAGGCCCCTGGTGCTGAGGTAGCAGAGTTAGCCACTGAGCCACTATGAGATTATGCACTTTGGTAGAAAGAATAGAAGTGTAAACTATGTTCTAAATGAAGAAATGCTTTGGAAATCTGAAGCACAAAGGTACTTCGAATTCTAATTCATGACTCTCAAGGTAATTGAAGGCATATTGTAAGGAAGGATGAGCTGGGATGTCCCATGTCCCAGAACCAACCTTTCAACTCAGCACCACCCTCTTGAACTGTCCTACCTGTCAATCTTCCTTTCCATCTATTCGTTCCACCCTCCTCTCTGACCTATCACCTTCACTCACACCTTCATATATCTATTGCATTCCCAGCCACCTTCCTCCCTGCCTCTCCCCCTTCCCATTTATATCTCACTCTTCCTTAGGCACTCATTTCTGATGAAGAGCTTCTGCCCAAAATGTCAACTCTCCTGCTCCTCGGATGCTGCCTGACCAGCTGTGCCTTTCCAGCACTACACTCTTCGACTCTGATCTCCAGCGTCTCTCGTCCTTATTTTCTCCACAGGGTGAGTGCTAGGCAACATCAATTTTAGCAAAATCAGCATTATTTGAGGCTAGAAAGTCCATTCATCAGCCAGAATGGCCAGGCAGAAGCTGTTCCTGAACCTGTTCAGACTTCAGTATCTTCTGCCTGACTGAAGAGGTTGGAGGAGATCATAATCGGGGTGTGAGGGGTCTTTAATGTTGGCAGCCTTTCCGCATCTGATTCTCTGTCTATTACAATGGCCGAGGGATCACTGAAGTCTCAGAGTTTGGTTAGTTACGGTTTGCTGCTTGGTAACCTGGGGAACTGCAGTATTCATAAATCTGCACAAGGTCAACAGTAGCCTTATACAGTTTATGATTGATTCTGCTTGCTGAATAGAACTGAAACAGAACATATTGAATCATATTTTAGGCAGATTTTGTTACTAATAACTTAAACCTGACCTATCCTTATAATAATTTTAAAATTCTTCCCAAATTGCAAATGCCCCAGATTCTCACACTGTAATCCTTGCCATTACCAACAGAGAAATAGAAGAGGGGTGAAAATTGCCATCTTATCGATGTAAATCAACATTCTTGAAAACCTTTTATGTATCCTCTTCAATTTAATAATATCCTTCAGTACTCCAAACGTTACCACTTCTCATACACGGATTTTGCTGCATTGTTACAATGTGTGAGACAGCAGTGCAGATTTTAATTTAACTCAATTGCACAGACCATATGATTTAGTAACAGAAGTAGGCCACTTGGTCTATCGAGTCTGCTCTGCCTAGAAATACTGTGACAAGTAACTCTCCTTCTGACTTCCCAAAGTCTGTCTACCATCTGCAAAGCACACATCAGGAGTATGATGGAATACTCCCACTTGCCTGGATAGGTGTAGCTCCAATAACACTCAAAAAACTTGACACCATCCAAGCCAGAGCAACCTCCTTGATTTGCACCACATCGACAAGCATCCACTCTCTTCCTCACCGATGCTGTGTAGCAGGAGTGTGTACTATCTACAAGATGCACTGCAGAAACTCACCAAAGATTAGCACTCTTCAAACCAATGACCATTTCCATCTAGAAGGACAAGGGCAGCAGGAACATGGGAACACCACCACCTGCAAGCTTCCCCCTGAGCTACTTACAATCCTGACTCAGAAATATGTTGATGTTCCTTTCACTGTCACAAGGTAAAAATCCTGGAATTTCTTGCCTCAAAACACCTACAGCACATGGGAGGCAGTGTTTCAAGAAAGCAGCTCACCACCACCTTTGCAAGGGCAATGAAGGATGGGCAATAAATGCTGGCCAGCCAGCCAGCAATGCCCATCTCCGATGAATGAATTAAAATAAAAGAAATTCTTCCTTATTTCATTTTTAAATGAATGACTCCTTACTCTGAGATTATGCTGTCTGATCCTACACTCCCCACCGGGAAAATCTTCCTGTATCCACCATGCCAAGAATTTTATATTTCAGTGGGGTTGTTTCTCATTGAGGAGAAAGTGAGGACTGCAGATGCTGGAGATCAGAGCGGAAAATGTGTTGCTGGAAAAGCGCAGCAGGTCAGGCAGCATTCAAGGAGCAGGAGAAGAAGGGCTCATGCCCGAAACATCGATTCTCCTGCTCCTTTGATGCTGCCTGACCTGCTGCGCTTTTCCAGCAACACATTTTCAGCTCTTGTTTCTCATTGAGGAAATGTTTTTCACTCATAGTGTGGGGAAGTGGTGTGGTCTCACTGCCTGAAAGGGTGGTAGAAGTACAATTTGTCACAACATTTGGGAAGCATTTAGATGCATATATGAAATGCCATGGCATACAGACCAGGTGCTGGCATGGATAGGGAGAATGCACTTAGTCTTTTTTTCCCAGGGTTGGAGAATCAAAGACTAGAGGGCTTCTGTTTAAGGTCAAAGGAGAAAGACTGAAAGGGAACCTGAGGGACAACCTTTTTGCACAGTGCGTGGTACGCAGGTGGAATAAGTGCCAGCGGAAGTGGAAAAGCACAGCAGGTCAGGCAGCATCTGGGCAGCAATGAGGCTCATTCCTAATGAAGGGCTTTTGCCTGAAATGTCGATTCTTCCTGCTCCTCGGATGCTACTTGACCTGCTGAGCTTTTCCAGCGCCACACTCCTAACTCTAATCTCCAGCATCTGCAGTACTCACTTTTGCCTGCCAATGGAAGTAGTTGAGATGGATACATTAGGAGAAAGTGAGGACTGCAGATGCTGGAGATCAGAGCTGAAAATGTGTTGCTGGAAAAGCGCAGCAGGTCAGGCAGAATCCAAGGAGCAGGAGAGTCGACGTTTTGGGCATGAGCCCTCCTGAAGAAGGTGGGTACATGAACAACATTTCCAAGATATTTGGACAAATACATGGATAAGAACGTTATAGAAGGATATGGGCCAAGTGCAGGAAATGTTGGCATTGATGAACATTTTGGTCAGCATGGACCAGTTTGGGCCAAAGGGCCTGCCTCTGTGCTGTAGGACTCTATGATTCTATGACTGTAAATGGGATTGCAGTATACTGATGCTTCTTAACCAGTGAAGACATGATGGGTGAAAGGGCTTTTTATATGCTATAAATGTCTGAGTTTCTATGTTGGTTTCTCAAGTAAAGCATCAATTAGAGGTGAATGTAAATGCCCAAACTGTGTTGCAAGTTATAGAATAACATCTAAATACAGTTCAAATTGTGAATAAAAATTTTTTGCATATATTGAAGATAGGGCGCATAAATTTCTCTGAAAGCCATAACTGCCTAATGTGCACAGATTCAGGCAGAACAGTCAACAAAAAATGAGGGCTACAGCAAAAAGAAAAGTACTGTTTGTTTTTAACAGGGTACCTACCTGCTATGAAGAAAATGTATGAGATTGAAGGACTCCCAGATGGGTGACATGAGACTATATCTGTATCAGTAGGAAGAGTTTGTCTGCAAAGGGATTTCAGCAGCTTAAGGGTCCTCAAAATGAAAGATGTTTCTCCAGTGATGAGAGATCTGCTATGCTTCATTTCGAAGTTGGGTTGACCGTCCTCAAGTTAAGGTCATACCAATTTTCCATGTTCAAAGAAAATGTATACTTGAAGAATTGTGAGACTGTGTGAGCCTGAAGTCAAAGATTTGGAGATAGGGATGAAGAAATTGTACGCATGAATGTATAAATTAAGAGATGTTGTATAAGACAAGGATTGTGGAAGACAACATTAACCCTCCAGCCAAAGTGTAGATGTCATACGTGCTAGAGTGTGGAAATTTAGAGTACCTTCAGATGTCGAAGAAGACGTATCTTCTATCCTAGTTTCCTCCAGACACTTTGCAACAGTGTCTATCTAACTAATGGAAGTTGTACCTCACTGATGTAATACATTGCAGGTTGAAACTCATGTCTTTTTTTGGCTAAACATCAGTATCATCTGGTTTCATGGAGGTTTTCTCTCCGTTACCCTTAGCAAGAATTCTTACACTCCCTCAGCAAATTTGTCTCATTAATAATCCATCAAATCCCTGTGGTGACTCCTTCATCTGATACTAGGCCAATTCTCCCACTCAGTTCAGAAGGAGGAACTCATCATTGCCTGCATGACCCAGAATAAGCCTGCATTGCTGTCACCAATGGCATCTTTGAAAGGCCATTGTGCAGCTGGACAAGCACTGTCAGTTCAGAGCTGGTCCGGACAATTCCTGGCGCAGGCCCTGGAGGGTGCAGATAAGGAGAATTTGCCATTCCACTTTGCAGATGGACACCTGGTGTTTCTGGTGGATGGGACGGTGCATATCACTGTTGTCTTCCCTAAGAACCACCGGAGTAGGTCACAACACCAGAGTCGGCCAGCCTGGTGCAAGGTTTCCACTCAGGTCAGTGTGCTCTCAGCTATCTGGAGGAATGCCCAGCAGTGTAGGACGAAGGACAAAGAAATTCTCTGCTCTTCCAGGTAAATGCCATCACATTTGCTCTGCTAACTCATACGCACAGAAACCCTACAGTACTGAAAAAGGACATTCAGCCCATTGACTCTGCACCAACCCTTCAAAAGCTGGCCTCCCAATGTGGTGTGGAAACCTTTCGGCCTCCTGCAGCAGCCTCCCAGCATTGGCCTGCTGACCACCCAACATGGAACCATGACCCAGTGCAGATTAGAAACTAAGTGACAGTGTGGTCCACTCTACTGAACTCTTTTTTTGGTATTGCTGGACATTTTATTTCTATATTGTCATTGGCAATGTATAAACCCTTCACTGTACTTGTTGAGTGAGTATATGTGACAATAAAATCTATTCTATTTGCATCCCCACCCAGACCCAAGCCCCTGCTCTATCCCCATAACGCCATATTTACCATGGCTAACCCACTTCCGCTGCACATCACTGGACACTATAGGACAACTTAGCTAAACCACCTAACCAGTATAGCTTTGGACTGTGGGGGGAAATGGGTGCACCAGGAGGAACCACACACAAACACAGGAAACTCCTCACTGACGGTCAGGCAAGGCTGGTATGGAACCCAGTTCCCTGGTGCTGTGAGGCAGCAGTCCTAACCATGCAGTACTCTATTCCGGCTGCTGAGCCAACTTCCCATCAAGGCTCAAGCTCTACCATTTCACTGTTGCATGCAATATCTTCCCTCACTTGCTGTCACTCACCCAATTCCCTACACTATTTACTGACTCTGATGACAATTCTTTCATCTGATGCTCGCCTGAGTCTCCCACTCACTGCAGCAGCAAAAGCTCAGTTCTGCTTAGATATTCTCCCCGTGTTTGTGTGGGTTTTCTCCGGATTTTCCAGTTTCCTCCCACAGTCCAAAAATGTGCAGGTTAGGTGAATTGGCCAAGCTAAATTGTCTGTAGTGTTAGGTAAATGTAGGGGAATGGGTCTGGGCGGGTTGCTCTTCAGAGGGTCGGTGTGGACTTGTTGGGCCGAAGGGCTTGTTTCCACATTGTAAGTAATCTAATCTAATCTAAAAATCCCGGTACAAGCTAATATTCTTGCTATTAACGCCATCTTTAAAAGGCTGTCGTGCATGCATGGCTTCTGTGCTGTCTGTTCACTGTCTGAGAAAGCCTTAACATCTTTCCTCCACCTGTGGCCAGTAGAGTTATTAGTGCTGCTGCTTTTATCTCCCTCATTTACTTTCAGTAAAGGAAACAGCACACATAGAATCATGGAATCACAGAAATGTGATGGTGCACAAGGATTGATTGATTTATTGTCACATGTATCAAAGTGTTAGGACGGGCTACCGTCCCCGTGTTCGTTTGAAGGAGAGAAACACTGGATCTGATTCAAAATATAAGCTGTTTACTGAGAGAGAGCCGTACACAAAATACAGTGAGGTGTTTTCTGCTCACTGGAGAAAGCGCCTTCTGTCTATTGTTCTCTTTGTCTAGCTTTTTAGCCCCTCGCATCCCAGTGCTACATCCTTATTTGGTAGGATACGGTATACTCGTATGGCATTGGTCCCAAGCTGATAACATTCTGTTACCTCAGTTTGAGCTACGTGTAATTTAACACGGTTCCAATGTCCTGTTATCTTTTCACCCTCCCTGGGGCCTCTTTATGCCATCAGCTTTTCAGTCTGTTCTTAGTGTAACATAATGGCTTACTGTTGTCTAGTGAAGCTAACAAGTTCCAGACTTGCTAATACTACCTTACGTGAGCACTACCTCACAATAAAGTTTCTTACACTGCCTAACCTTAATAATGGATCCCAAAAAGTGGCAAGCTTTATTTACAAGCAGTGCAGGCAAATCATAGTAAGTAAGGATGTAGAGATCAGAGGTTGTAAAAAGACTTAAGACAAAGGCATACATTGCATATGCTGTGCACTAGAGATCAACATTAGCAAGGTCCAATTATTTGAGGTCAAAGAGTCTACTCATCAGTCTAATAACAGCTGGAAAGAAGCTGTTCCTGAACCTGCTGGTGTGTGCGTTCAGGGTTCTGTATCTTTTGCCTGATGTAAGAGGTTATAGGTGATCATTACCAGGGTGTGATGGGTCTTTGATGTTGGCAGTATTTCTGTGGCAGTGAATCATGTAAATGGAGTCTGTGGATGGAAGGTTGGCTTCTGTGAGGGTCTGGGCTGTGCATCCCACCTTCTGAAGTTACTTACAGTCCTGGGCAAAGCAGTTGCCATACCAGGCCATTATGTACCCGGACAGTATGCTTTCAATGATACATGTGTAGAAGTTTGTGAGACTCATTATGGACATGTCAAATTTCCTGAGCTATCTGAGGAATAAGGTATTTTGTGCCTTCTTAACTATCACATCTAAATGGGAGCTTATTGTGCCTGCACAGGTTGCATTAGCTACTCTGGTACTCGGTAACAGAGCCAATCTCCTGCCTTTTCTCCATATCCCTAAACATCATTAGTATCGAAAAGAAAAATGCCCTCTTAAATGCATCAACTGAATTTGTCTCTACCACAGTTCGAGGCAGTGCATTCCAATCTTTAATAACTCGCTGTGGAAGAAAGGTTTTACTGACATCATCCTTACTTTGTTTGCACATCACTTTAAGTCTATGCCTTCTTGCTTTTGTTTCTATGACAAGTGGGAACAGTTTCACTCTGTGCTCTGTCAGCTTGGTGATTCTAAAAACTTCAACTATATCTTCTCTCAGCCTTCCACTCTCCCAATGTCTTCAATCTTTCCTCATAGCTGAAGTTTCCCAGACCTGGAACCATTCTAGTAAATAGCTCTACACTGTCTTGGATGCATTAGCATCTTCCCTATAAAGTGATTCCCACAACTGAACACAATGTTACTGCTGAGGTCTAATAAGTGTTTTATGCAAGTTCAAAACCATGTGCTTGCTATTGTACTATTTTCCTTCTTAATAAGGCCGAGAATAGTGTATGTTTTATTTACTGCTCTCTCCAGCCATCCTGCCACCTTCAATGATTTGTGTACATATACATACAGGCCCATCTGTTCCTCTACCCTCTAGACTGACCTCATATAGGGGCAGAATACGCAGTGTCTGGGCTCCTTGGCCCAGGCTGGCCCTCCTTGTTCACTTTTCTTTTTGTTTTTCTTTTTCATTATTCTTTCTCAAATGTATCTGATAAAGGCAGCTTCGATGGGTTCCGGAGGGCAACTGGGTCTCCAGAGGGAAGCATGGCTACAGAGTCGGCTGGCCAGAGTGCAACTCTCACCTGAGTGTGGAGTGGGCCCCTGGCAGCAGCATGGTGTGGGCTGTGAAACCTGGAGAGGGGCTTTGGCAGTGGAGAAGGAAATGTTGGACTCTCTTTAGTTTATGGGTGGCATGTGGCCTCACAGTACCAGGGACCCAGATTCAATTCCCACATCAGGCAACTGTGTGTGTGGAGTTTGCACATTCTCCCTGTGTCTGTGTGGGTTTCCTCTGGGTGCTCCGGTTTCCACCCAGAATCCAAAGACATATAGATTAGGTGAATTGGCCATGTTAAATTGCCCATAGTGTTCGGTGCATTCGTAAATATAGGGAGTGGAATGGGTCAAAAGGTCAGTGTAGACTTGTTAAGCTGAATGGCCTATTTTCCCACCGTAGGTAATCTAATTTCTTTTTCTTCTTGTTTCATTTTATTTTATCCTAAATTAATGTGAATGGCACCTATGCACATTTAATAAGCATCTCACTGCTCCCTGCTAGAACCTTGACTGATACACTGAGCTCTCTTTGAAAATGCAACCAATTGCTTCCGATGTTGGGAAAGGCTTTGCCCAAACTCTCAAGGTATTCTTTCAGGTTTCACACCATGGCCCATGTTGCCAAGGATCCTATGAGATTCTGCCACACATCTTGTTTAAGGCAACAACATCCTCTTGTTAGACTACCTAGTGGTAGTCCACTTCAGACCAAGCGAGTCCAGTAGACCCAGTTAGGAAAGGGAAAGTGGCCACATGCCACATTGCTATGACCTATCAGTGTTGGTTTCATATGCTAATATGACTTACCTTCCCTTTTAACATGTTATTGAATCTGATTTTCCCTCCTTCCCATCAGTCTATTCCAGCTCATAACAATTAATTATGTAAAAATCATTCTCTTTCATCTTTTCTCTGAATATTTTACACTTTGCCAATTACCCTAAATCTGTGGCTGCAATAGATCGTTCTACTAGTGGGAATAATTTCTTCTGTGTTTATTGTTAAAACTAAAAGTATTAATAATGGAAATCGAAAATAAAGAGAAAAATATGGGATATGGTGAGAAATGCCACTGGAAGAGATGATCGTGTTGATGTAACTGATATACATTTTTCATGGCTTAATAGTAGGATGCAGAGGGTAATAGTGGAAGTAAGCTAGTCAGACTGGAGGCCTGTGACTAGTAGAGTGCTTTAAGGGTCAGTGCTGGGTCTTGCAATTGGAGTATTGTGATCAGTTTTGGTCATCTTGCTATAGGAAGAATCTTATTAAACTGGAAACAGTGCAGAAGAAATTTACAAGCATGTTGCCTGGACTCAATGGTCTGAATTATAGGGAGAGATTGGACAAGCTAGAAGTTTTTCTTTAGAGTTTGGAAGACTGAGGGGACATCTAATAGACATGTATAAGATCATGAGAGGCATGGATAGGGTGAATGCACTCAGTCATTTTCCCAAGGTTGGGGAGTCGAGAATTAGAGGGCATCAGTTTAAGGTCAGAGGGGAAAGAATAAAAGAGAACCCGAGAGAACACATATTTACACAGAGGATGGAATGAATGACAGCGGAAGTATTTGTGGTCAATACATGATCAGCATTTAAAAGGCATTTGGACAGATATATGGATAGTCAAACTTTAGAAGGATATGGGCAAAAGTTCAGGGAAATGCAGTTAGGGTTGATGGCCTTTTTGGTTGGCATGGACCAGTTTGGGCCAAAACGCCTGTCTCCATGCTGTGGGACTCTCTATGCCTCTATGTGCAAACAAAATATGTTCATTCAGAATATTTTATTGATCACGTAAAATTAATCAGAAATTGCTTATTTATTGGGGACTAGATATTTTGCCTTATGGATTTCAAGGAGAAGGGAAGAAAGAGCCCCGTGCAATTTGGGCCTTCTGCTCAGCTTAATATTCATTCTGATTTGAAATATTAGCCATTATAAGAACTTGAAAGCCCTATATTTCTCATAACGGTTGCACTGAAGAAATATGGAGAGAAAAGATGATTTCCTGTCCTCACCACATTAAGACAGTCAGCCAACATTAGCAGATGGAAAATTGAGTTAATTAGTCTAGGAGGTTTCCTTCAAACCCCAGCCTTGCATTGCACTGCTTAATCATTTACTACAGCAGAGGCTACTGAAGATAAGTTGCATTAACATCCATTACAAATTGATATCATATATCCACTTATTGTAAACTTGCTGGCACATCCAACAGTAATGGTGATGTTTGGAGAAGGAGGGTGCTGGTCCTGGAGGAATAGTGGCAATATCTTAAAACAGCTTCTGGCATAGTAAGTGATCAACTTTCCAAATTGGTTTAACATAATCATCTGTAAATCTCATGAAGGCATTTCCACATATTGCTGCCTGGGGAGATGGTGGTGTCATGGTAATGATTCTGGACTAGTACTCAAGGGTAATGCCTTGCAGCTGCTGCAGTACGAGTTAAGGTAATAAAAATATAGTCTTAGTAATAGTGACCATGGAATTATCATCAATTGTCATAGCAACTCATCTGGATCACTAATCCCCTTCAGGAAAGTAAAGCTGCTGACCTCGCGACAGCCTGACTCACATGTGACTCCAGAACACAGCAATGACTCTTAACTGCCCTGAAATTCCCTCAGAAGCCATTCAGTTTAGGGAAATTAGGAACTTACAATAAATTTTGGTCTCATCAGTCTCACCCACATCCCAAAAAAGAATAAGAAAAAACCAGCCCACAGTTTTCAACTCTGACCCATTGTCCCCACTTGAGGCATTGTTTTTTCTCCATTCCATTCAACACATGGTTCACAAGTTTAGCTCCAGGCAGGCAGAAACTGTGAAATATTATGTGGAAAGCTAGGGAAGTGATTGCTGGGTCCCTTGCTGATATATTTGTATCGGTGATAGTCACAGGTGAGGTGCTGGAAGATTGGAATTTGCCAAATGTTGGACATTGCCACTATTTAAGAAAGGTAGTAAGGAAAGGCCAGAGAACTACAGATTGGTGAGCCTGACATTGGTGGTGGGCAAGTTGGTGGGAGGGAATTCTGAGGGACAGGATTTACATGCATTTGGAAAGGCAGAGACTGATAAGGAATGGTCAGCATGGCTTTGTGTGTGGGAAACAGTGTCTCATGAGAATGAGCAGTAGACATGATCTATATGAATTTCAATTAGGTGTTCGACAGGTTCCTCATCGTAGACTGATTAGCAAGGTTAAATGACATGGAATACAGATAGAATTAGCCATTTGGATACAGAACTGACTGAAAGGTAGAAGACAGGGGTGGTGATGGAGGGTTGTTTTTCAGACTGGAGGCCCGTTGACAGTGGAGTGCCACAAGGATCGGTGCTGGGTCGACTGCTTTTCATCATGTATATAAATGATTTGCATGTGAATACAGGAGGTATAATTAGTAAGTTTGCAGACAGCACCAAAATTAGAGGCGTAGTGGACAGTGAAGAAGGTTGCCTCAGAGTACAACAGGATTTTGATCAGATGGGCCAATGGGCTGAGGAGCAACAGATGGAGTTTAACTTGGATAAATACGAGGTGCTCCATTTTGGAAAGGCAAATTAGGGCAGGACTCATAGACTTAATGATAAAGTCCGGGGAGTGTTGCTGAACAAAGAGACCTTGGAGTGCAGGTTCATAGCTCCTTGAAACTGGGGTCACAGGTAGACAGGATAGTGAAGAAGGCGTTTGGTATGTTTTCCTTTCTTGATCAGTGCATTGAGTACAGGAGTTGGGAGGTCATGTTGTGGCTGTACAGGACATCAGTTAGGCCACTTTTGGAATATTGTGTGCAATTCTGGTCTCTCTTCTATAGGGAGGAAGTTGTGAAACTTTGAAAGGGTTCAGAATAGATTTACAAGCATGTTGCCAGGACTGGAAGATTTGAGCTATAGAGAGAGGCCGAATAGGCTGGAGCTGTTTTCCCTGGAACATTGGAGGCTGAGCTTTATAGACATTTAGAAAATCATGAGGGGCATGCATAAGATAAATAGACAAGGTCTTTTCCCTATTGAGAGTGTGGTGCTGGAAAAGCACAACAGGTCAGGCAGTATCCAAGGAGTAGGAGAATCAACATTCTGGGTATAAGCCCTTTATCAGGTTTTTTCCCTGGGTTTGGAGAGTCCAGAACTAGATGGCAAAGATTTAAAATGAGAGGGGAAAGAATTAAAAGGAACCTAAGGGAACATTTTTTCGCACAGTGCGTGGTGTGTGTATGGAATGAGCTGTCAGAGGAAGTGGTGGAGGCTGGTACAATTTCAACATTTAAAAGGCATCTGGATGGGTATATGAATAGGAAGGATTTAGAGGGATATGGGCCAAGTGCTGGAAAATGGCACTGGATTAGTTTAGGTTATCTGGTCGGCATGGACGAGTTTGAGCAAAGAGGTTGTTTCTGTGCTGCACATGTCTATGACTCTATGACTCTCAGTGACAAACTGAAATCTGTGCTTCCTGACTTTATAAGATACTTTCTGGTGCAGCCACACTTGGAGAATTGCATTATAGGAAGGATGTGGAAGCATTGGAAAGGGTGCAGAGGAAAGTTACCAGGGTGTTGCTTGGTATGGAGGGAAGATCTTATGAGGAATGGCTGAGGACCTTGAGACCTTTTTCGTTAGAGAGGAGATTGAGGTGACTTAATAGAGACATATAAGATGATCAGAGGATAGAATGTACAGTGAGAACCTTTTTCCTCAGATGGTGATGGGCTAGCACAATGGAACCTAGCTTTAATTTGAGGGGTGATAGATATAGGACAGATGATGTAGGTTCTTTACTCAGAGAGTAGTAGAGTGTGGAATGCCCTGCCTGCAGCAGTAGTAGACTTGTCAATGTTAAGGGCATTTAACTAGTGATTGGATAAACATATGGATAATAATGGAATAGTGCAGGTTAGATTGGCTTCAATAGTTTCACAGGTCAGCCCAACATCAAGGGCTGAACGGCCTGTACTACACTGTAATGTTCTTTGTTCTTCCTGAAGTTCAGGAAGCACAGATTTACAAATTAATTTCTAAGCCCATCCATACTTGCCCGAGAGGTGCTGGTTGTGAGCTGTCTTTTTGAATATTACTCTAGGATTGCTAACACATCAGTTGGCTCAGAGTATAGCTTTCTTATCTCTGAGTCACAAAGTTGTAGATTTTGTTGCGTTATCCCGTTTGAAAAGATGCCTCGTTAAGAGATAAAGTTAAAAATCACACAATACCTGGTTATAGTTCAACAGGTTTATTTGGAAATACTAGCTTTTGGTGCGTTGCTCCTTTGTCAGATAGTTAGTGGGGCAGGATCATAGGAGACAGAATTTATAACAAAAGATCATACTGTCATACAACTGATGCGATATATCTTTTACTAGAAATTCTGTGTCCTATGATCCTCCCCCATGAGCTATTTGACAAAGGAGCCATGTTCCAAAAACTAGTGCTTCCAAATAAACCTGTTGGACTATAAGCTGGTGTTGTATGATTTTTAACTTTGTCCACTTCAGTCCAACACTGGCAACTCAACATCATCTTTAAGAGATGAACATGAAAGTGACTTTTGGTATTTACTATTGCTTGCAACATACCATTCCATATCCTTCCAAAGATATATATTCTTCACCTTTGAAATTGTTTCCTGTAAGAGATCCCCTGCGTGTTGTCATGGGGCCACAGGCTCTCTTCACTGTAGTCATCAGGCTGTGTCTAGTGATGACTATACTGTGATAAATTTGTTGAACCATAAATAAACCCACCAGAGATCTTCGTGTAAATTAATCCACTTCCTCCATTTGTGTTACATAGCACAAGAATACTGTTACAGGTTCCGTTCCCACTTAGACAAAACATCAGGTATTTTACTCTGGGACAATTACTGCTCCTTCACAGGTACTGTTTGTCAGATGGGACATTCAAATTAGATTCCACTAACATCTGATTTAGATATATAAGTCCCATGGCACTATTTAACTTCGATCTGGTGATGACCCCAGTGTTCTTGCTGACACCTATCCATCAGCCAACAGCATAAAACACATGACTGTTCTGCTGTTTGTGAGAGCTTCCTGGATGCAAATTGGCTGCTGAATGTTTAAATTATATCATTGATGACATTATAAAAGTACTTCATTGGAGGCCAAACACTTTGGAATATCTTCTGAAAGATGCTACCTCTGCAGATCTCTCTTTCTTTGGAATGCAAAAGAAACCCCTGACTTCACTTTTCAACAATTAATATATTGAACTCTTCACCATGGCAGCACCATCTACATGTCTTCAATATGTCTGAGGAGCTCATGGCTATCTTGTCACTAACATTTAACCATCCATTTAGTGTCTCTGCTGCACCACTCTGATACTTTTTGCCCATATCTGACTTCTTTGGCTCGACATTATTCATCTTCTGCTTTGCCTCTATAAAATGACTTGGAATTTGTTTTTGTTAAGGACATGACACGCATGAATATTGTTAAGCACTTTATAGATAAAATTCACAATTATTTCAAACCAGCAGGAGACATCATGTTGAGTGATGAAATTGGATTGAATATATATGTGTGCTCAATCCGATCTCAGTAGCAGCATTAGCTCTTCAAACGATCTTATGTATAAATTCTTCAGGCATTTTCATTTATTTGCTGAGTTTGAAAAAATACCAATTCTTTCTACAGTTCTAACTGTTAACATGCCACATAATATATAAAATAGTATTCTCCTCGTGGGATAATCTTTGGTGTGAAGTCAATTGTAATTTTAAAACTGAGACATTTCAAATTTTGTTATCTCACGTTTTTAATGGTTATGGGACAAAGTCCAGATGGAATTATGTTGAAGAGTGTCTTCTGGCAATGCAGAAGTGTCTTGAGGGTCTCAATGGCTGACAATGATAATGAAATAAAGTGCTGCATTAATGCATTTAAAATGTACATATATTATAGTGACTGAGTCAGAAATATATTGATACAGTAGCTCCAGACATTTGTCCTATTAGATGTGAGCATGAAATTGATTTTTAAATATACCCATAATCATCTATAAGGATGCACTCTTATTAGAGAAAGATGACTGGTGGTCATTTAAACTGAGAGACACCACACCTCGGACAAGGGGAAAGGTTGAGAAAGAAAGTTCTTCATGGTAACTTTGGTCAGAGCTGGAATTGAACCCTTTCTTTTGGAGTCACTCTGTATCACAAACCAACCAGCCAGCCCAGTGACACATCAACAGAGAGAAGAAAATAATAGCAAAACTGCACAAACACTTTCAAATATGCACTTACAATGTGGAAATACTATAACGTAACATGAGATTGAAGCACATGGAGGACCTAAATATTATGAAGTAGGGATCGTTATTCTACTGGCATCAGAGTTTGAAAAACATGATGGAAAATTAAGATTAAACTATGAGAACAGATTGCTTTCATAGCAAGAAGCCTGCAGTTCACATATAATTGAGGAAATCCATTATAGAACATAGAACAACAGGTCCTTTGGCCCTCAATGTTGTGTCAAACATTATATCTTACTTTAAGATCAAACTAACCTAAACACCCTACATTTTACTATCATCCATGTGGCAATCCAAGAGTCGCTTAAATGTCCCTAATGTATCTGACTCAACTACTAACGCTTCCAATGCATTTCACGCACCCTCCACTCTCTGTGTAAAGAGCCTACCTCTGACATCTCCTCTAAATCTTCCTCCAATCACCTTAAAATTATACCCCCTCACGATAGCCATTTCTGCCCTGGGAAAATGTCTCTGGCTATCCACTCTGTCTATGCCTCTCATTACCTTATGCACCTCTATCAAGTCACCTCTCATCCTCCTTCGCTCCAATGAGAAAAGCCCTAGCTCCCTCAACCTTTCTTCATAAGACATGCCTCCAGTTCAGGCAGCATCCTGATAAATCTCCTCTGCATCCTCCCTAAAGCTTCCACATTCTTCCAAAAATTAGGCTACTAGAATTGAACATAATATTCCAAGTGTGGTCGAACCAGGGTTTTATAGAGCTGCAGCATGACCTCACGGCTCTTAAACTGAATCGCCCTGCTCATGAAAGCTAACACACCCTACCACTTCTTAACAACCTTATCAACTTGTGTAGCAACTTTGAGGGATCTATGGCTGTGGACCCCAAGATCCCTCTGTTAAACAGGAGTATAACATTATCTGTTTTCCAGTCTTCTGGTAACCTCTCTACCTCCAGTGAATTCTGAAAGATCACTACCAATGCCTATACAATGTCCTCAGCTATCTCCTTCAGGTCTGTGGGGTGTGTTCCAGGTTATGTATTCCCCCTTCAGAATTTTCAACTTCTCCAGCACCTTCTCCTTCACGATAGCCATTACACTCACCTCTGTCCCCTGACTCTCTTGAAATTCTGGTATGCCACTGGTGTCTTCCACTGTGGAAACTAATACAAAGTGTCAGATCTTATGCCATTTCTTCGCTCCCCATTACAACATTTCTAGTCTCATTTTTCACTCATGTCTCTTACTTGTATACAGAACTATAGAATCACCTACTTACACCCATTTTTTCTTTTTGCTCCTCCTGATTGGATGTCTTCCTGTACCATAGTGCAGTGGTCAATGTGCCCATCCTCCGTACTTACCTTTTTGTCATCCATGCAGGGAGCAAGTACGTTCTACCTGATGGACATTGCCAAGAGCTGAGGATCCTCCAATGCCAAATTCAGGATCCCCCTACTCTCCCCACTTGGGGTCACACCCTTCCATCCTTGACAACTGACCAAATCTGAGATGCTTAACCTACATGGTGTGACTGCCTCCAGAAACACAACATCCAGATTTTTTTTATTTCAAAAATATACTTTATTCATAAAATTATTTTGATATCTATACAATTGGTGATGCCATACATACGTATACATTCCATTTCTTTACATACAGAGATCGGAGTTAATCATTCGCATGTACAAATCTGTACATTAACCATCCAGATATTCTGCTGAGGCATCAGCGGAGCTCAATTACTGGGTGGGTCCCTGTTCTTCTTAGGCAGGCAGACCTTACACGGTGGTCTTTCCCCACCATGCCTTGGCGGCAGCTGCCCCCAGTTTCAGCACGTCCTTCAGCACGTAGTCCTAGACCTTGGAATGTGTCAGTCTGCAACATTCAGTCGGGGTCCACTCCTTCAGCTGAAGATCAACAGGTTTCGGGCAGACTAAAGCGTGTCTTTCACCGAGTTGACGATTCTCCAGGCACAGTTGATGTTTGTCTCGGTGTGCGTCCCAGTGAACAGAGTGAAGCACAACATCCAGACTTTTTTTAATTTCAAAAATATACTTTATTCATAAATTATTTTGATGGTCTGTACGGTTGGTCATGCCATACATATGGAAACATTCCATTTCTTTGCATACAGAGATCAGAATTTATCAATTGTATGTACAGGTCTGTACGTTTATCAATCATATGCCCATATATTTAGCTCAGGCGTCAACAGAGCCCAAATGACTGTATGGGCCCCCTGTTCTTCTTAGGCAGGCAGTCGTTACATGGTGCTCTTTACCCACCGCGCCTTGGCGGCAGCTGCCCCATGCTTCAGCGCATCCCTCAACCCGTGGTCCTAGACCTTGGAATGTGCCAGTCTGCAACACTCAGTCGGGGTCAATTCCTTCAGTTGGAAGATCAACAGGTTTCTGACTGCCCAACTTCACCGGGTTGATGATCCTCCAGGCACAGTTGATGTTCGTCTCGGTGTGCATCCCGGGTAACAGACCGTAGAGCACGGAGTCCCGCGTCACGGCGCTGCTCAGGACGAACCTCGACAAACACCACAGCATTCCTCTCCAGACCTCTTCTGCATAGGCACATTCTAGAAGGAGGTGTGTGACAGTCTCGTCCCCCCCTGCAGCTGCTTCAAGGGCAGCGTGCGGTTCGGCTGAGAGTGCATAAAGGATCTCACAGGCAGAGCCCTTCTCACCACCAGCCAAGCCACGTCTTGGTGCTTGTTGGAAAGTTCTGGCGATGAGGCATTCTGGCAAATGGCTTTGACAGTCTGCTCAGGGAACTGTTCGATAGGATCCGCCATCTCCTTTTCCCGAAGGGTCTCAAGGACACTGCGTGCTGACCACCTCCTGATGGACTTGTGGTCAAAGGTGTTTTTCTTCCTAAACTTCTCCACGAAGGACAGGTGATACGGAATGGTCCAACTACTCGGAGTGCTCCGCGACAGCAAGGCCAGGCCCATCGTTCGCAACACCAGGAACAGGCAGAACCTGGTACGTAGAGACACTTGGTGTTTGTGTACCGCAGATCCACGTACAGCTTGGTGCAGCCACACACAAAGGTGGCCTCCAGGGTGAGGGTGGCATTGGGTGTGTTTTTTACCCCGTTGCCCAGATCTTTATACATCGAGTCCCTTTGGACCTGGTCCATCTTTGACCTCCATATAAATTGGAAGATGGACCAGGTGACTGCAGTGGCACAGGTTCTGGGAATAGGCCAGACCTGTGCTACGTATAACAGCAATGACAGTGCCTCACACCTGATGACCAGGTTTTTCCCATGTGCTGTGGTTTGTGATGCTCAGACTCTAGCTTGTCAACCGTGAGCTGGAGTTCCTCAAGCAACCAGCGCTTTAAAGGTGTGATTACTATGAACCATAATAGGGTCCAGAATCTCCCACATCATGCAGCTACAACACATCATCTGGCTCTGCATCTCAATTATTTAATTAGTTTTTGATTTGTGTTTTTACATTTCCTACTGGTCTTTAGTATTAATCTGTAAAATATTTCTCCAACACATCTGTAATCTGAAAGCCATAGGTGTTCAAATTTGCAGTTACTTACCAACCAATGCAGTTACAGTGTTTTCAATCAGTTTCTGATCCCCAGGTCACCTTCCCCACTGGCTTCTGTATCTGGGCTTCTAGGAAAGTGTGTAGTCCTCGAGCCTCAGTCTTTATTTTCTGCTCAGTGTCCTCTCCCCACTCTTTTCTCCCCTTATATCCCAAGTTCCCAAAGACCTTACTTAGATAATAGAGATCAGAAGTTCTCACAGAAGGGGGACTGTTAGAATCATTGGATCATGGAAAATTACAGTACAAAAGGACATCATCCATCCCATTGTTACTCTACTGGCTCTCCCATTCTCCAAACTTATCTCAGTAGCTCGACAAATTCATCACTTTAAAATATATATCCAGCTGTCTTTTAAAACCTGCGAAGGAATCCACCTCGACCACTCTCCCAGGTAGCACATTCCAAATCCTAACAAATCTCTAAATAAGGAAGTTTCTCCTCATCTCACTCCTTGCTGTCTTGCTGATAATTTTGAATTTTTTGGCACATAGTTGCTGAAAAACTAATAAGTGGAAACAGGGTTTTTAATCCATCGTATACACAATCAGTAAGAGTGACTAATACATCGTCCTTGTGAAGACGAAGTCCTCCCTTCACATTGAGAATAACCTCCATGTTGTGCAGCACCATCACTGTGCTAAATGGGACAGATTTCAAACAGAATTGCAACTATAAGGTGTTGCGGGTCATCAACAGCAGCAGAATTGTACTCCAGCGCAATCTACAACCTCATGACCCAGCATTTACCACAGTCAACCATTACCATCAAACCGGGAATCAACTCTGGTTCAGTGGAGAGTGCAGGAGGGCATGCAGGGAGTGGCACCTGGCAAACCTGATAATGAGATGTCAACTTGGTGAGGCAATCAAACAGCTCTACGTGCATTTAAACAGCATAAACAGCAAGTGATAGACAGAGCTAAGTGAACACCCAGCCAACCATTAGATCAGATTTAAGCTCTGCAGCTCTTCCTTATCCTTTTGTGAATGATGATCCTCAATTAAACAATTCACTAGCATTGTGAATCAACCCACAGCAAATGGACTGCAACGGTTCAAGAAGGCAGCTCACCACCATCTTTTCCAGAGTGACTAGGGATGGGCAATAAATGCTGGCCAGCCAGCAACTCCCACATCCCACAGATGAATTTTAAAAAAGACAAAGAGATTACATGTAATACAAAAAGTTCCATTAGATTCAAATTTGTGAATATTTTATCAATGGATGGCTAGAATATATTCCAAGCAATCCCATTCTCAAGTAATAGTTTAGGGAGTGAAGATGGACATGGATGGACTCAATGACACGGATGACTTATTGACCTACCATGACAGATTGATCATTCCAAGGGTCCTCAAACTTGAGATTCTTTTTAGAGGATATAGCAAGGTCACTTGGATCATACAAAATATCATACCGCTTACTGCCTGATTATTTCCCTCACCCCCTTGATCCATTTTCCCACACATCCAACTACTCTCTCACTCATATTTCTACCTCACGTTATCCACCTACCCCACTTCTACCATTTAACATCTCACTGACTTGCCCACTCACCTGTATAGCCATCCCAGTTACCTATCCACTTCACCCACATACCCATATATCACTCTTCCAACCATCACCTCACTTACTGACCCACTTACTCATTCACTCAAATCTACAATTTAAAAGAAAAAGACGTTTACAGACTTATTTGAACATAATAGCTACAGTCATGAAAAGGACCAAGTCCTCTCCTTCCTTCAATTCTATTTTTGCTGGACTTTCTTTGAAATTCCTCCACTGTCCCATTTCTGCTTCTGCAAGATCAGAAGATCCAAAAGAATTGTGCATGATCGTTGGGTCAGTAGAATCTTTGTAGCAGGTCAACAGTAGTAGGTTAAGGATAATTAGGTGAAGAGTAAAGCTGCATCTGTTCAACCCTATGAGTGTACCTCAGTCATATCTCCTGAGGCTTTATTACAATATACAGTAACTTCTCACTTCCTGCTCCAGTTTGTGTGTAATATTGCAGAATGAGATTGGTGATTATGTTATGCTGAGTTGTGCTTTTCACCAATTCCCAATAGAAGCTAAATTGTAATAAAGAAAGAAGCTCTCATCCTATTGAAAAAATCTTAGACCTAAAGTGTAAACTCTGTTACTCTCTCTGGACTTGCTGTCAAGTATTTCTAGAAGTTTCAATTTGCATTTCTTTATTCAAGGTTCGATCTGATCTTTTGAGTTTTTTTGATCTTAGTTTGCCTCCCAGAGGAAAAAAAGTACTGGATATTTTACTATCCAGTACTTACTATCCAGTCTAATTTTGTAGGTTCTAATTATGTGGTCTTATGAACTTAATATTCATTCTCCTGTAATAAGCTGGAAGGTTTCTATCATATCAAGATCTAATGCATTGAATTCTCACTTTATGCTGAAGGTATTTTTCAGATCTTTGACCACTGAAGTGACTGGAATGTGACAAAATCCATTGACTAGAGACTCTGTAATCAAATCCAAGGTGAGGCACACTTGTTAATTTTTTTTTAAATTCCAGTTAGCTACAGATTGACACTGCCAAAAAAACTTTGCTCTTATTTGAAGTGAACATACAGGGCAGTAACATTTGGAGGTCTGGGCTTTTTTGATTTAACCTAGTTTTCTAGAGAAATCGCTTCCTTGTTTTGATTCCCTATGCCTCTGTTTATAAATCCAAGGATCCTTTTAGCCTTCTTAACAACTGTTCCAACTTGCCTGGCCACCTTCAGAGCATTATGTACTTGAACCTTGAGGTCCCTCTGCTCCTGTAATTTCCTCATAGTTGTAACATTGAGCCTGTTTTGTCTCTTCGTATTTATCCTACCAATGTGCATTCTGTCAAATTTCCAGAATCTGAAATTTGGAAACTGGAATTAGGAGTCCCATGATGACCATGAATCTATTGTTGATTGTTGGGGGAAAAAAACCCATCTGGTTCACTGATGTCCTTTAGGGAAGGAAACTACCATCCTTACTTGGTCTTGCCTTCTTGTGACTCCAGACCCATAGCAATGTGGTTGACTCTTAACTGCCCTTAGGCAATTAAAGATGGGCAATAAATGTTGACCTAGCCAGTGACACCCTCATCCTATGAATGAATAATAAAAAAAATTATCTGCATTCAATTTCATCTCCTAAGCGTCTACCCATTTTGCCAACTTGTCAATGCCCCTCTGATGTTGCTCAAAATCATCCTCACAATTCACTATTCTCTCTAGCTTGGTATCGTCTGAAAACTTTGTCACTTTTTCCCTTAACACCTACAGAGGAACCTTGATTATTCGAATATCAATTATCCAAATCTCAGATTATCCGAAGAGGATCTCAAGGTCCCAATAGAAACATTACGTCAAAGAGCTGTTTCAACCCTGATCGCATCTTTTGTTTACAGGTACAATGATTAAAAACGAACTTGGCTCACTGAAATGCTGCCGAGAACAGTCCTGGACAGTCCGGGCACCGTTTCCAAATGATTGACCTCCTGCCGTCTCTCTCTCTCTTCCCTCACACTTTTCCTGGAGTTCTACATAGGGGTGAACCCTAAATCCTCCTTCCCCAGATAATCTCTCCAACATTGTCCTGTACAGGGCAGAGGGGGAACCTGTGTGTGTGGTGTGTGTGTACGTATGTGTGTGCGTGCTATTTGGAGACTTACCCTACAAAGGCAGCAGCAACAGTCTTACTGTTGGTGTCCAGTTCGGAGGGTTGGGAGGCTGGGGGAGGGGGAGCGCGGATGGGATTGGATGGTGGGGTGGGGGGCATGGGAGGGAGGTGAATGGGGGTGAGGTGATGAGGGGTGGGATTGGGTTGGCGGGGTTGGGGGCGGTCTGGTTTAGGTGTGGTCAGGGGGTGGGGGCTCATGCACAGTGTGCTGCTGCCTCACCTCCTGATGGGGAGCAGACTTCACAGAAAACTCTGAGCCCCAGAGGAAATCAATTAACCAAACAATCAATTATCTGAACAAAACAGTGCCCACCCATCTCGTTCGGATAATTGAGGTTCCTCTGTATATCTGTATCATTTACATAAATCAGAAAAAGCATGGGTCCCAACACCAATCCTGAGGGAAAACCACTTTCAACTGGTCTCCAGTCTGAGAAATGTCAACTATGTCTACCCTCTTTTTCCTATCTTTTAGCCAACTTCTAATCCATGCTTCAGGACCCACCAATCCCAAACACGTCTAATATGCTAACCAACCTACCATGTGGCACAGTATCAATGCTTTCTTAAAGTCCAAATATATAACATCCACAGCACAACCCTCATTCATTGTCTGTGTTACTTTGTCAAAGAATTCAACTAAATTTGTAAACCTGACCTGACCTTAACAAAGCTGTGTTGACAGTCTAGTATTTCTGATTTTTCTCTTCGTGTATACAGTACTTACCTTATCCCGGATTATGGCCTCCATCAGTTTTTTCAAGCTGACAGGTCTGTAGTTTCCTGTTTTATCCTTTGTCCACTCCTTGAACAACAGTTTCACATTTGTAATCCATCAGTCACCTGAGGCTAATCCTGTGTTCTGAAAGGCCTGGAAAATTTCTGTTAATGTCTCTGTGATTTTCTTCCTTATCTTTCTCAGCAATCTCGGATGCACCCCAGGCAACTTCTCTACATGGAGTGCTGCCAGACTTTCTACAACTCTTTGTTATCTATCATTATACTGCTCAGTTACCCCAACACCAACATTTTCAACTTAGCCATTTTCACCATTTTCTAGCTTGATAAAGGCAGAAGCAAAGTGCTTATTTAATACCTCAGCTAAACCCTTTGCTTCATTGAATAGCTTACTCTGTTTGTTCCTTATGGGCTTCACTGTATCCTTCACTAATCTTTTACTATTAATACATTTGAAGAGCATTTTATTATTTATTTTAACACTGTCTGATATCTTTTCCTCATGCTTCCTCTTGGACTTCCTTATTCTAATCTTAGCCTCTTTCCAACATTTCAGACACACTCATTGATTTCTAATGACACTTCATGACTATTTGTTGAAATTTTGTTTCAGATTTTCAGCAGCTGAAGGTTTTAATGTTACCAGCTTTTACTTCTGATCTTGAATAAGATATGTTGCATTTACGTCTCTCTTTGATATGCATGTATTATGAAGACAGTGTCTTTTTATTTTTCTACATTTTTAACTGTGAACTGAAATGGGACGCAAACCATGTTAAAACCAAGGATTGCTGAAGAATTACTGCAGTTCTTTAAAGCAATTAACCTGACACTCACTGTAAGCACTATTTATGCAGCTGTTTCTTCAAGCAGCAGTTGAAGTGAAGTTTGCTGAAGTTGCAATGGAACTGAGTGGTGATGGGGACTCATTTAGCAACAAGTGGCTGATTGGTCTGTGGACTCGTGACCAAAAACCTTCTACCTGCCAACCGCCATGTGATTGATTCTCTAATAGATTAAAAGCGTGGGGCTATGGATAGGATATCAAGGAGCCTCAGATCTCAACCTACTCAGCATTTCTCTCTGCAGTAAAAGCTACTTTAAGCCTGAAGAGAACCAGCAGTTGCTATGAGCCATGGCTTTCAGTTAATAAGTCATCCTTTTATACATGTGGACTAGCCATCCTGTATCTCCTACAAATGACTGAAAGCATCCAGAGAAGGAAGACTGAGAAACAGAATTCAGATTGTTGTTGATGTGAAGTTGGAGTCCATTTATTTGCAATACTTGTTAAGTACAACAACATGGTCCATGCTTTCTAAGAGAAGGAAGATTGCATACTTTTAAAATTCTCAAGTTCTGTGACACCTCCAAAATAGCAGGAATTAACTTTCAGTACAGTACCCACATGAGGCAAAACACTATATGTGGAACGTGCATGTATTAGCTGCTTGCAATTGTATAGCCATGGTATACATGCATTGTGTACATGTCAACTACTCCATGTGACCAAATCAGCAGAGATATTGTTGGCTTAGCAATGCGTATATAGTATTAGTATGGAATTATTATGCTCCAGGACCTCTTACCACGGTGGCCTTCTCTTACCAAGGGAGGCTTGAGGTTGGACCTTACACCCTTTTCTCTTCTGTAACACATGTTGCATTACTTTAAAGAAGTGTGCTAAGAACACAGACTCGGCAGACACTCCATTCTCAGGTTACTCTTGTTCCACAGCTTCTTATTCAGCTTAAAATGTAACAAGTGAAGTTTCTGAAATGCATTGTGCTGTTTTCAGCATCAAGTGATGGTGCTGATGATTGTGGAGCCTGAATATGTGGAACTATCAACAACCTCCAGTGTCACATTGTCAATGCTGATTGGTGGTAGTATCCTGGATGCTGTTATTTATCTTCCTGATTCTGATGTCCATTTGCTGGATGATGTCCATATACCGTACAGTGAACTGACCTCTGGGTTATCACCTCCTGGGTGTCTGTATTTCTACTGCAAGAACGCCTGATAGTGAGAAGGCAAACCATGATGCTGACAATCGAGAGACAGTCAATGGCGACCATGCCATCTGGTGGCTGACTGTTTGAAAGATATTGGAAGAAGCCAGTCGAAGTTAAAAGTTCATGCAAGTTCTCAATCCATTCAGGCAGATGGAGCAAAATGAAAACTACTGGTGATACAGGATTCTACAGATAGCGTGCTTTGTGAGCAGGACCAAAAATCCCATGTGGTGCGTTGCCGTCTTCTTGCCAAAGTAAGGGACATCTTGAGCTGCTTTCAAATGATATTGGAGTGGGAAGGGAGGATCCAATTGCTGTGGTGATATTGGGACCAACAGCCTCAGCTAAATTAGGCAAGAGGTCCTGTTTGGGGAATATCAGGAATTAGGAACACAATTTAAAGGGTCCAAAAATGTGCAAGGTAGGTGAATCGGCCATAGTGTTCAGGGATGTGTGGGTTAGATGCCCTATTCATGGGAAATGAAGGGTTATAGGGTTAGGGGGATGGTTCTGGGTGGGATAGTCTTTGGAAGGTCAGTATGGACTTGTTGGGCCAAATGGCCTGTTTCCACACTGTAGGTATTCTATGGTTATAATCTCTGTTGTTATTAAGAATTTATAGTAAATCAGTAGTAAGAAGTGATATCGAGTAGGAAGGTGTGGAATTTGTACGGGTAAAGTTGAGGAACCAGAAAGGAAAAAAAGACTCTGATTGGAGTTGTGTACAGGGCTCCAAGCAGTAGTCAGGAGGTGGGGCAGAAAATAAATCAGGAGATAGAAAGAGCATGTGTGAAAAGTACTCTTACAATAATCAAGAGGACTTCAATATGCAGGTGAACTGGGAAAATTGGGTTGTTATTGGGTCCCAAGAAAAAGGAATTTGTTGAACTTTTATGAGTTTATTTTTGAGCAGTTTGTGCTAGAGCCCACGAAGGAACGGGCAACTCTAGATTTGGTGATGTGTAATGAGGCGACTTGATTACGGAGCTTAAGGTGAAGGAACCCCGAGGGAGACAATGACCACAATATGATAGAATTCACCCTGCAATTTGAGAGGGAGGAACTGGAATTAGATGCAATGGTATTACAATTGAGTAAATAATTGCAAAGACACGAAGGAGAAGCTGGTCAGTGTTGATTAGCAGGGGGGCCTAGCAGGGAAGTATGTGGAGCAGCAATGGCAGGAGTTTCTGGGGTGATTTGGAAGGCACAGCAGAAATATATCCCAAGGAAGAAGAAACATACTATGTGTAGGATGAGGCAATAATGGCTCACAATGGAAATCAGGACAGACTCATCAAGGCTTCATCAATGGGAGGTCATGCCTAATAAACCTTTTAGAATTCTTTGAGGTGGCAATGAGCAATTTAGACAAAGGACAGATGTCGGATGTGATCTATTTTATTTCCAGAAGGGCTTTTATAAAATGCCACACAAGAGGTCACTAAATAAGATATATCCCATGACATTAGAGGCAAGGTACTGGGATGGATAAAGAATTGGCTGACTGACAGGAGGAAGAGTGTGGGCATAAAGGAGTCTTTTCAGGATAGCAGCCCGTGATGAATGGAGTTCCACAGGAGTCAGCATTAGAACCGCAATTATTCATGTTATACATGAACAATCTGGATGAAGGAATTGAGAGCACAGTTGCTAAGTTGGCAGATGGCACAAACATTGGTGTTGGCACAGGAAGCATTGAGGAAGCAGGGAGCAGCAGAAGGACTTGGACAGGCTTAGAGAGTGGTCAAAGAAGTAGCAGATGGAACACAATGTGGGAACCTGTGAGCTATACATTTTGGTAGGAAGATTAGAGATGTGGATTTTTTCTAAATGGGGAAAGGCTTCAGAAATCTAAAGGGCAAAGGGACTTGGAGTGCTATTTCAGGATTCTGTTAAGGTTAATATGCAGGGTTAGTTGACAGTTGGCACCTGCAATGTTGGCATCCATTTCAACAGGGCTAGAATATAAGAACAGAGATGTACTGCTAAGGCTGTACAATGCTCTGATCAGACTGCATTTGGAAGTTTGTGAGCAGGTTTGTCCCTGTATCTAAGTTGAAAAGAGTGGCGCTGGAAAAGCATAGCAGGTCAGGCAGCATCTGAGGAGCAGGTGAGTCATGCTTCTGGCATAAACCCTTCATTAGGAGGGCTTATATATGAACAAAAGGCCTTGGAATTCTCCTTAATTCTGCTTGCTAAAATAATTTCATGACCCCTTTTGATTCCTCAGTTAAGATTGGCACTACTCTCCCAATATTCCTCTAAGGCCTGTTCTGTTCTTAGCTGCCTGGACCTTATGTACATTTACCTTTTCCACTTGGCTAGTAGGATGATTTCTCCTGTCATCCACAGTTCACGAATCTTGCCTTTCCTATCGCTTGCTTTCAAAGAGACATGCCTATCCTGCACTATCTTCAACCTATCTTTGAAAGCCTCCCACATATCAAATGTGGATTCCCACATTTCAAATAAGTTCCATATGACAGGAATAGGCAGAAGAAATGGGTCTGCATGTGTTTGGGAAGAAAGTCGAAGTGAGCTGAATAGGGTTGCGGGATTGCAAGCTTGGGACCTGTTAGGGGAGACCCTTAAATAAAATTAGACTAATCTTATATATGTCCAATGGTCTAATGCTCAATAGTGCGGTCATGATCCAGCAGGAAATAAAAGACGGTCTCTGAGAGCTGGTGCTTTGTCTCTGCAATGTAAAGGTTAGTGTGCAAGACAGCAATAGCACCCTCCCCTCCCCCCACTTCCCCCCTCCCCCCCCCCACCCCTTGTCAGCAGGCTCAATTACAAAGTCAGGTATGGATCTGAGAGGACAGAGTGTAGTCAGTTTGAAGGAGCTAGGAGATAGAGACTCTTCCTTCTGAGACACACTGTTCCACTCCCCCTCTAATCCCACACCTTCCCCACACCTTCCCATGCAACACTTGCCCCTTTATCTTCTCCCTCTTCATTATCCACACCTCCATTTATGTCTTCCAGCAGAAACAACAATTTATCTGCATTTCACTCAATCAAGTCTACAGTGTTTGCTGCCCATGTGTGGTCCTCTTTACACTGAGGAGATGAGATGCAGACTGGGTGAGTGCTTTGTGGAACACCTACCTTGGGTCTGCCACTTCAACATACCACCGTCTTCCCTGGGTAACATTTCCATCTTGCGCCTGCTGCAGTGCTCCATTGAGGCTCAGTGAAAGCTGAAGAACAGCATCACATTTTCCAACTGGGCACCCTGCAGCCTTCAGGATTCGATATCAAGTTCAATAATATTAGAATCTGAATATTGCCTTCTAGGTCCTTTACCTGCCCCAAAGCCCTGTCATGCCATGGGTGCCTTCCAGCACAACCATTTAAACCTACTCATGGTCTCCATTTTCTGATTTGCTTCCTCCCTGGCTTATCATCAACCATCCTTTTGTCTGCCTAATTTTCTCTGTATCTCTTTGAACTCTGTCTTCACCTAGCTGCTCACTCTCTTCTGCCCCATATCCCCCAACCCAGTCATCAGCATACATACCATCTATTCATAGCTACTATCAGTTCTGAATAGGGGTCGCTAGACTCAAAACTTTGACTGCTTTCTTTCCACAGATGCTGCCAGATCTGCTGAGTTTCTCCAGCAATTTCATTTTTTGGTTTCATTTAAATGAAGTTCAGATGACTGTTTTCTTCTCATCAGCAAATTAAGGTTTGGTTAAGAAAAAGAAGGAAGCATATGTTAGGTATAGACAGGATAGATTGAGTGAATCCTTAGAAGAGTATAAAGGACGTAGGAGTATACTTAAGGGGGAGATCAGGAGGGCAAAAAGGGGACGTGAGATAGCTTGGGCAAATAAGGTGGAGGGTGGAAGGTATAGGGGAGATGTCAGAGGTGGGTTCTTTACCCAGAGAGTGGTGGGGGCATGGAATGCGCTGCCCGTGGGAGTGGTAGAGTCAGAATCATTGACGACCTTTAAGCGGCAATTGGATAGGTACATGGATGGGTGCTTAATCTAGGATAGATGTTCGGCACAACATCGTGGGCCGAAGGGCCTGTTCTGTGCTGTATTGTTCTATGTTCTATGTTCTAATAGAATTAAGGAGAATCCAAAGGGTTTTTACAAATATATTAAGGACAAAAGGATAACTAGAGAGAGAATAGGGCCCCTCAAAGATCAGCAAGGCCGCCTTTGTGTGGAGCCACAGGAAATGGGGGAGATACTAAATGAATATCTTGCATCAGTATTTATTGTGGAAAAGGATATGGACGATATAGACTGTAGGGAAATAGATGGTGACAACTTGAAAAATGTCCAGATTACAGAGGAGGAAGTGCTGGATGTCTTGAAATGGGCAAAGGTGGATAAATCCCCAGGACCTGATCAGGTGTACCCAAGAACTCTGTGGGAAGTTAGAGAAGTGATTGCTGGGCCTCTTGCTGAGATATTTGTATCATCGATAGTCACAGGTGAAGTGCCGAAAGACTGGAGGTTGGCAAACGTGGTGCCACTATTTAAAAGGGTGGTAAGGACAAGCCAGGGAACTATAGACCAGTGAGCCTGACCTGGGTGGTGGGCAAGATGTTGGAGGGAATCCTGAGGGACAGGTTGTACATGTATTTGGAAAGGCAAGGACTGATTAGAAATAGTCAGCATGGCTTTATGCATGGGAAATCATCTCTCACAAACTTGATTGAGTTTTTTGAAGAAGTAACAAAAATGATTGATGAGGGCAGAGTGGTAGATGTGATCTATTTGAACTTCAGTATGGCATTCAACAAAATTCCCCATTCGAGACTGATTAGCAACGTTAGATTTCATGGACTACAGGGAGAACTAGCCATTTGGATATAGAACTGGCTCAAAGGCAGAAGACAGAGGGTGGTGGTGGAGTGTTGTTTTTCAGACTGGAGGCCTGTGACCAGTGGAGTGCCACAAGGATCGGTGCTGGGTCCTCTACTTTTTGTCATTTACATAAATGATTTGGATGCGAGCAAATGAGGTACAGTTAGACTAGATTAGATTAGATTAGATTAGACTTACAGTGTGGAAACAGGCCCTTCGGCCGAACAAGTCCACACCGACCTGCTGAAGTGCAACCCACCCATACCCCTACATTTACCTCTTACCTAACACTACGGGCAATTTAGCATGGCCAATTCACCTGACCCGCACATCTTTGGACTGTGGGAGGAAACCGGAGCACCCGGAGGAAACCCACGCAGACACGGGGGGAACGTGCAAACTCCACACAGTCAGTCGCCTGAGTCAGGAATTGAACCCGGGTCTCAGGCGCTGTGAGGCTGCAGTGTTAACCACTGTGCCACCCACAACAGATGTGTTCATAGAATCCTTACAGTGTGGAGGCAGGCCACACTGACCCTCCAAAGAGCAACCCACCCAGACTCACTCCCTCTACCCTATGGTTAATTTACCTAACCTGCATATTTTTGGACTGTGGGAGCAAACCAGAGCACCTAACAGAAACAAGGAGCATGTACAAACTTCACACTGACAGTTAACAAGGGTGGAATTGAACCTAGGTCCCTGGCACTATGAGGCAGCAGTGCTACCTACTGAGCCACTGTGTCACCTGTAGTTTGTAGATGACACCAAAATTGGAGGTGTAGTGGACAGCGAAGAGGGTTACATCAGATTACAACAGGATCTTGACCAGATAGGCCAATGGGCTGAGAAGTGGCAGATGGAGTTTAATTCAGATAAACGCGTGATGCTGCATTTTGGGAAAGCAAAACTTAGCAGGACTTATACACTTAATGGTAATGTCCTAGGGAGTGTTGCTGAACAAAGAGACCATGCAGTGCAGGTTCATAGCTCCTTGAAAGTGAAGTTGCAGGTAGACAGGATAGTGAAGAAGACGTTTGGTATGCTTTCATGTTGCGGCTATGCAGGACATTGGTTAGGCCACTGATGGAATATTGCGTGCAATTCTGGTCTCCTTCTTATCGGAAAGGTGCTGTGAAACTTGAAAGGGTTCAGAAAAGATTTACAAGGATGTTACCAGGGTTAGAGGATTTGAGCTATAGGGAAAGGCTGAACAGACTGTTTTCCCTGGGGTGTCGGAGGCTGAGAGGAGATCTTATATAGGTTTATAAAATTATGAGGAGCATGGATAGGGTAAATAAGCAAAGTCTTTCCCTGGTGTCAGGGAGTCCAGCACAAAAGGGCATATGTTTAGGGTGAGAGGGGAAAGATATAAAAGAGACCTAAGGGGCAACATTTTCACACCGAGGGTGGTATGGGTGTGGAATGAGCTGCCAGAGGAAGTGGTGGATGCTGGTACAATGACAATATTTAAGAGGCATTTGGATGGGTACATGAATAGGAAGGGTTTGGAGGAAATGGACCAGGTGCTGGCAGGTGGGACTAGATTGGGTTGGGATATCTGGTTGGCATGGATGGGTTGGACCCAAGGGTCTGTTTCTATGCTGTACATTTCTATGACTCTATGACTCTAGGTCATGTACCAAACTGAGTGGTCTTTTGTCTTCAGCCAAGATTGAATGGTGGAGAAGAGTCAATGGGCTGAATGGCCTAATTTCTGCTCTTATGTCTTATGCTCTTATGGTCTTACACTGCAAACTCCATAGCAACTCAGAATGCCTTGGGCAGGAATGTGATATGAATTCTGCACACAATATTACGTAGCTGATACATTAATATTGGGGTTTCCATGGTGCCAGAGTTCTTAGCAAATACTTAGTTCTGAGCAAATCATCAATTTAGGCATAAGCAATCCTGAGATGAGAGGACATTGCATTCTCACATATGAGCATGCCACTATTGGAATATTATTTTTCCTTTGTTTTGAGGGTAGTGCTATATCAGGATATTGGGGAGACCATGGGAAGAAAATGATCAGATAACTGAACAGCTGTAAATATTCCCAAAGATTCTTTCAAGACAATAAAATTGCCTGAACTTCTCTCTCACTCAGCTTTGGAATCTTCAATTTGATGTGTTTTGTTTTCTTTGTAAATTGTTATGTAGCAGTCAGAGGTGAATTTCTTCACTGTAAATGTTTGGCAACATTCTTATTCCTGGTGTAATCCCATTATTCTAAACTGGATCTTAAAAAATCACCAGTATCAAGAGTGTGTTACTGGAAAAGCACAGCAGGTCAGGCAGCATCCGAGGAACAGGAAAATCAACTTCTTGCACTCTCAGCTTCCTTCCCCCATTTATCTCTCCACCCCCGTAACTCCCGGCCTCATTCCTGATGAAGGGCTCCGGCCTGAAACGTCAATTTCCCTGGTCCTCGGATGCTGCCTGATCTGCTGTGCTTTTCCAGCATCACATTCTTGACTCTGATCTCCAGCATCTGCAGTCCTCACTGTCTACTCCTCAAAAATTCACCAAGTCAATGTTAGTGACAAAATACATGAAAGTATGCAATGTCCAGGAAGCTGTGTTTGAATGACAATATCCATTAAGAATTTGAAAAGCAAATCCCTGAGTAAGTTCTTTTAAAATAGTGAAACATTTGTCTCATGGTGTCTGATAGAAGTGCTAACCTTCAAATAAAAAAAGTGACAGGAATTTCAGATGAAGCATTTTTCTCTGATGCAAATCAATGTCAATTTTTGACTTGCTGTTAGCATTATAATTCAATCATCAATTTATCAATTTCCACAGATATGCTGTTTCATACTGATAGATTATTAAATTGCTTCACTGAGTGAGAATATAGGGAACTGTATTGTCAGAATCATTGGCCCTTTTCAATGTTTTTGCAAAAACATACTTGTAGGCAAAGCCATTAGTAAATTAAAATGATTACATTCAGCACTATCAACAATTCTTAATTACTTACATCTGTTTTATGCAAAACACAGCATAGTTTGTTCCCTTCTTATTCTCCATTATTCAAAAATAAGCTAAGCACATGTTCCATTTTGCCTTGGTGTAATTTTGACATTGCATTGACACAAGGTATGGTATAACTTAGATGTGGAGTTGTGGAGACGTTCAGTGTTGAGTCAATGATAATTCCATGAAAGGATAATGGGGAATTCAGCACTGGTCATTGGCAGGAACTTAGGGGGCATGAATGTAACTTGTCACTTATCAGTCCACACCTGAATCATGTCCAGGATTTGTTGCATATTGGCACTGACTGCTTTAGTACATAAGGAGCCATGAACAGTACTCCAGTATATGCCTTGATGCCCTCGCCCATAGTTCTCCCTCAATTAAAAATCATGCTATTTCTCTAAAACTGTTATGTGCAATTTGAACAAAGAACAACAATGAACAAAGAACAATACAGCACAAGAACAAGCCCTTAGGCACTCTAAGCCTGCGCTGCCACATTTTGCTCTTCCATAGTGAAACTGTCTTTACTTACAGGATCAGTATCCCTCTATTCCATTCCTATTCATGCATTCATCCAAGTGCTTCTTGAATGCTGCTTTTGTGTCTGTCTCCACTACCTCGTCTGGAAGCGCATTCCAGGCACTCACCATCATTTATGTGAAAAACTTGCCTTGCACATTTCTTTTAAATGTCTCCCCTCACACGTTGAACCTGTGTCCCCAAGTAATTGACCCCTCCATTCTGGGAAAAGGCCTTATACTTTCCTCTTTATCCATGCCACTCACAATCTTATAAACTTCTATCACGTTATCCCTCAAGCTCCTGCGTTCCAGTAAAAACAAACGCAGTCTATCCAAACTTTCTTCATAGCTAAAATCCCCCATAGCAGGCAACATCCCTGCTATACCAATTCTCTATCCTCTACAAACTATCCATATCCTTCTGGTACAGTGGTGACCAGAACTGTATGCAATATTCCATCTGTGGCCTAACTGAAGTTCTATAAGGCTGCAGTAAAACTTGTCTATCCTTATATTTAATACCCTTTCCAATGAAGATGAGCATGCCATAGGCCTTTTTAAATAAAGTATCTACCTACACTACCACCTTCTGTGATCTGTGGATTCCTAAGGGTTCTGCCATTCACTGTAAAATTTCCACCTGTACTTGACCTTCCAAAATGCATCACTTTGCATTTGTCTGGATTAACCTCTATCTATCATTTTTCTGCCCATGCCTCCAACTGATCTATATCTTGCTGTATTTTCTGACAATCCTCCTCACTTTCCACAACTCCATCAGTCTTTGTATCATTCGCAAATTTACTAATTAGACCAGCTACGTTTTCTTCCAAATAATTTATGTAGATAATGAACAGCAGAGGTTCCAGCACTGACCTCTGTGGAACATCACTAGTCACAGTCCTCCATTCCAAAAAGCATCTTTCCATCATTACCCTCTGTCTCTTGTGATAAAGCCAGCTCTGTATCTATCTTGCCAGCTCAGCCCGATACCATGTGACTTCGCTTTTTGTACCAGTCTGCCATGAGGGACCCTACCACCAACGTGAGACTCATAGGTCTATAATTTCTAGGCTTATCCCTGCTACTCTTCTTAAACAATGGGACAGCATTAGCTATTCTCCAGTCCTCTGGCACCTCACCAGAGACTAATGAGGATGTAAAGATGTCTATCAATGCTCCAGCAATTTATTCTCTTGTCTCCCTCAATATTCTGGGCTAGGTCCCATCAGAAGCTGAGGACTCATCTACTTAAATAACTTTTCCGCACAACACCTTAGGAAGTTGGCATTCTCTTCCCTGAGATCATTCTCCACCAATTCCTTCACTTCGGTGAATACCAACACAAATTTTTGTTTAGGACCTCACCTATCTCTTCTGGATCCACACATAGATTCCCTCCTTTCTCCTTGACTGGGTCATCTCTTTCCTTGGCTATTCTCTTGCTTTTTAAAAAAAAATCCTGTTCTTAATCCTGTTTGCTAATGACTTTTCCTGACCCCCTTTAGCTCGTCTAATTCCTTGTTTAAGTTCTTTCCTACTTTCTCATCTACTTCACGGGCTTCATCAGTTCCTATCCTCCTCGACCTTACATATGCTTCCTTTCTCTTTCTGACCAAGGTCATGACACCCCGGTCATCCAGGTTCATATAGCTTGCCATACCTATCCTTCATTCTCACAGGCATGTGCCACTCCTGAAATCTCATCAACTGCTGCTTGAAATACTCCCACATGTCTGATGTAGTAGTTTGCCAACACTCAATTTAACACTTTCACTCAAGGACTGCTGTTATCCCTGTCCATGGGTATTATGGTTACTGCACCTGAAGTGCTCCCCCCGAAACTTCACTCACCTAGCTGGGCATGTTTCCTAAAAACAGATCTCATATATCCCCTTCCCAGTAGGACTGATTTACATATTGTGTTAAGAATCTCTCCTGAATGGTCCTTCCAAATTCTGCCCCATTAAATCCCTAGCACGTAGTCAGTCCCAGTCAATATAAGGCAAGTTAAGATCACCCATAACAACAACCCTGCTGATTTTACATCTTTCCAAGATCTGTCTATATATTCTGTCCTCCGTCTCCCGCTGGCTGTTGGGAGTCCTGCAGTATACCCCCAGCATTCTGATTTAATCTTTCCTATTCCTGAGTTTCAACCATTTTGCCTTACAACATGAGTCCTCCCTCCATACGGCTGTGAGATACTGCTTTACTAGTCCCCCCAACTCCTCCCCCTCCCCCCCCCCAACACACACACACACACACACACACACTCCTTTGACCTTCCTTTCTATCACACGTGAGACATCTAAAACCTGGGACATTCAGCTGCTAGTCCTGCCCCTCTTTCAGCAAAGTCTCTCTAATAGCGATCATGTCGTAGTTCCAAGTACTAATCAAAACTCTAAGTTCATCTACCTTACCTATTATACTTCGCGCATTGAAACATATGCATTTCAGACCACCACCGTGCTCTTTTCAACAGTGTTTCCCTGCTCGTTTGCCTTGGTTTCTAACTGCGCCTCATCATGGGCGCACGGTGCCACAGTGGTTAGTACTGCTGCCTCACAGTGCCAGAGACCTGGGTTCAATTCCTGCCTCAGGTGACTCTCTGTGTGAAGTTTGCACATTCTCCCTCTGTCTGTGTGAGTTTCCTCTGGGTGCTTTGCTTTCCTCCCACAATCCAAAAATGTGCAGGTTAGGTGAATTTGCCAGGCTAAATTGCCCGTAGCGTCAGGGGAAGGGGTAAACATAGGAGAAAGGGTTGGCATGGACTTGTTGGGCTGAAGGGCCTGTTTCCACACTGTAAGTAATTTAATCTATTACCCTATTCTTCTGGTTCCCAAACCCCTGTCACATGAGTTTAAACCCTCTCCAACAATTCTACCAAGTATCTCTGCTAAGGACTTCAGTCCTGGTCATGCCCAGATGTAACCCGTCCAGTTTTTACAGGTCCTACATCCCCCAGAACTGTCCCAAAGTCCCACGATTCTGAAACACTCTCCCTCACACCACTGTGGCACCTCACAATGGTTCTCAATCCCATTCTCCTGCCTTCTCCTGATAACCTTGATCCCCTCACTAATCAAGAACTTATCAATTTCCATCTCAGATGACTTGGGCCACCACAACCCTCTGTGAAAAGAATCCAACAGATTCACGATCCTCTGACTGAAGAAATTCCTCCTCGTCCCTGTCTCTCTGAAGCTGTGCCCTTGGGTTATTACCTCTATTGTTACTGGAAGCAGCTTCACATCCACTCTATCCAGGCATCTTAAAATTCTGTAAGTTTCAACCAGATTCACCATCCCCATCCTTCTAAACTCCATCGAGTACAGATCAAGAGTCATCAATTATTCCTCATATGACAAGCCCTTCATCCCCTGGATCATTCTTGTTAACCTCCTTTGGACCCCCTCCAGGATATCCTGCCTTAGATACGAAGCCCAAAATTGATCACAATATTCCAAATGTGGTCTGGCCAGAGTCTTGTACAGCCTTTGCAGTACATCTCTGCTCTTGTAATCAAACTCTCTTGAACTCGAATGCCAAAGTTGCATTTGCCTTCTTAACTGATAACTGAACCTACACGTTAAACTTAACAGAATCCTGAACCAGGATGCCCAACTCTCTTTGCACTTCAGATTTCTGAAGTCTTGCCCCATTTAGAAAATAGTCCAAGCCTCTAATATTCCTACCAGAGTGCATAACCTCACACTTTACCACATTACATTTTATTTGCCACTGCCTTGCCCACTCTCCTTGCCTGTCCAAATCCTTCTGCAGCCTTCCTGCTTCCTCAACACTATATGTCCTTCTACCTATCTTTATGTCATCTGCAAAACTCTGTTCTTTCATCCATATTGTTAATGTATAATGTGAATAGCTGTGGTCACAATACTGACCCCTGCAGAACTCCACTTGTCTGAAAAAGACTCCTCAATCTCCACTCTCTGCCTTTTGCCAGCCAGCCCATCCTGTGTCCATGCCAGTACCCTGTCTCTAATACCATGAGCTCTTATCTTATTTAGCAACTTCCTTTGCAACTCCTTGTCAAAGGCCTTCTAGAAATTCCAGCAAATCATGTCCACTGGCTCTCTTTTGTTTAACTTGCTCATTGCCTCAAAAGAATTCTGACAAATTTGTCAGGCATGTCCTCCCCTTGAGGAAGCCATACTGTCTCAGTCCTAATTTACCATGCACTTCCAAGTACTCTGCAATCTTGTCCTTAATAATGGACTTTAAATGTCATACCAACAAATGAGGTCAGGTTAACTGGCCAATAGTTTCTTGTCTTCTGCCTCCCTCCCTTCTTAAACAAAGCTGTTAGATTAGTCATTTTCCAGTCTTCTAGTGTTCTCCCTGACTCCATTGATTTCTGACAGATAACCATCAGTGCCTCTACAATCTTCTCAGCCATCTCTTTTAGAACTCTGGGGTGTCTATCTGGTCTGAGTGGTGCTGGAAAAGCACAGCAGGTCAAACAGTATCAGAGGAGCATGAAAATCGATGTTTTGGGCCGGAGCCCTTCATCAGGAATGGCTCTGGCCTGAAATGTCGATTTTCCTGCTCCTTGGATGCTACCTGACCTGCTTTGCTTTTCCAGCAACATACTCTCGGTTCTGGTCTCCAGCATCTGCAGACTTCACTTTCTCCCTCTGTATTTGGTCTGGATGGTTTATCCATTTTTCAGCTTCCCTAGCACCTTCTCCTTAGTGATGGCCACTACATTCACCTGTGCCCTTCCTTGAAGTTCTGGTGTACTGCTGGTGTCTTCCACTGTGAAGACTGATGCAAAGTATCTATTCAGTTCCTTAGCCTTTTGTTTGTTCCCCATTGCTACTTGTCCAGCCTCATTTTCCAGCAATCCAATGTCCACTCTTGCCTCTTACCTTTTAGATGTCAAAAAAATGCTTGTATTCTTCTTTTATATTACAAGCTAGCTTAGTCTCATATTTCATCTTCTCTTCCCTTCTTGTTTTTGGTAGTTATCCTCTGTTGGTCTTTAAAGGCTTTTCACTAATCTTTACCATCTTGTATTTTTTTTTATCATGTTTCTATGCTGTCCCAAACTTCCCTTGTCAGCCATGGTTGCCTCATCCTCCACTTAATATGTTTCTTCATCCTTGGGATGTATTTCTGCTGTGTCTCCTGAATTACCCTCAGAAACTCCAGCCATTGCTGCTCTACTCCCTTTCAAATCAATTCTGACCAGTTCCTTCTTAATGTACTTGCCAATATCTTTCGCCAATTCTAATACCGTTAAGTCTGACTCAATTCTTTTCCTTCTCAAACTGCAGAGTGAATTCTAACATATTTTGGCCACTGCCCCCTGGGGATTCTATCACCTTCAGCTTCCTAATCTGTTTCATTACAAATCACCAAATTCAGAATTCTCTGTTTCCTAGAGAGCTCGACTACAAGCTGCTCCAAACAAACTCTTATAAACATTCTTTATGGCCCACACGCATAATTTCCAGTCACCTGTCGGTTCAATTTTGCAATCTGTTTCACCTCTAGACTCAATGCCGAGTTCAACAATTTACCCCATTTGTGTTGGACAGCCTGATAATGAGGCTTGTGATGCTGGAGATCAGAGTGGAGAGTGTGGTGCTGGAAAAGCACAGCAGGTCAGGCAGCATCCGAGGAGCAAAAAATCAATGTTTCGAGAATAAGCCCTTCATCAGGAATGAAGGGCTTTTGTCTGAAACGTCGATTTTCCTGCAACCTGATCGTGACTCTGCTGTTCGCGATTACCCCTCTTCGAGATCAATCTTTTGTTCCTTTACTTGTCCCACAATCATCTCTTTCTGTCTTGTACCGTAAGTTCTTCTATTGATGAGAAAAGACACACTTATGATAAATCTTTTAATCTCCGCATTTGTAGACTTTAAATGTTTCCTTTTATATTGTGTATATCATGCAAATTGTTCTGATATGCACAAGAAGAAAGTTTTTGACAAAACATGTCTTTTACAACAATACTCAAGTTCCCCAGTATGAAACATCTGCTCCTTTCATTATTTAATTCCTTCTGCCTTCTGCCTAATCACAGATCTTTCTATTTTTCCTTCTCCACCTTCCATTTCTTTCTACAACTGCAATTACATAACATCTGTCCAGTCTCTTACTTCTTCTGGTTTTGATGAAAGCTCATCAACTGAAGTGTTAACACTGTCTCTTCTCACAGATGCTATATGACTTGTTGAGCATTTTCTGTTTTTATTTCAAATTTCTAGCATGTACATTATTTACACATCTCAAACTGTACTGTCTCTCCTTAACTTTAACTTTTAATACTGTCTGCCAAAAAAAAATTCCTCCCAACACCATCCAGGTTCTCTCTATTGTGTCACTAAATCAGTCTGGAAATTGAATAACTTGAGACTTGGAGGAACAACAGTAATTAGAATCTTTACCTGTGGGGATGTAATTGATTGGTCTATTTTAAAGGAAATCAGTTCAGCTGCATGTGAGATGTTCTCAGTGATGCTCTATAATTGATGGAGTCAGACTAAAAATATATGTTGCTCTATTCAGCTACATCTGAAAAATGAACATATTTACATTATTTCTCAATGTCAGTCAAATTGAAATGGATCTTAGATTGAGGATAACAAATCTATATGCTCTGGAGCTTGTGATACTGGGGGGTGATCTAACTGGAAGATTAAAACTATGTTTATGTGGGTTGACAGGACAGGTCCTGACAGATTGTATCCCTTGAGATGTTAACTGAGTTTACATAAAGTCTCTGTAGTAATTGGAATGAGGTCAGCCAGGTGGACCTCATAGAGTGTGGGTTCCCTGACTGGGGCTGTAAACCTGGTCCAATCAGGGAGTCTTGGCTGACAGATATAAACATGAGTGTCACCCGGTGCAGAGGAGGGAGGGTAGGTCAGAGAACCTCCTCATGGGTCTGCTCCTGGGCCTGGCCAAACTGGCCATAAACAGGTCCAGGCAGTGGGCCATGGAGGGGGTTATTAGGGCAGACTGCCTGCCCCTCTTTCGCGGTTACGTTAGAGCCTGGGTGTCCTCAGAGAAGGAGCACGCGGTCTCCAACAACACCCTGGAGTTGTTCAGGGAGAGGTGGGCGCCACAGGGAGTGGAGTGCATTATTTCCCCCTCCAACTCTATTTTGATTTAATCCCTGCCCTCCCCTTCACTGTTTGGTCACACAACATTGCCCTTTGATGTGAAGGGCACTGCTTGTCACTGGCCACTCAGGTGCTTCCTTCTTCCTGGTGGTGGAAATTTGAATAAAGATTCATGCACCTTGTTCTTTCACTGTGTCTCACACCTGCACACACACAACATGGGCGCTGGGAGAAAAATATAAGCACTACCACGGTTAGGCAGTAGTGTGGGGGTTCAAAAAAAATTAACCAGGAGGGTCAGAGGTTCTAAAAAAAATTTTAAAAAATAAAATTAACCAGAAGGGTCAGAGGTTCTAAAAACAATGTTTTTAAATTAACAGGAGTGTCAGAGCTTCTATTCACTCTGAAAGAGAAAAAAAATAAACATGAGTATCACCCGGTGCAGAGGAGGGAGGGTAGGTCAGAGGACCTCCTCGTGGGTCTGCTCCTGGGCCTGGCCAAACTGGCCATAAACAAGGTCCATGCAGCGGGCCATGGAAGGGGTCGTTAAGGCTGATTGCCTTCTCCTCTTCCATGATAAAAACAATGACGGCAGATTCTGGATTAGAGGTGCTGGAAAAGCACAGCAGTTCGGGCAGTATCCGAGAAGCAGTAAAATCGACGTTTCAGGCAAAAGCCCTTCATCAGGAATACAGGCAGAGAGCCTGAAGGGTGGTGAGATAAATGAGAGGAGGGTGGGGGTGGAGAGAAAGTAGCATAGAGTACAATAGGTGAATGGGGGAGGGGATGAAGGTGATAGGTCAGGGAGGAGGGTGGCGTGGATAGGTGGAAAAGAAGATAGGCAGGTAGGACAAGTCATGGGGACAGTGCTGAGCTGGAAGTTTGGAATTGGGGTGAGGTGAGGGAAGGGGAAATGAGGAAACTGTTGAAGTCCACATTGATGCCCTGGGGTTGAAGTGTTCTGAGGCAGAAGATGAGGCGTTCTTCCTCCAGGAGTCAGGTGGTGAGGGAGCGGCGGTGAAGGAGGCCCAGGAGTTCTGTGTCCTCAGCAGAGTAGGAGGGGGAGTTGAAATATTGAGCCACAGGGCGGTGTAGTTGATTGGTGCAGGTGTCCCAGAGATGTTCCCAAAAACGCTCGGCTAGGAGACTGCAACGGGAGCAACGGATACAATAAATGATATTGGTGGATGTGCAGGTAAAACTTTGATGGATGTGGAAGGCTTCTTTAGGGCCTTGGCTGGAGGTGAGCGAGGAGGTGTGGGCGCAGGTTTTGAAATTCCTGCGATGGCAGGGGAAGGTGCCAGGACAGGAGGGTGGGTTGTAGGGGGGCATGGACCTGACCAGGTAGTCATGGAGGGAATGGTCTTTGCGGAAGGTGGAAAGGGGTGGGGAGGGAAACATATCCCTGGTAGTGGGGTCCAAATGGAGGTGGAGGAAATGTCGGCGGATGATTTGGTTTGTGCGAAGGTTGGTAGGGTGGAAGGTGAGCACCAGGGGGATTCTCTCCTTGTTACGGTTGGAGGGGTGGGGTCTGAGGGCGGACCCTCAACCATCTGGGAAGGGAAATTGTGGTCTTGAAAGAAGGAGGCCATCTGGTGTGTTCTGTGGTGGAACTGGTCCTCCTGGGAGCAGATTCCACACTCACTCTAGTTACCGGCTCCGCCCCCACTCCCAGCTCCACACCCACACCAGATCCCAGCTGCCAGCCCTGCCGAGTTTTCACCATTCCTCCAGACCTTCCCCTCACTGAGGACGAATGATCAGTTCTCAGCAAAGGACTCAGCTTCATCCCCCTCTGCCCATGTAACAATGAATTTAATACACGCTGTGATGTCGAACACTTCTTCCACCGCCTCCGAGCTTACATTCACAATCAGGACTCCCGCCCACTTCCGAGGACCCCTTCGCCCACCTCCAACACACTGCATCCACCTGGACACCCTGTGCTGGCCTATTACCCACCCTCCACCTCTTCATTTCCAACTGCCGCCAGGACATTAACCGCCTCAACCTGTTTACCCGCCTCCCCCACTCTAACCGCTCACCCTCACAACGCGCAGCCCTCCACTCCCTCTGCTCCAATCCCGATGTTACCATCAAGCCAGCGGATAAAGACGGCGCAGTGGTAGTCTGGCGCACTGACCTCTACACCACTGAAGCCAGACACCAACTCGAGGACACCTCTTCCTACCGCCCCCTTGACCATGACCCCAACCCCCATCACCAAACCATCATCTCCCAGACCATACAGAACTTCATCACCTCAGGAGATCTCTCACCCACAGCTTCCAACCTCATAGTCTGGGAACCTCGCACTGCCCGGTTCTACCTCCTTCCCAAGATCCACAAGCCTGACCACCCTGGCCTACCCATTGTCTCAGCATGTTCCTGCATCACTGAACTCATTTCTACCTATCTCGACACTGTCCTATTCCCCCCTAGTCCAGGAACTCCCCACATACGTTTGAGACACCACCCACGCCCTCCACTTCTTCCAAGACTTCCATTTCTCCAGCCCCAATCGCCTCATCTTCACATGGATATCCAGTCCCTCTATACCTCCATCCACCATGACCAGGGCCTCCAAGCCCTCCATTTCTTCCTCTCCCAACGTCCCCAACAGTACCCTTCCACCAACACATCAACTTCACTAACACATTCCACCCTGACTTTAAATTTACCTGGACCATCTCTGACACCTCCCTCCCCTTCCTCGACTTCTCCATCTCCATTAATGACGACCAACTTGACACCGACATCTTTTACAAACCCATTGACTCCCACAGCTACCTGGATTACATCTCTTCCCACCCTACCTCCTGCAAAAATGCCATCTCATATTCCCAATTCCTCCGCCTCTGCCGTATCTGCTCCCGGGAGGACCAGTTCCACCACAGAATACACCAGATGGCCTCCTTCTTTTGAGACCACAATTTCTCTTCCCATGTGGTTAAAAATGCCCTCCAACGCATCTCGTCCACATCTCGTCCCTCCACCCTCAGGCCCTACCACTCCAAATGTAATAAGACAGAGACCCCCTGGTGCTCACCTTCCACCCTACCAACCTTCGCATCAATCAAATCATCCACTGACATTTCCCCACCTCCAAACAGACCCCACCATCAGAGATATATTTCTCATCGCACCCCTTTCTGCCTTCCGCAAAGACTGTTCCCTCTGTGACTACCTGGTCAGGTTCACGCCCCCCTACAATCCACCCTCCAGTCCTGGCACCTTCCCCTGCCACCACAGGAATTGCAAAACCTGTGACCACACCTCCTCCCTCAACTCCATCCAAAGCTCTAAAGGAGCCTTCCACATCCATCAAAGTTTTACCTGCACACCCACCAATATCATTTATTGTATCCGTTGCTCCTGATGCGTTCTCCTCTACATTGGGGAAACTGGATGCCTCCTCGAAGAGCGCTTTAGAGAACATCTCTAGGACACCAGCACCAATCAGCTACACCACCCTGTGGCCCAACATTTCAACTCCCTCTCCCACTCTGCCGAGGACATGGAGGTCCTGGGCCTCCTTCACCTCACCACCTGATGCCTGGAGGAAGAACGCCTCATCTTCCACCTCGGAACACTTCAACCCCCGGGCATCAATGTGGACTTCAACAGTTTCCTCATTTCTCCTTCCCCCACCTCACCCCAGTTCCAAACTTCCAGCTCAGCACTGTCCCCATGACTTGTCCTACCTGCCTATCTTCTTTTCCACCTATCCACTCCACTCTCCCCTGACCTTTCACCTTCATCCCCTCCCCCACTTACTTATTGTACTCTATGCTACTTTCTCTCTACCCCCACCCTCCTCTCATTTATCTCTCCACCCTTCAGGCTCTCTGCCTGTATTCCTGATGAAGGGCTTTTGCCCGAAACGTCGATTTTACTGCTCCTCGGATGCTGCCTGAACTGCTGTGCTTTTCCAGCACCTCTAATCCAGAATGCTCCTCTTCCACGGTTATGTTCGAGTCTGGTTGTCCCTGGAGAAGGAGCACACAGTGTCCACCAACATCCTTTAGCTGTTCAGGGAGAGGTGGGCACCACAGGGAGTGGAGTGTCTTATTTCATCCTCCAACTCTATTTGCTTTAATCCCTGCTCTTCTCTTCACTTTTTGATCATGCAGCATTGCCCTTTGTTGAGAAGGGTACTGCTTGTCACTGGCAGTCTGGTGTTTCCTTGAAAAAAACAAACGTGAGTGTCAGGGGTTCTATTCACTCAAGGAGCTGCTCTGAGCTAACTGGATCAGTGTCATGTAATATGCATGTGTAGTTAAAGGGTGGCTAGGTGATGGAATATCTGCCTTCCTGGAGTTATTTCACTCTCAGAATGAGAACTTGCCATTTAGGAAAGAGAATAATTTTTTTTTACATGGTCAGTAGTGTAAGTTTGGAATTCTTCACTCTCGAGTTCTGTGCATGCTCAGTTTCTCTACATATTCAACGATCATTTTGATAGGTTCTAGGTTTCTGGGGAATATGAGGATTATGTGAGGAAAGAGTCATAGAAGTACAACCATGATTTAAGTCAAAGGTTGTGAAGGTTCAGGGCTGTGCATTTATTCCTGCTCTTACCTTGTATGTTTTAATATTCCTCATTGAACAGAAACCTGTATCAGCATTTTACTATCCAGGAAGATAGTGTGTGTGAGCATTCATCAATATTCAACTGCTGTATCACTAAACAGTAAAATCAATTATATTCAAGAGGTTACTGGTTTACAATTGTGTAGCGAAATGGAATCACATACTGATATGAATACTATGCATTAGTTCAAATTACATAGAAACAAAAGTTGAATTTGATATCATCACAAATAAACAGAATCACTTGAAAACTATTTGCACAGTCAGTGAGTGGATATGGTCATACAGTGATAATGTCACTGTAATATTCATCTGGAAGCCCAGCCTTCGGTTATGAGGACAGGATTCATATCCCACCATGCAGCTGATAGAATTTAAATTAAATTAATTGATAAGGTTGGTTCATCAATAAAATCTGACATTGAGAGCCAGTTTCTAGAATGATGACCATGAAACTACCATGATTGTCATAAAAAGCCATCTCCTTCAAAAACATCCTTCAGGGAATAAAATCTACTGTCGCCACACGGCTGGTCTACATTTAACTCTAGATTCACAGAAATGTTCTTGACTCTGAACTGTCCTCTGAAATTGCTTAGCAAACCATTCTGTTGAATTAATGATGGGCAAACAATGCTACCTGGATTAGTGGACCACATAGGTCCTACAGAAATGGATGGCAATTTCATGGTCATCACTGAGACTTTTCAATGAACAAATCATACCACTAGGAGAAAGTGAGGACTGCAGATGCTGGAGATCAGAGCTTAAAAATGTGTTGCTGGAAAAGCGCAGCAGGTCAGGCAGCATCAAAAGAGCAGGAGAATCAACATTTCGGGCATTAGCCCTTCTTCAGGACCACTGCTCATTATGATGCATGAATACTTTGCACTATTGCTCACTATAACATAGACTTGTCACCATGCTCTTTTCCAGTAGGGATCTACAGGATCTTCTTGGTCAAATGTGTAGAAGAAAACCATTTGGTTGTCTAACAAAAAGAGGCTGGTTAAAGCACAGCAGGTTAGGCAGCATCCAAGGAATAGGAAATTCGACGTTTTGGTCATAAGCCCTTCATCAGGATGAAGGGCTTATGCTCGAAACGTCAAATTTCCTATTCTTTGGATGCTGCCTAACCTGCTGTGCTTTAACCAGCAACATATTTTCAACTTTCCTGATGAAGGGCTTATGCCTGAAACGTCAAATTTCCTATTCCTTGGATGCTGCCTCACCTGCTGTGCTTTAACCAGCAACACATTTTCAACTGTGATCTCCAGCATCTGCAGACCTCATTTTTTACCCTTTTAACAAAAGGAGGCTCCAGTCTTAAGTAAGACATAGTTAATGTATGATAGTAATCAGGCACAGGTTACATTTGCATGATTGTCATTGTTTCAGAGACTATAAGGAAGGTCTAAATTGTAGACTTTTGAAATGTTAATGCTGTTTTCTCTGCACAGTTGCTGCCAAATCTGATGAGTTTCTCCAGCAATTTCTTAGATTAGATTCCCTACAGTTTGGAAACAGGTCATATGGGCCAACAAGTCCACACCGCCCCTCCGAAGAATAAACCACCCAGACCCATTCCTCTACCCTACTAATGCACTTAACGCTGTGGACAATTTTACATGGCCAATTCACCTGACCTGCATATCTTTGGATCTTGGAAGGAAACCAGAGCACCCAGAGGAAGCCCACACAGACACGGGAGAATGTGCAAACTCCACACAGACAGTTGCCCGAGGCAGGAATTGAACAAGGTCCCTGCTGTTCTGAGGCAGCAGTGCTAACCACTGAGCCACTGTGCTGCCCCAACAGAAAAATGTATGTTTTTTATTGTTTCACCAGCACCTGCAGTTCCTTGTTTAATATCCCAATTTAATTAATTAAATTTGAATCCTCCCAACTCCTATTGTATGACTGGAACCCAAGATTCTAGAGCATTTGTCTGGTCCTCAGGTCACTAGTTCAATAACTTGATCAGCAACTCCCCCTAAAAGTACCACAAAGTAAAAGTTTAGAAATCAGTTCATGAACAAGACAACCCATGAGGACTATAATATTCATTAAAAAGAGAGGGATCTGAAAAAACAGTAAGTTCGGACCAAATAAGGAAAACTCAGAGAAGGTATTAAAGAAATAAACCTAAAGCATCAAAATTAATTTGAAAGTATTTTATAAGTTTGTCAGTAACCAGAGGACACAAAGATATGGCATTTGTTAAAAGTAATGGAGGCATCCTGAGGAAATGACTTTTACATGACAGATTGTGATTTGGAATGCATTTCCTGAATTAATGAAAGAAAGTTGATTGAAAATAATATTTCAAAGACATTGGATTAGTACTTGATGGGAAAAATGGAAAGCGTGATGGGTATGAAGGAAGGACGTGAGACAGATTGAACAGTGCTTTCAAAGAGCTGGCCTAGATAGCATTGAGAAATTTTCTGTGAATATGTATAGGAAATTAGAGGACTAAAAGCAAGATGAGGCCCATGAGAGAACAGGAATATTAAATTATACTGGATTCAAAAGTGGCAGATATTTTTAATCAATGATTCAAATTAATCTTCGCTAAAGAACAAGATATTCAAGAGGTTTTGAATCTTAAAGTGACTGCCAGTGAATTACATAAAAATAAGATGCAAGATCAATTCTTCAGAATACTAAAAACCAGAATCTAATGAAGAAAATAGGCTCAAAGATGAAAATCAGTGCTGGTGAGTGTGCAAAAATACATTGCAATGTTTTTTTTTCCAAAATGGCTTTAACTAACTAAAGATATTACATTTGATTCATCATGTATGTATTTCTACTCACTAATTTATAGTATTTATCTCAAAATTATACTTGACACTTGCATCAAAAGTTAACTTAATTTAACTGACAAGAAGCAAAGACTAAATTAATTAATTATCTCAGAGGAACTATTCTGAGACCCAAAACAGAGCAATAGAGGAATTTGATGGGTAAGGTTTCTTCCACTCATTCATCACAGCCTTAGAAAAAGAACAGTGGAGAATTGGGGTTTTCTGCAGTAATTTGAGTGAATTTACAACAGGCCAGCAGAACTCTGTAGCAGAAGCACAAAAACTAAAATTTCAGTTCTAAAGGTTAAAAAAAACTGGCCATCTTTAACTCCTTCAGCCAAAGCTGTTAAACAAAATGAATAAAACAAAATGGAAGTAAACAGCGAGTGTTGCATTACCTTTGCTGTATCATTTATAAATAATGTGCAACTCAGATTAGACCTCCGGGGAGACTTCTTTTTAATTAGTTCACATAATGAGTGTGTCACTGGCTAGACCAGCATTTATTGCCCATCCCTAATTATGCAGAGGATAGTTAAGAATGAACCATATTGGTATGGGTCTGCAGTCATACGTGGGCCACACCAGGTAAGGATTATAGTTTCCTTCCCTCAAGGACATTAGTGAACCAGATGAGTTTTTTTCTGGCAATCGATTTAGACTCAATTCCAGATTTTATTGAATCTAAAATCCACCATCTGCCATGGCAAAATTCAAACTGGGGTCCCCAGAACCTTACCTGAGACTCTGGATTAACAGTTCAGTGATAGTACCACTAGACTATTGCCTTTTCCACTCACAATATTTCAGAGCACTTGTGATCCAAAGCCTAGAGAGTTATTTGAAAATATTTCCACAGAGGTCAGTTTCATGTCACCAAGTCACCTTTTACTTGTACAAGAAGAGTCCTTGACTCTTGGACTACCTCTTCAGAGTCAACTATCAGTGCTAGAATCTCTGACACTACTTTTTTCATCTATCAGCCAGGGCTCCCTGATTGGACCAAATTAACAGTTTCAGTCAGGAAACTCATTCTATGATATCCAGGTGGTTGACCCCATTAAAATCACTATCCACTCAGCCAAATTATATATTTCAAATTGCTTGAATTTTGCTTTCTTGAAATTACAGAGGAGAGGTTTTTATGAAATTCAGATGGACATACGTTTTGTTAAAAGTGAATAGTTCTTACCAACTTCCAGTTGCATGTTATTCAAAAAGCAGGAAAAGCTCAGTTGATGCAATATATTCAAATGAATTGAAAGGATAAGAAAACTAGCAAGACTCAGGAGTGACCTCTAGTGTTTAAATAATTAGTGAGGACCATTCCTTTTTTATTTTTCTATATTTTTGATTGTGAACTGAAGTAGAGTCATAGAGTTATAGAGATGTACAGCATGGAAACAGACCCTTCGGTCCAACCTGTCCAAGCAGACCAGATATCCCAAACCAATCTAGTCCCAACTGCCAGCACCCGACCCATTTCCCTCCGAACCCTTCCTATTCATATACCCATCCAAATGCCTCTTGAGATGTACAGCATGGAAACAGACCCTTCGTCCAACTCGTCCATGCCAACCAGATATCCCAACCCAATCTAGTCCCACCTGCCAGCACCTGTCCATATCCCTCCAAACCTTTCCTATTTATATACCCATCCTTTTAAATGTTGCAATTGTACTAGCCTCTGCCACTTCCTCTGGCAGCTCATTCCATACACATACCATCCTCTGCGTGAAAATGTTGCCCCTTAGGTCTCTTCTCTATCTTTCACCTTTTGCCCTAAATATATGCCCTCTTGTTCTAGCCTCCCACATCTCAGGGAAAAGACCTTGTCTATTTACCCTATCCATGCCCCTCATGAATTTGTAAACCTCTATAAGGTCACCCCTCAGCCTCTGACGCTCCAGGGAAAACAGCTCCAGCCTATTCAATCTTTCCCTAGAGCTCAAATCCTCCAACCCTGGCAACATCTTTGTAAATCTTTTCTGAACCTTTTCACATTTCACAACATCTTTCCAATAGGAAGGTGACCAGAATTGCACGCAATACTCCAACAGTGGTCTAACCAATGTCCTGTACAGCCACAACATGACCTCCCAACTCCTGTACTCAATACTCTGACCAATAATGGAAAGCATACCAAACGCCTTCTTCACTATCCTAACTACCTGAGACTCCACTTTCAAGGAGCTATGAACCTGCACTCCAAGGTCTCTTTGTTCAGCAACTCTCCCTAGGATCTTACCATTAAGTGTATAAGTCTGCTCAGATTTGCTTTCCCAAAATGCAGCACCTCACATTTATCTAAATTAAACTCCATCTGCCACTTCTCAGCCCAGATCACGTCCTTGTTGTAATCTGAGGTAACCATCTTCACTGTTCACTACACCTCCAATTTTGGCATCATCTGCAAACTTACTAACTGTACCTCTTATGCTTGCATCCAAATCATTTGTGGAGATGACAAAAACTAGAGGACCCAGCACCGATCCTTGTGGCACTCCACTGATCAAAGGCCTCCAGTTTGAAAAACAACCCTCCACAACCACCTCGGTATCCATACGATGAATTCTTCCTCGTTCATGGGAACCTTGTTGAAGTCCATATACATCAATCTACTGCTCTGCCCTCATCATTCCTCTTTGTTATTTCTTCAAAAAACTCAATCAAGTTTGTGAGACATGATTTCCCATGCATAAAGCCATGTTGACTATCCCTAATCAGCAGGAAAATCAACTTTTCGGGCAAAAGATCTTCATCATTCCTGATGAAGGGCTTTTGCCCGAAACGCTGATTTTCCTGCTCCTCAGATGCTGCCTGACCTGCTGTGCTTTTCTAGCACCACCCTGATCTAAACTCTGGTTTCCAGCATCTGTCGTCCTCACTTTTGCCTATTCCTAATCAGTCCTTGCCTTTCCAAATACATGTACATCCTGTCCCTCAGGATTCCCTCCAACAACTTCCCACCACCAATGTCAGGCTCACCGGTCTATAGTACTTACCATCTTTCTTAAACAGTGGCACCACGTTAGCCAACCTCCAGTCTTCCGGCACCTCACCTGTGGCTATCAATGATACAAATAGAACAAAGAACAAAGAACAAAGAAAATTTACAGCACAGGAACAGGCCCTTCGGCCCTCCAAGCCAATCTAAATGCACTGTCTAAACCTGTCAGTCAATTCCTAAGCATCTGTATTCCTACTCCCCACCTACTCATGCATTTATCCAGACGCATCTTAAATGAATCTACCATGCCTGCCACGACCACCTCTGCTGGCAATGCGTTCCAACACCCACCATCCTCTGTATCCCCCTTCAACGTCCCACCTCTCACCTTGAAAGCATGACCTCTTGATATTGAATCCTTCACATGGGAAAAAGCTTGTCTCTATCCACTCTGTCTATACCCTTCATGATTTTATAAACCTCAATCAGGTCCCTCATCAATCTCCATTTTTCTAATGAAAATAAACCTAAACTACCCAACCTTTCATCATAGCTAGGACCTTCCATACTAGGCAACATCCTGGTAAACCTCCTCTGCATCCTCTCCAAAGTGTCCACATCCTTTCAATAATGTGGCGACCAGAACTGTACACAGAATTCTAACTGCGGCTGAACCAATGTCTTGTACGATGTTAACATGACTTGCCAGCTCTTATGCTCAATATCCCGTCCAATGAAGGCAAGCATACTATACGCCTTTTTGACCACTCTATCCACCTGTGCAGCAACCTTCAGGTTACAATGGACCTGCACTCCCAGATCTCTCTGCCCATCAACTTTTCCCAAGGCTCTTCCATTCATTGTATAATTCGCTCTAGAATTTGTCTTGCCTTAATGCATCACCTCACATTTGTCTGGATTGAAATCCATCCGCCACTTTTCCGTCCAACTCTCCAGTCTATCTATATCCTCCTTTTATTCTCTGATAGTCCCTTATGCTTTCTGCTACTCCACCAATCTTCGTGTCATCTGCCAACTTGCTGGTCATACCAACAGTGCCCTCTTCCAGATCATTTATGTATATTACAAACAACAGTGCCCCAGCACTGACCCCTGTGGAACACCACTGGTCACCTTTCTCCATTTCAAGAAACACCCTTCAACTTCTACTCTCTGTCTCCTGTTGCTCAATCAGTTCTTTATCCACCTAACTAGAACACCCTGCACACCATGTGACTTCACTTTCTCCATTAGTCTACCATGGGGAGCTTTATTAAATGACTTACTAAAGTCCATGTATATGACATCAACAGCTCTTCCTTCATCTATCAACTTAGTCACTTCCTCGTAGAACTCTATTAAGTTGATAAGGCCCGATCTCCCCCGCACAAAAACATGCTGCCTATCACTAATAAGCCCATTCTTCTGCAAATATAAATAGATCCCATCCCTCAGTACCTTCTCCAGCAACTTTCCCACCACCAGCGTCAGGCTCACTGGTCTGTAGTTACCCGGAATATCCATACTACCCTTCTTGTACAAGGGGACAACATGAGTAACCCTCCAATCACTCCGGAAAATATCTCAGTTAGAGGCCCAGCAATCACTTCCTTACCTTCCCACAGAGTTCTAGGGTACACCTGATCAGATCCTGGGGATTTAAACAATTTAGTGTGATTCAAGACATCCAGCACTTCCTCCTCTTTAATACAGACATTTTTCAAGATGTCACCATCTATTTCCCTACAGTCTAGATAACAGGAAACTAATCTAGATAACAGGAAGGGTTGATGGAAGGCAATGCTGTTAAGGGGGTGTACATGGATTACTATCTAAAAAGGAGGTGGCTTAGTGGTTAGCACTGCTGCCTCACATCATCAGGTTTGATTACAGCCTCGAGCGACTCTCTGTGTGGAGTTTGCACGCCCACCCCCGTGTCTGCGTGAGTTTCCTCTGGGTGCTCCGGTTTCTTCCCACAGTCACAAAGATGTGCAGGTCTGGTGAAGTGGCCATTCTAAATTGCCCATAGTGTTAGGTGCATTAGTCAGAGGGAAATGGTTCTGGGTGGGTTACTCTTCGGAGGGTCGGTGTGGACTTGTTGGGCTGAAGGGCCTGTTTCCACACTGTAGGGAATCTAATCTAATCTAGTCTATATCTTCCATGTCCTTTTCCACAGTAAATACTGGTGCAAAATACTCGCTTAATATCTGCCCCATTTCCTGCAGCTCCACACAAGGGCCACCTTGCTGATCTTTGAGGGGCCCTATTCTCTCCTTAGTTACCCGTTTGTCCTTAATGTATTTGTAAATACCCTTTGGATTCTCCTTAACTCTATTTGCCAAAGCTATCTCATGTCCCCTCTTCATCCTCATAATTTCTCTTTTAAGTATACTCCTACTGCCTTTATACTCTAAGGATTCACTCGATCTATCTTTTCTATACCTGACATATGCTTCCTTCTTTTTCTAAACTAAACCCTCAATTTCTTTAGTCACCCAGCATTTCCTATACCTACCAGCCTTTCCTATCACCCTGACAGGAATATACTTTCTCTGGCCTCTCGTTATCACATTTCTGAAGGCTTCCCATTTTCCAGCCGTCCCTTTACTTGCGAACATTTGCCCTCAATCAGCTTTTGAAAGTTCTTGCCTAATACCATCAAATGGGAGAAGTACCACTTTAAAGCTCAAGGATTGTGTAAAAAATTACTGTGCTTTTTAAAAGTAGAATACTGACACCAAGTGCTGTGTCCAGTGTTGGAGTCATAGAGTCATGTTGCGAAGAAACAAGTCCTTCAGCCCACCATGTCTATACTGAACAACAAACACCAAACTGCACAAATCTCATTTATCTGCACTTTGTTGATAGCCTACTATGCCCTGGGATTTTAAGTTCTCATCCAGGTATTTCTTAAATGTTGTGAGATTATGTGACTCCATATTCCTATCACCCTCTGGATGAAAAGAAATCCTCAAATTTCTAAATTACTTACTCCTCACCTCAAATTTATGCCCACTCGTCTTAGATGCGTTGGCCTGTCTTGAAACTCACATTAAGTCTAGCTGTTCAAAGGTAGCCGATTCTGGTTTCAGGCCTGCTTATTCAGGCCTTGAGCTAATTTGACCACAGCAAATATTTATCATTTAGTGTACTCCTGCATTGTTAGTGTCTTATATTTTTAAAATGTTTTTGCTTCTTCCGTTTCTTCTATTTTCTAAATGTCTCACACTGTCCACTGCTGGTGATAAATCTGCCATCTTTATTGCTCTGCACCGTTGTGTGGCACACTAATTCGGAGCTTCTTGGAGAAGACCGACACGAATGATAACCTTTGACTTTCTCCAATCCTGTTTGGCAAAACCTAGGTTTCCTTTTGTCACGCCATTGTCCTCAGCTCCACCATCCTTACACAATCATACTGAGCATATATTGACTATCTGCAAATTTTTATATTATCCACTATCTTCAAATCAATACTTATGCTAATGACAATTGTGTTATTATATATATATTTGAAAGTGATGAATTTAGAGAGCTATGAAGATAGGGTGGAGACTGGGATCATCTAGGAAGCTCTTTTGGAAATCAGTATAGACGTGAGAGCTTGAATAGCCTCCTTCTGTACTGTAAAATTCAATCCTTCTGCAACATCTGCCTTAAAGCCTTGTTTATTAAAACTTTATCTATCTCAGATTTAAACCTCACAGATGATCCTGCATCTATTGCCATTTTTTTGGAGCAAGCTCCAGACATTTACCATCCTTTGTGTGTAGACATGCTTCCCAATATCTCTCCTCAATGGTCTGGCACTTTTCTCTGACTATGGCCCCCAGTTTCTATAATCTTCAATCAGTAGAAATAGTTTATGTTTACAACCCGTCTTTTCCTGTTAATATCTTGAAGACTTCAATTAAATCACCTTTTGAATTTGACAGAAAACAGGCCAAACTTGGATAATCTATCCTCATAACTTAACCCCGAAGGCATTCTTGTAAACTGACACTGCACTCCCTCCAAGACCAATATATCATTCCTCAGGTGTGGTGCCCTGAGCAGCTCATAGTACTCCAAGTGGGGGCTAACCAGGGTTTTGTGTAACTGCAGCATAACGTCTGCTTGCACTGCAGTCCTTTAGAGTTAAAAGCCAGCATTCCATTAGCTTTGTTGATCATTTTCTCTGCTGAAAATGTGTTGCTGGAAAAGCGCAGCAGGTCAGGCAGCATCCAAGGAACAGGAGATTCGACGTTTCGGGCATGAGCCCTTCTTCAGGAAGGAGACCAGAATTACACTCAATATTCTAACAGTGGCCTAAGAAGTGAGCATTATGGACCTCTATGGGGATTGGGTGGGATGCTCTTTAGAGGGTTGGTGCAGACTTGACGGGCTGAATGGGCTCTTTCTGCACTGTAGGGATTCTGTGTTCTAAGGGGATTGTACTCATGTTTCTGTTCTGGCTAGTCAATTATTAGTGTAGCAACAGAATCAAGACGTTCCATTCCTGTCAGTTGTTGAGCACTGAGGGGTACTTCAGAGGCTGTTTTTTCTTTCATGGTGTTCTAATGTTTTTCCTCATAGCTTTTTGCTTTAATTGTCCTTATGAAGTTACTTTTCTGGAAGATCATTCATTAATTTAATTGGTCCTATTGGATCAGAAGAAAAGTAAAGCAAGCCAAAATTTTAAATAAGGAGCTAGTGTTTAATTAATTCATGTGAAGAGGAAGCAAAGTTTTCGGTCTCCGTACTTTTGCTTCTGAATAGAAACATCAGGCAAATGTTAGCACCTAATACCTGTTGTGTGCTGTTCTTCTGAATGCTGAACAGAAAAGCCTTGGCTATTATTCTCTTGGTATTAATGAGTTAATTATTAATTAACACTAGAAGGATGGTTTATTAGACAAGATATACAAGGTTGACCAAGGACTAGAAATGTACTCCGGCAAAAGACAACTACTTCGGAGGAAGGAGGAGAATAAAAAGGGAAGAAAAATGCAAATAGCTAATAAACTGACAAATAATGAATGGCCAAATTCTTTTGCAAATCAACAGCAAGGATTTATGTTGTTAATTTTGATATAATTGCCTCTTAAACAAGAGCAACAAAATTAAAGTTAGACCCAAAGTTTTCACTCGTCAATCTCTCAAATACATCCATTCATAACTTCAAAAACCTAAATTAGGTCTCTTATTTGCCTTCTTGCTGTCAAACGAGTCTGGTATGTTGTTTTCCTACTTATTACCTTTAATCTATGTATCATCTAATTAAGGTATCTTATTATCATTAATATGAGAAACAAAATCCCTTTACTCACAGGATAACGTTCGCTTCTTAAGGATGATAAGCCATCTTTCAGACCTGAAATGAACATTATCAGCAACTCGAGGAGAAAGTGTGGACTGCAGATGCTGGAGATCAGAGCTGAAAATGTGTTGCTGGAAAAGCGCAGCAGGTCATTATCAGCAACTCCTCAACTGTCAAAACACATCGGCAGCTCCTTCTCTTCAGGTCATTCACCCAGTGTGCTCTGACAAATCCACACCTGACTCCGATTCTGTGCTTCATACTCTGAGATCTGTATGTCCCAGGAATGTCACCGCACTCCTGCAATTTGCCTCCTGATGGTATGACTAACTGTCTTGAATAGATGATCTGAAATTTATATTTTCTAATTCCTGTTTGGTAATACAGTCCATTTTATTCTTGATCTACTTCACAATGATTATTCAGCTCATCAAAGATCTCAGTTACCATGATGCCAAAGCTAAACTGACCACCATGAACATTAATTATCCACTGGATCTACTGGATCTACTTCCACATGTATGACTCTGGAATATATTGAGCACTTTGCATATCAGGGCAAAAGTGAGGACTGCAGAAGCTGGAGATTAGGGTCGAGAGTGTGGTGCTGAAAAAGCACAGCAGGTCAGATAGCATCAGAGAAGCAGGCAAAGGCCCTTCATCAGGAATGACCTAATTTAGGTTTTTAAAGTTATGAATGGATGTATTTGACAGATTGACATGCAAAAACTTTAATTTTGTTGCCCTTGTTTTATAGGTAACTATATCAACATTAATAACATAAGTCTTTGCAGTTGATTTTCCTGATGAAGGGCTTTTGCCCGAAACGTTGATTTTCCTGCTGCTCGAATGCTGACTGACCTGCTTTGCTTTTCTAGCACTACACTTTCGACTTTCCATAACTTGGCAATCCCCTCGTTCAATAAACCATGATGTATGAGAAATTCCAACCCTGGGTTAGCTCGCCCAACTCCGCACTCTACAAAAGATAGCACTAGCATTCAACAATAAACATCTCTGCAGCTCAGAAAAAATCCTGGTGTACCCAGCAATAGTTTTCACCACACTCCTGTATTCAGTGCCACTGGACTGTGTATTAGTGTCACATCGAATCCATCACCAATTTCTCCACCATCTACTTTGGATTCAATAGGTTGACCATCTAGCAAATGCTCACGTCCTTATTGAAGCTAACTTCACATATATTCGGGCAAAACCATTTCATATTCAACTGCAATGAACTGGACACTGTGGCTGAATGGCTTACAAGTGACTCCCCCACAGGTCTTGTTTTCTCAGCTGTCAATGGCCAATGTGGAAAGTAAAGAATAACAAAACACTTCAAAAGGTACTCTGATGATCTCCTTGAAGTACAGCAGCATTGATATTTATAGAATCCCTACAGTGCAGAAAGAGGCCATTCAGCCCATAAAGTCTGCACTTACCCTTCAAAGAGCATCTGATCAAGAACCAGCCCCAGCTCCCTATCCTGTCCCTGTAAACTCCATTTATTATGGCTAACCCACCCAGCCTACACATTGCATGACAATTTAGCATGGCCAATCCACCTAACCGGCACATCTTTGGGCTGTGGGAGGAAACTGGAGCACCCAGAGGAAACCCACACAGAAATAGACAAAATGTGTAAACTCCACCTAGACAGTCACCCGAGGTGAAATCGAACCCAGGCTCGGGCGCTGTGAGGCAGCAGTGCTAACCACTGAGCCACCATGGGAATATTTTAATTTTGAGGCAATGATGGAAAGAAAACGCAAAATTCTATAGTCCAGATCTCATACCTTATTTGGATATTCTGTCAATCAACTTTAGGTTGAGAATCATCATGTTCAGCTATATGAAAACCCAGATTAGAAACTTATAACCCTAAGTTATCGTCATCCTCAAATCAAAAGGCAGATGATCATCCTGATGAATAAAATTAATGTATTTCCAATAATTTTCACTTATGTCTCCCACTCAATCCTGCCAGTCACTTTAAACTCTCCTCTGTGCAGTGTTTCAAATTTGTAGCCTAAAATTTCATTATTAATTTCAGCTATTATGTCAGTCTCCATGATGTGATATTCCATCAATTACTTTACCTTCTATCATGCCAAACAATTGCTAGAATTTTTGAATTAAATTATATATTTTATTACAATATCTTGTAATTAAATAGTGTTTTGATGCAGTTAAATTTTCCCCAGAACATTTTAGAACATAGAAAATTGAATATAGAACAGTACAGCACAGGAACAGGCCCTTTGGCCCACCAAGGACGAACTTGGATGGAATTAGACAGGAGCTTACAGGGGTTGATTGGAGTGGTTTGTTTGCAGGCAAATAGAACTCCGGCAAGTGGGAGGCCTTTAAAAGTGAGATAGCTAGAGTTTAAGATCTACATGTTCCTGTGAGGGTGAAGGGCTAGGAAAGCAGGAATAGGGAAACCTGGATGACAAGAGATATTGAGGTTTTGATCAGAAAAAAAGGAGATGTGGCTCAGTACAGCCAGCTGGGACCAAAGGAATCCCTGGAAATATGTGAAGGACACAGGAATTTACTGAAGAAGGAAAAGAGGAGGGAAGATTGAGGGCATGAAATAGTCTTGGCTGAGAATATTAGGGTGAATCCAAAGAGGCTCATTAAGTATATTAATGGGGAAAATAATTACTAGAGAGAGAATAGGACCCCTCAATGACCAAAGTGGAGAGGTACTTTGCATGAGATAGGTAAGGTCTTCAATGAATTTTTCTCACTGCGTATATCGTGGAGAAAGACCTGAAGACTTGGGAACTTGGAGAAGTTAGTGGTCATATCTTGGGGATATTCCACATCACAGTAGAGGATGTGTTGGATGAATTAAAATGTATGAAGGTGGATAAATCTCCTGGTCCTGACCACATATATCCAAGAACTCTGCAAGAGGCTAGAGAAGAAATTCCGGAGGCCCTAGCTGTCATTTTTGCATCATCGTTAGCCACAGGTGAGTTCCCAGAAGACTGGAGGGTAGTAAATGCTGTGCCCTTATTCAAGAAAAACCTGGAAACTTTAGACCAGTAAGCCTAACACCTGTGGTGAGTACATTACTTGAGAGGATTCTGAGGGATAAGATATACATGCATTGGGAAAGACATGGTTTGATTAGGAGCAGTCAGCATGCCTTTGTGCATGGGAAATCATGTCTCACAAATTTGTTAGAGTTTTTTGAGAAGGTTGGCAAGCACAGAACAGTAGACATATGTGGATTTCAGTAAGGCCTTTGGTAATGTTCCATATGGTAGGCTGCCATGGACAATGTGGAAGACTATCAGAAATTACGGACAATATTATGGACAATGTGGAAGACTATCAGCAATTGCAACAGAACCTTGTTCATCTGGGGAAGGGGGCTGAGAATTCGGAAATGAAGTTTAATATAGATAAGTGTAAAGTCTTGCATGTTGGATAGTCAAATCAAGGTAGGCATTTCATGGTGAATGGTAGGGCCTTAAGGAGTGTAGTGGAACAGAGAGACATTGGAGTTCAGGTGCTGAAAGTGGAGTCACAGGTAGACAGGGCAGTGAAGAAGGCTTTTAGCACACTGGCCTTCATCATTCAGGGAATTGAGTATCAATGTTGGGAAGTCATGTTGCAGTTGTATGGATGTTGGTGAGGCTCCAGTTGGAGTATTGTGTTCAGTTCTGGTCGCCTTGCTATAGGAAGGATGTTATTAAGTTGGGAAGAGTGCAGTAGAAATTTACAAGGATGTTGCTTGGACTCAATGGTTTGAGTCATTGGAAGAAGTTGGGCAAGCTAGGACATTTCCTTTGGAGCATAGGGTCGGATTATCACAGACTAGAGGGCATCAGTTTAAGGTTAGAGGGGAAAGAATAAAAGGGAACTTCAGGGGCACTTTTTTACACAGAAGGTAATATGCATATAGAATGAGTTGCCAGCAGAAGTTGATGAGGTGGTTACATTAACAACATTTAAAAGGCAGTTCGACAAATAAATGGAGAGGAAATATTTAGAATGTTTTAGGCCAAATGCAGGGAAATGGTATTAACATAAGTGAACATTTTGGTCAGCATGGACCAGTTTGGGCCAAAAGGCTGTTTCCGTGCTGTTGGATTCTATGACTCTATGTATGTGTTGACCATGATGCCATTCTAAACTAATCCCATTTGCCTGTACATGGTCTGTATTCCTCTATTCCCTTCTGTTCATGTGTCTGTTTGAATGTTTCTTAAACTTTGCCATCTCCATGGCAGTATGTTGTGGCACTTAACACCCTTTGTCCGAAAATCCTTCCTCACATATCTACTTTAAACTTTCCCATCTCACCTTTAACTTATAGCACATCATAAAAAAATTTCACCCTAGGAAACCAGACTCCAAATATGCACCCTACCCATGCCTCTTATAATTGTCTATACTCCCATCGTGGGCGGCACGGTGGCACAGTGGTTAGCACTGCTGCCTCACAGCGCCTGAGACCCGGGTTCAATTCCCGACTCAGGCGACTGACTGTGTGGAGTTTGCACGTTCTCCCCGTGTCTGCGTGGGTTTCCTCCGGGTGCTCCGGATTCCTCCCACAGTCCAAAGATGTGCGGGTCAGGTGAATTGGCCATGCTAAATTGCCCGTAGTGTTAGGTAAGGGGTAAATGTAGGGGTATGGGTGGGTTGTGCTTCGGCGGGTCGGTGTGGACTTGTTGGGCCGAAAGGCCTGTTTCCAAACTGTAAGTAATCTAATCTAATCTAGGTCACCCATCATCATCTGATGCTCTAGTGAAAACAATTCAAGTTTGTCCAATCTCTCCTTGTAGCTAGTACACTCCAATCCTTTCCACACCCTAATACCCTCTCTAACACCTTCACATTCTACCTGTATATGACCAGAATTGCATAGATTACTCCAAATATGGCCTAACTATAGTTTTACACTGTAACATGACTAGTCAAATGTTATACTCAATGTCCCAACTAATGAAGACAAGCATACTTCTCACCTTATCCATTCATGTTGCTACTTTCAGGGAGCTATGGACTTACATTCCAAGATCTCTAAGTATCATGCTTCTAATGGTCCTGCCAATTACTGTGTACTTTCCTCTTGCACTTGACCTCCCAAATGCATCACCTCACATTTGTCCAGAATAAACTATACTTGCCATTTCTCCACCAGTTCTCCAACTTTCTAATCCTTTGACAACATTCCTTACTTTCCACAACTCCACCACTTTTTGTGTCATCAGCAAACTTATTAATCAGACCATGTGCAATTTCATGGAAATCACTAATATGCACGAGAAACGGCAGATGTCTCAGCACTGATCTTTGTCGAACACCACTGGTCATAAATCTCCAGTCAAAAAAGTACTCCTCCATAATTATCTTCTGTCTTTGCTGACCAAGGCAATTTTATATTCAACTTAGCAAATCAATCTGGATCCCATGTGACGTATCCCTCTATATCTTGTGAGATCTTGTCAAATGTTTTGTCAAATGTCTACGTGGACAACATCCACTTCTGGATCTTCATCAATCATCATCATCACTTTCTCAAAAAAGCACAACCAAATTTGTGAGACATAATTTAAATAAGCCTATGTAAAACAATAGGCAAGTGGGCGGCACGGTGGCACAGTGGTTAGCACTGCTGCCTCACAGCGCCAGAGACCCGGTTCAATTCCCGCCTCAGGCAACTGACTGTGTGGAGTTTGCACATTCTCCCCGCATCTACGTGGGTTTCCTCCGGGTGCTCCGGTTTCCTCCCACAGTCCAAAGATGTGCAGGTCAGGTGAATCAACCATGCTAAATTGCCCTAGTGTTAGATAAGGGGTAAATTTAGGGGTATGGGTCTGGGTGGGTTGCGCTTCGGCGGGTCAGTGCGGACTTGTTGGGCCGAAGGGCCTGTTTCCACACTGTAAGTAATCTAATCTAAAAAAAAGTGATCAAATGTTTCATCAAAGTAAGATGTTTTAAGGAGTAATGTAAATAAAGAGATAATAGGTAGGGCTTTGTAGTAAGGAAAAAATGGAAAGAGGCTTCAGAATACAATGATACAGAGGCATCCGTAACCCCTTGTACGTGAGACACAAAATTTTGCATGCAGTTCGAGCGAGTAAATAAGAACACCAGTGGAAGGTTCACTGCTAATGGGGAATGAAGTACAAAAGTAGGGAGGTCTTGCTGCGACTGTACAGGAGATTGACGAAACTGTACATGGCATTCTGCATACAGTTACTTAAGAATGGGTATAATTACAATGAAAATGGTCATCATATTCAGAGAACTGTCACTGGGCCTCTATTCATTGGAGTTCAGAAGGTTGAGAGATCATCTTATTGAAACATACCACATTCTGAGGGACAGGATAGGTAATGAGAAAATGTTTCCCCTAACGGATCAAGTAGTTCAAGTCTTGAAAATGGATGGTTTTCCATTTAAGGTGGAATGACACAGGAGATGAGGGAGATACTAAACAAGTATTTTGCATCAGTGTTTGCTATGGAAAAGAAAAGATGGAAGATATAGAATGTAGGGAAATAGATGGTGACATCTTGAAAAATGTCCATATTACAGAGGAGGAGGAGGTGCTGGATGTCTTGAAATGCATAAAAGTGGATAAATCCCCAGGACTTGATCAGGTGTACCCAAGAACTCTGCGGGAAGCTAGAGAAGTGATTGTTGTACCCATTGCTGAGATATTTGTATAATTGATAGTCACAGGTGAGGTACCGGAAGACCGGAAGTTGGTTAACATGGTGCCACTGTTTAAGAAGGTTGGTAAGGACAAGCCAGGGAACTAAAGACCAGTGAGTCTGATGTCAGTGGTGGGCAAGTTGTTGGAGAGAATGCTGAGGGACAGGATGTACATGTATTTGGAAAGGCAAGGACTGATGAGGGATAGTCAACATGGCTTTGTGCGTGGGAAATCATGTCTCACAAACTTGATTGAGTTTTTTGAAGAAGTAACAAAGAGGATTGATGAGGGCAGAGCAATGGACGTGATCTATATGTACTTCAGTAAGGCATTCGACAAGGTTCCCCATGGGAGACTGGTTAGATCTCATGGAATACAGGGAGAACTAGCCATTTGGATACAGAACTGGCTCATAGGTAGAAGACAGAGGATGGTGGTGGAGGGTTGTTTTTCAGACTGGAGGCCTCTGAACAGTGGAGTGCCACAAGGATCGGTGCTGGGTCCTCTACTTTTCTTTAATTATATAAATGATTTGGATGTAGTTAGTAAATTTGCAGATGACACCAAAATTGGAGGTGTAGTAGACAGTGAAGAAGGTCACCTCAAATTACAATAGGATCTTGACCAGATGGGCCAATGAGCTGAGAAGTGGCAGATCGAGTTTATTTAGATAAATGCGAGGTGCTGCATTTTGGGAAAGCAAATCTTAGCAGGACTTATACACTTAATGGGGAGTGTTGCTGAACAAAGAGACATTGGAGTGCAGGTTCATAGCTCCTTGAAAGTGAAGTCACAGGTAGATAGGATAGTGAAGAAGGCATTTGGAATGATTTATTTTATTGATCAGAGTATTGAGTACAGGAGTTGGGAGGTCATGTTGTGGCTGTACATTGGTTAGGCCACTTTTGGAATATTGCATGTAATTCTGGTCTTCTTCCTATTGGAAAGATATTGTGGAACTTGAAAGGGTTCAGAAAAGATTTACAAGGATGTTGCCAGGGTTGGAGGATTTGAGCTATATGGAAAGGTTAAATAGGCTGGGGCTGTTTTCCCTGGAACATCTCCAGTTGAGGGGTGACCATATAGAAGTTTATAAAATCTCGAGGGGCATGGCTAGGATAAATGTACAAGACATTGGTTTGGCTGCATTTAGAATACTGTGTACAGTTCTGGTCACCACATTACCGAAAGGATGTGAGCGCTTTGGAGAGGGTGCAGAGAAGGTTTACAAGGATGTTGCCTGATATGGAAGGTGCTAGCTATGAAGAGATATTGAGTAGGTTAGGTTTATCTTCATTAGAAAAAAGGAGATTGAGGGGGGGCCTGATTGAGGTTTATAAAATCGTGAAGGGTATAGACAGGGTGGATAGAAACAAGCTTTCTCCCAGGGTTCAATAATGAGAGGTCATGCTTTCAAGGTGAGAGGTGGAAAGCTTAAGGGGGCTACACGCGGCAAGTAGTTTACACAGAGGGTGGTGGACGTTTGGAACGCGTTGCCAGCAGAGGTGGTAGAGGCAGGCACGGTAGATTCATTTAAGATGCATCTGGATAAATGCATGAATAGGTGGTGAGTAGAGGGATATAGATGCTACTCAGGCTTGGAGGGCCAAAGGGCCTGTTCCTGTGCTGTAAATTTTCTTTGTTCTTTTTTTAAATGGACAAAGTCTTTTCTCTGGGGTGGGAGAGTCCAGAACTAAAGAGCATAGGTTTAGAGTGAGAGGGGAAAGATATAAAAGAGACCCAGCGAGCAATGCCTTCACGCCGAGGATGGTGCATGTATGGATTGAGCTGCCGAAGGAAGTGGTGGAGACTAGTACAATTGAAACATTTAAAAAGCATCTAGGTGGGTATATGAATAAGAAGGGTTCTCTAAACCATTCTTGTTGTTCCAATTCCACTTTATAACCAGCCATTTCTTGAACTCATGATTCTGAGAACTTAATTAAATTGTGTCATCTGTCAAATGGTGCTATCTTGAAGTTAAATATGTTAAAAATTGAATATGTCCCTTTCTTCCATTAAGAATACTCAAAAATTATTAGGCGTAATAGATTTTGGATGGAAAAAATGTATTGAAAGAATCTGTGAAAATAACAATGTGATGTGAACAAGATACAAAAATAATTTTGTCGGCACAGTACTAAGATGCGATAATGTATGATGGCTGCCATCTATCTATATATTCTGTGATACACAAAATATAAAATCAGGACACATGCCAAACACATTGGTTTGATCATCGATCGTGTTTTTGTTCTGCATTCTCAGCTGGAACTTTCATTTTTCAGTCCATTTCCAGAGAAAAAAACATAAAATGAATTTGCTGCTGTGGGATTCTAATATAATTTTCTCCTGTTCCTGGTAAGACTACTTATTATAAGAAATCAATTTGATAATATATTGCCGTGATTATATTTTCTCGTGTTATGCTTATGAAGTTTCAATGCCACAGAATGGAAGACTTCCTATTTTGAGGATTAGTATTGTAGCTGAAAATGTGTTGCTGGAAAAGCACAGCAGGTCAGGCAGCATCCAAGGAGCAGGAGATTTGACGTTTCGGGCATAAGCCCTTCTTCAGGAATCAGTATTGTAGTCAAGTGGCCACAAGCCCAAAATTAGGCATTCCAAATTGACCCACAGCCTGACAGAATTAAACCTGAAAGAAAATTAGCCAAACTAAATTAAACAGCAGTGAGCAGCTATTGGCTACAGAGAACAGTAGAACCCAAGATCAATGATGGTACAAAGGTTCAAGGGGAACCAGTATCATTCAGGTCGAGTGTTCTATAAGAAGCATCAATCAGATATTCTGGCATTTTGACTGCCTGAGTATGTGCACTTTACACCTCCCAGGATGGCAACAGTGAAGGGAGCTGGTGGGATTCCATCAGATGTTTGAAAGTAGTGCATGATTCCCTTGGCCAAATGCCACAGAACATTCTGGAAGGCCTAGAGCAAGGGGAGATAAAAACGCAAGCACTCGGACCTGAAGATGCAGTGAAAACTTAGTGAAGACTCACAGGAAAAACCCAGAGCAAGATTGGCACAGCCAACACAAAGAGACCCAGGTGAAGATACACCCTGACCTGTGAGACCAACCGTCATGGAAGAGAGTCAGCCCTACTATGGACAGGAAGGAGATTCAAATGGCCCAGCTCAAGCATGTGGATCATTGTGAGTAATATCCTTTCTCAAACAAACAGAGCTAGATAAAGAGTAAATCTAGTAGGAATTTGAAAAATGCTCACATTGTGTTTTAATAAGGAATATTTTGTTAACAAAATCAAGTTGGACCAGAAAGCAAATTCAGTGTTGCTTTGTTTACCTCACTGATGAGAGCTGAAAATGTGTTGCTGGAAAATCCTCATTGATGAGAGAACTTGGGTAAAGTGTTATGGACGAGGCCAGACCACTCAAAACATTCTTCAGCAGGCAACCCAGATCATAACTTTGTAATTTGTTTTGCTAAGTGTACAGTGAGAATGACCTGGAGTAAGTTAGCTAGGTTGACTATCAGGTTTTAAAACAGACAGAAACTTATTCAAAAAAATTACACAATGAAACACAAACAACACAACAAAGAACCCCTACACAACTCAGTATATTCACACTAGACTTAAGTATACTGTTCTGAATATACACAACAGTCCCAAAAAGCAAACCCCAGAAAAAAATGGAACAGATGCTTACAGGTTGCAGTTAGAAGGGCAGAAGGAGAGAGAGAGCGAAAGAGAGGTAGAGGGAGAGTTTCCACACAGCTCACTGTTGAACTCTCAACTGGTTCTAGACTGAACTGCTCGAGAGCTGACTGCTCCCTTTTCATTATATATGTCACTTCTAAAACATGACCACATTGGCCTGAAGTCTCATCTGTTTACATATAAACAAAAAGGCCTCTCAGTGGCCATTAATCTCTATACCAAACCAATCTAAGTGGCACCGGGAGCTTTTACGACCCCTCTGAAAAATCCCAAGGAGACAGTATCCTTGAGATAAGGAACAGCTTTTAGAAAAAAGGAACCAGCTTTGTGACACCTCCCCCTTTAAAAATAATGAACCATCAATACCAAAAGATGGCTTCATTTTTGAAACCCTTTAAAAACCCAGTTAGTAGTCTAAACACACATACACTATACTAACTATAAACATGCAAACATGCATAATCACATACAAATTCAGTCTGTAGCACACCTGCCACCTAAAGCCCCCGTATCTCATTCAAGTCTCGATAACGCATCGGCAATCACATTTTCGTAACCTGCCATATGACCAATTGTCAAATTGAATGGCTGCACCAACAAGCTGCTTCTAAACATATGGCATTTTTATCCTTAAACTTTTCCACAAATGTCAATGGGCGATGATCAGTGTATACGATTGTTTTAGATGCATTGCTGGTAATGTAGACACTGAAATGTTGAAATGCCAACACCAAGCTTAAAGTTTCTTTCTCCACCATTGAATATTTCTGTTGATGAACATTCAACTTTCTGGAAAAACATCCGATGGGTCTTTCTATTCCCTCACTATCCTTGTGCGGGAGCACAGCACCGGCACCCAAATCACTGGCATTGATAGCCACCTTGAAAGGCTTCCGGTAATTTGGTGTGACTAATACTGGGGCAGTGGTTAATGCAGTTTGTAGGCTGTCCAATGCCTTTTGACAGTCTGCTGTCCACTGTAACTTCTTGCCTTTCTTAACAAGTTGGTGAGAGGAGCTGCCACACTGCTAAAGTTCAGCACAAACTTTTGGTAAAATCCTTTTAATTCCAGGAACTGTAGTACTGCATTTTTTGCCGCCGGTGTAGGAAAATCACCAATTACTTTCGTTTTTGCATCCCTTGGGGGTCATTTTTCCATGTCCAATAACACGACCCAGGATGGAGACTTGGGCTGAAGTAAATTCACTTTTAGCTAGGTTTACCACTAAGTCTGCCGTCGGAAGTCGATTGGACAAGTCCAATAAATGCTGTAAATATTCCTTCTATGAGTGACTAAAAATCACCAGGTCATCAACATACACCACACATTTGGGTAATCTGGCAATGACCTTATTAGTCAGTCCCTGAAATGTGGCTAGACTGTTTTTCATACCAAATGACATGATTTTGAACTGATATGTAGCACACCTGCCACCCAGAGGTTAGTGGAGGCCCAGTCTCTGGATTCATTTAAGAAAGAGTTGGATAGAGCTCTTAAGGATAATGGAATCAAGGGTTATGAAGATAAGGCAGGAACAGGATACTGATTAAAGATGATCAACCATGATCATATTGAATGGTGGTGCAGGCTCGAAGGGCAGAATGGCCTACTCCTGCACCTATTGTCTATTGTCTATTGATATAGTCCATCTGGTGTTACGAAAGCTAAAATTGCCTTTGCTCCCTCTGTCAGAGATACTTGCCAGTAGCCTCTGAACAAGTCCAACTTAGCAATGTAAGATGCTTGTTCCACTTTGTTGACACAGTCCTTCAACCATGGAATTGTATATGCATCAGTCTTTGTAATGGTGTTGACTTTGCAATGGTCCACACATAACCATTAGGTACTGTCTGGTTTTGGCACCATGACTATAGGTGAGCCCCCATTACTGTAACTCACTTTGATTATGCCATCTTGGAGCATGTGCCCTATTTCTTTCTGAACCTGTGCCAACTTTAGGGGGTTATGCCTTTAAGGATGTTGCTTAATCAGAACAGCATCTCCTGTCTCTACATCATGCACAATTAGGTTAGTACCTCCAGTTTATTTCCGTGTATCACCCCATGTGATAACTCTTTCAGATTATTTTGATTTTTTATGGACGGTAACTCAATAATTTATCCCAATTTTTGACAACTTCTTCATTGTCCAATTTAATTTGAGGAATGTGCAATTCAGAATCCTCTGCACTTGGTTCTTCCCTCTGTGCTGTGATCATTAGCACCATCTCCTCTTGCTGTCCATCCCAATCAAAATACCTTTTGAGCATAATATACATATTCACATTGCACCCTCTGTGAGATTTCTTCTTGTCTGGAGTCCTTATCCAGTAGTTCACCTCACTCAATTTCCTCTTGATTTGATAAAGTCCATGAAACCTTGCTTTTAAAGGCTCACCTGTGACTGAAAGTAACGCCAATACATCGCACATCCTGATGAAGGACTTTTGCCTCAGATGCTGCCTGACCTGCTGTGCTTTTCTAGCACCACTCTAATCTAGATGCCAATACATCATCCCCAATTACAAAATTGTGAATTTGTGATTTCTTATCCACTTCCTCTTTCATTGTATGTTGTGATACTTTTAAATGTTATCTAACCAACTCTCCAGCTCTATTTAGTGGTTCTCTGAAATTTGACACATAGTCCAAATGAGTGGTCTTTGAATTCTGATTTATTGATTTCTCCTTAATCAATTTTAATGGTCCTCTTACTTCAAGCCCCAAAATTAATTCAAATGGACTGAATTTAGAGTCATGGAGTCAGAGAGGTGTACAGCATGGAAACAGACCTTTCAGTCCAACTTGTCCATGCTGACCAGATATCCCAACCCAATCTAGCCCACCGACCAGCACACGGCCCATATTCTTCCAAACCCTTCCTATTCATATACTCATCTTTTTTAAGTGTCAGTTTTTGAAATTCAAAAGATCTCTTATATTCTTTCTCTACTCGCTCTTTTTCCCTGTCTTCTGCTATTCTCTCTTTTACCTCTCTTCAGCTTTTAATCGTAACTCAAACTGTTTCATTTCTGCTGCCGTCTTACCTCTAACTCAAGCTGCTTCATTTGCAATTGAACTTTTGCCATCTCTATAGAATCTGATGGTTTCTCCAGCAAGTTTAAATGCTGAGCTATTGCTGTAATTATCTCGTCTTTCCTCTCAGAAGGAGGCAGTTCCAATTCCAGCTTCTCTGTTAATTCCTGCAGCTTGGTCTTATTCACCTTTTGCAAAATTTCCAAAGTCACCGCATCTACTTCCAGAAAACTTTTGGTGACTGAAAGAACGATTACTATCCCAAGCTTTGTCTCCCCAACCAAACCAACACACAAAATAAAGACACTAGTACCTAACACTCGTTGTTTAAAATCCTGCAAAGAGCCCCTAATCTGTTATGGCTAGGCTAGACCACTCAAAACATTCTTCAGCAGCAGCCCGAGACCATAACTTTGCAATTTGTTTCAGTAAGGGTACAGTCAGAATTACCCAGGGTAAGTTAGCCAGGTTGACTACTAGGTTTTAAAACAGACAGAAGTTTATTCACAAAACTAAGCAATGAAACACAAAAAAAAACCAGAATAAAGACCCCCTACACAACTCAGTCTATCCAAAGTAGACTTAAATATGCTGTTCTGAATAGCAAACCCCCTTAAAACACAGTAATAAAAAGGAGCAGATGCTTGCAGGTTGAAGGTAGAAGGTCAGATGGAGAGGGAGAGAGTTTCCACACAGCGCACTGTTGAACTCCCAACTAGCTTTAGACTGAACTGCTAGAGAGCTGACCGCTCCCCTTTCATAACACAGGTCACTTCTAAAACATGGTCTGAAGTCTCATCTGTTTACACATAAACAAAAAGGCCTCTCAATATCCTTTAATCTCTGTACCAAACCAGTCTAAACGACACAGGGGTCGTTTACAACCCCTGTGAAAAATCCCAAGGACACAGTATCCTTGAGAAAAGGAATAGCTTTTTGAAAAAAGAGACCAGCTTTGTGCTAAAAGTGTTTTCAATACATAAACTGGTTATAGTGTCCAAAGCACAAACAACACTATAATTGCAAAGTATGTCCAACCACATTACACAATAGGTACAGACTTTAGGGGTCACACTTAACTGTTCCTGTCAGGGGGATAAGTGGGTGAAAATGAGTTACCAACATTCTTTATTGGTTTCAATGGCGCAAACGTCTAAAATGGATTTGCTGATCTGCATTCACAAAAAAGCTTAACCTGAAATGAGCAGTTCAGGTCACCTTTTTGATGACTATTCGACAACTTGTCTAAAGCAGTTACTAGCTATTACTATTCATTAATAACGTATAAGTTTTCATTGTGGGGAAAATTCTATGTTGTGAAGTTACTAATAAGTGAAGGACAGCTTTGTTGTGTAGACCCAGGACTGATAGCAACTGCCCAGAATGTTTTCAAATGGGATATTTACATTACTAGAGATTCTATCTCATCAGTTTGTCCTGGATTTGAACAAAATGTGCTGAATGTGAAAGGCTAAAATTCTAAAAGAATACACCACAGCCTCTTCTTTAATATTGACATTAACTCAGCCTGTGACCAGGATGTAGATTGCTCCAAAATATTTGAACATTACTCCTAAAAAAAAACTCTACATGGTGTGGAGATGACGAGGTGGGTTTACTGAGGTGGAATGAGAAAAACACCTGCTAGTTTTGGTCTTCCTAGGAGTCAACACAAGGAAAGTGATGTGCCTGCACAGAGCCCCTGGCCGAACACTCAGATCCTATGTGATCCAACTGGTGAAGGTATTCACCGACATCTTCAACCTCTTCTTCCTACAAGCCGGAAGTCCCCACCTGCTCCAAGAAGACCACCATCATCTATGTACTTAAGAAAGCACATGCAATGTGCCTTAACGACTACCAGCCAGTGGTTCTGACCTCCAACATGATGAAGTGTTTCGAGAGGCTGCTCATGGCCCACATCAACTCCAGACTCACATTCTACCTTGATCCCCTACAGACATAACAATTCCACAACGGATGCTATACCCCTAGCCCTGCACTCATCCCTGGGATATCTGGACAACAAGGAGACCTATGTCAGACTCTTGGTCATTGACTACACTTCCACCTTCAACCTAATGTTATCTCCAGGGTGATCTTAAAACTTCATGACCATGGTCTCTGCTCTGCCCTCTGCAACTGGATCCTCAACTTTCTGATCCACCGACCACAATCAGTGAATATGGGTAACTGGACCTCCTCCACAATAACACTCAACACTGACATCATGCAGGGCTGCATCCTCAGCCCCCATTATACTCTTATACGCCCATGACTGTTTTGCCAAGTTCTAAACAAACGCCAATTACAAGTTTGCTGACGACACTACCGTAGTTGGACAGATATCGAACAACTTGGAGAAAGTGAGGACTGCAGATGCTGGAGATCAGAGTCAAAAAGTGGGGTGCTGGAAAAGCACAGCAGATTCCCTTGTCTTTGGTTGCTGCCTGCCTACTGCGCTTTTCCAGCGCCACACTTTTTGATTCAGATATCTCATAAAGATGATGTAGTGATGATGATGTAGCTTGGAGATGTAGTGCAATGAGAACAACCTCTCTCTCAACATGGGTAAAATTGAAGAACTGATCATTGACTTCAAAAAGAAAGGAAGAAAATATGCTCCCAACTAAGCAGGATTTGAGAGCATAGACAGAGTCACGTTCCTTGGAGTGGTGGTAACTGAAAACCTGTCCTGGATTTCCCCATAAATGCGATGATCAAGAAGGCACAACAACGATTCTTCTTCATCAGGTGGCTCAGCAAATTTGGCATGTCCATAAGGACCCTCATCAACTTCCACAGATGCAACATTGAAAGCATTCTAACCAGCTGCATAACAGCCTGTACAGCAACTGCTCTGCCTAGACCGTAAGTAACTGCAGAAAGGGGTGTGCTCAGCCCAGGCCATCACAGAAGCAAATCTTCCATCTGTGGGCTTCAGTTACATGGTTCACTACTGAGGAAAGGCTGCCAACATCATCAAAGACCCATGGCACCTCTTTAATGCTCTCCTATAGCCTATTCTGTCAGGCAGAAGATATATAAGCCTCCTTGCCATTATTAGACTGATTAATGGACTCTCTAGCCTCAAATAATGCTGACCTTGCTAATATTGATCTCACCTAGTACATGCCCTGTGTAATGTAACCTGTATGCCTCTATGATCGTATGATCTGTATATCCTTGCTTACAATGATGTACTGCTCATAAACAAAGCTTTTCACTGTACTTCAGTAAATATGACAATAAATTAACAAATCAATCAAAAAAAGTGATTACAACCCTGCTCATTTCAGAGATATACAACCTTTTGAATTTTATTTGGATAATTTTGTTCTCAAATTATAGAACCATAGCACTGTTTAGAACAGAAAGAGACACTTCAGCCCATTGAGACTATGTTCAGCTGAAAATAGGCACTTCAGCAAAATCCCAGATTCCAGCTCTTGGTCTGGAATGTCATAGCAGTTCAGGTGCATATATAAGCACCCTCAAGACACAATGAATTTTCCCCTCCTGTCTCACAAAGTGAACCCTAGACCACCATTATTTCCTGGGTGTAAAGAATTATTCTTCACTCCACTCTAATCATTCAACTTTAAACCGATATCCCTTGATCTGCTAGATAATAGGATCAAGGCTAATTCAACATTCCTCAAATCCACTTCATACCCTTTCCCTGTAACCCTCGTTTCCCTTGGCAATCAAGAATCTATCTACATCAGCCTTAAATATACACAAAGTCTCCATGCCCTAAAGCTCTCTGTGGTCAGTACGATGATTGTAATGAGGTCAGTCAGCTGAGCCACATAGAATATAAATACCCTGACTGCTGCTATTCATCTGGTTCAATCAGGGAGCCCTGGATGACAGATAAGAACTAGAGTATCAGACATCCTGTTCACTCTGATACCTAGCTCTGAGGGAGCTGGATCAGTGTCATGTAAATAAAGAATAACTCAGTGATGGGATACCATCCTCCATGCAGTTATTTCAGCCAGGTACTCCAAAGGGTTCATAACCCTCTGTGAGAAGAAATTTCTCCTCATCTCAGTCATACATTGGTACCCTTTATTCAAAGACTATGCTCTCTGGTCCTACACTCTTCTAAGAGGGGAAATCACTCTTTCAGCATCTATCAGGTTAAGCTCATTAGGAATCCAGAATGTTTTAATTACCTGTCATTCTTCTGAACTCCAGTGAGTACAGGTTAAGCTTGTTTAGACTCCAATCCCCTTGAAATAAAGCCAACATTCCATTAGCCTTCCTGATTAGATTCTGCACCCTTATTGCAAATCATATCCTTAGCCAGCTGAACATGTGGCCCATCGGCATGTCATAGAGTGGACACTGCCAGGTAGAGGAAGATGAGGTTGACTGAGAAAAACCTGAGTGAAGAATATTTAAGGTGGAGTCCCAAGAGCAGTGCACAACCAATAGTTCCAGACACTATTTTCCACAGACGCTCGATGTTTATCTTTTTCATCAGTGACCTATGGGTACATCTTCCATATCCAGTCAGTAAGAGACTGATTTTGCAAGCTAAATTGCTTCCACTTTGTTCTATCATATTCTAACAACATGCCCGGCAACAGAATTACACAGGGAGAAAGTAATTTTTGTTTGCCTGAAGAACAGCAGTCAGTATTTGAAACACTTCTGGTTAATATCCATAGTGCTCAGTCAACCATGTTCATTAAAAAGTGTTTTGCTTATGTAATATGTTATCCAATTGTTGAAACATTTTAAAGTGCTTTACACAATGAAGTACTTGTGCATGTAATGATTTGTTCTATAAATATAAATATTCTGTCCTGTGCGATCTTTCTAAGGCTGAGAGATCAGCATATGACCCTAATGGACTCCTTCCTCCAACTGAGTTATATCAATTGACAGCGGGATGCTGTTTTCTTTGAAATGTTGCTGTGTTCCCTTAATGTGTTATCCTTCTTTTTCAATCTCAGCATAAATGCAATAGGAAAGTATACATTAAATGGCAGCACCGTTAGGAGTATTGATATATAGAGGGATCTTGGAATGCAAGCTCATAGCTCCCTGAAAGTTGCAATACAAGTGGATAAGGTGATAGAGAAGACATACAGCATGTTTGCTTTCATTAGTTGGAGCAATGAGTGTAATATTTGGCAAGTCATTTTGCAGCTGTGTAAGACTTCAGTTATGCCACATTTGGAGTATTGTGTGCAGTTCTGGTTGCCACACTAAAGGAAGGTTGTGAAGGCTTTGAAGAGGGTGGGAAAGAGGTTTACCAGGACTTTTTTTTGGATTGGTATGTAGCTGTAAGGAGAGATTGCTCAACTTCGGACTGTTTTCACTAGCATTGAAGGGCAATCTGATAGAAATATATCAAATAATGAGAGACATGAGTAGGGTGCATAGTCAGTCTTTTATTTCAAGGGTAAAAATGCCAAATTTTTATAGGTTGTATAGATTTAAAATGAGAGGATAAAAGTTTAAAGGAGATATGTGAGGCAGGTTTTTTACACAGAGTAAGTTATGTACCTGGAACCCACTGCCAGACGAGGTGGTGTATGCAGATGCAACTGCAATGTTTAAGAGGTATTTGGACAAAGACATGAATAGGTAGGGAACAGAGGAATACGGACCTTATCAAGACAAGTGGTTTTTAGTTTAAAAACATGTCGTGTTTCAGGTTTGGTGGGCCAAAGGGCCTGTTCCTATGTTGTATTGTTCAATGTTCTATTTGCTCTGACCCACTGCATATTCACTGTAGAATAGATTATTGGATTTTGTTGTTCCCAGTTGAATTCACACAAGTTCCTGTGAAAATATGTTTTGGATTTTAAAACTTTCTTTGCCAGTCTTGACATAAAATATTTTTCTTCCTCTTCAACATCATCTTTAATTATAATTTATTTGGCTGCATGTTTTGATGACTTATTTCTGAGACTTCACTGTGGCAATGTTCTCACTCTTACTTTGCAAATAGCTTGGGGTTGGATTATTCCCAGACAACTCTTTTATTTTAATCTTCAGGTTTGCAAATTTCTGCGAGTCCTCCACTGAAGAAATTACTCTCCTGAACTCCACTGAGTGGCTTTTGTCAAAGCTGCTAATTCTCATTTGTGCCTACCACAGTTTTCTGAATTGAAACTGTCAGTAGCTTTTCAGCTGGGGGAACAGATCTTATTAAATATCACTGTACTGAGTAGCAAATGCAATTTTGGATGTCTGACTCCTGGACAGGGAAAATCTACTTGAAGATAATCTTCAGTTACAGCAGAAGTTTTATGTATACTTTTAGAGTATAGATGGCTCTTCCTGGGCTAACTACAGCAAACGCTTGATACAAGTGAATTAATACATCGATAACACTGCAAATCTGCTTATAGCCCCAGGATAGATGGGGTGTCTCAGGGCTTCCAAAAAAGTCATCCCATTGAGGTCAGTGATTGTGCATCTGTTTCAGCACTTGAGCTTTTCAACATCAAATGGTTTTAACTTGGTCAATTGGATAAGAATGGAACAGCAGGTGTTTTAAAGGCTGAGTACTGCACTTTTCACCCGAATCCTTCTGACTACAATGTTGCCTGAGGCTATTACAGTTATAATGTCAGTTAAACTACTTGTATAAACACTGCTCAATTCCAATGATGGACAGATGTCCCTTTAAATCTCATCTCACTGATGTTACTCCACTATACTTCAACTCCAAGATCAAACATGAAGAGAGGAGAGATTTTGTTAAGAAGTACTTATGGATGAAAAAACTGAAGTCTTTATTAGCAACAGTAAATGTTTTAAATGATTAAATTCAGATGACATAAAGTAGATGGAATCTGTAGCAGTATCATACAATTATCTGAAAAAAGGTAAGACTAAATTAATTATTATTTGATTGAGAATGCAGCTGTAACATAATTCAGCTACAACTCAGTTTGATTTCTTAGATCTCATCAACCAGGTCATGTTAATGCACTTTCTGAGTTAAAACAGTAAAATAGAGACACGTCTGTCAGAGAAAGCCATGTTGCATTTGTAGATGCAAGTTATTTTGTAGCTTCCTAAGATGTAGCACATCTGTAAGGTACGTTGTTAGTCTTTGTCACCATTTAAATGAAATCCTGAATTCTTCACCAAGATACTTTGCATCAACCTGGCCTTTAAATACATTGAAGGTGTAGGAAATCTAAAATAAAAACAGCAAATGTTGGAACCACTCAGCAGATCTGGCAGCTTCTGTGGACAAAGAAACAGAGAAAATGTTAGTTAGAACTGGAAAAAAGCTAACGATGAAATGGATTTGAAGGAAATACACCACCATTCATCTTCACTCCACCTTTTCAAGGAATCTCTGGAGATTATCCTTCAGGTTGTATGGCAAACATGGTTTCTGGAGGCAAGGAGAAAGAGAAATGCCAAAATGAGGCAGATGTGGCTTCAAGTGGCTGAGGGGCTGACAGCAAAAGCATGCTGCCTTGAACATTGGCACTGTGCCAAAAGAAGTTCGAATCCCTTGTCAGTGGCATATGGCAATAAAACCTGGACACTGGATTCACATGTCAGATCACCAGCTTCACTACTTAAGAAAGGCACCTGATCTCATGAAGAATGAAAATGCTTTAAAGACACTTTGAAGGCTTCATAAAAAGACTGGCACTGGCGCATCAGAGGAACTTGTCACAAACAGTAGCATTCTGGTACAGATAACTGAACTGTTGGACAAACAAAGCTCGATTCCTGATGAAGGGCTTATGCTCGAAACGTCGAACTCTCTATTCCTGAGATGCTGCCTGGCCTGCTGTGCTTTGACCAGCAACACATTTGCAGCTCAATTCATCAGTGTCAGCCCCACTTCATGAAGGACATGTTGTGCTTGACAAACTTGCTGGAATTCTTTGAGCTAGCGAGGTGGATAATACAGATCCAGCGGATGTGGTACAACTACTCTCCCAGAAGGTATTTGACATGGTGTTGCATAAAATACTGATCCAGAAGGTTAGATCCCAGGGTGTTAAGGGTACAGTACTGGCTTGCACAGAGGATTGGCTGACTGACATGAAGCAGAGGTTAAAAATGTGTTGCTGGAAAAGCACAGCAGGTCAGGCAGCATCAAAGGAACAGGATAATTGACGTTTCAGGCATAAGCCCTTCTTCAGGGATGAGGAGGGTGTGCCAAGCAAGCTAAAATAGAAGGTAGGGAGGAGGGACTTGGGGGAGGGACGTTGGAAATAGGACAGGTGAAAGGAGGTTAAGGTGAGGGTGATAGGCCGGAGAGGGGGTGGGATAAATGGGTCCTTCTCTGGACAGTGAACTGCACCTAGTGGGGTGCCACAGAGTTCATTTCTCAGACTGTTTAGAACCTATATAAATGATCTGGCAGCAGGGACAGAGTGTGACATCACAAAGTTCATTGATGATTCTAAAATAGTTGGGAAAGCAGGTTGCGATGAGATCAGGAGTTTACAGATGGATATTGACAGGCTAGAATATGGCAGATGGAGTTTAACTTGGATATTTGCGTTAACGTTGTCCATTTTGGTCAGAAAAATAAAAGGGCAATAAAAGTGCAGTTACCATTATATAAAGGCATTAGTGAGACCACACCTTGAATAGCGTGTGGTTTTACTTGAGGAAAGATGCAGTGACACGAGAGGCCATTCAGAGGAGGTTCACCAGGTTGATTCCAGCGATGAAAGGGCTGTTGTACAGGGAGCAGATGAATGCTTGAGCTTGTACTCGCTGGAGTTCAGAAGAATGAGATATAAAATGTGAAAGGTGAACGTTGAACAGATGTTCTCCATTGTGGGACAGTCTTGAACAAGAGGCCATAGGTATAAAGTGAGGGGAAGTAGATTCAAAACTGAGGAGAGGCAAAACTACATCTCTCAGAGGGTTGGGAATCAGTGGATCTCACTGGCCCAGAGTGCAGGAGAAGCAGAATCAATCAACAGGTTCAACAAAGAAATAGATATGTTTCTGGTGAAAACAGGATAAAGAGCTATGGGGAACTGGCAGGAAAGTAGAATTGAGACCAAGATAAGCAGCATCTCATCCAACAAACCTTTTGGGGTTACGATGTTGTGACCATAACAGAGACCTGGGTTTCACAGGGGCAGGAATGGTTGCTTAATGTTCCAGGGTTTAGAATATTTAAAAAGAACAGGGAGGGTGGAAAAAGAGGAGGTAGTGTAGCATTGCTAATCAGACAGTGCATCACAGCTACAGAAATGAAGGTTGTTGAGGAAGGTTTGTCCATTGAGTCAGTATGGGTGGAAGTTAGGAACAGTAAGGGAACAGCCATCTCATTGTTTTTTTTTTACAGACCCCCTAATAGCAGTAGAGAAATTGAAGAACTCATAGGCGGGCAGATTTTGGAAAAGTGCAGATGTAGCAGGGTTGTTGTTATGGGTGATTCAACTTTCCCAATATTGACTGGAACCTCTTTAGTGCAGATGGTTTGGATGGAGCCATTTCTGTCAGGTGTGTTCAGGAGGGTTTCCTTGCTCAGTATGTAGACAGACCGATGAGGAGAGAGGCCATTTTGGATTTGGTGTCCAGTAATGAGCCAGGACAGGTGTCAGATCTTGCGTGGGAGAATACTTTGGTGACAGTGATCCCAACTGCCTCACATTTACTGTAGCCTTGGAGAGGGAAAGGAGCAGTTACCGACGAAAGGAAATTGGGGAAAAGGAAATTATGACGCTATCAGACAGGAGTTGGGAAGTACAGATTGGGAGCAATTGTTCCATGGAAAGGGCACAGCAGACATATGGAGACTGTTTAAGGAGCAGTTTTTGTGAGTGATGCACAAAGTTCTTCCTCTGAGGTGGGTCAGAAAGGGTAAGATTAAGGAACCTTGGATGACGAGAACAGAGGAGCTTCTCGTCAAAAGGAAGTAGACAGCTTATGTAAGGTGGAGGAAGCAAGGATCTAGCACAGCTTTAGAGGATTACAGGCTTGCTAGAAAGGAGCTCAGAAATGGACTGAGGAGAGCCAGGAGGGGACACGAAAAAGGCTTGGCAAGAAGGATTAGGGAGAACCCAAAGGCATTTTACTCATACATGATGAATAAGAGAATGATTAGGGAGAAGGTAGGGACAATCAGGGATAGCGCAGGGAACTTGTGCATAGAGTGTGAGCAGATAGGGAAAGCCCTAAATGAGTTTTTTGCTTCAGTTTTCACTAAAGAAAGGGACCTTGTTGTGAATGAGAACTTTGAGGAGCTGGGATACAAGCTTGTCCAGATCAAACTTAATGAAGTTGATGTGCTGGACATTTTGGCAAACATTAAGATTGATGAGTCCCCAGGGCCAGATCAGATTTACCCCAGACTGCTCCGGGAAGCAAGAAAGCAGGTTGCTAAGCAGCTGGCAAAGATCGTTGCTTCCTCACTCTCCATGGGAGTCGTACTGGAGGATTGGAGGGAGGCGAATGCTGTTCCTCTTTTTAAGAAGGGTAATAGGGAAATCCCTGGCAATTACAGACCAGTCAGTCTTAAGTCTGTGGTCAGCAAAGTTTTGGCAAGAATTCTGAGGGATATAATTTATGACTATTTGGAAAATCATAGAGGCAGTCACCATGGCTTTGTGAAGAGCAGGTCATGCCTCACAAATCTTATTGAGTTCTTTGAGGAGGTGATATGACAGGTCGATGAAGGTCAAGCAGTGGATGTGATGTATATGGACTTCAGCAAGGCATTTGATAAGGTTCCCCTGGTAGGCTCATTAATAATGGGATACAGGGAGATTTGGCTATCTAGATTCAGAATTGGTTGGCTGACAGAAGAAAGAGACTGATTGTAGATGGAAAACATTCTGCCTGAAGGTCAGTGTTGAGTGGGGTCCTGCAGGGCTCTGTTCTTGGGCCTCTGTTGTTTGTAGTTTTTATAAATGACTTGGATTAAGAGGTTGAAGGGTGGGTTAGTAAATTTTCAGATAACACAAATGTTGGAGGTGTTATTGATAGTATTGAGGGCTATTGCACACTGCAGCGTGACATAGACAGGATGCAGAACTAGACTGCGAAATGCAAATGGAGTTCAACCTGGATAAGTGCGAAGTGATGCATTTTGGAAGGTTGAACTCAAATGCTGAATATAGGATTAAGGACAGGATTCTTGGCAGTGTGGAGGAACAGAGGGATCTTGGTGTTCAAGTATATAGATCCCTCAAATTGGCCACCCAAGTGGATAGGATTGTGAAGAAAGCTAATGGTGTTTTGGCTTTCATTAACAGGTGATGAAGTTTAAGATCCACAAGGTTTTGCTGCAGCTCTAGAAAACCCTGGTGAGACCGCACTTGGAATATTGTGTCCAGTTCTGGTTGCCCTACTATAGGAAAGATACAGAGGTTTTGGAGAGGGTGCAAAGAAGGTTTACCTGGATGCTGCCTGGACTGGAGGGATTGCCTTATGAAGAAAGGTTGACTAAGCTTGGACTTTTCTCTCTGGAGAGAAGGAGGAAGAGAGGTGACCTGATCGAGATATACAAGATAATGAGAGGAATGGATAGAGTCAATAGCCAGAAACTTTTCCCCAGGGCAGGATTGGCACGAGGGGTCATAGTTTTAAGATATTAAGAGAAAGGTATAGGGGAGACAACAGAGGAAGGTTCTTTACGCAGAGAGTTATGAATGCATGGAATGCGTTGGCAGTGGTGGTGGTGGAAGCAGAGTCTTTAGGGACTGCTGGACATGCACATGGATAGCAGTGAATTGAGGGGTGAGTAGGTTGCTATTTTATTTTACATTGGGATTAATTCTCGGCACAACATTGTGGGCCAAATGGCCTGTTCTGTGCTGTACTTTTCTATGTTGTATGTTCTAAACCACAATACGTTCAGGAATTCAATGCACAAACTCTGCAATACAGAAGTAGGAGAGACGTTGCACAAATCTATTTGAAGATTTTGTCATTTCACACGAGGCATCACTTGGGTGTTCACAATGTTCTGAGAATCTTCCCCTTCGTTCCCATTCCACTCCTTACAGATCTGGTCTTCCTTTGGAACTGGACTCTTGTGATTGTGCAAGCTGGAGTGAGGTTTTGCTGCACTGGACACACTGCCACACAGGAAGTGGCTCTGAGTCAAAATACCCCGAACAAGCAAGGGCAGTGTCCGCGAAGGTAGGTAATCTCAATCTGAAACTTTTTGAAAGTGGTGAAGTAGCAGGATTTCAAGGATGTTTCAAGGATGACCGAACATTGCTGATTCTGGATTAGAGTGGTGCTGGAAAAGGTCAGGCAGCATCCAAGGAGCAGGAAAATCGACGTTTCGGATAAAAGCCCTTCATCAGGAATAATTCCTAATCCGGAATTTGGTTTCCTGCATCTGCAGTCATTGTTTTTACCTAGAACATTGCTGATTGTCTATGTTTGTCTGAAAACAAAAAACTCTCAAAACGCACCTTTGTGCATCATCTCCCTTCTCTCCAATACACCAATAGTCACTGACATTGTAGACATTTTGGAGGATATAGCCACAATTACACACTCGTTGGTAGTAACTGTGCTAAGAAAGCAGCATGAAGACTTTAGACTCTTATTCTATCTCTCTTTAGTCCATTTGTACTGTTTTGCAGAAATATGTGGTGTTGATAGTGTAGTTCTCTGCCTTTTAATTTGGTTATGCAAGACAATTGTACTCACAAGTTTCCATTAGGAGAATAAAAAATTGATTATTAAGAACCCTGTTAAATTGCTCACATACCGTTAGACCACCATCTGGTGGCTACCAAATAAATAGCATATTCTCATGAAAATAACAGCAGTTTCTGAAGGAAATTGCTTCAATGCTTCTGATAACTATTCGGAGAAACATATGAATTTATTTAAAAAGAGACAAGAAAAGAATGCTTGTATGTAAAACCTGCAAATTTTACAAAAACTATCATGTGAGTTTGAAAACAGAAGGAAATTATCAATAGTCACAGTTAGCTCAGACATGCTTTTCATAATTTGAGAAACTACAGATTTTGACTTCAGAAAATTTAATCTTCCTAATTTGCATCCAAATCCATAGACCAGTCAATAAGGCAGTGACAGGCAGGTCGCCGATGTTCGCTAACTCACTCGAATCATATTGGGTGAATGTTCTACATCATCCGCTATGGCTTCAGTGGAAGGTGACCAGGAGGGATGGCCTACATTCCAAGTGGCATTGTTCATGAAAATCAATATTGGAAAGAACACACATGACAAAATGATTGATAGAATTGGGCAGGATGCACAACCGTTCCTGGTTCACCAGCACCATTCAATATTGAATATTTTGGCCTGAGGCAGTCTGGAGGTCAGCACGATTACTACTCACAGATTGACAACTAATGAAAGGAAATATTGCCAATTACCTGGGCAGATCTTGCGGATCTACGTGACTCCAGCTGATGAGCACAGGCTGCCCTGTTTCCTAGCACAGTGTTGGCCAGTTCCTGTGGGCACTTTTATATTTTATAGTTTAAGGGATTGCTAAGAGTGTACTTCAACTTAAACTGTAGGCTGGAGACCCCCCCTTTAATTGGTCACTCAGTAGATAAAGTGAGGAAAGTGATACTGCACTCACTACTTTTTCTCCTACAACATCTTTACTATCATATCAAGTATTTCCGAGAGGGGAAATGTGGGAGCTTTGCTTGTATTATGATTGATTTAGACTGATAACACATCTAATCCTAAATTGTGTTTTCATTGGTAACTATATTTTGACTCCAAATCTGTTTTGAGTGAACTGATGTAGTGTAAAACACAGATGGAGGCCAAACATAGAAAAGAGATTGGAATTCCAGAGGTGCAGTTAAAGTCACTGCACTTGGCATCAGTGTAGCATGTGATCAAAAATGGCAGCAAGGAAAACAAGGAAAATGGAAGCTGATGTGAATCTGCAGTCAAGGATTCACAAAGGAAATGGTTGTAAAGGTCAATCATTTGGCTCCTTTACATCTTTGCTGGAGTTTCTGAATGTCGTGTCCTTCGCCCAATCATCTTTAACTGCTTTGTTAAGACACTTACACCCTCAGAAGGACAGGAGTGGCAATGTTCATGAATTGAACATTGCACATTATCTGCTACCATTTGCGACATCATTCATGATATAGGGCAACATGGTGGCTCAGTGGTTAGCACCAGGGACCCAGGCTCGATTTCCACCCTTGGGTACCTGTCTATGTGGAGTTTACACATTCTCCCCGTGTCTGTGTGGGTTTTCTCCAGATGTTCCACTTTCCTCCCACAGTCCAAAGATGTGCAGGATTGGTGGATTGGCTGTGCTAACATTCCCCCATTGTGGGCAAGCTAGATAGGTTAACTATAGTAAATGTAGCGATACGAGGAAAGGGTGGGATACTCGGAGGGTAGGTGCAGACTTGATCGACTGAATAACCTCTATCTGCACTGAAGGGAATCTATGATTCTTTCTTAGATGCAAATAAAAATAGAAATGGCTGGTGAAACTCAGCAAGACTGTCAGCATCTGAGGAGAGGAAAAAAATTGATTCTTCAAATTCAAAATTACTGTTCTTTGTAGTTCCTAACAACATATGGTGTATCTGTAGCAGTTCAAGAAGGAAGCTCACCACCACCTTCTTTTGAACCACTAAGGGAAAGCAACAGAATGCTAGCTTTTCCTGGGTAGTCCATATTCCATTAAAGAATAAAAACAATTAGCCAAACTGAAATGGATGCATGTATTTGTTTGGTGATGACTGCACATTGCAGAAGAACTTGGAAATTCAGTGATTTTTGTGAACTTGAAAGAAAAGGGACCCATCCTGTTTATGGATATGCTGGTATTTTCAATGTAGAGTTTGCCATTAAGAACCCAATTGTTTTGTGAGTTTCTACAAACAGAATTCTCTATAAACCCTCAACATAAAGTGTTTCTTGACCTGAAATATACAGACTTTGTGACCGTTTACAAGTGAGACTGCAACCGAGCCATTGTCACTTATGCAAATGGTTTGTCCTATACCACTGTTAACCAAACAGGCCATTGATCCTGTATGGAAAGATTAGTGGCAGATCTCTATGCCAGCTGTTTGTTGGCAAAGGTTTACTCAGCAACCTGTATAATAGGGATCAGTATGATGAGGGATTAATTGATGATAGCTACGGAAATTGAAATCCTGGAGCCACACTGCCTGTTGGATTCACAGTGGAATGCTAGATAATGAGTTTGAAAATAGATTCTTGAAATAGTTGCCACAAAATATCTCCCAGCAAAAATGTTGAGGGTAATGGTTTGGCTTTGGAGACTCCCAGGGGAATTCTAGTTTGTTTTTCCTCTCTGCTTCTCGAGCTTCCCAGGTCAGTTCTTATTTAGCTGGTGTGTGATTTGACTGGATGAGGATGTGACCATGAGATTGGTTGCGGACCAAGTTTGAGAAAGAAATCTGTTGTGAAAGCAAAGCCTTCAGACATCATTTCCTTGACAGTTCATTGACAAGGAAACCTGTTCCAGATCGTGATTGGCGAGGGTTACAACAGGCCGCGTGGCTTAGTCTTTGGCCTGACTGCTTATTCATACAGGTGCTTATCAGGCGGTGCTCCATCTTCCCCAGACATAGCCTATGAAGGGTGGGGGAGTGAATGTGACCTCTCAGGAATGCACGCTACATTCTGCACTGAATTTCCACTGCACTTGTCCTTGTGCAGCTCTGCTGATAGACAACCTTCAGCATATTAATGTTAAAACCTTATCCTTTCTTTCCTCAACTGTGAAAATTGTTTGTTAGCTGGCATGTTTGGAAATAGGTGGCATCAGTTAATCAATACTGCTGATTAACTGAGAATTAAATTATTCTGGACTCAAGAGAAGGAGCTGTTCTGTCTTTAATGGGAGAGGACAGCACGGACTATATGGCCTCAGCATAGTAGGTCAGCGCCGTCTACCGACGGCAACAAGACCTGGGTGTCTTTGTACATCAATCACTGAAAGTAAGCACGTACAGGCAATGAAGAAGGAAAATGGTATATTGGCCTACATAGCAAAAGGATGCATAGTCAGGGAACCAGGTTCGATTCTACCATTAGCTGACTGTCTGTGTGGTTTTCCATTGGATGCTCCGGGTTCCTCCCACAGTCCAAACATGTGCAAGTTAGGTGAATTGACCATGCTAAATTACCCAATGTGTCCAAAGATGTGCAGGCTAGGTGGATTAGCCATGAGAAATACAGGGTTACAAGGATACAGTAGGGATGTGGGTCTGGGTAGGATGGTGTTTGGAGGATCAGTGTAGACTCAATGGGCTGAATAGCCTGCTTCCATGCTGTCATGATTCTATATATCTATGGTTGGAGTACGAGAGCAGAGAATTTTTTATGCAAGTGTACAGGGATTTGGTGAGACTACACAGAGTATTTTGTGCAGTTTTCCTCTCCTTATCTGAGGAAGGATAGAACATAGAACATAGAAAAATACAGCGCAGTACAGGCCCTTCGGCCCTCGATGTTGCGCCGACCGAAGCCTACCTAACCTACACTAGCCCAATAACCTCCATATGCTTATCCAATGCCCGCTTAAATGGCCATAAAGAGGGAGAGTCCACCACTGCTACTGGCAGGGCATTCCATGAACTCACAATCCGCTGAGTAAAGAATCTACCCCTAACATCTGTCCTATACCTACCACCCCTTAATTTAAAGCTGTGTCCCCTAGTAACAGCTGACTCCATTAGCGGAAAAAGGTTCTCACTGTCAACCCTATCTAAACCCCTAATCATCTTGTACACCTCTAGCAAATCTCCCCTAAACTTTCTTTTCTCCAATGAGAACAGCCCCAAGTGCCTCAGCCTTTCCTCATACAATCTTCCTACCATGCCAGGCAACATCCTGGTAAACCTCCTCTGCACTCGTTCCAATGCCTCCACATCCTTCCTATAGTATGGCGACCAAAACTGCACACAATACTCCAGAAGAGGCCGCACCAGAGTCTTATACAACTGCAACATGACCTCAGGACTCCGGAACTCAACTCCTCTACCAATAAAGCCCAGTACACTATATGCCTTCTTCACAGCACTATTTATCTGGGTGGCAACTTTCAGAGATCTGTGTACATGGACACCAAGATCCCTCTGCTCATCCACACTACCAAGTAGCCTACCATTAGCCCAGTAATCCATCTTCTTGTTACTCCTACCAAAGTGAATGACTTCACACTTAGCTACATTGAACTCTATTTGCCATCTTTCTGCCCAGCTCTGCAACTTATCTATATCCCGCTGTAACCTGCCACATCCTTCTTCGCTGTCCAAAACTCCACCGACTTTCGTGTCATCCGCAAACTTGCTCACCCAGCTTTCAAGCCCCTCCTCAAGGTCATTTATCAAAATGACAAACAGCAATAGTCCCAAAACAGATCCTTGTGGAACACCGCTAGTAACTGCACTCCAAGATGAACCTATACCATCAACTACTACCCTCTGTCTCCTTCCAGCCAGCCAATTCCTAATCCAAACCTCTAATGCACCTTCAATGTCATACCTCCGTAGTTTTTGCATTAGCTACCATGGGGTACCTTATCGAACGCCTTGCTAAAATCCATATACACCACATCTACTGCTTTACCCTCGTCCACTTCCTTGGTCACCTTCTCAAAGAACTCAATAAGGTTTGTGAGGCACGACCTGCCCTTCACAAAACCATGCTGACTATCCTTGATCACATTATTCCTATCCAGATGTTCATAAATCCTATCCCTTACAATTCTCTCTAAGACTTTGCCCACAACAGAAGTGAGACTCACTGGCCTATAGTTACTCGGGCTATCCCTACTCCCCTTCTTGAACAAGGGGACCACATTCGCTATCCTCCAGTCTTCTGGCACTATTCCCGTAGACAATGACGACATAAAAATCAAGGCCAATGGCTCCGCTATCTCCTCCCTAGCTTCCCAGAGGATCCTAGGATAAATGCCATCAGGCCCAGGGGACTTATCTATTTTCATCCTTTCCAGTATTCCCCAGTCCTCTTCCCTACATACCTCGAGGTCATCCATTCTAATCACTTCTGACTCAATATTCACATCAGCAACAGTGTCCTGTTCCTGAGTGAATACTGACGAAAAGTATTGATTTAGTGTCTCTCCAATCTCGCCCACCTCCACGCACAACTTCCCACTACTATCCTTGACTGGACCGATACCTACCCTAGTCATCCTTTTATTCCTGACATACCTATAGAAAGCCTTTGGGTTTTCCCTAATCCTACCAACTAAGGACTTTTCATGTCCCCTTCTCGCTGCTCTTAGCTCTCTCTTTAGATCCTTCCTGGCTACCTTATAACTCTCAATCACCCCAACTGAACCTTCACGCCTCATCTTTACATAGGCCGCCCTCTTCCCTTTCACAAGGGATTCCAATTCCTTATTAAACTACGGCTCCCTCACAAGACCCTTTACTCCCTGCCTGACTGGTACATACTTATCAAGGACACCCAATAGCTGTTCCTTGAACAATCTCCACATAACTTTTGTGTTCTTCCCTTGAAGCCTATTTTTCCAATCCACGCATCCTAAGTCATGCCTCACCGCATCATAATTTCCCTGCCCCCAGCTATAACTCTTGCCCTGCAGTGCACACTTATCCTTCTCCATCACTAGAGTAAAAGTCACCGAGTTGTGGTCACTGTCCCCGAAGTGCTCACCTACCTCCAAGTCTAACACCTGGCCTGGTTCATTACCTAGAACCAAATCCAGTATAGCCTCACCTCTTGTTGGCCTGTCTACATATTGTGTCAGGAAACCCTCCTGCACACATTGGACAAACACCGACCCATCTAATGAACTCGAGCTATAGCTTTCCCAGTCAATATCTGGGAAGTTAAAGTCCCCCATAACAACCACCCTGCTACTTTCACTCTTCTCCTGAATCATCCTCGCAATACTTTCCTCTACTTCTCTCGGACTATTAGGAGGCCTGTAGAAAACTCCTAACAGGGTGACCTCACCTTTCCTATTTCTAACCTCAGCCCAAATTACCTCAGATAGCAAGTCTTCCTCCATCGTCCTTTCCACCGCTGTAATACTATCCTTGACAAGCAATGTCACACCTCCCCCTCTTTTCCCCCCATCTCTGACCCTGCTAAAACATTTAAACCCTGGAACCTGCACAGCCATTCCTGTCCCTGTTCTACCCACGTCTCTGTAATGGCCACAACATCGAAGTCCCAGGTACCAACCCACGCTGCAAGTTCACCTACCTTATTTCTTATACTTCTGGCATTGAAGTATACACACTTCAAGCCACCTTCCTGTTTACAGGCACCCTCCTTCGAGATCGATGCCTTGTTCCTAACCTCCCTACACTCAAGGTCCTGTACCCTAAAGCTACAGTCCAGGTTCCCATGCCCCTGCAGAGTTAGTTTAAACCCTCCCAAAGAGCACTAGCAAACCTCCCCCCAAGGATACTGGTGCCCCTCAGGTTCAGGTGTAGACCATCCTGTTTATAGAGGTCCCACCTTCCGCAGAAAGAACCCCAGTTGTTCAGAAACCGGAATCCCTCCCTCCTGCACCATCCCTGTAGCCACGCATTTAACTGTTCTCTCTCCTTACTCCTCGACTCTCTATCACGTGGCACGGGTAACAAACCAGAGACAACAACTCTGTTCGTTCTAGCTCTGAGCTTCCAACCTAGCTCTCTGAAAGCCTGCCTAACATCCTCACCCCTCTTCCTACCTATGTCGTTGGTTCCAACGTGGACCACGATCTGGGACTGCTCCCCCTCCCCATTAAGGACCCGGAAAATACGATCAGAGACATCACGTACCCTTGCACCTGGGAGGCAACATACCAATCGTGAGTCTCTGTCGCCCCCGCAAAACCGCCTATCTGTGCCCCTCACTATTGAGTCCCCAATAACTATCGCTCTACCTTTCTCCACCCTTCCCTTCTGAGCAACGGGGACAGGCTCCGTGCCAGAGGCCTAAACCTCGTTGCTTACCCCTGGTAAGTCATCCCCCCCACAAGTATCCAAAACGGTATACTTGTTCTTGAGGGGAATGACCGCAGGGGGTCCCTGCACTGGCTGCTTCCTCCCAGTCCCCCTCACTGTCACCCATCTCTCTATAACTTTCAGAGTAACTACTTCCCTAAAGCTCTGATCTATGACCTCCTCTGCCTCCCGAATGATCCGCAGTTCATCCAACTCCAGCTCCAGTTCCCTAACACGGTCTTGGAGGAACTGGAGATGGGTGCACTTCTTGCAAGTGTAATCAGCAGGGACGCTAATGGCTTCCCTCACCTCATACATGTTGCAAGAGGATGTTCTGGCCATGGAGGGAGTGTAATGAAGGTTTACCAGACTGTATCCTGGCATGACAGGACTGACATATAAAGAGAGACTGGATCAGTTAGAACTATATTCACTGGAGTTTGGAAAAATAAGGTACGGATGCCAAAGAAACCTATAAAATTCTACCATTATGAGGCAGGATAAATGTAGGACAAAAGTTTTCATTGACAGTGCAGAATCAGAGGTCACAGCTGAAGAATACAGAGTCAACCATTTACGTTTGAGATGAGGAGAAATTTCTTCAAGAAGTAATTGGTGGGTTTGTGGCATTTTCAAAGAGTTAGATATGGTTCTTATGGCTATAAGGAATCAAAGGATATGGAAAAAAGCAGAAACAGGTTGACTGACACCCAATATCATGTTAAATAATGTATCAAGCCTGAAGGGCTGAATAGCCTGCTCTATGCTTTATGTTTGAATGAGATTTATGTTGTCTGATTTTGTTTGGGGTGATCATTTTCAATGGTTGCTAATCATCCTATCCTACCAATGAGAAAGCCCAGAGGATCAAACACCATTCAAGCATTTAGATGTACAGCAAGGAAACAGGCCCTTCGGTCCATGCCAACCAGATATCCCAACCCAATCTAGTCCCACCTGCCAACACCCGGCCCATATCCCTCCAAACCCTTCCTATTCATATACCCATCCAAATGCCTCCACCACATCCTCTGTTGCAATTGGCAGCTCATTCCATACACATACCATTTACTCTGTAGGTCTCTTTTATATCTTTCTCCTCTCACCTTAAACCTATGCACTCTAGTTCTGGACTCCCCAACCCAGGGAAAAGACTTTGTCTATTTACCCTATCCATGCCCCTCATAATTTTGTGAACCTCTATAAGGTCACCCCTCAGCCTCACACGCTCTAGGGAAAACAGCCCCAGCCTGTTCAGCTTCTCCGTGTAGCTCAAATCCTCCAACCCTGGCAACATCCTCGTAAATCTTTTCTGAACCCTTTCAAGTTTCACAACATCTTTCCGATAGGAAGGAGACCAGAATTGCATGTAATATTCTAACAGTGGCCTAACCAATGTCCTGTACAGCCGCAACATGACCTCTCAACACCTGTACTCAATATTCTGACCAATAAAGGAAAGCATACCAAACGTCTTCTCCACTAACCTATCTACCTGCGACTCCACTTTCAAGGAGCTATGAACCTGCACTTCAAGGTCTCTTTGTTCAGCAACACTCCCTAGGACCTTACCATTAAGTGTATAAGTCCTACCTATCAAAAGTCGCGCCATTGAGGTCCTGTCCCATTGGAAGCTGCTGGCCAATGAAAGAACAGCAACCATTGGGTGATAGAGATAGTGGCTGGAGGCCCAAGCTTTGTAGGCATAAGGATGTGCACCAGTGAGAAGGTAAGTTTCTTTTGGTATGGAGGGAATGGAGTGAGAGGTGCAGGAAGAAGAGAGTTGAGTGGGTTGGAGGCAGTGACAGGGAATGGTTTTCAATCCCATCTTGGACCAATCTGAGGAGGAAGTGAGGACTGCAGATGCTGGAGACCAGAGTTGAAAAATGTGGTGCTGGAAAACTGCAGCAGGCCAGGCAGCATCCGAGGAGCAGGAGAATCTATGTTTTGGCATAAGCCCTTCTTCAGGAATGTGGCTGGTGTGCCAAGCGGGCTGAGATAAAAGGAGGGGGGAGGGAATTTGGGGGAGGGGCGCTGGGAATACGTTAGGTGGAAGGAGGTGAGCGTGAGGGTGATAGGCTGGAGAGGGGGTGGGGGCAGAGAGGTCGGGAAGAAGATTGTAGGTCAAGAGGGCGGTGGCACACCAACCTCATTCCTGAAGAAGGGCTTATGCCCGAAACGTCGATTTTCCTGCTCCTCGGATGCTGCAAGGCCTGCTGTGTTTTTCCAGCACCACATTTTTCAACTTTGGACCAATCTGATCCAAAATGGCAGCAAGAAGGAGGCTTGAGCTGGAGCTTGTCTGCTCTGTCCATTTCTTTTCCTTTATTTTCTCACTTCTCTCTTTTCTGTGTTTTTTTTGTCCACTTCCCTCTTCTTTCTTCTCGGCCTCAGACTCGCGCCTCAGAGCATGGCCTCAGCACAGACCCGGAGAGGCGTCCTCCTGGCCCGGCAAGGTACCCCCCTCTGGTCCAGCATGGCATCCTCTTGGCCTGGCGTCATGTCCTCTCAGCCTGATAAGGTGGCCTCTCAGCCTGCCATGGTGGTGTCTCAGCCCAGCGTACGGTCTGTCAGCCTGATGTGGTGGTCTCTTGGCCTGATGTGGTGATCTGTCAGCCTGGCGATGTGGTGTGTCAATTTGGTGTGGTGGACTCTCAGCCTGGCATGGTGACGTCTCACATTAGAGTGGTGCTGGAAAAGCACAGCCGGTCAGGCAGCATCCAAGGAGCAGGACAATCAACATTTCGGGCAAATGCCCTTCAGGGCTGAAGGCAGAGAACCTCCAGGGTGGAGAGGTAAAGAGGAGGGGTAGGGGAGAAGGTAGCAAAGAGTACAAAAGGTGGATGGGGGTGTGGATAAAGGTGATAGGTCAGAGAGGAGGGTGGAGCAGATAGGTGGGAAGGAAGATTGGAAGGTAGGGTAGCAAGTCTGTTTCAGGACATGGTTGAAGAGCTTCAGGGAAGAGGAGATGACCTGGGGGTTGCAATGAGAGAAAGAGACTCACTGAGATTCTTGTGGAGAGAGGAGGAGAACTTCTTCAAGGTAGGCGTCCTTACATGGTGACGCCTCTCAGCCTGGCATGGCAGTCTCTCAGCAGCCCATGGCAGTCTTTTGGCTATGTGTAGCCTTAGCATGACTTCCAGTCTCAAGGTGATTTCACAGCCGTCTTCCAGCCTTGAGGTGAAGCCCAACATGGTCTGAAGTTAAGGCCCAGCAAGGTCTGGAGGCTAGGTGCCAGTGTGGACTGCGTTGGAAGGACCATTGTTCTGAACTTATTATTTCTCTATTTTCTAATTTATGCCCACAATTTGCAATGCCTTTCTCATTTGTTTTCCTAAGAACTTGTACTGAAAAATCTGTACCACGGAACCTTTGTATCTAAGATGGCACTCGTCTGAGTACTTGTGACAGTAAAGCCAATTCAATTTCATTTCAATTCAACATGTCATTACCAGAATTTAGAAGTCCCTACTGTGCATCCACTGAGTGAGCTTTTCCCATATAAGCCTCTTGAGGGAGGAAAATTATATTATGGATAGACTGGGATGGGAAAACTGCTTCCTGCTCCTGGTAGGAATGATCCCCAAAGGGTGATGCAGACAATAATAAGAGAACAGTGTTCACTTCAGGCTTTGAAGAAAGCTACTATGAACGAATTGCATAGTTCTTGTCATATTTTTCCCTTTACCCAATGTCGGCTGGAATCTGCTGTCAAATTGACGCATCCTTAGGCATCCAGAAACAATGATGTCACAAAACAGGATCAGCAATAAATTACAAGGAAGTATAACAAATCACATCGCAAACCAGACAGTAAAGTGCAACAATTTTTTTCACTTTTAATGAAAATATCACAAGAGAAGAATATTACACATGGAATTAAGGTAGAAGCTGAAATATAAATACACTATAGAAAATTTGACATTTCACAAATACAAAATTAGATTTTCAGTGACAATAAAACTATTCAGCTGTTGTCAAAAAACTTTCATTACACCACTAGATACCCAGTTACATTTCAGTTGAAGAGATAGCATAAAAGGATGAGCTTACTAAATTCAGCTCAATAATTTGGGATGTCATCACCGTCTATGAAGAATGCAGAATCACTGATAGCTGCTTTTACATTTCCTTATGAAAGTGTGCACCTGCAAGCTATCAGTTTCAGATAAGTTGATAACGACAAATGCTGACAGATTGGGCATCATCTTTTTGGTGGCAATTAAATATGAAGCATAAAGACTGGCCTTACCAGTAGCACTCACGTTCTAAGAATAAAGTACTCATTACTATCGCAAAATGTTGACCAGTTGTCATGATGAAAATCTGGAGAATTAGACTGAAAAGCCCATTGAAACAGCTGCTGAAGAACGAGAGCAAGCAATAAACAAAAGACTGATTAATCTTTCTCATCCTGATTTTGAGCAAACACTACTTTTATAGTTTTATCCATGTTCCCTGACAAATTTGGACAATGTACTTCATATGCAGGAACTAACATACAAAAGCATTAATTGGCTAACCAAATAGGGTAGACAAAACATTCTTGCCACTTTATGGGGGATGGAGTTTGTGTTCCTGTTTTCCACAGTAAACTTCTTTATTTCATTACAAATGATTCATTCTGGTTAATTTTAAATTCCCCACCAAGGGATTTTTTAAAAATGAAAACAGGAACAAAATGATAATTGAATATCCTGTAGATCATCAAGTCTATTGTATAACCACAGAGACAGGATTGATGTTCATACGTTGACTCTCCTATTGTCAGAATGTGGTGACTACCTTCTTTCTATACATTCTGTAGATTTCTGAATACTTGTCCTCATTGTAATGCTTCTTCATAATAATGTACCTGCATGCTCCACTGCCATACTTCTCTTTGCCCTTTTATCTACATAAGGCAACATTGGCCTCACTTCAAAATCAGACCCCCTTCGCATCAACTCAGACATCACTTCAATCCTTCAACACGTAGATTTGGAGCTCAGAAATATAAAAGATTTACATGCTTCTGCCAGATTACTTTGTATGTAGGGATATGCATGCATCTCATGCAATGGCACAGAATACATCTTATGGCTCTTAGTTTGTTTGATAGCACTCACTCATTTTACATGTAGTTGGATGCTGCCAACCTCTATGTATTTTACATTACGTTCTTAACGCACACTCACTGACTTCGACATTGACTTATGGGCTGTCAGCCTCTGTGTGACTTTTACTGCTTTCTTAGCACATAAGGTCTTTAGCGGTCAGTTCCAGATTGTCAAACCTGACTTGCATTGTTTTTCTTGTGCAGAGGGAGATGCAGCCAGCTTATGACATAAGAGAGCAATGGACAGCCAAGGAGATGGACATGTCAATGCATGGTAGAATGCTAAATCAATGTCATACCTGCAGCATGTGCCAATAGCTTACACAGCAAAAACAGTACATCCATTTCAAGCAAATTGTAATGTGTGGGGCTCAAAGGGGAGCAACCCATAGTGGACTGTAGGGCAAGTGAGGTATAGTAGAAGACATTCGAAGAGTTCATGATAACTCTGGCCTTTACATGCTGGGCTCACAAAGACATGGCTCCACGCGACAAATAGAGGCATTAATATTTACTCTAAGGGGTTCAATGGTACTAAAGGGTAAGGCTGAAAAGTTATCAAGGTCACAGGGACAGCAATACAAAGGGAATATGAATGATGAGGGGAAATTAATACATCACAGGTATAGTCTGCAAGCCACTCTTTTAGAAGCGAAGTTGTATCAATCTTTCCACATCTGATCAAATGTCAACTGCATTGACAACTACACAAAATGTCTGACACTGCATGCAAAATGGATGAAGTTACCAGTTATTTTCAGAGCAGACTAAAACTCTTGGAATTGGAAGCCCTGCTTGTGGCAATTGTAGTAATCATGTTTTCATTTATTCAGTAATGACCCCCTTTGGCTTCAATCTGCTAACTTCTCCAGCGAGTCAATCTTTGTCCAAGGATGGACATTAATAATTGTGACTCAAATATTCAGGAGCACCACTAATTTCTTCTTTGTCAACTGTCATGAGAATAAGGCACTTAAAAGCATCACTTGGAAGCTTTCATTTCATAACCGCATTTCACAACAAACACTGAAATACAATGCTTTGCAACTGCTAAAATCAAACACTGAAATATAAGGATGAAAAGACATGCTCAGCGGTTCTGAAAAGTGCCCAGTCTACCACAAACCTTTGCAAGTGTAAGATATCTCAAACATTTGAGTAACAGAAAAACCAGCATCTTCATGTTGTTGCTGTGCTGAGCAGTGATTGTCACGAACAGTAAGCTGCCGTCAAGCCAAAAAGACATTCTAGCTTTCCTACAAATAAGTAACGTGGTATTTTCTCGTTGGAATGAAGAGGGATGAGAGGTGATTTGATAGGGATGTACAAGATGATGAGAGGCATAGTTAGAGTGGATAGCCAGAGACTTTTTACCATGGTGGAAACGTCTATCACGAGGGGATATAATTTTATGGTGAATGGAGGAAGGTTTAGGGGAGATGCCAGAGGTATGTTCTTTACACAGATAGTTGTGGGTGTGTGGAATGCACTGCTAACAGTGGTAGCACAGTGTAGGTTATTATGTAGGTTAGTCTGATCTTAGAGGAGGATAAAAGTTCAGCACAACATTTAGGGCCAAAGGATCTGTACTGCTCTGTACTGTTCTATGAATTTCAGTACCAGTTTGAACTGAATGCCCCAGAGACTGGCAGATTGTATCAAATAGCATGTCCCTTCTGCTATTTGCAATGAGCAAGTTACTGACTGTACTCAACCAAACCATGCTTACAAAGCTTGTAACAGGATCCAATATTAGATGTTACTCTGCATTAGAGATTTGTTGTGTATCCTGACTGTAAGGATTTACATTGATAACCTGTTTAGGATTGACAGTTGGGCTTGCATTGCATTGCATTTACATGTTTGGTCTGGTAGCATGAGATAAAAAAAACTGTAGACCTGGAATCGAAAATAGACAGGCAGGAGGCTGGGAGAACACAGCAAGCCAGGCAGCATCAGGACATGGAGAAGTCGACTTTTCAGGTGTAATCCCTCTTCAGCACTGGGGGTGGGTGTAGGCAGGGGCAGGCTGGTGAAGTGAGGATAGGTGAAGACAGGTAAAGGGTACAACCTGGTTGGTCAATGGGAGGAATGAATCCAGTTGGTGGCAGGTAGTAGTGGAAGGGATGGGGAGGGGCTTCTCTACATCGGAGAGACCGAACATAAACTTAGGGAATGATTCACTGAGGATTGCAGCCAGGCCTGCAGGGGTCAACCGGACCTCCCAGTCACTGCCCATTTCAATTCACCTAACCACTCCCTTTCCAACATGACCATCCTTGATCTCCTCCACTGCCACAACGTACCAAACTGCAAATTGGAGGAACAACACCTCATCCCACACCTGAGCAGCCTCTAGCCTGGAGGACTCAACACTTAGTTCTCTATTTTCAAATAACCTCCCTTCCCATCCCTGAATCCCTTCCCAGCCCCTCCCCATCCCTTCCATTCCACCCAGCCACCATCGGATTCATTCTTCCTACTGACCAACAAGGTCATACTCTCTACCTGTCTTCATCTATCCCCACTTTACCACCCCCTCCCACCACCCCCCTTTATCTGCAGCTCCCCCTATACCCACCCTCAGCTCTGAAGAAGGGTTACACTTGAAATGTCGATGTCTCCACCTCCTGATGCCACCTGGCTTGCTGTGTTCTTCTAGCCTCCTACCTGTCTAGTTTGGTCTGGTGATATGGCCTCTTATGGCCGTCAGCTGGAAATGGCACTGCCTCCTCACCACCAGCCTGTTCACCAAAACCTGCAGCTCCCTGTTCGGGAGGCAGGATGTGAGCTTTCCTTTCCCTTGGACCATGTCCTGAATTTTGAGACTCAAACACCACAGTGTGAAGGCTGATCTTGACTTGCAGCAGGAAAAGTGAGGAGAAGCTAGGCTTGAAATATAACACCAGTGACGTGAGTGTTAGACAAACTTGTCAATGGTGAGGACAGTTGCCTCTCCTACCACCCAATGTTTGAAGAAGGGTGTCGAAGAGGCCAGTTGCAAAGTTAATAAAGTGTAGAGCAAAAAATTGCATGAGAAAATTCACTCTGAGTTGTGATGGGCTGGACACTATTAATGTCACAAAAAGTGCTTCCATAGAAATTTGGAAAGTCCCACCCTCAGGTTCTAAAATGGATCTACAGAGGAAGCTCGATTATCTAACTTCGACTAACCGGACAAAATACTCCTTGCCTGTGTCCTGGTTAGTTGAATGCTGGATAATCAAGGTTCCTCTGTATACATAGAGGCAGAGGACATTATTGAGATACTAAATTAAAAGTTTGCTTATCTCTTTCCTCAGTAAGAAATGCTGTTGAAGTCATAGTGAAAGAAGAGGCTGTTGAGAAACTGAATGGGCTAAAAATTGATAAGTCGGACATATTAGAAAGACTAGTTGTATTTACATGAACAAGTTACCAGGACTGAATGATTATTTCCAGTTAAGGAAGTAAGGGAGATAATCACACTGATACTGGTCACAATTTTAATTCCCTTTCATTAAGATGCAGTGTCAGAGGACTGAAAAACTGAAAAGATTAAAACTTGTTCAAAATAGGGTGTTGGAATAAACACACCAATAGTCAGTTTAACCAACTTTGATCATGGGAAGATATGTAGAAATTATAATCCAGGACAAAATTAAAATCTAAATAATTGAAGTTTAATTATGGAAAACTAGTTTGAATTTGATAAAAGCAAATCAGGTTTAACTAAGTTAAAAATCACCCAACACCAGGTTATAGTCCAACAGGTTTATTTGGAAGCATTAGTTTTCAGTGTGCTGCTCCTTCATCACGTGGTTATGGAGTATAAAATCGTAAGACACAGAATTTACAGCAAAAGTGTACAGTGTGATGTAACTGAAATTACATATTGAAAAAGACCTGGATTGTTTGTTAAGTCTCTCAGCTTTTAGAATGAACGCGTTGTTTCAGTTCTTTCATATATAAATTGCAGAACATTTAAAAATTATATTTTCAAGTGAACTTTAACAATTGGTATCATGTGGCCCAGATAATGCACTTAAGGTGTGAGCTGCCCTGTGTGAGATTGTCTGTGCCATAATGGCCTGGCTGATTCTAATTTTAAAAATGGATTCACATGTATTCATGTAGTTTTTGAGCAAAGGTAAAATGTAATTCTGCAAGTACAAATTTACCCCACAAACTTATATGTGTATGTGTACATGTGGGTGTGCGTGTGGGGTGGGTTATGAGTGTCTGTGTGTAGGAGTATGTGTGGAGTGTGAGTGTAAAAGGGTACAAGTCTGTGAGAGGGTGCATGTGTGAGTGTGGGAGTGTATGTGTGAACGTATGAGAGGGTCTGCGTGAGTGTATGGGTCTGCAGGAGTGTGTGTGTCTGTGTGTGTGTGTGTGTAGAAATGTGCGCATGTGTTGTGTGTGTGATGTGTGTGTAGGAGTGTCTGTGTCTGTCTGTGTGTGTGCACCTGTCTGTGTGTGTGTATGGTGCAATGGGGTCATCTGTAGTGTGACATGAACCCAAGGTCCCGGTTGAGGCCATCCCCATGGGTACCAAACTTGGCTATCAGCCTATGCTCAGCCACTTTTCATTGTTGCCTATCCCAAAGTCTACCATGGAGGACGGTCACCCGAAGGTTGGAGGTCGAATGTCCTAGACCGCTGAAGCATTCTCCGACTGGGAGGGAACACTCCTGTCTGTTGATTGTTGTGCGGTGTCCACTCATCCATTGCCATTTCCTGCTTTCTATTTATATGTTTGGGTTTCTTTGGGTTGGTAATATAATGTCCTGTGGTGACGTCATTTCCTACGTGGTGTCATTTCCTTTTTTTAACAAAATACTATCCAAGAACTGTAACAAACACTACAATGGACAAACAGGCAGAAAGCTAGCCACCAGGAGACATGAACATCAACTAGCCACAAAACGACATGACTCTCTATCAGTAGTAACCTTGCATACAGATAAGGAAGGACACCACTTCAACTGGGACAACACACCCAACCTAGTACAATCCAAACATAGACATGCACGAGAATCCCTAGAAGCATGGCATTCCAACCAGAATTCTGTCAACAAACTTGGATCCATTTACCCCCACCCCGAATAAAAGGAAATTATGTCACCATAGAAAATGATGTCACCACAGGAAATGGCATCACCAACCCAAGGAAACCAAACATATAAATAGAACGCAGGAAACACCAGCAGTGCTTCGTCTGGAAGCTGAAGATGTTACCTAGTATGGTGACAAAATGTCTAAAATGAACCTTCCAGTTCAGCGAGCAAACCTACATCCTGAAAGATGAAGTATTTAAAAGAGCCCCAAGGGGGAAATTTTTCACACAGAAGGTGGTTTGTATGTGGAATGAACTGCCAGAGGAAGTGGTAGATGTGGGTACAGTTACAATACTTAAAAGATATTCAGACAGATACATGAATAGAAAAGGTTTCAAAGGATATTTGCCAACCGCAGGCAAATGGGACTAGTTTAGTTTGAGAAACTTGAATGGCATGGATGACTTGAACAGAAGAGTCTGTTTCCATGCTGTATGACTCTATGACTTTATAAGTGCTCCCAAACATGAGAAACCTAAGTTAAATTAATAGATTGAATGTAAAGTTGAGAGGATAGTCACAGAACAGTTCAAATTCATAAGGATCCAAACAGACCAGGTAGAGTCTCCCCGTTGTTGATAGGTTGAGAACCGAGGAAGTAACAAAGAGGATTGATGAGGGCAGAGTGGTAGATGTAATCTATATGGACTTCAGTAAGGCATTTGACAAGGTTCCCCATGGGAGACTGATTAGCGAGGTTAGATCTCTCAGAATACCGGGAGAACTTGCCATTTGGATACAGAACTGTCTCAAAGGTAGAATATAGAGGCTGGTGGAAACTGGAAGCCTGTGACCAGTGGAGTAGTGCCACAGGATCGGTGCTGGGTCCTCTACTTTTTGTCATTTACAAAAATGATTTGGATGCGAGCATAAGAGGTACAGTTAGTAAGTTTGTAGATGACACCAAAATTTATTGTGTAGTGGACAGCGAAGAGGGTTACCTCAGATTACAACAGGATCTGGACTAGATGGGCCAATGGATTGAGAGGTGGCAGATGGAGTTTAATTCAGATAAATGCGAGATGCTGCATTTTGGGAAAGCAAATCTTAGCAGGACTTATACACTTAATAAGGTCCTAGGGATTGTTGCTGAACAACGAGACCTTGGAGTGCAGGTTCATAGCTCCTTGAAAGTGGAGATGCAGGTAGATAGGATAGTGAAGAAGGCGTTTGGTATGCTTTCCTTGTTATGTTATTCAGGTGGATATCCTCAATAGGTATGGGTTACTACCGGATTAAACTACAGTACCTCGGGCATATACCTGAGGCCGTTACCTGTCAAGTTTACCAGTGGTCCCTATTGACTGTATGGTCCTGATAGCTACAAACTCGGCTGGGTTTATCGCAGGTCTCTAGGTCCCTTCAGTTTATCCTTTCACCTAGGAGTGAGAGGGATTCACTTTAAGTCAATCCTAATGCCTTCTCAGCTAAGTTCTAGACTTAACATACCAACACAAAGGTAAACATATCTTATCAAATAAAGGTTCGGCGAATACGAAGTGTGTGGTGTAAAATATAATAGAAATTTATCAATATAATAAGTTGAATACTCACAATCAGATGTTTTCAGATAATCACAATCGTTACAGCCTTTTTGAATGTTCTTAAAAGATACCTAGGATAAAAGCAGAGCTTAATACCTGAGTGTCCCAAATGGGATCTTCATAGACTAGCGTGTATCAGCTAGTTGGTTCAGATTGTATCTTCTTCAGGCTAGAATGCAGTGCCTCAACCGAGAATCTTTTAGGCAGGCGTATTTCAGCAAGCTCTTAGCCGTCCGTATGTTTCATCCGATCGGTCCGTATTTTGCACAAATGTGTCTTTTCTGCAAGCCTGGTGGTTCAGAGGATGGTTGGGTGACTCATTGTCTGTGTTTCAAGACAAGAGTGAGTTCTGTCTGTTTTAGCTCTGCTTTTATATCCCTTACAGTCTAAGTTAAGCAATTACATCATTTGTTTAAAGAACTGGAATCTCAAACTGTGCCTCGGTCAGCATTGTTTAAAGGTCGCGTTAAACACTTAATTAGCTGAGAAAACAATAAGTAGCTGATAAGTAGCTGGTAGAGAGCAGTTGCCACATAGTCATAGTTATACTTAATTGTTGCTAGGCTAAAATACAATAAAGAGTTAATAGTATCATTGTTGCTACAATCTAATATAATCAGGTAAAATTCCACAGAAGAATTGAGTCTTTTCATGAAGAAGTAGACAGATCCCATGACACTTAACGAGTTAATAGCATCATTGCTGTTAAGCTTAATCTTATACAATATAATATAATCAGGTAAAATTCCACAGAGGAATCGAGTCTTTTCATGAAGAAGTAGACGGATCCCATGACACTTAACGAGTTAATAGCATCATTGTTGTTAAGCTTAATCTTATACAATATAATATAATCAGGTAAAATTCCACAGAGGAATCGAGTCTTTTCATGAAGAAGTAATGGATCCCGTGACATCCCCCTCTTGAAAAGCGAGATTTCCCCATGTGTCTTTAAAAAGTTCAAATGATAGCTGAACAGAGTTCTACAATGATTGTTGTACCAATAGCAGCATGTATCAGGAGTTTTTCGTTTTTCTGCGCTCCATTATTATTATCTTCACTTTATTCATCAGCGGTGTAGTTTGTTGCAGTTGACACTCTTATTATGAGAGCTATTGTGAGTAAAGCGGAAAAGGCAACATTAAATCAACGCATACATTTCATTTAATTATGCGAAATCATTCTGAGTCAGACTTCCCATGGCGGGTTTCATGATCAGATTCAGTTGTTGGGGTTCCGACGAATTTCATCAGTGGATTTCGTTTCCAATCATGTTGGTGGTCAAAGAGCCGGACCTCTGGTTTCCATGTTGGTTTTGGTTCGGGGCCTTGACAGCCATCGTGTTTCCAACTGTACCATGAAGTTTGTTGGACCATCCGTTTTGGTCTTTCATTCAGAATCCTCATTTTGTACCCATGGTAGTCTTTGAGATCCTGTTTGCGGTCTCTTTCGCATGCCATGTAGGGGGATATTTTGTGTTTTCTCCGGAGTTCCCTCAGGAGGCAGTCATTGTATCCAGGTGGGTTCTTATATTCTCTTTCCGTCCATTTCCAATCATGGGTCGGTGATGTATAAGTTACCACCGTTTCTATGGCTTTAGGTGACCATGTCCATTTTGACCATTCGGTTATCATATCGATTTGTGGATGAGGTAACGGTCTGTTGGCTTCTCTGGTTACGTAATTAAACTCGTCTTGTTTTATGTTGGATCGGAGCATGTTTAGGTCAGTTAGGTTTTCTTCATTCCGCTTTTGTAGTTTTGCAACATAGTTCAGACAGTCCACAAAGGTATATTTTCCTATGGAGAGTATCATTAAGTGTTCAGCCAGGTTATGGCCTCTTCTACGGTCATACTGTACCATATATTCTTTTGAAAGGGGTGTTTGTCGAATGCGTTCCCCTTTGATCAAATCTGGGTCTGGCAACATCTTTGTTGGTTTGCATACAGAAAGTAATATGTTCATATTCAATTCTTCGAATAGCATTGAGCAAAATGTGCATATTAGTCTCTGTGCCTTTTTACGTCCATTACAATTTAAACATTGTCCAATGTTGTGTTCTTTTAGAACTGTTCTTGGCTCAGTCCACCATCCGTATTCCGTGTGGTGTTGGTTTCCTTCTTTCTAGTTACCCATTCTTTAATTTTTGGATATTGATAAAGGAATATTGAGGTTGTTTTTTTTTCTCGCATAGATGCAGAGGGTTTGTTGAGTTCCAGTAATGTAAGTTTTTGGTTCCATTTTGGTACGCAGGTTTTCTGTGGTTTTGGTTTCTTCCAAGGTGGTAGCTGCTTGGACTTATTTTGTTTTTCTGATTTAGCGTCACCCAAAGACGGGTCGCGTCTGTGTTTCAAAGGTTTGGTTTGGTTTTTGGTTTGGACAAACGAAGGTTTATCCTGGTTTGAGGTCTGTGTTAAGACCGAATGACAGACAATTAATGTCTTTAGAATCAAGTGAATGGTAGCACAAGAAATGGCCCATTCTGGTTCGTAATTAAAAGATATGATTATGGTTGAGGAGATCAGTGTTAAAAACGATCCCCATTCTCCCTTAGTAATTTCAAATTTTCTTCGTTTAAATTCAAAGCCAATCATAATTGTGAGAATTAGTCCTATACCTAGGGTCAAATGGACCCATTTATATTCTACCAAGCCCCAAAGGAGCTGGAGTCCTTTCAGAATGTTTCCTCCTATAATGGGTAGGTGGTGGCAGTAGGCGTCCCATAGACTTACGGGCATGACTACAGGGCTAAATTGTTCTTTCATGTGGGAGAAAATATCACATTGGTTCGAGAAATTCCCGTTCCTTCACAATAGTTCAGAGTCCCAAGTAAGTCTTGGTTTTGTTTTCCCAGGAAGTCTAGGACTTCTTGGTATTTGGCTGTGGTTTCATCCATGCTTGCCGGTCGAGGAAGCAGAATGTGGTTTATTTTCGTTCTGAAATCAATCCCTTGATTTAATGGCTTGAGAAATGGCCAAATTACGACCACAAACACCCAGAGTAGGATAAGTCCCACTAAGAGCGGTGTATGTTATTCTAGGCCAAGCCATGATAGAATCCAATAAATCCAATCATAGATTTGCACCCAAATGTTTGCAGTAGTTTGTAATACTGACATAGTCCCTGCATTAATATGCAAGTTATCATACCAATTTTTTCTTGATTCTTCTACACATATTTTTATCTCTTCCTGTAGAGTTTTTTGGTCAGCCTTCCTTTCTTTTGATATTAGGTTCTGGAGGGTCTTTAGCTTCTCGTCATCCGTTGGGCCCGAGAAGGTTATCTCCATCCATTGCTTTTCTGAATAGATGGTTAGCATTCTTTCAAAATGTTCTAGGTCAGGTTTGGGTTTTTCTATTTTTAGATTAATTTTTTTCTGCCGGGTTCTTATAAGTTTCTCTGTTTTGTCTCATAATTTTGCCATTACATCCGACATGTCCTGTCGTAACATTAAATTCTCCTGACTGGTTTGTTAGCCAGGTATTTCCAGATGGGAAGTACTCTATCTGGCAATCTTTTTTTTTAACATATTGAACCGTGTTATTATCACAGGGTTTTAATAGGATTAAATTAGAGAATTCGATCAGTTGAGGCTGATTGTTAATTTGAATACATTTTTCCTTTTTCAGCCACCCATTTTTTAGGCTTTGCCAAATTGGTTGTTTTATTTTAGTTTCGTAATTTTCGTTTGTGAGGATGGATTTGATCTCTACTAGTGAGATCTTTAGTTGTTGATCTTTGTTTTCCACGTGGGATCTGTATACCCTTGAGGTTAAATCAGCTATTGTCCTGTTTTCTGTTCTTACGGTGTTATGCAACCATCGTCTAGTTATTACATTTAATTGATTTCTAAGGTCATTAAAGGCAATTTGCCAGGCTTGGTCTTTTTTGATTGTTATCACTTCTATTATTAGGTTTTTTGAGTTTTCCCATTGTATTTTCTGATTTTTGAATAAATCCTTAATATATGCTTCTGCCTGTTGTTGTCTATTATTATTATTATTATCATTATCGTTGCTGTTACTGCTTTTTTTGATTTGTGGTTATCACCAGCCATCTATCAGGAGAAGATTGTTCCCAAAAGGTGGCATTCTGCTTTGTTTTGTAGCAGTACATCCTGCCCCAATGGTAGCAGTACAGAGTTGTATTTTCTACTTTTATTTCAGTTCCGTCTTTGTGGGTCTTTTAAGAAGTATTTTAATTTTTTCCAGTCTTGATATACTGATTTCCATTTAGATGTTTGATTTCCATCTGGGTTTTCTGCCTCAGTGTTATACTTTTTGGTATTATTTTCATAGTAATTATCCTAAGGAACTTCATAAGTGTATCCACATTTAAATCTACCGTGTTCTATATATACTACTTTTCCTGAGTTGGGAATTTTGCAGGACCATGGTCCATGGGTTTCATTTCTTTTTGCTCTATTATCATTTGGGCAGTTTTGGAGGAGAGCGGTATTGTATCCTGATGGACTATAACATTGTGTGGCTTTATCGCTGCATCCAATTATATGGGTGTTATTTTTATAATAATAGTAACAGGATTCATTTGTTTGTCTCTTGTGGTTTACATCTTTCCATTGTTTCCCTTGGTCTCTTTAGGTAAGGATAATTCTGCTTCATACCCTAAGGCAAAGTGGTTACAGACATCTATATCTTGTCTGAATAACTTCGTAAAGTTTACGGGTTTCTTTAGGAATTCTCCTATTTCTTCTCTGGACTTGGATTGGTTAAAGATGGTAGGATCGCATATTATCAGTGTTTCGTTTTCTTTAAACATTTTCTTAAGGTAATAAGTTCCTAATCCTTGAACTTGCGTATCATCTTGTCCTAGTAGGATGAGGTAAACCTGATCCGTGTCACCTGTGGCATTCCATCTTTGTCCTTGGTCACCTCCTTCTTGGTAGTGCCAAGTAGAGTTTGCATATAGTATTATCGGTTGGTGAGTGTTCATATTAGTTAGGGGGTTGCCAATATTTGGATAGGAGCAGTTATAGTGGTTTTTCAATCCTGGACTCTGATAGTCTGAACGGTTATACGTTTTGTATAAACAGTAGAGCCATCTATCTCTCTCTGAGGTTTCTTCATTTGTTGTAACATTTTGTATACTATAAGATAGTAATTCGTCTAACCAATTTTGTATAAGATTATCTATTCTTTGATCTTGTTCTTGGTTTTCATTCCCAAGCTCCTGTTTTAAGACTATTATGTCTAAGGTGTATGTGTGTCCTATAATTTCTTCTCCTATTATTTCTGCTGAGGGTCTTGGATCTGTCCAAGTTTCATATTTTTGAGCTTGCGCAACATTTATCGTAATTAGTCCTAACATTACTAGGGCCATGTTGGATAGGGTTAATCCTCCTATTATTAGAGGCATTCCTGCTGAATTTGTCGAGTTACTGTTGCTGTCGGGGTTATTACCTGTGTTACATTCCAGGCTGCGCTTTATTACTGCCTGAAGTATCCATCCTATAGTTAGAAAGGCTAATACTATAAATAGTAGGGTGTGTTGAACTATATTACACTTAGAGCAGTGTTCTGCCGTGAGTTTCTTTTGTTTAATCGTCTTAGTCTCTTCTTTCTTGGGTTTTTTTGATTTAAGTTTAGGAGGGTTTTTTACTTTTGGTATCCTTTTGCCTTTCCCTAATTGTCCTAACTCCATATTGTTCTGTTTTTGTTTTCTTTTCTTTAAATATTTGTTTCCAATTTTTTTCATTTCTGCTGTTTACATCTCTCTTGGAGGTTAAAAATCCCTCCATTTGTTCCCTGTGTTTCTCTTCTTCTCCTAAATATACAGCCATCCAATCTGCCATGTTCTTAGTCTTTGTTAACTGGTCTTATATTATCTACAGATAAAGTCCTTTCCTTACCTTCCTTCCCAACTGTCACTGTCCTATTTCCTACTTGGATTATCTGTTGAGGCAAATGATAGCGGGCTTTAAAGGCTCTTCCTGATTTATTTTGTTTTTTCTCTTGTACCCAATCTCCTACTTTAGGTTGCCAAAATTTTCTGTCTTGAATTTTCTGTTCCCTTTGTTGTCTTAATTCTTCTTTTTTAGTTTTTAGGAGATCTATCCATTCTTTTTTAAGTTTAGTTTGGGTTTCTATTTCAGGCTTATTTTCTGTATTCATTTGTACTCCATATCTCAAATAGTGCGGAGTTATATGGTTCTCTGCTCCTAAGAGATCTATGGGTGTGTTATTGATGGCCAGCTGCACCTCCTTCAACCATTGACTCCAACTACCACCGCGAGTGCACAATAATTTTGCCAAGGCTAGTTTGACATCTTGGTTTCTCCGTTCTACCTTTCCTGCCGATTCAGGATGGTAAGGTGTGCTAAACTCAAGCTGTATCCCATGAGCGGTACACCACATGTTAAAGTCCTGGTTTTTAAAGCCAGGTCCTTGGTCTGTATGAATTACTCTGGGAGGCCCGTTAGCGACCAGAATCAACTCACTAGCTTCTATAGCATCTTGTGTCCTACAACTCTTTGTTGGGATCAGGGTGGTGAATCCGGTACATTCATCAATACATACTAGGCAATATTTATTCGGTCTTTTAAATGGCTTTTTCCCGTGAGAGGTCGGCAATGGGCCGATAAAATCCATTATCCATTTATCCCCGGGCTCCATATTTTGTGACTGAATAATTTTCGGTTCTTTTTTAGTTCCTCCCTTGATATTATATTTTAGGCAAGTTTTGCATTCATTACAATATCTTTTAACTTCTGCATTCATCCCAGGCCACCAGTATTTCTGCTTTAGGTGTGACTGAGTGGTTTTTATTCCTGGATGCACGGCCCCTAAGCCTTCGTGGGCCGTCTTGATAAGTTCTCTTCTCCCTTTTCTAGGGGGTATTATCTTAGCCTGTTCTGTGGTTTGATCTTTAAATTTGGTTTTGACTACCCCATCAGATTCTTCCCAGTAGTCCTGATTTTTAGGGTATCCTTTTACTTCCTTGCCCTGAAGTAAGTCTTCCAATTCTTTGTCCTGATTCTCTTTTTGCATTTGCCTAGTTATTACTCTTATTTTATATTCTTTTCCCAAACTTGCGGCTTTGGCTGCTCGGTCAGCTAGATCATTTCCTTTTTTGTGTTCACCTTCTTTCTGGTGTCCTCTGACATGTATTACTTTTACATTTGGGAGGTTTTCTTTTAATCTAGCTATTTCTTCCCATATTTGTCTATATTGTATGGGGTGATTCCTACAATCATGGAATCCTTTTTCACTCCATTTATCTAGTTCCTCGTTATAGCCTCTACTGGCATAAAAGCTATCTGTACAAACGAGAATTTGGAGTTCTGCAGGAAATTGGCTTGCTTCTTTTAAGGCTAATTCTAACGCCTTTACTTCTGTTTTCTGGGCTGAACCTCCCAGTGGTCCTTTTATTTCTAAGACCTTTTCTTCTTGGAACTCATTGTTTAGTTTTGTACCAATTACTATTCCTATTCCTGTTAATTTTTCTTCTTTACCTTGTTTATCCAGGCCTCTTTGGGCACTACCATCTGTATAGATGTACATATCTGGATTGAATTCAGTTTTTTCTTCAGTAGCAGCTAGTTTATATTTCGGTGTCCACCAAGTATCTGTTTTTCCTGTAAGGGGCTGTATTTCTATAGTGGGGTCAGCTAGTAGGATATCCCATTTTTCATACCTGGCCGAGTGGACCCTTTGGCTCCTTTCTATTTTTTGTTGTTTGGATTGTAATTCTGCCAATTCCGTGAGGATAATTATCTTTCCTTCCCCTTGGATTTTTCTGATGGGTTCCACTGCTCTAGTTATGGCTACCCATGTTTTTTCTATTTTTGGGTATTTCCTCTCTGTTTCTGTAAAGTTTAAAGAGATATATTGGAAGGGTTTGTTCTGTCCTTGACTGGTTACTCTTACGGTGGCACTTTCTTGCCCTATAATTACTTCTAGTGTAATGTCTTTCCCTGGTTCATGCTTTCCCATGTTTTCTGCTTTATTTAATTGGTTGATTAGTTCATTTAGGTTATTTTGATCTTCTTCAGTCCATGAGAATACTTTCTCGGTTAGTTTTTTGTACAGGGGTTTAGATATTTCTGCATATCCTGGGACAAAGTCTCTGGCATAGTTACATAGGCCTAATATTGCTTGTAATTCTTTAATTTTGGTAGGAGGTTGAATATCAGCTATTTTTTCACTGTATTCTTCAGTTAGTCCTTTTCCTTCATTGGTTAGTTCCACTCCTAAGTATTTTACATTTTCTCTGGCGATCTGGGATTTTGCTAGTCCAATTATATATCCCTTATGGTACAGGTGTTCCATTATTCTATGTAGGCAGGCAAAATGTTCTTCTAGATCACCATGAGTGATATAAATATCATCTACATAGCATTCTATTTGTCCTGGCGGAGCTAAGTTTTGTACTGTTTTTCTGATTTCTGCAGAAAATATTACTGGGCTGTTTAGGTATCCCTGAGGGAGTCTGGTCCAAACTAATTGTCTCCCTAGGGTGTCTGTTATGGCTGTATATGGCCACTCTTCTTTTGGGATTGGATGACTCCAAAATCCATTTGATAAGTCTAGGGTAGTTTTATATTTCTCCCTTCTTAAGGTATTCAATGTAGTCTGAGCTCCTTTAAAGTATGACGAGAAGGGCACTGATCCTGAATTCAAGTCTCGGTAGTCACAGACAAGTCTGTACTTTCCTGGCTTATCAGGCTTTGGTATTCCAATTATGGGTGTATTGTATGGGGATCCTTTTTCTATTAGGACTCCCTGTTCCTCAAGTCTTTCTATGACTTTTTGGATTTCCCTAGCTATCTCTGGTTTGTTGATGCCATACTTCTTTTTGATTTTGAAGTGTCCCATTCCTGTGGGAGTGGGATCAATGTTTAGATTACCGCAATGGTATGAGTCTTTTTGCCAGATTTCCCAGTGAGTTTGCACTAGGTGTTTTATTTTTGCTCTGATTTTGGGGTTGCTTTCTTTATCTAAAATTTCTTTTAAGTCTTCTGTTCTTTTGTCTTCTGTTTGTTCTAGTAGTTTGTGTCCTTTAATGTCTTCCCATCCTAATATTACTGGTTCTCCCTGGTCTTTTAGACCTTCTATAATTAGAGCTTTAGTCTCTATTTGTTTTCCATTTTTTAGGATTAATTTGATTTTTCCTACATCTGCCCATTTTACAGGTGCTCCTATGCCCTGATAAGGTTCTGTTCCTACTTTTGGTATGTTTAGTTTTTCTGCCAAACTTTTGTCCATTAATGACATTTCTGCCCCTGTGTCTAGCATTATTGTGAGCCATTGCTGTCTGTGGGGTTTATACCCCTCTATTTTTCCTTGTTCTTGAGGGTAGCATGGTTCTGCTGCTGTCTGTCTGGGTTTTCTCACCATCCCTGTCTGGTGGATTCTTTGCCCTTCTGTATTCCTTTCGTCCCCTTGTGTTTGCACTCTGGCTGATCCAGAGGTTATTGCTTGTCCCTGACTGTTTCTGGGTCTCAGGTTGTATCGTTCTTGTTGAACTTGTCCATTTGGAGGCCTAGGTCTAAAATTTTGTTGGGGTGGCCTATATTCCCGAGGTTGTTGTGGTTGCTGGGCTGGCTGTAGTGGAGGTTGGTATCCCCCTCTAGCTCTTGGGTCTTGATAATTCGGAATGGGGTTTCTCCCTAAATAGTTTGGGCTTACTCCTGGAATTGGTCTAGGAGGTAGCTGCTGTCGGGGAGGTCCCTGGTTTCTGGGTTGGACTTTTTCCACTACCTGAACCAATGGTTCATATTGGGGTCGGTATGTCCATGGTTTTCTTTGGTTTTGTTGGCGTCCTTGCGCCTTGGATTTCTGGGTTTCTGATTTAGGTTTTTCTGATTTCCTTTCCTTGGCTTCTGGTTGAGGTCCGTGGGGATTTTGTTTTCCTATTCTATCTAGGGATAGATTGAGGACTTCTCCTAAGTTGATTAATTCTTGTCTGAATACTTGCCATGGGTTTTGTCCCTGTCCTAGTGCTCTGTTTGTGGCTTCCCTGAGCCTGTTTGCATGGCCTTCATTCTGGAATTGTCTGAATAATTGCGACCTGACTTGGACATAGTTTATTTCTAGATCTTCAGCGGATTGTGCTACCTGGAGCATTGTTCTCCCTGATTCCAGGAGTGTTTTGAATATCTTGTTGGCTGCTTCTGCTCTTTGGGTTCCATATACCCGGTTGTGGGCTTCATGGAGTATGGTAACTAGATTTATGGTGGTGTGCGGTTCCTGATCTAAAGCAGGACAATCCAGGGCTTTAAATAAATCTGAATTTTCTTGGGGGGTTAGTCCTTCCAAGAAGGCTTTTAGTTTTTCGAAATGTTGAATTATATATTTTATTGCTGCTCTGTCATCTGAGGGAAAGTCTAGGAAGCAGATTTTAAAATTCTTCAGTGAGGGATCACCGTACACACGGCGGGCTGCTACCGGTTGTGGTGCTTGTCCGGCTTGTCCGGGCCTGGGATTATTGATTAGCCATCGGGCTTTTTCTACAGCATGTTGCGCCACTAGGACTTGTGCTGCTACTCTATTTAGTTGGGGTATTTGGAGCACTCTGTCTGCTGCCACTATAATTTGCTGAGCTATATCTTCTGCCCAGGCATGTTCTGACATGCCTGGTACTAGCGGTACTTCTCTTCCCCTTAGGTCTGTTTCTCTTCTAATTACTGTTACCGTATGTTGAGCTGGTAGAACGCCAGCGGTATGCTGGTGGGCTGGTTCTAGGGGGTTTCCAGTTCCATCTGCTGGTATGCATCCATCATAGTGATGGTGAGTTCCATCTACATATTCTATTCTGAACCTGTATCGGAGTCTTGCTGCTATAGGTTCTCCATTGAGTCTGTTTAGTCCTTCTAGGACTGACTCATCTGCCCTCAGTCTTACCTCCTGACCTCTTAGGTTAGGTGGGGAGACTATATTGTCGTTTCCTGCTGCGACTATTTCTGCCCAATCATTTCTAAAATAACAGGCAGGTATATTGGCCATTTTCTTTTTCTTTTTGAGGGGCTTTTATTTTTTGTACTATTCGCTATATCCCTACAGAAGGAGTTTATTTGGTGACAAAGATAATATTTACGCCGTGAGGTTCAAGATAGTGCAATCTCTCGAGCCCCACGTTGGGCGCCAATTGTTATGTTATTCAGGTGGATATCCTCAATAGGTATGGGTTACTACCGGATTAAACTACAGTACCTCGGGCATATACCTGAGGCCGTTACCTGTCAAGTTTACCAGTGGTCCCTATTGACTGTATGGTCCTGATAGCTACAAACTCGGCTGGGTTTATCGCAGGTCTCTAGGTCCCTTCAGTTTATCCTTTCACCTAGGAGTGAGAGGGATTCACTTTAAGTCAATCCTAATGCCTTCTCAGCTAAGTTCTAGACTTAACATACCAACACAAAGGTAAACATATCTTATCAAATAAAGGTTCGGCGAATACGAAGTGTGTGGTGTAAAATATAATAGAAATTTATCAATATAATAAGTTGAATACTCACAATCAGATGTTTTCAGATAATCACAATCGTTACAGCCTTTTTGAATGTTCTTAAAAGATACCTAGGATAAAAGCAGAGCTTAATACCTGAGTGTCCCAAATGGGATCTTCATAGACTAGCGTGTATCAGCTAGTTGGTTCAGATTGTATCTTCTTCAGGCTAGAATGCAGTGCCTCAACCGAGAATCTTTTAGGCAGGCGTATTTCAGCAAGCTCTTAGCCGTCCGTATGTTTCATCCGATCGGTCCGTATTTTGCACAAATGTGTCTTTTCTGCAAGCCTGGTGGTTCAGAGGATGGTTGGGTGACTCATTGTCTGTGTTTCAAGACAAGAGTGAGTTCTGTCTGTTTTAGCTCTGCTTTTATATCCCTTACAGTCTAAGTTAAGCAATTACATCATTTGTTTAAAGAACTGGAATCTCAAACTGTGCCTCGGTCAGCATTGTTTAAAGGTCGCGTTAAACACTTAATTAGCTGAGAAAACAATAAGTAGCTGATAAGTAGCTGGTAGAGAGCAGTTGCCACATAGTCATAGTTATACTTAATTGTTGCTAGGCTAAAATACAATAAAGAGTTAATAGTATCATTGTTGCTACAATCTAATATAATCAGGTAAAATTCCACAGAAGAATTGAGTCTTTTCATGAAGAAGTAGACAGATCCCATGACACTTAACGAGTTAATAGCATCATTGCTGTTAAGCTTAATCTTATACAATATAATATAATCAGGTAAAATTCCACAGAGGAATCGAGTCTTTTCATGAAGAAGTAGACGGATCCCATGACACTTAACGAGTTAATAGCATCATTGTTGTTAAGCTTAATCTTATACAATATAATATAATCAGGTAAAATTCCACAGAGGAATCGAGTCTTTTCATGAAGAAGTAATGGATCCCGTGACATCCTTTATTGGTCAAAAGTATTGAGTACAGGAGTTAGGAGGTCATGTTGCAGCTGTCCAGGACATTGGTTAGGTCACGGTTGGAATATTGCACGCAATTCTGGTCTCCTTCCTATCGGAAAGATGTTGTGAAACTTGAAAGGGTTCAGAAAAGATTTACAAGGATGTTGCCAGGGTTGGAGGATCTGAGCTACAGAGAGAGGCTGAACAGCCTGGGGCTATTTTTCCAGGAGCGTCAGAGGCTGAGAGGTGACCTTATAGAGGTTTACAAAATTATGAGGGGCATGGGTAGGGTAAAGAGGCAAAGTCTTTTCCCTGGGGTCAGGGAGTCCAGAACTAGAGGGCATAGGTTTAGGGTGAGAGGGGAAAGATATAAAAGAGACCTACAGAGTAACTTTTTCACACAGAGAGTGGTGCGTTTATGGAATGAGCTGCCAGTGGTACAATTGCAACAGTTAAAAGGCATTTGGATGAGTATATGAATAGGAAGGGTTTGGAGGGATATGAGATGGATGTTGACAGGTGGGACTACATTGGGTTGGGATATCTGGTCGGCATTGACGGGTTGGACCGAAGGGTCTGTTTCCGCACTGTACATCTCTATGACTCTATATCAGTAGAAGGTATTTGGCAAAAGTATCAACCGTGCTATGAGGAAATGGTTTATGACACAATTAGTGGTTTGAGTTTAGAATGTATCACTGCACATTGCGGTGGTGGCAAATTGAATTGTGGTTTTCAATAGGGAATTAAGTAGAAATTCATAGGATCCAAAGCACAGAAACAGGCTATTTGGCCCAGCTAGTCCATTCCAGAATTTATGGCCTCCTGCAGCTTATGTCTTGTAACCCTGTATGCCCTTTTCCATCAGATGCTTGTCTAGTTTCCCCTTGAATGCATCTAAAGTATTTACTTCAATCAGTCCCTGTAGAAGCAAGTTTCACATGCTTGCCATTCTTCATGTACCTAAGTTTATTCTGAAATGCTTATTGGATTTCTTGGTTACTTTTCTAAATTATTGGTCTCGTATATGGTTATACATCTCCCCACAAGAGAAACAATATTTATATATTTCTATCAAGTTACAGAACTTTAGAGATCGCAATAGATTACCCCTCAGCCTTCTTTTTGTCAGCAGATACGTCTGGCAATATGTAAACACACACACTTTGGGTATCACCTTTGTAAGTCTTCTCGATTTCGCTATATTCTTTTATAAGAGGATGACCAAAACTGCATGCAAAACTCTCCATGTGGTTTAACCACATTTCATCCCGTTTTAATATAAATCTATTCTTCTATCTTCCTCAGGGAAATATTAATTGGTAAGCATCCAAAGATAAATAATTGTACGGCTATAGGAAAAGCAAGAATGTTTGGGAGGGCAGAGCTTGTGGTAGGTACCTGGTAGGTTGTTCTTGAAGAGAGTCAAGGTTAGAGTGGTGCTGGAAAAGCACAGCAGATCAGGCAGCGTTCTAATCAAGGACTTTTGCCCAAAACATTGACTTTCCTATTCCTCATGACTCTGATCTCCAATATCTGCAGTCCTCACTTTCGCCCTGTTCTTGAAGAGAGCCAGCATAGGCAGACCAAGCTGAATGATCTTTTGTTCTGAAAGTATTCAATGCCAAATGTATGCACACAAATATTCGGGCGGATCAGAAATACTGTCATAAGGAATTCTCACCAGCTATTACTTCCATTGATCAGAATATGTAAACTTGGCAACTGGAAATCCCCAACTTTTTCATGCAGAGAGTGGTGTGTATGTGTATGGAATGAGCTAACAGAGGAAGTAGTGGTGTTTAGTATAATTATAGCATGTCAAAAGGCATTTGGATGGGAATATGAATAGGAAGAATTTAGAGGGATATGGTCCAAAAGCTGACAAATGAGACTGGATTAATTTAGGCATGGTCGAGTTGGACTAAAGGGTATGTTTCCCTGCTAAAGAGTTCTACGACCCTATGCCAGATTTATGCAAATATGACCAAGGATCCTGTGCCTCCAACAATGGGTCAAATAATCCCACATCCCATGACAAACCTTCGATATTTAGGTTCAAATTGCTGAGTGAGTTGACTACCAAATTCAATGCGAATGCGGGGCTAAGAAGGAGGCGGTCCCTTCAGATAAAATTTCCAAATGTTTCCGTGTGAGGTGCATTAATTTACCCTACTTGGAATTTTCTTCTCACCAAGTGCCTTTAGTTTCCGCTTACAGATCATTCCAAACAGTTTCGGTCCCTTCCGACTGAAGTTCCAGGGTCATATTATTAAGCAAGCGTGGGCAACCATTGAGCCGAAACCTGGTCTTCACAACTCTGACCATGAGCAACTGCCAAGACAGGGAAACATCCTACCTGCTGGAGAAAACAGTGAAGGACCTCCTGCAGATCTCAGTGAGGAAAACCGAGCAGGATGTGCGGAGGGAGTGCGGCTCCCTCGCGCGGGAGCTGATAGAGGCGAGCACGAGGGTGAGAGCGCAAGGCGAGCCCCAGGGGCAGCCTCTCCAAGACTCGGTGCTACTACCGACAGAGAGCATGAACCGCCTCAGGGACATGGTGTCTCAGGGCAATATCACAAGTGTCACGGAAGGGTCACGGGTCATCCGCGCCGTTTTTGTCAAGGTTTTTGAAGATGGGCAAAAGAATTTTGGACGCATCTTTGCTTGCCTGGCTCTCATCGTTACTGTCGTCCAGAAAGTTGTCCCTGAGGGTCCCAGCCAGGAGGAAATGTTGTTGCTGACTGACTGTGTGACAGATTGCCTGGTCCAGCTCCGTCAGGTGTGTGACCACTGCCAGTCCAAGAAGTGGGTAAGTTATTCTAGAGTCCTTGTTAGAAAGTGATACAGCGATCTCGACAGAGTCTTGTCCCAGGATGGACCAAGTGAGGTAAACCTGGGAACAGGGAGTGAAGACCTGACTGAGAAGACAGGAGGTTGGTGTGTCAGTTTTGAAATATCTCAGTGCGATTGAAGAATTACTGCAATGCAATGGCTTAAGCTTTTCAAACAGATCCCGTAAGCAAAGACCTTTTTGTGAATCCAACTTTTAACCACAAGGAATTATAACAATTAAAGTTGAAACATGGAGGGAAAAGCACCTTTCCTCTGTTTCTGCTTTAAGGAATTCACAAGAAACACAAAGGGTAAGCCGATTGCTACAATAGAGCACAGGAGGAGATCATTCAACCCATCATGCCTGTGCTAGCAATATGAAGAAGCCATCTGAATTAGTCCCATCTCCTTGGTGTTTACCATTAGCCCTGTGATTGTTTTTGCTTCAGTATTGTAAAATGTAACCATAAGAGTAAAAGAGTAAAATGTTGAGGGCAATTTGCACATCAAATCAATACTGTTATCCAATTTATTCTCTACAATTACTTTTCCCAATCTCATTCAGGACTTCCTTTTCTTTCTGCATGCGCAGGAACATCAATCAAACATGATTACAAAATCTGAAAATAGTAAAACTACTAACTATGTTTCTGGTTTAATTGATGTACAAGATTAAAAAGATTGTGATGGTGAGAGAAGTGCTAAAGGATGGAGATAAGGAAAGTCTCACTGATTACCTGCCTCTCCGGTAAAACACTTATTTTAAAAGTTATTACATTAACACTGAATAGATTCATATTCTTGCTCTCTTGCAGGTAAAGTGTGATTACTCAAAGAACACAATCATATTTGGACCCGGGTTCGATTCCAGCCTCGGGCGATTGTCTGTGTGAAGTTTGCACATTCTCCCCGTGTCTGCATGGGGCTCCTCCAGGTGCTCTGGTTTCCTCCCACAGTCCAAAGATGTGCTTGTTAGGTGAATTGGCCATGCTAAATTGCCCATAGTGTTGAGGGATGTCTAGGTTATGTGCATTAGATGGGGTAAATGTAGATTAATAGAATAAGGAAATGGATCTGGGTGGGTTTCTCTTTGGAGGGTAGGTGTGGACTTGTCAGGCCAAAGGTCCTGTTTCCACACTGCAGGGCTTCTATGATTCATATTTTTTAATAGCTAGATGTAGTGCTGACGGTTCGGATAATGATATAGAATATTATGTAACAAGCATTCGATTATAATAACAGAATATTATATCCTGTTATAATACACAATAGCATTCTGTTGCATTATTTCCATTGTCTGGAAGCTAATATTTACAAATTGATTTTGTCAAAACGTTAGTGATGCTTGGGTCCTCTTGATAGTGGCTTCTAAGTTACACTTGTATGGTTAAACCATGTGTAGTTTCCTCAGTAAAAATCTTATTTCCTTTATGCTGAATTTACAACATTTATATTTCAAAGAAAATTCAGAGTTAATTTCTTTTTAAAATTCTTTCATTGGAAGTGGGCATTGCTGGCTAGGCTAGCATTTAGTGCCCATCCCTAACCGCCCCTGATAAGGTGTTTACAGCTGCCATCTTAAACTATTGTCATCTCTCTGGTACTTGATGTACATAGAAAAGCAAAATATGCCAGATGATGGAAAACTGAATCAAGAAAAAAAACAATTAAGCAAGTAAGGACACGTCAGAGTAGAGAAACAGAGTTCACTTTTCAGGTCAATGACCATTTATCAGAATTTGTTGTTCTGAGATTTCTTGAAGTGTCCTCATCAAAATCCATTGAGATGTTTCCTTCTCCCAACCTCTCCAAGCCGAATCTTCCAATGATCTTAAATCTCTGTCAGTTTACATCTCTTCACAGAGAGGACACAGTTTCTCTAGCATCCAGCTGGGTAGCTAACAGAGAACAGCTTCTCTTTCTCTTTCTGCATGCAGGTTTTGAGTCACACTGCCCAGGGATCTGTAAATCTAACCATAGCGAAGCCAAATGCTTCATTTTTTCTTTTCAGGTATTCTTAGTATTTGAATTTCAGTAGCTGTTGTCCTGTGTGGTGTATCCCCATGGTAACCAAGTCACATTGACTTATGCTGGGCAGAACTAGCAGGAGGTGACACGTCCTATCTCATGATATTATTTTTACAATGAACTTAAAGAATCCAAAACATAACCATTTGATAAAAACTCACATGCATAATATTTAGGAAACAGATGGATTGAAAAATGACTATGTATGTAATAAAAAAAACACAGAAAATGAAAGGGTAGAATGAAAGCCTTTGAAATATATACGAACAAAGTTCTATAGAAAACCAGAAAGAAGAACTGAATGAGTAACAAGGGTGACAACTTTGTCGTTTCTACTCAGCTCACTAGGTGGTGCTTTCCATTTGAGGTAGCTAAGGGGATTGGTCCAGTTACACCAGCACTTTCTCTTTCACTTTTAATGTGCAACATTTTCAATATTTCACTTTAATTTTTTTTAATATGTACATTTGTTTGTGTGGGGCAGGGGTTGTTGATATGGATTAAGAACAGAAGAAACATTGAGGAAAAAACTGAAGATTTTACCTCTTTATTGAGTCAGGCACATATCACAAGAACAATTTCTATGAAAAATTGAAACACTGAAAGATTTTTTTTTCCACATTTTGTTCTATAGCCATCTGTTTATTTTCATGTTTTGTTTTACAGGGTTCCATGACTGCAGTTGCAACGGGCATGTTCTTTATGGCTGCAGCAATGCTTGGAATCATTCTGTTGAAATAATGGTTGCTGAGCAGATTCTTTTTCTCCTTTGGTAAGATCATCTTTCAGTGAATTAGACAATCTGAGTCCAAATTCTCAAAGGAAAACTAGAAATTGAGATAATCGATTTCCATAACAAAATATAATTTATTCAAGTTACATTTCAGATACTTCATTTTAAGATGAACTATTTCATGATCTGCCTTTCAGTGTTTTATTAACTTGCTATGTTTAATAATTAGAATTTCTTGTACTGGGTTTACAGTGACGATTACTCAGTTTCATATGAGTAAGGAACCCATGTGCACAGTTCCCAATTTGAGTTGCATTGAGTGACGAGGTTGTGATGACATGTTCGAATATTGGCAGAGAAGGGGGAAAATTGTAGCCAAAGTTATAATCGCTGATATTTCCTTAAAAGGTGGTAAAAATGTCATTCTCAGCAGATTGAGCAAAGCTTATTAACCTGGACTCTCAAAGCAGTACCTTACTAACTTCATTTCCAGAAACACACCAGGGTGATGCAACACTGACTTTGTATTCTGTACATTTTTATTGAGGGAGTCAATTATTAGTCAGTCTCCAGGAGGCCTGTCCTATTAGGAACAGAATCACTGAGTCCTTACAGTGTGGAAGCAGGCCATTTGGCCCCACTGAGTCCACACTTACACTCCGAAGAGCATCCCATCGAGAACCACCCCCCTAGGCCAACCCTCTATTTTCCCATGGCCAATCCACATAATCTGCACATCTTTGGACTTATGGGAGGAAGCCAGAGCACGCAAGGGAAACCTACACAGACATGGGGAGGATGTGCAAACCCCACAGAGACAGTGATCCAAAGCTGGAATCGAACCCAGGTCACTGGCACCTGCTGACCACTGAGCCACTGTGTTGCCCTGGGTTATATCAGTGTCAAGTGGGGGGTGGTGCTTGGGCCTGGCAATTGGAGCACCCAGGGCTGTAGATGAGTAGACCCCACTGGGAGTGGTGTACGCTGCCAACATAAGAATGAGACAATGAGGGCACCTCAAGACACACCACAAATGTTGGTGGGCATAATTATGATTCTCAACAGCGATGTAGGAAAGGACAATTAGAGCACAATTGGTGTAGAAATTAATGCCATTTTTCAAGTTATTACATATCCTTTGAAGTTCCCAAAATTGTAGTAAAACAGGACATCAGCTATACTGGGTGATGTTATGCAGGAGTGTTGCTTACCTTGTACCTGAATTATTAATGTCTTAGTGTCTGCAAATGAGAGGATAAAGCTGCTTTGGTCCCCACAGGAAGAGTGGTTTACTCTGAGGCAGCTGGCACCATTTCAGAATGCACTGAGGGAAATCAATTACACAGAGAGACTGCAAACAGCAAGGTCAATAACAGAAACATATTTAGACTCAGGAGGAGAAGGACTGTTTTCTCATTCTATACTGAAGAATAATTTTGAAATTCATTGCTCCGGACCGTCCACAATTCATACCTCAACCCCAATCCCAACTTCTGCAGCTTTGAAATGTCCAACTTTCAATCTTCCCTCTCAGCAAATCTCCCAGCTCTGATTTTCTTGAGTCTGACCATCCTCACTCCTCTTCCAACTCTCTCAATCTCTACATTCCTGGAGGCCATCCCTCCAACCCCTAATCACCAGGCCAGGGATTTTTAAGCCATGACCATTCCCCTGACCCCAGCCTTCAGCTCAATCATGCCGCTCAGGAATGAGCAGCGTCAGATTTCTGGTCCAGGAACTGTGAGACATTGTACAATGGGAACATTTCAAAATATTAATAAACTAAAGGATAAAAAGTTTTAAAAATGAATGTGGAACTAGGCATTTGTGGTAACAAGGCAGAAAACTGTCAGCTACATGGTATCGCATTGTTATGTAATTCAGAAACATCAGTAAAGAAGAGGACAAGAATTTACTGCAAACACATAGAACTCTAATGAATTAAAACTGACAAGTTCTTATGCGATAGTATATTTGACAACATCCACTGTTCTCAGAATTAGATTACATTTTGAATTTATTTTTCCACAGGGTGTTCACATTTTGAGCTAAATCACAAGTTGGTAAAATTCTGCTGAACTTTAGCTGTCAGACCACCGTTGCCGCGTTGCAAGATATTGAAAGATTAGTGTATCAAGCCTCTCTACCTATAAATAAATTCAAAATACTGTGGATGCTGGAAAACTGAAGGAAAAACAGAAACACAGCAGTTCTGACAGCATCTGTGGAGAGACAAACAAAGCATCAAAGAAAAATTCAATTTTTTATGTTTTTTTACCCAGTTTTGGCACTAAAATAAAACACAATAGATTATAACTGTATTGGTCTCTTTCTTTTCCCTATTATTCAAAAAATGTGTGCCGTTTAGTGCCACTGAACCCTGCTATATATCTAATTTAAGATTGTATTCCCTTTAGGAGATAATCTGTAGGCTAACATTACATATGATGTGTGGGAGGTTGTGTTCATGAGAGACCCAGATTTTTTTTTATCATCAATACGTACTGTTTATAACATCAGATTAAGATTAAAACCATATAATTTTCACCACCTAGTTTAATATTAGCACATCAAAAATATATTGATGCAGTTCAATGGAATTTAGTTCTGAATCCGTATGCATTTTTCATTAAGACAGCAAAATAAATAATCATAAAATTTATTTTAGTTTTCATTGTAAATAATTCATCAACTGGGTTCCCATTTTTAAAATAATACTAAAATTCAGAAAGTATTGTCTGTGTAAAAGAGACAGACAGTGGATTTAGATATCTTGCATGACATTTCTCATTAATCTCGCATTCCATTTGAGTATTCAGAACAGTGGCCTGGATATTAACATGTTGGATTATGTTCAGACTGATAAATTTGGATGAGATACTGGGAAGTCTGGGTTTCTAAAGTTTTAAATTCATAGTTAATGTCTTTTAGCCTTAACATGTTGCAAATGTGTAGAGAGCCGAATTGCGGTTGTTTTAAAAATCTCCAACTTGAACACAACTCACCTCTTTATGACTTAAAATCTAATCAAATTCAATAATATACAAGATGCCAAGCTTCCCAGCTTCATCCTCCAGTGATTTTCTAAAATAGATTTCACAGAGGCACACCAGACTGAATAGATTCCTTTTGCATAATGTGAATTTGTAGGATTTTATTGAATAATTTGTCTATCAGGTATTTTGTAAATTTCTGTTCTCTGCTACTTTCCAATTACATTATTAAAATAGATAAAATTAGAAACGCTTGAGACTTTGTCATACATATTCCAGTGCCACAATTTCCCAAATTTTTTTGTCAGAAGTCGCATCACAGGAGGTTATAGTTCAACAGGTTTATTTGAAATCACAAGCTTTCAGTGCTCTGCTCCTTTATTAGGTGAAATGAGGGAGAAGTACACAGAACACAGGATTTATGGGCAGAGAAAGATCAAGGGCAGATAGATTATAAGACCATACAAATGGTGTGAAAGGAGTGCTGAATAATAAGTATCAGCAGGTGATCTTAAGTGTTAGATGGTGTGAGGAGAGAACACTGGCCCACACAGAAGACCACGTCATTTTTTGCAGGAATACTGAGAAATTACATTCGACCAAGCACCTTTCTGTATGCTACACCCATTATCCCATTAACTCCACTGTCACTCTCAATCATTGCACACCACATATAACCACTGGCCACAATCCTCTTCCCGTGTTTTTTTCCTCAGGTTCCTGTAGTGTATCCATGATGTCGACAGAGAAATGGCCTGCTGTGGAAGAACTGCCTTGCTGACCCTTTGATGATGAGAGTATTGAGGTTTCAGAGGACACAACAGCAAGGCTGCTTCATGCACATTTTCCTAACTAAGATATGAATATAGGGTGGGAAAGAGGTAGACAAATGTATGAGAACACACATTAGTAAAGCACCTCATTGCGACAGCCCCTCAGCTGGCCCAGCCAGAAACACCCATTTGCACATGGCAGTCTGCCAGAAACCAGGCACCTTCTCAAGTCCGGGCTTAAACTAACCCTTTGGTGGTCAAATGTCATCAGTGAGTATAAACAAAAATTTCAGCTTAATCTTGCACTCTCTTACTGTTGCTTCATATATGTATTTAATTAAAAATTTAGAGCATTTGCAGCACAGGACAGGCCCTTTGGCCCTCAATGTTGTGCCAACCTTTTGTCCTACTCTCAGATCAAACTAACCTACATACCCTTCATTTTAATGTCATCAATGTGCCTCTCTAAGAGTCTCTGAAATGTCCCTAATGGATCCGACTCTACTACACTGCTGGCAGTGCATTCCATGCACCCACCATTCTCTATGTAAAGAACTTACATCTGACATCTCCCCTAAACCTTCCTCCAATCACTTAAAATTATGCCGCCTTGTGATAGCCGCTGGAAAAGTCTCTGACTATCCAATCAATACGTATGCCTCATCATCTTGTATACCTCTATCAAGTCTTCAACACAAATCTATATCCTTTTATAGAGTTAGTTGTGATGAGTAACTTCCCATATGAAATGACTGGAATTGTACACTAAATTACAATTCCGATGCTGTATTGCAAAGATTGTTTTTGCAATGTTTTGGTTAAATTGATCAAAAATAGAATCCATAGTGAGCAATTAATTCTAAACACAAAATTGCAATCTGCTTTTATAAAGTGCCTAACATTTACATTCTCAGAAACTGATGTTTTGGTTGAAGAATGTTACTGGAGTTGATGCCATCAGTGAGGTAGACAGCATTTCATAAGATCTATAGGTTCAGATGAATAGCAGTGCCTTATAGGTGGGGAGTCTGAGGGAAACTGAACAAATGTAAAGGATGGGACTCAAATCATCTACACCAATTCTGCCAAGGTTTTTGATGATAGGCAAAAAGTCTTTGAGCACATCTTTGTTTTCCTGGCTCTGATTACTATTGTGATTGGGCAAGTTGCTTCTGAGGCAACCAGCCAACACTAAGTGCCTTTGCTTACTGAGTGACAGATTGTCTTGTTCAGCTCAGACTAGTTTTGGAAGCTGTGGTGTGACATTCTTATCATGTTGGAGATGTCATTAAAGAATTGCAGCCATACAAACTGACACATTTACTTAATGTTTTAAAAGAGATCATTGTGAGCATTGTGACATTTTTGTGGCTTCAACATTAACCATAAGTAATGACAAAGATAGGTAGATTAAAAACTGAAACAGGGAAAAAGCACCATTTATGCTTCAAAATAAGGGCAAGAATAGTATAATGATATAACACAAAACAAAGACGTAGGAACAAACTTAGGCCATTCAGAAATTGAGTCCACAATGTCTTTAAATAGATTATGGCTGACCTAATAACTCTGAACTCCACTTTCATGATTGACTGCTTTGAGGGGAATTGATGATATAGACTTTGAAAACAGAAAGATATATTACTTAGACAATTTAAAATAAGAAGGAGCAGGAGTCCTTCTCTGTGTCCATATTTAAAAATGGTTTAGATTGCTATACCTCCTGACAACACACAACTCACTCCCATCTACCACAGCTCTCCAACACGCCTTCTGCAACTTGAAGATCTCCAACTTTCAGTAAACCTCCCAGCGCTGAGTTTCTTGACTCTCATCACCCTCATTATTTTCCCAACTCTCTCAACACTGAAGTTCCTAATAACCATCTCTCCAAACCCTGAAATCCTGGCCAGGGTATCTCTGACCCATGACCCCACCTGATATCAATCATCTCTGATCCTAACTGAAGATTCCTGGCAGACTAAACACTCTCACATTTCTAGTCCAGGAAATAAGACGGTAATACTTCAAAGCAAAAATCCCAAAATATTAATAAACTAAATGAGAAAAATTTAACAAAGAAAGTGTAGATTAGGCATTTGGCATGATGTTAGAGAAACCTCTCAACCTGTAATCGAACCTGATTCGAAATCCTCAACAGAGAAAGGACAAGAGTTTACAGAAATTTACAGAATGCATGAATTTAAGAAAGAATGTCTGATGATGTCGACTGTTCTCTGAATGATGTGATATGTTGCATTTATTTTCCATAGGGTGTTCACAGTTCACATCTCAAGTTATTAAAATTCTGTTAAGCTGTAACTGGAAGATCTCTGTCACCACCTTGAAAGCCTAGTGTATGAAACCTCTGTATCCATAATCATGTTCAGATGGAACTTTACATTTCTGACATTTGGAAAGAAGAAGTGACAGCAGAAGTAGGTTATTCAGCCCATCAATTCTGCTTTGCCTTTCAACAAAATCATGGCTGTTCTGATAATTCTCAACTCTACTTTCATGTCTTTTCACCATAACCCTTGATTCTCTTACTGATTAAAAGAAAATGTCTATCTCAGCCTTGAATATATTTAATGATCCAGACTCTACAGACAAAGAATTCCACAAATTCACTAACCTCCCAAAAGAAGAATTTCCCTTCATTTTAGTGTTAAGTGGGTGATTCCTTATGCTGAGATTATGCCCTCTGATTCTAGACTCTCCAACAGGGGAAATAATTTTTCCGCATCTAGCCTGTCATGTCCCCTAAAAATCTTTTATGTTTCAATGAGGTAACCTTTCAGTCTTCTAAACTCCAATGAATTCACCCCAATCTACTGAATCTCTCCGCATTAGATAATGACTCCACATCCTGCATCAACCAAGAGAATATTCTCTGGACTGTCCCCAGTGCCAGTAATCCATCCTTGGATAAGGAGACCAAAACTATTCACAACATTCTGCCTGTGGGTTGACTAGTGGCTTATATTGTTTTATACTCCAGTCCCTTTGAGATATAGTCCAAAACTAATTTTGCCTTTCTTTTAATTTGCTGAACTTATTTACTAGCTTCTTAAGACAATGTGTAGTTGCAAATCACTCTGTAGAGCAGCTTTCTGCAGCCTTTCTCAATTTACATAATATTCAACTCCTCTATTCTTCCTGCCAAAGTCAATAAATTCATATTTTCCCACATTATACCTCATCTCTCAAGCTCAGCCCAATATGCCTGAGCTAGCATTTCTAATTAGCCACCTGAGTTACTCCCAACTCTTTGCCCTTCACCTTTAGAGCTGTGACTGTTTTCTCTTTAGTACTGTAAAATGTAACCATAAGACGTGTAAAGGAACAACTAGCTGAATATTATTTTCACATCAAGAAGAACGATCAAGAACATAAATGAAATCATTACTCTATCCAATTTATTTTGTGATTTACTTTACTCAACTATCTTCAATATTTCCCATATTCTCTGCAGGCCCAGGAACATAAACCAAATGTGATTATGAAGTCTACAAATAGTTAAAGTGCTACTTACATTTCTGATTCATTTGCCATACAAGATTAAAATGTTTGTGATAGTGAAAGTTTAAAGTAAGTAGATAAGTAAAGTGTCATAGATACCTGTGAAAGATACCATTGTTATACCAGTTCACAAAGATTATCATATTAACATTGATCCACATTCTTTCTTACTTGCTCTGCTTAGGTGATAAATCATGATGATTCATTTAACACAGCCATATTTAAGATTTGGAGGTGCTGGTGTTGGACTGGGGTGGACTAAGTTAAAAATCGCACAACTACAGGTTATAGTCCAACGGGTCTATTTGGAAGCACTAGCTTTTGAGGTGCTGCCTCTTCATCAGGTGGTTGTGGAACAGAACCATAAGACACAGAATTTATAGCAAAAGGGTTATAGTGTCACAAAGCTGTAATGATATATAAAACAAAGTTAGATTAAGTCTTCATCTTTTAGAATGGGAAGTGCGAGTTTCAGTTCTTTATTATGTGAATCCCAGAACTCCTTTTACATTATGTTCTCAAGATAGCTTCAGCTTTTCTAATAACAGGTGCCACCTCAGCTCAGATAATAAAATAAAAGTGTGAGGTTAAAATCTGTCTGCATCCCAATGTTGTGTCAGACTGGTTCTATTTCTGAAGTGGCACTTACAGAATCTTACATAGACTTATGCAGTTTTTGAGCAAGATAAAATATAATTCTGCATCACAAATTCACCCCTTAAACTTCTATGTGTGTGTGTGCAGGAGAGACAGAGTGGGTGTGTGAATGTGTGCATGTGTGTGTGGATGGGTGTGAGTGCATGTGAAAAAGTGTGTGTATGTGTTTGTGTAAGCTTGGTCAAGTATGTGTGTGAGTGTGATGGGGTATAAACCTGTGAGAGGATGCGTGCACAGGTGTGAGTGCGGAAAGTGCACGTGTGTGCATATGAGAGTGCGCTTGTGTATGAGAGAGGGTCGTGGGGGGGAGGGGAAATGAGGAAATTGGTGGAATCCACATTATCCTGTGTGGTTACAGGCTCCCAAGGTGTTGGATGGTTAGGGTTCACGATGTAGGAGGCCCAAGACCTGTATATCCTTGGTGGAGTGGGAGGGGGAGTTTCTTCATTTCCCCTCCCCCCATCTTATCCTAGTCCCAAGCCTCCAACTCCGCAACGCCCTTTTGACCAGTCCATCACCTTTCCCATCTATCCGTCCACCTATCACTTTTCCCCCACCCTCATCTACCAATTGCATTCTTAGTTACCTTCCCCCCAGCCCCAGCCCCCTCCCATTTATATCTCAGCGCCCCAGCCCATAAACCTCATTCCTGATGAAGGGCTTATGCCTGAAACAAAGATTTCCCTGCTCCTCGGAAGCTGCCTGACCCACTGTGCTTTTCCAGCATCACACTCTTAACTCTGATCTCCAGGATCTGCAGTCCTCACTTTCCCGATATAAATTCTGTGTCTTATGATCCTGTTCCACAACCACCTGATGAAGGGGCAGTGCCTAGAAAACTAGAGTTTCCAAATAAACCTTTTGGATGAAAACCTTGTGTTGTATGATTTTCAACTTCGTCATATTGAAGACTTTTTCAGTTATTTCAAGGAGGCTATTATTCTCAATTGCTCTGAACATGGATGTTACTGGTACTTCTGTTTCCCTGACAGTGGCTTGTGGACTCCATTTAGATGGACGACTGTTTGTAGTTTCTTTGAAAACACCCTTGTCACATTGAACTGAATTCACCACAATTTCAAAGAAAATACAGGTTATAGTGCTTTTATTTATATCCTTTAATTGGATGTGGACATCACTAGCTCAGCCAGCATTTATTTCCCATCGCAAATGACCTTTTTTCAGATGATCTTCTTTATTGAACAACTACAATCCATGAGATGTACACCCATTACAATAAAAAATAGTGCTGGATGTTCATACAAAAGCAAAATATAACAGACACTGAAAACCTGAAACAAGAAACATAATAAAAGCTGGAGAATTCAGCCAGTCAAGCCACACCTGTGGAGAGAAAAGTGTTACCATTTCAGATCAATGAGGTTTGTATGAACTCCTGAACCATCTCTACTAGACAGCATTCTAGTGATTCCTTTCACCTTCAGGATGAAACTTACAATAATTTAAACCTCTGCATATTTCTTCTCTTAATCCAGAGTTCACATTTTCAGTTAAAAGTCACACAACTCCAGGTTATAGTCCAACAGGTTTAATTGGAAGCACTAGCTTTCGGAGCATCGCTTCTTCATCAGGTGGTTGTGGAGGACACAATTGTAAAGCACAGAATTTACAGCAAAAGGTTACAGTGTGATGTAAATGAAATTATACATTGAAAAATACCTTGATTGTCTGTTGAGTCTTTCATCTGTTTGAATATCATGATAGTTTCACTTCATTCATGTGTAAATCATAAAACATTTTTTATTTAAAAGTTGCATTCTCAGGTTAACTGTAACAATTGATGTTAGCTAGACAATATGTTGAAAGTGTTATCCCCCTGTGTTCTGTCTGTGCCATGACGTTTAGACTGATTCTAATATAAAAAGTGAGATAACAAAGTTTTACATGAATTTATGCAGTTTTTGAACAAAGTACAATGTAACATATTAAAACATATTAAAACAGCTAACCCCTATGGACAAGCCCTACACATCCACCAGATCTGCTCAGATGAGGAGGAACGTGACGGGGACCTGGAAATACTCAGGGATGCCCTCATAGGAACGGGGTACGATGCTCAACTCATCGACCACCAGTTCCGATGTGCCACAGCAAGGAACCGTAATGATTTCCTCAGGAGACAGACATGTGCTGCAAACGACAGGGTATCCTTCATTGTTCAGTATTTCCCAGGAGCTGATAAACTACGCCATGTTCTTCGTGACCTGCAAAACATTATCAATGAGGATGAGCATCTCGCCAAGGCCTTCCCCACACCTCCACTGCTTGCCTTTAAACAACTGCCAAACCTCAAACAGATCATTAGATTAGATTAGATTAGATTAGACTTACAGTGTGGAAACAGGCCCTTCGGCCCAACAAGTCCACACCGACCCGCCGAAGCGAAACCCACCCATACCCCTACATTTACTCCTTACCTAACACTACGGGCAATTTAGCATGGCCAATTCACCTGACCCGCACATCTTTGGACTGTGGGAGGAAACCGGAGCACCCGGAGGAAACCCACGCAGACACGGGGAGAACGTGCAAACTCCACACAGTCAGTCACCTGAGTCGGGAATTGAACCCGGGTCTCAGGTGCTGTGAGGCAGCAGTGCTAACCACTGTGCCACCGTGCCGCCCATTGTTCGTAGCAAACTGCCCGGCTTTCAGGACAACTCCATACAACCCTGTCATGGTCGGCGACGCAAGACGTGTCAGAGTGTGAACATAGATATGACCATTACACATGGGGACACCTCCCACCATGAAAGTGCCAGGTACTTATGTGACTTAGCCAATGTTGCCTATCTTATGCGTTCAGGCAAGGATGCCCTGAGGCATGGTATATTGGTGAAACCAAGCAAAAGCTGCAACAATGGATGAATGGGCACTGCACAACAATCAACAGATAGGAGTGTTCCCTCCCAGTTGGGGAACGATTCAGCAGTCTAGGACATCAACCTCGGACCTTCGGGTGACCATTCTCCAAGCCGGACTTTGGGACAGGCAGCAGCGAAAAGTGGCCGAGCAGAGGCTGATAGCTAAGTTTGGTACCCATAGGGAGGGCCTCAACTGGGACCTTGGGTTCATGTCACACTACAGGTGACCACCATTGCACTATACACACACACGGACACTCCTCTACAGACACACACACACACACACACACACACACACACACACACACACACACACACACACACACACACACACCCTCTCAGAGACTGAGACCACTCTACACTCATGCATGCACTTGTACAATCTCTCTCACAGACACTCACAACCCCCCAACCCAGACACACACACACACAGTCCCACACTCCCACATGCACCCAGATAGACACACATATACATATGCATTTGTGAGGTGATTTTGTACTTGCAGAGTTACATTGTACTTTGCTGAAAAACTGCTTGAATTCATGTAAAACTCATGTGAAATGTTATTTCACTTTTTAGATTAGAATCAGTCTAAACATCATGACACAGACAGAGAACACAGGGGGTTAACACCTTCAACATATTGTCTGGCTAACACCAATTGTTACAGTTAACCTGAGAATGCAACTTATAAATTAAAAAATGTTTTGTGATTTACACATGAAAGAAGTGAAACTATCATAGTATTCAAACAGATGAAAGACTCAACAGACAATCAAGGTATTTTTCAATGTATAATTTCAGTCACATCACACTGTAACCTTTTGCTATAAATTCTGTGCTTTGCAATTGTGTCCTCCACAACTACCTGATGAAGGAGCGGTGCTCTGAAAGCTAGTGCTTCCAATTAAACCTGTTGGACTATAACCTGGTGTTGTGTGATTTTTTTTAACTTTGTACACCCCAAAACAACACCAGCATCTCCAAATCATCACATTTTCACTTTCATTCTATCCTATTGTTAACAGAGAACAATACTTTCCCTACTGCTTGAAACCAGTGTCATAGAGTCATAGAATCATAGAGCATGGAGACAAGGCTCTTTGGCCCAAACTGGTCCATGCAGACCAAAAGGTCTGTCCACACTAACACTATTTCCCTGCATGTGGCCCATGTCCTTCTAATCCTTTCCTATCCATGTATTTGTCCAAATGCCTTTTAAATGTTATTAATGTACCTGCCTCAACCACTTTCGCTAGCAGCTCATTCCATGTGCATACCAACCTCTGTGTAAAAAGGTTGCTCCTCAGGTTCTCTTTTATTCTTTCCCCTCTAATTGTCTAGTCCTCAATTCCTCAACTCTTGAAAAGACTGAGTGCATTAACCCTATCCATGCCTCTCGTGATCTCATACATTTCTATAAGATCACCCCTCAGTTTTCTCCACTCTAAAGAAGAAAGCCGTAACTTGTCCAACCTCTCCCTAAAACTCACTCCATTGAGTCTTGGCAACATTTGTACTCTTTCCAGTTTAATAACATTCTTCCTATAGCAAGATGACCAAAACTGAACACAATACTCCAAATGCAGCCTCATTAACATCCCAACTTCTATACTCAATGCCCTGACTGATGAAGGTCAGTGTGCCAAAAGCCTTCTTCACTGCCCTGCCTACCTGTGACTCCTCTTTTCAGAGAACTGTGCACCTGAACTCCAAGGCCCCTCTGTTCCACTACACTCCTTAAGGCACTACAATTCACCATGATTTGACCTTTCAAAATGCAAGACCTCAATTTATTTATATTAAACTCCACCTGCCATTTCTCGGCCCACTTCCCCCACTGATCAATATCCTGCTGCAGTTTCTGATCACTTTCCTCACTGCTTACGATACCACCTGTTTTAGTGTCATCTGCAAACTTACTAACATTGCCTTGCACATTCTCATCCAAATCATTGATATAGACAACGAACAGCAATAGGCCCATTACTGATCCTTGAGGCACACTACTAGTAACAGGCCTCCAGTCCGACAAACATCCTTCCACTGTTACTTTCTGCTTCTTACCATCAAGCCAATTATGTATCCAATTTGCCAGCTGTCTAAACTTCCAGAGCAGCCTATCATGTGGAACCTTATCAAAGACCTTACTGAAATCCATAAAGACTAGGTCTACAACCTAGCCTCATCAACCTTCCTGGTAACTTCATCCAAGAACTCTAACAAATTTGTGAGGTATGATCTCCCACATGCAAAGCCATGCTAGCTACTCCTAATCAAACACTGCCTTTCCAAATGCATGTAAATCTTATCCCTCAGAATCTTCTCAAGTAACTTACCTAACCACAGATGTTAGGCTTACTGTCTATAGTTCCCAGGTTTTTCTTTACAGACCTTCTTGAATAAGGGCACAATATTCGCTATCCTCCAGTCTTCCAAGACCTCACCTGTGGCTAATGATGATATAAAAATATCAGCCAGGGCCCTCTCAATTTTATTCTCAAGCCTCTTGCAGAGTTCTTGGATATATCTGGTCAGGACCAAGAGATTTATCCAAAGTCATTCTATGACACCCAACATATCCTCTACTGTGATATGGACTGTCCCAAAGATATGACCACTAACTTCCACAAGTTCCCAGTCTTCATATCTTTCTCCACAGTAAACACAGAAGAGAAATATTCATTGAATACCTCACCCATCTCCTACTGTTCTACACTTCCATGTCCACTTTGGTCCTTGAGGGCTCCTATTCTCAGTCAAGTTATTTTTTTTCCTTTAATATACTTAAAGAATCCCTTTGGATTCACCCTAATCCTCTCAGCCAAGGCTATCTCATATGCCCCCTTTTTGCCCTGCTGATTTCTTTCTTCAGTAAACTCCTTTCTCCCATAAATACTTCCTGCAATATCCTTGATCCCCACTGCCTGTACCTGAGCCATGCCTCCTTTTGTTTCTGGTCAAAGCTTCAATATTTATTGTCATCCAGGGCTCCCTATTCCTGCCAACCTTGCCATTCACCCTCACTGGAGCACATAGACCTTAAATTCTAGCTATCTCACTTTTAAAGGCCTCCCACTTGCCGGAGGTCCCTTTGCCTGCAAACTAACTACTCAAATCAACCTCTGCAAGTTTCTGTCCAGTTCCATCAAAATCTGCTTTGCCCTAATTTAGAACTTGAACTTGTAGACAGGTTTTGTCTGTCTCCATACCTGTTTTAAAATAAATAGAATTATGTCACTGGTCCCAAAGTGCTCCACCACTGTCACCTCAGTCATCTGACCTGCCCTACTTCCCAAGGAGTTTGCCCCTTCCCGAGTAGGACCCTCTATATACTGCTTGAGGAAACTTTCCTCCAAGTACTTAGCAAATTCCACCCTATTTAAGCCCTTATCACTATGGCAGTTCCAGTCTATATTAGGAAAATTAAAATCTCCTATTGATTTTATTGTATTGTAGCGACAACTCTATTGCTCCTACAAGTCTCCCCAGTCTCCCCGCATATTTGTTCCTCTCATTCCCACTAGCTATTTGGGGGCCTATCATATCACCCCAATAATGTCACCAACCCCTGGCTATTTCTTAGCTCCACCCACAAAGCCTCACTGGATGATCCTTCAGTTATTTTACCTCAGATTACTGCTGTAATACTCTCCTTAATCAAAAACACTCCTACCCTCTTTCTTCCACCTCCGTCCTGCCTAAATTACCTGTACCCTGGCACCATAAGCTGCAAGTCTGTTTCTTTCCTTAGCTATGTTTCTATACGAGCTTTAATATCCCAGTCCCATGGACTTAACCATGCCCTGAGTTCATTAGCCTTACCTGTCAGCCCTCTTGCATTGAAGTAGATGCAATTTAATCCAACAGGCATTCCTTGCTCTCTGTCATGTTCCAGCCTGACTTGTTTATTCAAGTTACCATTTCTGATTACTGTATCTTCTTCCAAACTCACACTTGCCTCCCTGCTATTGAGGACCCCATCCCCACCCCCATCAATCTAGTTTAAACCCTTCCTTGTAGCACTAGCGAACCTCTATCTCTACCTACATTCCAAGCATTTGAATCAAACTGTCAACGTGTCTACACATGACAAAGCCATGTATTTAAAGTATTAAATTTAGCATTTGAACTTCAGTAGCAAATCCCTGGGCCTCATGTCTTCATGTTGACCAGTTCACATTGGCTTATTGCTGAACAGAATTGCCAGTAGGTCACATGTCCCTTTTCGCTGTCTGACTTTAGTACAAATTTGAAGACAGTCCAAAATATTATCAAACCTTACAAAGTCCAAACTTTATGAAACCTCACATTCTGGCAAGAGATATATGGAGAAAAGCATACTTTTGCAATGAAAAGGAAAACCAAATATGCCAAAAATAGGTGGAATGCCGGAATCTCAAGCCTTAGAAATAAGTAAATTAAAATGTTTCATTAAAAACTGAAAGAAAAGCTAAATGCATTCAAATGACCTGTGTGTGACAATTCTGTAATTTGTAATCAACTCACCAGCTAGTGCTTTCTATTAGAGGCAATGGAAGCAATCAAAATTGATCCACAGATCTGCAGCAGTAATGTCATTGCACTAATAATTAAGAACCCCTAGCTAATATTGTAGGATCATAGGTTCAAATGTCCAAGGGTCGATTGTGAAATCTAAATTCAATAAACATCTGGAATAAAAGTACAAGTACATAGTTCTTTGAAAGCGACGTCACAGGTAGACAGGGTGGTGAAGAAGGCATTTAGCATGATGGTCTTCATCAGTTGAAGCACTGAATATAGGCGTTGGGATGTTATATTACAGTTGTATAAATTGTTGGTGAGGCTGCATTTGGAGTAATTGTGTACAGTTTTGGTCACCGTGTTACAGGAAAGACATAGTTAAACTGGAAAAAGTGCAAAAAGGATTTAGAGGATGTTGCCAGGACTAGTAGGTCTGAGTTATAGGGAGAGGTTGGCAAGGACAGGACTTTATTTCTTGGAACATAGAAGAACGAGGGGTGACCTTACTGAGTTGATTAAAATCATGAGGTGCATAGATTAGATGAATGCATAGATTTTTTTCTTCCCCAGGGATGGAGAATTGAAAACTAGAGGGCATAGATCTAAGTAAGAGGGGAAAGATTTAAGAAGGACCTGAGGGCTAACTTCTTCACACAGTGAGTGCTGCGTATATGGAATGGGCTGCCAGCAAAAGTGATTAAGGCAAATATAATAGCAACATTTAATAATCATTTGGATAGGTACATGGATGGGAAGAGTTAGTGAGATACTGACCAAATGCAGGCAATTGGAACTTGCTGAGTGGGCACCATGGTCAGCGTGGTCCAATTTGGGCTGAAGACTTGTTTCCTATGATTATATGACTCACTCTATGACTCTAAAAGGTTAGCCTATGACAAACATGTAAGCACCGTTCATTGTTCTAAAAAGCAATATATTAAATTAGAATTTAATATATTGTGGAAACAGACCCTTCAGCCCAACAAGTCCACACCGACCTGCCGAAGCATAACCCACCCATACCCATTCTCCTACATATCTCTGAAGTCATTCAGGAAAAGAAATCTGTTAGCATAGTCTGGCCTGGCCGACACCCGATTCTGCAGACACAGCAATGGGTCCTACACAATTTGAATATTTATGGATTGGCAATAAATGCTGTCCAAGCTGACAACCTCTAGATTCTAATATAAAAAAACACTCTAGTCTAGCTAGACCTCCTGAGTTTACTTAGCATGAGCTGTCTTAAATCCTGACTTCTTGAGTCTGCAGTATTTTAATCACCAGAATAAAATGCTACATTGGTCTCCTTGGGGCAATTGCTTTCTGTTTTTATTTCTGATTTCCAGCATCAGCAGTCTTTTGGTCTCATAGTAAACAATTGTATTAGCTTGTATAGAGCAAGACTAAGTCGTAGAGAGTAGATGAAGCAAAGATAAATCAATGAAAATTTCAAATCTTAAAGTTTCTGATTGCAAACTTAGAATATGAAAATAATTTTACCACTTAACTTTTTGTGGGTTTTTAATGGTGTTCTATAACTGGAATAGCATCTGGCATCTTCCATATGCTGTGATTGGTACCACTCTGTTAAAATAATGATTTGGAGATGCCAGTGTTGGACTGGGGTGTACAAAGTTTAAAATCACACAACACCAGGTTAAAGTCCAACAGGTTTGACTGGAACCACTAGCTTTCAGAGCGCCGCTCCTTCATCAGGTGGTTGTGGAGGACACAATTGTAAGACACAGAATTTATAGCAAAAGTTTACAGTATGATGTAACTGAAATTATACATTGAAAAATACCTTGATTGTTGAATCTTTCATCTGTTCAAATACCATGATAGTTTCACTTCTTTCATGTGTAAATGACAAAACATTTTTTAAAAGTTGCATTCTCAGGTTAACTGTAACAATGGGCATTAGCTAGACAATATGTTGAAGGTGTTAACCCTCTGTGTTCTCTGTCTATGCCATGATGTTTAGATTGATTCTAATCTAAAGTGAGATAACAGAATTTTACATGAATTCATGCAGTTTTTGAGCAAAGTACAATGTAACTCTGCAAATACAAATTCACCTCACAAAACCTATATATATTTGTGCAATAGAGTCTTTGTGTGTGTGTGTGTGTGTTTGTGTGTGTGTGTCTGGGTTGGAGGGTTGTGAGTGTGTGAGAGAGTGTATATGCATGTGTATGAAAGTGTAGAGTGTCTTAAGTCTGTGAAATGTGTGAGAGAGTGTATATGCATGTGTATGTAAATGTAGAGTGTCTTAAGTCTGTGAGGGGGTGCATGTGTGAGTGTGGGAATGTTTGTGTGTGTATGTGTGTCTGGGGTGGGGGGTTGTGAGTGTCTGTGAAAGAGTGTGTATATGTGTGTGCGTGAGTGTAGAGTGGTCTAAGTCTCTGAGAGGATGCATGTGGGAGTGTGTGTGTCTGTAAGGGTGTGTGTGTGTGTCTGTGTGTGTGCCTGTGTATATGTGTGTCCGTGTATTCGTAACACCAAAGAAGGTGTCAACCTGGACCCCAATGGAGGGCCGCAGCCCTGGGCTTGACATGTATGCTCAAACCGTCAGGAAATGTATAAATGCCTCATTCATCAGCTGTACCCACAAGGTAGAGCAAAACATCACCCATTCACAATGCAATGCCGTCCAGGCTCTCAAAACCAATCACAACATTCTCAACAAACCAGCAGATAAAGGAGGAGCCATTGTCATTCAGAATAGAACAGATTACTGCAAGGAAGTGTACCAACAACTGAACAACCAGGAACACTACAGGCAAGTACCAGCTGATCGGACCAAAGAACAACCCGTGAATTAAACACATTGATCAGGACTTTGGATCCAGTACTTCAGAGTTCCCTACGTACCCTCATCCCATGTACTTCTCGTGTAGATGACTTCTACTGCCTTTCAAAGATACACAAAGCCAGGACGTCCTTTCATATTAGGCAATGGGACTCTGTGTGAGAATCTCTCCGACTATGTTGAAGGCATCCTGAAACCTATTGTACAGGGGATCCCCAGCTTCTGTTGCGACACTACAGATTTCTTACAGAAACTCAGCGCCCACGGACCAGTCAAACCGGGAACATTCCTCGTCACAATGGATGTTTCAGCACTCTACACCAGCATCCCCCACAATGACAGCATCGCGGCAACAGCTTCAGTACTCAACACCATCAACTACTAATCTCCAATCCTACTCCCTCATCTGCTTTATCCTCGATCACAACGTCTTCACCTTTGACAACCAGTTCTTCATCCAGACACATGGAACAGCCATGGGGACCAAATTTTCACCCTAATATGCCAAAATCTTCATGTAGAGGTTAGAACAGGACTTCTTCTCTACGCAGGAACCCCAACCAACATTATACACAAAGTACATTGATGACATTTTCTTCCTCTGGACCCATGGTGAGGAGTCACTGATAAAACTACACAGTGATATCAACAAGTTTCATCCCACCATCAAACTCACCATGGACTACTTTCAACTATCTGTCTCATTCTTGGACACATGCATCTCCATCAAGGATGGACACCTCAGCACCACACTCTACGCAAACCCACAGGCAACCTCACAATGCTATACTTCTCCAGCTTCCACCCAAAACATATTAAAACAACCATCCCCTATGGATAGGCCCTACATGTATACCAGATCTGCTCAGATGAGGAGGAACGTGACGAGCACCTGGAAGTACTCAGGGTGGTGGGTGGAGACAGAGTGACGCTTGGGTCTGGCAACTGGAGTACCTAGGGTGATAGTTGAGTACAGCCTCACTGGGAATGGTATGCATTAGCAATATAAGAATGAAATGGTGAGGGCACCTCAAGATACTTCACAAATATTGATGGCACAATTGTGATGGTTAACACTAATTGTCGGAAAGAAGTTGTGAAGAGCACAATTGGTATAGAAATTAGTGCTATTCTTCCAGGTGCCAACTTATCCTTCCAAATTTCCAAAATTGCTGCATGATGAGGCAACAGCTATATTTGGTAATATTAAGCCAGAGGGTTGCTTTCCTTGTACCTGAGTAATACATGTCTTAATGCCTGCAAATGAGAGGATAAAGCTGCTTTGGTCCCCACAGGAACAGTGTGAGGCAGCTGGCACCATTCCAGAATGCACTGAGGGAAATCAATTACACAGAGAGACTGCAAACAGCAAGGCCAATAACAGAAACATATACTTAAAACAAAGGAGGGAGAAAATGGAATAATGGGGTTGAAAAACCTATCAGGAGGAGAAGGACTGCTTTTCTGACTCCACTCTGAAGACTGAGTTAGATTGTTATTGCTCCTGACTATGCAAAACTTACCTCTACCCCCACTCCCATTGTCACCTTCTTGGAGAAAGTGAGGACTGCAGATGCTGGAGATCAGAGTTGAGAGTGTGGTGCTGGAAAAGCACAGCAGATCAGGCAGCATCCGAGGAGCAGGAGACTCAACATTTCGGGCATAAGCCTAATGAAGCCTTCCTGATGAAGGGTTTATGCCCATATCATTGATTCTCCTGTTCCTTGATGCTTCCTGAACTGCTGTGCTTTTCCAGCAGCACACTCTTGACCCCCACTCCCACCTTCTGCAGCTTTGAGGTATCCAACTTTCAATCTTCCCTTTTAGTGAATCTCAGTGAATCCCAGTTCACTTTCTTCACTCTAATCACCTTCATGTTTCGCTCTATACTCTTTCCATCGTGAGATTTTGATACCTTACTATTTCTGATATTGATTACTATCAGTGCAAACACTACCTATAGAATTATTTATTTAGTGGTTAGGCTATTGAGAAAGATAAGGGCCTATGGTGTTAGAGGCAAGGTACGAGCATGGATAGAAGATTGGCTGTCTGGTAGAAGGCAGAGAGTGGGGATAAAAGGATCCTTCTCAGGATGGCAGTTAATGACTAGTGGTGTTCACAAGAGTCAGTATTGGAACTTTATACGTTAATGATTTGGATGAAGGAACTGTCGGCATTCTGGTTACGTTTATAGCTGATACAAAAATATAAAAGTGCAGGTAGTATTGAGGAGGCAGGAACACTGTAGAAAGATTTAGACTGTTTATGAGAGTGGAATATGTAGGAAAGTATGAGGTTATGCACTTTGGTAGGAAGAATTGAAGCATGGACTATTTTCTAAATGGGAAGAAAATTCAGAAATCTGAAGTGCGAAGGGACTTGGGAGTTCTAGTCCAGGTTTCTGTTAAGGTAAACTTGCAGGTTGAATTGGTAGTTAGGAAGGCAAACACAATCTTATCATTCATCTCACAAGAACTAGTATATAAAAGCAGGGATAGGTAAAAACAATGACTGCAGATGCTGGAAACCAGATTCTAGATTAGAATGGTGCTGGAAAAGCACAGCAGTTCAGGCATCAGCTGTAGAGAAGGAAAATCGACGTTTCAGGCAAAAGCTCTTCACCAGGAAGAAGGGCTTTTGCCTGAAACGTCGATGTTCCTGCTCCTCGGATGCTGCCTGAATTGCAGTGCTTTTCCAGCATGACTCTCATCTAGAATATAAAAGCAGGGATGTACTTCTGAGGCTGTATAAGGCTCTGGTCAGACCACATTTAGAGTATTGTGAGCAATTTTGGACCCCATACCTCAGGAAAGATGTACTGGCCCTGGAGTGGGTCCAGAGATGGTTCACGAGAATGATCCCAGGAATGAAAGGCTTAACATTTGAGGAATGTTTGAGGACTCTGGGACTATACTCGATGGAGGTTAGAAGGATGGGGGGGATCTGATTGAAACTTATAGAACGGCCTGGACAGAGTAGAGACTGGGAAGATGTTTGCCAGGAGAGATGAGGACCTGAGGGCACAGCCTTAAAGTAAAGGGAAGACTTTTAGAATGGAGGTAAGGAGACACCTCTTTGGTCAGAGAGTGATAAATCTGTGGAATTCATTGCCACAGAGAGCTGTGGAGGCCAGGTCATTGAGTATACTTAAAACAAAGATAGATACAGGGAGAAAATGATTGAATGGCAGAGCAGACTTGATGGGCCGAATGGCCTTATTTCTGCTCCAATGTCTTACAGTTTTAACATGCATCCCATCAGTCTTCAGACCCATTAGTTTCCCGAACACTTTTTCTTATTGATATTTATTGTACATATTTCCTCTCCTTTCGTGCCTTAATTATTTCATATTTGAGTGTGCTATTCATGTCTCAAGGATGAAGACTGATGTATGGTATTTATTTGACTTTTCCTGGTTCTCCATTATTATTTCTCCAGCCAAATTCTCTAAGTGGTTACATTAAGTTTAGCTCTCTTTTCCTTGTTGTATATTTAAAGAAGCTTGGACTGTCTACCTTGATATCATTCACAATGTACCTTCAACATTTATCTTCTTATTAGTCACAGAGTCATAGAGATGTACAGCATGGAAACAGACCCTGTGGTCCAACCTGTCCATGCCGACCAGATATCCCAACCCAATCTAGTTCCACCTGCCAGTACCGGGCCCATATCCCTCCAAACCCTTCCTATTCATATGCCCATCCAAATGCTCTTAAATGTTGCAATTGTACCAACTTCCACCACTTCCTCTGGCAGCTCATTCCTTACACGTACCCCCTTCTGAGTCAAAAAGTTGCCCCTTAGGTCTCTTTTATATCTTTCCCAACTCACCCTATACCTATGCCCTCTAGTTCTGGACTCCTCCACCCCAGAGAAAAGATTTTGTCTACTTATCCTATCCATGCCCCTCATAATTTTATAAACCTCTATAAGGTTACCCCTCAGCCTCCGATGTTCCAGGGAAAACAGCCTTAGCCTATTCAACCTCTCCTGATAGCTCAAATTCTCCAACCCTGACAACATCCTTGTAAATCTTTTCTGAACCCTTTCAAGTTTCACAGCACCTTTCCGATGGGAAGGAGACCAGAATTGCACACAATATTCCAACAGTGGCCTAACCAATGTCCTGTACAGCAGCAACTTGACTTCCCAACTCCTGTACTCAATACTCTGATCAATACTCTACCAAACACCTTCTTCACTATCTTATCTACCTGTGACTCCACTTTCAATATTTTCTTCCTTGTTTTTTGTTGGTTTTTAAAACTTTTTCAATCCTCTGGCTTACCTTTGATCTTTGCCACATGGTATATTTTTGCTCTTTCAATTAGAGAAAACCTTTAACTTCCCTGGTTTACCATGGTTGGCATATCCCTTTCTAAGAATCCTTCCTCTTCATTGGGATATGCCTTTGTCTTGAGATGGGAACTATTTCAAAAAATGTCTGCCATTGTTCCTCAACCTTCTTTGCTACTAAACCCCTTTCCCTGTCCACTCCATTAGCTATGCCCTCATTCCTTTTTTAGTTACATTTACTTCAGTTTGGCACAGTTATTTTGAAGGCAGAATTGGGTACAGCAGATGTTAGAGATTAGAGTAAAGGTTAGAATGGTGCTGGAAAAGCACAGCAGGTCAGGCAGCATCCGAGGAGCAGGAAAATCGACGTTTCTGGCAAAAACCCTTCATCAGAAAGTTTGTAGGTTTGTAATCCATTCCCAAGTATTCTGAAAATAAGTCTCCTGCTGGACCACCCCAGAGGGCAGGTTAGAGTCAACTACATTGTCTGATCAGTCTGATACAGAGCCAATGTAGTTTTTAAGTCAGTTGATAATCTTCCAATTCTTTCTGTGTGCTCTAACAGCAACATAAACCCTGGAAGCTGAACCTCGGTCCCATACCATCTCTATCACAAAACATCAGTTACCCAGTTTTGGCACTGAAATACCATGCATAGAATATAATGGATTAGTCCTTTTTAAAAATAGTGAACACTTATTAATGCTTCTGATCACTGCCCTACATTTATTATGAGCTTGCATTTTGATCAGTTATAATTGCAAGTTCATTCTGCATATGATCATGTTTCTACACCTGAAATCTATGTTTCTTTGAAAGCGTTTCATCATATGATAGTAGAGTTTGTGAGAGAGCCAAGTATCTGGTTAATTGTAAATATGCACTGTACATAATATCAGGAAGTTAAGATTAAAACAACATCATCTTTAACACCACGATTAGTATTAGAACAACAAGCCCATATTGATGGGACTCAATGAAAATTATTTCTCAAAGCCTATGCATTTTTCTTCCAAGGCAACAAAATAAATAATCACAGAAAAATTCTTATTTGGGAAATCAGATAAGATTTGACAGATTATTCAAACTAATGAGCAACTTCAATGGAGTAGTTAAGAAGAAACTCTTCTCATTGGTGGAAGGATCAAGACTCAGAAGGCACAGACTGAAGATAGGAGAAAGTGAGGACAGCAGATGCTGGAGATCAGAGCTGAAAATGTGTTGCTGGAAAAGCACAGCAGGTTAGGCAGCATCCAAGGAACAGGAATTTTAGGTATGAGCCCTTCTTCAGGAATGAGGAGAGTGTGCCAAGCAGGCTAAGATAAAAGGTGGGGAGGAGGGACTTGGGGGAGGGGCATTGGAAATGCGATAGGTGGAAGGAGGTTAAGGTGAGGGTGATAGGCCGGAGGGGGGTGGGGGTGGAGAGGTCAGGAAGAAGATTGCAGGTTAGGAAGGTGGTGCTGAGTTTGAGGGTTGGGACTGAGATAAGGTGGGGGGAGGGGAAATGAGGAAACTGGAGAAATCTGAGTTCATCTCTTGTGGTTGGAGGGTTCCTAGGTGGAAGATGAGGCACTCTTCCTCCAGCCGTCGTGTTGCTATGGTCTGGCGATGGAGGAGTCCAAGGACCTGCATGTCCTTGGTGGAGTGGGAGGGGGAATTGAAGTGTTGAGCTACAGGGTGGTTGGGTTGGTTGGTCCGGGTGTCCTAGATGTGTTCTCTGAAATGTTCCGTAAGTAGGCGGCCTGTCTCCCCAATATAGAGGAGGCCACATCGGGTGCAGCGGATGCAGTAAATGATGTGTGTGGAGGTGCAGGTGAATTTGTGGCGGATATGGAAGGATCCCTTCGGGCCTTGGAGGGAAGTAAGGGGGGAGGTGTGGGCGCAAGTTTTGCATTTCTTGCGGTTACAGGGGAAGGTGCTGGGAGTGGAGGTTGGGTTGGTGGGGGATGTGGACCTGACAAGGGAGTCACGGAGGGAGTGGTCTTTTCGGAACGCTGAGAGGGGAGGGAAGGGAAATATATCCCTGGTGGTGGGGTCCGTTTGGAGGTGGCGGAAATGACGATGGATGATATGATGTATATGGAGGTTGGTGGGGTGATAGGTGAGGACCAGTGGGGTTCTGTCCTGGTGGCGATTGGAGGGGCGGGGCTCAAGGCAGAGAAGCGGGAAGTGGAGGAGATGCGGTGGAGAGCATCGTCGATCATGTCTGCGGGGAAATTGCGGTCTTTGAAGCAGGAGGCCATCTGGGTTGTACAGTATTGGAACTGGTCCTCCTGGGAGCAGATGTGGAGGAGGTGAAGGAATTGGGAATATGGGATGGCGTTTTTACAGGGGGAAGGGTGGGAGGAGGTGTAGTCTAGGTAGCTGTGGGAGTTGGTCGGTTTATAGGAAATGTCCGTGTTGATTCGGTCGCCCGAGGTGGAAATGGAAAGGTCTAGGAAGGGGAGGGAGGAGTCTGAGATGGTCCAGGTAAATTTGAGATCAGGGTGGAAGGCATTGGTAAAGTGGATGAACTGTTCAACCTCCTTGTGGGAGCACGAGGCAGCACCGATACAGTCATCGATGTGGTGGAGGAAAAGGTGGGGGGTGGTGCCAGTGTAGCTGCAGAAGATGGACTGTTCCACATATCCTACGAAGAGGCAGGCAGAGCTGGGGCCCATGCGGGTGCCCGTGGCTACTTCTTTGGTTTGGAGGAAGTGGGAGGATTGGAAAGAGAAGTTGTTCAGAGTGAGGACCAGTTCAGTTATTCGAAGGAGGGTGTCAGTGGAAGGATACTGGTTGGTTCGGCGGGAAAGGAAGAAGCAGAGGGCTTTGAGTCCTTCGTGATGGGGGATGGATGTGTACAGGGACTGGATGTCCATGGTGAAGATGAAGATAAACAGGAAAGAAAGCAATGGTGCCACAAGGAAGATCTGTTTGAGACAAGTGATTAGGATCTGGATTACAACACCTGAAAGTGTGGCAGAGGTAGGTTCCATTAAGGTATTCAAGAGAAACTTAAATTTCATGTGAAAATGTGCAAGGCTATGAGAAAAAACAAAGAGGAATACCAGTGGGTAACTTACTTCTATCAAGGGGCAGCACAAACATTATAAGTCAACAACCTCTTTCTGTCATGTAAACTTTCTATGATCAGCTAGACTTACACAATGACTCTTTAAAAAAACGGAAGAAAAAATTGTATAAGTCAAAAGAGTTGAACATCCACGTTGTTTATGAACAGTTCATTCTGAACTGTCTTGTCATTTTCTTCATGGACTTGTTGAATTGAAATTCTTCACATGTATCACTAAACACAAATCAATATCCTTTTATTGTCCTGAGTTAGCTGTGATGGGCAACTTGCCACAGGAAATATCAGGGACTATAATAAATTACAACTCCAGTGCTATATTGGAAACTCTCAATGCTCTGGTTAAATTAATCGAGCTGACACAATCTATGGTGAACAAAGATTGCAATCTGCTTTTTAAACCATCCAACATCTGCGCACTGTGCAGAAATTGATGATACAACAGTAATTCTAATATCACTGTAAAAATCTTTGAGAAATTTCAATGATTTATATCTGCCAAATAGATTTTGGGATACTCCAAGTAGAAATAACAATTTCCACCTTTTCTATTGCTGAGATGTTGTTTCATTCATTGATGGGATATAGGCTTTGCTATCTGGCCAGCATTTATTGCCTGCAAGTAGTTGCCCTTAAGAAACTGCCTTCTTTAACCATTTCAGTCATTTTTTTTTGTAGGTACAACCATAATGATATTTAGAGAGGGAGTTCCAGGATTTTGAATGGCGACATATTTCCAAGTCACGATAGTCGGGCCTAAAAATGGGGAGTTTTGAATGTTATTTTAGATGAAGGAAAATTAACCCTTACCAACTCCTAATATTGCCAGTACAGAATATTAACTTGAAAAGCTCAATGAATTTGAATGACATAAGCGGTAAAGTCCCTATTATCTGAATCACAAGTATCTGAAACTCTTCTGTAAACAGTTTCTGAGATTCTTGATCAGACAGACCAATGAACTGAGGAGTGGCAGATGGAGTTCAATTCAGATAAATGTGAGGTGTCGCATTTTGGTAAGGCAAAACAGGGCAGGACTTTTAGAGTAACTGGTAGGGCTCTGAAAAGTGTTGGCGGACAAAGAGATCTAAGGGTTCACGTGCGTAGCTCCTTGAAAGTGGAGTTGCAGGTAGACAGGGTGGTGAAGAAAGCATTCAGCACACTTGCCTCCAGTGGTCAGAACATTGAGTATAAGAGTTGAGATGTCAGGTTGCAGCTGTACAGGACTTTGGTAAGGCCACTTTTAGAATACTGTATAAAATCTGGTTCCCCTTATGTAGGAGGGATGTTGTTAAACTTGAGATTCTACAGAAAAGATTTACAAGTATGTTGCTGAGACTACAGGGTTTGAGTTATAGAACATAGAAAAATACAGCGCAGTACAGGCCCTTTGGCCAATCAAGCCCACCTAACCAACATTAGTCCACTATCCTCCATATGCCTATCCAATGCCCATTTAAATGCCCATAAAGAGGGAGATTCCACCACTGCTACTGGCAGGACATTCCATGAACTCACGACTCGCTCAGTAAAGAACCTACCCCTAACATCTGTCCTATACCTATCACCCCTTAATTTAAAGCTATGCCCCCTCGTAATAGCTGACTCCATACGTGGAAAAAAGTTCTCATGGTCAACCCTATCTAAACCCCTAATCATCTTGTACACCTCAATCAAGTCACTCCTAAACCTTCTTTTCTCCAATGAAAACAGCCCCAAGTGCCTCAGCCTTTCCTCATATGATCTTCCTACCATGCCAGGCAACATCCTGGTAAACCTCCTCTGCACCTGTTCCAGTGCCTCCACATCCTTCCTATAGCATGGCAACCAAAACTGCACACAATACTCCAGATGCAGCCGCACCCAGAGTCTTATCCAACTGTAACATGACCTCAGGACTCCGGAATTCAATTCCTCTAACAATAAAAGCCAGGGAGAGGCTTAACAGGTTGAGGATATTTTCGCTGGAGCATTGGAGATTGAGGGGTGACCTTGTAGAGGATCTTATAAAATTATGAGTGGCATAGATAGGGTGAATAGTCAAGGTCTTTTTCCTAGGCTGAGGGATTCAAAACTAGAGGGTGTTGGTTTTAGGTGAGAGGGGAAAGATTTAAAAAGTACCTGAGGGGTAACATTTTCATGGAGAGAGTGGTGCATGTATGGAATGAACTGCCAGAGGAAGTGGTGGAGGCTGGTACAATTGCAACTTTTAAAAGGCATTTAAATGGATTACAAATAGGAAGCGTTTACATGAATATGGGCCAAATGGGACTAGGTCAGATTGGGATGTCTGGTTAGCATGGACGATATGGACTGAGAGGTCTGTTTCTTGTGCTGTGCAACTCTGTGACTATGACTCTATGATTCTTAAACAGAGAAAGGGAAAGAAGCATTCTACTGATTTTGCTTTTATCTAAACTTTTTCAGCCTCTAGGAATTGATCCTTGTTCTGCAGCTGGTCAACTGGTGAGCATCTGGTAAGTGATTAAGGCCTATTTTATTCCTAAGGTTCAAATTGATAAAGTAGCTGGTGGTAGGCTTGTTAATACCTATAACAACATAACTAAATATAATGTTGAGCACAATAATTCAATAGTTCATTAGAACATATTGAAAATGTCAAAACTTTTGATGTAGTACGTGAGGGTACCTATATTAGTTTGGTCCAGAGCAAGCATACGAGTTTGAAATTTGAGAAGTTTTGGCCCAGAGTTTAAGAGCAGGGGGCTGAACTACAGATACCACACACATCAGAGTACCTACATTCATTGTTCTAGTGTCACAAAGCTTGTCCCTTTGTTTTCTAAAAGCAGTTCCTTGGCTCTCGGAGACTCTGACAGTGATTTTTTGTATGATGAAAGGGGAGTGGTCAGCTCTTTAGCTGAGCTGAACTGAGCTGTTTTTAGTTCAGTATTGAACTGGAAAATTCAATGAGGAGCTGTGTGATCACGGCATCATGGTACAGTCAACCATTCAAGAGGTGTATGGTGAGAAGGAATGTAGTAGTAGTAGAGAACAGTAGAGTGAAATATTTAAAAACTCTTCTTTGACGCAAAGAAAGTTAGTCCAGATGGTTATGTTGCTGCCCATTGCCTGGGTTTGAGCCATCTGATCAGAGTTGGAGAGGAAACTGGAGTGGGGAAGGGAGAATCCACTTTTATGTACCACCAATGAAACAGGCAGGGCAAACGTCGTCAATTTGAGGGGCTTGGTGCCAAATAAAAAAGTAGAACTTAAAAGGTCATTGCCTCTGCATTATTACCTGAGTTCCATGGAATTGGCTTAGGCAAATCAGATTAAAGAGATGGATGCATTGTTGAAAGCGCAGTGTGGGAGAAATGGGTTCTGGGCCATGGTGGACTGGCATCAGTACAGGGGAGAATTGGATCTGTACTGATGGAGCCATTTATACCTGAACTATAAAGGAGTTATTCTTCTTGACAATGGCATAACTAGGGAAGGAGGAGGATTTTAAACTAAACAGTGAGGGGAAGCATTGAAATATAGAAGCATGTGGCAAAACAGGAAGAGTCAAAGAGAAAAATATCAACACAGAAAGTATAAGAAATGATGGAAAGAATGAATCTAAGGGTCGACCAAGAGATAAAACTGGACTTTACAACGAGAGTCAAATGATAAAAATGAACATTTTGTATCAAAATCCATGTGGTATTTGAAATGAAACAATGAAAATAAAATAGAAATGAATAAGTAGGATGTGGTGGCTGTTATGGATGACATGGATTTAGTCCTAACTCTTGCAGGGTACATGACATTTAGGAATATCAAGAAAGTAAGCTGAGGTAGGGGTTAGTACTGTTAGCTTATGATGGTATTAGCACAACATAGAAAGTAGATCTACGTTCAGGAAATCAAGATAGGGAAATAGTTTGGTTACAAGAAAGTTTCACACAGTCAGGATATCTGGAGTGATACACAGCCTGAGTGATTAGATATTTCAGGGATTTTGGACGATTGTGGGAACTTGGTGCAGAAAGGAAAAGAATCGTTGTGCTTCCTTTTTTTGGTTCATTGTTGGTAATGTCTTTTAATGGGATAAATTGAAGCTCAGGAACAGAGAACTAGTACAAAGCAAAGGCATCACGGGAAAACCACACTGAAGACACTCACTGGGATCTCCGGTCTTGGAGTGGAGCCTGTGGGGGAAGAGCTTGCAATGAGCAGTGAGTGATAAAAATATAAATAAAAACACTTCATTCTTACCAGATAACAACAATTGAGGTAATGGCACAGAGAAGGGATGGTGTGATTAGTTGCTTTGGAACTAAATTAGGGACTGAGAAATTAGTACTGGTAGGGAGACAGAGTGCAAAGACCTTATTTTGGCAGTTAGTAGTTTGTTAGGAATAGAGGGAGAAAGAGAAGGGGAGAGATAGAAAGCTGATACAGTGTGTCATGGGGAAGACTGAGTAATGCGTTGGGGGTGGGGGCAAGATTAGATGGGGTTGGAGGTGGGCAGGGGAGGTTGGTTGAGTGGTGGGGTGGGATGGGGGCTTGCATGCAGTGCCTTTGCCTAGTCTCCTGAACGGGGAACAGACTTCACAGAAAAATCTGAGCCCCAGAGGAAATCAATTAACTGAATAATCAATTATCCGAACAAAATAGTGCCCACCCATCTCATTCGGATAATCGAGGTTCCTCTGTAATTGGTAGGGATCACAATGGCAGGAGAATGTGGACTGCTCCTCCTGTAATATACAGGAAATCAGGGACACTTCCAGGGTCTGTGGTGACTATGTGCATAGGGTGTGTGTTCAGTTAGAGCTCCCATGGAGTGGCTGAAACTGCAGATGGATTCAGTATAGAGCATCTGTGATGCTTAGGACGTCTCAGAGAGCATGTTTAGTGAGCTGGTCCCACCACCAGTAAGGGCTGCACAGGCAGAGAAGTGTTGGGTGGTTATGTGGAAGATGAATAAGCGTAAGCAGATAGTGCAGGAGTCCTATGTGGCTGTTCCCCTCTCAAATAGATCAACTGTTTGGATCCTGTTGAGGTGGAACGGTCTCACAGGAGAAAGCGGCAAGAGCCATGTTTAAAAATGGTTGGTTCTGCTGCACAACAGGGAAGGGAAGAGACTAGGAGAGTTTTAATGGTGGGAGACTTAATAGTAAGAGGAACTGACAGATGGCTCTGTGACAGCAAAACACCTTTGAATGGTATGTTCCCTCCCTGGTGCCAGTGTCAGGACATTCTGAAAGGGGACGATGAATGATCAGCAGTAATGGTACATCTTGGTATCAAAAACACGGTTAAAAAAAAAAAGAGGACCTGCTGCAGGAATTTAGAGTTAGGTAGTAAATTAAAGAAGACAACGACGAAAGTTGTAATCTCTAGATTCCTTCAGTACCACGTGCTGTTAAGTATAGTGTTATGAAGTTGAAGGCATGTACTGTGCCTTTAAGAGACAGTGAATGCTGTTCTGAACTGAGAGATTACCAGCACTTGTGTATATGATTGGATGGTAGTCCCAGAGTGTACTGAAAAGTTGAAAATATGTAACATTTAGCAGTGAAATGGATACCTGAGATTTGGTTGCTGTTTTGACAATTCAAATTTAACCAATCAATTTAAATTCTGTTCCAGAATATCTAATCGAGTTTGAATTTATTGTTTTGTCAAGATCAAGCCAATGAGACAATCTAATGTTGGGGGTATAAGAATGCGGACATTTTGAAAATTGGTCAGATAGTAACTGCTTAGGGAAAGAAACTGTTGGAGAGCTAATTGTCCATCTTACATCTTTCTCTCAAAGAAATTAGGAAACACTCTCTATCAAAGGTACCTTCTCATATAAAGTTGAAAAATGTGATGCTGGAAAAACACAGCAGGCCAGGCAGAATCCGAGGAGCAGGAGAATTGACGTTTCGGGCATAAGCCCTTCTTCAGGCTTAAGATTGCTGTGAATGCTACAGTCATATCTTTTGCACTGATGTGCTGGCCTCATCCACTATTGAGGAAGGAGATATTTGTGGAGCCTCCTCCTCCAGGATGTTATTTAATTGTCCACCACCATTCTCATGTAAACCCTATTTGGAATAAAAAGAAAGAAGATAACCAAGGCAGATCAGTGGCAGGGAAATTGAAGACAACGGAGAAGACAAAGACTGTGTGATTTTGAGATTAAGTTAATGTAATTTTAATATGTCATATTGGAACATCATATTGTTAATGAGTTGGAGTCAGAGAGTGAGCAGTTAGGAGAAGGGGGAGGCTTAGATTTGTGAATAGTTTTTTTGTTTAATGTTCACTTTTACAGTAAGAAAATAAAGTGATGTCATTTTCTTTAGCTAGTGGTACTTAGGAGTTCTCTGTCACTCATATTTTAACAGATTACGAGGCGAGCTTTTCTGGGTGTTTGGTTTAATTAACTGAAAGTGTTCGCCTTCGTGTCCTAACAATAGGAATAGAAAGAGTGGTCAGAATATGAAAGGGATAGTGTAGAAGGCTGAGCTTAGATTTTTGGATCACTGGGGAAGGTAGGACTTGAACCAGCTGTACAGATTGCACCTGAACTGGATTGGGTCTAACATCCTTGCTGGGAGGTTTGCTGTTCAAGAGATTGTACATGAATTTGGCAGGGGGATTTTTTCTGCTATTTAAAATGTGTTTTTAATATTTTTTGTGGGATGTGGGCATCACTGGCTGAACAGAATGTATGACCCATCTCTAATTGCCCTTAAAAACATGGTGGTGAACTGCCTTCTTGAACTGCTACAGTCCTCATTCTACAGTTTGACCCACAGGTCTTTTAGGGAGGGAATTCCAGGATCTTAACCCAGAGACAATAACGGAATGGCAATATGTTTCCAGATCAGGATGGTAAATGTCTTGGAGGGGAACATGCAGGTGGTGGTGGTGCTCCCATGTATCTGCTGACCTTGTCATTTTAGATGGAACTGGTCATGGGTTTGGAAGGTGGCGTCTGAGGATTTTTGGTGAATTTTTGCAGTGCAACTTGTAGATAGTACACACTGAGCATTGGTGGTGGAGGTTTGTGGATGTGGTTCCAATCAAGCAGGCTGTTTTGTCCTGGATGGTGTCAAGCTTTTTGAGTGCTGTTGGAAATGCATCTACCCAGGTGCATGGAGCGTATTCGATCACACTCCTGACTTGTGCCTTATAGATGATGGACAGGCTTTGGGGAGTCAGGAGATGAGCCATTGTTTTTAGCTGATGAGTCCAGTTGAGTTTCTGGTCAGTGGTATACCCAAGAATGTTGATAGTGGGGGATTCAATTATGGTAACAACATTATATGTCAAAGGTTAGATTTGCTCTTATTGGAGATGGTCAATGCCTGGTATTTGAGTGGTGTGAAAGTTACTTGCTGCTTTTCAGTCCAAGCCTGAATAATATCCAGATTTTATTGCATTTGAATATGGACTGCTTCAGTATCTGAGAATTGTGAATGGTGCTGAACATTATGCAATCATTGGTGAACATCCCCAGCCATGATGGAGGAAAGGTATTAGTGAAGCATCCTGCAGAAATGTTCTGGAGCTGAGATAATTGAATTTCAACAACCACAACCATTTTCCTGTATGCCAGGTATGATTCCAACCAGCAGAGATTTTGCCTTGATACCCATTGATTCCAATGCTGCTAGGGCTTCTTGGAGCAACACTTGAATACATCAGCTTTGATGTCAAAGGCTGTCACTTCACTTCTGAAAATCAGTTCTATCGTCCATGTTTGAACCAAGGCTGTAATGAGGTCCGGTGCTCCGTGGCTCTTGCAGAACCCAAACTGAGCATCACTGAGCAAGTTATTGTTGAGCAGATTGATAGCACTGTTGATGACACCTTCTATCATTTTACTAATGATTGAGAGGAGACTGGTAGGCCGGAAATTGGTCACTAGGCTTTGCCCTGCTTTTTATGTTCAGACATTCCGGGCAATTTCCCACATTGTCAGGTAGATGGCAGTGTTATAAATGTACTGGAAGTGCTTGTTTAAGGGAACAGCAGGTTCTGGAGCATAAGTCTTAAGTGCTTTTGCCAGAATATTGTCGGGCCCTATAGCCTTTGCAGTATCCAGCGTCTCCAACTGTTTTTGATTCATGTGGAGTGAATCAAAAAGGTTGATGATTGGTATCTGAAATGCTGGGGACTACTGGAGAAGGCCAAGATGGATCATCCACTCCACACTTCTGGCTTAAGATTGCTGTGAATGCTACAGTCATATCTTTTGCACTGATGTGCTGGCCTCATCCATTATTGAGGATGGAGATATTTGTGGAGCCTTCTCCTCCAGAAAGTTATTTAATTGTCCACCACCATTCATGGCAGGATATGGAGGGACTGAAGAGCTTAGATTTGATCTGTTGGTTGTGGGGTCGCCTAGCTCTATTACTTGCTGGTTATGCTGTTTGGCATGACTGACGATAGTATGGCTTTAAGCGGTGTATTTTGTCCGTTTTGTTTAACAAAGAGAGGTTGAGAAACAAGCTCCAAGCCAATAAAGTAAATAACATGTGAGGCCTTGGATTATTTTTTAAAGATGTTGGAACAATAGAAGTAGTCTGAATAGGTGGGGTCACACTCCCACAGAACCAGGATTTTGTTAACTTTCAGTAGCTGTTGGAGTTTGGAAGCTGCTATACATCTCTTCCTGCTGCAGCAAAATGCTTGAGTTCTCTCTCTGGCTCTCTCTTTCCCTGAGGTTTTCTTTTGATATTCTTTCCTCCCGGACTGGAGAATTGCATATGAGATAATCTATTTCATTGAATTTGCTTTTTCCAAGGGTGCATTTGTGGCATGTTAGTATATTGGAACAGTTTCTGTTTAGTCGTTAAATAATCTATCATTCTGTTAAGTTTTCCAATAGAGTTAAATTATTCCAATCCTGCTTTCTTCTGTTTGTATTTTAACTGTAGTGTATGAATAAAATGTGTTTTGCTTCAAGCCTGGTAGTTTAACCAATCAAATTGCATCTGGAACACAACGCCTGGTACTTGCCTTTAAAATAAGAAAAAGGCAGGGTCTAGACTATCTCCTTGACATGTTTTGAGGTGGTTTGGTCTGGTCCACAACAGATGCAAACAATCCTATTTGATAGCTTCACCAGGTTAACACTTAATTTTTAGGTTTGTCTGGTGCTTGTCCTACAATGCCATCCTGCACTCTCCATTGAACCAGAGTTAATCCTCTGGCTTGATGGTAATGATTGAGTGGGGCAATGCTGGACCATGAGGTTGCTGGAGTACAATTCTGCTGCTGTTGATTGTTCACAGTGCATCATGCGTGACTCTCTTGATAGAGCACTGAGTGGATGTAAAATTGACAGCAAGATTGAAAGGGCTCAGAAAAAATTTACCAGGATGTTGCCAGGGTTGGAGGGTTTGAGCTATAGGGAGAGGTTGAATAGGCTAGGGCTGTTTTCCCTGGAGTATCAGAGGCTGGGGGGTGACCTTATAAAGCTTTATAAAATCATGAGAGGCATGGATAGGCTAAATAGACAAAGTCTTTTCCCTGGGGTGGGAGAATCCAGAACTAGAGGGCGTAGGTTTAGGTTGAGAAAGGAAAAAATATAAAAGAGATCTAAAAGGCAATTTTTTTCATGCAGAGGGTGATACGTGCATGGAATGAGCTGCTAGAGGAAGTGATAGAGGCGGGTACAATTGCAACATTTAAAAGGCATCTGGATGGGTATATGAATAGGAAAGCTTTGGAGGGATACGGGCCAGGTGATGGCAGGTGGAACTAGACTGGGTTGGGATATCTGGTTGCCATGGACAAGTTGGACCGAAGGGTCTGTTTCCATGCTGCATACCTCTATGACTCTATGACTCTAAGATTCAATTAACTATAGAAGGAAAACCAGGACAGTCCAGCTGGTGGTGCAGACATGTGCATGATAAGGAGCTTGGAAGGACTGGAAAGCTAAATTGTAATTATTATAATACAATGAGCTTAACTGGTGAGGCAGAAGAATGCAGAATGTTGATCAATATGCAGGAATTTGATATCATTGCAATCACTGAGACCGATTAAAGGAACGGCAAGGCTGGTAGCTCCACATTCTAGGAGAAAGTGAGATGCTGGAGATCAGAGCTGAAAATGTGTTGCTGGAAAAGCGCAGCAGGTCAGGCAGCATCCAAGGAACAGGAAATTCGACGTTTTGGGCATAACCCTTCCTGAAGAAGGGCCTATGCCCGAAACGTCGAATTTCCTGTTCCTTGGATGCTGCCTGACCTGCTGCGCTTTTCCAGCAACACATTTTCAGCTCCACATTCTAGGACATTGAAGTTTTGGGTACAGTTGGGATTGTAATAGAGGTTGGGTCATTGCATTATTGATGAAGGAGACCATCATTGCAGTAATGAGGGAAAAAGTCTTCAAAGGCTGTTCAAATTAGGCCATCTGCGTTAAGCTTAGAAAACAAAGGGGGTGATCACCTTGGGATTATACTACAGGCTTCCCACCAATCTGAGGAGGATACAGAAGCAAATATGTAGGCAAATTAGAGAGAGATGAGAGAGGAAGATGGGTATAGTAGTAAGTGATTTCAATATTCCTTATATTGACTGGGATCGCCTTAGTGTGAAAGGGTCAAACAAGGTCAAATTTTTAAAGTGGATCCAGGAGATCTTTTCGTGCCAGTATATAGGTAGTCCTACTAGAGATGGGACATTGCTAGATCTAATCCTAGGGAATTAAACCAATCAACAGGTTGAAGTTTCAGTGGATAAACATTTTGGGGGATAGTGACCATGACTGTATAGGTTTCAAAGTCCCTATGGAAAGGGATAAGTTTAGCGCATAATTTGTATCTAAATTAGGGGAAGGAAAATTTAAAAATCATTAGTCAGATTCTGGCAAACATAGCCGGGATGCAACTACTTGCAATTAAGTCGACATTTGGAAAGTTGGAATGCTTTAAAATTGTTTAGTAAACATTCTAAGACTGAAGGGCAAGGGCAGCAAGTCCAGGGAACCTTGGAACCAGGGAATCTCAACATATAATTCACCATCTTCCAAATCTCTCACCTCCAACCTCATCCCACTTCCAGCCCCCTCTCTCTGCCCAGCCCCCTTGAGCTGACCTAACCTGTCCACCTTCCTTCCCACCTATCCGCTTCACCTTTCCTGCTGACTAATCTCAAATCACTCCTTATCTGTATCCACCTATCACCATCCCATCTACCTTTCCCTAGCCCCCACTCCTATTTATTTATCAGCTCCCTTCCCCTTCCCCAGTCCTGATGAAGAGTTCTGCCTGAAACCTCGACTCTCCTAGTCGTCTGATACTGCTTGATCTCCTGTGCTTTTTCCAGTCCTCATTTCATTGATTCTGACTTTCCAGCATCTACAATCCTCACCATCTCCAGGGAACATTAGACGTCAAGAGATAGCAAGTGTTTGATAAAGAAAAAGAAGGAAGCATACATTAGGCACAGAGCACTAAAACAGGGGAGGCCCTTCAGGAGTATAGAGAGTGTAGGGGGGACTAAAAAACCATAAGAGGGCAAAGAGGAGCCATAAAATATCTTTGACAGATAAGATTAAGGAAAACCACCAGGCATTTCATCAGTACATTAAGAGCAAAAAACGATAATCAAGGAAAGACTCTGCACTATTAGAGACCAAAGGGTCAATCTGTGAATGGAGTCAGAGGATGTGGGTAAGGTTTTAATTGAATATTTCTCAGCTGTATTCACAAAGGAGAAAGACATTGTCATTGGAGATTTCTGTTGGGATAGTGATATTTCAGAGCATGTTAAGATTAACAAGGAGGATGCATTAGATGTTTCAGTGGGCAAATCGGTAAATAAATCCCCAGGGCCTTATAAGATGTCTCCCAGGCTGCTGTGGGAGACAATAAAGGAGATTGCTGGGGTCCTGACAGAGATATTTAATCCTTCACTAGTGACAGGCAAAGTGCCAGATGAGGGAGGATAGTTAATGTGGTTTCCTTCTCTTAAGAAGGGCAGCAGGGATAGATCAGGTAATTACAGACCAGTTTGTCTGACATCAGGGAAATTATTGGAAAAAGTTGTAAGGGACATGATTAATCAACACTTGGAGTGGACAGGGACTGATCAGGGATAATTGACATGGATTAGTTAGAAGGAGAACCTGTCTGAGTAATTTAATTAAATTTCATTGAAAAGCTGATTTAATATATTTTTGAGGTTGGTGCAGTTGATCTGGTTTACATGGACTTCGGTAAGGCCTTTGAAAAGTTCCCACATGGAAGGTTGATCTAAAAGTTAAGAACTCATGGGATCAAATAGAAGTTGACAAACTCTGTAAAAACTGAGAAATGATGAAGGCAAGGGGTCCCTTGGAGGAGCAATGTGCAGGCCCCCGAACAGTAATCACACAGTAGAGTGGAACATAAAGCAAGAAATATGAGAGCTTATCAGAAAAGAGCAATGATTCTCACTTTAGATTTAAATCTACATAAAGATTAGAAAACAGAAGCGGAAAGGTAGCCTAGATGAGAAGCTTTCAGTATAATTTATTCAAACAGCATGTTGTGGGATTGACCAGAGAGCAACCTACACCACACCTACATTGTGTAATGAGATGGGGTCAATTAATCACCTTATGGAAAAGGCAACCCTAGATAGCAATGGCCATAGTACGATTGAATCTCACATTCAGACTCAGGGTGAGAGGAGCTGATCTGAGGTTATATAGTAAAAACATTAATGAGGGCAATGATGAGGACATGAAAACAGAGCAAATAAAGTGAGTGGTAAATTACATAAAGAATTAGTCAATAGAGATGCAGTGGCAGATATTTAAGGAGAGATGTTATAACATGAATAACAGATTCATTACGATGAATAATAAAAATGCTAAGGAACAGACCCGCAATCTGTAATTAACTAGAAATGTGAAAAATAGTATCAAACTTAGAGAAAAAGCAAAAATAGATGGCCGGTCAGGGAAATAGACAGAACATAAAAGGAACAGCAAAGATTTGCCAAAGAAAAATGAATAAGGAAAAAACAGAGTATGAAAGAAAGGTAGTCAGAAGCATAAAACCAAATGGTAAGAGTTTAATTAAATATGCAAAGAAGAAAAGAGATCAAGTCCTTGAGCAAGTCAAACTAAAAAATTAGTAATAGAAACTAAAGAATTAGGTGGTGAGTTGAAGAGTAATTTCACATAGGTCTTCACTATAGGTGACAGTCCAGATGCAGCAATGAATCAGGAAATGGAAAAAAAGGTGGAACTCAGGAAAATCACAGTCACCATTAACATGGCACAGTGTAAATTGTTGGAGCTGCAGGCTGATGGGTCCTTAGGCCCTGATGTACATCATCCAAATGTCTTAAAAGAAATAGTTAGTGTGATGATTTATACATTGGTTTTTAGTTTCCAAAATTTCCTTGATTCAGGATTGGTCCCATAAGATTATTAAACAATAAGATAAAGGAGCATAAGATTAGACTAGATTATTTACAGTGTGGAAACAGGCCCTTCGGCCCAACAAGTCCACATCAACCCTCTGAAGAGCAACCCACCCCCCTACATCTAATACTACAGGCAATTTAGCATGGCCACTTCACCTAACCTGCACATTTTTGGACTGTGGGAGGAAACCAGAGCACCTGGAGGAAACCCACACAGACATGCAGAGAATATGCAAACTCCACACAGACAGTTGCCTGAGATGGGAATTGAACCCAGATCTCTGGTGCTGTGAGGTAGCAGTGTTAACCACTGTGCCACCATGCTGCCCATTAGTCCAGTTGAGAATGTTCTGCCTTTCAAACATGGTTGATCTGACTAATCTCAAATTCCACTTTCCTGCCTTTTCCCTATAACCCTTGCTTTCCTTACAGCTTGAAGATCTGTCTATCTTTGCTTTGAATATACTTAATGAGCCAGCATCAACAGCCTTCACTAATAAAGATTTCTACAGGTTCACAATTCCTTTGGATTGGAAGTTAGCAAATATAACTCCTTTATTCAAAAAGGAATGGAGAAAGAAAGTAGGAAACCACAGATCAATAAGTTGAACATTTTTTGGAGGTAAAATGTTGTAAGATATCACTAAAGACAGTACATGTAGCAGAGTGCTTGGATCAATATAATCAAGCAGAGTCCACATTGTTTTGTGAATGGGAAATCACCATGGAAAATGAATTTATTAAAGTTACTTGAAGATGTAATGTGCTTAGGATAAAGCAGAACTAGTGGATGTTCTGTACTTAGATTTCTAGAATACATTAAGATTTCACATCAAAGACTATTACAGAAAATAAAAACCCATGCTGTAGAGAGTAATATATTGGTATGAATAGAACAGTGGCTGGCTAACAGAAAACAGATAACAGACATAAATGGGTCTATATAATTTTGCAAAATATTAGGAGTGTTGTGCCATAAGAATCACTGCTGGGAAATTAAATATTTACAAATATATAAATGAAGGAATAGAAGTATCGTAACTAATTCACTGATGATGCAAAAGACGACAAGTTGTGGACAGGACCCAAGAATATTACAAAAAGATATTAATAAGTGACTGGGCAAAGAGGTGGAAAGTGGAGTACAATTTAGGAAAATGTATCATTGTCTATTTTTATAGGAAGAATAACAATAAAGTATATTATGCAACAGGTGAGAGATTGCAAATCCCTAAATTACAAAAGGATCTGATTGTCTTTGTGCATGAACCATACCTAATGGGTAGATACAGCGAGTCATTAGCAAAGCTAATAGCATGTCTCATTTATCATGAAAAGAATTGACTACAAAAGTAGGGAGGTTGTGCTTCAGTTTAACAGGGCATCTGGCATATTGTGCACAGCCTTATTCAGGAGCAAATTAGAGAAGTCAGCTTCTCTGGTCTGTCTCCAAAGCCAGAATATATTTCCTGCGATAATAGGATCAAACTCTTCATACTTTTCCAGGCGTGATGTTGTATAACATATTGATACATATTGTGAAAACTTATGAGGTGGAGGTGCCAGTGTTAGACTGGGGTGAACAAAGTCAGAAGCCACACGACACCAGGTTATCGTCCAACAGGTTTATTTGACCTGGAAAAATTTATGGCCCAGCACAGATACCTTGCTACTAGCTACAGTTTGACATCATGAAAACATCTTCCTGCCTCACTGCCAACTCTCTATCTTTTATTAGCTCACCAATCTTCTATCCATGCTAATGTATTACACCCAACACCATGTCTTCTTATCTTATTATGTACTGAAAATGTGTTGCTGGAAAAGCGCAGCAGGTCAGGCAGCATCCAAGGAACAGGAGATTCGATGTTTCGGGCATAAGCCCTTCATTCATTCCTGAAGAAGGGCTTATGCCAGAAACATCGAATCTCCTGTTCCTTGGATGCTGCCTGACCTGCTGCGCTTTTCCAGCAACACATTTTCAGCTCTGATCTCCAGCATCTGCAGGCCTCACTTTCTCCTATCTTATTATCTAGCCTAAAATGTCAAAGGCTTTCTGGAATTCAAAATATATTATGTCTACTGGCAACCCTTTCTATCTTGCTTGTTTCCATCTCTAATGGTGCAAATAACCTGTTTGACGTGATTTCCCCTTTACCAGGAGAAAGTGAGAACTGCAGATGCTCAAGATCAGAGTCAAAAAGTGTGGTGCTAGAAAAGCACAGCAGGTCAGGCAGCATCTGAGGATTAGTAGAATCTGGCTTAAGCCCTTCATCAGGAATGTGGAGGGGCAGGAGGGGTGGTGGGCGTGGGGAAGGGGCTGAGAGATAAATAGGAGGGTGGGGGTGGGGGTGGGGGTGAGGTAGCTGGGAAGGTGATAGATAGTTGACAGATGGGGGCTGATGGTGATAGGTCAGAGGGGAGGGTGGAGCAGATAGCTAGGAAGGAAGATGGACAAATGGGGCATTTCAAGAGGCTGGTGCCAAGTTAGAGGGTTGTATCTGAGATGAAGTGGGGTAGGGGAGGAGACTGGTGAAGTCAACATTGATGCCATGTGGTTGAAGGGTCCCAAGCCTCCTTCATCAAGCTATGCTGTATCTGCTTGACTGTATTATGTATTTTGAAATGTTTGTGTAATTGTATTATTTATAATTGACTCCAGCATTTTTCCAATAATAGATATTAGCTAACTGTCCTCCATTTACCATAGATTTTATCTCCATCTCTTTTTGAATAAATATGTTGAATTGGCAATTTCTAATCCACTTGTCCAGAATGTAAGGATTTTTGAAAGATTATTACCAGTGTATCCATTATCCAAGCTACTTCCTTTACTATCCTAAGACTCAACCCATCTGTAATTTTCAGCCTTTATATCCATTAGCTTTCCTAGTATTTTTTTCTACTGATAGCTAACATTTTTTTATTTGTTGAGAATTAAGAGTAAAGTTAAAAATACTAGTGGGTAATTAAATGAGAATTGGAATGTAAATCATCTTGTGGTTCAAAGGAGGGAAATGTTGCTGTTAATTAAGTGATAGCATAGTGATTACAATGAGGTCAGCCAGGTGGATCTCATAGACTATGAGTTCCTTGATTGCAGTGGTCAATCTGGTCCAGTCAGAGAGTCCTGGCTGACAGGTATGAACAAGAGCATAAAATAAGCACTACCGTAGTTAGTTGGTAGTGTAGGGACAAAAGTAAAAAAAGAAAAAAAAAACAGGAAAAAAAGAAAAAAAAGTAAAAAGAAAACAGGAGCATCAGATATTCTTTTCAGTCTGAAAGCTAGATCTAATGGAGCTGGATCAGTGTCAAGCTTTCTCCTCATGTAAATAAAGGGTGACTTGGTGATGACATACCGGCCTCCATGGAATTATTTCAAATATGAAATTGGCAGCCCATTTTACACTCCACCTAATCTTTTCAAAGTGTTTTTTTGCATGGCTGTTTCTTTTTGCATCAATGTAAGTATGTAATATTAACAGTGTTCTACAAGACACAATGTGATAACTAGAAACTGATGCCAAGTTTCACTGAAGAAATTTAAATATGCTGTTACAATTCCTTCTTTGCATCATAGCCCAACACAGTACTGCTGTATGCATGCTGCAGTAAATAAACATAACCTTTATAAGAACAATAAATTGTAAATCATCAGATGAATCACTAACATCTTCACCTTAACTCTTTATCAAAGAACTGACTATATTTACATTTTGTGGTGTGTGTTCACTAATGACCTAAAATCTTGATTACTTAAATTGTTTTACATTAACCAGTTAATTATCATGACACAAGCTTCAGTAAGGAGAAATGAGAACTGCAGATGGCTGGAGATCAGAGTTGAGTGTGTGGTGCTAGAAAAGCACAGCAGGTCACACGGCATGATTCGGGATAATTCCTGATGAAGGGCTTATGCCCGAAATGTCAATTCTCCTGCTCCTCCGATGCTGCCTGACCTGCTGTGCTTTTCCAGGACCCCATTCTCAACAAGTTACAATAAGAAGTCTGTACCAAATACAGTATAGCATCCTAATGAATGAGCTAACATCTTGCTAGATTCATTGTCAGAAGTCAGATAACAAAATCACAAATTAAAATTTCTTTATTACGTGGCATTATGATCAATTCATGTTAACGTTTTGTTGAAGTGGTCTGAAGATATTTAGTTATTATTAGTTATTATTAGTATGTTATTGCTGCAAATGTGTTGCTGGTCAAAGCACAGCAGGTTAGGCAGCATCTCAGGAATAGAGAATTCGACGTTTCGAGCATAGGCCCTTCATCAGGAATAAGAGAGAGAGAGCCAAGCAGGCTGAGATAAAAGGTAGGGAGGAGGGACTAGGGGGAGGGGCGATGGAGGTGGGATAGGTGGAAGGAGGTCAAGGTGAGGGTGATAGGCCGGAGTGGGGTGGGATGCTGCCTAACCTGCTGTGCTTTGACCAGCAACACATTTGCAGCTGTGATCTCCAGCATCTGCAGATCTCATTTTTTACTCATTAGTATGTTATTAGTTAGATTGTAAAATCTATGGGTTAAAAGGCAGTTCAAGTGTCTCAGTTTGGCTCGACATAGTATGAATTAAAACCACTTAATGTCCAAGATTGACACAAGGTTCACATAACAATTTTAAGCTGGATTCTTTGCTGGCTGATATGATAATAGCTTTGAACAGCAGTTCTATAAACTCAGATCAATGTTGACTTTAGCGCACTGTAAGCTTGTCATTGTAACAACTGAAATCCTGCAGATAATTTCCTTTAGGTTTTTAAGGACAATCGGCTATCTTCACTTAATCTGGCATGCCTAATTTTGTATTGCTGAAACTCCTTTCATAGCTCTAATATGTGTTTCTGCCTTCCCCACCCTCCCTCGATCACTCAACCACTTATCTCATTTTGGGTCTAACTTTCCAATCTTAGGTGACACACTGCCAATTGTCAATCGGTGGATTATGAGCATAGATTTTTATGCAAATATAAGCTGTTATTTGTGAAGACTCGTGAAACACACATTTCCAACCCTAACAATGTGGATAAATCTATTCCTATACCTTTTGGAGGACAAATGAATCCCTAGTTAATGCCCACTATCTGCATAAAATTAGATACTCAGTTAATACATAATTAGCATTTTGAACTACTTTGATGTTCAGAAATTTCTCTCAATAACAATTGTGAATTAGATATCATAACTTTTCTTGGACAAAGCCAGACCGCATTTCCCATTTGCTTCACTTGCAGATCAATATGACTGATACACTTTAAAGCAAGGACCCCTTTGTTTAGTGTTATTTCCATGAATAGATACACATCTAGAACCTAAGAGCTAACCATTATCTGTCATTATTCTCAAGGAATAAAGAGCATGGTGTCTGTATTTAACGTAGACAATAAATCCGAATGAGGAAACTAAAGGCTCTTATTTTTCAGCTGTGATTTGAAATTCCACGCAGTGTACTCATATATGTTCAATGAACCACCTGGGGCAGACCCCTTTAGTGTAATAACTGCCATTTCAGGTGCCAATATCTGTGTTAATATTTGGAAGGATAATAGGCAGTGATGATGCATTATAAGGAGATTTCTCCTTTTACATTTACATGTTATATAAATCATTGGAAGAACCAAGAATAAGGGTGAGGGACAAGGTTTAGCACAAAAGGCAGCTAAGCAATAGCAAATATCCAAACCTGCAAGCTGTCATGCTGCTTGTGTCTAAGTGAGAGAATTAAAGGTAAAAGGTAATAAAAGGGTCAATGTACAAACACCCTGCAGCGTGTAACCTCCAGATTTAATATTTCTGAAGCTGTGTGCTCTCTCCAACACAAATGTGGAAATTGCATGCTCGATTGGTGTCAGAGAGAGGTTGCAATATCGTAAAATCACCTTGGGTTCTTGCAATTTCCTTTCTACCTATGTGTAGTTTAATAGAGAAATGTATAATGCAAAGGGTAAGGCACATTAAAACATATCAGCATTAAAAGGGGAGACTAGTAGATTGGAACATAAACCACCCCCAACCCTGAGATTATATATAAAACAAAATGAGGACAAACGGAAGGAATGAAACTAAAAGAGCAGCATCTGAAAGATGCAAAATTCATATTTAGGCTTTGAAGAATGTTGGCTGTGGAAGTTTATAAATTAGATTGAAAGATATATTAGGATAATGAAGAGATGTGAAGCTGTTGATCAACTATTCCCACAGAAGAATCAGAGTGGATTAATCTGTTCTCTGTTGTAGAGTTATTAAAGATGTATGAGGCACTTTATTATGATATACTTGAAAGGAAAAAGACATCAAACATAAGCAAGAGGGGATACTAGTAATAAGGTCAGTAACAAGGTCCAATTGAACATATCACAAAATGTTCTGGTGTGATTGGACTCGGAGTCTGGAATACAGAAGTTGAGGAATTCATAATGCTGAGTTTGTATAATGCTGTAGGGCTGCATAGAGAGCTATGAATAAGAGTTTTACCATTGTAATAAGGCCATAATTTCTTTATGCATTACAGTCAATATGCTCCTGGCAGTCACCTACACAATAATCTTTCTTCGTCACTAGCTAATTCAATCATTGTGGCTAATTTGCTAAGAGACCAATCAGCCACCAAATTATACTGGACCACTTTAGTATTTTTCATTGGATTTGTGAGCATCTTCTGAATGCTTCAGAAAACTGGCTTTCCCTTTCTGGGTAATGCATTGTCCACTGATCAGCTGCCCTGCAACAACCTCAAGCTGCATTTAATTAGTAGTCGGCAACCTAAACTTCTTCACTAAAAGACTGCACTAAGTATTAAAGGGATAACTGCTAAGAAATATTTATTTTCCAAGGGACAATGAAGTTAAGAAAAATTGATGCTCAAAAGAAAATTGAAGGATTTAAAGTGTAAGACCATGTCAACGTGTAAGTAAAAATCGAAATGTACCAATGCAAAAAAATGAAGATGTTTTAAAACATTATCAAATTTAAAAGGGAAGACGAGTGATTTGGAATACATAAAAGCACTGACATAATATAGTAAAACTAAATGAGAGAAACCAGAACAAATGAAACTAAAAAGACAGTGGTGAGGGAGGCAAAATTAATGTTTAGGCTTTGAAGTATATTGGCAATGAAATTGTTAGAAATTAGATCAAAAGATAATTAAATCAATTCTAATAATGAAGAGATGTGAAAGCTGTCTGTTGATCAATAAGCTTTGTAAAGGATGATAGTTTTAGCACAGTACAAGACTTTTAAAAAATGAAGAGCATTATTGAAAATGAGCAAATAGTGTTGGTCTTGATAAAGAAGCCTATCACAGTTGAGTAAAATGCCTAGAAAATTAAAAGAAACTTCAGGAAATAGAGTTAGTCATAAAGATAACAAAAGATTGTCATAATTTAAAAAATTAGTAATGAGCATTTTAAACTAGAGAAAGAAGTAAAAATGGTAAGACTCAGAGGTAACTGTCCACGAAACACAGAAACCCAGCGCAAAGGTGCAGCAGGTAATCAGGAAGGCTAAAGGAATGTTGGTCCTTAGTTCTGGAGATTTGGAGTATAAAAGGAGTGAAGCCTTAGTGCAAATATACAGGGTGCTGGTGAGATCACATCTGGATCACTGTGATCCCCATTTTTGGTCCCCTTATTTAATGAAAAATATTGTTTCATTGAAGGTAGTTCAGAAAAGGTTCACTAGGATGATCCCTAGTGTGCAGCGATTGTCTTCTGAGTAAAAATTAATCTGGCTGGGACTCATTGGAGATTGTAGTTTGGAGGAATGAGAGGTGATCTAATTGAAACATATAAATCTAACTCTAAATATAGGATTCTTAAGGGGTTTGACAAGGCAAATGCTGAGAGAATATTTCCCTTCATGCAAGATTCTTGAAGCAGAGGGCATAGGATATAGTCTCAGAATTAAGGACTTTTTGTCTGAGAGGAGGAGAAATTTCTTCTCTCATGGAGTTGAGTGTCTTTGGAACTCCTTATCACAGGAGCTGTGGTGCAAAATCCTTGTGTGTATTTAAGGCTGAAATAGATTCTTAATCAGTAGGGAAATCGAGGGTTATGGGGAAAACACAGGAAAGTAACTGTGAGGAGTGTTAGATCAGCAAAGATCCTATTGAATGGTGGTGCCAAATCTATAGGCCAAATGGCCTACTCCTGTTCGTATTTCTTATGGTCTTATGACAACCTGCAAAGATGCCAGTATGATTACAATTGCAGTTTATAGACATTGTTCAATGTAACTGGAGAAAATAAAGGCCAGTAATTCTCTTGGACCTGTTCGAGCCCAACCACCAAAACCTCATGAAGTACATTGGAATCACCGCTAAGTTTTATAAGAAGTCCTTCCAATGCAATTCCTGTGGAGGTGAAGAGAATCAATTCTGAAGAATTTCTGGCTAAAATTCCAGGAGAAATGATAACTAGAGTACTTCGGAAGATAACATCAATAAGAATGCAATTTGAAAATCATACCTTGTTAGGAAAATGCATTAAATACAGCTGAAGGTGGTGTTGTAGATATGTAATATATAAAGGCAGTATTGAAGAAGAGAAACATCTTGAGTATCTAGGGAGTGGTGAGCCTATGGAATTCTCTGCAATAGCAATCTGTTGAGACCAAAACATTGAGAGCTTCAAGAAAGATATAATATAATTTTTAAAGCTAAAGAGACCAAAGGATATGGGGAGAAAGTGGGAACAAAGTATTGAGTTGGATGATCAGTCATGATAATACTGAATTATAATGGTGTATTGGCTAATGCCAATGAACCATAGACCGGTGATCTGGGCCATTATTTTGGAAATGCGGAATCTCAATAGACTCAATGTTCAACATGTTCAATGAATAGAGAGCAGCAAGGCCAGCTGAATATTGAACTACATGTGTAAACTGAAACAATCATCAGAAGAAGTTATGATCAAACTGTATCAGGCCATGTAATTCTTGATGAAGGGCTCTGGCCTGAAACATCGATTTTCCTGCTCCTTGGATGCTGCCTGACTTGCTTTTCCAGCAACACACTCTCAACTCTGATCTTCAGCATCTGCAGACCTCACTGTCTCCTAGACTATGTAATTGTCTGATTACTATATTCAGTTCTGGGTGTCTAGATCAAAGGGAGACCCAGAGGTAATAGTGCATGACGATAATCCCTATCCTTCAAAGTGTGAATCACCAGGACAGATGGGAGGTTTCTCAGCCTGGAAAGAAAACAAAAAGGTGATCTTTTGTAAATAGATGAAGTTGAATAATGAAAAGGTTTAACCATTATGCTATCTTCATCAAACTGTGGAATTTCCCATCTATTGGAACCAGGTTCAATTAAATCCCATCTGGCTTGGCGTGCCAGCCATTGCAGTACTCTATCATGCTAAAAGTGGTGTTTGTCACACTCAATATCTTCATCTTCTTTCCTGGAAGATTACTGTCACTTTCTCAGCTCTTCAGATTCCAACACACCTTTTCTTTGCCAGCTCCAGTTTTCAGAGCAAGGCTTGCTAGGATAATGTGACATATCCTGTCCTGCAAGGTCCCCTACAGACCCTAGCAGCATCAGAACCTTACCGTTAGCAATTGTACTGTCTGCTCTGAGATGGTCCTGCTTTGAGAATGAGCTGCACCATATCTATGCTCACCTCATTAAGGACATTCTGTAACAGATATCAGTCAAGATTAGAGTGGTGCTGGAAAAGTACAGCAGGTCAGGCAGCATCCGAGGAGCAGGAAAATCAATGTTACAGGCAAAAGCCCTTCATTAGGAATCTGCAGTCCTCACTTTCACCCTGTAACAGTTATCAGCCTTGGTTGCAGGGGATAGCCCTTATCTTCTAGCAACCAGCTACGTCAGGCATCGGATTCTTGAAATGAAGCAGAAAAATACAAGTTTGTATGGATTATGGGAAGGTGATGGCCTTGTGATACCATTGCTAGACTATTCATCCAGTCCAAAGGTGTGCAGATTAGGTGGATTGGCCATGCTAAATTGCCCACAGAGTCCAGGGATGGGCAGGCTAAGTGGGTTAGCCCTGGAAAATGCAAGGGCTACAGGGAAGAGGTAAGGAGTGAGAAGCTTTTCAGAGGGTTGGTGTGGATTTGATAGGCTGAATGGTCTGCTTCCCCACCGTAAAAATTCTATGATTCTAAAAGCAGACCCTGCTAATGTTCTGGGGACCTGGGTTCGAATCCTGCCATGGCAAATGGTGGAATTGGAATTCAATAAATATCTGCAATTAGAAAACTAACAAGGACTGTGAAGCCATTGTTGATTGTCAGAAAACCCCATCTGGCTCACTAATATCCTTTAGGGAAGGAAACTGGCCATCTTTACCTGATCTGGTTTTCATGTGACTTCAGACCCACAGCAATGTAGTCAACACTCAACTGCCTTTCATGCAATTGGAGATGGCAATAAATGCTTTCCTGGCCAGTGACACCCACATCCTGTGAATGAATTAAAAAAAACAAACTCCCAGGGTGCCTGGCGCAGACTTTTAAGATATGGTACCAATGATAATACATGACTTCTATATCACTAGAATGGAAACTTTTTCTGTTTGTGAAGACAGCCGCTTTATGATACAACATTCTCAACAGACATACATACAATTTATATTGTCTTGCACCTGGGAGAAGCCAGCTGCATTGGCAAAGTCTAATGCCCACATTGCAGCACTGACCTGGGATGATGCTGTGGCTTTAAGAGGTTATTTTGTCCTATTTGGTTTTGAAGAAATATTGGAAAGCAGAAGAGATGAATAGTCTATCAAAACTACTAGAGTAAATAGCCTGTTAAGCCTTGGGCTTTTTTTTAAAGTTGGAACAATAAAAGTAGCCTGGATGGGTGGCCAGCTCTCATCAACCAGGCTTTCTAGTGTTTTTTAATTTTAAATTTAACTTTAAGTAGTTGTTGTGGACTTGAAGAAGTAGACGCTATCTTTTCCCTCTCATGGTAACAGCTAGAAGCTGAGGTTTTTCCTGCAATGGGTTAAATGTATTTTTCTGAATGTTAATTTTTGCCAAGGGGGTGTTTATGAGATGTTACTATATTGGAACAGTCAATTAGCAGTAATTACTGTATTTATTATTCAGTTAAGTTTTCCAATACAGCTGTTGTTCTAAGTTCATCTTTCTTTCACTTTTATTTTAACTGTAGTGTTTAGATAAATTGTGCTTTGCTTACCAGTAGTTTGACCAGTCACACGGCATCTGGAACATAGAAATTCACATTAGCCTTTAAAATAAGAAAAAGCTAACTTCTTAAATTATTTTGAGGGGTCCTGGTCTGGTCCATAAGAGAAGTTATTGTTAACAACTAGTGAGATCTGAAAAGGATAGCTGAGACCAAATGGAACAAGGGAATAAGTGATGGTTACATTAATTGAGGATTTGCTTGTATAAATATGGAGAGCCAATAATCAGTGGGGTGTGAATGTTATGGAGTGTGCTTAATTGGAAATTGAAACAAAGCTAACTTCAGCTTCAACACAGCAGCAAGAAGATATTTTGAGGTGTAGGCCCAGCACTTCAACTTCAACAAAACAATGAGAGAGGAGGAGAAAGTGAGGACTGCAGATGCTGGAGATCAGAGTTGAAAATGTGTTGCTAGAAAAGCGCAACAGGTCAGGCAGCACCCAAGGAGCAGGAGAGTCGACGTTTCTGGCATGAGCCCTTCTTCAGGAAATGAGAGAGGAGGCCTTAGTATCATAGCTGCAGCTTTGGGACAATTTCTGATCAGGAAAATCATCAAACATGGATATTAAAGGAAAATGGTGGGTTGATTAGTTCATGATTTTGAAAAGTGTATTTTTTTGGAAGAAGGCATTAACTGAGAAAAAGGAATAATTCAAACTCAAGTTGAAGATAATGTAAGATAACTAAGCAATGTAGGGCATGAGGAGTGGGGTAAATTTAATGTAAGGGAAGTAAGTTTTAAGACATGGCAGTACAGATTGGTCTAGTGGAATATCTGGCCTATATGTGCTTCCAGTTGCAGAAGCTTAAGCTCTCGGTCTCAGGGCTTGAGCAGAAGCTAGGAACACTGGCTTATTTGCAAGGCTGAGAGTTACATGGATAGCACGTTCAGTGAAGTGACCACATTGCAGCTTCAAGATCTGGAGGAAGGAAGGAAAAGAGTGACCAACAAGCAGATCAAGATAAACAGACAGCTAGTGTAGGAATCTCCCAGAGTGTCTGCAAAATAAAAGTCATTTTGCTGTTTTGAAAATGGTTAACTTTCTTCAAGAAAAACTTGGAGCTAGTTGAGCTTCCATAGATCTAGGTGATAGCTGTTACAGGTTTGGAAGGTGCTGTTGGAGGAACTTTGGTTCTGAACATCTTGCAGATGATACACCCTACTTCTGCTGTATGTCAATAGTGAAGGCAGTGCCTGCTGAAGGCAATGGATGTGATGCCAGTCAAGGGGGCTTTTTTGGTATCAAACTTCTAAGCTGCAATCATCCAGGGGAATGTCAAATATTCCAGCACGTTCCTCAATGGTGCTGATAGATGGTGGATGTGCACTGGACAGTCATCAAGTGACTTATTCACTGCAGAATCCTGAGCTTCTGATTGTTCATGTAGCTGCAGTACTTGTATGGCTGGTGCAGATCATTTTCAGGCATGACACCTGGACTGTTGACAGTGAGGGGATTCACTGGTGATGTCATTGAATGTTAAGGAGGGAAACATAGATTCTGTCTTGGAGATTATCATTGCCTCGCACTTTAATGGTGTGAATGCTCCTTCCCACTTATCACCCCAGGGTGGGATGTCATTCAGTTCTTGCTGTATGCATTCATGGATGTCCTGAAGAGTGATAAATAATGCTGAATATCCCCACTTATGGAGGGAAATCATTGAAGCAGCTGAAGATGTTTGGACCTAGGAAACTACTCTGAAGATCTCCTACAGTGATGCTTGAGACTTTGGTAACTTAACTCCAACAACTGCAATGATCTTGCTTTGTTTTAGATATGACTCCAGCCAGCAGGTTATTCCTCGCTCCCCATTGACCCCTTGATGCCATGTTTGGTCAAACGCTGACTTGATTTCTCACATCTAGAATTCAGATATTTTGATTGTGAGCAAATTGTCAAGTTCCACTTGATAGCAACATTAGCAACAACTTCCAGCAAGTAACTCAGTCATCAACTCAGCAGGATGAGTAATTGGCTGGGTTGGATTTGTCCAGCATTTCATGCACAAGACACACCTGAGCAATTTTCCACACTGGCATCTACCAGACAATATTGTAGTTATACTGGAACAACTAACGAGTGTTATATTTGTAAACCCATCCAGTAATTTAATATATTCTCCTTGTTGTTGTGTTTGACATGCTTGGTGCTTCACAAAGTTTATTCAACTGAAGGAAACTATATTTTGGAAAAGTTCCAACAAATTTTCTCAGTCTGTTATTTAAAGATTAATGTATAGAGCAAAATGATGAACGAGAGAATAACAACATACTTAATTATTAGAAAGCAAATTTAGTATCTCTCTTTCAATAGGACAAAAACTGTGTTCAACTTCATTTGTGACCAGCTGTCCTGTCTATATTTGGTTGCCAATTGATGAGCAGTCATCAGTCAACCTGACAATCTTTAAACAAGGTCCCATTTTCACAATGAGATTAAAGCAGCAGTAAGCCACATGGTTTAAAAAATATGAATGAATGTATCACTTTGATTTATGATGTATACATTTTGCCTGCTAAACTCTGATAATTTAAACACTCCTTGGGCTGTTTGTAACCAGTTTTTGATTTTTAATGGGGATGTTTTGTGTAAAGTCAGCAGAATCCCATTATAACCAAAAACAATACATGACATCGTATTATGCTTAAAGCCAGACATGAACAAGGAAAGATTGGATCAGATCGGAATAACTGAGGTTTGGAATAGACTTACTGCATTTCACAGCTAAGAGAACATTTTTTAAAAAATTACCTGTCATTTCTAAAGACACAAAGCACAAAAAGATGGTACATCGATTGGCCGTATTTACAGTTTATCTAAATGTTGTTTGAAAAGTTGGAGCTTTGACAGTTACAGACTTTCATTTTGCCTGCCATGAGAATGGAACATCTCTAGTCAGTGAAAAAGAGAAAATAACAGTCATGTTGTGAACAGAACTGCTGATGCACCATATTTAATGAAATGATATTGGAATTGTTTGAAATCAATGCAGGAAATATCTGGCAGGACAGGTTGATGAATGATTGTTAGTCTGAAGTGTTAACACAGTTTCTCAGCACAGATGCTGCCAGATCTGCTGTGAATTTTTAGCCTCCCCACACCCCCCCACGCCCCCCCCACACCACCCCCCCCCCCCCCCCCCCCACCTTTATTTGCCAAACTTCCAGCATTCTGCAGCATTTTGCTTTTGTCATAGTAGGCTGGAGATCCCCTTCAGTGCTGAATTACTATGTCTATGACCAACAAACACCAAACTACTCTAATCCCAATTTGGAGATGCTAATGTTGTTCTGGGGTGTACAAAGTTAAAAGTCACACAACACCAGGTTACAGTCCAACAGGTTTAATTGGAAGCACTAGCTTTCAGAGCGCTGCTCCTTTGTCAGGTGGTTGTCAACCTGATGAAGGAGCAGCGCTCCGAAAGCTAGTGCTTCCAATTAAACCTGTTGGACTGTAACCTGGTGTTGTGTGACTTTTAACTTTGTACACTAATCCCATTTACCTGCACTTAGGCCAGGCCGACTATGCTGTAGCATTTTAAGGGCTTCCTAAATATCGCAAGAGTATCTGCCTCCATCACCCACTCAGGTAGCACGTTTCATACTCTACCACTTTCTCAGTGAATTTTTTCAGATCTCCACTAAACTGCTTACTTTTCACGTTAAACCTATGGCCTTTGATCTTAGATATGTCTGCCATGAGTTAAAGTTTCTCTCAAACTATTCTGTCATAGTTTTGTTAGAACTCAGTGTTTTGTTTCAGAGAGAAAGAGAAAAGGCAAGAACATTGTTGAAAAATCTTAGTGTTAGAAAGAAAGAGGAAACTGGCATTTTAGTTATAAGGTGAAATGTGATTTCAAAAATATTTCATTACAAGATATGTGACACATTATTCATAAAATAAGAGAATTACATCTATTCATTCTTCCTTCCTCGCTTATACAATCTTTTACAATTCTACTATTTCTTAAATCTTTAACTAGCTTCATTTTACACTTGGGTCAATGAATCAGCAGTTGCACTTCCTTTCCTGCAATGTAAATAAACTTTTTATTAAATGTTTGAAACTAAAGGTTCCATCTCAATTGTCTTGAATTGAGTCTGAATTTTCCAATGAATATGAATGGATTATGAACAGTGTAGATTCATATATCTCTGCTACCATGTTGACATAGATTTCAAAATGTTGAACAGGCAATAATTCTAGAATTTCTGAATCTACGATAGAGTACATCCTCTGATACTAGTTTTTCTTTTTTAGAGAATTACCCACAGGCTTCTCTATTCTCAACTTATCATTCTGTAACGAAACAGCATGTTTTATTTGTTCATTTACAAGATTGGGTTGGGATATCTGGTCAGCATGGACAAGTTGGACCAAAGGGTCTGTTTGACTCTATGTGGTGAACCTGGCAAGGCCAACATTAATTAATGATCCCTGATTGTCCAGAGTGCAGTTTAAAGTAAATCACATTGGTATGGGTCTCAAGTCACAGTTAGGCCAGACCAGACAGTAAAGGTCATGACTGAACTAGATAAGATTTTACTGACAATTGACAATGGTTTCATAGCTATCATTAGACTCTTAATTCTAGATTTGTATTCGATTCAAATTCCACCTAACTGATGCAGTCTTCTAGCCATGGAATTGGGGATGGATCTGCTTTTGTAACTTTATTTTTCTCGTTGACCCATGTAGTTGAGGAACTAATACTCTTGGTGATTTGGTTTTAATTTCAATCAGTGATTTTCCAGCATGTATCGAGTTTCTGTTAGCATCGGAGTTTCTTTCTCTGAACTTTAGTCAATGCTGATTGATCAGTAGTGACTCACCTACTTATAAAAATTGCTGAGCTAAAGAGATATCTTTGATGTTTCCTTATACTTCCCAAGAAGTCCTGCAAGATCCCCTAATTATCCTTCCTCTAAATATGAGAAGTGTCTAACTGTTTTGGCATTTGTGTAACTAATCAAGTTGAAGTTCACTTTGAGAACTTTCATCTCAATCTTTTGCCTCCATCATCCATGACAATTCTTATCACCTGACACACTTGCCCTTCCTTATCCTTTTCCTGGAGATAATTTTTCAAATGATTGTAGTGGCATAGCCAATTCTTCTTGAGATCAGGGTATTTTTCAGTCACATAACTAATATTTCTAATAATATCCTGTGGACCACCAAATTTTCATTTTCAGAGGTTCACCTTATAAAAGGAAGGTGATGGCCTGTAAATCCAGAGACCCAGGTTCAAATCCTGCCACAGCATATGGCGGAATTTGACTTGAATAAAAATCTGGAATTAAGAGTCTCATGATGACCACAAATCCATTGTTGGACAAAAACCCATCTGGTCCATTAATGCCCTTTGGGAAGAAAACTGCCACCCTTATTAAGTATTGAGAGTTCATCTTTTAGTTTTAAGAACTTTTCCTTAATCTAGTTTAATGGATCTCTAATTTCATGACCATAAATCAATTAACACGCGTTAATTTCAGTAGCTTCTTTTAGGGAATCTCTTGTAGCAATTAGTAAATGTAATCTTTTGTCCCTAACCTGTGAATATTTATGACAATATGGTTTCGTCAAGGTTTTGAGAATCTGATGGAAAATACCCAGGACCTGGGGGGTTCTTCAAATGTTTCGTCTCTTAGCCTTACTTAGGATTTCCATCATTAAAGACAAAACTATAATGTTCACTCTTGCAAAATGATTCTCTAACAGCAAATCAAATACATTCACAGGTGTATTTAACTACCCTAATTACCTCTGGTCCAGACAACAAGTCATACCTAATTGAACCTTTGTACAATGGTACTGGGATATCTTCCCCATCTATTCTACTTACCCAAACTCTGGCTTTCATTTAACTCTCCTGAGAGAAAACTAAATCCTCCTCCTGTAAAAGAGTTTGAGTAAGTCATGTGTCAAAACTTAATTGACATTATACCTAACAAAACGTGAGAAGAAGTTAATTGCATAAGTTCAGAATACGAGGTATGTAAGTTAACTCAATGATCAAGGTTGATTGGCCTGGAAATGGAAGAGTTATTTAATTGAAAGTGTGCTTGTCTGAAGTGTTTCTGTAAACAAAATTAACAATTGTACATCTAGATCTAACAGAAATTGGGTTCTAACATAAGGCTATTTAGAAATACATTCCTAGTCAATTTATATTGCATTGATATTTAGGGTTTCATACAAATCATGATCACAAGGGGGCAGATTTTCTTTTTCTAAAAGAGAATTACTGTAAAGAGAAAATAGTTCACAAAGGCAAGTCATTAAGTACAGGCTTCCAATAGATTCCCATGATGATTTCAAACTGAATTCAGATCAACATGACCTAAATTTATTTCATTTATGTTTCCTTATCAGTTGCATACTGCCTGTACAATGTGTTCTCATACTGTTCGCCTTTACAGTTCTAGCCTTTCAGTCTCTGCTGCCGGACTGAACAACATGCTGTGGTGTAGAACAAGCTCTTAGCACAGAAATAATTGTGTATGGTTATAAATGTAGATTCATACTTGTTTTGTCACTGTATTCTAAACCACCTGACTGAATATTTCCTTTGTCACATTGCATCCTTTAACAATTTAGCTATTCAGACCAATGCAGTGTTACCATCAACTGTGCTCTTCTAATCCATATACATATATGTCAACACTTCCATTTTTAGCAATGGATTACCACATAATTGCTGCAACTGCATTTTTTTCCTCAGTCTCTCTAAGCACAAACTTCAATTTTGATGCAATATTCTCAGCAACACAGAGGCTCTCTGGGTTTTGTTTCATTACCATAATTATAGCTTATAGGATTTCAAAAGCCAAAGTGACCACAGTTTTCATGCCAAGATGCTGTGCAAGTAAGAACGGCCATGGACACAATTATTTCAATGCTTTCCCACATTTGTGGGTAGACAATTAAATATTGTGACAGAGCTAGCACCAATACACCTCATACCAAACTAAGGGAAATACCATAAAGCTTATCCACTGCTTGGTTTGACCATAATGGCACATTTACAACAAACCACACTTCATTATCTTTGCTGCTCACGTTATTTGAAACCACCCAATCCAACATTTCTGCTTTTCTCTTGGCTATGACATTTTTCTAGACCATGATAATCTGACCTTTTTGACTGTGCTTTTAAGTTTCACTTTTATGATGTGGCAATGCTGGTAAGGTTGCAGTGCCCCGTTGTCCGACATAGTGCTTTACTATAATTGACTGGTGTATTAGGCAATGACTGAGGGCAGACAAGAGGCATTACATCGGTGTGGGACTGGGGTCACATCTGAGCTAGATCAGGTAATGATGGCAGGCTCAAAACCAGAAATTGCTGGAAAACCTCAGCAGGTCTGGCAGCATTTGAAGAATCAGTTAACATTTGGGTCTAGTGATCCCTCCTCGAGAGTTCCACGTTCTGAGGAAGAGTCACCAGGCCCAAACTGTTAGGCCTGATTTCTCTTCAGATGTGATGCTGCCAGATGTGCTGAGTTTTTCCAGCAATTTGTTTCTTTTTCTGATGTATAGCATCCACAGTTCTTTTGCTTTTTATAAAGATAGCAGGTTTCCTTCTCCAAGAGATATTATGAACCCATTGGGTTTTTGACAACAATCTAATAATATCATTGCCACTTTTACTTCCACTGACACTCTATATTCCAAACAAATTGTTCCCATTTTTTGTCAATGAATCACTAAACTGAATCAAAAAAAAATTGTGCATCACATATTGATGCAACCCCACCCTCTTTCTCTTCACACCACAAAATTCATCAGAATTAGGGAGGGAAACGACACTACTTTTGATGAGACACCAATGAGCAGAACTGGTTCAGAGCTGGAGCACTTCATTATCATGTCAACTACAAGTTCAGTCAATTCCTCTTGATTTTCTGCTCCCTGGGATTTGAAAATATGGTCATGTAGCTGATTGTTACAACAATCTCATAAGTCATCTTTAATAAAATGCAGTTGATCGCACATTTTCCAAGACTTTGTGCCACAAATGAAGGAGTTGTTCTGCTGTATGATATTAGATTAGAAAGGGACATGAGGATTCTAGCCTGTTTTAAGAACATTACCTTGACTGTGACATTTACATGTTGACTTGCATTTCGGAGCAATCTATGGTTCATCTGAAGGCCCCTCACAAAACATTCATGGCTATGGACCACAGTCCAGCTGAATTTTACATTACAAATGGCTGCAGATCTCATATGAATTTTGGTTAAAATTTGACTTTATAATATGATTTGTTCAGATTTCACATTAAAAGATCTGATTTTAACTGATCAGAAACATTTCCAGTGCCCATAAGCTGAACATGTAAGTCTGGAATTTGCCAAAGCCAACAATAAATGACAGAGATAGTTATGTGTGGGGTTGCATTAGTAAGTTTGGGTGATTAATGGTGAGGTTGAGTATTTGGGCTACAGGAAGACATAAACGAAATGGACAAATGGGCAGGTAAGTGATAGATGGAATTTAAACCCTGAGAAAGTGTGAGGTTATATATTTTGGAGGGAGTAATTTGACAGAAAAGTATTTAATGAATGGCATGATACTAGGAATTTCTGTAACAAAGGAACCTTGTGAGTATTTGTCTATAGATCTCTGAAGACAGAAGGACATGTTAGTAGGTGGTGAGAAAGGCATCTAGGACACTTGCCTTTATCAATCAAGGCATAGATAACAAAAGCAGGGAAGTCATAGTGGAATTGTATAGAGCTTTGGTGAGACCACAGCTGGGGTATTGAGTGCAATTCTGGTCACCACATTATCAGAAGGCTATGGTTGCCCTGGAGCGGGTGTAAAGGAGGTTTGTCAGGATGCTGTCTGGGATGGAAAATTTAAGATCTACAGAAAGTTGAACATGCTCGGGTTGTTTTCTTTGGAACATAAGACTACGGGCAGATCTGATTGAGGTCTATAAGATTGAGGGGCATTGACAGAGTGGATAAGGAGCATCTGCTACCTTTCCTTCAAGGGCCAGTTACACAAGAAGATGAATTCAAAGTGAGGGCCAAAGGTTTAGAGGAACGTAAGGAAAAGCTTTTTTTACCCAGAGGACGGTGATGGTCTGTAATACACTGCCTGAGAGGGTAGTAGAGGCGAATTGCCTATCATCTTTTTAAAACAAAATCCAAGATGAGCACTTGGCACATCATAACACTGAAGGATATGGGCCAAATACTGAAACATGGGATTGGGTTGAAGGTCAGGTGTTTCTCTCGTGTAAGTGCAGACTGAATGGGCCGAATGGCCTGTTCCGCACAGTATGATTCCATGGCTGTGTTACAAAGCTGTAACATGGTTTTATAAAAAACGTTTTCCTGCCAGCTATTGTAAATACAGTAGGCCACCTACGCTTTGAATATCACGACTTCGATTTCAGTATTCAACAAATTGATCCAAATGAGATTAATTTAGTTCACCTCTGGATTGGTTATCATGTTAGCACTCAATTAAACTTCGATATTATCTGACTACTCAGCTCTGCCTCAGTTAGCTTTAGCCAAACAGGTTAATTTAACCAAGTCGAAAATGTGTTGCTGGAAAAGCGCAGCAGGTCAGGCAGCGTCCAAGGAGCAGGACAATCGACGTTTCGGGCATGAGCCCTCCTTCAGGAATGAGGAAAGTGTGTCCAGCAGGCTAAGATAAAAGGTAGGGAGGAGGGACTTGGGGGAGGGGTCCCATTTGTTCTAACATCTCACTTAGTTCCAAACGCCCCATTCTGCTGTTCAGGCCAGAGGCAGTACACCGCAGATGTACCAAGTGTATTTAACATCAAACAAAAGCCCCTCGGCATTAAATGTCATAACACCTCCTTCCTCCCCTCTCCATTATCAATCTAAAACAAATTTTTCATCGGTCCGTCTCTGGAAAAGTTACAATTTGAGCCCATTCAACGGTGTCAGAGGGCAGGGCGAGGAGTTAAAATATTCACTGTTTGTAAACAAAAGAAATCAACCCAGGAATGTAGGTTGAAACTGCCCTCAGAGGGGTTTGTTCAGTTTTACAATTGCAGCCGAGAATGATCCTGCTGGTAAAACGAGCAGGGAGCGTCGGCGGATTAAATCAAATAAACAGCGCTGAGGGGGTCCGCCGCTTTTATTTCACTGCACGGGAGCACCAGGGTGAATGGAGCCTGTGCAAACACTGCTCGCTTCCGTTTACAAACGGGCGGATTTGTCAAGTGATGTGAATAACCGGAGGAGGGGGAGTGAGGTAGGAGTTTGACAGTGATCGGAAGCAAGTACAATCCGCTCAGAGCGGAATAATGCAAGAGGAAAGCTCTGCACGTCCTCATGTGGGCACACTGATCAGACACTGACCAAGCAGCCACACATAACGCTGCTTCAGGCACATTCATCATCTGGTACTCACGCTCCCACATCCAAGTTCCTCCCCTTGTCGCTCGCGAGCGCGTCCGACCCTGTACAATGTATGAGAGAGAGAGAAAAAAGTTTATCCAAACTCAGCAGCAGCCCCATCAGCAGAGCCAAAGACCTTTCTCTGTTGACAAATACCAACTCCGCGCCAGAGTCCTTAACCCTGTTCTAAAGTCATTTTCTTTTTAAACCCCCCCAGCCCAAAATGTGAAATGAGAAAAGCCAGCTGCACTTCCCGGTCGATCACTCAGATAAGAAAATCTTTAAGGGGAAAACAAGTATCTCTGAGCCCGAAATTTTGTAGAGATTCTGTCCCAGGAACGCTGTTGTCAATCGTGACTGATCAGGGAGGAAAATGTTTTACCAATCTTTTGTGAACTTATTGAGGACTGCCTTCCTGTTGTCGCTGATATCCCCAGGATTCACGTATTCCTACTTTTCCATATCAGAGCAAGACGAATCGTACAGGTTTGTCCGTTTATATTTTAGTTTCCACCTTTTCTTTTGTCCCCATCCCCATTCTGCAAGTTGTTTAAATTTGCCCTCCTCGCTGTTAATAGGAATCGTGGTTCGAGATAATATTCATTCTAGTTAAAAACTAACGTGGAAACGCACCCAAAAAAGGGAGTCAGTTGTCACTCGGAGTTTATACAATGTTGCTTTCAATCCATTGGGAATAAGAAGTAGATTTAGTTTAAAAGTTCTTTCATTGATACCTGAAGAACTTTTGTTTGTTCTTCAAGCAGAGAAAACTGCCCGGAAAACAAAATCATTACAACGGAGTACCCGTGTTTGAAATCTACTGGGGAAGTTGCGACCTGCATCAGGTAAGCGTGTTCATATCTCACCATCTCAAATGCTTACTCACTGTCTGACATTTAAAGCGCTCGTTTCATCCTTAACTTTTATTGTTTCTGTCAGGTCTATTTCTCTGAGTCATGGTCTCCATACAACTGTAATTATGCAAAGTTACGTTTTTACAGGTCATTCCCAAAAAATTAACAACTTTCATTAGATATCACATTCTTCCATTTTCATTGGTAGATTGTAAATTACTGAAAGCTTGTTTAAAGATGAATTTCAGCCCTCACTTGTAATTTTTTTTGAACTCCTGCTGTCTTATGGTAACTTATCAAGATAGATCCCAGTTTGAGACCAGGACCTACAACAAAACAAAGTCTACTGAACTGAAGTGTACTGTTTTGGATTCCATTCCATTCCATTCGGGGATTAGCTGTGGATTTTGCCCAAGCAATTAAACTGGGGTTAGTGTGTATGAAACTCATTACAGCTTGCTATAATTATAGAAGTTTTGCATTTGTGTAAAGCCCAAACCACTTTGTATCAATACAAAATATGTACCGCAGTTGGTTTAAAGAACTTCAGTTGGAGTGGGTGTATTCAGCACCACCTCGCATGTGAATCCAATTGGAACTCTAACATTAATTTGGGTAGAAAAAGAGACCCTTACTTTGCCAACACATAGCTGGTTTTGGAGCAAGGTGATAATAAAAAGCATCTGCTCAGCAAGGGTAGTCAATTTTCTTTTATATAGCATGGAAATGAATATGCAGTTGCCAGCATTCACATCTTATGTACATTAAGAAACACAGTCAGATTTGTCTAAGTTTTCTCTCAAAGCATATTGAATTTCAGTGTAATTTACTGTTCTGGCACGGTACAGTTGAACTTAACTGAATTTTAGGTTATTTGTCAATAACTGCTTCAAAATACTTTTGTAAAGTGAATGTTCAAGAACCTGTGCTAGGGAAAGTGTTTCTAAGCAGATTAAAATTCATCAAAAGATCTCTGTGCCCCCTTGTTGAATTAACCGGTTTTTGGTGGAGCTGGTCAAGATTCTGTAGTCTTATGCCTATTGTTATACACCTCTTTAAGACTGCAATGTAATTTTGCTGACTTTGTAGAAACTGACAGATGTTTATAGTCACCGCAAGCCTTCTGTCATTAACAACATGCATCAATCAAAGTTAGCTCAGGTATGCTGCTAACCAGCCTTTCAAATTCCTCAGCCTTGTAAATCCTTAGAATTGTCACTGGCACTTGAAAATATATTTGTGGACCTCTGCTTGCCCCACTCAAACAAGTAAATGGGAAATATATGACTGTGGCTATTTGTGTACATTCCATCTATTAAATATGCATCCATGCAATGCACAAGTCCTAGATGAAGAGGATAAATGAATGTTAGTCGCTTTACAGTTGAAATGGATGCTTTTTTGTGTATCAGCATTTTTTTTTGTTATCTCTTGAATACTTTAAAGGTATTTGGAGTACAATGTGGAAAAATATGAACTTGTCTACTTTGATAAAAACAAATAGAAATGGAGAGAGATTGTAGAATTTGCTGCGACACAGGGCTCAGGCCAACTTAGTGCATGAATCACAAAATGTTAATATGTATTTATAACAAGTGATGACAAACACAAATAGAATATTGATGAATACTTGCAAGATGAATGAAATGCTAAAATCACAAAGTTTTGTTGCGGTTGTACAGGGTGTTTTTGTGGCCAATACTGTGTCTACATTTAGTCTCTTTACTTCGAAAAAAAATGTGTAGTCCTATTAGAAGCAGGTAAGAGGGTTCACTTAACTCATTCTGGGATGAAGGGCTTCTCTCCTTTTAGAAAAAATGGGTTACGTGTTATCCGTGGGAGTTTAGAAGAATCAGAGATTATGTTATCAAAACATATAAGATTGTGAGGAGACTAGTTAGGTCGGACATAAGGCAATGTTTTCTCTTGTGAGGGTGATGAGAGCCAAGGAACATATTCAAGAATAAGAGATCTCCTTTTATGATGAGTCGAAGGAGATTCTTTCTCTCTCTCTCTCTCACTCTGACACATGGTAGGGAAACTATTGGAGAACATCGTATGAGGAAGCAGGCCATTCAGCCCATACTGACCCTCTAAAGAGCATTCCACGCAGACTCACCCTCTATCTCTGCATTTCACATAGCTAAACCACCTAGCCTGCGCATTCCCGGTCATTATAGGCAATTTAACATGGCCAATCATCCTAACCTAGACATCTTTGGACTGTGGGAGGAAACTGGAGCACCCAGAGGAAATCCACACAGGCACGGGGAGAATGTGCAAACTTCACACAGTCACCTGAGGGTGGAATCAAACCCAAGTCTGTGGCACTATGAGGCACCAGTACTAATCACTGAGCCACCATGCCATAGAGAGACAAAATTTGATCAAAGACAGCATTTGCCAGAGGGAAGCCTCATCTAAGAAATTTGGTGTATTTTTCTGAGGAAGTGATCAAGTGTTTGGATGAGGATAGGGCAGCTGATGTAGTTTATATGGGTTTCAACAAAGCCTTTAAGGTTCATAAGGAGCCTGATAAAGAACCTAAAACCTCATGGGCTCCAGGGTGGCTTAGCATGAAGACAGAGGGTATGCTAAAAGACTGATGCCCTGTGTGTAGTAGCATACCACAGGGATCAAAGCTTGGTCCTTATTTTTTGTGATATTCATAAATGGCGTCGATGAGAATCAGTAAGTTTGAAGAAGAGAGTGGCCTTAAGGCTGACAATGAGAGAAAGGTGTTAGATTTTGGAAGGATATAAATAGATTAGTCAGTTGGGCAGATCAGTGGCAGATGGAATTTAACCTTTGATGCACTTTGGAAGAACAAGGGAGTACTCAATAGCAAGGCAATAGGAAGCTCAGAGGAATAAAGGGATCTTGAGGTGCTTGTCCACAGATCCCTGAAGGTGGCAGTGGCCTAGTCATATTATTGCTGGAATATTAATCCAGAAGTCAGCTAATGTTCTGGGGAATCAGGTTTTAATCCTGTCATGGCAGATGGTGGATTTAGAATTCAGTAAAAAGAAATCTTGAATTAAGAATCTACTGATAATCATTGTCGGAAAAACCCATCTGGTTCACCTGCCATCCTCACGTGGTCTGGCCGACATGTGACTCCAAACCTACAGCAATGTGGTTGACTCTCAGTTGCCCTCCAAACTGGCGTAACAAACTGTTCAGTTATACCAATCACTACAAAGTGTCAAAAAAATGAAACTGGACAGATCACCTGGCAGCAACCTAGGCAATGGAAAAAAGCAACAGCCTGTGGAGCCTTCAAAGCCCTCTTTACTAATACCCAGGGGCTAGTGCCAAAATTGGAAGAGCTGTCTCACTGACTTCATTCCTGAAGAAGGGCTTGTGCCCGAAACGTCAAATCTCCTATTCCTTGGATGCTGCCTGACCTGCTGCGCTTTTCCAGCAACACATTTTCAGCTCTGATCTCCAGCATCTGCAGACCTCACTTTCTCCTGTCTCACTGACTATTCAAGCAACAGCCTGACATAGTCATATTCACCAAATCATGCCTTACAGATGATGTCCCAGACACCACCATCACCATCACTGGATAGGTCCTATCTCATGGCAGGACCGACCCCACAGAAGCAGTAGCACTGTGGTAAACGGGTGGGAGGGAGCTGCCTGGGAGTCCTCAGCACTGACTCTGGATCCTATGAAGTATAATTGCTTCAGGTTAAACACGGACATGGAAACCTCTTGCTGATTGCAACACACTGTCCTCCCTCAAGCTGACGAATTGGTGCTGTTCCATACTGAACCACACTTGGAGGAAGCACTGATGATGGAAAGGGCATAAACATACTATGGCTGTGACATTTCAATGACCACACCGAGTGTGGCTCGGTATCAGTACTGCTGATTGAGTCCTTAAGGACACAGCTGCTGGTCCAGGTCTGCAGTCGGTGGTGAGGAAACAAAACGAGTGAAAAATATACTTGACCTCATCCTTACTAATCTGCTCACTGCAGTTGCATCTGTCCTTGACAGTATTGGTAAGAGTGACCACTGCACAGTCCTTGGGAAGATGAAGTTACACCTTCACATTGAGAATAACCTCCATCATGTTGTGTGGCACTACCACTCTGCTAAATGGGACAGACTTCAAACAGATCTAGCAACGCAAGGCTGGGCATTCATGAGGTGCTGTCGGCCATGAACAGCAGCTAGCACAATCTACAACCTCGTGGTCTGGCATATCCCCTTCCCAATTAGTACCATCTAGGATATTGATCAAACCTGGCTCAATGGAGATTGCAGGAGGACATGCCAGGAGAAGTACTGGGCATACCTGAAAATGAGGTGTCAATCTGGTGAAGCTGCCAAACATGTCTATCACTATGTCAAACAGCATAAAACAGCAAGGACAGACAGAGTTAATTGATGCCACAACCAGTGGATCAGATCTAAGCTCTGCAGTCCTGCCACATCCAGTTGTGAATGGTGACGGATGATTAAATAGCTCACTGGAGGAGAAGGCTCCACAAATACTCTCATCCTCAATAATGAAAGAGCCAAACACATCAGCACAATAAATAAGGCTGAAGCTTTAGCAGTAATCTTCAGTCAGAAGTGTGGAGTGGATCAGCCATCTCAGCATCCCCCAGTGGTCCTCAACATCACAGATACCAGTCTTCAGCTAATTCGATTCTCTCCATGTGATATCAAGAAATGATTGGAGGCATGAGATATTGCAAAGGCTATGAGCTCTGACAATATCCCAGTGATAGTATTAAGACTTACATTCCAGTACCTGCCGCTTCCTGAGCCAAGCTTTTGATGTACAGTTGCAACACTAGCATCTATCCATCTATGTGAAAAATTGTCCAGATATCTCCTGTATGTAAAAAACAGGTCAAATCCAACCCAGCCAATTACTGCTCTGTCAATCTTCGTTTGAGCATGAGTAAAGTGTTGGACGATGTCATCAACAGTGCTACCAGCAACACCTGCTGAGCAATAACCTGCTCAGTGATGCCCTGCTGAAGTTCCGTGAGGGCCACTTAGTTTCTGAATTTATTACAGCCTTGGTTCAAACATAGATAAAAGAGTTGGAATCAGAGGTGAGGGGAGAGTGACAGCCCTTGACGTTAAGGCTACATTTGACTCAGTGTGGTAACAAGGACCCATAGCAAAACTGTAATCAATGAGTATCTGGGGGCAAACTCTCTGCAGGTTGGAGTTATATTTGGTTGTGGTTGTTGGAGATCAGTCATCTCAGCTCCAGGATATCTCTCCAGGAGTTCCTCAAGGTAATGTCCTCAGCCCAACCATTTTCAGCTGCTTCATCAATGACCTTCCCTCCAACATAAAGTGTGAAGTAGAGATGTTCGATGATGATTACACGATGGTCAGCACCATTCACAATTCCTCATATACTGAAGCAGTCCATGTTTACATGCAACAAGATCAGGACAACATCCAGGCTTGGGTTAACAAGGGGCAAGTAACATTCATGCCACACAAATGCAAGGCAATGGGCATCATCAATAAGTGACAATCTAACCACTGCCCCTTAACATTCAACAGTGTTACCTTGGGGATTACCATTGACCAGAAGCTCAACTGGACTCACCATGTTAATATAAGGCTACAACAGCAGGTCAAAGGCTAGGAATACTGTGGCAAATAACTCACCACCTGACCTGTGGAAGCACCTACAATGTCCAAGTTAGGAGAATGATGGAATATTCACAACTTGCCTGGATGGGTGCATCTTCAGCACTTAAGAAGCTTGACACCATGCAAGACAAAGCAGCATGCTTGATTGATATATCTACAAGCAACCACTATCTCCTCCACCAATGATCAGTAACAGCAGTGTGTACTATCTACAAGACATACTGCAGAAATTTGCCAAAGATCCTCAGACAGCACCTTCCAAACTCATGATTACCTCCATCTAGAAGGACAAGGACAGCAGATGTATTGGAACACCACCACCTTCAAGTTCCCCTCTGAGACACTCATCATCCTGACTTGGAAATATATTGCCATTTCTTTACTGTTGTTGGGTAAATATTCTGGAAGTCCCTTCATGATGGCATTGTGGGTCAGCCCACAGCAGATGGACTGCAGTGGATTAAGAAGGCAGCTCAGCACCACCTTTTCAAAAGCAACAAGAGACAGGCAATAAATACTGGTCAACCAGCAATGGCCATATCCCACAAATGAATTTTAAAAATGGCAGGGTAGGTTAATAGGTAGTTAAGACATATAGGACATTTGCCTTTATCAGTTGTGCTATATGTGATAAGAAAAAGGAGGTTATACTGGAGCTGTACAGAACTTTGTTTAAGCCACTGCTGAAGGACTGTATGCAGTTCTAATCACCATAATACAGGAAGAATATGATTACACCTGAGGGAATGCTTCATCCCAGGCAACAGTTTTGCTATGAAGGGAAGCTGGATAAGCTTGGCTTGTTTTTGAGCAGTAAAGATTGAGGGGGGACCTGATAGAGGTGTATAAGATTGAGGGACATGGACAAGGTGAATAGAAGGCAGCTTTAGTTGCTTTAGTTCCCTTTAATTAAATGATCAATTAACAAGGGGACATAATTTTAAAGTGAAAAGCAGGAGATTTAGAGGGGTTTGAGGGTAGTGGGATCTAGAATATAGGGCCTCAGATGGTAGATGAAGCTGGAAACCTCGCAGCGTTGAAAAAGAACTTGATTGAGAACTTGAAATGTCAACGCATTTAAGGTTATGTGTCTAGTGTGGGAAAGTGGTACAGTGTAAATGATAGTATATTTTTATTGCTGCAGACTCGATGGACGGAAAGGCTGTCCTGTATGATTCAATGATTCATTAGTCTGCGGAATTCTCTTCCCCAGAAAGCACTGCAAGTTGGGTCATTGAAGTTGTTCAAGATGGAGTAATATAGTTTTTTGATGATCAAGGGAGTCAAGTGTTTGGGGAAGACAGACAGAAAATTGGAGCTGTGACCATAACCAGATCAGCTGTGATCTTATTGGTTAGTGAAACAGGCTTGAAGGTCCAAATAGTTGTCACCTTCTCTTAAATCCAATGTAAAGTCAGACAATCTCTTAAGTAATAAGATTGGTAGAGTTCCATAAGACCATAAGACATAGGAGTGGAAATAAAGCCATTCAGCCCATTGAGTACAATCCACCATTTAATCATGGCTGATGGGCATTTCAACTCCACTTACCCACACTCTCCCCATAGCCCTTAAATTCTTGAGCTCACAAGTAATTATCAATCTCTGCCTTGAAGACATTTAACATCTCAGCCTCCACTGCGCTCTATGGCAATGAGTTCCACAGGCCCGCAGTTCCAATATGGCTTCATAATCTTTGCTGATATTTTACAGCATTTGTATTACCTCTAGCCAGTCCTTCTCAGTGATAAACATGTGGTATTACAAGAACTTGTTGGTTGTGCATTATCTGTAATTTCACTCTTCCCCAATGTAATTATTCTCACCACTGTAAGGAGAATGGTGACAGAAATAAGCAACAACATCTGATGAGTGCTATCATGCATTGAATCCCAATGTTGGTAATGTTTTCAATCCCTCAGACACAGAAAACTACTTGGGACAGTTTAACATTATATATGTACCAGAATACACAAAACCCAAACCATCTAACTTCAACTAGATAATGCTTAGAATGCTACATTTTGTCTTTATGTATTCAGGATAGGGAAGAATATACAGCCGGATTTCCTGCTTCTGATTTCTATTCACCAATCTCTGTTGGTGAGTGTTTCTACGTGGAAATGAAAACAGAAATTCCTGGAGAATCAGCAGGTCTGGCAGCCTCTGTGGGGGAAATCAGAGTTTCGGGTCCAGGACACTTCTTCAGAATTTCAGAAATCTATTTAGATATTGAGCAACAACACAATTGATATCAGAATAAGCAGTTGCCCATCATGGACAAATTAGATTACCTACAGTGTGAAAACAGGCCTTTCGGCCCAACAAGTCCATACCGACACGCAACCCACCCAGACCCATTCCCCCACACCGAACATTACGGGCAATTTAGCATGGCCAATTCAGCTAACCTGCACATTTTTGGATTGTGGGAGGAAACCGGAGCACCCGGAGGAAATCCATGCAGACACGGGGAGAATGTGCAAACTCCACACAGAGAGTCGCCTGAGGTGGAAATTGAACCTGGGTCTCATGGCGCTGTGAGGCAGCAGTGCTAACCACTGTCCCACCGTGCCACCCAAAGATGAGGAATTTCATCTTTCAGAAGGTAGTGAATCTGTGGAATTCTTTACTATAGTGGGCTACAGACATTGGATTCATGAACTACTTTCAAGGTTGAGATTGACAAATTTTTAATCAGTAAGGGAATCAAGGGTTAAGGAGAGAAAGTGGAGTTGAAGGTTATTGGATGGGTCACGAATGGCAGAGAAGCCTCATGTGGTTGAATAAAAAAAAGTGAGGACTGCAGATGCTGAAGATCAGAGTTGAAAAAAATGTGGTGCTGGAAAAGCACAGCAGGTCAGGCAGCATCCAAGGAGCAAGAGAGTCGACGGTTTGAGCACAAGTTCGAAGAGCCTGCTGAACAGCTCATACCCGAAACATCAATTGTCCTGCTCCTCGGATGCTGCCTGACCAGCTGTGCCTTTCTCTCACCATACTTTTTTCGACTTATGGCTGAATGTCTCTTCTGCTCCTATTACTTATGCTCAGAGTTCTACTGGTGTCTGGGAAAAAACATGTTCAACAAGATAAGAAAATCATTAATTTCAAAGTAAGCTCACAATGGTTGGAAGATATTCTCCGTGTGCTATATTCACCCACATTATAAATAATTATTCACAATTATGAATAAATCAGCTTTATGAATAAACTGAAATGTATTATATCCAAGGCTTAGGCAGAAGTGTGTTGGGCCATACTGAAGTGATGATAGGAACAATATAAATGCAAATCTTTCATATTATCTTCTTGTTTTCTCTTTAAGTCAAATCCAAATTAAGTTGGATAGCTTTAATGATACTTGTGTGGTGTTAAACCGATATTCCATGCCCTTTCATGTTCTAAATAACCTGAAGAACACTTCAGTGAAAGTAGGCCCCTTGAACCCTTTGCACCATTCAATTTGATTGTTGCTGATCTGCATTTCAACTTTGTTTACTTTTCTTTGCTCTTTACTGTTTACCAAACAAAACTCTATGTTGAAAATTTCAATTAATGCAGAATCCATACATTTGTTGAGAACTAAGTTCCAAATTTCCTAAAGTAGGAGGACATTTCAAAGCAATGGAGACCAAGCCGCATAGAGCAGGATAGTAAGCGTAAAGTTTTGCCCTGGTTAACTCAATAATAAAGCAGGCTTAATGGAACAAGTTGTGTTAAAATGGGCTGTGGCTTTAATTTCTTCCTGGCAGTGCTCGCTACAGATACTCTCCTAATGACAGACTAAAAAGAAATACCAGTCCACTCCTTCAGGAAGCAAACCTATAAGTTAAAATTCAAATGAAACTCTTCAGATGCATTTCCTTCATTACAACAGTGAATACACTTTAAAATTACTTAATTAGCTGTAAGATCTTTGAGGCTTCCAACAGCTGTGAAAAGCACTATAGAAATGCAGATCTTTCCTTTTAAAAGCTATGTTTAAATAAGGTTTTGCAGTTTTTCAATTACCTCATGGGAAATGTGCTCTGCTTTCAACCCATCCATGTAAAGTGTATGATGAAGACCAGGCATTTTCTAAGGTTACTGTTTAAGATTGCAGTGAAGCACTTTTTGATAAATATTTTTTAAGTGTAATTTATCCTTGGATTTTCCATTTGATTTTTTGAACATGAGAAGATTTACTTTTTGCCATATTTTTTGCCAGAAAGATTATTTTTAGATGTTTGCACAGAGTTATAATAACAACAATTCGATTCTCCCTGTTTGAACTTTTGGAGGAGGACGACGAAGTGGACAAAAGTAGTGATGTGGGATCCATTCATTGGACTGCCTCATGTAGAAATTTGGTCTAGGTAACTGGGAATATAAAAGGATCACTTCTGGTAAAAGTTCAGTTTGTTTGATCTCAAAAATGTGTATTCTGAAAGGGATAAAAATAGAGGACTAATCCTATGAAGACACACTTTCAGCTTTCAGTAGAACGCATTGGAAACTTTGAACGTGCCCTTCCCATTGTATTGAGGAAGAAGCAATATCTTTCATTGATCTTACATAACACTTTTGACAGTAAGCGTACGAAAAAGATTCAAGATTGGAATAAAGTCTTTATACAAGAACCTGTAAGGTCTGTATCCTCTTTATTACAAAGGAAACCAATCAGTAGAGGGTTCACTTTATGAATACTTTGTTCCTAACATGGTTTGTTTCCAGTTTCCTGCTTTGTTCAGTGAGGAAATGTAGAACAACAATCTTAAGCAAGAAAAAGCATATTTTGTGAATATGCAGAACCTTAAATTCCTGGATGGAAACTTGGAAAAGTGATCCATCTGCCTCTCCAAAAATGACTGCAGCCAGGCTCATCTGAATTTAACATCCAGGCTCATGAATCATTTGTTAACTTCCCGACCAAAATCATAACAGGTTCCCACCTGAGCATTGAAATTAGGTGGCTGGAGAAATGTAGCAATGAATCCGTTCTGAGGTTATCTTCCAGAAGGAGAATCCTGGATGGAGAAGGACCAAATTTTCTTAATCCAACCCTGAAGAACATTGTTGTTCTTAGTCAGTAAGTAAACTAGATGTATCTTAGATGGAATAAACTGCCAGTGGAAGTGGTAGATGCAGGGACAGTGACAACATTTAAAAGAAATTTGGACAGGTCTGTGAATAGGAAAGCCTTGGAGGGATTTTGGCCAAATGCAGGCAAGTGGGACTAGTTTAGTTTGGGAAACTTGGTCAGCATAAGTAAGGTCGACCAAAGGGTCTGTTTCCTTGTTATGTGACTCTGATTCTATTTAGCTGAGAAGGGAAACTATCGCCAGCTCAGAGGAAGGGTCACTGGAACCAAAACATTAACTTTGATTTCTCTTCACAGATGCTGCTGTACCTGCTGAACGTTTCCAGCAACTTCTGTTTTTGTTTCTGATTTACAGCATTCACAGTTCTTTTGGGTTTTTTTTATTAACCATCACTCCGGCCCTACTAAGGCCTTAGGTTAAAATAGGTGAGATGGTGAAATCTGGCTCCAAGTATAGAGCTTGACCTTGGCCACTGCAGGCTCCGTATTTATCATCATTTCTGGAAATATAATATTGCTGCAAAAATAAACTATAAAACCACAGTCAAGGGAAAATAAAAGAATGAGTATATACCCTGCTCCAGTCAACTTCCTTAGATTTTGGCAACAATAGATGAATCTATATGGGTGAACAAAATTATAAGAAAGTACAATTTTAAAGAGCTTTCCAGCAGAATCATTTTGCTTTCCAGAGAATGTAGTACATTTCCATTTGCTACATGCAATTACTTACAGTATTTAATTGGTTCAAATTTTCTACATATTGACTATAGATTACATCTGGCCATTATAAAAAGAGGCAGATGATTTACATTTAAGAGGAAATTTCCAGAAATTTGAGAAAGTTGCTTGGGGCCACATCAAGAAAATGATTAAACCACAGCTACATTACATGGTGAGATGCACAGCACATGGGTTCTCCACTGTTGGCCGTTTTGTTGGTGTGCTGTGTGCAGAGTAATGTAGCAGTTGTGGTTATCCCACTCCACCGTAGCAGCAAAACAATTCTGAATTATTTACAGTTCCTTCCCACACATGCCAGAGGGGCAGAACATTTAATTCATTTTCATGCACATTTTCAATAATCTGATTTCATCATCAAAAGTAAATGTCTCAGAAAGGTTTATCAAGCAAATCTGAGCAAAGGTTAGCAATAATTAACTCTCAGTATAATTGGTGTTGACTGTGAATTTTTCTTACTAACCAACTGCATATGACTTCTCCTGAAGTTGGAGTCATTAATCTTTCCGTGAGATTTGTAATGTATCAGGGAAGTGGAAAGCACACAGTTGGTTTGTGCATGTTCAGCTCTAGTTGATGTAAAAGGCAGACTCAAGACTAAGTGGATGCTAAATAAATCTACCACACATAATTAACTAGGCATATGTCATGACCTCAGAATGTTACAAAATGTTCTACAGCCAGTGAATTAAGTTTCAAATTCAGTCACTCTTATAAAGGACATAAATATGGCAACCAAGTTACTCAGAGCAGACACCCAGAAATGGTGGTGAAACAACTAACAAAATAAAACTTAAAACCAATTGAAGGAATAAAGATTCAGGCTCCCAAACTGGGCCTCAAATGAAGTGTTTTAATTTTCCAAATATATCTATTCCCCTACCAAATGTATTGATTTCATATAATATATAGTTATGTGGGTCCTCAAAGGTGCTCAATGGCTCCACAGAGTAACTATTCCTCATGCAGGGGTCTAATCCAAACAAGAAATTTAGGTAAACTGAGTTTGTTCTCACTCAAGGTCAACACATCTACATTTGCCAGACTTGTCAAACCTCTCAATAGGCATCAGTTGCAGAAAACCCGATGATTCCTCATTTTATAAATCAGAGGTGTTGATGTCTAATTGCTATCCTTCTAGTCTGGAGATTGTATAATGATGCAATTTCATATGTTAGGCATGAATTCCCCAATTGTGATCAACTGTTGCAGAGTTTTAATTACTGATCTGCTCAACTGTACCTTCAAATCCATCTTTTGTGCACTGGTTTCCAGTTCTTCGCTCCATCCTCCAAAGTCACAATTCTGGTTTGATGCATATCTTTGTAACTTTAAATCCCAGCAATGCAAATTTAAATATGTGGAGTGGACAAATAGTTTGACTATTCATCGCCAGAACTAATAGAACTGTATAGTACATTACTTTGTCTTAACCACCTCACTGAAACTGCTCACTATTCCAAATGCAAAGACAATATTGCATTAATTTCTGTTCTATAAACTGTTCATGATATCATCTTGTCAACAATACTGCTAACAAGCGTAAGGAGTTCCAGCGCTGCTTTGCCATTTAGTTTCAGACTATCTGTTCAGTTGCTTATGCTGTTTTACTACTTTCCCTTAATCTACTTGATCTAACCTCCTCGAAAGTATGAACAATTTTCTCCGGTTTATCTCCTAATGCCCCTCAAGGTCTCTCTAATTTCACCTTGTCCTGACATCTTCTGCCTAATCCCTCGATGTTTTTTCAATTAAACTTCTGATCACTCAACTTCTTTTCTTGTCACCACCATGTTTGCTGATATTGTTGATGCTTCCATGTCAATAGGTCTCAATGGACTGTCCTTCAGATATGTCACCTTCAAGAAACCATTTCCCCTCACCATCTTCTATCTGCTTCTATTTAAAAGTGCTGTCACTAATACTCAACACTATCAGAACGGATGCCCAATTATAAGCTCCACCAGGGCCGCCCAGTTCATTGCATTTTTATGGTTGGAGTTTTCTGACTGAAGCCATTTTCATAGTTTCCAGTCTTCACCTTTAGTCAACTATTCTTTGCTGCCACCTTTTATAATAAAAAACAGATAGAATTGTCGCTAATCTGCATGCTTTCATGTTAATTGCAGTAATTACAAAAAAATGCCAGTTTGAATGTGATCACTTGCTTACAATTAAACACAATAAATATACAATTAACAATATTAATTCACAATATTAACCTCTTTCTGCCAATCAGTGTGACGTCCACATCAACACTCCATGTAAAATGGTGGTGACCTAAACATCGACAAAACAGTGTAAAATTCGGTGCTGCGACTTTGTTCACCCTAATGTTTAATTTCCATTAGTTAAGATCTGAAAATCAGTTTCACTGACTCTGCTTCATTCGCTTCAACAAGCTACCTGAACTTATATAATTCCTTGATGTGAATAAACATTCCCAAGTACCTCACAAAGGCATAATAAAAAATATTCATGCCTATGTGCAATAAATATCAAAGTTTGCACTTTAAGGTGTCAGCTCTGAAGAATGCTCAATGCTCATGGACCTTAACCTAAACAAATGCTATATAAGTTTCCCAAATTAAATGTTTGCCTCTTGCACAACAGCCATGTATTGCAATATTATTTCTCTTTGCATGGGATGTTTATGGTTTTTGCAGCTCCTCCACTCAATATTACTCTCCCAGGATCATTGCTACTGTTCCTGCCCATCGTGGATATTGCAACTTCCAAGACTTAGGGAGTATCCTTACTGCTTGTAGTAACTTACAGTCTGCAATAGGTGTCTTCGTGGTTTTGCAAATTCCATAGAATATAGATGTTAAGTGGTCTTGTTGCCAACAAATGGTATCATGTTGTACCTGTACAGGACAAGGGTGAGGCCACTTTTGGAATACTGCATTCAATTCCGGTCTCCTTGCTATAGGAAAGATGTTGATAAACTTGAAAAAGTTCAGACTAGTTTAACAAGGATCTTACCAGGATTGGAGAATCTGAGCTCTAAGGAGAGGCTGAATAAATCAGGGCTAATTTCCCTGGACTGTGGAGGCTGAGGGGGAACATTATTGAGGTTTATAAAATCATAAAGGACATTAATAGGATGAATAAGCAAGGTCTTTTTCCCAGAGTAAGGGAGTCTAAAACTAGAGGGCATATGTTTAAGGTGAGAGGAGGAAGATTTAAAAGGGACCTGAAAGGCAATTTTTTCGCACAAAGGGTGGCGTATGTATGGAATGAGCTGCCAGAAGAGGTGGTGGAGGCTGGTACAATTACAAAATGTAAAAGGCATCTGGATGGGTACATGTGTAGGAAGGGTTTAGGGAGATAAAGGCCAAATGCTGGCAAATGGGACTAGATCAAATTGGGATATCTGGTTTGCACTGATGAGTTGGACCAAAGAGTCTTTTTCTGTGCTGTATAACTCTCTGACGTGATATGGTCATTCAGTCTAAGGAGCTTGTTCTGCTAGCATTGGAGCAAGAGCTGTGCAGATCTAATGAAATTGTGGCAGTATGGCCAAGTCATCGAAGATGTTGGATTTAAACTGTTGAATCATGGATTCATATCCTATTGCCACTAGTGTTTGGGGATCTTGTGGTGCAATAGTGATGTCCCTATCTCTGATCCAGAAGGAAAGGCTGAGGTTCCAGTTCAACCTGCTATGGAAGTGTGTCATAACATGGTCTGAATAAGTTGATTCAAAACATCTATAATGAAACCTTCTGAGAGCTAAATAAAAACAGGAAGAACTTTCAAACTACCTTAAAGTATTATGTAAATCAGAAACAAAACCAGAAGTCTGGCAGGTCCATGAAGAGAAATCAGAGTTAACATTTTGGGGCCAGTGACCCTCTGTTCTGAGGAAGGGTCACTGGACCTGAGAAGTTAATTCTGATCTCTTTTTCACAGATGCTGCCAGACCTGCTGAGCTTTTTCAGCAGCTTCTGTTTTTGCTTGTGATCTGGAGCTATCTCTATTTTAGCTACGTCTTGCTATAATGTTTCTGTAAACAGATTGAGTTATCACAGTCAAGGCATCATTTAATTTGGGTTACTAAATTGCGTCTCTTGTAATTTCTATAGCAATTAATCCACTGATCATGATGGGAGTAACTTGGCACAATTGATTCTACCCCTGTTTATGAATGATGCCAAAATAAAGAACAATTGCTGGACACATTAATTAAGATAAAATCTCAAACTATCACCGAGCAGCTTTGACACATCTAGTGTGCTGCTCTGCCTTGATTCTTTAATGCCTCTGTTCAAAGTCAGAGATCAAACAAATTTTATGCCATTAAGGTGCTAAATGTTTCTCAGATGACCAGAAATGGCTAACAAATGGACCATTGTGTGAGATTTCTGCTAAACAACTGTTCATTCTGCATTTAAATCAGCTTTCATCTACACCATGGATGGTCACCTCCAGACAGAGCTGCTGAGGAAAATGTTCCCTCTGAGATAAACTGCTGCCAAAAACACATTCAAACAGCTTAATCAGGTCTCAAACCCTAAACATAAACTTGGCTACAGCATCCCAAACTTTCAAACTAGCTTAAAGTATTATGTAAATGCAAATCCTTTCTTAAAGGTCTGATTAGAAACTCAAGAACTTGTTGTTTTTGCAGCAATATGAGAGGCTTTTATAAACAGACACACAACTGAAGGGTCTATTTTCATACTGTACATCTCTCTGACTCCGTGACTCTAAGTACATTGTGGGACAGAATGAGTAGATTTATTTGCTTTCAATCATCATAACTCGGGCAAAATCCAAGGTGCAAATTCACTTTCAAACTAATTATTCTCTAGATAACTGAACACCTTCTCCGTTGTTACTGCTTATACCCATTACGTCAACCTGAAACCTTTCTAAAAATCCCTGATTGCCTGAGGGAGAAATATACAGTGAATATGTTAGACAATTTTCTGATCAATTATTTGTGTATTGAATGCCTCTCAACATAATCAAATTGAGCAACTGGAATAAAATGCTGTTACTTAATTTGAAGGAATGCATTATCTGTACACCTTGTCCAGCCAAGTCTTCTGCATGGCACAATGATTGAAAACTAATCTTTCATAACAGAGGAGAAAAAAAATCTCGAAGTGGAATGTGATAAATCTAATTGCCTCAATGTGATAAATCGAATTGTCTCAGTAAAGTACAACTACAAAAGAAAGCAATCAAAATATCATTCTCTATCAATGGTATGACTATGACAGAGTGCACTTAATTTAAAGTTTTTTTTCTCTTATTAATATTCTAAATGTTTCCTTCATTAGCTTAGATCATATGTCAACTGGTTACCTTTCCCAAAATGGTGAAATTCATCTGGAAAAAGTAATAGAAGTTGAAAGAGTTCTGCTTCATCAATGCAGATAAATACAAACTTCAGTGCTTCAAAATATTTGTTTACGCACACAGCTGTAGCTAACACAATCTGGATAAAGTTAAAAATCACACAACGCCAGGTTATAGTCCCAACAGATTTCATTGGAAGCATACTAGCTTTCGGAGCGACGCTCCTTGATCAGGTGACTATCACCTGATCAAGGAGCGTCGCTCCGAAAGCTAGTATGCTTCCAATTAAACCTGTTGGGACTATAACCTGGTGTTGTGTGATTTTTAACTTTGTACACCCCAGTACAACACCGGCATCTCCAAATCATGACAATCTGGATAAAATGCTAAAAGTTTGCAGAGATGTGTTTTATTATTTTTGAGGGATCTTTACTTTGATCAAAAGCAAATAAAACACAAAGGTTTTTGGAAATGTAAAGGACAAAAATCTGTCCTATGATTGAAAAATCGCATCAGCCAGGAGGGAAACCGTGTATAAGCATCAACAGTTGTGCTCACCTTAAGTGCCTGCAAAACATGACAGATTTTAGTCAGGACCTCCTTTTGAAGTAGAAATGTCACCAATACTGCTCCTCTGACATGGAGGTAGGGGAATTGCTCCCTAAAAATCCTTATTAGGTACAAATTTTTGCTAAGGGCTCTTTCTTCTTGATCCTACCTGCTCCCAATTAATTGCAGTGATTGATAATAACATATTTGACATAAGTAGAACTACTAACATAATAAAACTTACTAAAAATGCTTCACCAAATCATGAGCAAACCTAATTTAGCATCTGTCCAAGCAAGGGAAGTGGAAGTGACTCAATATTTGGTAAAGAGATAGATTTGGTGAAGCATCTCAGAGGAAAGAGAGGTAAAAAAGCTGAGAAGTTCAGGAAAGGACCAAGGCAGCTAAAGGTATCCCTACCAGTGTTGGAGGAATTAAAACTGGGGATGTACAAGTTGGAGCAGTGTAAATAAATTGGAGAATTGTAAGACTGAATAAGATTATAAAGATAGCTCAGACCATGTGGATTTGAATATATTGGTGAGAATTTAAAAATTGAAGCTTTGTTTAACTGGGAAGCAATGGTCAGAAAGTATAGAGATGATGATGAACAAGATTTGGTGCACCTTCAAACATAGGCAGCAGGTATGTGGATGAGTTTGAGATTGTGCAAGGGCGATCTGTATGTTGAAGCAATCAAGTCAAGAGAGAACAATGACATGGATGAAGACTTCAGCAGCAGTGGAGCTGAGGGGGAGCAGTGTTGGGCAATTTTCTGGAAGTGAAAATAGGCCATGTTAATGATCACTAAGAGGTGTAGTGGGAAGGTTATCTCAGTGTCAAATAGGACACCACATTGTGAACAGCCTGATATAGCTTCAGCCAATTGCCTGGAAGACCATACTGAAGACAATAAAACCAGTCTTTTCAATTTATTTGGCTGAAGAATTCTACTGAATCAGTATGGAGAGATTGAGATAAGTGATGGTAAAGGGGGTGGAATTGTGTGTCATAAAGCTGTAGTTGACAAATAGGAGTGGTCTAAGTGTAGATCCTTGCATGACACCAGAAGTAATGGTGCAAGAGTCATAAAAGAAGCCATTGTAAGTGATTCACTGATTACAACTTGCTAGAGAAAAATGGAAGCAGGAGAGCACAATACCACACAGCTGGACAATAGTAGACAGATATAGATGGAGGATGATGAGATCAGCTGTGTCAAATTGTCTCAATTGAACTTTCCTCAACCATGCTTCCAGGCGATGTAACTATGCCTTAACTGCCAGCTGCATGAAAAAATAACTCTTACCTCATTTGGTCATTTGCAAATTTATGCCCTTTCATCTTGCCCCTTAATCTTAGAGATTTACAGCATGGAAAAAAGACCCTTTGGCCTATTATGTTCACTCCAGTCAAAAATAATCATTTAACAATTCTAACTTCATTTTCCACACTTGGCTCATAGCCTTGGCATCATGAGTGTTCTCTAAATACTTCTGAAACATTATGAGGGTTTCTGCCCCACCACCCTTACAGGCAGGGAGTTTCAGATTCCCACCACCCTTTGCATGAAAAAGTTTTCCTCTCATGCTCCTCTGAACATTCTGCCCTTACCTTAAATCTATTCCCTTGGTCATTGATCCCTCCACCAAAGGGAAAAAGTTCCTCCTGTCTACCTTATCTATTCTTCTCATAATTTTATACATCTCAATAATGTCTTGTCTCAATCTTTAAGGAAAGCAATCCTAGTCTGTCCATTCTCTCTTCACAGTTAACAAGGCCAACCCAGGCAATACCATGCCATAGGCTTCTCCAGCTCCACATTTTATCGACTCTAACTTCCAGCATCTGCAGTCCTTACTATCTCCAACATCCAGGTAAATCTCCTCTGCACCTTCATCAGTGCAATTACATCCCCCTTATAATGTGGATTCCAGAATGCACACAAGACTACTTCTAGCTGTGGACTAACCAACATTTTATACAGGCCCAGCATAACCTTCTTGCTTTTAAATTCTATGTCTCACTTAATAAGGACAAGTATATCATATGCCTCCTTTAACCACGTTATCCAGCTGTTGTGATATCTTTAAGGGACAGGTGTACCTGCATGCCAAGTCCCTTCTGATCCTAAGTGCTTCACAAGGTCCTATTATTCATCATGTATTGCTTTGCCTCATGAGGTGATAGAGGAGGACAACAGTACCACTCCTCCAATCTTTGGCTTATCTATGAACTTGCTGTTCAACCCTCCTCCATTCAAGTTCAAAGCATTTATACCAACTACAAAGAGGTCCTAACACTGACCCCTGTGGGACCCCACTTTACAAAGACTTCCAATTGAAAAAACACCCCTCAACCTTCACCCCCTGCTTCATACTACATGGTAAATTAGATCCATAATTGACTAGCTTTCCTTAGATCCCACGGACTGACTGGCAGGATCAGTCTACCCTGCAGGATCTTATCAGAATTATTGCCCTCATCTGCACACCTCTTCAAAATATTCAATCAAGTTGGTCAGACATGACCTCCCCTTAACAAAACCATGCTGACTGTTCTTGATTAATCCCTGCCTCACCAAATGCAGATTAATTCTAACCCCTCAGATTTGCTTCCAATAGGTTTCCCACCACCTGACTAGACTGTGGCTCCCTGGTTTATCTCTTACTGCCTTCATGAATAATGATAGCAAATTGGCTGCCCTCTAGCCCTGTGACACCTCTCCCGTGGCCAGTGAGGAATTGGAAATTTTTGAAAGTGCTCCTGATATTCCTCAAAAAAAACAAAAGACTGTTGATGCTGAAGATCTGAAAGAGAAACAGAAGTCACTGGAGAAACTCGGATGATCTGACAGTGTGGAGAGAAAACAGTTAATATTTTCATTCCAATGACCCTTCTGAAGAAATTCACTTTAAATATGCTCACCTTCACAAATGATTTCTTGACCAAGAAGGGAAAAAAAAGTAATACTTTGAAATTATGGTACCCATCAAAATTGGAGATCCATGTTATGATATACAACATGAGTACAAGCTCTACTGGATTTCCATTGAATTTCAATAGCTTACAGATGCTGCTTGAAACAGTAACTAATAAGCATTTGTATAAATTTCCTTAGTGCATAGCAACAAATCCCGATTAAAATGCACCAATTCCAGTTTTCAGAATTTAAAATCAAATTGTTTGCATCAATGATTGTGAAGTCTGGTTTAAGTCATAGAGAAAACAATCATTAGACCAACTATTTAGTAAGTGGTCTTTCATTCACCTGCCCATTTACACACTCAGCTGCTTAGTCATCCTCTGGCAGGCACTCAATTTTCTATGCAGTCATGCAAGTACACCCCCTCCGTTTTCTATCATTCACTATTGTCAGAAAATATTTCATTATTATGTATTTTAGTCAGGTAAATTTTAATAAGAGCACTGTAGCATTTACCTCTGATGTACATATATTTCTTCTGAATGCTTCCATTATCTACAGTCGGGCTTCCTTCATCACTACTCCATCTTCACTTCAAATAGTTTGTAACTGTCGCCAATAACTTCTTAATTAAAAACTGGAGCAGAAGTCACATATACAGGATTCAAGTATTCAATGGAGCTCATTTGATTGGTTTGGATGCGGATGAAAAAATTCTGCAACCTGCCCTTCATAGAATTGAAAAGTAAAGAAGATTCTAGAATTACGTGTCTTTGCTTGCACAATGAATGGATTTAGCAACGAAGTAAAAGTTGGAAGCTGAATAATTCATTTGCCTCTCTGACACATTTTAAGAACATGAAAATAAGAAAAGGCTGAAGACATTGTTGAAATATCATTTCCTAAATAAAAAAAAATCTATCTTGCCATGTTCACTACACCTCCTAAATGATTACCTCGTATATATAGCTGACCTTAAAGTCAGCAGTCTGATTTGGGCATCAAATCTGGATCTTCACTTCATGTTGTGTCACTAAGAATCAGCGATTTTGCTTTTATCAGATTGGCCAGTTAATGACCAGAGGCCAATTGCCAGGGTGGGGGTGGAGAGAAGAAGATGAAGGGCTAATAGAAGGTAGTCCTTGACTGAAGGAGCTGGAAGCTGCAGATGTGGATAGGAGCAACAGAGAGAGCACCTTCTGGTGCAGGCAACCTCAGTAGATTAGATTAGATTACTTACAGTGTGGAAACAGGCCCTTCGGCCCAACAAGTCCACACCGACCCGCCGAAGCGACAACCCACCCATACCCCTACATATACCCCTTACCTAACACTACGGGCAATTTAGCATGGTCAATTCACCTGACCCACACATCTTTGGACTGTGGGAGGAAACCGGAGCACCCGGAGGAAACCCACGCAGACACGGGGAGAACGTGCAAACTCCACACAGTCAGTCGCCTGAGGCGGGAATTGAACCCAGGTCCCTGGCGCTGTGAGGCAGCAGTGCTAACCACTGTGCCACCGTGCCGCCCAGGCAACCTCTTAGAACATTTTGTCGAACTGAAGGAAAGCAATGACCACAGATGCTGAGCCAGAGGGGAAATGTGATAACTGTGGATGTGGTGGTAGCGTGAAGGTATTGCAGCTGTCAGGTATGTTAAAGTAATCTTTGGGCACCCCAGGAAGGTACTAGGAGGATACCTCACAGCATCTGCCAGGCTCCAACTGTCAGGGGTGGGCTTGCCATCAATGGCCCTAATCAGTCTTCAAATTTCTTAACAAGTTACCTGTCACCTTCAGACAGGTAGCCTTTCCAAATCTAACCTGGCCTCTAATAAATTGGCTGGGAGTCAGTGTTAGTGTCTGGTCAGTTACCTTGTTAAAGTTTGTTAATGTCTTTGTTAAAGTTAAAGGAAATAGATGGTGGAAATTAATTGTCTTTGAGCATGTATAAATAGAGAACAAACTAAAACTATATGTAAATAGGGAACAGCTGAAACACTTGGTTGTGGTATGAGAACTGTCAGATTGTAGAAGTCGATAAATTCTCTCCACAAGAAAAACAATATGTCTTGGTTTCAGAGTCATCAAGAGCTTGAATTTTATTAACAGCCAGGACCACGGCAAATAACAAGAATATTAGCAGGCATTGGGAAATTTCAATAACGCTTTCATTTGTTCTCAATTCCATAACAGCACAAAATCCTACACAAAAAATCTACACAATGTACTATAAATCACAGCAGATCATTAACCTTTAAAGTCTTCAAATTCCTGTCAAGGTGGATCCACATATCACTGGATATAAAATTTCAGCTGCTGGTGTTGTGGTAGGTTACCATTTACAATGGGAATAAAACAATACTGGTTAAGTTAATGTTTGTCAAATTACCTAATTATACAAATAAATGTTCAACAATAATCAAAGCATTTTGAAATCAGTAAATGTATCAACTTTTGTATCCTATTTAAAAAATTGATTATCAAATTCATTCTGAATCACTTTGATTATAGCAACAATGTTAGACTTCCACTCTGAATCAAATGTGAAACTCTCACTTTCGAAATCATCCTCCAGAACAAACAATTTTTCTCTCCATCTATTGCAGTTGATATTCCTTTTTCTAAAGATTTGATAATAGTTCGTGTATGAAAAGTGTGACTTGATGACAAAATCGCATAAAATACTATTGAGGACATTTCCCACCATTGCCATTGAGGTCCACAAAACCTCTGGGCAAAACTCAATGCTTGGTGTTGCTTTACCTTTGAAAATCATCATAGACTTTAAGTTTGTTCCATTGACCAATGCAGAGAGTGGTGTGTGTATGGAGTGAACTGCCAGAGGAGATGGTGGAGGCAGATATGTTAAAATCTTAGAACGATCTGGATGGGTACATGAATAGGAAGGGTTTAGAGGGATATGGACTGAATGCTGGCAAATGAGCCAAGATTAATTAAAGATATCTAGTCAACATGGACAAGTCAGACCGAAGCGTCAGTGCCCATGCTATACACCTTTATAACTCTAACACTTCCCATTTCTTTCAAATGGGATATGGATCGAATACTGGCAAATGGGACTTGATCACTTTAGGATATCTGGTCAACCTGAATGAGTTGAACCGAATAGTCTGTTTCTATGCTATATAACTCTCTAACTCTATGTCATTATTTGTAAGTCTAGATTAGATTAGATTACTTACAGTGTGGAAACAGGCCCTTCGGCCCAACAAATTCACACCAACCCACAGAAGTGCAACCCACACAAACCCATTCCCCTACATTTTACCCCTTCACCTAACACTACAAACAATTTAACATGGCCAATCCACCTAACCTGCACATTTTTGGACTCTGGGAGGAAACCAGAACACCCAGAGGAAACCCACGCAGACACAGGGAGAATGTGCAAACTCCATACAGCCTGAGGTGGGAATTGAACCCGGGTCTCTGGTGCTGTTAGGCAACAGTGCTAACCACTGTGCCATCATGCCATCACAGAAAGAGTGTTTGCACAATTTTGATTAATTTAGTGTGGTTGAACTCACCTAATTAAAAGTGTTTGTACTCTTAAATTTAGATTCTTCAAGTTTGATAGAGTTGTGCTATCAGGAAAGACTAGGATGCTGATTTGGTGAATAATATAAATGTTAAATATAATAAAACAGTACACCTATCAATCTGACAACTATCTGCCTAACCACAGATTCAAACTTAACAAAAATGCAAAGCAGATTTTGAACTAGATATCCTGAACACGGCTCATGTTGGGAAAATCTTTTGTTCCCTTGAGAAAAATTATTTCTAGTGTTCAACTGTCAGGAATCCAGCTCACAGACAGTCTCTCCACCCTAAGGTTACAGAATACAAGCGCAAGGAAGTGATTTTGAACTTGAACAAGGCATTTGTTTGCCCTCAGTTGGGGTATTGCATACAGTTGAGGGCCTCATTACAGGAAAGATGTGAATGCTTTGAAGAGATTATTGAAGTGATTCACCAGTTGGGTTTCAAATATGATAAACTTCAGCTGTGAGGATAGACTGAAGAAATTGGGACAGTTCTTCATGGAGGGAAGGTGGTTGAAAAGAGATGTGGTTGAGGTTTTAAAAAAAAGAGCAACTGAACAAAATAGACAGGGTAAGCTGTTTTCACTCATAAAAGTCACAAGAACAAGTGATGTGCAAATGAAACAAGAATGATGGGAGGAAAGAATTTTTTTTTACACTGTGAGATGTTAGTGCATGGAATGCATTGCTCAAAATGTGATGGAAGGAGGTTGAATTGAAACATTCAAGAGGACATTGGAGGATTTGTTTGGGTAGTAATGATGCATAGGGATATGGGGAAAGGCAGGATATTGGCACTAGCTAATACAGACTAGATAACTGAGCCCGTGCAGGAGGAATGAGCCAAATGGCCACCTTCTGCCATTGTCAAAATCCCCTAATTCTGTCATTCCAAACACTGCCCTTAAAAACTCAGTTATTTTAACTCAATCTAACTCCATGTCGAAGGGAGGCAGACATTCTAACTATGTCAGTATAAATGGAATATCAAAAATAATAGCTTAGTGAAAAGGAGTAGGGCTTTATTCACTCTGGGACGGGCTAGGGGACGAGGTACCCAAACTCAGCAGGGCCATTTGAACTAAGTGAGTACTTTGATGTTAAGCAACAAATTAACTTCAAACCTAAAATAAAGAACTACCGATGCTATGATCGGAAAAAGGCAAAAATAGAAATTGCTGGAGAAACTCAAAGTCTGTCAGTATAGAACAGTACAGCACAGAACAGGCCCTTCAGCCCACGATGTTGTGCCGACCACTGATCCTCATGTATGCACCCTCAAATTTCTGTGACCATATGCATGTCCAATAGTCTCTTAAATGTTCCAAATGACCTTGCTTCCACAACTGCTGCTGGCAACGCATTCCATGCTCTCACAACTCTCTGTGTAAAGAACCTGCCTCTAACATCCCCGCTATACTTTCCTCCAACCAGCTTAAAACTATGACCCCTTGTGTTAGCCATTTCTGCCCTGGGAAATAGTCTCTCGCTGTCAATTCTATCTATGCCTTTCATTATCTGGTATACCTCAATTAGGTTCCCTCTCCTCTTCTTTTTCTCCAATGAAAAAAGTCTGAGCTCAGCCAACCTCTCTTCATAAGATAAGCCCTACAGTCCAGGCAGTATCCTGGTAAATCTCCTCTGAACCCTCTCCAAAGCATCCACATCTTTCCTATAATAGGATGACCAGAACTGGACGCAGTATTACAAGTGCGGTCTAACCAAAGTTTTATAGAGCTGCAACAAGATCTCATGACTCTTAAACTCAATACCCCTGTTAATGAAAGCCAAAACACCATATGCTTTCTTAACATCCCTGTCCACTTGGGTGGCCATTTTAAGGGATCTATGTACCTGCACACTAAGATCCCTCTGTTCCTCCACACTGCCAAGAATCCTATCCTTAATCCCATACTCAGCTTTCAAATTTGACCTTCCAAAATGCATCACCTCGCATTTATCCAGGTGCCACCTCTCAGCCCATCTCTGCATCCTGTCAATGTCCCGCTGCAGCCTACAACAGCCCTCTATACTGTCAACGACACCTCCAATCTTTGTGTCGTCTGCAAACTTGCTGACCAATCCTCCAATCCCCTCATCCAAGTCATTAATCAAAATTACAAACAGTAGAGGCCCAAAGACAGAGCCCTGTGGAACACCACTCACCACAGACTTCCAGGCAGAATATTTTCCTTCTACTACCACTCGCTGTCTTCTGTTGGCCAGCCAATTCTGTATCCAGGCAGCTAAGTTCCCCTGTATCCCATTCCTCCTGACCTTCTGAATGAGCCTACCATGGGGAACCTTATCAAATGCCTTCCTGAAGTCCATATACACCACATCCACAGCTCGACCCTCATCAACTTTTCTAATCACATCCTCAAAGAACTCGATAAGGTTTGTGAGGCATGACCTGCCCCTCACAAAGCCGTGTTGACTGCATTTAATCAAGCCATGCTCTTCTAGATGGTCATAAATCCTATCCCTCAGAATCCTTTCTAACACCTTGCAGACGACAGACTTGAGACTTAATGGTCTGTAATTGCCAGGGATTTCCCTATTTACGTTCTTGAAGAGAGGAATTATATTTGCCTCTCCCTAGTCCTCAGGTACGACTCCAGTGGAGAGCGAGGATGCAAAGATCTTCGCATGTGGCGAAGCAATCGCATTTCTCTATTCCCAAAGCAGCCGAGGACAAATCTGGTCTGGGCCTGGCGACTTGTCAATCTTAATGTTTGACAAAATTTTCAGCACATCAGCTTCCTATATTTCTATCCATTCCAGCATGCACACCTGCTCTTCAAAGCTTTCATTCACTACAAAGTTAATTTCTTTTGTAAAGACAGAAGCAAAAAACTCATTTAGGGCTTCCCCTACCTTCTCAGACTCCACACACAAGTTCACTATGCTATCCCTGATCGACCCTACTCATTCTTTGACCATTCTCTTATTCCTCACATAAGTGTAAAATGCCCTTGTGTTCTCCCTAATCCGTTCTGCCAAGCCTTTCTCGTGCCCCCTCCTGGCTCTCCTCAGACCATTTTTGAACTCCTGCCTCGTCTGCCTGTAATCTTCTAGAGCTGAGCTTGACCCTAGCTTCCTCCACCTTATGTAAGCTACCTTTTTCCTTTTGACGAGAAGCTCCACCGGTCTCGACATCCAAGGTTCCTTTACCTTACCACGTCTTGCCTGTCTCAGAGGGACATATTTATTCATCACTTGCAACAACTGTTCCTTAAACAGTCTCCACATGTCTATAGTGCCTTTACCATGGAACAATTTCTCCCAGTCCATGCTTCCTAACTCATGTCTAATCGCATCATAGTTTCCTCTTCCCCAATTAAATATCCTCCCATTTTGCCTAATCCTCTCCTTCTCCATAGCTACGTAGAATGTGAGGCAGTTGTGGTCACTATCACCAAAGTGCTCTCCCAACACAAGATCTGATACCTGTCCTGGCTTGTTTCTGAGTACCAAGTCTAGAATGGCCTCTCCCCTCATCGGCCTGTCAACGTACTGAGTTAGGAAACCCTCCTGAACACACCTTACAAAAACAGCTCCATTCAAATCTTCTGCTCAAAGGAGGTTCCAATCAATATTGGGAAAGTTAAAGTAACCCATTACAACAACCCTACTACGTTCACACTTTTCCAAAATCTGCCAACCTATGGCTTCTTCAATCTCCCTGCTGCTATTGGGGGGCCTGTAGTAAATGAGATGCTGCCTGGCCTGCTGTGCTTTGACCAGCAACACATTTGCAGCTGTGATCTCCAGCATCTGCAGACCTCATTTTTTACTACGGCCTGTAGTAAACCCCTAATGAGGTGACTGCTCCTTTGCTGTTCCTAATTTCCACCCATACTGACTCGGTAGGCAGATCTTCCTCGACAATGGAAGCTTTTGTAACAGTGATACCCTCTCTGATTACTAGTGCTACACCCCCTCCTCTTTCTCCCCCTCCCTATCCTTTATAAGTGCTCTAAACCCTGAAACATTCAGCAACCATTCCTGCCCCTGAGAAACCCATGTCTCTGTTATGGTCACAACATCATAGCACCAGGTACTGATCCATGCTCTAAATTCATCACTTTTATTCCTGATACTCCTTGCGTTAAAGCAAACACACTTTAACTGATCCCTTGGTTCCTTCCCAGGAAAATCCTTCCCACTAGCTGGTCTACCTCTTGCTATTGCCTCATCTGCATCAACTCTTACCTCCTGTGTACAGCTCAGGTTCCCACCCCACTGCCATACTAGTTTAAACCCTCTCGAACTACTCGAGCAAACCTTCCACCCAGGACATTGATCCCCTTCCAGTTCAGATGCAACCCGTCCTTCTTGTACAGGTCCCCCATCTTCCCCAGAAGGCATCCCAATTATCTGCATATCTGAAGCCCTCCCTCCTACACCAGCTGCGCCACCACATGTTAAGTTGCGCCCACTCCCTGTTCCTCACCTCACTATCTCGTGGCACTAGTAGTAAACTAGAGAACACTACTCTGTTCGTCCTGTTTTGCAGCTTCCATCCCAACTCCCTGAAATCACTTTTTATATCCTCAATCATTTTCCTGTCTATATCATTAGTGCCAATATCTAACACGATTTCTGGCTGTTCACCCTCCCCTTTTAGAACCTTATATACCCGATCAGATTGAAAGTGCAGTTAACCTTTTGAATCCTCCAACCCTCCTTCAGGACTCCAAACCTATCTTTGTAATTTTTTTCTCATGACACGCATACACTCAGTCTTGCAGCTTTATGTTAAATCCTGAGTAACTTGCCAATGTGTTTGGAAAATGTGATTTTTAAAAAATTGTCAAAACAGAACTCAATGGATGTGAGGTGTTTAACGATAAGCCAATAAATGGCTAAACGTTTACAATCCATGGGAATGCAACATCCGAAAATATTCCTTATTTCCCCTTTTGTCATTTTTCATTAGCTTCAACTTCTGTTGCCACATCTCACTTTAAAAATAACTATTTTCAAACTTTTTTTTTCCTTTTGTGATAGGATCAAAATTCTGTACTATATGTTTTGATTTTCTTCTTCTCTATTGTTTCAGGCTTCAACGTTCCAAGGTTCATCGTCAAATGTGATAAAAGTTACTAAGATTAACTTCAATGAGCTCACCAATTGTATTGATCCTAAAGATAGTTGACAATGATGGTGGACTAAGAAAGAATTGTTTTAAAGCATGGCACAGTATTGCTGAATGAATAGAGTTTACATTTTACTGCCATTAAATTGTTGGTTAGACTATTCAGCTAGAATGGTTTACCATGTGCCCATTTTCCTTATGGCCATTGTTCAGACATATCCAGGCTGTTAGGAGAATGGCTCCTCAACAATCTCAATCCCAAAATAGTTTTAGTCAGCACCTGTCCCCCGTGCAAAAGAAACAATCTGTCTCCAGTTGACCTCAGAGTGGCTGTTGGAAAAATGGAAAATTTCTCACGAATGACAAATTTATCGCTGTAACACAACATTTGGTAACTCAAATGAAACTCTGCTTCATAACTAATACTGCATATGGCTTGAGTAATTCCATTAGGTGACAAAGTTAAATGGGATTTAATTGCTAAGCACTAGTGTGCTGTTAGGTTCTTGACTTGTATATATTTTTATATAATTTTTACAGAGATTGAATTTTGGACTAGTAGCATATAGTGGTTTTGGACTGTGTGCATGAAAGGTTTTAATAATTAGCTTATCTGTATTTCCAGAGCCATGTTTTTTTACAGCTGTATGTGAGAGGGAATCCTTGGGGTGATTGTCAAGGGATAGAGCAGGATATAGATCAGTTGGAAAGTTGGGCAGTGAAATGGCAGATAGAGTTTAATCTAGATAAATGTGAGATGATGCATTTTGGGAGATCAAATGCAAGGTGCAAGTACATAGTAAATAGCAGCACCCTTCGGAGCATTGGTATACAAGGAGATCTTGGGATGCAAGTCTATAGCTCCCTGAAAGCTGCAACACAAATACCACTGATAAGGTAGTAAAGAAAGCATACTGCATGCTTGCCTTCAACAGTCAGGGCACTGATTATGAAAGTTGGCAAGTCATGTGGCAGTTGTATAAAACTTTAGTTAGGCCACATTTAGGGTAGTGTTTTCAGACTGGTTGCCACATTTTAGGAAGGATGTGGATGTTGCAAAACAAGTTTACCAGATGTTGCCTGGATTAGTGTGGATTGGTTATAAGGAGATTAGAGATCAGGGAAACCATCACGGCAGTACTTAGAGAGGATATTTCTGGGCGATTGTCCAGAGAAGCTGTGTGGGTGGAACAGAGAAGTGAGAACAGGGTCATCACTTTGATGGGATTGTATTATAGCCACCCCCAATAGTCAGTGGGAAATTGAAAAGCAAATGTATAGGGAGATCATAGATAGCTATAAGAATACTGGGATTGTAATAGTTGGTCATTTTAACTTTTCAGACATAGACTGGGATTCCATTGGTGTTAAGGGCTTGGATGGGGAGGAATTTGTTAAGAGTGTTCAAGAAAACTTTCTCAATCAATAAATTTCCTACTGGAAAAAGCTGATACAGTAACAAAATTTAAGATATTTTGACAGACACTGAATGGGCAAAAAATAAAGGTATACAGACCTTGTGCAGGCAGATGGGATTTAGAGTGGCATCATAACAGACACAAACATGGTGGGCTGAAGGGCCTGGTTCCTGTGCTTTACTGTTCTCTGTTTTATTAGTGAGTGATTAGGGTGACTTCCCATCCACCGACGGCTGAGAACTGCTGAGCTATGTGCATCCTCATTGTATAAGAAGGAATATATATAAAAAAGTCACAGATCATTAAATTCTATTGAAAAGGGTTGTTGTCAAGGCATGAATCAGTTCATTGTTGTTACTTGTGTGTGACTTGTATACAATGCAGCTGCAGTGAAAAAGTTGATGGTAAGCACTGACTTGACAAGTATTTTATTGTGACAGAAGTCTTTCATCTATCAATTTCTAAGAAGTGACCAGGAAACATGTCTCTGACTTTGACATGAGGGATGTCAGTTAGAATTGACTGCTTGGAGCTGAGAACCTATTCAGTATTGAAATTTCTTGCAAAGACCCTTATCAGATTAAAGACAATTTGTTTCTGATTAATTGTTTACTATGTTAGCTAATCAAAGCATCATTGTATTAAACAAGAGTACACAGAAGATTCTTTTAACATGCTGCTGAAAACTACTTTACAAGATACAGGAAAAAATACAGCATTTCAATCTCACCAGACTGAAATTGAGTTCCTTCAAAACTTAAATTTGACTCTTCTTCCAAAAGGATGGTTGGAGATAATACTTTAATCGCCATTTATCCCTCAAAACAACAAATTAAAAAATGAATTTATAGCTAGTCCGTTTGTCGATGTTTATATCATTCTTTGCTTGGAAACCTTTATACTGCAGATTTACTCTCACACCAGTAAATGTTGGCTATGGCTTAATGTAGGAACAGATTTGCACAATAAATAGAAATTGTCATCAGACCACCTGGATGCTTATCCAACTCAAGTTCGGCCTCTAAGCAATGAGAAGCATCACATTTCTCAGTGGAGCGGTTATATCATGGAATATGAAGGTAACAAACTAGTTTGAGAGGTGACAGATACTATCCTCTTTGAGGATTACTTTCCTTGCAGACTGATAACAATTTTCTGATTTGGAGATGCCAGTGTTGGACTGGGGTATATGAAGGAGCGTCGCTCCGAAAGCTAGTGTGCTTCCAATTAAACCTGTTGGACTATAACCTGGTGTTGTGTGATTTTTAACAATTTTCTGTGCTTTGTCTGAATCACCTTTATTATTTCCTTGCAATTCATTTGTAGATTTGTCATCTACAGCAAGACCATCATATGATTTTTTTAAGACAAAGTTTTTTGACAGAAAAAACCTATAATGTGAAAATGTATTAAAAACTTTATCAAAGATATAATTCAAGTTAAAAATTATTTTGGAAAAGGGACATCTTTAGGATTTAAATATTTTGTACATTGTTTGAGTCCAGTGCAATAACAAAATAACCCAGAGAGTTAATTCGATTTGAGGTGGCCCAGTTAAAGATTTCAAGATAATGGAGGGCATTAGAACAGACATTAAATTATGGTTGGAAGGATGATTGATCAGAGTTGAATATTTCTTACTGTTCATGGTAACAGAATATCCTTGTTCGAAGAAAGCTCTCTACTTAAAAGAGAGATTGAGGAACCTGGGATGTCTAATGAGTTTAAAACCAGCAATTAAAAGCATCAGTAAAGGAGATGCAAAAGGAATGGGCTATAAATGTTAGCCCAGCTAATAACATACACATCATATGAATGTAAAAGAAGAATGAATGAAAGTTTTGATTAGATTTAGATTTTATTGTCACATGCACTCAAATATAGAAGTACAGTGAAAAGTGTCTAATGTTGCGACACAAACACCATCTTATGTACCAAAAATATAGGTATCAACTAGCAAAAGAACAAAGAAGAAAGCATTACAGACCTTTATCGAATAAGTAGAAAATAAAGAAATAAGATAATAATTAACATTGAAGTCCTTCTTAATATAAACTAGAAGGGGAGGCAATGGCCTAGTGGCATTATCACTGGACTGTTAATCCAAAGGCGGAAGTGGGTATTGCAGATGCTGGAGATTAGAGTCAAGATTCAAGTGGTGTTGGAAAAGCACAGCAGGCCAGGCACATCTGAAGAGCAGGAAGATCGATGTTTCGGGCAAAAGCCGAATAAACCGAGATAATGTTCTGGGGACCAGAATTTGAATCTTGCCAAGGCAGATGGTGGAGTTTCAATTCAATAAAAACCAGTCTGGAATTGAAAGTCTAAAGGTGACCATGAATCCATTGTCAATTGATACCCTCTTAGGGAAGGAAACTGCCTTCCTTATCTGGTCTGGACTACATATGACTCCAAATCCACAACATCGTAGTTGACTCTTTACTGTCCTCTGTGCAATTAGAGGTGGGCAATAAATGCTGGCATAACCAATGATGCCCTCATCCATTTATGAATTAAAAAAGGGAATAAAATTAAAAGTTGAACAGTCTTTGATGAGTGCTTGCTGGGGCTTCAATCTCCTTCGCTTTGCTTGCTCTCTGGGAGAGCTCAGTTGCTTGTTCTCACTGCTATTGCAGATACCATGGACCTTGTTCTTCATGTGTCAGGCCGTGATGCCATTTCCACTGCAGCTGCTACCTCTAATCTCCTCCTCCTCCTGCTGCCTCTGGAACATGCCTGGGCGGGACCCGATCGCAGTCTCCAATCAGTGGGTAAGCGCTGGGCCCCATTCTTACCTCAGATGTCAGACTGAGAGACCACCAAGAGGCACTGATACCCCACCATGGGTCAGTAAAAGACATCAATGCCATGCTAATCGAATGCCTTAGCATGTCTGCACTGAGGCCTGGAAAAGAAAGAAGGATAGAAACACAAAAAGAGGGAAAAAAAGAAAGAAATGAGTGAACGAGCTCCAGCTGAAGCATCTTAATCTGCCTCCATCTTAGACTGATTATGACTGCATATAAACATTTTAGGAATATAGGAAATAAACTAAACTCAACAAACCATTCCTTTCTGATCGATCAACCAGCTATTTCTGACTCCTTACAGAGTCATAGTCATGCAACATGGAAACAGACACTTCAGTCCAATTCGTAAATGCTGACCAAGTTTCCCAAACTAAATTGGTCCCACTTGCCTGCACATGGCCCATATCCTTCTAACTCTTCCCAATTCATGTAACTGTCTCAATGTCTTTTAAATGTTGTAACTGTACTTGCATCTGCCACTTCCTCTGGTAGTCATTGCACATACAAACCATCCTCTATGTGAAAAAAATGGCCTCTCAAGTTCTTTCTGTTGTCTTAAAATCCTTGGTGTTCCTGTAGAATAGTTGAACTATTTCAAATCTTTTTTTTCAGTGGACATTCCCAATAACTCATTGTCTTGGGCTAAATAAATTCTGCTGGCCTTAATTTCTTGTCCCTTACTTTTAATTTTGAATTGATGTCCTTTCGTTTTTGATTTCCTCAGCAATCAACAGTCAGCTTTTGCAAAAGAACTCTTCCACACCTGAACATTTCAAAGGATGGAAGGTGGCCTGATCTGCTTCAAATAGAAATCTATGTTACACAGAGTTACTTAGCATAGATAGCGCAGAAGCAGAGCATTTGCCCCATTTTACTAACTGACTACAATATCTTCCAAAGTTAAATTGAGTTACTCTGGTTATATTTATCTTAAAACAGTCCACTAAGAATGCAACTAGTGCCAGCAGTAGAGGTTGTTATTTTTAGTTTGTGGATAGAGAACAGCTTGTGTGGATCATTTATGTTTTAAGGAAGTGATTTTGCAAACTTTAGTATTTTTAAGCAGTAAGAATATTAGATTGATGTCTCTGATATAAGAATTACTTCAATAAAATAAATAGAGGTCACTGACCATGTTTAGATTCAAAAGAAGATTCACCTACTGAGGAACACTTCTATTAACTTACGAGGTTACAACTATTTGTAGTGAAAATAATGCAGATATAAAACAGTGGCCTGTCTGTGTTTAACAAGCAGTAAAAGGCTTGTTAAACACAGACTGGGGGAAATAAAGGATGGGAAAGGCATACTTAATTTGTCATCATATTTTTTCAATTGAGAATCAAACTTGAATTTTCCATCTCTAAGCAAAAAAGCTGAGTATATTATTTTTCATTTAATTATGAACATAACTAAGTACATTTGGCAAATGAATGCAAATAAGTGTGAAGTGATGCATGTAAGTTTAAGGGGATGCATTTTCTGGGGTCTAATAAGGGAAAGATATCTAAAATATATGGCAGATCCTTTGGGAGTATTGAGGAATAAAGGAATCTTGGTATTCAAGTCGATAGATCTCTGAAGGGGTCACTATAGGTAGACAGGGTGGTGAAGAAAGCATATGGGATGCTTGCTTTCATTAGCTAGGTTGTAAAATAGAACTATCTAAGTCTTGTTGAACTTTATAGAGCATTGGCTAGGTCACAAAAAGAATGCAGTGAGTAGTTCTGGTTGCTACGTGATTGGTAGGACATGATTGCACTGGAGAGAGTGCAGAGGAGATTCACAGGATGTTGCCTGGGATGGAATGTCTCAATTTTAAAAAGGTGGATCTGAATTGACTGGATTTGTTTTCCCTGGACCAGAAGAGGCTGAGAAGGTATACAAAATTATGAGAGGCACGGACAGGGTATATATTGAGAAGCTTTTCCCCATGGCTGACATGCCTAGGATCCGAGGGCATACTTTTTTTAAGGTGAGGAGCACGTTTTTAGAGGAGATACGAGGAAATGTTTTTCATCCAAAGCTGGTCGAATGTGCTGCCTGAAAGGATGGTGGACAAACTTATTTTTCACACCATTTAAGAAGCATCTGGACCAGCATTTAAAATGTCAGGTAATAGTAGGCTATTGGCCAAATGGGATTAGTGTAGCTTGGTGCTAGTTGCTCAGCATTGACATGGTGGACCAAAGGGCCTGTTTCTCTGCTGTATGTCTCCATGATTCTATAGATTTTAGGTTCCTCTGATACTTCCCTCAATATGTTTTCCTTTAATTTTAACAATGTCAACATACTCAACAAATAACCACAACCATTGGTAAAGTTGTACCTTCATCCAAGTCATAACCATGAATAAACATATAATAGAGCAAAGAAATGTAAATATTTACTTTTACTTAATATTAATGACTATCTTTGTTTTTAATCTCCTTTCATTATGAGAGATTATTTCTAATGTTCTTTATAATCGCAGTTTATTATTAACCACTGTGATTTATCTTCAGTAAAAACAAACTATAAATACTACACTAAGAAGTTTTAGTCACTCTTATCAATTATCAAACCTCTCTCTGGATATTTTTTGAGAATTGTTGTTTTTGGTACAAAATTAATTTCTCTTTTTTAAAAAGTATTTTCCTTTCATTTACATTGATCCATTGTGTTTCTTTTTCAGTCCAGACAGCATGCACAATACTCTGATTAAAAATCTGGTAGAACATTTCAATTTTGGAGTCTGTGACAACTCCCTTTAAACCAATAGCTGAACAGTACAAATTAAATTATCTTTTGATTTCCTGACCCCTTAGGAAGCAAGTCAACTATAATTTAACCCTCAGTAAAAGATTTGATTGCCACAGGGAAGTTGCAATGCAAGGGACTCTTGATACCTTTGCAGACGTTAATATTCAGTAATTTGTTAATGCACTGTGATGTTTTCCAGGTGGCTATAACTGGTGACTTATGAAGTTTGGCACTTCTCCCACTATGTGGTATTGGTCAGACTTGTTTGAGGAACTTCACTGCCACAGATCTTTCTTGTCTTTGCTTTGCGTTGGGCCAATCTAGTGATTAGCGGTTGAGGGTAAACCACCTTAGATATTTGTCAAAGAGGCATTAATCTTAAAAAATAAAGTTTGTTGCATGATAGCAATAAGTGGTCAGACAGCAATGCTAGTCTCTTAGGGAGCAAGGACAGACATTTATTTTCCCTAAAAACAGGACAGAACTCTATGAGCTGGATCTACCCATTTGTAGATAGTATTTCATTGAGATTCATGGTGCTTGGTCTGTTATTAGGCTGGTGACCCTTCTTATTAAATCTTCCATTATTCATCATATAAATTATGCAAATAGTTTCCATGTTGTCCATCTCATGGAGTTGTATAGCAGGAGAAGTGGAATTTCTCACTATTATTGGAATCTTCCAGTGTCATGCCAATACTGCCATATTTAGGGGAGAGCTGCACACCATTTCACATGCTGCAAACTAGGAACTGCCTTTCACATTGTGCTATTGTGCTGTTATGCCCAAAACATCCTCGATGTTAAGAGAGGGAAATGAGCTTCTTGGTTCACTGACAGTGTCCTGAAAGTATTGGTGGGTGGGACAGTAGAGAAGAGAACAGTGCAGTATTCCGCTGACCAGCAAAGGAGGCTAAACCACCAGACCCAGTCAGTCTGAATTAAGACAATGGCCCAGGTCAGTGTAATATCCAGGGTGAAACACAATGGATAACAGTGCAGGAATAAGGAGGATGATCTCCTGTACTATGCAAGGGTCTACCATCTTTTCTTTGTTGCCCCATGCTCATGGGGCCAACACTTATTTGAACTCTGCCATTGTACTTGCCTCTGACTAAAGCTCACAGGCTACAACTCTCATTATTACAAGTACCATGTCCACTTATCACTTCTCACCTACCTCATATTCCCAATCTGCTATTCCTTCCTGCCAGCTAGGCTTGAAACCTTAAAACACACTCTCTCCTCTGATGCTGCCTGACCCGGTGTGATTTCCAGTATTTTTTTGTTTTCAATCCTTTCCCCATTCTGCCTTCTGTGCTTCTTACTCACTCACTGGGTATGCTTCACCCAGTCTCCTGCTCCTGTGTTATCATGAACTGTTTTTCACCAAAAATAATTCCTTCCCTTTGTTCCAGTACAGGGAAAACTGGCTAACCTCACTCCCAACCTCTGGAGAGATTGAATACTCTGATTCTAGATTCAATGGAGTTTAGAAAGCTGAAGGGGATCTGATAAAAACTTACAGTGTACGGAGAGGCCTAGATAGAGTGGATGTGGAGAAGATATTTCCACTAGTAGGAGAGATGAGGACTCGAAGGCACAGCCTCAGAGTGAGAGCAATTTCTGAAGCTAGAAAGTAGTTAATCATGTGGAACTCATTTAAGACGGAGAGATAGATGTTTGATTGGTAAGGGAGTAAAGGGCTATGGGGAGAAGGCAGGAAATGGGGTTGAGAAACATATCAGCCATGACCGAATGGTGAAGCAGATTTGACAGGCTGAATGGCCTAACTCTGCTCCTATGTCTTATGGTCTATTGCTTCCATAGCAAGGACAAGCCCTCAGTATGACTGACTGAGATTGTATCTCTGACAGTGTTCTTCCCCTTGACCTTACAAACTGTGAGGTCCCTTTCACTTTCAGATATAGTCATTTGGTTGAACTGATTGCAATGTGCTTAGCTCGTAAGCTGAAGGCACAGGCAGTGGGTCTGAAGTTGATGTGACAGTGCCCAGAATGCTTCCTCTCCACAGTGCAGTATTTTCAATATTGATATATTTCTGTCACTAAGCATATGACTGAATAGAATTGTCGTGATCAATCTTGAGGGCACCATAATCTATGAAATGTTAGTTTTCATTTTGGTTTCTCAACACAAAAGAAAATGGCCAGTTATGTACAGAGATACTGTGCAAACTCTTCGGAGCTCTCTGGTGGTGTGTTTGTGGATGGGAAAGACATTTAATTATGTGGGCAGGTGGTGGGTTAGCAACGAATTCCATTCTCAGCTCCAACCTAAATCCAGGGATGGGAAGCATGTGGTCAGCCTTCATTCCCTTCTGACAACTAAAGCCCTTAAGTAGACAATTACTGACCAAAACAGGGGAGCTGACTGAAAAGTACAAAATTCTGACAGTGTAGGGCAGACTGGCTGGAGGTTTTCCTCGGTTGTGGAAGCAAAAACCAGGGGATACAATCTTACGATATGAGTTAGACCATTTAGGGCCGAGATGAGGAAAATGTCTTCATCAAAGAAGCCAAATCACTTAATATATTCAGGATTTTTTTTAATTGTAAGTGCCTCAAGGGGATTGGGGAAAATGTAGGATTAGAGCACTGGGACAAAGGATCAGCCATGATCATATTGAATGGTCAGGATGACCCGAAGGGTTGAATTGCCTACACCTCCTAGTTTCTATATTAAATAGTCTCATCCTGCTGAGAACACGGCAATTAAACCTAAGGGGGCTGTGTTGCCTCCCTGGTGCCAAGGATCAAGGATGTCTCAGAGAGGGTGCAGAATGTTCTCAAGGGGGAAAGGGACAAGCAGGAGCTCATTGTACACATTGGAACCAATGACATAGGAAGGGAAAAGGTTGAGATTATGCAGGGAGATTAGAAAGAGTTAGGCAGGAATTTAAAAAGGAGGTCCTCGAGATTAGTAATATCTGCATTACTCCCGGTGCTACGAGCTAGTGAGGACAGGAATAGGAGGGTAGAGCAGATGAATGCATGGCTGAGGAGCTGGTGTATGGGAGAAAGAGTCAGAGGAAGCTATTTTGAGGTAGAAGTGACCTATACAAGAGGAAGGATTGCACCTAAATTAGAAGGGGACTAATATACTGCCAGGGAGATTTGCTAGAGCTGCTCGGGGGAATTTAAACTAGTAAGATGGGGGAAGGGGGGAAGTGGGATCCAGGGAGATAGTGAGGAAAGATTTCAATCTGAGACTGGTACAGTTGAGAACAAAAGCAAGTCAAGCAGGCAGGGACAAAGCAGAGAACAAGGTATGACTGATAAATTAAACTACAATCATTTCAATGCAAGGGGCCTAACAGGGAAGGCAGATGAACTCAGGGCATGGTTAGGAACATGGGACTGGGATATCATAGCAATTACAGAAATGTGTTTCAGGAATGGGCAGGGTTGGCAGCTTAATGTTCCAGGATACAAATGCTACAGGTAGGACAGAAAGGGAGGCAAGAGAGGAGGGGTGTGGTGTTTTTGATAAGGGATAACATCACAGCTGTGCTGAGGGAGGATATTTGCAGAAATACATCCAGGGAAGTTATTTGGGTGGAACTGAGAAATAAGAAAGGGATGATCTCTTTATTGGGATTGTATTATAGACCCCCCCTAATAGTCAGAGGGAAATTGCAAAACAACTTTGTAAGGAGATCTCAGTTATCTGTAAGAATAATAGGGTGGTTATGGTTGGGAATTTTAACTTTCCAAACATAGACTGGGACTGCCATAGTGTTAAGGGTTTAGATGGAGAGGAATTTGTTAAGTGTGTACAAGACAATTTCCTGATTCAGTATGTGGATGTACCCATTAGAGAAGGTACAAAACTTGACCTCCTCTTGGGAAATAAGGCAGAGCAGGTGACTGAGGTGTCAGTGAGGGAACACTTTGGGGCCAGCGACCATAAATCTATTAGTTTTTAAATAGTGATAGAAAAGGATAGACCAGATCTAAAAGTTGAAGTTCTAAATTGGAGGATGGCCAATTTTGATGGTATTAGGCAAGAACTTTCAAAAGCTGATGGGGGCAGATGTTTGCAGGTAAAGGACGGTTGGAAAATGGGAAACCTTCAGAAATAAGATAACAAGAGTCCAGAGAAAGTATATTCTTGTTATGGTGAAAGGAAAGGCTGGTAAGTATAGGGAATGCTGGATGACTAAAGAAATTAAGGGTTTGATTAAGGAAATGAAGGAAGGTATAGACAGGTTAGATCGAGTGAACCCTTTGAAGAATATAAAGACAGTAGAGTATACTTAAGAGAGAAATCAGGAGGGCAAAAAGGGGACATGAAATAGATTTGGCAAATAGAATTAAGGAGAATCCAAAGGGTTTTTACAAATATGTTACGGACAAAAGGGCAACTAGGGAGAGAATAGCGCCCCTCAAAGATCAGCATGGCAGCCTTTGTGTGGAGCCGCAGGAGATGGGGCAGATACTAAATGAGTATTTTGCATCAGCGTTTACTGTGGAAAAGGATATGGAAGATGTAGAATGTAGGGAAATAGATGGTGACATCTTGAAAAATGTCCACATTACAGAGCAGGAAGTGCTGGATGTCTTGAAATGCACGAAAGTGGATAAATCCCCAGGACCTGATCAGGTGTACCCTAGAACTCTGTGGGAAGCTAGAGAAGTGATTGCTGGGTCTCTTGCTGAGATGTTTATACCATTGGTAGTCACAGGTGAGGTGCCAGATGACTGGAGGTTGGCTAACGTGGTGCCACTGTTTAAGAAGGATGGTAAGGACAAGCCAAGGACCTATAGACCAGTGAGCCTGACCTCGGTGCTGGGCAAGTTGTTGGAGGGAATCCTGAGGGACAGGATGTACATGTATTTGGTAAGGCAAGGACTGATTCGGAATAGTCAAATGGCTTTTTGGTGGGAAATCACAAACTTGATTGAGTTTTTTGAAGAAGGAACAAAGAAGATTGATGAAGGCAGAGCAGTAGATGTGATCTATATGGACTTCAGTAAGGCATTTGACAAGATTCCCTATGGGAGACCGGTGAGCAAGGTTAGATCTCATGGGATACAGGGAGAACTCGCCATTTGGATTCAGAACTGGCTCAAAGATAGAAGACAGAGGATGATAGTGGAGGGTTGTTTTTCAGACTGGAGGCCTGTGACCAGTAGAGTGCCACAATGATCAATGCTGGGTCTAGAAATTTTCATCATTTATATAAATGATTTCGATGTGAGCATAAGAGGTATAGTTAGTAAGTTTGCAAATGACTTCAAAATTGGAGATGTAGTGGGCAGTAAAGAAGGTTACCTCAGATTACAACAGGATCATGATCAGAATGGCTGATGGGCTGAGAAGTGGCAGATAGAGTTTAATTTAGATAAATGTAAGATTCTGTATTTTGGGAAAGCAATTCTTAACAGGACTTATACACTTAATGGTAAGGTCCAAGGGAGTGTTGCTGAACAAAGAGACCTTGGAGTGCAGGTTCATAGCTCCCTGAAAGTATGTCACAGGTAGATATGATTTTGAAGAAGGCATTTGGTATGCTTTCCTTTATTGGTCAGAGTATTGGAGTTGGGAGGTCATGTTGTGGCTGTACAGGGTATTGGTTAGGTCACTGTTGGAATATTATGTGCAATTCTGGTCTCCTGCCTATCTCCTGCTGCGAAACTTGAAAAGGTTCAGAAAAGATTTGCAAGGACGTTGCCAGGGTTGGAGGATTTGAGCTATTGGGAGAGGTTGAATAGGCTAGTGCTGTTTTTCCTGGAGCGTCAGAGGCTGAGGGGTGGCATTATAGAGGTTTATAAAAGCATGAGGGGCATGGATAGGATATATAGACAAAATCTTTTCCCTGGGTCAGGGAGTCAAGAACTTGATGGCATAGGTTTAGGGTGAGAGGGGAAAGATGTAAAAGAGACCTAAGGGGCAACTTTTTCGTGCAGAGGGTGGTACTTGTACGGAATAAGCTGCCAGAGGAAGTGATGGGGGCTGGTACAATTGCAACATTTAAAAGGCATCTGGATGGGTATATGAAGAGGAAGTGTTTGGAGGGATATGGGCCAGGTGCTGGCAGATAGGACTAGATTGGGTTTAGGATATCTAGTCGGCATGGATGGGTAGGACTGAAGGGTCTGTTTCCGTGATGTACATCTCTATGAATCAATGAGATAAAGAGTGTGACAGAGAAACTAAGCTGGTTAGACAGCTCCTAGGTTCTTAAGAAGATTAATATCAAGGCTTGAACCACTAACTCTGTTACTCTCAAACCTGCTGCACTTTTCCAGCATTCTCTGTATGGTTCGGATTTCCAGCATCCAATATTTTACCTTTCATTCTGTGGGGGCTAATAAGTTTGTATTGTGGTGCCCTCCATCAAAGAAATTCCGTGTCTGATTGAGAGATCCGGCATCAGGAAGGTTCAGTGTGAGCCACCCTCAGCTCTTGCTGCCGAACCCTCAACCCTTACGACCTTACAAACCAAGCTGCATTACTGGTTTTTGGCTTGGATCACCCCATGACCTTTGGTGACTATTAATCTTGCAGCAACATGGCCTCCCTGGTGACACTGATGATTGAAAGAACTGCTGGCCTCCGATTTGATGACTATCACTTGACAGTTGGGGGCCTTCACCCCCAGTTTCAGCCCAAAGAAAAGCCAATTGATGCCTACTGATGTCCTCTCAACTGTCTGACTGACTCATGGTTCAGCAAGTCTTCATTAAAGTTGACAACACTGGTTTCCCTTTAGTTGTCAAGTTAGAAGGCGAGACTCCTGTCAGATTAGGCTCAACAGAGGCAGTGACCAAAAGCTGAGACGAGCTTGGAAAAGATCTTGGGAGGGGACAAATTGGTTAAACAGAATGGTGAGTCGGGCCTCCATTTTGCCAGAGCAGCGAGGAGAGAAGGAGAGGTGAAGCGAGGGCTGCCGGGAAGGGTGAATTTTCCTGCATTAAAAGGGACTTACCTCGCGAGTCGGGCCTCCATTTGCTGAGAGGTCCGAGGGAGGAGTGAAGGACTTCTGGGGAGTCATATATTTGTGTGGTTGCGTTACCCGAAACTCTACTCTAGTTGTGTCTCCCACCCATCCTTCTCCTCTAACGAAAAAAAACGTTCTGTGAGCCAGATTGGTTCCTTATTTTTTCAACAGTCTCTTTGGGAATTTAGAATCATGGGAATGGAGGTGAGGGCAGTTGAATATTCCTCCTACAGAATGTGGGAGGTAAGGGTTAACACTAGTGTCCCTGCTAACTACATCTGCGGTAAGTGCACCCACCTCCAACACCTCGAAAACCATGTTAGGAAACTGGATCTAGAGCTGAATGAACTTTGGATCATTTGGGAGGCAGAGGGGGTTATTGAGAAGAGTTACAGGGAGTTAGTCACTCCTCAGGTACAAGAAAAAGGCAGATGGGTTACAGTCAGGGGATGGAAAGGGAACCGGCTGGCAGTGCAGGGATCCCCTGTGGCCATTCCCCTCAACAATAAGTATACTGTTTTGGATACTATTGAGGGGGATGACTTACCAGGGGGAAGCAGTGGGGCACAGGGTTCTGGCACAGTCTGTCCCTGCTGTTCAGAAGGGAAGGGGAAAGAGGAGTAGAGCAGTAGTCATTGGGGACTCCATAGTTAGAGGGACAGATGGGAGGTTCTGTGGGGATGAGAGAGACTCACGGTTGGCGTATTGCCTCCCAGGTGCCAGGGTTCGTAATGTCTCTGATCGTGTTTTTGATCCTTAAGGGGGAGGGGGAACAGCCCCAATTCGTGGTCCACATAGGCACCAACGACATAGGAAGAGAGATGGGGATTTAAAGCAGAAATTCAGGGAGCTAGGATGGAAGCTTAGAGCTAGGACGAACAGAGTTGTTGTCTCTGGTTTGTTGCCTGTGCCATGTGCTAGTGAGGCGTGGAATAGGGAGAGAGAGGAGTTGAACATGTGGCTACAGGAAGGTGCAGGAGGGAGGGTTTTGGACTCTTGGATAATTGGGGCTCTTTCTGGGGTAGGTAGGACCTCTACAAGCAGGTTGGTCTTCATCTGAACCAGAGGGGTACCAATATCTTGGGGGGGAAATTTGCTAAGGCTATTGGGGTGGGTTTAAACTAATCCAGCAGGGGGATGGGAACCAAAACTGTAGCTCGAGTATAGAAAAGGTTGAGAGTAGGGAGGTCCAAAATCAAGTTTCAGGGACTCAAGATGGCACCAGCAAGCAAGAAGTTGGTTTGAAGTGTGTCTATTTCAATGCCAGGAGCATCCAGAATAAGGTGGGTGAACTTGCAGCATGGGTTGGTACCTGGGACTTTGATGTTGCGGCCATTTTGGAGACATGGTTAGAGCAGGGACAGGAATGGTTGTTGCAGGCAGGATTTAGATGTTTCAGTAAGAACAGAGAAGATGGTAAAAGAGGGGGAGGTGTGGCATTGTTGGTCAAGGACAGTATGACAGTTGCAGAAAGGATGTTTGGGGACTCGTCAACTGAGGTAGTATGGGCTGAAGTTAGAAACAGGAAAGGAGAGGTCACCCTGTTGGGAGTTTTCTATAGGCCTCTGAATAGTTCCAGAGATTTAGAGGAAAGGATAGAAAAGATGATTCTCAATAGGAGTGAGAGAGACAGGGTAGTTGTCTTGGGGGACTTCAACTTTCCAAATATTGACTAGGAAAACTATAGTATGAGTACTATAGATGGGTCAGTTTTTGTCCAGTGTATGCAGGAAGGCTTCCTGACACAGTATGTAGACAGGCTAACAAGGGGCGAAGCCCCATTAGATTTGGTACTGGGTAATGAGCCCGGCCAGGTGTTAGACTAGGAAGTAGGTGAGCACTTTGGTGATAGCGATCACAATTCTGTTATGTTTACTTTAGTGATAGAAAGGGATAGGTGTATACTACTGGGCAAGAGTAACAGCTGGGGGAAAGGCAATTACTATACGATTAGGCAAGATTTAGGAACCATAGGATGGGGAAGGAAACTGTAGGGGATGGGCACATTAGAAATGTGGAGCTTATTCAAGGAAAAGCTCCTGAGTGTCTGAGATAAGTATGTACCTGTCAGGCAGGAAGGAAACTGTAGAGCGCAGGAGTTGTGGTTTACGAAGGAAGTGGAATCTCTGGTCAAGAGGAAGAAGAAGGCTTATCTTAGGATGAGATGTGAAGATTCAGTTAGGGCACTTGAGGATTACAAGGTAGCCAGGAAATACCTAAAGAGAGAGCGCAGAAGAGCCAGGAGGAGACATGAGAAGTTGTTGGCGGATAGGATCAGGGTAAACCCTAATGCTTTCTGTAGGTATTTAAGGAATAAAAGAATGATGAGAGTAAGATTAGGGTCAATCAAGGATAGTAGTGGGAAGTTGTGTGTGGAGTCAGAGGAGATAGGGAAAGCACTAAATGAATATTTTTTGACAGCATTCACTCTAGAAAATGACAATGTTGTTGAGGACAATACTGAGGTACAAGCTACTAGACTAGGTGGGATTGAAGTTCACATGGAAGAAGTATTAGAAATCCTGCAGAGTGTGAAAATAGATAAGTCCCCTGGGCCAGATGGGATTTATCCTAGGATCCTCTGGGAAGCCAGGGAGGAGATTGCTGAGCCTTTGACATCGATCTTTAAATCGTCATTGTCTACAGGAATACTGCCAGAAGACTGAATGATAGCAAATGTGGTTCCCCTGTTCAAAAAGGGGAGTAGAGACAACCCTGGTAATTATAGACCAGTGAGCCTTACTTCAGTTGTTGGTAAAGTGTTGGAAAAGGTTATAAGAGATAAGATTTATAATCATCTAGAAAAGAATAATTTGATTAGGGATAGTCAGCATGGTTTTGTGAAGGGTGGTCGTGCCTCACAAACCTTATTGAGTTCTTTGAGAAGGTGACCAAACAGGTAGATGAGAGTAAACCGGCTGCTGTGGTATATATGGATTTCAGCAAGGCTTTCGATAAGGTTCCCCACAGTAGGCAATTGTACAAAATGCCGAGGAGTGGGATTGTGGGAGATATAGCAGCTTGGATAAGTAATTGGCTTGCTGAAAGAAGACAGAAGGTGGTGGTTGAAATGTTCATCCTGGAGTCCAGTTACTAGTGGTGTACCATAAGGGTCGGTGTTGCGTCCACAGCTGTTTGTCATTTTTATAAATGACCTGCTTGAGGGTGTAGAAGGGTGGGGTTAGTAAATTTGCAGATGACAGTAAGGTCGGTGGAGTTGTGGATAGTGACAAAGGACGTTGTAGGTTACAGACAGACATAGATTAGCTGCTGAGCTGGGCTGAGACATGGCAAATGGAGTTTAATGCGGACAAGTGTGAGGTGATTCACTTTGGTCGGAGTAACCGGAATGCAAAGTACTGGGCTCATGGTAAGATTCTTGGTAGTGTAGATGAGCAGAGAGATCTCGGTGTCCCGGTACACAGATCCTTGAAAGTTGCCACCCAGGTTGACAGGGTTGTTGAGAAGGCATACAGTGTTTTAGCTTTTATTAATAGAGGGATCGAGTTCTGGAACCATGAGGTTATGCTACAGCTGTACAAAACTCTGGTGCAGCCGCACTTGGAGTATTGTACGCTGTATACGGAGGTTGGTGGGGTGGTAGGTGAGAACCAGTGGGGTTCTGTCTTAGTGGTGGTTGGAGGGGCGGGGCTCAAGGGCGGAGGAGCGGGAAGTGGAGGAGATGCGGTGGAGGGCATCATCGATCACGGCTGGGGGGAATCCGTGGTCTTTGAAGAAGGAGCCATCTGGGCTGTACGGTATTGGAACTGGTCCTCCTGGGAGCAGATGCGGCGGAGACGAAGGAATTGGGAATATGGGATGGCGTTTTTACAAGGGGCAGGGTGGGAGGAGGTGTAGTCCAGGTAGCTGTGGGAGTCAGTCGGTTTATAGTAGATGTCTGTGTTGATTCGGTCGCCCAAGATAGAAATGGAAAGGTCTAGGAAGGGGAGGGAGGAATCTGAGATGGTCCAGGTGAATTTGAGGTCAGGATGGAAGGTGTTGGTAAAGTTGATGAACTGTTCAACCTCCTCGTGGGAGCACGAGGCAGCGCTGATACAGTCATCGATGTAGCGGAGGAAAAGGTGGGGTGTGGTGCCAGGGTAGTTGCGGAAGATGGACTGTTCCACATGTCCTACGAAGAGACAGGCATAGCTGGGACCCATGCGGCTGTCCATGGCAACTCCTTTAGTTTGGAGGAAGTGGGAGGATTGGAAAGAGAAGTTGTTCTGAACTGGTCCTCACCCTGAACAACTCCACTTCCCGCTCCTCCGCCCTTGAGCCCCGCCCCTCCCACCACCACCAGGACAGAACCCCACTGGTTCTCACCTACCACCCCACCAACCTCCGTATCCAGCGTATCATCCGCCGTCATTTCCGCCACCTCCAAACGGACCCCACCACTAGGGATATATTTCCCTCCCCTCCCCTATCAGTGTTCCGCAAAGACCACTCCCTTCGTGACTCCCTCGTCAGGTCCACACCCCCCACCAACCCAACCTCCACTCCCAGCATCTTCCCCTGCAACCGCAGGAAATGCAAAACTTGCGCCCACACCTCCTCCATTACCTCTCTCCAAGGCCCCAAGGGATCCTTCCATATCCACCACAAATTCACCTGCACCTCCACACACATCATCTATTGCATCCGCTGCACCCGATGTGGCCTCCTCTATATTGGGGAGACGGGCCGCCTACTTGCGGAACGCTTCAGGGAACACCTCTGGGATGCCCGGACCAACTAACCCAACCACCCCGTGGCTCAACACTTTAACTCTCCCTCCCACTCCACCAAGGACATGCAGGTCCTTGGACTCCTCCATCGCCAGAACATAACAACATGACGGTTGGAGGAAGAGTGCCTCATCTTCTGCCTGGGATCCCTCCAACCATAAGGGATGGACTCAGATTTCTCCAGTTTCCTCATTTCCCCTCCCCCCACCTTGTCTTAGTCGATTCCCTCGAACTCAGCACTGCCCTCCTAACCTGCAATTTTCTTCCTGACCTCTTTGCCCCCACTCCACTCCGGCCTATCACCCTCACCTTGACCTCCTTCCACCTATCACATCTCCATCGCCCCTCCCCCAAGTCCCTCCTCCCTACCTTTTATCTTAGCCTGCTGAACACACTTTCCTCATTCCTGATGAAGAGCTTATGCCCGAAATGTCGAATTTCCTGTTCCTTGGATGCTGCCTGACCTGCTGCGCTTTAACCAGCAACACATTTTCAGCTCTTTCCTCCCACAGTCCAAAGATGTGCAGGTTGGGTGGATTAGCCATGCTAAACTGCCCATAGTGCCCAGAGATATGTAGGCTAGGTGGATTAGCCATGGGAAATGTAGAGTTACAGGGATAAGGTGGATTGGGGTGAGATGCTGTTTTGAGAGTCAGTGTGGATGTCATGGGCTGAATGGCCTGCTTTGACACTTGTAGGGATTCTATGACATAGAGAGGTTGAGTGAGGGGGGCAAATCTTGGCAGATGGAGCTTAAGGTAGAAAAGTATGAGATCATGAACATTGATAGCAAAAGGCAGAGTTTTATTTTAATGGAGATTTTCTCAAAGAATGTTCAGAACAGAGAGCTAGGTTCATATGCCTGAAACATTAAAAAGTTAGCATGTGGGTGCAGCAAGTAATTAAGAAAACAAACAGAAGTTGGCTTTTATTGCTAGCAGGTTGGTGTTTAAAAATAGGAAACACTTGTTGCAACTGAACTGGGTGTTGGTGAGACAAAAACAGAAAATGCTAGAAAAACTCAGCAGGTCTGGCAGCATCTGTGAAGAGCAGTCAGAGTTCATATTCCGGGTTGAGTGGCCCTTCCTCCCTGCTTGTGAGGCTGCGTTTAGAATATTGTGTACAGTTTTTATCCCTGTATTTCAGAATAAGTTGTATTAGCATTGGAGACAGTTCAAAAGATATTCACTCGGCTGAACCCTGGGATGAAGGAGTTAATACACTAAAAATGGTTAAATACGTCTGACCTTTATTCATGAGAGTATAGAAGAATGAGTTGATCTTATTGAAACACATAAGATTCTGAGGGGGCTTCACAGTTTAGATGTTGAGTAGATCTCAACATCCCGACTCAGGTGACTGACTGTGTGGAGTTTGCACGTTCTCCCCGTGTCTGCGTGGGTTTCCTCCGGGTGCTCCGGTTTCCTCCCACAGTCCAAAGATGTGCAGGTCAGGTGAATTGGCCAAGCTAAATTGCCCGTAGTGTTAGGTAAGGGGTAAATGTAGGGGTATGGGTGGGTTGCGCTTCGGCGGGTCGGTGTGGACTTGTTGGGCCGAAGGGCCTGTTTCCACACTGTAAGTCTAATCTAATCTTTCCATTAGTGAATCAATCTCGAACTAGGGGATATAGTTACAGAGTACATTCATTTAAGACTGAGATACAAAAGTAATTTCTTCTCCTAGTGGATAGAGCATGTCAGTGCCCCAGAAAGTTATGGAGGCTAGATCATTGAAAATATTTAAATATGAGATTGATAGATTTTTGCAATATCAGGTAGTTGAGAGCTATGCAGAGCTAGCATGAAAGAAGAATCACAGAATTCCTACAGTTGGAATCAGGCCATTCAGTCCTACAAGTCCATACCAACCCTCCAAAGAGTATCCCATCCAAACCCATTCCTCTACCTACACATCCCTGAACACTATGGGCAATTTAGCATGGCCAATTTACCTAGCTTGCATGTCTTTGGATTGTGGGAGGAAACTCACACAGACACAGGGAGAATGTGCAAACTCCACAGAAACTGTCGCCCGAGGCTGGAATCGAACCTGGGTGTCAAGTGCTGTATGTCAGTAGTGCTAACTACTGAGCCACCATGCCACCCCAGAATAGAGGCTTGGGGCAGATCAACTATGATCTCATTGAATGGTGGGACAGAATTGCTGAAGGAAGGTTTTGCTAAACTTATGCAGGCACAATTGATGCTTCAGCTGGATAATGTGAACGGTTTTGATCTTATTATCTGAAGAAAAATATATAGACATTGGAGGCAGTCCAGTGAAGGTTCACGAAGTTGCTATTGAGTATGACGGTTAAGTTGATTGAGCTTGAACTCATCGGAGTTTAGAAAAATTAGAGGACACCTTATTGAGCAGTTAAGATTTTTATGGAGTTTGCCAGGGCAGAATGGTTGTTTCCTGTTATGGGAGAGTCTAAGAACAGAGAGCAAAATCTCAGAGTAAGTGTCACCAATTTAAGACGGAGAAAAGGAGGGAATTTTTCTGCAAAGCGTTGTGAACCTGTGGGATTGTTTTATCATGGTCTATCACAGCCTTGAAAATATACTTACTTTTAGTCAGTAAGGGAAGTATGAGTTATAGGTAAAAGGTAGGAAAGTGGAGTTAGGGATTATCATATCAGACATAATCGGATTGAATGTGCAACAGATCCAATGGGTCAAATGGCCTACTTCTGTCCCATGTCGGCTTGAGGAGCTAAATGACTTACTCCTGCTCCTGTTATGCTCACTACTTCAACAGGCTGATCAGCCCAAGAAGAAATGCAGCTTTTAAACATTTTATTTATTTCTGAAGGTCCAGGAGTGCAATTTAGAGTTCCAAAACAGTAAGTTGGTTATCTGCTACAACATCTACCACCCCAGGAACATAAGCCCCATATCATCCTTGGCCATCTAGGCTGAACCATCCAACCTTGCAGCAGCCTGGAATTCACAAGCTATTCCTGGCTGCTTAATTTCAAGCCACAGTTGCTAAGCATATATTAATGAAGCCAGGCTCTCAAAATATACCAAGCCTCCACAGCCCTGTGTGCTAGACAGAGGCCTCTGGCTCAGACTTAGAGCTATAGCAGGGAGACTTGTCAATGTTTAATGTCAAAAGTGAGAGAGCGTACAGTTATACTTTCTTTAAAAGGAATTAAATTGCCCAAGCAATCTATTTAATTCTTTGTGTATATTTTTATAAAATATACTTTGTAGAGCATCAATCTCTGGTACATTGAATTACTTTCTGGTTTCTGCCATATCTCCAAGTAAATAACTAGGCCAGATTCACAGTTACAGAATTGACTAGGAGATTTCTTTCCTGATAAGAGAATTAATCATTTTTAGGTTGCTATCATTGAGCGCTAACCACTTCAGTTACTACTATTCATTTTGAGCTTATGGTAGAAGCACAGTTCCAATAATTAAAGTAGAGATTTAGAATTTACTGTTTTAAAGTTTACAGTGATGCCAATGAATTAGAAATGTGGATGAAATAAGTTCATACAATCAATCTCTCTTTAGCCACAGGGCTGTGGATGCTCAGTATGTTTAAAATAGAGATTGCTAGAATTCTGATTACCAGTGGTGTATAACATTATGGGAAAGGTAAAAGATTTTAAATAATTTGATCAGCCATTGATCAGCTTAAAAATACGGGGTAGACCATTTCAGACAGAGATGAGGAGAAACTTCTTCACCCAGAGAGTAGTGGCTGTGTGGAACGCTCTGCCCCAGAGGGCAGTGGAGGCCCAGTCTCTGGATTCATTTAAGAAAGAGTTGGATAGAGCTCTCAAAGATAGTGGAATCAAGGGTTATAGAGATAAGGCAGGAAGAGGATACTGATTAGGAACGATCAGCCATGATCATATTGAATGGCGGTGCAGGCTCAAAGGGCTGAATGGCCTACTCCTGCACCTATTATCTATTGTCTATTGTCTATTTTTGTGTTGCATGGCAGGACAAGCTCAATGGGCTAATTGGCCTACTCCTGTTCCTGTATTCCTATCTAATGCCATCTGCTATTTGTTAGATTTTCCCCTTGTGTATTTAGGAATTTAAATACAGTTTGCATGACAAGTAGCTGATAGTGCAAACTGACGGTGTCACATCAAAAGAAACTGAGCATCTGGGGCTCATGTGAATAGAATAAGCTACTGAGTTTCACCTGAATCAATCTGACTGAGGTATTGTAACATTCGTATCACAACGGCCATGAAGGAAACATAAATGAGAATGAATCAACTTATTGTTAAAAGATGGTCAGTCATGAAAGAATAAACTAAAAGAAAATGTTAACACAATTTTTTAAAAATCCATATTCATTCAATATCAAGGAATGGGAGTGTACATTTCTTACACTGACTTTCAGAACCAGAGATACTGGTTGTAAGTAATTGACACTTAACCTTCTGTTGACTAATTTAGCTTGTATATACCACAGTAATACAGCAATTTTATGTCTTTAATGTATTGCATGATGACAGAAACAAGAGGCTATTTCTAAAATTAATAGTAAAACATTATGGGCTTAATTTTAACCAGAAACAGACTGTGCAGAGTTTCACAAGTGTTTTTTTCTCTGAGCCCCAATGGGTTTTCTCACGCTATCTTCCCAAACTTGGCTTATTACTGGTGCACCATCCCACCATGATATCCCAGTTGTCTATTTTCCTACTCACCACAGGCAGAAATATTGTCCACTTTTAGGACCTCCCGGATTTATGGAGATAACACCATCTTTAAAACCCAGCCATTTTTCTAGTTAGGAGCTGGCAATGCTTAGTCAAACTGCTTGGTTTCTGTCAGTTCCAAATGTGTCAAACTGAGGGAAACTGCTACTCTACTTTGCTAACAGGGTCCTGGTAGAGAGCCAGTAGGTGTAGTCACTGCCCATGAAGTGTGCCCTGAGGTTTTGTTGACTAGCATCCAAGATGGAGGTCATAGAAGCAGGTGGCAAGATGGACTGGCCAAGTTTCATTTCTCTCAGGAAATGTCACCACCTGGTATCTATCCAGTGTATAGGAGCATGGGAAATGGTTTCTTGATGATCAGTGTGATCACATCTCACCTTTCATCATTTGACAGGAAAATTAGATATTTTGACTTTCTGTGTCAAGAAGCTCCTTACTGCCAATACTACATGATTCTCCCAACATTTTTATCATTACCTACATTGTTCAATATCTGTGAAGATCTCACCCTGTATATCAATCAACAACTTCTGCATCTTCCTGTTTCACCCACACATCTGTCTCTCGACTGGAGGTACCATCCCATTGTTTGTCTAAGATGGTGGTGGAGTGGGACACTTCAGCTGGAGGCCAATCAGTTTCTTTTTCTTTTGTTTCTCTTTGTCTTCTCTTTTGTGTTGTCCTCTTCTGTCTTCTCTCTTCTTTCTTCTTTTTCTCAACCTTGGACTCCCTGCCTCAGGGCAGCCTCGGACACCCAACCTTGGACATCGGGTCTCAGCACAGACCCTGCACGTCATCCTTTCAGGCTGACATGGTGATCTCTCAGGGGCCCAGTGTGGCAGTCTCTCAGCCCAGCATGGTAGTCCTTCAGCCCAATGTGATGGTCTTTCAGCCTTGCAAGCTGGTCATTCAGCACCGTGTGGCCTCACCATAGACTTGCACTCTCAAGGTGATTCTAGAGCGGTCTCACAGCCTCAATAGCCTTAACATGAAGCCCGGCATTGTCTGGAGTCAAAATCCAGCACAGACTGGTGCCAGTGTAGACTGGAAGCTAGGTGCCAGTGCGGACTGGTTGGAAGGAGTGTTGTTCTGAACTTCTTTCTCTTATTCTAATTTATTCCTATAATCTGCAGTGTTGGATTTTTTATTTCCTTATTTTCTATTTCTTTTCCTAAGAAATGGCCTAAGAATCTGTACCTAGGTATTTTTGTATCTAAGATGGTGCCATAAGTGGTGACTTGTAAAGTTTTCAATGTATTCATCTGTGTATATGTGCTGAAAAATGTGTTGCTGGAAAAGCACAGCAGGTCAGGCAGCATCCAAGGCGCAGGAGAATCGACGTTTCAGACATAAGCCCTTCTACATGCGACAATAAAACTAATTTGAATAAAGCTAATTCAAATTTGAATTTGAATTTTGCTTTCACACTATTGTGCATTCTATTTACCTCACAGCTCTTAACAGAAAAGATTGGCTCAACAATCTTCTGTCTTACATTTTAATGGGAACAGAACTGAAACCCTATTTAAATAAGCAGGTTAATGTCTCCATTATGATGGTTAGTGGAGGAATGTCATGTCAACTCATTAAGTGGCCCATTCACTATTATGGCCAATGATGACCTGTAACCCTTTGGGCAATTAAGTATAATTTTGTTTCCAGAATCAGATATTATTATCCCCTAGTCAATAGATTTATGTTGTGGATCGAAACTGACAAGAAACTTGGCTGGGAATGTCCAAATAAAGACTCATTCAATTTAGTGTAGAGCAGTAGCCTGAATTTTGCAAAATACTGGCTAAATGCTTAATTTCAGGGAGTTTCATGGAGTGCCTTCCTCGGTGAGCCCGAGTGAGTTTTCTCACGCAATTTTATGCTGCAGATCTTGTTGTTTATTTCTGTTATGAGGTAATGTATGAACTCCTATGTTAGTCCTTGGAGTCAATGGACTAGTCCTTAAACAAGAACTCAGCAGCTAACCTAACTGAGTATGTCACTCACAGACTTCATCAGTAAGTGTGAAAGGACTGCAAGCCAAAGAAGGTAATCTGAGTATTCCTCGACTGCAAACCATGGATGAACCGGAAGATCCACTCCCTACTGAAGTCCAGGTCTGAGGCATTCAAGCTGGATGACCCTGGTCAAGACAGGAGATCCAAGTATGACCTTCGCAAAGTCATCAGGGATGCTGAGAGTTAACCCCAGACTAAATTACAGTCCCAGACTAACCACCATGTCGATTGTGGCAAGGCTTACAAGATATAATGGGCAAAGTCAAGTAAAATCACTTAAAACAGTATGGTTTGAACAGAAGGTCAATAAACTGATGTCGCCTACCCTGACAGCCTTGGGTGTACTCACAGTCACTGCTGCAGACATCAGATCGGCCTTCTTGAGGGTGAACCTACAGAGAGTGAGTGACCCCAGTGGAGTCCCCAGCCATACACTCAGATCCTGTGTGGACTAGTGAATGGAGGACACACCCTGTCTGTATTAATGGTGCGGAGGTGGAGAGCTTCAAGTTCCTAGGAGTAAATATCACCAACAATTTACCCTGCTCCATGTACGTCAATATCACAGTCAAGAAAACACATCAATGACTCTACTTTCAGAAGGCTAAGCAACTCTTAGCAATTTTTATAGATGCATCAGAGAGAGCATCCTCCCTGGATGCTTCACAGCTTGGTATGTCCCAGACCACAAGAAGTTGCATAGAGTTGTGAATGCAGCCTAGTCTGTCACACAAACCAGCCTTCCTTCCATCTACACTACTCATTGCCTCTGGAAACCTACCAACATAATCAAGGATCCATCCCACCCCGGTTGTATTTCCTTCCACCTGCTTCCAATACACAGAAGAAACAAAAGTTTGAAAACATGTACTAACAGACGTAAGAGCAGCTTCTTTCTTGCTGTTATCAGACTTATGAATAGACCCCTTATATATTAGAGTTGATCTTTCTCTGCATCTTCTCTGTGGCAGTAATACTATATCCAGCATCCTGTTCTATTATCCTGATGTAATTATGTAAAGTATGATTTGTCTGGCTTTCACACAAAACAATACTTCTCATTATATCTTGGTACATGTGACAATAATAAATCAAATCACTGTAACTGAAACTACCAGGCTGATATGATATGACATGATGCTATCAAAACAACTTGTGTACAGTCCATATCACCCTACACCTGGGGAAGACAGCTGTGTTGGTAAAGCCTACTGCCTGGACTGCAGCATTGATAGCATCTCAGGGCAACAAGTATGAAGCATATAAGGTGTCATCTGGCACAAATTGTATCAGCTACAGCCTTGATACATTTGTGGGTTGGGGATTGAAAGATTCTATACTGGTCCCTACTGGATCCTTCTAAACAGCTAGTAGCATAAAAATGTAGCTCAGCTCTCACCTTGATGGCCACTTGGATAGGATGGGCACCCACTCTTTCAGGTCACACAGGTCCTACTGCAGTAGCTGGCATCTTTCTGTGATGATGTTCTGGGGCATTCACAGTTTATGATGGGAATGTACCTCACTCATCTGGAGGAGATGACATGAAGGATCATGAACGACCTCCATATTCAGAGTAGACTTCCAGCTATGACTTCTTCATTACAGTCGGTTTGGCAGCTCCTAAGGGTGCTATTGGAGCATATGTTCCTCCTCAGTTTCCGTGCATTTGATAACAGCCACAGTGACAATGACCCTTGCTATGACAGAATTCATTGGGTCATGGTTCCGATAAACCTGTGTGGGGAATATCAGAAGTAGAACCAAGCTCTTAGTAATCTGAGCAGTCAGCATTTACATCACACCCAACATGACAGTTTAGCATTGTCCTCCATAAAGAGAGGACATGGAGGACCTGGATGAGGAGGGCTGTAGAATTATTCTCCATAGACCTTTGACTTATTCAGGCTCCCAACCCACTTTAGAGTAGCATGGCTTTGTGGCTGTTGTGCCATTACATTGACAGGGAGAGGTAATGAATTGAATTGAATTTATTGCCACGTATACCGAGGCACAGTGAAAAGCTTTGTCTTGTGAGCAATACAGGCAGATTACATAGTTAAGTAGCATAGATAAGTAAATAATAAGTAATGCCAGATTGTGTGGGTGCAGAGCAGCCTTTTAAGGATGGTACAGATACCAGAGAGTGGTAGATTGTTCCCAAAACAGCTTGTGGTAGTTTGGAGATGGAATTAGATGCAAGAGGTGCTATAGGAATGGAATAGGTAATCAGTAGGATAGGTTTTGTAAGATACAGTGAGAAATTTTGCTCAGCTTCACAGCAAAAAGCCCTCCATAAAAACAGTGCATTTGACACTTAACCAAAAAGCGTAAGATTTAGCCAATTGGAGCTGTAAGGTTATTCATCCATTTAAATCTCTTACCCTTTCAGGTTAAAAAGACCAGTCTTCAGTTTAAAAGAGTGTGGACAGGACTTTTGGTTAATTTGTGTTGTGGTTATTAGAGCATTGTTATAGGCCATATAACTCTCAATATCTTGACAAACTCCCTTCATTAACCCGGTACTAAGAGATCTAGTCAGCTGCTCTGAGACATAGCCTGGTCAAATCTTTGTGCTGGGACCCTACCCATACACACAAAGTATTCCTGCTGCAGCCTTTCAATATTAGCTGTACTCTGCAATGTAAGTCTCTGCTTCCTGAGAGCTCTGTTAGTGTATTAAAGGGGTGCCATGATGCTCCTGAGAGAGTGGCAAATGCCAGGTGCCAATATCTGTGGATGAGGGAATCATGCATTTGATGTTGCTTTCCATAATGAAGGTCCTTCAGGACAAGTGGTGTTTTATGTATTTTCTAATTTCCGTATTGAATTTTCTCAGTATCTAGCTTTTTGGGGGCACTTGGTAGGATAGGAAGTTGAATACTTAATGAGGTTAGTTGAGGTAATAAACCCCTTTCCAGTCCCCACTGTCCAGCAAGAAGCTCACCATGTCACTAATCAAAAGCAAAAAAGGTGGAATGAGATGATCCAACAATAACTTTGACTTGGTTGGACATCTCATCAGATTCTGCTGTAAATGGTTCCTCATATTGCTCAGACCCCTGTATCATTTCACTTAGTGCTTTCTGTTTAAGTTTAACACAAACCCAAGGGCTATCATTATATTTTTAGTTCTGAATTATCACAGTTGGGTACCTGTCAGTCACAGGTTGACTGACAGTTCCAAATGGTTGTATGTCTTTGATGTGGGGCTAGTAATACAAAGCCTTGCTTTTGTGAAAGATTAAGAAGGAATTTAATTTTAGTGAATTGTTATCGATGAGCGTGTTGTACTCAAAGTAAAGCATGCATGAAACATGTCGATCCATGGTGGATGCTGGTTAGTTTGACATGATGGGTGTAAGGACAGTCGATGGTGGATTGTATGGGAACATAGAAAGAGGAGTAGCCATTTAGCCCCACAAGTATGCTCCAGCATTCAATAAGATCATAGTTAATCTATAGCCAAACTCCATAAGCCTGCCTTGGACCGATATCCCTTGATACACTTGTTTAATAAGCATTTGTCTATCTCAGAATTGCCTTTAACTATTGAATTAACATTGACAGCCATTTGAGGAACAGTGCTCCAAACCTCCATTACTCTTTGCATGTAGAAATGCTTTCTAACATCTCTCTTGAATGTCTTGGCTCTAATTGTAATGCCGTGCACCCAGTTCTAGAATCTTCAACCAATGGAAACAGTTTATCTTTATCTGCCATGTCTTATGTTGTTAATAATCTGAAGATCTCAATTAGATCACCCTTAACCTTCTAAATTCTAGAGAGTTAAAGCCTAATTTGTTTAATCTCTCCTCATAACTTATCCCCTGAAGTTGGGGTATCATCCTTTAAACCTACATTGAACTGCCTCAAGGGCCAAAACATCCTTCCTAAGGTGTTGTGGCCAGATCTGCTCACAGTACTCACTGTGGGATCTAACAGGGGTTTTGTACAACACCTGTATCTCTATACTCCAGCCCTTTAGACATGCATCATTCCATTCACCTTTGTGCCTTCTAAAAGAATACCATGGTCAATTCTTTTTCAGTCTAAAATGTGTAACCTCATACCTGCCTATATTAAAATCCACCTGCCACTGTTTGCCCATTCACCTAATCTATCAACATCCTCACATCATTTTGTGCTGTCATCAACACTGTCTACAATACTTGCAAATTTTACGTCATCCACACATTTGGATATTTGACTTTTGCTGCCATTATCCACATTGTGAATAACTGAAGCCCCAACACAGATCACATCCTGCCAATATGTGTACTTACCTATTTCTCCAACTCTGTTTCCTATCACTGAAGCAATTTCCTATCCATATCAGCAATCTGCCCTCAATTCTGCTGGCTTCCACCTTAGCTAATGGTTTCTTGCGACTTTAACAAAAGTCTTCTGGAAGTCCACATTTGTGGCATAGGTTGACATTGAGTTGTCATGTTGATTGGTAGAGTGCATATGTAGGTATGGAGGATAGCATGTAGAGGTGCATGGTTTGGTATGGGCGCAGACTGGGTAGCATAAGGATGAGAGAAATGTGTTTTTGTTTCTTTTTATTTTACAACTCCCAAAGCAGCAAATGTTTTCATTTTCCATCTCAGAAACCTCCCTCCCCTTCCTGGACCTCTCCTTCACTGTCTTGGGTGACTGACTAACCACAGACATATACTACAAGCCCACCGACTCCCACAGCCAACTAGACTACACCTCCTCCCAACTTACCTCCTCTAAAAACACCATCCCTTATTCTCAATCCCTCCGCCTCTGCCGCATCTGTTCCCCGGATGACCAATTCCACCTCAGAAAGTCTCAGATGGCCTCCTTCTTCCACAATCGCAACTTCCCTTCCCACATGGTTGACGATTCTCTCCAGCGCATCTCCTCTACTTCATGCACCACTGCCCTTGAACCCCACCCCTCCCAACTCAACAAGGACAGAACCCCCCAGTCCTCACCTTCCACCCCACCAACCTCCATATGTAATGCATCATCCTCTGCCACTTCCGCTACCTCCAAATGGACCCACCACCCTAACCCTATCAGCATTCCAAAAGACCATTCCCTCCGTGACTCCCTCATCAGGTCCACACCCCCACTAGCCCACACCCCACTCCAGGCACCTTTCCCTGCCACTGCAAGAAGTGCAAAACCTGCGCCCACACCACTCCCCACACCTCTGTCCAAGTTCCTAAGGGATCCTTCCACCGCCCTGTGACTGAACACTTCAACTTCCACTCCCATGCCGTCAAAGACATGCAAGTCCTGGGCTACCTCCATGGCCAAACCGTTACCACCACACGCCTGGAGGAACAATGCCTCATATTCCCTCTTGGGACCCTGCAACCACACAGGATAAATGTGGATTTCAATAGCTTCCTCATTTCCCCTTCTCCCACATTATCCCAGTCCCACCCTCCAACTCGGCACCATCCTCCTGACCTGACCAAGACTCCCTCCTCTAACCTATCATCTTCTCTCTCACTTTCATCCGCCTATCAATTTCTCAGCTACCTTCCTCAAACCCCCCCTCTCCCATTTACCTCTCAGCCCCAACCCATAAGCCTCAATCCTGATGAAGAGCTTATGTCTAAAACATCAATTCTCCTGCTCCTCAGATACTACCTGACCTGCTGTGCTTTTCCAGCACCACACTCTTGACTCTGATCTCCAGCATCTGCAGTCCTCACTGTCTCCTATATTTCTTTCATTCAGGCTTCCTCAACACTCGGCACTCCCTGCCTCCACACTGTTCCCAGGGCAGCAGTCTTGATTCCCATTAACCCCCATACTCTCCAGAACCAAAATTGGGACTATTTTGCAGGAATTGGGTTTGTGGAGTCAGGACTTTCCTGAGTTGGGACTGAAAATCAAGGTCTGATTTACCTTCAAGAAACTCTTTCCAACCCACTATAGCTTTGTCAACTTGCAGCTTAATGAAGTTATCTTTGAAGTCAATAGGAATATTTATTTTGGGACTGTCAGTGTCCTTTTCCATATTTTCCTAATTGTAACTGAATCATGATCACTTCCATCAGAAGGCTCCCCAGCTGATCGCCTTTCCACCTGTCCAGATTCAGCTTCCAAAACAAAGTCCAGGACTATTACACTCACATGGACTTGTTACTTATCAGCAAAACAAATTGTCCTTAATTATATGTATTCTAGAGCTTTCAATATATTCTAATTAATAATAGATTAATTGCAATTTCTCACTCTATTGCTCTGTTGCTTTTCACTTTTCTCAGAGATTTGCTGACATATTTGCTGTCCCAATTCTTCTGACATTTGGGGTCGATAGTAATTCGAGCAATGTGGAAGCTTATTTTTCTCATTTTCACTTCAACATACTTTCATGTGGGTTTTCCAGCTCATCATCCTTCCTCCTAGTGTGTGCTTTTATTTACCTGACAATGTGAACTCCTTTCTTCTTGCTCAGTGCCACCCCACCACCCCTATCTCCATCACATCCGAATAGTCAGTAACCAAGTACAGTGGGCCAGGCAGCATCTCAGGAATAGAGAATTCGACGTTTCGAGCATAAGCCCTTCATCAGGAATGCTGGTCAAAGCACAGCAGGCCAGGCAGCATCTCAGGAATAGAGAATTCGACGTTTCGAGCATAAGCCCTTCATCAGGAATGCTGGTCAAAGCACAGCAGGCCAGGCAGCATCTCAGGAATAGAGAATTCAACGTTTCGAGCATAAGCCCTTCATCAAGAATGCGTCAAAGCACAGCAGGCCAGGCAGCATCTCAGGAATAGAGAATTCGCAGCTGTGATCTCCAGCATCTGCAGACCTCATTTTTAACCAAGTACAGTGAACTACATTTCTGCCCTTTGAGCTATGTTTCAGTGATAGCTACTGATGTAGACCTCAATGGCAATTACATTTTTTAAAGCATTTAGTTCTCATTCAGTCTTTAAAAAAATAAGTGCTGCTATATTAAAGCATCATTACAAGAGAATTTTCATGATTTTCATAACAATGTAAATAGCATAATCTATCACCCTCAGGACATATATGTCTTGTATATGTCTACATTGCAAGGGACAAACACTTAGATGGAGATATGATTTTGGCATTTCTCCAAATATGCCAAAATCAATCAATCAAACAATTAATTGAAAATCTGTTTGGAGCTTAACTCAGCATCTTGGCCAATTTTATTGCATTCCTTAATTTAGAAATGATATGAATCTGCCTTGAATGTCAAGCTGTCTGGTTTATATTATGTTTCACACTGTTTTGAATGGACAACTGTGTTTGATAGTACCTGGTACTGTTCATAATGTCTGCAACATCTCCAACATTTCCTCAGACACCTAATCCACTTTAGTGATGATGCGAGTGTCAGGGGCTATTCTTCAATCAGCCCATAATCTTTTCTTTGCACTGCTGTATATTACCTTTCACCCAGGAGACTGCACTCCCCCCCACTGAGCTGCTAACTCAATTTAGACTGGTTGGAAGCAATGATATGAAACCCCTGTGGTCAGTAAGAGAAAACACTGCCCCTCCTTTCCAACACACCAAACTCCAGTTGTCTGTTGGAGAATCAAACTTGCCTTCTGGGTCATGTCCTCAGTAATACCAGAGAGGTACCAGAGCATGGAATCCAGTTCCTGGTTTTCAGCATCAGACATTCTGTGCAATTAGGATTTAAACATGGTTCCAGTGATGTGAATTTTGCAAAGTCTTGGCAATGGTGAGCACCTGTACCTCTCCTTCTTGGAGACTGGCACCAATGAGACTGGTTGAATAATCAGTCAGATGGAGAGTGGGAAACTGAGTCAGAAAAGTTGAAATGGACCATAGCAGAATGGGTGCCATGAATCTTGTTCAAAAAAAACATATTGCCGAAAAATGGGATATAATGAGTATTTTACATATAGTTCCTTGATTATGAAATACATTGAGGCAACCTGAGGCAGTGAAAGGGACTGTAAAATGTGAGGTTTGTTTCTTCCATTCTCTTGTCCATACTTAGTGAACCATTATACCTCTACCTGATATCAGAAACATCATCAAAGGGGCCAAATCTTAAACTGCTGTTATTTTATGATGTTTCTTGATTATTGAAATAACTGTGGTTTCTGATAAGAGGAGTAAAAAGTGAAGACTGATGAAGGGTCAATGACTTTCCACAACTGCAATAGTTTCAACTTATCCACTAGGGACAAGACTGGCAACTTAATGTTCCAGATTTAAATGTTTCAGGTGAGACAGAGAGGAATGTAAAAACGTTTGGGGCGTTGGCATTCCTGATAATGGAGAATTCCATGAGGGAGGACACCATGGAGGACTCATCCAGCAAGGCCTTGTGGGTAGAGCTCAGGAATAGGAAGGATCCAATCACTTTGATGGGCTTATACTAGAGGCCTCCCAACAGCCAGAGAGGTGGGTGATATAGGAACAAATATGTGGGCAGATTATGAAACATTTGTAAAACAAAAAAAAAGGGTTAATTGTAGTGTGTGATTTAAATTTCCCAAATATGGACTGGGACTCCATTAGGGCCAGGGTCTTGGTTGAGGAGAGATTTTGTTAGATGTGTTCCGGATGCCTTTTTTTGAAACAATAGATAAATAGTTCAACTGGAAAAGATCTGGTATTGGATAATGAGCTAGCCAGGTGATCGAACTTTCAGTGGTGGAGTATTTTACCATAATTCTGTAAGTTTTAAGTTACTTGGGTAAGGCCAAGTGAAGTCCTCTGGTGAAAGTATTAAATTGAGCCAAGCTAACTACCACAATGTTAGGCAGGAACTGGAGAATGTAAATTGGGAGTGGCTGTTTTAGAGTAAATTGACATCTAGCACGTGGGAATCTTTTAAAGGCAGATTTATTTGAGTTCAGAACAAGCATGAAAATGAAGGATCGGGTTGGCAAAAAACAGGAATCTTGTATTACAAGCAAAATTGCGAGTTAGCCAAAAATAAAAAGGAGGTATCTGAAGACAGACAGAATCCTTGAAGAATACAAATATAACAGGAAAGAATTCAAAAAAGGAATTAGGAGGGCTAAAATGAACCATGAAATTCCTTTAGCAAACAGGATTAAGAAAAATGTGTTTTATATGCACATAAAGAAAAAGAACGTAACTAGGGAACAGGTAGGACTATTCAATGACAAAGGAGAGAATTTATATGTGGAGCCAGAAGAGGTGAGTGAGGTTCTTAACAAATAGTTTGCAAGGTCAAGGATAAGGACAGAGAGGGTGGTGAGACTCAATTGGTGTATGTTGATATTCTAGGGCATGTCATTATAAAAAAAAGAGGTGATGGTGGGTGTTTTGAAAAGCATTAAGATTGACCAGTCTCCACGACCTGTTGGGATCTACCCCATAATGTTGACGGAGGCAGGTGAGGAAATTGCTGAGGCCAAGTACAAATCTTTGCATCCTTTTTAGTTAAAGGAGAGATCCTAGAGGACTGGCGAATAGCCAATGTCACTCCATTGTTTAAGGCCACAGGGATAATCCAAGAATGTACAAGCTTATGAGCTTTGCATCAGTAGTAGGGACATTACTAGAGAAGACTGTTAGGTTTAAGATTTATTTGCATTTGGAAAGACATGGATTTATGCACAATAGGCAGCATGGCTTTGAGTGGGGAAGCTCATATCTTACAAACTTGATCAGTGGATGCAATAGCAACATTTAAGAGGTATCTTGACACATTGACATATATATGATTAGACAGACAATAGAGGGATATGGATTGCATTAAGGTAAAAGATTTGCAGTTTAAAAAGGCATCATGTGTTGGTTCAATCTTGGTGGAGTAAAAAATGAGGTCTGCAGATGCTGGAGATCACAGCTGCAAATGTGTTGCTGGTCAAAGCACAGCAGGTTAGGCAGCATCTCAGGAATAGAGAATTCGACGTTTCGAGCATAAGCCCTTCATCTTGGTGGTCCAAAGGGCCTGCTCTTGTGCTATACTGTTCTTTGTTGTTCTTATCAGAGTCTTTAGATTGAACCTATGAGTGACAATGATGGCCTAGTGGCATTATTGCTAGACTATTAACATAACAAAATAGGAAATATTCTGATCACCTTGGTTCAAATCCTGCCATGGCAGATGATGTAATTTTAATTTGATAAGAGTTTAGTAATGACCATGAAATCATTGCTGATTATCAGGAAAATATATCTGGCTCACTAATGTCCTTTTATTGAAGGAAACTACCTTCTTACCTGACCTGGCCTATGTCTGACTCCAGACCCACTGCAATATGGTTGTGTCTTCTGTGCAATTATGGATGGTATGTAGGAATGCTGACCTAGCCAGTGATACCCACATCCTGCGAATGCATACATTTAAAAAAGACAGCTTCTTTCAGAGGGTGGTGGCAATCTGGAATGCACTGCTTGGGAGGGCAGCAGATACAGGAAACCTACAACCTTTAGAAAGAATGTGGACAAGCACTAAACATATTGTAATGATCAAGACCAAGTGTTTGAAAGTGGAATTAGTGTGGATAGGTTGGTACAGACTTGATGGGATGGAAGGGCCTTTTCTGTGCTGTATGATTCCGTGACTATGACTCTCGCACATGGCCAGTGGATTGTGAGTGTCACCTTTCCCATATTTTATCTTACTGATCCATGTAGTCATAATTTAGAGGTGCCAGTGTTGGACATGGTGGACAAAATTAAAAATCACACAACACCAGGTTATAGTCTGACAGGTTTATATAAAAGTTAGTTAAAGCTTCCAAATAACCTGTTTTACTATAGCCTGGTGTTATGTGACTTTTTAAACTTGATCTGTGTAGATAATTGACAGTCAAAATTTCTTCTTTAAGAATCTGTGCATCTTAGGATTCCCATGTCAATTAACTATTTAACACTGCTGCACTTTAGCAGCTCAACATTAGGCAGTCACATTAACTTTTACCCTGAGTACTATATCACAGTGCTAAACCAGCATGACAGTTTGAGATAACCTCTGTTTCCAACAGATTGCTGGTCAATGCAAGATCTTTAAAAATTATCCATTATCAACATTCCCCAAATCAACTCAAATTTTCTCTGAACTATGTCTTACCTCTCTCCAAATCTTTGGCACTTCCTGGCTACCTGTTTAAATGCTATCAGATTGACCAGAGACAATCAAATAGCTCCAGCATTAGATGAAAGCTAGCAGGCCTATTGTTATTGTATGTGAGTGATGGTACATTCTCTTTGTAAACTACTATCTGAAATTGAGACATGCTCTTTATTTTGTGTCATTCTAGGACAGATGAAAAAGTAGCAGTAGTTAAAAAACAAGAGGTGATAGTGGAATCTATTGAAGTCTAGGTCCATAGGAAATGGTAAACGGAAGAGCTATAATGTTTTTGTACCTAAGTCTTTTGGTATTGTTGAAGATTGTTTAGATAGGACAAAATGCGACCTTGGCAGAACTGGATGTCAAGCAAGGAATGTCACTACACAAAGGCAGTGGAGAGCAAACGTTGAGCTGAATGTTACAGTGGAATACCCAAGCTATGGATTCTGAAATAGATCTTTGCCTTTGCTTTTTTTATACATTGTGGAATTTTACCTGGAGTTAATGAATTGGCTGTGCCCAGGCCCTGTCACTATAGAGCGTTCTGAGTTCAATCTATAAAAATGTACATAATTCTTGATCATTGACAGTGGCCTGGAACAGATGCTGCAATCTTTTATCAAGGAATCGTATATTCCCGTGGTTGGGAAGAGAAGCCATTTTTATTAAATGAGGAGAGATTGACCAAATAGCCTCCATCTGTGTCATAGATTTTCTATGTTCCCATGATTTTATTTTTCATCTGGTAGAAATGCTACTCTAATGCTGTAAAAACAAACTGTAAGAATTGCTTTTATATTGCTTTTCAAGAGTTCTATTAATTCAAACCAAATGCCTTTTGTCTGTTTTCTTTTTGACTATAACGGTACCAAGAGAAAATATTTTGGATGGTCTTAACCTATACCCTAATAGTTGCACATTCTTGGCATGGGCATGCTCATAATTTGACAATAGTTACCATTAAATTGGCATTCTCTTTCAGTGAAGCCACAAGTACTATTTATTGAGGAAACAAAGTTATCATGCCAGTATGGATTTTTTGAACAGTTTTGGGTGGAGTGAAATTGCTTTGGGGAACATTATCGGAACGTGATGCAACATCTTTAGTGCTGATGAGGGAGAAGATTAATCAAAACATTCAACAAGGAAAATAGTTTGGAATACTATTATCTCCCATGGTTATTATAACGAACAATAATTTTGTTTGGGTATCGTATTCGAGGACACCAATTGCTGGACTAGTGGGAGCAGCTGTTAGGCAGAATGTTTAATATCTGCAATGTTCAGTTGGCTTAATCATCCACTTCTTGAACATTTGTGGTGCAAGCTGTTTCAATGGAGCCACCTGCAAAAATGCATTCTGTATGTCAACTACAGAAACATAATGCAGAATATTGATTAGATATTGAAGATTGTATCAGTTGGATGCATTCAGGAAAAGAGAACTGTATTCTCTTTTACACTGTTACCTGGTAGTTTAACATAATTTTCTTACAGTATACAGTGGAATGTAAAGTAATGGGATTTTAAAAGCAGCTGCTCCATCTAAAGGTTGAATTTAAAGATTAACCATCAGAGAGTAAGACTCCCCAGAGTCTCTGCAACAACGTGCTGGCTGTGAATCTGCAACTCTTTTTTTAGGAGTTCAATGCTTTTTTGAATTTAAAAAAAGGAATTTACAAAAGGAAGCAGGATCTTATATTTGTTATGTAAAGTGTGATCACAGTTTGGCTGTAGCATCTAAATATTGAAAGAAATCTAAAGTAAATCAATTCATTGCAAGGTCACAAGGGAACTACTGTGTGAAGTCAATTCAAAATAATTGAATTCAGTTGCTAAGATCCACAATAAAGACCACTTTACCGTTTTCGTCTAATACTGGGGGCCATGCATTAACATGAAAGGGGAAATTCAAAGGAGATGTGAGGGGCAAGTGGTTTACATGGTACATGCTAGAACATGCTGCCAGGGTAGTGGTGAAGGTAGATAAGATAGGGGCATTTAAGGGGCTTTAAGATAAGCACGTGAATAGGCAAAGAATGGAGAGATATGAACTAAGGGCAAGCAGAAGGGGTTAATTTAATTTGACGTCATGTCTGGCACAACATTGTGTGCCAAAGAGCCCATTCCTGTGCTGTACACATCTATGTTCTGGGTTTTATGTTTCTCCCATTCCAGGAAACTTACTTTGAATTCTCTTTTCTTTCTCCACTTCAGCTCCCTATCCATGTGACCATTTAATTTTAACGTAGTTGCTGTTTAATCTTAACTAAAAAGCACAGAAATTGATTCTGGTTATGCCGAGTATAGTGGAGGAAAAAGGGGTAAAAACAATATTGTAGGACACTATTCCCTGCCTCAAAGATGCAGGAAATATGTCTTAACTCGAGATGAGCAATATTTCTGGTGTCTCTTGTAGCCAAACCTGGCAATAGGTCTCTTTATGTATGTTAGACCTTTATGAGGGTCATAGAGTCACAGAACTATATAGCATGGAAACAGACCCTTGTCATTGTCAACAAGATATCCTAAATTCATCTAGTTCCATTTGCCAGCATTTGATCTATATCCGTCTCAACCTTTCCTATTCATATACCCATCCAAGTGCCTTTTAAGTGCTGTAACTTTATCAGCCTCCACCACTTCCTCTGGCAGCTCATTCCAAATATGCACCACCCTTTGTGTGAAAAAGTTGCCCCTTAGGTCCCTTTTAATTCTTTCCCCTCTCATCCTAAATCTATGCCCTCTAGTTCTGGACTCCCCCAACCCAGTCTCCCTTGAGGAACCTTGTTGAACACCTGACTGAAGTCCATTTAGATCATGTCTACCACTCTGCCCTTATCAATCCTCTTTGTTACTTCTTCAAACAACTCAATTAAGATAGTGAGACATGGTTTCCATGCACAAAGCCATACTGACTATCTCTAATCAGTCCTTGCCTTTCCAAATACATATAAATCCTGTCCCTCAGGATTCTCTCCAACAACATGCCCACCAGCGATGTTAGGCTCACCGGTCTATAGTTCCCTTGCTTTTTCTTACCACCTTTCCTGAATAGTGGCATGACATTAGCCAACCTCAATTCTTCCGGCACCTTACCTGTGACTATCGATGATACAAATATCTCAGTAAGAGGCCCAATCACTTCTCTACCTTCCCACAGAGTTCTAGGGAACACCTGATCAGGTCCTGAGGATTTGTCCCCCTTTATGCATTTTAAGACATCCAGCACCTCTTCCACTGTAATATGGACATTTTTCAAGATGTCACCATCTATTTCCCCACATTCTGTATCTTCCATGTTCTTCTCCACAGTAAACACTGATGCAAAATATTTGCTTAGTATCTCTCCCAGCTCCTGCAATTTCACACATAGGCTGCCTTACTGATATTTGAAGGGTCCTATTCTCTCCTTAGTTGCCCTTTTGTCCTTAATGTATTTATAAAATCCCTTGGGATTCTCCTTAACCCGATTTTCCAAAGCTATCTCATGTCCCCTTTTTGCCCTCCTGTTATGACAAGAGGTAAACCCCTCTGCTGATTTATACCCGACATACAGAAGCTCACCTCATGCTGTAATCTGTTAAATTTTGAGAGGCAAAGAACTATCCCTGATGTCACTATTTAAAGTAAAAATTAACAATTTTATTCTTTAAGTCCAACACAGAACATTGAAACAACAACTATTTACAATTCCTTTCTCTTAAACCTGTTTATTTTTAACCTCCCATACTATGATACTGATCCGATTTAAAAAAAACCCTGATTAAGATTTACAGATAGCAATCACATTTTAAAACCAGCCAGCGTTGTTGATTCTCCTTTGTAGATTTTCCTCGGTATTTTCCTGGGCCATCCTTACTTTGGTCTTCTGCCGCACCACTCTTCTTATGGACAGGTAACTTTCACAGAGCTGTTTGGCTAGCAGCCTGTACTTGCTGGTGCTCTTTGGAGTTCTCCCCAACTGTTCAAAATGTCTGGTTTTATACCCCAAAACATCAGATTATTTCATTGGTTTGATGTCATCCCAAACAATAAAACTTAAATTCGATTGAATTTTGATATCTGGAGCAGAATTTAAACTGATTGGCCGAATTTGAATTTGTTTTGGTTCCATGGTAATGCACCTCCAGTTATTTGTTTTAACCAAATGTTACAGTTTTAAATTGTTCAACACATTCTGTGCTTTCAGTCAGTCCTTGCTAGCTTCCTCTATCTCTTAAAGGTACAGTACACACCTACACCTTCTTAACACCTCCTCACATCTAGTTCTAAAATTAGCTGTTCTTAGGCAGTGCCAGGCCTACAAGTAGCTGATTCATTTGCAGAGGTTGCTATTGATCAGTAGAAGCTTTCCTTACCCATGTTTGCCTTGATATGGTGGGACTTCAGAGGGCCAGGGATAAATGCTGAAGACTTCCAAAGTCATACCGTCTGCCTTAAAAGGATGGCCTCTTACTCTGAGATCATACCCTCTAGTTTGAGACTCTTCCAGAAGAGGAAACAACCTCTCCACATCTATCCCTTACAAATCCTGCATATTTCAATAAAGTTGCCTCTCATTTTTCAAGACTTCAATGAATTTTGGCTCAAACTGCTCAACTTCTCCTCATAAAACAATCTGTCTATATTTGAGACCAACCAAGCAAATTTTCTCTGAATTGCTTCCAATCACTGTATATCTTCCCTTAGGTAAGGGACCAAAACTGTTCGAAGGATTCTAGACAAGTTCTGACTCATGCTTTGTATAGTTTCAGCAAGGGATCCTTGTTTTTATGCTCCAATCCCTTTGAAATTAAGGCCAACATTCCAGTTGAATCCCTATTGTCCATTGAACTTGGATGCTAACTTTTTGTGATTTATGTATGAGGATCTCCAAATCCTCAGCTTCAGCAAGGGATCCTCAGTATGAGGATCTCCAAATCCTTCTCAGCTGCAGCTTTCTGCAATTTTTCCTCTGAATAATATTTAGCTTGTCTTTTCTCCCTGCCAAAGTGCAAAACCTCACATTTTCCCATCGATTATATTCCATCTGCCAAGTTTTTGTGTACTTGCTTATTCCCTCGTCAGATCCACACCCCCCACCAACCCAACCTCCACCCCCGGCACCTTCCCCTGCAACCGTAGGAAATGTAAAACTCGCGCCCACACCTCCACACTCACTTCCCTCCAAGGCCCCAAGGGATCCTTCCATATCCGCCACAAGTTCACCTGTACCTCCACACACATCATCTATTGCATCCGCTGCACCCGATGTGGCCTCCTGTATATTGGGGAGACAGGCCGCTTACTTGCGGAACGCTTCAGAGAACACCTCAGGGCCGCCCGGACCAACCAACCTAACCACCCCGTGGCTCAACACTTTAACTCTCCCTCCCACTCCACCGAGGACATGTAGGTCCTGGGACTCCTCCACCGGCAGAACATAACAACACGACAGCTGGAGGAGGAGCGCCTCATCTTCCGCCTGGGAACCCTCCAACCACAAGGTATGAATTCAGATTTCTCCAGTTTCCTCATTTCCCCTCCCCCCACCTTGTCTCAGTCGGTTCCCTCAACTCAGCACCGCCCTCCTAACCTGCAATCTCCTTACTGACCTCTCCGCCCCCACCCCACTCCGGCCTATCACCCTCACCTTGACCTCCTTCCACCTATCCTGCCTCCATCGCCCCTCCCCCAAGTCCCTCCTCCCTACCTTTTATCTTAGCCTGCTTGGCTACTCTCTCTCATTCCTGATGAAGGGCTTATGCTCGAAACGTCGAATTCCCTATTCCTGAGATGCTGCCTAACCTGCTGTGCTTTAACCAGCAACACATTTTCAGCTCATACTTGCTTATTCTGTCTATTTCCCTCTACAAACTGTTTATGTCATCCTTATCATGCTTCTCACCTATTTTACTTCTGTAAACTTGGTTAAAGTACATTTACTTGCTTCATTCAAGTCACTAATATAAGTTGTAAATATTTGCAGCCTTAGCATTGATCCTTTTGGCACACTACCAGTTGATCTGCTGAAAATGCCCCCTTCATCCCAACTCTTTGTCTTCTGTTAGTTACCAAATCTTCTAACCATGCTAACCAGAGATTGTAGCTGAGACCACTATCCAATTGTGAACGATGGCTTGTGACTGAGAGCTGCCTGCCCAATCAGAAGACTGGAAACTTGGCAGCTGCTGGAGGAGCAGGGGATTCTTCAGGTCAACAACAAGGAGGTTGCTGATTTTGAGCATGGGCTAGGTAGGTATCCCTTAGCATTGGAGGTGGTGGTGGTATATATCGCGTAGTCAGACCTTCATGCTGTCATGAGGGGCTCCACCAAAGACCCTGCTAGATAGCCATCAGGGTTTATTGGGTCTGATGGCAGTGTTTCTCAGCATCAATATAACACTACTTGGTATGGGAAAATGGTCCTTAAGTGGGCACTTAATTGCCACAGTTGGTTCTATGGAGTGCAGAGTCAAGATTAGAGTGATGCTGGAAAGCACAGCAGGTCAGGCAGCATCCGAGGAGCTCATGCCTCATGAAGGGCTTTTGCCCGAAATGTCGATTTCCCTGTTCCTCAGATGCTGTGCTTTTCCAGCACTATTCTAATCTTACCTCTGATCTCCAGCATCTGCAGTCCTCACTTCCACCTCTATGGAGTACAGCCATTGCACTGAGTTACCTGCTGTTGCTAATACCTTAATGGCTGGACGAAGACAGATTAAATTCTGATGCAGGCCTCTGCAATTTGCCCAAGTTTTGACATTTCCGTTTGCCTTGAAAAACTTGGCAAAATCTAGTCCAGTGTTTCAGTGCCAATCTCCAAAGAGAATTCCTTACTTCACCACTGTGATGTTAGTTTAATTACAAGCATCAGGCTTCCTGTCAGCTCTCTAATATAGGTTGTCCACTTTAAGTTAAGGGCAGTTACATGCCCCCATTTTACTCACAGGAACTGAATTGAAACTGGCCAGACCCACTTCATATGGGAGCCTTGCAATCAGTAGATAGAGGAAAGTTTATCCCATCTGTCTGGGCTGGATTGAAGTCCAGGTCACTGAGGTAAAAGGTCAATGTTTAGCTACTGTTATCTTTTGGTTGATATATTTCAGAGAACCCTTTGTTTGAAATGTGTTTTCCTCGCAGCTTTCCCTTGAAGCTTCTCCTCAATACAATTAGAAACAGGAAAGGCAATAACATCCTTTATAAAATTTAGAATTAAAAATCATATCAGTTTTCTAGATCTTAATTATCTGTCAATTAACAAATGGAAGTTTGTACTGAATATAAATCTATTCAATGATTCTATCATGTGACAATGCAATATAGTTTATCAGGCTATTTGTTAGTTTACAGCCAAGGATCATTTATGGGTTACTTTTAACTTTATGTCCCCATTAATTTTATAAGAAATTAAAATGGTGCTTTAGTAAGAATATAAGCAGCATATGGAATGCTCCTGTCATTGGCATCCAGTTAGTTTGCTGTAACCTTCTTATGGATCTGCCTCATATATTAAAGCTAAAAATCACACAACACCAGATTATAGTCCAACAGCTTTCGGAGTAGTGTACTCCATAGCCACCTGATGAAGGAGCAGTGCTCCAAAAGCTAATGCTTCCAAATAAACCTATTGGACTATAACCTGGTTTGTGTGATTTTTAATTTTGTCCACCCCAGTCCAACACCGTCACCTCCAAAGACACACTGTTTTCTGTAGGTCATGAAATTGAGGGGGAAAAGGAGTGGCATTTTATTCTAGTTTGCTTGTTTGATCACACATACAAATCAATATGTGTCAAAAACTGTGGATGGTGGAAACCTGAAATAAATTGAAAAAAAAATGCTGAAAATGCTCAGCCAGTCAGTGACATCTTTGGAGAAAGAAACGGAGTTAATGCTTCGGGTCATGTGATCTTGCATCAGATGTGCAATCAGAAATGCATGTAGGTATTCAATTAAAAAAAGGAAAAGGTTTTCAAACTGACTTTCTTTTTTAAAAAAAGCTGCCTTTAGTTCCTCATCCTAAAGCTTTCCTGTAGTATGCACAGCCCCAAACTGTGAAATGTGCTGAAATTCTTGATCAATACCATGGTATTCTGGGATGTGCTCAGGAGTATTTTGCAATAGCTGGACAGCAAATCAGGACTCAGTCACACCAGATCCAGCCTAAAAACAAATGATAGCCTCACTTAGGGCACAGCTTTCACTCAATCTTTACATCGATACAAGAAGCAAGTCCAACGTTAGAATCCTAAAAGCAGAATCTTCTTGATTTGTTCCGCCAGAAAGGCACCATTGCTTTTAGGTTGGAAACCTAATTTATTATTGGGTGGGCTAAGTCAGGCCAATCAAACACTGCTAGCCTGATGAGGGAGGGTCTGATGAAAAAGGAAGGATTTCTACCTAAAGGTCCACAAGGAGTTACATGGACTTAGCACCATTTGGATTTCTGAGGCTGCAGCAGTCATAGGAATGGAGAGGAAGCATGAGAAGGCTGCTCCCATGAAGCACTGGGCAGGTGATGTGACTTCCTGGAATTTGGCACTCACCTCTCAAGCAGTTAAAGCAAGCTTGAACAGAGGCAATGCTTTGAACAGCAGAGACTCAATGACCATGGTTGGAAGACTTCAGTATAACTGATTAAAGACTTTGCAGTTGGCCATTTTCACTTAAAAAAAGCTCTTACTGCTTGCACTGAAGATAGAAACCAAGGTGAGTTGTTGACAAGATAGAAAATAGGTGCACCATAAGGGAATCCAGAAATAAGGGTAAAATTTTTCTTATTTGACTTTTTAATTGCATTGATAGTTTACTTACAGAGAGTTAGGCAGGAATTTAAAAAGGAGGTCCTCGAGAGTAGTAATATCTGGATTACTCCCGGTGCTACAAGCTAGTGAGGGCAGGAATAGGAGGATAGAGCAGATGAATGCATGGCTGAGGAGCTGGTGTATGGGAGAAGGATTCACATTTTTGGACCTTGGAAGCTGTTTTGATGGGGGTAGAAGTGACCTGTACAAGAAGTTCGGATTGCACCTAAATTGGAAGCGGACTAATATACAAGCAGGGAAATTTGCTAGAACTGCTCGAGAGGGGTGAGTGCAGGGGCAGGGAGAGGAGAGAAGCAGGGAGATAGTGAGGAAAGAGATCGATCTGAAACTGATACAGCTGAGAACAGAAGTGAGTCAAACAGTCAGGGCAGCAGGGACAAGGTAGGACTAATAAATTAAACTGCATTTATTTCAACACAAGGGGCCTAACAGGAAAGGCAGATGAACTCAGGGCATGATTAGGAACATGGGACTGGGATATCATAGCAATTACAGAAACATGGCTCAGAGATGGGCAGGACTGGCAGTTTAATGTTCCAGGATACAAATGCTAAAGGAAGGATAGAAAGGGAGGCAAGAGAGGAGTGGAGTGGCGTTTTTGATAAGGGATATCATTACAGCTGTGCTGAGGGAGGATATTCCTGGAAATACATCCAGGGAAGTTATTTGGGTGGAACTGAGAAAAAGGAAAGGGATGATCACTTTATTAGGATTGTATTATAGACCCCCTAATAGTCAGAGGGAAATTGAGAAACAAACTTGTCAGGAGATTTCAACTATTTGCAATAATAACAGGGTGGTTATGGTAGGGGATTTTAACTTTCCAAACATAGACTGGACTGTCATAGTTTTAAGGGTTTAGATGGAGAGGAATTTGTTAAGTGTGCACAAGACAATTTTCTGATTCAGTATGTGGATGTACCTACTAGAGAAGGTGCAAAACTTGACCTACACTTGGGAAATAAGGCAGGGCAGGTGACTCTGAGCAGATGTCAGTGGGGGATAACTTTGGGGCCAATGACCATAATTCTATTAGATTTAAAATAGTGATGGAAAAGGATAGACCAGATCTAAAAGTTGAAATCCTAAATTGGAGAAAGGCTCATTTTGATGGTATTAGACAAGAACTTTCAAAAGCTGACTGGGGGCAGATGTTCACAGGTAAAGGGACAGCTGGAAAATGGGAAGCCTTCAGAAATGAGATAACGAGAATCCAGAGGAAGTATATTCCTGTCAGGGTGAAAGGAAAGGCTGGTAGGTATAGGGACTGCTGAATGACTAAAGAAATTGAGGGTTTGGTTGAGAAAAATAAGGAAGCATATGTAAGGTACAAACAGGATAGTTTGAATGAATCCTTAGAAGAGTATAAAGGCAGAAGGAGTATACTTAAGATGGAAATCAGGAGGGCAAAAAGGGGACATGAGATAGCTTTGGCAAATAGAATTAAGGAGAATCCAAAGGGTTTTTACAAATACAAGGACAGAAGTATAACGAGCGAGAGAATAGGGCCCCTCAAAGATCAGCAAGGTCACCTTTGTGTGGAGCTGCCGAAAATGGGGGAGATACTAAATGAGTATTTTGCATCAGTATTTACTGTGGAAAAGGACATGGAATATTTAGACTGTAGGGAAATAGATGGTGACACCTTGCAAAATGTCCATATTGCACAGCAGGAAGTGCTGGATGTCTTGAAACGCACTAAGTTGGATAAATCCCCAGGACCTGATCAGGTGTAGCCTAGGACTCTGTGGGAAGATAGAGAAGTGATTGCTGGGCCTCTTGCTGAGATATTTGTATCATCCATAGTGCCAGGTAAGCTACCAGAAGACTGGAGGTTGGCAAACGTGGTGCCACTGTTTAAGAAAGGTCAAGTCAGGGAACTATAGACCAGTGAGCCTGACGTCAGTAGTGGGCAAGTTGTTGGAGGGAATCCAAAGATTTTGGCCTCCATATTATGGATAATATTTGCAATTGTATGACTTGTATCTTGGAAAAGCTCTGCTCTCTTCCCTCATAAAAGGGGTGCCAGTACTGGAAATTGCATCACTCTGTATGGTAAGGGCTCTGTAAGTTCCTTTTGTGACGTGGATTTGTAAGATTTTCAGGAATGTCAACCACTATCTCCCTGACTCCAAAAGTTTTTTTTACTGAGTTCATCAGCAGGGCTTCAGAAGAGCTTGGCACAAATACCAGGATTAATGACCTGCAGATAGCTTTGCTTCCTTGTTGTTGCCATGGTGATGTGGCTTTGACCTCTACGTTTGGCGGCAAACGTTAGTCCGACAATTATTTTCCCAGTATATCTTTTCCCTGTGTAAACAGAAAATATTAGCATAGCCATGAACCCTACTTGGGATACATAACCTTTACAGGTTAGGTTTATATTATTTTTATGCTTTTCCTTTAATGTTACTGCCACGTTCTGGTTTGAACAACAATGGTGCCAAAAATGTAATGCAATTTTAAGCATATTATCAGCACAAAGCAGGCTACCTCCAAAAGATAATTCTGCATCTCATTAGATATTTTAGCTGCATGAATAACATCGATCAAAGCATTCTTTAATTTACTTTTGTTGAAGTTGAAGCAAATCACCATTCTGTTTGCAAAAGTTCTGTTTTAAAGACTGCTTCATCAGCTTTTCGGAATTCATAGAGCTATTACAGAGACTCCATGGCTGGTGAGCAGTGTTCCAATTGCACATTCAGGTGTACATGTGTAGAACTTCCCCTGACATCATGTCATAGAAAACTGTACATTTTCCCTTGCACTGGAGTTATCAACTCTGGACATATTTCTGGAGGCATATGGCATCCAATCAAACTCCTTTCTTATCTCCAATGTGTTTTTTAGCAGTTGGAAATGCTAAAGGTAATGGAGGAGCACAAATATTTTTTCTTGTTATTGCCACAAGGGTAGTCTGGAATGCTCAAAGCCTTTTCTGGAAATTCGATCTTTTACACAAATAACAGCAAATGGATGGCACCCATACGTTTAAGTAAACTTATTTACATATGAACATTTGGACTGTGGACTGGGAAAAAGTTTATTGCTTTGCATCACATTTATTTCAAAGATGATTTCATTGCATCATTTCAAAACATAGGAGCAGGCATTAGCCACTCATTATGAACTCAATGCCTTTTCCCCACAAAATACGCATACCCTTTATATAAATCTGTTAATCTTTACTTTAAGTTTATTCTATGGCTGAGCTTCCATAGCTTCGCACTGTGGGTTAGAGAAATCCAAGATTCACAACCCCCTGGGGAAAACTATATTTCCACATACTGGTCCAAAATGGCTTCCCCTTTATTTAGACGCTGTGTGCCCTGGTTCTAGACATCCCAGCAAGGAGACATCTCTTACCTACATCAACCTGATTTACTCCTCTAAGAATTTTGTAACTTTCAATGAGCTTACCTCTCATTCTTCAAAACTCTAGAGAACACAGATCTACTTTTCCCAATTCTCTCTTCATGGAAGAGTCTTGCTGTTGAAGGAACAAAACTAATGAAGCTTCCTAAGTTAAGCATACCAAAACTGCACACAGTACTTTAGGTGTGGTGCAACCCATGTTCTATGTAATTGAAGCAAAACTTTGCTACTCCTGTACTTCAATTGTCTTGCAATAAAGGACATTAACTGTCCTAGTCACTTTTTAAGAAAGTAAAAGTAGCTTTAATAACAACTTTTAAAATAATAAAATGTTTTAATCCACTTCACAAAAGCAATTGCAATGCAAAATTTGATACTGAGCCAAATATAAGAACAGATACTGGTATATGTAAGAGTTGTGTCTTTTTAGTTGTGTGTCTTCAAAAACTATGCACTGCAAAGAGAACGGACTGAGTTTCTTTAAAACAAAACGCAGGGATTTACTATTCCTGATGAAGGGCTTTTGCCCGAAACATCGATTTTACTGCTCCTCGGATGCTACCTGAACTGCTGTGCTTTTCCAGCACCACTCAAATCTAAACGCAGGGATTTACCAGGATGATTGAATAATATGACAGAAAGGAATTTGATATCCGTTGTGAATTATGCTTTTTTCAGCTCTGGATTTTGCAATGTACAGACAATCAGGCACTGAGGAGTTGTTCACATGTGAAGATGATTGGTTCTCAGCGAATTGGACAGGTTGGAACAGAAATAAGTTACAGGGACACACACAAAAAGTGAGAGAGAAAGGCACTAATGTGCTGTTGTTCTCTCCAGCAGAAGCTGCCTGTTTTCTGCAGTAAAAGATAACCGTCTAAACTTGAAGAAACCAGTTACCTTTCCTGCCACAGTGGCTGTGATGTTTAAATTGATAAATCAGAGACATTTTCCAAATGAACCAGTTGCTCTGTATTTATAACAAATCAATGGAAGCTTCCAGAGAAAGACTGTGCACTGAATGCCTGGGTAGCCAAGTTGGGGTCATCTCAATATTGAAATTGAGAAGAAAAACCATTGAAGTGACTTACCAGTTTTTTTCTCTACCTTCACCAATAATCTACTTACCCTATTTGTTTGCATGTGGGTGGGTGTCAGAGTTTATAAGGAGATTATATGAGTAGTCTTCTATGACAATGATTTGTATCTGTTTAATTGTTGCTGTAGTCTAAACTCTTGTAAGAAATAATAATGTTTGGTTAGCACAGAAACCTGCCTGTCTTTTCAATCAACCATAGTAAATTGGAGCACTGTGCTTACCTCCAAAAAACCTTTAACATTTGGTACAACTCCGGGAATAGTGGGGCTCAATTTATGGCACATTGCCCTCTTGGATTATAACAGGATGATTGAGAGGTCAGAATTAGAGAAGCACCAATTACTCAGAGGGTTACACAGCCAGTTGGATTAAGATTACTTTGCAGAAAAATGAATTACTCGCAAGGAAGAGTACAGGAAGTTGAGAATGTTGCGAATGAACAGCAATGGGATTATTGAACATAACTGTATAAAGAGGATGGTAAGGGACAACAGACATACTCATGCTTCAGTTCCAAAACTGTTCTGACATCATTATCTGCTTCCACAAATGCTCCGTAACTAAACAGGGTAAAGGTAGAATTGCATTGACTCCACAATAGGTATGTGCAGTTTGGAAAAACAAGGAAACAATAAGCATTAAAGTTGGTAGGTTGGAGTTAATATTGATTGGAGGAAAATGAAACAGCCTTTTGATAAAAGGAGCAAAGAGAATAGAAAGAACAAAGAAAATAATTTTTTGAGTTCACAATATAAGTGAGGAGCCATGTTCATTTGCGCCACATGTTAGAAATTATAGGCAAGCTATGCATGATTTAACTAATCGAAAATCATGGGTGGCATGCCCACAAACATCCAGAATAAACGGTTGGTGGGTAGGTTTCCTGTTTGGCAACAAGTTATGAGGCACAGTTGAAATATTATGAATCTGCTGCAAAATATTAGTTCAGCTTCCTCACATTGTCAAGCTAACTCCTGCAAGCTAGTTTCCCTGGAAATGCACCTGAATTCAGTGCAAAAACAAATAAAATAAATTTGCAATTATCGGAGATGACATTGCAATGGCAAGGTCAGTAGACTAGTAATTTAGATAGCTGGTTTGCACAGCAGAGTAACACCAATTGCATGAGTTCAGTTCCCTTTCAAGGTCCCACCTTGTCAGCTTCTACCTTTGCCAGAAGTATGGTGATCCTCAGGTTAAACCCACCATCACTCCCCCTTCTCTCTAATGAGACAGCAGCCCTGTGGTCCTCTGGGACTATGGTGACCTTACCTAACACTCACCAACATGGTCATTCTAAAAAATGAGAGACTTAACAATCAATATTTGCTATAAATTCTGTGTCTTAAGAACTTATACTCTGCAATCACCTAATGAAGGAGCAGCGCTCCAAAAGCTAGTGCTTCCAAATAAACATGTTGGACTATAACCTGGTGTTGTGTGATTTTTAGCTTTGTACACCCCAGTCCAACACCAGCATCTCCAAATCATGTTTACTTAACCTAGTCATCCGGGTGAATGCTCTGGAAGCCAGGGTTCAAATTCTACTGTAGCTGTAGTGGAACTGAAGCTATCTTAATAAAAAGTGGAATTGAAAGTTAATTTTAATGATGATGATTATGAAACTTTCATCAGTTGTTATAAAAGTCAGCCTGATTCAATCATTTTCTTTGGGACCAATATCCTTATCCGTTTTGGCCTATATGTGACTCCTAAGAAGAGTTGTCAATGAAGCAACTGAAACAGTTGGGCTAAGGGTGTAACCCTGAAGTCCTATAGAAATGTTCTGACGTTTGAGTCAGCTACCTCAGTCTGACAGCATTTTGAACAACAAGAAGGTTGGAATGGGGTTTGGGGAGGGAAAGGGAATATTTGAGATTCTGGTGAGTGGAGTTGATGGGATGCTGGAGAATATGAATTTTACTATAACAAAATAAAAAAAACTTATATTTTGCATAAACTAAATTGTTTTCTGATGGATAATTTGTATTTGAAGGAATTATATCAAATTCTGTGCCTGGTTGCAGAATGATTTGGATTATCAGTATTGTCAGGTCATTTGCATTCAAAGCTCTAAATTGCCTCTGTAGAATGAAGACAATGTTGTTTGAATCCAATGTTATTTGAAACCCATCGTATGTGGTTAATATTCTCATTAAAACTGTAGATGTGTTAGTCCATTTCTAGAATTATAAGGATATAGCGAGAAACCATTTGTTTTTAACCATTTAATTAATACAATTAAACATATGTTTTCTGTCCCAGCATACACAAATGTCCTTGGTTTAGATTATTGGAAATGTTAGCATTTCTTCAGTTATGAATCTAACATACTTTCCATTTTTGCCAAGGGTCTAATATTGCCAATGCTGATGTCAGCCAGATAACCAAATGTATGTTCCAACACTAAAAATTGATGTCAGCTTTGTTGTTAATGTTTGTAAGATGGAAGAATTCATTAAAATTTGGAAAATATGTTTCCAGGGAAGTATCATTGTAGCTAATTACTTGCAAATGGGAGAAGGACAAGCCAACTTTAGGATACCAGGATTCAGAGGAATTCTGTAAATGCGGTCAATCTCCCACAGTGAAAATAAATAGCATAGCTACCAATGTTATAGAACATCATCACGAATCAAGGAAAGTCAAGCCAACAGCTGAAGGAAGGCCCCTTAAATTGTTGCAAGAGGAACCACAAGTGTTAACTTCAAAGACCTTACAGGTGGCTAAAGGAATACAGTAGGACAAAATGCAACTAATTTTGCAACTGCATCTTTCCAAGATGGCAGCAGACGAGTTGGCAGGGTTCGGGCTCTTGAGCCTGAAGGTCATCTCCTTCTTTTTCTTTTCTTTTTCTTTATTTCCTTTTCTCCTTCCTTTCTTGGCAGAGGGGCATGTGTGGGTCCAGCATATGACCCGGCATCGGTATTAACGGCTGCTTTCTTGTCGGAGGCAACGTTGTTGATGTGGGCCCAGAGGCAATAAATGATGGAACAAATTCCTGCAGAAGCTGGAACCTGTCCTGAAAATAACAAATGCTGGAGACCAGAGTGAGTAAGACAGTATCCATGGAGAGAGAGCAAGCTAACATTTCAATTCCAGATGACTCTTCATCAGAGCTGAAGTGTGGGAGGGAACAGCATTTATGCTGTAGTTTTGGTTGGGGGAAGGGGGAGTTGGGGTAGTGGCTGTAAGATATCAGTGAAGAAAAGATGTTGATAGTTCAGATTAAGTGAACAGAGTGTGAGAATAGTATAACAATGATGTGATTACTGCCGGACTGGAAAGGACAGTAAGTGGGATGAGACAGGAAGGGGAGGACATGATAACAAGCTAACATCTTTTCTTCACTGGCAGTCTACACTCACGACCCTCAACTCCACCTCTATCCCTCAAATTACGCAGAAATGCTGTCCCCTCCACACTTCATTTCAGCTCTGATGGAGAGTCATCTCGACTCGAAACATTAGCTTATTCTGTCTCCATGGATGCTGCCTGACCCACTGTAATCTCCAGCATTGGTTGTTTGTAGGCCATAAGATGGTACCTGAATGAGTGTCAACCTTGATGTTGGTGTGTCCCGCACAGGCAGTCTAAAGCAGTGACAGAGGAGCATTGACTGCAGCAAAGCGAGGTGGGTCCAGCAGTGAAAAGATGATGCCTGGAAAGCTGGTCCAACATAGGCAGCGGTGAGCTGGTAGAGGAGGGATGGCAGCGCAGGTGAGCCAGCTCAGGACACACGGCTGAGGCAGTGGAACAAAAATGGTTTCTCTTTCAGCTATATCATTGTTTTTCATTCTTAAGCTATTCAAAATTACACTTGATTGTGGCGACAGTTAAAGCTTTTCACTGTATTTTACTGTATTATTCACTGTAAATTACACTGTAAAAATTACAATAAATTATTCATTCATTCATTTAAATGAGCATATACATCCCAATGTGTTAACCATATCATTGTCCATTGCAAAACAGATATTTACAGAATGATCCACCCTAGACTTGGCTCAGGGATGAACAGAATTGACAGCTTAATGTTCCAGGATACACATGCTATAGGAAGGATAAAAAAGGGCAAGGGAGAAGGGGGAGTAGCATTTTTCATAAGGGATAACATTATGGCTGAACTTAGGGAGGATATTCTTGGGAGTACGTCCAGGGAAGTTATTTGGATGAACTGAGAAATAAGAAAGGGAGGATCACCTCATTGGGATTGTATTATAGATCCCCCAATAGTCAGTGGGGAATTGAGAAACAAGTTTGTAAGGAAATCTCAGTCATCTGTAGGAATAATATGCTGGTTATGGTTGGGGATTTTAACTTTCCAAACACAGACTGGGGCTATCATTGAGTTAAGGGTTTAGATGGAGAGAAAATGGTTAGGTGTGTACAAAAATATTTTCTTATCCAGTATATGTGTGCCACAAGGATCGATGCTAGGTCCACTGCTTTTCCTCACATATTATGAATGATTTGGATGTGAACATAGGAAGTATGGTTAGTAAGTTTGCAGATGACACCAAAATTGGAGGCATAGTGAACAGCATAGAAGGTTACCTCAGAGTGCAATGGGATCTTGATCAGATGGGCCAATGGACTAAGAAGTGGTAGATGCTGTTTAATTTAGATAAATATGAGGTGCTGCATTTTGGAAAGGCAAATTAGGGCAGGACTTATACACTTAGTGGTAAGGTCCTAGGGAGTGTTGCTGAACAAAGAGACATTGGAGTGTAGGTTCTTTGAAAGTGGAGTCTCAGGTAGATAGGATAGTGAAGAAGGCATTTGGTATGCTTTCCTTTATTGGTGAGAGTATTGAGTACAGGAGGTCATATTGCAGCTGTACAGGACATTGGCGAGGCCACTTTTGGAATACTGTGTGCAATCTTGGTCTCCCTGCTATAGGAAGGATGTTGTGAAACTTGAAAGGATTCTGAAAAGATTTATGAGGATGTTGTCAGGATTGGAGGGTTGAAGCTATAGGGAGAGGCTGAATAGGCTGATGCTGTTTTCCATGGAGCTTTGGAGGCTAAGAGATGACCTTATAGAGGTTTATAAAATTCTGAGGGGCATGTGTAGGGTAAATAGACAAAATCTTTTCCCTGGGGTAGGGGAGTCCAGAACTGGGGGTCATAGGTTTAAGTTGAGAGGGGAAATATTTAAAAGGGACTTAAGGGACAACCTTTTCATGCAGAGGGTGGTATGTGTATGGAATGAGCTACCAGAAGAAGTAGAGAAGGCTGGTACAATTACAATATTTAAAAGACATCTGGATGAATATATGAATAAGAAGGGTGTTGAAATATATGGGCCAAGTACTGGCAAATAGGACTAGATTAGTTTAGGATATCTGGTCGGCATGGACAAGTCAGACCAAAGGATCTGTTTCTATGCTGTACATTGCCATAACTCTACATGCACTTTGAAGCAGGAACAGGTCCCGCCAGTCTGTTCCATCTCTCAGTTATAACACAATTGATGTACACTGCAGTTATTGACTCATTTTTTGTACCATATTCTTAGATATTTATTTAGCTAGAGTATCAGTCAATAAAAATCATTTTAAAAATTCAGTGAACACAACAGCCACCTGCAAAGAAAGTTACATGCAGACAGTTTGGGAGTTTGGGCTAGCATTTGTTGTCCATTGCCAATTACCCTTGAGAAAGTGATAGTGATTAGCCTTTTAGAACTGTTGTAGGCCATTTGAGATGACTTCCCTGTAGATATGTTAGGCCATTTCAGAGGCTCAGTAGAAATTAAAAACATTGCTGAGGCTCTAGGTTAACATAGGGCAGACCTTGTAAAATCAGCAGGGCAAATTTCCTTTCCTAAAAGAAGAAGGGCTTTAATAAACAAATAATTTCTGTTGACAATCAATGGCAGTTTCATGGTAAGTGTTACTGAGCCTAGCTTTCAATTCCAACTTTATTAATTCATGGAGGGTGATGAATTAAATAGATATGATAGATTACTCACTGCAGATTCAGCTCCAACAATAGTCAGAAAGATTGACAACACTCAGCAACATCCACATCACATGAACAAATAAAAATAGCCAACAGGCTTCTGCCATGGTAAGATTTCTAATCGTGTCCCTCAAGCATTCAGGTGAGCCTTTGGATTCTCCGTACAGTGACTTTCTGCCCTGTGATTTTAGTGAAGCCAGAATCACAAAATCATGGTAGTGTTACAGGACGGACAGAGGCCATTCAGTCCATCAGAGCTAACAAATATTTCCTAAATAAAAACTGAAAATGCTGGAAACTTTCAAAAATTCAGGTGGCATTTATAGCAAGAGAAACTGATTTAATGTTAGTAAATGATCTTTTCTTACTATTGTGAAAAGACAAGGAATTAGCAGAGGGTAGGAATGGCAGGTGGGGAGATGGACTGGGAAATGAACAAAAGGGAAGATGTGTACTTACGTGATATCCACCACTTACCGCCAAATCAGTCTATTCTCGATCATCAGCAAAGTGTTGGAATGTGTCATCAACAGTGTCATCACGCAGCACCTACACAGCAATGACCTGCTCAGTGATGCCCAGTTTGGGTTTTACCAGGGTCACTCAGCTCCTGACCTCAATACAGCTTTGTTTCAAATATGGACAAAAGAGCTGAATTCCTGAGGTGAGGTGAAAGTGTGGCATCAATGACCTTTAGCAAAACTAGAATCAATGGGTATCAGGGGTCAAACACTGCCCTGGTCAGAGTCAAACCTACACTTCGTTATGGTTGTTGGAGATCAGCTCCAGACCAACATGAGAACACCATTCACAAATCCTCAGATGCTGAAGCAGTCCAAGTTCATATGCAACAAGATCTGGACAATATGCAGGCTTGGGCTGACAAGTGGCAAACAATATTTACATCAGACAAATGCCAGGCAATGACCATCTCCAAATAAAATCATCTAATCACCGTCCCTTGACATTAAATGGCATTACCATCACTATCAACATAACTTCCCCAATACCAATGTCCTTAGGATTACTATTGACCAGAAACTCAACTGGACTCACCACATAAACACAGTAGCAACAAGAATAACTCAGACTTGAGGAATGTTGCATTTTCAAACTTACCTCCTGACTCCAGAAAGCTTGTCAAGTCACAGTCAGGAGTGTGATGAAATACTCGGCACTTGCCTGGATGGGTACAGACTCAGCAACAGTCAAGAAGTTTTATACCATCCAGGACAAAGCAGCCCATTCGATTGGCATACCATCCCCAAGTGTCCACTCCCTCAACTGCAGATGCTCAGTAGCAACGCTGTGTATTATCTGCAAATGGCACAATTGAAATTTGCCAATGATCCTTAGATAGCACCTTTCAAACCCATGTTGTAGTGAGGCCACACCTTGAGTATTGCGCGCAGTTTTGGTCTCCTAGTTTGAGGAAGGACATTCTTGCTATTGAGTGAGTCCAACAAAGGTTCACCAGACTGATTCCCGGGTTGGCAGGACTGACATATGAAGAAAGAATGGATCGACTGGGCTTGTACTAAAAAGAATGAAGGGTTATTTCATTGAAACATATGTAATCTTGATGTGACTGGATGGGCTAGATGTGGGAAGAATGTTTCTGATGTTAGAGAAGTCCAGAACTAGGAATCACAGTCTAAGACAATGGGTAAGCCAATCAGGACTGAGATGAGGAGGTAATTCTTCACTCAGAGAATTGTGAACCTGTGGAATTCTGTTGGGGCCAGTTCATTAGATATATTCAAAAGAGAGCTGGCCATAACCCTTCAGGCTAAAGGGATCAAGGAGACAAAGTGGGAGTGGGATACTGAGATTGCATGATCAGCCATGATCACATTGAATGTTGGTGCAAGATCAAAGAACCAAATGGCCTACCCCTGCACCTATTTTCTATGTTTCAATTTACTTAATCTTCTACAATTTGTGAATGACTATCAATAAAATTTTCTATGATGAGAAAATTCTCTTTCATTCCAAAATTGAGCAAAACTTCTGCAATATGAATTGATATAACAAGTCATGTTACTCAACCCTATCTATCCACATTCCAGGAAAGATATTCCCATAGCCTGATAAATATGGAAACCAGAGTATTCTTTAGAGAATTTAATAATCTATTCCTACACTTAGAATATACTGTTTTATCGTTATCAACATACTTATATTTAATATTCAGGCAATGTACAAAAGCATTGATACTAAAAGATTGGAAACATTGCATATTAAAACTACTGTTGGATGCAAAGTGCACCAAGTTGGAAATTATTTCTTTGTTTATTACAACTATCTCTTAAAATTGAAAAAAAATCTTAGTTTACTTGTTCGTTACTAGAATTGTATTCCTGTCCTATAATTTTGCGATCGTGAGAAATTCTACTGGTAAGCCAGTGTTGCTGACGGATTCAAAACACTGATGCAGATGAATAGATAATATTAGTTAAAGATTGGCATTCTTTGTGATCATAAATTGTAGAAAATAGAGAGCACTGACATTTTAAAACCAGAGCACACACAAAAAAATCAACTGTTAATGTTACATTTATGCCCCATTGTTTGTTAATAGGAACTGTGCATTACTGGCAAGACCAACATTTATTGCCCATCCCTAATTGCTCCAGAGAAAATGTTGATAAACTGTCTTCTTAAACTGCAGCAGTTTGTGTAGGCTGGGGATACCTACAGTGTTGTTAAGAAGAGAGTTTGGACTTTGACGCAGCAGCATTGAAGTGAAGCAAATGGTAAGGCTGATGCATCCACACAATCTTCAGCCAGAAGTGATAAGTGGATGATCCATCTTAGCCTCCTCCAGAGGTCCCCAGCCTCTTAGATGCCTGTCATCAGCCAATTTGATTCACTCCACGTGATATCAAGAAATAATTGGAAGCATTGGATGTTGCAAACATTGAGCTCTGATGACATTCCGGCAATAGCACTGAAGACTCGTAGTCCACAACTTGCCACTGCCCATGTCAAGCTCTTTAAGCACAGTTACAACACTAGCATCAACCTGGCAATGTGAACAATTTCCCAGGGATGTCCTGTACAGGAAAAGCAGGTCAAATCCTACCTGACCATTTATCACACCATCAATCATCAGTAAAGTGATAGAACATGTTTTTGATTTATTTTTGTTTTGGTTTTGATAGGGAGACAATTGCCTAGTGGTATTATCACTGGATAGTTTAATCCAGAGACCCAGGTAATGTTCTGGGGTCCCAGGTTTGAATCCCAGCAGAATGGTGTAATATAAATTCAATAAATATCTGAAATTAACAGTCTAATGATGACCACGATTCTGCTGTCGATTTTTGGAAAAATGCACTTGATTCACTAATATCCTTTAAGGAGGGAAACTACCATCCTTACCTGGTCTGGCCTACATGTGACTCCAGACTCACAGAAATATGGTTTACTCTTATCTGCCCCATGGGCATTTTGGGGTGACAATAAATGCAGGCCTAGCCAGCAATACCTTCATCCCGAGAATGAATAAATAAAAGAAAGTGTCACGTATTTTGTTACAAAAGGAGTGAAAAGTATTGTATGCTGTCGCCACTTTCTGGTGCCATCTTAAAACATGATAAAATAAACCAAAACATAAAATGTAAAGGTAGAAGAATAAAGAAATAAAGGAAAAGTGTTCACCTATACAACCTGTCTTGATAAGTGCTCCTGGGCCTGATGGCAGGGCACGAGTCCCTTCACTATACCACCACTGCTGGAACGAAAGTTGTGGAATGTGTCAGCAACAGTGCCATCAAGCAGCACCTGCTCAGCAATAACCAGCTCAGTGACACCTAGTTTGGGTTCCTCTAGGGCCACACAGCTCCTGACCTCATTACAACCTTGGTTCAAATATGGACAAAAGAGCTGAATTCCACAGGTGAGAGTGGTGCACTTGACACTACGGTCACATTTGACTGAATGTGGCAGCAAGGAGCCCTTGCAAAAGTGGAGTTAATGGGAATCAGGGGAAAACTCCCAGGTGGTTAGATTCATATCTGGCACAAAGGAAGATGTTTGTGGTTGTTGGAGATCAGGCACCTCAGCTCCAAGATATCTCTACAGGAGTTCCTCAGGGTAGTATCATAGGCCCAACCATCTTCAGCTGCTTTGTAAATGACCTTCACTCCTTCATAAAGTTAGAAATGGGGATATTCACCAATGATTGCACAATATTTAGCACCATTCATGCCATACAAACGTCAAACATTGACAGTTTCCAATAAAAGGTAATCTAACCATTAATCCTTGAAATTCAACAATATTACCATCACTAAATCCTTCACAATCAACATCTTGGAGGTTAGCTTTGACCAGAAACTTAAAAGGACTCATCACATAAAATACAATGAGTAGGTCAGAAGCTAGGAATCCTGCAGTGAGTAACTCATCTTCTGTCTGCCCAGAGCCTGTTTAACAGGAGTGTAATGAAATACTTCTCATTTGGCTGAATGAATGAACCTCCAACAACATTCAAAAAGTTTGTCACAATCCAAAATAAAGCAACCCGCTTGATTGGCAGCACATCCACAAATATCCATCTCATCCATCTCTGACAGTCAGTAGCAGGGGGTACCATGTACAAGATACACACAGAAATTCAACCAGACTCTTTAGAGCACCTTCTAAATCCACAACTGCTCCCATACCAAAGATCAAGGGCAGCAGATATATGGGAGCAAGCTCATGCAAGCCCCCCCTCTAAGCACTCACCACCCTTGTTTGAAAATATATTGCTGTTCCCTTGATGCCACTGGCTCAAGATCCTAGAATTCCCTCCCTAAGGGCATCGTGGGTCTACCTAGGATACGGACAGTAGTTGGTCTAGAAGGCAGCACATCACAACCTTCTCAAGGGCAATTAGGGATGAGCAATAAATGCTACAATTGGCTTTGATGAAGAGTCATCTTGACTTGAAATATTAACTTCCTCTCCATGGATGCGGTCTGACCCGCTATGATCTCCAGCATTTGTTGTTTTCAATTATATAACTAGAGATGGGCTATTCATGCTGACCTAGCCAGCATTTCCAACACCCCATTTATCAACTTAAAAATAATTTAAAATAGCAATTATAGTTCCAACATTTCTGACTTTAGTGTTTGCAACAGAACATGTTCCTTAGATTCCACTCTGAGTGCTGTTTTGACACATTTTTCAAGCTGTTTTAAAAAAGAAGCCCTCCGCAGATTTCAGGACAGTTAGGAACATCGGACTGAAGTGAGTTATTTATGTTCTGGTCCTCCTCTGCTATTCAATTATATCATCACTGATCAGTTACTTCAAAGTCATCTTGCTGCACTATCTCTTAGCCCTTCATATTGTGAGGATCCAAAAATCTATTGATTTCTTTCTTAAATTTGCTCAATGATTACAATTTCACAAACTTCTGTGATAGAGAATTCAAAAGTTCAGCCCCTCTATGTGAATAAATTCCTCCTCCTCTCAGCCTTAAATATCTTGGTCCTTATTCTGAGACTGTGTGCATTATGTTGATTAGGGTTATGTTGATTAGTGTGTGACCCTGAATACCATAGAATCGTTTACTTTTTTTTAAAGTGAGCTGTTGGAACATGACAATACAACAGTTAAATTGCAATATTTAAACATAGCCTCAGTGAGCAGTGATTTATTGTACAGTGACAGCAAAAAACAATAAGAGAAATATTTATAATGTGAAGGAGCACAAAGGGTTGAGCATTAAATGCATATTATGATCCATTTCCTTTCAAAACACAGTCACTATGATTTGTGCTTCTAGTTACTGCTGTCAGTTCCTAGTCACTAGAGGTGGGATTATGTACGTAACTCACCTCCTGACTCCCCAAAGCCTGTCCACCATCTACAAGTCAGGAGTGTTATGGAATAAGCATCCACTCCCTCCACCACCAATGCTCATAGCAGCAATGTGTATTATCTACAAGATGCATTGCAGAAATTCACAAAAGATTCTTAGACAGTACCTTTTCCAAATCCACGACTACTTGCATATAGAAGGACAAGGGCAGCAGATACATAGGAATACCATCACCTGCAAGTTATCCTCCAAGCCACTCATCATTCTTACTTGGAAATATATCACTGTTTCTTCACTGTCGCTGTGTAAAAATTCTAGAATTTCCTCCCTAAATGCATTGTGGGTCAACCTACAGCACATGGACTGCAGCAGTTGAAGAAGGTTGTTCACCATCATCTTAACAAGGGCAGCAGAGAAAAGGAAATAAATACTGGCCAGCTGGCGATGCTGACAACCCAAGAGTAATTTAAAAAACTAAAAACGCTCTAATTAGTTACCAGGAGAGGATCTCCTGTTGTTTGTGTAGTTCTTCAACTGCCTGTTTATTTTGAATTTGTAGGTTGCTTTCCTATCGTATTCCAGCTGTCTTTGTTGACAACCTTCTGTTTCAGCAGCTGTTGGTCGATGTCAGCCATTGAGAACTGTCTTCTTAGCTCATTGTTAAAGCCTTTGTCAGGTGACCTCAATCTCAGTGCTGTAGGCATGGCTTACCACAAAGCACTGCTTTTGACATTCTGTACATGTCTTATCCAAAACATTTGGCATTGAAAAAAAAATGGTCAGCGCTGGACTGCTTAGTTCTGCATAGGACATTATTATCTATGATGTAATTAGTCCTGTTGCCTAATGTTCCTGAAAAATTGTGCCTAATGTTAATAGAAGTGCTCCAGCAGTTGCATTTGTTTTCTAGAAAGGACAGTTACAAGACTGGCATCTAGGCAACAATGTGGAAAATTGTCCTGTCCGTAAAATGTAGACAAATCCGACCTAGTCAATTATCACCCTATTAGTTTATTCTCCATCATTAACAAAGTGATAGGAGGTGTCATTGAAGGTGCTATCAAGCAGTAATCAGCAATAAACTGCTCACTAATGTTGTTATATTTTGGTTTTGCAAGGGCCACCCAGCTTTTAGTCCAAATGTGGACAAGTGAGCTGAACATTAGAAATGAGTTGATGGTGGTTGCCTTTGATATCAATGCAGTATTTGATCCAGTGTAATATCAACTAAACCCTTCAAAACTGTGAATAAGGGGTAAAGCTCTTGCCTGGGTGATGTCATCCCTCTCACAAAGGAAGGTAGCTGTGTTTGTTAAACATCAATAATCTCTACTCCAGTACATCACTGCAGGAGTTCCACATGTCCTATCATCTTCAGCTGCTTCATTAGTGACCTACCCGCCATCACATGGTCAGAAGAACTGACGTCAATGAGGTTTCGGTTGAAGTGTCAAGTTACATTCACAGAAATGCGAGGCAATTACTATGTCCCACAAGAGAAAATCCAACCAGTTTCAATGGTGCTGATATCACTGTATGCTTTTCTCTCAATATCCTGGGGCTACCACTGATGAGAAACTGAACTGAACTTGCCAATATGGAGCATGTAAGGCACGCTAATTCTGCAAGGAGCAAATCACTGCCTGACTCGCCAAAGTCTGTTCACCATCTACAAGGCACAAGTCAGGAATATTCTCTCCTTTCCAGCTTCAACAATGCTTAAAAATCTCTACACCATCCAGGGCAAAGCAACTCATTTGATTGACACCCCATCTACCACGTTCAAATCATGTACCTTCCTGATTCATATTAATCTCACCACTTCTTTATTGCTACCTCGTCAAAATCCTGGTTCTGCCTGTCTCAGAGCATGATAGGGACACTTGTGCAGTTTCAGAAAAGTAGTGTCTACACTTTTTTCGTTCCAATAAATATTGCCTTTACCTGTAATGCCTGCATTCCAAGATTGGATAAACCAAAATAGCAGAGACAATGTTCTGTTATTTGGAGACGTGCAATGTCCTGAAGACACTGGCGAAGGGAGATAGTAATGCGATATTGAGTAAGACTCAGAGAAGGTGAGTAGGGTTGTGACAAAGAGGAGGTTCCAAGGAAAGGAAACAATTGAGAAAAGCAAAGGATTTTAATCAGCTTCAGTTAGTTATTTTGTCCAACCTTCAACCAGGAGCATATTCAATTTGCTGTGTCAGTGCAGTTAAGTTTACGCACTGGTTAAATTGGGGAAAGAAATGTATAATTTGCTCAAATTTTCAAGATCTAATATGGTGGTCTGGTATGTACAAGGTCAGAAAGAGGGAACATTTAATTCCCTTGAGCTACTGTAGCTGAAAAAGTCAGAAGTTAGTTTACATTTCAAATTCTTCTGGCCGGTTTTTGGAGGGGTGAGAACACTCCCTCCGGTGTCATTAATCTGGGCTTGTTCGTGGATCCAGCAAAACCAGAAAAAAAAAACGATACTGGTTCTGCAAAGTATGAAATGGGGAATTACAACTTTTAGCATTCTTGGAATACATGTTTGGATTTGCTTGAAATTTTGTCTCAGATTTGGACATTACCTCATCAAGAAAATAAGGAGATAATACAAACAGATATCTGTAACTAATATTCTGGAAATCTCATGTCCATCTTTGCAAATCTCTTCAGTATGATTAAAATCAAAGGGGCAAGTGTGTGATCCAGTGGTTTAACTGGTATGCCATAAATTCAAGGATCAACATTTCAGCATTGTGGTGACACACCCATCACCTCAGAAAATTCTGGAAATACTCATCAAACTGTGTCTGTGGCGGGGTTAAAACAGACCAGAATTTTTGTGCAGGATGTTAGTATCTCATAGGTTCTGCTGAAGAATGCTAAATATCAGAATGGTTCTGGGCAACAGAGTATGCAGATGTTGGCTAGAAAACCTGGGCTAGAGGCCTACCTGCACCAGAAGTGCATTGTAATGCATCTGTTCAGGTTGATTACTTCAGCTGTGTACATAAAGAAGAGTCATCCAGGACTAGAGGAATTGTTTGGATTAGTGACATTAACTGTGTGGTGAACAATAAACATTCTTCACCACAGCATTCTAGTCTTGGTCTATTTGTAACAAATGAGATTATTTCAAGTTGCAAGCTCCCCTCTACTTCACTTGACAAAGTAACAGGGACCATTGTTGAACTATAATCTGGTATCGTGTGACTTGTGACTTTGTCCACCCCAGTCCAACAACAGCACTTCCACACAATTGTAACAAATTGGTTGAGAAGTCCTTTAACATAGGCTTCAGGATCCTGCAAAGAACAAATGAGGTTCTTGAGCACACATGTACTGGGAGAAAGACTGGGGAGCAATTTCCCTGAAGGTAGTGATTATGTTAAGCTTTAAAATTAAGTCCATTTAGATTTTTCTTTTTAAAAAATAATTGGGTGATTCAGGGAGCCTGTGAATATTTTGCACTTTATACATTATCAGTTGGAATGCTGTAAATCTCGTGCATCATGGAGCACACATTGTTTCTCTCTCTGTAGTCAGAGAGCTAGGTCAGAGCCTAGACTCCGGAATTATGCTGCCAAATTAACAGTTGTTGCAAAATGAAAAACATTGCCATTTCCTGGAATTTCAACCCTGATCTTCCACTGTAACTTTGGCAAAATCCACAGAGAAACAGTCTAAACAGCGAAGATAGACAGTTAGTTTGACCTCCATATTTGTTCTGAAGCTCCATTTCTGAAATCAGAAGGGCCCAGAGGAGGTCCTCCCTCAAGAGTGTGATCAACCATCAGGAACATCCATTACAATTTAATCGATTACAACTGCTATGACTAACGAGAATGGCTGCTTTTTGGTTTCTAGTTTTTACTACTACTGTTTCTTCTGATGTGAATACTAATAATGTCTAAACATTGAAAACTTCTGCTCATGTGCTAAAGGGAACATCTGCATCTGAATTTGGCAGTCTGTGCTGAAAGGCATTATGATCTGATTTCTGAAAGTTGAGAGATATATCAAGCATATTATGGCTTTAAGATGCTAACATTGTGACATTCATGAAAATGACTAATAAATCTACTTAATAAGACTCTTTGCACAGATTTATTAGCTTCATTCGTGATCAGTTGCCCTTGAATTGTTTCACTTATGACAGATATCAGAGCTGGTGTGGTTTTCAAGTTAACAGGCCGATAATTTCTAGATAATAGTCCTGTCAGTTAAAAAGATTAGAATATCTTTAGCTGGAATATTCTTCTATTGCTGCCTCTGTGAACAATGAGCTGGCACAGCAATAAAATTTTAAAGAATGATTTTTATTGCTTCCTACACTCTGCAGTATTCTTTTCCAAGAACGTGGGCACATCCCACTTTCTCAGTTTTGGATTAGGAGCATCATTAATGATTGTTATAGGCATGTTTTGAAAATGTAATATATAACCTAAATAGGCTTTGGTATTTCAGTTCCTGTCATCAGTCATGAGCCTTACTTGGTGTTGCGTGTATCAAAGGCATTGGAAAATACATTTTCTCTTTTTATACTAGATTATTAATTTTAAAGAATATTTTCATTCACTTTGCTTTGGGAATTTTAAATATTTTCAGACATTATAGGTTCATAATATTTTCAATTTGTTTACAATTTTGTGCAAATATCCAAATAATGTGGAAATGCTCAACTTGCAAAATCTAAGCAGTTAATTTTAAATTATCATTGGTGACTTACTGTATTGGCCAAGTAAAATCTGACAGTAGTGTTAAAATTCAGAATGTGCGTGATCTAATTTACTGATACACAATTTTCAGACAGCCAGTACCATTCTAGATGGTTGTACAGTTTTCATTGTTGAAGTATGCTCATACGGAGGTCCATTTCTGCCAAAGAGTTGGCTAACAGGCCTGCAGGACCTCCTTGCTGGTCTCCCTTTATTTTACTAGCATTGAAGCAATATGCTGTTTTTCAACGCTATCTTGGATTTTTGCTGGCTAACTTTTGGAAAATTCCAGCAGTTTGGAGAGAAAAAGGTGGAATCTATCTTGTGCTGTTTACACCTTTTTAGTGATATCTACCTTGTGCTAATTAGCATAAGAGAATTTCTCTCAATTATACTTAGACAAGATTCAGTTACTTCACTCATTCTTCTTAATGAGGTCTAAATAGAATGCTCCTGAACGCTAGCCATACTGTTTTGAATTCGAACAAAGTCCTACTAAATGAACCATAGCCAAGAGTAAACTTACGCAATTTTAGCTAGTTTCACAGAATTTTTAGATGTGTAAAAAGAAAGATTCTTCATTGAAATAGCATATGTTATGATCTTAAGATTTACCAAGTACTTTTTTTGTAGTCATAGATAATGCATTACTTTGACATTTTCATCTAGGGTAATTCAATTGATGGATTTATTTTCCATTATTTTTCAAACTTCTCACTGGGTGGAACACAGCCGTGGAAGGAACAGCTTCCTCAGTCTAATAATAATAGCACATACCTCCTGCCAGCTGATATCTGACCATTCTCTCAAATGGATTATAAATCATCATCCCACTCCAGTCCAATTAGAATTGATGCTTAACAGTACAGAATGACATTATCAAACTGTCGATAGTGTAAGGACCTGGCCTTTATCAACTGAACTGTGTCCAGTAACCATAAAAAGCAGAAAATTCTACTAGGCATCATTCATTGTAATTAAAATTCAAATGCTTTATGTTTCATTTTTGGGCAGATTTAATTGATTGTGATTAGGAATCACTTGATTTCCTTTTTGGTAGACAGTGAATGTGGATGATGCTTAGTTTTATTTTAATTAAAATTCCTGTAAATGAATCTAGCTGGAAATTATACTGATGGGATTAAAAACATTTTAGTAAAGGCCTGTCATCCTCCTCTCCTGCAAATGGCACCTCTTATAGTGATATGGTTCTAAAGGTACCAGCCATGTACCAGTCTTTTGTAAAGGGACCTTTGTTCTTGTGCAAACCTAGGCTATGAGTCTATGATCTAATTGGTGGCAGACATCATACCAACTTACCATAATCCTGTTCTTATTCAAACCCACAGAGTTACTCATTATTGTCGATGCCTTGCTATATTATGTTCAGTTATATACCCTCTCACCCTATCTCATGGCTTGAAAGAATATTTCAAAATTTTGCTTTAGTGTTATTGATCTATTCAGATCAGGAAACATCCCAGGTTCAAAATCTAGTTTATGCTGTAGTGTCTGGTTTAAGTAACTATGTTACATTGATTCATACTGCTGTAAGAACACAAATGAAGGAGATCTTATGAACAAGTATTTCTGTTCATTCCTGATATTGATATTCCAGTAAACATGTTTTATGGATCTGTAAATTTCATGCTGATAAATTATCAGTGCCTGTATCAAGATCCACCAGGCTAGAGGTGGAATGTTGAACTGCAGGTTAAAACTCCACATAGGTGCAAAGGATTATTGACAGATGGGACAGGTCATGTAGACAGTGCTGAGCTGGAGGACCCCTTCAACCCATGGCATCAATGTGGACTTCACCGGTTTCCTCTTTTCTCCTCTCCCCACCTTACCCCAGTTCCAAACTTCCAGCTCAGCACCGTCCGCATGACCTGCCCCATCTATCAATCTTCCTTCCCAAATATCTACTCCACCCTCCCCTCCGATCTATCACCTTCGCCCCCTCCATCTACCTATTGCACTCTCAGCTACCTTCCCCCACCTCCCTCCCATTTATCTCTCCACCCCTAAGGCTCCCAGCCTCAATCATGATGAAGGGTCTTTGCCTGAAACATTGATCTTCCTGCTCCTCGGTTGCTGTCTGGCCTGCTGTTCCAGCACCATTCTAATCTTGACTCTGACCTCCTTTTTTTTTGCTTAAAACTCCACATACACTAACTAACAAAGTACTTCAGCTGCTACTTTGGGAAAAAAAAATCAATTTTTACATCGCCATTTCCCAGCCATCCTTGTGGTCTTCTAATTGAGAATGATAATCTGATGAGGAGCTAACTATGTTGGCATTGCCCTTGCTGCTCTCATGTAAGATCTCAAAACTGGAATAAAACTATCAAATTGAAATGTGTGTATATATTCAGCCAGTTGACTTTAGGTATTGCGGTTACTTCTTTTTGTGGCCAGTACAGATGGATTTAAGGTTTGCTTATGTGGTCAGCATGGCTTATTTACTCACATTAAATCAATTATCTCCTTTCCCTGTGCCTCAGCAGCTATGAAACAGACAGTATGAAATATGAGTTTCCACCAATTACATAAGCAAGGCAAATAGCAGGTTCTGTATAGTCAGTACAAGGAGATAGGTCTGAAATTTAATAAAAACCTTAATTTAAAGGTTATAATTTTTCCAGTATAACTTGAAGCACATGCAGGAACTCACTGTTTGCTTCTCTAGGACTTCATCCAACTTTAACAAAACCATCACTTCTCTGCATGCTCCATGGAAATCATCATCCTTCAGTCTTTGTCCATACAAAGCAGCAATCACCAGTCTCTCCATATCATAATGCTCGGTCTTAGTCCAACTCAAACACCACTTCACCCCTTCAGGACTTTATTTTGGAGTTCAGGGACATCTAGGAATTTCATGGTCTGCCAAGTCACTTTGCACACAGGGAGACCAGTGCATCTCAGCATGCATCTCACAACCTTTATTTTGCTGTCTTAGTTCTCACTCACCTTTCACTTGCAGGCAGACGGCCTTTGTGGCTTACAATACGTTTTTAGCACATAGAAAGAGGAAGGCAGCTTATAAGTGTGGACAACTCTGAACAGCCAAAGGGATGAGAATATCTCTGACAGTACCATGTTACAATGCCACAACTACAACATGGGCCAACGGTTTACCTGGTAAAATACTGTGTGTATGTCTGAATGTCAAATGGAAGCGGTCCTTGCTGGGGTCAAGCAGAACTATTATTTCAGACACCACCATCGCTGTCACTCAAGAATGTGTCTGACTCCAATGCAGGGGTTTGGTCATCGCCAGTCAGACATTTGGTCATGCCAGAGCCCTGGGATCAGTGTCCTTCCATTCTGGAGAGGGGTGTAATTTTTTTTCTTGCCAAGAGGCAAAGAGAGTGGAATGGTTTGAGTACAAATGAGAAATGACAGAGGCAAAAAATCACTAGAGGAAGGGTTCCGCATATCCCCTAGCAGTAAACGCATAGAAGGGTGGAAAATAAAGGAAAACACAATGTCAATTTGTTAGAAAGGTATGGTGATAACCAGAGGAATGTTTGACCTATATGTCAGCTAGAAAAGTTGGATGGGCAAACATAGTTGAGATGAGGAATTCATAGAATGTTTTCAGGATCGTTTAATAGAACATTATGTTCTGGAGCTGGTCAGAAAGAATGCTACCTTAGACTGGGTATTGAGCAAGGGTTAATTAATTATCTCTTGTTGAAGGTGACACAAGGTAACAGTGACAAAAACATGATTGGATTTTACCATCAGTTTGATGAAAAGGAAAGTAAGTCCAAGATTTTTATTTAAATTTAAATAAAGGTAATGATAAGGGCATGAACGTAGAACTGTCTTAAATGAATTGGCAAATTTGGTTAAAGGATCAATCGATATACATTCAATAGCAGGCAATTAAGAACATATTTCAAAATGCACAGAATAGATAAATTCCAGCAACAATACAAGTGCCAAGGGACAGACCCATAATCAGTGGCTATCTAGAATGTTAATGACAGTATCCCATTTAAAGCAGAGGTATATAATCATGCAAAGACATGTGGCAGGTCAGAAGATTAGACAGAATAAGAAAGAAAAGCACAGACTGATTGAAGAATTCATAAGGATTTAAACAGTGAGTGAGAGAAAGCAAGCCAGAAATTTAAAGAAGAAACTCTGGGAAAAACACAACTGCTAGAGAATCGGAACTGAATTGGTATTGGAGCTGCAGGCTGACAGATGCCTGGGCCCTGATACACTTCATCCAAGAGTCACAAATGAAGAGGCTAGTGTAATGACTAATGCATTGTTTCTAATTTTCCAAAACTTCCTAGATCCAAGGAAGATCCAATTAGATTTAATATAGCAAATGCAACACCTTTATTCCAAACAAAAGGTGGGAAAGAGAAAGCAAGAGTCAGCATGGCCTTATGAAAGGGAAATCATCTTTAACCAATCTATTGGAGTTCTTTGAGGATATAACATGTACAACAGATGAAGAGCAACCAGTGGATGTACCATTTCAGAAGGCATTTGAAAAAAATTGCCACATTAAAGGTTATTGTGGAAAGGTAAACCTCATGGTTAAGAGTTAACATATTGGCATGGACAGAGGATGGGCTAGCTAATGGGAAGCACAGAGTTGTCATAAATTCATCTTTTTCAGGTTGGTGGGATAAATTGAGTGGTGTGCTGTAGGGATCAGTGCTAGCATGTCAGCTCTTAATGATTTGAAGTGTTGGTTGCCAAATTTGCTGGTCACACAAAAATCAGTTCAGCAAGTTATAAAAAAAATTCTTAAGAGGGCTGCACAAGATAGATAGGTTAAGTGAGATAGCAATGGCCTGGCAAATGGAACATAATGTTGAAAAATGTGAAATAACCCATTTTGGCAGGAAGAATATAAAAGCAATGTGTTATGCAAATAGTGTGAGTGTGTTGAGATACAAAGGAGTCTGGGCCTATGAATTACAAAAAGCTGGTATGTAGGTACACTAATTCAGCTGTCAAAGCTAGAATCATATTAAAACTGATTAAAATATCACCAACATTGCTTCTTCTTGATCTGCCCAGCAGGACAATTCATTTGACAATTTTCCAAATATAGTTCAGTAGGAGAAGGAGATTGCAATCTTTTATTTTAATTGACGAGTTTTCTTTGTATCATGGCATAACTAATCCACTGCTGTTGTGGGGCTTTAGGGCTATGGTATATAAAGCAAGGTGAGAACCTCTGCATTAAGCAATTCCATGGAAAATATTGTGGGCTTGTGACACTTTGAGACGCAGTGAGTGGCTGAACATAGAGAGAAAAAAACAAACAGTAAAAAATCAAAACCGCATGTGCTTCCATTACCACATTGCTTTATTTACCACAGTAAAGGAAGGGAAAATATTGACAGCAGGTGTAAAATGCCTGTGTAAGAGTATTAATAAAATAGTTTTGAGAATTTTTCAAACATATAATCTATATCTATATCTCACAAACCACTCCATCTATTAGACCCTGCATAGTACATGCCTTGAATTCATTACCTTTACACAACATTATGCACTCCCTCCTGTGGAAAAAAGAATAGTGCAGTGCAGTAGTTAATGGATAAGTGTGAATGTATCATGTGGAGAAGATTATACACAGGCTGAAATGTGTTTTATGTTTATACCACTTGAGGGATTTGGATTAACCTATATAAACATCAGTATCTTCTTGGTGTGTTGCTCCCTTGACTTATTAACTGACCATTGCTATTTCCTTTTAAATTTTTCCCAATTTTCTCCCCTCTCCGCCAGAAGGCACTGACTGACTCATACACAATTTTAGTTCCACATGTGTTGGCAGCTACCCTAAGCCTCGAGTCAACTGGCTAATCTTCAGCAGTGAAGTGAAATAAAAGCAAAACTGTAATTTCTCGTAATCTGGAATAAAAGCAAAAAAAAAGACTATGCACATTTGGAAAAAAACATTCATTGTTCCTTGAGGAAAACTTTCAGCTCTTTTTTATTTATTTTAAATGTTATCCTTGACAAAGAGTGTTGACAGGCCAATCTGTGTTCTGGTAGATTGACAAGATACACGGACTTCAGGAGTTGACACAAATTCAGGAGATTACACAAATTAGGGCTGTTTTCTCTAGAATTTTGAAAGTTAAGGGGTGATCTGATCAAAGTCTTTAAGATATTTAACAGCAAAATACTGGGAAGCTCAAGATGAACAATTTCCAACTCATAGTGTGGGCCAGTCATTCTTGTTGGGTGCCAAATGGCTGTCTGACTATTAGTGGTCATCACCAATGAATCCATCCTCTCTTTGCTGGATACTCACCCAAAAACATGTACCTACAACCCATGTGCACACCCACAAATACATATATAGGCACAAACAAATACACAGACTAAAACTTGGAGGCATAGGGTCAGACTGTTCTGGCCGGATGTGACTCAGCATTTCTATACGCAAAAACTTTATTCCATGAATGGCAGATGGTAGATCAGTTATTAATTTTAAATCTGAGATTTCTTTTTGTTAAACAAAGGTATTAAGGGAGATGGGCCTAAGACAGATATATAGAGTTGGGCCACATATCAACCATGATCTCATTGAATGATGGGACAGGCTTGAGGGGCTAAATGGCCTACTGCTATTCCTATTCCGCAGAGCAGCCACTGAGAATAACCTTGCCCTTACCAACTGTAATAGTTTTTATTAGTTCATGTGCATCTCTGTCAAAGCTAGAGATTCATTCATTGATCCTGAATTGCCTCTGATGGGAGGCTGATGATTGGGCGGCATGGTGGCACAGTGGTTAGCACTGCTGCCTCACAGCACCAGAGACCCGGGTTCAATTCCTGCCTCAGGTGACTGTGTGGAGTTTGCACATTCTGTCCCCATTTCTGCGTGGGTTTCCTCCGGGTGCTCTAGTTTCCTCCCACTGTCCAAAAATGTGCAGGTTAGGTGAATTGGCCATGCTAAATTGCCCATAGTGTTAGGTGAAGGGGTAAATGTAGGGGAACGGGTCTGGGTGGGTTGCGCTTCGGTGGGTCAGTGTGGACTTGTTGGGCTGAAGGGCCTGTTTCCATACTGTAAGTAATCTAATCTAATCACATTCTTGACCCGTGCAAGAGCTATGAGGAATGTCAGAGCCAGGTTTGAAGAGCCATCTCTTTTATTCCTTTGAGCCAATCCTTCGAGTGGCTATGGAATGGCTATGGTCTACATCAAAATGATATTCTCAGGGAACAGGTTCAACCTGCAGTTCATTCCTTGCAGTTTCCCAGCAGCATTACAATACTGGAATGATATTGCTTCTCAAAGCTTTATAAAAGCTCCTGGTTGCTGTGGCCATGCTTCGATTGCCACAGTGGTGTACCATGTGTCACGTGGAAGTTCAGCCTATGTGCCTGCTTGTTCAGACTTTTGCCACCACTATCACATGAAATATAATCCATTGTCACCTGCCTTATGCAGTTATGTGCAGCACGGTGTGAGATCCTCAATGTCTCTCCAATAGCATCGCAAAACAAAAAAGGACCGAGGGACACACTGAGTCTCAGAACTACTGTAATGGGTGATGACCAGATCCAGTAGCAATACGTCAGCATCTAGGAGGCAGATTTTGTTTCTATGTGTGTCTCTGCTTAGGTTTCTGTCGTCAGACTCTGTGACCCATGTAACACCTTCCGCAACATTAGCCCCTTTTCTGTGAAGCACTGTCCTGTGCATGTGATGATCCTACCTCAGGACGTCATTGCTTCCAAGACCGCTCAATAGTGTTGCTCATCAGATATACTGTCAAATGCATCCAGCCTGGCTCCCAACCTGATCTTGTAATTTCTAAAAGCTCCAAAAGATTTGTAAAAGTTATCACAACACAAAACTCTCAGGCATATGTTTACCTGAGGGAACTGAGACTCCAGCTGTAATAACTGAACTTTCAGTCAGATTGGGCAATCACAGCTTTAAATACCCACATGAGCTATGGGTTCATCTCTGTTCACAGGCAGGATTTACAAGCTTGGGAAACCCATACTGGAGACATTACATTGACTTTTACATTTAATGCTGCCTAATTATTCTCTCATAACGACAGTAATTGCTGTGATAATTAGCCAGTACCTGCACTAATTAAAGCCCTGACTGGAACAAACATTCAAATGCACTGCTGATGAAATTGAAAATGGATACATTGAAGCCAGAATGCATTTGTAATCCTTAGGCCAGCACTTTAACCATTCACTTGCTCCAAATCCATTCCTCTTTGAGAGATTAAAAACTCTCCACTTCATTTCAGGGCTTTATTACAGAGGTGTGTCCAAGTAATAGAAACAATGCCTGACTATTTTTAGAAAAGGTCACAAAGTTAATCATAATTATAGGTCTGTTATCATACCACCAGTAGCAATAAAAATGCAATTAAATTAAATAAGAGATCATTTAGATAAAGATAAAATAGTTCAAAATATTTAGCATGGATTTCAAAAGGGATGATTGCATTTTTCAAACCTAAGGCACCAGAGGGATCTGTATGAAAATATTATGGGTCTATTCCTGATCCTGAGGAGGTGGACTCCCTACCCATTCTTTCCTCACATTTACTGTACATTTCTGGCTAAACATGTCCATGGATTTCCACAGCTGAGGTGAAACATTGAACATCCTCCCTTTCCATAATGAATATCTTTCAAATCCTTCTCTTCAGGAATGTACTTAATTGTCTCTTCAAGCCATCTAAGCCCTGTGCAATTTTCAATCACAAATTCTATCCACCATCTGTAATCTAAACCTGTTGGTCTTTACAACAAAAAATTCTAGCTGTTGGTACTGTCAATTTTTTCAACATTGAAATTTCGTAATTTTGTTTAGATTTGGAAATTACTCTTATGAGCCAAAAAAAGTCTGATTATACCACCCCTTGGCTATGAAGATATATTGATTCTGACAAAAGTTTATGGAATCGTTCATTGGTTTTATTGTTAGTAACAGTGAATTTAAATTGGATCTATATTACTATACAATACATCTCTGCTTTGCCATTAAACATCATTATTATTGTTTGTAGTTTGGAGGTCCCTCTGCCGCTGTAGGGAGCACAATCTCACCTCCCCCTCCCGCTGTAGGGAGCACAATGTCACCTCCCCCTGTCAGTGTAGGGAGCACAATCTCACCTCCCCCTACCGCTGTAGGAACACCATCTCACCTCCCCCTCCCGCTGTAGGGAGCACAATGTCACCTCCCCCTGTCAGTGTAGGGAGCACAATCTCACCTCCCCCTACCGCTGTAGGAACACCATCTCACCTCCCCCTCCCGCTGTAGGGAAACACCATCTCACCTCTCCCTGCCACTCTAGGGAACACAATCTCACCTCCCCCTGCTGCTGTCGGGAACACAATCTCACCTCCCCCTGCCGCTGTAGGTGACACAATCTCATCTCCTCCTGTCGCTTCTGAGAAGTCAAACCCAACTCCCTCCGCTGCCACTGGGTATTATCCTTGGCACCCATCCCCTGGGCATCTTGATACTGTGCAAACTCTCCACAGAAGTTAAGTAAGGCAGACATTAAAAAAATCAGAGCTACGTCTTCCAATGAAGGGCAAACAGGAACAATCCTGACAGGTTTGTCATGGGAGCTGTCCTTATTTGGGTATTAATTGTCTGTTACGATGGCAGGACAGATGGACAGTGCAGTTAGTAAAACATGCAGTGTCCTCGACTTTATTAGTACGGACATACGTACAGGAGCAAGGAAACATAAGATGCTTGTTAAACCCTAGCTGGAGTATTGTGTACATTTGTGGCTCCACATTATATGAAAGACATGTACATTGGAGAGCATGTAGAAGGGATTTGCAAGAATAATTCCGGGAATGGGAAACTTCAGTTATGAAGATAGATTGGAGAAGTTAAGATTGTATTTCTTTGAGTGAAGAAGTCTGAGAGGTGATTTGATAGAGGATTTCAAAATCCTGAGTGGTCTGGATAGAGTAGATAGGTGGAAACCATTCCCTCTTGCAAACGGAACAGGAATGAGAGGGCATAGATTGAAAAGGATCTGTAAATGTGTTATGTTATTCAGGTGGATATCCTCAATAGGTATGGGTTACTACCGGATTAAACTACAGTACCTCGGGCATATACCTGAGGCCGTTACCTGTCAAGTTTACCAGTGGTCCCTATTGACTGTATGGTCCTGATAGCTACAAACTCGGCTGGGTTTATCGCAGGTCTCTAGGTCCCTTCAGTTTATCCTTTCACCTAGGAGTGAGAGGGACTCACTTTAAGTCAATCCTAATGCCTTCTCAGCTAAGTTCTAGACTTAACATACCAACACAAAGGTAAACATATCTTATCAAATAAAGGTTCGGCGAATACGAAGTGTGTGGTGTAAAATATAATAGAAATTTATCAATATAATAAGTTGAATACTCACAATCAGATGTTTTCAGTTAATCACAATCGTTACAGCCTTTTTGAATGTTCTTAAAAGATACCTAGGATAAAAGCAGAGCTTAATACCTGAGTGTCCCAAATGGGATCTTCTTAGACTAGCGTGTTTCAGCTAGTTGGTTCAGATTGTATCTTCTTCAGGCTAGAATGCAGTGCCTCAACCGAGAATCTTTTAGGCAGGCGTATTTCAGCAAGCTCTTAGCCATCCGTATGCTTCATCCGATCGGTCTGTATTTTGCACAAATGTGTCTTTTCTGCAAGCCTGGTGGTTCAGAGGATCTGCAGTTAAGCCGAGATGGTTGGGTGACTCATTGTCTGTGTTTCAAGACAAGAGTGAGTTCTGTCTGTTTAGCTCTGCTTTTTATCCCTTACAGTCTAAGTTAAGCAATTACATCATTTGTTTAAAGAACTGGAATCTCAAACTGTGCCTCGGTCAGCATTGTTTAAAGGTCGCGTCAAACACTTAATTAGCTGAGAAAACAATAAGTAGCTGATAAGTAGCTGGTAAAGAGCAGCTGCCACGTAGTCATAGTTATACTTAATTGTTGCTAGGCTAAAATACAATAAAGAGTTAATAGTATCATTGTTGCTACAATCTAATATAATCAGGTAAAATTCCACAGAAGAATTGAGTCTTTTCATGAAGAAGTAGATGAATCCCATGACACTTAACGAGTTAATAGCATCATTGCTGTTAAGCTTAATCTTGTACAATATAATATAATCAGGTAAAATTCCACAGAGGAATCGAGTCTTTTCATGAAGAAGTAATGGATCCCGTGACAAATGAAACAAGGGTGATGTGAAAAAATCTTTTTTCGCTGAGCAAATTGTTAGAATATAGAATTCACCGTCAGGAAATCTAGACGGAGCACCTTCACTTGAAGTGTTCATGACAAGCTATAGGGAGAGGCTGAGCAGGCTGGGGCTGTTTTCCCTGGAGTGTTGGAGGCTGAGGAGCCACCTTATAGAGATTTACAAAATTATGAGGGGCATGGATAGGGTAAATAGACAAAGTCTTTTCCCTGGAGTCACGGAATCCAGAACTAGAGGGCACAGATTTAGGGTGAAAGGGGAAAGATATAAAAGAGACCTAAGAGAAAACTTTTACACGCAGAACGTGATACGTGTATGGAATGAGCTGCTAGAGGAAGTGATGGAGGCTGGTACAATTGCAACATTTTAAAGGCATCTGTTTGAGTATATGAATAGGAAGGGTTTGGAGGGATATGGGCCGGGTGCTGGCAGGTGGGATTAGATTGGGTTGGGCTATCTGGTTGGCATGGGCAGGTTGGTCTGAAGGGTCTGTTTCTATGCTGTACATCTCTATGACTCTGACTCTATGACGGCTTGTTTGAAGAGCTGAAACAGGTTTGATGGGCTGCATTGTAACAGTTCTGTGATTCTGAAGGAACTAAATTAGCGGTGGGTTGGGAAGACCATCCAGGAGTTTTCTACCACTGAACTGGTGCACAGCCAGAAGCTGTTGTGGCTTCTACCCATCAGATTCCTGCATAACTAAAATACCTTCCCTGTCTCCAAACTCTCACCACAAGTGGGAGCCCACATTATCACCCTGCAACTCTATTTTTCTCTCCACAGTTGTTGCAGTACCTGCTGAATATTCCCAGCATTTTCCACTTCCATTTTCATTTTTCCAAATCCACAATATACTGTTTTCACATTACACAGTGATATATGTTTTGAAAATGAAAGAAAAATGCAGCCAGCAGAGGATAAGAACAAGCCACACTCTATTGTGAAGAAAAGAGCATTTTTTGAGATACATTAAAGAGTTTGAGTATTGTGTTCAGTTTTGATCAACTTGCTACAGGAAGAATGTTATTAAATGGAAAGAGTGCAGAAGAAATTTACAAGGATGTTAGCAGGACTCAACAGCCTGAGTCACAGGGAGAGGTTGTCAAGCTAGAACATTTTTCTTTAGAGCTTGGGAGACTGAGGGAGCATCTTATAGAAGTGTATAAGATCATGAGAGGCAAGGATAGGGTGAATGTATTCCGTATATTTTCCAGTGTCAGGGAATCAAGGACTAGAAGGCATCAGTTTGAGGTTGGGGGTAAAGAATAAAAGGAAACCTGAGGGGCAACTTTTGTTACACAGAGGGTGGTACGCATATGGAATGAGTTGCCAGTGGAAGTGGTTAAGGCAGGTACATTAACAACATTTAAAAGGCATTTGGACAAATACATGGATAGGAAAGGTTTAGAAGGATATGGGCCAAATGCACAGAAATGGGGGTAGCGTTGGTGCGCGTTTTAGTCAGCATGGACCAGTTTGAGCCAAAGGGCCTGTCTCCATGCTGTAGGACTCCATGGCATGGCTACTCATTATTGATTCACCACTTTTATAAACGTTCTTATTGTTCTCACTTTCAAGCTGTCACCATGGGAAGCTCTCAGTAAAACACAGACATTATTGCATCAAAAATATAATGGTAGCACAATGGTAACATGAATTGTCTAGTCTTTCAGAGACCCATAAAAATCTCACCAGAGCAGATGGGGAATATAAATTAAATTAATTAATCAATCTGTAATTGGAAGCTAGTCGCAGTAATAGTAATCGTGAAATGATCATACTGTCATTAAAAACTTACCTAGTTTATCAACATCATTTAGGTCTGGCCGACATATGACTCCAGACCAAAACAGTGGAATCAAGCCATTCAGTTGTTTAAAATCCATTTCAGAGACATCAAAATGGAATAAAATTGAATAGAGCTCTTGCCATTGACTTAGGAACCAGAAATAACAACAGCACACAATATCCCCATTGGCACTGAAAAACCTTCCTTACCGACATCTGGTATAAGCATATGCCAAAATTGGGAGAGCATTCTGACAGACTTGTGGTGAAAAATGACCATTCCTGAGTCTGCGTGGTTCAATCAAACAAAGATTCTATTTGAACATTTGCAGAGAAGAAGCTCATCTTGGTTAACCAAATAATTTCTCAGAAACTCAGTATTTATAGCAGACCTTGATAATTCTCAACCTCATGTAGGTTCCTATTATCTCTGCTTTGAGCCTTGGGTTTGCTACTTTCCGTGGTAACTCAACTGTCCCATCACACTTTCTCTTATCTCCATGTTCAGTGTCACAATTAATAATAAACTGACTGTTATTATTATGATAAAACATGAAAGAAATCAAGCATAAATACAACACTTTTATTTCAAGGCTATTATGGTGTTTAACGTTTACCCAACTAATATTAGCTTCCTCATTCTTTCTGATCAAGCCTGATCATTGTCATCAAACCAAGTCCCAGATACCTCCATCACCATACTGTTCCACCAACACTGACAGTGGCAAAGTATCATCATTAAAGGCAGTTGCTCTGTAAGTCTTCAAGATTGATTGCGAGCCCCATGACATCAGATTAAACATGGACAAATAGAAAACCTCTTGCTCATCATTGTTCTATAAGGTAATGGTTCTGAAAGATTCAGTGCAGTAATCTCCAGCCCATCCAACACTGTAATAGAGTATAAGGCTGTCAATAGCTCTGGATCTCAAAGGAGGCAGATATACAATCCAAGTCTCCCTCATATTCTTCGTAACAATGACGATCATACGAACGTAACTTATATAAAGTGGGTTTAATACAATAAATTTCATCTTGGTCAAGAAAAGAGCTCATTGGACTAGCTCATGATTTCCCTCTATTACATGAGACTGAGCAGGTTCTGAAGATCCCAACCATAAAGAAGATGGTGAAAAGCAAATCTATGTTGTGCTGACCAAAGGTCCCGCAAGTTCCTACAAAATGGTGCAGTGGTGATCATCTGAAGATTTATTTGACCTGCATCATTACAATATTTACCATATGCTTCTCCCCCATGCATCCCTCAACCAATGAATCAATGCTCACTGAGGCTGAATACTACTTTGAAAAAGTACTGAAGGTAACAAGTGCACAGTCCGTACAAGAGTATGGGAGTCACCAACCAATCACCAAGAGTGATGCGCTAGCAAACATCTGATTGAGCTGGCCAAGAGGACAGAGCTGCTGGATGGGTTCTGAAACAGATAGTAAAGGAATCAACAAGAAAGAAAAACCTACCTTATATACTTGATGCAAAGACATCTGTCCATGACTGTATCTGAAGGCCACTGCACAGTTCTTATGGGACTGTCTTCATATTCATTGAATTATATGGCATTAGCATCAAACTCAGTGGGATAGATTCAGAACTGATGAGATAGATTCAGACCTGGGCTGTCATCAAGTGTTGTTGGACAGAAGCAGAACTGTATTTAAAAAAGATCTGTACCTCATCCCTTACTCTAGCATTACCAGGGGATCAACCTTGGTTCAGTGAAGAGTTCAAGATAGCAGGAGCAGCACCAAGCATACCGTAAAGTAAGATTTCAACCTGGTGAAGCTACACCAAGACTCTTTGTATGCTGAACCATAACCAAGGCTAAGCAATCCCACAACTAACTGATCAGGTCTAAGCTCTACAGTCCTGTCAAATCCATTGGAAATGATGGCTGGAAATCAATTAACAAGCCAGAAGAGGATGATGTTCGAACATCTCCCTCTTCACTGATGGGCATGTCTGGAATATTAGTGAAAACGATAAGGCAAAAACAATTCGAACTCTTCAGATAGAAGTGCCAACCAAATGTTCCAAGTTAGCTTTGGCATCATAGATAATAGTTTCTGACTAACTCGATTCATTCCATGCAATGTCAAGAAAAGGAAGATGTTGTGGATACGGCAAGCACTGCAGAATCAGATAACATCCCACCTGTATTTCTGAAGCCTATTTATCCATAATAAACCATACCATGAGCCCAATAAGGTCATGTAGCATGGGGGGAGCAAGAAAGTCAATGGTTTGGGTCACAGCCCTTCATTTCGACCTTCATGAGTCCTTTCCTGCTCCTCCAATGCTGTCTGACCTGCTGTGCTTTTCCAGCTCCACATTTTATTCACTCTGACTTCCAGCATCTGCAGTCCTTACTGTCTCCATACCATTAGACCAGCTGTTCTAATACAGCAACAATATAAGCAATATTCCACATTGCCTGGTAGATGAGAATGTATGGCCCAGCCACAAAAAACAGGACAACTGCAATGTGGCTATTATGGCCTGATCAGAGTACTCTCAATCATGACATGCAACATGATAGAAGGAATTGTCAAAAGTGACAATTTTCCACATTGTTAAGTAGATATCAGCATTGTAGCTCTACAGAAGCAGTTTAATTAGGGGCAGGGCATGTTCTGGAGCCCAGCCTTCTGTATAATTGCTGGGTCTTTGCAGGACCCATAAACTTTGCAGTATCCATTGTCTCCAGCCATTCCTTGAGGGCAATCAGTTAGCTCAGCTGGCTAGATGTCTGCTTTGCAGTGAACAGTGATGCCAACAGCATGGGTTTCCTTCTTAACCTCTCCTCTTACTTGAACCATAGTGACCCTCAAGTTAAATTACCACCAGGTGTCTTTCTGTCTAATGAGGGAGCAGCCCTATGGTCTGGTAAGATTATGACGATGTCATTTTTTGATAACTAATACTTAGTCGAACAAATTGGCTTAAGACTGGCATCTGTGAGCCAGGGCACCTCTGCAGGAGGCCTGTCTCCTGTCTATCTCTCTGTCTTCTTACTATCAAAGTGAATCATCTCATATTTGTCTACGTTAAGTTTCATCAGCCATTTCTCTGCATATTTCACTGACTTAACTATGTCCTTTTGAATTCCCACACTAAAGTTGACATTACTTCCAAGTTTTGTATCTTGTGAAAACTTTGAATTTCGACCATTAATAGATGTCAGGAAAAGAAGGGATTCCTAACACAGATCCCTGAGGAATTCCATTACCATCTTCCTTCAGAGCAAACAAATCCATTAACCATTATTCGTTTTCATATCATTCATTTGTACCCACATTGTTACTGTCACTTCTTGTTCATGAGCTTTAACTTTGCTAACAAGTCTGCTGTGTGGTATTTTATCAAGTGCCTTACACTAAATCAACAGCATTACCATCACCAATCCTCTGGAAGTCATCAAAAATTTACAGTTGTTAGACAAAATCTGCTTTTAGCAAATCTGTATTCACAAATATTTTCCAAATTATTCTTATCCCAAATTATCATCTTCCCCACCACCACCAAAGTTAAACTGACTGGTCTGAAGTTGCTGGATTTGCCTTTATTCTGCTTTTGATCAACAGTGTAACATTTGCAATTGTCCAGGCTGCCATTCATTGTTAGATCTAAGGAAATTTTAAAATTGTAGCCAGCGCTTCCATAATTTTCATTCTCATTTCTCTCAGCATGTTTAGATGTTTGTGAGGGGCAGATCATGCCTCACAAGTCTTATTGAATTCTTTGAGGATACGACAAAACACATTGATAAAGGTAGAGCAGTGGATGTGGTATAAATGGATTTCAGCAAGGTTTCCCATGGTAGGCTCATTCAAAAAGTCAAGAGGCATTGGATACTGGGAAATTTGGCTGTCAGGATACAGAATTGGCTGGCCCATAGAAGACAAAGAGTGGTAATAGATGGAAAGTATTTAGCCAAGAACTTGGTAATCAGTGGTGTTCCGCAGGGATCTGTTCTAGGACCTCTGCTCTTTGTGGTTTTTGTAAATGATTGGATGAGGAAATGGAAGGTTGGGTTAGTAAGTTTGCCAATGACATGAAAGTTAGTGAGGTTATGGATAGTGTGGAAGGCTGTTGTAGGTTGCAACAGAGCATTGACAGGATACAGAGCTGGGCTGAGAAATGGCAGATACAGTTCAAGCTGAAAAAGTGTGAAGTGATTCATTTTGGAATGCCAAATTTGAATGCAGATTACAGGGTTCAAGGCAGGATGCTTGGCAGTGGGGGAACAGAGGAATCTTGGGGTCCCTGTCCATAGATCCCTCAAAGTTGCCACCCAAATTGATCATGTTGTCAAGAAGGCATATGGTTGTATGGAGGGTTGTCTTTCATTAGCAGGGGGATTGAGTGTAAGAGCTGTGAGATTATGCTGCAGCTCTATAAAGCCCTGGTTAGGCCACACTTGGGATACTGTGCTCAGTTCTGGTCACCTCATTTTTGGTATGATGTGGAAGCAGAGAGGGTGCAGAGAGATTTACCAGGATGCTGCCTGGACTGGAGGGCATGTCTTATGAAGAAAGGTTGAGGGAGCTAGGGCTGTTCTCATTAAAGCAAAGAAGGATGAGAGATGACTTGATAGAGGTGCACAAGATGATGAGAGGCATAGATAGAGTGGATAGCCAGTGACGTTTTCCCAGGTCAGAAATGGTTATAATGAAATGGATAATTTTAAGGTGATTGGAGGAAGGTTTCAGGGAGATGTCAGAGGTAGGATGTTTACACAGAGTGCTGGGTTCATGGAATGCATTACCAGCATTGGTAGTAGAATAAGATATATATTAGGGACATTTACACAACTCTTGGATAGGCACATGGAAGATAGTACAATGAAGGGCATGTAGATTAATTTGATCTTAGAGTAGGATAAAAGATTGGCACAACATCGAGGGTCAAAGGGCCTTTACACTGGTACACTGTCCTGTACTGTTCTATGTTCTATGTATCTCATCTGTTTCTGGTGCTTTAAGTTCAGAAAGCTTATCCAATTTTAAGTCTTTCAGATGTCTAATCCTTTGCTTTTTTTATCTTGAAATGGACAGTGATTTCTTTGTTTGGAATGACAGATGCAATACATACATTTAATACTTTAGTCAAGTATCCTGTCTCCATGCATAAATCCCCTTTTTGGTCCTAAATTTGTCTCAATTCTCCTTTTAACTCTCCTTTTGTATTTATATCCTTATTGTAGACTTTTCATTTTAGCTCCCAATCTCTTTTCCTCTATTTTCACTTCACTTTCTTATTTGTTTTTCCCCTTTTCACTCTGAATTTTCATCTAAGTAGATATACTAACATACTAAAATTAACAATTGATCTAATATCAATTAGATCTAATAGCAGTTGCAGAAGAGTTACAAGTTTTCAATACCCTTTGAATATGTCTTTCATGCTTTCATGAGAGGTCTAGCTCTAAGTGGGCAGTATGGTGGCTCAGTGTTTAGCATGTAGCCTCACAGTGCTGGGACCTGGGTTCGATTCCAGCCTCGGGTGACTGCCTGTGTGGAGTTTGCACATTCTCCCTGTGTCTGCACGGGTTTCTTTCGGGAGCTCTGGTTTTCTCCCACAATCCAAAGATGTGCAGGTTAGGTGACTTGGCCATGCTAAATTGCCCATAGTGTTAGGTGCATTAGTCAGAGGGAAATGGGTCTGGGTGGGTACTCTTTGGAGAGTCAGTATGCACTTGTTGGGCCAAATGGCCTGTTTCCACACTGTAGGGAATCTAATCTCATTGTTATTATATCCTCTCGTCCTAGACTCTCTAGCCAATTTCCCTGTCTGTTTCTCATGTTTTAGTGATCAAATTGCCCTTCAAAATTCTAAATTCCACAATTTAAAATCTTAGTTTGTGTAATTTTGGCTGTATTTGTTTTGTTATTTGGAGTTCAGATATCATTCTGACAAACCATCTGACACTCCACAGTTAATCCATTATAAGATGCTGTGCCCAGAACTGCTCAGTGTATAATTTGCAGAGACTAACCAGAGCATTTTTTTTAAGATTACATTAGACTACTTACAGTGTGGAAACAGGCCCTTCAGCCCAACAAGTCCACATCGACCTGCCGAAGCATATACCACCCAGACCACTCCTTCACCTAACACTATGAGCAAATTAGCATGGCCAATTCACCTAACCTGCACATTTTTGAATTGTGGGAGGAAACTGGAGCACCCGAAGAATACCCACGCAGACACGGGGAAAATGTGCAAACTCCACACAGAGAGTCGCCTGAAGCGGGAATTGAACCTGGGTCTCTGGCACTGTGAGGCAGCAGTGCTAACCACTGTGCTACCGTGCTGTCCTTTGCCTTGCTGAATCATGACTTCTACTTGGTTGTGTTTTAGTCCTCTGGATAGGAAGGTCAATGAGCTTTTTTGATTATTTTCTGCAACTTTTATGGCATAATAATGATCTATGAAATTTGACCCCAAAGTATTTCTGGACATGTATGGTTCAAGGTTTTCACCATTGAGAAGAACCTTTCTTTTTCCTTTTTAGTGCCAAAGTGGATAATCTCATATTTGCTGACATTAAGATCCATTGATCACAGTTTATTTAATCTATCAATATATCTTTACAATATTATGCTTTCATTTACAATGCCAGCTTCCTTTGTATTCTCATTTTTTTAGACTTTCTAATCCATCATGTAAGTTGTGAATAAATGCAGTAAATAGTTATGACCCCAACAGAAATCTCTGCAAGCTGTCATTCATCCCTTTCTGTCAACCGTGTCATTGGGCCATGTAAGCAGTGTTTATATTTGACAAGTTTAGAGAGGACTTTCTATTCCTGGAAGAGCATGCAAGATTGTTCTGAGCCCAAGCAGTTTAGGATGGCGATATCCAAGGTTTGAAGAGATTTGCACATACGTAGAAAGATATTGCTGCCATCTAACCATCTAAAATTGTGCAATTTCTCAGCACAAAACATCAACTAGCCTCTCAAACTGACTAGCCAAACAGTTAAAAAATAGGTTTGAAAGAATCCTGAAGCTGATTAGAAAGAATTGCATCCTCCAATAATAGATCTATCCCTCCAGTAAGCTTTGTAGATCAGGCTTACCACTCAGTCATTATCAGGACAGATTCTGGTCTTATTGAATTGGAAATCAAGAGAACTGTGTTCCTGATGTTCTGATCAGTACAGGCTGCCTGTGTGGCTCTAATAGCAAACCACAGCAGATTGGCCTAATCCCAAACACTCACTGAGCTGATGTCACCCTAGAATCATTTCAACCAAAATGATCATTCGATCATTTGAAAAGGGTGCAGAAGATATTTATCAGAATGAGCACTTGAATAAATGACTTGTGGATTGACTGGAGATACTGGGTAAAAACAATGACTGCAGATGCTAGAAACCAGATTCTGGATTAGTGGTGCTGGAAGAGCACAGCAGTTCAGGCAGCATCCGAGGAGCAGTAAAATCGACGATCCAGGCAAAAGCCCTACGTCAGGAATAAAGGCAGAGAGCAGTGGGAGAGGGACTCCCTGAGATTCTTGAAGAGAGAGGAGGAAAACTTCTTCAAGGCAGGCATCCTTGCAAGAGGATTCACAGTAGGATTAAAATCAACGAGGTAAAAACAAGGATACTGGAGCTGCTTGCTTTAGGGAAGAAATTATTCAGAGATGATTTCGTTGGAAAATTACAAATCCTGAGTTGCATGGACAAAATATGTGGGGTGAAACTGTTCCATTTGGTAGAAGGATTGAAAGCCAAATGATCTCTATAAGGTGATTGCTAAAAGAACCAAAAACAACACAAGGATGATGTTTCGAATGCAGTTAGTAGTTGGGGTTTGGAATGCATTGCCTGAGTGTGTGATGATTTAATCGTGCATTTCAAAGTGAGAAAAGAAGGGATAATTATCCGAAGAGAAAACCTTTGCAGATCTTTGTGGATCTATGGGCATGATAGGGTGAGCTGTGTATTTTTACAGAGAGTAACTATGGATATGCTAGCCATTACTCTTCTCCTGTGTTGTGACCATTTTATGAATCTGTGGTTCTGTGCATAGAAATCTGAAATAAAAGCAGAAAATGATGGAAACAATGGATTGGTCAGGCGGCATTGTTGACAGTGAAAGAGTTAATGACATGGAATTTAATGTACCCAATTGCAGAGGTTGGAGGTTTGAAGGAGGGATGGTGCATTAATAAGGCATCAGCATTTGCAATTTGAGTGTTTCCATATATTGTTTCCCCACCATGACAGTCATGGTTTTTAGTTAGCGGGAAACAGGTCTGTTAAAAGTTCAAGGGTAAAAAATGAGGTCTGCAGATGCTGGAGATCACAGTTGAAAATGTGTTGCTGTTTAAAGCACAGCAGGTCAGGCAGCATCCAAGGAATAGGAAATTCGACGTTTCGAGCATAAGCCCTTCATCAGGAATGAGGAGAGGGTGCCAGGCAGGCTAAGATAAAAGGTAGGGAGGAGGGACTTGGGGGAGGGGCGATGGAGATGTGATAGGTGGAAGGAGGTCAAGGTGAGGGTGATAGGCCGGAGTGGGGTGGGGACGGAGAGGTTAGGAAGAAGATTGCAGGTTAGGAGGGCGGTGCTGAGTTGAGGGAACCGACTGAGACAAGGTGGGGGGAGGGGAAATGAGGAAACTGGAGAAATCTGAGTTCATCCCTTGTGGTTGGAGGGTTCCCAGGCGGAAGATGAGGTGCTCTTCCTCCAACCGTCGTATTGTTATGTTTTGCCGGTGGAGGAGTCCAAGGACCTGCATGTCCTCGGTGGAGTGGGAGGGAGAGTTAAAGTGTTGAGCCATGGGGTGGTTGGGTTGGTTGGTCCGGGCATCCCTGAGGTGTTCTCTGAAGCGTTCCGCAAGTAAGCGGCCCGTCTCCCCAATGTAGAGGAGGCCACATCGGGTGCAGCGGATGCAATAGTGGACACCTCCTCTTATCGCCCCCTTGACCACGAACTCGCGGACACCTCCTCTTATCGCCCCCTCGACCACGAACTCGCGGACACCTCCTCTTATCGCCCCCTCGACCACGACCCCACCTCCCACCACCAAACCATCATCTCCCAGACCATCCATAACCTCATCACCTCAGGGGATCTCCCATCCACTACCTCCAACCTCATAGTCCCACAACCCTGCACCGCCCGTTTCTACCTCCTGCCCAAAATCCACAAACCTGAATGCCCCAGCCGACCCATTGTCTCAGCCTGCTCCTGCCCCACCGAACTCATCTCCGCATACCTTGACACGGTTCTGTCCCCTTTAGTCCAAGAACTCCCCACCTACGTTCGGGACACCACTCACGCCCTCCACCTCCTCCAGGATTTTCGCTTCCCCGGTACCCAACGCCTTATTTTCACGATGGACATCCAGTCCCTGTACACCTCCATCCCCCATCACGAAGGACTCAAAGCCCTCCGCTTCTTCCTTTCCCGCCGCACCAACCAGTACCCTTCCACTGACACCCTCCTTCGACTGACTGAACTGGTCCTCACCCTGAATAACTTCTCTTTTCAATCCTCCCACTTCCTCCAAACTAAAGGAGTTGCCATGGGCACCCGCATGGGCCCCAGCTATGCCTGTCTCTTTGTAGGATATGTGGAACAGTCCATCTTCCGCAACTACACTGGCACCACCCCCCACCTTTTCCTCCGCTACATCGATGACTGTATCGGCGCTGCCTCGTGCTCCCACGAGGAGGTTGAACAGTTCATCAACTTTACTAACACCTTCCATCCCGACCTCAAATTCACCTGGACTGTCTCAGACTCCTCCCTCCCCTTCCTAGACCTTTCCATTTCTATCTCAGGCGACCGATTCAATACAGACATCTACTATAAACCGACTGACTCCCACAGCTATCTGGACTACACCTCCTCCCACCCTGCCCCCTGTAAAAACTCCATCCCATATTCCCAATTCCTTCGTCTCCGCCGCATCTGCTCCCAGGAGGACCAGTTCCAACACCGCACAGCCCAGATGGCCTCCTTCTTCAAGCACCGCAGATTCCCCCCAAACGTGATCGACGATGCCCTCCACCGCATCTCCTCCACTTCCCGCTCCTCCGCCCTTGAGCCCCGCTCCTCCAACCGCCACCAAGACAGAACCCCACTGGTTCTCACCTACCACCCTGCCAACCTCCATATACAACGTATCATCCGCCGTCATTTCCGCCACCTCCAAATGGACCCCACCACCAGGGATATATTTCCCTCCCCTCCCCTATCAGCGTTCCGCAAAGACCACTCCCTTCGTGACTCCCTCGTCAGGTCCACACCCCCCACCAACCCAACCTCCACTCCCGGCACCTTCCCCTGCAACCGCAGGAAATGTAAAACTTGCGCCCACACCTCCTCCCTCCACCACAAGGGATGAACTCAGATTTCTCCAGTTTCCTCATTTCCCCTCCCCCCACCTTGTCTCAGTCAGTTCCCCCAACTCAGCACTGCCCTCCTAACCTGCAATCTTCTTCCTAACCTCTCCGCCCCCACTCCACTCTGGCCTATCACCCTCACCTTGACCTCCTTCCACCTATCACATCTCCATCGCCCCTCCCCCAAGTCCCTCCTCCCTACCTTTTATCTTAGCCTGCCTGGCACCCTCTCCTCATTCCTGATGAAGGGCTTATGCCCGAAACGTCGAATTTCCTATTCCTTGGATGCTGCCTGACCTGCTGTGCTTTAACCAGCAACACATTTTCAACTGTTAAAAGTGCAAGGTAAGTTCAGACATGGGGATGGAGGGGTCATGGTCAGAGTGATCACATGGCATACTTAGAGCAGGGAGGTTAAACAATGAGGGCAAATTTGATGTGGGGACGAAGATAGTTCAGTCTTGGGGAAAGTAGTTGAGGACCCTGTCATTTATAACTTATGTGGCAGATGTATTCATAGCAACAGGCAAAAATATTGTTTTTGTTACTTATTCAGATGTGGCTTCTTTATTCTGCTGGAAGGGTTATGACTAGTTTTAGCCACCAACTTAACTGCAGCTTTTCAAAGTTTTATTTTAGAAAAAGCTGTGTTTCAAAAATGACAAACAAGCTATTTATGAAATCAATTTCAGATGTGCTTGTTCCAATTCTCACAAAGTGCAGTAAATGTGAATATTCTGTACCAGTACAAGTAACATTGGCAATGGATTTTAAATGTTTGTGTCGGAGTACTGTGCAATCGTATAACTCATGAATTTCGCATCTAGTAAGCCATCAAACCACTGGCACCATGTCAGACATTGGTTTAATTTCACATGTCCAACATCTGAAATCAGCTGCTACATGAGTTGGAGTCAAATCCTTTTCAAGTAGTGACATTAATAAACCATTAGTGTTTCCATTAACCGTTGGTTTGAAGTCTCGCCTGGTTTATGTTATCAGGACAGGGATCCTCATGGTTTTCTAAAAGTCTATTTAAATTAAGAAATGGCAAATCCAAATGGCTCATTGGAAAATTTCAACTCCCTAAGCTCTGAAACTCCCTCCTAAAACTTCTCCAGCCTCTTTTAAGAATCTCGTTAAAAAACTACAATCTTGAGTTCTCTGAGGGCATGACCGCATAGCGTTATGTTAATCGACTACTAATCTAGAGTCCTAGGCTAGATACATGTGCCCAGATAATTTCTAATTTTGTTCAAAACCCCTATTTCACTCATATGGGTAAAGAGGAAGGTGTGGGTTGGGTAAGGTGATATGTGGGAAGGTAGCTGAGGTAAGTTATCAGGGGATAGGTGAGGGGTAGGGTAGCAGGTAGGCTGGAGGTTTGGATGGTGTGTCAGGAACTAGGGTGAGGAAGACTGGAGGCAGGTGAGTGAGGGAGTGTTGGGTGAGGGAGGGTTTGGTAGGGTGAATGAAGAAATTGGGCAGCGGTTGAATAAGTTGTGGAGTGGTAGGTGGCTATGTGAGGGGCTAGAGTCCAGTGTGAGTGAGATGATAAGATTTATCGGGGCTTTGTAGGGACGGCACGGTGGCTCAGTGGTTAGCATTGTTGCCTCACAGCACCAGGGACCCGGGTTCAATTCCCATCTTGGGTAACTGTCTGTGTGGAGTTTGCACATTCTCCTCGTGTCTGCGTGGGTTTCCTCTGGGCGCTCCAGTTTCCTCCCACAGTCCAAAGATGTGTAGGTCAGGTGAACTGTAGTGCCCGTAGTGTTAGGTGCAGTAGTTAGGGGAAATGGGTGGGTTGCTCTTCGGAGGGTTGGGCCAAATGACCTGTTTCCACACTTAGGGAATCTAATCTAATCTTGATGTAGGGAGTCAGGTAATGGGGTTGTATTGGAGGCAGTTGGGTTTGGGGTATGAGTGGGCAGTCAGGTGCCCTGCAAAGGGTGGGGGGTGGCAATGATAGAAGCAGGGCCATGGGGCGGGTGTCAGTGTTGCATGATTGACTGTCTTAGTTACCCAGGAGTTATAGAAACGTTTACTACTCTAATTTTCTCTCGTTAACTATTCAGATAAATGAGTCAGAACCTTCTGCAACCTCTGACTCTCTTGAGTTGGAGACGTTTTTGGATGGTTTCAGATGCAAGCTTGTTAAAAACTTACACTTTCCAGGCATTAACTCATTGTCATTGTGTCGTGACTTCTGGTGGTTCCAAAGGCATATCTCTCTGGGTACATCTGGTCCCTGACTATTGAGAGATTAGAAAGTCTAGGCCATGAGTTTAAATCCTGTCGTGATAATTTATGAATTCTGTCAATTAAAGAGATTTGTACTGGTGACCATCAACATGCCCACTTTTTCCCTTCACTCCACTTGGCCTGTTGGTAACATTGTATGATTCATTTAAATTGCCGATCTGACTGCATGTGTATACACATCTTAAATTGAAGTGGAATTGGAATTAGATTTTATTGTCACATGTACTCAAGTACAGGAATACAGGAGTAGAGTGAAAAGCGTATAAAACCGCCATTCTCCGCCACTGTCTTATAGTATAAAATACCACAGCAGAATATTTCAAAAATGAGAAGAAATAAACAAAATCAAACCAGAAGAAGAAAAAGATAAATGTCCTGATCTTAAGTCCTTATTGTGGTACCTGTGCATCTTCAGTGGAACATTGGTGATCATTGATGATTGTGTAAGCTTACCAACATTATCCAATCTATCGATGACGCTGGAAAACTGCTCTTTAAAGTATAAGGATAAAGTTAAATGGATCACCTTCGATTCAAACATAACAAGGTCTCAGTCAATTCTACAAAGTCCCTGTCACCAAGATCAGAGGACTAGTGCACAATTTGAATGAATACTTCCACATACTAGTCAAGCCCTGTCATAGTTATTCAATAAAAGTGAAGTAGATGTCTGAGATCAGAAATAAAAGTGCGAGAGAAACTCAGCAAATCTGGCAGAATCTATGAAGAGAGAAACAGCGTTATTGTTTTGCTATCAATATGAAAGGGGCTGAAAAGGTGATGGGTTCCTTGCAGTAGGAAAAAGTGGTGAAATAGCAAGTCACACAGATATGAAAGTACCCAGAGCAAAGGAAGGGGGAGTGCTAATGATAGAGGCATGATATAGTTGAAAACAACTTGTAAATGGGAGAAGTTAATCAGGCCAGCTCTCCTGAGAGCATATCAGTGCAAACAGGTCACTGGAATGGGAAGTAGAGAGTTTGTCAAAATAAAGGACAGACTTCTTGGTATGATGTGGTTGAACTCAGTGTTGAGTCCTGAAGGCTGTAAAGGATCTATGCAGAAATAATGTGCCATTGCTCCAATTTATACTGGGTTTTGTGAGAATACTGAAGCTGGTCAGAACAAAAGAGTTAGATTAGATTACTTACAGTGTGGAAACAGGCCCTTCAGCCCAACAAGTCCACACCGACCCGCAACCCACCCATACGTTTACCCCCTTACCTAACACTACGGGCAATTCACCTGACGTGCACATCTTTGGACTGTGGGAGGAAACCCACGCAGACACAGGGAGAATGTGCAAACTCCACACAGTCAGTCGCCTGAGCTGGGAATTGAACCCGGATCTCTGGCGCTGTGAGGCAGCAGTGCTAACCACTGTGCCACCGTGCCACCCGCTAAGCACAAGATCAAGATGCTTTCTTGAAATAAAAAGCAATTGAAAGTCCAAGACCATTCGTGTTGATGGAGCAGAGGTGTTACTGACTTAGACATAGTCAGCCAATGTCCTAGACTTCTCCATCACCATCTCTTAAGATGCAGTCCACAGGCAATCAACCAATGGGAAGGATGTAAGGAACAAATGGAACACGGAACATAGAGAGAGAGAGAGAGAGAGACATACAAAAATTATCAAGTAGTTTTTATGACGGAATTTAATTATTCAAATATAGATTGTGATAATAGAAATGTAAAAGGCACAAGGGGGCAAGAATTCTTAAAATGTGTTCAGGAAATTATCCAACGCATGAAATTTCTAGTTCACTGAGAAAGGAAGCTCTGCTAGATTTGGTTTTTATGAATGAGGAGTACCAAGTGGAGCAAGTCTCAGCGCAGCAACATGTTATAGGGTAGTGATTATTGTTTCATAAGGTTTAGGCTAACCATGGTAAAAGACAAAGCACTTGGGAGAAAGCTAAATTACATGCTGGTAGGAAGGATGTGAGCCAATTAAATTGGAACTGTTCGTTGGCAGGAAAAAAGGAGCCTGAACAATGAAAGAACTGATCATTTAGGCATAGCCAAGGTATATTTCCACCAAAGGGCAACGAAGGAGAAAGAAATCCAGAGCTCCCCAGGTGATGAAACAGATAGAGTTTAAGGTGGAGAAGAAAAAGTATTCTGATGAGCAGTGTCAAGTTGATAATAGAATAGACAACAGTTCAGAGGGAAGTGAAAAAGCAAATAAGAGAATCAAGGATTATGAAAGAGACTGGCAGCTAATGTCAATGTGAGTCCTAACTCTTCTACAGGCACTTGAGGAAAGGAGTAAAAGGAGCCACACCAAATCTTTTAATGCTGTCATATGATGTGCATATCACTGATAAGGCTAACATCTATGACTGATCCCTAATGCCCTTGAATTTAGTGGCATGTCGGGCCACTTCGGAGGGCAGTTAGGAATCACCCACATTGCTGTAGGTCTGAGTCACATTTAAGCCAGACCAGGCAAGAATGGCAGATTTATTTCTCTAAAGGACATGAGTAGATCAGGTGTGTAACAAGTAGTAATCACTGCCATGATTGCCATCATTGAGATTAACTTTCATTTCAAGATGAATTATTAATTGAATTTAAATTCCACCAGCTGCTGTGGTGGGTTTTGAACCTGTGTTCCTTGTGTTTTAGCGTGGACTTTTGGATTACAAGTCCAGAGACAGTCTGTCTGAAAAGAGATTGATGCAAGCAGGGGTCATAACTAAGGTATTAAATGGTTTCCATCTGTTTTTAAAAAGGAAGGAGATTTTACCCAGGCTATGGTGAAAGAGGGGAAATTAATACAACAGAAGCATTTAAAATTGACGAGATAGAGGTTTTAAATTAGCTGACTATAATTAAAGTTGATAAGGGTCAGGACTAGAAGAGATGTACCTGAGGATATTAATAGAAGTGTGAGTGGAATTTGTGGAGTCACCGAATTTAATCTTTCAGGCTTCAGTGCTTAAGAATAGTACCACCTGTGAGTGGAGCAGACATAACAGAATCATTCAAAAGGGAATTAGAGTGTAGGGAGAAAGTGAGGAAATAGCATTAGGTGAGAGATGCGAAATCACAAGGGACTGAGTGGCAGTTGATGCTGCAATAACTCTGTGCCTCTGCCCTACTACTGGATGTTGCGTTGCATTGGTATACAATATGGAGGAGGGAGCCACCCTGGAATTTCTCTGCATTGTCAGTGAACCCCCATGAAATCTTAGGACATCAGGTCAAATACAGTAAGGAAACTTTTTACTGAGAGTAACCTATCTTCAACCATTCAATTCTCAATCTCAGCTAATGCATCTGTGCTTCCTAACTAAGCTGAAGCAATCATAGCTCCCCTCAACCAGATGTGTTTTGTGGGGATCCTCTTCCTGAGGTCCTCAGGAGCACAGCATTTTGGTATTTATGCAGTCTTACTCATTCCATGTGTTATCAAGAAATGTGTTTATGGCTATGTGACTCTCTATGACTCAATGACTGAAGGCACTAGGTACTGCAAAGGCCATAGGATCCAATGACATCATAGCTATGGTACTAAATAATTATACCCAAATCTAGCTGTATTCCTAGCCAAGCTCTTTCAAAACAGCAGTAACATAACATCAATCTGACAAAGTTGACCTGTCCTGACAGCACAATCTTGTGACTCTGGGAGTTTCCTCATGGAAACTGGAAAATTAGTTTGCAAAGCACAGAACTTCATTTCTTTGTGCGGGATAAAGAATTTTTCAGGGGCCTCCTGACCTCAAATCATGTGTGTGACCTAGTTAGAGTAGATTACTTACAGTGTGGAAACAGGCCCTTCAGCCCAACAAGTCCACACCAACCCACCACCCATCCCTACATTTACCCCTGTCCCTAACACTACAGGCAATTTAGCATGGCCAATTCACCTAACCTGCACATTTTTGGACTGTGGGAGGAAACCAGAGCAAACCCACACAGACACAGGGAGAATGTGCAAACTCCACACAGTCAGTCATGTGAGGTGGGAATTGAACCCAAGTCTCTGGCTCTGTGAGGCAACAGTGCTAACCACTGTGCCACCGTGCCACCCACATTTGTGAGTTAGGATGATCTGGATGCAATATAGGTACACACAATATTTCCAAGGTCAGGGATCCTATTGCAAAGACTGAGGAAAATTTCATTTTGTCCTGTGCACTATTTTCATTGGCTGGTTTGGCTGTAAGTGCTGAAAGATTGCACTTCCATGGAGTGTTCTAACCAATTGCAAAGAGTTTAGCATCATTCTTACAGATAGTTATAAAATACTTTGACACCATCAAAATTTTTATATGTGGACATTCATGAGGTTTGATCACTGGCTGGGCCAACATTATGCAGTTTTATTCACATGCACCCATTCCTAGTTGCTCTTGATAAGGTGATAGGGATCTCCCTTCTTTGTCTGCCATTTATAAAGGAGAAATCATGCTTGACTAACCTTCTTGAATTTTTTGAGGATATAACTCTGAAGATGGACGAGGGAGATCCAGTAGATGTAGTGTACCTGGACTTTCAGAAAGCTTTTGATAAAGTCCCACACCAGAGGTTAATGAGTAAAATTAGGGTGCATGGTATTGGGGGCAAAGTACTAGATTGGATTGAAAATTGGTTGGCTGATAGGAAACAAAGGGTAGTGATAAACGGCTCCATTTCGGAATGGCAGGCAGTGACCAGTGGGGTACCGCAGGGATCCGTGCTGGGACCACAGCTTTTTACAATATATGTTAATGATATAGAAGATGGTATCAGCAATAACATTAGCAAATTTGCTGATGATACAAAGCTGGGTGGCAGGGTGAAATGTGATGAGGATGCTAGGAGATTACAGGGTGACCTAGACAAGTTAGGTGAGTGGTCAGATGCATGGCAGATGCAGTTTAATGTGGATAAATGTATGGTTATCCACTTTGGTGGCAAGAACAGGAAGGCAGATTACTACCTAAATGGAATCAATTTAGGTAAAGGGGCAGTACAGAGAGATCTGGGTATTCTTGTACACCAGTCAATGAAGGCAAGCATGCAGGTACAGCAGGTAGTGAAGAAGGCTAATAGCATGCTGGCCTTCATAACAAGAGGGATTGACTATAGAAGCAAAAGCTTCTGCAGCTGTACAGGGCCCTGGTGAGACCACACCTGGGGTACTGTGTGCAGTTCTGGTCTCCAAATTTGAGGAAAGACATTCTGGCTATTGAGGGAGTGCAGCGTAGGTTCATGAGTTCAATTCCTGGAATGGAGGGATTACCTTACACTGAAAGACTGAAGCGACTGGGCTTGTATACCCTTGAGTTTAGAAGACTGAGAGGGGATCTGATTGAGACATATAAGATTATGAAAGGATTGGACACTCTGGCAGCAGGAAACATGTTTCCGCTGATGGGTGAGTGCCGAACCAGAGGACACAGCTTAAAAATACGGGGTAGACCATCTAGGACAGAGATGAGGAGAAACTTCTTCACCCAGAGAGTGGTGGAATGCTCTTCCCCAGAGGGCAGTGGAGGCCCAGTCTCTGGATTAATTTAAGAAAGAGCTGGATAGAGCTCTCAAGGATAGTGGAATCAAGAGTTATGGAGATCAGGCAGGAAGAGGATACTGATTAGGAATGATCAGCCATGATCATATTGAATGGCGGTGCAGGCTCGAAGGGCAGAATGGCCTACTCCTGCACCTATTGTCTATTGTCTATTGTCTATTCCATTCACTGTAGGTAGATCCACAGTGCCATTAGGAAGGGAGTTCCTAATTTTGACCCATGATAGTGAAGGAGCAGTGATATATTTTCAAGTTCGGGCAATGTGCAGTGTGGAAGGGAACTTACAAGTGATGGTATTCCCACAAATTTGCTGCCCCTGTTCTTCCAGATGGAAGAGATCCTTGGTTTGGAAGGTGGTGCCTTGATGAATTACTGTGATGCATCTTGTAGCTGGAACATACTGCTGTTATTGAGCATCGGTGGGGGAGGGAGTGGATGTATGTGGATGTGGTGCCAAGCACGCAGGCTGCTTTGTCCACGATGATATCAAACTTCTTGAGTGTTCTTGGAGCTGCACCCATCCAGACAAGTGGGGAGTATTCTATTCCACTCCTGATTTGTTAACAAAAACCCAAAAGAACTGCAGATGCTAGAAGTCAGAAACAAAAATAGAAATTACTGGAAAATCTCAGCATGTCTAGCAGCATCTGTGGAGAGGAAACAAATTTGACATCTCAGGTCGAGTGACACTTCTTCAGAAGTGACTCAGTTCCAATGAGTTTTTTTCTGCAATTTCGGTTTTTGCTACAGTCCTCAATGGTGGACATCAAGAGATGAGATACTTGCTGCAGGATTCCAGCCTCTGGCTTACTCTTGGAAGCTCACTCTTGCTCGAGTAATTATAGCACTTGGAATGATAAGGCCCAGATGTTGATAGTAATTCCATTAGATGTCATAGGACAGTGGTTAGATGGTCCCATATTGGAGATGGTCATTGTCTAGCATTTATGTGGTGTAAATATTACTTGCTATTTGTCAAATCTCAATATTGTCCAGGTCTTGCATCATGTGACCATAGACTGCTTCAGTATCTGAGGAGTCGGGAATGATGCTGAACATTGTTCAATCATTGCAAGAGGTGAAGGATCCGGAGAGAGGTCTGTTGCTGGAGGCTTCGGATTTGTTGTAGGTACTGGTTGTCCTGGTTGGGTCCAAATTTTGTTGGTCTGAACGTAGTCCGGAGTCCGTGCGGGATTAGTCGGTTCCATAGACAGGTGCTGAAGAAGGAGATGTGACTGTTGTAGCGAGTCTGTTTGAGAATGTGGCTGAAGAGCTTCTGGGCAGAGGAGATGACCTGGGGTGTGCTGTGAGAGAGTGACTCACTGAAATCCTTGTAGAGGGAGGAAGAGATCTCTTCAAGGAAGGCATCCTTGCAAGAGGTTGGGTCCAAATTTTGTTGGTCTGAACATAGTCCGGAGTCCACATGGGATTCCTGAAGAAGGGCTCGTGCCCGAAACATCGACTCTCCTGCTCCTTGGATGCTGCCTGACCTGCTGCGCTTTTCCAGCAACACATTTTCAGCATTGTGCAATCATTGGCAAACATCCCCACTTCTGACCTTGTGATGAATTGAAATAAAATGAAGTAGTCAAAAATGGTTCAGCCTGGGACACTTCCCTCTGAAGAACCCCTGCAGAGACATTCTGGAGCTGAGATGATTGACTTTCAACACTCATAACTAGCTTCCTATGTGCCAAGCATGAATTCAGCTCTCAGAGAAAGTTCCCTTTGGGTCCGACTAATTCTAGTGCAGGAGCCAATGATGTTGTCAATATGCAAGTAATCCAAATATTGAGGTGATGTCCTGGCATCTAATCCCAGCAGTTGGTGGATTTTGAATTCAGTAAGAAAACCTGAAATGAATGTCTAAAACAATGAATTTTAAACTATTGCTGTAAAAAAAACCCACATGTCTCACTAATATTCTTTAGAGAAGGAAAATCTGCTGTCCATACCTGGTCCAGCCTCCATGTGACTCTGGACCCACAGCAATGTAGTTAACGCTTAACTGCCCTTTGAAATGGAGAACAAATGAGTCAGTTGTCCCAACTCCTTGAAAGTCTGCAAAAAGGGATGAAACTGAATGCACTACCTGGCATTGAATAAGGCACCCGAAATGACACCAATAAACTCAGCCTGTGTACAGTTCTCTTTACCAACATCTCGGAGCTAGTGCCTGATTCTGAAGAGTTGTGAATCATTTAAAAAAAACACACTGGGTTAACATTTTCATTTTCGTGATTTAGATTCAAAAGGATTCCTTTACTTTTCTCGGTAAGCTCAGCTGGAAATTGTAAAGTCCTGGAATGGTGATTTACCCCATTTTTCTAGGGATCCGCCAATTGACTACAAGATGATGGTGGGAAATTGGAACATTCCGTGTGAAAATGTTGTCAGTGACAACTGTTGACTATACCAAATTTTTAAACTGTTCCTATTATGTGAAAACATATGAAAGTGTTTAAACTGCCAGTTTAGAAAAGTTAAGACTGAAGTTAAATGTGAAAGAATTACTTCAGTTGAAGAGAAGAGCAATCGTGCTAAATCTCCAAAAAGAATCGGAAAGGAAATAATATAGTTTGGGCTTTGCGAGGTGACAGGTCAGTTCATTGTCAAAATAACAACTAATGGCCCATAATTTACAATTTCAGCATTATTTAATTTGATCTTTTCCACATGTTTCTAGTTAAGGAGGGTCTTCAGCATTTTTTCTTTTGCAAATATTTTATGGTTGTTAGATGCAGTAATTGTGTGTTATGCCATACTTGAATGATCTCTGACCTTGGCCTCTTCAAGCAATTTTATGTACAGAATAATCCTTTTGAGGCACAACGTAAGAGAAGGAAATCTTGTTAATGGTTGAATTTTGATTTTGCATCAATGGAGAAGAAGTTTACGGTGCTATTTAAGACAAAACTAATAACATAACTCATGAATAATCTGCCTCTCAAACACATTGAAATCAAAAGCCATGAAACTACCACATCATCTGGTGAGAAACCTTGCATGGAGGTCATGTGAAGGTCCTAGGGTATTGGGATATTCTTTTTAAGTAAACTTGACATCTCTTGTGATTTATTCTAATATGTAACAAATGTATCAAAGATCAAATCCAAGCAACTGTTGAAAGAGAGTTTATGTTACTATTCCATTTTGCAGATGTTCTTATCACTGATTTCTGTAACAAACAAACAAGCTTAGCCTTAGCTTTAACATGGGTCCTGTGGTGCACGTCTATTTGCACATAATGGCATAAGCTATGTTAACAAAGGATCGCCCATTGTCAAAGCTATTGTAATGCCATTGAAATGGACAGGTTAGGGTCGGCAGATCTTGCAGAGTTTGGATTAGTGGTGCTGGAAGAGCACAGCAGTTCAGGCAGCATCCATGGAGCAGCGAAATCGACGTTTCGGGCAAGGGCCCTTCATCAGAAATAAAGGCAGTGAGCCTGAAGCGTGGAGAGATAAGCTAGAGGAGAGTGGGGGTGGGGAGAAAGTAAGAGCTTCAGGGCAGAGGAAATGACCTGGGAGTTGCAGTGGGAGAGGGACTCCCTGAGATTCTTGTGGAGAGAGGAGGAAAACTTCTTCAAGGCAGAGTTCCAACAATGGCTGAAGTGAAGTTTTGCACAGGATCTGCCCAGACTTGTTAATCCACTTCAGAGGTTTCTAGAAACTTGGTCACTTTTGTAGGTCAGGTGAATCGGCAGCCATTTTGAAGCACAATTTTAACACATTCATTCATGGGGAGGATGATCTCAGGAAAAGAACTGTCAAGTTTCTAAGCCAAGTTGCTATCAAAAAAGAAGAGGTGTTGTCCTTCTTAAAAAGCATTAATGTAAATAAGTCCCTGTGTCCTGATGGGATCTATGTCAAATTATTGAGGGAGGCAAGAGAAAGAATTGCTGGAGCACTGCCAGATACCTTTTTATCTATTTGGCTACAAGTGAGGACCCAGAATTCTGGTGGATAGCCATATTATCCCATTGTTTAAGAAAGGTAGCAGGGATAATCCTGGAAATTGCAGGCCTGTGAATCTCACATCAGTGATAGGAAGATTACTGGAAAAGATTTTCAAGGACCAAGTCTGTCCGCATGTAGGAGCAAATGGACTTGTTCGGGATAGACAGCATGGTTTATGTGCTAGGGAAGTCATGGCTTACCAACTTGATTGAGTTTTTTTGAGGAGGTGACGAAGGTGATTGATGAGGGAAAAACAGTTGATATTGTTGACATGGATTTCAGTAAAGCCTTGACATGGTCTTTCATGGCATTCTGGTACAAAAGATGAAGTCACGTGGTATCAAGGGTGAGCTGGAAAGATGGATACATAGCTGACTTAGCCATAAGACACAGAGGGTAGTGGTGGAACGATGCTTTTTGGAATGGAGGGCAATGACCAATGGTGTTCATCAAGGATCAGTGCTGGAACCTCTGCTGTTTATGGTCTATAAAAATGGTTTGGAGGAAAGGATAGCTGGTCTAATTAGTAAGTTTGTGAATGATTAGTGGAGTTGTAGATACTGAGAAGAATTTTCAGAGGATACAGCAAGCTATAGATCAGTTGAAGGCATGGGCAGAAAATGGCAGGTGGAGTTTAATCCAGACAAATGTGAGGTAATGCATTTGGAAGATCAAATACAGGTGGAAATTATGCAGTGAATGGCATTAGGAATGTTGATAGGCAGAGTAATCTGGGTGTACAGGTCCACACATCACTGACCGTGGCAGTGCAGGTAGATAAGGTACTAAAAAAAGGCCCATGACAGGAATGCCTTCATTGAAAGAGGCATTCAGTATAAGGATAGGTAAGTTATGCTGAAGCTTTATAGAATTTTAGTTATGCCCCACTTGAAATATTGTGTACAATTCTGGTCACCGCACTACCAGAAGGATGTGGATGCTTTGGAGAGGATACAGAAAAGGTTTACCAGGATGTTGCCTGGTATTGTGGATTTTAGAAGTAAAGAAATGTTAGACTGGATTTGTTTTCACAGGAAGGCAGGAGCTTGAGGAGCGACCCCTTGGAAGTTTACAAAGTTGTGAATGGTATGGTTAGAGTAGAATGTATGCAGTTTTTTTCCCCCTAGGTTAGAGTGGTCAATTACTTGGGAACACAGGTTCAATGTGTGAGGAGGGACATTTAAAAAGAGATGTGAGAGGCAGCTTTTTTCACACAAAGGGGGGTGAGTTCCTGGAACACGAAGCCAGAGGGGGTGGTGGAAGCAGATGTAATAGCAGCATTCAAGAAACACCTGGATAGGAAGAGAACAAAGGGATAGAATCCTGTCAGTGAAGACAGTTTTAGCGCAGAAGAGCAAAATGTGGTGGCACATGCTTGATGGGCCGAAGGGCTTGTTCCAATGCTGTATTATTCTTCGTTCTTTGTTCTGACTTTATTATGGAGGGGAAGCTAGTTGAAGATGATTGGACTTCACCCCATACCACCATCACATCCACTACCACCACCAGACCCCAAACAGCACTGTATGTCCATACATCTTAAGAATAGCAAAAATTCAAGAAGATAGCCCACTATCACCTTCTCCTGCATAATTAGGAAGGAGTAATAAATGTTGGCCAAGAAAGTGATGCCCACATTCCATGAATTTTTTTTAAAATCCTAGCTGATTGCATTTGTTTTCAATTGCATACATTGATATTTAGATAGACTATAGCTCTGTCAGTTCCAAAGGTTGGATGAGATGATCCCAGGGAAATATTTATATATGATGTTAATAATATAAATTTGCAATTGTTGTGGTATATGGAACTAGTTGAGAGTGTGGTTATGAAAAAGCACAGTAGGTCAGGCAGTATCCGAGGAGCAGGAGAATTGTCATTTCAGGCATAGCCCCTTCATCAGAACATTCCTGATGAAGGGCTTATGCCTGAAACGTTGATTTTCCTGCTCCTCGGATGCTGCCTGACCTGCTGTGCTTTTCCAGGACCACACTCTCGACTCTGATCTCCAGCATCTGCAGTCCTCACTTCCTCCTAGTACATGGAGCTAGGTCAAATAATGAGTTTCAGGTAATGGATGGTTTGGACCTGCCTCCGCAGTAACACACAGAAACAAGCCATTTGGCCAAACTGGTTTATGCAGCAGTTTATGTTCTAACAAGTTCCCCTCTATCCTATTGCATTCCACCCTATCAACAAATCGTTCTATTTCTTGTTTATTCATATGTTTATCTGGCTTCTCCTATATTACAATTTACTTACTTACGGTAGTGAATTCTACATTCTTCTGAATCAACATATTATTCCTAAAGTACCGACTGGAGCTATTAGTAACTATGTTATATTTTGGACCAGCAATTGGAAATGCTCTCTGTATGTCTACCCTCTCATTAATTCACAGACCTCAGTCAGATCACTGTCAATTTTTTGTCTTCTCCAAGTTCGAATCCTATCCTCCTCTGTTTTTCCTGTTAAGTGAACTGTGATGAAGGATGACAATTTATTCTTGTTATTACTTGGGAACAAGGATAAAAATAAATGTAAATAGATATTAGTTTGGGTTCTGTGAAGATGAGTTTTTTTAAAAAGTCAGAAAATCATTTTGAATGATTAAAATTAAATTGACAAGCTCTTGCCAGTAACTGACCAAAACAGGATGCAAAAATAAAATGGGCCTATCAAGCCAGATTTCTAAGATCTGACAAAATCTGACTATTAGCTGTGATTATAAGCTCTCATTTCTGGTAATAAACTTGTGAATCCTTGTTTCTTGACCATTTCCAATGTGGACTATATCTTTTAACATAGTATAAAGATCAGAATTGTTTGCAGTATTCCATGAGTGATCTAATAAAGATTCAAAACAAGTTTAACAGGAACTTCTCTGCTTTTCAGTTCAATCCCTCTTGAAAAAAAAACAGTTGTGGATTGGTTTTACTGTAGACCTTATCAACCTGTGATTGTACTTCTGGTAATGTGTACATCTGTACCCCAAGATCCCATTTAAATTCTTACTTCAGCAGAGTCCCAAGTGAAGGTACCTGCTGACAGAAGTTATAAATTGCTGCAAGCACAAATTTACATTGATCTGAAGGAAGTGGATCTGTGACAGATTGGGAATTAGCTTTCTTCATTGTCAAAATCTATCTAACCTCAGCAGGATTTAATAATCATTCCTGCCGAGTATGGGTGTGGGGGTGGTGGTTAAAATGGTGCCACATGTTGAATGATACTAAAACAGAAAAGGTGAGAATTGCACAGCAGACATAAAAATGAGTTAATATTTCAAAAGGGACCTTTGGCCAGAAGTCAATGATAGATGTTGAGTGTCATGTTTTTATTCACAGCTGGTACTCTAAGCAGTTTTAAAGCATTAACTTTTGTGCTTCTCTGAGTCAATCCCACCATGTTTTTACTGGATCACCCTCAAGACTAACAGACATTTGCAAATATCATTTAATTCCCAAATTAATCTGGATTTGCACAACAATATTTTCTGGTAAAGTCACAAGAAAATGTTGCTGGTATAAAGGGTAGAATAAATATCTTTGTTTATAAAGATTATCAAAGATTACCAAACAAATTGCAGAAGTTGGGTGACTACCTCATTCTCAAGGGCATTTGGGGTTGAGCAATAACTGCTGGTCTAGTCAGCAAAACCTAAATCCTAGAAAAGAAAAGAAAAAATCAGTGGTACTACCATTCCTCTATCACCCATCATGCCGATCACCATTAACCAAAAATAGAGCAGGACTAGTTATAATCAAGAGAAGTGAATGCATCCTGTTTTATCAGTATTCAAGGACATAGTCCCATTGCATGGTCTTATATATCGAGAATTCCTCTACCCTTAATGCTAACAATACTATAGGTGTCCACAGTACTGTAAAAAATCTGACATGGTAGAACCTTAAAAACAGCTGCTTCAATATCAGATTGTTGATGGGAGAAGGAATGGAGTTTGGATGGTGGGGTGTGCAGGCTGGATGGATTATTATTCAGGGTGGTGACCCCACTGCTGTAAAAAGAATGATATATTTCTAGGTCAGGATGTTGCATGTCAGGTGCTGGTGTCCCGCTTGTCTGCTGCCTTTATTCCTCCATGTGGTAAAGTTTATGGATTTGAAATATGTTGTTGCAGGTACTTTGGACAGACCTTGCAGCAGATATAGTTGAAAGCACACACACTGCTGTATGATATGTAGGTGCTGGTGAAAGGTGTGGATCTTTAAGATGATAAATGTAATAACTGTCAAGCAGGCTGCTTTGTCCTGGATGGTGTCCAGCTTCTTGGGTGTTGTTGGGTCTGCCCTTGTCCAAATATGTGTGGAGTGTCCCATCACCCTCCTGCCAATGGTGAACAGGTCCTGAAATGTCAGGAGAGTTCCCAGCTTGTGACCTAATCTTGTAGCCAGTCCAACTCTACTTTTGGATATTGACAATCCTCAGGGTGTTTGTGGTGTGTGAATAAGTGATGGTGAGATCATTGCATTTAAAAAAAAATCCTTCTCAGGATTTGTGTTATGCCAGGTACACCAGCATTTATTGTTCATCCCTAATTGTGCTTGAGAATGTGATGGTGACCCACCTCCTTTAGGTGCTGCAGTTGATGAAGTGGTGACAGCCCAGCGATATTATTGTTGGATTGTTAATCCAAAGACTCAGGTATCATTCTGGGGATGCATGTTCAAATCCTGCTGTGACAGATGGTGGAATTTGAATTCAATAAAAATCTGGAATTAATATCTAATGCTGACCAGGAGTCCGTTGGTGATTATCAGAAAAACCCATTTGGTTCACTAATATCCTTTATGGAAAGAAACTTCTATCCTTTCCTGGTCTGGTCTACATGTGACTCTTGACCCACAGCAATGTGGTTGACTCTCACTGCAAAATCAGCCATAAATGCTGGCACAGCTAGCAAATGCCACAAACTAGTTTTTAAAAAATGTTTGCAGCGTAGGTATATATGCAGTGCTGTATAGGAGGTAGCTTTTAGGATTTTTATCCAATAACAATGTCGTCATTGTGACATATTTCCAAGTCTTGCAGGTGGTGTTAATAGAATATAGAACATTGAACAATACAACACAGTACTGGCCCTTTGGCCCTCAATGTTATGCTGACCTTTTATCCTACTCTAAAATCAATTCTCTTCATTGCACTATCTTCCATGTGCCTATCCAAGAGTCACTTAAATATCCCTCATGTATCTCACACTACTACCACTGCTGGCAGTGTATTCCACACCCCCACCATTCTTCGTCTAAAGAACCTATCTCTGACAGCTCCCCTAAACCTTCCTCCAATCACCTTAAAATTATGCCCCCTCATGATAGCCATTTCTGCCCTGGGAAAAAAATCTCTGGCTATCCACTCATTTGATGCCTCTCATCATCATGTACACCTCTATCAAGTCACCTCTCATCCTTCTTCGCTCTACTGAAAAAAGCCCTAGCTCCCTCAACCTTTCTTCATAAGACATGCCGTCCAGTCCAGGCAGCATCTTGGTATGTCTGCTCTACACCCTCTCTAAAGCTTCCACATTCTTCCAAAAATGAGGTGACTAGAACTGAACAGAATATTCCAAGTGTGGTCTAACCAAGGCTCTATTGAGCTGCAGCATAACCTCGTAGCTCTTACAGTCAATCCCCCTGCTAATGAAAGCCAACACAGCATACGACCATACGCCTTCTTGACAACCCTATCAACTTGGATGGCAACTTTGAGGGATCTATGGACATGGATCCCAAGATTCCTCTGTTCCTCCACACTGCCAAGAACTCTGCCTTTAACCCTGTGTTCTGCATTCAAATTCAACTTTCAAAGTGAATGACTTCACACTTTCCCTGTTGAATTCCATCTGCCACTTCTCAGCCCATTCTGCCTTTGTTGGTGTCCCGTTGCAATCTACAACAGCCCTCCACACTATCTACCACTCCACGAACCTTTGTGTCATCAGCAAACCTACTAACCCAACGTTCCACATCCTCATCCAAGTCATTTATAAAACTCACAAAGAGGTCCAAGAACTGATCCTTGCACAACACTACTGGTCAATAAGCTCCAGTCTGAATAATTTTTATCTACTACCACCCTCTGTCTTCTATGGCCCAGCCAATTCTGTATCCAAACAACCAAATTTCCCCATATCCCAATACCTCCTTACTTTCTGAATGAACCTACTGTGGGGGACCTTATGAAACGCCTTGTTAAAATCCATGCACACCACAGCCACTGCTCAACCGTCATCAATGTGTTTTGTCACATGTTCAAAGAATTCAGTAAGGCTTGTGAAGCATGACCTGCCCTTCACAAAACCATGCTAACTATCTCTAATCAAACTATGGTTTTCTAAGTAATCATAAATCTTGTCTTTCAGAATCCTCACCAATACTTTACCCACTACCAATGTAAGTCTGACTGGCCTGTAATTCCCAGGACTATCTCTCTTCCCTTTCTTGCACAAGGGAATAACATTTTCCACCCTCCAATCATCTGGCACTACTCCAGTGGACAGTGAGGATGCAAAGATTATTGCCAAAGGTGCAGCAATCTCTTCCTTCATGTCCGATAGTAATCTTGGATATATACCGTCTGCCCTAGAGTATTTATCTATCCTTGTGATTTTCAAAATTTTCAGCACATCACCCTTCTTAACATCAACTTGTTCAAGCATATCACTCTGTTTCATGTTGTCCTCAGAAACATCAAGGACCCTCCTAGCAATGAATGCTGAAACAAAGTATTCATTACGACCTCCCCACCTCCTCCGATTCCCAGCAAAAGGTCCCTCCACTATCCCTGATCAGCCATACCATCACTCTGGCCTTCCTCTTGTTCCTCACATAAATGTAGAATGCCTTGGAGTTTTCCTTAATCCTACCAGCTAAAGATTTTTCATGCCCCCTTTTAACTCTCCTAACTCCTTCCTGATTACCTTGTAACTCTTTAGAACCCTGTTTGAACCTCCTCAACTTTAAATAAACTTCCTTCTTGACTGGATGTTCCGCATCCCTTGACACTCAACGTTCTTTCATCCTACCATCCCTTCTTTGCCTCAGTGGGACAAAGCTGTCCAGCACTATCAGCAAATGCTCCCAAAACAGCCTCCACATTTCTGTCGTGCATTTCCCTGAGAACATCTTTCCCAATTTAGGTGCCCCAATTCCTGCCAAACAGCATTTAATTTCCCCGCCCCCAATTAAATAATTTCCCACTCTGCATGCTCCTATCCCTGTCCAGTAGTATAGTAAAGGTCATGGTGTTGTGATCACCATCACCGAAATGCTCTCCCACTGAGAGATCCGACACCTGACCTGATTCATCGCAAGCACCAAATCCAATATGGCCTGCCCTCTATTCGGCCTATCTACATATTGAGTCAGGAACCCTTCATGGACAACCTGACAAAAACTGCTCCATCCAAACTATTTGAACTAAGGAGGTTCCAATCAATATTGGGGGAAATTAAAGTCACCCATGACAACAACTCTGTTACTTCTATACCTATCCAAAATCTGCCTCCCAGTCTGCTCCTTCATGTCCCTGTTGCTATTGAGGAGTCCTGTAGAAAACTCCCGATAAAGTGACTGCTCCTTTCCTGTTTCTGACTTCCACCCATACTGTCACTGCAGACAAACCTTCCTTGACGATCTCCCTTTCTGCAACTGTGATACTATCCCTGATTAGCAATTCCACTCCTCTATCTCTTTTACCTTCCCCCCACCACCACCCCATTCCTTTTGAAACATCTGAACTGTGGAACATCCAACAACCATTCCTGCTCTTGTGATAAATAAGTCTCCGTAATGGTCACAATATCATAATTCCAAGCACTGATTCATGCTCTAAGTTCATCACCCTTCTTTCTGATACTGCTTGCATTAACACAGACACACTTCAACGCAACACACTGACTGAACTTTTAACCTATCAAGTGCCTACGCCTCCTCTCAGACTCTCTACATGCTGTATCTGGCTGTTCACTATGTACTCCATCGTCTGATCAGTACTTCCAGTTTCCACCCTCCTACCAATCTTGCTTAAACCCTCTCAAAGAACTCTAGCAAACCTCCTGTCCAGGATATTGGTCCCCCTCCAGTTCAAGTGCAACCCATCTTTCTTGGGAAGGTCCACATATGATCCACATATCTCCCATATCAGCCCTGCAACCACGTGTTCATCTGCACTCACTCTCTATTTCTAACCACACTAGCCCGTGGCACCAGTAGCAATCCTGAGATTACTACTCTGCTCCTCCTGTCTTCTAGCTTCCAAGATAACTCCCAATATTCTCTTTTCAGGTCCTCATCCCTTTTCCTAGCTATGTCATGGGTACCGATGTGTACCACAACTTCTGGCTGCTCACTCTCCCCCTTAAGAATCCTGTAGACTCAATCCAAGATGCCTCCTAACCTTGGCACCCAGAAGGCAACATACCATCTGGGAGTCTAGTTCACAATCACAGAATCTCCTATCTGTTCCTCTCACAATTAAATCGCCTGTCACTGTCACTCTCCTATTCTTCTCCCTTCCCTTCTGAACCACAGAGCCATGCTCAATGCCAGAAACCTGGTTGCTGTGTTATTCTGTATCTCTGTCATTGTCCTTTGAGGTGGTAGAGAATGCAGATTTGGAAGGTGTTATTTGGTGAGTTTTGAGGTGAACATCAAGAACAGATCATTATATTAGCTCTTATTCGGGATCATAACTAGAACTTATGTAATCTGAATGTTACTTGTCACTATTCAGCTGAAGCCTGAATATGGTCCAGGTCCTGTTTTATATGGACATGAACTGTTCACTATCTGAAGAGGTTGCAAATGTTGCTGAACTGTATGTAGTCAACAGTGAACATTCCCACTACTAACCTTTTGAGAGAGGAAAGCTCCTTCGTGAATCAGCTGAAGGTGACTGTGCCAAGGAAATTGCTTTCAGAAGCACATGCATTGAGACCTTAGGACAAAGCTGTGCTAGGTGTGAGAAATCCTCTTGATTAATGTGTTATGTCCTTTTTCAAAGAAATGGTGTGAAGAGATGCCTAGCTACTACAGGATAGTCAGTCTAACTTTGATGGTGAGAAAGATTTTAGAAATGGTGATTTGGGACAAAATCATTGATTACATGCTCCAGTGCAAATGAATTAAAGAAAGTCAACATTAAGTGGAAATCATTTTAGCTAACTTGCTTCAATGTTTTGAAAAACTAACGGAGAGGGTTAGTGGAGAGGGTAATGCTGTACATGAACTTCAAAAAGGCATTGGATAACGTGCTGCAATGTAGACTTGTGACAATGTCCATAGTCCTGGAGTTAAAGGGTTAGAAGCTGCACCAATGTGAGATAGCTCAATGAAAGGAAACAAAAAATAGTTGTGAATGTCTGTTTTTCTGAGGAAGCTTTCAGTGGAGTTCCCAGGAATTAGTGTTATGACCCCTGCTAGTCAGGATTTATATTAATAAACTAATGCACAGTTACACAGTTTGCCAATAATATGAAACATTGAGGCGTTATGAACTATAAGGAGGCTAGTGGTGAACTTCAAAATGACATCAGGTTGGTGAAAATGGCAAACAAGTAATAGATGGAATTTGATGTCGAGAATTGTAAAGTGATTCGATTTGATGGAAGGATACAAGGAGATAGTACAAAATGGTGCCACACTACCAGAAGAATGTGGATGCTTTGGAGAGGGTACAGAGGATATTGCCTGGCCTGGAGGGTTTTAGTTATGATGAAAGGTTGGATAAACTTAGATTGTTTTCACTGGAAAGACAGGCTGAGGGGTGACCTGATAGAGGTGTACAAAATTATGAGAAAACGGTGGAAATAGGGTCAATTGAGGCTTTCAAAATGGAATTTGATTGTTATCTTAAAAAGAATAATCAGCATGTCTATGGGGAAAAGAGAGCAGCGTAGCAGAGATTATTTGCTCCTCTAAGAGCTAACACAGTTACAACTGGGCAAATGGCTATCTTCCACAATTCCATGATTTCCATTGACTTAAATTACATTAGCACTCTCTGATGCCACACTTGGTCAAATATTAGCATACTATCAAGGGAAGTCATTCTCACCTTACTCAGGAAATCAGCCTTTTATCCATGTTTGGACCAACATAGCGAGCTTCATGCTAAGTGATCCTGAGCAAAACTGAGCATCAGTTATTGCTGGGTACGGCAAATACATCCTATCACTTTTCTGCTGACTCCCCACTGACGGTGGAGTAACTGACCAGACTAGATTTGTCACGCTTTTTGTGAACAAAAAAAAATACCTCGGCAATTTTTCACATTGTTGAGTCATTGACAATGCTGTAGCAGTATTGGAACAGCTTGGTTGGAGATAGAGTTAGCGCTGGTAAAGTTTAGTTAGTCATTCCTCTAACATAACAAATGGCAAGAGACAAGCACATTTTATTTTGAACTTTGACAATATTTTCTCTCTTCTAAGGGAGAGAGCTGGATGTTTTTCTGGCTTCTGTCCTCAGGAATGGAATAAAGGAATGAATTAACAGAGCATTTGTTTACTGATCTATTGATTTTCATTTCACTGCAACAGGACTTCCCATCACAGGTGTGGAAGCATATGAACAGCTGAGCCTGCCTATGCAGATGGTTAGATACTGGCCTGATTCTCTCCCATCTCCCTGATGAGCTTCTGACAATGAAAGAATACTGAGTCCCATCTGTTATTGTCAACTATATTTCAACACTGTGGGTGGTTTGTAAATTGCAGCTGTGCCACATAACTTTCAATAGAACGTTCATTTTCAGTTAAACAAATATTTAATTTTGAGACAGAATGCTGAGGAACATTGCATGCCCATTTTGTTGGTTCAGTCACAGTTAGCTTATTTGTCATTGCTGTTCTAAAGTGTATCTGAATGTTCATTGTACTGCAACATCATAGAAATGTCCAACTTTTAAAGCATTTCAGCTCATCTAGACCTGAAAGAACAGCTTCAAAGCGTCAAAGTATTCAACATGAGTTCTAAAAAATTTAAGCTTGCTTTATTATCTAGCAAAGAAGTTGTACAAAGGTAATCCAAAAGGAACATTGTTGTCATGAGTCCAAATTGAATTAGATTCCAATTTCCAATTTTCTGAGGATAGAATAATTATGTTTCTCAGTACAGTAAAGTCTCTTACTGGAAGCAAACCCCTAGTGAGCAAAATATTCTCTTTATTTGTGTGTGTGTGTCATTTGAACATTATGTTTGGTTATCCCAACTGACAGCAATATCCTGTGTAAGCAATAACTGAAAGCCTTATGGCATCTCCAAAAGTAGATTTGCTTTTAATTACCAGACCATGAAACAGGACCTATCGGTTTTTGTTTAATATCCATGAACTCATTGTCATCTGAGAATTGGAGCAAATGTGATGATTACTGTCATTTGGTAGCAATGCCAATGTACTTTATGCAAACGTTTAACACTGAACACGAACAAATGTCATTCTTTATAATTTTATGTTACTAAACTATGAGTATTACTTTTATAAGATGTAATTTTGTTCATCTGAGAAGCAAATCTGACACAAAGAACTGACTGATTGACAACTTAAATTGATCACATTTTATAGCAGATAAATGGTGCCGGCATTGTTTGTTTAAAAGCAGTCAATTCTAAAAATTGACTACTACTTCAATAAAGTTAAGTTTCCTCCTTTGTATGTGTTGCAATGCATTCTGCATCTGAAAACAATAACATTGCAGTGTGGTTAAATTGAGTTTACAAAGAAAATTCCTGCATGTAATTGCTCCTATAAACCAATGTTATTGTGTGACTGACAAAATATGGGATGAATCAGTGTGTGTACAAATGTTCCTTTTAAAGAGTTCCAGTTTCAGAAAACACCCATGAAGTATATGGGGGAGCTTCACAAATTGGGAAGTGTGTATCAGGAATCCATGCATGATGCTCGCGTGCTCTGCAGGGTGTTCAATATGTAAAATCCTACGGAGTCCATCAGCTTTGATACTTGAAGCCCCGTTGTGTACTGTGGTAGTCAAAACTCAACACAGAGAGTACATATTGCTAAAAAAGAAAGATGGTTTTATACTGAGAATAAAATAAAATAGATAACGTGTAGATTTTGAACCGATAGCTGAACTGGTCCTAAGGTGGAGATGGAAGGAAGGCTGGCAAGCATGATGTCAAAGAAAAAGATTTGTAATGAATAGGATCCAGACAGGGGTTACATGGATTTCTGAGGTTGCAGGTGCCACATTAATGAACAGGAACCTAGAAATGTGTTTACCTCCCTCACCCCCTCCAAATTTCCCCAGCCACTTGAGCAGTGTCCTTCACTGTATCCAGAGGATTTGTTTCATGGTGTAAGGCACTGCAGTGAGGTGATTATTCACAAGGATATGCACAAGAAGTGATGAGGCAGAACATCGCGTGCTGGAGATTTGCTGGAGGTACTTCCTCAGATAGCCTTCCACTGGTTTTCTGCCCATCTAGACCTGTGCATAATTCTTCAGTGGACCCATCTGTCCTTTTCCTAACTGAGGCCCTGAAATGACCAATTAATGACCACTGTAGGCCACTTTCTGCCTGACCTCAATTTTTAGCCTGGCAGGAGCAGTTCCAAGGCAGAAGATAAGTTTGGAAATTGACCCTGTTCTGGTCTTCTGAGGAAGGACCTGTCAGTCAACAGGCTTTTTTCAATTTGGATGCCTTCAATGAGGGTTGGACCCTGAGGTGTTCCCTCCATATCCCAGCCTCACCTAGGACCTTCATTCCTACCTTCATTGGCCTCCGCTCCTTTCCCGGCCTGAGAACCCCCCATTTGCCTGGTCCAGGACCTTCTTGGACTTAGGTCTCTGGGGCTGCTTATGCCCTCAGTTCTGTTCACAGCAGCTACTCATGTTGCTGATTCTAGAAATCAGTCAGCCAATCAGGTTGGCTAGAAGTTGTCAAAGGTAGGACTTCATCTTGAATGAACGGTGGAAGTCTCATGTCTCGTCCATTAATGCTATTTCAATTGTGGGCACACAATTGGCTTGATGGTAGTAAGCAGGGGGTAATAGTGGAAGGATGTTTGTTGGCCTGGAGGCCTGTGACCTGTGGAGTGCCTCAAGGGTCAGTGCTGGACCCATTGTTGTTTGTTATCCATATCAATGATTTGGACGAGAACGTACAAGGCAAGGTTAGTATGTTTGCAGATGATACTAAAATAGAAGGTATTGTGTGCAATAAGGAAGGTTATCAGAAATTGCAGCAGGACCTTGACCAGCTGGGGAAGTGGGCCAAGATGGAATGTAATATAGATAAGTGTGAGGTCTTGTAGTTTGGAAAGTGAAATCAAGGTAAATGGTAGGGCCTTCATGAGTGTAGTAAAACAGAGGGACCTCGGAGTTCAGGTACACCGTTCCCTGAAAGCAGAATCACAGTGAAGAAGGCTTTTGGCACATTGGCTTCCATCAGTGTCAGGTCATTGAGTAAAGAAGTTGGGGAGTTACGTTGCAGCTATACAGGATGTTGGTGAGGCCACGCTTGGAGTATTGTGTTCAGCTTTGGTATGCTTGCTATAAGAAGGATATTATTAAATAGGAAAGAGTGCAGGAGAGATTTACAAATATGTTGCCAATGATCTGAATTATAGGGAGAGGTTGGACAAGCCAGGACCTTTGTCTTTAAAGCTTAGGAGACTGAGGGTGGGCGGGCAGGAGTGGGTAGTTCATGGAAGTATATAAGATCATGAGAGGCATAGACTGTGTGAATGCATTCAGTCTTTTTCCCAGCATCAGGGAATGCAGACTAGAGGGCATCAGTTTAAGGTTAGAGGGGAAAGAATAAAAGGGAGCATGAGGGGCAATTGTTTTACACAGATGGTGGTATGCATATTGAATGAGCTACCAGTGGAAGTGGTTGAGGCGAGTACATTAACAATATTTAAAAGGCATTTGGAAAAAGACATGGATAGGAAAGGCTTAGTGGGATTAGCGTTGATGGACATTTTGGGCCAAAGGGCCTGTCTTCATGCTGTAGAACTCTATGATTCTAAGTGATAAACATTATGGGGCAGACACTATCAGTGGTGATAAGTTCTCCACTGACCCTTTTAATGGCAGAAAGGGGAACCCCACTATCTGAAGAATCCTGGCCCAGGAACCTAGCAACACATACCCACAAAACACTAGCCTGTGAATTACAAGCCAGTGATATTACCATGATATCACTGACTCTCCTTTTCTTTGTCAGTACAGAATTGGACGCATTTTCTAACTTCTCACTGTTGGCGAGGGTCATTGATATCAGGACAAATTTTGATAAGTAAATCTCTTTCTGATAAAGTTTTTAAAATCTATAATTATTTTTGTTCTTACGTACTTTGTCAACAAAAATACTGTAGCTTTGCAAATGAATACTTTTGATACAATCACTTGAACATGACAGATTTACCACGTGTTCATCCAACCTGCAGACAGTAAAGCAAGAGAATCTTTATTCTTCGAAACAAGGAATTTTCTCCCTCTGCATTTTCTTAAATTGTTGGACATTTGTTGTCCCTTCTCTGTGGTGGCTTCCATGGAGTTTCATGCATTATATCTTCAATCTGTGTCAGTTGATCTTTATTCTCAACCTACCTAACTCACATGGACTCACTACTTCAGCTTTTTGATTGATTTTGACACTCGCGTTCCCTCTCAGCCATCAAGGGGATTAATATATGGGCAGGGAGATTTACTAGAGCTGCTCGGGACAGTTTAAGCTAGTAAGGTTGGGGGGGGGGGGGGGGGGGGGGGGGGGGGGTTGTGGGAGGAAGGGGTGGGTGGTGGTGGGGAAGAGAGAAGGGATGGGACCCAGGGAGATAGTGAGGAAAGAGGTCAAACTGAGATTGGTACAGTTGAGAACAGAAAAGAGTCAAACAGTCAGGGCAGGCAGGGACAAGGTAGGACTATTAAATTAAACTGCATTTATTTCAATGCAAGAGGCCTAACAGGGAAGGCAGATGAACTCAGGGCATGGTTAGGAACATGGGACTGGGATATCATAGCAATTAACAGAAACATAGCTCAGGGATGGGCAGAACTGGCAGCTTAATGTTCCAGGATACAAATGCTACAGGAAGGATAGAAAAAGAAGCAAGAGAGGAGAGGGAGTGGCGTTTTTGATAAGGGATATCATTACAGCTGTGCTGAGGGAGGATATTCCTGGAAATACATCCAGGGAAGTTATTTGGGTGGAACTGAGAAATAAGAAAGGGATGATCACTTTATTAGGATTGTATTATAGACCCCCTAATAGTCAGAGGGAAATTGAGAAACAAACTTGTAAGGAGATCTCAGCTATCTGTAAGAATAATAGGGTGGTTATGGTAGGGGATTTTAACTTTCCAAACATAGACTGGACTGCCATAGTGTTAAGGGTTTAGATGGAGAGGAATTTGTTAAGTGTGTACAAGACAATTTTCTGATTCAGTATGTGGATGTACCTATTGGAGAAGGTGCAAAACTTGACCTACACTTTGGAAATAAGGCAGGGCAGGTGACTGAGGTGTCAATGGGGGATAACTTTGGGGCCAGTGACCATAATTCTATTAGATTTAAAATAGTGATGGACAAGGATAGACCAGATCTAAAAGTTGAAGTTCTAAATTGGAGAAAGGCCAATTTTGATGGTACTAGGCAAGGGGTGGCACGATGGCTCAGTGGCTAGCACTGCTGCCTCACAGCTCCAGGGACCTACGTTCAATTGCAGCCTCGGACAACTGTCTGTGTGAAGTTTGCACATTCTCCCCGTGTCTGTGTGGGTTTCCTCCAGGTATTCCGGTTACCTCCCACAATGCAAAGATTAAATTGCCCATAGTGTTAGGTACAGTAGTCAGAGGGAAATGGGTCTGGGTGGGTTACTGTTTGGAGGGTTGGTGTGGACTTGTTGGGCCAAAGGCTCTGTTTTCACACTGTAGGTAATCTAATAAAAAGAAACTTTCAAAAGCTGTTTGGGGGCAGATGTTCGCAGGTAGAGAGACAGCTGGAAAATGAGAAGCCTACAGAAATGAGATAATGAGCATCCAAAGAAAGTATATTCCTGTCAGGGTGAAAGGAAAGGCTGGTAGGTATACGGAATGCTGGATGACTAAAGAAATTGAGGGTTTGGTTAAGAAACAGAAGGAAGCATATGTCAGGTACAGACAGGATAGACCGAGGGAATCCTTAGAAAAGTATAAAGGCAGTAGGAGTATGCTTAAGAGGGAAATCAGGAGGGCAAAAAGGGGACATGAGTTAACTTTGGCAAATAGAGTTAAGGAGAATCCAACAGGTTTTTACAAATATATTAAGGACAAAAGGATAACTGGGGAGGGAATAGAGCCCCTCAAAGATCAGCAAGGCGGCCTTTGTGTGGAGCCACAGAAAAAGGGGACGATACTAAAATTTCTTTTGCATCAGTATTTAATGTAAGGAAATTGATGGTGACATCTTGCAAAATGTCCACATTACAGAGGCGAAAGTGTTGGATGTCTCAAAACATGTAAAGGTGGATAAATCCCCAGGACCTGATCAGGTGTACCCTAGAATTGTGAAGGAAGCTAGAGAAGTGATTGCTGGGCCTCTTGCTGAGACATTTATATCATCGATAGTCACAGGTGAGGTGCCGGAAGACAGGAGGTTGCTAACGTGGTACCACTGTTTAAGAAGGGTGGTAAGGACAAGCCAGGGAACTATAGACCAATGAGCCTGACGTCGGTGGTGGGCAAGTTGTTGGAGGGAATCCTGAGGGACAGGATGTACATGTATTTGGAAAGGCAAGGACTGATTCGGGATAGTCAACATGGCTTAATGCATGGGAAATCATGTCTCACAAACTTGATTGAGTTTTTTGAAGAAGTAACAAAGAGGATTGATGAGGGCAGAGCAGAAGATGTGATCTATATGGATTTCAGTAAGGTGTTTGACAAGGTTCCCCATGTGAGACTGATTAACAAGGTTAGATCCCATGGAATACAGGGAGAACTAGCCATTTGGATACAGAACAGGCTCAAAGGTAGAAGACAGAGGACGGTGGTGGAGGGCTGTTTTTCAGACTGGAGGCCAGTGACCAGTGGAGTGCCACAAGGATCGGTGCTGGGTCCACTACTTTTTGTCATTTACATAAATGATTTGGATGCGAGCATAAGAGGTTCAGTTAGTAAGTTTGCAGGTGACACCAAAATTGGAGGTGTAGTGGACAGTGAAGAGGGTTACCTCAGATTACAACAGGATCTGGACCAGCTGGGCCAATGGGCTGAGAAATGGCTGATGGAGTTTAATTCAGATAAATGCGAGGTGCTGTATTTTGGGAAAGCAAATCTTAGCAGGACTTATACACTTAATGGTAAGGTCCTAAGGAGTGTTGCTGAACAAAGAGACCTTGGAGTGCAGGTTCATAGCTCCTTGAAAGTGGAGTCACAGGTAGATAGGATAGTGAAGAAGGCGTTTGGTATGCTTTCTTTTAATGGTCAGAGTATTGAATACAGGAGTTAGGAGGTCATGTTGCAGCTGTACAGAATATTGGTTAGGCCAGTGTTGGAACGTTGCGTGCAATTCTGGTCTCCTTCCTATCGGAAAGATGTTGTGAAACTTGAGAAGGTTCAGAAATGATTTACAAGTAGTTTGCCAGGGTAAGAGAATTTGAGCTATAGGGACAGGCTGAACAGACTGTTTTTCCTGGATTGTCGGAGGTTGAGGGGTGACCTTATAGGGGTTTAAATAATCATGAGGGGCATGGATAGGATAAACAGACAAAGTCTTTTCCCTGTGGTCGGGAGTCCAGAACTAGAGGGCAGAGGTTTAGGGTGAGAGGGGAAAGATATAAAAGAAACCTAAGGGACAATATTTTCACACAGATGGTGGAATGAGCTGCCAGAGGAAGAGGTGGAGGCAGGTACAGTTGCAGCATTTAAGAGGCATTTGGATGGGTATATGAATAGGAAGGGTTTGGAGGGATATGCGCTGGGTGCTGGCAGGTGGAACTAGATTGGGTTAGGATATCTGGTCAGCATGGATGGGTTGGACCGAAGGGTCCGTTTGCATGCTGTATGTCTCTATGACTCTCTGACTTTATTTGTTTTTACTGCTGAAACCAATATTCACTTCCTCAGTTTTGCAATTTGATAATTTTGTCTGACTTGCATTCTCTGTCACAGTGACTTAGGATTGTTTATGGGAAGGAAGGAAGGCAAGTCACCTCAGCATCTAGCATCATAACTGTTTGTTTACCAAGCTGTGATGCATTCCGACTTGCTTTAGTTATTGATTGGCCATTTGGCACAAGTAGAAAACAATTGTTTGTATTTCCTCACAAACCTTCCTGATTCTTACAATCTGAACATTCTTCAGTGTTCATAGCAGTGGAATACAGTTCTTCCAATCTGTTATTGCCATCGGATTCACAATCAACGTTGAGATCCTCAGTGTCTTTGGAGATCCCAGGTGGATTGAGAATAAAGATCTACTGACACAGATTGAAAAAAATTACATGAAATTTCATGGAAGCCGCCATAGAGAAGAGGCAACAAATGCCCACTGGCTCTGACTCTGACTCTGACTCTGTACTTGATGATCCACAATCATCCCTGATGCAGCCTCCCTAGAGATCTTCCCAAAGTAAATTAGAATGACCAGACAGTTTTAAACATGTGTACTTTGTAGGATTGTAAAATGCTGTTGGTGCTCAAATATATTTTTATCACTAATTGACAGGTCTTTGATCTGACCAACCCTTAACGTAATGCTGATGGATGGTAAGGCGTTCCTTACTCTCACTGCTCCTGTCATATCGGGTTAAGTCAAATGTGGCTCACTGACCATGTCTATATTGTTGGGGCTCCTTTGCTTCACAATATTAATAACGACCTTTAATATCTGGTGTCTGTCCTACTTTTTGCACTGGTTTGGACTCCACAGATCTACTGTGCCATGGTTGATCTTCCCTTTGGATTGGTCTATGTTTTCCTTGGACCTCTACTTCACTCACCAGCTGAATTAACTGGACTCAAGTCAGCTTTTCTTCCATCTGCACTAAAACTGGCAATCTCAGCAATCCCTACAACAACTCTGATGAGTTCTGACTTGAAATCACCATAGTCACCTTCTCCAGTAATCTGTAAAGATTATTAATGAAATTGTCAATGGAGTTCCCTGATACTCATTTCCTTCCATTAAACCTTGCTGTTTCAAAACTTTAACTTTTTCTGAGTGTAAGTTAATTGTCAAAGGCTTTCAATACTTTGGTGAGCAATAACATTATTAGCTGTAGTTTTAATTGTATATGAAAGGGTACTAACTTGTTCAGCTTCTGATTTAGTATCTAGTTTGGGAGCTTTTCTGTACCTTTTCCTCTGCAGTGACCAATTAGAATTGTAGAATCCCTTTAGTACAGAAAGAGGTCATTCAGCCCATTGAGTCTGCACCAACCATTCAAACTGCACCCCACCCAGAATCAGGCCTCCACTGTTTCCCTGCAACCTTATACTTGCCATGATTAATACACTTAGCCTACACATCCCTGGATGCTACAAAGAAATTTAGCATGGCCTCTCCATCTAATCTGCACATATTTGGACTGTGGGAGGCAACCAGAGTACCCTGAGGAAATCCATGGAGACGCAAATTCTGCACAGTCATCCGAGGCTGGAATCAAACCCAGTCCCTATATTCACGCATCCTATTTCTGAAATTAAACTTTTAGAGCAAAAGTATTTCTGATACCGTGTCTTCCTAATGTGGTTGTTTCACTTCCTTGCTTAAAACATTTTTATTTTGCAGTAATGACTGTCATGAGGAATTTCTTGGTTTTGTAGCTGAAATGGATGATTGCCACCTTTAGCAGTTAAAATGAGTGATTCACAGCTTTTTTGCAGCTTCTTTGGATGAGCTCCAGCTGTATGCAGCTTTTATAAATGATGCTTGAATGAAATGGCTTCACTGTATGAGTTCAACTGCCTTCAGCTTTAATGAGTGATGCTCACTTTAATCATTGTTTGATAAAATTACTCCAGTTATTCACAGCCTGAAGAAACAAATTCCTCTTTTTTTCATCTCTGGATGATTCTTGATTTGTGCAGCTCCTTTTACAATCTTTCCCTTCATTGCTGATACTGCTTCCTACCTTTGACTCAATTTAATAAAGGATGTCCTGCCTTTTCTGCTGCTTCAATAAAATTTTTTAATGTTCTTCTAATATTAAGTTAGAATGCATCTCCTTACATTTCTAATCTTTCTCTTTATTGATTTAATTCTAGCTTTGCAATGCATTCAGGTCTTCAATCCCAGTTTAAGTTGCTTTTGTAGTCATTGATATCCCTTACTTCATCGACATCTCTTGGTTACCTCCTGTTATTGTGGCAAAGCTCAAGCTGAGCTGCAAATTCTTCCTTTTCAATTTCCTAGCCTGTAATACTTTCATATTTTAAAACTTCCCCTTCCCATCAAGGATTTTAACTTTGCCTGAGATGTCCATTCACTCTCCAACTCCTGAAACCCCTTTACAGCTGTTCTGACAGATCACTGTCACATGTTGCAGTCCATATTTGCTTTAGATTGGCTTCGCCAGGGAGTCTCTCACTCTTCTCAGAATGGGTCTAACCGGGTTTGAAATGAGTGAATTTTGAGAAGACTTGCAGTTCAGGTAGAGGTTCTGGATATAGGTTTGCTCACTGAGCTGCAAAGTTAATTTTCAGACTTTTCATCACCATACTAGGTAACATCTTAAGTGAGCCTCTGAATCAAGCACTGATTTTTCTATTTGTATGTTTGAGTTTCTTACGGTTGGTGATATCATTTCCTATGGTGACATCATTTCCTTTGCTGATGTCATTTCCTGTTCTTTTTCTCAGGGTGGTAAATGGGATCCAAGTCAATGTGTTTGTCGAGTTCCAGTTAGAATGCCATGCTTGTAGGAATTCTTGTGCATGTCTTTGTTTGGCTTGTCTTAGGATGGATGTGTTGTTCCAGTTGAAGTGGTGTCCTTTCTCATCCATACGTAAGGGTACTAGTGAGAGTGGGTCATGTTGTTTTGTGGCTAATTGATGTTCATTTGTCCTGGTGACTAGTTTTCTGCCTGTTTGTCCAATATAGTATTTGTTACAGTTTTTGCAAAGTATTTTGTAAATGACATTAGTTTTGTTTGTTGTCTGTATATGGTCTTTCAAGTTCATTAGCTACTGTTTTAGAGTTTTGGTAGGTTTGTGGGCTACCATGATGCCAAGGGGTCTGAGTAGTTTGGCAGTCATTTCCACGATGCCTTTGATGTAGGGGAGAATGGCTAGGTTTGAATGAAATGTGGAGCTTATTAAAGTACTCACTACTGCACGTCCTTGATAAGTATGTACCAGTCAGGCAAGGAGGAAGTTGTCGAGTGCAGGAACTGTGATTTACTAAGGAAATTGAATCTCTTGTCAAGAGGGAGAAGAAGGCTTATGTTAGGGTGTGATATGATTGCTCAGTTAAGGTGCTTGAGAGTTACAAGTTAGCCAGGAAAGACATGAAGAGAGAGCTAAGAAAAGCTAGGAGGGGACTTGAGAAGTCATTAGCGGATAGGATCAAGGAAAACCCTATGGATATATCAGGAATAAAAGGATGACTAGAGTAAGATTAGGGACAATCAAGCATAGTAGTGGGATGTTGTGCGTGGAGTCAGAGGAGATGGGGGAAGTGCCAAATGAATACTTTTCCTCAGTATTCACACTAGAAAAAGACAATGTTGTAGAGGAGAATACTGAGATACAGGCTACTCAACTAGATGTGCTTTAGGTGCATAAGGAGGAGGTGTTAGCAATTCTGGAAAGTATAAAAATGGATAAGTCACCTCACCTGGATGAGATTTATCCTAGGATTCTCTGGGAAGCCAGGGAGGAGATTGCCAAGCCTTTGGCTATGATCTTTAAATTGTCATTGTCTATAGGAATAGTGCCAGAAGACTGGAGGATAGCAAATGTTGTCCCCTTGTTCAAGAAGGGGAGTAGAGACAACCCTAGAAATTATAGACCTTTAAGCCTCACTTCGGTTGAGGGTAAAGTGTTGGAAAGGGTTATAAGAGATAGGATTTATAATCATCTGGAAAGGAATAAGTTGATTAGGAATAATCAACATGGTCTTGTGAAGGGTAGGTCATACCTCACGACCTTATTGAGTTCTGTGAGAAGGTGACCAAATAGATAGATGAGGGTAAAGTGGTTGATGTGATGTACATGAATTTCAGTAAGGCATTTAATAAGGTTTCCCATGGTAGACTATTGAACAAAATATGGAGGCATAGAATTGAGGGTGATTTAGCAGTTTGGATCAGAAATTGTTTAGCTGAAAGAAGATGGTGGTTGATGGGAAATATTCATCCTGGAGTTCAGTTACTAGTGGGGTACTGAAGGATCTGTTTTGGGTCCACTGTTGTTTGTCATGCTTATAAATGACCTGGATGAGGTCATAGAAGGATGGGTTAGTAAATTTGCAGGTGACTCTGAAGTTGATAGAGTTATGGATCGTGCTAAAGGATGTTGTAGGTTACAGAGAGACATAGTTAAACTGCAGAGTTGGGCTGAGAGGTGGCGAATGGAGTTCAATGTGGAACAGTGTGAGGTGATTCACTTTGAAAGGAGTAAGAGGAATACAGAGTACTGGGCTAATGGTAAGATTCTTTGTAGTGTAGATGAGCAGAGAAATCTCGGTGTCCAGGTACATAGATCATTGAAAGTTGCCACCCAGGTTGATTCAGAGTTGTTAAGAAGGTATACGATGTGTTAGCTTTTATTGGAAGAGGGATTGAGTTTTGGAAGCATGAGGTCAAGCTGCAGCTGTACAAAACTCTGGTGCGGCCGCACTTGGAGTATTGCATACAGTTCTGGTCACCACATTATGGGAAGAATGTGGAAGCATTGAAGAGTTCAGAGGAGATTTACTAGGATGTTGTATGGTACAGAGGGAAGGTCTTATGAGGAAAGGCTGAGGACTTGAGGTTGTTTTCATTAGAGAGAAGAAGGTTGGGAAGTGACTTAATTGAGACATGTAAGATAATCAGAGGGTTAGATCGGGTGGACAGTGAGAGCCTTTTTCCTCAGATGGTGATGGCTAGCACAAGGGGACATTGCTTTAAATAGAGGGGTGATTGAAATAGGACAGATGCCAGAGGTAGTTTCTTTACTCAGAGAATAGTATGGGAGTGGAATGCACTGCCTGCAACAACAGTAGACTCGCCAACTTTAAGGGCATTTACATGGTCATTAGATAAACAGACGGATGAGACTGGAATAGTGTAGGACAGATGGTTTTCAGATTGGTTCCATAGGTTGGCACAACATCGAGGGCTGAAGGGTATTTACTGCACGGAATTATTCTACGTTATGTGTTGTATGCCTCCTGAGCAATTAGGGATGGGATATAAATGCTCTCATCTGATGAATAAATAAACCAAATGGAGCCCATTGTTGAAGTTGAATTGATGCTGCATGATGTCATTTATGAGCACATTATTGTGGTGATCCGAGAATATTTTCCTCACTTTTTTAACAAGCACGTTTTTCTGCTTATTCTTCATGGCACACAAAGGAACGTCTGTGTCTTTCCACTCAGAATCATGCCTTTTACACAATTTGGCCCTATCCACGAACAGGACTATTTTGCTGTGATCACCGAAGCAAAGTTATTAATCCGAGTATCAAGCATAGTCTTTGGTCATATAATACCATTTTATAATCATGACCACTGATAAATTATCATCTGTTCTGTATTATCCAACCAATTCATTATACAATTTATAACTTCCTCTGGAATCCCTGATGTAGGAACAATTTATTATAATCCCTGCATGCAAATTGCCTTATTCAGTGGGGATATTCACAAATTCTTGTTTCAAATATGTGTTGAAATGTCTTTGGATGGTTTGATTATGCCAAACTAACAATGACCAAAAATTGTTCAAACAAGTTCAGAAAGAATGCTAACATTTATTATTGCTTTACATATCAAATTGAACCAATCAATTATTCTTGGTGATTTATATGTGAATAGTTTTACTGATTTGGTCTTGATTCATAAATTTGTTAGATTTGAAAACATTTGCATTTCCCCATTCAAATTTGGAACTCAAAACCTGCTTACAATGTGTGAATGGTGAGGAAGAGGAAATCATTGATATAATCTGTCTTATTTCAATATTGCTAATTTTTTTTTAAAAAATTTCTTTTTAAAGGGAGCAAATTATGCTCAAATCGGTGTGAAATGTGTCCATTTTGTGCTTAGGTATTTTAACCTTAAATCCAAATGCTGTGATCCACTATAACAGCAAATCTCCAGCTTCACAGCCTAGCTGCCTTATTTTCTTTGTCTTACCTTCTTCGTAGAACCTCAAACATTGAAAAGTTCATGCTTGCTGTACGGAGCTGTTTGCTGAGTTGAGACTTGCCAATCAGAAGTGACTGATCATTAGTCAAGCATTCTCAATTTACTTGAGAACATCAGTGTTGTTTTATAAATCCAAGCTCAACCTTTACTTTATCTTAATGATTGGCCTGAATGTGCTAATGAAGTTATAGTCAGCTAATCACCCAACTGTTTGATCTTAATGGTATCTGGCATTGACCTTCACACATATATACCTCAATTAACAAAATTATGCTTTACATGTCAATTCATTGCAAAAACAATCTATGGTTATAAGAGACGTGAACTACTTTATGACTGAATAACATACCGTTAAATATTTTATGTATTTATTAGCTTCATAAATGGAAAACATTTATTGTTACTTCTTACATTCTATCTTTGTAAAATGATAAACATGAAGGAAACATGAATTTATGACCAGCTTACCTGTATCATAATTAATCATCATCTTTTGAGAGCTGAACTGCAATTGTATCAATTCCTCTTGGCTCTCAAATGTATCCAGTAATTACAATTCAACTCTGTTTTTGTTTCCATGGATTGGTTTGTTAAACACAATTAATATGACCCTGAAAATGGCCATTTATCCATTTTTAAAAAATCAACTCATGCTTACAAATTCAAGATAAATAATGCTAAGATATGAGTCCAGTATTTAGATTGTACTTATTCTAGGTTTACAGGCTTAATACAGGGTGTAAAGGGGCCAACTTATCAGTCAGCGAGCTTGCATGTGCTTTGTGCTAGCAGTGACTTGTACTCCATATTGGTTTGAACTCCTCAGTCGGCATCCAAACACATTCTTGATGCTAACATTTGACCCTTGCCTGATGAAAATTAGGAGCCTAATGCCTGTTTTAAAGAATTGGTATGTAAATGATCATTAAGTAAGAACGTGCTGCATTCAATTTTGCTATTCAATTCAACTGGGGGCTATCGCTAAAAATGTATATTTAACTTCTTTTCCTTGAATTATTGCACTGGCTGGAGCAGGATAATCTGGGCATGTTTGTCACAGATAACATGATATTTGGATGCAATGCGATTCCTAATTTATGTCCGCAACCTGATCAAGATTCTAACAGGAAACCCCAAATTATTAATTGTCCAGATGAGGAGGGAGAACTGGTTTCCCTATTTATTCATTCACCCAGAAAACAAAGTAATTTAGATTTTAAAAATGAGCCAATTTAACCAGACTTCCTTGAGTTAATACATTTTATTGACGGACTAAACATGAGAATAATATGCATACATAGAGATTGGAAATAAGGGATAATGAAATAAAACATAAACTTTTTAAAAGCTACACAGTTTGTCTCAGAAAAGTTCTTAAAGAGCAGATAAATGAATAATGTGGCAACTTAGTGGAGGCTACTATTGGTATTGGCATTGACAGTTTAAGAGTTGGTTTCATGATTTTTAGTTTTGCAGATCAGTTAAGATTCTGTAGTTTTGATTCCTTTTGACTATGATTGAATTCCAGCAGTCAAGACGAGAGAGAATCTTTCTGTTGTCTTTTATTTTTTTGCTGGTTTTCATCACTTGCAGTAAGAGATGGTCTTCCTTTACTCGCAACATAACATAGCTGCAGATGGTTCTTTGATTGTGACCTTCACAGCACGTAAGCTAGTATACACTAGAATGTTTAGCCCCACTAGCACATTCCAGTAAAGTTGAACCAGGCTTTAAACCTCTGTCACTTGTATATTATATTCTTGAATGAAATAAATACAAAATGTCTTTGTAATCTTTAGGGAGTAGCTTGCTGTTGAGGTCATCAACCTTTTGTTATCTCAAGATGTTCTTTTGTTTCTTTGACATCTTTAAGTGTTATGCACCATTGGTCCCACACAGAATACTTTACAGCCAGTCACTGAATTTGCTCAATTTAACTCTGTCACAATCCTGTTTTAAACATAAAACATTTTGGAATTAAGAAATTAAAAGATTTGCTGTTTTTGGAGTTTGACACAGTTGTTGTAACACCAAGGTCATATATTTTTACAGATTGAAGAATGTTGGAATTCAGCCAAGGTCAAATGGAATCCCAATTACAGAAGCTTAGCCAATCTATAAATCTGCAAAATGCATTAACATTTCCAGTGAAATCTATAGCTGTCTTAGAGTGCCAGATTTCTATCACGTCTTATGTGAAGAACTAATTCCTGAATTCACTCCTGAAAGGACCAGTTGTAAATTCAAGAAAATGTTGCCTTGATCTAATCAAGTGAATCCTTTTAACAAATTAGTACATTGGTACAAAAAGTAATCAGAAAAGCTCAGATAAGACGATGGTAGGAATCTGAAATGTACTGCCTCAGAGGGTAGTTGAGGTGGGAAACCTTTTAAACCTTTCATAATGGATTCATTAGATGAGCCCTTAGAATGTCACAACATTCAAGGCTAGGGTCCAAATGTTGGGAAATGGGATTAGTGTAGATTTAAAGTAGTGTTTGTCAGTATACACTCAATGGGCCAAAGTCCCTCTTCTGTACTATATGATTCTATGAAAATCAGAACAGGTGGAGATTATCCAACCCAAACATATACAGTGGTCAACCCTCCAGGATTGTCCTGTTGTCTCCAGCAATTGAAGTTCAATCTCCAGGATATTGCATGTCCAACCCTGGAGGAAAACAGCAGATACATTTTAAACTTTACTTTTTATCAATTTTTAGATAATTTCTCTTTGTCAGATATAAAAATATGTAAAATAAGAAAAGGGAAGGCTGTTTCATTGACAGTCAAGCATTTTACTACTTGATAATAATTTTGTTTTGCTTCCAATAGGTGCAACATGGTAGTGTGGATGTATTGGTTGGCTGGGGCTCATAGAAAGTCATGTGTTGAAATGTCCAGGAATAGATTCAATCACAGTTGGCAACCCTACAGTTCAATTAGGTCATTATTGGTCTTTATTTCAAGTCTATTGACCTGCTTTGGTTTCAAACACCCCTGTAACATGGTCATAACTTATATTCAGTGTTTAAATTTTGGTATTAAAAACACAATTTCTAACTTTATGAATAATACCAAACTGGAAGGATTGGTCACCATTGAGGAAGACATGAAAATTGCAGGAAGATGTCCACAGTACTATCATGAAGCTCTTACTGTACCAGCACACGAGGTAGATAGGCCTCACCAAAGAAATTACATCTAAGGTCATTTATGCTTTTAGTACAGTCCCAACAAACTTGCGATGAACATAAGTAGCAGCCAATTGAATTTCACAGCCACTGTCCTTGCAATGGTGAAGACTTTTGGATGTGTCACTGCAGTTCTATTTAAGTTCCAATTAATTCCAATTCTTCCCACAGTCTGAAAATAAGCAGGTCAGGTAGACTGGCCATGCTAAATTGCCCACTGTGTCAAGGGATGTACAGGCTAAGTACATTAGCCATGGGAAATGCAGGGTTATAGGCTTAGGGTGGGGGAGGGAGGGGAGGTAGGACGGTCTGGGTGGATTGGAGGGTCAGTGCAGACTTGATGGGCTGAATGGATTCCATGATTAGATTACTTACAGTGTGGAAACAGGCCCTTCACCTCCAACAAGTCCACACCGACCATCCAAAGAGCAACCCACCCAAACCCATTCTCCTACATTTACCCCTTCACCTAACACTACAGGCAATTTAGCATGGTCAATTCACCTAACCTGCACATTTTTGGACTGTGGGAGGAAACCGGAGCACCCAAAGGAAACCCACGCAGACACGGGGAGAATGTGCAAACTCCACACAGAGAGTTGCCTGAAACGGAATTGAACCCAAGTCTCTGGCTTTGTGAGGCAACAGAGCTAACCACTGTGCCATCCTCCTGCCCCAAATGATGATGCTATCATTCTATATAAAATTCACATATGCTTCTTTTACTACTTCTTTGGCCATATTTTACTTCAGTTTAAAAAAAAAGTGATTTCCATCTAAATTAATTAGTGATTATTGCCATGAATGAATCATTTTCCACTGTCAACTAACATAACAGAACAGTTCAAGAGTGCACTTGGATTCTAGTCTGCACTTTTGCTGGAACTTGTAGCAAAAGAGATGTCTTACACTAATATTATTGTTGCTTTTTGACAATTCTGTCAGATTAAAAGTCCTAAAAAACAGAATTAGTGATTATTGCAATTTATCATTGAGTCAAAATAGATGATCATGAGCAAATTTAAACAGATTCCCACTAACAAAATACTCTAGAGAAACAATTGTAAAATTGTTCAAGAAGCATCTCAGAATTACTTACATCAGTTCTCAAGTTTATCAGATTACACTTGTTATATATATTTTCTACAATGTTTTTCAAGAACAGCACAGTGGTTAGCAATGTTGCCTCATAGTGCCAGGGACCTGGTTTGATTCCAAAATTGAACGACTGTCTATATTGAGTTTGCATATTCTCTCTGTGTTTGCTGGGTGTTTGGGTTTCCTCCCACAATTCAAAGATGTATAAGTTAGGTGGATTGGCCTTGCTAAATTGCCCAAAGTGTTCAGGGAAGGTGCATTTAGTGCATTAGCCAAGGGAAATGGAAGGATGCGAGGATGTGGTAGGGGGATGGGTCTGGGTGGGATGTACTTTGGAGCATCGGTGTGCACTTGTTGGGCTGAATGGCCTATTTCCACACTGTTGGGATTCTATGATTCTGCCGGAGAATAGCTTTTGCGCTCACTGATCTGAAACTGAATCAGAAAGACAGTCCAGCTGCTTTTAAGGCAAAGTAGATCATAACTAAATGACACCTGCAGGACATAGGTTAAAACAATGTGGAGATTTGCCTCAAAGCTTATTCAGTAAATGCACAATCCAATGTATCACTGAACCATAAGACCAATTAGGTGTTAAGTTTAGTACCTGTTCTAGGTTTGGATAATTGAATGCAGCTCTGGTTAAGATTAGGGTACTGCAATGGACCTCTTGGCTAGACAAGAAAATATATTCAGAGTTCCCGATTTCAACAATTGTTCCGGTGACTCATAGTAACCCCTACTGGCAAATGTTGTGCAAGTGGGTGGTTGAGTGCATGCATGCGTGTGTGTGTATTTGTTATTGGCGTGTATACATGTGTATTTGCCAATGTGGGAGAGTCCTGGATATAATTCAATCTGACCTTCTTCCTTGTTGAATAACCTGATGCATGAGGAATGACTGCTAAGTGGGATGCCAAATATCAGTGAATTTTAACTTAGTGTTTTTGGTACAGAAGGACAGAAGAGAACTAAAATAGTGCAAACACCACTGACAACATAACCTATAGCAGGTGTCTGCATACTTTAAAAAGAAATTTGTCTTCAACTGGAAAACATTTTGAAAGACACAAAGCAAAGGTGTCTGATTACTTGTATCTGCATGTGTATAAATGGAAATGAATGTGTGTTCAAGTGTCTTTAATTAACGTATCCAAATGATATCTACAGCATTTGCAGCCCTGAAAAGCAAACTTTGAAAACAGGAAATGCTGTGCTCAGCTCAGCTTGCTTGCATCCGTATATGACACCAGAACGTTTAAGGATCCTTGATGCACAACAGCTATAAAAATATTTACCAGATGGGGGGAGTGGTCAGCTAACTGGTAATTTGCTATGTGGTGATCTTTGCGACAGTGAGAAATAAGATAACGCTTTTCAGATGTAGTTGGATTTTTGTGTTTTTTTGGCTGTCAGTTTCATCGAGGCTCATGAAGGGTTTCTCTCCAGGAGGCTGAGCCAAGATGTAAGCGGTATCTTACCAAACACGACTTGCTAAATACCACCCAGTCCATCACGCCTGATTCTAGCTCCATCTTCTGTCACTGCACATGGAAAAACGTTGCAGAATCAACTGGCAGTGCCACAGGTGCCAGTGCCATCTTTAAAGGTCCACTGTACACACAGACAGGCACTGTTAAACCGGTGCCTCCAGGCGTATTCCTTGGCAGTTTTCCTGGACATGGCAGAGAGAGTGGAGAAGCTGATTCCTTGCTTTGTGGACGGGGACTTTGCGGTCCTGGGAAACAGGGCACTGCAGAAGCTGGACTACCCCCTCACCTAGGACCAGTCGCTTAGGTCACAACACTATCAGGCTAGCCTGTTCAAAGATTGCCCATGTGAGTCAATGTAGTGTTGACTCTCTGGAGGAATGCAGAGCAATGTAGGAAGAAGTTCAGTGATCTCCACTCTGCCAGGATAAGTGCTACCATCATTTCGCTGATTCCACACATTCACACCATTTCTGCTGCAGTACCCGTTTCCTACCAAGGCTCATGGTCCACAGTTCTCACTATTTTATACAGCTTCCCTCCCTCACTCTCACCAACCCCCAACCCCCAGCACCACTAACCCCGCATGCCTTCTGCACTGCATGCTCACTCATAAAAAGTTACAGCTATGCCACCCACTTTCACCTCCACTTATACACACTTCTCAGTCATTTCAGGAGGAAAACCGCTTGAGTCAAGAGGGGTGGTGGGCTGCCTAATATTCAGCTCTTTGCCCACTGTAAGATGATCCTGACTTTGATTGCCCCAACTGGCTGACTGGCTGACTGTGTTCAAAATCCTGGACTGGCATTAAACGTTGCCCTTGGCGGACTATGTCAGATCCTCCTGAGCAATGATATTCCTCTTGACTTGACTAAGGCTTACTGACATCCATAACAAACTTTCCAGCTTTGTGTCTGTGCTCAAAGGCAAGTAAAGGCTGAGGGGAAAGGGGCAAAATAGCAAGATAAAGCAGGGATGCTCTGAGCATTCGGGCAGGTTGTAAGTGAGTGCACAGTAAAACAAGTAAACAGTTTGGAGATGCAGCCTGGCCCAGTCCATGAGCTGAGTGTGTGTATCTGAGCACACAGTATCCCAGCTGCAGCATTACCATGATTACTGCTATTGCATCCCAAGGTACAAAGTTAACAATCACACAACACCAGGTTATAGTACAACTGGTTTATTTGGAAGCACTAGCTTTCGGAGCCCTGCTTCAAAAATCAGTGCTCCAAAAGCTAGTGCTTTTAAATAAACCTGTTGGACTATAACCTGGTGTGGTGTGATTTTTAACTTTGTCCACCCCAGTCCAACACCGGCTTCTCCACATCATGACCTGAAGGTACAACATTGAAGCATAGAAGTGAATTGTAGGTGTGTCATAAGGATTTTAGAGGCTGGTGCATGTCTGATGCCAATGTCTCTGGATGTGGGGTGCATGTAGCTGGTGCCCTGATGTTGGTACCCAATGTCCAAAATGGATGTTCTTTGGTGTAGGTAGCGAGCTGAAGTTGCCAGCCATCTGCTCTGAGATCATTGTCAAGAATTCTTGGCATCCAGTTTGTTCTTACTATATGATAGGATAAGAAGCTGCATATTAATGAGGTGAGATGTGTAGTTAATAAAGTTAATAACAAATAATAATTCCCCTTATAAAGCAACTTTCCACAGCCTAGTGATAATCTCACTTCAATGTACGTAACATTCTCAAAAGCTGCTGCAGTTTTTCAAGACATAGGCCTCACTGGACCTCTCTCACAGCTCTGCCATATTTCTCTTCATATTTCATATAGTTAAGGCACCTATAAGGTATTATCAGCTCTGTCTATAATGCTGACAACATAAGTGGCAATAATCTGCTGTTATTGGAGTTTATTTACATTGATTTAAATTTTCAAACGCTTTTTAAAATTTTTATCATATACCATTCCAACATTTTGTGGCATGTGAAAGGATTATATTCCAGGTCTTGCTCTGACCTCCTGCTGCTCTGTAGCTATCCCCCAGGAGTAGCATAAGATGACCCTGGCTTCACTTGATCTTTGATTCTTTACCTGCTTTCATTAATTTGCGCTTCACCCTGATAGGCTGGCTATGATTGGGAATGTATCCTTCACTAAAATGGACATGGTCCTAGCCATAGACCTTCAAGTTGTAGCATACATTTCTATGTTTATATAGGTTTCATGTTTCTTCTATATGCTCAATCACTGAGTAAACCTGCATGTTTTATTGTGGGATTTATTTAACGTATCAAAATATGAGTGATTAAATTGGATTGACTAGTTAAAAGATTAAAAGGCTAACTCTTTTTGTGGAACTGTGTCACTCAAAAATTATAGGCACCAGTGAATCTTAAGCTGCTGTAAACTACTTCCACAAGATATGCGTGTTTTCTTTATTTCCAATTGTTCTGTTATCTTTTGATTCTACCACTTTGGACTCATTCATTCAAAGTAAGCAATACGATAAATCTGCAGGACTTCGTGCTATAATTCATCGTATTTCCAATGACGGCTGCGATAACCTATGGCCTTCGCTGAATTAGTTCAGTGCAGCTGGGCAGCAGTGGGCACACTGCAATTTGTCAACCTTGACAAACATATGATGTCAGTCGTGGCTTTGTGGAAGCACTTTCACCTCCAGGTCAGAAGGTGACTCAAGCCCTACACCAGAAAGATTAGGTTAACACTCAGCTGCAGTACACTGGGGTACTGTATCATTTTTTCTATACGGTTACAATGTTCCTGTAGCAAGAGTACTGCATTGGTTGTAAAATACTTTGGGATGTCGAGAATAAATTATACCAAGGCATCATTTGACTTGTCTCTTGAACGTCAAAGGTCCCATGGCACAATTTCAAAGAAAAGCAGCTGGAGAGGGGTGGAGCAGTGGGGGAGGGCTTTTCTAGACTTGTGGTGTTTTCCCAGTGTCCTGGTCAATGTTTATCTCTCAACTAAGATAACTGAAACCAAACTGTCTGGACGTCACTACATAGCTGTTTGTGGAACCCAACTCTGCACAAATGGATTGCTGTGATTTCTCTTCTGCCAAAGTGTTTTGATGTCAAGAGTACAGCGTCGATTGTAAAATGCTGTGGGAAGTCCTGTGGCAGCAAAAGGTGCTTCATAAGTGCAAGTCTTTCTATCTGTTTACTTGAATGCCCTTGTGGGTAGCAAAGGAGGTAGGGACAACAATCCTGATTATGTTCTATTGACTGCCCCTGGAAATTGTGCCTGTGAATCCTGGTGACAATGAGACTGAGCACAACAATGCTGCAGCCATTGCCTAGGATCAGCATGAAACATGGTCACTACAGCATGTTATTGAAACAGCACTAATGGATCAGTCACATGAGATTAGTACTGCCAATGATTTAAAGCACAGACCTTGAGATTGTGGTTTGAAATCAGATTAGAACAACAAATACAGAAATAAACAACCACTAAATTGCTGAAAAACAGTCATATTAACCAGAAACTGTCTTACAACTAATGCTACTGAATTCTCACTTTTGAGAGAAACAGACACTATTGTTGTTACAGATGTGAAGCTAGTTCGCTGATGACCTCTTTCAAATGTGATATATGACCTTTCCAAAGTTCAGCTCAAATTAGTCAAGTTCTATAGTGAACAGCTACAAGTCATCATATACATGATGTATATATTTATATATTGGTTTACCTATATATGTCACTCAATTATATGGTTGCCTGTCTTTTAAAAAAAATCATTATTCTTTATTGTCTTTTAAAATAGATTCTGTTTTACTTCATCCAGTAAAATCTAGCCAGCAATGTAAATTTGGATAGTGAATTTCCACAGGTATCAAAAAAGAAGAGTAAATAAAGTTCAAAGTTTGTGAGAAGATTCGTAGCTCGGGTGCTCGTTGTTATGGTTCTGTTCGCTGAGCTGGGAATTTGTGTTGCAGACATTTCGTCCCCTGTCTAGGTGACATCCTCAGTGCTTGGGAGCCTCCTATGAAGCGCTTCTGTGTTGTTTCCTTCAGCATTTATAGTGGTTTGTCTCTGCCGCTTCCGGTTGTCAGTTCCAGCTGTCCGCTACAGTGGCCGGTATATTGGGTCCAGGTCGATGTGTTTGCTGGTCCTGCAGGGGGTGAGAATGGGAAATTAATAACAAGGAACAATAATAAGGAAATGACAAATGAAATAAGCAAATACATTATCTTTGTCTTCACTGTCGTGAATGTTAAAAAAAACCCAGCAATTCAGTAAGTTAGGAAAGGAAGTTAGCAATCACTAAGAAAGCAGTACTGAGAAAATTGTTAGAACTATCGGATCCTGATGGATTTCATCCTAGAGTCTTAAAAGATGTTACTAAAGAGATAGTAAATGTGTTGGTGGTAATTTTCCAAAGTTCCCAACATTCTGAAAAGGTTCCAGCAGCCTAAAAAGTAGTAAACATAATCCATCTATTCAAGAAGGAAGGGAGACAGAAAATAGGAAACCTCAGGCCGATAACTTGACATCTGTCATGGGGAATTAATATCAGTCATTAAGGAGGTCCTAGTAACATAGGAACAAGAGTAGATCATTCAGACTGACGAGCTTGCCGCAGCATTCAATATGATTAGAATTGATTTATATTGTGTATTTTTAAAAATTCAAGATTTTTAGGAAGAGTCAGCATGGTTTTGTGTCATGGGAGTCATGTTTAAGCAACTTGTTGGAGTTCTTTCCAGGAATAAAGGTCTGGTGAGGATAAAAGACAGTCCAATGCTATACTGTACTCAGATTTCCACATCAAAGGTCATGGTGCAAAGTAACATATTAGCATGGATAGGACTGTGGCTGGCTGGAAGAAGACAGACTCAATGCATTGATTGTCAGGATATGATGAGTAAAGTCTAGTAGGGGCTCTCTGCTGGGCCCTCAACACTTTACAATTTGTATGAATGACTTGGATGAGGTGAGTGAAGATATTATTGCTAAATTTTCAGATTTTTATTTATTCGTTCATTAGACATGGGCATCAATGGTTGGCTAGCGATCCCCTTGAGAAGGTAGTGGTGAGCTGCCTTCTTGAAGCGACACAGTCCACCTGCTGTGGGTTGAGCCACAATGCCATCAGTGATCTATAATTACTTGGGTCATCTCTACTGCCCTTCTTGAACAAGGACACAACATTTGCAATTAGATTACTTACAGTGTGGAAACAGGCCCTTTGGCCCAACAAGTCCACACCCACCCGCCGAAACGTAACCCCCCATACCCCTACATTTACTCCTTACCCAACACTACGGGCAATTTAGCATGACCAATTCACCTGACCTGCACATCTTTGGACTGTGGGAGGAAACCAGAGCACCCGGAGGAGACACGGGGAGAACGAGCAAACTTCACACAGTCAGTCGCCTGAGGCGGGAATTGAGTCTGGGTCTCTGGCGCTGTGAGGCAGCAGTGTTAACCACTGTGCCACCGTGCCACCCACTCCAGTCCTCTGCTACTAAACCTGTAGACAATTTTCCACTTAGTTGAGTAGATGCTCTTATTGTAACTTTCATACTTTATTCTTCATATCTTCTATCTTGATGACACCAAGATAGAATGTTGCAACATCGATACAAGGAAGAAGTAGACAGATATCGATCGACTGGGTGAAACAGATAGTAGAAGTTTGGACGGTTATTTTAAAAAATAAAGAGTGAGAAAAAGTGAGCAGGTCCTATAGAAAATGAGCCTGGTAGGTAATGAAAACTAAGAAGATGGTAGGTTAGCTTACTCAATATTATCCTTCAGTCTTCACTGCGAATGATATAAATAATATTCCAGAAAAAGCTGATGATCATGAATATGAAGGGAGAAAGGAACTCGAGAAAATTACATCACCAGGAAAGTGGTGCAAAGCAAATTGTTGGAACTTATTTTATTCATTCACGGGATAAGGGCATCTATGGCCAAGGTGGCATTTATTGCCCAGAAGGTAGTTAAGACTCAGCCACATTGCTATGGGGCTGGAGTCACTTGCCACATTAGTGAACCAGATGGGTTTTTCCAAGAATCGTCAATGGATTCACAGTCATCATTGGACTTTTATTTTGATTTTGCTGAGCTTAAATTACACCCTCTGCTGTGGCGGAATTTGTGCCCAGGTCACTGGAAGATTAGCTGGGTCACTGGATTAACAGTCTAATGATAATAACACTAGGCCAACTGAGGATTAACAAGTCCCAGGACCTGAACGTTTGCACACTAGTGAACCGAAGTAGCTAGTGAGAGAGTTTTTGTTATTTGTTTAAGGGATGGAGGGCAGCATTTATTGCCCATCTCTAATTTCCCACATTGTTAGTCACATTACTGTCAACCTGGATTCATGTATAGTCCAGATAACTATAGCAGATTTCATTCCCTGAAGGATGATAGTGACCAAGATGTGTTTTTTTTTATGACAATGTGGGTTTATGGTTGTTATTTGACTTTTTTTTAGACTTTTATTTAATTCTATGTTGGAAGTTATGATTAAAGAAGTTATTAGATTTGATTACTTACAGTATGGAAACAGGTCCTTCAGCCCAACAAGTCCACACCGACCCGCCGAAGCGTATACCACCCAGAACCATACTCCTACATTTACTCCTTGAACTAACACTACAGGCAATTTAGCATGGCCAATTCACCTAACATGCACATTTTTGGATTGTGGGAGGAAACCAGAGCAAACCCACGCAGACACGGGGAGAATGTGCAAATTCCACATAGAGAGTCGCCTGAGGCGGGAATTGAACCCGGGTGTCTGGCGCTGTGAGGCAGCAGTGCTAACCACTGTGCTACCGTGCCGCCCATTAATGATGGAGCACTTGGATAAATTTGAGGTAATCAGGCTAAAGCAATGTGAATTTGTGAAAGGTTGATCATGTTTGATTAAGTTATTGGTGTCCTTTAAAGGAGTAACCTGTAAAGGGAAACAGTAATGTACTGTTGCTATACTTTCAGAAGATAGGTGATAATATAGGAACACAAAAATAGGAGTATGCCATTCAGTCCCTTAAGCCTGTCCCATCATTCAATGAGATCATGTTATCTAACTCTATATACCTGCCATTAACTCATATCCCTTGATATATTTATGTATCAAAAATGTACCATTCTCTGATGTAAATTAACCAATGATTCTGCATCCATTGTCCTTCGTAGAAGAAACTTCTAACAGTTGACCACTCTTTGCACATAGAAGTGTTTCCTATCCTCTGTCCTGAATGGTCTGGCCCTAATTCTCAAACTATACAATGTTACTTACAACAGTTTTATTCAGTCCCTATTCCTAACCTACTATTAATTTCTTCAGGACTTCTGGCAAGCTATTCTTGTTTCTATGATAAATACCGAGACAAAGTAATTATCCAACATGTCTGCTATTTTCCCATTGTCATTGACAATATCCAAACTTTCAGTCCTTAATGGGGCAACATTGCTCCCTAGTTCCAGAATCATTTATCTTTATCTACCTGTTAATATTTTGAAGACTTTGGCCTAAATTCTTGAGAAATCAGGCCTAATTTGTATAATCTCTCCTCAATAGGGCAAGTCCAGGTATAGTTCTTATAAATTTGCACTGGGTTGTATTCTCTCTAAGGTCAATATATCCTTCTTAAGGTGTGCTGCTCAGATCTGCTCTCAGTACTTCAAGTTATGTCTAACCAGGGTTTTATATAACTTCAGCATAGTGTTTGCATTCTTGTACTCCAATCCTCTAAGTATAAAAGCCAGCATTCCATTAGCTCTCTTAATTGTTTTCTGTATCTGTTTGTGACCTTTTAAAGATCTTTACAGCAAAACCCCCAAGTCTCTTTGGACATCCACTGTATTTCACTTCATACCATGTAGAAAGTACCCTGATCTATCATTTTTCAGTCCAAACTGGATAACCCCACACCTAAACTCTATCTGTCGCAGTTTCACCCATTCACTTAGTCTATCAATATCCCCTTGTAATTTTTTGCTATTATCTGCACTGTCTATAATGCCACCTAACTTTGTGTCATCAGTAAATTTTGATATATGATTTTTCTGTGCCATACCTAAGTCATTAACAAGCAATGTGAGTAACTGAGGCACTAACAAAGATCTTTGTGAGATACCACTGGTCACATCCTGCCATTTTGAGTACCTACCCATTCTTCCTATTTTCTGTCACCTGTCACCCAACCAATTTCCCAGCCACGTCAATAGTTTGCCCTCCATACCATTGGCTTCTACCTTAGTTAACAGTCTCCTATGTGGAACTTTATCAAATGCCTTCTGGAATTTTGTAGATATTCCCATGTTCACTACCTTAGTCATCTCTTCAAAAAATTCAATGAGATATGCCAGATATGATCTACCTGTCATGAATCCATGCTGGCTCTCGCTGATTAACTGAAAAATTTCAAGGTGTTCAGTTAACCCATCCTTAATTATAGACTCTAACAATTTATCCACCACAGATGTTAGGCTCATTGTAAATCCCTGGTTTTCTACTTTTATTCTTTTTAAAAAGTGAAGGGATGTGCAATTCTCCAAATTAGAGAGAAGACTGTTATACCTCAGGAGCTTAGAGATTATAGTCAGGGTGTTGGAGCGTTTAGAATGAGGTCAGCCAGGTAGTCCTCATAGAATATGAATTCCCTGATTGGGGCTATTAATCTGGTCCAATCAGGGAGCTCTGGCTGATAGATAGAGTGGACCGAGAGCCAGAAGGTGGGTAGGGGGCGGTCTGCCTTAGGGTGGTCGAGAGGTGGGAGGGATGGGGGCTTGCTGAGTCTGTACTGTCTGCACTTTTGTATGTATCAATACTGTCTAATGTACAAATGTCGTTGTCACTGTCTTGTCCTATATGGAACTGGGATTTGAGGTTTGTCCTCATATCACTGTAAAATGGTTGAACAGTAGGGTTTGGGGCCTAGCTTTGCTGCTCCTCTCCCTTGTAAAATTGCTGTCTCTTGTGTACAGCTGTAAATGTTATTTGTAAACTGTTTTGTAATTTGTTTAATAAAATTAAAAAAAACAGGAATGTCAGACATCCTGTTCATTCCAAGAGCTGGCTCTGAGGAAGTTGGATCATTGTCAAGGACTCTCCACGTACAAATGAAGGGTGACTTGGTGATGGGATACCATCCTCTGTGAAGCTGTTTCAGGTGTCTAAAATGTGCCCCTCTATTATTGAAACCCTCATGCCCTGGGGATTTGTCACTGTTCAATTTCATTAATCTCTTCATTATCTATATTTTCCCATGTCTGCTATTTTCCCATTGTCATTGACAATATTCAAACTGTCAGTCTTTAATGGGGCAACATTGCTCCTGAACATCCACTTTCCCTTAATGTAATTATTACATTTCTTCCTATTGATTTTGATTTCCCTGGCAAATATTCTTCCTTAATCCCCTTACATAGCTCTTTAAGCTGTGTCGTGGTCCTATGCTCGTTTTTATATCTTTCTCAATTAGCAGGGTCTGTGTTTTCTTTTGCATTTTTGTAAGCCCTTTACTTTAATTTTATGTCCGGTATGTCTTTCATTATCCATGATTGTTTTTTCTATGAAGTGAGTTTTTCTCTCTCTCAGGGGTATAAACTGATTCTTATTCGCATTAAATGTTTCCGTAAATATTCCCCGCGCTTCTTCAGTTTTCTACCCATTGACAGAAGTTCCCAGTTTATTGTGAACAGTCTCTGTCTCATCTCAGCCTTAAATCCAAACTCTAGGGGCTGATTTATGCTTTATATTTTCAAACATGACACTGAACTTGATTATGTTATGATCACTATTTGAGAAATGCTCACGCACAATTAGGTTACTAATTAAATTCAGCTCATTACTCATTGCTAAATTGATATTGTTTGTCCCCTTGTTGCATCCATGGCATAATGTTGTATGGCGGTATCCCAGATATACCCCAGGAAATTTCTACCCTTTCAACAAGTGCTTGTCTGCTTATCCCAAACTATCTTAAAGTGAAAATCCCCCACCCTGGCTTTGGTCACTATGTAAGGCAACAATCAAAGGTTAGAGTGGGAAAAGCACTTACGGTTTAGAGAGTAACATGTTGTCTTGGATAGGATATTGGCTAACTAACAAGAAACAGAGTAGGCATAAGTGGGTCATTTTCTGGTTGGCAAGACATAACAAATAGTGTGTCTAGGGATCAGTGCTGGAGCCTAAATTCTTTACAATTTTTCCAAGTGATTTGGATCGGGAATTTTCTCAGACACTGAATGTTGTGGGCATTGGCAAAAAAATTGTGAAATCACACGAGATTGCCAGCAAAGGCCTCCTTGACATTGAAAACAGAAAGTCCTATTTTCCGACGAAGTGTTAACTGGTGAGCTGGTATTCTCACTGGTGGGCAGTGATATGCCTATTTGCATCATCTTCATTGTTACATCACATCACCTCATTGATATGTAAGTTTTGTGTTATCCCACCCAGAGGACAGAAATTAGAAAATGACAATCAATGGCATGGACCAGAAAGCTGACAACTCCAGTTTGCCTTTTAGTCCTCTAGTCCTGAATCCGAAGGCATTCCATTTCGAGAAAGCACCTGATAAGTAGCTGCATGTTAGGCTGCTTAATAAGATAAGAGCCCATGGTGTTGAGGGATAATGTATTAGCATGGATAGATGATTGACTAATAGATGACAGAGAGGTGGGATAAAGAGAGATTTTCAGGATGGCATTCTGCAACTAATGGAGTGCCACAGGATTGAATTCTAGGATCACAATTATTTAACAATACATGATCATAACTTGAATGAGAGAAGTCAAGTATTAAAGCCAAGTTTGAGAATAACAAACAAGAGATAGGTAGGGAAGTAGTGAAGATGACACAAAAATTCTGAAGGACGATGTAGACAGGTTAAGCAAGCGGATTTTAGTAGATTAAATATAATGTGGGAAAATATTATTTGCTTGAATTTAAAACATTAAACAGTAACTAGGTTGAAATAGACAAGATCCTGAGGGGTCTTGACTGCGTAGATTGGCAAAGAATGTTTCCTCTGATGGGACAAGTAAAAACAAAACAGTTGCTGAAAATGTGTTGCTGGTTAAAGGCTTTTGCCCGAAACGTCGAATTTCCTGTTCCTTGGATGCTGCCTGACCTGCTGCGCTTTAACCAGCAACACATTTTCAGCTCTGATCTCCAGCATCTGCAGACTTCACTTTTCACTCAAAACAAAACAGTTACCCATATAAGGCAGAATTAAGGAAGATTTATTTTTCTCAGAGGATAGTGAGTTGTTGGTACTGACTTTCCCAAAAGAAAGAGGAAGTAAAATCTTTCAATTATGTTTAAGGCAGAGCTGGATAGATTCTTAGTAGGTGTGAGGGGGTTAATTTTTTTTAGGGTAGCAAAGCAAGGAGTTATTTTTTAAATTCTCTCATGAGATGTGGACATTGACGGCTGGCCAGCATTTATTGTCTGTCCATCCATAGCTACCCTTGAGAAGGTGTTGGTAAGCTACTTCTTGAATTGCTGCAGTCTGCCTTCTGCAGTTAGAACCACAGTACCCATCAGGAGGAAGTTCTGGGATTTAGAGCCAATGGCACTGCAGTGATGAAGATATATTTCTAAGTCAGGATGGCGAGTAGCTTAAAGGTCAACTTGGTGTTCCAATGCATCTTTTGCTGTTGTCCTTCAAGATGAAACTAAAAGGTGCTGGCTTGGAAGTATTGGTGAATTTCTGCAGTGCTTCTTGTAAATGGTACACACCGCTGCTACTGCTGATTGGTGGTGGAGAATGTGAATGTTTGTGTATGTGGTCCCAATGAAGCATCCTGCTATGTTCTGGATTGTGTCAAGCTTCTTGAATTTTATTGGAGTTCCACTCATCCAGGCAAGTAGGGAGCATTCCTCTAGTCTGGATTGGTGCTTTGCAGGTAATTTTACGAAGCCAGGAAATGAGTTACTTGTTACAAGATTTCTATTCTCTGATGCGCTCTTGTAGCCACAGTGCTTATATGATCAGTTTAGTTCAGTTTCTAGTCAATGGTAAACCATTGAAGTTGATAATGGATGATGGTGATGCCATTGAATGTCAAAGGACAATGGTTAGATTTTCTCTTGTTCCAGATGAATATTGCATGGCACTTGTATGGTGCAACTATTGCTTGTCATTTGTCAGCTCAAATCTGGATATAATTTTGCTTCTGTCACTTGTGCTGTATATACATCTGACTAGGCAGAGACAACAAGTTGAATGATGAAAACTTTTGCTCATACAGAACGTGAAGAAGATCCATTTTTCAATTCTATTTTACCACTGAGTATCTGCACTGGAAAGGAGAATAAGACAGAGGTAATGCTGTATGGCGATGTCACTGGACCAGTAAGACCACACTAATGTTCTGGTGGTATGAGTTCAAATCCCACTACGGTCTGTTTCTATCCTATACATCTCTATGAGTGTTGCTGAACAAAGAGATCTTGGAGTGCAGGTTCATAGTTCCTTGAAAGCAGAGTCACAGGGAGATGGGATAGTGAATAAGACCTTTCCTTTATTGGTCAGACCATTGAGTGTAGGAGTGGGGAGGTCATGTTGCAGCTGTGCAGAACATTGGCCACTTTTGAAATATTGTGTGCAATTCTGGTCAGCCTCCTATTGGAAGGATGTTGTGAAACTTGTAAGGGCTTAGAAAAGATTTACAAGGATGTTGCCAGGACAGGAGAGTTTGAGCTACAGGGAGAGGCTGAATAGGCTGGATCTGTTTTCTCTGGAGCATCGGAGGCTGTGGTTTATAATATAATGAGGGGCATGGATAGGGTAAATAGACAAGGTATTTTCCCTGGGATGGGGGAGTTCAGAACTAGAGGGCATAGGTTTAGAGTGAGAGGGGAAGGATTTAAAAGGGACCTCAGTGGCAACTTTTTTCACACAAAGGGTAGTACATGATGGAATGAGCTGCCAGAGGATATGGTGGAGGCTGGTACAATTACCACATTTAAAAGACATCTGGAGGAGTACATGAATAGGAAAGGTTTAGAAGGATATGAGCCAAGTGCTAGCAAATGGGACTAGATTAATTTAAGATGTCTGATTGGCATGGATGAGTTGGACCGAAGGGTCTGTTCAATGCTGTACATCTCTATGACTATATTAGTCTATGATTCCACAGCAGCTGGTGCAATTTACATTCGACTAATACATCCAGGGTTGAAAGCTAGTCTCCGTAATGGGAACTTGAAATTATCATCAATTGTCAAACAGATCCATCAGGTGTGTTCACTGTACTCATAAAGAGCCTACCGACTCACTCAGTTCAAGGGCAATTAGGGATAAGCAATAAATAATAATGTTTCCAAAGATGCCCACACCTGATAGAAGATTATGAAAGGCGAGGTTCCCATTAAAATGTGCATCCGTAAGGCTGCCTGGAATGTAACACACTGGCCTTGTTTGATGTTAAGTACTACTCAGAAGTGATGAATGGTACTGTCTGTTGAAAACCTAGCTGTGCATAATAGCACGCTAACAATAACGTAGTTAGTTTGAGAGTGCTCCTTCCTGATTGTGTCTTCATAGATTGATGAATAAAGTCTGCTTCTTTTATATAATAAATAAATACATAATGTCTATTGTGGGTCTGCAGGGGAAACTTACTGGAAAATATTTGCAATTTCTCCAGCATTCTCTCCAATGAGAGGTCATTTGAAATAAATTATTCATGAATGCAGAAACTATTCAACATCTAGGTTGGAAAACGGTGAGAAAATGAGATAGTGACAAGCATCTAAGTTGTGCATGTCCAGTCACAACTGTTTAATACAGCTCCTATTCTCTCAGATCGTTGTAAACCTCATAAACCTTTATAATATTATGATTGAAATTTGGTCAAGAAGTTTTACAAAGTTCAGCAATCAATCAGAACTGACAAATACCTTGAAGCGATCAAAAAAGTTGCCATTACTTACAATATTTTACTAAATATTATAAATGGCTTTGTTAGCCAATATTACGTAAAACTAATCACATTGCACCTTACATCAGCTCAATTGCACATTCTAATCAACATATAGTGAGAGGGAAAATATCCAAATAGTTTTCATTTTTAAGATGGTTAAGTGCAGCTATGTAAACATTCAATACTCCATCAAGAAAACTAAATCATCTTTTATGACTAAAGTAGAAAACTCAAAGCATGGTTTTGGTTAGAGTCTGTTACTTTCTGACATAGTTTAATGGAAACAGGAAAGGACTGATCAGGTTGCCAATTACAATTAAGAGTTAGATTTCGAATACTTACCTTGTCCTGTTTGAAGCTTCCATGTTGTTTGACTCTTTCTAACTTATTTTCTTTTGTATTTATTAACAGTAAATGCATTTGCTTCAAATGCCATTATTTAATTTTTATTGATTGCAGCTCAAGTCCCTTCCATGTGCTAACACATACAATTGGTACACACACGCAGCATGACTGTTTTTAACTTTTGCTTTAATTGCCAGTGAACAATTGAAAAAAAAATTGTTATATGAGTGGCCTTTAGTAGCCATGTTTCAAGAATGTTCAACAAAATATAAGTAATATATTCAAAGTAATGAGGTATTTGTTGTAGGAAAACCTAGATTATTACCAGGAGAAAGGGGAAATCTCAATATTTACGTAAAATTGGAGGTGTAATGAACAGCAAAGAAGGTGACCTCTGATTAAAGTGGTACCTTGATCAGATGGGCCTATGGGCTGAGGAGTGGCACATGGAGTTTAATTTAGATCAATGCGAGGGGTTGCAGCTTGGGAGGACAAATCTTAGCAGGACTTATACATTTAATGGTAAGGTCCTAGGGAGTGTTGCTGAACAAAGAGACCTTGGAGTGCAGGTTCATAGCTCATTGAAAGTGGAGTCACAGGTAGTTAGGCTAGTGAAAAAGGTATTTGGTATGCTTTCCTTTATTGGTCAGAGTATTGAGTACAGGAGTTGGGAGGTCTTGTTGCAACTGTGCAGGACATTGGTTAGGCCACTGTTGGAATATTACATGCAATTCTGGTCTCCTTCCTTTCTGAAAGATGTTGTGAAACATGAAAGTGTTCAGAAAAGATTTACAAGGATGTTGCCAGGGTTGGAGGAATTGAGTGAGAGGGAGAGATTGAATTGGCTGAGGCTGTTTTCCCTGGAGCATCAGAGGCTAAGGGGTGAGGTTATAGAGGTTTGTAAGTCATGAAGGGCATGGAAAGGGTAAATAGACAAAGTCTTTTCCCTGGAGTGGGGGAATCCAGAACTAAAGGGCATAGGTTTAGGGTGAGAGGGGAAAGATATAAAAGAAACCTAAGGGGCAACATTTTCATGCAGAGGGTGGTGCATGTATGGAATGAGCTGCCAGAGATAGTGTTGGAGGCCGGAACAATTGCAACATTTAAAAGGCATCTGGATGTGTATATAAATGGGAAAGGTTTGGAGGGATATGGGCAGGTTGCTAGCAAATGGGACTAGATTGGGTTGGAATATCTGGTCGGCATGGACGGGTTGGACCGAAGGGTCTGTTTCTGTGCTGTACATCTCTATGACTCGATGACTTTTATTGGAATATGTTGACCAACTACAATTTATTGTAAATCAAACTTAGAATTACAGGGAGATCACCATAGGTGAGGTGAGAGTGACAGCTCTTGACATCAAGGCTACATTCAACCAGCTCTGGCAAAACTGGAATCAATGGGTATCGCATGCAAATGTTCCACTGGTTGGAGTTAAAACTAGCTCATCAGAAGATGGTCATGGTTGTTAGAGGTCAGTTATCTCAGGATATTTCTGCAGGAGCTCCTCAGGCTAGTGTCCTAGACTCAACCATCTTCAGCTGATTCGTCAATGACCTTCCAATCATTATAGGTCAGAAGTGGGGATGTTCACCATTGATCGCACAATGGTCAGCAACTCCTCAGATACTGTAGCAGTCTATGTTCAAATGCAATAAGATCTGAATAACATCCAGGCTTGGGCTGATAAATGGCAAGTAACATTCGCACAACACAATTGCCAGGCTTTTATGAAAGGGCAACGATACCCCCAAATAAAGATAATTAACCAGGTCCTTCCGGAATCACAATTGAATCTGCCACTACTACACTTTCAGGAAGAGCATTCCACAACCTTCTTAATGTTTGTGTGATTATGTGTGCTTTGGGCTATCATTATCCAATGTGATGTTTGCTCATGTCATATTAATTGTAGTCGAGAGTGTAATGCTGGAAAAGCACAGCAGGTCAGGCAGCATCCAAGGAGCAGGAGATTTAATGTTTTGAGCATAACCCCTTCATTAGGAATGAGGTTTGTGGGCTGGGGGGCTGAGAGATGAATGGGACTGGGGGTGAGGGTTGGAGGAAGGTAGCTGAGAATGCAATAGATAGATGAAGGTGAAGGAGAAGGTGATAGGTCAGAGAGGAGGATGGAGCGGATAGACGGGAAAATACTGAAGTAGACTCGCTACCACAGCAACATCTCCTCCTCAGTTTCCCACCAATCTGCTCCAACCTCCTCTCTGACCTATTCCTTCTCCCTCACCTTCATCTACCTATCACATTATTTTGCTACCTTCCCCCCCCCCCAACGCCACCCCTCTCCCATTTATCCCTTAGCTGCCTCCCCAGGCCCACAAGCCTCAATCCTGATGAAGGGCTTATGCCTGAAACATCGATTCTCCTGCTCCTTGGATGCTGCCTGACCTGCTGTGCTTTTCCTGCACCATAATCTCTGATGTCCAGCATCTGCAGTCCTCACTTTCTCCTTATATAAATTGTAAATAAGTGGAGTATATTTATCCATTAGTCTTATGAAGAAGAATATGACTTACATTTTTATAGTGTCTTTGAAATAAAAAAAATACATTCCACAATATAAAATAGATCTTTAGAAATGTTACCAAGCTATCAAGGAAGAATTTAAGAGAGAGAGAACGAGAGAAACTTGTTTGCAAGAATGGATTTTGAATTCAATTCTTTTTTTAAAGTGAGAAGAAAATTTGAAAGTGGGAAACCTTCAAAGACATGGGCAGCACGGTGGCACAGTGGTTAGCACTGCTGCCTCACAGCGCCAGAGACCCGGGTTCAATTCCTGCCTCAGGCGACTGACTGTGTGGAGTTTGCACGTTCTCCCCGTGTCTGCGTGGGTTTCCTCCGGGTGCTCTGGTTTCCTTCCACAGTCCAAAGACATGCGGGTCAGGTGAATTGGCCATGCTAAATTGCCCGTAGTGTTAGGTAAGGGGTGTGGGTCGGTGTGGACTTGTTGGGCCGAAGGGCCTGTTTTCACACTGTAAGTAATCTAATCTACATGAAGGGTCAAGTCAGCAGATTGTTCCACAATCCAACCATAATTTTGAATAATTACAAAAATCAGTTTATGTCCATTAGTCTGCAGCAGAATTAGAAACAGTAAGGGAAATACTATTAATGGTCAGCTTTGGAGCCGTGATAAAGTCTATTTTATAACAAAATCTTTATCCCTAATATTGTAGTGAATTTATGTGATGCCATTTATATTTTGTTTAATATTGCTCTTATAATAAGGTAACGTAAATTCTACAAATTATTCCAAGTAATGCTAAACCAATGTCTTGCACATTGAAAGTATAAACCCACAGATGTTTACATGATACAGAAGACGGCGAACTTCAATCTGGCACTTTGCTACAATAATCAAAATAATCCTCCCCCGCTACATGTTTGATGCTCCAGAATCCTAGCTGACCTTTCTGAAAGCATTTTCCAGCTGAACCTTTTTAAATACATCATGCATAGATGATACCATTATTTAAGTTCATTTACAATATAAACATGTAACAATGAACATTACAAATGTACTGCCACAAATAAACATGAACATTTCATAACATGTGGTAAACAACATTAACATCAACATCTTATTCATTTTGTTGATATAACATAAGTGAAACTGCTCCGTTAAAATGACTCCAAATACCATTTTATATCAGCAACTAAATGAATATCTGGCATAGGCTGTTAATATAACCAGAACACATGCAGTTCAAGACTTGGCAGAATTGTGACAGAGGAATTTGACTGGAGTCATGCTACAAGTCCATGGAGTTGTATGTGTGTGTAGACTCTGTGTCACCGTCCTTGAAAGGAAAGTTAGCCAGAAGCTGATTCACCTAAAAGGATCCTTTTCCCCCAGCCATACCATGCTGCTGTTGGGTTAAATAAAGAGCGAATGGAATTACACTCCTCCAAGAGAGAAAGTCCCACCTTCCAGATGAAATCTGTCAGCTAATCTGTAGACTGGGTACCATTCATTTTACAGGTCCACCCCTTCTACAACTGAAAATATACCCATGACTGCGGGGAATGGATATCAAATTCATCACAAAGTATGAAATAACAAAATGATAATGGTTCAAACAATGCTCTAACTCTTCAAATGCTTAATAGATTTATCAAAAATATGAAATAAAAGAGAGGAACAAGGACCAAAAATTAATGTGAAGAATCTACAATAGCAGATGAGCAGCAGCAACTTATTTGCATATTTAAAATCTGTAATTATATGTAAGTATTTCTGAAAAGAAAATTTGCCAAATACCCAGCTGCCCTACACAGCCTGCAGCATTGCTAGCCTGAAGACTTCTGCTCTGTCTGCCTCAACATTTTGCAAAAATTTCCATGTGTTTGAGTGAGGTTTTCTGAGAAGGTTGATGCTTCCCAGCCTGTGTCCACTTCTGTGTGTTATGAGTAACTTAGTCCTGCAGGAAAAGTATAGTGAGATCAAGGATACACCTTGGTGCCCTGACAAGGTGGAATCACCTATCTATTGTGGAGGGGATCAAATTACTGCAGACGTTGGAATCCGTACTAAAAGCAACAAATGCTAGAGCTCACAATTGGTCAGGCACCGCCCATGGAGAGAGAGCCAGCTAACATTTCGAGTCTAGATAACTCTTCATCAGAGCGGAAGATGTTTGTCAGTGATTTCAAAACAATGCATGTATTTGGGCTTCTACAATGGACAATGTCCTTTCCAACAAAGATGAAAGTTTATCTCAATATGGAAAAGGTTGTGTCAATTTGCAAGGCAACTTTTTAGGAATGGTGGAAAGTACAAGCAGGTTGTTTTTAAAATTCATTTACAAGACAAGAGCATCGCTGACTAGGCCAGCATTTATTGCCTAGAGAACAGTTAAGAGTCAATCACATTGCTATGGAGCTATTGTCACATGTAGGCCAGACCAGGTAAGGAGGGCAGTTTTTATCTCTCAAGGCCATTTGTAAAACAGAGGGGTTTTCTGACAACCAATGATTCATGATCATCTTTGGGCTCTTGATTCCAGGTTTTTATTGAATTAAAAACTATTATCCGCTGTGGTACTTTTTGAACCTGGGTCCCTGAAACATTACCTGGCTCTCTGGATTAAATGTCCAGATGCCCCACTAGACCATCACTCCTCCTTATGTTATGGCAATGTGGGAAAATACTGACAAATGTTTATGTGACATGTTGGCATTGCCATAAATCCCATCTTCTAAAATGTAGAACTATCAATCAATGCCAATACCCTGAGGATGGCTGTCCAGGAAGATGCACTAAAATTGGTTCAGGTCTCTCAATTCTAATACATGACAGTGGTCTTCATGATGACGGCATGCTGAAAGTGACGTATTTTTCTTCCTCCGAGCAAATCATGTTGCCACAAACAACATGAACAACTGTAGACCTTTGTACAGTCTCCTTACCTTTCAGTGTGCTTGTAACGCAATGCACATGAAACAAGAGACAAAGAGAGAAATTAAAAGGAGAGAAATGCAAATTCAGAGAGAGCATTTTAGGTGACCATTGCTAGCAAATAAAAGTTCCTGTGAAGAGTGCTCCTATTTACAGGTCCAGGAAGTGTTTTAACAGTTTACTTTCAATTGCCAGAGATTTTGATGACACCGTGGTATCAACTTTTCTCATTGCAAATTCAAATATCCATTTCTTCAGGTCAGCTTTTCTGTATTAGTTATCACCTGTCACAATGTAAATACAGGTTAAGAGTACAAACAAACATTGAATTTTCAAATCCCTTCATAGCAAGTTACTGGAAACTCGCAAAAAATGGATCAACCATAATTTCTTAGTAATTGACATTTCTGATCATCAAATAATTTCATGATAGCTAAAACAAAACAGACAGTACATATTTGTTTGAATTCTGATTAAAGACATTCTCTTGTTTCTTTAAAGTTTTATCCCAAAACCTCAGTCCCAAAAGCAGGATTTTGATAGCACACCATGTGTTTCTGTACATCTATGATGTCTGAGCATGTGAAGCTTGTAGAATTTTTCAGAAAGTAAGCAATACATCATGAGCAATTGAAGGAAAGAAAGAGTACATTCCTCATATGGAACTTCTTTGTTTCTTTTCTCTTTATTGTTAAAACTATTGACATTCATTTGAACAATTGTGCACTTTGTTCTGACCATCTCACCGATAAACAACACCTGTGACCACTATATAAGAAAAGAAACACCTGTGGTGATATTTTCTTTATTGATGACTAATAACGAAGTAAATACATTGTTTATAGAGAATGGATTGCTGTTTAAAAGCCTCTGAACTATTTTTGAGAATTGAGACTTCCATGTGTAGATTAAAAGCCTGAAAGATTTGACATCTTTCATTACTTTGTGACTTATTTTGTTTCTGGAACTTGAGTTATGTTATGGAATTTATAGCCTTTATTCATTTGCAACCCACTGAATGTTTGCTTTAAAGTCCAAACATATGCTGAGATCATAAAGGGAAAGCTTGTGCATTTCCAACCATTATTAATTTTTAAAAAGCAGACTACTTTTCCGTAAACATTTTAAGGCAAAATCATAAACGTATGAAATAGTTGGCAATTAGACCAAACTAAGTGATCCCACAATGAGCAGATCAGCTTTGAAATCCTGTCACATCCAGGCATAAATGATGGAAGTCAATTAAACAACACACTGGAGGAAGAGGGTCAGTGAATATTCTTGTGATCAATGATGGAAGAGGCCAATACATCAGTGCAAAACGTTAAGGCTGAAGCATTGACAGCAATTTTCAGCCAAATATGCTGAGTGGATAATCCATCGTGGTCACCCCCAGTGGTCTACCACTTTTCAGCCATTTTGACTTAGTCCACATGATATCAAGCAGCACCCGCTCAGCAATAATCGGCTCAGTGACGCCCAGTTTGGGTTCCGCCAGGGCCACTCAGCTCCTAACTTCATTACAGCCTTGGTTCAAACATGATGTTGGGCTGAATTCCAGAGGTGAGGTGAGATTGACAACTCTTCACTTTGAGGCAGCATTCATTCAAGTATGGGATCAAGGAGCCCAAGCAAAACTGGTATCAATGGGTATCAGGGGTAAAGGTTGGAGTCATACCTGACACATAGAAAGATGGTTGTGGTCCAACTGTATTTACAATAGTATGAGCAGTTTTGGGTCCTGTATCTAAGAAAGGATGTTCTGGCCTTGGAGCAGTCCAGGGGAGGTTCACAAGAGTAGTTTTGGGAATGAAGAGTTTGTCATTTAAGTAATGGATTAGGATTTGTACTTGATGGAGTTTAGAAAGATTGTTCGGCAGGGGGATATCAATGAAATTCACAGACTACTGGGGCTAGGTACTAGCATGGATATAGGATTGGCTAACAAGTAGAAAGCAGAGAATGGGGGATAAAGGAAAGCAGCTGTTGACTAGTAGAGTTCTACAGGGATTAGTTTTGGGACCACAATTATTCATGCTATACATTCATGTCCCTTTGAGTGGCCTGGATAATATGGATGTGGAGGAGATGTTTGCATTAGTAGGAGAGACTGGAACCAAAGGGCAAAGCATCAGAGTGAAGGGAGGACCCTTTAGAACTGAAATGAAAAGGACTTTCTTCAGCCAGAGGGTGGTGAATCTGTGGAACAATATAGCAGAGTGCTGTGGAAGTCATGTTATTGAGTGTATTTAAGACAGAGATTGATAGGGGGTCAAGGGTTAAAGGGAAAAAAGCAAGAGAATGAGATTGAGAAACACATCAGCCATGATCAAATGGCAGAACAGATTCAATGGGCCAAATGGCCTAATTATGCTCCTATATCTTATGGTCTTAAGGTCTTTGAAAGAGCCCAGCTTGGCACTTGACAACCTCTATAGGCTTCTATAGGCAACAGGCCCAACTCCACTTATTACTCAGTCCCTAGGAGAAAAATCCCTCAGTGAGGGCACTTTCTCCAGAGTCAGATTTGGGGAGTTAGGTAATTTCCCCAACTCAGTATCCAAATCTGATGGAAGGCAGGGGCATGAAGTTGTTTGCATTGTTAATGAGAGACATTTCGGTAATGAAGCACTCCTGAAGAGCTCTCCTTACAAGGTGGCAACATTTCCACACGGGTGGATGACCGTAGGGAACTGTGTAAAGGGTGGGAACAGAATTTTGACGGGTGAGAAAATATTATTTGATTGGAAGTTTTAAAGAAATTCCACAACAAGAAGGTTTTGATAAGATGAATATTTTCATTCCTTGCTTAGATTCCAGCTGTCCAACAATCCTGACCACTTTGAAGATTTAGATATATTTATATTTTGGAGCCAAGCAGTGAAGGCAGCCAGAGTGATGGCTGCTGAGTTAAGCCAGATGGATTTCCTAATCTCCCACTTGATTTTCTCTTCTTCTAGCCATTAATTGGCCATCATTCCCAACTTTTCACTCATTAATCCCTTGCCTTGATCAATGTTAGAACTATTGTCTGCTTCCCCTCAGAATTCTCCCATATTCCACCTCCTCAGCCAGATTTTAACACTATGTACTTACCTCTTAATTGCTTCGACTAATTGTTTGATATGAAAAATGACAAATCCATCATTCTTCTCAAAGCCCATTCTAAATCTCCCTCAAATTCAAGGCCATTCATTTTTGCCTTACATGGAATCTTCTGGATTATAGAGTTAATAAAAAACTGAAACTGAAATTGTAGCTCTTACACTGGCCTTCATAATTTAAATTTATGTCTCACTAGGTATTTGCATCCTTGATCATAATGCTTAAAAAGTAAGATTTTTGCACCAGATTTATCATGAGAAATGACTTTTCAACGTTCATTTCTGAAATATTTCTTTTAAGTTCCAGAAATGTTATCAGGCATTAATACCAAGATTAGCCTGACAACCAAGTCATTCCTTTCTTTATTGCTATTTAGACTGATATGTCCTCCTGGCATTTCCACCCAGTGGGTCTCTGTTATTTTTATTTCGCCACACTTCACCTTAAAAATCTTCAGAGTTTCTGCCATTTGCAAGGCACATGGCAGCAAATAGATAACTATCACCTTGTTGACTTTGAATTCGGGCAAACATACATATGAACAAACTAATTAGGAGCTGAAGTTGACCATTTGACCCTTTGAGCCTGGTCTGCCAGTTGGGAAAATTATGGTTGATGTGATTATGCCTGATAAGATTATGGTCTCTTTCTTCCTATCTACCACCCACACCCTTTGAATCTCTTGTCAGTCAAGAACCTGTCTATCGTGATTGTAACCGGGGCCAGGTGGATTTCATTGACTATGAAATCCTTGATTGGGGTTGTTAGCCTGGGATAATCAGGGACCCCAGGCTGACAGATATAAACAGGACTTTCAGAAGGTCTCCCTTCTTTCAGAAGTATCTAAATTGAGCAGGCTGGTCACAGTCCATGCAACAGTACACATGTAAATCAAGGGTGACTTGGTGACAGGATGCTGCCTCTGTGTGGTTAATTCACTATCCTGATCAGCCTTAACATAGTCAATGCCTCTGCCTTCTTCACTCTTGAAAAAGAATTCCGTCACTTAGGAATCATCCAAGAGAGAAAAGGAATCTCTACTCAACTCTGTCAAATGGGAAACTTCTAGTTTAACTCCCAGATTTCTAGCTGCTGTAGGCTCAGTGAGAATTTGGTAAATTTGCAGCAGATTTTACACTCATTCAACTGCAGCATGAAACTTTGAAGAAACGTATCCTTTCTTTTGGTAGAAAATTTCCAATGCACCATATGGTGTACTGGTTTGGGCTTTTACAGCCCTAAAACAGCGTAAATCCATGGAGAGTAGGTGGTCACTGGGGGAAGCATGCTGATTATGTGAACACTAGGTGAGGAAGGGACAAAATGTTTTGGGACCTTTAGTTGTTATTATAAATAATTTGTTTTTATAATGTAATGTAGATTTGTTTCTCTTATGGAGTAAATCATCATAAGAAGCAATCCCGCAAAATAAAATGACCCTCACATTGGTCAGTACTATATTATTGATGTCATGCATTGTAGCAGTTTTCCATTGGTCAAAACTATCACAATTCACTACAAAATGTATTTATCTTGTACAGTGATTTGAATTGACGCACATCTCTGGCTGTTTAGCTTAAACCTCCTTCTGAGAGGTTAAAACAAAACCGTAGCATTGATTGACATACACTCTGCTTTGGATGTGTAAGACAATCCTCTTCAGTCATACTCAGGTGATGTTGCTGGAGATTTTTGTTATGATCAGCTGTAACCATTACAAATGTTTAATTTGGTTTCAAAAGCTCCTAATGGCTTTAGCTCAGAGAGAATGCTTAAAACCTTTGACAGGCTGAAATAACGGAATGGCCCAACTGATCCAAGTTGGAAATCTTATTTCAAGCACAATCAGATTGAAAGCATTCACAGACTTCTAGATTTATTCTGTGCTGGAAAGTGCCAGACAGGGGCTTTGAATTATGTACCTATCCAGAAATCCACAAAACTAGGAAATCTTCACAAGAAAATCTTCACAAAAGCCATGCTCCCTTTTGGAGCAGTCATGTGCCATTTTCTGTGGTTCCAACATCCAGCAGAACTGCCAACCACTTTGACATCTCTTATGAAAGGATAAGTATGTCAGATCAGTGTGTGATTAGGGTGGCAGTTTGTTAAGGGATTGGAATGTGAGGTAAGTGAGGGGGTAATATTATCAAGTGGGTGAGGTGGATATTGTGCCAGATGGATGAGGATGGTAAGATGCCAGGTGGGTGGGGTAGTGAGTAGTTGATTTGTGTATGGTGCTAGGTAGGAAGGTTGATTGGATGTGAGCTCAGTGAGTGAGCGTTGAGGTAATTCAGGGATGTTGTTGGGTCTAGCAGTAGGTCTTGAAGATGTGTTGAATCTGACAGACAAGCTAGGGCAGTGTTAGGTTAGGATGAGGGGAAGGTCACGTTAGTTGAGGGGCTGTGTCAGTTTGATTGAGAGTGGGTGGAACTTAAGGTCGTGCTGTGATTTGGGATTAATGAAAGGATGAGTCAGTCTGAGGAGGGAGGTGTTGGTGCAGTTGGTCAGAGGGTTGTTGGGTCCGGAAGAATGGGGAGTTTTGGATCAGGTCAGTGACCAAATGGGTGATTGGTTCAAGGTGGATGAGGTTGTCATGTCTAAGGATCAGGCTGACAGGTGTGGAGTGTCAGTATGGGGTAAGGGTTGGATTCAGGTCAAATGAAGGCTATCAGAGATCTGGGCCATTTAAGGACTGAGGGTGGTGTGGCCAGCATGCATTGCTGAGTTGAGATATCAGTTACCCAGGAGTTAGATAATGTCCTTAATCGTCTTTGACTGGCAATGATTAAGCTTAGCTGAGTCAAAATCCTCTGAAGTTTCAGATTTAAGGGGCTTTTCATTGTGTTTCAAACCCAAGAGGTAAGCCTATGGGTAGTTTCTATTTCTTGGGTAGTTCTCATAGGACTCAGCTGTGCTGCCTGGTCCGAATGATTTTATCCACCTTCAGACTTTTCAGTTTCTCTCACAGCTTCTCCTTCATGATGACTGCTACACTCACCTCTGCCACGTGGCTTCTGGTGTGTTGCTGGTGTCCGCCACCATGAAGACTGATGCAAAGAACCCGCTCAGTTTCCCTGCCATTTCTTTGTTCCCCAGTAGTCCTTTTCCAGACTCATTCTCTAGTGGTCTTGCCTCTGTCTTACCTTTTATGTGTCTGAAAAATCTCTTGAATCCATACTGTGCAAATAAAGGCCGATCAAGAGTATCCCACCCAGATGGTCCACATTTTACCAGCTTGCCTTCACATCCCTGGACACTATTAAACAATTTAGCATGACCAATCCACCTAACCCTCACATCCTTTGACAGTGGAAGAAAACCAGAGCACCTGGAGGAAACCCACCCAGACGCGGGGAGAATGTGCAACTTCCACACAGACAGTCGCACAAAGCTGGAATTGAACCCAACTCCCTGGCGCTGTGAGGCAATAGGCTGACCCTGCCCCTCTCCACCCCTTGCAATCTGCTTTTATATTATTAGTTAGCTTACCCTCATATTCCATCTTCTCCCCCATTGTCACTTTTTTTGTTACCCTCTGCTGATTTTTAAGGGCTTCCTAATCCTTTGGCTCCCTACTGATCTTCACCACATTGTATACTTTTACATTGTTCCTGACTTCTCCCATCAGCTATGGTTGCCTCATCTTCCTTTTAGTATGTTTCTTCTTTCTTGGGATGAATTTCTGCTATGCCTCCTGAATTCCCGAACTCCTGTCATTGTTGCTCCACTATTTTCCCTGCTCAGCTTCTCTTCTTGCAATCAACTCTGGCTAGATCTTCCCTCATGTCTTTGTAGTTACCTTTACTTAGTTTTAGTCCTGATACATCTAATTCAATCTCCTCACTCTCAATTGCAGGCTGCATACTATCATATTGTAGTCACTGCCACATAACAGTTCCACATACTCCTTCAGCTCCCCAATCAAGCTTACCTCATTTTACATCACCAAATCCTGTTCCTTATCACAATATGTTCCAAAAACTATCTCATAGGCATTCCATGAATTCCTCTTCTCGAGATCTGCGACTCATTGATTTACCCACTCTACCTGCATATTGAAGACCCCATGATTATTATAATAGAGCCATTCTTACATGCCTTTCCTACCTCCTGATCTATTTTCTTCCCCATATCTTGACTAGTACTAAGAGGCTTATACACAACTCCCATCAGGGTTCCTAAACTTTATACAGGTAGCATTCAATTTGTTGCATTTTTACCTTCCACTGTTTCCTTGTGAAATTAAATTATCTTAGCAGAGCTTGTTGAATCATCCTGAAATATATTTCAGCATTCATTCCGTACATGGACTTTGGGGTATATTGAATCAAGCTGTTTTGGGCAGATAATTAAATGAAAGTATTGTAGTGATAATCTTTCAATCCATGACCATGTAAGATGACAAAATTTGCTATGTTATTTGCCAAATTACTTATGAATGTCATTGGATAATTGCCAATACTCCACTTTGTAAACTTGTGAATAATTCTGGTGACTGGACATTAAAACTACACTACATAGCTCCTCTCTGATTTAATGAGTCTAAATTCACCAAAGCCTTACTGATTCATAGAAGAACTCTGAAACGATTGTTTATATTTATATTATTAAATTCTGATCTACGTTCAGTTAGCTGCAGAGCTCAACAGTTCTGGTAGCATATATATATAAGTGTTACAATTGGCTTAATGTATTCCTGGCTGGAAGGAGGGAGAATGGTCTGAACTTTACTCTGGGCTTCAGGACTCCGATGATAAAAACCTGGTCCTGAGCACAGATTTTCTGGCGATGGGAACAGCCTGGCAATTTTACAGCAGACAGACTCCTAAACTACAGATGACAGGTGAGCTCTTCAAGCTGCTAACCAAAATCCTGGGCTAGCCACAGTGGAGACCTCAAGAAGTCCACCAGCAGAGATGGATGCTGCTGGCAGGCAGGAGACGTAAGAAGCATGGGGGATGTAAAAAATGTTGGAAACTTGAGGGGAAACTGCTTCCACACCTTCCCCCATCTGAACCCCAACACGTCCACACCAGTCCCACCATCCCCCAGACTCTGGCTCTGATGGCACCCACGTTGCTGTTTGCATTAAGCTGTGGACTCCTCAAATTGTGGAGAGTGAAACCCTGACAGAACTAGAAAATGGCCCAAAAATGTTCCTTGTAAATATGCAAATCAGTTGCCCACTTCCTTTGAGCCTGGTTAATGCAGGTCAATACGCTGTTGTGGGACTTTCCCAGGCAGCCATCCCAACACAGTTCCTGATTAGTTTTACTGTCTGCATTCAAATTTCCAGCCTGCTGCTTGGGACTGGTAAACTGTGTGTTTCTGCATGTGTGCATTTGTGCTGTATTAGGATAAAGGTGGCATGGTGGCTCAGTGGCTAGCACTGCTGCCTTACAGCACCAGTATCCCAGGTTCAATTCCCACCTTGGGTGACTATCTATGTGGAGTTTGCACATTCTCCCCACCCCTGCGTGGGTTTCCTCCCACAATCCAAAGATGTGCATTTTGGGTGAATTGGCCATGCTAAATTAAACATAGTGTTGGGGTAAATGTAGGGGGATGGATTACTCTTCGGAGAGTTAATGTGTACTTGTTGGGCTGAAGGGCCAGTTTCCATACTGTGGGTAATCCAATCTAAGTATAAAACTTACTTGACATTCACTGCTGAGACTCATCTAATAGAGTAAATATTTGAACAAAAAGAATACAAACTGGTTGATCAGGCAATCATTAAACCTTTAAAAGAAAGCTTACTTTTACAGTGCATCCACATAAAGTGACAACATCTAAGTCTCTGTGCCGAGAGTGTTAGCAGCTGTTTAATTTTATTCCAATGAAGGTTTGGCAAAGAACCAGATAGTTATGGAAGTCAATTTGGAATCAATTTAAAGAATGTATTTTTTTTTTAAAGCCAGTCACAAACTATATTAATCTCAGCAACATTAGCCAGGCTGAGGAAAGTGTTTAGTCTTTGTCCATAACACATAATGCCATGTCAGGCGTAGAGAAGCCTGTATTCACCCTACACCTGGTTTTGACAACAATTTGAAAAAAGTCTGGTTATAGAAACAAAGAAGCTGGGGCAGGAGGAGGCCATTCGGTCCTTTGAGCTGCTCTGCCATTCATCACGATCATGGCTGATCGTCCAACTCAAAAGCCTAATCCTGCTATCTCCCCATAGCCTTTGGTGCCATTTGTCTCAAGTGCTATATCTAGCCACCTCTTGAATACATTCAATGTTTTGGCATCAACTACTTCCAGTGGTAGTGAATTCCAAAGGCTCACCATTCTCTGGGTGAAGAAATGTCTCCTTATTGCCATCCTAAATGACCTAACCCGAATCCTCAGACTTTGACGCCTGGTTATGGATACACCCACCATCAGAAACCTCCTCCCTGCATCTACCAGGTCTAGTTCTGTTAGAATTTTGTAAGTCTCTATGAGACCCCCCCTCATTCATCTAAACTCCAGTGAAAACAATCCTGCCCTAGTCAAGCTCTCCTCATACACCAGTCCCACCATTCCCAGAATCAGCCTGGTAAGCCTTCAGTGCACTCCCTTGAGAGCAACAGCATCCTTCCTCAGAAAAAGAGACCAAAATTGCAAACAGCATTCTAGGTTTGGCCTCAGAAAGGCCCTGTATAACTGCAACAGCACATCCCTGTTCCTGTATTCGAAACCTCTCACAATGAAGGTCAACACATCATTTGCCACCTTTACTGCCTGCTGCACCTGCATGCTTACCTTCAGAGACTGGTGCACAAGGACATCCAGATCTCACTGCATACTCCCCTCTCCCAATTTACAGGTACTAACTCCTACTTAACGATGCAAAGGTTATACTCATCTCATCAACAGGGTCCCACATAATTAAGAGGAGATCTGAAATTTAACATTTATCAATATATTTTTGATTTCTGGTCCAGCTGTTATTTTCATCCAATTTTCATTGTAGTGAATTTCCCACCAGGAGAGTTTGTGTTATTATATCAAAGGCTATTTACCTGAAGCTTTTGAGATAATTCTTCAAAAATTGAGGAAGCTATTCAATCGCAGTATTTGAATGATGCAAGACATTGAGGGGGAAACAAATAACTACCTTGGATGATTAACAATAAGAAAGAACTTGACTTTAAATATCATTGTGATCTGGGGATCCCAAAGCAATTTACAGCAAAAATATATCTTTGAAGTGTAGTTGCTGTTGTTCTATTGAAAATAAAATTGCACATTTGCGCACAGCAAGCTTACACACACAGCAATGTAATAATAACAATATAATCTGCTTTAGTAATGTTCAGCTGAAGCATAAATATTGACCAGGACATTAAGGAGAACTCCCTACTGTTCTTCAAATATTTCGTGGATTATTTTGCATCTACGCTGGAGACCATGGCACAGTGTTTCATCTGTAAAATGACAACTCAGTGCATTATTCCCTCAGTACTGGAGCAGTCCTGATTGGGTTCTCACTTGTGGAATTCCATTTGAATCCATGAGAGTGCTCCCACAGAGCCAAGACGGACAGCTTCAATATAGACTATTTCAAACTCAAATTATGACCATGCACATAACGGAATGTGAATTACTTCTCAGTATAAGTTCTTACCTGAGCCTGAAGGTTGAGTGACTGTTACAGGCACTGTTAGTAAAATGAAACATAAAACAAAGGATGGTACAGTGGCTCGGTGGTTAGCATTGCTGCCTCACAGCACCAGGGTCCAAGGTTTGATTCCATCCTTGGATGACTGTCTGTATGGAGTTTGCACATTCTCTGCGTGAGTTTCCTCCCACAGTGCAAAGACGTGCAGATTAGGTGAATTGGCCATGCTAAATTATCCAAGGAACAGGAAATTAGATGTTTTGGGCATAAGCCCTTCGTCGAATTTCCTGTTCCTTGGATGCTGCCTGACCTGCTGCGCTTTTCCAGCAACACATTTTCAGCTCTGATCTCCAGCATCTGCAGACCTCACTTTCTCCTCCATGCTAAATTATCCACAGTGTTAGGTGCATTAGTCAAAGGGAAATGGGTCTGGGTGGGTTACTCTTCTGTGGGTCAGTGTGGACTGGTTGGGCTGAAGGGCCTGTTTCCCCACTGCACGGAATTTAATCTGATAAAAAGGCAATTCTGAATATGTGTAAAGAATTTATTTATATGTGGAAATATGTTTGTATTATATTTAAGACTGCTATCATTTAAAAAAACAGGAGTGGTGTGCAACATTTTAAATTTAAGTGGAATCTAGAATCTACCCCAAAGAAAATATAGAACAGTTATTTTGACTACTGTATAAATCTAAATGGTGTACCAAGTGTATATGCTTACATAGTTTATTAATTTTGTTCTCTACTCACCATGTCTCAGTGTGACACAGATTTTCTTAAATAAAGGCACAACATTAGCCACCCTCCAGTCCATTACATCTCACACATAGTTGTAGATAATATAAATGATTCTGCTGGGGACCTGTAATTTCTTCCCTAACTTCCCACAGTACTTGATCAGGTCCTGGAGATTTATTGACCTTTATGTTTTCTAAGACTTCCAGCACTTCCTCTTTTGTAATGCAAACTGTTTTCAAAACATAACTATTTATTTCTCTAATGTGAAATATTATTTAATATCTCTCCCATCTGTGATTCAACATGTAGACAACCTCGTTGATCTTTAAGGAGTCCTACTGTCTCTCTAGTTACTCTTTTGCTCTTAATATACTTGTAGAATCTTTTTGTATTATCCTTAACCTTGTCTGCCAAGGTTATTTCATCTCCTTTTGTTGCCCTCTTGATTTCCCTCTTGAGAATGTCCCTACACTTTTCAAGAGATTCATTGAGTCAAAGTAAGCTTTCACTTTAAAAGTACTAGATGAAAGGAGTGGACATTTTTCCCTATTTACAAGTCTCCAAAAGTCACTATCCCTTGATCTGATTTTCAGCTCAATATCACTTACATAGTAATTACCTCCAAATCAACTCCATCACTTTGTAAATCAGACCCCTAATTGAAATTGGTAGCCAATCCACCAATATATACTTGAAGGATATATTTAAGGCAAACATGACCATTTGTTCCCTCACACCAAATTCCTGAGCATGTCTATTGAGCTCCTCAGGTGTACACAAGTATTCTAGATTTTTGTTTGTGTAATGGGTTACTTGAAGAGAAGAATTAACATAAGCTACCGCAGGGTCAAATCAAGGGAAGAAGACCATCAATGTACCTTCTCTTATCCATCTGATCAGCTGTGATGAGAACAAAGTGCAGGATCAGAAATGAAAATTAATGTCCAGCTGCCTACAAAGCCACCCTTCTATCACAGTTCAATGTAACAAGCCCCAGAATTCAAGTCAATCTTGAAGTCAAGAACAAAAATTAAATGAAAACAGAGGATGAGCTGTCCAGCATCAAGAATTCTAACGCTCTGGTCCCGTGAAATATCCATGATTCCAGGCCATTCTGTATCCACGAGACCTTGTAAATACAGGGTTAGCCCTATTGTCTTCTAAAAAAGGTGCACGGTGCTGATTCACATTTGTAATGAGCTCTCCTACCTGTTTGGACAGGAGGGCTAATTGCCCTTTGAAAGGCCTATCTGAAAAACTAATCAGGCGGGCCGTGGGCTGCAACAGGAAGGCTGTCACTATCTCTATGTCTTCAACTGGTGTCAACAGGAGTTTAAGATCTCCTACTGTGTTAATGATTGTACAGAGGATATACATAATCGCAAAAGATCAAATATAGCATATAGAATTATGGCTCCAGAACAATATGTCGTCTATGGAATGCAGCAAGTTAGCAATGATAGATTGATTTCTGCTTCACTGTCTGTTCTTAAGTTTATTTATGGTTTATTTCGCTGTCCCAGGAGGGGAGGTGGAGTAGGACTAGGACATCATAAATTAATGTGCGCAGTCCAGTGAAAAACACAAGAGTCTAATGGAACTATTTTACCTCTCAGGTTCCTATTAGATTAAAAGATTTATAGCCTACTCCTCAACAAATGTAAAAATAAGATGATGACAGAAGCTATGTCTGACATAGGTTTTCAAAGAAAATTGTTTTCATTGTGCATGAAGCAAGCAAAAAAATTCATAGCTTCAATAGGCATGCATTAACAATATCAACTAAAATGTCCCTCTCAATGCTACTGTGTTGACTAAAATGCATTAAATGTTTGGAAAAGATTAGTAGAAGTTGCTAAAGTAAACACATCCAATGTTGTAGTCCTGTTTGTCGAATGTGTTTTCAATTTGTGTTTTATGGAACATTTTAACAATATAAGAAAAGCATGCAATAAGAAAGAACATTTGACCACGAACATTTTCAATTGACCTTGCTATTGTCTCCTCTATTCTCCTGAAGGAGTGTTCTGCCAAATACTGAAATAAAACAGAGAACTGTGGAAGCTGGCAATTTGAAACATGGAACAAAAACAATAGTTGCTAGAAAAGCTCAGCAGATCCGACAGCATCTTTAGAAATAAATCAGAATTAGTGTTTTGTGTCCAAAGCCCTTCTTCAGAATGCAACTTGCTGCTGAGTTTTTCCAGCAATTTCTGTTTTTGTTTCTGATTTCCAGCATCCATATTTATTTTGGTTTTAATTTGAAATGTGGGTTGCTTTCAGCACAGCAAGCTCATTTTCACCTCCTCATTGTCTCCATTTTCATCTATCTGGCTTTTCTTCTTCCCTGACTTACTATAAACAATCCCTTTGTTCACCTATCTTTTATCTCTCCTCACTCTCTCTCTGGGTCCAGTCTCCACCTACCCATTCTCTCCCACCTCCACCCACCTCACCTCGCCAACCGCCATCACTAAATACGCTGGCATCAGCATAAGTCCCACTTTTTCATGGATGATATTACTTCTGAATGAGTCAAAAGACTTGAAGCATTAATGTTGATTTCTCACCACAGATGCTGCCAAATCTACTGGGTTCATCCAGCAACTTCTGTTCTACATTCTGTTAAATACTGCCTGGTCCCAAAGGTGACAAAACAATATACCACAATATTCTTATGATCTCACATTTCCATTGCATATCCAGACAATTCTAATCTGTCCCTTTCCCTAGCCTAAAAGAGGTGATCTGCCATCTCCATTGCATACTGCAAGTCAACACCAATTTCACTCCCTTTGTAACTCCATATAACATTCTTCTGATCACACTTAATTTACTTAAAATAGGTTAGCACCTAGGTTAAGATAGCACATTAATATTAATATTAATCTACTAAATGTCTAGTAGTTACTTGCAAGCTAATAAATCAATTTGTCTGGAGAGATAACTGAGGAGACAAATGTAAGCAAAAAAGAAGAGCTGGAAGTTGTTTTATTGGTTAAAGTGATTAAGGAGTGCAAATGTTGATACTTTTTGAAATTTTGCAGTCAACTGGACACAGTGGTCTTTTCCATTTTATTTTTTGTTCTAATGTGGGATGTGATTGTCATTAGCAAAACCAACATTTGTTGTTGATTCACAGTTGCCTCTTAGACTATTTAAGAAGACGGTTAAGAGTCAATGATATCACTATGGGTCTGGAATCATATACGATGGCTCAGTGGTTAGCACTGCTGCCTCACAGCACCAGGGACCCAGGTTTGATTCTAATTTTGGGCGACTGTCTGTGTGGAGTTTGCACATTCTCTCCGTGTCTGCGTGGGTTTCCTTCGGGTATCCCGGTTTCGTCCAACAGCCCAAAGATGTGCAGGTCAGGTGAATTGGCCATGCTAAGTTGCCCGTAGTGTTAGGTGCATTAGTTAGAGGGGAATGGTCTGGGTGGGTTTCTGTTCGAAGGGTCAGTATGGACCTGTTGGGCCAAACGGCCTGTTTCCACACTATAGGGAATCTAATGTCTATCTAATCTTAATCAGGTAAGGATGTCAGATTTCCTACCCTAAAGGATATTCCTGAGCAAAATGGGCATTCAAGACAATTGGGAATAACAGCTTTCTATTCACCCAGTCTTCAAGTTCAAAATTATTAATTGAATTTAAGTTCAAGAGGTTGCCAAGGATCTTTACATTAAATTACCTTGGAATACCTACTATTAACATCTTGCAGTGGTTTCCATTGACCAGAAGCTAAACTGGACCAGCCATATAGATACTGTGGCTACTGAGAATGTTACAGGCTAGGAATCTGAAACGGGTGACTCACCCCCTGACTTCCAAACACCCATCAACCATCTGTAAAGCACCAGTCAGGATTAATATAATACTTCCCAATTAACTGGAAGAGTACAACTCCAACAACACTCAGGAAGCATTACACCAACACACTTGATTCGCACCAGATCCACAATTATCCATTTTGTTCACCACTGACATCCACTGAAAAGTTCTCCAAAGCTCCTTTGACAGCACCTTCCAAATACATGATCACTTCCATTGAGAAATAAATATGGGAACACCACCACCTGAAAGGCTACCTAGTATGAGCCAGTTGGACTGCAGATGCTGGAGATTCAGAGTCGATAAAGTGTGGTGCAGCAGGTCAGGCAGCATCTCAGCAGCAAGAAAGTCGATGTTTCAGGCATAACCCTTCATCAGGGAGGGATAAGGCAGCTGAGAAATAAGGAAGGGAAGGGGGTGGGACCAGTGAAAAGGTAGTTGGGATGGCGATAGCTGGACGAAGGTAGGGGTGATTGTGATAGGTCAGTGGGAAGTGGGAAGCAGACAGGTGGGAAGGAAGATGGACAGGGGGGTCAGGTTTGAGGGCAGCACTGAGTTGGAGGGCTGGATCTGGGATGGGTTATTGGGAGGGGAGATTTGGAAACTGGTGAATTCAATGTTGAGGCTATGTGGTTGTAGGTTCCCGAGAGGGAAGATGAGGTGTTCCTCATCCAGTTTGCAGGTGGCCTTGTGTAGGCAGTAGAGGAGGCCCAGAATAGATATGTTCTTAGGGGAGTGGGAAGGGGAATTAAAGTGGATGGCCACAGGAAGGGAGTGGGGGGTGTTGTTTGGTGCATACAGACCAGAGATGTTCGCTGAACTGTTCTGCAAGTTTGTGCTCAGTCTTTCCGATGTTGAGGAGACTACATTGACAGCAACGGATGCAGTAAATGAGGTTCAAGGATATGCAAGTAAATCTCTGACAGATTTGGAATGATCCTTTGGGGCCTTGGACAGAGGTGAGGGTGAGGTGTGATTGCAGGATTTGCACCCTGTACAGTGGTGGGGGGAGGTGCCAGATGTGGAGAGGGGGTTGGTGGGGCGTGTGGACCTAATGAGGGAGTCAAGGAGGGAATGGTCCCTATGCAATGAAGATAGGGGTGGGAAGGGAAATATATTTGGTCTGACTATAAGTGGCGAAAATGGTGGAGCATGATATACTGGATTTGGAGATTAGGGGCTGGAATGTGATGACCAAGGGGGATTCTGTCCTTATTGTGGTTGGAGGGGTGGGGTGCAGAAAATGGAGGAGATGTGATTGAGGGCATTGTTGATCACAGAGAAGGGGAAATTACGATCCTCAAAGTAAGAGGACATCTGGGATGTCCTGGAGTAGAATCGCTCATCCTGAGAGCAGATATGGCAGGGGTGGATGAACTGGGAGCAAGGGATACATACTGTGCTGACTTGGAATAGAGCAGAGAGGACTGAGTGAAGAATAACCATGGATAGAGATTTTCATTCATTTTAAAAGTTAAATAGGGAAAGCTTTCTGTTGTATTCATTATAAATTCGCTACAGAAATAATAGTTTGTCAGTGTTGCTTTCAGTTTGATTGTTGCAGTCTAAGTCTTAAAACTTGAAATCTTGCCAGCATAATCCATTCAGTGAGTCAATCAGTATAAGTTCAAAATTTCTTTCCTCAAAATTATTAACCTCGAGGAGGATCACAATTAGGTGATATGTTTCCAACACAGAAGGATACACATTCACTGTCTACCAGGGTTGCATGCGAAAATAGAACATAGAACATTACAGCGCAGTCCAGGCCCTTCGGCCCTCGATGTTGCGCCGACCTGTCTTACAAATCTGAAGCCCATCTAACCTACACTATTCCATGTATTTCCATATGCTTGTCCAATGACGACTTAAATGTACTTAAAGTTGGCGAATCTACTACCATTGCAGGCAAAGCATTCCATACCCTTACTACTCTCTGAGTAAAGAGACTGCCTCTGACATCTGTCCTATATCTATCACCCCTCAATTTAAAGCTATGCCCCCTTGTGCTAGCCATCACCATACTTGGAAAAAGGATCTGCCTGTCCACCCTGTCTAACCCTCTGATTATCTTATGTGTCTCAATTAAGTCACCTCTCAACCTTCTTCTCTCTAACGAAAACAGCCTCAAGTCCCTCAGCCTTTCCTCATAAGACTTCATAAGGCAACATCCTAGTAAATCTCCTCTGCATCCTTTCCAAAGCTTCCACATCCTTCTTATAGTGTTCTGACCAGACTGTACACAATACTCCAAGTGTGGCCGCACCAGAGTTTTGTACAGCTGCAGCATAACCTCATGGATCTGGAACTCGATCCCTCTATTAATAAAAGCTAAAACAATGTATGCCTTCTTAACAATCCTGTCAACCTGGGTGGCAACTTTCAAGGATCTGTGTACATGGACACCGAGATTTCTCTGCTCATTTACACTACCAAGAATCTTACTATTAGCCCAGTACTTTGCATTCCGGTTACTCCGACCAAAGTGAATCACCTCACACTTATCTGCATTAAACTCCATTTGCCACGTCTCAGCCCAACTCTGCAACTTATCTATGTCTCTCTGTAACCTACAACATCCTTTGTCAGTATCCACAACTCCACCGACCTTAGTGTCGTCTGCAAATTTACTAACCCACCCTTCTACGCCCTCATCCAGGTGGTTTATAAAAATGACGAACAGCAGTGGACCCAACACCGATCCACTAGTACACCACTGGTAACTGGACTCCAGGATGAATATTTCCCATTAAACACCACCCTTTGTCTTCTTTCAGCAAGCCAATTAATGAACCAGACTGTTATATCTCCTACAATCCCATTCCTCTGCATTTTATTCAATAGTCTACTGTGGGGAATCTTCGAACTCCTTGCTGAAATCCATATACATCACATCAACCGGTTTACTCTCATCTCCCTGTTTGGTCACCTTCTCAAAGAACTCAATAAGTTTTGTGAGGCATGACTTACCCTTCACAAAACCGTGCTGACTATCCCTAATCAAATTATTCTTTTCTAGATGATTATAAATCCTATCATTTATAACCTTTTCCAACACTTTACTAACAACAGATGTAAGGCTCACTGGTCTATAATTACCAGGGTTGTCTCTACACCCCTTCTTGAACAAGGGAACCACATTTGCTATCCTCCAGTCTTCTGGCACTATTCCTGTAGACAATGACGATTTAAAGATCAATGTCAAAGGCTCGGCAATCTCCTCCCGGGCTTCCCAGAGGATCTTTGGATAAATCCCATCCGGCCCAGGGGACATATCTATTTTCACACTCTGCAGGATTCTAATAATTCTTCCTTGTGAACCTCAATCCCACCTAGTCTAGTAGCCTGTATCTACTCAGCAACATTGTAATTTTCTAGAGTGAATACTGTTGAAAAGTATTCATTTTGTGCTTCCCCATCTCCTCTGACTCCACACACAACTTCCCACTACTATCCTTGATTGGCCCTAATCTTACTCTCGTCATTCTTTTATTCCTTAAATACCTATAGAAAGCCTTAGGATTTTTCCCTGATCCTATCTGTCAACAACTTCTCATGTCTCCTCCTGGCTCTTCTGAGCTCTGTCTAGGTCTTTCCTGGCTGCCTTGTAATCCTCAAGCACCCTAACTGAACCTTCACATCTCATCCTAACATAAGCCTTCTTCTTCTTCTTCTTGACCAGAGATTCCACTTCCTTCGTAAACCACAGGTCCCACGCTCCACAGCTTCCTCCCTGCCTGACAAGTACATACTTATCTAGGTCACACAGGAGCTTTTCCTTGAATAAGCTCCACATTTCTAATGTGCCCATCCCCTGCAGTTTCCTTCCCCATCCTATGCTTCTGAAATCTTGCCTAATCGCATCATAATTGCTTTTCCCCCCTGTTGTAACTCTTGCCTAGTGGTGTACATCTATCCCTTTCTATCACTAAAGTAAACATAACAGAATTATGATAGCAATTGCCAAAGTGCTCACCTACTTCCGAGTCTAACACCTGGCCGGGCTCATTATCCAGTACCTAATCTAATGTGGCTTCGCCCCTTGTTGGCCTGTCTACATACTGTGTCAGGAAGCCCTCCTGCACACACTGGACAAAAACTGACCCATCTATAGTACTCGTACTATAGTGTTCCCAGTCAATATTTGGAAAGTTGAAGTCCCGCATGACAACTACCCTGTCTCTCTTACTCCTATTGAGAATCATCTTTGCTATCCTTTCCTCTACAACTCTGGAACTATTCAAAGGCCTAAAGAAACCTCCCAACAGGGTGACCTCTCCTTTCCTGTTTCTACCCTCAGCCCATACTACTTCAGTTAACGAATCCCCAACCATCCTTTCTGCAACTGTAATACTGTCCTTGACCAACAATGCCACACCTCTACCTCTTTTATCATCTTCTCTGTTCTTATTGAAACATCTAAATCCTGGAACCTGCAACAACGATTCCTGTCTCTGCTCTATCCATGTCTCCAAAATGGCCGCAACATCAACGTCCCAGGTACCAACCCATGCTGCAAGTTCACCCACCTTATTCCAGATGCTCCTGGCATTGAAGTAGACACACTTCAAACCAACTTCTTGCTTGCCGGTGCCATCTTGCGTCCCTGAAACTTGATTTCGGACCTCCCTACTCTCAACCTTTTCTATACTCGAACAACAATTTTGGTTCCCATCCCCCTGCTGGATTAGTTTAAACCCACCCCAATAGCCTGAGTGAATTTCCCCCTATATGGGGGAAATACCTGTATGTTTATGCTTTTGTTGTACTGCTATGATTGAGAAACAAGTACACTTTTCCTGGTGAGTACTTACGGAAATCAAAACACAGATTTTTTATTTTTCAAAATTACTGATAGAGAGAAAGGAAAGGCCTGAATACAGGGAAGTGAAACAACCTGATATAGACCAGAATGAAAAAATATTAAATGGTAGGAACATTGGGAAATTCTCAAATTCAGTAATAAACGATTTTACAATGTTTTGGCAGACATCATAAAAATGGTGAGTGTTATAAAAACATAAATACTAAGTGAAGTAATGGCTGTTGGGCAGGGGGCGGGATGGGGGAGCAATTAGTATTGCACTGTTGGCTGATTGTTCATTTTTGTGCTTACAGGGATTGAGTAGGTGCAATCCTCAAAGTCGTTTGAGATTTCAAGATGACTGCTATTGGTTAGATGGAACTTTCATTTGTAGCTCGCATTCCGGTCAGGAAAGCAGTTCAACAGCACTGGGGCACCATACTTCAAAATTATTTTAGAAGCTCAATTGTAATTTGGCAAAAACACAAGACCTCAGATCTTTGACAACAGCTCAGGTCCTGTGGGAATAACATAATGACTAATTAAAGTACGTGAGCAAATAGCATTCGGGTTGCCTTTTTTGGCTGGCTGAAAACTTGGAGCGGGCTTTTTAGGTGATGCTGAGACAGTTGCTGAGGTGGCTGAATGTTAAAGTTGTGCTGCTGTCCAGCGTGCTGGTTTACTAGCACTATCTTGTCCCTGGAGAAAGTGAGGACTGCAGATGCTGGAGATCAGAGCTGAAAATGTGTTGCTGGAAAAGCGCAGCAGGTCAGGCAGCATCCAAGGAACAGGAGAATCGATATTTCGGGCATGGGCCCTTCTTCAGGAATGAGGAAAGTGTGCCATGCAGGTTAAGATAAAAGGTAGGGAGGAGGGACTTGGGGGAGGGGTGTTGGAAATGCGATAGGTGGAAAGAAGTAAAGGTGAGGGTGATAGGCTGGAGTGGGGTTGGGGGCGGAGAGGTCAGGAAGAAGATTGCAGGTTAGGAAGGTGGTGCTGAGTTCAAGGGTTGGGACTGAGACAAGGTGGTGGGAGGGGAAATGAGGAAACTGGAGAAATCTGAGTTCATCCCTTGTGGTTGGAGGGTTCCTAAGCGGAAGATGAGGTGCTCTTCCTCCAGCCGTCGTGTTGCTATGGTCTGGCGATGGAGGAATCCAAGAATCTGCATGTCCTTGGTGGAGTGGGAGGGGGAGTTGAAGTGTTGAGCCAGGGGTGGTTCAAGAAGAAAATTAGCGTCTTCAGCTATAATCTTATCAAATATGAAAGCAGATCTAAAGAAGTCTCTGTTCCTCTATGAAAATTCCGTAAGCCCAGCCACTTGAGCAGATGCCAGTTTTGGTTTCTATATCAATATGGTCTGCAGCGTACTCCAGCTCAGAATCTGTATGAGCCACATTCACCACCTTTCAGCCTGGGTTCTGCCGCTTAGGGTAACCAGGCACAGGGTGGAAGCAGGATAAGAAAACATGGAGCAAGGAATAAATTTTGCTCGCAGCCAGCATAAAATTATATCAGGAGAAATATAATTATCATTCCCAAAGCATCTGACTTGCTGGGAGGCTAATCTCTAATTGTGCAGAATCCCTCAATTAATGACTTTTCTGGAAAGAATGTTAAGGAGAGCTGATGATAACTGTGCCCCCTCTGATACAGTCACTACATCCTGTTCCAGGAGGAACAGCTCCCACCCTCATTGGCTTATGAACTGTGAGATAATGCAGCTGTGCTTCACAAATTAATCAACTGTAAGTTACAGGTGTTATTTTTCAACCTTTTGAAAACAAAATGGTAATTCTTCAAATATTCTGAAGTAAATCGTAATCACAACCTTCTTTATACAATGTTCTCCCTTTCTTTCTCAGCCTACCTCATCTGGAGATTCAGGTCTTCAGCCAAGACCACTCTCCAGTACTGTAATCAATTTCAGTTTTTGTTCAGTCTTCAGTATTGTGTTTTGACAAACAATTAAGTTATAAGAAGACACCACAGGTAACCTGACTCTCTCACCTGATGTACAACATTACACAATTTTCTGCAGGCAATTATGTTTTAAAGATATTGTGCAGTAGCAAAAGGAATCAAAAACTAAAGGGAAATAAAGAGGTAATGAACTAGCTTGAGTATTGTTAACTCATAGATATCTTCAGGTTTCATTGACCCAGTGATGGGCGATCCTATTGACACATGGTGTTTATGACAGGTAAAACTGCTGTCTTATTTGTATCTCATGTTGGGGTTTCTCATTCAAATGGACTTTTACGTTGGATAAAAGGCCATGACATTAGAAAGGTGGGGCATTCTTCTGCCCTTGCTCAGACCTGCCAATCCTCAACATTTTCTCCACACAGTCCTCGCCAGATAAAAGCTCCCCTTCTCACACTTACCCGTGGCTTAGATTGATCTTCTATTTTGAGACTCCTGTAGGGGCCATTCAGGCAATAGTCACTGCTTGCCCTATTCCACTGCCATGTAGAAGAGCTCTATCATCATCTGATTGGCCAGCAGTGTTCAATAGAAGGGATTTCTTCCTGAGGATCTTTGATCCTGGGAACGTCCCATTCGGACTATTTAGTGAAGCAATATCCACAAAATCCTGCTCACAAACACAAAGCAGTCTACCTCCTAGGATTGTGGCAATAGTCAAAGTTAACTCAATGTATCAATTGGCTGGACCGATTGAACAAAAAGAGTCAGATTGTGACTGTTATTTTGAACCAAGAATTTATGTTATTTTTGAATAAAATAATCTCATGTTTTGAATCAAGTGTTACATCAGCAGATGTTAACACAAGAAGACATTGAATAAATTTATGTAAAAAACGGTGATCGTGGCTGCTGCTTTTTTTTGCTTCTGACCTCAACCAATCTCATTTGATGCTTACTTAAATATATCTTCCCTCCACAGTGCTGCGATTGATTCTTTAGTAGACATTTGTTAACATTTGTTAATCAGATCTGGGTTTCACTAGCTAGACTACATTTATTGCCCCAGCCCAAGTTGCTGCTTGAACTGACTGGCTGACGAGATCCATTTAGAGGGTAGTTAAGAATCAACCACACAGCTGTGGGTATGGAGTCCCAGGTAAGGGCTGAGACCACGTAAAGACTGTTTTCCATAAAAACTATTATTGAACTAGATGAATATTTACAGCAATTGAAATTGCTACCAATTGTCACCATTAAGCTACCTTTTATTTTATTGAATTCAAGTTTCATCATCCCTCATGGTGGAACTCCAACCCATGTCCCCAGAACATTAGCCTGAGGCTCCAGAAAATAATGACAATACCAATACGACACCATGACATGCTGGGGAGGCAATAGGTTAGTGGTATTATTGCTAGACTATTAAACTAGAAACTCAGCTAATGTTCTGGGAACCTGGGTTTGAATCATAGAGTCAGAGAGTCAAAGAGATGTACAGCATGGAAACAGACCCTTCAGTCCAACTAGTCCATGCTGACCAGATAGCCTAACCTAATTTAGTCCCATTTGCCAGCACTTGGCCAGTATCCCAACAGACCCTTCTTATTCGTATACCCATTCGGATGCCATTTAAATGTTGTAAATGTATCAGTTTCCAACATGACCTCTGTCAATTCATCCCATACGTGTACCACCCTTTGTGTGAAAAAGTTGCCCTGTAGGTCCCTTTTAATTCTTTCCCCTCTCACCATAAGTCTATGGTCTCTAGTTGTGGACTCTCCCACCTTAGGGAAAAGACCTTGTCTATTTACCCTATGCATGCCCCTCATAATTTTGTAAACCTTTATAAGGTCACCCCTCAACCTCCAATGCTCCAGGTGAAACAACCTCAATCTATTCAGCCTCTCCCTGAAGCTCAAATCCTCCAATCCTGGCAACATCTTTGTAAATCTTTTCTGAATCCTTTCAAGTTTCACACCATCCTTCCGATAAGAAGGAAACCAGAACTGCATGCAATATTCCAAAAGTGGTCTAACCAACATCCTGTACAGCCACAACATGACCCCCCAACTCCTATACTCAATATTCTGATCAATAAAGGAAAGCACACCAAACCTTCTTCATTATTCCATCTACCTGCAACTTCACTTTCAAGAAACTATGAACTTGCACTTCAAGACCCCTTTGTTCAGTAATATTCCCTGGGACCTTACCATTAATTGTGTAAGTGCTGCTCTGATTTGCTTTTCCAAAATTCAGCACCTCACATTTATCTAAATTAAACTCCATTTATCACTTCTCAGTCCATTGGCCCACCTGATCAGGATCCTGTTGTACTCTGAGGTAACTTGCTTCGCTACACCTCCAATTTTGGTGTCATCTGCAAACTTACTAACTATACCTCCTATGTTCACATCCAAATTATTTATATATCTGACAAAACGTAGTGGACCCAGCACCGATTGTTATGGCACACTTCCGGTTACAAGCCTCTAGTCTGAAAAGCAGCCTTGCACCACCACCCTCTGTCTTCTACCTTTCAGCCAGTTCTGTATCCAAATGGCGAGTTTTCCCTGTATTCCATGAGATCTAAACTTGCTAACCAGTCTATCATGAGGAACCTTGTCAAAGGCCTTACTGAAGTCCATATAGATCACATCCACTTCTCTGCCCTTATCAATCCTCTTCATTACTGCTTCAAAATATTCAATCAAGTTCGCGAGACATGATTTCCCGCACAAACAGTTGGATTAAAAAAAACTGAATTAAGTATCATTCTTTGTCAAGAATGACCATGAAATCATTGTCAGAAAAAAGATTATCAGCAAACAGCCACCTGATGAAGGAGCATCACTCCGAAAGCTAGTGCTTCCAAAATAAACTTCTTAGGCTATAACCTGGTGTTGTGTGATTTTTAACTTTGTCCACCCTAGTCCAACACCAGCACCTCCAAATCATACCTGCCTCATCAATGTCCTACAGGGAAGGAAATCTGCCATTCCCATGTGATCTGGCCTACATGTGACTCCAGATTCACAGCGACATTATTGACTCTCAACTGCCTAGCAAGCATTCAGTTCAAAGGCAGCTAAGAACAAACAACAAATGCTGGCCCATCAGCAAGGCCTTAGTCTCATGAATAAATAAAAACAAACCAGCACCCTCCCCTTAAATGCTACAGTCCCACCTTTTTCTTAATTCCCTTCTCTATCCTGCCCAAAAAACCTCTTTTTCCAGGGATACTGAGTTGCCATCTATGCCCTTCATTAAGCCAAGTTTCTGTTATGGTAATGATATCACATCAACAAGTGCCTCTGAGCCTTCAATCCATTGACTTTGTTAACTATGCGCCTTATGTTTACATATATTCCTTCTGTGCTGTATATTTTTTAGCCTCTGCCTCCTCTGTCTTCCAGAGCCACTCACTAAGTTTCTATCTCAGGTTCAAATTCCCCTGTCAATCCACTTTTAAACCTCCCAAACAGCACTAGCATAGCTTCCTGCAACAATATTTATTCTGGTCCTGTTCTGGTGTAGATTGTCGGGATCGATCGTCTCGAGAACCTGTCCCAGTGATCAAAATCTGATGTCTACCTTCTGATTCCAGTTCTCCAGCCACATGCTCAATTGTTCAATTCCTCCGCTGTGGTCACTAGCTTGTGTCAGACTGGGAGTAATTAAGATTACAGTTTTGGAGGCCCTGTCTTTCAATCACCTTGCTCACTTCCTGAAAGCAACTTCCAGGACCTTATCCCCATAAGTAACTGGCGATTATTCTTTTCCAGAAGAATATACTACAGCCATCGCATAACCATTCTTAACCCTAACATCAGGAAGGCGACATACTGTCCTGGAGTAACCTCAGAAACACCTGTCCCATCCACTGCTATGGAATCTCATGTCACTATTGCTTTTCTATTCTTTTTCCTCCCCACCATCTCTGTGCAGTGCAGCCACTTGTGGTGCCACTAAATTTGGCTCAGCCTGACTCTGAGGAGCTATTGCCTTCAACAATATCCAAAATCGGAATACTAAAGAACATGCACAATAGAGACCGGGAACTCCTGCGCTGCTGCCTGCTTCTCTTAGATTGCTTGGCTGTTACCTATTTCTTTGCTGCCTATTTACACCTGAAGTGTGGTGTGGCCACCTCCTGAAATGTGTTACATACGGTGTCTGCTCAGCAAACAGTGACACCAACCACCACTCACCTTCAAAAACCCAAAGCTTGTGCTTATGCAGTTGGTGACATTTCCTGGCGACGTTAGCCTCAATGGCCAGTTACAGTAAACTATTCTGCATTTTAATAACCATCAGTAGAAAACAAAAATCATCCAACCTGACTTTGCAATGAATTTAGGCCCCAGAGTCTGATTCAAATCATACAGTTTTATGTTGCAAGGACTGGAAGCATCAGAATTCCGACAACAGAAGAAATAGATTGAGCAGATTGTTTAAAAGTGGAGGAAACAAATGGAAGTTTACCAAATGTTAAGTCAGAACTATCATATAGATTGTACATATTGGTAATTCCTTGATTTAATGATGCCGAAACAGATGGTAAAACGTTTAAAGGAACTGCAACAGATTGCATTCTCTGAGAGCAATTGTACTTGAATAATTGTGGGTCCTCTGACTGCGGCTGGTAGCCCTGGGCTGATGGAAAACACTGTAACAGATAGCAGGACAGTTACTCAACAGCTGCTGAACTGAACAAGACCACCTGTTACAGAAAAGCTGATGCTTTTCCATTGGAGGATGAATGTGGCCTTTCTGGTAAAAGTGAGCTCATTCTGGCTCAGTATACCAGCATCCATAGCAGTTATTTCTGGCATGTGTGTGTTGCTGGCAAGACCAATATTTATTAACCATTCCTAATGGTCCTGGAGAAGGTGTTGATGAGCTGTCTTCTTGAATGCACACCCATCATGAAGTTAGGATGGGAGTTCCAGGATTTTCACTCAGTGACAGTGAAGGAATGGTGATGGATTTCCAAGTCCAATGTTTTTCAATCAAGAGTTTTATATAGCTCTCAGGGTGAAAGGGATGCAGGAGCATGGAGAGAAAACGAGAACAGGGTTCTGCACTGGATGATCAACCACGGTCATATCAAACAGCAGAGTAGCTTGAGGACTCAATGGCCTATTTCTGTTCCACTTTATACATTTTTATGTTTCACGTCAGGATGGCAAGGGGCTTGCAATGGCAGTGTTCCCTTGCATCTGTTGCCCTTTTCCTTCTAGATAGCAGAGCTCCAGGTTCAGAAGGTTCTCTCAAAGGAGTGCATCTTGTAGATGGTACATACTGCTACTACTGAGTGTCAGTGGGCAAGTGAGTGAATATTGAAGGTGGTAGATGTGGTGCCAGTCAATTGCGCTGCCTTACCATTTTCTTGAGAGTCAATGGACCATACTGATCCAGGCAAGTGGATAGTATTCCATCATATGCATGAATTGTGCCTTGTAGATGACAGACATACATTCTGGACACAGGAGAGGAGTTAATTATTGCTGCCAATGTGAAAATGTCCTTTTCTTTTCTGATATCCAGTCCTCAGATCACGTAAATATAGTTTAGAACTACAGGCAGTCCCCTGGTTGTGAACAGGTTCTGTTCTGAAGTCCGTTCATCAGCTGAATTGTACACAAGTCAGAACACAATTCAGGAAAATGGAAAACAGCTGTTCCCAAGTGTAGGAAGTGTTTGTATGTCCGGTCGTTAAAATTATAACCTTGTATAGGACCGCACTCCTAAGTACAAATGTTCGTAAATCAGACGTTCATAAATAAGGACCCCAATATTATGAAAATGGTGAATTTTAATTATGTGAGTATAGACTAGAATAGTAATAATGGAAAAAGCAGAGAAGGAAAAGAGTTTCTCGTTTACAATGAGGGGAGCTTTCTTAATCAGGATGTTTCTGACCCAACAAGGAGAGGAGGCATTGATGGATCTGATTCTGGGGAATACGATGGATCAACTATCAATGCGTATTCATTCAGGGAACTGTGACGATTGTAGCAAGAAGTTTAGATTAGCCATGAAATAAAAACAGAGAGCAATCTGGAGTAAAAATATTGAATTTAAGGACGGCCTACTGAGGCCAGATCTGGCACAGTGAAATTGAAATAAAAGATTAGCAAGTAAAACTAAAACAAAATCCTTAAAGAGGAGATGATTCAGGATTCAAGGTACATTCACTAAAGGGGAAAATGCAAGCAGACAAAATCCAGAGCTCCCAGAATGACAGAAGAGATAGAGAGTAAGTTGAAGCAGAAGAGAAGTGTATATATGAAAGATAGATAACCAGGAAACTCAAAAGCAGGAGAAAAAGGAATGAGAAAAAAAAAATGTATATAAGAAGTGATAGGTTTAATTGTAAAAGAGAGTCCAAACATCATTTCTAAGAATATAAGTAGTAAAACAGCAGTAATATGAAGAGTAGGATTGATTAGGAACCAGGTCAGGGATTTACAAATGAATGTAGAAAGTATGGCTGAAATAATACATGATTACTTTGCACTTGTCTTACCAAGGAAGGGAGATGTTGCCAAAGTCATCTTGCCAAAGCAAAGAAGATGGTAATGCAGGCACTAGATAGACATTTAAAAAAAAGGATGCATTAGAAAGGCTGGCAAGTGAACTTCAAATTGGGAGGTCAACAAATGAGCTCAATTAGCAGAAACTGTCAATGGTGACAAATTCATCCTGGAAATTCATCTACTGTCAAGCGTTGTGGAGGGGGCCAGCTTCCAGCACACAAGATTGCAGAAACTAGTCATGCAGAATGTGATTTGTGTTTAAAATTTGACAATCTTTATGTGGATTATACTATTTTCAGGCAAATTGGAAATGCCAATCCTGGACTTTAATTATAAAAGGATATATCAGTGCCATGGCAACATTTCAAACTGGAAGATTTGATTTCTAATGCTTTGTTGTGTATTGAAATAAACATAATCCTTCTAGAAAGTTGATTATTGCCTGTGTAACATTAATATTGTTGTGAATTATCTAAACATAATCAACAGCCTTGAAAATCAATTCTGTTACTTAAAGAGGGATTAAAAGAAAACATATGTGGTGTTTTATGAAAATATATAAGAGCACAACACCTCATTGCATCTAGAAATTGTAAATCATGCGAAGTGTAACTAATAACAAATAATAAATCTGGTTTATTTTATGTATACCTACATTGTGCGATGTTTAAATCATTCTGAAATCCAAGGTTACAATGAATATGCAGTCCTTTTATACTTTAATGTAACTGAAAACAAGAAAGCTGAGGCATTGAATCCTATTGTTATATTACAATTGGAACACAAAATGGTTCAATGAAAAGCTAAGTGTCAGCATGTAGCTCAGTGGGTAGTACACTCATTTCTAAGTTTTGGGTTCAATCCAACTCCAAAGCTTGAACACAAAATCAAGGCTGAGCCTCAGTATAGTACTGAGGGATTGTTGTACTGTTCGAACTGTCATTTTTCAGTGATGCATTAAGCTGAAGTCCTATCTGTTAACTCTAATTGATATAAACGATTCAATACCATTGTTTTCAATAGGAGCAGGGAAGTGATTCTCCTGGCTGATATTTATAGTTCAGTCAATGTCAGAAATGTAATTCTTACACATGTAATGTGATACAGAATCAGGATAAGATAATACTGTTGTCCGCAGACAGTCTTGTCTCAGGAAATGAAAAATCAATCTGTTTGACTCTGGTAGAAAATGTATTTGAATAAACACAAGTGTATATGTCAAAATCAGATTTGTGATATCCACAATGGAATAGCCTGATACTCACTTTTGGACATTACAATGGAGAGTCACAGACTTGTCATGAATTAGGAAGAGGCTGTTCAGTCCATCATGCTAATCTCCTGCCTTTTCCCCATTTCCCTTTTCCACATTCCTATCCAAATAAGCACCCAATACCCACTTGAATGCCTCAGGAATGCATTCAGGAACACGACTGATTTCAGGTGTAAAGAAGAAAGACTGAAGAAATTCTCACATCCCGATCTGCTCTGGAACCAATCCAGCGAGGAATACGCTTGTCATTAATCCATCTCTTCTACCGAATCTCAAATTAAATTTATAACAGTAAAGAAATAGTATGAGAGAAATTAAGGTGACTAAAAGCCACTAAACTTCTTGGATCTAAGTCTACATTTTGGGATTTTAAGAGTGATGGCTATGGAAAAAGTTGAAGATGTTTTCACCTTCCAGAATTTCTTAGATTTGAGAATTGTCTCTGCTGATTGTAAGGTAACATAATGCTGCTACACAAGAATATAAGAAATGAGGAAGTTGGGAATTACAGACTGACATTAGTGGTATGGAACTGGACTAGAATCTATTATTAGGGATCTATATTACAATTATAGTAGTGTGGATATTGATTGACTTATTGTCCATATATGGAAGTCCAGTGAAAAGCTTTGTTTAGGAGTGGTAGAGGCAGATCAAATTAAGCAAGAATATACAGATCAGAAAGATTTAGACAGAGACATACAGGTTACATTGTAAAGTGCATGCACTCGGTGAGAGCAATGTTAGCAAGGTCAGCATTATTTGAGGTTAGACGTTTTACTATCAAGATTAGAGCGGTGCTGGAAAAGCACAGCAAGTCAAGCAGTATCCAAGGAGCAGGAAAATCGACGTTCCAGGCAAAAGCCCTTCATCAGGAAGGGCTTTTGCCCGAAATGTTGATTTTCCTGCTCTTCGGATGCTGCCTGACCAGCTGTACTTTTCTAGCACCACTCTAATCTTGACTTTTTTCTCTGCAGTCCTCACTTTCACCCAGTCCACACATCAAGAACAGCCAGGAAGAAGTTGTTCCTGTACCTGTTCAACACAGATTTACACAAGAGAATCCTGTTTGAAAAAGCTTTGAATGTATTTTGAGATTGTAAATATCAAGGTAAATAAGACAAATGAAATTAGTACAATTGGATTTTCAAAACACATTTGATGTGCCATACAATGGACAGAATTTGAGCTGCAGTGTGTTGTTTCCAACGGGAGATTTGGCACACTCTGGGTTTCCATATTCTTGCTGTTTCCTGTTTTCCACAAAATTTCAAATGAAAATCAGAGTGTTGGTGGCCTGCATAAAAATCCAATTGCACAATGGAAAGGCTTTTCATTGATGCAGCTGCCATCAGCTGACAATACTGTAACTATTTGTAGGATGTGAAAGAGTGTAATAGGCAAAGAGGGAGGCTATGCATTGTGACCATAACTTTGTAGTTAATACCACTGCCATTCTTCTACCATTCCTTCCTTGGATGGTTGCTTCTTAAGCAACATTGACTTCTGGTGCTGCCTGCTGTTACATTATGGCCTGTATTATGCACTGTTAAGAACTACTTTTTGTTGTTTTCCCTTTTCAGTTGCAGGAAAATTGGGTGTTTCTGAGCCATAGGTATTCCACCATTTTCTTGTATTCATTCATGGGATGTAGGTGTCTCTGGCAAATGGTCATCCCTAGTTGCTCTTGAGAAGGTGGTGGTGAGCTGCCTTTTTGAATGACTGTAGTCCTTTTGATGTAGGTACACCATAAGACTGTTAGGGAGAAAGTTCCGGGATTTTATCCTAGTGGCATTGAAGGTAGATATGTGAACATGCATTCTACTGGATTTGTCGCATAAAACTTTTATTTTCTACAACCGAAACATCACAAAGCTTAGATCCTTTCCCTTTCCACTCCTTGCTGTATTCAAGTAAGTTCATCACCCCCATCTCCCAACCCCACTTCATCCCCTTGCCGATCCTGAGTCTCCTGGCAAGCAACCATTTTCTACACCTTGTGTCTTGACAAATAAGACTGCTAACCTTAGACACAAGGCTGGTGCATACCAGGGCCTGGGAGAGGGTACACAGAGCTAAGTGTGGTGCCTGTGCGCCTTGTGGAGTTATCAAGGGAGAGCAAGGCAGCACCATTCCCGATGAAGGGTTTTTGCCCGAAACATCGATTTTCCTGCTCCTTGGATGTTGCCTGACCTGCTGTGCTTTTCCAGCACCACTCTGATCTAGACCCTGGTTTCCAGCATCTGCAGTCCTTGTTTTTACCTGGCACCATTCTCCTGGATGACAAATCAGACCAAGGTTGTCTCCATTTGTGAGAGAGATACAACTACTCCTCTCATCAAAGGCGGCTTCGCTCCTACAATTGCCCACAGTTGGTGAGTTCACAAGTGAATTTATTTGCGTCACATGCATCAGGGAATGACACTGTGATTGGAGGCACCGCTTGGAAGGTAAGTGACTACAATGAGTGAACTGCTGGAAATGCTGTTCACAAGAGCCTGAGCCTCAGGAGTTTTCAAGTGCAGCTGAGATCCTTGGGGAGTGCAGCTTCAGAGTTGGGTGGGGGCACTGGGGAGCGATGACGAGGAGTTTGCAAGGGGAGAAAATGAGGCCGCACCAACTGTGGGAGAAGAAGGAGCTTGAAGCCCTGAGATACTAAAAACACAAGGTTCAAGGGCATTAGGAAGAGGCAACTATGAGGCGGGGACAGACTAAAGAAGCTGCAAATGAGTAGACAGAGCACAAGGCTGCAGAGGAAGGGGAGTAATTTTAAACCTATTGGTAAAAGAATAATCAACAACCTGGAAGATATGAAAAATTGAAAACAAAACTTGTAAGGTCATCATTTCCTTGAAAATGAGTGTAGAATCTCTAGATTAAGGCCATATAGATAGGGTGCTATTATTTGGTTGTTTTTGTAATCAACGAGATCAATTGTTAAAATTAAATCTGTGGTAGAGTTCTGGGGTATGCTATTTAGGGTAATGACTGTGTAGTTTAAATGTTCCAAAGTTTTTAAAAAGGTTTGTAGCTCGGATTGTGGATGATGGTTGTAGAATGGTTCGGCAAGCTGATGTGTTTTTCTGCAGACATTTCATCGCCTCTTCCTATTTGTCCTACGTAGTGTTTTTCACAGTCCTTGCAGGGTATTTTATATTTACGTAAATAAATAAATATTCCAGCTTTGTGTATGCATGATGGAAATATATTAGCTGCAACCTCAATAGTTTGTGCAAGGCCCGCTTTGGGTGATGGCTTACTTTATAACGCAGTGTCCGAGAGTGTGTCATCTTTTTTAAAATTCCTGAGTTATGTTTATTGTCTTATGCCTCTTGAAGGTGTCTAGGAAATTAATTCTCTCCTTGTGTGTTGCAACTTTAATTGCCATTTTGTTGCAAATTTAATTGATGTTGATTATTTTTTTCTTCAATCATCAGATGCACACATTGCTAACTTGGCCAACAATTGTTAGAGTCATACAGCACAGAAATAAGCTGTTATGCCCAACTCATCCATGCCAACCAAGTTTGCTCAACTGAGCTACCCCCACTTGCCTGTGTCTGGCCCATATCCCTTTAAACCATTTGTTTCCGTGTATCTGTCCAAATGTTTTTCAAATGTTGTAACTGCACTCGCTGCTATCGTTTCCTCTGGAAGCTCATTTGATAAAGACCCCTCGGGTCCCTTTTAAATCTTGCCCTTTAAATCTATGCTGTCTAGTTTTGGACTCCCCCAGCCTGGTAAAAAAAGCTTATCTCTACCCTTCATGCTTTTATAAACCTCTATAATTTTAGCCATGGTATAGATTTAAATTTGTGTTCAAAAGGGAACAGGCTAAATGCTTGGAGATAAAAAAAAACAAGAATGGGTTAGTTTAGGGATAAATTGTTATGATTTACTGGATTGTTCCAGAAAAGCAGTTGCTCCTCGGATGCTGCCTGAACTGCTGTGCTCTTCCAGCACCACTAATCCAGAATCTGGTTTCCAGCATCTGCAGTCATTGTTTTTTTCCTGGGTAAATGAATAGGCAAAGTGTGGCAGGTAGAATTTAAGGTGGAGAAAAACAAGTTATTTACAAAATCAGATTTTTAAAAGATGAAAGATGAAAGACTGGGACATGTTAGTTTTCGGAGAATGACGAGTGTAACATGCAGGAGAAAGTGAGGACTGCAGATGCAGGATATCAGAGTTGAGAGTGTGGTACTGGAAAAGCACAGCAGGTCAGACAGCATCCGAGGAGCAGGAGACACAGCAAGCCATTAGGAAAGGAGGATGGTTTCCTGGATGTGGATTTGAGAACCAGGATAGCAGTTTCAGAATGAAGGATCGTCCATTTGGATTAAGATATTGAGAAATTTCTTGACTCAAAGGGTTGGAATTCTCCATCCTAGGAAGTTATAGATGCTCAGTTATTGACTATTTTCAAGACAGGCGTCAATAGATTTTTGGATACCAAAGAAATAAAGAGATAGGGGAACTTATCAGGAAAATGGAGTTGAGGTTAAAGATCAGTCAACATCATGATAAATGTTATAGTTGGCTTGAAGAGCTAAATGATCCATCCTTCCTATTTCTAATCTTCTTATATTCTTATTTCAGCATTTAATAGTCACTTATCAAAATGTAATATGAACAAAATTAAATAGCCAAGAAATCAGAGAATGCTGTGTCCATTCTATATTTATACAAGATTATTAGATATGTGCAAAGATGCCTGACATGTCTAAAACTGCAGCTGATGAACATTCTAAGGAAGGAGTGTGCTGCCTGCCAAATTAGTGTCGGAATTAAGAGAGAGGCAGTTAGTGATCAAGTTAGAAAAGGCATGAGGCCCTTTGCCCAAAGATGTTCAATTTGGGTTCTGCCAACATCTTTCTGTTCCTGACCTTATTATAACCTTGATTCAAAAATGGGCAGAAGTGAAGAACACCATAAGTAAGGAGGGAGTGACTGCCTTTGACATAAATCTGCATTCCACCAAGTGTGGCATCAAGGAGTTCAGGCAAAGTGGAAGTCAGTGGGAATCAGAGTAAGAAGGAGAGAAACTCTCTGCTGGTTGGTTACATAAGAAGGTGGTTGTTGAAACATCTCTACAGGAGTTCCTTCGGGTAATGTTCTAGGTCAAACCATCTTCAGTTCCATCATCAATAATTTTCCTCCAGAAGTGGGGATATTTGCTGGTAACTGCTCAATATTTGTGACTCTCTTTGCTACTCCTCAGATACTGCAGAAAATACAACAAGATCTAGACAATGTTAAGGTTTAGGTTGAGAAATGGCCAATAACTTTGCACCACACATATGATGGACAATGCCCATTTCCAACAAGAAAGAATGTAATCATCAAATTTGACATTCAATAGCATTACCATTGCTGAATTTCCCCACCATGAATGTCTTAGGGGTATCATTGACTAGAAACTGAACTGGACTCGCCATTAAGTACTGTGGTTTTAAGAACAGGTCACAGACTAGGAATCCTAATTCTCAAAGCCAATTCATCATCTACAAGGCACACATCAGAGATGTGAAGGAGTGCTCCCAATTTGCCTGGATAGGTTCAGCTCCACCGACACTCAAAACTCTGAACACTGTGCAGGACAAAGAAGGCTACCATTTACAAAAACAAACACTTATTCATCCACAAACAAAAACAGACCATTTTGAGTAAAGGTCACTTGACCCAAAACGTGAACTCTGATTTCCTTCCAGACCTGCTGAGCTTTTTGAGCAATTTCTGTTTTTGTTTCTGATTTACAGCAACTGCAGGTCTTTTGGTTTTTGTGCAGTCACCCACCATCATAACAGCAGTGTAGATATCTGCAAGACGCACTGCAGCAATTCACCAAGGGTTCTGAGACAGTGTCTTCCAAACTCATGACCTCTACCACCTAGAAGATGGAACACCATCATTGCCAGTTCCTCACCATTCTGACTTAGAAATATATTGCTGTTCCTTCAATGTCGCTGCGTCAAAATCTTGAAACTACCTCCCTAATGGCATCATAAGACTATCTTCTGGACAGTAATTCAAGAAGGCAAGTCACCAGCACCTTTTCAAAGGAAACCTTCGATGTGCAATACATACTGGCCCAGCCAGTGGTACCCACATCCCATGAACAAATAAAACAAGTCAGCAGCAAACTAATGACCTTATTCCTGTTTGATATCTCATTCACCAAATCATTTTACACTGTGAAGATGCAACCTTTTTCTGTACTGATTAAACATGAAAATATGAGGAATAATCAAAGCATGTTCAAACCTCAAATTGAATAGCATTTGCCTTACTAGGTTTGAATAATATGATGCCTCCATTATAATTTCGTTGTCACAATATACTCATTACAATATATTAGTCATAAATATGTTATAGAAATCAAACATATGATCAGCCAGAGTGGTCAGCCTCTTACCAATCATACCCTTCAGTAATCTACTGCTCCAGCACTGAATTCCTTCCAAAGAAGGAAAGGTAGTTAGTTGCCAACATCATGCTGTCCTATTGAAGAACACTTTAAGCTACAATTGTCCAATGCGACATATCCTACTTTGTTCAAATTGTGACTTTAGAGACTCATTGATGATGAACTTATGTTTAAGTTTCTTCAGTAATTATGCAAGTGTATATATCCTAAAAATCTTTATCAGTCACAATAGTTAACTTTCATGAAGTTAAAAATCACACAACACCAGGTTATAGTCCAATACCTGATGAAGGAGCGTCGCTCCGAAAGCTAGTGTGCTTCCAATTATACCTGTTGGACTATAACCTGGGGTTGTGTGATTTTTAACTTTGTACACCCCAGACCAACACTGGCATCTCCAAATCATATCTTTTATGACCACAGGATAATTGAACAATCCATGTTCTTGACTTTTTATAAAACATTGCTAAGCGAATTAAAGACAGCATATATCTAACAGAGCCTGAAATCTAACCATGCTTCCTAGTTTCCCTGCATTTCAAAAGAAGATAGAGTCATAGAGATGTACAGCAAGGAAGCAGATCTTTTGGTCCAACTTGTCCATGCCCACCAATATCCCAACCCAATCTAGTCCCACCTGCCAGCAGCCAACCCATATCCCTCCAAATCCTTCCTATCCGTATACCTGTCCAGATGCCTTTTAAATTTTGCAATTGACCAGCCACCACCACTTCGTCTAGCAGCTCATTCCATACCTGTACCACCCTCTGCATGAAAACGTTGCACCTTAGGTCTCTTTTATATCTTTCCCCTCTCACCCTAAAACTATGCCCTCTAGTTCTGGACTCCCCCACCCCAGGGAAAAGACTTTGTCTATTTACCGTACCCATGGTCCTCATGATTTTATAAACCTCTGTAAGGTCGCCCCTCAGCCTCCAACACTCCAGAGAAAACAGCCCCAGCCTGTTCACCCTCAACCAATATTGTCAATTCATATCAATCCGTATGTCTTTCTCTCAGCTTTCAAAACACCTAAGATCAACTGAATCGCCGCTTTAAAAATGCATTATTCTCTAATCATTGTGTTTCTAGATCTGATATTTCCAAAACCTGTGTTTGTCAGACTTCTGAAAAGTTATAATTTGACATAAAAATGAATTACAGTTTTTTTTAGGAATGTTTCTTTAATGGTTATGGCCCATTTTACGATGATTTTTGCGAAACATTCCATAACTGTGATTGTTGTAGACCACTGCCTCTGTAGTTTGTAATAGAAGAAAATATGTTCTCATGGTACAACGCTGCAGACAGAATAACATTCTGTATTTCATTTTAGCTATTAATGGTCCCTCAGGGTTGAACAGCCTTTGCAAATCTCAGACAAAATTTGTTCAAAGATATGATTTTTTAACTTCACTCATTGGATGTGGGCACTGCTGGCTGAGCCAATATTTATTGCCCATCCTTGGTTGCCCTTGAGATTAAGTCAGTCAAATATTTAACAGCTTCTTAAACTCAACACAACACCAGGTTATAGTCCAACAGGTTTATTTGGAAGCACTAGCTTTCGGAGCGCTGCTCCTTCATCAGGTGGTTGTGGAGCATAAGATCATAAGACAAAGAATTTTTAGCAAAAGTTTACAGAATGATGCAAATGAAATGATATATTAAAAAAGACCTGGATTGTTTGTTAAGTCTCTCATCTTTTAGAATGACCATGTTGGTTTCAGTTCTTTCATATGTAAATCCCAGAACTTTTTTAAAAGTTTTATTCTCAAGTAAACTTTAACAGTAGGTGCCATGTCAGCTCAGATAATGCGTTGAAGGTGTAAGGTTAACATTTGTCTGTCTATGCCCCAATGTTCAGAGTGAACTTTAAAAAATCTTCTGGGATTTACGTATGAAAGAACTGAAACCAACATGGTCATTTTAAAAAATGAAACACTGAACGAACAATCCAGGTCTTTTTCCATATGTCACTTTAGTTGCATTGCACTGTAAACTTTTGCTATAAATTCTGTGTTTTACGATCTTATACTCCACAATCAGCTGACAAAGGAGCAGCGCTCCAAAAGCAAGTGCTTCCAAATAAACCTGTTGGACTATAACCTGGTGTTGTGTGATTTTTAACTTTATACACCCCAGTCCAACACTGGCACCTCCAAACCAACACAATAACTTAGTATTATGTCTCACTCTGGAAGTGAACTGGAAATCAAACCTTACTATTTCTGGAGTTGTCGTAATTGTTTAAAATTTATAAAAATACAGTCCCCAATTTACCTGTCTGACAGATGTAATTGCTCATTTAATAAACTGGTTTAAGTACGATGGCCAAATATCCTTCTTTGCACGATAACACTTCTCTGCTCTGAGGTTAACTGAAATTGTGGACTAGATTTCTGTATTTAACAAGAATGACAATTTATTGCAAATAAATGAATTCTAACAACAGTAACTATGAATTTTTGGCACAACTCTATTCAGTAAAATTCTAATTCCCCCAATGCACATGTACACACAGAAAAAAAACTACTGTTATGGATGAAGGAAAAATAAACACTGGAGAAACAATTCAAAGATGCCAGTCCTCAAGGTTTGATGGAGTATTTGATTTGTTTGCTGAGTTCTTTGGTTTTTCTAATCATTTCCTTTACTTTCTTTCACTTCTTTGCAGGGGGCACAGAGCAAAAAGATGACAAATTATAAAGTCCTTGATCTCTTGATTGAAATCAACAGCTTACAACAACCAGTGGAGAAAACACTGGCTTTCTTTAGCTTCAGGTAGTTTCACTGGAGAAAGAGAAGGACATCATCTGTCCTTCTTTGCATCATTCACAAACACAAGCTGTTCAGCTGCCCAGGAACCAATCAAAGAGTCGTCATCAGGCTGATGACCTGAGGCATCCATTGGTCACAATCGCCCACATCAACAGATGTTGTTGTTGGCCAGATCTCACTTTGTACTCACATCCTGGAGCTATCCCATCTACATTCAGACCTTTCCCCAGTACAGTACTTGCAAAGCAACAGTGTAAACATGACTAAGAATGAGTTTCAGTAAGTTACTTTTAAAAGTACTACAATTCCTTCTTCATTAAAATCTGCGATCAATTAATCAAGTAAAATGAAAAAAATGTGGTTATTACATTTAGACCAAAAATCCCACCGATGAACAAGTGGAACACCAAATGAATATAAATGTATATAGAAATTAGGTGGAAAAATGCTCTTGATCAATGTACTGTTTCGTACAGCTGATAGTGTTGAGTGCAACGATATGGCCAGGACTTTTTCTTTTATTTGTTTAGGGGATGTTAGCATTGTTTACTTGGCCAGCATTTATTGCCTATTCCTAATTGGCCTTGAAGAAGGTGCTGCCTAATTGAAGCACTGGAGCTCTTGGTGTGTAGGGACACTCACGGTATGGTTAGGAAGAGAGTCCAAGATTCTGACCCAGTGGCAGTGAAGGAAACAATGATATATTTCCAAGTTATGATGATCAGTGGCTTGGTGGGGGACATGCAGGTTTTGGTGTTTCCATGCTGCCCTTGTGTGGTAGGTAGAGTTTGAGCTTTTGGAGTTAGTTATTTCCTTGTTGGAATGCCTATATATTTGTCTAACATAAAAAGGCATATAAGTAATAAAGTGGCAATGTAAGTTGTTTTCATATTTTTTTCTTTTTTCACTCTTGCTCGTATCTACTGTAGACATTGTCTCTTAAATAAAGAGGTTTTAATTTCATAAGGGCTTCTATTTCCAGGCTAAACTCTATAAACCATGATAGAATCAAACCCCTGCTACTGAGCTGTAATTAGCATTAAAAAATGCAATTCAGAAAACTACTATTCTATGTTTACATCCGTATTTTGGTTAGTATGAGGCTAAACGTTCTCCTTGAGGTGATACTGTGCCTCTTACCTGATTTAGGCAACCTTACATCCATTCAATAAATATTTCAAACAGAAGTATATCTAGGATTTTTAAGAATAGTGCAGTGTTTATCCAACCTGATTGGCCTCCTACCCCCTGCCAATTATTTGTGGCTCTATCATGTAAGTCACTGACTTCATAAGCTCAAAAACCAAGAAATTGGCCATGAAAAAGTTACGAAGAATATCGAGTCTAAGTGTTTACTTTTAAAAGAAAGCTTATATTGGAATTAAGATGTGCAAAATTCTTCAGAATTTACACTGCTCCAGTTAATTTTCTTATCAATTAATGTTGCATGAATTTGGTGCATGGAAGGTAAAATTTCACACATGCTTAGTGATATTGTAGCATCATTATTATTAAAACAAAACATGGTTGTTCTTTGTGTACCTGCTGAAGTCTCATTTACACATCATTGAGACTGAACAGCTACCTGCTGGTAAAGAGCTTCAATAGTTCCATTTACTTCACTCGAAAAATAATAAAGTGAGAGACATGTTTAATATTAATTTACATAAAATGGAGATGAGGCCTTGAAGTCTCAAAAGTTTGTTTCCAATTCTAACATACAGAATGCAAAGGGTGAACTTTTGAATTATTGATTTGATTGCTGAGATTAGAACATGTTTATTAAATTCAAGTAACTAATATCCTGATGTCTCAAACCAGTTGGGCCTGCGTGCATAAATGTTGTGAAATCACAAATATAATATGAGACACTAAATTATAATACTTTCATTGTACATAAGGAAAGCAACACCAGATAAGGAATTTCTAGAAAAGTCATTGTCTTGTTTTCCTTTGTAGCTGTAGGAAACAAACAGAAAGGCTAATTTTTTTAAAGATCTGTTTAGAGCATTCAATGTTTAAATTTGCCGTTTTTTACGTTGTGTGATTTCCTCACATTTTAGATTAGATTAGATTACTTACAGTGTGGAAACAGGCCCTTCGGCCTAACAAGTCCACACCGACCGCCGAAGCGCAACCCACCCATACCCTTCATTTACCCCATACCTAACACTACGGTCAATGTAGCATAGCCAATTCACCTGACCCGCACATCTTTGGACTGTGGGAGGAAACCGGAGCACCCGGAGGAAACCCACGCAGACACGGGGAGAACGTGCAAACTCCACACAGTCAGTCGCCTGAGTCGGGAATTGAACCCGGGTCTCAGGCGCTGTGAGACAGCAGTGCTAACCACTGTGCCACCGTGCCGCCCACATTTTCTTCTTTAGTTTTTGCACTATTGATCAATAGGTGCTGTAAGTCACTCAAGTGATGAATGTTAAGTTTGGGATAGATGTTGCCAGAGTGTTAATTGTTGTGTTATGGTACAGATTCAAGAATGGACCAGCCTGTAACATTAAGACAGTTTATGGCATCAACGCGTGATGTTTTAATATAAAGCTACCTGTCTCATCTCTCTGTGTAATGGAGTCAGTGCAATCAATTACTTATATTTTCTTGTAATTAACATTAACATCAATAAACATAGCATGTAGACTGCACCTGGAAATCTGAGATGTCTGGATATAAATAAACTTCAGATATCTGAGTCAAGAACAACTAAAGTATTTCTGTTATATTTTTGGTGGACTAATGTACAGTAAACCTCAATCTGTAACATAATGGCAGCATATTCATAATGAAAGACAATGACAACACACTTACACCAAAAAGCTGAAGGCAGAAAGTCATGATTTGGAGGTGCCGGTATTGGACTGGGGTGTACAAAGTTAAAAATCACACAACACCAGGTTATAATCCAACAGGTTTAATTGGAAGCACTAGCTTTCAGACCTCTGCTCCTTCATCAGGTGGTTGTCACTTAAGACCCTGTTGTGACAGCTAGTTCAAAGAATAAAGAACAATAAGGCACAGGAACAGACCCTTCAGCTCTTCAAGCCTGCACTGACATATTATGCTCTTCCATACTATCCCTCTTTTCCCTTCCTATTCATGTATTCATCCAGGTGCTGTTCTCGTAGTAATAATAAGCTAGAAGGGCAACTACTCAAACATTTCACTGAGAGTGACGTCAGTGTAAAGCAATGAAAAATATCCCAGAAATAAAGGGAAAGGGTTTAGATTTTCTTACTAGAATTGAGTTTAATTTTTCTACTGAAGAGTTAAACTGCTTATAAAATATAATTTCTTTGTGACTTGCCAATAAAATGAATAGAATCTGGTCACTTGGTTTGGAAGATTTGTTAGCCTTTGAATTTTGAGCTTTCAGAAAAATAACAGAGTTAAAGTCAATTGAAAGTATTCATCAATGTCTTAAATTATGACATTAAAACATGATGTAATGTTTTCAAGTCAGGATCGTTTTCAAAATAAATGTGAAAAATGGGTAACAAAGGGATTCAAAGAAAGCATGGTGTAACCTTCTCAAAAGATAGTAAAATAATTCAGAAAGACAACCTAACATTTGCTGCTCCCATAGGCAACATTTCAGAAATGGTATATTAATGAGGCCAATAAAATAGCAACCATTTTAATAGGTAGTAATTGATCAAAAACTCTTAATAAACGGCATGTGTGAAACCTGTTCTTTGAATGAATGATGGAGTTGCTTGTATTTGAGGTTTTCTGAACTTCAGACTTGGAGTTATTCATGAAGTTTCTTTTTTCTTAATTTCTTTTAAAATTACCTTTTATTGACCTTTTTCTTGAGAATTCATTAATATCGAAGTATAAAACCTTACTTAAACTGTGTGTTCCATTAAATTCAAACTAAATCTGCATTTTATAACTGTTCAATTTTACATATTTTTACTAATGTATTCTTTCATACTTTCATACGGCACGTTCTCTCACTGTATCCCAGTGGTTCAGTCGAGAAATCCATACAGGAGAAAAGTACTTATAAAACACTAACGACTCAGCACGATAGGAGATTTGTTGTGGCTAAGTTGAGACTGTTAGGTCTGTTATGCACTGAATTCTTAATAGGAATTGTCATACTGGAATTTTATGGTACTCTGCTGACAGGTTTGCAGGTGGGGAAGAAGTAATAAAATTCAGTGTGAGGCTTTCCTGCCATCTACACACCTGTCCCCATTTGGCTGGAATTTTACGCGGAGGCAGGAGTTGCTGGGGAATCTCGGACAGGTGACCACTCTGGGACCTGCTGAGATCCTTAAATGGCCAATTAAGAGGAACTTAAGAAGAAGAGTAGACCATTCAGCACATTGAGTCTGTCCCACTATTCAATATGATCATGACTTCAAACATTTTACCGCCTTTTACCCACCCCATTCCCATACCTGTGTATGCCACTGGTAATCAGAAATATATCGATCTGTATTTTAAGCATATTCAAAGATGGAGCCTCCTCAGCATTCTTTATAAAAAATTCCAGAGGTTCACATCCCTCTGAGTGAAAACATTTCCTCAAATTTCATATCTACGTGACACTCCTTTTACTTTCTTAATCATGTTTCCTGGTTCTCGGCTGCCCAACCAGGGAAAATCTCTTACCTGCATCCATCTTGTTTAGTCCTTTAAATATTATATAAGTTTCAATGAGATCACCATTCATTCTTCAAAACTCTGGAGAATATGGGCCGAGTTTGCTATTCGCCAATCCTTCAACAATCCTTCCCACACCCACTTGTATTTCGCGCACAACAGAGGGAAGCCCACATCACCCAGCAAACCCAGGAGCTTTATTTCACAATGGCTGGAATTGGGCAGAGTGGGGGACATCTCCTTTGTAGTCTTCCTCTACGATGGTCACAAGAATTCCCCCTTCCTGAACTCCCCGATTTTTTTGAGAACACTGACTCAAAACTCGTTAACCATCTGTAGAGGCAACAGAGCTGCTGGGCATCCAAATGGCTCCAAGGAATAAGCCCTCGCTTCAAAGCAATTAACACTGCTCCCACCATATAAGTGCTGCTGGGCAGCCATTGGGATTGTGGGAAGGTTCATCAACACCCCTTCACCCACAGACCTTTTAGCCACTGCGGCTGGGACTGTGGCACTTGTTAAATTCAAACTAATGGACCTATAGAGCAAATATCATGTGAATATTAAATGGAAATAGCTTCATACAAACTATAGAGTGGCAAGTGTGACCAAACTACCTACATTTTAGCTAGGCAATCCAAACAATTCAACCTGGAGTTGTGGAGAGAAAGTGAGAGATTCACAGAATCCCTATGGTGTGGAAGCAGGCCATTTGGTCCAACAAGTCCACACCAACTCTCTGAAGAGTAACCCACTCAGATTCATTCCCTACCCCATTATTCGATATTTACCCCTAACTAATGCACCTAAACTACACATCCCTGAACATCATGGGCAATTTAGCATGTCCAATTCACCTGACCTGCACATCTTTGGACTGTGGGAGCAAACCAGAGCACCCGAAGGAAACCCACACAGACACTGGGAGAATGTGAGAACTCCACACAGTCCTGGGTCACTGGTGCTGTGAGGCAGCAGTGATAACCACTGAGCCACTGTGGGGTTGAGAAATGTATCAGCCATGATCGAATGGCAGAGCAGGTGGGATGGGCCGAACGGCCTAGTTCTGCTCCTACATCTTAGTGTCTTATGTTCTTATCAACTGATTAAGCTGTTATTGCCATTGATAAATTGATGAAAATCTGGTTCTGATAATATCTGTGCCATATAACAATTACACAATGCATCAAAAATCCAAAACCCAAAGGCACAGTGATTAATATTGGCTTCCTTAAACAAAGGATGTTCAGTTTAGTTTTGATTTCTGGCATAAATCATTCTTCATTCTCTTCCATAACTCTCTTGAAACAAATCCTTCTCTCCAAAATAAGATCACTGTTTATGATTAGCATGCACATGTTCCTCTCATCTTTGGCATTTTGAAAGATCCCTGTGCTGTCACATTGTTGTAAAGCATCATACTGGTTTCAACACGAGGATTTACCCAATAGATTCAATAAAACAAAATAAAAGGGGGAATTTGTCTTTTTTCTGCCAAAAAAAACACATCAGCACATAAAATACCATGAAACATAGTTGTTTGGAAACTGTTCTGTCATTCCAATGTCAAGCATTTCAAGCTGAGAACTGCTAAGAAGGCAATGAGACCCCATAGTTCACAAATTCACCATTTCATAATCAAAGCAAATAATAATACCTATTAATTAATTTCCCAAAAGGGAGAGGTATTGTTGAAGCTTTTTGTTGTGCACTCATCAGAATAAATCCATGAATGCCAAGCTTCAAAATCACAACAACTTTTACTGTAGCAGAAAAGGGTGCTACTTGGTTGGCAAGGGTGTTAGGAGTGCAGTTGCTGGACAATCAGGGTTGAAATATGTGGTGCTGGAAAAGCACAGCAGGTTAGCCAGCATCTGAGGAACAGGAGAGTCAATGTTTCGGGCATAAACCCTTCATCAGGAGAGTGAAGGGAGGACGTGGTCTAAGAGATAAATAAGGGGGTGGGGTTAAGGTTGGAGACAAGGTAGTTGGGAAGGTGATCAATGGATGCAGGTGGGACGGTGGGGAGGGTGGAGCGGATAGGTTGGAAGGAAGATGGACAGGTAGGAGAAGCCAAGAGGACGGCACTGAGTTGAAGATGGCATGGTGGCTCAGTAGTTAGCACTGCTGCCTCACAGCACCAGGGACCTGGGTTCAATTCCCACCTTGGGCGACTGTCTATGTGGAGTTTGCACATTCTCCCAGCGCCTGCGTGGCTTTCTTCTGGGTGCTCCGGTTTCCTCCCACAATCCAAAACTGTGAAGGTCAGGTAAATTGGCATAGTGTTAAGAGCATTAGTCAGGGGTAAATATATGGTAGGGGAATGGGTCTGGGCGAGTTATTCTTCAGAGGGTCGATGTGGACTTGTTGGGCTGAGGGTCCTATTTCCATCCTGTAGGGGACCTAAATAAACACAATTTAAAGAAGGGTTGGATCTGGGCTAAGTTTGGGTGGGGGGGGGGGGGGGAGGAGATTTGGAAACTGGTAGTTGTGGTTGGAGGGTCCCAAGGCTGAAGCTGACGCATTCTTCCTCCAGTCTTCGGGTGGCTTTGATTTGTCAGTGGAGGAGGCCCAGGACTTGCATCTCCTTGGGGGAGTTGAAGTGGTTGGCCACAGGGCAGTGGGGCTTTTTTGGTGTGTGTGTCCCAGAGATGTTCCTAAAATGTTTTGCAAATTCGTGTCCTGTCTCCCCAATGAAGAGGAGACTACATCAAGTGCAAAGGACACAGTAGATGAGGTGCTTGGATGTGCAGGAAAATATCTGCTGAATGTGAAAAGATCCTCAGGGGCCTTGGTTGGAGGAGAGGGGGGAGGTGTGGGTACAAGTTTTACATCTCTTACGGCGGCAAGGGAAGGTGCCGGGAATGGAGAGTGTGTTGGTGGGGGTGAGGATCTAACGAGGGAGTCATGGAGGGAATGGTCTCTGTGGAACGCAGATAGGGGTGGGGAGGGAAATATATCTCTGGTGGTAGGGTGTGATTCTAGGTGGCGGAAATGGCAGAGGGGAATGCAATGTATCCGGACATTAATGGGGTGGAAGGTGAGAATTTGTGGGGGGGGTTCTGTCCTTGTTACAGTTGGATGGGTGGGGTTCAAGTGCGGGAAGTGGAAGAGATGTGCTGGAGGGCATTGCTGATCACGATGGAGGCAAAATTGCAGTCCTTGAAATAGGAGGCCATCTGGGATGTCATGGAGTGGAATTACTCCACCTGGGAGCAGGTACAGCAGAGGTGGAGGGATTTGGAGAAAAGGTTTGTGTTTTTAGGCAGAGGAATTGGAAGTACAGGTACCAAGTCAAAATGTTTGACAGCTAGCGTAAACACAGTGGTCCGCATGGTCTTCTTTTGCCATTGTCTCTAATTGGCCGAGAAATATGTGCAATATTTGTAGAATCATAGAGTCATAGAGATGTACAGCATGGAAACCCTTGGGTCTAACCCTTCCATGCCAACCAGATATTCCAACCCAATCTAGTCCCAGCTGGCCCATATCCCTCTAAAACCTTCCTATTCATATACCCATCCCAGGCGAGCCTGCCTTTCTTTAGAAGGCATAGGTTTAGAATGAGAGGGGAAAGATATAAAAGAGACCTAAAGGGCAACTTTTTCACACAGAGGGTGGTACGTGTACAGAATGAGCTGTCAGAGGAAGTAGTGGAAGCTGATATGATTTGTCTATTTTTAAAATTCATGCTTGTGATTTTGCATTGCTGGCAAGGCTGGCATTCTTGCCCACCCCTAATATCCCTTCCTGGGGACATTTCACAGAATACGTATGGTTCAACAACTTTATTGTGGGTCTGGAGTCATACATAGACCAGGTCAGGCTGCCAATAATGAACCAGATGTCTTTTTGGTAACAATGGTCACTAGTAGAGATGCTTTTAATTCCAGAGTTTATTGAATTATGACTATGGCTGTTGTTTGGGAAAGTGAGATTGTGTAGGTGTTTTTATATTTTCAGTAGTACAGACTTGATATGCTTAAGAGCCTATACTGAAAGGTTCTATGATTCTAGGAACTCAAATTTTAATATCTGCTATGGAGAGGTTCATACCACTGTCCTTGGAAAGAGCCTGTCGTTCTGGATTGCTAGTCCAGTAACATTATCATTCCTTTAATTAATTGCCTAAGGCTTGGGGAAGCTCGAATTCCCATTACTTTCTCCATGGCAACACCTTAGTCAATCAACATCAACTTGACAACCAATCAGAACCACTTTTCTCCTGTAGTTATAAATATCTCTGTTAATTTGAAAAGTGACTTTCTTATATTTGTTTTGAGTAAGATAAAAAGCTTTGACAGTGTGTAATTTTTTTACAATATTCGTAACTACTTCATTTTCACTCACAAAGAACACCTCTAATCCTTCCACCCATATCTCACTTCTTGAATGCACTGTCAACTACTCAACCAAAATAAAGTCAGAAAATGCTGGAGACATTCAGCAGCTTTGGCAGCAAATGGGGAGAAAGAAGCAGCTTTAATGTTTTGGATACAATCTGACATCCCTTAGAAATGAAGGGGGCTGGAAAATGATGATTTTTACGCTGGTGACAAATTAAAAGGTTGAAGGGGAGGTGAAGTTGCCCAGAGCAAAAGACAAAGGGAGTGCTAATGGAAGTAGAGGTCAGCTACTGTAAGAAAATAATATTTTTTACAATAGGTGTGAATAGTACGATATTTTGACAAGTGAATGTCGTAGAATAGATTGAAAGAAGTACAAGTAAGGCATTGCTTCATCTGGGAGTTGTGTTTGGGGCTTCAGACAGTGAGGAGGAAGGAGGTGACAGTGCAGTTCTTACACTTCCTCTGACTACATGAGAAGATGCCATGGAAGGGTGAGGAAATACTAGTAGTGATGGAGAAGTGATCATGCTGTCATTGAGGGAATGAAACCTAAAAATGTTGATAGTAGCGGGGAGGTGGCATCCTGCTGGAACTGGCAGAAATGGCAGAGGATATTCTTTTGATCACCAAGGCTGAAAAGGAGAACATGTTTTACATGCAAACCAATCTTACCCATCCACTTAATGAATTCAGTGTATTGACTACTATTTTTTACATTTTCCCAATGAGTCTTCACTGTGATGGATGAAAAAGCAAAGGTTGGAACTGCTGGAAACAGGTCAGATATGGCTAAGAGTCCTGTCAAGCACAGTGGTGAGAAAGGAGGGTATGTCAGAGGCACCCATGTGGAATGTGGCAACCTCAAAACAAATGTGACACAAACCTAGAAACTGGAAGACTGGAATAGAGTCATTACAGGAAGCAGGGTCTGAGGAAGTGCAGTCAAGTGGAGCCAACTGTGGGAATCAGGTTTGTAATGGATATTGATGGCCAATCTCTCCCAGAAATGGAAACAGAGAAGTCAGGGAAGAGAAGTATTGGGGATGGGACAAGTGGGGATGAGAAGAGGATAAAAACATGCATTAGATCCTTTTCCATTCCCTCCAATATGGAAACAGGCCCTTCAGCCCAACAAGTCCACACCGACTGTCCGAAGAGTAACCCACCCAGACCCATTCCCCTATCCTATATGTACCCCTGACTGATAACCTAAGACTATGAGCAATTGAGCATGGCCAATTCACCTGAGCTGCACATCGTTTGGATTGTGGGAGGAAACCGGAGCACCTGGCGGAGACCCACGCTGACACAGGGAGAATGTGCAAACTCCACACAGACAGTCACCTGAGGCGGGAATCAAACCCAGATCCCTGGCGCTGTAAGGCATGGTGCCACCTTGCATTAATTTTCTAATTCAGGAAGAGAGAAGGTAGTAGCATTGAGAATTGATGACTTATTGTGAAAATGCAAAATTAGTAGTCAATACTCTGAACTCATTCATTGGATGGGTAAGGTTGGTTTGCACGAAAAACAAGTTCAATATTTGGCTGTGTAATGTTTTCAGTTCTGGTGTTGGGATGGGCACTGATGCATTGTACTTTTTCTGGAATAATGTAAAATGAAGACCCAAATGGAAATCAAGAGCAGCAAAAAGAATAAACAAAAACAGACATTGCTGGAAAGCTGTTTCTCTTTTTGTTTCTGATGTACAGCATCCGCAGTTCTTTGGGTTTTTATTTAGAAAAAAGAATAAGTTGTAGTTTGAACTAACAACGCCTGACTAGACATTCCAAATCATAATACATGCCATAACACCTCACAGCGCCTGAAGACCCGGGTTCAATTCCCGACTCAGGCGACTGACTGTGTGGAGTTTGCACGTTCTCCCCGTGTCTGCGTGGGTTTCCTCCGGGTGCTCCGGTTTCCTCCCACAGTCCAAAGATGTGCGGGTCAGGTGAATTGGCCATGCTAAATTGCCCGTAGTGTTAGGTAAGGGGTAATGTAGGGGTATGGGTGGGTTTCGCTTCGGCGGGTCGGTGTGGACTTGTTGGGCCGAAGGGCCTGTTTCCACACTGTAAGTCTAATCTAATCTAATCTAAACATTTGAAAATCAGCCTTGTCAGCCATCTTAAAACTATTGGATGATAATCCGGTTCACCAGTGAATGATAACCAATCTTATCATGCAAAGAAAAATCATTATGAGCAGACAAGTTATGCTAACAGCTGTACCTAAAATTAAAATGGTTGTTGCATGTCAAAAATAAACAGAAAGTAATCTGGTTTGTAAAATGCTTCATTCTGTCTGGCAGGATTTCTTCTGATATACAATGTAATCAAATTGGCATAGCTTGTAGGCAACTCCAAATTAATACCTTTTCTTCAGTTTTATTGCTTAACAATCATCTATTGTTAGCGTTTGCTAAGGATACACTGTGTATCCAGCTCGCCCATTTCCTGCAAAAGCTGTTTGCTCTTACATCCTGACTCCTGCTGGAGCAAACTTATAAAATGGTCAAATAACCCACCACAAGCATGAAATGAATGACTACATTAAAAAAAATCCCTGCAGAGTGGTAACAATATTTCAAGCATATGGCAGCCTTTAAAACTTAGTTGTAACCATTGGACAAGGGATCCATTCAAACACAGGAGTTTTTCCAAACACCAAGTAATAAGCAATTTTGAAATTTGCCTGTAGTCACCCAGTCAATAACTCTGCCTTTTTAACAAAGCAAAACAGTTTTTTACTTTCCAATATACTTTCTATTTACACAGGCTAATGATCTGTTTTGGTGTCAGAATTACCATGTGATAATAAACTCAATAGAATTAAAAGAAATCAGACATTCTTGAAAGGAACAGTTCCATGTCATCTCATGGGATAGATTTAATTAGGTCCATCAACAGTTAAAATCAGCCAACACAAATTAATCAAACTGCAGGATGGCTTCTGAATTTTGAAGGGTAGGGGGCATTAAGAAATGATAGAAAACTAAGAAAAGGTGGAGGGGTGGCTCTGTTGGTTAATTGTGGTATTCGCACAATAGATAGGCATGAGCTCTGTTCATGATCTAAGATATGGAAACATTTTAGGTAGAAATACGAAATTATAAAGGCAATAAGTCACTTTTGGAAGTAGCATACAACCCCTCTCACAGTTGGGTGGGTCATAAAGGAAAACAAAAATGATAGCTGATTGGAAAATCATGGCAATAATCATAGGAGTGATCATCTGTATAGAGTCTGGAAGAGTCAGATGGGCAAAGATAGCCAAAATGAGGAGTCTATAGATTTTTTTTGGATAGTTTCTTAGAATAGCATGTTCTGAGGCTGATCAGAAAGCAGGCTTTATTACTTCTGGTCTTGTGTAGTGAGACAGGGTTATTTAATTACCTCTAATGATGGTAATTATAATTATAGCAGTAATTATAATATTATTGAATTTTACACAGTTTTAGGGAGAAAGGTGTGGGTACATTACAAAATTTCCCTGAGAAGAATTATGAGGGCATGAAACTGGAGTGAAATGGCAAATTAGGTTAAAGGATAACTCAATATAGATGCAATAGTAAACATCTAAGAGTTATTTCTGTATTTACGGAATAGATACATTCCAATGAATCAGAAAACTTCCAAGGAACAGACCCATTTATGGGAAAACAAGGACTGCAGATGTTGGGAATCAGAGTATAGATCAGTGTGGTGCTGGAAAAGCACAGCAGGTCAGGCAGCATCCGAGGAGCAGGAAAATCGACGTTTTGGCAAAAGCCCTTCATCAGGAATAGAGGCAGGGTGCCTGAAGAGTGGAGAGATAAATGAGAGGGGGATGTGGGTGGGGTGAAAGTAGCATAGGTGAATAGGGATGGGGATGGAGATGATAGGTCAGAGATGAGTTGGGAGCGAAGACCCATTTATGGTTGACTGGCAATGTTAATGGTGGTAACTAAACTGAACACATATAATTGTGTAAAAACAAGCAGCAGGGCCAAAGATTGTAAAGAATATATATTTTTAAAATTCTCATGAAACCTAGTGTGACATGTAAGAACAAATATTAAAAGCTCCTATAAATACTTAAAGAAGAAATGAACTAAAAAGACAAAATCCTGATGGACTGTACATAGGGTCTTAAGAAGAATCTCTTTTTAAAAATTCATTCACAAGATGAAAGCATTGCTGGATATGCCAGCATTTAATGCCCATACCTAGTAGCTAAGAGGGCATTTAAGAGTTAACCACATTACTATGGGTCAGAGTCACATGTAGGCCAGACCAAGTAAGGATGTCTGTTTCTTTTCCTAAAGGACATTAGTGGACCAGATGGGTTTTCTCTGAATTGGATCCTTGGATGCTGCCTGACCTGCTGCGCTTTTCCAGCAACACATTTTCAGCTCTGATCTCCAGCATCTGCAGACCTCACTTTCTCCTCGAGGGTTTTCTCAGGAAGCAAGAATGGGTTCATGATCATTACACTCTAAATTCCAGATTTTTAAAAAATTCAAATTCTACCATCTGCCATGGCAGGATTCAAACCCCGATCCCAGAACATTACTTGGGTCTCTGTATCAACAGTCAGTGATAATACCACTCGGCCATTGACTTCTGTATTTCCCGAAATAGCTGAAGCTTTGATTTTTATTTTCCAAAGCTGTGTTGATTTGAGAATATGCACATTAGATTGGAAGGTAGCGAATGTAACTCCTTTATACCCCAAGGAATGGAGACAGAAAGGAAGAAAGTACAGGCCAGTTAACTTATTATCTGTCTTGAAGAAAATGTTAGAAGTGACTTTGAAGAAGTTATAACAGGGGACTTATGAGCCAAGGTTGGTGAGGTTAGACTTGTATCCACTATGTTTAGATGAATTAAGAGGTGGGGAATGTGTAAGTGGTGATTTGATTAAAAGATATAAAATTCTAAAGTATCTTGACAGGATGTGGAGATGGTGTTTTCTCTTCTGAGAGAATTTAGAATTGGTGGTCACTGTTTAAAAATTAGAGGTCATCTATTTAAAACAGAGAGAAAGCAAATGTTCTTTTCTCAGTGCTTTGAGAGTCTTTTGAACTCTCTTCCTGAAAAGGTAGAAACAGAATCATTAAATATTTTAAGGCAGTGTTTGATAGATTTTTGTTAAACAAGGGGTGAAAAATTTTTAGGGGTAGATAGGAATGGGGATTTGAGGTTATAATCAGATCAGCCATAAACCAATCAAGGGACCAATTCCTGCTCCTGATTCCTCTGTTCATATGCACCGTAGCTGTATTAATAGTTGCATTCTGTTTTTTATCATTTGAATAGGTCCCAACTCCATTTTTAGTAGCCCTTTGTCACCTGAGACAATGGTTTGCACTGTGCAGGACAATTATCTGTTCAATATTGCCTGGCCTAGTGGTTTCTGTTGCATCTGCTATAGTGGATGACAGTGGAAGGCTACATTTGGAAATGTGTGACCTGTTTTTATGGACTCTCCCCTTGCCCTACCCCCATCTCAGCTAGCTGAGTTTTCAATTTCCTGCCAAATGGACAACCTTCAGATGTCATGGCTGATGGTACCTGTATTCTAGTTGACTTGCTTATACACATCCTTGTACTGGAGATATGATCATTCAGCAGGTCATGACCCAGTGGTCAACTCACTGTAAAGATTAATATATAGAAATAATCAATCCAATAAATGGAATTATGCAACACTGACATCATTAGTTCAGCAATGAGTGTATGCTGAAAGAATTGGCATGCACTAGGAATTTTGAAATAATGATCATGTTTGGCTAAACATTTGTCTGAGATAGCAAAGGTGGAAACTGTCCAGCCTTTTGACTTGTCTAGCATATGTTGTCCAGTTCTTCCCATTGTTGTAGACATAGAATAGGTCACTGGTTTCTCGATTTGCAGTTCTTTGTGAGGTTATTGTATTCCACGCTCTCACACTCAGCTAGGACACATTAGCTGCAATTTTTGCAAGGCGCATGTTGACTTCAGCACCAAATAACAGATTCTCAGTGATAGTGGAGCCTAGATTTGGAAAATTATTAATAATATCCACTGTCACATGACCAATGATAGATGGTGGAAGGGCAATAATGTTTGTCTTAGAGTCATAGAACTGTACCGTGCAGAAACAGACCCTTTGGTCCAGCTCTTCCATGCCAACCAGATATCCTGAACTGATTTAGGATATTTGCCAGAATTAGCCTCATAGTCCTCTAAAGCCTTCCTATTCTTATGCCCATCCAGATGCCTTTTAAATGTTGTAATTGTACCAGCCTCCACTACTTCCTCTGCCAGCTCACTCCATGCATACACCACCTTCTGTGTGAAAATGTTTCCTCATAGGTCCCTTTTAACTCTCCCCCTCTCACCTTAAACATATGCCCTCCAGTTTTGGACTCCACTACTCTGGGAAAAAGACCTTGGCTACTCAGCCTATCCATGCCCCTCATGATTTTATAAACATCTATGAGGAGGAGAAAGTGAGGTCTGCAGATGCTGGAGATCAGAGCTGAAAATGTGTTGCTGGAAAAGCGCAGCAGGTCAGGCAGCATCCAAGGAACAGGAAATTCGACATTTCAGGCATAAGCCCTTCTTCAGGCTTATGTCCGAAACGTCGAATTTCCTGTTGCTTGGATGCTGCCTGACCTGCTGCACTTTTCCAGCAATACATTTTCAGCTCTAAACATCTATAAGGTCAACCTCTGATGGCCCAGGCTGTTCAGCCTCTCCCTATAGCTCAAAACCTTCCAATAACTTCCATCCTTGTAGATCTTTTCTGAGCCATTTCAAATTGAACGATATCTTTCCCATTGTAGGGAGACTAGAAGTGAATACAGTATTCCATGTCTGACTATTTGTTGCTGAAGAGGCTGTCCAAAGCCATTTAATGAACAACTGATCATTGATGGACAGGAGGTGGGAGTTCTACCCCTCAGGAACAGGAAATGCCAACTTAGAAAGCTCCTGGCCAATCAGAAGCTATCAGCTCTTCAATGCTTCAGCACAGAGATGTACGATGTTGAATTGGGATTTGGGATCTGTGGATCTGATATTGTGGGTCTGCTGGGCACCAAATTGGGAGTTCCCAGGGAGAGGGCAGAGGGTTAAGTTTGAGAGGCAATGTGGAGGAGGGAAATTTAGAGTGTTAAACTTTTGGGGGGGGGGGGGGGGGCCCTCTGATGGGGTCATGGGTAAATCCAGGCAGCTGGAGCTGAGGATGAGACCTTGAAATAGGAATTAATTCCCACTTAAGAATGAAATTGATAGGCATCCCACCGCGCCACCACCCAACACCTCCCTCTGTTGGTGCAGTGCAATGGGGGTCCAGGTGGGAGGGTTTGTAGTAGGCAAACTAAGAAAATGCATGGCATAATGTGGGCTTTCATCTCTTAAACTCAAAGCAGCAGCTTTCTATCCTCTAGCTGAACTTTTAAGAAACTCTTCCCTATATCTTCCTCCATCATTCCTGCTCTATCTACCATCTGAAGAAAGCGAGCACTGTCCCCTCTCTCTATTCACCCATTAATATTCCTTATTACTAGTGGCTGGTTGTTTACCTTCTGTCAATCAATTGTTCAAAAAGCCTTGGCCAAGTACCTGAGGACAGGTGCCTGAAGTTTCTTTATCCACGGCCTATCGCACAGTTTGACATAACCTTTTAGTTTACGTCATACTGAGGACAATTTATTATCTTTTATCAGACATTTGTATAGATAAAAGCATACAAGATGCTTTCATTTTAACTTAGGAATGTCAATACAGAAGTCTGAATCAGAAAACCTTGACATTTCTAAAGGTTGTTGATGTATTTTTCCCGAGAGGAAAAGGAAACCATTTCTCTACCAAGGTGGCTTTATGTTACAATTACCAATTCCATAAGAATGCTATACTTGTTCTGAAAAGCATTGCTTGCAAAAGGTACCATTTTTATACCTCTGTTATTTTCAGATGCTGTTTTCATGTGTTGAAAATTTAGTGCTATTTTTTAAAATTCACTTGGGATATGGGTATTGCTGGCTCTGCCAGTGTTTATTGCTCATCACTTGTTGCCTTTATGAAAGTAACAGTAAGCTATCTTCAACAACTGTTGGAATCCATTTGATGCAGGTACATTCACTATGCTGTTAGGGAGGGAGTTCCAGTATTTTGGCCCAGCAATACTAAAGGTATGGTCATATATTTCCAAATCAGGATGGTGGGCGGCTTAGAGAGGAACTTGCAGATGACGGTCTTCCAAAATGTCTGCTGCCGTTATCTTTATAGGTGGAAGTGGTCATGTGTTTGGAAAGTATTATCCAAGGAGCCTTGGTGAATTTCTGAGGTGCATCTTTCAAATATTACACATTGCTGCTACTAATCGTCGATGGTAGAGAGAGTGGATGTTCTGCAAATCAAGCTTTGACCTGACTGGTGTCAACCCATGTGAATATGTTCCATTCATTGCTGCAATGTGTGGGAATGCTAGAGAATCCCTGTGCAATTGAGTCAAAGGCCTTTTGTTTCTGTTATGTCAAGATTCTGACTGAGCTTCCCCAATTTACACAGAGGGTGGTGAGTGTCTGGAATGTGTTGCCAGAGATGGTAGAGGCAGGCATGATAGATTCATTTAAGATGTGTCTGGACAGATGTATGAATAGGTGGGAAGCAGAGAGATACTGATGCTTAGGAATTGGGGACTGGTTTAGACAGTAGATTTGGATCGGCTCAGGCTTGGAGGGCCAAAATGCCTGTTCCTGGGCTTTAAATTTTCTTTGTTCTTTTTAATTTGCTACACTTCTACCTGGAATACCCTAAATCCGTAAAGTCCAGGTTGAGGAGGAATGAATTGGCGCCTCTTCTTTATTCACCCATCCCCTTAGTTGATTGAACAAGATTCATTTAATACAGGATACCTTCTCCCAACCCCAAATTAATTTAAACTTTAACAAGAAGTCAATTTAACCAGACTTGCTTGAATTAACAAAAGCTGACTTATTAATTATTAAATGCAAAGAAAATTAGTAACACAACAGACAGACCTGAGCTAGATCCAAATATATGAGCTAGATCCAAAGGGATAAAAGTTTTTTAAAAAATCTCATCAGTCTCTGAATTGTTCACAAAAAATTGAATGTCGTTGCTGTTGCAGTAGATGTTACTACAGGTCGTAGCTGATATTGGTAGTCCAACAGTCAGCTTCACAATGCTTAGCTTTGTGGATTGGTTGAGATTTTGCAATTATTATTCCTTTTGACTATGATTGAATTCTAGCATTCAGAGTGGGAATCTTTTTGTTGCACTGTTCCCCTTTTGTCTGGTTTGCCACACAGTTTTGTCTTTTTTTTCTTTACTTGAAACACAGGGGCAACTAAGGATTACTAAAGATTGTTCTTTCACTTGACCTTTGCAGCATACTAATGCTCTAACCCAGATGGATACATATGAGAATGATCTGTCCCACCAGCACACTCCGGTATAAAGTAGAAACTGCCTTTTTACCCTGGAGGCTCCCTGCCTCCATTCCTGATGAAGGGCTTTTGCCCAAAACATCAATTTTCCTGCTCCTCTGATACTGCCTGACCTGCTGTGTTTTTCCAGCACCACTCTAATCTAAACTCTGGTTTCCAGCATCTGCAGTCCTCACTTTTGCCTACTGCCTTTTTAATCCCTGTCTTTGTGTATTCCTTAAAGTGAAAAATACAAAATGGCTCACTGTTAAGCACAAGGTTATCCTCCTTCATTAATTTGTAGTCACAAGAGATTGCAGTCCAGTTTGTATCAGCTTGGCAAGTTACAAGTTAAAAATGTCCACAGTACTTAAGTGTTCTGCTCCATGGTTGGGCTGTATGGTAGATAGATCCAGGTACTTGCTTTTAAAGGAATTATCTCTTAAAATATGATTGAAAAATTTGGGCCATCAGAGTTGTGAAGAATGAGAGATTTCATTGAAGCATTGATAATTTCTGAGGGAAATTGACAGAGTGGATGCTGAGAAGATACTTAAGTAATGTGTCATTGAAGGTTAAGCGAGTTTTTTTCACCTCTAATGGTTAAACGTGATGTTCGTCAACCGATAATATTTCACTCAGTGGGTGGTTCTTCCTTTGTGAACTGTTGGCAGCTGATTCAGTGATAAAGGACATTGTAGTCAAGCTCTATTTCTTCCCATGTGACCATTACAATTGCTGATAGTAGTCGACAGGCAGTGGTCAGCAGTCGGAACTTTGAAGAACTCTTCCCCTCCCTATACCGGGGAGTTGAAGTGCAGAACAACAATTATCAAACTAAATGATGGCATAGATTTGAGAAATGGAATGGTCTGGTCCTGTTTCCATGTTCCCAGAGGTGCATCTGTTGATTACTGCCCTTCCATTCTCACTGTGCCTGAATCTAGAGCCTTCTAGTTTTGATGGCTCAGATTTATGCATGGCAATGTACAAATGAGGAGCCTGAAGTTTTTTTTAACATTTATCTGCCAGAAAATTTTCTTCAGAGGAATTCCTAGTGTTTTCCTCTAGTCATCGACTGTAACTTTTTCTTCCCAAGAGGAAAGAACAGTACAACTTGCAAATGACGTGCACTGGTCTAACGTCTTTGCACAGTACAACCTCAATTATCCGAACATCAATTTTCCGAATTTCAGATTATCCAAACAAGATCTCAAGGTCCTGATGCTTGGGTAAACTGTGTTATCCAAGCATTCGATTATCCATATCGTCCAGATAATCCATTTCCAAGTATTACGGTTTCTTTATTAGTTTCCCCACAGGCAAGTTTCAGTTGCCACCGCTTTCCAGAGTATCTTCCTTGCTTTGTGACGGATAGAATCTCTGCCTACTGCTTCAAAAGCAAATGCTCTTATGATTGGTGGAGCCAATGGAAAAGAATCCCAATGCTAAGAGTTCTTGCAAACCTGATTCTGTAAGGATTCAGCATATCCATGGAGACTGGCCTACTGAAGATGCTGCTGAAAAAAATCATGTTTCACAATAGAGTGAAGGGAGAAAAAAATAGTCATTCTTTTATAATATTTACTAATCAACCCCTGAGGACCAAGGAGGATATGGCTCCTCGGAATAGGCAATGCGTTTTGTCATGGACCAGGCCAGACCCCTCAATATATTTGAAGAAGGTAGCCCAGGCTGTAACTTTTATTTTTTTAAAGGCCGGTGTATGTGGATCATCCAGGAGTGATGCAGCTGGTCAAACCATTTGTCTACAAGCAAAGTGAATTTATTTACACACTACAGTTGAAACCTGAACAAAAGAAAACAGAATTTAGAATAACGTAACTATTTGAAAACCCAACTGACTAGAAATCACAACTTAACGAAGCTGTTCCAATTCCTGCAACATCCTATAAACACACCTCTTGGCAAATGGTAAATTCAAACACAGGTTCTTTCAGACAGGAGGGGTTTCAAAGAGAAAGTTCAGCTAGACCTCTGTTGAAGCATGGAACCTCTTTTCACTGTAACTAATTCTGTAGGTCTCCAGCAGTTTCTGACTTCTTGCTGAAACTACACCATACTAGAAAAAAAACCTGTGCTGGGAGAACTAGCCACTCCCCTTTCATGTATAGCTGTTTTAAAAGTACCTAGAGGCCTCTTCTGATTGTTGACTTAGGCAGTGTCTGTTTTACATTTCAGCACCATTGACTTTACAACTTCTCTTGAATAAAAACACAAGGATAACATAACCTTGTCAAGGAGGCAGCATTATCACAGTTTCCAAGGGGCGCTGGATGTAACAGGCACAATGGCAGGTGGCAGCTGCAGCTGTACCATAGTGGCACACACATGTATCCTTCTTACAAATGAAGTGCTCACAAAGTCAGGCAGAGTCAGCACTGCCAGTGACTGATAGGTATATAACCTCTGGGATCCTAACCCAAGGAATTTTGGCACTCAATTTGTTATTTTACAGACAGAGATGTTGGCTAAGACAGTACATTATCATACTTTAACATTCAATTGCTTAGATAATGTGAGGAACGCTGTCTGACTTTAATTATTTTTCTCATCTGTGATTAACTGTGGATATAATCTCTGGAACAACATCTACACATCTGGTTTGAAGTCCGTGCCAACAGATAGCACATTCAAAGAATTAGCTCACTTTGCTTTGTTATTAATTCCATTCGTCCCAATGGGCAAACCCATTTTCTTCAAATTGTGTGCTCTGTGATGGTAAGAGAAGCTGCAGTGAGCAATAAACACGGCAGCTAATTACATACAGAGATTCCATTATACAGTGAATATGGAATGCACTTATTTGGTTTGGAGATGTTTTGAACTGGATTCTAACAGGGTAGTTAAGCCAGTTCTCTAGCAGGCTGAAGAGATGAGAGTTTGGACCTTAAAAGAAAGACTAATGTAGTGAACTAGACATCAGTACCACTGTAATATGGGACTTTGATCAAAAGGGCAGATCAGAGATGGTTTTAGAGACTGGAAAGCATTTAGTGCTTCTTAAAAGTTGAGAAATCTACATATGCTTTAAATCTGACAATGTCTTCAGTAATCTGACCTTTTACTTCAGTAATCAATATAGTTTTTGTTGATAAATATTTTGGTTAGATGAATACTATCGAGAGACAGTGGTTGCCAACTTTAATTTCCTTTTCAATTGTACTATACAGTGGAGCATACCATACGAAATAATAATTTATACATTTTACATAGTTTCATCAAAATCTCAAATCATATTTCCTAATTTCAAAATATAATCATTAATCCATTCAGTGGCATCACTCGAGAATACCTTTAGTTGGTGAATAAAGGGGTGGAACATTTGTGTTGGGAACTGAATGCTAACCATTTCTGCAGATTTCCCTTGTCTGTATTTGAAATTTTTAGGAAGTGTTTTGAGAATTCTATCCACGTCTTTGCAATCCAAGCAGAAAATCAGTGCTGTTCTGGGCTTGGCAACCCCTGGTCACTTGTTGTCTCTGAGAGTTGATTCCAGCTCCACCCTGCCATAACTATTTGTATAGGAATAGAGCACTGTTAAGGACACAGATATTCAAGAACACAATTTCCTACTCACAGAACAGCAAACTATGGGAGCCAGGTATGGATCTGATATCACTGTTTTTGGTCAGTCTGCAGGAATGACAAATATAAACAAAGTTAAAAATCAAGTACCACCAGGTTATAGTCCAACAGGTTTATTTGGAAGCACTAGCTTTCAGAGCACTGCTTCCAAATAAATATTCTGGACTATAACCTGGTGTACAATTTTTCACTTTGACCACACCAGTCCAACACCGGTACCTCCACATCAAATGTAAGCAAGACATTTCTCCAAGGAAATTGTCTAATGAATAAGGAAGAGAAAAAAAAGTCAGAAAACATGCCCACCTGTATTACTCCTCCAGACACTGCAATGTCATTGCTTTCACTAATTGCTAAAGGCCTCAGAAAATTATTGGCAACTTTTTATCCCATTAATACCAGTTCTGATTCAAAAGGAGCTGCTGGTATGGCATCCAAAGCATATGCCTTATTCAAGCATCTTTTAAATGGCAAACCAGATTATCAGGGCATCCATTGAACCAAATTACCATTTTAGGTTACAAATGACCAGAGCCTGCTCCATGTGACTTCTAACTAGTTCCATAAATGATAGAGTGAAAGAAGTCAACCCAAGTTACAGTAGTGCCTCGACATACGAACGACCCCATTCACGAACAAATCGGTTTACGAACAGGATTGTACATAAAATTTAGCTTCAACAAACGTACAAAATTCAAGGTACGAGCGAAGGTACGAGCGCAAAAAGCCCGTGTGCGACGATGTGGCTTCATTGTTCTGATTTTCTATGCGCTTGTTGAACGCAAAAGCTCTCGGGCCCCGCGTGATCTCATTCAGTTCATCTTTGGCACGTGCGCAGTTCGTCTTTGAAGTATGCGCTGTGAACGCTTTCCAAACATGGGGAAAATTGATTCAGTTTGCGAACTTTTTGATTCGCGAACCGGGTCCCGGAACGGATTAAGTTCGTAAGTCGAGGCACTACTGTATTTTGGTCACAAATGTAATTTGGGTTCTTTCTGATGATTGAACCAGTGTTCAACTCCCTTCCTTGGATAATCAAGTAGTTTGTGTCTATCCTGGACACATAAAGGCTTGGGCTGATAAATAACAAATAACATTCTACCAAAGTGGTTGACAATGGTGATCTCCAACAAGAGAACATCTTACCATCTCCCCTTGAAATCCAATAGCATTGCTATCATGGAATTTCCACCATCAATAATAAAGGTATCATCAGCGAACTGGACTTGAACTGAAGGATTAATGATCAGGGGTATCATTTGAAGGAAGGGCAGAAGGATTTAACGGGATTCAAGGAAAGATGTTTTTCATTTTGAGGGTGGTAAGCATCTGGAATTGTGTGACATGGCCATTTCTGGCTGGCCAGCATTTATTGCCTGTCGCTGGTTGGTCCCGAGAAGATGGTAGTAAACTGCCTTCTTGAACTACTGCAGTCCACTTACTGGGGGTTGACCCACAATACCATTAGGGAGGGAATTCCAGGATTTTGACCCAGCAACAGTGAAGGAATGGCAATATATTTACAAGTAAGCACAGTGAATGGCTTGAAGAGGAACTTGCAGAAGGTGGTAATACCATGTTTCTGCTGCATTTGGCTTTCTAGATGGAAGTAGTCGTGGGTTTGGAAAGTGTTGCCTAAGGATTTTTAGTGAATTTCTGCAATGCATCCTGTAGATAGTACACACTGCTGCTGAGAGTGTCAATGGTGGCTAGAGTGGATATTTGTGTATGGTGGTGCAAATCAATTGGGCTGCTTTGCCCTGGATGGTGTCAAGCTTCTTGAGTGTTATTAGAGCTGCATCGACCCAGGCTAGAGGGTAGTATTCCATCATAGTTCTGTTTCATGCCTTGTAGATGGTGGACAGGCTTTGGGGAGTCAGGAGGTGAGTTATTCACTTCAGGATTCTTAACCTCTGACCTGCTGTTGTAGCCACTGTCTTTATGAAATGAGGTAAAAACAAGGACTGCAGATGCTGGTTATGAAATGAGCCCAGTTGAGTTTCTAGTCAATGGTAAACTCCAGGATGTTGATAGTGAGGGATTGACAAGATGTGATGGTTAGAATGTCTGTTATTGGAAATGTTATTGCTTGGCAGTTGTTGTGTGCAAATGTTACTTGTCACTTTTCAGCCCAAGTCTGGATATTGTCCAGATTCTGTTGCATTTGAACACAGACAGCATCAGTACCTGAGGAGTTGTGAATAATGCTGAACATTGTGTAATATTTGGCGAGCACTCACTTCTGACCTTATGGAGGGAAGGTCATTAATGAAGCAGATGAAGTGTATTGGGTCTAGGACACTACCCTGAGGAACTCCTGCACAGATGTCCTGGAGCTGAGATGACCGATCTCCAACAACCATAACCATCTTCCAATGTGCCACTTGAAACCTATCAGCAGAGAGTTTGCTCCTGATACCAATGTTTCCAGTTTTGCCAGGGCTGCTTGATGTCACATTAGGTTAAATGTAGCCTTGATGTCAAGTACTGTCACTCTCACCTCATCTCTGGAATTCATGTTTGAAGCAAGGTAATGAGGTCAGGAGCTGAGAGACCCTGGCGGAAGCCAAACTGTGCATCACTGAGCAGGTTAGTGCTGAGCGGGTGCTGCTTGATAGCACTGTTGATGACTCCTACCATCACTTTACTGATGATCAGGAGTAGACTGATTGATTAGGTGGTTATTGATTGGGCTGAATTTGTCTTGATTTTTGTGTACAGTACATACTTATGTAATTTTTCATTATTGTGGAGATACCAGTGTTGCAACTGTCCTGGAAGAGCTGGTCTAGGGGAGCAGTGACTTCTGGAGCACAAGTCTTCAATATTATTACCGGAATGTTCTCGGGACCCACAGCTCAGCAGTGTTTCCAACATTTTCTTAATATTATGTGGCTAAAACTGTTATCCGTGCTGTTGGATCCACTGGAGGAGTTGAAAAATGTGGTGCTGGGAAAACACACCAGGCCAGGCAGCATCTGAGGAGCAGGAGAATCGAACGTTTCAGGCATAAGCCCTTCTTCAGGAATGAAGCTGGTGTGCCAAGCGGGCTGAGATAAAAGGTAGGCAGAAGGGAATTTGGGGGAGGGGTGCTGGGAATACAATAGGTGGAAGGAGGTGAGGGTGAGGGCGGTAGGCTGGAGAGGGGGTGGGGGCGGAGAGGTGGGGGAAGAAGATTGCAGGTCAAGAGGGTGGTGCTGAATCCGAGAGTTGGGACTAAGGTAAGGTGGGGGGAGGGGAAATGAGGAAAGCTGGAGAAATCTACATTCACCCTGTATGGTTGGAGTGTTCCTAGGCGGAAGATGAGGCGCTCTTCCTCCAGGCATCATGTGGTCAGGCTCTAGCAATGGAGGAGCCTAAGGACCTGCATGTCCTTGGCAGAGTGGGAGGGCGAGTTAAAATGTTCAGCCACGGGGCGGTTAAGTTGGTTGGTGCGGGGTGTCCCCTGAAATGTTCTGCAAGTAGGCGGCCTGTCTCCCCAATGTAGAGGAGACCACATCAGATGCAACAGATACAGTAAATGATGTGTGTGGAGGTGCAGGTGAATTTGCGATGGATGTGGGAAGATTTATTGGGGCCTTGGAGGGACGTGAGGGGGGAGGTATGGGCTCATGTTTTGCACTTCTTGCGGTTGCAGGGGAAGGTGCCGGGAGTGGAGGTTGGGTTGGTGGGGAGGGTGGACCTGATGAGGGAGTCGCGGAGGGGGTGGTATCTCCGGGACGCTGATATTTCCTTCTTCAAAGACCAAAATTTCCCCTCTGATGTGGTCAACGATGCTCTCCACTGCATCTCCTCCACTTTCCGCCCTTGAACCCCACCCCTCCAATCGCCATCAGGACAGAACCCCAATGGTCCTCACCTTCCACTCCACCAACCTCCGGATACATCATTTCATCCTCCAAACAGACCCCACCACCAGGGATATATTTCCCTCCCCACTCCTATCAGCGTTCTGGAGAGACCACTCCCTCCGCGACTCCCTCATCATGTCCACACCCCCCAACAACCCAACCTCCACTCCTGGCATCTTCCCCTGCAACCGCAAGAAGTGCAAAACTTGTACCCACACCTCCCCCCTCACCCCCCTCCAAAGCCCCAATGGATCCTTCCATTTCAATCGCAAATTCACCTGCATCTTCACACACATCATTTACTGTGTTCATTGCACCCGATGTGGTCTCCTCTACATTGGGGAGACAGGCCGTCTACTTGCAGAACATTTCAGGGAACACCTCTGGGACACCCGCACCAATGAACCCAACCGCCCCGTGGCTGAACACTTTAACTCCCCCTTCCACTCCGCCAAGGACATGCAGGTCCTTGGTGTCCTCCATCACCAGACCCTGACCACACGACGCCTGGAGGAAGAGCGCCTCATCTTCCGCCTAGGAACCCTCCAACCACACGGGATGAATGTAGATTTCTCCAGCTTCCTCATTTCCCCTCCCCCCACCATATCTCAGTCCCAACCCCCAATCGCCCTCTTGACGCGCAATCTTCTTCCCGACCTCTGTGCCCCCACCGCCTTTCCGGCCTATTACCCTCACCCTCACCTCCTTCCACCTATCGTACTCCCAGCGCCCCACCCCGAAATTCCCTCCCCCCTACCTTTTATCTCAGCCCGCTTGGCACACAAGCCCTTCTTCAGGAATGAGGCTGATGCCTGAAACGTCGATTCTCCTGCTCCTTGGATGCTGCCTGGCCTTCTGTGTTTTTCCAGCACCACATTTTTCAACTCTGGTCTCCAGCATCTGCAGTCCTCACTTTTTCCACTGGAGGAGTCCAGGTAGAGGTGGGAAACCTCTCGTCCTCTAAAACATATGTAGATAAGCATTTGAAATGCCATAACATTCAAGGCTACGGGCCAAGTGCTATAATATGGTATTCGTGTAGATAGCTGATAGATTTCTTTTGATTGTGCACACTCAATAAGCCAGAAAGCTTTTTGTACTGTACAAATATGTTACTAATGAGATAATAACTGCAGTTACATGAGCAAGTCAAAGGTGTCATATGAGATAAGTGCTAATACCTCACAAAGTTAGATGGAAATAACCTCAGGCTGCATCAGTAGTATTTGCCCTTCATAACCACCTTTAATGTTGACCGTTAGTAATGAGTGAAGCAGTGCAGAGAGAGAGTTCAGTTCAATAACATAGAGAAGCCAGATCTGGTATAATCACTAAACTAGCATGGAACCACCATGCATCCATGTGACAACAGGCATCATTATGCTGCCCTATTACCTAATTCAGTCAGAAATCTGATGCCTTTGTGTGTTATGAAATTGAGGGTGTGTACTGTACCTTTAAGAGAGAGTGAATGCTGCCCTGAACTGAGAGCTTACAAGCACCTGTGTACATGACTAGATGGCAGGCCTAGAATGTACTGGAAAATTGAAAATATGTAACTGTTGGCTGTGAAATGGATACCTGAGTTTTGGTTGCTGTTTTGACAACAATTTGAATTTAACCAATCAGTTTAAATTATGCCCCAGGATACTAAAACCAAATCAAGTTTGAATTTATTGTTTTGCCAACAGTGAACCAATGAGATGATTCAATGTTGGAGATATAAAAATGCAGACATTTTGAAAATTAGAAAGAAAGCAACTACCATCAAGATAGATCCAAGAAATTAGGAAACATTCTCTGTCAAAGGTACCTTTTCAAATGAAACTTTCTCGCTGTACAAAGCAAGAAGATGACCCAGGGAATTTAGTAGCCAGAAGAGTGAAGTCACAGAAGATGACATCGGCTGTGTGGTTTTGAAATTAGGTTGATATAATTTTAAGAAGTGTCTTATTGGAACAGTGTATTGTACTAGAGTTGGAAGCAGGGATTTAGCAGTAAAGAGAAAGGGGGGTGCTTCGAGTTGTGAATAGTTGTTGTTTAATGTTCACTTTTAATGTTCAAAAATAAATTGATGCTATTTTCTTTAATGGAATTTGGGAATTCTTTAGTGGAATTTGGGAATTCTCTGTCACTCATACTTTAACACATACAAGGTGAGGTGAGGTTTTCTGGGTGTTTGATTTAATTAACAGAGGGGTTCACCATTGTGTCAAAAAACATGGAATTGCTTATCCTTCCTGATACCTTATCCATATTCCTTGCCTGCGGCACTTAACCCAGTTTGCTTTTGAAATGTTTGCCTTTCTTCAGGAGCTTAGATAACTCTCCTCATCGCGGTCCCAGTTTTCAGCAGACCAACATCCTGTAGTAAGAACAGGAAATTGTGGAGGAAGTCAGTAGGTCTGGCAGCATCTGTGAAGAAAGAAGCAGAGTTAGCATTTTGAGTTCTGTATGACTGTTCTCTGGAAGTGAAGGGCTGGAAAATTATGTTTTTTACTCTGTTGACAAAGGGGGAGGAAGAGTGGATGGGACAGATGGTGAGGATGGTCAGAGAAAAAGTCAAAGAAATTGTGAAAGGTGGGAAATGAAGGGGTGAGATGGAAAACATGTGTGGATATGGAAACAAACTTAGTGAGGGGGAATTCTCAGTTGAAGAGTTGAAGAATATATTAGAAGCCCCCTGTGGAAGGTGACAGCTTTGGAATAGGTGAGGTAGCGATGGTGAAGTCGGAGAATGAAATAATTGCAAGAATCAAGTTGTGAGGAAGCATATTTGATCAACTGTGGGATTCTGTGAGTTTGTAATGGATATTGGTGGATAGGATATCCCCAGAAACAGAAACAACAAAGTCAAAGAAGAAAAGCTATGATGTGGAGGTGCTGGTGTTGAACGAGAGTGGACAAAGTCAAAAGTCACATGACACCAGTTTATAGTCCAATAGGTTTATTTGAGACAACATGCTCTCAAAGGGCTGCTCCTTCATCGGGTGAAATGAAAAAGAAGTGAAGAGTAAACGATAGACCAGCTGCAGGTGAGAGATAATTTGAATTTGGGAGCAAAGCTGATGATTTTTTCCAATTCCAGATGAGAGCAGGAAGCAAAGAGTAGTGATAAACAGGTCCCTTTTGGAATGGCAGGCAATGACCGGTGGGGTGCCACAAGGTTTGGTGCTGGGACCACAGCTGTTTACAGTATACATAAATGATATAGGTGAAGGTATTAAAAGTAATATTAGCAAATTTGCTGATGATACAAAGCTGGGTGGCAGGGTGAAATGTAAGGAGGATATTATGAGAATACAGGGTGACTTGGACAGGCTGGGTGAGTGGACGGATGCATGGCACATGTAGTTTAATGTGGATAAATGTGTGGTTATCCACTTTGGTGGAAGGCAGATTACTATCTAAATGGAGTCAAGTTAGGTAAAGGGGAAGTACAACAAGACCTAGGTGTTCTTGTACATCACTCATCAAAAAAAAAGCATGCAGGTACAGCAGGCAGTGAGGAAAGCTAATGGCATGCTGGCCTTCATAACAAGAGGAATTGAGTATAGGAGCAAAGTGGCCCTTCTGCTGCTGTACACGGCCCTGGTGAGACTGCACCTGGAGTACTGTATGCAGTTTTGGTCTCCAAATTTGAGGAAGGACATTCTGGTTATTGAGCGAGTTCACGAGGTCAATTCTCAGAATGTTGGGACTATCATATATTGAAAGATTGGAGCAACTGGGCTTGTATATACTTGAGTTTAGAAGGATGAGACGGGATCTGATTGAGATGTATAAGATTATTAAAGGATTGGACACTGTGGAGGCAGGAAGGATATTTCCACTGATGGGTGAGTGCCAAACCAGAGGAGACAGTTTAAAAATAAGGAGTAGGCCATTTAGAAGGAGGATAAACCCAGAGAGTGGTGGATATATGAAAGGCTCTGCCCCACAAGGTAGTGGAGGCCAAGTCTCTGGATACTTTCAAGAAAGAGATGGATAGAGTTCTTAAAGATAATGGAATCATAGGTTATGGGGAAAAAGCAGGAACAAGATAGTGATTGTGGATGATCAGCCATGATTATCTGGATGGTGGTGCTGGCTTGTAGGGCTGAATGGCCTACTCCTGTACCTATTGTCTATTTGTCTATTATTGAAGCAGCACTGATGGCATTTTCACGTATCAGAGGAAGAGCTGTGGGTGAGGACCCAAGAAGGAGTAAAATAAGGAATGCATGAGTTCTGTATGACTGTTCTCTGGAAATGAAGGGGGCTGGAAAACTTAGTTTTTCATTATTTATTTTATCAACTCCTCGTATCTATGAGCACCTCTATAATAGCTGACCTTAATCTTTTCTGTTCTAAATAATTAACCTGGATTGCTATAGTCCCTCATCAATGGGCTTTTTCTTATAAATCTTCTCTGTCAATGTAAAGGCTTTGATATCCTTTGGAAACTGCTGGCCAGATCTTGATACATTACACCAGCCGAGGTCTCACCAGTGATTTATAATGGATCTTCTAATACCTTTTATACTGTCCAAGTAGTTAAATAGAGGCCTGAGGACGAAGTTGGATGCTTCTCATATTGATGAAGGGCTTATGCTCGAAACGTCGAATTCTCTATTCCTGAGATGCTGCCTGGCCTGCTGTGCTTTGACCAGCAACACATTTGCAGCTGTGATCTCCAGCATCTGCAGGCTTCTCATATTTAGTTGAGTTGTAGATGAGGTTGCACACTTCAACAGTGTTACTCTCCATATATTTCTAATTTTAAATTCTGAAATAATTAACTACATTCCCTGGAATGATAAAGTCACTTTTTTTCATAGAATTAGCAGAAACCTGACCAAAGCATGTCTTGTGGTACTGACTGAAACATTTCAACAATCCTGTCATTCTTTTCATATATGTGGGTATTTCATTTTTAAATCCTTCCTTAGCCAAACTAATGAATGCAATTTCATTTCATTTACCTTAGATATTCAGTTCTTCACTTTCTTGTAACCTCATTTATTCTTAAAAGAAGGATGATACTGTTTGTGATGGTTGCTTGCCAGAAACTCTGTATGAATTTTGAATAAAAAGCCTGAGGATTATGTCCCATTACATGAGTATTAAATAAGTTTTCTCATGGTTAACATGTATTTTTACATAAATTAAACAAGTGAATACAATGCAATTTTTATAATTCCCTTGTGAAAACTACTGGACTATGTATACATTAAAAATTACAAAGGCATCTTTGACATATTAGAGAAAATCAATTATCCTTGCACTGTACGTTTGAACTGTAATTGCTGCAGAACTCAACTGAATCTTTTGCTCAGGATAGTGTTGACTTGAAAGTGTCGATTGTCATGTTCAACGTCTGGTTAACCATTATCAGTAGACAGAAACTCTCAGGATTAAATACAAGGATTTCATACATTCCAAATGAAAATAGCTAATTGACTTGCACTTCAGTGAACTGAATTTTAAGAAGCAGGAAAGCATTATTCAGACCAACAAGCCAATCTGTTTCTCACAATATTTCTCTGTGGCAGTCTTTTTTTTGCCTGTTTTGAATTTTCAGTCTGACTTCCCAACTGTAATATTGTACCCAATTCTGGCCAACACACCTTAGGGCAGATGTGATGCCTTTGGAAGGACTACAGAAGATATTTATTAGAATGGTCCAGTAATCATCATCATCACAACACTACAGATCCCCATCATCCATCCCATGGTCTCAGTGCATCCTCTAGATGTTTGGAGCAAAGATGCTGAGGATGCAGCAACGTCCTGTACCTGGACAGACTGGTACAAAGCCCCAGACAATGACGTGCATGGAAACCCAATGTCGACAATATTCTATGTTTCTAGTTTGCCTCAGTGAAGGAAGTGTTGGAGGCAGAATGGAGTTTCACCCTCAATCTCTGGATAGAGTATAACCACTGCCACTGCACAGAATCACATGGAAAATGGGCAGCTGTGGCTTCCCAGCATCTTCTGAGCAACATGAGGTACCTCAGAATGAAAGTTCTGCAATATTGATCAGCTCCACATTGGCTGGCAGTTGCTGCTGGCACTGGGCTTGTGGACATGTGCGTTCCTCATCCATTCATGTAGCAACTGTATGCATTGGCCACAGGGTAACCATAGCTTCTGTGCCTGGATCCATTGGTGACTGTTTCAATGAGCTTTTGTGAATAACATCACACCTCTCAATAATATGATCAGATAGCTTACAAATATCAGTTAACCAGTCTCCTCCAAACACTGGGACCTGCAAACACCAGAGGGAGGTCAATGGGATACGTGTACAATGTCATTACCCTAAAATTCAAATATCTATTGTTTTGGTGCATATGCCATAGCAGTTTGTGTATGTGGCGGAAATAGTTAGTACCTCTCCCTTCACCCTCACACCTTACAGTATCCAAGAAAATCAATGTTTTATATCAGATAACGGTTTTATGGTCCAAGGTGTGAAGTGACAAGCTCCTGTAAAATCCATTGTCACAGAAAACCAGGTCATTGAGTGTATTTAAGACTGAGATAGATAGGTTCTTGATTATCAAGGTGATTAAGGGTTATGGAGAGAAAGTGGGAGAATGGACTTGAACAACTTATCAGCCATGATTGAATGGCAGAGCAAATTCAATAGCCTAATTTCTGCTCCTATGTTTTATGGTCATATGTAAGCGATGGAAAGATAATTGTTAATTGTTTCCTTCCTCTTGACCCCATTTGCTTTAATGTCAGATGTAGTAGTTGTCTGTATTCCAAACAAAGCCAGGGTGATGCTGATTATTGTTGACTCAACCACCTCCCCCCACCCCCAGCCACAGTGTTACCCTTCCTCTTCAATGCTTTATCATCTCACCTCTCATATCCTTATACAAACTTCTAATCAACCTGTTCAGACATGCGATGACACACCTCTGAGCAGGTAGGACTTAACCCAAAACACTCAGTGCTGGGTCCACTGCTTTTCATCATTTTTATAAATGATTTGAATGTGAATGTAGGAAATATGGTTAGTAAGTTTGCAGATGACCCCAAAACTGGAGGTATAGTAGACAGCAAAGAAGGTTACCTCAGAGTACAACGGGATCTTGATCAAATGGGCCAATGGGCAGAGGAGTTGCAGATGGAGTTTAATTTAGAAAAAATATCAGGTGCTGCATTTTGGAAAGGGGAGTTGGGATGTCATTTTGCAGCTGTACAGGACATTGGTTAGGCCATATTTGGAATATTGCATGGCATTCTGGTTTCTCTATTGTAGGAAAGATGTTGTGAAACTTAAAGGGGTTTTAAAACAAATTACAAGGATGTTTCCAGGGTTGGAGGATCTGAGCTACAGGGAGAGGCTGAATAAGTTGGGGCTGTTTACCTTGGAGCGTCGGAGGCTGAAGGGTGACCTTATAAAGGTTTATAAAATCGTGACGGTCATGGATAGGGTGAATTGACAAGGTTTCTTCCTGAGGGTGGGGGATTCCAAAACTAGAAGACATAGGTTTATAGTGAGGTGGGAAAGAGTTAAAAGGAGCCTAAGGGGCAACTTTTTCACCCAGAAGGTGATGCATGTCTGGAATGAGTTGCCAGAGGAAGTGGTGGAGGCCGGTACAATTACACAATTTAAAAGGCATCTGGATGGTACATGAATATGAAGAGTTTAGAGGGCTATAGGCCAAATGCTGGCAAATAGGACTAGATTTCTTTAGGATGAATGAGTTGTACTGAAGGGTCTGCTTCAGTGCTGTACACATCAGGGTGGCATGGTGACTCAGTGATTAGCACTGCTGCCTCGGGCAACTGTCTGTGTGGAGTTTGCACATTCTCCCTGTGTCTGCGGTTTCCTCCCATAGTCCAAAGATGTGCAGGTTAGGTGAATTGGCCATGCAAAATTGCCCGTAATGTTAGGTGAAAGAGTAAATGTAGGGGAATGGTCGGTGTGGGTTGCTCTTCGGAGAGTCGGTGTGGACTTGTTGGGCTGAAGGGCCTGTTTTCACACTGTAAGTAATCTAATCTGTGACTCCTCCTCACCCCCACTTCCTGACCCACCCACTAGCTAGACCTGATCTAATTCCCAGGGTAGCTGACCAAAACTCCACCCACTACCCCACTCCCAGCCATTGGTCTGGACATGACCCAACCTGCCTCCCTTAGCTGTTGAACCCGACCCGACAGTTGCCTCCCTTTCTGCTGAACCCGACCCGACACCTCACTCCAATTCACCCCACTGCTGGGGTCAACCCAAACCCTCCTCACAATGTCTCCACTGAACACAAAACTCCCACAACCAACACCTCCCCCATCCGACCTAACCGAATTTCTCCCACTCACCCTGGCCAACCCTAAGCACTGCATTACTTTACAGGATAGCTTGTTTTCCACCCACCTACGCCCCAAGTCCCTATGCCATTGGGTGTCAGCTTCATTTTTTAAAAAAAAGAACCAAGATCTGGAATGGTAACCCACATGAGATTGTGACTCCTCCAAAAAATCTAGCACTTCATTTTCAGTGTTTATTTTAAAATGATTGGAGCAACTAACAATCTAAATCATGGTATATTATATGATTGCTTTCATATAAACTCAGCTGTGTGATCCTGTCCTAAACAATAAATATCCATTTTCTATTTCAGGAAAAAATGCTGTCGAGGTTATAAATTCGTTCTTGGCCAATGTATCCCAGAAGGTAAGTGACATCCAGAGATTTGGGACAAATTCATTGGCTTCCATTGAAGAAATGCCAATGTATTCATAACACACATTTAGAATTAGTACCATGGTCTAAACCTGTGGAATCTAAATGAGATGGAGTCGGTGGAGATCGGTGGAGTTGTGGATAGTGCTGAATGTTACAGGATGGCATAGATAAACTGCAGCACTGGGCTGAGAGCTGGCAAATGGAGGTTAATGCAGAAAAGTGTGAGGTGGTTCACTTTGGAAGGATAACAGGAATAAAGACTACTGGGCAAATGGTAAGATTCTTGGTAGTGTAGAAGAGCAGAGAGATCTCAGTGTCCATGTACATAGATCCCTGAAAGTTACCACCCAAGTTGATAGGGTTGTTAAGAAGGTATACAGTGTGTTAGATTTTCTTGGTAGAGGATTGAGTTCTGAGCCATGAGGTCATGCTACGCTGCACAAAATTCTGGTGCAGCCCCACTTGGAGTATTGCATACAGTTCTGGTCACCACATTATAGGAAGGATGTAGAAGTTTTGGAAAGAGTTCAGAGGAAATTTACTAGCATGTTGCCTGCTATGGAGGGAATGTCTTATAAGAAAAGGCTGAATGATCTGAGGCTGTTTTCATTGGAGAGAAGCAGGTTGAGAGGGGACTTAATTGAGACATATAATCAGAGGGTTAGATAGGGTGGATAGCGAGAGCCTTGTTCCTTGGAAGGTGATGACTAGCATGAGGAGACATGGGTATAAATTGAGAGGTGCTAGAGATTGGACAGATTTCAGAGGTAGTTTCTTTACTCAGAAAGTAGTACAAGCTTGGAACGCACTGTCTGCAACAGCAATAGACTCACCAACTTTAAGGGCATTTAAATGTAACTTTAAGGGATAAACATATGGATTGAGATAGAATCGTGTAGGATAGATAGGCTTCAGATTGGTTCCACAGGTCGGCGCAACATCGATGGCCGAAGGGACCATAGTATGCTGTAATGTTCTATGTTCAATGTCAAGAATTGAACTGACATTTATAGGCTAAGAGATGTGATAACAATGTAAAATAAGACTAGTAACTTCAAGCAAATAGATGGAATATTCTTTTTTTTTCATGAACAGACCATTCTTATGTTACAATTATTAATAATCACTGGTAGGAACAGAGCCACATTCCTGAAGAATTTTTTGTTCATACAGTTAATTGAAGTTCTTTCTAAATGAGAGCTATACTGCAGCTAGAACAAAGCCAATGTAAGATTTGTATTCCTTGTGGTGATAGTTTTCAATACCCTGTCCAAATTTGAGCCAGTCCACATTGGATTCATAACTTATATGAGCATCAAATCAAAAACCTCTTTACATTGATTCATAATGTGTGAGATATTTATAATATGAAGGGCAAATACCTTGTGACGTACAGGTTCTGTAACCCAACAGGTAGGAGGAAGGAGAATTGGAAAGAGTTCTCTGATAAATTGTAACTTTCCTTAAATTTGTGAGAAAATGAATCGATTCCCTTTGTGCCCATCCAATTCTAAATTGAAATAAAAAACTGCAGACTGTGGAGGTCTGAAAAAAACAAAAATTGTTGGTGCAACTCAATAGGTCCAGAGCGTTAGTGGGGAGAAAGCAGAGTTAAAGTTTTAAGTTAACAATTTGAATCCATTGATTGATCATCAGAAAATGGATTCTGATGAAAAGTCACTGGATTGGTAAGTGAAACATTAACTCTGCTTTCTATCCACAGATGCTGCCAGATCTGTTGAGTTTCACCAACAATTTCTGCTTTTATTTCAATTTGTTTCGTTCCTTTGCTTTCATTCTCTGTAATCCTGAAAAGTTTATGCAAGTAATAGTATATATGATATAAAATATACCTAATATGCAAAATCTGATTTAAATACCCTTTCATGCAATGCACATGTTCACAGGAATGGTAGCACACCCTCACCTATTCCTTAGGCTTCTTCATTCTTTGTGAATCAAGTGTCCAAGTCATCACTAGAACCAAGTTCCTTGGATGAACGTCCAATTAATCCATTCCCAGGATTTGGATATTGTTGGCAAGATCAGCAATTATTAACCATCCCTTTACAATTGAGTGCCTTGTTTGGATATTTCAGAAGGAAATTAAGAGTCACCTCCTTGCAGGCTGAAGCAGGTAAAGCAGATTTCTCATCCTAAAGGATGCCACTGAACCAGAAGGATTTTTATGAGAATACAATCATCTTGTGGTACCATTGCTGTCACTTTTTATTACAGATTTATTTTATTTTATTTAACAGAATTTAAATTCCCAGCACCCATGGTATGGAATCATTTCTGGATCATTAGTCAAGGAAAAATAGTAATAATTTTGGGAGATGACTTTGTGAGGAGTGCAGCAGAGGTTGATGGTGTAGAATTTTGGTTTTAGACTTTTCTCCACCTGTGGCAGACTTTTCTCCATCTTCACCATTGTCTTCCTTCCCTTTATAACCTTCATCATTCAGGAATATGATGTTCTGCCTTACCTTCTTAGAATCATTATCATCTTCTCCTCTTCCTCATTACTGATCATCCTTATAAGGAGATATATAATATCGCAGGATACAAGCTGAGATGGGTAATTAATACAGCTTTTGAATTCTGCAGGGAGAGGACGAGGCAGGATCTTGTGGTTTTGTAGCGCTGGCAAGGTCATTTTCTTCTGCAGTCACTAACCCGGCAGCAGAAATAATTGCCTATCCTCATCATCCCCTACTGCTAAAGTACAAGCCTGCTATCAAAGGTCCGATCTGTCTCACAGAATGGGAGAGTTCTTTAATATCAGTGAATGGTCTAAATATTTAGTAATTTGCCTGTTGCTCCAGTCCTAAATCAAAATTTGCTGAACTTTCATGTTTAAGCCTTTGCAACAAACCACTTCCAATTTTATGGAACAGTTATACCAATGATTGTTGAGTCACCCATGACATTGATGCTGGCCAATGAAATTCTGTGAAAAAGTAATGTGATAAGTCTCTTTAATTTGTTTTCAATGTTTTGATGTTCTTAAAACAATTTTAACTGTGGACAAACTTTGTGTATGAGGATCAAGGACTTGTGGCACTTACTTTATGTCCTTGCTAGAGAGTGTTGAAAGTCATTATGAGTTTCTGCACAGAGGCTAATATCCATTACCCTTTACTCACGTGTGCACAGCTCAGAGATCAAACCAACCAGCTCTCTGAATCTCCTGTTTTTTTTCTCTAAGAGTACACTTTAATCTTTTCTGTTCACAGCAACATTACTATATTTTCTGCAAAACATAGAACTTCAAGAGACTTCAAAGAATCAAATATTTCATTATCACTGATACAGTCAAAATCAATGAAAGCATTTACAATCAGAATTCAGACTATTTTTAGTTAGAAAGATCTCAATCCTCAAAGTTATGTGCAAGGTATAGCCTTAGAAACAATCATGAAAATGGTCAATTAGTAACACCGTATTTTGCAAAAAAGGAAGTTCTTACTTTTTCACATGTATAATTTATATTACAGAAATCTCCACATATATATGACTTTATGATTTGCAAAACAAAAAAAATAGAATTGTATAACAGTTGGAATATGATAGGATTAAAAGGAAACATATGGGAATATTTAAACTAGGTTCTGCTTGATGCTGAGAACCTTCGAATGGTTGCTGCTTCTACTGTTTATATCTGTCAGCTGGGGCTCCCTAATTATCCCAGGGTTAACAACCCCAATTAAGGATCTCATAGTCAATCACTAGAGAGGGATAGCTTCTTTGATAATAATGGAGAGCTGTAGACAGTGTTCGAGGGAAGGAACAAAACTATCAGTGCCATCACTACAGAACTAAACTGGATGGAACATGCAAAACAAAAGGCAAGGCAACCATGGGGGTGTTGGCTTAAACTGGCACATTTTTAGCAGAATGTAAGTCACAAAGGAGATCTAAAGTGGTGTAGACAAACACCATACAATGTATTTGGAGGGACCATTTGTGCATGAGAAGACTCCTGTGTGAGTAAAAGGAGCTCCTTCTGGAATCACAGAATTACAATTTTTTTTAGAACAACCTGCAACATGTGACACAACTGCAGCTGGATATAAATAAGATGAAAATAGATGTGAATTTTATGATTGGTAGTTGGTTCACTCATGCCCAGTTTGGGTCTAAGAGTAAATGTGAAAATTCACCCAGACAGTCCAAATGATTCCTACAGAACGGTATTGAACTGTAAATCCTTCACTGCCTATTTTGCTTTCTGCTTTGACATAAACTGTTAAACCTTCATCTCTATTGACCTGTGCTTTGTTTCAGTTGGTCATACCCGCCAATTTCAGAATCCTCTAAGAACAGTAACATTTCTCTTCACTACTTGCTGCTCCTCCAAATTCACCACAGTCAAATTTGGATTTGTTACTTTCTGAACTTTTATAAAAAGAAATCATTGCCATTTATTTTACATGGCAAGTGTACCAAATCTAAGCAACCTGGGATATTAACAAATGGTTTATTTTCCAGTATAATCTTGAAGCTCTGTGTTTTCTATGATATTTTCATCTAGTGATACCTATCTTTTTGTTTCTGTTTCAGATTATGACGTCTGCTCAGGAGCTCCATGTGAACAACAGTGTACTGATAATTTTGGCAGAGTTCTGTGTACATGTTACCTGGGATATTACTTTGATCGCGTGAAACACAGGAACAGAGAGAAGCCATATTGTATTGGTCAGTATAAGCACTTCAACCATTGAATTCATATCAATCTCAACCTTCCCACCTGTACAAATACCACAGCGTCAAGCACCTTCCAAGCATATTCTTGCCTTCAGCTACACTTGCAAATCTTTTTAATGGAATTCACAAACTGTATCAAGCTCATAGTTCCTGAATAATTATATTTTGCATCTAAAATAAGTTGGCTGATTATTACTTAGTCTGAGGTAAGTGCACCAGGGACAATCATTCAATGTGAAATATGTAGTTACAAGAGCTGAGTTAATTGAGATTAGCTTCCCTACAGCATAGAAACAAGGCCCTTCTGCCCAACAAGTCCACACCAACCCTCTAAAGAGTAGTCCACCAGACCCAGTTCCCTCTGACTAATGCACCTAACACGAGGTGGCAATTTAGCATGGCCAATTCACATGAGCTGCACATCTTTGTGACTGTGGGAGAAACCCAGAGGAAGTGCACTCAGACAGAGGAGAATGTGCAAACTCCACACAGACAGTTGCCCGAGGCTGGAATTGAACCTGGGGCCCTAGTGCTGTGAGGCAGCAGTACTAACTACTGAGCCACCGTGCCACCCTAGAAATTTGAAAAATAAATTAAATGGTAGCACAGTCACTGTCATCATCATCAGTCCCTCAAAATGAGGAAAGTATTTTCCAAGATTCATGATTTGACAGTAGATAGGCAATGCAAATATGTTAAGATATAATCCATAATACTTAATAAATATACTGTTCCGTAAGAAACAAAAATTGGACAAGTGGCCTGACTGTAGCTAACAATAGGTATTAAAGATGATAATACGTTAAAGGAAAAACTTACAATAGTGTACATATTAGATTAGATTACTTACAGTGTGGAAACAGGCCCTTCGGCCCAACAAGTCCACACCGACCCGCAACCCACCCATACCCCAACATATACCCCTTACCTAACACTACGGGCAATTTAGCATGGCCAATTCACCTGACCCGCACATCTTTGGACTGTTCATATGTTCAGAAAAAGAAGTTTGAGGATTGGGAGAAATTAGAATTTGGAAAAGAATGTCCAAGAAAGCAAGAATGAAAAAAAATTAAAATAGAAGAAAACTAGTAAAGAAATGTTTAAAAAAAAACAGATTGCAAAAGCTTCTATATTCAGAGTAAAAGGAAGAGATTCACAATAGCAAATTTACAACACTAGACCTCACCTGCCCTACATAAAAGTTTGGACGGATTGGGACAGATTGGATGTCTAGCCAAGGAAATATATTGTTCCTTTACCTGCAAAACTGATGACTGGATATCATTGACTTCTGCTCCAGTTTCTGATAATACAATGTTCAATGTGAAGGAAAGCTATGAGGGAGTGTGTTTCCCTGTCGAGTTCACTTCTCCAGAAAGCAGTAGAGGCCCAGTCATTAGATGTTTTTCAGGTTGAGTTAAAGTGATTTTGGTTGACAGAGTGTATGGGGATAGACAGGAAAGTGGAGTTTAGACCAGAATGAGATCAACCATGATCTTACCAGAGCCATTTGTGGATCCAAATGACCCACTCTTGCTCCTAATTTACATGTTCTAACCAGTACTTCCATCTCCAAAGCATTACCCACCTCTGGCTCTGCTTATTATCTGTTCAAATTCTTAGGCATGAGTTATGTCCAGGGATAACTATTCCATTGCTGCCCATGCTGCCCACTGCCTATAAATTTCCGCTCATTCAAATATCAGTTGTCCATATCTTAATCCATACCATGGGCAGAATTGTGGCCTATCCACATATTGATTGGAGGATGGATGAGAGCTGAAATGGATAATTTAATATGCATAACTGGGTAATAATCAACAAAAAGAATCAAGCCAAATCTTCTCCTTGACTCTGAAGTTAATTGTAGCACCTTCATACTATGTTGGTTCAGCACTGCTAACTCACCACAAACCAGGAATCTAATCCTGGGAAATTTCTGGTTTATATGTTTCAACTTCCATGATCTTAATTATTTAAGTCACAAAGAAAGCTGGAGAAAAATTTAAAGCAACTTAATTTCATTTTTGTTTAACTAATTTACTACGTCATATTTTACATGTTGATTTAACAGATATTGATGAATGTTTCAAAAGCAATGGAACTGTGTGTTCCCAAATTTGCCTCAACACACCAGGGAGTTACAAATGTGCATGCAAGGAAGGTTTCCATCTCAAAGAGGATGGGAAGACATGCAGCAAAAGTGAAAGTGGTAAGTTGTGAGCTGATACATTTAAAGAACAAAAATGCATTGGTTTTCAATTGGGCTATGTTACCTTCATAGCAAAAACATCAAGTTCATGGGCAACTCCACCTGAAATGTTTAATGAGGATAAGCTGAAAGGTTACTTCCGGTTCTCAATTTTTATTTCATTTGTGGCCTTGAATGGGATTCTGCTAGTATCAGAAACTCTCCACAACTGTACTTGAGGAAAGGTAAAGAACTTTAGACAATTCCTCTATGATTACATGACCCTTTCTGAATCACAGTGTGTTTGCTGCTTTATGACTTGTTTGCAACTCCAACAACAATTGATACGATACAAAGGATGTGGCTCCACTTAAACTAGGATCAGAGTGCAAATCATTCTGTTTGAAAACTGCTATAACATTGTAGCCCCTTGTGAATGTTACTAAATGTTAGTTTCTTGTTGCTGTAAAGAAGTTCACAAAACTTAGCCAAAGCCAACACTGAAATCCACTTGGGGGTAAATTTTCAATGCATGTGGATCCCAGGTGGTTCAGTAGCTTGTTGTGGTTCACTTCATTTTCAGCTGAAGTTTACAAACCTAAAATAATTTGCAGACACGTTATGAGCTGTTCTTTGAATTAAATAATTTGGCAAAATAATAGGATTCATGTTTTAAGGATGCATGACCTTTAAATGACTATGCTTATATTGTTTATAATATCAACAACTCTGTAATAAAGGGGAAGGGACAACAACGTACATGTTCGTTTTTTAGCTTAGAACTAGATAGAATCTAAACTAAACTCAAGGTTCACATTTTATCTGTCTGTTAGTTCCAGGTTTCTAGGTGAAATGAATTTGATATCCTTCTGATTTCTAGTTGCATTGTGTTACAGCACAGAGTTGATTACATTGAGAATTGAAATAAAAGAAGTTTTGAAATTAGGGATGTTTTTAACTAAGGTAAGGCATTTGTAGAGCAGACATTCAGTTTATCTATGACCTGCGTGATGCCTATCAAAGAATCAATGAGTGCTGATACTGGATACCTGAAAGTCCAGAGGTGACATCCCTCACCTCAAAAACTATTAAACTTACTCATATTGCAATTGAATTAAGAAATATTTTAAATTGTCCCCCTGAGTTTTGTTTTATAAACTAGGGTGACACAATTATACATTTCTCTTTCAGAATCACATCAAGGAACTCACAGCAAGTTAGAATGGTAAGTGACCATTCAGCTTATCGGCATAATAATTAGGCTGGAGTTGTCCTTTGGCCCATTAACTATTGACTGGCCATTTGAGGCCAGTTTCAATATTTCTGTAGAGTAGAATGTTCCTTTCTACTTTTCCTCTATCGAATTTTCTCTTTTTGTGATGAAAACCCTAGCTAACGCTGGAACGCATTTTCAGAAGTACCAATTACTTACCAGCAACTTGCCAACAGGACTTTCCTTTACTTATGAATTGAGTTATGAGTACAGGTGGCTGAATTATCTATGGGAGGCATTGTCTACAGGTTTGATCCTGTTCTATCCTCACATTTTTTTGTCGTATAATCAATTCATCATCAAGCAAAAGGGAAGGAATAACAGTCAATGCTCTATCTTTGGAACATAAAGGCTAAATTTATTGTTCCTGTTTCCACCTTGGAAAGTTATGACCGAATTACTTTTCTAAGAGTTTTTTTTTAGGCATTCTATTGCAACTATAGGATTAATAGATTCTATACAGTCCATTGAGGCCAAATGAACTATCCATACAGGACACAAGACCCCATGGTGTAGGTGAGTGGATGTACATCACACTGCATCAGGGAAATTAAATGACATCAACAGAGAACATAAGGAGATGTCAGGGTTGTGAGCAGTGAGGGCTAGAGGGCCTTACTATTTTTGTTGTGGGTGCTATTAAGTTCCATAACAATGATCCAACTGTTGCTAAAAACATAGCCCTGTTGACTCCGCAATGTCCTTCTTACTAATATCTGGGGGCTAGTGCCAAAATTGGGAGAACTGTCTTGCAAACTGGAAAAGCAACAGACTGATGTAGACATACTCACAGAATCACCTTTTACAATGTTTCTAACGACACTATTATCATTCCTGGGTATGTCTTGTCTCATGAACAGGAGAGACCCAGCAGAGTTGGTAGTGCAATGGTATACAGTAAGGAGCAAATTGCCTTCAGAATCATAAATATTGACTTTGCATTCGTGAAGTCTCATGGCATCAGGTCAAACATAAACACATAAACATTTTTTTTCAATTCATTCATAGAATTATAGAATCCCCACAAAGTGGAAGCAAGCCATTCAGCCCATTGAATCCACACTGACCTTCTGAAGCACATCCACCCTATCCCCATAACTCTGCACTTCTTATGGCTAATCCATCTAGCCTATACAACCCTGGACACTAAAGGGCAAGTTTAGTACAGCCAATCCGCTGAACCTACATACCTTTGGACGGTAGGAGGAAGTTGGAGTACCCAGAGGAAATTCTTGCAGACACGGGGAGAAGATGCAGACTCTGCACAGACAGTCGCCTGCTGGTGGAATTGAACCCAGGTCCCTGGCGCTGTGAGGCAGCAGTGCTAACCATGGGAAGTGGGCATTTCTGGCTAAACATTTATTACCTGTCCCTCATTGTCATTGGGAATATTTCTATGTCAGGATATTGAGTGGCTTGGAGGGGAGCTTGCAGGTGGCTCACATGTATCTGCTGTTCCTGCCCTTCTAGATGGAAGTGATCGTGGGTTTGGAGCAGCTTTGATAAATTTCTCCAGTGCATCTCATAGATAATACACATTGCTGCTACTCTTGAACTGTTGGAAGGAGTGAATGTTTGTGGATGTGGAGCTAATCAAGTGGGCTGCTTGCCTTGGATGGTGTCAAGCTTCTTGAATGCTGTTGGAGGTGCACCCATCCATGCAAGTGGAGAGTATTCCATCACACACCTGACTTATGCCTTGTAGATGGTCGATAGGTTTTGGGATATCAGGAGGTGAATTATTCACTGCAGTATTCCTAGCCTCTGACCTTCAATCTTGGCTGATGAGTCAGAATACCTCCAAGTTCAATACCACTTAGCAAAATAACTGACTTCAGCAAGGGCACACAGTGTACTCTGGGTGGGTGATCTCAATGTCCACTACCAAGAATGGCTCAACAATACTATTATTGACTGAGCTGATTAAGTTCTAAAGGACATAGTTACCAGATTGAGTCTGCAGCAGGTAGTGATGGAACAAACACAATGGTTAAGTGCATTTGACCTCATCCTCACCAAATGACCTGCCACAGATCTACCTGCCCTTGATAGTATTGGTATGAGTGACCATTATACTGTTCTCATAGAGATAAAATTCCATCTTCAACTTAAGGATACCCTCCATCACATTGTGCCTATCACTGTGCAAAAAAACAAACTTTTTAAACAAATCTAGTAGCTCAAGACTGGGTACCCATGAGGAACCGTGAGCCATCAACAGCAGTTGAATTGTGTTGTAGAACAATCTGTAACCTCATGGCCTGGCATGTCCCCCATTCAACCAAAACGATCAAGCCAGGGAATCAACCCGGGCTCAATGGACACTGCAGGGGGGCATGCCAGGAACAGCATCAGACATATCCAAAACTGAGATGTCAACCTGATGAAATTAGAAAATGGAATTACTTGTATACCAAACAGCATTAGTGACAAATGATCCAGTAGATCAGATATAAGCTCTGCATCGCAGCTATATCCAGTTGTGAATGAAGGTGGACAATTAAATAACTCACTGGAGGAGGAGGAGGAAGCTCCAAAGATAACCCCATCCTCAATGTGGAAATGCAGAACATCAGTGCAAAAGTTAAGGCTGAAACATTTGCAACAGTCTTCAGCCTCCTGCAGTGGTCACCAGCTTTACAGAAACAGTCTTCAGTCAATTTGATTCACTCCATAGCTCAAGACTGGGTATCCATGAGGCACTGTGAGCTATCAACAGCAGTTGAATCATGTTGTAGAACAATTTGTAAATACTACAAAGGCTATGTAGCTGACAGCAGTGCTGAAGACTTGTGTTCCAGAAATTGCCACTCCCTCTAATCGACAATGTGAAAAATTGTCCAGGTATGTTCCTGTACACAAAAAGCAGGACAATCCATTCCAGCCAATTGTCACCCACATCGGTCCATTCTCAGCCATCAGTAGAGTGATGGAAGATGTCATCAACAGTGCTATCAAGCAGCACCCACTCAGCAATAACCTGCTCAGTGATGCCCAGTTTGGGTTCCACCAGGGCCACTCAGCTCCTGACCTCATTACAACCTTGGTTCAAACATGGGCAAAACAGCTGGATTCTAGAGGTGAGGTGCGAGTGACGGCTGTTGACATCAAATTGCATTTGTCTAAATGTGGCATCAAGAAGCCCTAGCAAAGCTGGAATCAAGGGGAATCAGCAGAATATAGGAAGATGGTTGTTGTTGTTGGAGATCAGTCACCTCAACTTTAGGACATCTGTCAGGAGTTCCTCAGGGTAGCATCCTCAGCTCAACCATTGCCAACTGCTTCATCAATGGCCTACCCTCTATCATAAGTTCAGAAGTGAGGATGTTTTCTGATGATTGCACAATTTTGAGCACCATTTATGTCTCCTCAAATACCAAAGGATTACATGCCCAAATGCAGCAAGATACTGATGACTTCAATAATGAGACAGACAAGTGACAAGTATTGTTTGTGCCAAACAAATGCCAGGCATTGACTGTGTCCAGTAAGGAAAAATCTCACCAACTCCCCTTCACCATCACTGAATTTCTCACGATTAACACCCAGTGGTTGAACATTGACCAGAAATTGAATTATTGATTTGTTGATTTGATATAATTTGATTTATTGTAGCCATATGCGCCTAAGTACAATGAAAAACTTCATTTTGCATGGAGTACAGACAGATCTTAGCAAAGAAGGATATGCATCATAGTGTGCATCATCAGAGTGAGGCATACAAGATTATGGCCGTACAGGAGGTGCGCAAAGCAAGATCACCATTAGCAAGGTCAACATTATTTGAAGTTAGAGTGATCCATTCAGCTGTCTCATGATATCAGTGAAGAAGCTGTTCGTGAGCCTGTTGGTCCATGTGTTCGAGCTTCTGTATCTTCTGCCTGACAGAAGAGGTTGGAAGAGAGCATTACCAGGGTGGGAGGGGTCTTTGACGGTGTTGGCAGCCTTTTTGTGACAACAAGAAGTGTAGATGGAGTCCATGGATAGGAGGTTGCTTCGATGATGGTCTGGGCTACGCAAACAACTCTCTGTAGCTTCTTACAGATGTTTTCGAAGGGTGCATCTGTAAAAGGTAGTGTGGGTCCTTATGGACATGCCAAATTTCCTGAGCTGCCTGAGGAAGAAGAGGTGTTGTTGTGCCTTCTTGACCATGCATCTACGTGGGAGGTCGAGGACAGATTTTTTTTTAAACTTTGCTCCTATGAACTTGACATTCCTCAGAATAAATCATATAGAAAGTATGGCTATAAGAGTAAGTTGGAAGCTAGGAATTTGGCTGCAAGTAACGCCTCCTGACTCTCTGAAGGCTGCCCATCATGTACAAGGAACGAATCAGGAGTGTGGTAGAATACTTTCCATTTTCCCAGATGATTGCAGCTCCAACAGCACTCAAGAAGCTCAACACCATTCAAAACAATGTAACCCACTTGATTGGCATCATATCCACAGGTCTTCACTGCCTGAACCACCAATGCTGAGTTGCTGAAGTGTAGGCCATCTACAATATAGACCATAGAAATTCACCAAGGCTGCTAAGCACCTTCCAAACTCATAATCACTACCATCTGGAAAGCTATGAATAGCAGCTACATGGAAACTGTTCCACCTGCAAGATTCCCCACCAAGCCACTTGCCATCCTGATTTGGAAATATATCATCGTTCCCTCAGTATTGATGTATCAGAATCCTGGTTCTCCCTTTCTCATGGTATGGGGGTATATTTAAACCAAATTGAGTGCAGCAGTTCAAGAAGTCAACTCACAACCACCTTCTCAAAGACAATTAGGTGCAGGCAATAAATTCTAGTCCAGCCAGTGATGCCCACATCCCTTGAATGATTAGAAAAGATGTATTTGAAGCGCAAAAGACTTGGCCAAATTCGATAGGGATAACCTTTTCCCATTGGTTGAAGCATTGAGAAATGAGGGTACTGATTTATGGTGAATCACCAACAATAACATAAGGGAAAATGTTTGTAGACAGAGAGTGATTAGCATCTGAAATGCAATACCTTACAGTTTGTTGGAAGACTATCTAAATATAGCTTCCAAAAAGAAATTGCTTTGAGTCCTAAAGAGGAAACATTACTGTTGCATGTGGAAAGGGCAAGGGAGGGAATGAGCTAATTGGCACTCAGAGAGAATAAGTACATCCATGAGTGATCTTCCTTTGTGCTGTTAGCATTCCTTGATTCTGAATGAATAAAGAAAATCCATCTCCGTCTACTGTGGTATGTTTCCCTCTTTGTCAAAATTTCCTTTCTATGTTATGCCCAAGGAATGCTTAATTCTGAAGGCTTAAAGATGGAAATCAACCACACTGTCAGATATTAAAAGGAAAACAATGTGTTCATGTCTATGATGTTCCCTGTTTCTGCGTATTCCTGTGGCATTGAAGTTAACAATGTGTTTCCACAATTCCAAACCATAATAACTTGTTTTCTTTGTGCAATTGCAAACAGTTCATGTTGAACTGGGAGTTTGGCACTTTCTTGAAAGAGACACGATTTGCTGTATATATACACATATACTTAGATTACTTACAGTGTGGAAACAGGCCCTTCGGCCCAACAAGTCCACACCGACCCGCCGAAGCGCAACCCACCCATACCCCTACATTATCCCTTACCCCTTACCACTATGGGCAATTTAGAACGGCCAATTCACCTGACCAGCACATCTTTGGACTGTGGGAGGAAACCGGAGCACCCGGAGGAAACCCACGCAGACACGGGGAGAACGTGCAAACTCCACACAGTCAGTCGCCTGAGTCTGGAATTGAACCCGGGTCTCCAGGCGCTGTGAGGCAGCAGTGCTAACCACTGTGCCACCGTGCCGCCCAAATATATCCCTATACTGTTTTACAATAATTTTATCCAAGACGACTAACTTTTCTAAACTCAAAATAACCAATTGTATAGAATGCATTCTTATTTATGACTTATCATGAAAAATGACAACATTGCATGGATGTGGTGCAGTGATAGGACTAATCATTACAAAATTACATATTTAATTTAAAAGTTGTATCATTTGTGTTATCCTGTCTAAAATGGTTCCAGTATAACTTTCAACAAATGCAGTAATCATCAAATGCACATCTATTAAAGTTTTGGTTTCTTGTAACCTATTTTTTGAACAGAAATGCAAAATTGGGAAGTTTTAAGTCTCTGAATGGACCGGTTTAAGGGTTTCACTCAAGACAGGTTTTCTGGTGATGCAGAAGACAGTTGAGGTTTACATTTTAGTGTTCCAGTCTTAAGGGTGATGTCAGTCTGGTAGCATGTTGGTATTATAATGTTTTAAAACAAGACTTTGTTCTCAACTTCTCACATTATTGTGTCACAGAAACTAGCACAATGAAGATTATTTTCCATGTTTCTGGCAAATTATTCTTATGTTCGTAACAACTTTTAGCTTTTTGTAATTCCAGTTCTCCTACTTGAGGAAGCAAATTAAACAGAAGCCCATCATTTAAAGGCATAATACAAGCCAAAGCTTGTCATTTGATAAACAATTCTTTATAAATCACTAGTCCCCAATTTCTCTCCATCATTTTTGTCTTTTGTTTTTCATATTAGGAATATGACAATAGTTATTATGCATGAATTATTTCCTATGTAATCAATACAGGAGAAATCTCTTTGTTAAGGAGTGGCTAGAATGTAGATTTAATTAAGGTAATTCTCATAGATGTACATATGGAGAAACTACATCAGTATGTAAAGGAGAAAGGAAACTGCGACTGATGATTCCCTTCCACAATGTTGACAGGACCATTTACCTCATCTATCCCATTTCCAGTAATTCTATTCCTAATTCTTTCCCTTCCCCTCAGAGCAATGATATCCCTAGTTACTATTTAGAAGGTGGCGTTGCTCTGCCTTCGTGAACTGCAGTAGGTATCTCCACAGTGCAGTTAAGGAGAGAGTTGCAGGATCTTGACCCAGTTCCAAATACACTTTCCAGATAAAACAGTTTTTTTTTCAAATTAATATCTGTTCCATGTGGGGTCTCTAACATATTTAAGAGATCAAGTACATATCACTGCTCATGGTTAACCCTAAGCTTTTGCTTCTTGTCATTTCAGTGCTTTGGTCACACTGATCCCTTTGTCTTCACCTTCTCTCACTGATCTACTGAAGATCTATGGGAAGTGGAGAAACAATGCATCACATTTTGATTACACTGTGCTGGGCTTGTTATTGAGTTCAACACTTTCAGATCCTAAATACTGCTCCCATTTTGTCTGACAATGGGTGTTGATAATGATTCTGCATCTGTCATCTTCGAATCTTCCAGACCAACCTTTCGTTTCTTTATATGTTCTATTATCACTCGTTGATTTCTTGCACCTTTGTCATGTTTGTCATTTAGTTGGTGAAATCAAGCATACTAAAATTGCGCAGCAGTAGAATATTAAAACTAGTCCTGCTGTGTATGTAACTTTATAGTCATTACACTAGTATTGCTTTTGGCATCACGTATGTGAATGGAAAGCACACAAGCTGGTCAGTTGGGAGCTCATGGTTTTGCTGAACATTATGAGGTAGAAATTAAAAATAACAAGTCATTAAATGAAAACAAATTAGGATTTAACAATTTAAAAATACATTTTGACTTTTTGATTGCAGCAGGCCAGTATATAAAATCTGACACTGTGATGAAAGCTGGTACCTGCTCTACAACCTGTGAAGATATCCAACAGATAAAGCAAGCAGTGCTACAGCTTAAACAGAAGGTAAGATTATTGAAATGAAAATGTTTCTTGCTCCATGTGATTATTGCTCCTTATTAAGAAATATTGTTACACAGTATTAAAATTGATAACAATAAAAATGTTAGGAGCAGCACAATTCTAATACTGTTTTGGCTTCTCCCAGTGACTGAAATGTGTTTATGCTAAAATGGTTAAGAACATTAAAACAGTTCTCAGAATTGTAAACTTAAAGCAAGAAGAACAATATGAACTCAGTTTCCAGTGACATTATGCAGACTTAAACACAATGTCTCCAGCACCTTATGCAGACTTACGCCGGTTCTCTGGATCTGGTGTCACCAAGGGCTACTGATGCCTTCCTTCCTGATATCTGTGAAGAGCATGGTGGAAGCATTCAGGGAGAAGCCAAAAGTGCTGCCAACCCCTGGAAATTAGACATATTTTCACAAAAATGGCATTAGCAAATTGAATTTCTCCCCCAGTATATGCACATGCTATCCTTTAAGATGATGAGTCGTAGCACTGCTGTGGATGTCAGATCCAGTTCTACTCTGTTGCTGAGTTAGCTGGTCTAAGTTTAGCCAGGTAGCAGGAAAGATACAATTATCTTCAACACTATTGCCTCTGGGGGAAAAAGCTATTCTATAAGTTATAAGCTTATGCAGAGAGAACATGAGAAATTGACATGATTACAGCTGTTTCTCAATTAGATACAACATCTTTCATGGATTTTACACAAAAGAAGTGTGAGAGAGTGAGGTAATATTTGGAAATTGTTTGCATTGGGAACTTAAAAGAAGAAGAACAATTCTACCTCAGTTTTCTGCAACATTATGCTCACTTAGATCAGTTCTGTGGGGCAGCTGGATCGAATAGAATAAATACCCAAGCATTGGCTTCCTTTTGGTTTAGAAGAATGAGAAATGATTTTTTTTTCTTGCATAAGGGAAAGTCTCATAGTTTAGGAAGCTTCTGTTTTAGGTTCATACAAGTCATTGATGCCAGAAATAGTTTCTCCTGGAAAAAGGAGTTAGTTAATAACAGCCAGAAGTAGGTAACCATAGCATAAAGGTTTTAGTTTAAAATTCAAGATGAAATTATTTGGTTAGAACCCTGCTGGGGTTATTTGATTTGAAGATGCCGGTGTTGGACTGGGGAATACAATGTTAAAAATCACACAATGCCAGGTTATAGTCCAACAGGTTTAATTGGAAGCACACTAGCTTTCGGAGCGATGCTCCTTCATCAGGTGATAGTGGAGGGCTCAATCCTAACACACAGAATTTATAGCAAAAATTTACAGTGTGATGTAACTGAAATTATACATTGAAAAAATGATTGTCTGTTAAGCCTTTCATCTGTTAGAATACCATGATAGTTTCACATCTTTCATGTGTAAATCATAAAACTTTTTTTATAAAAAAAAGTTGCATTCTCAGATTAACTGTTAACAATGGTGATAGCTAGACACTATGTTGAAGGTGTTGGCCCCCAGGGTTCTCTGTCTATGCTGATGTTTAGATTGATTCTAATCTAAAAAGTGAGATAACAGAGTTTTACATGAATTCATGCAGTTTTTGAGCTCAGAGTTATTTGAGTTATTTGAAGCTGCTAAAGTCAAAGCTCAGTGATGTGGATAGTCAAGGGAGAAGCTACCAAAATCTCAAGATCAGAAACTGAAAGAAACAGATAAGTCAAGCTTGTAGATGTGGTGGAGAAAAGAACATTTGCTGCTGTTTGATTATCAAAACGAAATGCTGATAGGTTAGAAAGAAACATTTTTTTTACCATATGTTACAAAATCTTTCAAATAGTATCTTATATAGTTTGTTTATTTTATTTGTTTTTTTGTGTGTTATTGACTTTTGTTTTGTTAGTAAACCAAATCTTGAACATTGCATGCATGTTTTTCAATGAAAGATCACCTCATTAAATAAAATTATCATCTATCAAGCCAGGTTTCTGTTTAGGATCTGACTTTGTTCGGTAATACATTAGCTGGGATCATAACAATTAATTAACATAACTTTGAATTTTACTTTTCTTCAGGTCACTTCACTGCCCAACAACATTGCTGATAATAGTAAGCAAAGGTCAAACAGTGACAAGTTATTTGCATCGAACAGTTACAATTATGGACTGAATGGACCACCAGGGCCCACAGGTAAGGAACAACCTTACAAATTCCACACGATGGAGGGTTCAAAAATATTAGGAAACCAATTTAACAATTGGAAAGTGCAGCAAAAGAAAATTAGTCAACTAGAACATTTTTTTTACAATGATTAACAGAAGAGAATAGAATATCCCTTCTTGTCACGTGTACTCCATTCGTAGAAGTACAGTGAAAAGCTTTTACAATGTCTGCCTTTTATGGCACCATTTTAGCTACAAGTACCGAGGTATAATTCTGAGATACAACAGAGGAATAAACGTAGTTGCATTACTTTGTGGAGTTGAAAAGTAAGTTGAGCAGGAGAGTTGATATTTCAGGCATTAGCCCTATATCAGCCCTGATGAAGCGCTTGACACTCCTGCTTATTGAACATGTTTATTGATAAGTCTTATTCTTTAGGAGTCAAGGATAATGGACAATTGGCAGGAAAGTGGAGTTGTGACCAAGATCAGATCAGCCATGATCTTACTGAACATAAAACACAGAATAGTACAGGACAGGAACTATTCGGCCCACAGCTTTAAGCTGAAAATGAAACCATACTTAACTAATCCATTCAGCCTGTTCAGTGGTCTATATCCATCCATTCCTTCCATATTCATGTGTTTACCTAATAGTCTCTTGAATGCCCCTTATCTGTCTACACCAGCATGTTCCAGACACCTACTGCGCTCTTGCCCCTTACATCTCTTTTGATCTTCCCTCTCACCTTAAATGCATGCTCCCTAGTTTTAGACTCTGGGAAAAAGATTCTGACTCTCAACCCTGTCTACACATTTCATAATTTTATAGACTTTTATCAAGATTCCCCACAGCCTCCGACACTCCAGAGAAAACAATATGAGTTTTTTTTAGCCTCTCCTTATCGTTCATATCCTCTAAACTAGGCAGCATCTGGTAAACCTCTACAGCAACCTCTCCAAAGCCTCCATATCCTTCCTGTAATGAGTCAACCAGAATTGAACACCATACTCTAAGTCTTATAAATCTGTAGAGCTGGTTTGATAAACCATATGGCCTACTTTTCCCGCTCCTAGTTCTTAGATTCTTACATTATTCTTATGTATGAGAAAGGCAGCTCAGTGGGGTTATTGTGCAGGGAGCAATTGAGTGTAAAAGCCTATGCTTGTTCCTAGAATAATATTTATATTAATATTCCACCTAGCAAGATTTCTTTTATTTGCAGATGAGTGGAGGAAATTGGAACAAGCTTTAGTCTATTCAGTGATGATGTGGCATGTGTTATTTATCTTCATTGTTGAGATGTGAGTGTCGATGGCTAGGCCACCATATAATTCCCCAATCTTAATTGCCCCGAGGGCAGATAAGAATCAACAACATAGTGGGTTTGGAGGCACATGTAGGCCAGGTCAGGTAAGGAAGACAGGTTTCCTTTCTTAAAGAGCATTAGTAGATGAGGCGGTTTTTTTTTAAAGTGTTTGCAAAGTCACTGTGAAATGTGTTTTGTTATTCCAGATTCTTTTAAATTAAATTCAGATTTCACCATGATAGGAATCAAACCCATGTTCCCAGCATATTGGCCTGAAGTTCTGGATTACTGGCCCAGTGACATTACCACTATGCCACCAGCTCCACTCAATAACAATATAATACTGTTTGTTAAGTGGGCTGGTTATAAATGCTAGTGTGACAGCAAGATGGTGTACTGAAATGGCAAGCACTGCAAGTTCAAGCTCATTCTAAAAGACAGAGAGGAAGTGCTCTGTAAAACAGTCACCCAGTCTTCATTTGGTCTCACCAGGGTAAAGGAGTCTGCACTGTGAGCAGTTAAAACAAAAATTACAGAGAAATGTAAATAAATTACTGCTTCATCTGGAAGTTGTACATGAGGTCTTAGACATTAGGGCAGAGGTAAAATGGCAATTATTACACCTTCAGCGATTGCATTGGAAGCTACCATGGAGAAGGGGAGTAAGGAAGTGTAAGATGTTGTGGAGGATTGGACCAGGTTTGTCACTGTCTTGCTGCCATGTTAACATTTCAGTCTTAGGCCTGCTGTACGTGTTCCAGAGAAGCTCAATGCAAACTGAAAGAGCAGAGTCTCAATTTCCACTGAGACACATTGCAGCTTTGAGGGCTCAACATAGAGTTCAACAACTTCAGAGTTCGAACATGGCCCTCCATTTTGATTATATGCCTTTCCCCTCCCCTTTCCCATGTCTTGCTTCCATTTATTTGCTCTCAGCAAAGCCAACCAACTTTAAACTATTCACACCAACCATTCAGCAGCTATTTTTCCTCTGTATTTCTCCGTTACTATTATTAGGACTCCCCTTATTTGTTTGTGGTTGATATGGTCACCATCTATTACACTTGCTTCTCTTACCGTTTTGTTAACATGAAAAAGAACATCATATTCCAGGCATTTTCAGATCTGATGTATTACATCAAACTTCTTTGTTTTCTCTCTCCAGCAATCCTTCCAGAACTTATTGAATTTGTGCAAAATGTTCTGTTTTTATTTAAGATCTCCAGCAATTTCACTTTTTTGTGCATAAGAAAACCCATGAAAAAATAAAAATTAGCATCTTACTGTGCTATTTTATTGCCTTTAATAGAACTCCTTAACCTATATTGCAAGATCCTTTAACAGAAGTTTTGAACGTTATTTCAAAGTCACGCCACATGAAAATGTTTTTATTTGATGTTATTACAGGCCTGCCAGGTCCTAAAGGAAGCCCAGGTCCAAAAGGACAAGCAGGATCCCCAGGGCCACCAGGACCCAGAGGAATGATGGGACCAATTGGCCCTTCACCTGACATATCTCACATTAAACAGGGAAAAAGAGGAGCAGTGGTCAGTACCTCTTTTCTGAAATGTAAAGCTTTCCTGCAAGACAAATGCTGCACATAATTACTTGACAAGCCAAACCCAAAGTTTGTCAAATAATTTTGTAGTATATTTCATTTTCTATGGGAATGGACAGATCAATTAGAAATTAGCAACAGTAGTTCATTAACAAGCAGAGATTCTGAGTGCAAATAGCGTCATGGTAAATTGTGTGCAGAGCCCCTGATCAAATTTGGAACTGACAGTAAAACATGGTATAATGCAAAAAAGTTGCACATAGCCATTGACCCCATCTCATTGTGAGATAATCAGTTTATTTTTAGTTCAGTGTTCAGTCACTCCATAGACTGGTTACATCCATCCATTTTCCAAACACGTTCATGCTTTAATGGATTATGATGAACACAGGAGGCTGTGGAATGACTTAACTGAGGTGTCCAAATATTGAGGGGCCGAGATTAAGTCGACCAGTAAGACCTGTTCCTCTTTCAGAAAGGTCAGATGTCAGGGCGCATAGATTTAAGGTGATTGGTTAAAAAGATTAGAGGGAACATGGGGAAGAACTTTTTTATCCAGGGCATGCTGGAAATCACTGCCGGGTTCAGTGGTCGAGGCTGAAGCCCTCAACTCATTTAAAAGGCACCAGGATCTGTACCTAAAATGCTATAGCTACAGGCCAAGTGCTGGAAAGTGGGATCAGAATGGGCAGTTTTTGTTCCTCGCTGAAAATGTGTTGCTGGAAAAGCACAGCAGGTCAGGCAGCATCCAAAGAGCAGGAGAATCGACGTTTCGGGCACGAGCCCTTCTTCAGAAAAAATTCCAGAAGAAGGGCTCATGCACAAAATGTTGATTCTCCTGCTGTTTGGATGCTGCCTGACCTGCTGCGCTTTTCCAGCATCACATTTTCAGTTCTGATCTCCAGCATCTGCAGTCCTCACTTTCTCCTCGAAGTTTTTGTTCCTTCTCAGCCACACAGACATGATGGGCTAAGTGGCCTCTTTCTGTGGCGTAGTGCTTCTAGGATTCCATGGTGGTGCAGCGAATAGTTGCAAATACTCGTGGAGGTCAGGGCATCCAGAAATGTGTGATACAATCTACAACACAGAAAACAAAATTGGCAATAAGAGCTTCCAAAACGATGGAAGCAGACCATTGGGTCCACACCAATCTCCAAAGAGCCTCCCTTCCCTACACCATAACCTTGCAATTTCCATAGCTAATCCATCAAACACACACATCCCTAGACACTATCAGCAATTTAGCATAGCCTATCTACCTAACCAGCACATCTTCAGATTGTGGGAGGAAACCAGAGGAAACACACACAGACCTTCACCCAGGGCTGGAATTGAACCCATGTCCTGGGGTGGCAAGGAGGCAATGCTAACCACTGTGCCACCCATGTAAGTCTCCTCCTGTCTGTACTGACTTCTTCACTAGGACCAATGGAACTTAAGGCAAAACAAATAATCCTAACTAAAAGAATGTGTTGGTGTTGAATGAAGACAACAGCATGCTTCAGAGACAAGTAGCCTTTGGAGAGCTTCTTTAGTTTTCAGTTTGTCATTTGTCAAATTACATAGCAGGATAAATCAGCCCTTCCAAGAAAGTAAAAGGAGGGAAAGCTGGTAAAAATCGTGCTGGGAATTTTTATAACTGGGCATTTTGTTAAACTCTGGAAGTAAAAGAGATCTCAAAGTTATTTGTTTCTTAAGCATGTTGGGGATTGTGGATTTGCATTTTGTTGGTGGGAGGAGAAAGTGAAAACTGCAGATGCTGAAGATCAGAGTCGAATAGTGTGGTGCTGAAAAAGCACAGCAATTTAGGCAGCATCAGACGAGCAGGAGAGCCGATGTTTAGGTCATAACCCCTTCAGCAGGAATGTGGCAGTGCCCATTCCTGATGAAGGGATTATGCCCAAAATGTCGACTCTCCTGTTCCGTGGATATTACCTAAACTGCTGTGCTTTTTCAGCACCACATTTTTCAATTCTGTTGGTACTGTATAATTCAATAGTGCTATTACTTTGATGATCAAGAGATTATATCAAATCTTGCATTTACTTTAGGGTCCGCCAGGAGCTTCTGGAAGAGATGGAGCCAAGGTAGGCGTGGCATGCAGTATCATCAAAGGGCATTGTATCTATACTAAAATGACTTTAGACATTTTGTTTTGTCAGCATGACCACAGCTTTCACAATTGGAAAAGAGCAGACACTGATTAAAGTTTAATGACCATGCCATTTCCTATATTACAATGGTCACTAAACATCAGAAAGTAATGAACAGGTTACAAATTGCTTTAGGAACGTCCTAAAGACTCGATATAAAAGCAAGTCCTTTCTTCCTTATTTTATGGTATCACACTGCACTGCCAGAGAAGTACATGCTAAAATATACAGGAGTCTGCATTGGTGCCCAATTTTATAAAGCTGCCAGTCCCATGTCAAAGTCACTGAAAAAGAGCCTTTTAAATGACCTATTGCGGTGGCAACTATGGATTCACCGATCGTGCTAAAGTAAAGCGAGGAATTGCAGAAGCTGGAAATCTGAAACAAAGAATCAGTGCTGGAGAAACTCTACAGCTCTTAAATGAAACTTTGTGAGGATGCTTTTTTGGCATTTACACAAACTCTTAAATAAGGTAACATTAAAAGTTTGTCTTCCGATCATTTTTCCTTCTTTTGGCAATTGCTGTCCAATTTAATTTGTGTCCTTCCCATAGGATTCCTGCTGGACTTATGGAAGGAGAGTGTCAAGAAAGCTGTGGATTTATGTCCTGTTATGTTGCCTCACATCTCTCAGAGAAATCTCCAAATATTTCACATTCTATTACACACTTTGAAAATGATATGAAACAGATGTGTGGCTTTACTTTCAGGCATGAGTACTAAAATAAAATGCATATGAATTGGAAGGGATATTGCTATTTATAGAATTGCCCAACCACACTGGACTGGATTTTAGATGATAACATGGCCTTTACCCTTGGCTAAAACGTCAGGGAAAAAACACACCAATGGCGTAACATGCCTCACCACAAAACAACTTGATGTTGGGGACAGTGTTAATTGGCTGGAACCAAGGGACAGCACTACCATCACCTAATCTTGGGGCAAAGGCCCAGCCTCAGTGAACTGCCACTCACTCAGATACCAGCAGTTCTGCTGGACCTTCAGTGCTAGCTGGGACTGCTAGCCATTGCTGGGACTGTAGGCAGTCCCAACAATCTGACAAGCCAAGTATCAAAGGATAAGGTGAGAAGGCAGAAACAGAGTAGTGAGTTGGATGATCAGTCACAATCGTATTGAATGGTGGAGCAGGCTCAAATGTCTGAATGGCCCACTCTGGCTCCTATTTTCTATGTGTCTATGTTTCTAATTTCAGAGTTAGGATTTCAGTGAAAGAGGTGGGGAACTGGGTTCAAGATGCCAGGGAAGGTGATATAGGGAGGGAATGGCTTTGAGCATGGCACTGTTGATGGACCCAGGAGATCCACAAAACAGCCACCAGTGACCCTCCCCTCCCCACTTCCCCACATTCCAAGCCGCCCACCCCAACTGCACCCAATATCAATTGGTACATTGACTGTTGCTGAATGTCCTGCATGGTTTGGGCCCCATTCTGTTGTGATTAAAATACTGGCAGGGGCTGGGGACAGCATGAGACTATTAGCTGGCTACTGAAAGTCCTCAATTGGACCAAATTCAGGCCGGCAACAGGATGCATTCTCTACACTCCATAAGGTATTAGACAGGTCAAGGCGTGTGGGTAGGCAGCAGAAAAGGTTTTTTTGATTAGATTCCCTACAGTGTGAAAACAGGTCCTTCGGCCCAACAAGTCCACACCAACCCTCCGAAGTCAAACATACCCAGTCCCATTTCCCTCTGACTAATGCACCTATTCACCTGACCTGTGCATCTTTGGACTGTGGGAGGAAAGCAGAGCACCCAGAGGAAACTCGCGCAGACGCGGGGAGAATGTGTAAACTCCACACAGACAGTCACCCAAGCCTGGAATCAAACCTGGTACCCTGATACTGTGAGGCAGCAGTGCTAACCACTGAGCCACCATGCCAGCCAAAGTTACCAACTTTCAACCCCAATGACAGGGAATCATAAAATCCAGTCAATCCTCTCACCAACATTGGCTGGTAAATTTGTATAAATGAGTAGAGGGAATCAGAAAACTGCAAAACTGTTGTTAAAAGTCTGTCCTTGATGGCTTAATACCCGTGATAGGTGAAAGTGAGGACTGTAGATGCTGGAGATTAGAGTCAAGATTAGAGTGGTGCTGGAAAAGCACAGTAGGTCAGGCAGCATCCAAGGAGCAGGAAAATCAATGTTTCGGGCAGGAGCCCTTCGTCAGGATTGAGACTGGAAGCCTCGGGGATGGAGAGATACATGGCATGGAATAGATGGGACATACCAGATGACTCCAAACTTTAATCTTCAGCCTGTACATCTCAGTTAAGGTAGGCAGCCTGACCTGAGAGGGTGAGTCAAATTAGTAAAATGTAAAGTATTGCAGGTACCAGAGATTTAAAATAAAATTGGAAATGATAGAAACAATACACCATTGTGCTTGCATGGTGGAGGTAAGAGGTACATTTGTGGACCATTTTTGAAGAAATCACATTGTGTTTCAATAGTTTCTACTGAAAAACATACATGCATGCAGATATCAGGAGGAGAAAAAGTTATTTCAATCTCCTTGATGGTCAAACAGACTATTTACATGATGCCCGTGTTGAACTGGGAAGGACAAAGTTAAAAGTTACATAACACCTTCCAAATAAACCTGTTGGACTATAACCTGATGTTGTGTGATTTTTAACTTTAAGACTATTTGTAGGCAGAGGGTGCTGGAAGGCGACCTTAGTGAAGAGAGGCACACGAGTATCGCTAGGAAACTTAGAAATGTTGAAGAGGTCGAGGTCCTGCCGAATTTAACAGCAGGAACTCGTTACAGTCCGATTGCTCCTATTTCCTGCCCATCAGCCGACCAGATTGAGAGACTGGCTGGCTGCCGTGTTCGGAAAGCCAGCAGGGAGAAGCCTGAAGTTAGGAAGGTGGGGGTGGTTTGTCAGACCTAATCGAGTAAAAAAGAGGTCTGCAGATGCTGGAGATCACAGCTGCAAATGTGTTGCTGGTCAAAGCACAGCAGGTTAGGCAGCATCTCAGGAATAGAGAATTCGACGTTTCGAGCATAAGCCCTTCCTGATGAAGGGCTTATGCTCGAAACGTCGAATTCTCTATTCCTGAGATGCTGCCTAACCTGCTGTGCTTTGACCAGCAACACATTTGCAGCTGTCAGACCTAATCAGCAAGGGAATGATCAGAGCAGAAGATTTGCGTGAAGGGCCGGCTAAAGCTCTCCTGTTCCTCTTGGCCCACAAGCCGCACTGCAGAAACAATTACTGGCAGCTCCCACTTCCCTCTAGCTGCTGGGTGTCCCGAGTGCAGAGAAATCGAACCCATTGTTGCTAAATTCAAATAGCTTTCAGCATCTGTGGAATGGTATGTCATTTCAATGTCGTCGCTGCAGATTAACTTCGGCGGAGCATGTTATACGTATGACCTCAAATTTGTCGCAATTTAAAGCCAGAAGTAGCGATATTTACATTGAACCTTGAGTTTCACAACCGGCTGTTCTCCACTCCTAAACCTGATATGGTGGAAGGCTGTGTCACAGGTTGGGATGATCGAGGCGAGCTGCTGACACTCCTACCTGTGGAAAATTAAGGGAGAAAAGTTGAAGAGGTCTCAATTTTGATGTTCTGCAACCTGTACTTTCTACTTAAAAAAATGTCAAAAATGTTATAGATGATGGAAAACCAAAGGCAATACTAATCATTACTCTGTCCCATAACAGGGTGAGAGAGGTGCTCCAGGACCACGAGGATCACCTGTAAGTAAAACCTGTTACATTGGTCTGTGCAGTTAGAAAACATATAAAAGGAAAGGGCAGGCCAAATTTTAAGTTTCTCATAAATTTGGATAATATTTTGATACATACAATTATAAAAGAATGTTAGCTGGAGGAACTGTTTAATGTTTCCTTCTGCCCAGAGGGTGAGCAGAGGAGATTGAACTTCAAACATGTAGCCCCGATTATGACAGGATCCTTTGCAGAACCCTTTGTTACCTAAAGCATCAGACCCCTGATGTTGCCCATCGTGTGCTTATATTCAAAACAAATTAAATATTTGATTCCTTTACTAGCAGCAGCACCAAAGTGTTTGTTGGTTTTAAATCTGCTTTATATGAAAATTGATGGGCTAAAATGTATAGGGGCCTGAAGGGCATGAGCTGTGGTGAGAAATCTCATCTTCAAGCAAGTTAGACAAAGGGGAGCCAGTGGATGTGATCTATTTGGATTGCCAGAAGGTCTTAGACAAGGTACCACACAGGAGGCTGCTAAATAAGTTAAATCCCATGATGTTAGAAACAAGGTACTTGCATAGATTGAGGAAGGGCTGACTGACAGAAGGCAGAGAGTAGAGATAAAGTGGTCATTTTCAGATGGCAGCCAGTGACTAGCAGAGTTCCTTAGGGGTCAGTGTTGGGATCACAACTGTCAATTTATGCATTAACGACTTGGACAAAGGAACTGAGGGCATTGTTGCTAAGTTTGCAGATATTACGAAGATAGATGGAGAGACAGGTTGTGTTGAAGACATGGGAAAGCTGCAGAAGAAGACAGGTTAGAAGAATGGGCAAAGAAATGGCAGAGGTAATACAATGTAGAAAAATATGAGGTTGTGCACTTTGGTAGGAAGAATTGAGGTGTAGATTATTTTCTAAATGGAGAAAGGCTTCAGAAATCTGAAGCCCGAATGAACTTTGGAGTCCTAGTTCAGGTTTCCTTCAAGGTTAACATGCAGGTTCAGTTGGCAGCGAGGAAGGCAAACGTATTGATAGCATTCATTTCAAAAGGGCAAGGATACAAGAGCAGCCTTTTACTGTTGAGGCTGCATAAGGCTCTGGTCAGACCTAATTTGGAATATTGTGAGCAGTTTTGGATCCTGTATCTAAAGAAGAATGTATTGGTGAAGGAAGGAGTTCAGAGGAGATTTACAAGCGTGATCCTGTGGAATGAAGGGCTTTTCATATAAGGAGTGGTTGAAGATCTCTGGTCTGCATTGATGGACTTCAGAAACGGTGGCACGGTGGCACAGTAGTTAGCACTGCTGCCTCACAGCGCCAGGGACCTGGGTTCAATTCCTGCCTCAGGCGACTGACTGTGTGGAGTTTGCACGTTCTCCCCGTGTCTGCATGGGTTTCCTCCGGGTGCTCCGGTTTCCTCCCACAGTCCAAAGATGTGCGGGTCAGGTGAATTGGCCATGCTAAATTGCCCGTAGTGTTAGGTAAGGGGTATATGTAGGGGTAGGGATATGGGTGGGTTGCGCTTCGGCGGGTCGGTGTGGACTTGTTGGGCCGAAGGGCCTGTTTCCACACTGTAAGTAATCTAATCTAATCTAATGAAAGGGATTCTCATGGAAACTTACCAAATACTGAGAGACCTGGACACAATTGGTGTGGAGAAGCTATTTCTATTAATAGGAGAGACTAGGACCTGAGGGCACAGCCTCAGAGTGAAGGAATTACCCGTTAGAACTGAGATGAGGAAGAATTTTTTTTCAGCCAGAGGTTGATGTATCTGTGGAAATCGTTGTCACAGAAGGCTGTGAAGGTCAAGTCTTTGAGAGTATTTGAGACAGCACCAGGTAAGTTCTTGATGAGTAAGGACATCAAGGGTTACAGGGAGAAGGCAGGAGAATGGGGTTGAGAAACACATCAGCCATGATTAAATGGTGGAGAAGGGATGATGACGGAATGGTTTAATGCTGCTCCTATATCTTATGATCTTGTTGAATCACACAAAAAAACTTTCCTAATGTCGGGAGTGACCCAGTGCATGTTTGAACAAGGTTTTGGGTGTCAAAGTGAGATTCTCGCTAGGAGGTACTGAGTTGTCTGTTAAGGGGAATTAGTGCTTGTGAACTGAAATTATTAACTGCAAATTTCAACTCATTAATATAAAACATTCTGTTCTACCATTCACTGTGAGCAAACTAGGTGGTGCAAAATCTTGATGCGGATGTGAGAGCAGGTGCCTGGTGACTTCAGCCCACTGCTTTCTTCAATGGACTTGCATATGATGGACACCAGTCATCTTTATTGGGTCTGGCTCTACTCATGCCAATCAATGGGCATTGGCACTTGATATATGCCAGTCTGTAAGAAGCTTCATGGTACATCTTCGATCCACATCTCGATTTCAGTGTGCAATAGCAACTCTCATCACTACAACAAGAATGCTTTGCACTCAGAGATACACCCATAGATTGGACAAGGCAGCATCTCAGCTCTGTTAGCTCACTCACCTTGAGCCTATTTGGGTGCTCACAGCACCACAGCTTTACCTTTTTCTGCCTTGTCCTCTGACACTAGCCTCAGAGTATTCTGTTTGGGCACACTGTTTAGTCCAGACGCAAAGGCAGGGAGCTTGTCAGTGGGCCTCAGTTAAGTCAAGGGAGTTAGCTTTCATTCAGGGAGTCTGGCAAAGTAAATCAATGGCAGCCTCAGATCCGAGTTCAGGAGCTTGGACATGGTCAGTTAGCAGCTTGGACAGTCAAAGTCAGGAACCATCTTGACTTTTTCTGCCCTACTGTGGGCTGTTTTCTTCTGGAAGAGAGAAGGTGGTGTTAAGGAAGATAAAATTCAACACAACTGTTGTTTTTGGTACAGATGGGGACGCATCCTGAGAGAGCGAGTAGGCAAAGCAGAGGGCGTGCAGCACGAGCATGTCCGGGGTTGGGGTGGGTGACAGTGAGGAAAGATGATGCAGTCAATCATGAGAGTGCTAGAGCATGATCCTGAGTGGAGGTGATACAGTAGCAGACATCGCCATGAGCATTAGGTGTCAGAGAGAATATAGTGACACTCACATTGGCAGAGCTTCTACACTACTGGGCATTCCTCCAGACAGCTGAGGCAGCACTGACCTGGTTGGCAACCTCAGACCAGGCTGGGATGGTCTGGTATTGTGGCCTCCTCTACTGGTCTTGGGGAATGAGGTTGTTCCAACTGAGCATCACCCCATCAGCCAGGTATCAATTCTCCTTTCCCTGTCTTGCTGGGGACATGTGTCTGGAAGTTTTCAGGCCTTAGACTCACAATGCCTATCCAGGTGGACAGCAATCTTTTGCAGATGATGCTGGAACCAGGGATGCCAGCATATTCGGGATATCCTGGCAGTAACAAGTTGCTCTGAGCTGTAAAGTGGGGCAAGACTAAGAAAAGAGGGGTGCTATTAGGCTGAAATGATAGTTAATGAGGAGGGTATGGTAAAATGTGCCAGGGAAACTTGCTAGGCCTTATGAAGAGAAACCATTCATGAAACTCAATGAAACTAACAGCCAAAAAAATGTAAACCTCAGCCCATTCTGTTTCTCCTGTACATTGATTGAACTCAGTGCAATACTGGGAAAATCAGCAAATGCTTGATTTTTAAAAAAAAAAATCATCATCAGGATATGGGTGTTACTAGCAAAGTCAGCATGTACTAAAAATCCTGAGTTGTCCTTTCATTCCATAATAATGAGCCAAGTTTTAAGTAATGAAAAAGTACAAAAACTCAAAAATGTTGCAGGTTGAATGTCCTTTTCTCATTCATAATGCTTTCTTTTGTACTTATAAATAGTAAACTAAACTGTTGTAATGACAATTTCACAAGTTTTTTCTTGCAAAAGTTCAGACTCACTGAAATTAAAACAACAATTAGATTGAACTTCAGGACTAATTTTGGAACTGTTAATTACAGGGTCCGCCAGGCTCCTTTGACTTTTTGCTTCTGATGTTGGCAGACATTAGAAATGACATTGCAGAGCTCCAGCTGAAAGTTTTTAGCCGTGGAAATCGGGTCACTGGGGAAGAGCACCAGAGCCATGAAATTCCTGACTGGGGATCTGGAGAAGACTACAGACATTAAGACCCATCGCAGAAACCTGCGTAGCGAACATCACCATGGAAGTGAAATGGCTTTCAAAACTGCACTGCAACTTTTTTTATTGGGACTAGCTTAAAGAGCTTGAACCAGCGAGGATGTAATAAATTTTGCACTGCTGTTGTACAATTTTATTCCATTATACGTATCAAAAAACCTTTATCAAATGTAACAATTAAAATAAGTATTAGAGTGTTCAGATAAATCAATAATGTACCAGTTCAGAATGGCAAGTTTTGAACAAATGACTTTTCACACGGAGGTTGCATTTGCTGGGGATCGCATGTGTGGGAAATGAATTGTGCACATTCCTCTGTAACATGAGCGATTAGCATCTTGGTTCTGTAACAAACAGAACCCAAATGCATAACATAACAGACATACAGGATGAAGGAAATACTTTTGGTTTTACTCAAGTCATACACACATAAGAATTACTTCATTTTTAAACCTTAAATTTCAGATTACAAGACACTACAAGATAGGTTGACATGAAAGATATAGTTCTGTCTATATATTTAATTTTCCTACAATGGTAATCTGACTGTCTTTCAATCCAGTAATCTCATGCCTCTTAATTGAGTTCAATTTCTTGATCTCATTTTCTTTTCATTCCCAAATCATGGACATTGCTGACAAAGACATCATTTATTGCCCTTATTTCCCTTGAGAAGGTGGTAGTGAACTGCCTTATTGAGCCATTGTATTCCATGTGGCATAGTTCTACCCACAATGCTGTTGGGGAGAGTTCAAGTAAGGAGACCCAGTAACACTGAAGGAATGTCGACATATCTCTAAATCTGAATGATTTACTGATTGGTAACATCGAAAATAGGAGTAGACCATTTGATGTTTTGAGCCTGCTCCACCATTCAATATCATCATAATTGATCATTCAATTCGATATCCTGCTCACTCTCTGTATGTTGAAAGTATCTTGCAGGTGGTGATGCCATTAAGGGCCACCAACATCAGTTGATTACCATTAGTTGAGTAAAGAAATAGTTTTTGATGTCTGTTTTATACATTATCTTCACAACTTTAAACCTGCATCTTCTTGTCTTGCTGCCCTAATGTACCCTGTCCTGCTACCTAAGTGTAACAAAAATATTACTCAACTTTTGTTTTCTATTTGTATGTATTTCTGCATATTTCTTCAATTTCTACATTACCTACAATAATTTTCAAGGCTAAAGAGCTAGTTATTGAAGAGCTAAAATTTGTTCTTCTGTCATAGAGAAACAGCTTTATTTCTTTACACCACTTTTAAGATCTGGAAACCCTTCTTGTGTCTCCAAGATCAGAACCATGTGCAGTATCTCAGCCTGACCGGAGTATTGAACAATTTCAGCATTACCTCTGAAGTCTGAAGTGGCAAATATCCAGCATCTGGTGGCTTTGTTATATAATAGTCTTCGATATTGCTGAAGTGGAAAGCCAATCAATTATCAGACAATTTTACTCCAACATTAAAACATTGTATGTATTTGTATTGAACCTTATTTCTTATTAATCAGCCCAAACCTATCGGGGCCACTTTGTAAACATTTAGCTGTCTTCTCTAAATGTCTAATTTAATGTAATTTGCGAAATGAACTGTGTTACATTAAGATGGAAAGTCCAGACTATTCATGCAAATCAGAAACAGGACAGGTGCTAGTACATTAGTGGTGGCACAATGTTAAATTCTTTCTGCCATCTTGATCAAGCCTCCCTTACAATGACAGTCCACTTCCTTTAGTCATTTATTGGTCAATCAACTTAGCATTGGGAGTCAATAATATTAGTTTTTAATGAGATCTCTCATAAAGCACCTCATCCACGGTTTTTAGGAAGTGTGCATACAATATACTGCATGAACTCCCTTTGTTATGGGATAGATTGTCCTCTGAGGCATCTGTAAAATTAATTTGGCAGGGTCTCACCTATATCCTTAGCAACTGTATTTCAATTTTTTCAAACATTCCATTTATGATTATTAATTTTATTACTTGTGGTCAGTTTAATGTGTCTGTAGTTAACAGATATGATTGTTGCATGTGGAAGTTATTTCTGTCCCATTCCCAGTCTGTTTGAATCATCTATAGTTATTGATTTCCTAAACATGACCTTCATTACACCACAGCTCTCCACACTATTTTAAGCTGCTGATGATTAGTCCAGAAAATGTGAGTTCAGTTCCCTTCGTGACAGCTTAATGATCTGAATACAGTTTCAAAGTTCTGCAAATTCAAAACTGATATTATTAGAAATCAATTGCCTATGGCTCAAAACCTACAATTTCTTTCTTAGCCAATCTGTAACTCCAGTTCCTTACCTATGTGAGTAACTGCCATCCAAACTGGGCTAATAAAACATTCAGATTAGGGAAATGAGAGTGGGATTGAATGTTGATCTTTCCAGTGATACACATAGCCCAAGAAAGCATAAAAATGAGTCCCTGAGACTATACTGAGCATTTAGTGTCGAAGTCCCAAAGCGCAGAACATTGGCTTTGATTAACTGTCCTTGCCAAACTTCCCAGCAGTTCAGTTCTCAGCGGCTCTTGGGGCCATAACTGACTTCAGATTTTAACTGCTGAGCTGCTGATGTTTCTGTTAGATGAGTAATGTAGCTCGCAAGTATCTGAATTCCACTGCGTACAATATCACAAACTGGTGAACAGGATCTTCAAGGCATGCTAGAATAATTTGGGTATTCTTCAAAGCATAAACAATGCAGACTGCAATTTTTAAATTTCTATTCTTGACTTTCTATTGGTTATCACCTTTTGTACTAATATATCATATCACCAACAAGTTCAACATAATGTATCAAATGTCCTGGATAAATGTTTCCACAATTTCAGCAGAACTTTAAATTGTGAAAAGTTGGTAGGGAAGAAGATGATTATTGACTGGGGTTCAAGCCTCTGAAAATGTGGTCCTAATAGAGCTATTGAGTGAGCAACAGAATCAGGGCCAGACGATATTGCAGGAGGCTATCTCCTTAACCTCCCAGGAGAGGCAGGAGCTGACCCTTGTGCAGTTATCCACTCTTAGTAATTTAGGACAGGTTCAGGTAACTTCCAGACATAAACATGTGGGGAACTAAATGGCGGCTTTTAAAAGAAACCTGCAATTTAAAATGCCCAATCTTGGCAGCAGTTTTGGACCAATATCAAAATTCATCCCTCAAAAACAGATTCTAGTTAAAGTCAGAGACTATTTCATACAATGGTTACAGCCATGAATATTGACTGTCTATTGTCAAACAAACACCTTGAATAATTCAATCAGGAATATGAGACCAATGAGCAGAATTTAGCTGTGGCACCTGGGGCCTCACCTGCTATGGGAGAATCAGTCAGAGACCTCTAGTGCTTTTTTTCACAAAGGTCTGCTGAACCACGGGTCAGCCAGACAATGCTGATTCCATTCTCCTGCAAACAACACCCCAGAGGCTAAACTCCTTCCTAGCAAGAGCTGTCTGTCAATAAGATGCCAGCAGCTCTTGTGCTCTACAACACCATATGGAAGTTCTGTGCTTGTTGGAGGAATAGCATTCTCCCAGAGTCCCAGCACATTAGGAGGACCTAGATCCACTGACAAATAATGTGGGGGTGAGGGTTAAAGGCCCCTGGAAGCAAAGGCAGCAGACTGGCCCTCATATACTCACCCCACCCCTATATGCTCGCCCTCCGCCTTCATCGCCAACATTACTCCAATTCTTCATCAGATGCTTCAACCATAGTAGGGGTCATTGTTATTGTGGCCATGGTGCAAGGAAGTGCAGAGAGATTGACCTGGAACAGATGCACCAGGAAATCTGGGACCAGTACCAACCTCTAGCAGCTGTAAAGCAGCCTACACATGAAGACGTTGCAGCTGAAGTGCCTCTCAAGTTGCAGAGGAGATTCAGGAGGCCCACAGTCTCTCATCCTCCATGCCATTTCTTCCTAATGGGCAAGTCACAGACTGCAAATATCTCAATACATCACTATGGACGTTGTTTCAAGGACTAGATCCTTTACAAAGATGGTTCCTGGGAGACAACCATTACTTCTGCAACTATGGATGATGACTCCATTGCACAAACATGCGACAGATGCCAAACAGATACAATGAAGTTCATTCTTTCATCAGGACCTTTGTGGGGCAGATGATAGGCTTCCTGAAAATGAAGTTCAAATACTTGAATAGTTCTGGGAACCCTTGCAATACATTCCAAACATAATGTACTACATAATCCTGGCATGCTGTGCTTTGCACAGAGGGAATGTGATAGTTGCTGAGGAAGCAGTGTTTTGGAGAGGTGAATAAGGACATTGCTTAGGATTGCACATAACCTTCAGCATGAAAGAATAGGGTGGCCTCAGGCACAACAAGTCAGACAGGATACAATTGACACCGGGTTCCAATGGATGGGAGCTGGGCATAGTGATCACTCACTGAGTTGAAACTTGTTGCTGCTCAAGAGGAAGCCCTTTTCATTTGTGTTCTTTTTCTTAACTTTTATTAAACAACAGCAAAAGCAAACATTTCAAATGTTTGAAGGCTTTCCAACATGTGAATCTTCCATGTTGAACAATGAAACATTGTGTTATCTTGTGCATTAGGGAAAGAGTAGCACTCCTTTAGACAAGGTTCGAAGATGATATGGTGCAAAAGACCAGTAATCAGTGTAACTTCATTCTAGTAGCTGCAGTTACGATCACAATCGATCAGTCAGTTTCTGATCTAAAAAAGCAATAATTTGCAGATGTGAGCCGCTATTTCCATGAAATGAATTCTATAACATCAATTTGTCCTCAGAAGCAGCTCTTTTTAATTTCACTCACACTATCTGCATCATGAAGAGATATTTGTCGCTGGCAGCAATTGGTATGATGCATAGCTGGGCATTAAATATAATGTCAGTGGCAGAAATCCCAAAAGATCCCAGCACTGACAAATATATCTGCCACTGGTGAGTGCACAACAGCATGACCTAAGTGTCATATTGATGTGGTGCATATAGCATAAGATAATCAGTACAAAATTGACTGAGCTTACTAGGGCTCATAGAGGATAAGCTCCCAGGAATTCCCTGAAATTATCACTTGACTGAATTTTTGGTCAATGTGGATATGTTTAATAATAATTTTTAATGTGAAGGAATACCATTGCCAACAGAAGTATGAAGAGATATCAACTACTCACCAATCTTCCTCTGAATTGACGATGAAAGTGATTCAATTACTTACAGTCAATACAATTACATTGATTTTTGCCAGTTTACTTTCTATTATTCTTACCTTTTCAATCTTCTGGGTGTTCTTCACAATTGTTGTTTTCCGATCTCATCACTTTCAAAATAAAAATGAGGACTTCGAACAAAATATTGGAAGTAATAAGAGATTACTCTGCATTGTATGAAATAAACTTTGGTTAAATTAAAACCTAGATATAATTATGCCCATATTGCACCATATTTTACATTTTAATGTTAGTTTCCAAAAAAAGCTGACCATAGCCATTCACTTGGTAAAATTTGAAGAAACTTGGCCAGTATTCTGCTGAATAGAAATCTGTAGCTACGCTTGAGGGTAGATTTTGCTAAATTGGACCTTATCATTGCTGCATTGGAAAATCATAAGCCCATTCCTTCCCATTTGCATTCCTCTCAAAGCAGTTATCATAGTCAAATCATGAATTCTATATTTTTTTGCATATACAGAAGCATTTCTGATAATTATGGAAGAGGTATTCACTTTTTTGATGTTCATTCTTTCTGAAACAGAAGAGAACCATCAGCGCAGTTTGTATGATGCTGATTATTCTGTTGTCTACTGAAGTGATACGTCAATGTTAGCAGTGACATTTTCAGCACTCTTTGCCAGAGCTAAAAATATTTAACGGATATATTACTTATTCCTTACACAAACATGCTAGACAAGTTGACTTATCTCCTGCCGTTAATGATATTATTGATGCTTTATTCAAAATTACAAGTGTCTTGTTATTAGCCAGAAAGATGTTTCCATTACCATTACAGATTTTAAAATTGTGGAATAATGCGTTTTTATTGCAAACATTGCATTGTTAAACTGTTTATCATAGTTGGGGCAATAACAAATACAATAAAATACAATAAAACAGAAGTAGCTGGAAAAGCTCAACAGGTCTGGCAGCATCTGTGCAGAGAAAGCAGAGTTAACCTTTTGGGTCTGGTGACCCTTCTTCAGAACTTTTTTCAGTTTTTACAACTTGCTTGTCACTCTCAGTAATAATGCAAGTTCCACCTTTTTCACTGTAGATGCATTTCAGGTTTTGTGGTAGATGAAGCTAACCAGAGTGAGTGTGAACATGAAGTGCATGGTAGAGGGTTGACAGCGAACAAAAAGCTTGCACAATGTATTCAAACCTTTTCTTTAAAGGAGCATGTTTTATTCACTGAACAATGACACTCAAAAAATGTAATTGCATTGGAGATGGACTATATTTGGTATTGCAACAAAATGCAAAGACTGATTTCCTCAAATTTTACTATGTACTTCCTTAACTGAAGGAGTGATCATAGAAAATCATTGCAAAATATATAGAGCAAAATAAGAAACTGAGCAGCATGAAATGAGAGAAAGTGAGAATGGAAATAGATTTTTATGCCTGCTGCCAATTTGTTGTTTTGCTGACAGGAATTTCTGAACTGGTAGTCAGAAATTGCTGATGATGTACTTGGAAAACTGTATGTTGGATAGAATGGCCATATTGTGATGTCTCAGTTGACAATTTCATTAACTGAATGGAACTGATCCAAGCAGTCCAAAAAGGTCAAACCCCATAGTGGAGCAGAATTGGCTGAACTCTGCTGAATACATTCAGATCTCAGAAAGTGGAAAAAGAAGTTCAGCATCATCCAAAGGGAACCCTTCACACTGCATGCCTCAGAAGTGTAATGCTGAAGGCGAACTATGTGTGCACAGACTCCTTATACAACAAGCCTAATAATTTTGTTATTATTTAAGAGAAATAAGAAACAAGAGTTAACCTTCACCATTTTAAAATCAAGCATAAAAAAAGTGCAAAAGAACAAAACCAATTGGTTCATTAAGCCTTTTCCAAGCTGATGTAGTGTAATCGCAACCCAAACACCATCTCCACTGCCTGTTTCTCCCACTTTCTACAAAATGTATTTTATGAAAATCTGTGGCAAATATTCCTGAGGTTACCAACCAAGCATTGTTCTGGTAAGGGTATCAGCAGCAATTTGATAGCAATACTTTACTTGAATACATCCCCTCAACTTGATCAGATGTTTCCCAGAACTTTGTGGAAAGCAAGGGAAAAGATTGCTGGGCACCTTGCTGAGATATTTGTCTAATCAAAAGCCACAGACAAGGTGCCAGAGTACTGGAGGTTGGCTAATGTTTATTTAAGAAAAGCTGTAAGCAAAGGACAGAGAACTATAGACCGGTGAGCCTTATGCCAGTGGTGGTTGAAGAGGATTCTGAGGGGCAGGATGTACGTGTATTTGGAAAGGTGACGATTGATTAGAGATAGTCATAGAGTCATAGAGATGTACAGCATGGAAACAGACCCTTCAGTCCAACCCGTCCATGCCAATCAGATATCCCAACCCAATCTAGTCCCACCTGCCAGCACCTAGCCCATATACCTCCAAACCCTTCCTATTCATATACCCATCCAAATGCCTCTTAAATGTTGCAATTGTACCAGCCTCCACCACTTCCTCTGGCAGTTCATTCCACACACGTACCATCCTCTGCATGAAAAAGTTGCCCCTTAGGTCTCTTTTATATCTTTCCCCTCTCACCCTAAACCTATGCCCTCTAGTTCTGGACTCCCTGACCCCAAGGAAATGACTTGACTATTTACCCTATCCATGCCCCTCATAATTTTGTAAACCTCTATAAGGACACCCCTCAGCCTCTGACAATCAAGGGAAAACAGCCCCAGCCTGTTCAGCCCCTCCCTATAATTCAAATCCTCCAACTCTGGCAACATCCTTGTAAATCTTTTCTGAATCCTTTCAAGTTTCACAACATCTTTCCGATAGGAAGGAGACCAGAATTGCACACAATATTCCAACAGTGGCCTAACCAGTGTCCTGTACAGCTGCAACATGACCTCCCAACTCCTGTACTCAATACTCTGACCAATGAAGGAAAGCATACCAAATGCCTTCTTCGCTATCCTATCTACCTGCGGCTCCACTTTCAAGGAGCTATGAACCTGCACTCCAAGGTCTTTTTGTTCAGCAACACTCCCCAGGACCTTGCCATTAAGTGTATACGTCCTGCTAAGATTTGCTTTCCCAAAATGCAGCACCTTGCAGCATGTCTTTATGCATGAAATATTATGCCTCATTATATAAGAGCAAATTACTGCAGAAAATGACTAGCTTAACACCGCTGTTTAAGAAGAGAGGACGGCAGAAGACAGGAAACTAAGGCCAGTTAGCCTGACCCCTCAGTCTCTAGCAAGATATTAGAGTCCGTTATTAGGGTTGAGATTGTGGAGTACTTGGAAGTGCATGGTAAAATAGGACACAGTCAGAATGACTTCATCTAGGGGAAGACATGCCTAACAAATCTGATAGAACTCATTGAGGAGGTAAAGAGCAAGTTAGACAAAGGAGAGCCAGCAGATGTGGTCTATTTGGATTTCCAGAAGTCCTTTGACAAGGTACTGACATAAGAGGCTGCTAAATAAGTTGAAAGCCAATGGTGTTAGGGGCAAGGGACTGGCATTGATAAAAGATTGGCTAACTGGCAGATGGTGGAGAGTGAGGGTAAAGGGGTCTTTTTCAGGATGGCAACCAGTGACTAATGAAGTTACATAGAACACAGAACATAGAACATTACAGCGCAGAACAGGCCCTTCACCAACCTGTGAAACCACTCTGAACCCCATCTAACCTTCACTATTCCATTTTCATCCATGTGTCCATCCAATGACCATTTAAAAGCTTTTAACGTTGGTGAGTCTACCACTGTTGCAGCCAAGGCATTGCAAACCCTACTACTCTCTGAGTGAAGAAACTACCTCTGACATCTGTACTATATCTATCACCCTTCAATTTAAAGCTATGCCCCCTCATGCTAGCCATCACCATCTGAGGAAAAAGGCTCTCTCTGTCCACTTGATCTAACCCTCTGATTATCTTATATGTCTCAATTAAGTCACCTCTCAACCTTCTTCTCCCTAACAAAGTTCTGCAGTGGTCAGTATTGAGACCACAACTATTCACATTATACATTAATGATCTAGATGAAGGATAGAGAGCATTGTTGCTAAGTTTGCAGATGACACAAAGATAGGTGGAGGGACAGGTCATGTTGAGGAAGTGAGGATGCTGCAGAAGGATTTGGACAATTAGGAGAGTGGGCAAAGAAGTGGCAGATGGAACATAACATCGGAAAGTGAGGTTAAGGACCTTTAGGGTGAATAGAAGCATAGATGATTTTCTAAACAGGGAAAGACTTGGAAATCAGAAACACAAAAGGACTTGCCTTAATTAATTGGATCATAGGCCATCCCTTCACTTGATATTCAGCTGTTGACACTTTACTCACAGCGTTTGACACTTCTAATCACCTGCAAAAACTTGTTATTCAGCCTGTCAATACGCCACGCACACTGCTTGTACTTATCTGTTGACTCTCTTAATTACCTGGAATGATCTTTCTATTATCTCTTTGCCTCCAAATTCTGTGCCTGTGCACTTCCTTGCACTTCACCTGATGAAGCAGCTTCAAAGTGCTTCAAAGGTTTGTGATTTCAAATAAACCTGTTGGACGATAAACGGTGTTGCGTACTTTCTGACTTCATTCCTAGTAGGAAGACACCTAGTCCTTTTTGTTTTAAATCAGCAATTACTTTCTACATCGTTAGCCCTGCTGCTAAACTTCGTCCAAAATTCATTCATCAATTTACCAGAATACGAGAGTCAAATATCACACATGTTCCTGACAGGTTGTCATGTGCAAATGTGTACAGCACACATGACATACAATCCTCACACTTCTGCTTGGGTTTGGGATTAACCCTAATCCTATTGCTGACTATTGGTAGTCTATCTTGCCTCAGGTCTTTACATTTCTCGTCTGTCTACCCAACCATTCCACTAGCAGCAGTTTTCCATTTCAATATGACTGTGCATATTGTTGGCATAACCTTGTTATGCACCTTGTTGGCATAACTTGGAGGTGCCAGTGTTGGACCGGAGTGGACAAAGTTAAAAATCACACAACATCAGGTTATAGTCCAACAGGTTTAGTTGGAAGCACTCGCTTTTGGAGCGCTGCTCCTTCATCAGGTGGTTGGCTATGAACCACCTGATGAAGGAACAGTGCTCCGAAAGCTAGTGCTTCCAAATAAACCTGCTGGACTATAACCTGGTGTTGTGTGACTTTTAACTTTGTTGGCATACACTCAGTACAGCTAAGTACCTGGGCATTTATCTCATGAATCTACATCCTACAACTCAGACTGTTGTACTAGATCTAAAGTTGTGGAACACAATGTTGCGTCTGAAAGGCTGAGAAGTGCCTCATCAAAAGATTTTCTGCTGTTCCTCAGACTTAAATTGAATTTTGTTGAAACGGTGTAAGAGATTGAGGGCAGAGTGGTCATTGAGAGTTGTCAAATCATAACTGTTGACCCCCTTGTTCTTGTGTTTAATTGTTTTTGGATAGTAGTGGTTAGTAATAATTCTGCTGTTCCGAGTTAAGGCTACTCAAGAGCCAGCTTTTGTTTCTGATTTGTTCCATCTCCACACCCTTGCACCAACATCTTTTCAGTCAATTAATATCTCTTGCCATTCACCTTACATACACTAAAAAGAAAACACAGAACATAGACCAGTACAGCACAGCAACAGGCCCTTAAGCTGACCACATTTGTGCCAACCTTGATGCCTTTCTAAACTTTCTAAACATTCCTGAAGAACGGCTTATGCCCGAAACGTCGATTCTCCTGCTCCTCGGATGCTGCCTGGCCTGCTGTGATTTTCCAGCACCACATTTTTCAACTCTGATCTGCAGTCCTCACTTTCTCCTAGCCTTTCTAAACTAATCCTACTTGCTTGCACGTGGTCCATATCCCTCTCTTCCCTGACTGTTCATGTGTCTGTCTAAGTGTTACTATTGTATCTACTTCTACTGGCAGTGTGTTCCAAGCACCTATCACTCTCTGTGTAAAAACAATAGATATTCCCTGTTAACTTCACCAACCACCCACCCCCACCCTCACCATTTCCTGCTTTGTGCTTCCATGTGACTTTCCATGTTACATTAATGCAATATTTGTTCATGGATAAACTCAATAAAATGAACTCGCATGCCATTCAGAAATCTCTTGGATGTTCACATGAAAATTCTCTCTCCCTCCCTTGTAATTCTCCAATGTTTACATGATATAATGGCACTTGCATATAACTAAATAAACACTAGATGGTGCCCTAGGAAGCAAGCACATTGTAACAATTACGGTCTCCTTGGTATAACTTCTATTATTCTTTCAGAATATTATATAGGATCAGGAAATAAATGAGTAATTGGTTGTTATCACATCAATTTGAATGTTTATTTAAATAGAGTAATAATGGCATTAACCATGAAACATTTTGTGTTTCTGATATTTTATTTGGCACCAAAACACACATATGCACCAACACAGACAATGTACACAACTTACATACAAACCATGCATGCACATATATACCAATATACACATGCAAACCAACATACAAATACCACAACATTTAACAGCAAAACACGCACACAGACAAAATATCTGCATACTAAAATCTATACAAATATTCACAGACCAACAGACACCCACCGGAATATACACAGCACACACACCAATGCATACACCAATACACAAAAATAAAGATTCACTAAAACAGACATATGCACCAACATGCACGACACAAACAGTATTTAACAAAAGAGTCTTTAACATACTGCAGGTGCTAGAAATCTGAAAGAAACACAGAAAATGCTGGAAAAACTCTGCAGGTCTAGCAGCATCTGTGGAAAGTGAAAGGGAGTGAACATTTCGAGATCAATATGACTCACGTACAGAACTCCTGAGAAAGAGTCATAGAGATGTACAGCATGGAAACAGACCCTTTGGTCCAACTCATCCATACCAATCAGATATCCAAATTAATCTAGTCCAATTTGCCAGGACTAGGCCCAAATCTCTCTAAACCTTCCTATTCATATTCCCATCCAGATATCTTTTAAATGTTGTAATTGTACCAGCCTCCACTACTTCCTCTGACAGCTTATTCCATATATGCACCGCCCTCTGCGTGAAAACATTGCCCCTTGGGTCCCTTCTAAATTTTTCCCCTCTCAGCTTAAACCCTCTAGTTCTGGACACCCCCATCCCAGGGAAAGACTTTATCTACTTACCCAATCCATGCTCCTCATGATTTTATAATGTCACCCCTCTGCCTCTGATGCTCCAGGGAAAACTGCCCCAGTTTATTCAGCCTCTCCCTACAGCTCAAATCTTCCAACCCTGGCAACATTCTTATAGATCTTTTCTGAACCTTTTCAAGCTTCACAACATCCTTCTGATAGGAAGGAGACCAGAATTTCATGCAATATTCCAAAAGTGGCCATGCCAGATTCAAAACATTCACTCTGTTTTCCTTTCCACAGATGCTACCAAAACTGATGAGTCTTTCCAGCATTTTCTTTGTTTGGTACATACACTGCCTTTAATCCTTTTAATCAAGTTTCATTTTAATTTAAGAAATTTAAATAATTAACATTTCTTCTTGCATCTTCATGCTAACCATAGTCCAACCACTTGTACAAGACATTGGTTCAGCCACATTCAGAATACTGTGTACAGTTCTGGTCGCCACATTTCCAAAACAATGTGGATGCTTTGGGATTAGATTAGATTACTTACAGTGTGGAAACAGGCCCTTCGGCCCAACAAGTCCACACCGACCCGCCGAAGCACAACCCACCCATACCCCTACATTTACCCCTGTCCATAACACTACAGGCAATTTAGCATGGCCAATTCACCTGACCCGCACATCTTTGGACTGTGGGAGGAAACCGGAGCACCCGGAGGAAACCCACGCAGACACGGGGAGAATGTGCAAACTCCACACAGTCAGTTGCCTGAGTCGGAAAATGAACCCGAGTCTCAGGTGCTGTGAGGCAGCAGTGCTAACCACTGTGCCACCGTGCCGCCCTGAGGATGCTGCCTGGTATGGAAGGTGCTAAGCTATGAAGACAGATTGAGTAGGTTAGGATTGTTTTCATTAGAAAAAAGGACATTGAGGGGGTACCTGATTGAGGCCTACAAAATCATGAAGGGTATAGACAGGGTAAATAGAGATAAGCTTATTGCCCTGGGTGAGGGACTCAATACCGAGAGGTCACGCATTCAAGGTGAGAGGTGAAAAGTTGAAGGGAGATATAAGTGGCAAGTACTTTACACAAAGAGTGGTAGTTGCCTGGAATGCATTCCCAGCAGAGGTGGTGGAAGCAGGCACGGTAGATTCATTTAAGGTGTGTCTGGACAGGTGGGCGAGTAGGTGGGGAGCAGAGGGATACAGATGCTTAGGAATTGGGCAATAGGTTTAGACAGTAGGTTTGGATCAGCTCAGGCTGAAGGGCCTGTTCCTGGGCTGTAAATTTTCTTTGTTCTTTGTTCTTTGTTCAACCAAGAAACCACCTCTTCTCATGCTGTATAAGTTGTTGTTCCCTTTGTAAAGTTGGTTTTCTTGTCCAAGTTATTATTTATTCATTCACGGAATGCGGTTGTCACTCGCAAGGCCAGCACTATTGCCCATTCCGAATTGTGCAGAGACCAGTTAAGAGTCAACTACATTGCTGGAGCGTGGGTCTGGAATCGCAAATAGGCTAGACAGGTAGAGAAGGCAGTTTCCTTCCTTAAAGGGCATTAGTGAACCAAATGAAGTATTTTTTGATAATTGAAAATAGTTTCATTGTCTTAATTAGATTCTTAATTTCATATTTTGATTGAATTCAAATTCCACAATTGCACTGTGAGTTTAAACCTGGGTCCCCAGGACATGACCTGCATCTCTAGCTTATTAGTGTAGCAATAGTAGCACTAAGCATCCCTTAAATGCAGGACGAAAATCGTTCACTTCACGTCTGTTTTCACAACAGTTTTAACTAAAGCTAACTGTCAACCTCCAAAACTGCAGAGTCTCACCTCCTAATAATAATAACCCTCTTCACCCTTGACAGTGTAGTTTCCTCAATTCTAACCCGATGGTGAAAACCTTCACCCTTTACCCAATGAAAACAAAAAGATACTCAACAACTGGCACCACAACCATCCATCCCTGAAGTAGTGCACTCACTGACTATATTGGCTCTTCTCATATCAACTAGATAAGAGGCAGTAATTCCAGAAAGTGATTCAGGCAAGATGCATAACCTGTGAACTCTCCAAGTACATGAGTGCCAGCTGATCTGCTTAGAGCTACACTCCTGAGTCGGTATCACATTCAGTATGAAAATCTCTAAGTTATCCTGTGTAAAAATCAGGGTCACTGTAGGCTAAACAGTTCTAATCTTCGTGGTTCTGGCTATTTGATCCCACTGTCTTTGAGATTGTGATGCAATCCGGGTAAAATCAATATTCAGAAATTTAAACCTCCCACTTAAGTACTGTGGATGGACATAGAGGGGGACATGAAGTAAGTTGAGTCAGAGACTCTCTTTCCCTGATTGGAATTTTTGGGACTGAGCAAGTATAGTTAATGTAGTTATTATTAGAGATTAAGCATAGTAAGTAGTAAATTAAGATTTGTATGTGTATATTAATGCAGGCACCACTGTTCCACATGGTTTCATGTATGGCTTTTATATTTGTATTGTTTAAACAAATGCTAACAGTTGTTGTGGGAACTCCCACTGTCAGTGAATGTTTGCTATCCAATAACTTCAACAATACGGAAATGGTCTTGCTTGTGTTACAATACAGGGTAAATCCTCCTGGTTAATTTAAAACCAGCAAAACAGGAAAACAGATTTATCCTGTGCAGTAATCTGTAAAAATTCAAGTGGCCAAGAACTATTTAAAGTAAAAGTTAACAACATTATTTCTTAAAATATAACAGAGAATAATTAACTAACAACTATTTACAACTCCTTTCTCTAACCTATCTTTACCTTCCCTTTCATAATACTAGTCTGATAAAACTCCCAATTTAGATTTACAGAAAAATCCAAATTTTAAAACCAGCCAACGATTGAATCTTCACTTTATCTCCATCAGTGTATTGTCTCTCCAGGTCAGTGTTGAGGTTTTTTTTCCATGCAAACTCCTTCTCAGAGAGTTCTGATTAGCAGTCTACAGCTGTTGGTCTGGTGGCAGTTCTCCTCCTAGTTGTTCAATTTTCCCAAGTCTTATACCCCAAAGCATTGGATTGTGTCATTGGCTTTTAAGATTGTCAATATACTCAATTCAAACTGGATTGGAATTTGGTATTTTTCAGGGTATAAGTTAAACTGATTGGCTTAATTCAAATTTGTTTTGTCATTTCCAGGCAGTAGCTGGAGTACATGTTACATTGTGTCTTATTGAAAACACTTGGTGCTGTCACTGCTAGCTTTTAATCACTTAAAGGTATATTACACCCACATCTTTATAACACTTGTAAGAAATGTACAATGTTTATTTCAGACAAATATGCTGCTCAGAAAACTAAACTGAACTTGAACTAAACTTGAACTTGAACTAAAACTAAAATGTTTTAGTTTTGGAGCTTGCTTGTCACTGTTGTCTCTCACCACATGATTGAAGAAACCTCAACCATATAAATGCTGTGACTCATACAGTCATAGAGTCATAGAGTTGTACAGTACAGAAACAGACCCTTCAGTCCAACTCATCCATGCCACCAAGTTTCACAAAGTAAAACAGTTCCACTTGCCCGTGTTTAGCCCAAATCCCTCTAAGGCTTTCCTATTTCTCTATTCCTGAGATGCTACGTCGAATTCTCTATTCCTGAGATGCTGCCTAACCTGCTGTGCTTTGACCAGCAACACATTTGCAGCTGTGGTTTCCTATTCATGTACCTATCAAAATTTCTTTTAAATGTTGCAATTGTAGCTGCATCTATCACTTTCTCTGGCAATTCATTCCACATACAAACCACCTTCTGTGTGAAAAAGTTGTCCCTTTTAAATCTTTCTCCTCTCACCTTAAAAATACCCACTAGTTTTGAACTCATCCATCCTTCGGGAAAAGACCTTTGCTATTCACCTTATGATTTTATAACGGTCTACAATCTTCTATACTCCAGTGAAAAAAAAATTCCAGTTTATCTAGCCTCTCCTTATAACTTAACCCTGCAGTCCTAGTAACATTCTAATACATCTTTTCTGAGCCCTCGCCAATTTAATAATATTCCTCCTATAGCAGGGCAATCAGAACTGTACACAGTGCTCCAAAAGTAGCCTCACTGACATCCTGTGCAACCTTAGCATGACATTCCAACTTCTTTACTCAATGGTTTCAGCAATGAAGGCAAGCATATTAAATGCCTTCTTAACCAATCTGTCTACCTAGAGCATAGAACATAGAACAGTACAGCACAGTACAGGCCCTTTGGCCCTCAATGTTGTGCCAACATTTTATCCTACTCTAAGATCAAACTAACCTATAGACCCTATATTTTACTATCATCCATGTGTCTATCCACGTCGCTAAATATCCAGAATGCATCTGACTCTCCTACCATTGCTGGAGGTACATTCCACATACCCACCACTCTCTATGTAAAGAACCTACCCCTGACATCTCCCCTAAACCTTCTCCAATCACCTTAAAATTATGTCCCCTTGTGATAGACATTTCTGCAAGGGAAAATGTCTCTGGCTATCCACTCTATCTATGCCTTTCATTATCTTGTACATCTCTACCTGTGATATAACTTTCAATGAACTGTGTATCTGAACCTTGAGGTCTCTCTATTCAATAACACTTATCCAGTCCTGCCTTTTTTATTGTTTTATCAAAATGAAATATTTATCCAAATTAAACTCTATCTGCTACTCCTCATCCTATTGGCCCAGTTAATTGAGATCCCTTATAATCTTAGATAACCTTCTCTGTCGACTATATCACCAATTTTGGTGTCATCCACAAACTCATTAACCATGCTTCCTAAATTCTCATCCAAATCGTTTGCATAAATTCAAAAGCAAAAGTGAACATGGCACTGATTCCTGTGGAAAACCACTAGTCACAGGCCTCAAGTTCCAAAAAACAACCCTCTACCACCATCCTCTGTCTTCTACCATCAAGCTAATTTTGTATCCAAATGGCAAGTTCTCCCTGGATCCCATGTGATCTAACTTGACTAACTAGTCTACCAATATGACACATAGTCTTTTCCAAGTTCTCTCAGGGATTGAAAGACTTCATTGTTTGACTTCATGTTTATTTTTCTTAACTTCACAAGGTACCCAACTTCTAATTATTTTCTAATCCACATGAGATCAATTATTGCCATTATTTTTAATAATAATTATGAATTATTGTTTTGTCCTAACACTCTGAAGGCCCTAGTGATTTATTTTCAGACCAATATTGGAGAAACAAGAAATGTTTTTTTTAAGATATTTTTATTAGAAATTTAACATTTTTACAAGTTTACAAAAATAAACAAAACTCTCAAATACAAACATTGATATACAATTAAATCAAATATACAATAATCAAAATTTAACAAAGGAAAAGAAAAAATTACCAAAATATAAAAAAAACTCAACTTTCTACTAATCTAACCTATAACTAACCAGAGTGCATACTTAAGTCTCTTACATGCTCAGAATGTAATAACATCAAATGTAATAAAACCCGTATTCGTGCGGGATTCCTCTCCTAAGGGGCCCCGGAGCAGCCAGGTTTGTGATCTTCATTAAATAAAAGCCCTTGTTAGGATGGCCGAAATATCTGCATTTATGTAATTCATAAAGGGCTGCCATATTTTATAAAATAATTCAGTCTTTCGGTGCACCATATTTGTAAGGAAGTCAAGGGGAATACATTCCATAATTAATCTGTGCCAATTTGAAAGTCCAGACGGGCCCTCAGCCACCCAGTTCACCAAAATATTTTTCCTTGCACAGAAAGAGAGAATAGAAAATAGTCTCTTCCCGTGCATATCCAGGGGGAAAAGTTCGAAAAGCCCAAAAGGAGAGATACAGGGTCCACTCTAATTTCCATTCCTAAAATTTCTGTCAGGGTACTTGCTACTTTAATCCAATATCTACGGATCTTATGACAAGTCCATAGGCAATGTACAAGAGTGCCCACCTCTATTTTGCATTTGGGACACATTGGAGATGCTCCTGCCTTAAATTTTGCCAATCGAGCCGGTGTTATATGGACCCTATGAAGTATCTTCAGCTGGATAGCCTGGGTTCTGTTACAAATAGTAATTCTTCTAGCATTTTCCCAAATATCATTCCACATTTCTATAGAGATTTCTAGTCCCAAGTCCTGATCCCATGTTTTAATCAGATTGTCCATATCTCCCGATACTTCATCATGTAGTAAATGATAAATAGTACTGACGGAGGATACCCCCACTGGTCGTAGGACATTACATTCTCTATCTGATTTATAAAAACTATCTATTAACGTAGTCTTCTTCTGTATATAATCTCGAATTTGGAAGTATCGAAAGAGGTCTCCATTGGGTAATCCGAATTTCTGACGCAGCTGTTCAAAAGACATCTCTAAATAGGTCCCCTAAACATGAGATACCCCTGGATCTCCAGAGTTTAAAAGTGGCATCTGTAAACCCCGGTTGGAATCCCCATGCCCCTACTATCGGTGCATAGGGGGATGTTTTATGTAAATTACCCTCATTTTGCCGCATTATATTCCAGGCCTTAATTGTGTTTAGTATTATGGGGTTTTTACAATGATCTGTAATGATTTTCCTCTTGTCTGAAAATAAGAGGTTAATAAGTGGGTATTTTACTTGAGAGGCCTCGATGTCCAGCCAGATTGATTGTGGGTCGGACAAGACCCAATCAGCTATGTAACTTAATAGGGAACTTAACTGATATTTCCTAAAGTCTGGGAAGTCCAGTCCTCCTCTTGCCTGTGGAAGCTGTAGCTTCTTCAACTTAATGAGGGGCCGTCTATGATTCCAAATAAAGGAACCCAGCCAGCCATATAATTTATGTAGGGCCATCCTTGGCAGCATCACCGGGAGCATTCTCATAGGATATAGGAGATGGGGCAGAACATTCATTTTAATTAGTGCTATTCTACCCAACCAGGAAATTGGAAGGTCTCCCCATCGCTGGAGGTCCTGCCTTATCCTTTCCAGTAATTGCACAAAATTCGCCTTATACAACTGACCAAATACTGGAGTAATAAAAATACCTAAATATAAGAAACCCTCCAGGGACCAACGAAAGGGAAAAAGGGATCCGTCCACTAAGTGGGGTGTCATAACCAGGCCACCCATTGGCATAGCCTCCGATTTTGAAAAATTAATTTTATAGCCTGAGAATGCACTAAATGTATTAATAACTTGAATTAGACGAGGTACGGACATCAGAGGATTATTGAGGAATAAAAGAACATCATCTGCATAAAGGGTAATTTTGTGTTTACCTGTACCAATCCTCGGGGCCATTATATTAGGATCAGTTCGTATAGCTTCTGCTAGTGGTTCAATTATTAGCGTAAATAATAATGGCGAGAGAGGACATCCTTGACGGCAGCCCCTACCCACACTGAAGCTATCCGAACCTAATCCATTGGTAACCACAATTGCTTTGGGATCACTATACAATGTTGAGACCCATTTGGTAAACACCTGTCCAATACCAAGCCTTTCCAATGTGTAAAACAAATATGACCATTCAACCCTATCGAATGCCTTTTCCACGTCTACTGAGACTACTACTCCTGGTATCTTTCCCTGATGACAGGCTTGGATCATGTTCAAAACCCTTCTAATATTATTGGATGATCTACGGCCCTTAATAAATCCCGTCTGATCCTCCTTTATAATATATGGCAGTACCCTTTCTAGTCTCAGTGCTAACATTTTAGAGAGGATTTTAAAATCTACATTTAGCAAGGATATTGGTCTATAAGATGTACAGTCTTCTGGATCTTTTCCTTTTTTGAGGATAAGAGAGATATTTGCCTCTTTCAGTGAAGGCGGGAGACAGACCTGACTATATGCATAGTTATACATGTCCATAAGTGGATCAGCCAATATTTCTGTAAATTATTTATAGAATTCAGCTTGAAAACCATCTGGGCCCGGTGCCTTTCCGCTCTGGAGTTGCCTAATTGCGTGAAGTATTCCTTGGACTATTAGAGGAGCATTTAGGACCGATACCTGTTCTGGAGTCAAGCCCGGAAAGGTCAAATTTTTTAAAAATGACTGCATCCTCCTAGTCCTATCCTCAAAATCCTGCGATTTATATAACTCAGAATAAAATTCTCTAAAGATCGCATTAATCTTTTTATGATCATGAGTCAAAGTACCTGTACTTTCCTTGATAGACGTAATAGTCTGAGGGGCCTTCTTTTTCTTTGCAAGAAATGCTAAGTATCTACCCGGTTTGTCGCCATATTCATATAACCTTTGTTTTGCAAATAATATTTCCCTCTTAGCTGTTTGAGTAAGCGTGGTGTTTAGAGCTGTCCTAAGAGCCGTAATCCTCTGCAATTTTATAATAGAAGGTCTATCAGCGTATGCTGTTTCAGCTGCTTTTAAGCGAGCTTCGAGCAGGCGCTGTTGCTCTCCCTTCAGTTTTCTCTGGGTCGCTGAGTAGGAGATTATCAAACCTCGTGCATAAGCTTTGATGGTCTCCCACATCATTGATGGGTTGCTAGCCGTACCTGAATTAATTTCTAAAAAAGTTTTAAATTCTTGGGAGAAGTACTTTATAAATTTACTATCTTTTATCAGGAAGGGGTCCATACGCCAATGCCGAGCAGATGTCCCATTGTTCCTTGCCTTAGTTTCCATATATACAGCGGCGTGGTCAGAAATTGCTATAGTACATATTTTACAGCTGAAAATGTGTTGCTGGTTAAAGCACAGCAGGTTAGGCAGCATCTCAGGAATAGGGAATTCGACGTTTCGAGCATAAGCCCTTCATCAGGAATGAGAGAGAGTAGCCAAGCAGGCTAAGATAAAAGGTAGGGAGGAGGGACTTGGGGGAGGGGTGATGGAGGTGGGATAGGTGGAAGGAGGTCAAGGTGAGGGTGATAGGCCGGAGTGGGGTGGGGGCGGAGAGGTCAGTAAGGAGATTGCAGGTTAGGAGGGCGGTGCTGAGTTGAGGGAACCGACTGAGACAAGGTGGGGGGAGGGGAAATGAGGAAACTGGAGAAATCTGAATTCATACCTTGTGGTTGGAGGGTTCCCAGGCGGAAGATGAGGCGCTCCTCCTCCAGCCGTCGTGTTGTTATGTTCTGCCGGTGGAGGAGTCCAAGGACCTGCATGTCCTCGGTGGAGTGGGAGGGAGAGTTAAAGTGTTGAGCCACGGGGTGGTTGGGTTGGTGGTCCGGGCGGCCCAGAGGTGTTCTCTGAAGCGTTCCACAAGTAGGCGGTCTGTCTCCCCAATATAGAGGAGGCCACATCGGGTGCAGCGGATGCAATAGATGATGTGTGTGGAGGTACAGGTGAACTTGTGGCGGATATGGAAGGATCCCTTGGGGCCTTGGAGGGAAGTGAGTGTGGAGGTGTGGGCGCAAGTTTTACATTTCCTGCGGTTGCAGGGGAAGGTGCCGGGGGTGGAGGTTGGGTTGGTGGGGGGTGTGGATCTGACGAGGGAGTCACGAAGGGAGTGGTCCTTGCGGAACACTGATAGGGGAGGGGAGGGAAATATATCCTTGGTGGTGGGGTCCGTTTGGAGGTGGCGGAAATGACGGCGGATGATACGTTGTATGCGGAGGTTGGTGGGGTGGTAGGTGAGAACCAGTGGGGTTCTGTCTTGGTGGCTGTTGGAGGAGCGGGGCTCAAGGGCGGAGGAGCGGGAAGTGGAGGAGATGCGGTGGAGGGCGTCGTCGATCACGTCTAGGGGGAATCTGCGGTCCTTGAAGAAGGAGGCCATCTGGGCTGTGCGGTGTTGGAATTGGTCCTCCTGGGAGCAGATGCGGCGGAGACGAAGGAATTGGGAATATGGGATGGAGTTTTTGCAGGGGGCAGGGTGGGAGGAGGTGTAGTCCAGGTAGCTGTGGGAGTCAGTCGGTTTATAGTAGATGTCTGTGTTGAGTCGGTCGCCCGAGATAGAGATGGAACATCTACCAATCCTAATTCTTTATTCAGATCCGCCAGTTGTCTAGATCTGGGAGATACTCCAGCAGCACTCTTGGGAATCCTATCTATTTCCAGATCCATAATACAATTAAAGTCTCCTCCAATAATTGTATGACGGGCACCAAAGGCCATCAATTTTGAAAAAGCTTCCATTATAAATTTAAAGGGGTGTGCCGGGGGGGCAGTACAAATTTAGAATCCCATATTCCTCTCCATTTACAAGGGCTTTAATCAAAAAATATCGTCCAGATTCGTCTTTTATCTGATTTAGAATTTTGAAAGGGAAATTCTTCCGAACAAGAATAACAACTCGCCTGCTTTTTGAGCTAAAAGAAGAAAAAAAGGCCTGATCAAATCCACCCTGCCGTAATTTTAAGTGTTCTTTATCCGACAGATGTGTCTCCTGTAGGAGAGCTATATCAACTCTTTCTTTCTTAAGATTTGATAATATTTTCTTCCTTTTAACTGGCGAATTACTCCCCCTGACATTCCAGGTGCACCACTTAACCGACTGATCAACCATAATCATCTGGGCAGATCCGAGACCCCTCAAGAGGGGAAACCCTATCTGGAACATCCCGAGCATGGAGCGTATAAAATTTACAAAAATAAAGGCTCTCTAATACACTCACAACAATATAATAAAAAACTATTTCTAATTAAAAAAATATCAAACGTACCTAAATGGAGATTTTCCCCCTTGTTCCCAGGGAGCGTCCCTTCCTCTCCAAAAGTCCATCTTATCCTCTCCCAACCAATGCCCCACCCTTGACCCAGGTGCTCCTCAATAAAATGAGGAGAATTCAAATATAATACAAAGCTAGAGTTAACAGTGAGCACCCTACCCCCGCTCACACCAACACCTGAATATATTTGGGAATGTTAATACCATATACAAATATATAACTATAAAATTACGATCTCAACAAGTAATAATTAAATATAATAATACAAAATAACAGGGGAAAAACAACCCCGCTCCTAAAGACAGAAGTAAAATAGAATAAGGTAACCACCTCCCCCCACCAACATTAACCAAACGCCCCACCATATATATACATACATACATACCCACATATATACATAAAGTAATAAAAAAAAACAAACCCACGCGGGGTGGGGGGAGAAAATCAAATCCCTCTCCCCGCCCCCATGATAATATTAAACAATAAGGTAAGAAAAAAGAGAAACAAAAAAGGTGGGGGGATGTAAACTAAAGTAGAGGGAAAGGCGAACCAACATCCACTATCTCTTACAGTTTATTTAAGAGAGTCCAAGAATTCCTTAGCCTTCTCTGGTGATCTGAAGTTATATATGGATCCTTCGTGGTTAAAGCGTAGCGTCGCTGGATAGCGTAAGGAGTACTGAGTATTTAAGTCCCTTAAACGCTTCTTCACCTCATCGAATGCCTTCCTCTTTCGGACCAGAGCTGGGGAAAAGTCCTGGAATAGCATGATCTTGGATCCTTTATAGATCATGGCTTGGGGATCTTTTCCAAGATTTCCTGAGGCTTCCAGAAGCATCTGCCTCTCCCTATAACTCTGCAGCTGGAACAGGACCGGGCGTGGTCACTGGTTCGAGCCGGGCCCACGTGTTGCGACCCGGTAGGCCCATTCCACCCGTACCTGGCCTGATCCAGCATGCAGATTTAAAAGCTGTGGCAGCCATTGCTCCAGGAATGCTGTGAGCTGGCCTTTCTCTTCCCGTTCGGGAAGGCCCAGCAAACGAATATTTTTTCGACGACCTCGATTATCGAGGTCATCAATATGATTTTCTAAGGTCCGGACTCGCTGCTCGAGAGCCCGGACCTGATCGGCGGCCGATTGAGCTGCAGTCTCCGAGGTCGCGGCCTTTAACTCCGCCCCTCCGACTCGGCGCTCCAGTTCCTGGATATCTCGGCCGTGCTTCTGCAGCGCGGCCGAGAGTGATTCCCAGCGATGTCAGGACTCCTCGATAAAGGCATCGATCTTTGCGTCCAGCTTGGTGATCATCTCCACAAGGCTTGTTACTGTCGGTAAGTCCCCCGGGGCGGCTGTGGACGCCTCTGCTGCAGCTGAAGAGGGAGAAGGTGGGGGAGGGGGTCCTGCTTGTTGAGAGCTGCGGGCTCCTTTCCCTTTGGTCATTTTTCACTAAATGTTAGATTATTTAAATGTAATACTAAGCAGCTATTTAAAGTTAACAGCTATTATGAATGATTTGGTGAGTGTGATGGGGGTGGGTGACCCACTTTGCCCAAATCTTGGGAAGAGCACTATAGACTCAGACTTGCTGGGTCGCCGCCATCTTGGATCTCCCCACAAGAAATGTTTAATCCTAGCATTGGATTGCATATTTAGGAAGTGCTGAATAACTATCAAAGTATCTGGAGTTCTATGCATTTCCTTTATTCAGTTTTAGTTTGCAGAATTAAAAACCAATCAGTCTTATTCTTGAAAAAAAGCCTATGTCTAACCTGTCCAAAGTTCAAGGGTAAATATATTCAAGAGATGTAAGAAATTGGAACAGAAAATAAGATAAATGCTTGAGTGAGAGAAAAATTAAACTGTTTTTTGAAGAAACAAATTGAAGTGAGAGCATGAGTTGTACTTGAGAGTTGTAAGGGTTGGTTTACTGACCCTAGCTCCCACTGGGAAGTTTTACTGAAAGTCAGCGTAGGCCATGAATATTTCAGTGAAAGGCATTATGGATCGGGGTAAAGTTACAGCAGTACAATGCTGATTCTCTGCTTTCATTCCTTTAAGTTGGGTAAGACACTGCAATTCTGCTGATGCTTTAGACCAGCCTATACCAATCCCATAGTGGTACTACCAGTACAATTAGCACTGCAGGCAAGAATGGAACTGAACCATTATAATAATTTGTATAATTGCATCTTTTGAGAAATTTAAAAGCCTTGTAAATATTGGGAAATGATGAACGTACAATTATCAATGCATCAAATAGTAATTTGTACTTCTGTAATGCAACTTCATCCAGTCAAAACCTTGTAAGTTTCCACATCACGTCTTTTAAAAATCCATGTAGGTGTAAGACAAATATTGTAAACATACATACTTCTATTTTCTTGCAAGTCCCATATTCATGAATAAATCTGAGTAATATTTTTTAACAAAAAATATCACAGTTTGATTTATGGTTGTTTCTTACTCAAATCGTGTATGGTCAAGATAGAATTCGATGGATTCCTAAATTATGTCAAGGGATATGGGATAGTGTGAGAAATGGCTGAAATGAATGAACAACCATGCTTTAGAATTGCATAAAAAGTTTAGAAAGAATCAGTAGAAGAAGGAATACTTATGGTAATTCAACTACTGAATTTCCAGAAGAGCCTATTCACAGCAATTTAGAGCTATCATTTAGTGAGTATTTAGCTACCTTTAGGAGATTTTGTTTCATTTCATATGAGTGCTGCTATTTCCAATGTCATGCTTGTGCCCCATTTCTACATCAAAGGTATTTCCTCTCTCATTGCACAGTGGAGATATTGCTAGAACCCCTCTCTGTATATAATTGACCCACTAAAGGAAATCGGGCAAATTTCAAGTTAAATTACCAGAGAAATGGACAACTTGGCCCACTCAGGCTGGCAGACAAGATTCCTGAACTTATTAGTTGTCTCACTGGCTTCTAAACGGTACTGAAAATATTTTACATTTTAGGTTAAACATATACGACTGAAAGGAATGAACCATCATGATAATTTGGATTGTAAGATAGAACCACTGTCACTATAATACTCAACAAAATGAAGGTTATGCTCCTCTGCATTAAATTGTTAATATGTTAGTAAGAAGCAATCTGAATTCAAAAATTCAACTTGAGTCTCCCCTTCAATGACATATTTAACTCTGAAGAACGGTCAGAGTTGGTTATGGCAAGTACTTTGGTTTCACCCTATCCCTAGACTCGATGAATGGAATGTTAACATCCTTAGAAAGCAATTAAACTCCCCAAAGGACTTTGCTGAGTCTGTTCAAACACCACTGTGGTTGTAACCACCCATGGATGAATGGCTGTGTCGAAGGATGAATTTTAACAAAAGGGTTAAAGATAGGCTTCAGAATTCTGAGGCTGCAGCAATCACTGGAAGGGAGAGGAACCCTGCAAAGGCATGAGGGACAGCAGTGAAGACAGGAGGAAGAAGAGATCCTCTCTAAACATGCAGGGAAGTAACTGAGGGTGTCAGCAGCAGAGGTGTGCCCCCTCAATCCTGGAGCTCAGGAGAGTGGCAAAGGGAGTGGCATTACATTTTAAGTGTCAGGCCTCACAGCTTGCATATCCCATTATTGTCCTGCTCAGTCCATTACGAGACAACATATTCCACTCATTCCTCTCTCTCCACATGCCTATCTGAGCAACCATCATTCACATGTATCCTGTTCCTAATGCCTTTTCATATCTTTGCTTCACAGTTGCCCTCCTATTATTGGTATTCTCTCCTATTCACACAGCCATTCCTAAACCCATATCTCCCTGCCTTCTCTCCATACGAGGGAAAAGAGTACATAGCCTTTGGGGGGTAACTGCAAGATAACGTTCGGTGGTGGACCTCCAGTGATAGCTATACTGACAGCCATTGCTCACATGGACCCCGGACAAGTTCTTTCATGAGGCTCCAACACTGACACTGAAATCTAAGGCTGGAGAGGCATCAGTGCTTGGTCATGCCTGGAGTTGCTATGCTGGAGCTTCAGCCTTCTCTGTTCAGTGTTCACAATCGCTACCCTGTTTGAAGAGAGGGCAGCTGGTACTGCTGCTTCTGCTGCATTCTGAAATGGTATTGATGTTTTCCTGATTTTGTCAGAAATGCAAAATAGCCCTGTACAGGCTGCTCGAATGGCATATGAGCTTTAGGAACAGGGAAGTACAGGTAAAAGTGAGTGAAATGCTTGACAAATGGAGCAACCTACAAGAACCTGTCAAGGAATGGTAGCATATTATGAGAGGGAATGCCTCTCACCTGGTAATTGGTGTAGCACCTAAATTCAAATTTTTAAAAGTTTACCAGCCTGTCAGTTTTACTGATGAAGCTCTTGCTACTCATATCAGTTTTTCTAACAACTTGGAAAATGGGCTTGCTACCTGATTAAATACAGAGTGCAAGGTTAAATGAGTTGTTTATTATAATAACTAGATGTCTTGCCAACAGCTGAAAGGAGATTCCCCACTCAAATCTACTCAGGTTAATCCAGAAGAGGACAGAATGACATCACACTCCTGGCCAGATATTCCTTCGGGGGATTTATCCATCGTATGGATCCAACGGATTAGTGGGCGGCACGGTGGCACAGTGGTTAGCACTGCTGCCTCACAGCGCCTGAGACCCGGGTTCAATTCTTGACTCAGGTGACTGACTGTGTGGAGTTTGCACGTTCTCCCCGTGTCTGCGTGGGTTTCCTCTGGGTGCTCCGGTTTCCTCCCACAGTCCAAAGGTGTGCAAGTTAGGTGAATTGGCCATGCTAAATTGCCCTGTAGTGTTAGGTAAGGGGTAAATGTAGGGGAATGGGCGGGTTGCGCTTCGGCGGGTCGGTGTGGACTTGTTGGGCTGAAGGGCCTGTTTCCACACTGTAAGTAATCTAATCTAATCTAAAAATCTGCTTCCACTCCAATTACAAAATTTTACAGAATGAGTTAAAAAATTAACCAATATAATGTTAGGTAGGCTCATGCAAACTTAATGCTAAAGTACAAATAAGTGATGTAAAATATGTCACAAGTGATAAAGTTCATCTACAAAAAACTTAATTCCATTGTACTACATTCTGTGCATAAAGAGCACTCATCTTAAAAAGTTTTTATGACAATGTATGTATCACAAAAAGTTAGTTTGCAAGTGTAGCAAGTAAATAAGAAGGCAAATGGAATATTGTCCTTCATTGCTAGAACAATGGATTTCAAAAATATGGAGATTATGCTGCAGCTGCAGAGGGTGATGGTGAGGCCACACCTGGAGTACTGTGTACAGTTTTGGTCTCCTTCCTTGAGAAACAATGTACTGGTACTGGAGGCGGCGCAGAAGAGATTCAATAAGTTGATTCTGGAATTGAGATGGCTGGCTTATGAGGAGAGATTGAATAGACTGAGACTATATTCATTGGAATTTAGAAGGATCAAGAGGGGGGTGGATCTTACAGAAACGTAGAACATTATGAAGGGAATAGATAAGACAGAAACAAGGTGATTGTTTCTGCTGGTGGGTGAACTAGGAGGCACAGCCTCAAAATAAGGAGGAGTTGAGGAGGAACTTCTTCACCCAAAGGGTTGCGGATCCGTAGAATTCCCTGTCCAGTGAAACAGTTGAGGCTACCTCATTGAACGTTTTCAAGGCAAAGATGGATAGATTTATGACCAGCAAAGGAATTAAGGATTATGGTGAGCAGATGGGTAAATGGAACTGAGTCCACGAAAACATCAGCCATGATCTTATTGAATGACAGAGCAGGCTGGATGGGCCAGGTGGCCTACTCCTGTTCCTTGTTCTTATGGTCTTATGCTTGCCGTTTAGATTACATAATCATTCAACTTGGTTGATGAAGAGCGGACATGGAAGATTATTAAGTTGATGAAGATAGATGAAGTTGGGCAAAGTCAGCTAATGCTAAGGAGGTATAAGAAAGTAGTTATTGGAATGGAGAGGATTTATTAAAGGAAGTTCTTGGGATCAAACAGAACACCAGAAATGAGCGCAAAAGACAGATAAGGCAATAATTCGAGAATAAGACAAAATGTACTAACAGGGATTATAGTATTTCATGTCAAAGAGATGTGAGGTGCCTAAAAATAAAACTAATGAAAACTTTATAAAAGGCAACAATGTGATATTAATAAGCACAGCTACGTATATTAACATGAGTTATCTGAAGTCTTAAAGCACAACACAATCACTGGAAGTTTTGTCACATATCCATTAAATGACTCTTTCCTATGTGTTTTGGTATTTCCCCAGAGGCTGTATTTCTATGTTGATGCTTAGATAGAGCTATAACTTATACAATATCCCCGTTTCCAAATATCAGTTTAACATATACCCTCAAGATAGGGGAACATATCGAATAGGAAAATCACCCAAAATAAAGAACATTTTGATAGGCCCATCATATTTGGTGAATTTCGATTGCTCTCACTGATAAAATCCTATGTAAAAAAAAACTGCCCACAGTCCTGCATTTTATACCAGGCCAATATATCGTCAAAGAATGGGTCCATATATCTCTAAAATGTTTTCTTATGTTCCTTCCAGTTTTTTTCGAGCTGACTACAAGAAATAAAAAGGGTTCTGAATCCAACTTAACTTCATCCAATGAGTTAAGTAAGGTTGTGTTTTCCCTGCACTTGGGATGCATGCATCACATAATATGTTAAGGTCACATGATTACTGATATATGTCTTACCAACAGGGCCATCTGACTGTAATTTATAAATAGCAAAACAAGGAAGAAGAAATTTATGGAAAATACTTTTTCATAATAGATGTATAACATAAGGAAATAAGAACATCTGGAATTTGTTTTATGAAATATATTTCTGAAATTGTTTTCCAGAAATGTGCAGCATCCCTTAACAACATTTTAAAGACATGAACTTATTCAGTCATTTGTTCAGTGACAGCTAATATTAAAGTATTAAGTTGCCAAACATTTTCCATTTTCAAGAAGACCAAAGAACTGCGGATGTTGGGAACTGGAGCAAAATCAGAAATTGCCAGAAAAACTCAGCAGGTCAGGCAGCATCTGTGGAGAGAAAGCAGAGTCAACATTTTGGGTGCGGTAACCATGCTCAAAATTATTCGGAAGAAGAGTCACTGGACTGAAATGTTAGCTCTGCTTTCTCTCCACAAAATCTGCTGTGAGGGGCCTTGTCAAAAGCATAAAGACGATGGGAATGGCAACTTAAAATCACGTACATTACACCAACTGCTGTGCCCTTATCTTTGCCTCTTCCTCAAAAAACTCTATCAAGCTTGTGAGATGCAAACAAGTTCTGTAGCCATCTCTTTTTTGTTTCCAGGCAATTTCGCAGCTATTTTCCCAAGCTGAAGTAGACTGTTCCTGACCTGTTTGACTTGAGCAAGTAGAGCCCCTGATTCCACATTTTTTACTCGTTTCAAAGAGCCTGTATTTCCACCTTTGCCATTCTTTCTCTGCCATAAACTGTAATCTCATCAAGTGGCAGAACAGGCTGGAAGGGTCAAATTTCCTACTCCTGTTTCTTGTTTGCATGTTCATATGTGGATCCCAGATAGGGCATTAGCTGGAGTTCTCTGCTCTACACACAGAACACTTGCCATAGCTGCTCACTGTAGTACAGTGAGCTACAATACTACAGAGAGAGAGGAAATTGAGATTGAAGAGGATTGAAGTGGAAGGATTTTGTAGTCTTTAGGGAGCATTTCTTCTACTTGCAACTCAACTGGGGCAATGCCTGAGGCACTGCTAATTCACTCAAGACACAGATACAAAACTGTGCCACCCGCTTCAACACTGCAGCAGTTCAGGAGGGCAGCTCACAGCAACTTCTCAAGGGCAGCTGGGACAGGCAATAAATGCTGGGCAGCTAGTGGCTCCTATGTTCCCTGACCAAAGAAAACTCAAAGTAGGTTAAGGATAGTGTTGAAAGTACATATCAAGGCCACAACTTTGTTCATAAATTGTAATCAACTAGATCCTTCTAAGGAGCAATAGACAACATTATCCATCCCTCTATTCAAGAAAAAGCAGGAGTAATAGACACATGGGTTGGCCAGGGAACCATCAACTGCATGGATAGTTCTGTTGACCCACATTTCAATGGGAACCATAGAGACTTCCACTCTATTGATATGAAGCCATCCACAATCCATCATAAAGATCAATGCTTGACATGCTGGCAGCAACCATTATTCTTTCATCCTGCAGTAAGCTGCCATTCCCATTGTTTTAGAACATAGAACAGTACAGCATAGTACAGACCGTTCAGCCTTCGATGTTGCGCCAGCTTTTTATCCTACTCTAAGCTCAATCTAACCTACATACCCTTCATTGTACTATCTTCCATGTGCCTATCCAAGAGTCACTCAAATGTCTCTAATGTATCTGACTGTGCTATCACTGCTGGCAATACATTCCACACCCCCACCACACTCTGTGTAAAGAACCTATCTCTGACATCTCCCCTGAACCTTCCTCCAATCACCTTAAAATTATGCCCCCTCGTTATAGCCATTTTCACCTTGGGAAAAAGTCCCTGGCTATCCACTCTATCTATTGCCTCTCAACATCTTATACACCTCTATCTAGTCACCTTTCATTCTTCTTCAGTCCAATGAGAAAAGCCCTAGCTCCCTCAACCTTTCTGCATAAGATGGAGGTGCCAGTGTTGGACTGAGGTGGACTAAGTTAAAAATCACACAACACCAGGTAATAGTCCAGATAAGCTCCTGATGAAGAAGCAGCTCTCCAAAAGCTAGTACTTCCAAATAAACCTGCTGGACTTTTACCTAGTGTTGTGTGATTTTTAACTTTCTTCATAAGACATGCCCTCCAGTCCAGGCTGCATTGTGCTAAATCTTCTCTGCACCCTTTCTAAAGCTTCCACATTTTTCCTATCTTGAGGCAACTAGAACCGAGTACAATGTTCTAAGTGTGGTCTAACCAGGGCTCTGTTCTGCTGCAGCTCTTGTGCTGCTGCTGTGACTCTTAAACTCAATCCTCTTGCTAATGAAAGCCAATACCCCATACACCCTCTTAACAACCCTATCAACTTGGTCTTCATGCCTTCAGAAAAATGTACAGCTCAGCTGTTTGGAGATATGGAGCCCCCATACATGGCTCATGACTCCACACTGTCACCCGGATATGTGAGGTTAAGTTATGCCCTTAAGGTTCTTGATGATTAGATACAGGGCACTGACAATACTTACTGGAACAAAATCAGGAATAGAAGGAAGAGGTGGGGAAGCTCCATTGTGAGCACATGGTTGACGAGCACCTAGTCTGTTCCCTTATGACTTCATCAAATTTCCAGCTTTGCCTCATAGCTCTGCACTTTTCCATCATCTAAGATGGCTCATCACTAAGATGTCCTTTCAGCCTGAATCCTGAAGTAAAAAGCAACCAACAATAAACTTTTCCATCAAGGTGTTGTGCTGCAACACATCCTTTTTTACATGCGAAAGTAAATATTCACACTTGTGCCTAGTTTTACAGGTTTTTTTGTCTTAGTGTTCTTATATATTGGTGCTGCAATGGCTGTTGATGGGATTGTAGTATTCTATATGCTAGTGCACAGATCTAGGGTCTTATTGAGCTGAATATCTAGAAGTTTATTTACAAATAACTATATACACAAATATGGCATCTCAGACTACCAGAGCAAAACCTAATTTAAAATAATCTGAATTATCAATCCTGTCTTCTACTTTAGGAGTCCAACAATGTCTTTTTTTTTACAAATTCATTCATGGAATGTGGGCATCGTTGGCTCAGCAGCATTTATTGTCCACTTAGTTTCTACTGAGAAGGTGGTAGTAGCTGCCTTCTTGAACCATTGCAGCCTATTCTAATATAATGTCTCAAGAATATGAGTTGACCTACAGTTAGGCTACAAACAGAGGTATTCTGGTTTTCAATGCCTAAGAAATATCAGTTGGATCATGATCCCTAATTTCTAGTTATCATCAGTAACTGAAAAAACACTCGTCAAAGAGTGTAGTGCTGGAAAGGCACAGCAGGTCAGGCAGCGTCCGAGGAGCAGGAGAGTCGATATTACGGACATAAGCTCTTTATAGGAAGAGCCTGACCAGCTGTGCCTTTCCAGCACCCCACTCTTTGACCCTGATCTCCAGCATCTGCAGTGCTCACTTTTTCCCAATGCAAAAACGCTGCAGACTCAGAGGTATATCAACAATTCCAATGTTACCTTGTAAAGGATTTAATGGGAATTGCTGTTATCCTGTAACAATATATAATTAAGTGGACAATGATTGTTGTTGGAACAATTAAATTGAAACATTAAGAACATATAATTTTAGAAACATGGCAATATGGATAAAGGTAAATCTTGTTAAATGGACAACTGATCCTCCATGTAGCAAACACCATTAGTGGACACATTCCAGTCTGACTGATTCAGTTTAAGTTAATGCATCAAGTTAATTTATTTTTATTTCACTGACGAGAGAATCATCCAAGAAATAGGATCAATCAGTCTGGCAAAGTTTATCAAATTGTGCAGCATGGCTACAGACCAGAGAATGCTAATCCATTAAGGATCCATTATCTGGTCATGAAGGGTGACTATACAGAATTCTGGCTCTGAATGTGAAAGCATGTCATGTGTGGAGCATTTCTCCATGACCTCTTTGGAATAAGCTTAAAATTTGTGAGCAACGTAGCCTGTTGCATGACCATGTATAATTTATCTGTTTTCCTGTATCTATAATTAAGTTTCCATGGGTGAGAAAGTGAGTTAGCACAGGCCACATTCTCATACCTTATCTGGAGTTCTTTTATAAATAGAAGGTCATATAAAGTAAAATGTATTGTTGCTCTTCAAGCGTGCTATAATCCGTAAGAAATCATATCAGAGCAAGTATACGATGTTGAGGCATTTCTCTTTATATTAAGACATACAAATAAGTTGGATCTGTTCCAACTGTGTCTGTGTCTCTCATTATTTGGGTAAGTCATAGATTCTGTCGACAAAGATCTCTGGAGATCTGCCTGAGCTAGCAGACCTTTGGCTAACTTACCCAATGGAAATAGTCGAGACGGATTATTATTTGGAATCACTATTTGTGTTTTGTGTATTTATTTTTAAGGTCAACATTTTCCTGGCCAACATTGCTGCAAAAAAGTATGGAATCAATTTACAAATATTCATCTCTTTAACCAAAATTGGTGAGTTAGATATGTACAGAACTAATCTGAGGCATTTATGTAAAATGTATCAGTACAAGGAACAAAAATCATAATTTGAGAAAATTTTGGAAGATTGCTTGTTGATCTACCTTAAAAAAAGATTAGGACTAAGCATTGAGCCAAACACATAAATTTAAATTTAGTCTTCAGATAATTTTTATAATCTTCTGAATTTGGCCTCATTACATTTTTTAAATAAAACAATAACCAACACATATTGGGTCTAATTAATTGTCTCTGCTGTACCATAATTGTGTATAAATATGTCTTGCTCCCATCTACCTAACCTGCTGATTTTTGTCACTCGAATCTAGTGATGAGGAATGCGGAATACAATTTCCATTGTAGAAATGCTTAGCTTTTCCTAATCTGTTTTCAACACTTTGGCAGGAGACTCACTGAATTATTGAAGTAAACCTGTGAACCCTTGGCACCAGTACTGGGGAAAGTGGGAGTAAAACCATTGGAAAAGGCTTTATCTGGATAATACTGGGTCTGGTGTTCTTTCGAAACATTTAACTAGGTGATAGAAATTTAAGTAGTGAGGGGGAGGCATCATGGATAGGAGATGCCGTAAACCAAGTGGAAATAATGACGTAGTAGAAAAGGCAGCATCCGAGGAGCAGGAGAATCGACATTTCGGGCATAAGCCCTTCATCAGGAATGAAGCTTGTGGGCTATGGCTGAGAGATAATTTGAAGGGGTACGTGGATTTGGAAGGAAGGCAGCTGAGAAAGCAATAGGTGGATGAAGGTGAGGGAGAAGGTGATTGGTCATAGGTCAGAGGGGCAAGTGATGGACAGGCCCAGAGGGCAGTGCCGAATTGGGGGCTTGGGACTGGGATAATGTGGGGGAGGGAAAATGAGGAAGCTGTTGAAATCTACATTTATCCTGTGGGATTGCAGGATCCCAAGACGGAAGGTGAAGTATTCTTCCTCCAGGTGTCCTTTGGTAACAGTTTGGTGGTGGAGGAGGCCCAGGACCTGCATGTCCTTGACAGACTGGGAGGGGGAGTTGAAGTGTTCAGCCACGGGGCAGTGGGGTTAGTTGGTGTGGGTGTCACAGAGATGTACTCTAAAATGATCTGCAAAGAGGCATCTTGTCTCCCGATGGAGAGGAGACTACACCGGGTGCAATGGATACAGTAGATGACATTGGTAGAGGTACAGGTAAATTTCTGTCAGAAATGGAAGGATCCCTTCGGGCCATGGATGGAAGTGATGGGAGTGGTGTGGGTGGAGGATTTGCACTTCCTCCGGTGGCAGGGAAAGGGTCCAGGAGTGAGGTGTGGGCTGGTGGGGGCAGAGGATGATGCGATGTAGAGAGGGAAATATATATATCCTCCACCACTTCTGCCACGTCAAAACGGACCCCACCAGCAAAGATATATTTCCCTCCCTACCCCTATTAGCATTCCGAGGAGATCATTCTCTTATCAGGTACATGCACCTCTCCCACCCCCACCCCCCCAAAATCAACCTTCCATCAGCCCACACCCCACTCCTGGCACCTTTTCCTGCCACCGCAGGAAGTGCAAAACCTGCACCCATATCACTCCCATCACCTCTGTTCAAGACTGCAAGGGATCCTTCCAGATCAGACAGGAATTTACCTGTACCTCTACCAATGTCATTCTACTGCATCTGTTGCACCCAGTGTGGTCTCCTCTACATCGGGGAGACAGGACACCTTCTTGCAGATCATTTCAGAGAACATCTCTGGGACACCTGCACCAACCAACCCTACTGCCCTGTGGCAGATCACTTCACCTGCCCCTCCCACTCTGTCAAGGACATGCAGGTCCTGGGTCTTCTCCACTGCCAAACCGTTACCACCCAATGCCTGGAGGAGGAACGCCTCATATTCTGCCTTGGGACCCTGTAACCCCACTGGATAAATGTGGATTTCAACAGCTTCCTCATTTCTCCTCCCCCCACATTATCCCAGTCTCAAGCCTCCAAATCAGCACCACCCTCTGGACCCATCCATCACTCCCCCCTCTGACCTATCACCTTCTCCGGAGAGAAAGTGAGGTCTGCAAATGCTGGAGATCAGAGCTGAAAATGTGTTGCTGGAAAAGCGCAGTAGGTCAGGCAGCATCCAAGGAGCAGGAGAATCGACGTTTCGGGCATAAGTCCTTCTTCAGGAATCACCTTCTCCCTCACCTTCATCCACCTATAGCTTTTTCAGCTACCTTTCCCCCCAACCCCACCCCTCTCCCATTTATCTCTCAGCCCTGACCTACAAGCCTCATTCTTGATGAAGGGCTTATGCCTGAAATGTCGATTCTCCTGCTTCTTGGACGCTGCCTGACCTGCTGTGTTTTCCCATCAAAACACTCGTGAGTCTCACCTCCAGCATCTGCAGTCCTCAATTTCTCATAATAGAAAAGGTTATTGATTTGAATAAGGATAATGATTGTGTGGTTGGAAAGGACAGAATTTAGAGTTAAGGATGCACTAGCAGACAAGGCCAGGGATTGCTGAAATACCAATAAGGCAGAGTTAAATGGACACAGCGTTCATAACAAAATGGATGAATTATTAGCACAGATAAAAATATATATTTATAAGTGTGTATAACCTGATAACCATAGACACATGTTGGCAAGTTGAAGATGTTTGGAACCTAAACACCGAGGGATATTTGACATCTTGAAAACATAGGAATGGCAGAAAAGGTGGTTGGTTAGCTCTGTTAAATAAATATATCATTAGTACAGTAGTGAAAGGCTATTGTAGTCCAAAAGAACAAGATGTAGAACCAATCTGGGCAGAAATGAAAAAAAGGAAAAGTAGGATGTCATTTTCTGGGTAGTAATTACAGGCCCTAAGCAGTACTTACACTGTACAACACAGTAGACAGGAAAAAAATGGATAATGTATGAAAGTTATTGCAGTAGCTATGTAGATTAGTTGAATCTGATTGGAGAAGGTAACCTAGAAATGATTTCTTAGACTGTATGCAGGGTAATTTCTTACTGCAGCCCAGTTTAGAACCAACCAGAGAGAGATGTATTCTAGATCTGGCAGTTATCAATGGGAAAGAATTAAACAATAACAATAATAATTAAACACAAACCTCCTTGTGAAGAAGTATCTAGATGCCAGTAATCATAACATCATAGAATTCCATGTTCACTTTGAGAGGAGAAATATGGATTCAGACTGTTTTTCTAAATCTAAATAAAAGCAACTCTAATGGTATAGAGGAAGAGTTGGCAAAAATGTGACCTGGGAAATGAAATGAAAACAAAGTAGAGATGGAGTGGCAGATTTTTAAGGGGATATTTAATTGATCTCGGCAAACATTTATCCCAGTGACAAAGAAAGACTTTTTGAGAAGGTTGCATGACCTTTGGCTAATAAGGAAGCATTGTCATAAATGTGTTGTTATTTCATGTTTTATGGAGAAAATTGGTCTGTCTTTAAAATGTACACATGAAGTCTGAACAAATGTCCTCCAGAAACCACAGGACTTTTCTTGTCGGATTCAACTGCAGTCAAAAGCAGGCACTCAGACTGTGCTATATTCAAAGTCACTTGCAAAACTTAATTAAATAACTCAAGTATTCCAGGATGGTCCATTAAACCCTCAAAAGTTGTGATGTTCAAGATACATTCTCTAATGTTGAACAGGAGACAGGAGGGACACCCTGTCGAATTACTTGACTTTGTGGATTTTGTTTGATTGTGATAAAGCTGGCTGGTGTCAGCCATTTTAAGGAGAATTAATTAACAGAGTGAGAGAAACATCTTGAAACAGCCATTGCTTCTCAACAGGGAGACAGAGCAGATTGCTGGACTGAACCAGGCTGTCAAAGGTCACAACCAGTAATGCTATAAAGGTGAAACAAAAAACAGTCACCATTCATTTCCAGGACTGTTTTACATTTTTCTCTTAAGAGAGCAACCAATTATTCCAATTATTTGATGACAGAAGCCATAGCAGCTGTTGAATCTGACTTCAAATCTTCAACCCCTTTACTTCAGAAGGAGGGTTTTCAGTATACCAGGTCTACAACAATAGTAGAGACTGATCTCATCAGCATATGTAACTTTTTCTCCTTACTTGAAATATATGGATCTGTGTTTTACTTAATAAATCTATCATTTCTTACTATAGCAACTGACAACAAGAGTTGTGGAATAAACTGAACTTTTATCTTGTGCAACTGGTTATTTTTAAATTGAACCACACACACATTAAAGAGCCTACAGTCAGTTAAGCAACTTCTTAGTTCCTGGATCTCTCTGAAGACACCATCTAGTGTATGGTTATATTGGGGGTAGTACATTGAAAGGGTCAGTGTACAGTTCTGAGAAGGCTAGTGGTAGGTCAGAAGATTGGACAGAATTTAGGGACTGGCAATGAATTACTTTAAAAAACACCAGAAAACTTAAAATAAACAATTCACATACAAAAAAAATGATCTAATTACTTGCTCAGTAATAAGTTATTGTACAGACATCCGTTCTCCCAACTGTGAAAATCAAAAGATGTGGACACAGTGAATTGAACTTTCAAAACTCATTTGATTATACCATAAGCCATAGTTTTCGGGCCCTTTATTTTTCTCTTTTTAACCCTCTTTTTCTAATCAATCTGTTCAGGGATGTTATTATCCACTTCTGGAGCAGGTGGGACTTGAATCCAGGCCTCTGAGTCCAGTGGTAGTGCTGCTACCACTGCACCACAAGAGGATCCATATTCTTTTACAATTGTGGATTGGAGCTGAGAACTGGGGATTTTGAGCTGGAAATGACTTATGGACTTTGGGACAGCTCATGGTAAAAGGAAAAGAACAGATCAAATAAACTTTGTTTCTGAGGCCAAGCCTGGAAGGTCATTATGGGCTGAGCCTTGATCAAAAGGGTTCCTACAGACATGGAGACCCTTGGAAAAGCATTGTGCTTAAACCATGGCAGACATTGACTATTAACAAGGTCAGTACCTGGGAATTAGTTCCAGCAAGTCTGGAAGAAACCCTATGTTCAAGCAAAAGGCATTTGTTAAATGATCATTGAGGCCTCAGGAAGAGTTGGTCAGTTGATCAGGATGGAATCAAAGGTGAAGTCTTTCTTTTAATTATATTTTCTGGGGAGTTGGGCTTGGCTGTGATATCATTTGTTGGAAACTGAGAGAGTAGAAAGCTGAGTGGAAAGTATTGCTATCCATAACTAAATGAATTAGGATGGTGACTCTAATCAATGCTTCCAGAAAAAGGAGTCCATATCTACACCTGTGAAATGATGTATTGCGAAACCCATTTAAGTAATCCAGTTTTGTTATTCTTTCTTATTTATCCCTTAACTACATTCATTTGGCTGTTTGTCTTTTGTGTTAATGGGGGCCTGAGGACAAATGGTTTGGGTTTAAAGCATTCATATTAATTGGTTTTCCTTGATGTTTTATGTTTTTCTCTGCTAAAGTTATTGTATCTTTAATAAATAGTTAAGTCTTTTGTTTGAGCAACAAAAGCAATATCTGGAATTAATTATTCACAAAGTCTGGGATTGGTTGTTTAAAAGTCTGGTTATGAATTATCGGAATAATTAAATGGGGTCATCAACAGTGTAATTGTACTGTGCCGTGAGTACAGTGGGAGAACAGCTGGTTCAACTCTCTGTAACCGTGTCACAGCAACAGGAATAGAGGTAGACCATTCAGCCCATTGATCCCAATGCTGCCATTCAATGAGATCATGATTGATCTGATAATCCTCAACTCTGCTTTCCTATTTTTCTCTTTCAGCCTTGATTCCCTTACTAATTAAAATCTGCCTGACACAAATAATATGCCAATTATGCCACATCCAAGGCATTATTGTGTAACTATTAGATCCAAACTAAAGAGGCCACTTTTAGAAGGCAAATTACAGTAATCTATCTAGAGCAGAAAGAGGAGTCTATCTACTTGTAGCTGAATGGCAAGTATCACAGAGTGCTTGCAGATTGGCTACACTGGATATGCAAAGATGGCACATGAGTGTACTCTACCCTGATAGCAGACTTCCTGATAGAAATAATTTTTAAGCAGCTCTAGCAACAAGTGAACTAAAGAGTAAACTATTAGCAATCATGAAGGAATAGGAAAAGAAAATGCTGGGGAAACCCAAGTCTGGCAGCATCTGTGGAGGGAGAAACTGAGTTAACATTTAGAGTCTACAATTTGGAGAAGGTTTGCCAGATTGATTCCTAGAATAGGTGAGTTGGCTTATGAGAAAAGGAAATGGAATGCTGACCTTTATTTCAAAGAGAATGGACTTTGAAAATAGGGAACAAAAAACTGCAGATGCTGGAAATCCGGAACAAACAAAAATATGAGTTGTAGGAGAAACTCAACAGGCCTGACAGAAGAAGTGAAACCAAAAAAGTGATTGGACTCAAAATTCTGATGTTGTTTTTCTCTCTTCACAAATGCTGCCAGATTAACTGAGTTTCTCCAGTATTTTCTGTTTCTGTTTGATTAAAAATAGGAAGGTTTTGCTAAAATTAGTCAGACCACAGCTGGCATATTGCAAATGGTTTTGAACCCCTTATCTGTGGAATAATGTACTGATCATCCAGATAAGTTCCTTGGAATGAAGGGATTGTCTCAGGAGGAGAAGTTGAGTAGTTTGGGGTCTGTAGTCATTGGACATTAGAAGAATGAAAAGCAAACATACAAGATTTTTCTTGGACTTAACAAGGTGGATGCTAAGGGGCTGTTTCCCGTCAGAGAATCTAGGACTAGTAGGCATTGTCTCAGAATACGAAGTCACCCATTTAGGACAGAGATAAGGAGGAATTCTCTCATCAGCAGGTAATGAATCTGTGGACTTCTTTACTCTTAAGGCTGAGTTATTAAATATATTCAAGGCTGAGATCAACAGGCTTTTATTCAGTAAAGGAATGAAGCAAAATGGGGAATGGGTAGGAAAGTGAAGTATCCACTCTAGGATTACCAGATCAGCCATGACCTCTTTGAATGGCAGAGAAGACTTAATGGAATGAATGGTACATTTCTATCTGATGATCACAAGGACAGGCTACGCTTATACCTGCTGGTGTTTAGAAGACTACGAAGCAAATTGATTGCACCATATAACATTCAGAAGGATCTTCATATTGTGGATGTGGAGAGGATGCTTATTCTTATGGGAGAATCTAGGAATAAGAGCGCCTGTTTATAAATCAGGAGTCACCCATTTAAAGCAGACATGTGGCATTTTCTTTCTGTCGGTCTGGAGACTTGGGAGCTCTCACCAAACAATGGTGGAATGAGAGTCTTATACATTTCTAAAATAGAGGTAGGTTACCACCACTTTCTCAAGGATAGCTACAGGCTGGGTAACAACTGGTGGCCCAGTCAGCAATACCCACATCCCATGATTGGATAAAAAAAAAGTTGGCTCCTTCCTGTGCTAAAGGGCTTACATTATGAAAGAAGGGTTGAACAGGTTAGGTGTTTACTAGGGAGTTTAGAAGAGTAACAGTTACCTTATTGAAACACATCAACTCCCATGGAGACTTGATGGGGTAGAGTCTGAGAGAGTGTTTATCCTGTAGGAGAGAGTGTTACTAGTTTAAGCATAAAAGATATGCTTCTAAGAACGAGATGGGTGGAAATGTGTTCTGTCAAACATCCCTTAGTCTGTGAAATTCTCTTCCCCATGAAACAGTGCAGACTGGGTCATTAAATTTAGTTAAAAACAAACGTAGATTTTTAAATGACAAGGTGTCAAGGAGTATGGGTTAGATAAGAAAATAGAATTGAGACCACAACCGGATCTGCCAGGTTTATATTCAATGGTGTGTTTCAAAGGGCAGAATGGTTTATTCCTGCTCTTAGGTCCACTATGTCCTTTGCTTCCCAAAACAATGAATATTCAAAGCTTTGCTCCAAAATTATCTTCAAATCGTTTAGCCACAAGATGGTGCTATTGTCCACAACATGTTACTTGGGTTCTGGCACTTCCATGTTGAAAACTCAGTGTAGTTTACAAAGGCTTTGAATTCTGTGTTCAGTTTTAAATGTTTATACATATTATTCTTGAAGTGACTAGCTAGTGATTGCAAATATTTAACACATTCACTTGAAATTTATTCCTCAACACTATTCAATTTAGTCTAAAATACATTTTACAATATTACAAGAAGAAATTTCAGAACAACATGTTAAATGTTTCTACACTGATATCTCTTGTTGCTATCTCAAAACTCACCAAAGTAATTAAATTTGATTTGATTTAATTTATTATTACCACATGTACTTAGGTACTGTGAAAGTTTTTGTTTTGAGCGCAGTACAGGCAAATCATACTATACCCATTGTGCATTGGGTTAATAGAACAGAACGAGCAATACAACGTTACAGCAGCTGAGAAACTGCACAAAGAACAAGATGAACACTAAACTTAACATTTGAGACATCTATTCAGAAGTCCAACCACAGCAGGGGAGAAGCTGTTCTTGAATCTGTTGGGATGTGTGTTTAAGCTTTTGTAACTTCAAATCAACAGAAGAGCTAGAAGAGAGTGTAACTGGGGTGGGAAGGGTTTTTGAACATATTGGCTGCCTTCCTGAGGCAGTGGGAAGTATAGATGGAGTCAATGGATGGAAGTTTGGCTTGCTTGATGGACTGGGCTATTTCACAACTTTTTAATCATTTCCTTATGATCCTGGGTAGAGCAGTTGTTGTACCAAGTCATATCCAGATAAAAAGTTTTCTGTGGTGCATCTATAATAGTTGGTCAGGGTCCTTATGGAATTGCCGAATTTCATTAGTTCCTGAGGAAGAAGAGGTGCCTTCTTGACTGTCGCATCTTCATAGTGGACCAGGACAGATTGTTAGTTATTGTTACTCCCAGGAACTTGATGCTGACCATCTCCACCTCGGCATCATTGGTATACATAGGGGTGTGTCCTCACCTTGCTTCCTGAAGTCAATGACCAGCTCTTTCATTTTGCTGATGTTGAAGGAGAAATTATTATCTTTATACCATAACACTAAGCACTCTACCATTTTTCTCTATTCTGCCTCATCAAAGTAAGAGTGAAACCAATGAATCAGACTGATGCTAACTATTGTGTTGGTGACTAGTCATTTTATCGATTTGATTAAACAAACTGCAGGACACCAACAAGATGCAATGGTTCACGGATGCTACACCTTGCTTTAAATTACTTGAGGACTCAGAATGGTAAGGAGTTTCAAGGACTTGAATTCAGCTTAGTCAGAATACATGAGGAGGAAGATTAACTAGATTGGTATATTTGAGCTCAGCTGAAAAAAAGAGACGGTTCAGAGAAGTAATGACCATAAAACAGGGAGAAAATAGCAAGGACAATGAAGAAAAGAATGATTTTAGTAACTCCGCTTTTCAATGAGTTAATAATTAACAGTGATGAGTATAATGTTGATGTGTTGTATGTGGACTTCTACCAGACATTCAGTTGTTTTGCCCACTTAGCTGTACCTAGCATATATATGAGACAGTGGCAGTGGGCATATGATTTTGGCTAAGAGATGGGAAACAGAATAGTGATGAACTGAAGGTACACATCCTCTAGGATTCCTCAAGGCTCAGTCAGAGCATTGGTGTGTACTTTGGTGTGTACTGGGACACAATTTCAAAATTGGCAGATATCACAAAATTTGGAAGTGCTGTGAACTGTGAGGAGAATTGTGAAATACTTCAAGAGGACATTGGCTAGTGGATACATGAAAGATTAATTTTAATGCAAAGAATGTTGAAACGATAGATTTTAGTCAGACAAATAAGAGACAATATAAATAAAGAATACAATTCTAAACAGGGTACAGAGAGAGTTCTGGGAGTATGTGTGCATACAGCTTTGAAGTTGATAGGGCAGATTGTGAAATTCCAAAGGGTCCCAGATATTGTAGCAATAATGACAATGATCTAATAATCACTTGCACGTGAGGAATTGATTCAATTCCTTGGGTCAGCATATTTAAAACAATATAAAACATTTTAAGTTATAAATCAAACATTACCTGCTCATTTATTAAACCATATTATCTAACCTGGAGACTCACCTTCAGAGTTTTCAATTTCTGAGGATATACAAACACAAGAGAAGGAATATAGGAGGCCACCTGGTCTTTCCATCCTGCTTTACTATTCAATAAGATCCTTGCTGATTGATTTTGACTTTAACTCTATATTCCTGATACCATCTTTCTAAAGCTCCTTGAGAATGTGGATAATAAGTTGAAGACATTAATCATCTTATTCCAAAACCATTCATTATTTCTTCAAAGTCTTGTGACATAAAATTTGAATTTTGATCTGATTGCATTTCTTTGGAGTAAGCCATATCGTGTAAACAATTGCGTTACATTTTTCACTGTCATTTTTGCCATAAAGTTCTTCAAACACACTGCTTTGGGATATCTTGTTGAAATACCTGTAATCGCAAAAAGGTACTGATTCCTAAAACCAAAAGAGAAAATGCTGGAAAATCTCAGCAGGTCTGGCAGCATCTGTAAGGAGAGAAAAGAGCTGATGTTTCGAATCTAACTGACCCTTTGTCAAAGCTTTGACAAAGGGTCAGTTAGACTCGAAAGGTCTGGTGAGATTTTCCGACATTTTCCCTTTTGGTTTCAGATTCCAGCATTCGCAGTAATTTGTTTTCATCGATACTGATTCCTAATCCTACTTTGTGACCATGGTCCGACACATTTATTAAACCCCTGTTAAATGCTGGTTCAAAAGCTGGCAGAAGAATTAAAAGGTGCAGGTTTCATCGACTGGTTTCTCCTCATGATCTGATATGAAAAATGTCACCAAATTTTTATGTAATCATGGTTAATAAAAATGTCTCAGCTTTTCCACCTGCATTTTCCTAATCCCTAAATGACCTGCAATTTGAATTTTACAAGCCACTCTAAAATGTTGTGGCATTCAAATGGAAATACTACTTGACACACTTGTGATGGGAACTGTGCCTTTAAGAGAGAGGTGTTCTGTGCTGCTTCTCCTGTAGAGTGCTGTTGCCACAGTGGTGTAGGGATGTTGATTCAAACAAGCAGTTAGTAAACAGCTTTTCACTTCTCCACGAGTGATTTTTTTTATGAGACAAAAGATTTATGAGCGGGCGAGGTCCGGGCTCACACAGACCCAGAAAGGCTTTTAGTTTTGCTTTCAGTTAACGAGAGAGTTTCTGCTGGCTGCTGAGCTAAAGGCTTTAGTTCCTGGCTGCTGCAGTGAAGTCTTAGACAGTGAGGCTTCCTTGTAAAATTCAAAAGGGGAAGATTGTTTCTTTTCTCCAGACTGGAGAGCGAGACGCTATGTAAGAATCCTAATGTTTATGTTTGCATTTATGGGATGCTGTCTATATAGGAACAGTTGATGATTAGTGGTTAAATAATACATTATCTTGTTAAGTATTTCAATAGAGTTAAAGTTACACCAGTTCTGTATTTATTTTGTATTTTAACTGTATTGTAAGAATAAACTGTACTTTGCTTAAAGCCGAGTGATGTGATCCAATTACATCTGGAATGCTGTACCTTACACTTGCCTTTTAGTCAATTATTGGTAAGCCATTCCATAACATGTGATAGAAATGGAGTAACAATAATATGATTTCTTCACCACATGATCCCCAAGTCGAATGATGGAGCTGAACACATGATTATCACAAATATCTAATCCTCAAATGTAGACAGACCTATAGAGCTTTACACTTTACAATGTTACCTCTGCACATAATTACTCTGAGTGTAATCATTCTATCGTTGATGGAGCTAATATTTGGCAGACCAGGTAATGCTAACTGACCCACGGGTACCCAAAGTGCACCCTTTGAAACTCGAGAGCGGCTTGTGAAACTGCAAAGGAAAATGACCAATGCAATGACTAAAAATATGGATGTAGACTTATCAAAATGACAAGCAGAATTAGTTCAGATGCCAGTTATGGAAGGTATATGGTGAGAAGGCCAGTGCTGTCTCATGTATCTGTGTTCAGGGCATCCTTCAACGATGTCTTTCTATAGTTTCTGTAGTGACATTAACACATGACTCATTCAATAGATTGTGGCTTGTGTGAGGTCATGGTATGCTGGAATATCTGCATTTGCTGGTGTCTATGATGCAGACTACCTGCAACATCTAGGTGGATTGATTGTATTTTCACTTCAGCACTATTCACGCTATGCACAGAGTTGGTGAACTGTTGCATGCTAAAAGTTTTATATTCATAGGTGTGGTCAGTTTGAGTTGGTGCATCAACATTTGCTCTAGTGCACTACCTCGTCAATACCCTTTTCTGCAAGATGCATTGTAAAATTGATTGAAAGCTGGGCATTTACTTTGTCCTTGCAGAAGGTCACACCTTTGGTTTTCTCATGATTGTGTCAACCAACAAGTTTGGACTAGGGCTTTGTAAGCTTTTGTGGGTTTGCAAAGATCACTACATGCTTCCATCCATCCTTCAGGAGCTCTTCGGTCCAAAAAGTTCATGCTTCTGGGAGACATCTATGGAGATGGATGCGATCATCAACTCAACAATTCTTTTCAACACCCTTCCATTTGAAAAAGTTCGTAATGAGTCTCTTTCTCTGGATCTGCTCATGAAATGCTTTCTGGATTCTGTCGGCCTCTGTCTAAGTGTCATGAATTCTAGTCAATAAATAGTTTAATCTGAATTGGCACTAGTCTTGTAATGAGATCAATACCTTTTGGGATCTTTTGGCCCTTTGGCTATTCAATATCTTAAGTCTATGCAGAGCAATTTTAAATTCCAATACCACCAAGAGGTATGAGGAGAAAACAGGAATAAAGCATTGAGGCCCAGGATCAGCCAATCCTGTTGAATGGAGGAGCAGGCTCAAAGGGCCACACGACCTAGTCCTGCTCCTAGTTTTGATGTTTCTGTGTTCCCAATTCCTAAACAAATCTAAATGGCTTGTTTTTCCATGTCAGTGGTGCCACTGTTTAAGAAGGGCGGTAAAGATAAGCCAGGGAACTATAGACTAGTGAGCCTGACCTTGGTGGTGGGCAAGTTGTTGGAGGGAATCCTGTGGGACAGGATGTACATATATTTGGAAAGGCATGGACTGATTAGGGATAGGAGAAAGTGAGGACTGCAGATGCCGGAGACCAGAGCTGAAAGTGTGTTGCTGGCAAAGCACAGCAAGTCATTCCTGAAGAAGGGCTCATGCCCGAAACGTCGATTCTCCTGCTCCTTGGATGCTGCCTGACCTGCTGCACTGATTAGGGATAGTCAACATGGCTTTGTGTGTGGGAATTCATGTCTCACAAACCTGATTGAGTTTTTTGAAGAAGTAACAAAGAAGATTGATGAGGGCAGAACAATAGATGTGATCTATATGGACTTCAGTAAGGCATTCGACAAGGTTCCCCATGGGAGACTGGTTAGCAAGGTTAGATCTCACGGAATACAGGGAGAACTAGCCATTTGGATACAGAACTGGCTCAAAGGTAGAAGACAGAGGATGGTGGTGGAGGTTGTTTTTCAGACTGAAGGCCTGTGACCAGTGGAGTGCCACAAGGATCAGTGCTGGCCCCTCTACTTTTTGTAAGTCATATAAATGATTTGGATGCGAGCATAAGAGGTACAATTAGTAAGTTTGCAGATGACACCAAAATTGGAGGCGTAGTGGACAGCGAAGAGGGTTACCTCAGATTATAACAGGATTTGGACCAGATGGGCCAATGGGCTGAGAAGTTGCAGATGGAGTTTAATTCAGATAAATACGAGGTGCTGCATTTTGGGAAAGCAAATCTTAGCAGGACTTATACACTTAATGGTAAGGTCCTAGGGAGTGTTGCTGAACAAAGAGACCTTGGAGTGCAGGTTCATAGCTCCTTGAAAGTGGAGTCGCAGGTAGATAGGATAGTGAAGAAGGCATTTGGTATGCTTTCCTTTATTGGTCAGAGTATTGAGTACAGGAGTTGGGAGGTCATGTTGCAGCTGTACAGGACATTGGTTAGGCCATTGTTGGAATATTGTGTGCAATTCTGGTCTCCTTCCTATCAAAAAATGTTGTGAAACTTAAAAGGGTTCAGAAAAGATTTGCAAGGATGTTGCCAGGGTTGGTGGATCTGAGCTACACTGAGAGGCTGAACAGGCTGGGGCTGTTTTCCCTGGAGCGTCGGAGGCTGAGGGGTGACCTTATAGAGGTTTATAAAATCATGAGGGGTATAGATTGGATCATTAGACAAAGTCTTTTCCCTGGGGTCAGGGAGTCCAGAAATAGAGGGCATAGGTTTAGGGTGAGAGGGCAAAGATATAAAAGAGACCTCAGGGACAACTTTTTCACACAGAGGGTAGTACATGTATAGAATGAGCTGCCAGAGGATGTGGTGGAGGCTGGTACAATTGCAACATTTAAGAGGCATTTGGATGGGTATATGAATAGGAAGGCTTTGGAGGGATATGGGCAGGTGGGACTAGATTGGGTTGGGATATCTGTTCAGCATGGACGGGTTGGACCGAAGGGTCTGTTTCCATGCTGTGCATCTCAATGACTCAATGACTCAGTCACATCTAAATGTAGAAGCCATAACTCTAAATGCTGTTTAAACATTTTAAAATTATTCAGGACACCTGCTGTGTCCTAATTTTAAACTTGGGCTTTTTTTTGGATATTCTGACAACATGACTTTGGCTTTGTAAAGGGAAAAGGAACGCAGGGCTACAGGAAAAGGAGTAACTTAAATTTCCCTTGCAAGACTCAATACAGACTCAATGTTTATCATGGGCGATGCTTAGATTGTGTCTTAATGGAAATGGTCATTGCCTGGGACCTGTGTGACATAAATGTTACATGCCCCTTTTCAACCAAACATAGATGTTTTTCCGATCTTGCTGCATTTGGTTGTGGGATGCTTCAGTATCTAAGGAGCTGTGAATCATGTTGAACAACGTACAATCATCAGTAAACATTGTCACTTTTGACCTTATGATGGAGGGAAGATCATTGATAAAACAGCTTAAGATGGTCAGGCCTAGGACAGTAACCTGAGGAACTCCTTAGAGATGTCTTGGAAGTCAGATGACTGACTTCCAACATCCATAACTATCTTCCTATGTGTCAGGCATGTCTCCAACCAACAGAGAGTCTCCTCCCAGTTCTCAGTGACTGGTTTTGCTCGGGTTCCTTGATGTAACACTTGTTCAAATATTGTATAGATGTCAAAGGCTGTCATTCTCATCTCACTTTTAGAATTCAGTTCACTTGCCCATGTTTGAACCAAGGCTGTAATGTGGTCAGGAGCTGAATGGCCCTGGTGAATGTTCCCTCTGCAGCCACTCCAAAGTTCTGCACAAGGCAGTTAGCATCACCATGCCAATTGCAGCATTGACTTCTGGTTCTGAAAGAATCTTTCCAAGGAAGTGCTGATTGATAACATTGTTAATGACATCTACCATCACATTTTGATGATGGAGAGTAGAATGATAGGACACCAATTGATCAGGTTGGATCTGTCCTTTTTTTTGTGCACAGGACACGCTTGGGCAATTTTTCACCTTGTTGATGCCACAAGTGTCATGTGATAACAGTTGTATTATCAAGCGTAGTAAAATAAATCAATAGATGATAAATAATTCAATGATTTGCTTTAATATCATAAAATGTTTATAGTATTATATGGTAACTTAATTAGTTACAAATTGCAAACACATTACAGAAATCAGCAGAAACAATCAAAAGAGTTGTAAAGTAAATAACAGCTTCATTCAGTTTGACTTTTTCCCTCATTTATTATTTCATTATGGTTGAAGTGGTAAAAAGCAGTCATTAATTGGATCCAGCCGTTTCCTGCCTAATCTTATTTCTGAGTGCACAATGTTTGACATTACGGGTCAAATGCTTCCTCATCGAGCTCCTTCCTGAATCCCCACCATCTCCTGTAGCTGTCAGGAGGAAGGAGGGGGTGGGACTTTTTGACTGGTTAGGGCAAACAATCCTCCCCTGCTGAGAGACATATGGTTGCTCTGAAGATTTTTTCTGGTTACACAAGAGCCCATGATTCTCTCTCTCTCTCTCTCTTTATTTCATGGTCTGCTGGAAAGGAAAAATGTTTTTTTCAGATTCTCTACAGTGTGGAAACAGGTCCTTCAGGCCGACCAAGTCCACACAGACCCATTTCCCTCTGACTAGTGCACCTAACACTATGGGCAATTTAGCATGGCCAATTGAGAACGTGCAAACTCCACACAGACAGTTGCCTGAGGCTGGAATCAAACATGGGTCCCTGGCGCTGTAAGACAGCAGTGCTAGCCACTGAGCCACCATGCCATCACATTGTTTCCCCTAGATGTAAAATGTGGCTGAAAGAGTAACTTGGGAATGAGCAGCTTCCTATCTTGGGATACATGCAAATGTACTGGGACCATGATTCTATGTTTGGAATGGACTACCACCAGAATTGGACTGGACCAGGATTCTAGTAAAAAGGATAAATGGAGGCGAGCAGAAGGGTTTTAAACTAATCGTGTGTTAAGGGTGGGTGGATGCTGACCCAGGTATGGACCCAGGAAATATGGTGTAGAGACACATGGAAAATGTATTTCTATACATAAAATACTTAACTCCATTCTCAACAGCATTGTGAGTGTCTCTGCACCACAAGGACAGTCATGGTTTAAGAAGGTAGCTCACCACAACCTTCTCCAAAGCATGCAAGAATAGGCAACAAGGATTGGTTTATTGGTGACTTGTAACCTACAAATAAACAAAAAGACATCAATTCAAAATCAAATGATGTGAAAGAGAGTAGAGTTACAGCCAGAAATTATACTTTAAAAACTGCAGTTTAATGAAACATTAAAAGTAATTAAATGAGTAAATAGAAATAAGAAACATGTAGTAAAACCTGAGAACAGAAAGACAGGTTAGACTGTGTGGTCTAATTACGATAGCTAGCTAAAGGGCTTCGAAAGCTTGCAGTTTCAAATAAACTTGTTGGACTATAACCCGGTGTTGTGTGACTTTTAATTATTCATTGTTACACATACACAATCAGTGGAAAGATAATCATAGTCACATTGTCATAGAGGTCAGCAACACAGAAAAAGGCAAATCAGCCCATTGACTCTGCGCCGATCAAATAAAAACACCTAACTATTCTATTCCATTTTCCAATATTGCCTCATAGCCTTGGTGTCACAAATGTATTGTCACTCAATTCCAATTTTTTTTTAAGGGAAGGCTAAGCTCCATATTTCTAGCAGAAGACTCAGATCATAGATCCTGCAGAAATATGGAGAATACCTTCATAGAATCTCTCCAATGTGTAAAGAAGCCATTTGGCCTATTGAGTCTGCACCAACCCTCTGAAGAGCATCCCAGCTAGACCCAGGCCTGCACCATATCCACGTAACCCCACATATAGCATGGCCAATCCACAAAATCCATACATCTTTGGACTGTGGGAGGAAACTGGAGTATCCAGAGAAATCCTAAGCAGATACAGAAAATATGCAAACACCACTCAGTGGCTCAATGGTTCACACTGCTGCCTCAGTTCCAGGGACATGGATTCAATTTCAGCCTCGGGCGACTGCCTGTATGGAGTTTGCACATTCTGCCCACGTCTGCATGTGTTTCCTCTGGGTGTTCCGGCTACCTCACAGTACCAGGGACCCAGGTTAAATTCCAGCCTTGGATGACTATCTGTGTGGAATTTGTACATTCTCCCCAGGTTTGCATGGGTTTCCTCTAGGTGGTCCAGTTCTTCCATCAGTTCAAAGATATGCAGGTTACATGAATTGGCCATGTTAAATTGCCCATAATATTCAGGAATGTGTAGCTTAGGTGGATTAGTCAGGGGAAATGTAGAGCAAGAGGGTAGGGGAATGGTTCTGGGCAGGTTACTCTTCAGAGGGTTGGTGTGGGCTTGTTGTACCAAATGGCTTTTCCACACTGTAGGGATTCTTGGATTCTATGACCACACAGACAGTCACCTGAGAGTGGAGTTGAGACAGGGCCCCTGGTGCTGTGAGGCAGCAGTGCTACTCACTGTCCACCATGCCACCCCCTTCAATGCAATTGTGCCCTTTCAATATATGACAGCAAGGGAAGGTAAACCGTACTCCCTTTATCATGTCAGTCGTTGTATTCTGTAGTTTATTCATCTAGCAGCACAGATTGGGACGTGGACAGCTCCTGTCAAATGACAAGCATGTAAGTGTGAGCTAGGGTGCCAGTGGGAAAGTGGCCATGTAGGTGGGGTGCACAGTGGGTGGGGTACCAGAGTACAAGCTGGTATGGATAAGTGATTCAGTCTTTAAAGCGGGTATGGAGATGTGGGAGGTATATATTGTGGTAAGGAATGGCTGGTATCTTGTGCCAGGAGGAGGATATTGTCAGGTTCCATGAGGGGAGTGATGTTGGGGGTTAGGTCCTGGTGGTGGGGGAAGAAATGTTGTTCGGTCACAGGGAGAAGGAATGGAGATGATGGCTCCCACAGTGTTGGTAGTCAGATTCAGAAGCAGAGGAGGGTGCCATTGGTTCCCAGGGGCGGAGGAAGATTGTGACAGGTCCTGGGTAGGAAAGGGGCTGTCAGGTGTTGGGGGCAATGTTGGGTCCTGAGGTGGAAGAGTGTCAGTTCCTGGGTGGGAGAGGAATGCCGAAAATAGAGGAAATGTTTGAGGGTTAAGGTCCCTAAATGGGAAAAAAGGTTTTGGCGCCTGAAAGTGGGACTGAGCAATGTTAGGTCCTGAGGTGGAGAGGAGATGTCAGGTCCAGGGACAAGCACAATGGAGAGTTGCAGGGGCCCAGAGAGGAAAGGGGGAAGATGACTGATTTGGCAGTGAGTCAGAGGGGTTTTGGGTCATGGTTCAGGGAGATAAGGGGTCTGTGGGAGATCAGGTAAGTTATGGGGAGGGGGTCACGTTAATAGTTATCCAGGAGTTGAACTAGGTTTATAATAGTTAGCATTTCTCAAATAACTATTAATTCACCTGCAGTGGAGCTCTCTGATTTGAAAGGAGACTTTCAGAGGGTTCCAGACTTGAGCAATTTCCCCCGTTGCCTTTTTCAGGTTCCGGGGCAATATTTCAGAGACCGCATGTTGGTGATTCCACAAGGTCCAATACCTCTTACACACGTTGCAAATACATATATCCAGCCATCAGAAAATCCAGGCATTATTCAAAGGAACAAATGAAAGGAAAAGCAGGTGGATATCAACTTGCAGCACATGACGTGATGGCAGTCATGGATATTTAGCTGCAAGACTACAGTCAGGATTGTAAACTAAAGATATCTGTTTATAGGGCCTATGGGAAAGATAGGGAAAATAGTAGAAGAAAAGGAGAAGTCATGGTGATGAAGGATGAAGTCAAATGAATGACAATAAAGGATGTAATGTGAGGTTAGCAGGCACTGGACACTTTCTGGAGAATTAAGAAATAGAAAAGAATTTAAGACTACAGAATCAACTCTGTCCCCAGTCGCTCGTACTAAACCATCCTCTTCTCTCAACATCTGCCAATCCTCCTGAACCCATTCTCTCTCATCCCAAATGGCTCCTCTAACTTGACCCACCAATTATTTGATCATTAACCTGATGATCCCCTAAGGGATACTCCTGATGAAGGGTTTATGCCCAAAATAGCAACTACCCTGCTCCTCGGATGCTGCCTGACCTGCTGTGCTTTTCCAGAGCCACACGTTTTGACTCTACCCCCTAACTCAACTCAACTAATGCTCTGACTGCTATCCATCAACTACCAAGCTAGCCTCCTGGTCTGAACTTATCACTGACATGAACTGAATAAGAGTCAGCATCCAACTTTATCCCAATGTCTGATTACCCCCAAACCTGTCTGACCAGCCCCTGACCTGACTACCCACCTACCTCACCCACATGTCCATTTAGCACTGAACCAACATGTCACCTCACCAATCTATCCATTCATTTATTCACTCAATCATTTAACAAACATTCAAACAAGACCTTTATGCTTGCCAGATGTAAGCTGGAGTCATAGGAAGTTGTGACATCATATATTCTGCCTGAGTCTACAGCGCAGCTATTGAGCTTTCCAAGGGTTTCTGTGCTCAACTTGCTCTAGGAAAGCTGCACTAGGATGGCCCGGCAAATGAAGAGCAGTATTATGGAAGGGAAAAGCGCAAGTGGAGCAGCAATCTGATGATGTTTGCAGGGCCAGGGAGACCATGGTGTATGAGTGCCTATCATTAAATATGGCAGGACAAGTAGAGAGAATAGTTAATAAATCATAGGCATAAGTAAAAGGGGTATAGGCTGCAAGCAGAGGAAGTTTATGCTGAATTTATAAGAAACATTACTTAAACCTCAAAACAGAACAAAGGATTGCAGATCTGAAACAAAAACAGAAGCAGCTGGAGAAATCCTGTGGGTCTGGCAGCATCTGTGGAAAGAAAACAGAGTTAACATTTCAGGTCCTGGGACTTTTCATCAGAACCCTGCTTAGACCTTAGCTAGAGTATTGTACAAGCTCTGTGTGCCACACGTTAGGAGGGTTGGGGACACATTATAGAATGGTTCCCCTGGTGAGCCACATCAGTTACAAAGGTAAACTGGAGAAGTTCGGGTTACCTTCTTTAGCAAGGAGAAAGCCAAAAGTAAATTTAGTTGGAGTTTCCAAAATCTTGAGAAGTCTGGACAGATGAGGTGGGCATAAACTGTTTCCACTCATAAATAATTCATGAGTGAGAGAGAACAAAATACAAAAAGTGATTTGCAAAAGAGGTAAGTTTGATGTGAATATCCTGTCATACAGCAGCTGGGTCAGTTCTAGTATCTATCAGCTAGATAACATTCACACATTATTGATCATGCTATGAAATACATGACCATTCATTTAATCTTTCCTGCCAACCATCCCATCACAGAACTTCTCTTTTGCTCTTCCTTCTTGTATTCTGTCAAAATCCTTGCATTTCTATCTGTCCTGAGTTGTAATGAAGAGTCATCCCTGACTTGAAAAACTAACTTGTGATTTTCTCCATCAATGCTCCTGACTTACTGACTATCTCCTGCATTTTGTGTTTTTGTTTTCAGTTCATGAACTATTCAGAGCAGAAATAGAAAGGAGACAAAAAAGAGAGAATTAACTGAGGAAGGTATTGTTAGCATTTGGTTATTTGTGTTTCAAATTATGGATTCTACTTGGTTAGCTCTGTAACATGCATATTGACATGCAATCTTTTTAAACAATAAGCATATTTTTGCATCTTTGATTCATGAAAATTCCTGAATATTTTAGGAATTTATATATATAAATTTAAGAACACAATTGCTTGCAACATTACTCAAGTGCTCTATTCACAAGGGAATAATATTTCTTTTTGTCCAGGAGACAACAGGTGTTGCAATGGCTAACCAGACTCTCTCGGCTTAATAGTTTATTTCCCCTTATGATAGAAACCCTGGTTCAATCTGAAATAATTGTGGTAGACAATCCTTGCTGTGCTCAGTCTAATTCATTCAATACAAGCTGACAGTTTATTATAGAAGATAAATGAAGCAAGGGACTAAGCCTCAATCATACGAAACACTGAAAAATCAGAATTATTCCTTAATTGTGTGCAGTAGAGAGTGATGCATGCTGACCTTATACATATAGACATTGCTCCCATGTGGAAAGTGATTGAAGAACAATTCCATGAATTTAAGGTCCATTAAGCTTCCAACTCATATATTCCCTTTTACTGTGGTCTTTGCAAAGTGTCAAGGTTTACTATGACATTCAAGTCCTTACAGAATTTGAATTTAAAAACAATTATATTAATCAATATAGGCACGCTCATCTTTTGCTTTGTTTATCCGTATCTAGATTACTAATATGCCATCTGTGTGCAACCAAACTGAATGCATGCCAATGATTATCACTTTTGTTTATCAAAAAAAAATCTCTCCACAAAACAGTGGACATTTTATCCTCGAGTTGTAGCTTAATTTTCAATTTGATATGGAATAACCATCTGCCCCTACATATATGTAAAACCAATTCAGAATTGAGATATTATGAATGGAATACTATGAAGAATCACTAACAGCAGCAAAGTATTTTGGCATATTTCAACCATGAGTTTTGTCTCGATCTGGATGATTAAAGTTTCCTAAGTGCTTCTTTGAAATTTCATAGTAACTCAGTCAGGATTTCCAAAAGGTAAGTATGTTGTTGTTTGAAGTAAGACACTTCATCGCAGCAAAGGTACACATTCAAATAGTTCATTTGTCTTTCTCTCCACATCATAACTGTTTATCAATATCATCAGGTCCTGAAATTCCATGGGGACTTCCTCCTCTGAGAGAAATGGACAGACCCACTTAAAAATTGAGTTGCATCCAAAAATCCAGCAATATCCTCAGAAGTCACACAACACCAGGTTATTGTTTAACAGGTTTATTTGAAATCACAAGCTTTCAGAGCGCTGCACGGCACGGTGGCACAGTGTTAAGCACTGCTGCCTCACAGCGCCAGAGACCTCAATTCAATTCCCGCCTCAGGCAACTGTCTGTGTGGAGTTTGCATATTCTCCCCGTGTCTGTGTGGGTTTGCTCTGGTTTCCTCCCACAATCCAAAAATGTGTAGGTTAGGTGAATTGGCCATGCTAAATTGCCTGTTGTGTTCAGTGTAGGGGAATGGATCTGGGTGGGTTACTCTTCAGGGGGTCAGAGTGGACTTGCTGGGCCAAAGGGCCTGTTTCCATACTGTAAGTAATCTAATCTAAAACCTTTGTCAGCTCCTTCCTCTTCAACTGACGAAGAAGCAGTGCCCTGAAAGCTTGTGATTTCAAATAAACTTTATGGACTATAACCTGGTGTCATGTGGCTTCTGACTTTGTCTACTCCAGTCCAATATTGGCACCTCCACATCACAGCAATATCTGAACAGGATTTCATGGCTTCTGGTTTACTTCAAACCTCCAGTGTTGAATATTTGTAATTGAAATTTGCTTTAGCCTCAAAGGGCATGCTTTAATTGTTTTATTCCTGATTATTAATGTGCAGAGTTTGGTGGACAAATATTTAAATTACTTATCTCAGTTTTATAATTCATTTATAGCAATCGATGAATGGAGTTGCAGAAAAAAAATCAATGACAATATTAATTGGCACTTGGAAAAATATGAATTACTAAGTGGAATCTATCATAGACCTGTTAAGTGCCTAACTTGATCAAGTTCTTCGATGAAGTAACAGAGATAGTGAGTAAGATAGTCTAGATGATAGAACATAGAATATTATATGCCCTTTGGCCCTCCATGTTGTGCTGCCCTGTGAAGCCGATCTGAAGCCCATCTAACCCATACTATTCCATTCTCGTCCATATGCCTATCCAATGACTATGTAAATGCTCGTAAATTGGTGAGTCTACAACTGTTTATGGCACGGCATTCCACACCCCCTACTACTCTCTGAAAACAAAAACTACTTCTGACATTTGTCCTATATCAATTACCCCTTAATTTGAAGCTATGCCCCACTCATGCTAGCCATCACCATTCAAGGAAAAGGGATCTCACTGTCCACCGTATCTAACCCTCTAGTTATCTTATACATCTCAATTAAATTACCTCTCAACCTTCTTCTCTTTAACGAAAACAGCCTCAAGTTCCTCAGCCTTTCCTCATAAGACTTTCCCTCCATTCCAGGCAACATCCTAGTAAATCTCCTTGGAATCCTTTCCAAAGCTTCCACATCCTTCCTATAATGTGGTGACCAGAACTGCATACAATACTCCAAGTGCGGCTAGACCAGAGTTTTGTACAGCTGCAGCATGACCTCATGGTTCCAAAATTCAATCTTTCTACTAATAAAAGCTAACTTACCGGCTAGGGCCTTCATAACAGCCCTGTCAACCTGGGTGGCAACTTTGAGGAATCTATGAACATGGGCACCAAGATCTGTCTGCCATCTACAGCACCAAGAATCTTACCATTTGCCTAGTAGTCTGCATTCCTGTTACTCCTTCCAAAGTGAATCACCTCACACTTTTCTGCATTAAACTCCATTAAACTCTGCAGCTTATCTATGTCCCTCTGTAACCAACCACATTTTTCAGCACTATCCGCAACCTTAGTGTCATGTGCAAACTTACTAACCCAACCTTCTATGCCCTCAACCAGGTCATTTATAAAAATGACAAACAGCAGTGGACCCAAAACAGATCCTTGCAGTACACCACTAGTAATAGAACTCCAGGATGAACATTTCCCATCAACCCCCCACCCACTGTTTTCTTTCAGCTAGCCAATTTCTAATCAAAACTATTAAATCACCCTCAATCCCATGCCTCTGTATTTTGTGCAGTAGCCTACCATGGAGAACCTTATCAAACGCCTTACTGAAATACATATACACCACATCAATAGCTTTAATCTTATTCATCTGTTTGGTCACCTTCTCAAATAACTTAATAAAGTTTGTGAGGTACAAACTACCCTTCACAAAACTGTGCTGGCTATCCCTAATCAATTTATTCCTATTGAGATAATTATAAATCTTATCTCTTATAACCTTTTCCAACACTTTACCCACAACCAAAGTAAGGCTCACTGGTCTATAATTACCAAAGTTGTCTCTACTCCCCTTCTTGAACAAGGGAACAACATTTCCTATCTTCCAGTCTTCTGGTACTATTCCTGTAGACAATGACAACATAAAGATCAAAGCCAAAGGCTCAGCAATCTCCTCACTAGCTTCCCAGACAATCCTAGGATAAATCCCATGGGATTTATCTATTTTCACACTTTCCAGAATTATGAACATCTTCCCCTTGTGAACCTCAATTCCGTCTAGTCTCGGAGCCTGTTTCTCAGTATTCTCCTCGACAACATTGTCTTTTTCCAGTGTGAATACAGATGAAAAATATTCATTTAGTGCTTCCCCACCTTCTCTGATTCCATGCACAACTTTCCACTACTGTCCTTCATTGGCCCTAATCTTATTCTCGTCATTCTTTTATCCCTTATATACCAATAGAAAGCTTTAGGGTTTTCCCTGATCCTATTCACCAACAACTTCTCATGTCCCCTACTCCTTCATCTTAGCCCTCTCTTTAGGTATTTCCTGGCTACCTTATAACTTTCAGTTGCCCTAATTGAGCCATCACCTCTCATCCAAACATAAGCCTTCTTCTTCCTCTCGACAAGAGATTCAACTTCTTCGTAAACCATGGCGCCTGGTGGTGTGTTCCATCAGGCGCTTGGTATTGTACCACATAATAGGTTTGGTAGCAAAATTGAAATATGTGGATGTAAATGTGGTAGAAGGAAAGAAACAGAGAGCAGAGAATAATTGAAATATCATTTCTTTACAGTGGATATTTGAGTCCTCAACATTTACTGCATTTCCAAGTGTTGAGTCCCCGAGGGTGTTAATGCTGGAACCACAGTTATTTTTAATGTCTATCAATGAGGTGAACTTGGATGTAGAGGTCACAGTCATGAAGCTTACCGGTGACACAACACTTAGAAATGTAAACGCTGAAGAGGACAGCAACAGACATCAACAGACATACACAGATTGATGAAATGGATAGATATATGGCAGATGAAACATAAAGCAATTCACTTCAATACAAAAAATAATTGAAGGTAATGGTGCAATTATAAGAGGAATGAAGGAGCCAATTAGGAATTAGGTCACTCTGCTCTTGACACCTTTTGGAATAGTCTTCAGGTTCTTTGAGCCAAAGTATATCACTCACATTTCTCCTCATTGATCTTTAGCTGCCAAATGTCGCCCCACTTTTTTGACGTAAAACTGTCCTCCTCATAGGTTACAATTCTCGCAAGTTTTATGTCACCTGCAAATTTTGAAATTTTCCCTGCACACGCCAACATCTAGATCATTTATATACTTGTGTCTCACTGACTTTATTGAGTTTTTTGCAGATGTGACAAAGAGAATTGATGAAGACAGAGCGGTAGACATTATTTATACAGACTATAGCAAGGTGTTTGACAAGGTTTCACATGGTAGATTGGTTAGCAAGGTTATATCACATGAGATCCAGGGGAGCTAGCCAATTGGATGTGAAATTGGCTTGATGGCAGGAGACAGAAGGTGGTGATGGAAGGCTGTTTTTCTGACTGGAGACCTGTGACCAGTGGTGTGCGGCAAAAATTGGTACTGGGTCCACTGCTTTTCATAATTTATATTAATGATTTGCATGTGAATATAGGAGGTATAGTTAGTATGTTTTCAGATGACACCAAATTTAGAGGTGTAGTGGACAGTGAAGAAGGTTATTTCAAAATACAACAGTACATTGATCAGATGGGCAATGGGCCAAGGAGTGGCCGGTAGAGTTTAATTTAGGTAAATGTGAAGTGTCATGTTTTGGGAAGGTAAATCAGAACAGGACTTATACAATTAACGGTAGGGCCCTGGGGTCTATTGCTGAACAAAGAGACCTAAGGGTGTTGGTACATAGTTCCTTGAAAGTGGAGTCACAGGTAGACAGGGTTCAGCTCTGCACTTGAAACCAGGGAGGATTGAAAGATTGTAACCAGGTTTCTGCAATTTCCACTCTCACTTCCTTTAATATCTTTGGATGCATCCCACCCTGCCCTGCTGCCCTTTCAACTTGAAGTACAAATGTCTTATTGAATATCTACTCTTTTTCAATTTTAAACTCTCTAGTGACTGAGTTACCTCTTTTGTCACCTGGCCTCATTGTAAAAGTAGATGTAGAGTATTCACTTAATAACTCAGCCATTCCAATGAGGGTAAATCTCCCTTTTAATCACTAATCAGCCTACTCCTTCTTTTACCACCTTTTCACCATTGATATTTTTAAAGAAGACTTTTATGTCTGTCTATCTCTCCTTTCCTTATCAATGTTACCTGCCTTTTCTCTCTCTAAGGCCTTCTTGGAATGTTTTATTAACATTATCTTCTATTTACACAAGTGCCGTCAACACTCCTGCTGATACAAGCCTCAAGGATACAATGGGTTCTTTCAATATAAGATTCAGCAGTTTTACTTCTACTGTGGAAATATTCATTTGACCTTTACAGTTCAAAATCTAAATTTACTTTGACACCTTGCTACTTTCAAATACTCAAAGTGTACCCATTATCATTAGTGGTGGAAGCAGATTACAAAATAACTTACAAAAGCAATTGATTAACTACTTAAAAAGGAAAGGTTTGTTAGTCTGTAGGGTTTCATCAGGATGTTGGGCTGAGGGAACTTGTATCAGCAGTGTCATTCTATAAATGCAGTTACATAACAAATTTGCTCCTTTCTCTATTTCTCGTTCCACAAGTGACTCACTAATGGTTGAACCTTAAAAAATGCTCCATAATGGATGCCAGGTACTAATGGCTTAACTGGCTGCCACAATCTAAAACAAAATGAAAAAGGTTGGAAATTCAGTCTAGGTTAGGTAGTACCTCTTTTGTCAACATTTACAGTCTTATCATTCAGTCTCAACAAAACTGCTTTCTACCCAAGTAGATTAACCAAAAGAATAAACTAATATTTCAATATTGAGCCTCATAGAAATATTTATTTTGCTGCACATTATTCAATTAATTAGATTTAACTGAAGCAAAAAATTGTCAAAATCATCTACTATTGGAATGCATTAAATGTATGAAGTGCATGATTCTTTCTTTTTGGTCAATCATGTACCATATTGTGTGCAGATCTGACAGTCCTGTTGCTTTGTCTGAGATGATCAAAGCTTAAGGTGTTGTAATTCTTAAGGATTAGATATTGAAGGAAGACAATGACTGAATACAACAGGCTGATCTCTCTTATATATTTTTAAAGAAACAGTTTGACACAAAAAGATACATTTCAGGAGACTTCTAGATTAAATCTTTGATCTAATCTAATAGTAATGATTTGCAGTTTTGTACATGTGATAATAGTAGTCTGCAATATAACAATAACAATAAATAGGACAGTTAAAGAAAATATTAGAATACTACTGAGGATAGAATGTTGTCATCACTATTTTGTAAATGCATGCCCAGGCTCTGGTTATCTTATTATTCTTGGAAATTTACTCAAAAATAATTTTACTATGTCATTTATTTTTACTTTCAGTTGAATAAATCTTCATATATGTGTAATGGTTTAATAATTCAATGAACCCTGATGAGAATGAGTCAGTAATGTAGAACTTTCAGCTTTTCTCTTTATTTGCCTATCGTGTACATAATCAATTTAATATCTAGGATTTGTATGGATGTAGTTTATACCTGAGATGGCACCTGGTGTGGCGACATTGTATGCATGACAATAAACCTAATTTTAATTCTAATTGTATTGGTTTAGTTGATGTGATGGACCATACTTCCATGAATCTATTTGCCTTTGCAATTTGGCGTGATTGCTATTACAGTTGAGAATCCACTATCCATATGTCTGAAGACTGAAAAGATCTGAAAACCAACAGTCATTTTGGAAGCAGACTCAACTGAACTTGTATAATTGCTGAGTTTGGATCTTTTGGAGAGAAAATCTTTACTTATAACAAATGGACCACAATAGATAAAGGTGGGGTTTATAACCAACCAAAAGGGTTGAACTCAGCATGTCCACAGATCATAGAGTGATAGAGTGGTACATCATGGAAACATACTCTTTGGTCCAACTCATCCATGAAAATCAAAGAACTGGAGATGCTGGAAAACTAAAACTAAAACAAAAAGTGATAGAGAAACTCAGCAGGTCTCGCAGCATCAATGCAGAGAAAATAGAATTAGATTTGGTCCCACCGTTTTACGATAAGGGTTCCTGACATGAACTGGCTTCATAACTGCAAGTCAGGCAATTCTAAGGGTTCTAAGTAAAATAAATGTAAACATTCACAATTGCATTTCTATTTGCCAAAAATGCAATGTTCTAAAATGGTAACAATTAATACTTTACCAGAGAGATCACAGTTGCTATTGGATATAGAGAAGTGCTGCCGTAGAAGACGTGATTTGGAGGAATGGAAGTACATTGTTCACAACATCAAGCAGAAAGCAGAAAGATTTATTCTGTAATTGACCTGTGCTGAATTCCACTCAGAGTGTGTGATTTAGATGTTATTGCTGTTATACAGGAAGTGCCCATTCACAACACTAACTTGATAAGCATAAGCCCAGATATGTCTGGGAAACAATGCCATCAGAATGACAGAGTTATTAATGTGTGACTTGGACAGTTATTGGTGAGAAAGAGATGTTATACATTATGAGGTGCAAATCAACACTACTGTCTAACCAATTTGCGCCATTTCCAGGTAAGCTTCACCATAATGGCATCTCACACTTGGCTAGCTCAAGATTTTTATGAAGTGGCTGTATTTGCAAATTAACCTGCAGGAGGTTGATTCAACTGTAAATATCATTTTAACAATGTGATAATTGTTCATTACTCCCAATTAAACTTCCTTTCTTAGAAGCAGTTAAAATAATGTAAAATCTTTAGAAAGCATATGAATGTCACATTTAAAAATGGTAATGTTTTCCTTACTTTTCACTTCTCTTTTTCTTAAAATATTTCTTTCCCTCTCCTTGATTTCTCTCTCTGCATCTGATTTGACATTAAATTAATCAATTCTAATTCACTCTACTTCTTTTGTTTTTCAATCCTTAATTACACGAGCAAAGAAAATGCATCAAAATCCTAGACACAATGTTGCTCTCATTGTATGTTATCTGCCTGATCTTCCAGCAACTTTGTGGAGAAAATGTTTCAAAATCTAGTCATGTTTGAGCAAGCCCAGCTAACAAGGCTCTCTAGGAGATGCCTTAAATTGACAAACCTGGGCTCTAAATTTCATTTCACAACCTCCTAACTTAGTTAAAACTTTATAGAAGTACTAGGAATATCTGCATATTTGTTCCACAAAAGGAGGAGAATGAGTGGGCATGCATTTATTTCCATTTGTTTGATATTCAGAATTACATCTGATGTCAGGATTAGAAGACTTGCTACATTATGCTACACATTTCCAATTCTGAGTTCAGGATGACCAAAGCTAACAACAAATGTAGAACATTTAAAAGAATGCACATACAGAACACAATATCAAAAGGAGCTTACACTATGACATGTGCATGCTTTGCAGTGAACAGGATTGTTAGCATTGCGATAGCTGGATTCTCAGGCAGTAATTGATGGAGGGAACAGTGCAGACTACTCAGCAATCATACTCTCTGCCCCCACTATTCCTATCCTTGGAAATAAAGTTGTGTGTGAGCAGAAAGAAGTCTACCTTACACCCATGGCATGCTACAAGTGACTGCATTTTTAATTGTGGAATGTACACCCAACCTGCTGGAGGGAGTCCCAGCACTGAGAACTGCTGACCAATCTGTTTGTCCAACATGTCTATCAACTTATTTCACTTTGATGCCATTAATAACATAGTGAGCTTCAGCTTAATGTTGTTAGTCCAACTTTTTGTTCTGCAGACTGCTCCTTTTAAGATCTTTACCCCAGGCTTCTGCTACCACTCTTAACCTCCAGCCTTCCTCCTGTCCCTACCTTGTCCTCATCTTACTCCCTACTACATCTTCTTCTACTCCCATTTAAACCCCCTGTTCTTAGTCTTACAGCCTCCAGTTTCAGATGCTCTGCTAACTCCTATTCTGGGCCCCAACTAGTTTTAGATAAAGAACTGTAGTTGAAACAAAAACAAAAATTGGTGGGGAAACTCAGCATCTGTGGAGAGAAAGAAAACTTCTGAAGTTTTGAAGCGGGCTGACCGGACTCACTTTATTCACTCGTGAGATATGATCATCACTATCTTTTCCTATTTGCCCTTGAGAATATAGTGTTGAGCTGCCTTCTTGAAACGCCGCAGTCCATGTGCTGCCGATTGACCCATAACGTTTTTAGGGAGGGTATTCCCTAATTCTGCTTTCTCTCCATTACTGTTGCCAGACCTGCTGAGTTTCTCCAGCAATTTTTAGAGTAGTTGGAGCAGGTAATTCTGCCTGCACAAACAGGCTTTTGCCACTAGATGGAGTCCAGTCAATTAAAACTAACATCAGGTGAGTGTAAGTTTAACAGTTTATTTTCTATCTTTTTTGTGTTACTTTGTAAGTTATTTCAGCTAGGAATGCACAGGTATTACAGTATCTCAAACTATACATTGTTTTTCCGGGCAAAGAATGCACACATGAACCTAACAGTGATTTAAATGTTGAATCCTTTGGGAAACCATAACATCACATAAAGGAACAATTTTCAGGAACGCAATCACAAATTTCAATGAGTTTTCACTGTAGTGGGCACTGCTGCCACTGCAGGAAAAGGCTAAAGAGGATTATATCTGTCTTGAGAAGGTAAGACCTGAGGTTTAGGGATGGGTAGTGATCCAAGTGGCCAGAGATGGGGGGAGAAGCAATGGGAATGTGATTCTGTTAGGCAGACAACAGGAACGTATAAGTGTGTATATTGACAATGCACACAAGATACTCAAATCAAGAGCCCCCTTTCTTCCACTATTTGTTCATGTCGGCCTTTACAAACAGCTTGTGTGGGTAACGTATTGTCAACTGAGTTTCTACAAACAAAAACAGAAATTGCACAATTTTTTTTGTTTCTGACTTCCAGCATCTGCAGTTTCTTTTCAGTTTTTTTGAGCTTCTACAAAGCTCCACTAACCCTTCATTATTTATTTACTTATCGTGAGTGGACTGCCAATTTCAGCACATGCTCAACCTCTGTAATATGGAGATCATCTTGGGGTTGGTAGGGGAATGATGTTCCATGTTATGTTACTGCCCCATCCCAGAAACACACCCAGCAGGGACATGTAATACTGAGCCCTGAGTTTAGTAGAAGCCAAGCCTTCAGAAGGTGGCTGTGCATAAAAAAACATTCAAGGGACTTTTTTCTCCCCGAAGGCCAGCATTTATTGCCCACTGCTAATTGATTACTTACAGTGTGGAAACAGGCCCTTCGGCCCAACAAGCCCACACCAACCCGCCGAAGCGCAACCCACCATTTCCCCTTACCTAACACTACGGGCAATTTAGCATGGCCAATTCACCTGAACCGCACATCTTTGGACTGTGGGAGGAAACCGGAGCACCCGGAGGAAACCCACGCAGACACGGGGAGAACATGCAAACTCCAAACAGTCTGTTGCCTGAGTCAGGAATTGAACCCAGGTCTCAGGTGCTGTGAGGCAGCAGTGCTAACCACTGTGCCACCATGCCGCCCACAAATTGCTCTTGAACTGAGTGCCATTTAAGCCACCTGAGGGGACAGTTATGAGTCAACCACATAGCTGTGGTTCTGGGGTGACATGCAGGATACACCAGGTAAGGATGGCAGATTCCTTTCTCTAAAGGACATTTGTGAACCAAATAACCAGATACATTTTTATATTAATCAACGATAATTCAATGGTTACTGAGACTAGCTTTATATTTTACACCACTATAAATAAAATACAATTTGGCTAGTTGCATGATGGAATATGAACCCATGCCTCCAGAATTTTACCATTACCAATACACTGCCACCACACCTATGACTCCTATTTACCTACATGAATAGGCAAACAGATGGCAAAAAAGCTAATTTCACATGAATTATGTTCTATAAAATATATTCGTTGACATTTTGATATTTACATCAGAGATCATTATAGAAAAATGTTTTTTTTAATCTTCTTCTGACTGCGAAATTGAAGTTTGCCCTAAAATGATCTAACGTCTTCTATTCCAAGAAATGAAATGATTTGTATTAATCTCTTTCACAGATCCATTCAGAGAGCCAAAGGATTGCCTTATAAAGTGCAGCTTTGAGCCTAAGTACTACAAGAGCCTAATCCAACAATAATTATAAATTGAAAGAAAACGCAAAGCCTCAAGCATGATGTCTTAGGACATATATTTTGCAAAACAGGAATGGACCATAGAATTTATGTCAAAAGTAGGAAAGGAGGTCTGAAATAAAAACCTAGAATGCAGGAAAAACTCAGCAGATTGGGCAGCAACTGTAGAGAGAGAAACTGAGTTATTGTTTTGAGTCTGATGTGACTTCTTCAAAACTGGACATCATGCAAACATTTCACAGGTAATATGTATGTTCAAAGTGCAGTTATAGTGGCAGTGTAAAGGAATTTGTTGAGATAGTGTTTGAGCCATTTCAGTCTTCCTTTCTGTCTATAAACTTTTACATGCTAGTTTGACACCATACAATCAAATTTTAACTTTCCAAGTATTTTGGAAAAGTTATTTTATCCAACTCTTTTAAATTAAAAATAACGACTATTGCTTATCTGTGTTGCAAAACAAGTTTTAACCCCATTAAAATGACAACGAAATGTGGATTTTTTTCTAATGAATCCCTTCAGTGTCCATAAAACACCATTCAAATTCTTTCACAGTTTCAATTTGTTCACATTTTGTGTGGCCTGAAAGCTTTCAGAATTCAATAAAATCCTGCACTTTTTGTTTTCATGAAGTTGTCTTGTGGCTTTGGTATGAGTCCACCCACCAGAGAGGACACTTTATGCTTGGATTTCTTCTGAACAGTTGAAGGCAGGACTGTTGACACAAAAACATTTTGTCTCATTTGAAAATATTTTCAGTTAATTAATAGACGGCGTACATGGAGCTGTGCTCAAAAAAAACGATTTCAAATATTTGCTGAAGTGCTGCTTGCTCCCAATTATATCTCACTGCTTGCAGTCCTCATTATTTAAAACTACCCACTATATATAAAAAAAATTCTTAATCGGAGACATGAATGCACCCTCCTGCTTTTGACAGCATCAAATTAGCACTAAATGGAGCAGACTGAAAGAGTTACTGTGTTTGAACAAAGGCAATAATGAGGTAATTTCATTAGAGCAGCTCATCCAAGCTTGTGTAAAAGGGGAGTAAATGAAGAGAGGAAAGCTGCAGAGGAAATTAGGGTTTCCCTGTGTGCTAATTAATACTTGGTCATTTATTACAAGCACCAAATTAACTGCCTGAAGCTGGGTTTTTTTTATTGGAAGAGAAATACATTGTTGCCCTCCCATGTCATTATTACATTGCACAAATAGAGCTTTTGATGAATGTAAAGCTGGCCTTTAACTTATTCTGTCTAGTCACTGAAAACACGGCTTTGTTGATGAATTTTTGCAGTGGTTTAAGTAAGCATTCAGCTCACAATATGTGATTGTCTGGGCCCTTCTGCTTTGGGAGCTCAGAGCAGGTAGCTTCTGAATGGGATCTCTGAGACTCCCAGGAGGAACAGCTTCCCAGCAAAGCAGAATTAGGACTTAAATGCATCCGAAAGGAAAAGGTGAATGGCCCTGACACAGCCAGCACCGTAAATCGTTCAATGTGTCTTAACTACTTAAATGACGTTGTGCTGCTCTCTCTCATTGAGTTATCTTTACACTGCTTTTGTCTCTCCTAATTGGCGCTGATGAGGCCCTAATTGGTTCCTTTTTTAAAAAAAACACGCTACTTAAGCATTTAGGCAGCATGAGTGGAGTTAATGAGAGATTTGCTAATAAAAGGGGTCCTTTCAGAGGGAAGGCCTGTTTGTGAAAACATTTTGCATTACAGCTTGGTTCATTTGGTTTGGGTATGTTTTGTTGCAAAGGGTATGACCATAATTTACTCATCATTATATTTGATGGATTATTGTTAGAATAGTGTAGGAGCTGGGAAATGTGTAAGAGTCGATTGAGCTCACAGTTGTGGGAGGGTTCATATCTACTCTTGTATCATTTTATTCTGTTCTAGTGTTGCCTGCTCCCAGCATTTAGGTCTTACACAGTATGCATAAGGGCAAAGTAAAATTACCAATTTCACTGCGACCCGTGGCCTATTGTCCATTTGGCAAATTAGTTGGCACAAAAGGAAAGCTTCCCTTCATTTGATAATCTTATTGAAAATTCAACCCAGTAAAAGATGGTTCTCAATGTTTCATACCATGATACTGAGCCATTCAAATAGAAAGGTCTCAGGATTGATAGCAGTCTGTCCTGAATTGCAAATCTCAGGGAGGGTGGTAAGAGTTGGATATTGGATGGTAATGGGCTGCCTTTATGTGCCAAATGCCATTTGACTTTAGGAAATATTTAAACACCTTGTCGGTAAATGACATCCAATTGTTCCTGGCCAATACTCCCGAGAAACCGTGTATCATGAACGATACTTGTGACTTCCCGGTCATCCTCTTGGATTTTGCTGAACAAACTTTATGCATGTCCAACCACTATAAATAAGCAACCACAGTGACCAGGAACATCGAGCGGATGAAAGGACCAGCATGGTCAACATGAACTGAGACAAGGAATGTGAGGGTTGAAAAATGTGGTGCTGGAAAAACACAGCAGGCCAGGCAGCATCCGAGGAGCAAGAGAATCGACATTTCAGGCATAAGCCCTTCTTCAGGAATGAGGCTGGTGTGCCAAGCGGGCTGAGATAAAAGGTAGGGGGGAGGGGTGCTAGGAATACGATAGATGGAAGGAGGTGAGGGTGAGGGTGATAGGCCGGAGAGGGGGTGGGGGCAGAGAGGTCGGGAAGAAGATTGCAGGTCAAGAGGGCGGTGCTGAATCCGAGGGTTGGGACTGAGATAAGGTGGGGGGAGGGGCAATGAGGAAGCTGGAGAAATCTACATTCATCCCGTGTGGTTGGAGGGATTCTAGGCGGAAGATGAGGTGCTCTTTCTCCAGGTGTCGTGTGGCCAGGGTCTGGCGATGGAGGAGGCCAAGGACCTGCATATCATTTACAGAGTGGGAGGGGGAGTTAAAGTGTCCAGTCACGGGGTGGTTGGGTTGGTTGGTGCAGGTGTTCCAGAGGTGTTCCCTGAAACGTTCCGCAAGTAGGTGGCCTGTCTCCCCAATGTAGAGGAGACCACATTGGGTGCAGCGGATACAATAAATAATGTGTGTGGAGGTGCAGGTGAATTTGCGATGGATATAGATGGATCCATTGGGGCCTTGGAGAGCATTGAGGGGGTGAGGTGTGGGCGCAAGTTTTGCACTTCTTGTGGTTGTAGGGGAAGGTGCCAGGAGTGGAGGTTGGGTTGGTGGGGGGTGTGGACCTGACAAGGAAGTCCGGAGGGAGTGGTCTCTCCTGAACGCTAATAGGGGTGGGGAATATATCCCTGGTGGTGGTGTCTGTCTGGAGGTGGCAGAAATGACGAAGGATGATACGATGTATCCGGAGGTTGATGGGTGGAAGGTGAGGACCAGTGGGGTTCTGTCCTGGTGGCATTTGGAGAGGCGGGGTTCAAGGGTGGAGGTGCGGGAAGTGGAGGAGTTACGGTGGAGAGCGTCATCAACCATGTCGGAGGGGGAATTGCGGTCTTTGAAGTAGGAGGCCATTTGAGTTGCTCAGTAGTGGAATTGGTCCTCCTGGGAACAGATGCGGCGGAGCAAAGGAATTGGGAATATGGGATGGTGTTTTTACATGGGGAAGGGTGAGAGGAGGTGTAATCTAGGTAGCTGTGGGAGTTGGTCAGTTTGTAGTAAATGTCTGTGTTGAGTCGGTTGCCCGAGATAGAAATGGAGAGGTCGAGGAAGGGGAGGGAGGAGTCTGAGATGGTCCAGGTAAATTTGAGTTTGGGGTGGAACGTGTTAGTAAAGTGGATGAACTGTTCAACCTCCTCCTGTTCAAACTTGATACCCCTGTTAATGAAAGCCAAAACACCATATGCTTTCTTAACAACCCCATCCACTTTACTGGCAAATTTGAGGGATCTATGTACTTGAACACCAAGATTCCTCTGTTTCTCCACACTGCCAAGAATCCTGTCTTTAATCCTATATTCAGCATTCAAGTTCGACCTTCCAAAATGTATCACTTTGCATTTATCCAGGTTGAACTCCATCTGCCATTTCTCAGCCCAGCTCTGCATCCTGTCTATGTCGCACTGCAGCCTGCAGTAGCCCTCTATACTATTGATGACACCTCCAACCTTTGTGTCATCTGCAAAGTTACTAACCTACCCCTCAATCTCCTCAACCAAGTCATTTATAAAAACTACAAAGAGCAGAGGCCCAAGAACAGAGTCCTGAAGGACCCCATTCAATACTGTCTTCCAGGCAGAATACTTTCCATCTACAACCACTCTCTGCCTTCTGTCAGCCAGCCAATTCTGAATCCAGATAGCCAAATTTCCCTGTATCCCATACTTCCTGACTTTATGAGTGAGCCTACCATTGGGAACCCTATCAAATGCCTTGCTGAAATCCATATACACCACATCCACTGCTTGACCGTCGTCGACCTGTCTTGACACCACCTCAAAGAACTCAATAAGATTTGTGAGACATGACCTGCCCCTCACAAAGCCGTGTTGACTGCCTTTAATCACACTATGTTTTGCCAAATAGTCATAAATCCTATCCCTTAGAATTCTTTGCTGACCACAGATGTAAGACTGACTGGTCTGCAATTGCCAGGGATTTCCCTATTACCCTTCTTGAAAAGTGGAACAACATTCGCCTCCTTCCAACCCTCTGGTACGACTCCCGTGGAGAGTGAGGAGGCAAATATCCTCGCAGTGGCTTAGCAACCACCTTTCCCGCTTCCCGGAGCAGCCTAGGATAAATCTGGTCTGGCCCTGGGGTTTTATCAATCCTAATGTTTTCCAAAGTTTCTAGCACATCAACTTCATCAATCTTGATCTGGTCAAGTCTGTATCCCAACTCCTCTAAGTCTTCATTTACAACAAGTTCCCTTTCCTTGGTGAAAACTGAAACAAAAAACTCATTCAGGGCTTTCCTTATCTACTCAGATTCCACACACAAGTTCTCTCCACTATCCCTGATCGGCCCTACCTTCTCCCTGATCATTCTCTTATTCCTCATGTATGAGTAAAACACTTTGGGTTCTCCCTAATCCTTCTTGCTAAGCCTTTTTCATGCCCCTCCTGGCTCTCCTCAGTGCATTTCTGAGCTCCTTTCTAGCAAGCCTGTAATCCTCTAAAGCTGTGCTAGATCCTTGCTTCCTCCACCTTACGTAAGCTGCCTTCTTCCTTTTGACGAGAAGCTCCTCTGTTCTCGTCATCCAAGGTTCCTTAAGCTTACCCTTTCTTATCTGTCTCCAAGGAACAAATTTGTCCATCACTTGCAACAACTGCTCCTTAAATAGTCTCCACATGTCTACTGTGCCCTTCCTGTGGAACAATTGCTCCCAGTCTGTATTTTCTAACTCTTGTCTGATAGTGTCATAATTTCCTTTTCCCCAATTAAATATCTTCCCTTGGTAACTGCTCCTTTCCCTCTCTAAATGTGAGGCAATTGTGATCACTTTCACCAAAGTGCTCTCCCGCTGCGAGATCTGACACCTGTCCTGGCTCGTTGCCGAGCATCAAATCCAAAATGGCCTCTCCCCTCATTGGTCTGTCTACAAACTGAGAACACACCTGTACACACCTGACAAAAACGGCTCCATCCAAACCATCTGCACTTAAGAGGTTCCAGTCGATATTGGGAAAGTTGAAATCACCCATAACAACAACCCTGCTACTTTTGCATTTTTCCAGAATCTGCCTGCCTATGAGATCTTCAATCTCTCTACTGCTATTAGGGGGTCTGTATAAAACCCCCAATGCGGTGGCTGTTCCCTTGCTGTTCCTAACTTCCACCCATACTGACTCAGTAGACAAACCCTCCTCAACAACCTTTGTTTCTGTAGGTGTGATGCACTCTGATTAGCAATGCTATTCCCCCCTCCCCTCTCCTCTTTTTCCACCCTCCCTGTTCTTTTTAAATGTTCTAAACTCTGGAACATCAAGCAACCATTCCTGCCCCTGTGAAACCCACGTCTCCGTTATGGCCACAACATCGTAACTGAAAATGTGTTGCTGGAAAAGTGCAGCAAGTCAGGCAGCATTCAAGGAGCAGGAGAATTGACGTTTCGGACATGAGCCTTCTTCAGGAATCTACAACATCGTAACCCCAAGTACTGATCCATGCTCTAAGTTCGTCACTCTTATTCTGGACACTCCTTGCATTAAAGTAGACACACTTTAACCGATCGCTTTGTTTCATCGTGTGAGAAACCTTCCTAATTCAATATATCCTGTCACTGTCCTGTCTGCAACTGACCCCCTCTCAGATGAATTTTCTTACTCAAGTCAGGTCTTGAGGACCCCTTTGCTATCTCAAATCCACATACTGCTAGCAACTAAAATGGCTTGCTGGCCCAGATACTTTTAGAACTTCTTAGCCACTTGGCCAAGGCTTGGCTTTGTTGTAGGCTTTCTGCTGTAGGCTGGCCTAAGGTCCCTCTGCTCAGGATGTGCCCTGATTGAGGTTCTGAGATCGCCTACACTCCAAGTGGTGTTCTCCAAGTTCAGTCGGATAGGTAAGGAAGTCCAATTCCATTGGGATAGTTTGTAGCTCCCATTCTCCATTTACCCCATTTTCTAATGACAGAGCCAGTTGTAGTGCCTGTTTGAAGTCCAGTTGCGTTTGAGCTGATAGGTGCTCCTGCATGGTTATGACACTAATCCCACTCTCATCCCCACTGAAACAAACTACACAATAGCCGGTATCCTATCACCATGTCACCTTTCATTTACTTGTGCTCAATATACTGCATGTGGCCCAGCCAGCTCAGAGTCGGTCCTCCGAACTGAGGAGATCCTAAACCTCATGGTTTTTTTTCTGGTTATACATTTTTAAAATTTTATTAACCAATACACAGTTTACAAAACAATTAACATTAACAGCTGTACACAAACAAACCCAGCAATTTTACAAGGGAGCGGAATGGCAGATCCAGGCCCCGAACCCCACGATTCAACCAGTTTTCAGGAAAATGAGGACAAAATTCTCAAATCCCAGTTTCAATCACCACAAAACAATAATAATGACATTTGTAAATACAAGACAGTCCAATTACATAAAAACAGACCCCCAGCAACCTAGCAAGCCCACCTTCCGGCTACTCTAAGGCAGCCCACCCTTATGCCCCTTCCGGCTCTCGGTCCGCCCCATGCCCCTTCCAGCACTCAGTCTGCCCTGACACGCCTATCTCCTGGTTATGTTTTTTTAGCACCCATGGTGTGTGTATGTGCAGGTGTGAGACACAGTGAAAGACACAAAGTGTACAAATCTTTATTCAATTTCCACCACCAGGAAAATAGGAAAACACCCAAGTGGCCAGTGACAAGCAGTGCCCTTCACATCAAAGGGCAAAGCTGTATGATCAAACAGTGAAGGGAAGGGCAGGGACTAAATCAAAATAGAGTTGGAGGGGGAAATGATGCACTCCACTCCCTGCGGCACCCACCTCTCCCTGAACAACTCCAGGGTGTTGGTGGACACCGCGTGCTCCTTCTCCAAGGACACCCGGGCCCTAACGTAACCTCGGAAGAAGGGCAGGCAGTTGACCCTAACGACCCCTCCACGGCCCGCTGCCTGGACCTGTTTATGGCCAGTTTGGCCAGGTCCAGGAGTAGACCCACAGGGAGGTCTTCAGACCTGCCCTCCCTCCTATCTCCTGGTTATTTTAGTCAGCCAGGGCTATCCTGATTGACTCAGGTTAACAATCCCAATCAAGGATCTCATAGTCAATAAGATCCAGTTGGTCCCAATCATTACGAATACCAACTCCTTCTCCGTGTTTGTATGTACTTTTGTATTTTATTAAATAAGAGACAGGTTCACAGGGCCAAATGGCCTACTGCTGCTTCTAATTCATGTTCAAACGATTATTATCTCCTGCCCCAAACACCCAGCTGATGAATCAGAATCCTTCCATGTTGCTCAGCAATTGGAAGAAGCATTTGAGGGTGCCAAGGGCACAACATGTACTCTGGCTTGGTGACTGCAATGTCTATTAGCAAAATTGGCTCTGACTCAAACCATTAAACATGGTTGGATTTGCCAATCCTAAAGGACATAGCTAATAGATTGGTGCTGCATCAGCAGTGAGGAAAATAAGAGGTAGGATAGGAATAACGTGATCAAGGATAGCCAGCATGGTTTTGTGAAGGGCAGGTCGTGCCTCACAAACCTTATTGAGTTCTTTGAGAAGGTGACTAAGGAAGTGGACGAGGGTAAAGCAGTAGATGTTGTGTATATGGATTTTAGTAAGGCGTTCGATAAGGTTCCCCATGGTAGGCTAATGCTAAAACTACGGAGGTATGGCATTGAGGATACATTAGAGGTTTGGATTAGGAATTGGCTGGCTGGAAGGAGACAGAGGGTAGTAGTTGATGGACTATGTTCATCTTGGAGTGCAGTTACTAGCGGTGTACCACAAGGATCTGTTTTGGGACCATTGCTTTTTGTTATCTTTATAAATGATCTAGAGGAAGGGCTTGAAAGCTGGGTAAGCAAGTTTGCGGATGACACAAAAGTCGGTGGAGTTGTGGATAGTGAGGAAGGAAGTGGTAGGTTACAGCGGGATATAGATGAGTTGCAGAGCTGGGCAGAAATGTGGCAAATGGAATTCAATGTAGCTAAGTGTGAAGTCATTCACTTTGGTAGGAGTAACAAGAAGATGGATTACTGGGCTAATGGTAGGCTACTTGGTAGTGTGGATGAGCAGAGGGATCTTGGTGTCCATGTACACAGATCTCTGAAAGTTGCCACCCAGGTAAATAGTGCTGTGAGGAAGGCATATGGTGTACTGGGCTTTATTGGTAGAGGAATTGAGTTCCGGAGTCCTGAGGTCATGTTGCAACTGTATAAGACTTTGGTGCGGCCTCATCTGGAGTATTGTGTGCAGTTTTGGTCGCCATACTATAGGAAGGATGTGGAGGCATTGGAACGAGTGCAGAGGAGGTTTACCAGGATGTTGCCTGGAATGGTAGGAAAATCTTATGAGGAAAGGCTGAGGCACTTGGGGCTGTTCTCATTGGAGAAGAGAAGGTTTAGGGGAGATTTGATAGAGGTGTATAAAATGATTAGGGGTTTAGATAGGGTCGACACTGAGAACCTTTTACCGCTAATGGAGTCAGGTGTTACTAGGGGACACAGCTTTAAATTAAGGGGTGGTAGGTATAGGACAGATGTTAGGGGTAGATTCTTTACACAGCGGGTTGTGAGTTCATGGAATGCCCTGCCCGTAGCAGTGGTGAACTCTCCTTCTTTATGGTCATTTAAGCGGGCATTGGATAGGCATTTGGAAGTTATTGGGCTAGTGTAGGTTAGGTAGGATTCGGTCGGCGCAACATCGAGGGCCGAAGGGCCTGTACTGCGCTGTATCTTTCTATGTTCTATGTTCTAACCTTATTTGACATTAACCTCACTAATACACCTGCAACAGACACATCTGTTCATGACTGTGTTTGTGGGAGTGACCACCAGATGGTCATTGTGGAGACAAAGTCTTGTTTTCACATTGAGGATACCCTCTGTAGTGTTATGTGTCATTACCACAATGCTATAAAGTATAGATTTTGAGTGGACCAAGCAATTCAAAACTGGTCATCCTTAAGGTGCTGTGAGGTAATAGCAGTAGCAGAATTGTATGAAATTTGAATCTGTAAACTCATAGCCCAGCTTACTCCCCACTCTCCCATTATCATCAAGTCAGGGAATGAGGGAAGATCAAACCAGGGTAAGCAGTGAAGAGTGCAACAGGGTTTGCCAACAGCAGCACTTCCATTACCTAAACATTAGGTGAGCCACCTGGTGAAGTATAGCACAGGCTTATCTACATGCCAAACAGCAGAAGCAGTATGCATTAAACACAATAAGAGATCCTGCAAACAAGAGATTGGATCTAAGTCTCTATAGTCTTGCCACACCTAATTATGAAAAGCGGTGGTTAATAAACAAACAACTGGAGGAGAAGGCTCTATGAGTATCCCCATCCTCAATTATGGGAATATATAAAGCACATCAATGCAAAGGACAGGATATCATAAGGACCATTTCCGATCATCTTCACCCAGACGTTCTACGCATGGACTATTACACTTGGTCTCTTCCTGAGGCCTCCAGGATACAGATGCTAATTTCCAGCCAGTTCAGTTCATTCACATGATATCAACAAATGGTTGAATACATTTGATATTGCAATGACTATGGGTCCTGACAAAAATCCATCAATTGTATTCAAGGCTTGTACTTCAGAAGTAGCCAAGCTCTTCCAGAATAGCTACCACAGTGGCCTCCTCCTGACAAGGTGGAAAAATTGCCTTGTCCACAAAAAGCAGAATAAACTCAACAGGGCCAATTACCATCCTATTAGTTTACTTTATCATCAAAAAAGTGATGGAATGGATGTCAACTGTGTCATCAACAGACAGATTGACTCTGACTTAACAACAGCTTGTTCAATGAAACTCACTCTGGGATCTACAGGCACACTCAGTTCCTGACCTCATTTCAGCCTTAGTCTAATCATGGACAAAAGAGCTGAATACTAGAGGTGAGGTGATAGTGACAACCCTTGATATCAAGGTAGCAATTGACCTGCTGTGGAATCAAGTAGCCCTAGCAAAACATTGGGAATCAAGATGAAAACTTGAAACTAATTGAAGGCATAACTCTCAAATAGGAAGATGACTGCGATTGTTGGAAACCAATTACCTCAGTTCTGCATCATCACAGGAATAGTCACTCTTGGTAGTGTCTGACTACCAAATATATTCAACTAATTTATTAAATATCTTCTCTTCAACATAAGATCAGCAATGGTAATGATGATTACATGATGATCAGAACAATTTGAGACTCCTCAAACACTGAAGCAGTCCATGTCTGTAAGCAGCATGACCTGAATAATAACTAGGTTTAGTTAGAGGAATGGCAAGTAACAATCATGTCACACATTATTAAGAAATAACCTTCTCCCACAAAGAGAACATAATTAATCATTTCTTGACCAACAATGGCTTTAACATCAATGAATCCCTGGCTATCACCATCTCAGGGGAAACCATCAACTAGAAACTGAACAGGTCCATTCATATGAATACTGTTGCTACAAGAAAGGTCAACGGCTAGGAATAATGTGATGAGCAACTTAACTGCTGACTCCCAAATACTATCCGGGGTGTGTGGTGAAATATTCTCCATTTCCCTAGATGAGTGTAGCTCCGACAACACTCAAGAAGCTTGACAGAATCCAGGTCAAAGCAAGATGCTTTTCTTTCACTGCATTCATAAACTCATAAAGGTTCCTTTGATAGCAAACTCATTAATTGAACATTCCAGAAGCACAACAGCAACAATTACATAGGAATGCCATCACCTACAAGTTCCCATCATGCCATAAACCATCTCAACTGGAACTAAATACCTGATCCTTCACTGTTGTTAGATTAGAATTCTGGAACTCCTTTCCTTAAAGTACTGTGGGGTGTGTGTAACTCCACCAAGTGGACTGCAGAGATTCAAGAAAGCAGTGCACTACCTTCTCAAGGGCAATTAGGGATGGACAATATACATTAGCTTAGCCAGCACATGACAACACATGAATGAGCTAACAAGTTATTTAAAAAAAAAGACTTCTTTCTCCTTGGCCACTTGCATTTTGGTAAGCTTCAGATCAAGCTTAAGGATTAGGCTGAAAGAGAATGAGTTTGGCCAAATGTTTACTGCAACCAACTGTGGCGACATTTGGAGCTGGAAATCCTGTGGGTTGCTTTGTTCCTTTACATGGCTATAATTTGTCTTCATTTGTGATGTGAATGAAGGACTTTCTTCCAGCTGTGTGACCACACAGTTTGCTAAAGTCAATGACTTCAGAATTTCCCTCTGTTGTTGCATGCAGTATTAATTTATTAAGTACTCCATAACAGGAAGTAACATATAATTTAGTTATTGTAACAAACTCTAAATTTAGTTAATTTTTCAATAACAAAGTATTGGATATACTTTGAAATGAAAAGTCTGAGGTGTCTGAATTTTGTTCTCAGAGTGCTGCTCCTTTGTCACTTCACCTGATAAAGGAGCAGTACTCCAAAAGCACGTGATTTCAAATAAACCTGTTGGACTATAAACTGGTGTCGCATGACTTCTGACTTTGTCTATCCCAGTCTAACCCCAGCACCTCCACATCATAAGGTTTGTTCATAAATGGCCATTATTCAAATATAAATTGAGAAAATGTGAAATGTGAACTTCTGAATGGAATGCAAAGCCCTCTGGTGGTCCCAGGTTGGCACCTCGTTCTGGGAATGGCACACACCCAGATGTTCTTTGGGACAGTGAAAACTACCATGGGGAAAAGATCTTGAATATTCAACTTATCTATGCTCCTCATGATTTTATAAACCTCTAAAAGGATCATTCCTCAGCCTTTGATGCTTCAGGGAGAGAAGTCCCAGCATGCCCAGCCTCTCCTTATAACTCAAAACTTCCAGTCTTAGTAACATCTTTGGTAATCTTCTTTGGATCCTTTCCAGTTTAATAACATCCTTTCTGTAGTAGGGCAATCAGAATTGTATGCAGTTCTCCAAATGTGGCCTTATAATGTCTTGTATAGGTGTAAAATGAAGTCCCAATTCCTGTATTCAATGCTCTGACCAATGAAGGCAAGCATGCCAAATATCTTCTTCACCATCCTGTCTACCACTTTCAAGGAACTGTGTACAGGCACCCCTACATCTCTCTGTTCGACAATGCTCCCCAGGGCCCTACCATTAGCTGATTTAATTTGATTTATCACTGTCACATGTAATGAGATACAGTGAAACATCTTGTTTTGTGTGTTAACTAGACAAGTCATATCTCACATTAGCACATCAGGGTATTAGAACAGAATGCAAAATATAATGTTACAGCTACAGAGAAGGTGCAGAGAAAGATCAACTTTAATATAAGATGGGTCCATTCATAAGTCTGATAACAGCAGGGAAGAAGCTGCTCTTGAATCTGTAGGTACATGTTTTCAAATGTTTGTACCATCTGCCTGATGAAAGAGAGTGCAACGACAGATATCAGATTGTGAGGGTTGTTTGATTATGTTGGCTGCTTTCCCAAGACAGCAGAAAGTGGCAACAGAATCAATGGAAGGGAGGCTGCTTTTCATGATGGACTGAGTTGCGTTCACAAGTCTCTGTATTTTCTTGAGGTGTTAGGCAGAGCAGTGGCCATACCAAGATGTGATTCATCTGGATAGGATGTCTTCTATGGTGCATCTATAAAAATTGGGAAGAATCATTGGTGGACATGCCAAATTTCCTTAGCCATCGGAGGAAGTAGCGAAATTGGTGTGCTTTTAGGTGATGTAGTGTCGACATGACTGGACCAGGATAAATAGTTGGTGACATTTACTTCTAGGAACTTGAAACTCTTGACCTCTTCTACCTCAGCACCATTGATACAGATAGGGGCACATCGGCACTCTACTTCCTGAAGTCAATGACCAGCTTGTTCATTTTGCTGACATTGAGGGGGAGATTGTTGTATTTTAACTGTGCCATTAAGCTGTCTATCTCTTTCTTGTAGTCTGTCTCATCGTTTTTTTAAGATCTGACCCACTACAATGGTGTCATCATCAAGTTTGTAAATGGGGTTAAAGCAGAATTTGGCCATGCAGTCATGAGTGTATGAGGAGTATGTTGTGGTTCTGTTCGCCGAGCTGGGAATTTGTGTTGCAGACGTTTCATCCCATGTCTAGGTGACATCCTCAGAGTTTGGGAGCCTCCTGTGAAGCGCTTCTGTGATGTTTCCTCCGGCATTTATAGTGATTTGTACCTGCCGCTTTCAGTTGTCAGTTCCAGCTGTCCGCTCCAGTGGCCGGTATATTGGGTCCAGGTCGATGTGCTTATTGATTGAATCTGTGGATGAGTGCCATGCCTCTAGGAATTCCCTGGCTGTTCTCTGTTTGGCTTGCCCTATAATAGTAGTCTTGTCCCAGTCGAACTCATGTTGCTTGTCATCTGAGTGTGTGGCTACTAAGGATAGCTGGTCATCTGCAGCGGCCACTGCAGCAGACAGCTACACCAACTAGCCACGAAACGACATGACCAGCTATCCTTAGTAGCCACACACTCAGATGATAAGTAACATGAGTTCGCCTGGGACAACACGACTATTATAGGACAAGCCAAACAGAGAACAGCCAGGGAATTCCTAGAGGCATGGCACTCATCCACAGATTCAATCAATAAGCACATCGACCTGGACCCAATATACCGGCCACTGGAGCGGACAGCTGGAACTGACAACTGGAAGCGGCAGGTACAAATCACTATAAATGTCGGAGGAAACATCACAGAAGCGCTTCGCAGGAGGCTCCCAAGCACTGAGGATGTCACCTAGACAGGGGACGAAACATCTGCAACACAAATTCCCAGCTTGGCGAACAGAACTACAACAAAGAGCACCTGAGCTACAAATCTTCTCCCAAACTTTGTATGAGGAATATTACAAGGAGCTGAGTACGGAGCCTTGTGGGCACCAGTGTTGAGGTTTATTGTGGAGGAGGTATTGTCACCTATGTTTACTGATTGTGGTCTGTGAGTCAGGAGTTGAGGATCTAGTTGCAGAGTGGGGCTGGGGTCATTGAGTTAAACAGAATGGACATGGATCCTTCAATCCAACTGATCATGACAACCAAATATTCTAAACTTATCTAGCCCCATTTTCCAGCATTTGGCCCATATCTCTCTAAACTCTTCCTATTCATACACCCAACCAGATGCATTTTAAATGTTGTAATTGTACCTGCCTCCATCACCTCACATCACAGCTCAGACACATGCACCACCCTCTCGTAAGAAAATTGCCCCTCAGGTCCCTTTTAAATCTTTCCTCTCTCACCTTGAACCTATGACCTCTAGTTTTGGACTCCTCTACTCTGGGAAAAACTCTTTGGCTCTTCACCGCAATCATGCCCCTCATGATTTTATAAACCTCCATAAAGTCACCCCTCAGCCACCGATGTTCCAGGGAAAAATGCCTCAGCCAATTCAGCCTCTTGCAACATCCTTGTAAATCTTTTCTGAACCCTTTCAAATTTAACAATATCTTTCCTATAGCAGAGAGACCAGAATTCTATAAGTGGCCTAACCAAGGACCTGTACAGCCACAACATGACCTCTCAACTCTTATACTCAATGCATTGATTAATGAAGGCTAGCGTGCCAACCGCCTTCTTCACCACACTGTGACTCCACTTTCAAGAAACAATGCATCTGCAACTCTACTTGGCGACATTCCCCAGGGCCCTACCATTAATGGTATAAGTCCTGTCCTGGTTTGCCTTACCAAAATGCAACACCTCACATTTAACTGAATTAAACTCCATCTTCCTCTCCGTGGCCCATTTGCCCATCTCATTGTACTATGAGATAACGTTCTTCATTGTCCACTATACCACCAATTTTAGTGTCATCCGCAAACTTACTAACCATGCCTCTTATATTTGTATCCAAATCACTTACATAAATAACAAATAACATTGGACCCAGCACACCACTGGTCACAGACCTAGAGAGTGAACAACAACCCTCTACCACCACCCTCTGTCTCCTACCATTAAGCCAATTTTGTATCCAGTTGGCTAGCTCTCCCTGGATCCCAAATGACCCAACCTTACTACCCAATCTACCATGCGGAATTTTGACACAGACCATGCTAAAGTCCATGTTTACCGCTCTGCCTTCATCTATCTTCTCAGTTACCTCTTCAAAAAACTCAATCAAATTTGTGAGACATGATTTCCCACACACAAAGCAACACTATCCCAAATCAGTCCTTGCCTTTCCAAATTCATGTAGATCCTCTCTCTCAGAAACCCCTCCAAAAACGTACCCATCACTGACATTATGCTCACCGGTCTGTAGTTTCCTGGCTTTTTCTTGCAGCCTTTCTTAAATAATAAAAATTAGCCAGTCTTCTGGCACCTCACCCATGGTGGGCAATGATACAAATATCTCCACTAGGGGCCCTGCAACTTCTCCGCTAGGTTTCTACAATGTCCTGGGATCAGGTTTTGGGGATTTATCTACGTTTATGCATTTTAAGACTGTAATGTGGACCTTATCTCTGTTTATTTCCCCAAGTCGCCTAACTTCCATTTCTTTCTTTTGGATAAATGCTGACATAAAATATTCCTTTAGTATCTCACCCATCTCCTGTAGCTTCACACATAGACTACCCTGTTGACCTTTAAGGGCCACTATTCTCTCCCTAGTTACCCTTTTGCCCATAATATACTTGTAGAATCTCTTTGGATTCTCCTTTACCTTATCTGTCAAAGTTATCTCATGTTCCCTTTGTGCCCTCCTGATTTCCTTTTTAAGTGTACTCCTACACTCCTTATACTCCTCAAGGGATTCATTTGGTCACAGCTGCCTATACCTGACATTTCCCAGCTTCTTTGTTTTGACCACAGCCTCAATATCTCTAGTCATCCAGTGTTTCCTCCTTCCTGCCAGCCTTGCCCTTCACACTAACAGGAACATAGTGGCACTGAACTCTTGTTATCTCTCTTTTAAAAGCCTCCCAATTGTCAGACTACCTTTACCTATGAACAGCCTCCCAAGTCAACTGTTTAAAGTTTCTGTAAAATACCAATAAAATAGGCCTTGCCTCAGTTAAGACCTTTAACCTTGTGGACCAGACCTATGGTTTTCCTTAACTATTTTAAAACAAATAGAAGTATGATCCCTAGACCCAAAGTGCTCCCCACTAATACCTCAGTCACTTGCCTTGTGTTAGTTCCCAAGAAAAGTCAGGTTTTGACTCATCACTAGTAGGGGCATCTAAATATTGATTGAGAAAGTTGTCCTGAACACACTCAACAGATTCCTCACCATCAAAATCCCTCCCTTAATACTATGACAGTCCCAATCTATGTTTGGAAAGTTAAAATCCCTCACTATTATAGCCACATTATTTTTACAGCTATCTGCAATCTGTACTTATTTGTTCCTCAAGTTTACCTCTGACTATTAAGCTAATTCCCTTAAAGATTCAATAATGAGTGCTTTTGAGGCATTTTGTAAGTGTTTAGTTTGTGCCCCCAAGCAGTGCCAGTATGTTGTATTATTACAATTTGACCATTAATAACTCTCTTCAATATTATAAAGCAATTTTTTGGATGAAATTTGAATTCTTCTTCACCCAACTTAGGTTTAAGCTCAGCATTCTTTAAATAAAAAGGGGCTTGGTTCTTGATTTGTGACTGAATATAAAGGACATGTCCAAAGTTCAAAGTTTTGAAGACTTTGCAGATCCATTACAAAGTAGAATACAGCTGCCAATTGTAATCAGCCCTTCTTCCTCCATGCATCAACCCAGATGTTACTTGGGCCCTGCTTCTCCCCATGACACTCAGGTTGCAGACTAACTATTTTAGAATTGCAAATTCAACAAAGTAACTTATCAGTACACCATTGGTTTCAGTGCAACAGCTTAAATGTAATTGCTTGATGCCTGAGGTTACATAAAGAATAACACTAAAATATTCAATTGCCATCTCCCAAAGAACATTCAGGCAGCTGAAACAGCAACCCACTTATGCATGTTATTTATGGGGCCATGCACCAAACTTCAGGTCAGGTGATTTAAACTAACTGATAGTGTAATGTTTCCAGAAGTAACCATGGAGTGCTTTTTGGAGTTGTTGCATTTGACAAGGAGGATCACTGAATCCTCACAAAAACAGCAGAAGTTTTCAAGCCCTGTCCACACAAAGGTTGAAACATATATGAGTCTACAGTTCTGAAGGATTCGGCCTGAAACATGATAGAAATAGAGCAGAAGCTACACAGAACCAGAATTACAAAATTGTTATGGGATAGAAGGAGGTTATTCTGCTCATCATGTTTGCATTGGTTCTCAGAGCATTTTGACTAAGTGCCAATGTCCTGCCTATTTCCTGCAAACTTCAACAAAGTTTCTATTTTAATAATCACTCAATGCCCTCTTGGTTTCCTTAGTTGAACCGATCCCCAATAAACTTCCAGGCAGTGCATTTCAATCTCGGACCATTCACTATGCGAAAATGTTGTTTTCTCTCTCACCTTGCATTTGTTTATTTTGCAAACCGTTTTAAAACTGTGTCATCTGGTCCTCAATCCTTTTATGGGCAGGAATAGTGTCTATCTATCTACTTTATCTAGATCCTTCATGACTTTGAAGCTTTTTATTAACCTTTTATCTTCAAGAACAGTCCCAACTTCTCCAATCTGTTCTCATTATTGAAACCATTTTCACAACAGAGGCAGACTTCAGAGAGAGGACATTCTGCACAACGTCCTCTGCCAATTTGAAGGTGGAAACCTTCACATCCATTGACAGTGGCAAGAGGCTTCTGGCTGATCAGTCAATTTGCCAAGCATTCTTATCAGCAATGTCTTCTATGCCATCTCACCAAATCATCACCAAAGTCCCCAGTAGCAGAATCCATTCTATGGTGAGCTTGCACACAAATAACCCTTTTCAGCAATCTAGCTGTAGTCGTCTCGCACTGTGACTAACCACTTACAGGTTCAAGTCTATTTTTGCCAATGTCAGTAACTGAGCTGGTGATTTCAAGTGTCAGTCCAATTGATGAAGCACCTTCGTGAGTGTTGCAATTTTATTCTTTCATCTCCACCTCAGTGTGTTGTAACTATACAGTGGCAGTTCCAGGGTGTCAGAAAATAGAAAGTAAGGAAAGGATTGACTAGGTGTGAGAATAGTTGAAGAATAGGTGTGTGAGAAGCAAGAAGTCCATGGTACCACAACTAGGAGCTTTTACATCTTACCATTTAGTAAGATGACAGTAGGCCAGGATTGAAAAAGGGCATTACATAGGAAAATGTTACAATCCTCAAACTTGTCAGTAATGCCAAATGCCAAAAACTTTTATCAGTCTGCTGCATGGTGCAAACAATGATCTCCTCTATTGGGCTCAGAATATGTAGATTGACTTGCTCCTTCCAGTTCTCCTCTACTGATGGTGCAATCAAGTACAACATAGTCCTGCAAAAGCAGAATGTCACTGATTATATTGCATTGTGTTTGGGTAATGTGGCTACCACAGCTGAGTAGCCAGAGAAGTGTAGAAGTAAATGGCTTTAGGGGAAGGGGTGTTGTTAAGTATGAGGAATGTATAATATCTGATACTTAGTCCTGAGTGCCTGGGGGTCTCAGAAATAGATGATGCTGCAGTGACAAATAAAACAGATTGTGGTGTGGTAGATGTGAGATCCCTTGAAAATGCAATTACAGCTGCCCATAGAGCATAAAACATAGAACAGTACTGCACAGAACAGGTCCTTCGGCCTTCAATGTTGCGCCAACCTGTGAACTAATTTAAGCCCATGACCCTACACTATCCCATCATCATCCATATGCTTATCCAAGGACTGTTTAAATGCTCTGAATGTAGCTGAGTGAAATGTCCTTAATGTGACTCAGATAAGAAATCGGGTAAGAGTTAAAAAGAAAGGCCACTTGACAGCTTTCATAAACCATCTGATAAAGGTTAGAAATAAAATCACTACCATTTTCCATACAGTTCAATCATGTTCTTTATTGATATTTACACTATTAACATGTTATCATGAATGTTTGGCTGAATTGCAAAAGCTAAAATTAACTCACCATTGGGTTCAGAGTTTATAGATTGATTGATAGTTTCAAAACATTTCATAATATTTCTTTTAAAATGTCATTGAAACCTTGAGGAGCTATTAAAAGGTGATAGTGGCATTGGCCTAATGGTATTATCACCAGCTTAGTAATTCCAAGGCTATTGTTCTGGTGACATGGGTTAACATCCCACCATGGCAAACAGTGCAACTGTTGTACTTGTGGGTATTGCTATATGGAGCTGTTGGTACCCAGTCAATGAGTATATTCAAGGCTGCCACTGATTGATATTTGGACTGTAAGACAATGAAGGGATATGATGAACAGGCAGGATAATAAAGTTGAAGGTGAGGATCGGCCATGGTCTTATGAAATGGCAATTAAGCTTAAATGGTTGTAGGTTGCTCAGCTCCTGTTTCTTATATTTTCTGCTTGCTTGAGAGAAAGAAAAGTGAGTAAATAAACTTAAATGGGACTTGGCCTTTAATAAAAACATCACACCAGTTTGTAAGCATTTGGTCAAAATTGCTAATAATCTAAGTGAGAGTAATTTGCATAAGTGTGAAAAGTTCAAATTGTAACTTTATCTCATGGTTTAATTAAATTAAAATCTAATTTAGGCCATTTAGACTTTCAGTCCATGTTTACTAAATCTGCTTCTCCTTACAATAAGGTTGTCAGATTATGTAGTACAAAAGTTATTATAACTGCAATTAACTGAATGCCTCTTGATTTCTATCTCTTCACATTTTTTTTTGCCTTTGAAAAGTCTTTTGCTGAAACAAATTGTAAAGTTCCCAGTTCCCAGAAGCAGCTCTGCAAAATGCCAATTGACAAGGTTAATTGAACTAATCTGACAGATTGTTGACCCATGACCATTTAAAAGCAACGGGAAATTTTTGGTTTCTGAGAAAGAAGTATTACTCAATTTTGCATTACTCTGAAAATAAAGTTGAATTCTATAGGTTGACACCGTATGAAAACTGTATACACTGGAAACAGAGCAGGAGAAAAGTCACAGCTTCAAATCACACTGTGTAATATTAACAACGTAAGCATTTGTTGCTTTTTGAGTAATTTGATTTTAACCCTTATATTTTGTACCATGTCAATATATATATGAATCAATAAGACTCAGCAAGACAGAAAAAAAACTCTCAAACTGGCATGCACAGTGAACTGGTTCAAAAACCTCAGTAAAAATGTTGTTTGTCAATGTTCCTCAGCCCATGTCTCTACCCATAGTCACTGAGTAGATCTGAGTCAAGCAATTGCACTGCCGAGTTAATGAAGCTCTGCGATGGCCTGAACTCTTTTTCTGGTTGAGTATGTGAGAGGTTGGCAACTATCCAATTGCGAGAAGGTGGCTCAGTCAATACTGTATTAGCTTTGGGGAGCTGGCAAAGAAGGGAGTGAAATGAAGTATAAAATCCAACAACTCCTCTGTGATGCTGAGCTTTGTTCTACTCTTATAAAAGGAATGGACATATTATTGGGGTGGTGGGGGAAGGGTTACACAAAAGGACAGCAAACAGGTGAGACAATGTACGTGGAGCCATGCAGATGACTGGCTAGTCACTAAATGCCCAGTTCCAATGAATGTAGTGTCATAGCAGACACTCCATCTTGTGGAATTCCAAATGAAAAAATAAACACGACTTAGCACCATAATTTTAATATGTTAATGAGACTGCTGTTTCAGGTGGGAGCGCTGATTCCAGTATTGAAAGCCCATTATGAACTAAGTTCAGCAGGCCAAAGGTGAGATAAACATTAGATTTTTAAAAATGTTTTGATTACCCATTGCAAGAAACTAAGTGGTAAGTTACTAGCTATTAATGTAAAAGGAATAGAGCTGTAGGCAAACAGATGTTGTATCACTTATTTTCTGAAATGTTTTTCTTCAACTAGCTATACTGTTGATAACCGTTATTGCAGTGCATTTAGGTATTTAGCGTGCAAGCGCATGGGTTGGAAATTGTGGTTCATACATGTTTCAATTTGCTCTGTTTATATGAACAAATCAAACCTCCAATTAAAGACCAATACCTTTCATTAAATGTAATAATCAATATACAAATAACAAAAAAATTGCAAAAGTTGTTTTAAATTATCAATAAGTTTTCCAAATTTGTAAGTTCTGATTTTTTTTCTTTTAGAAATGTATTAGGAGGTTCGAAAATTTTGTGACCAGATTTCAAATTTCAAAGGTTATGACAGAAGCATCTATTAGTTGTTCCTTGAGCATTCCAGAGATTCATTCATCTACTGTTGTTCCAGTTTGGTCTTCTGTTGTATTTTTTACTCTTCTGTTGTATTACTCAGATCTGCTAAAGGTTCCTCACTCTGCCTTTAATCTTCCCGGGTATTGATGCTTGCATCAAGCATTTGGACATTGCAACATCTGTCAGTCAATCAGCTCTCTTTTTTTGTCAATGTAGATGCCTTATTTGATCCACAACGATTTAAGTAAATGATTGCTTTCGAAAAAATTTCAAGACGGTGAATATCTGATTCAGCATCATCTCTTTCTCTGAGAATGAATCTAACTGGTGTTCAATCAGCTACTGCTACACAGAATTTCCTCCAACTATCAGGATCAATTAGCCACAGACAGTATGGATCAATTCTCATAACTTGAGAGTCTTCTTTCAGTGAGAGGTGGCATTGACAAAGAAATGCAATATCCCCTCTAGTGTGCCAACTCAGTCTTTGACCATCAGCGGAATAAAATGTTTGATGAGAAAGACAGTGAGAAGCTCATGGTCTACAAGACAATCTTCCCTTCCATATCCATCAACGATATGGACACCAGAATCAGACATCTCAAGTCCATAAATAGCACCAGCATAGCTTTTGCAAAATCCTGAAAATCAAATGGATGAGTAAGTGCTCAGGTATCAATGTCCCACCCCAGACCAACATGCCCATCATTCAGACACTGGATACCACCTATCAGCTGCACTGGATGCAATACATCACTCCTATAAATAAAAACAATGCACTGTGGATGCTGGAGATCTGATATTAAAACATAAAATGCTGAAGAAATGCAGCAGCTTCGCAGTATCTACAGAGAGAGAAATAGTTAACGTTTAAGTCTATTGATGGACTCATCCCCCGCCAGTCCAGGAACTCCCCACATACGTTCGAGACACCACCCATGCCCTCCACCTCCTCCAAGACTTCCATTTCCCTGGCCCCCAACGCCTCATCTTCACCATAGATATCCAATCCCCCTACACCTCGGTCCGCCATGACCAGGGCCTCCAAACCCTCCATTTCTTCCTCTCTCGACGTCCCCAACAGTACTCTTCCACCAACACTCTCATTCGTTTGGCCGAACTGGTCCTCATCCTTAACAATTTCTCCTTCAAATCTTCCCATTTCCTTCAGACCAAAGGGGTAGCCATGGGCACCCGTATGGGCCCCAGCTATGCCTGTCTTTTTGTTGGCTACGTAGAACCGTTGATCTTCCGTAATTACACCAGCACCACTCCCCACCTCTTCCTCCGCTACATTGATGACTGCATTGGCGCCATTCGTGCTCCCGCGAGGAGGTTGAGCAATTCGTTAACTTCACCAACACACTCCACCCTGACCTTAAATTTACCTGAACCATCTCCGACACCTCCCTCCCTTTCCTGGACCTCTCCATCTCTATTAATGACGACCGACTTGACACCGACATTTTTTACAAACCCATCGACTCCCACAGCTACCTGGATTATATCTCTTCCCATCCTACCTCCTGCAAAAATGCCATCCCGTATTCCCAATTCCTCCGCCTCCGCCATATCTGCTCCCAGGAGGACCAGTTCCACCACAGAACACATCAGATGGCCTCCTTCTTTAGAGACTGCAATTTCCCTTCCCACATGGTTAAAGATGCCCTACAACGCATCTCGTCCACATCCCGCACCTCCACCCTCAGACCCCACCCCTCCAACCGTAACAAGGACAGAATGCCCCTGGTGCTCACCTTCCACCCTACCAACCTTTTCATAATCCAAATTATCAGACGACATTTCTGCCACCTCCAAACAGACCCCACCACCAGGGATATATTTCCCTTCCCACCCCTTTCCGCCTTCCGCAAAGAAAGTTCCCTCTGTGACTACCTGGTCAGGTCCATGCACCCCTACAGCCCACCCTCCCATCCTGGCACCTTCCCCTGCCACCGCAGGATTTGCAAAACCTGCACCCACACCTCCTCCCTCACCTCCATCCAAGGCCCTAAAGGAGCCTTCCACATCCATCAAAGTTTTACCTGCACATCCATCAATATCACTTATTGTATCCGTTGCTCCAGATGCGGTCTCCTCCACATTGGGGAGACTGGACGCCTCCTAGCAGAGCGCTTTAGGGAACATCTCTGGGACACCCACACCAATCAACCACACTGCCCCGTGGCCCAACATTTCACTTCCCCTTCCCACTCTGCCAAGGACATGGAGGCCCTGGGCCTCCTTCATCACTGCTCCCTCACCACCAGATGCCTGGAGGAAGAACGCCTCATCTTCCGCCTCGGAACACTTCAACCCCAGGGCATCAATGTGGACTTCAACAGCTTCCTCATTTCCCCTTCCCCCACCTCACCCCAGTTCCAAACTTCCAGCTCAGCACTGTCCCCATGACTTGTCCTACCTGCCTATCTTCTTTTCCACCTATCCACTCCATCCTCCCCGCCCAACCAATCACCTTCATCCCCTTCCCCACTCACCTATTGTACTCTATGCTACTTTCTCCCCATCCCCACCCTCCTCTCATTTATCACTTCACCCTTCAGGCTCTCTGCCTTTATTCCTGATGAAGGGCTTTTGCCCGAAACGTCGATTTTGCTGCTCCTCCGATGCTGCCTGAACTGCTGTGCTTTTCCAGCACCACTCTAATCTAGAGGCTCGAAATATTCACTCTGTTTCACTTTCCACAAAATCTGACAGACCTGCGAAGTTTCTCCAGCTTTTTCTTTACACATTATTGACACGCCTGACAGACTTCTAAAGCATGTTTCCTACTCTGAGCTTCCTCATGACAATTTCTAAACTGGCCTCTCAGACATTAGTTTTATGTCTGCTTTACTTTTCTCAATGTTTTGTTTCCAACCTTAATCATTGAACAACCATTCCCTGCTATAATATCCTATTCCTGACAGCCAGATGGCACAGAACCCTCCAACCACAATGGATGAACTCAGATTTCTCCAGTTTCCTCATTTCCCCTCCCCCCACCTTGTCTCAGTCGATTCCCTCGAACTCAGCACCGCCCTCCTAACCTGCAATCTTCTTCCTGACCTCTCCGCCCCCACCCCACTCCGGCCTATCACCCTCACCTTGACCTCCTTCCACCTATCACATCTCCATCGCCCCTTCCCCCAAGTCCCTCCTCCCTACCTTTTATCTTAGCCTGCTGGACACACTTTCCTCATTCCTGAAGAAGGGCTTATGCCCGAAACGTCGAATTTCCTGTTCCTTGGATGCTACCTGACCTGCTGCGCTTTAACCAGCAACACATTTTCAGCCAGATGGCACAGCATAGAACTAAAGTCTAATCTTGATACATGATCTGTTAACTTTTATTTACAGAGGCAAATGATTCAAACATGTACCCCTGAAACCCAACAATGAGTTTCACAATATTTAAACTTATAGCGGGACAAGTGAATCATCTGCTAAAGCCCACCACCTGCACAGAATTAAACACTCAACCACTATAGAATTTGAAACCTGAGGCATACAAATCTTGTGGTGCAATGCTGGTTTGATTTGATTGGATTTATTAGTCACATGTACCTAAGTACAGTGAAAAGTTTAGTATAGGCAGATCACATGTAAGGACATACAGATCATAGGGTATTTACACAGAGTGAGGCATAGAAGGTTTCAGCTGCAAAGGAGATGAACAAAAGCAAAAGCAATATTGATATTAGAGAGGTCTATTCAGCAAGTTTAATAACAGCGGGGAAGAAGCTGTTCTTGAACCTGCTGGTACATGGATCTTTTGCCTGATGAAAGAGGTTGGAAAAGAGCATAACCAGGATTACATGATGGTCTGAGCTGGGTTCACAACTTCTTATAATATCTGAAACCAAAAGAGAAAATGCTGGAAAATCTCAGCAGGTCTGGCAGCATCTGTAAGGAGAGAAAAGAGCTGACGTTTTGAGTCTAACTGACCCTTTGTCAAAGCTCAATTTGCTTTTAATCCTATAATATCTTATGGTCCTGGGCAAAACAGTTACTCTACCAAGCTGTGATGCATTTCTATAATGCAACTATAGATGCCATGGACATAGGTATCCTTATTATCCAGATATTTCAGGGATGAGTGTAGGGCCATGGAAAAAGCATTTGCCATAGACCAGTTGCGTTGGTAGGCAATGGCAAGGGATCAAGCAGGCTGGGAGGCCAGACTCGTATCTCTACCTCTGGGCCAGAACATCTGGGTTCAAGTCCCATCTCAGGATGCCATGGCCACAGAGATGTGTCATGGTATGCCTAAATGAAATATCTGAACCAGTGTGATATCATATCCACAAGCATACACTATATCTCAGCCACAGACATTCAGTAACAGCAATAAACACCACCTACAAAATTTACTGCAGAAATTCACCAAGGTTCCTTAGACAGAACCTTCCAAATTTATGAGCACTACCATCGAGAAGGAGAAGGACAGGAGACCCATGGAATCATTATCACCTGCAATTTCCTTCAACCAGCCACTTACTATCCTGACTTGTACTTTTACTGTCACTGGGTCAAAATCATAGAATTCCCTGTCTAACAGAATTATAAGTGTGTCTACATCAAATTAATTGCAGCAGAACCACAAGCAGGCAGCTCACCAGCTCCTTCTCAAGATCAATTGAGTTTGGAAAATAAATACTGGATCAGCCAGTGAAACCAAAGCCCTAAATATTAATAAAAAAAACTTGCAATACATATTGTTGTGATGAAACAAATTCAACTGTTCTGCTACGTTCGCTGTAAACCATTTAAGCAATGGAATAGTTTGCTAAATAATTTTGTAGCTGAAAATGTGTTGCTGGTTAAAGCACAGCAGGTCAGGCAGCATCCAAGGAACAGGAAATTCGACGTTTCGGGCCAGAGTCCTTCATCAGGAATGAGGAGAGGGTGCCAGGCAGGCTAAGATAAAAGGTAGGGAGGAGGGACTTGGGGGAGGGGAGATGGAGATGTGATAGGTGGAAGGAGGTCAAGGTGAGGGTGATAGGCCGGAGTGGGGTGGGAGCGGAGAGGTCAGGAAGAGGATTGCAGGTTAGGAGGGTGGTGCTGAGTTGAAGGGAATCGACTGAGACAAGGTGGGGGGAGGGGAAATGAGGAAACTGGAGAAATCTGAGTTCATCCCTTGTGGTTGGAGGGTTCCCAGGCGGAAGATGAGGCGCTCTGCCTCCAACCGTCATGTTGTTATATTCTGGCGATGGAGGAGTCCAAGGACCTGCATGTCTTCGGTGGAGTGTGAGGGAGAGTTAAAGTGTTGAGCCACGGGGTGGTTGGGTTGGTTGGTCCGGGCGTCCCAGTGGTGTTCCGTGAAGCGTTCCGCAAGTAGGCGGCCTGTCTCCCCAATATAGAGGAGGCCACATCGGGTGCAGCGGATGCAATAGATGATGTGTGTGGAGGTGCAGGTGAATTTGTGACGGATATGGAAGGATCCCTTGGGGCCTTGGAGAGAAGGTTGGGTTGGTGGGGGGTGTGAACCTGACGAGGGAGTCACGAAGGGAGTGGTCTTTGCGGAACGCTGATAGGGGAAGGGAGCGAAATATATCCCTGGTGGTGGGGTCCGTTTGGAGTTGGCAGAAATGACGGCGGATGATACGCTGTATACGGAGGTTGGTGCGGCGGGAAAGGAAGAAGCGGAGGGCTTTGAGTCCTTCGTGATGGGGGATGGAGGTGTACAGGGACTGGATGTCCATCGTGAAGATAAGGCGTTGGGGACCAGGGAAGCGAAAATCATGGAGGAGGTGGAGGGCATGGGTGGTGTCCCGAACATAGGTGGGGAGTTCTTGGACTAAAGGGCACAGAACCGTGTCGATGTACGTGGCGATGAGTTCGGTGGGGCAGGAGCAGGCTGAGACAATGGGTCGGCCGGGGCAGTCAGGCAGTCTCAGCCTGCTCCAACCAGTACCCTTCCACTGACACCCTCCTTCGACTGACTGAACTGGTCCTCACCCTGAATAACTTCTCTTTCCAATCCTCCCACTTCCTCCAAACTAAAGGAGTTGCCATGGGCACCCGCATGGGCCCCAGCTATGCCTGTCTCTTTGTAGGATATGTGGAACAGTCCATCTTCCGCAACTACGCTGGCACCACACCCCACCTTTTCCTCCGCTACATCGATGACTGTATTGGCGCTGCCTCGTGCTCCCACGAGGAGGTTGAACAGTTCATCAACTTTACCAACACCTTCCATCCTGACCTCAAATTCACCTGGACTGTCGCAAACTCCTCCCTCCCCTTCCTAGACCTTTCCATTTCTATCTCGGGCAACCGACTCAACACAGACATCTACTATAAACCGACTGACTCCCACAGCTACCTGGACTACACCTCCTCCCACCCTGCCCCCTGTAAAAACTCCATCCCATATTCCCAATTCCTTCATCTCCGCCGCATCTGCTCCCAGGAGGACCAGTTCCAATACCGTACAGCCCAGATGGCCTCCTTCTTCAAGGACCGCAGATCCCCCCCAGACGTGATCGACGATGCCCTCCACCGCATCTCCTCCACTTCCCGCTCCTCCGCCCTTGAGCCCCGCCCCCTCCAACCGCCACCAACACAGAACCCCACTGGTTCTCACCTACCACCCCACCAATCTCCGTATACAGCGTATCATCCGCCATCATTTCCGCCAACTCCAAACGGACCCCACCACCAGGGATATATTTCCCTCCCCTCCCCTATCAGCGTTCCGCAAAGACCACTCCCTTCGTGACTCCCTCGTCAGGTCCACACCCCCCACCAACCCAACCTCCACTCCCGGCACCTTCCCCTGCAACCGCAGGAAATGCAAAACTTGCGCCCACACCTCCTCCCTTACTTCTCTCCAAGGCCCCAAGGGATCCTTCCATATCCGCCACAAATTCACCTGCACCTCCACACACATCATCTATTGCATCCGTTGCACCCGATGTGGCCTCCTCTATACTGGGGAGACAGGCCGCCTACTTGCAGAACGCTTTAGGGAACACCTCTGGGACGCCCGAACCAACCAACCCAACCACCCCGTGGCTCAACACTTTAACTCTCCCTCACACTCCACCGAAGACATGCAGGTCCTTGGACTCCTCCATCGCCAGAACATAACAACACGACGGATGGAGGAAGAGCGCCTCATCCTCCGCCTGGGAACCCTCCAACCACAAGGGATGAACTCAGATTTCTCCAGTTTCCTCATTTCCCCTCCCCCTACCTTGTCTCAGTCGATTCCCTTGAACTCAGCACCGCCCTCCTAACCTGCAATCCTCTTCCTGACCTCTCCGCCCCCACCCCACTCCGGCCTATCACCCTCACCTTGACCTCCTTCCACCTATCACATCTCCATCTCCCCTCCCCCATTCCCTCCTCCCTACCTTTTATCTTAGCCTGCCTGGCACCCTCTCCTCATTCCTGATGAAGGGTTCTGGCCCGAAACGTCGAATTTCCTGTTCCTTGGATGCTGCCTGACCTGCTGTGCTTTAACCAGCAACACATTTTCAGCTCTGATCTCCAGCATCTGCAGACCTCACTTTTTACCCCTAAATAATTTTGTAGTTCATTTAGTTTTAATGACTGAGCTGCAAATTATCAGTTTTGTCTTCTTAGATATTTGAAGAAGCATGGTTCATTTGTCGAACACCAACAATGTTGAAAGGGTTACAGGAATAGAAGAGGGAAATTGAGAAGTGATGGTTAACTGTTGTCAAGTTTCAGTTTTAATTGTCTGGAGCTTGTAATAATATCTAAAAACTAAGAGCAATGAAACAGTATATTAGTTTTGATGTCCTTGAGGCAACATAAGAGATGCCAAGGTAGATTTTTAGTTCAATGCAATAAGGATACAGGGAGGGAATTTTACATAGGGTGGCATGTCTTCAATTCCAGACGAGTAGGCAATACTTGACAGAGCACTGTTTATTCCATCCAGTTCCATTTGCCAAGCTTCAATGTTTCAGAACTGATAACTATTCCCAGTTCATTAACTGACTGACCTCAGCATTAACACCCCTGCCGCTCAGGTTGCCTTGGAAACAAAGCTTCCTGTATGTAATCCCAGATTATCCTGCTCCTTATACTACATGTGACCCTTAATTACTTGCTAAATTAGAATGTTTTTTTTAAATCACAAGAGGAGGTTAATATGTTCTTGCAGAGCTAGTCAAGCCAAGATGACACAGCATTCAAGATGATTCTGATTACATGATCCCTGAAGGCGTCTCATTCAGATAGATGCCAATGTCTCCCAATGGGTGGCACTGTGAAGTAACAATACTTCTGTCATTCATTTTCCTGTTCCTACCTCTTCACCGATAATGTAGCTTGAATACATCACTCCTGTACTTTGATAAAATGAAATCACATGTTCCATCTTTCTCTTTCACACATGCAAACTTTCAAATTTGCATCCTATTCTGTTTCAGTTAAGTGGCAACATTTGGTAATTGGTTGTGTGACATTATAGCGCACTTTGAATTGTATAAGCCGACAGCAATATGTATAATCAATACTTGTAAATCAGCTATCCATATTTCCCATTAAAGTATCAGGCCTCATAATGTAGTGGTAGGTTTTGGGCAGAAGGTATGAGAGGAGGAGGGATTGGGGGAGAAACAGGGTATTATTACAGATGCAAGAAGTACAAAATCATAAAAACATAGAATCTAGGAGCAGGAATTGGCCCTTCAAGCTTGCTCCGCCATTCAATATCATCAAAGCTGATCCTCTCTCTCAATGTCAAATCCTGTGTTCCCTTTACTATCCCGAAATTTGGCTGAGTCACATGAGTACCTGCCATGCATGTAGTGAGTGGTGTCCCCACATGTAAAGGTATCATCCATGTCAACACTCTGACAAATCTTGCAGTGGTTGCCATGACAGGGTTGTATGGTGTTGTGGTCGATGTCCTGAAGGCTGGGCAGTTTGCTGCAAACAATTGTCTGTTTAAGGTTTGGTGATTGTTTAAAGGTGAGAAGTGGAGGTGTAGATCTTCCATCAAGATCTTTCCTATTTCTCCACTTCTTGCCTTTAAACAACTGCCAAACCTTAAGCAGACAATTATTCACAGCAAACTGCTCAGTCTTCAGGACATCGTCCAAAACACCACACAACACTGTCATGGCAACCACTGCAAGATGTGTCAGAGTATCAACATGGATCCTACCATTACATACAGGGACACCATCCACCGTGTACGCATGAGTCACATGTGACTCAGCCGATGTCGTCTATCTCATATGCTGCAGGCAAGGATGCCCCAAGTGAATCCAAGCAGACTCTACGACAATGGATGGACACGGCACAACAATCATCAGACAGGGATATTCCATCCCAGTTGGGGAGCACTTCAATGGTCAGGGACATTTGGACTCGGATCTTTGGGTGACTGTCCTCCAAGGCAAACTTCAGGATGCGCAACACAGAGTCGCTGAGCAGAGGCTGGTAGTCAAGTTTCATACCCATGTGAATGGCCTCAAGCAGGACATTGGGTTCATATCACACTACAGGTGACTGCCCTACGCTATACACACACATTACACACACACACACAACCTCTCACAGGCACACGCGCATACACACACACACACACTCTTTCTCTCCCTCACATGCACTCACACACATACATATTTGCATTTGCAGATTTGTATTTGCAGATACATTCTATTTTATTCAAAAAGCACACAATCTGTAGGCAGTCAGACCATGTGACATTTTATCAATTCCTACTTTGGAAACAGAAGGTTGGCCTCAAGGTTGGAATACAGACAGACTCTAACCTCACAGCTTTAATGCATTGTCTGAGCTGAAATGTCACCTTTTTTTAAATAAAATCTTAAGTTATCTCGGGAATATGATTTGAAAAAAGTTCTAGGATTTACATATTAATGAATCAAAACCTGCAACCCATTCTAAGTGATTAAAGACTTGACAGCAATCTAGGTTTGTTCAATACATCGTATCAGTTGTACAACACTTTGATCTTTTACTATAAATTTTGTTTCCTGTAATCCTGCCCCACTAGCTACCTGACAAAGAAGCAGCACTCCGAAAGCTTGTACTTTCAAATAAACCTGTTGGACTATAACCTGGTATTTTGATTTTTAACTTTCTGCATCTAGTCTGTCCAGCCCTGTTTATATGTTTTAATCAGATCCTGTCTGGCTTTAGTGAACATAGGTTCATTCAAATCAATCTTTCCTCATACGACAGACCTGTCAACCATCAGACTATAGCAACTATATTCCTTTGAAGGTAGGGAGATCAAAACTGCATGCAGGTGCGATCTCACCAAGCTGTGTATATCTGCAGTAAGACATCACTAATCCTGAACTAAATTTCTCCTGCAGTGAAAGCCAATACGTCATTTTCCTTCCCAACTACTTGTGACACCTACCCGACTAACTTAATTGACTGGTGCACAAGGATACCCAGGTATCCTTGTACATCAATATTTCCCATTCTATCACTATTTAAAAATGCCTTTCTGTTTTTCACACCAAAATGCATAACTTCACACTTAGTCACATTATACTGTACCTGTATACTTGTCTAAATCATCTCAAAGCCTCCTTGCATCCTCCTTTCAACTCAAATCCCATGATTTTTGATTTGAAATGATGTTTTTAGTTGTCTCATCCAGGTAATTCATATATATTGTGAACAGCTGGGTCCTTGCAGTAACCCACTATCATTGCCTACCACCCAGAAAAAAAGACCTATTTATTCCCACTTCCTGTTTCTTGTCTGTCAATCAATTCTCTACCCTTTTACGATCAGTCCCGTGTGCAGTATCTTTTTCCCATTAACCTGTAAAGTGGGACCTTATCAAAAGTCTTCTGAAAATCAAATTACATTATTAGCTCTGCTTAATCTATTCTACTAGACATATCCTCAAAAATTTCCAGAAGATTTGTTAAACTAGATTGTTAAGATGGACATAGTGGGGAAGAAGGTGTTTGGCACGTTTGCCTTCATTACTCATAATATCACGTACAGGAGTTGGGACATATATAAGACATTGGTGAGGCCACTTTTGGAATATTATGTACAATTCTGGTCACCCTTCTATAGGAAGGATGGTGTTAAACATGAAAGAAGCAGAAAAGGTTTACAAGAATATTGCTGAGCCTAGAGGGTTTGAGCTATAGGGAAAAGTTGAATAGGCTGGGACTCATTCCCTGGAGTGTTGGAAGCTGACGGGTGACCTTATAGAGATTTATAAAATCATAAGGGGCATGAATAAGGTAAATAGCCAAGGTCTTTGTTCAAACTAGATGACATAGAGAGGGGAAAGATTTAAAAGGACCTGAAGGATCACTTTTTCACGCAGAGGGTGGTGCATGTATGGAATGAGCTGCCAGAGGAGGTGGTGGAAGGTGGTACAATTACAACATCCAATTGTCACCTAGATAGCATATGGATAAGAAGAGTTTAGAGGGATATGGGCCAAATGCTGACAGATGGGACTAGTTCAGAAGAGGATGTCTGATTGGTGGGGATGAGTTGGATTGAAGGATCTGTTTCTGTGCTGCAAAACTCTACGACACCTTTACTACTTGCCTTTCATAAACCCATGTCAGCTCTATCCAATCCTGTTAATGTTTTCCAAGTGTCCTATTGTCACTTCTTTTTCAATGGACTCTAGCATTTTCCCTACTGCTGATGTTAGGCTAACTGATCTATAATTCTCTATTATTTTCATTCCCTCTCTTTTGAAATAGTGGGGTTACATTTGCCTCTTGTAATCTGTCAGAACTGCATCAGACAGTTTAATTCCAACAGCAAATGATCATTATCATATTTTATATTTTCAATGCACATGCTGTCGTGATTTCTAACCTAACCCTTTTTGGAACAGGCCCAGGTCAGGTGGTCCATCTCAAGTTCAGCTTGGGAAAGACAGATCCAAAAAAGCCAAATCTGCCTGAAAGAGTTTTAGTTTTCCCTGCTGAGAGAATTGCTGTCCTCAAGGTGACCTTTTTGAACAACTATCAGACAGTTTATAACATTCCACATATTATCAGGATCTTGAAATTTCTCCTCACTGATGTTTTCTCGCACCTCAGGTTGTAGGAAATGGGTTTACAAGTTAGCAGTTCACAAGCAATTCACATATCCATTGCTAAGACAATGTTCAGAAGCAATTACTAAGGATTCCTATTTCTAACTCTGCAAGGTAGGCTAGCTTAGTCTCTTGTTCATTTCAAACTGAAACCTTCATTCATGCTTTTCCTAAATCTAGATTTGACAATACCTGTATTAACATATTCCTGGCTAGTTTTGGAAGTAGGTTTGCTCGCTGAGCTGGAAAGTTCATTTCTAGACGTTTCATTATCCTACATAGGTAACATCTTCAGTGGACCTCAGGCGAAGCAATGCTGAAAATTCCTGCTTTCTATTTATATGTTTGGGTTTCTTTGGGTTGGTGATATCACTTCCTGTGGTGATGTTATTTCCTGTGGTAAAGTCACTTCCTGTTCCTTTTCTCAGGCGGTGGTAGATGGGGTCTAACTCGATATATTTGTTGGTAGAGTTCCGGTTGGAATGCCATACTTCTAGGAATTCTCATGCATGTCTTTGTTTGGCTCGTCCTAGGATAGATATATTGTCCCAGTCAAAGTGGTGTCCTTCCTCATCTGAATGTGAGGATACTAGTGAGAGAGGCTCATGTCTTTTTATGGCTAGTTGGTGTTCATGTATCCTGGTGACTAGATTTCTGCCTGTTTGCCGAATGTAGTGTTTACTACAGTCCTTGCACAGCATTTTGTAGATGACATTAGTTTTGCTTGTTGCCTGTATAGGGTCTTTCAAGTTCATTATCTGCTGTTTTAGTGTGTTGGTGGGTTTGTGGGCTACCATGATGTCAAAGGGTCTGAGTAGTCTGGCAGTCATTTCCGAGATGTCTTTGATGTAGGGGAGAGTGGCTAGGGTTTCTGGACGTGTTTGTCTGCTTGTTTGGGTTTGTTGCTGAAAAATCAGCAGACTGTGTTCATTGGGTACCCATTCTTTTTGAATACACAGTATAGGTGATTTTCCTCTGTGCTGCAGTGTGTATTGACTCTTTGAAATAATGTTCTGATACAGAAGCAATCATCGCAACACCCACAAACGAAGCTGCATCAGAACATTCTTTCAAAGAGCCAACACACACTGCAGCACAGAGGAACTACACAGAGCATTCTGTGTATTCAAAAAGAATAGGTACCCAATGAACACAGTCTGCCGATTTCTCAGCAACAAACCCAAACAAGCAGACAAAACACATCCAGAAACCCTAGCCACTCTCCCCTACATCAAAGACATCTCAGAAATGACTGCCAGACTACTCAGACCCCTTGACATCATGGTAGCCCACAAACTCACCAATACACTAAAACAACAGATAATGAACTTGAAAGACCTATCCAGACAACAAGCAAAACTAATGTCATTTACAAAATATTGTGCAAGGACTGTAACAAATACTACATTGGACAAACAGGCAGAAAACTAGCCACCAGGATACATGAACACCAACTAGCCACAAAAAGACATGACTCTCTCTCACTAGTATCCTCACATTCAGATGAGGAAGGACACCACTTTGACTGGGACAATATATCTATCCTAGGACAAGCCAAACAAAGACATGCATGAGAATTCCAAGAAGTATGGCATTCCAACCGGAACTCTACCAACAAACATATTGAGTTAGACCCCATCTACCACCGCCTGAGAAAAGGAACAGGAAGTGACTTCACCACAGGAAATAACATCACCACAAGGAATGACATCACCAACCCAAAGAAACCCAAACATATAAATAGAAAGCAGGAATTTTCAGCATTGCTTCGCCTGAGGCCCACTGAAGATGTTACCTTGTACAGTAATAAAACGTCTGGAAAAGAACCTTCCCGCTCCAAAACCTCAGCCTGAGCTACAAATCTTCTCAAAACACCTGGCCAGTGTCCTGCATTTTATCTTCTGTAAATTGAGATCATCAGCACAGAGAGAGGGTCATGTCTTTTTGTGGCTAGTTGGTGTTCATGTATCCTGGTGGCTAGTTTTCTGCCTGTTTGCCCTAATGCCTGTGGCTTAACTCATGCCAAGACCCATTCACCCCAAAAAGATGATGCTAACTGAAGGAAAAGTTGTTCCATGCAGAAAGTAGTTGGGATCTGGAATACACAGCATGAGAACATGGTGGAGGTAGAAGCAGTTGAGTTTTTTAAAAGGGAATTTGATCACTATCTGAGGAAGAAACGAAATTACAGGGCAATGGAGAAAAGCAAGGCAATGGCCCTAGATGACATGCCTCTTCTGAGAAACAGAATCGTAGATGAAATGGTCACTTGCACTGTAACAATTCTATGAAACATTCTATGATATTGACAACTTCATCATTGGTGGCTATCAGTAAGCTCTGGAAATCCATCCTGACACTTCTTGGACGTCCAGAGTAGGACAAGAACAAACAGGGTGCAGAAGCATAAGAAAACAGCAGCAAATAGACTCAAAGGAAGAAAAAATAGCAAAAAGGCATAAATTAATGGCTCTTAAATTTACAAGGAAGTTTTAACAAAATAAATGAGTTAATGGAAAAATAACGGACAATGGATATGATCTTATAGTCATTACAAGACATGGTTACAAGGAGACAAAAGATAGGATCTAAATATTCAGGGGTATTTGATTTTTTGAAAGGACGGTTAGGTAAGGTGATGGATTAGGATTGTTAGTACAATATGGATTAGTACAATAGCAAACAAATCAACTTACATTGAATGATGTCAAATCCATATGGGTAGAGCAATAAATAATAAATAGAAGTGGCTGGTGAGAATAGTCTATAGGCCCCCAACAGTAGCTCTCAGAGAATAAATCAGGAGATGATGAGGGCATGTCAAAAAGGCAGGGCACTAATTATGAATGGCATCTTCACATAGATTGGGAAAATCAACTTGGCAAAGGTAGCTGTGAGGGGAGTGCTTGCAACAATATGTTGTTTAGGAACAATGGATGAGGCTACATTGGATTTGGTACTGCAGAATGAGGCAAGTTTTATAAATTATTGCAGAGCAAGAGATCCCCTCGGGAACAGTGCATTTAGTTTGAAAATGATAAACTTGGGTCAGAAATAACTGTGTTAAACTTAAATAAGGGTACTTACATAGTTATGAGGACTGAGTTGGCTGGACTGGACAGGAATAGTTGTTCAGTAGAAAAATCAATTAATGAACAATTGCAGACATTTTGGAAAGTAGTTCATAATTCACAGTAAAGATGTATCCTAGTAAGGAAGGATTCTAGGAAGAGGATAAACTGACCTTGGTTTACCAAGTTAAGGATCACATCAAATTGAAAGAAAAATATGTACAACTTGGCAAAGATCAGTGATAAACCAAGAGGACTTGGAACATTTCAAAAGCCAACAAAACATGGCCTAGAAAATAATTTAGAAGGAGAAAAACTATAAGTGCAAAATAGCGAGTAAAATAAAAAATCAACAATTAGAGCTTATTTAAATATATAAGATGGAAAAGAGAGTCAAAGGAGAACATGGATCTCCTAGAGAATGAAGTCAGAAGCCACATGATACCAGGTTATAGTCTAGCATGTTTACTTAAAATCACAAGCTTTACAAGCGTTGCTCCTTTGTCAGGTGAAGAAGTTTGTCACCCGCCAAGGGACCAGCGCTCTGAAAGCTTGTGATTTCAAATAAATCTGTTGGACAATAACCTGGTGTCATGTGACTTCTGACTTTGTCCACCCTAGTCCAACACCAGCAACTTCACATCATGCTATTGTAGAGAACGAGGCTGGGAGATAATAATGGTGGATCAGGAAACAGCAAAGGAGCTGCATAAGTATTTTGCATCAGTGTTCATGGTTGAGGGTATTAAAAGCATTCCAAAGATGCTAAACTATGAAGGGGCATAAGATGGGTGGGGTTGGCGGGAAGAAAACAAATAGAATAGCTATCACTAGAGAAAATGTCCTATGAATACTAATGGAGCAAAAGATTCAAAGACCATCTAGAACTGATGGGTTGCATCCGAGAATTTTGAAAGAAGTAGCTGCAGACAGTGGATGACCTGACAGAAGTCTTCCAAGAGTCCTTAGCATTGGGAATTGCCCCAGAGAATTGAAAAACTGCCAGTGTAGCACCCATACTTAAAAAAGGAGTGATAGAAAAATAGATAACTATAGACCAGTTAGCTGAACATCTATCATGAGGAAAATGTGAGTATCTAATATAAAGGACGTAATAGCAGAGCACTTAGAAATATTTAATTATATCAAGTAAAGAACATGATTTCATGAAGGGGAAACTGTGCTCGTCAAATTTATTACAGTTCTTTGAGGAGAACTAAGCAAGATTGATAAGATATATTTTGATTTTGAAAACGCATTCACTAAGTTAATGCAGATAAGTGGAGTCAGTTTAATGCAGTTGGTTCAACTGTTGGTTTGTGAAACAGTGTGATGTCAACAGCGTAAGTTCAATTTCCATCACCAACTGAGGTTACCATGAAGGACTCTCCTTCTCAACCTCTCTCCTCACCTGAGACATGATGGCCTTCAAGTTAAATGACCACCAGTCATCTCTCTCTAATGAGAGAACAGCCCGATGGTCTGGTAAAACGATGGTGACACAAATTAATGGAGTCCATAGTGTTGGAGGTAGTATATTAGAATGCATCAAAGATTGGCTAACTAATAGAAGATAGCCAGCTGGGACGGTGGGATATTTTCATGACGGCACTTGTGAAATGCCACATGGATTAGTACTTGGAGCACAATTATTTACAATATATCTTAAAGACTTGGATGTTGGATGTACATGTTCTCTTGCTACGTTTACAGATGATACAGGTGAGGAGACAAGTAGCGAGAATGGTACAATAATTGCAACAAATTGAATGAGTGGGCAAAAATTTGACAGATGGAACATAATGTGGGGAGATATGAACTTTGGCAGTGTGAACAGAAGAGTTGAACTATGTAAATTGGAAAAGACTGCAGAGGGATTTGAAGGTCCTTGAGCATGAATCACAAAAAGCTAGCAACAAACTTCTGTGGGAGTGTAAAACAGACAATGACCATCTCCATTCTGCCAGAGTAAATGCCATATTCATCTCTACTACCTCAAACTTACTTTATCTCTGCTACCACTCTGACAGCCCACCAAGGCTCTGCCAGTTTCAGTATTGCCTTCAATATCTTCCCTCACTCACCCTTTTTTCACATCCAATCTTCTAGATCATTAACACTGATAATCTTCAACTTCACTTTGCTGCTTTATCCCCATAGCGCTTGATTCCCTTAATGAATAAAAGTCAGGTAATCTTAGCGTTGAAAATATTTGATCAAATTAAAAATCACACAACACCGGTTATAGTCCAACATGGAAGTACATGTTTTCGGAGCACTGCTCTTTCATCAGGTAGCTAGTGAGGTAGGATCATAGGACACAGATCATATTGTCATGCACTGCCGTGATATATTGCTGTTAAGTCTTTCATCATTTAGAATGGGGTGCAGGTTACATTCAATAATATGTAAATCCCAGAACTTCTTTCAAGTCACAATCCTGAGATAACTTAAGATTTTATACAAAAAAAAGGTGACATCTCAGCCCAGCTTGTACTTCCAAATAAACCTATTGGACTATAACCTGAGATTTTTAACTTTGTCCACCCTAGTCCAACACTGGCACCTCCACATTATATTTAACAATCCATCCTTTAAAGAAAGAATTCCACAGCTTCCATACCCGTTGAGGTAAAAACAAATTTCCACATCTTTGTCTTAAATGGGTGACACTTATGCTGAGATTATGTTCTATGGTCCTGAACTCTTTGACAAGGTAAGAAACCTCTTCACTTGTACTTTGCAAAGTCCCCTAAGAATCCTGTATGATTCAACAAAATTGCCTCTCATTCTTCTAAACTCTGATCTGTACAGGTCCAACCTATTCAACATCGCATAAAATTGCAAGACCATGAGACCATAAGACATAGAAGCAAAAACTAGGTCATTTAGCCCATTAAGTTTGCTCTGCAATTTAATCATGGCTGGTAAGCTTCTCAACCCCATTCTGCCATTTTCTCCCTGTAACCCTTGACCGCCTTTGATACTCAAGAACTTATCTAAGTCTTAAATATACTTAATGACGTCGCCTCCACAGCCTTCTGTGGCAACGAATTCCATAGATGCACCACTCTCTGGGTGAAGTCATTTCTCCTTATCTCCATTGTAAAAGGTTTTCCCTTTACTCTAAATCGATGCTCTTGGGTCCTAGTCTCTCCTACCAATGGAAATATCTTCCCAACATCTACTCTGTCCAGGCCATTCAGTATTCTGTGTGTTTTAATTAGATCCACCCTTATCATTCTAGACTCCATCAAATATAAACCCAGAGTCCTCAAATGTTCCTCATACATTAAGTTGTTCATTCCTGTGACCATTCCTGTGAACCTCCACTGAACACATTCCAGGGGCAGTATGTCCTTATAGAGATATGGTGCCCAAAGCTGTGCACAATACTCCAAGCATGGTCTGACCAGGCCTTTTCGAGCCTCAGAAGTACATCCCTGTTCTTTTCACTTTCACATCCTCTCAAAATAAATGCCATCGTTGCATTTGCCTTCCTAACTGCTGACTCAACCTTCAAGTTTACCTTGAGAGAATCCTGGACTACAACTCCCAAGTGTCTTTGCACTTCAGACTTTTGAATTTTCTCTCCATTTAGAAAATAGTCCATGCTTCTATTCTTCCTACCAAAGTACATGATGGATGTTGGTTTGCTCGCTGAGCTGGAAAGTTCATTTTCCAATATTTCATCATCATACTTGATAACTTCTTCAGTGAGCCTCCAAATGAAGCACTGGTGGTGTAAACCGCTTTGAAAGACCCTATACAGACAAGCAAAACTAATGTCATTTCCAAAATATCTTGCAAGAACTATAACAAACACTACGTTGGACGAACAGGCAGAAAACTAGCCACCAGGATACATGACCATCAACTAGCCACAAAATGACATGACCCACTTTCACTAATATCCTTACATACAGATGAGGAAGGACACCACTTTGACTGGGACAACACATCCATCCTCGGACAAGCCAAACAGAAACACACACGAGAATTCCTAGAAGCATGGCATTCCAAGCAAAATGCTATCAAAAAATGAACAGGAAATGACATCACCAACCCTAGGAAACTCAAATATATAAATAGAATGTGGGCTACACCACCAGTGCTTCATTTGGAGGCTCACTGAAGATGTTACCTAGTATGGTGACAAAACATCTGAAAACGAACCTTCCAGCTCAGCGAGCAAACCTACATCCAGAACCTCAACCTGAGCTACAAATCTTCTCAAAACTCACTAAAGTACATGATCTCACATATCTCTCCATACCTGGGATCAAATTAGTGAACCTTGTCTTTTCTGTCTCTCGCAAGATTTCCCTATTTTAATACTTAAATCCCTTGAAATAAAGGCCAGCATTCCATGCCAGGTGCCCTATCCTCACATGGACACAGGTCAGTGCCAGGAGGCATCCAGCAGAAGAGGAATCAGACACTGGCTGCTCAGAAGTCTCATCTCAGGACACTCAAGAAGTTGTGATGCTCTCCACCTCTACTCTGGTTGCAACTGTCTGACCCTTGGAGGTTCAATTCAAGAAGGGTCTACTTGCCTTTGGCAAGAAGACTTTGAGCATGTCTGGCCATATGTCTGATTATATTATACAGTTACATGTTTCTTAATTCAATAAACTGTGGAGCTAAAAAAAAACACAGCAGGTCAGACAGCATTGGAGGAGCAGGAGAACGGACATTTCATCAGGATGAAGGGTCCTGACCTGAAATGACAACTTTCCTGTGCCTCCGATACTGTCTGACCTGCTGTGTTTTTTTTTCAGCTCCACATTTTATTGAATCTGACTTCCAGAATCTGCAGTCCTTATTACATCCACATGTTTCTGAATTTTTTAGTTTGAAATAAGCAGACAGGGTGGCACGGTGGCTCAGTGGTTAGCACTGCTGCCTTACAGTACCAGGGACCCAAGTTCGATTCCAGCCTCGGGCGACTGTCTATTTGGAGTTTGCACATTCTCCCCATGTCTGTGCGGGTTTCCTCCGGATGCTTTGGTTTATTCCCACAGTCCAAAGATGTGCAGGTCAGGTGAATTGGCCATGCTAAATTGTCCATAGTGTTAGGTGCATTAGTCAGAGGGAAATGGGTCTGGGTGAGTTACTCTTCGGAGGGTCGGTGTGGACTTGTTGGGCCAATAGGGCCTGTTTCCACACTGTAGGGAATCTAATCTAATCAGATCAGTTCTCATGACATCACTAATTAATTTTTACTGATTCCCAGTCAGCACTGTTTTTTTTTAATTGAGCCTTAAATTTAATGCGCAAGTAGCATTTATGATTTCTATTTATTTCAAATGAATAATCTACAGAAATATGTGAAATGAAACAAAGAATAGGACTGAAATAACATTGCTCCTAATCTTATATGTATGATATAATCCTGTAAATGTTTAAACCAGCTAATAAAGGAGCAAAGCCTAATTAATAGTGTTTTAAAGCATTCTAATTCCTAACTTTCTAAATAGTAAGACAGTTTAACATAGCAACAGTCAACAGGAGGGATTTAAACCTCTTGTCCTATGATGTCTTTAGTACTCTAACAGGATTAGAGTTACAGTTTGCTATGTTAGGCTAATTAGATAAATGGACCGAAGATTTTGTCTGGACCCATGTCTCCCACGTACAATGCATTAGAAAATTCACATGGAGTTTTTAATATTTAGTTAATGCTTGTGTCTAATAAAAAGAGAAAGTAGGAAAACTGTGACAATTTAATCTTCTCTGATTGGTCTTTGACAAATGGTTCAGATTCTCCATGTTCAAACATGTTCCTTTTCACTATCAGTGCTAACAGTTAATATAAAATTATGACCCCATATAACAAAGCATGTATCATATTGAAACATGTCTTGCATAACTAGTAAAATTAATATGACCCAGTTAAGACTTCCTAAGTCCAGAAACACTGCATTTTTAAATTTTTTTTTGCTAAATCAGGAATAATATTTAAATTGTACATCACTTTACTGAGACATCAATTTACAGGTGACAATATACCCATGTAAAGATCAAGTCATAATGCTTGGCTTACTGTCTTAATTTTTCGTACTACTCCCATGAAAAAAATCCACCTTAGTTTTTCAAGAATAAAAGCCCTAAAGATTTCAGGACCAAAGTACAATCCAGAAGAATTTTTTAAAAATATTTCAATGTCAGTATATAAATACGGATGAAAATAAGTACATAAATACTTGAAACAAAATATTATTCTTGCCAAATTATTAGTGCTGAAAACGAATGACAAATCATTTAATGACAAATTAGTTATCCAAATACTATTGTATTTTAATGTCAGAACCTTCAGATCTCAGCTAATTCACAACACTATTATGATTATAACCAATAGAAAATAGCTGACAAAATTTGTCAATAATCCTTTGGACACAAATAAGGCGCCTAAGGAGCTGGGAAATTATCCTTTTTTTAGGCAATAAATGTTAACATTGAAACACAAAAAATAGGAGAAGAGGTAAGCCATTCTGTGACCTCCATCATTCATGGTTGATCATCCAACTCAATCCACTATTCCTACTTTCTCTCCACATGCCTGATCTCTTTAGCTTTAGGAATGATACCTAATTACTTTTTCAAAACATTCAATCTTTTAGTTTCAACCATTTTCTCTGGCAGAGAATTCCACAGGCTCACTATACTCTGACTGATGAAATGTCTCCTCATCTCAGTCCTGAATGGCTTACCCCATATCTGTAGACTGTGATTCCTGGTTCCAGACTCTTGAATCATTGAAAACATTCTTCCCATGTTAACCGTATCTCGTCATGTTAGCATTTCATAGATTTCTATGAGAAGGCCCATCATTCTTCTAAACTTCAGTGAATATAAACTTGACTGATCCAGTCTCTCCTCATACAGATGGTTCTGATATTATGCAATAGTTCAATTCTCATGCAATCTTGCATTCTAAGAAAATTATGCAATAGCAGCACCATTTAAACTGATTGGGCTGGAATGACATTACAACCAATACAGGTAAGGAAGGTTCAAGTTCCAGAAATAACGGTCTAAATTCTTCAATCACATTAAAGTCCCCTGGGCCGGATGGGAATTATCCTGGGATCCTCTGGGAAGCCAGGGAGGAGATTGCCAAGCATTGATCTTTAAATCCTCATTGTCTACAGGAATATTGCCAGAAGACTGGAGAATAGCAAATGTGGTTCCCCTGTTCAAGAAGGGGAGTAGAGACAATCCTGGTAATTATAGACCAGTGAGACTCACTTCAGTTGTTGGTAAAGTATTCGAAAAGGTTATAAGAGATAGGATTTATAATCATCTAGAAAAGAATAATTTGATTAGGGATAGTCAGCACGGTTTTGTGAAGGATAGGTCGTGCCTCACAAACCTTATTGAGTTCTTTGAGAGGGTGACCAAACAAGTAGATGAGAGTAAACCAGTTGATGTGGTGTATATGGATTTCAGCAAGGCGTTTGATAAGGTTCCCCACAGAAGGCTATTGTACAAAATGCGGAGGAATGGGATTGTGGGAGATATAGCAGTTTGGATCAGTAATTGGCTTGCTGAAGAAGACAGAGAGTGGCGGTTGATGGGAAATGTTCATCTGGAGTCCAGTTACTAGTGGTGTACTAGTGGGTCAGTGTTGGGTCCACTGCTGTTCGTCATTTTTATAAACGACCTGGATGAGGGTGTAGAGGGGTGGGTTAGTAAATTTGCAGACAACACTAATGTCGGTGGAGTTGTGGATAGTGACGAAGGATGTAGTAGGTTACAGAGAGACATAGATAAGCTGCAGAGCTGGGCTGAGAGGTGGCAAATGGAGTTTAATGCAGACAAGTGTGAGGTGATTCACTTTGGTCAGAGTAACCGGAATGCAAAGTACTGAGCTAATGGTAAGATTCTTGGTAGTGTTGATGAGCAGAGATATCTTGGTGTCCAGGTACACAGATCCTTGAAAGTTGCCACCCAGGTTGACAGAGTTGTTAAGAAGGCATACAGTGTTTTAGCTTTTATTAATAGAGGGATCGAGTTCCGGAACCATGAGGATATGCTACAGCTGTACAAAACTCTAGTGCAGCTGCACTTGGAGTATTGTGTACAGTTCTGGTCACCACATTATAAGAAGGATGTGCAAGCTTTGGAAAGGGTGTAGAGGAGATTTACTAGGATGTTGCCTGGTATAGAGGGGAGGTCTTACAAGGAAAGGCTGAGGGACTTGAGGTTGTTTTCATTAGAGAGAAGAAGGTTGAGAGGAGGCTTAATAGAGACATATAAGATAATCAGAGGGTTACATGGGGTGGACAGGGAGAGCCTTTTTCCAAGTATGGTGACAGTGAGCACGAGGGGGCATAGCTTTAAATTGAGGAGTGATAGATATAGGACAGATGTCAGAGGTAGTTTCTTTACACAGAGTAGTAAGGGTATGGAATTCTTTGCCTGCAATGGTAGTAGATTCGCCAATTTTAAATACATTTAAGTCGTCATTGGATAAGCATATGGACGTACATGGAATAGTGTAGGTTAGATGGGCTTCAGACTGGTATGACAGGTCAGCGCAACATCGAGGGCTAAAGGGCCTGGACTGCGCTGTAATTTTCTATGTTCTATGTAAAGTCAATTCGCATTGAAGAAACACACGTTATAGCAGAATAGACTATATGTCAGTCCTGCCATCGCAGGAGTTAGTCTGGTAAACATTCACCACACTCCCGCCATAGCCAAAACATCCTTCCTCGGATAAGGAGAACAAAACAGTGCACAATATTCCTGTGCAATTATAGCAAGCCAACATACTGTTTGCCTTTTCACAATTTGCCGCTTACTTTCAGTGATTAATGTACAAGGACATCCAGGACTCATTGCAACTCCCCTTATACTGGTCTATTGCCATCCACATAATAACCTCCCTTTCTGTCTTTGCTATCCAAGTGGATAATCTCACAATATACTTCGTCTGTCATCCACCTGCCCATTCACTCAACTTATCCAAATCACACCTTGGAATTGTATGTAAGTGGACTCTGGAGTGCAGTTTCTAAAATTCAAGAAAGCTCAGCTCTGGGAATGGAGAATGAGAACCAGGATCGGATCATCCAATACAGATTTTGAGGGAGTTTGCAAGTTAGGTCTCAAAAAGGAAAGAATTGGAATCCCTTACAGAATTTCAATGAGCGTTAGTGGGTGAGGGCTGTCCAAAAAATCTATAGAATCTGTCTTGACAACATTTGCACTTTGATGAAGTCTGTGGCATGTTTGACTAGTTTGTCTGAAATTCAGATGCACTTCATGTTAATTCTGAATGTTAGAATCTAAACCATTTAATTACAATAGATTGTCTTATGTGCTAACATGTACAGTATGTTTTAATTCTCTTTGTTCAAAACCATGGAACCTTATTGCAGTATTCTCTTATTAACTACCTGACATCTTCATCTTTGTCTCTTTAAAATATATAGCTACTAGTCACTAGCCAGATCATAGCATACATTTGGCATCCTAGTGTAGGATATAATATGGAGTAGGTAAAAGATCTGTAAGGGACAGCTGCAACCTCTCAATCTGATCCACATGGGAACTCTAGGATTCTTCCCATGTTCTTGATAGACATATGTTATAAAAAACTGTTTCTTTTTCCTTCTGTATCCATGGGAGGGTAATATGAAGGTTACAGCTGTTGGACAAAGCTAGCTGGAGATTAGAACATTAAACAAGGTGTTCCAGTGCTTGAAACATTTGTTCCTGCCTAATAACAAGGGCAGAACTCTTGAAAAAGAGTTTTGATAGATCATCCAAATCAACTCAGGGGTCAGTCAGTTTTAATCAGAAAGTCAGGTTTCACTTAAGTAATAGCTTCTCAATTCTTCCTGTATTATGATACCAGCTGCTGTTATTATTGGACAAGTGAAATTCCAGACTGAAATCTGACTTGATAAAAATATACATTGCTGGAGAAACTCAACAGGTCTGGCAGCATCTGTGGAGAGAAAGCACAATGAAGATTTATTTGGTCCCGTGACCCTTCTTTTCTTTTGACTGGGAGACCCTGTTGATGTTGTGGGAAGGAAAAGGGGTGCAGGCAGGAGTGTAGAAAATGGGTCAGGTTTGGCTGAGGGCCCTTACTACAAGGTAGTGGTGGATCATCCTTGAGCAAAAAGGGGATATTTCTGAGGGTCCCTGACAGAAGATGACATCATCAGAATATTTATGATGAAGATGGAGGAACTGGGAGAATGCTGTGTTTCTCCAACAATTTCTATTTTTATTTCAGATTTCCCACACCTGCAGTTCTTTGTTTTTTGCCATCTGTTATGGTGTGAATCAATTCCAGGGTGCCTGGGAATATCTGAATCTATGGATTACTGGCCCATCAACTCTCCCACTTTGATAGTGGGAGACTTCTGCATCTGTGTCATCACCGACCTTCTTCACGGTATGTTAGATGTTATAAGTTAGCATTGATTATCTTTGATGGTGGCAGAATCAAGTTTTAGTATGCAGCTCCACTTGGACTGGTTGGCTGCAATATTTCCCTTGAGGAAAATTTATAAGGCTCTTTCTTCAGGAGATCCTTGTATCATTTGTACTTACTACAGTGATATCATTCACCCTGAATCAGTACCCTGTTGAAGATCTACTTGTGGACTCTGTAATAATTAATTTAGGAATGGACTGTCCAACTAAGATGTATTTTCTGCAGGGTGTTCTTCAAGCTGTTGTGCCCGATGGACTTAATTTTATCCTATTATTTAATTGATCGCAAGTCACTTTGAAGATTCTGAGATTAAATAAGAAACACTTCGTAAAACGGTGGGAGGGAGTCAACAAATGGGGAAGTATGGGCCCGCATGGGCCCCAGCTATGCCTTTCTCTTGCCATGGGCACCCGCATGGGCCCCAGCTGTGCCTGTCTCTTCGTAGGATATGTGGAACAGTCCATCTTCCGCAACTACACTGGCACCACCCCCCACCTTTTCCTCCGCTACATCGATGACTGTATCGGCGCTGCCTCGTGCTCCCACGAGGAGGTTGAACAGTTCATCAACTTTACTTACACCTTCCATCCCAACCTCAAATTCACCTGGACTGTCTCAGACTCCTCTCTCCCCTTCCTAGACCTTTCCATTTCTATCTCAGGCGACCGACTCAACACAGACATCTACTATAAACCGACTGACTCCCACAACTATCTGGACTACACCTCGTCGCACCCTGCCCCCTGTAAAAACTCCATCCCATATTCCCAATTCCTTCATCTCCGCCGCATCTGCTCCCAGGTTCAACACCGCACAGCCCAGATGGCCTCCTTCTTCAAAGACCGCAGATTCCCCCCAAACATGATCGACGATGCCCTCCACCGCATCTCCTCCACTTCCCGCTCCTCCGCCCTTGAGCCCCGCTCCTCCAACCGCCACCAAGACAGAACCCCACTGGTTCTCACCTACCACCCCACCAACCTCTGTATACAACGTATCATCCGCTGTCATTTCCGCCACCTCCAAACGGACCCCACCACCAGGGATATATTTCCCTCCCCTATCAGCGTTCCGCAAAGACCACTCCCTTCGTGACTCCCTCGTCAGGTCCACACCCCCCACCAACCCAACCTCCACTCCCGGCACCTTCCCCTGCAACCGCAGGAAATGCAAAACTTGCACCCACACCTCCTCCCTCACTTCCCTCCAAGGCCCCAAGGGATCCTTCCATATCCGCCACAAGTTCACCTGTACCTCCACACACATCATCTATTGCATCCGCTGCACCCGATGTGGCCTCCTCTACATTGGGGAGACGGGCCGCCTACTTGCGGAACGCTTCAGAGATCACCTCAGGGACGCCCGGACCAACCAACCCAACCACCCCGTGGCTCAACACTTTAACTCTCCCTCCCACTCCACCGAGGACATGCAGGTCCTTGGACTCCTCCACCGGCAAAACATAACAACACGACGGTTGGAGGAAGAGCGCCTCATCTTCCGCCTGGGAACCCTCCAACCACAAGGGATGAACTCAGATTTCTCCAGTTTCCTCATTTCCCCTCCCCCCACCTTGTCTCAGTCGGTTCCCTCAACTCAGCACCGCCCTCCTAACCTGCAATCTTCTTCCTAACCTCTCCGCCCCCACCCCACTTCGGCCTATCACCCTCACCTTGACCTCCTTCCACCTATCACATCTCCATCGCCCCTCCCCCAAGTCCCTCCTCCCTACCTTTTATCTTAGCCTGCCTGGCACCCTCTCCTCATTCCTGATGAAGGGCTTATGCCCGAAACGTCGAATTTCCTATTCCTTGGATGCTGCCTGACCTGCTGTGCTTTAACCAGCAACACATTTTCAAATGGGGAAGTATGTCAATTTGAAAAATTATCAGATGATGCAATAAAATTCAGGGGCACTTGGTAACTCTGGTCCCAACTCCTTGACACTGAGGAAAGATTGCATCTATTAACAGTTAGCCGAGTACAGATGGGATTCTTCTTTGCATTACTGGCAGAAATTAAATAAGCTGTATAGAATGTTTCTAACACTGGCAGCAGTAACTTCAAAACTTAACCTAGCATCAGGTTTAGCTGGTGAAGAGCAGGTCAAAGGCTAGCAATCCTGAACTGTGTAATTCACTGCCTGACTCCACAAAGCTGGCCCACCATTTACAAGTTAGCAGTGTGAAGGAATACTCCCCATTTGTTGGATGAGTGCAGCTTCAACAACACTTAACAAGCTTGACACCAGACAGGACAAAGCAGCCTACTTGATTGGCATCACATCCACAAACATTCATTGCCTCCACCACCAACATTCAGTAGCAGCAGTACTCTCTATTAAGATGCACGCAGAAATTCACCAAGGCTCCTTAGACACCTATCTCCAAAAATACAACCAATACCTTCTCAAGGGCAGCAGATACATGGGAACAACACCACTTGCAAGTGCCACTCCATGCCTATACCATCCTGACTGGGAAATTTATTGCCATCCTTTCACTGTTGCTGGGTCAAAATCTTGAACTCCCTCCTCAGGGCATTGTCTACTAACATCACACGGACTGCAGCAGTTCAAGAAGGCATCTCGTTACCATCTTCTCAAGGGGCAACTTGGAGTGGGCAAAATAATTGCTGATTCAGTCAGTGAAGCCCAACTCCCACGAGCCAGTTGCAATAATGATAAGAAAAGTAAAAGGCATTGAGCTTGAGAAGTGTCTGAGAGGTCGTGTTGAAGGAAGTCTAGCCAAAGATGGTCTGTGAAGGACAGGTGAGCTCCTGCAGCCAGGTGTCAGCTTGTGTATGTGTGCGTGACTTTTGACCCCGGTCGGGCTGTCCAATCGGAAAGCGCCGTGTTGGCTCTAGCCTCTTTCCCGGCATGCTCAGGGCGCTGGCTCTCGGCCTGAGGAAAGATGGCGGCGCTGGTGACAGTTACCGGCAGCTTGCTCGTGCTGGCCATCGGCGGGGCCGGGGTGGCCGCCGAGCTGCCCAACCGACGGTTCGAGTACAAGTACAGCTTCAAGGGGCCGCATCTGGTGCACGGCGACGGCAGTATCCCCTTTTGGATTCACACGGGCAGTAAGTGGTCGCCGGCGGCGAGGGGTTTTTTTTTGTTTTCATTTATCATTTTATTCCTCTCCCTTCCCGCCCCCCCGCCCGCCGCCCAATCCACCCCCCGCCCAATCCACCCCCTCGAGGGCGAAGGTGACCCTGCCGGCGGGAGCAGGTCGGCACCCGGTCAGGTGTCAGTCAGTGCCACCGCCGCTTGCTGCACGCACGTCATTCACAGCTGTCCCTTCTCCATCTGCAGCAAGCTGTCAGCAGCTGGGGGTGACAGTGGAGATGGGAGATGGGAGATGGTGGTGAGGGAGACTCCGAGCGGGGCAGGAATCTGTGCGCGTTACACTCACTTCAGAAACGTACGAGCCCACTTTGAATGAAAGAACTGCAACGTATTTTGTCGCCCCTACCCCTGCCCCTTTTATTGGAACGCTTCCTTTACCCCTGTCTAAACTTGCACGGAGTTGATTACTAGTCATGATTCAGTGTTACTTCTTTGGTGGGGCGGAGCTCCAGTTTTGTGCATGCATGCGTGATTTTGTATCCCTCGTTAAAATTTTTAAAACGTCTGCTCAGGTCCGTTATCCAGCGACTTGAGCGCATTTTTGAAGTATTTTCATATCTCTGCTGCCTCGCCAGATTTTTGACAGCACTGTTCTGGGTGTATTCAAACGTCAAATGCTGCTGTGTCAGGATTGTGATGTACTGATTCTGGTGTGGAATTAAATCGGTATGGCATAAAAAAATTATGGTTAGTTTTTGAAACAAATATGCAATTAAACTTAATTGAGGCAATTATATGCGAATGGTGAAGTTAATTAAATTATAGGATTCAGAAATGTATGTAGGAACACAGTTATCTTGTTTGTGTGCAGAAAGGTTATACTTGCATTGGAAGCAGAACAGGGAAAGTCAATTAGAAGCTTAAATAGAAAAGTCTATGTTCTTGGAGTTTAGAAGAATAAGAATGTGTTGGATTATATGTTTGGTTTGGCAGGGTAACTACCAACAGGTTTTTTTCCCTTAGCTGAGGCACCTGGAACTTGGTGTCAGAGACATAAGAAACTGATTCTTTAGGACTGAAATGAGAAATTCATTCACTGAGGATGGCATAAAGCTATAGCCCAGATGGTTGTGGATGCTTCATAATGCAAAATGGTCCAGGCTTTGATAAACAGATTTTTTTAATGTTGGGAATTGAGGGGAATGAGTGGGGTAGAAAGTGGAATTTGAGGCCATAATCATATCAAATAGTGGAGCAGGCTTGAGGTGTACTACTCTTATTTCTTGTATGGACAGTTATTGTAGCCGGTGTACTGTGAACAGTTTTGGTCACTGCATTATAGAAGGAACATGGTCACACTAGAATGGGAGGCGGTGGTTAAGTTTGCTTTTCAGCCACCCCAAAAACCCTTGGAAAATTCCATCACACAAGTCCCAATTCCCCACACATTCATTTGAGACTTTGAATCCATGAGAACCTCTCCTCCAATTACAGATTCTATTTCTCCCAATCTTGCTAATCCTCCAGAGACTGTATCTTTAAAGCTGATCCTTTAAGCAATGTTTTTGGAAGGGGATACTCGGGGCAGTTTGTTATAGTGGGAGTCAACAAACTCTGGATGTATTCAAACATCAATGTGTATTCTTAATGACTTGCTATTGCAGGGGATGAGGGGAATTCATCTGCTGGCATGACCACCTGATGAAAAAAAATCCAAGCTTTCGACACAAGCTAGTTAATGACTTATGTCAAGAAGGTGAAAAACATGTTATAACGCTGTTTTAATCATCTAGACAGTGACAAAATAAATGAATGTTATACGCTAGGTATTAAAAGGTGTGGTGTACTGAATATAAATTGACAAGCCTGAAATCGTCCAGTAAAATTGCATTTAATTTGTTAATTAAATAGTCTATGGAAACTTGATGCAAACGAGGCCATCAAGTACAGCCAGAACATAGACAAATAAGTAAATAGAGTTGCCAATATATTTAATCACATAATGATGATATGATCAGAAATTTGAGTCAATGAGATTTTGATAACTTGATGCTTCTTTGTACTCCTTTCAGATGACAAGTCTGGATTTTCTGCTACACATATAGTGTGCACTCATGGATATTCTTGGGTCTTAACCAGACTCAGATAGGCATTCCTAATGTAAGGTCATTGGCCTAAAAAAACTCTTTCCTGTTAAGTATTTCCAATATTTTATTTTTGACTCAAATAGCCATCTAGGTTTCTGATGTTGGATTGCATGGGAGTATACTGGCAGATCAGGGATGGGAGATTTTGAATGGGATAGAGCTTAACTTGCTGGAATAATGATAAATAGGTGAAAACAGATCTAGAGAGGAGCAAAATTGATTGCTGACTCAGCATTACAGCATTGACAGCTATCTGTCAAGTCTAACCCCAAATAATGGGAGCTGAAAATTTCTCAGACGGAGCAGAAATAATTAATGCAATTGAAAGAAGTCACTGAATACACAAGTAAACAAGTGAAGTGGGTAAGTGAAGTGTTGCAAAAATCCAACTCTACCTTCCTTTGGCAGTTACATGCAAAAAGAGAAACCTATAAAAACGTACTCAGAAAGGAGTTTTTGTAAGAGACTTAACATTGTGATCATTCTGTTCTGGAATAGAGGTGCTTACAGTAAGAGAGGAGGCTTTACCTCTGATGGAACCCTTGCTGTCGCTTTCATTTCCTCCTCTTCCGGTAGGAAATGTGGCCACATTTCCTGAGTTTTCATATCATTCCCTACCTCTGTCTAAAGTAGTGTTTCAGTTCTGAGTCTCTGTTGAGGAGATTAACAATAGGAAAGATTTCTACAACTTTGTAAAGGGGCCCGAGTATCATGTGGCTGCAGCAACTTTACACAGGATACCAGAATTAAATTCTTTGGAGGGCTGTAGAGCTGAAGAAGATTGCAAAGATACATATGAATGTGGAGCAGAGCAGAGTTTGGTCACACAATCCCTTGAGTCTGTACACTATTCAGTAAAATCATGGTTATGGCCTAAGTGCTGGAAAGTTAGATTAGAATAGTTAGGTAGTTGTTTTTGACGTGCAGACTCGATAGGCCAAAGTGTCTTTTTCCGTGTTGTCGATTTTATATGACTCTAACCCTTAACCTCTGAGCTGTTCTTATAGTCACAGCTAGTCCAATTTACATTTTGATCAATGGTACCCTTAGGCAGTGTTTGCAGCCGTGGTAAATCTATGGAATATTAGGGGAGGTAGTTACACTTTTTTTTTACTGAAGATGGCCATGTCTGATTTTTCTGTGCAAGATATGCATCCATCTCCATGTCTATTACCACAAGCTGGGCAGCCATGGGTTTGCACCTTCCTTTGGCCTCACTCTGAAGGGAAGGGTCATTGAAGTATCTGAAAATGGGTGTGTGTAGGACGTTATCTGGATTTCCTGTAGATGAGATGACTCTACAACAACTTGTGTTTGTGCCAGCTATGACTTCTGCCATTGGAGATCTTTTTCCACCCAATCTCCAATTACAAGAACTCTTTATTACCACATTCTACATTAAAGCTTGATGTCAATAGAAGCATTCAGATTTGGAATTCAAGTCTTTTTGCTTGTATTGGCCTATAGTTGAAATGAGGTGGTGGCATTTGGTGAATCTGGCAGAAGTCAAATGATTCAGTATTTGACTATTTTCACTGTTGACTTTTTTGGTTCAGGTTTTTTAATTGACCTGTTCAGATGTACTATGATATCCTCCAGAATATATGGACTTGAACCCAGGTTTTTTAGCCCACAGGTATTGACATTGCTACTGTACCACAAGATCCGTACTGTTTTGTTTTATATTTTTGATTGTAATGAGGTTGTTTCATGGTAGTTATCTTAATTTCATCATTCAACGGAGGTGACCATGATTACCAAAACCAGTATTTATTACTATCATTAATTGCTCTTGCAAAGGTGTAGTGAGTCTTTGTTTTATTACAACTGAGATTGTTAGATCATTTCAGAATTTAGTTAAGTGCCAACTATGTTAACATGGGCTTGAAGCAGCATATGGCAAGATCAAGAAAGGACTCCATTTTTATTCTCTAAAGGACATTGGTAAACATATGATTATCATTACTGTTAATAGTTTTTATTTAAGTAATTGAATTTAAATTCCTTAACTGTCATTGTACGATTTAAAATCTTGTGCTAGTGGGTAGGTGGCATTTATCTTAATGTGACGTGTGGAAATGATTTGATATAAACTGTGCTGAGCAAATACGAAAGTTTTTTTTGTTGAAAGACTACTCATCTTCCCTAGAATTTTGACAGCCGACTACATTGTGTTTCTGGTACTAATCCACAAATGACTGAGTTTAGTATTTTTACTTGCACAGCTTAGTAGGATTGAAATTTGAACCTCCTGGTTTCTTAGTCCAATGTCCAATATTGTGATCACTACCTTTGCCCATCAGACATCACTATGGATCAAGCATTAAAACTGCGAGGAGTCTGTCATTATGAGTTTGGAGTGTTTATTTTAAATCCATAAAAATTTCACCCTTGCTACAAGACATTGACTGTAACTTTACCTTTTTAGACAAGAACGTCGAGCAAATCTGGCTATCTTAAACTAGGCATTGTGTAAGCTGTCTTATACAAGTTATTATTTTATAAGTGAATTGATGCAAGTGCTGAATTGGCATGATAGCATGCTGACTATTCAATGATTTCACACACTGCTGTCTTCCGATGCTTCAAGTGGTCTTTTTTTTCCCCATATAACCCTGAGTTTGCACATAAGATTCACAATTACACTGTTGTTCAATTTGCTTGTCTTCAATATTTATTTTACAACTTTTTCTTTAAACCACCAAGTCCAACTTTCCCTTGGTTTGTTTACAGTGCAGTACTGTGGTGATCTGTGATTTTAGCCTTGACTTTTGATCTATACAAGGCATTTAAGAGAGCATTGGATGACTTTTTTTTGTCCAAATAATTTGCAAGAGAATGGGAAAAAGCAGGAAATTGGCACTAGATAAAGATGCTCATGTAACAAGTGGGCCTGGCCGAATGGCCCCCTACACCATACCAAACACTGTGACTATCTGAAATTGGCGCTGTCATTAAATTCTCAGCTGGCTGCCAAAAACCAGATGCATGGCTATGTTAAGGAATTAATAATGTGGTTTTGATTACCAACCTGATTGTGCTGGATTTTCATTTGTGCAGTTTCAAACTCCATACTGAGGTTGCCAGTGTGAAGACAATAGATTTGTTTCCCTACAGTGTGGAAACAGACCATTTGGCCCAACAAGTGCATACTGACCCTCTGAAGAGTAACCCACCCAGATCCATTGCCGTTTGACTAATGCACCTAACATCGTGGGCAATTTAGCATGGCCACTCACCTAACCTGCACATCTTTGGATTGTGGGAGGAAACTGGACCACCTGGTGGAAACCCACGCAGACGCAGAATGTGCAAACTCCACACATACTTTTGGTGGATAATGCAGAAAACACTTTTTGCTTGAAATGTGTTTTTTCTTATTCATGAAGATTAGTTTATAGCAGTAATTCCTTGTGTTATCACTCAGGAACGCAAATTTATACACTAAGGTCTGTAACTTGCCAACATACCAACAAATACAAAACAATCATGACATAGTATATAGAAAAGCAAGTATTCCCATGCCCCAGTCCGTGGTTGATTTAAATCTAAAAGTCTGGAGTGCAATGTAGAATTCCTTTGGAGATTTCATTTTGAAATAGTAATGTGTGACTATTCCTAGCAACTCTTAAACTCTAATTTTCCAATTTTTTTTGTCATCCAATAATTTGAATTGAGTAGATTAGATTAGATTACTCAGTGTGGAAACAGGCCCTTCGGCCCAACAAGTCCACACCGACCCGCCGAAGCGCAACCCATCCAGACCCATTCCCCTACATTTACCCCTTCACTTCACACTAGGGGCAATTTAGCATGGCCAGTTCACCTAACCTGCACATTTGTGTTGAGGGAGGAAACCGGAGCACCCAGAGGAAACCCACACAGACACGGGGAGAATGTGCAAACTCCATGCAGACAGTTACCTGAGGCCGGAATTGAACCCGGGTCTCTGGTGCTGTGAGGCAAATGTGACTCGCGTTCACAATGTAGAAATTTATTGGTCGCAATGTATAAATGCCTGTAACTTTGAATTAACTCTTTTCAACTGTGCATCATAACATGTCAAGAGATTATTTTGCAAAGAATTGATGATCATGCTTTATTCTCCATTTTTCGCAAATCATTTTGCCTGTTTAACCTGAAAACGAATTCAGTCATCAATTCTTAATTTTTAACTTTTTTGAGGTTGTGCTATTTGTTACAATAACTGTAACAGTTCAACTGTGCTTAATCTGATAAAATTGAATAGCTAGTTTGCTGAAGTTTGTGTGAAAAACTTTATGCAGGTACAATGGCAGTAATGTTAATTTTTGAGCAGATGCAGCTTGATTATATCTGGATGTTTCAAGTCTTGTTGTGAAAACTCCATTTGCTACTCGAAGACCTGAACATATTTTTACAATTGAGAAATGTGTTCCTTCTCAACTGTGGTGGTTTATGAGAAGAAAAACACTAGCTGTTGAGTAGCCAACTAACAAGTCATTGAGATGTACTAATCTGACTTGGTATTTATTGACTTGGTGTTGGTATGTTATACTCTGTAAGAATATGACATTCTTGCAAATTTTCTTGCACTTGTCAGAACAATTTACAAAAATTGAAGTGGACAACCGGCATTTATTCTGTACAAGAAGAGACTGCTGATTGGTGGTAAATGGACTCTACCAATCAGTACCTTGCTTTTGTACAGTATAAATATTTGTTTACCCCTTTAGTTGGTGTTTTGCAAATTATCCTGATGAATCCAACACACAAACTGTTGACAGTGCTTTTTTTAAAAACACTAATCATGTTCTGTAGAAAAAATTAAGTTGTTTAAAATTCAACGACTTTTACATGGGAGCAGTAATACAATGGTTGTATTCCAGCATCAATGATCTAGGCTTGTGTTCCAAAGAAATCCGTTCAAATTCCACCAAGGTAGTTTGAGATTTTGAATGCCTGAAAGTTAGGTATTTGGCAAAAGTAAGCAACTGCAAAACAATATTTTACAAACAAACTGATTCACTGATTTTTTTTTAACAGGGAAGGAAATGTTCTCACTGTCCTATATCTGACACACTAACACTAAATTTTCAGTTTAAAGTTCCCTTGTAAGCAACTCAGGTATATAATACCATCTTTTATTCAGCCTACTTTATTTTTAAATGATAAATCACAATTGATATTTGGGTGCCGAGTGAGGTAAATCATCAATCTCGTGGTTTTCAAAGCAATATCTTGTCACACGTCAGGGCCAGATTCTGAAAGAAGGATTATCTTCCTCTGTTAAGGGATTTTCCACCTCACAGTGAGTTCACCTTGAACAGGAGTACAATGTCCTTCTCACGCAACACCTTCTAAATCTACCACCTAAAAGGAACGGGGGTGTATGGAATTTCTGTTCTCTCCATGTCTACTTGGGTTTCCCCTCTCAGTCCAAAGATGTGCAGGTTAGGTGGATTAGTCATGCTAAATTGTCCTGAAGGCAAAAAATCCTGGAAACCCCAGTGAGTCAGACTGTACCCATGGAAAGAGAGCAAATTAAGTTTTTGAGTCCAGATACCTTGCTAAATTGTCCATAGTGTCTAGGAATGTGCTGGCTATATGGATTAGCCAAGATAAATGTAGGGTTACAGGGATAGGGTGAAAAACTTGATCTGGATAGGATGCTCTTCAAAGGATCAGTGCATAACTCAATGGGCCATATGGCCTCTTTCCATACTGTAAGGATTCTATGGTTCCAGACAAAGACAGCAGATACACCACCTGTACGTTCTCCACCGAGTCTTGTACCATCCTGACTTGGAACTATATTTCCATTTTTTTTTGTCATTGGGTCAAATTAATGGAACTGTGTTCCTAACAGTGCAGTGGGTGTCCCTATACTGCAAAGATTGCAGCAGTTCAAAAAGATAGCTCTCCACTGTCTTCTCCAGGACAATTAGGGGTTTGACCTAGCCTGCAGCACCTACACCACCAGAATTTTTTTTAAAAAAGTGAATAGCTTCACAGAAGATTTCTGGAAATAAAATCCGAAGTCTCGTCAACATTTCACTGCATTCCATTTTGCAACAACAAAACTAATCATGCTCTGAAAGTGACTTTTTGTGGTAATCCCATACAATGTGACTACATTGATCTATGAATGAAGCTGACCATATGCTGGCATTCTCCAATGATTTGAAGAAGGTGGTTACTAAAATGCAACCCAGTGTCATGGTGACAGAAATTTGGAAGCAACACCGGCGAGTGTTTTGGAAGTTAATGATAATTATTCTGTTCACACTAATGAAGTATTGTATATCAGTATGAACTAGAAGTAGTTAAAGATTAAAATCTCACAACATTAAAGAAAATATTACATGTATTGTCTGCCTGCAGATTGTGCATGTTTTGAGCAAAATAGAATGTATCTGCAAATATTATTCTGCAAATACAAATTCACCCCGTGTGTGTTTGTGTGCACTTGCACATGCGTGTGCATGTGCATGAGATGTGTGCACGTATGCATGTATGAGAGTGTGTCTGGTGATTGCAGTGAAAGGACACCGTGCACATCAATCAACAGAATTTGCAGATACATTCTATTTTACTCAAAGATTGCACAATCTGCCAGAAGACATTGCAGGCAGTCAATACATGTAATACTTTGTAAATTCCACTTTGGAAATAGAACCACTCTGACTCAAAGGTGGGATACAGACAGACTCTGACCTCGCACCTTTAATGCATTGTCTGAGCCGCGATGTCACCTTTTGTTATAAAACCTTAAGTTATCTCGAAGGTGACTTAAAAGAAGTTCTGGGATTGACATATGAATGAACCAAAAGCTGAATCCTTAAGGGTGAATGATTTAACAATCCAGGATTGTTCAATATATCACTGTCACTGTAAACTTTTGCGATAAATTCTGTGACATATGATCTTATACTCCATGACCACCTGATGAAGGAGCAGTGCTGCAAAAGCTGGTGCTTCCAAATAAATTGTCGGTCTATAATCTGGTGTTGTGATTTTTAACTTTGTCCATCCTAGTTTAACACCGGCTCCTTCACGTCATAGAAGTAGTTAAGTTGATGTTCAACTGACCGTTCATTGTGACATGTGAACTCTTAAATTGACCAAACACCCTAATTACCTGCACTGTTCCATGACAAATTTGGGAGTCCCAGTTAATCAAGGGAAACCTAATCTCCACATTAACATGTGTAAGATTTTTCACTATGTAACTTCAATGTTGGTGAAGCTTAGAAAGATGAGTGGAGTTCATGAAGTCACAAAAGCTCGTAATTTCCAGGAAAGACCTGGGAGAGAGACCCAAACAATAATAGATACATATTCTTGTTACACAAATCTAAATGTCAGAGATGCAAAATTCTGTGAATACTTGAAATCTGAATTGAAAATTGTAAACACTAGAAGTGTCTGTGCTGAGACAATTTAATGTTTAAAATCATTAATCTTTCATTAGAAATTTTTAAACTCAGTTACTGGTCAGCTAGAACATGAAACAAATATTTCATTCTGTTCCATGTCTAATTCATATCTAACAACAAAGCAGGCTTCACAATGATGTACTTTACAAATGACACAATTCTTTGGCACAACAACTTGACTACATTATTTTCAGCTTGACATCAGCTATATGGAGCAAAAAAAAACAAGAATTCAGTGGTCAGGGAAGATAGGTCACCCAAAATCTTTAAACCACTAGGCAAGGGCAAAATTTTTTTTACCAGAAATATGTGCACTTCCAGACTAAAGAATAAATTAAAGATCAGTACCTTCTCCTATTTTAAAATCTGAAATATTATTGATATATTCTGATTACAACAATTGTCAAATTCAGGAGTGTTTTGCTTTATTGTAAAGATTGAGATATTAAACATTCATATTTTTGATTTAGAATTTCTTGGTTGAAATCAAAAAATAAATTTGCAGATGACACAAAAATTGGAGGTGTAATGGACAGCAAAGAAGGTTACCTCAGAGTACAACGGGATCTTGATCAGATGGGCCAGTAGGCTGAAGAGTGGCAGATGTGAGGTGGTGCATCTTGGAAAGGCAAATCAGGACAGGACTTATGTAATGGTAAGGTCCTGGGGAGTGTTGCTGAGCAAAGAGAACTTGGAGAGCAGGTTAATCATTTCTTGAAAAAAATCACAAATAGATAAGAGAGTGAAGAAGGCGCTTGGTATGCTTACCTTTTATTGATCAGTGCATTGAGTATAGGAATTGTGAGGTTATGTTACAGTTGTACAAGACATTGGTTAGACCACTATTGGAATACTGCGTACAATTCTGGTCTCCCTGCTATAGGAAGGATGTTGTGAATCTTGAAAGAGTTCAGCAAAGATTTGCAAAGATGTTGCCAGGGTTGGAGGGTTTGAGCTATTAGGAGAGGCTGAATACATTGCGGTTATTTTCCCTGGAACTTCGGAGTCTGAGGAGTGACTTACAGAGGTTTATGACATCATAAGGGACGTGGAGAGGGTAAATAGATGAGATATTTTCCTTGGAGTGGGAGGATTCCAAAACTAGGAGGGCATAGGTCTAAGGGGAAAGATTTAAAAGGGACCTAAGGGGCAACTTCTTCACCATCATGTTTGGAATGAGCTGCCAGAAGAACTGGTGGGTGGCTGGTACAGTTACAACATTTTAAAAGGCATCTAGATGGGTATATGAATAGGAAAGGTTTAGAGGAATAAAGGCCAAATGCTGGTCAATGGGATTTGATTTATTTAGGATATCTGGTCAACAAGGACAAGTTGGACCAAAGGGTCTGTTTCTATGCTGTATATCTCTATGATCCTATGACTCCATGATAAGTTGGTAGATTTTGTGGCAGGTAACAACCAAGCAACGAGTAAAAAATGAGGTCTGCAGATGCTGGAGATCACAGCTGCAAATGTGTTGCTGGTCAAAGCACAGCAGGTTAGGCAGCATCTCAGGAATAGAGAATTCGACGTTTCGAGCATAAGCCCTTCATCAGGAAGGGCTTATGCTCGAAACGTCGAATTCTCTATTCCTGAGATGCTGCCTAACCTGCTGTGCTTTGACCAGCAACACATTTGCAGCAACAACCAAGCAACTCCAAGCAGTCAAAATATACAACTAACAATAATCAGTGAGTGTCCTTCATAGTGAGATGACTTGAATACAGGAGTGAGGATGTCTTGTTGCAGTTATACAGGGCCTTCATGAGACCACACCTTGAATATTACGTGCAGATTGTGTTCTTAACCAAGAAAGGATGTTGTTGCTGTAGAGAAAGTACAGCAGAGGTTTACCATACTGATTTTTGGGATGACGGGACTAATGAAGAAGAAGAGGTTGAATTGGTTAGGATTATATTTGCTGGAGTTCGGAAGAATGAGAGGGGAAACTGTAAAAAATCAAACAGGTCTTGATGGGTGGGGAGGTGCCGGTCCAGAACAGGGGTCACAGTTATTTAGGACTGAGACAAGAATTTTTTTCAGCCAAACAGTAGCAAGCCTGTGGAATTTGCTACACCAGAAGGCAGTTGAGGCCAAAATATTCTGATTTCAAGAAGGAGATGGATGTAGTACTTGGGGGTTAGAGGGATGAAAAAGAACAAGGAAAATCAAGATCAGGCTATTGAGTTGGGCAATCAACTCAATGGCAGAACAAGTTCAAAGAAAGCTTTCTCCAACTCCTTTTTATTTTCAGCATTTCTGCATGATATTGATCAAGTATTACAGCCATTTTATCTTGTTATGACATTGAAAAGTGGGAATAAATTAGCCTCTCTGGGCTTAACAAAAACAGGATAAACAAATAAGCTTGAGATATTGTGGCAGAAGTGTCGGTCTTTTCTATTGAATTCATGAATACTAAAATGGTTCCTGCATCCCACCTATGTGGATATAATTTGAATAATCTTTCAAATCGGTGATGTTATTACACCTTTGGAGCAGGTGGGATTTGAACCATAGTCCCCTGGCTCAGACAGAGGCAGTTCCCTGTATGCCACAGGAACCATTGGATGCTGTTTGAAAGTTTGATACATGACAAAAAAAAGTGATCTCAATATCTACACTTCATGCAGTCTGCTTCTATGGTGAGACATTTTCTAAAGATTTATTTTGCAGTCCTTTTTTCATCAATTTCAAAATCGCCAAACCCATTGGTAAAGTGGGCAATAGCTGAGCCCAAAGATTAATCCCATCCTTGGATTTGGTCACTTTTTTAAAACATTTATCAACACAGTGTATCTTAATAGATGATACTGGTGAAATAACAGTTGGTTTCTGTTTGGGTTAATAAATCTTATGGAAATACACTGTCAAAATATGCATGATGTCAAGAAAAAAAACGAAACCAATTTGGGTGCATTTTCACTACAAACACTTGCTTCCTTAACCATGGCTATAATGGGTTGCCTTTAGACAAACTTCTGCATTCACTCAATGAATTTATTTACTTGCCTCCCGAGACACCTAACTGCTAATATACAATAGCTAATATATTTCTTAACATGGATTCCTTAAACTCCTCTTCCATACTTTGCTATTTTTGGAGCTTTTCTCCTTCTGACTTTAAGCCACTCAAGGTTTTTCTTCTGACTTGATTGTTTTGGAAACTACTAAAGTAGACTTGATAAGTCACAGGCATTTTCTTGCTGACCTGCTTTCCTTTTCTCTCTATACCTCTCCAACCTCCACCCACCTGCCTGCAAAACACCTGCACACTTGCACTGACCTTTTTGGATGGTTCTGACCTTCTAAAAGAATTTTTTTTTGTCTTCTTTGTCATAGTACATGTTGTTGCTAGGGAATTTCCCAAATATTTCTTTGTTCTGTCTCAGTTTCTAAGCACTGAACTGTTAACATCAAATATTATAAGATCCTAATTTTAATACATATAAGCAAATTTCCAGTCAATGCTACACCATTCTTAGAACTCATTTGAAACTAAAACTGCCTCCCCTTGTTCATTGAGTTGAAATACAAATTAAACGTAAAGCTATAAATATATATTATCTAACCAACATGTTCAAAGATGTTCTCACACACTTCTGGAGCAAGTAGGACTTAAGCCTGAGCCTCCTTATCCAGATGTAGGGACACTATTACTTGTGCATACGTACCCCTCTTAAACATAAAGGTATGCACTATTCAGTTCACTTTTGAACCCAGATTTCCAAATGATGATATATCATGAACCTTTCAACACAGTAGTCCAGTATGAAACCTGGATTGTTATTGCAAGAATGTATTTTTATTTTGGTAGTAATCAAACTTAAAAACTGTTTGCATTAAAAATTCTCTTTCAGTGTGATATCTTTGGCCAATATTGTGTCAGTTAAATGAAAAAATTCTAAATATTTTAAAATTTGAGAACATGTCACATGAAATCTGTAGTGCCATGCATCTTCATGCATTTCTCCATTAAATAATCAATGGAAGAACAGTGCCACATCATTGACTGTAGCTGCTGGTGTTTGTTTTACAGGCAGACATCTAAGTGTAACATCTGAACCAAATTAAACAGCTGTGCTACGAGCAGATCGCTTTTTCCAGTTCTAAAAAAAGCTTCATAAATAATTTAAGCATGAATTCCAGGCTTTACTGAAATGTGAGGTAGCAGAGTCCCTGGTAAGCCTAAATATCACTGGTATTTACTGTAAAGTCCCAAAAATAACTGCTCTTAACATACTGCTACTGATTCCTTTTTTGGCTTCATTGTATAAATGGACTCGTGGATCTCCTGTTTGCGGCAAGTACACTTTTTCAATAGCAGTCAAATTTAAAGCAAGCTTTTACTTCTTGAGTCTTGTAATTTGTATTACTTCAACATGTTGGACATTGTGAACTATTTAACTCCATGATGTTTTTGCATCTTTTTTTTGAGCAATGAATATTCAGAGTTTTCTGTGAGGGGATTTATGTTGTAGTTTGTTGCTGACATCAAGAATTGTTATCCATGGAAAAAATGATTTAGTTAGGTTAAATGTTTAACTGTCCTTTTGTAACTGCATATGTCAAGAGATTTTCTTTTATTTTTTTGTTTAGATGCAATACCAAGTGCTGATCAAATCCGTATAACACCATCACTGAAAAGTCAGAAAGGATCTGTTTGGACAAAAAGCAAATTTAGTTTTGAAAACTGGGAAATTGAAGTTACTTTCCGTGTGACAGGGAGAGGACGGGTTGGAGCTGATGGTTTGGTAATGATCTGTTACTTTAGCAGAATACTGTTCAGATTGATTGAGATGTTTGAAATTGTAATGCACTATTTTTGCCATCTCTCTCGGTTTAGGCAATCTGGTACACAGTAGATCAAGGATTAGATGGCCCAGTTTTTGGAGCAGCTGATTTATGGAATGGTGTTGGTATTTTTTTTGATTCCTTTGACAATGATGGAAAGGTATGTCTAAATTCAGTTGACTATATTTCACAAACAAAGAAGCAATTAGTAAAGCAGTAAAATATTTTGTAAACATATGTTCCCTGCATTAGGCAGTTATGAGTATACCATTCAACAGTATTTAATAAAGAAATGAAATTCAAACAAGAGTAAGCCATATAGGCCATTGAGCCTACTCTGCTAGACACAAAAGTAACAACTGGACATCTCTAATTCACCCTTTATGCAATATCCCTGATTCTCTTTCCCCAAAAATAATACTACTCAGTCTTCAAGAAACTTTGTTCAACAGCATTTGTATTTTGCTATAACAATAAGATTTATTCAGTTTTAATCCAGAAGTGGTAAGGGTTTGATTTTATATTTTTTCATTGCTTCAGTTTTCGCTAATTCCACCAATTATGGATCTTCAGGTTTTTCAGAGTTCACGTGTTAACAGACAAGAATATTAATCCATTGTGAGCAGTCTGCATTTTGCCTACATAAAACAGGTTTCTGAGTATTTGTGTGTATAGTTTCTATCATATGCAAATGCATCATATTATAAGTCTGGCTGGCACAGTCCAGTTGCTTAATAAATGATTTCCAGTTGTAGAGTCGCATCTATTGGATTTTCTTTTGAGGCAAGAAAGCATACAATGGTTGAGCTCGAGTGGCATGGGATGTGTTTGTTTGCAGTCTGTTAGTCATTCAGACATACTTACCTGGCATCACACTGGCCAAAGGAGTTTGTACATACATTGCACCTTTCTTCAAAAAAATGGGCCATGGACTCGGCTGCATCCCTTTTCAATGATCTGACCAATTGGAATTCTCAGATCAGGCAGGAAGCTTAGCGTTAACAGTTCTTGTTGCATCTACGTGCTAATGATGACCCAACCAATACTACCCTGTCTCATGCTACATAAAATGGTGCTTCTTTTCAAGTCTGTTTCTCAAGCCCTAGTTCTGTTGAGTGCAAGATCCAAAGGTTCAACTTCTAGCAGTTCTGAAATGAAGATCATACAGAGATATGAACTTGTCCAGGTTTGAGGGGGAATGGATTATTTTATCTGCTGCAAACACGATGGGCTGAATGGCCTAGTTTTTTTGGTACATTTTATTGTCTAACTGTATGATTGTGTCATTAAATTTAATTTTGAATGTATAAAAAGAAACCCCCAACATACTTTTTCTGTATCAGATGTTCTATTGAATCCACAAGCATTTGATCCATAGAATCCATTCAGTGTGGAAAAAGGTCATTCGGCCCACTAGGTCTACACCAGTTCTCCAAACAGCATTCCACCCAGACTTACTCCCCTACCCTTTCACTGTAACTTTGCTGTCCACCTGACCTATGCATCCCTGGACACTATGGGCAACTTAGCATGGCCAATCCAGCTAATCTGCAAATTTTGGACTGCGGGAGAAAATTGGAGTACACAAGGAAACCCATGCAGACACAGGAAGAATGTGCTAACTCCACACAGACTGTCACCTGAGGCTGGAATTGAATCCAGGTCCCTGACACTGAGAAGCTGCAATGCTAACCACTGAATCACCATGTTGTCACATTTTGAAATTTTTTTTATCGATAGACTTAAACTTTCAAAGTAAAATACTTAATTTTCTGAATGAAGCTGCCTTTTGTTGCTATGAGGCATATATTTTATCAGATGCACAGCTCTTTCAGGATGATTTACAAACCGATCTCTAAAATGGGAGAGTTGCTCTGTGATAAGGGACCTGCGAGTGTATCAGATCTATCCACCTCATGTTTAGAAGAGCATTAGATGATCTAATTGAAACATTGAAAGGGTTGAAAAAAGATTTAAAAGGATGTTGCCAGGGTTAGAGGATTTGATCTAAGGGGGAGAGGCTGAATAGTCTGGGACTGTTTTCCTTGGAGCGTCGGAGGCTGAGGGGTAACCTTTTATAGAGGCTTATAAAATCATGAGGGTAAATAAATAAGGTCTTTTTCCTGGGGTTGGGAAGTCCAGAACTAGAGGGCATAGGTTTAGGGTGAGAGAAGAAAGATTTAAAAGGGACCTAAGGCTCTTTGTATAAGCTTTTTATACAAAGAGTGGTGCATGTATGGAACGAGCTGCCAGAGGAAGTGGTAGAGGCTGGTACAATTGTGACATTTAAAAGGCATCCAGATGGGTATATGAATAGAAAGGGTTTGGAGGGATATGGGACAAGTGCTGGTAAATGGGACAAGATTAGGTTAGCATATCTGGTCAGCATGGACAAGTTGGATTGAAGGGTCTGTTTGGGTGCTGTAAATCTCTATGACTCTATATAAGAGCTTGAGAGAATTGATACTGAAGAGTGTTTACATTGGCCAAAGAATCTGAAATACCGGCTGGATAAAGGACTTATCATTTAGGATTCAGATGAGGAAATGTTGCTTCAATTGAAGGTTTATGTATCTTTCACCATCCACAACCCTCCAAGGTGGAGAAGTCCGATTATTCAAGGCTGGGATAGATGGATTTATGATATCTCAAAGGCATACAAATTAGACAAGAATGAGAGGTTGGCACCCAAGATCATGCTGAACAGTTGAGCAGGCTGTACTCCTATTTCTTGTGTAGTTTGTTAGTGTGATGAATAAGGTTCCAGATGAAATGATCCCTCATCTATGACTGTAGAGTCTATCTATCTTGTGTGCCATACTTGAAGGTGCATTGAATTCTATTGTTTGATATCTCTAGATTTGACTCTTAAGTTGTGTAAATTTGTTTTTGACTTGATCTTAAGTGTTTGTTTTAATAATTTTATGCTTTACAATTAAGTTTCTTAGCCAGCACCAAGTTGTTTAGCAGTGGTAAAAGACTTTCTTTAGAATATTAAACACACCGATTACATATTATTTTTTAATTATGTTGAAATGCTGATGTAAAATCTTTGTTTCACCAGTGAATTGAAGATGTTGTGTATTTGTTATTTACATCTTGAATATTCCAATTTGAGATCTGAAGTTGTCTAGAAATTTTACACAATAAGAAAAGTTAACCTGAAAGTTTATTTTTGATTTGCAGAAGAATAACCCAGTAGTGCTTGTTGTTGGAAACAATGGGCAATATCTCTATGATCATCAAAAGTAAGTATATAAAGTAATTTCTGCAACTTTTTACATTAATGTAGATTCTGTTTTGACTGAAGCATGTTATTTGGTGATGATTTGAGGGTGATTAGTGATTATCAGACTTGGAAGTGCTTGAAGCTGAATGCCTGAGATAGCATGTATTTGATTCATTGAATGCTTAATTCATTTTTGCACAGTCATTTCTGAAAAACATGACTTGCACACGTACAACTCAGAATATATTTAAAAAGGTCTTCAACAAAGAGGCTGTTGATATGAATGAGTTTGGCTGCTTTACATGGTCAAATTTACTAACTATTTTCTAGTAAATATCTTGGTATTGAAGCAAACAGCTTTGTTCCATTGTTCAAGATCTTGTCTCAGACTTGAATCCAAATCCTTTTGACGTTGCTCAGCATAAATTTGTAGTCTAAATTGAACTTCTAACACAATACTAAGGAGGACCTTCCCTCCTATTATCAAACTGAAGTTCCAGACAACGACTATTTAAGTGTCACCAGGACTTGCACAGCAGCAGGAGGGCAGGGCACCACGAGAGCTCCGAATAGCTTCGGTCCTGAATGCACCTCGTCTCTTTGGGAGCAGTGGGCCTTTGATCAAATGCAGTCCATGCCTGATTGAGGGACTGGACAGCATCATCTGGCTGTGGTTTGTCTGCTGGAAACCCTCTAATCCCATGACCTGCACATTTACTTGCCTTTGTACTGGCTCTCTTTGCCAGCAGCTGTAGACTCCTCTGTGATACTGTTGAGCACAAGATCTGCTAGTCTTTGTCTGGGCAGAAAGTGGTATCAGCCATGTTTTCAAGCTAAAGCCTGCTGGTTGGTTTCCCTGTGATTTTGTATGTATTTAAGTGCAGCTGTCTTTGGTCATTTTGCAGTCTGTAAGTGTACAAAATGATGTAGTTTGTGAACTTGTCATACTATGGTTGCAATTAAGTTCAATGTTTCATTCTAACTCAAATGTTAATGAAACATGAACTAGAGCCAAGAATGCTGTGCCTCTTCAGAATTACCCAACTAAGATATGAAAATTGATGCAAACAATTGATTTCCTCACAAATTACCTCTGCTCAGTGATTAATTGTGATGTGATTGCATATGCAAACAATGAATTTTTTTTAAGAAGCTTTCTTTAAATTTTTGGATAGGACAAAAAGCAGCAAATAAAACTGAATACCTAAATTTTGAATGCTTATAAATCAAAATGTAAGGAAGCGTATGAAAGTTGATCCCAACTTTATTTTTGATGGGTTTGACTTCTGTTCTATTCCTCAAATGATTTAGCTTACTACTTGTGTTTTAACAATACAATAATTTACTTGCTTCTATAGTGATGGTGCAACGCAAGCATTAGGCTCGTGTCTGAGAGACTTCAGGAACAAGCCTTACGCTGTAAGAGCTAGAATTATCTACTACAAAAAAATACTGACGGTAAGTCTCTTATTTTGAACATACTAAAATGATTGTCACCTTGGTTTCTGTCTTATATCAAAAATCCGCTGTGAGCAATTAGTGGTTTGTGGGGAAATCCATGGTAAACGACAGCATCAACCGGTTTGTGGAAATAGCTCATTCAATCTTGTGATTTTGGTACAGGACTAGTTCTTTGAGTGTAGCTATTTAAACCTTAATCACGCAGTATGTTTTACAATTCTATTCTTTTTATGTTTGTAGTTGGCTATATTTTGTGCATTTCATTTGATACTTTCTGGCCTGTTTAATTTGATTCTATTTCCTTGCCTGAATTGGTACAATCTGCAAACTTTGATTTGCTGAAATGGAGCTCAATCTATGAGAAACAAATAGTATTAGATAATCCAGGAAATTACAGGCCTGTGAACCTCCTCAGTGGTAGGGAAATTATTGGAACAAGATCCATAAGCACGTAGAAGCAAATGGAATGATTTGTGATAAGTGTAGTTTTGTCCAGGGGAGGTTGTGCCTCACTAACTTGATTGAGTTTTTTGAGCAAATGACAAAGATGATTGTTGAGGGAAAAGTGGTTGATGTTGTCAACATGGAATTCAGTAAAGCCTAATCTGAGATTACTGCATTTGAGATTCTGTATTTTAATTTATATCCTAACTTCCTTTATTCAGCTTTCAGGTCCTCATCCCTTTGTGTACCTGAATCAATGGTACCTGTGTGTGCCATGACCACTGTCTGTTCACTCTCCCACTCCAGAATGTCCTGAAGCTACTCCGTGACATCCCTGGCACAGGAAGGCAACATACCACATTTGAAGCACCTGTTTGTGTGCCCTCCTATTGAATTGCCTATCACTATAACCCTGAACTCGTTTTCCTCCCCATCTGTGCAGCAAAGCCACCCATGGTGCCATAAATTGGCTGATGTTGCGTTCCCTTCAGAGGCCTTCTCTGCCCTCCCCGCCCTCCAATAATACTCAAAGCCATACATCTATTTCAGACAGGGATGACCACAGACTACTCCTGCATGCCCTTCTTGAACCTATTACTTTGGCTACCCATTCTCTTTCAGCCTGTCTACTCCTCACCTGTGGTGTGACCACCTCGCTAAATATCCTTAGCATCACAGTGAATCCACCTGCAGATCCAGTTCGGGAAAGCAGTTAGCCAATAGCTGCAACTGGACACATATCTTGCACATGTGGTCATCAGAGAGACTAGAAGTGACCCTTATTTCCCACACTGCGTAAGAGGATTACACCAAGGGGCTGTAGTCTCCTGTCATGACCTCTCTAGATTTAAGCTAGTTATTCCATTCGAGAGTTTAATTAAGTTAGAGGAACTCTCCACCTTGCCACCACCATTTCTTTCTTCAAAATCCAACTCACTATAGTTGCCATGACTACACCATTTCACCCCCTCCGCTCTGTATGGACTCCATTCCATTCTCCTAGTTTCTCAGTCTTTGTTGCATCTGTTCTGATGAACGTCCCTCCACAGGGATGTTTCTGATGTACTTACCATTCCTGATGAAGGGCTTGTGCTCGAAACATTGATACTCCTTCTCCTCGAATGCTGCCTGACCTGTGCTTTTCCAGCACTACACACTCTACTCTGATCTGTAGCATCTATGGTCCTCTACTTCTGCTAGCATTTATCCAACTGAGGACTCCATTGTTCCAAAATAACACCACTCAGGTCAGGTACTGCAGATGTGCATCTGGCAAATCTCCATATGATTTCCAGTCCTAACAACTTACTGATGTTCATGCAAAATGTCTATGTTCATTAAACACAGGGTCCTTGTATTTTCTCATTTTAAGTGAAGTCCTTGTCTTAAATACTCCAAACTGTTTAATTGAGTTAAACTGGGTCATTCTGTTGTGAATGTCATGGTTTTTAATCAATCTTGTATGTTTTCAGGGACATAAATTAAGACTGGATCAAAAATAAGGATTATCAAACATGGCTTATCTCATATACTGGCTAATTGACTCAATGAGTCTAAACTACTTTATTTTTATAGAACATTATGAAAACCTATATGCCTGCTCTGTGAAGAAATAAAGCTGTATGAGAGCAAGTTGTCCTACTTCTCTTCATGTTGACTATTGTGAACCATTGCCATTTATTGTGAATTTTATACCATTTGAGTGTTCTTCTCTTGGTTGACCTTTGCTTCAAAGATATCAATCTATGTACTAGACAAGTGAGAACTTCCATCAATAATCTATCATAGACAAAATCTGTATTAGATATAGCAGGTGCCAATTGATTCATAATGACCGCTCCAATTTATTTTCTTTATGAAATGCCAACATTTGAGTAAACCCTGGACTGCAGCAGTTCAGAAGACAGCTCCCAATTGCCTTTACGGCAATTAGGGATGAGCAATAGTCTTTAGTCTTGGGACAATTGCCTCCTAATGACTCACTCTCGCTTGTCTCATGCAATTACCGATATGGCCAATTTTATATTGGGCATATTATACACATCCATCAGCCAGGTTTATCTCAAAATTCTTTACTTATTTTGGAAACAAGACTTAGTTGAAAAATGTGTAAAGTCCATCAAGACATGGTTGTGAATATTAAATTATATACACCATTCTAAATAATCCCAAAACACAAGGCAATTCATGAAAAAATAAAGAAATTAATCTCTGCAGAACAATTTTCAAACACGTCCTGTGGCTAATAATTGTTGGATTTTGAGGGAAAAAGGATAAGGTATGAAGTGTTCAAGGTGGCTTTCAGTCAGCATCCTGGCACATGTAAATTATTATCAGCAAACACAAGATGTTGTCACTGGAATGTTCAATATAGTTCATTTCAGTTTTTGCAACCTTTATCGGGCAAACATTTGAATCAGGATTGTGCGTTCCTAATCTGGAGCCCCAAAGGGTTTTCTGGGAGAGACTGGATTAGCTTGACACTTCTCTTTCCCAACAAACTGAACCCAAACAGAACTAAAAAAAAGTGCAAAATAAAGCCAAAATCCACACAGGTGATTTCAGTAAGTCCAGCAGTTCCATAAGCTCCACTGTTTAGAAATCATATAGTTTAAGTTGACTAATAAAAGATTTTCGGGAATGGAAGGGGGGCCTCAAAAGAATTGTGTAGGGTCTTCAGCATTGTGTGTATCATACATTATATTTTTTGATGTTAAATTGTATTTTGAAGATCTCTAGTTTCATTAGGTAGAAGCATTATATTATCAACTTATCTGTGTACAGTTGACAAGCAAAGGTACCTTATTCAGTTATATTCACAGCATGTCTCATCAAGGTTGAAAAGAAAATATAGCCAATCTGTTAAAATTTAACCAAAACAGATTTAGACCAATTATTGTACATGGTCATCAGAATCTTCAAAAGACACTCAAAAATACATGTCCTGGTCTTCTGTTGTAGGTTATGCTACATAATGGCTTTACTCCGAATAACGATGATTATGAACTTTGTGCCAGAGTAGAAAATATGATGCTTCCACCCGAAGGTTATTTTGGAATCTCTGCAGCGACTGGTGGTCTTGCAGGTGAGTTTCTAGCATAAACATAATGTGCATTTTTTTCAAGACCTGCAGAAAAGTTTGTTTTAGGTAGTAAGTTAACTCATTACAAATTTCACAATTGGACTTTCACATGTTGATTTGTTCTTCACAGATGATCATGACGTCTTGTCCTTTCTGACATTCAGACTTTTGGAACCTGGCAAGCCAGTGGTAAGATTTAAAATGAACGTTAATTGAAAAAAGCTGCATGATATGTGCAAATACAAGATGCAACAGTGTATTAACTGAAAATTAAGAATATGAGTAAATTCTGAAGTAGTAATAAATTGAAGGAGAATGGGAACACTGAAAATGAGCATGTTTTGGCGACTTGCTTGTAGAGGATGTTTTTCCTAATATTGTTTTATTACAATCAGGTACAACCTTCTTTTGCTTGAAGCTAGTATATATTTGATTCATTTCTTTTTTAAAAAATAGGTGATTTTAATGCAAACATGGAAATTAGGGGCAGGAATAGACCATTCAGCCTTTCGAACCTGATCCACCATTTGTTATTATGGCTCATTATCCAACTCAATACCCTGTTCCTGCTTTCTCCCCATACTTTTTAATGCCTTTATATCTTAGTCATTGAAAGCATTTCAATGTTTTGGCCACAGAGAGTGGTCGAAGCTGAGAATTCCAAAGGCTCACCACTCCCTGGATGAAGAAATTTCTCCTCATTTCAGTCCGAAGTGGCCTACTATTTATTCTTTGACTGTGTCCTCTGGTTCTGGATTCCCTGGTCATCAGTAACATACTTCATCCATTTTACCCTGTCTAGATCTGTTGTAATTTTCTGTTTGAGTTCATCGCCTGCCACAACCTCATTCTTCTAAACCCCAGTGAATATAGTCTGAAAAAATGCAGTCTCTTTTTTCATAATCCATTCCTGCTATCCCAGGAATCAATTTGATAAACCTTTGTTGCAGTCTCCACAGCCAGAACATCTATCCATGTGAGACCAAAGCTGCACGTAGTACTTCAAGGCCTTGGTGAAACCACATCTGTACAATTGCAACAACACACACTCCTCTTGCCGAGATACCATTTGCTGCCTGCACCTGAATACGTTCACTCAGCAACTGGTATACAAGTTCAGCCAGGTGTTGTCAAATCTCCCTCACCCCCACCTCCTCTTGCCAACCTATTGCCTTTCAAATAATCTGCCTTCCTGTTTTTGCTGCCACCTTGAATACTCTTACATTTATTCACGTCATCTAGCATGTATTTGACCACTCGTTCAACTTATCCAAATCACACTGAAGCCTCTCTGCATTTTTCTCACCATTCAATTTTCCATGCAGCCTTGAGTTGTGGAGATAAGCATTTAGTTCCCTCCTCTAAACCATTAATGATATTCATTGTCTAGCAAATTAAATTTTTGAATTGCCTGAATGGACTAACTAATTACACTTCATGTACTGAGTAAAACGTTTAAATAATAAATTGCTTGACCTTTGGAATTGCCTGTAAAATATTACAGTAATAATGGACTTTGAACCATTATTGTCATCCTAATGATCTCCTAATTTTTGTTTCAGATTTATTTTCACTTATTCTGATTTCCTTAATTGTTCTTTCAGTGCTATTAGTGTTTTGAATGGGAGGGACTGCCTGTTTAACTGTTTACTGCAAATTAGTATTGAAGGGAAATATAAACATTCAACTAAAAACTGAAAGAAATGCTAATGCTGGAAATCAGAAACAAATGCAGAAATCCTGATAGATTATCTGTTTTGAGTTTATAAGATCCAGCTATAAACACCAAACCAATTTATTCCTGGAGCAAAAGCACAAATTGCTGGAAAAGCTCAGCAGGACTAGTAGCATCTGTGGATAGAAATCAGAGTTAATGTTTCAGGTCCAGTGACCATTCCTCAGAAACTATAGCAACTAGGAAGACTTTTTTAATGCAGAAAATGCTGCCAAACCTGCTGTGCTTTTCCAACAATTTGTCTTTTGTTCTGGGAATCAATTGGTTTGTATTTCTAGCTGGATCTTGTAAACTCAGATCCTGGAGACAGAGCAGCTATGGCAGCAGGGCAGTTGTAGTTCACTGTGCAGGAATGTGGCTGAAAGCTCAAGCTCTGATTTGGGATGACCAAATATATGACAAGTTAAAATGAGGCTGGAAGGCTTTCCTAGCTTTAATTAGAGGGAGACATCTCCGAGAAAATGCACAATGTAAAAGTTTCCAACTGGGAAAGGAAAAGATCAGTAGTGAACCCTTGAGTGAAGAATTGCTTTGGACTGATTGTGTCTGGGAAAATTGAATGTCTACTTAAATGAAAGTTTAAAATATTCTTAAGTTCTATTTTGCAGTTGTGCTAAAAAGGAACGTTCTGCCGTATGCTTTAAAGTATAAGTTACTTCCAAAAGGTGGTTAGTCAATTGTGCTTTTTAGCCTGACAGGTGCTGGAAAAGCACAGCAAGTCAGGCTGCATCTGAGGAGCAGGAAAATTGACGTTTCGGGCAAAAGCCCTTCGTCAGGAATAGAGCTCTATTCGTCTATTCCTGATGAAGGGCTTTAGCCCGAAACATCAATTTTCCTGCTCCTCGGATGCTGCCTGACCTGCTGTGCTTTTCCAGCACCACTCTGATCTAGACTCTGGTTTCCAGCATTTGCAGTCCTTGTTTTTACCTTTTTTAGCCTGACGGTTAAGTCTTAAAACATGTTAATATAAATAACTTATTTCTTATCCTTTCAGTTAGTAACTGGAAGTCTAAACTTTTAAAAAATATTTTCGAATCACCTTACTCAGATTTCCTTTTCTTTTATTCACTCTGGGATGTGGGCCTCGCTGGCTGGCTAGTGTTTATTGTCTGTCCATTAATGCCTTTGAGAAAGTAGTGGTGAGCTGCTGCCTTGAAATACTGCGATCCTTGTGCTGTAAATAGCTGTTTTCAGACCTAGCTTATCCTGAGTGTTGGTGGTTGAGGCAGTGGATTCTTGTGGATGTGGTGCCAGTCAAGCAAGTTGCTTTGTTCTGAATGCTTTGTGGGCGGCACGGTGGCACAGTGGTTAGCACTGCTGCCTCACAGCGCCTGAGACCCGGGTTCAATTCCCGACTCAGGCGACTGACTGTGTGGAGTTTGCACATTCTCCCCGTGTCTGCGTGGGTTTCCTCCGGGTGCTCCGGTTTCCTCCCACAGTCCAAAGATGTGCGGGTCAGGTGAATTGGCCATGCTAAATTGCCCGTAGTGTTAGGTAAGGGGTATATGTAGGGTAGGGATATGGGTGGGTTGCGCTTCGGCGGGTCGGTGTGGACTTGTTTCCACACTGTAAGTAATCTAATCTATTCTAATCTAAACACTCTGCATGTGTCAAGCTGCTTAAATGTTTATTGGTATTACATCCATCCAGTCAAGTAGGGGAGTATTTTATCATCCTCCCGTGCCTTTGAGATGGATGAAGGGCTTATGTTAGAAATGTTGAATGTTCTGCTCCTGAAAGGTTGCCTGTGCTTTTCTAGCACCACACTTTTTGACTCCGATGGTGGACCGGCTTTGGGTTATTCACTGCAGTATTCCTTGTGTTTGTCATACACTTGTAGCCATCTTTTATTTGTATGGCTAGTCCAGTTGAATTTCTGACCAATAGTAACCTCCAGGATGTTGACAGTGGGGCATTCATTAATGATAAAACTATTGCATATCAAAGATCAAGCACCTGAGCAAGTGGGAGTTGAATCCAAAGCTCCTTGCTCAGGGGTGAGGATATTTCTCCTGTTCTTCAAGAGCCCTTAATTTATTTATTTTTTAAGTTACCACTCACTATGGCGACCTTTATGATTTTGGCAGTTGAGCTATTGAGCAGTAGAATTGAAGAATTCCAAAGCAGTAGTCAGCTGCAGAACTGAAGCATGAAATTAGAATGCTATTTATTTGCTCTACTACCCTGTACTATCTAAGTAAGCTGTATAATCTCAAATTTGCGCAAGTTGTGTTATGCTGAAGGCATTGGTGGAGAGATTGCATCTGACCTGACCTCAATGTTCAAGGTTGCACAAGTATGAATTCCACGCCAGCATACCTAATATGAGTGTAAGCTGTAGCAACTACCATGTGGAAGAAAAAAAAATCCATATTCTTATTAATTAATACTAGAAAAATAATTATTTTTTTCAAATTTATAGTGAATATAGCTGTAAGTGAAGGCACGTATCCATTTTTAAGTCTGGAAGTTAATGGTAATTGCTTGGATAAAATCAACGCAACAGTGTATTACTGAAACATTCTATTTTTGGCATATAATTGCTCTTTACCTAATAATCCTTTTGAATTTTGCAATCTGTACTTTGATTTTTTTCTTTGGAAAATGCATTTAGTGTTTCAATCTCAGACAATACAAGTTATTACTGCATTTATTTGCTGCATTTTCACAACCATTTTGTGCAAATAGGAGGGAAACCAGATCTGTTAGCAGTCATAGGGTCTTTTAAGAACATTAGAATTTTGGCTTCAAAGAATGAACTGTTATCAATGGCTAAATTAATATCTCATTCTAGTTAACACCACATATCTGAATTCAAACTTTTTTTTCTCCATACTTCTTCCCCAGTGTTAACAGCTTATTCTAAGATCTTATTCCCCAATATGAACAATGCTGTCCTCAGTGCAAATCCATAAAAACTACTCTATTTATTGTCCATTATACCACTTCACTGCTTTGTTGGTTGAAGTCAGCTGATTCAGCAGACTGTAAATTGAATTGGGGTTGTCCTTTTACAGGTATGATTTGATACACTGTCTCATGATTTATTTAGTTATCAAGCCATGGTTGACTGTAAATATTTTTCTAATGAGCATTCTTGTGCTTTATACTCATTTGCAGAACTATGGAACTGTTGTTCCTCTGTACAGTTGCTGTGGCAATGTAACTAACTCATAAGTAGTTCTGTTTGCAGAGCTGGGAAATTGTGTTGCAGACGTTTCGTCCCCTGTCTAGGTGACATCCTCAGTGCTTGGGAGCCTCCTGTGAAGCGCTTCTGTGATCTTTTCTCCGGCATTTGTAGTGGTTTGAATCTGCCACTTCTGGTTGTCAGTTCCAGCTGTCAGTTGCAGTGGTCGGTATATTGGGTCCAGGTCAATGTGCTTATTGATTGAATCTGTGGATGAGTGCCATGCCTCTAGGAATTCCCTGGCTGTTCTCTGTTTGGCTTGTCTTATAATAGTAGTGTTGTCCCAGTCGAATTCATGTTGTTTGTCATCTGCGTGTGTGGCTACTAAGGATAGCTGGTCATGTCGTTTCGTGGCTAGTTGGTTAAAATCTTCTCACAAACTTTAAACTCATAAGTAACTTAGCCAGTGTGATTTTTGAATTAATGTCCCTATATTACACTCTAAAATGGAAAAAATTATTGATATCTGATTATAGGAGCCTGCTGATTTGACAATTCCCCAAGAAGAAAAAGAGAAATATCGAGAGGAGTATGAAAATTTCCAACAGGAACTTGATAAAAAGAAAGAAGAGTTTCAAAAAGATCATCCTGATATGCAAGGAGAAGCAGGTTGGGAGGATTTTTTTTGTTTTTTAAAAGAAAACAATCTGGTTTCATCTTGGTGAACTGTTGGGTTTCGCAATCTTGTCATTTATAGTTGAAGGAAATGTTTCTAATTTTAATGTAAATTATTTTTCCCTGAACGGAGGGGTACTGGGTGAGCTGAGTTTTATGTCTCTGATTAATGCGATAGCGTTTATCGAAAACTTCCAGGCACAAATTACATCACTTAAAAGTCCATCCTTCAAGTGCATGTCAGAAGACTGTATTGTGTCCCCATTTTATTTCTACAATTTCAGATATCCAAAATATTTGCCTTTGTACTGTACCACATTCTCTATTATATTCGTAATTATTAGAGTTGAATCTAAACTCTGTTGTAATACAACACTTCTAAAGTTGCTAAGCAGTTTCAATACCATTATCAGATTGACCACTGATAATTATCAGTATATTGACAGGTTTTTTGTTCTTGCACAATCTTGTCTTTCCCTATGTTTGCAAATTTCTGAACAGAGAGTGATGAGAAGTGCTGAGCATTTTTATATCCCTCTTTAACTCAGCTCAATATAACACTGTAAGTAAAAAATGAGGTCTGCAGATGCTGGAGATCACAGCTGCAAATGTGTTGCTGGTCAAAGCACAGCAGGCCAGGCAGCATCTCAGGAATAGAGAATTCGACGTTTCGAGCATAAGCCCTTCATCAGGAATAAGAGAGAGAGAGAGCCAAGCAGGCTAAGATAAAGGGTAGGGAGGAGGGACTAGGGGGAGGGGCAATGGAGGTGGGATAGGTGGAAGGAGGTCAAGGTGAGGGTGATAGGCCGGAGTGGGGTGGGGGCGGAGAGGTCAGGAAGAGGATTGCAGGTTAGGAGGGCGGTGCTGAGTTGAGGGAACCGACTGAGACAAGGTGGGGGGAGGGGAAATGAGGAAACTGGAGAAATCTTTGGCCCTATTACAAGCCTCACTAAAATTTACTGATTGCATAGGTCAGAGAATTAATTTAGAAACTACTTGCTTTGTGTGATACCACTTCTCACTTAAAAAAAACATTACTGCCCTAAGAGAAGTCTCAAAAGAAATTTCTTGAAAGGACTCCAATTGTCATTTGACAATCTACTTACGAATGTAGAACTTCAATCCAGTAGTTCATAAACTGCTGTTAGGTTCTGATCTCCAGCGTCTGCAGTCCTCACTTTCCACTAGTTGATTTTAAACGTTACTGCAAACCCTCTTCCAAGGATGCCTACCTTGAAGTTCTCCTCTCTCTATATCATCTTCTCCCTCACTCCTTTCTGACTTATCACCTTCTCCCTCACCTTCATTTACCTATTGCATTCTCAGCTACCTTCCCCCTAGCTGCAACCCTCCTCTCATTTATGTCTGTCCCCCAGCCTACAAGCTTTAGTCCTGATGAAGTGCTTAAGCCCGAAATGTCAATTCTCCTGCTTCTTGGGTGCTGCCTGACCACCTGTGCTTTTTCCAGCACCACACTCTTGATCCTGTTGAAATGGTTCTACTTTTAAGAGATTTTTAAACTGTATCTAAATATCTAATCTTTTTTCAGGTCTGTGAGTTAATTTTACTTTTATGGCAGGAAGTCTTATTGGAAAGAACATTTAACAGTAATTTAGGAACATACTGTCCTGGATTTGGGTTTGGTGGCTGAGCTGGAAGGTTCGTTTTCAGACATTTTGTCACCATACAAGGTAACATCTTCAGTGAGCCTCTGAATAAAGCACCAGTGGTGGTGCCTGCTTTCTATTTATATGTTGGAGATTCCTTGGGTTGGTGATGTCATTTCCTGTTCTTTTTCTCAGGGGTGGTAAATGGGATCCAAGTCAGTGTGTTGATAAAAGTCCCAGTTGGATCCCATTTACCACCCCCTGAGGAAAAGAGCAGGAAGTGACAACACCATAGGAAATGATATCACTAACCAAGGAAACTCCAACACATAAATAGAAAGCAGGCTACACCACCAGTGCTTCATTCAGCGGTTCACTGAAGATGTTACCTAGTTTTCAGACATTTTATCACCATACGATCATTCCAGCTCAGCCAGCAAATCTACATCCAAAACCTCAATTTGAGCTACAAATCTTCTCAAACATACTGTCCATTAATTGTCTAATAATTTTAAAATAGTTGGTCAAACATTGGTATTTGCAATCCTAAACTGAGAGTTTCTCTTGAGTATGTTTTGTAGTGAATGTAAATCATTATGTAAATAGAAAATAGTAAATACATTCAAGTATATGGAATACAACAAAATTCATTTACATTACTGTAGCAGATATATTTGAAACTGTGAATGAACGAGAATTGAGACAAATCTTTGAAGGTCAGAATCGCATCCACCTTGAAATCAAACAGTTGAACAAACAACTCAACATGATTCTGGATGAACAAAGGAGGTATGTCTCCTTAGTGACAGAGGAAATGGCAAAGAGGGGGACAAATACAGCACCACAAGCAGGACAGGTATGTACTGCAGTATATGGTTCTAGGTTGTTATTTCAAAATAAAAGTTGTACTCCAAATGCCTAATTTGGAGGAGATAAAGGGCTGAGTGGTAAACTATCAGCAGTGACTCAATGACAGCACTCGTGCAAAGTTAATTCACTTGTGTTTTATACATATCAATTTCACATTTGCTCTTTGAGCTGAAAAAAAAACTGTCTTCTGTGTCCACAACTTGGTGTTGATTTGGCAGTATAACTAGGACAGGTCCAACCCTCCAATCCGGCACCACCTTCTTGAACTTACCCTACCTGTTCATCTTCCTTCCGACCTATCCGCTCCACCCTCCACTCTGACCTATCACCATCATCCCCACCTTCATCTATCTATCTCATTCCCAGCTACCTTCCCTCCCCATCCCACCCAACTTCCATTTATCTCTGCGCCCACCCCACCCCCAAAACCACCCCATTCCTGATGAAGAGCTTATGCTCGAAATGTAAACTCTCCTGCTCCTCTGCTGCCTGACCAGCTGCACTTTCCCAGCATCACACCTTTTGACTCTGAGTATAACTAGGACAGCCTATGAAAACAACCGATAGCTTCAAGAGATTCTAGGGGCAGAGGTGAGTGTAGTGGCCACTGCTAAGGAGAAAATGCTGGTGAAGCTGAAAGGTATGAAGGTGGATAAATAACCTGAACCAGATGGACTGCATCCCAGAATTCTGCAGGAGGTAACTGAAGACATTGTAGAAAATTTGGTAATCTTTCAGCATTTATTGAAATCAACCAGGGAGAACAAAATTATGCAAATATTTTCTGGTCTGTTTGCATACTGCTTATTTCAGTGGCTTTGTGTAATGCGTGAGTGAGGAGATTAGCTACTCAAGTGTATCCGTTAAAAGAATTCAACTTTTGTCTTTCCTTTGTTTTTAAAGTTTGAGTTCACTTCTCTCTACTACTCTCCTGCATAGCAGTAAAGAAAAATCAGGTTTAATTCAGCAGGAACTGGGTGAAGCTTTTGCTGCAGTTGCCCATCAATATGTGTTAACATCCAATTTGGTGAATCGTCAGCAAGACATTTCTATTTCGAGACCTAATGTCCTTCTGTAACAACTAATTCAGTGTAAATTGGAATCCTTGTGGACACGTTTTGAGTGGTGCATCAGTGCTAGAGTGAGATTGAATCAAACTTCACTTACAAAAGTGAATTCCCATTCATTCCAATAGTCTAGTTAGGATTCATCTTCTCATTTAGAAGTACAAGGTACAGTATCTTTCTGATCATGTAGCATTTGCGTATCTGTGAAAAACAACTTTTCTACAATAACGATTGAAGGAAGTTTCAGATCCCTTTGGAGATTTGACAAATTAGGAAGAAAACATCCCTGAAAGATGTTTGTGTATTGTCTGTATAAATAAGCAGCTCACTTTAACAACACACTTGGCACAATAATTGCTTAACACTTATTCACAAAGATGTGTATTTGAGTTGATGAAATTATGGCCTTTGCCCAGATTTATTTGTTAAAATATTGTCAGTTATCATTAAAATTTAATATCTAGTTGCACACAGCCAACAAATAACATAAGGATTTTGGGACAGAATTTCAGATAATCTGATGTTACGAGTTGTGGAAGAAATGGACTGTGATGTATGATTAGGCCCTTGTTCTGAAATGATACAGTCTGTCCTTATTTTCATATTTCCAATGAGTTTTTCCATTTACATTTCTGATACCCACTAAATAGACAGTTGTTCGGGCTACAGGGCCTTTAACTGGTGTTAATAACAAACTTAGATGAGAATTTTGCTTTATTAGTGCAGCTGTAGGTAGTTATTATAATAAGAATGTTGACGTGTTCCGATGCAACAAAGGTCATTGATAAGAAATGTTTTTGGAGGTTTGCTGTGTACTAACAATAAAATATAAGAAGGGAGTCATTACTCTTTTGCTTAAGCTGCTTTATATATTGTCTGTTTAAAGCTTGCTTTAACGTTTTTTTTCCTGTTTTTCTATTCCAGCTCCCTCCAGGCGAACTTGACAATATTATGAGATACCAGCAAGAGGTGCTTAGACATGTTGGTGAATTGAAGTGAGTGACGAATGGTTTCCAAAAATAATTTTGTTGATGTGAAGCTTGCCTATTTAATGTTTAAAGTCCAGTGTATTATGAGGATTTAAATCTTGTGTTCAGAGATTCTATCTTGTGTGTGCAGCGAGTTGCTGAGAAAATGTTTTTCAGGACATCCAAAAGAATTTGAATTTACAAGTTAAACATTAGTATTCTTGCAAATGTCCTGATGAGTGCAAGATGAAAAGCTTTGATTAAAATGTCTCCTTTTTTATTTGCTTTTAGCCATGTTCAAATTCTGTACTATTAAACGACTGTTTGTGTATAGTATAGACCCCAACCCCTCCCAACTATAGACCTTCTTTCAATGGAGAAAGAGGTTTCCTGATGAAGGGCTTATGCCCAAAATGTCGAATTTCCTGTTCCTTGGATACTGCCTGACCTGCTGCGCTTTTCCAGCAACACATTTTCGGAAAGAGGTTTCACCCTTGACCAGAAATGTAACTAGCCCCCTGGCAATAAGATATTAGGTCAGTGGTTGGATACTCCTGAGGAGGTTGACTCTCTCTCTCCTCCTGATTTCCCAAAGCCTTTTCATGACCTACAAGGTCCAAGTCACCTTGCCTGGAGTAGTGCAGCTTCAGCAGGACTCAAAAAAACTTGACAGCATCCAGGACAAAGTAGCCCTTTAGTTTAGCACCACATCCATCACTGGGGCATTGTAGCTTCAGTGGATAACATTTGTAAGATGTACTGCAGCTATTTACCAAGGCTTCATTGATAGCACCTTATGAACCAGTGATATATATTGCCTATAAGGATAAGAACTGCATGTATATCGGAAGACCATTTGTTTGACCCAAACCATATATCATCTAAACTCTTAAATGGATTGCTAATCTTTCATTAACACTAGTCAAAATCCTGAAACTCCCTTGCAGAACAGCACTATCGGAGTCTTCCTGTACACTGACTGTGGTAGCCCAAAGAGAGCCTCACATTCTCGAGAGAAAGTAGACTGGATGGTAAATGCTGTCATTTCTAGTGATGTCTACTTTTGAAATAATTTAAACACAAACAACTTCCCACCATAAATGTTCTGGTGAAGAGTCAGTGGAATTGAAAAGTTGATTCTACTTTCTTCCCATTGATGCCAGCAGACCTCCTGAGTTGCTGCAGCAATTTCTGTTTGTATTTCAGATTGCCAGCATCCACAGTTCTTTGTTTTTTTTTAGATTAGACTTACAGTGTGGAAACAGGCCCTTCGGCCCAACAAGTCCACACCGACCCGCAGAAGCGAAACCCACCCATACCCCTACATTTACCCCTTACCTAACACTACGGGCAATTTAGCATGGCCAATTCACCTGAGCCGCACATCTTTGGACTGTGGGAGGAAACCAGAGCACCCGGAGGAAACCCACGCAGACACGGGGAGAACGTGCAAACTCCACACAGTCACTCACCTGAGTCGGGAAATGAACCCGGGTCTCAGGTGCTGTGAGGCAGCATTACTGTTATACCTTTTAAAGAAGAGTGGGGATCTTTTCAACTTTCTAGTATTAATACTTAGTGTTCCTTTTGGTGAAAAGTTATTCCACTTCATGAGTAACATTGTAAGGAATCAATTCAATCAATAAGGAATGTAAAAAGAAGTGCCAACATTACCAGTCATACTTGTGCTTTCATGTGAAGCATGTTACTTAAACGAGGTCTTCTATTGAAAGCATTCCTACCTCTGGCTCAGAAGATCCACCTTTCAATCCTGTGACGGGACTTATTGGTAATAGAATACACATTTTGAAATGTGGCTAAATAGGTCAGTTATCAGCATATACATTCTTCCAATGTGCCTAAGAGCAGTAGAATTTCCTGGTCATCCATCCTGCAGAAGACATTGGCAAACCACTGCAGTATTTTGCCATAAGTGTACACCATTCCACTGGAAGATTTTGGCACAATCCTCAAAATAAGGACTGAACAGATTTTTTTTGAACAAGCTAACTGAGCCAATTGTAAGTCTGACGACTGATCTTAAATAGTTTGTAATTATAACTTTTGGCCACCCTAGATTATTTGGCAACTGCTGCCAATCAGAATCATATTTGACATTATATTTCTGGGTTTTGCACATTTGTGGCCAGTTGAGTACCACCCTTAGTGTTCCTGTTATGAACACCTAAAATGGCATGCTGCTCGAGGTAAACTTTCATCCATCAAGATCAGATGGTTGCTTGCTGTGTATACCTCACTCCCTTTTTCAGAGAATCCCTATAGTAGGCCATTTGGCCCAAGTCCACACCAACCCTCCAAAGAGTATCCCACCCAGACCCATTCCCCTACCATATTACTCAACATTTTCCCTTGACTAACACACCTAGCTTACACATCCCTGAGCACTGGGAAATTTGGATGGCCAATTCACCTAACCTGCACATCTTTGGACTGTGGGAGGAAACTGGAGCACCTGGAGGAAACCCGTGCAGATACAGGAAGAATCTGCAAACTCCACACACAGTCTCAAGAGTCTGGAATTGAACCTGGATCCCTGGCACTGTGAGGCAGCAGTGCTAACAACTGAGATACCATGCATTTTTGGCCTAAGAGCACCACTTTCCTATCTAGTGTTTGTCTACCTCCAAGTTACTCAAAGGATGAGGTATCCCAAATATTTGAGCAATGACTGAAGCTAGCCATTTCATGTTGCTACTATGTGGAAGCAATGTAAGACCATAAGACATAGGAGTGGAAGTGAGGCCATTCGGCCCATCAAGTCCACTCCGCCATTCAATCATGGCTGATGGGCATTTCAACTCCACTTTCCCGTATTCTCCCCTTAATTCCTCGAGACATCAAGAATCAATCAATCTCTGCCTTGAAGACGTTTAGTGTCCCGGCCTCCACTGCACCCTGTGGCAATGAATTCCACAGGCCCACCGCTCTCTGGCTGAAGAAATGTCTCTGCATTTCTGTTCTGAATTGACCCCCTCTAATTTTAAGGCTGTGTCCATGGGTCCTCGCCTAACGGAAAAAAAATTCCTAGCATCCACTCTTTCCAAGCCATGTAATATCTTGTAAGTTTCTATTAAGGCTCCCCTTAATCTTCTAAACTCCAATGAATACAATCCAAGGATCCTCAGCCGTTCCTCGTATGTTAGACCAACCGTTCCAGGGATCATCCATGTGAATCTCCGCTGGACACGTTCCAGTGCCAGTATGTCCTTCCTGATGTGTGGGACCAAAACTGGACACAGTATTCTAAATGAGGCCTAATCAGAGCTTTATAAAGTCTCAGTAGCACAACGGTGCTTTTATAATCCAACCCTCTTGAGATAAGTGACAGCATTGCATTCGCTTTCTTAATCACAGACTCAACTGCATGTTTACCTTTAGAGAATCCTCGACTAACACTCCCAGATCCCTTTGTACTTTGGCTTTACGAATTTTCTCACCGTTTAGAATGTAGTCTATGCTTTTATTCTTTTTTCCAAAGTGCAAGACCTTGCATTTGCTCACGTTGAGTTCCATCAGCCATTTCCTGGATCCTTCTGCAGCCTCCCCACTTCCTCAGTACTACCTGCCTGTCCACCTAACTTCGTACCATCGGCAAACATCACTAGAATGCTCCCAGTCCTTCATCCAGATCATTAGTGAACAGCTGCGGCCCCAACACTGAACCCTGCGGGACACTGCTTGTCACTGGCTGCCATTCCGAAAAAGAACCTTTTATCCCAACTTTTTGCCTTCTGTCAGACAACCAATCCTCAATCCATACCAGTAGCTCACCTCGAACACCATGGGCCCTCACCTTGCTCAGCAGCCTCCCGTGTGGCACCTTATCAAAGGCCTTTTGGAAGTCTAGATAGACCACATCCACTGGGTTTCCCTGATCTAACCTACTTGTCACCTCTTCAAAGAATTCCAACAGGTTTGTCAGGCACGACCTCCCCTTACTAAATCCATGTTGACTTGTTCTAATCCGACTCTGCTCTTCTAAGAATTTAGAAACCTCATCCTTAATGATGGATTCTAGAATTTTACCAACAACCGAGGTAAGGCTAATTGGCCTATAATTTTCCATCTTTTGTCTTGATCCTTTCTCGAACAAGGGGGTTACAACAGCGATTTTCCAATCATCCGGGACTTTCCCTGACTCCAGTGACTTTTGAAAAATCTCAACCAATGCCTCCGCTATTTCCTCAGCCACCCCTCTCAGAACCCTAGGATGTATCCCATCGGGGCCAGGAGATTTATCAATTTTAGGACCTTTTAGCTTTTCTAGCACTTTCTCTTTTGTAACGGCAACCATACTCAACTCAGCCCCCTGACTCCCTTTAATTATTGGGATATTACTCATGTCTTCCACTGTGAAAACTGACGCAAAGTAAATTCTCCTGCTATTTCCTTATCTCCCATCACTAGGCTTCCAGCATCAGTTTGAAGGGCCCAATGTCTGTTTTTACCTGTCGTTTGTTTCTTATGTATTGAAAGAAACTTTTACTATCATTTCTAATATTACTGGCTAGCCTACCTTCATATTTGATCCTCTCCTTCCTTATTACTCTCTTTGTTATCCTCTGTTTGTTTTTGTAGCCTTCCCAAATCTTCTGATTTCCCAATGCTCTTGGCCACTTTATAGGATCTCTCTTTTTCTTTAATACATGAGTGCTATTTCTCTCTAACCTGATGTGACATTTTCCCTACCACAAAAATTAGCATGATTTTTAAATGCTATGCTGGTCTAATGCCAGGTCAGCATTTTGTCCCAATTGAAGCCCTCAACGCCTTCATCTTTTTTTCTTATAGCTACCTGTCCTAATATGTGTGCATGTGGATTTGGGTTAAATTTTGTATAATTATGTCTGAGAGTTTGGCGGAGGCAGATACACTCACAGCATTTAAGCATATGGGTGAACACTTAAAATGCCAGAGAAGAGTAGACTATGGACCAAGTGCAGGTGAAAAGGAATAGTGTAATTTGATCTTTGTTGGTTGACGTAGATCTGGTGGGCTGAAGGATTTGTTTCTAAACAGTATGACTCTATAACTCCAATGCTTCTGAAAAATACCTTGATATTTCACAACATTGAAGTTGCCACACAATATATTTTTATAACCTCTCATCAAGGTAAAGCATAAGCCCCTCTTACTTTGTAACACCTTCTTATCTGACCCATTTTGAACAATACTATTGGAGATCTGTTAATGAATAGAATTTTTTAATGTGTGTAATTCATAGTATTTCAATATCCATTCTAATATTTTTTAAAAACTAACAGGTTAGCGTAAATTGAAATTGTGCTTCAAATGGGTAATTTAGATTGCCAAAAGGATAAAATCTAAGGTACAAAAAGTTCTGGCTATTTTTGCGGCTTTTTCATGGTCACAAGATGATCAGATGTTGTACTTCATGGAATAGCTCTACTAAATTAAATTTTTATCTGTTAATCATACAGTAGAAGCCTTCGTAGGGGAGATTATCTGGATAAATTCTTAATGCTCTAGGATATGTTTCACAGTGGTTTCACAATTTTTCAGAAGGGACTAGTGTCATTGTTTGAAAACATTGTGGGCAGAGTTGATCTTTTACTTGAAACTAAAATCACTACTGCAAAGCTGTGCTGCACCTTGGAGCTTTCATTTTTTTTGTTAATTTATGTTGTGGATTTGTCCAGTGGTTCCAATCTTTTCGTCGACAGCGCCACAACAACTTTATTTTCAGTCGTTTTAAAAATTCCTCCATTTTCAATTTTGTATTATGTTGATGTGGATTTTTCAGACAAGACCAACATTTTTGACTATAACTGATGACTTAAAGCCACTTTAGATGGATTTAATGTGTTTATGACATTGCAGTTTGAATAGGAGTTCGTTTTGGCTGGACTGAATGAGAATGGCTGTTTCTCCTTTCCTAAACAACATTTGTGAATGAGCTGTTTTTTCATAATTTCATGATCACTTCTTCTCAAACTAGCTCTTTAACTTTGTAAAACCAAATTCAATTCCTTTCAAACTATCATTTTGGGAATCTGACCTAAATTTCCTGGGTTATAAATCCTATAACTTCCATTATCGAGCAAACAAATGCATTTATGTTATTTTAGTTAACTACAGTTAATCTAGTCCCCTTAATGCTAAGCCAAATTACTTTGTTCAAAATTTGTTCTCTCTATTTTGAAAAGCTTTATTTTAAAAGCCAAACACTTCATTTGCTCCGGACTAGTATTTTAATGTACAATAATGCATCCAAATATAAAAAGTTTTCTTTGTACAACTATACTCCTCTCATTTCATGGGAACAAAACACTTTATTTTAAATTGAGAGTTAGACTGATTCTAAATTTACCTTTTATCTATGTTGGGAAACTATTCCTAAACCAAAGAGTGCTTAAAATTTGGAAAATTTGATGGTAGGATGACAGTGAACACCAAAGAATCGTTTAAGAAACAATGCAGGATAGGTTAATTTAAATGAGATCAATTATGTTTTTTTCCCCACTATCTTAAGATCTTGACTGAAAATCCTTGGCTGCAATAAGATCTAAGTTAGTGTGTATGTAAACACATGGTAAATAACGTCGATGAACATCAGGTGCAAATAGTCACATGGGGAAAATTATGTTGTGATGTTGAGACCTGGCTGAAAAAAAACAGAGTTCAGCACGAAGTATTTCTGGTTATAGGATGGTTACAAAATGGGGAAGAAATGGAGAAGAGATGACTATTAATTAAAGAGAATATTGATTTTAGCGAGTTTCCTTGAGGAATGAGACAGAATTTATTTGGCTAGACTTGATCACGATTGCATAGCTGACAGTTTGAAAGAAACGTGGAAACCATGTAGTTATAATGGAGGGTTTGACTATCCAGCCTATTGTGGAGTAATCACAGTGTAAATGGACAGAGAGGGAGATGATGTTTGAGGTGTGTTGGGAGAATTTTATTTGACTGTCTCCTGCCAAATGAAGGAGGTGACATTTCTGGATTTGGTTCTCAATAATGAAATGGATCTAGCAATGACAAAGGAATGTTTTAAAGATTAAGTAATGATTTAAATCATGTGATTTAATAGTGATTTGTTTAATTTGTCCATTGAAAATAACAAAGTGCAATCTGAAGTAAAAATACTTTATTTCTGAGCACCACTGTCCTAGACAAATTGGAATCTAAAATTTACAGGCAACTCAAAATAATGCATAGTCTTAAGAAGAGTGTGTCTGGATCAAATCACAGTGTACTTCAATCCATAAAGTGCTAGGTCACTGGCAGCCAGACCTCCCTTGATGATAGTGTAAGATGCAACTGAAGTAAGGTACATCATAAATGATTTTATGTTTTTTCAAGGGATGTACGAGTCACTGGCTGGGCCAGCATTTAATGCCCTATAGAAGTTGGTGGTAAACTCCCTCCTTGAACCGCTGTAGTCCAACTGATATTGAGACAGCTATCGGAAGTTCCAGGACTTTGATCACATGACAGCAAAGGGACAGTTATGTTGCTCTGTGACTTGGAGGGACACTTGCAGGTGGTGATCCCATATATCTGCTGTTAATGACCTTCTAGGTGTTAGAGGTCATAGATTTGACTTTGAAAGGTGTTGTCAAAGGAGTCACAGTGAGTTATTGCAATGCATCTTGTAGAGCTTCCATTATGCATTGCTTGTGGAGGGAATGAAAGTTTAAGATGGTGGATGGTGTGCCAATCAAATCGCTTGTTTTATCCTAGATGTCTTGTCGGAGCTATACTCATCTAGCCAAGGGGAAAATATCCCTATACTCATCTAGCCAAGGGAAAATATCCCATCACCACTCCCCCCCCCCCCCCCCCCCCCCCCCCCCCCCCCCCCCCCCCCCACCGACTTGTACCTTGTAAGTATTGAACAGGCTTTGTGGAGATGGAGGTGTTACTCACCTCTGATCTGTATTAATATTTCTATGCAGGTTGTTGGTAACCCCAGTATGTTGGTGGGGAAATCCAGTGATATTTATGCCATGGAATGCCCTGAGACAATGGTTAGCTTTTCTCTCATTGGACACCGTCATTGCCTGGCACTTCTATAGTATAATTGGCCAAAGTCTGAATGTTCGAGTAAAAAATGAGGTCTGCAGATGCTGGAGATCACAGCTGCAAATGTGTTGCTGGTCAAAGCACAGCAGGCCAGGCAGCATCTCAGGAATAGAGAATTCGACGTTTCGAGCATAAGCCCTTCATCAGGAATAAGAGAGAGAGCCAAGCAGGCTAAGATAAAAGGTAGGGAGAAGGGACTTGGGGGAGGGGCGATGGAGGTGGGATAGGTGGAAGGAGGTCAAGGTGAGGGTGATAGGCCGGAGTGGGGTGGGGGCGGAGAGGTCAGGAAGAGGATTGCAGGTTAGGAGGGCGGTGCTGAGTTGAGGGAACCGACTGAGACAAGGTGGGGGGAGGGGAAATGAGGAAACTGGAGAAATCTGAATTCATACCTTGTGGTTGGAGGGTTCCCAGGCGGAAGATGAGGCGCTCCTCCTCCAGCCGTCGTGTAGTTGTGTTCTGCCGGTGGAGGAGTCCAAGGACCTGCATGTCCTCGGTGGAGTGGGAGGGGGAGTTAAAGTGTTGAGCCACGGGGTGATTGGGTTGGTTGGTTCGGGCGGCCCGGAGGTGTTCTCTGAAGCGTTCCGCAAGTAAGCGGCCTGTCTCACCAATATAGAGGAGGCCACATCGGGTGCAGTGGATGCAATAGATGATGTGTGTAGAGGTACAGGTGAACTTGTGGCGGATATGGAAGGATCCCTTGGGGCCTTGGAGGGAAGTGAGTGTGGAGGTGTGGGCGCAAGTTTTACATTTCCTGCGGTTGCAGGGGAAGGTGCCGGGGGTGGAGGTTGGGTTGGTGGGGGGTGTGGATCTGACGAGGGAGTCACGAAGGGAGTGGTCCTTGCGGAACGCTGATAGGGGAGGGGAGGGAAATATATCCTTGGTGGTGGGGTCCGTTTGGAGGTGGCGGAAATGGCGGCGGATGATACGTTGTATGCGGAGGTTGGTGGGGTGGTAGGTGAGAACCAGTGGGGTTCTGTCTTGGTGGCGGTTGGAGGAGCGGGGCTCAAGGGCGGAGGAGCGGGAAGTGGAGGAGATGCGGTGGAGGGCATCGTCGATCACGTCTGGGGGGAGTCTGCGGTCCTTGAAGAAGGAGGCCATCTGGGCTGTGCGGTGTTGGAATTGATCCTCCTGGGAGCAGATGCGGCGGAGACGAAGGAATTGGGAATATGGGATGGCGTTTTTACAGGGGGCAGGGTGGGAGGAGGTGTAGTCCAGGTAGCTGTGGGAAGTCTGAATGTTATCCAGCTTCTGCTATGTATTTGTATAGTCTGCTACACCTCACCTGATGAGGTCAGCCATTTACTACATTGGTCAGAAACGAATCAGGTCAGAAACTGCATGACAGAACTCAAACTAAGTGACAGTGTGCAGGTTGCTGTTCAGCAAGTTACATGATATCTCTGTAAAACCTTCTATAAATGTTTTATTAGAGGGTAGATCAGGCAGTAATCGACTGCTTTGGATTTATCCTGTCATGTGGAAGGGCGTACTTGGGCAACTTTCCATATTGCAGTATATATATTATTGTTGTAGACGGACTGGAAAAGCTTGGCTAAGAGCTGGGTCCAGAGAACAAGTTTTTGGTTGTATTGTCAGAATATTGTCAGGTCTCATAGCCTGTACAATATTCAAAGCCTTCAGCCATTTCTTGATATCACTTGGAGTAAATCAAATTGGCCGATGCATCTGCAATGCTGGGTTCACCAGACGAGGCAGGTTGAATCATCTTCAATTGTAAACTTGAACAACGTTGTTACAATGTTTAAATTCAAATACAGAAGTTGCATTTCCTTAAACAGATTGAAACAGATCAGTATGAAGGCCCAACATGCTCATAGAATCATTGAGATGTACAGCATAGAAACAAACCGTTCGGTCCAACTCGTCCATGCTGACCAGATATCCCAACCCAATCTAGTCCCACATGCTAGCACCCTGCCCATATCCCTCCAAACCCTTCCTATTCATATATCCATCCAGATGCCTTTTAAATGTTACCATTGTACTAGCCTCCATCACTTCCTCTAGCAGCTCACTCCATGAGTGATAAAGTTGCGTCTTAGGTCTCTTTTATATATTTTCCCTCTCACCCTGAACCTATGCCCTCTAGTTCTGGACTCTCCCTCCCCAGGGAAAAGACTTTGTCTATTTATCCTATTCATGCCCCTTATGATTTTATCAACCTCTATAAGATCACCCCTCAGCCTCCGACGCTCCAGGGAAAACAGCCACAGTCTGTTCAGCCTCTCCCTATAGCTCAAATCCTCCAATCCTGGCAACATCCTTGTAAGTCTTTTCTGAACCCTTTCAAGTTTCACAACATCTTTCCAAAAGGAAGGAGACCAGAATTGCGCGCACTATTCCAACAGTGGCCTAACCAATGTCCTGTACAGCTGCAACATGACCTCCCAACTCCTGTACACATTACTCTGACCAATTAAGAAAAGCATACCAAACGCTGCCTTCGCTATCCTATCTACCTGCAACTCCATTTTCAAAGAGCTGTAAGCCTGCACTCCAAGGTCTGTTTGTTCAGCAGCACTCCCTAGGACCTTAACATTAAGTGTATAAGTCATGCTAAGATTTGCTTTCTCAAAACGCAGCACCTCACATTTATCTAAATTGCTGCTTGGTATGTTATACTAATGAAAGGAATATAATGGTGTTTCCTCCGGATGCTTTGAAACATAGTTATTGACGTAACACTGGGCCACTTTGGGATAGATATTTTCCTTTCAATCTGTCAGCAATGTTACTGCATCTCTCTAGAGCAGGTGAGACTTAAACCTAAGCCTCTTGGTTCAGAGGTAGGACATTATCTCTACAACTTAAGAGCTGCTCTTCAGGGTATCCTAAAGTTGTGAAAGATGCTATACAAATGCTACTTATTTGCAATGTTTGGAAGAACTCCCAGTCCAGTTGATTTTAGCAAGGAACTTTTTTATTATTTCTTTTGGACATTGGTGTTGTTTACAAGGTCAGCATTTTGATGCTCATTCCCAATTGCTCTTTGACTGCTTGCTGGAGGGCATTCAGAGAACTATATTGCTGTACTTCTAGAGTTGCATGTGAGCCAGTCTGGGGAATGATGGCAGATTTCTTTCCCTCATGGACATTACCAAAACTCTTTTTTTATTCCTGGTCCTCATTATGAGCGGCACGGTGGCTCAGTGGTTAGCACTGCTGCCTCACAGTGCCAGACACCCGGGTTCAATTCCCGCCTCAGGCGACTGTCTGTGTGGAGTTTGCACATTCTCCCCGTGTCTGCGTGAATTTCCTCCCACAGTCCAGAAATATGCAGGTTAGGTGAATTGGCCATGCTAAATAGCCCGTAGTGTTAGGTGAAGGGGTAAACGTAGGGGAATGGGTCTGGGTGGGTTGCTCTTCGGAGGTGTGGACTTGTTGGGCCGAAGGCTCTATTTCCACACTAAGTAAACTAATCTAATATTCATTGGAGTAATCTAATCGTTACTGAGAACAGCCTTTCAATTACAGGTTTTATTAATTGAATTGAAATTCCTCCGCTACCATGATAGAATTTAAACTGGTATTGCTAGAGCATGAGTCTAGTCGTCATCTGTCTAGCCTAGTAACGTTATTTCTGTGCTCCCATCTCTTGAATAATTTGTGGTTACATACCAACTAATATGTGAATCGGGATCAGAACTAAACAGCTCAGCCCCTTGAGCCTATTCAACCAATCAACAAGATTGTGGCTGGTCTAATTGTGATCTGAAATCCACATTCCTGCCTACCCTGATAACCTTTGACTTCGCTACATTTCTGTCATGATTCATTAGTCATCCTTTGTGTACGTAAACGGCTTTAACAACTAGAAAATACTCGTTTTCTATGATCATAGAGCGTTGAAAGACACTTGTCCTTTGGATCATTTATCAGCATCAAGTACAATTGCAACAAATAACTTCTAATACTGTTCACTGAAGTGTGATTTGTTATTACAGACAATTTGTACTGTGACAGAACTATTGCTGATTAAAAAGCAACAGCCTGAGTCGTCAGGTTTCTTCAGCATTAGCTGCAAATGTGTTGCTGGTCAAAGCACAGCAGGCCAGGCAGCATCTCAGGAATAGAGAATTCGACGTTTCGAGCATAAGCCCTTCATCAGGAATAAGAGAGAGAGAGAGCCAAGCAGGCTAAGATAAAGGGTAGGGAGGAGGGACTAGGGGGAGGGGCGATGGAGGTGGGATAGGTGGAAGGAGGTCAAGGTGAGGGTGATAGGCCGGAGTGGGGTGGGGGCGGAGAGGTCAGGAAGAGGATTGCAGGTTAGGAGGGCGGCAGCATCTGCATCTCCAGCATCTGCAGACCTCATTTTTTACTTTCTTCAGCATTAGTTCTTATTTTTCTATTCCCATAAATATTCCTTGTGAAAATGTTTGTACGTTTTTCAAAAATAAAATAATTGCATTGTTCAAACATTTGGAGACATCTGAGGCTATGTACTTATTTAAAGTTAGTGTTTTCGACAAAGATATCCATTCTCTTTTATTGAAGATTGTCCTTAAATTTGTGAATGCAAAATGAATAAAGTGAAAGGAATTTTGGTTTTATTTGGTATTTTGGAGTTTGTGATTCAAGGTAGGGACACGACTCTTAGAATTTAAAAATTGGCTGTTTCAGCAAAGAGTATTTCCAATTCTCTCTTGTGTGGAACATTTCTCTACTGTTCGCCAGCCTGTTAAAACATTGTGGAGAAAATATGCAACTGTTATAAAATAGTTAATTGTTTGTGCAGCTCAAAGTGTGGGCTCTTGTGATTTAAAAACATGTACTTTTTCAAAATGGGGAGAATTTGCTTTTATAAGTAGGTAGATTGAAGTTATTTGTAAATGATGGGTAGCTTATATTTGACATATCACAGAATCTTGTGTTTTTACAGTGCATTAAATGTTGAATTATTGGGACAGCTGAGCAGTGACGATCGTCTAAAAAAATTATAGATTAGACAAATCAGCAACCTTATTACTTGTTCATTCGACAGACTTTGATTTTAATAATCTTGACTTTTGTTTAAAGAAATCAGATTAGATTTTCTCGTGATTACTATCTTATCTTATTCCCATCTTTTATTGTATATTAGTGTACATTGTAGATATGGCATGTCTGATCACAAAACTTACTGGATTAAAGAAATCTCTGATAAAACATGAGCAACAATTGCAGCTACAAATTAAGTCTGAAGGGAGCAAACTTCGTTTAGTTTCTAGTGGATTTGCTTGTTGAATACATGAGGTTTATTAAATCATTTTAATAAGAACAGCAAAAAAATTAGAACAAGTTGTAATTTTGAAGGCAACATCAACTCTTGTTAAGCAGTGATCTCTATCAGAAGGATTAGGAAAATTGTCATCTGTATTACTACTAAATTAAACTTTATTGCCCAAGAGAGGGTTAGGGCTTCATATATGTGGCATGTGGAAGATAAAGTACAAAGAAGAAGGTGGTCAGTTTCTCAAAATAATTATCCTCATTATCGAGTCCTGAAGGCTGCAAGCTTCCCAATCATTAAGTAAGGCACTAATCTTCCAACTTGTACTCAACTGTGTTGTGTTGAAGTGGCAGGCAATATCCTTGAGGATTTCTTCTGCACGCTTTCTAGTTTAATAACATCTTTCCTATAACAAGGTGACCAAAAGTGAACACAATATTCCAAGTGCAGCCTCACCACCATCCTGTAGAACTGCAACATAATTCCCCAATTTCTGTACTCAATGCCCTGACTCATGAAGGTCAGTATGCCAAAAGCCACCTCCATTGCCCTGTATACCTGTGACTCCACTTTCAGAGAACTGTGAACCTGAGTTGAATAGACTAGTGTATATTCCCTCGAGGTCAGAAAAAATGAAATGATTTCTTTTGAAGCATACAAAATTCTTAAGAGTTTTGAGAAGGGAGATGGAGGAGGATGTTGCTTGTCTGGGGACGTCTGGAATTAAGTGTAACCAGATATAGCACCCTGGCAATTGAGAGGATTTTGTTCATTGTTGTGCATCTTTTTAAAATACTTCACTAAAGTAGATGTGGCTTTTGTTTTGTACAAATTCTAACTCGAGATTTGATAGATTTTAGATACTTGGAATAGTTTCTTAGAACAGTATGTTCTAGATAGAACTAGAGAGTAGCTAGATTGATCCTGGTATTGTGCAAAGAGTCTGGATATTTAAAGATTCAATTTTTGTTGTTGTCACACGTACCTAAGGAAAAGTTTTGTTTGTGAGCAGTACAGGAAGATCATCGTAAGCAAGGACATGCAGGTCATGGGGTGAAAAGCAACTTGGACAAAGTAAGGCATACAGGTTACACCATGTGCTAAGCAAGATCACATCTGTAGAAATTGGTGAGCGTCCTTATGGACATGCCAAATTTCCTGAACCGCCTGAAGAAGAAAAGGTGCTATGCCTTCCCGACCATTGCATTGACATGGGCGTCGAGGACAGGTTGTCAGTTATCGTCACTCCAGGGAACTTGACACACTCAACCTTCTCAACCTTTGCACTGTTGATGTCGCTGGGGGCTTGGTCTCCTCCCTTCTTTCTGAAGACAGTGATCAGTTCTTTAGTTTTGCTGACATTGAGAGGGAGGTTGTTACCATTACACCACATCACCAACCCCTCTATCTCCTTCCTGTTTCCTGACTCATCATTATTTGATATCTGTCCTACCACTGTGTCAGAGTGAAGGCACCCCCAGCTGGCAGTGATTCTTGTGTTATTTTTTGCATTTGGTTTGAGGGTGATTGAATGTATCAGATTTTTAATGTAAGTAAGAGCAAAGAAAACATAAAATTGTGCAAAAACAGATGACATGTCAGAAAGTTAAAAATTAATCAGAAATCACAACACCAGATTATAGTCCAACAGGTTTATTTAAAATTACAAGCTTTGAGTGCTGCTCCTGCATCAGTTGATGTCAGGAAAAAAATTGGGTTAGAGAATGGTAGCTGGAAATGCAAAAACAGCAAGTATTTCTATAAATATTTTGAAGTGTAAAGTGAATTTTATAGAAATGGAGTCTAGAGAGTTAATCATGGAATATGAGACTATCATGGATGAATTGAACAGGAATTGTGCATCAGCCTTCTTTATAAGGGATAGAAGTAACCTCCCAGAAACAACTATAAATGTGGAAATGGGAGACAAGAACAACGGGCAACCCAGTAGCTAGGTGGTTAGTACTGCTGCCACACGGAGACAGGGACCCTGGTTCAATTCCACCCTCTAGCGACTGTGCAAACTCCACACAGACATTCTCGCTGTGTCTCTGTGTGGGTTTCTTCCAGATGTTTCGGTTTCCTCTCTGTCCAAAGATGTGAATGTTAGATGGATTGGCCATGCTAAATTGCCAGAGATATGCTGGCTACGTGAGTTAGCTCTGGAAAATGAAGGGTTACAGGGATGGAATTTTTCCCCCTCTCTTTGTCTTCACCTGTCTACTTACTGGTATTTCGCTCTCTCTTGTGCACTCTCCCTGTTTTTTCTGTCCCACCCACTCCATCTCCTGTCATTTGCATTAATACCACCATTTCTTAGTTACATCACCTCTGAAGAAGCATCACTGGATTCATTGTTAATTCTGTTTCTGTCAACAGATGCTGCCAGACTGCTGAGTTTCTATGGCAATTTCTGTTTTGTTTGTTTCAGAATTCTTTATTGTGAGAGGAATTAAATACAACATTGAGGTGATTCTTCAATTATACAGAGCATTGATGAGACAACATTCGAGTACAGTATGTGTTTTGTCACCTTCCTTAAGAAAGGAATCAAATATGTTGACAGTTCAGAGAAGGTTTACCAGACTAAAACTTGGAATTGTTGGCTGTCCTTATGAGGGGAGGCTAGTTTTACATCTGTTGAAATTTAGAAAGCAAGAGGTGACTTGATTCAAACATATAAAACTCTGAGAAGGTCTTGACGGTAAATGTGGAGAGGATGTTCCTTCTTCTGGGAGAATCTAGAACTAGAAGGTCATTGTTTAAACATAATGATGTGCCCTTTTTAAACAGATTAGGTGAAATATTTATCTCCAAAGTGTTGAGTCTTTGGGGCTATCTCCCTGAAAAGACAGTGGAGGCACATATCTTTTAGGCAGAGGTCACTAGATCCTTGATAATCAAGGGAGTGAAAAGTTATCACGATAGGTGGGAATGTGGATTTGACGTCATTATCAAAACAGCTCTGATCTTATTCAATAGCAGAGCAGGCTTGAGGGGCTGAATGGTCTAGTCCTGTTCCTTACCTGTATCTTTTTGTGAATAGATATTCAGCTATTTCAGAGGACAGTTAAGGATTGATCTTGCTACTGTGGGTCTGCTGTCATACATCAGCCAGATAGCAGATTTCCTTCTGTAAACATTACGCATCAGCTTCGCTGGTAGTGATCAATGGTAATTTCACAATCACCATTACTGAAACTAGTTTTCAATTCCCAAGTTATTAATCAATTGAATTTTAATTTCACCATTTGTGAATCCATGTTCCCAGAACATTGGTGTGGGACTCCAGGCAATAATCCACTGACATTATCACCACACTGCCATCGTATTTCTGAGCCAAGACAGAGAGGTGGAATAAATATGCATTTCAGTTATGCTGTAATTGAATGGCAAGTTTGAATAGCTTACTCTTGTTCCTTTGTTCCACTAACACTGAACATTCAGATTCTGGAATTTTGATGTGTGTTTTGAAATATTTTTAGGAACACTTTTGAAGTTATTCATAGGATGTGGGTGTTGCTGGCTGCACTAGCATTCGTTTCCTTTTCCTAATTGTCCTGCAGTAGGTGCTACAGTCATGTGGATATGTTGACATCCACCGTATTGTTACTGTTTCCCAGATTTTGTCCCAGTACCAGTAAACAAATGGCAGTTTACTTCCAAGTCTGGAAGGTGAATGGCTTGGAGTGGAACTTGACAGAACTTCCAAAAATCAGTCATACTTGATTAGAAACATTAACTTTGTTACTCTCTCCACAGATGCTGCCAGACCTTAGTTTTTTCACTGATGTTTGGACTCTTAACTCCTTAATTTATTACTTATGCCTGTAAAGGTGAAGTCCATTGAATGTATCAAGTTTTTTGTCTGACCACTGCTTTCATTCGAATTTGGAAAATATCCAAATTGGTTCAATTATTTTTACGACAATAAAGTCAGGAGTGAATACACTGGATTTTGCCATGAGAATCGTTGCCAATAGATAGTGTGCATGTAGTCAATAATGCAAACAGTGATTATATTACTAGATTGGGTATCCGGATCCAAGCTTTCCAATTCTGCTACAATAGCTGAAGAATTTAGTTAATTAAATCTGGAATAAGTCTAGAACTAGTAATGATGAAATAAAGGTTTTAAGTTTGCAGAAAAAAGACTGTTAAGTGAACCAGACAATGTGGCCTATATATGACTCCAATGTGGTTAACTCTTAACTGCACATTGAAATAACATATTGAGTCATTCAATTACATTCAAGAAGGTGGTGCAGACAATCTGAGATATCCATGAAATATTGAAACCATCCATTAGCTATGATACATAGTGTTTGTTCTTGCATACTATAATATGAAATACAAAGAGAAAGGAATATTCATTCTAACTCTGTAAATAAAGATTTACCAAGGCTTTTTATAAACACAATATTTGGTTCTATTTTTAACTCCCAGTAAGTTCTTCATTGGTTTAAGCTCAAATATTTTACACCTTTTTCAGACGTATTCACTTTTTTTGCAGCTGTAAACATTTAAAAATAACTAAGTGTGAAATGACTGAATTCTTTAGAGATGTAAAGTGAAATCCATTCCTGTACTGACACAATTGCTACTTTACAGAAGATTTTTTTCGTCTCTTTGCTTTACTAATGCTGTTTTACAACGTGAATAAGGAATTATGAGGACCCAATTTGAATGAAATGTATGGTTTCAGACAGATTACTGAGGAATGGTTTGAAGATCAAATTCATGATTGTGTATTATGCTAACAGACTGGGATTAAAGGCCTGATAAAAATGCCTCTAGCCTTCATTTTAATCTACTTTGTGGAATGTTTCTTTGTTGTTCCAGTTGCTCCATGGCTTTTATTTGTTAAAATTGCTGACTTCCATTAAGAATAAAAAATGCTTGGACTTGATGGGCTTTTCTTTTTAATGGTCTAATTAATTAAAGTGCCTGTTACCTTTTAAAAGTGGATGGGCAGGATTTTAAGCTCCCAGTGTTTTAAAGAATCAATCTGTTTACTTGTACTTTTTGCAATGATTTTGTATTTCTTTTAATACTCACTAAATTACCGTGTACTCATTTGAATTATTACATTGGTATAGCTATATGTTTCTTATAAGCATTCTCATTGTTTTATTCTGAAGTATCCTGCTTCTGGCTTATTTTGTTTTCATTGGAACAGTTAAATTTCTTGAGCTGCCCAGTTCAGAGGGCAAAGAACCAGCCCACAGTCCTAGAACTATTGTTGACTTGAGCTGTGCAATTTTCTAAAGTTGAGACATAAATGCAAGTGTTCCATTACCCTCCCAAATATCTCAGCAATCTTGAAAGATTGTCTTCTCAGTTGACTTATTTTGAGAAGAAGATTTAAATAAAACTTCTTCACAGATTGAATGAGAATGTTTTCCATTCTGAAGGTTGATGGAAGTTCCCCATTTTCTTCCTTTGTATATTTCTATAGCTCAGTGGTTAGAGCACTGGTTTTGTAAGCCAATGGTCGTGAGTTTGAGTCTCACTGGGACTTGTGTATCTGCCGCATCAAACTGAACACTATTCTGGGTGGCATGGTGGCTCAGTGGTTAGCATTGCTGCCTCAGAACTCCTGGAGCCAGAGTTTGATTCCAGCCTCAGGCAACTGTCTGTGGGGAATTTGCACATTCTCCTTGCGTCTGCGTGGGTTTTTTTCGGGTGGTCCGGTTTCCTCCCATAGTTCAAGGATGTGCTGGTTAGGTGAATTGGCTGTGCTAAATTTGCTCATAATGTTCAGGGATGTGTAGGTTAGGTGCATTAGTCAGGGGAAATGTAGAGTAATAGGGGTAGGGGAATGGGTCTGGGTGGGTTACTGTTTGGAGCGCCAGTGTGGACTTGGCCCCAATGGCCTGTTTCCACACTGTAGGGATTCTATGATTAGAAGATTGATTAAACATATTGATGAGCTCTATAGTGATCTGTTGACGGGTCAATCCGAATAAGCTGAACCTTGATAAATTTAGTTTGAGGGGAAGAGTCTTTAAATTGCAAAAATAAATGAGATTTGTGTACCTTCAACATAGGTGTCAACTTTGGCATTTGTGATAGTTTTATTGCCCAAGTCAAAACTGAGAATTCAAGCCCCACTCCAGATACAATCTAGGCTAGCACTCATTTAATACAGACTAGTACTGCAGTAACTGAAATTCAATAATACTATTTTCTTGGATGAGTGCGACAGATGCAAAGGGACTATGCAAAGAAACAGGAGCATTCTCTTGGTGACCTAGTCCATATTTATTCTTGCATACTAAAATATGGAATACAAAGAGAAAAGAATGTTCATTCTAACTGCTGATCTGTTGTGTAAATAAAGGTTAACTCCGGTTTTTAAAGAGGCTGTGTCTTCTATTTATGTCGTAAGGGCATTCTTTTTCACTTTTTGGCTCCCAATAAGTTCTGTATTGTTTTATGTTCTCAGCCAACATCTGAAACATATCTAGTGTTATGGGACCTGGTTTGCAAATTGTCACGAGATAAAATTGATCTGTAGATGTGTGTTACTTTGTAGCACCTTATCAAATGCCTTCTGGAAATCAAGGATTAATATACAAAGAGTGTGTGATCCAAGGGGTAACCAAATAAAAATAATCCTCTTTCCACTCTAACAGGGAGGATTTAAGCTATAGCAGGAGGCTGAACAGGCTGGGGCTGTTTTCCCTGGAGTATCAGAGGCTGAGGGGTGACTTTATAGAAATTTACAAAATTGAGGGGGATGGATAGGATAAATAGACAAAGTCTTTTCCCTGGGGTCGGGAGACCAGAACTAGAGGGCATACGTTCAGGATGAGAGGGTAAAGACGTAAGGGGCAACTTTTTCACGCAGAAAGTGGTACCTGTATGGAATGAGCTGCCAGAGGAAGTGGTGGAGGCTGGTACAATTGCAACATTTAAGAGGCATTTGGATGGGTATGTGAATAGGAAGGGTTTGGAGGGATATGGGCCAGGTGCTAGCAGGTGGGGCTAGATTGGGTTGGAATGTCTGGTCGGCATGGATGGGCTGGATCGAAGGGTCTGTTTCCATGCTGTACATCTCTATGACTCTATAACTGGAACAGATTAAACATTCTGGAATACCACAAATCGGTGCTTGGGCTTCAAGTATTTATAATTTAGACTAATGTAGCTGGAAGAATGAACCAAATGTATGATCACTAAATTTGTGGAATACACAGATAGCAGGAAGAGAACCTTATGAAAAGAGTCTGCAATAGGATTTCTGCTGCCCCCATGACCTGCCCGAAACACACTATTGGTTACTTGGCTTCTTTGCACCCTGGCACACTCGCTTACCTGATATATTTCATTTTGACAGCTGCTAACAAACGCTGCTGTGTGGGTCTTCACATATGTGACAACAGCATCAGACCGCTGTGAAAAGGGGGCTTAGTTTGCCCTCCCCTAACAGTTTTACTCTGAGAACTGTCCGAATGGAAGTACGCTCTGCATTTCTGAAGGAGCCCTGATTGGAACTTTGTAGGAAATGCTAAACTCGCGCTTTGTAAAGTAAAAAGCAATGGAGTAGCAATTTGCAAGTGATTTCTGGACCTTCCAAGGATTGTCAAATATGTTCTGAACAGAGTATTAAATGCAACAGATATCTTTCAAGTGTTCTGACTGATGTATTGTAATTGTTTATAGGAATTCTGTAACTAATGCCCTGAACCAAGCAGCTCAGCTTCCAGGTGGTGCAACAGGAAGCTATGAAACAATTCAACATTTCCATGAAATAAAAGAAAACCTTCATACTGTTAAAAGAGACCTTGCTGCATTAGTACAGAGAAATGTAAGTCTTGTTGTAAATTTAATGCTTTGTGTAAAAACTTAGTATTCTAATATTGTGCACTAAAATATTTGATGACCCAAATGAACTTCAGTTTGATTTAAATTTTCCATTTTGACTAGTAAGGAAGGAAACTTTTTCTGATGATAAATTAATGTACATGATGACGTGATGTGCAGAAACCCAAATTGAGAGAACTGCATGTAAAAACAATTTGTATTGTTGCGAAGGAGCAAATTTAAACACAACAAAAAATTGCTCACTTACTCGGTGCTGAGCATTTGGTCCATTCTCACTAAATGGGCTGAAGCCACGTAATTGCTTTAGTTTTTCTTGCTGTTTTTGATTTGATTGTAAATTACTTGCATAACGCGGTATCCAACCAACTATCACCTCACACTTCTATCATGTATCTAAATTTAGGAAAAATGTCTTTCATCAAGATTTGAGTTGAACGATTTTGATTCAACTTGAAGCTTAATGTTTCCTTATTTCACTGCCAGCCTATTCTCTATATTCATTTGCAACCTTGGATATGTGTTTTAGCATCTTTTTGTTTGATGAGCTGATGTCTTGTGTTTTTCTGGGCAAGAAAGCATCTAACAATATGACTTCAAATCTTCAAGCAAAAGCATGTGCTAAATCTCCATAACTTCCTTCAAGTCAAGGCAAAGGTCATTGGATCAAAATGCTGTTGAAGCTAGGAATCTAAAATAAAGACAGAAAATTGTGAAATCACTCAGCAGATCAGCTGAGAAAGAAACAGTTAATGATAACCATAAGATTTAAGAGCAGAAGTAGGTCAGTCAGCCCATTGAGTCTGCACTGTCATTCAATGAGATCATGGCTGATCTAATAATCCTCAACTCCACTTTCCTGCCTTTTCCCCATAATGCTTGATTCCCATACTCAGCCTTGAATATTCTTAATGAACCCAGCCTTAACAACTTTAGTAAAGCCTTTGACAAAGCTCCACATGGTCGACTGATTAGTAACGTTAGATCACATGGGATTCAGGGTGATCTTGCCAATTGGATACAAAGTTGACTTGACGATGGGAGACAGCATGATGGTAGAGGTTTGAGTCTTGGACTGGAGGCCTGTGACCAGCATTGTTCCACAGGGATGGTACAGTGTCCACTGTTGTTTGTTACTATATTAATGATTTGGATGAGAAGGCATGGTTAGGAAGTTTTCAGATGGCACCAAAATTGGTGGTACAGTGGACAGTAAAGAAAGTTATTGAAGATTACAAAGATCTTTATCTATTGGGTCAGTGGTCTGAGGAATGGCAGATAGAGTTTAATTTAGATCAATGCAAGCTATTGTATTTTGGTAAAACAAACAAGGGCAGGATTTATACAATTAATGGTAGGGCCAGGGGTAATGTTGAATAGACATTTAGGGGTTTAGGTACATAATTCTTTGAAATTTACATCACAGGTACACTGGGTGATTCAGAAGACGTTTAGCATGCTTGTCTTCATTGCTCAGACTGTGACTATAGGAGTTGGGACGACATGCTGAGGTTGTACAGGACATTGGTGAGGCCCTTTCTGGAGTACTATGTGCAGTTCTGGTTGCCATGCAGTGGGAAAGGTATTTAATTGGAGAGGGTTAAGAAAAGATTTACCAGGATGTTGACAGGAATGGAATGTTTTTGGGTTATAAAAATAGATTGGAAGGGCTGGGACTATTTCAGAGTAGATGGTTTGGGGGTGACCTTAAAGATTTATAAAATCATGAGGGGCGTAGATCAGGTGAACAGCAAAGCTCTTTTCCATCGTGTGGTGCAGTTCAAATTTATGGGGCATTTTTTTTTTAAATGTGAGGAGTAAGTTTTAGAAAGGATAGAAGGGACAACATTTTTTGTTTTACAACTTGGCTCATGCGTGGAATGATATGTCAGAGGAAGTAATGGATGCCGTTACAACATATAAAAGACATTTGGCTAAGTACATGAATAAGAAGAGTTTAGAGGGATATGGACCAAAGGCAGGAAAGTGGGAATGGTTTAGTTTGGGAACGGTATCGGTATAGACTAGTTGGACAGAAAGATCAGTTTGCATGCTGTATGACTCCTCCACTAATCCTCTGCGGGGGAAAAAAAAATTCACAGATTCACTACTCAGAAGAAATTCTTCATCAACTCGATCTTAAATTTGTGTGGCTTGATTGAGTGGCAAGAACATAAAATTCATAAGCAACTTCTCCCTATCAGACTTGTCAGGGTATAAAATGAGCCAGAAAAATATAAACGCTACGGGCAGCTTTATGCTTTTAAAAGGCAACCTTAGGGGCATGTGATTCCACTGTATATTAAGTAATGTCTGCATTCATTCAGGACTAATATATGATTATTGTCTTTAACAGCTAAACGTCGAAAAGCCTAAATGCCCAGAATTGCCCCCATTCCCATCATGTTTGTCCACAACTCATTTCTTCATGTTTGTGGCAGTTCAAACCGTGTTGTTTATTGGTTATATCATGTATCGGTAAGTATGATATTTATTAATGATGTAGATTATTATTTGCACTTTGTAGCCCTTCTCAAAATTTAAATGGTTAACCTAACTTCAGATATTAGTATTGATGGATAAACTGTTGTGAGATGAATAGGTGTGTAGATGTGCTACATTCACTACAAATAATTTGTTTTGACTAAAAACTGTGAAGTTCAGTATCCCCAGTTCCTTTGAAGAACATAATCCAATAATGTATAAAATTAGCTTAGCATCAATGTTGTTAAATTATTGATGATATACACCACCTCAAGCAATGTTGCAGAGAATTGTGTGACTGGTTCATAACTTTCTCAGTTACACCTAGAGAAATTTATTCTTTTCTCTCAGTAAATATCTGATACTTTTTACCAGGATGGTCGAGGCTGGTCACCACTATATCCAAAGTGCATTGATGGAATTATGTTATTGGAAGAAATGGAAGGAGGTGAAATTCCAATTAGCATTTTGTCCAAAGTGGAAAAGGCCATTAATCTGTTGAGTTATGCTTCATGCTCAATGCAGGAAGATGGTGGCTTCATGCCAATGTTGCTCAACCAGTATTCTGGAGACCAGTATTACTCTGGGGACATGGGTTCAGATTCTATCATGGAATTGCTGGTGGAATATAAATTTCAGTAAAGAAAATCTAGAGTTCAAAATTAGTCTCACTTTGATCATTACTATCATTAAAAACTCATTTGCTTCATTAATATCCTTCGGGGAAAGAAATATCATCCTTACCTAGTCTGGCCTCCCTATGATTTCAGATCCACAGCAGTGTGGATGACCCTTGGCTTCGCTTTGAAATGGCCGAGCAAACCACTTAGTCCAAGGGTAATTTGATTGGATAACAAATTCTGGCCTCCCAGCAATGCCTGCATTCCACAAAAAAGAAACAAAAGTTTGGGTACATTTATAATCATTAGTGGCTGTGAGCAGACTCTCCTTATTCAGAGGAATAATACTGCTGGCTGACCTCTTTCTCTTCCTAGCTCCATTCTCTCCCAATCCAAACAGCTTCCTCCAATCAACCACCAAGCCCTGACAGCTGTCTTTCTTTCATACACTTTTAGTAGTGTTAAGTTCATGTCAAGTCAAGTAAAATTTTTATTCAATAATTTCTCATACACAGCATCATTTGAAACAGCTATTTATGATGTTCAGAAATTTCAAATTTTACGTTGTATCTTCTAATTGTCTTATATATTAGCTGTTTCAATCTTCTGTCATTTTTGCTTTGAAGACTCTGCTTCAAGTGAAAATATTTCACTGTTGAACAGCCTTTATTCATAACTTTATCTACTGATCATCTTCCTCTCAATTCTCTCATCATTTATATGCTTTTGAGGTAATGCCACAAATTGCACATCATACTCATGAACTGAGTTTCCTGATGGAACAACATGATTTAGAACTGAAAATGCTGTAGTTGCTGAAGATTCTTATTTAGCCAGCTTTTGATCCATCTAGATAAATTATCTATTCAATGAGATTACATAGCTATTGTCAAATATCCACAGAAAATCTGAACTGTGAACTGAATTAGCTTGTTCCTCAATATTATTTACCTCTAGAAAAATATTCAATAAGTGTGCAGATCCTAACTATTATAAATAATACCACCCAGCATCTTCCCCTAACACAGCTGTTAGGCCAATAAATCTGTACATTAAAATCTTGCAACTTTCTGAATACTGTAACTCTGCTTATTATCTGTCTTGTAACTTCCATGTTTATGGAGCTCTAAGCAGTGAAGAGAAGGTTAACTTGACTGAATTCTTTGTTGAAGGGCTGACCTTATTGAAATACGTAAAATCCAGAAAGAACTTGATGAGTGGGACTAGAATAAAGGAGCACAGTTCTATCAATAATTGGTCTTCCATTTACAATGGAGATTTGACGAGGAATTCTTTGAGCGCTGAGTCTTTGGAATTCTCTTCCCCAGAGAACAGCAGAGACAGGAATTTCTGATGCTGAATTAGATTATTGATGACTAAGGGAGTCAAAAGATAAAGGTATAGGTAAGAAAATGGAGTTGAGGCTACAATCCGATCAGTAATGACCTTGTTAAATGGCAGAGTAGGCACAATTGCCTGTTTGTCCTATTCCTGCTCTTAATTCGAATGCTCATAAAATCTTGAGTCACAACATCACAAATTCCCTTACTTTCTATCTAGTAAGAATTCTTTTAAAAATATCACAAATGTCCTAGATGTTTGGATATTTAATCTATCCTATAATCGCCAACTTTTTTCTTGTAGAATATTCTGTTGTGACAGGAATTAGCTTAATGAAAAACTCATTTAGCTGAGTCAATTCAATGTATATTCTACCCTATTCCATCTGCAGTAGCCTTACTCCTTATCCTGTTCTTTGACTTTCCTTTCTTACTATTTATAAACATTGAACTTTATCTCTCTCTCTGCCCTTGTAATTTTACATTTTAGTTTCTTGTTTTGTGAATACAATTTCCCTTTCTCAATCTGATTGTATTCTTTGTGTGTGTCATGAATTTGTGTAGATAACAATGAGTGATGTAAGTGTAAAAAGGTTTGAAATATTAATCAATAATTATTTACAAAACATTTAAGAATAGAAAATAGTTCATTTTAGCACCATTAATTTTAATAACCAAATTTGGCTCCAGAACAGTTTTACATAGTAGGAATTTCTTAGAATATGCAATATCTGATTTTTTTTTGTGATTACATTACAACTGTTAATTCTTTAGCGAGGAGGTCTTCAGAAATCAATTGATATGGATCAATCTATCATTTGCCATGGTCCACAATAAATGATTACAGGCACAACAAACTGCTTGAATTGCCACATCTTAGTTTATACCTTTATGATCTTTTACATATATTATTTGACGGGATCTATTATTCATGGTGCAATATTCAACTTAAATAGATGACAGAACCATTAATTTTCCAATTTACAAATGATAAAATATATGTATTGAAAGAAACCTAAGAAACAAACAGCAGGCAAAAGTAGACATTGGGCCACTTCAAACTGATGCTGGAAGCCTAGTGATGGGAGATGAGAAAATAGCAGGAGAACTTAACAAGTACTTTGTGTCAGTCTTCACGGTGGAAGATACGAATAATATCCCAGCAATTAAAGGGAGTCAGGGGGCTGAGTTGAGTATGGTTTCCATTACAAAAGAGAAAGTGCTAGAAAAGCTAAAAGATTTTAAAATTGATAAATCTCCTGGCCCCAATGGTCTACAACCTAGAGTTCTGAGGGAGGTGGCTGAGGAAATAGCGGAGGCGTTGATTGAGATCTTTCAAAAGTCACTGGAGTCAGGGAAAGTCCCAGATGATTGGAAAATTGCTGTTGTAACCCCTTTGTTCAAGAAAGGATCAAGACAAAACATGGAAAATTATAGGCCGATTAGCCTAACCTCGGTTGTTGGTAAAATTCTAGAATCCATCATTGAGGATAAGGTTTCTAAATTCTTGGAAGAGCAGAGTCTGATTAGAACAAGTCAACATGGATTTAGTAAAGGGAGGTCATGCCTGACAAACCTGTTGGAATTCTTTGAAGAGGTGACAAGTAGGTTACACCAGGGAAACGCAGTGGATGTGGTCTATCTAGACTTCCAAAAGGCCTTTGATAAGGTGCCACACGGGAGGCTGCTTAGCAAGGTGAGGGTCCATAGTGTTCGAGGTGAGCTACTGGTATGGATTGAGGATTGGCTGTCTGACAGAAGGCAGAGAGTTGGGATAAAAGATTCTTTTTCGGAATGGCAGCCAGTGACAAGCGGTGTCCCGCAGGGTTCAGTGTTGGGGCCGCAGCTGTTCACGTTATATATTAATGATCTGGATGAAGGGATTGGGGGCATTCTAGCGAAGTTTGCCGATGACATGAAGTTAGGTGGACAGGCAGGTAGTACTGAGGAAGTGGGGAGGCTACAGAAGGATCTAGGCAGTTTGGGAGAGTGGTCCAGGAAATGGCTGATGGAATTCAATGTGAGCAAATGCAAGGTCTTGCACTTTGGAAAAAAGAATAAAAGCATAGACTACATTCTAAACGGTGAGAAAATTCGTAAAGCCAAAGTATAAAAGGATCTGGAAGTGCTAGTCGAGGATTCTCCAAAGGTAAACATGCAGGTTGAGTCCGTGAGTAAGAAAGCGAATGCAATGTTGTCATTATCTCAAGAGGGTTGGAATGTAAAAGTACCGTTGTGCTACTGAGCCTTTATAAAGCTCTGGTTAGGCCCCATTTGGAGTACTGTGTCCAGTTTTGGTCTCCACACCTCAGGAAGGGCATACTGGCACTGGAGCGTGTCCAGCAGGGATTCACACGGATGATCCCTGGAATGGTAGGTCTAACATACGAGGAACGGCTGAGGATCCTGGGATTGTATTCATTGGAGTTTAGAAGATTTAAGGGGAGATCTAATAGAAACTTACAAGATAATACATGGTTTGGAAGGGTGGACGCTAGGAAATTGTTTCCATTAGGCGAGGAGATTAGGACCAGTGGACATAGCCTTAGAATTAGAGGGGGTAAATTCAGAACAGAAATGTGGAAACATTTCTTCAGCCAGAGAGTGGTGGGCCTGTGGAATTCATTGCTGCAGAGTGCAGTGGAGGCCGGGACGCTAAATGTCTTCAAGGCAGAGATTGATAAATTCTTGATGTCACAAGGAATTAAGGGCTATGGGGAGAATGGGGGTAAGTGGAGTTGAAATGCCTATCAGCTATGATTAAATGGCAGAGTGGACTCAATGGGCCGAATGACTTTACTTCCACCCCCATGTCTTCTAGTCTTATGTCTTATGGTTTATCTATAAATTTCTATTTTACAAATGGAAATGTTATTCTTCAGTCTATCCTCCACACCACGTAACAGCAGTATACTTTCTTCACTTGACTGATCCAGTTCAGTAACATTTCAAATACAAACCATTATTTTTTTTTCTTTCACAGGAGCCAGCAAGAAGCAGCCGCAAAGAAGTTCTTTTGATGTAATTGTTCTTAGTTTTTACTTTGTTAGTGTCCTGGTATGAAACAAAGAAAAACTGTAAATGATGGAATTTTTTTAAAAAAATATTTTTCAACAAACTTAAGTTATTGTGGTATATTATTTCGGTGTGAGAATTGTGAGCATTAATTTGGGCATATTAATTTTTCTGCAGCTAACAATGAGGCTGTTGACAGTTACTTTCGAATTCAACATTGTTGTTACAAAGCTGTAGAAGAATTAAACACACATACATTGAGAAAATGTACACTGAGGGAGAAAAGCAATAATTAAGCCAACTTCTGTTCAGTTTGGACTTGCTCAGATGGATTAACAGCACTAGATAAAAATACTTGGATGCCAAAAAAGTATTGCTAGATTTTAGATGTATATTGCTTCACTCTGTGCCTTGTTTTTTAAATGCTTCACAATTGGCATATTGTACAACCACCTATTTAATGATTACGTTTAATTTCTTTTCCTTAATTTTTCTTCAATCAAGACTTCTTTCCGTTTATTAGAGTTTTTCTTTGTGGAGGTGAAAATTAAGCTCAGCTTTTTTAAATTTTAAAATTTCTCTACAAATTAGTTTTGCTTCATCTAATCTTGCATTATCTACATTTTCAAGGGCCTTTAAGAAGCTAGATATATTTTTGTATCCTGTGATTTCCTTGCAATGAATCAATGCTTTAGAAAGCATAAATATTCTGGAATTAAAAATAGTTTGAACATCAAGGTGGTATTTCTGACCGCTTTACTGTTCCTTCCAGATGGAACACTGAAAAAGCAGCTGAAAATAGATGTTTAACGAAAAATAAGAACAATTTCTCCTTGTGTAGTCTCACTGTATTTCAGTTTTATTTCTAGTCAGTATGGTTAGTGCTTCTTTGGATTTTCCTCTTGTTTTCTCTAAAGACATGTCATGCTATAAATTCTTCCTCTGCACTATCTCCACTATTTTGGAATTGAGATTCATTGCACTATTTCCAGCTCTTAACTCAATTTTCCAACCCCTAATTTATGATCTCACCGTATGTCATCTTATACTTTTAAGTCTCTTAAAACAAGTATCCTTATTGAGCATTTTTTCTCTCTCTACACTATATATTTCTTTTATCTTTGTTACTGTTTCAGCTTTCATAGTAAATTTTTGCATTTTTATAGTCACTGCCACATCATACAGACTTATTCAAAGTGTAAAGGTTTGAGAACCACTTTGTAGTGAAACAAACTATTTAAACATTTATCTTGAGAATGTGTTCTACAAATATCTATATATGCTACTGTTATAAAACAATTACGGCAGATGATGGTCATCCTTTACTCAGCTGAAACACCCAAGTCCCAGCTGGATTGAAAGGTTTGCTTAACACAAGATGAAGATACTTCAAGTGTTTGCAGTTTCTGCTATTGTGCTTCTAAGGACCTAGATGATTGCTATTTCCATTGCCCTGTAGTAAGAGTTTTTTTTTAAAACATGGTGGAAAGCAATGAATGAAAAACCTTTTTTTTGCATATTATATTGACTCTGTAGGATCCATTTTCTATACAATGCATAGTGGTGAATGTAGCATAATCTAGTAGGAGTATGCAGAGATGATTGGATTGCAATTCCATGGAGGTGTTTTGGGGGTTGGTGTATAAAAATTGAGGGCTAGAAGGCCGTCCTTATTTTTTCATTGTACCCGAGACACCGATTCCACAACACTAAGGCAAGTCTTTTAAACATCTTCCTCAGCACTTTGTGGCTGCCTTTGAAGCTAAACTCAGGTCAACTACCCAAAATTCCATTTGCATTCACTAATGTAGACTCAAAGTTACCTGACACGTTCTCCCAAGATGGGTGGGCTAAACTGAATTCTCCTGCTACCGACCTGAAACTTGAAAAACCATACCAATGTTTCAAGCTGTTTCTGTTTGAATGCTGACAGGACTTCTGACTATTTGCAATAGTTTTACTTTAAAATGACTAGGAATGTTATAATTAAATTTGGCAATAACTTGCAACCTAGCTCTCAAGAATAACAAAATTTGTTATTTGGCAGCATGTAGAGCAGACAGATAATGGTCAATCAATCTGCAAAGTTGATTTGAAGCCATTGCTACCACTTTGAACTTGCTACTCCAGGCAATACAGTGTCTAAGTCTTGCACAGCTGAATGCAATAGAATGAAGAAATCCCCTATCTAGGACTGTGGACTACAAGTAAGTTTAGATTATTTATTTTGACTGGGAGTACAATTGCACTTGGCTTTGGAACTTATTCTTGCATACAATTTGGATAGTCTGTAGATATTGAGCTAGCTTGTGCTGAACTACAATTTATTCATTTAAGGTGTTGGGTTGAAACCGGTAGTTTTTCAGATTGTGTAGCCAGGTCGAGAATTGAGTATAAACAAGAGAATAAGTGCAGTGGAAGGCTTTTGCCAGGAGACCATATTCATGAATGTTATTTTTCTAGAGTAACACTCTTGCCTTAATTTGTATGGGCCAGTGGATGAGACATCATCTGTTCCCTGAAGCAGTTGTGACTGCTGTCTGCCTTCTGCTGAAGCTACAACTGCAGTATCAAAGCAAGGCAAGGACAAATTAGATTGAACTGTCGTCGTTGAATCACTGTCAATGTGTGTGTTCTGAGTGTAAGGCTGGCAACACTACTTTAATATAAATTGAAGGTTTGAATGCTAATAAGATTGTCGGTAGGTGTGTTAGGCATAGCAAATTGAGCACTGGAGGTACATTTAAAGGTGAATTCAGTCACTCTGATGAAGTTAAGTTGTTAAACTGCTTCTTGCACCAATGTTCCTGGCAATCGTCTCTGCAGTTAATGTGCTTCCAGCGCCTTCTAACTTTGTCTGGAGGGTCTCCTCCCTCCAATACAGATGCCCAATATGTGGTATTTTATCTGTGGCACGCTTCTGCTCTTGTCAGATGTCAACTCTCGTGATTCTACTTCCAAAATGAAAAGTTCCACAGGTGTACACAGACTTATGGAATCATGTAGGAATAGCTTGTCATTGACAAAACCTGCTATCCATTGACAATGCAGCAGGCGCGCGCAGGCAGGCTATAAAAGAACTGTCAGACAAAGTAAGAGGCTATCATGGCAACAACATGAATGCCCAACTCTCTTGCTGTTAACATAAGACTTTGGAGTGCAGAGGTAGCATTGATGTTTTTCAATGTTTAAATTTCATATGTTTCACTTTTCATGTATACACCATTATTTCTTGAGACTAGCTTACTTTAGAAGAAAGGGTTACAGAGGAGTTGTAGATATCTTTAGAAAGAATAATTTTTTTGCATTTGCTCTTATGAATATTAATGTGTCAGTATTGTACAAATGCTATAGGACATTGCTGGTTTTGCAGGCTTGGTTAGCCCACCCTCTCTGTATTGTAAAGAACATGATCCAGGAGAACGCTTAGCAGGGATGCTTAAAGTACTGTATGTAAACTTGAAACCCTGTAAGGATTCTGCCAGTCAAGACCTTGTGATCGAACCATGTTTAAAGTCAAACTGATTCCTTTAATGTTCATAATTCACTGTCCCCACAACCACCCATATGTCAGGATCTTCCCATTTCATTTAACTATGTTTTTCCCTGACCCCAATCTACACATCCTTGTCATCCCTGAATTGTGCTCGTCAGATCCTGGCCTCATTTTTCTGCTCCTTTCTCAGGCCAAGTTCAACTAAGAAAAGCACTGACCTCAAACAGCTGCAGGAAGCTAACTGTTGCAGCCGTGAAATTCTTGTACACATCTGACTAAAGCTTTGTTTTACAACCTGCCCATCAGGAAACCAAAGTTTAGTTAATTCACTGCACATACTATCTTATGGGGCACAAAAACATAGTATCCCATGTCTATTTGCTTCAAGCCCATTGCTGAATTGTTTTTTCAAAAAAAAGCCTTGAGATTTACTACTTCACATGTTCAGCCATTCCTCAAAGTGCCACAGATTCACTTTTCAAGAAAGAACTTCCACTATTATTTGCATGCAGAATGCATCTATCTTTTAAAATGTGCAGGCTGCTTTTAAGTAGCATTCAAGACTCATGATATCGGACCCCCTGCCCATATATGCAGCCAAGACCGGATACGGTTGGCTGCGGGTAGAAATTGTTTAAGACTGGGGACAGCGTCAATTTAGTGACACTCTACTGCAATAAACAGACATGAGTTAATAACTTCAGATATGAAATCCTCACACCAAATCCCCTTGACCTTTGGGAGTGGCCGAAAAAGATCAACTCTAAACTGAACAGCAACGAGCACTTTTTGGGTAGAAGTCAGTGCTCTTGTGCATCCGATGTTAAGGAATTGACTGGATGATCTATTTATTTGATATTTCATGCCCCAAATAATGAGTGCTTCACCTACTTAACTTTGAAGGATTAATTATTACTTCAATTATATGTGCAGAGCAGCCATTTTGCTGACAAAATCCCAAGAACAGAACCTTGATCAGGCCATACCTGTCTATTCAGATTGCTTGTGAAATGCCCAGTGGCTGTGCACAGTGCACATATTTGGATTTCCCTCCTTTGAATGCATGAGAAACACACTTTGACAGTTAACCTTAAATAATCTGGTCTTTTGAGGTCAATGGTGTTGGAGAATCAGATGAAATATGAGGTGCTCTGGCCCATGCAAATATTGTCATTCCCATGTATTGACTGTCTGTCCAAATTTGCTGCCTATTTTGTATAAACAAAACTTGAAATTCGGAGCGTGAGTATGGATCCCTTCTCAATGGGTAAGTCATCTCTTGTTGTGGTGCGCACTGACGAGAAAAGACCAGAAAAAGTTTGACATTCTTATTTTCTTTAACACTGATGGACAAAGAATGCATGCAGAAACATGCTTTCCTAGTGTATCACTGAAACAATCATGTCAATTGTTTGTGCAGAGGTTAATTTTGAACTATACCATTTTCAAAAGGAAGAACAACTATACAATAACCAGAATTAGACATTAAGAATCAAACAAAGTTTCCTGAGAATTATGATTTTGTTGTTATCTCTTACATGCAAAAAAAGCATTAATTTCCCAGAAATTTTTGGATGGTGATATTTTAGCCATCTAGCTACAAATTAGGTTTTAAAGAAAGTATCTTGTCATAGTGAAGCGTAATGTCTCAATTTAATAAAGGCTTTCTTGACTAAAATCTTGCTGCATCTGGTGTTATCTTTATATTTTTAAAAAACTGCAAACTTTAGCACCAAAAATAACTTGAAATTATGTTCTCCAAAACTCCTCGAGTGCACTCAATGGAGACAATATGCAATAAAGGTTGGATGACTTTTTTAAAAAAAAACTGATCTGCACTTGTTTCAATCTATGGGGGGAACCCAGCTATTACTATCTACAGTGCCAAAATTGCTATGGTTCTTCAAGTGGCTAGTCTTGAAGGAGTCAGTGAACTGAAATTGTTCAGACAGTAGTGGCCAGCTCACTATTTTGCACCAAATTAAGTTTGCATATAAGGTTTCTGGAGTTTTGATTTAAAGAACAATTTCAAAAACACTTGTCTTAAGGTTTAAAATCCATTGCCATCAGTTTTAAACAGGAGGAGAAATCAAAGAATACAGAGAAGAAAGTTGAAGTAGAATTATCAAAGACCATGTTTGATCAAATGGTTGAGACGTGACTGGAACAAGTCAAGGATAATGTGGATATCTTAAGCTCAGAAGTTAACTGAGTAACAGCAGAAAGATGAAGAACTGAAGCAATTGTCAAAAAGCTCAGAAGAATCTTAAAAATGATGTCTTAATGAGAAAATGGAGACCATCACATATATTCAGGCAGATGAGAAACGGGCAGAAGTTCATCAAATTTTATAACCAGTGAGTTATAGAAAGGAGATGTTGCAGGTAGTGCATGAACTACCAGTAGAATGTCATTTAGGGGTAAGAAAGCTTTAAGCTAAAGTACAAAAACACTTGACTGGCCCAGATTGCACAAGAATGCAGTTGAGTTTGGCCAGGAATATTATACGTGTCAGGTAATTGGAAAATACACAAGTACTAATAAAACCTGCACCTTTAATATCCATTCTCGTATTTGAAGAATCTTTTACAAGAGTCTTAATTGATCCCTACCTAAAACAAAAAAAAATCAGTATTTGTTAACAATAACAGATGTGTCCAGTAGATTTCCAGAGGCCATTCCATTATGCAATATCATAGCTAAAAGGATTGGAGAAAAGTTACTCAAATGTTTCACTAGATACAGACTATCCACAGATTCAATCAGATCAAGGGTCAAACTTTAAGATTATTAAAAGGATATTATGGACAGCTTAGGAATAAAACAATTCAAATCTGCTGTGTACCATTCAGAATTGCAGGGAGTGCTAGAAAGGTGGCATCAAACATTAATGACCACATTAAGGACTTGTAGTCAGGACTTTCCAGATGATTGGGATAAAGGAATTCAGTTTGTACTTTTTGCCATTAGAGATGCACCAAATGAAAAAAATGTTGCTATCGCATAGGGAGATATGTGGAAATAAGCTGGAAAGTACTGATCTAATTATGCATGATATAGCTATTGGAAATGGTATTCCAACATCATTATAGATTTAACTGTCTAAATTTGGTACAGGCTCAAAAGGAGGTTGAGCACATGCTCCAAGATGACACAATTGAAGTGTGTTGCAGTGACTGGAGCTGACCCATTATTGGTGCCAAAATCAGATGGTTTCGATCAATAGTTATGTGCGGACTATCGCAAAGTCAGATTCATATCCAATTGCACATTTGGAAGACTCTAGCATAGGTGGGATAAGCTACTTACATTTCTAAATTGGACTTACTCAGAGGATACTGGCAAGTAACTAGATCTGAAAAAATGAAGACAACTTTGGCTTTTGTAACATTAAATGGACTGTATCAATTTAAAGTTATGCCATTTGGTATGAAAATGCACCAGCCACATTTCAAAGACTAAACAATAAAGTCATTTCTGGATTACGCAACTGTGTGGTTTTAATTGATAATGTGGTGACCTTTAGTCACATGGAAGGAACATTTGCAGCCCTTATCAGAATTATTTGATTGACTTCTGGTGGCAGGCTTGGTGATAAACCTGGTTAAGAGTGAATTTGCCAAAGCTCAAGTCACCTTCCTTGGCTATGTTATTGGATAGGGACAGATGGTCCCACAGAATGTAAAAACCAAGGTTATTGGGGAGTTTCCCATACCATCGATTTCCTGGAATTGAATGGGTTTTATAAGACATTTGTACCCAATTTTAACTGTGACTGCTCCACTCACTGAATTACTAAAGAAATGCTCGAAGTTTCAGTAGAAGGCAGACTGTCAAAATGCATGTGATGGCCTGAAAGCTGCATTAACCACTGCCCCAGTAATATCCACACATAATGACACAAAGCTATTTGAGTTGGCTACTGATGTGAGTGTCGGTACCGTATTCTTACAAGGAGACACTAAAAGGATAGAAAGACCTAATGTGTGTTTATCCAGGAAATTGAACATCTATCAACAGAAATATTCAACAATTGAGAAGGAGACTTTGAGCTTGGTGTTGGTGTTACAATATTCATGTTGCCACTAATGTGTCTGAAACAATCAATCATATTTACTGATCATAATCCATTAAAAGTTTTTGGAGAAATTTTAAGGACAAAAATTCCAGACTGTTTAGGTGTAGCTTGTTATTACAACCATTCAATTTAAACTCTGCACGTGATAGGAGGAGAAAACATGATTGCCGATGCATTGTTGAGACTTGGATGAGAAGTGGAGGCATTCAGTGACAGGAGTAAACAGACTGTAATAGTGTATATTTACATGGGTTATAGTCAATGTAACATAGATGAATTATATTATACTAACAGTAAAGCTAAGGGGTTTCAAAATGAAGCAATCTTTGTATATTGATGGTTCAGTTTTTTGAGGAAGGAGATATGACTATGCTGTCCCTTTAAAAACACTGTAAAGGGTTCTGACCTGGCTCATAATAGTGACATGAACCCAAAATCGTTATTGAGGCAGTCTTCATGGGTATGGAATTTGACTATCAATCTCTGCTCGGCATTTCTGCATATTATGTAGAGGCTAGTTTGTGCAGTTTTGGATTATGTCTTACTATGGTTAGACCCTCTTCATGAGACTTATGCCTATTGTATTATTATAGCCATTTCGTTTGTATCTTTGTGCCATCTTAATTTTAATTTCTTTTGTAATTATCCCTCTGCCTCAATTAATCAGATTATAGGTCATCCCTTCACTTTCTAATCAGCTGTTGACACTTTACTCACCTTGTCTGACACTTGTGATGACCTGCAGAGACTTGTTATTCAGCATGTTGACACTCCCCCTCACCCACTTGTACAATCTGTTGACACTCTTCATTGCCTGGAATTATCTTGTGATGTTAAATTTGTGTGCAACACTACTTCATCCTAAACCGGAGTATTGCCCGTGCACTTCAGGAGGGATGGTAATGCATTGGAGGGCGCACAAAACAGGTTTACAAGACTGATCCCAGAGATGAGGAATCACAGTTATGGTAGATTGAAGAAGTTTTCTGTGTAGAATTTTAGCTGGAGATCTGATAGAAATATTCAAAATTGAGAGGTCTTGACATTGCAAATAGGGAAAAATATTTCCACTGTTAGAAGTGGAAGAATGAGAGAACATTTTGTTTAAATAATAAGTAAAATAAGCCAAAATAATATGAGGAAAAACACTAACATAATGAGTGGTTATTGTCTGGAATGCACAGCCAAATTGTGTGGCTTTCAAAAGGAAAAGGTAGTTATTTGAAAAGCAATAATGTGCACAGATATGATGGACTGAATGGTCGTCTTCTGTGATGTAACAATTCTGTGAATCTGTGGTCTTTACTGTACTTTTCTGCATTGGCCAGATGAAGAGCAATTTACTTGACCCTTAACTGACCTCTGAAATAGTCTAGCAAGCTATTCAGTTGCAAAAAAAATGCTAAAGGGAATGAAGTCAGAAAGCTCAATTAGCATTGATGTAGGCACAGGAAACCACAACAGCAAAACCTGAACATCCACTCTGTGAGTCCTCCTTCCTAACATTTGTGCCAAAACTGGGATAGCTGTCTTACAAACTAGTCAATAAACAGCCAGGCAGAGTCATTCTACCAGAATCATAGTATGAGAGCCAAATCTCTCATACAGATCATTCGGCTATAATGCGTATTTTGTCAATGAGAGTTGGCTATAAAGCGATTGATGAGTAGGGGACGCTGTTTCTAAAGTGCGAGCTTTTAAAACCGGTGTTGGCTGTAACGCAATTGCATCGCCAACACTTTAAGTGTCATTTTTATTGCATGGTTTTTATATAGCATGGGGTCACACAAGAACGTAAGCATCACATTACAGAGGAACTACCTGTAAATGAATTACCATAGTCCTTAATTGGTAATTTCATAGTCACACCATTATTAGTTCGGAGACCACTTACTGCAAAAATAAGTGTTCTGTTTTCAAAAGTGAACATTTTGTAGAAAGTACTTTTTATAAAACACACAAAGATAGTGAAAACCCAGCGGAATTGGCTCCCTCCAAGTCATTGATGCCAGCCCTATTATGTTCAATGCAGTGAATGTTAACTTGCAATGAAATATTGATATTGTAAACAAACATAGGCTCAATAAAATACTTGTAGAAATGAACTAAGCAATTTGTGGAAAGACACTGAAGAGTCCTTGGAGGAACACACTGTTCGTGCAGAGACCTGTTCTCAAGGGAGAGTTCCATATTGCACTGTCATTTGTAGCTTGCATCAGGAGAAGATTTGCAGATGCTGATCTTCAGGTCATCACTATTGAATCCAAACTTCTTACAACAGATTCTGGATTATGATGGTGTAAGCAGCCATCATTACAATATGAATGTTAGAACTCAAGACTGTGCATGAACATAGAGTCATTGATTCCTACAGCATAGAAACCGACCCTGTGGTCCAACTTGTCCATAACGACCACGTTTTACAAACTAAACTAATTGTATTTGCCTGCACTTGGCCCATACCCATCTAAATCTTTCCTATTCATGTACCTGTCCAAATGTCTTTTCAATGTTGTATCTGTATTTACCATTTCCTCGAACAGTTCATTCCACAAACAAACAGCCTCAGTACCTTTCTAAATCTTTCTCCTCTCACCTTAAGAGTATACCCTCCACTATTGAACTCCCCTACCCTAGGGAAAATATCTTTACTATTCACCTTATCTATGCTCATCAAGATTTTATTAACCTCTACAAGGTCACCCCTCAGCCTCCAATGCTCTAGTGAAAATTTCCCAGCCTATCTAGCTGCTCTCTAAAACTCACACCCTCCAATCCCAATAAATTTCTTGTAAATCTTTTCTATACCTTCACCAATTTAATAATATCATTCCTATAGCAGGGCAACCAGAACCATACACTGGACTCCAAAAGTGGCCTCACCAATGTTGTTGGTAAAATTCTAGAATCCATCATTAAGGATGAAGTTTCTAAATTCTTGGAAGAGCAGAAGAGGGCGGCACGGTGGCACAGTGGTTAGCACTGCTGCCTCACAGCGCCAGGGACCTGGGTTCAATTCCCGCCTCGGGCGACTGACTGTGTGGAGTTTGCACGTTCTCCCCGTGTCTGCGTGGGTTTCCTCCGGGTGCTCCGGTTTCCTCCCACCGTCCAAAGATGTGCGGGTCAGGTGAATTGGCCATGCTAAATTGCCCGTAGTGTTAGGTAAGGGGTATATTAGATTACTTACAGTGTGGAAACAGGCCCTTCAGCCCAACAAGTCCACACCGACCTGCCGAAGCGCAACCCACCCATACATTTACCCCTTACCTAACACTACTGGCAATTTAGCATGGCCAATTCACCTAACCCACACATCTTTGGACTGTGGGAGGAAACCGGAGCACCGGGAGGAAGCCCACGCAGACACGGGGAGAACGTGCAAACTCCACACAGTCAGTCGCCTGAGTCGGGAATTGAACCCGGGTCTCTGGCGCTGTGAGGCAGCAGTGCTAACCACTGTGCCACCGTGCCGCCTATGTAGGGGTATGGTTGGGTTGCGCTTCGGCGGGTCAGTGTGGACTTGTTGGGCCGAAGGGCCTGTTTCCACACTGTAAATCTAATCTAAAATCTAAAGCAGAGTCTGATTAGAACAAGTCAACATGGATTTAGTAAGGGGAGGTCATATCTAACAAACCTGTTGGAATTCTTTGAAGAGGTGACAAGTAGGTTAGACCAGGGAAACCTGACTTCCAAAAGGCCTTTGATGAGGTGCCACACGGGATGCTGCTGAGCAAGGTGAGGGCCCATGGTGTTCGAGGTGAGCTGCTGGGATGGATTGAGGATTGGCTCTCTGATAGAAGGCAGAGAGTTGGGATAAAAGCTTATTTTTCGGAATGGCAACTGGTGACAAGCAGTGTCCCGCAGGGTTCAGTGTTGGGGCAGCAGCTGTTCACGTTATATATTAATGATCTGGATGAAGGGACTGGGGGCATTCTAGCGAAGTTTGCCGATGATACAAAGTTAGGTGGACAGGCAGGTAGTACTGAGGAAGTGGGGAGGCTGCAGAAGGATCTAGACAGTTTGGGAGAGTGGTCCAGGAAATGGCTGATGGAATTCAATGTGAGCAAATGCAAGGTCTTGCACTTTGGAAAAAAGAATACAAGTATTCTTTGGCTTTGTAAAGCCAAAGTACAAAGGGATCTGGGAGTGCTAGTCGAGGATTCTCTAAAGGTAAACATGCAGGTTGAGTCTGTGATTGAGAAAGTGAATGCAATGTTGTCATTTATCTCAAGAGGTTTGGAATATAAAAGCTACTGAGCTACTGAGACTTTAGAAAGCTCTGGTTAGGCCCCATTTGGAGTACTGTGTCCAGTTTTGGTCCCCACACCTCAGGAAGGACATACTGGCACTGGAACGTGTCCAGCGGAGATTCACACGGATGATCCCTGGAATGGTAGGTCTAACATATGAGGAATGGCTGAGGATCCTTGGATTGTATTCATTGGAGTTTAGAAGATTAAGGGGAGACTTAATAGAAACTTACAAGATAATACAGTGCTTGGAAAGGGTGGATGCTAGGAAATTGTTTCCATTAGGCGAGGAGACTAGGACCCGTGGACACAGCCTTAGAATTAGAGGGGGTAAATTCAGAACAGAAATGCGGAGACATTTCTTCAGCCAGAGAGTGGTGGGCCTGTGGAATTCATTGCTGCAGAGTGCAGTGGAGGCCGGGACGTTAAATGTCTTCAAGGCAGAGATTGATAGATTCTTGATGTCACGAGGAATTAAGGGCTACGGGGAGAATGCTGGTAAGTGGAGTTGAAATGCCCATCAGCCATGATTGAATGGCGGAGTGGACTTGATGGGCCGAATGGCCTTACTTCCATTCCTATGTCTTATGATCTTATGGTCTTAATGTCCTGTACAACTGCAACTCGATGTCCCAATTCCTATATTCAGTGGTCTGAGCAAAGAAGGCAAGTGTGCCAAACACTTCCCTTACCATCCTGTTTACCTGTGATGCAAGTTTCAAAGAACTATGTACCTGAACCCAGAGGCATCTCTGTTCAACAATGCTCCCCAGGGCCTGCCAATAACTGTATAAGTCATTTTCATTTACCAAAATGCAACACCTTGCATTTATCAAATTAAATTCCATCTGTCACTCCTCAGTCCATTGCCCAATATGATAGTAGAAAATAGGAACAGCAGAAGAAAATTAGATGACCTTGGTATCTTTAATATTTAGAAATCTATTGATCTTTCTCTTGAATATACACAATGATTGCCTTTCCACAGCTCTCTTGGGTAAAGAATTACAAAGTTTCACCATGCCTTTGGTGATGACATTCCTCCTCATCTAAGTCTTAAATGGGCTACTTCTTGCTTTGAGATGCCATCCATCGATTTCGAACACCCCCAGCCAGGAGAAACATCCTTCCAGAATCAACCTGATTGAACCGTAAAGTAATTCTGACATCTTCAATGAGATTATCTCTCATTCTTCTAAACTCAAAAGAACATAGCCTCCATCTCTCCTCATAGGTTAATTCTTCAATCTGTGGAATCAATCTGTTGAACATTTATTACCTAAGGACAGTTTACCCTTTCTTACATAAAGAGATCAAATCTTTACACAATAAAACTGCAGAGATTGAGATGGCAGGTTTATATTGACACTGTACCAGATTATGAGCAGGGCCTAATTTATAAACTGATCAGATGAATGTCAAGACTGCCTTCTGTTATGGAACAGACCAAACCTCCTCAAAGCATATCAAGAAATTAGCCTGCATCTTAACTTTGATCTTATTTAAAGGCAAGTGTAAGGCACTGTGTTTCACTCGTGATTCAGTTGGTCAAACTACTTGGCTTTAACCATAGCACAGTTTATTCTTACAACACAGTTAAAATGCAAACCAAATAAAAGAGGTACAGCTGTGACTCTGCTGAAATACTTAAAATAATATATATTTCAACTCCTAATCATCAAATGTTCCAATATTAGCAGCATCCCATAAACACAACTTGACAAAAGCAAATTCAGCAGAGCAGATTTTTCTTAGTGGTATCTCCAGTCCAGGAGAAAGGAACACAAAAAAATCTAGGAATAGAGATGGAGCTCAAGCTTTTTGCTGCAACAGAATAAGAGCTGCATCTATCAGCTTCAACAGCTAAAACCTCAAATTCAACTGAGCAAAACTTTAGGTCTCTGTGAGGCTGACTCCACCCACTAAGTTTCTTTTATCAAATTTTAAAAAAACACTCAGAGCTTAAAGTTGTTTACGCACTGCAGACCCTCCGTCACCACTGTGGCAACACCTCTCTGCAAGGGAAGCAGCCAGGAACAAATCCCTCTGAAAGGCACAGTACCATTACATTTCTGAAGCAATGATTCCAGTGACCTCAATTTCAAATTATTATCATTTGTTGTCCAAAAATTTTGTTAATAAAGGCAAAAAAAAGGTCTTAAGTAATTATGTCAACGAGATGGAAGAATTATTGCCATTTAGCAAAGAAAACAGGATAGCTGGTTGAGATTTTCTTTCACATGTTGCATGCTGCCATGGCTTGATGTTTATGATAGAGTCAATTAGGATGGGTATCTTTTGGCATATTTGCTTAAGATGTATATTTTGAAAGATGCAGATTTGTGAGCAGCCGAGTAGAGAGCAACTTGGGAAGGTAAATGGTGTAAAAACTTATCTTGTGGACTTGGGGCCTTCACTTCAGGAGAGGAACCAAGCAGAGATCGGTCTGGGAAGGCAGGTGATTGTGTTTCTGAACCTGAGTGGGAAACTGAAAGGTGACATCACAGGATGGCTATGATTTGTTTGGCTAATAAGGGGTCAGCTAAATTGGAATGTCATAAATTGAATCTTGTTAATTTATTGGTTACAACTTGCATAAACAGAAATACAAACACAGTTTACAAATTTTTTGAAAACCAAATTTAAAATGAATTCAATAAAGTATGGTCAGACGATGTTATTTCTGCATGATATGGGAGCTGATGAACCCCATTGTGGTCCCCAGTGACCATGTCTGTGACAAGTGTTGGTTGCTCGAAGAACTCCGGCTCAGAGTCGATGAGCTGGAGTCTGAGCTTCAAACATTGCAGCACATCAGGGAGGGGGGAGAGGTACCTGGTTGCTGTGTTTCAGGAGACAGTCATACCCATTGGACTAACTAACTCTAATTCGACCAGTGGTCAGGCACAGCAGGGTGTGGCTGTGAGTGAGGCAGGTAGAGGGGTCCATGAGGTAGAGTTGCAGGAACCTCAATCCTTGTCTGTTTCCAACAGATTCAAGAATCTTGCTCCCTGTGTGGATGGGAATGGGGACTGCAGGGAGGATGAGCTGACTGAGCGCAGCACTATGGTGCAGGGAGCCATTCACGTGGGAGGAGAGAAGAGAAATGTTGTAATTGGGGATAATATAGTTAGAGGCATAGACACTGTTCTCTGTGACCAGGATCAAGAATCTTGTTGCCTGCCTGATGCTTAGGTTCAGGATATCTCATCTGGACTGCAGAAGAACTTCGAGTTGGGTGGGTGGGTGGGTGGGTTTGGGAGGGGAGTGGATGGTAAAGATCCAGTGGTCATGATCCACGTAGGTACATAGATAAAACTAAGGCAGAGACTCTACAAATGGAGTATGAATAGCTAAGAGCTACTTTAAAAATAAGAACTGAAAAGGTAATAATCTCTGGATTACTACCTGAGACATGAGCTAATTGGCACAGAGTCAATAAGATTAAGCAGGTAAATTTGTGGGTCAAAGGTTAGTGTGGGAGAAATGGGTTCAAATTCTTGGGACAATACCACTAGTACTGAGGAAGAAGGAACCTGTTCCAATGGGACAGTCTTCATCTGAACCGTGCTGGGACCAGATTCCTAGAGAATTGCATTACTAGGGCTGGAGACAGGGCTTTAAACTAAACTGGGTGGGGGAGGTTCAGTTATAAGGGAGATTAGAGAACCCGAATTAAAGGAGAGGTTATGAAAATCTCCAGCACAGACACAAATAAGACAGAGTGTTTGGAAAGGATTAGCAATCAAACTTCAAGCACACTGGACAAATGAATGACAATGAGAAGAGGGATGGTTAATATAGGACTGAAAGTTTTATAACTGAATGCATGCAAAATAAGGAATAAGGTAAATGAGCTGTGGTGCAGATCTATATTGGCAGATGTGAGGTAGTGTGCATCACGGAGATGTGGCTGCAAGGGAATCAGGATTGGGAGCTGAATATTCAAGGATATATATCCTATCGAAAAGGTAGGCATGTGGGCAGAGGGGATGGGTTTACTCTATTTGTAAGAAATGAAATTAAATAATTACCTTATTTTGTTTCTTACTGATAGGTCAGATGGTGTAGAATCTGTGTGGGTAGAATTGAGGAACCGCAAAGGTGAAAAAAACCATCGTTGGAGTCATGTAGATACCTCCAAACAGTAGTCAGGAGCTGGAGCACAAGATACACCAGGAGATAGAAAAGATGTGTGGGAAAGGCAAACTTATAGCGATAATGAGGGATTTCAAAATGCGGATGGACTGGCAAAATCAGGTTTGTAGCGGTTTGGAAGAAAAGGAACTTGTGGAATGTCTACAAGATAGCTTTTTGGAGCAGCTTGTGGTGGAGCCCACTAGGGAACAGGCAGTTCAGCATTTAGTGTACTGCAGCGAGGCAGACTTGATAAGAGGGATTAAGGTAAAGGAATCCTTAGGGAGCAGTGATTGAATTTACTCTGTAATTTGAGAGAGGGAAGATAGACTCAGAGGTAATGGTATTTCAGCTGAATAAGCGTAACTACAGAGGCATGAGGGAGGAACTGAGTAGAATTGACTGGGAGAGGAGTTGAGCAGGAAAGACAGTGGAACAGCAATGGCAGAAGTTTCTGGGAATATTTCTGGAGACACAACAGAGATTCATCCCAAGGTAAAAGAAGCACGGTACAGGGAAGATGAAGCAACCATGGCTAACTAGGGAAGTCAGGGATAGCATAAAGGCAAAAGAGAAAGCAAAAAAAAGTAGAGAACAACAGTGGAAAACCAGAGAATTGGGAAGTTTACAAAAACCACCAGAGGGCAACAAAAAAAGAAATGAGGGAGAAGATTAAAAATGAGGGTGAGCTAGCTAGTAATATAAAGCAATACTGTAAGAGTTTCTTTAGATATTTAAAGGGCAAAAGAGTGGCAAAAATGGACATTGGGCTGCTGGAAAATGATGCAGGAAAGAAAGTATTGGGGAACAAAGAATGGCTGAGGAACTGAATAATTAATTTGCTTTAGTCTTCACAGTGGAAGATACGAGTAATTTCCCAAATATTCAAGAGATTGAGGGTACAGAGCTTAGTATGGTGGCCATCACCAAGGAGAAGATGCTAGAAAAACTGAACGGCCTGAAAGTGGATAAATCACCTGGTCCAGATGGACTACACCCCAGAGTTCTAAGGAAGATAGCTCAAGAGATTGTGGAGGCATTAGTGGTGATCTATCTGGAGTCACTAGAGTCAGGGAGGGTGCCAGAGGACTGGAAAATCGCTCACATAACACCCCTGTTTTAAAAAAGGGAGTAGGGCAGAAAATGGTAAAGTACAGACTAATTTGCCTAACCTTGGTCTTGGGTAGGATCCTGGAATCCATTGTGAAGGATGAGATTTCTGAATACTTGCAAGTATATGGCAAATTGGGGCAGAGTCAGCATGGTTTCATCAAGGGGAGGTCATGTGTGACAAATCTGCTAGAATTCTTTGAGGAAGTAATGAGCAGATGAGACCAAGGGGAACCAATGGTTGTTATCTACCTAGACTTCAAGAAGGCCTTTGACAAAGTGCCACACAAGAGGCTACTGATATGATAAGGACTCAGAGTGTTAGAGGCAAGGTAGTAGCATACAAAGAACCTTGACTGCCTGGCAAAAAGCACAGAGTAGGGATAAAAAAAAGTCCTCCTCAGCCGATGAAAAGTGATGTTCCGTAAAGCTCAGTGTTGGGATCACAACCTTTCACTTTATACATTAATGATCTAGATGAAGGAACTAAGGGCATTCTGGCAAAGTTTGCAGTTAATACAAAGATAAGTAGAGGGACAGATAGTGGGAAGGCTGCAGAATGGTTTGGACAGGTTAGGAGAATGGACAAAGAAGTGGCAGATGGAATCCATCGTGGGAAAGTGTAAGGTCATGCACCTTGGTAGGAAGAATAGAGGCATGGAATATTTTCTAAAAGGGAGAAAATTCAGAAGTCTGAAGTGCAAGGAGACTTTGATGTTCAAGTCCAGGATTCTCTCAAGATAAACTTACAGGCTGAGTTAGTAGTTAGGAAGGCAAATGCAATGATTGCATTTATTTCAAGAGGACTTAATTATAACAGCAGGGATGTATATCTGAGGCTCTATAAGACTCTGGTCAGGCTGCATTTAGAGTATTGTGCACCCAGTTTTGGGCCCCATATCTCAGGAAGGATGTACTAGCCATCAAGGGTGTTTAGGGGAGGTTCACGAGAACGGTCCCAGGAATGAAAAGTATAATATATGAAAAATGGTTGAGGACTCTGTATTTATACTCAATGGAGTTTAGAAGGATGAGGGGAAACCTAACTGACACATACAAAATACTGAATGGTCTGGACAGAGTAGATGTTGGGAAGATGTTTCCATTGGTAGGAGAGACTAGGACCAAAGGGCATAGCCTTAGAGTAAAGAGAAGACCTTTTAGAATGGAGATAAAGAGAAACATTTTCAGTCAGAGAGCAGTGAATCTATGGATTTTTCTGCCACAGAAGGCTGTGGAGACCGAGTCATTGAGTATATTTAAGACTGAGATAGATAGGTTCTTGATTGTAAAGGGGATCAAGAGTTATGGGGTTGAGAAACCTATCAGTCATAATTGAATGGCAGAGAAGACTTGATGGGCTGAATGGTCTAATTTCTGCTCCTATGTCTTATGGTCTTATCACCTTGCCCAGTGGTAATGAGAGTGCGGCTTTGCTCAAACTTCATGTGATCAAGTTATTTAACTAAGAGCCATATTTCAGCCTCAGATAAAAGAAAGTTGAGAGGATTTGTTCTCAAAGGAGCTGTACAAAGATGGATTAAATCACAGCATTAAAAAGCTGCTGTGAAACGAAACTGTTGAGGAGTAGCTGACACTCTCAGAGAACTCAAGATCAGAAATCACATGACACTATGTTATAGTCTAGCATGTTTATTTGAAATCACAAGCTTTTGAAGCACTGCTCCTTCATCAGGTTCACCTTGCGATTTCAAATAGACCTGTTGGACTATAACCTGGTGTCATGTGACCTTATCTACCCCAGTCCAACACCAGCACCTCTATATAATAAGATTTCAGATTAGCTTGGGCAAGACCATCTGGGAGGTAATGGCCTAGTGGTATTATCACCAGGCAATTAATCCAAAAACTCAGCTCATGTTCTGGGGAGAAAGTGAGGACTACAGATGCTGGAGATCAGAGCTGAAAATGTGTTGCTGGAAAAGCGCAGCAGGTCAGGCAGCATCCAAGGAGCAGGAGAATCGACGTTTCAGGCATGAGCCTGAAGAAGGGCTCATGCCCGAAACGTCGATTCTCCTGCTCCTTGGCTGCTGCCTGACCTGCTGCATTTTTCCAGCAATAAATTTTCAGCTCATGTTCTGTGGACCCAAGTTTGAATCCCACCACAGATGGTGAAATTTGAATTCAGTAAAATATATCTGAAATTAAGACTCTATTCATGACCATGAAACCATTGTTGATTGTCAGAAAAGCATCTAGCTCACTAATGTCCTTCCTCACCATCCTCACCTGGTCTGGGCTACATGTGACCTAGTCCTATAGCAATGTGGCTGACTCTAAACTGCCCACAGAAATGTCTAGCAAATCACTCAGTAGCATCAATCACTACAAAGTCTCCACAAAGAAATGAAGCCTGACAGACCACCCAGTATCAACCTAGGCACCTGAGAAGGCAATAGGAGAAACAGCCCTGTTGACCCAGCAAAGTCCTCCTCACAATTATACATTGACCATGATCTAGGACCATGTCATCTCTTGGAGAAGCACAAAAACCAAATTAGGTTCAGACCAATGTAAGGAGAGAAATTTGCAAAGTTTCACTTTAACCCCCTGAGGCAGTGGAAACGCGTTCAGGAAGTCTTCTTGGTCCTGATATCCTGTGTAATCATCCACCTTCAGCAGTACAGAATCCAGTTCTCACTTGAAGGGATTCTGGTCATATCTGCAACAGGGTCAAGTTTTCATTCATCCCCTGCATCGAGCATTACTTCCTGGCATTGAATGGAATTAAATTTGATGTCAGCAGGACATTGCATTAAAAGATTAAAAAATAATATTTAAAGGGTGCCTGTTAATCATTGAACATTGTGGAAATATTATAAAAAATGCTCTTCAATGGCTATCATAAGACTGCAACTGTTAGGAAGTTGAAATAGAATGAAATTAATTCCTTGAAAAGTCTTATGCTGTCCCTTTTTGTCAGTTTCCCACCTGAATTACCCCACAGATTCTTTTGTCAAAGTCAAAGTTGTTTCCATTACAAAAACTATGTTACAACCTGTGTTTTTATATAAATGTAACTTTAATGAGGAAAATGCTAATATAACGGACTCCTTTTGAGAATATTTGCAGCATCGTGGTATAAACAATTAAGAAATGAATTTGGTACCTAAGTTTTGCCCATTGGGAAATGGTTTTAAGTAGCAATGTTCAAAGCACTTGTCTCCTCCTACAGCTCCTATGAATAAAAGCCTTGTGATTTTTAATCCTATGCAGTAGCATTTCATCAAATAATATTCACTGAGAAATTAATTCTTCCATAATGGAAATGGAGTCTGTTCTACTTATTAACGAATTTAATGGAGTTTACAAATTGAGCTAACTCTGTAGTGAATATACAAAATATAATATTATTGATTTTACCAGAATTGAGAGTAAATACTTTGTAGAATTCATTGCAGCAAATTGTGATTAATGTCTTTAGTTAACTGGGAAATACATACAATATTATCGTCAATGTCTGTTTTAAGTTATTCTCAAATTTTTATGCAACTTATGATGTAAGCATTCATGACTAAAAGAAATTTGAAGTCAAGTGTAATCTTTCAAATTAATGTAGTTTCATTTTACTTACAGATGTTATTCGGCTAAAAAAAGCCTATATATATGAAATCGGATTCGCAACATTAACTCTGCTTTCTGTCCACAGCTGCCAGACCTATGGGTTTCTCCAGCAATTTCTGGTTTTTTTTATGTTTGTGGTATATGAAGTTCACTGTATATTGTATGCATGGGATTTACTTTAATGCATGTTTGCTATTGATTGACTTGAGCTGTGAACATTCCAGATAATGGCACTGGTAACAATCTCTACAATTATGTTTTAATGTTGTGCTAATGTATACATCTGCTATTGAATACTATAGTTCCTGTAAACAAATTGCTTATCCAGCATCAACTGAGTATCACTAGTACCATCCTGAAGTCATCCCAGAGGAGATGTTGCTGTTATTACCAAGTTTTACCTATTAGGAAACATTGAATAGGCTGGCGCTCATTAGAGCAGAAGAGGTCACAGAAGGTTTTATTCAGATGTATATAATTATGAGGGTCCTAAAAGGATGAGCTGAAAATGTGTTGCTGGAAAAGCGCAGCAGGTCAGGCAGCATCCAAGGAACAGGAAATTCGACGTTTCGGGCATAAGCCCTGATGAAGGGCTTATGCCCGAAACGACGAATTTCCTGTTCCTTGGATGCTGCCTGACCTGCTGCGCTTTTCCAGCAACACATTTTCAGGTCTGATACTCCAGCATCTGCAGACCTCACTTTCTCCTCGAAGGTCCTAAAAGGATGTCTATGTAGGACACATTTCAAGAACCAACAGGAATAGATGTAAAGATTATTACTAAAAGGATTATACAGTAGTTGAGGAAAATGTTTTTCACTCAGATGGTGTTGGGAGTTTGAAACTTATCCCAGAAAAGGTCGTGGAGACAGAAACACTCAAGACAGTTGAAAAGAACTTGGTTATGCACTTGATGAGCCATAAAGGAGTTAGAAAGTAGAATTAGGCTGGACAGGTATTTTTGGCCACCACAAACATGATGGGCCAAATGGTCACCTTCTTGGGAGACAAATTTCTGTGATGCTAAGATACTATGTAATTTTTTTTATAAATGTCTCTAAATCTCTATAGGTTTTCAACAGCATGCATCTGTGTTGCCACCAATTAAAATGACTCACTTAATCATGTTTGTCAAATCAAATCTGTGAATTGTGAGGCATTTTTCTTTATTTTCTCTTTAAATATTTTTACCAGTATAAAAATAAGAGTCCAGAGAAATAAGCCTGTTGGTAAAAATGAGCTTGAAATATTATTGAAAGTAGACAGTGGAGAATAATGATGTACAGCGTGATCAGGACCATCTGCCTTTGGAAGATTGAAAAGTTCAGTGGTTTAATCCAGATTACTGAAAGCCAACCATTTTCGCAAAAGCACTTTACTAGCTCTCTGCCTTTCAAGTAAAAGCCTGCAGGCTGACTGGTCCCCTGTTCATTATACATAGCTTCTATCTTAGCTTTGTATCTGATTGATTGTTTTATTAAAGAAACATGTCTTTTTTGTTGAAATCGATGGTGAGTGGACAGGTGAAGAATTTAGGACTTGGGGGTAGAGATGAAGAAAAGAAAGATGAAGGAGGCACTTCGGACCCTGCAGCTGCAGCAGGCATGACTAGAGAAGAATATGAAGAATACCAAAAGCAGATGGTGGAAGAAAAGTAAGTTTAACGAAAATATGGTTGGACCGAAGGGTCTGTTTCCATGTTGTATGAGTCTCAACTCTATAACTAAATTCATTAGAATTTTGTTCATGTCAAAGAAGTAAATTGCTGTAAATCAACACAAAGTAGTGGCAGCATTATATATAACCTACTGAGCTGTTTTACACCCACATTTTAACAATTCCATTTGACAGATTGCTGAAAAAAACAATCCTAGATGTTACCTTATTTACTGCGCATTAATGATATCAGGATGTGGATGATAATCATGCTAATAATCTCTATCATAGATTTGTGCTGCTAATTAGTTTTCAAACTGTTTCCAACAAAAACAACTAAAAGGCTGAAAACATTCTCAAGTATATATCAGCAAAGGTTTTGTTTTGATACTCAAATTTCTCTTGCCACCAAAAATTCATATTTGATGTGTTTGTGTAAAAAAAGTTAATAAGCACATTTTAAAAGGTGTTGTTCTTTTTATCATATATTTATAAATGTTTGTCAAATATATTCAATCAGAACAATTAGTTGACACATTTGTTTTGTTCATGTAATAGCTTTGAAGTTTGCTGAAATATCTTTTGTGCCTTTTTTCAGTCATTAAAAACAAATTGCAGGTGTATTAGGTAAGAACAGACTAAGAAGAACAATGAGGAATGCAAAAACGGGATTAAAGTATATTTGTGTAAAAGAACAAAGTATGGTGAATAAGATTGGTGAGCTACATGCATAAATAGCTCTGTAGAAAAATGATGTTATGGCAATAAAGAAAAAGTGAGGACTGGCTGGTTACAATTCAAAAATATAAAGTGTTCAGAAAAGAAAGAAAATAAAGTGAGAGATAGACTGGAAGGACTATCAGGGACAACATTAGTGTTATTTGGTTAATTAAATCAGTTAAAGCTGAGAAGCTGTTCAAATATTTTGGGTACTTGATAGGCTTCGAAATAATTTATTTTTATTCGTTGATGGGAAGTTGGTGCTGCTGACTGGATCACCATTTAATGCATGTCACTAGTTGTCCTTGAGATGTTGGTAATGAGCTGTTCTTTTGGACTGCTGCAGTCCAGTTGGCATAGGTACTTCCACAATGTAGTTACAGAAGGAGTTCCAGGAATTTAACCCAGCAACACTGAAAGAACAGCAATATATTTCCAAGTCAGGATAGTGAGTGGCTTGAAGGGGAACTTGCTAAAGATGATGTTGCTTTATATCTGGTTGCCCTTGACCTTCTAGATAATAGTGTTTGTGGCCCTGGAAGATGCTGTCTAAGGGGCCTTGGTTAATTTCTGCTGTGTATCTTATAAATGAAACATACTGCTGCCACTAAGCAGGGAGTGAATGTTTGTGGATATGCTGCCAACAAATGGACTGCATTAACCTCTGGATGGTGTCAAGCTTCTTGAGTGGTGTTGGACTTATCCAGGCAAATAGGGTGCATTCCATTACACTCCTGACTTATGCCTTGATGATGGTCCAATGTGGTAGACAAGCTTTGGGGAGTCAAGAGGTGAGTTACTCACTGTAGGATTCTTCGCCTTTGGCTTGCAGTTGTAGCCAAAGTATTTAAATGGCTAGTCCAGTTCAGTTTCTGGTCAATTGTAACTCCCAGGATGTTGATAGTGCAGGATTCAGTGATAATGGCGCCCTTGAATGTTAAAGGATGATTACATTTTCTCTTGCTGGAGATGTTGTTTGCCTGGCACATGGATGGGTGCAAATGTTACTTACCACTTGTCAATATGAACCTGAATATTGTCCAGTCTTTGCTGCAATTAGACATGGACTGCCTCAATAACTGAGGAGTTGCAAACAGTATTGAACATTGTGAAGCAACTGAGACTGATTGGACCTATGACACTGACTTGAGGCATTCCTGAAAAATACTAAGAGAGATGAAAAATTCACAGGGAAATCAAAGCGATTCATAAAAGTGGGGAGTGGTGATCCTGGACAAGGGGGATGGGGAGGGGGAAAATGTTGAAATTGATTTTATTATCCAAATCACAATTAAGATAATCTATTATTAAAGAATAGAAAGGGAAGAAGTAGCTGTAATTTTTTTTTATAAGAATCTCCTTAATTTAGAAATGAAGGATTGCTGGATCTGGTCTTGGAAAATGAGTTGGACTAAGTGCCGTTGGAGAGCATCTGGGTAAGAGTGATCATTATATCATAATGTTTAGATTATTAAGGGAGTAGAGTTAGGAATAATCCTATAAAGAACTTCTAAAGTTAGAGGGCTAACCGCAATACAAGAAGAAGGGATTTAGCTGGGACAAAATGGAACCAGGAGCTGACAGGAAAAACAGAAACAGCGGAATCAGAAGCTATCTAGCTGGAAGTAAGAAAGAATAAAGACATGATAACTGAATTGATCAGATAGGCCAATGGACTGAGGAGCGGCAGATGAAATTTAATTTCGATAAGTGTAAGCTGTTCCATTTTGGTAAGTCAGACCAAGGCTGGACTTACGCATTTAATGGTTGGGCCCTGGAGTGTTACCAAACAAAGACATACAAGGTGCTGTGCTTAATTCCTTGAAAATGGAGTTGATGAGGAAAGCATTTGGTATGCTTGCCTTCATTGGTCAGAACATTGAATAGAGCAGTTGCGATGTCATACAGGACATTGGTGAGGTGATTTTTAAAATACTGCCTCAAGAGTGTGGTGCTGAAAAATCACAACTGGTCAGGCAGCATCTGAGGAGCAGGTGAATCAACGTTTCAGGCATAAGCCCTTCACCAGGAAAGGTTCCGAAACGTCGATTCTCCTGTTCCTTGGAAGCTGCTTGACCTGCTGTGTTTTTCCAGCACCACACTCTTGACTCTGATCTCCAGCATTTGCAGTCTTCCTTTTCTAATACTACGTTCAATTCTGGATGCCTTCTATAGGAAGGATGTTGTTAAACCTAAGAGGATGCAGAAAAGATTTACAAGGATGTTGCTGGAGTTGGAGGGTTTGAGCATTTGGCAGAGACGGAATAGGCTGGGGCATTTTCAGTCCCTGGAACATCAAAGGCTGAGGGGCAACCTTATAGAGGTTTATAGAATCATGAGGGAGATGGATAGGATGAATAGTCAAGGTCTTTTTCCCAGCATGGGCGAGTCCAAAACTAGAGGGCATAAGTTTAAAGTGAGAGGAGATAGATTTAAAAAGGACCTGAGGGGAAGCCTCTCCATATAGAGGATGGTGAGTGTATTGAACGAGCTGCCAGAGGCAGTGGTGGTGGCTGATATATTTACATTTAAAGGGCATCAGGATGGATATCAGAATAGAAATGGGTTAGAGGGACATGGGCCAAAATCTGACAAATGGGACTAGGTCAGATTGGGATAATGATTGGCATGGATGAGTTGTACCGAAGGGTCTGTTTATGTGCTATGTGACTCGGTGGATTATCCAACTCCCTGTGTGTCTTTCAGTGTTTTTACTTCAGAGCTATACATTGGGCAGGAAACCATGTTGAAATTCTCCAGTTCTCTCTGAATGGCAGAGAGCAAAGGGGACTTTGGTTTTGACAATAGATGCACCTCCAACTGTGCAATACTACCTTGGTACTGCTTTGGAATGCAAGCCTTGATTTTATGCTTAATAACTTGAGCCCACAACCTTCTGACTCCATGGGCAGAGTGCTTCCCACTGATCCAGACAGCTGATAATTAGATTTTATATCCATGTGAGACTAGGCCAACAAAGTCTTGATCATTCCACTATAATGTGATGACACATAAAAGCAGGTAACATCTTATACATAAAATTATGAACATTGAAGAAGATTTATCTAAAAATATCTAAAGCCCAGCTGCTTGACATAAAATGTGATTCCAGCATTGTCTGGATATGCTAAGTAAATTTGTCCATGCTCAGTTTTTCTGCCTTGATCTGTTCCATCTGTTAATGTTGTTTCATAAAATTATTGCACATTTTTTTATATAAAAGTCTTTATTCTACAAAGAATAACCTGGCTTATTTGCAGTCTTGGGGCAGTGGGCAAATCCACTCCAGAATCCCCACTCTGCCAGGAAAATCCACTCACAGTGACAACCAATCAGGTAGAAGATTCCCTGCCCAATAACTGGAATGGAAGGAAAGAATGAGGAGTTCTCCCCTGTGATTGCTGATGGACTTATTAACACTGAACATGGGAGAGAATCGGTCTGTGATTGGAGGGGTGAGATGAATGGCACAGTCACTAATGGGAAGTAGTGGGGCTGGAAAGGTAGGTAAGGTTGTTGGTCAGGGAAGTGCAAATGTTAAGGAGGGATGCCCACAACTAAAGTTGGGGACCAAGGCTGTAGAATGACCCCCAGGGGCCTGGGAGCAATTCGGGGGATGAAAAATAAGGCAGAAGTCCTGTGGGCTTGGTGGGAGAATTGCACAGTCAGGGAATGAAAGCTGGAAAGAGGAATGATGTGCAAAAAGTGTGGAGAGGATCTTGAAATGTTAGAGTGGTCAGCAAACAGGGAACAGTTTGAAAGGGAAGAGCGAACCTGCAAAGAGGGAGAAAAAGGTTAAAACTTTTCCAGAAAGGAATACTCACCTAACTGGGAACATTAAAACTGAAGTAATCAGTTCCTCAAATTTGTGCAATTAATGAGGAGTCTTTAAATAAAGTAGCGAAAGTTTGAAAGCTGCTTTGTGGGGGACCAAATGTAATTAGTGCTATTGTAATGAGCAATTATATAATTTAATATTGACCTATTTAATTTCACAAATACTTGCATTTATGTGTTTTCCCATGTCAAAGCTTCTTGCATACTATGAATTACTTAAGGGATATTGGTGGTTTTAGATACAAACATGCTATAGCATAACTGACCTTAATTATCAGCAGAAAGCATGTTAGAGGTGATGGCTCACAAAAACAGAAGTTGCTGGAAAAACACAGCATCTGTGAAAAGAAAGCAGAGTTAAAACTTCAGGACCAGTGACCCTTCTTCAACTCTGTTTTTGGCCTGATTCCCAGCATCTGCAGTTTTATTTTTTGTTTAGAATGATGGCCTTTTGCATATAGCAGTATGTCATTGTATTAAATTTAAAAATATTTTTTGCTAAATTATGCTTATTATCTTGAGTCAATGTAAGTACAGTGGTGTCTAGAAAATTAATGTGTTCTTTGGTGCGCTGCGGATTTAAGTTTAGTGGAATTGTAATAATTGGGAATATTGATGAGTTCTTCAGACTTTGCTTCTGTGTGTGATTAAATCCCCCATAGTTCAACACAAATATTGAAGATATTGTCACGAAGTGACTGCATCACTTAATTAAGGATTTAATTAAACTGAAAGAGGTGCCCGTAAGGTGGTCCTCCTAAATCAAAATGTAGTTCTGGAGAAATGTCATGAGGATCCCTCAAAAATACACATTTGGAGTCCTGATTTCTCATGGTCTTTCTCATAGCCTAAGATGAATTGAAAAAAACTCTGTTCAATTCCCACAGTGAATATCATGATCAGTAAATCAGTAATTTAATTATTCACATTCACTCACAAACATAAAACAGACCAAACATAATTAAACAATAAATATAACTAAAGAGATTATCAATAATGCAACTCTTGGGCAGGCCAGCATAATGAAGGAGGAAGTGTTAGGTGTCTTAAAAAACATTAAGTTAAACAAGCCCCCGGGGTAGACGTGATCTATCCCAGGATATTGTGGGAAAGGCAAGGGAAGAAATAGCTGAGGCCTTAATTGATACCTTTGGCCTCAGGTGAGAGAACTGGGAAATGGCCAATGTTGTTCCTTTGTTTAAGAAAAGAAACAGAGATAATCCAAATAGTCACAGGCCTGTGACCCTGATGTCAGTAATGGGAAAGCTGTTGGAAAAGATCCTGAATGACAGAATTTATTCACATTTGGAAGTGATTAAACTTGTTAGTGGATTTGATTTAAATTTGATTTGATTTATTGTTGTCACATGTACCTAAGTATAATGAAAAGTATTGTTTTGCAAGCAGTATAAGCAAATCATAGCAAACAAGGACATACAGATCATGGGGTGTTTGGACAGAGCTAGGCATACAAGGTCACAGCTGCATCGGAGGTGTGCAAGGCAAGATCAACATTAGATTTAAAATTGGACAGGTCCATTCAGCACTCTAATAAGAACAGAGAAGAAGCTGTTCTTGAACCTTGTTAGCATGTGTGTTCAAGCGTCTGTATCTTCTACCTGATGGAAGAGGTTGGAAGAGAGTATTATCGGGGTGGGTAGGGTCTTTGATGATGTTGACAGCCTCTTTGTGGTAACAAGAGGTATAGATGTAGTCTATGGATGAGAGATTAGTTTTTGTGATGGTCTGGGCTGTACACACAACTTTCTGTAATTTCTTACAGTCCTGGTTGCCATACCAAGTGGTTTTGCATCCAGATAGAATGCTTTCTATTGTGCATCTGTACAAGTTGGTCAGGGTCCTTATGGACATGTTGAATTGCTGAGCCGTCTCAGGAAGAAGAGGCATTGTTATGCCTTCTTGACTATCACATCAATGTGGGAGGTCCAAGACAGATTGTTGGTTATTGTCACTCCTAGGAACTTAACACTCTTGACACTCTCCATCTCAGCTCCAATGATGTAGGTAGGGGCACGTCCTCCTCCTTTCTTCCTGAAGTCAGTGATCAGTTCTTTAGTCTCACCAATTTAATTGAGTTTTTTGAGGAGGTGATAAGGATGTTTGATGTGTGAATGGCAGTGGATGTTATCTGTATGAACTTTTGTAAAGCATTTGATAGGGTATGTCATGACAAGCTGCTACAAACAGTCGGGTCTTATGGGATCTAAGACAAGTTGACGAGATGGATATGCAACTGGCTTGATCATAGGAGACAGAGTAGTGGTGGAAGGTGCTTTTCCAAATGGTGATCTGTAACTAGTGGTATTCCACAGGGATCAGGTCCTGGGACCTTTGTAATATAGGTATAAATGATCTGGAAAAAACTGGAAGTGGTCTAATTAGTAATTTTGCAGAAGACACAAAATTAGCGGTGTTGCAGATAGTGAGGAAGATTGTTAAAGGATGTAGTGGGATACGGATAAATGGCAGATGGAGTTTAATCCATACAAAAGTAAGGTGATGCATTTTGTAAGATCAAATTCAGGTGTGAATTATACAATAAACCACAAAACCCTTGGGAGCATTGACATACAGAGGGATCTGGGCGTACAGGTTCACAGATCCCTGAAAGTGGAAACTCAGGTGGATAAAGTGATCAAGAAGGCATACAGCAGACTTGCCTTCATTGGCTGGTGCATCGAATATATAAGTTGGCAAGTTATGTTACAGCTATACAAAACTTAATTAGACTACATTTGGATTATTGCATGCAGTTCTGGTCAACAGACAACCAGAAGGACATGGATATTTTGGAGATGGTATAGAGAAAGTTTATCAGGATTTTGCCTGGTCTTGAGGTGGGGGGGGTGGGGACCTGATAGAGGTCGACAAAATTATGACAGGCAGAAATATGGTGGATATCCAGAGGCGTTTTCTAGAGGGTGGAAACGTCAACTACAAGAGGGCTCAAGGTAAGAGGAGAAAAGTTTAGGGGAGAGGTGTAGGGAAAAATTTTCACACAGAGGGTGGTGGGTGCCTGGAACGCACTGTCAGTGGAGGTGTAGACGCCTGCAAGTAACCAGTGTTTAACACATGTCTTGATAGACATATTAATTGGAGGTGAACAGAGTTAAAGAAACTGCACATGAGCAATAAGTAGTGGGTTTAAACAAGGACTAGGAATCAGCGCAGTCTTGGTGGGCCAAAGGGCATGTTCCTGTGCTGTATTAAATTGTATTTCTTTTTTAAAAATGTATCGTATTATTTTCTAATACTCTAATCTTCTGTTTGCTGAATGAATTTGATTATAAGGTCTCATAATAAACTTTAACTCATATCGGCTTCACTTTGCATTGGTTTTGTTGTGAAAATTTTAATTTCACTACAGTGTGATTCCGGAAATAAGCTTGTAATCCTGATACCATATAAGTAGAGGGGAAAAAAGCATACTTCAAATGAGAAACCTACTTTCAAAGTCCACTCCAAAAAAGGGTCAATGTAATCTTGGCTAAAGAAACAGGGAGAGGATCTTTTTATGATTTGATGTGACATTTCACAAACAGTCATTTATAGCTTTTCAGTATTGCAGGTTCCATGTTATCTTAAAAGATGCTTTAAAGGAATAACAACTTCTAGTAGTATTGCAATTGAAATAATGATCCACTTATACTTGTTTCAATTTAGTACACTGTATTCACTATTCATATTGTGGTCTTCCTTATTCGATTTGATTTTGATTTGATCTGATTTATTGAAGCCACATGTACCTTAGTACGGCGAAAAGCTGTTTTGCGAGCAGTATTGGCAGTATACAGCAAACAAGAACATACAGATCACAGAGTGCTCAGACAGAGCGAGGCACACAGGTTACAGCTGCACAGGAGGTTCATAAAGCAAGATCAGCATTAGCAAGATCAACATTATTTGAAGTTAGAGAGGCTCATTCAGCAGTCCCATAACAGCAGGGGAGAAGCTGTTCTTGAACCAGTTGGTGTGTGTGTTGAATGTTCTGTATCTTCTAAGTGATAGAAGAGGTTTGAAGAGAGCATTATCGGGGTAGGAGTGGTCTTTGATGATGTTGACAGCTTTGCGACGCTAACAAGATGTGTAAATGGAGTCCATGGATGGGAGATTGGCTTCCGTGATGGTCTGGCTGCGCACACAGCTTTCCGTAGTTTCTTATGGTCCTGGGCCGAGCAGTTGCCATTCCATGCCACTAAGCACTTGATAGAATGCATTCTGTGGTGCATCTGTAGAAGTTGAAGAGAGTCCTTATGGACATGCTGAATTTCCTAAGCCGCTTGAGAAAGAAGAGGCGTTGTGCCTTCTTGACTGTTGCATCTATGTGTGGGAGATCCAGGACAGATTATGGTTACCATCACTCCTCGGAACTTGATGCTCTTGACCCTCTCCAGCTCAGCCCCATTGATGTTGATAGGGGTGTGTTATCCTCCTTTCTTCTTGAAGTTAGTGATTAGTTTTGTAGTTTTGCTGACATTGAGATAGAGATTCTTATCATTGCACTACAACACCAAGCACTCTATCTCCTTCCTTTATTCGACTCATCATTGTTTGACATCCAGCTCAACATGGTGGTGTTATCTGCAAACTTGTAGATGACATTTGCACAGAATTTAGCTGCACAGTTGTGGATGTACAGGGAGTATGGTAGGGGGCTGAGAACACATCATTGTAGGGCATCAGTGTTGAGGATTATGGAAAGATCAAATACAGGCTGATTGACTGCATTGTAGAATACCTCCACTCAATCCAAAAAACATAATCAATACTTCCTGTCACTTTGGCACGTCAATTCTTCACCTTGTTCCCACACTAGCTGGCTGAGGCCTGAAAAACCAGTTTTCCAATGAAGAATCAGAGAAGAGTACCTCATCTTTTGACTTGCCAATCCATTGCATTTTGAATGATGAGTTCAACAATTTTAGATCATAGCCTCTGCCTTCATTTTCATTCATGAGTTTTTTTTTCAAAATTCTGGTTTCTTTCTTTACATTCATGTGTTATGGATTAGGCCAGACCACTCAAAACATTCTTAAGTAGGCAGCCCCAGATAATAGATTTGCAATTTATTTTGGTAAGTGTACAGTGAAAATTACCCGGAGTAAGTTAGCTAGGTTGACTACTAGATTTTAAAACAGACAAAAGGTTGTTCACAAAATTACGCAATGAAACACAAAGAACAGAATAAGGAACCCCTACAGAACTCAGCCTATCTAACTAGACTTAATTATATACACAACAGTCCCTTTAAAAACCAGTATAAATGGAACACATGCTTACAGGTTGAAGTTGAAGGGCAGAAAGAGAGTTTCCACACAGCTCCCTGTTGAACTTCCAACCAGTTCAAGACTCAACTAAAACTGTTCAGCTTAGCTAAAGAGTTGACCACTTCTCTTTCATTATACAGGTCACTTCTAATACATGACCACTTTGGCCTGAAGTCTCATATGTTTACATATAAACAAAGGGGGTCTCAAAATTCTTTCCATCTGTTCCACTAGCGAATTTATCTGCTATCACTGTTCCTCTTTCCCCCTTCTTCCTCCCACTTGTATTGCTGATCCATCCATGGCTCCACTAACCTGGCCAAGGTGGCACTCCTCTAAGGAACCAACAGCCTTACTGTATCCATGTTAAAAAACCAATAAGTGAGCAGCACCACAAGGTGATTTCCACACCACTTGCCTCTTCTTGCACTACCTGATGTTTTTTTTCCCTTCTGCCTCCATCCTTCCAGCAACCTGAAACCCAGACCTCATGTTTCTCTACTTGCTGCACACATGACTGTCCCACAACATGCAACACAATACAGAGGTCATTCAATAAGACTACACCATGCCTTAACTCTACGTCACCTGTGTTAATTTTATATTACTTGGTCCTAACTTACTTAGCTTCACAGTTATTTATGAGTTACTATCTAGTTTAGATTCCTGCTAAGTAATGGGTAACAATTAAACCAAACACTTTCATCTGATTGACAGATAGCTGCCATTTCCAAGCAGTTCTCTGTTTAACAATGCGACCTAACTTACTGGAAGATTGTTAATTCCATGTCAGGGCCTGACTCTTAATATAAATTTAAAGATGAACAAGACTTACCAGAATTTATCACTTGAGCCTACTTCTCTACTCCCTCTGTCTATATCTCACTCAGCTGTGGTCTCCTAACCATTTCCCCTTACTGTGCCTGTCATTTAGAAAAGTGTTCAGAGTTATAATGCAGAATACTAACAATTTAATGGCTGTTATTACAGTAAATCTGGGCTAAATAATTAGTAGTTTATGGATAGATTCTGAAAAACATTTTAAGAAATCAGGGATTGACAAACACTAGGCTTAGTAGAGAAAAAAACTTTAAGCGGTTTACAAAAAGGATTAGCGATGCATCAAGGGTAACAGAGATCAGATTTTTTTTATATAGATTATCTACAGTATGGAAACAGGCCCTTTGGCCCAACAAGTCCACACTGACCCTCCTAAGAGTAACCCACCCACTTCTCTATGACTAATGCACCTAGCAACTGTGGACAATTTAGCATGGCCAATTCACCAGACCTGCACATTTTTGGAATGTGGGAGGAAACCGGAGCACCTGCAGGAAACCCATGCAGACACAGGGAGAATGTGCAAACTCCACACAGACAGTCACCTGAAGTGGGAATTGAACCTGGGTCCCTGGCGCTGTGAGGCAGCAGTGCTAACCACTGAGCCACCGTGCCACCCCAAATTCTAAATTATGTTTGCAGCAAAGACTCTGTGAGTACGGTAAATAAAATATTAAAATGCCAGTCTATCTGACCAAGTCTGCTGAAGAACATAGATGTGAATTATTAAAGAGCAAAATAATTCTTATATTCTACACTCTGCATTCAGATATTTGGGGAAATAATATCCATAGAGTTTCTTCAAATTTTATGCCTGAGTTCATGAAAATTCTGAAGGAATAATGAGGGGAATACTTATGATGTTTCTCTAGAACCTTTGTGCATTTTTGTGTCAAGGTGTCTCTCTCTCTCTCACACACACACGCACACATGCGCGCACACACACACTCATAGAACCAGACGGTAAAGAAGAGATCTTTGAGCCCATCAAGGCCACTTCTGGAATACTGTGTCCAGTTCGAGTCACCCAGTTATTTGAAAGATGTTACTAAGCAGGAGAGGGTTCAGAAGAGATTTACCAGGATGTTGCCAGATATAGAAGGTTTGAGTTATAAAAAAAAAGGTGGATAGGCTGGCATATTTTTCAAGATTAGACTGGTGCTGGAAAAGCACAGCAGGTCAGGCAGCATCCAAGGAGCAAGAAAATCGACGTTTTGAACAAAAACCCTAACAGATGCCCTCTTGTGAGTGACTCTTCTCAATTATATTGAGAAATTAGGGTTAATGCAAACAGATTAATTTCAATCCAGGAATAATGTAAATCTCGGCTACAACTTGGGAGTACTTGCAGAATTCGAGGACTGCAATGTATCTAGGCTAGCTATGTGTAAGGACTCCTGATAATGAATTAGCAGCTAGTTTTCACTATGCCTGATATTCTTTCACTAAAGTTCACAAGACAAGATCTTTTTGTGACTCATTGTTGCACTTACATCAGTGTAAATGAAAAGCAGAAAAGTGGCAATATTTTCCACACAAATAGAAAATATTCGGCATAGTGTATAATAGACTGCCAGTTCATTCTAAGCCTACTTTGTAATTTACTGATTTCACTAGCCTCTACCTGTCATAGACAATTGAATTTTGTGGTCAATCCATTCAGTATCCTTGCACTCAAGCACAGACATTAAATGAGCTTTACCAGTTGAAGTTCATTTCAGCCAACACAGAACACATTCCTAGTGCTTGTGTGAATCAGACAAGTAATTGTGTATCTCCTCAACTAATCAGATGGAAGTATTGGTCCAACAGTCACCCACAGTGGTGCCAGTCAGCACCATCTATAAAATGCACTGCAGCAATCCCCAAATTTCCTTTGACTGTACCTTTCAAATACATGACCTCTATCACTTAGAACAACAAGGGTAGTGGAGACATGTGAGCCCTCCAACTACAAATTCCCCTCAAAGGCATACAGTATCCTGAATTTGAAGTATATCATCATTCCTTTACTGCCAATGGGCAAAAACCTTCTAAACAGCACTGTTTCAGCAGCCATTTTAGAAGGGAGAATCACTACCACCATTCTCAAGAGCAATCTGCAATGGGAAACAAATACTGATCTTGAGGTGCTTACATTGGCAACCTGTGTAACTTAACTGAACAGTTCACTGACCAACAGAAAAAAATAAGAATTGTTGGAGAAACTCAGCAAGTCTGGCAGCACCTGCGGAGAGAGAAACAGAATTAACGTTTTGAATCTGATATGACTCTTATTCAGAACATTGGGTTGAAAACAGAGTTAGCAAGTTGATTCTGATTGGTTGAGGCTTCACCATGGAGAATGCATCAGAGAAGTGTTGACCCCAAGTTTCCGTTTAAATTTAGAAAATGCAATTCCTGGACATGTTCCTTTTTTCTTTTAGGGGAGTTTATGCAGCTTCTAGCACATCTAAGTGAATCATGTTGCAAGAACAGCTGACAACCTTAATAGCTAGTGTAATTCTTAGCTTAATCATGATTGATCAGCAAGTGCTATTGCAATCATGCAATCATAATCAGCATTAGGCATTACATTGAGTTTGGTCGGTCTTAAGTCTATTATGAAGAAATTAAGGGGTGTGCTGTTGATACTATCCACCAGTTTTTCAGGCAATACACTGGCATTAGTATTTATATCAGTAACTTGTGCGGTAGACAGAACCTCTTTTTGGCTTGAGAGTGAGATCCACTTTATGGAAAATATCATTGTTACTATATAGAAGCAAAGTGAAATGGTTAACTTCACTGAACACTCACATTATTGAGATACCTCACACTTTCAGGATAATTTGAGATAGACTGGATAATTTTTCAGTTCCAAAGGTGGCAACTTTAGGCGCACTCGTGTGTTTTGAATCCTTTTGGTAGCATTATCACGCAGGTCAGCTTTGAAAAATCCTAATTCAACCAAACACCTTAAATGTGATTTATAAAAGTGAAATTGCATTTGAGGATTTTAAAACAATTCTTTGAGGAGATATTGAGCAGGGTGGATGAAGGGAGCCCAGTAGTTGTAGTTCATTTGGATTTCCAAAAGATGTAATATAAAATATTACTACACAAAATAAAATATCAGGATATTGAGAATAATATACTAATGTGGGCAGAGGATAAATTGACTGATGAGTGCAAGTCAAAAAGCCTCATTCAAATATCTTTTTCAATAATTCACAAGCTCTATACAACCAAATTATGATTTGATCTACTATCTGTAAATTTTACGTCATCCAAAACTATGTTGTATGCGTTCAAATTCACACCAGGTCTATCTGTCTATCACAGGAAACTGTGAGTTAAGACAAACAGGTCATTTTCAGATTGATAAAGTGAGTGACAAAGTTGAATGTCACATGAATCCAAGCTGGAGCCTCAACTCCTTATATTCACACCATGGATGGAAATCTGAGAAATGGCTCACAAATGTCAGACAATGGCAATCTCCAGCAAAAGAAATTCTAAACATCAGCCTTTATTGGCATTGCCATCACTGAATGCCCCCAGTATCAATATCTTGGGATTACTATTGACTAGAAATTGAATGGGGCTAGCAATATATATGCAGTGGCTGCAACAACAGGTCATAGGGTGGGAATTCTGTGAGTAAGCCACCTCTTGCCTCCCCATCTACAAGGTAGAAGTCAGGAGCATGAGTGAATATTCTGAAAATGCTGAAATTCAACAAGATCCAAGAAGCGCAGCAGTATCAAGGACAAAGCAGTCTGTTTGATTGACCCTCTATAACATTCTCTATCATTGCCATGGACATAAAATGCAGCAGTGTGTTCCATCAACAAGATAAACTGCAATAACACACCAATGCTCCTTCACCAGCTTTTTCCAAACCAGGAACCATTACCATTTAGAAGGACAAAGACAGTAGATGCATAGGAATGCCACAGCCTGCAAGTTCCCCTCCAAGCCACACATCATCCTGACTTGAAACTATACCATAGTTCCTTCAATGTTGTTGGGTCAAAATCATGGAATTCCCTTCCTACCAGCACCCCCAAGAACTGCAGGTCATTTGAGAAAGCAGCTCACCACTATCTTCTCCAGAGCAATGAAGGAATAGGCAATAAATTCTGGCTTAGCCTGTGATGCCCATATCTAATGAATAAATCTAAAGAAGACAGTCTAAATTGTAACCAGATTTGCAAATTGACAAACAAGTAGTTAAGACAGCAAATTTTGACCAGGACACAAAGCACCTACAAAAATTGTTGATAGATTAAGTGAGTGGGCAAAGGTTTTCAGATGGAGAGTGTAGTGTGGCAAAATATGTGGGTATATACTTGGGTGGAAAAAAAGGAGAATTATTTAAATGGGAACAATAAACATAACACTGTAATATAGAGGGAATTGGATGCCCTCAGAAATAAATCACAAAATTTGGCATTAAGATACTGCAAATAATTTGAACGGCAAATGAATTTTTGGTCTTTATTGCAAAAAAGGTAGAATATAAAAGTATATGAGTCCTGTCAGAGTCACGGAGTCACACAGCATGGAAACAGACCTTTCAGCCCAACTCATCCATACCATGCAGAAAAGATTTACAAGGATGTTGTCGAGTTTGTAGAGTGTGAGTTAAAGGGAGAGGCTGGATAGGCTGGGGTATTTTTCCCTCGAGCTGAAGGGTGGCCATATAAGAATCATGAGAAGCGTGATAGGGTGAATAACCAAGATGTATTTCCTGGTGTGATGGAGTCCAAAACTAAATCGCATGGGTTTAAGGTGAGATGGGAAAGATTTACAAAGGACCTGAGGGTTAATATTTTCATTCAGAGGGTGGTGCTTGTATAGAACGAGCTGCCAAAGGAAGTGGTGGAGGCTAGCACAATTACAACATTTAAAACTCATCTGAATAGGAAGGGTTGATAAAGATATGGGCCAAATGCTAGCAAATAGGACCAGATCAGATTGGGATGTCTGCTGATGTGGATGAGTTGGACAGAAGAGTCTGTTTCCATGCTGTTTGACTGTATGATTATATTACTCTATAACTACTATAACTACTACCCCACTTGCCTGCATTTGGACCATTTCCCTCTAAACCTTTCCTATCCATGGAACTGTCCAAATGCCTTTTAAATGTTGTAATTGTACCCACCTCTACCATTTCCTCTGGTAGCTTGTTCCATGTATGCACCATCCACTGTGTGAAAAAGTTGCCCCTCAGGTCCCTTTTAAATCTTTCCTCTCTCACCTATGCCTTTTAGTTTTGAACTCCTCTACCCTGGGGAAAAGATCTTGGCTATTCAGCTTATGTGCATCCCTCATCACTTATCAACCTCTATGAGTTTTACAGCTTCCTATGCTGCAAGGAAAACAGTCCCAGCTTATTCAGCCCACCATTACAACTCGAATAGGGAAAGAGACCCTTTGGTCCAACCTGTCCATGCTGACCAGATATCCCAATCTAATCTAATCCCATTTGCCAGCACTTGGCCCATATCCCTCCAAACCCTTCCTATTCATATACCCATCCATATTTTGCAATGTTGCAATGTTTAAATGTTGCAATTGTACCAGCCTCCACCACTTCCTCTGGCAGCTCATTCCATACATGCATCACCTTCTGCATGGAAAAGTTGCCCTTTAGGTCCCTTTTATATCTTTCCCCTCTCATCCTAAACCTATGCCCTCTAGTTCTGGACTTCCTCACCCTAGGGAAAAGACTTTGTCTACTTATCCTATCATGCCCCTCGTGATTTTATAAACCTCTATAAGGTTTTACCTCAGCCTCCTATGCTCCAGGGAAAACATCCCCAGCTTATTCAGCCTCTCTCTATAGCTCAAATCCTCAACCAAACATTCTTGTAAATCATTCTTGCACCCTTTACAGTTTAATAAAATCCTTCCTATCACAGGTCGACCAGAATTGCACAAAGTACAATATAGCCTTACCAATGTCTTGTACAGCTACAACATAACATCCCAACTCCTCTACTCAATATTCTACCTGATGAAGGAAAACGTGCCAAATGCCTTCTCCACTTTCATGTCACCACTTTAAATGAACTATGTGCCTGCAATTCTCAATCTTTCTGTTTGACTACAGTCCCTAAGGCTCTACCATTTACTGAGTAAGTCCTGACCTGGTTTGACTTTCCAAAATTTATCTCCTTTGCCACTCCTTGGCCCACTGACTCAATTGATCAAGATTCTGTTGTACTCTTAGATAATCTTCTTCACTGTCCACTCTGCTACCGATTTTGGTGTTATCCTCAAAAGTGTTAACTAGGCTTTCTACACTCTCATCCAAATCATTTATATAAATGATGAACAACATGGACCCAGCACTGATCATTGCATCACCGCCGGTCAAAGGCCTCCAGTCTGAAGAACAACCCTCCATCATTACCCTCTGTCTCCTATGGTCAAGACAATTGTATATCCAATTGGCTAGCTCTCCATTGATCTCATGTGGTCTAATGTTACTAACTAGTCTACCATGCAAAACCTTGTCGAAAGCCTTACTGAAGTTCATGTAGTCAATGCCTACTGCTCTGCCTTCACCTACTTTCTTGGTTACCTCTTCAAAAAACTCAATCAAATTTGTGAGACGTGATTTCCCATGCACAAAGCCATATGAATATCCCTAATCAGCCCTTCCTGAAGAAGGGCTCATGCCTGAAACATTGATTCTCCTGCTCCTTGGATGCTGCCTGACCTGCTGCACTTTTCCAGCAACACATTTTCAGCTCTGATCTCCAGCATCTGAGTCCTCACTTTCTCTTATCCCTTATCAGTCCTTGCCTTTCCAAATTCATGTAGATCCTGTCTTTCAGAATCCCTTCCAACAACTAATCCACCATTAATATTAGGCTCAACAGTCTGTAGTTCTCTGGCTTTTCCTTGAAGCCTTTCTTAAATAATGGTACAATATTAGCCACCTTTCAGTCTTCCAGCAGCTTACCTGTGGCTCTCTATGATACAAAACTCACTGCTAGGGCCCCTGTAATTTCTTCCCACAACATCCTGGAATACATTTGATCAAGAACTAATGATTTATCTACCTTTATATGTTTTAAGACGTCCAGCACCTCCTCTTCTGTAACGTGGACTATTCTGAAGTCATCACTATTTATTTCCCTGATTTCCCTAGCTGCCATGTCTTTCTCCACAGTAAACATTGATGTGAAATATTTGCTTGGAATCTCACCTATCTCCTCTGGCTCCACCTATAGATGGCCTCATTGCTCTAATGGGGCCCTATTCTCTCCCTAGGTATTCTTTTAAGACCATAAGACATAGGAGTGGAAGTAAGACCATTCGGCCCATCGAGTCCACTCCGCCATTCAATCATGGCTGATGGGCATTTCAACTCCACTTACCAGCATTCTCCCCGTAGCCCTTAATTCCTCGAGACAACAAGAATCTATCAATCTCGGCCTTGAAGACATTTAGCGTCCCGGCATCCACTGCACCCTGTGGCAATGAATTCCACAGGCCCACCACTCTCTGGCTGAAGAAATGTCTCCGCATTTCTGTTCTGAATTGACCCCCTCTAATTCTAAGGCTGTGTCCACGGGTCCTAGTCTCCTCGCCTAATGGAAACAATTTCCTAGCGTCCACCCTTTCCAAGCCATGTATTATCTTGTACGTCTCTATTAAGTCTCCCCTTAATCTTCTAAACTCCAATGAATATAATCCCAGGATCCTCAGCCGTTCCTCATATGTTAGACCTGCCATTCCAGGGATCATCCGTGTGAATCTCCGCTGGACACGTTCCAGTGCCAGTATGTCCTTCCTGAGGTGTGGGGACCAAAACTGGACACAGTACTCCAAATGGGGCCTAACCAGAGCTTTATAAAGTCTCAGTAGCACAATGGTGCTTTTATATTCCAATCCTCTTGAGATAAGAGACACCACTGCATTCGCTTTCTTAATCACGGACTCAACATGCATGTTTACCTTTAGAGAATCCTCGACTAGCACTCCCAGATACCTTTGTACTTTGGCTTTACGAATTTTCTCACCATTTAGAAAGTAGTCTATGCTTTTATTCTTTTTGCCAAAGTGCAAGACCTCGCACTTGCTCACGTTAAATTCCATCAGCCATTTCCTGGACCACTCTTCCAACCTGTCTAGATCCTTCTGTAGCCTCCCCACTTCCTCAGTACTACCTGCCTGTCCACCTAACTTCGTATCATCAGCAAACTTCGCTAGAATGCCCCCAGTCCCTTCATCCAAATCATTAATATATAATGCGATTAGCTGTGGCCCCAACACTGAACCCTACGGGAAACCGCTCGTCACCGGCTGCCATTCTGAAAAAGAACCTTTTATCCCAACTCTCTGCCTTCTGTTAGACAGCCAATTCTCAATCCATACCAGTAGCTCACCTCGAACACCATGGGCCCTCACCTTGTTCAGCAGCCTCCCATGTGGCACCTTATCAAAGGCCTTTTGAAAATCTAGATAGACCACATCCACTGGGTTTCCCTGGTCTAACCTACTTGTCACCTCTTCAAAGAATTCCAACAGGTTTGTCAGGCACGACCTCCCTTTACTAAATCCATGTTGACTTGTTCTAATCAGACTCTGCTCTTCCAAGAATTTAGAAACCTCATCCTTAATGATGGATTCTAGAATTTTACCAACAACCGAGGTTAAGCTAATTGGCCTATAATTTTCCATCTTTTGTCTTGATCCTTTCTTGAACAAGGGGGTTACAACAGCCATCTTCCAATCATCCAGGACCTTTCCTGACTCCAGTGACTTTTGAAAGATCTCAACCAATGCCTCCGCTATTTCCCCAGCCACCTCTCTCAGAACTCTAGGGTGTATCCCATCGGGGCCAGGAGATTTATCAATTTTAAGACTTTTTAACTTTTCTAGCACTCTCTCTTTCATAACAGCAACCATACTCAACTCAGCCCTGTGACTCCCTTTAATTGTTGAGATATTACTCATGTCTTCCACTGTGAAAACTGACGCAAAGTACTTGTTAAGTTCTCCTGCTATGTCCTTATCTCCCATCACTAGGCTTCCAGCATCAGTTTGAAGTGGCCCAATGTCTACTTTGGCCTGTCGTTTGTTTCTTATGTACTGAAAGAAACTTTTACTATCATTTCTAATATTACTGGCTAGCCTACCTTCATATTTGATCCTCTCATTTCTCATTACACTCTTTGTTATCCTCTGTTTGTTTTTGTATCCTTCCCAATCTTCTGATTTCCCACTGTTCTTAGCCACTTTATAGGATCTCTCTTTTTCTTTAATACATTTCCTGACTTCCTTTGTCAGCCATGGTTGTCTAATCCCTCCCCGGATAATCTTTCTTTTCTTGGGGATGAACCTTTGTACAGTGTCCTCAATTATACCCACAAACTCCTGCCATTTTTGCTCTACTGTCTTCCCGGTTAGCCTCTGCTTCCAGTCTATTTTTGTCAGTTCCTCTCTCATGCCCTCATAATTACCTTTATTTAACTGTAACACCACTACATTCGATTTTGCCTTCTCTCTTTCAAACTCCAGACTGAACTCTACCATATTATGATCGCTGCTTCCTAAGGGTTCCCTTACTTTAAGATCTTTTATAGAGTCTGGTTCATTGCAAAGCACTAGGTTCAGAATAGCCTGCTCCCTTGTGGGCTCCATGACAAGCTGTTCCAAAAAACCATCTTGTAAGCATTCCATGAATTCCCTTTCTTTGGATCCACTAGCAACATTATTTACCCAGTCCACCTGCATATTGAAGTCTCCCATGATCAATGTGACCTTGCCTTTCTGACATGCCTTCTCTATTTCCCGGTACATGTTGTGTCCCTGGTCCTGACCACTGTTAGGAGGTCTATACACAACTCCAATTATGGTTTTTATTGCCTTTGTGGTTCCTCAATTCCACCCACACAGACTCCACATCATCCGACGCGATGTCATTCAATACCATTGATTTAATTTTGTTCTTAACTAACAAGGCAACCCCACCCCCTCTGCCCACCTCTCTGTCTTTTCGATAAGTTGAAAAACCATGGAGGTTTAACTGCCAGTCCTGACCCCCCTGTAACCAAGTCTCTGTGATGCCTACCACATCATGATCATTCACTATTATCTGTGCCATTAGTTCATCGGCTTTGTTATGAATGCTACGAGCATTCAGGTAAAGTGCCTTAATGCTAACTTTCTTATCATTAGAGATGTTGGAAGTCATACGATGTCCTAAGTTATCCTTGCTTTTTTCTGCATTCTCAGTCTGCCTCAATTTTAAATCCGCCTGGACACATGCTATCCTGCTGCTTATCTTTCCCTTTAACACCATACTCCCTGTCGCTTTCACTTTCCCTTCCCCCCAACTCAGAAGTTTAAAGTCCTACTGACCACCCTATTTATCCTTTTGCTCTTAACATACTTGTAGAATCTCTTTACAGCCTCCTTTGCTGTATCTGCCAAAGCTATCTCATGTTCCCTTTTTTCCCCTCCTGATTTCCTTCCTCATTAGTGGGTGGCACGGTGGCACAGTGGTTAGCACTGCTGCCTCACAGCGCCTGAGACCCGGGTTCAATTCCCGACTCAGGCGACTGACTGTGTGGAGTTTGCATGTTCTCCCCGTGTCTGTGTGGGTTTCCTCCGGGTGCTCCGGTTTCCTCCCACAGTCCAAAGATGTGCAGGTCAGGTGAATTGGCCATGCTAAATTGCCCATAGTGTTAGGTAAGGGGAAAATGTAGGGGTATGGGTGGTTTGCGCTTCGGCGGGTCGGTGTGGACTTGTTGGGCCGAAAGGCCTGTTTCCACACTGTAAGTAATCTAATCTAATTTCTCTCTTAAGATGGAAAATTATAGGCTAATTAGCCTTACCTCGGTTGTTGGTAAAATTCTAGAATCCATCATTAAGGATGAGGTTTCTAAATTCTTGGAAGAGCAGAGTCTGATTAGAACAAGTCAACATGGATTTAGTAAGGGGAAGTTGTGTCTGACAAACCTGTTGGAATTCTTTGAAGAGGTGACAAGTAGGTTAGACCAGGAAAACCCAGTGGATGTGGTCTATCTAGACTTCCAAAAGGCCTTTGATAAGGTGCCACATGGGAGGCTGCTGAGCAACATGAGGGCCTATGGTGTTCGAGGTGAGCTACTGGTATGGATTGAGGATTGGCTGTCTGACAGAAGGCAGAAAGTTGCCATTTCTTTTTCAGAATGGCAGCCAGTGACCAGCGGTGTCCCGCAGGGTTCAGTGTTGGGGCCGCAGCTGTTCACATTATATATTAATGATTTGGATGAAGGGACTGGGGGCATTCTGGCGAACTTTGCCGATGATATGAAGTTAGGTGGACAGGCAGGTAGTACTGAGGAAGTGGGGAGGCTGCAGAAGGATCTAGACAGTTTGGGAGAGTGGTCCAGGATGAGGTTTCTAAATTCTTGGAAGAGCAGAGTCTGATTAGAACAAGTCAACATGGATTTAGTAAGGGGAAGTTGTGTCTGACGGAATTCAATGTGAGCAAATGCAAGGTCCTGCACTTTGGAAAAAAGAATAAAAAGAATAAAAGCATAGACTACTCTCTAAACGGTGAGAAAATTCGTAAAGCCAAAGTACAAAGGGATATGGGAGTGCCAGTCGAGAATTCTCTGAAGGTAAACATACAGGTTGAGTCCGTGATTAAGAAAGTGAATGCAATGTTGTCATTTATCTCAAGAGGGTTGGAATATAAAAGCACTGTTGTGCTACTGAGACTTTACAAAACTCTGGTTAGGCCCCATTTGGAGTACTGTGTCCAGTTTTGGTCTCCACACCTCAGGAAGGGCATACTGGCACTGGAGCGTGTCCAGCGGAGATTCACACGGATGATCCCTGGAATGGTAGGTCTAACATACGAGGAACGGCTGAGGATCCTTGGATTGTATTCATTGGAGTTTAGAAGATTAAGGGGAGATTTAATAGAAACTTACAAGATAATACAGTGCTTGGAAAGGGTGGACGCTAGGAAATTGTTTCCATTAGGTGAGGAGACTAGGACCCGTGGACACAGCCTTAGAATTAGAGGGGGTAAATTCAGAACAGAAATGCGGAGACATTTCTTCAGCCAGAGAGTGGTGGGCCTGTGGAATTCATTGCCGCAGAGTGCAGTGGATGCTAAATGTCTTCAAGACAGAGATTAATAAATTCTTGATGTCACAAGGAATTAAGGGCTACGGGGAGAATGCGGGTAAGTGGAGTTGAAATGCCCCTCAGCCATGATTGAAACGGCGTAGTGGACTTGATGGGCCAAATGGCCTTACTTCCACTCCTATGTCTTATGGTCTTATGGTCTTAAGTGTACTCCTACACTCTCTGCATCCTTCAAGGGATTCTTTTGATCTCAGATGCCTATACCTGCCTTATGCCTCCTTCTTTGCCTTGACCAGAGCTTCCATATTTCTTGTCAACCAGTATTCCCTACTTTTGCCAGCCTTGCCCTTCACACAGGAACATACTGGCCCTGAACCCTCATTATCTTGCTATTGAAAATCTCCCACTTGCCAGATGTCTCTTTATCTGTGAACAGCCTTCCCCAATCAACTTTTGAATGTTCCTGTGTAATGCCATAAAAATTGGCCTTGCCCCAGTTTAGAACTTTAACTTGTGAATCAGACCCATCCTTTTTGTTAACTATTTAAAACTAATAGAATTATGTCCACTGGTCCCTAGTGCACCCTCACTAAACCTCAGTTACTTGTCACTGTTCTAAATGCATAGGACTTTGTTGAGTTCACATTTCAAGTACTTTGTATAGTTTTGCTTCCCTTATTTAATGAAGGATACACCTACTTTGTGTACCTCTGCACAGAGGTAGGCAGACTTTCTGATTTCCTCCAACCTTTTCTAATTTTGTTTTGGATCACCAGCATCCATAGTGTTTTGCTCTTATATAGTGAGATGAAATGGTTAGTTAAGGAGGAAATGTTGAGTAAGGAGGAAAGCTTGAGCAGGCATGGCCTAACTAGATTGGATCTACACCTAAATGAGGAGATCCTTGCCTTAGAAATGATGCAACAAAGGTTCATGAGGTTGATTCTTGGGCTGAATGGCTTTCCTCTGAGGAGAGACTGTATAGACTAGGCCTCTGCTCTCTAGACCCTTGAAAGCTGATACGTGATCTTATTAGAACTTTTACAATTCTGAGGGGGTTTGACAGAGTATATTGAGAGGATGTTTCCCCTTGTGGGATGTGAGAGGCCCTTGTGATGGTTGTTGTTTTCTGCAAAAATCGTAAGGCTGAGTCATGGGAGGGGTATATATTAAGCTAGACATACTTGCAAGCAGTTACAAGTAACTGTATCTTGCTTCTACAAAAATTGCATGGCGGAATCAATGAAGTATATACCAAGAAATAATTAACCGAAAAGGAAGGTGATCAACTGGTAGAAACAGATGTATTGACATGACCGTTGCAAATTGTCACGCACATAGGGAGTTAGTATGAATAAGATAACCAAATAAGACCCAGTGTTGCATCAGCAAAAGTAATACGACTCAGCTATCAAGGGTGGCGAGGGGGGGGGGGCGTGCGTTGCACACCAACAACAGGCCACACACAGATCTGGTAAGCCAATTAGATCAATTAGATTAGCAACTGCACAGAGCAATACAACTATCAGATATGAAGTAAAAGGGGGAGTACCGAGAGACTCAATTGAACTATATAAATTGTAATGTAACCTCCTGATCGGTGTGCCTCCTTTAATGGTCACCCGTCTTGCAAGACCGTTTGAATAAAGACTGCTTCAGAATTTGACTCGGACTGAAATTATTAAACAGTGAGCTTCGTTTCTCACATGGGGGAGTTTAGAACTCAGGGTGGAGAGGGGGCAAGTTTCAGAATATGGGCTCTCCCATTTAAAGACAATACAATATTTCTTTGCCTGAAAGTCATTAGCCTTTGGAATTCACTACACCAGAGAAACATTAATGCCAGATTATTGAATATATGCAAAGCTGAGTTACACAATTTTATTTCTATGCTGAAGTCAATGATTATGAAGTTGGTGGTTGGCTAAAAAATTAAATTACGTCATAGCTGAAATCAGTCATGGTCTTATTGGAGCAGGCCTGAGGGGCTAAATGGCTGATTCCTGTTTCTCATGTGACTTCTGGATTACTGGACCACAATTTGGCAGCTGTCAGAGGTCCCTGCACAACAGAAGCAAGATGCAAGTAAATTGAAAGCTGCAAACTTATTTCAGAAGCAATATATTTTATTATGTTGCTCCTTTTCTCTTTGTGTTTGAGTCCTTCTCACGTCCTTGCTTTTAAACTCACTCCAATTCCACACTCACTGAGTTGAACTATATTTTTAAGAGGCTGGCCTCTTGAATTCACAACAAGCTGAGAAGCATTTTAGTCTTCACTGTGGCATCAAAATGAATTCAAAAAAGTCCTTGAATGGAAATAAACCTGACTTAATGAAAGATCAAGTTGTTCCTTTGTCAGGCAAGAAATAGCCTTGAATTTTCAAGCTTTTAGAATTAATGACATGTGGTGTATGCTTTCTTCTGTAAAATGCAATTCAAACATGCATAGTTAAATTCAGCAGCTATTGATTTTGATTAAAAAAAACCTTTTGCAGAAATTTTCATGAAAAGTTATTGATGAAGTTTTTGTACTTTTGTTCTTTTTTTATACATAGGCATTTTCAGAAGACCTCATTATTTCTAACTGGTAAATGAATGATTACCTTGGACGGCAGTGGGGGAAGGGTTACATTTATTATTGTCTCATTTCTTTTGCCTTTTATGGATATTCACAGAAATATGTGGTTACTATTAGTAGAACAGGACTATTCCATAAAGCAAGATCTAATCTTGGCTATTGTGTCAGAAATATTTGTGCATCAGTTTAGGGTTCACCTTATTTAACACAGTTTATATATCAATCAAGTCTGCAGGATGTCCACCTGAGTAAAAGCTTTGCTGTTTTTCCTTATAACTTGTTTCCTCTAATGGGAGAAAGTGAGGACTGCAGATCATGGAGATTAGAGTCAAAAAGTGTGGCTCTTAAAAAGCACAGCCAGTCAGGCAGCATCTGAGGAGCAGGAGAGTCGACATTTTGAGCATAAGCTCTTCCTCATGAATGTGGGGGTCCCAAGGATATGAGAGATAAATAGTGGGGGAGGAGAGTGGGGGGTGTAGTGTAGTTGGGCTGGGCAGATGGTAGTTGGGAATGCGATAGGTAGATAAGGGGGTGGGGGGGGTGATGGTAATAGGTCGGAGTGGAGGTTGGAGCATATAGGTGGGAAGGAAGATGGATAGTTAAGACGGTTCAAGAGGGTGGTGCTGAGCTGGAGAGTTGGATCTGAGATAAGGTGGGGGAGGGGAAGATGAAGAAACTGGTGAAATCAGGTTGATCCTGTGTGGTTGGAGGGTCCCAAGGTGGAAAATGATGCGTTCTTCCTGCATGGGTCAGGTGGCTAGAATTTGGCGGTGAAGGCAGCCCAGGACTAGCATGTCCTTGGTGGAGGGGAGGGGGATTTGAAGTGGTCAGCCACAAGGTGGTAGAGATGTTCTCTGAAACATTCCGCAAGTTGGTGTCCTGTCTCCCCAATGTAGAGGAGACCACATCGAGAGCAAAGGACACAGTAGATGAGGTGGTGGAGGTGTACGAGAATCTGTGTTGATGTGAAATGATCCTTTGGGGCCTTGAATGGAGGTGAGGGGGAGGTGTGGGCACAGGTTTACACCTCTTGCAGTGGCAAGGGAAGGTGCTGGGAGTGGAGGATGGGTTGGTTGGGGAGGAGGGCATGGACCTAACTGGGGAGTCATGGAGGGAATGGTCTCTGTGAAACACAGATAACGGTGGGACAGAAGACAGAAATGTATTTCTGGTGGGGTCTGTTTGTAGGTGGTGAAAATGGTGGAGGTTGATGCGTTGTATCCGGAGGTTGGTGGGGTGGAAGGTGAAGACCAACAGTGTCCTGTCCTTCTTACAATTGGAGGGGTGGGGTTCAAGGGCAGAGGTGCGGGAAATGGAGGAGATGTACTGGAGGGCATTGTTGATCTTGTGGCGGGGAAATTGCAGTCCTTGAAAAAGGAGGCCATAGGGGATGTTCTGGAGTAGAATTGATCCTCCTGGGAGCAGATGCAATGGAGGCGAAGGAATTGGGAGTAAGGGATAGCATTTTTACAGGTGGCAGGGTAGGAGGAGGTGTAGTGCAGGTAGCTGTGAGAGTCGGTGGGTTTGAAGTAGATGTCCGTGTTGAGTTGGTCACTGGAAATGGAGATGGAAAGGTCCAGGAAGGGGAGGCAGGTGTTCCAGATAGTCCAGGTCAACTCGACGTCAGGTTGTAAGGTGTTCGTGAAGTTGATGAACTGTTCAACTTCCTTGAGGGAGCACGAGGTGGTGCCAATACAGATTTGATGTGATGAAGGTAGAGATGGGGAATGGTGCCAGTGTAGCTGCAGAAGATGGACTGTTCCATGTACCCGACAAAGAGGTAGGCATAGCTGGGACCCAAGCGGATGCCCTTCGTTGCCCTGTTGGTCTGAAGGAGGTGGGAGGATTCGAAGAAGTTGTTAAGGGTGAGAACCAGTTCAGCCAATTGAATGAGTGTGTCAATGGAAGGATACTGGTTGAGTCGGTGGGTGAGGATGGAATGGAGGGCTTGGAGGCCTTCCTCATGGTGGATGGATGTGTTCAGGGATTGGATGCCCATGGTGGAGATGAGGCATGGGGGGGAGGGGGGAGGGAACTGAAAGTCATGGAGGAGGTGGAGGGCGTGGGTAGTGTCCCGAATGTATAGGGGGAGATCCTGGACCAAGGGGGAACAGGACGGTATCAAGATATGTAGAGATAAGTTCCGTGAGGCAGGAGCAGGCTGAGACGATGGATTGACCAGGGCAGTCAGCTTTATGAATTTTAAGTAAGAGGTAGAACTGGGCGTTACAGAATTCTGGGACTATGAGGTTGGAGGCTGTGGATGGGACATCCCCTGAAGTGATAAGATTGTGGATGGTCTGGGAGATGATGGTTTGGTGATAGGAGGTGAGGTTGTGGTCAAGAGACCAGTAGGAGGAGGTATCCATGAGTTGGTGCCTGCCTTAAGCGGTACAGGTCGGTGCGCCAAACTACCACTGCGCCCAACGTGCTCCCCCCCCCCACCCCACCTTGTCCACTGGTTTGATGTTGAGTTTGGGGTTGGAGTAGAGGGAGTGTAGGGCTGCGTGTTCCAAGGGTGAGAGGTTGGAGTGGGTGAGGGGGGTGGAGAGGTTGAGGCAGTCGATGTCACAGCAGCAATTGGAAATGAATAGATCGAGGGTGGGTAACAGACCAGCAAGGGGTGTCCAAGTGGATGGAATGTATTGGAGGCAGGAGAAGGGGACCTTGGAGGTTGGGGGAGGAGGGGGGGGAGCGGCGGGGGGGAGGAGAGGGGTGGAGGGGGAAGCCCTGATGGAAAAAATAAGCGCAGAGGCAGAGCTGTGGGAAGAAAATTTTGTCACAATGTGTGTTGAATTTGTGATTTGGTGATGCCAGTGTTGGACTGGGGTGTACAAAGTTAAAAATCACACAACACCAGGTTATAGTCCAACAGGTTTAATTGGAAGCACACTAGCTTTCGGAGCGATGCTCCTTCATCAGGTGACAATCAATTAAACCTGTTGGACTATAACCTGGTGTTGTTTGATTTTTAACTGTGCTAAATTTGTTGATCTGGGAGCAGAGGGGAATGAAGGTGAGGCCTTTAGTGAGGACTGATTGTTCATCCTCAGAGATGGGGAGGTCTGGGGGCATGGTAAAAACATGACAGGGCTGAGAGCTAGGACTTGGTGTGGGGCTGGAGTTGGGAGTGGGGGCAGAGACTGTCTCTGGAGTGAGTGTGCTTATGGTATCGTGGGTGATGTCACCAACTGAAGCGATGCTCACCCTGGGAGTTAGGGGGGCAGAGGCGGGCAATCAGTGGCATCCGCAGGGGTGGAAGTGATGTTCCATTTGACATTCCTGATGTCTTCACCCTCCAATCACAACAGGACAGAACACTCCGGTCCTCACCACCCCACAAACCTCCAGATTAAACGCATCATCCTTTGTCATTTCCACCACCTATAAACAGTCCCCATGACCAGAGATATATTTCCATTCCCACCTTTATCTATGTTTGCAGACCATTCCTTCCATGACTCCCTACTTAGGTCCACGCACCCCTCCATCCCCACCCCCACCTCACCAATCAACCCTCCACTCCCAGCTCCTTCCTTTGACACCTCAAGAGGTATAAAACCTGCACCCGCATCTCTCCCCTTACCTCCATCCAAGCCCGAAAGGTTCCTTCCACATCTGACAGATTCTCTTGCACCTCTATACACGTCGTCTACAGTGTCTGTTGCTCTTGATGTGATCTCCTCTACATTGGGAACGCAGGATGCCAACTTGTGGAATGTCTCAGAGAACATCTCTGGGATACAGGCACTAAACAACCCCACCACCCCGTGGCCAACCACTTCAACCCCTCTCCTCCTCCCACTCCTCCAAAGACATGCAAAACCTGGGCCTCCTCCACTGCCAAATTCTAGCCACCTGATGCCTAAAGGGAGAATGTCTCCTCTTCTACCTTGGGACCCTCCAGACACATGGGATCAATGTCAATTTCACCAGTTCCTCATCTCCCCTCCCCACACCTTATCCCAGATCCAACCCTCCAACTTTACACCATACTCATGAATTGTCCTACCTGCCCATCTTTCTTCCAACCTATCCACTCTACCCTCCACTCTGACCTATCACCAACACCCCCCACCTTCATCTACTTATTGTATTCTCAGCTACACAACCCCTCCCTCCCTACCCCACCATTTATGTCTCAGCCCCCTTGGGCATCCCCCACATTCCTGATGAAGAGCTTATGCTCGAAACTTCGACTCTCCTGCTCCTCGGATGTTGCCTGACCGACTGCACGTTTCCAGTACCACGCTTTTGACCTCACTTCCTCTAATGGGTTTAATATCATATCAAGATCAAATTATCCTTATGTAAAACCTTTAATGTATTAAAGCAACTCAAGATGATTCACAGTAACATTATAGAATAAAAATATGACACTGAGTCACATAAAGGAATCTTAGGTCAGAGGTCAAAATGCTAGATGGAAGAGGTGGGTTTTACAACAGGACTACAAGGAGGAGAAAAAGTTAGAGAGGCTGATAGTGCACAGAAAACATTCAAGAGCTTGTGGCATAGACAATGGAATACATGATTTTCAGTGATGTAGCAACTGGTCAAGGGGCCGAAATAAAGGACAGCAAACAAATTGGAGAGTTGTGCTGTTGATGGGAATGTTAGGTGAAGAGATTTGGTGTGAACATGAATATTTGCAACATAGTTTTGGATGACCTTAATCCTATGCATAATGGATCAAATAGCTGTACAGATCAGGTGGTTGCACTAGGACCTGAGAATAACTGACAAGAATAACTGAAAGCTTTTCATTTTGCACTTACCAGATCAATTTGCAAACAAAATAAAAGTAGGAGGTTGGCAAGTAGATGCTCATTGCTAGAGGCGTAGCCATGGAGAATGAACCAGTTATGTGATGACTGACTGTTAACTGATAGGCTTTGTTTAAATTTAAACCAGAAAAGTTGACTCTGATTCATCATGGCATTTACTTGGGAAAGTTAAGGCTGTGGCATTTCTTGTTGAGTTGGCACAGATGTCTTATGTGCAGGTTCTTGTTGTCTGTAAAGAACAAGCTATATTAAAAATACAGCTGTTAGTACAGCTGCCTCACAGTGCCACGGATCTGGTTCCAATTCTACCCTTGGGCGACTGCCTGTGTGGAGTTCCACATTCCACCCTTGTTTGCATGGGTTTCTTCTGGTTACTCCAATTTCCTCCCCCAGTCCAAATATGGGCAGGCTAGGTGAATTGGCTGTGGCAAATACAGGGTTACATGGATATGCTAAGTTGGATACTCTTTGGAGGCTTGGTGTGGGCTCGTTGGGCCAAATAGCCTACTTCCACACTGTAAGGATTCTATGAATCTACGAAAAATGTAGCTTCCAGTAAATGGAAGTGCATGACTCTGCCTGCCCCAACTGAAGATCTTAAATCCTCTTCAGTGTAATTTGAAGCACATTTGGGATTATTTAGTAATTGTTTTCCAGTTGAGGAATCACACCTAATGTTGGACATATGTTTTGAGTTTCATGAACACAAATTAGTTGGATATGGTCAGTACCATGCTTGAGGCTTTGACAAAGGCATTTCAACACAATTTGTGTTTTTTCAGCAAGTCAAAAATGTACATCATGGGAGACCAAGGAGCGCATTTGAACAGTCAAGATTAGAGGTAACAAAGCCAGAAATTATCTCTTCAACAGCAAATGGGTGAGACAGAGGCAAAGTCAGCTGATATTCCAGAGGTGAAAGTAGTCAAATACACTGAAGTCATGAATATGCTCATCTCAGAGACTAATATGACATGCAAGTGTGGAAATGACTGTTTTAGTACCAGACTACTGACAAGGAAAGGGATTGAATTGATAGCAAGTGGGACTAGTTTAGTTTGGGAAACTCAGTTGCCATGGATAAGTTGGACTGAAAGGACTGTTTCTTGCTGACATACTCTATGATTCTATGACTATAAGTGGGGAGACTGATGAAGCAAGAATTGGCCAGGTTGCATTGGGCACCAGACCAAAAACTATGGCTTCGGTCCTTTCAATAATTAACTGGAAGAAGTTTCTACTTGTCCAATACTTAATATTGAAGAAGCAGTCTGATAATTCAGCAATAGCAAGGAGCTGAGTTAAGTGATGGTAATGCAGACTCAGGGGGTGTCATCAGCATACATAAAAAAATGAGTGTTCTGAACGTGGTGAAGTTGCTAAGGGATAGAATATAAGTGATAAATATGTTCTCCAGGCACAGATCTTTGGAGAACACTTTAGGTGAAAGTATGCGAACAGGAAGAAAAGCTGATGTTACGATTTTTGTTCTTTATTCATTTATGGGATATAGGCATCATACTGGGCCAGCATTTATTGCCCATCCCTAATTACCCTTGAGAAGGGGTTGATGATATATTTCCAAGTCAAGTAGGTGAGTAGCTTGGATGGAAATTGGAGGTGGTGTTCCCATGTATCTGCTATTCTTGCCCACCTGGCTGGTAGTGGTCATCGATGGAAGGGGTTGACTATGGAGCCTTTCTGCAGTGCATCTTATAGCCAGTACACCCTGTTGTTAATGAGTGTCATGTGTTTTTGTGAATATGGGCTCCTCCACCCTGGATGGTGTCAAGCTTTTTGAGTGTTTTTGGAGCTGCACCCATCCAGGCAAGTAGTGAATAGCAAAGGTCTTTACTCTAGGGTGAGGAATTCAGAAACAGGGGGCATTTTTATAAAGTGAGAAGCAAAAGATTTAAAAGGGACTTGAGGGGCAATCTTTTCACACAGAAAAGGTGGTTCGTATGTGAAATGAACTGCCAGGGGAAGTGATAGGCACAGATACAACATTTAAAAGAACATTCGGAAAGGCACATGAATAGGCAAGATTTAAAGGGATATGGGCCAAATGCAGGCTAGTCGGACCAGTTTAGTTTGGGAAATTCAATTGCCATGGATAAGTTGAACTGAAGGGACTGTTTCTTCTTGAATTACGCTTTGATTCTATGGCTGTAAGTGGAAAGACAGATGAAACTATAATTGGCCAGGTTGGATTTGTCTAGATTTTGTGTGCAAGGTGTATTGGCCTAATCTCTACATCTATAATGTAGGCATTTTCAGCTCTTTCATTATTGAGGATAGGGATGCTTATGGAGCCTCCTCCTCCAATGAGTCATTTAATTGTGTACTATTAATTGCAACTAGATTTGGTAGGACAGAGCATCCCACCAGACCCATCCCCTATCTCACCCTGTAACACTGCATTTCTATTACTACTCTATCTAGCCTGCGCATCCCTGGACACCATGTGCCTTTTTGCAAGGCCAATCCATCTAACCTGTACATCTTTGGACTATGGGAGGAAACCAGAGCGCCCAAAGCAAACCCACACAGACACAGGGAGAATGTGCAAACTTCATACAGTCACTCGAATTGAACCTGGGCCCCTGACACTGGGAGGATAGGGATGTTTATGTGTAGCAGAGTGAGCTAACCACTGAGCCACCTTATATGCTTTGCCTTTCTTACTGGTTCCCTCAACACCTGTTGAAGACCCAATCTAGCAGCTATGTCCTTTAGAACTCCACCAGCTCAGTCAGTAATGGTGCTGCCGAGTCACTCTTCGTGACAGACATTGAAGTCTCCACTCAGAGTACACTCTGAAACATTGCCACCCTCAGTGCTTCCTTCAAGTAGTGTTCAACATGGAGGAGAAGCAATTCATGAGCCAAGGGGGAAGTGATGTATACCATTCAGATAGAGGTTTCCTTACCAATGTTTGACTTGGAACGATGAGATATTAATGGTGTCTGGATTCAATGTTAAAGACTACCAGGACATTTCCCTCCCAACAGTATTCCACTTTGTGCCACCTCTGCTGGGTTCTACCCTGCTGGTGGGAAGGAGATGGTGTTGGTCTTTTCTGGGACATTGTCTCTAAAGTTATGCTGTGCATTGACTGCAGTAAATCCAAATTACTTAGAAAATATTTATGTGTAAAAGCTTGTAGTCTATCAGCATGTTATTTGTGAAGGTGTCCTTTGCTGAACTTCTGGTGGCAAAACTTGCACAACTGAAAAGTAAGGTAAATTCACATTTTGTATGTGAATGTATTAAAGTGGTTATCCTAATCATAACAGAAAAGGATTATATGAAAGAAGAATATAAAACATTTGAAATGAACAATCTGTCAGTACCTGAAAAGGGAGAAAATTACACACATTGGGTAAATGTTAGCATACACTGGCTTGTCCAGCTGTCACTTTACCTTGAGTGTTACTGAAAAAAAGATTTAAAGTTAAATTTTGCAAATTGTCTTGATGAGTGCAAGATAAAATGCTCCAACAAAGGGTGTCTATTTTCAGCAGTACTCATGTTACTTTGCCTCACAAAAACACTTCTCATGGCCAACAATTATATCATTAATTGGCTCCATACAGATGGAACAGGTGAGATCATGAGTCTATATATTTTGAGTTTCGATTGCATTATCTAGACCATGCCAAAGAGATGGGCCTGGAAATATTTCTGCTTTCATGCATTTAATACCATGAAATCAAAGGCTATTTGGTTAATATGCACTTACCACTGAGGCTCCAAGCCTTGTAAACTTCTCTATCCAAACAAATGCAGCAAAAGCTTCTTCATCTGGTGAAAGTGCTTTTAGATTTGGAATTCCAATCTTTAATACAATATTGCTATGATTCCAGCTTCAATATAAATCACAATAAAATCTCGCTTGATAGATCTTATATAGGAACAAATTACTGAAGATGGTGGAATCTGTACTTAAAACAACAAATGCTGGAGATCACTGTGGGTCAGACATCTTATGTTTTCTTTCAAATGTTTGTTAATGTGGTAATCAGTGACTGTAAAGTAGTCACGCGAGGCTGCAGAGTTTCTTTAACAACAGAGCAGAAGTGTATTACAAAAATAAGCTTTCTATGTATAGAACATAATATAGAAAAATCTTAAAACATACAGCAAAAAAAAAGTTTCCAACTCATTACACAACTCCAGAAAAGTATGTTCCATCTCTCAACTTGTTAGGAGTCTACTTCACTGACTTCTGAGAGCTTCTTTTCTATGGACTGTGGAGCCAATTTAATGAACTTTTTCCAAATCTTCCACAACTCAGAAAGTAAGCTTTCTCCATTCTAATAACCTGTACATTTCTAAACAAACTCTTCTGATTATAAAGGTTCACAAACTAAACCTTTCTGCTGAGATGACTCTTTTTTTCCTGAACTATGTTATATTCCTGTAAAGAGAGAAAACTAAATTTGTTTTTGACTCCAGCCAAGCTTCCACTGAACTGCCCTAAAAAACTTCTATTCTCTGGATTTTGTAAACAAACCTCAATCCTTCATTGTCCCGAATGGAAAACAAGCTAATGGCCTTAATTGTTTACTCATACATCATAAAGTACCATGGTATAGACATTTTTTCCACAAGCACACCAGAGGGATCTATAGGCACTTGCTTTCTAAGCAATATTGAAATAAGTTTTACAAAGACTTTGAAAGAGAACCTATCACAGAAGTAACCAAAATCCATATGCGACTACTTTAAAATCCAAACTTTAAAAACAATACCAACACAGAAATTACATACCTTTCATCACTCAAATACTAGAGCAGCTGTGATTAAAACATCAGAAAATTGTCATAGATTTCTTTAATGAAAGTGTAAGCATTTTTTATGCACTGATTTCACTATAAGAAGGGAACAATTTTCCTTGTAGTGCTGTATCTATGGACTCGCTTGTTCTGTCATCATGCTCTGCTCAACATAACTTGAAAGTTGTATTTCCTTCTAATACCATTCATAGTCTATCAATGATAATACTTTTGCTCTCAAGCAAATTTCCTTTGTACATAAACCTTAACAACTGTAACATGTTTCCCGTACATACATACCTTGTGCATACATTCTTAGGCTAGGTAGCAGCAGTCTCTGAGATAAAACTGTAGGTTCAGGCAGGCTGAAAATTCTTAGTGCACTATGAGCAGGAACATCTTATCAATGAGTTTTTAAGGTGCTGACTAACCACTCAAGCAAATATATAAAAAAAATTAATTTTAAAACAGCAGTGTAATTCTCTAGTCCCTTGCCCAAAAGGTCCCTCAATTCATGTCACTAAAAACTTATTGACTTACACTTCTCATTAGAGTTGTGAGACTTGTGTGTAAATGACACAATAGTGACAGCACTTCACAAATACTTCATTGCTGGTAAATCACATTGGGATATTCAATGTTCATGAAAAGGGCCAACATTTTTATGGTTTTCTTACCAATGCTGCCACTGACAAATTTTCACCAGGAATTTTACACTTCCTGGCTGAATTCTCAGTCTTCAAACTTGTTAAGTCTTGTGGTTTTCAAAAGATTGGAAAACCATTATTGACAGTGCATCTTGATAGAACACTACTTTCCCATATCCATATCAAGATCACATTTCATACTGTCAGTAATTTGTAATGATGCATTTTTCATTTTGACCTGAACTGCCATCTGACCAATAGGTGACTTACTTCGAAATGGCAATAAACTGTACAAAGAGAGAGCGAAAGAGACAGAAGATTATGCAGCAATAAAGAATCTCGATATGAAAATAAGTTTAATGTTACATTTTAGACTCTTAAAACAGTTTTCTTGTCAGAAAATTGCACAAATGAACTCAAGAAACAATTAACAATAATGATCAGTTCTTTCCAGATATGAGGGAGCTTTATGTTCACTTTTGTTTGTTCTGCTACTGAAGCTGTTTATTTCTTTCTGATTTCAGAATGGAACGTGATGGTCTGTTTGCACAGAAGAAAGCAGAAAGAGCAACACTAAGGGTTCATTTAAGAGAAAAGTACAGACTCCCAAAGGTTAAAAATATATTTATAGATTTTTTTATTAAAACAAAAAAAATGATAATAGATTGGTGTTAATATGTTTTAAATATTATGATGGAACAACATACCAGGGTATTATTCCTGCTTAAATATAATTGAACAGGATGTTCCACCAGGCAATCGTATAAGAGAAGTCTGTCGATATGAATTTCCTTGGGGCTATTTAGTTGCAGAGGGTCTGCAGAAATATCATCGATGTGGTTTCTCCTGATCACCTGCTGACATTATGGCAGTTAATCAGGAGAAGGTCTGCAGAAAGTACCAATCCATATGAACAAACGAGTGGTGTTCTGTTTGATTTGCAATACAACCATTCTACATAGCCTCAAGTATCAAGATAAAATAAAAATGGCATTATGATCAATTGCAACAGGCTACTCCCTAGATCAATTATACTATAATGTATTTCAGACTGATGCAAAACAGTTTTGCCTTTGCAATGGCAAAAGTTGCAAAATGAAACAATGTCCAAGAGTGAAGCCCCGTTAAGATTTTAAAATAGAACTCTTTGGCCCTTTAGATGTTGGCAGCAATGCATGTTGGTTAGAAAGTTGATCAACTGGCAAAAAATCATACTCATATTGTTCCCCCCGCCACCCCCAATTAATCCCATATTTTTTGGCCCTCCAATTAGGTCAGTTTCAGGAATTAAAATGTAAAAGCTTGGTTTTCTCAGTTGAAAGCTTGGCCTAAAGGGAATTAAACATGAATCAGTATTTGGGATAGTTCAGTGTGTTTTTGTTGTTTTGGCAAACATATCAGATAAGTGTTTAAAAATCTGGAATTATACTTATATTCAGATACATATAATGTAGAAAATATGCCAGCTTTTACATTTGTTATCAGCATCGGTGACAAACACTGAATTGTAAACAACCCTATTTGTCTTTCCTTGGAGCCAAAAGTACACAAAGAGCTCACAGACTTATCTCTGGCAGAGCCTTGTTTTCAAATCTTAATTGCCCTGGAGATGGTGGTGAGTTGGCTTTTTAAATAAAGCTGCATGAATTACTAGGCTATCTAAGAGTTAAGAGTCTAGTGTGACTTAAAGGCTAGACAAGGGAAACATGATAGCCATTCCTTCACCAAAGAACAATTTTGAACCAGATGTGCTTTTACAACAATTCAGTCACTTCATGGTTACTACCTGTAATAGCATTCAATGCCTGATTTTTTAAATGTTATTTAACTTTATCACTTGTTATGCTGAGATTTAAATTCATGATTCCAGATCATTAGGTCAGGCCTTTAGATTATTGGTTCACTGGCAGGACCACTCTGCTACCATGTCCTACTTTGTCTGGGGCAACAGCCCATTCATTCACTGGATAAGGATTTGGAATTCTTAGTCAGGAAGAAATAATCAACAGGCACTGAAATATCTCCATTGAGGATGGTATCCCATCATCAGGTCACCCTTTATTTACACATGGAAAATCTTTGACTCTGATCCAGCTTCCTCAGAGCCAGCTTTCAGAGTGAACAGAATCTCTGACACTTCTGTTTATAGCTGTCAGCCAGGGCTCCCTAACTGAACCATGTTAACAACCCCAGTCAGGAGACTCATATTCTATGAGATCCACCTGGCTGACCTTGCTATAATCTCTACAGGCACTTGGAGAGATTTGAGTTAATTCAGGCAAATCAAATAAGGCATAATAGAAAGAAAACTGATTATACAAGCACCAGGAAGTTTATATTTTCTTCAGCAAGAGCTGTAGAGAAATTGTTGAAGAAGAAATGTTTAATGTAGTGATAATGACACAGGACTTACTGCCCATAATGACAGTGGATGCAGAAATGTTGACTTGTAAAGGAAATTGGATGGGCACTTGAAAGGAATCAGGACCATAGAAACTAAACAGGGGCAGCAGGACTGACTGGATCGCTCCATGACAGCAGTAGGCTGAATAGACTCTGTCTGTGTCATTTTTGTCTCTATGGTTTAAGCAATAATAATTGTTACGTTAAAATTAAACAGTTTTCAGTTACAATAAAACAAAATTATATGCTCAAATGTACTTGCAATGCAAATCACTTGCAACTTTAATTTTTTAACTATCCAAACAGATGTGCATTCAGATATTTGCCAATTTGAATACAAGTTTATTTTATATCGCAGCTATGGAATTGGTCAAACTCAATTCTTGACACATCTGTTTGCCTAAATCTTCACAGTTAGATATTTCAGCTCCTGTTGCTTCCTTTGCTAGTTTCAAACATAGTCCCATTTTATTAGACAGCAATGAATGTTGCCAGATGTCTTTAATTCCAACAACAAAACAACTACAGATGCTGGAAGTTTGAAACAAAAACAGCAAATGATGGAAGCATGCAGTGGGTCAAACAGAATACTGGAAGAGAATATTTTTGGTATGGATCTTTGCACTGAGAAATAATACTTAAAACAGGGAAGCAGGGAATATGGAAAGGAAGAAAAATGATTTAAAGTATTTTCTTCTCCTCATTCTGTTCCTTTTCACATGCCATTTAACAGTAAGCTTTTCTATGAATAAGAATTCATTCTCAAAATAACCTTTGGTTGCAAATTCCGCTGATGCTGATTGACCCACTGTGTGTTTGTGAAGGGGTTTCATTCTGTCTCTGATATCCAGTACCTGAACATTCTCGAAAAAATATTTTGTTCAGGTCTATTTTCTTTCAGAAATACAGAATCAGATAAAAAATAATGGATTCAGTACTGTGATATGGATAGAATCATAGTAGAGATTCTATCAAAAAGTACATCAACCAGTTGGGGAAATTTCACTGAAGCTTTGACTGTAGCAAAGAAACAGAAGAAGCCAATGGTGCAAGATGTACCGAGTCTCAGAACCATACAATCTGCAGCAAAATCAAAAACATTCTGCTAGCAGAAAAGTTTCACAAAGTCTAGAACGCCTAATCACAGGGTAAACAAGAGAGATCTCCATTGCTTACTTGGAAGAAATACAACTTCTTTAAGCGTAACAGCTTTGCAGTTCAAAGCCATATTCTGAACTCTGAAATTGATGTGACGATTTCTCCAGTGAAATAACATGGAATTTCCAGAGGAACAGCATTAATGTTTGAAAACTATTTTAAAATTCTGTTTCATTTTAGGGTAAGGCGAGTTGTAAAGTTTGCTTAATCATTATTTAGAATAAGGGTTATGTCCAAACATACAAACTTATGTCCTTATGTGACTCCAGGCCCATTGAAATGTGGTTGGCCCTTAAATGTCGTCCAGGCATTTGGGGATAGCAAGAAGTGCTGGCCTAGTTGGCAACTCCCACATGCTGTGAATTAATAAAAACAACAATAGTCCATTTTTATAAATTGAAATATAAATTTTTCAATCCAACTCTTTCATTCCAAGCAAAACAACAAGTATTTTAAGTGAAACAGCAAGCTGTTAACTATAACTGATAGTTCCCAGAAATCAGGTACAAAAAATTATTAACCTGCCAAATATTTCGATTGTATATAGTGGTGATGGAAATAACTAGAAAGCCACAAGCCCTGGCTAATGCTCTGAGTATTTGAGTTAAAGTCCCAACAAGGCAACATGTGGAATTTAAATTTGATAACTAACATCTGCAATTGAAAGCTAGTCTCATGAAACAATCACTGATTGTTGTAAAAACCCATCTGATTCACTGATGTCATTTAGGAAAGGAAATCTATTGTCCTTATTGGTTTGACCTGCTGTGACTTCAAACCCACAATAATGTAGTTGGCTCTTAACTGCCTTCAGAAATAGCCTGGTAAGACACTTAGTCAGGGGAATTAGGACGATACCAACAATATCCACATCCTATGAAAACATTTCTGTTTCCTTGGGCTACCTGGTTTTGTTGCAACACCAAAAACGTGATGCTGATTATATTTTTTATGAATAGTACAAACTCCAAATACAACTTCAACTGTAAAAGTCAAAACATTTTGAAGATTTTAATTCTGTCATCCATGGCTCTTTTTTTCTTTCATTTCTCTTAATGATTCTTTTATATGATAAATTTTAATTTTATCTTTAATTAAACTAACAATCTTTTTTATGACTTTCTCCCCCCAAAGCACAGGTTCACACCTATTTCTTCAAAATTCTTGCTGTTTCATTGATTGGAACCAGCATTTTTTTTAAAAAGGCAAGAACAGCAAGCGCATCTGGACCATCTGGTGTGTTCACATCATTTAGACCAGTTAATCAACAAAACAGAGCTGTCAATTTATAATTGCTCATAGGTTTTGGGAACAATCTCCACCAAGGCAATAGTAAATTCATCAATGTTACTGAAGAGTTTTAATAAGAATCATGTTCCAAATTCATGTGTTTGAATTGAAAGTAAAAACATTTTAATGATGACATCCTATATTTGTCATTACTCAAGTCCTAATGAACCACATTTGTATATGTGATAAAGTTTTATTTCCTGCTACATTACATTTAAAGGGACACAATCACGAAGAAAGAAAAGTTTGCATTTTTTTTTCATTTGCAGACAAGAAAATGTATTATAAATTCTAAGTGCATCAGTACTTCACTTCCATCTTATATTACTTTGTATTCATTTCTCCCGCGCAAAGAAAAAAGTTACTGGATGTTTTTATCAATTGTTAATTGTGCAATCTATTTATTGAGTCTGGTTTTGACCTTTAGCTATGTAACAGAGGTCTTGTTATATTAATTTCAATTTACCTCAAAGTTTCAAATGAATATTTAAAAAACCCAATCAGTTACAACACTTGTATGTAACTTTATTGCAGAAAATGAAGAACAGTAATTTCATTGGTGGTCTTTTAAACAATATAACACTACTCTTTACAATTTCAACTTCTAGCAGATAGATAAGCCTCCAAAGTAAACTGTCGTTAAATATAAAGCCAAGAATAACACACTTGCAAGTGTTCCTTTACTCTCTTGCCCTTTCCTCTGTGTGAGCCCTGATTTTGTAATTCTGTCATAGAATGAAAGATAGTGTCATTTCTGTGCATTTTCAAGTTATGCTTGAATACATTTGCATGTGCATGATAACATTTTCAAGTTTTGCTTTGCAAAACCTATAAGCAAGGAATTATTATGAAATTGGTCATATTAATAAAAATGCATGTTACCATTTCCTATGGCTTATACGATAGTGTGACTTCTGTTTGTACAGAGTGAACAGGATGAGAATCAGATTCAAATGGCCAGAGAGGATGTTGAGCTGCCGGAAGAGCTGAGGAAGATGGTAAATGAAGACCAAGAGGAAGAAGATGACAAAGATTCTTTCATTGGGCAAATTCATAGCCTCCAGAATATGGATGCCGATCAAATAAAAGAAAAGGCCCAGGCAACATTTAGTGAAATAAAGCAGGCTGCTGAACAGAAATGCTTCATAATGTGAGCCAGTGATGATTCCTCAACTTTCAATTTCTGTAAAACCTTGGATAAACCTTGTAATCATGCATTTCACACAGGAATTGTCTCTCCACTATCTATTCTTGATCTGAACAATGTTAGTGTGACATCTGGGGCACAATCTTTCAGAGGAAAATAATAAAAAAAATGTATGTATGCATGTCAGGGAAAAAAAAAGTATTTTTAACTGAAGAGCTATCAAAAAGTTGAAGTATATTTTAAAATTATTTCTCCCCAAAGGCCTCTGTCAAGATTGTAAAGAGTGAATGTGCCCGTGCTGCCATACATTTCAGACAGTGGGAATTGGATGAAATTAATTTACTCTGTGGGATTTGTTGGAATTTGTGATCAAATGCATGATATATCTAATCTGATATTAAATCTACAATGACAACAAGATGAATATTCTCCTTAATTAATACAATCAATAAAAATTGCCTGTATAAATCACAGAAAATAAAGGTGAAATTTGAATTTTTGGAGACCAAAGAAAACATTGAAAATTCCCATTAATTTATATTATCTTTGATCATAGATGTGAGTCGTACCTGGTGAAAGGTTCTCTGCAGTCATCCTTTACTTTGATAAAGACAAAACCCAATAGAAGAAAGAAACTCAGATTAAGGTTTTAACCTGTAGGAAGGTTACAAGTCATAAAAATTGCATTCTAAGACTGAACATGAAAGTAGAATAATATTTTTGGCAAGTTTAGAGTAAAGTATATTTTCTCATTGCCATACTATTATTTGTTTCTTATTGATGTAAGAGCTTAAACTTGTAACTAAGCAGTCTACAGCAAGTGTTAGGATCCTAGCTCAGGTTTTAAATATTTATTTCATACAGTATTCACTCTAGAAAATGACAATGTTGTTGAGGAGAATACTGAGAAACAGGCTACTAGACTAGGTGGGATTGAGGTTCACAAGGAAGAGGTATTAGAAATCCTGCAGAGTGTGAAAATAGATAAGTCCCCTGGGCCGGATGGGATTTATCCTAGTATCCTCTGGGAAGCTAGGGAGGAGATTGCTGAGCCTTTGACATTGATCTTTAAATCGTCATTGTCTACAGGAATAGTGCCAGAAGACTGGAGGATAGCTAATGTGGTTCGCCTGTTCAAGAAGGAGAGTAGAGACAACCCTGGTAATTATAGGCCAGTGAGCCTTACTTCAGTTATTGGTAAAGTGTTGGAAAAGGTTATAAGAAATAGGATTTATAATCATCTAGAAAAGAATAATTTGATTAGCGATACTCAGCACAGTTTGTGTAGGGCAGGTCGTGCCTCACAATCCTTATTGATGTCTTTGAGAAGGTGACCAAACAGATAGATGAGAGTAAACCAGTTGATGTGGTGTATATGGATTTCAGCAAAGTATTCGATAAGGTTCCCCACAGTAGGCTATTGTACAAAATGTGGAGGAATGGGATTGTGGGAGACATAGCAGTTTGGATCAGTAATTGGCTTGCTGAAAGAAGACAGAGGTTGGGTAGTTGATGGGAAATATTCATCCTGGAGTCCAGTTACTAGTGGTGTACTAGTGGGTCAGTGTTGGGTACACTGCTGTTCGTCATTTTTATAAACGACCTGGATGAGGGCGTAGAAGGGTGGGTTAGTAAATTTGCAGATGGCACTAAAGTCGGTGGAGTTGTGGATAGTGACGAAGCATGTTGTAGGTTACAGAGACACATAGATAAGTGGCAGAACTGGGTTGAGAGGTGGCAAATGGAGTGTAATGAGGACAAGTGTGAGGTGCTTCACTTTGGTCGGAGTAACCGGAATGCAAAGTACTGGACTAATGATAAGATTCTTGGTAGTGTCAATGAGCAGAGAGATCTCGATGTCCAGGTACACAGATGCTTGAAAGTTGCCACCCAGGTTGACAGGATTGTTAAGAAGGCATACAGTGTTTTAGCTTTTATTAGTAGAGGGATCGAGTTCCGGAACCATTAGATTATGCTACAGCTGTACAAAACTCTGCTGCGGCCGCACTTGGAGTATTGTGTACAATTCTGGTCACCACATTATAAGAAGGATGTGGAAGCTTTGGACAGGGTGCAGAGGAGATTTACTAGGATGTTGCCTGGTATGGAGGAGAGGTCTTACGAGGAAAGGCTGAGGGGCTTGAGACTGTTTTCGTTGGAGAGAGGAAGGTTGAGAGGTGACTTAATAGAGACACATAAGATAATCAGAGGGTTAGACAGGGTGGACAGGGAGAGCCTTTTTCCAAATATGGTGACGGCAAGCACGAGGGGGCATAGCTTTAAATTGAGGGGTGATAGATATAGGACAGATGTCAGAGGTAATTTCTTTACTCAGAGAGTAGTAAGGGTATGGAATGCTTTGCCTGCAATGGTAGTAGATTCACCAACTTTAAGTGCAGTTAAGTCATCATTGGACAAACATATGGACATACATGGAATAGGGTATGTTAGATGGACTTCAGATTGGTATGACAGGTCAGTGCAACATCGAGGGTCGAAGGGCCTGTGCTGCACTATAATGTTCTATGTTCTAAATACAGTAGTGCAATAGTGGGCAAATTCTCAATCTGAACACAAATGAAAAAATGACAAAAGCAATGTATTTGAGATATTAATAAGAAATAACTTTTTACGGTGAGTTGCCAAGTCATTGCAATTCAGTGAAACAGCATGATGTCCACTGGAGAAAAAATGCCACTTTATCCAAAGTGACTGCATTGTTAATTTTCACACCAGAATTGATAGCTGTGCTTATGTGGCTATGAACTGAACCTTTACTAGATTAACTGGCTAAATGTATCGTGAACACTCATAGTAAGGTTAATAGTTAAAATTTACCAATTGCACAATTGAGTTAAAAAATACTGGCTTAAGAGATCAAAAGACATAATTTCAAAAGACCAAAATAGTGGTCTTTTTTACCAAACTGAAGGGTAGCAGTTCATAGTGTTTCCCAAAGGTTATTTCTCGGACCGCTACATTTTTCAGGGTATATAGAAATTACTCAGGTCCTAGAATACACAATAAAATTTGAAACTTATCCACATGTACCGAACTTGGAGAAGTGGCAAACATTGTGGATGACATGAATTGCCCAGAGCAGGACATAGCTAGACTAACAGAATGGGCAGACAAGTGACAAATGGAATTTAATACAGAGAAGTATATGTTTTTGGCAGAAGGGATGGGAGAAACAATATAGTCTTAATGGCACAATTTAAAAGAGTATGCAAAAACTGAAGGATCTGGAGTTGCACTGATCTCTTTCACTACCAAGATATACTGAGAGCCACAGTTATAAAGATTATAGTATCTTGAACTGCATAAATAGAAGCATTGAGTAAGAAAGAAGGGAAGTTATGCTGAATCTATGTAGAGCTCTCAGGTGCCAAATGGAGCATTGATTTAGTTACGGTCACTCCACTTCAGGATAATTGAAAGTGCCCTCAATGGGGTATTAAGGAGCTTTACCAGAATGACTCCAGGGAGGAAAGATTTTAGTTACAAAGATATGTTGAAAACGATGATGTCAATCTTCTTAGAGCAATGTAGAGAATTGATAGCAATGTACAAGATTATGACAGGCTGAGAATAGACAAAGAAAAACTCATCGAGGTAAAAACAAGGACTGCAGATGCTGGAAACCAGATTCTGGATTAGTGGTGCTGGAAGAGCACAGCAGTTCAGGCAGCATCCAAAGCTGCACTTTGGATGCTGCCTGAACTGCTGTGCTCTTCCAGCACCACTAATCCAAAGAAAAGCTCGTGCCATTAAAGATCATACAAAGTCTAATGGACATGGGTTTAAAGATTTGGAAAATATACAGGAGGAATGTAAGAAAGTTAGAAGTCCTGGACCCACAGGAAAGTGATGGAAAAACAATCAATGATTTCAAAAGGAAATTTGATGGGAATTTGAAGAAAATTAACATTTAGGACAATGGAATTCAAGCGGTGGAGTGGAAATGATGAGTTATTCACAGAACGCCAATGTGGACTTGATTAGTCAACCACGTCTTTCTGTGATGTAGGTGAATCTGACTCACAACATTATGACTTATATCATTTAACAATTATTTATCCAGGTGAACCTCAAAACAAACCTTAGGAGGGAAACAGGATTAGACCAACATGGCGATCAATGCCAAGAGTCTAGACCTATGCAAGTGAATCCCGCAATGCAAAAGGTTCAGTAAGCTCATGGATGGTCCCTGGAGTGTCAGAGGGTGAGGGTGACCTTACAGAGGTTTATAAAATCATGGGATTAGATTACTAGCAATATGGAAATAGGCCCTTCGGCCCAACAAGTCCACACCGACCCATCTAAGCGTAACCTACCCACACCCCTACATTTACCCCTTACCTAACACTATAGGCAATTTAGCATGGCCAATTCACCTGACCCACACATCTTTGGATTGTGGGAAGAAACCAGAGGAACATGCAAACTCCACACAGTCAGTCGCCTGAGGTGGGAATTGAACCCAGGTCTTTGGCGCTGCGAGGCAGCAATGCTAACCACTGTGCCACCGTGCTGCCCACACGGTGGGAGGATCTAAAACTAGAGGGCATAGGTTTAGGTAAGAGGGGAAAGATTTAAAAGGGACCTAAGAGGCAATGTTTTCTTGCAAATGTTGCATACGTTTTCGTGCGTGTATGGAATGAGCTGCCAAAGGAAGTTGTGGAGGCTGGTACAATTACAACACTTAAAATACACATGGATGGGTATATGAATAGGAAGGGTTTAGAGGAATATGGGCCAAGTGCTGGCAAATAGGACTAGATTAATTTAGGTTATCTGGTCAGCATGGATGAGTTGGACTGAAGGGTCTGTTTCCATGTTGTACATCTCTATGACTCAGTGGCTGTAATGGATGTACTTGCAAATGCTACATTCCATCAAATTGCCTCACAGTCTCTCACATTGCCCAAGATAACTCAATTACTCACACCCCAACAATATCTATGGCTACATTTAATATTTATAGCTTCACCTTTCCCCCATGCACTTAGTACATTAGAAGTCTCACACTTTCAACACATGGTGAACCATAGTAGCTATATCATCCAAACACATTGCACCACGACAATGCATAGGAACAGCTGATGCATAACCAGAGACAAAAAGAATTGAAGACCTTTCCCATGATTACTTTCCGGCCAACCCTCCAACAATGCTGCTTGCTATCAGTGGAACAGTCCATGCCCAGCAGTGGGGCTGAAATCATTAAAAATGATGGGATTCTCATACCTAATCCTCCAGCTCACATTTTACCTCCCCCCTACACCCCCCCTCCACACACACACACACACCCCTCATGCCACTATCTCCTCTGCTTTGGAATCTACAAATGGTGTAGGTATCACTACTTGCCTTAATTCCTCTCCTGAACACCAACTTGACATTATTCTTTTCTCCTTTCAGCTATCCAACAATTGCAAATGATCAGCCAGTAATGGAAGAGAAATGTAGGAAGACAGTGATGCAGGAAATATGTCATCCATCAATCACTATACAAATCGCACCCACAAGCTCAGTTAAAGCCATTGCACATACATTACAGAATAATCTAGAAGTGTGCTTTATGTATGAGGCAGGATGCTAGACATGAGCACCTCAGGATAGGCAAAGATATCACAGCTGTTACTTTCTGGAGGGTGAGTTGACATGAATTCTGTCACAGAAGGATTGGTGAAAGCTAATGAGGGTGTACACTGAAATGTTTGATAAGTTGACAGACTGCTGCCGTCAAATAGTTACAGATAGCAATGTTCAAGAGATTAGCAAGGTGTCATAACAGACAGAAATCTGTCCTATAATTACTGAGATACTGTCCTGGGGGATTTCCAGTGGCTCCAAGAAGCATAAAATTCCTGTCCAGTCTCAGAATTATGGCATTTGTGCACTCACCAATACCACTCTAACAAACTTTTTTCTATTGCTTATCAGCCAACCAACCTGGACCACTACCATCTGTATTGAGCTGGTACAGTAGAAAACTGATGCCTCTAAGGCCAGAACTGGTTGAGATCATCCTGCATTGCATTTGTAGTTTTCCCTAGGGAAAATCAGTGGTCTTCCATCCACTAAGGGTAGCACTGCTTTGCATTGCCAGGATGGGAAAGGAGGGAACAACAAGGACAGATACATAAGAGATATTAGTTGACTTTTGTATACAATATAGCATTGTTTCATTTATAAATGTTTGTCTGATGGAAACTTTTAGTTCAATGTTACGGCCAGGAGTACACTGTGATGGTCAGTAACAGAGGAGAAGTGTGGGACTTAGAGTGAATGGAGAAATGAGTTCCAGTTTAATAGCACTGCCATTGGATGAGTAAATCATACTTCAGCCAGAAAGGGGGCTTGTTGGTTGCCTCCTCCATTCTTCCCTTCTCTTTCTCAACAGATGGCATGATGATGAGGTGGTATAGCACATAACAGAATGCAACAATTCTTGATACATACTCTGCTGAGTACTTGAGGGATACTTCAGAGATATCCAGGCAGCCAAATTGGCACTCAAACATCCCAGTGATCTTCTTGTTCACATTCTGCAAATGGTACACTGAACTGCTGCAGAGTGAAGGCATCAAGACTGCTTCTAAGATACCAGACATTAACCTGCATAATATATCGAGTGTGATCAAAGAATGGGCATTGAGGGAATGGAATCCATTTCACTTGGGATCTATCTCAGAGTTGACAGGTAGCACCCACAAAGTTATATGAGTACAGTCAATAAAACCCTACAGCATGGTGATTGGCTACAATAATGTGAAGTCACACAAACTCCCCTGCTTCTCTCTGTTGAGAGAGAATGCAATGTTTTCAGCTGTTTTGGAATACAGGTTATCAATAGCCTTCATTACTCAATAGTGAAAGACAAATTGGGAAATGTTGCAAATGTTGATTGCACAAGTTTGGGAAAACACGGATACATAAATGTTTATGGACATAGTCGTCTTCGCAACCACAGGCAATGCTGCCAGTGAGGCGCTAGCCTGGTGGTAGTATCGCTGGACTGTTAATCAGAGACCCAGGTAATGTTCCAGGAACATGGGTTTGAATCCTGACACAGCAGAAGATGAAATTTGAATTCAATAAAAATCTGGAATTAAGAGGTCAACAATGACCATGAACCCATTATCAATCGCTGGACCCACCTGCCTAGTTCACTGGTGATCTTTAGGGAAAGAAGCTGCCATCCTTATCTTTTCTCACCTACATTTGCCTCCAGACCCACAGCAATATAGTTGACTCTTAACTGCCCTCTGGAATGAGCAAGAAGTGCTGGCATAGCCAATTACACCCTCACCTGTGAGTGATGTTTCTTTCAAAGGCTTATTCTGACATTGTATTTGTGGCTGTAGTAGATGGACTTCCTCACTGAATGCAAACTTCTAATACAAGAAGAAAAACATTCCAGGCAACTGGAACTTTTACAAAGGATTGGGGATGGAGAGGGGGGGGGGGGTGCTTACGTAGTTGAGAATTCAGTTTCCCAACAACATTTAACATTTTGCTATTAAGTTCTCAGAATCTTTCAGAAGGATCAGCTTCAGGCATCTATTTTACATTCATCACCAATTGTGAATACTCAATAGCACCCCTGCCAACTGGAATTATATTCATGAATATAAACCAGTTTGCCAAAAACAGATATCAATTCTGTTATGTGGTTATGACATATACCTGTTTGGTGGTAATCTTCTTCTTCCAAATTCCAGTAAGTACAAACATCTTCAGTTCATTCATAACCACGGTGTTTCTTTGTGTAAATGCCACTCCATGTTGATCAGCTCTAGAGGAAACTAAGTCATCTGCAACCTGACTCATGGTCGTTAACTGCTGACAATGTTGGGGGTGATGTCTGATGAGACCAACAAGGCTGTTCAAACCTGGTAGCTATGCTGGCTGCCACCGGCACACCTGACTGGGCAGGCAAGAGAGTGTTATTTAATCTTTCCAAATTCATTAGTTATTAACATAGAATATAGAACATTACAGCGCAGTACAGGTCCTTTGGCTCCCGATGTTGCGCCAACCTGTGGAAACAATCTGAAGCCTATCTATCCTACAGTTTCCCATTTTCATCCATATGTTTATCCAATGACCATTTAAATGCCCTTAACGTTGGTGACTCTACTACTGTTGTAGGCAGGGCGTATCATGCCCCTACTGCTCTCTGAATAAAGAAACTACCTTGGACATCTGTCCTATATCTATCACCTCTCAAATTAAAGTTATGTCCCCTTGTGCTAAGCATCACAATCCAAGGAATAAGACCCTCACTGTCCACCCGAACTAACCCTCTGATTATCTTATATGTCTCAATTAAGTCACCTCTCAACCTTCATCCTCTAACAAAAACAGCCTCAAGTCCCTCAGCCTTTCCTCATAAGACCTTCCCTCCCTACATAACATCCTAGTAAATTTTCTCTGAACCCTTTTCAAAGCTTCCACATTCTTCTTATAATGCAGTGACCAGAACTGATCGCAATACTCCAAGTGCGGTCACACCAGAGTTTTGTACAGCTGCAGTATGACCTTGTGGCTCTGAAACTCAATCTCTCTACCAATAAAATCTAATACACCGTATGCCTTCTTAACAACCCTATCAACCTGGGTGGCAATTTTTAAGAATCTATGTACATGGACACTAAAATCTCTCTGTTAATCTACCCTACCAAGAATTTTACCATTAGTCCAGTACTCTGCATTCCTGTTGCTCCTTCCAAAGTGAATCACCTCACACTTTTTCCACATTAAACTCCATTTGCCACCTTTCAGCCCAGCTCTGCAGCTTATCTATAACCTGTAACCTGCAACATCCTTCAGCACTATACACAACTCTGCCAACCTTAATGTCATCTGCAAATTTACTAACATATCCTGTTACACCCTCATCCAGGTCATTTATAAAAATGACAAACAACAGTGGGCCCAAACCCCATCCTTACAATACACCACTAGTAACTGAAATCCAGAATGAACATTTCCAATTAACCACCATCCTCTGTCATCTTTCAGCTAGCCAATTACTGATCCAAACTGCCAAATCACACTCAATCCCATGCCTCCATATTTTGTGTAATAGCCTACTGTGGGGAACCTTATCAAATGCCTTCTTGAAATCCATATACATCACATCAACTGCTTTACCCTCATCCACCTGTTGGTCACTATCTCAAAGAACTCAATAAGGTTATTGAAGCATGGCCTACCCTTCACAAAACCATGTTGACTTTCCCTAATCAACTTATTCTTCTCTAGATTATTATAAATCCCATCTCTTATAACCTTTTCTAACACTTGAACAAGAGAACAACATTTGCTCTCCTTCAGTCTTCTGGCACTACTCCTGTAGACAGTGATGTCATAAAGATCAAAGCTAAATGCCCTGTAATCTCCCCCTGACTTCCCAGACAATCCTAGGATAAATCCCATCTGACCCAGGGGACTTATCTATTTTCACATCTTCCAGAATTGCTAACACTTCCTCCTTGTGAAACACAATCCTGTCTAGTCTAGTAGTCTATATCTCAGTACTCTTCTCAACAGCATTGTCTTTTTCCAATGTGAATACTGACAAAAAATATTCATTTAGCACTTCCCCTATCTCCTCAGACTCCATGCACAACTTCCCACTACTATCCTTGATTGACCGTAATCTTTCTCTCTAGTCATTTTTTTATCCTGATATACCTATAAAAGGCTTGAGGGATTTCCTTGATCCTATCCATCAATGACTTCTCATGTCCCCTCCTGGCGCTTCTTTGGCTCTCTCTTTATGTCTTTCCTGGCTAACTTGTAACTCTCAAGCAGCCTGACTGCGCTTTCACGTCTCATCCTAACATAAGCCTTCTTCTTCCTCTTGACAAGAGATTCAAATTCTTTAATAAACCACGGCTCCCTCACTCAACCATGTCCTCTCTGCCTGACAGGTATATACTTATCAAGACTGTTCCTTCAACAAGTTCCACATTTCAATTGTGTCCACCCCTGCAGTTTCCTTCCCCATCCTATGCATCCTAAATCTTGCCTAATCGCATCATAATTGCCTTTCCCCCAGCAATAACTCTTGCCCTGCACTATATACCTATCCTTTTCCATCGTTAAAGTTAGCATAACTAAGTTGTGGTCACCAAAGTGCTCATCTACCTCCAAATCTAACACCTGACCGGGTTCATTACCTAGTACCAAATCCAACATGGCCTTGCCCCTTGTTGGCCTGTCTACATACTGTGTCAGAAAACCCTCCTGCACACATTGGACAAAAACTGACCCATCTAAAATACTCAAACTATAATATTTCCGGTCAATATATAGAAAGTTAAAGACCCCATAGTAACTACTCTGTTACTCTCGTTCCTATCCAGAATTATCTTTGCTAATCTTTCCTGTACATCTCTGGAACTATTTGGAGGCTATAGAAAACTAACAACAGGGTGACCTCTCCTTTCCTGTTTCTAACCTCAGTAGACAAGTCCTCAAGCATCCTTTCTGCCACCATAATACTGTCCTTGACTAGCAATGCCACACCTCCCACTCTTTTACCACCTTTTCTGTTCTTACTGAAGCATCTAAATCCTGAAACCTGCAACAGCCATTCCTGTCCATGTCCTGTCCTCTATCCATGTCTCTGAAATGGCCACAACATCGAAGTCCCAAGTAACAACCCATGCTGCAAATTCACCCACCTTATTCTGGATGCTCCTGGCATTTAAGTAGACACACTTCAAACCACCTTCCTGCTTGTCAGTGAACTCCTGCAATCTTGAAACCTCATTTCTGACCTCACCGCTCTCAATCTCCTGGACACTGGAACTACAATTTAGGTTCCCATCCCCCTGATGAATTAGCTTAAACTCTCCCAAAGAACATTAGCAAACATTCCCCACACCCCCCCCCCAGGATATTCTTACCCCTCTGGTTCAGGTGTAACCACCTTGTTTGTAGAGGTCCCACCTACCACAGAATGAGCCCTGAATTTCTGCCTTAAATCTCTACCCCTTTTCCTACCTGTGTCATTAGCGTCTATGTGGACCACGACTTGGGGCTGTTCCCTCTCCCTCTGAACCCTGGCACCTGGGAGCTAACACACCAAACGTGAGTCTCTCTTGTTCCCACAGAACCTCCTATCTGTCCCCCTAACTATGGAGTTTCCCATGACTAATGCTTTGCTCATCTCCCACCTTCCCTTCTGAGCAACAGGGACAGACTGTGTGCTAGACACCTGTACCCCATGGTTTACCCCTGATAAGTTGTACCCCAAATAGTATCCAAAATGATATACTTGTTATTGAGGGGAATGGTCACAGAGGATCCCTGCACTGCCTGCCGGTTCCCTTTCCGTCCCCTGACTGTAACACATCTGCCTTTTTCTTGCACCTGAGATGTGACTACCTCCATGAGACTCCTCTCAATAACCCCCTCCACCTCTCAAATGATCCGATGTTTATCCAGTTCCAGCTTCAGTTCCCTGATGCAGTTTTCGAGGATATGGAGTTGGGTGCACTTCCCACAGAGAAAGTGAGGAGGGACACCCGTAGTGACCCTTACCTCCCATATTCTGCAGGAGGAACATTCAACTGCCCTCACCTCCATTCCCACTATTCTAAATTCCCAAAGAGACTGTAGAAGAATAAAGAATAAAAAAGAACTAGTTAACTTACCAATCCAGTGCACAGCACTTTTACTTTGGTTAGAGGAGGAGGATGAGTGGGTAACGCATCCACTTAAATATATTACTTAACTTACTCAGGGTCCCATGTCTGCTCCTGCTCAGCGTGCACTCCACCTATTCATGAGGTGAGTTTTTAAGTCAGTGACTCACCTTCCCAGTTGACGCTCCCACTCTTCCTGCTGCTGAAATAAACATTCTTATGCAAGTGATTCAAGATCTGCTGTTTGTTTATATCTATTTAATCTGTAAATAAAACTGAGTTGCCATCTTTATCCAGTGAATATCAGTCAGTTGTGCTGTTCTATGGCTGACAGAAGATACCCTTGGATGAATTCAAAAGGACACTTCAGTAACTCAAAACGTGATCTTTCGTGATTATGTCCTTAGTTAATGCTACATGGATTACTGAGTAATACAGCTCATTTTGTTTATATTTTAAGAGTAAACCCTGGCAACTGTATTAAATTAGTTTGTCATTGGTAACTGTAATGAAGTGACAGACATTGGTTGTACATGAAGTTGTTGATGGGGAGCAGTATCAGATCTTTAGAATCATAGAATCCCTACAGAGTGGAAGCAGGCCATTTGGTCCATCAAGTCCAAACTGACCCTCCAAAGAGCATCCCATCCAAATCCACTCTCCCCACCTCATCACTGTAACCCTATATTTCCCATGGTTAATTCACCTCATCTGCACATCCCTGTGCACGTTGGATAATTTAGCATGGCCAATCCACCTAACCTGCACATCTTTGAACTGTGGGAGGAAACCACAGCACCCAGAGGAAATCCACGCAGGCACAGAGAGAATGTGCCAACTCCATACAGACAGTATCCAGAGTCCGGTGCTGTGAGGCAGCAGTGCTAACCACTGAGCCACTGCCCTGCCCCACTCCATCTTCTATGTGACAGTTCTCACACTCGTAGAAGAGCCAAATTTTGTGTACATCGGTGTAACAAATCATTTACCCGTTTGCAGCACTAGAACTAGGTTCTGTCAAGCTGTCCATGGGGGCTAACCTCGACAGTAACCTTCATTCATTCTGCCTCATCAATCAGAATGGCCTCATCAAAGCTTGGTACAGCAACTGCTCTCCACAAGACTGCAAAGAAATTACAGACAGTTGTCAACTCAGCCCAGTCCATCATGAAAACCAACCTTCCTTTCATTGACTCCATTTACACTTTCCAATGCCTCAGGAATGGAGCCAACATGATCAAAGACCCCTGGCACTCTGGTTATACTTTCCTCCACCCTCTTCTATCACACAGAAGATACAAAAGTTTGAAAATACGTACCAACAGATTTAAGAACAGCTTCTTCCTTGCTGTCATCAGACTTACAAACAGATCTCTCATATATTAGTGTTGATCTTTCTCTGGCAACAATGGGCCTGGAAGTAGTTGATGATCACTTTTAATAGCATGGTTAGGGAGGTGAGGATTGAGGGGTTGTCGTCCCACTACTGACATATATTCAGTGGTCTGAGGTTAATAAAGGAATGGTAGTTAAAACACTGAGCTCTGACACAGCATCATTGATGTCAAATCAGTGTTACATACTGTCACTCCATATACTTCCAGTGGATGTTTTGTATCACACTAATGCCCATGTCAAAATAGCAACTGGCATATCCATCCCAAGCTACCACATGCTGCAATCAGCATTTTGATAGCAGCTATCCATGGAACTTAAAACAAGAAACATCTCACAACTGAAAATATAACATTCACATCTGTAAGCACCAGCAAAATTGCTGTATACAAATCAAGCATTCATTAGAGTTTGGCACGGACCATCTGATCAGCTCTGAGATCAACACAAATCACCAATGCCGGCACACATTATCGTGAGTGATTATGATGTGGTAGGCATCACAGAGACGTGGTTGCAGGGAGTTTAGGACTGGCAGTTAAACATCCAAGGATTTACAACTTATCAAAAAGACAGGGAGGTGGGCAGAGGGGGTGGGTTGCCTTGTTAGTTAAGAATGAAATTAAATCTATGGCACTGAATGGCATAGGATCAGATGATGTGGAGTCTGTGTGGGTAGAGTTGAGGAACTACAAAGGCAAAAAAACTATGTACCTCCCAGCAGTGGTCAAGACCAGGGGCACAAGATGTACCAGGAAATAGATAGGGAATGTCAGAAAGTGATCACTAAGGTCACAGTGATCATTGGGGACTTCAATATGCAAATGAGCTAGGTGAATAATGTTGCTGGTGGATCCAAAGAAAGGGAATTCATGGAATGTTTACAGGATGGCTTTTTGGAACAGCTTGTGATGGAGCCCAGAAGTGAGCAGGACTTAGTGCTATGAAATGAATCAGACTTTTTAAAAGATCTTAAAGTAAGGAAACACTTAGGAGGCAGCGATCATAATATGGTAGAGTTCAGTCTGCAGTTTGAAAGAGAGGATGCAAAATTGGATGTAATGGTATTACAGTTAAATAAAGGTAATTACAGGGACATGAGAGAGGAACTGACAAAAATCGACTGGAAGCAGAGCCAAGCGGGGAAGACAGTAGAGCAACAATGGCAGGAGTTTGTGGGTGGAATTCAGGACACAGAACAGATGTTCATCCCAAAGAAAAGAAAGCTTATCCAGGGGGTGGGGTGGGGAATTGGGGAGTAGATTAGGCAACCATGGCTGATGAAGCAAGTCAGGTAATGTAGCAAATAAAAAAGAGAGAGCCAATAAAATTAGAAACAATAGTAAAAGTCTCTTTCAATACATAAGAAACAAATGAGAGGCAAAAGTAGAAATAGGGCCATTTCAAATTGATGCACGGAGGCTAGTTCTGGGAGATAAGAGAATAACAGAACTTAGTAAGTAATTTGTGTCAGTCTTCACAGTGGAAGACATGAGTAATATCCCAACAATTAAGAAGAGTCAAGGAGCAGAGTTGAGTATGGTAGCCATTACAAAAGAGAAAGTGCTAGAAAAGTTAAAAGATCTAAAAATTGATAAATCTCCTGGCCCCGATGGGCTACATCTGAGAGTTCTGAGGGAGATGGTTGAAAAAATAGTGAAGGCATTGGTTGTGATCTTTCAAAATAGCAAAAGCCACTTGAGTCAAGGAAAGTCCCAGATGATTGGAAAATCGTTGTTGTAACCCTCTTGTTCAAGAAAGGATCAAGATAAAAAATGGAAACTTATAGACTGATGAGCCTAACTTCAGTTATAGGTAAATTCTAGAATGCATCATTAAGGATGTGATTTCTAAATTATTGGAAGTGTTGGGTCGGATTAAAACAAATCAGTATGGATTTAGTAAGGGGAGGTCATGCCTGACAAACATTTTAGAATTCTTTGAAGAGGTAACAAGTAGGTTAGACCAGGGAAATCCAGTGGATGTGGTCTATCTAGATTTCCAAAAAGCCTTTGATAAGGTGCCTCACTGGAGGTTGCTGAGTAAGGTGAGGGCCCATGGTGTTCGAGGTGAGCTGCTGGTATAGGTTGAGGATTAGCTGTCTGACAGAAGGCAGAGAGTTGGGATAAAAGGTTCTTATTTGGAATGGCAGCCGGTGACAAGTGGTGTCCCACAGGGTTCAGTGTTGGGGCCGCAGCTGTTCACTTTATATATTAATGATCTGGATGAAGGAACTGGGGACATTCTGGCAAAGTTCGCCGATGATACAAAATTAGGCAGACAGGTGGGTAGTTCTGAGGAGGTGGAGAGGCTGCAGAGAAATTTAGACAGTTTAGGAGAATGGTCTAGGAAATCAAAGTTTGTGCGAAGATTTGTAGCTCGGGTGCTTGTTGTAGTGGTTCTGTTCACCGAGCTGGAAGTTTTTGTTGCAAACGTTTCGTCCCCTGGCTAGGAGACATCATCGGTGCTCTGGAGCCTCCTGCGAAGCGCTTCTTTGATGTTTCTTCCGGCATTTATAGTGGTCTGTCCTTGCTGCTTCCGGGTGTCAGTTTCAGCTGTCCGCTGTAGTGGTTGGTATATTGAGTCCAGGTCGATGTGTCTGTTGATGGAGTTTGTGGATGAATGCCATGCCTCTAGGAATTCCCTGGTTGTTCTCTGTCTGGCTTGCCCTATGATAGTAGTGTTTTCCCAGTCGAATTCATGTTGCTTGTTGTCTGAGTGTGTGGCTACTAGGGATAGCTGGTCGTGTCGTTTCGTGGCTAGTTGGTGTTCATGTATGCGGATTGTTAGCTGTCTTCCTGTTTGTCCTATATAGTGTTTTGTGCAGTCCTTGCATGGTATTTTATAAACTACATTAATCATCAAAAACACGGAAATAGAAAAAACACACCGGATCATCAACACCACACTTCACAGGCATCCGATTCACGAGAGAAGTAGAAAAGGATAGCCAACTCCCATTCCTAGACGTGATAGTACAGAGAACACCGAACGGAGAATTCACCACAAGGGTACACAGGAAAACAACACACACAGACCAAGTCCTAAACTATGAAAGTAACCACCCCAACACACACAAACGAAGCTGCATCAGGACACTATTCAAAAGAGCTACAACACACTGCAGTACACCAGAACTGCAAAAAGAGGAAGAGGAACACCTATACAAGGTATTCACCAAAAACGGATACCCGCGCAACTTTATCAACAGATGCCTAAGAGATAGACCACGGAACGAGGACATGCCACAACCAAAAGGACTAGCCACACTACCATACATCAGGAGCATTTCAGAACTGACAGTCAGACTACTGCGACCCCTAGGACTCATAACGGCACACATACCAACAGCCACGCTCAGACAACAACTTACTAGAACAAAGGAGCCGATACCCAACATGAGCAAAACTAATGTAGTTTATAAAATACCATGCAAGGACTGCACAAAGCACTATATAGGACAAACAGGAAGACAGCTAACAATCCGCATACATGAACACCAACTAGCCACGAAACGACACGACCAGCTATCCCTAGTAGCCACACACTCAGACAACAAGCAACATGGATTCGACTGGGAAAACACTACTATCATAGGGCAAGCCAGACAGAGAACAGCCAGGGAATTCCTAGAGGCATGGCATTTATCCACAAACTCCATCAACAGACACATCGACCTGGACCCAATATACCAATCACTACAGCGGACAGCTGAAACTGACACCCGGAAGCGGCAAGGACAGACCACTATAAATGCCGGAAGAAACATCAAAGAAGCGCTTCGCAGGAGGCTCCAGAGCACCGATGATGTCTCCTAGCCAGGGGACGAAACGTTTGCATCAAAAACTTCCAGCTTGGCGAACAGGTCCAGGAAATCTATGATGAAATTCAATGTGAGCAAATGCGAGGGCTTGCACTTTGGAAAAATGAATGCAGGCATGGACTATTTTCTAAACAGTGAGAAAATTCATAAAGCCAAAATACAAAGGGATCTGCGAGTACTAGTCCAGGATTCTCTAAAGGTTGACTTGCAGGTTGAGCCCGTGATTAAGAAAGCAAATGTAATGTTGTCAATTTATCTCAAGAGGGTTGAAATATAAAAGCAGGGATGTGCTACTGCAACTTTATAAAACTCAAGTTAGGCCCCATTTAGAATACTGTGTCTAATTTTGGGCCCCACACCTCAGGAAGGACATACTGGCACTGGAGCATGTCCAGCAGAGATTCACATGGGTGATCCCTGGAATGGTAGGTCTAACATACAATGAATGACTGAGGATCCTGGGATTGTATTCATTAGAGTTTAGAAGGTTGAGGGGAGATCTAATAGAAAGTTACAAGATAATGCATGTGGTGGACACTGAGAATTTGTTTCCGTTAAGTGGGGAAACTAGGACCCGTGGGCACAGCCTTAGAATTAGAGAGGGTCAATTTAAAATAGAAATGAGGAGACATTTCTTCAGCCTGAGAGTGGTGGACCTGTGGAACTCATTGCTACAGAGTAAGTGGAGGCCGGGATGTTAAATATCTTCAAGGCAGAGATTGATAAATTCTTGACCTCATAAGGAATTAAGGGCTACGGGGAGAGTGCTGGTAAGTGGAGTTGAAATGCCCATCAGCCATGATTGAATGGTGGAGTGGACTCAATGGGCCAAATAGCCTTACTTCCCCTCCTATGTCTTATGGTCTTATGGAGATCCACCTTCAAATTTGCCTGAAGTAATGAGGTAAGATTTTCTTGTCTCTGTTTCCTTGGTCACCTTAACAATATTCCTAAGAACGCTTTCTTCCCTCATCTTACTGATTTGATGAAAGCTGAAAGTTGCGTTGACCAGAGAACTACTGACTCAGAAATCAGCTGGGATATGGGAAGTGTGTTTCCAAGGTGATAACTACATTGTACATTGTTAGAGTATTACATCTCTACACAGAAAAGAAGATAAGTCAGCGCTTACTAATTACATTCTGACAAGAATTCATACCATTGTTTCTTTCATTGTGGATGAACTAAAATTTGCATCTAAAGACTTTTAGTCTAATTATCCTATAGATTTCAATTCCAGAACAAAATCTAAACTTTATAGTGACCTGAAAATTTGCCACTTCCACCACCACATCATAAGACTCACAGAAAGCGTATTATGTAAGAAAAAGCTATTCATAATGCATTAGAAGAAAAACATTTTCTGAGTATATTGAACTTTCCAAGTGATTGCGATTTGTCGTTTTATGCAATTGTGCTGGTTCAGTATTTTCCTGTGGCTGTTCCTATTTGTTTTAAGTTTGTAAATAAAACTGATTTGTCATCTTTATCCAGTCCATATAAGTCAGCTGTGCTGTTCGATGGCTGACAGATGATTGTGCTTACCATGCCAAATGATCAGGAATGTATGATGTCGCATGATTGTGTGGCAATTCTTATTCTAGGACAGCTGTCCAATGTAAAAGCACAGTATTTCAAACATGGCAGATACAGTCTGATTTTGGAAACAACAATATATATTTACGTAGTTATTTAACATAGGGAAATGTCCGAGACACAAGGAAGTCTCACTGCAACTGTACATTCTCTTGCTGAGATGGCATCTGAAAAATCAAGTACAACATTGATCTATTGTAGGGGGAGAGATTGGATTAACTAGGCCTGTATTCATGTTTCGAGTTGCATTGAGTTTAGAATAATGAGAGGCAATTTCATTGAAATCCTACAAATCTTTGAGAGGTCTGGGCGTCTCAAAGCTACACGAGGTGATTTTTGGAGAGGTGGCCAAAGGTTTGAGCAAAATGTCATATTAAAGGAGCAGCTGGAAGAAAAAGAGTGAGCTAAAGGGGTGGAAAGCTTTCAGAAGGAAATTCCAAAGCTGTGGAGCTAGAGGCTAAGTTTTCAACTACCTACTGGTGGATGAAAGACATCAGAGGTGCACAAGAAGTCAGGATTAGACAAACAGTGATTACAACTTACTTTATAGCTACAGGGTGCTATTCATGTGGGGGAGAATGATGCCCTGGAACAATTTGTGAACTGGAATGAAAATTTTAAAATCATTGCCAGTTGCAGATCAGCAAGCAATGTGTGGCAGTGAATAGGATTTGGCATAGGCGGACTTAGAACAGATTTGAATATGTTTCAAGTTTTGGATTTTCAAGAGTTCTTGGATAATTTTCTGTGCTGAGTCAGCAGACCCCAGGACAATGACAGGGAATTGACAATGACAATTGGTCTCAGGAAACTTTGAGAGAGAAGAGCGAAACAAAGAAATGTCCATCTTATTGTTATCCAGTAATCATAGCTAAAACGCACATATGAATGTCACATTAGTACATGACCAAATGTACTTGGCTGGTCAAGTTGATGAAGGGCCTTTGTCCAAAACGTTGATTCTCCTGCTCCTCGGATGCTGCCTGACCTGCTGTGTTTTTCCAGCACCACACTCTCAATTCAGATCTCCAGCATCTGCAGTCCTCACTTTCGCCTGGTCAAGTAGATAAACCAGCGTACTGACCTCCCTTCATGTGGTATTTGTTTAGTGTGAACCTTTTCAATCATTTTTTTTGTGATGTAGTCTCCACATCCTTCTGTGGAGTAGCATTCCACAGCTATACCACCCTCTGAGTGAAGAAATAGCTCCTTCTCTTAGTCGGAAATGGCCCAGTATATATCCTGACATTGTGACTCCTTGTTCGAGGCACCTAGGCAGAGGAAACATCATCATTGCATCCAGTTTGTCCAGACCTCTCAGAATTTTGTAGGATTTCAATGGAATTGCCTCTCATTATTTTAAACTCAATGCAACTCTAAACACAAATATAGGCCTAGTCAATCCAATCTCTCCTCCTCCACCAGATTAATGCTGTTTTTGATTTTCCAGCTGCAATCTCAGCAAGAGAATGTACAGTTGCAGTGAGACTTCCTTGCTGCTGTATTTAAACGCTCTTGCTATGAAGGCCAATATTCTATTGGCCATTCTAACTGTTTGCTGTGCTTCCATTCACAGACTAGAAAAATGGCCTCTAGTTGGAGAGGCAGATTTTTGTAAAATCTTCCATTTCCACTTATCTGTATTTTGAACAAGAGCTTGGCGGATACCCTAGGACACCTCAGGGCCCACATTGTGGGCCACGTACTGCCTGTTGAACAAGCCTGGTCTAGCAGGTACAGTGGGTTGAAGGACTAATTAATTAGAGACTGCATATTAGACTGCACAAGGGATGAAAAAATGTTAGGCTTACTTCAATCAAAGGACGATTTAATTCTGGAACAGACAGATGCAGGCAGCAATCAGAGCCCAAAATTGATCAGTACTCTGACGAAATGTTGGGGATTCTTCTGAATTGATGAGACCCAAGAGCCTGCCCAAATGCCAAATGAGGACAATTAATGTCATTGATCATATTAGATTATACGTGCTGTGGATCCAAGCACAGTGACTATATAGCAGCGAGAATAGATTGCAAAAAGAGTGGCCAGTTAGGACGCTGGAAAATGTTGTATGCCAACAGCAATTAGCACCTTCACTGCCACCGGGTCAATATCATGGAATTCCCTCCCTGATGGCATTGTGGGTCAACCCATAGCAGGTGGACTTTAGCGGTTCAAGAAGGCAGCTCATCACTACCTTCTCAAGGACAACTGGGGATGGGCATTAAATAGGCAGTCATATCCTACCAATGAATAAATGAAAAAGGTACTAAAGCAGGCCATTCAGCTCCTTGAGTCTGCTCTATCATTCAATGAGATTGCAGCTGATCTGACAATCCTCTCTCCTTTCTTTTCCCCATTGCCTTATTGATTAAATATCAGTCTCAGCCTTGAAGCATCCAGCAATTCACTGTCAGCTGAGAGAAGTAATTATTCCTCATCTCTATCTTAAATGTGTGACCCTGAACTCTACAATTATGCCCTCAGGTCCTAGATTCTTGCACAAGAGGAAACAATCTTTCCATATCCACCCTATCCAGTTGTCTAAGAATTTTGTATGTGTAATAAAGTTAGTTCTAATTCTTCTAAACTCCAACAAGTTCAGGCCCAACCTACTCAACTGCATACTAGTCTCTGTAAGGCAGTCCCTGTCTGCTTGTGGTCAATGTTGTGAACCTTCTTTGGACTGCCTCCAATGTCAGTAATCTTTTCTTAGATACGTTCATAGTATTCCAGTTGTTGTCTGGTTAGTCACTTATACAGTTTTATCAAGACTTCTCTATTTCTACATTCCATTCCCTTTGAAATAAAGGCCATTTGCTGAACTCGATGCTTGCTTTTCAAGATCCATGAAAGAAGACTCCCAGCCTTCTCTGTGCTGTAGTCTTTCTGCAGTCTTTTTCTATTTAATAATATTCGGCTCCTCTGCTCTTCCTGCCAAAGTGCATTATCACACATTTTACATATAATATTCCATGTGCCATGTGTTTTTCCCAACTTGTTTAACTTGTCTATAGCCGTCTATAGGCCTTTTGAGTCATCTTCACCATCTGCACCCCCACACCATATAGACACAAACCCATCACATTTAATTTAGTCCACAACAGTCTTCCCTGCACTCTGAATGCTGACATTATATCCTGATAATGCTCCCCCTGCTGTTTTACATTCCCCTGTGGAGGACATGTAGTGGTCATTTTCACTAACACCCATCTCCTATATTCTACCAAAACCTCCAATGCTGCTCTGCTGAATCCCATATACCCTGCTGCTATCACTGTCCTTAGCCCCACTTTTACCAATGCTTCTGCTTTTGACATCAAACCTTAAGCAGTCCCACTCTTCCTGGCAGTGATCTCCACCGGCTGCCTGTCTGTACATTCCTCCTCCCCCAACACTCTTACAACTGAGTCCAGAATTCTCCTTAACCCCAAGATTGCTGTGTGCAGCTCTCCAGCTTATGATGCGTGATTCCCCTAGTTGTTTATACTAGTCCCACAGGACTGACCAGTGAACACTCCATGGACTGTACTGGGACAGTTCCCCTAACAGCGAACATCCCAAGCAGATCACTAACTGTGGAAAAGTCTCTGGACTGTGTGCAGTCTGTGGCCTTGGCTGACACTACTCTGAACTCCTAATGGAGACGATAGAACTTACCTTTGTTTTTTCCTTTTGAAACAATTGTGCCTGTTCTTGTATACATTCACAAAAAGCTGCCAGTGCACATTTCACAGAATTAATTAAATGTTTATTAAAGAAGGAAAAATACATGAGCTTTGTTGCACTTAACAAGGAAAAGCACAGGTTGGAAAGACTGATGTTACACAACAGAAAAATATTCAAATACACAGTATTACTTTTGTCTTAGTTACACAAGATATGGGAGAGTTGGTTAGCTCAGTTGGTTGGACAGCTGATGAATGATGCCAACAGCATGGGTTCAATTGCCCATGATGGCTCAGGTTACCTTCTTAACCTCTCCCTTCACCTGAGGCACAGCGACTTCAGGTTAAACTCGCCATGACTGAAAAGGGAGTTGACCTATGGTTTTCTGGGACTATGGTAATTTCACCTTGCAAACACTTAAACCTCAGCAAAAGGTCATCACTATCTTCAACCTAAGTGTTCTTTCTCAGGCTGGCATAGTTTTAATCAGTTTTCTGAATATTAGTAGAAAGACTTCACCTTAACAAAGTAACAGACTATCACATCTAATTTTATAAAGATGTTATTCTTTCTGAGAAGGTAGTGGTGAGCTGACTTCTTAAACTGCTGCAGTCCATTTGGTATAGATTAGAATACCAACAGAGTGGAAATCTGGACCTTTGGCCCAACAAGTTTATACTGACCCTCCAAACAGCAACCCACCCAGACCCATCTCCCTCTGACTAATGCACCTAACACTGGACAATTTAACATGGCCAATTCACCCTAACCTGCACATCTTTGAATTGGGAGGTAACCGGAGCACCCGGAGAAAACCCATGCAGACACAGGAAGAATGTGCAAACTCCACACAGACAGTCACCCAAGGCTAGAGTCGAACCTAGGCCCTGATGCTGTGAGGCTGCAGTGCTAACCACTGAGCCACTGATTGAGTGAGTTCCAGAGTTTTCATTGAGCAATGCTGAAGGAATGGTAATATATTTCCAAGTCAGGGTGGTGAGTACCTTGGATACGAACTTACTTGTGATAGTTTTCTGTGTAACTGCTACCCTTGTCTTTCTAAATGGCAATGGTTGTTGGTTTTGAAGATACTGTCTAAGCAGCTATGCTGAATTTCTGTAGTACATATTACAGACCTTATACGCTGTTGCTACTGAGCATCTGTGATAGAGGGCATGATTGTTTGTGAACATGATGTCAACCAGTTGGATTGCATTGTCCTAGATGGTGTCAAGCTTCTTGAATGTTGTTAGAATGGAAGGGAAGTGGAGGATATTCAATAATTCTTTTGAGTGTAGGTGGTGGACTGGCTTTGTTGAGTGAGAAGGTGAGTTACTCAATGTAAGATCGTTAGCCTCTTCTAAGCTTGTAGCTTCAGTATTTACACAGCTAGTCAAGTTCAATTTATGGTCAATGGTAGCCACTAGGGTGCTGGTAATTGCTTAAAACATATTCCAAAATTATTTACAGTTTAACAATTACCTGTAATAGTCTGGTTCATATAAATATTTGCCAAGTTGCTGGAAAAGCTCAGCAGGTCTGGCAGGATTTGTGAAGAGAAATCAGGGTTAACTTTTCGGGCCCAGTGACCCTTCCTCAGAATTTACCAGACCCGAAACATTAACTTTGATTTCTCTTCATTGATGCTGCCAGACCTACTGAGCTTTTCCAGCAACTTCTCTTTTTGTTTCTGATTTACAGCATCTGCAGGTCTTTTGGCTTTTATTTAGTAATCAGATGTTAGTGCCTTGAAACCAACCAAAATCAATGCCTATTTTGTAGGTTTATGCAGTTTTTTTTAGAAAAGTAATGAGGTTTATTAAAGGTGAAAGATAAACCTAGGAACAGGTTGTAGCTTTGACATAAAAATGCTATCTTCAAACCAAATCATTAAGGTTTAATTGTTAAGTGTTATCCACAATGACAATGAGCAATTGAAGCAAAGTGGAAACATTCATGAAAATAGACCTCAGATGAAAAAAAGCTGCCTGTTGGGGAACTAACTGCAACATCTTGATTATCTGTGGAAGCCATTCTTTTGTGTATGTATGATTTGGAGATGCAGGTGTTGGACTGGAGTACAAAGTTAAAAATCACACAACACCAGGTTATAGTCCAACAGGTTTAATTGGAAGCACACTAGCTTTTGGAGCGACGCTCCTTCATCAGGTGATCAGCCCTCCACAATCACCTGATGAAGGAGCGGCGCTCCGAAAGCTAGTGTGCTTCCAATTAAACCTGTTGGACTATAACCTGATGCTGTGTGATTTTTAACTTTGTGCATGTAGTTAAGATGGACCTTCCTGGAAACCTTCTTAACTTCTCTTTTGCACAATGGAATGTCTTGAAAAGTACTGAATGTGTTACAAAATGGCAATTCAGCATATAATCATAGATTCAGAATAGTATTAATTACAGGGACTTTGCCCCATTTCCTCAGGATCTTCACAATTGCGCGGGGTTCAAGAGACCTGTGCCATGGAATCTGAGAAAGAGTTCTGAGTGCCACCATCGCCATATTCCCCAAAACAGGCAGTGTGAGACTCACTTGGTTGCATGTATGTGCTTACTATGTAGTTTAAGCTAATAGATTCACTGACTAGTTTTGATATGTCTTAACATAGCAAAAGACTAAGCTAATAAGTTGGCTTCATAATAAATTGCACATCTTCTTGTATTCATTGTGATCAGACATTAAATAACTGTTAGGTACTTTCAGCCCAACATACACAGATTTATTTCTGTTTACCGTATTTCCAAAACTTCCATCAAAGTGTTGATTTTCAGTAAGTTTGAAATGACACTTGAGCAGTTGTGCAGTGTTTTGGAAAAGTTCAAAATATCCTCAATCTAAATGAAGATATGCACAAGGCATTCTTGGACTCAGCATCTCTGTGCACTGATCTTGCTGATGGAGAAGCAGTTCTGCAAGACAGTCTTCTTTGTGAATCTGGGAACGATAGTACTTGTTTGGTTGCACAATGTATGCTTGGGCTGCTCATTATAGTCATCAGAACCCAGCAAGCAACGGGAAGAAATAAAGGGAAATGTTCATACATCAGATGACAAGCAGTGAAGCAAAGAATGAGAGAAAACATAACTAAAAGGAAACAAGTAGATGAGTGATAATAGTAAAGAGAACAAGATTAAATGAAAGAGTAGCATGTCAGTGTCTAAAAAAATTTAACAAGTGAGTAAAAAAAGTGAGACAACACAAAAAATGTATGAGAGGCATTATCTTGATTTGGAAGAAAGCACTGGATGTGAAATGGTCATTGAGCCCATTAGGATTCGTTACTCCCACTGATCACACACAATTTGGTTCATCCTGAACCCTATCCAGTTTATTTAATCTTCACTTCATCCAAAAGTATTCAAGTGAAACTATATTTGGCTCAAGTGTCTCTAAGCTAAGAAAGACAAGACAATATAATTAGTAAATTTCCACTCCTGTTAGCTGTTCAGTGACTCCTGCTGGATAAAACACAGAACAAATTGAATTGAATTTACTGTCATGTGTACCAAGGCACAGTGAAAAGCTTTGTCTTGTGAGCAATACAGGCAAATCACAGAGTTAAATAGCATAGGTAAGTAAATAATAGGTGAACAGTGGCAAATACAAAAAACACAGGTACAGGCTAATGTTAAACATAGTTATACGTAAATTTTACAAGTATGCTATTAAGTTTAAAGAACGTAGAATGATTGTAGGAAATAGGAAACTTAGATCTGCACGCAGGAGTTCCAAGGAGTCGACCATGTCCGTCGCCATCTTGCATCTAAATGCAAGTGAATTGAACGTGGAGCGCCCAATTATTTAGGTGCTCAAATTGCTCCAATCTATGGCATATTGAATAGCAATATAACCAAGAAAATAAAACAAAGATAAAAAAAAGCAATATTTCTGATAATGAAACAGCTTTTGGCAACTAACACCCAAACGTGGATAATATCCAGCTACGGGCTTCTGACTGGCAGGTAATATATTTCCTGTAAACAACTACTATCTTGAATAAGTGGTCTCTTCTGATTTGCAATGGCATCAACAATGATCACTCAGTCTCATATCTTTTAGGATGATAAAATGGAGGGGTCACTGCTAGCCTGAAGCTTAATTGGAGCACTCATATAGACAACTTGGCTACAAATAGACAGCTGAGGCTTAGGAGTGAGAGTGTGGTCCTGGAAAAGCACATCAGGTCAGGCAGCATCCGGGAAGCAGGAAAATTGACATTTCGGACAAAAAGGGAAAGCCTTACATTCAAAGTCTTCAAATGTTCGTCTGCCATCTACAAGATTTAAATCATCGTATGATAGAATACTCACCTGGATGGGGATAACTGTTACAATTCACAAGAAGCTTGACACCTTGTAATATCGATTAGTTTGCTCGATCAGCACCCCACCATTGGACATTTCTCATCTTGGTTATAGTATGTTCCATCTACAAGCTAAGAAACAGAAACTCTTCTGGTTGCTTAGACAGTACTTTTCTTCCTTTTGGTCTGCAAACAACAAGTAGGACAAGTGCAACAATATTTTGTTAACACCAAAATCTCCAACTTTTCCTCCAAATTAAAAATCATACTCACTTGGACATTGATTCCCATTTTTAAAAATATTCTTAAATTCCCATTGTGGAAAGATCTAAGCAAAGATTAATATGTTAAGGAGTAAGCACATCATATTTGTACCGTAAGTACTAGTGGGAAGTAAATGGATCCTGTCAGCATCCATTCTTAAGCCTTCACTTTTACGTTTATACTGAGAAATGAATTTGAGTTGATTTACATATTGAGTTTGAGTAATCTTTCAATTTTTTTCAGGTTGATGAAAGTCAGTACTGGGAAAAGCATGACAAGAGAATCTAAGTGACTTCACATGGCATTCAAAACCTTTACTATCAACAAACTTTCTCACCATCTCATCCTGGACATCAATTTTGACCTGAAACTTAATTGGAAAAGCCACATAAATACGATAGTCGCAAGAGCAAGTCAGAGGTTGGGAAAACTGTCAAACATATCTCAAATGCAGAATATTTAGGTTTGGGGTAACAAGTGGCAAGTGATGTTTGTGATTTACAAATGCCAGGGAATGGCTATCTTCAACAAGAAAAAATTCTAACCATCACTCCTTGACATTTTGTAGTGTTGCCATCACCGATTTCCCCACTATCAATATCCTGGGAGTTGCCATTGATCAGACACTGATATAGACCTACAAATATTGTGACGTTAAGGTCAGAATCTTATACTCACTAACTCGCCTCCTGACTGGCCAAAGCTCATTCTCTATCTAAAAGGCACAAGTCAGCAGTGTGATGGAAAACACTTCTCCTGTCCAATAGAGAGCAGCTCCAATAACAGTTAAACAATTTGATATAATCCGAAAACAGTTAGCCCATTTGTTTAGCACACTACCAACACAAAATGCTTCACACATTCTTTCCCTCCACTAACAGAGAACCTTGGGAGTAGGATATACCATTTGAAAGATACACTGCAGCAACTCACCACGGTTCTTTAAACTTCACTTTCCAAACCTGTGACCTGAACATGAAGGAAAGGATTAGCAATTAGAGGAAAATATTGCCATCTTCCAGGTCCTCTCCAAGTCACACACCATTCTAAGTTGGAAATACAAATGTTACTTCACTGCCCATATCACAAAATCCTGGAACTCTCTCCCAAACACAACACTGGCTGTGCCAATACCACATGGACTGCAATACTTTAGGAAGATAGCTCAGAGCCCCTTCTCATGGGAAATTAAGGTCAGATAATGAATACTGGCTTGGCCAGCAATGCTCATATCTCAAGAATAAAGTATGAAAAAAGCTACTGTGATCACCATGTCCTCGGCTGAGTGGGAGGGGGAGTTAAAATGTTGGGCCACAGGGCGGTGTGGTTGATTGGTGTGGGTGTCCCAGAGATGTTCCCTAAAGTGCTCTGCTAGGAGGCGTCCAGTCTCCCCAATGTAGAAGAGAGCGCATCGGGAGGAACGGATACAATAAATGATTTTGGTGGATGTGCAGGTAAATTTTGATATTCACATAAACCAAATCATCCGCCGACATTTCCACCAGCTCCAAACGGACCCTACCACCAGGGATATATTTCCCACCCCACCCCTTTCCGCCTTCCGCAAAGACTGTTCCCTCCGTGACTATCTAGTCAGGTCCACACCCCCCTACAGCCCACCCTCCCATCTTGACACCTTCCCCTGCCACCACAGGAACTGTAAAATCTGTGCCCACACCTCCTCCCTCACCTCCATCCAAGGCCCCAAAGGAGCATTCCACATCCATCAATGTTTTACCTACACATCCACTAATATCATTTATTGTATCCGTTGCCCCTGATGTGGTCTCCTCTACATTGGGGAGACTAGACGCCTCCTAGCAGAGCGCTTTAGGGAACATCTCTGGGACACCCGCAGCAATCAACCACACCACCCTGTGGCCCAACATTTCAACTCCCCCTCCCACTCAGCCGAGGACATGGAGGTCCTGGGTCTCCTTCACTGCCGCTCGCTCACCACCCGATGCGTGGAGGAAGAACGCCTCATCTTCTACCTCAGAACACTTCAACCCCAGGGCATCAATGTGGACTTCAACAGTTTCCTCATTTCCCCTTCCCCCACCTCACCCTAGTTCCAAACTTCCAGTTCAGCACTGTCCCCATGACTTGTCCTACTTTCCTTTCCTCCTATCTACTCCACCCTCCTCTCTGACCTATCACCTTTATCCCCACCCCCATTCACCTATTGTACGCTATGCTACTTTCTCCCCAGCCCCACCTTCCTCTCATTAATCTCTCCACCCTGCAGGCACTCTGCCCATATTTCTGATGAAGGTCTTTTGCACGAAACGTCGATATTCGCTGCTCCTTGGATGCTACCTGAACTGCTGTGCTTTTCCAGCACCACTCTAATCTAGAAAAAAGAAGAAGGCAGCTTACATAAGATGGAGGAAGCAAGGATCTAGCACAGCTTTAGAGGATTACAGGCTTGCTAGAAAGGGGCTCAGAAATGGACTGAGGAGAGTCAGAGGGAACATGAAAAAGGCTTGGCCAGAAGGATTAGGGAGAACCCAAAGGTATTTTACTCATACATGAGAAATAAGAGAATGATTAGGGAGAAGGTAGGGCCTGTCACAGATAACGTAGGGAACTTGTGTGTGGCGTCTGAGAAGATAGGGGAAACCCTAAATGTATTTTTTGCTTCAGTTTTCACTGAAGAAAGGGACCTTGTTGTGAATGAGAACTTTGACGAGCTGGGATACAGGCTTAAACAGCTCAAGATTGAGGAAGTTGATGGGGTGGAAATTTTGGCAAACATTAAGATTGATTAGTCCCCAGGGCCAGACCAGATTTGTCCTAGGCTGCTCCGGTAAGCGAGAAAGGAGGTTGCTAAGCAGCTAGCAAAGATCTTTGCCTCCTCACTCTCCATAGGAGGCATACCGGAGGTTTGGAAGTAGACGAATGTTGTCCCTCTTTTCAAGAAAGATAATAGGGAAATCCCTGGCAATTACAGACCATTCAGTCTTATGTCTGTGGTCAACAAAAATTTGGAAAGAATTTTGAAGGATAGGATTTATGACTATTTGGAAAAGCATAGCATGATTAAAGGCAGTCAGCATGGCTTTGTGAGAGGCATAGAGATGTACAGCATGGAAACAGACCCTTCGGTCCTACTCGTCCATGCCGACCAGATACCCCAACCCAATCTAGTCCCACCTGCCAGCACCCGGCCCATATCCTTCCAAACCTTTCCTATTTATATACCATCCAAATGTCTCTTAAATGTTGCAATTGTACCATCTTCCACCACTTCCTCTCGCAACTCATTCTATGTACATACCACCCTCTGCGTGAAAATGTTGCCCATTAGGTCTCTTTTATATCTTTCTGCTCTCACCCTAAAGCTATGCCCTCTAGTTCTGAACTCCCCAGCCCCAGGGAAAAGACTTTGCCTATTTACCTTATCCATGCCCCTCATAATTTTGTAAACCTCTATATGGTCACTCCTCAGCCTCCAACGCTCCAGGGAAAACAGCTCCAGGCTGTTCAGTCTCTCCCTATAGCTCAAATCCTCCAACCCTGGCAACATCCTTGTAAATCTTTTTGAACCCTTTCAAGTTTCACAACATCTTTCTGATAGGAAGGAGACCAGAATTGCACGCAATATTCCAACAGTACCTAACCAATATCCAGTATGGCCGCAACATGACCTTCCAATTCCTGCACTCAATACTCTGACCAATAAAGGAAAGCATACCAAACGCCTTCTTCACTATCCTATCTACCTGCGACTCCACTTTCAAGGAGCTATGAACCTGCACTCCAAGGTCTCTTTGTTCAGCAACATTCCATAGGACCTTACCATTAAGTGTGTGAGTCCTGCTAAGATTTGCTTTCCCAAAATGCAACACCTCATATTTATCTGAATGAAACTTCATCTGCCACTTCTCAGCTCATTGGCCCATCTGGTCCAGATCCTGTTGTAATCTGAGGTAACCCTCTTCGCTGTCCACTACACCTCCAATTTTGGTGTCATCTGCAAACTTACTAACTGTACCTCCTATGCTCGCATCCAAATCATTTATGTGAATGACAAAAAGCAGAGGATCCAGCACAGATTCTTGTGGCACTCCACTGGTCATAGGCCTCCAGGCTGAAAAACAACCCTGCACCACCAGTCTCTGTCTTCTACCTTTGAGCCAGTTCTGTATCCAAATGGCTAGTTCTCCCTGTATTCCATGAGAGCTAACCTTGCTAATCAGTCTCCCATGGGGAACCTTGTCGAAAACCTTACTGAAGTCCATATAGATCATATCTACTACTTTGCCCTCATCAATCCTCTTTGTTACTTCTTCAAAAAACTCAATCAAGTTTGTCAGACATGATTTCCTACACATAAAGCCATGTTGACTATCCCTAATCAGTCTTTGCCTTTCCAAATACATGTACATCCTGTCCTCAGGATTCCCAGGCCTCACAACTCTTTGAGGAGGTGACAAGACATGTCGACGAAGGTCAAGCAGTGGATGTGGTGTAAATGGACTTCACCAAAGCATTTGATAAGGTTCTCCATGGTAGGCTCATTCATAAAGTCAGGCAGTATGGGATACAGGAAAATTTGGGTATCTGGATTCAGAATTGGTTGGCTGACAGAAGGCAGAGAGTGATTGTGTCTGGAGGTCAGTGTTGAGTGGTGTCCTGCAGGACTGTGTTCTTGGGCCTCTGCTCTTTGTGTTGATTTTATAAATGACTTGGATGAGGAGGTTGAGGGTGGGTTAATAACTTTGCAGATGACACAAAAGGTGGAGATGCCATTGATAGCATCAAGGGCTATTGCAGGCTGCAGTGTGATATAGACAGGATGCAGAGCAGGGCTGAAAAAAGGCAAATGGAGTTTAACCTGGATAAATGCGAAGTGATGCATGTTGGAGAGTTGAACTCAAACACTGAATATAGGATTAAAGACAGAATTCTTGGTAGTGTGGAGGAACAGAGGGATCTTGGTGTTCAAGTACATAGATCCGTCAAAATTGCCACCCAAGTGGATAGGGTTGTTAAGAAAGCATATGGCTTTCATTAACAGGGGGATCGAGTTTAAGAGCCACAAGGTTTTGCTACAGCTCTACAAGTCCCTGGTGAGGCCACACTTGGAATATTGTGCCCACTTCAGGTCGCCCTACTAGAGGAAAGATACAGAGACTTTGTAGAGGGTGCAAAGAAGATATATGAGGATGCTGCCTGGACTGGAGGGCTTGCCTTATGAAGAGAGACTGGCTAAGCTCAGACTTTTCTCTCTGTAGAGAAGGAGGAAGAGAGGAGAACTGATCGAGGTATACAAGATAATAAGAGGAATGGATAGAGTTAATAGCCAGAGACTTTTCTCCAGGGCAGGACTGACTGGCACAAGGAGTCATAGTTTTAAGATATTAGGAGGAAGGTATAGAGGAGACATCAGAGGAATTTTCTTTCTGCAGAGAGTTGTGAATGCATGGATTGCGTTGCCAGCAGTGGCAGTGGAAGGAAAGTCACTAGGGACATTTAAGCAACTGCTGAACAAGCACATGGACAGCAGTGAGTTGAGGGATGCATTGGTTAAGTTATTTTATTTTACATTAGGATTAAGTCTCGGCACAACATCATGGGTCAAAGGGCCTGTTCTGTGCTGTACTTTTCTATCTTTTATGTTCTATAAGGTGAACAACAGATGATGTTTTTCTAGCACAGGGGAGTTCAAGACTAGGGGGCATATTTATCAGGTGAGAGAAGAATCATTTAAAAAAGACATGAGGGGCTTTTTTTTAACACAGTGACTACTGTGCGGAATGAACTTCCAGAGGAAGAGGTGGATGCAGGTACAGTTACAACATTCAAAAGACATTTAGATGTGTCCATAAATAAGAAACGTTTGGAGGGATATGGGCCAAGCACAGGCAGGTGAGATCAGTTTAGTTTTGGATTATGCTCAGTATGGACTGGTTGGACCTGCCGGTCTGATTCTCTACTTTATGATTCTAAGACTCTAATCAGTAGTCCTCCGTGTTGAACAATACTTGGAGGAAGCACCAAGGGTGGCAAGTGTGTTAAATGCTCTCTGGGTGGGGGAATTTCAATATCCACCACAAAGATTGGCTTAGCAGCAGTACTGCTCTCAGCTCCTCTTTCAGCTTCTAAAGGACAGAGCAGCTGAACTACATCAGTGGCAGGTGGTGAAGGAAGCAAAAAAGAAAGAAATTATATTTAACTTCATCCTTACCAATCTGCTGGCTGCAGATGCATCTGTTCATGACAGTATCAGTACGAGTGACCATCGCACAGTCTTTATGGAGACAAAGTCCTGCCTTGACATAGAGAATACCCTCTACCATATTGTGTGGCACTATCATTGTGCTAAATGGGACAGACTTCAATCAGATCTAGCAACTCAAGACGGCTCGTCCATCAGGCACATGGACCATCAATAGCAACCACAAGGCCCAACATATCTCCCACTCAACTATAAACATCAAGCCAGGAGATCAAGCCTGGTTCAATGGACAGTACAGGAGGGTATGCCAGCACTAGGCTGACCTGAAAATTAGCTGTCAACAGATAAAGCTACCAAACTGGACAGTTTGCATGCCAAACAGCATAGGGAACAAGTGTCAGACAATGCTAAATGATCCCACAACCAATGGATCAGATCTAAGCTCTGCAGCCCTGCCACATCCAGTCCAGAATGATTTTGGATAATTAAAACAACTCACTGGACTCACCACATAAACACAGTGACTAGAAGAGCAGGTCAGAGACTAGGAATACAGCTGTGAATAACTCACCTCCTGACTCCCCAAAATCTGTCCGTCATCTTTAATGGCACAAACGAGGAGTGTAATAGAATACTCCTACTCGTATAAGTGGGTGCAGCTTCAGCACTCATGGAACTTGATACCATCCAGGACAAAGCAGCCCACTTGATTGGTACCACAGACACCAGCATCCACTTCCGAGAAGGTTCATTAAGTTGAGAGGAAGTTCACTCGGTTGTTTCCAAAATTTAGAGGGTTGGCTTCTGAGGAGAGATTGAGTAGACTAGGACTATACCTCTTGAAATTTAGAAGAATAAGAGGTATCTTATAGATACATAAATAATTATGCAGGGAGTGGATAGGATAGAAGCAGGGAGGTTGTTTCCACAGGCAGGTGAAACTAGAACTAGGTGGCATAGCCTCAAAATAGAGAGGAGCAGATTTTGATTTCTTACAGTGTGGAAACAGGCCCTTTGGCCCAACAAGTCCACATTGACCCTCTGAAGAGTAACACACCCAGACCCATTTCCCTCTAACTAAGGAATCTAACACTATGGGCAATTTAGAATGCCAATTCACCTGACCAGCACATCTTTGTGATTGTGAGAGGATACCAGAGCAAACCCACACAGACACAGGGAGAATTGCAAACTCCACACAGACAGTCACCCGAGGCTGGAATTGAACCTGGGTCCCTGGTGCTATAAGGCAGCAGTGCTAACCACTGAACCACCATGCCACCAAGTTGAAGAGGACCTTCTTCATGCAAAGGGTTGTCAATCTGTGGAATTCCCTGCCCAGTAAAATAGTTAAGGCTACCTTGTTGAATACTTTTAAGACAAAGATAGATTTTTGTACAGTAAAGGAATTAAGGGTTATGGTGAGCGAGTGGGAAAGTCCCCAAAAAGATAAGCTAAGATCTTATTGAATGGCAGAGCAGGCTTGATGGGTCAGATGGTCTACTCCTGCTCCCTGTTCTTATGTTCCCTCTACCAACGATGCTCAGTAGCAGCAATGTATACTACCTAGAAGGTGCACTGCAGAAATTCACCAAAGATCCTTAGACAGCCTTCCAAACCCATGACCACATCAATCTCAAAGGGCAAGGGCAGCAGATACATGGGATCACCACCAGCAGCAAGTTCTCCTCCAAGTCACGCGCTATCTTGACTTGGAAATGTATTGCCATTGTAGCTTGGTCAAAAACCTGGAATTGTGGGTCTACATGTAGCACATGGGCTGCAGCAGTTCTAGAAGGCAGCTCACTACCACCTTCTCCTTGGCAATTAAGATGGGCATTAAATGCTGGCCAGCTAACAATGCCCATGAGTGAAAAGATATAAGGACCAAAACAGTACAATGGTATTCCAGGTGCGTGCGGCCTCATCAGCACCAACTGTGGCAACACAACTTCTCTATTTTGAAGCTCCAACCCTCCTGGCGATGACAGCCAAAATGTCATTGCTTTCCTTCATTACTTCTTGATTAATTGCTGCATCTGCATGTCTTTTTTTAATTTATGCACAAGAACACCCAAATCTCTCCATGTTATGATTTTTTGCTGGAGTCTCTCTTGACTTAATTTATGGATTCCTTTTTGATTCATGACATCAAAGTGCATAGTCTACATGAAACTCCATCTGCCAAGCTCTTACCCACCATGCAATCGATATCCCCTGGCAGATTTACCAAGTTCTTACCATAACATGTCTTTCCACCTACTTTAGTCATGTCAGCAAATTTTGATACATTCCAAATGGAGGACAAGAAAAATTTCTGGCTGTAATAGACTGCTCCTTTATTTGAGGTAGTTTAGATGTTGGGAGTGATTTCCTCCAATTCCAGGAGCAACAATTACTGCTTTATAAGCCGTTGCATTGTTTCAGAACTTTGGAGGAAAAAACAACGGCACTTTTAAAAGGGAGAAAAACAGACAAAGGCAGCACATGGTGAGATCAGTGCAGGAGAGAGGGAGAGAAAGAACCCCACACTGCTAACTGACACAGCAGTGAACCTGCACAGTTACTGCCTTTGCTGTATGAATTCATGTATCGCTGGACGGTGGAGTGCGTCTGGGAAATTAACAAACAGTGAAATTCCCAAATGATCTTGGAGGAACCGGTTTGGGAGAGGTCACAGCACAGAAACAGGTAAGTGAATAGTTTTAAGTGTGGCCTTGGTGTAAGTCTGCAGTAGAGTCAAGTGGGTTTTTTCTTTATTATATGTTTTATTCAGATATGTCTCTTGATTAAACTTTAAAATATAAGCCGTGAATATTAAGAGGAATAAGACAGTGCTATTTTCTGGTCTGCAGATTGGAAGAAGCAAAAATGATCCTTAATAGAGTGATATGGTCTTCTTGTTGGATGTGGGAGTTTAGGGAGAGTTTGTGTCACTGAGGACTATATCTGCAATAAATAGAATTGGTTGTGAATCCTATCAGATTGATTGGATTGGTTGGGACAACAGTTAGAGGCAATGAGGAATTTATAAGAGCAAGGGGATGTGATGGATGGCAGTTATAGGAAGGGAGAAAAGCTGCAGATACAGTCAGGTAGATGGGTTAACTGCAGGAAAGGTAGGAGAGGTAGGTAGGTAATGTAGGATAGTGCGTAATATCCCCATTTCAAACAAGTACTTGCTGTTTTGGAAAACGTAGGGGTTGATGGATTCTCAGGGGAATGTGGTATGAACAGGTAAGCTTCTGGTACCGAGATTGGCTCTAATGCAATGAGGAGTATGTTGGGTTGCAAGAGATTGATTGTGTTAGAGGACTCTCTAGTCCGAGGCACAGAAAGACTTTTCTGTGGCCAGCAGCGAAAAATCAGAATGGTGTGTTGCTTCCCTGGTGCCAGGATCAAGAATGTCTCAGAGAGGGTGCAGAATGTTCTCAAGGGGGAAAGGGACCAGCGAGAGGTCATTGTACACATTGGAACCAGTGACATAGGAATGGAAAAGGTTGAGATTCTGAAGGGAGAATAGAGAGAGTTAGGCAGGATTTTAAAAAGGAGATCCTCGAGAGTATTAAGATCTGGATTACTCCCGGTGCTACAAGCTAGTAAAGATAGGAATAAAAGGATAGAGCAGATGAATGAATGGCTGAGGAGCTGGTTTATGGGAGAAGAATTCACATTTTTGGATCATTGGAATCTCTTCTGGTGTGGAAGTGACCTGTATAAGAAGGACGGATTGCACCTGAATTGGAAGAGGACTAATATACTGGCATGGAGATCCCTAGAGCTGTTTGGGAGGATTTAAACTAGTAAGGTGGGGATGGCAAGGGGGGGATGGGAAGGTGGGACCTATGGAGATAGTGAGGAAAGAAATCCATCTGACACTGGTACAGCTGAGAAAAGAAATGAGTCAAACAGTCAGGGCAGACAGGGACAAGGCCGAGACCAAGGTAGAACTAATAAATTAAACTGCATTCATTTCAATGCAAGGGGCCTAACAGGGCAGGCAGATGAACACAGAGCATGGTTAGAAATATGGGACTGGGATATCATAGCAATTACAGAAACATGGCTCAGGGATGGGCAGGACTGGCAGCTTAATGTTCCAGGATACAAATGCTCCAGGAAGGATAGAAAGGGAGACAAGAGAGGAGGGGGAGTGGTGTTTTTGATCAGGGATAGCATTACAGCTGTACTGAGGGAGGATATTCCCGGAAATACATCCAGGGATGTTATTTGGGTTGAACTGAGAAAGAAGAAAGGGATGATCACCTTATTGGAATTGTATTATAGACCCCTAATAGTCAGCGGGAAATTGAGAAACAAACTTGTAAGGACATCTCAATTATCTGTAAGAGTTATAGGTTGGTTATAGGGGATTTTAACTTTGCAAACATAGGCTGGGACTGCCAGAGTGTTAAGGGTTTAGATGGAGAGGAATTATTTTACTGTGATTTTCTGATTCCGTATGTGGATGTACTGACGAGAGAAGGTGCAAAACTTGATCTACTCTTGGGAAATAAGGCAGGGCAGGTGACTGAGGTGTCAATGGGGAAGCACTTTGGGGCCAGAGACAATAAATCTCTTAGTTTTAAAATAGTGATGGTAAAGGATAGACTAGATCTAAAAGTTGAAGTTCTAAATTGGAGGAAGACTAATTTTGATGGTATTAGGCAAGAACTTTCAAATGTTTGCAGATACAAGGATGGATGGAAAATGGGAGGCCTTCCAAAATGAGATAACGATAGTCCAGTGACAGTATATTCCTGTTTTTGATTAGATTAGATTACTTATAGTGTGGAAACAGGCCCTTTGGCCTGGTAGGGGGAAAGGAAAGGTTGGTAGGTGTAGGGAGAGCTGAATGACAAGAGAAATTGAGGCTTTGGTTAAAAAAAGAAGGAAACATATTTAAGGCATAGACAGGATAGATCAAGTGAATCCTTTAAAAAGTATAAAGGCAGTAGGAGTGTACTTAAGAAAGAAATCAGGAGGGCAAAAAGGGGACATGAGATAGCTTTGGCAAATAGAGTTAAGGAAAATCCAAAAGGTTTTTACAAACACATTAAGAACAAAAGGGTAACTAGGGAGAGAATAGGGCCCCTCAAAGATCAGCAAGGCTGCCTTCGTGTGAAGCCACAGAAGTTGGGGAGATACTAAACAAGTATTTTGCATCAGTGTTTACTGTGGAAAAGGACATGGAAGATAGACACTGTAGGGAAATAGATGGTGACACCATAAAAAAAATGTCCATATTACAGAGGAGGAAGTGCTGGATGTCTTGAAACACATAAAAGTGGATAAATCCCCAGGACTTGATAAGGTGTACTCTAGAACTCTGTGGGATGCTAGAGAAGTGATTGCTGGGCCTCTTGCTGACATACTTGTATCATCGATACCATCAATACAGGTGAGGTGCTGGATGACAGGAAGTTGGTTAACATGGTGCCACTGTTTAAGAAAGGTGGTAAGGAAAAGCCAGGGAACTATAGAATGGTGAACCTGACGTAAGTGGTGGGCAAGTTGTTGGAGGGAACATGTATTTGGAAAGGCAAGGATTGATTAGGGATAGTCAACATGGCTTTGTGCGTGGGAAATCATTGAGTTTTTTGAGGAAGTAACAAAGACGATTGATGAGGGCAGAGTGGTAGATGTGATCCAAATGGATTTCAGTAAGGTTTTCGACAAGGTTCCCCGTGGGAGATCGATTAGCAAGGTTAGATCTCACAGAATAGAGAGAGAATTAGCCATTTGGATACAGAACTGGCTCAAAGGTAAAAGATAGCAGGTGGTGGTAGAGGGTTGTTTTTCAGCCTTCAGCAAAGAAGGTTATCCCAGATTACAACAGAATCTTGATCAGATGGGCCAATGGGCTGGTGTGTGGCAGATGGAGTCTAATTTAGATAAACACAAAGAGCTGCATTTTGGGAAAGTAAATCTTAGCAGGACTTATCCACTTAATGGCAAAGTCCTAGAGAGTGTTACTGAACAAAGAGACCTTGGAGTGCAGGTTCATAGCTCCTTGAATGCAGAGTCACAAGTGGACAGGATAGTGCAGAAAGCATTTGCTATGCTTTCCTTTACTGGTCAGAGTATTGATTACAGGAGTGGGAGGTCATGTTGTGGCTGGATAGGACATTGGTTCAGCCACTTTTGGAATATTGTGCGCAATTCTGATCTCCTTCCTATTGGAAAGATGTTGTGAAGCTTGAAAGTGTTCAGAAAAGATTTACAAGGATGTTGCCAGGTTTGGAGGATCTGAGCTATAGGGAGAGGATGAATAGGCTGGGGCTGTTTTCCTTGGAGCATCGGAGGCTGAGGGGTGACCTCTTAGAGGTTTACAAAATTATGAGGGACATGAATAGGCTAAATAATCAAGGTATTTTCCCTGGTGTGGGGGAGCTCAGAACTGGAGGGTATAGGTTTAGGGTGAGAGGGGAAAGATATTAAAGAAACCTAAGGGACAACTTTTTCACGCAGTGGACGGTACGTGTATGGAATGAGCTGCCAGAGGAAGTGGTGGTAACTAGCACAATTGTAACATCGAAAAGGCATTTGGATGGGTATATGAATAGGAAGCGTTTGGAGGGATTTGGGCCAGATGCTGGCAGGTGGGACTAGATTGGGTTGGGATATCTGGTCAGCATGGACAGGTTGGACCAAAGGGTCTATTTCTGTGCTATACATCTCTATGACTCTGTGACTCTGTGAAAGTCTGGCCATCCTCCAATTCATTAATATAAGTGCTAAATAATGGAGGACCCAAAACTGGTCTCTGTGGCATTCCACAAGTTACCTGTTTTCAATCTGTGGAAAAAAAAATAAACCTGACTCTTTCTCTCTCCTGTGTGATAACCAATCCTCAACCCATGCCAATGCATTACACCAACACCATGAACTCCGAACATGCGCAATAACCTTCTTTGTGGCACCTTGCTGTAAAAAAAACTTTGACTTGAACTTCATAAATTCCGCCGATTTCTACTCAAATGCCAATTTCTATGTGTCCGAAGAAGACTTATATTCCATCAGACTGAGTTGGATTGGGATGGGAACCCAAATAGAAATGAAATGCAAGTGAGCCGAAATAATGCTTCTGCCAACCCCCAATACCCCCGCTCAGCTCATCGGTACAACATTGAGCGCAGGCAGGAACCGATTGAAGGCATGTTCGCACTATTACAGTACTGGATTATTACTTTCTCGAATTGTTACAGTACTGGATTATAACTTACATTACTGGATTATTACTTTATCAAACCGTGACCTTGTGTGAAGAAAAAAAAGAGACCTGAATATTGATAACTAACCGAACCGTAAAACTATATGTAATTATCTCTCAAGAATTTATAGAATCTAACAGAATTACAATTGGAGCAGAAACGAATTTCAACGTCACACCATTTCTTCACTATTTTCAACACAACTTAGGGCAAATCGAGACCTTAAAACGCATTTAACCTTTGTTCTCTGCCCCCAGGTCCGAAACAAAAGGAAATCCAATGGAATCCATATGACCACCCTGATTGTTAATGAACTGATTCGAGCTTATCCAAATGATTCACCCAGCTCAGGGCACAGAGAAGCTGACATTCAATTAGCCCGACCTGGCAGCTGTTATGAAAGAGAATCCCCAACAATAAAGTGCATTCACCAAGTAGTATTTAATCAGTGGATTAGATACAAATATCTTAAAAGTCTGAAGAACTCTGAGGTTGTGAACATACTCCTTCCGCTTCTGAAAGGAATTATTTGTAAATATATACCAGGACTATCCTTAAAAGAGCGGTTGCATTTGGGTGGGCAAACTTCTTCCTGGGACCTATTGCCCCCGCAGTATAAGGCGCGCTAATTCCTACTTGAGACAAACCGGCCAACGTTATATTTACTCTTGGTGGCGAAAATATTAGAGAGAGAGCAGGCTTTGCATCTAGTTACAGACTGGAAACAGACTAAAGATTAATGTTAGTTTTGACACAAATTCAGCCCAAATTGCAGGCAGATCCAAAAGGGACTTGTCAGCGCACAGTTCATCAATCCTGACAACAAGCGGGGTACCAATGTGAACTGAGAGACAACAATGCACCTCAACGGAGTGTTGGAGCGACCCTCCGCCAGCCAACACTATTGACTTACTTTTAAATTGCTCACAATAGCCACCCGAGACCTTTTATGTCTCTCTTCACCCGGTTGCCCTGACAACCTGTCATTGACAGGTAAATTGTATACAGAGCAAACCCGGGTTCTCGCATCATTGTAAATAAAGGATAACACCGCCTCGTCATTAGAAACGCTCAGCCGTTGTAAACTGGCTTACAACGGAAAATGCCTTAAGCCCCTTAGCAGCGTGTGGGCAATGGACTTAAGATGCAGCCACTCAGTTTAGCTCTAATTGTAGTGATCACTTTAACTTTTGTTAGCTTTATTTACCTTGTGGGACAGATACTAGTGTCTGCTGCGGTTTTAACATGTGAAGCAAGTCAATCGTTTTCAAGTAAGGTGCTGCTTTCCAAATGCAAAAAAAGTTCAAGTTGTCACTAATTTGGTAAACACCCTAATATACATATAGGTCCTTTCTTTTGCCCTAATGAAGTATATTGCGCTGCGTTCATTGTCTCCAATGCAAGTGACTGCCCTACAGTTTTAATGTGTACTCAATATAATTCATGCGATGTGGTGGCGAACCGCTTTTCAGTAAAACTTGCCTCATTACCAGGGGTATATTTCCTTCCAGAGAAGAGGAATTTAAAACTGAGAGCTTAGTAGGAACAATATCTGCCATTTCAGCGACAAAAACGAAAGAAAAAAAATAAACATTTAAGGAGAAAGTGGATGCATAAACAATTGAAAAAATGCAGCTTGGAGCTCAACGGCTGCTTCTCACGGATAAACTAATTAACGATAAATCCTATTAAATCATTAATTAATGTGTAGACCTTTCAATAGACTCAAATAAACGACCTAACCAAGCACTTGTTGGCACACATGTCTGACTTGAAGGAGATTACTTGAGACAAGGTTCCCAGTAATTGCTTTACAAGGACATCTCTTCATTTTACAATGCGTTCCCCAACTGTCCTTTAACAGAATGCTCGAATATATCTCGCAACGGGCGCCGGCGGATATTTAGACCAATGAGGCCGTTCTCTCTGCAGTGTACTGAAGCTGATAGAAGTTTGGATATTTAAGATTGAGATGGGGCAGTAACAATAAAAAGCTCAAAAACTGTACAATAATGATGCAAATAATCCTTATTGGGTCATTAACAGTTGCCAGCACCGAGCCATCACTGAACTGTAATCCTCATTTGCTTGTTGTGGAGTTCTTGGTAAAGTTTTTCGATTGTACAGGGAATTTTCCAGAGTGTCCACTGGACAAATGTGGGTGTGTAAAAATGCAATTACTGACTTGGTACCGACAAGATTGTATTTATGACCTGTTGATTGTATTTATAAATACATCTGCACTTTAGCTTAGCTGTTTCGATGTACTTTACACAAGATGTACTTGGTTCCACCCCCTATTTTAAGCGACAGGGTATGTTCCGATACAGTATAACAGCCGCCGAGTATAAAAGAGGATTGAGTGATAATTTATGTGGCAAATAAATCGCACATTAGTAATCTGTATTTATGGAGGATGTTCAATTGTCCGATCGTGTTCTGTCTGAACAAACTCCACTCTAATCCGTATCCGTCCCTCCCCCTCCACCCCCAGACATTTATTTTTAATCAATGAGACAGCTGGGAGAGACAAAGATTGGTCCAAGATTTATAAGGACCACTTTCCGCAGAGGCGCCACACGAGGTGCCGGGAAGCGGTTTGGAGCTACAAGTCACTAGGTGCTCCAAGTCCCTGGGAACAGCACCTCAGTTTAGCGGAAATCTGGGGAGCGCCAGGCCGGTGGGAGGCTCCCGGAGTGTTTAAGGAGGTGCCTGTGAGTGAATGTGAGCTAATGCATGAAGCTCAACTCAACGGCTGTGATCGCCATCGCTGGGGGAGGTCTACTTCAGCAGCTGAAGCTTCATCCTCCAAACAACGCCTTACCTGCAGCAGCCGAGTGTTCCCCTTCTGGTGGACTGAGAGAGACCTCTCTGTCACCATTGGCAGAACAAGGAACTTTCTCCCAACAAAAATCCATTGTAGCATCGTTCCTGGAAGCAAACCCCGGAAACTGGAAGCTCATTAAGCAAGAAAAAGTGAAGCGTGTAGAACCCGAATTCTTGTTTTTGGTGCCGGCGTCCCTGAGGTTTGTGGTGATTATTCAGTCGGTGATCATTCATGAGGTTACACAGCTCGGCCAGCAGCGCGATGGATGAAAGTTTGTCTCCCTTTGGGAACCTGGCCAGAAGTTCGGGGAGCGCCTCTTGCAGGCTCCACAGCATAGACGCAATCTTAGGATTTACCAAAGAAGATTCCGTCCTCCATTCGCCCTTCACTTCCCACAGAAACTCCAGGAATGTGGAGGAAGCGGGGAAAAGCAATGGCCGGGATTGTTTCAACCGAATGTCAAACTTGAAGCATGACCAGGAGAACTCGGAGACTTTGGGTGGTAAGAGCGTGTTCTCTTGTTTAAAAGCATGCTGTGCTGCAAGTTAATGTTAATGCAAGGGTAACGGGGGTGAAGTCTGCCCCCCAAAACAACTGTCCACTTGTACACCTAGGTGGACTGTTCATTTAACAACAATGGCTGCAATTGCAAGCATTGAAACTTTAATCCCCTCATTGCCAGTCTCTATTATCATTTAAAGAGTTATGATAAATGCTGCAACTTGAGGTTCTTGTGGTGCAGTGGTAGTGCCCCAACCTCTGAGCCAGGAGGCCCGGCTTCCAGTCGTCCCTTCTCTAGAGATGTGTAAAAGCATCCCTAAACAGATTGGGTTAGAAAATATCTCAATGTTGTAAATTAGAAGAAAGTTAACAAAACCAGATGAAGTAAAGGTGTCATACTCTTCTGTTCGGGACAGATCATTTCTGTACAAACAGCAGTGGCGATGGTCTCCGGCCTCCGGATATTGTGAACAACAAGCAACAGGAGAAGAATGGGATAAACGCGGACCAGCCCAAGAAGAAACACAGGAGGAACCGAACAACATTCACCACATACCAACTTCATGAGCTTGAGAGGGCCTTTGAGAAATCCCATTACCCAGATGTCTACAGCAGAGAGGAGCTGGCCATGAAAGTTGACCTTCCTGAGGTTCGGGTGCAGGTGAGTTCTCAGTGTTTTTTGTGTGTGTATCCATGCTCTCTCCTCCCAGCCGCATTCTCGGATCTTGCTCCGTACCCTTCCCTCACCTCCTAAGTTTTTCGATTTGAAAATAAACAGTTCGATGTAAACACGAGCTGGGAGCGGGACACGGTGATTTACCTCCCAGGGACTTGGCCTGCCTGACAGTTACTGCCTCTCGGGTAGTTTCTGAGCTGGGTTCCGGAAGTTAATACCTGAGTAGCCACTCAGTTCTTCAGCATTGTCTTTAATTGCCAACAAGTCACTGCGTAAAGTTAGTATCTCTTCATTTGGGGCCTGGGATGAGAGACCTCTTTCAGGATAAGAGTCTTTGAAGAGTCAGGGGTGATTTCCTTGAAGAACGCATAACTGTGAAAGACTTTGACCAGCTTGGCACTGAGAGGTTGTTCTCATTGACCTACGGGATCTAGAAGGTGTGTATGTGAGGGGGAGGCTGGGGTCCACAGTCTCAAGCCCAGGGATCGATCTGTTTAGGAGAAATCTCTTCTGAATGGTTGGAATTGTCTGCTCTGTCACGGAATACATTCCTAGCTGGAATAGACAGAGTTCTCTCCGGACAGAGGGATATGGCAAACAGTTACAAAAGTTGAAGCAATGGTCTGCCAGGGTAGAGGGGCCGAATGGTCGCCCTCCGCTCCTATTGTGATCTATATGTTCAAGATGAACTTTAAAGTACACATACACTTCCCATCAAATCATGTCTTGTTATTTAATGTTATAATTTCAAATATCGTCATTCGTCTTAATGACCCCAAAATGGTAAATTATTCCGGATTTTAAAACCGGCCTTCACTACATTAAGAATGTATTTGTATCTCGGTCCAAGACCAAAAGCCAAAACCATCAGGATGCATTCTGATGTTTGGTTTCACCTGATCTCATTTTATTTTTGTGACATACTGTTTGAGTCAGCCTGCATCAATGTACTTTATCAGTTTGCTTGTTACTTCTAAATCAATCCTCACGTTTATTATGAACAAAATGCGCCCTTGTTCCATACCTGAACATAGATTATATTTGATTATAGCCTGAGTATTGCATCAGGAAGTATCCCGTTTGTTGAATCTGGATATTCCTGGATCTTGGGTAAAAAAAAAACTGGTTTTCGATGTGCATGTAACTCAGCCAGATTAGGGAGATTTAAACAATCCATGGGTAAGCACATGGAGGATAATGGGATGAGCTGAGAAATGTTCACAGGTCGGTGCAACACTGAGGGCCGAAGGGTCTGTTCTGCGCTGTATTGTCTTATGATAACTTAAAGCGTGGAAAGCCCAGTTGGAATGGCAGCTTCTTTGAAACAATTTTATCGATGCTGGGAAAGAAATAAAAACGGAAAGAAGTGCGGATGCTTTAAATCCGAAACAAAGATAGAAATTGCTGGAAAATCTCAGCAGGTCTGGCAGTATCTGTGGAGAGAAATCGGAGTTAACGTTTCGGGTCCAGTGACCCTCCCTCACAACGCAATGTTTTACGCAGAGAGTGTTTTTTGTTTCCGGGAAAAAAATATTCTGGAAGAAATGTTGCACGTGCTTCTTATTGGAGTGTGCCCAATATAATTTTTACGATACGATTTAGTGGTGATGGCTGATAATGTTATACATTAAACAGATCAGCACCGTGACGAGAGGACTCTGGGCATGCATCGCCGATTAGTCAGTGTCTGTGGGTGGAAGCGAAATGCCAATTAGTCTGTGTCCAGTTTAGGCTTTTGCTTCAGATTTGCAGAAACTAAAGTTTTCTCACCGAAGACCGTGCAGAATACGCTCGGTTTCTGTTCAGCCCAGACACATTCGGCTTGCCGCCTTAACAAACCTTTTCTCCTGCTTGGCTCGGCAATAAAAACCTGCGTCGAATTTGACAGGTTTTCAGCGGCAAGGGGAAACTCTGAAATTTATTTCATATTTATTGAAGATCCTGCTACCTTTCAGACCAATACTTCAGAAATATCATAAACGCACCTTGTATAGGGGTAAATGAAAGCTGATCGTCCTGGGCAAAAATATAAGAACCATGCATCTTTCATAATATCATATCATTTGCCTTTAAATTTGATGCAACAGACCATTTAAGGGCGGTAAATAATGCAATCCAATTGATGATTAACACACAAAAGGACACGACATTAACAGAAGCAATGGGTCAAATCTGCTCCGCAAAATACAAATGATGTGGTGTGATAGAAGTGTCACATAAAATTCATTAATCATAAAGTCATAGAACTTTACAGCATGGAAACAGACCATGCCGACCAGATATGTTAAATTGATCTAGTCCTATGTGCCAGCATTTGACCTATATCCCTTTGAACCCTTACTATTCATGTACCAATCTAGATGCCTTTTAAATGTAACTGTACCAGCCTCCATCACTTCCCCTGGCATCTCATTCCATACACGCACCACCCGCTGCATGAAAAAAGTTGCCTCTCAAGTCCCTTTTAAATCTTTCCCTGTTACAATACATTGCCTCAATTAGTTTTGTTCAAATTGGAGTTTTTGTTCAAAGTGCGATTAGAACTTTTATATAGCGGGGTAACAGGAATCGTGTAGAGCTGCTAGTTTAAAAAAAAAATCAGGAATTTGAGTGCAGTTTGCTCCTCTCTTCCCAGTAGCGAACTCTTGAGCTCCAAAGCGATCGTTAACAATATCGGAGTCTTGCTTTTCTTCCTGTTTTCTTTGGAACAGTTTGTCACACGAACTCTTCCACCCAAATCACCCGCAATTTTAACCTGCCCTTTCTGGTGGATGCAAAGGCCGTAAACAACTTGCTCGGGACAAGCGGGCAGTAGGCTGGATGATTAAAAGCAAACTATCATTATTGTATTGCTTGGCATTTCCGACCATCCAAGATCCTTCCAGACTCGACTGCAAAGTAAATGTTGATCAGATAAACTGTAATAGATTCAAATCAATCTCGCCCATGAAAATAGCGAGGAAACAGGAATCCAATTGTTAAAATCCATCTCATACACTAAATATATCTCGCTTTCCTCAGTATTGGCATTTGAATCTAACCAAAAAAAATTAAAATTCAAAGCAAATATTTCCACGGCAATTTTGCTCGCAGGCGCTAAATTAGGCATATATGCAGCGATACCCGGTCCCTAAATATAATCAAAACATTTTTAAGAAATTGATTTTTTTGTGGGGAGAAAAGTCAGCTGTGGAGCTATGTAAGCTGGTTGATAAACTTACTAAACATTTCAGTCACATTAAAAGTTGTAAAAGTAACGAAGACGGGTGCAGTAGTTGTAATTCGACTTTTTTTGTTAAAGGAAAATTGCGCTCGAAGCAACATTAGGCCTTCGCCAGGGATCTGGTTAGATTCAGGTCAGATTCCTGAATTCCGTGCAATGTCGTGGGTATTCGACGGATTGAAAACCAGCAATTGTTTGTGTACAGGTAGCTGGGATATTGTTCATTGGAAGTGACTCTTTGGCAGCATTTTTCATTGGAACATGTAAGAAATGTGCAAACAAGACAGACCCTCAAGAGTCTGCCCAATAAGCGCACATGCCATTATTGCTGCGTAAATCATGCAGCAAATTCGGGACCAGCAAAAGATCCTGTGAAACAAGAGCAGAAATTGTTGGAGAAACTCAGAGGGTTGACAATAGGGTCACTGACTCGAAACATTATCTTTGTTTTCTGTCCACAGATGCTGTCAGACCTGCTGAGTTTGTCCTCCAATTTCTGTTTGTGTTTCAGCTTTTTTTGTACAGGTCCCATAAATTGTGAATTAATTGCTTTTTCGTTCAGCCTCTTGAACTATAGTTAGCTGTCAACTCCTCCGTGAGTTCCAAGACATTGCTGCGTTCGTTTTGAAAACGAATTAAATTCACAGCAGAAAACCGAGCGCTTGTCTGTCTTTTTTAAACAATCTGCACCTTATATCTCTGTTACTCCAATCTTTCTAGCCCTCTCTTCTATTTTTGCACTTTGGATTGACTTGACAGTGTGGAAACAGGCCATTAGGCCTAACAGGTCAACACCGACTCTGTGAGGAGCATCCCATCCAGACTCGCCACCCCTCGCCGATAGTGAAGTGGTCATGTAACTTGACTAGTGATCCAAATGCTGGGTCAATATTTTGGAGCCATAAGTTCCAATAGCAGTTGATTCCTGAAGTGACAGGATTAAACATGAAGAGATACAGGATCAGTTTAGGCTATATTCACTAGAGTTGTGAAGAACGAGAGTGGATCTCATAGAAATCTATAACATTCTAACAGGACTAGACAGATTAATGCAGGAAGGATATTTCCAATGAAACCAGGAGTCCAAAACCAGGCATCCCAATCTCAGGATGCATGTTAGGCTATTTAGGCTAAGAGGAGGAGAAGTTTTATCACTCAGAGAATGGTGAGCCAGTGGAATTCTCCACCACAAAAGCTGATCAGGCTAAAACATTAAATGTTTTCGAGGAGATATAGATCCTAGGGCTAAAGGGGTGAATGGGCATGGGGCAAAGATGGAAACAGGGACTTAGATCATCAGCCATTATCATATTATAGTGGAGCAGACTGAAAGAGCCAAATAGCATCTCCCTGTTTCTATTTTCTATGTATCTATCGCACTACGGCACCATTACCACATGGTGACCAACATTGTTATAAAAACCTGTCTGGTTCACTAATATCTTTTAGGTGACTTGATTTGATCTACATGTGACACACAGTAATGTGGTTGATTCTTAACTGCCAATTTGATTTGGGCAATTGCCAGCAATGCTCATATCCCATGAATAAAAAATATGTTTATCCCTAACAAATTCTCTAAGTTTCACACTCTGCAAGTTACCCATCAAATAATGCCACTTTGAGAAGATTAAAGCCAGTTTGCTAAACCTGATGAAGTGTCTGGTTTGATGATGTACATACTTTTGTATCAGACCTTTAAGCGATTATCTGCATATTCGGCCAGATATACTGACCAGTTGAAAGAATTATAAATATGTTGTAGGTTTCAGACTGAGACGAGCATGAACAGTTTCACTCAAAATGCTGCAAATCTTTGAAATTCTCTATCTCGGAAAGTTCTGAATGTTTCAGTGCTCAACACCTTCAAGAATGAGGGAGAAGTTTGATGTCTCAGGCACATAGGGAGTTGGGAGTAAATTGACATTGAATGCAAGATCACGCAGGATTGTATTACATAATGCGGCAGGTTTGAAGATCCATATCAATACTGATCTTATTTCCTGTGGGTTCTGAAATAGTTTCATATATAATTGTGCAATGTTTTCCCAAGATCAGACTGAAAATGCACATAGAGGACATTTGTTTGATCATCTGGGTGCTTTTTGTCATTTATATAAATAAATATATAAATGACTTGGATGTGAGCATAAGACATATAGTTAGTAAGTTTGCAGATGACACCAAAATTGGAGGTGTAGTGGACAGCGAAGAAGCTTACCTCCGATTACTTTGAGATCTTGATCAGATGGGCCAACGGGCTGAGAAGTGGCAGATGGAGTTTAATTCAGATAAATGCGAGGTGCTTCATTTTGGGAAAGCAAATCTTAGCAGGCATTATACGCTTAATGGTAAGGTCCTAGGGAGTGTTGCTGAACAAATAACTTGGAGTACAGGTTCATAGCTCCTTGAAAATGGAGTTGCAGGTAGATAGGATAATGAAGATAGCATTTGGTATACTTTCATATTGGTCAGAGTGTTGAGTACAGGAGTTGGGAGGTCTTGTTGCGGCTGTACAGGACATTGGTTAGGCTACTGTTGGAATATTGTGTGCATTTCTGGTCTCCTTCCTATCAGAAAGATGTTGTAAAACTTGAAAGGGTTAAGAAAAGACTTGGAAGGATGTTGCCAGGGTTGGAGGATCTGAGCTATAGGGAGAGGCTGAACAGGCTGAGGCCGTTTTGCCCTGGGCTGTCAGAGGCTCAGGGGGTGACCTTTTATAGAGGTTCATTAAAATCATGAGGGGTATTGATAGGATAAATAGGGGGGGGGTAGTGAAGTTCAAAACTGGAGGACATAATTTCAATTTGAGAGGGGGAGGATTTAAAAAGGTCTTGAGCAATGTTTCACACAGAGGGTAGCTCTTATATGGAACAAATTGCCAGAGGAAGTGGAAGATGCAGGTATAGTTACAACATTTTAAAAGACAGTGGACAGGTATATGAATAGGAAAGATTTAGAGGAATATGGCCCAAATGCAGGCAAATGGGACCAGTTTAGTTTGGGAAACCTGGTCAGCGTGGACAAGCTGAACCGATGGATCTGTTTCCATGCTGTATGACTTGATGATTGTAATTTCCTTCTATTTTCTTTTGATGACTAAAGCCCAGTTCCTCATAAACCCAATGGTTCTTCTTTCTATAGCTGAAATGGGTTAAATTTCTCACTTATGACTTTGCTACCATGCTGTAGCTTTTATTTTACATGTCTAGATGTTGAGGTTTTCTGTATGTTTACTGCTATTCCAAAGATTTGATTTTGTTTTATTCACTTGTGGGATGTGGGCATTACTGACTAGCCAACATTTATTGCCCGTTCCTCGTGGCCCTTGAAATTATGGTGGTGAGCCATATTGTTTTAAATGCCTAGGTCACTACTGCCTGAATTTGATCTGCTTCACCATTAGATATTTTTCCAACATTAAACTCACAATAACATTTTTCTTCTTCCAATGTGCAGAATCTAATAAGTGTCTGGACCGAATTTCATCTTCTTCCATTGATTTGTCAATTTGCAGATTTTACCTAACTTCACTTGATTTGGCCTCTTGGCTCAATTGGTGTGCTCCCATTGTTTTCCTTTCTATCAGTTTTAGGAAATCAGTTAGCAAGTTTTTCTCTCTTCCAAAATCATGTTCATTTTATTTTGGGACAAGGGCAGCAGATGAATGGAAGCACCACCATCCACAAGTAATGCACACTTACAGGAATGGGAGGAGGTCATTCGTCCCTTGGAGCCTGTTCCACCATTTTATGAGATCTGTGGCCTAACTCTATAAACCTGCCTATGGCCTGCATTCCTTAATATGTTTGCTTAACAAGAAAAACTATCTATCTTAGTATTAAAATTATCAACTCATATAGTATCCACTGTTGTTTGTGGAAGAGAGTTCCAAACATCAACACACTTTCATGGAAGTCCCTACAGCATGGAAGGAATGGCATTCAGCCCATCAAGTTGACATTGACACTTCAAAGAGCATCCCACACAAACGCCTCCCCCCACCAAATCTATAACCCTGCATCTCCCATAGCTAATCCATCTGGCCTGTACATTCCTGGGCACTAGGGTCAATTTAGCATGACTAATCCACTTGCACACCTTTGGACTGTGGGAAGAAACTGGAGCACCTGAAGGAAACCCACACAGCCAGTTGCCCAAGTTTGGAATCAGACCCGGGTCCCTGGCAATGCAAGGCAGCAGTGCTAACCACTGCACTACTGTACCACCCCTTTGAATGTTGAAGTGCTTCTGAACATCTCTCCTGAAGAGTCAGCAATAATTCATAGACTATGGCCTCCAGTTGTCCTGACTTGGACTTGGAATAATCCCAGCATTATTTTCACTACTCCTACCTGCATCACACATACTGCAGTGAGTTTGCCAAGGCTCACCACACTATCTGAAATGCAATTAGGAATTGACTGGAGATTTTGGCCCCCAATAGCTACAATATATGAGAGAATGAGTTCCTAATACTTGGTTGCATTATTTGATCAAATATTGATATTAGATACAGTTTGTGTATTTTCTAGATCACATTCGTTCAGTTATACAAATTTCACAGCGACATATAATGTAGCAGTAAGTTTATGTTTAAATTCTCTATTTTGTTTGTAACACTAACAACAATTCACAATTGACCATATGAACTGAAGGTCATTTCCTGATCTGACCAAGGTCTGAAATAGTATGAGCTAACCTAAAGAAAGCAATCACGCACTAGTCCAGCTGCTTATGATCAACAGCATAACTTTAGTACATTGCAACGTTAGGTTGCAAAGGATTTCAGGTGATCCCTTGGACAATCCTACATTTACACAGTGTTTACTTAAATTCACCAGGATTGCCAACAATCCAAACTTTAGTCTTTGAATATTTTCTGTAGGTATTTCGGTGTGCCTGAATATAGCTGCCTTCTGCTTATGAGAATTTTAATCAGGACCAAACAGTATGAGGAAAGATTGGAATCTTGTCAACTATATTTAAAAAAATCCCTTTACAAGTAGTAACATATATAATCTCGAGCATGAATACAAATGAAGTGCAATTCTGCTTAAGATATAAGAGAAAACACACAGTTGAAACCAAGTAGAAGCATGTCTCCAGGACAGCTGCACTGTTGAGTCCCCACGAAGGCCCAATACCCTCCTATTAGATTAACTTATAGTTTTTGTTATAGACAGTTCCCATCTGATTTCCATTTTAAGTTCTGCATCAAATGCTGAGAACATCTTTGGCTTTGTATCTTTCTCTACTGGAAGCCATAGGAACTATTTTCATTAAAAAATATGTTTTTAATTTTCTATGCTGAATTAGCTGATCTCAGCCAGGAAAAAAAGGGTAAAATATCAGCCCCAGGAAACATATGAAACATATTCCTAACAGTCAACCTTTGAGGGGGTGGGGGAAGAATAATAAGTTGAATTCATTGTATTGCAAATTTTGTTTCATTTCAGGTATGGTTTCAGAACAGAAGAGCCAAGTGGAGGAGGCAAGAGAAACTGGAGGCCAGTGTAATGAAACATCAAGATTCACCCATGCTTTCCTTCAACAGATCATCACAAACTTCTACCATGAGCACTCTGAACAATAACTTGGCACTGGACCCTTGGCTCACTTCACCAATATCCAGCTCATCCACATTACAAAGCCTTCCAGGTTTCATGACCACAACACAAGGCCTACAGAGCAGTTACACCCCTCCACCTTTCTTGAATTCCTCAGCCATGAGCCACAACCTGCAAAGTATGGGTGCAACTCCCTCAACCTTCCAGTGTGGGACATCTTATGTGGACAAGTTTCCTTTGGAAAATGCAGAACAAAGAAACTCCAGTATAGCTTCCCTAAGGATGAAAGCCAAAGAACACATCCAATTCATTGGGAAAAGTTGGCAGACAATCTGAGAGAGGTGGTGGAGATTATAAAATGAGAATTCTATTAACAATCCTTAATTGTTTAAAATGCTGATCACAAGTTTTAAATTGGAATGTAGAAGGGTCACATTAAATGTCAGAGCATCAGAAAATTTCAGAATATTTTGAAGAACTTATCTTTAAACATGTTGTCTTTTTTATTTTTGTACATTTGTTGACAGTGTATTCATTGTAGCTGCAATAAATTTGTTGTGTAGGGCATGTAGTTTCTTAAATTAATACTATATGAGCCATAATTTAGTACTTTAAACCAATTTAATATTTGCAAAGCTTTACAAAAATAATCTGTTTGAAGAAAATTTTGCATTTGACCATTGAGATGATTCACATCTGACCAAGATAACACAACTGTTTTCATAAGTATGGCAATAAATGAATTCTTTATTAATAGTAGAATATAAGCATTTTTACATCCAAAAAAATAATGCATCTATATTATTTCAATCTAGAATTTCTTCATTCCTGATACAACAAAATAAAGGCTAGCCGTGCACTTGTAGTGACTGGTCCAAATCTTATTATCTATTCCACTGAATGATCTTAAAGAAAGGAGGATTTTCATAATAGAATTTACATAATTACATTTTTGACATTAAGGCTTTTTATTTCTTAATGTATACACTTATTTCTTCAGCCTTTCCCCTTGCTCAATTTATGGGGTTGGTTTTAGATACAGAGATGTAGGAGCCTTCAAATACCTGACCATTTGGTCAATCTTTGTGTATAAATCCAGACAGTATGTGACAACAGCATCACAAATAAGCTTCATCTTAGCCTTTTGTGAATACACTTTTGAGTAAGGGTCATTGAATTGCAATCAGATTAAGAACCTTGTCTATATTTTTTTTCAACTCTTTCTTCCAGGAGTGCTATGTCCAATAATATGGCTGTTAATTAATTACATTAAGTAATGAAACCAAATTGGAGCAATCATGGAACATTGAGTCCATATGGCTCAGTAATATTCATGGTAGTACATTTATCTCTAAGGGAAGAATAATAGGTACCTATTAGCAGTTAGCATAGAATGCTTTGCAGTGTTTTACTTTCAGGCCACAAAATGCAGTGAACTTTACAGGAATTTGTGGTTTAGTATCAAATGCTTTTGTGATCAGATCATTTTTTCACTTCAAAATGTGGAAAGAAGGCTAAAGCAGAGAGAATATTATTAAAAACAATCTTGCATAATTTAAGATTAAATTTATGTTAATCGTGTGTACAGATCTAGTTATCAGGCCACTCTAATGAGTTACAAAGATTCAGAAATCATGGGGAACAAAATGCAATAGTGACATGGAGTTCTGAAATGGCCAGTAGTAAATTGGCTGGCCAACTATCATATGAATGAAGGGACATGACTACAAAATCCACTACTGGCCATTTTTGTCCACTGCTACATTAGAATTACATTTAGTGGCATGTAATTCACTGTTCATTGTTGGTAATATTTGTTATATATAAGTTTTAGTTAGTTACATGTAAGTCAAATGCAAATGTTTGCATTCTTAATGGTGGTAATTTCTTAATACTGTAGAAAATTTAAAATTGTTGTCCTGCTTTAAATTTGGTTACATCTTGCAACCCAGATTCAATTGCTATTAAATATTTATTTTTTACGTTTGGAAATGTCCATTGTCCAATGACACATCTAAATTCGCCAGACAATTGTGAACATATATACGGTTGTTAATAGCTAGGTGCTTTCACTTGTGTGTTACTAATATGTGATATGTGGTCTATTAAAAAGAACAAAAGTGAACTTGCAGTTATATAGCACCTTTTATGGTCTCAGGATGCCCTGAAGTATTTTATAAGTGTAGTTGCTGCTGAAACACAGAAAAGAAGGCAGTCCCAAAACTGTAATAGACTAAATAATCACAGCATCTCATTTTAGGTAAGTTTTGAGATAAATCTTGGCAAAGCAGAGTATGGATTCTACTGCTATCACTTCAACAGCACTCTACCTGAGCTTAAAATCTCATATGTTTATTTACAGGATTTGGGTGTAACTGGTTAGATCAGCTTTTATTATCCATCCCTCATTGTCCTAAGGAAGGGTGGATGAGCTACCTTTTTGAACTTTTATTGTTCATGTTGTGCATGGGGATTGGAACGGCAATAATGTAGTGGTAATGTCACAGGACTAGTCATCTAGAATCCCAGGCTAATGTTCTGGGACATGGATTCCAATCTCATCATAGCGGATGGTGAAATTTGAATTTAATAAAATTTGGAATAAAAAACCAGCCTAATGACAATCTTGTAAACATTGTTGGCTGATGTAGAAAAGAACTCCTCCACTTTGCTAATGTTCTCATGGAAATCTGTTCTCCTACTTGTCACTCCAGATGCACAGCTATGTGGTTGATTCTTAACTGCCTCTGAAATGAACTAGCAAGACACTCTGGTAGCACCATGAGGAGTGGACAATAAATACTAGCCTCACCACTGGTGACCATGTGCCATAAACAAATTGTTGAAAAGGCACACCCACAGGGGTTACTATGAAGGGATTTTTCAGGATTTTGATCTAGCTACAGTGAAGGGACAGATGTTTTTCATTTATTCATTTACAGGATATCAGTGTTAGTGTCCAGGCCAGCATTTATTACTAATCCTTAATTTCCCAGAGGGCAGTTAAGAGTCAACCACATGATTGTAGGTTTGGAGTCACATAGAGACCAGACCAGGTAAGGATAGCTGTTTCCTTCCTCAAGGAACATTCGTGAACCAAATGAGGTTTTTTTTTAATGACAATCAACAATCATTAGTCTCTTAATTCCAAATTTTTATTGAATTCAAATTCTACCTTCTGCCATAATGAGATTTGATTCAGCTTCCCAAACAATTGTCTGGATCACTAGATTAATAGTCTAATAATAGCACCACTCAACCATAGATATATGTCCAAGTCAGGATAGTGTGTGGCTTCAGGAGGCATCTGAAGGCAGTGGTGTTCCCATACATCTATTGTCTTTGTTCTACTAGGTAATGCAAGTTACAGATGTGAAAGATGCTGTCAAAGGAGATTTGGGGAATTGGTGCAGTGCATCTTGGAGATGGTATTCACTGCGGTGGAGGTAATGAATGGAGAGCCAATCAAGTGAGTTTCTTGTATTGGATGGTATTGAGATTTTTGTGTCCCAGCAAGAAGAGAATATTCCATCACATCCCGACTCCTGCCTTGTTGGCAGTGGACAGACTGTGAGCAATCAGGAGGTGAATTGCTCACTGCAGAGATCCCAGTTTCTGACTTGTTTTGTATCCACAGTATTTATTCAGCTGGTCTAGTTCAATTTCTGTTCAATGATAATCTCCAGGATGCTGAAGCAATGGTCATATAATTGAATGTCATAGGGAGATGGTAATTGCTTAACACTTGCATAGCACCAATGCTACTTGCCACTTATCAGTCCACTTCACTTTCAACAACATAGTCCACAAACAAACCAACGGCACACCCATGGGACCTCCGCTATCAGGATTCATAGCAGAAGCAGTAATGCAAAGACTAGAACAAACAGCCCTACCAACCATCAAACCAAAAATCTGGGTCCGCTACGTAGATGACACATTTGTCATCACAAAACGAAACAAGATAGAAGAGACATTTAACATCATCAACAACACCCTCACAGGCATAAAGTTCACCAAGGAGGAAGAAACCGACAACAAACTCGCATTCCTGGATGTCACAGTTGAAAGAAAGGACAACGGAGCACTACAAACATGCATATACAGAAAACTGTCAAACAGTGACCAAATACTTAACTACACCAGCAACCATCCCAACACACACAAACAAAGCTGTATCAGAACATTATTCCAACGAGCCACCACACACTGCAGCACAGACGAACTACACAAAACAGAGGAGAACCACCTATACAACGTATTCAAGAAGAACAGATACTCAAATAATGCAGTGTGTAGATTCCTCAAGAACAGACCATGACAAGCAGACCAAACACAGCCAGAAACCTTAACCACCTTACCATACATCAAAGAAGTTTCAGAAATGACAGCCAGACTACTAAGACCCCTCGGAATCCTAGTAGCACACAAACTCACCAATACTCTCAAACAAAAACTAACAAATTTAAAAGGCCCAGTACATCCCATGGACAAAACCAACGTCATCTACAAAATTCCATGCAAGGATTGTCCCAAACACGACATAGGACAAACAGACAGAAAGTTAGCCACCAGGATACACGAACACCAGCTAGCCACAAAAAGACACGACCCTCTCTCCCTCATAGCCCTACACACGGATGAAAAAAGCCACCATTTCGACTGGGGCAACACATCTATCCTGGCACAGGCTAAGCAAAGGCATGCCAGATAATTCCTCAAGCCTGGCACTCCAACCACAATGCCATAAACAAACACATAGATCTAGATGCCATCTATCAACTCCTCAGAAAACGAACAGGAAATGACATCATCACAAACCCCAGGAACCCCATCCAGGAGAAAGATATAAATAGAAAGCAGGAGACAACAGCTTCTCTTTACTTGGAGGTCGCCACAGATGATGTTACCTAGCCAGGTAATGAAACATCTGGATATCAAACCTACAGCTCAGCGAGCAAACCTACACCCTAAAACTTATCAGTCCATGTCCCAGTGTTGTCTGGGTCTTGCTGTGAAAGGTCTTTTTCCTTTTGAATATTTTAATGATCATTTACTGCTTCAGTATCTGAGGCAGTACAGATGGTGTGAAACATTCTTCAATCATATGATGCCTTACATCTGGCCTTATGGTCATTGATGGAAGGTTTGATGAAATTGTTGATGATGGTTGGACACTTTCTTGAGAACCTTATGGAGCAATAGAATATGATGACATGACAATCATGATAATCTTCCTTATTGCCTGATATATTTCTAAGTAGTAGCATCATATGATGGAAATCCCATGGTTTCCCAACTGACAGCAGTTTTCTGAGAGCACCATGATTTTATACATAGTTGAATGCTGCCTTGATGTCAAGGGCAGTTTTTCTCATAAAATTCTTCTTGAATTCAGCTCCTTTGTCCATGCTTGAACCAGAGTAATAATAAGATCAGGAGCTAGTGGCCCTAATCGAACTATAACTGAGCATCAGTGAGTAGGTTATTGAGTAAACAACAAATCATCGCACTGTTGACAATACCTTCCATCATTTTGCTTATGTTTGAGAGCATGCTGGGATAGTAATTCACCTTGATTTTTTCTGATTTTTGTACATATGCTATACCAAGAATCGACCATATAGCCAAGTAGATTTCAGTGTTGTTTCTGCACAGGGACTGCTTGGCGAGGGGTGCAGCTAGTTCTGGAGTACAAGCCATCAGTACTGTTGTTGAAAACGTATCATGCAGCATCCAATTATTTCAATATTTCTTGATATCACATTGAATGAATCAAACTAGTTGAACATTAGCATCTGAGATTTTGGGGCTCTCAGGAAGAAATTAAATGGATCATCCACTCAGCACTTCTGCCTGAAGATTGTTGTGAATGTTTCAGCCTTGTCTTTTGTATTAATGTGCTGTGCTCCCCTAACATTGAAAATGGGGAAGCTCCTCTCCGTGTTTGTTATTTAATTGTCCACCACCATTCGTGGCAGGCTCTGGCTGGACTGCAAAGTTTAGATCTCATCTATTGGTTATGGAATCTTAGCCCTGTCTTTTGAATGTTGTTTCTGCTGTTTGGTATGCATGTAGCCCTTTGTTACTGTTTCACCAGTTTCACAAATCATTGTGAAGTAAACCTGGTGCTGGTTCCACATGCCCTCCTACACGTTTCATTGAACCAGAGTTGATCCCCTGGCTTTATGGCATTGGTAATTTAGGGATATGTTAGGCCATGAGATGACAGATGGTGGTTGAATGCTGATGACAAACTACAGTGTCTCATGGATGCCGGTTTCTTCAGTTGGTGCATTTAGCACCCAGTCCAACACTGGCACCTTCACACGTGGTTGAAACAAATCCTTTTTTACTACAGTACTAGTGTAGCTTGACATGGTGGATGGAATCCTTGACAGGACTTCACCTCAACAATGACTGTTTTGGTCACTTGAACTAACCGTGTCATGGGCATTTGCATCAGTGACATGTTGCTTGATCTGGATAAGATTAAGTAGGTTGTTTCCTCTTATTCATGCCCTCACCACTTTCAGCAGACCTGGACTAACTGCTCAAGACTTTGGTCAGTTTGGTCAGTAATGGTATTGCTGAACTACACATTGAGATGGACTTTGAAGACTCCATCAGCATTACATTCAGTGGCTTTGCTACCCTCTGTCAGTTCTATATGTGATGAGGGCCATCGAGGGCCAAAGGGCCTGTTCTGTGCTGTATTGTTCTATAATATGGAGGTGTAACGACTCATCAGTAACAGGGGGATCATAGATGGTCATCAGCATATTTTTTCCTTGTTTATCTTTGAACTGATGCAAAAAGATAGCATGGATCCAGAGTCGATGTCAAGGACTCCTGGACAACTCTGTCCTAATTGTAAAGCCACTGCCATCACCTCTGATAGGTCTGCCTTGCATGAGGGATGGGACAGACCCAGTGAGGGTGGTATGATTCAGAGGATATGGCGGTCAGGTTTTTGCTGGTCTAATCTGTGGGGCAGGTCTTCTCATTTTGACACAAGCCTCCAGATGCTTGTAAGGAAGATTTTCCAGCATCAATTGGGTTGTTTGCTGATCTCATTTCTGGTGCCTAGGCCAACGTTGGATCATCCATCTGCTTTTAATTCTTTTTTTGACTTCTCTTTAGTACTTTGATATAAATAAGTGATTTACTCAGCCATTTCAGACACCATTTAAGAATCAGCTGCATTTTTGTGGATCTGGAATGACATGTTCTGATTTTTGATTTGATTTGCACTCAAGTACAAAACTACAGAAGTACAGAGAAAAGTGTATAACGTCACCACACAAGGTGTCATCTTAGGTACAAGTACCTAGGTACAGAACCTTAAGAACATGGTAGAAAGTAGGAACAAAGTTAAAAGATAAACATTGCAGAAATCATAGTGTAGCGTAAAACATACAAAATAAAGTTAAAATTTACACACTGTAGACCTTGTTAGTTTTAAGTAGAAAATAAAGAAATAACACTGGAAGTTCAAACATTATAGTCTTTCTTAAGTGTCTAGCCACAGTAGGACCACATTTCAAGAAACCACCTTGTGACCAGAAGTCCATACTGAGGCCACAACGGGCCAAGAGACTGCCACACCAGGCCGAGAGACCACTACACCAGGCTGAGAGACCGCCATAGCGGGCTGAGAGACTGCCATGCCAGGCTAAGGCACTGCCACACCGGGCCGAGAGACTGCCATGCTAGGCCAAGAGACCATCATGCCAGGGCGGGAGATCGCCATGCCAGGCCGAGACACTGCCACACTAGACTGGGGTAGACAAGCAGGAGGCTGGAAGAGCACAGCAAGCTATGCAGCATCAGGAGGTGAAGAAGTCAATGTTTCGGGTATAACCATTCTTCAGGAAGTCCATCGTGCCAGGCTGAGAGGCTGCCACACCTGTGCTGAGTCTGAGGCTGGTATGCCATGACCCGGGGATGAAGGAAGATAAAAACATGAAAGCAAAACACAAAAGGGAAGAAAAAAGGCATTTGAAACAAAAGACAATGGACAAAATGGATGAGCTCATCAAGTCATCTAGACTCAATATGCTAGCTTGCTGGCTCTCCATGTGTGCTGTCTGACCCACTATGACCTCCAGCATTTGTTCTTTCCAGTACGTATTCCAGCATTTGCAGTAATTTGCAGTTATGATGAGGATTTTGTTCTACGTCACCAGCTAGAAGGAAGAGAGAAAGTGATACAGATACACAGGCTGGATGTTTCTGCTTTGTTGCCACAACCAAGGATGTAGCCACCAGCCAAGGAACCAGCCAAGTGGTTATCACTCTGCTGAGCCCTCCTGAGGGTATCACTTTAGAACATATAACATAGAAAAGTAAAGCACAGAACAGGCCCTTTGGCCCACGATGTTGTGCCGAGAATTAGTCCTAATGTAAAATAAAATAACTTAACCTATGCACCCCTCAATTCACTGCTATCCATGTGCATATCCAGCAATCGCATAAATGTCCCTAATGACTCTGCTTTCATTACCACCGCTGGCAATGCATTCCATACATTCACAACTCTCTGCGTAAAGAACCTTCCTCTGACGTCTCCCCTATAGCTTTCTCTTAATATCTTAAAACCATGACCCCTCGTGCCAGTCAATCCTGCCCTGGGGAAAAGTCTCTGACTATTGACTCTATCCATTCCTCTCATTATCTTGTAGACCTTGATCAGGTCTCCTCTCTTCCTCCTTCTCTCCAGAGAGAAAAGTCCAAGCTTAGTCAACCTCTCTTCATAAGACAATCCCTCCAGTCCAGGCAGCATCTTGGTAAACCTTCTTTGCCCCTCTCCAAAGCCTCTGTATCTTACCTATAGTAGGGCCAGAACTGGACACGATATTCCAAGTGTGGCCTCACCAGGGACTTATAGAGCTGTAGCAAAACCTCGCAGTTCTTAAACTCAATCCCCATGTTAATGAAAACCAAAACACCATATGCGTTCTTAACAACCACTTGGATGCCAACTTTGAGGGATCTATGTACTTGAACACCAAGATCCCTCTGTACCTCCAAACTGCCAAGAATCCTGTCTTTAATGCTATAATTGAGTTCAATCTTCCAAATGTATTACTTCGCATTTATCCAGGTTGAACTCCATTTGCCATTTCTCAGCCCAGCTCTACATCCTGTCTATGTTACGCTGCAGCCTGCAATAGCCCTTGATGCTATCAACGGCATCTCCCACCTTTGTGTCATCTGCAAAGTGACTAACCCACCTTCAACCTCCTCATTCAAGTCATTTATAAAAACTACAAAGAGCAGAGGCCCAAGAACAGAGTCCTGCAGGACACCACTCAACATTGGCCCTCAGCCAGAATACTTTCAATCTACAACCACTCTCTGCCTTCTGTCAGCCAACCAATTCTGAATCCAGATAGCCAAATCTCCCTGTATCCCATACTTCTTAGCTTTATGAATGAGCCTACCACGGAGAACCTTATCAAATGCCTTGCTGAAGTCCATAAACACCACACCCACTGCTCGACCTTTGTCGACCTGTCTTGTCACCTCCTCAAAGAACTCAATAAGATTTGTGAGGCATGACCTGCCCCTCACAAAGTCATGCTGACTGCCTTTAATCATGCTGTGTTTTTCCAATTAATCAAAAATCCTATCCCTCACAGAGCACAGATGTAAGACTGACTGGTCTGTAATTGCCAGGGATTTCCCTATTACCCTTCTTGAAAACAGGAACAGCATTTGCCTCCTTTCAAATCTCCGGTACGACTCCCATGGAGAGTGAGGTGGCAAGGATCTTTGCCAACTGCTTAGCAACCTACTTTCTCATTTCCCGGAGCAGCCTGGGATAAATCTGGTGTGGCCCTGTGGACTTAGCAATGATAATGTTTACCAAAATGTCCAACACATCAGCTTCATCATTTTTGATCTGGTCAAGCTTGTATCCCAGCTCCTCAAAGTTTTCATTCACAACAAGGTCCCTTTCCTTATTGAAAACCGAAGCAAAAAACTTATTTAGGGCTTCCCCTATCTGCTCAGACTATTCCTGATTGGCCCTACCTTCTCCCTGATAATTCTCTTATTCCTCACATATGAGTAAGATACCTTTGAGTTCTCCCTAATCCTTCCTGGCTCTCCTCAGTCCATTTCTGAGCTCCTTTCTAGCAAGCCTGATATCCTCTCAAGCTGTGCTAGATCCTTGTTTCCTCCACCTTACGTAAGCTGCCTTCCTCCTTTTGATGAGAAGCTGCTCTGTTCTCGTAATCCAAGGTTCCTTAATCTTATCCCTTCTTACCTGTCTCAGAGGAACAAATTCATGCATCACTCACAACAACTGCTCCTTAAACAGTCTCCACATGTCTGCTGTGCCCTTACTGTGGAACAATTGCTCCCAGTCTGTACTTCCCAACTCCTGTCTGATGGTGTCATAATTTCTTTTTCCGCAATTAACTATCTTCCCTTGAAAACTGCTCCTTTCTCTCTCCAAGGCTATGGTAAATGTGAGGCAGTTATGGTCACTGCCACCAAAATGTTCTCCAGCAGCGAGATCTGACACCTGTCCTGATTCATTGCCGTGCACCAAATCCAAAATGGCCTCTCCTCTCACCGGTCTGTCTACATACTGAGTAAGGAAACCCTCCTGAACACACCTGACAAAAATGGCTCCATCTAAACCATCTGCACTAAAGAGGTTTCAGTCAATATTGGGAAAGTTGAAATCCCCCATAATAACAACCCTGCTACTTTTGCATTTTTCCAAAGCCTTCCGGCCTATGAGTTCTTCAATCTCTCTACTGCTATTAGGGGGTCTGTAGAAAACCCCTAATGAGGTGGCTATTCCCTGACTGTTCCTAACTTCCACCCATACTGACTCAGTAGACAAACCTTCCTCAACAATCTTCGTTTCTGTAGCTGTGATGCACTCTCTTATTAGCAATGCTACACCCCCTCCTCTTTTTCCCCCTCCCTGTTCTTTTTAAATGTTCTAAACCCTAAAACATCAAGCAACCACTCCTGCCCCTGTGAAACCCATGTCTGTGTTATGGCCACAACATTGTAGCCCCAAGTATTGATCCATGCTCTAAGTTCATCAATCTTATTTCTGACACTCATTGCGTTAAAGCAGATTCAATTTAATTGAGCCCTTTGTTTCATCGCGTGAGAAACCTTCCCAATAGATTGGCTACATCTTGTCACTACCCCATCTGCAACTGCCCCTCTCTCAGATATGTGACTCTGATTCCCACCCCCCTGCCAAACTGGTTTAAACCCTCCCGAACCACACGAGCAAATCTCCCCCTCAGGACATTTGTGCCCCTCCAGTTCAGGTGCAACCTGTCGTTCATGTACAGGTCCCACCTTCCCCAGAAGGCATCCCAATGGTCTAGGTATCTGAAGCCCTCCCTCCTGCACCAGCCTTGCAGCCACATGTTAAGCTGCATTCGCTGACTGTTCCTCATCTCACTATCACGTGGCACCAGTAGCAAACCTGAGATCATTACTTTACTCGTCCTGCTCTTCAGCTTCCAACCTAACTCTCTGTAGTCACTTTTCAGATCCTCAATCTCCTTCCTCCTGATTGAGGAGCCTTCCTGAGGGTATCACTCTGCTGAGCCCTCCTGAGGCGTACCAACAGGTCCTGGTTGGCTTTTCAATCAGAAGACTGGACGAAAAGGACCTCAACAGCCACATACTGTGTCATTCTGTCTGAAATCCTCCCTCACTACTTCAATAAGGAAGCATTGTAGATGCAACTCACAGTTCCCTGCGCTGAAAGCAGTATCTTTTTTCCATATTAGTTTACAGTTCAGAAAAAAAAAGTATTACACTGGGATATTGAACTAGATTGCTTGATCACCTATCTGAAGTGAACTCTTGAACCATTAAAATAGGTGAGAATTCTAAAATTAAAAATGGGTAGCTCTAAAGTGAATCAGCAGCAACACCAAAAACAGGCTGCTTTTTCTCCTAATTTGATGAGTTAACAACATTGCTGCAGTTCTGAAGTCACATGCAGGCCTGATCTGGTAAGAATGGTAGACTTCTTTCCATAAGGGACATTAGTGAACCTCAGGAGTTTTTATGGCAAGCAATATAATGGTTATATACTTGTCATTCGACCAGCTTTCTATTTTGAAGTTTTTCCAAATGATTTCAATTTTACAGGATCAGCCAAGGGAGGGCTCCAACCCGGTTCCCAAAGACCATAAGATCATGAAAAAAGAGCATAAAGAAGGGAGTCAGCCCTTCGGCCCCTCTAACTGCTATGTTACTGGCACCCCCTTTTTTCTGAGACTATGCCCTCTAATGCTCGACTCACCCAAGAGGGGAACTATTCTCTTAACATTTACCTGTCAAGCCTCATTAGAATCTTCAATAAGATCACCTCTTATTCTTCCAAACTCCAGATGTAGTGTCACCAGCACCTTGTACAGTTGCAGTAAAACCTTCCTATTCATATACTCCAACCCCCTTGAAATAAGGACCAACAGTCCATTTCACGCAGAGGATGGTGTGTGTATGGGATGAGCTGCCAGGGGAAGTGATGATGGCTAGTACAATTACAACATTTAAAAGGCGTCTAGATGGGTATATGAATAGGAAGGGTTTAGAAGGATACAGGCCAAACTGGAAAATGGGACTAGATTGGTTTTGGGTATGTAGTCGGCATGGGCGTATTGGATCAAAGGGTCTGTTTCCATGCTGTACATCTGTATGACCCTATGACTTTACAACATTCCTGATTATGTGCTGCACCTGTGTGCTAACATTCTGTGATTCATGTACAAGTTACTCCTAAGTCCCTTTGTGGTGCAGCTGTGTACAGTTTCTCGCCATTTAAGTTATATTCTGTTCTTTTGGTCTCCATTCTAAAATGAACAAGTTCACACTTTCTCACATTTATGCTCCATTTGCCAACGTATTGTCCAGTAAACCGGGGTTTGCCTATTAACTGTTTAACAACGTTGCTGCTACCTCCCCCAAATATGTGGGAATGATCAGGCCTGGTCAATGTGCTTGAGTGAGTAGATCCTCCTTTCACTACGCCTGCAGCTGAAGAAATGGCATCTGCAAAACTCTCACCAATGAGGACCCAACATAGTTTCAATTTAATTAAAGCTATGTGTGATTGGATGTGTAGTTTGCTTCTCCTTGCAAGATGTGAACATGTTTCCATGAGCAACATGTTTCTATTAGCAACAATTGGAGCACATAGTGAAGTTGGTTAAGCTCTATGTTGTTTTCTCTGACCATGGTCTGCCCAGGGCAGTGCTTTTATTTCCTTAGAAGAATGTCTCGTTACAGAAACATCTACACATCTGACCTAAAATATAACCATTGCGCCCATCAATATCAAGATGATCTAGATATGAAGAACTGTTGTGTTATAGTATGATGTTAGTGCCAATTGGAGAAAAACTAAAGATGTGTCTGAAACAGCAGTGAGTGAAAGATCCTATTATATGTGATTTCCACCCTTTCGATTCTGTTTTGATGTTGATGATTCTATTAGATTGGTTTAGTGTCTCAGCTGTCACTACCAACTGCTGTGAAAAGGGTGAACGTCTGCAGGAATTAAACTCCAAAAAACAACCAGAAGCTAAGGCAAATTGCCCAAATTGTATGAAGAATGAAGGCCTTTTCCAACATGAAACAAGGGGTAGAAAAGGAACAAAGCTGACATTAATATTGATCCTCCAAGCAAATCATAACGCCATTCAGTGAATGTTTAAGGATTTCTAAAATCTAGCAGTGCACCACTGTTTCACTTACACCACAGCCATAGAAGCATAATTTCTATTCATGATGAACTGGCAGATTGTTATTCTTTGAAGGAAGGGCTTTAAGTCTGTGGCTATTGTGTATTAAAAGATACTGCTGGGGAACAAACAAGGTATTTTTATGCATTTGGTGGGTCAGAATTCTGAGAAGATGAAGAACACAACCAGATGTAGAATGAGGTTCCTCTTTACTCTGCTTTGAAAGTATCAAAAATATACACTATTAAGTGCCGCTGATGTCTGATGTAGTGTTATGCCTCATTTGGGTATCACGCTCGAAATCAAGTTGACTACTTTCAGAGTCGTCGCAAAAGTTGAATATTTTAAGAAACATGCATAATCTCTCAATTCACCTGACTTTGAGACCCAGGTTGACACAAAATGCAAAACCAAGTTTCTGTACTTTAAAAACTTGCTGTTATTACAAGTAATTATTCTTGGTGAACCATCAGCATTTTACTCTGCTAGCTGAAACTCACACTCACAGATAAGAAAGAAAGCATGGGTCTTATGAGCAGATGGAACAACTGGGAAAGCAGTTCAGTGGCCTCTGTTCATAGGATCTGCTGAGATGGTTCTTATGCTGATCAGAATAATACTGCTTCTTCGTCTTCCGTCATGGGATGCTTTCACTGTTTTTCAGCAGGATCGGGGTGACTACTCTCTGATTTATAAATTAAAAACCATATTTCTTGTAGTAATTCCTGAAAATAAAGTGTATTGTACTGCAGAGAACGGAGACAGCTCTTAGACTGCTGGTAATTAGGTAACTTCTTCCTACCTACTTCATAGCCACAAGTTGATAAGTTACCTGGGACCAAATCATAGAACTGTTGGCAGGTAGAAGGCCTTTGCCATGATAAATGGTCACCCATTCACAGATCAATGATTTACTTGTTGCCAGCTGAATCTCCATTTGCACAGATGCCTGACTTGGTTGCACTTTTTTCCTACTATTGTTTAGACCAGCAGTGGTAAACAGCAATTAGAATGAATATGTTAAAAAAAAAATGCAATAATCCTTTATTTTAAAATAACTATTTCCCATTTCAATGTACAATTAAAAATACAAAAAAAAGTCTTTACACGAGAAGCTATCACCTTGTCTTTATTCATATCATCATCAACAGAACAAAATATATCACAGCCCTCCAAGCTTGTGCCAATCCAGATCCTCTATCTGAACCTATCATGTATTTTCCAAGGATCTGTTTCCCTCTGCTCCTTGCCTATTCATGTATCTGTCTAGATACATCTTAAATTATGTTATCATGCCCATCTCTACCATCTCTGCTGGCAATGCATTCCAGTAACCCACCACCGTCTGCATAAAGAACTTTCCACATATATCTCCCATAAACATTTCCCCTCTCACCTTGAACTCATGACTCCGAGTAATCGTGTCCCCCAGTCTGGGAAAAAGTTGCTTGCTATCCATCCTGTCTGTATCTCTCACGACTTTGTAGACCTTAGTCAGTTCTCCGCGCCCCCCTCAACCTCCATCTTTGTAATGAAAATATTCCTAATCTACTCAGTCTCTCTTTATAGTTAGTGCCTTTCCTCCCAAGCAACATCCTGGAGAACCTCATCTGCACCTCTCTAAAGCATTCACATCCTTCTGGCGATATGGTGACCAGAACTGCATGCAGTACTACAAATGTTACCAAACTAAAGTCCTACACAACTGTAACGTAACCTGTCAACTCTTGCACTCAATTCCCTATCCCGTGAAGGAAAGCATGCCATATACCTTTTTGCCCACTCTGTCGACCTGCATTACCACTTTCAGGGTATGTATATCACAGACAACAGTGGTCTCAGCACGGATCCCTGTGGAACACCACTGGTCACAGTTCTCCATTTTGAGAAACTCCTTTTCACTCATACTCTCTGTCTCCAGTTGCCCAGCCAGTTCTCTATCCATCTAGCTAGTACACCGTGGAAGCCATGCGACTTCACTTTCTCCATCAGCCTACCATGGGGAACCTTATCAAATACCTTGCTGAAATCCATGTATATACATTTACAACCCTTCCCTCATCAATCAACTTTGTCACTTAGAGTCATAGGGTCAAAGACATGTACAGCATGGAAACAGACTTTCGGTCCAACCCGTCCATGCCGACCAGAAATCCCAACCCAATCTAGTCCCACCTGCAAGCACCCTGGTCCATATCCCTCCAAACCCTTCCTATTCATATACCCATCCAAATGCCTCTTAAATGTTGCCTCCACCACATCCTTTGACAGCTCATTCCACACACATACCACCCTCTGTGTGAAAAAGTTGCCCCTTAGGTCTCTTTTATACCTTTCCCCTCTCATCCTAAACCTATGCCCTTTAGTTCTGGACTTCCCAACCTCAGGGAAAGGACTTTATCTATTTATCCTATCCATGTCCACCATAATTTTATAAACCTCTATAAGGTCACCCCTCAGCCTCCGACGCTCCAGGGAAAACAGCCCCAGCCTATTCACCCTCTCCCTGTAGCTCAGATCCTCCAACCCTGGCAACATCCTTGTAAATCTTTTCTGAACCCTTTCAAGTTTCACAACATCTTTCCAATAGGAAGGAGACCAGAATTGCATACAATATTCCAACAGTGGCCTGACCAATATCTTGTACAGCCACAACATGACCTCCCAACTCCTGAACTCAGTGTTCTGACCAATAAAGGAAAGCATACCAAATGCCTTCTTCACTATCCTATCTACCTGCAACTCCACTTTCAAGGATCTATGAACCTGCACTCTTAGATCTCTTTGTTTAGCAACACTCCCTAGGACCTTACCATTAAGTGTATAAGTCCTGCTAGGATTTGCTTTCCCAAAGATTTGCAGCACCTCACATTTATCTGAATTCAACTCCACCTGCCACTTCTCAGCCCATTTGCCCATCTAGTCCAGATCCTGTTGTAATCTGAGGTAACCCTCTTCGCTGTCCACTACACCTCCAATTTTGTTGTCATCTGCAAACTTACTAACCGTACCTCTTATGCTCACATCCAAATCATTTATGTAAATGATAAAAAAGTAGAGGGCCCAGCACTGATCCTTATGGCACTCCACTGGTCACAGGCCTCCAGTCTGAAAAACAACCCTCCATCACCACCCTCTTTCTTCTACCTTTGAGCCAGTTCTGTATCCAAATGGCTAGTTCTCTCTGTTCTCCATGAGATCTAACCTTGCTAATCAGTCTCCCATGGGGAACCTTGTCGAACGCCTTACTGAAGCCCATATAAATCATGTCTACTGCTCTGCCCTCATCAATGATCTTTGTTACTTCTTCAAAAAACTTAATCAAGTTTGTGAGACATGATTTCACACGCACAAAGCCATGTTGACTATCCCAAATCAGTCTTTGCCTTTCCAAATACATGTACATCCTGTCCCTCAGGATTCCCTCCAATAACTTGGTCACCACCTAGGTCAGGCTCACCGGTCTATAGTTCCCTGGCTTGCCCTTACCATCCTTCTTAAACAGTGACAACATGTTTGCCAACCTCCAGTCTTCTGGCACCTCACCTGTGACTATCAATGATACAAATATCTCAGCAAGAGGCCCAGCAATCACTTCTCTAGCTTCCCACAGAGTTCTCGGGTACACCTGATCAGGTCCTGGGGATTTATCCACCTTTACCCGTTTCAAGACATCCAGCACTTCCTCCTCTATAATCTGGACATTTTGCAAGATGTCACCATCTATTTCCCTACAGTCTAAATCTTCCATATCCTTTTCCACAGTAAATACTGATGCAAAATATTCATTTAGTATCTCCCACTATTTTCTGTGGCTCCACACAAATGCCACCTTGCTGATCTTTGAGGGATCCTATTCTCTCCCTAGTTATCCTTTTGTCCTTAATATATTTGTAAAAACCCTTGGATCCTCCTTAATTCTATTTGCCAAAGCTATCATATGTCCCTGTTTTGCCCTCTTGATTTCCCTCTTAGGTATACTCCTATTTTCTTTATACTCTTCTTAGGATTCACTCGATCTATCCTGTCTATACCTGACATATGCTTCCTTCTTTTTCTTAGCCAAACCCTCAATTTCTTTAGTCATCCAGAATTCCCTACACCTACCAGCCTTTCCTTTCACCCTAACAGGAATATACTTTCTCTGGATTCTTGTTATCTCATTTCTGAAGGCTTCCCATTTTCCAGCTGTCCCTTTACCTGCGAACATCTGCCTCCAATCAGTTTTCAAAAGTTCTTGCCTAATACTGTCAAAATTGGCCTTTCTCCAATTCAGAACTTCAACTTTTAGATCTGGTCTATCGTTTTCCATCATTATTTTAAAATGAATAGAATTATGGTCGCTGGCCCCAAAGTGCTCCCCCACTGACACCTCAGTCATCTACCCTGTCTTATTTCCCAAGAGTAGGTCAAGCTTTGCACCTTCTCTAGCAGGTACACTCACATACGGAATTAGAAAATTGTCTTGTATACACTTAACAAATTCCTCTCCATCTAAACCTCTAACAATATGGCAATCTCAGTCGATGTTTGGAAAGTTAAAATCCCCTCCCATAACTACCCTATTATTCTTACAGATAGCTGAGATCTCCTTACAAATTTGTTTCTCAATTTCCTTCTGACTATTGGGGGGTCTATAATACAATCACAATAATGTGATCATCCCTTTCTTATTACTCAGTTCCACCCAAATAACTTCCCTGGATGTATTTCTGGAAATATCCTCCCTTAGCACAGCTGTAATGCTATCCCTTGTCAAAAATGTCACTCCCCTCCTCTCTTGACTCCCCTTCTATCCTTTCTATAGCATTTGTATCCTGGAACATTAAGCTGCCAGTCCTGCCCATCTCTGAGCCATGTTTCCATAATTGCTATGATATCCCAGTCCCATGTTCCTAACCAAGCCCTGAGTTCATCTGCCTTCCCTGTTAGGCCCCTTGCATTGAAACAAATGCAGTTTAATTTATTAGTCATACGTTGCCCCTGCCTGTCCTGACTGTTTGACTCATTTCTGTTCTCAGTTGTACCCATCTCAGACCGATCTCTTTCTTCACTATCTCCTGGGTCCCATCCCCTACCTTACTAGTTTAAATCCTCCCAAGCAGTTCTAGCAAATTTCCCTGCCAGTATATTAGTCCCCTTCCAATTTAGGTGCAATCCGTCCTTCTGGTACAGCTCACTTCTACCCCAAAAGAGGTTCCAATGATCCAAAAATGTAAATCATTCTCCCATACACCAGCTCCTCAGCCATGCATTCATCTGCTCTATCCTCCTATTCCTGCCCTCACTAGCTCGTAGCACTGGGAGTAATCCAGATACTACTACCCTTGAGGACTTCCTTAATAAATTTCTGTCTAACTCTCTGTAATCTCCCTTCAGAATCCTTTTTCCTTCCAATGTCATTGGTTCCAAACTTGCTCAAAGCATTCTATTAAGTTGGTCAGACGTGACCTTCCTTGCATAAAACCATGATACCTATCACTGATAAGCCCATTTCCTTCCAAATGGAAATAGATCCTATCCCTCAGTATCTTCTCCAGCAGCTTCCCTATCACTGATGTCAGGCTTACCAGTCAATAATGATCTGGATTATCCTTGCTACCCTTCTTAAACAAAGGAACAACATTAACAATTCCCCTGTCTGCCAGGATCTCACCTGTGTGCATGGATGCTGCAAAGATGTCTGTTAAAGCCCAGCTATTTTCTTTCTCGTTTCCCTCAGTAACCTGGCATGGATACCATTCAGACCTGGGACTTGTCCACCTTAATGCCTTTTAGAATTTCCAATACCTCCTCCCTCCTTATGCTGACTTGACCTGGAGTAATCAAACATCCTGGAGGACTAAGGGGCAACCTTTTCACACAGAGGGTGGTACGTGTATGGAATGAGCTGCCAGAGGAAGTGGTGGAGGCTGGTACAATTGCAATATTTTAAAGGCATCTGGATGGGTATATGAATAGGAAGGGTTTGGAGGGACATGCGCAAGGTGCTGGCAGATGGGACTAGATTGGGTTGGGATATCTGGTCGGCATGGATGGGTTGGACCAAAGGGTCTCTTTCTATGATGTACATCTCTATGACTCTATGACTACTCAGGTTTGTTAACATCTGGCATTTTGAGACCCAGAAGTCCATATGTGCCTTTCCCTTCCCAACCCATCATGACTACAATATAGGCATTACACTGTAATGGGCAACCTTGTCTATGTATCCTCAGCTCCAAGTCTGAACATAAAACCACTGAACCCTCAAAGGATGCACCAGTAGGGTTCTCGCCACCATTGTCAACCATTGTCCATCAGAAACTTTCAACTCAGTGGAGGCTCTTAGACTTAGGAGTGCAGTTTGCTAAGCTCATCACAACATGGATGGATTGATTATCACTATGGTAAGCTAAACCCAGTACACACTGTTTGTTATTTATGCCTTAGACCTATACCCCTTCCTCTAGCATGGGTGGTCAACATCAATGACAAGGTGAGAGAGGGATGAGGGACCATGACCTCACTCCATGATGCTACAAGGAGGTAGCATCAATTATTGTGGTATGGTTCACAACTAGTACACAATGTATCTTTAGAAGATATTCCCAATTCTGTCATGGCATGTGACCTGATGGTGCAAAATGTCTCAGTATCCACCTTACCAGGACTTCTTGCAGCAAGACACACTGAGAGAAGCATGCAACGAAATTGCTCAGTGCTCACCCAGACATGGCAGTGCCTATGCTTGTAGAGTCATAGAGTCATATAGCATGGAAACATACCCTTCAGTCCAATTCGCCCATGCCGACTAGTCATCCCAATCTAACCTTGTCCCATTTATGAGCATTTAGCTAGTATCCCTCTAAACCCCTCTTATTCATATACTTAGCCAGAGCCTTTTAACTATTGTAATTATACAAGCCTCCATTGGCAGCTTGTTCCATACACACACACCATGATCTGCATGAAACCGTCACTCCTAAGGTCCCTTTTATTCTTTCCCCTCTCACCTTAAACCTATGCCCATTGTAATATATGCTGATATACCAGTTACTGTAATAAACACCTATTAAGTGTTTCACAGCAATTTTACACACATTTTGTTCTGATGTTAGAGGAGCTAAATTAAGTGTCAGCTCATCAAATGCAAATAACCTGCTGGAGGTAAATATTCCATCACTGCTCTCATGACAGATCATGAGGGCAGATCAATTATCAATGAAAAGTAACCTCAACGTCACATTAGATGGTGGCAGCGGATTAGGCAGTGTCTGGGCTTCTGTGCCCAGGCTTGTCCTCTTAGTCCATTGCTTTTCTTTTTCTTTTTCCTTCTTCCCATTTTTTTCCTCAAACTTACCTTTGGTGGGAAGATGGCTGTGATGTGCTCCAGAACAGCAGTGATGTCTTCAGAGGCAGCAAGGCTGCAGAGTTGTTCAGACAACCTGTGAAGCCTGGAGTGGGGTTCTTGTTTCTGCATGGAGTGGGATCCTCGTGGTGGCATTGTGTGGGCTGGGAAACAAGGAGTGGGATCCTGGTGGTGGCATGGCATGGGTTGGGAAACATGGAGTGGGGCTCTGGTGATGGCATGGAGTGGCCTAGGAAATATGGAGCAGGACTGTGGTGGTGGTGTGGCGTGGGCTGGGAAACACTGAGTGGGACGGTGCTGGCAGCATGGCATGGGCTGGGAAATATGGAGGGAACTTTGGTGGTGGCATGGTGGGCAGGGAAACATGGAGTGGGACTGTGGTGGTGGCATGGTGTGGGCTGGTAAACACGAAGCAGGTTTGTGATGGTGGCAAAGCATGAGCTAAGAAACACAGATTGACTTTGGTGGTGGCATGGTGGGAGGGGAAACACGGAGTGAGACTGTGGTGGTGGCATGGCATGGACTGGGAAACATGGAGTGAGACTGTGGTGATGGCATGGCATGGCTAGGAAACATGGAGTGAGACTGTGATGGTGGCATGGTGTGGGCTGGGAAGCAGTGAGTGGGACTGTGGTGGTGGCAGCAGGGCAAGGGCTTGGAACCACGGAGGGGACTCTGATGGTGGCATGGTGGGCAGGGATTGAACAGAGATGAGCAGCCTCTTCCAACTCCTAACAATGAAAGAAGTTGCAATAGCCAAATATTCCTCATTTCTCACTAACAACCAACTCCTTGATGGATAAGAGTCTTAAACCTCAGGAATACTTGGACTGTGACATTATTGGCTGCAGCCAGGTCAATGCACTTTGAATTGGATGACGCCAAAGTTCAAGACAATGTGCAGTGATTGTGGTAGGATCTGGCCTGCAGAGATGATTGCATACTTACACCTATCTTAGAAGTGGGACATTGAAATGAGTAATAGTTTTACACAATTCTGGAGGTTCATTCTATCTTTCAGCTTTTCGAGGGACGCACTGCCACATAAGGCATGTTGACTCTCTGTCATGGTGTTTGGCCTGTCGATAATAATGCCATAATACAATGACTCCCTTTGGTTCGACTCAGGAGATATTTGTTTGCTGACACCAACCTGTACACACAATGATGGGCATGGAATGGCATATTTACAAAATAATGGCTGAATGGCAACCAGGGTAAATATCTGGTGATCTTGAGCCGCCTGGTACAGGCTCTAACTTACAAGTTGGGAATTGGTTTCATCTCATTTTGTGGGGAAGGTGAGGAGAATTGAACTTGACTTGAGATGCAAATGCATGGAACAGGGTAGTCACCACTCAGGGACAAGAGTATGAAGTCATCATTTAAAACTTGAGGGGAAAATCACAAACATTTTTCTCGGCTCGCGATTTTGACTTTTTTCATTCTCTCCGTATTTCCCAGCTTCCTCTCCATTTCTCATGGCACATCAAGGAAAGGAAGGTTCTGCCTGTTATCTCTTTCTTCACAAGAAAAGATGAGACAAAATACCAGTCTGGTAATGTTGCAGAACAAAGACTATAAAGTGAACAAGAAGTTTAAAGAAATTTATATTAGTAAAGAAATAATATTGAAAATTATAAGGAATTGGTATGCATCCATATGTTATGAGAAAGGTGCTGAAAGAGATATCGATAGATATATTTTGATCTCTGCAGAGGAATCATATTGAACTCAAAATGTTAAATCGTTTGTTTCTCTCCACAGATGCTGCCAGATCTGCTGAGTTTCTCCGGCATTTTTAAAATATTTTAGATAGCAAAAATAGTTGAAAAGAATCATGGATTTGTGAAACGGAGATCACTCTGATCAAATACGTTAAGAGTTGTTTGATGATGTCAACTCCATGTTGGATGAATGAAAGCCATAATGTGTTTGTGTATTCAAAATAACATTTTGCTAGTTGCCAACCAGATAGATTGTTACTCAAAATTAAAGCTCCCTGAAATGGAGGTGGTTGATTACTATCTGCTACATGGCAGTCTCCCCATCTCCCAGCCAGAAAATCTGAGTTCAAGTCCATTCTAATCCAGAGGTGTATCACGGCATATGGAGAAAGTGAAGAAGAAACTGCAGGAAGATGCCGCACAAAGGGACTTGAGGGCAAAGAGATTTTCTCATTCAACAGCTGCAAAAGATCCTATTTCACTATTTTGGAGAAGAGCAGAGGTGATATCCCTAACGTTCTGCCAATATTTGTTGCTCAATCAACATGACAAAACAGATTATCTGAATATTATCACATTGCTGTGTGCAAATCCACTGCAGGGTTCCCTGCATTGCACCAGTGATTCAACTTCAGAATAATATAATTGGTCACGAAGTGATTCGAAACCCTGGTGGGTATATAATGGAATGCAAGTCTTGCATTCTCTCTAAGGAGACCAAAGCTACACGAAATACTCACTAACTGCAGTACTTGGACTTAGTTTTCTTTATACTTCAATTCCTTTGTAATTAAGACTAATTTAGCATTTGTTTTCTGAACTGCTCCTTTACCTATTTCTTAACTTGCTATGATTTCTAATGACACACAAGTCCTTCTGCATTCCAACATTGTTACACAAGGCAGTCAACACTATTTGTCACCATGGTGTAGATGTGCTGTCACAATCCTCTTTGAGCTTGGGATCTGCAAGGCTTGTTTTACCTGATGTGATGGAGGGAAACTAGTTGTTGAACAAATGGGGAGAAAGTTTTTGCCTTAAACACGATGCAGATTATTTTTTTCTCGTTTTCTATGGCCCAGCCAGCACAGAGTTAGTTCCCTAAACTGAGGAGTTTCTAAATCTCCTAGATATAATACCACCTCCCCCCAACAGTGTTAGAGCTATTTCCCGGTTATGTCTTATTTTTCTTTCTTATGTTTCAAACCCCCACACTACCATCTAACTGCAGTAATGCTGATATTTTCCCCAGCACCAATGTTGTGTGTGTGCAGGTGTGAGACAGAGTGAAAGACAACAAGTGTACAAATCTTTATTCGATTTCCACCACCAGGAAGAAAGAAAACACTCGAGTGGCCAGTGACAAAAAGTGGCAACAGAGAACTTTGAACCGGTGCCTCCTAAGAGTTTGGAATGTTAAACCAGAACCTTAGACCGCTCAGCCACCATGATGTAGTTTATTCCTGCAGCAAAAATAAAATCAGAAATTGCTGGAAAACTCAGCAGGTCTGGCAGCAGAGTTAACGTTTCAGGTGAGGAGTGTCAGTTCTGAAGAAGGGTCACTGGACCTGAAACTTTAACTCTGTTTTCTGTCCACAGATGCTGACAGACTTGCTGTGTTTTTCCAGCAATTTATGTTTTTGTTTCTATGCTTTTGATTTTCAGCATCAATTGTTCTTTTATTTTAATAGTTTATTACATGTTAACAAATATGTACAAGTTACACTGATGTGAAAAACATTATTTTGGAGTCTATGAGGAGGACCTGGAAGGCAGGTCTTACTCTTTTGAGATCATAAACTATTCTCCTACCAAGTTCATATGACATTATCCAGACACTCACTTATATTAAATATTATAGCCTGTGTAACAGCATCCACTTAGAATCACAGAATCAGAGAGATTTAAAGCATGGAAACAGACCCTTCTGTCCAACTCATCCATGCTGACCAAATATCTTGAATTAATCTAGTCCCATTTGCCAATATTTGGTCCATATCCTTCAAAACCCTTCCGATTCATATCCCCATCCTTTTAAACATTGGAATTGTACCAGCCTCCACCACTTCCTCTGAAAGGTCATTCCAATGTATACCACCCTCTGTATGAAAAGGTTGCCTCTCAATTCCCTTGAAAACTTTTCCTCTCTCACCTTAAACCCATGTCCTCTTGTTTTGGACTCCTCCACCCTGGGGAAAGGACCTTGACTATTCACCCCATCCATGCCCCTCATAATTTTATAAGGCTCTATAAGGCTTATAAAACTCTCAGCATCCAACACTCCTGGGAAAACAGCCCCAGCCTATTCAGCCTCTGTGCATTGCTCAAACCCTCCAACCCTGGCAACATATAAGAAACATATAAAGTTAAAAGAGAAAAATATAACATAGCAAAGATAAGTTGGAAAACAGAGGACTGGGAAGCTTTTAAAGAACAACAGAGGATTACTAAGAAGGAAATACGCAGAGGAAAAATGAGGTACGAAGGTAAACTGGCCAATAATATAAAGGAGGATAATAAAAGCTTTTTTAAGTATGTGCAAGGCAAAAAAATGGTTAGGTCTAAAATTGGGCCCTTGAAGACAGAAACAGGGGAATATATTATGGGGAACAAAGAAATGGCAGAAGAATTAAATGGGTACTTCAGATCTGTGTTCACTGGGGAAGACACAAGCAATCTCCCTGAGGTAACAGTGGCTGAAGGACCTGAACTTAAGGGAATCTATATTTGCCAGGATTTGATGTTGGAGAGACTGTTAGGTCTGAAGGTTGATAAGTCTCCGGGGCCTGATGGTCTACATCCCAGGGTACTGAAGGAGGTGGCTCAGGAAATCGTGGATGCGTTGGTGATTATTTTCCAGAGTTCGATAGATTCGGGGTCGGTTCCTGAGGATTGGAGGGTGGCTAATGTTATATCACTTTTTAAGAAAGGTGGGAGAGAGAAAACAGGAAATTATAGACCAGTTAGTCTGACCTCAGTGGTGGGAAAGATGCTGGAGTCTATTATAAAGGATGAAATTATGGCACATCTGGATAGTAGTAACAGGATAGGTCAGAGTCAGCATGGATTTATGAAGGGGAAATCATGCTTGAATAATCTTCTTGAATTTTTTGAGGATGTAACTCTGAAGATGGACGAGGGAGATCCAGTAGATGTAGTGTACCTGGACTTTCAGAAAGCATTTGATAAAGTGCCACGCAGGAGGTTAGTGAGTAAACTTAGGGCACATGGTATTGGGGGCAAAGTACTAGATTGGATTGAAAATTGGTTGGCTGATAGGAAACAAAGGGTAGTGATAAACGGCTCCATTTCGGAATGGCAGGCAGTGACCAGTGGGGTACCGCAGGGATCCGTGCTGGGACCGAAGCTTTTTACAATATATGTTAATGATATAGAAGATGGTATCAGCAATAACATTACCAAATTTGCTGATGATACAAAGTTGGGTGGCAGAGTGAAATGTGATGAGGATGTTAAGAGATTACAGGATGACCTGGACAAGTTAGGTGAGTGAGCAGATGCATGGCAGATGCAGTTTAATGTGGATAAATATATGGTTATCCACTTTGGTGGCAAGAACAGGAAGGCAGATTACTACCTCAATGGAATTCATTTAGGTAAAGGGGCAGTACAGAGAGATCTGGGTGTTCTTGTACACTAGTCAATGAAGGCAAGCATGCAGGTACAGCAGGTAGTGAAGAAGGCTAATAGCATGCTGACCTTCATAACAAGAGGAATTGAGTATAGAAGCAAAGAGGTTCTTCTGCAACTGTACAAGGCCCTGGTGAGACCACACCTGGAGTACTGTGTGCAGTTCTGGTCTCCAAATTTGAGGAAAGACATTCTGGCCATTGAGGCAGTGCAGCGTAGGTTCACGAGGTCAATTCCTGGAATGGAGGGATTACCTTACACTGAAAGACTGAAGCGATGGGGCTTGTATACCCTTGAGTTTAGAAGACTGAGAGGGGATCTGATTGAGACATATAAGATTATGAAAGGATTGGACACTCTGGCAGCAGGAAACATGTTTCTGCTGATGGGTGAGTGCCGAACCAGAGGACACAGCTTAAAAATACGGGGTAGACCATTTAGGACAGAGATGAGGAGAAACTTCTTCACCCAGAGAGTGGTGGCTGTGTGGAATGCTCTGCCCCAGAGGGCAGTGGAGGCCTAGTCTCTGGATTCATTTAAGAAAGAGTTGGATAGAGCTCTCAAAGATAGTGGAATCAAGGGTTATGGAGATAAGGCAGGAAGTGGATACTGATTAGGAATGATCAGCCATGATCATGTTGAATGGCGGTGCAGGCTCGAAGGGCAGAATGGCCTACTCCTGCACCTATTGTCTATTGTCTATTGACTGGCAACGTCCTTGTAGGTATTCTCTGAAGGGAGACCAAAATTGAATGCAGTATTTTGAGAAGACAGATTGAGCTTCAGTTTAATGCTCCATCTGAAAGATGACATCCTCAGCAGTGTAGAATTCCTGTTTGGTTTTGCATTTGAGTGTCAGGCCTGATTACTTTGCTTAAATCTTGAAGGTGCAACTTGAACTCAGAAATCTGTGATGCAGAGGTGAGAAGGCGCCATTTGAATCATGGTCATCACTTCTAAAGGAGAAGACACACAGCCTTAAGGCTTCAATAAAGGCAGTAGTACATTTCCTGAAATGAGGAGATTGATGAGGAGATCAGGTGTAGGTTCACAAGGGTTTAGAAGAATTATCTTTATGCAACATACATCATTTGTAAAGAGCTTTACAATGCACATACTGGAAGACTCAATGCCCATTTGACAGGTGATAGGATTCTGCTATTAGGATTGAGATGAGGAAGTTTTCTTCTCAGAGTTGTCATTTCTTTAAATCCTATAGCCAGGGAACTGTAGATATTCAATGATTACGTTTACAAAGGGGGTTTATAGATTTTTGGATCATAAGAGAAACAAGGGAGATGAAAATAGTATGAGAAAGTAGAGAGTGAGGCAAAAGATCAGCAACAGTCCTTTTGAAAGGCAGAACAGGCATGAAGGTCTGAATGACTGACCCTAACCCCTCGACTTTCTTTTCTTACCTAGCTAGTTGAACAAAATAAAGAATATAAAATAGTATTTAAAAGTGTTCTTAGCCAATTAATAATTTGGTTAAGTAATTGCAGTCAGTAATTGTACCACTGTACTGCTGCAGGAGTCAGTTATCCAAATTCACATTATTTCAGGATATTGAGTGAGTTAACAGGGTATTGTATATATAACATTCTTAAGGGGCTTGACAGGGCAGAGATGAGGTGGAATGTCTTCTCTCAACAATAGTGAATCTATGGAATTCTTTATTGCAGACTGCTATCGAGGTTGGGTCATTAAGTATATTCAAGGCTGAACTAGACAGATTTTTATTCAGTAAGATTTTGGGAAAAGACAGGAAGGTAGAGTTGAGTATTATCACATCAGCTACAGTTTCATTGAATCGTGGAGCAGATTTGATGAGCTAAAGGGTTGACATGTGATCTTTTATGATCTTAAATGTGGATGAGTTAGGGATGACTGTTTTTCAGTAAAAAATGAGGTCTGCAGATGCTGGAGATCACAGCTGCAAATGTGTTGCTGGTCAAAGCACAGCAGGTTAGGCAGCATCTCAGGAATACAGAATTCGACGTTTCGAGCATAAGCCCTTCATCTGGAATTTTCATACAATAGAAAACCATGTTTTCAAAATCAACTCCATTATCAATTTTTGTAAAGGTGAGAATTTTTGGAAAGTGTCATATTTATTTGAACTCAGTGCTCTCAAAAGTCTGGACTGGTGCAAAAATCATCATTGTGGGAAGCAAGTAATTTATTATGCGTGATAGGCAGTTCGGTGAATAGAAATCTCTGCTTTCAACATTTTCCATAAAGTGATATAGAAGATGCTTAATTATATTTTTTATGATTTGCCTGCATTTGGAGGTAGCTGTCAAACACTAACACATCACATTTGTTCAAGAGCTTCATGGGGGTTAGCTTTTATTTGAAGAAAGTCTTTATAACCTGTACATGGAATATCTACAAATATATACATTCTGGCCAATGTATTTTATGTTGATGATAAAAACTTATTTGTTAAACTATCAAACCTACAGAATTATTTAAGAACCATCAATATTTGGTAGTAAAATCAAAACTTATAGAATTTATTCGGAGATGTTTATAATAGAGCAAATGAGTTAAAGGACTGGCTCACTCTTTGATAATTGATTTGGATTAAATATGAAATGTAAGAAAATGTAGATGAAATGTGTTCTCTTAAAGCTCCTCCTCTACCCTTGTATCTTCCCATTTGCTGCTGCCAATCTACAGTATTAGTAATTTGCTGCAAGTGAATTGCTTGAAAGACAAGCCTTTTACTGTGACCATGTGTAGAATGAGCAAGACCATTTATTAATAATGTCAGAATTGGCCGTGCCTCACAAATTCTGCACAGTACTAATTCAAATGTTGGTGTGAATCATTGTTAATCCCATGTGTTTGCTACCTCGTAGGATTTTGGAATCCACACTAAATTTGATTAATATCCCACTAATTCTGAATCAATCAAAGTTTAACCTGTTAAACTTGTATTTCTAGGTGTAAGAGGCTATTTGAGATAGACTCAAGCAAGGAATTAGTCCATGTCAGGAAATCAACGAGCCCCTTTGTACCCAGTGCTTTTCTGGATTATGAATTGTTGTAAAAGCTTTCATCTTTGTCACTACAGAAGTACTGAATAATATAAAAAAGAGTGCACCATCCTGTGTTTCATGTTGCAATATTATAATTCAGAAACAGTATAATTGCATAGAAGAAGGGTTTAGGTGCCAAGTGCTGGCAAATGGGACTAGATTACGTTGGAATATCTGGTCAGCGTGGACAAGTTGGACCAAAGGTTTGTTCCTGAGCTGTACAGCTCTATGACTCTATGACTATGACTCTAAGATAAGCAGAAGGCTGGAAGAGCACAGCAAGCCAGGCAGCATTGGGAGGTGGAGAAGTCCTCCCGTTTCGGGTATAACCCTTCTTCAGGAAAGGTATACCTGAAATGTTGACTTCTCCACCTCCTGATGCTAACTGGCTTGCTCTGGTCTTCCAGCCTCCTCTTTGACTACCTTGGATTTGAGCATCTGCAGTTTTTTTTGTCTCTAACTATAATTCCCTGAGGATGCAGGGAATTTGAATTCAGGGAAGAAATGGCCTAATAATATTATTGCTAGATTGTTACTCTAGAGACCCAGATATTGTTCTAGGGACCCAGGTAATGTTCCAGGGACCCGGATTCAATTCCACCAGATGGTGGAATTCAAATTCAATAAAACAAAGTCAGGAATTAAGAGTCTAATGCTGACCATGAAACAATTGTTGAATGTCGGAAAAACCCTTCTTGTTAACTATTATCCTTTAAGGAAACTGCTATCCTTACCTGGATTGCCCTTCATGTTATTCCAGACCCACATTAATGTGGTTGACTCTTAACTGCACTCTAAGCAATTATGGATAATAAATACTGACCTAGACAGTGACACCCACATTCCATGAATAAATTTTTAAAAAGTTAATGGAAAATGCTGGAGAAGTCAGCAGATCTGGCAGCACCTGTCCATCAATTCTGTAGAAGACTCATATATACTCAAAATGTTAATCTTATTATTTTCACCACACATGCTACTATGTTTCTACAGTACTGTCTGTTGATAGTATATATAAAATAACATCTCAAATTCAATATTGTCTCTGAAGTTATTTCCAATTATGTCCCAACATTTTCTGACTCTAAAAGTCTTGTTTATGTATCATTATCTATCAAGACTTCCTCCCTTTTTCTCCTCAGTGTTGCCATTTTGCATGTTCTTCCTCTGTCCTGCATCTGCACTCCTTCCAATTCAATATATCCATTCCAATCTACCTAATGATGTAGCAAGCATTCAACATGGCAAGTCTATCTCAGTTGAAAAGTGTCCTGCATTACTAGCTAATAACAAAGACCATGGACAGACATATCTACTCTGACCTTTCCTAAATAGATTGGGCCCTGGGAATCTTCACCTATTGATTACAGAGCTGCCACCATTTTTTTCCTAAAATCCTCCTTAGCCATAGAAGATGGTCTGGAGTCCAGAAAGGTATACTAATTTGATTCATTGTTTGAAACAAAGTTGATTTATATAACAGACAACAAGAAATTAAACTCAAACCTCATTAAAGGAATTATTAACTTTAATACAAATAAACACCAACTGTCAGAATGAATGTGGTTTGGTTCAGGATGTGATTAGCAGTGGCAGTAACAACAGAAGTAAAATCATTCAAGGGAACTGAGGCTAAATGTAAATTATTTCTGATGATTAAGGAGGTGAGGAATAGATGTAAAGTTTGAGCCAGCCCTTTTAGAACTGCAATTATGTAGATAGATTATGCACATGCAGTCAAAGAAAAGGTAGCAAAAGAAATAGGATCAATTAAGTACAAAAATGAGAATTAGACCTGGAGGGAAGAGGTATAGCTGAAGTGATAAAGAAATACTTTGTCTTTATCTGAGAGGCTGATGTCATCCAGGATGTGGTTACAGAGGAGGAAATTCAGTTACTGGAAGACATTAAAATTGCTAAGGATAAGTTATTGGGACATTGGGAGCAGACGTGATGCATCCAAAGATGTGGAAGGAAGTTTGAATGAAAACTTCAGAGGCTTTGGCAGAAATCTGTCAGTCATCCCTAAATTCGGGGGATTGTGCCAGAGAACTGGAGAATTGCAAACATTACACCCATTCAAAAAAATGTTGTGAAGATCAGTCCAACAATTACAGACCAGTCAGTGGTGGGAAAACGCCTGGAAACAATTATACAGAAGAGAATTAATAGTCACATAAAAAGAATGTGGATCGATTCAGAAGAGTCAGTGTGGATATGTTAAGGGAAGTCATGTCCAGCTAACATTTTAGAGCTTTGGAAGAGATAACACATAGGGTTAAACATGGCAAGGCTTTTGAAATGGTTTACATGGATCTCCAAAACACATTAAATACAGTGTCACACACAAACTTGTGAGCAAAGTTATTTATCAGATTCAGAGATTTTACAATGTAGAAACAAATCCTTCGGGTCACCTTATCTGGCACACTGTCATTAAATATTCATCTATTCTATTCACATTTTCTGACACTTGACTTGGAGCCTTATATACTACGTCATTTTAAGTGCTCATCCAAATAGTTCTTAAATGACGAGAGGTTCCTGTTTCTACCATCCTTTTAGACAATGAGTTCCAGATACCCACAATGCTCTCCATGCAAAAGCTTTCCTCAAATTCCCTTAAATCACTTGCTTCTTAACCTTAAATCCATGGCCCCTGGTTTTTATCCTGTCAAGGAGGAGAACTTCTTCAAGATGCGCATCCTCTGAAGAAGCTTCGCAGTTAGGTTTTCACCAACTAGGAGAAAGTGAGGACTGTGGATGCTGGAAAGTCAGAGTCGAAAAGTGTGGCACTGGAAAAGTTCAGCAGACCAGGCAGTATTAGAGGAGCAGGCATTAGCCCTTCATCAGGATTGTTTCCTGCGCCTCAGATTCTGCCTAGCCTGCTGTGCTTTTCCAGCATCATACTTTTCAACTCTGACTTTCCAGCATCTACAGTCCTCACTTTCTCCTGTTATCCTCTCTACTAAGGAGAGAAGATTCTCCCTAGCTGCCCTGTCTATAGCCCTCAGAATCTTGTACAGCTCAAGTAGATCCCCTTCAGCCTTCTCTGTTGTAAAGAAAACAACCTCAGCCTATCTAGCAGGTCTGGCAGCATTTGTGAAGAGAAAGCAGATTGATGCTTCGAGTCCAGTGATCTATCTTCAGAACTGGGCTCAAAGCATTAATTCTGCTTTCTCTATATATCTCAGAACATTGCCAGACCTCCTAAGTTTCTCCACCAATTTCTGTTTTTGTTTCAGATTTCCAGCATCCTGTTTTTTGTTTTAATTTCTATTATCCGAGCCTATCTAGTCTCTCTTCACAGCTAATCACTCCGGCCCAGGCAATATGCTGGTGAATCTCTTCTGCATTCTTCGAGTAAAAAATGAGGTCTGCAGATGCTGGAGATCACAGCTGAAAATGTGTTGCTGGTCAAAGCATAGCAGGCCAGGCAGCATCTCAGGAATAGGGAATTCAACATTTTCAGCTTTTCTGCATTCTGTCTACTGTGCATCCTTCCTATAATGTGGTGACCACTACAGCACACGGTACTCCAGCTCTGACCTAACTGAAGTTATATACAGCTGAATCATAACATTCTTGTTTTTGTATTCAATACTTTGGTTAACAAAGGCAAAGTTCCCATAAGTTTTCGTAACCACCTACCTTCCTGTCCTGCTGCTTTCAAGCACCTATGATCATACATACTAACGTCTAGCTGATCCTGTATATTTTCAAGGTTCCTACATTCAATGACTACTTCCTTGCCTTATTAGTCCTCCCAAAATACATCATCTCACACTTTTAAGGATTAAATTCAAATTTGTCACAGTTCAGCTCATTTGACCGGCCTATCTATATTGGCCTGTAGTCTAAGACTTTCCTCCCCTTATCATACCATCAATGTTTGTGTCATTTGCAAACTTACTGGTCATACCTGCAACATTCATGTCCAGATGATTAACAAACATAATAAATAGCAAGGGATCTTGAACTGAATCCTGTGTTGACCTACTGGACACAGGCTTCCAGGCTTAAAAACATTCTTTAACTATTACCCTCTGCTTCCTATAACTAAGATAATTTTGGAGGTTATTTGTCAAATTGGCCTGTAACCCCTTGGCTCTTAGCTTTTAACCAGTCTGCTATGCAAATCTTGTCAAAAGCCTTACTGAGGTCCATGTAGACTACATCCTCGTTACACACCTAGTATTATACTATTCTAAAAGGTGTGCAGGAATGGAGATTTGAAGTCATTAAAGACAGCAGGACAGGGAGAAAGAGAAGTGAATACATCAGATCTCATTTAGGCTTCATTAATAGGGTAATAGAATACAAGAATAATGAAGTCATGATTAATTTATATGGAACACTGATTAGATCACAGCTGGAATATTGCATACAGTTTTGGTTGCCACATTATAGGAAGAATACGTTGGAGAGTGCGCAGACAAGGCTTATAAGAATAGTTCTTGTGATCACAAACTTTTTCTGCTTGTTACAAGAGTAAGAATCAGAGGGCACAGATCTATAGAGTTTTGTTAAAGAAGGGGGCTGGGAGGTAAGAAACAATAATTCATTCAGGAAGTAAGTAGGGCCTGAATGTGCTGCCTGGAAGTGTGGTGAAGGCTGGTTTAATTGAGATATTCAAGAGGACGTTAAATGATTATTTAAATAGAATCATTGTCTAGGGTCACAGGGAAAAAAAAGGAGATTGGCACTACATCAAATTGCACATGGAGCTGACACAGACATGATGAGCCAGATAGCCTCCTTCTGCACTACTTCTGTGATTCTATGATTTAACAATTATTGTTCCTTGAAGGGTGGGAAATGCAGTTTAGATTTTAATCAAATCGAGGACAATATCAGCAAAATAAGAGAGCCACAAACAGCATCCGAAGTGTCTCAGAGCCAAATAGCATGTCAAAGGTGTGAACAAATCAAAATGGAGAAACTTTTTTTCGCCTATGGCCCTGACACTGGGTCACAGGGACTCCAGCTTCTGTTAGATCTTGGCCTGCTGCTGGGTGACTGCCTCCAAGGGGATGCTGCGCTTGACACTCAACAGGAGCCTGCTCCAATGCTGAGACAGTCGGGACGTAGTCCTTCCTGCATTCCTCATCAGCCTGATAATTATAAATTTTATGTTTCTTGCCATTGTCAGGAATATTGCTGCTGATGTTCCTGATTCGCCTCAAATAAGATTGCTCACAGGCGGGAATGCATTGGTCTTATTCCAAGTTTGATCCGATCATCTAGGCTGTGTATGTGTGCGTGCATGTGTGTGTTGTGTGTGTGTGTCTTGACCTGTAGACCCGAGTGAATAAATGATTATCTGTAAGTAAGAAATGCCATTGGTGATGTAGTACTCCAACTCAATCACTTCTCTTCTCACTCTTTATTTCAACATCAAAATTATGGGGTTTTTTTTCCATGTTCTGGCTGCAAATATTGAGCAGATATTGGGTTCAACTGCAGCAAAAGTACTAACATATTGGAATGTCAGCAAAGGAACACCAGCCTTGGTAAGAACACATAAAATGACCTCTTTGACATAATATCCACGATGAAATATTCCTTGTTGCTGTTGAGTTGCTACCATTCAGAAAACCTTCATTCAGTTGCATACTTTGAATTCATTTCTATAGAAGACATATTTTGCTGTAAGTGACTGAAACTTTAAATGGATGAATCGTTGCAGCATCTGTTCAGGCAGCCTGAGTGAAACCTTTGTGTGAATGCAGATGTTTGTATTTAAATCAACACTAATCTATATTATGTTTGTATTATTAAAGTGACAGAAACATATTTGTCTCAATTTTCTTGCTTATTTTGTTGTAAGGAATAGCTTGGCTGTCAATCATTGTGACGGTGAACAAAGGCCCTGCAATTCTAAAGAAATCCTTGGACTTTAACTGCTTGGATATTCGTATCTTAAAGAGATAAAAGTTACCTCAAAAGCTTTTGGTGACTCCACAGGTGAAATGCATTGTTTGATTGGTTGAATTGTGCATATGTTTTGTGTCCTAATCTGAAACTTGTCACCTTATCTTAACCAGGAGGCAAAAGTTGATTTGAATACCCTAAAACTATGAAATGCAAGTGCCAGTCATTCAAAGGAAGTTATTGCAAAGAAAGCATGTACTGAAATGATTTGAAATCTGCAATGATTTTCACAGTTGACCTTTCCACTGATGCTTACATGAAAGAAACCATTTGAATGAGCTCTATGCAAAAAGGGAAATAAAAATATGGAAACAGTAGGACACAAAAAAACCAAAAGGACTACAAATGCTGGAAACTAGAAACAAAAACAGAAATTTCTGGAAAATCCAGCAGGCATGACAGCATCTGTGGAGAGAAACCAGGTAACCTTTCAGGTCCAGTGACTCTTTCTCAGAACTGATGGTTGTAGGAAAATGTTGGTTTTTATGCAGCAGATAGGATGGAGCGAGAGGGTAAGGGATGAGTGGTAGGTGGACATAAAGCCCAAAAGTGAGAGAAACACAGTTGGACAGACAAAGGAGTGGTCAGCTAAGGTGGATGAATGCCTACTAATGGTGACCATTAGTGGCTTATTAAGGGTTTGTGTAAAGGCAGACCTTGTGATTACAAGATCTGGTGGGTGTTGAGGTAAGCCCACAGAAGAAGGTGCCTCAAGCCCTGATAGAGGTCACAATTATGGTAGATGCAGTCAAAGGAGTCTTGGTGCATTGCTGCTGTACATTTTGTGCATGCTACATGATACATGTTGTGGTCACATCTCACACTCTCTCTAATTTCGCCCTTTGTCGTGTGGTTCTATGAGATCCGTGTACAGTACTGTCAGGGGAAACCAGAATGTATGTGCTGGCATTCACTGATCAGTTAGAGCAGCTTCACGGCCACGCAGCTTAGCCTGAATATTGGTCCTGTCCATCTCAACCATCCTGGATACTGTGCGTTGAATCACTGCCATGAATCCATCTTCTTTGTATAAGTTTATAAGTTACAGATTCCTAACTGGGAAGGATGCCCATATAAAATTGTCAGCATAATTTGGCTCAATCTTGACAAAACGAACACGTTTATTACAAATTACTTAATAGTATTATAAACAGAGATTACACACACACACACACACACACACACACACACACCCCTACATGGGCCAATGAAAGCAGCTCTCAATTGTTTGTTGATTGCTGATGTGAAGGATATAATTCCTTGTTAAAGGAAGTTGGTCTTGTGTTTTTCTTTCTGCATCCAATAAATTAGTTCCTTCTTAGGGGTGATTATGCACTTTCCTTAACCTATGTTTTAAAATTGGCACAAAAGATGACATTTTGAGTTGAGCTGCATTTTGAGTTCAGCCCTTTTTGCCTGTCCAAGTCAGATTTGCTGGTGTCAGCCAGTGTGGCTGCCTCATTTGGGCAGGCTTGTTATCATGGTTAGGCTTAACCCCTAATATTTCAAACATTTAACAACAAGTCAGACTGTCTTTGGCTGATATTTCTCATGAGCAGATGGAAAAGTTTCATCCCTGACTCTATGAATGATTGTGCAAAGGAAAGCCTTGGTTACAAAGATGCTGGTTAACTGAAGAAAGGATTTGTATTATTCAGAGTTTGGAAAAAAATGTAGTTTTGTGAATACACTTGTTTCCTGTATTTGGTGTTTGCGCCCATGAATGTAATTGCAACAGGTTGACATGCTAATGAATATTTAGGAGTGCTAATGGATGCAGAAGAGCTCCCCAGCCATGAAGAAAGCCAACCCATTTGAAAGGTTCAGAGAACCTAACAGCAAAACCTTAACCTCCCATTAGGAAACTGAACTTTTGCCTCCCACCCAGCAGGTTTCCCCACCGACCCTTCCAAAATCTGTGAGTGTGCCTGGAAAATTATGTTGAGCTATTAGTATTCGAACCACTTCTCCAACCCTCTTTGTAACTTTGTCCATGTTCATGTACGTTGTAGGAGTCAATGCCTCAAGTGTTCTGTTTTTATTTCTGAGTGAAATTCTCTCAGCTAAATATGCAGCAATCATATCAACTCCAGTTCCAGCCAGGGAGATGACTATCAATTCTAGAGAATTATGTAATCCATTATTCCTCCTTTTGTATAAAATGAAAATACCTGTAATCATCTACAAAGCGACTGGAGAAAGCAGTGATGGTTCATATTCAGAATGTGCACATATGAATTCAGATATCATTGTTTATCATTCATTTCTCAATGGCTTTAGTTACTTTAACTATTGAAACTGACATGACATGGTTTAGAGTTTATTCTTATAATTCATAATGTAGCTGCAAACCAAAAGGTGAATGATTATAAAACATCAAAATAGTAAAATTATGATCTTTACGTTGGAAGACCTTCCCTAACAATGCTTATTTACATTAAAAACATCAAAACATAATCTGCTGTGTGAAAATCATTTAGTTAATGTTCAGAGGTACAAGAACATTCAGTTATTTTTAAACAAAAGCAATTTTATCCAGAATTTGGTACAGCTAAACACTTGAGAAAAGAACATAATAGTCTCTTTAGATTTGTTTCTGGCAGGATTGATATAATGTATTCAACTTGGGGTTTCATCCTTCAGCCTAGTCAATTGCAGAAGATAATCCACCATCTGTCAAAGAAGAAACATTGTCAATTAGCAAAACCCTTGTCATTATAATCATTTAATTAATTGAGAATTGTTTAAAAGCAACAAGATGAATATCTAATTATCATCGTATTATTCAATTGCTGGTGACACTGAAAAGATCAAAGTCAGAGTCTTCTGCAGCCTTCAGTAACACACTAGCCCTTTGCAGATCTCTGAAAGAAGGAAAAAAGGATGAGATCAGATTCTTTCCAAAGCGAATCACTCCACCTTTTGGCCAAATGGGAAATTTACACAATTACTCAATACAGAAACAACTCAATAACTTGAATCCTGACTTACTATGTAAAAAAGGCAATGATAAAAATAGAAAACTTAATGAAAAGATTATCTATATAATAAAAAAAATTGAATAGCTCTCACAATGGAATAAATTAAAATTAGAAGTATTCCAAATTGCTTTAATTCTTAGACATATATTGATGCCAAGAAATCAAGGATGTGTGTCTCCCACAGTGACCATGTACCACAGTTGTACAATGTATTCCATTCATGATGTGGCCAAACAGGTTGATTATGGATAATGGTAAAAGCGAGAACATTTCCTGGTCAGCCAGAACAAAGTAATACCTGAAGCACAAAACCTGCAATTTCTTGCCATAGGATGTACTCCATGGTAAGAATCCTTCTCATTTCAAGGAATTAGCAGAAGAAGGCAATTCATTCATGCAATATGAACTAAACACAACAATTTCAACATTTCCAGCATCTGTCTATCTCATTTGGATTAACACCGTATTCTAACCAATTGGGCACCTTCAATTTTGATGACTTTACCATTAGTGACAGCTCCTTTAGTGACAGCTCCGTCAGCTGTCTGGGCCTTAAGATTTAGAAATCCATTCCTGTGCCTTTCTGACTCTCTACTTTACTTTCCTGCTTTAAAGCTTTCCATAAAATCTGCCTCTTAGAGCAAGGTTTGAGTAATTTTTCCTGATATTTCTTACTGATGCTTAGTGTTATACTTTGTTCTGTTAAGCACTCTGGACTGCCTTGGGGTATTTTATTATGATAAAGGCGCTGCATAAGTTTAAGCTGTTAATATTGGTGCCTGCTATCAATACTAAACAAATGACTTTTGCAACATGATGACACAGCTGTGGCTAGAAACAGTTTGGGAAGAGTTGACATAATCAAATCAGGAACAGTAATGTCAGCAGTAAGGATCTGGAGTGGGACAAGGATCATTAGCTCTTGTGAAGGTTAGTGGGCACAATGTGAATGCCAAATGGAAAGATAATGTATTTGAAACAGGCAAGACTAAGTTGGAAGAAGCTTCCCAGATAGGAAAAAGAGAAAAGATGGTTTACGATGTAAATAGAAATATTGAAAAGAACCTTTCCTCAAAGTAAAAATACAACAAAAGAACTCAAGTTCACCCTACAGCACCAACCAATGGTCAATGTCTGCACTGCAGACAAACTGAAAACATTTTCCTTATCACACATGCTCTTATTTTGCTGGATTAAGCCAAGTGAGGGGTGTAAGGAAATTCTGACATGACACGACAGACTCAAGTATAGCAAACACATTACCTACGCATTGAAAATATGCAAGAGGAAAGAAGTTAGGGATCATTCCACTAAAGATCTGTTTCCCAAAGAAACCAACGAAAATGTTAGCAAGGGCTGGGCCTAAAGGGGATCGAATGACAACAGCATTTATTTGTACTTAATCATGGTGTTGTTGAAGCTGAACTCTGATACATGAGTTGTTGAGTTCATGATATCAATTAATACAGTTTCAGATAAAAGTGATGCATCGAGGTTGCCATGATGGGCTTTAACACAAACTCAAGTTCACCTGTGAAATGGAGCAGTCTAATAAGCTCTCTTTGTCGTTGTTCTAGTTGAAACATCTGAAATGGGTTCTGTATTGTGGTCTACTGAAAGCCTACCATTGCTGCTCAATATTGCTTAGTGGGATTTTTACACTTTTACATGCTATAAAATTGATCTTAGAAGCTCATGTTGCAATTAAGCTTGAGTCATCAGGTCCCTTTATATGCTTCATGCCAAGATACGACATATAACATGTATCGTGTGGAATACTGATGACCTAATCAGATCTTTGCTCGCTGGAACTCACATTAACTCATGAATGTGTCTAAGGCCATCAATATTTCACTGAGAAGTGCCCAGTCCACCTCAAATGGTCTCTCAAAAAATTAAGCAAGATGAAGCCATCCTCTTCACAATAAAGTAATGTTCTCTTTAAGCAGGAAGCTATCAAGTTGAAAAGATGAATATGTGATTTTCAGCATTTATGAGTTGCCAGCTATTGGGGCTTTTTGCCAAGTGACTGATGGATGTGTCAAACAGCATGTTCCTTTGGTTGTTTGCAACTGGCTGTGCTCAGCCTGCCTATGTTTACAAAATGGTAAAAACAATGACTGCAGATGCTGGAAACCAGATTCTGGATTAGTGGTGCCAGAAGAGTACAGCAGTTCAGGCAGCATCCAAGGAGCAACGAAATCGACGTTTCGGCCAAAAGCCCCTCATCCCGATGTGGTGTCCTCTACATTGGGGAGACTGGGCGCCTCCTAGCAGAGCGCTTTAGGGAACATCTCCGGACACCCACACCAATCAACCACACCGCCCCGTGGCTAACATTTCAACTCCCCCTCCCACTCTGCCAAGGACATGGATGTCCTGGGCCTTCTTCACCGCCGCTCCCTCACCACCAGACGCCTGGAGGAAGAACGCCTCGTCTTCCGCCTCGGAACACTTCAACCCCCGGGCATCAATGTGGACTTCAACAGTTTCCTCATTTCCCCTTTCCCCACCTCACCATGGTTCCAAACGTCCAGCTCAGCACTGTCCCCATGACTTGTCCAGACTGTCCTACCTGCCTATCTCCTTTTCCACCTATCCACTCCACCCTCTCCTCCCTGACCTATCACCTTCATCCTCTCCCCAACTCACCCATTGTACTCTATGCTACTTTATCCCCACCCCCACCCTCCTCTAGCTTATCTCTCCATGCTTCAGGCTCACTGCCTTTATTCCTGATGAAGGGCTTTTGCCCGAACGTCGATTTCACTGCTCCTTGGATGCTGCATGAACTGCTGTGCTCTTCCGGCACCACTAATCCAGAATACGTTTACAAAATTCAGACCATACTGAGAAAATATTCTGTCATCAGATAGTACTTACGAAACAGTACCAAGTGCCATGAATTATACTAACAGTTCAAACCTGTATATGGCCACAGATGGCTTCAGTATCTATGAAAGGTGCAGAACATTGTGCAAACATCAGTGAATATTTCCACTTCTGATGTTATGATGGAGGGAAGAGCATTGATAAAGCAATTCAAGATGTTTGGGTCTAGTGCACTACACTGAGGAATTCCTGGAGTTGCACCATCAGCCACAGGCCCCGTCCTGCAATTAGGCCCTTTATGACTTGGCCAGCTCAGTCAGAGCTACTCTTTGAAGTCCCCAACCCAAAGTTTACGGACTTTGGATGGTGGCCTCAAGGAAAGCCACTTCACATTTCCATCTCAGTACAAAACCCAAGTTATTCACATTGATATTGAAATAGAAACTTCACTAGTGTTGAACCATTTTAGAACTGGGTTGCAGTTTTTCCTAAAGGTATCACTGAAGCTCACAGACAAATTCAGTCTGCACCGATCTGAGAGATAGATTATGCAAAAAGAGAGAAGCAGCAAGTCTCTATCATTCATGATCTAACCAGTTGTTGTGGTCACATGGAGCAATAGGATAAGAAAAGAGGTTCTGCTTGTGCATTATGAACTGCTAAAGACTAAAACAGAAAGCAAAACCATGAAGGTTATAATCTCTGGATTGCTACCTGACCATAGGGTCAATAAGCTTCAGGAATTTAATGCATGGCTCAAAGCTAGGTGTGGGATAAATAGGTTTTGACTCATGGTGCACGCCATCAGAACTGAGGAAATTCGGGAGTTTGCTGTTGGGACAGTCTTCACTCGAATCATCCTGGAATCAGTTTGCATAAAGGTAAGAAATATCAAAGGTAAGAGGGCACTTGTAAAGTAGTTTGTAGGATCCCTAACAGTAACTACATTGTAGGAAGTGTATACATGGAGAAATAATGAGAGATTGAAAGACATATACTGTAATAAACATGAATGATTTCATTTTCATTTAGATTTTACAAATCAGATTGGCAAAGGTCGCCTAGAGGATGAGTTATTAGAGTGGGGTCACGACAATGTTATAGTCTAAGTACATTTTAGTTTCAACCAGGGAGTATATTATTTTAGATCTGGCAATGTGCAATGGGACAAGATTAATTAATGATCCCACAGTAACAGAGTTCCTTGGTGATAGTGACTATAACATGTTCAAGTTGACATTTCAGTTTGAGGGTGAGAAGATTGGGTCCAAGGCTAATATCATAGATCATAGAATCCCTACAATGTGGAAACAGGCCCTTCTTCCCAACAAGGCCACACCAATTCTCCAAACAGTAACCCACCCAGACCCATTCCCCTACCCAATTATCCTACATTTACCCCTGACTAATGTACCCAACAGGGGCACATTGAGGAAACCCACACAGACACTGGGAGAATGTGCATACTCCACACAGACAGTCACCCAAGGTTGGAATCGAACCCGGGTCCCTGGCGCCGTGAGCCATGGTGCCACCCAGTTAAGTTTGATATCTTAAACTTAATTGCATGCCATTCTAATGATACGAGATGAATGAAGTAAATAGAGAAGATAGGTTAAAAAGCAGGAGAGTAGATGAATTATAGCCAACATTCTGAAAGTGTAATCAAAGGTATATTTCATTGAGAATGAAAGATTCTTTCAGAAAAATGCACCCTCTTGATTAACAAAAGGTAGCATCAAATTGAAAGAAAAATATAGAAATCTGCAAAGATCAGTCATTGATGGGTCAGGTAATTGGGTAAGTTTCAGAAATCAACAAGGAATCATGAAAATAAATTAAGGAGGGAGAACCAAGAGCATAAGAGGTAGTCAGCTAGATATATCAAAGGTTCCCACACAAAATAAAAGCTCATGGTGTAGGTGTAAAATATTAATTTGAACAGATGATTTGCTAGCCCATGGCTAAAGAAAGACTGTAACGTTCACCATAAGTTCAACTTTAGTTCTTTAATTTTCTACTTTGTACTTAAGTTTTGTATCCAAGATGGTGCTGAGAATGGTGACTTTCACTGTACTTGTGTATCCCTGTACTTGAGAATATGTGATAATAAAACCTAATTTTAATTCTAAAAGGAAACAGACATTAGGGATAAATTAGTCTTTTTCAGACTTGCGAGCCACAGGGTCAGTGCTAGGGATCCAACTACTTATAATATATAACAAGGTCTTGGATGAACACACCGTTACTAATTTTGTTTGTGACACCAAGATTGGTAGAAAACTAAGTACATAAAGAGTCTATGAAAGGATTTAAACAGGTTAAGTGAAAGGACATAAATTGACAGAGGAAGTATAATGTAGGAAGATGTGAACTTGTCCACTGTGGCAGGAAGAATGAAAAATTAGAGCCAGACAAAAATATTGTCTGAATGGAGAGAAATTGTAGAATTCTGTGGTGTGCAGAGCTAGGGAATGACAAAAGGTTGTTTTTTCGGTGCAGCAAGTGATTCAGAATGCAAATGGAATGTTAAGATTTATTGTAAGGAGAATGGAATATAAAAGTTGGGAACTTTTACTGCAACTATACAGGGCTTTAGTGAGACTGTATCTGGGGTACTGGTTTGATCTAAAAATGTGTTGCTGGAAAAGCGCAGCAGATCAGGCAGCATCCAAGGAGCAGGAGAATCGACGTTTCAGGCATGAGCCCTTCTTCAGGAAGAGCTCATGCCTGAAACATCGATTCTCCTGCTCCTGACCTGCTGCGCTTTTCCAGTAACACATTTTCAGCTCTGATCTCCAGCATCTGCAGTCCTCACTTTCTCCTACTGGTTTGATCTGTTTACTCTAGGATATAACTGGATTAGAAGAAGTCCAGAGGAAGTTCTTATCGTGATGCCTATGATGCAGGTGCTTTCTCATAAGGGAATTTTGAACAGGCCAAATCACTGAAGTTTAGAAGAATGAGAGATGATCTTATTGAAGCATATAAGATCCTAAGCAATTGAAAGGGTGTATGTTGAGAGAATGCTTTTCATTATTGGAGAGTCTAGAAACAGGGGACATACTTTTAAAGAATTGCAGTCTGCCATTTAAGACCATAAGGAGAATTTTATTTTCTTTCAAAGAATTGTTAACCTATGGAATTCTCTTCCCCAGACAGCAGAGGGGGTTGAATAATTGAGTACATTCAAAGTTGAGTCAGATAGATTTTTGATCAATAAGGGAGCCCAAGGTTATGGGGAACCGACAAGAAGGTTGAGTTGAGGCTGCAGTCAAATTGGCCATAATACTATCAAATGGCAGATAGGGGCTGAAAGACCTACTTTTATTATTAATTGTAAAGTTCTTTTATTCTTAGACAGGAGAAGACACATGATTTGAGGGGGCTGTGATATTTCTTTTGATATTAGAAGAGGCAAGTAAAGGTAGATTGCTGCAAAGTAAAGGTTAAGATAAAAAGGATGTGGGTGATTCTGGATGGAGTTAAAATTGAGAAAGAAGGTATCAGTCTAAATGGTTGCATTTAAAGCTCATATATCATGGGACCATATAAATTACTAAGGTAAGCAAAGGTGGAAATGGTGGGTACTTTGGCCTTCACCTTCCAATTCCCTTTTGAGGGCACAATTTCAAATTTTTAGGTGATGCAGACCTAGGATTGTATCAATAGGTTTCAAGAGAACATGAACAGAGTGGTGGAATGGATGAACAAATGGCAGATGAGATTTAATGTGTGGAGTGTGAAATGTTATTCTTTGCAAGGAAGAGTGAGGTTAGGCATTACAAAATAAAAGTAAATTTCCAAAATGTGGTCAGGTGCAGAGGTACTTTGACTCTTACAAGAAATCCGTAAAGGTGGCAGAGCAAGCTAAAAGAAATTGCTCAATAAAACATCTGGAATCCTGGGTTTTATAAATAAAGGCATAGAGGACAAGGAAGTAATGGTAAGCATTTATATAAAAAGAAATTGGTTCAGCCTCAAGTAGAGCACTGTGTGTGATTCTGGAAATCACATTTTAGAAAAGATCTGAAGACTAGATTGGCAGTAGTGCTGAGAACTAAAGGACACTAATTTAAGTTAAATGGCAAAAGAATCAAATGCAACAAGGGAGGAATGTTTTGATACAGTGAATGGTTAAGGTCTGGAATTTGTTGCCTGAGAATTTAGTGCATGTAGATTCAATTGTAGTTTTGAAAAGGAATTCTAATTATCAAGGAGAAAAAAAACTGCATGGCTACAAGGAAAGGGCATTTGCAAGAATGGACACGTGGGACCAAATGGTCTCCTCTGAGTGAACCATTCAATGAAACACCAAAATTAGTCTCAGGAGGGATCAATTATTTTTGCCTATTGTAATTCTGGAAGACATAGCAAGAATTGTCATCAGCTATCTGCAGCTGGGAATTTTTGAATACTCATCAGCTCTGAGGGTTTACATGCACCACGCAGATATACAGGTTCTTGTCTCCTCAGGGACATTTAGGAAGGAGCAACAAACACTGGTCTTACTAATGACGGTCATATTTCATGAAATAACTTTTTAAAAACTTTTCAAAAACACATTGGTTTGAATTCTCAGCGTAGCCTCCCTAAGTAGGTTTGCTCACTGAGCTAGAAGGTACAAACCTAACTCAGCCAGCAAACCTAATCCAGAACCTCAACCTAAGCTGCAAATCTTCTCAAAACTCAATAGCATCTCTAAGTCTGGCAACCTTATTCATCTTCGTAATTTCAGCAATCCTTCAATTCTGGTCTTTTGTATATCCCTAATTTCCCTCCCTCCACCACTGAAAGCCATGACTTCAGATGGGGAGATGTGCTTTTAAATCTGTCCTCATACATTCTGTTACATTTGAAATGACATTTTATGTTGTAACACATGGGTATGCCACAATTCTGATCACCCAGGAATTTCAGCCACAAAGAGTTTTATGTTGGTGCTTAATAATTTAAATACTTAGCTGTAAAATTTTGGCAGGGATTGTCTGCCATTCCACTGTAACCTTTTCAAGTTTCACAGACACACCAGTAAAACAATATAAACAGTTCCACCGATTTTCCACTCTAGGCAGGCTCATGAGAGAAATTGTTTCCAGTGTTTCTTCTTATCAATACTCTTCCTATTTTAAGAGTGTACTATTGTACCAGAAGCTCCTGACATTTATTTCTTATTTTGTGATTTATAAAAAAATTCAATCATTTTCTTAGCAGGGAAATAAGACTGAGTATCATTGAAGCTCGATACTGTTGAAATTTGATGTTCCCTTTTTTTCTGATCTGTGATGGCTCTACCACTCTCTATCCCTCTAATCTCTGGCAGCCTCACTTATCTTTGCAATCTTGACCATCTTTTGATTCTTGTGCATCCCTGATGTTAATCACCCGACCATTGGCAGCCATGAATGCAGCAGTCTTGGGACTGAGCTCTGGAATTCCCTTTCTAAATCTTTCTGGCTCTCCGACTTTGTTTCCTCATGATACTTCTCAAAACCAACTTCTTGGTTTTTTCTTTATTCGTTCTCAGAATGTGGGTGTCACTGACTTGGCAGCATTTATTGCCCATCGCTAATTGCGCAGAAGACAGTTAACCAACCTTTTCGTCATTTGTCTAAATATTTGCTTATCAAATTGCTCTAACTCCTTAAAGCATCTTGAGACCTCTTACTACTTTAAAGGAATTATATAAATCCAAATTGTCATTGACTGCTGTCATTATACATTTCACAGCTATAACTTTGATGGAGTGCATCATAAAAAATGTTATTTTACAGCATCTAAATCAAAATTGCTCTTCTTCCTCCAATATTCTCCATCGCCTTCCTAATGGAAAAACATATTTCTGTAGACATTACCATTTCTAGTACCCAACAAAATAAACACTTTCTATGTCTTAACTACATTCTGGTTGTTGTTATTCTGCTATTCCCAAATAAGTGGCAGCATTGCCAGCAGGCTGTGCTTCTACTCAAACTTTCCAGCAGCAGTTAATATATAGTAATCAGGAACCAATATTCTAAATGAGTTCATCAATCTAGTTCAGGAAGGATGGAACACTTGTGTGTTAATGTCTTCAGTGTGATCATCCAACTTCCAATTATCAGTGATTAAAGTACTGATATTTTTGCCCTGTATGATTAGTTACTTTTTTTTTGCTAAGCAATCCCTTAGGTGAGTTTTCTCTGTTTATTGCAAAGTGGATTTTGTATACTTACCTCTTGGACGTCATTGTCAGTTGTCTGCCATGGCTTCTTGGTAAATCTTGGAAAGTATTCCTTTGTTGGCTGAATCTTTCTGGATGTGACTCCTTCCCACAAACGTAAGAAATCCTTGGCCAGCTCAGCCCATTGCAAATTACCTTCTGTTTGCTTGGCGTATTCTGAGAGAGCCATGTTGTCACTGCTGGCATAGCCAAAAAGGCCGTCGTCAATGCTTTTCTTCCCCATCAAATGACCTTAAAATCAAGAAGATTAACACTAAATTTGAAGTATAGTACCATATAAGCATGAGAGGAGGGATTGTTTTTAATTAGAATTACTTTGGCTTCAACGGCTCTCTGGAAAGATCGTCCACCAGAAGCAACTGTGAACATAGAATATGTCTGCACTAATATTTCATTTCATTCATTCACAGGATGTGAGTATCTCTGGCTAGATCAACAAAACCAAGAAGATTGATAAATGTAGAATGTTAAAAAGGCTTTAGTAAAGTCTTTGACAAGGTTCCGCATGGTAGATAACGTGGGATTCAGAGAGAGCTTACCAATTAGATACAAAATTGTCTTGATGGTAGAAGACAGGGGCGGGGTGAGGGGGGGTGGAGTGGAGGGTAATATTTCAGACTGGAAGCCTGTGACCAGCAGTGTTCTGCAGAGATTGGTGCTGGGTCCACTTATGTTTGTAATTTATACAAACAATTTGGATGAGAATTTTGGGGACATAGTTTCTACTTTTGTGAATGACACCGAAATTGGTGGTATAAGTTGACAGTGAAGATAGCTATCTAAGATTACAAAGGGATCTTGATCAATTGGCCCAATGGGTTGAGGAATGACAGTTGGAGTTTAATTTGAGTAAATGTGAGGTATTGCATTTTAGTAAAACAAACAATGGCAAAATTTATACAGTTAATCGTAGGGTCCTGGATAGTGTTGTCAATCTGCTAGAGAGAACAAGGGGTTCAGATGCATAGTTCTTTGAAAGTTGCATCACAGGTAGACAGGATGATTAAGAAGGCATTTAGCATATTTGCCACGGAGTGTAAGATTTAGGACATCATGTTGAGGTTATCCAGGATGAGGCCACTTTTGGAGTACTGTGTACAGTTCTGGTCGCCCTATTGAAGGACGCATTTGATTAAATTGGGACAGTCCAGACTTGATTTACCAGGAGGTTGCGAGGTCTGGAGGGTTTGAGTTAAAGAGATAGGCTGGATTGGCTGAGACTTTTTTCACTGGAGCATTGGAGTTTAAGGAGTGACCTTACGGAGGTTTATAAAATCATGAGGGGCATGGATAATGTGAATATCAACCATCCTTTCCCTATGGTGGCTAAGTTCAAAAACTCAGGCGCATATTTTTAAGGTGAGAGGAGACAAAATTTGAAAGGAACCTGTAGGGTAACTTTTTAACATAGTAGATGGTTCGTGTGTGGAATGAACTACCAGAGGAACTGGTAAATGCAGAGACAGTTAAAATATTTAAATGACATTTGGAAATGCACATGAATTGGAAAGATTTAGAGGGATTTGGGCCAAATGCAGACAAGTAGGATTAGCTTAGTTTGGAAAGCTTGGCAGGGATGGACGAGTTGAACCAAAGAGTTTCCATGCTATATTACTTTATTAAATGCCCACCCCTAATTGTCCAGAGAACTGTTGAGTCAACCACATTGCCGTGAGTCTGACATCACATGTAGGCCAGACAGGGTTTCCTTCCTTAAAAGACATTAGTTAATCAGATAGGCTTTTCCCAATAATCAACAATGGTTTCATGGTCACCATTAGTCTCTTAACTCCAGACTCCAATTGAATTCACCATTTGTCGTGGGACTTGAACGTAGGTCTCCAGAACATTCCCTGGATCTCTGAGTTAATAGTCTAGCAACAATACCACTAGGCCGATGTCTCCCCCTTAATATGGATGATATACTAAATTTGATAACAAATGTTGCACAATGTATTTCACATTATTTTCATTCAGCATTATTGCCAGAATGTTTTTTTTCAAACAGCCAGGATTCTTTTGGTTGGTGCTGAAAATTTAAAGCTTCATGTTAGTCTTTTCAGTTGATGTTGGGCCATTGAGACACTTTGCAGTCATTTCAAGTTCCACCAAAAAGTCCAATTCAAGCTGGTGTTAAAGTATGACAGTGCCTTTTCTATCAAAAATGTCCTTATAGTCGAAAGACGTATACAATAACAGGTGACAACACCGTTCTCAGGATCCTGGAACTCCTTGGATTAAATTCTTGGAATATAATTAAACATCATTAGCTACAAAATGATTAAGTATTTTTAACATTCTAATGATGCACTACTCCATTGTATACCTATGAAGGTCAAGTTGCAACAGTGTTATAGTCCTTGAATTGTCATTGCCCAGTTCCTTCTAAAAGGTTGACTGAAATAATGCCAAAAACTCAAAAATCAAATTTTGTCAAAAAATTAATTAATGAGATATGAATGTCTCTGAAATGACTAATACTTTTGCCCAGCTCTAATTATCCTTGCAAAATGATGATGTTCTGCCTTATTGAACTTTGTAGTCTATGTAGTGTTGCTATTGCCTGTCTGTGAGGAAGTTCCTAGATTCAATTCAGTTTACAGTGAAGGAACGGTAATACAATTCCAAGTCAAGCTGGTATGCCACTTGATGGGGAACTTGCAAGTGTTGTTAAATGTGTCTGTTGTTCTTGTTTTTCTCAGTGGTAGAGTTCACAGATTTGAAAGAGCTATTGAAGGAGATATGATCAATTGCTGCAGTGCATCTTATAGATGGTAGACATTACTGCCATTGTGCACAAGTTATGGAGGCAATAAACATATAAGATGGTGGATGGTCTGACAATCAACTGGTTTCACTTTACAGGATGATGTAGAACTTGACAGTTGTTGGAGTTGCTTTAACCTGGGAAAATTGATATTCCTTGTAAGTAGTGGATAGGGATTGGGGATTCAAGATTTACAGTGCATAAATTATTGCTGAATTCTCAACTTCTGATCTGTCACTGTATTTATTTGGCTGGTCCGGTTAAATTCCTAGCCAATGGCAATGCTGATAGTGATCGCATTGCAGTTTTATATCATGGGAAGATGGTTCAATTTCCATTTTTTTGAGATGCATATTGCCTTGCACTTGTGTGCTGTGAATGCTACTTTCCATGTAGCATAGATCCTTTCCAAGTCTTATTCCAGGCTAGCAAAGGCTGCTGCAGTATCGGAGGAGCTGTGAATGATATTGATTCATTATTGAATAATCATGGAACATCTACTCTACTGAATTTGTTCACATGTAAGTCACTGATGAAGTATGTAAAAATGTCCAGGTTCATGACACTAACCTGATGAATTCATGTAACAATGTCCCAGGGCTGATACATGACTCCTATAACCATCTTTCTTTGTGCTAGTATGATTCCAAGCAGTGCTGAGTTTTCTCACAGTTGCCACTGACTTCAATTTTGCCTAGGCTTCTTAATGCCAAATTCAGTTAAATGCGGCCTCAATATCAAAGGCAAGCAGTAACAATTCACCTCTGGAATTCAGCTCTTTTGTTCAAATTTGGAGCGGGGTTTACCAACTTAATAGAGCTCTTTGAAGAAGTGACCAAGTTGATAGATGAAGGAAGGGCTGTTGATGTCATATGCATGGACTTTAGCAAGGCTTTTGATAAGGTTCCCCATTGTAAACTAACAGAGAAAGTGAAGTCACATGGTGTGCAGGGTGTTCTAGCTAGGTGGATAAAGAACTGGTTGAGCAACAGGAGACAGAGAGTCGTAGTTGAAGGGAATTTCTCAAAATGGAGAAAGGTGACCAGTGGTGTTTGTAATATACATAAATGATTTGGAAGAAGGCACTGTTGATATGATCAGCATGTTTGCAGATAATATGAAGATTGGTGAAGTAGCAGAAAGCATAGGGACTGTCAAAGAATACAGGAGAATATAGATTGATTGGCGAGTTGGGTGGAGAAGTGGCTGGTGGAGTTCAATTCAAGCAAATGTGAGGTGATGCATTTTGGGAAGTCTAATTCTAGAGCAAATTATACAATAAACGGAAGAGCCTTGGGAAAAGTTGATGAGCAGAGAGATCTCGGAGTTCAGGTCCATTGTACCCTGAAGGTAACTGCACAGGTAGATAGAGTGGTCAAGAAGGTATATGGTATGCTTGCCTTCATCCGACAGGATATTGAGTATAAGAGCTGGCAGGTCATTTTAACATTGTACACGATGTTGGTTCGGCCGCATTTAGAATACTGTATACAGTTCTGGTTGCCACATTACCAAAAGGTTTTGGAGAGGGTGCAGAGAAGGTTTACGAGGATGTTGCCTGGTATGGAAGGTGCTAACTATGAAGAGAGGTTGAGTAGGTTAGGTTTGTTTTCATTAGGAAAAAGGAGACTGAGGGGGGACCTGATTGAGGTCTACAAAATCATGAAGGGTATAGACAGGGTGGATAGAGACAAGCATTTTCCCAGGGTGAAGGATTCAATAATGAGAGATTACACTTTCAATGTGAAAAGTGAAAAGTTTCAGGGGATACACACGGCAAGTACTTTACACAGAGGGTGGTAGGTGTCTGGAACACATTGCCAGCAGAAGTAGTAGAAGCAGGCACGGTAGATTCATTTAAGATTCGTCTTAAACACATGCATCAGTTCTAATGGTAGGTGGTCTTTACATTAAATGCATGAATAGGTGGGGAGCAGAGGCATACAGATGCTTAGGAATTGGGCGACAGGTTTAAACAGTAGATTTGGATTGGCTCAAGCTTGGAGGGCCAAAGAGCCTGTTCCTGAGCTGTAAGTTTTCTTTGTTCTTTGTTATGATGAAGTCTGGAGCTGACTGGGTCTTGCAGAGCCCAAAATGAGGCTAAGTGAGTAATTGAGTAAGTGACACTTGATAGCATTATCAATGACAACTTCTACCAGTTCACTGAGCAATGAGAGTCAATTTTGGAGCAATGATTGGTCATTTAATTTGTCCCCTTTTTTATGGACAGGACAGATCTAGGCAAATTATCCATTTTGGTTAGATACCAGAGTTGTAGCAGCACTGGAACAGATTCAGATCAGATCAAAATTCTGAAGTCCACCTACATTGGGACATCAATAGTGGTAGATTAGCAAACAACTAACCTGAGGAGGAGACTCCACAAACATCTTAATGCTTAATGAAGGCAAAGGCAAGCTCATAAGTGCAAAGACAATGATATGGCATTTGCAACTACCTTCAGCCAGAAGTGTCAAGAGGATGATTCATATTAGCCTCCTCCTTAAGTATGCAGCATCATGGATGTCAGTGTTAAGTCAATTGAATCACTCCTTAAAATTGCTGAAGGGACTGGATACAGTTCTAATGGGCTCTGACAACAACTTACTCAAGATAAACAATGTAAACCTTATCTCCAATATACAGCATTTTATGTAAAGCAGTCTTATTTCTTCAAATGCACAGCAGTTGCTCAGCATTGAAAGAAAGGTTTATGTTCTGTTCGAACTCTTCAGCTGAATTGCCTGTTGGAAATTTCCAGCATTATTTCTTTTTATTCAGAATTCTCAGCAGTCCTGATTTGTTTCTAATAATGTTCTTCCTTTTGCATATGAGGTAAATCATGTTTTATTCTAGTTATAAGCAGCCAGCTGTAAACACTCCATATTATGTTTATCAACAAATGGAAATGTTTTATCTTGATACATGCATCAGTTCGAATGGTAGGTGGTCTTTACATTAAATTATGAACTATGAAAATTGCTTAGTTGGGCTACAAGCATTTCAGTACTGGGGAGGCAATGACCAAGTGGCATTATTGCTGGACTATTAATATAAAGAGGAGAAAGTGAGGACTGCAGGTACTGGAGATCAGAGCTGAAAATGTGTTGCTGGAAAAGCGTAGCAGGTCAGGCAGCATCCAGGGAGCAGGAGAATCGACGTTTCGGGCATGAGCCCTTCTCCAGGATTCCGAAACGTCGATTCTCCTGTTCCTTGGATGCTGCCTGACCTGCTGCGCTTTTCCAGCAACACATTTTCAGTATTAATCTAAAGGTAATGTTCTGGGGACCTGTGGTCAACCCTGCCATGTCAGATTGTGGAATTTAAATACAATAACAAATCTGAAGAATCTAACTATTACCATGCAACACTTGTCCATTGTCAAGAAAACAAAATCCCATCTGGTTCACGAATATTCTTGTGAGAAGGCAATCTATTAACCTGACCTGATTTGGCCAACATATGACTCTAGACCTAGCAGTGGTTGAATTTCAACTGCCCACTGGGCATTTAAGGCTGGGCATATCCAGAAGCCCTACATTCAGTGAATAAATAATAAGTAACAGTCCCACAGTACTGTTTCAGTTCTGCTCTCAAGTTGATCGTCTTTGCTCTAGCATTATAATTCATAGCTGGAGTTAAACAAATACAGTCCAAATGCAGTGCCTTCTGACAATCATTGCAAAATTTCTGACAAGATTATCCATGGTAATGATAACATTATTCATTTCTTGTCAGTTGCATCATTACTGTATTCAGTGTGTCTGCTATAAGTTCCCGATTGACTTCTTTGGAACAAAAAAAAATTATAAAATATCTATCATATCTTCAGGTCATTCCAAAGTGCTCCACACTTTTGAAACGCTGATATGTCCAAGAGCGTGATAAGCATACCAAACATCACAGCAAGAGACATAGCCAACTAATTTATTTTGGTGGCTTTGGGTGAGGGGATTCAGAACAAACATAGTATTCAGAAATGTAATGTCCTCAAGGCTATATGGGGAAAGGAGAAGGTTAATGTTATTTGGATAGAAGATTAGCTATGATCATACTGAATGGTGGACCAGGCTCAAAGGGTTGAATGGCCTACTCCTGTACTGTTTCTATGTTTGTGTGACCATCTCAGATAATGCCCCTGTGAAGACATAGTCATTTGACAGAACACCTCATAACCAGAACTTTCTGACAAGCACAGAACTGGCGGTGAGATGGGCACAATCTGTCAGATCTTTCATGCATGCTCTCTAAGGTGTCATATGCTGCCCTTGAGATGGCTGTGGTGGTGAAGAGACACGACACATCTCCTCCTGGAACGTGCCTTTTCAAATAACATCTGGAGAGAGAAGCAATCATTTTTATTGTGATTCATGCTGAACATCTCTGTGTTATAGGATTCTGTGTTCTAGGGATTTTTCACAGGAGCACAAACCAAGACAAACATTGACTACATTTGGAGGGCCATCAAATCAGAGAAAGACACTCTTTGACATGCCCAAACCCTGTTGGTCTTCCAGGGCAAACAGTTCATGTTGACTGAGTGTTATGGACTGGTGCATTCCAAGGAGCAAAACTATGTGCTGACAGACACACTAAAGATTGGAGGAGCTGTCACAAAGGAACAGCAAGAAAAGGCCTCCATCTGAGGCCTTTTTGCTTTGATATCCTAAGGGTCTGCTAACTATAACACCATGTCACTTGTATAAAAATGCATATATTTCTTGTTGTATTAAATAAATGTTCCAAAGTTGCATTTGGATGGAGGCACCTAAGAGTAAAATAATCAATTGAAAGGGTAAAATTTTTATTGTATTTTCTATAAAGTCTGACTTGTGAAGAAGGCGATTAGTATGCTTTCCTTTATTGGTCAGAGTATTGAGTACAGTAGTTGGGAGTTCATGTTGTGGCTGTACAGGACATTGATTAGGCCACAGTTGGAATATTGTGTGCAATTCTGGTCTCCCTCCTATCAGAAAGATGTTGTGAAACTTGAAAAGGTTCAGAAAAGATTCACAAGGATGTTGCCAGGGTTGGAGGGTCTGAGCTACAGGGAGAGGCTGAACAGGCTGGGGCTGTTTTCTCTGGAGCATCGGAGGCTGAGGGGTGGCCTTATGCAGGTTTATAAAATTATGAGGGGCATGGATAGAATAAATAGACAAAGTCTTTTCCCTGGGTTCGGGGAGTCCAGAACAAGAGGGCATATGTGTAGGGTGAGAGGGGAAAGATATAAAAGAGACCTAAGGGGCAATGTTTTCACGCAGAGGGTGGTATGTGCATGGAATGAGCTGCCAGAGGAAGTGGTGGAGGCTGGTACAATTGCAACAGTTAAGAGGCATTTGGATGGGTATACGAATAGGAAGGGTTTGGAGAGATATGGGCTGGGTGCTGGTATGTGGGACTAGATTGGGTTGGGATATCTGGTTGGCATGGACGGGTTGGACCAAAGGGTCTGTTTCCATGCTGTACATTTCTATGACTCAATGATATATTTTGTCAAGTGATTTTACATAATTTATGAATAAGATATATTGTGAAAAAAAATGGCTTTAAGAATTGTAACAAAAATGCAGAAAGACCAAATTTTCACCACAGTATATTTGTGTGGCATTAATCCAGACTACACTGACATATATAAGTACAATTTATGAGACACAATTCACAATTCATCGAAAGAATCTACATATCGTTTTAATTGAGAGATCAACGGGGGGGGGGGGGGGGTGTTCAATCCAGCACTGGTACTATTTTGACGGTTAGTTTAATCGGCGAGATAGTCGTGCTGCAGACTCCTGCATTGTGGTTCAGATCAAATGGTTGCTATAAATATAAACAAAAGATGGCGCAAGACGCTCATCAAAACAAAAATGGAATCACGGAGTGAAACTGTGTCGTCCTTTGGGTTCAGATTTTTATTTTTAAAACGAGGGCCTGATAATATGTAAAATCTGTGATTCACATGACTGATAAAGCAGAATTGCAACTGCACGCTTCAGAGTTCGAACTGTTCTGCTGACAGGTTCCCGGATTTCGGAAATGTGGTCTGAATGCAGGACATTGGAAGGAAAGCTTGTAAAATTCATTTTACACGGGTGTAATTGAAAGCTTATAGTTTGTTAATATGCTGGTGATCCGTGGCCCCAATTCTCTTACTAGCATAACCTAGCTTAGCAACGCAAAGGTATACGCTATTTTTATAAATTGTAACTCAGTCGGTATTTCGTGTTTGGGTGGTTCTGTATCTATCCTGCGTTTCTCTTTAGACTGCCACTGAAATTACTAGCGTACTAGTTGAGGTATTGGGGGTGTGGGAAAGAGCGGCTACTGGAGGCGGTGAAAGTTCTGACTGCAAACTGGAATTCCTAGACAGGGAAAGAACAATGGCAAACCGCAAGCCTACAGTAAACGATGGCTTTGTTTCACTCTGGAATATGCCTCTTTTTCCTTGCTGTATTCATCACTCCGAAAGGAGGACAAACTTTTATTTTCATTGCAAACTAGAAAAGGGACGAGGTAGATTTAGCATTGTCTGCTGTCCAACAGATTGCAGCGGACAGATCATTGGGTCTTGAGGCCTCTTAGATCTTGGATATATTGGCATTTTGTTCGCGTTAGTTTGCCTCTGGTCGGATTGAGGTTTCTACTAAAGACTTTTCCGAGTTTCCTTTATGGGAAAGGCGAAAATATTGCGGATGCTGGAGTTTCTCGAGCATTTTGTATTTTTTTTTATTTCCGATTTTACTTATTCCGCTGAATCCTTGGCACGGGTTGGAACCCCGAGTACAGAAGACATTCCGGTTAACAGGGTTTTTTGTGGGGGCAGTGCTGTGGAATCGCGATGTCTGGATCAGAAAGTTGCGGTCCCACCTCCCCCAGATAGGTATCATAACCTATCCAGACAGGCTGTTTAAGAATATCCACCCGGAGTTCGAAGGTTTGTTCCAATCGGACACCGAAATTTAAGAAATAATCCTAACGATTAACGGGGAGACAAACTGGTTTGCAAGTGAGCAAAAATAAGCGCACTATTATTCCAGTTTAGTAAAAGCACACGCGGAATAAAGCGCCGCCCGCCTGGTAGGGAAATAAAACACCTTCATTTTTTTTAAAAAAGCGCTTTGCACTTTTTAATACAGTCGAGGCGCCGGGTTCAATCCAGACACATAGTCCACCAATATTCAAGGCAGAAAGGCACTTTAACCATTGGCCAAGCGTTGACTGGTCTGGTTTCAGGGACGACAGTAAGGGATTCAATGTCCAATCTATCTCCTCACTGAACAGTCAATGTCTAGATTCGAGTACATTTGCACACGTCTACCAACAGTTGTAGCATTAAAGCGAATACTCACCCACCGCCCAATGACTGCCTCTGGGGAACATCTTGGACAAAGTGCCTTGATTTTCAACAGGAGCTGCGAGTCCATAGTGGACCTTAGAACATGCAACACTCAAAAGGATCAACGAAAAGAGCAAACGGTGTTTCCATAAAATAAATTCAGACCCCATTTCACAGTAGCAGCACACGTAACTCCCTCCCTTTCTCCCTTCTCTCCCTGTGTCTGCCTGGTCTGGGACTGCACTGAAACCGTCCGGAATGATTCAGAAGAAGCTTTTATCGCCCCCCCAACTCTTCACTTCCAATAGATGGCCCCTTGCTTGCCTTCAACTGTGAGTGCAATTTATATGAAACTATGACGAAATCATGGGGAGCTGACAAAATTAAACTAGCTGACGATCGCTTACGTGAATATTTTCGAATAGTATAAATCAAAGGTCGCGTTATCATCCATCTCTATTTTGGAGTGATTTATTCTGAGTTGTATCGCCCAGCACCGGATATGTTGGCATCATCCTTCCATGGGGGATACAGTTGTCGTTACTTTTGCAAATTGACCCAAATTCCTCTACAGTGCTGAAAGGAGGCAGTGCAAGAACACATGTGTTTTGTATATTTTTGGTTCAGTGCCCCTTAATACGTCCACAGTAAATAGTCATCAGTTTGTCGTCCCTTTTCCTAACAGCCTTGTATGTAATGGTGGCAACAAATGCTCACCAGGTGGCAAGCTGAGTTATCTGTACTTTTTAAAACAACAGCCCCTGTTTATTAAACATTCCTTCGGATTGTTAATGATAAACCAATCCCTCTTAACCCACGTTGTTGACAATATGCTTAAAATTTACCAACACCAGTAGCGGGAACCAAACAAATCCAAAAAGCTGAAAGCTTTCCTATCGCACCATAAATCACATCCTGTGGTGATTCTGTGGAGGGCCAGCCCACAGCCTTGTTCTCTGTTTAGAAAATAGATCTTGGATGTTTATTCTTTTTTTTGTCTTCATTATTTAGTTTATTCACATTTCCCAAAGCCTTGCAGATTCTTAAAAACAGCACTTCTTGTATTTTGCTTCAATTGACCTATTGTTAACATCCCCCTTATTTGTTTCTGTTTTACTTTTTCAGTCATTAATCCCCCTGTCTTCATCATCTGTCAGTCCTATTGTCCTAACATTGAAATGATGGTCCTGTTAACCGGCACAGGCACTGTGAGTTTACCTTTTGTATAGGACTTCGCGTAAGATCTAAGTTAACAATGTTTATTTTCACACTAATGCTATTCCGGATACTTATTAAAATAATAATATTTTTCGGAAGTTACATTTCGAGTGTGAGGAGTGGGATTACGCCCGAATGTAAACGATTACTGTCTCTCGTCAAAATCTTGCCATGTGATAATTTCAAATCAAATACAAATGCGCCGAGTATCACTGTCTCCAACACAAGGTGTGTATTTCCATATGCCCAGCGGCTAGTTAATTTTTGTTATTTTCTAATGTTTCGTGAGCAACTCGTCTCTGAATTTCAGATGGACATTACAATTCACCAGTGCAGTTCAGAGATAGGTCTGTGCGAGTTCGCAGATATATCTGTGCGAGTGATTCATGGTATACATTTACTACTGAATCATCCTATTTTGAATGAACTCTTACAGCGAACAATTCTCTGCAGCTCAAAACGAGGAAATTGGTGAAAGTACACAACAAAGAGCCCGAACAGAAAACAAAGAGTTAATGTGGACGCTTTCTTGCGAGCTAACCCCAGCCAAACGGACAACCTCGATTTCCCCTCAGATCATGACCTTTCAATTTTGTACTTTTCGCCAACCTTCCATCAGTGAAATATAGCCTTGGAGATTATGAATATGGTAATCACCAAGCAATTACTTTCAAGGGGATGATTAAGTTACCGTGTGACTCCCTCTATTTTACATTTTGTAACATTTCTTACGTTGATTTACACTGTTTTTTTTCTCTATATCACGTCTTCATCTTTGAGAATGTGTAGCTCCAAGGGAAAGTGATTGGCAGGATCTGAATGCACCCTCGACATAGCATTCAACTGAGGGGAAGGACCATTCTGCGGTCGCACGAAACTTCAATCCACTCGCCGAGCGCTCGGCTTATGAAGATTCTAACAGAGCATTCCGTTCATCCCCCCTGTGATTACAACGAGAGCTGAAAGCAGTAGCCTCGTTTCGTGAAGTTAACGTCAGTCTGCGAGCCTCTGACTCCAGCAACCGTTTGATCTAAAGAAGTGATAAACTCAGGCTTTGGTGGGGTGAGGTGGGGCATGGTTGAAGATGGTGGTGGGCATATGATACATATTCGTAACATCATTCAGCCCCTCTCCTAAAAGACAATATTTAATAGTCAAAACCACGCAGCACAAAATATTCAACCCATTCAACCCATCGTACCTGTACTAGATATTAGTGTGGGGCACCCTGAATTGTGAGGTACCAGAGCATAATTTATGTGGCAAAAAAGAGAACATTTTATGTGTTACCCCGAAGTGCTTCATTGGTGCAATTACCCATTGTTGGGAAGGAAATTCCTAATCAGCACTATTTTGGATGTTTCCATACCCCATCCACCAGTGACAGCGTACAATATTGCATGTGTCGCAATTATTTGGGAGGAGATGTTTCATAATGACACTTCCCTGATTCAGTAAAATAACCTGGAGAAACAAGGGATGAGAAAGTTGCATTTCTAAGCGGTTCTCCGACCTTCCTTGTTCGGAGAAACATAGTTGCGTTAGTGTACTGGCCAGCTTTCTGTACTTCTACCTCTGCCTTTGGTATCTCAGTGAGGAATCGGTGGCACCATTGAACGCAAGTCACTTGAAACAGGTGTCAGGAACGGGGCAGCTGAAACTATGTGAGTTCTCAGAGTTATACAACAGCCAGCTACTGAAAGAATGAGCAAAGAATGTGATTTTAAAAAGTTGCAGCTTTGCTGAGAGAGTCAAAATACCTGCAAAGTTTCCATTACCTGCTGTATATGAGAGATATGTGACAGAATTGATTCTTTTACCAACTTTGATGTCAAACCTATGGATCGCTACATAATGACATAAAAAGCCTGAGCAAATTGAAGTGGCAACCCTGCTGTCAGTGCAGGGGAACAGCGCTGCATTACTGTATTTTCTTCATCTCACTGAAGAGCAGAAAAACCTGACAATGGAGTTTTTACAGGCTTTGAAGATACACTTTGAAGCCCATATTAATGTTTATTCAATATCACAACTCAAAGGTAAGGGAGACTATTGATCAGTATGTGAGCACACTGATACATCTAGCTGGATCATGTGACTTTGGCCAATTGAAAGGATTGTCTTCAACATTAGAGATCCTATCATGAAAGTACACCTGCTGAGAGAGTAGAAACTTATTGATATATGCAGAAGCTCTCAGGTCATCAATCATCAGCTAAAGCATATTATTGGGAGAATATAATATATTTTCATTATGCTAAAAGATATTCTAAACCAAACGAGACAGTATGTTGCAAAATCCTAAACAAAAATGCAGAAGAGCCAGTATAAAGATCAAGATCAGAGGGAAGGGTTTAAATATTGTGGTGGACATCACATACTAGACAAGAAAGCATGTACAACTTCAGGAAAGGTTTGTTCTAACTACAGGAATCACTTGGAATGCAAGTTCTTAGCTAAAAATAATTTTTAAAAAGCTGATAAAGATGGCTGATGGGGATGTCAGCTGATGATTCTGACATCATTTTACATAATATAAGAGGTTGATATCATGAAGTTTAATGGGGATAAATAGGCCTTCAAATAATGACTGCAGAAGGAGAATATTAGTGAATGTGAAGTGTTTTTTCTTTGGATTACATCATGAGCTTTGCATATCTATGTGCAGTCACTGAAAACAGTGCCAAATTTTCGCCCCCAAAGACAAAGTTAGCACTAAGTGATGGAATGATACCCACCCTAAGATGACAAAGGAAAACTGAGAACTTAATGTATTGGGAAGAACAGGGATCTTGAGTTCCAGATGGTGGATGCTAAGTAAAATTCACTCATGTCTGCTGAAGCAAATCTAAAGCTTAGACAAGTCGTGCTAAACATGCCAGAAGAGATTTGCAGCATTTTGCAGGCCACTAAACCACTGACTGCTGAACTGATCCTAAAATATATTCTTCATTTTACCTATTTTCTAATCAATGGTGTTATTACACACCTCTGCAGCAAGTGGGCTTTGAAGGCTGGCCGTCCTGGACCAGTCTTAGGAACAGTACCACAACATCTCAAGAGAGCTCCTATCTTTACAGAGCTTGGATGTTTTCTTAGTGAATATTATCCTGAAGAAAATCAGTGTGTGAAAGACCAACTTAACAGCTTTTGCAAAAAGTTCCAGCTTTCCTGAAATTCAACCTGAAAGACAAAAAAGTAAAGCAGGACAAAAGTAGTATTCAAGAAGATGGCAACTGCTAATCACTGGATTAATGGCATTGTGTCAGTGAAAGAAACATAGACAAACTGACAGTATGCATAAGTCAATGAAATTTCAAGTGATCTTAACCATTCTATCTGAAATTAAGAATCTAATGACGACCATGGACCCATTGTCAATTGCTGGAAAAATCTGGTTCACTGATGTCCTTCAGAAAATGAAATCTGCCATCCTCACCTGATCTAGCCTCCATGTAACTCCAGAACCAAAAGCAATGCAGTTGATTCTCAACTGCCCTCTGAAAGGCCTAACAAGCCACACAAGTATATCCAAGGACAACAAGGCGTGGGCAATAAATGCTGGCCAGCCACATCCTACAAGAGAATTTTAAAAAATCATAGAAGAAATGTTGCCATATCTTGCCAAGACAAAGCTCTGTCCTGCACTCATTGTGACGCATGACCATTGGCAAGTGAGGCTGGATGAAAGCAGAAGCTTTCTAACTATATTCCAGACAACATTTAAGAGACACAAATGGTTGCAAATACTCGTTGGCCTTTCCAGTCCTCCAGAAAAATATTAATGCAGACAGCATGAGTTAATTAATGACCTTCCCAGAGTAGTAGCTATTGTAAATGATCTTCTGGAACTATGCATTCATACAAACCATTAAGAAATTGAGTCCAATCTGAGAAAGGTAGGAGAAAGGCTCTCCTGGTCAAATATGAGTAATGAGATTAAGGTCCACATCAGCCAGTGAAGTTCTTGTAACAATTACCAAGCTAAGCAAGTTAATGAACTGCTTATGGCACATGATATCGCAGACAGATGAAGAGTGAACCTTGAGTAGACCTCTTCATTCTTACAGGAACTGATTATTTTGTCACCATCAGCTACAATTCTGACTACTAGGGTGAGACCTGATATCAACCACTGTCCCACTTGTTATTATGGCATTCCAGTCACTGTGATTCATGATAATGACTCTCAATTCGATTGAAGGATTCAATTATTTTTAATACCATACAGCATTAGCGAGTTTTGAGAAGATTTGTTGCTTATGTTGAGGTTCTGGATGTAGGTTTGCTCACTGAGCTGGAAGGAACCTGCATCCACCATACAGCATCTCCACAATAGCACCAGTCAAATGCTAAACATGGAGGCAGTAGTAAAAATGATCAAAGTGATCATAAAGAAATAGGCAAATTTAGCATAGACTTGCACATCGCAGGCCTTGAGTGGAGAAGTAACTTTACTGAAGTCATAAAAAGTGGCCCAGTCCATATATTAATGTCATGCAGCATCCAACCACTTTGCCAATACAAAATAAAACACTGAAGTCACAGTTAGTTACAAAGATAAGTAACAAAATCAAGGCAAAATGACAGAAAGACATATTTCACTGATAAAACATTTACTTTGTTTTAATGAGTGATTTGTTTAGTGATTTGCATTACATAAAAAGATTGTTTATATTCCTGGTAAAGGTACTGTAATAGCAGACACATTGTCCAGATGTAAAAATGTTGGAAATTGTTAAGAATTTTAGGGGAAGACTATAAAGGCTAGAATAAAGAATGGATAAGGTAACACGGATATACATTTTGTCTATATATCATTTACCTTGTAATGAAGTGCATTTTTTAAAATGGTGTTTTATCTGCCTTAGGTGTGGCACTTTTTTTTTGGAGTGTGGACTAAAACATGTAAAAATAGAACATAGAAAAATACAGCGCAGTACAGGCCCTTCGGCCCTCAATGTTGCGCCGACCGAATCCTACCTAACCTACACTAGCCTAATAACTTCCAAATGCCCGCTTAAATGACCTGCTACTGGCAGGGCATTCCATGAACTCACAACCCGCTGTGTAAAGAATCTACCCCTAACATCTGTCCTATACCTTCCACCCCTTAATTTAAAGCTGTGTCCCCTTGTAACAGCTGACTCCATTAGAGGTAAAAGGTTCTCAGTGTCTACCCTATCTAAACCCCTAATCATCTTGTACACCTCTAAATATATTGCTTTAAACCAAGAAAATTGTGGATGAAGGTGTTGCTCTTTAGAAAAAAAATTACTGGAACTCATTGTGAGTTGCATCTTTAATGTTGCTTCATTCAAGCAATGAGGAAGGATGTTAGACACTTCATCTCCATGCATATATGTGTTCAGGGCAGTTTTACCTAGAGCCAATCCTTTGATTGGTTTTTCAGTCAAGACCAGCTGGGTGTGTTCAGGAGATTTCAACACAGCAACAGCTTCTTGATTGGTTCCTGGCCAAGTGGCTAGAGCTTTATGTTTGGACAATACATGCAAAGCACGCAGCCGCAAAGTGAAAGCCACTAACTCTCTCTCCTCAAAAGAAAATCTCCTGGTAGCTGTTCTCATTCACCATTGCCCTATAAATTTCTCCCTGTAAATTCTCTTTGTTGAAAGAAAAAGAGAAAACCTAGCTTCAGTGACACTGAAGGGGTGAATTCTTTACCACTGAATAAAGACTGAGGATACGCATATACACAATCTTGTGTCCTCATCTAGGTGTCATAAGGAACTGAAAATAAATTGATCTCTGTGATCGAACTAGTGCCAAAACTGTACTTCACTGACTGTTTTCCCTTCCCTACCCATAATCTTTGTGTCTTAATTTGTCTCTTCGTGTGTTTGCATACATATAGGAATTTTAAAAAGGGTAAAGTTTAAGTTATAATGTTATAAGTTAGCAATCCACCTATCTTTCTTGCCATTAGTTAGAAACTTTTTAATTACAATAAATAGTGAGTTTCTTGTTCATGATAAAAAAGAAAACAAGGGCCTATCCAGTGAGTCATGACAAGAGAGAAACAAAGTTAACATTTTTCTTCTGAATGCAACTAAAGGAGGAATGATTAAAGTTGGAAATACATGGAAGGCCAGAATTAGAAGAGGTGAAATGTCTCAGATGTTTGTGAGGGTGGAGGAATTTAACAAGGGAGGGAGGGAGGGGCAGCACTGATGGCACTTGTCCAAGTTTTTATAGTCCCTGCTTTTCATATTCCACAGCTCTGAGCCAAATAGGAGGTTGGCTATCACTGTTGTTTTCTAGACCATGAGTCCAGTTCCTGGGTTGGTGGCTCTGGTCTTCATATACCGTTGTTGTCAGGTGACTGAAAGCTGTGTTGTTGACACACTAAAGGCTGAGCCTCATTATCGATGTCTGCCTTTCTGACAGTATACATGTTATGGAAAGTGATTCACTTTATCATGGATTTTGATAACTAGGAGTCAGTGTGATATGGTAGAGACAGCTTGGCAGAGACACTTGTCTGATGAATGTTTAGTATAAGTCTCATGCTCTCATTCGCCTTGGTGAAAGTGTTGATAATGGCTTGGAGCTCAGTCTCCCAGTGTGTCCAAGTATCATCTGTATATTGTAACTCAATCACAGAAGGGAATATTTGGATCTGGTTGTTCTGTAGATTAATCCTACTCCATAGAAGGGTTTGCTGAGGGGAACATGGAAGACTTAAGCAAGGAAGATTGAGAATAGCATCTGTGCGAAGATACTGTTTGCTTGACCCTGAACTGAGCATGAATTGTGTCAGGAGTGAATCCATTGCTTAAGATCATGGCTTGCATGTCATTGTGAAGCAAATGGAGACAAACTTTTGGGGACATGAAGAAGGACACACCATAAGTCTTTGCCAAACAAAGCCTTTGAATATTAATGCAGCAGCTTATTTACATCATGTATTTTCATAAATAGAAAGCACTAAGGTAAGAAGCATTCGTCTTACATGTGCTACAAACTATTAGAGAAAATAAAATTATATTAAGTTGCAGAGGTCATAGAGGTCTACAGTATGGAAAAAGGCCCTTTGGCCCACTGAGTCTACCCATCAAAAACAAGCCTCCCAGCCTCATTCTTGATGAAGGGCTCCGGCTCGAAAAGTCAATTTTCCTGCTCTTTGGATGCTTCCTGACCTGCTGTGCTTTTCCAGCGACACTCGCCATGTCAAAAATTAACACCTTACTATTCCATTCTCATTTCCCAGCACTTGGCCCATAGCCTTGTAAAGGAGTCAAAATGTATGGTGCGAGGAAAGCACAGCCGGTCAGGCAGCATCGGAGGAGCAGGAAAGTCAATGTTTCGAGCATAAACTCTTCATCAGAAATGTTGGGGCAGGGTGGGGGCAGTGGTTCTGAGTTAGAGGGTTGAATCTGGGATAAGGTGGGGGAGGGAAGATGAGGAAACTGGTGAAATTGGCATTGATCCTGGGTAGTTGGAGTGTCCCAAGGCAGAAGATGAGGTGTTCTTCCTCCAGGCATTGGGTGGCTTGAAGTCAATGATGGAGTTAGCCCAGGACATGTATGTATCTGGTGCAGTAGGAGGGGGAGTTGATGTGGTTGGCCACAAGGTAGTGGGGTTGTTTAGTGCGTGTCCCAGAGATGTTCCATTGATCTTTAAATCATCATTGTCTACAGGAATAATGCCAGAAGACTGGAGGATAGCAAATGTAGTTCCCCTGTTCAAGAAGGGGAGTAGAGACAACCCTGGTAAGTATAGACCAGTGAGCCTTGCTTCAGTTGTTGGTAGAGTGTTGGAAAAGCTTATAAGAGATAGGATTTATTACCATCTAGAAAAGAATAATTTTATTAGGGATAGTCAGCACGGTTTTGTGAAGGGTAGGTCGTGCCTCACAAACCTTATTGAGTTCTTTGAGAAGGTGACCAAACAGGTAGATGAGAGTAAACTGGTTGATGTGGTATATGTGGATTTCAGCAAGGCATTCAATAAGGTTCCCCACAGTAGGCTATTGTACAAAATGCAGAAAAATGGGTTTGTGGGAGATATAGCAGTTCGGATCAGTAATTGGCTTGCTGAAAGAAGACAGAGGGTTGTGGTTCGATAGATTCGGGATCAGTTCTTGTGGATTGGAGGGAGGCTAATGTTGTACCACGTTTTAAGAAAGGTGGGAGAGAGAAAGCAGGAAATTATAGACTAGTTAGTCTGACCTCAGTGGTGGGAAAGATGCTGGAGTCTATTATAAAGGATGAAATTATGACACATCTGGATAGTAGTAACAGGATAGGTGAGAGTCAGCATGGATTTATGAAGGGGAAATCATGCTTGACTAATCTTCTGGAATTTTTTGACAATGTAACTCTGAAAATGGACGAGGGAGATCCAATAGATGTAGTGTACCTGGACTTTCAGAAAGCTTTTGATAAAGTCCCACATAGGAGGTTAGTGAGCAAAATTAGGGCACGTGGTATTGGAGGCAAAGTAATAACTTGGATTGAAAGTTGGTTGGCTGACAGGAAACAAAGAGTAGTAATAAACAGCTCCATTTCGGAATGGCAGGCAGTGACCAGTGGGGAACCGCAGGGCCGCAGCTTTTACAATATATGTTAATGATATAGAAGATGGTATTAGTAATAACATTAGCAAATTTGCTGATGATACTAAGCTGGGTGGCAGGATGAAATGTGAGGAGGATGTTAGGAGATTAGGGTGACCTGGACAGGTTAGGTGAGTGGTCAGATGCATGGCAGATGCAATTTAATGTGGATAAATGTATGGTTATCCACTTTGGTGGCAAGAATAGGAAGGCAGATTACTGTGCAGAGGAGAGGATGCTGCCTAACCTGCTGTGCTTTGACCAGCAACACATTTGCAGCTGTGAATTCTCTATTCCTGAGATGCTGCCTAACCTGCTGTGCTTTGACCAGCAACACATTTGCAGCTGTGATCTCCAGCATCTGCAGACCTCATTTTTTACAGGCAGATTACTACCTAAATGGAATCAATTTAGGTAAAGGGGCAGTACAAAGAGATATGGGCATTCTTGCACACCAGTCAATGAAGGTAAGCATGCAGGTACAGCAGGTAGTGAAGAAGGCTAATAGCGTGCAGGCCTTCATCACAAGAGGGATTGAGTATAGAAGCAAAGAGGTTCTTCTGCAACTGTACAGGGCCCTGGTGAGGCCACACCTGGAGTATTGTGTGCAGTTCTGGTCGCCAAATTTGAGGAAAGACATTTTGGCTATTGAGGGAGTGCAGCGTAGGTTCACGAGGTCGATTCCTGGAATGGCGGGACTACCTTACACTGAAAGACTGGAGTGACTGGGCTTGTATACCTTTGAGTTTAGAAGACTGAGAGGGGATCTGATTGAGACATATAAGATTATTAAAGGATTGGACACTCTGGAGGCAGGAAACATGTTTCCGCTGATGGGTGAGTGCCGAACCAGAGGACACAGCTTAAAAATATGGGGTAGTCCATTTAGGACAAAGATGAGGAGAAACTTCTTCACCCAGAGAGTAGTGGCTGTATGGAATGCTCTGCCCCAGAGGGCAGTGGAGGCCCAGTCTCTGGATTCATTTAAGAAAGAGTTGGATAGAGCACTCAAGGATTGTGGAATCAAGGGTTATGGAGATAAGGCAGGAGCAGGATACTGATTAAGGATGATCAGCCATGATCATAATGAATGGTGGTGCAGGCTCAAAGGGCAGAATGGCCTACTCCTGCACCTATTGTCTATTGTCTATTGTCAATAGCTTTAAATTGAGCGGTGATAGAAATAGGACAGATGTCAGAGGTAGTTTCTTTACTCAGAGAGTAGTAAGGGTATGGAATGTTTTGCCTGCAATGGTAGTAGATTCGCCAACTTTAAGTACATTTAAGTTTTCATTGGACAAGCATATGGACATACATGGAATAGTGTAGGTTAGATAGGCTTCAGATTGGTATGACAGGTCGGCACAACATCGAGGGCCGAAGGGCCTGTACTGCGCAGTAATGTTCTATGTTCTCTGAAACATTCCGCAAGTTGGCGTCCTGTCTCCCCAAAACAGAGGAGACCACATCAGGAGTAACAGGCACAGTAGATGATGGGTGTGGACATGCAGAAAAATCTCTATTGTTTTCCCTCCCCACCCCTATCTTTGTTTTGCAGATCCATACCCTCCATTACTTCCTTGTTAGGTCCGTGCCCCCCCACCTTCCCCACCAACCCACTCTCCACTCCCGCCACCTTCCCTTGCCACCGCAATAGGTGTAAAACCTATGCCCACACCTCCCTCCTCACCTCCATACCCTAAAGGAGCTGGAGGAAGAACGCCTCATCTTCTGCCTTGGGACCTTCCAACCACATGGGATCAATGTCGATTTCATCAGTTTCCTAATTTCCCTTCCCCCCACCTTATCCCAGATCCATCTTCCTCCCCACCTATCCACTCCACCCTCCACTCCAACCTATCACCATCGCTCCCCCCACCTTCATCTACCTATTGCATTCTCAGCTATCTTCCCACCAGCCCCACACCCCCTCCCTCCCATTTATTTTTCAATCCCTTTGCCCACCAACTGTCACATTCCTGAGGGTGTGCTTATGCTCGAAACATCAACTCTCCTGCTCCTCGGATGTTGCCTGACCGGCTATGCTTTTCCAGCAGCACACTTTTTGACACTGATCTCCAGCATCTGCAGTTCCAAACAAAATCCTCCCACCTTCTTCAAACCTCTTACCCCTGACATGAAGTCTATACCCCTGGTCATTGATCCCTCAACCAAGCGGAGTTCTTTCCTATCTACTCTGTCTATGTTCCTCGTAATTGTATGTATTGCAATCATGACACCCCTCAGACTCCTCTGCTCCAAGGTAAACAATCCCAGTTTGTCCGACCTCTCTTAATAACTGAAACTCTCCAGCTCGTGATTCATTTTGGATGAGACAGTATAAAATATCCAAAAAGAGAAAATTCATTTTGATATAAATGGAGAGTAGACAAATACATGGGGAATTCTTGCAGGATTGTTATTTGAAACAGACATTGAAGTTAAAGCGTCTCTAGTTGGAGCCTGCTTTAAACATATTTTGAGGCATTACATTCCAGATTCTAACCATGAAAAGGTTTTTCTCATACCACTATTGCTTCTGTTGCAACATAAATTACAATCAAGCAAGTGCCTAGCCACTTTAAACTGGTCACTTAAATATTAAATCATTAATAATTCTGTCTATGGAAAAAATACTTTTTAAAAAAGCATACTGTTATCTTGTTCTAGATTCCTCCATTAAAGGATAAGATTTCATTTTGTAAATATTCTTCACTTTTTAAATTTTAATCAAATTGTGACATGATTATGAACAGGAGAACACGACTGACCATTTCATGCACTAGAAAATCTTGATTCGTGTAACATCTAACTGTTTATTCAACAATTACACAGATTTCCACTTTACTATTCTGTCTAAGAATCCATACTTAAATTTCACATTTTGTGAGATTGAGTTCTGATTTGCTCTCACAATTTTAATTCAAAATAATTTTCCAAGTTTATATTTTTGATATCATTTAGTGCCTCTGCACACATAAAAAAAAATCTTTTAAAGTGAGATTTAGCCTGCTCCCATCAGGATTTAACCAGCAACAGGGGAGGCCCAGATCTAACATTCAGCCTGGCAGCATTCACTGAATGGGCTTGTGATGGATGATGGAAGGAATCTACGTATTATCACATGATTATTCCCTGGTCTACCTACCCCAGCTGTCCCATTCCTTGGCCTGTCTGTGTCAGCTTCCTGTGCCCTTCGTACTGGGACCTGCCAGCCTGGCTCTATCTTTTACTAATTTATTGACCACTCAGTCTCTTTGACTTAGGGAATTGTGTGTCGTCCTATCTGCTTCTCCTGGTTGCACTGCTGGGATTGGAGAGTTGATGGCTATTCGATTGGCTGCCAGGTGTCACAGGCTGGAATCCTTATTCACATAAGGGTAGATGTCTAGTCTTGAAATAATGCCCATTGAAGCATAATGTGCTCCCTGTGCAGAGGCACATTGTCATCTGACTTTTTCAATGATGGGAGGATGGGCATCCCATCATATAATAAAATCAAGCTCATTGTCACTAATATAAATTGTGGATCTCTTTCAGCTTCTTTATTAACTATTCCTGTGTGAAGACATTGATGCATTGTCTATTTTCTTTCAAAAGTGACATTCTATCTGCTGCTATTTTGGCCTTTAAATATTTTGTCCAACTCCTGGAATTTCTGAAATGCCTCTTTTGAATTCAAAATTTATTTTGGCATTGCAGTTCTGATGTCAGAGACAGTAATAATCACAAACTAATCTCTGCAACAACTCACTTGATAGTTACCTCAATTTAACACATCTTTTTCAACAAGTACTTCTTGTTTTTACTGTTCAACCACTAACTAATGAGTTCCCTAAATTTATTCAAAATTTCCAGAGCATTCAGTTTGACTCATAGTCTTTCCTCAGGGCTTGTTGTCAAGCACTTCCTTTTCTGGATTCTTATTGATGTGGTTATTATCATACATTTCATCTTTGTTTTATGGATAATCTATTTATTTTACATTGCATTACCCCTTAATGTCTTCTTTTTTTGTATAATAGAGCCCATATTATGCGATGGAAACTAAGTCTCTTCTTTAAAGGTATCATTTTAGTAATTTATTGTTTGAAATTCTCCAGGCTCACTCTATCATTCTTAGAATGAGGCATCCAGAACTGAACACAACAATTCTAAAATTATTTTGACCAGTATCCTGTGTAATTGTAACAGTGCTTTCTTATTTTTAGATTCTTCATCTTATGTGACAAAGCAAAGCATCTGAATTTTGATCTTTTTTGAGTAGTTAATCACAAATGCACAGAGATTGTAAAATTTCTCTGTCTGTCCACACCTCCCAGTATTTTCCTATTTGAATTAAATTAAATTTGCCATGTTTTTCTCCTATTTGTTCGTCATCACACTTAGTCACTTTCCAATGTGACATTCTGCTTGTTTACTTAATTTACATTTGTTGAAATGTTTTGTTTTGTTCTTCATGATTAACAATAGTGTTGTATTGTTCCAGTGTTCCAGTGGACTCCCCCTTTAGTTAATTTTCATTTGTTGGCAAGATGTGGGCAATGTTGGCAAGGCAATCACTAGTGACCCTGAGGGGATTAAAAGTCAGTCAGAACTGGTAAATGTAGTCTAGAGCAGAGAGGGATGACTGTGGGTGACTCCCTTTCCTGAGGGGTATGAGAAGTGAGGTTCTTAATATTATCTGGCAGCTTTATTGATCATTTTATTCTGGTAACAATCCACAAATAACCAGATTTATTGGCGTAAATAGACCCTCTGAACTTTTAGGCATGAAGAGCATAAGCGATCTGCAGTAATAGCTGAAAATAAATGATAACAAACCAGCAGTTTATTTAACAGTTGCTCAATTGTCTTTCTCATTAAAATGCAACCATCCAGAAAAGGCTACAGGTGGCAAGGGGGATGGAGCCAAAGGCAGTCCTTTACTCTGCTTTCAGGTTTCTGAACCTCATGGGGATTGACGGCCCAGACTGAATCTGAGGTCTGCACTCCTGAAGGTAAAGGAGTAAATTTTCAATGCAATTATGAAAAAGCTCCCTCGCTCAGGAGGACATTCAGGCTAACCAATATACTTATCTGGGAATGGGATGCTTGAGTATCCCTACTCTCAGCCATGAATTCGTCAGTCTGAATTTCTAGGGCCGTTAGTTGGTGGATTTCTGCAGGTCCAATCCCATACCAATTGTTCTTACAATTTTCTGGGGTCAACAACAATGAATGTTTATAGTCACAAGCCTTACTTGGAACTGTTTCAAAACTTGTTTATACTTGACTCCAGCTCTACATCCAGGTCATTTTTATGTAAAATTATTCCTATGAAGCAATAGGTAGAGATCCGAGTGTTTATTTCTAAAAATCATGACTTGTTGGTACCTCTTACACAAAAACATATTTATATCCAAGCGAGATGCCTTCAATCCACCAACCAATATCCCGTCTAAGGAAGGAGGTTACCTCTCGGCTCATTATGTTAAACTCTACAACAGATTATTGGCTGGAGCCCAACATCAAAGTCCCCATACTTCTTCAATAACATTCATACACCGAGACTCCAGAATGTTCGTCCTTTGTCAATTATTCACTAGTCTATTTAAACCTGATGATAAGCTGAGAAATTACTGCAATAATATTTTGTGTTTATGCAGCACCATTAATGCAGCAAAATGTCACAGGACTGCTACAAAATTTCATTTTTAAAGAAGATATAAGGATGAATTACTGAAAGCAGGTTCAGAAAGGTTAGCTTGAAGGAGAATATGACTGGATGAAAGAAAGGTAGTGAGGCAGAGATGTTAGCAGAAGAAACTCAAGAACTTGGAGCTGAAGACACAGAAACAAGGAGCATTTAAAATCAGGGATATTCAAATTGCCAGAAGTAGAGGAGCAGAGATATTTTTTGGAGGGAGAACATGTGTTAGTTCTGAGAAGTTCAACTGGGTACAAGAACATGGGCAATATTGAAACAGGAATGAGAACTTTAAATAAGGAGATTGTAGGATTGGGAGACCATGTAAGTTAGCAAGCATAGGGCTGGAAAATAATTGAACTTGATTGTGAGCAGGCAATATCAAATAGCCAACTGACTAACCCTGGTACGTTTCACACATAGCACTTAGGTGGGCTACCAGAAGACCGATGGTAAACGTGGATGATGATCCATGAATTTTCCCACTCCTTCAACATGCAGCAAAAATAAATATTTTGCATTCTAAGTTGATGTCTTCCTAAGTATGAAATTCAAGTAAGTTCATCTTTTGTAATGATTGCAAAAAGATGTCATTTTTCGAAAGCTGGAAGGAAGCATCGGCTTTCAAACACACTCAACTGTTCTGCTCAAATGTTGAGATTGTATGATGATGGAAACTTGTCCATTTGACACTTTTTTTTAAAGTATATTGTGATCCAGCTTGCAGGCTCTGAGTTTCACTTTCGCACTGTCTTTACCTCCAACTTTGGGATGTGTTGTGGAGTGGATATAACCAAATGTATTTAGACTCCTGCCTTTGGGATCTGGGAATCCTTCATATAAATCATACTACCTGAATTCTGAGATGCATGCAGTCTTGAGGACATTTAGTGGCTTCAGAGATCTTTGATCATTCCCCCATCTCCACCACCAGCTCCCGACCTACACAAATCCCAACCCCCCATCACTCTCGCCACTGACTACACACTCCTCCCAGACCCTCTACACATTACAGACGTTTTGCTTTCCTGGGAGCATCCTCTCCAATAACACTATATTTGACGACAAATTCACTCATCACTGGCAAAAGCAATCTCAGTATTTAGCACGTTTACTCATAGATTTTGGAAAGACAGGGTTTGTCACAGAACAAAGATCAAAATCAACCAGACGGTAGTTCTTACACCACTCCTTCATGACTGCAAGTGTTATATTTATACAACCTTATAATTTAAATATTGTCTTGAGGGAATAGACTAACAATGTGGGAAAAGCAACTGGGTGGCAAGGTGGCTTAGTGGTTAGCACTGCTGCCTCACAGCACCAGGATCCTAGGTTCAATTCTAGCCTCAGGTGACTGTCTGTGTGGAGTTTGCACATTCTCTCCGTATCTGTGTGGGTTTCCTCTAGGTGCTCTGGTTTCTTCCCACAGTCCAAAGATGTGCAGGTCGGGTGAATTGGCCATGCTAAATTGCCCATAGTGTAAGGTGCATTGGTCAGAGGGAAATGGGTCTGGATGGGTTACTCTTCGGAGGGACTGGTTGGGTCTGTTTCCAAACTGTAGGGAATCTAATAATATGAGATTATCTCTTCAGTTGCTGTTTTCATGCAAATTGCAGTTCCCCATTGTTTCAATAGAGGGCGTTTCAGGTATGATTACAAGAATCCAAACTGGCACTGAATTTCAACAATAAAGAATGAAATTGAACTTTTTATTTCTAAGGCATTAAATTGCAGTTAAGAACAATTTGTTCTACCACCACTACAGCTTTATGTTTATCTATGGTGTCCCCAGTGATCACTCTAAGTGATCTTCAATCTTTTATCTGTCTAATAATTACTGAAATGCCATCTTCACTGGATTTAAAGTTAATTGTTTAAAATCAGTTTATGCAAAACTCTAAGGATTGTACTAATGGAGAATAATCAGAACTAAAGAAAATTTCCAGATTTGCTTTGGAACACATTATAATTCATATTATTGGGAAAAATGTGTTATAAAAATTGTGGGGGCATTCACTATAATAGGGCTTCTACATCCCCTGGCTGCGAAAAAGAGACATTAATGTAATCCTAATCATTGTCCACTGGCTACTAAGGGAAAGAGTTTCGTGCGTACATAGGTGAATACAAGGATTAAATGTGGGAGTAATATTCTCTGGATTTGAAATAACCTGCCAACTCACTCTTCAAACTCTTTCACCAAGAATGGCCACACGGTTAATGTCACGCCACAAAGAAAACTCATCATGATTGGAAGAGAAATTGGCAAAGCAAAGAAAGTGTGAGAAAAACAAGCCAGTGGAATTTTTAAATTTTCTTTTCTTTATTCTTTTGGACAGTACTGGCAAGCCATCACGTGTTACCCAACCCTGATTGAACTGAGTCACCTGTTCAGTCATTTCATGATCGATCATGTTGTTGTTGGTCTGGAGCTGAAAAATGTGTTGCTGGAAAAGCGCAGCAGGTCAGGCAGCATCAAAGGAGCAGGAGAATCCTGAAGAAGGGCTTATGCCCGAAACGTTGATTCTCCTGCTCCTTTGATGCTGCCTGACCTGCTGCACTTTTTCAGCAACACATTTTCAGCTCTGATTTCCAGCATCTGCAATCCTCACTTTCTCCTAGTTGTTGGTCTGGAGTCACGTACATGCTAAATATCATTCCCCGAAGGACGGTAGTGAACATTTGGGTTTTTCTGATTCTGAATGATAGTTTAATGGTAAACAGTACTGAGATCAACTTTAAATTTCAGATTTATTAATTGAATTTAATTCCACCATGAGATTTGAACCCTTGAGGCCAGAACATTATTTTGGACTTCTGGATTACTAATTCAGTGTCATTGCTACCAAGCAACCACTTCCCCCAAATTAGAACATTAAGAAACATATTTTTATGTTTAGAAATCCTTGGATAAAGCTTTTACTGCTGGCACAGCATATCAAGAATTTAGATCCCCAAGATTTTCAAATGAATGGACAAAGAATGATGAGTCATGCAAATCAAGTGCGATTCCCAGTTCTGAATATACAACAGATTTCAAATCCAACAAGATAATCAAGGCAGTAGGAACACCATCCGTTATAGAGTCATAGAGTCATAGAGATGTACATCATGGAAACAGATCCTTCAGTCCAACTCATCCATGCCAACCAGATATCCCAATCCAACCTAGTCCCACCTGCCAGCACACACTCCATATCTCTCCAAACCCTTTGTATTCATATACCCATCCAAATGTCTTTTAAATGTTGCAATTGTACCAGCCTCCACTACTTCTTCTGGTAACTTATTCTGTACACGTACCATCATCTGCATGAAAAAGTTGCCCTTCAGTCTCTTTTATATCTTTCCCCTCTCACCCTAAACATATGCCCTCTAGTTCTGGATTCACCCAGCCCAGGGTAAGGTCTTTGTCTATTTATCCTATCTATGCCCCTCATAATTTTGTAAACCTCTATAAGGTCACCCCTCAGCCTCTGACTCTCCAGGGAAAACAGCCTCAGTCCCAGCCTGTTTATATCTCAACTCCTCCAACCCTGGCAACATCCTTGTAAATCTTCTCTGAACCCTTTCAAGTTTCACAACATCTTTCCGATAGGAAGGAGACCAGAATTGCATGGCAACATTCCAACAGTGGCCTAACCAATGTCCTATACACCCGCAACATGACATCCCAACTCCTGTACTCAATACTCTGACCAATAAAGGAAAGCATACCAAATGTCTACTTCATTCTCCTATCTTCCTACAACTCCACTTTCAAGGAGCTATGAACCTGCACTCCAAGGTCTCTTTGTTCAGCAACACTGCCTAGAACCTTACCATTAAGTGTTTAAGTCCTGCACTGATTTGCTTTCCCAAAGTGCAGCACCTCGCATTTATCTGAATTAAACTCCATCTGCCACTTCTCAACCCATTGACCCATCTGATCAAGATCCTGTTGTAATCTGAGGTAACCCTCTTCACTGTCCACTACACCCTCAATTTTGGTGTCATCTGCAAACGTGCTAACTATACCTCTTATGCTCACACCCAAATCATTTATATAAATGACAAAACGTATTGGACCCAGCACCAATCCTTGTGGCACTCCACTAGTCACAGGCTTTCAGTCAGAAAAACAATCCTCTACCACCACCCTCTATCTTCTACCTTTGAGCCTGTTCTGTATCCAAATGACTAGTTCTCCCTGTTCTCCATGAAATCTAACCTTGCTTACCAGTCTCCCATGGGGAATCTTGTTGAATGCCTTGCTGAAGTCCATATAGATCATGTCTACCGCTCTGACCTCATTGATCCTCTTTGTTACTTCTTCAAAAAACTCAATCAAGTTTGTGAGACATGATTTCCTACACGCAAAACCATGTTGACTATCCCTAATCAGTCCTTGCCTTTCCAAATACATGTATATCCTGTCCCTCAGGATTTCCTCCACCACTGATGTCAGGCTCACTGGTCTATAGCTCCCTAGCTAGTCCTTACCACCTTTCCTAAACAGTGGCACCACGTTAGCCAACCTCCAGTCTTCTAGCACCTCACCTGTGACTATCGATGACACAAACAGTTCAGCAAGAGGCCCAGCAATCATTTCCCTAGATTCCCACAGAATTCTAGGGTACACTGATCAAGTCCTGGGGATTTATCCATGTTTATGCATTTCAAGACATCAGGCACTTCTTCCTCTGTAATATGGACATTTTGCAAGATGTCACAACCTATTTCCCCACATTCTATAGTCACCTTATTCCCAGGAAAGCTGTGCAGGACTTCCTCAGAATAGTGTGCTAGGCTCACCATCTCCAAGTGTGTAATCAGTGATCCTCCCTCCATCATAAGACCAGAAGTGGGATGATCACTTTCAGAATTATCAGTACCAGATGCCTAAGCAGTCCATGCCAGTATGCAGAAAGATTTGAACAACATTCAGGTTTGGGCTGAGAAGTTGCAGGTAATAATTATGCTTGAAGTAATTACATAGACCCCCCCCCCCCCCCCCCACCCCCACCCCCCGTACCCAAATGGAATACATTCCAAGACCTACTGTGGAAGCCCGAAACTGCAAACCCATTCATTTAAAAATGGGAAATTTACCTTCCTTGAAGCCCCCGGTCCCTGGTTCTGGAATGTTCCCTGTAATGTGTTTGGGTCGTGGTAAACCACAGGTAACTGAAACCAACTCTGCGGAAATGGCGGCCACCCTGTACCATCTTGAGCTGAAATCCCACCATGATCCTGCAGGCCACCATTGACTAGAAACCTAAATAGACCAGCTACATAAATTCAATGGCCACAAGAGCAATGGATTCTCAAGTTTTGTCAATTATTTTCCAGGCACCGTTCTGGGGTGTGATGGAATGCTCCCTATTTTCCTAGATGATGCAGTTCCAATAGCATTCAAGCAGCTTGACACCATCCAAGACAAAGCAGCCCTCTTGATTGGTACCACATTTTGTTTTATCCACTCAAAGGCTGTGAGCATTGCTGGCTGGATCAGCATTTATTGCCCATCCTAGGTGCCCTTGAGAGGGTGGTGATGAGCTTCTTCTTAAACCACTGTTGTTCATTTGGTGTAGGCAAACCCATAATCCCAAAAGGAAGGGAATTCCATGACTTTGACCCAGCAACACTGAAGGAACTGCAATATATTTCCAAGTCAGGATGGTTACCACTTTAGGTTTACACCCTCAACAGTAGCATACAGTGACAGAGGTATGCATATTCTAGAAGATGCAATGCTGCCACTTGCCAAAGGTGCTCTGACCCAACACCCCCAGCACCTTCTAACCCACAGCCTCAACAACCCAGAAGACCAAAGGCTGAAGGCACATGGGAACAAGTTCCCTTTCAAGTTTCAAATTGTTCTGACTTGAAACTATATTGCTGTTCCTTCATTGTTGTTGGATCATGTTCCAGGAACTCCCTCTCCAGCATCACTATCTACTGTATGTTGCAGCAAGTGAAGAAGATGAATCTGTATCACCTTCTCAAGGATCATTAGGGAGCAACAATAAATATTGTCTTTGCTAATAACATAACAAACAAATAAAAGTGCTGTGTGCTGGAAGCACGAACAATGAAAATTTACTGCTGTGTTTGAATTAATTAAACTTTCATGCTCAATCAGCATAACTCAGTACAGGAGAAAGAACATTAAAATTAATAATAATATATAATTATGGACTTTAAACATTATATTAACATTTTAAGATGGACATGATAATCTGCTATTTATATAGAGCTCTAACTTCAGAGAAGATATTTTCACTCTAAAACTGTTTCAATCAAGTTATATAAAGTAAGGCAAATCTTTGCTTCATGTGGTGTATAATTTTGACTTTGGGACTAATTCTTTTCAATCTATAAGTGGATAAAATAAACACAAAATGTTTAAACTCATTCAATAACAATGGTAGCATTTATTCGCTGATTAAGTCTCCCAGCCCAGTAGGGAAGCATACCCAGCTGAGTGCTCCAAGGAAGATGCTGATTAATAGGAACTTTCAGCAAAGCATCGTTTATATTCTGATGCTCACGAATGAAAATTTGGCGTGGGAAGTCCTTGAGGAAAGAGAAGCGTGACACATACAAATGCTTATATCTGCATGTGTTCATGATGTTATTAGTTTTGTACATATTGTCAACAATAATTTACATTAGTATAAAATAAAATCCAAAGGCATTTTATAGAGAAGGAAACGAAATCGGAACAGAGAATGTTGGTGATCCAAAAGCCTGGGCTGATGCTTAGATACAGAAGTTACAATCGTAAAATAGCTTCTAAAGGAGTTTAAATTTAAGAAAGAAATCTGCAATAAAAAGATCGTCTCTGTCATGATAATCCAAAACGACTGAATGGTTGTTAGAAACCATCGAAAGGCCTTTTGGTAAGGCAGCATGCCATTTTCACCCAGTTTGGCCGAGAGGCAACTCCACATCTGTGGTTATATGACTCTTTCTCTGAAATGACCGAGCATGCCACTCTGTTATACCAATTTGCTACAGCAAAGTCATATAAGAATAAATCCAGATGGATCCACCCGCATTGACCTAGCATTGAACAAAGCCACATCCTACTCTCATTAACTTAGTCATAGAATCATACAGCATAGAAGTAGGCCCTTCAACCCACCATATCTATGCTAACTAACAAACACCAAACTACATTAATCCCACTCATTTGCACTTAGACCGCAGCCTCCTATATTCTGGCATTTTAAATACTCATCCAGACCCTTCTTAAATGTCGTGAGAGTACCTGTCTCCACCACCCAGTCAGGCTAACACATCCCACATTTCTCCCACCCCCTAGTTGAAAGTCTGGAAAGATTGTCTGTAAACTACTCACCTCAAATGTTCCCGTTCTGGTCTCAGACCCACATCTGCCATTGGGAAAAGATTCTCACGATCTACTCTGTTGTAATTTTGGGGCTGAAAAGTGTGATTTTGGAAAAGCACAGTGGGTCAGGCAGCATCCAAGGAGCAGGAGAATCGATGTTATGGGCATAAGCCCTTCTTCACACTTTTTGACTCTGATCTCCAGCATCTGCAGTCCTCACTTTCTCTTCGTTCTCTGTTGTAATTTTGTACAGTTCAATCAGATCCCCCTGCATCCAGGCAACATCCTGGTGAATCTTCTCTACACTCTCGCCAGTGGAATGATGTCCTTCCGATAGTGTTCTGACCAGAACGGCACACTGTATTTCATCTGTGGCCTAACCAATGTTTCATAAAGTTATAACAAGATTTCCTTACTCCTATACTCTATGCCCTGACTAATGAAGGCAAGCATCCTGTATGCCCTCTTCACTACCCTGTCAATTGGTACTGCAATCTTCAGGGACCTATGGACTTGTACGTTAAGGTCATTATGTTCCTCAGTATTCCCTAGGGATCTACTATTCATTGCATACATCCTTGCTTTATTAGGCATCCTAAAATTCAACACCTCATAATTATTGGGATTAAATGCCATCTGCCATTGCTCTGCCTAAATTTCCAGCTGATCAACACCAGACTGTAGACTGAGACCATCCTCCTCAATATCAACAAGATCACCAATTTTCATGTCATCTACAAACTTATCAAATATACCTTCTACATCTACATCCAAAGTCATTACTAAACATAACAAACAGCAAGAGTCCCAGCATCCAGCCCTGTGGTACACTGCTGGTCACAGACTTCCAATTACAAAAACAACCCTCCACCATCGCACTTTGTCTCCTACATACAATGCAATTTTGGATCCAGTTTCTCAACTTGTCTTCGATCCCACAGGCTCATTGCCTTAGGAGCAGCCTTCTATATGGGACCTTGTAAAATGAAGTCTATATAAATACATCAATTGACTATAATGATCAACATATATAGTAACCTTTGCAAAGAAACTTAATTAGATTAATCAGACAGGACCTACCCATAATAAATTCATGCTGACTATCTCTAATCAATTTTCCCTGTTGATTAATTCTGTCCCTCACAAATTTTCCAATAATTTCTGGGGTGTTTTGCCAAAACTGGGAGACCGTTCAAAAACAGTGGGACATTGTCGTGCTCACCAAATCCTACTTTACAGCCAATATCCCTGAGCCTTCAATCACTGTCTCCAGAGGTGGCCCAGGAGTTGCATATAATCAAGAAGGAATATTACTGAGAGTCCTGAAAATTTTATCTGGACTTAATGAGGTCTCTTGGCACTAGGTCAAACATTGACAACTAAATCTCCTGTTGATTGCCACCAATCCATCTCGCGGCATGTAATCATAAAAAAAATTCTTCAGCCACTTTTATTCCGAAGGAGTCATGTCAGACTTGAAGTGTTAACTCTTTGTTTCCCTCTCCCAGCTGGTGCCAGACCTGTCTATCACTTCCAGTTTTCATTTCAGTTGTCCATCATCCCCAGTATTTTAAATTTTTAAATAGCATTGTTCTCCTTAGAAGGGAGCTTATTGTTCTCAATTCTAATACATTCAGTATTGTGTTAGAGAGCACTTAATTGTGAAATTTAGAATGAAGCATTATGCCTCCAATAGCACTTTCCAGTCTCCTGACTCTGCCATATGGAAGAACAAGGGCAGCAGATACATGGGAAAAAACCACCATGTACAAGTGCTCCTCCAACTGAAGGCCATGCTAGTTTGGAAATATGTTGCTGTTCCTTCCTCCTTGCTGAAACAAAATTCTGGAATTGCCTACTTAACAGCATCATCAATGTACCCACACCACAAAGACAAAGCTATTGAAGAAGACTCATCAGCACCTTCTCACAGGCAATTAGGAATGGACAATAACTGCTTTTAGTTGATGCTGAAATCTCGTCAATTGAAATCTTCCCTCTTGAATCCCCAAAGCCTGTCTACCGTTAACAAAGCACAAGTCTGAAGTGTGATGGAATATTCCCCATTTGTCTGGATGGGTGCAGCTCCAACAAAACTCAAGAAGTTTGTCTCCATCCAGGACAAAGCAGCCCACTTGATTGTATCCAATCCCCCCACCACCGATGCTCAGTAGCAGCAGTACTGTCTACAGGAAGCACTGCAGAAATTCACCAAAGATCCTTACAGAGCACCTTCGAAACCCACGGCCACTTCCATCTAGAAAGACAGGGACAGCAGATATATGGGTACACCACCACCTGCAAGTTCTCCTCCCAGCCACTCACCACTGTGACTTGGAAATAGATTACCATTCCTTCACTATCACTGGGTCCAAATTCTGAAATTCCCTCCTTAAGAGTATTGTGGGTCAACCTACAGCACATGGTGTGCAGTGGTTCAAGAAGGCAGCTCACCATCATGATCTTAAGCGCAATTAGGGACAGACAATGATTTCTATCCAGCCAGCAATGTCACACATGTGAATAAAATAAAAATCCTTCAGAAGATTTGGATATCACTGGCTGGGCCAGCAGTTATTGCCCAACCCTATAATTTTGAGTGGATTCTGCTAACCACTTAAAATTCAACTACATTTCCTAAGGATCTGAATATAGCTTTCATTGGATTTTAAAAATCTCTCATAGAATGTCGGTTTTGCTGTCTAGACCAGCATTTATTGCCCATCCCTGGTGGCTCTTAAGAAAGTGATTAGTGAGCTGTCTTCTTGAACTGCTGCAGTCCATTTGGTGTCGGCACACCTACAATGCTGTTAGAGAGGGAGTTCAAGGACTTTGAATCAGTGACAGTGAAAAAAACAACAATGTATTTCCAAGTTAGGATGGTGAGTGTCTTGGAGTGGGTGGTAATGTTCCCACGTATCAATAAAAGATAACCAACCACAATAGCAGTTGAGGATTTCACCTCTATGCTGACTTAACTATCATCATAGAGTATCATGAAAATCTGGCTGGCAGGAATTGAAAGTTGTGCAAAAATATGTCACTGTGATATAGAGAAGTGTGGATTTGAACCAACACATTCAGATTATCATACTAACATGTCTGATTTCTTGACAGACAGTCCCAGGAGATTACTTGCATTAAATTAGACAAATAAAGCTGGGTGAAAATAGATTGGTCTCATTATAGCATATATGCTAATGCACTGTGTGACTATCATACACCTTTCATAACACTAACTAATACAATGGGATGCAGTTTGGACAAGGACCAAATCTGTAAGGCTCCAGGATTGATTTCTCATACTCACTCTCTCTATCTTGTCTGCTCAACAGTCAGTTCCTTTCTCTGCTTGATTTCATGTCATGCTTTTAAAGGAATTAATTGAATTGTATAAACTAACTGTTTACAAATGGAAAGATAGCAAGATAGCAATTGGTAAAAAAATGTTATTAACTGTAAGGTAGTCCTTTGATCTAACTTTCAGATCAATGACAATTACAGCAACACATGTACCCAGAGAAATCTGCTGCAACTTGACTGACAGCAAATTTCTTCTTCTTTGGTTGCCCCTGAGGATTGAGGATGATCTATCCCATAATGGGTGCATGGGTTCTATGGTGGCGGAATAGTCCAATCCTGGAGCTGCAGACTTTGCCATTGGTGGTGTTTGAGGGCAGAACGCTCCACATTCTGTCCTCTCTTTCCACTACTTTTGTCAGCTTCCTCGTGCTCTATGCAGTCACACTCAAAGTGGTTGGCACCTTAGCCGATGCTGCTCCTTCAGTTGGTGCATTCCAGAGCAAGCAGTTCCAATGTGTCAGTGGGCATGTTGCATTTGCTTCAGGGAACATTCGGGGTATCATTATAACAATTCCTCTGTCCTCCTTAAATCCCTGGAGAGTTATCACCAGTGCTGCATTCACAAGATCCTGCAAATCCACTGGCGGAGTAAGTGTAGCCCAGTGTAAGCATCCTCTCCCAGGCTAATATCCCCAGTATCGAGACACTGGTCACACACAACCAGCTGCAGTGGATGGATCACATTGTCCACATGCCTGACAAACTATTCCCTATACAAGTGCTCGACTCTGAGTTCTGCAATGGTTATATCTATGCATAGATGAAAAATGAAGCAGTTGAGATTTCCATGGCATTTTTACTATCAGTTTCTCAAACCACCCTGAAACTATAAGCTGCACAGGTGAGGAGTTGGTCACTTGCAGGGGTCCTCACCTGCAGTTGTAGAAGGCTGGAAGCATATCTGGGAAACATGCATTCAGCACACTCTTCTGTGTTTTGAACCTTAAAGGTTCGTCTCCTTGATGCTTTCAACCCTGAAAATCTTCTTACTACAGCTAAAACTCTTACTTTGCTTGGCTCCTGATGCTAACCCTCACCCTTTAAGAGCGACTCTATAATAACACAAGCTGTGGTGTTTCTGACCAAGCCAAAAGTAGACGGGTGAGTGGAAAGAGGAGGAATCATTTCTCTCACATTGGAATTGACAGACTCATCGAAATTCTTCCAATTCCCCACACACCTCACCAAAACTCCAACTTTGCAAATAGAAATTTGGAAAATAGTTCAGCTTATCTTGTGGGGCCATGAAGGCTTCTTGCTATGGGCATAGTTGATAGTGATTCATAAGACAGTTTACCCATGTAACCATGCAAAATCAAGCCTGTCCCATACACAATACATTGGCGAAAAATTCACGGTCATCAGCCTGGCAGGTGTATTGGAATAGAATTTTATGTCCCTCCTTCTAGAGATTTCCAGACATGGACAGCTTTAAGAATTCCCCATTTGGCCTTCTTGCTGCCCTCTTGTTCCAACTTGTTCGCCATTTTAGGTAAGGCAGGTAATGCCCAGGCCGGCTTGCCTACTCTTGCTCCAGTTGAGGGTTTTTAGCCGTTAATCATTGGCCACTCAAGGGCTGCTTTCCATTCAGTTTCCCACAAAGGCCCTTTTCTTCACTGTACCATTCCCCACATCCACACAAGTCTCACACCACCAAGGTGCTCCCTCACCTATAGCCATCGAGACTCCTTCTGTGCTCACTTTATCCCTGAAGTGTCAGCTCCCTTAATACCATGAGACAATCTCACACTTAGCTGGTCCTGGCTCTGGGACCTAGAATCTGGGTATTGGGAGAAGAAAACTCCCATCAGCTGGAAAATGCAAACCATAAAATTTCTTTCAGTCTTTGGAAGCCCATATTCTATTTCTGCATAACAATTTTGTGTCAGAGAGAACTTTGACTCTTCACAAAACCATGCAAAATCTCTAATGTAAGACGTCACCTCGAGATAATGCATGTGTCTGTCAGAACAACTGAGGAATGTCAGCTTATTGTGTGCATAAAGAAGGCAAGATTTGTATTCATATAATACTTTGCATGACCACTGAATATCTGAAAATGCTTTACACTAATGAAGTATTTTTGAAATATTGTCGATGTTGCATTGCAAAATGTGCCATCTTATAAATGAATAAGGATATTATAATATTCATTGTATGTTTCTTGGTTCACAATGTTTTTACACAAATATATGTTAACTAGAATTTTATCCTTTACACGGTTCTTGAGAATTTTAGATGTCAAGAGCATTATCTTCCCCCACTGCTTACTTGATTTAATTTTTTTCACATGTAAACATTTCATGATATCATAATTTACTTTAGCATTACACTTGCTGCTAATCTTAAGTATTTGAATACCTTAAACAAGAATAGCCTGAAATATCAACATTTCAGAATAATTCAACCTCAACATTCCACACGAATTATGCTTACTGCTTACTCATCTCAGATATAAAATTTGAAGGAGCAGAATTTTTAAAAACGGTCAAGCTTAATTTCTATTTACAATCAGAAATTTCTATTAACAAGTTAAAATGTTTGAAGGAACCTAATTTTTGGCATAAATGTAATTTATATTTCCAGGTTAAACATTAGAAATGAGATAGATAGCTATGTACAAGTCTTTCATCCAAAAAATACACATGTAGATACATAGGTATGGTTATGCGAGGACAAATGTTTCTAATGTCTGGCATGTGGTCCTAGAGTATGACCCTTGTTTCGGGCCTGGTATGAGAGAGGCTCAGGATAAGCTTTGACTGTTTGATCCTCCTGAGGCATATGAAGGTATGGACCAAGTGCTAGAAACTGAGATTAGAATAGTTAGGTGGTTGGTTTTGACTGGCACAGACTTAGTGGTCTGAAGGACATTTTTCTGCACTGGAGACCTCTGTGAATAAACAACTCCCTTTTTTGTCTATTCTTGACTTTTGTCATAACTTCTGTCAATCATTCTCCAAACAGGCAATGAATAAAAATACAGTCTATACTGCTGTAATGAGCGTTTCGTTAACACAAATTTGCTATGAAACGATTGCCAAATTGGCGACACTGTTTCTAAAGCGCAAAGTTTTAAAGTGTGCATTATAACGTGATTCAGGCCCCATTAGTTTAAATTGTGCTGCTATTACTCAACTTTGAGTAACAAGGGCGGCACGGTGGCACAGTGGTTAGCTCTGCTGCCTCACAGCGCCAGGGACCTGGGTTCAATTCCCGCCTCAGGCGACTGACTGTGTGGAGTTTGCACGTTCTCCCCGTGCCTGCGTGGGTTTCCTCCGGGTGCTCCGGTTTCCTCCCACAGTCCAAAGATGTGCGGGCCAGGTGAATTGGCCATGCTAAATTGCCCATAGTGTTAGGTAAGGGGTATATGTAGGGGTATGGGTGGGTTGCGCTTCGGCGGGTCGGTGTGGACTTGTTGGGCCGAAGGGCCTGTTTCCACACTGTAAGTAATCTAATCTAATCTAAAAACTTTCTTATAACACAGAATAGAACTACCACATTACAGCAGAACTGACTGTCCTACATTGAATGAAGTACAAGTAAATCATTGTTTAAATTGTTTAAGGGCTTGGATCCTCAGGACTTGATCAGGTGTTCCTCGAACTTTGTGGGAGGCTAGGGGAGAAACTTCTAAGCCCCTTGCTGAAATATTTGTACCATTGATAGCCACAGGTGAGGTGCTGGAAGACTGGAGGTTGGCTAATGGGTTGCAATTATTTAAGCAAAGCTGTAAGGAAAAGCTAGAAAGCTATAGGTTGCTGAGTCTTCAATTAATGGTGGGAAAATTGTTGTAGGGGATTCTAAAAGACAGCATTTACATGCATTTAGAAAGGCAAGGACTGATTAGGGATAGTCAGCATGGCTTTATGTGTGGGAAATCATGTCTCACTAACTTGATTGAGGTTTTTGAAGAGATGACAAAGAGGATTGATGAAGGCACAGCAGTTGACATTGTCTATATCGACTTCAGCAAAGCATTTGATGAAGTTCCAATTAGTAGACTGGCTAGTAAGATTAGATCACATGGGATCCAGGGAGAGCTCACCAGTTAAATACAAAATTGACTTGAAGATAGGAGAAAGAGGGTGGTGGGGCAGAGATGTTTTTCAAAATGGAGGCCTGTGTCCAGTGGTGTGCCACGAGGATTAGTGCCAGGTCCACTGCTTTTCATCATTTTTATAAATGATTTGGATGTGAAGATAGGAGGTACTGTCAGTATGTTTGCAGATGACACTAAAATAGGTAGTATAATGAACAATGAAGAAGATTATCTTAGAGGTAAATCAGGACCTTGATCAGATGGGCCGATGGGCTGACGAATGGCAGATGGAGCTTAATATAAATAAATGTGAGGAGTTGCGTTTTGGAAAGGTAAATCAGGGCAGGACTTATACAGTTCATGGTAGGGCTCTGGAGGGTGTTGCTGAACAAAGAGACTCATGAGTGCTGGTCCACAATTCCTTGAAAATGGAGTCGCAGGTTGACAGAATGGTGAAGAAGGTGTTTGGCATGCTTGCCTTCACCATTCACAACATTGAGTATAGGAGTTGGGATGTCATGTTGTGGTTATACAGGACATTCGTGGGGCTAGTTTTGGGAAACTGCATTCAATTCTGGTTGCTGTTCTATTGTAAGGAAGTTGTTAAATTTAAGAGGGTGCAAAAAGATTTACAAAGATGTTGCGGGGACAGGAGGGTTAGTTATAAGGAGAGACTGAATAGGCTGGAGCTCTTTTTAATCTGGAGCTTTGGAGGCTAAGGAAGCTCATAGAGGTGTGTAAAATCACGAGGGACATCGATAGGGTGATTAGTCATGGTCTTATTCCAAGGGTGGCAAACTAGAGGACATACATTTAAGGTGAGAGTGGAAGGATTGAAAAAGGACCTGAGGGGTAACTTTTTCTTACAGAGGGTGGTGGAGATATGGAATGAACTGCCAGAGGAATTGATGGGGTGGGTATAAGTTACAACATTTAAAATGCATCTGGATAGGTACATGAGTACAAAGGGTTTAGAGTGATATGGACCAAACGCTGGCAAATGGGATTCAGTCAGATTGGGATGTTTGGTCCCTGTAGATAATTTGAACTGAAGGGTCTGTTTCCTTACTGAATAACTCTATGACTCTATGACTGAAGAGGTAGAAAAAGATGCTGTAGCTGCTTTGTTATTTGCATGGGATGTGCCATGTGAAGGGGAGTGTGTGATCTTGGAGTAAACTAGAGAATCACAGTGGGAATGTGAAAAAAGGGGACGGTATTGAGGATGAAAATGGCTATAGAATCCAAATGAACTTACTGACTCCCAGTATCATTTTCTCATCAGCTGTTGAGTCTTGACTGGCTGCCAGACAAGAAGAAAGATTCATGAAAGGGCTTGGTTAACATTCAGAATTTGTGTGCAGGTTTATGGAGGCAGATTGATCAGGAGGAAGAGAGAACCTACAATAGCTGGAGAAGGGAGAGTGGTAACTGATGGCTTGGTTAAGGACCTGAGAGGTACATTTTTGACAACCCCGTGTGTTACAAAACCTATGAACCACGTGCAGGCAGCAGCTCCTGTTTGCCTCTCACAGCCAGGTTTCCTGATCCCTTGGAAATCCAAATAGCACTAATTAATATTAAATCAGGTTCCCTTTTGCACAGTGGGAGCTAGCATTAAAGTCCTCAGGCTGCATGAGGACACCTTTTTAATATGGTTCCTTTCATGTAGCGTAATGGGAATAAAGATGCAGTAAAATTTCACTTGACTCTTACCCTCACTCAAACAATTTTGGAATGGGTTATTAGGTTCATTAGTTCATTTTTTTAAAAGATTAGCCTCACATACATGTAATGCCATGTTATTTCATTCTGTGAGAGACTAGGTGAGTGATCTCTTGCACGAAAACACTCTCAGTCTAAGCACTGACAGGCACATGAAGCAGCTCGAAATGGTGAGTCTTCAGGGTCTCTCATTCGTCTATCCAATGTGCTTTACTTTCACTGAGCAAGAGACTGAATGTATTCGGCTTCATAATATTGGCACCTTTATTTTAAACACTGGATATAATTGACCAACTTTAAGGCAAACGTTAATTATCAAAAGTGGTTTGGAGAAAAGACCAAGAAAAAAAACAAAATATGTAAAGCTTTCCATTGTTACTGTTATCTCTTTACAGAAAGTAATTCCCGTAAGGGACCGGGAGGGGCATTGTGTAAAAATTGGACAGCTCATTCATTAGGGACATTGAAAGTACAGCTATTAGATATTATAAGCTATATCTGTCTATATTAGTTAGTTTGATGCCTTCAAGGCAAGCCACAAATCTGATATGATGGCTGCAGTCTGCCGTAATAGTAATTTTTTTACCATGATTCAGTAGAGAGGATTTCCAGAACAAAGTAAATAAATGGTTGCAATAATAAAATAGAAGTGGTGATATATAATGTTTTCTTGGATTCTACATGAAATATCTAAACAAACTGTACTTAAAAGGTATTAAACGAGGTCCCATCAAGCCTTGATGCTTGATAAATGGTCTTCCACTGGTTAGTCTCTGGTGAAACAAAATAAAGACTCATAACTGTCAAATACATTCTGAAGAAAACAATGTAGAAAAATTAGCCTTAGCCAAAATACTATTCCTAGTCACAATAATTACATCTTGCAGAGTGAGGAAACTGATTTTGGAAGCTTTGTTGTTACAGATTTAATAAGCATTCTTTAAGTTCCAAATCCGATGATACCGTTGTAGCAACACATTGACTTTGCTGCTCTTTTCATTTTTGTTTAAAATAATTAAAATCAGAAGCAACTTGGAGATATGAAAGTGCTAATGAATAATTGAGAAACTGAACTGTGAAGCCAGAATTGAACTTTGTGTTTTGCATCAGTGTTAAATAGCATAAAGTTTTTCCCAAAACAAACTGCTTAATGTTGACTTGTATAGAGTCGACTGAATCAATTTAGGAAAGCTGTGTAAAGAGATAATCATATATTGCTTCACTTTAGTGCAAACCACAGTATAACTATTGCAACCAGTGCAAAACTGAGATTATGACTACCCAAAGGATTACCTGGAAAAGTTTTTTATAATTCACATTTAACTTCTTTTGCGTCAGCAAAGAGAAACCAACTTTTTGATTTTTTTTTCCCAGATTAAAATTAAGCTGATTTCAATGTCAGTGAAATTGGCGCTGTTATCCAGCATAATATAAAGAAAAGAGATAGGTTTTCAAGTTCCAAGTCATTCTAGAGACATTGCTGTTCAACCAATAATTGTAAGACAATTGCAATTAGATCCTTTTCTAAAGGAATTGCATTGCGTATCTGACTATTCTGCAGTATAATTAGGAATAATATTATTAAAACCAATAAGATTGAACAAGGTTTCTTGCCAATCTCAACCAAATTCACTTCATGAACTACCTATCCCTTTCACCCAATCCTAGTCCAGGAACTCACAGTTCCTGAAAGAACTTGCCCTTCACTGATTATGAGCTGAAAGACCAGCATCTTTGACACCAGTACAATATTTACAGTACACCAGGACAAATAGTGACATTCTGAAACTGCCTTGCACTGGGATGGACAATCATTCTGAAGATCTCAGAAAAGGGGATAATTCCATCATGATTCTCTGACTGGGAGGTCCTAGTGGACAGGGAAGTGCAGAAAAAAGGAATCCTTTCCCTGGAGGACCAGCAGACAAGGCCACACCACCAGCCCCTGGCAAGCTGACCCAAGATCTCCATTTAGGTCAGTGCTGTCTTCATGGTCTGGAGGAATAGGTGGTAGAGAGTAAAAGGTCAATGACCCTGTCTGCTCTAAAAAAGTAAATGCCACATTCTTCTCTGTGCTATCTCACACTACGTCTGTGTCTGCTATTGCACTCATTTCCCATCGTGCCTCATGCTCTGCCACTTTCACTACTGGGTGTAATAGCTTTCCTCACTCTCTCTCATGCCCCTCCCAACCCCCTAACATTATTAACCCTGAATGGTCTCTGCATTGCCTATTCACTCCTTTGGAACAGCTAAGCACTTTATGACCATATCTACCAGCACTAGCAACTGTGGCACTCACTACTGTTTCAATAAATCTCTCTCTTTCACTCATTCCAGGAGAAGACAGCCCACAATGGGGCCAAAATTGCCCAGACTGGTGGAGAGGTGCCTGAGATCAGGCTCCTCACCCACAATGATAAGAAAATCCTATCCCTTGCAGGGAAAGGACTGATGACTGATATGGGGATGCTGACAAAGAGAATAGAATCATAGAATCCTTACACTATGGACACAAACTATTCAAGCCATTGAGTCCATATCAATCTTTTGAAAGGCATTCCATGCATGCCCACCCCATCACTGTAACCCTGCATTTTCCATGGCTAATGTACTTAGACTACATGTCCATGGACCCTATGGACAATTTAGCATGACCAATTCACCTGGCCTGCACATCTTTGGACTGTGGGAGGAAATCAGAGCACCTGAAGGAAACCCATGCAGACAGTGGGAGAACGTGCAAACTGCACACAGACAGTCACCCAAAAATGGAACTGAATCTGGGTCCTTGACACTGTGAGGTAGTAATGCTACCCATTAATCCGCCATGCCTCTCACGTTCAAGTCCCACAAAGCGAGTAAGTACCATTCTTCATTTGCCTGCAACTCTCACAGTACTCCCGGTGTCAATGTCATTCATTGCACACCAATGCTAACCACTGTAAAGACTTTTCTCCCTTGTGTCTAGCCGGCACCAATGAGATGTCGGCACCGTGGTGGGGAAATGTGCTGCTCTGTCCAAAGGCACTTCCTTGCCCCCTGAGGAAAATGGTCTCAGAGGGAGCGTTGGCAATGCTGCCTCTTGCACTCAGATATTAACACCTCTGTGGGAAGGTTACATTTACGATGCACCATCTGGTGAGAACCTTACTGTGGCAGCTGCACAGATAGCTTAGGAAGGAACACCCCAGGCTCTGGGCATTCAGAGGCAAGGAACCACTCAGTCCCAAACAGAACAGGACCCTATGGGGGCCAGAAAGCAGGGAATTCATTCACTTGCACAGGGAGGACCAAGAACAACATATGAATGGCTCATAGCCTAGAGGTAGCAGGAGTGCAGCTAAGCTATGGAGACCCAGCTACCTCAACTATGGGATCACATGCTGTTCGCCAAGAAGATGAAGAAGTGGCCAAGGAGATCCCAGCATCCTCAGGGTCTACTGGATACATGCACAGACCTGCATTCCTTCATCTTAACCATTGGTCCTCGCCAAAAACGGATACCCACGCAACTTTATCACCAGATGCCTAAGAGATAGACCGAGGAACGAGGACATGCCACAACCAAAAGGACTAGCCACTCTACCATACGTCAGGAGCGTCTCAGAACTGACAGCCAGACTACTGCGACCCTTAGGACTCATAACAGCACACAAGCCAACATCCACGCTCAGACAACAACTCACTAGAACAAAGGACCCAATACCCAGCATGAGCCAAACTAACGTAGTTTACAAAATATCATGCAAGGACTGCACAAAACACTATATAGGACAAACAGGAAGACAGCTAACAATCCGCATCCATGAACATCAGCTAGCCACAAAACGACACGACCAGCTATCTCTAGTAGCCATACACTCAGACAACCAGCAACACGAATTTGACTGGGAAAACACCACTATCATAGGACAAGCCAGACAGAGAACAGCCAGAGAATTCCTAGAAGCATGGCATTCATCCCCAAACTCCATCAACAGACACATTGACCTGGACACCATATACAAACCACTGCAGCTGAAACTGACACCCGGAAGCGGCAAGAACATCCATCAACAGACACATCGACCTGGACCCCACATACAAATCACTGCAGCTGAAACTGACACCCGGAAGCGGCAAGAACAAACCAATATAAATACCGGAAGAAACATCAAAGCAGCGCTTCACAGGAGGCTCCAACAGCACTGATGATGTTCCCTAGCCAGGCAACGAAACGTTTGCAGCAAAAACTTCCAGCTCGGCGAGCAGAACCACAACAACGGATACCCGAGCTACAAATCTTCAATCAGATTTTAAGCTCCTCTAAAGATATCCGGAGGTGTTTGAGCCCTTGACTCCACTTTGCCTGCCTCCCTTCAACACTTGGAACTTCGAGACGAGGTAGGTGCACACTCCTGGTGTCATGGGTTTGTTCAGACACCAATACCCCTTGGCTTCCCTGACCAAACCTCCAGGCCCAATGGCCTGCACAGTAAAGCAGATTCCCACCATCCCAGCTGTGAAACCTGGGGCAATATTGAGACACAGTGAGAGGGAAATAAAAGTTTTAAAAAACTTCAAAATGGCAGCAGGGGTAACAGCCAAGTGGATATATAGTATCACTTTTACATAAATGTTATTAAGTTTGCAGTCCATCTGTTTGTTTGAGCTGCTGTGTCGCTCTGAATATAATTCTGTAAGTATGATGCTAATGCTATATCCATACAGAATGTACAATGGATGTCTATGTCTATGTAATACAAAGGATCTTTTGAGAGCCTGGTGCAGCCTGTGGAAGCAAAATAAACAAGAAATGCTTTGAGCACAGGGTCCTTCTGACAGCATTATCTCTCATGGTCAAATATCTTGAACTTTTCTCTGTCCTCTGTCCAAAGGTGCTAGTGTGAATGAAGTGATCAGCAGTGTTTGGGCCAGAGAGATGTGCAGCAAACAGGGAGCCAATGCATTTGGAGGGCCAGGAATAAAGGGGTCTGCAGGTCTGTATCCTGTACCATACATGAGTCTGTGTCATTTCTCTTGCCCTTTAAATATCCTCTCATCAGTGGGTCTTGCAACACCCTGCCTCACATGTCAAGACACTAAGTAAAACAAAAACAGAAATTGCTGGAATAACTCAGCAGGTTTGGCAGCATCTGCTGAGAGAAATCAGAGTTAACATTTTGAGTCCTCAGAAGGAATTTGAAGTTCTGAAGACACTTAACTGTTGGCACTGACTGACTGAATCAAAGAGTTTATTGAAGTTACTCCGGTGGGAAGAAACCTCTGTGGGTCTAGAAGCTTCTTTTCCATACAAGGGAAAGACATAAGTTTTCACACATTTATTTTCAGTCTGCCTTTCACAATTATAAACCAATCATATTATTAACTGATTAATGCATATCCAATCAAGTTAATTATGTGACAGTGTGGTCAATGATGAATAGCTCTATGGACAACCCTAAGTCTTTCCACGATCTCACAATGTTTACTAGGCCCCCTTATCACTTATTCTTGGGCTTTCACAATCATATTTCAGTAAGACTTCTACAACTGTTATTCAACTGTCTCTGATAACAGGATGTGGGCTTCTCTCTACTGTCTAAGGCTGTCTGTCTATAGAATTCAGTTAAATCCCTTAACGTTTGTTGGTTGCTGACAATCTCCTTCAACCATTTTTATGCTAATTGAAAACCACAGCAGCTATTTTACATTAACAAAGATCCATGGGCATCCTTAACACCTATAAAGGGAAAGGAAGAATAAGAGGGTCAATAATGAGGGAAATGTTTATGTTTCAGGAGGATGTAAAATTACTGTTATAAACTTTCAGGATGACAGTAGTTTCTTTATCTCGAGATGACATTCATGAGAAAGGCAAGCAAACCTTGAAAAGATATCTTTGTACAGGAAAGAAACTTCTTGGCCCACAAAGGTTTCTTCCCACCAGTGTAACTTCAATAAACTCTTTGATGCTGGAAGTGGACTCTGTGTGTTGAGTGAACTAAATTTATCTAAAATTATTTCTCACCCTTTTTATTTCATTTTTGTTCAAGTATCCCCCACTCACTCCATATATGGTCGCAGCCAGTTTCTTTCCCATTGTCTTGGCAGGTTGTGGGAAAATTTCTCCAATGGCTGGCGTGAGAGGAAAGTGACATTTGTACAAAGCTGTATTGAGATTCTTTGGAATGAAGCAGTTGCCTAACTGCTACCAAGCTGCTAATCCTGTCTGGAGGTGTTGTCACTCTCTCATTATTCCCACCTTTTCCACCTTCTCCAACTTTCCTTTCAGACTGGTCAGTGCAAACTCTTCTTGGCAGATTCTGGATTGGTCACACACTCTCATCCATCTCAAGATGACATTCATGAGGAAGACAAGCAACCCTTGAAAGGATATCTTTGTCATCTGGTTAGGTCAGTTCAGCAGTCGACTAGTTAGTGACTTAGTGTTAAAACATTGCAGATCTCTTCTGGCACATGGTTTACCAATCCAACAAATGATTTGCTTCAGTTGAGATGGATAGATCTTGCTGAACATCTACTCTCTGGATCTCCAGATCTTCATTCTTCCCATTGCATTAGCACTCAGCATTTTCCTGACATCTTGAAATGAATATATTTCCATCATATAGTCTCATTCTTATCTTTGAGAGCTTCTTTTTTGGGCACTATTTTAAGCAATGTCATGACGTTCTGTAAAGCTCCTGGTGTTACACAAAGCACAAGTGTTTAGAATCACGGAGTCATAGAATCAGAGAGTTATACAGCACAGAATCAAACCCTTCAGTCCAACTTATCTGCACCTGACAGACATCCTAAACTGATCTAGTCCCATTTGCCAGCATTCTCCCCGTATCCCTCTAAACTCTTCTGATTCATGCCAGATGCATTTTAAATGTTGTAATTGTACCAGCCTCCACCACTTCCTCTCGTAGCTCATTCCATAAACATACCATTCTCAGCATGAAAATGTTGCCTCTCAGGTCCTTTTTAAATCTTTGCCGTCTCACCTTAAATCTGTTCCCTCTAGTTTTAGACTTCCCTATCCTGGGAAAAGACTTTGGCTAAGTCAAGTGTGCGGTGCTGCAAAAGCACAGCAGGTCAGGCAGCATCCGAGAAGCAGGAGAATCGACGTTTCGAGCAAAAGCCCTTCATCAGGAATGCCACACTCTTGACTCTAATCTCCAGCATCTGCAGTACTCACTTTCACCCTGGGTTAAGTCATCCTATCAATGCCCCTCATGACTTTACACATTTCTATAAGGCCACCCCTCAGCCTCCAGGGAAAAGCGACCCAACCTATTCAGCTCAAACCCTCCAATCCTGGTAACATCTTTTTACATCTTTTTTGAAACCTTTCAAGTTTAGCAACATCTTTCCTATAGCAGGGAGACCAGAGGTGAATACAGAATTCTAAAAGTGACCTCATCAATGTCCTGTCCAGCTGCAGTATGACATCCCAACTCCTGTACTCTTTGCACTGACCAATGAAGGCAAACATACCAAATGCCTTCTTCACCACTTGTCTCCCTGTGACTCTACTTTTGCTTGATGTTTTTCATCTGCAGTCATCAATCTAACAGACACAAATGATTTATCCCCTTTAAAGCTGATGAAACTGACCTTTTGTATAGAAAAAAGTGATTTGTCAGACTCATCAGCTGACATCTCTCCGCAGTTACATTCGCAGGCCTGCTTTGCTTCTTTCTAGCTAAACACTTACATGAGAAGTGATTTAGTTGCTTGCAGTTAGAGTACTGCTTTTCCATGCTAAAACTGTTTCTTTTTCTTTTGACTTGGAGGTGCCGTTATTGGACTGGGGTGGACAAAGTTAAAAATAACACACCAGGTTATAGTCCAACAGGATTATTTGGAAGCACTAGCTTTCGGAGCGCTGCTTCTTCATCACCAGCTGATGGCGGAGCGGCGCTCCGAAAGCTAGTGCTTTCAAATAAATCCCTTTCTTTTGTATGACATCTCCCACAATATTTACATCCTGCTCCCTTTCCTTAAACATTCTGCTGGCTTTTCTGCAGACGTTTCTTTCTTTGTTCTAATATGTTATGCTTACTCAACCAGGAATGCTTCTCAGTATAATACAAAGCATGTACCCATGCATTCTTGTTGATGATTGATAGCCTCCCAGAGTTTCAGCACATCTCAGTTTAGTTTACTAAATATATAGCGGGAAACTTGCTCCCATGTATTTAATGACCTGGAAAATCTTACACGCTTATGTCATTTGGATGAGCAAATTTGCAGGAAGTGCCTCAATTGGATCAGCATCAGTGCTGCCTTTGGAAGCTGAGCATTAACTGAAGTGCATCCATTGGTCTGAGTATATTTGTGGGTGCAAACATGACTCCAGATGCATTGCCACCCTGGGGTCAGCATCAAGGATATCATTGAACTGCTATAAGGCATTCTGAAGGAAGAGAATGAACAGTCAGAGACCATGGTTCACACTGATACCAATGGTATAGGGAGAAAGAGCGATGTGGTCTGGCAACACAAATGTAAACAGGTAAGTAGCAAATTGTACCCCTGGATTATTCCTAGTGCCATATGCTAGTGAGATCAGGAGTATGCTGATATAGCAGATAAATGCATGGATGAAAATAATGATACAGGAAGAAGGGCTTTAGATTCCAGGATCACAGGCTTCTTCTCTGGGAAAAGTGGAATCTGTACAAGTCTGAAAGGTTGCACCCAAACTGCAACAGACCAACATCCTTGTAGATGGTTGTTGCTTGTGCTGTTGGTAGGGGTTAAATTAATTTGGTATAGAATGGGATAGAGAGTGGAAATACAAAAGTGAATGATGCACAGAAAAAAATACAGAAGAAAATCGAAATCAGTCTGCAAGAAAGACCATATGTATATTCAAGTTAAGACACAAAGGAGTTCTGGAATTTGGATGCCATTAAATTTAATACAAGGAGCCCTGCAAATAAAGCAGATGAATTGCAGTTGCTGAATAACACATAGGGATATGGTGTCATTGCCATTATGGATACAGAGTTGAGGGAGGGGCAGAACTGACAGCTCGATCTTCTGAGGTCTAAAATCTTCAGGTGAGAAAGGGGAGTGGAAAAAAAAGGTAGTGTCACAATATTGATCAAGTTGTCAATTCTTGCAATATCGTTTGGAGTGTGCTATGGACCCTGAAACAGTCAGGAAAAGGTAGAAGGGCAGAAATGGAGGCTAATTGGACTGAAGTGTTAAAATAATAGGTTAATAAGAGTAAGAGATTTAGACTTCCTCAATATAAATTGTTTTAGATAAAGTATGAAAGGCTTAGAGAGGGTAGAATTCTTACAATGTCTCCAGGAGGGTTTTTTTAAGCCACCATATTGAATGCTCTGCAATAGAAGGGACAGTGCTGGATCTAATTTTAGGGAATGAAGCATGGCAAGTGGTGGAAGGTTTTAAACTGGGATAAGGCAGATTTTAATTTTATAAGGCAGAATCTGGTAACATGAACCAGGAGCAACAAATATTGAAAAATCTATGTCTGAATAGTGAGAGCTTTACAAATAAAAAAATGAACTTTCAGAGTTAGCATGCTCTTGTAAAGGTGAAGGGTAGACAAAAATTTCAGGACCCTGCATATCAAGGAATGTACAGAATTGGATAAGGAAACAAAGGGAAGCTATGGTAGAATCAAAAGGTTCAGAACACCAGAAGCCTTAGAGAAGTATGGAAAGTGCAGGGGTTACTTAAAATAAATATTAAGGGAGCAAAAGGAGCAAAGGAAGGAGGTTAGGAAAAACAAAGAAATATCCAAATGTATATTGTAATTATGTCATGGACAAGTGGATAAACAGAGAAAGATCGGGACATATTTGGGGCCAAAGTAGCAAACTGTGTGCGGAGTCACGATATATAGCTAAGGTTTTAAATTGGTAGCTGTATTCACAATAGAGAAGAATGATGTAGGAATAGAAACCAAACAGAGCAGTGATATACTTTGAATAAATTACAGTTGAGAAGGAGAAGGTACTTGCGGTTTTAGAAAACTTAAAATTGGTTAAGTCTCCAGGCCCGGATGAGATGTATGTTAGGCTGCTGTAAGAGGAAAAGGAGGAGATTGCAGGAGCCCTGACATTAATTGTCAAATCCTTTCTGGACACAGGAGAGGGTTCTAGGGGGAGCTATAGGCCAGTGAGTCTAACACCAGTGATAAGTTAATTATTGGAAAACAATTCTGACAGACAAAATTAATCTCCACTTGGACAGGTAATGATTAATAAAGAATAGTCAACTTGGCTTTGTCAAGGGGAGGTCATGTCTGACAGATTTGGTTAAATATTTCAAGGTAGTGACCAGATGTGTGACTGAGGGTAATACAGTAAATGTAGTCTTCATGGACTTCAGTAAGGAATCATCAAGAAAGCAAGAGCCTATGGGATTTAAGACAATTTGGCAGACAAGTTTCAAAATTGACTTAGTTTCAGGAGGTGAAAGCTGATATGTGAAGGCTGTGTTTGGGACCACAAGCTAGTATAATGTGGAGAGTGTAGTGCTAGAAAAGCACAGCAGGTCAGGCAGCATCCGAGGAACAGGAGAATTGATGCATTGGGCAAAAGCCCTGCATCAGGAATGAGGCTTGTGGAAGGAGATGTGGCTGTGGTAGTGAATCTGCTTCAGGACATGGCTGAAGAGCTTCAGCGCAGAGGAGATGACGTGGGGAGGGCAGTGAGAGAGAGATTCACTGAAATCCTTGTAGAGAGAGGAGGAGAACTTCTTCAAGGTAAGCATCCTTGGAAGGGGCTTCACAGTGATGTTAAAATCAACTAGGAGAAAGTGAGAAGTGCAGATGCTGGATATCAGAGTCAGAAATGTACTACTGGAAAAGCAGAGCATGTCAGGCAGTATCCAAAGACCAGGAGAATCGATGTTTTGGGAAAGTTCTTCATCAGGAATGAGGCTTGTGTAAAATGGCATGTCAAAGGTTCAGTGCTAGGTCCCTTGCTGTTTGTGGTGTATATTAATAATCTAGGCATGAATTAAGGAGGTATGATGAGTAAGTGTGCAGATGACAAGAAACTTGAGATATAGTAAACAGCAAAGAGAAAAGCCTTAGACTACAGGATGATGTAGATGAGGCGGTCAGATGGGCAAAACAATGGTAATTAAAACTTAATCCTGAAATATGTGAGGTGATGCATTTTGAGGGGACTAACAAGGAGCACAGGATGAATTGTAGGAAGTACAAAGGACCAGACAGACCTTGGTGTACATAATGTTAAGAGGATGGTGATGGAAAAGCACAGCAGGTCAGGAAGCATCCGAGGAGCACGAGAATCGATGTCCTGATGAAGTGCTTTTGCCCGAATCATCGACTCTCCTGCTCCTCAGATGCTGCCTGACCAGCTGTGCCTTTCCAGCATGACACTCTCGACTCTAATCTCCAGCATCTACAGTCCTCACTTTTGCCTTTACATAATGTTAGTTAAGCAGAGGAGATTCACCAGAATGTCGTTGCGGTTGGAGCAATTCAGCTTTGAAGGGAGTATAGAGAGGCTGGGGTTGGCTTCCTTAGAGCGGAGAAGGTTGAATGGGGATCTGATTGAGATGCACAAAATTATGAAGGTCATAGATTGTAGATCAGAAGAAATGTTTTCACTTCATATAGAGGTATCAACAATCAAGCACACAGATTTAAGATAAAGGCCAAGAGGTTTAGAAGGATTTAAGGAAGATTCTTTTCACTCAGAGATTGGTAGGTATCTGGAACACATTAGCTGAAAAGTCAAGGCAGGAACTATCACAAGATTCATCCAGATGGTCACTTGGCATGCAAGGCTACAGGCCAAGTGCTGGAAAATAGGAATAGAGGAGATAGGTAGGTACTTAATGATCAGCAGAAGCACAATAAGCTGAATAGCTTCTTCCTGTTCTGTAAAACACAATTACATTTTAAGACCCTTGTTGACTAGTGCAAACATGATGGACCAAATGGCCTCCTTTGGAGCTGTAAATGCTTTTGAGTCCATGAGAGTCAGCACTGCTCATTTGTTCATGGAGATGCACCATCTGCTGCATACCCTTCACTATCAGTAAACTTGTAGTTGCTAAGATGCACTGTCAATGCTGCATCCAGGAGTGTGTCCCGGAGAGATGTTGGGAGAGCTCCTGGAATGCAGGCACAATCAGGGCTGTATTCTTGGGATCATCTGGCAATCACCCCATGGTATCACCTCCAGCCCTGCTGTACTTTCTCAGTTCATATTCCAGGTGCATTGGCAAAAAGGGGAACGTTTAAAAACTGGGACTTCTGAACAATCTTAAAGAAATTATCAGGACACCAGGACTTTTAAGAAAAATCCAAAGTTGCACTGACAAATCCTGAACATCCGATTGTCTGTATCGATGCTAGAGCATTTACTTCTACACAACAGAGAAAAATGCCTTCCAATTTCTCAAAGTGTTTTATTGGTTCAGAGACTTACTTCAAAAATTCAGAAATTAGACCAGCTCTACCAGCTTATGCCAGTTGAAACTTTATTACAGTTTTCCATTTTAAATTAAAGTCTACACGAGAGAAATGTGGTCATTGTATATAACTGATAATTACTGTAATAACTTGGAAAGAATCTGCGGTTATAAATCATTTCTTTTAGGAAATTAATGATGCAGAACAATAATGTTCCACATCATCAGTTTCCTTTTTTATTTAAAAATGATTTATAACCTTACATACTTTCCAAGTTATCACAGCAATTATCATCTTTAAATATACCAATTACCGGACAATAAATTGAGGTCACTATATAAATTTAAATGTTACAATAGTACTAATGGTTAAATCGATGCTTCCCTACTCACTTGTATCAGCTTGAGCTCAATATCTGCAATTGGATTTGGACGAAGAAGATTAAACCAATTCCAGCACACAGTACAGAGAAGTAAGAGATTCAACTCTGTTGTTTGTCACGGTTCAACAGTCCTAGATTGATTGAGAATAAATTCTGAGACCATTTTACAATGTTTTATTCATGAAGTCCTCAGAATATTAAATGACTCATAATAATTTTGCATTCATAAGTCTATATGTGCAGAAATATAAACAGCATGGAGATTTGGTGGGAAGTAAAGATAAGCTTCAACTTTGAAAATAGACTTTGTTCATGTTTGCAACCATTGCCCTTATAACTGCAAAGTCAAACATGAAAGTTATCCTTGATCTTTCATCTAAATGCAGGGATTACATTTCCTTGCTGCACTTAGTATTTGCCAATAAACATTCTGCTGGGATTTCTCCTTGCAATGACAGCCTTTCAAAACTCTTCTTCTTTTTGATATAGTTGCAGGCTGCACACTATTGGTGTAACTTTTTATGGGGGCAGTTGACCTTCACTACAATATTTTGATGTCTAAAGCCACTCAGGTTGTAGAGAATCAAATGAAAAATTTAGATAATGAAATCAGGTCAGAAAGTTGTGATGGTTACTTTGCGCTGAAAGGGGTATAGTTTTTTGAAAAATTTAGCTTACTTTTCTAACCAACCTATTTAGCGATGTTATTTGCACACCTCTGGAGCAGGTGGGACTTGAACCTGGGTCTCCTTGTCTAAGAGTAGGGATGTGACCATGACACCACAAGATTAACCCCAAAAGAGCCAGAGTTACATTATTAAGCCAAGTAGAACAAGCTGAGAATAGTGAAGTGAAAAACGCCAGCATTTATTGAATGTGGGCAAATGGATGCTAATGTGAATTTGACTAGGAGAAAGTGAAAATATTAAGTGGCTGATAGGAAACATTAGGAACACAGAAACAGGAATAGACTATTCAGCACCTCAAGCGGGTTCCTGAATTAAATACAATCATGGCTGATATGTGGGTCTGACCACTTTGGCCCATATCCCTTAATACCTTTGCTTAACACATATTTATCTATCTCAGATTTTTAAATATCTATTCACTTGTGGGACATAGACGTTGCTAGCTGGCCAACATTTATTGCCCAACCCCAGCTGCTTTTCAGAAGGTGGTGGTGAGCTGCATTTTTAAGCCGCTGTAGTCCACATGCTGTAGTTTGACCCATAATGCATTAGGGAGGGAATTCCAGGATTTTAATGACAGTGAAGGAGCAGTGACACATTTCCAAGACAGGATGGTGAGCGGCTTGGAAGGGAGCCTGCAGGGAGTGGTGCTTCCCTGCTATATTTGTCCTTCCACATGGAAATGGTCATGAGTTTGGAAGGTGCTGTCTGAGGGTTTTTGGTAAATTTGTGTGTATCTTGTAGATAGTACACACTGCTGCTACTGATGGGAGTGCACGTTTGTGGATGTGGTGCTCATCATGTGGGCTGCTTTGTCCTGGATGGTGTCAAGCTTTCTGATTGTTATTGGAGCTCTACCCATCCAGGCAAGTGACAGGCTTTAGGTAGTCAAAAATTGAGTAACTTGCTCAGCTTTCCTAGCCTCTTAACCGTGACTGTTTATCTCATGAGACCAGTTGAGTTGCTAGTCAGTGGTAGCCCCAAAAGTTGACAATGGGGGACTCATGATCATAAAATAATTGAGTGTCAAAGGGCAGTAGTTAGATCGTCTCTTTTTGAAGATGGTCATTGCCCGGCATTTCTGTGGTGCGCATGTTAATTGCCACTTGTCAGCCCAATCTTAGATATTGTCTAATCTTGGGGTAAAAAATGAGGTCTGCAGATGCTAGGGATCACAGTTGAAAATGTGTTGCTGGTTAAAGCACAGCAGGTTAGGCAGCATCCAAGGAATAGGAAATTCGACGTTTCGGGCATAAGCCCTTCATCAGGAATTGTCTAATCTTGGACTGTTTCAGTATCTGAACAGTTGCAAATGGTGCTGAATATTGTGCAATCATCAGTGAACATTCACACTTCTGCCCTGATGATGGAGGGTGCATCATTGATGAAGCAGCTGAAGATGTTTGAGCCCAGGACATGACCCTGAGGAACTCCTGCAGAGATATCCTGGAGCTAGAACATAGAACAATATACAGCACAGAACAGGCCCTTCAGCCCACAAAGTTGTGCCGAATATTTGTCCTAGCTTAAACACCTATCCATGTACCTATCCAATTGCCGCTTAAAGGTCACCAATAATTCTGACTCTGCCACTCCCACAGGCAGCGCATTCCATGCCCCCACCACTCTCTGGGTAAAGAACCTACCCCTGACATCCCCCCTATACCTTCCACCCTTCACCTTAAATTTATGTCCCCTTGTAACACTCTGTTGTACCTGGGGAAAAAGTCTCTGACTGTCTACTCTATCTATTCCCCTGATCATCTTATAAACCTCTATCAAGTCACCCCTCATCCTTAGCTGTTCCACTGAGAAAAGGCCTAGCACTCTCAACCTATCCTCGTATGACCTATTCTCCATTCCAGGCAACATCCTGGTTAATCTCCTCTGCACCCTCTCCAAAGCTTCTACATCTTTCCCAAAGTGAGGCGACCAGAACTGCACATAGTACTCCAAATGTGGCCTTACCAAGGTCCTGTACAGCTGCAACATCACCTCACGACTCTTGAATTCAATCCCTCTGCTAATGAATGCTAATACACCATAGGCCTTCTTACAAGCTCAATCCACCTGAGTGGCAACTTTCAAAGAGCTATGAACATAGACCCAAAGATCCCTCTGCTCCTCCACCTTACTAAGAACCCTACCGTTAACCCTGTATTCCGCATTCTTATTTGTCCTTCCAAAATGGACAACCTCACACTTGACAGGGTTGAATTCCATCTGCCACTCCTCAGCCCAGCTCTGCATCATATCTAAGTCCCTTTGCAGCTGACAATAGCCCTCCTCACTATCCACAACGCCACCAATCTTCGTATCGTCTACAAATTTACTGACCCACCCTTCGACTCCCTCTTCTAAGTCATTAATAAAAATTACAAACAGCAGACGACCCAGAATTGAGGTGATTGACTTCCAACAATTACATTCATCATCCTATGTATCTGGTATGACCCCAATCAGTGGAGAGTTTGCCCCCTGATACCCATTTGTTCCAGTTTCGCTAGGGCTCCTGGATGCCTCACTTCGTTGAATGCAGCCTTGTAGTCAAGGACTGTCACTCTTACCTCTTCTGTGGAATTCAGCTCTTTTGTCCATGTTTGAACCAAGGTTGTAATGAGGTCAGGAGATGAGTGGCCCTGATGGAACCCAAACTGGCCATCACCGGAGCAGGGTTATTGCTGAGCAGGTACTGCTTGGGGTGACTGTTGATGACACCTTCCATCACTTTCCTGATGATCATCTGTAGACTGATGGAACAGTAGATTAGATTAGATTACTTAAGTGTGGAAACAGGCCCTTCGGCCCAACAAGTCCACACCGACCCGCCAAAGCGCAACCCACCCATACCCCTACATTTACCGAACACTACGGGCAATTTAGCATGGCCAATTCACCTGACCCGCACATCTTTGGACTGTGGGAGGAAACCGGAGCACCCGGAGGAAACCCACGCAGACATGGGGAGAACGTGCAAACTCCACACAGTCGGTCGCCTGAGTCGGGAACTGAACCCAGGTCTCAGGCGCTGTGAGGCAGCAGTGCTAACCACTGTTAAAGACCTTAAAGACACTTTGGACATCCACCGTATTTAACTTCATACCATCTAAAAAGTACCTGGACCTATCTTTTTTCAGTCCAAAATGGATAGCCTCATACTTGCTTTACATTGAACTCTATCTACCTCAGATTATTCCCATTCACTTAGTCTATCAATATTCCTTCATAATTTTATGCTATAATCCCCATATTGTCTACAATGCCACCTAACTTTGTGTCATCACTAAATTTGGATAGATGATGTTCCATGCCATTATCTAAGTCATTAATTAATAATTGAGGCCCTAATACAAACTCTTGTCGGACACTGGTCACATGCTGCCAATTTGAGTGCCTACCCATTATCACTACTCTCTGTCACCTGCCACTTAACCAATTTTCCAGCCACATCAGTAATTTGCACTTGTGAACTTCTAACTTAGTTAACAATCTCTCATGCAGAATTTATATCAACTACCTTGTGGAAGATCATATTAACAGCATCCATAGACATTCCTCTGTCCACTACTTCAGTCACATTTTTAAAAACTCAGTGAAGGTTTTCAGGCATGACCTACATGTCATGAATGCATGCTGGCTGTTCTGGGTTTAATGAAAAGTTTCAATATGTTCAGTTAACTCTTTTTCTTAAGACCATAAGACCAGAAGACATAGGAGTGGAAGTAAGGCCATTCAGCCCATTGAGTCCACTCCGCCATTCAATCATGGCTGATGGGCATTTCAACTCCACTTACCCGCATTCTCCCCGTAGCCCTTAATTCCTCGAGACATCAAAAATCTATCAATCTCGGCCTTGAAGACATTTAGAGTCCCGGCCTCCACTGCACTCTGCGGCAATGAATTCCACAGGCCCACCACTCTCTGGCTGAAGAAATGTCTCCGCATTTCTGTTCTGAATTAACCCCCTCTAATTTTAAGGCTGTGTCCACGGGTCCTAGTCTCCTCACCTAACGGAAAAAATTTCCTAGCGTCCACCCTTTCCAAGCCATGTATTATCTTGTAAGTTTCTATTAAGTCTCCCCTTAATCTTCTAAACTCCAATGAATACAATCCAAGGATCCTCAGCCGTTCCTCGTATGTTAGACCAACCATTCCAGGGCTGCAAATGTGTTGCTGGTCAAAGCACAGCAGGTTAGGCAGCATCTCAGGAATCGAGAATTCGACGTTTCGAGCATAAGCCCTTCATCAGGAATAAGAGAGAGAGAGCCAAGCAGGCTGAGATAAAAGGTAGGGAGGAGGGACTAGGGGGAGGGGCGATGGAGGTGGGATAGGTGGAAGGAGGTCAAGGTGAGGGTGATAGGCCGGAGTGGGGTGGGGGCGGAGAGGTCAGGAAGAGGATTGCAGGTTAGGAGGGCGGTGCTGAGTTGAGGGAACCGACTGAGACAAGGTGGGGGGAGGGGAAATGAGGAAGCTGGAGAAATCTGAATTCATACCTTGTGGTTGGAGGGTTCCCAGGCGGAAGATGAGGCGCTCCTCCTCCAGCCTGCTTGGCTCTCTCTCTCTTATTCCTGGTGAAGGGCTTATGCTCGAAACGTCGAATTCTCTATTCCTGAGATGCTGCCTAACCTGCTGTGCTTTGACCAGCAACACATTTGCAGCTGTGATCTCCAGCATCTGCAGACCTCATTTTTTACTCAACCATTCCAGGGATCATCCGTGTGAATCTCCGCTGGACACGCTCCAGTGCCAGTATGTCCATCCTGAGGTGTGGGGACCAAAACTGGACACAGTACTCCAAAAGGGGCCTAACCAGAGCTTTATAAAGTCTCAGTAGCACAAAGGTGCTTTTATATTCCAACCCTCTTGAGATAAATGACAACATTCCATTCGCTTTCTTAATCACGGACTCAACTGCATGTTTACCTTTAGAGAATCCTCGACTAGCACTCCCAGATCCCTTTGTACTTTGGCTTTACGAATTTTCTCACGTTTAGAAAGTAGTCTATGCTTTTTTTTCTTTTTTCTAAAGTGCAAGCGCTTGCATTTGCTCACGTTGAATTCCATCAGCCATTTCCTGGACCACTCTCCCAAACTGTCTAGATCCTTCTGCAGCCTCCCCACTTCCTCAGTACTACCTGCCTGTCCACCTAACTTTGTATCATCGGCAAACTTCGCTAGAATGCCCCCAGTCCCTTCATCTTGTTTATAGACACCCCGACAACACACGTTATGCAATTAGAGTGCTAACTTGAACTGGCTGTCTGGACCATGGAGCCATAGGGTGGCCTGCAGAGAGGAGTGAGGTATTGTCTAGAGGAGGGGGCACTGGACACTGCATAGGTGCCATCTCAGTAGACCATCAGCAGTAGCAAGACTAGAAGATAAGAAAATGGTTACTTTTTTACCTCTGTTCACTTATGAAAATTCTCACAGAGGCATTGTGGTTTGTCAACTACTGTCCTCTCTGGGGGTGTTGTTGATTGTAGTGATACAATCAGTGAGTAGTCTAAGTTCTTTCTGTGTCTCTTAGGGGGCCTGCAGTCAGCAACCGACAAAGTCACAGAACATAGCTCATCGCCAGACTCAATGGCAGGGCAAGACTCCACAAAACCAGGTCATCCACCTACCAATGCAGACACAATCACCTTGGTGGGGCCAGATTGTATGTTTGAGTCAGAAATGCAGAATGTGCAGCGCATCATGAATGAGTAGGAGAAGAGCAAAGTAGTGTCAACTATGCAGATCCCTTCAGGCTATGGAGGACAGACATAGGCATACTTGCATGGGGAAGATGCTGTGCCTTAGGTGAATCAAACAGGAGGATTGGGGTTCCTGAACGGAAGACATTTCTCAGCTAGTACACTGCAGACAAAGGAGCAGCACTCGTATTCCATCATAGTTCAGGCATCTTAATGCATATGCTCCTTCATCAGCAGAGTGGCGTCCCTCATAGAGGGTCAAGTCTACAGGTGCAGGAGCACCTAATGGAAACCTGCAGGAAGAGTACCACACTGTACAGCATCAACCAATTCAAGTCGTAGAAAGATGTGGAGAGTTGATGGCAACTACATCCCAGTGAGTGGCCTCTTGAAGTTTTCAAGAATATAATGAAAGGGCTGGGGAAGTCAAAGAGGCTCATGAAGGGGTTCTGTCATGGCTCTTAGCCCCTCTGTCTCAGGAAACATTCAAGCAGCGAGACCCTGTAATAGACACTGTCCCTGCAAAGGTAATGTGTAGTATCCTGCAGAGGACAGCTGTAGGTGCAACAAAGGTGAGGATGGGAGTCAGAGGAACACAATCAGATATTGGTACAGTGCAGCAGACTGCCTCCACCTCAGCGGAGTGGCAGAAACTTGTGGGAGTGAGTGTGAGTGAAAGGTATCAAATTGATAGTCATACGTAATGATTGTTTTTATTTGTTCACAAGATGTGGGCAGCACTTCCAGGCCAGTGTTTGTTGCCCAAGGCATTGGTTAGCAGCCATCTTGAACTACTGCAATGGATATAATGTAGACACACTCACACTGTTGTTAGGAAGGGAATTTAAGGATTTTAACCCAGCAACAGTGAAGCAATGACAATATGACTACGAGTCAGAATAGTGAGTGGCTTGGAGAGGAAATTGAGGTGGTGGCACTCCCTTGTAACTGCTGACCTTGTCCTTCTCAGTGTTAAAAGTCATGAGTAGAAGGTACAACTGAGGGAGCCTGGATGATTTATTATGGTGCACCTTGTAAATTGTACACGTAATTGTCATTTTGTGCCAGTAACAAGTAGTACAGGTGGTGGATGGGCTGCCATTAATTGTTAGAGACTTTTTCCCAGGGCAGAAATGGCTATCACAAGGGGGCATAATTTTAAGGTGATTGTTGAAAGGTTTAAGGCAGATATCAGAGGTAGGTTCTTTACACAGAGTGTGGAGGGTGCGTGGAATGCACTGCCAGCATTGGTAGCTGAGTCAGATACATTCTGGGCATTGAAGCAACTCTTGGCTAGGCACATGGATGATAGTAAAATGAAGGGTATGTAGGTTAGTTTGATCTTAGAGTAGGATAAAAGGTCAGCACAACATCAACGGCTGTAGGGCCTGTACTGTACTGTACTGTTCTTTGTTCTATGTTCCACGTTCTATGTTAAAGGTGCAGCCTAACCAGTGTCACTGTGCAGGAACACAATTAACAGATTAAGCCTATACCTGTTGCCAGAACCACTAGCAACTGAAAATCTCAACTAAAAGGTCAAAAATACAGACACATTGATTCCTTTAATGAATAATCAGCTAATGCATTTAGTAGTCCATCAAACTTTCAGAACATTAGGTTATGAAAATACATATTTTCCTGTATCTTCAGTTGTATTCATTCAGAATTTTATTCAATTTCAACTCTATTTACTTCACTATTCATGGATTATTTTGCCCATTGCATCAGTTAGGGAGCGCTTTTAAATTGTCTTGTTACCCTATAACTAATTCATCTTTTGATTTCCTGGTGAATGTTTTTTTTCTTCAGAGAAACTTTACTTTTCATTAGCCAAGAAATATGCAATGATTGTATTTCTCTCTTTAATTTATGGGCGGCACGGTGGCACAGTGGTTAGCACTGCTGCCTCACAGCGCCTGAGACCCGGGTTCATTTCCCGACTCAGGCGACCGACTGTGTGGAGTTTGCACGTTCTCCCCGTGTCTGCGTGGGTTTCCTCCGGGTGCTCCGGTTTCCTCCCACAGTCCAAAGATGTGCGGGCCAGGTGAATTGGCTATGCTAAATTGCCCGTAGTGTTGCACATAGTGTTAGGTAAGGGGTAAATGTAGGGGTATGGGTGGGTTTCGCTTCGGCGGGTCGGTGTGGACTTGTTGGGCCAAAGGGCCTGTTTCCACACTGTAAGTCTAATCTAATCTAATTATAAGCCTGACATTTTGAACTGCAAGATATCACACGTGCAAGGAATATGTTACACCCTATGTGAGCAAATCATTGTCAAAAAACAGTTCCTATTTTTTGAGGTACATCTGACCAGGCAGAAAGACAAGGTGGAAATCTATTGACGAACAAGTCATATTCAATTGTGATCATTATCAACACAAAACATAAAATAATTTAAAATAAATAATCAGTGTAAGGAGGTAAAAAGAAATGAATAAAACTACTCAAAGTAGTTTTGAAAATATTCAGAAAATGAATAGTGAAGGTATCCACCCAACACCGGGGATGGGTAAGGGGACTTTGAAAGTATGGAGACCTGAGAACAAAGAAGCAGTTGCTGTTTATTATTCTAACCTTATCCAAACTTAGATGATACATTTGCTCCACTGCTTGAATGATTGGAGATGAGCTGGTCCTGTAATATCTAAAAATGAGCATTTCATTCACGTGCTGTTTTGTTGTTCTTCACTGCAATTCACAGAATGTCCACTATAATCGTTGTAGATTGTGCACTTCTGTGAGAAACTTGGTGAGAAGTTACATTTTTAAAATATAATTAAGCTTACTGTACCAAGTAACTTTTTCTAACAACCTGATTTTAACTGATCAGGTTGTGGCTATACATCAACATACATGCCAAGTGAGTTTTGGGAACATTTGTAGCTCAGGTTGAGGTTCCGGATTTAGGTTTGCTCACTGAGCTGCAAGCTTCATGCTCATTTTTTTACCATACTAGATAACATCTTCAGTGTGCCTCCGGACAAAGCGTTGCTGATGATTCCTGCTTTCTATTTATATGCTTGGGTTTCTTTGGGTTGGTGATGTCATTTCCTGTGTTGATGTCATTTCCTGTGGTGATCAGGTCCAAGTCAATGTGTTTGTTGATAGAGTTTCGGTTGCAATGTCATGCTTCTAGGACCCGATATACCACCCCCTGAGAAAAAGAACAGACATCACCACAGGAAATGACATCACCAACCCAAACATATAAATAGAAAGCAGGAAACATCAACAATGCTTTGTCTGGAGGCTCACTGAAGATGTTACCTAGTATGGTGACGAAATGTCTGAAAGTGAACCTTCCAGCTCAGCGAGCAGACCTACATCCATACATGCCACATGTAAAATGCGAATCATTGTGGGAGTGGGTGGTTACCATCTGGAAATCTGAAAAGGAACAGTCATTTGTATTAAATTAATGTGGCCTGGTTTATTGAATTAACTAATTGTCCAAAGTTACCTTTAATTATCAAAGCACCTACACCTCTCCTCTCTTTCCACCTTTAAAGCCGCCATTTAAACCTACTTCTTCAATCAAAGGTTTGGCCGTCTGCCCTAATATTTTATGTGGTTCAGTCTTACTTTCTTTTCATAATATTCTTGTGAAGCAATTTGGAGCATCTTATTACATCAAAGACAAGTTGTTGCTTGTATGATGTTGTTTGTTTTAATTTCTTCATGTTAAAAGTAATTGGATCTCAGCTCAGTACACCTCTGCAGGAGCTTGTCAGGATAATTTCTTAGGCCCAAACATCTTTAGCTCCTTCATCAATGACTTTCCTTCCATCATAACAGAACTGGCTCTAAGGTAGAAGACAGAGGGCGGTGGTGGAGGGTTGTTCTTCAGATTGGAGGCCTGTGACCAGTGGGGTGCCACAAAGATCAGTGCTGGACCCTCTACTTTTTGTCATTTACATAAATGATTTGGATGCGAGCATAACAGGTACAGTTAGTAAGTTTGCAGATGGCACCAAAATTGGAGGTGTAGTGGACAGTGAAGAGGGTTACCTCAGATTACAACAGGATCTGGACCAGATGGGCCAATGGGCTGAGAAGTGCCAGATGGAGTTGAATTCAGATAAATGCGAGGTGCTGCATTTTGGGAAAGTAAATCTTAGCAGGACTTATGCACTTAATGGAAAGGTCCTAGGGAGTGTTGCTGAACAAAGAGACCTTGGAGTGCAGGTTCATAGCTCCTTGAAAGTGGAGTCGCATGTAGATAGGATCGTGAAGAAGGTGTTTGGTCTGCTTTCCTTTATTGGTCAGAGTATTGAGTACAGGAGTTGGGAGGTCATGTTGTGAGTGTATAGGACATTGGTTAGGCCACTGTTGGAATATTGCGTGCAATTCTGGTCTCCTTCCTATCGGAAAGGTGTTGTGAAACTTGAAAGGGTCCAGAAAAGATTTACAAGGATGTTGCCAGGGTTGGAGGATTTGAGCTACAGGGAGAGGCTGAACATGCTGGGGCTGTTTTCCCTGGAGTGTCAGAGGCTAAGGGATGACCTTATAGAGGTTTACAAAATTATGAGGGACATGGATAGACAAAGTCTTTTCCCTGCGGTCGGAGAGTCCAAAACTAGAGGGCATAGGTTTAGGGTGAGAGGGGAAAGATATAAAAGAGACCTAAGAAGCAACTTTTTCACGCAGAGGGTGGTATGTATATGGAATGAGCTGCCAGAGGATGTGGTGGAGGCTGGTACAATTGCAACATTTAAGAGGCATTTGGATTGGTATATGAATAGGAAGGGTTTGGAGGGATATGGGCCTGGTGCTGGCAGGTGGGACTGGATTGGGTTGGGATATCTGGTCGGCATGGACAGGTTGGACCGAAGGGTCTGTTTCCATGCTGTACATCTCTATGACTCTATGACTCTATAAGGTCAGAACTGGGGAGGTTGAGTGATGATTGTACAATATTCAGCATCATTCACAATTCCTCAGATAATGAAACAGTCCATGTTCAAATGCAACAAGATTTGGACAATATTGAAGATTAGGCTGACAAGTGGAAAATAACATTCATGCCTCACAAATGCCAGACTATGACCATCACCAGTAAAAGACAATCTAAATACCACCCTTTGGCATCTCACACTATCAAAATCATTGACCAGAAACACAACTAGACTCACCACATAAGCACAGTGGTTACAGAAACAGGTCAGATGTTAGGAATACTATGCCGAGTAACTCACCTCCTGACTCCCCACAGCGTGTCCACCATATAAAAGGCACAAGTCAGGAGTCTGATGGAATACTCCCCACTTGCCTGGATGAGTCCAGTTCCATCAGCACTCAAGAAGCTTGACACCATCCAGGACAAAGCAGCCCACTTGATCAGCACTACATCCACAAGTATCCACTCCCTCCACCACAGGTGCTCAGTATCAGCAGTGTGTACTATCTACAGGATGCACTGCAAAAATTCACCAAAAATTCTCAGACAGCACCTTCTAAACCCACGTGTTTTCTATGTAGAATGGTAAGAGTAGTCAATATATGGGAACACCACGACCTGCAAGTTCCCCTCCAAGCCACTCACCATCCTGACTTGGAAATATATTGTCATTACTTTACTGTTGCTGGGTCAAAATCCTGGAATTCCCTCACTAAGGGCATTGTGGGTCAACCCACTGCAGGTGGACTGAAGCAGTTCAAGAAAGCAGCTCACCACTACCTTCTCACGGGCAAGTAGAGAGGGTCAATGAATGATAGCCCAGCCAGCAACGCCCATATTGCACAAATGAACATTAAAAAAACTTAGTCAGAGTCCAGAGAGGGGAAGGTGGTGAGCAACCAAGAAAAATGGATTGCCAGGTCTGTTTCGTATGCATTATATATCTCATAGAGTCACAGTCATAGAGGCATGCAGCACAGAAACAGACTCTGCAGTCCAACCTTTGCTAAGATCAGAGTGATGCTGGAAAAGCACAGCAGGTTGGGCAGCATCCAAGGAGCAGGAATATTGACATTTCGGGCAAAAGCCCTGCATCAGGAATAGAGGCAGGAAGCCTCCAGGGTGGAGAGATAAATGGGGGGAGAGAGGCTGGGGAGAAGGAAGCAAAGAGTACAATAGGTGAATGGGGGTGGGGATTGAGGTGAAAGGTCAGAGGGGAGGGTGGAGTGGATAGGTGGGAAGGGAGATTGGCAGGCAGGACAGGACATGAGGACAGTGCTGAGCTGGAAGGTTGGAACTGAGGTAAGGTGGGGAGAGGGGAAATGAGGAAACTTGTGACGTCCACATTGATGCCCTGGGGTTGAAGTGTTCCGAGGCGGAAGATGAGGCGTTCTTCTTCCAGGCATCAGGTGGTGAGGGAGCAGCAGTGGAGGAGGCCCAGGACCTGCATGTCCTCAGCAGAGAGGGAGGGGGAGTTGAAATATTGGGCCATAGGGCGGTATGGTTGATTGGTGCGGGTGTCCCCAATATGTTCCCTGAAGCGCTCTGCTAGGAGGCATCCAGTCTCCCCAATGTAGAGGAGACTGCAAAGGAAGCAACAGATACAATAAATGACATTGGTGGATGTGCAGGCAAAGATTTGATGGATGTGGAAGGCTCCTATGGGGCCTTGGATGGTGGTGAGGGAGGTGGTGTGGGCGCAGGTTTTGCAATTCCTGCGGTGGCAGGGGAGGGTGGGTTGTAGGGGGGTGTGGACCTGACCAGGTGGTCACGGAGCGAACTGTCTTTGCGGAAAGCAAAAAGGGGCGGGGAGGGAAATATATCCCTGGTGGTGAGGTCCGTTTGGAGGTGACAGAAATGTCAGCAGATGATTTGGTTAATGTGAAGTTTGGGAGGGTGGAAAGTGAGGACTGGGGGGGTTCTGTCCTTGTTATGGTTGGAGGGGTGGGGCTTGAGGGCGGAGGTGCGGGATGTGGATGAGATGTGTTGGAGGGCATCTTCAACCATGTGAGAAGGGAAATTGCGACCTCTAAACAAGGAGGCCATCTGGTGTGTTCTGTGGAGGAACTGGTCCTCCTGGGAGCAGATATGGTGGAGGAATTGGGAATATGGGTTGGCATTTTTGTAGGAGGTGGAGTGGGAAGAGGTATAATCCAGGTAGCTGTGGGAATCAATGTGTTTGTAAAAAATGTCAGTGTCAAGTCGTCAATGATGGCGATGGAGAGGTCCAGGAAGGAGAGGGAGGTGTCAGAGATGGTCCAGGTGAATTTAAGGTCAGGGTGGAACGTGTTGGTGAAGTTGATGAACTGCTCGACCTCCTTACGGGACCACAAGGTGGCGCTGATGCGATCATCAACGTAGTGCAAGAACAGGTGGGGAGTGGTGCCGGTGTAATTACGGAAGATGGACTGTTCTACGTAGCCAACAAAGAGACAGGCATAGCTGGGGCCCATGCGGGTGCCCATGACTACCCCTTTGGTCTGGAGGAAGTGGGGATTTGAAGGAGAAATTGTTAAGGGTGAGGACCAGTTCAGCCAAACAATTGAGAGTGTCGGTGGAAGGGTACTGTTGGGGATGTCGGGAGAGGAAGAAACGGAGGGCTTGGAGGGCCCTGGTCATGGCGGATGGAGGTGTAGAGGGACTGGATATCCATGGTGAAGATGAGGCACTGGGGGCCGGAGAAACGGAAGTCTTGGAGGAGGTGGAGGGCGTGGGTGGTGTCTCGAATGTATATGGGGAGTTCCTGGACTCAGGGGGGATAGTGTCGAGGTAGGTGGAGATGAGTTCAGTTGGGCAGGAGCATGCTGAGACAATAGGTCAGCCAGGGTGATCAGGCTTGTTGATCTTGGGAAGGAAGTAGAATCGGGCGGTGTGGGTCTGCAGCAACCAGCTATCCTAAATTAATCTAGTCGCATTTCCTAGCATTTGGCCCATAACTCTCTCAACTCTTCCTATTCATATACCAATCCAGGTGCCTTTTAAACATTGCAATTGCACTAGCTTCCACCACTTCGTCTGGCAGCTCATTCCATACACGCAACACCCTCTATGTGAACAGGTTGCTCCCTAGGCACCTTTTAAATCATTTCCCTCTCACCTTAAACCTATGCCCTTTTGTTTTGCACTCCCCTACCCCTGTGAAAAGACCTTTATTATTTATCATATTTATGCCCCTTATGATTTTATAAAATTCTAGAACATCACCCCTCAGCCTCTACATTTCAGGGAAAATAGCCCCAGACTACTCAACCTCTCTTATAGCTCAAACCTGCCAACCCAGGCAACATTCTTATAAGTCTTTTCTGAACACTTTCAAGTTTTGTAACTTCTTTCCAATAGCAAGGAGACCAGAATTTAATGTAGTATTCCAAACGTGGCTGAACTAATATCCTGTACAACCAAAACATGATCTCCCAACTCTGATACACAATGCACTGACCAATACAGGCATATGTACCAAATGGCTTCTTCACCACTCTGGACTTGGGATTCCACTTTCAAGAAATTATGAACCTGCACCCCAAGGTCTCCTTGTTTGGCAATGCACTCAAGGACCTTATCATTAAGTGTATGTCCTGCCCTGAGTTGCCTTTCCAAAATGCAGCAAATCACATTTATCTAAACTAAATTCTATCTGTCACCCTTTGGCCCTTTGCATCATCTGATCAAGGTCCCGTTGTACTCTGAGGTAACCTTCTGCGCTGTTCACTACGTCCATTTTTGGTGTCATCTACAAACTTACTAACCATATCTCCTATATTCACTTGCAAATCGTTTCTATAAATGACAAAAAAAGCACTGGATCCAGGCACCAATGCTTGTGGCCCTGCTGGTCTCAGGCCTCCAATCTGAAAAGCAACGCACTACCACCCTCTGTCTCCTACCTTCAAGTTATTTTGTATCCAAAAGGTTAGCCCTCTACCGTATTCCATGTGATCTAACCTTGCTAACTAGTTTACCATGTGGAAACTTGTTGAACATGTTGCTGAAGTCCATTTGGATCACATCCATCGCTCTCCCTTCACCAATCTAATTAATCGCTTGTTCAAAAAACTCAGTCATAGAATCATAGAGTCACAGAGATGTACAGCATGGAAACAGACCCTTCGGTCCAACCTATCTATGCCAACCAGATATCCCAACCCAATCTAGTCCCACTGCCTGGCCCATATCACTCCAAACCCTTCCTATTCATATACCTATTCAAATGCCTCTTAAATGTTGCAATTGTACCAGCCTCCATCACATCCTCTGGCAGCTCATTCCATACACGTACTACCCTCTGCGTGAAAAAGTTGCCCCTTAGGTCTCTTTTAAATCTTTCCCCTCTCACCGTAAACCTGTGCCCTCTAGTTCTGGACTCCCCGACCCCAGGGAAAAGACTGTCTATTTACCCTATCCATGTCCCTCATAATTTTGTAAACCTCTATAAGGTCACCCCTCAGCCTCCGATGCTTCAGGGAAATCAGCCCCAACCTGTTCAGCCTCTCCCTGTAGCTCAAATCCTCCAATCCTGGCAATATCCTTGTAAATCTTTTCTGAACCCTTTCAAGTTTCGCAACATCTTTCCGATAGGAAGGAGACCAGAATTGCATGTAATATTCCAAGAGTGGCCTAACCAATGTCCTGTACAGCCGCAACGTGACCTCCCAACACCAGTAAAGAATTCCCATGCACGAAGCCATGTTGACTTTCCCTAATCAGCCCTTGTCTTTCCAAATAAATGTAAATACTGTTCTTCAGAATCACCTCCAACAATTTGCTCACCGCTGATGTCAGGTTCACCAGCCTATAATTGCTTAGCTTTTCCTTACCACATTTCTTAAATAATGGGTCCATGTTAGCCAACCTCCAGTCTTCTGTCATCTCAGCCTTGGCTATCAATGATACAAGGGACTCAGCAATTACTTCCCTAGCTTCCCTCAAAATTCCAGGGTATACCTGATCAGGTCTTGGGAGATTATCCCTGTTGTGCATTTTAAGATGCCTGACACCTCCTTGACTTCAGTATGGATACATTTCAAGATGTCACTATTTATTTCTCCAAGTTCTCTAGCTTCCATATCCTGCTGTATGGTAAATACTGATGCGAAATACACGTTTAGTATCTGTACCTGTCTCCTGTGGTTCCACACTTATGAGGCCTTGTTGTTCCTTAAGGGAGCTATTATCTTCCTAGTTACTCTTTTGTCCTTAATATATTTGTACAATCTCTTTGGATTCTTCTTAACCCTATTTGCCAAAGCTATCTCATATCCCCTTTTTGCCCTCCTGATTTCCCTCATGAGTATACTCCTACTGCCCTTATACTTTCCTAGGGATTCACTTGATCCCGGCTATCCAACTTTGATACATGCTTCCTTGTTTTTCTTGACCACAAGCTCTATTTACTAGTCATCCAGTATTCCCTACACCTACCAGCCTTGCCTTCACTCTAATAGGAATGTACTATCTCTGGATCAATGTCCTCTGAATTCTTTTTCTATAACTCCACATTTCTGTGTGACCTCTGATAAAATAAATTCACCAGCTCTAATATGCGGTCAAAACAATTCACCTTGGAGGGGCCAGGTTAGATCTCTGAAAATGTTGCTACTTTTTTTTCCTATCCAGAAGCAGAAGTAAACAAACCGGAGGTGATGTGGACACCAGGAGGGTGCTGGGAAGATAAGGAAACTGCTTAAATACTTACCTTCAAAGCCCACAGCCTTTTTCCTGTCCGGGAGCAGCGGGAGACACAGCAGAGGTGACATGGAGACCGGGAGAGAGCCGGGAAGGTATATTTGGGCAGTGGCTAAACCCGAGATACTACATGTGTAGCATCTCCCTCCCGCCCCTCCACCTCCAACTAGAAGAAAAAGACTCTGTAAGGGTAAAGGTTTTATTTTCTCTTTTTCTTTCTTTCTTTTTCATATATTTAAGTGCATTGTTTGGTTTTAGTTAGTTGTTATAAAGCTAAACTTACATTGGCAGAGGATCTCAGACTCGTGGTATGTGCCTCTTGCCTAATGTGGGAGCTCAGGGATGTGACTGATGTTCCTGACTCTTACACTTGCAAGAAGTGTGTCCAGCTGCAGCTCTTGTTTGACCGCATGATGGTTCTGGAGCTGCGGATGGACTCCCTGTGGAGCATCCGCGATGCTGGGGAGGTCGTGGATAGCACATTTAGTGAACTGGTCACAGCACAGGTTAGAATTGCTGAGGGAGACAGTGAATGGGTGACTAAATGACAGAAAAAGACTAGGAAGGCAGTGCATGTGTCCCCTGTAGTCATCTCCCTCCAAAACATGTATACCGTTTTGGATACTGTTGGAGAGGTAGCTCATCAGGGGAGGGCAGCAGTTGCCAGGATCATGGCACATGGTTGGAGTTGCATTGCTGGTCAGGGATGATTTCACGACTGTACTAAAGGAGGACATTATGGAGGGCTTGAGTAGTGAGGCATTATGGGTGGAGCTGAGAAATAAGAAGGGTGCAGTTACATTGTTGGGGCTGTATTACAGGCCTCCCAACAGTGAGCGTGAGGTAGAAGAACAAATAGGTAAACAGATATGGAAAGATGTGGAGGCAATAGAGTAGTGGTGATGGGAGATTTTAATTTTCCCAACATTGATTGGGATACACTTAGTGTCAGAGGTTCGAATGGGCTAGAATTTGTAAGAAGCGTCCAGGAGAGTTTTCTAAAGCAGTATGTCAATAGTCCGACGAGGGAAGGGGCCATATTGGACCTGGTACTGGGGAATGAGCCAGGCCAGGTGGTAGAATTTGCAGTGGGGGGATTTCTTTGGGAACAGTGACCACAACTCTGTAAGTTTTAAAATACTCATAGACAAAGATGAAAGTAGTCTTAAGGGAAGAGTACTAAGCTGGGCCAAGGCCAATTATATCAAAATTAGTTAAGAGTTGGGAAATGTGGATTGGACACAGCTACTTGAAGGGAAGTCCACATTTGAGATGTGGGAGGCTTTCAAAGATAGGTTAAAGATAGTGCAGGATAGGCATGTCCTGTTGAAGACAAAGGATAGGAAGGGCAAGATTCGTGAACCATGGATGACAGGAGAAATTGTACGACTAGCCAAGAGGAAAAGGGAAGCGCAGCATAAAGTCCAGGTGGCTAAGAACAGAACGGGCCCTGGAGGAATATTGGAAGAGTAGGACCAGTCTTAAATGAGGAATCAAGCGGGCTAAAAGGGTTCATGAAATAGCTTTAGCGAGCAGAATTAAGGAGAATCCCAAAACCTTTTATTCTTATATAAGAAGCAAGTGGGTAACTAGAGAAAGGATTGGTCCACTAAAGGATAATGAAGGAAGGCTGTGTGTTGAACCTGAGAGAATGGGTGAGATTCTGAATGATTACTTTGCATCAGTGTTCACTGAGGAGAGGAACATGATGAATGTTGAGATTAGAGATAGAAGTTTGATTAGTCTGGATCACATTGACATAAGTAGGGAAGAAACACATTACATCAGTTGTCATGTTCTGGCTCTACAGGACATTGTGAGCCCATTTTTTGAGTATGCACACAGTTCCGGTTGCCCTGCTATAGGAAGGATATTATTAACTTGGAGAAGGTGCAGAAAAGATTTACCAGGACTTACCGAGACTGGAGGGTTTGAATTATAAGGAGAGGTTAGATAGGCTGGGATTTCCTTTCACTGGAGCATGGATGTTGAGAATTGACCTTATAATGAAGGGTGCAAATTCAGTTAATAGTAGTTGTCCTTTCCCTAAGATGGGGGTTTTCAAGATGAGGGGGTCGGCATGGGCGAGTTGGACCAAAGGGTCTGCTTCTGTGCTGTACATCTCTAAGACTCTATGTGTTGGGTAGGCAAAAGGTTATTAAGGTGGACAAATCCCCAGGACCGGATGGGATCAATCCCAGGTTGCTGATGGAGGCGAGAGAGGAAATAGCTAGGGCCCTGACAGATATCTTTGTGGCATCCTTAAACACAGGTGGGGTGCTGGAGGACTGGAGGGTTGCTCACGTTGTCCCCCTGTACAAGAAGGGTAGTAGGGATATTTGCGTAACTACAGACCAGTGTGCCTGACGTCAGTGGTGGGAAAGTTGCTGGAGAAGGTAATGGGATAGGATCTATTTATGTTTAGAAAGGAGAAAGCTTATCAATGATAGGCAACATGGCTTTTTGCGGGGGAGATCGTGCCTTACCAACTTAATAGAGTTCTTCGAGGAAGTGACCAAGTTGATAGATGAAGAAAGGGCTGTAGATGTTATATACATGGACTTTAGTAAGACATTTGATATATAGAGAATATAGATAGACTGGAGAGTTGGGCAGTGAAGTGGCAGATGGAGTTCAATCCAGGCAAATGTGAGGTGATGCATTTTGGCAGTCTAATTTGAGAGCGAATTATACAGTAAATGGAAGAGCCTTGGGAAACACTGATGAGCAGAGAAATTTAGGAATGCAGATCCATTGTACCCTGAAGGTTGCTGCACAGGTGGATAGAATTGTCAAGAAGGAATATGGTATGCTTGCCTTCATCAAACAGGCTATTGAGTATAAGAGCTGGCAAGTCATGTTAACATTGTACAAGACATTGGTTTGGCCGCATTTAGAATACTGTGCACAGTTCCGGTCGCCATGTTACCGAAAGGATGTGGACGCTTTGGAGAAGGTGCAGAGAAGGTTTACAAGGATGTTGACTGGTATGGAAGGCGCTAGCTATGAAAAGAGGTTGAGTAGGTCAGGTTTGTTTTTATTAGAAAAAAGGAGATTGAGGGGGGACCTGATTGACATCTACGAAATCATGAAAAGTATAGATAGGGTAGATAGAGACAAGCTTTCTCCCAGGGTGAGGGATTCAATAATGAGAGGTCACTTGTTCAAGGTGAAAGGTGAAATGTATAATGCGGATATATGCAGCAAGTACTTTACACAGAGGGTGGTAGGTGCCTGGAACGCATTGCCAGCGGAGGTAGTAGAGACAGGCATAGTAGATTCATTGAAGATACATCTGGACAGATGCATGAGTAGGTGGGGAGCAGTGGGATACAGATGCCTAAGAATTGGGCGACAGGTTTAGATAGTAGATTTGGATCAGCTCAGGCTTGAAGGACTGAAGGGCCTGTTCCTGGGATGTAAATTTTCTTTGTTCCAAGCTGAATATGTAAGTAAATCGAAATGTTCATTGATAACATGTACCACTGCATCCAATTTCAAGCTTTAACTCTGCTGTTCAGAAGTCTATCAGAAGCCTTCAATTTGACTACTTCACTGAACAATATGTGAAGCTTCAAGAGATGAAAGTTAAATGCTTACTTTTTCCCAGAATGGGGGACTCAATTACTAGGGGTCATGAGTTCAAGGTGAGAGGGGAAAAGCTTAAGGGAGATATGCATGCAAAGTTCTGATGCAGAGGATGGTGGGTGCCTGGAGGTGGTCGAGGCGGGCATGATAGCATCATTTAAAATGTATCTAGACAGATACATGAATGGGGAGGGAGCAAAGGGGTGCAGATCCTTGGAAAATAGGTGACAGGTTTAGATAGAGGATTTGGATCGGCTGGAGGTTCAAAGGGCCGGTTCCTTTGCTGTAATTTCTTCGTTCTTTGTTTGTTCTTTGAACAACAAACAATTTGACAAGTACATGGTTTCATTGAAGATTTATCTATATGCTGCAAAACACAGAGAACTGAACAGAGAAAGTATAAATAAAACAATTGTAGAGAACATCAGAATGTTCAATTTTACTTAGCAGAAACAATACCATTACTGAAATATGCTCGAAGGCAACAAAATATCATAGTGCATCAATTTTCTAAGATAGTAAATGTAGGAAATAGTTTTATAGCTTCAATTTCTCTCATCCTTCTAATCTATAGCCTGCTGTTTCCAGTGAAAGGATGATGAAAAGCTCAGCTGTGTGTAGCTTCAAGGTGTTCTGAAGCACCTCGAACAGCTTCTCACAACTAGCAATAGCAGACAGCTTCGGCCATCTTGCCAATCCTGTTCCTCAGTCAATGCTCTCATTTTACAAGTACAATAAATGCTTTAGCTATGTAAAAAAAACTATTAGATACACCGGCAATTCCTTTTTCACGGATTACTCCATCACTGGAGGTCTCGTCTGCCTGCCTTATTCTAAGATTCTCCCTAGTTTTACTGACATGACCAAATTCAGTACTGCTTAGAATTTCCCTTTCTCTTTCTTCTGACTTTCAACTATATGTTATTGCTCTTCATTTCATCCTTATTCAGCCAAAAACAAGATGTGTCATACCTTCTCCAAATCGTGCAGCGCCTCAGCATTTTTAACCAGAGGGTCACCATGCCTGAGGTGAGGGGATAGGTGAGAGAGTCCTTCACAGTAACCGCAGTTGATGTGGGAATTGAACCCACACAGTCGGCATTACTTTGTATCTTAAGTCAGGGGTCCAGCCAACTGACTAAACCAAACCCCTTCAGATTGAATGTCTATGGATCTGAAAAAAAAATTGAGGATTATTGATACCTCTGTCACTACTGTCTGTAAGTAAATTAAATACAATTAAAAAGTGCTGACAGTGCCAGGGAAATCCTACAGCACAGACATTATCTATTTCAACTTCTCTTTATGGCTGTTAACATTGATTCGTTACAACAGTAGCTGCATATTAGAAAGCACTTCCTTTGGCCATAAATGATTGGGCAACATTCTGAAATGGTGAAAGGTCCAATAAAAATGCAAATTGTTTCTTTCATTTCTCTCTTTTTAAATCTATTTTGTGTGATCATGAGACTTGAGAGTCACTGGCAGGGTCAACATTTGTTGTCCTTCATAAATCAACCATGAGGCTTATCCTTGAGCCAGGTTGATGTTGATAGATGTGAATATGGCTGTTACATCAAAGGAGACCATTAATTCATCCTCTTCTATCTTGGTGCCTTTGATAGTCTTCAGGAATTCTTGGGCAGAGTGGATGGAGGTGGTGTGAATCTTCTACTTTGTGTTTTAGCCTTTGGTGTAGCTGCTTGGCTAATCTTTACATTGGTATTCCAGGTAGTGATACTATGGGTCTGAGGAGGGCTTCTGGTTTATGAATTTCAGGTAATCCGTCGAAGCGTGATGTGTTGGATCCATCTAGTTTCATTTTTTGGAAGTCAGTCTTATTTAATTCTCTAGATTTCTGAAGTTTTTTTAGTAAGGCTACAATTTGGTTCTCTAACAGTGGGTTGGGGTCTATCGCCACCTGTTGGTAAGGGTTAGAATCTGCAAGTATTGCGTTCATTTTCTCAATGTAGTCTGTTCGATTTAAAATGACTGTCAAGCACCCTTTGTCTGCAAGCAGGATAACTATGTTTTTATCTTTTTAGAGTTATTCTAGAACTTTCCTTTCTTGTGTATTGAGTGTGTTTCCTTCCATTTTCCTGCTTAATGTTGGTGTGGCTGTCTGTCTAATGGTTTGTTGGTTTCTTGTGTGAATTTGCTGTCTTCCAATGTTGTTTCTAATGTTGCTGAGAAATCTTTCCTGTCCGCATCCTGGAAGCTGTAATTTAATCCTCTTACTAAGGCATATGCATGAGAATTCCCAGGAGCATGGCATTCGAACTGGAACTCTATCAACAAATACATTGACTTGGACCCCATTTACCACCCTCTGAGAAAAAGAACAGGAAATGGCATCATCAAAGGAACTGATGTCACCACAGGAAATGACATCAGCAATCCATTCAAACCTAAACAAATGAATAGAAAGCGGGTCACTAATACCAGTGTTTCTCCAGAGGCTCAATGATGATGTTACCTGGTGTGGTGTCGAAATGTCTAAAGATGAACTTTCTAGCTCGGTGAACAAACTTACATACAGAACCGAAACCTGAGCTACAAATCTTCTCAAAAGTTGAGAATGTCCCTGAACGATATGCAATCATCAGAGAACATCCACATTTCTGGTCTTATGATGGAGGAAGGTCATTGATGGTACTTTTGAAGATGGTTGAGCCTAGGACATTAGCTTGTAGAACTCTGCAAGGATGTTCTGGAAATGAAATAATTGACCTCCACCAGCCACAACCATCATGATTTGTGTTGTGTACAACTCCAATCAATAGAAAGTTTTCCCCTAAATTCCTATGTTAGTTCACTCAAGATGCTTTAACAGCTTCCAATTTCCTGGCCCTTACTATTTTCATTTCAGTGTGGACATCTAATCCCGACACATCTTCAACTCCCATCAGGAAACTTCATGCAGACACAGGGAGAATGTGCAAACTTCACACAGATAGTCAGCCAAGGCTGGAATCGAACCCAGGTCCTTGGCACTGTGAGGCCGCTGTACTAACCATTGAGCCACCGTGCCACCCTTACTCCATTAGAACTCTGAGGTCCATCCACTTCTTCCAGGTTCCATGTGAAGATCTAAAAGCAGTGTGCAACTGTAAGAATAAGAAATGTCTCATAAATTATCAAGAGCAAGGAAAGGTACAAAATAATTTGCATAATATAATTAGAACTGATGTGGAGGGGCTAGTGTTGATCTGAGGCAGACAAAGTCAAAATTGGATTATAGTCCAACAGGTTTATTTGAAACCAAAGCTGTTGGAGCCCTGCTCCTTCTACAGGTAGCGAATGAAATAGTGTGTCATTAGAATTTGAATAGGTTTATTGTCACATGTACTCGAGTACAGAAGTGCAGGAGTACAGGGAAAGATTTACAATGCGAACCCACATGGTGACATCTTAGGTACAAACACTGAGGGACAGGTCTTAGATACAAAATAGAGAGATAAAAAGAAAGTCACATTAACTTACAGCTAGTGATAGAATAAGTTAGAAAAATAAGAACTAAAGTTAAAAAGATAAACATTCCAGCCTTATGCAGGGTGCTTCCACACATGGTCTGACCAGGCTCGCAAGCCACTGACCACCCGCACCAGTCCCCAATCCAACAAGTTTCCCTGCTCTGGGTACTCTGGTCATCCTGAACTGCATAGGCCTAAAGCCCATGATCCGTCACTGTGCTGCCCAGGTCTCCAGCCCACTATCCGTCACTGTGCTGCCCAGGTCTCCAGCCCACTATCCGTCACTGTGCTGCCCAGGCCTCCAGCCCACTGTCCATCCCTGTGCTGCTCAGGCCTCCAGCCCACTGTCCTTCCCCACATCGCCCAGGTCACTAGCCCACTGTCCTTCCCCACATCGCCCAGGTCACTAGCCCACTGTCCGTCCCTGTGCTGCTCAGGTCTCCAGCCCACTGTCCTTCCCCACATCGCCCAGGTCACTAGCCCACTGTCCGTCCCTGTGCTGCTTAGGCCTCAGCTCACTGTCCTTCCCCACATTGCTCAGATCACCAGCCCACTGTCCTTCCCCACATCGCCCAGGTCACTAGCCCACTGTCCGTCCCTGTGCTGCTTAGGCCTCAGCTCACTGTCCTTCCCCACATTGCTCAGATCACCAGCCCACTGTCCTTCCCCACATCGCCCAGGTCACTAGCCCACTGTCCGTCCCTGTGCTGCTCAGGCCTACAGCCCACTGTCTGACCCCACATCGCCCACGTCTCCAGCCCACTGTCCTTCCCCACATCACCCAGGTTGCCAGCCCACTGTCCGTCCCTGTGCTGCTCAGGTCTCCAAGCCACTGACTGTCCCCGGATCGCTCAGACTTCCCGCCTGCTAGCTGACCCACACTGCTCAGGCCTCCTGCATACTGGCCATTCCCACTCCGCTCAGGCCTCCAAACGCACTGACCATTCTCATTCTGCTCAGTCCTCCAGCTCACTGATTGTCCCCACACTGCTCAGGCTTCCATAGAATCATAGTGTCATAGAGATGTACAGCACGGAAACAGACCCTTCGGTCCAACCCGTCGATGCTGACCAGATATCTCAACTCAATCGAGTCCCACATGCCAGCACACGCCCATATCCCTCCAAACCCTTCCTATTCATATACCCATCCAAATGCCTCTTAAATGTTGCAATTGTACCAGCTTCCACCACATACTATGGCAGCTCATTCCATTCACGTACCACCCTCCGCGTGAAAAGTTTGCTCCTTAGGTCTCTTTTATATCTTTCACCTCTCACCCTAAACCTATGCCCTCTAGTTCTGGACTCCCCGATCCCAGGGAAAAAACTTTGTCTATTTATCCTATCCATGCCCCTCATAATTTTGTAACCCTCTATAAGGTCATTCCTCAGCCTCCGACACTCCAGGGAAAACAGCACCAGCCTGTTCAGCCTTTCCCTATAGCTCAAGTCCTCCAACCCTGGCAACATCCTTGGAAATCTTTTCTGAACTCTTTCAAGTTTCACATCTTTCTGATAGAAAGGAGACCAGAATTGCATGCAATATTCCAACAGTGGCCTAACTAATGTCCTGTACAGCTGCAAGATGACCTCCCAACTCCTGTACTCAATGCTATGACCAATAAAGGAAAGCCTACTATCCTATTTACCTGTGACTCTACTTTCAAGGAGCTATGAACCTGCACTCCAAGGTCTCTTTGTTCAGCAACACTCCCTAGGACCTTACCATTAAGTGTATAAGTCCTGATAAGATTTGTTTTCCCAAAATGCCTCCCTCCAACAACTTGCCCACCACTGAGGTCAGGCTCACCAGTCTATAGTTCCCTGACTTGTCTTTACCGCCTTTCTTAAACAGTGGCACCACATTTGCCAACCTCCAGTCTCCTGGCACCTCATCTGTGACTATTGATGATACAAATATCTCAGCAAGAGGCCCAGCGATCACTTCTCCAGCTTTCCACAGAGTTGTCGGATACACCTGATCAAGCCCTGGGGATTTATCCACCTTTAACCGTTTCAAGACATCCAGCACTTCCTCCTCTGTAATCTGGACATTTTGCAAGATTTCACCATCCATTTCCCTACAGTCTATATCTTCCATATCCTTTTCCACAGTAAATACTGATATAAAATATTCATTTAGTATCTCCCGCATTTTCTGTGGCTCCACACAAAGGTCGCCTTGCTGATCTTTGAGGGGCCCTATTCTCTCCCTAGTTACCCTTTTGTCCTTAATATATTTGTAAAAACCCTTTGGATTCTCCTCAATTCTATTTGCTAAAGCTATCTCATGTCCCCTTTTTGCCACCCTGATTTCTCTCTTAAGTATACTCCTACTTCCTTTATACTCTTCTAAGGATTCACTCGATCTATCCTGTCTATGCTTGACATATTTTGGAGATGCCAGTGTTGGACACACACACACACACACACAGACACACACACACACACACAGACACACACACACAAAGACAGACAAAGACCCACATGCACACATATATTTTATTGCAGAGTTACATTGCATTTTGCTCAAAAACTGCATATATTCATGTAGAACTCTGAGCTCAAAAACTGCAGGAATTTATGTAAAATAGTGTTATCTCACTTATTAGATTAGAATCAATCTAAACATCAGGTTATAGACAGAGAACACAGGGGGCCAATACCTTCAATATATTGTCGAGCTATCACCATTGTTAGCAACTAACCCAAGAAGGCAACTTTAAAAGGAAGGGTTTTGTGATTTACACATGAAAGAAGTGAAACTATCACTGTATTCTAACAGATGAAAGGCTTAACAGACAATCAATTTTTCAATGTACAAGTTCAGTTACATCACACTGCAAATTTTTGTTTTAAATTCTGTGTTACGATCGAGCCCTCCACGATCACCTGATGAAGGACCGTCGCTCCGAAAGCTAGTGTGCTTTCAATTAAACCTGTTGGACTATAACCTGATGTTGTGTGATTTATACTTGACATATGCTTCCTTCCTTTTCTTAACCAAACCCTCAATTTCTTTAGTCATCCAGCATTTCCTATACCTACCAGCCTTCCCTTTCACCCTGACAGGAATATACTTTCTCTGGATTCTTGTTATCTCATTTCTGAAGGCTTCCCACTTTCCAGCCATCCCTTTACCTGCGAACATCTGCCTCCAATCAGCTTTCGAAAGTTCTTGCTTAATACCGTCAAAATTGGCCTTTCTCCAATTTAGAACTTCAACTTTTAGATCTGGTCTATCCTTTTCCATCACGATTTTAAAACGAATAGAATTATGGTCGCTGACCCCAAAGTGCTCCCCCACTGACATGTTCCAGCCCACTAATCGTCCACACACTGCTCAGGCCTCCACCCCCCTGATCATCCCTGCACTGCTCAGGCCTCTAACCTGCTCTCCTTCCCCATTCCACTCAGGCATCTAGCCAGCTGGCTGTCCCAACTCTGCTCAGGCCTCCAGTGCACTGGCCATTCCAATTCCGCTCAGTCCTCCAGCCCACTGACCATCTCCACACTGCTAAAGGCTCCAGCCCACTGCCCGTCTCCACTCTGCTCAGTCCTCCAGCACAGTGGCTATTCCCAACTCCGCTCGGGCCTACAGCCCTCTGGCTGTATCAACTCTACTCGGTCCTCCAGCCTGCTGGCTGTCCCAAATGCGCTTAGGCCTCCAGCCCACTGACCGTCTCTATACTGCTCTGGCCTCCAGCCCACTGTCAGTTCCCATACCACTCGGGCCTCCAGCATGCTCCACTCCATGCCTTCAGCCTGCTTTGCTCCAGCCCTCAGCTACACTGATGATGTCACCGCTGCAAGATAAGTTTTTTTAAAAACAAGAAAAATCTTTAAAGAGAAAGCAGAAGAAGGATGTGGGCGGCACGGTGGCACAGTGGTTAGCACTGCTGCCTCACAGCGCCTGTAGACCCGGGTTCAATTCCCGACTCAGGCGACTGACTGTGTGGAGTTTGCACGTTCTCCCCGTGTCTGCGTGGGTTTCCTCCGGGTGCTCCGGTTTCCTCCCACAGTCCAAAGACGTGCGGGTCAGGTGAATTGGCCAAGCTAAATTGCCCATAGTGTTAGGTAAGGGGTAAATGTAGGGGTATGGGTGGGTTGCGCTTCGGCGGGTCGGTGTGGACTTGTTGGGCCGAAGGGCCTGTTTCCACACTGTAAGTCTAATCTAATCAAAAAAGAAAAAAACAGGAAAAAAAGGGACAAAGTAGGTAAGTCCCAGACTGAGGAGCCCAGATACTGGCTGCTCTGTTGCCACCATCTTGGAATGTTGGGAAGTTATAGATTTTTATTGCATAACATCAACATATTCAGGCAGCACTTGCTTACCCTGACTTTATAGTTGAACATATATTTCTCCACTATCTAACAGTCTTTGAAGTTTAAGAAACATTAAATCGTGAAAGGCTAAAATCACACATTGTCTGTCCCAAAAGTAATTGTTCTAAAATGTGGTGCACATTGACATTGCTTACATTTATTTCCCATCTTTATTTAGACTGAGAATAAGTGTTCTCCTCGAATCCTGAAGCCTTTGTGACAGGACAACAGTGGTGTTAGGTAAGGAGTCTATTGGGATACCTTTTGTAAAAAACATGAGTGACACAACCATCAATTGATGGCTAGTTCTGCTTACCACTTCAAATCTAGGGGTGATAGATATAGGACAGATGTCAGAGGTAGTTTCTTTACTCAGAAAGTAGCAAGGGTATGGAATGCTTTGCCTGCAATGGTAGTAGATTCACCAGCTTTAAGTACATTTAAGTCATCATTGGACAAGCATATGGACGTACATGGAATAGTGTAGATTAGATGGGCTTCAGATTGGTATGGCAGGTTGGCACAACATCGAGGGCTGAAGGGCCTGTACTGCGCTGTAATGTTCTATGTTCTATCTTCTATGTTCAATCTGCATTCTCAGGCAATCTGGACATGGCTTCAGTTAGGCTTTTTAAAAAAAATGTCTTACAGTAAGTGGACTTTGCTGGCTGGCCATTCTGAATTGCCCTGGAGAAGGTAGTGGTGAACTGCATCCTTGAACCTGCCGTATGTGGTACAAGTATAGCCACTTTGCTGGTAGGGAGGATTTTCCAGGATTTCGACCGAATTGCAATGCAGGAGTGACAGCAGTGCTTCAAGTCAGAATGATGTGGCGAACTTGCATGTCATGGTGTAACCATGGATCTATCCTTACTTCTAGGTGGTAGACGTACTTGTAAAATGTGTTTGAGGGTGTGTTGGTAAGTTATTGTACTCCATCTTGTGACGCCACCCTGTGTTGCTGATGGAGACAACGAATGTTGGGAAATGGTGGATGTGGTGCTAATCAAGTGTGCTACTTTATCAGGGATGGTGTTGAGCTTCTTGAGTTTTGAAAGAGCTGCTCTCATCCAGGCAAGTGGTAAGTATTTTAACACACTCTTGATTTGTGCCTTGGAGATGTCGGCAAGATATGGGGATTCAGGAGTTAATTTGCATAATCCCCAGTTTGTTATGGCAACAGTATTTAAATGGCTAGTGCAGATCAGCTCCTTAGATCCTTGTGCATGCATAATCATGATCGTCCTCTTTTGTTTAATGATTACACTAATTAGATGGTACACTTGATATATCACTTAAAATGAAGATATTTTTATAGTTAACCTTTAACTTAATATGGTGATAACACTTGTATCACTTTGCTTTTGATGAAAATGTATATTAATTAATTGTTTTCACTTTTTTTTGTTCTCTTATGAAAAGAGTTTGGCCTGGTTAAGATGATTTTAAAAATGCAATTAAGTAATTTACAGTAAATTTTAAAGTACATTAACATAAAAAAGAAATTAAGTTTTAGTTGTCTATTTATTACAGAATAATAGGCTGCTTAGAGAGGGACATAAACATGAGCATAAACATGAAGTACAAATATTTAGATTTACATTCTTCGAAATCTATACAGATTCTTATCACTGTCTCACTCTTTACACAATTCCAACATCATTGAATCCTTGATTCAACATCATCCTTTCCAGCAATATGAGCAGTTTTCATTTTCAGCTGACCTAGCAAACAATGGCCACATCCCATGAATGAATGAAGAAAAACAATTCTCCTGCAATAAAGGCCAACATACTATATCCCTCCCTAACTGCTCATTGCACCTGCCCGTTGACTTTCAGTGACTTGGTATAACAAATCCCTTTGGATATCAACTCTTCCAAACCTCTGATCATTTCAGAAATTCTCAGCACATCAATCAATAGATTACTCGATACTAATAAATCAGCTAATAAATTGCTTGGTTGAGGTAGATTGATCAAGCATACATCATCCAGAATGGTGGAGCAGGCTTGAGGGGCTAAAAGGAATACTCCAGCTCCCACCATCCAATGTTCCTACATACTCTGCATCCAATCTATAAACCAACACCACATTCCATCTGCAAAATTATTCCAGTTACTAAGCTTGTCCAAGTCTCTTTGCATCCATTGTAAACATTTTCACATATTTTTGTGTTATCCATAAACTTGGAAATATTATATTTCTTCCCCATTTCAAAATCAATGATGTAGAATGTGAATAGTTCAAGTCCTGATTCTTAATGTACCTCAATCATCACATCTGGGCAACCTGAGAATGATCCATTTATTCCTACTCTGTTTTCTTTCCATAAACTAATCCTCAATCCATAGATTACTACTTCAGCAAGTGCTCAAATTTCCACAAACAGTGAGGATTGGAGACAATATTTCATCCTCACTAACACTCAATACTGGAGACCCCCAGGGGCGCGTACTCAGTCCCCTACTGTACTCACTGCATACCCATGACTGCATTGACAAATACCAGACTAATGACATTTACAAGTTCACTGATGACATAATTATATTCAGTCAAATCTCAGACAGTGACAAAACAGACGAAAGACAGGAGGTGGAAGACCTGGAAAAATGGTACACTGAGAATGACCTAGCTCTCAACGTCAGCAAAACCAAGGAACTCATTATTGGCTTTCAGTGGGATGTTACTCATGCCCCCCTACACATTTACAGCACAGAGATGGAACGAGTGGAGAGTGTCAAGCTACTGGGAGTGGTCATCCACAACAAGCTTTCTTGGACATTTTATGTGGACATACTGGTTGTAAAAGCCCAACAACATCTCTTCTTCCTCAGGCAGCTGAGAAAATGTGGCATGACAGCGAATACCCTTGCCAATGTTTATAAGTGTGCCATCAAGAGCATTCTGGCTGGATGTGTCACTGTACCATTCAATTTCGGAGGCAGTTACAGAGAGTGGTAAACTTGGATTGGACAATCACAAAGGCCAACCTCCCATCTATCAAATCCATCTACCAGGCCCGCTGTTATGGAAAGGCCACCAGCATTCTCAAAGATCCGTCCCACCCTGGCAAGGTTTTTCTGCATTCTCTACCATTGGGGAGAAGGTACAGAAGCCTGAACACGAGCACCAGCCAGTTTTGTAACAATTTCTACCTTACTGTTGCCAGAAAACTGAATGGACTCACAAACTCTTAATATTTGCCTGGGCCTATGTTTTTGTTTTTGTCGCTGTTTACCTATTATTTGCTTACCTATGCTATTTAACTCTGTGATCTGCCTGTATTGCTCACAAGACAAAGCTTTTCACTGTGCCTCGGTATGAGTGACAATAAACTTAATTCAATTCAATTCAATGTGTGGGGATCTCTTATTGGAAGTCTTCTGAAAATTCAAATACTCCACAGTCACTGGCTTCCTACTTAGCTACAAGTAACATCTTCAAAATTGCTTTAACAGGTTTGTCAAGCATCCTTTTTTCCCCTTCATGCATCTATGTTGTCCCTGTTCAATTGGGTCATTAATTTGTAAATCTCCAGCTATCTCATTTTTCTAATAAATTCTAGTATTTCGCCCAAGACTGACATCAGGCTAGCAGGCCATAGAGTCATAGAGGCATACAGCATGGAAATAGACTCTTCGATCCAACTAGTCCATGCCGACCCGATATCCTAACCTAATCTAGTCCCATTTGTCAGCACGTGGCCCGTATCCCTCTAAATGTTGTTTAATTTTCAGATTATATTGTTAGAAAGGGACTTCCATGATTTTGATCTAACAACCATATTGTGATCAGGAATGAGATAGGAAGAAGGATTTTCCTTTCGCCGTCACACAACTAATCGAAAGAGGATGTGGCAGGAGAAGATTTTTAATTCCTGAAATGCAGCGAATATTAAGAACAGGTTTTATTGTGGATGATCCCTATACTCATTCAGATGCCTTTTAAATGCTGTAATTGTACCAACCTCCACCACTTTCTCTGGCACTTTCATGCACCCACTACCCTCTGCATGACGTGAAAATGTCTGTCCCTCCTTTTCTCTCCTTTTCTTTTCTCTCTCTCCTTCCTTGGGGGTTGCATTAACCAACTTCCAAACTGCAGGCACCATTCCAGAATTTTGAAAGATGATCAACAGTGCTTTGACTAACTCTTATAACCATGATGACAATGGAGAAGGCAATTACCCTCAAGATGAGGATGAATTATCCTCAAGAGTCTGCAGATCTTCCTAGAAAATATAATGGTGATGATCAGTCAGAGAAAATTCACCCCATTCATATAGGAGTTAGGATAGCTGAGTAACCTGCTTTTCCAATCACTGGCCATTCCTTTCCTCCATTTGCTGCTGACACAGTGATAGCAAAAGCAGGAACGCAATACTTTGGTGGTACAGTGAGAAGATGAATGTGGCAGTGAGCAAGGCTGCAGGACTAAAGGAATGAGGTCGGAGGCTGTGGGATGGGGACTGAGTCTAGGCAGAGGTGGTGGAAGGACAGTGACATTGCCTGACTGGGGGTGGGGGTGGATGGACGAAGAGAGATGGCAATGTGGGGAAGAGGATGTAATTGGGTGCCTGAAGAAGGCTGCCAGTTCAGAGGAAGGGGAGCAAAATTAGGGAACTTGGCAGCTGGGAAGCTTGATAGAGGAGTGAAGACTAGAAAGTGGAAAAATAAGTGGCAAGGGGGCAAGATGACCTGTAAAGGGCAATGAGAGTAAGATGAGGAACAAAAAGAGTCTGTAAAGGAGGAAAAGGAGAAGCGATCTGAAGTTTCTGATGGAGGATGCTACAGCCCCAGTCAGAATTTGCAGCAGGCAAGAACATATTTCCTTTGGAGTGATTCATTTATCTGTATCATCATAACAGGGCAAACAGGCACACAGGGGAGAAAAAAAACCAAAGAACAGACTTGTAATACATGTCTATATAAATGTGAGTTACTACATCTAGTTCAGGGTTTCCTTACAAATTTGGCAACTGCTTCTACTTGGCAGAAATTCTTACTGAAATGAAACATTATTTTACTTCATGCCAATAAATGTTAAATGAGCATTGCCAGCTCATGCTGCAGACTATTCACGGAAATTGCGACATGTACTACATGAGAACATGTACTACATTGTTACTTTTTGCAAGACAAATAGCATTTGATGCAATAAATGTTTTCTTCAAGATGACGTTTTCAACAGCAGCTTCGGCATATTCAATCTTTTAGCATCAGAAGCAATACTTTGGTCTTGCCTCAGTCACTATAATTGTTGGTAACAATTATGTAGGACATGCCAATCCAAAAATTGATTTTAAACTTTTGTTCATGGAATGCCTTGCCAGTAGCAGTGGTGGACTATCCCTCTTTATGGGCATTTAAACGGGCATTGGATAGGCATATGGAGAATAGTGGGCTAGAGTAGGTTAGGTGGGCTTGGGTCAGCACAACATCGAGGGCCAAAGGGCCTGTACTGCACTGTATTTTTCTATGTTCTATGTTCTATGATGCAACTTAAAATTTGTCTGAATCATTCTTATATAAATGCATACAGTAGCTGAATTCTTCAAATTCTTTCCTTTATTACCAGTATTCAGTTGAAATGTGGGCCTCCTGGGCAAGAGCAGATGTCACCCATCACTAACTGAAGGTAGCAATCAGCTGCCTTGTTAAATAGCAGCAGTCTGTCCTGTTGTTAAATCTTCTGGTTGCATTGTTAGAAGGGGAGCTCCATGCCTTTGATCTAACAACCATGTTGTGATCAGGAATGAGATACGAAGGTTTTTCCTTTCTCCATCACACAACTAAGTGGGAGGAGAAGTTCTTTAACTCCTGAAATGCTGTGAATTTTAGAATAGGTTTTATTGTGGATTACTGATAATCCACAATTATTTTCTCTAATAGGAAGCACAGGCAGAACCAGATTGACGAACATGGGGGACTGGTGGCCTAAGTGTATTTATGTCAATGCGAGGAGCATAATCAGTAAGGCAGACAAGTACAGAGCTTAGGTTAGTACATGGAACCGCAATGTTGTAACCATTACAGAAACTTGCTTGAAAGAAGAGCAGAACTGGCAGCCCAACATTCCAGAGAGAGATGGAAAAGGGGTGAGGGAGTTGTGTGAATAACTAATGTTGCAGCTGTACTAATAATCTTGGAGGGCTCATCCAGTGAGACCGTATAGATAGAACACAAAAATAAGAAAAGTGCAATGATAGAGTGAGACTAGAGGCCTTCCAATAACCAGCAGGAGGTAGAAAAACGACTTGTAGGTAGATCATGGAAAGATGTAAAAACAACAGAGTTGTCATGAGTGAGTTTAACTTCTCCAATATTGACTGGAACTCCCTTAATACCAGGGGACTAGAGGAGGCCAAATTTGTTGGGTTCATGCAGGAGGGATCATTTGAAACAATGTGTCAATGGTCCAACTAAGGAAGAAGACATACTCTGTAAGGGAATGAACCTGGCCAGGTGTTCAAAGTTTTAGTTGGGGAGGGGAGGGGAACTTTGGGAACAGTGATTATAATTCTGTAGATTATAAGATGGCTATGGTCAAGGGTAAGACTGATCCTTGGGTAAAAATGCCAATTTGGGGGGAGGCTAATTACAAAAGTATGTAGCAGGAATTGGAGAAATTAGATTAGGTGCCACTGTTTGGGGGTAAGTCCACATCTGACATGAAAGAGTGTTTTGAAGACCAGTTGATCAGAGTTCAGGACCAGCATGTTCCTGTGAGGATGAAAGATAAGGATGACAAGATTCGTCAACCCTGGATGACAAGAGATATTGAAACTTTAATTAAAAAGCTAAAGGAATCATATGTAAGGTTTAGGAAACTGAAATCAGACAAGGTTCTTGGAGAATGTAAAGAAAGCAGGAAAGAATTTGAACAAGGAATCAGGAAGGCTGAAATGGGCCAGAAAAAATCCTTGGCAAGCAGAATAAAAGAAAATCCCAAGACATTTTATACATATGAGAGAAAATCCTGTCCCTAAGAATCCTCTCCAATAGTTTCACTGCCATTGATCCTATAATTTTCTGGATTGTCCCTGTAGGCCTTCCTAAACAAAGGAACAGCATTAGCTGTTCTCCAGTCTTCTGGGGCCTTGCTTGTGGCTAAAGGGGTTACAAAGATCTCTGTCAATCCCCCAGCAATCTTCCCCCTTACCTCACTCAATATCCTGAGATAGATCCCATCAGATCATGCTTACTTATCTACCTTAATATTTTTCAAGACACCCAATACCTCCTTATTCCTAGTATTGGCATATCCTAGAAAATCAATATATCCTTCCCTAATCTTACCTTTATCCATATTCTTTTATAAAATATACATATAAAATGTGAGCAAGAAAGTAGCTAGGGAAAGGGTAGGTCTACTCAAGAACAAAGGAAATTATTGGTGGAAGTGGATCAGAAGTAGGTGAGATCCTAAATGAGTACTTTACGTCTGTCTTCACAAAGGAGAAGAGTATGGATAAAGGTAAGATTAGGGAAGGATATATTGATTTTCTAGGATATGCCAATACTAGGAATAAGGAGGTATTGGGTGTCTTGAAAAATATTAAGGTAGATAAGTAAGCATGATCTGATGGGATCTATCTCAGGATATTGAGTGAGGTAAGGGGGAAGATTGCTGGGGGATTGACAGAGATCTTTGTAACCCCTTTAGCCACAAGCAAGGCCCCAGAAGACTGGAGAACAGCTAATGCTGTTCCTTTGTTTAGGAAGGCATACAGGGACAATCCAGAAAATTATAGGATCAATAGCAGAAAAACTATTGGAGAGGATTCTTAGGGACAGGATTTTCTCTCATTTGGAGAGAATGGACTTATTAGAGACAGTCAGTATGGCTTTGTGTGGGGAGGTGTTTCTCACAAACTTGACTGAGTTTTTGAGGAAATGAAAAGTACGATCGATGAAGGTAGGACAGTAGATGTTGTCTACATGGACTTTAAAGTATTTGATGAAGTCCTCTCATGGTAGGCTGACCCAGAAGATTAAGCCACATGATATCCGCTGTGAATTGGCAAGTTGATTACAAAATTGGCTTGGTCATAGAAGACAGAAGGTGGTTGTGGAGAGGTATTTTTCTGACTGGAGGCCTGTGACCAGTGGTGTTCTATAATGATCAGTGCTGGGATTTTTGTTGTTTGTAATATATATAAATGATTTGGATGAAAATGTAGGTGGCCTGATTTGTAAATTTACAGATGACACAAAGATTTTGGAATTGTGGATGGTGAGGAAGGTTATCAAAGGATACAGCAGAATATAGATCAGATGGATAGCTCAGCAGAGAAGTGTCTAATCCAGACAAACGTAATGTGATGCATTTTGGAAGAGCAAATGCAGAAGGGAAATATACCTTAAATTTCAGGACTCTTAAGAGTCCTGATGAAGGGCTTATGCCTGAAATGTTGACTCTCCTGTTCCTCAGATGCTGTCTGACCTGCTGTGCTTTTATAGCACCACACTTTATGATTCTGATCTCCAGCATATGCCGTCCTCACTTTCTCCTAGTCGTTAGGGTCCTGAGGAGCATTAATGTACAGAAGGATCTTGAGATGCAAGTCCATAGCTTCCTGAGAGTGTACACAAGCAGGTAAGGTGATAAAGAAGGCATGCTTGCCTTCACTGGTGAGTCATTGAGTATAAAAGTTGATAAGTCATGTTGCAGCTTTGGAGTATTGTGTTCAGGTCTGGTCATCACGCTACAGGAAGGATGTGGAGGCTTTGGAGAAGAAACAAAAGAAGTTAACCAGGATATTGCTTGGATTGGAGTGTATTAGCTATAAAAAGAGGTTGGACAAACCTGGGTTGTTTTGCAAAAGTGCAGAGGCTGAGGGGTAACCTGAGGGATATCAAATTATGCGAGACATGGAAAGTGTGGCTAGTTAGAGTCTTTCATCAAAATGGAAAAGTCGCATAAATTTAACATGAGAGGGGGAATGTTTAAATGAGATGCGTGAGGCAAATATTTTACACAAAGTATGGTAGGCTGCCTGGAACTCTCTACTAGGAGAGTTGGTGGAAGCAGATATGATAAACCATTTGAAAAGCATTTAGATAGACATATGAACAGACATGAAATAGAGGGATTCAAACCATGTGCAGGCAGATGGGATTAGTTTAGAATGGCTTTGTGGTCATAGAGACATGGTGGGCAGAAAGGCCTGTTCCTGTGCTGGATTGTGCTATGCTTTATATTCAGAATCGCTTACTCCATGGAACAGCAGGTTTCTGGTTTTTCTAGTTGAAGTTGCGGACGAGTCCCTAAGCTGTAATCTGTAAGTGAAGAAAAAGCTCGCTGTTATGCTTGTCATAAATCTTTAGCCAGAACCCTGTCCCCAGTCCAGATCTTGTCCCTCCTACATCCCTGGAAGCCAACCCCTGTGCCCCCATCACTTGACCTTATTTCCCCACCTCATTTCCCTTTGCCGACAGAGCCATACTGCTTTCTGTGCTGCCTGACCTGATCCTCCCTCTGTCACTGTCAGACACTCTCCTCTCCTCTACCCGCTTCTCCCGCTCTATCCCTTACCCCTACCAATGGATCCAACTCTCCTTCCCTGCTGGTCTCAGACACCCTCCCCACCCCCTAAACCAGCTGGTCAGAGTCAGCTGACAGAGTACAAATGATGGTTGAACATAATTCTACTGCTTCAAATAGTCACCTCACAGATATTCAATTTTACTTTATGAAACCTGAACTGAAAATATTCTATTCAACTCTTTTTTTGTATTCACTCTTGGGAATTGGAATTGGAATTGCCTTTGAACTGAGTGGTTTGCTGGGCATTTCAGAGGGCAATTGAGAGTTATTCACACTGATGTGAATCTGGAGTTACACGTAGGCCCAACCAACTAAGGATGGTAGTTTCCTTTCCTGAAGGAAATTGGTGAACCAGAAGAGTTTTTCCATCAATCGACAATGGATTCATGGTCATCAGTACAGTCTTAATTCCAGATCATTATTGAGTTTAAATTCCACTATCTGTCATGGCGAGATTTGAATCTGGGTGCCCAGAACATTAGTTGAGTTTCTGGATTAATAGTCTCCTGATAGATCCACGAGACCAACACCTCCCATTGCTTAATGACATAATCACTTTTATTTCATGCAGAATTACATTCAGGTGTGCTCTTGTCAATCCTATAAGTTTGCACTGTATTGTAGAATGCAGCAATCATCAGTCAGGGCTCTGGACAATGAGGTAAAAATTGTGTGCACTAGACTCCCTCCCATAATCCCACTTGGAGGCTTCCTCAATAACCAGTCTTTCCATGCAAAGTGGGGCTTATCCCAACCCTAGTGAAACATAACTGGCCACTTCATTAAATTATTTGGCCCTTTCATCTCTGTTTCCCTTTTGGGAATATGTAGTAACAGTGGAAAAAATCCAGGCTTCTTCTTGATGTCTTTCAATGCCATGTTATAAACCTATCCCCTCTCACAGACCCTGTCTGTGGAACTGGTAAAGTTTGTGCTGCTGTCACTGCTGTTGTTGCTATGCAGATTACTTGGAATGTTATAGCTGGGAGACATTTCCCAAGGCATCAGGGGAAATCCCTGCAGTTCTTCAAGTCATCACAAGGATTTATTGTTTCACTGAGAGACACAGATGGGGCTTCGATTTTACATCCCATATAAACTATGACTGTGTTTGCTCAGTACTGCACTTAATTGTCACGATAAATTATATGGTATAAAGCTTAACATGGCATTCCAAACCATGACCTCCAAACACTGACTGTCAAAGGCTATCAGCTCAGCCAAATTTTCATTGTCCAAATGACCTTACAGAACAGTAACAGGTTAATAACTCTGCAGGATTCAAGCATATGACAAAGTAGTCTTAAAGGGATAGCGACAACTGTTACTTATGAAGGACACAGCATAAGATCCACAACCTTCCAGGCACGCATCCCAAAGAAAGATAAAGCTGCAGCACCTCCCATAAGCAACAATACAGCCTCAGTTTTCAACACTGCCATAAAATGTTCAGAACTATTTCATTTGAAGACTAATTTGTGTACGAAAGGAAAAAGGCATGGATACAACCTGATGAAAAGATTAAAACAGGCTAAAGTGTGATGGTGTTGAGACTATTAGCACTGGAGGAAGCAAGAATCTTCAACATCAAGGATATGCTAGCCAGAAAGAACAGCAAGCTTCAGATAAGTGTGACCCTTAAATGGAAATACAGAGCAAGATGAATATCCTGATTAGGTTTGAGAGTCGGAGATCTACTCAGAATGTGGCTTATTTCCAGAGTCTCTCCTTTTGAAGTGCACCCTCAGCATTCAGAAGGAATTGTTTTCATTCCAGAGTGGTGGGACCTGAGATGGTTGGTGCGGCCAAGGTAGAATGTGATGGTTCTGGCTAAGAGTGCCAGCTTTTTGAACTGCAAGGCTCCTGTGGAAAATGTTTGCTTCCATGATGCCTCCTTAACCTTTGTAAATACACTTCTAGACTTTAGCTCATTACCTTCACCATCAGTATTGTGAGTTTACCTTTAGATTGGCAATATGCGTGAACTGGATTACAAATCTCCACAATAGTTAAATGAAAATATCAAACTTTAATGGAATCATAAATCAAACTAAACACTAAGCAATGCTAAATACCTGATTCTATCATGGTGTTGTTTTCCTTCACACAGAATTATCACTCTCCAATCAATTTGTAACTTTAGTGTATTGAAAATCTGAAACAGGTTTACTTAATAGGCACACTGATAAAAATATGGCCATTCCTTCACCGCAGCTGGGATTGTGTGTTCAAGAAGGCGCCTCAAGGACAATTAAGAATGGGCAATAAATGCTGGCCCAGTCAATGAGGTCCATGCCTCTTGAATGAATAAAAGAAGAAGCAAGCTTAGAGAAACTTATGAACACATCCTTAGTCTAGAATGCTATTGCTTGGACTCTTCATGCCAGCTGGTCATGTGGTGTCATCCTCATGCTTGACTCTTCAACAAATTCATCTCTTGTGGAAAAGTATAAGGATGGTGCAGAGCTCTAGTGTCTAAACTGGAGGAAATCCAATTTCAATATCATTATCAGGATCTGGCAAACACAGACTGGGAGCAGCTACTTGCAGATAAATCTACATTTGGAAAGTGGGAGTCTTTTAAAGTAGTATAGTGAGAATTCACGGCCAACATGATTCTTTAAACATGAAAGGCAAGGGCAACAAGTCCAAGGGACCCTGCACCGTCAGGGGGTATCAAGAATTTGGTAAAGAAAGAAGCATATGGCTGGTAAGGTGCATTTAAAAACGTGGAGGCCTCTCATAAGTATAGAGGAAATTAGGAGGGTAAAGAGGGACAACAAAATATCTTTGGCAGATGAGATCAAGAAAAGCCCCAAGGTTTTTTTAATAAGCATATTAAGAGAAAGAGAATTACTAGGGAAAGGATGGGACATATTAGAGACCAAAAGGCCACCTTTGCATAGAGCCACTGGACACAGATGAGGTTTTAAATTCATACTTCCTGTCTGTATTCACAGAGGAGAAAGAGATTGTAGCCAAGGATAAGGTTGGGATGGCTCTAGAACACATTAAGATTAATATGGAGGAGAAAATAGATAATTTAATGGGCAAACAGGTGCATAAATCCCCAGAGTCTGATGAGACTTTTCCTAGGCTGCAGTAGGAGAGAAGGGAGGAGATTGCTAGAGCCCTGGTGGAGATATTTAATACTTTACAGGCCCCAATCTAAGTGCCAGATAACTGAAGGATAGCTAATGTGGTTCCTTTGCTGGGATAGGCCAGGTAATTACCGACCAGTTAATTTGACGTCAGCGTCAAGGGAATTATTGGTAAAACCTCTGAAGAACAGGATTAAACAATTCTTGGGAAGACAATAATTGATCAAGGATAGTCAGCACATATTTGTTAGAGGATGATCCTGACTGACTAGTTCAGTTGAGTTTTTTTTTAAAAGATGACTATATGTATTGATGGGGGTAATGCAATTGATGTGGTTTACATGGACCTCACTAAGGCTTTTGATAAGCTTCCGCATGGAAGGCTGCTCCAAAAGGTAATAGTCAATGGGATCCAAGGAAAGTTGGCAAAGTGTATCAAAAATTAGCTTACAAATAGGAGGCAAAGGAATTTGGTGGAAAAGTGTTCTTGTGATTGGAAGCCTATGACCAGTGACGAACCATAGGGGTCAGTACTGGTACCCTTGCTGTTTGTTATGTTCATTAATGACTTGGATATAAATGTAGAAGGTATAATTCATAAATTTGCAGATTGCACAAACATTGCTATTATTGTTGATAGTAAGGAGGATGGGGTCAGGCTTCAGTCTAATATTGTTTAGTTGATAAATTGGGATGAGCTTTGGCAGATGGAATTTAGTCCCAATAAGTGTGAGGGGATGCATTTTGGGAGGTCTAACAAGGCAAGGATATACACAATGTATGGTAGGTTCCTAGGGAGTACTGAGCAACAAAGGGATGTTGGTGTACAAGTCCATAGGTTCCTGAAGAGCTCAGCCTAGATAGACAAGGTGATGAAGAAAGCATACAACATACTTGCCTTCATTAGCTGGGGTGTAGAATATTGAAGGAGAAAGTGAGGACTGCAGATGCTGGAGATCAGAGCTGAAAATGTGTTGCTGGAAAAGTGCAGCACGTCAGGCAGTATCCAAGGAGCAGGAGAATAGACATTTCGGGCATGAGCCCTTCTTCAAGAATGAGGAAAGTGTGTCCAGCAGGCTAAGATAAAATGTAGGGAGGAGGGACTTGGGGGAGGGGCATTGGAAATGCAATAGGTGGAAGGAGGTCAAGGTGAGAGTGATAGGTTGGAGTGGGGGTGGGGGCGGAGAGGTCAGGAAGAAGATTGCAGGTTAGGAAAGCGGTGCTGAGTTCGAGGGATTCGACTGAGACAAGGTGGGGGAGGGGAAATGAGGAAACTGGAGAAATCTGAGTTCATCCCTTGTGGTCGGAGGGTTCCTAGGAGGAAGATGAGGCGCTCTTCCTCCAGCTGTCGTGTTGCTATGGTCTGGTGATGGAGGAGTCCAAGGACCTGCATGTCCTTGGTGGAGTGGGAGGGGGAGTTGAAGTTTGAACCACGGGGTGATTGGGTTGGTTGGTCTGGGTGTCCCAGAGGTGTTCTCTGAAACGTTCCGCAAGTAGGCAGCCTGTCTCCCCAATATAGAGGAGGCCACATCGGGTGCAGCGGATGCAGTAAATGATGTGTGTGGAGATGCAGGTGAATTTGTGGCGGATATGGAAGGATCCCTTGGGGCCTTAGAGGGAAGTAAGGGGGGAGGTGTGGGCGCAAGTTTTGCATTACTTGCGGTTGCAGTGGAAGTTCGCAGTGTAGAATATTGGAGAAAGCAAGTGTTGTTACTAGTTTATAAAACTTTGGTTAGGTCACAGATGGAATACTTCGTACAAAAGCACAATAACACACACAGGGGAAAGAGGTTCCATGCCATAAGAGAGCATTAATGGCACACAGGCCGTAAGAATCAGAGGTGAAAGTCTGGATCTGACCAGGGGGAGTGCGCCCTTGGCTTTGAAACTTGCAAAATCAGAGTTCTAAAATCCAGCTGTAAAAGGAAGGGAACTGAAAAGACACCGCATTGAGAATGGCTGAGAAAATATCTTGTGAGGAGTTTTAATCAAAGCTGAAGTTTTCAGACAACATTTATCAAAGACTGCGAACAAACCATCGCCTGGTTTGACATTTCATATCTAATGTTGTCTAGGACTGTGAATGATAAGTGTTTATTGATATAACAGGCTCAATATATTGGAAAGTAATAAATGCTAGTGTTGCCTCAAGTTACATTGGACAGAATCTTATCAAACATGCAGAGGCAGCTATTGAAAATGAAGGAATTGTATTTATAGAGTACTTTTCGTGAAACTGGACATTGAAAAGTGTTTTATAACCTTTGAAGCTTAATGACAGCCAACTTGGAGGGAATGTTGTAATGTTGATTTGTTCCCAACTCTAAGCAGTGTTGCTCAATGTGGAGTCTGACTGACATCCACCTGAATGGCAACAGCCATTAGCTTGGGGTAAATTGGTGACAGTGCTGGGATTTCTTAGCAATGGGTAATTCCCCCATGCAAAACTGGAAGCAGCAATCAGTAGCAGGCTGGCATTTGTGAAGGTTCTTTTAGTTTCATGCGTTCCCCTAAGTGCCAGGAGGTATTCGTTGCAGCTGCAGATCATTCTCTGAAGGGTTCCTCATTCAGAGGATGTTTCTATATTTAGGTGTCGCCTCCTACATTGGCAATACCCACTGCTCTAAATGGACCCCCTGGGTCTTTGGGTCTTCTGATAGGTCCTCTCAGCTGTGCAGCTCACCCACTGCCATTAATTGAAAGGGGTTCCTAGAAGAATTCTATAAACTTTCCACTTCCAATCAGATGGGCGCAACTTAGAGACCAACAGAGTCAGGATCCGTTTAAAAACAACACTGAGAAGATTCCATACTCTGAATCTATTGCACAGAAACAGATCCTTTGGCCCATTTATGATGTTCATGAGCTGTTTGGATAATTTAGAGGTTTTTGCTGACCACCAGAGCAAGAAAGAACATTGCTTGCATCGTTCTGTAAGTAGCAGTTACAGTGCCAGTTGCTCATGAGCGGAATATACAAAGGAGTAGACAGAGAGCAAAAGATTTGAGAGGAGTGTTAACATTGTATTTTCCTTTCTAATTGCTAACTGAACCCCCATGTTATCCTTAAGAGAATCCTGAACTAAAACTCTCAAGTCTCTTTGAGCTTCAGACTTCAAAAGCCTTTCCCCATTTCGAAAATAGTCTGTGCACCTTCCAATCAAAGGGCATAACCTCACATTTTCCCACATCATATTCCATCAGCCACTTCTTTGCCCACTTCCCTAGCCTGTCCAAGTCCTTTTGCAACCTCCTCCTTCCTCAACACTACCTTCCCTCCACCTATCTTTGTGTCATCTGCAAATTAGCAACAATGCCGTCAGTTCCTTCATCCAAATTGTTAAGATATGGAGTACATAATTGTGATCTCAATACTGACCCCTCCTGAAGTTCACTAGTCATCAGTTGTCATCCTGAAAAAGATCCCTTTATCCTCACTCTCTGACTTCTGCCAATTGGCCAAACCTCTATCCATGCCAGTGCTTTGCCCCTCACACCATAGGCTCAGAACATCGCTGGGACAGACATACCAAACAACCTCACCACCCTGTGACTGATCACTTCAATTCCCCCTCCCACTCCACCAAGAACATGCAAGCCCCTGGGACTTCTCCATCGTCAAATCCAAACCACCTGCGCCTGGAGGAAGAACACCTCATCTTCCGCCTTGGGACTCTTCAATCACACAGGATCAACATCGACTTCACCAGTTTCCTCAGCTCCCCTCCCCTCACTTCATCTCAGATCCAATCCTCCAATTCGGCACTGCCCCCTTGACCTGTCCTACCTGTCCCTTCTCCTTGCCACCTATCCACCCCACCCTTCCCTCTGACCTACCACCATCATCCCCCACTTGCATCTACTTATCACCTTCCCAGCTACCTCTCTCCCACCCCAAACCCACCCTCCTATTTATTTCTCACTCCCCATTAACCACTCCCCCTCCACATTCCTGATGAAGAGCTTATGCCCAAAATGTTGACTGTCCTGCTCCTCAGATGCTACCTGACCTGCAATGCTTTTCCAGCATCTGCAGTCCTCACTTTCTCTCTTATCCTATAGAACAGCCTAGGTGTGGCACCTTGTAAAATGTCTTCTGGAAATCCAAAGACATTATGTCCACTGGCTCTCCTCGGGTCTAATTTCATCATAACTTCCATAAAGAGTTTTAACAGATTTGTCAGGCATGACCTCCCCTTAATGAAGCTGTTCTGACTTAGTCTTATTCTACCTTACACTTCCAAGTACTCCTCAATCTCATCCTTAATAATGAACTCTAAAATCTTACCAACAATCAGCCTATTGTTTCTTGTCTTCTGCCTCCCTCCCTCTTAAACAGGGGTATTATTGCTGATATTTTCCAGTCCCTGACACCAGTGATTCCTGAAAGATCACCATCAATGCCTCTACTATCTCAGTTCTCTCCTTCAGAACCCTGCATTGAAATCCATTTGGTCTGGGTGATTTTATCCACCTTCAGACCATTGAGCTTGCCCAGCTACTTCTCCTTAGTGATGGCCACCGCACTCATCTCTGCGCTCAACTCTCTTGAAGATCTGGTATGCGGCTGGATATCTTCCCCTTTGAAAACTGATGGAAAATACCCAATCAGTTCCTCTGCCATTTCTTTGTTCCCCATTACTACTTCTCCAGCCTCATTTTCGAGTGGAGCAGGTGAATCGAAATTTCGAGCATGTGCCCTTCATCAGGCATTTAAGTCCAACATCTTCAGTCCTACATTGACTGCTCTCCTTCCCATACTAATCCTATTACCTGCTGTGTCTGAAGTCAAAGCATGATTCAGGTGGAGCCTGTCCCACCAGAAGAGCTTCCTCCATCCCTAGTACTGATGCCTATATCTCATGCCCATTTATCTCACACCAATCATTGAGCCATGTATTTACTTTGATCTTGTTGACCCTGTGACAATTTGCTCATGGAAATTATTACTTTTTGGTTCTGCTTTGTAATTGAGCCCCTAGCTGCTCATATCCCCTCAGCAGAACCTTGTTCCTCTTTTTATTGATATCTATGTGGATCATGACAACTAGATTTTACCCCTCCAGTTCCAAGTTCCTCTGCAATCCAGATGAAATATCTTGAACTAGGCCACCAGGCCAGCAACACCGCTTTGGTCATGAAGAACAATGTTTATTCCTCTGATGATCCTATCCCCAGTTACAACTGTATTTCTCTTCTCGCCCATCTCTTGTTCAGCTCCTTGTACCACAGCACAATGGGCTTTTTGCAAGAATCTCTAACCAGTTAGACAAACTCAAGAACTAAGGCTCCTTGAATACTACTTCTCGGATCCCTCTACCTGCTTCATTCATTGTCACACCGTCCTGCCCAGAGGTAGTTAATCTAAGTGTTGTGACTGCCTCCTGAAACACAGCATAACTCTCCCCTTCCCCAATGTGTCACAGTGTTCGAAGCACAGACCCCAGTTCGTTAAGTCTGAGCTGGAGTTCCTCAATCAACCAACACTTGCTATAGATATGGTCACCACAAACCACAATGGTGTCCATTAGCTACCACATCATGCAGATACAACATAATGCATGTCCCAGCATCTTTATTTTAACTAGGTGAGATTAGATTACCTACAGTGTGGAAACAGGCCCTTCGGCCCAACAAATCCACACCGACCTGCTGAAGCGCAACCCACCCAGACCCATTCACCTACATTTACCCCTTCACCTAACACTATGGGCAACTTAGCTTGACCAATTCACCTAATCTGCACAGTTTTTGGACTGTGGGAGGAAACCGGAGCACCCGGAGGAAACCCACGCAGACACAGGGAGAATGTCCAAACTCCATGCAGACAGTTACCTAAGGCAGGAATTGAACCCGGGTCTCTGGTGCTGTGAGGCAGCAGTGCTAACTGCTGTGCCACCGTGCCACCCATTTAGTTCTCAACTTGACTTTTAAACAATTTATATCAGTATTTTAGTTTGTAACTTGTAAATATTTTTCCTACTTCTCTTCAATCTGAAAGTAACACACAACAGAGAATCAAATTAGTCGTTATTATCAACAAATGAACTTGAAGTTTTGTGCTTGGTTGCTGATCTTGAGCTTGAATTTATCCTTTTTTAAAATAAAACCTCACAAACTATGAGCCAAAAGCACCTCTTTTTCCCTCGGCACTGAATTTCCATTTCGTTCTCAAATTTCCCAAACCATATACCCACTCAGGCTGCATCTCGCTCTGGATGTGATCTCTCCTTCCTGATCATACAAAGCTTATACAAACTTTAATAATTACATGCCAAATATTTGTTTTTGTTGGCATCTGGGATTAATTTGGGGTTAAAACTGTCACCATACAGCGCCAGGGGCCTGTGATTAATTCCACCCTCAGAGGTGACTCTGTGGAGTTTGCACATTCTCCCTGTCTCTGTGTGGGCTTCCTCTGGGTGCTCCAGTTTCCTCCCATATTTCAAAGATGAGCAGCTTAGGTGGATTTGCCATTCTAAATTGCCAATAGCGTCCAGGAATGTGCAGGCTAGATGGGTTGGCCATGGGAAATACAGGGTTACATAGATCGGGCAAGGGGGTTGCATCTAGGTGGGATGCCCTTCAGAGGGTCAGAGAGGGCTCGATGGGTTGAATGGTCTGCTTCCACACTGTAGGGATTCTCTGATCTATGAAAATGGAATTATGTTGGGAAATAATTTGAGGAAGCATTCATCTTGAGTAAACTTCTTATGCACTGTGAAGCTGTTAAGTCTGATTTCAGTGCTTATAGCTACACCATATATATCTATTTATATGCACATGCACATTTTACATGAGTTTATTGAGTAACAATATCAAATGCCCAATGAACAAGAATCAGTTTCTCATGATCCATGTTTCTACATCTAAAGTAGCAATTTTATTTACTGGTGTTTTCCACGAGGGTATAATTCAAAGCTTATACAATAAGTTTTTATGCAGTAAATTTTACCAGAAAATTAACATATAACTAGTCATGTACATAAAAATCAATCCTGAGCAGTGTTGCATTAACAAATGAATTTAAGTGAGTAGCATGCATCTCAATAAGAATGGTTCATAGATAATAAGACTTGGACAGTTCTAATACAGACTAAGACATAAACCTTGTGCCAAATACACTTTGTTGGTCACCTTTTCTTAAACAGTTTCAAAAAGTACAGAAGTATTAAAAATTATCTTTGGTTATGTCATCAAAGAATGAGATTTTTTTTAAATGTTGAGCCTTAAAGATTCAATATTTCAGTCCATTATAATCTTGAAGACAAAATCAAAATGTTGGATCTTCAGGCGAGAATATATTGAAGGTGTGATTAGAGCTCTCTAGAATTGGATCATCAGAAGTATTTTCTTAACAGTTGAAGAGGATTTTCAATGAGTATGCACAGCAGCAATCCTAGAATGTGTGCCAGAATTGTGTGACCTATGAAGAGGTAAAGCTGGGAAAAGAGAAGAAGAGATAAAAATTTTTGGCCATAAATATTGAATAATTAGACATACCTTTTGAAGAAAAAAGACTCTCTCAACTAGTTAATGTCTGCATATTGTGTTGATTATTAAGTTGGAAACTCATTCAGCACCATCCAACTCTGTCATTGTAATTTTACTGGAAGAACAGTGAAAATCCTGATTGCAAACACTATAATGATGAACATACAGCTCTGAGGATATTCATGATATAAAATATTAAAACAAATATTATCCATGCATTACATAACACTGAGGGTCATAGATCTAGAATGATGTATGTTTTCAAAACTTCAAGTTTCTATAATCTTGTTATTCTGGAGTAAGGTTCCTTATTCAAAATTGTACAGTTTTAAAACCAATTTTGTATCTCTAAGCAACCACAAAATGCATGCATCAACACACATTTACTTACACATCATAGTAAACAAACCAACTGTCAATCAGCACAATATGGCAGCATTTTAAAATATTTTTAAGCCAACATTTTCTTTAAATAACATCTCTTGCTATATATGAGTGCTAATGTGAGACATTTTGAATATAACTGAAAGTGGGTTCATGAAAAACATCTCAAATCATAATGTCAACTCAGCTTCTGTGAGTAACCTGCTTTTGAGTTACTGAAAATTACTTTCAAAAAAGTATGAGATTACATTCTATTTATACTAGGGAACTATGGGTCATTCACTTCATGTTAAAATCAAATTATTCAAAACATACCTTCTGCCAAAAGTTCCAACTTCAAATCTTTGAAAAGTTTCAGAAGAAGAAGAAGAAGTTGCAATGGCAGTGTAATTAGGGGAAATTGCCAACGGTAATTAGTGCACCTCAGGAGGGTCACTAATTTGGTGGGTAATACAATGACTTTAAAGCTAGTGCTCAAGACTATGAAAAGGCAAGTTGCACTGAATGCAGTTTGAATTGTAAATTCCTTAATCCTTTGCATTGTTTACACTAATGTCAGGGAAAACCAACAGATCCAGATTTGTCAGGGATTTATTATATGTCTTCATGCGCTTTTCTTTAATTGCTTAGAAATGAATCGTTTTAAACAATCAAAAGAATGGTCATTGTTTCAATTAATATAATTGTAAGACAGTCTAAGTTGTATGATCTTTTACATTGAGAGGGTTATTGGTTAACAGATTATTGTTCTCACCCAATCTACATGTACTTTATTGTCAAGAATATTCGCTGTAAGTAAATAAGGTGCATTTGTATAGCACCTCTCACAACCTCAGAATGTCTCAAACTGCTTTACAGTCAACAAAGTACTTTTGAAACATAGCCACTGTTGTAATTTATGCCCAGCAAGGGTCCACAAGCACCAAGAAGTTCAATCTGGTTTTAGTTGCAGTGAATGGTGAACATGTGTTGGCAAATGCATCAGGAAAACTCCCAATTTGTTTGCCAAATGAATTTGTGAGATCTTTTACATCTAATGGGGGCTCAGTTTAATGAAGGCAGCAACTCAAACATTGCAGTATTGGCTCTCCAAAGTGCAGCACTCCCTCCATACAGACCCTCTGACAGTGTAGCACTCACTCAGCACTGATCCTCCAACAGTGCAGCACCCCCTCAGTACTGATCTTCTGACATTGCAGCAATCCCTCAGTACCGACTCTCCGACAGTGCAGCACTCCCTCAGATCTGGCTCTCGGACAGTGCAGCACTCCCTCAGTGATGACCCTTTGACAGTGCAGCACTCTCTCAGTACAGATCCTCCAAAAGTGCAGCACTCCCTCATTACTGACCCTCTGATAGTGCTGTGCACCCTCAGTGCTGACCCTTCGACAGGGCAGCACTCCCTCAGTACTGACGCTCTGACAGTGCTGCAAGCCCTCAGTACTCACCATCAGATAGTGCAGTAATCCCATAGTGCTGACCCTCCAACAGTTCAGCACTCCCTGAGCATTACATCTCCAACTGTGCAGCATTCGCTTAGTACTGACTTTCTGACAGGGCAGCACTCCCTCAGTACTGACCCTCTGACAGTGCAGTACTCTCTCAGTACTGACCCTCTGACAGTGCAGCACGCCCTCAGGACTGACCTTCTGACATTGCGACACTCCCTCAATACTGACTCCAGACAGTGCAGCACTCCCTCAGTACTGACTCTCCGATAGTGCACCACTCCCTTAGTACTGACCTTCTGACAGTGCAGCATTCCCTCAGTACAGATCTTCCAACATGCGGCAATCCTTCAGTACTGACTCTCCGACAGTGCAGCACTTCCTCAGTACTGACCTTCTGACATTGCAGCACACCCTCAGTACTGACCTTCCAACAGTGCAGCAAACCCTCAATACTGACACTCTGACAGTGCGACACTCCCACAGTATTAACCATCTGACTTTCCACCACTCCCTAAGTACTGACCCTCCAAACATGCAGCAATCACTTAGGACTGCACCTCTGACAGTGCAGCATTCCCTCAATACTGACCCTCCGACACTGCTGCACTCCCTGAGTATGGATTCTCCAACAGTGCAGCACTCCCTCAGTACTGACCCTTGCAAGTTAAACACTCACTTAGTACTGACCTCCTGAAAGTGGAGCACTGTCTCAGTAGTGAACATCAGACATTGCGACAGTCCCTTTGTACTGACTCAACGACAATGTGGCACTCCCTCAGTAGTGAGTCTCCTGCAGTACAGCAGTCCTTCAGTACTGACCCTCCAACAGCGCAGGTCACCCCCACTACTGATACTCAACAGTGCAGAACTCCCACAGCACAGATGCTCCTACAGTGCAGCACTCCCTCAGTACTGACCCTCTGACAGTGCTGCACTCCCTCAGTACTGAGTCTCCAACAGTGCAACACTAACTAAGTACTGACCCTCTGGCATTGCAGCACTCCGTCAGTACTGACCCTCTGACAGTGCAGCACTCCCCTCAGTACTGACTCTCTGACACTGCAGTGCTCCCTCAATACTGACTCTCTGACACTGCAGTGCTCCCTCAATACTGACCCTCTGACAGTGCGGGTCACCCACAGTACTGACTCTCTGATGTTGCAGCACTCCCTCAGAGCTGATCCTCCGACAGTGCAGCATACCCTCAGTATTTACCGTCCAACGGTGCAGCACTTTCTCAGTAAGGATTCCCCGACAATGCAGCCCTCCCTCAGTACTGACCCTCTGATGGTGCAGCACTCCCTCAGTACAGATCCTCTGATAGTGTGTCACTCTCTCAGTACTGACCGTCTGAAAGTTTGGCACTCCATCAATACTGACCTTTTGAAAGTATGGCACTCTCACAATACTGCATCTCCAACATTGCAACATTCAATCCTGACCCTCCAACAGTGCAGCACTCCCTCAGTACCGATTCTCTGAAAGTGCGGCACTCTCTCAGTTCTGACCCTCCAACAGTGCAGCACTCCCTTGGTGCTGACCCTTCAACAGTGCTGCACTCCCTCAGTACTGACCCTCTGACAGTACAGCGCTTTCTCAGTACTGACTCCCTGACAGTATAGCACTCTTTCAGTACTGATCCTTTGAAAGTGTGGCAGTCACTTAGTACAGACCTTCTGACAGTGTAGCACTCTCTCGGTACTGACTCTCCGACATTGCGGCACTGTTTCAGTATTGACCCTCTCAAACAGTGGGAGAAAGTGAGGATTGCAGATGCTGGAGATCAGAGCTGAAAAATGTGTTGCTGGAAAAGCGCAGCAGGTCAGGCAGCATCCAAGGAGCAGGAGAATCGACGTTTCGGGCAAAAGCTCTTCATCAGGAATACAGAGGGTCCTCTCAAACAGTCCCAGATTTCAAAATGGTGGTATAGGGCTCTGAGCCAGAAGTCATCCACTCCATCCGTTTCTTGTCTTCTTTTTTCCTTTCTTGTTTTTTCCCTTTCTACTTACCACTCTTCCTCAGAAGGCACCAGTGGTAGCGAGTTGAGGCCCAATGTGAATTCCAATTGAAGCCAGTCAAAATGGCAGCTGTGTAGCAGTATGTGTGGGACTGAGCCCAGGTGGCCAGAGATCAGCTGCTCTTTCTGCTGTTACCTTTTTCTTTTCTCTGCTTTTTTTTAAAAAAAACTTTAACCTTACTTATTTTCCAGGGAGAGCTCGGGAAGCATCAAAGTGTCCAATGTGACGGAGGCAAGGTTTGGTGGAGGGAGGCGAATTTGGGCCCAGTGCAGATCCCAGCAGTTTCAGTGATGGCTGAATTGCCAAGTTCAATCCCAGTACAGACTCAATTTTGTGGCCTCAGTCGGGGAAAGATGGCATCAAAGAAAGGCGCCATGGTTCTGCGGCTGCGGAGCTCGAGGTGTGCTGGCTGTTTCATGTTGACGATGGTCTCAGTGTCGAGATGAAGAGCCCAGATGCAGGCCTACGGCACTTGAGAAGGACTGTAATGTTGAACTTTTCATTTTATTTCTTAACTTTTCTACTTTGTAGCTGAGAGTTTGTGCATAAGTACCTTTGCATCTAAGGTGGTGCCAGAGAATGGTGACTTTGTGCAATTTTCACTGTACTCCTGTATCTCTGTAGTTGATTTTACGTGACAATAAATTCTAATTCTAATTTTAATTATAAATTAATTACTCAATATTCCATGCTCTTTACACTTCATTGTAATATTTCATGTTTAAAAACTAAAAGGTAGAAACATCACCTGTGTCAACCAAATACTTAAATAGATATTTTTAAGAAATAGAAAAGGAAAACACTGGAGACTGAAACAGAAGCTGAAGACCTTACTTTACTTTAAAGGTTAGAAATGTTCACCAGCCCTGTTCACCTACTGACTTCTTTTCCTGCACTTTCTTCAGGCTTTCGTTTGTGAGCTCACTCTAGCACTGGTCTCACGGTACCTCAACCACACTTTTCCTAATCTCCCACTCACCTCTCACCCTGAAGAGTTTACTTCTTGCAGTAAATCCTTGTTAAATTATCTGTCTCCCTGTTTCCACTTTGAGCCAATATTTCCAACAATACAATCAGTATACTCACTCCACCTTTGTCTTGCTCTGCTTCAGTCTCATACTGACTGTCCTTGAATATTCCTGAAATTAAATCAAGGGGAATTCTTGGATTACTCACCATGTTGATGTCTGTGTAATGCAGGAGTGTCTCCTGAAGCCCATTATAAATATTTATGACAGCAGGATGGATGAGAAAACAGGCATAACTGAGATTGGCGAGTGGGATCCATAGCTTGCTGGATAACAAACTTTGAATAAAACCTAAGGAGAAAATTAATAGAAAATTCAGTTGGAAAGCTGATTAGAATTTAGTCAAGGGTTTCATTGGACATTAGACTACCAATTACACATACTGATTTTCATTCCTTATTGAAACATGCAATATATTTCCAAATTGAAATAAAGTTGCCAGTCACAGAGCAACGCTCTCATGAGAAAGGGAGAACTGGTGGTGGTTCAACCTGAGGGTCATCACACCTCAGACGAGGGGCAAGGTTGAGAAGGAGTGTCTTTCATGGTAACTTTAGCTAGTTGCAGGAACGGAATCCACACTGTTGGCATCACTCTGCATTGCAAACCAGTTGTTCAGCCAGCTCAGCTAACTTTCAGGTGAAGTGATGAAAGAGCAGTGCTCCAAAATCTGGTGAATTCAAATAAACCTGTTGGACTATAACCTGGTGTTTTGTGACTTTTGACCTTGTCCACCCCAATCCAACACCAGCACGTTCATATCATGATCTGATAATGGCCTCAAATCCGCATTCCCACCCATTCCTGATGACTACTGATTCCCTCGTTAATCGATGCAAGATGAGATTGAAGTTATGCCAGTCAGAATATTTGACAATATGAGATTTTTATTTTTCATTTCTTCTACCTTATATTTTCTTTCCCCTTCTTCTGTTTTGCTGACCCTTCTTGAAACCCAATTTTGTAATGTCATTAGCCCTCTGCTGAGGCAGTGCTCCCTGTCTTTTATTCTTTATGGGAATATCCATATCTATTGACTATGCACACAGTATATTTTCCAGCTGATGTTACAGTTTGGCAGTCAGAAGCAAAAGCACTTGTCCATATTGTTTAGCTTCCCATGCTTAGGCCCTGGTTCTCAGCTGATTTCTCCAACTGAGACAATTCATTTTGCCAACACCAGGAATCCCAGGAGCAAGATTTAGTGAGAGGGCTTGGAACTGGCCTCGTTTCTCTTGGTAGTGCCTTCAATCATGCAGATTTCTATACCCTAATCTCAGCTAACTACCTGAAAGCCATTTTAGTCCTTTTTGGAGATTATCCACTTCCTTTTAACATGAGACTGTCGTTTAGTTTTATAGCCACTTCATGAATTCTTCACATCCACCTTAACAGTACCCTTTTTTGAAAAAAATAAAAATCCAGCCATCCAGATTATGTGATTAAAGTAATTAAATGCTATCATCACCTTGAGAGTATGTATTTTGTATGTGTGCTATATATAAAAAAGAAATAAAATCAAAGTCTATACCAAGTCTGAATAGCTTTTTTTTGTATCTGTAGTCATTTTAATGCAGTTGTCTTTGAGAAGTTACAAGGGAAAAAATTGCAAATTGACAAACAATTACTCTTTTGCTTCCCTCTGTCTCTTGTGCTTCCATCTCATATTCGTTTATTTTACTGTGACTATACCCAGCTGAGCTTTCCTTTCATGTTGCACCTACATTTCAAATGTGTCACTCCATAAACTCTTCCTCCTTCTTTTACTACTATTGAAAATTGTAGTTTTAATTCTTTCTAAGGGTTTCAGACTTATTCAATGCCAATTCTTCAGCTTCCCTCATTTTGAACAAGTTTTAGACATGCAAAATTCTGATATCTTATTTTTCAATTTGCTACTTTATCCCCGCTCAACTTTTCAAGTTTACTATTCTCCTACTCTAGGGATCTTGACCATTCACCTTGATTTCTTATTGAAAGAAAGTTATTGCAGTTTAGATTACTTACAGTGTGGAAACAGGCCCTTCGGTCCAACACCGAACCTCCGAAAAGCGACCCTCCCATTTATCCCTTCATCTAACACTAGGGGCAATTTAGCATGGCCAATTCACCTAGTCTGCACATTTTTGGACTGTGGGAGGAAACCGGAACACCCGGAGGAAACCCACGCAGACATGGGGAGAATGTGCAAACTCCACACAGTCAGTCGCCTGAGTCTGGAATTGAACCCGGGTCTTTGGCGCTGCGAGGCAGCTGTGCTGACCACCGTGCCGCCCACTTTTTTTTAAGATTAGATTACTTAGTGTGGAAACAGGCCCTTCAGCCCAATAAGTCCACACCGACACTCCAAAGAGCAACCCACCCAGACCCATTCCCCTACATTTACCCCTTCACCTAACAGACAATTTAGCATGACCAATTCACCTGACCTGCACATCTTTGGACTGTGGGAGGAAACTGGAGCACCCGGAGGAAACCCACGCAGACACAGGGAGAATGTGCAAACTCCACACAGACAATCGCCTGAGGCTGGAATTGAACCAGGTCTCTGATGTTGTGAGGCAGCAATGCTAACCACTGTGCCACCATGTCACCCAATTCTGTTTAATAATTGCAATTAAATAATACCTCTAATAAACTTGGAAAATAATTAAATGTTTACAAATGGTTTGATTGCACAGAACATGAAAATTATTGAAAAAAGACATACTGGCAAAGCTTTCTAACTTGTATTCTTGTGAAATGTCCTGATGAATGCAAATTCCTAGGGAAAAACAATATTAATAATGCAAAACATGAGATTGCTGATTGGTTGACAAGTAGACTCTGATTAGTAGAGGCATTGTCATGATGCACTCCAACCTTTCCAAAGCCACTTTGCTGATGGGTGCTGTAATGCAGTCTCAGAAATTCAATGGGATGCAGACTCAGCAGAAGAAATCAAACCAAAATAAATGCTCATATGTTCCAGGACGAGGTCTTTGAAAATGAAGAATTGGAAATGGCCAAATGGGAGACAAAGCTGTAATGACATTTGGTGACTCATTATCAGTAATATTTAGGTAGAATCGGTTTTGGCTGCATCAACCACTTAATGTCCAGTCTGTGGGGTGTTAGACTACAGTATGACTGTCACTCAATAATCACCTCATGTTCATCCCAATTTTTGAGTCTGAATTTTATATATATTCACACTCAGACATAATAGATCATCTAACTTTTCTAACCTTGTATAGTAAAGTTTAGTTTGTTCGAAACTGTGAAACCTCATTTTCATTCTCTATGTGCCTTTGTTTTCAATTTGTCCACTTTAATAAAAAAGTTTTTAGTCCTTAACAGGATTTTAGAATAAAAGTAACAGTCTCATCTGGGAATGTGATTTAAGGAACTACTGCATCTAATTATTTTTGCATTACTCATGTTCCTGCAGGTGACAAGCTGTTAGAGTTCTTCACCTGCACTACAGAAGTCCCAATTTGTACACATCTTGGTGAAGTAGAAAAAAAGTGACTAAAACTGCCCCAATTATTAATGAAGTAATCCTGTCATTTTCTTTTAGTCTTCACATTATATACGTGGTTTATTGCGTACACACAAGTTCCATTCATAACCATCTCAAAGAGTCCAAAACAGGATTTGACCTTAAAGCTGACATTAAAGGCTGCCAGCATTCAGTAGATGTTTGCATACACATGGAATGCATCAGGCATTGCCTGGTTTCTAGGTGCAATCTGATTGTGACAGGTACCACATTCACACGCATTGCTCAGCTCCCATTTAACAGTAAATGAGAATTTTTTTTAATAGGTCAGTTGACTAGAATCTTTCTTATGAATTTAGATTTCTTTTTTAAAAATGCATTAAAACAATATTTTCTGAGAAAGCTACAAATGCAATAACATTGAATAAAATGATTCTGGTTTAATGCTGTTCTCTGTCTTTCACTGGCCTGGTGATGGCTGGCAGTGTAGACCTCACTGTTGATAGTTTGATCTTCTCTGTAGTGAAAAATAGCAGAATAGCCATCATTGTAAACTCTGTCAACAGAGGTAGATCGACTTCAGATTCTGATATAAACTGTGTAGCCTGCCAGGCTTTATGAAAAATTAAAATAGCACAAGGCCTTTCTAAAATCTATATAATGTAAACTTTAGGGCAGAAAAACAGGCACAATTGATTCTGTTACTTTATGTTAACCTAGCATGAAGACAATCCACATAAAGTATACTGCTTTGGTTTTGGAAGGTTGCAACCATGATGGGGAAGAATTACTCTCAACAAACCTGAACTAGGAAAACAAAAATCCCTAAGGTTCCTCTGGACTGTGATTGAGTAACTCTTAGAAAGCTGTGTTACAACCCACAAGAGTTGATCAGTTGGGTAGGCACATTATCAGTCCAAATCCACAAAGCTAACTGCAATTTAAATGTCTTCAGTCTTTCCGGCTTTTAAATGGAGGAAACTGTAGCCCATCTGAGATTGGATGTCAATCAGCCTTGTTTTAAACTCCCTTCGTGTCGTTGCCCTGTTGTCGCATTGTAACTTCCTTCTAAATACACCTCCCTGAACTCTGCTTTTAATATGCTGATCCTATGCTTGAAAAGTATTTCCTTAAACCTTATGTGATTTTGCAACTTGCTTCGTAAATGTCAGTAAAACTTTATTTATTCTCAATCTACCCGGCTTTGACTCTGGAAAGTTTCTTTCAATGTTTCCCCAGTTAAGCACTATATCAATGCAATCTGTTACCAATACTATCAATCCCACTCAATATAGTTGTCAGGAGGTGCATCAGTACGGTTCAAATGGACTCACTGTTGTTCCTTTGTAGTAAAGGTCTCTGCCAGATGCCCTTGCAGGGAATCACAAATGTTGTCCAGAGAATCAAAAGAGAAAGTCTGAAGACATCTTTGAAAAACCTAGTGTTGGGTTCGACAATTGTAAAATGTTCCAAGGGCTGTCTGAAACTCACTGCTACTAAAGAATTATACCTGCATATCCTTCTTCAGATGCAAGTATGATCCATCCAACCGCAGCAGCCCATGCAGATCTGTGTAGTGCCTGATACAGCACAGGAAGAACAGAGTAGGTTTCAGTTGAATCATCTAGAGCATAGCCTAATGCTATCACAGCAATCATGGTGCCCAGACAGCACAGCCAACCACCAACAACAGAAGCCTGGAAAAGAAAGCATTTCACTGTCATTAATAAGCAGTAATGATAATTTCCATTTAACACAAATCAGCACTCATTGGAACATTACAGAGAAGGGGAATGGACACTAAGCCTTTGTGAGAATATTAGAGCAGGACACTGAAGGTTTGGTCATATGGAAGATTTCAGGAAATCAGGTAGGGAGGTTGTGAGGTGGAATAGTGTAAGGAAGATTTCCAGAAGTGGATTGAGATAGTTGAAGATTCTCGTACTATTGCAGGAGCAGAGGGAGACGGCATATACAGAAAGTCAAAGTCAAGGATCCAAGTGTATACAGGGGCATGTTCTAACTGGAAAATGTTGCCAGGGCAATGATGTGTTGTTCTATAAATGAGGTATTTAGATATGATATAGTGTGTGGAGCTTTCACAGGTCGGAGAGGATGGAAAGAATTGCTGAAGTCGGTGCTGCTTCTAACTATGTGGTGACTACTAGGATTCTAAATGGATCCCACTGTCAGCATATTATTCTTGGCAGTGTAGAGGAACAGAGGGATCTTGGTGTGCAGGTACATAGATCCCTTAAAATGGCCACCCAAGTGGACAGGGTTGTTCAGAAAGCATATGGTGTTTTGGCTTTCATTAACGGGGGATTGAGTTTAAGAGTCATGAGATCTTGTTGCAGCTCTATAAAACGTTGGTTAGACTGCACTTGGAATACTGCATCCAGTTCTGGTTGCGCTATTATAGAAAAGATGTGGATGCTTTGCAGAGGGTTCAGAGGCGGTTTACCATGATGCTGCCTGGACTGGAGGGCATATCTTATAAAGAGAGGTTGACTGAGCTCAGACTTTTTTCATTGGAGAAAAGGAGGAGGAGAGGGGACCTAATTCAGGTATACAAGATAATGAGAGGCATAGATTGAGTCGATAGCCAGAGACTATTTCCCAGGACAGAAATGACTAACATGAGGGGTCATAGTTTTAAGCTAGTTGGAGGAAAGTATAGAGATGATGTCAGAGGAGGGTTCTTTACAGAGAGTTGTGAGAGCATGGAATTCATTTCCAGCAGCAGTTGTGGAAGCAAGGTCACTGGGGGCATTTATGAGACTACTGGGCATGCATATGGTCACAGAAATTTGAGGGTGCATACATGAGGATCAGTGGTCAGCACAACATCGTGGGCTGAAGGGCCTGTTCTGTGCTGTACTGTTCTATGTTCTATGTTCTGTGTTCTATTACTACATAACTTCTGAGTTATGTTAATGGCTTAGGGTGCATGTCATGCTGGCCCATTTTTACTTACTTTGATTTGTGTAATTGTCTTTTTCAAGAAAATGGTTAGGTGTGTAACCATGCAATGGCAAACTCGTGAAAGTGGCCAATAGAGGGAAGGTGATCGGATTTTGAGTGACTGGTGGAAGTTAAGGAGATAAGAAAGGATAGTATTCCAAGATAATGACCACAGGATGGTGTTGGCAGCTTTCGCAATCTTGATGTTGTGACCATTGTAGAAACTGTATGGACTGTGGGAGTAATATGTAATATTTATAGCTGAGTGAAGGACAGAGGAGCAATGACCAAACAAGTATTGATATAATAACAAATGTATAGGTGATTGGACAAAATTGAAGTGTTACCCCCTATCCAATGACATGTTTTTAGTTATAAAATAAATTTTGTTAAATTGTGACTTTGTTGTTATATGCCTATATGTTTGTTTTGTGCAAAATAGTGATATCCAGGCAGCAAACTAACTGCTTGCAATATTTAGGGGGATTTACACAGGATGCCATTGCACATCAAGTTACTGCACCCCTGTGTTGTAATTGATGGAAGGGTGATTGGAGTATTGAGCCAAACCCTGAGACTGCATTCTCAAAACTGCTCGTCCACCTGCAATGTGCACATCATATAACCACAAAGCTTTAGAATTTAACCATTTATAGGTCAGCTTTAAGTGAATATCCCAGTTCCTTACAAACAGATACATATTTTCAAGTTTTTACCACCACGCAACACAATAAGTACCTTGGTTTTCAGCAAAGGTGTTTCTCTGTGATGCAATAAAATGCCCAACATAATTCCAATTAAAAATGGACCATAGCGGCAATAAGGCTTTACGTAGTATTGTATGTTGTAAACCCCATATGTAAGCAGTCTGAAGACAAATATAAAATCATGTTTAGTAACAAAACCTAAATGAATTTTAAAAACAACATTATCGAATTAATTCTCAGCGGGAACATTCCGATTCATTTTGTTCAAAACTTTCAATGTCTTCATGCATGTAAGGCTTCAAGATTGATCCTAACCCTCTTGTAACACTATTCTAGTTTACTTTGAAGTAGTTTTGAAGATTTACACTTTCCATAACATTTTATTTCTTATTTACTGTGTGAGGTGATTTCTTAGCCATCTCCTTTCAGGACTAAATAAATGGCCCAAGTTTCTTCACACCTCCGGCTTACGATACAAAAATTAGTGTCGTAGATCTCCTTTGAATCCCACTTAAGGCTTGGCTCTCTCTCTCTCTCTCTCTTACCTTTATAACCAGAACAGCCATCAAGAGGTGATTCTATAGACTGTTTTAGGAACTAAATTTTGGTGCAGCCTTGATGGGGCTGCTTCAGAAATGGCCATATTCTGATGTTTGATTTTTGATTTTTGGGGGATTGTGCATCTGTCACCTCTAGAAGCTGCCCTCTTCTCCATCTTATATGGTCATTCAGTCATCTTACTTATCCCATCCTTCATCCCACCTTCAAGAAAATGACACCAGGCAGTTGTGCTTAGGAACTGGCTGACCAGTGACACAAAATTCTACACTTGCCCTTCACCATCCAGGCTTAAAAATTCAGCTCATTTGAGTAAATTAGAAAGCAGAAGCTCATATTTGGGGCATACATCATGTGACTCCAAAATACCCTCAAAAAGCAGTGGAAGCAGAGTCTTGAAAACTTTTAACAATGAATAAGATAGATTTTTGAATACCAAGGGGGTGAAGGTTTACTTCTGAGAGGCAGGAATGTGATATGATCAGATCAGCTATGAACATTTGAATATGGAACAGGTTAGACGGCTGAATATCCTTCACCTGTTTTTAATTTGTACACTTGTTCATTCATTTAACTCTGCTCTATGTTGACTATGATGTGAGATTATTTCCTGGATATTCCCTGGAGTGATCTGAATGGTTGAATGTTTCATGCCCTTGAATGATATTCATCCTTCTGCCACTTTATTGGACCCATTAGCCAGGAGTTCTCAGATCTGCTCCTATCTGTTCCAGTGATGGAAATCCCATTTATGGAGATCTGACAGTAGAACAGGAGCAGCACTGAGTAAAGTTTAGATTGGATTAAATTAACTTACTTACAGTGTGGAAACAGGCTCTTCAGCCCAACAAGTCCACACCGACCCTGCAAAGAGCAACGCACCCCCAACACTATGGGCAATTTAGCATGGTCAATTCCCCTAACCTGCACATCTTTGGACTGTGGGAGGAAACCGGAACATCCAGAGGGTGCCCACGCAGACATGGGGGGAATGTGCAAACCCCACACAGACAGTTGCCTGAGGTGGGAATTGTACCCAGATCTCTAGCACTGTGAGGCAGCAGTGCTGACCACTGTGCCACCGTGCCACCCCAGCTTAAGAAACAAACAGGATATTACTTCTATTAATAAATGTAGCAATGTCATCAAACCTCATCAAGCATTTAGTCCTTCAATATTTTGACTGTAACTTCTGGGTGTACATCGATCCAGGGATAATGCCTAGATCTGTAACAATATATTAGATTCTACACTTACCTGGAATCAAAGTGAAGTCCTATTGGCAGTTTGAAGAACCAGGATATCAAAGCAGTGACAATGAAACAAGTCAACAACAGAAATCCTGCAAGGGCAATCATTAACAACCTATTCCTAAAAACAGACAGAGAAGTTAATATTTCCGATCTTTAACATAAAGGATCCTACTCAACTTGGTGAGCAATGGCAAAGACAGCTATTTTCCACCATGGATTGACACCATGAAGAAATTCTTCTAAGGTCAAGTCACCCAAAGTCTAATCAAGTGAACAAAGATAATTTTCTCAGACCCTCCCCCCTGTATCAGCATCAAACCCCTCAGCCAGATTTTTCAACCAATAGACCACTATATTAGTGAGGTTCCATTTGAATATTAGAGTCATAGAGATGTACAGCATGGAAACAGACTCTTCGGTCCAACCTGTCCATGCTGACCAGATATTCTTATGACTTCTTGAATTAATTTAAAATTAGTGCCAAGTATTACTTAAGAATGGCTTGTTCATGAAAATGCATTTCAGAACTTTACAACAGAACGAATTGTGGCAAATCTTGTGTCCTCCCCATTTGAGTATTTAATGAAGAATAAAGATGGGTGAGTGAGATCCCACTGCCTTCCTAACTCCACTCCAAGATAACTCATGGATGATCTTCTAATGCTATTGCCAATTTTAATGGCTTCACAGCTCATTCTCCCATTGCTAGTATTAAACAAGCAGTGGGCAGGGTCTCACATCACAGGGAAGAGAACAAACAATCATCTTGATTGTTGCTTGTGAGGTTCTAAGGAGATGAGAAAGCTCAACGGTAAAGGACCCAATATCTGGAAGAGTGTATGCAGTCCCAAGAAAGGAGCAGAACTGGCCTGCCAGGTCCTGTGTGGTGCAAGTGGGAGTGAGGCATCCCAAAAGTAAGCGACAGGGGAGATGCACTCTTGACTTACCAATCAACAGCCAAGACAGCTACTGCCTCTGCTGTTGTGTTTTGAAGTTTGTTTCCTGTCTTTCCCTGTTTCATCGCCCCAGGTTTTTAGAATCGCTACAGTGTAGAAGCAAGTCATTTGGTCCATCGACTCCACACCAAGTCCCTGAAGAGCACCAGACTCAGACCCACCCCATCCCTGTAATACTGCATATCCAATGACTAACTCATAGGAGAAAATGAGGACTACAGATGCTGGAGATCAGAGCTGAAAATGAAGAAGGACTCATGCCCGAAACGTCGATTCTCCTGCTCCTTGGATGCTGCCTGACCTGCTGCACTTTTCCAGCAACACATTTTCAGCAATGACTAACTCACCCAGTCTGCACATCCTGGACACTATGGGCAATTCAGCTTCACCAATGCACTTAACCTGCACGTCTTTGGACTGTGGGAGGAAACTGGAGCACCCAAAGGAAACTCACGCAGACATGGGAAGAAGCTGCAGACTCCACACAGACAGTTGCCCCAGGAGTGGAGTCAAACCCAATCTGATGCTGTGAGGCAGCAGTGCTAACCACTGGTCTACCTCTGCTTTGCCACATATACTAATTTTGTCCATCCCCTTAATGGGTAGTCCATAAGGACTCCATATGTGTGAATCATTTTGCCTCCCTCTGACACGTTATCTATATAGGCTTAAAGCGGGTCCAGAGATTGCCAGTGTTGAGTAAACAGAGCTCTGCAAAGTAACTGAGATCAACACTCCAGTATCTGAGGTGATGCTCAAAATCTATCATCCTAGAGCTGTCCAATCAGGAAAACAAGGAGCAACAACCACTGGGCATTTAATGTTTTTCTTAAAACAGGAACAGTAAATCACTAAATAATAACACTTACCTGTAAAGAAGAAAGATGAAAACTGGTGTTGTGATGTAAAACTGGAAGTCATTTGCAAGGTACCATGTCCAACCCATGCACTGCGAACATAGTTTTTCTTGATAAGTTATGTCATAATAAATCTGCAATGGTTTTTTTCATTTCACAACATGTCCTAGTCAAGAAACCCTCTATCTTTTTTGGAATGGAATTTGAACACATCAAAGGATTAATTGATGTTGGGGGCTCATCATAACCAGCACCAAAACTTTCAGAGGAAATTTTCTGCCTCTCTCATACAGTAGTTGAGGCAAACTTTCCAGGTATTCCCAGAAGATCTTGGACATCTTGTCAGACAGGATTCCTGTGAACCCAGTTGTATTATCTAGACTGCAAGCAGACACCATCAGGGATATTACTGAACTACAATTGAGACCAAGGGAAGATGAAGAGCATTAAGACTTATCAGCGTGGATAGATCTTTGGCCGAATCAGGCTATAGGTGATCACCATGAGATGGTAAAATGCATGGTCATACAGTACCATGCCCTGTGACACTATATACCTCTTTCAAGGATCTGCGATAAGATTCTGACAGAAACAATAAACCAGACAGAAATTCTGCTGCAAACATCCAAAAGACCTCTTATAGACAATACCAAGTTAAAACTGATTGTAGGAAAACTGTATGAAAACATTTGCTAAACTTTTATGGACAGTTTCCTCATGAGTATTGTTGGTGACCATTAAAACTGGGGCATTGATACACCTACAATCTAATGTTCTGTTCTTCTACATAGCCCATGTTCATTCTAACAATACATTCACCATACATTGAATGATTGGCCCTCATACCTATCAGGGACTGGGGACAATCCAGGATTGCACTGCAGCTCATGGAGCATCCACACTGATGGCATCACAAAGTAATTGCTGAATACAATAAAATCTCCTGTTCAGTCATTAGTCAACTTGACAAGAGGCTGTTAAGAATGGAACCTAGATTTCAGGAATGGGAAAGGTAGGTGGTCAAACCCAGAAGTAAGGGACAAAGAGATGCCAAGGTGAGGGTGTTTAGAAGGCAGTAGATCAGTGGTTACGGTGTGGTGAGATGTGGTCACCTCAGTCATTTTGGGAGAAGGGGACATTTTAGGGGCCTTGATGAGACCACACCTGGAAGATTGCATGCCATTTTGGTCATCCTATGAAAGAAAAGATGCACTTGACATTGAGGGACTGTAGTGGAAGTTCACGAGGTTGATACCAGGATGGCAAGACTCTCCTATGAGGAGAGGTTGATTCCACTGTATTCACTGGAGTTTAGAAGGTTGAAAGGGGGATCTGATTGAAATGCATAACATTCCAACAGCACTGGACAGATTAGATGAAGGCAGATTGTTTTTTTTAGTTGGGGATTCTGGAGCCAAGGGTCCAGGTCTCAGCATACACAGTAGGCCATTTAGCATTGGGATGAGGAACAGAATTCTTCACTCAAAAAGGTAGTGAATCTGGGAATTCTATACTACAAATGGAGACCAAGCCGTTGAATATATTCAAGAAAAAAATGGATACATTTTTAGATTCAAAGACATTGAGGATTTTGGGAGAAAGCAGGACTATGGCATTGGGATACAGGATCAGCCATGATCTTATCAAATGGCACAGCAGAGCTGTATGGCATGCTATTGCTCTGAGTTTATGTGGTTCTTTGACATCTGCAGTTCCTGATGCACAAGTATGCTTTAAAATACAGTGACCTGTTGGAGCTGGCAGATAACCATTCTCCTTTGCTTTTCAGATTTTCCAGGCCCTAGAAAACCTGCAAGTCATTTGTTGATTAAATTTGGAGCATCAGTAATATCACAGAAGTTCAATTTAAATATGATAAAACCAGTTTCTCTAAAAATGGCAGCATGTAATTAGGATTGTAAATGGTTTTTTTCCAATTTTAACTATTCCCCAACTCTCTACCACTCACCAAGTGGATATAAATAGAGGCCGTTATCTTTCCCAATAATTATAGCTCTGAACTAATTTAATATTGCATCACAGATACAATATGAGTTATTTGACTTGAAGAATAATGGAAACCCCAAGATGTATGCATTAAAAGATTTCTAAAAAAGAAACTGTGTATATTTCTATAGAGACAGAACCTACATGTTGCTCAATCATAACAAAGTTGTTAAGAAACAACATGTTTGTCCACCAGGATCTCTTGCAGTTATCCAACTGGGACTTTGCATTTTCTCCAAAAGACTTCCAGGGAAGAAGTGAATACATTCCAACATATAAGCACATCATGTATATATATAGTGGCAGAATTCTGAAAATAAAGGAAGATCATGTTTAACGATTTAGTTTTGTTTTATTTCTGATAGATCGACAGATTCTATAAAATGCATCTTTTTTTCACTGTAACAGTGAAGCTATAGAAAAGTGATGAAGCGAATAATTAGATCTCTCTCTCCTGATATTCAGAACAAATATAAGAAACTTCGACAAATAAATTTCTACTCTGCAGTTGGGTAATCAGATATTTCAAATATCAAATCAAAGAATTCAACTCCCAGGACAGAACCATAATGCAAATGACAGATTAATGACAGATTTATGAGGTGTCACCAAATTCGCAATTTCATCTGGCATGTCTTTTCCATTGCACAGACAAGCTGCAAGTGGTCCCTTCACAGTTTGGAATGAAGCAATTCTACCAGTATGACTAGTAACCATTCACACAAGATAACACAGTAGAGTGAAACCCCTTTCCTGAGGCAACAATCTGTGTCTTAGATCTGACATAGCATTCACTCCAATTATAAAATCTTCAATATGACAGCCACAAATGAAACAGCTTCACAAGACATATTGATTAATGCTGACAGTTGTACCTACTCCTGTCAGTGCCTATTCTTATAATGTACCATTATTATAATTTTTTTAATTAATAGCACTAATTTTAGATTACTTTGCTTTTTTTGATCTGACTCACTTTGGGGCATATTTTCTACCATTTGCTAATTTTAGGAAAAGTGTAGAAACAGAGTAGATAAAATATCCTTCCCTTTGTATTCACTGTTACTTACTTCCATAGAAATTAGCAAATGCACAAGAAAATAGTTTTTATATATTAAAACAAATTCAGAAATTAATGGGCTGTAATGTCAGTTTTTTTTCCAAGAAGTTCCAGAAGCAGACCTTGAGATAACCTTTCACCTCTAAGGCCTGAAAGGTCAGTCATTGCCAAGTTTGAAACTAATGATGACTCTATAACTGCAGAGGCAGGTATCCAGTCACCTTTTATTTGCTTGTGCACAGTATATTGGCTGTAGCCATCTAGCAGCCAAGCCCCCTTCACTGAGGGCATTGCTTATCCCTTATAAGCTCTTGCTTATATTGGTCAGCAAGAGCTAACAACTCTGATCAAAGATCTTGTAGTCAATGAGATCCAGCTGGTTCCAATCACTACACAATGAAACAAAGACAAAGTACATCAATGCTCCTTAGATATGGGTAGGAAAGGAGTGGATGACAGCTAACAAGAGGAGAGGGAAGAAAAATAGCAACTAAAGGGCATTGCTTGTCACTGGCCACTTGGGTGTTTCCTTTCTTCCTGGTGGTGGAATACAAATAAAGGTTTAAGCATCTGTTGTTTTTCACTGTGTCCTACACCTGCACATACACAACATGGCTGCTGGGGGAAAATAAGCACTACAGCAGCTAGGTGGTAGTGTGGAGGTAAGGAGGAAAGGAAAAAAGCAACTACAAAACAGTCAGCCTAATGTTGGTGACTGGGAAACATTTAAAGAGAGCAATCTGAGATAAGACTCATTGTTCGTTGGAAAAATGTGTTAATGAATAAATGACAGCCAGGATTTGTTAAAAAGAGGGCTGATGAAGGATCACTGGACCAGAAATATTAACTCTGCTTTCTTGCCACAGATGCTGCCAGACCTGCTGAGATTTTCCAGCAATTTCTGTTTTTGTTTCTGATTTACAGCTTTATTATGTTAAAAACAAGTTGTGTTTGATTAAATTGCTTGAGTTCTTTGATGAAGTAACTGAGAATTGTAATTAAATTTATCTGATTTGTCTATGGACATTCAAACAACATTTGATATATCATCACATAAATAGAGTACAAGAAATTTGAAGCTCGTGGAACTCAAGACAGAGTAACAGACTGACTCCAAGATTAACTAAGGAATTGAAGATGTGAGGAATGGTGAAAGATTGTATTTCAGATGATAGCAAAAGATACAGGGCAGTCCCTGAAGTTGATACAACCACTGCTCAGTTTGATATATATTAACAACCAGAATTTAAATGTACAGAAAGTATACTCAAAGTTTGTAAATAACAAAACTCAGTGCAGCAAAGATTAAGGGGAGTACTAGAATTCAGAAATACTTTGTTTTCTGAAGTCAACTTAGAGAACATGCCTGCTGTAAAGGCAGGTAAATATATCACCATTCTTTCAAAATCCTGGATTCCTTACCCAATGGCATTGTGGGCCAACCCGCAGCAGGTGGGCTGCAGCAGTTCAAGAAGTCAGCTCACCACTACCTTTTGAATTAGGAACAGTCAATAAATACTGGTCAGCCAGTGACACCCACATCCCAGAAATAACGGGATCAAGGTTTATTTTCAGATTGGAAACCTGTGTCCAATTGGGAGAATTTATTGAAGTTGAGATTTTTGCTGGAGTGAGCCTTTAATTGTCACGGAATGGAGTTTCCTGTCTACTACACCAATGGGAAGGGAAGACAAAATGGGTCATATTGGTTTGGAATTCCCACAGCAGCCTTTATTGAGGCAGACACCTGTAGAAAGTGCTAAAGTCTTCCACTTCATCTGAGGTAAGTGAGGTGCCCAGTGAGAGGGGCTGGAGACCTGTTACCCTAGCGAAGGGAGAGCCTCAATTCTTCAAAGCCAACCTGGATCTAATGCTGGAGTCAGGAAAAAGAGAAGAGAGGTCCTTCTGTTGGAAGGACGCAGAAAGAGGGTACAGTATCGTACAGCAGAGACATCTCTGTTCAGTACCATTGCCTTTCATCACCTCTCCCTTTCCTCTCTTACCTTTATCATGTTATGTCTCACATCTAGAATACAGTACAGGCTTGTTCATAAAATCTGATTGAAGATTTGTAGCTCGGGTATCCGTTGTTGTGGTTCTGCTCGCCGAGCTGGAAGTTTTTGCTGCAAACGTTTCGTTCCCTGGCTAGGGAACATCATCAGTGCTGTTGGAGCCTCGTGTGAAGCGCTGCTTTGATGTTTCTTCCGGTATTTAGGCTTGTTCATGATTACTCATCTTACTAAGTCCCCCTTCTGCGTGACAATCTGATGGAAATTGTTACAGATTACATCCCCCACATTTCTTGGTTTTAGTGCAGACATTCAAGTGCCTGTGATTCCAGGAGCTGGAATAAACATCTGTTTAATACTTTAGCATTATATTACCCTTGCCTTGTTCTTATGTGATGGATTATCATAATCAGAATCAATAAATGTAAAAAGCAGGGCAGATCTCAGTTATAACTATTGGCTGTTTATGAAGAAACACATCCAAATATACCATATTATATCACATCATGATAGTGTGGTGCTAAGCAACAATCCCTGCTTATGAAAGACTCCAAGATCTTGTTTGCAGACCCTTGGAAACTTCACTGAAGATCACAGAGTGGGATCTCAAAACATTCAGACAACTAACAGCAACCAGTTTGTGTGAGTACTGATCTATAAATTAAACAATCTGAAGACAGACTTACCTTCTTTTCACATAAAGTTCAAGAAAATTATACAGATCTGTTCTGAAGCAGTCAGAGGTGGCACAGTAGCTCAGTGGTTAGCACTTTCGCCTCACAAGGCCAGGGACCCAGGTTCAATTCAGGCATGGAGACATGTCTGCATGGGTTTCCTCTGGGTGCTCTGGTTTCCTCCCACAGTCCAAAGATGTGCAAGTTAGGTGAATTAGCCAGCTATATTGCCCGTAGTATTCAGGGATGAGCAGATGAGGTGCATTAGTCAGGGGTAAATGTAGAGAAATAGGGTAGGAGAATGGGTCTGGGTGGGTTACTCTTCGGAGGATTGGTGTGGACTTGTTGGGCCGAAGGGCCTGTTTCCACACTGTAGTGATTCTATGACTCAGTCAAAAACTTTGTACACTCCAGTCCAACACTGGCATCTCCAAATTATGATTCAGCTGATACTCTACCTCTCTCTTTCTTTAAAAAAACTCTGGACGCCTACCCTTAAGTTTGCAAGACCTCAGCTAGACAGAGAATGTATACTGGGGAACCTTTACAGATTAAGGGTATAACTTCTGTTCCGAACTCTTATCAGAAGCACCTGGTTCAGTTACCACTGATTGTAGTAAAAACCCAGGCTCAAGGTTGATGGGGCAAAATTTGTTGAGAAAGATTCACCTGGATTGGTTCATTATTTTTGAATAGAACATGGCTTCCTCAGTGAAGTCTTAATTAAATACCCAGAAGATATTTAGGAATGTCTAGGGAATATCAAAGAAGCAAGGCCACCTTGCATGTTGACTGAGAAGCATCCAGTGGGCCTTACAGGCAAAAGTAGAGATGAAAATTAGCAATCTGGAAAGTGAAGAAGTCGTCAAACCGTCCAATTTGCATAATGGGCAGCATCAGTCGCATTGATTGTGAAGCCCAGTGAGTTGGTTTGGCCCCATGTGGGAATTTGAACAAACAGTAAACAGCTTTTCGCAGCTGGATAAATGCCCAATCCCTTGCATAGTGGATTTATACAGAAAGCTGGAAGGGGACTGTCCTTCACAAAGCTGAACATAGAATCAACATCACAGAATTCCTACAGTGTGGAAACAGGTCCTTTGGCCCAATAAGTCGACACCAACATTCCAAAGAATAACCCACAGCAGACCTGTACCCCTACCCTATTACCCTACATTTACCCCTGACTAATATACTTAACCTATATAAATCTGAACACTATGGGCAATTTAGTACTGCCAATTCACCTAACCTGCCCATCTTTGGATTGTGGGAGGAAATCAGAGTACCCAGAGGAAACCCACACCCCAGTCCCACACCAGCATCTCCAAATTATGATTCAGTCGATACTTTACTTCTCTCTCTTTTTTTAAAAGAACTCTGGACTCCAACACTTAAATTTGCAAGACCTCAGCTAGAAAGAGAATGTATACTGGGAACCTTTACAATGTGCAAACTCTACACAGATAGTCACCTAAGGCTGGAATCGAACGTGGGTCCCTGGCACTGTGAGGCAGTAGTGCCACCATGCCACCCCATGAGCCATGCATAAATGTAAATGCAGTCAGATGAGGATTCTCAGATTTATGCTGCAATTAATACCCATAAGGGTTTGTACCAATATCAACAATGCCATCTGGGGTATCATCAGTCTGTGCAATTTTTCAGCAGACGATGGGTAGCATTTTATGGGGTCTATCCCAGATTGCCACTTAGATAATATGTTAATAACAGGGAAGACCAATAAGGAGTACTGAGAGTACTTGGACATAGTCCTTGGACATTTCTCTTAGGCGGATGTACACCTTAGAAGGGAAAAATGTGTGTTCAAGTCACCCCAAGTGACCTACTTGGGCTACAGAGTTGACAAGATCAGGTTACACCCATTGGAAGATAAAGCGAGGGCAATCAAAGGTGCCCCAGCTCCCATATCAATACCGGAACTTATGTCTTTTCTTGGTCCGGTGAATTATTATGGAAAGTTCATGTATAACGTGGCCTCCATCCTGGCACTTTTGCATCAAATCTTAAAGGGTCAGCCTTTGAATTGGTCATGTAGCCAAGACAAAGCTTCCAGGGAAGTAAAGAAACAGCTATCATCCTCTAAGGTGTTGGCACACTATGATCCCAACTTTGATCTGGTATTGACATACGATTCCTCCTTGTACACCATTGGGTGGTATTAGCTTGTAAGTAGCCCAATGGATATGAATGCCCAATAGTGTATGCATCCAGACTTTGTGGCTAGTGCAGAGTGAAAAGTCCAGATAGAGAAGGAAGGTTTGGTGTTCATATTTGGAGTCAGAAAGTTCCACCAATACCTTTATAGATGTAAATTTATAATAATGGACCACAAACCCCTGACAGGTCTACTTAAACAAGGCAGTGTCTCCCATAGCTTCAGGCCAAATTCAGCAATGGGCTTGAACATGAACTGCATATAATTACAATAGGAATATCATCCAGGATGCATTGAGTCACTTCCTGCTAGTAGATACATCGCCATTGGAACAGTCTTTAATAGCTTTAAATTTACTGGATACACTTCCAGTCACAGCTGACAATATCAGACTTTGGATGCAGAAAGATCTGGTCCTGGCAAAACTGAAACAGCTGGCCGTGATGGGGGAAACCAAAGAGGCATCACAAGCAGAATTTGGACTTCAAGAGACCAGATCCCAATTGAGGATGGCATATTATTATGGGGAACTACATTGATTGTCCCAAGCAAAGATCACCACCAGATATTGGCTGAACTCCACCAGGGGTTTCCAAAATGAAGATGTTGGCAAGAGGTTATGTCAATTGGCCAGGATTGGATGCAGACATAGCCACATTAGTGGGGCAATACCCAGAGTGCTAACAAGGGCAAAACCTACTACCAGCAGCTCTCCCACATTCATGGGAATGGCCAAGTAAACCCTGTTACACGTCGACTATGCAGGTCCTTTCATTGGCTCAATGTGCTTAGTCATTGTGTATGCCCACTTAAAGGGACTGGATATGCATAGACTTCATTCATCAAACACAGGAACAATGGTAGGAAAACTATGTGCACCTTTTGCAGTACATGGACTCCCAGAAGTGTTGGCCACAGATAACATTTATCATCAGGGAATCTGAGTATTTCCTAAAGGCAAATTGCTTTCAATATATAAGGACATCTTCATACCTTCTATAATTCAGTCAAAAGCAAAAGGTCCAGCAAAAAGAGCAATCCAAACTTTGAAGGCAGGCTTAAAGAAACAGCCTACAGCTTCATTCGGTACCAAACTGTCCTGGTTTCTATTTGATTATGGGACCACACCTCATGAAACTACAGGGATAGCTCCAGCAAGATTGTGAATAGGGAGAAGTCTCTACACCAGTTGAAATCTGATCTTCCTGGCCCTGGGTGTTGTGGGGTGGGGTGGAGTGGGTGCGATGGGGTGGGGTGGAGTGGGTGCGATGGGGTGGGGTGGAGTGGGTGCGATGGGGTGGGGTGGAGTGGGTGCGATGGGGTGGGGTGGTGGAGGGAAGGGTGAAACAACATCAGAAACATCAAATTCGATACAAGATTCTGCTAAGTGAGAGAGACCATTTACTTCAGGAGATAGAGTTGGTGTAGGAATGACCGGGATGGGTGAAGGCATGATCGATGCGAGTCAAAGAGCGTGGTGTTAGAAATGACCTCATTCCTCATGAAAGGGTTATGCTCAACCTGTCAACTCTCCTGGTCCTCAGATGCTGCCTGACCGGCTGTGCTTCTCCAGCACCACATTCTTCAACTCTAATCTCCAGCATCTGCAGTCCTCTCTTTCTCCTAGACGATCGATGCAAGGTCAGCTCCAGTGATGTGTAAAGTTTGGGAACGAGCACGTGGACCATATGAAAGCAAACGGTGTAGGAGCAGTCTTTCCGACTGTTCTGGAACCCGTGGGTTCTCTCTCTCCATCAAACGTTGACGATACCTCAGATTCTGAGATGGACATAGCAGATGTCGCTATCTAGATGTTTTTGATGCCTGAAGAGGAGAATGCTTTCTTCTTGAGACATCCCGGCCAGTATCAGAGGCAGAATTATGTTATGGATCAGCCCAAACCCCCTTAAACTGTATTAAAAAAGATAGTCTCGACCCTTTCAGATCCAATTCAATTTGTCAAACTACCAACTTTAAGCAAAATACCCTAATAAACTGTTCCAATACAGTTACATCCCATAAACACATTCTTAGCAAAAGCAAATTCAGTAAAATAAATTGTCTCACCTACAATTCTAACAGCAGGAAGAGAATCCCAGCTTCCAGCTGTAACAGACAGAGGAATAAAAGCTTCGACACCCAGCTTCAAGACCGAGCCACTACAGAAAGCTAAAACTAAAACTTCTGGCTCTGTGGGAGCTTGACCTCACTCATTCAGGATGCTTCCATTGTTCCAACGTTTTAAAAAACCCAAGGCCTCACAAACTATTTACTCTATTGGCTTTGAGCAGCCCACTTCCCACGTCTGTCTCAACTTTTCTGCATTAAAAAAACCCTTAAAGTCATAGTGTCATCACAGTTGGAAGAACCTCACCCAGTGTTAAAATGTCCCAGAAGGAGCTACAAAACAAAAAGAACTGGTCTATGTCCTCAGATTCAGAGGGGAAAGGATGTAGTGAGTTTAATGAGGTCAGCGAGGTGGACCTCATAGACTACGAATTCCCTGATTGGTGCTGTTAACATGATCAAATCAGGGAGCTCTGGCTGACAGATATAAACAGGAGTATCTGTGAAGGGGCTTGTTATGGCCAATTGCCTGCCCTCTTCCATGGTTATGTCTGTGTCCTGGTGTCTCTCGAGAAGGATACAATGTCTATCAACAGCCTCGAGGTTTACAGAGAGAGGTTTGCACCGCAAATGGAGTGCTTTATTTCCCCCTCCAACTCTATTTTGATTTAATCCCTGCCCTCCCCTTCACTGTTTGGTCACACACCATTGCCCTTTGATGTAAAGGGCACTGTTTGTCACTGGCCACCTGGTGTTTCCTTTCTTCCTGGGGGTGGAAACTGAATACAGGTTCATACAATTGATGTCTTACACTGTGTCTCACACCTGCACACACACAACATGGGGGCTGGGGAAAATATAAGCTGTACCGCAGTTAGGCAGTAGAGTGGGGGAAATGAATATAAAAAATAAACAGGAGTGTCAGAGGTACTGTTCACTCTGAGACTTGGCTCTGAGAGCTAGATTAGTGACAAGGACTCTCCACATTTAAACAAGGGATAACTTAGTGAAGCGATACCAGCCTTTGTGGAGTTACTTCAGCAGTCAGACGTTTTGTCTTTACAATCTAAAATTAAAATGAACTGTCAAAGGGTGCCATCAGTTTAAACACAGTGATCTCCCGATCAAAGCTCATCACTCTTTCATTCATGTGAAACCCCTCTAGTGGCTGACACCTGCTTCTACAAGGACTTTATTTATTAAAGACACTTCTAAAAGTAACAGCACTCATTAAAGAGGCTACAACACTGCAAAGCATTGTAAAATAGAAGCAAGAGAAGGAAAAACAAACATAAAGAATAGCTAGGAGTAAACAGCAGCTGCTATGAGAAAGGTTATAGCTTACGTTATGAAATGTATAGCAGTGATGTGAACACAAAATTATTGAAAGATAGAGTTCAAATAGTAATTGATAATGGATATTTTAGGGCTGAAGAAAAGTTTGTACCCTTGCTCTTCCTGCTATATAGTAATGATCCACATCATGGTATGTGGGAATAATTTCAAGGCATGCAGGTGATTAATTAATTGAGTGATGGTTGTCACATGTACCAAGATGCAGTGAAAAATGTTGCTTTGGGTGCTATACAGGCAGATCATACTATACAAAATGCATCAGGGTAGCTGAACAGAATATCGCATTACAGCCACAGAGCGGGTGCAGCAAGAGAGAACATTTGAGGTCTGTTCAAAGGTCTGACAACACCGGGGAAGAAACTATTTTTGAATCTGTTCATGCGTTCATTCAAACTTTTATTTGTTCTGCCTGACAGAAAAGGGTAGAAGAGACTATATCTGGGGTGGGAGAGGTCTTTGTTTATATTGGTTGCTTTACTGAGGAAGTGGGAAATATAGATGAAGTCAATGGATGGAAGACTAGTTTGCGTGATGGATTGGGCTGTATTCATGATTCTCTGTAGTTTTGTACAGTCATGGGAAGAGCAGTTCTTAAACTGAGTTCGCATGCATCATGATAGGATGCTTTCTATAAACATTGGTAAGAGTCTTTGGAGACCTGTTGAATTCCCTCAGCCTCCTGAGGAAGTAGATTTTTCTTGTGTTTTCTTGATTGTCATGTCATTGTAGGTGGATCAGGACAGAATGTTGGTGATCATCACTCCCAGGAAGTTGATACTCTCAACCATCTCCACCTCAAATCCATTGATGCAGACTGGGATGTGCCCTCCATTCTACTTCCTGAAGTTCAATAAGAGCATTTTGCTCTTGTTGATGGAGAGATTGTTGTCTTTATACCATGCTGCTAAGTCCTCAATCTATTTCCTACATTCTGTCTCATTATTGTATGAGATCCAACCTACAACCTGGTGTTGTCAGCAAACTTGCTAATGGAGTTGGGGTGGAATTTGACCACACAGTCATGAGTGTTTAGGGATTGTAGCAAGGGGTTGAGTCCACAGCCTTGTGGGGCACCAGAATTGAGGATTATCGTGGAGGAGGTGTTGTCGCCTATTCTTACTGATTGTTGTCTATGGGTCAGAAAGTCACAATCCGGTTACAGATGGGGGAGCCGAAATGTGGTCTTGGAGTTTAGACATGGGTTTGTTTGGAGTTATCATGTTGAAGGTGGAACTACAGTCAATAAATTGGAGTTTGATGTGAGTATCCTTGTTACCCAGATGTTCCAGAGATGAGAGTAGGACCAGGGAGATGGTATCTGCTGTGGACCTGTGGCGCCAGTAGGCAAGTTGAAAAGGAACAAAGCAGTTGAGTAGGTTGGAGTTGATGTGAGCCATGACTAACCTCTTGAAATAATTCATAATTGTGGAGGTCACAGCCAGCTGGCGGTAGTCAGTGAGGCACACTATATAATTTTTCTTTGGTACTGGGATGATGGTGGCCTTCTTAAAGCAGGTGGAGACTTCAGACCATACTGAGAAGAGGTTAAAGATGTCTGTGAATACTCCCATCAGCTGGTCCACACAGGACCTGAGTACATTGAAACTTGGAAGCACTGTGAACTATGAGTAGGACAATGTGGAATTGAAAAGGATATAGACAGATGGAAGAGGGAAGTGGGCAGATAGATAGCAAATTGCTTTCAATGCAGACAATTGTAATGGTATGGGGATAGGCTGAAAGGGCTGGGACTATTTTCCCTGGAGGGTTGGAGGCTGAGGGAAGCAACCATATAGAGGGGTATGGACAGGATGAATAGCCAAAGTCTTTCTCCTGGTGTGGGAGGCTCTAAACTTAGAGGGCATCAGGTCAAAGTCAGAGAGGAAAGATTGAAAACAGACCTAAGAGGTAACTTTTTCACGCAGAGGCTGATGCATGTATGGTATGAGCTGCCAGAGGAAGTGGTGGAGGTTGGTATAATTGCAGCAACATTTAAAAAGCATCTGGATGAGTATATGAATAGGAAGGGTTTAGAGGGATATGAGCCAAATGCTAGCAAATGGGATGAGGTCAGATTGGCATGTCTCGTCGGCATGGGTGAGTTGGGCAATATTCATGATTCTCTGTAGTACAGTTTGTTATACCAAGTTCTGATGCATCATGAAGAAGGCTTTCTGTAATGCATCGATAAAAATTGGTAAGATCCCTTGTAGACAAGGGTCTGTATGACTCTATAACTGCATCACAGTGCATCACAGCTACAGAAATGAAGGTTGTCAAGAAAGGTTTGTCTACGGAGTCAGTATGGGTGGAAGTTAGGAGCTGCAAAGGAACAACCACCTCAGTGCGGGTTTTCTACAGACATCCTAATAGCAGCAGGCAGATTGAAGAACTCATAGGCCAGCAGATTTTGGAAAAGTGCACACATAGCAGGGTTGTTGTTATGGTGACTTCAATTTTCCCAATATTGACTGGAACCTTCTTAGTGCAGATGGGTTGGATGGAGCCATTTTTGTCAGGTGTGTTCAGGAGGGTTTCCTTAATCAGTATGTAGACACGCTGATGAGGGGGAGAGGCCATTTTGGATTTGGTGCTCGACAATGAGCCAGAACAGGTGTCATATCTCGCAGTGGGAGAACACTTTGGTGACAGTGACCAAACTGCTTCACATTTACAGCTGCCAATGTGTTGCTGGTCAAAGCACAGCAGGCCAGGCAGCATATCAGGAATAGAGAATTCGACGTTTCAAGCATAAGCCCTTCATCAGGAATAAGAGAGAGAGCCAAGCAGGCTAAGATAAAAGGTAGGGAGGAGGGACTAGGGGGAGGGGCGATGGAGGTGGGATAGGTGGAAGGAGGTCAAGGTGAGGGTGATAGGCCGGAGGTCTGAGACAGTCCAGGTGAATTTCAGGTCGGGATGGAAGGTGTTAGTAAAGTTGATGAACTGTTCAACCTCCTCGTGGGAGCACGAGGCAGCGCCGATACAGTCATCAATGTAGCGGAGGAAAAGGTGGGGGTCTGAGACAGTCCAGGTGAATTTCAGGTCGGGATGGAAGGTGTTAGTAAAGTTGATGAACTGTTCAACCTCCTCGTGGGAGCACGAGGCAGCGCCGATACAGTCATCGATGTAGCGGAGGAAAAGGTGGGGGCTGAGACAGTCCAGGTGAATTTCAGGTCGGGATGGAAGGTGTTAGTAAAGTTGATGAACTGTTCAACCTCCTCGTGGGAGCACGAGGCAGCGCCGATACAGTCATCGATGTAGCGGAATTTACCACAGCCATGGAGAGGGAAAGGAGCAGTTACCATGATAAGATATTTAATTGGGGAAAAAAAAATTATGACACTACAAGACAGGGGTTGGGAAGTATAGATTGGAAGCAATTGTTCCACAGAAAGGGCACAACAGACATGTGGAGACTGTTTAAGGAGCAGTTGTTGCGAGTGATGCACAAATTTGTTCCTCTGAAACAGAGAAGAAGGGGTAAGAGTAAGGAGCCTTGGATGACGAGAACAGAGGAACTTCTCGTCAAAAGGAAGAAGGCAGCTTATGTAAGGTGGGGAAGCCACGGTCTAGCACAACTTGCTAGAAAGGAGCTCAGAAATGGACTGAGAAGAACCAGGAGGGGGCACAAGAAAGGCTTGGCAGGAAGGATTAGAGAGAACCCAAAGGTATTTTACTCATAATAAGGAATAAGAGAATGATCCAGGAGAAGGTAGGGCCAGTCAGGGATAGTGTAGGGAACTTGTGCGTGGAGTGCAGATAGGGAAAGCCCAAAATGAGTTTTTTGCTTCGGTTTTCATGAAGGAAAGGGACTTGTTGTGAATGAAAATTTTGAGGAGCAGGGAAACAGGCTTGACCAGATCAATGAAGTTGATGTGCACAAAAGTTTGGCAAACATTAAGATTGATATGTCCCCAGGGCCAGACCAAATTTATCCCAGGCTGCTCCAGGAAGCGAGAAAGAAGGTTGCCAAGCTGCTGGTGAAGATCTTTGCTTCCTCACTGTCTACAGGAGTCATACCGGAGGATTGGAGGGAGGCAAATGTTATTCCTCTTTTCAAGAAGGGTAGTAGGGAAATCCCTGGCAATTACAGACCAGTCAGTCTTACACCTGTGGTCACCAAGGTTTTGGAAAGAATTATGAGGGATAGGATTTATGACTACTTGGAAAAGCATAGCATGATTAAAGGCAGTCAGCATGGCTTTGTGAGGGGCAGGTCATACCTCACAAATCTTATTGAGTTCTTTGAGGAGGTGACGAGGCAGGTTGACGAAAGTTGAGCAGTGGATGTGATCTACGTTGATTTCAGCAAGGCATTTGATAAGGTTCCCCATGGTAGGCTCATTCATAAAGTGAGGAAGTATGAGATACAGGAGATTTGGCTGTCTGGAGGTCAATGGTGAGTGGTGTCCCTCAGGGCTCTGTTCTTGGGCCTCTGCTCTTTGTAGTTTTTATAAATGACTTGGATGAGGAGGTTGAGGGGCAGGTTAGAAAATTTGCCAATGACACAAGATTGGAGGTACCGTTGATAGTATCGAGGGCTATTGCAGGCTGCAGCGCAACATAGACAGGATGCAGAGCTGGACTGAGAAATGGCAGATGGAGTTCAACCTGGATAAATGCGAAGTGATGCACTTTGGAACGTCGAACTTGAATGCTGAATAAACGATTAAAGGCAGGATCCTTGGCAGTTTTGAAGGAACAGTTGGTGTTCAAGTGCATAGATCCTCCAAAGTTGCCACCCAAGTGGAGTTAAGAAAACATATGGTGTTTTGGCTTTCATTAACAGGGGGATCGAGTTTAAGAGCCGCAAGATTTTGCTACAAGTCCCTGGTGAGATCACACTTGGAATAATGTGTCCAGTTATGGTCATCCTATTATAGAAAAGAATCGGAGGCTTTGGAGAGGGTACAAAGGAAGTTTACCAGGATGCTGCCTGGACTGGAGGACTTGTCTTACTTAGAGAGCTTGACTAAGCTTGGACGTTTCTCTCTGAAGAGAAGGAGGAAGATTGGTAATGAGAGATATTGATAGAGACTTCCCCAGGGCACGATTGACTGGCATGAGAGGTCATAGTTTTAAGATATTAGGAGGAAGGTATAGAGGAGATATCAGAGACAGATTCTTTATGTGATGTGAATGCATAAAGTGCTTTGCCAGCAGTGGTGGTGGAAGCAGAGTCATTCAGGACATTTAAGCGACTGCCGGATGTGCACATGGATAGCAGTGAGTTGAGGGGTGCGTAAATTAGGTTATTTTAATTTTGATTAAGAATAATCCTTGGCACAACATCGTGGGCCAAAGGCCTGTTCTGTGCTGTACTTTTCTATGTTCTATGACTGTATGATGCATTATTGGTCGAAGTAATATGGACAGACAACAACAACGTATACCGAATCCTGGACTTTATTTATAGTGACATAGAATATAAGAGCAAGGAGGTGATGCTGAACTTGTATAAGACACGTGTTAGACCTCAGCTGGTCTTGTGTATGGCTGAGTATTGAGTACTGAGTACAGACCTGGGCACCACACTACAGGAATGATTTGAAAACACAGGGGAGAGTCAAGAAGAGGTTAACAAGAATGGTTCGAGAGATGAGAAAATTCAGTTCTGAGGATAAATTGGAGAAGTTGGGAATGATCTCCTCGGGGAAAAGGAAGCTCATGAAAAATATGATTGAATGTTTTAAAATCATAAAGGAGCTGGACAGAACAAATAGGGAGAAACTGTTCCCATTCATATAAGGACCTTCCTTATTCATATATAGCTGGAAGGCACAGATGTTAAGTGATTTGTAAAAGAAGTAAATATGATGTGAGAAAAATGTTTTCACACAATGTGTGGTCAGATATGGAATGTGATGCACGAAAACATGGTGGAAGAAGCACAATTAAGTTATTCAAGGATTCAGTAGATGATTGTTTGAATGGAAACAGTGTGCAAGGGAATGGGAGAAAAGGCAGGACAATGGAATTAAGTCATGATGCTAATTTCAAGAGTTGGTGCAGAGCTGATTGCTCAAATGGCCTCATTCTGAGCAGTAACTGTTCTATAATTCTGTGAACAAGCCCTGTATTCCACTTCAACAAAAATATCTGCAAGCCTTCAAGAAGAAACAGAAGCCAAACTTTGGTTATGGATTGAGCAGTGAGTGACATCTTCATTCAGTTACAATTTAAGCAATATATATGTAGCTTTTTCTTTCATAGATTAAGCAATATATGATCCTGAGAGGAGACCTCTAATCATCTTCTTTACTATCTTTTAGGAAGTGTTTTACAGCTTAACTGCATTTAATCTTTCCAAGAGGTGATTTGAAAAAAGATACATACAAGATCTGAAGAGTGTTTGAAGACCAGTTCAAGCTATGAATCAACTTTCAGATTAACAGACTTCAACCCAGGTCATACAGACAACAACTACAAAAGCCTAAACATCAGTTCTGAAGAAGGGTCACCTGAACCAAAATGTTAACTCTGATTTCTCTCCATAGATGCTGCCAGGCCTGCTGAGCTGTTCCAGCAAGTTTTCTTTTGTTTTAGATTTCTAGTATCTGCAGTTTTTCACAAAGGAATACAGGAAAGCCACACATACAGACCAAGTCCTGAACTACGAAAGCAACCACCCCAACACACACAAAAGAAGTTGCATCAAGACACTGTTCAAAAGGGCCACAACACACTGCAGCACACCAGAACTGCAAAAAGAGGAAGAAGAACACCTCTACAATGTATTCGCCAAAAACGGATACCCCCACAATTTCGTCAATAGATGCTTAAGGCAAAGACAATGTAATGGGGAACATGCCACAACCCAAAGGACTAGCCCCGTTACCATACATCAAGAACATTTCTGAACTGACAGGCAGACTACTGCGAACACTAGGACTCATAACAGCACACAAACCAACAGCCACTCTCAGACAACAACTCATCAGGACAAAGGACCTGATACCCAACATGAGCAAAACCAACGTAGTGTACAAAATCCCATGCAAGGACTGCAGAAAACATTACATAGGACAAACAGGAAGACAGCTAACGATCCGTATCCATGAACACCAACTAGCCACAAAACGACGCGACCAGCTATTCTTAGTAGCCACACTCGCAGATGACAAGCAACATGAGTTCGACTGGGACAACACTACTATTATAGGACAAGCCAAACAGAGAACAGCCAGGGAATTCCTAGAGGCATGGCACTCATCCACAGATTCTATCAACAAACACATCGATCTGGACCCAATATCCCGGCCACTGCAGCAGACAGCAGAAACTGACAACTGGAAGCAGCAAAGACACACCACTATAAATGCCGGAGGAAACAACACAGAAGCACTTCACATGAGGCTCCCAAGTACTGAGGATGTCCCCTAGACAGGGGACGAAACGTTTGCAAGACAAATTCCCAGCTCAGCGAACAGAACCAAAACAACGAGCACCCGAGCTACAAATCTTCTCACAAACTTTGAAGACTACCTTAACTCTATTGCAAATCTGAACAGAACAATAGATACAATAACGATTGCTAATTAACAGCTCTAATATAGTAGCTTCCATAAATACACCTCTTGGCAAAAAGGCAAATTCAGAAATCAGATTTTCTCACAGGCAGTAGGAAGAGAAACCCCAGCTTCTAGTTATAAATGAGAGAGGGGGAAAAATAGCTACTTCTTTGAGACTCCAGCAGCTTCTGCTGAATTTAAAAGCTAAAAAAAATCCTAGTTTGTTAGACCTGGCCACACCTATCCAGGGTACTTCCATTATTCCAACTTTAAAAAATAGCCCAAGGCCTTTCAAACTGTTTATGTTACCGGAGACTGCTTAACATCTTTTGCTCAGTTTGTTTCTTAATATAAACCAGGACAAAATATACATCTTAAAGCCACATTATCATCACACTGCAACAAGGCACAAGGGATTTTAAAAAATGAGAATAACAGCACAATGCAGGCACCAAGGGATGCATTTAAAATATGCACAAATATAAATTAAGTTCAATCAATAAAGTAAAAAGTACATGTTGGAAGATGACTAAGCTTTTCATAGTGTCAACCTTACACAAACGTCAATAACCATCAGCTTTGTGTGTTGCTGAAAGTCAGATCGACACACAATGAAATAGACAATAGACAATAGGTGCAGGAGTAGGCCATCCTACCCTTCGAGCCTGCACCGCCATTCAATATGATCATGGCTGATCATCCTTAATCAGTATCCTGTTCCTGCCTTATCTCCATAACCCTTGATTCCACTATCCTTGAGAGCTCTATCCAACTCTTTCTTAAATGAATCCAGAGACTGGGCCTCCACTGCCCTCTGGGGCAGACCATTCCACAGCCACTACTCTCTTGGTGAAGATGTTTCTCCTCATCTTTGTCCTAAATGGGGTCTACCCTGTATATTTAACTGTGTCCTCTGGTTCGGCACTCACCCATCAGCGGAAACATGTTTCCTGCCTCCAGAATGTCAAATCCTTTAATAATCCTATATGTCTCAATCAGATCCCCTCGCAGTCTTCTACACTCAAGGGTATACAAGCCCAGTTGCTCCAGTCTTTCAGCATAAGGTAGTCCCGCCATTCCAGGAATTGACCTCATGAACCTACGCTGCACTCCCTCAATAGCCAGAATGTCTTTCCTCAAATTTGGAGACCAGAACTGCACACAATATTCCAGGTGTGGTCTCACCAGGGCCCTGTACAGTTGCAGAAGAACCTCTTTGCTTCTATACTCAATCCCTCTTGTTATGAAGGCCAGCATGCTATTAGCCTTCTTCATTACCTGCTGTACCTACATGCTTACCTTCATTGAGTGATGTACAAGAACACCCAGATCTCTTTATACTGCCCCTTTACCTAAATTGATTCCATTTAGGTAGTAATCTGCCTTCCTGTTCTTGCCACCAAAGTGGATAACCATACAGTTATCCACATTAAACTACATCTGCCATGCATCTGACCACTCACCTAACCTGTCCAGCTCACCCTGTAATCTCTTAACATCCTCTATTGTCTGTTGTCATCACATTTCACCCTGCCACCCAGCTTAGTAGCATCAGCAAATTTGCTAATGTTATTACTAATAACAGACCTGCTGAGATTTTACAGCAATTTCTGTTTTTGTTTGAGACTTCCACCATGCACAGTTCTTTGAGTTTTTTGTTTACCTTTAAAATATGGCTGATGATATTATCACTGAATCATGTCATGTGATCAGATAGTATAAATGTCTCAGACTCCATCTGTGGCTGAGTCTATTTGGGTTTTGACGAGCTGAGTGCAGTATGCTACAGCTTACATCCAAACTGCTTAGCCGGGCCAATCACACGGATTCATAATATACGAAGGAATTAGGAACTCTAAGAAACATCTATTGAATTCTTCAGCAATACATTATTGAAGTCTTGTTCTTATATTATGGCAGCAAACGTAAGTATGTTCACATCAGTGGCTGTTTATGAAGAAATAACTCCCAGACAGTACAATATATCCCGCCCCCTTTGATTGTTACTGGCAGGATATGTGGATCAGTGCTGCAAGGCATGAGGTCTTTGGCAATGAGGACAGAAATGCCAGATATCATCTTCCTGGAATCATGGATTCCTGCAGCAAAGGCTGTCTGTTGTCTCTGGTTAGTTCTATCCTTGGGTTTAGTCTCATTAACATCCTGCTTTCCTGTTTCCTCAAATTATCTCCTACCGCCCAGAGCTTTTCAATTCCTGCATCCCAAAAGGGCCCAAAATCTGACACTCATCTCTCTATTGATAGTTGAAGCTTTCCTTCTCAGTAGCTGACAACTCAACTGTTTTTGGCAGCTTGCCTCCTGCTCTTCTGTCCTGACAATACCAGGATGGGTGCCAACCTCATTCATAATCAAAGAGTTGGGTGCCTACTCTCCCTGCCAGCTGCAGAAGGCTAAAGGATCACCGTACCAAGTTCTCAGTCCCTTCAATCTCAATGAACCACTTAGAGACCAGGTTCGATGCATGCAATCACAGCTGGCTCCACACTCTTTATCCAACTGCCATGAGGTGGTCAGTTTCTGATGGTGATGGTAACCCCCTGGCATTTTAAAACTTGGAACATTAGTTCCTGGCATTCTGCAGACAAGCTTCATAACACATTTATTTGACCTTAATGGGGGTTGACAATAAGATTCCTGTTGTGTCCTTTATATGCAGGCGATCATCACACACGTGCGTTGAAATCAGTGTAACATTTTTCTGACATTTGACTGTTGCACACTCTCTAGCTTATTAAATTGAATCAAACTATTATCATCTTTGAGACATTTATGAACAAATTATCTTAGACAATTGACAGAGAATTAGATCTCATCTAATTGACAGAGAATTTTCCTTAGCAAACAGTTTCAGGATATTCTCCTATTCAGTAAGTTACTCGCTGAGATGAGCTTTAGGATGCAATTTTCCTCTTCATAAATGGAGCACATAGATTTAATCTTGGCATCGATGTGTCATCTAATAATTTACCCTTGGTGTGACAGCTGATTAATCTAATTAGATTGGACAAATGTTACGATTGATACTGAAGAGTTTTGTGAGATTTAAGACTCACGTTTGATAACAAATTTGAACAAAAATATCATATTGCCCGTGGTCTTTTTAAAAATTCATTCACAGGATGTGGGCATTGTTGACCGTACCAGCATTTATTGTCCTTCCAAAATTGCCCAGAAGCCAATTAAGAGTCAACCTTCTTGATGTATGGATCACCTAATACACAGCAGATATCAGATAGTACAGGTAAAAGACAAAATGCATGGGAATGTGAAATTTGAACAGAAAATTCTGGATGGCAGCTTAGTCAGTATTTCTGAAGTAAAGAGACTAGGGTGTAGACCCTTTGTCAATATGTAGAGTTGAAGAAACATATCAATAGACAATCCAATCACAGAGCAAAAGACAATGGGTTAAATAGCCTGTAAGCAGCTAGTGTAGCAGAAAACAAGGAAAATGTTAATTGATGTAAAAGATTATCTCCATGAGGCAATACATTGACAGTGAGAAACAAAACAGCTTGGCAATGGCTATAATCTGACTATAGACCATAGGGAGGGTGCAGACATTGTCTATGGAAAGAACTGAGGGAAACTGAAGAAAATATGAAGGAACAAACTTACCATTTCAAAAGTTTGAAAAGGAAAAAGAAAACAATTGACCTACATAGTTGATTCATATTTAAGAGCAGACTAAAAGGTCAACATAGTAAAATTAGATACTTCCCAATGACTGGAATAGTGTTCTAAAAAACACACTGCCAAAAAAAATTTTTTTTGTCACAGCCATCCCATGACATAAGAGAAATGGAAGGCTTAGCTATCATTTTAGCTGAAAATGTGTTGCTGGTCAAAGCACAGCAGGTCAGGCAGCATCCAAGGAATAGGAAATTCGACGTTTCAGACAAAACTCCAACAAAAAATACTACACTAGTCTAGAACATTATAGAATGGAAAAGTGCTGTTAGAGCAAATGGGCATGAACACACAAAGAAAATAGATTAGTTCCTTACCAAAGTAACTATACAATTAAATCATCGTATATCTACAACTGCTTGCATTGCAATACTTAGTAGTAATGTACCATAAATCATGTTACTTTGAACACAGAGTCTGAACGCAGTTCTTGTCAACCAGTCTGTTTTGATCCCAAACTGATAGTATGGCCTCTGCCCCATGATAAAAGAAAGTCGAGAGTTGCTAAAATCAATGCCCAGACAACAGACTACCAAATGCTGAACAAAAAGAAAATTTGGCGTAAATTTGTTGATTCAATATACCTGGTTTTGAGGTATGTAGATTCGTAATAATATTTCTCTATAATCTGATTCATTAAACTTACTAGCACTCATTTGCTCCTAAGTGGTGGCATATACGTTACAGCATAGAAGCAGGCCATTCAGGTTTATTTAATGTTTGAATGACAAACAAGGAGTGACAACACTGCTATTGTTGCTACAAATCTAATCCCTCTACAATAGGGCTATAATGGCTTCTTCCACACCAATTTTGCAATTTTTTTCAAAGAATAGGCAGAGTACATATTCCAAGTAATTCAGGATACACATATCCACTAGTATTCCTATGGGACTTGCAATCAGCCACATGCCTCCAGTTTTCAGAAGGGTAGCAACAAATTTGTGAGGAATGGCATCAAGGAGATATGTCATTACAAGGTTATGTCGTGTGTTGTGATGAGATTTGCAATAGTTGTTTCTGAGTCATTTCAAGTTGGAAACAAAAAAAAAGCTTACAAGTATGCAAAGTAATGGGAAACAATATGTATGTATTTATAAAGCACTTTCCAGTCTTTATGAAGTCCATTAGTGACTAAGCACACTATCCTCATAAAATGTTCTGGAGTTGAGATGACTGTGTTCAAATTAGCTGCAGCATTTCTTATAAAACACATAATTATACTTCAAAAATTTGGTTCAAATTCAATATCATACAACATCAAATAATCAGCAGTGCAAGTTCTTCTTCTAACATTCAAAGTTAAAAGTCACACAACACCAGGTTATAGTCCAACAGGTTTATTTGGAAACACTAGCTTTCGGAGTGCTGCTCCTTCATCAGGTGAAAGCTAGTGCTTCCAAATAAACCTATTGGACTATGACCTAGGGTTGTGTGATTTTTAACTTTGTACACCCTAGTCTAACATCAGTATCTCCAAATCATTCTAACCTTCAGTGTGACTGGGTCAAAGCCAATAATGCTGGAGATTTAAATAAAAAAAGCCATAAAGTATTGAAAAAATGTAGCAAGGAGACAGAACCTGTCAGTATTTTGAATCCAATGACTATTCTTTGGAATGGCCAGGTTAATGAAAGAATTGCATAAGAGTGCAAACAAAATAACACAGACCTGCGCTTATATAATGATTTTCATGATCTCATGGTATAGTTTTGAATTATTGGCACTATTATGTAGAGTTGAGGATTACCAGATTAGCGATCAACTCATTGAATGACAGAGCAGACTTGATGGGCTGAATGGCCTACTTCTACTCCTATATCTTATTGTCTCATGGTAATATGGCAGTCAATTTGCTTACATGAATCTTCTACAAAGAACAATGAATGAAGCACATGATTGGTTTCAGCAATATTGATTCAGGGTCATGATGATGAATCAGGACTCCAGAATACTTATGCACCTATCAAATATTTAATTCTGATATTTTTTTTTAATTGAGGACTGTGGATATAAATTCAGTGGCTTGTGTCTGGCAGGGACCCATTTGGAACCCTGGCACACCACTCCTGTATAGAGTCAGTGAAACTTCAAACTGGAAGATTAACAAGGAAGCGATGATGAGTTGACCAGCCATCACCCTGTCAGCAGGAAGCCATCTCCTGCAGATGTGCTCCTGTTTTATCCTTCCAGGAATATACAAATAAAAGGCTAAAAACCAACTGCAACTGCTAGTCTAAATGTGTTAGTGTCCTGACATACTAACATGTGTACTGATGTGCTGTGAAGGTCACAGTTTTAGAACAGGCATAAAACACCCCTGCATTGCAGGCAAAGAAAAGGAAATAATATTTGCTTTCATTGACCACTGCTAGCCAACTGCCATCGAAGGGAACCAGGACAAAAGAATCTCAAACTAACCTGAAAATCCAAGGATCTAAAAACCAATTGCTCAACAGCAAATACCAATGCTACCTGGACCATATAATGTAATGGCCTCAACTTTTCACTATTTACTCTTCACAAGTAACTCAGACAAGGATCTTTTCTTTCAGTTTTAACTTTCTTTGAACTTACTTCTTATTCCTAATCTGTGAGTATGTTTGTGTTATTATTTCCAAATGCATTTAAATTGGCTCCTGGATGTAGGTTTGCTCGTTGAGCAGGAAGGTTCATTTCCAGATGTTTTGTCATCATACTAGGTAACATCTTCCGTGGGCCTCAGGCAAAGCACTGCTGATAATTCCTGCTTTCTATTTATTGACTCCTTTTAAAACATACTTTTATTTGGTCTGGGAGGAAGGTCTCAAAATGGAAGGATCCTTTTCAAATTAACTGTGTTGTGAATAACTGAGGAAGTAAATTAATAATAAAAAAGGGCTAGCTCATTTCTCCTCACATGGATGCTTTATAATCTGAGGTGTCTTGTCTGCACCATAATAAATTGTGGAACTTCATCCAGGGATTAATCATATTATCAGAAGTAGATATTGGTCAGAACATTTAGAAAGAAGTTTCCTCTACTTCTTTGAACAAAGACAGAGAGGATCTATTTCATCCATTTAAAAAGACAGAAAACATCTTGTTTAATGTTTCATTGGAAAGGCAGCTCCTCTAACAATACAAATGTTAAAACATCAACCTACATTTCATGCTAAACCTGTTAACTGGTCAATGATATTAAACAGCATCTTACCTCTGTAATCTCCTAATAACATAGTCCTTTAGAATTTTGAAGGTCAGACCTTGCTCAGGTTGATGATGCATATTTAATAGTGTTCTTGCACTCAGCAAACCACTGAAAAAGATCACAATACAAATTGGCATTTGTTCAGGGTCAGTGCTGTATTTTTAATGTAGGATTATTTTTGCTTATTAAAATTACCAAAGCCTAATTACTTAATATCTAATTTAACAGGCCATCACAACACACTTATCATTCTTAAATGTAGTAAAATTGTGTGGAGGTCTATATTTATTATTTGTTATGCTTTGAAGTTCACTGATTTCTTTCACAAATTCTGGTCAATTGCCAGCTGCAGTCCCAGCAGTGGCCATGACTCCCAGTGGCACTGCTGTGCTGCTAGCTCTTAGGTACATTGGCTGTTTCTGGATACAGGGTAGCCATCTTTAATTAATTGGTAGCTGATGATAAGATGAAGCCCTTCATCGTACTGACCACAACCCCACCTTTGAGACTTACAGTGCCTACTACCATGCAGTAACATTAAGATACATCCTGAAATTTTAAGCTGTGTACTTTGTGAAGTGTTGGGCTGCCCCATTATCATGAGAATGGAAGTGTTTGTGCAACCTTCTGCAGTAAGTTGTTTAATTGTTCTCTGCCGTTCACATCTGCATTCCACAGGGCGGCAGAGCTTTGATATGTTATATCCCACATTAGCTCTAGAATCACTTTTCTCTATCATTCTTCCTTTCTTTAGCTGGCACCTCATTAATAGTTATGCCTGCTGCTGATCCTGTCATGTTCTCCTACACTCTTCATGGAATTAGCATTGATAGGAATGGTACAGAGATAGGTAATGAATTTAGAGATTGTGGTTGAGTAAAATTCTCCTGCCACTGATGGCCCAGAAGGCCTCATTGATAAACAGATTTGAGTTATAAGATCAGTATTAAATCTATCCCATTTAAAACTGTGGCTGTGCCACACAAACAATAGCGAGTGTCTTCAATGTGAAGACAGGACTTTATCCCACAAGGACTATGCATTGGTCATTTCTGCCAAGGGGCCAGATACATCAAATATGACAACCTTGTCTGCTTGTCTCAATCTGGTCTAGAAAATATCGATTTTATCGAAGGGGAGATGTCCAGTCGAAGGTTCTCCAGCCAACAGTTTGCTGAGCCACAATCTGATGAAAATGTAGTGGGGAAATGCACCATGTGAGAAGAAGCTTCTCAGTCAGTGAAGGGTCCCAGGGATGAGAGGAATTACTCATGGAAAGTTCACATGGGCATTTCCGATGTGATTCAACATATCAAGGTGACAATGGTGTCTCAACATATGTTTTCAGTCATACATCTTGTCTCCGAGAGCCGCAGACTAGAGGATCAGAACCAATTGGATGTGTGGGGCAAGCTCTAGTTTTTGGTTGTCAGGTGATGCAGGCTACAATTTCAAAGGCTGCTGGACAAAGCCCAGAGAGTTAGGCTTTGCCACACAAAATAGTCTGCCCTGTTTGCTGCATGTTCAAGATCTGCTCCCAGTAGTGAAGGCATTCACTAGTATTACTTAAATAAGGTGACCTGTATCTGACCTCACATGCTTTGGCATACTCAAGCATTGAGTTCATTGGCAGGTACATGCTAGCCTTTATATCCTGGAGTGTTCCTTCTGCTGGTGGTTCCCTGTATGAAGCTTGTGACCTCTTTTCCTTTTTGTTACACTTTGGTTGAAATGGTGCGGCCCCAATACAACAATTGGATCGATCTGATTCTTTCCTTATTCTACAGAATCTCCAAGGCTGATCAGAGATCTGAGCTTTCCCACAACAATAGAAACATGAAAAGCATGTTAGACAGCAACTTCCAAATCTACATCCATTTTGAGGGACATGGGCAGCAGGCACATGGGCACACCACCATCTGCAAGTTGCCTCAAAGCCACTCAACATCCTGATTTGGAAATACATCACCATACCTTCATTATTGCTGGGTGAAAATCCTAGAATGCCCTAGTTAATAGCATTGTGGGTCTACTTACTGCACATGGAAGGAGGCAGCTCACCACTACCTTCTCAAGTGCAACTGGGGACATGCAAGAAATGCTGACCAGTCAGCAATGTCTATAAGAAAATGATGCTTGCACTAGTTTTGTGCAGTCTAGGACAATTGGATTGTACCTGGACCACAATTTTCATCCAGCTACTTAGTAGTATATGCTGAGAGAAAATACACTCATTTTGAAAAACATTCAAAAACATACATAAACTTTCCATTCTGAAGCCACAGCCAATCTAAATCACCTTCAGATTGCCAAAGAGACTATTTTATTTTTGCATTATATCAATAAAATATCAGGCATCAGCCACAATCTCCCAACTGAGAAACAGAATGGAATTGCAGTGTAATCTAGGACCGTGTGTCATATGTTTCATGTAATATTTAAAGAATGTCTTCACCAGTGATACATACAATGTGAAACACAATTTAATACGGCCTTAAGGATCTCAGTACTTGATTAGTTTGTTGATAGTGAATATGTTCAATGTACTGTCAATAATCATACCCAAATTCTTCTCTTACCCCTCATCGGTGCCTGAACAACTCCTGTCAGTTGCCTGGTGATTTTTTACAGGCAAGGAGTTACAAAGGTCACATCACAATTCACCTGTTCCAATGAAGCTGTTTAACTCACCTAATCAGGAACAAACTATCCACTGTCAAATAGAATGGACCGCCCAGAGAAAAAATATAAAGGGCATTGTTTGGGACAGACACCAACCACTGTACAGGATTATCTAAAAGAAATGAATAAAAATATACTTTTGAAGTTATTAAAGTGGATTTATTAAATGGACATTTTTAAAGTATGATGTAAGCATACAGAGAAAATTATTTGCTTCACATAAAGCTAAGAGCATACGTAATAAGAGTTCATGACTTCCATGACCTGGTAATATTTTGACTTCCTAAGAATTATACCCAATACTCAATTTGCCGAGAAAAGAAACCTACAGCAAATACATTTTTCAAGAATATAAATCCCTGAAATTTTTTCTCCAATCCCCAAAGGTACTGAATGATGACAGTTTCATGCAACACATTGTTCACTTCTGTTAGTCCTAAACTGCAAGCAAAATATTCTCAGTTCCAGTAGCAAGTGAACATCACAGAACTAATTTTATCTTTTTGTGCTCATTTCCTCATTTTAAAAAATTGCATTAACAGACAGAAAATCAAATTGGCTGAATAAGGGCGAATCATTTTACATGGCCAATGTCATATATTATTCTGCTTTAAAATCACAAATGCAGAATGTTATCCCTGATGCTCCTAGAGTAGTTGATAATCTGTTATTATCTTTATTGCAAAAAACTTCAATGTTGAAATAGATACTTACCTGAGCTACCTTTAAAGGATTTATCAAAACCAATTAATTGGTTTGCTTAGAATTCAATTATAGATATCAAATTAATTGGTGGAGAAAAATATTCCTTTTAAGCACAGTCATAGATTCATACAGCACGGAAACAGACCCTTCAGTCAACCAGCCCATGCCAAACATAATCCCAAACTAAACTCGTCCCACTTGCCTGTTCCTGACTCATATCCCTCCAAACCTTTCTTACTCATGTGTCCATCCAAATGTTTTTTAAATGTTGTAACTGTACCTGCATCCACCCACTTCCTCCAGAAGTTCATTCCACACCTGAACCGCCCTCTGTGTAAAAAATTTGTCTCATGTCTTTTTAAAATCTCTTTCCTCTCACCTTAAAAATGTGCCCCCAGTCATGAAATTCCCCATCCTAGGGGAAAAAAACACTATCAACTCTATCTAAACCTCTCATTATTTTATAAACTTCTATCAGGTCGCCTCGCAATTTTCTATGCTCCAGTGAAAAATAATCCCAGCCCATCTACCCTTCCTTTCTAACTCAAACCTTCCAAACGTGACAACATCCTGATAAATCTTTTCTGAACCCTCTCCAGCTTAATAATATCCTGATAAGAACTGGGTGACCAGAACTTGACACAGTATTCTAGAAGAAGCCTCACCAATGTACTGTACAACCTCAGCATAATGCCCCAAATACTGTACTCAAAGGACTGAGTAATGAAGGCAAGCGTGCCAAATGCCTTTTTCATTATCCTGTCTATATGTGACACACCTACTTTATACTTCTATTGTCAGTTTGCCTGCATGTCATATAAGGAAAGTTTGTAAACAGAGGTACATCATGACAGCCCTATCATTTTTAATTAGCTGTTTTATTAATATTTGTCAGTCAAATTTTCCCTTTATTGTAAGTGAATGTTTCAAAACTAACAATATAATAACTACAAAAAAGCATGCATGAACAGATAAGCTTAATATAATCAACTTTACCTAGATTATTAAACAGAGTGAAATGGCAGACGTGCCCTGAAATTATCCACAGTAAACTCAAAACTCGGATCCCATTTATTACTGAATATGATCTCATGGTGTTCTTAGTGGATAACAGGGCAGGTACACTGTTTTGTATGGCAAAGCTTGATAGTATCCAGTTGATGATATCTGCAAAGACCAAATACCATGGAAAAAACAGATTTATTATTAGTACCACGATGATTACTGTAAATTACTGTAGTGACCTTTTAAATCTATTCAAAGAATTAGTGCTCCATGTAATTCCTTATTTTTCAAATTGTTTCATTTAACTTCAACAATACTTTACTCCCACGCCAGTTTTACTGGTAAGTATGATATTAAATGGATGAAGAAAAATTAACCTAGTAAGTTTTAAAAAAAATTAGATAATTAAAATTATGTTAAAACAAGGTTATTTTGATCAGAATTATTGACCTGATTAACATTAATTGCTTCTCACTTCAAAGATGCTCCCTGACACGAGCAGTTCCCAACATTTTCTGTTTTCATTTACAATTGAAAGTCTTTGGTGTCTTAATAAAAGCTCAAGACATTTTAACTCAGTTAGGATCATTTGCCAAGTTTAAGGTAATACCACATTAAGAAATCACATATGAAGGTATGAAAAGATTGTAATATGTTGCAGATAGATTGTTCTGCTATAACGCGTGTTTCGTTAATGTGAATTTGCAGTAACGTGATGACAAATTTGGAACATTAAAGCACAAACTTTAAAGCATGTATTGGTTATAATGTGATTCCGATCCCATTAGTTTAAGTGGTGCTACTATTGCACGATTTTCTTATGATACAAGATTGCACAAGAATGAAACAACCACGTTGTAGCAGAATCGACTGCATTTGATTTGAGAATGCAAGTATTTCAGAGATTAACTTTGAGTTTTAGGAACTTACTTCTTATGTTTGGGATTAACGTGACGCATCGGAGTGGTATAAGAGTTTATTGAAACAGATATATCCAAGACAAAACATTGCTTTATTATTAGCTTTTTCTCCTGAAACTATTTCTCAAATAATCAATACATTTTGAGAATTGAAACAAGATAAAGAAATGTCAAGGGGAGAGATGATGGCATAATGGTAATGTCTCAGATTAGCAATGCAGCCATAAGAGGGGAAAGAAAAAAAGGGAACCTGAGGGGCATTGTTTTTACACAGAAGGTAGTATGCATATGGAATGAGCTGCCAGCAGAAGTGGTTGAGGTGGGTACATTAACAACATCTAAAAGGCATTTGGACAAATACATGGATAGGAAAGGTTTTGAAGGATTTGGACCAAGTGCAGGGAAATGGGATTGGCGTGGATGGACATTTTGGTCAGCATGGAACAGTTTGGGCCAAAGGGCCTATCTCCGAGCTGTAGGTCTCTATGACTCTGTGACAGAAGATTTATGTTTTGGGCAGATATTCCACCACAGTAGCTGGTAGAATTTAAATTAAATTAATAAATATGAAATTGAAAGTTAGGACAGAAACTTAAGATGAGGAGGAATTTCTACAGCCAGGAGGTGGTGAATCTGAGTAAATCATTCGTATGGAATGTTGTGAAGGCCAAGTCATTGACTGTCTTTAAGACAGAGATAGGTGGGTTTTTGCTTAATGACAGAATCAAAGGTTATGGGAAGAACAGGGTTGAGAAAGGTATTAGGCTGATCGAATGGTAGAGCAGACCTGATCAGGCTGAATGACCTAATGCTGCTCCAATATCTTATGGACTAAGAGTGCACACAAAGCTTTTGCAAAGGGATGTGAAAGGATTTAATTGGATGGAGGCAAAATATTTGTTTCCGAATGATGCATTAAATATTTGGTACTAAATTCTCAGAACCTTTCACGCTTGTCGGCTTTCCTAACTTACATGCTCAAGAGCATCTTTTGCATTCATTAGCATAACTAACAATTAACACCTCAGCCTGGCTGGAATTCCATGTACAGGCACAACCTGAGTATGCATAAAATAGGAAGATGTGTTCAAAAACTCAACCATATATAAAATATACAATGTGTCTGCATGGCTGGGTGGACTTTACCTTCCAAGCCATTGCGATTACAAACTTTTTCAGTAAAGTGGTTCCTTCATTATCAAGCTTTTCTTTGCCCAAATGCTTACACAGTAAGATTGAAGTCTGACCAGATCAACCAATTCATGGGAAGTCTCAGTCATATGCGGTCTTGTTTTCTCTTGTTGCTCTTTAACACTTACTGAGTGAAGATTGAAGATGACTCTGGTAAAAAGCTTGTTTCAATGCTTGATTCAAAAGTGTCAAAAGTTGGTTAGATAGAAGACCAATATAAAATGAAACTTTGTGTGTTGCTGTGAGGGGCAGTGGTAGGATACTAGGGAATAGAAGGGGGAAACATGGGTGCAGAAGAGAGAATCACAGTGTTATGGGCGAGGTGGACAAGAAAACATAGAATTAAACATAAAACTGCGGATGCTGGAAATCTGAAACAAAAAACAGAAATGGAGAAACTCAGCAGGTCTGGTGTGAAGAGAGAAATGGAGTTGACATGTTGAGTCCAGTGACCCTTTTTCAAAACTATTCCAATGCTGTCAGACCTGCTGAGTTTCTCCAGCAATTTCTGATTTTGTTGAAGGACATGTAGGAGTTGCATATTTAAGGTGGAGAAGACAATGGGGTAAGGAAAAAGAATAGATAAATAAACAATAAGACTAAGGCTGGGCTTGGGGATCTGAATGGAAGTGGGATCAGGGGGAAGAAAAGATATATCTAGTTAGGTATTGAAAAGGCCAATAGTCATGGGGGAAAGTAAGATGTTGATTGACAGTGATTGGAGAAAAGTGTAGCAAAGAACGCAGGGTGAAGGCTGAATGAATCAGATTAAATATTTAGTCATGGAATTATAGAGATGTATAACATGGAAACAGACCCTTCAGTCCAACACATCCATGCTGACCAAATGTCCCCAATTAATCTAATCCCATTTGCCAGCATTTACCCCATATCCCTCTAAATCTTTCCTATTCATGTAGCTATCCAGATACCTTTTAAATGTTGTAATTTTACCAGCCTCCATCACTTCCTCTGGCAGCTCATTCCAAACAAGCACCACCCTCTTCATGAAAAAGTTGCCTCTTAGGCCCCTCTTAAATCTTTCCCCTCTCACCTTAAATCTATGCCCCCTGGAGAAAAAAACCTTGGCTATTTACCCTATCAATGCCCCTCATGATTTTGTAAACCTCCATAACATTACCCCTCAGCCTCTGACACTCCAGGGAAAACAGCCCAGCCTACTCAGCCTCACTCCATAGCTCAAACCCTCCATAATTGGCATACCTTCCTTGTAAATCTTTTTGAACCCTCTTAAGTTTCAAAACATCCTTCCTATAGCAGAGAGACCTACAAGCATCATCACTTTTCAAAATTGTGCAGAAAATAAGGAGGAGACCTGAGATTTCTCCCCTCAGAGAGAATCAAAGCAGAAACTAAAAAATAGTATGGGTCCAGTAATCCCTTACAGCCTTAGCACTGAAATGAATTACTCTCTGCAAAATAAAGGAGAATAAACTCTATCAACATCCCAAACCTGTCCTGTGGTTCATTTAACTCTGAGCAGAAGGGCATCTAAGACTCACCAGCAGTGGTGGTGGTGGTGGTGGTGGCACATTCAGCTGTACAGGAGCATTCCCAGATCCGTTTATCTGTAAGTGAACGACATGGGGATGAAACCATTAATGCACGCTGTCGATCCTATGTTTGAAGGACTGTATTTACCAGAGGAGCTAATGAAGGCAACGAAGAGTCAGGTTATGCTAATGCAGAGAAGACAAAGTAAACATCAAGGCTTCAAATGTACTTAATGTGACAGAATGAAGAAGAAGAAAAACCATTTGTGGGTCATTGAGAAAGCACTACACCAAGGCTGGAGGGAAGTTTTCATTCAAGATAGATGAAGGATAGCTTAATTATGTCAAGTTCTCAAATGGAAACAAATATCCCATTCCTACTATTTTTCACAGATCAGTACTTCCATGATCAACATACCACAGCAGCTGTGCTAGCATTAGGAGGAAGAAGAGAAGAATAAATGCACAGCACCAACAAACTCAGGGATGCAGTTGTGAATATGAAACATTGCCTGTAGAGGGGAACCAGGGCCTACACTGCTGTCATTGCCACTGAACAGGGTGTAAACTGGATGAATGCAGATGGAAGTGCCCATTGGTTAACATGGAAGGTATGAGTTGCCATGATGGTTTGCAGAGGGTCAGAGGTCAGTATGGGATTGGAAGATGTATTGGTAAGATTTGTTTGAACTTACTTTACGAAAGTTTCCCTCATCCAGAAAATTGTTCATGGCACCTCCAAGAGGTTGTGAACCACAATTGCTTTAAAACCTGACCCAATTCAAAGAAACCTGGTACAGAGGGTTATACTGGACCTGGTTTTGGAAACGAGCCTAGTCGGGTGAGGGAACTTTCAGTGGGGGAGCATTTTGGGAGTAGTGTCTATCATACTGTCAGTTTTAAGATACTCTTGCGTAAGAATAACAACAGTCCTCAGGTGAAGGTGTTACATTGGAGGAAGGCGAACTACAACAATATTAGGCAGGAACTGAAGAATATTAACAGAGGTAGCTGTTTGAAAGTAAATCTACATCAGACATGTGGGAGTATTTCAAACAGCAGTTCATAAGAGTTCAGGATTGGCATGTTCATTGGCATGAATGAAGGACAGGCATGGCAAGTTACGTGAACCTTGGATAACCAGGGATGTTATAACCTTAGTCAAAAAGCATAAGGAAGCATATATAAAGTTTAGGAGGATGAGAGTTGGCAAAGTCCTTGAAGTATTTAATGCAAGTAGGAAAGAACATAAACAAGGAATTAGAAGGGCTAAAGGGGTCAAGAAAAGATTAGATTCCTTGCAGTATGGAAATAAAACCTTTGGGCCAACAAGTCCACACCAACCCTCTGAAGAGTAACCCACCCAGACCCTATATTTACCCCTGACTAATGTACCTAATACTATGGGCAATTTAACATGGCCAATTCACCTAATCTGTATACCTTTGGATTGTGGGAGGAAACCTACACAGACACGGGGAGAATGTGCAAATTCCACACAGTCACCCAAGACGGGAATCAAATCCGGGTTCCTGGCGCTGTGAGGCAGTAGCGCTAGCTTTGATTAGGATGGCTTATGCCCAAAATGTCTATTCTCCCGTTCCTTGGATGTTACCTGATTTATTGTGCTTTTCCAGTGCCACACTTTTCTACTCTGATCTCCAGCATCTGCAGTCCTCGCCTTCTCAGATAAAAAGCAAGAGGGTAGCCAGGAAAAGGGTTGGCCCGCTCAAGGGCAAAGCAAGGAGCCAAGGAGGTAGGTGAGGTCTTAAATGAATACTTTGTGTCAGTATTCACCAAAGAGAAGGAATTAGTGGAAGATGATCTCAGGGAAGGGAGTGTCATTTTTATAAACCACATTGCTATTAAAAAGGAAGAGGTAATGTGCATCTTAGAAAGTATGAAGGTAAATAAGTCCCCAGGTCCTGATGGGATCTATCGCAGAATATTGAGGGAGGGAAGAGAACGAATTGATGGAACATTGACAGACATCTTTGTATCCTCTTTGGCCACAGGTGGGGTCCCAAAGGACTGGAGAATAGCCAATGTTATGCAATTGTGTAAGAAGTGTAGCAGAGATAATCCTGGAAATTACTGACCTGTGAACCTCATGTTGGTGCAAGGGAAATTATTAGAAAAGATTCTCAGGGACAAGATCTATGCATATTTAGAAGCAAATGGACTTATTACTAATAGACAGATTGGGGAGGTCACACCTCACTAAGTTGATCAAGCGTTTTGTGGAGGTGATGAAGATGATTGAGGAGAGAAAAGTGGTTGATGTTGTCTTCATGGACTTTAGTAAAACCATTGACAAGGTCCCTCATGGCAGACTGGTACAGAATGTTAAGTCACATGGTATGAGGGGCGAGCTGGCAAGATGGATCCAGAACTGGCTTTATCACAGGAGACAGAAGGTAGTGGTTAAAAGATGCTTTTTTATAATGGAGAACTGTAACTAGTGGTGTTCCACAGGGGTCAGTGCTGGGACCTCTGCTGTTCATTATCTATATAAATGATGAGGAGGAAAATGTAGCTGGTCTAATCAGTAAGTTTGCAGATGATACAAAAATTGGTGGAGTTGCAGATAGTGAGGAGGATTGTCAGAAGAGACAGGATAAGATAGCTGGAGGCATGAGTAGAAAAATGACAAATGGAGGTTAATCCAGACAAATGTGAGGTGATGCATTTTGGAAGGTCAAGTACAAGTGGAAATTATACAGTGAATGACACAACCTTTAGGAGTATTGATATGCAGAGGGATCTGGGAGTACAGGTCCACAGAGCACTGAAGGTGGTAGCGCAGGTAGATAAGGTAGTAAAAAAGGCTTAAGGCATGCTTACCTTTATTGGAAGGGGCATTATACATAAAGATAGACAAGTTATGCTACAGCTTTATAGAGCTTTAGTTAGGCTACACTTGGCATATTGTGTACAATTCTGGTCACCTTCAGAAGGATGTGATTGCTTTGGAGAGGATAGAGAAAAGATTTATCAGGATATTGCCTGGTATGGGGGATTTTAGCTATGAAGAAAGGTTGGATAAGCTGGATTTGTTTTCACTAGAGCACAGGAGGCTGAGGGGCGGCCTGATAGAAGTTTATAAGATTGTAAATGACATGGATAGAGTGAAAAGTATGATGCTTTTCCCCAGGATAAAGGGGTCAATTACTAGGGGACGTAAGTTCAAGGTGTGGGGAGGAAGTTCAAAAGAGATGTGCGAAGCAAGTTCTTCACACAAAGGATGGTGAGTGTCTGGAACGTTCTGCCAGAGGAGGTGGTGGAAGCAAACACAACAGCAGCATTCAAAAAACACCTGGACAAGAACATGAATAGGAAGGGAACAGAGGGATAATTTGCTTATCCTTATACTCAAAGCCCCTTTTAAGTTAAGACAGTTTTAGTATGGAAAGGAACTTGGCGTGGACTTGGAGGGCCAAAGGACCTGTTCCTGTGCTGCATTGTTCTTTGTTCTTGGTGCCTATCCCTGCAGCGGAGCTGGCCAGATTGTGTTTATAAGGAGTGGGTAAGAATCTACGCCAGCCTCACCCTTTCTGCAATGTCAAAAATTAGGGGTGCCAAGAGTCGAGTCCTGGCTACGTTTTTTTAAAATTTTGCAGAGTTCTCCCCAACTCCATGAAAATCCAGTTCTGTGGTCAGATGGCTTCTTCTATGCAGTAAAATAATTATGTGAAGAAGCCTTCAGGGGCTGATTTTCACAATAATATCACATTAAGGATTATATTTCTTTTACTAATAATGTTTTAAGGAGTCAGCCATAAACAGCATAGATGATATCCCCCACAGGTTTGCTTGTAAAGCTGGATTACAAGATCCAGTAATAAGGTAGTAATTTAAGAAACAAATAATTAAATATCTGGAGCAATGCGTTAACCAAATTTACTACTGCAAGGACTAACATCATTTTAACATTACAGCATTATGATTTTAGGGGGATTTCCAACTTGCTGTGTTAGCATAAAATGAACATTACAGTCAACCAGCTTATGAGATCTTCTGAAATTAAGGCTGTTTCTCTCAAGTGCAGCCAATCTACAATGTCGGTTTTATATCTAAGCATGAAAGGGAAAATATCCTGTCATTTCTACCCTGACCTCTCTTCAGCTGTGTAGCTTATTTACAAAATAATAGACAAGTGAAATTTGCATTCATAAATTTAAGAGAAGTTAAGGATTGTAAATTAAGTGTTCTAATGTAGCTGCCTCCAGGTCATATACAGTGAAATACAAGCCTTTCCATTCAGCCCAATTATCATTTTCAGCCACAATTTTAGCACAGCCACCATCCATGTGACTCCATGCCAACTTAATATTATGTAGTCATGTGTCAAGATAGTTTCATAAAGTAAGTTTAAGCTCAGTAAGGGCAACAAATACTGTCCTTGCCAGTGACACTCATATCCATCAAATAACTTTTTTTAAAATTCACATTACATCATGATACAACATCTATTTCACTGATATGTTATTATAATGTTAAATGCATCTTACCTACTCCATTGCTGTTTTCTGTTGTTTCCATTGGATTTTGTCCTGGTGATTCAAGCTTGGATTTTGGGGTACTTACTTGCAATTGCTGACCATTTATTTTATGAAATGAAACTGTCCCATAGTGCTTGTGAGCTAAACTATCCTTCAGCTTGTTACCAGCTGATTTGGTCTTCCACTCTTTTATTGTAATAAACAATGTCCCAGATATCGTCATGATAATGAAAAAAACAACAACAAACCTGTTTTAGAAAAAAAGATTTTAAGAGACAAGCTCCATGTAAAATATGGAGGTGTAATGTTAAGTCATAAGGTATTATGTATGTGTAATACGTACATACAAATGCCAACAAAGACATCAATGTTAGGAACATTATTTTGGCAATACACACTTTTCACTCTGTATATAGTGTTCTTTGCAAGGAATAATAATATTGGAGAAGGAGATATGAAAGACGTGTTCTTGTACTTGAACAAACCTGAAAGTAGAAAACAAAGCTAAAGGTAGATTGTTTAATAATACAAATGTAGATTCGACTATGCAATTTAGTAAAAATCATAAAAAATTAACACCAAATCTTGTCATCCACATTTGTACTTAAAAACTGGAAATGAGACAATAATATTATTAGCAGTAATACAAATTTGCAACCAAATGTCCATGATTTGCACACCAGAGTTACATTCAAGCTTGTCAAAAGGTAGCCCTGTTTTTTCAGTAGTTGCCCTCTAGCCAGTGATAATGATTCAGCTGCAGCAGGCATTGTACACTGCTGCAGAACAGAGGTATCACAACTGCTACCAGGATACTGGGATTGACCTAAATGATATGCTGAGTATACCGAGACACTGAAGTTGTAATCAATCTCAGAAAACTATTTCACAAATAGTCAAAAACAATCAGCAACTAGAGGGAGCTGAAATTCTCATGACACCACATGCTCATTTTGCCTTATTCCCCATTGAAACAGAATGGATTCACCATATGAATCACCAGCAATAAGGAACATTTGTAGCTTCTTGAAAAGATCATGAATTTTGTAACTGCTTTTAAGAATATTTAGTAAGGACTTTAAATATCTGTATAAATTATAGAGAACAGAGAAGCAGCAGAAGGCCATTCAGCCTCTTGATGCTATCCTGACATTCTCAATCCTAGCTGATCATTTACTTCAATACTCCTATAAAATATCTATATCCTATTCTGTTATTAGTAGCTGAAAATTTAGTAATCTCTGGAAGGTTAATTTTCAGACACTGCATCACCATACTAGGTAACATCATCAGTGAGCCTCTGGTGAAGCATTGATTTTATGTCCTATTCTTTTGGAAACACATTGATTTGGACACCATCTACCACCCTCTGAGAAAAAGAACAGGAAATGACATCACCAACACAGAAACTTACATCACCAACCCAAGGAAACCTAAACACATAAATAGAAAGCGGGACACAACACCAGCACTTTACTGGAGGCTCACGGATGATGTTACATAGTATGGTGACAAAACGTCTGAAGAAGAACCTTTCAGCTCAGCGAGCAAACTTACATCCAGGACCTCAACATGAGCACAAATCTTCTCAAACCTCGCTAATTTATCAATCTCTTCCTTAAACTTACTTAAAGACTGAATTTTTGTAGCTCTCTAAAGTAGAGAATTCCAAAGATTCAGAGACTGAGCTGTCAAGACTCAGTCCACTGTTAACAACCGCCCTTGCTTCCCACTGTCACAACACCTTTTTCTCTTACCATTTTATTTTCTCTAGCTGGACCTGATGAATTGACTGTGGCCAACCCCTTGACCAACATGAACAAGATATAACTGGTGCCAATACAACACCTCAATCACACCAGCCCTCTCCTCTTAACTGCCTGTTTTGGAGCCAAATGACTGACCATGACTTACTCCCTGGATTGTAGAGACACAGGCCCCCTAAATAAGAATACTCCACCCAAACATCTGACTGTGGTCAATTCCCGTGACCTGTATAGGTGGCTGCCCTTGACATTATGTGGCAGGACCACTTAACTGACAGGGATCTCCATGGACTTCACTGAGGACAACTCTCTTCAGAATTCAGTACATGACTGCTTGCTTGATATATCTGCAGTGTTTTGGCTGGGTAAGATGCTGGCAAATGGAGGAGGTTGTGCTCCCTACATTGAGGAATGCTGAGTAGCAAGGCTAGCCACTTAGCTATGTGTCTGCACTAATTGACAAGGCAATGCAAAGCAGGCAAGGATGGTCTCAGCATTATGTGAGCAAATGTTAAGAGAACAAGCTAGCTGCTCTAAGCTTGCAGGTAAGCATTAAGTGAGTGAGTGCTGAGAGAGAAAGTTAGCAGGTCTGAGATGCAACCTAGTCCAGTCTGTGAGCTAAGTGTTACAGTACAAGGTGTCCTTGCTGCAATGCTAATTGTTGGTGCACACCCTGCCATCTAAGTCTATGCTTCCAGAGTGCACTACCAATGTATCAGGGAGGTGCCAACAGATTGCCGGATTCCACATGCTGATGTCCGTGGGTGAAGGCTGCAGACAGCTGAACTGTGGCCCTGAATTGTGACCTGGGTTTAAGTGCAGTAATTGGTAATATCAAGGTCCTGATACATGCTCTGGTTCCCATTTCACGTTTTCCCTATGTTGAATTTGCTCCATTTTGACAGAGCAGCAAGGAGAGAGGGTGGAGTGAAGTGAGGGCTGCCAGGAAGGTGAGGGCTTAATTTATATTTTTGTAGTGGCTAAACCCGAGATACTACACGTGTAGTATCTTCCTCCCGCCCCCTCTTCTAACCGGGAGAAAAAAACTCTGTTTCTTTCTTATCTTTCTTTTTCATATATTTAAGTGCATTGTTTGGTTTTAGTTACTTCATTTAAAGCTAAGCTTACAATGGCAGGGGACCTCAGACCGGTGCCATGTGCCTCTTGCTTGATGTGGGAACTTAGGAACGTGTCTGATGTTCCTGACTCTTACACTTGCCAAAGTGTGTCCAGCTGCAGCTCTTGTTTGAACACATGACGGCTCTGGAGCTGCAGATGGACTCACTGTGGAGCATCCGCGATGCTGAGGAAGTCGTGGATAGAACGTTTAATGAATTGGTCTCACCGCAGGTTAGAATTGCTGAGGGAGACCGTGAATGAGTTACCAAAAGGTGGAAAAAGAGTAGGAAGGCAGTGCAGGTGTCCCCTGCAGTCATCTCCCTCCAAAACAGGTATACTGTTTTGGATACTTTTGGGGGAGATGACTCACCAGGAGAGGGCAACAGTTGTCAAGATCATGGCACCATGGTGGGCAATGCTGTTCAGAAGGGTGGGAAAAATACTCGTAGGGCCATAGTCATAGGGGATTCTATTGTAAGGGGAGTATATAGGCAGTTCTGTGGCCAAAAATGGGACTCCCAGATGGTATGTTGCCTCCCAGGTGCTCGGGTCAGGGATGTCACTGATCGGCTGCAGAGCATTCTGAAAAGGGGAGGGTGAACAGCTAGTTGTCTTGGTGTATATAGGCACCAACGATATAAGTAAAAAACGAGATGAGGTCCTGAAAGAAGAACTCAGGGAGCGAGGAAAGAAGTTAAAGAGGAGGACCTCAAAGGTAGTGATCTCGGGATTACTACCAGTGCCACGCGCTAGCCAGCATAGAAATGAGAAAAATAGACAGGATGAACACATGGCTTGAGAGATGGTGTAGGAGGGAGGGGTTCAGATTTGTTGGACATTGGGACCGGTCCTGGAGAAGGTGGGACTATTACAAAATGGACAGTCTACATCTGAACCAGACCAGAACCAATGTCCTTGAGGGAGTTTTTGCTACTGCTGTTGGGGAGGTTTTAAAATAATGTGGCAGAGGACTGGGAACCAGAAGAGTAAACAAGTAGGCAGCGAGGTGGAGACTGGAGACTGTAAGAATTATGAAGATAGCATTAATAAAGGAAGAGTAGGCAGAGAGCAGATGAGTGCAAAAGAACTGATGGCCTGAAATGCATCTACTTTAATGCAAGGAGTATAACGTGTAAGGCAGATGAACTTAGGGCTTGGATTGGTGCCTGGGGGTATCACGTTATTGCAATCACAGAGACTTGGTTAAAGGAAGGGCATGATGAATGGCAACTAAATGTTTCAGGATATAGATGCTTCAGACAGGACAGGGAAGGAAGTAAAAGGGGGAGTGGAGTTGCATTGCTGGTCAGGGATGATATCACGGTTGTGCTAAAGGAGGACACTATGAAGGTCTTGGGTAGTGAGGCATTATGGGTGGAGCTGAGAAATATGAAGGGTGCAGTTACATTGTTAGGACTATATTACAGGCCTCCCAACAGTGAGCATGAGGTAGAAGAACAAATAGGTAAACAAATTATGGAAAGATATAGAGGCAATAGGGTAGTGGTGATGGGAGATTTTAATTTTCCCAACATTGACTGGGATACACTTAGTGTCAGAGGTCTAGATGATGTAGAATTTGTAAGAAGTGTCCAGGAGAGTTTTCTAGAGCAGTATGTCAATAGTCTGACAAGGGAAGGGGCCATATTGGACCTGGTACTGGGGAATGAGCCAGGACAAGTGGTAGAAGTTGCAGTGGGGGATTTCTTTGAGAACAGTGACCACAATTCTGTAAGTTTTAGAATACTTGGAGATAAAGTAGAGAGTGGTCCTAAGGGAAGAGTACTAAACTGGGCCAAGGCCAATTATATCAAAATTAGGCAGGAGCTCAGAAATGTGGATTGGACACTCCTATTTGAAGGGAAGTCCACATTTGAGATGTGGGAGGCATTCAAAGATAGGTTAAGGATAGTACAGGATAGGCATGTCCTGTTGAAGGCAAAGGATAGGAAGGGCAAGATTCATGAACCATGAATGACAGGAGAAATTGTATGACTAGCCAAGAGGAAAAGGGAAGTGTACATAAGGTCTAGGCAACTAATAATAGAACGGATGAATATCGGAAGAGTAGGACAAGTCTTAAACGAGGAATCAAGCGGGCTAAACGGGGTTCTGAAATAGCTTTAGCAAGCAGAATTAAGGAGAATCCCAAAGCATTTTATTCTTGTATAAGAAGTAAGCGGGTAACTAGAGAAAGGATTGGTCCATTGAAGGATAAGGAAGGAAGACTGTGTGTTGAACCTGAGAGAATGGGTGAGATTCTGAATGATTACTTTGCATCAGTGTTCACTGAGGGGAGGAACATAATGAATCTTGAGATCAGAGATAGAAGTTTGATTAGTCTGGATCACGTTGACATAAGTAGTGAAGATGTGTTGGATAGGCTAGAGGTTATTAAGGTGGACAAATCCCAGGACCGGATGGGAATCTATCCCAGGTTGCTGAGGGAGGCGAGAGAGGAAATAGCTGGGGCCTTGACAGATATCTTTGTGGCATCCTTAAATACAGGTGACATGCTGGAGGACTGGAAAGTTGATCATGTTGTCCCTCTGTACAAGAAGGGCAGTAGGGATATTCTGGGTAACTACAGACCAGTGAGCCTGATGTCAGTGGTGGGAAAATTGCGGGAGGGGGTACTGACGGATAGGATCTATTTATATTTATAAAATAATGGGCTTATCAGTGATAGGCAACATGGTTTTTGTGCAGGGGAGATCATGCCTTGCCAAATTAATAGAGTTCTTTGAGGTTGATAGATGAAGGAAGGGCTGTTGATGTCATATACATGGACTTTAGTGAGCCGTCTGACAAGATTCCCCATTGTCGACTAATAGAGAAAGTGAAGTCACATGGTGTGCAGGGTGGTCTAGCTAGCTGGATAAAAAACTGGTTGAGCAACAGGAGACAGTAATAGTTGAAGGGAGTTTCTCGAAATAAAGAAAGATGACCAGTGCTGTTTCACAGGGGTCAATGCTGAGGCCATTGTTGTTTGTAATATACATAAATGATCTGGAAGAGGGCACTGTTGGTATGATCAGCAAATTGGCAGATGACACGAAGTTTGGTGGAGTAGCAGAAAGCATAAGGGACTGTCAGAGAATACAGGAGGATATAGATAGACTGGAGAGTTGGGCAGAAGAGTGGCAGATGGATTTCATTTCAGACAAATGTGAGGTGATTCATTTATTCAAGACTAATTCTCGAGCGACTTATACAATGAACAGAAGAGCCTTAGAAAAAGTTGATGGGCTGAGAAATCTGGGAGTGCAGGTCCATTGTACCCTGAAGATTGTTGCACAGGTGGATAGAGTGATCAAGAAGGAATATAGTATGCTTGCCTTCATCGGACATGGTATTGAGTATAAGAGCTGGCAAGTCATGTTAAGATTGTACAAGACATTTGTTCGGCTGCATTTAGAATACTGTGTAAGTTCTGGACGCCAAGGATGTGGACGCTTTGGAGAGGGTGAGGACAAGGTTTATGAGGATGTTGCCTGTATGGAAGGTGCTAGCTATGAAGAGAGGTTGAGTAGGTTAGGTGTGTTTTCATTAGAAAAAAGGAGATTGAGTGGGGACCTGACTGAGGTTTACAAAATCATGAAGTGTATCGACAGAGTGGATAGAGACAAGCTTTTTCCCAGGGTGAAGAATTCAATAATGAGAGGTCATGCTTTCAAGGTGAGAGGTGGAAAGTTTCAGGGGGATACATACAGCAAGTACTTCACATAGAGGATGGTGGACATTTGGAACGCGTTGCCAGCAGAGGTGTTAGAGACAGGCAGGGTAGATTCATTTAAGATGCGTCAGGACAGCTGCATGAGTAGGTGGAGAGCAGAGGGATACAGATGCTTAGGAATTGACTGACAGGTTTAGACAGTACATTTGGATTGGCTCAGGCTTGGAGGGCTGAGGGGCCTGTTCCTGGGCTGTAAATTTTCTTTACTCTTTGTTCTTTGTTTAATGAGTTTGGTAAGATAGAAGACTGAAGATTAATGAGGTGAGTTGATCTGTCACCATGGCACAGAATAAGCAATAATCACCATCAATGGGCAACTCGTTACCTAGTGAGAACCTTGCCATGCTGCTTGTGAAAAGCACCAAAGATGGCACAAGTTGGTCCTGAATTAGATTTGGGCCTCACCAGATTTTTCGTCCAATTTTGCTGCACATCTTCACCCTACCCCACATCGTTCAAATCCCTGTAATTTCTACCCATCCTTTCTCTCTCACATCTATTAAAATGTTTATAAATGTCCTCCTATAGGTCTGCTATGGCAAGTATATCCTTCCTTAAACAACGGGAACCAGAACTACACACAATGACGCGGGTGCAGTCTCACCGATATTCTATACAAATGAAACCAAACTTGTTTTGCTGCTGTATTTAAATCCTCTTGCAATAAAGATAAACATATCATTTGACTTCTGAATTGCTTGCTGCAGCTGCATGCTAATTTTCAGTGACATGATCAAGGACATCTCAGTCCCTTTCAGCATCAGCACTTTCCAATCTCTCACCGTTTAAGAAATACGGTGCTTTGAACCTTTGATACTCTTACTACAGTGGATAATCTCATACATTATATTATAACCATATTATACTCTATCTACCATTCATTTAGCCTGTCCAAATTCCCTGGAAGTCCCTTTGTATCATGCTCATAACTCACATCCCCACTTACCTTTTATTTGAAGTGTTGTTTGATTTTTATTTGTTTTATTAATGATTCACAATAAAATAAGTTACAAAAGTGAAATCTTGTTGGTAAATTCATTTGGGACATTGTTTAGTAAATGTGGATCTTTTGGTTTCTACTCTTCCCACTGGAATGGCAGTGTCCAATCTAAGTAAGGGGCTTCATTGGGAGATTGGAGATGGAATAAAATATAAAATCAAATTATAATCACAATACTAACAATTATGTAAACCTACAGATCACAAGGGGACAATTAGTGCATGTTCCTCTATTTGATTTGTTCCAAAAAATGGGATTACCTTCGTACTACATTTATCATAAAGAACACATGTTCTTTATGGCATTCTCAGTGCCATGTCCAATTGACTAGCAAAGGATTATGCAATAATGGGTCAGATCTGGTCCAGCCTCCCTTCCCCTTGGAGCCGAGCTAATATCCAATAAACACCTCCATTAACAGCAAATGACAGTGAATGCTGTGCATGCATACTATAAGATACAATCATTCTTACCAAGCCATTCAAGCATCATTATGTCTTCGTTCTTACAAGAACTGGGCACACAAATAGCAACATTATAGTCAATCTTGCCCTATTAAAAACAGCAAAATGTTATTGCCAGATCAGTTCTACAAGCAAGCAATATTTGTTTTAATGGCAATGGTATACCTGTTGAATTGTCAATTTACAATATTGTCCACTAAACTTTCCAGAAGGACTTTGAGCTGAGGTACATTCACTGTAGGACCCCAGTTGATCAATGTTTCCATGTAGAATATTGCTGCCATCTTTTCCAATAGAATCATACACTAAATTTCCAAAGAAAGAAAATATGTTTATTATGCATTGAGAATGACATTTTTTTACATCAACTAATTCAGAGTGTATCCATTAGCCTGAAGATATATAAGATGAGTGCAATGGTTAGGAAACCACATCCTATTATAGAAGGATCGATCTGTTGGCTGAAGCTTCATAAAGCATAGCTCTGTGTGGGCTCAGGAGCTAAATAATAAATCACACCAGTTAGCATTTCTCCAAAGTGTCATGTGAGCAACTCATATCGTTTTCCATTCAAATTTCATCATAAGAGCAGAGAAAAATACTTAAAATATAACTCCTTTAGCTGAATAGAATGGCACAAAAATCTGATAGAGTAAAGCAATACCTGGAGGATTGTGGGCAATTTTGTTCACTAGATATCAACAAAGGTCACCGGGCACATGTAACAGTGCAAAAAAGAAAAACTAAATGGATAATATCTATCTTAAGATATCTGACTGTTGGGAAATGTTTCAAGAGGGCTACAATACAAAAGTAAAGATATGCTACTGAGATTGTACAAGGGACTTATCATATTAAGAGAGGTAGAGGTCTCTGGGTTGGTACTCAATGGAGGGTTAATTTCTCATTGACACTTACAGAATACCCAGAGGTCTGGATTGAATGGTAGTGGAGAAGACGTTTCACTGGTAGGAGAGACTAGAACTCGAGGACACAGCCTCAGAGTGAAGGGATGACTCTTGAGAATTAAGATGAGGAGGAATTTCTTCAGTCAGAGGGTGGTCAATTTGTGGAACTCCTTTTCACTGAAGGTTGTGGAGGCCAAGTCATTGAGTGTATTTAAGGCAGAGATAAGTAGGTTCTTGATTAGTAGGGTGATCAAGGGTTATGGGAAGCAGACAGGAGAATAGGTTTGAGAAACATAACAGCTATGATCGAATCATGGAGCAGACCTGATGGGCTGAATGGCCTAATTCTGCTCGATAACCTTATGAGTTATTGTTTGGCAAAACTGAAATCATACACTCTAGAGAAGACTGACGGAAAGTAGAAATAAGCCTCACATTAATATCGCACTCTCAATGACCACAGGACACCTCAAGCTCTTTACAGCCTGTTGGGTACTTTTGGAGTGTAATGTAAAACATGACAGCCAATATAAGCACAGCAAACTCCCATAAAATTAATATGATAATGACCAAAGATTTATTTTGGGGGATGTTGTTGAGAGATGCATATTAATAGGACATTAGGGGTAACTCCCCAGCCAATCTTTGAAATGATGCCATGAAGTGTTCACCTTTTCTGGGCCACACCTCTTTGTGTAATGCAATTTCCAAGCAAAAAAAGGTTGGCAAATGAAGGAGGTGAATAGATACCAGATACATTCTCCCAAAGAGCAATCAAAAAATAAAAGTTTCAGTTATATATTGCTACCTGCAAAATCTCCATTTTCTGCAGCTCTAAAGAACCCTGACACATCCTGACTCATTGGCTGAGAAATGCTACACTAGACATGTCTTTAGGTACAGACTACTATGAGCCTGACACACAGTGTATGTCATATGCATTGTGCTTGTCAGAGGAAAGATGCCCTCAAATTCAACCCCTTCTTCGGGATAGGCAAAAGTGAGGACTGCAGATGCTGGAAACCAGAATCTAGATTAAAGTGGTGCTGGAAAAGCACAGCAGGTCAGGCAGCATCCGAGGAGCAGGAAAATCGACGTTTCAGGCAAAAGCCCTTCATTCGGAATCCCTTCTTAGGGATGACTGTTGAAAGGGCTGCTATCAGATGGGCACAATGTCACGTGTATTAGAAACAGAAATAAAGGCTGGCCTCATGAACAAATTCAAAAATATTCAAGCTGAACTTTGCCATTCAGCCATTACAGATAACCATCCTAGAGGTCATAAGCAATAAAATGGGACTCACAATTACAGAAAACTCAGACTTATGTCTATTTTTTTCTGCTTTTTCATTCTTTTCATGTCATTCTGTTTCTCCCCTTCCATTGTTTATTTCCTTGAGTTCCTGTCTTTTCCTCCACTCAATATTTAACACACCTTCCTACTGTTCACCTTCTCTTCACTCTTCCGCACAGTCATTTGACATGGATTTTCTAAGTTAAACTCTTCTTCATATGAAATCAGCTTTTCTGTTAAAAATTTCACTGTATTTCATAGTTTAAGAAACATGTTGACAGTACTTACTTAATAAGGCATACATTTGGGGCGGTTCAGACTGAAGGTCCTCTAGAAACTCGTTGGTATCTTCCAGGCATTTTGAAGATAAATTTCTCTCAAACATTTTAAACTGGGGCAGGGACAGAACAAGTAACATCCAGACCCTCAGCATTTTGCTGGTGTGTTCAATCTTTGTACTACAGTCCTTTGCAGAGATATATACTAATACACTTGAACATTTATGATGTCATTTGACCTTAGGTCCTGATGCTACCATCAAAATGGCTCATCTAAAGCTCTATAATTTCACGATATGATTTAAAGGCATGAAATTAGTTATGTTCAAGAGAGTATGAACAATGCAAATCCTTGTAGCTATTTGATTGACAGCTGTTCAATTAACAGATGCACAAGTTCATAGGAAAAATTTCCACATTGGAAATATGATATCTCACTATCTTTTCAGTTAGAGTAATCATTTGTCACATCACTGTCATGGTCACTGCTTCTGAAAGCAAATTTGTCCAAGTTAGTTCAGTGCTTACTGCATGAAACTGATTTCCAATGACAGCAGTCCCCAATACCCAATCAGCGTCAAGGGGAGAAAGGATTGATACCCTGTTAAATGTCAGTTCGGAAATCGATCATTGCAAGGAAATAATTACTGAAATATGGAAAGGAAAATTATCTGAATGCAATTACGCTGAGGAAAATCTCTTCATACAACAATTTATCAATCCCTCAGAAGCTCCTCCAAATACTTCATGGCCAAGTCGTACTTTCAGAGAACAGTATTTGCTATTATTTAGGAAAACCTGTCTGACTGAGAGAAAACAATTAAGCCTGCAGGTTTATTTTGAGTGAGCGGTTTCAGGTGGTGAAGGTAAAATGAGAGTGAACTCTTTTTTTTGAGTGGAAGTAAGAAGTTTTGACATTGCTTCAGGATTTTACCAGCAGACAGAGCCATGGAGGGTGAACTTTGGACATTGAGGCAGTCAGGCTTAGGTTATGGTATTTGAAAGGACTGTTAACTGCAGTTTACTCTGCACTTCAATTTTTATCCTGGTACTTAAGGACCAAGAGGCTTTGGTGCCTGGCCAAGTAAAACAGAGTACTCATCAGACAGGGTCTAATTTCTGTCTCTTTCAAATTGCCTGAGCTGAACTTTCTCCATATGTTTAAGTGACAGTGTCAGTGGAGACCATAAGGAGGCCTTCTTTGGTCTCTCTGCTGTACTGCAGCATAAACCGCGGTCTGCTGAATACCCAACTCCAATGGTGAAAGTTCACTGTTGCTCTACACCCAACACTACTGTGTCTTTCCAAGGATCTCTTTAGCACCAATTTGGATCTTGCAGTCTATAGGCTATCTGTGTATCAAGGGTGTGATCAATGTACTGTTCAAAATGGCCAGTAACTCTGAGTCATAATTAAATAATGTGGCAGTCAGGCAGAGAGATCCATCATGTTTCCCCAGCTGCAGGGTGTCATTGACTATAGGCCTAATGTAATTAATGCTCAAACAGACCTGTCTGGCCCTGGGGACTTGTCTACCTTAATGTACTTCAAGACACCTAACACTTCCTCCTTCATTATGTTGACCTACCTGAGAGTATTTGCACACCTTTCCCTAACCTCAATGGCCTTCATTAACAGAAAGGGTTTCCATTTTCTCAACGTCAAGGTATTCCCTCAATGCATTTTATACATATATTAGAATTAAGAGGGTAGCTAGGGAAATAATAGGTCTACTCAAGGATAAATGAGGGGGTATGTATGGAGCTAGAGGAAATGGATAAGGTCCTTAATGTGTACTTTACATCAGTATTCATCAAAGAGAGGGACATGAGGGATGCTGAGGTTAGGGAAAGGTGTTTGAATACTCTCAGGTAGGTCAGCATAATGAAGAAGGAAGTGTTGAGTATCTTGAAATATATTAAGGTAGATTTTCCCAGGACCAGACAGGATCTATCCCAGGTTGTTGTGGGAAGCAAGCGAGGAAATAGTGCCTCAAAAGATATTTTTGCATCATCTTTGACCTCAGATGAAGTTCGAAACGACTGGAGAACAGCCAGTGTTATTCCTTGGCTTAAGAAGGGAAACAGAAATAATCCATGTAACCACTGGCCAGTGAGCCTGGAATTGGCAGTGGGGAAGCTGTTGGAGAAGATTCTGGGAGGCAGGGTGTATTCTCATTTGGAAGTGAATGGACTTGTTAGCGAAAGTGTTGGGGAAGGTTGACATAGTTTGCCTGGAAGCCATTTTCCTAATCCGGCTGAGAAACCATTTTGTGTCCCCAAAACTTTGCTGGCTGTCCATTCCTTACTATGAGGTAATGTGAAAGGTAGGCCTTATCTTCCTGAAGTGTCAAGTTAGTGATTTTCCCACTTTGATAAATGATCAGTGCAGGCTGTAGAGTCGGTCAAGTGTTGTCAATTAGTCTCATTTCCTTCACGAATTATTGCCACTTCACAGTCATTCAGCAAATTAGGGACATCTCTGCTTAGTGTTAGCAATCTGTGTAAATCTGTCCACTTGTGGAATGCATAATACTGCTTTAGTTTTGACCCTAATGACTAATCTTTAATTTAGTATCAACTTATAAGCAGACCAAACTGTGTAATTAATGATCAGTGAGGACTGCATCAGAAACGTCGAATTTCCTGTTCCTTGGATGCTGCCTGACCTGCTGCGCTTTTCCAGCAATACATTTTCAGCTCTGATCTCCAGCATCTGCAGTCCTCACTTTCTCCTAGTTGATTTTAACCTACTGCGAATCCTCTTGCAAGGATGCCTTCCTTGAAGAAGCTCTCTTCCTCCCTCTACAAGGATTTCAGTGAGTCTCTCTCTCACTGCACCCCCCAGGTCATCTCCTCCGCACAGAAGCTCTTCAGCCACATTCTCAAACAGACCTGCTACCACAGCCACATAGATTCCTGATGAAGGGCTTTTGCCCGAAACGTCGAATTTCCTGTTTCTTGGATGCTGCCTGACCTGCTGCGCTTTTCCAGCAACACATTTTCAGCGCTAATTAATGATCAGCCCTAACTGCTTTCTCTATATATTCCTTTCGTATCCTGATGTACTTTGGAATAGCACCGAGCCACAGTTAGGATGGTGAATTCCCCACGAAAGTGTGAGTTAATTTTGGCTTAAGTCATGAACTTGGAGTCCAAAATTGGGGTTAGTTATAAAGTCTGGTTAGGAACAATTGAGCAATTTTGATGGTCAAATGTTTTTATTTAACTGTGTTGCAAATGCAGAGTTAGTGAGTTTGGCCTGATTTTAGTGTTGTAACACTTTCCACTCTGAGCTTCTTTAACAGCAACAGAAAATAACATGTTAAAGGCTTCATCAAAGCCTCCATGCTAAATATAACACCCTCACTTACTTGTGGGAATGCCTTGCCTTAGACAAGCAATATTGGTGAAGAAGCATCTGCATTGGTGCCAGTCATCTTGAACATCTCCATCATGCCCAGGGGGAAGTCAAGCACAAAGAACAGAAAGAGCAAGTGAAAACTCAAGCATCTCAGCCTCACACTCTTTGCAAGGCAAAGTGTGGAGAAACTAATCAGTTCTCAAGGTCTGAGTCTCAAGAGTTTTCTTCAACAGATAGGCAGCATGGGTTTGTGCAGGGAAGGTCATGTCTCACCAACTTGATTGAGTTTTTTGAGTAGGTGACAAGAATGATTGATGAGGGAAGGGCAGTTGACGTTGTCTGCATGATCTTTAGTAAGGTATTTGATAATGTACTTCATGGTACATTAGGTGCAGAAGGTAGAGTCTCATGGAATCTGGAGTGAGCTAACTAAATGAATATAAACCTGGCTTGGTCAGACAAGACAGAGGGAAGTGGTGGAAGGATGCTTTTTAGAATAAAGATCAGTAACTAATGGTGTTCCACAGGGATCAATGCTGGGGCCTCTGTTGTTTGTAATATAGGTATAAAAGATCTGAAGGAAAATGTAGGTGGCTAGTAAGTTGATTAGTAAGTTAGTAAGTTTACAAATGATACCAAAATTAGCAGAGCTGCAGATAGTGAGGAAGGTTGTCAAAAGATACTGTGGGATATAGATAGATTGCAGATTTGTCAAAGAAATGGCAGATGGAATTTAATCTGGACAAATGTGAGATGATGCATTTTGGAAGATCAAATTCAGGTGCGAAATATATAATAAATGATAGAACCCTTAGGAGTATTGACATACAGAGGGATCTGGGCATTCAGGTCCACAGATCCCTGAAAGTGGCAACATAGGTGGATAAAGTGGTCAGAAGGCATATGCAGCACACTTGTCTTCATTGGCTGGGGTATCAAATCCAAGTATTGGTAAGTTATATTACAGCTGAAGAAAATTTTAGTTCAACCACATTAGGAATATTGCTTGCATTCTGGTCACCACATAACCAGAAGGGCACAAATGCTTTGGAGAGGGTGAAGAGAAGGTTTGCCAGGATGTTGCCTGGTATAAAGGGTTTTAGTTATGAGGAAAAGTTGGATAACCTTGGGTTTCACTGGAAAGACAGAGACTGAGGGGCGATTTGTTAGAGATCTACAAAGTTATGAGAGGCATAGATAGTGTGGATAGTCAGAGGCTTTTCCTGGGGTGGAAAGGTCAACCACAAGAGGGCACAGGTTTAAGCTGAGAGAGGGAAAATTTCAGGGAGAAGTGCAGAGAAAATGTTTCTCACAGAGGGTAGTGAGTGCCAAGAATACATGGCCAGCAGAGCTGGTGGAAGCAGGCACAGTAACAATGTTTAATGAGTGTCCTGATAGACACATGAATGGAAAGTGAACTGAGGGATAGAAACTGTGCATGGACAATAATTAGTGGGTCTCAATAAGGAGTAGAAATCAGCACTATCTCCGTGGTCCAAAGGGCCTGTTTCTGTGCATTATTGTATTGTATAAATTCTAATTTTAATTTCACTCTTTCTCTCCAGTTACTCTTTAGTTATTAACTTGGTAAAATTCCTGAGAAAAAAACCCAGTCTAAAAGATTTCAGAAAACATTTCTGAAGGTCTGCAGAAATTGTTTGCTTTGAGCAGTGACTTTGGACTTTGAACAAGATATAATCCTTTGTGTCTGTAATCCAACATATCAGATTTCACGAAAGCCTGGTATTCATTGTTGAAATAGTTAATGAGCTAGCAAATTATAATTATTTTACTTTATAATAATTTATCCCTTAACTCTGTCTGTCTTTCTGTCAGTCTGTTGGTGTACAAGTAGAAGTTGATAATCAAAAAAGACTGGGTTTAAGGTTGTACAAGTTAATTAGATTGCCTTGTAGTTTGTCGATGTTCTGGTAAAGTTATATTATTAATAATAAATTGTTAATTTTGGCTTAAGTCATGAACTTGGAGTCCAAATTGGTTAGTTATAAAGTCTGGTTAGGAACAATTGAGCAATTTTGATGGTCAAATGTTTTTATTTAACTGTGTTGCAAATGCAGTATTAGTGAGTTTGGCTTGCTTTTAGTGTTGTAACACTTTCTTCAACAGCGACAGAGAATAACATGTTAAAAGCTTCATCAAAGCCTCCATGCTAAATATAACACCCTCACTTACTTGTGGGAATACCTTGCCTTAGACAAACAATGTTGGTGAAGAAGCATCTGCATTGGTGCCAGTCATCTTGAACATCTCCATCATGCCCAGGTGGAAGTCAAGCACAAAGAACAGAAGGAGCAAGTGAAAACCCAAGCATCTCAGCCTCACACATCTTTGCAAGGCAAAGTGTGGAGATCCAGCAGGGGACTGTTTAGTGCCCTCAGAACCTACAATTTCAGAGTGGAAGGAAGTCATCCTCTATCTTAAAGGAATACCCAAAATGAAGAAAACTGCACAACCCAGCACTGTAGAGGGAAGAAGGCTGTGAAAAATTAGAACATTGCTGATTACAATGGCTCTTTCACCATGATGCCATGGAGAAATCAGGTAACCAAAACATATGGGTCTGAGTAGGTGTAATGCGATACATGCAAGTGAGATTTGGGGCACCATAAGGATCAGCAGTTTCCCAATGACTGTTTTGCTCTATCAGAAAGATTCCAACAAATCCATGCCTTTTAATTAATCCTGATATCGTCCCTGATATTTGGCACTTCATGTCCCGAATGTCCAGCGCACAGTGGCAGTACTGTGGAGGTAGACAAGCAGGAGGCTGGAAGAACACAGCAAGCTAGACAGCATCAGGAAGTGGAGAAGTCGATGTTTTGTGTCCAACCCTTCTTCAGGACTGAGGTTGTGTGTAGCGGGACCTGCAGATAAAAGGGGCTGCGGGGGCAGGATGGTGAAATGTACAGGCGAACACAGATAGAGGGCACAACCCAGTTGGTCAATAGGAGGAATGAATCCGGTTGGTGGCAGGGAGGAGTGGAAGGGAGGGGGAGGGGCTGGGAAAGGAGAGAGGGGAAAGGAAGGAGATTATTTGACTTATGGGACAATAATGTAGATAACATCTCACAACGCAACACATTTTGGAACAAGAAGCAGCAGCAGTGACTAAAAGACTTATTTAGATGTACAATAGAAATGAAACTGAACATTGACAAACTATAATCATTGGGTAGTCCAGATTATAGCTTTATGGGCACTGATGGCATTGCAGTGCTGTTGCTGGACTAGTAATCAAGTGCTCCTTTAAAGTGCTTGAAATTGACTGTAAGTACACTAGGAATCACGTTGCTCTTTTGCTTGAGATGATATTAGCAGCTATTCTCTAGCTATCTGAGATTAGGAGGCATGTGGCATACTGTAGGGCTCTGGCAGGAACTGGCTCAATGGACCTCGTACTACATACCTAGCCCTATTTCTTCTTCCGTCATGTTACTTCTATGTGAATACAGTATTCCACCTTTGTTATGCACTTGCATGGCATGGGAATCACTGGCTGGGCAAAGATTTATTGCTGCCTTTAATTACACTTCAGAAGCTGGTGGTGAGCTGCATTCCTGAACCGCTATGTGCTATGAGCTGTAGGTAGAACCACAAAGCCATTAGGAAGGGACCCCCAGGAATTTGACCCAGCAACAATGAAGGAATGGTGATATGTTTCCAAGTCAGGATTGGGAATGATTGGAAGGGATAAATCTGCTGTCCTTGCCATCTAGATTGTAGAGGTCATGAGTTTTGAAGATGCTGACTGAGGGTCTTTGGTGAATTCCTGTAATGTATCTTATAGGTGGTACAGACTGCTGCTACTGAAGATCAGTGGCGGAAGGAGTGGGTACTTGTGAATGTTGTGCCAACCAAATGGGCTCATTTGTCCTGAATAGTGTCAAGCTTTTGAGTGTTGTTGGAACTGCAGTCATCCAGGCAAGTAGGGAGTATTCTCACCTACCACCCCACCAACCTCCGCATACAACGTATCATCCGCCGCCATTTCCGCCACCTCCAAACGGACCCCACCACCAAGGATATATTTCCCTCCCCTCCCCTATCAGCGTTCCGCAAGGACCACTCCCTTCGTGACTCCCTCGTCAGATCCACACCCCCCACCAACCCAACCTCCACCCCCGGCACCTTCCCCTGCAACCGCAGGAAATGTAAAACTTGCGCCCACACCTCCACACTCACTTCCCTCCAAGGCCCCAAGGGATCCTTCCATATCCGCCACAAGTTCACCTGTACCTCCACACTCATCATCTATTGCATCCGCTGCACCCGATGTGGCCTCCTCTATATTGGTGAGACAGGCCGCTTACTTGCAGAACGCTTCAGAGAACACCTCCGGGCCGCCCGAACCAACCAACCCAATCACCCCGTGGCTCAACACTTTAACTCTCCCTCCCACTCCACCGAGGACATGCAGGTCCTTGGACTCCTCCACCGGCAGAACACAACTACACGACGGCTGGAGGAGGAGCGCCTCATCTTCCGCCTGGGAACCCTCCAACCACAAGGTATGAATTCAGATTTCTCCAGCTTCCTCATTTCCCCTCCCCCCACCTTGTCTCAGTCGGTTCCCTCAACTCAGCACCGCCCTCCTAACCTGCAATCCTCTTCCTGACCTCTCCGCCCCCACCCCACTCCGGCCTATCACCCTCACCTTGACCTCCTTCCACCTATCCCACCTCTATCGCCCCTCCCCCTAGTCCCTCCTCCCTACCTTTTATCTTAGCCTGCTTGGCTCTCTCTCTCTTATTCCTGATGAAGGGCTTATGCTCGAAACGTCGAATTCTCTATTCCTGAGATGCTGCCTGGCCTGCTGTGCTTTGACCAGCAACACATTTGCAGCTGTATTCCATCACACTCAACTTATGCCGTGTAGATGGTGGATTGGCTTTGAGGAGTCAGGAGATGAGTTACTTGCTGCAGTATTCCTAGCCTCTGATCTGCTTTTGTAATCATTATATTTATATGGTGAATCCTGTTGAGTGTCTAGTCAATAGTAGCTTCCAGAATGTTGATAGTGGGGGAATTCAACAGTGATGACATCATTGAATGCAAAACAGTAGTGGTACAATTTTCTCTTGTTGGAGGTGGTCATTGCCTGAATTTTACTTGCCACTTGTCAGCCCATGCCTTAGTACTGTCTGGGTTTTGTTGCATTTAAACATGAACAGCTTCTGTATCTAAGGAGTCATGGATAGTGCTGAACATTGTACAATTATCTGTAAATATCCCACTTCTGACATGGAGAGAAGGTCATTGATGCTGAAGATGTTTGGATTTCAGACAGTGCGCTGAGGAACTCATGTGGAGATGTCCTGGAATTGAGATGACTGACCTCTAGCAATCACAGCCATCTTCCTATGTGCCAGGTATGACTCTAAGCAGTGGAGAGTTTTTCCCCCGATTCCCATTAACTCCAGTTTTGCTCGGGCTCCTTGATGCCACACATGGTGAAATGCGGCCTTGATGTCCGGGGCTGTAACTCTCACCTCACTCTGGAACTCAGCTCTTCTGTCTTTTTTTGAACCAGGAGCCAAGTGGCATTTGCAGAACTCAAATCGGGTGTCACTGAGCAAGTTATTGTTGAGGAGGTGATGCTTGATAGCACTGTCAACACCTTCCATCACTTACTGATAATTGCAGTAATTTGCCAATTCATGTGAAACACTTTGCTATACATTGCAAAGCAAGTTTAATGGGCCTAATGGTCTACTCTTGCTCCTAATTCAAATATTCTTGTGATTATGTTGGAATTAGGTTATACCTAAATCATTCTTTCCCTTTTGTTAATATGCGCATAGTAAGTTAAACTCAAAGTGATCTTGTGACAATTCAAACCTAAAATAGAAATGTTACAGGAAGCAAATCACAGAATTCAGTAGACACTTTAGTGCTGTGACTCAATACTGTGACAAGCAAACACTGTTAACAGTAGATGGCAATTTGACTTCATTGTACATAGCTATGCTATATTTTGACAGAATATGTAACGTCCTTTGGTTGGAGTGGCAAGGGTATGAAACATCAAGTTTTCCCGACAAACAATTTACAATTTATGGGCAGGCGAATAGTTTGACAAACTGTTTCAGCTCCTGCCAATTCCATTTTGAGATGAGCAGCAGTATATTGTCTTTGATATTCAGTCTTTGAGAGACAAGAAACTCATCCTGATGTACTTACATGACTATATCAGATACCTTGTCTCTGTGACTGCATATTAATCTATGAAATGTATGATCTACACCAATTCACATGGTGATCATTCACATCTAAGTTGGAATGAGAGTCAATTTATTTGATTTATTATTATTAAAACATTTAATGTGCTTTCGGGAGAAATTGGTGGACAATTTTCTTTTAATTCGTTATTGGAATGTATGTGTCTAAGGATGAACCAGCATTCATTATCCACCTTGAATTGCTGTAGCGAAGATGAGGATGGGCCTTGCAGCACAACAGTCCATGTGGTGTAGGTATGTGCTGTTAGGAAGGAAGTTTCAGAATGTTTTACCCAACAACAGTGAATGACCAGCAATACATTCCCATGTCAGGATGGAGTGTGACTTGGAGGTGGTGGTGTTCCCATGCTGCTGTGGCCCTCACCTTTCTAGGTGGTGGAGGATGCAGGGAAGAGAATGCAAAAAGACATTTGACAAATTGTTCCAGTGAATCCTGTAAATGGCACAAGCTGGTGTTGTGCATCTGCTGCGGAGGGTCTAAATATTCAATGTGTTGGTTGGACGCCAATCAAGTTAGCAGCTGCATCTTGGATGGGACATTCTTCAGTGTTGCTTGAGATGAACACAAGTGTTGTAAGTTAACTTAAAAATACTCAGATTGGGGACAGAGTGGCTCTGATGAATCATGAGAATGGTAAAAAAAAAGAGTTGTCTTCATTTAGCTCTGTGCCGATTCCTGTCACTAATCAAACATATATAGTTTTAAAACAAATATTTCATGGCTATCCATTGTCCTATTGAGATGATTATTTTATGTGAAGCAGTTTTGTATTAAAACAAAAAGCTATTTGCTTCTCATTCAACCCTTTAAATTTCTGTCTGTGTAAGAACAGGCAGTTAGAGTCATAGAGTCACAGAGATGTACAGCATGGAAACAGACCCTTCGGTCCAACCCGTCCACGCTGACCAGATATCCCAACCCAATCTAGTCCCACCTGCCAGCACCCGGCCCATATCCCTCCAAACCCTTCCTATTCATATACCCATCCAAATGCCTCTTAAATGTTACAATTGTACCAGCCTCCACCACATCCTCTGGCAGCTCATTCCATACACGTACCACCCTCTGCGTGAAAACGTTGCCCCTTAGGTCTCTTTTATATCTTTCCCCTCTCACTCTAAACCTATGCCCTCTAGTTTGGGCCTCCACGATCCCAGGGGAAAGACTTTGTCTATTTATCCTATCTATGCCCCTCATAATTTTGTAAACCTCTATAAGGTCACCCCTCAGCCTCCGACGCCCCAGGGAAAACAGCCCCAGCCTGTTCAGCCTCTCCCTATAGCTCAAATCTTCCAACCCTGGCAACATCCTTGTAAATCTTTTCTGAACCCTTTCAAGTTTCACAACATCTTTCCAATAGGAAGGAGACCAGAATTGCACGCAATATTCCAACAGTGGCCTAACCAATGTTCTGTACAGCCACAACATGACCTCCCAACTCCTGTACTCAATACTCTAACCAAAAAAGGAAAGCATACCAAATACCTTCTTCACTATCCTATCTACCTGCGACTCCACTTTCAAGGAGCTATGAATCTACACTTCAAGGTCTCTTTGTTCAGCAACACTCCCTAGGACCTTACCATTATGTGTATAAGTTCTGCTAAGATTTGCTTTCCCAAAATGCAGCACCTTGCATTTATCTGAATCTTTACTTTCACCCATAATTATCTTCCATCCACACTTAGAATCATAGAACCTACAGTACGGAGACAGACCCTTTGGCCCAAACTTGATCTATGCCGACCAAAATGTCAGTCCACGCTAACCCTTTTTCCCTGCACTTAGCTCATATCCTTCTAAATCTTTCCTATCCACATATTTGTCCAACCGGCTTTTAAATGTTGTTAATGTATCCACCTCAACCACTTTTACTGGCAGCTCATTGCATATGCGTACCACCTCTGTGTAAAAAAGTTGCCCTTCAGGTTCCCTTTTATTCTTTCCCCCAACTTTAAACTGATGCCCTCGAGTCAGTGATTCCCCAATCCTGGGGAGAAAGACTGAGTGCATTCACCTATTCATGCCTCTCATGATCTTATACACCTCTATAATGACCCTCTCAGTCTCCTTCACTCCAAATAAAAAGGTCCTAGCTTGTCCACCCTCTCCAACCGTATTCACTTCTGTCAGGAGATAATTTTTCTACAAGTTTCCGATTCTGATTCTACCTATTGAGGGATGAAGTTGGTAAACAAAAATTTGTGGGTGTCTTAGCTGCCTGCATTTAAAACATGAAGTTCAGTGAGAGTTGGAATTGGGGCCTTGAATCTCATTCATCATAGTGGAGATGTTTTATTCACTCATGGGATGTGGGCATCACTAGCTATGCCAGTTGCTAGCTACCCTTTATAAGGTCATGATGAGTTGCTTTTTTGAATCTCATCAGTTCCATTTGTCCTAAGTAGACCCACAATGCCATTTGGGAGGAATTTGCGGGATTTTACCCAATTTACTGAAGGAACAGCGATACATTTCTAAGTCAGGATAGTGAGTGGCTTGGACAGGAATTTGAAGATGTTGGGTATTCCTTTGGAATGCTGTCCTTGTCCTTCTAGATGGAATTGGTCATATATGGAAGGTGCTGTCTAAAGATTTTTGGAGTGCATCTTGTATGAAGTAACAATGTTGCTACTGAACATTGATGGTGGAGAGAGTGGATTTTTGTGGGTGAGGTACCTATCAAGATGATTGCTTGTCCTGAATGGTGCCAAATTTCTCGAGTGCTACTGGAGCTGCACTCCCCCAGGTAAGAGGGGAGTATTCCATCATAATCTTGCCTTGTTGGCAATGGACAGGCTTTCAGGAGTCAAGTGATGAGTTACTCACTGCAGTATACTAGTCTCTGACCTGGACCTGCAGCCACTGTGGCAAGTCCAGTTGAGTTTCTGGTCAATGGTAACCCTCAGGATGTTGATAGCGGGGACTTCAGTGATGATGACACCACTGAATATCAAGGGGCTGTGGTTAGATTGTCTCTTGTTGGTGATGGTTATAGCCTGGCGTTTGTGTGGTCTGAATGTTAATTGTCACTTGATGGTGAATAGGTTTTAAGGAGTCATCAGTTAGTTCCTCACCACAGATTTCCGAGCTTCAGATTTGCTCTTATAGCCACTTTACTTACATGGCTAGTCTAGGTCAGTTTCTCGTCAATGGTAGTCTTGGAATGTTGATAGTGGGGGATTCAGTGTTGAAGATGGCCACAGCCTGGCATCTATGTGCCACAAATGTCACCAACCATTTTTCTGGGCGAGTCTGCATATTGCCCAAAACTTGTTGCACTTAAACATAGATTGCTTCAGTATCTGAGGAGTTGTGAATGATGCTGAACATTGTGCAGTCATCAGCAAACATCCCCACTTCTGACCTTATGATGGATAGTTCAGCTAAGTTGGTTGTGCCGAGCATGTGTAAGCCAGCACAAGTTACTGCTCCAATTTTTATCCAGATTTGTTGGGGGATCGATTAAGGAGACACTTCTTGTACATTTTCAACATTTCTTAGCTGCAAGGCTGAGACGAGTGGTTCCAGTGAAAATACATTGTGTACATTGTAATTTTACCTCTTGAAATTGTGATTCACTCCTGCTTCTACAGCTAAAAGCTTTTGGGCTCTTGGAAGCCCAACACATGCAACAAAGTAATGATTATAACAGGTTATTAGATATTATAGAAGTACATTCAGTACTGAGCATTCAAACAACAGATAATCTGAAACGATTTTCATATTTTAAACCTTTCTTGGCAGTAACTATTTTATAATATAAATCAGCAGGTACTTTCTAATAAGTGTTTTGGACACTTCAACCAGTTAATGTATTAAAAACACTTTACCCAAGCTCTTTTATCGATGAGGTAGACACCCTACAACCTCTTCCATGAGGCAGAAGATACAGAAGCTTGAACACACACGAAAATCTTCTTCCCGGCCGGTACTTTTCACTGTACTTAGCTACATGTGACAATAATAAATCAAATCAAATAATTTATATTGTCAACGTCATGACATAATAAATCACTCATTGCCAAGTAACTTCTTCACATATTATTCTAGCACCTTTTTACCAAGAAACTCAATCACTTTCATCCCTAACTCAAAATTCTCATCTAATACAATACACCAAACACTATCTTTACTTTCTCATGGAAATATACTCCCTCCAGCATCTCCTGTCGATTTGCACTGAACATGTGTTCACCTTGGGTGACTTCAACCTATGAATTAATACTGGTTATTCTGTCTCCTCCTGTTTGCCCTCTTAAACTGAATTGCTGCAATTCCTGCTTTAGATTACCCAAGACACACCCAAGCACATCTTTTTGACCTTATAACCTTACTACCACTAAAGTGTTCAATTCTATTCTGACCACTTCCATCTCTCCTTTACCAAAACATCTTCTGCTTGCTGTATTTTCTTTATCTTTCTTGTGAACTTAATAATTCACTGCCCATGACCTATGCTTTGCTGCCCACCTCTCATCTCTCTCATCAAAACTTCATGCCTTTCTAATTATTCACAATCCTTCACTTCTGCTGCTGTCTCAGCATTATGCCTACAGCCCAGGTGTACTCCAGAAATGGAGCTCATCAAGCTTTTGTGGATTTTTTTAACCATGTGTTATGGCTATAATAGTATAAAAAGAATAATTACTAAATTAGGGCAGAGTGAAAATCCTATGCTATTGCTTAAAAAGATTTCATGAATAAAGTAAAGTAGAAGAGAAGACTGAGTGTACATCAAGCTGCTCTTGTGAAACTTTGATAATTAATGCTGAGGAAAATATCACAGATGAAAGACAAGTAACTTGTTTTGCTAGAAGTGGAAAAGTTGAAGAAGGTAATCCATATAATGATTCACTTTCCTTAGCTCCTTCATTCTTTCCCCTCCAAGGCTGCTGTAATGCTTCATTCAGGCCAACTAAGCTGTGTGGATTGATTTTAAGGGACAAAGGATATTCCATTCAGAAATGAGTTTTTCTATAGCTCTACAAGTCTCTGGTGAGACCACACTTGGAATATTGTGTCCAGTTCTGGTCGCCCTACTATAGGAAAGATACAGAGGCTTTGGAGAGGGTGCAAAGAAGGTTTACCAGGATGTTGCCTAGACTGGAGGGCTTACCTTATGAAGGGAGGTTGATTAACCTCGGACTTTTCTCTCTGGAGAGAAGGAGGAAGAGAGGAGAACTGATCAGGATGTACAAGATAATGAGAAGAATTGATAAAGTCAATAGCCAGAGACTTTTCCCCAGGACAGGATTGACTGGTATGAGGGGTCATAATTTTAAGATATTAAGAGAAAGGTATAGATGGGACATCAGAGGAAGGTTCTTTATGCAGGGAGTTGTAAATTCATGGAATGCATTGCCAGAGGTGGTGGTGGAAACAAGTCACTAGGGATACTTAAGCTACTGCTGGACATGCACATGGATAGCAGTGAGTTGAGGGGTGCATAGCTTAAGTTATTTAATTTTACATTAGGATTAACCCTCGACACAACATGGTGGGCCAAAGGGCCTGTTCTGTGCCTGTACCTTTCTGTCTATGTTCTATACAGGAACCCATAATACTTCAGATTATCAGACCATAAGACATAAGAGCCATAGTGGGTCATTCAATTTATCAATGTTAATGAGATCACAGCTGATCTAACAATCCTTAACTCCACTTTCCTGCCCGTTCCCTATGTCCTTTGATTTTCTTGCTGATTAACCTTGAATAGATTTAACGATCCAGCCCTCTCTGATAAAGAATTTCATAAAGTCTCAACATCTGAGTCAAAACATTTCATTCTCATCTCTGTCCTCATTGGGTGATCCCTTACTTCGAGATGAGGCTTTCTGGTTCTGGACTTTTCCACAATGGGAAACAACCTCTATGCATCCAATCTATCAAGTCCTTAAAGAATCAAGTTATGTTTCAATAAAGTTGTCTCTTATTCTTCTAAATTCAAGTGAGTACAGGCCAAGCTACTCAACCTCTCATCATAAGATAATTTCTCCATATCTGGTATCAGTCTAGACTTCCTTGGACTGCCTCCAATGCCAGCATATCTTTCATTAGATGAGGGCACCAAAACTGTTCACAGTATCCAGTTGTGGTCTGACCAGTGCATTGTATAGTTTTAGCATGACTTCCCTACTTTTATATTCCATTCTCTTTGAATTAAAAACCAACATGTCATTCGTCTTCCCTATTAGTAGCTGAAAGTGGATTCTAGCTTTCTGCACAAGTATTCTTTGCAGTTTTCTTCCATTTAAGTAGGATTCAGCTCTGCTATTCTTCCTGCTAGAGTGCACTGCCTCACATTTTCCCACATTATGTTCAATCTGCCATGTTTTGCCCACTCACTTAAATCTGTCTGTATCCATCGATTGACTCCTTGTGACATCTTTACCACTTAACCTCTCACCTACTTTTGTGTCATCTGTAAACTTGACTTTAATACATTCACTTTCCCCTGCAAGCAATTAAAGTGTGTTGCACATAATCAAGCAGTTACATAAATATCAGGGGAAAAAAATCACTAACTGAGGTTTTATCAGCAAGCGTGATATTTCTGATATTTAGACAGTCAACTGGAAAGGCATGAGGGTTAATTTGAAAATGCTGACTGAGTGATATTATTTATCAACATCTCAGTACAAAACAAATGGTATCCTGTTAAAGACATTCTATGGAAAATAAGAATATAAGTAGCTCAGTCAGACATTCAGAACTGTAATAAGAGGGAAAGTCTAGCTTCACAAGTCCACTGGAAATCAAGTTAGAAAATAAATGGAAAATTACAAAGCGATTCAAATCTGTGGCTAACTGGGCAAATAGATGTTCACAACCCTGACCAATTCAGCCAACTCTTTGCTAAGGTAAATAAAAAACTAATCTGATTGCCTCACTCTCTCCACTTCCTCTATCTTTCTATGTTTCAAGCATTTATTCACATTTTCTGAAGATGTAACAATTTCTGTTTCAGCCTTTCCTGTGATAAAGCATTCCATGTTCCATGGTATAAAGTAATTTTACCTCCTCTCGCCTGACTCTTTTCCTGGCAATTTTGAATCAATGATTTCTGCCCATTCACTTCCCAAAGACAGCTAGTAGGTTTCTCATATCACTCCATCAAAGTTCCTGCTGCATCCCCAATTAAGCATTTACAACAAATCAACTCTTATAATAACAACATACAGCACTCCTTTTAAAGAACATCTTTTAGTCCATGAATAAAATTGGTGTTCCTCAATACAGTTGGCACAGTGCCTTCTGCACTTTAGGCAATGGAGAACTCAAACTCCTCTCAGGTCCTCTATGTGAATCTGCAACATGCAGATCTTGATTGACAATGCTTCTGACTTAAAATGAGTTATATTTCCTGCTATCACATTGAAGGCTTATCCACTCATTCACATCCAAAAAATGAGTAGAGGCATGTGGAGAATGGGCTCTAACCAATATGAATGCCATACAGATTCAATTGTCGAACACTATATCCTGTTTAAATGTAAAAGTTATATTATGCAATATAATTTTCCAATTGTTTCATAAGTACAATAGGAATCCAATTTTACACATCTTTCTGAAAAATGGCCTCAATTGTGTTCACAGTGAAAGGAAGGCAAAAGCTTTAAAGCTCTGTGACTCACTCTGCAAACAAGCTGTCTTCAAAGGTTGTAAAGCTGTATGAAGGAATTTAATATTTTGAGAAAGCAAATGTAATAAACAAAGGTGCCTCAAAAATCAATAAAGTGGAAAAGATTATCAGTACAAAAGTTGGAATAGCTAATAAACGTTCACTAAAGTAAACTTATGATGGAAGATCTTGTTTGAAGACCCCTGCCTTTTGTTGACAGCGAAAGCTCAATAACATAGTGTACTTGCATTTCAAAAATTACTTCAATAAAGTTCCTCATAAAAAGCTGCTGTTCAAGCTAAAGGCAATAAACTCCAAGTCATGATTATGGAATTGGTTAAAGAGAGAAAAGCAAGACATCCCTGTTTGAGCAATGAATCCCAATTTTGTCCACAGCAGGAACATCTAGGCATTTCTTGCACTTTTCATGTACAGTGCCCAACAGCCACCATTGTGACCAACACTTTTCTGGCTCTTGGATAGCTGTCCTCTTCTGATAAGTAGTGTCAGTGCCAGTTCACTTGCTAACACAAGTTCAGTTAAGGCCTGCTTAGTCTTGGGCTCCTTTAACAGTTGAAACAGGCAGGAATACAGACGAGACTTCCTTGATTCTGTATCTCAAACAATACCTCAGCATCTTACTTGGACCATGTCCTTGAGACTTGTCTGAAGCAGATTAGCTGAAGAATATTTGAAGAAATAGCAAAATGAAGGAGGATGAGAAATTAGAAGGCAAATTAAGGAGCAAAACCTTAAAGGTTTGGTAATCTCTAGGTTACTATCTGAGCCATTTACAAATTGGCATATAGGATGGCAAAGACTTCAGAAGCAAATGCATTACTGTGAGAAAAGTGGATTCTGGTTCATGGGACACTGGCACCAGCACTGGGAAAGTGTGATTTGTGCCACTGGGCCTGACTACCCTGAAACCATGCTGGGACTAAAGTGCTCATAAAGTGGACCTAGGGAAATAGAGAAGATTAAATTAACAGAACTGATGATGGTATAATTGATGGGGTGAGTGAGGGATCAGGCCAGTGTGATTATAACAAATCTAGTGATACAGTGAAGATATGAGAGCAAAAACTGATGTGGAAAATAAAGGTCAGAAAATGCAAGGAAGGAACAGAGAGAAATAAAACTAAGCAAGTGCAAGCAGTCAAGGTGAGATGACAAGGTTAAGATGGGAACATAACTCTATATCTGAACATATGTAGCATTTATAACAAAGTAAATGAATTGATATTGCACATTAAAGTGAATAACTATAATCTGATTACAGAGGTATGGCTGCAGGATGACAAGGATGGGTTCTGAGTATTGAGTAATATTTAACATTCAAAAAGAATATGAAGCCAGGTTAATGGTAGAGGGGTAACATGTGAAATCAGAGATGGTATTCGTGTAATAATTAAGAGATGATATTGGTTCAGGAGATTAGGATGTAGAATTGGTTTGGGTGAAGGTGAGAAAAAGTAGAGGAAAGAAATCACCCGTTAGAGTGGTCTGCAAGCCCCCTGAACAGTAACCCTAATGTAGGAATAAGAATATAAGGAGAAACACTGGTCACTTGTGATAAAGGGACAGTAATAACCATGGGAGATTTTAATTTCAGATATTTGAGTATAGAAATTGGGATGTCATGTTGAGCTTGTACAAGAGGTCAGTGAGGCTACTTTTGGAGTACTGTGTGCTGTTCTGATTGCATTGCAATAGTAAGGATATTATTAAATTTGAGAAGGTTCAGAAAAGATTTATCAGAATATTATCAGGACTGGAGAGTTTGAGTAATAAGGAAAGGCTGGATAGGCTGGGACTATTTTCATTGGAGAGCAGGAGGTTGAGGGGATGACATTATCGAGGTTTATAAATTCATGAGGAGCATAGATAAAGTGAATAGCAAATGTCTCTTCCCTAGGGTAGGGGTCTTCAAAATTAGCTGGCATAACTTTAAGGCGAGAGGAGAAAGATTTAAAAGGGACCTGAGGGGCAACCTTTTCACACAGAGGGTTGTTCGTGAGTGGAATAAGCTGCCAGAGAAAGAGGCAGATGCATGCACAGTTACAACATTTAAAAGACTTTTGGGCAAGTTCATGAATAGGAGAGATTTACAAACAGTATGGACCAAATGCAGGCAAGTAGGACTGATTTATTTTGGAAAACATGGTTAGCATGGAGAGTTGGACCAAAGGGTCAGTTTCCCTCCTGTATGAATCTATAAATTTGAGGGTGGGAAACTCATTAATCTACATATGTGTCCAATACATACGAAGGACGTTGATACAGTTTTAACTTGATACTAGGCAGAGTGTAGCTCTGCACTCACTAAAACCTTGCAGCAACACGCCAGCCACATGCTAACAAATACCGTCTTCAAAATGCTCCAGGCTTTATTTTGGAATTGATCAATAACTAATGCCTACCCCTGGCTTGCAGAGTTTTGAAAGAAGTTGACTTTTGAAGTTAGGCATTGATTGAAACTTATGGAAGAAAGTTTGTGAAGACCTCTAGTAGTGTGTCCATGTGTAATAAGTGGGTTGGGGAGGGAGCCAAAAATCTTAAAATTATTTGCAAATACCTTATTATTCAGTCTACAATATATTTTTATCTTCTTGAAGTCACTTACATTCCTCTTCATAGTTATTTATCTGTTTGTCTACTATCGTGTATTAATTCCCAACACAAACAAGTTACGTACATATAGTTAGCTAGAATAGCAACATTCTAACAGCAATCCTGAAAGAGAAACCTTATTTACATTCCTTGATATGAAAAATATCCAGTAATTACCACTCTCAGTTTTGTCCTTTAATCAACATCCTATCCATGCTGTGATACTCCTTTTAATACCACGCACTTAAATTTTATAAACACATCTCCTCCGTACTGCCATATGAAATGCTTTTTGAAAATCAATACACATTATTATATTGTGGCTTTCACACACTTATGCAGCACTGACATTAACCTGACTGATCTATTGTTACTTAATTGAACAACCACATTAACCTTGTCAATGAATTCCATTACTAACACAAAGAGACATCTTGGAACTATATATTTATCCTTTTTTATAACAGAGACTTGTATTCATTTTCCATCCTTAAATGTAAAGACGTGCCTCAGTGATTTATAAGAATTATAAGATTTATAAAGCAAAACTTGACTTAAAGCCAGATAATCATAGAATGGTTACAGCACCAAAGAAAGCTCTTTAGCCAATTGCATTTGCCCCTCAATCCAACCCCCACCCCCCCCCGCCCACCTCCAACCCTGTCCACATCCCGTCTGCCCCCACCTTGCCTCCGCCTCCACCTCCCAATCCCATCCGCTTCCTCTCTGTCCCCCAAACCCATCCAACCCTGATCCCACCCCAACCCCCAACTCCGTCCAGCACATTGGCTGATGCCACCAAATCTGACAGGTGCAGTCAAATGAGGCTTAATTCGAAATGAGACTCAACTAGAAATGGAACTCAGGAAAAGATGGATTCATCTTTGGTTATGTTGTGAACTTCAAAACTCTAGCAGATAGACTCCTAGTCTGTCTAATCACTCCTCATAAGGCAATCTGCCAGGTTTTAGACCAGTAAACCTTCTCTGACTGCTTCCAATGCATTTACTTTCGTTTTAACTAAGCAGACCTGAGATTAAAAGATCTATTACTATTTGATTAATTTCTCACTTCCGTTGAAAACAGAGGTGCTATATTGACACCCTTACAGTACAAACTCCACCTTCAAGGGACTGTGAAGGATTGTAGTCAGAACTGCAGTTGTTTTCTCTTGATCTTCCCTCAGCAGGATGTTATTTTAAATATAATCAAGATGTTATTTTTTCAACTTTGAAGTTGTGGGAAAGAGATGCAGAGAGAAAACTGACCTGGAAATTGGGATCCATGAGGTCAGTGGAAATAGAAATGATTTCCAAATGAAATTGAGTGGGCATTTTAAGGAAGTAAACTTGCAGGGCTGTGGGGATCAAGTGGACTGGGCTAGACTGGTCCATGGGGGGATGGCATGGACTTAATGGAACTAACGGCCTTCTTCTCTACTATAAATGACTCCATGGCTCATTTGTTATCTGTAAGTCTATTTTCATATTCTATCTGCTCTTTCTATTTTTCATGTATGCTTTGCTTCAATCATTATTCCTAGATTTTTATTTTAAGACTAATTTTAAACCTCTGTACACATACAAGGAGCTCCATTTTGTAATTCATGTACTGTGCGTTGAACTTCTCCAGTTGTTAGCTCACTGTCCATCTTGCCAATTTATCGGATTATTTGTCTTATTCATTTGCAACTTTCATTTTTCAGTCAAGAGCTTTTATCTTTGATTGCTACCTCTCCATTTCATTTTTTTACATATTGAATCTAATTATACCATGGTTGAACTGTTGGTGACATCCCTCGTCTTTGTTTATGTTGTGAACAGTCTTTGTTAAATTGTTAACCTTTCGGCTTCACTAAGTCAATTCTCTTGACAATGCACAGTGCTCAAAGTAAAACAGCAAACTTCTTAAAAACAGATTTTAAAACGTCAACAATTGAGTCATAGCTATATTTGCATGTTTTGTCTTGTCCTCTGCCAATTCATGTAACACTAGTCTTCAATTTAGCATGTAGTTTAGAATAAGCTATTAAAACACGATTATTGCAAAAAAGAACACTGGAACAGATTGTTCCTCAAATCTAATAGCTGCTTTGAAGCTCTTTAGCTCAACTGTGGACCCTAGAGATAAATCAATATTCTTAAAATACAAGACAAAATCAGTTATGGTTTATATTTTATACTATTTAGCAAGTGGAAAAACCAAAAGTAAACTAGAAACATGCTGCCCAAGAGGGGCTGCAAATTGGTTGTGGTTTAATTATGTGCAATGCTACATGTTGGACAAGGAGTCTTAACAGCCAGGACATTGAAAGCTATACAATGCCTGATTTTATCAAACTCCACCAGGAGATAGTGAGGACTGCAGATGCTGGAGATCAGAGTATAAGCTTTTATCAAACTCCATGTGAGTTCAGTATTTATCTAAAAATGCAATATTGTAAAAATACCATGCAATCATTTAAGCAGGCCAATAATATTATATCTTCCTTGAGTCTTCATTTGAAAAATAATTGCATGTTAACAAGAAATACATATTTAAAGTATGAAGTGTGCATCTAAGTTTCAATATTGTAATTAACAGCAGAGTATAAACGTATTTGAAAGGCATCATCTTCAGCCCTTATCAGCTCAACAATCCATTCCTTCCAATACTTCATGCTTATAAAAAGAACCTTCTGAAATTATCCTAAGGTTTGAGGAACCTGGTTCTTTGTCCTCCCATTAAGGTTTAACATCCAATTGTGTTCTGGATTCACCCATCAATTCTTTCTTTCATCAATACATCATCTTCATGTCTTTCCACAGTTACCTCCTTCGAAAGCATAAAGTTCAAATATGAGCATTTCCTTTCTGGTTAGAATCAGAACCCCACATCTTCCTCCCACAATCCTATTTCATATTCTGAGCAAATTCCAGGATCAGGTTAAGATTTGGTTTTATATGGGTGAACAGAAAGCGTGACACCCAAGTGGGGCTGAAAATTGGTTGTGGTTTAATTATGTGCAATGCTACATGTTGGACAAGGAGTCTTAACAGCCAGGACCTTGAAAGCTATACAATGCCTGATTTTATCAAACTCCATGTGAGTTTAATATTTATGTAAAAAATGCAATATTGTAAAAATACCATGCTGGCACAGTGGCACAGTGGGGGCAGCACGGTGGCACAGTGGTTAGCACTGCTGCCTCACAGCGCCAGAGACCCGGGTTCAGTTCCCGCCTCAGGCGACTCTCTGTGTGGAGTTTGCACATTCTCCCCGTGTCTACGTGGGTTTCCTCCAGGTACTCCAGTTTCCTCTCACAATCCAAAAATGTGCAGGTTAGGTGAATTGGCAAGGCTAAATTGCCCGTAGTGTTAGGTGAAGGGGTAGATAGATTAGATTAGACTTACAGTGTGGAAACAGGCCCTTCGGCCCAACAAGTCCACACCGACCCGCCGAAGCGCAACCCACCCATACATTTACCCCTTACCTAACACTACGGGCAATTTAGCTTGTCCAATTCACCTGACCCGCACATCTTTGGACTGTGGGAGGAAACCGGAGCACCCGGAGGAAACCCACGCAGACACGGGGAGAATGTGCAAACTCCACACAGTCAGTCGCCTGAGTCGGGAATTGAACCCGGGTCTACAGGCGCTGTGAGGCAGCAGTGCTAACCACTGTGCCACCGTGCCGCCCCTAGATATAGGGGAATGGGTCTGGGAGGGTTGTGTTTCGGTGGGTCGGTGTGGACTTGTTGGGCTGATTGAGCTGTTTCCATACTGTAAATAATCTAAACAAATGGGATGTGATCTTCAAGCCTCTCTGACATGCAAGGTCATCAAGATCAAATACTTACTGTTAACAGAACTCAAGTGGCCAGAATCTGCCTGATTGGTGGAAAGAGCCAAGATGAGTTAAAACCTGACCTTGTCTCTTCAGGCTCCACCTAGTATCATTGCAAACCTCCCAGTCCACAGGGAACCAGAAACATGTTCTTACCTCAAGGTTTTCCAAAGAACACCTTGCTGGCGTGTTAAATACAAGAAAATGAAGTTGGTATGTTTAAGGTGAGAGGGGAAAGAGACCTAAGGGGCAACTTAAGGAGGGTTTAGAGGGATACAGGCCAAATGCTGGGACTAGATTTATTTAGGATACATTTATTTAGGAATGGATGAGTTGGACTAAAGGTCTGTTTCCATGTGTACATCTCTATGACTCTATGGAGGAGAAAGTGAGGGCTGCAGATGCTGGAGATCAAAGCTGAAAATGTGTTGTTGGAAAAGCGCAGCAGGTCAGGCAGCATCCAAGGAACAGGAGAATCGACGTTTTGGGCATAAGCCCTTCATGACTCTATGTCCCATTTTAAATCCATCACTGAGCCTTTGCCCACCAAAGGGATAGCCCCGAAAAAGCCCATTTCTAAAATAATTATTCAAAGGCTGTGGGCTAGTGTTTAGTATCCATTCCCAATTCCTCTTGATAAGGTTGTGGTGAGTTGCCTTCTTGAATCACTAAAATACATTTGGTACAGGTATACCCACAGTGACACTGGGGAGAGAATTTCAGAATTTTCATTAAGTAACACAGAAGCAATAGTGATCTGTTTCCAAGTCAGGATGGTGAGTGCCTTGGAGTGGAACTTTCAAATGTTGCTGTTCCCATTTGTCTGCTGTCCTTGTCCTCCTGGATGGTCATGGTTCTGAGTTCGGAAGGTTCTAAGAAGCCTTGGTGAGTTTTTGTTACACATCTTGTAGATGGTACATATTACTGCAGTCAGGTGGATGGAGTGAATGTTTGTGGATGGGATACCAATCAAGTGGGCTATTTTGTCTTTGATAGTGTCAAAAGTAGTGGATGCAATATATTTGGATTTCAAGAAGACATTTGGTTTGTCCTGGATAGAGCTCCCTCTAAGCTGTATGGCCACCCAGCTGCTCTGAGGTTCCATGTACGGCAATTGACGCGCGATGCTTTGTTTTCTGATTTTGGAAGTTGGTGCCATGCATGGACATCAGAGGTCCACACAGTAAAACAAAAACTCCAGAGGGAGTATTGGTGTAAATCATATGTATATACTTGGATTTTTGGAAGCAGATTAATAAGATACCAAACGTTAGGCTGTTTAGTATGTGAAGAGCCCATCATGTTGGAGGTGGCATGTTAGTCTGGTCTAAAGGATTAGCTAACTAATAGAAGACAGAGTGTTGGGATAAGAGAGTTATTTTTGGGATATCTGCTGCAGGGATCTGTGCTGGTGCCACAATTATTTACAATATATTAATGATTCAATGAGGATAGCCAAACAGATGACACAAACACAAGTGGGAAAGCAGATAGTGAAGATGACATGGAGTCTGTGGACTGGTAGAGACAGGTTCGAGCAGGAAAAGTGTTGGCTGATGGAATATAATGCAGAGATGGAATATAATGGTTGTGTACTTTGACAGGAAAAATAAAGGAGTCTAATATTATTTAAAAGGAAAACGATTGCAGAAAGCTACAGAACAGTGGGATTGGAAGTGCATAAATCACAAAAAGCTTATGTCCAAGGTATTAGGGAAGGGAAATGAAAAGTTGGCCTTTATTTTAAAGGGAATGGAACATTCAAATGGGATGTCCTGCTAAAACTACATAAGGCACCTAGTTAGACTACACCTGGAATACTGTGAACAGTTTTTATCCCTTGTCTAAGGAAAGATATATCGGCATTCTAGACAGTCCAGAAAAGCCTCATTAAGATGATCCCAAATATGGAGGGGCTGTCTTATGAGGAGGGACTCTGTAAGTTGGGCCTGTATTCACTGGAATTTAAAACAATGTGAGGCAAGTTTATTAAAACAGACAAGATTCTTTGGGGACTTGGCAGGATAGAGGCAAACAGGCTGTTTCCTCTTGTGGGAGAGTCTGGTCCAGAAGGCATAATCTCAGAGTAAGAGGTCACACATTTAAGACAGAGATGAGTGCAGTGAATCTGTGGAAATCATTCTCACAGAGGCCTGTAAAGGTTGAGTCATTAAGTTTATATTAATCTGAGATAGACAGATTTTTAAACAGTACAAGAATCAAAGATTATGGGGAAACAGCTGGAAAGTGGAGTTGAGGGTTATGATATCAGCCATTATCCCATTAATTAGCAGTGGAGACTTGATGGGCTGAATGGCCTACTTCTGCTCCTATGTCTAAGCTCCTTGAGTGTTGTTGAAGCTGCACTCACCTATGCAATAGGAGCATTTTCCATCACACTCCTTACTTGGACCAGGAAGTGAACTACTCACTGCAGGATATTTACCTTCTAACCTACCCTTGTAGCCACAGTATTTATATGGCTAGCCCAGTTCAGTTTCTGGTTGATAGTATCCCTCAACATATTGAAAGTGAGGGATTCAGTGGTGGAAATGCAACTGAATGGAAAGGCATAGATGGTTAGATTATCCCCTGTTGGACATAGTCATTGCCTGGCACTTGTAGTGTGATGTTACTTGCTATTTTCTAGCTCAAACCTGGATAGTGTCGAGGTCTTGTTGCATTTGGACATGGGCTGCTTCAGTATGTGACGAGTTGCGAATGATGATGAAGATTGTGAAATCATCAGCAAACATCCCCATTTCTGACCTTCTGACGAAGGGAAGGTTTTTCTGATTATCTCTAATTTGAGGCCCCTTGTTGCTGTCTTGCCAACAGTCTATCACTACAGACCTGACCTTTCATAATCTTTAAATGCCATTTACACTTCAATTTGTATTTAAGAGGGTAATATTCAGTCGGCGCATTCAAATTATGTTTCCCTAATCTAGTCATCTCTGGAAAGAAAATTTAAGCTGTTTCATGCTGAACAGTCACAATAAACAATTATAGGGTTTAATTTATATTGATTTGACATTGGGCTGTGAAAGCCATGCTTTGAGTTCGTGATTTCTTTATTCATGCAAAATGAATGTTCTGGCAATTTACAAAGCTGTATTTTGGGTTTATTAAGCTTTTAATTGTGCCAAAGAGATTTGAAAAAGAATTTCATGCACAGTAAATGCACCCTCACTGAGACTTTGGAATTTTATAGGGTGCAGTGTTTTTCACTCTCCCCACCCTCTCCTACTGAAACATCAGTGAGGACACCATCCACAAAAAAATACAAGTTGTCTTGCATCCATCTTGTAGACAGATAAGTTTCAACTGGCTCTGGACAGGACATCCACCCCTTCTCTTCCTGCAGCTGAAGGGAGCATGAGAACAGAGGCATGTACATTCACCATGGGCTGGATATTACGTACCCTCACCAAGGGTGCTTTCTGTAGGTGGGCATGTGAAGTATGGTGTGAGGCTAGTTCACTATTTTCCCTACCACCGACATCTTAACTTTTCCTCAACAATTGAAGTGTGAGCTTTTTAAAATTTTCAGTCAACTCTTAATTATTTATTTACGTGTGATGGTCCAATTTGGCAGCCCACTCACCATATCTAAATAAATAATTAAGAATCAACTGAGATTGTTAAAAACTCAATTATCCTTGATAATTCTCTGGACATGTTGATGAGAAAATATCTACACTATCCCTGCCAAAATGCACCATTCTTAAAGAACTGATTCACATAGCAGGGAGATGGGAGGGCATTAAACAGTTTTGGGCACTTTATCCAAGTAAAGATATACTATCATTGGAGGGAGTCCAGAGAAGGTTCACCAGGCTGATACCAGCTATGGAGGGACTATTTTATGTAGAGAGGTGAGAAGATTAGGTCTTTACTCATTGGGAATGTAGAAGAATGTGAGGCAACATTATTAAACCACACACAATTCTGAGGAGCCTTGACAGGGTAAATGAAGTGGAGAGAATGTTTCCCTTTTGGGACCATCACGGACCACAGGATATAATCAAAGAATAAAGGATCTACAAGTTAAGATAAAGATTAGTAAGAATGCTTTCTTGCCGAGGATAGTGAATCTGTGAATTGTTTTACCAAAGAGGCAGGGTCATTTAGTATATTCCAATATACTCAATGGGCTGAATGGCCTGGGGGCTACTAACTTTGGGGGTGCCTTTTGCACATTGGGAAAAAATTATTTTTATGCAACAAATGTTGGTGACCTAGACTACACGACCTGAAATTGAGGTGAATATTCCAAAATTGAATTAAGCAAGCAGCTATTGGGGAAGAGTATAGAAGCAAGATTCACAACATTTCTTTTGCACAGATTCATCAGGTCATGTAACCTCCTGTACTAAACCATTTCATAGAGTCATAGAGATGTACAGCATGGAAAAGACCCTTCGGTCCAACCCGTCCATGCTGACCAGATATCCCAACCCAATCTAGTCCCACCTGCTAGCAGCCAGCCCATATCCCTCCAAACCCTTCCTATGCATATACCCATCCAAATGCCTCTTAAATGTTTATTTTTCCATTTTTTAACTTGATTATTTACAGTAGATGTAAATTTACAGCAGTAGATGTGATCTATGTGGACTTCAGTAAGGCGTTCAACAAAGTTCCCCATGGGAGACTGATTAGCAAGGTTTGATCTCATGGTATACAGGGAGAACTAGACATTTGGATGCAGAACTGGCTCAAAGGTAGAAGACAGAGGGTGGTGGTGGAGGGTTGTGACCAGTGGAGTGCCACAAGGATCGGTGCTGGGCCCTCTACTTTTTGTCATTTACATAAATAATTTTGATGCGAGCATAAGAGATACAGTTAGTAAGTTTGCAGATGACACCAAAATTGGAGGTGTAGTGGACAGTAAAGAGGGTTACCTCAGATTACAACAGGATCTGGACCAAATGGGCCAATGGGCTGAGAAGTGGCAGATGGAGTTTAATTCAGATAAATGTGAGGTGCTGCATTTTGGGAAAGCAAATCTTAGCAGAACTTATACACATAATGGTAAGGTCCTAGGGAGTGTTGCTGAACAAAGAGACCTTGAAGTGCAGGTTCATAGCTCCTTGAAAGTGGAGTCGCAGGTAGATAGGATAGTGAAGAAGGTGTTTGGTCTGCATTCCTTTATTGGTCAGAGTATTGAGCACAGGAGTTGGGAGGTCATGTTGCGGCTGAACAGGACATTGGTTAGGCCACTGTTGGAATATTGCGTGCAATTCTGGTCTCCTTCCTATCGGAAAGATGTTGTGAAACTTGAAAGGGTTCAGAAAAAATTTACAAGAATGTTGCCAAGGTTGGAGGATTTGAGCTATAGGGAGAGGCTGAACAGGCTGGGGCTGTTTTCCCTGGAGCATCGGAGGCTGACGGGTGACCTTATAGAGGTTTACAAAATTATGAGGGGGATGGATAGGGTAAATAGACAAAGTCTTTTCCTTGGGTTCGGGGAGTCCAGAACTAGATGCATAGGTTTAGGGTGAGAGGGGAAAGATATAAAAGAGACCTATGGGGCAACTTTTTCACGCAGAGGGTGGCATGTGTATGGAATGAGCTGCCAGAGGATGTGGTGGAGGCTGGTACAATTGCAACATTTAAGAGGCATTTGGATGGGTATATGAATAGGAAAGGTTTGGAGGGATATGGGCTGGGTGCTGGCAGGTGGGACTAGATTGGGTCGGGATATCTGGTCAGCATGGACAGGTTGGATCGAAGGGTCTGTTTCCATGCTGTACATCTCTATGACTCTATGACTCTATCTGCTTTTCACTTCCTTGTAAGTTTTCATTTTTTTATGTATATATAAATAGGTTCGTTCTAAACAGCAAAAATATCAGTCAAAACGTTTAAACAACTTCTGCCTCAAGCTTTAATGAACCTAACAGGCATTGGAGGCAAAAAAATGCATTTGATCACACCTCCGTGCCAAATTTTCATTCTTACCATGGCGGCACGGTGGCACAGTGGTTAGCACTGCTGCCTCACAGCGCCAGAGATCTGGGTTCAATTCCTACCTCAGGTGACTGACTGTGTGGAGTTTGCATGTTCTCTGCGTGGGTTTCCTCCGGGTGCTCCGGTTTCCACCCACAGTCCAAAGATGTGCGGGTCAGGTGAATTGGCCATGCTAAATTGCCCATAGTGTAAATGTAGGGATATGGGTGGGTTGCGCTTTGGCGGGTCAGTGTGGACTTGTTGGGCCAAAGGGCCTGTTTCCACACTGTAAGTAATCTAATCTAATCATTTCTGTACTGTCTTTGCAGCACTCTATTTACAACGTATGTGCAAATTTACTTTTAGTTTTAAAAAAAAGGCTCAGTATTTTTGCAAGTTATCATGATGTCAACTTTCCACATGCATCTCACTAATTTTGTGTTACTTCCACTGACTGCATTAAGTAAATGGGTACCTTCACCATAATTATGAAGAAACAAGAAAAGATCGCAAATATATTTACGTTATTAAAATTAACTCCAGGGTCCCTCACAATACTGCACTGCTGTAAAACTTCATCAATTTAAATAAAAAATCAACCACAAAATATCAAAACTGCAAGAGAACAAAAACGTTTTTCCACACATTAGCTCTTTAAATACTTTAAACATTTATTAAATGTTTAAACTCTGATAAGATTACAATTGACAAATTTTACTATCAATGACAGCAGCAAGACATGCCCTAGGAACATAACAAGACAATGGCTACATTTTTTCATGCCATTAAAGTCTACATCAACAAAAGAAATTTAAAAAAGTACAAAATTTTTATTGGACTAAACACACAAGATATAAAAGCCTCAAAAAATATGATGATGAGAAGCTTAAACTTGCATGAGGAGCAATTTACAATTGTGAAACAGAAGAGTGTTTCTTTTCCTGTATAATACTTTCTGCTCATTGCAGCCTTGTTGAAAATGTCATTTGTTACCTGCTGATAAAATGCTGTTATCTATCCAGATTGGAACTCCTTAGAGAACCCAATGATAATATAACTGATGCCATGGCATTGTCTGTTGTCAGAATCGAGACTGTGGTGATAGAAAAGCACAGTAGGTCAGGCAGCATCCGAGGAGCAGAAAATCGACATTTCGGGCAAATCCTTTCACCAGGAAGGATGAAGGGCTTTTGCCCAAAACATCGATTCTCCTGCTCCTCGGATGCTGCCTGACCTACTGTGCGTTTCCAGCACTATACTCTCAACTCCAGCATCTGCAGTCCTCACTTTCGCCGCATTGTCTATTGTCACTCCAGTTCTGCTTGAGCTTCTTGCCACATTAGCTGCAAACATTTAACGGAAGTCACCCTCCTGTTTTACTCAGCCACTGTATTTAAAAATACACTCTCTTAAAGATAACCAAGTGCAACCGAAGGGCCCAAAACATAATTAGGGAATAGGTCAATTAAAACAAAATCCACGTCAATTACAAAGTTAAACTCATTGCTATTTTGTGAGGCCCTGGGCAGTCATCTGTTCACTAAAGCTGAAAAAGATCTGGAAGAACAATCAAACAGTAACAACAAATAATGGAGATCGGATCTTATCAGTGCTGTACTGGGAATGATAATGTAGAATAATTAATCCTGCTCATAATCAATTCCCTGGCACAGTACTTCTTTATTTGAAAAAAAAACATTGGGGAATACATTCCAGGCTGGGAACCTGCATATTGTAGTAAAACATTTTGAATTCTACAACTTATAACAATCAAAATACAAAAATATAACATTCACCTATTGTGCACTAAATCCAACCGTGATATAATTCAATTTAATAATCATTCTCGGTGCTCATTTTCAAAACAGGTTTCATGTCAGACTGGCCACAATTCATTATGAAAATTGCCTTTGCAGCACTCCGTTTATAATGTCCGTGTACCAGCAGATCTGGCTTACTTTTAGTTCTGAAAGAAAGGGCTCATATTTTTTACATCACTTATCATGGTAAGATGGAAGTTAAACTACACAGCCATAAAATAACCAAAGGTACAGAATAACCAAATAACAAGGAGTCTGGCAGCTGCCGTTTCTTAAAATAAAACAAAATTCAGGTGGTTTGGAATGTTGAGTGACAAATGAAATGAAAAGGACATTATCAATGCTTTCCTGACCAAACTGCTTTGACGATCATGGTGTGCTAATTCTGTTTGGAGAAGCTTGCACTGCAGATGAAAAACCTCTAGATCTTATCCTTCAAAATACTGAATTTATCAAATTTAATTTTGCTTCTGGATGGTTCATTGCAATCTTTTTTATTACTTTAGTTCTTGCCAATATTTCTTTGGTTTTGTTTGAAACTCGGTGAAGCTTTCTTTATTTTTGAAAACTGTGTGCTATTATACCAGCTTCAAAAAGTCTCTCCTATTTTAGCAATGGGGGTGATATTTCCATTTACCACAAAATGGCAATAATTAGTAATCCCAGCTGTATGACTAAGATTGCTAATTTAATGCCTATAAGTGCCACATAAGAGACAACTGAATTGAGATCATTTCACATTGGACTTTTAAAAGTAATAAAGAAAACTGAAAATCCATCAACTCAGGCTCCACTTGAACCCAGATTCACCAGAGATAAAATACAATTTATACATATACTACACCCCAGTCCTTCCAATACTCTATCAAATCCAGGAGAAAAAAAAGTATTTGTGTCCAGCATAATGCTTGTCAGTGTATTTTCTTTCATTTAAAAACATACAATTGCTTTCTATAAGGCAACTTGGCAATGCAACAGTACTCTTTAAATATTTCCTGGCTCTTTTACAGATAGTGGTGGTGTACCACAAAATCATTACTGTGTCTTTCTCTACTCTACCCTCACAGAACAGATAATTCACGATAACCTTACTACATCTTGGAGAAAAAAAAAGCTCTTTACCAGTCAGAGGATAGAAACATTTTACTATTTAATCTGACTAGAGATGACCATCAAACTCACTTAGTAGTGGGAAGAGTTATATCAACTACAATTTGCATCCTGTAGAAATTAAATAAAAAATGTTTACTGCAGGAAAACAATCCATTCAGACTTCATAAAAATCTAGTCAAATCAGAAGATACCGTCAAATTGCTTTTCTATAATTACAGGAAAACGTTAAACTGTGCAAAATAAATCAAGACATTAGTTAATCATGAAATAAAAAATGATTATCAGTCTAATTTGGTTTCCTGCTGTCTGTCCTTTTTAACTCTTAAAGTAGAACTTTTTTTAGGCAAAATAGTGATTCTACTAGGCCAGTAAAATGTTAAGATTTACCAATTAAAGATAGCAGAAGCATTTCCACCAGCTATAAAAGCTTACTCTGGATTCAAATAAATACTGAAAAACACCACTCCTAATTTCAGTATACGGATCAGCCCATTTTCTCTTTGTTTTTCTTAGCATATCGTTGTGCAATTTTTAAAATCTTGCATTATTGCATTATTTCTTCGTCAATTTGAAGACTATTAGCTGTAATTCTAAACTTTCACCACTAGGTGACACCATAATACTGTAGGAGGCACAAGAAAGCCAATGCTTGTTACTGCGGCCTAATGTGTCTGAGATTATATTTGCATGTAAGGGATATTTGCATGCCGCATATGGGGTTTTGCAAGTCACACACGCTCGACTTATTGCAATGTAACCATTGTATCAGATTTCTAAGATATAACTTTCTTCTGGATGGCTGAGGCCAAGGTAATCAGTGCTGGACCAGTTTAGTTTATGATGGCAGTGTAAACCCATCCTTGACTTGATAAGATGAGTGAGCTGGTATTAAAAAAATTACAGGCCACCAGGGAAAACCAATAACCTTAGGCCAATCTGTCAGGAAGTGTAATGCCGCTATGCAAAATTCATATGACTGTTCTTCAATTTTTATTATTTTAATTAGTAGAATCTGAACCAGTTTGTCAGTCCAGTTCACAACTATCCGATTTCTGCATGGCAGGCACCTAGTTTTTGGTGCACAAACATGCACACACAAATATGCACATGAACAAGCACATAAGCATGCACACGTGTGAATACACACAGGCATACACACTTACTAAACACATTGCTAATTAGTCTCAAAAGACCTTCATCATTAACTGCAAGAAAACTAATACCTGTCAATATTTTAAAAAAATAAATATCAAATTGCCCACAATCATTCATTGTTTTCAAACTTGGACACCGACATACACATTCCTCCTGGGGTTATTTTCCTGAAGCCTTTTGCTTTCCTCCAGCGAAGTGAATATTTGAATAACAGATCAGTTTATCAAAGTACAATGATGATACAATACATCCCTAATTTGGTCCATCGAAAATGAACTTCTAATTTAAAAAGACAGTATTCAGATCAAGCAGCTCAAGATAAGTAAACAACATTTTAACAAAACCTGGTTAATTGAAATTCAATTCCCCTCTGTTTTTCTTTAAATAAGTTCAATGAATATCATTAGTTTTGCGATGTCGAAGACCAACTCACTACATGGTGACCAAAAGTGAGCAAGGTTTGTGATGAAAGAACACTATGTTATGCAGCATAAAAATGAAATGATTATGTATTGTAACTGTACAAAAAAAGTGTATACTTCTTCAAAGGCATTGAGCTTTTCCTTTAGTCAAATTACAGCTTAGAAGTGATGCTGGACAACATATACAAGCTGTACAGGTGAGGTGTAACAGGGGTTTGTATGACATTCTAATAAAAGCTGCAACAAGGGAAAGTTTGTCCCAATTGAAACAGTCCCTTCTGCATGAAGTCACCTCTACTGTTTGTTAATTAACTGTCATTTCAGGAGAGTTGCTCCTCATTTCTCTGATGTGCACAGACGTTTGGATTTGATGAAAGCCATGCCATGAGTCCTCATGTGTGTGTTCAAGGCTGCTTCAGTTTCAAATGTTTTGAAGCAAACTTTGCACTTCTTGTCCATCAGCATCAACTCAGCCTGACTGTCCTCCAGGCTCATTTTGCTGTCTGCCGCATTCTCGTCCCTGGCACCGTTCTGTCTGGCAACTTGCTGGGCATTCTTCATCTTGTGGACAATGAACAAATGTCTGGTCAGAGACTGGAGAGAGGTATAACAGAGACCACATTCCCTGCACTGGAAGGTGGAGCCATCAGTCTTGTGCTGGGGTAGGTGCTCTTGGAACTGAGTTACATTCTCTGTGGTGAAGCCGCATACGGCACATTTGTTAAGTTTGATGACGTTGATTTTCAGCTTCTTCAAAGGCTGAGTAATGGCTCCTCTGGGGGGTGGTCTAAGCTCCACTACTGCATCCTCCAACTTCCGCTTTGGTGGTAACGGCATCTGCAGGAAACAAGGCTTCAAGTAAAATATATTCAATGAATCGGAGGGAAATTTCAGCAGCATTCTATTTCAAACCATTGTCTTGTCAGAACCCAACTGCATTTCCTGCCTCCCACAATAATGATCAATACAAAACAAATTCAATCCATTGGTACGAGCAATGAAAATAATCTAATCTAGCAGATTGATTGGAGAAGCCAGGACTGCTTTCCTTGGAGAAACAGGGTTGACAGGAAAGTTGATACATGCATTTAAAATCATGAGGAGCCTGGACAGAACGGATAGGAAGAAATTGTTCCCATTGCTGGAGGGATGGAGAACTATAGGACACAAATTTAAAGTAATTAGCAACAAGAAGGAATGGAAACTTGAAAGTAAATGTCTTCAAACAAACAGTGATCAGTTAAGATCGGGAATGTGTTCCCTGACTGTGAGCTGGAGGCAGGTTGAATTATGAGGAAACTGGATTATTATTTGAAAAGGAATAACAAGCAGAGTTAAAGAGAAGACAGAGGATTGGCACAAGGTGAATCATTCACTCAGAGTCTTGACACAAACACGATGGGCTGAACAGCTTCCTTTTGACGCGTAACAATTCTGTGATTATGTGAAGAGTATTTCTCAGTTGAAAGATTCACTTACATCAAATAGTGACAACACACTTCTGGTGACAAACAACTACTCTGAATGAATTTGAAATCACTCCATATTATTATTTAAATAAATGATGGTCTGAGAATTGCCTAACACTGATACGGTGTTTGTGACTAGCACATGCTTCTGGTGCATCTCCATTTCTCCCCACTGAGTTTTTCTATTGAAAGGAGGAATACAACATGTTACTCAACTGCTGGAAGATGAACACTTGTTTACTCTGTTCACCCAGTGTTAGCACCAAGTTTTATTTATTCACTCATGGGACGTGGGTGTCACTGGCTGGTCAGCATTTATTGCTTGGCCTTAACTATCCTTGAACTGAGCGATTCGCTTGGCCATTTCAAATGGCACTTGAGAGCCAACCACATCGACATGTGGATCAGACTGGATAAGGATGGCAGATTTCCATCTCTGAAGGACATTAGTGAATCAGATGAGTTTGCATGATCATTAGTAGATTCCAGATTTTAAAACAAATTATTGAATTCAAATTCCTGCCATGGCAGGATTCAAACCCAGGTCCCCAGAGCATTAGCTGAATTTCTGGACTAAAAGTCTAATGATAATACCTCTAGACCATTGCCTTCTCATTTTCTTCAATGTATTCCACAACAGGGTAGATGACATGCCTCTCTTTGGTGGGAATGTGTTCATGCATATGGTACAGAGTTGTTCTTTTGACCTCCTGTTTATCGCATGATTGGCCTCTGAGAATTTCCTGAGATAGTCTAACTTACACTTTTCAAAACAGTGTGGGACTGAGACAACGAGCACAAGAAATAGAAGCAAAAATAGATCACATAGCCAGTTGAACCTGTTCCACTATTCAACACATCTGACTTCTTCTACTCATGTATGCTAAATCTCCGTAATGACGGATTCTAGCATTTTCGCACCAACTGATTTTAGACTAACCAGCCTGGAGTTCACTGTAGTTTCTCTCTCCTTCCTTTTTTGTAGAGCCGTGGTACAAAGAGTTGCTGCCAGCTTCAGTATTTGTGCCACACGAGCAGTCAGCTCCATGGTGTAATGTTTAACCATAACATTTTTAATAAACCATGGATTAAAGAAGTAAATCCATCTCTCTGCTATCAACATTGCGTTTACATTTGGAGATGCCGGTGTTGGACTGGGGTGTACAAAGTTAAAAATCACACAACACCAGGTTATAGAACATAGTACACAGAAGAATACAGCACAGAACAGGCCTTTCGGCCCTCGATGTTGTGCCGACCAGTGAACTACTCTCAGCTCGTCCCCCTACACTATCCCATCATCATCCACGTGCTTATCCAAGGATTGTTTAAATCTCCCTAATGTGGCTGAGATAACTACATTAGCAGGTAGGGCATTCCACACCCTTACCACTCTCTGCGTAAAGAACAGGCCTCTGATATCATTCTTAAATCTATCACCCCTCAATTTGTAGTTATGCCCTCTCATACAAGCTGACATCATCATCCTAGGAAAAAGACTTTTACGATCTACCTATTTAATCCTCTGATCATCCTGTATGTCTCTATCAAATCCCCCCTAGCCTTCTTCTTTCCAATGAGAACAGACCCAAAGTCTCTCAGACTTTCCTCATAACAGCTTCTCTCTAGACCAGGCAACATCCTGGTAAATCTCCTCTGCACCTTTTCCAATGCTTCCACATCCTTCCCGAAATATAGTGACCAGAACTGTACACAATATTCCAAGTGTGGCCGCACATAGCGTTGTGTATAGTTGCAGCATGATATTGCGTCTCCGGAACTCAATCCCTCTACCAATGAAATCTAACGCACCTTATGCCTTCTTAACAGCACTATCAACCTGGGTGACAACTTTCAGGGATCTATGTACGTGGATTCCACGATCCCTCTGCACATCCACACTACCAAGAATCTTTCCATTGACCCAGTACTCTGCCTTCCTGTTATTCTTCTCAGAGTGCATCACCTCACATTTAGCCGCATTGAACTCCATTTGCCAGCTCTCAGCCCAATTCTGAAGTTTATCCAAGTCCCCCACATCCTGTAACATTCTTTCAAACTGTCCACTACTCCATCGACTTTAGTGTCATCTGCAAATTTACTAATCCATCCACCTATGCCTGTGTCTAAGTTATTTATAAAAATGACAAACAGCAGTGCTCCCAAAACAGATCCTTGTGGCGCACCACTAGTAACCAGACTCCAGGATGAATATTTTTCATCAACCACCACTCGCTGCCTTCTTTCAGAAAGCCATTTCCTAATCCAAACTGCTAAATCATCCTCAATCCCATGCCTCTGCATTTTCTACAAAGGCCTACCAAATAGGACCTTATCAAAGGCTTTACTGAAGTCCACGTATACCACGTCAACTGCCCTACCCTCATCTACATGCTTAGTCACCTTCTCAAAAAATGCAATGAGGTTTGTGAGACACGACCTACCCTTGACGAAACCATGTTAACTATCTGAAATCAAATTGTTGCTTGCTAGAAGATTATAAATCTCATCTCTTATAATCCTTTCCAAAATCTTTCCTACAACAGAAGTAAGACTCATTGGTCTATAATTACCTGGGTCATCTCTACTGCTGTTCTTGAACAAGGGCACAATATTCGCAATCCTCCAGTCCTCTGGTACTAAATCTGTAGACAATGATGTCTCAAATATCAAAGCCAAAGGCTTTACTATCTCCTCCCCAGCTTCCCAGAGAATCCTCGGATAAATCCCATCCGGCCCAGGGGACTTGTCTACTTTCACTCCTTCTAGAATTGATAACACCTGTTCTTAACTAACCTTGATCCTGTCTAGTCTAATATCTCATATCTCATTCTTCTCCTCTACAATATTCTCCTTTTCCTGAGAGAAAACCAATGAGAAATGTTCGTTTAGCACCTCTCTGATCTCCACAGGGTCCACGCTTAACTTCCCACTTCTGTTTTTGACTGGCCCTATTCCTACCCTAGTCATCCTTTTATTCCTCACATACCTATAGAAAGCTTTAGGGTTCTCCTTTATTCTATTTGCTAAAGACTGCTCGTGTCCTCTCTTTGCTCTTCTTAACTCTCTCTTTAAATCGTTCCTAGCTGATCTGTAACTCTCCATCGCCTCATCTGAACCATCTTGCATGATCATCACATAAGCCTCCTTCTTCACCTTAACAAGAGATGCAATTTCTGTGGTAAACCATGGTTCTCTTACCTTATCACTTCCTCCCTACCTGACAGGGACATATCTATCAAGGACATGCAATATCTGTTCTTTAAACCGGCTCCACATTTCAATTGTCTGCATCCCCTGCATTTTGCTATCCCATTCTATGCAACCTAATTCTTGCCTAATGGCATTATAATTGCCCTTGCCCCATCTATAACTCTTGACCTGCGGCATGCACCTATCACTAAACTAAACGTCACTGAATTATGGTCACTCTCTCCAAAGTGCTCACCTACAACTAAATCAGATACCTGGCCTGGTTCATTACCAAGCATCAGATTCAGTGTGGCCTCCCCTCTTGTCGGCTCTTTGACATACTGTGTTAGGAAACCCTCCCATACACATTGGATAAAAACTGATCCATCCGATGTACTAGAGTTATAGCATTTCCAGCTGAAACATGTGCTGGAAAAGCGCAGCAGGTCAGGCAGCATCAAAGGAGCAGGAGAATCGATGTTTCGGGCATAAGCCCTTCTTCAGGAATGAGGACGGTGTGCCAAGCAGGCTAAGATAAAAGGTAGGGAGGAGGGACTTGGGGCAGGGGCGTTGGGAATGTGATAGGTGGAAGGAGGTTAAGGTGAGGGTGATAGGCCGGAGGTGCAGGGGGAGGCAGAGAGGTCGGGAAGAAGATTGCAGGTCAATAAGGTGGTGCTGAGTCCGAGGGTTGGGACTGAGAAAAGGTGGGGGGAGTGGAAATTCTCAGTCCCAACCCTCGGACTCAGCACCATCTTCTTGACCTGCAATCTTCTTCCCGACCTCCACCCCGCCGCCCCCCAACCCGCCGGCCTATCACCCTCACCTTAACCTCCTTCCACCTATCGCATTCCCAATGCCCCTGCCCCAAGTCTGTCCTCCCTACCTTTTACCTTAGCCTGCTTGGCACACCCTCCTCATTCTTGAAGAAGGACTTATGCCCGAAACGTCGATTCTCCTGCTCCTTTGATGCTGCCTGACCTGCTGCGCTTTTCCAGCAACACGTTTTTCAGCTCTAATCTTCAGCATCTGCAGACCTGACTTTCTCCTTATTGCATTTCCAGTCAATGTTGGGGAAGTTAAAGTCCCCCATAATGACCACCTTGTTCCTTTCACTCCTACCCAGAATTTTGCCAATCCTCTTTTCCACCTCCCTGGATCTCTACGGAGGCCCATTAAAAACTCCAAGCAGTGTGACCTCTCCTCTCCTGTTTCTCACCTCAGTCAACACTACCTCAGTAGACGAGTCATCATCAAATGTTCTTTCAGCCACTGCTATATGATCCTTGACTAACAAGGCCACATTTTACTGCCTTGCCTGTTCTTAATGAAAAATCTAAATCCTGGAACCTGCAACATCCATTCCTCACCCTGCTCTATCCATGTCTCCGAAATGGCCACACCATCGAAGTCCAGGTACCTATCCATGCTGTAACTCACCTTCCTTATTTCGGATACTTCTGGCGTTGAAGTATACACACTTCAAATCACTTCACTGTCTGCCAGCACATTCCTGTGACTCTGAAATCCTGTTCCTATCCTCCCTACTCTCATTCTCCTGCACTGCAACTACACCTCAAGTTCCCATCACCCTGTTGAGCTAGTTTAAACCCACCCGAATAGCACCAGCAAATTTCACACCCAGGATATTAGTGCCCCTCTGGTTCAAGTGATGATCATCCTGTTTGTACAAGTCCCACCTTCCCCAGAATGAGCCTCAATTATCCAAGAACATGAAACCCTCCCTCCTGCACCATCCTTGCAGTCAGGTGTTCAGCTGATATCTCTCCCTATTTCTTGCCTCGCTATCATGTGGCATGGGTTACAAACCAAGGATAACAACTCTGTTTGTTCTAGCTCTCAGCTTCCACCCTACCTCCCTGAAATCCTGCCTTACATCCTTATCCCTCTTTCTACCTATGCCGTTGGTACCTACATGGACAACGACTTGAGGCTGGTCACCATCTCCCTCCAGGACCCCAAAGATATGATCTGAGACATCACGGACCCTGGCACCTGGGAGGCAACAGGTTGTTCATTCCTAACAAACCTTCTATCTGAGCCTCTAACTATTGAATCCCCAATGACTAACACTCTCCTCCCTTCCCTCCTACCTTTCTGTGCCAGAGACTTGGGCCCCACTGCATACCCCTGGTAAGTCATCCCAGCCAGCAGTATCCAAAATGGTATACATGTTTTTCAGGGGAATGACCACAGGGGTTCCATCCACTGACTGTTTTATCCCCCCTTCGAACAGTCATCCAGCTTTCTTCATGCCCAGGAGTAACACAGCGCCCGAGACCCGGGTTCAATTCCCGACTCAGGCGACTGACTGTGTGGAGTTTGCACATTCTCCCCGTGTCTGCATGGGTTTCCTCCGGGTGCTCCGGTTTCCTCCCACAGTCCAAAGATGTGCGGGCCAGGTGAATTGGCCATGCTAAATTGCCCGTAGTGTTAGGTAAGGGGTATATGTAGGGGTATGGGCGGGTTGCGCTTCGGCGGGTCGGTGTGGACTTGTTGGGCCGAAGGGCCTGTTTCCACACTGTAAGTAATCTAATCTAATCTAACTACTGCCCTGTAACTCTTATCTATCACACCCTCTGCCTCCCGAATGATCCGAAGTTCATCCAGCTCCTGCTCCAGTTCCCTAACACTGTCTTGGAGAAGCGAGAGTTGGGTGCACTTCCTGCAGATGTACTTGGATGGGACACTAATAGCGCCCCTCACCTCAAACATCATGCTGGAGGAACATTGCTCTCCCTGCACTGCCATCCCTGCTAGCCCCCTTATCACAAAGTAAAAAAGAAGAGATGCTTACCTGATGTGTCCCTAGTCTTTAAGGTCAGAGGAGCTGATTATAGTCCAACAGGCTTATTTGGAAGCACTAAATTTCAATATATTGACATTGAAATTGTATTTTTTTAATATATATTTTCAATTACATCACGTTGTAATCTTTTGCTATCTGTGTCTTATGGTCTTATACTGCACAACCACCTAGTGCTTTGCAATGAACCAGACTTTATAAAAGATCTTAAAGTAAGGGAACCCTTAGGAAGCAGCGATCATAATATGGTAGAGTTCAGTCTGGAGTTCGAAAGAGAGAAGGCAAAATCGGATGAAATGGTGTTACAGTTAAATAAAGGTAATTATGAGGGCATGAGAGAGGAACTGACAAAAATAAACTGGAAGCAGAGCCTAGCGGAGAAGACAGTAGAGCAAAAATGGCAGGAGTTTGTGGGTATAATTGAGAACACTGTACAGAGGTTCATCCCCAAGAAAAGAAAGATTATCCGGGGAGGGATTAGACAGCCATGGCTGACAAAGGAAGTCAGGAAATGTATTAAGGAGAAAGAGAGATCCTATAAAGTGGCCAAGAGCAGTGGGAAATCAGAAGATTGGGAAGGCTACAAAAACAAACAGAGGATAACAAAGAGAGTAATAAGGAAGGAGAGGATCAAATATGAAGGTAGGCTAGCCAGTAATATTAGAAATGATAGTAAAAGTTTCTTTCAATACATAAGAAACAAACGACAGGCAAAAGTAGACATTGGGCCACTTCAAACTGATGCTGGAAGCCTAGTGATGGGAGATAAGGAAATAGCAGGAGAACTTAACAAGTACTTTGTGTCAGTTTTCACAGTGGAAGACATGAGTAATATCCCAATAATTAAAGGGAGTCAGGAAGCTGAGTTGAGTATGGTTGCCATTACAAAAGAGATAGTGCTAGAAAAGCTAAAAGGTCTTAAAACTGATAAATCTCCTGGCCCCGATGGGATACATCCTAGAGTTCTGAGAGAGGTGGCTGAGGAAATAGTGGAGGCATTGGTTGAGATCTTTCAAGAGTCACTGGAGTCAGGGAAAGTCCCGGATGATTGGAAGATCGCTGTTGGAACCCCCTTGTTCAAGAAAGGATCAAGACAAAAGATGGAAAATTATAGGCCAATTAGCCTAACCTTGGTTGTTGGTAAAATTCTAGAATCCATCATTAAGGATGAGGTTTCTAAATTCTTAGAAGAGCAGAGTCTGATTAGAACAAGTCAACATGGATTTAGTAAGGGGAGGTCATGTCTGACAAACCTGCTGGAATTCTTTGAAGAGGTGACAAGTAGGTTCGACCAAGGAAACCCAGTGGATGTGGTCTATCTAGACTTCCAAAAGGCCTTTGATAAGGTGCCACGCGGGAGGCTGCTGAGCAAGGTGAGGGCCCATGGTGTTCGAGGTGAGCTACTGGAATGGATTGAGGATTGGCTGTCTGACAGAAGGCAGAGAGTTGGGATAAAAGGTTCTTTTTTGGAATGGCAGCCGGTGACAAGCGGTGTCCCGCAGGGTTCAGTGTTGGGGCCACAGCTGTTCGCATTATATATTAATGATCTGGATGAAGGGATTGGGGGCATTCTAGCGAAGTTTGCCGATGATACGAAGTTAGGTGGACAGGCAGATAGTACTGAGGAAGTGGGGAGGCTACAGAAGGATCTAGACAGTTTGGGAGAGTGGTCCAGGAAATGGCTGATGGAATTCAACGTGAGCAAATGCGAGGTCTTGCACTTTGGCAAAAGAATAAAAGCATAGACTACTTTCTAAACGGTGAGAAAATTCGTAAAGCCAAAGTACAAAGCGATCTGGGAGTGCTAGTCGAGGATTCTCTAAAGGTAAACATGCAGGTTGAGTCCGTGATTAAGAAAGCGAATGCAATGTTGTCATTTATCTCAAGAGGGTTGGAATATAAAAGCAGAGATGTGCTACTGAGACTTTATAAAGCTCTGGTTAGGCCCCATTTGGAGTACTGTGTCCAGTTTTGGTCCCCACACCTCAGGAAGGACATACTGGCACTGGAACGTGTCCAGCGGAGATTCACACGGATGATCCCTGGAATGGTTGGTCTAACATATGAGGAACGGCTGAGGATCCTGGGATTGTATTCATTGGAGTTTAGAAGATTAAGGGGAAACTTAATAGAAATTTACAAGATAATACATGGCTTGGAAAGGGTGGACACTAGTAAATTTTTTCTGTTAGGCGAGGAGACTAGGACCCGTGGACACAGCCTTAAAATTAGTGGAGGTCAATTCAGAACAGAAATACGGAGACATTTCTTCAGCCAGAGAGTGGTGGGCCTGTGGAATTCATTGCTGCAGAGTGCAGTGGAGGCCGGGACGCTAAATGTCTTCAAGGCAGAGATCGATAGATTCTTGATGTCTCGAGGAATTAAGGGCTACGGGGAGAATGCAGGTAAGTGGAGTTGAAATACCCATCAGCCATGACTGAATGGCGGAGTGGACTCGATGGGCCGAATGGCCTTACTTCCACTCCTATGTCTTATGGTCTTATGAAGGAGCAGCACTCCGAAAGCTAGTGCTTCCAATTAAACCTGTTGGACTATAACCTGGTGTTGTGTGATTTTTAACTTTGTAAACCCCAGTCCAACACTAGCAACTCCAAATCAGTATTTTTTAATGTTGGTTACAGGTAAGGATACATTGAAGTCTCCACATATTAAACAAATTATAGATCCCAATACATTGTTACGCACCTTGTTCTCTTCTTTCTTTAGGGATTCCATTATGGTTGTCGGCTCTGGCATCTGTGTCATATCAGGATTTTTAATACCATGCATAAGACGAATGTGTTTCTCCAGCATAAACCTTTTGGTAAACGTACGTTTTGAGTCTGGGCAGTTCCTGGAAAAACAACAGACATGGAAACGTAAACAAAATGTTACATAGTGCAAGCACTCAACAATGTCTCATTATTAGAGTGTTCAATCTCTATACAGGTAACCAAACAAATTGTTCTCACTAACCGCTGGAGACTGTAGTGATTCTAATTTGGTCTTTTGATCAAATCCAGCAGTTCTCGAGTGGGACCAGATATAAATAATTCAGCTATCAAGGAATTTGACTTGCTTGCTTTGGTGAAGAGAAGACTTCAAGATGATGTAAGAAAATATTAAAGAGTATGAAGAAGGTTAACCAAATTTGTAAAGACAAATTATTTGCCATATGTAAAACTCAAAGAACAGGAACACAGGTTAAAAATTAGAGAGTTAGAAGCAGCCCCTTTTCATCTAAAGGGCAACAGAATATGGAATTTGTTATAAAACAGATTAGATAACATTCTTAGAGAGGAAAGGAATAGAGGGATATTTAAGAGATGGGATTGTGATCACTCAAACATTCTACCATCTACATCCAGAGTTACTCCACTGACATTTTCTACGTTGTATGGTGTCTAGACTTCTGAGATCTCAAAATTTTATTCACGTCTGCATTAATATTTCCTTGCCACAACGTCACCTCCCAATCTCCCCTTCCACACAATTTCAGTTCATTTAAATACTCCCTACCTCCTCCTCATCAGAATAATTTCTCTTTCTTAACTCATGGCTGCCTCTAACTTGATATTCACCCTGATACGTTTTATCCAATCATCTGCTATTGATTGTTTGCCTTTACTTTCAAGCCTTTGATCCCTACTAATTGTGATTAATTTTCCACCTCCATTCTTTCCTTTAAAAGCCAGCTGCATGGTCTCAAGTTCAAAGGTGGTGGATTAGTATTCAGTGAGCTCACAATTAGCTATATTGACCAATCCAAATCTGCTTAGTCATTTCAAAAAAACTGTCTCCCTATCACTTCCTACAAATCTTTAAATTACTCCGGGACTGCTCCGTATCGAAAGCATGACTGCAAATTTGTCTCTTTCAATATGATCTATATTCACCAGTATGCATTCTCCACCTGATGTGTTATGTATGAGATCCTCAAGAAAACTTCTCGTTTTGAAAATTGAGCTCAATGAATAGCTCCCTGTTTTACATTACAGAATTCCCTCATCCACCGCCCCCCCCCATTCACACTGCCACTTTGTGCCCTCCTTTCCGATTTGCTCATCACCTTCGACCTGCTAAGTGACTGGATAATATCCTTAAGGTATCAATTCTTTTGCATCCGGCCCTCAGGGTATTTCATGGAATACAGGTGGTATCCAACTGAGTTAGTAGGCAACTGGATATGAAGACATGATGTAGGGTCAAACTTCAATGATGTATTATTAGGACACTATCTTTTAGATGAGATGTTAAATTGCAGATCCCTCTGTCTCAGTACCATATTAAAGAAGATTAAAAGGATGTCCCACTTACACATCTAACAATTATTCCTTATCAAATCAAATGAATTAGCCACTTCTGTCAATACGCGACACAAGATCCCAGATGCCCTGATAAGTGCAATGCTAGCAATTCTCAAGAAGGTCGACTTAAACCTACACCAAGTATGTTCACTTATCACTCCATTACTACTTCTGGATATGTCCTGTCAAACCAGCAGGACAAAGCCAACAAAAATCATGACACATTGGTTTTGGAAGGGAGTTTTCTGACCCCATGAAGTCTAATGGCACCAAGTCAAACAAGGCCAATAAACAGAGTGTCTGCTCCCAACAGATTCAAGATGGTGACCACTAACCATCCGTAAATGCATATTTTCAAACATTTCCACAAACCACTTCTGTGATGCTGCGATGCATTCTTCTATTGAAGAATCCTAACATCTATAACATTCGCTTTGCTAAACATTGTCCATAAATGAGGAGGTAGGATGCCTCCAGGAGAGCAACACCACACTGGCAAAGCAAATTGCTCAGTTACAATATCAAACCAAAGGAAAAGCAGCAGATTTTAACTTGGCATGTCTGCAATGGGCCAATTGATATGCACTGATCCCAAGTGACTTTAAGGTGGAAAATATCTAAGAAATGCTACCATATATATTGCTGCTTACTGATAAGAAGTTCCTCTCCAGGCTACATACTGTTTTGCCCCAGAATTATATTACTATTACTTCATTGATATCAGTTTAACCAGGAGTACACACTTTTCAATAGCATGTTAAGTGTAGCTACACCAGATGAACTGCATTGTTTTAAGAGAGCAGCTCAAAACTACTTTCTCAAGTCAAATTTGGATAGGCAACAAATGCCAGCCTTGCCAGTAACAATAAAAGAAAATGAAAGAATTTGCTAACTTGTAGTAATTTCAATAAGGCTTCAATTTTAAGATCCTTGTCCTGGTCATTAAACCTTTCCATGCCATCACACCTATCTCTAATACTCATTTGACCAAGTGTTTGATTATCTGTACAGATATCTCTTTCTGTGGCCTGGTGTTAAATTTCTTTTAAATCAATAATGCTCTTATTGACCTATCCTATTCCTTTATAAAGCCATTATATAAATATTAGTTGCTGTGATTGAATTGCAATGGTCCTATGTGATTATCTGAAAACTTTGCAGAACTAACATCCTTCTGAATGCAGACTGGAACAGCAAAAGGTCAGACTGCAGAACATACAGATTCTGGTCTGGCCAGAATTCACTTGGGAGTCTTTGACTCAATTTGCTTTACTGATGGACAGTGAAAAACTGATGAAAACCAGGAAGGGTTTACTTTATATTATTTACAACCAAAATAGCTTAGTCAGACAGAAATAGCCCATTCTCTAACAGAACAGTGGGGGATATTTCTATATCATTTTCAGTACTTTGAAGAATCATTCATGAGTAACCAGATCTTTCAGAAATACACATTGGAGCAAGTACTCATTTCCTCTGTCACTGCAAAAACAACCTTTCGATTTTGCTCAGTATACATCATGTGGATTGCATAATAAACTTAAAGTGTAGCTGCATTCTGTGCATTAAGTGAGAGATATTTGGTTTGGATTCACTGTAACTTTAACAGCAAATATGCAAGCCTAACTGTGAGGATATATATGTGAAGGGAGGTCTTAACAAATTCAAAGCATTCTTCTGGGTAACACATCCTGGGTGAAAGTGAAGCAGACTGCAATTATCAAAAATGGTTCTTTAGTTTGGAGATGCATGAATCAACAAGTATTTGTGATCTGACGCCACTACAACAAATTAAAGGTACGGCTTTTTATGCCATCCCACTGATCAAAACAGCAGCAATGCAAGTGACCAAAGACAAAAGGCCAATATATTTTATCATCTGTACCGAAATGCAAAAAGCTTCTAAACCACTTCAAATGGGTAGATTAATAGACTGAAATAAATACACACATTCGTTTTTCCCCTTTTTAACCTTTTATTACTGTCAAGACTGTAAATCAATGCATTTATACAAAATCACAAAAACATTTCAGCATTACTGTATTTAATAGAGAATTGGGTCGATACAGCCTTCTAAACAAACCTTGCTGGATTGTGTACAATTTCAGTGAAGTAAAGCACTATGGCTGTGCTTTGCAAATTATTTTCCATTGTGATTAATTTTAATCCACTGTCACATTCTCAATCACATCATTTCTACACTGGCTCTTCAAATGAGCACCTTAACCCAATGGTATTCTGAAGGTGATAGGCCGGAGTGGGGGTGGGCGCGGAGAGGTCAGGAAGAAGATTGCAGCTTAGGAAGACGATGCTGAGTTCGAGAGATTTGACTGAGACAAGGTGGAGGGAGGGGTGGGGGTGGGGGGGGGGGGGGGAATGAGGAAACTGGAGAAATCTAAGTTCATCCCTTGTGATTGGAGAGTTCCTAGGCAGATGATGAGGCGCTCTTCCTCCAGCCATCGTGTTGCTATGGTCTGTCGATGGAGGAAACACCTCTAGGACACCCGGACCAACCAACCCAATCACCCCGTGGCTCAACACTTCAACTCCCCCTCCCACTCCACCAAGGACATGCAGGTCCTTGGACTCCTCCATTGCCAGACTATAGCAACACAATGGCTGGAGGAAGAGCACCTCATCTTCCGCCTAGGAACCCTCCACTGACAAGGGATGAACTTAGATTTCTCCAGTTTCCTCATTTCCCCTCCCACCACCTTGTCTCAGTCAAATCCCTCGAACTTAGCACCGCCTTCCTAACCTGCAATCTTCTTCCTGACCTCTCCACCCCCACCCCCACTCCGGCCTATCACCCTCACCTTGACCTCCTTCCACCTATCGCATTTCCAATGCCCCTCCCCCAAGTCCCTCCTCCCTATCTTTTATCTTAGCCTGCTGGACACACTTTCCTCATTCCTGAAGAAGGGCTCATGCCCGAAACATTGATTCTCCTGCTCCTTGGATGCTGCCTGACCTGCTGCGCTTTTGCAGCAACACATTTTCAGCTCTGATCCCCAGCATCTGCAGTCCTCACTTTCTCCCAATGGGATATTTTCCTGATATTTTCCCCTATTATTTCTATTTAAATAATCCTCCAAAGTCCTTTTGAATGTCTCAAATGGACCTGCCTCCGACACATTTGTTTGTTTTGCAAATCACTGTAAATCTGTGCCCTCTTGATCCTTTTACCAATGGGAATGGTTTCTTCCTATCTGTTCTATCCAGCATCTTTCATAGTTTTGAAAATGGCTGTTAGAATTTTCTCTCAGCCTTCTTCTTTCGAAAGAGAACAGTCACAATCTCTCCAATCTATCTTCTAAGCTGGAGTTTCTTATCCTTGGATCAATTCTTGTTAATCACTCCTGCAGTCTTTCCAACACATTCACATCCTTTCCTCAGTGTGGCCCTAAGAAATGGACACAAATTCGCTAAGGTCTAACAAGTATCTTGTAAAAAAATTCAACATCACCACCTTGCTGTTATACTCATGACCTTTTCATTAAGCTGAGGGTGCTGTGCGCTTTATTAATATCACTCTCTATCTGTCCTGCAATCTTCAATATCTGGACACATATATGCACTCTCCTTTTGCACCCCTTTTAGAATTAAATTCCTCATTTTATGCTTTCTGTCCATGTTCTTCCTACCAAAATGCACTACTTTACATTTCTCTGCATTGAACTTCATCTGCCATCTATCATCCACTCCAGCAACTTATTTATGTCCGTTCGAGAGAGTAAATGTCCTCCTCACAGTTTGCAGTACTTCCATTTTTCTTATCATCTGCAAACTTTGAAATTGTCCCATGTACATTAAGATCTGGATCACTCACACACATCAGGATACACAAGGGTCCCAGATGCAACCCCTAAAAACTCCATTATAAACTTCCTCCAGCCCAAAAATATCCATTGACCATAACTCATTGCTACTTATAACTCAGCCAGTTTTGTGTCCACATTGCTAATGTCCCTTTTAGTTCAAAAGCTATAACATCCTTCATGAGGTGGTTGCATGGCACTGTATTGAATGCCTTCTGAAAACTGTTCAAATTGAACATGATCGAGGATGCCAGCAGTAACTTCACAAAGGCCATCAACGCCTTCAAGCACGAGGGTTTGTCCCTCCTCAAATTGAGTTGCTCACATTAATTTGTCAACATTCTCCACCTGCTTTATAATGACAATACACGCTGTGAATGTTAGCAATGGAATCAACACAGACCCAATACGAGTGAAAACTGGCGTCAAGCAGATTCAGGTGGCCAATTCCTGCTCCGAATTCTTGTATTCTTGTGCTGGACTCTTGTGTTCCCACCTCCCTCCCTCAACCGACTCATTGAGCAGTCTCTGCCTGAACTCCACTCCACCACTCACTGAGCAGCATCTCTCCCCAAGAGCAACTCTCCACTCAGTCAGCAAGCCCTCTCCCATTTGTTTCCTCAAAATGTGCTTTCTGTATTCTGCCAGCCCCACCTCATTTACTCAGCAGACTCTATTTCCAACAGACCCTCCTTGCCTAACTTGCCAAATCTTGCAGAAGTTAGTGCAAAGCTTCCCCTCTCACTCTCTCCAAGCTTGGCTCAGAGACTGGTCAACAACAGAGTGTGCCCTTCAGCTGAGATAATCGATGGCAGCCAGATCCGAGCTGATCGGAGGCTCCTTTGGGCCACGCGCCAAGGCTCTCACTACTGCAGGTTGAGACTGTCTGCCCAACTTTGGCTGCTTTGGGAGGCAGCAAGTGGGGTAGAGGAGTTTGAGAAAAGGTGAAAAGGGCGGAATTTCATTATCCAAAAGCTGGAATTCTGGCACAACTGTTTCAACCCTCAGGCAGCCTAATTGCCAGTTTAACAGAAATAGAAATGCATCTTCTACAGCAACCCCGAAAGCATACTGAAAATAGCTTTCATTTCTCCAGCACAAAGTTGTTCTTACTTGGAGACAAATAGCATTTATTGTGCTTGTTTGGTCACCAAATTTGTTTAGTGGGTCTGTTGTCTGTGTCAACAATCCTGCTGTTTCTTTACCCCAGAGATGAGCAACATTTATCGTGATGATTGTGTCATCAAATCTAATTAGTGTGATTGCTTTTCATGGCAGCAGAGGTCTAGAATGTTAGAGGCCATCAGTGCTCTGCTGATGGAAACATGCTGATTTTAATGAGATCCTTCAGGACAATTACACTGTTGCTAAAATTTAGTGACAGCTTGGTGCAGGAAAAGAAACATGAAACTTGTAACCTGCGTAAGGTACAAAATACAATCAAAAACCATGAGGAATACAGAAGGTTTAGAGGGGAGCAATAAAAGCACGTTAAAAAGTGGGAAGGGACTTGCGGCCCACTTAAAGCTGAATCCTGAATTCTTCTATAGGCACATGAGTAACAAAAGGGTGGTAAGAAGAGGAGTAGGGCTGTTTAGAGACTAAAAGGGGGACTTGCACATGGAGGCAAGAAGCATAGCTCATATTAATTGAATTTTTTGCATTTGTCTTTGCCAAAAGAGGTAGATGCTACCCTTGATTACAAAGGAGGCATCTCTGTCATTAAATGGTTCAAAATTAATAAGAAGGGAGTGGTGGATAGACTATAAGTACCTAACATGTGTAAGGCAGTTGGACTGGATGATAAGCATCTGAAAGTACTGAAGCAAGAGGAAGTGGAAATTGTAGGGCCAAGGGCCATCATCTTTTAATTTTCACTAGACTCACAGGAAGTACCAGAGGACTGGAGAGCTGCAGGCATTATACACCCTTGTTCATAAAATGTTGTAAAGGGAAGCCCAGCAATTCGGCACCCTGACCTGGGCATCTCGACTCCATCACTAATACTGTTTTTAAATGTAATTGATGCATTGAGCAGGGGGTCAGCTTCAGAAAGGAGGAGCAGCCTGGCTACTGCCAGAGGCAAAAGCAGATAGCAGCCATGATGGAGGCTTGTCTCGCTGAACATTACAGGGACTTGTGATTGCAGCCAAATCAGCAAAATCAACCTTCCTTCCACTGACTCTGTCTACACTTCCCACTGCCTCAAAAAAGCAGCAAGCATAATCAAAGATCCTTCTCTCTTCCATCCGGCAGAAGATACAAAAGTTTGAAAACATATACCAACAGATTCAAGAACAGCTTTTCCCCGCTGTTATAGAGCCATAGAGATGTTCAATATGGAAGCAGACCCTTTGGTTCACATCAGCCATGCCGAACAGATATCCTAAATTAATCTAGTTCTACAACTCTTCTTACTCATATACCCATCCAGATGACTTTTAAATGTTGCAATTGTACCAGCCTCCACCACATCCTCTGGCAGCTCATTCCATACACACATTACTCTCTGCATGAAAAAGTTAGCAGACTTATGAACAGATCTCTCATACATAGAGAGCTGATCTTTCTCTGCACCTTCTCAGTGGCTGTCACACTATAAAGCATTCTGTTTTATTATCCTGATGTACTTACGTAAGGTATGATTTATCTGAATAGCACGCAAAACCATACTTTCCACTGTACACTGCCCACAATAATTAACCAAATCAAATCATAGCAGGTAGCTGATCAGAGGACCGGATAAGAAGAGTTGGAGCTTGGAGGGATGTGGTGATGCCATTACAGAAACATGTACAGTGCTGGGTTCAGCAAGAGTTGACCCATGAAAATTCAGTCTTGCACACTGTCAAATGTCCCCAGACTGAATCAGACAGCTGGGCATTGATATGCATCAGACTGTTTGGGTTCACTGAAAGAAAATTTAGCAGTCTCCTTTCCATCAGAAATTCTCCTCAGCTAGCTCCTTAAAGAGGTTAATGGAAGATTAATTTGAAGCGAGCTGATTTCCTGTTCCCTTCCTTCTGCCAGCCCTTTGAATATTCCAAATTGCCCCAGAGTTCGGAAAGCTCGATTACCATCTGGGATTGTAATTTTTGCAGATTGCTGTTTCAATGGAGGAATGAGAACGAATGTTAGTTTTGCATCATCATCACCTCAAAATCCAAGCTGACATTCAAGAATAATTTACAGTGGCACTGCGCTGCTCATTTGGAGTGTGTTAGACTCAAAACAAGCAACTGCATCCAATTCAAAATCATTCTCAGGCCAATCTGTCCTTGTCCTTTAATATATTGCCTGGAGAGACACACAAAGTAGATTCTTGCTATATCTTTAGATTGATTGAAAAAGACAAATAAAAGACAGTCCCGTTATGCCAGTCTTACTCAATACACAGTGGTGCTTAGAGGCAAGGTCTATACCACCTGTTCTGATTCTGAAAATTCTACCTCACTGTTCTAATGAAGGGTCATCATATTAAATTTACTCCTCCCTACACAGATACTGTCTGGCCTGCTGAGTATTTCCAGCATTTTGTGTTTTCATTTCCATTCTGCCATTAGGTTGAAAATGACAAGAACATTGTGCAAAGATAACTTCATACTTAAATGGTGACATAACCAAAACCATAAATGTATTCAGAACTTAAGAAACAAATGGAAATATAGTCCATGAACTCAAAAGACTCAATTTAATGGCATTTATCAGTTATCCATTACATAGAAGCATGATAAACAAAATATATCCAAACCGTGTATAGAATAGAGCATGAAAACAGAGGGCCAGTGCTCCACCGCTTTGGAACAGAAAGCCTCATAATAAACACTGAGAATCTGGTGATGAGCAGTACACATTCCTCTGTTGTCAAGTACTGATAGCTCATCCTTTCACTGACAGCGCCAAATGTCAAAATGCAGACTTCTGATATATAACAAACTTAATAAAGTGGGAAATGGATCATGACTGGAATGTTGTGCAAAACTAAATTACGTGGATGTAATGATTTTACTCTCAAATAGAATTGATTTGAAAGACAGCTTAACTAATCTTGTGCAATTATACAGAAGTAATTGTTCTGAAGGCTTGCTTTGTAGAGCTGGCTATTCAGTATATGTAAAGAAAATTAAGACTGAGGCATTGCACATTGGAGTGGAAAGCATAAAGGTGAATTAAGAGAAGTTTATAAAATTAAGAAACAAAGAACAGCCAGGAAAAAAACTATTGCTTCTGTTATTTGGAGGAACAGATGTAGAGATTAAACAAAAAGTTGATAATTAATTTAAACAGGCAAGGATGCAGAGTTTGGAATGTGATAACAAATAGCCAATGAGACACAAAGGCCTTCTTGCACAGCAAGTTTCTGTGGTACTATCTTTGATTGATAAATATGGCAAGGAGGCAATGGTCTAGAGGAGAATTCCTTGTCTGTCTGCAGTCTCTGACTTGGCTGGCTGTACCATCCTCATCTAAAGGGCTCGGTTGCCGCCCAACTGAGTGGGACTGTGCTTTGTGCTCACTTCATTCCATTCTAATTGAGTCATAGCTGGCATCTCCCTGCAATGGCTTTTCTTCCATTCCTGCATCATTATATCCAGTGTCTCCCAAGGATCTATCGTTGGCTACTCTGCTATTTTTCACCTACAACTAAGCCTTGGCGATATAGTCTGAAATCATGATCGTGGGAGCATAAGATATAGAAGCAGAATTAGGTCATTCAGTCTGCTCCACCATTCCAACATAATATCGTTCTCAGTTCCACTCTCCAGTCTTCTCCCTGTAACCTTTGATCCCTTTACTAATCAAGAATCTACCTCTGTCTTAAATGTACTCAATGACTCGTCCTCCACAGCCTTCTAAGGCAATCAGTTCCGCAGATTAATCACCCTCTGGCTAAAGAAATTCTGCCTTGTCTTTGTGGACGGCACGGTGGCTCGGTGGATAGCACTGCTGCCTCACAGCTCCAGGGACCTGAGTTTGAATCCAGCCTTGGGTGACAGTCTGCACATTCTTCCCATGTCTGAATGGATTTCCTCCAGGTGTTCCAGTTTCCTCCCACAATCCAAAGATGTGCAAGTTAGGTGAACTGACCATGCTAAATTGCCTATAATGTTCAGGGATGTGTTGGCTAGGTACATTAGTCAGGGATAAATATAGGGTAATAGGGGAGGGGAATGGGTCTGGCTGGGTTACTCTTCGGAGGGCCAGTGTGGATTTGTTGGGCCGAAGGGCCTGTTTCCACGCTGTAGGGATTCTATGATACTCTATGGGTTCTGAAGGATCATTCCTTCACTTGAGGTGTGCCCTTGATCTTAATCTCTCTTACAAGTGGAAACAACTTCTTGAGATCCACTGTATCAAGGCCTCTTATTATTCTGTAAGTTTTAATCAGATCCTCTCTCAATGTTGTAAACTCGAGTACTGACCCAGAGTCCTCAAACCACTCCTGATATGATGGTGTGTGGGAGCCTCTATATTGGGCAGGGTAACCGTTTAACACTGAGAGGGAGGGCCTTCAAAGGGCAATTGTATCTCGTGCAGGTAAAATACGGCTGTAATCACAAAAAAACTGTACGTGAACCTTCAAGTGACCGACAGCATGGAGTACAAATCCTAACCCCAAACACTTTTGATCACATGATGCAACATTACAAATCAAATCCACCAGCAGCCAGGAAAGATTCACCCAAATTGACAAAGTTGCAATTACCTTCTAAGGTCCCATAGCCTGCAAGTGGTACAGGAGCTGCACACCTCACACTTTGGGCTATAAACATTGTGCAGCTCTAACGATAGCTAGCCTTTGCACCTTCATTCTTGTAGCTGCAGCTAACATGACACTTGTTTACACAGCTGATGATGAAAAGTGAACATATACCTACAAATGCAGGAAGTTTTTCCAAAGAAGTCTCATCTGCATCAGCTAAGTGTGTCAGCTTGTCTTTATTTCCATCTTCGACCCACTCTATTTCAGTGCAGTCCCAGGCTTTATAGCTAGGTTAGAGGTAGTCAGCTACACAATGGAGCCTATTTGCCTTGGTGTTTCTTCGTTGGTCAACTGCAGAGACATGTCAGTGAAGGGCTCAGCAGCAGGAGCTCTGAACTCGAGTGTAGCTAATGTAACCACCGAGGTGTCGGTATCTGAGCTGGTGGGAGTTGCAGGACAGGATAATACATTGAAGAAATGAGATAGATGTTTGGACATGTTAAGAGCAAGTTTACAAAGGCACTAATGGGGTGCAGCACATCAAAGGATAATGTTTCTATCTTGGCTGCTGAGACACAGAGGTTTCCACATAACCACTGGAATAGTTATGGCCTTCACCATCCAGGGCAAGGATCCTACCCTCGTAGGGGGTAAAGAGAATGCAGGGCACCCATCACCCCTCTTGGCTTTATCTCATCATCATCAAAGAATCCCCCAGTGTGGAAACAGGCAATCGAACCTCCGAAGAGCATCCCACCCAGATCCTATCCCTATAACCCTACATTTTCAATACATAACCTACACATCCCTGGATATTGTGGGCAATTTCCCATGGCCACTGCACCTAACCTGCACAACTTTGGACTCTGGGAGGAAACTGGAGCACCTGGAGGAAACCCATGCAGACACAGGGAGAGCATACAAATTCCAGACATATAGCCGCCTGAGGTTGGAATTGAGCTCAGGTCTCTGATGCTGAGAGGCAGCAATGCTAACCACTGAATTACCGTGCCACCCCACCAAGTGTGGTTTTCTACTGGAATAAGACAAAGGGAGGGACTGAATGAGTTGAAAGTGAGTGGGGCAGCTGTTAGTGCTGGTGCAAATGACAGGAAAGGTGGTGCTGTGTCCTGAATGAGTTATAGCAGGCAGCACAGGGTTAGTAGTGTGGGAGCTTGGGGGAGTGAGTGAGGGAAGGTGTTGCCTACAGTAGTGAGAGTTGTAGTGTAGGAGCTTTGCAGGGAGTTAGATGCCGGAACAGCATTAGAATGAATTGAGAAGTAGCAGATGGTGGCATTTACACCCGCAGGTCATAGGTCATTGAACTTCTGGCATTGTTGCTCGTTCCTCTGGGCAGAGGAAATAGCTATCACCCAGGTGGCAACATCAGATCAGGCTAGCAGGATGTTGTATCCTCTGCCAATCCTGAGTGAAGAGGACAGTCCTCCTCTGTACTGCCAAGTCCACCTGGACTTCCAGGTCCCTTAGAGCAAAGCAGAGTGCCAATCCTCCTTTGTCCTCCATGACCTGGGCAATTCTTAAGGCGAAGGAACAGTGTAGAGTAACCAAGTGAATATCACTGTCAAAGAGCAGGTACAGCTCAAGTGGCTGAATGACCAGATATTCTCAAGCGTTAGCATATTATGTGACACAGAAGAGGTGGTTGTAGTTTGTTTTTCGCAATTTTGATACAACATAAAAGCAGCAAATTTTGCAATCTTCTCAAACAGAAAGTATATGCACTGTTTTTCTGATACAGTAAACTTTTGATTATCTGGCACTTAATGTGCCGATTAATCAAATATTCCAGATAATCAAGAGGTCCACATAATTAACGTAAAAACACACACTAAGTAATAGGAATATAATGCAGGAGGTACACACATCACTGTTACACTTTATTTATAACATAAACCACTTAAATAATAATGCAACTTTGACTTAAATAGAACTCACTGGCAGAGAACATTCTCATTCACACCCTCGACTAACTACTCAGACATCACAGTAGATCGTGGTATTTGACATCTCGTGTGGCCATTTAATTGAACAACAAGTATATTTGCATTGAGGTAAATAAATTTTTAAACTGTAGTAATTGGACAGAATTATACATTAAACTTTACAATATTTCAGATACATAAATTTTGCCGCTTTATCAAGAGTGCCTGTTCATAAGGTGCTAGTTAAAACAGAGTTTGCTGTATTTCAAAAACAGTAATATTGTAATCTGTGATAATGAAGACAAACACACAGAGAAAGAGAGAGACACACACACACAGAAGTATGTACAAAAAGTCCATATTAAGCGTACTCAATGACAGAAATGTAAAGATGCTCTCTATGTTTATAGTAGCGAAGTTTGAACAAGAATTTTCCTTCCCATTGCTGGGGTCTGCCATCAGATTCCAAAACCATAATAATAGCCTTTTTATTCCTTAGCTCCAACCAAACTGACTCAACATTTGCACAATTCCCAATTGTTCCACTGTTATGATTAAAAAGCTTCTTAATATTGCCAAGTCTCCTTCCATTTCATCATTCTATTCTTCCTGAATGTTTTATAACTAGGAATATTTAACTCTCAACCCTGCCTCAAGCTAAGACATTTCTCTGTTAAAGCTATTGCATCATACCCCATCAATAGTAATTTTATTCCAATAGTTTCTGCATTAGTTGATCACGCTATTTGATTGCTTTCCTTATTTTCTCTTTTCTTTCCTATATCCATTTGCTATCTTTTCTGGTTCACCATATAATCTTCCCCTCCAATCTCATATTACTGAACAACATTTTATCAGTTGAAATATATAGTCATTCATTATAGATGTGCAAAATGCACTGGATCATTTTCATTCTTAATATTTGCACAAATTAGCTGATCATCATCAAACTACACGGTAAGTTTATCAAAAACATTTGCTGACAACATTTGGTATTGTCTGAAATTGCTTCAATAACTAAAAATGATGGGCGTCATCATAGGTAAATAATTCAGCATAATCCCTGGCAGCTAACTCTTAAAGTTGCTATAAAACAATGTATTTGTTACTTATGGATTATTGAACTTAACTATTTGATTTCTGTCTGCCCAATAAATCGGACAACAACAAAAAAAGCCAAAATGTGGGCATGCAATAATAGGGGAAGTATTTTGGATTGAATTATGCATAATACTCATGCTCTTACTCGAGTTTGGGCTCTAACCTAATGTTTCGTATTGACACCAAATAGGCAGTTCATTGAACTGGAATGTATTTCAAATGAATGGAAACCTGCAACACAGGACACAGGACAATTAGCATTTCACTATAATGGGAAGCCAACAAATTCTTCTCCCTAATCCAAAGGGAGAGATGATGGCATAGGGTTAATTTAACTGGAACAGGGATCCAGAGTCCCTGGAAAATGCTCAGAGACTGTGGGTTTGGATCCCACCAGTGAGGCTGGAGGAGTTCAAACTTCATTTCACAAAATCTGGAGCTGACTATTGGTGCCCATGAAACAATCATCAATTGCACAAATCCATCTGGTTCACCAATGTCCTTTTGGAATCAATAAACTTACAAGATCTGGCCTATTTATGACCTCACACCCATGGCAATGCAGTCAATTCTTTGTGAGCCACTGGGGTTCAAGAGGAATTGGGCTTGGGTGACAAATGCTTTACCTTACCAGCAATATGCAAATTGAAGAATAAAGGGAAAAAAAGTCACTGACATGCTGTCAAGATCAGGCTAAAAGTAATCAACATATTTATTATACGAGTAGCACACTACTTGAAATGATAAAAATTGACTCCGTCCATGAAAGAAAAATACAATCTTTCATAGAATGTTGTGCTTGCACAGATCCTTGTGATGCATTTCAACTTCCTCCATGATTTAATTACTTATGTGGGCAACATAATTCTCGGTGCCAGAAACTGGCCTAAAAATATCCGAACACTGTGCATTAAGTCAGGATGCCTTTCAATGAAATGTTGTCAATCAGCCTCAAACCCACAGTGGGAGTTATCCATACTCCATACTAAACTTTTATATTCTGGGATTGTTTTTAGTGCTTTAAGCTAAACATGACTCACTTATCTGTTTCTCAGACTTTTTATTCTTCTAACTATTAGAAACAACAGATTTTCTAAGACCTATGTTTTTACCTCAGTGCATTGCAGAGGAATGACGAGCAGCTGCTACTCAGAGCTAGTTTCCTTTCTGTCAGATATCTATTTTATTGCAAATCCCAGCTGAAAGGACAACAGAATGTCAATCTACTGCAGTTGTTGACTAAAGTCTGCCTTCTTTTTATTTTAAATTACTACAAACCCCTCTAGGAAACCAGGGTTTAAACATTTTCATGGATAGAGCTCTGTGCATATCTATGGCTTCTCAGTGGAATTCTAAACAGGAAAAGGATAATTTAGCACTGACCAAGCCAGGCTTTTAAAGGTTGCAGTGCAGCACTCTAAAGGTTACCAGTTGCCAAAAGACTTTCGGATCCTATCCAAATGTACGTCAACATCCCCAGCAGTACTTCTCAAATACCTGATACATTGGTCAATTTTAACTGTGCATCATCATGAGCTCCAGGTCGCTACTTCTGTCTAATGGCCAACTCCCCACTGCTGCTAATGCCACCTCAAGATGCTTGTCCAATACATTCTGCTTTGCACATTATCAGTCACAGTTACAGAGACAAAGACAGATAAAAATCGGAAAGCAGTAAAGGGTTAAAAGGTGGGAGAAAAGCTGAAATGAGATAGGAAGGAGAAGGAGGAGAAGGAATGGGGTAAAGGAGTACAGAGTGATAGACCCTCAGCCTCCTTACAAATATTACTTCTATCCTTCCATTTTAGTTCAGCACTCACAGGATTTCAATCAATAAGGCCATCTCCCATCATTCTCTTTTGTTCATCATCACTCACCTTCCCTTAACCTACATCTGTTGGATCAATCTCTGGAGGAAAAAGAAAATCTCCAAGTCATTAAAATTGCATTCTTGAACTCTGTGATACTTAACCTTTGGCCGCTCTTTCACCACTCCTCCTCAACTCAAACACACACTCCAGTTTCCAATCTCATTCAGTTTCCCCACTGCAGCCCATCTTTGCTCTCTCAAATACGTGAAGGGTAAACTGGAATGCACCATACACACATAAACACTGTAACATCTCTACTGGTCTAAATAACAGTCAACTGCCCTAGGATCATTACAAAGAGTAAAACTAACCCAAGCTCCTTTTTTCTCTTCTGCAATCCTAAAGAAATTATATGCAACCCAAATTCTGCCTTTCACTCTCCACAGACGCTGCTGAACCTGCTGAGATTTTCCAGCACTTTCTATTTTTAGCCTTTTTCTCTTCTATCTGAGATCTGCTTAAGCTATTCTCTCTCGTTTCCTCCGCCCTCAACTGACTGAACTGATAAACTCACGGAACTCTTCGTCTTCATGAGAGGGAGCATCTGTTCAATGTTAACAATTGCACCTACCAGCACGTGTATACTTTTCTGATGCCTTTGTGCTTTATGCGATTGTGCCGGCAGAGACTGTGCGAAGAACTGAAAGATTTTTCACATTGACGACATGGGTGCTTCTTCATTTGCTGTAATCAAAAGGAAATATTATATCATCACTATTGATCTTCACCGTATAACTAGCAAGAACCAAACTAATCTGTTAAGCAATGCATTTTCTTATCAAAGAGCAACACAGCAGCATCTGCAGAGAGTGAAACAAAGTTAAGGCTTCGGTCTTATATAACTCTTCTTCCAAAAAAGCCAGAAGAAATCATATTGGACTTGAAACTTTAACTCTGCTTCTCCTTTCATAAGCGCTGCCAACCTTGCTGAGTTTCTCCAAGACTTTCTGTTTTTATACCCACGGTACTTTGTTTTTATGACAGAGACCATCTGTTTCTTTCCAATTCCAAATATTAGGTGTTAATTATATTTTTAGTTTTATTATCTTTAACCTTCTCAAAATATTGTTTCTTCGCCTCCATCAAATTATGTTTTGGGTGCACACAATTTCCAGACTGACATAATCTACTCTAAGGTCTTGGTTACTGGCATTTGCAAATATACTGAATGGCTTCTCAAATGAAGGCCGAGATCAGACAACCCATTATCCATTCGAGAATTTCCCATTAGTTTTGTCAAACCAAAATACAAGGTTTCCTTGGTCATTTTTCAAGAAAAATTTAACAGTTCTAAACTATTTAATTAAATATATACATACACATTACTGTCCAATTAACTAATTTGTATTCATCAAGAGGAAGTAAAGCTCAGGATTTTTGAATGTTGTATGCGAATTCTGTTAAACATTACAGAAGTCATCTGACTGTGCACGGGCACAATTGGCTGAATGGTCTCGACTATATCATTCCAAGATTCTATGTGTCAGACTGGTGCACAGGCATGTCTCATCAATCAAATAATTAAACCATCAAAGAATACTGAAACACTCCATAGTAAGTTTCCTTCAGAAGTAGAAAATTTTGATTTTTTAAGAAAAGTATTATATATATTTTTTATGTTTTAAAAACCGGACTTCGAGGGAACTGTTTAGTAGCTGTTCTTTACTTTCAAGAGCTTTGGTAAAACAATGCAGAAAGCAATCCTCTCAGGTGCACAGGAGCTCAATGTTAACATAATTTGAAACTAGAGTACAGAATAATTAATCTGTGCTAGATTTTAAATCAAACTTACAAATTTGCATACATATGAAACCTGGCTTGTATAAGTGTGGAAAGTGTGTGCACATTCAGCTACTGACAGAGCATATTGCAGCACTGATGAAAGAACTCAAGGACCTTAGGCTCATCCAAGAGAACGAGATCTTTCTGGACAAGACCTTCAGTGAGGTTATAACACCAATTGTACCAGAAGAGAGCAGATGATGAGGAAGGCAAAGAGAAGACAGGTGCAAGAGACCCCGGGGGAAGTACCTGTCAGGAACAAGTTGAATCTTTTGGAAACAGTGGAGACAGATGACACTGCCAGTCCATGAGGTGGCCAGGTCTGTCAATGAAAAGTTGGTGTGGAGACAGAGCGGAAGAGTCGGACATCGCACAGAGCCGTGGTAATAGGGGACTCCATAGTGAGAGGAATTGACTGGGGTTTTTGTGGCAGCAGACAGGACTTAAGGATGGTGTGTTGCCTTCCTGGTGCCAGGGTTAAAGACATCACAGAGTGCAGGAAATCCTCAAGGACGAAGGTGAAGAGCCAGAGGTGGTGGTACATGACAGCACATGTCGGGAAGAAGAGGAGGAACATACTACAGCGGGACTTTGGAGAACTAGGAAGAAGGCTGAAAAGCAGGATGTCCAGCGTGGTTATCTACGTTTGCTTCCAGTTCCTCGGGCTAGTGAGGCCAGAAACAGGGAGATAATGGACTTGAACGTGTGGCTGGGGAATTGGTGCAGGAAGCAAGGATTTAATATCTTGGATCACTGGGGTATGTTTTGTGGTAAGCATAAATTCTACAAGAGAGACGGTTTGCACCTGAATAGGTTAGGGACCAGCATTCTGGCCGGTAGGTTTGCTACTGCAAAACAGCTACGTTTAAATTAAGTAGCTGGGGGGAGGGGACAAACTGGATGATTAAGAAGGAAATTGGAGGGAAAGTTAGAACAAGGGAAGTCAAGAAAGACAACTGTATCAATGAGGCAGAATACTCAGAAAGGGATCATGCAGTAAGGTTGAGTGAAATAGGAGTTGATGGGAAGGGTGAGGGCAGTAACAAATTAAAAATACTATACATGAATGCACGAAGCATTAGAAATAAGATGGATAAGCTTGAGGCTCTTTTGGAAATTGGCAGATACGATATTGTGGGGATAACTGAGACGTGGCTTCAAGTGGACAGGGCCTGGGAAATGAATATTCAAGGTTACACATGCTATCGTAAGGACAGACTGACAGGCACAGGGGGTGGAGCGGCCATGTTGGTAAGGGAGGATATTCAGTCCCTTGCGCGGGGGGACCTAGAATCAGGGGATGTAGAGTCAGTGTGGATAGAGCTGAGAAATACTAAAGGTAAAAAGACCCTCTTGGGAGTTATCTACAGGCCCCAAAACAGTAGTCTGGATGTCGGATGGGAGTTGAATCAGGAGCTGAAATTGGCCTGTCTCAAAGATGTTACTACAGTTGTTATGGGGGATTTCAACATGCAGGTAGACTGGGAGAATCAGGATGGTATTGGACCTCAAGAAAGAGACTTTGTGGAGTGCCTCAGAGATGGATTCTTAGAACAGCTGGTGCTGGAGCCTACCAGGGAGACGGCAATTCTGGATCTGGTCTTGTGCAATGAACCAGAATTGGTCAAGGACCTCGAAGTGAAGGAGCCATTGCAAAGTAGTGACCATAATACAATAAGCTTCAATCTGCAATTTGAGAGGGAGAGGGTACAGTCGGAAGTGACAATATTCCTGTTGAATAAAGGGAACTATGGAGTTATGAGAGAGGAGCTGGCCAAAGTTCAATGGTGCAATACCTTAGCAGGGATGACAGTGGAGGAACAATGGCAGATATTTCTGTGTATAATGCAGAAGTTGCAGGATCAGTTCATTCCAAAAAGGAAGAAAGATCCTAGGAGGAGGCATGGGTGGCCATGGCTGACGAGGGAAGTTACGAAACATATAAAGTTAAAAGAGAAAAAGTATAACACAGCAAAGATAAATGGGAAAACGGAGGACTGGGAAGTTTTTAAAGAACAACAGAGGATTACTAAGAAGGAAATACGCAGAGAAAAAATGAGATACAAAGGTAAACTGGTCAATAATATAAAGGAGGATAGTAAACTTTTTTTAGGTATGTGAAAGGCAAAAAAATGGTTAAGACTAAAATTGGGCCCTTGAAGACAGAAACAGGGGAATATATTACGGGGAACAAAGAAATGGCAGAAGAATTGAATTGGTACTTCAGATCTGTGTTTACTGGGGAAGACACAAGTAATCTCCCTGAGCTAACAGTGGCTGAAGGACCTGAACTGAAGGGAATTTATATTTGCCAGGAATCGGTGTTGGAGAGACTGTTAGGTCTGAAGGTTGATAAGTCCCCAGGGCCTGATGGTCTACATCCCAGTGTACTGAAGGAGGTGGCTCAAGAAATCGTGGATGCGTTGGTGATTATCTTCCAGGGTTCGATAGATTCAGGATCAGTTCCTGCGGATTGGAGGGTGGCTAATGTTGTACCACTTTTTAAGAAAGGTGCGAGAGAGAAAATAGGAAATTATAGACCAGTTAGTCTGACCTCAGTGGTGGGAAAGATGCTGGAGTCTATTATAAAGGATGAAATTACGACACATTTGGATAATAGTAACAGGATAGGTCAGAGTCAGCATGGATTTATGAAGGGAAAATCAGGCTTGACTAATCTTCTGGAATTTTTTGAGGATGTAACTCTGAAAATGGACGAGGGAGATCCAGTAGAGGTAGTGTACCTGGATTTTCAGAAAGCTTTTGATAAAGTCCCACATAGGAGGTTAGTGAGCAAAAGTAGGGCGCTCGGTATTGGCGGCAAAGTACTAACTTGGATTGAAAGTTGGGTGGCTGATAGGAGTAGTGATAAACGGCTCCATTTTGGAATGGCAGGCAGTGACCAGTGGGGTACCGCAGGGATCAGGACTGGGACCGCAACTTTTTACAATATATATTAATAATATAGAAGATGGTATTAGCAATAACATTAGCAAATTTGCTGATGATACTAAGCTGGGTGGCAGTGTGAAATGTGATGAGGATGTTAGAAAATTACAGGGTGACCTGGACAAGTTAGGTGAGTGGTCAGATGCATGGCAGATGCAGTTTAATGTGGATAAATGTATGGTTATCCACTTTGGTGGCAAGAACAGGAAGGCAGATTATTACCTAAATGGAATCAATTTAGGTAAAGGGGCAGTACAGAGAAATCTGGGTGTTCTTGTACAGCAGTCAATGAAGATACAGCAGGTAGTGAAGAAGGCTAATAGCATGCTGGCCTTCATTACAAGAGGGATTGAGTATAAAAGCAAAGAGGTTCTTCTGCAGCTGTACAGGGCCCTGGTGAGACCACACCTGGACTACTGTGTGCAGTTCTGGTCTCCAAATTTGAGGAAAGACTTACTGGCTATTGAGGGTATGCAGCGTAGGTTCACGAGGTCAATTCCTGGAATGGCGGGATTACCTTACACTGAGAGACTGGAGCGACTGGGCTTGTATACCCTTGAGTTTAGAAGACTGAGAGGGGATCTGATTGAGACATATAAGATTATTAAAGGATTGGACACTCTGGAGGCAGGAAACATGTTTCCGCTGATGGGTGAGTGCCGAACCAGAGGACACAGCTTAAAAATATAGGGTAGACCATTTAGGACAGAGATGAGGAGAAACTTCTTTACCCAGAGAGTGGTGGTTGTGTGGAATGCTCTGCCCCAGAGGGCAGTGGAGGCCCAGTCTCTGGATTTGTTTAAGAAAGAGTTGGATAGAGCTCTCAAGGATTGTGGAATCAAGGGTTATGGAGATAAGGCAGAAACAGGATACTGATTAAGGATGATCAGCCATGATCATATTGAATGGTGGTGCAGGCTCGAAGGGCAGAATGGCCTACTCCTGCACCTATTGTCTATAAAATTAAAAGCGTGGAGAACACTCTGAATGTGCGTCAGGGTTGTTAATATATCTGCTACAAAACCATATCTAGTCAGTTCTGCTATAACATGGTGGCATCGTTCTCATGCAATTTTCTTATAACAGGGGGTTGCACAACAGCAGCACCATTTAAACTAATGGGGCCAGAATTGCATTATAACTAATACATGCTTTAAAATTTTGCACTTTAGAAACAGTGCCTCCAATTTATCAATTGCATTATAGCAAATTCTCATTTACGAAACATGCATTACAGCAGAATGACCTGTATACATACTGGGGGAAAGGTTCATTCAAGTAGTGCTGCTAGTGGATTCACCAAACAAGCATTTTACAAGCCATGGACTGTGCCGTGTTCCTCAGTGAACAAAGCCAAATCCTGGCTCATGGCTGTATCTGCCCTCAAGGAATCACAGGAAGTCTGGAAGCACTATCCTACATAATTCCTGCCCCACTGCGTACGTGCAAATTCACAAAAGGAGTTTCTTGTTTCAGCTGCGAAAACAGAAGTAGATGCTTGTGAAGGAAGAGCAAAGAATGTTGGAAAGTGGGAAGAGATCCTACATCACCCAGCTTACTACACTCTATCGCAGTGCTGGCGATCAACTAAAGAATGGCATTAGCAGAGATCCAATAGCAAACTACTGCCCAAATGGGATATTGTAAGATGTTCAGATAAAATAATAAAACTGCAATGTTCTTTTTTTAAGTAAATACATAAGATGGAATCTTCCTAACTTCTAAATGGTGTGACCAATGGCAAATTAGTTGGAGAAATACGCAAGAACAGAATATGAGATTCCCTACATTGAGAAAAAAATGCCCTATTTGCCACTCAAAAGTATAATAGTGAATGAGATAGGGGAGACAGAGACCTGTTTGCATTCATAGACATCTCATCATTACCTCTCATTCATAATCAATTTCCTATATTCCCATACAATGAAGAGAAACTAGATGCCAACAATTCCCAACGTGAAAGTCGGAGTGAATATTTGGCACCTCCAGTTCATTGCTTGCTCCATCAGGTCTCCATCTGGACCAGTATTTCATAACATCTCTGGGTTCACTCCAAGAGTAGTGACTGCCTGCACCCTTCGGTCATGCACTAGCCTCACCACAATATCATGACACATCTCTGACTCATTTAGAAAAGGGTTCACCCCTTCAATACAGCACTTTGGACAGCACAACATCTCTCTTGCAAAGCTGCAGCTAGACAACTTTGTATGCAAGGACAGGCACCCATCTCACGAATTGGAACACAATGCATCTCAGAGAACTCAGCTTGCTTTCTTAACACACACCTACTTGGATGCTCACTGCCTTGCCTTGATTTGCTTTTTTGCACATGGCCAGCACATTTTGAACTCTCAGCCAACAGTACTGCTATCTTAAATAAAAACAGAAATTGCTGGAAAATCTCAGCAGGTCTCAGCATCTGTGGATAGAAATCAGAGTTAGCATTTCAAGTTCAGTGACCCTCCGTTCTGAACTTCAGCTCAGAACCTTCTTCAGAACATTTTTAGTTCTGAAGAAGGGTCACCATACCCAAAAGGTTAACTCTTGATTTCTCTTCAAGGATGCTACCAGATCTGCTGAGTGATGTGGGAGGGTGGAGAAGCCAAGGTTTCAATAATCCTGTCACATTGTTTCAGATTTCTAGCATCCACATGTTTCTCTTTTTTCAGTACTACTGTCTAACATTATCTTTTAGTTCCAATAAAAAGCTAGGCATCATGCCATTGTTAATTAGCTGGGGGAGAGAGGAGGTCTTGCTATGTAGCACCATGGTATGGAATATCACACCCACAGCATGTGCCAGCAGCTAACATTGTAAAAACACAACATGTGCTTCAACCAAGTCAGTCAAGCCAAGGGAGACCATCAGCAACCAGGGGTTGTTACCACAGTCAAGGACGGCATCCGATTTCAGTTCAGAGGCTTGGACATGTTCAGTCTGCTACTTAGGTCAGGAGTTCCATATTATTACTGCCCAACAAGTAGGCCACAGCCAGTCCTGCAGATGCAGGGCAACCAGCATTGGTGGAAATCAGTCAGTGAGCAGCATAGATATCAGTCAGGGGTCTAATCACTTCTCAGTGGAGGTTGTCATTCCAAGTTGCTCAGAAGTTTGGACCACGGTCAGTCCTGGGTACGTACTTATTGAAAGGCAAGGCAGATTATCAGAGACCAGTGTTGTGATGGGCAAGTCAGTTGTAGGGACTGGAAGCAGCAACCTGGGATGTTGTGGGACAATAACTATGATGTGAGGCAATTCTACATATATGGGTGGGAGAAAGTGAGGTCTGCAGGTGCTGGAGAGTGTGTTGCTGGAAAAGCACAGTAGGTCAGGCAGCATCCGAGGAGCAGGAAAATCGACGTTTCAGGCCAAAGCCCTTCTTCAGGGCTATATGGGTGACAGACAATAAAGCAGTGGGAATACAATTTATTTCAGGAGTTGGGGTAGGGGTCACTGACAACACCACCAATGTGACTTTAATTAAGGGCAGTGCTTCATAAGGGTTGACATGGTTAACTCTCGGCGAAATCGAGGACTGCAGATTTTGAAGATTAGAGTCAAGATTCGAGTGGTGCTGGAAATTCACAGCAGGTCAGGCAGCATCCAAGGAGCAGGAAAATCAACATTTCGGGCAGGAGCTCTTCATCAGGAATGAGGATGAAGGGTCCTGCCCAAAATGTTGATTTCCCTGCTCCTTGGATGCTGCCTGACCTGCTGTGCATTTCCAGCACTACTCTAATCATAGTTAACTCTAGGCTCAGGGAGTAATGATGAGAGTAGAGACTTAAATAAAAAGTTGGAATATTTGGAAGCTCAGACTGATGGAGTTAGCAGAGAGTGCAAAGCAGAAAGGAACACAAAGGTCTTGGGGAGTGGAGGAGGTGGTCAGTTAGATTAACACACTGAGCCTCAACTTACTCTGTGAAGGTTGACCAATGTTTCCTTCAATTCTCATCTAATTGCAAAAATATAATGAAACGAAAAGTGGCAGCCATCACATGCAGATTGGACGGAAGATACAGCCTCTACATGTGTGTGATGTGAGGCCCTTCAAGGGAAGATTGCATTAATCAAGCACTTACACAGTACAGGCTTAGGATATCTGTAATCATTGAATTCTGCATGTGAAACACATGCAGTGACAAACTATGTCAACTACAATCTTAACCAGGTTATTGGTCATTGCAGATTGGAAATAATCTCATCTGTGAAATAAAGGGGATCACAGGCAATCTTAAATGAGTTACTTACGGGCCAAAATTCAAAGACTATCCAAGAGCGCCAGGGACCTGGGTTCAATTCCCGCATCGGGCCAACTATCTGTGTGGAGTTTGCACATTCTCCTCGTGTCTGCGTGGGTTTCCTCTGGGTGCTCCAGTTTCCTCCCACAGTCCAAGGATGTGCAGGTTCGGTGAATTGGGCATACTAAACTGCCCATAGTGTTAGGTGCATTAGTCAGGGGTAAATGTAGGGGAATCTGGGTGGGTTGCTCTTCAGAGGGTCTTTATTACTCTTGCTTTTTATCTATGTATAAAAAGCCTTGAGATTCACCTTACTATTGTTTTCTAACAGCTTTTAATAGGTGGCATGGTGACACAGTGGCTCAGTGGTTAGCACTGCTACCTCACAGTGCCAGGGACCTGGGTTTGATTCCCACCTTGGGTGACTTTCTGTGCAGAGTTTGCATGATCCCCCAGTGTCTGTGTGGGTTCCTCCCACAATCCAAAGATATGCAGATTAGGCGAATTGGCCGTACTACATTGCCCATTGTGTTAGGTACATTAGTCAGGGGCAAATATAGTGTCTGGGTGGGTAACTCTTCGGGGGATTGGTGTGGACTTGTTGGGCCGAAGGGCCTGTTTCCACACTGTGGGGAATCTAATTTAATGTAATCTAATCTCAGACTTTACAAGGCCATGGAGCTGATTTACTTTCAACTTGTACTGTAAGTATTTGGTCCTTGGATGCTGCCTAACCTGCTGTGCTTTAACCAGCAACACATTTTCAACATGCTCTAATAGTCAGTGCTGCCTTTCTTGAGTGATGTGGGCAAGTGGGGAAGCCACTGTTTCAATAATTCTATCACATTCACAAACTCCTACTCTACTTACAAGGCATGGCTTGTGCTACATACATCACAATAAGGTCCAGTATGTCAGCAGACAATGTGCTGGCATTCCATGGCCTGTCTTGTTATAGCCTTCCATGTCCCAGTATGTTGCGCACTACACTGGACTGTCATTTGTGTGTGCTGTGAATGCTGACTGCTCTGTTTACTTTTAGGGACCTGTTCTGTTTCTAATGTTCCCCACACATTGCATCTGTGTTCAACCAACTCATGAGGTTCCAATGTTTTGATTGATCTGGAGAAATCTGCAGTACACTCCAGCCAGGGTGTGCTGAATAACCATTGCATTCAGTAACCTGCACAACTGAAGCGGATAAAGAGAGGATGTGATTGATATGGTTAATGTAATTTCTGCAGTTTCATACATTCACACACACACACACACACACATATTACTTCATTCACACATACATACACACACACCCAACACACACACACATACACACTAGACTCACACTACATTCACTCACACACACACACACACACACACATATACGTTAGGAACACACTCACTTACACACGCATACCCACACTACACACACACACTCTCTTGGTATGAGTGGGGTAATTTCTGTACTAAAACTGAGGTTTAATGAATAAAGGCTAAATTATGAGACTAATGTTCGGCTAGGCCATAGAGAAGCATGAACTAGAAGTCACCTCTGTTATGCCAGGAACATGGTAACCTTGGGCAAGATACCAAGGAATGCTTCAGTTAGACACAGAGGGCAAAATACAATGAAAGCTCTTTTTATGACATACAAAAAATCAATAAATGCTTTAACCAGCAAGAACATGGAGATAACAAAGGAATGTTCTAACTAGCAAAAATTGTTAAAATAATATAACATTTTAATTAAGGAATTGGCAGAGAAAAGCATGAAATGTTTTAACCAATGGAATTGTCATTAATGATTTTTAATGTAAGAAAATCCATAGCGTGAGATGTTTTTAACCAATGGAATTATCACTAATGTTTTCGAATGTAAAAATAATGTATAAATATTGGTGCTGTAAAATCTTCCGGCGCGATTTCCGAAGTCCTTTTTGGAAACTCGCCCAATCTTCGAAGATTGAATAAACATCTGTTGCTCCGTTTGTGTGTGTCTCGCAGCATTTCGATTTGCCACGGGAGAAGTGATAGCCGGTGGGGATAAGGGCTGATGCTGACAGCTTGGAGTTTGGCTCTTGGAACTGAACCCTGTGGACAGTCTCCCTTGATACAAGGGTTAAAGGACAGTCCGCGGTTGGCAGAGTTTGGAGGCAGAACCCGGTTGGTCTGAATCAGAACCCTAGAGTAGAATAGTTAGCCGAGTGTCAGGAACTATTCTCCAGAGATTTAGAATACCTAGACAGAAATCACTTATAACACATTTGGGGGCTCGTGTCCGGGATACTAAAAAGAACTCCCACGGGAGGCTCTGAATGATTCCGGGACACTGTGACACACACAGATATTTGAGCAAACGATGTGAATAGGAAGCGCTTATAATAAAGTAAAAGGTTGAAGTTTTGATAAGGTAACAGGTTGAAGTGTTATCTTGAGTCGGACAACTCCGTGCATGGATCAAGGTAGGAACCTTCTCTGGTATTTGGGGTTTTCGCGGAATTGAGAAGTGTACACTGCCTTGTCGACTCGGTGGTTGTGACAGGTAACCGGGATACAAGGGTTAATTGAGTAACCAGAGTCTAGAATATAGGTTAGCCTGAAGACCAACCATGGGTGGCCGAGGTTCCAGGTCTAAAAAGGAACGGGAAGACGAAACCCCGGAAATTCCCCCTGATAGTCCGCTGGGACGAAAATTGGGGAATTGGAGTCCCTACGAAAGTCGGGGCTTAAAGAAAAGGGAAATGATAAAATACTGTTGTTTTGTTTGGGTAAAAGAACCCATCCGTCCGCCATCAGTGATCTGGCCAAAATTTGGATCGGACGAGGATTGGGTTTGTCAAATTTTAAATGATTATGTAAAGAATAAACAGAATCCAGGTTTAAAGGAGAGCGAGTATGCTGTATGTTGGGTAGGGAACCCGACAGCAACCGCTCCAACCCCAGTACCCTTATATCCTTTAATCCCACTTGAAGAAAAAGAGAGTAAGTGGGAAGTGTTAGAAAACTTACCCCCGCCTGTGGCACCCCCGCCATATGCTCTTCAGAATGAACAACGGCAGCGGCCGTTGGTGAATCAGGGAGAGGGATCCGAGGGATCTGGCGAAGGGGACTTGGGAGCCACAGCAGCAGGAGCTGAAGGGGGTTAGGAAATCTGCACGACTAAAGGAGAAAGAGATAAGGGAAAAAGGTGATAAAGAAGTAGTGAGACTGTGTCCCCTGCGGGAGGTCCCATTTGGGGAACGGACCACGGGATTTGTTGTAGCCCCATTAAACTCAAATGATATAAGACAACTGAAGTTTATTTTTTTTTACCAGCAGCTTGCAGTAAGACCGACAGAGAGAGAGAGAGTGCGAGAATAGCTCGCAAAACATTTAACCCTCTGTGATTCGGTTTGAATGCACATTTGTTTGTTGGTGATTGAATGAGGAAGTTTTATTCACTGGAGCTTGAGTTCCAGGATTGTTTTAAATGTGATTTTTATGTAAACTTAACATGATTTATTTTCAATATGTGAAGGACAGTTTAAGTTTCAGTTCAACAGTAGACTGTCGGAAAAAAAGACGATAATTTCCATGGTTATTATCTGAGACCTTGGATTCGGCCATTAGAATTTTTTTTAACTTGAATTGACAAATTATTGTAAGACAGCTCTGATTATTTTACGACCTAAAGTATTGTAATTGAGAAATAATTGGTCAGGAGTACATAAGAAAACTAATTTTGGATCTAAATAAGGGTACTAAATCTGGGTGATTACAGTGGATTTCAAAATTGGGAACTGTATGCATTTTACATTTTAAATATTAAATTCTGAATAAATGGACATAAATATATAAATATGTTTACAAGTTAGGAACAGGCTTTAAAGTTAGTCAAGCATGAATTAATAAATTGGTGTTTGAGGATATGAGAAGCTAGGAACATTGCAATATTTCTTAAAAAAAGGAAGAACGTATCGACTAAAGTGCCGATAGGGGACAAGGAGATTGGGTTTGTGTGTGACCCCCTCACCAGTGGGGAGGTCGGAACATTTAAAAGGAAATGACGATCCTGGTTGAGAATCCGATAGGATTGTCAGAACAAATTAATTTATTTTTGAGGCCCAGTCTGTATATGTGGGCTGAGTTAATGTCTATTTTTGAATATACTATTTACTGGGGGAGAAAGGAGACTTATATGGGGATACTGGATAGGGAAAGTGTTAATTGAGATTTAAAAAAAACTACTAGCAGCGCCGGTATTGAGCTTGCCGGACAATTTGGCATGAGAGGGGGATGGTTAGGGGTGAGGACAAATATCCCCTTCAGAACCCTAACTGGGACCACCACAATATAGAAGGGAAAATACGTCAGACTTGCGAAATTTGATAATCCAAGGGATACAAACTTGCATCCCCAAACAGCAAAATTTCACCAAGGTTTTCGACCTGAGGCAGGGAAAGGACGAGTCTCCCTGTGCGTTCTTACACAGATTAAGGGAGTCGGTTAGGAAATGTTCGGGTTCACTTCGTGATTTATGTATGTGTGAAAGAGATGGGCCGGCCCCGATAGGATCTCTGTGTGTAAATTTGATTGTGAAAAATAAAGTAGTCTCTGTGGATGTGAGAATTTGTGTTTGTGTTATCATGGTGTCTGTGAGAAAGAATCTGGCAGAAGGCTTCTCAGTTAACAAGCAGTTTAACACTTTGTGCTCTGGCTTCCATTCATCTGTTTGTTAATGGTTTTATGTTTAAAACTTGTTGTTTGTCATTTGATTCAGTGTGCTATTTTTGATTGTAATTTTATGAATGCTCAACGTTATTTTCTTTCATGATATGATTTTATTAGAACTTAAGGAGGACCCTGATACTGGGAGAAAACAGCAGTATAGGTGGACTGTCTTAGCTGAAGGTTTTACCGAGTCACCAAACTTGTTTGGACAGATCCTAGAACAAGTTCTTGAGGGCTTGACTTTAAGGCCAACTTTAAAGTTAATTCAGTATGTGGACGACCTCCTGTTGTCCGGTCCCACCCAAACTGACACACAGCAGAGAACCAATGATTTATTAAACTACCTTGCAGTGAAGGGATTGCGAGTTAGTCAGAACAAACTACAGTATGTGGAACGGGAAGTAAGATATTTAGGGCATTTGATCAGTCAAGGGCAGAAGAGAATAAGCCCCGAAAGAATAAAGGGAATTGTAGAATTAGGACTACCCCGAACTAAGAGGGAACTCCGAAAGTTCCTGGGTTTGCTGGGTTATTGCAGACTCTGGATAGATGATTATGCTACTCTTATGAAAAGGCTATACCTGCAGCTAACAGAGGAGGCTCCGGATAGGGTTAAATGGGACCCAGAAGGAAAAATGCTGATTGAAACTTTTTTTTAAAAATTAGTTACAGCACCGGTTTTGAGCTTGCCAGATTTTAATAAAGATTTTAGACTCTTTGTTAATGCCAAACACGGGACAGCTTTTGGGGTCTTGACTCAGGAATGGGGTGGACGTAGAAAACCTGTAGCTTTCCTCTCCAGAATCCTAGACCCCGTTTCACGGGGTTGGCCCGAATGTGTACAAGCAGTAGCAGCCACTGCTAAGCTAGTGGAAGAAAGCCAGAAACTGACATTTGGAGCACCACTGACTGTGGTTACTCCTCACCAAGTCCGCACTATTCTGAATCAAAAAGCGGGACGATGGCTCACAGACTCCCGAATCCTGAAATATGAGGCAGTGCTCTTAGATCGAGAGGACCTTAAGATAGAGGTGGGCGCATGTTCAAATCCGGCTGACTTCTTATGGAAAGGAGGACCATTCATGAGATTGAGTGCAAGGTAGTAATAAGTTAGAACAATTCCAAATTCACATGAGGGGTGGTATCCACCTTCAGGAAAATGAGGCAGGGGAGCAGGGGCTCCAGGGGCAAATGTACCCAGTTACACAGAGAGATAGGCTGCTGATAAGGCAGGGGGGAACAGAAACTCTGAGGGTAGATGCAAATTAATATGGGTAACTTGAGAGTGAGTTTCAGGACGTTGAGATAGTAAGTAGACTGTATTGCGCTGAGATTGTTTGTGGGGGCTATACGGCGCGTAGGGCTGCATTGAACAGCCGTAGGTAGGGAGTGGGAGCTCCGGGGGCGGATGCTCCCAGACACAGGGAAAACATTACATTTGACAACTGCGATGTGCTTGAAAGAATTAAAATGTTACTGACAACCGACCCTGAACAGTTCCATATGTAGAGCAGTGACCTCTGGGAAAAGGGGGGAGATCTGCCACATGGCGCAGTACTGGAGACTGCGAGTGGAGATAGTTGGGGAAAAGAATTAGCACTTGAAGACCTGGTGGTCGAGGGGAGGTCGCTATGAGCTCCGATGCGCAGACACAGGAGACAGTGACAGGCAGACATAGACAGAGAGACCAACACCGTATGAGAGAGAGAGAGAGAGATCGGCTGTGTGTGAGGACCTACAGAGAGAGAACGGAAGCTATTACATTTTGTTGTGTTTCTGGCTGAAAGTCATCTGTTCGTTAGTGCATGAATGTTTGAGTGTTTATCACCTAGAGCTTGAGTCACAAGATATGTGTATCTGTAAATATGTTGAGACCCTGGGCTTCGCTGTTTCTCGTTTACTCCACCAGGGACTCCGGACTCAGACACCACCTCTGGATTTCGCTGTGCACACTATTGAACCCGGTGAAGGGGTTTTGATCAAACATTGACAACAGCAAACTCTCGAACTTGTGTGGGACGGCCCGTTCCTAGTACTCCTCACCACTGAACGGCGGAGAAAGGCTGGCAAATGGCCAGTAACCTCTCCAGTTAGGAAAGGAGTCTGGACAGCCGAATCAACACGTGACCCACTATAACTCAGACTGAACAGACTTTGATTAACTGACTATACTTTGGCGACGTGAGTGCGGGGACTGTTTCTTCAGAATTGTATGTTAACCTTGTTTTGTGCTTTGATATATTGTTTAAGTTCTTAGCACTAGTCAGAATTATGCTGCTATTCCTGTTACTTCTGAGTTTTGCTCATATATCTTTTTCAGATGTTGTGTTAATGATTTCTGTTTCGGAATTTCCACAAGTTATAAAAATTGATGCTTGCAGCCTAAGTAGAATGCCCAGATGTAGAGTTTCAAAGGGAATATCTTTCCTCCAAGATATTTCTTCACACCCTACCGAACCGCAAAAGCCACCGCCTAGCATCACTATCCATAGAGCCCCCTTTAGCCCAGCCCTAAACTGTTTTGACAGGAAGTGTCATCCTATATATCTCACCATTAAAAATGCTTCCTCTGAAGACTCATTTCCCCATAAAAATGGGTCCCAACTCCTTAGTAAAGATTTAAAGATAGAGATGACAGCGCATGGGAAGCGTTTTGTGGGCTGCTGCTTTTGAATTGGCGTCGGACGGGGACAGCCTTTGGGATTCCTTGATTCTAAACTGCAACCTTTAACCCCTTACACTGATCCAAAGTCACTGCAGATTATAGAGGTTAAAGACCTGAGACAGACTCTTGAAATAGAAACAGGATATGGAGAAACAAATGCCTGGGTTGAATGGGTTAAATATACTGTAAAAAGCCTGAACAAAAGCAATTGCTATGCATGTGCCTCCGGTAGGACAGTGTCTCAGGTAGTTCCCTTTCCGCTCGGGTGGGAGCGAAACAAACAGGGCATGGAATGCATGATAGCCCTATATCAAGATGAGACTGCATGGAAGAATCCGAATTGTGCCTCTTTGTCTTTGATGCTCTCTTCCTTAAAAGGACATAAGAGGCAAGCTCCCCCTGTGTTTTCTGCCGCTGTTGGGAATCACACATCGTGTGTTGAAAGACAGGGTGGATCTATTGATTTGGGGGAGCTGAGATTGTGTTCGGTGATTAAAAACGTTACTGAAGCAGTGGAAGGAAGAAATTACTCATCTTTAAACGTTCCCCGAGCGGATCTGTGGTGGTACTGTGGAGGAAAACTACTGAGACCCACCCTGTCCCCTGATTGGAAGGGGATATGTGCAATTGTACAATTGGCTATACCATTCACCTTGGCATTTGAGAGAGAACAGTTAGTTGGGAGAAAAGGAAGAGATAAGAGATCACTGCTACCCACTTCTTTTGATGAGAAGATTTATCTTGATTCAATAGGGGTCCCTAGGGGGGTGCCTGATGAGTTCAAAGCTCGTAACCAGATTTCAGCAGGCTTTGAGTCATCCCTATTCTGGTGGGTTACTATTAATAAGAATGTGGATTGGATAAACTACATTTATTATAACCAAGCACGGTTTATTAACCATACTAGAGATGCAGTAAAGAGTTTGGCCGAACAACTGGATGCCACCAGTCGTATGGCTTGGGAAAATAGACTGGCCTTGGACATGCTCTTAGCTGAAAAGGGGGGCGTTTGTGCCATGATAGGCTCTCAATGTTGTACTTTTCTTCCCAACAATACGGCCCCTGATGGTTCGGTCACCCGTGCCCTGGAAGGTCTCCAGGCACTGGCTGATGAAATAGCTGAGAATTCAGGTGTAAATACTGATTGGACTGGCTGGCTAGAGCGGTGGTTTGGTAAATGGAAGGGGGTGATGGTCTCAGTGGTGATTACACTCTGGTGGTAACAGGGATTTTAGTTGCTTTGGGCTGTTGTATAATTCCATGTCTGCGTGGTCTAATTACCCGCCTTATTGAGACTGCTTTGATGAAGAGTGACCCGCATACAGTAGTGGGCATTCACCTTCAAGCTGATGCAAATGATCCTGAGGCTGATTGGAATAGACAGGCTATGATTATGTTGCAGAAATTACAAACTGTATAAAAAGACAGGGGGGATTGATATGGTTAATGTAATTTCTGCAGTTTCATGCATTCACACACACACACACACACACACACACACACACATTCTACTCATGCATTCACACACACACACACAACACACCTCACACATAACCCACACACACACACACACACATACACTCACTCACACACACACACTCTCTTGGTATGAGTGGGGTAATTTCTGTACTAAAACTGAGGTTTAATGAATAAAAGCTAAATTATGAAACTAATGATCGACTAGGCCGTAATGAAGCATGAACTAGAAGTCACCTCTGTTATGCCAGGAACATGGTAACCTTGGGCAAGAAACCAAGGAATGCTTCAGTTAGACACAGAGGGCAAAATACAATGAAAGCTCTTTTTATGAAGATAATAAAGGAATGTACTAACTAGCAAGAATTGTAAAATAATATAACATTTTAATTAAGGAATTGGCAAGGAAAAGCGTGAAATGTTTTAACCAATGGAATTGTCATTAATGATTTTTAATGTAAGAAAATCCATAGCGTGAGATGTTTAAACCAATGAAATTATCACTAATGTTTTTGAATGGAAAAATAATGTATAAGTATTGGTGCTGTAAAATCTTTCGGCGCGATTTCCGAAGTCCTTTTTGGAAACTCGCCCAATCTTCAAAGATTGAATAAACATCTGTTGCTCCGTTTGTGTGTGTCTCGCAGCATTTCGATTTGCCACGGGAGAAGTGATAGCCGGTGGGGATAAGGGCTGATGCTGACAGCTTGGAGTTTGGCTCTTGGAACTGAACCCTGTGGACAGTCTCCCTTGATACAAGGGTTAAAGAACAGTCCGCGGTTGGCAGAGTTCGGAGGCAGAACCCGGTTGGTCTGAATCAGAACCCTAGAGTAGAATAGTTAGCCGAGTGTCAGGAACTATTCTCCGGAGATTTAGAATACCTAGACAGAATTCACTTATAACATCACCTTCACCATGATAGAGCTGTGAAGTGCTGGACACAAACCAGCACAAACACAGAACTTGATTGACACCCAGTCTAAATAGAAATCATCATTTAGTGACAGAAATCTGTTGCTGTTCACAAGGCAAGCAGCACCATTTTATTGTCAGAAACAATTGCAGCATTTATATTGTTATTTTCTATGCTTTTGCTGTTGTTCGATAAAATGTAATGTTTTCAACTGTTTGAAGGCTTTATAACATCTAATGCTCTCACACTGAAGAATGACAAGTTGTTCTACAATGCTGGGCATTTGGGAAAAAGTAACATTGATTAAATGGACTTGGTGAGACATTAACAATGAGTAGCTTCTGCAGCTTGATTTTTGTAGGTGCCATTATAGTGATGGGTGACAATGGAAAATGGCAACGCATTCACAAATGTTATAGTTTAAAACTGATTTCACATGTGCAATTTGTTGCCCATCCCAAAAGGGGATGGTATGCTTCTATTTATGACCATGTGCCCCTAGAAGCAATTCTTGTTCATTTCTCTTCCATTACATTTAGCTGTTGATAGTATAGGTAATGTAATGTTACATAATGAGGCGAGCACAGGAAATTGCATGAGAACTTGCTAGAGCTTATGGATAGCAACTCTCCTTAAAACTCCCAAAAATTGACACTTGGCTAATTTTTGACACTTGACACTTGGCCCATAGTATTCCTCACAGCACATCATCAAAACTGTCCCAATCTGTTCCAAGAAGTGCACTGCCTGTAAACAGTCTTCCTCAATCTGACCACTGGGCACCAACACAAGGTTCCAATTACAGACAAAAGCAGCTGCTGACATCCTGCTGGATGAATATTCCACCCATTTGAGAAGTAGTAGTGATGGCCTTTGTGTTTGCAGCAAATAAAAACTAATATTACTTGCCTGTAACAGAAAAATCACATTGTTCATTATTAATCAGGTTAATGATCTGCTCCAAATGCAGAGAGATAAGGTGGCAGACTAATAGTTCAATCCATGTATTGATAGATTGGTACTTGGAAACTGAACAGCACAGTAATTACTTATTGCTGAACAGTCAATGAGCAAGGTAGATCTGTTACCCGTTCTCTTTAATTGAAAACTTATTCAGTTGAAATACTTGCGCTGACAAAACCACCATTTTGCCTTGCTTTACCAACAAATTCCTCAACTAAGAGAAAGTGAGGACTGCAGATGCTGGAGATCAGAGCTGAAAAATGTGTTGCTGGAAAAGCACAGCGGGTCAGGCAGCATCCAAGGAGCAGGAGAATCGACGTTTCGGGCATAAGCCCTTCTTCAAGACTGAAGAAGGGCTTATGCCCGAAACATCGATTCTCCTGCTCCTTGGATGCTGCCTGACCTGCTGCGCTATTCCAGCAACACATTTTTCAGCAAATTCCTCAACTAAACAAAGATCTCTCAAAATTCTAGACTAACCAGAAAATGTTAAGATAGTGCAAACAAGTGCTACACAAACTAGAAAAATTCCAGATTGATTTATACTTGGTGTTCAAGTAGCAAATATGAGCCAGAGAAGTGGAGTGATACTAGAATTGGTCTCTTCAATGCTGGTAGATAAGGAAGGGCAAATGTGAGCCAGGGATCCTGAGTTTGAATGTTATCTCTGTTTGAAGTTGTTCTGGCAAACACTGGACAATGTCAACCAGACTACTGCCTTCACTAGCAACACGCTAAGGTTGTTGATTATATCTCCATGAAGTGGCCATCTTCAAAAGTACAGAACATTGACAACAGAGGGACAGAAGTAAGAGTGAGCTGGTCAAGTCTGTCTTGTCAGAGCCTTATGGATATAACAATGGCATAGTGGGCGTATCGTGGGACCAGTAAACCAGAGGCCCAAACTAATGTCCTGAGAGCACAGGTTCAAATCCCACCAAAGCAGCTGATTTAAAGTTAATTAATTAGAAGCTAGTCTCAATAGTAATGCCATTGATTATTATAAAATCCCATCTGGCTTACTAATGTCGATTTTAGGGAACAAGCTCTGGCCTACATGCCACTCAAACCACAGCAACATGGTCGACTTTTAATTGCTTTGTCACATGGACTAGCGACCCATTCCATTCAGGTACAAACACACAGAATTGAAGTTCGGTCCTGAAGAAAGTCTTATTTTTCCCTCCAGACTTGCTGGGCTTCTCCAACATTGTCTGCCAGAAATCTGAATCAAATACATGATATGCTCTTCAATCAAGGTCAAATGTTGATGAGCTACAAGGACATATATAACTTCACAGCAAGACGGCAGGTAGGCTGCACTGAACTTCCAATTCCAGTTTTTCAGAAGAAAATTTTTTTAAAAATCTGATAAAAAGCAATAAAAAAAATCTACAATTTGGTTTGTGGGAAATAATGCACTTTTCGTACAATTATAGTCTGCTAAATCTGGAGATGATTAAGAATACAAATGGAGATGAATGTAACATTCGACAATATTAGGAAAACAAATATCAAAAATAATAAGCCTACTCTGGAGAGTCTGGGTCAGCATCTGAAGGGCCAGAAGCATTGCATCCATAAGTTACAAATATAAGAGACTTACTGACAAAGGTCATGTACACATTTAGTGCAAAATAACTCCATTCTTCCTGATAAGATTACAGTTAGTCACCACTTTGTATTTGCTGGAGGTAAAGGCTGGCAGCATGAGCACACTCTTATGTTATTTCTGTTCTTCTGCCCCAGTTACCACTACACATTGAATCAACTGCTGACCAATTGTGATTGCTCAGGAATGTCATAAAATCATTTAATTGGTGAGAGGTCCCTCTGATCTTTTCAGTTCTATTCACACGTTTCACCGTAGTTTGAAGCCTCTGCCTTTGTCAGAAACAAGAACTTTCCTCCATTGCACCGAATAGCTCCATTGTCAACTGTGGCATTTCATTGGGAACTCTCTGTCCAAGGTCACAAGGGCAAGAACAGAAAGCACGGTCTTGGTGCTGCTGCTAGTCTGGGCCCCTGGCCCTCAACCCAAGCATAGGAGCCCCTCCATTGACCCAAGCACAGTGGGATCAATAGAGACAGGGGACCTAGTTACCTGGCTCTGATGCAGACCCCTGTCCCAGAAGGTGCAAGGACAATGACCTTCAATTCAGTGATCTGAGTTTGAGGTGGGATGAAGCAAGGCCTCCCCTCAGTATACTGTTATGCAGATGTAAGTCAGCTAGAAATGATAAAAATCAGAAATATGAATGTAGGACTAGATGGTGCAATTGAGAAATGTTTGCATAGCAGTAATGCCACACCAGGGAATCTAGAACTCCACGATAATGCTCTAAGGACATGGGTTCTAATTAGACCACACAGCTGGTGGAATTTGTCTTCAGTTAATGAATCCGGAATGTAAAGCTAGTCTCAATAATTGGAATCATGATGACCATTACCAACTACTGCAAAAACTCATTGGTTCACAACTACTCTTTCGGGAAGGAAATCTTTCAATTTTACCTGGGTTTGAGTACGTGACTCCTGGTACATAGAACTGTAGTTGAATTTTAACTGCCCTTCAAAATAGCCTAGCGAACCATGGAGTTCAAGGGTGATGAGAGGCAGGCAACAAATGGTATTTTTGGAAGCAATGCTGACATCCCATAAGAAAATAAAAGAAAAAATGATAGAAGGAAACAATTGCATATTTATAAGATCAAGCTTAAATAACCAATTAAATCTCATCATGATTCCAGGTTTCATCAAGTTTGATGCTAAACCAGTTTGTTTATAACCTCTGTCACATTTAACCCCACAGTGAGTTTCTGACCATGTGCTTCCAGCATCAGTAAAGATGCCTCATTCCATTCACAGCTTTGTCTCATCTGTTGTTGAAACCACTATTTATTAACTCTGGACTTGACCAAGCTAATTCTGGATTAGTGGTGCTGGAAAAGCATAACAGTTCAGGCAGCATCCGAGGAGCAGTTAAATCGACGTTTCAGGCAAAAGCCCTTCATCAAGAATACTGCTAAGCCACCTCTGACTGGTTTCCCATCCTACACTCCAAGAAAAATTTGAGATTATCGAAAATTCTCTGGATGTAGGTTTGCTCACTGAGCTGGAAGATTCGTTTTCATGAAAACGAATGTACATCCAGAACCTCAACCTGAGCTACAAATCTTCTTAAAACTCGCACTTATAATCTCCTCTATCATCCCCTGTGCTGGCCTCCTCTATTGCAGTAAACATAGCAACCATTAGAGCTGTCTCTCTCCACTCGTGTATTTATTTTTTTTCATTTACATTGAACTCTCCCTATTTCCTCAATATTTCCTCTCAATGTTGTTCAATGCAGAGGCATACCAATTCATCAACTGAGGGAGGATGGTACGTGGTAATCAGCAGGAGGTTTCCTTGCCCATGTTTAACCTTTTCTAAATTCATTCACTGGATGAGGACTTCACCAGCTCAGCCAGCATTTATTGCCCATCCCTAATTGCCCTGAGGGCAGTTAAGAGTCAACCACATGGCTTGGGGCTGGAGTCACATGTTCACCAAACCAGGTAAGGATGGCAGTTTCTCCCCTAAAGGGCATTAGCGGACCAGATGAGTATTTCTGGCAATCGGCAATGAATTCATGGTTATCATAGACTCTTAACTCTAGATTATTATCATATTCAAATTCCACCATCAGTCATGGGTCCCCAGAACATTACCATGGTGTATAAGTTGGTTCACTGAGCTTGAATGCTTGTTTTCAGACGTTTTGTCACCATACTAGGTAACATCATCAAGTGCTGGTGGTATGTCCTATCTCTCTATTTATAGGTCTTGGTCTCTTAAGGTGGGTATTGTCATTTCCGGTTCTTTTTTTCAAGGGAAGGTAGATGGGATCTAAATCATGTGTCTATTGATGGAGTTCTGGTTAGAATGCCATGCCTCTAAGAATTCTCGTGCATGTCTTTGTTTCGCCTGTCCTAGGCTGGGTGTTGTCCCAGTCAAAGTGCTGTCCTTCTTTATCTGTATGTGTAGAAACTGGTGATAGTGGGTCATGCCTTTTGGTGGCCAGTTGGTGTTCACGTATCCTGGTGGCAAGTTTCCGGCTAGTTTGTCCAATGTAGTGTTTTTTACAGTTCTTGCATGGCATCTTGTAAATGACGTTAGATTTGCTGGTGGTATCTAATGGATCCTTCATGTTCATTAGTCTCTGTTTAAGTGTGTTCGTAGGCTTGTGGACTACCAGGATTCCAAGGGGTCTGAGTAGTCTGGAAGTCATTTCTGATGTATCTTTGATGTAAGGTATTGTGGCTATTGTTTTTAGTTGCGTTGTGTCTGCTTGTTTGGGTTTGTTTCTGAGGAATCGGCAGATTGTGTTTATTGAGTATCCATTTTTCTTGAAAACATCAGGTAGATATTTTTCTTCTGCTCTTTGTAGTTCTTGAGTGCTGCAGTGTGATGTAGCTTGTTGAAATAATGAACACTAACTGACCACCAAAAGACATGACCCACTATCATTAGTTTCTATAGATACAGACAAAGAAGGACACCCCTTTGACTGGAACAATACATACATATCCTAGGACAGGTGAAACAAAGACACACATGAGAGTTCTTAGAGGTATGGCATTCTAACCAGAACTCCAGCAATAAACACATCGATTTAAATCCTACCCACCTTCCCTTGAAAAATAAACAGAAATAACACCACCCACCTTAAGAAATCAAGACCTATAAATAGAGAAGCGGGACATATCACCAGCGCTCCACTGGATACTCTCACTGATGATGTTACCTAGTATAGTGACAAAATGTCTGAAAACAAACCTTCAAGCTCAGAGAGCTAACTTCCATATTTAGCATCAACCACAGTTAAAGATTTTCTCAAAAATACCTTGGTCTGTGAATTAACCATCCAGTGATAATACATTAGACCATTGTCTGCCCCTGAAGCCACAAGACTTCATGAGGTCTGAAGTCAACGTTGAGGACTCCAAGGGCAACTTTCTCTCTACTATATACCACCATGCTGCCTCCTCTGCTGGGTTCTGACCTGCCAATGTGGCAGATGATAGTGGTGCCCGGGACATTGTCTATAAGGTATGATTCCATGACTATTGCTATGTCAGGCTATTGCTTGACCAGTCTATGAGACAGCTCTCCCAATTTTGGCACGAGCCCCCGATGTTCGGAAGGAGGGCTGTGCAGGGTACATAAGGCTGTTTCTGCCGTTGCCTTTTCCAATGCCTAGGTCAATTCCAGATGAACTGTCTGATTTCAGTACTTTGAATTGGTGGAGCAGGTTGTACCAATCGCTAGAAAGTCTCAGAGGGCAACTGAGAGACAACCATTTTGCTGTCTGTCTGGAGTCACATGTAGGCCAGACCAGGTGAAAATGGCAGATTTCCTTCCATTAGTGAACCAGATGGGTTCTTCTGACAATCGACAATGGCTTCATGGCCATCAATAGTCACAGAGTCATAGAGATGCGCAGCTCAGAAACAGACAATAGACAGTAGGTGCAGGAGTAGGCCATTCTGCCCTTTGAGCCTGCACCACCATTCAATATGATCATAGCTGATCATCCTTAATCAGCATCCTGTTCCTGCCTTATCTCCATAACCCTTGATTCCACAATCCTTGAGAGCTCTATCCAACTCTTTCTTAAATGAATCCAGAGACTGGGCCTCCACTGCCCTCTGGGGCAGAGCATTCCACACAGCCACCACTCTCTGGGTGAAGAAGTTTCTCCTCATCTCTGTCCTAAATGGTCTACCCCGAATTTTTATGCTGTGTCCTCTGGTTCGGCACTCACCCATCAGCGGAAACATGTTTCCTGCCTCCAGAGTGTCCAATCTTTTAATAATCTTATATGTCTCAATTAGATCCCCTCTCAGTCTTCTAAACTCAAGGGTATACAAGCCCAGTCGCTCCAGTCTCTCAGTGTAAGGTAATCCCACCAATCCAGGAATTGACCTCGTGAACCTACGCTGCACTCCCTCAATAGCCAGAATGTCTTTCCTCAAATTTGGAGACCAGAACTGCACACAGTACCCCAGGTGTGGTCTCACCAGGGCCCTGTACAGCTGCAGAAGAACCTCTTTGCTTCTACACTCAATCCCTCTTGTCATGAAGGCCAGCATGCTATTAGCCTTCTTCATTACCTGCTGTACCTGCATGCTTACCTTCATTGACTGGTGTACAAGAATACCCAGATCTCTCTGTACTGCCTCTTTACCTAACTTGATTCAATTTAGGTAGTAATCTGCCTTCCTGTTCTTGCCACCAAAGTGGATAACCATACATTTATCCACATTAAACTACATCTGCCATGCATCTGACCACTCACCTAACTTGTCCAGGTCACCCTGTAATCTCCTAACATCCTCATCACATTTCACTCTGCCACCCAGCTTAGTATCATCAGCAAATTTGCTAATGTTATTACTAATACCATCTTCTATATCATTAACATATATTGTAAAAAGCTGCGGTCCCAGTATTGATCCCTGCAGTAGTCCACTGGTCACTGCCTGCCATTCCGAAATGGAGCCGTGTGTCACTACTCTTTGTTTCCTATCAGCCAACCAACTCATCCATGCCAACTAGATATCCTAACCTATCCAAGTTGCCTTTGGCAGCACTTGGCCCATATCCTTCTAAAACCTTCCTATCCATATACCAATCCAGATGCCTTTTAAATATTGTAATTAAATATTCCAGCCTCCACCACTTCCACTGGCAGCTCATTCCATAGATGAGCTCTGCGTGAAAAGGTTTCGCCTCTCACCCTAAACCTATGCTATCTAGTTCTGGACTCCCCTGGATTCTTAATTCCAAATATTTTTAATTGAATTCAAATTCCACCATGTGACATGGCAGGATTCAAACCCAAGTCTTCAGATCGTTAGTTGAATTTATGAATTAATCATCTAGCGATAATACCACTAAATCATCGCCTCTCCTCTGTGAGTAGCAGCTGGCAGGAGGTCAGGGTAAAAGTGGCAGCGAGGGTGGCTGGTGAATGGAAACCATCTCTCTGGAAAGGTCACAGAATCATAGAATCCCGACAGTGTGGAACAGGCCATTTGGCCCAATAAGTCCACACCCGACCCTCCGAAGAACAACCCACCCAGACCCATTCCCCCACCCTATTACTTTTACATTTCCCCTGACTAATGCCCCTAACCTACATGTCCCTGAACACTATGGACAATTTAGCATGGCGAGTTCACCAAACCTGCAGGTCTGGACTGATATAAGGAAAACTGTAAAATTGTGCCACACAAGTACACAGAAACTTTCAGTTTAAATTAATCAACAGGAAAGATGAGATCAATGAATGACTATTAAAATTAAAGCTAATTGAATATTTCAATATACAATTACAGTCCATCTTCAATTTAATTAATCAGATCTAGAGGAATAAGGACAAAATTGAAGAAGAATACTAACAAGAAAGTCTTTCAAATTTTACAATGAATTTAAACTTGACTTCCCTGTAAAAGAAAGTCAACACCAGGGAAGCAGCATATTGCAGAGTATCTGGTGAGCAGTTATTTAAATCCTAAGTGTGAAGTGATACATTTTGGTAGGAATAATAAGGATAGCCAGTACAAAATAAAGGATATAATTCAAAATGGGATGGAGCAGCAGACAGAACTGGGGATGTACATGCACAAGTCATTGAGAATTACAGGACAGGTTTGGAAAGCGGTTAATAAAGCATACATGAACATGAGCTTTCGAAATGAAGGAAAAGTGTAAAAGCAAGGAAGTTAAGATAGATCTGTATAAAAATACTTCGACTTCAAATTGAAGGAGAGTGTTTAAATCTAGGCACTGCACTGCAGGAAGGATGAAAGTACACTAGAAGATGCAAAATGTTTTTATGAGAATGGTTTCCTGGATGAGGGACTTCACTTACACTGATACATTAGAGAAACTGGTGTCCTCTAGTGCTCAACTCCCCCACAAACAGAAACAGTTTGTCCCTCTTCACTCTATCCTAGCCTGTCTTGATTTTGAATATCTCAATCAAATTTTCTTGCAACTTCAAGAACTTATCACTGGAAGCAGACAAAATGTCATCCATTTTGAAATCAAAGGTGAAACCCTGTTGAGATAGTTTGTCAGAAAGCTTCTCATTCAAAATTCTGCATCTCCAACAAACCACACAGCATTCTAATTTATTAATATCCTAATTTACTAGGCACCTTGTCAACTTGGAATTGTCAACCCTCAGAATACTGCATGGTGTTTTAATTTTCTTCTAATATTTTGAGTTTAATGGTTGAAAAATGTATTGGAGATGGGAAGGGTTGACACTGTTTAACTAGTAAGGGCCATTCGTGTTGTAACAAGGGGGCCATCTGATATAAATTTCAGCGAATCAATCCTAACTATCTCTAACTAAAATACCTTCATTAACTACCCATATTGTCCTTATATATCTAGATGTTGCTAACCATATTCAATTGCCTTGGAAGAAGACAAAGGTAAACTTAATTTAACATATCTTTGTTAAAATACAAGATTCTGAAAGTTCTATTAAATGGAAGGAAAGATTAAAGTACATAAAACAGCTCGGCTCAAATCATTTTGTCAATTACCCTCAACACACAATGTGGAGTACTTAACTGTGTAATTTTTTAGGGAATGCAATATTGATAATACTTATCAAAAAGTATTAAATTTGTAAAACAAAAAGCTGGAGGTATACAAAATTATCACTACTTATTGATTTGAACAGTTGTAGCAAGAATCAAAAACCTATCAGTGTTAGATTACCTGTTGGGACATTTTATATTCTTAAAGTGAATGTTCTCAACTGACACCAGCCTCCCAGGCTCAGCAAACTGTGCTATACTCTGTGGAAGCTGCATGTGTTGATGATCACATCATGAATCATCAGCCAGGCTCTTCTATTTCCTCCATAGTAATGTCATGGCATCAACAAACTGAGCAAAGTGTTATATCCAGTCTGCATATGCTCAAAATGCAGAAACACCACACTTAGCTCAGACCAAAATTCAACAATAAGAATCTGCTTTGGTGTTGGTTTCAATTAAACCTTGCACATTTCAACTGAAGTGCAAACAAACCAAAACCTTGAAACCTTTGTGTAATTAATCACAAACCTAAATATACTCTATTTCTTATTCTCAGAATGTGGTTCTCAATGGTAAGGGTGATGCTTAATGACCACCTTCAAATGCCTGGTGAAAATGTTGGAACTGGAACCACTGCAAGCAATTTGTTGGAATTAACTGGCATGTCAGGCTACTCTGGAGTTTAATTAAAAGCAAACCATATTGGAGTGAAACTGGGATTATATACCGACCAGATCAGCTAACTATATCAGGAAAATCGACGTTTCGGGCAAAAGCCCTTCATCAGGACTGAAGGCAGGGGGCCTTCAGGGTGGAGAGAAAAATGGGAGCGGGGTGGGGCTGGGGAGAAGGTAGCAAAGAGTTGCAGTGATAGAGAGACTCACTGAGATTCTTGTGGTGAGAGGAGAACTTCTTCAAGGTAGGCATCCTTGCAAGAGGATTTGTAGTGAGGTTAAAATCAACCAGGCAAAAGTGAGGACTGCAGATGCTAGAAATCAGACTCTAGGTTAGAGTCTCTCCACCCTGGAGGATCCCTGCCTTCAGTCCTGATGAAAAGCTTTTGCCTGAAACATCGATTTTCCTGCTCCTCGAATGCTGGCTGTGCTTTTCCAGCACCACTCTGATCTAGACTTTGATTTCCAGCATCTGCAGTCCTCACTTTTGCCTAGTTGATTTTAACCTTACTGTGAATCCTCTTGCAAGGATGCCTACCTTGAAGAAGATCTCCTCCTCTCTCCACAAGAATCTCAGTGAGGCTCTCTCTACTCTTTGCCACCTTCTCCCCAGCCTCACCCCGTCCCATTTTTCTCTCCATTCTGGAGGCTCCCTGCCTTCAGTCCTGATGAAGGGCCTTTGCCTGAAACATTGATTTTCCTGCTCCTCGGATGCTGCATGACCGGCTGCGCTTTTCCAGCACCACTCTAATCTAGACTTTGATTTCCAGCATCTGCAGTCCTCACTTTTGCCTAACTATATCAGGCTCCCTCCCTAAAACCTGCACAGTTACTTCTAAGATCAAAAGGATGAATTTTCATTTCTTCTATTCTTTCATGGGATGAGGGCATCGCTGGTTAGGTCTGCATTTTTTGCACAGCCCTAATTGCCTAGACAGCAGCTTAAGAGTCAACCACATTGCGGTGGGCCTGGAGTCACATATAGGCTAGACCATAAGGATGGCAGCTCCTTTCCCTAAAGGACATTAGTGAACTAGATGGGTTTTTTCAACAATTAACAATGGATCTGTGGTCATCATTAGACTCTTAATTCCAGATTTTTATTGAATTCAAATGCTGCCCATCTGCCATGGCAACATTTGAACCCAAGTCCCTACAACATTACTTTGGTCTCTGGACTGATAATCCAGCTATAACAACAGTAGGCCAGCACCTCCCTTTAGTGCACAAACGTGCATGTATTGGTGCAAAAATGCCACTTTTGAGAATACAGTGCACAAAATGTGCACCTGCTCCTGCTGAGAATGTGTTCGGAAATCAGTTTACACTGCACATCATTTTCATCTGGTGGAGAGCTGTGGAAGCCCATTAAATGGCATGGATAGAGGAACGGCTGACTGCCAGAAGTCAGAAGACTGCCGGTTGGAATATAGGGATCTTTTTTCAGGATGATAGCCAGTGAGTAGTGAAGTTCTGCAAGGGTCAGCATTGGTACCACAACTATTCACGTTTTTTTTTAGATTAGATTACTTACAGTGTGGAAACAGGCCCTTCGGCCCAACAAGTCCACACCGACCCGCCGAAGCGCAACTCACCCATGCCCCTACATTTACCCCTTACCTAATACTACGGGTAATTTAGCATGGCCAATTCACCTGACCCGCACATCTTTGGACTGTGGGAGGAAACCGGAGCACCCGGAGGAAACCCACCCACGCAGACACGGGGAGAACGTGCAAACTCCACACAGTCAGTCGCCTGAGTCGGGAATTGAACCCGGGTCTCAGGCGCTGTGAGGCAGCAGTGCTAACCACTGTGCCACCGTGCCGCCCACGTTATACATTAACAATCTGAATAAAGGCACTGATGGTAGTAGAGTCATAGAGATGTACAACATGGAAACAGACCCTTCGGTCCAACCCGTGCATGCCGACCAGATATCCCAACCCAATCTAGTCCCACCTGCCAGCACCTAGCCCGTATCCCTCCAAACCCTTCCTATTCATATACCCATCTAGATGCCTCTTAAATGTTGCAATTGTACCAGCCTCCACCACTTCCTCTGGCAGCTCATTCCATACACGTACCACCCTCTGCGTGAAAAAGTTGCCCCTTAGGTCTCTTTTATATCTTTCCCCTCTCACCCTAAGCCTATGCCATCTAGTTTTGGACTTCCCGATCCCAGGGAAAATACTTTGCGTATTTTTCCTATCCATGCCCGTTGTTGCTCGGTTTGCAGATGACACAAAGATCGGTGGAGCGGGAGGTAGTGTTGAGAGCTGAGGAAATGGGGAGGCTGCAGAAGGACTTGGACAGGTTAGGAAAGCGAGCAAAGAAGTGGCAAAGTGTGAGGTTATGCACTTTGGTAGGAAGAATGGAAACACAGACTATTTTCTAAATGGGGAAAGGCTTTAGAAGCATAAAGGGACTTTGGAGTCCTAGTTGAGGATTCGCTTAAGGTTAACATGCAGGTTCAGTTGGCAGTTAGGAAGGAAAATACAATGTTAGCACTCATTTCAAGAAGTGCATGAATGTACTGCTGAGGCTGTATAAGGCTCTGGTTAGACTGCAATTGGACTATTATGAAGAACTTTAGGCCCTGACATTGGACGGGTCCAGAAGATGTTTCCAAGAATGATGTGGCACTTGTCACATGTGGAGCAGTTGAGGACTCTGGGTCCTTGATGGAGTTTAGAAGGATGAAAGGGGATTTCATTGCAATGTAGGTGTCCTGTGAGAACCAATTGTGTCTTTGAATTTGCAAACACTGCTGATGTTATGCAGTTATAATAGCATCAGATACTGATAAACAATTAGCAAACTACTGTAGATGCTGGAACTATGACAAAACAGAAAAATGCAAGAAACACCTAACATTAACAGAGAGAATAAACATTCTTTTTGTTTGATACAGAATATCCTTCAGTGTTGAACAAAAAATTATCTTTTCACTCAGATTTTGCTTCATCTGGCCCTGCCTTCTCGAGGTATTTATTTTGCTTCACATTACACTTCATCAATGGTCAGCTATCATTAGCTACAAAATAAATACCTTTTCAGGTTTGGAGCTTCAAATATCAACACCATTTTTCTCTCAATATATCTTTGACCTACTGTTTATTACTGGTGTCTGCTGTCATATTTTGGGCTTTTAATATGTTCTTTTTCTTTTCACTCATTATAAACAAACTCATGGAAAAGGATGATACTCAAACTGTGCTTTGTCTTTCTCTATAATATTCTAATTTTCTTGTGTTAGCTTTATTAGTTCTTTTCATGTTTAAGAAACTTCAGTAAACCTGGCAGAGAGAGAGAGAGAGTAAAGTTAACAAAAAGAGTTACTAAGGTTAAGGAGATATGATAAATAGGAAAGAGAAAGCACAGGCCTACAACTTAATGCGAAATATATTTTAGTAAGTTGCAGAACAACCTACTACTGCTAGAAAGATGACAAAGTATTTTCAATCCTTCCAGACATTGTATTCTGTATTTCCAAATTTCAATACAAAGAATGCAAACTGTCCAAACAAAAAGTTAATTCCCTGCAATACAAATGATTGACAATACTCAAACTTTTGGAAAGGTTGAAGTGCTCTGAGAGATCAGTGATATACTCCATTGCAACTTATTTGTGGACCTATTTAATAAGCTATCAGATCAATAATAACATACTTTTATTTTAATCAATGCTAATGTGGTCAGGGCTCTTCTGAATGTTTCCAGTTGTCAGCTTGACTCATTTGGCCGTCCTCCATATTATGACTCAGAAGGTTATCAATTCAACCCTATTCCAGACATAATCTAGTTTGAGAATTCAATGCTGGATGAAAAAGTATGCTGTCTCTCTTATTGAGATATCAAATTAGGGCACTGTCTGCTAGCTTACATGGCTAGAAAATCCCATGATACTGTTTTAATAAAACAGGTAATTAATGGTATACAGAAGCAAAACGCAAAGGATGCTGGCGATCTGAACGAAGAAAAGAAAGTAGTGGAAGCAGTACTTGAGCAGGCCATAGAATTCCTGCAGTGCAGAAACCCATCAAAGCATCAGCCCATCAAAGCATCACTTACCCTCCGAAGAGTATCCCATCCAGACCCACTCCCACTTTATCCCTATAGCCCTGCATTTACCATGGCTAAACCACCTAACAATAGACAATAAACAATAGGTGCAGGAGTAGGTCATTCTGCCCTTCGAGCCTGCACCACCATTCAATATGATCATGGCTGATCATCCTTAATCAGTAACATCCTGCACATCCCTGAACAGTATCAGCAATTTAGCATGACCAATCCATCTAAGCTGCACAGAGTCATAGTCATAGAGATGTACAGCATGGAAACAGACAAAAACCTCAACCTGAGCTACAGATCTTCACAAAACCGCTATGGAAACAGACACTTAGATCCAGCTTGTCCATGCCAACCAGATATCCCAACCTAATCTGGCCCTACTTGGCAGCACCCAGCCCATATCCCTCCAAACCCTTCCTATTCATATACCCATCCAAATGCCTTTTAAATGTTGCAATTGTACTTGCCTCCACCACTTCCTCTGACAGCTCATTCCATATACACACCACCCTCTGTGTGAAAAAGTTGCCGCTTAGATCCCTTTTATGTCTTTCAACTCTCACCCTAAACCTATGCCCTCTAGTTCTGGACTCCCCACCCCAGGGAAAAGACTTTGTCTATTTATCCTGTCCATGCCCCTCATGATTTTGTAAACCTCGATAAGGTCACCCCTCAGCCTCCAACACACTAGGGAAAACAGCCCCAGCTTGTTCAGCCTCTCTCTATAGCTCAAATCCTCCAACCCTGGCAACATCCTTGTAAATCTTTTCTGAACACTTTCAAGTTTCACAACATCCTTCCAATATGAAAGATGCCAGAATTGCATAAAATATTCCCAAACTGGCCTAACTAATGTCCTGCACAGCTGCAGCATGACCTCCCAACTGCTGTGCTCAATGCTCTGACCAATAAAGGAAAGCATACTAAACGCCTTCTTCCCTATCCTATCTACCTGCGATTCCACTTTCAAGGAGCTATGAACCTGCACTCCAACGTCATTCTGTTCAGTAACACTCCCTAGGACCTTACCATTACGTGTATAAATCCTGCTAAGATTCGCTTTCCTAAAATGCAACACCTCACATTTATCTGAATTAAACTCCATTTGCCACTTCTAGACCATTGGCCCATCTGGTCAAGATCCTGTTGTAATCTGAGGTAACCTTCTTCACTGTCCACTACACCTCCAATTTTGGTGTCATCTGCAAACTTACTAACTGTACCTCTTATGCTCGCATCCAAATCATTTACATATTACAAATAGTGGTGGACCCACACTGATCCTTGGTCACAGGTCTCCAGTCTGAAAAACAACCCTCCACCACCAGCGTCTGTCTTCTACCTTTGAGCCAGTTCTGTATCCAAATGACTAGTTCTCCCTGTATTCCATGAGATCTAACCTTGCTAACCAGTCTCCCATGGGGAACCTTATCGAACGTCTTATTGAAGTCCATATAGATCACGTCAACCACTCTGTCCTCATCGATCCTCTTTGTTACTTCTTCAAAATACTCAAACAAGTTTGTGAGACATGTCTTCCCACACACAAAGCCATATTGACTATCCCTAGTCTTTGCCTTTCCTGTCCCTCAGGATTCCCTCCAACAACATGCCCACCACTGGCGTCAGGCTCACGTTCTATAGTTCCCTGGCTTGTCCTTGCCACTTTTCTTGAATAGTGGCACCATGTTTGCCAACCTCCAGTCTTCCGGCACCTCACCCATCACTATCAATGATATAAATATCTCAGGAAGGGGCTCAGCAATCACTTCCCTAGCTTCCCACAGAGTTCTAGGGTACACCTGATCGTGTCCTGGGGATTTAAACAATTTTATGTGTTTCAGGACATCCAGCACTTCCTTCTCTGTAACATGGATATTTTTCAAGATGTCACCACCTACCTCCCCACATTCTATATCTTAAATGTCCTTCTCCACAGTAAACACTGATGCAAAATACTCATTTAGTATCTTCCCCAAGTCCTGCAGCTCCATACAAGGGTAACTTTGTTGATCTTTGAGGGGCACTATTCTCTCCCTAGTTACCCTTTTATCCTTAATGTATTTGTAAAAAGCCTTTGGATTCTCCTTAATTCTATTTGCCAAAGCTATCTCATGTCCCCTTTTTGCCCTCCTGATTTCCCTCTTAAGTATACTCCTACTGTCTTTATAATCTAAGGGTTCACTCGATCTCTCCTGTCTATACCTTACATATGATTCCTCCTTTTGCTTAACCAAACCCTCAATGTTTCTAGTCTTCAGCATTCCCTGCACCTACCAGCCTTTCCTTTCACCCTATCAAGAATATATTGTCTCTGGATTCTTGGTATCTCACTTCTGAAGGCTTCCCATTTTCCAACCGTCCATTTACCTGCAAACATCTGCCCCCAATCAGCTTTTGAAAGTTCTTGCCTAATACCATCCAAATTAGCCTTCCTATAATTTTTCAATGTGGTTTATCCTTTTCCATTACTATTTTATAACAAACAGAATTATGGTCGCAGGCCCCAAAGTGCTCCCCCACTGACACCTCAGTCATCTGCCCTGCCTTATTTCCCAAGAGTAGGTCAAGTTTTGCACCTTCTCTACTAGCTACATCTACATACTGAATCTGAAAATTTTCTTGTACAAAATAACAAATTCCTCTCCATCTTAACCCTTAACACTATGGCAGTCCCAGTCTATATTTGGAAAGTTAAAATCCCCAACCATAACTACCCCATTATTCTTACAGATAGCTGAGATCTCCTTACAAATTTGTTTTGCAGCTTCCCACTGACTATTAGGAGGTCTATAATACAATTCCAATAAAGTGATCATGCCTTTCTTATTTCTCAGTTCTACCCAAATAACTTCCCTGGATGTATTTCTGGGAACATCCTTCCCTCAGTACAGCTGTAATGCTATCCCTTATCAAAAACACCTTTGGACTGTGGGAGGAACTTGGACCACCCAGAAGACACCTACACAGACAAGGGGAGAATGTGCTGACTCCACACAGATATTCATCCAAGGATGGAATTGAATCCAGGTCCCTGGCTCTGTGAGGCAGCAGGGTTAACCAGTGAACAACAGACTTCTTTCTGAGTGGTGTTGTCTCTGCAGGTGTGCTGTCTCAGCCACGATGGTTCCCCTTGTGCCTGTATCTCTCCCCCTGTCCCCATCCCTAACCCCACAGCACCTCACACATGAAGAAAAGCAAATCAGCAACATTTGTGTAGAAAGAAATAGTTCATGTTTTGAATCCAATGACTCTGCTTCAGAATTGAAGGGGACTGAGAAAGGGACGTTTTATGCGAAAATCAAAAGTACTTCCAAATAAACCTGTTGGACTTTAACCTGGTGTTGTGTTTTTAACAGCACCTATAAAGACAAATCAAAGTTAATGTATCTGCGTGGGCTTCGTCCAGGTGCTCCAGTTTCCTTGCACAGTGCAAAAGTGCGCAGCTTAGGTGGATTGTCCATGCTAAATCGCCGATAATGTTCAGGGACGTGCAGCTGAGGTGGGTTAGCAATGGGAAATGCAGGGCGACAGTGATAGGGTGGGGGTGGGTCTGGGTGAGATACTCTTTGGAGGGTGGGTGTGGCTTCGATGGGCTAAATGGCCTGTTCCTGCATTGTAGGAATTCTATGGCCTGGTCAATTATTGTTTCTAGTACTTCTTAGTTCAGATCTCCAACATTCACAGCGTTTTGCTTTTATATACCATTAATTACCTGTTTTATTAAAACAAAACCTGCTGAGCATAGAACATAGAAAAGCACAGCACAGAACAGGCTTTTGGGCCCATGATGTTGTGCTGAGATGTAATCCTAATGTAAAATATAGTACCCCTCAACTCACTGCTATCCATGTGCATGTCCAGCAGTCGCTTAAATGTCCCCAATGACTTCACTTCCACCACCTCAGCTGGCAACATATTCCATGCATTCACAACTTTCTGCGTAAAGAACTTACCCCGATGTCTCCTTTATACCTTCCTCCTAATATCTTCAAACTATGACTCCTCGTACCAGTCAATCCTGCCCTGGGGAAAAGTCTCTGGCTATTGAATTTCCAGCAACTTCCATTTTTGTTGTTGATGGTTTTTATATTGTTGACAAAGGGGGAGGATGACCAACGCAAAAGACAATGGGAGTGCTAATGGTAGTAAAGGAGTGCTAGTTGTGACAAATAGGTGTTAAATTTTTGGTGTGTAAATTAGTCAGCTATGCTGGGATAAAACCCATACATGGCCGTACATGGTGAGGTGTGGTTGTGTTGCAATTAAAATGGGGGCCAGTGTTTTAGGTCTGAAGCTGTTGAAGTCAGTGAGTCCCAAAAATTATAAGGTAGGTGTACTGGTATAGCGTCTAACCCATTTCCAAGCTTATCTTGAGTTTGGCTAGAATACTGAAGCAGACCCAGGGATGGAAATGGAGCATTTCTTGGAAAGCTAAGCAGCTGAAAGGTCAGATTCAGGTTGGAATGTTCCAAAGAAAATCAGCACTCACTCATTCACTTAGGCACTTTACTTGCTTCAGAACTCAACATTGAGTTTAAGAACTATCCTCCATTTTGATGACATCCCCTTTCCCCATCACCATGTCTTGTTTGCATGGATTTGCCCATAGCAGGGCTCACGTATTTTTCTATTACTCACACTTACCATTGCATTTTCATCTCAAAACCTCTTTTGCTACCATTAAACTCCCTTTGTCTCTTATTCATGGCACCTTTGCGATTTGTTGCACTCATTCTTTTTCCTCCTTTGTCAACAGTATAAAAACCATCATTTTTCAGCTCCTTTCAGTTTGAAAGAAGAGTGATTGAAGACAATACATTAATGCTGCTCCTCTCTCCACACGTGCTGCCAGACCTGGCAAGTATCTCCAACACTTTGTTTTTAATTTCATTGAATTCTGGACACCAAACACTACCAACATCACTGATCAGCTGAGTTCCGATTTTAACAGGGAACAGAAATTGGTCAGGTGGGGTGGAGGGTTGCAATAGTTTCTATTTAAAATATCAATCCAGCTCCTATGACATAAATACCTGAAATCACATAAGGTGCTTTAGATAGTTGTTGACAAGCTCCTTTCAAGAGTAAAAATCACACAACACCAGGTTATATTTCAACAGGTTTGACTGGAAGCACTAGCTTTCGGAGCACCGCTCCTTCATCAGGTAGTTGTGGAGGACACATCTGTAAGGCACAGAATTTATAGCAAAAGTTTACAGTGTGATGTAACTGAAATGATACATTGAAAAATACCTTGATTGTTTGTTAATTCTCTCATCTGTGAGAATGACCATGATAGTTTCACTTCTTTCATATGTAAATCACAAAATTTTTTTTAAAAATTACATTCTGTTTAACTGTAACAATTGGTGTCAGGCCAGATAAGATGTTGAAGGTGTTAGCCCCTGTGTTCTGTTGTCTGTGCCATAATGTTTAGACGGATTCTATTCTAAAAAATGAGTTAACAGAGTCTTACATAGATTCATAGATTGAGCAAAGTACAATGGAACTGCAAGTACAAATTCACCCCACAAAACATATATGTATGTATGTGTGTGTCTGTCTGGGATGGGGGTTGTGAGGGTCTGTGAGAGAGAGTGTATATAGAGTCATAGAAATGTACAGACACATACACTCCCACATTCACACACATGCACCCTCTCACAGACATAGATCCCTTTACATTCACACACATACATATACACTCTCTCACACAGACACTCCGAAACCTCCATCCCACACACACACATGCATGCACACATATACGTTTTGTGGGGTGAATTTGTACTTGCAGCATTACTTTGCTCAAAAACTGCATGAATCCATTTTGCTATAAATTCTATGCCTTACAAATGTGTCCTCCACAACCACCTGATGAAGGAGCGTCGCTCCGAAAGCTCGTGTGCTTCCAATTAAACCTGTTGGACTACAACCTGGTGTTGTGTGATTTTTAACTTTGTACATCCAAGTCCAACACCGGTCCAGTTCAAATCATCCTTTCAAGATGGTATTATTAAGGTTATTGACTCAATTTTGAGACCATAATTTCTCCATTAACCCCAGACAAGAAGACTCCAAATTAAGCACAGAGTGAAAAATTTCCTAATGTGAGTCCTAAATGTACTTCTCGCACGTTTGAACCAGTGTCCCCTTGACTCACTATCAATTTTCTACTAATTAATTTCTCTGGTCTATCTTTCCTACATCATCCATTGGGATACAGTTTTTTGTTGAAAAGCTAAATTACTTTGCCGCCGCACTCAAGGAATACTTACCCAGTTTACCTCATCTTGCTAGTTCTTGATCCTTTTCAAATTCTTCTCATGATACTCGTCACGATCCTTCCTTCAGTCTCCCCATGCTAACTCTCCCCATTTTTCTGTCTCTGCCCCACCTCCCCTCCTGCTGGGCAATGCTTGGTCATTCTAAACAACCCTGTAGCAAAAGATCACAAACACTTTGCCATCTTTGCACAAAATTATTCTAAACATTCCTAATGAATCCAAAGGCCACTGAAGTAATCCTTTCCTGATCGCAGAGCATCCAGTTACAGTTGTGGCTGCTGCTGACAAAGTTTAACTGCTCAGAATAAACCACATCTCAGCTGTTTGTTCTATGTGATATTACTAAATTGATGCTGCTATTCACTGTAATTACTGACCATGATCAACAGACTGATGTTATGATTTACAATGTGGCATCTTTAACTACACTTATGTTTGATTGGAGCTCAAACTTACTCTGCACTGCAATTCTGAAATATAATGATTTTGTGTATATTTATAATTTATAGAAATGTTAAATAATCCACGAGTTCTTCTCTATTTTGGAATGTATTCACAAATGGTTACCAAAAACAGCCTATAGAAAAAACACAAACAAGTAGAGTGGGCATTACAAATCTGAAATACAAAGAGCAAATGTTGGAAATATGGGAAAATTTCAGGTCAACGACCTTATATCAGCATTTCCTGTTTTAATGTCTTAAATGAATTATTTGGTGAAATGGTCTCTCCTTACAAACTGAATTCCATGGTTCCCAGAAATTGATGCATGATCCCCTTTTATGCCATTTAATTCATACCTTTCCATGGTCTTTTTTCATGTGAGAAATGTAGTCCTCTCGTTCAGGAAACCATTCCTCGCAGTCTTGACACATCCAACCAGGGTTATTTGCTTTTGAGCGGCTCCCAGTTTTCCTCACAGCCACTGAAGGTTTCTTCCCAAGCCGGTCAGTGCCATTAACAGCATTCCCGTCAGTTTTGTTCGGTCCCGCTGATGTAATTAATGGCTTTGTGACCAATGGTTGTTGAGGTCCCAGGTTGGGAGGACCCTCAATACTCTTGAGGATGCCATGCACAGTCTACAATATGAAAAGAAAATGAGGATTAGAGATTGTCATTATTACATTTATTCTGCTGGGACAAAACTTTGGAGCAAAAGTTATTTAAAGTTGAAATATTTCAACATTCATATCTTGTGACCACAACCACAAGAAAAAGGGTGGAGCCATTTTAAAACAAAACCCAGTGATCCAGCACAGTTGACTAATGCTACTAAATGTAGTGAATGTTGATTGTGGGTGACAATTTGTAAGAGAGTGCAATTTTACAGGTGGGGTGGTGGTGGATGATGTGGAGGCAGTGCCGCGTATTGCTTGTGCCCAGTTTCCAGCCCAACATGAAACCACATGACTTCAAATGTATGTCCCAGAACAATCATATGCAGGAGGCAAAATTGACAGGGTAATTATGAAAATTCCATCTCTCAGGAAGAGGAAGTCTTGCCAATCTGATGAGCCAGCAGCTAATTATCTCAACAGCTTCAGAGGTCAGTAGTGGTCACAGCTGGACTACAAGCAGCCCAAAGGGGTATCTGGATGGTGGTCAATTCGAGAGGTAAATCCAAGCATCTTTATCAGAGGGGAGATTGACGATGCGGGGTGGGGGTTAAGGAGGAGGAATGTGGACGGCAGTCAAGATTTGGATGCCAGGGTGAAGTTGCTAATGGTAAGCACAGGGAATTCCTCAAAGGAAGAACGCCACTCGTTTCTCACCTATTCACCCGAAAAGATGAAGTAGTGGTTAGCTTCCTTCAACTGACTTCCACAGCTGCACAAATGATTGCGCTGGGGTGGAAACATACCTTTAACTTGCCATTAATCAGCAGGTTATAGTCTCAATAGATTCAAGGTTAGAGAGGTCCATTATATTGTGGGGGCAATCCTGGGGGTGAGGAGAAAAGTGATGTGCAAGCCCCTGTTCAATCTCACATGACCCCTTTCTGACTGCAGACACCCTGACTGGCAGGATCAGACATTACCAACACCCCTACCACTACTCCCAAGTATCAGTTTGGACACAGTGGCAGTACTCTCATCCCTGAATTGTAAGGCCATAGTTTTTAACACCATTGCTAAAAGTCTAGCACATTGTGTAGGGTGGCACTTGAGAACTGCTTGTGTCAGGTGAGCCGCTTTTTGGATGAGATATTAAACATTTGCCTAGTTGAGAGTGTGGTGTTGGAAAAGAACAGTCAGCCAGGCAGAGGAGCAGGAGCATCAATGTTTCGGGCATAAGCCTTCATCAGGGATGAGGCTTGTGAGCCAAGGCAGGTGGGAGATAAATGGGAGAGGGTGGTGGGGCTGGGGGGAAGGTGCGATAGGTGGATGAAGATGGGGGTGAAGGTGATAGGTTGGAGAGGAGGGTGGAGCGGACAGGTGGAAAGGAAAATGGATAGGCAGGACAATTCAAGAGGGCAGCGCCAAATTGGAAGGTTGTATCTGGGATAAGGTGGGGGGGGGGTGAAATGAGGAAACTGGTGAAATCCACATTGATCCCATGTAGTTGGAGGGTCCCAAAGTGGAAGATGAGGTGTTCTTCCTCCAGGCAGCGGGTGGTAAGGGATTGGCAATGGAGGAGGCCCAGGACCTGCATGATCTTGGAGGAGTGGGAGGGGGAGCCCATGGGTTGGTGGGGGTTGATTCATGCATGTGTCCCGGAAATGTTCTCTGAAGTGTTTCGCAAATAGGTGTCCTGTCTCCCAATGTGGAAGAGACTGCATTGGGAGCAATGGATACAGTAAATGATGTGCGGAAGTGCAGGTAAATCTCTGACTAATGTGGAAGGCTCCTTTGGGGCTTTGGACAGAGGTGAGGGGGAAGGTGTGGGTGCAGAGTTTTCAATTCTTGCAGTGGCAGCGGAAGGTGCCGAGAGGGAAGGGTGGGTTGGTGGAGGGGCATCGGCCTGACAAGGGAATCGCGGAGGGCATAGTCATAATGGGACACAGCTAGGTGTGGAGAGGGAAATATATCCCTGGTGGTGGGGTCTGTTTATAGGTGGCAGAAATAACGGAGGATGATGCGATGTATCTGGAGATTGGTGGGATGGAAGTGAGGAACGGGGATTCTGTCCTTGTTGTGGTTGGAGAGATGGGGTTCAAGGACAGAGGTATGGGAAGTGGATGAGATGCGCTGGAGGCCATCGTCAACTACATGGGAAGGGAAATTGCGGTCTTTGAAGGAGGTCATCTCGTGTGTTCTGTGGTGGAATTGGTCCTCCTAGGAGCAGATGCGGCGGAGGTGTAGTCCAGGTAGCTGTGGGAGTCGGTAGGTTTGTAGATGTCTGTGTTAAGTTGGTCACCATTAACGGAGATGGAGGGGTCCAGGAAGGGGAGGGCCTTAACTGGTCTCAGCTATGTCTGTCTTTTCATCTGGTACGTGGAACAGTCCATCTTCCGCGGCTATACTGGCACCATTCCCCACCTTTTCCTCTGCTACATCGATGACTGTATCGGCGCCACCTCATGCTCCAAGTTGAACAATTCATCAATTTCACTAACATGTTCCACCCCGACCTTAAGTTCACCTGAACCATCTCGGACATCTCCCTCCGTTCCCTGGATCTCTCCATCTCCATTAATGGTGACTGACTCAACACGGATATCTATTTCAAACCCACCAACTCCCACAGCTACCTGGACTACACCATCCTCCTACTCTGCCTCTTGTAAAAATGCTATCCTTTATTCCCAACTCCTCCGCTTTGGCTGCATCTGATCCAAGGAGGGTCAATTCCACCACAGAACACAACAGACGGCCTCATTTCCCCTCCCATGTGGTCAATGATGCTCTCCAGCATGTCTCATCCATTTCCTGCACCTCTGCCCTCGAACCTCACCCCTCCAACTGCATTAAGGACAGACCCGCCTGGTCCTCACCTTCCACCCCACCAACCTCTGCGCATATTGCATCATCCTCCGCCATTTCCACCACTTACAAACTGACCGCCACCACCAGGGGTATATTTCCCTCCCCACCCCTATCTGCATTCTGTAAAGACCATTCCCTCCATGATTCCCTTGAAAGGTCCATGCCCCCCAGCGACCCATCCTCCCCTCCTGGCACATCCCCCTGCCATCGCAAGAATTACAAAACCTAGCCCACACCTCCCCCTTCACCTCCGTCCGAAGTCCCAAAGGAGTCTTGCACACCTGTCAGAGATTTAGCTGCACTTCCATAAACATCATTTACTGTATCCATTGCTCCCAATACTGTCTCTCCTACACTGAGGAAACAGGATGCTTAGTTGCGAAACACTTCAGGAAACATCTCCGGGACACATGTGCGAAGCAAACTCACCATCCCAGTGGTCGAACAGTTCAGCTCCCCCCTCCCACTCCCCCAAGGACAAGCAGGCCCTGGGCCTCCTCCATCGCCTTACCACCCTCCTCCAAACTCTTACCACCCGCTGCCTGGAGGAAGAATGCCTCATCTTCCACCTTGGGACTTTCCAACCACATGGGATCAATGTGGATTTCACCAGTTTCCTCATTTCCCATCCCCCACCTTACCCTAGATCCAAGCTTCCAACTGGGCACAGCCCTCATGACCTGTCCTACCTGTCTATCTTCCTTCCCTCCAATTCGCTCCACTCTCCTCTCCGACTTATCACCTTCACCTCCACCTTCATCTACCTCTCACGCTCTCCGTTACCTACCCCCCAGCCTCACCCCCTTCCATTTATCTCTCAGCTCCCTTGGCCCATACGTCGCATTCCTGATGAAGGGCTTATGCCTGAAATGTCACATCTCCTGCTCCTCAGACCTGCTGTGCTTTTCCAGCATGACACACTCAGCTCTGACCTCCAACATCTGTGGTCCTTACTTTCTCCTACATTTGCCAATTGCAAGTGACACCAACACATGATTACTGAAGAATAAGGGGATTCTGCTTGTGTCCTGGCAAATATTTATCCTTCAGCCAATGCCACTAAAGCAGATTACTAGGTTAGTGTCACATTTCTGTCAGATCACGCTGTGCAAACATTGAGTGTCATGTTTCTTTGCATCATCACCATGACTACACTTGGTAAGTAATCCATCCGCTGTATAGCTTGTTGGGACATCCTGCAGTAGTGAAATTTATAAATGCACTCCTTTTGCCTTTCTTCAACACTTGAAAATGAGCTGCTGAAGCATCTGGACTGAGACTAGCAATCCAAAAGGAACATTCAAGCCTTCATTAATCACCATAATTCAAAATATCAGAGCAAATAGGCAGGAATCTTAGCAACAGTCTGAGAATGAATCTAACAAAATAATTTACCTATTTTCATTAGTAAATATATCATCAATGGGAGGGATATACCTTAATGTGTTCCACCATCAGCTGCTTCTGTGCATATAGCAATGCACAATCCGGGCACTTGAAGACGGCAACTTTCTGCTTCGCAACATGTTGATCAAAATGGCTGCATAGCAAGGTTTGCTGAGTAAACACTGTGTCACACATGGAGCATTTGTAGATTATTCTAAAAACAAGAGGGGAAATTAGCATGCATTTTCCAGTACTTCAAGACTAGCAACTATTTTGCATCCATTTCTGTAAAAGAATGATTAGATATTTGAATTAATTACAGGCTGGGAACAATACAGCCTCATCTGTTCCATCACATTATTAAATTTAATTATGGCATTATTCTGGCTGCAATATGTCCAAAAGTGATTATGAGATGAGACTGCACACTAGGAAGAAAATGGTTTACATTCTCCTGATTTCAAAGCATGCAGAAACACTTCAATGAACTGCACTGTTAATTAATCATACTTTATCTTTCCCATCTATAAAGTTTACATCTAAGCTTTGTCTTTTCTTGGAAAAATACAGATATAATTCGTTCCAACTGTTTCATGGGTAACTTAATTTAACTAATGCCAGTCTGAGACAATTGGATTTCTCACAGGGGTTGAGTGTTGATTTTTGTCTCAATGTTATGCTCCAGCTCAGTTACATGTACTTGGCTTTCAATTTCAACTCCTATGTTACCAACATACAAAAGGAGCGATGATGCCATTGACTGAACGTCCAGTGAACCTTCGTCAGTGTATACAGTGGATTACATAAACAAAGTTAGTTAAGCAAGATAAATTAGGCCAAAAGCTTACCTTACCTACCAATCAGCAAATACAGTAAATCTGCCCATTATTGATAAATTGATAAATCACACTAAGATTTCCTATCTTGGAATTAAAGATGAGATTTTCAGATGGTGTCATATCTACTAATGTCAGAAAAAGCTTTATCATGTAATTGTGTGCTTTTTTACCTCATGATGTAATTGGCTGCATAAATTACATGTGACTACACTTCGCAAATATTGTATTGGCTGTGAAACATTTTAATTATTCTGAGATCGTGAGCAACTATACAAATGAAGGTACTTCCTTTCCCAATGGAATTCAAGGAAAGCTGTCCATTTAAAATTGATTTGAACAGCTCTCAATAATCTTAACGTAATTGTTTGACTAAAAGATGAAATTATGTTGTGAGGAAAACAGTCTGGATACCACGGGTCTTAATTGCCAAACCATAAAATCAGTCTTGACTCTAAAGCTTTGATCCTTCCGGTGCGACACTATTTTCAATATCATGCACCACTGATCACAAACAAAACGAAGGGGAAAATTTTACATCAACACTTTTCCAAAGCTCTTCATTCATAAACATCCACATCAAACAAAATCATGAGCTGACAATATTCTAAAATGTCAAGAATACAAATGGTTTTAATGGTTTTATTCTGGAGACGTCTCTATTTCACATTTTGATGATTCATTTGCTAAATGTCTCTAGCAACCTTCTACCAAACAGGTACTTATTTTGTATGCTGGCTTTACATCTTTGAATAGAACACATTTACTGAAAGTTAGGGGAGGGCAAAAATGATCACTGCCATTTTAACCACACTAAGATACGCTAATATTTCCTATTTTGGAATTAAAGATGAGATTTTCAGATGGTGTCAGAAAAAGCTTTATCATGTAATTGTGTGTTTTTTAACCTCATTATCTACGCAAGAGAGATTGCGTGCACATAACTCGCAAATGCATATGGTAAGCGAGATGACAATTCTTTACTCTAGTGAGGTTTTATAGGGCCCAAGGTTCTAGCACCATAATTAACAGTATCTGGACACGACATCAGACACTGCAAGCTGGGAACTGCCCAGAAGTGTGTGGTGATCGTCCCCAGTAGCTACGAGATGCCTGTGAAGAAGCGAAAGCTGGCATCCAGGTTTAGTGACACTGACTGCCAACTGCTGCTGGAAGGATTCATTGATAGGAGGGACATCCTCTGACCATGAGATTGCCCAGGAGGCCATCTCATCAAACCCAGTTGCCCTGGGTCCAGATAACAACCCAGATCCGTGGCAATAGTTCTCACACTGAAATGGCAAGCAGTGCTGGTGGAAAATGTCTGACCAGCAGTTAAGGGGCAACTGGCACCATCATCTCTCTACCAGCTCACACTGGCAGGGCCTTAACTCTGCCACTGCACAGGCAGCACAGAAAGGCACCCAGCCTGTCAGCCTCACATGGAGAAAGTGAGGACTGCAGATGCTGCAGATCAGAGTTGAGAGTGTGGTGTTGGAAAAGCACAGCAGGTCAGGCAGCATCCAAGGAGAAGGAGAGTCAACATTTCAGGCATAAGTCCTTCTCCAGGAATATGCCAGCCTCACAGGCATGATAGGACACACAATGACTCTCTGCCAATTCATGCCCTCAAAGTATATAAACACTTTCTGCCCAGTGTGCTTCCCAATCAATGCTCATCCACTTGCAAGTGTATGCATCCATTCCATCATACTCAATCCTTCTCTTTATTTCATTGCAGGTAAACAGCAATGAAATCATAATTCTCATTCCTTTTGAAGAAGGAGCACTACAGATGGTTAATGAAGACCACGGCCTTTATTGTGGCACCAGAGTGACAGGAATAGACCTACAACCCATTGAGCAACATGAATATGTACAGAGGGCAAACACGTTGACCTGTGTAAGCTACTCTGCAACTTCCATACCTAACTTTTTTTTCTCTTCACTTCTTCAGTAAATGCAGCATCCAGCCCTAGGCCCAGTGCAAGAAGTCACAGTCTGAGCCATTCTAAACCAGCAATACCTCTAAACAGGAAACCTCTGAATGCTCAGGGGCACACAGAAAAGACATTCACCTGACCCTCCACCAACATAGAGATTGTCATCTCAGTAGTTACATTGGCTACAGCAGTCCCAGGGACACAATCTGGGAACACATCACTGAAACCTATCCAGAGTCAGTGGAGACAGAAACATCCAAAGTCTGTCAAATCAAAGGAATGCTGAAGAGCAGACACCTGCTCAGACTCATGAAGATCTTCTTCCTCAGACTTTTCCTGTCATTCCTGCATATCCTCCTCAGCCAACACCTCCAAACTTTTGCAACTGAGGTTCTGGGGAGTGCAACATCATTATGATGCAGGAGATCTGGCCTGAGGTTTAACACAGCTCATTTTCATAAAGTCTATGATCTGTTCCACAATGGACCAGGTTGAAGCATGGACAGCGTTGTTTGTATCTCTCCTCGATAGTAGGCAGAGCACTTCCAAAATGTGTCATCAACTGAACATGGAGGGGAGTATCCCTTGTCACCTAGCAACCATCCTTGAATGAGCCAAAAGCCTTCGAAAGTATCTGGCACCTGTGAGTGGCCCAGGGTGTGATAGTTATGGCAGCTCTCTGGATATCTTGTGCAGATTGCATTGACAAGCTGTTCTGGTCACAAATGATTTGAACATTAAGAAAATGGAGTTCTATTCAGTTGACACTGGCTGATGGTTGATAATTGGGCACTCCAACTGCTATCTGGTTGCAATCAGTTGTATCCCGAACCTGTGGGAAAGCAGTAACTGTTGAGAATCCTTATATTACTGCTGCCTACATCCTGTGACAAAGGAGGGCGCATACAAAGAAAGCATCAGTGTCATGCCAATGCACTTCTGAGGTGAAGACCAGAAATACCTCAGGGGGTTCTAGAACAATCCACAGAAAAAGAAAATAAGGGCAGCTGTTATCTTTATGTTTTTCGAAATGGGGTTGCCACCCAGTCTTTTTAACCAGACGATCTATGGCTAGCAGCTGGCATACAGCTATGACATGGTGGCTTGGAACATTCTGAGTCATCTGCAATACTGCCTCTCACTCATTACCAGGTAGCTGCACCTAAATGTGCTTTGAGCAAGAGCTCGCCTTTGACTCTTTATCTCGTTCCTTCTCAGTCGGCACACTGTTCAGCAGCTGCTGCTGTTGTATTCGGTGATGGTTCCTTTAGGACTGCAAGATCTATTAATGAGTTGATCTGTGCATGGTCCTTTCACTTTCAGGAGATCTGTGAGAACATTAAGTGAAAAGCACAATTTTTGTAAAGGGTTGCTTTCCCCTAACATCGTTCCACATGAAACTTCAGGTATTCCCTGACCCTGTGTTAGTCTCAAACCTGTCCAACTGACATGCGCTCCATGTGATTCAGCAATGCTCTGATTCCTGGCAGTTCATTGCCACCAACCGCACCAGAGCTTGGAGGCATCTATTCCAGCAGGATTACGCTCTAACTATACAACCTTGGCCATGCACATTATTAATCCTGAGGTAAAAAAGGTGGTCCAAGAAAATGCCAATATGGTCAAGACATGATGCTGTTTCCATGAGCCAGCTCCCGCTCCCACACCCACTACCCCCCTCCCCCCACCACCAACTCAACTCAAAAGGTACCATGAGTCCTCTCCAAGCAGCCTCTATTTTATATGTGAGATAGAGCAGTTGCTATGTAATATTTTGCGACCGTTATGACATTGTGGCATCGCCAATGGGAACCATTAGATTTTATGTGACTGAACATTACTCCTTTGACTCTGACTGACCTGTGTGCACAAGATGCCAATCAGGCCATTCTCACTCAGTACTTTGGGACAGCAGGTCAGAATTCTATAAAAGGAGGTAGAGGAAAAAAGAAAGTCCAGTTTGGACTAATGTGATCATCATATTCTGAGATGCGACTTGAATCTGGACTTTCTGGCCCAGAGGAGGAGTACTACCATTGTGCTACAATACCCTTAAGATGAAAAGAGGTAGGTTTGTATTTAATCAACCTATTGGGAATGCAATGACACACTTCCATGACAGCTGGGATTTGACCCTGGACTTTCCAGCCCAGAGGGAGGGAGACTACCATCATGACGTATGTTGACATGCTGGCTAAGTGGGAATTGAAGGCAGTTGTTTCACATTTATTAATCACTGAACTCCTAATTACTGGAGTAGCTTTTTAAATAACTTTGCATTTCAGCCATTTCACCTTTCTAGGGAAACAGGAAGGGGTGCTCTTATGGTTCAGTGGTAGTGCCCCTACCCCTAGACCAAGAAACCCAGGGTCAAGCCCCATCTGCTCTGGATTAGATCAGATTAGATCCCCTACAGTATGGAAATGGCTCTTCGGCCTAACAAGACCCTCCGACGAACAACCCATCCAGACCCACTCCCCCACCCTACATTTACCCCTGTCCCTAACACTATGGGCAATTTAGTATGGCCAATTCACCTGACCTACATCTTTGGACTGTAGGAGAAAACTGGAGCACCCGGAGGAAACCCATGCAGACACGGGGAGAACATGCAAACTCCACACAGACAGTCACCTGAGGTGGGGATCGAACCTGGGTCCCTGGCGCTGTGAGGCTACAGTGCTGACCACTGAGCCACTGTGCTCCAGTATTGTGTCATAATGTTTCTGAACAGGTTGTTTAAGAAAATATCCAAGGAGAACAGTTATTTACCCTTTTCACTGTTGGTGTTGCTTTGTCAATATTGAAAGCTTATTATGCATTTTTTTTGATCAACATGGTGAGCTTCAGAACTTTCGTTACCACAGTGACTTGCAGGCTCCCTCCTTACCCACAGTTTCACCCTCCCCTGCCCACCCCTCCATGGCTCTTACTGTATCACAATCCCTGTTTCTCCAGTGATCCTGTGTCCCCCTCCCCTGCCCATTTCACTTCTGCTCTTTTTCTTTTAAACAATATTCTCCATTTACTCCCATTGCACACCTGTAATCTCCCACTCAGAATGACCAGAAGTGAGTTTAGCACTGGCTAGTCTCCCCACATCAACCCCACACCCCATAGTGCTAGATTCCACTCTACTATATTCATTTATGCTGTGGCTGTAAACATTCTCTCCATTAGCAAAGGCATCCAGGCCAGTCCCCAGAATTGATCGGCATGTAGCATCAATAATGCTCAGAAAATCTCTGGTGTGTGTCTAATCTGGCCTCCTGGCTGACTGCAGTCCATTCCCAAAGAAACTTTGCAGGACATCCCAATTGACAGCAACTCACTTCACCTGGACTGTACTTGAAGGATGGTTCTGACTGACCGGGCAGCAAGGCCTGGACTAATTTAGCTTGTCTTTCATGACTGATTGTGGCCCAATCCTTGGACTTAGTTTGGGTCAACTGTTTGACTAAGAACAAGGAAATGGCTGTGGAAGTGAATAATTACTTCGCGCCAGACTATAAATGATCCAATCTCTGAACAGACTGTGATGGTATTCCCTGATGAACTGAGCATCCACTTGTTCCATTAATCAGTAAACACGCCTTCCCTTTGTCTTTCCCACATCCTCATGTGCTGGGTTTGCTGTGTATGCAGCTGATACCTATGATGCCTGTGCCCTTCAGCAACACGCACCCTGCTTTCACATTGACACTTTGTCATTTCCGACAATCACGTGCTCCTGCCTTCACTTCCCCGCTGAAGTGTTCCTCTCTGCCACAAGCTGCTGCTTGCCTTCAGCGACATGTGCCAGCTGTGAGACAAAAGCTGCTGCTATACCCTGACCATGAGTGTGTCAATGTGAAGGTGAAGCTGATACATTCCCACTCTCCCGATTAACAATGGACCAGAACATATTCTGCCTTGCCTCAATGGCAACACCTTACAACAAAAATAAGAGACAAGGGATATGAGGAAGATTTTTTATGGATACAGCTAAAGCTATGTATTTACCTGAACTGGAAGCAGAAACGCAATAGGTACTCACTAGGTTTGTGCGGTTGAGTATCCTGATTGTGAAGGAGAAGTTAATTTTGCAACCTGTGCAATTATTGAGATGAAATGCATGCAGATAGATCTTTTGCCATCTAATGGCTAGAACATCATTTCATCGTCTGAAGAGGGAGGATTTAACTGCAAATGTTTGTCTCACTGGTGAGAATCTGACGTTTGGACTCTCGTACATTATTCTCACCAGCTTAGGGGTAGGAAAGATGTGCATAGACCACCTGTATGAAAAATGCACCATCGATTCAGTTTAGAAGTAAATTTTTGGTTTTCAGTGCTCAAAAACACAAGTATTGCTTTATTCCTTCAAATCAAATTATTGGTGTAGACAGTGATAGGAGCTTGGCAAACTATTTTACACCTCTCCCAATTTTTACTTGCATTTGAATTTGCTCACACATTTCACTTTAGCACATAAAATCAATATATACCCAAATCAATCTCTTTTCAGGAGCACTAGCAAGTATCATTTTCATTTGGCTTCTAGCAGTAAAAATTCCTGGAAGAATAATGTTATTGGTTAAAAGACAGCAGATATTCATGATATTCAGGTAAAATATTTATTTTAAATTAGCAAATATTCCACAAGTCAGAATATCAACTCAAGTCTTAAATCAGAGACTGAGAAGAGATGCTTCACTCAAGGGTGACAGAGAGGGAACAATACAATCCCACTATTTTGGACACTTATGTATGACTGGTTTACAGACAGCAGAAGCTTGGCTGTGGGCTGTCTGTCTCATTTGTCACTTAGAGAATGTGGCATTGGAGGAGAGAGAAAAAATCGTACTGGAGCTCACCAAGAATCTGACATGCATACTGAGGTTAAGGAAACACGTTCCTCATCATTTTAATTTCCTGAATTTCATGAATGTTCCCAGGTGTGGGGAAATTGTTAAAGTCTACAATCAATGATAGAGTAATCGAACACTGCAAAGTTTCAGTCAATCAGGGAGAGCATGGATTTATGACACATAGGTCATGCCTGACAAACCTCAATTAATTCTTTGAAGCAGTGACAGGGGAATGTCTATGGATGCTGGTTATATGGACTTTCAGAAGGTATTTGATGAAGTCCCACATATGAGACTGTTAACTAAAGTAGAAGACTACTGAGTCGAGAGCAAATTACTGACATGGCTCTGAAATTAGTTGAGTGGCAAGTGACAGAAAGTAGGGATAATGAGTAGGCAATCAAATTGGAACTGTGACCAGTTATGTCCCACAAGGGCTGTGTTAAGGTCTCAATAATTCACTAGTTTATTTATTTTAACACTAGTTATTTATCAATGATTTGGATAATGGCATGGGAAGTCATCTATCCAAATTTACTGATGGCACAAGTTAGGTGGCATTGTAGACAATGTAGATGATAACATAAAATTACAAAGTGATACTGACAGACTAAGTGAATAGGCAAACTGTGGCAGGTGGAGTTCAATGTAAGCAAGTGTGATGTTATCTATTTTGGAACATAAAAGGATTGGTCAAGATGCTTTCTAGGTGGTATGAAATTAAATACAGTGGATGTCCAAAGAGACTCATTTTGCTTGTATTTATTCATGGGAGGATGACATTGCTGGCTAGCCCAGCATTTATTGCCCATCCGAAAGGATAGTAAGAGTTAACCGTTTTACTATGGTTTTAGAGTCGTATGTGGTCCAGAGTAGGTAAGGATGGCAGTTTACTTCGCTAAAGGACACCAGTAAACCCGATAGGTTTTTCCTGACAATTGACGATAGTTTCATGGACATTATTAGACCCTTAATTCCATTTTATTATTGAATTTAACTTCCACCATCTGCCATGGCAGGATTCGAATCTAGGTGCCAGAACATTACCTGGGTCTCTGGATTAACAGCTCAGCGATAATACCAGTGGGCCATCACCTTCCAAAACAGATGCAGAAAATAACCAAGAAGACGAATGCAATGTTGGCCTTGACATCTAGAGGACTGGAGTACAAGGATGCAGACATTATGCTTCAGTTGCACAAAACCATAGTTAGACCCCAGTTGGAGTAGTTTGAACTAATTTGGGCACCATACCTTAGGAAGGATATATTGGCCTTGGAGGGTGTACAAAGCAGATTTACAAGTGTAATACCTGGACTTCACAGGTTAAGTTATGAGGAGAGATTACACAAATCAGGCCTGTTTTCTTTAATATTTCAAATGTTAAGGAGTAATCTAATTGAAGTCTTCCAGACATTAACAGGAAAAGACGGTAGATAATGATAAAATATTTCCAGTTGGAGACTCTACAACCAGCAGGGGATATCATTTAAGAATTAGGGCCAGGCCATTCAGGAGAAAATGGGGAAGCACTTCTATGTGCAAAGGGTGGTAGGTGTATCAAACTCTTTTCCACAAACAACAGTGGATGCCAGGATTCATTGTAAATTTTAAATCTGGATAGAATAAATTTGTGTTAAGCAAAGGTGTTAAGAGATGTGGGCCAGAGGCAGTTATCCAGAGTTGGGCCAAAGAGCAGCCATGATCTTATTGAATGCTGAAACAGGCTCGAGGAACTAAATGGACTTCTCCTGTTTATATATTTCTATCTCAGCTTCAACTCCAATTTTCTGCCCACTCCCCATCTCACTTCAACTTGTTACCAATGTAAAATCTGTCTCGTCTCTTCCGGGAAGTTTATTCGGTGTCCTGATATCCAACAAGTTCCAGGATAATGAATTCCACTGACTTTGAACACAGAAACCATCTTTTTTTACGTTTGGTGGGGACAAGGTTTGGTCACATTTTGAGGAAGTGTGGTTCATGTGAGCATATATAAAATTTCAGCTTACTTCAGTCAGATCTGACTTTTGAAAGGATGGAATGAGAATTTACAACTTGTGTATTTTAGACATACTAGAATGTCTTAGGCTGCTAACTTTAACTAACTTTTTGAGAGTTACAGTTACGAGTGTGGATAGACCTAAGGACATATTTGGAGAAGGAATGTGCCCTTAGGAGGATGAAAAGTGCCCATAGAGATTGTTAAAAGTAGACATAAATATATATAAATTAATCTGAACTATCAAAGATTTTTAATTTCCTGGTTTTTAAAGTTTTGAAAAAAAACATGTCTGTAGTATTAAAAACAGTAGTGCTTGGTATTTCACTCTGTCAGTTGGCAAAGCCTGAGGACTTACATTATGGGATTTGTGCTGCATGCCTGATTTCATAACCTGTAATTGTCACAGTGAGGTGCCAATTGGTTCTGTTTGGTTGACAGCAGTAATTCCTTATGATGTCTTAATGTATGGTTATGAATACCAATAGTCGCTTTCATAAGAAATGAAGTCTTGAAGGAAGTGAAATATAGCAAAAGAGTTTTTATTAATATAATGACTTTTTGAATTTATCAAAATTTACTCAGCATGGTGGATACTTAAGTTGTCACGAAGAGTATAGGGCAAACGGTGATGGGCAGAGGGCTTGTAATGACATGACTTGGCACTAAATTGGCTCGGGGCAGTAATGGTGGGTATGAAAGGAGGGGCATATGTTGGCATTGGGGTTCTGAGGTGGTATTGAAGCTGGATAGTGGATCATGGCATGAAATGGGGATATGAGGGACCAAGAGGGAGCATAGGTTGGTATGGATGAGAAATGAGGAGTGTGTGTAGGGTGATGGCTTGAATTTCTTTTGTTTCTTTTCAGCTGCTTTGACAAAGTCCCAGATCACAGTCCACCTACAGCCCCAACAGCTTCCTCCAAACTCTTTGTGGGGCAATGGCTCCAGCTCCAGTTTTATTATATTTATTTGTGGGATGTTGGTGTCACTGGCTGGGCTACATTTCTTGCCCAACCCTAATTACCCAGAGAGCAGACAAGAGTAAACAATGTTGCTGTGGATCTGGAGTCACCTGAAGGCAGATTTGGTAAAAATGGTAGATTTCCTTCCCAAGAGGGCATTGCTCAGCCAGATTAATTTTATGAAAAACAACAGCAACTGCATGGTCAATATTGGGCTTTCTTTTTAATCCTAGATTTTTGTTGAATTCACATTGTATGATCTTCCATGGTGGAAATTGACTCGTATTCTCAGAATGCTTACTTGGGCCTCTGGATTACTTGCCCAGTGAAATTGCCACCGCCTCCCCTGTTAACACCAATAGGCTGAGAAGTGGCAGATGGAGTTTAATTCAGATAAATGTGAGGTGCTGCATTTTGGGAAAGCAAATCTTAGCAGGACTTATACACTTAATGGTAAGGTCCGAGGGAGTGTTGCTGAACAAAGAGACCTTGGAGTGCAGGTTCATAGCTCCTTGGAAGTGGAGTCGCAGGTAGAAATGATAGAGGAGAAGGCGTTTGGTATGCTTTCCTTTATCGATCAGAGTATTGAGTACAGGAGTTGGGAAGTCATGTTGCGACTGTACAGGACATTGGTTAGGCCACTGTTAGAATATTGGTCTCCTTCCTATCGGAAAGATTTATGAAACTTGAAAGGGTTCAGAAAAGATTTACAAGGATGTTGCCAGGGTTGGAGGATTTGAGCTATAGGGAGAGGCTGAACAGGCTGGGGCTGTTGTCCCTGGAGTGTCGGAGGCTGAGGGGTGACCTTATAGAGGTGTACTAAATTATGAGGGGCATGGATAGGATAAATAGGCAAAGTCTTTTCCCTGGGGCTGGGGAGTCCAGATCTAGGGGACAAAGGTTTAGGGTGAGAGGGGAAAGAAATAAAAGTGACCTACGGGGCAACGTTTTCACGCAGAGGGTGGTACGTGTATGGAATGACCTGCCAGAGAATGTGATGGAGGCTGGCACAATTGCAACATTTAAGAGGCATTTGGATGGGTATATGAATAGGAAGGGTTTGGAGGGATCTGGGCCAGGTACTGGCAGGTGGGACTAGATTGGGTTGGGATATCTGGTCGGCATGGACCGAAGAGCGTATTTCCATGTTGTACACCTCTATGACTCTATGACCTATCTGCTCAGACTGAAATCTAACTGTACACAATCTCTTTCAGGTGGTACAGCTGGCAACGTTGCCAACTCTGTGCTCCTGTTTCAGGGCTGAAAATAGCTGGAATCTTCCATTTGTGGCATGGCTCTTGCCTGCCAGCTAGAAAGTGGGTGAGAGCCTTAGGGTTGCTCTCTCCAAAGGGAGGTCCAGTCAACTAATTCCAAGGACATCGGAGGGCCCTCCTTTGAATTTGACTTCCCTGGAACAGAAGTCCCACGTGCCAGAACCACTGGAAGTAGTGATTGTACGGGTGGCAGTGGAGGGGTCAGGAAGCTAAGGCAGGCATGACCCTCAGCTGGCAAACCCCTGCACAATATCCATGCCCTAATTGAGATCTCTGACCCCCAGTTCCCCAGTACTCCATCTGACAAGCAGCCTGCACAGGTTTGCCTCTGTGAGCTGGATAATCCTAGAGGTGATGGGCTAAGGCCCTTAAACAATTCTTTATTGGCCGCTAAGCACAACAATCAGTAGCATGGAAAGGTCAACTAGAAGCCTGCCCAACCAGAACTTAATATTGGCAGGAGTGGGAAAGCAGCAGGGATTGAGTACATTACCATTTGCCCTGATGAAGCATCCTACTCACCTCTACCACTATCACATCTGGCAGCATAACATTCCACCCAATGTGTTAGCTTCTCCCTGTGTGCTAAGGAAACTAATCTTAGTCTACTCCAGTGCCACATTCCCTAAATGAGGCAAGCGCCAAGCAGCCTATAGCCAAGCTCTTGCTGCGCAGAGGAAAACTGCTGATTAAGTTCATCTGGAATTGACCTAAGGCACAGCCCCACTGGAATCTGAATTGAGATTGTTTCAACTCTGTTCACAAAGGACAGAGTTATAACAGCAATACGATTTTACATTACAGAAGTGCTGTGTCACAGTAAAAAAGTATATTTTAAAAAATAATTTCATAGCAAGCATGCTTACAGAACTTACTTAGCTTCTCCTATTTTGATGCCTGGGTGCTGTGTGTAGGCGTGTGAATGAGTACTCGGTGCCGACTTGAAAGCCATGGGGCAGATAGGACATTTGTAGAAGATCTCGCAATGAGCACCTTGGATATGAGATTTCAGGGCAGCTAGGTCAGCATAGACAACACCACAATGTATACAACTGCAAGAAGAAAACAATCACAAATGAAATACGTAGAATAGCTGAACAGTAATATTTCGTACATAAAGAGATCAGCATTTAATTTTCCCAACACTTACTTTTGTTGCTAGAGGTATGAGTCTAAGCTATTTCTCTTATGGATTAGGATCACTACCTGTGCTGACCACCCCCTATCCTGTTTTCTCCTATGTACAAACAAACAAATTAGAAACAAAAGTTGGGCCTTTCATCCCTCAAACCTGCTCTGTAATTAGATAAGATCATCGCTAAAGTGATTGTAACTTCAACCCACTTTCCTAGCTTTCCCTGATAACTTATGAAGCCCTTACAAATCCAAAATCTATTTTCCTTTGCCTTGAAATTATTCAATAACGCTGTCCCTTCTGATCTCAGGCAAGGGAATTCCACTGACTCATGACCCTTTAAGAGAATGAAATTCTCCTCATTTAATTCTTAAATAGGAAAACTCTTTTATTTAAACTATACCCTCCAATTCTGGTGTCTCCTGTGGTGAAAATATCATTTTGGCATCCATCCTGTCAAGCCCACTTGAGATCCCATACAAGAAGATCACCTCTCATTCTTCTAAATGACAATGAACACAGGCCCAAACTGTGCAATTTTTCCTCAGAAGATAACCTCACCCACATGCGAGGTATCAGTCAAATGAACCTTCTCTGATCTGCTTCAGATGCAATTCTGTCCTTTCTTAAATAATGAGACTAAAGCCATATACAGAACACGAGTTGTGGGCTTACCAATGCCTCAAACAACTCATCCCCACTTTTGTATTCCATTCCCCCTGCAGCAAAGATCAACATTCCATTTGCCTTCTAATCACTTATTGTATCCACATGGCAATCATTGCAAATCATGTGACAGGACACCTATATTTCCCCTGTAACTCAGGGCTCTGCAACCTCTCTCTCAATTTAAACAAAACTCTGCTTTTCCATCCATTCTTCAAAATGAACAGGTTCAGATTTTTCCACATTATGTTCTACCACATTTTTTCCCCAAACACTTAACCAATCTATATTTATTTGCAGCATACCTGTAAACTCTTCAGAACTTTTAATCCTACCTATCTTTGTGTCCTCAGAACACTGAGGAAGCATTTTGATTCATCTTCCCAGCCATAATCAAAAATGAAAGAACATTCAAAACCAATTGTTATCCTACCTGTTTCAAATACAAATTCAAAGTCGCAGTGCATTTTGTGCAAGTTAGATGTTTTAGTTGGCTTTCTAATATTTTGGAGTGTACAACCAAATAGGAGTGATAGATTGGTGGACTGGATCCCAGTAGGATGGGCGAGATTGAAAGGAAGGAAATAAAAGTGAATCTCAACCCAAGATAGGTCAATATTTTAGAATCACAATAATAAACTAATAGAGTAACGCAAACATACAACTAACCGGTATCCCACTTTACGGGTGTAGTGCAGGCAATTCCTGGTGACATGGGTCTGAAAGTGCGAGGACCTGCATATCGCTCCACATTCCGGACATGTATATGGAGACTTGTGTTGATGTATTCTTAAGTGCGATGAGAAACTGCACTTGTTGGGAAGTAACATCTGGCATATGTGACACGTCTATATTGTAGATAACACACAAACATTTGTAATTAATAATACAGGACGTCCACCACACGACAGATCATCTTAAACTATCTGACAACAGTTTGCACCTATATATTATCCTTAGAGAAAAGCATCTCAGACTAATTAGATGCAAACCTAGGGGAGAGGATATTGGGATGGGTGGTCAAATGCTTGGCCAAGAAATAGGTTTTAAGGTGAGGAGGAGGAGGAACTTAAAAGAGCAGGGGCAAATAAGTTGAGGGTGGAAATACCAGAGGATACAGCAAAGAAGCTGGATGCCACAGCCTCCAGGAATGGAACAAACACAGGAGGAAAGTATGAGATTAGAACAAGAAGAGAGCTTTAAAGGAGAACATTGCAAAGCTTGGATAGATTATAGAAATAGACAGTTAAGGGATTTAAATACGTAAGTAAGATGTTTAAATATGAGGTTTGAGAGTGTGGGGGGGCATAAGGATTGCAAAGTGGGTCAGGAAAAGCAGTAGTTGTGCTTAAGCAGAACTTGATGTGATTTAAGAAATTAACAAGAGTTTTAGATGAGTGGAGTACAAGATGATGGGACGCTGAGTGATGGCAAAGGCATGAAAAGGAATTTTAGTAACTGGATGAGATAAAAGTGGACAATGTTAGAGGTTTAACTCGTCAGCATTTATGATAGTAGAGGAAATGGATCTGAATCTCAACTTAGGATGAATAAAATACTGAGGTTGCAAACAGCCTGGTTTACCCAAAAACTCTAGCTGGCAAATAGAATAGAATCTGTATCAAGGGGCAGAACTTGCGGCAAGTGTTGAAAATGATGGATTGGTCTTTCTAATGTTTAACTCAAGGAAATGGAGACTCATTCTGACAAGAAGCAATGGAGATGTCAACCAAAGATGGATGTCATTATTCTATATGTGGAAAGTAATTTCTTGTTAGATGAGGAATATGAGGAGACTAAAAGTGGACTCTTGAGCATTCTACTGTGCAGGAGTGAGAAGTCAAACCATTTCAGATTGCAGGTGTGTGAATTATGATAAGCTGTGAACTATTAGTTGTTGGTTCTGGTGCAGGTAGAGCCGAATCTATCAAATGATTGTAACAAGTAGTCTCATGCAAGTGCACTCAATCAAGGGCCAAAGTGAGCACAAGGCAAATACCAATGAATGTTAGCCTGGAGTTCAGGGGAGGTGGATACTGACTTTTCGGTCCTGAAAAGTGGCTGAGGAAGAGTGCCTAACCTGCAAGAGTGAAAGTAATGGGCTCCAAGATCATCTGAAAGCGGATTAGAAGCTTTGGTGTAGGAGGTAGAGAATGGGAGATGTTCTGTGCACACAGAGGGCCAATAAACCATCCAGATAGACCCTGCAAAGGCTTTGAATTAGCCAGCTGCTGCTCACAGTCAAACTCCAGTGCTGCAAGATATTCAGTGATGTCATGAGTGGCAAGGTTGATGAATCCATCTTGAAATGCCATATCCTAGCAACTGAACGATTAACCTCACATACTGCTCAGTTCACTAGACCCCATCACCAACAATCTCAATCACAGCTCATGTCTCATATTTGTAACCTTACTTTGCCCTGACACATTTTGCACTGCTACAAGTTTCTCACCTATGTCTCATAGCTTGCACATACAGCCAGTTATTCAATCTCAATAGTCACATCACCCAAGCGGGTGGGACTATACTCACTGAAATGCTTTCCTCTCTTTTGCATGACAAAGTATTGCAAAACTAGAGGGGGAAGGATCAAGCTAGGCCTAGCAGCATATGCCCATCACCAAGTAAGAAACAGTAACTGTAGGCACGAGAACAACCATCACAGAAGCTATAGCCTGTATTGGGTCTGAAATCATTGAGGCTGGCAGTAAGTTCATTTCTTCTTACCCTACTTTCCCAACTTCCCATACTCTCCCATGACTAGGTTCAGATGAAATAAGCATGCATCTCTTTGTTCCTTTCATCCACATGCTAAAATCTTACTCTTTTCAGGCAGTGGTGGAAGAGCAGAGAGACAGTGATAATAAGGAAAAATCATCACTAACTCTCAGTCTCTGGGCTCATGGGTGCGAGTGTGACAGTGCATATTTTACAGGACTGCATACAGGCTGGATCTACAGATGATAACACACTGAGGACAAATGGGTGGCAGGCAGCTGCCAGTTCATTGGAGAGCAAAGTTTGCCTTGATTTCTCCTCCAGTGGACTCTGATGGGGACTTTAATGGGATGGTTACCAAAAGAAGGTGGATGGATGTAAAGATTAAAGTGCCTGGCACGTTGGCAGGCCTTACAGAAAGCCTTCACAAATATCAAAACATGGAGCAGTTCAGAACCAAATGGCCATAGGACCTTATGGGAGGCATGGAGTCCATCGTCTCCATTAGGAAAGTGGCAGACAGCTCCAGCTAGAAAAACGGACAGACCCATTTGTGATGCATAGCTGCCATTGTGACACAATCCGAAATTATCGAATATCAGAGTGCTGCAATGGATGTTCAGACTGTAGTCGTACAAACTGGACTTGCTGCTACACAAGTCTAAACAGCTACCATTTTGGCTGCAGATATCAGTATTTGAAGAGGCCCAGTAATCTGCACTCCAGCACCATGTCCTGGGAGTGGTAGTCGTACTATGGAGCATGACCTTGTAGCCTTCCGTCCAGCATTGGTCCTTCCAATACAGCTACTTTGCCAGTTATAGAATCATCCAGCAGGGAAACAGATGCTTCGGCCCAACTCAGTGGACTTCAGTAAGACGTTCAACAAGGTTCCCCATGGGAGACTGCTTAACAAGGTTAGATCTCAAGGAATACAGGAAGAGCTAGACATTTGGATACAGAACTGGCTTGAAGGTAGAAGGTGGTGGTGGAGGGTTGTTTTTCAGACTGGAGGCCTGTGACTAGTGGAGTGCCACAAAGATCGGTGCGGGGTCCACTCCTTTTCATCATTTATATAAATGATTTGGATGTGAGCATAAGAGGTATAGTTAATAAGTTTGCAGATGGCAAAAAAATTGGAGGTGTAATGGACAGCGATGAAGGTTACCTCAGATTACAACGGGATCTTGATCAGAAGGGCCAATGGGCTGAGGAGTGGCAGATGGAGTTTAATTGAGATAAATGTGAGGTGTTACATTTTGGGAAAGCAAATCTTAGCAGGACTTATACACTTAATGGTAAGGTCCTAGGGAGTGTTGCGGAACAAAGAGACCTTGGAATGCAGGTTCATAGCTCCTTGAAAGTAGAGTTGCAGGTAGATAGGATAGTGAAGGCGGCGTTTGGTATGCTTTCCTTTATTGGTCAGAATACGGAGTATAGGAGTTGGGAGGTCATGTTGCAGCTGTACAGGACATTGGTTAGGCCATTTTTGGAATATTGCGTGCAATTCTGGTTTTCTTCCTATTGGAAAGATGTTGTGAAACTTGAAAGGGTTCAGAAAAGATTTGCAAGGATGTTGCCAGGATTGGAGGATTTGAGCTATAGGGAGAGGCTGAATAGGCTAGGACTGTTTTCCCTGGAGTGTCAGAGGCTAAGGGGTGACTTTATCAAGGTTTATAAAATCATGAGGGGCATGGATAAGATAAATAGGCAAAGTCTTTTCCCTGGGGTCGGGAAGTCCAGAACTACAGGGCATAGGTTTAGGGTGAGAGGGGCAAGATATAAAAGAGACCCAAGGGGCAACATTTTCATGCAAAGGGTGGTGCGGGTATGGAATGAACTGCCAGAGGAAGTGGTGGAGGCTGGTACAGTTACAGCATTTACAAGGTGTCTGAATAGGAAGGGTTTAGAGGGATATGGGCCAAGTGCTGGCAGGTGGGACTAGATTGGGTTGGGATATCTGGTCGACATGGACGAGTTCGACAGAAAGGTCTGTTTCCGAGCTGTACATCTCTAGGACTCTATAACTCAACTACACTGACCAGACATTCCCATCTGAACTAGTCCCATTTACCAGCATTTGGCCCATATCCCCTTAAACCATTCCTATTCACATAGCCATCCAGATGCCTTTTAAATGTAAATGTACCAGCCACCACGAGTGCCTCTGGCAGCTCATTCCATACACACACTTCACCCTCTGCATGAAAAGGTTTTCTTCAGGTCCTTTTTAAATCTTTCCCCTCTCACGTTAAACCTATGCCCTCTAGTGTTGGGCTCCCCCATCCTAGGAAAAAAAGACATTGGCTATTCACTCTATCCATACCCCTCATGATTTTATAAATCTTTATAAGGCCAACCCTCAGTCTACAATGCCCCAGAAAAAAAGTCCCAGCCTATTCAGTCTCTCCCTATAGCTCAAACCCGTCAGTCCTGACAACAGCCTTGTCAATCTTTTCCGCACCCTCTATAGAGGGGCGACCAGAATTGTATGCAGTATTCTAAAAGTGGCCTCACCAATGTGCTGTAGAGCCATAACATAATGTCCCAACTCTGATACTCAAAGTTCTGACCAATGAAAGCAAGCATGCCAAACTCCTTCTTCACCACCTTGTCTATCTACGACTCCTCTTTCAAGGAACTGTGCACATTCACCCGTCGGTCTCCTTGTTCAGCAACACTCCCCAGGGCACTGTCTTTAATTGTGTAGGTCCTGCCTTGATTTGCCTTACCAAAAAGCAATATCTTGCATTTCTGCCACTCCTTGGACTATTAGCCAATCTGATCACAGTCCCATTTCACTGAGATAATCTTCTTCACTGTCCACTACACCAGCTACTCTGGTGTCATCTACAAACTTACAGACCACTCATATATTCACATCTAAATCATTGATAAGAATGTCAAAAAGCAGTGGACCCAGCACCAATCCCAAGGCACATTGCTGGTCACAGAACTCCAGTCCAGAAAGCTGTCCTCTACCACCTCCCTCTGTCTCGTACCTTCAAGCCAATTTGTAGTGGTCTGTAATGGCCATGCCAGGTGAATGCAAACAGCTCTGAATCACTCCCCCTGGATCCCATGAGATCTAATCTTACTCACCAGTTGCGGTTTCTGGATTAGTGGTGCTGGAAGAGCACAGCAGTTCAGACAGCATCCGAGGAGCAGTAAAATTGACGTTTCAGGCAAAAGCCCTTCATCAGGAATAAAGGCAGAGAGCTTGAAGGGTGGAGAGATAAGCTAGAGGAGGGTGGGGATGGGGAGAAAGTTGCATAGACTACAATAGGTGAGTGGGGGAGGGGATGAAGGTGATAGGACAGGGAGGAGGGTGGAGTGGATAGGTGGACAAGAAGATAGGCAGGTAGGACAAGTCATGGGGACAGTGCTGAGCTGGGAATTTGGAAATAGGGTGAGGTGGGGGAAGACGAAATGAGGAAACTGTTGAAGTCCACATTGATGCCCTGGGGTTGAAGTGTTCCCAGGCGGAAGATGAGGCGTTCTTCCTCCAGGCGTCTGGTGGTGAGGGAGCAGCGGTGAAGGAGGCCAAGGACCTCCACGTCCTCGGCAGAGTGGGAGGGGGAGTTGAAATGTTGGGCCACAGGGCGATGTGGTTGATTGGTGCGGGTGTCCCGGAGATGTTCCCTAAAGCACTCTGCTAGGAGGCATCCAGTCTCCCCAATGTAGAGGAGACCACATCGGGAGCAACGCATGAGGGAGCGGCGGTGAAGGAGGCCCAGGACCTCCATGTCCTCGGCAGAGTGGGAGGGGGAGTTGAAATGTTGGGCCACATTTGTTGCTCCCAATGCAGTCTCCTCTACATTGGGGAGACTGGGCGCCTCCTAGCAGAACGCTTTAGGGAACATCTCTGGGACACCCGCACCAATCAACCACACCGCCCCGTGGCCCAACATTTCAACTCCCCCTCCCACTCTGCCGAGGACGTGGAGGTCCTGGGCCTCCTTCACCACCGCTTCCTCACCACCAGACGCCTGGAGGAAGAACGCCTCATCTTCCGCCTCGGAACACTTCAACCCCAGGGCATCAATTTGGACTTCAACAGTTTCCTCATTTCCCCTTCCCCCACCTCACCCTATTTCCAAATTTCCAGCTCAGCACTGTCCCCATGACTTGTCCTACCTGCCTATCTTCTTGTCCACCTATCCACTCCACCCTCCTCCCTGACCTATCACCTTCATCCCCTCCCCCACTCACCTATTGTAGTCTATGCAACTTTCTCCCCACCCCCACCCTCCTCTAGCTTATCTCTCCACCCTTCAGGCTCTCTGCCTTTATACCTGCTGAAGGGCTTTTGCCCGAAACGTCAATTTTACTGCTCCTTGGATGCTGCCTGAATTGCTTTGCTCTTCCAGCACCACTAATCCAGAATCTGGTTTCCAGCATCTGCAGTCATTGTTATTACCTAGTTGCTGTTTCTGGTCAGCTAGTCCAAACTGCTGATGCCCATATAACATAGTGTAATTTGATACCAGCCAGTCTTTCTAGCTTCAGAGCGGTTTGTAACTACATTGCAAGACCATCCATAACATGCTCCACTGAGAGACAGCAGCCTTACACCAAAAGCTCAGGTAGTATTGCATATACCTGATCATGGTACACAGAAGACAGGCAATAGGAACATACACAAGGATACCAACTTGACTGGATTGTAATATTGAGTGAATTCATTAATAAATTTGTTTTGGAATGTTTGATTTCTTCTCTCTTGTATTTCATTACTGACATGATTATTCCAAAAAAAGAAGATAGCAGTCAACAGTGCACATAGTAGTGTGATATTAAAGGGTTAATTTTCTTGGTTGACCTGCAAGAAATTGAATGGCCCGGGGACAGGGTGGGGTGTCTGTGATCCACAGATAGGATGTAAGTGAATTTACATTCCCATCCCTTACCATTCAGAGCCTTTTACATGGCCATCTACTGCTAATCAGAGATAATTTACATTGTCATCACCTCCCATTCAGAAATCAAAAAGAACATTACAGTTAGAACTCTGACCACATCCTATAGTTACAAAATAAATGATTCACAACAGATTTGACCATTAAGGGATGACTTACATTACATTGTTTCTGAAGATGATGTGGTCACTGCATTGTGTCGAGTGACATGTGACTGTGGGGGGGTGACTGTGGGTTGTCTTGTGGGCATTACTGACTGTGATGTAGATTTTGTACAAAGGAAGAACTTTGTTTGGGGACACCTCTCGACACGCTTCGCAAGCATGGTGAAGAATGTTAAGAGTTTCTTCTAAGTTTGTACTGTACTGTGCTTAATAAAAAATTTGCTTGTTGTTCATAGAAGTTGGCATTTTGCAGTTGCACCAAGAGTGGAAAAAAGAACTTAATAGTAGAAAACTCCCAAAGTATTGGACTGGTTTTAAATTAAAAGTCTCAGGTGGAACATCGTAGCAATGAATCATAGAACTTTGCTGTTGAGCAACAAGAGAACATCGACAGTAACAGAAGGATGGCAAGATATGGGCCTGTTATTGAGTGGTGAAGGACATTCACTGATGGTGAAGTCAGATGAGTCTACCAGAGATAGAGCAGACAGAAAGGGTTACCTACTCCTGTATCTTTTCTTCTCCACAGTAGCTGCTCATCACATAACTGTTGATAGGAGATGAGAGCCCATTACAATGAAGTTTTACGGCATGCAGCAGACCATCACAAGCCTTGGCATGCATTTTGTCAAATATTTGCCAATATGTAAGGCTACTCCAGAGCAGTCCAGGCAGAAGGAGTTAGTAGAAATCAAATCAGCAGCTACTCTGCAAATAGCTGCTAATCATTTTACATAGTGCTGATACGATGATAATTCCTTCTGCTGAATGAATGTTCTATTGCCTGGGGTTAAGAAAGGATGTTTGTTCATCAGCAAGGTTCTGTGATTCATTGCTCTGATGTTCCATTTGAGATTTCTGATCTAAACTTAGTCCACTACTTTGGAAGTTTTCCACTATGTGAACTATGGAATGCAATCTCAATTCTTTTTGGAGTAATCTTGCTTGTCAGATACACACTACAATGACTGTGAATATTTGCTCAGGCAATTTGAATGGTCAACTGCTTATACTATTCATTTTTGCAATTGACATTAACATAGTTTAATATACAACTTACACATGAAGCTATATGGGCAGCATGGTGGCTCAGAGGTTAGCACTGCTGCCTCACAGCACCAGGGCAACTGTCTGCATGGAGTTTGCACATTCTCCCCATGTCTGCATGTGTTTCCTCCCACAATACAAAGACATACAGATTAGGTGGTTTTGCAATGGAAAATGCAGGGTCACGGGGCAGGGTGGGATGCTCTTCGAAGGCTTGGTATGGACACCAAGGGCCAAATGGCCTGATTCTGCACTGTTGGGATTCTATACATCAAATATTCCTCCTGATCAATTACAGGAAACATTTGTAAGTTAAACTATATTAACATGAATTTGACATTGAGGAAGGGTAACTAAACCCAGAATGTTAACTCTGATTTATCTTCACAGACACTGCCAGACCTGCTGAGCTATTCCATAAATTTCTGTTTTTGTTATGATTTTGACATGTTTGGTTAATTTGCGAGTAGGTGACACAGTTTAAATAGATAAGTAATATATGATTTCAGGAATCAATGTTTGAAAATTTTACAAGTTAATTACTTCACTCCAGGGGAAAAGTGGCCCTTTTCTAAAAGAATTTAATATAAAGGTTTTTAGTAGCATGTGTCATTGCCATTCTCAAGTTGCCACTGAGATATTTGTGAAAATGTCTTTAAGTTAACTGAATATTAATCTCACCTCCCTTTTAAAAAGCAATGGAGCTCAATTTGTTTCGGCCACGTGATGGTAAAATTGAAACTGAAGCTTTAGACTATAATGATCCAAGCCCCTTTTCTGTAACCAAATCATGAAACCTTTAATTTCTGCTCTCACAGATTACCCACTGTTTCCTCTTCTCTCCCTGCACTTCTTCCTATGTGTTATTTGTCGATTATTATTTCCTTTCCGATTCCAATTCGATCATGGGATTCGTGTCATAAAACACAATAAAAATGCACAATCGGTAAACCTTATTGCATACATAAAGCCTCTATTTAAGAAGCAAAACATGAAACCCATCAAGGCCCATTTGATTATTTCATTTAGCTCCAAGCTTATCTATTGTATTCTTATGTCCAATTCTTCAGCCATTGCCAAATTAGTCACATGATGTTAACGTAGATGTGATTGATTGCATTTCTAAATTGTAAAATGTGTAGCAGCTATCATTGTTTGACTTGCAACTGCAACACTCAATGACTGGATACGTTAGTTTTTGTACGTATTTGTTAATAGTATGGTGAGGCAAAAACCAGAGATTGAGAAGTTCTTTTTAAAATCAGTTTTAGATGCTTTACTTCCATGGTCACTGAGGTAATATTAGAATTTAGTTAAGAAGCTACATACATGAAGTAAATTTATCTGGATTTTGTGTTTGCTGGGTGCATGCTTTAAATTAATTTTACTAAGATTAGTGCATATAGCTAAAGCAGTACTAATGTAGCTACACCTTCAATTAGTCAGTGATTTCTATTGAACAAGATCATTATGCCCACTGTTGTTTTTGTGAACTGTTCACGTCTTTTCTGACTTTTACATGAACCAGTATTCACCTGCTATGTCAACATTCAGATGACATTTAAGAACGGTTTGAATTTGGCACTTATGATTCAGTCTTAATTCTTTCACTATTTTGGAAACCTATCATGTAAAAATATCTTCCAATCATCCATTCAGCTTACACAGCATCCTTGAACTACCCCATATTATATGGATTTCTGAGGTTTGCTAAATACAGCTAGACAAAACTGTAAAGCCAGTTTATTTTCCTCACAAACTGATATTCCTGACTGCAGGGAGCATAGAAAAATGAAGTGATTTTTCTGACCTATCAAAGGTCAGCTGACATCCCACAATTGTCCATGGAAAGTTCACTGGTACAAATTCCAGGTAATGTTATAATCTAAACTCCACAGAATCAGTCAAATTGAACTTGAAAAGTTGACATTAGAAAACTGGCAACAGGCTCAGAATGATACAGATGGACTCGCTGGCCCACCAATGCTGGTCATTAATACATTGCCAGTTTTACACAAGACAGTTACTGAGCAGACCAAGCGCCTGCCTTTTCAAACATGCCAGATCTACTTACCAATTGGAATTGTATACTAGAACTAGTGGAATTGCACACCAGGTACTCACCTAACACAGTTTGATGGGTGATTGAACTGAGAGAGACTTGGGTAATGTAACAAGTTATCTTTGCAGAATCAGAAGGAACAGGCTGTGCATTTTTTAATCCCACAAAAATATTATTGGTCACAGTTTCTCCAGACTCCCATCCAATCACCCTTCATCCCAAACTTACTCTCCAGCATGAAAGGCAGCAGGTGGGCCTGATCCAATTTGGCAAGCTGCATCCAGCCTTCTATATACGGTTCACAGCTCAAGCATGAGGAATAGGAGCAGGCCATCCAGCCCCTAGAGCCTGCTCTACCATTCAATAGGATCATGGTTCATCAGACACTTCTCATGACCACTTTCCTGCCCTTTCCCCATAATCCTCGATGCCCCTTCTGATTAAGAATCTATCTATTTCAGCCTCAAGTATGAACAAGGACTCTGCCCTCACAGCTCTCTGTGACAATGAGTTACAAAGACTCAAAAGCCTCTGAGAGAAAACACATCTCAGTCTTAAATTGGCGCCCGTTTATTCTGAGAGTATGCCCCCTGGTCCTAGACTCACTCAAGGGGGCAAATATCTTCTCACCATTTCCCCTATCAAGCTCCTTAATAATCATCCAATGTGTTTCACTGAGCCAAAAACTCATATCCTAAGTCACATCAAGTCTCATTCATCTATTGCTCCTGCACTTTAAGCCCTACATTGTTTCTCAATCAAGCTTAAAAACGTTCTCTTTGTGTTTAAATTCTTCCATGGCTTTGTTGTTCCCCACCTCTAGAATCCCCCCACTTTCCTACAAACAAAGTGACTTTTTGAAAAGTGGATGTGGTCCAGTGTACACAGTTCTTTAAGTTTGTCACCTGACACCACAATTAATGCTAGCCATGTTACATTCTACCGTTCAGGCAGTTGAGACTCTCTGCACCATGCAGCTTAGCTGAAGCCTTGCTGCAAATTTCTCAGAACTCAGCAAACCTTCAATGCTGGCCTCTTCTGAGTCAATTCTTTCCTTTGCCAGGGACACATACATAGATAGGAAAAGCTTAGAGGGATATGGGCCAAAACAGGCAAATGGGACTAGTTCAGTTTAGGAAATCAGGTTGGCACGGACGAGTTTGACCCAAGTGTCTGTTTCTGTGCTGTATGACTCTCTGACTCTAAATGTGTCTGTGCTTTATGCTGCATTGATCTTACGATCTGGACATCTCTCAATAAACCTCCTCCATTTTTTGTTTACTCATTCTTCCACAAACCATTCTTTGAGGTCTGTCTCTGTGACTAAGTTTTGACTGAATGCTCCATAATTTCCCTTTTAGATCAACTGCCAAGTTTTATCTGACATTGTTTCTGTGAAGGTTTTCTTTTATTTTCAAGCTATTTTTAAGATTCAGTACAAACGTAAGTTATTGTTGGCGCTGCTTCTACTTAAACAGTGAAGAACCTCAACTGACTCCAGCTGTGCACCTCCAGAGTGCAGGAGAGCATGCCAGGAGCAACATCAGGAATACCTAATGAAGAAGTGTCAGTCTGGTGAAGCTACCAAACAGGGCTACTTCATACCAAACAGCATAAACAGCAAGTGTTAGACTGAGCTAAGCAATTCCATAGCCAACAGATCAGATCTAAGCTCTGCAGTCACATCCAATCGCGAATGGTGGTGGTCAATTAAACAACTCATTGGAGGAGGAGGAAGCTCCACATATATCCCCATCCTCAGTGATGGAACAGCCCAGCACATCAGTGCAAAAGATAAGGCTGCTGCATTCGCAATAATCTTCAGCCAAAAGTGCTGAGTGGATGATCCATCTCGGCCTTCTCTAGTAGTCCCCAGCATTACAGATACCAGACTTCAGCTAATTTGATTCACTCCATGTGATATCAAGAAACAGTTGGAGACATTGGATACTGCAAAGGTTATAGGCCCTTCTGGCAATATTACTGAAGACAACTGCTCCAGAACCTCCAGCTTCCCTCATCAAGCTCTTTCAGGACAGTTGTAACACTGGCCTCTACCCAACAATGTGGAAGATTACCCAGGTATGTACTGTGCAAAAAAAGCAGGACAAATCCAATTCAGCCAATCACTGCCCCATCAGCCTACTCTTGATCAGCAGTAAAGTGATGGAAGGTGTCATCAACAGTGCAACCAAGCAGCACCTGCTCAGCAATAACCTGCTCAGTGATGCCTAGTTTGGGTTCCCCTCAGCTTCTGACCTCATTACAGCCTTGGTTCAAACACAGACCAAAAGAGCTGAATTCCAGAGGTGAGGTGAGAGTGACAGATCTTGACATCAAGACTGCATTCAACCAAATGTGCATCAAGGAACCTGAGCAAAATGGGAAGACATAGGTATTGGGGGCAAACTCTCCAGTGGTTAAAGTCATGCCTGGCACATCTGAAGATGGTTGTGGTTATTGGAGGTCAGTTATCTCACCTCCAGGACAACGCTTCAAGAGTTCCACAAGTGAAAATAAACCTTTCCACCCTGCACCAGGCAGGCAGACAGTGCACTCAGAAGCATTGGTTGCTCACAATACAACCTCAGCACATGAAATATCATCACTGACAAACTGCACTTTGGATCGTCATTAAATTCACAGGTTAAAAAGCAGTTCCAGTAATCTGACAAAAAAAATGGAAGGCTAGTTTATGAGTCCCATACGTCTTGCGGGCTGTTTGCAATAGCCTTGTGCATCAGATATATTAAAATCCAGTTGTGGTATCTGGAGTTGACAAGAATCAGCAATTCGAACTGGAACTGCAGTAGCAACTGTTACCATGACAACACTGCACCAATCACAAAAGTAAACATTTACAAAAAGCATATCACACAGTTGCTAAGTGCACTACTCAGCATGCTAGAAAACAAAACAGAACATTTTACTTCATTCCACATTGCCAGATCCCAGCTGACTTTGGGATTAGCTTCCAATGTGTTAAACAAAGCTAGTGACAAGACTGGCAGAATATAAAGCTTCTCAACAGTAGGTTGTGGAAAAAAACCTGTTATTCTCCTGTCAGAATTATGAATGATTAGGAATGAGCAGAAGCCAAAGCTGAAGTAGTTTTTAAGATGTTACATTATGCTACTTTATAGCTTCATATTCTTTCCATCATTTCTAATTTCAAAATATTGCATCAATAAATAAACCACTGAGAACTGACCTAAGCTTAGATTGATTGCAAATTGGGAGTTCATTGTAATATCATAACAACAGAATAATACTAAGTATAATATTTCACAGCAGTGCACAATAATGGATTTTTTTTAGATAATCATTTGGTAATACAGAACTTGAGTATTGCTGAAAAAGGAATACTTTCTCAAAGCTTTTCATCTAACATTCATCAGGACAATTCACAAGAATGCCATTCATGGGGAAAGCATTGAAGTCACTTGCCAACCAAGTACATGTGCTGAGAGGATCATACAAATACTGGTGTTGCCCTTGAATTAGTATTCTTGAGATAAGTGTAAAATGAAATGCTTCAACAAAGTGTCTCATTTTCAGTGAAACAGTGCCAAACATAAGAAGGAACAATGAAGCTACTTCTACAGACTCGATGGTTCCAGAGGAGCAGTCAATAATGTGGACAAAAGAATCTAAAGGATCATCAATAATGTTACACAACAAACTTGAAGTATGGAGAATTGTGTAACAATTCAACTCCAGGGCTCCTCAGGAGCAGAACTCTGAAGAATAACACTGCACAAGTATGGAACCCTAGAGACATCCAGAGACAGACACTGTTGGTTGGAATCACAGCTAAATTCCACCATTAATCCTATAATAGCCAAGTTGGGTTGTGAGGCCTAGCTTACTTACTTGAGGATCCTTATTTTATTTAGTACATGCAATAGAGTTTAAATAATTGTTTAAGGCTGTGAGATTTCTTAGTAAGTAACCAAATTAAAGGCATCTGAGGGTACAGAACAGATATGGGAAAGATTTATGAAGCTGAGCTTATTCTTCTTCCCACAAAAAGGTGACAGGGAGAATTATTGGAGACATTCAAAGCTCGAAATATTTTGACGAAAGTAAGTGAGGTGAAACAGTGGACTGACAGCCAGAAGAAAGATTTAAGGCAATTGGTTATAAAAACTGTAAGAACAGGAGAGTTGTTACTTTTAAAACAAAGTGGTTCAAACTAGTGATTTTCAAACCTTTACATGTAAAAACAAAATCACATCAAAGACAGAACAGACCACCCATGGGATCCTGTCCTTTCACTTTCATTTGTAACCACTAAAAGAAATCATGAATTAATGAGAAGAATGTTGCTGCTTTTGATGAGGCACTGAGGAGGTGATATGTGGCTCCAAGTTAGTCTTATTGTCAGGCTCCAGGTTCAACCCATTCCTTGTGACTTTCAGCCTCAGAAGTGTTGAAACTTCAACCTCTCAGTTGAGTGTTGTAACAGTAATGTAAGCCTTGCTTATAAAACTATAACATGGTCGCACGTACATATGAAGACTCGTACTTGGGCTGGTTGTGTGGCCTCACATAGGGTCGAAGGTCGATTTTCTCACTGGGGCTCAACCGTGCCATTCTGGAGCAGTAAAAATGCATTTCGGACCTTTGAAGATTACCAGGAAGACTTTCACAGAAAAGCAATGGACCGGAGTTTCCAGTTTAGAGGATCATTTATCTAAACTAACTATGTATTTTAGCATGCTAAACAAATAGCATTGTAGATCTTTCACAGTCATCTGCAGTGAATAGTGATTCAGTTCTAGGCACTTTCTTATAAACTGAGAACAATAAGTACAAAAATCCTGCCCTCTTTTGAGCAACACAGCCATGTGACTTTTGTTCTCCAAATCTATGTTTTCAAAACGCTACCTGACATTCAAAAGTGTTGTTGCAGACAAAAAATGCAGGATTAAAATAAACTATTTTAATTGAGCTAGTATGAAGTCCCTTCTTCAAAACATTTGTCTGAATCAAGCCAAGATTAACAATGCACAAATTTTGAGATCTGACAAAACGTCAGTGCACTCTTAACATTATCTGTTTGTTCCTCCACAGGTCCTGCCAGACCTGCGGAGTTTCTCCAGTACTTTTGACTTGTGTTTCAAATTTCCAGTACCTGCAGTTCTTTGTTTTTATATTAAGGCACAAATTTACTTTTCAGTCATCTCTTAATGCAAAATATCATCTAAATTCATTGGATTTTTATTAAATTACTTTAGGACTTTTAATCATTCAGATTGGTAAGTAATATTTTTATAGAGCCTGTATAAATTAATAGTTTGTTGAAGATTATATGTGTTAAATCGCTTCTCAGCTGTGACAAAAGCAATAAAGGTTAAAAAGTATGTACTTCATTAGGCCTAATTCAATGTGTTAAAAATTATTTTGTTTAAATAGCAAGTGTAGATGACTCCATGCAAAACGAGAGATAATGAGATATCTGATCTGAGGGAGTCAGCATCAGCCTGTTTCAGATAATGATCGTCTGAGTCACAAGGTTGTCAGTTTGACAGAAATTAACAGCTTTGACATCTTGAGTACACTGTATATGTTTTTCTTTGTTGCTATATATATATATATATATATATATATAAAAATGGAGTTCAGCTGCAGATTCTCTCACAGATAAAGTTCAATGTAACATCAAACAACAATAAAAGACTTTATCATCTGGGTCCAACATCAGCAAAAGGGACTAATCCTTGTATTTGAACTCAACTACAATTTAGTGAATTTTAATAGGACTTCAAATTGACAATATTCTTGGACTTAACAGATATGTATTTAAATTTGCTTTGTCTTTCTCATGTTTAAGCCATTCTCAAATGAGCTTATAAAATTGTATTTTCAGTCTGAAGCTACCAAAGGCAGATTTGTAGGCAAAGTTAACATTTAAATTTCCATTTTACACATTATGGTCAATGATTTATTTCTACTAATTCGAGGATTGATAAGTTCAACTCAGAAACTATTGTAAAATCTAAACTGTACCACTGTTGTTGCTCGCTTACCTAATTGTTGTCTAATAAAATTGTTCGAGGAGAAAGTGAGGACTGCAGATGCTGGAGATCAGAGCTGAAAATATGTTGCTGGAAAAGCGCAGCAGGTCAGGCAGCATCCAAGGAACAGGAGAATCGACATTTCGGGCATAAGCCCTTCTTCAGGAATGAGGAAAATGTGTCCAGCAGGCTAAGAAAAAGGTAGGGAGGAGGGACTTGGGGGAGGGGCGTTGGAGATGCGATAGGTGGAAGGAGGGCAAGTTGAGGGTGATAGGCCGGATTGGGGTGGGGGCGGAGAGGTCAGGAAGAAGATTGCAGGTTAGGAAGGCGGTGCTGAGTTCGAGGGATATGACTGAGACAAGGTGGGGGGAGGGGAAATGAGGAAACTGGAGAAATCTGAGTTCATCCCTTGTGGTTGGAGGAAGAGCACCTCATCTTCCGCCTGGGAACCCTCCAACCACAAGGGATGAACTCAGATTTCTCCAGTTTCCTCATTTCCCCTCCCCCCCACCTTGTCTCAGTCAAATCCCTCGAACTCAGCACCGCCTTCCTAACCTGCAATCTTCTTCCTGACCTCTCCGCCCACCCCACTCCGGCCTATCACCCTCACTTTGACCTCCTTCCACCTATCGCATCTCCCACGCACCTCCCCCAAGTCCCTCCTCCCTACCTTTTATCTTAGCCTGCTGGACACACTTTCCTCATTCCTGAAGAAGGGCTTATGCCCGAAACGTCGATTCTCCTGTTCCTTGGATGCTGCCTGACCTGCTGCGCTTTTCCAGCAACACATTTTCAGCTAATAAAATTGTTCGGCAGTTACTATCAATGTTATCATCCCGTTAAAGCATACCAGAACTTCAAGAGAGTCGAGGGATAGAGATGAGTACAGTGGCCACCACTAAGGAGAAAATGCTGGGCAAGCTGAAACATCTGAAGGTGGAAAAATCATTCAAACCAGTTAGACTACACCTCAGAATTCTGAAGGAGAGAGCTGAAGATATTATACAGGCAATAGTGGTGAACTTACAGAAGTTACCAAAATCAGGCAGAGGTCCAGAGAACTGGAAAATGGCTAATGTAGCATCTCAGTTTTAGAAGGAGGGATGCAGAAGTCAGTAAACTACAGGCCAGTTAACCTGACTTCACTGGTAAGATTTTAGAGTGCATTATTAAGGGTGAGATTGAAGAGTACTTATACATGCATGGTAAAACAGGGCTAAGTCAGTATGACTTTGTCAAAGGGAGGTCATGCCTGACAAATCTGATAAAAATTTTGTGAAGGTAATGGGCAAGTTAGACAAAAGAGGGCCAGTGGATATGATCTATTTGGATTTTCAGGAGGTCTTTGACCAGGTGATGTATAGGAGGCTGCTAAATAAGAGCCCATGGTGTTAGCAGCCAGCTATTGACATGGATAGAGGATTAGCTGACTGGCAGGAGGCAGAGAGTAGGGATAATGGAATTTTTTTTAGGATGGCAGTAGGTGACATTTGGAGTTTGCAGGGCTAAGTGGTGGGACAACAACTATTCACATTATACATTAATGACCTGGATGAAGGAATGAGGGCATTGTTGCTAAGTTTGCAAGTGACTCAAAGATACTCACAGGTAGTTTTGAGAAAGTGAGGAGGCTACAGAAACACTTGGACAGGATAAGAGTGTGCAAAGAAGTGACAGATGAAATACAATGTGGGAAAGTGAGGCGTTATGCAACTTAGAAGAAAAATTAGAGGTGTAGTCTATTTTCTAAATGGGGATCAGTTTCGAAAATCTGAACCACAGGGAATTTAGATTCAGTTCAGTATTCTGTAAAAGTTAACATGCAGATTCATGTGGCAGTCAAGAAGGCAAATGCAATATTAGCATTCATTCAAGAGGGCTAGAATACAAGATCAGAGATGAGCTTCTATGGCTGTATAATGCTCTGGTCAGGCTGCATTTGGAAAATTATGAGCAGTTTTGGGTCCTGCATCTAAGGAAAGATGTGCTGGCTTTGGAGGGGGCTAGATCAGGTTTCCAAGAATGATCCAGGGGATGAAGGGTTTGTCATATGAGGACACTGGGTCTGTACTGGACAGAGTTTAGAAGGTGAGAGTGTTCTCACTGAAGCTCAAGAAAATGGAGAGGCCTGGATGATATAGTCAAGGTGCTTCCAATATAAAGGGACAACCCTTTAGAACATAGATGAGGAGGAATTTCTTTTAGATTAGATTACTTACAGTGTGGAAACAGGTCCTTCGTCCCAACAAGTCCACACCGACCCGCCGAAGCACAACCCACCCATACCCCTACATTTACCTCTTAACTAACACTACGGGCAATTTAGCGTGGCCAATTCACCTGACCCGCACATCTTTGGACTGTGGGAGGAAACCGGAGCACCCAGAGGAAACCCACGCAGACACGGGGAGAACGTGCAAACTCCACACAGTCAGTCGCCTGAGTCGGGAATTGAACCTGGGTCTCTGGCGCTGTGAGGCAGCAGTGCTAACCACTGTGCCACTGTGCCACCCCCAGAGCGTGGTAAATCTGTGGAGCTCATTGCCACAGGAGGTCAAGTCATTGAATGTATTTAAGACAGATAGATGAGTTTTTGATTAATATGGGCATCAAGGGTTACAGGGAGAAGGCAGGAGAATGGGGTTGAGAAACATATCATCTTTGATTTCAAATGGCGGATCAGACTCGGTCAGCTGGATAGCCAAATTCTGCTCCCATATCTATCTCCAAAATCATTGATGATCACAAGTTCATGTTATAACTGGGAACACTCAGGGTTACAGTCAACAGCTCCCATAGCTGAGACTGTGCTCCTGAAGTTTAACGTTTGATTTTACTTGCCCAATAGCTAAACCATTTGCAGTTTTTCAAGGAAACATTTTATTCAACATGAGGCTGAATAGACCTCACCCCTTACTTGCCCAAAAATATACGGCCAATTCATGCAAACTCATGCCAAGCCAGGCTCCCACCTACCCTCAATGGCCCCTCATACCCTATATACCGACTCATACCACTTCTATGCTCATTCATCTCATAGACACTCTGGACAGAACAAAACTCTGTAGTGACAACCGCATGTGTAGAAAAGATTACAAAAGCAGGCAGACACGAGTTTCTTATTGCAATCCTACAAAGGTGTCAATCAACCAAACCTTTACAGGATTATAGCAGAAACTGTAAACATTTGACAATATTTTATTGTGTGTAAATAAAAGTCAATGATTAAATAAATTGAAGAAAAGGCACTGTCATTCAAGCAATATTTTCCCCTTCTGTACACATATTTTATCAAAATAGTGCAAGTCTGGGCTCTCAATCATGCATTCATTGTGTTACAAGGTGACATAGGTGGGTCCATGCTGCAGAATGGGTTGACATAATGGGTATGAGGAGCCATTGAGGGCTAGGTTGGGAAGTATATGAGTTTGCATGCAGAATAAGGGCAAGATCTTTTGTAGTTATCTTTCAAACATATGCCCACATCCATACAATGGTTCATGACATCTCTAAGGGACCACAGGCTACGAATCCTTGAAAAGCTGGTCCAACTCCTTTGACATTGTTGGGGTTTAGGTGATGCGTATTCCCATGCAATGGAGCTTGCCAGTTCAACAATGCAGAGTTCGGGTTCGCTGTCCACACGTTTTGCTTACACAGGAATATAGTAAGGGCCCAGGAATCCTGGAATAGGATTCTATGCACCACATTTGATGATCTACAGAGACTCCATGACTCAGCAAAAGTCCAGCCTAATGTTCCAAGTCAATGACCTTTCATGCTGCCAAACATCAATAACCAGAAACATTGAACTATTCCTCTCTCCAAAAATGCTGCCAGATGTTTACTCTTCATTTCAAATTTCCCAAGTGTACAGTATTTTTCAGTGCCCATCCTTGTTAATTTGTTTTATGGACTAACGCCGCCCTATTTTTCTCAGTGCAAAATGGCTTTCTGCCCCAAACACAACACCATTCTCAGTGACGGAGCCTTCACCCATTCATTCATTTGTCAGCAATCCCTTCCTCATGTCTTTTTCTCGTCAACAATTTCTCCTAAAAAAATTCTTAAAGCCCAGCTCTTCAACCAAAGAGAAAGTATGCCACATTTGTATAGCTCCTACATTAAATAAGATAGCCAGAGCATATGGGATTATTTAAATGTACTGTAATGAATAGGCTAGTCAGCCGTATCTCAATCATTAGTAAGATTTTAGAGTCTACTATTAAGGATTAGATTGTGGAGTACTTGGAAGTGCATGCTAAAACAGGGCTGAATCAGAACAGCTTCACCAAGGAGAAATCATACCTGACAAACATGTTAGAATTCTTTGAGGAGATAGCAAGCAAGTTATGGAAAGGAGAGTCAGTGGACGTGGTCTATTTGGATTTCCAGAAGGCCTTTGACAAGGTGCCACACTGGAGGCTGTTAAATAAGACAAGAGCCCATGGTGTTAGGGATAAGGTACTGGCATAGATCGAGGATTGGCTGACTAGCAGAAGGAAGAGAGTGGGGATAAAGGAGTCTTTTTCTCGTTGGCAGCCGGTGACTAGTGGAGTACCATGAGGTACAACTATACACAGTATACATTAACGATCCAGATGAAGGAACTGAAGGCATTGTTGCTAAGTTTGCAGAAGACACAAAGATAGGTGGAGGGACAGTTAGTCCTGAGGAAGTAGGGATGATGCAGAAGGACTTTGACAGGCTAAGGAATGGGCAAAGAAATGGCTGAGGAATGCAATGTGGTGAAGTGTGAGGTTATGAAATTTGGTAGAAAGAATAGAGGTGCCACTATTTTCCAAATGGGGGAAAAGCTTTGGAAATCTGAAGCAAAAAGGGTCATAGGAGTCCTAGCTCATGATTCTCTTAAGGTGAACATGTTGGATTAGGAAGGGAAATGTAATGTTTGCATTCATTTTTGAGAAGGCCACAATACAAAAGCTGGGATGAACCGCTGGGGCTGTATTAGGCTCTGGTCAAACCACAAATTGGAATATATGATCAGGTTGTACGTTTGCTCACTGAGCTGGTAGATTTGTTCTCAGACATTTCATCATGGAATATGTGAGCAGTTTTGGGTCCTGTATCTAAGAAGAGACGTGCTGGTACGGGGCAGCAGAGGAGATTTACGAGAATGACTCAAGGAATGCCAGACTTGTATATGAGGTGTGGTTGAGGAGTCTGTGTCTGTAGCCAATTGAGTTTTGAAGGATGAGGGGGAATCTGATTGAAACTTACACATTACTGAGAGGTCTGAATGGAATGGATGTGGAGAAGATATAGGAGATCTAGAACCTGAGGGTATAGATAAGATGAGGAGGAATTTCTTCAGTTGGAGCATGGTTAACCTGTGGAACTCATTAGTGCAAGGGGCTGTGGAGGCCAAGTCATTGAGTGTATTTAAGACAGAGATAGATTGATTCTTGATTGGTAATGAGGTCAAGTGTTATGGGGAGAGGTCGGAAAATAGGGTGGAGAAGAATGAATGGTGTGCAGACTTTATGGGCCAAATGGACTAATTATGCTCTTATGGAATTGCAGTCAATTTGAAATTAGTAAGGTTCAAATCACAAGGAGCATTGGGATAAATCACAAGGTAGTATGATTTCAATGATGTTTTCTGAGGAATACATACCATCCAAGATCAAGATTCTGATTACTATTTTTCATCTCTCTCTTTATAGTTCAGCATTGTTCTCCTTTTGTCTAACCATGGGATGCATTGGGACATTCTTTCTTTTAAGGATACTAGTATTACACAATTGCAGGGCATTGACCTGGAACCTCAGAACTCAGTTAGCTGCCTGTATGATTTATTTACTTAAATAATATTTTCATCCATTCTTGGTACCTCCTCTCTATGCAGGCCATAAAGTATTGCCAACAAACCAAAATATCTGCACTAAAAGAGAACAGAGATGAATAGAATGAAAAATCTACAGGTTGGTTTTCTCATACCTCTTTTTAGTAGATCCATTTGTTTTAAATTATTCCCTTGAGCCAATCGAAATAAAAACCAGGAGAAAAGTAAACAGATTGCCAACTTACTGTCTTTTATGTTACACTATTTCACAGAGTAATAGCTACCCATCTGTTTTCATTACTGCACATATATCTAATACCTGTTGCAGTTGGCAACAGATCTTAGTGTACAGATTGAGGATTTATTCACTAATGGAGCAAAAACTCTTAGAACATCCCTTTGCAAACCATACAAAAGCAATGAGATAGAAAAAGGCAAGCAGAAGTAGAATGGCTGCTTAATTTTTGCTGGCTCAATTAACTAAGCAATGTAGCCAATGAACCGGAGTTTTAAACCTCCGACAGAAGTGGAAATACAATAGAAGCAGTATTCTATTGTCCAAAGTTTTCAACACCTCAAAAAATTCTGTATCACTGTAAATGGGGCATACTGTGCCACAACAAATGTCAAAGATTAAATTTAACAAATATAATTACATTAAAATCATGTTAAATCATATCATCTGGTGAATTATGCCAACTGAGTACAAAAGAGTTCATAATCCTTGTGACTGACATAAGCTTCAAACTTTCTATTTATAATACTTTGCAGAATTTTATGATTTCTCATTAATGTATTACCCCTCAGGTGTTCTACTGCTTGCTTTATCTCCACATTTAAAAAGTGCAGTGCATTTTTGACCAGCCTCCCAATGTCTACCTTCGTAAACTCCGCTGCTCACTATGCGCATTCTGATTAACGCTAAGTTAATTTGTTCATCATCCCTGTGCACACTGAAATACATTTCTGGTCCACTGTCACCTTGACTTTAAAATTCCCCTTCTTTATTATTTGCAAATCCCACTGTGCCTTGCCCCACCCTACCGCTGTAAGCTCCTCTAGTCCCACAATGCTCCAGTAACACTTAGTTACTCCAACCCTGGACACGTCCGATTCCAATTGCTTTCACTCTGCCACTGGTGATCGCGCATTCACCCATTTAAGCCACAAACTCCAGAATTTTTTCCTTCAATCTCTCCACTTCTCTTTCTCTCTTTCACCTCATTTAAGATGCTCTTTAAAATCTTTCTCTTTAACCCAGATTTTAATGTACTGTCCTGTCCTGCCTTGGTGTCAATTTTTATCTGCCTATGCTCCTGTGAAGCAGTCTGGGACATTTTTAACACATTAAAAAGTATTAGAAAAATGCGAGTTATTATTGTTGCACACTGTAGACAGAATTTAAACTGTTTTCAGGAAGAGTATTATTCATTGCCTCGGGATATTCATGGGACCAGTCTATTACCATGAGGATAACAGATCATAGGGAGCTATGGAACATTTACCAACTCATTTGTCACAACTTGATTTACCTGTCCGCCTGCTTCTGCAGCATGTTGGAAGTGTGTGGCAAGCAAAATCTCATCCAGAAACGTCTCACTGCACTCCAAACACTTCATGCCATAGCGGGAAAGCTTTGATGGATCCTCATCCAGGGGCATTGCTGGGAGAATGGGAGCATTGGCAGGCGCAGAGATCACCGCACTGGGTACGCTTGCAACAGTTTTCGCTATGGCACCAGCAGTGCCCCCTGCAGACGTCAAGACTGGCGCAGAGATAGTGGTGGAAGAAATGCTATTACTGGAACTGGGAATGATCATCTGGTCTGCAGGAATGGGTTTCATAATCAGATGAGAACACTGCATCACCACACCCTTGTCCTTGTGCCCACGAGCATGTGAGAGAAGACTGCACTTGTTGAAAAAGACCAAGTTCTTCGCACAGTGGTTACACGTGACTTCAATCCTCACACTTCTCCGGTCATAATGCTGCGCCAAACTCTTCTCCAAAGCAAATGAATCACCACATTCTAAGCATTTGTATCCACGAAGTGGTATACTAATATTTGTATTCATTGGAGGATTAAGGTTAGGCGTATAGACAGGGACTGGATTTACACTGCTCAGCACCTTGTTAAATGTCTCAACCACTGCATTCTGGGAATAGGCCACCACATGAACTCGAGATACTTTCTTAGCTGGCTGTGTGGAAGCAGCAGTGATTAGAGCCTGCTTTATGGGCTGCTGCGTTTTGGAAAGCACCTGACGGAGTTCAGAAGACGCTTGGGCAGTTTGAGGCAAAAGATTAAGGTTAGCGAGGTGGACAGTCTTTGGCACAAGTTTAGCATTTGCAAGGCTGGATGCTGGGACCACCACAGTCTGCTGCTGCATCGCATTGGCAGCTTTCAGGATGGCACTGCTGGCACTCTGAACTGAGGCAGCGGAAATGACGGTGGCTTTGACTGTAGTGTTGTTTGCAAACTTTAGGTTGATCACCTGTGATCCTGCCGTCTTCACAGCAGACACTGGAAGGAAAGCAGTGGCAACAGGTTTAATTGTAACCTGTTTCTGAGCAACGTCAGGAGACATTACTGAATTAGAAGCTGTAACAAGTGCCGATTGCACGGGCGTAGTAGGAGGCGAAGAAACAGAAGACTCAGTAGGTGGAGATGACAAAAGTGATGAGACAACCAAGGAGTTTGCTTGTTCTGGTCCTCTTCTACCAAGCTCTTGCTCAACCTCTGGCATGATTCTGGTCACTGTTCTGGTAATCTCACCAGATGATGTTTTGATGGTTTTGATGCGAACCTTAGGGATTGCAGGCGGTGAGCTTGCAGGAGAGGAAGGGGACCCTTTCATGCTACATTCACTTGACACGCTCCGGGGGCTATCAGGCTGTTTGATGGCAACTTTCTTCACCACTTCCATTGGGCTCTGAGGGCCCTCGGGAGACTTTTCAGTGACTCTAGGGCTTTCTCGAGATTCTTTTAAAACCGGAGAAGGGCCCCTTGAGACAGACTGAGGTTCCTTATTGATATCTGCTGCAGCCTTTTTAGCATTCAAAGCAGCAATTGCCGCAATACACGAGGAAAGCTTGGAGGAGGACTTAGCCCTGAGGTTTGAAGGACAAGTAACATTCACTCCAGTTTTCTCACCACTTTTGCCATCGAGGACTCTGTTATCAAGCTGCTTCTCAGCAGAATTTTTAAAACTCTTTTCAGCATCCTCGTCAGACAATTTCTCATCCATATTTCGGACTTTAAATGTCTCAAGAATCCCTGAATTAACACTGGGACTTTCACTCTCTCTGTTGCTTTTCAATATCTTACCCTTTTCTTCAGCTTCTGGCATGGACACTTCCTGCTTGACAGTGCTCTCCACTCCAGCCTTCCTTGGCTTCTCACTTTCTCGCTCAGCAGTGGGACCTGGATGTACGTTTGCTTGATAAACCGGTTGGCTCTCCTCTTTGACGTGTGGAGGGTCATCAACTTCAATTTTGTCATCGTCCTCGAACTCTTCCGCACTGGAAATGGGGCTGAACTGGTTAAACGCGGAGTCTTTCATTCCTGCATCGGGGCCATCGATGGTCTCGGCTCCCGATAAATCTAGTTTAGCTTCGGTGCCTGGGGGGCCTTCACACCTGGCTGACTTGCCGTCCAATTCTTTAGAATACCCATCCAGGTTTGTCACACTGAGGAAGCCATTGTGTAAGCCATTGCCTGAAGAATGGTGGCTCTCTTTGTCTAGTGTCGAGGTTTCTGTTGTCGCGGCCGAAGCCTCGCACGAGTCAAGAGTTCGGATATTTTTCACAATCACGCTCACTACCCCGTCGGGGGCAGAGGGGACCTGGGCATCCTCATCCACGGGGATGCTCTGTTTCAGGTGCCCTTCATTCTCATCGTGTACAGACTCAATTGCTGCTTTCGGGTCGACCTGCATATCTGGGATGTCAAACGCAGCAAGCAGGTCATCGAAATCCGGGGTTTTCATATCCCCCATGATCGTCAGTTTATTGGTGTGCAACGCTGCAAGAGAAACAAAAGCAAAATATATCAATTTACACCTTTCCACATCAATCATGTAGTTTACTTGTCATTTACACACAGACAATTTGACTGCTTTCCCACATCAATTGCTTTAATGGTTGAAATGTAAATTAGATGCCAATGGGGAAAAATTTAATTTTGGGAACATGTTAGAACTAACATTTTTTAAAAAATCATTTCGACCAGAAGTGTGGACAATCTAAATCTCTAAAATGCAACCCCAAATGTAAATCTTTATTTTTCAGACTAACAATTGGACATAAGGAGACAATTTTTGTTCGAAGTTCAAACGAAGGTTGCTAATTGAAATGAAGAACTTGTAGCAAAAGCCTGTCATAAATTTAATGACTATTGAAGAATAAAATAAGAAAAAGAAAGAGCAGGATGGGGCGGCACGGTGGCACAGTGGTTAGCACTGCTGCCTCACAGCACCAGAGACCTGGGTTCAATTCCTGACTCAGGCAACTGACTGTGTGGAGTTTGCACGTTCTCCCCGTGTCTGCGTGGGTTTCCTCCGGGTGCTCCGGTTTCCTCCCACAGTCCAAAGATGTGTAGGTCAGGTGAATTGGCCATGCTAAATTGCCCGTAGTGTTAGGTAAGGGGTAAATGTAGGGGTATGGGTGGGTTGCGCTTCGGCGGGTCGGTGTGGACTTGTTGGGCCGAAGGGCCTGTTTCCACACTGTAAGTAATCTAATCTAATCTAGTTCATCTGCAACACCCTAATGAGCTCAGGATAGTCCAAAGCATTGTCAAGTCAATGGAGCAGGTCTTGGAGTGAAGTCATTAGTACAATGTTGGGGAATGCAGCAACCAATGTGAACACAGGAAAGTGCTAATGAATAAGTGCTATAGAATACTGGCTCAAGCTTTGAATAGGACCATGAGATCTTTTAGCTCAACCTGACAAAGCAGACAAGATCTGAGACTAACATCTTTTCTGAAAGGTAGCACCACTGAGAGACCAGCACAAGCTAACTGAAGTATTAATATGCATTATATGCTCAAATCTCAGGTGCAGAATAAAAGTATTTTCATTCTTTTTTTTGAAAAATCAAGCTATACTTAAAAAGACAAATTTCACTCATTCAGAAATTACAGCAGTGTGAATAGAATGAGACTTGTATGTCAGAGTACAGTGCTTTACAAAAAGAAATTATGTGAAATTACTAACTGGCCTTTTGCACACACTTCTTTTTCCTTTCCCAACAGAAAAGAGACAGTAGGTCTATGGGCAAATATCCTCCGCAACAGTCATTAAATCAACATTAAACTAGGGTCGTGCTTCTTGTCACAAAGGGATGTTTTTCTTTTATTGCCAAACAGATTATATGATGGACTGATAGTGCTGACACAAAGCATTGCCTATCCGCATAAATACAGGGTCCTGCTCATCCACATTGGATTAAGCACAATACTCTATAGATAGAATCTCAATCACACAACAAATGCTTATTACCTTTTTGACTGAAAAACATAGTTGCACAAGTTGAGAAAATTCAATATGATACCAGTATGTCATTATCTGACAAAGATAATATTAGCCACAATGCAACAATGTACTGCTACACATGTGAGTGAATTCCATGTTAAGTGCTAAAAAGCAATTCCAATAAAGTAATCTTCATATACTTCTAGATTAGCTGTAAATTATCATAATAAGAATCTCTGCTGTCCCTCAAAGCCGGCATGAAGATGTGTCATAGCTTCATTCGAAGTTCTATTCAAAACAAATATCCTCAATTGAAGTTATACTTAAAATCGTCCACATGGAAAAAAAATTCAGCTTGTTTTAAAATTTTCCTTCCTTTTAGTTAGGCACTCTGCAAGAATTTTAAGTGAGCATCCTGGTTAAGGGCAAATATGGATTTTCTGAGCAGGAGCATATAAGTGTGACCTGTCAGCCAGGAATGCCAGTTAACTCAATGAAATTGCAACAATTGTGTGACAACAAAGAAGCATGACTCTCTGTATGGCTGTGTCTCAGATAAATGAATACTAAACATATATCAACAGGTAGTAGTGTGTAGCACAGTGGCTCAGTAGTTAGCACTGCTGTATCACAGCAGCAGGGACGACTGTGTGGAGTTTACACATTCTCCCTGTGTCTGCGTGGGTTTTCTCCAGGTGTTCTGGTTCTCTCCCACAGTCCAAAGATGTACAGGCTAACGTGGCTAACATGGCTAATATGGGTTAGCCACGGGAAATGTGGGGTTAATGGAACTGGGTGTGAGGCTGTTCAGAAGATCAGTATGGGCCAAATGGCCTGCTTCCACACTCTAGGGATTCTGTGAGAGTGACAGTACTCAATGCAGATATTTTCTAAACAACCCATTCAAATATTACTACAGACCTCTGGAGCAGATGAGTCAGAGGTAGGGACAGGAACAGTGTGCCACAACAACCTTCTCAGATGTGCAGAACTGAACAAATGTTCAAATGCACATTAACTGCCACAGATGAGGAACTATTAACATGCAATTAATAGACCAGTATTGAAAAGTGTAGAGGTCTCAGGGTCTCGAGGAGGTAACAGAGATACGGCGGGATGTGGTATTTGAGGCATTTCAAAACAAAAGTGAGAATTTTAACATCGAAATCTACCTGACCAAACAGAAGCTAATGTCAGTCAGAAAACAGTGGGACAATATAGGAAAAGGACCTGTTCACTGTTAAGACACAGAATACAGTTTTGGATCAATAGGTTGGTGGAACTAGACTAGTTGTGAATATGAAGAAAGCAATGCTGCATGCTTGTTATATAAAATAGCCATTCCATCTCTGATGCCTTTACTTCATTCATTAAAAGAAGAGTCCAAACTGTACACAATATTGAAGGTGTGGTCTCACCAATACACTGTACTATGGCATTCTTCAAAGGTACATATCGTCAAAAAGTAAATACATTTTTTGCACATTCCGTAGCACAGGTAAGTACATTTGTTCCATATTATGATTCTAGAAACAGGTAAACAGAATATATCAGAGCACAAGATTAAACACACTCTATCTGCACATATATCCCAGCTAAAAAAATCAAAGTTCCTATTGTCAGAGTTTTGTCAATTTTGCCAATTATAAATTTTCCATGTTAGTGGAAACTGTCCGTGCAACTTTGTTTTTCTGTCATGATACCCTAGTGGCACTATAGGATTGAGTTATTTTTCAATGAAGGGCTTTTGCCCAAAACGTCGATTTCGCTGCTCCTTGGATGCTGCCTGAACTGCTGTGCTCTTCTATCACCACTAATCCAGACAGACACACACACACACACACACACACACACACACACACACACACACACTTTCATTTAAAGTTCTTGCTGCTGATAAAAAATCTGTTGTGGGTGTCACGGTGGAACAGTGTTTAGCACTGCTGCCTCACAGCGCCAGAGACCCGGGTTCAATTCCCGCCTCAAGCAACTGACTGTGTGGAGTTTGCACATTCTGCCCGTGTCTGCGTGGGTTTCCTCCAGGTGCTCCGGTTTCCTCCCACAATCCAAAAATGTGCAGGTTAGGTGAATTGGCATGGCTAAATTGCCCGTAGTGTTAGGTGAAGGGGTAAATGTAGGGGAATGGGTCTGGGTGGGTTGCACTTTGGCGGGTCGGTGTGGATTTGTTGGGCTGAAGGGCCTGTTTCCACACTGTAAGTAATTTAAGTAATCTTATCTAATCTAGTGTGACTTGATTAAGCAAGTAAGGAATTACATTATATTTTGTTTGATTATATTTGGTTGTAAAACAGTTTCTGTAAGGAAGAAAACCCAAGGACCAGCTCAAATGTAAAGTCATTGGTTTATTGTATATTGCTATTTTATGGACCAAACTAATATAAGTTTAGGCGAACAAATGTGAGACTATTTTGAGATAAAATGTTTTTAATCTCAACAGCCATATTTTAACATGGTTTGGTTTTGTAATTTAAGGTATGCAACAGATCTGCGGGCATATGCACATGTGCTGAAATTATGATCTGTATTGAGTTGCACAATTTAGATTAGATTAGATTCCCTACTCCACTGCTGTCCCCATATACGTACTTGTATCATCACGTGAGGGTTCTCTTAGTGACCCCATAATAATCTTTTAAGTGTTCAAGTATCTTCAATTTACCCAGCTCTAAGATGGAACGAATTTCTTACTGGAAATGTCACTTTTGCTATTTTTTTTCCCAAACACACATATTCAGTGTAGCTCAAATCATTTTAAAAGACCCATATATTATCATTCAAATCTTTAATCAGTGATTTGACATTCTGCTCAAACATACCATTAAAACACAATCTTGAGTCGCAAGCTTTAAAGCTAGTTATTTAATATTCAGGGATTTCAAGCCAATAATATTGCCATTTTTAGATTAGATTACTTTAGTTTATATTACTTACAATGTGGAAACAGGCCCTGCAGCCCAACAAGTCCGCACCGACCTGCCGAAGCGCAACCCACCCATACCCCTACATTTACCCCTTATCTAACACTAAATTGCCCTAATGTTTTGCACAATTTGCAATGTGCAATTTAGCATGGCCAATTCACCTGACCTGCACATCTTTGGACTGTGGGAAGAAACCGGGGCACCCAGAGGAAACCTGCGCAGACACGGGGAGAACGTGCAAACTCCACACAGTCAGTCGCCTGAGTCGGGAATTGAACCCGGGTCTCAGGCGTTGTGAGTAAGCAGCGCTAACCACTGTGCCATCGTGCCGCCCACGTGTTACATTTGATCCTTGTTCAAGGTGGAAGAACAGTCAACTTATCAAAGTTATCCAAATAAATGAAGGCCACCATTCTTGGTACAATTCTAGTAAAACGCCTCTGCGAACCTGAAGACCCTCCTTGCTTTCTAAAGTATAGTGCTCAGAATTGAACACAGTATTCCAGGTGAGGACTAACCTGCAATTTCAAAATGTGTATCAGCAATTGCTTGTCCTTTAAAAGGTAGATCTTTAAAAGGCACTGCATGGCTGGAAGCCCCAGCATATTTCCACCTCCTCTGATAGATAAATGCGAGACAGAGTTCTTAAAACTGGCCCAAAACTAAATACATAAAGAGCAGTGTTCAAACCCTGTCTCCCATATCTTTTTCAACCTCCCAGAAGGGTGCTCCAGTCTCACAGGTATCTGCATCTGATGAGCTACATTAAGTGAAGATCATTTCTGGTGTAGGCTGTGGAGGTGGAATACATTGAAAAAGGTAAATAAGATGATTTTCAAATTGAAGATTTCTATCTAAAGTCTCATGATAGTTTCTTTCCCTAAAGATCACTAGTGAACTAGATGGGCTTTTCCTGGTAATCAACAATTGTTGCATGGTCATTATTTGACTCTTAATCTCAAATGTATTTTTAATTGAGTTCAAACTCCTCAATCTGCTGTGACAGAATTCAAAGCATGGTCACCAGAACATTACCTGGGTCTCAGGATTAACAGCCCAGTGATAATACCACCAGGCCATCATCTCCCTTCTTTCCAAATTCCCAGATGGGTATGGGGGTTCTTCTCCCAAGTCCAGAGACCATGCTTAGTGCGATACCCCCTGCCCTGTGGCTGCCTCTTCCCCAGTAACACCTCCCCCTACCTCCCACAACACTCAAAATCCTTGTATCGCTATCATTCACCTATATGTTTGGATCCAGCCCTGAACCTAGGCCTCGGTTGGGTATTGTGCCAGCAGCAGCCAACACCTGCAGGCAGTGCAGCTGATGAATAGAGAGATCAGACTCCCACCATCAGGAAACTCTTGGCAGACAGCTCTTCTGCCAAGGCCTTTGGTCTGAGGAGAAGTTCTGCCATCCTCTATCAAGTACCTAAGCGACACAAGATCCATCAGGCATGAGCAAGAAGGGACAAAAGTCATGGTCTTTCGCACCCTCCTGCAGGCTGTTGAGACCTCTACTCACCCACAAAACCTCACCCCAGTTCTCTCTTATTAACTTGAGACTGAACAGTTACGAACATTTTAAAATAGAACATTTGACAACTGTGCAACACACCAAGCATGCATTAAAACCTCCCCCTTATCAGTAACCTCTTTTCCACCAGAAAAAAGATAGAAACCTCAGTGAGAAAATTGATGAAAAATTTTTCCATTTAATGTTGTAGAACATCTTTGACAAAGTAGATACAAATAGCGTACAATGGGCGTCCAGCTGATGAAGAAATAAAGCAATTTTTCTAAGATTTTTAAATACAAAAGTTGACACTTTGAAGGACATCTTCTACATACGCACTTGTGATGTCAGGATTAGGAATTGACACAGGTATTTGCTGTGATGCATCAGTTCCTGCTCACTGAATCATCACATCCAGTACAGGCATATCATGCTACGAATTTTCAGTCAATACTTATAAAAACTAGACACAAATTTGTTAAAGTGGTTGTCACAAATCTTGCCATTTTTGGCATTTGGACTACAGACAGTATCTCTGGCAAATATTGCTACAGGTTAGTCTAGATATGACTAGCTAGCTACTGAATTCACATATTTCATTGTTGAGACTAAGCTAACATCTGAAAGACTACTGCATTTCCAGATTGCCTGTTGCCATGTTTGTAATGCGAAAGAAGAGAATTGCTGCTATCAAATTCACGTTGTATCACAATGACCTCTTCCAGCCAAACCCGAGTAGATGGGCCTCAAAGTGTTAATCAAAAACACAAAAAATGGAATCAAATTAAACACAACTTATTTGGGAAAGACCTGAAACTTGTGACAAGCCAAATGGTGAGAAAGCTCCATTTTATTTGTCTGTTTAAAAGATCAGCTAACAGCTGATTTCAGGCACATCTATTAGAGTCATAAATCATCAGCCAGTGTAAGAATCAGACTGTGTAACTAGCTGCAAATCATCATGCAGCTAGAGTATTTAACCTCTTCCAGTTTCAGTGTTCACCTGTGAATGAATTCCTGAGATACTCAATGACAAGAAACTGCATAATCTGTTGTAATTTTTTAAACAAGATTTCTCTTCAACTTTCGCCAAAAACTTCATTCAAGAAATCAAAGGCCTGCCACAGCTGAGAGACAGAAATCATCATCATTTAGAGACTGAATTAATTTTAATGTGCATCTTTAACTGTATTCAATCACTGTATATGTGTGTGTGTACGTGCATGTAGACTGAATGGGAGATGTACTAATTCTGTGCAAGGATATAAAAATAAATAACCATTTATTAAGCTCATGAAATCTAACTGCTGAATTATTTAATTAAAATATACACTTTAAGGGTAAAAAGACACACCTGCTTCTATACCAAACATACGAATTACAGGTAGTAACAGAGCACAAGTATTCTGTCTGTGACATAACTTACTCACTTCAAAGAATAGACCTTCCTCGAAATGAAACCAGTTCTTTACATTTATTATAAACTTAAACATGAAATCTTCTGCTAGTTATTGTCAAGTAATTGAGCTACAAACTGCATACCCAATTGGTTTGTTTGAGAGCCACAGAGTGCTAATTAAATGTAAACAGCAGTTAGCTTCTGCATTTGTTGCTTTATACTCTATGCCATTCATTAACCTCAGATTCAGGGAAGTTAGTGATCCAATCACAAAGTTAAGGGTGGTACAAAGCTCCTTCAGCATTCCAGTGATACAGCACGTTTTCTATTTAAATCCAGGTTATTTGTCCAATCTCCCAAATCGAGACTGGCCCAGAGTTTCCACTAATATGCTTGATTTTGAAAATAATATGCTGTGGGATCCATTAGAACCACTTCCTGCATTTTTTTAATGTTTTAAGAGGCGCTGGAGAGTGGCAATACTATACAACATTTTTAGTTGTATTTTGTAGCAAAATACACATGACAATAAATAAATCCATCAAATCGAATCACTGTTACCAGAAAGCATTGCTTTAGCAGTGTATCTCAATTTATCTGTACTTCCGTTTGCTACTTTAAAAGTAACAATTTTTTTTTAAAAAACTTATGCAGTACTATTCAGTACCAGATTTAAGTACACACTACACCTATACTCAAGATAGTTGCTGAGTTGATGTTTCATAATCTTTTTCCATTGAGTTAAACTCATGTTCCTTCTAATTTATTGTTTTGTTTGCAGATTCATTTTTCTAGTAACTGATAGTCTACACTAACACTCCAAGCAGAATATGCTGTGTCCAACCCAGCCATTCCAACACTCAATCTTATTTCAAAGATTCAGGCGAAAGAACAGAAAGCCACTATTACAAAGCACTAAGAAAATCTGTTAATTAAAATGGTACTAGAAATTTCCACTTACTTAAACATGCCATGCAGGTAAAGAGCAGCATTCCCAGTGCCATAAAACTATTGGTGTCAGATAGGTGTCTTCTATACAACTTGCCAAAATTGAATTCCAATCTCCCGCATTCCTGACAATGAATACAGACCTTACTCTAGATACGAAATCCAAGGTCAGTGGCATCTATAAAAATGGTGCTGGAATGTGTGAAAGCAAAGAGGTACCTGATAATATTTCTGCTGGGTGACCTTAGTTGAAGGGAAGGGCAGATAATAGCCAGGACTAGTAGCACTCAATGCATAATTATTCAATTATTTTCTGTAAACTGAAACCATTTCCAACAGAGAAAAGCCTTTCAAAGTAATTCACCTTTGTCTCCATTGTTTGGAGCACTTCTATTTAGAAGCCTACTTTAATTGACTCTCAGACTCCATGGAAACTCAAATCTCAACCAGTCAGTGATAAAATGCTTATAACAGACCAATCAACTTTATGAAATAGATCACAAATTTTGTTGGGATTATTTCCAACTACCAAAGACTAAAAATCCAAAATATTTAAGCGTAATTGCAAGAATTAATAATTGCACAGGCATTAAGTCACAGAATTAGGTAATTTGCTGACTAGGTCTCTACTGGTGCTCATGTTCCACATGACCCTCCTCCCACTCTACTTCATCGGTCTCTATCAATCTCTTTTTCTATGTTTTCTGATTTATTTATCAAATCTTCCTTTTAATGAATCAATACTATTTGTACAAATGCACTTTTTTTGTGAAGGGTTTCATATTGTTGTCACTCTCAAGGTAAGAGGTTGCAAAATAAGTGTTGTCACCATTTGGGGGTGGCATGGTGATGAAGGGCTTTTGCCTGAAATGTCGATTTTCCTGCTCCTCGGATGCTGCCTGAACTGCTGTGCTTTTCCAGCACCACTCTAATCTAGAATCTGGTTCCCAGCATCTGCATTCATTGTTTTTACCTGGCTCAGTGGTTAGCAATGCTGCCTCACAGTGCCAGGGACCCAGGTTTGTTTCTAGCCTCAGACGACTGTCTGTGTGGAGTTTGCTCCCTGTATCTGTGTGGGTTTCCTCCGGGTGCTCCGGTTTCCTCCCACAATCCAAAAACGTGCAGGTTAGGTGAATTGGCCATGCTAAATTGCCCATAGTGTTAGGTGCATTAGTCAGAGGGAAATGGGTCTGAGTGGGTTAATCTTCGGAGGGTCAGTGTGGACCTGTTGGGCCGAAGGGCCTGTTTCCACATTGTAGGGAATCTAAGTTGCTCCTTTGAGCCTCCTCTGTCACCCCTCCTTGCATTTGCTCTGTCACTTCCCAGAAGCAGTAAAGGCTCAATTTTCCTATATTTATGCCAAGTATTATTTCAGGGAATCTCATGGCTAGTGCCCGGTCATGGAAACATTTTCTCACATGATTTTCCATTCCTTATCTTACTAATTATGCAAATGTACCTTTGGCATCCTTCTCGTGTAATCTGTGGCAGAAGAGGCGCATCCACCAGTGGAATCTTCCAGCGCACAAATGTTTTTATTCGTCAAAGGAACATTTTTTTGGGGAATCATGAATTACATCTTAAAATGTTTGTCATCATATTTATAGCAAACTTTAGAACCTTGGTGAGGTAAGTGAGGGAGCGTGAGTGTTGGGAAGAAAAGTTTATGATTAAAGTTATCCCTAGGTTATAACTTGAATCCGAATGCAGTAGCATGCCTCGTGGGAAGGTGGTGGTATGCTGGTAATGTCACCAGACTAGTAATCCAGATCAGAGTGGTGCTGGAAAAGCACAGCAGGTCAGGCAGCATCCGAGAAGCAGGAAAATCCACTTTTCGGGCAGGTGCCCTTCATCAGGAATGAGGCTTGAAGTCTCCGGGGGGGGGGGAGATAAATGGGAGCGGGGGGGGTGAGGCTGGGGAGAAGTAGCTAATAGTGCAATAGATGGATTGAGGTGGGGGCAAAGGTGATAGATCGGAGAGGAAGGTGGAACAGATAGGTGGGAAGGAAGATTGGCAGGTAGGACAGGTCATGGGGACAGTGCTGAGCTGGAAGGTTGGAAATGGGGTAAGGTGGGGGGAGGAGAAACGAGAAAACTGGTGAAGTCCACATTGATGCCCTGGAGTTGAAGTGTTCTGAGGCGGAAGATGAGGCATTCTTCCTCCAGGCATTGGGTGGCGAGGGAGTGGCGATGGAGGAGGCCCAGGATCTCCATGTCCTCGGCTGAGTGGGAGGGGGAGTTAAAATGTTCAGCCACGGGGCAGTGCGGTTGATTGGTGAGGGTGTCCCAGAGATGTTCCCTAAAGCGCTCTGCAAGAAGGCGTCCAGTCTCCCCAGTGTAAAGGAGGCCACATTGGGAGCAACAGATACAATAAATGACATAACTGGAAGCACAGGTGAAACTTTGATGAATGTGGAAGGCTCCTTTTGGGGTCTTGGATGGAGGTGAGGGGGGGGGAGGTGTGGGCGCAGGTTTTGCAATTCCTGCAGTGGCAAGGTGCCAGAAGGGGAGGTTTGTTGGGGGACATGGACCTGACCAGGTAGTTACTGAGGGAACGGCCTTTGCAGAAAGCAGAAAGTGGTGGGGAGGGAAATATATCCCTGGTAGTGGGGACCTCTCCATTTCCATCAATGACAACCAACTCAACACTGACATTTTTTACAAACCCAACGACTCCCACAGCTACCTGCACTTCACCTCTTCCCACCTTACCTCCTGCAAAAATGTTATCCCAATCCCTCCGCCTCTGCGTATCTGCTCCTAGAAGGACCAGTTCCACCACAGAACACACCAGATGGCCTCTTTCTTTCAAGACTGTAATTTCCCCTTCCCACATGGTTAAAGATGCCTTCCAACACATCTCATCTACATCCTACACCTCTGCCCTCAAACCCTACCCCTCCAACTGCAACAAGGACAGAACCCCCCTGGTCCTCACCTTCCACCTTACCAACCTCCGCATAAACCGCATATCCGCCGACATTTTCTCCACCTACAAACGGACCCCAGCACAGGGATATATTTCCCTTCCCACTTCTATCCATTTTAAACAAAGAGCGCTTTAGGGAACATCTCCGGAACACCCACACCAAGTAACCCCACCGCCCCATGGCCCAACATTTCAACTCCCCCTCCCACTCTACCGAGGACATGCAAGTCCTGGGCCTCCTCCATCGCTACTCCCACACTACCCGATGCCTGGAGGAAGAATGCCTCATCTTTCATCTCAGAACACTTCAACCCCAGGGCATCAATGTGGACTTCACCAGTTTCCTCATTTCCCCTCACCCCACCTTAACGCAGTTCCAATTTTCCAGCTCAGCACCATCCTCATGACCTGTTCTACCTACCAATCTTCCCACCTAATCGCTCCACCCTCCTCTCTGATCTATCACCTTTATCCCCACCACCATCCACCTATTGCACTATTAGCTACCTTCTCCCCAGCCCCAACCAACTCCCATTTATCTCTCCACACCGGAGGCTCCCCACCTCATTCCTGATGAAGGGTTACTGCCCGAAACATCTACTTTCCTGCTCCTCGATGCTGCCTGACCAGCTATGCTTTTCCAGCACCACTCTGAAATGGTGATCTTCAGCATCTGCAGTACCCACTTTCAGTAATCCAGATCCCCAGGCCAATATTCTGAGGACATGCATTTGAATCCCACCATTGCAGATTATAAAATTTAAATTCAATAAAAATTTGGCATAAAAAGCAAATCTAATGGTGATCATCATCATAGAAATCCACCTGGTTCACTAATGTCTTTTAACGAAGGAAGTTGGCCATATAGCCTATATAACAGATTGTCAAAATGAAATAACTTGTTTCCCCCTACTCTTTGTTTTCTGTCCATTGACCAAACTTTAATCCAGGCTAACTGATTATCTTCCAGCCTCATGAGTCTTAATTTTGTATACTAATTTATTCATTTAAATACTTCTTGACAATCTCATTACACTATGCAAACTGACTCCCCCTTTTAGCTGCTGCCTCAAAAACTCTTAACAGTTCTATCAAAAATATTTCTCTTTCAGAAATTCATGTAAACTTTGCAGAATTATATCCTTCTTGCCCTTCAGCACCTTGTCACTCGATGCTCGATTAAGATTACTTCTTCCAGTAAACCATACTTCAAGCACTTCTTTCCCAATTTGAAACAAATTCCTAGATATACTTACTCAGCCTGACTCACTCTGTTGATGTCCTCCTCACACTGACTGTGTGCCCTTACTGCTCATGATGCAGCTTTGCGTAAACTGCAGAGATGAAATAGACTGGGTGACTGCTGTACAAAACATCTCCACTCAGTCCACAAGAATGACCCTGACCCTCCAGCTGCTTGCCTTTCCAATGCACCACTTGCTCTCTCACATTTCTATCTTATGATTTGGAGATGCCGGTGTTGGACTGGGGTGTACAAAGTTAAAAATCACACAACACCAGGTTATAGTCCAACAGGTTTGACTGGAAGCACTAGCTTCATCAGGTGGTTGTGGGGAACACAATTATAAGACACAGAATTTATAGCAAAAGTTTACAGTGTGATGTAACTGAAATTATACATTGAAAAATACCATTGATCATTTGTTCAGTCTCTCATCTATTGGAAGAAGACAGAAGGTGGTGGTGGAGGGTTGTTTTTCAGACTGGTGGCCTGTGACCAGTGGAGTGCCACAAGGATCGGTGCTGAGCCCTCTACTTTTTGTCATTTACATGAATGATTTGGATGCGAGCATAAGAGGTACAGTTAATAAGTTTGCAGATGACACCAAAATTGGTGGTGTAGTGGACAGCAAAGGGGGTTACCTCAGATTACAACAGGATCTTGACCAGATGGGCCAATGGGCTGAGAAGTGGCAGATGGAGTTTAATTCAGATAAATGCGAGGTGCTGCATTTTGGGAAAACAAATCTTAGCAGGACTTATACACTTAATGGTAAGGTCCTAGGGAGTGTTGCTGAACAAAGAGACCTTGAAGTGCAGGTTCATAGCTCCTTGAAAGTAGAATCGCAGGTAGATAGGATAGTGAAGAAGGCGTTTGATATGCTTTCCTTTATTGGTCAGAGTATTGAGTACAGGGGTTGGAGGTCATGTTGCGGCTGTATGGGACATTGGTTAGGCCGCTGTTGGAATATTGTGTGCAATTCTGGTCTCCTTTGTATCGGAAAGATGTTGTGAAACTTGAAAAGGCTCAGAAAAGATTTACAAGGATGTAGCCAGGGTTGGAGGATCTGAGCTACAGGGAGAGGCTGAACAGGCTGGGGCAGTGTCAGAGGCTGAACTCCAGGGAACCTTATAGAGGTTTACAAAATTATGAGGGGCATGGATAGGATAAATAGGCAAATCTTTTCCCTGGGGCCAGGGAGTCTAGAACTAGACGGCATAGGTTTAGGGTGAGAAGGGAAAGATATAATAGAGACCTAAGGGGAAACTTTTTCACGCAGAGGGTGGTACACGTATGGAATAAGCTGCCAGAGGGTGTGGTGGAGGCTGTTACAATTTCAACATTTAAAAGGCATTTGGATGGGTATATGAATAGGAAGGGTTTGGAGGGATATGGGCCAGGTGCAGGCAGGTGGGACTAGATTGGGTTGGGATATCTGGTCGGCATGGACGGGTTGGACCGAAGGGTCTATTTCCATGCTGTACATCTCTATGACTCTATGATAGTTTAACGTCTTTCATATGTAAATCACAAGAGTATTTTTAAAAGTTACATTCTCAGGTTAACTGTAACTTGGTGTCAGTGCAGATAAGATGTTGAGATGTTGAAGGTGTTAGCCCCATATGTTCCCTGTCTGTGCCATAACATTTAGACTGATTCAAATCTAAAAAGTGAGTTAACAGAGTCTTACATGGATTCATGCAGTTTTTGAGCAAAGTACAATGTAACTCTGCAAGTACAAATTCACCCCACAAATGTATATGTGAATGCGTGCATGTGGGTTTTTGTGTGGGTATACGTGTGTGTGTGTGTGTGTGTGTGTGTGTGTGTGTGTGTGTGTCGGTCTGTCTGTCTGTCTGTCTGGTGTAGGGGATTTCTATCTTCGGACTGTCCTTGTATCTCCATAAAGCAAAGTGCAAGCTGGGAAAAGATCACCTGATTTTCCTATTGGACACTTCACAGTATCCGTGACTCAGCGTTAAGTACAACCACTTTAGACCACGAAACTCACTAACGAGCGCATCTTATTCGTAGTGTTGCTTACAGTCAGAACCAACCTATACTCTGCTATTAACACCTATTAAAGACCAAGCTGTTTCCTTCTCCATAATCATGGCCACATCTTTTGCCTTTTGCTCTCCAACAAAGTGACGGAGGCTCATACAATTACATTTAAAAGCCATCTGGATCGGTATATGAATAGGAAGGTTTAAGAGGGATATGGGCCAAGAGCTGGCAAATGGGACTAGGTTAATTTAGGATATCTGGTCGACATAGACAAATTTGAGCTAAGGGTCTGTTTCCGTGCTGTACATCTCTACAGCTATGACTCTGATCTCAAATCATCGTCACCCTCTAACTTTTTCTGCCATCCCCTTTATTCTACTTGCTATTGTCCCCGCGATCCCCCGAGCCCTTTTCAAAAGCATAAAACCAATCACATTTCCACCTTTCTTCAATTCCAAAGAACAGTAGCATTGGACTTGAAATGTTAGATTAGTGTCTCTAGCCACAGCTGCTGCCAGACCTGCTGGGTTTCACCAGCACTTTCAATTCTTAAATTTATAATGAGACCATCCAGCACTTGAGTCTGGAATAAGGGCTATCTTTAACTTTTTTTTTCACAGCACTTACGCCAATTTTCACATTTTTTCTGGAAATCATGAATTACTTCTTAAAATGTTTGTCATTGCTTTCTACTGACAAATTGTTTTATAAGTTTTCCAACATATCTTTGCTCTCTCCCCAGTCAAATCAATGGACTTTATTTCCTGCAGATTGAAGACTCTAATTTCAGACTTAATTAAATTGCTCAAAACTTTACACAAAATCCCATAAGCTAGCGCACAGCTACAAAATGTGATCAAATGAGCCCAACAAATGTTGGTCTGAATGTAAAGGAAAATTGGAATTCAAAAGTGACCAAGTTATGCTTTGCTCTTTAGAGGGTCAGGTCAAAATCATTGTGGAGTTTAGGACACCAAATTTCAGGATAGATATACTTGGCATTGGCAGGGTACAGTAACAGACTCTCAGGAATGTTGAAAGGTTAAATAAGAGTCCAAGTTGCATAAACATGGTTCCTATTTCCTTCTGCTTATAAGGTTGAACGGTAATCAAATCAAGATGTCAATGATGAGGGAGTTGTTTCAGTTAATACAGAGGAACTGTTTCCCCTGCTGCAGAAACCTGAATGAGAAAATATGATCTTAAAATTAAAGCAAGGCCATTTAGGGGTGAAACTAATTAGCACTTTTCACATGTAAGCTAGTGGAAATCTGAAACTTTCTTCCCTCAAAATGCTGTGGATTCTGGTCAACTGAATTTTTTTGTTGGATAAGGCTATCAAGGAATGTACACAAGGGTAACTAAGATGAGCTGTGGTACAGATTGACCACGATCTAATTGAATGGGAGATGGGCTGAAGAAGTTGAATGGAACTATGTTCCTACAATTGTGTGTGTCTAACAGCTATATTTGCAGCCATTGGAAACTATCCCTTTGACTTCCAAGTTCTCTCAGGAGTATTGGTGTTGAATTTGATCTAATTATTGTCTTGACATCAACTTTCTCATGTCTTACTTCTTTGGATATTCAGAGCTGGTACCACATCTAGTCAGGGATATTTGCTTTTCCATCCATTTTTACTTTAATTGATGCCGTTAACAAGCTTGCTTATTGGTTATTTTTCAGATCTAACTAACGGCAACTTGACCATAGTCTTAGTTATTTACACAGAATTAAGCACAACTGCATTTATTTGTCGTTAAGTTTCTTAAATCAGTATCACAGAGAACTTTTTTTTATTAAATTTACAGCAAGGCCATTTAGGGGTGAAACTAATTAGCACTTTTCACATGTAAGCCAGTGGAAATCTGAAACTTTCTTCCCTCAAAATGCTGTGGATTCAAGAGAATGTGGCATCACTGACTGGGGCAGCATTTATTGCCCATTCAGAGTTGCCCTTGAGAAAGTGGTGTTGAGATGACATCTTGATCATTACAAAGCCCATGATAAAATTTTGATGTGAACATAGAATACCATAAAAAAATCATTCACAAGGTTCCAAACTCAGAGATTGCAGATAGGGATCTCACCAGAATACTGCGCATTTCAATTTCAATGAGCAGTGAACAATTTGCTCTGATTTTCATTATGTAAGGTCACTAGCATAAAGGACACCAAAACAATTCTAGTGATTGCTGGTTATTGCTAAAGTAGTTTGAGAAGGATTTTGATAGATTTACTGACAAATACAACATGGTCTATTATCAAATTAATCAGACAGTGTTATTCTCCACTTCAGTGGTTTTCAATAGGAGAGTTCAATACTAAACAAAATTAATTCAATGTACTCTTGATAAACATTCTGTTTATAAAGCAGAACCAGAAACCACTGGTGCTAAGATAATCTAATTCACATTATATTTTTTTAAAAATGAAATACTTGGTCCTATTGTATATAGAATTCTGCCTATCCATTGCCCTTGTCCTCACTGACATTGTCAAACGTTTACTGACCCCAATACCACTTACTTAAAATTCTAACGTTTGTGTTTAAATCCTTTCAGTGCCTATTCCCTCTTTATAATCTTGTCCAATCCGACAATACCACTCTACCCAATCCTGAATTATCCTATTACACTTAGTTTGGTACGATCTGCCTATACTGAATGCAAAACAAAAGTTTTCACTGTACCTTGGTAAACGTGACAATAAATCAAAAATATTTCTCTATTCCTCTGACTGTATTAATGTGTTCCAACCATAATCTCTTTGGAGAACATAAAAAAAAACAAAAGTTTTGAAAGCCTTGAAGGCACACTTTGAATACCAAGTGAACATAACTTATGAATGATTTATGTTCAATATTAGAGTTAAAGTTAAAAGCTAGCTACATTCCAAGCTGCACAAACCTTTGAGACCGGCACACCATCAATGAGCATGCATGGGACCTCCAAGTAACTGTACAACCAAGCAGCTTGAAGGGAACATTGGATTGTATAACATAGTTTGCAGAATCCCATGAAATGGAGTTCTTGAGAGGTGATCTCATCAATGACAGAAGGATCTCTTATCTCTGAGATAATCATTCAGCAGCACTACTTGCTAAGGGAAGGGAATCAGACTCTGGAAGAAGTTATAAACATGTGGAAATGTTACATTTGGTTCTCTCATTCAGGTCATTTATATAGATGATGAATAGCTGGGATCCAAGCACTAATCCTTACAACACCCCACAAGTCACTGCCTGCCCACTAGGGAAAACATGAAACAAGAAATTTGAAGTTCATGCAATCAAGGTAACAATTGGAATTGTGACTGACTTCAATTTCTAAACAAGTCAGACAAACCAAACTAACAATGGTACTGCAGAACAGGATTTCCTAGAAAGTCCATGCAATATATTTTTTTCGACCAATACATTGAAGAACAGCTAAAACTAAAGGCTATTCTGGACTGGGAACTGTCACATGAGTAAGGATTAATTAACAATCTTGTGTGGGGCCTCTTGGGGAAAAAGTGACCATAATGTGACAGAAATCTTAATTATGATGGAGAGTGAAGTAGTCAAATCTAAGTCTGGGGCCACGAATCTAAATAAAGGGAAATATGAGGTTATGGGTGGGAATTGGCAAGGATGGATTGGTAAATCTTACTAAAAGGGTTGACAGTGGATAGGCAATTGTTAGTATTTAAAGAACATATGCATGAATTACAACAATTATTCATTCCTGTATGGCACAAAACTAAGATAGGAAAGGTGATTCAGTGATGGATTAAAAAAAAATTAGGTTTGTATCAGAACAAACAAGAGACATATAAAATTGCCCCAAAAAAGCAGCAATTCTGTGTGTTAGGAACATTTTAGAAATCAACGAAAGAGAATAAGCAGTGTAAAAGGGGGAAATAGGATATGACCATAAACTTTCACGTAACATAAAAACTTACCATAAAAGCTTCTATAAGTATGTAAAGAAAGAAAAATTAATACCTTACAATCAGAAGCCAGGGAAATTTTAATATGCAAGAAAGAAGTGGCAGAAGAATAGGCACATACTTTATTTCTGTCTTCACAAAAGAACATTTTTGAATGGCAAACCATGCTTAACAAATCTACTGGAGTTTTTTGAGGATATGACTAGTAGAATAGATATGGGAGAACTAGTCAATGTGATATTTCTATACTTGGATTTTCTGAAGACTTTTGATAAAGTGGGACTTTATCAACAGTCTTCAGAGGTTACTGGGCAAAATGAAAGTACATGGAATTTGGGGTATGTTGGCATGTTTGCGAATTAGTTGATAGGCAGGAAAGAGAGTGCGAATGAATGTATCTTTTTCCAAGTGACAGGCAGTGACAAGTGGGGTACCGCAAGGATCAGTGTTTGGAGCCCAGCTATTTAAAATATATTACAAATGACCGGGATGTAACATTTCCAAAATAAAACACAGAACTAGAGTTCTGAAACAAACAAATCTGAAATTGCTAGAGAAATGCAGGATCTGCACGGCAGCATCTATGAAAAGAAAACAAAGTTGATATCTCAAGTCTATTGACCCTTATTCAGAAAAAGGTGCCATTTATACTGATGATTTTAGGTGGTGGGAGGGAGAGATCACATGTCTCATTTATACTTTTGATTAGATTACTTACAGTGTGGAAACAGGCCCTTCGGCCCAACAAGGCCACACCGACCCGCTGAAGCGCAACCCACCCATACCCCTACATTTACCCCTTACCTAACACTACGGGCAATTTAGCATGGCCAATTCACCAGACCCGCACATCTTTGGACTGTGGGAAGAAACCGGAACACCCAGAGGAAACCCATGCAGAGACGGGGAGAACGTGCAAACTCCACACAGTCAGTCGCCTGAGGCGGGAATTGAACCCGGGTCTCTGGCGCTGTGAGGCAGCAGTGCTAACCACTGTGCCACCGTGAGCGGCTAAACGGGGAGGGGGAGCGAGGGAGAGAGAGAGAGAGAGAGAGAGAGAGAGAGAGAGAGAGAGAGAGACAACAGACACTGATACAGTTGGCAACTTTAGGTCAATCTGGCTGAATGTAGTGCCGAGGCCTCCTCTGCCGGTTCTGGGGAGAAATCATGCCCCTTTTCATAACCTGTGCACCAGCACCTAGTCCGAAAAACAGGGCACCATTTTCTACTTATCCACTATGTCCTGAGCAGCTGTCATGAACCAGACCTGACGAAGGGTGAGTGCTGCGAAAGCTGCTGATTTGAAATCAACCTGTTGTTGGACTATTGGTGTCATATGACTTTTGATCTTGTTCTCCCAAGTCCAACACTGGTCCCTCCACATCACAAACCAAACTGGTGGAGCTTAACCAGGTGCACAACAGACTTTGAAACGTGGCACTGGCCTCAAGGATTCTGGAATATTCTGGTAGTGACAAATACTTCCTGCTACAGCGAGTGGAAGAATCAAACTGCCATCAAGGGTGCCATAGAGGTATGGCCAGTAATTAACGAAGAAGGACTTATGCCCGAAATGTCGATTCTCTTGCTCTTTGGATGCTGCCTGACCTTCTGCGCTTTTCCAGCAACACATTTTCAGTCAGTAATTAATGAGGCAAATTTGGGATCACAGCTCAAGAAATCATTAGGCTTCATGGAGTGCTACCATGAACTCAATGAGAAAGACCCACTGTAAAAATATGGTTAGATTTAGCCCAAGCTGCATACCATCATGCAAATTCATAACCTTCACAGACCTGTGCAAGTTGGCTCAACACAGTGATCCAAAAACAAAACTCACTAAAGTAATGTTGAGGCTTTACAATAGCACAATCCCCACATCAAGACGACAAATTAGTTTGAGAATCCAATGCAATGGCAATACTAAAGGTCCAGAGCTTCATAGATCACAGACAGCAAGCAAATGCCACTCAGCTGAACAGAAGCATGGGGAAAGCTCAGACTGATAACCTTAAATCTGCCGGAAGAGATTTAGAGTGTTTCACAGAACACATTGACTAATGAACAGACAAACAGAATGAGACAGAACTGAAATGAAAGAGGTGTCCAAGGCAACAGCAAAAATCTACAGAGTCAGCTGATAAGATTTTGAAATGGAACCAGGCAGGACATCATTCCAAGCAGCAGATGCTGGAGGAAAAGCCACAATCTATGAGTGCTGTGTATGTAAAGAAACTGACAAAGGGGACTAACTAGAAATAATAGGAAACAGAGTTGTGTGTGCTGTTTATAATCAGTAAGGGAATCAAGGGTTATGGGGAAAAGGCTGGAAAGTGGAGGAGGAAAATAATTTTATTGAATGGCCTACTCTGATCCTACGTAATTCCAGTAGCTTTCCTGTAATGAAGTCTATAGTCATGAGAATTCTCCATGCTGATGCACAGAAGTGAAATTTGCAATTTTCTAATGGGTACAATTGCTGATGCTACAGAGCTATGGAAAATTATGACTTAACCTCAACTACTTCCACGGACACCCTGGAATGTAACCTCCTGTTTCTAAAGTTTATTTTATAAAGAATCTACAGAAGGTTATAGACGAGTTGAGTTGAGTGGGCAGAAACTTGGCAGATGGAACATAACGTGGGAAAACACAAGATCATGCAATTTGGCAGGGAGAATAAAGGAGCTAAATATTATTCAAATTGAGAAAAACTGCAGAAAGCTACACTACAGACAGATTTGGAAGTCCTTGTGCATGACAGGGAGAGTCTTAGACCAGAAGGCATAATCTAAGAGTAAGGGATTGCACATTTAAAACAGAGATGACTAGGAATTTCTTCCCACAGAATAATGAATCTGTTGAATTCTGTACCACAGAAGCCTATCAAGACTGCGTCATTCAGTATATTTCACACAAGTTAGACAGATTTTTAATCAATTAGGAATTCAAGGATTTTTTTGGGAAAAGGCAGGAAAGTGGAGTTGAAGATTATCAGAACAGCCATACTATCATTGAATGGCAGACCCAATAGGCTGAATGGTCTATTTCTGCCATGACATCTTACGGTCCAAGGCAATAATGCTTTGAAAGGCAGTGGATATGTGTCGCAGGTAAAGGAACTGATTACACTGTAAGTTACAATGTAAGCTAAAATGCAAATCAGGAAAGGAAATAGGTGGTCCAATCAGAATGAAGTCAAGGGAGCAGGAACTAAGAGGAATGCAGATGACCTCAGAGAAAGCAATGGAGGAGACTGGCGAAAAGCTAGATTGAAAGAGAGAAGGTGCAATAAATGGTAAATAATACAAAAAGAAATGGACAAAGATACCTTTGTCAACAAAGAGGCCAATATTTAAGGGCAAAGGTTTGGTTGTGATGATGAGTCAGAGTGTTTATATGGAGGGAAAGATTTAGGAAGGTCAGGAGGTGAATGAATTTAAAGAATAGAAAGCAAGGGGAACCAAGTTAAAGATATAATTATAGAAGATGAAGAGTTGCTAGTGTAAAGGCTAAAGAAGGTTGCCAGGGAGAAATCTGGGAAAATTGAGATTAGATTGGATTACTTACAGTTTGGAAATAGGCCCTTCAGCCCAACAAGTCCACACTGACCCGCCAAAGTGCAACCCACCCAGACCCATTCCCCTACATTTACCCCTTCACCTAATACTACGGGCAATTTAGCCTTGCCAATTCACCTGACCTGCACATTTTTGGATTGTGGGAGGAAACCGGAGCACCCGGAGGAAACCCACGCAGACGCGGGCAGAATGTGCAAACTCCACACAGAGAGTCGCCTGAGGCGGGGATTGAACCCAGATCTCTGGCGCTGTGAGGCAGCTGCGCTAACCACTGTGCCACCGTGACACCCACAACAGATTTTTTAACAGCAGCAAGAACTTTAAATGAAAGTTAAGAGCAACCAAATGAGGTGGAAGAGCTTGAAAGAAGAGATGTCAAAGAAGTAGACAGAGAAACCAAAGCAGGACTGGTGACAAGGGCCACGATATGAGAAAATTTTAGACTGGGCATGTAATGGGAAGCAGAACCAGACAGGAAGAGGCAAGTTGGCGTCAACCTGTAACCTTTCTACATCATAGAAAGCAGTTAAAACCAAAGTGGAATATGGGATCAATGAGTTGGTTATACAAATGCAATATTAACCGGATCAATTGAAACAGCAGTCCACACTTTTGGACTTTTAGCTTGCACTGAGGCAGTGTGTCTCAAGTAGTTAAACTATTCAATTTTACAGCATACAGAAAAGACAAGAAATATGACCCAGACAGAAGGTTCCATACAACTTTCTTCAGTCTTGGCTTAATCCCAGACAGTGGGAACTGGTACAAAATGTAATAGATCAAAGCTGCTAACAAAAAGTTTGGGGAGATAGTAAGCTGGTGATAATGTCACTGGACTACTAATCCAGAACCACAGGCTAATCTTCTGGGCAGATATGGAAAGATGGAATATAAAGCTAGCTTAATGGTGACCATGTAGCCACTGTCAGTTGTTACAAAAATCCAATTAATGTCCTTTTAGGAAAGGAATCTGCCATTCTTAACTGGCTTGGCGTACATGTGACTCTGGACCCACAGCTGTGTAGTTGCATCTTAACTGCACTCTGGGTAATTAGAGATGGACAATAAATGCCTGCCCAGCCAGTGGAATCTCATGAATAAATTTTTTTAAATGGCAATATTCCACACACAGTAAATGAAACTCATTGGCAGCATAAACAAAAATCTTTGGCACTATATATTATGTGTTTTAAAGTAATCTCTTTGGGGAGTTTTGTATTTTAAAACCATAAATCTTGAAGAGTAGTCCAAATGCACATCAAATCAAATTAAAATTTACTGGATTTGTTAAACAAAAGGATGTACATTAAATAAAAACTGAACAAACTGAAATATATAAAATGTATCAAAGGAAGCCACAGCTCTAAAAGTCTCTGTATTGTCTAATGACAGGAAGTTATTGATCTCATGAAAAAAACCTTCTACATCATTGAACTGACAAACCCAGCAGACTATCTGGTATATAATTGCACCTTCCAGCATAGCATTTTCAAAAGAGAAAGACACCTGAAAAGAAACATTCCCCTTTTTTCACATCAGATGAAATTCCCTCAGAAAATACATTACTAGAGAGAAATAATTAATGTTAATGGAAAAGGAGCTCCAAGCTGTATTAAATTTAAAACATGTAGTTCCTAACATCATAAGCTTTGAAACACCGTCAGGTTTAATGACATTAAGGTAAACATACAGGCCGCAAATTTAAATGGGTGCATACAATATACAGAATGACAACTAAGATTTCAGCAGAGGAATTGTAAAGTAGGAATGCAGACATTGCTTACAAATTACGAAGTGGAAATAAGCATTACAGCACATTAATGAGTGTCAAAATTGTTTCACAAGAACAAATGATCAGAAACAGTAGAATAGTCATTCATCTTTCTCTTATTATTCATGGAATTTTGCCATGTGCATAACTGCTACTGGACTTACCTAGTTCATAGTATCTACATTTCAAATTCATTAATTGTACATGAACAGCTTTGAAAGCTATTTAGAAGATGTGATCAGATTCAACCATAAAATAGAGGAGCAGAAGTAGGTCATATGGCCCATCTAATCTGTTCAGCCACGATCGAATGGTGAATATGTTTTTCAATCCTATTCTCTTGCCTTCTCCCGTAACCCTTGAACCCTCTACAAATCAAGAACCCATCTGAATATGAATGTGCACGTATCTCATTAAAACAAAGTGAATTACTACATTACATTAACATAAGAGATTTCAACAGAATATAACCAAATTTAATCCTATAAATAAATGCAAATTTGAATGTTATCTACATGTTTTACATTACATTTAATTTTTTTTGAGTGGGTCAGTTAGCTCAGTTGCCTGGAAGGCTGGTTTGTAATGCAGAGTCAGCCAACAGCATAGGTTCAATTCCTGCACAACCTCTCCCCACGTTGCCTGAGACACGGTGACCCTTGGGTTAAACCACCACTGGTCGACTGTCTCTAATCAGAGGGTAGCCTTATGGTCCAGTAAGACTATGACGACTTTACATTTTGCATTGTTCAATCTACCAAAACAAATATTATTGTATGTTAGGGACTTACTCAACACAAGGGCATTAATGTGTATCTCAAGTTAATGCTCACCATTTTGTCAAGTGTTATCACACAACCTTCATTTGACACCACAATCTTGAAAACATTGTTTTCACTATGTACCACATATCCGTGGGAAAAATCTCAGTAAATTTAATATTCACATGGACCTTACATTCTGGAGATGCAAGTAAAGACTTAAAGTCAAAGATAAAAATATAAAAATGTATACAATCTTGATATAAAATGAAACACTTTAAATTTTCTGCATGTCTATAATATAAAAATACTGGTTGGTTGAAATCCTGCATCATTACAGAATCAGTGACCAAAAAACATCTTTTTTACATTTGATTCCTGATTTTAAAATATCAATTCGCTAAAAAGCAAAAACAAAATCAACCTGCAACCACCAAACATGCAGCAATAAAATCCCTCAGAAATATTTCATAGTATAACAGAATTTTACACTACAGAAGGAGGCTATTTGACCCATCACTTCTGTCCTGATCCCGAAAGAGTTATGCAGCTAGTTCTACTTCCAGCCGTACCTTCATAGCCCTCTAAATTCGTCACTGTACAGTCTATCAACCTAACGCCTCTCTTGTACACATAGCATTTCTAACAAACAGCTAAATACTACTGAAACAATCTCACCCAGGCCACATCATAATTGCATGTAACCCTTTTCTGAACACTTTTCTGTTTCTTGATAGATTTTACATTTGTCTTCTATTTTGAGCACTAGTGGTAGGGGGTTTTGAAGCAACTTGTGTCTGAGTTTGTGAAAAACACCCCATGAATTGATGGAGAGAATGTGAGCCTGCTCCACCACTAAATGAGATCATGGCTGACTCCTCTACTTGCCTTTAAAGATGAATGCATCTCTAAATACCTTTGCTGAACAAAGAAAGATCTATCTCAGATTTAACTAACAACTGAAACAGGATCAATTACTGTTTGTGAAAGAGAGTTCCATACATCTATCACCCTTTGGTGTGTAGAAGTGCTTCCTAATATCTTTCCTGAAAGGTCTGGCCCTAATTCTCAGACCATGTCCCCTAGTTCTACAATCTTTGATAAGATCACTAGTTAACCTTCTAAATTCTGAACAAAACAGGCCTAACTTGTGCAATCCCTCCTCATAGTTTTAACCCTTGAAGTTCAGATATCATTCCTGTAAATCTACATAGTACTCTCTCCAAGATCAATCACTCCTGCTCATGGTGTCATGGCCAGATTTGGTCACAGTACTCCAAGTGTGTCTGCAGTATCCTTGTACTGCAGTGCTTTAGATATAGAGGCCAGCATTCACCATAGTTCATGACCAATTCACCTGACCTGTACATCTTTGGACTGTGGGAGGAAACCAGAGCACCCGGAGGAAACCCACGCATCACAGGGAGAATGTGCAAACTCCACACAGGTAGTCACTCGAGGCCAGAATCGAACCTGGGACTCTGGTGCTGTGAGGCAGCAGTGCTAGCCACTGAGCCACCGTGCCACCCCGTGCATCTGTTTCTGACATTTTAATAATCTATGCATCTGATTCCCCCAAGTCTCTTTGGACCGCCACTGTATTTGAAATAGATTCTGGAATTTTTTTAAAAAATCTTTCATGGAATGTGGACATTGCTGAGTAGGCTAGCATTACTGTCCATCCCTATTACCTGGAGAAGGTGGTGGTGGGTTGCCTTCTTCAACCACTGCAGCCCTTGGGGTCTGGAATATCCATTGTACTCTTAGGAAGGAAACTCCAGTGGTTTGATCTAGTGAAACTGACCATGTCTGTATCATTTCCTTACTTGCATTCACAAGTTTGAGAATCCGTTTAAGAGCCATGTCAATATAGGTGTCCAGGATTTCTGATAGCACAATGTGTCTGATATATTCAAAGATTCCAATCTGCTGCCCAGAGACAAATCTGGACCAACAATGGTGCAGCCATTCAGGGAGGAGATGGACTAGTGGTACTATTGTCAGATTGTTAATCCAGAGATTAAGGTAATGGGTTCTGGGGCTACAAATTCTGCACTGGCCGATGGTGGAATTTGAATCCCATAATATCTGGAATTAAGTGCCCAATAATGACTATGAAACCATTGTCAATTGTCAGAAAAACCCATCTGGTTCACTGATGTCCTTCAGAGCAAGGAAGTACTAAACCCACAGCAATGTTGTTCACACTTAAGTGCCCTCTGATCTGGCCAGCACCACTCCTTCCCAAGAACAAATAAAAAGAAAATTACTGGGGTAGATTCGGAACAGGATCTTGTGACAAACTAGTAAGGCAGCACTAATCCATTATTAGTTGGCTGCCCACCATTTCACAGATTATTCATCAGACTAAGTGCTTGTGCACCCTTTTGAAGTTGGACGATGAATTCCAATGCTTTTTAATAGAAAGAAGTTAAATGTAGGAAATAGATTTCTAATCAATAAGTGTTTTAATTTGTGAAATTACATTTTTTTTTCAATAAAACTTAACAATTTTGTTTTACCTTAGTATGGTCTGGAGATCTGCTTATGGTGGTTGCTGTGTGGGTTGTTATGGCAAGTATAAGTGCCTGGTGATGGGGGCATGGTTTGTCATTAAGATGGCATAGAAGCTATAAAGTGCCACATAGCCTCATGGAGTAACATATATTGGCATGGAGGGTTCAAAGGTCCAAAAAGGTGGGTATAGAAGAGTAGTTTGGCATGTGGTGAGGATAGGCAGCCTACAGCGATAGGGGTTGGCACGGAGGAAACATGTAGAATGTGTGGAAAAGTTAGGTGCTACAAGAGGTGAGTGCTGCTTTTGTTTTATTACTTTCTTTAAAGTTTTGAACAAAGCATCAGTGCATTAGGTAGGCCTTCCACAGTGTCCACCTCCACACTCAACAGCCTCTATACTGTTTCTGGTATTGCCCAGTACCATATTTAGAAAGCCCAGTTCCCACAGAATGAAAAGTCAAAGTTCTGCATCACATCGGGGTGAGGTTTGCAGAGCCAGGGAATGTCTTCAGTCCATTCTTCTGATATGGCAGCTAAAATTAAGGCCTTTGTTTTCATTTTAGATTATCAGCATTTGAATTTTTTTTTCCCTTTTTACCTGAACATGGATTTTTTTTTACCTTTAATTTATCAACTGGCACACTGATAGTCAATCACAACTAAAACTGGACAAATGTGTAACAAAACATTTAGTGGGCGGCACGGTGGCACAGTGGTTAGCACTGCTGCCTCACAGCGCCTGAAGACCCGGGTTCAATTCCCGACTCAGGCGACTGACTGTGTGGAGTTTGCACATTCTCCCCGTGTCTGCGTGGGTTTCCTCCGGGTGCTCCGGTTTCCTCCCACAGTCCAAAGATGTGCGGGTCAGGTGAATTGGCCATGCTAAATTGCCCGTAGTGTTAGGTAAGGGGTAATGTAGGGGTATGGGTGGGTTTCGCTTCGGCGGGTCGGTGTGGACTTGTTGGGCCGAAGGGCCTGTTTCCACACTGTAAGTCTAATCTAAAAACCTACTCTGCTGATTGTTGAGAACACAACACGCACAGAGAATAAGAACATGGTACCAAAGCTATCCTCGGGATTTTAATACTTCAACAACCCGCATTCAGGAGATAAATTAAGCCCCTGTTGAAGCTCTGAAATGAGCTCCTGATAACCACACCAACTAGGCAAGACACTTTTATAGCCAATTAAATATATATTTAGGATTTGGAGATGACGGTGTTGGACTTTAACCAAACATATTTAGAACTTCCCCATATGTAAGGGTCATAGAACATAGAACATATAGAACATAGAACATTACAGCACAGTACAGGCCCTTCAGCCCTCGATGTTGCGCCGACCTGTCATACCAATCTGAAGCCCATCTAACCTACACTATTCCATGTATGTCCATATGCTTGTCAAATGACGATTTAAATGCACTTAAAGTTGGCAAATCTACTACCGTTGCAGGCAAATCCTTACTACTCTCTGAGTAAAGAAACTACCTCTGACATCTGTCCTATATCTATCACCCCTCAATTTAAAGCTATGCCCCCTCGTGCTCGCTGTCACCATATTTGGAAAAAGGCTCTCCCTATCCACTCTATCTAACCCTCTGATTATCTTATATGTCTCTATTAAGTCACCTCTCAACCTTCTTCTCTCCAATTAAAACAGCCTCAAGTCCCTCAGCCTTTCCTCGTAAGACCTTCCCTCCATACCAGGCAACATCCTAGTAAATCTCCTCTGCACCCTTTCCAAAGCTTCCACATCCTTCTTATAATGCGGTGACCAGAACTGTACACAATACTCCAAGGGTGACCGCATCAGAGTTTTGTACAGCTGTAGCATAACCTCATGGTTCCGGAACTCAATCCCTCTATTAATAAAAGCTAAAACACTGTATGCCTTCTTAACAATCCTGTCAACTTGGGTGGCAACTTTCAAGGATCTGTATTCCTGGACACCGAGGTCTCTCTGCTCATCTACACTACCAAGAATCATAGGTCATAGGTCAAACTTTGATGAAGCCTTCTTTAACATTACTAAATTTTCATCTCACTGTCAAAGAAGAAAGAAGAAATCCCATCCTAGATATGTTTTCTATTTCGCAATTGTTTCCATGCTGTACATCTCTACGACTCTAAGACTCTATATAGCTCTTGCTAGTGTAAGAGCCCAGGAAAGAGCATTTGTAATGTCTGAAACAATCTTTCTAAATAATAGCTTTTGACTCACTGAATAACTGCAGAAGCTTGTACTAAGCCATATGCATAACCAAGAAAGCCTTTTTGATATAATCATGGTTGATCTATTCTCGATCTCAACTCTACTTTCCTGCCTGCTGTTCATAACTCTTAATTTCATTTGTAATTAAAAATGAGTCTATCTCCTCCTTAAATTTACTCTATATCCACCACGGTCTGGAATTGTGAATTCTAAATTCATGACATTTTAATAAGTAATTTTCCCTCATCTCGGTTTTAAATCTGCTACCCCTTATCCTAAAACTATGTTTGTTCCACATTGTCCCATATGATGAAACATCCTTTCTAAGTCCACTTTGTCAAACCCCTTTAGTTCTTATAAATCTTAATTCGATCTCTCATTCCTCCAAACTCCAGAGAGTATAGGCCTAAAACTAATATTAATTAAGGGACATTTTGGAAATTAGAAAAATAGAAACCTGGACACTGTCTAACTAACATTTAACCTCTGGTGTCTATTAGCGACAGCAGAGGACAGTTAGCTATTTGTAAGTCTAAAGATCGAAAAGTAAACATTACTCTAACCAAGGAGTAAGCTGGAGAAGACTTCAGAGAGATGGCTGAATCAAAGTATAAAATATCAGGGCATGAGCACACACCCCTGTTTTCTGAATATAGACCTTATGACCAGTGGAAGCATTAAGCAATAATATAGACCAGCATTACTCCCGTACCAAAGAAGAAATAAAGGAACGGCTTTGCTCTTGCCTTACCATTCAAAGCCAAGATGGGACAGAAAACTTTAAATCAGGATTGGACACCAATGATACAACTGATCAGAGTGAAGGCTTGAACAAATTAACTGGCGCAGATTAAATTTACCGAAAAAATGATTTACTAATTGCTTATGAGGTATGATCATATTTTGACAAATTTAGAAAGAGTTAAATAAAAGCATACAAAATGGAATGGAGTAGATTATTTGCAAGATTGCAGAAATTCTACAGTATTTGGAATATCCCCAATCTGTGCTGGCATTCAAGTTATTCGACTGTGCCAAAGTATCAGGTTTAGACAGACTTTTACTTTTGATGGGAATTAAATTTACAAAATAAATACACACTGATTGAACAAATGTTGAAGGTGCTGGAAGAGGCAAAAAAAAACCTCTTGGAAACATTCCTTTGCAGCAGTGTTCATGGTGCAAATGGGCCAATCGACCGTATGACAGAAAATGTTAACAGACTGGTGAGACCATCTGGAAAAAGGACATCAATGAAACCATGAATGAAGGACTTTAACTAAGAGAAACAAGGACAGGAATTGTTTTCATATCTGTATTCCAGTAATGTGATATGAGTGACTACAATTGGCATTAAGGCTGCATTTGAGCAAATGTATCCTCAAGGAGCCCAGCAAAACTGGAGTAATTGGGAGTTAGAGGAAAACTCTCTGCTGATCAGAGGCATACCTGGCACATAGGAAGATAGCTGTAGTTTTTGGAGGTCAGTAATCTTAACTCCAGGACATCTCTCCCAGAATTCCTCAGGATAGTGTACTAGGCCAAACCATCTTCAGTTGCTTTATCAATGACCTTCCCTCCATCATAACGTCAAAAGTGAGGATGTTCACTGATGATTGCACAATGCTCAGCACTATTCGCAACTCCAAGAAGAGGAACAGAAAGTGCCCATTAATTAAATTCCTCATTCAATGAGATCATGGCTAATCTGATCATCTACAGCTCCGCTCTCTTAACTTATCCCCATAACCCATGGTCCTTTAATGATTAGAAATCTTTCTCAGCCTTGAATATACTTAACAACTCAGTGGTAAAGAATTCCACAGATTCACTGCCCTCAGAAAAAAAACCCTCTTCCTTCCTCTGACATTATGCCCTCTGTTCATAGATTATTTCACAAAAGGATACAATCTCACTGCATCTACCCTGACACACTCCCCAAGAATAAAGAACAAAGAACAGTAAGGCACAGGAAAAGGGTCGTCAACCCTTATGTTCTTGCATGTTTCAATAACGTCTCTATCTATTCATCTAAACTCCAATGTGTACAAGTCCATCCTATTCAACTCTCCTCATAAGACAGTCCCTCCACACTCCGGATTAGCCTGGTGCACCTTTTCTGGACTGCCTCCTATGCCAGTATAGCTTTCCTTCGGCAAGATCTTCCTATTTTTATACTCCATTCCCTCTGAAGTAAATAACAACATTCCAATTGTCTTCCCTATTACCCACTGAAACATGGATGTTAGTTTTTATGTGATTCATGTGTAAGGACCACCAAATCCCTCTGTGGTGTAGCTGTCTGTAATCTTTCACCATTTAAATAATACTCATCTCCTCTATTCTTCCTGCCAAAGTGCATAACCTCACATTTTTCCCCATGATATTTCACTTGTCAAGTTTTTAACCATTTGCTTAAACTGGTATGTGTCCCTCTGCAGACTATTTGTTTCATCCTCTGAACTTGCATTCCAGCATATTTGTGTGTCAACTTGGCTATACTATATTCACTTCTCTTATCCAAGTCACTAATATTTTGTAAACAACATGTTCTCTAAGCTGCTGTCAGATTCCATACATGGTGATTAATGTGCCAATGCTATTCGCAGCTTCCGGCTCTGAATGTTGCCACCGTGCATGAATATTGTAGGTCCATGCAAAAGAATGCTGATTGTGATCAATTCTGGCCCTAGTGCTGTTCCTCTGTGGCACTCCACTAATTACAAGCTACTATCCTGAAAATACCCCCCCTTATCCCAACTCTCTATCTGCTAATAGTTAGCCAATCCTATATCCATGATAATATCCTACCCCAACACTGCAGACTCTTATCTTATTAAGTAGCCTAATTTATAAAAAGACTTCTGAAAATCCAAATACATTACATCTACTGTTGCTCCTTTAAAATTGTCTTCCTTGTTATCTTTTCAAAAAATTCTAACAATAATTATATAATTTCCAGTAATTCTAATACAATACTATATCAATAATAAGGCACTATGGGATAGCATGCATGAACGAATATAGAGCGAGGATTAGATCAGATTCCCTACAGTGTTGAACAGGCCCTTCAGCCCAAACAGTACACACCAACCCTCTGAAGAATAACCCACACAGGCCCATTTCCCTCTGACTAATGCACCTAACACTATGGGCAATTTAGCATGGCCAATTCACCTGACCTGCACATCTTTGGATTGTGGGAGGAAACTGGAGCACCCAGAGAAAACCCACACAGACATGGGGAGAATGTGCAAACTTCACACAGACAGTTGCCTGAGGCTGGAGTCGACCTGGGACCCTGGTGCTATGAGCCACCATGCCGCCCATATTGGATAAACCTGATGTGCAACATGGTTGTGGAATCATTCTATCTACTAAGCGCTTTCAAGCTATTACTGTTCATTGCCTTGGCATCTTGATGACTTGTGGCTCACATATGGATTGATATTATAGTTTTAAAACAGATGCTGGAGAATTGAAAATCTCAAAGTTGATGTGGATAAATAGCAACAGTGGGCTATCTTATTGATTTATGAAGAAAGTAGCACAGTCTAAACTTCATTAGAAAAACTTGAAAAACGACATCAGTAACTAATTCCTACCTCCTGCTCAAAAAAGCAGGAAAATAACATGCTGCCATTCTTCACAATCTCTTTTTTTGTTTAGTTTCCATTAATATTGCATATATTAATTTCCTATAATTAGCCATAGTTCTAAATTACAACATGTACCTAAAAATGGCATATTGTCACAGCAACTTAGATTTACTGAATGAACTGTAAGATGCTATCACAATAGTTTCATAAAAAGTATAATGTGAACTTTTAGTCAATCCTTTTATATTTTAAAACTAAAACTAAAGACAAATGGAATATTCTGTGTAGACGTAAATCAATAACATTTATTCATCTCTATGACTCTAAGTATCACCATTAGACTGAGGGGGTCAATCAAAAAATAAAGTCACCAACTGATTCAAACCCTCCTGCTGTTAAATTGCCAACACAGGATATGGAATCAACATGAACACCACACCCTTATTTGATGAAGAACTTTGAACATGTCTCTTCAAGTGAGGTTTTACAGATTTCTTGCTTGGTTTTAAAATCAGCAAGCTGTTTTGCAAGCAGTTCCACCAGAAAACAATCAAACCAATAATTCAGTGATCAAAAAGCCACACGTGAGCCACAAGTCATCAAGATGCCAAGGCAATTAACAGTAATAGCTTGAAAGCGCTTAGCAAAGAGAATGATTCCACAAACATATTGCACATCAGGTTTATCCAATAATTACCTCAGAGAAATCGAACTGCAGGAATTCTCACATCCTATTGACAATTCTTCATTTTACAAAACTTTCATTTCAATTTTAAACCCCTAAAACCGTCCAAGAAACAACAGACCTGCTACTGAGAGACTAAAGACCATAAACCAAAAGTAAAAACAAGAAACGCTGATTAATTACCTTTACCTGGAATCAATGCATTTATGTGCATGCGTGTATGCATGCGTGCCTGTCTGAGATAGATTGAGTCAGTAATGTTGCAAGGTTTTTGGGTGAGTGAGTGAGAATAAATGGCCTATTTTAATTCTAATTCACAAAAGCTTGGTGCTAGAATTATTTAAACGAGATACGCTGTTCAAGGGTAAGAAAACACACATTTTTATTTACAAACCATGTCGATCGTGGGGAGTAAAAACTACACATAAACTTTGTCCGAAACATGAGCATCGAATATTTTCACCAGTCAATGAAAAGGTACAAATTTTAAAAATCACTTAAAAGAACTCAAGACACCATTAATATATTGGTAAAAAGCAAAATTCTCCACTTTAACTGTTTGCTGAAAAAAAGTTGACAAATTACTTCCATAAAGAAATTAGATAGTTGCTTGAAAATGAGAAGTGTTTAACAACTATCAAGTAATTGAATGGAAGGGCAGGATCACTCCTTTTTTCTTATTCTTTATTGGTGTGTGTGTCAATGACAAGGTGAAGATTTGTTGTACATCACTAATTGCCCTTCATCTGAGTTGCTTGCAAGAGACAATCACATTGCCACAATTCACATGTAGGCTAGATAGGTAAGGACAACAGACCTTCTGCCTTAACAGAGATTAGTGAATGAGACAGGCTTTGAAGACAACTGAACATATCTTTATGGTTACCATTACAGAAACTAGCTTTATATTTCCAATGTATTAATTTAAATTTGGATGGCTACGATAATGGTATCTGAACCCATCTCTTCAGATCATCAGCAGAGACCCCTACCAGTTCAGTGATTTACCATTAAGCCACTGCACCCATTAGTGAGCATGTAAAAGAAAACTCAGTTGTAGACTCGATACATAGAATTATAGAAATGGGACATTCAATCATTATTAATGACATCTTAGATCCCTACACATTTGTGACACTTCAACATCATAACTGCACCTAAGCAGCCTGCTCATACACAGATTCATTTATGGAAGCAAAGTAGCAGGGAGGCATTTAACTTAAATTAAAGAAAAGCTTTGATCCACTTCATGAACAGTTAAAAAGAAAGTCCCTCAGCTGAGTTGGCTCAGCTAGCTCTATTTGCCTATCTCTCTCCTCACAAAACATAGCAAGTCCTTAACAAAGAGATGCTGCTAACTTCACAGGCTCCATTCATTCTCAAAGTCATGCAGGCGTTCCCAGGGTTGCACCTTGAACATAGCACTGAAGTTCAAAAAGGATGCACTAAAGCCCATTGTATTCTTTCAAAATAACGAATTTTTATATCAACACATGTCAAGGGGTTGCAGAAAATCACCCAAAGTTCTAGTCAACGTCAGCTGCCTCTCTAGACTTGTCTTGAATGTCTGAGCGGCCACTGATGTCTGCTGAGGTCAAACAAGACTTCTTCACTTGCCTAAATTCTCCTTTGTACTTTTAAATATCTGACCATCTTCAAACCTGACAATCTCCACCGGTGCCACATGAATAGCTCCACTGAAGCAGCACCAGGATATCGTGGCTCAGTTCTCAGCAGGTTCTCCCCATTAGGGACAGGAATCTCTCAACCAGCCTACCAGGGTGAGCCCTGTGTAAGGGGTGGAGAGTAGTGAGGAGACAGAAGCATTGTCTGCCTAACAATTCTACTCAAATTGAAAGAAACCCTGCGACACCATCAACAAAATAAAAGCAGCATACTGCTGAGACGTAAAGTAAAAACAGAAAGGCCTGCAAAAATTCAGCAAGTCTGGCAGCATTTGTGAAAAGAGAAATGGAATTAGCATCTCAAGTCTGATATGACTCTTCTTCAGATTTGAATGGGGAGGGTGGAAAATTATAGCTTTGATGCTGTTCACAAAGGAGCATTGAGACGGATAGTGAGGGAGCCCAGAGCAAAAGGCAAAAGGAGTGTTAATAGTAGGTATTTACAGCAGAGTGTTAATAGGTCAGTTCTGCTCAGAGCAAACGCAAGCAAAGACGACAATGGGGGAGGAGAGGTTAATCAAAATGGAGTACAGCATTTACAGTCTAAAATTGTTGACCTCAGTGTTGAGTCCAGAAAACTGCAAATTGCTCTAAGTGAAAAATGAGGTGTTCCTCCAGCTTGCGTTGGAACACTGCAGCAGGGCTAAGACAGAGATATTAACATTAAAAGGAAGGTGATGCATTGTGATGGAAAGTGACTGGGAGATCGGAACTATTCTTACAGACAGAGCAGAAATATTCCCCAAAGTGCTCAGTGGTTAACACTGTTGCCTCACAGTGCCAGGGCTCTGAGTTCAACTCCTGCCATGGGCGACTGTCTGAGCAAAGTTTGCACATTCTCCCCATGCCTGCGTGGGTTTCCTTCCACGATCCAAAGATGTGACGGTTAAGTGAACTGGCCATGCTAAATTGACCATAGTGTTCAGGAATGTGTAGTTTAGGTGCATAAATCTTGGGTAAATGATTAGTTGGGGAATGGGTCTGGGTGGGTTACTCTTCAGAGGTTGGTATGGACTGGTTGAGCCAAAGGGCCTGTTTCCACACTGTAAGGATTCTATGGTCTCATCAATGTACAGGAGTCTGCATTGCAAACAATGCATTCATCGAACTAGATTGAAAGAAGTACAAGAAAACAATTGCTTCACCTCGAAGATACATTTGGAGCCTGGGACAGTAAGAGGGAAGAAGCAAAAATGTTACATTTTTCATAACTGTATGGAGAGGTCCCATTGTTGGGTGGAATGAAGGGGTGCTAAAAGTGACAGAGGAATAGACCAAGATGTAACGGAGAGAAAGATCTATGTGCAATGCTGACAAGGAAGGAGAGGGGGAGCAAAGACTTGATTGATTGTGGCATCCTGAAGATTAGATTAGATTCCCTATAGTGTGGAAACAGGCCCTTCGGCTCAACCAGTTCACACCAACTCTCCGAAGAGTAACCCACCCAGACCCATTTCACTCTAACCAATGCACCTAACACTATGGGCAATTTAATATGACCAGTTCACCTGACCTGCACATCTTTGGACTGTGGGAGGAAACTGGAGCACCCAGAGGAAACCCATGCAGACACGGGGAGAATGTGCAAACTCCACACAGACAGTAACCCGAGGCCGGAATCAAACCTGGGACCCTGGTGCTGTGAGGCAGCCACTGAGCCACCGTGCCAGCCACGGTGGGGACAAAAAGGCAAGGGACTACCAATGAATCAAATAAACACACCTGCTTATATTACATCCTCAACATAAAAAAGGTCTTACCATGTGTCATGGGCATAGTTATAACAATAACACTGAGCCATGCAAGGAGATTTAAGGTAGATTGTATAGAGAGTCTTAAAGGAGGGAAGTGAGGTAGAGCAACAGAGACGTGAGGGGAGTTCAGGGCCTGTGTAACCTGAAGGCATGGCCTGTGTAACCTGAATGGTGGAAGTTCAAGAAGCCAGATTGAGAGCAGCACAGACAACATGGAGGACTGGAAGATTATAAACAGATAAGGAAAAGTGAGGGCATGAAAGAATGTGAAAATGAGGATGAGAAATGTAAAATCAAGCTGGTGACCTGGAGCCAATGATATTCATCTAGAGCAAGAATGGGAGGGGAATAAGAGTTGATGTGAGCTCCGATACAAACAAGAGAGTTTTGTACAGAGGACAGAATGCAGGAGACCAATCAGGCATGTGATGAAATAAAAGCACTAACCATTCTACAGGGTATGAAAGAACATTGGCACATAACCAATACTTTGCTGAAGATAACTAAGAATACAAATCAATAGTAGATAGATTAATCCCATTTTTGAGAAGCTGAAATTGAACTGTGCCAATCCTGTTTGAAATTTATAAGGATGGCACAATTAGGATTTACATGGGATGTACTGTGTAACACTGAAAAGGGGATATCCAAGAGTCAGGTCAATCTGGAAAATATTACCACTGTATCACTTTACATTCTTACTTGGGAACTTTGTTTGAATTTCCACTTTTGGGATCCTTCAAGTGCAGCGTGGATAAGAGATTGGTCAGTCTATACGCTTCAGGATTAAAACTGACAGAAATTGTCAGTTTGAAAATTGTGGTGCTGGAAAAGTAGTACAGCAGGTCAGGGAGCATCCAAGGAGCAGGAGAATCGACATTCCAAGCATTATGCCCGATTCTCCTGCTCCTCAGATGCTGCCTAACCTGTTGTGCTTTTCCAGTGCCATACTTTTCGACTCTGATCTCCAGCATCTGCAGTCCTCACTCTCTGCTCGAAATTGTAGGTTTGTCCAGCAACAGCCTAGCAAGCACACACCCCAGGATAGCAATGAAAAGCAATAGGATCAGTCAGCTCAGTTGGCTGGACAGATGGTTTGTCTTGCGCAATGATGTCTACAACACATCCTGCACCCAGCCGAGGTCACCATGAATACCCTGCCTCCTCAATTTTGCCCCTTGCCAATCCTTAGGTTAAACGCACATCACTATGGGAGGCAAATGACCTTGTCGTATTATTGTTAGACAGTTAATCCAGGAAGCCAGATAAGATTTGAATCCTGCCAGGGCAGATGGCGAAATTTGAATTCAATGTTAAAATCTGAAATTAAGAGTCTAATAATGTCCATGAAACCATTGTCAATGGTCAGAAAAACCTATCCAAAATGTTAACTCTGATGTCTCTCCACTGGCGCTGCCAGACTTACTAAATTTTTCCAGCAATTTCTGTTTATGCGGGTGCCTCAGATTTTAACTCTGCCATCCCAACTGGAACGTGTTGAAAAAGTCATTCAATATTATCCATTATTTGACTGTGGGCAAAAATCAGAGACACTGGGTCTGTTCTCCTTCAACACTGAAACTTAACGAGAGATTTAATAGGGTGTTCAAAATTAAGAAAGGTTTTGATAAAGTGGATAAGCTGAAATTGTTTTAACTGAAAGGAGATTCAATGACCATATGACCACTGGGTTAGGATACTGGCAGAAGAGTGCACTACAGGATTAAGGAAGAGATTTGTTACAATCCAGAATGCAGTCTTCAGAATGGGTGGTGGAAGCAGATTTAATAGAAATGTTGAAAAGGAAATTGGATTAATAGTTGACAAGGGAAAAATAAAGCAGGACAATGGACTGAGTCTGAGGTACTCGAATGACAAAAGCAAAATATGATTACTGAAAATCTGATTGGCTGGCAACTCTGAAAATGCAAAACCTGTGCACCTTAATCACACAAAGGGCATTGCTGGCCTGTCGAGTGCCCTACTGATACTTCATTGCAAATCTTCCCTCACTCAGAGAGATGGCAAGGGCCTCTGGCTGACTCTTCAGGAATGGGCGAGATCCCCATCGCCTCCACTGAATCAAGCCGAACATTTCAGGTCTATGACCTTTCCTCTTGAGTCTGGGCCTAATCGGACAACCATTTCAAAGGGCCAATACAATCATCAGTATGGCTTCCTCTGTGCTGTATCCTTTGTGGTAAGGTGCTTCATAAGAACCTAAATCAAAAATTAAAATCAAACACCAGTCATCATACTTGCTTTACAACTCAGAGGCTGCAAGTCCAAAATTGCACAATGGGAAGTTGTGAAACTACACTTGCACCAGATAAAATGGCAATAAAAACTTTGAAAACATTGCCTTTGAAACCCTTGGTTCACCAATTTTCTACAGGAGCGAAAATTTGCCACCCTTTAATTGCCCTGGCCCACAATGTGGTTGGCTCTTAAGACTCAAGGAATGAGCAATAAATGGCATTGTAGCCCACATTCCAAGAACAGACATGTTGCAATCTCTGTAATGGCATCCAAGGTATAATTATCAATAAAATACAACCATCTCAGCACCTCATCTATTTACAGCTGATTTCACAAAATTGAAGCACGTGCTAATCAGAAACTACCTGGACATACCACATATCAATGCTGAGAAATCATTTTCAGCCTTGATCAATTTAAAACTTTGTAATAGTTTGGGAGGGATTAACTGTGAAAATACTAACTTCATTTAACATTGTATGCTGTTCAATCAGGAGGAGGTCTTTGATGCTCCTATTAAACCCTTTCTGTCACTGTCTCCAATTTCATTCCCTTTAGTTGAAAAGCAACAGACTTGAATCCATTACCAAATCAGAATTCAAACTGAAAAGGTGAAGCCTCCAATGGACGTACAGAATGCTCAAGAGGATTTCAGGAACACAGAGTTCCCAGAAGATTGTAGGACGGGACAAGGCCAAGGAAGCATTTTAAATCAAAGGGTGAAGAAAACAATTGTATTTCAGCATGCATGGTGGTGATCTGGGAACAGGCCTCAGGCAATCTAGGTGACACCAGAGTTCTGGGGGACAAATTCAAACTCGCGTCAGATACAAGCTGTGAAGCCAAACAGAAAAGCATTGAAATTGTCAAGCTTGGAGGAAACAGCAGCATGGATGAAACCAGATGCAATCACTGATGACCAACTGTTCTCTAGCCGAGGGGCTTAAATCCATTTTAGCACACACTGTCAGCAACAGCCCCAGCTAAGATTCCTGCGGCTGCACAAGCCATATATCAAACTTAAGAAATCCCAGTGGCATGGCTCAGTCAACTACAGGATGTAACAACTGATATTTGTTTGAGAAAATATGTGAGGTGACATCCCCTTTTGAACAATGTCATTCTGTAACCAAAAGCAGAACCTTGAGTGGATGATGTGATGACAATATTTCCTTTCCCCCTGTGAAGCAGGCATACACCGGAGTTCATCTGCAAGAACCGTGCTATACGGTCAACGTTATGCCAATGTAAAATTATTTGTAAAAATTCTACTTAAGTTTTGACAAAACATATTCCAAATGCTCCAAAACATTACAGTATGCACCAGGCCCTGGGGCCTCGGCTGTTGGTACTTTGATGCGTGTGCTGACACCAGCAAGCTAGAGATCCTGACACCCTTCCAAGGAAAAAACTCCATTATTGAAAATATTGGACAGACTGGGAGAACAGACAGAGGAGAATACTTAACAGAACAAAGTAATCTGTTTAACCATCACTGTTACTTACCCTGAACTAGGCCACCACCACTGAGGCATATCCAAACACAGTCGTCATTTTCTGATTTCCAGGATTCTTCAAAATGAGGTGAAAAAACCGTTCAAAATTTTGATAGCTACTTCGGTCACATTTTTCTTAATGAGAGTAACAATGTTTTTAATACAATTAAAGCCTTGTCAGGAGTACTGGCAGCAAGAGTTCAATACTGTAATCCAGAAAGGAAGGAAGGGGAGAAAAAAAAACATTGGGCGACAGGCCTGAATGCTTCACCTCAGAAAAGTGATCCAATTTGTTAGCACAAATGCTTGAATCAACCACTTTTAATGTGTGCGTGTTCTCTAGATTATTTTCAACTCAGATTTGCTGATTTGAAAAAAGAACTGGTGGCCGTAACTGAGAAATTTCTCGAGAGGATTGCATGAAAACAAAGAACATTTCCTCCTTTTTAAAGCTTTAGAGGGACCAGCGTCTGTAAGGCTTTTAAAGGGAGGTGTCAATCAGTAGCCCCAGAAGGCTTTGTGCTGATACTCAAGTTTCAAAAGCAGATACATACATCTCTTTCTTTAAAAAAAACACACATCAGTTGGCCAAAATAAGCAAATTATCAAGAATATTTTTAATATTTTACATATAATTGATAAATTCAACTGGTTAAATTCATGACCATAATTCTCCTGGCATGGTGACTTGCTTAATGTAGGACACCGTTCATGTAATCTGCTGTGTGATAGTACAAGACTGTGGTTTCTTTGCCCCAGAGTTAAAGATTTCCTCACCACTGTATTAGGAAGTACATACACTTTAACTGAAAAAGCAGCACCAAAAAAAACCCTCCATCTTCTCTGCTAGCAAGCCAGCTAAGCGTGTCTTTCCTGCCACCAATGTTATGCACAAAAAGCCCAGCTTGCAGTACTTTAATTTGCACAGTAACAGAAATTTGGTCTTAGATTTAAATATACACTGCTGATCCATATACACTTCATCTCTTAGAAAGTAACAGATTACCCCCATCCACCATTTTTTTTTGTAACAGGGAGCACACAAACCCTTCTTCATGCTTGAATCCTTTACCTCAAGACAGTGAAACAAATTTTCTTCCTCAAAGATACCACAAACATACCCATTTATAAAGCATTTAGCATACTATCCACATACCAGAATAATATGTCTAGGGTGCAATCATGCTGTTTTAGATGGTACCTTTCTGCAAGCTTCTTGTATTGCTGCCATGAAGAAGGAAGCAATGTAGCTCAGTGGCTGCATTGTTCATGAGCTGATCTGCTTCAAACCAGTTCTAGCCGGTTCCAGCCACCCCACATACAGCCATGGAAACCTGTACTGCAGCACATATTGCCCAGTATTTCCCTTTGCTTATGCCACATTATTGCAATGTTTTTACCCAAAAAATACATTTAAAACTGTCCTTTTGGAACACCGCGCCTGCAGAATCATACCTAAATAAAGCTCGACAGTTCCCCTACCTTTATTTTTGCCAGCATGTTGCTGTGATCTCTGGGAAAGTCAATTGTAATAAAGGTTTGTGATAGTACAGTATGAAATGGCTGCGGTGTCCTAACAGAAATAAAATCACTGAGAAACTGTGAAGCTAAAATTATCTGCTCATATTTCTGAACATTCACCGACAGTGCAGCCAACAGGATTAGATTTTACTAAACAACAGAGAAAAAAAATTAGAAGGTGCCACAAAATCTGCTTTCTTTCTCTGAAAAGCTGCCAGGTCCATATGCTCACTGTTAAACTAGTAAATCAAACTCCTTTACTACTTTTAGCCAGGAAGAGTCACAGTGATTTTTATTGGGATTTATGGGATCTGACGTGCCACAGCACAGGGAATGCAGATCAGAAAATACCAGTCGTTTCGGCTGTTTTTAACCACACCCTGTAGCAAGAAGCCATTTTAGAAACAAATGTGTAATCTGCTAATTGTCTCGTCCTCTTTCTTCAGGGGCCTGTCCTTCATTTTTAGCAGTTCAGACTCCCAGCAGTCAGTAATCATTGGAGCATGGGATAATTTTTAATTTTGTTTTTAAACATTGCTCGTTTACCTTGAATCACTGTAGAAAAGCTATTACAAACCTTTTGCATGAATGCAGCAGATTTTCAATTCAAACAGATGATTTTACACAAAAGTTGCACTGACAAGACAGTGGAAGCCCACAAAGTCCTGTGCAAGGGATAAAGCAGGTTTCAGTACGAGCTTGGCTAAAGCATAAGAAAGAATGGAAAGGGGGGGGGAGGGGTGTTATCACTGCAGACAGCTTCCCAGTTTGGGCCACTGCAAATTAACTGTTTGATGTTCAATGTCTCAAACACAGCATTTTAGCAACAAAAAACAACTTGCAGTTCTACAGCACCTTCATTTCTTGCAAACGTGACAGCCTGGCGATACAAACTGTTGAATATTTTTCTCCCAACCAGAACATCTCGAGCTAAAGCAAGGCAGCCCCGGTGTGCAATGGAAATGGATGGGCCACACTAGTAAAAGAACAAGACACTGGTGTCAGCTTCATGGAGTCTGCCTAATTGAAAGTCCCCTCCTGCCACATTGTGTTCGCACCTCCCATCAGCTGATCAAACACTGGCAATGGTTCTCTCTAACCCTTGCTCAAAATATCTAGATTCATCTGGATATAGGGCCTGTGTTCATAAAGACTGCAAGGAGTGTTTTTATTTAAAAACAATCTTCACTTACTCTTTCTTGTAAGTGAATTATTGCACTGGACTTTAAGTGAGTGCCAATTATTTCAGTAAAATAAGAAAAGCCAACTTCTGTCAATCCAACAGAAGCCCTTGTCCAAATTACATTTAGGTACATTAATTTTCAAAAAGGTTGAATATTGTGCAACACTGATAACCATATTACTATTGCCATTAGTACCAAATTCGTAACAATCATGGTATGGTGCATGTTATAATTATACGCCCTATTATCTTATACCTTTTCCTGAATGATACAGTAATTTGTATTAATGCAACTTTGTTTCATAACCCCAAAATGTACAGTACAAGATAGTTTTAAAAGAAAACATCAAAAACTATATTAACTCACATCCATCACATAGCCTTTTAGGGAAATGTGACCCCCTGAATCAGAAACAAAAGCTTGCAAATCTCTCCTAATTGTAGCCCATTATTTTACGCTGCATCGCTGTATCTTACAAAGACAGTGACAGAAGGAACTCAAGTGGATTGAGAAACTTAAAGAATATCATTAGAGTCAGGGATGTTATGTCACCATGGCTATCAGCTAGAAAGCATGTGACGAGTGCCTCTGAAATATGTGTGACCCTATTTAAGTAGAACAAGTGTCAAAGTTCTGGTAGCACAAGCTTAAAGCCAGCATAAGCAAAAGAATGGACATTAAAACCAGTAACACTTCCAAACATGTCCACAAATGAAACAGCATGCTTAACTAAAGAAGAATTACAATACCAGAAAAACTGCTACATATTTTCTGAACAGGTTTACCAGTCCCAAGTGGAATTCTCAGGAGAGACCATGATACAATCTACAGAAACCCTACTAGTCATTATGCAAAAATACTAGTCAGGAAGCTAAAAGTACAGTGGGTGAATGCACCTGTGGCACTGAGTTACAAACAATCAAGAGATTCTTCAGTTTATCTCTGACTTGTGCTGAACTACGCAATCTTACCTGGGGCAATAGAAAGTTGCTCTAATTAGGTTAACTGGCAGGCAGAGGCCTCACATCCGCAGAGGGACAGTAATGATTCTGGCCAGGGCACTATTTAAAACAGATCAAGTAGTTTCTTCTGGTAAGCTGCCTAATTTATATTTCTCAGCCAGCATTTCAAACAAATAACCAATAAATTTACCTCATTGCTGTTTGTGGGAGCTTGCTGTGCAACCCTTGACTCGTTTCCCATGTTATAACAATTACCATACTTCAAAAAATGCTTCATTGTTTGTATCCCAGAGGGTTTGGATGCTCAATCATCGAGTTTGCTCAAGACAGAAATCACTGGATTTTTGCAAACAAAGAGATTACAAGAATACAGAAAGTGGAGTTGTAGTGAAATTATTAGATGTCAGGGTAGGCTTGAAGGGCTGTGTGACCTACTCCATTGACCTCATTATGATCTAAAAGCACTTTGATAAATTCTAAGGGTTTGAAAAGCACCATATGAATGCAAGTATTCCCTTTCTTTCAATATCTCAATACATTAAGGATCCAACCTATGCTGATATGAGGTGGATCACATGTCAGGAAAGGGTTACAGCAATTGAATAGGCTGCTGTTGTTACTGACTAGGGTTAAAACAATGTCGTTTACAGGAACTGAAGGTGCAAGAGGCCCAATAGTGAGCTGCTCACCATCAGTAAACAGGCGGAAATTAGATTAGATTACTTACAGTGTGGAAACAGGCCCTTCGGCCCAACAAGTCCACACCCACCCTCTGAAGAGCAACCCACCCAGACCCATTCCCCTACATTTACCCCTTCACCTAACACTATGGGCAATTTAGTATGGCCAATTCACCTAACCTGCATATCTTTGGACTGTGGGAGGAAACCGGAGCACACAGAGACACGGGGAGATTGTGCAAACACCACACAGACAGTTGCCTGAGGCGGGAATTGAAGGCAGCAATCTGAGGCAGCAATGCTAACCACCGTGCCACCCGTAAGTGTATGCCAGTAACTTATTGAACGTTACACTTTGGATATTTCTGCTCTGACAAAGAGCTGATGGGATCAGGCGAGCTTTAGAAATGGCAGGCAGCTCCTTGATCTGCGAATCCCAATGCCACTTCTGCTGTCAGCAAATTTCATTAGCTTGGGAAAGAGGCAGTGGAAGTGTGCATTTCCAAATCTCCACAATTATATTAGAGGATAGTGAGATTTGGATGTTGACATGGATCATACCAGGAGAGAGGTGATAAATCGTGGTTTAGAGGGAACCAAATGAAAAGTTGGTCCAAAACATGTCTCCTATTTAACTTGTCATTATGAAGTGCTATATAGAGTCATAGTGATGTACAGCATGGAAACAGACGCTTCGGTGCAACCCGTCCATGCCGACCAGATATCCCAACCCAATCTAGTCCCACCTGCCTAGCACCCGGCCCATATCCCTCCAAACCTTTCCTATTCATATACCCATCCAAATGCCTCTTAAATGTTGCAATTGTACCAGCCTCCACCACATCCTCTGGCAGCTTATTCTATACACGTACCACCCTCTGCATAAAAAAGTTGCCCCTTAAGTCTCTTTTATATCTTTCCCCTCTCACCCTAAACCTATGCCCTCTAGTTCTGGACTCCCCGACCCCAGGGAAAAGACTTTGCCTATTTATCCTATCCATGCCCCTCAATTTTGTAACCCTATATAAGGTCACCCCGCAGCATCCGACGGTCCGAGGAAAAAAGCCCCAGCCTGTTCAGCCTCTCCCTGTAGCTCAGATCCTCCAACCCTGGCAACATCCTTGTAAATCTTTTCTGACCCCTTTCAAATTTCACAACATCTTTCCGATAGGAAGGAGACCAGAATTGCATGCAAAATTCTAACAGTGGCCTAACCAATGTCCTGTACAGCCGCAACATGACCTCCCAACTCCTGTATTCAATACTCTGACCAATAAAGGAAAGCATACCAAACGCCTTCTTCACTATCCCACCTACCTGCGACTCCACTTTCACGGAGCTATGAATCTGCACTCCAAGGTCTATTTGTTCAGCAACATTCCCTGGGTCCTTATCATTAAGTGTATAAGTCCTGCTAAGATTTGCTTTCCCAAAAGGCAGCACCTCACATTTATCTGAATTAAACTCCATCTGCCACTTCTCAGCCCATTGGCCCATCTGGTCAAGATCCTGTTGTAATCTGAGGTAACCCTCTTCGCTGTCCACTACACTTCCAATTTTGGTGTCATCATATGGTAAGTTGTCTTTATTTACTGCAGTAAGCAAAGTTAGTGTGTTAATGGTAAGTGACCAATAAAGTGATGTGGTTGCTAATTTGTTACTTCTGACAACTGGCAAGCTATTAAGAGAAAGAACAAATATTGTGGAAGTGTTCAGACATGTTAGAGTAGATTATATACTTGGTAAAGTGCTATTCTTGAGTTGCAAATTTTCTAAAGTCTAAACCAGTTTAAAATCTTGAAGTGATTGTGGAAAATGTCCCTTTTTCTTTAAATTTAGCTCCGCCAAATGTTTGACTGGTTCAAATCCTTTGATAGGTTATTGAGATTTCACTAATCTTTTTAAGTTTATCTTAGTAATTCAGCTGTTTAAACAACTCTAATCAATTCTTTTCAGATTTTTTTATACATAGTTATTCAAGGGAATATCAGTTTGAGTTGCTGCTTTTCAAATTACTAAGGCATTCTGCTCAGCAGGGATTGTTTATACAGCTGTCTGAGAAACGTGCTTGTTCATTTTAACATATTTCTGAATGTTGAAACATGTTTTTTTGAAAAGGTTCATGAGCTATTCTTTGTCTATTTTAGATTATAGAATCATTAGCTTTCCAAATACTTATTTTATTCACTCATGGGATATGTGCATCACTGGCTGTGCCTGCATTTATTGCCCATCCCCAGATGCCTGTGAGGTGGTGGTGGTGAGCTTTTCTTTGGACTCCTGCAGTCCATGTTCTGCAGGTATACTCAAAATGGCATTTGGAAGGGAATCCCAGGACTTTCCCCCTATCGATAGCAATATATTTTCATTTCAGGATCGGGAATGAGAGATACAAACTTGCAAGTAGTGGTATCTGCTGCCCTTGTTCTTCTAGATGGTAGTGCTTGTGGGTCTGAGGTGCTGTCTAAAGGTCATTGGTGAATTTCTGCAGCGCATCTTGTAGATGGTACACACTGCTGCTAATGAGCATTGGTGGTAGAGGGAGTGAATGTTTGTGGATGCTGGTGTCAGTTAAGTAAGCTGCTTTGTCTTGATAATATAAAGCTTGCTGAAGCTGTACGTATCCAGGCAAGTGGGGAGCTTTCCATCACTCTCCTGACTTGTGCCTGGTAGATGGTGGACAGGCTTTGCAGATGCTAGCCATGGTGTGCGGGTGCTGGTGTTGGACTAGAGTGGACAAAGTTAAAAATCACACAACACCAGGTTACAGTCCAACAGGTTCATTTGGAAGTACTCGCTTTCAGAGTGCTGCTTCTTCATTTTAGGCTTCGGAGATTAAGGAGGTGAGATATTCACTGCAGTATTCCCAGCCTCTGGTCAATTCTTGTAGCTACTGGATTATATGGCAAGTACAGTTCAGTTTCTCAGTAACTCTCCCAGGATGTTGATAGTGGGAGAATCAGTAGTAGTAACACAATTGAATGTCAAGGAACAGTGTTTAGATTATTTCTGACTGAATATAGTTATTGCTTGGCATTTGTATGGTGCAAATGTTACTTGCCACTTATCAGCCCTAGCCTGGATGTTGTCCAGACCTTGCTGTATTTGCTTTAGCATCGAAAGGAATCAAGAATGGTGCTGCACATATCCTATGGATAATTGTGGTTCTTCTGTACTAGAGCAACTAGGCTAGGGATACAGCAAGTTCTGGAGCCCTACTCTTCAATACTATTGCTAGAATACTGATAGAGCCCATCGTCTTTGCAGTTTTTAATGCCTCCAACCATTTCTTGATGTCACTGTGATGCTGGAACTTCTGGAGGCGGCCAAGATGAATTATCATCTCAAATACTTCTGCAAATCTTTTGGATTGACATACTGACCTCCCCCATTATTGAGAGTGAGGATATTTGTGGGAGCACCTCCTCCAGTGAATTGGGAATTATCCACCATCATTCACAACTGGATGCGGCACAACTGCATCTGGTTCTGGGATCATTTAGCTCTACCTATCACTTGCTGCTTATGCTGTTTGGCACGCAAGTAGTCCAGGAGAAAGTGAGGACTGCAGATGCTAGAGAGTCAGAATTGAAAAGTGTGGTGCTGGAAAAGCACAGCAGGTCAGGCAGCATCCGAGGAGCAGGAGAGTCAAAGTTTCGGGCATAAGCTTTTCATCGCAAGAAGCCCTGCTTGGTAGCTTCACTAGGCTGACACCTCAGTTTCAAATATGCTTGGTGCTGTTCATGACATGTGTTCCTGCACTCTCCATTGAGCCAAGGTGGATCTTCTGGCTTGATAGTATGGTAGATAGTATGGGAATGCCAGGTCATGTGTTTGCATAGTGTGCTGAAGTACAATTCTGCTGTTGCTGATGACCCACAGCTCCTCACTGACACCCAGTCTTGAGCTAGAACGGTTCAAATTCTGAATCATTTACCACAGTGAAAGGTATCATCAATATGAAAGAATGACATTTGTCTCCAATAGGACTGTGTGGTGGTCACTCTTACCAAAGCTGTCAACAGATGCATCTGTGGCGGGCAGACTAAGGAGGAGAACATCAAATATATTTCTGCCTCTTGTTGATTCTTTTCCCACCATCACCCTAGACTAGTAGCTATGCCACTTAGGACCCTATTGGTCAATCTGCTGCCAAGTCACTCATGGTAGTGGGCATTGAAAACCCCAGCCAGAGTATTCTGTACCCTTGCCATCCTCAGTGCTTCCTCCAAGTATTGTTCAACATGGAGGAGTACTGATTCATCAGCACGTGGTAATCAGCAGGAGGTTTCCTTGCCCAAACCTTTACTTGTAAGAAATTATGGGTCTGGAGTCAATTCGGAGGCCCCCCAGGGTAACTCCCTCCTGACTGTGTAGCATTGTCCTGTCAGCACTACTGTATTATTGTCGAGACAGACCATATACAAGGATGGTGATGGTGATGTCTGGGACATTGTAAGCTTTGGTTGTAAACCATGTCAGGCATTCATCTCCAGATGTTAATGAAGAGGACTTTGCAGAGTCGACAGGGTTGTTTTGACTATTGCCATATCCAGTGCCTGGATCAGCGCCAGGTCTTCCATTCAGTTTCATTTTTTTTTCAGAATTTGTGGTGATTGTCACAACTGAACGGCTGGCTGGGCCAATTCAGACGGCACTTAAAAGTCAACCATATCTGGAGTCACATATTGGCCAGACAAGGTACGGATGATAGAATTCTTTCCCTGGAAGACATTAGTAGGCCATTGTCTCTCCTGGTAAAGCCATACGTTCTGTATTTAAATCTGATTTAGTGGTCAAGTGGATTGTGGGATTGACTGGGTAAAGGGAGGTAAAGTTAAGAGGTCTCACACTAATCTCCAGTTGGCTCTGTGCATGGAGACAGGCACTTAATCTGGCAGCTGCAACACCATTGGCACTGCTCCAGTGCTGCCAGCAGCAGGTGAAAATAGGCCATTCCACTTCCACTAGGTAACAATGCCAATAGCCAGCCCTCCTGAGTAGGAGGGAGTGTCATATGTCAAATAGAAAATATGATCCTACTTTTCCTAAACTGCCCTATTTCATGCACTCTCCTATTCCCCACTGTACCCTCCAGGAAGAAATTCCAATTCCATTGTACGTTAATTTACATGTTATATGGTTTTGCAAAGTCCATAACTAAAACCGAAATGCCCAGTGGGTATCACCACAAGTCAAGGGGCTAATAGGTTATTAAGGCAATAGGGCCTTGATTAGTCCTCACTAGTTCCAATGAAGCTAGGCAGTAAACAAATATATTGCTCCCACCTCATATACCAGTTGTAGCAAAGAGCTGGGAATTTCCCATTGTGCTGGCTTCATCTTATTGGGGTATGGACATGTGGTACAGCCATTCATCTACTTTTAAAGGCAGTCTGGTCTTACAAAGAGAAACTGCACTGACTTACAGGAGGCAGCTGCACACTTACTGAAATCATGAACAAGGTAAGTGGAACACCAAGGCAGGGAGAGGGCTCCAGGTTGACTGGTGAAGTTGTGGTGGAGTTGGACAGAAGTACAGAAGCTTTAGTTTTACAGAGGGCTAGGAAAGCCTCATGGATATGCTCAAAAAGTATTGAGAGCAGGAGATCAGGACAGTCCATTCAAGGTATCAGGAGTGAAGGTTCTTACTGCAGCGCCAGGATAAGACTGCTGAATGTATCTTCACATGATATTGCCTGCCCACCATTCCACAGAACTACTAATGTCTTCCAGGAAAGAATTCTATCATCCGTACCTTGTCTGGCCAATATGTGACTCCAGATATGGTTGACTTTTAAGTGCCCTCTGAAATGGCTCAGTGAACGAGACAGCAAACTCACCCTGCAGCACTCCCTGGGGCTTGGGTTCACAACTATATCCAAAGAGTCCACCTCACCCTTACACATATCAGTGCTGAGAGCTTCACATCTCCTCATTATCATCTCCACATGCCTTCAGTTATTCAGTTATGGCAAGTACGTCACCCAAACACACTGTGTAACCTAACCATTGACATTCATCCTTCTCTTGCAGGACAAGTAGACACAAAAAGAAGCATTGTAAAGATAACAGAGGGAAAAGGGACCTCTCCATCTCCCGAATCTTATAGAGAACACAGTTATTAATATTACTCAGCTACAAGCCAACAGTACATCCTGTGTCACTGAAATGATTGAGGATGACAGTACATTCTGGTACAGCAGATGGTGAAGAAGGTAAATGGCATGTTGATCTTGACAGCATGAGGATTTGAGTACCATGAGATATAACTATTCAGCCTATTGGGTCTGCTCTGCCATTCAATCATGCATAATATAGTTCCTGACCCCATTGTCCTTCCTCGTCCCCATAAACTTTGATCCCCTTACTAACCAAGAACCTATCCATCTCTATCTTAAAAACTCTCAATGACATGGCCTCCACAGCCCTCTGTAGCAATGAGTTCCGTAGATTCATCACGCTCTGGCTAAAGAAATTCTTCTTCATCTCAATTGTATAGGATCACTTCTTCAAACTGAAGATGTATCCTTGGGTCCTAATCACTCCTACTGGTGGAAAATTCACCACTTCTACTCCATCCAGGTCTTTCAAGTTTCACTAAGATTATCCTCATCTTTCTAAACTCCATCAACCTCAGCCATTCCTCACAAGTCTTTCATCCCTAGGATCACTCTTGTAAACCTTATATAATGGTCTAAATCTGCTCACAATATTCCAAATCTAACCTGACCTGATCCTTGTACGGCCTGAGCAGTACATCCCTACTTTTGTATTCTAGCCCTTTCAAAACAATGGCAACATTGCCTTTTCCTTCTTAAGTGCCAACTGAACCTGCATGTTAACCTTGAGAGAATCCTAAACTAGCTGAAAATGTGTTGCTGGAAAAGCGCAGCAGGTCAGGCAGCATCCAACGAACAGGAAATTTGACGTTTCGGGCACAAGCCCTTCATCAGGAATCAGGCTTGTGCCCGAAACGTCGATTCTCCTGCTCCTTGGATGCTGCCTGACCTGCTGCGCTTTTCCAGCAACACATTTTCAGCTCTGATCTCCAGCATCTGCCGTCCTCACTTTTCCCAGAATCCTAAACTAGGCCTCATAAATCTCTGTGCTTTAGACTTACGAAGCTTTTCCCAATTAAGACAATAGCCTACACTTCTATTCTTCCTAACAAAGTGCATAATCTCACACTTCCTCACATTGTACTTTAGCTGCCACTTCTTTGACCACTCTTCTAGTCTGTCCAAGTCTTTTTGCAGCCTCTCCCCTTCCTCAAAACTACCTATCCCTCCACCTAACTTTGTGTCAAACTTACCAGTTCCTGTGTACAAATAGTTAACTTAAAACATGAATTGCTCTGGTCCCAACATTAATTCCTGCAGAACTTCACCAGTCACTGGCTGCCATTCTGAAAAAGTCCCCTTTATCCCTATTCGCTGCCTTCTGCCAGTCAGCCATCCTCGATCCATATTAGTGCCTTGTCCTTAATGCTGTGGCCTCTTATCTTACTTAGCAGCCTCCTGTGTGGCACCTTGTCAGAGGCCTTCTTGAAATCCAAATAGATCACATCCACTGGCTCTCCTTGGCTAATTTGCTCATTATCTACACAAAAGAATTTCAACAGATTTGGCAGGCATGAAATCCCCTTGATGAAGTTGTGCTGTCTCTGCCCTATTTGATGATATACTTTCAAGCACTCTGAAATCTCCCCCTTAATGCTGCCCTCTAAAATCTTATCAATGGCCCATTCAGGCGAACTGCCCTGTCTCTGCTTCCCGCTTTAACAGGAGTGTTACATTAGCCATTTTCCTCCCTGACTCCAGCGATTCTCCGACTTAACCCCAGGGTATAGTCCAGTCTTCAGTCAGGCTTTAAAGTTTGCCCAGCACCTTTTCCTCAGTAATGGCCACAACACTCACCTCTCCCCCTAACTCTCGAAGTTCTGGTGTGTTGCTGCTGTCTTCCATCGTGAAGACTGATGCAAAGTTCTTATTCTGTTCCTCTGCCACTTCTTTGTGTCCTATTACTAATTCTCCAGCCTCATCTTCCAGTGGTCCAATGGCCACACTCTCTCTTACCTCTCTATTACCTTTTAAAATCTAAAACATAGTCTTGCAATCTTCTTTCATATCACTAGCTAGCTTACCCTCCTATTTCAACTCTTCCCCACATTACTTTTCTAGTTGCCACCTTGTGTTTTAAAGGCTTCCCAATCTTCACTGCATTGAGAGTTTTTTTTGCTCTTTTGCTGTCCCTGGCTTCCCTCATCAGAGATGATGACCTTGTCTTCCCCTTAGCATGTTTCTTTATCCTTGGAATGAATTTCTGCTTTGTCTCCCAAATTAACACCAGACATTCTTGTTATTGCTGCTATACTGTCTTCTCCTTACAATCAACTCTGGCCAGCTCCTCCCTCATTTCTATGTAGTTACCTTTACACAATTATAATACCTTTGTATACAATCATAGAGTTGTATAGCACAAAGACAGACCCTTCAGTCCAACTCATCCATAACGACCCAATATCCTATTTAAATCTAGTCCCATTTGCTAGCATTTGACCCATATCCTATTTATATACCCATGCAGATGTCTTAAATGTTGTAATTGTACCAGCCTCCACCACTTCCTCTGGCAACTCATTCCAAACACGTACCACCCTCTGTGTGAGGCCCTTAGGTCCCTTTTATATCTTTCCCCTCTCACCTATGCCTCTAATTTTGGATATCCAGGGTGGGGGAAAAGACCTTGTCAATATACCCTATTCCTTGCCTCTCATGATTTTATAAACCTCTATAAAGGTCACCCCTCAGCCTCCAATGCTCCAGGGGAAATAGTCGCAGCCTATTCAGCCTGTCCCTATAGCTAAAATTCTCCAACCCTGGCAACATCCTTATAAATCCTTTCAGAGCCCTTTCAAGTTTCACAACGTCCTTCTGATAGGAGGGAGACCAGAATTGCACACAAGATGTCAAAAGTGGCTGAACCAATGTCCTATACAGCCACAATACTTGACTTCAGCTTCTCCCTTTCTAATTGCAGGTTAAATTTTATGACATTACCCAGGGGTTTCTTCATATTAAGCTCCCTAATCAAGTCTGCTTCATTATACATCATTAAATCAAGAATTGCCTGTTCCCTAGTGGGCTCTACCACTGCTCCAAAAATCCATCTCAGACATTCTACAAATTCCTTTCCTTGAGATCTGCTACCAAGTTAGCTTTCACAATCCATCTGCATACTGATGTCCTCATGATTATTATAAAGCTGACTTTCTTCGTGCCTTTTCTATCTACTGACTTTTTTTTTCCACATCCTGACTACTACTGACGGCCTGTTCACAATTCCCATCAGGGTCTTTTTATCTTCAAATCTACTCACACAGCTTCCACTCTTTCTTGTTAGTGAAGAAACGTAATTGCTTACTAACCAGGTACCCTTGCCCCCTTTACCCATCCTTTTGACAGGAAGTGTATCTTTGGATATTTAGTTTTCAGCCCTATTCCCCTCGCAGCCATGTCTCTGTGACATCTGCAACAACATACCCGCCAATTTCAATCTGTGCTACAAACTCATTTCACAAACAAAATCAGAAACTGCAAGAAAAAATTCAGCAGGTCAGGCAGCATCTGTTGAGACAAAGTACAATTAATATTTCTGGTCCAGTGACCCTTCCTCAGAGCCTTCTTGAGTTCTGAAGAACAGTCACCGGACCTGAAATGTTAACTCTGTTTTCTCTCCACAGATGCTGCCAGAGCTGCTGAGATTTTCCTGTGAAATCTGATTTTGTTTCTGATTTCCAGCATCCACAGTTCTTTGCATTTACAAGCTCATTTACTGCATGCATTTAACTACAATACCTTCAATAGTTTGTTAACTGCCCTCTTCTTGTAGTTGTTTGAGTACCTGAAGTTTGATTCCTGACCCTGTCCAAACTCTTTATCTTCCACTACTTCTCAAAACATTAATAACCTCTCCTGAGTCCTCCTCTACCTTTAACTTTTTCCATAATGCAATTGAACCCACTCACTATTTAGTTTAAATCCCTATCTACAGCCCTATTATATGATTATCCAGGTCTCTTGAATCATGTTAGGGCCAGTGGAGCTTGTCCCATTGGAACAGTTCCCTCCATCCCCAGAAATGATGCCAGTGCCCAATCAATTCAAACCTATTTCTCCCACATTAATCTTTGAATCACATGTTTAGCTCCTTAATCTTGTTGACCCTGTGCCAATTTACTTGTGGTTTAGGTAGTAATCCTTTACACTACATTTCTAATTTAGCCCCTAGCTGCTCATATTCCCTCAGCAAAACCTCTTTCTACTTATACTGCAGACTGCGACAGCTGGATCTTTCTCCATACACTCCAAGTACCTCTGCAGCCCAGATGGGATATCCTGAACCCTAGCACCAGGCAGGCAACACAGCCTTCGGGACACTTGATCCTGGCCACAGAGTACAGTATCAATTCCCCTGATTATATTATCCCTGATTACAACCACATTTCCTTTTTTTTAATGGCTCCCTATACCTTAGTACTTTTGCTCATCCTCCCTACAGGAGCAGAGATGTCTTGCTGCATTATACAGAACCTTGGTGAGACCATACTTGGGACTATTGTGTGCAATTTTGGCCCAATTATCCGAGGAAGAATGTTCTAGTTACGGAAGGAGTGATGAAAGATTTACCAGACTGACTCCTGCAATGATAAGACTAACTTAGGAAGAGAGACTGGATCAATGCATATTGTATTCACGGGAATTTAGAAGAATTGGGGCAATCTCATAGAAACCTATAAAATTCTATTAGGACTAGACAGAATAAATGCAGGCAAGTGCATGGTATTGTCATGGTATGGTTCAAACCCATGTACCCTAAAGCCTGGGGCTCCGTATTACTAGACCTGTGACAATACCATGACACCATTATCTCCCTTTGTAAATGTTCTTTAGCTCCAAAGTGAAGTCCTCAGGGCTGAAATGGTAGGAGTGATCTCAAAGCAGTTATGATGATGTGGTAGAGCTTGAAGGATGAAAGAGGACTGTGTCTATGGACCATGTAGGGTAAACGCTGGTGAGGATTGAATTATCCAAAGGCCCAGAGAAGCAAGCAGCAAGTTAGTGCTGCCAGGTATCCTATTTTAGAACTATATCACCATTTCTTCACTGTAGCTGGACTAAAATCCCAAAGTTCCTTCCTTGAAATTATTGTGTGTGTGATCCTATAACAAAGGACTGCAATGGCTCCTGAAGGAAGCTACTATTCCAGGGTAATTAGGGATGGGCAGCAAATGTTGGCTCAGTCAACGTTAACCAAATCCCATAACCTTTACTTCAGGGATTATTGCCATCTAGTTTCCCAGGGAAGGGTGAGAGATTGGGATATATATTGAAATGAGGCAAGGTTAGCTGGTAATGAAATGCAAATGCATGGAAAAAAACAGTCACTGATTATTAGTGAGAGTCAGAACATGTTGCTTAAACCCCAAGGGAAAAATAGGATTTTTTTTCTTGATGCCAGGAATTTGCTTTTTCCATTATTGCTGTACTTTCTTTTTTTTTACCATTTTCCATACTATTCAAGAGAGCAGAAAATTTCACCCAGAGTGTCAGCCATTATTTATATCCTGAGTATTGAGTCAGCTGCCTGATGCGTTGCAATTCTCTATTTTTAGTTTAGAGGCCAAACACAGAAGCAAGACAGATACAGAGCCGGGCTAACAAAACACAAGGTAGAGAGACAAAGAGAGAGAGAGAGAGAGAGAGAGAGAGAGGGCAAAAGACAGAGGAAGACATAAATATTCAAACACAAATAGACGGAAATAATACCGAGAAACAAAAAGCTGAAGAGAAGAATTAAATTTAGATTTCCTTTACCTGTGTATCTAGGGAGCAAAACCAAAACACAGTTTTAAAAAGGACTATGAAAACTGTCATGGGGTCAGTGACTTGCAATTATTCCACATGTGGAAATAATGCATTTTTCACTAAAATAAAATAACCAAATCATTAAAGCAGAATGATCCAGAAGGCTGCCCACACCAGCATTTCAATTATTAACTAAATTCAGAAACAATCTCCATCACTGTGTCTGGAAGTTCATTTCAAGAGTTGCCTACTCTATGTATAATGTATATCCTGAGCAACAGCAACTTTTACCATCTTTAAGATATTACTTTAATGCAAAGAGTGGAAGATAAAATTGGGGCAGGGAATTGAAATTGTATCAGTGTAGCTGACATTTGTCAAACCCAATTTTCCATTCAGTGGTATTTTAGTAGGGCCAATGCATTAGTTGAGCAGAAGTTGTATTTAACTGTACACAGATAATGGACATCAACTGGACATTAATTTGTGCACCAAAAAAATAGGGACACACCAAAAGTTGGGTTGGGAGATATCTATTTGTAATGTGCATTCAAAATGAATTGAATAAAAATAGATGATTGGCTACAGATCTCTGTTTCAACACCTAGATTTTGGAACAGAACTTACTACAGCTAAAAAGAGGCTGTAATAAACACATAAAACATAAACCACTTGTTTTATGTTAACCTGATTTATATTTTGTGTTGTATCAACTGATAACAATACAATTTACAATACCTTTTCCGTATTTGTTAACATTCACAATATGGGAGCATCTGACATCAAAGAAAATGTACGGAAACATTTTACAGGAACTGTTGTAGTGGCAGCAAAAGTAGTCAATTAGACATCAATTCTACTCACAAATTACACCTACATGCATTCAAGTTTACACTTTAAGTAATGTGTCACTGAAGTTAAGTTTGATTTATCCTGATACACAGACTTTCATTTACAACATACTCCTTACAATGTCCTAACATCTTGAAGCATTTTAAAACCAACTAATTACCTTTGGCATCCTATCACTGTTACAAACTAGGGATCCTACCTTACAAACTGCATAACCTGTGACAAAAAAGATAGTTTAAATCAAAGAAGGGATCACCTGTTATAAGAGTTGACAAAGGAATAAATATTGACCAGGATCCTGGGGAAATCTTCCCAGCTTTTCTTCAAGTATATGATCTAGGAGTCATGCTATGAGTATCTCACCTCCTGACTCCCCAAAGCCTGTCCATCATCTACATGGTTCTGGACTAGTGGTGCTGGAAGAGCACAGCAGTTCAGGGAGCATCCAAGGAGCAGCGAAATCGATGTTTCGGGCAAAAGCCCTTCATCAGGAATAAAGGCCTTTATTCCTGATGAAGGGCTTTTGCCCGAAATGTCGATTTCGCTGCTCCTTGGATGCTGCCTGAACTGCTGTGCTCTTCCAGCACCACTAATCCAGAATCTGGTTTCCAGCATCTGTAGTCATTGTTTTTACACCATCTACATGGCATAAGTCAAGAGTGTGATGTAATATTCCCCACTGGTCTGGATGAATGCAGCTCCAACAAGAAGCTTGACAAAATCCAGGAAAGAGCAGACCACTTTGATTGGCACCACTCCCACAAAGACCCACTCCCTCCATCATTAGCATCCGTTAGCAGTAGTGTGTACCATTAACAAGATGCACTGCAGAAATTCATCAAAGTTACTCAGACTGTACCTTGCAACCCATGACCATTATCATCTAGAAGCACAAGGGCAGCAGATACATGGAAACACCACGTCCTAAAAGTTGCCCTCCTAGCCACTTACCAGCTTGACTTTGAAATACACCATCTTTCCTGAACTGTCATTGGGTCAAAAACCTGGAACTTCCTCCCTATCAGTACTGTGAGTCTGCCTACAACAAATGAACTGTGACAGTTCAAGGAGGCAGCTCATTATCAATGTCTCAAGGATAACTAGAGATAGGTAATAAATGCTTGCCTAGCCAATGGCATCCACGTACCATGAGTGATTAAAACAATTGATTACATCCACCTGAGAGAGCAAACAAGATCTTGCTTTAACTCTTCATCCAAAAGGGTGCACCTCTGCAAAGGAGCACTCCTTTAACACTATGCTGAATTGTTAATGTTGATGATGTGCTCAGGTCTCTGGTGTCATATATGAACACCCAACCTTCTAATGAGGGGGAATACTAAGCCACAGCTAGAAGGGCAACTGTGAATCAAGAGCACAATGTTGCATGATTAAATGTTGTTACAATCTATGACATCCAGTTTCACCTTACGTGGATCAGCATGGTGTCAATATATAACAATAACTGAGGGCTCTTGTGGCACAGTTCTGGTGTTCCCACCTTTGAGCCTGGAGGTGTGGGTTCAAGCCTCACCTGTTCTAGAGGTGTGTCTCTGAATACATTGATTAGAAAGTATCATATTATAATAATATAGGAAAAGTGGGCCAGATTAAAAGACACTGAAATAAAGCTGAATTTCCCACCTATAGATTTTTGCTGGTGATACTGCTGGTGAAAGACCCTCTTGAAAAACAGGCAGAAATTCAAATTTCAGTGAGCATATAAATCAGACTCCTAAAGAATAGAAAGGTGAAAACTGATCATTCTCAGCTCAAAGTCAACAGCTGCTGTAACCCCTTCCTGCAGAACTGCAATTCAGATCAAGTCTTCAAAGAACCACAGGGTGCATACACTTTAATTCTGCTCAGGGCCTGCTGTCAGGGTTCACAGGAGGGAGCTGGAATGTGCCTAGAAGGATTGGAAAGTGGAGACATATCCAATTCCCATTTCTACAGCTCTGCCTCATGAAAAGTTCCAACATAAACCAAATTGCAGAGCTGGGTGCACTCTGTTCTAAATTTAGAATTGGCGGACTTTACTCAGGACTGACAGCTTTCATGAACAACAACTTGCATTTATGTAGCCTCTTGAGTATACTAAACATCCTAAGGTGCTTTACAGGGGCATTATTGTATCAATTTTGACAAACTCAGCCATAGAAAGAGATATGTGGTATAAAAGTTCGGTTCAACAGGCAGATTTTCCAGAGGGTCTTCAAGTAGAGAGATGTTCAGAGATTTAGGGAGGGATTCCCAGCTAGCTGGAGACACCAAAGTTGAAGTAAAGAAAATCAGAAATAATCAAGAAGATATAATTAGAAGAGTGCCAAAATATCATCAGTTTGTGAGGTTGGAGGAAACCACAGAGGTTGGGAGTAGTAAGGAATTTAAAAAATGGTTAGGGGCATTTTAAAATCGACATCCTGCTTCACTGAGACAGCACAAGGGGATTGGAGAAAAGGGACTTAGTATGAATTTAAATACAGACAGAGTTTTGGGTAAGGATAAATCTCCAGAAGACAAAAGATTCAGGCTGACCAGCCAAGAAGCGTAGACGAGGTTGGTGGTGGACATGGTTAGGGACTTCAGCAGTAAGTGGGCTGAAGCTAAATGGGCACTGTTCCTGAAATGAAAATGATCTTGGTGATGAAGAAACTATAGTGTGAGAAGAACAGTTCAGTGTTAAACAGGATAACAATCAGTTGAGCTTCAATGAAAGAGAAATGAAAGTAAGTTGAGAGAGACTGGGCCTATCTCCTGCTAACCTGTACAATTTCACTTTTCTCCTCCCACCAAAAAATTGAATACACTTACGATCTTAAAAATTTGAGTTTGTTGTTTTAAACACAATTATTGTATTGAACTACTGCGGTTCTCAAAGGGTTAATGGCATGAATGCACCAAACGCACAACATAGAACAAAAATCTCCAAGCGTCAGCAAAATTAAGCTTAAACACCAACGAATACCTCTAAATACCAAGCATAATATCTCCTTACCCTCTCCTTGAATTGAGACTAAAGCATCCAAAAGATAAATTTGCCTTAATACTTTCTAGTTCAGTAAGAAAGTTGACTCCTTTGTTATGTAAGCAGTTGTTCTGGATGGGGGAGGGGCACCTATCTGAAAGGAAAACGATGATGTTTTGGGAGATAATTAGATATTGTTGCACAGTACATGTTTATAGTGTCAGGCAGTAAGAAACTGCTGCGTAATACTAACACATAGGACTTATACTTTATTTAAAAGACTGCATTCAGGCAATCTGAGGCCAGCTAAATAGCTTTCAGCCATGATAGTATTAATGCACGTCACAGCCCTGGTTACATTGCACACCACAGCTTCGGTAGCCCTGCCTGTCGGCCCTCATGAAGATATATCTTGAAACACAATCATTTGTTCACAGAAACATGGTCAAAGAACCTCATGAGAAAGCACAGCGGGATAAAAATGCCACAAACCACCGACAGCTGCTTCAGTTTCACTTTCAGTTAAATATTGTCACATTTAAAAGCAGACAAAGAAACGGTAGGTGATCTGCAGAACTTTACCACACATCAGATCTCATTTTTTTTAAAAAACATTCCCAATGTATTAGTTTGGATTTGCAATATTTACCAGTAGGCAAAACTGCTGAACAGCATAACATCATATGCAGTAATCGGCTTAAAATAAAGAACTGATAGTCTAAGTTAAACACCATGTTTTATATGGGATTGCCTGACATGTCTGGCAGGGAAATTGATGACATTGAATGAGATGCCCATTTCTCCCCACCCACCTTCCTCCATTTTACATTCAACTGTTCTGATAAACCATTAAGTCCCCTGTTAAAGTGTACAAGTTCCCACTCTTTTCAAAGTTTAGCTGGAGCTTTTCCTGACACCCCTAGCCAATATTTATTGTTCATGTGAACAGTAAAGAGAATTAAATTTGCTTGCCATCTCAGTCCTGTCTTTAATCTCTGCAATAAGCAAAATGAATATTGCACAATGATATTTTACTCAGTATTAAAAGAAATGCAACATAAGAATTCTACAGCAATTGCAAAAGGATTCCCAACAATAAATTCAAGTGGTTGCCTCAGCAGCAGAAATGTAGAGCTTTGGCCTTCAACATTTTCTTTGGAGTCTAGCTGCTGAAGTAACGAATGTAGTTGTTTCACAAAATTGGGAAAAAAAAGTAAATCACATAAGGCTCCAACATCAGAGTATGTTATTTTTGTGGCCATTCTCGGAAACAGCTTTGCTGATGTTTAACATTAAGTAATATTTCAAGCTTTCTCATACTGAAGAGGAAAATTACTTAAGACTGCTGCAAAACAAAGGCGAGTGTGTTTAACCTAAGACTGTAGTTAGTAGAGTGTACAATTTGATCACTCTGTATTTTAAGATAATGCAATCCTACTGGAACACACATTTGCACAATATTCCAACCAGATCATTGATGCCTCGTGCTTGCCACTGGCTATAGCAATGAACACAATCATTACTAACTTCATAAATTACATTCCTCCCATCCTACATGATCTAGAGATTTGGTTTATAGGCATGTATGAAATTAAAATTTTTGGTAAACACAATTCTAGGGTACATGTTAATTTGAGAGGCGACAGCCCCACTGAATAGTCATGCACCTCTTCCCTCCAATTGAAATTGTAAAAAAGTAATTTAAGTTGGATCTTATACATACTGTACATTACCATAACAAACCGTCTTGGTGCAGAAACGCTCTGCATTCAGTCAAAGCCTCAGACTTAAAGTCCCCAATCTTGATGAATTATTTCATACTATCTGTAATTCACCCATGCCTGTTATTTTATGCATTGTTGGGTGCAATTAAAGAGATTTTAATAACTGTGAAGAACAGATAAATAAAAAGTGGACCAAAAGATCACAACTGGAGCTAAAACAAACATAGAAGATGAAATCAGCATTGTTAAAAAGGTTAATATATTTTCTATCGATTTCCTTCAGCAATTTTGACTCTCCATTTATGACCATTATTAATTTGTAAATGTCTTAGCTATTTATTTTAATTTAACCCCAATAAGGATTGAAATTTTCTGAGTTAATTTGGAGTGAAATGAAACATGTGCAAAATTTATTGCTATCATTATTGGATTTTTTTTGAAGGGCTAGCCTATTTCTTGCAGTGAAGGATTTTCTTTTATAAATGGTCAGAATGTCATTCTGGAACAGTAACCTGCAATGTACCTGTACCAAGAAGACATGTGATTGTCAATAAGGACTTGGGAGAGCCCTTGGAGTGTGAATAGACTAGGATGTTTATAGCACTGGGTCTAAGCAAGTAGTGACATTAAGTCATTCGTTTTGTCTTCTTTCTGGTTTGAAAATATCAAAGATATATTTGAGATGAATTAATAATTTAGTTCAGAAACAATTTTTAATATCTCTCCTTGTAGAGTTCAGTTAAAAAAAAGACAATTTTGTATAAGGTATTCAATACATTTCTATTTAGTTCATAATAACCAGTATCTGCAATAGTGGTGAGTTTTCTTTTCTCTAGTTTGTGAAACTTTTAATCCCAGAGAATTTGGGATAGAAATCTTAAGGCTGTTAGAATTGAGAAAAGTTTAAGCCATCAGACTTGTGAAAGATTCATGCCTCAGACTTAGGGATAGAAGTGTAAATTTATCTTGGCAGTTCATACAAAAGAATTTGAAAGCTGTCATTTAAGTAGAAACCTGAAGAGTTGAGGTCAAGAGATAATTTCTCTGGACTTGAGTCTCTATGACAGATAATACCGGGAAGCAGATTGAAATTTTTTGCTCTTCATGTTATTAGATTAGATTAGATTAGACTTACAGTGTGGAAACAGGCCCTTCGGCCCAACAAGTCCACACCGACCCGCCGAAGCGAAACCCACCCATACCCCTACATTACCCCTTACCTAACACTACGGGCAATTTAGCATGGCCAATTCACCTGATCTCTCTAAACCGATTTTTATAGCTATATATCTATGTCTCATGTTGTGTTGCTAAACAACTTATGTTGTGTTGCTAAAGGACATCTGCAGTCTCATATGAATATGTGTCAGTGACTAATCTCCACATTAACTAAAAAAAAATTACGTTTATTTTCTATTAAGTTACGTTTCATTCTGGGATAGTATTAGTGGCCAAATCATATCAGCTGGGATCACAAAATCAGTTTCTGGATTTTGCTTAAAGGTAAATTGCTAAATTATAAGACCATAGCACATTAAGAAAAAGTAAAAGGATTGGGCCATTCAGCCCCTCAAAACTGATGGCTGATCTGACATTCCTCACATCCACTTTCCTGGCTTTTCCCCAGAATTCGTGACTCTTCTATCTCAATACACACAAAAATACATACAAAGACTCTGCTATCTCCTCTCCTCCTATCTCTCTGTGGCAAGGACTTTCAAAGACTCTCGACCCACTGAGAGAAGTAATTACTCCTCATCTCAGTCTAAAATTGGCACTTGTTTATTCTGACACTGTGCCCCCTGGTTCTCAATTCTCCCATAAGAGGAAATAACCCCTCAGCATTTATCCTGTCAAGCCTTTTAAGAATTGAGCATGTTTCAATGAGATCACCAGTCATTCATCTAAACTCCAGTGAGTAGAATCGCAAGCTATTTAGCTTTTGCTCATAAGAAGATCCCTGCATATCAGGGATCATCCTAATGAGCATTCTCTGAACTGTATCCAATGAAATGAATGGACCAAAACTGCTCACAGACTCCAGATGTGGTCTCACCAGCCCCTTGTACAGTTGCAGAAAGATTTCATCTTTTTTTCCATTCATGGGACGAGGGTGTCACTGGCTAGGCCAGCATTTATTGCCCATCCCTAATTATCCAGAGGCCAGTTAAGAGTCAACCACATTACTGTGGGTCTGGAATCACATTTAGGCTTGACAAGGTAAAGATGACACTTTCCTTCAATAAAGGAAATTAGTGAACTAGGTGGGTTTTGATGTCAATTGACAATGGTTTCACACAAGAGAAAGTGAGGAATGCAGATGCTGGAGATCAGATCTGAAAATGTGTTGCTGGAAAAGTGCAGCAGGTCAGGCAGCATCCAAGAAGCAGGAGAATCGACATTTCGGGCATGGGCCCTTCTTCAGGAATGAGGAGAGTGTGCTAAGCAGGCTAAGATAAAAGGTAGGGAGGAGGGAGTTGGGGGAGAGGCGTTGGAAATGCGATAGGTGGAAGGAGGTTAAGGTGAGGGTGATAGGCCGGAGTGGGGGTGGAGGCAGAGAGGTCAGGAAGAAGATGGCAGATTAGGAAGGTGGTGCTGAGTTTGAGGATTGGGACTGAGACAAGGTGGGGGGAGGGGAAATGAGGAAACTGGAGAAATCTGAGTTTATCCCTTGTGGTTGGAGGGTTCCTAGGCGGAAAATGAGGTTCTTTTCCTACAGCCGTCGTGTTGCTATGGTCTGGCGATGGAGGAGTCCAAGGACCTGCATGTCCTTGGTAGAGTGGGAGGGGGAGTGGAAGTGTTGAGCCATGGGGTGGTTGGGTTCATTGGTCTGGGTGTCCCAGAGGTGTTCTCTGAAACGTTCCACAAGTAGGCGGCCTGTCTCCCCAATATGGAGGAGGCCACATCGGGTGCAGCGGATGCAGTGTGGAGGTGCAGGTGAATTTGTGGCCGAAATGGAAGGATGCCTTGGGGCCTTGGAGGTAAGAAAGGGGAGGTGTGGGGAGGGGTGGGCATAAGTTTTGCATTCCTTGCGGTTGCAGGGGAAAGTGCCGGGTGTGGAGGTTGGGTTGGTAAGGGGTGTGGACCTGACAAGGGAGTCACGGAGGGAGTGGTCTTTTCGGAATGCTGATAGGGGAGGGGAGGGAAATATATCACTGATGGTGGGGTCCATTTGGAGATGGCGTAAATGACGACGGATGATGTGATGTATATGGAAGTTGGTGGGGTGATAGGTGAGGACCAGTGGGGTTCGGTCCTGGAGGCAATTGGAGGGGTGGGGCTCAAGGGCGGAGGAGCGGGAAGTGGAGAAGATGTGGTGGAGAGCATCGTCGACCACGTCTGGGGGGAAATTGCGGTCTTTGAAGAAGGAGGCCATCTGGGTTGTTCGGTATTGGAACTGGTCCTCCTGGGAGCAGATGCGGCGGAGACGAAGGAATTGGGAATATGGGATGGCGTTTTTACAGGGGGCAGGGTGGGAGGAGGTGTAGTCTAGGTAGCTGAGGGAGTCGGTTGGTTTATAGTAAATGTCCGTGTTGATTCGGTCGGCCGAGATAGAAATGGAGAGGTCTAGGAAGGGGAGGAGGAGTCTGAGATGGTCCAGGTAAATTTGAGGTTGGGGTGGAATGTCTTGGTAAAGTGGATGAACTGTTCAACCTCCTTGTGGGAGCACGAGGCAGCGCCGATACAGTCATCAATGTAGCAGAGGAAAAAGTGGGGGTGGTGCCAGTGTAGCTGCGGAAGATGGACAGTTCCACATCTCTAACGAAGAGGCAGGCATAGCTGGGGCCCATGCAGGTGCCCATGGCTACTCGTTTGGTTTGGAGGAAGTGGGAGGATTGGAAAGAGAAGTTGTTCAGAGTGAGGACCAGTTCAGTCAGTCGAAGGAGGGTGTCAGTGGAAGGGTACTGGTTGGTACGGCGGGAAAGGAAGAAGCGGAGGGCTTGGAGTCCTTCGTGATGGGGAATGAAGGTGTATAACGACTGGATGTCCTTGGAGAAGATAAAGCGTTGAGGATTGGGGAAGCGAAAATCATGGAGGAGGTGGAGGGCGTGGGTGGTGTCCCGAGCGTAGGTGGGGAGTTCTTGGACTAAGGGAGACAGGAGTGTGTCAAGGTATGCAGAGATGAGTTCAATGGGGCAGGAGCAGGCTGAGACAATGTGTCAGCCAGGGCAGTCAGGTTTGTGGATTTTGGACAGGAGGTAAAAATGGGCGGTGCGGGGTTGTGGGACTATGAGGTTGGAGGCGGTGGATGGGAGGTCCCCTGAGGTGATGAGGTTATGGATGGTCTGGGAGATGATGGTTTGGTGGTGGGAGGTGGGGTCATGGTCAAGGAGGCAGTAGGAGGAGGTGTCCGTGAGCTGGCGTTCAGCCTCAGCAGAGTAAAGGTTGGTGCGCCAAACTACTACCGTGCCTCCCTTGTCTGCCGGTTTGATAGTGAGGTTGGGGTTGGAACAGAGGGAGTGGAGGGCTGCTGAGAGGTTGGAATGGGTGAGAGGGGTGGACAGGTTGAGGCAGTTAATGTCGCGGTGGCAGTTGGCTATGAAGAGATCGAGGGTGGGTAAGAGGCCAGCACAGGGTGTCCAGGTAGATGGGGTATATTGGAGGGGGGAGAAGGAGTCGTCAGAGGGTGGGCGAGAATCCTGGATGAAGAAGTAGGCATGGAGGCGAAGGCGGCGGAAGAATTGTTCGATGTCTCGCCGCATGTTGAACTCGTTAATCCAAGTGTGTAGGGGAATGAAGGGGAGGCCTCTGCTGAGGTGGTGGTTTCACACACATCATTAGATTCTTCTTTTGAGATTATTATTGAATTCAGATTCCACAATCTGCCATGGTGGAATTCAAACCTGGCTCTGCAGAACATTACTTCTGGATTAACAGGCCAGCCTTAGGCTGTCACCTCCACTTATACACCACCTCCAACCTCCTGTCATAGGATCTGCTTCCACACTGTACACCTCTTCGGTCCAACTCATTCATGCTGACCAGATACCTGAAATTAATCTAGTCCAACTTGCCAGCATTTGACCCATATCCCTCTAAATCCTTCCAATGCATATATCCATCCAGATGCCTTTTATTGCAATTTTATCAGCCTCTATCACAGTACAAGACATTGGTTCGGACACTTTTGGAATATTGCGTGCAATTCTGGTCTCCCTCCTTTTGGAAGGGTGTTGTGAAACTTGAAAGGGTTCAGAAAAGATTTACAAGGATGTTGCCAGGATTGGAGATTGAGCTAGAGGGAGATGCTGAATGGCTAGAACTGTTTTCCCCAGAGCATCAGAGGGTGAGGAGTGACCTTATAAATGTTTTATAAAATCATGAGGAGAATGGATAGGGTAAATAGACAAGGTCTTTTCCCTGGAGTGGAGGAGTCCAGAACTAAAGGTGAGAGGGGAAATATATAAAAGGGATTGAAGTGGCAACTTTTTCACGTAGGGTGGTGGATGTATGGAATGAGCTGCGAGAGGAAGTGGTGGAGGCTGGTACAATTATAACATTTACAAGGCATCTGGGTGGGTATATAAAAGAGAAGGGTTTAAAATGATATGAGCCAAGTGCTGACAAATGGGACTAGATTAAGTTAGCATATTTGGTTGGCATGGACGAGTTGGACTGAAGGGTTTATTTCCATGCTGTACATCTCTATGACTCACTTGCATTTCTAAGGCCATGGGCCAAGTGCTGGAAAACAAAATTGGAATAGTTAGGTGGCTGTTTTGACCAGTGCAAACACTATGGACCAAAGGATCCTTTTCTATGCTGCAGACCTCTAATGACTGAGCAAGGGGATATTAGGAACAATGATAAAGGAACTGGTTTCCATTCTTGATTGCTTTTAGAACCATATGGTGATATCTGCTGGATCGGCAGGTGTTTGATCACCAAGAATTTAGGCCGATGTTGCCTTCCATGGGTAACTGCCTACCGACAAGCAGTAGTAGGGGCCTTATATGAAGAATGAACACTTACTGGTTTGGTATATACATGGAGAATGTGATGATCCTGCAAGGCGAACCGCATCAGTCGAGATGTAATCAAGCAAGACTCAGTTCCTTTGGGAGGAGGAAAACAGACAAAGAAACAAGTAAGTCAACTTTATTATCATATTAAACTATCAAATACAAATTCTGAGTAGAAGATACATAGAAAATGAGGTTTAAAGCCCGATGACTGGACTCTAGCTTTATATAATAAACACATACAGACACACGCATCAGTTCCCTTTCGTTGCATACTTTCCAAAAATAAATTATTCTTATGCAATATTCTCAGAGGAGTGATTGTATAACTCAAGAGCAACAGAAGTGCAGCCGCATTTTTTGTTAAAGCAAGCATTACTGAGGAGCGAAGAATCTAAAGCAAATATCCTCCTCTAAACTTGAGTACACTCAAGCTGTGATGTGCTTCCATTTGGCTGGTGACTTTATTTTTCAGTACGGTCCACAGGCACAAAAGATATCAGCTGCCTCAGTTAGTAAGAACATATATCGGGCTGGATTTTAGTTCCACCCCACCTTCCTTGGCGTTTTCAGTCAGGGTGGAGGGGTTCATGTAAAATATAAGAGGTGCCCAGTTCACCATCTACTCACCTATCCCTGAGCTGCCCTCATAATACAGTAGGTTGACTTTTGAAATCAACCATCTGCCTGCGTATGGACTGGGATAATAGATTTTCCAAACCATAATTCTGTCATCACGGGTAGGGAGTTGTGAGTAGGCATTACATTTTTTGAAGCGAGGTTTATAAAGGGCAGGAAGGGAAGATGGATCATTCAAGGGATGCCACATGCATCGCGGGGGCTCCCCCATTTCCACCATTTTGTCACCCAATAATTTGTTCCTTCGTGTTTGCCCTCCAAATACCTCAGCAACTCTTGCTGGGCTCTCAGATTCCTTCTGATCTAAAGGCTGAGAGCTTATCTGGTTCCAGTAGAGATCTCTCTTCATCCTGCTCCTCCTTACAATCCCAGCAGCAGCTGTTGCTGGGCTGAGATACTGCTGGCATTGCGAGATATCCTGGCCAAATTTAATTGGTGAGCAGCTCTCAAAGGCAGGATACACACTGAGCAGAAGTAGCACTCTTACCAAACTTGGTCCACCCACAGTGTGTGATACTGCAGTCTTTCTATAGAATATTTTTTTATTGTCAATTGTACTCCAGTACAGGAGTTCAGTGCAAGGTTTTTAATGCCACTTTTAATGACACCACCTTAGGTACACGTACCTACATACAAATCTTACAGGGTTAGAAAATATATGTAATGTTGTTATATAAAAGAGAATTAAAAGGAAAGCAATAGCGTTACTGATAGTGCCTGGGAATGATTTAGAAACAAGGTAGTTATAACATTGTGAAAAGGATTTACATTACAGTCTGGTAAAATCATTCCAAACAGCAGCAGCAGCCTAGCACATGTCATCCAAGACCAATAACTGTCCCTCATTGCTCCAACCTCCAGTCCGCTCCTCACTGGCACACTCAGCAGCAACAAGGTAATTCGTGCTGTACCAGGATTTGCTTCACCTCATGCTGCTCCAGTACACGGGATTCCCCATGTGCCGCTCCAGGGCTCAGGACTCCCCAGTTGCCGTCACTCTGGGATTTGGCCCGGCCATTGCTCATTCTGCAGCTGCTCTCGGACCTGGCACGCAGGCTCAGCTCTAGCCTGGTCTCCCTTGAATCTTTTCTCCAGTCATGAGTAGTCAAAAGTTGGAGGGGGGTGGTTGGGGGAGGGGAGAAAAAAATACTGCAAAGAGGAGAAAAACAAAGAAAGAAAAAGGAACTGGTAGCAGAGGAGCTCCAACTGCCACCATCTTGCCTTGATGGAACCACCCATTGACTCTCCTTTCCAGGATTGGAGGAGAAATTACAGCCCATGGTTTATGTTGTATCCAAAGAAACTACAATCCAGATTTCCAAAAGGAAAATGCAAGTTTTCTGATGCAGCAAACAAGTTAAAGCTTGCTTTAAAATAGCACCTTTTATCTCTGAAACACGGAAGTCCTTATAGTGCAGAGAGTGACCATTCAGCCCATTGTGTCTGCACCAACTCTTTGACCATTTTAACTTGGCATCATTTGTCCATAACCCTACATATTGTTTCTATTTAAATTATCAAATGCCTCAGCTAAACCGGTCTCCAGTAGAATTCCAGGCAGTGCATTCCAAACTCTAACTAGTCACCTGATGAAGTTTTTTTGTTCACATTGCATTTACTTCTTTTGCAAAACACTTTCAAACTGTTCTGTCTGGTCATGGTTCATTTGCAAGTGGGAACAGTTCCTCTCCACTCAATCTGTCCAGATCCCTCATGGTTTTCAAAACATCCAACAAACATCCTTCAGGTCCTCTCCTCTCCAAAGAAAACAGTTACAAGTTCTTAGAGTCACACAGCACGGAAACAGACCCTTCAGTCTAGCCCATTCAGGCCAAATAGGCTTCCCAATGCAAACTTGTCCTATTTGCCAACATTTTGTCCATATACTCCTAAACCTTTCCCATCCATGTACCTGTCCAATAGTCTTCTACATGTCATAACTGCATCCATATCTACCACTTCCTCTGACAGCTCATTCGACAAATGAACCACGCATTATGTGAAAAAGTTGACTCTCTGGACCCTTTTAAATCTTCTCCTTTCACTTTAAAATTATGATAAAGTGAGGACTGCAGATGCTGGAGATCAGAGCTGAAAAATGTGTTGCTGGAAAAGAGCAGCAGGTCAGCAGCATCCAAGGAGCAGGAGAACATAGAACATAGAACATAGAAGGATACAGCGCAGTACAGGCCCTTCGGCCCTCGATGTTGCGCCGACCGAGTCCTACCTAACCTATACTAGCCCAATAACTTCCAAATGCCTATCCAATGCCCGCTTAAATGAACATAAAGAAGGAGAGTTCACCACTGATACGGGCAGGGCATTCCATGAACTCACAACCCGCTGTGTGAAGAATCTACCCCTAACATCTGTCCTGTACCTACCACCCCTTAATTTAAAGAATCGACATTTCGGGCATAAGCCCTTCTTCAGGGATGAGGAAGGTGTGCCAAGCGGGCTGAGATAAAAGATAGGGAGGAGGGACTTGGGGGAGGGGCATTGGGAATGCGATAGGTGGAAGGAGGTTAAGGTGAGGGTGATAGCCTGGACAGGGGGTGGAGGCAGAGAGGTCGGGAAGAAGATTGCAGGTCAAGAAGGCGGTGCTGAGTCTGAGGGTTGGGGCTGAGATAAGGTAGGGGGAGGGGAAATGAGGAAGTTGGAGAAATCTGCATTATCCCTTGTAGTTGGAGGGTTCATAGATGTTAGATGAGGTGCTCTTCCTCCAGGCGTCATGTTGCCATGGTCTGGTGATGGAGGAGGCCAAGGACCTGCATGTCGTTGGCGGAGTGGGAGGGAGAGTTAAAGTGTTCAGTCACGGGGCAGTTGGGTTGATTGGTGCGGTGTCCCAGAGGTGTTTTCTGAAACGTTCCGCAAGTAGGCAGCCTGTCACCCCAATGTAGAGGAGGCCACATTGGGTGCAGCAGATACAGTAAATGATGTGTGTGGAGGTGCAGGTGAACTTGAGGTGGATATGGAAGGATCCCTTGGGGCCTTGGAGGGAAGTGAGGGGGGAGGTGTGGGCGCAAGTTTTGCATTTCTTGCAGTTGCAGGGGAAGGTGCCGGGAGTGGAGGTTGGGTTGGTGGGGGATGTGGACCTGACGAGGGAGTCACAGAGGGAGTGGTCTTTCCGGAACACTGATAGGGGAGGGGAGGGAAATATATCCCTGGTGGTGGGGTCTGTTTTGAGGTGGCAGAAATGACGAAGGATGATATGATGTATCTGGAGGTTGGTGCAGTGGTAGGTGAGGACCAGTGGGGTTCAGTCCTGGTGGTGATTGTTGGGGCTGGGCTTGAGGGCAGAGGAGCGGGAAGTGGAGGAGATTCGATGGAGAGCATCGTCAACCATGTCTGAGGGGAAATTGCGGTCTTTGAAGAAGGAGGCCATCTGGGTTGTTCCGTATTGGAATTGGTCCTCCTCTCATAAAATAATGATACCCTAATTTTGGATTTCCCTACCCTAGGGAAATGGCATTTGCTATTCACCTTATCTATACCCCTCATGATTTTACAAGCCTCTATAAGGTCACCCCTCATTGGCGATGCTCCAGGGAAAAAAACATCCTGGTAGATCTTTTCTGAACCTTTTCCAATTTAATAATATTCTTTCTATTAACAGGCGTGTTCATCACTGGAGTCATTCTCATAAACCTCTTCTGCATGTTCTCCAATGTATTTGTAGTCTTTTTATAGTATGCTACTCAGAACTCTACCCAACACTCCAGCTAAGGTCTCACTGATATCTTGCCTAAATCCATCATAACTGTCCTGCTCCTGTATTTTATGATCCTATTTACAAAGCCTAATAATACTGTATACCTTATTAATGGCAATCTACTTTTTCTGCCTCATATACTGATTAATGTACATCATCACCCAGGTCTCTCTGCTCCTGCATATTCATTAGAATAATACCCTTTGTTTTATACTGTCACTCCAATTTCTTTGTATCAAAGTGCATCACCTTGCACTTCACCCACATGGAACTTCATCTGCCACAATTCCAAATTGTTTACAATTCTTGTAAATCGTGTGTTGTCTGCAAATGGTAAAGTTGTTCCCATCACACCAAGATCTAGGTTATATTTGTAAAGAAAAAGTAAGGATCCTAACAGTGACCACTTACAAACCTTCTTTCAGCCTCAGAAATACCCATTATCCATTACTCTCTGCTTCTTATCCTTCAGGCATTTTTTGTATCCATCTTGTTATTCTGCTGTTTATTCCGTGACCTATAACTTTCCTCACAGATCTGCTGGTGGCACTGTATCAAACATCTTCTGGAAGGCCATGTACATCACATCCAAAGTTTTTCCTTCAATAATCTTTTCAAAATCTCCAACAAGTTAGTTAGACACCTGTTATCAACCAGGCCAGGCCCCCTCAAAACATTTTAAGGAGATAAAATAAGAGAACGTTAGGGTAGAAGTTAAAGGCAGATGTGAAGTGGGTGTCCCAGATGTGATGCAACTGGTCAAACCACTCAGCTGTAAGCAAATCAGAATTTATGTAAACAGTACAGTTGAAATATGAACACCTTAACTATTAAAAGATCTAACTGTTCCAATACAGTGGCATCCCATGAATACATTCCTCGGCAAAAAAAGGTAAACTCAAACACTGATTCTTACAGGCAAAAGGGAACAACATCCACAGAGATTTCACGGAAAGTCAGAGGAATCCTTTATTGAAGCTTGCAACTCTTTTGGAATCACACAACTTTGTGACTGCTACAAAAAAACAACTAGAAAACCTGAACTGGGAAAACTGACCACTCCCCTTCCATTTTAATGCTGCCTTTACAACCTCTCTTCAAAAGGGACAGCATTGTCACAGCTCTCCTCGTAGAAAAATGAACAATCACTGTACAAAGATGGCTTCATTTGAAAACCCGTAATCTTGCTTCATTAGTACACTACAATACAAATAAAGTTACAAATCACACAACACCAAGTAATCGTCCAACAGGTTCATTTGGAAGCACACTAGCTTTCGGAGCGCCGCTCCTTCATCAGGTGATTGTGGAGGACACAATTCATAGAACATAGAACAGTACAGCACAGAACAGGCCCTTCAGCCCATGATGTTGTGCCGACCACGGATCCTCATGTATGCACCCTCAAATCGCTGTGACCATATGCATGTCCAGTAATCTCTTAAATGTCCCCAAAGACCTTGCTTCCACAACTGCTGCTGGCAATGCATTCCATGCTCTCACAACTCTCTGTGTAAAGAACCCGCCTCTGACATCCCCTCTATACTTTCCTCCAACCAGCTTAAAACTATGACCCCTCGTGTTCTAAGGCACAGAATTTATAGCAAAAATTTACAGTATGATGTAACTGAAATTATACATTGAAAAATACCTTGACAGTCTGTTGAGTCTTTCATCTGTTCGAATACCATGATATTTTCACTTCTTTCGTGTGTAAATCACAAAATTTTTTAAAATGTTGCATTCTCAAGTTAGCTGTAACAATGGGTGTTAGCTAGACAATGAAGGTGTTAGCCCCCTGCGTTCTCTGTCTATGCCATGATGTTTAGATTGATACTAATCTAAAAAGTGAGAAAACATCACCCCACAAAATATATGAGTTCATGTGGGTCTTTGTTTGCGTGTGTGTGTGTGTGTGTGTGTGTCTGGGGTGGGGGGTTGTGAGTGTCTGTGAGAGAGAGAGTGTATATGTGTGTGCGTGAGTGTAGAGTGGTTTAAGTCTCTGAGAGGATGACTGTGTGGGTGCGGGAGAGTGTGTGTCTGTAAGGGTGTGTATGTGTGCCACACTCCTATACGCACACATACACAAGGACACACATATACACAGACATGCACATAGACACTCACACACACCCCCTTACAGGCACACATACTCCCACACAGGCATTCTCTCAGAGATTTAGACCACTCTACACTCATGCGCATACATCTACACTCTCTCACAGACACTCAACCCCCACCCCAGACATACACACACACAGACAGACAAAGACCCACATGCACACATATATTGTTGTGGTTTTGTTCGCCGAGCTGGAAGTTTTTGCTGCAAACGTTTCGTTCCCTGGCTAGGGAACATCATCAGTGCTATTGGAGCCTCCTGTGAAGCGCTGCTTTGATGTTTCTTCCGGTATTTATAGTGGTTTGTTCTTGCCGCTTCCGGGTGTCAGTTTCAGCTGTAGTAGTTTGTATGTGGGGTCCAGGTCGATGTGTCTGTTGATGGATGTTCTTGCCGTTTCCGGGTGTCAGTTTCAGCTGTAGTGGTTTGTATATGGGGTCCAGGTCTATGTGTCTGTTAATGGAGTTTGTGGATGAATGCCATGCCTCTAGGAATTCCCTGGCTGTTCTCTGTCTGGCTTGTCCTATGATGGTAGTGTTTTCCCAGTCAAATTCATGTTCCTGGTTGTCTGAGTGTATGGCTACTGACAGCCAGACTACTGCGACCCTTAGGACTCATAACAGCACACAAGCCAACTTCCACACTCAGACAACAACTCACTAGAACAAAGGACCCAATAGCCAGCACGAGCCAAACTAACGTAGTTTACAAAATACCATGCAAGGACTGCACAAAACACTATATAGGACAAACAGGAAGATAGCTAACAATCCGCATCCATGAACATCAGCTAGCCACAAAACGACACGACCAGCTATCCCTAGTAGCCATACACTCAGACAACCAGGAACATGAATTTGACTGGGAAAACACTACCATCATAGGACAAGCCAGACAGAGAACAGCCAGGGAATTCCTAGAGGCATGGCATTCATCCACAAACTCCATTAACAGACACATAGACCTGGACCCCATATACAAACCACTACAGCTGAAACTGACACCCGGAAACGGCAAGAACATCCATCAACAGACACATCGACCTGGACCCCACATACAAACTACTACAGCTGAAACTGACACCCGGAAGCGGCAAGAACAAACCACTATAAATACCGGAAGAAACATCAAAGCAGCGCTTCACAGGAGGCTCCAATAGCACTGATGATGTTCCCTAGCCAGGGAACGAAACGTTTGCAGCAAAAACTTCCAGCTCGGCGAACAGAACCACAACAACGGACACCCGAGCTACAAATCTTCAACCAGACTTTAAACACATATATTTTGTGGGGTGAATTTGTACTTACAGAGTTACATTGTATTTTACTCAAAAACTGCATGAATTCATGTAAAATTCCATTATCTCACTTTTTAGATTAGAATCAATCTAAACATCATGGCATAGACAGAGAACACAGGGGCTAACACCTTCAACATATTGTCTAGCTAATGTCCATTGTTACAGCTAACCTGAGAATGCAACTTTTAAAAAAAGGTTTTGTGATTTACACATGAAAGAAGTGAAACTATCATGGTATTCGAACAAATGAAAGACTCAACAGACTAGCTTTCAATGTATAATTTCAGTTACATCACACTGTAACTTTTTACTATAAATTCTGTGCCTTAGAATTGTGTCTTACACTATCACCTGATGAAGGAGCGGCGCTCTGAAAGCTAGCGTGCTTCCAATTAAACCTGTTGGACTATAACCTGGTGTTGTGTGATTTTTAATTTTGTACATCCCAGTCCAACACTGGCATCCCCAAATACAAATGTTGTAATGCCAACATCAAGCTCAAAGTCTCCTTCTCAGTTAGAACAGTACAGCACAGAACAGGCCCTTCAGCCCAAGATGTTGTGCCAAATTTCCTGGAGATATGACAAATAGGTCTTTCTATCTTTTTGTCATCTTCTTTTAAGAGTACAGCACTGACACCCACATCACTCCACCTTTAATGGCTTTGTGTAATTAGGTGTGGCTAATACTGGAGCAATGACTAACACAGCTTTCAGGCTGTTAAATGCCTTCTGACAGTCTGCCATCCAATGAAATTTCCTGCACTTCTTCAATAGGTCAGTCAGTCAAGCAGCCACACTGCTAAAATTCAGTACAAATTTCCGATAAAACCCACTCAACCCCAGGAATTGTAGTACTGTTCTCTTCGTCAATGGTATAGGAAACTCCCAATAACCACATTCCATGGGTTATCTGTCCATGTCTGGTAATATGACCCAGAAATGTGACTTGAGCTTTAGCAAATTCAATATTAGCCAGATTAATCACCAAACCTGCCTTCCAAAGTCAATCAAAATATTCTGATAAATGCTGCAAATGTTCCTTCCACGTGTGACTAAAAATCACCAGATCGTCGATGTATACCACGCAATTGGGTAATCCAGAAATGACTTTATGGTTAGTCTTTGAAATGTGGCTGGCACACTTTTCATACCAAATGGCATGACTTTAAATTAGTATAACACATTCAGTGTCATGAAAGGCAAAATTGTCTTTGCTCTTTCAGATACAAGTACCTACCAACATCTTCTGAGTAAGTCCAACTTAGAAATATAAAGTTGCCTGTCCCACCTTCTCAATACCATCTTCCAAACATGGAATCAGATAAAATCAGATTTTGTAATGGCATTGACTTTGCTCTCATTAACACTTAACTGTTGGTTACAATCTGGTTTTGGAACCATTACTATGAGTGAGCTCCAGCTACTGAAACTCATTTAAATTACTTTGATGTGGAGCATGATGTCAATCTCTTTTTGAACCTGTGCCAAGTTAGAGAGTTAAGTCTATAAGGATGTTGCTTAATTGGAAAAGCATTTCCTGGACCTACGTCATACATAATTAGATTAGTACTTCCTCGTTTATTGGCACACATCTCCCCATGCAATAATAAAACTCTTTCAGGTCATTTCAATTTTCCTGTAGAAAGTTACTCAATAATTTATCCCATTTTTGACACTCCCTCATTGTTCAATTCAGAATCCTCTAAATTGGATTCTTCCCTCTATGTTGTATTCAGTAACACATTCTCTTTTTGTTTTTCTTCCCTATCAAAATACCACCTGACCATATTCACAGAAGACACTCAGTGAGACTTCTTTCTGTTTGGAGTCCTTATCAAATAGTTTGCCTCACTCAATTTCCCTTTGATTTGATAAAGTCCACTAAACCTTACTTTTAGAAGTTCACCTATCACTGGAAGTAACACTAACACCTTATCTCCAAGAGCAAAATTGCAAGTTTTTAATTTCCTGTCTGCTTCCTCTTTCATCCCATGCAATGATACTTTTAAATGCTGTCTCACCAACTCCCCCGTTCTATTTAGCCATTCCCTAAAATTTGACACATAATTCAAACATGTGGTCTCTGAATTCTGGCTGACTAATTTTTCCTTAATTTGGTCAATTCATTTGCTGCAACCCCAGAGGCAAAAAGTACAAACAAAATTCCTTTATTCCAATCATTTAGATAGTCAGGACTGTAAGCCCACAACATGGTCTTTAAAGTTTGATGCCACTGTTCTAGCACTTCCTGTGATTCTGAATGGTACGTTGTGGATTTGAATGGTTTTATTCCTAAGCTGTCCATAACTTTCTTGAATAATTTTGATGTAAAATTTAACCCTTGATCTGATTGTATTTTTGTGGGTAGTCTGTATTGAGTGAAAAATTTGAGTAACTCTTGCAAAATCCCTTTAGCAGTGCTATCACATAATGGAATGGCCTCTGGAAATCTAGTGGACACATCCATTATTGTTAACAAATTCTGATTCCCATTTTTTTTGTTTTAGATAGGAATCCAATGGAATCAATTAAAACTCTTGTAAAAGGTTCCTCAAATGCAGGAATAGAAATTAAAAGGTGCTGGTTTTATTACTGCCCGAGGTTTTCCAATGGCCTGACGCATATGAAATGTCTGGCAAAATTCAACTACACGAAACTGAGTTCTGTAGATGCTGGAAATTATAGTCAAGAGTGTGGTGCTGAAAACGCACAGCGGGTAAGGCAGTCATGCTCCTTACTAAGCTCTACCTTCACCTCCATCCTTTTATATCAACTTTCTTTCTAAGTACCAACTTCTGAAGTTCAAACGCGTTCTCTTTCTCCCTTTCTTCTACTAGGGTCTTCCACTCCTTTTCTTTTTGTTCTGCCAGAGCGATTTTTTTCTTTATTCATTCACAGGATGAGGTTGTCGCTGGCTAGGAAACATTTATTGTCCATCCCTAATTGGCAGTCAACTACATTGCTGTGGGTCTGCAGTCCCATGTAGGCCAGACTAGGTAAGGATGGAAGTTTCCTTCCTAGTGAACCAGATGAGTTTTTTTTCCCCAACAATCAGAAATGGATTCATGGTCACCATTAGATTCTTAAATCCAGATACTTATTGAATTCAAATTCCACCATCTGTCGTTATCTGGGTCTCTGGATTAACAGTCCAGAGATAATACTACTAAGCCATCGCCTCACCTCGGACTTAAGAACCTAATGGGCCCCAGGAATCCTGGGCGCACACTGAAAATAGAACAGGCAAATCTAATTTTTAATATTTCTTTTCAATGCCAATCCCTTCCTCTGTGAACTGATGCTCTTAAAGTCTCAAGGCCTTTTGGCTGTTACTGTCTGAACTGAACCTAAATGAATAGATTCCAGCATCTACATTCATTTCTGTAGCACCCGTTCCAGCCTGTAGCTACACTTTTATCTCTAGTCCTCCCCTCACAGAAGGTCCTGCTGGGGCACAAAGAATACCCATAGGACAAGCAAATGGTGTGAAGAAGCTCATTTGAACATTCAGTCATTACTGCAGCTTACTTTAGGATGCTGCATTTGTCTGGTATTCAAAGAGAAACACTTTGTTTTGTTTCCCATTTCCCCATCTCCAGCACCAACAATACAACAACCATTTACACTGCGGACTTCCAATACAACTTTTGATCAAATCTTTTTTACACAACACTATCGAAAAGAAATGTACATCCAAAGGATTTATTTGAATCAGTTGTTATCTGATATGGGACAAAGAATCATGAGGCAATCCTGACACAGGCAAATCAAAGTCAGTCATTCTATATTAGCACCATCAAAGCTTTATCTAATATTTATTTGAGCAGACCTTCAATCTTAAAATATGTCATGACCATCACATTTTAGTGGTACAGATGCACAGGGAGATCTATCATTTTTCTATATAATTGAACAGTACCCTGTAGTGGAGAAATATAAAGGAAACATGGCTGGAAACCATCTAGTCAATCTTGAGTCTCTAGGAAGCATCACATCACACAATACCCGTAATGCTACCTTATCAAATCATTCTCCAGGTACTTATTCAACTCTCTTTGTTTAATTCTCTCCGTTCATTCTGCACAATGAATTTAGAAACCAACTCAACACAAAAAACACACTCATGCACAGTTACTCAAAAGGTCATCTTGAAAACAATCCAGTTCTGACTGGGGACCTTCCGAGACCGAAGGTTTAGATGGACTGTACTATGACAGATGCGTTTGTAGTTTTTAGCTATGGTAATATGCTTCCAGCTGGACGGAACAAACCACCCGAGGAGGTTGTGTTCTCTACCTCCAGGGACAAATCCAAAATTCAACGTGGGCATTCTGAATACAGAAACCTAAGGATCTTACAACATCAATGCCCAATTACAAAACCACCACTTTCTTTTTCAGATTTGTTTCAGAATGTGGATGGTGCAGGTCAGTGCTTCACTTTCTGCTCCCATTTCACAGGATATTCTCACAGCATTCCTTTTCAAACATGAAGTAAAAAAATGACTGTTCTGTGGCTTTCTCTTTCTTTATCTCTTGCTGCTGACAGCCAGAAGGAAAGAATTATAAAGTTTCCAATAATAGGTCCACAATATTTCTTTTTGATGTTGACACAAGCTAATGAATGCTCTAAAGTAGGTTATTAGCATGTTAACTACATCGTATCCCAGCACTTTTGTAAGCAAGTTGTATATACGTGAAGCTTTTAAAAAATTCCAAAACGTAAACAGGCACAATGACTTTTGTCATTACTATTCTAATCATACATTTTTATTCTCACACTGTCCATAAATTTTAAAGCTCCTTTTAACAACTTCATTATCTTCACCTGTAAAAGGCACATCCAGCTCGCTGTGGGAACAACATTTCTGCAGATGGATCAAGCACCGGCTCCCAAATTTGGTCAACTCTAAACATCTCAATCTACCCTGACTCACTTATGTTAACCACGTAAACAGATCGTATGGTCAGATATAGCAGTCACTGGTTGTGTCTCTGCAACCGTTAATATCCCAGCAAGAGCCATCTTGCTTTAGAATAGCATTGAACTGTTGGCAGTCAGATGCTAAGAGTTTCAGTGAGAGTTGCCTTAGGCTGTGACACACATCTCGTGGATATCAAACATTGACACTCGTATTTGTTACGCCCAGATCCTGAGTGAGATTTCCTGATTTGTCACGCATCCAGACTAGAAACCCCATATTGTTAAATTTCTGGGTGAGGAAGGAAGGACTGACTCCACTTCATTATTCATCCATTCCCTCCAGTTTGACTCAATAACATTTATTTAAAACTCAATCCCTTTCTTTAATGGATACCTTTGCCCCCTTGCCCCAGATAAACTTATGCTTTCAAAGTAATTAATTTATCAGGCTTTCTTGAGTTAACAAGAGTTTATTAATTATGAAATACAAAAAGAATTTGTTACATGACAGATATAGACAGATTAGAAATAATAGGCGAGTCCAAAAAGATAAAAGTGAAAAAAGAAACAGATATACATGTGAATTGTACACAAGAAGCAAATAGTTTAACTTTGTAACGGTGGCAATAGAGATTACAATAACAGTTAAACAGTTGATTACAAAATGTTGGGAGAATCTGTTGCTCTGATTCCTTTGAACTGTGGCTGAATTCTAGCATTCAGGATGACAGCAAATCATTCTGTTGTCCTGTTTTGTTTCGTCTGGCTTGCTAACTAGTTAGTGTCTACCATTCAGTTGCCATTTACCTGCAACTGCACATATAGATCTCCTCAGTCAACTGACACTCATGAGAATCTCAGTCTCATGACTGGCCTCCAGTAGAGTTGAAATTAGCTTTTAACCCCTCTCCTTGGGTATTATTCAAAGGGAGAAACACAATGTCCCAATCTGCAGGCACATAATCCACAGCCCCTCATTATCACAAGTGATCACAGTCCAGTCTGTTTTGACTCAATTCTTCCTTTTTTGGAGGCTGGTTTTTGAAATTCTCCTTGTGTCATTAGGTGTGACATTCCATAGGTCTCGCAATCTATATCAGCTGCAATCTTTGGCTGAATCTATTCAGATTAGATTCCCCTACAGTGTGAAAACAGGCCCTTCGACCCTCCAAAGAGCAACCCACCCAGACCCATTTCCCTCTGACCAACGCACCTAACACTGTGGGTAATTTAGCATGGCCAATTCACCTGACCTGCACATCTTTGGACTGTGGAAGGAAACTGGAGCACCCTGAGGAAACCCACTTCACACAGACAGTTGACCGAAGCTGGAATCGAACCTGGGTCCCTGGCGCAGTGAGGCAGCAGTGTTAACCATTGAGGCACTGTGCCGCATTTTTGAATTAAGTTTAAAATGTCCACTGTCCTTTGGGTGACTGACCCATAGTCCTGACACTTCCTCAAACGATAGATAAAATGAGATTCAATGTCATATTATTTTTAAAAATGAAAAAAAAACAACTGCACTTACAAATTCATTCTTTGTTTCAGTCAACATTGTATTTTCAGTTTCAACTGAATCTTTCTACATTTACTCAGGCTATCTGCAATTGCATTTGATTTCCCGACGAAGTGTGTAATTTTCAGGTGATACAGTTGATGGCATGGAATGCCGGGTATTAAATGTTTCCACGAAAGTTTAAGAATCATGGGCCAGTATAAATCGTCTTCTCTCTGTCGCTATTTCAAATATCTAAAAAAGGTGTTTGAGACCTAATAATAAATGAAAGGTTTCTTTCCCTACTATGCAGTGTTATCTTTAATGTTTATTTAGGGTTCTGGAGAAATACCCAATTAGCCTCTCTCTTCTGAATTCATCTTCCCAAAGGAGAAATATCCCTAACTGATGCTACCCATAGAGCTTACTTTAAAGTCTTGGTTGATGTTTGGAGCTGTAAACACAGGCTAATTTACAAAAATAGCCTTCAGATTTTCAAAAGCAGTTTGGCATTCTCAGTCCTTGCTTTTCTTTTGCAGTAGGTTTGAGCTGTTGCCACTAGTGTGTGTTTTTGGGACAAACTTTCCATAGAATCCTCAGATCAAAGCAAAATATTGCTGAAACTGGAAACTTGAAATAAGAAATGAAAGTGCTGGAGAAACTCAACAAAGTTGGCAGCATCTGTGGAGAGAGAAACAGAGTTAGCATCTTGAATCAGATATGACTTTTCTTCAGAACTGAAAGGGGTTGGAAAATGGTGGGGTTTTTTTCCCAAATGTAATTGACATGGAGAGGAGAAGCAAGCATAACAGATTGCGAGGGTCCACAGAGCAAAAGACAAAGGGAGTGCTAATAGTGATAAGGATGCAAAGAGATGTAAACTGGGTGTAAAGGATAGGTTGAAAAGAAGAAAATGGGTCAGAAGTGCTGATGGCAAAGTCAACAAGACACAAATCAACACTTCCAGAGAAGTAAGACAAAATGGACAGTGAAGTTATGGAACTAAATACTGAGTAGAGGTTGGAAAGTAAGTGGAAAATGAATGTTTTTCCTACAGCTTGCATAAAGCTTCGTTGGAACACTGTAGCAGGCCAAGGATAGAGATTTAGTATTGAAGATAAGGTGGTTTATTGAAATGCCAAGCAAATGGAAGGTTGGGATAAAGCTTATGAACAGAACAGAGGTGTTCCAGAAAGCAGTCATGCAGTTTGTAATTGGTTTTGTACACCCACGTTATTTCCCATTTTTTATGGGAATGGGAAACTATGCCACACTGCTTCGACCTCTGAGCCTTAGGCAGGACTCATCCTTCATCATTGTGTTTCCTCAATAGGTCACTTAGGCCTTAGCAATCCATTTGTAAGATTGATTGCTAGGCCAGCTGATATTTTTTCCAGAAGAGGGCTTCCAATTGCTAAGTGTTTTACATGTGGTACTGTACACTAGGAGATTATCTAGCTACGGTATGCAGTTAGGTAAATCTCAAGATTAAAGTGGTGCTGAAAAAGCACAGCAGGTCAGGCAGCATCCCAGGAGTAGGAAAATCGGTGTTTCGGGCAAAAGCCCTTCATCAGGAATGAGGCAGAGAGCCTCTGGGGTGGAGAGTTAAGTGGGAAGGGAGGTGGGGCTGGGGAGAAGGTAGCCAAGAATACAATAGGTGGATGGAGGTGAGGATGAAGATCAACGAGGTAAAAACAATAACTGCAGATGCTGGAAACCAGACTCTGGATCAGTGGTGCTGGAAGAGCACAGCAGTTCGTTAGATGCTGCCTGAACTGCTGTGCTCTTCCAGCACCACTGATCCAGAGTGGGGATGAAGATGATAGGTCGGAGAGAAGGGTGGGGTGGATGGGTGGGAAGGACATTTGGTAGGTAGGACAGGTCATGAGGATGGTGCTGAGCTGGAAGGTTGGAACTGGGGTAAGGAGGGGGGAGGGGAAATGAGGAAATTGGTGAAGTCCACATTGATGTCTAGAGTTGAAGTGTTCCAATTCAAGATGAGGATTTCTTCCTCCAGGCGTCGAGTGGTGAGGGAGCAGTGGTGAAGGAAGCCCAGGACCTGAACTCCTTGGCAGAGTGGGAGGGGGAGTTGAAATGTTGGGCCATGGGGCGGTGGGGTTGCTTGGTGCGGGTGTCCCTATGAAGTTCCCTAAAATGCTCTGCGAGAAGGCATCCAGTCTCCCCAATGTAGGGGAAACTGAATCGGAAGCAACGGATACAATAAATGATATTGGTTGATGTGCAGGTGAAACTTGGATGGATGTAGAAGGCCCCTTTGGGGCTTTGGGTGGAGGTGAGGGAGGAGGTGCGGGTGCAGGTTTTGCAATTCCTGCAGTGGCAGGGGAAGGTGCCAGGAGAAGAGGGTGGACCTGACCAGGACCTGACTGTCCATTTCCCCTCCCTCTCCTTACCCCAGTTCCAACCTTCCAGCTTAGCACCATTCCTCATGACCTGTGCTACCTGCAAATTTTCCTTCCCACCTATCCACTCCAACCTCTTCTCCGACCTATCACCTTTATCCCCACCTCCACCCACCTAATGCACTTTTAGCATCCTTTTCCTCAGCCCCACCCACCCACCCACCCCTCTCATTTATCTCTCCACTCCGGAGGTCCCTGCCTCATTCCTGATGAAGGGCTTTTGCCTAAAACATTGATTTTCCTGCTCCTCGGATGCTACCTGACCTGCTGTGCTTTTCCAGCACTACTCTAATCTTGTTTTTGATCTGCAGCATCTGCAGTCCTCACTGTTGCCTAGTTACCACTGTTTGGTTCACCGGCCTTTGAAAAAGGTAGCTGGGGCATTTTGGAATGTGAATGCCTTAAGTGATAACAAACCATCTTAAGTTACAAAAGTGGAGCCTTTCTTTGCATTCAAGGGAACCTGCCAATGTCCCTGAATTATATTTATCTTGGTAAACAGATTACATTAGCCACCCTATCCAACCAGGGTATTAGATAAATTGAGTCTGGTCAATGCAGAATTTTGTGGAGCCATACAGCTTGATCATATGTACAAGTGAGGGGCTCTAGCTGCTGCAGCCACGTTCTATTGGTTGATGCCAAAGTGTTTGGTTAATTTTCTCCTGAACTTGGTTCAGCTTTTCTTGGCTTCGCCAATGGGGATGCTGCCATATAATGGTACCTCTCCATATACACATCATGTGGAGTTAGGGAGCTGGCTGTTTCTGCATACAACTTTGAATGCCACCTCATTAAATTGGCTTGTTCTGCACAAAGGACGGTGAACAAGAAGCCCAGAGTCTAGATTAGAGTGGTGCTGGAAACGCACATCAGGTTAGGCAGCACCCGAGGAGCAGGAAAAATCGATGTTTTGGGCAAAAGCCCTTCATTAGGAATGAGCCCGAAATGTCAATTCTCTTGCTCCTCGGATGCTGCCCGACCCTGCTGTGCTTTTCCAGCACCACTCTAATCCAGACTCTGATCTCCAGCATCTGCAGTACCCACTTTCGTCTGAATAAGACGCCCAACCTTCCTAATATTTCTCTGTTGATGAACAGGTAGTAGGGGGTTCAATATAGCACTTACCCACAGCTCCCTCCAATTCCTTCCTGCTGCTATCCTTATTGTTTAGATTTGTGGCAACAGAACAGACCATTGCTTATGAGTTCTGAAGAATGCTCACTGGACCTGAAAACGTCTATTTGATTTCTCTCCACAGATGCTACCAGACCTGCTGTATTGTTTCCAGCTATTTCCAGCCTACTACATCCTCCTTCTTCTTGGTGGTGGCATTACTTTACCACCCTGACTTGACACATCCTTTGTTTTTTACTCCCCTTCCCTGCCTCAATCTGCAGTCCTAATTAAATCATTCGCTTCCTCGAGCTCCTTTGTTACTTCAAACAGACCATGAACTGTTAGCTGGTTGGTCTTCTGGCTGTAGGTTTTGGGAGTGGCATGTTTATCTGCCTTTGAGGCCTCATACTTGGTGCTTGTAAACTTAACCAGAGTTAAGCCAGTGGACTCATTGTGTTAGTCCAGGGTGGTGAACAAAAGATCTAGTCCTTTAACCCATGCACGGGGTACATATGACAGTATATCCTGACTGTAGTCTTTAGAGTCTGGTTCTAGCACTACCCATGACTACCCAAGTTGAAGAGTTCTACTGGGTCACACCCAAGTACCAGTGACTTCCTGAAAAATATTTTGGACCAGAATTTTGAGCCCTGATCAGACTGAATCTCAATGGGCAGATCACGCTGGACGAAGAATTGGCTCAATTCTCTCACTGGTGTTTTGGCTCAAGAAAACAGCCTTTGAAAAACAGAACAATGATATACTGGTAGCCCCATTTATTTTGGGCTGGGACCTCACAATTCATGAACTACTTCCTGAACATTGGCGCAAGGCTATTTTTCAAACATGACTGGGATGCGGAGCCAGCATTCATAGGCCATCGCTCATTGCCCCTGAGGTGGTGGTGACGTGCTGCATTCTGGAACCACGCAATCTATTTGGTGTGTATATTATTCTGGAAGGAATTCCAGGACTGACCCAACGATACCAAAGGTAGGGTGAACAACTCAAAGTCAGGATGGTGAGTGGCTTGGAAGGGAATTGAATGTGGTGGTGTTCCCATGTCTCTGCTGCCTTTGTTCTTCTAGATGGTATGCTTGAAGGTTTGGAATATGCCATTGGAAGAGAGTTGGTGAATTTCTGCAGTGCATTTGGTCAATGACACACACAACTGCTCTCGAGCTTAACAGTGGAAAGAGTGAATGTCATGGCTATGATGTCAATAAAGTGGTCTGCTTTGTCCTGACGGTGTCAAACTTTTAACAGCTGCTGAGATTGCACCCATCCAGGCAAGTGGGGAGCATTCTATCACACTCATGACACCATGTACCTTGTAGATGGCAGACAGGCTTTGGGAAGTCAGGTGGAAAAAGGTACTCACTGCAGGATTCCTACTCTCTGACATGCTTTTGTAGCCATTGTATTTATATGGCTAGTCCAGATGAATTTCTGGTAAATAGTAACCCTAAGAATACAGATAGTGGGGTATTCAGTGAGTGTAATGCCATTAATTTTCATTAATTAATGATGCTTAGAATCTCTCATTGGAGATGGCTGTTGCCTGGCACTTGTTTAAAAATAGGCCCTTCAGCCCATCATGCCTGTGCAGACTATGGTAGCATTCTAAACGAATCCATCTGCCAACACATGATCTGTATCCCTTGACTCTCTGCCTGTTCATGTGTCTGCCTGAGTGCCTCTTAACATTTGCTATGTCTGCTTCTACCATTGGTTCAAATGTTACTTGCCATTTGTCAGCTGAACACATTTTGACATGGATTGGTTCAGTATATGAGGAGCTGTGAATTATGTTTTAATCTGCAGTTAAAAATGTTGGACTTGCTCCTTAGGTTGCTGCATAACCTGTTTGAAAGCGATATAGAAAGCTTCTACCTCAGCTTCTTCACATTTAGAAATTAATTAAGCAAACTGAGTTGCTTCCATTCTCAAGCCTAAGCCACTGATGTCTTTATGGGACACAATAGGAAATCTGCTTCTCAGATCAAACTTTCTTAGTTCAAACTCCTTGTCCTGAAAGTACCTCTTTTCTCACCTTGCTCTTTCCATTTCTTCCCCCCCTACACCCCACCCCCATTACCTTACATTTTCTTGAATGTCTAATTTCCACTGTTCAAATTTTAATCTCTCTCCTACTACACTATCCATTTAACTGGTGGCTGCACCTTTAAAACTTCTGGGTTTTCTAGCTTTTGACAAAAATCTAATCCCAAGTGCCTCATTAAATCTTTTAATTGTTTGCAGGATAGGACTTTTAAAATGCTCAAATTAATTTCCTCTAATTCTGCTAGGAACTTGCTGGCATTGTATGCAGCCATTTCTATACCATAGCAGTGCTAATGCAAGAAAACCTTTTGCAATTCTAGCTTCATCTGGAAGTTAAATCTTGGCATAGTCCCCAATTTATTATGACTAGGCTCCAAACAATGCTCCTCAATTTGTTACAGTGCCAGACAGGATATCCCAGATCATAAAGGCCGCGGAGGAGGAGGAGGAATGAACAAGCTTCCTTATTCAGCTGGTCGCAATAAGGTTAATGTAAACCTGGATCCCTTCCCTTCTGGACATCTTTCTCCCGGAACCTAAATACGTATGTTTTAAAAGGATCCAATGTAACCAGGCTTTCTTGAGTTAGCAAAAGAGTGAGCTTATTTGTACAAAACAGAAGAATACCAGTAATACACAGATTACAAAATAAGAGGGGAAGTCCAAAATGTGAGAAAAGTTAACAATGAATATACAGATCAATCTCAGAATTGTTCTCAAAGAATGGGGAGCTGAACATTGCAGTCATTACAGTGCATGATATTAGTAATTTTGACATTGATAGTTGAACAATCAATTTTAAAACTGTTCGCTTCTCAGATTGATTGAGATGTTGTTGTTCAGATTTCTTTTGACCAGGACTATATTCCAGCATTCAGGGGGAGAGAGAGTCTGGCTTGCTAGCTCACTGGTTTCTAGCACTCAGAACGAGAAGGCCCCTTTTTTAAGCAACAAAGGGTGACTAGGGAACAGTTCTTTGACTGAGACCTTCACAACATGTCATCATGTGGACGCAGCATACATGAGTAGGTTTGACCGCTGACACACAGTCAGTCTGACTAGCCCCCCTCCAGGAGAATTAAAAGTGACCTTTTACACATATCTACAAAAGAGAAAAAAAAAACAATGTTTGTGCAGTTTGGGCACTTGCAGTTGAACGGTGCATCTTCAGCCTCTCAATTTTGTTTTAGTCAAAAGAGATTATACTCCAGTCTGTTTTGACTTGCCTTTAACTCCTTTGATGGGTTGTTGTTTGAAATTCCCTTCGTGTAATTAGGTGCAATATTCCATGGGTCTGTCTGTTTCCAGACAGCCACTTAATTTTTCATGCGTTGGCTGAATCAGCGGTTTAAAAAAAAACACTTTGCATTTAAAATGTGTATGTAAAACATATTCTGACCCCAGTCATGCATGACACATGACCATGACACAGTGCATCTACAGATGTTGTGTAATAAGGACAGAAAGGAGAGAAAATGTTCCTTGAAAACAGGTAGATTTTGCTTCTAAAACAAAACATAACTCTCTGAACTGCCTGTATGCTAGGTTTGTAAGTATCCATTTAACATCTAACTACTTGTAATTTCAAGCAAAAATACGTTTCAATGGAAATATGAACATAAAAGGTAGCACATGTTATTTTTATTTCTGAAAGGATGATTAAGGGACTATAAAAAAGATTAAACTAGATTTCAACTATAACAGAAATATATTGTCACAAAAGTAGTCTTTTTTTTCTAAAAGATGGTCCTTGGCTCAAGGAGACTCTGACCTTTTTCATTTTCAGAGCGGTAATAATCCAGGCTGGGCTCCGATCAGACCGGTTTGGTACAGAGATGAAAAGGATTTTGAGAGGCCTTTTGTTTATATGTAAACAGATGAGACTTCAGGCCAAAGTGGTCATGTTTTGGAAGTGACCCGTAGGATGAAAGGAGAGTGGTCAGCTCTTTAGCTGAGCAGTTTAGTTCAGTCCAGAACTGGTTGAGAGTTCAACAGTGAGCTGTGTGGAAACTCTCTCTTCTGCTCGTCTAACTTCAACCTGTAAGCATCTGACCTTTTTTTGTACAGTATTTAAAGGGGGGGGGGGGGGGGGTTGCTTATTGGGGACTGTTGTGTACATTCAGAACAGCATACTTGAATCAGTTTGGTTCGACTGAGTTCTGTAGGGGCTTTTTATTCTGTTCTTCATATTTCATTGTGTAATTTTGAGAATAAACCATTTGTCGGTGTTAAACCTGGTAGTCAACCTAGCTAGCTTAATCACCGTAATTTTCAAGGTACACTTACCGAAACAAATTGCAAAGTTATGTTCTGGGCTGCCTGTTGATAATGTTTTGAGTGGTCTGGCCTAGTCCATAACAATACACATTACAATATCTCAATTTTAGATTCGCTCATGGGATGTGGCCATTGCTGAGTAGGCTAGCATTTACTGTACGTCTTTAATTGTCCTGGAGAAGGCAACTTCTTGAACCACTGCAGACATTTGAGTGTAGGGACACCACAGTCTGTTAGATAGGGTAGTCCAGAAGTCAGAACCAATGATAAGTGAAGGAGCCGCAATATATTTCTAAGTCAGATGGTGGGTGGCTTGGAACGGAAGTTGCAGATGATGGTGTTAGAACATAGAACATAGAAAAATACAGTGCAGTACAGGCCCTTCGGCCCTCGCTGTTGCGCCGATCCAAGCCCACCTAACCTACACTAGCCCACTTTCCTCCATATGCCTATCCAATGCCCATTTAAATGCCCATAAAGAGGGAGAGTCCACCACTGTTACTGGCAGGGCATTCCATGAACTCACGACTCACTGAGTAAAGAATCTACCCCTAACATCTGTCCTATACCTACCACCCCTTAATTTAAAGCTATGCTCCCTCGTAATATCTGTTCTCAAGTATCAGCTTCCTTTGTCCTTCTAGAAGTTAAAGCTGATGGTTTTGGAAGATGTTGCTGTGAGAGTGTAGATGGAGTGAATTCTGAAGGAGGGCGGTGGGAGATGGGAAATCAGTCAAGTGGGTTGCTTAGTCCTGAATGATGTAAAGCTCCTTGAGTGTTGTTAAACTTGTATCCATCTAGGTAAGTGAGGGGTTTTCCATCACACTCCTGAATTGTGCCTTTTAGATGTTATACAGGCTTTGGAGAGTCAGGAGGGGAGTTACTTGTGGCAGGATCTCTAGCCTATGAGCCCTGCTCACATAGCCACAGAATTTATAGGGTTGGGGTGGGGGTGGGGGGGCGGTAATGCGGCTGGTCCAGTTGAGTTGAGTTTCTGGCCACTGGTAACACCCAGACATTTGATAGTGGAGGATTTAATGACGCCAATACAATGAACACAGTAAGGAGCAATGGTTAGATTTTCTCCTACTGGACATGGTCATTGTCTGACATTCATGTAGTGAGAATATTACTTAACTCATATCAGTCTAACCCCTGGATTTTGTCCATATGTAGCAAGATCTGGGCATAGACTCCTTCAATATCAGAGGATTTATAAGTGGTGCTGAACACTGTTAACCACAGCAAAAGTCCCTACTTCTCAATTATGATGGAGAGACGGTCATTGCTGAAGCAGCTGAAGGTGGTCAGGCTTGGACTCTATCTTGAGCAACACCTGCAGAGATGTCCTGGACCTGAGTTGACTGACCTCCAACAATGACAACCATTTTGCTTAGTGCTACATATGATTGTAACCAACAGACAGTTGATTTTTACTCCATGATCCTAATTGACTCCAGTTTTGCCAAGGCCTTTTGATGTCATAGTCAGAGAAATGCTGTCTTGATGTCAAGGACAATTATTCTCCCCTCACTTCCAGTGTTCAGTTCTATTGTCCATGTTTGGAGCAAAGTTGCAATGAGGTCTGGAGCTGATATGCTTAGGTTGAATTCTGCCAGAGTCGCACTGAGCAAGTTATTCCTTTACAAGCCACTTAATAGTACTGTTGAGGACTCCTTCTATCATTTGGTTGAATTCTGGCATCTGTACTCCTGGGGATTTCTGAAGGAGGTCAAAATGGATCATCCACTCAGCATTTACAGTCATAGAGTCAGACAGGGTGGAAACAGACCCTTTTTGTCCAACTAGTTCACACCAATCAAGTTTCCCAAACCAAATTATCCTATTTGTCTACATTTGCCCCATATCTCCCTAACCTCTCCTATTCGTGTACCTGTCCAAATGTCTTTTAAATGTTGTAAGTGTACCTGAATCTAAACTTTCTCTGGCAGTTCATTTTACATACGAACCCGCTGTTAAAAAGTTGCCCCTCAGGTCTCTTAAATCTTTACCATCTCACCTTAAACCTATGCCCTCTAGTTTTGAGCTCTCCTACCCTCGGAAAATGACCTTTGCTATTCACATTATTTATGCCTCTCATGATATTATAAACCTCTGTGAAAAGGTCACCCTCAATCTCCTATACTCTAGTGAAAGAAGTCCCAGCCTATCCTTATAACTCAAACCTTCCAGACTCAGCAACATCCTGGTAAATCTTTTCTGAACCCTCTCCAATTTAATAATATCCTTCCTATAGAACGGCGACCAGAACTGTACACAGTACTCGAAAAGTTGCCTCAACAACATCCTGTACAGCTTTAACATGACATCTCAATATCTATATTCATATAGTCTACCAGTGAAGACATACATGCTAAACACCTTCTTAATCTTGTCGACCTATGATGTAACTTTCAACAAACTATGTTCGTGAATTCCTAGGTCAGTCTGTTGGACAACATTACCCAGGGCCCTATCATTAACTGTACAAGTCCTGCCATTGTTCACCTTACCCAAAACACAACACCAAATTAAACTCCATCTGCAACTCCTCAGCTCATTGGTCCAATTGATCAAGATCCCTTTGTAATCTTGGATAGCCTTTTTCACTACACACCAAATCTTGTGGTTCAAATAGTTGTGATGCAAACACATTAACCATGCCTCCTAAATTCTGATTCAAATCAAAAGTAGTCCAGCACTGATCCCTGCGGATCACCACAAGACACAAGCCTCCAGTCCGAAAAACAGCTCTCCAGATAATCCAACCTGACCTTGTCTCATTTACCAGTATTTGGCCCACATCATTCTAAACCCTTCCTATTTAGGAATCCATCCAGATGTCTTTTAAATGTTGTAATTTTACCAGCCTCCACCACTCCATCTGGCAGCTCATTCCATACATGCACCACCCTGAGTGAATATCTATCTGAATAATTTTGCAAATGCATCAGTGTTACCTTTTGCGCTGATGTGCTGGGCTCCTCCATCATGGAGGACGGGCATATTTGAGCAGTCTCCGTCTTGAGCTAGTTGTTTAATTGTCCATCATCAGTCACAACTGGATGTGGCCAGACTGCAGAGCACAGACTTGATCCACTGGCTGTGGATCTTTTAGCCCCATCAACTGTATGCCGTATCTGTAGTTTGGTACACAAGTCGCATTGTGTTGTAGCTTCAGCAATTTTGCACCTCATTTCTAAGTATGCCTGATACTGCTCCTGCAGCTATTTTGTACTTATCATTTTAGCAGGGTTAATCTCCAGGTTTGATGGCAATGGCACAATGGAAAGTAAGCTTGTGTCTTTTGGTTGAAGACAATTCTGCTGCTGACACCCCACAGTACATCATCAATACCCAGTTGCTAGACTGTTCAAAGTCTGTTCCATTTACACAGTGGAGGTTTCCCTAAATGTGAAAACAGAACTTTTCTCCACAATGTACAGTCGTCACTCCTCCAAACGCAAAGTAATGCAATTCAGCTATATTTTTCTCTGGTCCTTCACCACTTTCTGTAGCCCCAGTCAAGTAGTAACATCCTTAAGACGTCAGCCAGTATGGACAATCTTGGCGCTCATCACTCACTCTTAGTGATGGACATTGACTTATTCAGTTTGCCACCCTCAGCGCTTACTGCATTTAAAGATGATTACCTATTCTGTCCAGTTCTTTGTGAGATGCACGTTGGACAACGATTGTGACACTTCTGAACATAGATTAGAAAATCAAAATGGATTAGTCTACTTTAGCAGTACCTCACTGGTACCTAGATGGCAGATATATGGGAACAGATTTTCTGGGAACAGAGAACTAATTTTCACATTAATTTCAAAGTAGAGGAAAACATAGTAGTCTGCTCGAAATACAAATCAAGATACCAGCTAATCTTCAAAACGTCATACTTTCTATTCATCACAAGTCTCCCCTACTCTGGATTTTCTCATCCAAAGATGTGCAGGTCAGGTGAAATGGCCATGCTAAATTGCCCATGGTGTTAGGTGCATTAGTCAGAGGGAAATGAATCTGGGTGGGTTACTCTTCGGAGGGTTGGTGTGGACTTGTTGGGCTGAAGGGCCTGTTTCCACACTGTAGGGAATCTAATCTGGGGAAAAGACCTTAGCTATTCAGTCTATCCACACCCCTCATGATTTTATAAACCACGATAAAGTCCGCGCTCACTCTCCGATGCTCCAGAGACAAAAGTCCCAGTCTATTTAGCCTCTTCCTATAACTCAAACCCTCCAGAACCAGTAACATCTTTGTAAATATTTTCTGCACCCTCTCAAGTTTAACAATGTCCTGCTTATAGAAGCACAACCAGTATTCTAAAAGTCATCTCATCAATGTCCTGTACAGTCATTGAGTGGCACTTACAAGAACTTTGGAACATGCAATCAACTATATTGTGCAGCTAGGACTAATGACAAAGAAATTTTTAATAATTCAAAATTTAATTATGTACAAGTAAAACTTGTGGTTCAAATAGTTATATACGTGTGGAAAGGGAAGAGTAAAGGTTCCACATTATTAGTTTTAATATTAATGAAAATTAACTTTAACTCCATCTTTGTTGCATGTCCAAGTGAATAATACTCATGTATTTTAACTACCATTTTGATAAATATATTTGTTTTGAAATGAAAGCTGACCTCCTTGAAAGTGAATAAGTCATCAGGGCTAGGTGGATTGTATCCCAGGATTTTAAAGGAAGCCAGGGTGGAAATAACTGATGCTTTGAGGATCATTTTCCAATCATGACTAGCTACAGGAAAGGTACCAGAAGACTGTAGATTTACAAACAGTGTGCAATTATTTTAAACAGGGTGTGAGTGACAGATCAAATAATTTTAGGTTAGTCAGCCTAACTAAGAGGGAGGTGATGACCTAATGATATGATTGCTAGATTATTAATCCAAACACCCAGATAAAGTTCTGAGACCCAGGTTTGAACACTGCCATGGCAGAGGGTGGAATATAAATTCAATAAACATCTGAAATTAAGACTTTAATAATGACCAAGAAACATGGTCGATAGATGTAAAATCCCATCAGGTTCACTAATGTCCTTCAGAGATGGAAATCTGCTAGCCTTACTTGGTTGGCTTACATGTGACTCCAGACAACAGTAATGATCCTCTTAACTGCCCTCTGGGCAATAAAGAATGGCCAACGAAATTATAACCGAGCCAATGATGCCCACATCCAATGAATGAAGTAAAAATAACAGTGAGCATTTTCTTTGATTCGATTCTGAGAGACAGGATAAAATATCCCTTAGGCATAGATTAATCAGGGATATTCTGCATAGTTAAAGAAAGGTTATGTGCTATTAAATTTTTGAAGAGTTAATTGGGATTGATGAGGGTAGTGCTGGGGATATGGTCTACATAAATGTTAGTATAGTATTTGACAGGGTTCCACATGGCAGACTACAGAGGAACTTCGATTATCCGGCATTCAATTAACCAAGTTTTGGATGATCTGAACAAGATTGCAAGGTCCCGACTCATGACTAAGTATGTTATCTGGCATAGATTATCTGACATTAGATTAACCAAACAAAATATTCCCAACTGTGTCCTTCGGATAATTGAGGTTCCTCTGTAGTCAGAAAAATAAAAGCCCATGGATTAGAACAAAGAAAATTACAGAATAGGAACAAGCCCTTTGGCCCTCCAAACCTGCGCTGAACCAAATCCTCTATCTAAACCCTTTAGGAGAAAGTGAGGACTGCAGATGTTGGGGATCAGAGCTTAAAAATATGTTGCTGGAAAAGTGCAGCAGGTCAGACAGCATCAAAGGAGAAGGAGAATCTATGTTTTGAACATAAGCCCTTCTTCAGGAATGAGGAGGGTGTGCCAAGCAGGCTAAGATAAAAGGTAGGGAGGAAGGACTTGGGGGAGGGGCATTGGGAATGCGATAGGTGGAAGGAGGTTAAGGTGAGGGTGATAGGCCGAAGAGGGGGTGGGGGCGGAGAGATCGGGAAGAAGATTGCAGGTCAAGAAGGCAGTGCTGAGACGGAGGGTTGGGACTGAGAAAAGGTGGGGGGTGGGGGAGTGGGCGGGGGAGGTAGGAGAAATGGGGAAGCTGAAGAAATCTGAACCCGAAACATCGATTCTCCTTCTATCTAAACCCTTTGCCCATTTTCAAAGAATCTGTATCCCCCTGCTTCCTGCCCATTCATGGATCTGTCTAGATACATCTTAAACTACGCTATCACACCCACCTCTACTGGCATCACATTCCAGGTACCCACCATCCTCTGTGTAAAGAACTTTACACTCATACCTCCCTTAAACATATCCCCTTTCACCTTGAAATCAGGACCCCTAGTAATTGAGTCCCCGACTCTAGCAAGAAGCTTTTTCCCATCCACCCTGTCAATATCTCTCATGATGTTGTAGATCTCAATCAGCAAGTTTTGAGAAGATTTCCTAGAGAATTCCTAGAAGCATGGCATTCCAATCGGAACTCTATCAACAAACACATTGAGTTAGACCCCATCTCCCACCCCCTGAGAAAAAGGTCAGGAAGTGACTTCACCACAGGAAATGACATCACCAACCCAAAGAAACCCAAACATATAAATAGAAAGCAGGAATTTTCAGCATTGCTTTACCTGAGGCCCACTGAAGATGTTACCTAATAGAGGAACAAAACGCCTGGAAAAGAACCTTCCAGCTCAGCAAGCAAACCTACATCTAAAACCTCAAATCAGCACCCCCCCCAAAACTTCAATCTTTGTAATGAAAATAATCCTAATCTATTCAACCTCTCTTCATAGCTAGCGCCCTCCATACCAGGCAACATCCTGGAGAAGCTCCTCAGCATCCTCTCCAAAGCATCCACAGCCTTTTGGTAATGTGGCGACCAGAACTGTGCAGAGTATTCTAAATGCTGCCTAACCAAAGTCCTATTCAACTGAAATATGACCTGCCAACTCATGTACTCAGTACCCTGTCCAATGAAGGAAGGCATGCCATACGCATTCTTGACCACTCTATCGACCTGTATTGCCACCTTCGGGGTAAAATGGACCTGAATACCCAGATCTCTCTGTACATCAATTTTCCCCAGGGTTTTTCTATTTACCATATATTTCACTCTTGAATTGGATTTTCCAAAATGCATCACTTCACATTTACCTGGAAGTACTCCATCTGCCATTTCTCTGCCCAACTCTTCAATCTATCTGTATTCTGCTGCATTCTCTGACAGTCCCCTTCACTATCTGCAACTCCACCAATCTTAGTGTCATCTGCAAACTTGCTAATCAGACCACCTATACCTTCCTCCACATCATTTATGTATATCACAAACAAGTGGTCCCAACACGGATCCCTGTGGAATACCACTGATCACAGTTGTCCATTCTGAGAAACATCCTTCCACTTGGTTAGCACTGCTGCCTCACAGCACCAGGGACCCGGGTTTGATTCCAGCCTCGGGCAACGTTCTCCCTATGTCTGCCTGGGTTTCCTCTGGGTGCTCCAGTTTCCTCCCACTGTCCAAAAAAATGTGCAGGTCAGGTAAATTGGTCATGTGAAGTTGCCTATGATGTTAGGTGCATTAGTCAGTGATAAATACAGGGCACAAGAATGACTCTGGGTGGGTTACTCTTCGGAGGGTCAGTGTGGACTTGTTGGGCCAAGTAGCCTGTTTCCATACTGTAGAGAATCTAACCTAATTACCATCACCACCACCACCACCACCCAGTTCTCTATCCATCTAGCTAGAACACCCTGGACTCCATGGGTCTTCACTTTCTCCATCAGCCGACCATGGGGAACCTTATCAAGCACCTTACTGAAGTCTATGTATATGACACCCACAGCCCTTATCTCAATCAACTTTGTCACTTTCTCAAAGAATTCTATTAAGTTGGTAAGACATGACCTTCCCTGCACAAAACCATGTTGTCTATTACTGATAACCCCATTTTCTTTCAAATGTAAATAGATCCTGCCCCTCAGTATCTTTTCCAGCAGCTTCCCTAATACTGACATCAGGCTCACTGGTCTATATAATTAACTGGATTATTGTTACTACACTACTTAAACAGGGGGACAACATTAACAATTCTCCAGTCCTCCAGGACCACGTTCAAGAATGCTACAGAGATATTTGTTAAGGTCCAAGCTGTTTGCTCTCTCCCTTCCCTCAGTAAGCAGGGATAGATCCCATCTGGAGAGGGAGCGATTCCTGATGAAGGGCTCTGGCCCGAAACGTCAAATTTCCTGTTCCTTGGATGCTGCCTAACCTGCTGTGCTTTAACCAGCAACACATTTTCAGCTAGATCCCATCTGGATCTGGGTACTTGTCCACCTTAATATCTTTTAAAATACACAACACGTCCTCACTCCTTATGCCAACTTGACCTTATGTAATCAAACATCTATCCCTAACCCCAACATCTGTCATGCCCCTCTCCTTAGTGAATACTGATGCAAAGTACTAATTAAGAATCTCATCCACATTCTCTGACTCCAGGCATAACTTTCCTCCTTTGTCCTTGAGTGAGCCAACCCGTCCTCTAGTTACCCTCTTGCTCCTTATATATGAAAGGCTTTGGGAATTTTCCTTAACACTGTTTGTTAAAGATATTTCATGATTACTTTTAGCCCTCTTAATTCCTCATTTCAGATTGGTCTTACTTTCTGATATTTTCCAAACCTTCACCTGTCTTCAGTCACTAGACCTTATATATGCTGCCTTTTTCCTCTTAGCTAGTATCACAATTTCACCAGTCATTCATGGTTCCCTAACCTTGCCATTTCTATGCCTCATTTTCACCAGGCCATGTCTGTCCTACACTCTAAACAACCGCTCTTTAAAAGCCTCCCACATATCAAATGTGGATTTAACTTCAAACATCTGCTTCCAATCCACATTCTCAGCTCCTGCCGAATTTTGGTATAGTTGACCCTTTCCCATTTTACCACTCTTCCTTTCGGATCACTCTTGTCTTTGTCCATGAGTATTCGAAAACTCATGGAATTAGGATCACTATTCCCAAAGTAAATCACCTACTGAAACTTCAACCACCTGGCCAGGCTCATTCCCCAACACCAGGTCCAGTATGGACTATTTATATACTGCTTTAGAAAACCCACCTGGATGCTTCTCACAAATTCTACTCCACCTAAACCTCTAACACTAAGAGAATTCCAGTCAATATTGGGAAAATTAAAATCTCCTATCCCCATCACCCTGTTGCTCCTATATCTTTCCATAATCTGTTTACACATTTGTATCTCTATCTCATGCTCGTTGCTGTAGTGCAGCCCAAATATTGTTACCACACCCTTCCTATTTCAGAGCTCTACCCATATTATCTCACTGCTCGAGTCCTCCATAGTGCTCTCCTTTAGCACAGCTGTGATGCCTTCCTTGACCAGTAATGCAACTCCTCCACCCCTTTTACCCCTCCATATCCCACCTGAAGCAGAATGTTTTAGTTCAAACCTCCTGCCTGAATGTTACAACACAAATGGAAACCATTCAGCTCTTCATGGCTGAACTGACTCTTTGAGAGAGTTCTCCCACTCCTGCATTCCACTGCAATAGGTCCAAAATTGTTTCCTTTTCGAGTGGTATTATCGCTGGACTATTAATCTAGAGACTCATGTAATATTTTGAGGACCCAGGTTCGAATCCCACCACAGCAGATGGTGGTTTTTGAAATCAATAAAAATGCAGAAGTAAGAGTCTAATGGTGACCATGCATCCAATGTCAATTATTGGAAAAACCCATCTGGTTCACTAATGTCTTTTAGGGAAGGATACCACCATCCTTACCTGGTTTGGACTATATGTGACTCAGGGAATAGCCAATAAATGCTGGCCTAGCCAGCAGTGCCTACATACAGTGAATTTAAAAAAAGAAATCCAATTCCCCATGGAAGTCAGCAGCCAAGAAATGTCCCCTCTGCCTGATTCACTGTTGTACTTCAAGATTTGTTGATAAAATTTCAGAGATAATAATAAGCTATTTAATCATGTAACAATCTGTTAACTGCATTTTGTTTCAGTACAGTTTTGTCAATGTCGATACTTACGTTCAATAGCATTTTCTAAGCACAAGATAAAATGACATTGTGAAAAATTACATTCCAAGGCCCTCAGCTTTGCATCCTCTCTTCAATAACACAGTTTATAATCACTGCAGCCTATTACCATGCAAGCTAAAGCAGTCAGGAGTCAGGGTAGGGAAATAAAGTTAGCATGATTCTTCAGACAAGAAATAGGTTGCTAACCAATATAGAATCAGTTGATCTAGATTTACAGATGTGCTAATGTTTAATATTGTAAAAATTTTTATCCAAGATCATCATCACGTGCGCTCGTTGGATCATAGTCTTTGTGTCTATATATATTTAATAGCTTCCTTCAATTTTCAAGACATCCAGCATTGATATCACTGTTCTTCCTCTCTTTCTTTTAAATATTTCCCCAATAACACCTCCTACATTCACTCTTAAGATGTGCACTACTTTTAACCTGTCTATTTCTGATTACATTCAATAAATCTCTTTGCTCTTTCACTCTCTGTAGCACTTTATAATTGGTTATGGTAATATCTAACTGATTCTATCCATTCTCCTCCAAATCACCATACTCAAGAAAACATTTTTAAAATGAAAGTTACTCATCATAGAGTTAAAGAGATGTACGGCATGGAAACAGATCCTTCGGTCCAACTTGTCCATGCCAACCAAATATCCTAAATTAATGTAACTTAATCCTAAACTAGTCTCATTTGCCAGCATTTGTCTCATATCCCTCTAAAACCTTTCAGTTCATGTACTCACCCAGATGACTTTTAAATGATGTACTTGTACCAGCCGCCACCACTTCCTCTGGCAGCTCATTCCATAAATACACCAGTCTCTGTGTGAAAATATTTCCCCATAGATCCCTTTTAAATCTTTCCCCTCTGACCTTAAACCTATGCCCTCACCCAATTCATGTCCATCATGATTTTATAAACTTCTATAAGATCAATCCTCAGCCTCCAACACTGCAGGGAAAATAGCCCCAGCCTATTCAGCATCTCTCTATAGCTCAAACTCTTCAACACTAGTAACATTCTTCCTACAGCAGGGAGACCAGAATTGAATGCAGCATTTCAGAAGTGGTCTAACCAATGTCCTGTACAGCTGTAACATGGACAATCAACAGAAGCATTGTCATTTGATTGTTGCTACTCCACATAATGTTTAAATTTGGCCAATGATTACTGTCCACAACAAACCATTTACAAACAGAGTTTTATAGGGAAATGCAGGCATCTTGACTAATCACTCGGCAAGATGTAACATGCAGTCTTTCTTGAGTCATCTACTGAACAAGATATTAACTCTAAGTACAGCAATTAGATTTCCCTTGCTGGTATTTATACATATTGCATAATTGGTTTCCTATTTGTTGCTTGAAAATTGATCATTTCAGGAATGGAAATCTAAATTTCCCTCTGGAGTTTAATTACTGGTTGAAAATCCACTGGGATGTGGCAGACTGGAGATTCTATCTTGTTATATGGAATATCATAGAGCAATGCAAATTAAATAGAACACTGCTGATAATTTTCAGGATACTCAAAGTAATTCTGTCTTTTGTGACTGAGGCTGACTCCTGTTATTATATGAATAGAACTCAGCTGGAGATTAAGAATGATTGCTACAACATCATATTTCATCAGTCATAGATTTTTGGACTATGTAACAGTAGTACCTAGATTCCATAATTCAAAAGAAGTTAGAGTATAACATTCAACCACATACCCTTCATACCTTCAAAGCCAAGCATCATTTAATAATTATAAAACAAAGGAAAATTGTGGAAGAAACTCAATGTCTGGCAGAATCTAGAAAAATTACATTCAATACATCTCTCTGCTTTTTTCATTTTCTATAGCACTTTATAAATTTGTTATGATAAAGTCTAACTGATCCTGAGAAAACCCAAGTTCACTATTCAAGTTCTGTGACCCTGCTTCAGAACTTAGTAATGAAGTCCAGGTTTATCTTAACAATAGCTTTAGACAGCAACTTTAATGTCAAAAGCAACCTCAGCTGCTTTACACATGATAAGGAAACAGATGCTAAGATACGGGACAAGATTTGCAAGGTAACTGAAGGGTTGTCAAAAGTTGAGTTTTGAGCAAGTTTTCAGTGATGCAGCATGGGAAAGAAAGAGACAGACTTCTGCTTATACAGTGACATCAGGAATGCTAAAGCATTTCAAAGACACTGTAATAAAATAGTAACAAAGGCAAAGAGATTTAGGAAGGAAGATTGGACAAAAGCACTAGGGCACAAGAATACTTTGCCAGTGGTTGAAAAGATTGTATGGGGAGGAGCGTGTTGGTGGCAAGAGAGACAAGAACTGGGAACAAAAAGATGCAGAAGAGGACATTATACTCGAACAAAGGGTAACTTGAAGTTTACAGGATTTGAAGACAAGGATTTCAATGCACATGGGAAGTGCAAAATGCAGTAAAAGAGAACTGTTACGTTTGGTTCATTTAGTTAATACATGTGGAGGAGAGAGACAAACGTAGACAACATTAAACAAGTTAGTTGAAGGTGACAAGAATTCAGCTTCACTCCTACTATGGTGGTAGTTCTTAATGCCACAGATTTTAGTGCTTTATCTGGCTTTCTCAATGAAAACAAAACTTGAAATATATTTATTCATAAAAAGCTTGAAAGCCCTGACTTTACAATCCATGTCACTTGAGATTGTTAGTTTACAATCTTGAATTGAAGGAGTCGGTGTTGGACTGGGGTGGACACAGTTAAAAAAAAAAATCACAATACCAGGTTATAGTCCATCTGGTTTACTTGGAGGCACTAGCTTTCAAAGTGCTGCTTTCTTAACAGGTGATGAGAGAGCTCCTAGTGCCTCCAAATAAACCAGTTGGACTATAACCTGGTGTTATGTGATTTTAAAGTTTATAATCACAGCACTTTCTGCTCTTCCAAATCCGATCTTCATGTCTTATGCCATTTTAAGAAGTCTACTTAGGGCAGCTCTGGACACCCTTAGGAGGGATACAAAGCCAGGATCTGATGGCATTGGACTCTGAAATAAAAAGGTAAAGTGCTGGAAATGCCCAGCCAATCAGGCAGCATCTTTGGAAAGAAACAAGTTTAGCATTTGGGACAAATTTGCCTTCATCCTCTCTCTGGATGCAGTCCAAGGCTGCACCAAATGGTACAAACATTATTGCCATATTTGACCCCGAGATAGAATCGCAACAACATATTCACACCTTGGCCAGGGTCTGGGTGTCACAACAGCAACCTGATAGGCTGAGGAAGGCAACTTTATGAATTCAGAATTAGATAATCTTCGGAGCAAAAGTAGATGATTAGGCCCATCGAGTCTGCTCCACCTTTTAATGCAAATATGGCTGAGCTCATCATTCCTAACTCCACTTTCTTGCCTTTTCCTTTTCCCTTTAACCCAGTGGACGGCTCAGTGGCACAGCTGTTAGCACTGTTACCTCACAGCACCAGAGACCCAGGTTCGATTCCCGCCCTCAGTGGTCTGTGTGGAGTTCCCGTCTGTGTGGAGTTTGCACATTCTCCCTGTGTCTGCGTGAGCACCCTCCGGGTGCTCCAGTTTCCTCCCACAGTCCAAAAATGTGCAGGTTAGGTGAATTGGCCATGTTAAATTGTTAATAGTGTTAGGTGAAGGGGGAATGGTTCTGGGTGGATTGCTCTGTGGAGGGTCGGTGTGGACTTGTTGGGCCAAAGGGCCTGTTTCCACACTGTAAGTAATCTAAACCCTTGATTCCCTGACATGATTAAAAATCCATCTCAGCCTTGAATATACTTACCAGCCTTCCTCAACAGCCACCTACAGTAAAAAACATTCACTTCTCTACCCTTTGGGAGAAAAACTTCCTCCTTATCTCTTTTAAATGTGTAGCCCTTGTTCTCAAATTATGCCCTCTGGTCCTTGACTCTTCCACATGGGAAAACATAACTCTCCCTATCTGCAAAAGTGCACAGGTAAAGCAGGGCATTGTCAATCTTCTCAGACTGTGATTGTCAGGGGGGTGGGGAATGACATTATCACAATTGTGCACCTGCTTCAGCACAGAGAAGGTTTGGTCTGCTTAGATGTTGTGCAAATGAAATGTTCAGAGACCTCTCCAAATAGCAGCTATCAATCCATTTAAATTGGAGCCACACATGGATAGTCCCAACTTGTGACCATTTATTCAGTACCAAAACTTTGTTTCCCTTAGGGCAGGTTCACAAAACTGTTCGGAATGTGTTCCTGACCCTGCAGAAAAATCCAGCCCAGGGTGTAGTCTTTCTGATTAAACAAGGTTGGAGAAAGAGAGTTCTTTAAAAGCAAAATGGCAAAAGAGATTGCAAATCCCTTCTTCATCACCCTCACCCCCCCACTACTTCCACAGTAAACAATGACTAGCTGGGAAAGTATGTAAAACTTTAAGTAGACAAACAAGACTTCCCCACTCTTATTACAATACATTTAACTCACAAGGTTCAGAACTACAGCTTCACAGCATGAATAACATCAGCCTTCTGAAAGGAAAACTACAGGAAACAACTCGGAACAAAAGGTGTTGAGCTGGTCATGATCTGTCACATTTAAACATCATGGCATACAAATTGATGAGTACTGGTACCCAGGAAAGTGCTGGCATGGCTTTTGCACATTCTAGGCCTCATGCTTTCCTTTTATATACTTCTATTGTCTCTTTTACTTCTTCAATTCTTAAAGAACTACAGCTGTTAAACACCATTCTACATATGTCAATGGACAAGTGATTTTTTTTCTGAGACTGACTGAATCAGAATCATAGAATCTCTAAATGTGGGAGCAGTCCATTGAATCCGCACCAACCCTCCAAAGAGCACTCCACCCAGAGACAACTCTCATCCTATCCAATAACCATACATTTCCCATGACTAACCCACTCAACCTAGACACTATGGACAATTTAGCATGGCCAGTCCACCTAACTGCACATCTTTGGGCTAAGAGAGGAAACCAGAGCACCCGGAGGAAACCCACGCAGACACACGGACAATGTGTTAACTCCACACAGTCACTTGAGCCTGGATTCAAATCCAGGTCTTTGGTGCTGTGAGGCCATTGTGCCATGCCACCCCTGTAGGTTGACCTAAACGATCTGTTATTAATCTTAACATAGGGCAGACTGAGCCCATTTCCTACCCTTTAATGAGGGGTGGTGGCCACATTCCTTTGTACCTGTGGGCACCTTTGGTGCACATTTTTAAACTCAATAAGGGAGGGAAGTGAGGGGTGACATTGGAAACCAGAATATTGCCTCACAACCCAGCCAATGTTAGGAGCAGTGCATGACATTCTCAGGAATTCAGAGCACAGGCAGAGATCTGAGAGGCTGCCTGCTGACCCTGTCTGGAGCAGAAAAGGAGACAAGCTCTGTCACTGTCCATAGCAAGATATTTCAGCACAGCCAGTCACAAACAGCAATGAGCCAACCAGGGTACGTGCAAGACCTAACAACAGGGGCAACTTTACAAAGCAACCATTTTATATCCAGTAGGCAGCGAATATTTAAGAACTTGCCCAGCTTTATGTTAGAAACTTACCAAGGAATCAGCTCTATCCATGTTAAGATTCAAATAATCAGTGCACTCTGAAAAGGTAATTCAGTACTCAAATAGTTAAGGTACACATTTTTTTTTAAACACAGTGAAACGAGCTGCACAAATGAACTGCAAAGACTTCTGGGCAGTCACCGCAGAGTGCTGTGTGCATGTCATCATGGCTGATAGCATTGCAGGACCTATTTAGGTATCCTCACAGACTGCCAGAGTGAGGGAAATTAATTCTCATCATGTGACTTGCACTTGAACCAATTATACTCCTGATTGTAGTCTAAGAATAAAGTAATAAATACAGCAGTGACTCCCAAATGTGGCTGAACTGTGTGCTCAAATCTAGTGCTGTAAGCAGTCTCACAATCATTGTAATATACTCCCAGTCTCTCCTGAGACTCCTGCAATGGTCACAGTTAACCCATTCGCAAATCAAGCCACATTAATGTGGACTGACGCTCATTCAGATTGATTTAAGAAAATCTAACCTCACCCTAAAAAATTCAACTGTTTAATTAGCTTTGAAATCATTTACACCATTTAGCAATAGACCTCAGTCCCCTGAATAGTATACTGGCCTACCTACCAAAGTGTTGTTTTTGCAAAGTCCAAATGTGGCCCAGAGTTAAAAGATGAGAGCATTGAGGCGATGCCCAGTCAGGAATGTGAAGGCCAGGAATGAGAAGGTGGAAAGATGAGAGACTGGAGGTAGTTAGAGCAGAGTTGAAGGATGAAAGGTAGAGTTAAAGACCATGGAGCAGAGTTTAAAAGGGAGAAAATAGAATTGAGACGATGAGGGTGGGAAGGAGAAAAATTGAAGATCAGTCATATTGGGAGGCAAAGGAAGCGGGGAAAAGGATCAAATGGCTACCACAATGCAAGTAAGCTCTAAAGGAACCTGTGGTAATACAGGCCTGAGCACAGCTAATCAGGAATGTGATTGCCAGAACTACATTATGTCTGATCTGAGAGTACAGAGGGTTGGAGGCCAAGGATAGAAAGAAGCTAGGCAGAGGTAAATAAAACAAAAGGCACTGTAGCAAAATTTACCACCAAACCACAAAACCTAATCTAAGATATATGTTTAAGGAGTTTATTAAAGGAGGGAAGAAAGATTGATAGACAGGTAAAGAGATATTGGGAGGAAATATAGGAGGGTTTCCTGGCACAGTATGTCGGAGGGCTGACAAGAGGGGAGGCCACTCTGGATCTAGCGCTTTGTAATGAACCAGGCCAGGTGTTTGATTTAGTTGTAGGTGAGCACTTTGAAGAGAGTGACCATAATTCAGTTGTGTTTAGTTTAGCGATGGAAAGGGATAGGTACATGCCACAGGTCAAGAATTATCGATGGGGCAAGGGCAATTATAATGCAATTAGGCAAGAATTAGGATGCATAGAATGGGGTAGCAAAATGCAAGGGATGCAGACAATGGAAATATGGAACTGGTTTAAGGAACAGATATTGCATGTCCTTGATAGGTATGTCCCTGTCAGGCAGGGAGGAAGTGATAAGGTAAGGGAACCGTGTTTTACTACAGAAACTGCATCTCCTGTTAAGCGGAAGAAGGAGGCTTATGTGTTGATGAGACAAGATGGTTCAGATGAGACAATAGAGAGTTATAGATCAGCTAGGAAGGATTTAAAGAGAGAGTTAAGAAGAGCAAAGAGAGGACATGAGCAGTCTTTAGCAAATAGAATAAAGGAGACCCCTAAAGCTTTCTACAGGTATGTGAGGAATACAAGGATGACTAGGAATACAGCCAGTGAAAGACAGAAGTAGAAAGTTGAGTGTGGACCCTATAGAGATCGGAGAGATGCTAAACAAACATTTCTCATCAGTTTTCACTCAGGAAAAGGAGAATATTGTAGAGGAGAAGAATGAGGTACAAGATATTAGACTAGACAGGATCGAGGTTAGTTACGAACAGGTGTTATCAATTCTAAAAGGAGTGAAAGTGGACAAGTCCCCTGGGCTGGATGGGATTTATCCCAGGATTCTCTGGGAAGGTAGAGAGGAGATAGTAAAGCCTTTGGCTTTGATATTTGAGTCGTCATTGTCTACAGATTTAGTACCAGAGGACTGGAGGATTGCAAATACTGTGCCCTTGTTCAAGAAGGGCAGTAGAGATGACCCAGGTAATTATAGACCAGTGAGCCTTACTTCTGTTGTAGGAAAGATTTTGGAAAGGATTATAAGTGATAGGATTTATAATCATCTAGCAAGCAACAATTTGATTTCAGATAGTCAATGTGGTTTTGTCAAGGGCAGGTCATGTCTCACAAACCTCATTGATAAAAATCACACAACACCAGGTTATAGTCTGGTGTTGTGTGATTTTTAACTTTGAACACCCCAGTCCAACACTGGCATCTCCAAATCAAAACCTCATTGAGTTTTTTGAGAAGGTGACCAAGCATATAGATGTGGGTAGGGCAATTGACGTGGTATACATGGACTTCACTAAAGCCTTTGATAAGGTTCCACATGGTAGGCTGTTAGAAAAAAAGCAGAGACATGGGATTGAGAGTGATTTAGCAGTTTGGATTATAAACTGGCTCTCTGAAAGAAGGCAGCGAGTGGTGGTTGATGGAAAATATTCAGCCTGGAGTCCAATTACTGGTGGTATGCTACAAGGATCTGTTTTGGGAGCACTGCTATTTGTCATTTTTACAAATGACTTAAACGCAGACATAGGTGGATGGATTAGTAAATTTGCAGATGATGTTAAAGTTGGTGGGGTAGTGGACAATGTGGAAGAATGTTACAGGTTGCAGGGGGACTTGGATACATTGCAGAATTAGGCTGAGAGGTGGCAAATGGAGTTCAATGCAGCTAAATGTCAGGTGATTCACTTTGGGAAGAATAACAGGAAGGCAGAGTACTGGATCAATGGAAAGATTCTCGGTAATGTGGATGTGCAGAGGGATCTTGGAGTCCATGTACAAAGATCCCTGAAAGTTGCCACCCAGGTGGATAGTGCTGTTAAGAAGGCATATGGTGTGTTAGGTTTCATTCGTATAGGGATTGAGTTCCGGAGCTGCAATGTCATGCTGCAACTATACAAAAAACAGTGCGGCCACACTTGGAATATTGTGTACTGTTCTGGTCGCCATATTTTGGAAAGGATGTGGAAGCTTTGGAAAGGGTGCAAAGGAGATTTACTAGGATGTTGCCTGGTCTGGAGGGAAGCTATTATGAGGAAAGTCTGAGAGACTTTGGGTCTGTTCTCATTGGAAAGAAGAAGGCTAAGAGGGGATTTGATAGAGACATACAAGATGATCAGAGGATTAGATAGGGTAGACATGAAAGTCTTTTTCCTAGGATGATGATGTCAGCTTGTACGAGGGGCATAACTAGAAATTGAGGGGTGTTAGATTTAAGACAAATGTCAGAGGCAGGTTCTTTACTCAGAGAGTGGTAAAGGCATGGAATGCCCTACCTGCCAATGTAGTTAACTCAGCCACATTAGGGAGATTTAAATATTCCTTGGATAAGCACATGGATGATGATGGGATAGTGTAAGAGGATGAGCTTAGAATAGTTCACAGGTCAGTGCAACGAAGGGCTTGTTTTGCGCTGTATTGTTCTATGTTCTATGTTCTATGAAATTCAAGCTTAAGAGACTTGTCAGCTGAAGCCAGAGTCACTAACTATGGAGTAATTAAAATCAGGCATACTGAAGAGGAGGAGTCCAGATATCAGAGGGTGTAGGGCTGGAGGAGATTACAGGGATAAAGAGGTAAGCTGCCATGGAGAAATTTGAAAACAAGGATAAGAATTTCAAAATTGAGCTGTTGCTTAATCAGGAGCCAATGTCGGTCTGCAAGCACTTTATGATGGGTTAATGTGACTTGGTGTAGTTACAATGTGGGCTACAAATTCTGGCAGAGGTGGGAAGGATCAAGTACACTGCCACCCCACCTTATCAAGTATCTTTCCTGTTTCCTACTTCAACATCTTGGGAGCACAAGCTTCTACCCAATAGGTCTGATCCCTGATTAGAATTAGACATAATTGAGGCTGTTAGGGGATGAATTAACTGGCTGTGATTATTGTAACAATCAATATGATATCTTACAAATTTCCAGGTTTATTGGATTCAGTTCCATTGCTTGGCATTGTGGGATTTTGGACTTGGTCACTATCTGCCAGACTAGCTCGGATTCTCCAGCACTTTCTGTTTTTGTTTCAGATTTTCAGCATCAGCAATCCTTTGTTTTACTTTACTGGAAATGTGTATACCTAGCAGAGTTGGCCCTGTCATGTGACCACTTATGGGGATTGGCTATTCGGGGCCAGCTATGCTGCTACCAGAAATGTCCAGGATCAAACAGTTTTCTTCAGCAAGAACACTCCCCCCCACCACCACCACCCCCCCCCCCACCCCCCAGCCACCACCCGCTGTGTCCATAGATTAACAACCCTCTGGGTGAAGAAGTTCCTTCTCCGTTCTAAACCTGCTCCTCTAATCTTAAGACGGTGCCCTCTTGTCCTAGTTCCACCTACCAGTGGAAACATCCACCGACACCTAGAGGAGAAATGCCTCATATTCCATCTTGGGACCATGCAACCACACGGGATAAATGTGGATTTCAACAGCTTCCTCATTTCCCCTTCCTTCCACATTATCCCAGTCCCAACCCTCCAACTGGGCACCGCTCTGTGTACCTGCCCATCACTCCCTCCTCTGACCTATCACAATCTCCCTCATCTTCGTCCACCTACCTCCCAGCTACTGCCCCCCCAAACCCAACCCCATTTATCTCTCAGCCCTTATCCACAAGCCTCATTCCTGATGATGGGCCGATGCCTGAAACGTCGATTCTCCTGCTCCTTCGATGCTGCCTGACCTGCTGTGCTGTTCCAGCACTACACTCTCGACTCTGATCTCCAGCATCTGCAGCCCTAACTTTCTCCTCATGGAAACATCCCATGTATTTCTATTTTATTGATTCTCTTCATAATTCCCCTCATTCTTCTGAATTCCACTGAATATAATCCCACATGAATATGATTATCCACCATAGCACTCTCTTGGACAAATTCCCAAAAATAAAGTAATCAAATACCATAAATTAGCTTCCCAGGCCTGTCCCAGTTTCTCACCACTCGCTGGGCAAAAAGTATTTTCCTCAAATCTCCTCTCAACAGCCTGCTCTTCACCTTAAAATCACGACCTTTTGTTATTAACCCCACAACTAGGGAGAACAGCTGATTCCTGTCCCCTCACCCTGTCCATGCCGCTCACAGACTTACACTCCTCAATCAGGTCACCCATCAGCCTTTCCTGCTGTAAAGAAAACAACCTGAGCCTGTCTAGCTTCTCTTCATAGCTAAAGTGCTCCATCCCAAGCAACATCCTAGTGAATCTGGTCCTCTCCTCCTCCAGTGCAATTGCATTATTGCTATTATGTAGTGAACAGAACTGTGCATAATACTCCAGCTGTGGCCTAACTAAAGCTTTGAAGAGAAGGCTTGTATTATTTTAAGGTGGGGGGGGGATGGAACATCTGAGCATCATAGTCCAGTATCTTGATGGCAGGAAATGTTGATCAGGGTATGATGAATTGAGAAGGGTGATACATTGCGCATATGGTGGAAATTAAATATCAGGTGAAGATGTATTCACTGACCTTGTCTGCCTGTCTTATATGATCAAACTTTTTCCAACACTGCAGACAAGTCCTCAGGGTCACAGCTTGTAAGTTGACCACCTGGCCACCTACTCCTTTTCCTTTCTGAGCATGTTCCTTTACCCACTATCGGTCTCAATTACTAATAGAACATAGAACATAGAACATAGAACAATACAGCACAGAACAGGCCCTTTGGCCCACGATGTTGTGCCGAACATCTATCCTAGATTAAGCGCCCATCCATGTACCTATCCAATTGCCGCTTAAAGGTCGTCAATGATTCTGACTCTACCACTCCCACGGGCAGCGCATTCCATGCCCCCACCACTCTCTGGGTAAAGAACCCACCCCTGACATCTCCCCTATACCTTCCACCCTTCACCTTAAATTTATGTCCCCTTGTAATACTCTGTTGTACCCGGGGAAAAAGTTTCTGACTGTCTACTCTATCTATTCCTCTGATCATCTTATAATGTTGTATCTCTGGACCTTGGAACCTGCTCTATTTATTCAGCATCTATTTGCAGTCAGTTGTGACTTCTCTCTAGTGAATTCTGCTCCTTTTTAAGTAAGGCTGCCTTTAAGAAATACAGGTTGGTGTGGAATGCATGATAGCTACATATGCCTCTAGGTACATTCCTGGTGCTGTCAGCCAGCAAGTAACACTGGTTGCATTTGGCTAAATGCTGTAGTTGTACGAATGAGGAGGTAGCACAAATTCTTCATGCTGTCTGCCTCTAAAGGACTGGATATGAGTACAATGTGAACTGTCACTCCAAAAAGAAACACTACTTTAGCCCTTCAGATTGAATGTCTATATTCTGCTAGCTGATTGTAATTAGAGTCATAAAGTCTTACAGAATGGAAACCGACCCTCCCATTCAAATGGTTCACATCAACCAGACTCCCAAACCAAACTCGTCCCACTTGCCTGAGTTTGACCCAAATCCCTCCAAACCTTTCCTGTTCATGTACTTATCCACATGTCTTTGAAAAGTTGGAACTATACCTGCATCAACCACTTCCTCCGGCAGTTCATTCCACACATTTTACACATTTGTGTAAAAACGTTGCCCCCTTATCCTTTTTACATCTTCTCCTCTCACCTTAAAAGTAGACCCCCTATTTTTGAACTCCCCAACATGAGGGAAAAGACCCTTTGCTATCCACCTTATCCATGCCCCTCATGATTTTATACGCCTCTATAAGGTCACCTCTGAATCTCCTACTTGTCAAGTGAAAGAAGCCTCACCCTATCCAGTCTATTCTTATAACTCTAACCTTCGATTCCCGCCAAATGTTGGTAAATCTTTTTGAACTCTCTCCAATTTAATAAAATCCTTCCTGTAGCAAGGTGGCCAGAACTGTACACGGTACTCCAGAAGAGATCCTGTGCAACCCCAACATGAAATCCCAACTTCAAAATGCAAAGGTCTGAACAATGAAGGGAAGCATGCATAATGCCTTCTTAACCACCCTGCTTACCTGTGACACAAATTGCAAAGAATTATGTCTGAACCCCGAGATCCTTCCGTTCTAATTGTGGTTACAATAGGCTGCAAGAGCACTGCACACAGATAAAAGTCAGTCTGATTATTATCACGTAAAGGTAAAAGAGCGAGTCTCCATAGTCCCATTCAAGACAGATGACTCGTGATAAGATTAACCTGAAGGACACCATACCTCAGATGAGGAGTGAGATCGAGAATGCATTTCCTCCATAGTAACATCAGCTAGTGTGGCAATTGAACCCACACTGTTAACATTACTCGATGTTGTAAACTACCAGTCTAGGCAACTGAGCTAACTATGCCCAATTAACCCTGCTAGAGTGTAGCAGCATGGAGAAAGATGATTGTAATTTTCTCAGTTGAGAATAGCCTGACTAGTTTGAATGTCTAGGTGCACACATGAAGAATTGTTGCTTGCATTGCTGAAGGTCTGGGATGGCACAATGGCTCAGTGGTAAACACTGTTGCCTCACATCTCCAGGGACCCAGGTTCGATTCCACCTTTGGGTGACTGTTTGTATGGAGTTTGCAGACTTTCCCCATGCCTGCATGGGTTTCCAGCCACAGTCCAAAGATGTGCAGGCCATGCATGGATTGACCATGCTAAATTGCCCCATAGTGTCCAAGGATGTGCAGGCTAGGTGGATTAGCCATGGGAAATGCAGGGTGATAGGGTAGGGGGATGGGTCTGGGTGAGGTGCTCTTTGGAGGGTCAGTGTGGACTTGATAGGCTGAATGGCCTGCTTCCACACTGTGCAGACTCTATGACTGTGTGAACCTGTGGATCTGCACTGCAGGAAATCTCAGCCCCAGTATTCTCCTGAAATGTGTGCATGACCATGAAAGTTCACAAAGGTCACTAATAACCAATCCTCATTATCATTCCCTACTAATGCTGTGCAAAGACAAAATATTCATTAGACCATAAACCATAGGATCAGATGTAGGCTATTCAATTTAATAAGTCTGCTCCACCATTCAATGAGATCACGTTCAATTCCATTTCCTTCCCTTTTTGCCATAACCCATGATTTCCTTACTGACTAAAAATGGCGATGGCGAAGTCAGCAAATATTGGCTTCTGAGTGCAGGACTTGGCCATTCATGGCTCACACAACAGCTTCTGCCGCATCCATAAGGCTTCATCATTGTCTACCAGCTCAGTAACGTTTCTTTCCTTTTGCTTGCCGTGGGCCTCCTCCTAATGTCCTCCTGTGGGAGGCTGAGGCCCCATGAATCTCCTTCTCCCTCCATGTTGGGTGGCAGCATTGAAAAACAAGCCAGGACCCGTCAGTCAATGTCCAAGGTGGGAGGAGGTACAGAACCCAGGCAGCGCGACCGTCTCCAGTTCGGAAATGGCAGACACAGAAGCAATTTGTCAATGATGGTAGAAAAGGAGCACATTGCCAGGACCCGGGGAGAATGTCAGGGAGCAACGACTCGAGGAACCCAGAGGGTGAAGTCTACAGAGAGGGAAAGATGAACTTTTGAAGCTGTTTCAGGTTTAGAAATATCAATTCAACATTCAGAATTTTACCATTTATATAAATTGTTCAGTAAATTATTCTGTAATCCAAGATGGCTTCTGAATGTGGCAACATTGTCCACTTTTCACTCTACCTAGGTACAAGTGACAATATTAAATAAATCTAAATCTAAATCTAAAAATCTGTCTCTCTCAGCCTTGATTATACTTAAAAAAGAGTCCTTTGCAGTAAAGAATTACAAGGATTCACTACCCCCTGAGAAAAGAAATTCCTCCGGAACTCTGTCCCAACTGGGAAACCCCTTACTCTGAGGTTATGTGCAATGGCCCCAGACTCTCCCATAAAGGGAAACAACCTCTTAGCTCCTACCTTGTCAAGTCTGTTCAGACTCTTATTGTTTCAATAAGATTGCCTCTCATTCATACAATTCTGCATTATCAATATCCTGGGGATTACCATTGATCAGGAACAGAACTGGATTATCCACATAAATACAATAGCTACAAGAGCAAGAGTCCAGGAATCCTGCAGTGAGCAATTCAACTTCTGACTCTCCAAAGCCTGTCCGTCTACAAAGATCAAGTCAGGAGCATAATGGGATACTCCCCATTTTTTTAATCTGTCTAAGAATCTTTCTGGTTTCTGTGATTTGAATAAATTTCTCCAATCTTCCTTAGACTATAAGAAACATATTCCAAACATATGAGTTGAAGCAGAAGTAAATTATTCAACCCCTCAATTAGTAGAAAACTGTCACTTCTGGAACTTTGAAATCAGAATTCATCAGAGACAGAATTGTTAGTGGTGTTATCAATGAGTCCGTTTTATCAATGAAGAAATGTGAAAACCTTCATTTCGGAGGTTCTGATTGTTAAAAAAACATGACAAGGCTAGCAAGCGGCAAAGAGATATTTTTAAACTTTGCATTCAAACTTTTAAACTCTGGTTCTACAGTCATACTGTATGATATTCTTACAGTAAAGAAATAAATAATGTTAACTGTATTGCGTTACTCCTTTCAAGGTTCTATTTCAGCTCAATAGTAAAACAGAATCAGAACAATCAGAATGTTGGTTCCCACCTTGTGCAAATCAACTAGGAGAAAGTGAAGGCTGGAGATGCTGGAGATCAGAGCTTAAAAATGTGTCGCTGGAAAAGCGCAGCAGGTCAGGTAGCATCAAAGGAACAGGAGAATCGACGTTTTGGGCATAAGCCCTTTTTCAGGAATGATTCCTGAAGAAGGGTTTATCCCCGAAACATCGATTCTCCTGTTCCTTTGATGTTGCCTGACCTACTGCGCTTTTCCCGCAACACATCTTTAAGCTCCCACCTTGTGCAGCCAAGATGGAGGCTTTCCCACCTCCACGTGTGAAATGGACGTTCTCCTGTGCTTCAATGCTTCAACACAAAGCACAACTCCTTGAACAACCTCTAAAATAAACTTCTCCGGCTGTGGCCTTACAACGTCTTCCTGGCAAAGTCAGGGTTTAAATTATGCGAAGTTCAATCATTGAAAAGTCTTAAATCCTCTGAACACCTTTGCCGATTAGAGTCTTTCTTCTAATTTTTAAAATTAGTTTTCTGTTCACTTAAACGAACTCTGCAAGTTTTTCAATGCAGTATCATCATTGGACATTTTTTTTTTGCCCTTACTCTATCTTCAGGTTGTGCCTCGCAATCTAATCACAATGGCAGCAAGGCCAGTGAATCATGCCGAGTTTGTGTGCACTTCAGATGGGGGGCCCTGAAACCAGGATGGGGGGGGGAGTGGTGAGGGTGTTGAGTTGGGGGGAACCCACTTCAGCACACAGTACAATTGCTGGAGCACATTAAACTTCAGCAGTTTCTCAACTTTGTGGCACACTCCCCTCTCCTCATCTCTCCCCCTCCCCTCCTGACCAGGAACTGCTGGTTCAATCAGAAGGCTAACACTTGAACAACAGGAGTTGGGACCAAGCCAATAGGTGCAATGATGAATGTGTACCCTCTTAGCCATGAGGTGTGTGGGAGGGAAGTATTGCTGAGGAGGCAGCCAGAGTTGATTTTAGTAGGGCATTGTGTTGCTGCTGTAGGGGCCCTTTCAGTTACTGGACCTGAAACATGTCCAAAAACTGAGCTCCCTCTCTTGCAATCCAGTAGAGCCTGCTGGGAGAATTCCAGAGTTTATCTGGCTGTTTCATCACAACCATCAGCAACAAAAGGCTAGCAGAGGCAGAAAGAAGTCTTCAACCCGCTTCTCAAATAGCTCACTCAAATAGCTCACTTGCGCTCTGTGCAGACCATCTTTCAATTTTCCGACCATAGGCCAAATGGCACGGCAGCAGGAAGGGCCGCGATAATCCCAACTCCAACTCACCACATCCCTCCCTCTCTAAGTCTGGGGACATAGGCCTGTCCTTTATCTTGTAGCCTGTCCTGGGGCATTTTTGTACCAGGTCCGGTTACTTTGACTCAACCTCAGATACAGGCAGTGTATACCGGATCATGGCCTGCTTCTTGCACCCAGAGCATCTCGGAAGAAATTCATCCTCTTTCCCGGGCAGTAAAGGCATCAAGGCTGCAACATCCACTGTGTCATCTCAGACTCCAAGGTTTCTTCGACGCTAGGCAACGGGGGAGAACACATAGGTTCTGACAGTCTTGCCAGCTGTTCTGAGGGGCTAGGTATGTTTTGCTCCTATCCCTTTTGCAAGTTTTCAGTTTTCATGTGTCCACATATGCATGTTCAGTACTGTTTTACCTATCCGAACCTTGTATGTTACTGGACTTGACCTCATGTTGACCATGCCTCTTACCCATATAGGGCCATTCCCGTGGTTCCTACATCAAACTTCATCCCTGAAGAAACTGTCTTTCTCGCTTAGTGAAGACTTATAGCCAGCATTGGTGTTCCTATTGCCATTTCACCCTTTCCCCCAGGTCCAGGTGTGGAGTCTTCTCCCCATTAGCAAATCTGCTGGAGTTATCCCTGTAGTTTGCTACCTAGTGAAGCTGTAGGCTGTATCTTTAAGCCTGCTCCTTCAAATTTGGATAGCTCTTTCAGCCAGACCATTGAACAATGGTTAGTGTGGAGCAGTCCTTCCATGCCAAATACCATTCGATTTTAGGAAATACTAGTACTGTCCATTCTGCAAACTGGACTGGTTTGATGCTTTCTTCCTTTTCCAATGTCTTGATTTAGAGCCATAGAGTCATAGAGATGTACAGAACACGGAAACAGACCTTTTGCTCCAACTCGTCCATGCCGATCAGTTGTCCTAATTTAATCTAGTTCCACTTGCCAGCACTTGGCCCATATGCCTCTAATCCCTTCCTATTCATATATCCATCCAAATGCCTTTTAAATGTCAAAATTGTACCAGCCTCCACCACTTCCTCTAACAGCTCATTCCATAACGTGCCACCTATTGTGTGAAAAAGCTGCCTCTTAGTCTGTTTTATTTCTTTCCCTCTCACTCTAAACCTATGCCCTCTAGTTCTGGACTCCCCACCTGGGAAAATTTGTCTATTTATCCTATCCATACCGCTCATCATTTTACAAACCTCTATAAGGTTACCCCTCAGCCTCTGGCGCTCCAGGAAAAACAGCCCCAGCCTATTCAGCCTCTCCCTATAGCTCCAATCCTCCAACCCTGGCAACATTCTTGTAAGTATTTTCTGAACCCTTTCAAATTTCACAACATCCTTCTGATAGGAAGGAGACCAGAAGTGCACCTTACTTTTGCCCATAAGGCAAATATCACTGTGTGGAATTGATTCCTGGTTAACATGTAAGGTGGCTTTGCTCTTTTGGTAGTCCCTAGATCTTCCTGAAAACCTTCCAGATATTTAATTAAGACTTTATTCAGACAGCCATTTTCTGATCAAAAACTGTTGAGCCAATCAAGGTTAATCTTTCTCAACCAATTTCACCCCATCTGGCTTAGGCATGAGTCTTATTGAACCTGCTACTTCTCATAGGAGACCTGAACTGAGTTGGACCCTTAATCTGTATAGGTTCCCCAGTTTTGGTTCTCAGCCTAGCTGAGGCCTTGTCCAAGGATTGGAATCCAGAGAGAATTTTGGTAAAGAATTCTGCAATCACTGATACAGCAACACCAGTATTGACCTCCATCTGAACTGGGTATCTATTTAACCAGACTTTTATTTTTATTGGTTCTGATTTGGATGTTAAGCAATTCAACTGTTTCAAGCCAGATGTAGGTGGACCTTTGAGGCTGTGCTCTCTCCTGGATACAGCGGTATGAGTTCTCTTACTCAACTCAGTTCTACTGGAGCTGTTTTACAGTCACAAGTCAGCAATGGCTTGCTGATCTGGTTCCTGAAGAAAATGTTAACCATTTTGGCCGAAGCTTGGCTTTGTTTTAGGGTTTTGCTGTGGGCTGACCTAGAGTCCCTCTGTTCAAGGTATGCCCTTGAGTGTGGCTACACAATTACCTTCACTCAAGTGGTGGTCCCCAAGCCCAGTTGGCCTGGCGAGGGTGTCCACTTCCATTGGCACATCCTGTAACTCATATGCTCCACTTGCCACATTTTCTAATGATAAAACCAGTTGTTGTGTCCGTTTGCAGTCCAGCTGTGCTTCATTATTAGGCGCTTTTGCATGGTTACATCATTGATCCCACTCACCTAATGGTCACTCAGCATTTCTGTAAGGGTTAAACCAAAGTCACATGCCTCTGCTAGTCATCTTAATCTCGTCAAAAATCCCGACACGGATTCCCCTGGTTCTCGAACTGCCAAGTAAAACTGATAGCATCTCAGAATTAGTGGAGGCTTGGGGTCGTAATATTCCTAAACTAAATCTGTCAACTCTTGAAAGGGTTTAATTGTTCTTTGAACTCTTTATCTTCTGTTGACGAATACTAGATTTCTACATTTCCCTGCTTGCACTTTTCTGTTACTGTATTTTCACTGATTGACACAAAACATAGCACTGTGCAATAAAATGATTTCAGGTGGAAGATATTAAGCAAGGCACTTGGTAGCACAAAGGTTCTCCTTTTAAAAGATAATAAAAGTATAATCTGGCTTGTATCTCCAATTATTAAACAAACACACACAATTAAGATGAAATTTGACTTAATTTTATTGGTAAGTACTAATACATTTTCTGAATATTGCCTCTGATTTATGGTACGATGTATTATTTATGAAATAAAAAATACACAATTGTCTTGGGTCATAAATTAAAATGATATGAAATCACAAGCACATGTTACTTCAATCGTCCTGACAACGAAAGATTAATGATGTTCTAACTTAAATAAGGGGTCTCCGCTTGAAATATTCATTTGTTTCTTTTGGCAACTGAAACTGCTTGATCTGCTGACTGTTGTTAGTATTAGGTCTTTCATGATTTTTTTCTGTTTAATCTTATTCTTCTTCCATGTAATGCTGTGATTGGAAATCACCTGAAATTCGCTACCAAATTCATCGCAGGCAAGGGCATTAAATTCCCCTTGCCAATTTTAATTACAGTTGTAAACCAAGAAAAACATTTTCTATTTTAAATATATGTTCTGCAATATTTGTTGAGTATTCAACATTGGCTTCACAATTTAATTGTTGGGGAGACTTTTGAGTAAAAAGCATTGATCTGCAGGTGCCATCTGCCAACAGCAGAGATTCAGCATTTTCCATCCATTTATGAAATGTCACAGTATGAGTATTCACTCAATTTGCGTCAAATGTTCTATGACAATGTTTTATTCAAAGATGAAGTGGCAAAGAAAGTACATAGTTACCACAGACACTGTTGGTTTGGAGTTCATATCCTTTAATTTAGACATCTTTTAGACATTAGTTACAGTGCAAACCAGAATTTAACTGACAAGCAGAACCAAAGAAACAGTGACTGGCACATCAGCTTTTCGTCCTCGTAGCTTCATTTTTTAAAAATTATTTTTCTGACCATCCCCTTCAGAGATCTTACTACACATTGCTCGAGCAAATGAAATGTGGATCACAAGAGGGTGTGAAGCTTAGATGCAAGGTCAATTCCTATGCAGCACTACAAAGTTAGAGATGACATCCAACTTGATTTTATGCAGTCTATAGATTGGAGGTAGTGCAGGGTTATGTCAAGATACCACTCCCCGCCTGGCTAAAATGTAATGTGGAGAGACGGCCCACAATCTCAACAGCTGTCTTTTGTAATAATATGATGATGTTAGAGTGTCATTGCTTTAAGAGGAGACTCTCATCCCTATCTCAGGCAGAAGTTGAAAGGGTTCAGAAAAGATTCACAAGAATGGTGTCAGGGTTGGAGGATTTGAGCTATAGGGAGAGGCTGAATAGGCTGGGGCTGCTTTCCTTGGAGCATTGGAAGCTGAGGGGCGACCTTATAGAGCTTTATAGAATCATGAGGGGCATGGATAGGGTACATTTCCTGGGGGTGGGAGAGTCCAGAACTAGAGGGCATTGGTTTAGGGTGAGAGGGGAAAAGTTTAAACAGGACGTAAGGGGCAACTTTTTCATGCAGAGGGTGGTGCATGTATGGAATGAACTGCCAGAAGAAGTGGTGGAGGCTGGTAGAATTCCAAAACTTAGAAGGCACCTAGATAGGTATATGAATAGGAATGGTTTAGAGACAATGGGCCAAGTGCTGGCAAATGGGACTAGATTAGGTCAGGATATCTGTTTGACATGGATGAGTTGTACTGAAAAGTCCCTTTTGGAACATTCATCTCTATGACTCGATGGCTCTAAGTCCCTTAGACAGCTACCAATTAATTGGATTGTCTGGCAGTGTTGTCAATCTAGCAGTGATGTAAGAGTGTTGGGTATTGTTGGGAGTACAGGCAATCCCACCAAGTCAAGGGGCCCAACTAACTCCAGGATTAAGATTCTCAACAAGTAGGTATTCAATGTTTATGGGGGGCCTGGTTCTAGAGGCTGGGGAAAGGTTATCAGGGAGCTGGGGGCCTTGTCTTGAGTGGGAGAATGTAGATGGCTGACTCCAGTGGGCCTAGGGAATCTACCAAGGAAGTTCTTTCCTTTGCTTAACTCCATTGGTAAAGTTGCACACATACTGTGAGCCTCCCTGCACCACAGGTAAAGTCACCTTTGGTGCGGCATGGTGGCTCCGTGGTTAGCACTGCTGCCTCACAGAGCCCGGGTTCGATTCCAATCTCGGGCGACTGTCTGTGTGGAATTTGCACTTCTCCCCATGTCTGCATGGGTTTCCTCTGGGTGCTCCTGTTTCCTCCCACAATCCAAAGATGTGCAGATCAGGTGAATTGGCCAAGCTAAATTGCCCATAGTGTTCAGGGATGTGTAGGTGAGGTGCATTAGTCTGGGGTAAGTGTAGAGGAATGGGCCTGGATGGTTTACTCTTCAGAGGGTCAGTGTGGACTTGTTGAGCTGAAAGGCCTGTTTCCACACTGTAGGGAATCTAATCTAATTTTAAAGTGGTGGTTAGCCAACTGAGAATCTTAATAGACCAAAGAGTGGGCAGCTCACCCAACTAACTGCCAAGCCATGTAAATTCTCAGACAGATTAGGGCCAGCTGGGTAGGTATCAAGGCACGAGAAGAAAACAATGTGTAGACAGCACACTGGCACACTTTATTTTTAACAGCCTCAGTAAAAGGAATAAGTAGGTATTGGTATTAATGCAATTCTCCTTTTGCTGGCCTGCATTACCTGTAACTAAAACACTTACAACCAATTTTACTTTTACAGCTGGCTCCTTTTCCTTTTATAATGCTCTGTTTAATAGCCCACTAATTCTGAAACCATGCTACCACATTGTGACATCTTTGTCAAGCAGTCTGCACGCTCGCTGCTACATCTTCACAGCTGTCGATCAATGTCACATTTACAAATAAAATGCTTAGTTTCTTCAAGGACCAGTTCAGCCAATGAAAGATAATGGTATCAGGCAGTAAGTTCTGCTGCTAGCACAATGAGGTTATAAGTAGGAATTGAATGTCAGAAAGTCAAGTGGAAAGTGGCAGAAAAATAAATGTCAATTTCAGATATTAAAAAGTAGTGAAATTTTATCCAGTGAGGGACAGCATTGAATGATAGAATAAAATCAGAGTAAATCAAGCAGCATAGATATTGTTTGTTCAGCCCATTGTATTTCTGTTTGATCATCAGAACTCTCCAATTTGACTACTCCCCTGAGGTTTCCTCATGACACAGCAAATCATTTTAATTCAAATACAGATCCAAATTCCTGTTGAAAGTTATGATTGAATTTGCTCACACAGTAAGGCCATTCATATTTTAAAACCAATATCATTCATTTTACTATACTTTTGGTTGTGGACTGAAGAGAGTTATTTTTAAAAGCAAGGATTGTTGAAGGATTGCTGTGCATTTAAAAACACAAAAGCCTGACACTCATAGTAGGTACTGTATGCCTTCCTTGAAGATCTCCAGCATCTGCAGACCTCATTTTTTACTGTTTATAGAGCTGTTCATTTGAGTAGTCCTAACAGCCTTGTTTGCAGACGAGCTGGAGACAAGTGATAAGTAAGAATGGAGTTTTGGCTTGTAGCAAAGAGCTGATTGGTCTGTTTTCTAGTGACCAGTTATTGGTGATAATGACTTACTGCCCGTCAACAACTATGTGATTAACTCCGAAGAAACTGAAAAGCTTAGGGTGTGAATGTTTTAGCACAAAACATCAGACCTCCAGAGGAGAAGGAGTTGTTTTTGCTCTGCACTAAAATAAGCATCTCAAACCTGAAGACAGCCTACTTATTCCCCTTTCCAGTTACAGTTCAAGTTGTGACTTTGAAGTAATAAGTCAAAGCTCTTTCTAAGTAGAGTCAGTCACTCTGTACCTCCTGCAAACAGGCAAAAGTATCTAGAGAAGGAAGCTTGAGAAGCAGTATTCTGATTAGTACAAGAATTATCTCAGCAAACCTTGTGGATAGGGCTCCCTGACCTGCTTTCCAAGTTTTTCCCTCCACCTATAACATCCAAGTTTTTTTTTCTGTGTGTATGTTTGTGAGTGTGTGTGCAAGTGCATGTAAAAGATAATTTATAAGGGAATTAGACTTTTAATTAGTAGAGTTACATGTTGATGATTCATAATTGTTTACCTGTAGCTAGAATCTATTTATTTCAAGTAAATAGTCATTCTTGCTAAGTACAGAAACCCGGTCTGTGTTTTTTGTCAACCTGCGTCGAAAGAAAAGTACGTTGGGGAATTCTGAACATATTTAAAAATCTTTAGCTTCTAGTGCACTACCCTAATGAGGTATAACAATATGAGCTCAAAACTGGAAGCATTATAAAAATTCTTTACAACCTCCTTTTGACACTTTTGACAATTATCTTAAATCTGCATTCTCTGGTCATTGGATCTCCTGCCAGAGTAAACAAATCATTGAATCGTTATTGTACAGAACGTGCCAGAGATTTAATCACAAGGCAGACAACAGGTTTTCTTAGTAACTAAATATCTATACTTGGGTATGCCACCACATGCTTTTTAACATTTCTAAAATTTACCACTAATTAATAAGGGAATATGAATCAATAAATTAATGAATGAATAAATAATTTTGGGTCATTTCCTTATAGTTATTTAAGATTCTATTTGAGAAAAAAGACAACTCTTGCAAAACAGCCTGAAATTGTGAATCTATTATCTCACGCCAGAATCCTAACAGCTAATAGCTATAATTATTGTTTTCACATTATGTTTTGTCTTTATATTGCCATTATGCTCTCCTTTCTTCTCGTAGGATGTAAAGATAAAGTTGCTATAATCATACCAGTCCACTGGGATGCTGTCTCAGGTGCTGGTGGTTTAACCTGAGGGTCACAACACCTTAGGTGAGGGGAGTGGTTGAGCAGGAGAGCCCTTTGAGGTAATCTCAGCAAGGGATTTCAACCCTTGTTGACATCACTCTACATTGCAAAACAGCCATCCAGTTAGCAAGCTAACCCCTCAAAAGATGACAAGCAAGATGACAAACGTTGACAGAAAATCAACATGAATAAAATCAAGTTGGAGTCTCATATTCTTTTCTCCCTCGCCACAGTGCATAACCAGAACACTTTCTCCTGCTGACAGGTTTGCAGCTCAGAAGTGGGGTGGGGTCCATAAATTGGTTTGGATGACCTTCTCACTGGCTTCCCATCTGGCCTGACCTGTCCTCTATTTTATAGTGTAATGGATAAGACCAAAGTGTTCAATATCATTCGATAGCATTACCAACACTAATTTCCTCGTTATTAGTGGGTTGCCATTAACCAAAGCTGAACTGGATCAGCCACATAAATGCTGTAACAGCAAGAGCAGATCAGAAGTTAGGAATTCACCTGGTGAATCCCCAAAGACTGTTTATGATCACAAAACACAAGTCAGGAGTGTGATGGAATACTCCCCATGTACCTGGATAAGTTCAGCGCCAACAAAAACTCAAGAAGCTTGATACCATCCTGGACAAAGCAGCCTGACTGATTGCTACCCAATCTACAGCACCAACCTTTCACTCCTTCTACCATTGAACACAGTAGCAATAGTAGGTATCCTCTACTGCAGGAACTCATCAAGTTTCCTTCAACAGCAAACTCAAACTCACAATCTCTGTCAACTAGAAGGCCAGGACAACAAACACAAGGGTATACCACCATGTGAAAGTTTCTTCAAGTCACAAACTATTCTGACATAGAATTATATCACTGTCCTTCACTGGCACTGTATTACAATCCTGGAACATAAGAATTGTCGTGGTTCAAGAAGGCAGCTCACCACCACCTCCTCAAGAGTGATTAGGGATGGGCATAAATGCTTTCTTTCCCCCCAGTAACATACACCTTCTGATAAAGAACTAAATAAACTTGCAATAACCAGACTTACAACTGGAAACTAGTGAGATTGATTCAAAATTTATTGTCAGAAAGAGAGTGTTGAAGTATAAAGAAATCAAAATGTTAAGGATATTTTAAAATTTGTAGTTGATGAAGAAAAGCAAACATGAAAGAAGCCACTTTGAAGCCCATGACTTGTGAAGCACTTCCACATGGAGTGTATCTTGGGTATATCAATAAGAAGACAACAAACAGGATTTTACAGAATCGAAATTGGCTCCAGGAAATTTCACTTTTCATGGAAAAGAATTAATGCTTCAATGTGGAATTGGGCAAATGTTTTACAGAATTAAAGTTATTGCATACTATTTTATTTTCTTCCTGTTCTCCATTACAATGGAATCCAAAGCCAGAATCGAAATGAGCTTAATTCCACTATTTTGCCAATTAAAAATGTCATTCTTCTTACTCTCACTGGATGTGTCACTCAGATATGAGCTTCTGTGCTAAATTTGAGAACCATCAGCTGATGGTCCGATTCTTAAAGGAACTTCACAATGCTCAAACTCCATTACTACATATAATTGATATTATCAGTTTTCAATAATAAATTCAACAAATTTAGATTGTAAACTCTGCCCCATTTTCAGAATCAATGAATGATTTTAACACAGAAGGAAGCCATTTGGCTCATTGCATCTGTTCTGGCTTTCCATTCTTCCTTTTTCAACAAAGACCTCTCAAATCTGCTTTCAGTGCATGCTAGATCCAAACCATTTGCTGCAATGAAATACTTATCCTCAAATTGCATTGTATCACTTGCGAATTGTCTGAAATCAGTACAAACTGGCTCTCAATCTTTCCATCAATGTGAACAGTTTCTCCCCATCAATTCTTTCCAGTTGCTACCTAATTTTAAAAATCTCCTCTCAGCTTTGTCCTATGCAATATAATAGCTACAATATGTCTACATATCTCAAGTTCCTCATCCCTGGAACCACTGCCACGAATCTAATGCACTCTCTTTTTCCAAAGCCTTCCAAGCTAAACCTACCTAAAGTATGGTCCTCACACAGAAGGCAAAATACAGTTGAGGCTAAACCTATATTTTACATGTACTTAACATAACTTTCTTGCTAATTACCTAATAATAAAGCCTAAGTTGCTCACCATATGCTTTTTTAACCATTTTCTCATCCTGTCCTGCAATCAACAATGATTTATTAACATACATGCCCAGATTTGTCTGCTCTGAGGGAAATCACGCCTGGTAAATTTAAGAGAGTTCTTTGGGGAGGTAACAAGCAGGATAGATAAAAGGGAGGTAGTAGTTGTATTATATTTGGATTTCTACAAGGTATTCAATAACGTGGTGCACATAAGGCTATTTAATACTATAAGAGCCCATTGTGTTGTGGAACTATATGAACATGGTAAAGGATTGGCTAATTAATAGAAGGCAGACAGTTGGGATAAAGAGGGCTTTCTGATATTGTCAACTTGTAACTAGTAAACAATTCCTCCGCTGCATTCGCCTCCACACCTACTTCTTCAACCAGGATTCTCGCCTACCCTCTGATGACCCCTTCTCCAGCCTTCAACACACCCCATCCACCTAGACACCCTGTGCTGGCCTCTTACCTGCCCTCAATCTCTTCATAGCCAACTGCCGCCGCGACATTAACCGCCTCAACCTCTCCAGCCCTCTCACCCACTCCAACCTCTCACCCTCGGAACATACAGTCCTCCACTCCCTCTGTCCCAACCCCAACCTCACTATCAAACCAGCAGACAAAAGAGGCACGGTAGTAGTTTAGCGCACCGACCTTTACACCAGCTAAACACCAGCTCGTGGACACCTCCTCCTACTGCCCCCTTGACCATGACCCCACCTCCCACCACCACACCATCATCTCCCAGACCATCCATAACCTCATCACCTCAGGGGATCTCCCATCCACCGCCTCCAACCTCATAGTCCCACAACCCCGCACCGCCCATTTCTACCTCCTGCCCATAATCCACAAACCTGACTGCCCCGGCCGACACATTGTCTCAGCATGCTCCTGCCCCACTGAACTCATCTCTGCATACCTTGACACGGTCCTGTCCCCCTTAGTCCAAGAACTCTCCACCTACGTTCGGGACACCACCAACACTCTCCACCTCCTCCATGATTTTCGCTTCCCCGGTCCCCAAAGCCTTATCTTCATTACGGACATCAAATCCCAGTACACCTCCATCCCCCATCACGAAGGACTCAAAGCCCTCCGCTTCTTCCTTTCCCGCCGTACCAACCAGTACCCTTCCACTGACACCCTCCTTCAACGGACTGAACTGGTCCTCATTCTGAACAACTTCTCTTTCCAATCCTCCCACTTCCTCCAAACTAAAGGAGTAGCCATGAGCACCTGCCTGTCTCTTTGTAGGATATGTGGAACAGTCCATCTTCCGCAGCTACACTGGCACCACCCCCCACCTTTTCCTTCGCTACATCGATGACTGTATCGGAGCTGTCTCATGCTCGCACGAGGAGGTTGAAAAGTTCATCCACTTTACTAACACCTTCCACCCCGACCTCAAATTTGCCTGGACCATCTCAGACTCCTCCCTCCCCTTCCTAGACCTCTCCATTTCTATCTCGGGCGACCGAATCAACACGGACATTTGCTATAAACTGACCGACTCCCACAGCTACCTAGACTACACCTCCTCCCACCCTGCCCCCTGTAAAAATGCCATCCCATATTCCCAATTCCTTTGTCTCCACCGCATCTGCTCCCAGGAGGACCAGTTCCAATACCGAACAACCCAGATGGCCTCCTTCTTCAAAGACCGCAGTTTCCCCTCAGACGTGGTCGACGATGCTCTCCACCGCATCTCCTCCACTTCCTGCTCCTCCGCCCTTGAGCCCCACCCCTCCAATCGCCACCAGGACAGAACCCCACTGGTCCTCACCTACCACCCCATCAACTACCATATACATTGTATCATCCATCATCATTTCCGCCACCTCCAAACGGACCCCACCACCAGGGATATATTTCCCTCCCTTCTCCTATCAGCGTTCCGAAAAGACCACTCCCTCCGTGACTTCCTCGACAGGTCCACAGCCCCCACCAACCCAACCTCCACTCCCGGTACCTTTCCCTGCAACTGCAAGAAATGCAAAACTTGTGCCCACCCTTCCCCCCCCACTTTCTTCCCTCCAAGGCCCCAAGGGATCCTTCCATATCCGCCACAAATTCACCTGCACCTCCACACATATCATTTACTGCATCCACTGCACCTGATGTGGCCTCCTCTATATTGGGGAGACAGCCTGCCTACTTGCGAAACATTTCAGAGAACACCTCTGGACACCCAGACCAACCTACCCAACCACCCTATGGCTCAACACTTCAACTCCCCTTCCCACTCCACCAAGGACATGCAGGCCCTTGGACTCTTCCATCGCCAGACCATAGCAACATGACGGTTGGAGGAAGAGTGCCTCATCTACCATCTAGGAACCCTCCAACCACAAAGGATGAACTCAGACTTCTTCAGTTTCATCATTTCCCCTCCCCCCTACCTTGTCTCAGTCTCAACCCTCGAACTCAGCACCACCTTCCTAACCTGCAATCTTCTTCCTGACCTCTCCGCCCCCACCCCCACTCCAGCCTATCACCCTCACCTTAACCTCCTTCCACCTATCGCATTTCCAACGCCCCTCCCCCAAGTCCCTCCTCCATAGCTTTTATCTTAGCCTGCTGGACACACTTTCATCATTCCTGAAGAAGGGCTCATGCCCAAAACGTCGATTCTCCTGTTCCTTGGATGCTGCCTGACCTGCTGCACTTTTCCAGCAACACATTTTCAACTTGTAACTAGTGGTAAACCACAGCAATCAGTGCTGGGGACGCATTTATTTATATGTTAATGGATTGGATGACAGAATTAAATGTACTGTAGCCAGGTTTGCAGATGTCACAAAAATAGATGAGGATGACACAGACTCTGCAAATGGATACAGGCAGATTAAGTGAATGGGCAAAAACTTGGCAGATGGAAGATAATGTGGGGAAATGTGAGACTCTGTACTTTGGCAGGAATGATACAGTATTATTTAAATTGAAAAATGTTACAGAAAGCTATATAATAAAAGGATGTGGAAGCCCTCATCCATGAATCACAAAAGGTATTACATTTCATCTGCAAGCACTGATGTGCCACAAGGATAGGTGCTGAATCCACTGCTTTTGCCATTTATATGTATGATTTGGATGTGAATGTAGGAGGTATAGTTAGTAAGTTTGTAGATGACACCAAAATTGAAGATGTAGTGGACATCGAAGAAGGTTACCTCAGAGTATAACAGGATCTTGATCAGATGGACCAATCAGCCGAGGAGTGGCAGATGGAGTTTAATTTAGATAAATGTAAGGTCTCCATTTTGGAAAGGCAAATCTGGGCAGGACTTATACACTTAATAAGGGCCTGGGGAGTGTTGTTGAACAAAGAGACCTTGGAGTGAAGATTCATAGCTCCTTGAGAGTGGAATCACAGGTCGATAACATAGCGAAGAAGGCATTTTTTATGCTTGTTTTATTATTCAGAGCATTGAGTGTAGGAGTTGGGAGGTCATGTTGCAGCTGTGGAGGACATTGGTTAAGCTACTATTGGCATTCTGTGTGCAGTTCTGGTTTCCTGCTATAGTAAGGATGTTGTGAAGCTTGAAAGGGTTCCGAAAAGATTTACAAGGATGTTGCCAGGGTTGGAGGGTTTGAGCTATAGGGAGAGACTAAATAGACTGTGGCTAATTTTTCTGGAGTGTCAGAGGCTGATGGGTGACCTTATAGAGGTTTATAAAATCATGAGGGTCATGGTTAGAATAAATAGACAAGGTATTTTCCCTAAAGTGGAGGAGAAAAAAACTAGATGGCATAGGTTTAGGGTGAGTGGAGAAAGACTTAAAAGGGATCAAACAGGCAACATTTTTAAGCAGAGGGTTGTGAGTGAATGGAATGTACTGCCAGAGGAAGTGATGGAGGCTGATACAATTGCAACTTTTAAAAGGCATCTGGATGGAAAGGGTTTAGAAGGATATGGGCCAAATGTTGGCAAATGGGAACTAGATTAGATTAGGATATCTGGTCGGCATGGACGAATTGAACAAAAGGGCCCGTGTCTCCATTATTCTATTTGTCCATTCTGTCAACTTGTCCACATCCTTTTGAAGTTCTATATTATCACCCTCACAGCCCATAATGATTCCAAGCTTTGTATCACTCACAAATTTTAAAATTGCTTCTTTTACATCAAGATCTGGGATTATTCTCGACAGTTGCATTTTCATAACCAAGCTAAAACATGCAATATAATATTCATTGGCTCTTCTTATCTTCTCATGTATATTCACAAAGAAGGAGGACATTGTAGCTGGGGATTTTAGTTGGATGATGAGGTTCTAGAACATGCTAAGATTAATAAAAGGAGATATTAGATGTTTTAGCAGGTATAAATGTGCATAAATCTCTAGGGTCTGATGATATGTATTCAAAGCTGTTATTAAGGCAAGATAGGAGATTGCTGGGGCCTCAACAGATATATTTAATACTTCACTGGCCACAGGTAAAGTGCCAGATGACTGGGGGATAGTTAATGTGATTCCTTTGCTCAAGAAAGGCAGCAGGGATAGACCAGATAATTACAGACTAGTTAACCTGACATCAGTGGTAAGGAAATTATTGGAAAAAAATCTGAAGAACAGGATTAATCAAAACTTAGAAATGCAGCAATTGGTCAGGGATAGTTAGGTGGAGATCTGTCCAAATTGAGTTTTTTGAAATTTATTCACAAGCATAATGCATTTGATGTGGTTTATGTGGACTTCAGTAAGGCCTTTGATAATGCCCCACATGGAAGATCAGTCCAAAAGGTAAAAGCCCAAAGATCCAAGGCAAGTTGGCAAACTGTATCCAAAACTGGCTAACCAATAACAGGCAAAGGGTGATGGTGGAAGGTTGTTTTATGATTGGAAGCCCAGGCCCAGGATCAACATTGTACCACGAGCATTGGTATTGGGAAATCTGCTGCTTGTTACAGGTACAGATAAATAAGTGGCTGACTGGCAGAAGGCAGAGAGTGAGGATAAAGGGGTATTTTTCAGGATGGCAACCAGTGACTGGTGGAGTAACCACAGGGGTCCATTTTAATATCAGAACTATTCATGTTCTACACTAATGCACTGGACAAAGGAACTGAAGACATTGTTGCTACGTTTCCAGTTGACACAAGGATAAGTAGAGGGACAGGCATTGTTTATGAAGTAGGGAAGCTGTAGAAGTATTTTGACAATCTAGTAGAGAAGGCAAAGAAATGGCAGTTAGAATTCAACATGGGATAGTGTGAGGTTATGCACTTTGGTAGGAAGAATAGAGGCATAAACTATTTTCTAAAGACTTCAGGTCAGCACGGTGGCTCAGTGATAAGCACTGTTGCCTCACAGTGTCAAGTATGTTGGGCTCAATTCCACCTTCAGGCAACTGTCTATGTCTCTCCCTGTTTCTGTGTGCATTTCTTTCAAGTGCTCCAGTTTCTTCCAACAATTCAAAGATGTGCAGGTTAGGTGGATTGGCCACGCCAAATTGTCCATAATGTCCAAGGATGTGCAGGCTAAATGGATTAGCCAATGGAAATGGAGGGTTGCAAGAACAGACTCGATGGGTGGGTCTGGGTGGTTTGGTGCAGACTCAATAGGCTGAATGACCTGCTTCCTCATTTTAGGGATTTTATGACTCTCAGAAATCTGAAGCACAACAGGAATTAGGAGATCTAGTTCAGAACTCTCTTAAGGCTAACATGCAGTTTCAGATGGCAATTGGGAATGGAAATACAATGTTCCAGGACATTGGTTAGGCCACTTTTGGGATACTGCGGTCAATTCTGGTCTCCCTGGGACAGGAAGGATGTTGTGAAACTTGAAAGGTTTCAGAAAAGATTTACAAGGATGTTGCCAGAGTTGGCGGGTTTGAGCTATAGGGAGAGGCTGAATAGGCTGGGGTTGTTTTCTCTGGAGCATCAGAGGCTGAGGGGTGACCTTACAGAGGTTTATTCAATCATGAAGGGCATAGATAGGGTGAACAGCCAAGGTCTTTTCCCCAGAGTAGCAGAGTCTAAAAATAGAGAGTATAAGTTCAAGGTGAGAGGGGAAAGATATAAAAGAGATCAAAGAGGCACTTTTTCACACAGAGGGTGGTACCTGTATGGAATGAGCTGCCAGAGGAAATGGTGGAGGCTGGTACAATTACATACATTTCAAAAGCATCTGAATGGGTACGTGAATAGGAAGGGTTTAATGGGATATGGGCCAAGTGCTGGAAAATGGGACTAGATTAGGTTAGGATATCTGTTCAGCATTGAACCAACGGATTTATTTCCATGCTGTGCAGCTCTATGACTCTATGCCTCTAGCATTCAGATGAATTTGGGATACTGTCACAGTTTTGGGTCCCATATTTTAATAAGTATATGCTGTCATGGAGGGAGGGAGGGAATAATTCTGAGGAGGTTTATAAGAATGATCCCAGGCATGAACAGTGAGGAGGGCTTCAGGACTTTTGTCTGTACTCGATGGAATTTAGAAGGATAAAGGGAAATCTCTTTGAAACTTAATACCGGGAGAAGCCTGATAGAGTGAAAATGGAGAAGATAATTTCATTCATAGAAGAGTTTAGGCCCGGAGGGCACACTCTCAGAGATGGCCTTTTAGCAATGAAATGAGACAGAATTTCTTCAGCTGGAGGGTGGTGAATCTGTGGAGCTCATTGCCACAGAGGGCTTCAGAGGCTAAGTTATTGAGTGTATTTAAGACAGAGATAAATAGCTTATTGATTAGTAAGCAGATCAAAACTTATGGAGAGAAGACAAAAAATTGGGTTGAGAAACATATCTGACATGATCAGATATTGGAGCAGACTTTAGAGGCCAAATGGCCTATCACTGCTCCTATATTTTCAGGTCTTATGTATGACTTGGATGTGAATGTAGAAGGTAAAATTAGTAAGTTTCAAATGACATGAAAATTATAGAATCATAGAGTCATAGAGATGTACAGCATGGAAACAGACTCTTTGGTCCAACCTGTCCATGCCGACCAGATATCCCAACCAATCTAGTCCCACCTGCCAGCACCCGGCCCATATCCCTCCAATCCTTCCTATTCATATACCCATCCAAATGCCTCTTAAATGTTACAATTGCACTAGTCTCCACCACATCCTCTGGCAGCTCATTGCATACACGTAAAACCCTCTGTGTGGAAAAGTTGCCCCTCAGGTCTCTTTTATATCTTTCCTCTCTCACCTTAAACCTAGGCCCTTTAGTTCTGGACTCCCCTACTCCAGGGAAAAGACTTTGTCTATTTATCCTATTCATGCCCCTCATAATTTTGGAAACCTCTATAAGGTCACCCCTCAGCCTCCGATGCTCCAGGGAAAACAGCCCCAGCCTGTTCAGCCTCTCCCTGTAGCTCAGATCCTCCAACCCTGGCAACATCCTTATAAATCTTTTCTGAACCCTTTCAGGTTTTACAACATCTTTCCGATAGGAAGGAGACCAGAATTGCATGCAATATTCCAACAGTGGCCTAACCAATGTCCTGTACAACCGCAACATGACCTCCCAACTCCTGTACTCAATACTTTGACCAATAAAGGAAAGCATACCAAACGCCTTCTTCACTATTCTATCTATCTGCGACTCCACTTTCAAGGAACTATGAACTTGCACTCCAAGGTCTCTTTGTTCACCAGGACCTTACCATTAAGTGTATAAGTCCTGATAAGATTTGCTTTCCCAAAATGCAGCACCTCACATTTATCTGAATTAAACTCCATCTGTCACTTCTCAACCCATTGGCCCACCTGGTCAAGATCCTGTTGTAATCTGAGGTAACCCTCTTCGCTGTCCACTATACCTCTGATTTTGGTGTCATCTGCAAACTTACTAACTATACCACTTATGCTCACATCCAAATCATTTATGTAAATGACAAAAAGTAGAGGGCCCAGCACCGATCCTTCTGGTACTCCACTGGTCACAGGCCTCCAGTCTGAAAACAACCCTCCACTACCACCCTCTGTCTTCTACCTTTGAGCCAGTTCTGTATCCAAATGGCTAGTTCTCCCTGTATTCCATGAGATCTAACCTTGCTAATCGGTCTGCCATGGGGAACCTTGTCAAACGCCTTACTGAAGTCCATATAAATCACATCTATTGCTCTGCCCTCATCAATCTTCTTTGTTACTTCTTCAAAAAACTCAATCAAGTTTGTGAGACATGATTTCCCACGCACAAAGCCATGTTGACTATCCCGAATCAGTCCTTGCCTTTCCAAATACATGTGCATCCTATCCCTCAGGATTCCCTCCAACAACTTGCCCACCACCGAGGCCAGGCTCACTGGTCTATAGTTCCCTGGTTTGTCTTTACCACCCTTCTTAAACAATGGCCAACCTCCAGTCTTCCGACACCTCACCTGTGACTATCGATGATAGAAATATCTCAGCAAGAGGCCCAGCAATCACTTCTCTAGCTTCCCACAGAGTTCTCAGGTACACCTGATCAGGTCCTGGTGATTTATCCACTTTTAACCATTTCAAGACATCCAGCACTTCCTCCTCTGTAATCTGGGCATTTTGCAAGATGTCACCATCTATTTCCCCACAGTCAATATCTTCCATATCCTTTTCCACAGTAAATACTGATGCAAAATATTCATTTAGTATCTCCCCCATTTTCTGTGGCTCCACACAAAGGCCACCTTGCTGCTCTTTGAGGGGTCCTATTCTCTCTCTAGTTATCCTTTGTCCTTAATATATTTGTACACTGTCTAATGCTGATCAGCTGGGCAGAGCAATGGCAGTTGGAATTTAATTCTGATATATCTGAGGTGATGCATTTTGGGTGGTCTAATAAGGGAAGAACATCCACAATGTATATAGGTTCCTAGGGAGCACTGAGGAACAAAGGGACCTTGTTGTACAAGTCCATGATCCCTGAATGTGTGAACACAGTTAGCTAGGATGTAGAAGAAGACATATGGGATGCTTCTTAAATGTCGCAAGAGTTCCTATGTCCACCACCCTGTCAGGTAGCATAGTCCATATTTCTGCACTGTCTTTAGCCAGGGCAGAATATAGGAGCATGGAAGTTTTGTTACACTCTTTAAAACATTGCTACGGCCACAGATGGAATACTGTGTGCAGTTTTGGTCGCCACACTATCGGAAGGACGTGATTGCACTGGAGTGGGTGCAGAGGAAATTCTCCAAGATGTTGCCTAGGACAAAAAGTGTCAGTTATGAGGAGAGCTTGGATAGGCTGGGTTTATTTTCCTTGGAGCAGAGGAGGCTGAGGGGGGATCTGATTGAGCTATAAGAAAATTATCAGAGGCATAGACAGAGTATATCATGTAAATCTCTTTCCCATGACAAACATGTCTAAGATCAGAAGGCATAAGTTTAGGGTGAGGAGTAAGTGATTTAGAAGAGATCTGAGTAAAGAAAATTTCATCCAGATGGCACAGAAATATGGAACATGCTCCCTGAGAGGCTGGTGGACATAGGTATTCTTGTGACATCTAAGAAGCATCTGGATGAGCAATTAAAAAGTCAGAGCATAGGGAGCTATTGACCAAATGTAGGTAAATGGGATTAGAGTAGCTTGGTGTTTGTTAGTTGGCATGGACAGAGGACCAAAGGGTCTGTTTCTATGTTGTATGATTCTACAACTGTATGACCAAGGATCATGACTAATAGTACTTCCTCTTTATTTACACAATCTAACATGACTTACTTTTTACTGTTCCTTACCTTGCTCCTATCCAAGTTTATATTCAAATAATTAATGCTTGCCATTTCAGGTCCTTACACCCTTCTTACACTCTATATAATTTCATTGTAAATTTGATCCTCTGTATCTTGCCTATTAGTTGGTGGCCAGTTGACTGCAGAGAAATAGGTGGAAAGGCAGGTTAATGGAGGGATGCAAACAGTTTACTGAGAGATCTTGAAACATTAAGTAAGTGGGGAAAAAGTTGGGAATTGGAGTAGAATGTGGGAAAATGTGAAGTTGTTCATTTTAGAATGAAGAACAAGGACCATGTCTAACTATTATTTAAATGGAGAGAAACTGCAGAAAGTCACAACACAAGGGACTTGTACTTGAAACAGAGAAAGCCAGCACATAGGTGCAGCAGGTAATCAGGAAGGTGAGAATGTTCATCCTTATTCAAGGAGGTGGGAGTATAAGATTAGGGAAGTTTTACTGCAACTACAGAAGGTGCTGGTGAGACCACACCTAGAGTACTGTAAGTGGTTTTGATCCCCTTATTTAAGATAAGATGTTATTTCATTGGAGGCAATTCAGAGAATGTTCATTAGGATGATCCCTGGTATAGCGGGATTGTCAACTGAGCAAAGGCTAAACAAATTGGAACTCTACTCACTGGAGCTTTGAAGATGAGAGGCGTTCTCAATGAAAATGCTAAGGGAATGTTTCCCTTCAGGGGAGAGTCTAGGACCAGAGGGGATAGTTTTACAATAAAGGGACACCAGTTTAAGACAGAGATGAGAAGGAGGGTTGTGACTCCTTTGGAACTTGCCATGGAGAGCTGTGAGGGCAGAGTCTTCATTTATATTTCGGGCTGAGATAAATAGATTCTTGATCAAGGGTTAGGACAAAGGGAAGAAAAGTGGATGGCAAGAACGTCAGATCAGCCTTGATTATATTGCATGGTGGGGTAAGCTTGAAGGGCTAAATAGCTTATTCCTGATCTGTTTCTTATCATCTTAAATGTAATTGCACCATTTTGTTCCTTAGCTTCTGCCAAACATTTTATTCTTTACTACTCTGGGACATCCTCTCTCTCCAGGACCATTAACAAACTCCTTCATCAATACTGCCAGCCTTTTCTTCCTTTTCGATCTTTCTTGAAAACCTTGCATCCAGGAATATTATTGTTTCATGCATCTTGAACGAATTTTTTCACTAGTTCCTTTGTCTTGTGTCTTATTTCCTGTACTTTGTGCTCAGATAACAGCTATACTGCCATTACATCACCTCTGGGAGTTTGTTTTGCCCTTATTTACTCCATTGCTATTCCTTTTGGCCATGCACCAAGGCGTTTTTTTTAAAAATTTGGTCTCTCCTGCTCTCTTCCCTATGATTAAACTTACTTTTTTATTTATCCACACCCTTCTCTCTTGCTACTGTGTTTCTCACTTCTGTCAGTACTGACAAAAGGTCACAAACCTAAACATTAATTTAACTTTTCTCGCTTTATAGATACTGTTAGATCTGCTGAGGATTTACATCATTTTTTGTTTTCATTTCGGATTTCAATATCAGCTGAAATTTGTTTTTGTAATTGATACGTAGTTGGTTTCAGAAAGCCAATTGCACAAAAGGCGCATTACAGCAAATAGGGCAGCGACATTGATTTAAAAGAAATGTAGCCACAAAAAATATAATTTTCTGCCTGGATTAAATGGATGACGCACAGTACACTTGTTTGAGGTCAATAATGCTTTGTTAAAGTCACTATGATTTCAAGGAGGCTTATCACTTTTTCTGCAAGAGCACTATTAGAAGTTATGGAAAAGTTAATTAGCATCTTTATCCTCCATCATAAAGCAAAGAAAATTATGTTTCCTTTTCAAATAGCAATAATCTAGTACATTGAAATTACTTTAGATTTCTGGGGGCTGAGAGATGGAAGAAACTGAGTTCAAAAGAATCAATTATGTCACAAATGAGAGCCCATCATTATGTTTAAAAATTAGGGAACTATTTGACTGGACTTCCAAAGACACCTGGCAGTCTGTGAACTGCAAGTGCCCTTATCTAAAATTGGCAGCTTTCAAATTATAATCTAGATGCGCATATTTGGATTATTTTGAAGACCCTGCAGATAATTCCATGCCAAAAGGTACAGCCAATGAAAGAAAGTCATAATAAAACTAACCTAGAAGCTGTTTGCAATGTTAGCTTTCCAAAGGAATTGTGAACTATCTGCGATATTATCTCTTCAATCTAAGGAAATTAAATTGACCTTTCTAAACAGTCACTTACTGTATGTAGACTTCCTTCTGAATATAAGAAAATGTCAAATAACAACAGGCAAATGGACTCTGACTCAGTTACTGATAAATACTAGGTCCTGCATTTGCATTTAAATCAATACATAAGATTGTTACTTCATCATAGTTGTGAATTATATCTGTTATTGGATGGTGCACTTGATAAAACAAATGCTGCCATGCAAGATTCAGTTGAATCATTGTTTGGAAAAATAGTTGCAAACCGAAATTTATTTTTTTAAATGAACTATTATAAAACTGAATCCACTTAGCGTGAGTAAATATAATTCTTTTCTGAAAATTGCAGCATTGCAAGAATGTTGTGCTGTAAAGAAAGAATATATGTTATATGAAGTGTGAATGCTTTCTGATTGCTATTAGAAAATAGTCTGGACCCACGCTTGGATTTGTTTCATCCTTAGATTTCATCTCTTCATTCAAGGAATTGGATCTGCACTGCCAAAATCATGAGGTATTTTCCCATGAGACCACGCCTGTTATCCTGTGGCATTTGCTATCGCGACTATTCTGTGGTTTGTTTGAGGAACTTCATTGCCAGCAATGTCCTTTGTCTTTGCTTTTTCTTATGTCTATCTAGTGATCAGTGGTAGAGGATATGCCACTGGACAGCATACAAAAAGGAGGTATTGTTCTTGGAGAACCAGCAAGTTTATTTTTTGCCAGCAATAAATGTCAGTACAATTGGTCCAGCATAATTTCTAAACTCATGGCAAGCTGGTAAAAATACACCCACCACCTCCGAAAGCTAGCATAAAACTCTTTGTCAACATTTACATATTGTGTGAGACATCAGTTAAAATAAAACATGGAAATATTTACATTAACCTATTCATAGGAATATTCAACCCCCTAAATAATTCACCATTCAATAAGTGCAGGACATTATTGTAGCCTAACTCCATATGCCTGTACCTTGCTTAATAAAAACAATTATCTATCTCAGATTTAAATTTACAATTGAACTAGCATTGACTGCTATTTGAGAAAGCAAGTTCTAAACCCCCGGTGCTAGTCAATGATAGAACTAAGATAATGTCAGTGCAAAGAGTAGAAGGTCCTGAAGGGTGGATATAAAATAACCTGCTAAGTATAGTTTTCAGATCCTTATACACTATCACATGCAGTCAGCAGTCAGGTCAGACTGAAGTTGTGGTTCTTAGATCTTAGAATTGACATTATTGTGCAAGGTTTGCATAAAGTTTTGTAGCTTTAACATTATTGTCACGTATACTCAAATGAGTACAGTGAAAAGTTTATAAGTTGACACTTATGGAACCATCTTAGGTACAAAGGTACCTGGGTACAGATTCTTCAGCACAAATGCTTAGGGGGAAAAAGAATTGGAAAAATAAAGAAGTAGAAGTGGCAAAATTCTTGTGGAAAAGTAATGAATTGGGCACAGGATAATTTTCAAAAACATCATTAATTAAGTATTTCAGTAAATCTATGTCAGAGGTGGCATTAAGCTCAAAGTCATGCCTTGGGAACTCAATGTCATGTAATTTGTCAGTAACAGTTATTATGATTGATGATGTAGGTATTCTTTAGTAACCTTAACCTCCCTCCCCCCAGTCGTTCATGTTAGTTTTTTTAAGTTAATAAAATACTGCTATTATTTATAGAAAAACAATTATTGAAGATTTACAATCTAATTTAAGTCACATTTATTTCTTTGTGACCCGATCTCAGTACAATCGATGAACACTAAGACCACAATCTGACCATCAGCTTTGTATTTACATGGTATTCCTGCCAGGATTGCAATAATAGCATTTCACTTCATACAGTTCCAATGCAGGGGAACACATTTGAAATCATCCAACATTCTGACTATCTCATTGTTAGGAAATATTCAGTGTCATTCTGGAAAGTTAATTAAGACTTTGGCAGCCATCTCAGAGAAACTAAAGAAAATATTTCCAATGTCTTAAAATATCACAATATTGTAATCAAAAACTATGTATGCATTATAATTCATAACTTAGTATAAGAATACTATAGTACAAGTGCTAATACTGAAGAGGCTTGAACTAATCATCCTAGTAATCTTTATGATTCACAATTTTCAGAAAAATAATTCAAACCAACTACATTTTGGAACGTTTTGTACTCACTCTTAATCGGGATTTATTTGGATTGCTTAGATGCCCTGCAGGTGCTACAATGGAATGGCTTACCAGGCCTCTTCAGAGGGCAATTAAGAAACAACCATTTGAATGTGGGACTCACAAACAAAGACCAAACCAGCTCAGGACTACAGGTTAAAGGACATTCATGAGTCAGGTTCCTTTTATTGATTCTAGCTTCTTTATTTCCAAAATTACAAGCAATTAAGTCTCTGCAGTATTAGCAAATGTACCGTAGTATTGTCATACTAGGTTATGACTTGGCCTCTGGTGTCTTGAGCATTTCTCAGGGATTTGCAAACCTCCTTTGTGGATGAAAGCTCAATGTTCCACAGCAAAGCTTGTAAACATTCCTGAGGTCTTCAAAAGAGTGCAATCAGGCAAAAGTGATGCCCCATCCCAAAAACAAATGAATTTAGAGGTTTGGTTGGATTAAAGTAGGGACAGGGATGGAAAATATTACAGTGGTGGAAGCAGGAAGTCTCAGTGAGATATTTGTCAGGCCCATTCAAAACTTTATGAAGGGAAAGCAGTTGATCTCACCAGTGAGGGTAATATTTACATCTCAGGAGTGAATGTGAGCAGTTTTGTTTGTAATCTGATTTTGTGCTGTGGTGTTAAACTGACTGAGTGATAAATAAAGAAGTAGGTTGCACTAATAGTAAGGCTGGAATCATTCTGTTCACTGGCGGTTGATCCAAAGAGGGCAACAGACAACTGAATTCATTTGATACCACAAGCTGGCTGCTTTGTATTGGATGGTTCCAAGCTTCTCGAGTGCTATTGGAGCTGCACTCACTTGACGAGAGGGGAGTATTCCATCACAATCCTGACTTGTACCTTATGATGGTGGACAGGCTTTGGGGAGTCAAGAGGTGAGTTACTTGCTACAGGACCCCTAGCCTCTGACTTGCTCCTTAGCCATTGTGTTTTGTGGTTAGTCTGGTTCAGTTTCTGGTCAATGGTAACAATCAGGATGCTGTTAGTGGGATTTGTTGATGATAATGCCATTGCATGATAAGATATCATGATTAGATCTATTACTCTGGTGGAAGGTAGAAGGAAGATATTGACTATGTTTCCTCTGAGGGTTCTGACTGTACCTCCTCAGCAGACTGCTGTGGGACCCAGATAGAGATAGGTCTGGGGGCTGTGGCTTTTCACATCCAGGCTTAGGATTGAGATCTGGAGGACTGCAGAGAAGAAACATTTAGATTTGTTAGTCTCCATCCTTACCCAAGGTTATATTGAGACAGTGATACATGTTATGCAACTTGGAGTAGCAGATTGTAACCTGTCTGACCAGATGCCTATAGAGACACAATCCCTCTTCAGCACAGGGATGTTTCCCTTTTCTCCCTGTCAGCTTGGCAGGCTGGTCCTTGAAGAGGGTCAAGAGCCATATGTCAGTTACCATCTTGCTGTTTGGAAGGGTATACATTTAGGAGCATACCTCAGCCTCAAAAAGGACAATAAATTGGATGGAATTAGTCTAAAATAAAATTCAACATTTGCTTTTTTTCAATTAGGCTCAGTAAGTTGGAAAACGAGTTACACTCAAAATTAACTCATAGTGATGTTTGAGGCTGAAGGTATTGCTGCTCAGTAAAATACATGCTTTGTATCATCCAACACCTGGAAGAAGAATGTCTCCTCTTCCACCTTGGGACCCTCCATCCACACAGCATTAATGTTGACTTCACTAGTTTCCTCATCTCCCCTCCCCCCACCTCACCTCAGGTCCAACACTGCCCACTTGAACTGTCCTACCTGTCCATCTTCCTTCCCACAAATCCGCTCCACCCTTCCCTCCAACCTATCACCATCATCTCACAACTGTATCTACCTAATGCCTTCCAATCTACCTTCCCCACCCTCCCCGATTTATTTCTCAGTCAGCCCCCTTCTCTCCCCCCCATTCCCCCACACCCCACCCCAACCCTCCCATCCTCCCCCAACATTCCCGATGAAGGGCTTATGCCCAAAATGTTGACTCTCCTGCTTCTCAGATGCTGCCTGACCTTCTGTGATTTTCCAGCACCAGACTTTTCCACTCGGATCTCTAGCATCTGCAGTCTCACTTTCTCTCCGCTAAGCCAATAAGGTTTAACCAAGGCTTCATTATTGTTTATTTAAACTATTTCCTAACAAAACATGCTGAAAGTTCACAGATTTTCACAAATGTTACAAAACAGAAAGGAGATCTTTTTGACTGTCATATCTGCATTGGTTCGCTGAATGAATATTATGACACAGTGCCACTCTCCAGCATTTTCCCCAAAGCTTTGTACACAATTTATGTTTAAATAATTCATCAAACACACCCTGAGATGCCTCATTGTTCTACACCTTCTCTACTCACTGTGGAGGAAGCTTTTGCTCTCATTGCATTTTCTTCTTTTGCAATAGACATTAGGTTAGATTTTCTGAAGAATGGTTAGTCACATACAGATTGTCACCCTGCTCCTTTATAAGTTAGGAGAGAGCTCCACCTTTCAAGAAGAGTCGTGCTGAACTCAAAACATTAACTTTGTTTCTCTCTCCACAGGTGCTGCCAGCTCTGTTGAGCTTTGCCAGCAATTTCCTTTTCTGTTTCAGATCTTTAGCGTGCACAAAAATCTTTTACCCAAATGGTCACCTCGTGCACGGTAACAAAGTTGTGATTATGTGAAGGTCCACAGCTACTTTCTCTGTGAAGATAAGAATAGGAAATAAATGGGGCCCTGCTTGCATTGCCAAAATCATGAGAACAAGTGTGTGCAGAGCAGCATTCTGGATACTGAAGAAATGTTTTGAGAAAACTTCAGATCATTCAATAAAACAGTTGTCAAAGGTCAAAGGAAATATTCTCTGACTCATTATTCTGCAACCTCCTTGATGGATGCCTGGTGGCTAAATCTTTGAACCGTAGATTCAAAGTTATTTTCAGAATGTGTCTAACATGATGTTACCCCCACCATGGATGTCTATTGTGCAATGAAAGTTAACCTTTCATTTCATTGTGCTATTTCAGCAACATCTAATTCTATTTGTTGGTGCTTTTCCAATGTTGTGAGTTTAACTAAAAGATTATTTCTTTAATTTATTGGCTTTTCACACAAAAACCTTTCTTATTTTGAGCTACAGGGAGAGCTGAACAGGCTGGGGCGATTTTCCCTGGAGTTTAGGAGGCTGAGGTTTGCAAAATCATGAAGGGCATGGATAGGGTAAATAGACAAGTTCTTTTCCTTGGGGTGAGGGAGTCCAGAACTAGAGGGCATAGGTTTAGGGTGAGAGGGGAGAGATTTAAAAGGGACATAAATGTTTTCACACAGAGGGTGTGTGGAATGAGCTATCAGAGGAAATGGTGCAGGATGGTACAATTAAAACATTAAAAGACATCTAGGTGGACATACAAACAGGAAGAGTTTAGATGGATATGGGCCAGATGCTGGAAAATGGGACAAGATCAGTTTAGGATATTTGGCTGGCATGGACAAGTGGACTGAAGGATCTGTTTCCATGCTGTAAAACTCCATGACTCCATCCGAGTGCTTGAAAAGAAGAGAAAAATGAATGGAAAATGCTTTGAAGTGGAACGTTTATGTAACCGAAGCGACTGAAGTGTATGGATAGGTTTACATTGTGTTTGGTTTTGTACAGAAATTGATTTTCACCCTGTGAATTGACAAAGTGGTTTTTCATATTTTGTGATAATCTTTCTGTGAATACCATTTTTGACACTTGTTGTTAATGGGGTTTCAATACTGAACAATACATGATCCTTTCAAATTAAATTTGAACATCGCTAGGGTACAAAAAAGTGATGGAGTACTGTAGGAAGCCTTCCAGGAAATAAAACCAGTTTCCTTCTTCTATAGAAGTGAATAATTTTATTTCAAATATCTGTCAACCTTCAAAAGTTCATACATTACTTTTTTAGACTTGGGTTCAACACATTGCTGCCATCTAGTGGACAAAATGTTTGGCTACTGAGATGCCAAAATTTCACAAAATGTATCTTCAGCAGTTTTCTAAATATGTTTTACTAAACATTCCATGGAATACTAGAGAGGGAAAAAAAAACTTTTTACAGAAAGTGTTCACTATCAAATCAGCATTTGGAATTCAACCTCCCTGGCACAACTGTAGATGCAAAGACAACATATACCACCTCCAAAGGGCAATCAATAATGGGCAATAAATGAGCTCCTCTTTATTGAGACACTGAGGAACAAGCTATTCCAATAGTTTGACATATAAAAATATGCTGCAGATTATCTTGGCCAATTCTATAAATTCTGAGTGATGTACACACTCTGGAAAAGATCAACATGAGGTTGAGACAAATGATACCCAACTCAAACTACCCTAGTTACCAAGAAAGACATAAAAGACAGGACTTCAGGGATTTGATAGAGATGTCTAAGCTTTTCTACCATATTGTTGCTATGGGGCAAGGCAAGGAGAAAGGCCCCAAGAACTATAGCAGTTGATATAGGCATTGAGTGCCTGTTAGGATCAATCTGCACCATACCTTTGATGCTTTGAGAGAACTCTGTGGTTTTTATTTTTCATTCTTTCAGGGAATGTGTGCTTCTCTGGCTTTATCAGTATTTATTGCTCATCACTGAGGGGTGATTGCCTCTGAGGAGATGATGGTAAGCTGTCTACATGGTGTAGGTGCACCGACAGTGCCATTAGGGAGGGAATTCTAGGGTTTTGACTCAATGACACAAAAGGAACTGTGACATATTCCCACGTCAGGGTGGCCAGTGGCTTGCAGAGAAACATGCTGGTGATTATGCTTCATGTACCCACTGACCTCATCCTTCTGGTGGTAGAGGTCATGGGTTTGGAAGCTGCTGCCCAAGGAGCTTTGTTGAATTCCTGTAGTGCATTCTGTAAATGATACACACTGCTCTTACTGTGAATATGTGTGGATATTTTGCCAAACAAGCAGACTACTATTTTCTGGATGGTGTTAAGATTCAAGTGTGGTGTTGGAACTGCTCACATCAAAGCAAATGGAAAATATTTCATCGCACTCCTGACCTGCGCCTGGTTAATCAGGAGTTGAGCTATTTGTTGCAGGATTCCTAGCCTCTGACCTGCTCTTGTAGCCACTGTGCTTGTGAGGTGAGACCAGTTCAGTTTCTGATCAATGATAACCTCCAAGATGTTGATAGTGGGAGATTCAGTGATGGTAACAGCATTGAACATCAAGGGGTGGTAGTTAGATTGTCTCTTGTTGAAGGTGGACATTGTTGGGCACTTGTGTGGCACAGTAGTTATGAGTAAACTAAAAACTAAATATTGTCCAGATCTTGCTGAATTTGAATATGGGCTGCTTCAGTATCTGAGGAGTCACAAATGGTGCTGAACATTAGCAAGTTTGAGAAGATATGTGGCTCAAATTGAAGTTCTGGATGTAGGTCTGCTCACTGAGCTTGAAGGTTCGTTTTCAGACATTTTGTCACCATACAAGATAACATCATCAGTTAGTCTCTGGATGAAGCACTGGTAGTATGGCCCACTTTCTATTTATGTGTTTAGGTTTCCTTGGGTTGGTGATGTCATTTCCCATGATGATGTCATTTCCTGTTCTTTTTCTCGGGGGGGGGGAGATGGTAAATGGGATCCGAGACAATGTGTTTGTTGATAGAATTCCAGTTGGAACGCCATACTTCTAGGAATTCTCATGTATGTCTCTGTTTAGCTTGTCCTAGGATGGATGTGTTGTCCCAGTTGGAGTGGTGTCCTTCCTCATCTGAATGTAAGGATACTAGTGAGAGTGGGTCAGCTTTTTGTGGCTAGTTGATGTTCATATGTCCTGGCGGCTAGTTTTCTGCTAGTTTGTTTGTTACAGTTCTTGCAAGCTATTTTGTAAATGACATTAGTTTTGCTTGTTGTCTGTATAGGGTATTTCAAGTTCATTGGCAGCTGTTTTGGTGTGTTGGTGGGTGAGTGGGCTACCATGATGCCAAGAGATCTGAGTAGTCTGGCAGTCATTTCTGAGATATTTTTGATGTAAGGGAGAGTGACTAGGGTTTCTGGATGTATTTTGTCTGCTTGTTGAGGTTTGTGGCTGAGAAATCAGTGGACTGTGTTCATTGGGTATCCATTCCTTTTGACTATACTGTATAGGTGATTTTCCTCTACTCTTCATAGTTCCTCCATGCTGCAATGTGTGGTGGTTCATAGAAATAATGTTCTAATGTAGCTTTTTTTGTGGGTATTGAGATGATTGATTCTGTAGTTCAGTATTTGGTCAGTATGTGTTGTTTTCCTGTAGACCCTAGTTTGAAGTTCCCCATTGGCTGTTCGCTCTAAGGTGATGTCTAGGAATGGGAATTTGTTCTTGTTTTCCTCCTCTTTAGTGAATTTTATGCCAGTAAGGATATTATTGATGGTCTTCGAGGTTTCCTCTAGTTTGTTTCATTTAGTGATGACAAAGGTGTCTCCATGTAGTTGATCCAAAGTTTGGTTTGGATGGTTAGCAGAGCTGTTTGTTTGAGCCTCTGCATTACTGCCTCTGCTAAGAACCCTGATATTTGAGATGCTATGGGTGTTCCGTTGGTTTGCCTGTAGCTTTTGTTGGTGAAGGTGAGGTGGGTAGTAAGGCATAGGTCCACTAGCTTGACAATGTTGTTCCTGCTGATGAAGTTGGTGGTGTTTGGTGTATGTGTCTTTGGGTCTTCTAATAGTGTAGTCAGTGTTTCCTTGGCCAGGTTGATGTTGATGGATGTGAAAAGGGCTGTAACATTAAAAAAGACTATTATTTCATCCTCTGCTATCTTGGTGTCTTTGATGATCTTCAGGAATTCTTGTGTGGAGTGGATGGAGTGGTGTGAGTCTTCTACTCAGTGTTTTAGTCTTTGGGTGTAGTTCCTTGGCCAGTCTGTAAGTTGGTGTTCCAGGTAGTGAGACTGTGAGTCTGAGGGGGGGCTCCTGATTTGTAAATATTGGGTATTCACAATATAGAGTCATAGAGATGTTCAGCATGGAAACAGACCCTTCGGTCCAACCCGTCCATGCTGACGAAATATCCCAATCCAATCTAGTTCCACCTGCCAGTACCCGGCCCATATCACTCCAAACCCTTCCTATTCATATACCCATCCAAATGCCTCTTAAATGTTGCAATTGTACCAGTCTCCACCACAACCTCTGGCAGCTCATTCCATACATGTACCACCCTCTGCATGAAAAAGTTGCCCCTTAGGTCTATTTTATATCTTTCCCCTCTCACCCTAAACCTATGCCCTCTAGTTCTGGACTCTCCGACCCCAGAGAAAAGACTTTGTCTACTTATCCTATCAATGCCCCTCATAAATTTGTAAACCTCTATAAGGTCACCCCTCAGCCTCCGATGGTTCAGGGAAAACAGCCCCAGCCTGTTCAGCCCCTCCCTGTAGCTCAGATCCTCCAACCCTGGCAACATCCTTGCAAATCTTTTCTGAACCCTTTCAAGTTTCACATCTTTCCAATAGGAAGGAGACCAGAATTGCACGCAATATTCCAACAGTGGCCTAACCAATGTCCTGTACAGCTGCAACATGACCTCTCAACTCCTGTAGTCAATACTCTGACCAATAAAAGAAAGCATACCAAACACCTTCTTCACTATCCTATCCACCTGCGACTCCACTGTCAAGGAGCTATGAACCTACACTCCAAGATCTCTTTGTTCAGCAACACTCCCTAGAACCTTACCATTAAGTGTATAAGTCCTGATAAGATTTGCTTTCCCAAAATGCAGCACCTCGCATTTATCTGAATTATACTCCATCTGCCACTTCTCAGCCCATTGGCCGATCTGATCCAGATCCTGTTCTAATCTGAGGTAATCCGCTTCGCTGTCCACTACACCTCCAATTTTGGTGTCATCTGCAAACTTACTAACTGTACCTCTTATGCTCACATCCAAATCATTTATGCAAATGACAAAAAGTAGAGGGCCAAGCACCGATCCTTGTGGCACTCCACTGGTCACAGGCCTCCAGTCTGAAAAACAACCCTCCACCACTAACCTCTGTCTTCTACCTTTGAGCCAGTTCTGTATCCAAATGGCTAGTTCTCCCTGTATTCCATGAGATCTAACCTTGCTAACCAGTCTCCCATGGGGAACTTTGTCGAATGCCTTACTGAAGTCCATACAGATCCCATCTACTGCTCTGCCCTCATCAATCTTCTTTGTTACTTCTTCAAAAAACTCAATCAAGTTTGTGAGACATGATTTCCCATGCACAAAGCCATGTTGACTATCCTGAATCAGTCCTTGCCTTTCCAAATACATGTACATCCTGTCCCTCAGGATTCTCTCCAACAACTTGCCCACCACCGAGGTCAGGCTCACCGGTCTATAGTTCCCTGTCTTTACCACCCTTCTTAAACAGTGGCACCACGTTTGCCAACCTCCAGTACCTCACCTGAGACTATCAATGATAGAAATATCTCAGCAAGAGGCCCAGCAATCACTTCCCTAGCTTCCCACAGAGTTCTCAGGTACACCTGATCAGATCCACTTTTAACCATTTCAAGACATCCAGCACTTCATCCTCTGTAATCTGGACATTTTGCAAGATGTCACCATCTATTTTCCTACAGTCTATATCTTCCATATCCTTGTCCACAGTAAATACTGATGAAAATATTCATTTAGTATCTCCCCCATTTTCTGTGGCTCCACACAAAGGCCACCTTGCTGATCTTTGAGGAGCCCTTTTTTCTCCCTAGTTATCCTTATGTCCTTAATATATTTGTGAAAGTATGGTGTGTTGAATAGTCAGATTTCATTTTTTTGAAGTCAGTCTTATTTATTTCTCCAGATTTCTGAAGTTGTTTGAGTAGGGCTGTGATTCAGTTCTCTAGCTGTGGGGTCGGGTCTATCACAACTTGTTGACAAGTGTTGATATCTACAAGTAGTATGTTCATGTTCTCAATGTAATATCTTTGATTTAAAATGACTATCAAGCATTCTTTGTGTGCAGATTGGATAACAATATTTTTATCTTTTTAAAGTCTTTCTAGTGTTTCCTTTCTTGTGTATTGAGTGTGTTTCCTGCTTAATGTTGGTGTGACTGACAATCTAATGGTTAGCTGGGTTTCTTCTGTGAGTTAGTTGTCTTTCAGTGTTGTTTCTAATGCTGCTAAGAAATCTTTCTTGTCTACATCCTGGAAGTTGTTATTAAATCCTCTTACTAAGATGACTTTTTCAGTGTCTAAGCGTCGGTCAGGTAAGTTTTATCCATGCTTCTGTGTTGTCTGTTGTTATTTTGTCTCAGTTTGTCTAGTTTTTTCTGCAGGTCTAGTTTTTTTCATTTTCTGTGTTTGTCACTGTCTAATGTCCATGGCTGGTTGTAATGTATCTGTCCATTTGTGGTCTGTTGCATTAGTGAAGAAAGATTTTTGGCGCATTTTCAAAATATCTACATAATTTGCAAAATAGCTTGCAAGAACTGGAACAAACACTACATTGGACAAACAGGCAGAAAACAGGCAGGATACATGAACATCAACTAGCCACAAAAAGCCATGACCCACTCTCGCTAGTATCCTTACATACCGATAAGGAAGGACACCACTTCAACTGGGACAACACATCATCCTAGGACAAGCCAAACAGAGATACGCACGAGAATTCCTAGAAGCAAGGCATTCCAAGCGTAACTTTATTGACAAACACATTGACTTGGATTCCATTTACTACCCCCAAGAAAAAGGACAGGAAATGATGTCACCACAGGAAGTGATGTCAGTAACCCAAGGAAACCTTAAAACATAAATAGAAAGCAGTCCATAGTGCCAGTGCTTCATCCGGAGGCTCACTGATGACGTTATCTAGTATGGTGAAAAACATCTGAAAATGAACCTTCCAGCTCAGAAGGCAAACCTCCATCTAGGTGCTGAACATTGTGTAATCATTGGCAAACATCCCCATTTCTGACCTGATGATGGAGGGAAGGTCATTGATGAAGCAGCTGAAGATGGTTGGGCCTAGGACACTACCCTGAGGAACTCCTACAAAGATATACTTCAGCAAAGATGACTGACCTCCAACAACCACAACCATCTTCCTTTGTGCCAGAAATGATTTCAAGCAGTAGAGGGTTTTCCCCAGAAGCTTATCGACTCCAGTATTGCTAGGGTTCCTTGAAGTAACCATTGGTTGAATGTGGCGTTGATGTCAAGGACAGTCACTGTCACTTCACCTCTGGAATTCAGCTCTTTTGTCCATTTTTGAACCAATGAGGTCAGGAGCTGAGTGGCCCTAGCCAAACCCAGACTGGGCATCACTGAGCAGGTTATTGCTTAGTAGATACTACTTGATAGGACTGTTAGTAACATCTTCCATCAGTTTACTGATGGTCAAGAGGAGACAGATGGGGCAGTAATTGGCCGAGTTACATTTGTCCTGCTTTTTGTGGTGAGGACATTACTGGGCAGTTTTCTACTTTGTCAGGTAGGTTGTGTCTGGAGTAGAACAGTGTGGTTAGGGGTGTGACAAGCTCTGGACATTGCATAAATGTCAGTACTAGTGCTGAAATGTTGTCAGGGCCCATTGTCTTTGCATTATCCGGTGCTTCCAACTGTTCCTTGCTATGTGGATTGATTTAAATTTTTTGACAAAGGTGAAATCATGGGCCTCTGGAGAAGGCTGAGATGGCCCCTAGCATTTCTGGTTGAAGATTGTTGCAAATGCTACAGCCTTAGCGTTTGCATTAATCTGCTGCGCTCTACCATCATTGAGAATGAGATTATGTTTGGAACCTCTTCTTCCAGTAAATTGTTTAATTGTCCCACAACATTCACTACAGATGTGGCAGGACTGCAGATCTTATACTTGATTCATTGGTTGTGGGATCACTTAGCTCTATCCTTTTCTGCTTATGCTTGGCATGCAAGTAGTCCTGTTTGGTACCTTCATTTTTAGGTATGCCTGGTGCTGCTCCTGGCATGCTGTCCTGCACTCTCCATTGAACCGAGGTTGATCTCCTAACTTAATGGTAATTGTAGAGTAGGAGATATGCCAGGTCATGAGGTTGCAGTTTGCATTGGAGTTCTTCCCAATGGGGCTGGGAACCAGAAGAGAAGACTACTAGACAGTGAGGTGGAAACTGGAGACTGTAAGGATCACAAAGTTAACATTACCAAGGGGAGAGTAGATTAGATAGATAGATTGCCTACAGTGCAGAAACAGGCCCTTCGGCCCAACCAGTCCACACTTACTCTCTGAAGAGTAACCCATCCAGACCCATTTCCCTCTGACTAATGCCCTAGCACTAGGGGCAATTTAGCATGGCCACTTCACCTGACCCGCACATCTTTGGACTGTGGGAGAAAACCGGAGCACTCGGAGAAAACCCCTGCAGACACGAGGAGAATGTGCAAACTCCACACAGACAGTGGCCCAAGGCCGGAATCGAACCTGGGACCCTGGTGCTGTGAGACAGCAGTGCTAACCACTGAGCCACCATGTCACCCGGCAGAGAGCAGATGAACACAAAAGAACTGTCGATGCTGGAAATTGCTGGAAAATCTCAGCTGATCTTGTAGCATCTGTAAAAGGGTCACGGACCCAAAACTTTAACTCTGATTTCTCTCCACAGATACTGTCAGAACTACTGAGTTTTTCCAGCAATTTCTGTTTTTGTTTCCACCTTAGGCCTGCTATAGTGCTCCAGTGAAGATCAGTGTAAGCTGGAGAAACAACACCTCATCCTCCACCGAGGCACCTTATAACCTTCAGGAGCCAACACTGAGTTTAACAATTTCAGAACGTGAACACTTCCCTCCACGTTTGTTACCCACCCCCACATCCCAGGATCTTATTGTATTGGGAGCAACAAACTCATTTTCACTTATTCCCACCTCCCATTAGGACCCATTCAGCATGTCTCCCTCTCTCTCTCCTGGCTTACCATCAGCAAACCCTTTGCTTGCCTCTCATTTTCTTTCTCTTTCTGGACATGGTCTCCATCTCATTGACTCACTCCTAGAACCTCCTAAATCACTCCCCCTCCCCGATCATCAGTAATAAATGCCACCATTTCCCAGCTGCTGCCAATTCTGACAAAAGATCACTTAATTGTGTCCAGTTCTGGTTGCCCTATTATAGGAAAGATACAGAGGCTTTGGAGAGAGTGCAAAGAAGGTTTACCAGGATGTTGCCCGGACTGGAGGGCTTGCCTTATGAAGAAAGGTTGAATAGGTTCAGACTTTTCTCTCTGGAGAGAAGGAGGAAGAGAGGAGACTTGATAGAGGTGTACAAAATAGTGAAAGGAATAGATAGAGTCAATATCCAGAGACTTTTCCCCAGGGCAGGATTGGCTGGTATGAGAAGTCATAGCTTGAAAATATTAGGAGGAAGGTATGAAGGAGACATCAGAGGTAGGTTTATTACACAGAGAGTTGTGAGTGCATGGAATGCATTGCCAGCGTTGGTGGTGGAAGCAGAGTCATTGGGGACATTTAAACGACTTCTGGACATGCACATGGACAGCAGTGAGTTGAGGGGTGCGTAGGTTGTTACTATATTTTACATTAGGATTAAATCTCGGCACAACATCATGGGCCAAAGGGCCTGTTCCGTGCTGTACTTTGCTATGTTCTATTTTCTATGTTCTAACTTGAAACTTTAGCTCTGCTTTTTTCCCTCCACGGATGCCACTAGACCTGTTGAGTTTCTCAGGTAATTTATATTGTGTTTCAAAATATGAGTTATTAAGCCAAGTACCTGTTTGGGATCTAGTAATGACATCAGCTGGAGTATTCCGTATCGTTCTGCACACCACATTCCAAGAAGAACAAGAACACAGTGGAGAGTGTGAAGAAGAGGTTTATGAAAATGGTTCCAGGGATGAGAAATTTTAGATGTGAAGATGGTATGGGGAAGTTGGGACTGATTTCCTTACAAAGGAGAATGCAAAGAGGAAATCTGAATGCGATTTTCAAAATCATGAGGGCTCTGGAGATAGTAGACAGGGGGAAACTGCCCTGCTTGTAACAGGTTTGCAAACAGTACACACACAATGGGCTGAAGGGCTTTTTTCTACATATTGACTATTCTGTGATTCTGTGATCACTGTGTCATCACCAACAGGATGGTAGGTGAACTCTCTTTTTTTAAAATTGATAAATTCTGAAGAAAGCAGTTCCACCCACCCTGATGGTGAGTGATTGGGGCACTGCTTCAACAATTAATGACAAAAAAATGTTTAGACTTTCAAAGACTTACTGCTCCATTCAGTCATTAATATCTCAAGGACCAATTCACAAAAACAACCAGCTTATAATCTCTCTTGCACTTGTTCTTTCTTATTTTGTTTTTAGTCATTTTTTAATTCTCTCTCAAAATATCCTTTTTTTAAGCTTATTTTGTTTTTAGTCATTTCTTAATTCTCTCTCAAAATATGCTTTTTTTTAGATTAGATTACTTACAGTGTGGTAAAATGTTCTTCGGCCCAACAAGTCCACACTGATCCGCTGAAGCACAACCCACCCATATTCCCCTACATTTACCTAACACTACAGGCAATTTAGCATGGCCAATTCACCTGACCTGCATATCTTTGGACTGTGGAAGGAAACTGGAGCACCCGGAGGAAACCCACGCAGACATGGGGAGAATGTGCAAACTCCACACAGTCAGTCGCCTGAGTTGGGAATTGAACCCGGGTCTCTGGCGTTGTGAGGCAGCAGTGCTAACCACTGTGCCTCCGTGTCGCCCATAACTGCACATGACTGTGTGGAGTTTGCACATTCTCCCCGTGTCTGCGTGGGTTTCCTCCGGGTGCTAATTTGACTCTAATATGCTCTGTTTCTTGTACCATCATTTGCTTTATTTCTCCATCCTTTCCTCAAACTGCTGAAGGGTTCCCATGGTCCTGAGTCACAACATTGACATTGTTTCTAATTTACAGCAATTTAAGCATCAAATCAATGAGCATCACTTATTCTCAGATCGGCCTTTCTGGCCCATTGTTACAGAATTATAACATTAGGGAATACTAAAATCACACCCATGTATACCAGGCTATAAATTATATACACCATAAATTATAATACTTTCAATATTTTGAAATGGCTAACATTATAGCTGCATCAACTCAAGTACTGAGAGTCTTTTGGTTCCCTTTGGTACGTAACAATAATGCTGTTTGAGCATTTTTATGTTACAACACAATGTGCAATTATTTGATGTTTGCAGCTGAAACAACGCTTGAAAACTTTGTACAGGCCCATTGAGGAAGAGAAACAATATAACAGCCAACATTTTCCTTCTTTTGTCCATTCCCTCCTGACTACTTGAAGTGTGTTCCCTCTAATTTTCTCTCGGACTTTGTTCCTTTTGCCCTCCCAGGGTGTTGGCAATAACCAGCTCTTTGGACATGGGCACAAGAGACGGCATTGTACAACTGATAGTGTAAGCATGAGCTCTTATCTACGCAGTTGGGAGGAAAAGGGTAGAGGAGGGGGTGTGAGGCAGGGGTTGCAGTAAGGTAATAGTAAAACCAAAAGTATTCATCAACAGTTCTCCCCATCTCTCTAATTGCGGATATCTTAGTTGGGGATTCAGGTACAAATTTGGTTCAACATGGAAGACAATACCATTTCAATCAGTAAACCCATGGTACCATCCCCCTCCAGTGACAGTGGGATTGCTGGAGACCACCAGCTGGATGTTTTCTGTAGCTTTTTTTGAAAAAAGGAAAAGCATAACATCTCCTTTGAGGTCTCCACAAAACAATGCAATTATTTCATCGTTCCTTACCCCCTCTGCCTCCCAATTTGATTTAAGAAATCTGCATTAGATTAGCTCTGTAGCCACCCTGTCCCAGATAGACAAGCTGCCTATTATGGCTCGCCTGGTGCTGAAAACTTATGGCTTTCCTACAAATGAGATCTGACAATGAAAATGGTTCAGGCCTCCAAATAACTACAATGGGAAAGTTCTAGTTCTTTCACCTTTGTCCTCAAAATTTGCACTTTTTACAAAGAAGTATTTCCTGCACAATTTATATCTAGAAATTATTAATCTTACTTTATGATTCTGATTTGAACAAAGAACAAAGAAGAACAAAAAACATCACAGCACAGGAACTGGCCCTTTGGCCCTCCAAGCCTCTGCCGCCACATTTTGCCCTTCCATCCTAAAACTGTATTTATTTACAGGACCCTTATCCCTCTATTCCCTTCTTATTCATATATTCATCCAGGTTCTTGAGTGCTCCTACTGTGTCTGTTCCGACTACCTCCTCTGGCAAAATGCACCAGGCACTCACCACCCTTTGTGTGAAAGACATGCATTGCACATCTCTTTTTAAACTTCCCCTCAACCTCCTGCATTCTGGTGAAAACAAATCCAGTCTTTTTTTCATAGCTAAAATCCCCCATAACAGGCAACATCCTGGTAAACCTTTTCTCTATCCTCTCCAAAGCATCCACATCCTTCTGGTGCTCTGGTGAACTGTATGCAATATTCCAAATATGACATAATTAAAGTTCTATAAAGCTGCAACATAACTTGCCTATCGTTATACTCAATGCCCCATCCAAATGAAGGCAAGCATGCCATAGGCCTTCTTTACTACCATATCTACCTGCGCTACCATCTTCAGTGGTCCGTGGACCTGCACACCCAGATCTCGCTGCATATCAATATCGTAAGGGTTCTGCCATTCACTGTATAATTCCCACTTGTACTTGGCTTCCAAAATGCATCACCTCACATTTGTCCAAATTAAACTACATCTGCCATTTTTCTGCCCATGTCTCCAACTGATCTATATCCTGCTGTATTCTCTGACAATCCTCCTCACTATCCACAACTCCACCTGTCTTTGTATCATCCACAAACTTACTAATTGTACCAGTTTCGTTACGCTTCCCTCCAAATCATTTATGTACCCACCAATGGCAGAGGAGACAACACTGATCCCTGTGGAAAGAATCCACAAAATCTGAAAATGAAAATCAAAGGGTTTGGGAGTGGCACCTGACTATTGCAATGTCTCAGTCCTAAAGCTGAATTTCTAATGGGATACCATGAGATCTTGCCCACCATAACTCTGGGGCAGAGCCCAAAGAGGGCCTAATCAGCTGACGAGTGCCATCAGTAAGGGCAGGAGGGAGTTCACTTATTATGACCAACAGCCACGTAGAACAGGTCTGACCACAAAATAAGTAAATGTAGGAAATGCTCAGCAGGTCAGGCAGTAATTGCAGAAAGAGAAGCAGAGTTACTGAGTGGAACTTAATGTTCAAGGCAGGCTCCCATTCAACAGCATGGAAACCCAAAATGTGAATGCCATGTCAAATGATTTTTAGTAAAAAATGAGGTCTGCAGATGCTGGAGATCACAGCTGCAAATGTGTTGCTGGTCAAAGCACAGCAGGTTAGGCAGCATCTCAGGAATAGAGAATTCGACGTTTCGAGCATAAGCCCTTCATCAGGAATTATTCCTGATGAAGGGCTTATGCTCGAAACGTCGAATTCTCTATTCCTGAGATGCTGCCTAACCTGCTGTGCTTTGACCAGCAACACATTTGCAGCAAATGATTTTTAGGAAATTTGACGACAATCAGGCCCTGTCCAGGGCAGTATGTAACCTATGGTTGAATTGAGCCTGATGTAGGGCAGATATCTCACCACTCAAAGACCAACTCATCAGGGAATGGCAGTTCTTAGCACGACTATGGGTGTGGGAAAATACCAGTATTTCACTGGGGTCATAGCAGAGATCAGTGCCAGAAACGCTGGAGACAGGCAAATATGGCCAGGAACCAGAATGGCAGGGAAGAGGCAGCAGGGAAGGGTTGCTTTCTCATGGAACTCCCCTCCCTTCCCAATGCTGGTTTCTTTGGTTGGGCACAGAATCATCAAGTCTGAGGAACCCGTCACCAAGCCATCATGCTGCAGGTGGGGAGTCAGGAAGGGTTTCCACGCTGCACTCTCTGAACTTGCTTCCAGATTGGGGCAAGCCAATCATTAGAGTCATACAGCATTGAAACAGGCCCTTCAGCCCAACTCGCCAATGCCAAACTGGTTTCCAAAATTGAATTAGTCTCATTTGCCTGCATTTAACACATGACCCTTTAAACCTTTGCTATCCATGTACCTGTCCAAAGGTCATAACATATGTTGTAATTTTATTCATCTCTAACACTTTCCCTGGCAGCTCATTCCATACACGTACCATCCTCTGTGTGAAAAAAATATCCCTCAGGTCTCTTTTAAATCTTACTCCCCTCTCACCTTAAACTTATGCCCTCTAGATTTGGACTTCTCCACCCTGAATATTCACCTTATCTATGCCCCTCATGAGGTGACCTTATAGAGGTTTATAAATTCATTAGGGGCAGTCACCATTTGGCCTCCTACACTCCAGGGATAAACATCCCAGCCTAACCAGCCCCTCCTTATAACTCAAATCCTCCAGCCTCAATAACATATTTGTAAATAGTTTTTCCACACTCTCCTGTTTAATAATATTCTTCCTATAGCAAGGCAAGCAGAATTGTGCATAGTACTTTTCAATATCTTATACAGCTGTAACATGATGTTCCAATTCAACCACCTGGACCATCTCATCAGACACCTCCCTACTCTTCCTTGACCTCTCCATCTCCACTTTCAGACATCTTCTACAAACCCACTAACTCCCACAGCTATACCTCCTTCCACCCTGCCTCCTGAAAAAAGTGCTTTATTCCCAATTCCTCTGCCGCATCTGCTCTCAGGAGGACCAATTCCACCATAGAACATCCCAGATAGTCTCCTTCTTCAAAGACTGTAAGTTCCCCGCCCACAATGTTGACGATACCCTCCAGGGCATCTCCTTCACTTCCCACAGCTCTACCCTTGAACCCCACCCCTCCACTCTCAACAAAGACAGAACCTCCCTGGTCTTCACCTTCCACCTCACCAACATCCACATACATTGCAGGCATTCTCTGCCATTTCCACCACCTACAAACAGACCCCACCAGCAGAGATATATTTCCTTCTCCACCCCTATCTGCATTCCCGATAGACCATTCCCTCTGTGACTCCCTTGTCAGGTCCATTCCCCCACCAACCCACCCGAAATTCCTGGCACCTTCCCCTGACACTGGAAGAAGTCCAAATCTCCATCCAAGACCCCAAATGATCCTTCCACATCCAACAGAGATTTACCTATACTTCCACAACATCATCTACTGGATCCGTTGCACCCGATGTGGTCTCCTCTACATTGGGGAGACAGGACGCCAACTTGCAGATCATTTCAGAGAACATCTCTGGGACATCTGCACCAACCAACCACACTGCCCTGTAGTTGATCACTTTAACTCCCCTCTCACTCCACGAAGGACATGAGAGTCCTGGGCGTCCTCTGTCGCCAAATTCTAGCCACCTGATGCCTGGAGGAAGAGCACCTCACTCTCTGCTTTGGGACCCTCCAACCACATGGGATCAATGTGGATGTCAACAGTTTCCTCACTTCCCCTCCCCCCACCTTATCCCAGTTTCAACCTTCCAACTTGACACCTCCCTCTCGAACTGTCCTGTCCACCTTCCTCCCCACCTATCTGCTCTACCCTCCTCTCTGACCTATCATTTCACCTCCACCTTTATTGCTTTCCCAACTACCTTCTCCCCAGCCCCACCACTTCCCTCCCATTTAACTCCCAGCTTCCTTGGCTCACATCCTCATTCCTGATGAAGGGCTTTTGCTTGAAATGTCGATTCTCTTGCTCCTCAGATGCTGCCTGACTGGTGGTGCTTTTCCAGTTCCACACCCTTCGTCCCAACTCAATGATCTGACTGATGAAGTCAAGCCAAATGCCTTCTTCACCACCCTGTCTATCTGCAACACCATTTTTCAAAAAACTATTCACCAGCACCCCTAGGTCTCTGTTCGACAACACTCCCCAGGGCTATATCATTAACTGTGCAAGTCTTGCCTTGTTTTACATTTATCTGAATTAAACTCCATCTGCCATTCCTCAGCCTATTGGCCCAGTTGATCAAGGTCTCATTGTACTCTTACATAAACTTCTTTATAGTCCACTAGTCCACCAATTTTGGTGTCATCTGCAAACCTACTAACCATGCCTCCTAAATTCTCATCCAAATCATTTATATAAATGACAAACAACAGCACCAATCCTTGCAGCACAAGTTTGTCATAGGCTTCCAGTCTTAACAACAACCTTCTATGACCTTCTGTCTCCTACCATCAACCCAATTTTGTATCCAACTGGCCAGCTATCCCTGGATCCCATGTGATCTAACCTTATGAACCAGTCTACAATGCGGAAGGCCTTACTAAAGTCCATGTAAACAACACCATCTGCTCTGCCTTCATCTATCTTCTTGGTCACCTCTTCAAAAAACTCAATCAAGTTTGAGAGACACGATATCCCATACACAAAGTGCATGGGATCTGTCCTACCTGTCCCATCTTCCTTCCCACCTATCCTCTCCACCCTGTCATATCATCATCTCCCCCTACTTTTATCTATGTATTGCATTCCTAGCTGCCTTCCCCCAGTCCCACATCCTCCCATTTATCTCTCAGCCCCCTTGTCCCCCACAACACACATTCCTGATGAAGAGCTTATGCTCAGAACGTTGACTTTCCTGATCCTCGGATGCTGCCTAACGGCTATGGTCTTCCAGCGCCACATTTTTGATTTCCAGCATCTGCAGTCATGCTGACTTTCCAAATACACGTCCATCCTGTCTCAGAATCCCCTCCAACAGCTTACCCACCATTGATGTCAGGCTCACCAGTCTGTAGTTCCCTGGCTTTTCCTGCAGCCTTTCTTAAATAAAGGCACAACATTAGCCACTCTCCAGTTTTCCAGCACTTCATCTGTGGCTGTTGATGATGCTAACATTCCTGCTGAGAGCCCTGTAATTTCTCCCCTAGCCTCTCACAATGTCCTGGGCTGCACTTGATCAGGCCTCAGGACTTACCTACCTTTAGAACAAAGAACAAAATAGCAGTACAGAACAGGAACAGGGCCCTTGGCGCTTTGCCAATTATCATGCCCTAATTAAACTAAAAAACAAATCTGCCCTTATTCAGTCTGCATCCCCCTGTTCCCTCCCAATTCATGTAACCATCCAAATGTCTCGTAAGTACCTGCTTCCACCACATCTTTTGGCAATACGTTCCAGGCTCCTAACACTCTGTGTGAAAACCTTCCCTTGCACATCTCCCTTAAACTTTCCCCCTCTCACCTTGAACCTGTGCTCCCTTCTAATTGAAATGTCAACCCTCGGAAAAAGCCTCTGACCATCCACTCTACATGTGCCTTTCATAATTTTGTCAACCTCTATCGTGTCTCCTCTCAGCCACTGTCTTTTCAGTGAAAACATTCCTAGTCTTTTTATCCTTCCCTCATAGCCAATGCCCTTGAGACCAGGCAACATCTTCATGAACCTTCACTGCACTCTCTCCAAAGCTTCCATGTCCTTCTAGGAGTGTGGCGACCAAAACTGTACACAATACTCCAAATGTGGTCTAATAGGATTTTATATATCTGCAACATAGTTTGTCAACTCTTGTAATCCATGCCCCAATTGATGATGGTAAGTATGCCATTTGCCCTCTTAATCATCTTTGTCAACTGTGTTGCCACATTTCGGGAACTATGGACCTTCATGTCCAGATCTATCTATATATCAATGTTCCTCAGGGTTCTACCATTTACAGTATAATTCACACCTACATTTGATCCTCCAAAATGCATCACCTCACATTTGTCTGGATTTAACTCCATGTGCCATTTCTGTGCCCAAGTCATCAATCTATCTATATCCTGTAGTATCTTTTCATAGTCATTGACACCAGCAGCAACCCCATCAACCTTTGTGCCACCTGAAAATTTACTAATCAGAGCACTCATATTTTCCTCCTGATCATTTATATATACTACAAGCAACAGAGGACCGAAGACTGATCCCTTTGGAATACCATTAGTTACCAGTCTCCACTCTGAAAAAACACCCTTCCACCCTCTGTCTTCAATGACCAACTCAGTTTTGTATCCACCCAGCCAGCCCACCCTGAATCTTATGTGATTTTAGTTTGTGTACCATCCTGCCATGTGGGACATTATCAAATGCCTTACTAAAAGCCATATAAACTATATCTATAGCCCTTCCCACATCAATTATCTTTGTTACCTGTTCAAAAAAATCCAATCAGGTTGGTGAGACATGACCTTCCCCATACAAAGCCCTACAGCCTGTCACTAGTCCATTTTTTCCCAAATGTGCATATATCTTATCCCTCAGTATCTTCTCCAAGAGTATTTTAAGACCTCTTCTTCTGTAATGTGGAATCGTTTCAACACACATCACTATTTATTTCTGAGTTCCCTAGCTTTGTTCTTTCTCCACAAGAAATAGTGACGTGTAATATTTGTTTAGGATCTCACTCACCTCCTGCAGTCCCACACATAGATGTCCTTGTTGATTTTTAAGGGGCCCCATTGTCTCTCTAGTTACTATTTTGCCCTTCAGAATAATCATATTGGAGAGTGGAGCATAAAGGGAAAAAAAAACTATGGGAGCCTGTTAGAAAGGCACAAAGTGAATCATAGTAGACTTAAATATATATGCAGGCTGGAAAAGTAAGATAGGCGAAAGCAGCCTGGCTGCTGAGTTCATGGAATGCTTTCGGGGTTGTTTCTTAGATCAGCATCTTCTGGAGCAGACTATACCAGACCTCACATGTATCAATGAAGTATGTGTGCCTTTGCTATAAGATTATAAGCCCTATGTCAGAAACCACAATATGATTTAATTCTACATTCAGATTGAGGGAGAGAGGAGTGAATTTGAGACTATTTTTAATAACTTATACAAGGGCAAAAATGAGGCCATGAAAGGAAAGCAAGAAAAAGTGAGTTAGCAAATTATATTAAATGATGGTTCAACACAAAGTTTCAGGTTGGTGACTGTCCTGGTCACACTTGTATTGTGTTACATACATGGAGAGATCCTAAATGGTTTAAAGAGAACAAACTTATAGTTTCACTCCACAGTGTACAATAAAACAATCACCCTTACAATGTGTCATCTGTGATATTCTTGTATTTGAAACTAAAACCTCACTTCATCTATGACACTACTATGTGCACTACTTTCTGGAATGTCAATGCAATGATTTCTATTTTCATTCTAACATAAATATTGGAATACACTTAATGGATTATGCTGCTGAAAAGAGATTAATTATCTGCCCAGAGACCCCTGAAGTTGGCAAGACCGGGTTCATAGGGTAGTTAGTTAAGGTAGTTGGTTGTTTTTGAAATTAGATTAGATTAAGTTACCTACAGTATGGAAACAGACCCTTTGGCCCAAGTCCATACCGACCCTCCGAAGGGTAACCCACCCAGAGCCATCTCCCTGTCCTGTATTTACCCCTGAATAATGCACCTAACACTATGGGCAATTTAGTGTGGCCAATTCACCTAACCCATACATCTTTGGATTGTGGGAGGAAACCCACACAGACACGAGGAGAATGTGCAAACTCCATGCAGAGAGTCACTCGAGGTGGGAATCAAACCCGGGTCCCTGGCACTATAATGTCGCAGTGCTAATCACTGTGCTACTCAATTGCTGATGCAGGAAATCTCACAACCTTTAAACGTACTTGAACGAGCAACTGAAAGGTTTTAACATTCAAGGCTATGGGACAAGTGCTGGAAAGTGGGACTCGGAGATAGAGAGTAGTTTTGGCAAAGTGCTTCTTCTTTACTGCATGATTCTATGAGTCTAATGTGAGTGACTGATGAATAAATCTATTGTGCCCTCATTGTAATTAAATCAAAATTAACTCCAGCATCTCTTGATCTAACCTTCCCTCTTTGGATTTTAAAACTATGTGACCTGTTCCCTAACTATATTACTTTCCTTCTACAGTCTGGAAATGTTTAAATTCAATTTTAGATTCTCCTTATCACCATTGTCTGATTTATGAATACTTTGACATTCATGCCTTCTGCATTATAGACCATGGTCCTTCTGCTAAAACTGCCAATAAATTATGAATGCATGCAAGTAATGTATGTCTGATGCAGCAGAGAAAACAATTAAAGGATGATACAGTCATTGACAACAGTAAGGGCGGCATGGTGGCACAGTTGTTAGCACTGTTGCCTCACAGGGCCAGAGACCTGGGTTCATTTCCTGCCTCAGGCGACTGACTGTGTGGAGTTTGCACATTCTCCCCGTGTCTGCGAGGGTTTCCTCCGGTTTCCTCCCACAGTCCAAAAATGTGCAGGTTAGGTGGATTGGCCATGCTAAATTGCCTGTAGTGTTAGGTGAACGGGTAAAATGTAGGGGAATGGGTTTGGGTGGGTTGCGCTTCAGTGGGTTGGTGTGGACTTGTTGGGCTGAAGGGCCTGTTTCCACATTGTCAGTAATCAAAATAAATCTAAGTAATGGTTAATTCCCACCATAATATTTAAATGTCATTCTTTCACACACAGCCGCATGGAAGGCATCCTGAGGATGGGTGGAAAACAGCTGATAACCTTCAAGGTGGCCCAAGTCTATGTAATTGTTCACAAATGCCCAACTGTCCAGCATTATAATTGTGCAGATAATGGAAAATACATTGGACAGCCTCATCATTGGTGCATCACTCAAATGGAGATAGTCTACATTTTGTTTCTTCCAGTGGGAGCCAGTATTGTTCCAGTGGACAATCCTCCTCAGTATATTCCGGACAATTGTTTGCATGTTAATGCTCAGTGAATTGAAGACAGGTATTGAAGTCAGACTGCAGATCATTGATGTCATTCTCAACAGGAATATTGATCTCTCTTACGCTGCCACTGCAGAAATGTGGTCTTTGACTCCAATCTGACATACATGTATACGTGTTGTATTTACAGTTGTCAGCAGGAATGGTGCAGCCTACTGCACCCATCATGGATGAATTTGGGTTGTAGACTCCGAGGTGAGAGTTAGCTTGATAATGTTGGTTGTGGTGGTAATGCTCAAATTCGGGACTGTAAGCCATGCTTCGCACTGGGCTGTGGGATGGGCTGTGCACTGGGCTGTGCAATGGGCTGTGAGGCATAGGACAGGTCACTAGGCAGCTGTTTCTCCTAATGGTGCGATGGATATCCAGTTTTGCAATGAGTGGCTTTCCTACATCTACCTCCTTGGCCTCTTCTACAGATTCATCAAGTCCTTGATATCGATAACGGAGGCAGGCTGTGAAGATCAGTCGTTCCTACAGCAGAAGAACATGAATTTACATTTGTTTTATCTCTATCACTTTTCTTCAAGAAGCTAAACATAACAAACAAACGATGAGTTGAAGCAGGAAATTGAATAGTATTCCAAAATTTATAACTGAAACTTTCTAACTCAAAATTTATAACTCAAGACAAGCTTCTCAAGTTTATAGTGTTGCATGCTTTCAATGAGGCACTTATGGTATGCTAATCTTGTATAATTGCATAGTAATTTAAAACGTTAAAAGATCCAAGGCTGACATTTATGTGCCAAAGAGTGGCAAAAACCACCAGGGAGTTCTTTTAAGCTTCTCCTTTTAAGCTTTCTTTGATCTTTGGGGAAACATTGGCTAAAATCCCACCTTTTTTTTTTAAGCATGAACTTGCTCATGTTAAGACAGAAAAAGAATACAGATTTCCTGAAAAATGTTATTACATGAATAAAAATTTATATCATTTTCTAAAATGGAATTGTTCAGGTGGAGCATTATGACCTTGTCACGTATTTCAACAAGAAAACACTCTTGTAGATTGTTGTGACATCTGAAGCGACAATTTTGCTAGCAGTAACACAAATGTTTTAATTCCGATTATATATCAAATATACATATAAACTACACAGGAGGCGAAGGTCTTGAGATATTATTGTTGGAGTGTTAATCCAGAGACCCAGGAAATGTTCTGAGGATCTTGGTTTGAATCTCGCCATAGTAGATGGTAGAATTTGCATTCAATAAAAATCTATAATTAAGAGTCTAATGTTGACCAAGAACCCATTGTCGGTTGTCAGGAAAAAGATTTTTGATCTTTCTCACTGGGGTCAGAGAGTACAAAAGCAAGGAAGTTATGTTAAACTTGTATAAAACACTGGTCTGGCCTCAACTGGAGCAATATGTCCAATTCTGGCTACTACACTTTACCTAATAGCTTCACTTCCTTCTGCGAGAGCAGATAAGATGAATGAGATTCTATCCAGTGATTAGGAACTTCAGTACAATAAAAAAAACTGCAGAAGTTGAGGCATTTCCTTTTGGAAGAGAAGGTTGAAGGGAGATATTCAGACTTATGAGTGATATGGAAAATATTGATTGGAAGGAACTGCTCTCAATAGTGAAAAAATTGAGAATTAGAGAACACAAATTTAAAGTAATGAACAAATGAAACAATAACGATGTGAAGAGAGAGATTTTCATGCAGCAAGTTTGGAATGTACTGCCTGTGTGTGTTGTGGAAACAAGCTCACTTGAAGTATTCAAGAGGGAATTAGATTATCTGAAGAGAAAGAAAGTGTAGAGGGTGGTAAAAGAATGGTATTAGGAAAATGGAAATATAACCTTTAGAGGACCTGCACAGATTGTGGCAGGCTGAATGGTTACAGAATGAAAGAAGATCATTCCGTCATAGCGTGGTTCACCAAATTGCTCTGTCATTCAGTAAAGTCATGGCTGATCGGTTATCTAATTTTACACGATCACCTTTGCACATTCCTGTAAACTTTTGGTTAACAAAAATTGATCAGTCTCAGATTTTAAATTTTTAATAAATAATTGAACTTCAATTGTTGCTTTCAGAAGAGAGCTCCGGACTTCGACAGTCTTTCTAGTATGGAACCGTTTCCTAACTGAAAGGTCTGGCTTTGGTTTTTAGTGAACACTCTCAGCCGGAATAGTTTCCAGCTATCCTGTCCTTATCCTTTAACGTCTTGAAAACTTGAATCTAATCAACCCTGATCTTTCTGAATTCTATGGACTGAAGACCCAGTTTGTGTAATCTCTCCTCATAATATAACTCTTACAGTCCGGGTATCATTCTGATAAATTTGCACTGCACTTCTTCAAGACCGACAGATTCCTCTTAATGAGTGCTATCTGGAACTACACAAGGTGCTTCAGGTGTGGTTTATCTAGAGCAGTGAATAACTCCATTCTATCATGTTTCATTTGATTTGAGACTTTTAGGTAGTTGTGAAACTAAAAGAATTCACCAGATGATCCATTTGCCACAAAATATCCAGTTCCTCAACCTGTTCTAGTATTCATGGCATTTAAGTGGATATATCAATTGAGGTTCTCATCAACGGTGATACTCAAGGTGTTGATAGTAAATGATTTGGGCATTTCAGAGAGGGTGGTTAAGCTTCTTCTCGTTGTCATTGATTATTGTTTGCTTTTTTGGTGGAACCTGGATATTGTCCAGTGCTTTCTGCATGCTGGTACAGACTGTGTTTCGTTATCTGAGAAAAATGTGAATGGGACTGAAAACTGTGCAATGATCAGTGAATATCCCCACTTTTGACCTTATTGTGGAATATTCTCCACATGTCTGGCCAAATGCAGCTCCAACAACTCTCAAGATGCTTGACACCATCCAGGACAAAGCAGCCCACTTGACTGACATCCACAAACATTATGTTCCCTCACTGCCGGACACTCAGTAGCAGCATTGTGTATTATCTCCAAGACAAACTGCAGAAATTCACCAGAGATCCTGAAACAGCACCTTCCAAATCAATGACCACTACCTTTTAGAAGGACAAGGGCAGCAGCAGATACCAACCTTGCAAGTTCCCCTCCAAGCTACTCACCGTCTTAACTTGGAAATGTATCAGCCTTCTTTCTGTCTTAGTGGGTCAAAGTTCTGGAATTCCCTGCCTAAGGGCATTGTGGGTCTATCTACAGAACATGGACTACAGAGTTTCATGAAGGCAGCTCACCACCACCCTCTCAAGGACAACTAAGGATGGGTCATATATGCTGGCGCAGCCAGTGATATCTACAGCCTGTGAGTAAACTGAAAAAAAAGGCATAATTGCCAAAATTGATGATGACATAAAGATAGGTGTAAAATTAAGATGTGAAGAGGACTTGAGCATGCCATCAAAATATATCGATAGGTTGAGTGAGTAGGCAGAGATCTGACAAATGGAATATAATATGTGGAGTTGAAAAATTGCCCATTTTTGCCAGAAGAATATAAAAGATGCATATTACACAAATGGTGAGAGATTGAGGAGCTCAGAAATGCAGAGTAATCTGGGGGGGGGCTTAGTTCATGAATCATCAAAGGTTAGTATACATAAACAGCAAGCAGTTAAAGAAAATTAATAGAAATTTATTGTTTATTGTGTGTAAGGAACTAAAACAAAAATTGCTGGAGAGATTCAGCAGGTCTGACAACATCTGTGGAGAGAATATGAAATTATCATTTCAGGTAAAAACAATGACTGCAGATGCTGGAAACCAGATTCTGGATTAGTGGTGCTAGAAGAGCACAGCAGTTCAGGCAGCATCCAAGGAGCAGTAAAATCAATGTTTCGGGCAAAGGCCCTTCATCCTGTATTCCTGATGAAGGGCTTTTGCCCGAAATGTCGATTTTACTGCTTTTTGGATGCTGCCTGAACTGCTGTGCTTTTCCAGCACCACTAATCCAGAATTATCATTTCAGGTCCAGTAACCATTCTTCAGAACTGAAAGTAGAGAGGTATACAGCACTGGTAAGACCACACATCAGTTCCGAAGATGAGTCATGACTCAAAATGTTAACTCTGTTTCTTGCTCCTTGGATACTGTCAGATCTGTTGAGTTTCTCCAGCACTTGTGATTTTATTTCATATTGTCATCATCTGTAATATTTTGTTTTTAATTGGCAAAACCATTTCTGGAAGACTGGATGTAAATGCATTGGGAGCAGTTCACAGAAATTACCAGTCTAATACCTGGAACAGGTATGTTGTCTTATGAGGAAAGATTGACAGATTAAGAGCATATCTGCTGTTGTTTAGATGAGTAAGGGACAAATTTGATTGAAGTATATAAAATCTTGAGTGATCTAGTCAGGGTGCATGTGGGAAGGAGGTTCCCTCTTGTGAAAGAATTTAGAAATATTAGTAATTGTTTAAAATTAAGGAGTTGTCCATTTAAGATGAAGGTAAAGAGTTTTTTATTTCCTTACTGAGCATTGAGTGTCTTTGGAACTGTATTCTTGAAAAAAAAACGGTGAAAGCAAAGACATTAGAAACTTTCAAGGTACAGGTATATAGATTCCTCATAAGCAAGTGTGTGAATGGTTATTAGGAGGAGGTGGGAACATGAGTAATCAGATCAGCCTTGATATTACTGAACGGCAGAACAGACTCAAGGTTCTGAGTGGTTTACTCTTGCTCCTAATTCACATGGCTGAATGCAAATTTGTTGCTTCTGGCATGATTCCATCCATAGAAGCAATTGCTATCATTACAACCTACCTCACCTCAGGAACTCAACTGATCTTCTTATTTGAAGCTGTAACAATGTTTCGTATTGTGTGTTTGTGGTGTAATGCAAACTGAGCGTTGGTGAGCAGGTCATTTATGACTGCTGCCTGATAGCACTTTGTTGATGATTTGCAGTGGACAGATAGATATCTAATCTAAGCAACAAGCATGGAGGGTAAATGTAACCTTTTCATCAGACTAGAAGGTTAATGGATTCTAATTGCAAAAGCAACTTAGAAAAACACCAGGGGGAGAAAAAAATTTGGTAATAGAGTGATGTTCAGCTACATGGTGCAAGGTGTCAGAATCTGTAAAAGGAAAGATTAGCTTTTATTTCTGTTCATTCCTGATTAATGAAACATTAACAAACACTGAATAATGCTGTTGGAGAATGAGCGGAACTTTGTTTTTGTAATTTTTCAGTTTCATATGTCTCTTTGTGACCTTGTTTAAAGTATGTTTATACTGATGCAGCCAGGATCCTTTCATCATGGAGAGTACAACATTTGACATGAATGTGAAAACCAAACAGCTGCACAGTAAGGACATCTCTGTTACTTCCCTTGCCATTTCTGAATATAAACTAATTAATAATGCTCTGATATGTTTGAAGTACAGATTAGTTAGATAGTGCTGTCACAGCTGTCATTAGTAGAGATCCAGAACTCCCTCCTCTTCAGATTGAGGATATTAGTTAACTGACACTTCCAAGATTAGATGGAGAAAATGTAGTTAAATGGATTTTAAATTAACGATAACCAATTGGCCTGATTAAATGGTGGAGTACTTTTGGCTGGAAGGGGGGTACAAAACTGGAATTGCTTTGCAATCTCTAAGCTTATTAATGTACATTAGCTGCTGGTCTGGCAAAGCCTCAAATTTGATATTTTATCCTTGTGTTCTAATGTGGCCATGGTCTTAGTTTTCCCCAGGTTAGCGTTGTAGCCTCCACCACTGCTGTAAACCTCCATGATCTTTGCATTCCTTCATTTCTAAGCATTCCACCATTGTCAGCCATGTCTTTAACAGCTTAAGGGCAAGTTCTGGAATTCCAAGCTCGGCTGCTTAAAACTGACCTATTCTGTTCTGATGGTCATGTATGTGGCCTGGTGTCAAATTTTGCCTGATAACATTCTGCGAAGCATCCTTGAACGTTTTAAACTAAAGGTGCTGAATTAATGTATGTTGCTGTTGAACTATATCTTTCTGATAGTTCTTATAGGGAATTATGTTTGAAAACTAAATGGTGAAAATAAGGGTGCTGGTAGGAAAAGAATTATAACAACTGGGGACATAAGAAATAAAGTATACATGAATACCATAGCAGCACAAAGTGGGCTAGCAAACTGACTTTAAACAAAATGATGAAGGGCTTATGCTCGAAACGTCGAATTCTCTATTCCTGAGATGCTGCCTAACCTGCTGTGCTTTGACCAGCAACACATTTGCAGCTGTGATCTCCAGCATCTGCAGACCTCATTTTTTACTCGATGACTTTAAACAAAAGCAGTACACTGTACCACATTAGTTCAAATAGCTTGGAATAAGAATAAGCTAAAATCTGTTGAATAGTTAAATATCTGCATTTGGGACATGAAGATGTTACCTTCAGTTTCTGTAAAGCACTTAGTCTCGTGTAAAGACACTGCTCTGGTAAATCCTTAGAGAGTAGGTAGCTTCCTGTTTCTTCAGGTGTCCCTTTGTTTGCCTTTTTAGGATCAATGTCTAGGTCCTATTCTCAGAATATAAAAGAAAATTAATAGAAACATATTTAAAATAAATACCAATATGATTTACATTACACTCAGTTTTAGATGCTGCAAGTTGGCTTTCAATTTCAAAAATGTTACAAAATATTACTTCATCTGTCTGATGTCTGAATATGGTCTAAAACACATTTGTCTGTTATTATTAATAAATAAAGGACAGGATGCTACTCACTGCTGGCATATTACAGATATCAACACTGAAAAATGGGAAGGAGGGAAGATTTTTTTGGTAATGGTGACATTTCAGGGCAAAAGACTTAATTTTCCCAACCATATTACCTTCTGAACTATTTTGTTGTTTATCACTTTACAAATGTTTCAAGATTTGATTGCCTTTTCCGTCTTTGCTTCCAGACTGTATTTCTTTTTATCTTGTAGATAATGAATGCACATTCAAGTAGACATTCCATAGACACTACTTTCATTTCAAATTTTATTTCTTATACTTTGCTTATCTTTTCCACCCTGAACTTCAACTGTAAAAGGGGGTAGGTAGACTGATATCATACTGCATCCAATGTCCATACCACTCTGTAGCCAGTTGGTGTTAGACATCTGAATAGAATCGGGGCTCACTGCCAAATCTTGCTCATTAGGCATGCAATCTCTGTTCTACACTTAGCTCAGGGATCCATTTAAGATTGATAGCACATCATTTGGAAGGACTTTGAATGCAAGAGAACTAAGACTTCTAATCTATTTTAAGATACTGAAGATGCAAAAGCAAGTGCATGTGATCCTGTTTACAAATATATTCTGCTGACTACATATCAGAACTAAGACTTCTCTTCTTTACATATTTAAATTTAGTCCGCTACTGTCACATTGTTGGTCCTGTAGTCTGAAAGACCATTTAGCTGAATGCAGGTTCATAAGGGCACTGAATGTTCCCAGCCAATTACACCAATATACCCCCATCATAAAATCAGCAAATCTTCAGTAAAAAGCACATGCCACACTCTGATGGGGTAAGGTTCTGAGTCCAGATTATCAGCAGAGAGCCTCACCCACCTTGGACACATGCTGCAAAATTGAAGGCACGCAGTCCACAACTTGCCATAAAACTTCTTGTATAGTTTGCCCATAATTTCTTCACAGACAACGGGAAACACAGTACTGTCCAACAAAAGCACCATTTGCTTACTTTCAAATCCAACCCCCGGGCACAAAAAGCTAAGATTCCAAAAGTGTTTGTGATTACCTTTTCTACTTGTCCCCAGTCTTTTAGGTATGTTGACATTTAAACCACCTAAGTCAGTTTGCTCCTCCATAGTTTTTACTTGTAAATGATTGAGAAAATATTAACTTTATTCACCAAGATCAGATGGGTAATTTCATAACACCCACAATCAGCAACAAACCCCGGTACAGTGTGTGGGATACAAGCCCCAGAGCGATGTGTGGGGAAGTAGCCCCTGACCAGGGAGTGGGGGACACAGCCCGAGAGCAGGGAGTGGGGGGACACAGCCCCGGAGCAGGGAGTGGGGGGACACAGCCGCGGAGCAGGGAGGGGGAGAAGTGGCTCCTGAGCAGTGCGGAGGCAGCGAGTTCCGGGCGGAGACCAGTGCAAGGGGAGGTAGTACTGGGACTTACCTTGGAGTAGCTGAGTGCTGGTATGGAGTGTTTTGGGGCTTGGAACCGAGCGGGGACTGGGATTTGGCACGGGCAGCCAGACCATGTGTGGAGTTCCTGCACTGAGCTGCTACAATGTAATATCTATTTGAAATTTCCTACTGTATTGCAATGTTAACCCTTTAATGATATCCTCCTAATAATATATTTTTCAACTCCGTAAAGTAATGCAATTACTTTTATTCCTCTGTTGTGTCCAAGAATTATATCTAGGTACTTGGAGCTATGATGTTGTCATAAGAGGTGAAATTTGTAAAGATTTTGCACGGTACTCTTATAATGGAGTACAGATGACAATAGAAGAATACTCGGATATCACTTCACCTTTTTAACTTCTGTTTTCCATCTACACAACTTCCTGTGCCTTTGCCTACTTTAGTACAAAACCCTCAACTGTCCCTCTTCCATATCAGCACCTACTTTATGCTGTCCAATTTTCCTAATAATTTACTGCTAAAAGGCGGGATTTTAAATCTGGAGGGAGGGGGTGGTATGGCAATGAAGAAATTCGTCTGTTGATATAAAAACAACTGATTGTATTCAGATAGCTTCTCCAAGGTCCTTCACAGGAGCATTAACAAATAAATTTCATGATTTGGAGATGCCGATGTTGGACTGGGGTGTACAAAGTTAAAAATCACACAACACCAGGTTATAGTCCGACAGGTTTAATTGGAAGCACACTAGCTTTCGGAGCGACGTTCCTTCATCTGGTGATCAGCCCTCCACAATCACCTGATGAAGGAGCATCGCTCCGAAAGCTAGTGTGCTTCCAATTAAACTTGTCGGACAATAACCTGGTGTTGTGTGATTTTTAACAAATAAATGTAATACTGAGGAACATAAGATGATTATAGGCCAGATGATAAAAAGCTTGTCCAGAGATCCATCTTTAAGAATAAAGAAAGGTAGAGAGATGGAGTGAAGGAACAGCAAGTATTAATGGCCTCAGAAACTGTAGACAGTATTAAAATTGGGATACCCAAAAGGCCAGGAGTGGAGGAGCACATGGATTTTGGAGATTGGAAGGGGTCAGAGGGATAGGAAGTGGTAAAGGCATAGACAGATTTGAAAGAACTAGGGAACAAATTTCAAAAGAGGCATTGCTTATAGAAAAGCCAATGTAAAGCAATGAGCACAGGGTGAACAAAGCCTGGTGCAAGTCTAGGATATACAGAAAAATGGACCAAGGATATTCTAATGCTCAGACCTCAAAATATGCTCTTGTCCACTTCACTTCAGTTCAATTTTCAGAATGAAGGACTTGTTTCATTTACCTGTACAAGTCATCAGTGAAATACACTGCCACTTAAATCATGCCAGTGTAACCAAATGTACAGCTGTGAAGTTCTTTTGGAGAAAAAATACAAATTTTACCTGTGGAAAATCTGTGACATATGCTTTGCACATTGTAATTCCTTTTGGTTTTTTCACAATACGCGTGTAAATTATCATGACATTTGAGAACTCAGCAGCAAAACCTAGTTGAATTTGGACACCGCAGTCAAACTCAAGCCACATACTTTCAGGTAGCTCTGAAAACACAAATATCAGATGGCAGTTAAAAACTGGTAGACATATATGTATGTTTCAACAGAATAATGCGAAAATTACACGAGATTGTACAAACACGAACACATGAGAAAAAAACAACTCATGATGCCAACCATATCTAAACAGCAGTGCTACTTGAATGCTCTTTCCTGACTCATTATGTCTTCAGAGAGACAAATGAAGAAGCGACATAATAAAGCTAGATCAGGAAGTATTAGGAGAAATTCCTCTCCAAGCTTAAGGAAGCATGTTGTGTCCCATGCCAAGTTACATTTAATACATTCTAACAACTCTGTAACCATCAGAGGTTTGAGCAGTTTGTTGCCAAGGGCTGTGACTTTTTGCAAAATTGAAATAGTGCCTGATGACCAATCTACATTTTACACAAGGTGTTTACATCCTGGATTTCCCACCTGCAGCAACATTTTTCGCAAGGTACTTTTCCAAAGGTTGGATTCCACACTCATTCATTGTGGATTTGAATGCCAAGAGAGTCATAAAATTTAACAGGTGGTTTGTCTGCCGCCTTCCTGTCTGTCCCTTCCACAACTTTGGAAACAGTAGAGATGGCATCATCAATACTTCAATACAAGATCCTAAGTTAGCAGAAGTGTAAATTACCTACAAAGACTTTGCTTTATACTTAACATGCTATTTTATCTACTTTCCATCCAAACATCACATATAATGCAACTTCAACAAACCATGATGCTTGAATCTCTCTTTTATCGTCAACTTAATAGGCATTCTTGTATGATAAAGCAAGCCTTGGAGTTTGTTCACTCCAAGTGAGTACAGAAATGTCAGGTGCTGCACTATGGTAGGGCAAATCAGGGTAGGACTTATACACTTAATAGTAAGGTCCTGGGGAGCATTGCCAAACATTGAGACCTTGGAGTGAAAATTCACAGTTCTGTGAAAGTGGAGTTGCAGGGAGACAGGATAGTGAAGATGACATATGCCTTTATTGCTCAATGCATTGAGTTTAGGAGTTGGGGGGTCATGTTGCAGCTGTGCAGGACATTGGTTTGGCCACTTTTGGAATACTGCCGTCAATTCTGGTCTCTTTTATACAGGAAAGATGCTGTTAAACTTGAAAAGGTTCAGAAAAGATTTACAAGGATATTGCCAAAGTTGGAGGATTTGAGCTACAGGGAGAGACTGAATAGGCTGGGATTATATTCCCTGAAGTGTCGGAGGCTGAAGTTTATAGAAGTTTATAAAATCATGAGGGGCATATGGTGAATAATCAATGACTTTTCGCCAGGGTAGGGGAGTCTAAACTAGAGGGCATAGGTTTAAGGTGAGAGGGGAAAGATTAAAAAGGTTCATATAGCACAGAAACAGATCCTTCGGTCCAGCCAGTCTATGCTGAACATAATCTCAAACTAAACTAGTCCTAACTGCTTGCTCCTGACCTATATCCTTCCAAATCTTTCCTATTCATATATCTATCCAAATGTTTTCTCAACATTGCAATTGTATCCACATCCAGCACTTCCTCAGGACGTTCATTCCACACGTGAACCACCCTCATGAAATTTACCCCATGTCTTTTTAATCTCTCTCCTCTCTCACCTTAAAATGTGCCCCTTAATCTTGAAATACCCCATCCTTGAGAAAATACAATTACCATTAACTTTATCTATACCTCCCATTATTTTATAAATTACTTCAGGTCGCCTCTCCTACGCTCCAGTGAAAATGCCCCAGCCTAGCCAGCCTTTCTTTAGAACTCAAACCTTCCATACGAGATAACATGCTGGTAAATCTCTTCTGAACCCTCTCCAGCTTCATAACATTCTTCCTACAAGTGGGTGACCAGAATTGGACACAATTATCCAGAAGAGGCCTCAGCAAAACCTCAATGTGACTTCCCAACTCCTGCACTCAAAGGACTGAACAATAATGGCAAGCATACCAAATACCTTTTTAACCACCTTGTCTATATGCAATGCAAACTTCAAAGAATGATGTACCTGCACTCCTAGGTTCCTCTATTCTACAACATTATCCAGGGTGCTACCATTAATTGTATAAACCCCACCATTGTTTATTGTACCCAAATGTAATATTTTGAATTTATCCAGAATGAATTTCTCCTGCCATTTTTCAGCCCATCGATCCATTTGATCAAAATCCCACTATAATCTTAGAAAATCTTCACTCTCTACTATGCCACCACCTTTAGTGTCATCTGCAAACTTACTAACCATGCCTTCTATATTCTCATCCAAATCATTTATATAAATGACAAACAAAAGAGGACCCAGAACTGACCCTGTGGAACACCACTGGTCATAGGCTTCCAGTCTGCTACTCTCTGTCTCTTGCCATTAAGCCAAATATGTATCCAATTGGTAACTTAAGAGGCAACCTTTTCATGCAGAGGGTGGTGAATGTATGGAATGAACTGCCAGAGGAATTGGTGGAGGCTGGTACAATTACAGCATTTAAAAGGCATCTTGATGGGTAATTGAATAAGAAGGGTTTAGAGGGATATGGGCCAAATACTGGTAAGTGGGACTAGATTAATTTAATATACTTGTTAGCAGGGACAAGCTGGACTGAAGGGTCTGTTTCTGTGCTATACTACTCAATGACTAAGTGGATAACACTGCACGTGTCCAACTTAAATGCCACTGATTGCATTTGGGCTTATTCACTTGTCTAAATCAGTCTACAATTAAAGTTTACGACAAGAACAGAATTATCTTCATCTACCATCTTCACAGAATTCAATTAGATTAGGAGACAGCACCAAAATTAACAAATGTCATGCTGAGAATCCCTAATAACTGCTGAACTTTCCAAGTGATCTAAATTGTTGCCTTCTACAAGCCATTTTTCCAGCCAGCATTAAAATCACATAATTAGAAGGATTGGATTTCTGACTCTTCTCAAATAAGACAACGTGAGCCACACTTCAGCCTACAGCAATCAATGCAGAACTTAATTAGCTATTAAATGTCTAAGTCAGTAACTGAAATACATTTCCTTTGACATGCTATGAAAAATTGAATTAGGTGTTGCAGTATTATTAACTTTGAAGTACTTAATCTTAGCTGAAATTTTTGTAATTTTATTTTTGTAGCAATTTTAGCAATACACTATTCAGGCAATAAACTTGTTTGTATTTTCCTTTGCACCTTCCACTCACATATAAACAAAAGAAACAAATTCATGAAGGAACAATGGGGCAAGTGAGATTATGATCCTGAAGCACAACAATATATATAGAAGTAACTTAAACAGGGCATTTATCATCTCTCATTTCTCTTCAAAATGTTGAGCCGGGGGGGGGGGGCAAAGGGCGAGGGGGAGGATTGAGGTGCCTCCTTGAACTGCCACAGTTCTTGGTATCTAGTCCTGCCCACAATGCAGTTAGCCATAAGGTTTCACTCCTTCTCTTTGACTCCATGTCAGTGGGTACCACAGAGTGGCTTGCTAGGCCATCCCAGAGTGCAGTCAATAGTCAACCACATGATTGTAGGTCTTGAGTCACATACAAGCGAGACCAAGTAAGGACAGTAGCTATTTCTTCAGAAGGTGAACCAAGATAGGAATTACAACAATAGACAATGGCTTGCCATCACCATTAGATTAGTTTTAATTCTAGATTCACTAACTGAATTTAAATGCCACCAACTCCTATAAGACAGTGGCAGCATTAGGCTGGGGTTCTGGATTACTAGTGGCATTATTACTACGTGACTGCCTCATTATTAGATTGAAAAGCATCATTGGAGGAATAGACAACATTCCCACCAGTCACCTTAAACCCAACTCATTTAGGAGAAAACAATACCACCTCTTGTACTGCAACTTTTACACTGAGGAAAATCTATTCAATTGACTTTTATAAAGTAAACAATATCAGGCCTATTACTGAACTCTCTTTGCATACTCCTTCACTCAAGCTTTTTACTTTGAGATATCAGGGTAAACTCTACATTCCCAGTACAGTGTTTGTGCAGCAGGTGTCTACGTGGGGAGTCCATGTGCATAAATCAGTTTGCCTTTGTCAGATTCACCATCCTCAGGCGTTTGTACAAGACACAGCATGCAAATATCTGTCACACAAAGCTCCGAGCTGGGAGAACTGATTTACAAAATCTATACCACTCCCTAACCTGCCCAATCAATTATGCAGATTGCCAGCATTCCTCCATTGGCTTAGCTTTCATGTTTATTGCATACTTGAAATACCTCCACAATAACTAGAGCTGTCACAAACTGGGCTACAATCCAATCTTCCAATGAGCTATTGCCAGAGATGAGAAATATGTTACCATGGGCCTTTGCCCACTGCAGGTTGCGTGCCAGTGATTCAGCGGAGCAGCCTGATGAATGGATTGGATCGGTCAAGGCTCTCTTCTCACAGAGACTGCTGCGAATTTCCAGAGCTTGCTTTCCCTTAGTGAGGTCACATTTTCCCATGTCTGCAATTTAAAACATCAGGACTGCATTAAGATGAGAAAGTAAGTCAACATATGTGAAAATAATTGCAATTAAAACCTGGCAATAAGCAGCAAAACTGGCAGCATCTGAAAACTGATGTTAACACCTTTCATTTGTACTGGAAAGAGGAAAAAGATGAGTCCAATAACTTCGAAATAATCAACAATCTTCAAAAGCTCCACTTCACGGTTTTATATTTTCACTTAACTAGTTTTACTGCCACCTTTAAAAAGCTGGTTTGTATTGTAAACTCTTTACCTGATATTTCAAGTCTAATATTGACAATTAGTGCAAGCTTACTCTGTTGAAATGACTACATGTCTGCTACCCCATAACATAGTCCCTTTACCAGGATCTCATTAAGGCAAAACCTATTGCAATCACCCTTTTCTTGTTCTATCCAAAGACAACTTCCTCACTCAATTTCAGTAACGATCAGAATCTGAGATGGGGTATAAGGTGAGGAAATCTCAAGGTGGAGTTTTTCTCCACATTCACTTGATGCAACTCCATGGTCCAGTGCTCTTTTAATATGTTCCTGTCAGTACAAATGTGCAGATGATACTATACATGTAGTATCTCCCTCCCACCCCACTCTCCTCTAACCAGAAGAAAAAGACTCTGTAAGGAAAGGCTGTTTATTTTTCTCTCTCTTTTCTTTCGTACATTTAAGCGCATTGTTTGGTTTAAGTTAGTTGACGTAAAGCTAAGGCTTACAGTGGCAGGGGACCTCAGACCGATGGCATGTGACTCTTGCTTGATGTGGGAGCTCAGGAACGTGGCTGACGTTCCTGACACACTTGCAAGAAGTGTGTCCAGCTGCAGCTCTTGATTGACCGCATGATGGCTCTGGACCTGCAGATGGACTCACTGTGGAACATCCACGATGCTGAGGAGGTCGTGGACAGCACGTTTAGTGAAGTGGTCACACTGCAGGTTAGAATTGCTAAGGGAGATAGTGAATGGGTGACCAAAAGTAGGAAGGCAGTGCAGGTGTCCCCTGCAGTCATCTCCCTCCAAAACAGGTATACCATTTTGGAATAAAAAGTGAGGTCTGCAGATGCTGGAGATCAGAGCTGAAAATGTGTTGCTGGTTAAAGCACAGCAGGTTAGGCAGCATCCAAGGAACAGGAAATTCGACGTTTTGGGCCAGAGCCCTTCATCAGGAAGCCATTTTGGATACTGTTGGGGGAGATGGCTCAACAGGAGAGGGCAGCAGTTGTCAAGATCGTGGCAACGTGGTAGGCACTGCTGTTCAGAAGGGCAGGAAAAAGGCTTGTAGGGCCATAGTCATAGGGGATTCTATTGTGAGGGGAGTAGATAGGCAGTTCTGTGGCAGAAAATGTGACTCTCGAATGGTATGTTACCTCCCAGTTGCTCGGGTCAGGGATGTCACCGAATGGCTGCAAAACCTTTCGAAAAGGGGAGGGTGAACCGGAGCGTTGGCGGCGGCGGCGGGGGGGGGGGGGGGGGGAGGTTGCTGGTCAGGGATGATATCACGGCTGTGCTAATGGAGCTCACTATGGAGGTGTTTTGGGTGGAGTTGAGAAAGAAGAAGGGATTGCTGGGGCTGGCTTACAGTGAGCGTGGGGAAGAATAACAAATAGTAAACAGATTATGGAAAGATGTAGAGGCAACAGAGTAGTGGTGATTTTAATGTTCCCAACATTGGCTGGGATACATTTAGTGTCAGAAGTCTGGATGGGGCAGGATTTATAAAAAGTGTACAGGGCAATTTTCTGGAGCAGTATGTCAATAGTCTTTTGAGTTAAGGGGCCATATTGGACTTGGTTTTGGGGAATGAGCCAGGCCAGGTAGTAGAAGTTGTAGTGGGGGATTTCTTTGGGAACAGTGACCACAATTCTATAAATTTTAGATTACTCATAGACAATGATGAGAGTGGTCCTAAGGGAAGAGTACTAAACTGGGCCAAAGGCAATTATATCAAAATTAGACAGGAGCTGGGAAAAGTGGATTTGACACAGCAATTTGAAGGGAGGTCCACATTTGATATAAGAGAGGCTCTCAAAGATAGTACAGGATCAACATAAACCGTTAAAAGCAAAGGATAGGAAAGGTAAGATTTATGAACTGTGGATGACAGGAGAAATTGTACGACTAGCCAAGATGAAAAGGGAATCATACATAAGGTCCAGACAGCTAAGGACAGAACGGGCCCTGGAGGAATATTGGAAGAGTAGGCCCAGTCTTAAACGAGGAATCAAGCAGGCTAAAGGGGTCATGAAATAGCTTTAGCGAGTAGAATTAAGGAGAATTCCAAAGCCTTTTATTCTTATATAAGAAGCAAGTGGATAACTAGAGAAAGGATTGGTCCATTAAAGGATAAGGATGGAAGGTTGTGTGTCAAACCTGAGAAAATGGGTGAGATGCTGAATGATTACTTTGCATCAGTGTTCACTGAGGAGAGGGACATGATGAATGTTGAGATTATAGATAGAAGTTTAATTACTCTGGATCACATTGACATAAGTAGGGAAGATGAGTTGGGTAGGCTAGAGGTTATTAAAGTGGACAAATTCCTGGGACCGGATGGATTAATCCCAAGTTGCTGAGGAATGTGAGAGACGAAATAGCTAGGGCCCTGACAGATATCTTTGCAGCATTCTTAAATACAGGTGAGGTGCCAGAGGACTGGAGGGTTACTCATGTTTTCCCCCTATACGAGAAGGGTAGTAGGGATTTTCCGGGTAACTACAAACCAGAGAGCCTGACGTCAATGGTGGGAAAGTTGCTGGAAACAGTACTGAGGGATAAAACCTATTTATATTTGGAAACGAATGTGCTTATCAGTGATAGGCAACATGGTTTTGTGCAGGGGGGGATTGTGCCTTACCAACTTAATAGAGTTCTTCGAGGAAGTGACCAGGTTGATAGATGAAGGAAGGGCAATAGATGTCATATACATGGACTTTACTAAGGTGTTTGATAACATTCCCCATGGTAAACTAAGAGAAAGTGAAGTCACATAGTGTGCAGGGTGTTCTAGCTAGGTGGATAAAGAACTGGTTGAGTAACAGGATATAGGGAGTCGCAGTTGAAAGGAGTTTCTTGAAATGGAGAAAGGTGACCAGTGATGTTCCACAGGGATCAGTGTTGGGACCACTGTTGTTTGTAATATACATAAGTGATCCAGAAGAGGATATTGATGGTCTGATCAGTAAGTTTGCAGATGACAAGAAGATTGATGGAGTAGCAGAAAGCACAACGGACTGTCAAAGAATACAATTGGGTGGAGAAGTGGTAGATGGAGTTCAATCCAGGCAAATGTGAGGTGATGCATTTTGAGAAGTCTAATTCTAGAGTGGACTAAACAGTAAACGGAAGAGCCTTGGGAAAAGTTGATGGGCAGAGAGATCTGGAAGTTCAGGTCCATTGTACCCTAAAGGTGGCTGCACAGGTGGATAGAGTGGTCAGAAAGGCATATGGTATGCATGCCTTCACCTGCCAGGCGATTAAGTATAAGAGCTGGCAGGTCATGTTAAAATTGTACACAGAATTGGTTCGGCTGCATTTAGAATATTGTGTACATTTCTGGTCGCCACATTACGAAAAGGATGTGGATGCTTTGGAGAGGGTGCAGAGAAAGTTTATGAGACGTTGCCTGGTATGAAAGGTGCTAGCTATGAAGAGAGGTTGAGTAGGTTAGGATTGTTTTCATTTGAAAAAAGGAGATTGAGGTTTACAAAATCATGAAGGGTATAGACAAGGTAGATAGAGATAGGCTTTTACCCAGGATGTAGTATTCAATAACGAGAGGTCACGCTTTCAAGGTGAGAGGTGAAAGGGGGATACTCGCGACAAGTACTTTACACCAGAGGGTGGTAGGTGCTTGGAACACGTTGCCAGCAGACGTAGTAGAGACAGGCACGGTAGATTTATTTAAAATGCATCTGGACAGATGTACGAATGGGTGGGGAGCAGAGGGATACAGATGCTTAGGAATTGGGTGACAGGTTTAGACGGTGGATTTGGATCAGCTCAGGCTTGGTGGGCTGAAGGGACTGTTCCTGGGCTGAAAGTTTTCTTTGTTCTTTGTTCTTATGATTCTGCCTTTGTCACATTTGAAGAGACAGTGGTACATCTTAAAAGGGCACCCTAAATAAATGAATCACAAATTTAAAAGCTACTGAGCGTCTCCTCTTGGAGAAAACTACAATTTTCCATTTGGTGTACTCACAAGAAATGGGAAGCATGGCTACTGTCTGACGTAACAGCAGCAGGCCAAGGTCTAATGCAACAGACAGAATTAGACAGCCTCTTCTTCCATCTGGATTTAGCTGCAGCCACAGGTCATCCAGTGAAGGGTTTTCTCACTCCTAATGGCTGTTTAAGCCATTTTTTTAAGTTAAGGTTTTAAAACTTGGAGAACGGGGACTTCCACCTCTCCTATTGCTGCTGCTTCTCACCAGATCTGAGAGTTTCCCTGCCATCCCCATTTGGATAATGGGTCTACCTGCCAACTATTAATTGGCTGACTTGGGGAAAATCACAATTGAGTGACTGTTCCCCTTACGGTCTGAGGTTTTGACTCCCCAGTCTCTCACCACCTACTGTGATGGGGTCCTTAAGTCCACTAGAATATTTTTAAGCAACTTGTCACAAAACAAAGCATTTATGGAAAAAAGTCATGATTCTTTATGTGGAAGTTGAAATTTTTGCATTGATATGGATAAGAAAGTACTATGTAAATAGAGTATGGCTTCGCAATCAAGTTAATAATGGTTGAATAAACACCGCCTCATCTTCCGCCTCAGAACACTTCAACCCCAGGGCATCAATTGGACTTCAACAGTTTCCTCATTCCCCCTTCCCCCACCTCACCCGAGTTCCAAACTTCCAGCTCAGCACTGTCCCCATGACTTGTCCTACCTGCCTATCTTCTTTTCCACCTATCCACTCCACCCTCCTCCCTGACCTATCACCTTCATCCCCTCCCCCACTCACCTATTGTACTCCATGCTACTTTCTCCCCATCCCCACCCTCCTCTAGCTTATCTCTCCACACTTCAGGCTCTCTGCCTTTATTCCTGATGAAAGGCTTTTGCCCGAAACGTCAATTTTGCTGCTCCTTGGATGCTGCCTGAACTGCTGTGCTCTTCCAGCACCACAAATCCAAAATCTGGTTTCCAGCATCTGCAGTCATTGTTTTTACCTACCTTATAATAAGTGTCTAGATTAGAATGGTGCTGGAAAAGCACAGGTCAGGCGGCATCCAAGGAGCAGGAAAGTCGACGTTTCAGGCAAAAGTCCTTCATCAGGAATACAGGCCTCTATTCCTGATGAAGGGCTTTTGCCCAAGATGTCGATTTTCCTGCTCCTTGGATGCTACCTGACCTGCTGTGCTTTTCCAGCAACATTCTAATCTAGACTCTGGTTTCCAGCATCTGCAGTCCTTGTTTTTACCTTATAGTAAGTGTTGACTCAGGGAGGACTGTTAGCCAAGATAACTCCCTGACCTTCTTATAACTCATTTGTGCCACCACGGTGAGAGGCTGTTAGGGTGTATTAAAGTGTAACTATTGAAAGAAGACATCTTCAACAATGAATTGGATTGCTGAAGTGTCAGCATAAGTTATGTGCTCAAGTTTATCGTGGAGTTTGAACCCACTACTATTTGACAGAATGGGCAGTAGAGGTACTAATTGAATGGATTTCTCATTAGTTTGGCTTAATGACTCAAGAATTGCAATTGGTCTCCATATATAACAAATCCAAGCAGATTAAATATGCATCATAGAATCCCTAGAGGGCAGAATGAGGCCATTTGGCCCATTCAGTCTGCAAAATCCTTCTGAAGAGCATTCCAACCCGTACGCTATTTTGTAATCCTGTTCTACCATGGCTAATCCACCTAAGCTGCACATCCCTGGATGATATAGGGCCATTTAACACAGCCAATCCACCTAACCTACACATAGAACATAGAACATTACAGCGCAGTACAGGCTCTTCGGCCCTCGATGTTGCACTGACCTGTCATACCAATCTGAAGCCCATCTAAACTACACTATTCCATGTATGTCAATATGCTTGTCCAATGACAACTTAAATGCACTTAAAGCTGGCGAATCTACTACCATTGCAGGAATAGCATTCCATACCCTTACTACTCTCTGAGTAAAGAAACTACCTCTGACATCTGTCCTATATCTATCACCCCTCAATTTAAAGCTATGCCCCCTCGTGCTCGCTGTCACCATACTTGGAAAAAGGCTCTCCCTATCCACCCTATCTAACCCTCTGATTATCTTATATGTCTCTATTAAGCCACCTTTCAACCTTCTCTCTAACAAAAACAGCCTCAAGTCCCTCAGCCTTTCCTCGTAAGACCTTCCCTCCATACCAGGCAACATCCTAGTAAATCTCCTCTGCATCCTTTCCAAAGCTTCCACATCCTTCTTATAATGTGGTGAACAGAACTGTACACAATACTCTAAGTACGGCCGCACCAGAGTTTTGTACAGCTGTAGCATAACCTCATGGTTCCAGAACTCGATCCCTCTATTAATAAAAGCTAAAACACTGTATGCCTTCTTAACGACCCTGCAAATCTGGGTGGCAACTTTCAAGGATCTGTGTACCTGGACACTGAGATCTCTCTGCTCATCAACACTACCAAGAATCTTACCATTTGCCCAGCACTTTGCATTCCGGTTACTCTGACCAAAGTGAATCACCTCACACTTGTCTGCATTAAACTCCATTTGCCACCTCTCAGCCCAGCTCTGCAGCTTATCCATGTCTCTCTGTAACCTACAACATGATTCGTCACTATCCACAATTCCACCGACCTCAGTGTCGTCTGCAAATTTACTAACCCACCCTTCTATGCCCCCATCCAAGTCGTTTATAAAAATGACGAACAGCAGTGGACCCAACACTGACCCTTGTAGTACACCACTGGTAAATGGACTCCAGGGTGAACATTGCCCATCAACCACCACCCTCTGTCTTCTTTCAGCAAGCCAATTACTGATCCAAACTGCTATATCTCCCACAATCCCATTCTTCCCCACTTTGTACAATGGCCAACTGCACATCTTTGGACTGTGGAAGGAACCCTGAGCACCCAGAGGAAACCCACGTAGACACGGGGAGAATGTGCAAACTCCACACAGGCAGTCGCCCAAGGCTGGAATTGAATTTGAGTCCTGAGCACAGTGAGGCCGCAGTGCTTATCACTGAACCACTGTGCTGCTTCTGTAGTTGAGAAAAAAATCTTAATATAATAAAGCATTTACCTTCAGCAACTCTGTCAAGCAACACTGTGATTTTTTCATCCTCTAACAGGCGTTCCTTTAGGAATTTCATAAATATGCCATTTGCTAATCCAAAATGCTGAATTTCAAATGCTTCTGCACCTTGACATCTTCAAATGTAGAAAATAAACAATTTATATATTTTTTTCTTTTATTACTTTTAGCAGACAGTTTATAGGCCTCCAACAGTAGTTACATGGTTAGATAGAGCATAAACAAAAATTACTTTGTTTGATTTGTTCATGGAATTTAGATGCTACTGGCCAGGCCAGAATTTATTGTCATCCCTAAATGCCGAGACAACAGTTCAAAGTTAACCAGATTACTGAGTGTCTGAAATCACATGAAGACCAGACTAGATAAAGACAGCAGTTACCTTCCCTAATGGGCATTAGCAAACTAAGAACAGCTTTTTAGGACAATCAGTGGGGGTTACATGATTGTTGCATCAGATTCTTATTGATTTCAAATTTCACCATCTGACTGGCACGATTTGAACTCACGTCCTCAGAACGTTAGTTTAAGGTTCTGGATCGCGAGTCTAATGATTGCTAGTCCACTGAAGTCTATAATCAGAGTAATGCCAAAATAACAAGACTTTGGTCTTCCTATCCACTGCACTGATCATATTGGTAAGGGGGACTAGAATGGCCCAAACTTAAATTCATAAGTTAATTAGCAAAAATGCAACATGAGGAAATATGTTTACACATAGAGTAGTTAGGATTTAGAATGCACTCCTTCCCGGAGATTTAGGAGATACAGATTCACTTTGGTGTTTAAAAAAAACGTCAGATAGACACAATTAAAAATGGAATAAACAAGTCTGAGGAGGTGTGGAACTGGCTGACTATCTCTTGGATAGAACTGGTGGGGATTCAATGGGCTGAATGGCCCCATTCTGTGCTGCACTATCCTATTCCATAGGACATGAAGGACATCACGAAGGTGCCTTACAGAAGCCGTTGAGGCTCAGAAGGAAGGACAGGATCAGGGACTAAGAACAGGAGATGCACCAGGGCCCATGATTTCTCTCGCTCATCTTGTGGACTCTAGAATCTAGATTAATGAAAGGCCATCTCTTTGAAATAGAAGGTTCTGAAAACACTTGATGCAAAGTTACAGAGGTCTTTATCTACTAGATGGGAAATCTAGAAAATATTGGGGAGGGCCAGAGTTTCCGAATGCACTTATGCAGGACTCGTGCAAGGAGAAATCTCTACACTCAGTGGCTGTTAAGCTTTGGAATTGTTTAGATGGTTATTCATTGCTGCATTGGAGAATATTTTTAAGAATGGATTAAGTATATTTTTGATCTCTCAGGGAATCACGGGAAAATGGGAATGGTTGGAACACTGAACTGAGACAGGAAATCAGCTGTGATTGTATAAGGTGGCTGAGCAAGCTTGGATGACTGTATGGTTTACTTCCACTTTTTGTTGTGTTTTAGTCTTAAATGAAATTATTTGCTTATACAAAGATAGAAATATGGAAGATTAATGGTGCAGGAAGAGGCCATTTGGCCCACTGGATCTGTGCAGACCAAAGAATAAGCAATGGTCCCTTTCCAGTTTATAACGAGTGTGCACTTTCCACAATGTTGGATGCTTACTAGGTCATCTAGCTGCATAAACAGAACTGCTGTGCATTATAATTTCTATGTGCTTTTGTATTCAACTACTTTCACACTCTATACATACCTGTTATTTCTGCACTGTTACAAATAGAAAGTTTTAAAGGATTGTTATGGGCTGGTGCTACCCTTAGTTTAGATAAGATGGTAGATTGGATGGAGACATATGAGCTGCTTTGAACTCTGCCCGACAACAAGCTTGGGTGGCTTAGTTGTTAATATGTGAAGGTGCCCAATTTGTCTTACTGGAAAAAGGTATAAATTGTGTACTGACAGTGGATAGATTGTTAGTCCCCAAAACCCTAAGAATGTGTTCAGAACATCAGGTTTGGTAAGTGAGTATAATTTGAACTGAATATTTAATTTCAAGATTGAACTGGATTTTCTACCTTGATTCAAGCCCACTAGATTCATATTTGCCATGAAGATGGGAATTGAGAATGAGAATTCATAGCAAACTATGGAAAAGACTGACTTAGTATATTCGCTTAAAATATTATTAAATGTCACAAACAGTGAAAATCTACAAGACTATAATGAAGTGGCAGAGAGATAGTAGGAAGATGGAGGCAGGAAAATTCTATGGTTCACGAGACAAGAAATTGAGTGAGAGCACATACACATATTAAAGAGACTGAGTTCATGAGAATTTGAACAAATAGGAAGAGTCATCTAACTTTGGCTGGAGGAATAGGTCTCCTGGTTATCCAATGTATTGAAAGTCACTTCAAATGAAGTCAGTTCAAGAATTAGAAGTTACAGTTGGAAAGGGAGAAGAAAGGAAGGTACCACCAGATTCTAAAAATCACTATGGACTGGCTTTAAGAACAGTGCATCTCCTTAATGGGGAGTGTAATGCATGAACATGGAGGGAGATATCTGGGCGTTTTGACTTTTAAATGGGGGATCTCTTCTGTTGTTCAGTATTTAGTCAAAACTGTTTTTGATTTGTTATAGGTTACAAGAATTTGAATTACTTTTTAAAGTCATCTATCTCCACAGGGAACATAACAACATTTAATAAATTCAATAACTCAGCATTTGCAAAACGCAGAGGTGACAGAAAGGCTGTTACCAGACTGGTTCGAATTGGACAAGAAACACCAAACAGTGAAATTTGTCTGGAGCTTGGATGCTTTTGACTTCCATTTGACTAAGTTTCATAATTTCAAGTGAAAAGTTAACATGACTTCATAAAATTCAATCTTTCATCAAGATAGACAACTACTTACGTTGCGTATCCAAACACAATATTGGCTGTAACTTTTAAGGCCTCCATATTTGGAATGGTGTCATCATGCATATTCCTGTAAACATAGAATCAGGTAGTTCACTATTCACAGTATGTTACACCCACACTAGCCTCTCACCATGCACAGTACCTACATTCCGTCCCTGTGTAGAGACTAACCATAGGATATTGTCACAAGACCAGGTAAGACCAGTTAATTCAGCACAGACCAAGCAGCAAGAAACGTTTTTGATTTTAATAAAACCAGAAAAATGCATTTACTTACTAAATACCCTCACTTCTCTTTTTTCTGATACTACAGAACTTCCTGAGTTGTGAGGGTAGGTGGATGATCACCACATGTCAGTTGCTGAAATGTCACTCTGACACCAGCATTTGTGGCTTTAATTTTCTATTGTGTCCTCTGCTCACCATAGCAGCTCTCTACAGAAGCATAGATAAGATTAAGATCTCAACACATGGATTGCTATAAATACAAATTTATCACCTCATGGCCTGATGAATTTGACTGGCAGAAACGGGAAATGAGTAATGACATTAGTGAAATAAGAAAATGGTTGTTTGAAATAAATGTTTCTCTAGTTTCAAGTGAATAGATAAGCACTTTTAATAAAATCTTGGATAAGTTGTTCACTATTAGAGCAGGCCCCTCAAATCCAAGTCAGTCCAAACGATATGAACAACTTACTGTCACAGCTGGTTGGCTCTCACTGACTGACTTTGGGTTGGCTCCAAAGATAGAGAACAACAGATGGAAGCTCATGATGAAAGGAATATATTTAGTCCTATTAAATGAAACATGGTACAAGTTTCTCTGGTACATACCTTTTCCTGCACATGTCCAGCAGGAAGACATTCAATCCAGTCTCCTTCTCTTGCATTAGCTTAAGGATGCTCTGCACGCACAAGCAGTTTGCTGATCTATAGGGATTTGGAGCATTAATCGGGACCATAAAACTGTTTCCATAGTTTTCGTATCCATGTCCAGCATAGTACAATAAACCTGCAATAATTAATGCAAGCATACATTAAGTCAAACAGCAGTTACTATTACCAGGCACCTCTTGGCCAACATGCAGCAGGATAGAAAACTTGACATGTGTATTGAGAACTTCCCAGCTTTTCTGTCTGCACTTCTCAAATTGAGAAAGTCCTGTCATAAGAATGTGCCAGCAGGGTGGCAGTTGTCCATCTCCAATTACCCTGACACTGTGGCTTGGCTAAACCAATTCAAACGTAGTTAAGTGCCAACCACATTGTTGTGGGTCTGGAGTCATGTGTTGGCTTGACTGGGTAAGGACATGGATTATCTTCCAAAAAAAAATGACTGAACCAAAAGGAATTTTTACAACAATTCTAGGCAGTTGAGGATGGGTAATAAATGCTAGCCAAGTCAACTGGTGCATATCACGTGATCAAGAAAAAGAAAACAACAGTGGTTTTATAGTTATGAAGATGAGCTTTATATTACAAATTTATGAATTAATTTTATATTCCAGCAATTGCCTTGGTGGGATATGAACCCATGACTGGTCTAGTGATTTTACCACTTTAGTCATCAGTCCCTTACCAGCTGCTTGAATGCACACCCATCTGAAAGGGTGTCACAACAGTGTTCCAAGAAGAAATTAGATGAGATCCCTCAAGATCAAAATTACAAGGACGGACATGGGAGTGCTACTAAGGCCACATTCTTTCATGGGGTGTGAGTGTCACTGGCATTGCCAATCTACAATTACCACTGACGTGAGAAATTTGCTAGGCCACGTTAATGGGCTGCTAGAAGTCAGTCAATTATATCCCTCTGGGTCTGGAGTCATGTGTAGACCAGATCAAGTAAGGATGAAAGATTTTCTTCATTTTTTAAAGTTCGTTGTTGACATTGTAGAATGTGGCTGGGCCAGCACTGATTGCTCATCTATGGTTGCTCTTAAGAAGATGGTGATGAACTACTTTCTTGAACTACAGCAATCCATTTGGTGTGGGTATACCAATCATGCTATTAAGGAGGGAGATCTAGGATTTTAATCCAGCAACACTGAACCAAATATATGACGTATATTTCCAAGTTTGGATAGAGTGTACCTTGGAGAGTATCTTCCAGGTGATGATGTTCCTATGTATTTGCTCCCTTTGTCTTTCTAAATAGTAATATTTGTGGGTTTGAAAGCTGCTCTCTCAGAAGCCTTGGGGGACTGTTTGCTAAAGAACACGGGAGAATTAGATGGGATTTTACGATTGACAGTTGAATTCATTTTTGATTGTCAGAAAAACCCCATCTGGTTCACTAATGCACTTCAAGGAAGGAAACTGCCATTCTTACCCAGTCTGGCCTATATTTGAGTCTAGACCCACAGCAGTGTGGGTGACTCTTAATTGCCCTCTGGGCAATTAGGGATGAGCAATAAATGCTGACCTAGCCAGACATGTCCACATCCTATGAATGAATTTTTTAAAATGTTGTTTTTTGGTTATCATTACAGAGACTATTTTTATTTCTTATGTTCTTATCCCACTCCCATCCCATTATCAAGGGCAATTATGTTCGAGTATCCTTCAGCTGCAACTAACAACACTTCTGTCCTGCCATGAGGAAACACAGGAAGGCCTGAGGTTTGGCTCCTGACCCACGTTGTCAGCTAATCAAAGCCAGAGTAGAGCTGAGGTGCCACAATCGGCTGTGTCATCAATGATATACAGGCTTTGCTTGTGGAATGTTTTCAGTGATTCCTACCATAAAACCTAGCTGAGAACAGAATAAGGCACAAAAGTATGACCATAAGCAAAAAGTACTGTCTTGCAGAGGTTCAAATCATGAAATACCAGAGGCCAAAAGGCAATTATAGATCACAAAATAACACAAAAGAAAACAAAGCTGGTGGCTCACCATCCATATCAAAATACCTGTAGCTGCTCTGAGAGGCTGTTAAAACGTTCAAATCATTAATATAGTGTTACATTTTTATTACTTTACCTATAAACTGCAGCTGTTCCACAAAACAACAAATCATGATTTTTCTGAAAGATTGTACAGATGGTTCTTTCTGATTTGTTTAAGATATAAAAATGGACAGGGTACAGATGCTTTAATTTGTACTTCCATAACCACAATGGAAAAGCTTTGGAAATGGCCCAAATAAGACATGAAGAAAGTGAAGGAAGATTACATCAGTAGGAGGAGTAAAACAGATCAATGTCACATTCTCCACATTACTGTTTGCGAGGCACTCATGATGTAGAATGTCAGCCTCCCCCAGTTTAAGACAACAATCCCAAAAATGTCTCATTGTGCCAAATCCTTTGAGATGCTTCTTCACTTGACTGGCTGTCAAAAATGGAAACCTGTCACAACACACCTAGGAGTTGCGAAAGCAAACAACTGAGAAATCCCCACAACAGTGTTTCTATTTGTTTAAAATGGGGCTCTTTGCAGTTTATGCTTTTAGGGACATACTCCAGTTATAGAACCTGGAATGACTTAGTCTCAGCTTGCAAGAGCCATCAGTCAGATCCCCGCCAAGTGCTTGTAGTGACCTGTCATTTTCATTCTCCAACATTGCTCTCATACCAACACATCTGACCTTAGCCTGCTGCAGTGTTCCAGTGAAGCTCAACACAAGTTTGCGGATAGTACCTCATATTTTGATGAGCATTTTGCAGTCTTCTGGATACAACACTGAGTTCAAATATGTTAAAAGTACAGAAGTACTTCAATAAGGCATTTGGTAACATTCCACACGGTAGGCTATTGCACAAAATATGGACTGAAGATGATTTTGCGAATTGGATCAGAAATTGGCTAGCTGAAAGAAGCCAGAGGGTGGTGGTTGATGGAAAATGTTCATCCTGGAGTTCAGTTACCAGTGGTGTGCCATAAGGATCTGTTTTGAAGCCACTGCTGTTTGTCATTTTTACAAATGATCTGGATATGGGCGTAGAAGTATGGGTTAGTAAATTTGCGGATGACACTAAGGTAGGCAGAGTTGTGAATACTTCCAAAGGATGTTGTGGGTTACAGAGGACATAGGTAAGATGCAGAGCCAAGTGGAGAAGTGGCAAATGGAGTTTAATGCAGAAAAGAGTGAGGTGCTTTACTTCAGAAGAAATAATAAGAATGCACAATACTGGGCTAATGGTAAAATTCTTGTAGATGAACAGAGAGATCTCTGTGTCCAGGTGCATAAATCCCTGCAAGTTGCAACCCAGCTTGATAGGATTGTTAAGAAGGCATATGGTGTGTTGGTGTTTATTGGTAGGAGGATTGAGTTTCGGAGCCACGAGTTCATGCTTCAGCTGTACAAGATCACACCTGGAGTATTGCGTACAGTCACCACATTATAGGAAGAATGTGGAAGTTTTGGAAATGGTTCAGAGGAGATTTACTAGGATGCTGTCCGGTATAGAAGCAAGTCTTACGAGGAAAGGCTGATGGAACTGCGGCTGTTTTCGTTGGAGAGAAGAAGGTTGAGAGGTGAAATAATTGAGACATATAAGATAATCAGAGGGTTAGATTGGGTGGACAGTGAGAGCCATTTTCTTTGGATGTTGAGGGCTAATGCGAGGGGACATAGCTTTAAATTTAGGGGTGATAGATTTAGGACAGATATCAGGGGTAGTTTCTTTACTCAGAGTAGTAGGGTGTGGAACTGCCTGCCTGCAACAGTAGTAGAATCACCAACATTAAGGACATTTAGAAGGACATCAGACATACATATGGATAATGATGGACTGGTGTAGGTTAGATGGGCATCAGATTAATTTCACAGGTTGGTACAACATTGATAGCCGAAGGGCCTGTCCTGCGCTGTAACATTCTATGTTCTATGTTCTAAATGCCTCTGACCAAAAACATTAAATCTTTGGCAGATGTGGAAGATCTTCTAAAAATTTCCACCAGTTCCTATTTTTATTTCAGATTTCCAATGTTCTCACTGAAACAACTCCATATACCCAGTATCCTGTCACTAAGTCACCGTTTATTTAAGTATGGAGAGTGCTCGACACTGGTCTAGCTTCCTCAGAGTCAGCTCTCAGAGGGAACAGGATGTCTGACACTCCTGTTCTTATCTGTCAGCCAGGGCTCCATGATTGGTCCAGATTAACAGGCCCAATCAGATAACTCATATTTGAAAAGGTCCACCTGGCCGATTTCATTACAATCAATATTCTGCTTTTTTATCACCTCTTTTGCCATGGTCTTCGCCCAAAACAACTTCAACCCATACCCTGAATCACGACCTTTCTGACTTGCACACACCACATCTAATGCTTTCGCACAAAACGAACAAAATGTTGAGTTTGGGGCACTGTTAATTCATAGACTATTACGGAATGAGAGAAAAGGGATGTTGGTGATTACGTGCCAGTTCCTTATCAGAGGTTGTGAAATTCATTGCTCATAGCATATTGCCTAAAGAAAAAGCATGATTGAGGTACAAATCTACCTCCAAGGATGTTTAAAAAATACATAGTAGAATATTAGTCTTGGCTCAGTGTTAACATCTTGCTGTGAGGTGAAGTCCCCATCCCAGAGACTGTGAGCATGTTATCCATCCTTACACTTCACTACAATTATAGGAGAAGGACGCTCTGTTACATAAGCAGTCTCCCCCATCTGCCATTCAGTATGGTGTGAAAGATCCCAAGGCACTGTTTGACTAAAAACAAGGGAGTTCATTCAGTATGCAGGTCAATAGGTTGTTCACAATAAATATCACTAAATCAGGCGATTTAGCTATTTATTCTGTTGCTGTTTTAGGGATCTCTGTGTGTCAAACCTTAAGCTGTATTTAATTGGCTTTCATTAAAAAAAGTCATGAGATCTGCGAATTGCTAGAATAGCTCTACCAACCTTACCTCTACCAACACTTATGACAAACTTTGCTTAGATAGCACCTTTAATGTAAAGTCCTCAGGTGCTTCTCAGGAACTTTACAAAACAAAGTAATGTCATCAAGCCACACAAGGAGATATTTGGTCGATTGACGAAAGCCATGACCAAAGCTGGAGATTCTTTTTAAAGAGCATATTAAAGGAGGATAGCGAGGTAGAGATGTGGAGAAATGGAGAGAGATAATGTCACAGAAAAATACATTGGCTGGTAAGGGGCTGCATTAGTTAATGAAACAAATTGAGACTCCAGTTGCTTCACACATCAATTGAACCTTGGGAATACGTAACATATAAGTCTGTTACCTGATATGCAAGTGAATCATGTTCACTGCTGACAAGTGATTTGAAGCTGTTGCAGAAGTCAATGTGCCCTATATGTAAGCCTAATTTTCACCTTCTTGACAGTCTATCAATATGCAGGAACAAAATGCTTTTATAGTTTGCTTGCAGAGTCATTCCTTGCTATTTATAACCTAATGGTTTAGCCTTGCACCTGCTCAGGTTGGAACGTGGCAATGTGAAAAGTTTAAAACGCCTTCAACAGAAATACTTCAAGACTAGAGGTACCACAGCATGAGTGCCTATAATTATCTTGATTTAAAGGACAAAAACTAATTGGTGTGATTTATTAGCTTGCTGGAATTGAGTTTTACATTTTGTACCTTTTGTAAATAAAATCTTGGGATGCTTGTGAATCAATATCAAGAAGTTTTCACACATGCCTTTCAAACAATAATATTCAGCAATCCTTCAGTTCATGATAAATTGCTTCAGGTGGCTAGAAGTTAGAGGTAATAGTATGTGCTCTAAGTTTCTTTTGATTTATTTGTGCTATAACATATAGAAATTCCCATTTTAAGTAAGTTGTTCAGGAACCATTAAGTTAACTGGGTCATCATTATATTAAATAACCAAGATTGAAAAATCTAGGTTACTAACATTTTGGAAATGTAAATAAGATCTTACACTAAACTTCAGGGTATTAACATAGGTTCCCCACCTGTAAATATACCTGCTGATATTCATTCAACCAAGTGTGCTGATTAGGCATTTCTACATAAATTATTAAAATAACACACAAGCTACTTTTATGAAGATCGAAATGTCATTCACCAAGAGGTCCTTACTGATGTGAAACAAGTTCCTCTAGTTTAGCCTGTGTAATATCTACCACAACAACTTGGGGTCTTACTGAGACAGAGATCTGAAAGTTTATTAATAATCAGCCATGTACACGAACATGACACCCCAGACTTGAATATTGTCTAGATACTGGACTATCAATGTTGTTGTTATGTTATGACTAGTTGACTGAATGACTGTTGCTGACCAACAAATTGAGTATCTGTAAAGAGAATTAAATGGAGACTTATTATACAGGACTATTACATACCATGTTGCAATCTAACTACCTTATAAGGCACAGTTTCTTTCTGAGATCTGTGCAATAATACAACAATGGACATTGGGGGTGGCATAGCGGCTTTGGGGGTGGCACGGTGGCTCAGTGGTTAGTACTGCTGCCTCACAGCGCCAGGAACCCAGGTTCAATTCCAGTCTTGGACGGCTGTCTGTGGAAGTTTATACAGTCTTCCTGTGTCTACGTGGATTTCCTCTAAGAAAGACAAGACTGCTTCAATCCTTGATCTGAGTTACATTATCCAGCTTATAAAATCAAGGTTGGGCAATTTGGGAAAGCGAATCTAGTACAGAAAACTATTAGATCCTTTATCTCATTGCAAGGGCGATTTTGCTACTTAAGGTATGTTAAATACAGTATTTTCCATGCTGCTGTGTGCCGGTTTAAAAGTATAACAAAGGTTATAACAAAGTATAACCTGTCAAATGTAGACAGGTTTTTACTTACAAAAAAGAAAACATTTTAGCAACAGCCACAAGATGCGTTGGTGGATATTTGCAGACTCAGACTTTGATGTTCATGCACTCAGCTATCTTGCTTGCAATCACAATTTATAGTGTGTTTGTGCATAGGCCCACTTCAAAGAGATCACGCTGAGACCAGAATAACTTCTGCTGCAGAATATATACCAATCTTTGGCTTGTCCCAAGTTCAACTCTTCCTCAAGATAGACGTAATGTATTATCTTTCAGTGTACTTTCAACTTCCCACTATTTACAATAATTACAAAGGTCATTTTGAACCATGTTTATACAGATCTTTGAAAATGAATTTAATGGGGCAAAACATTTGAAACAATTTTGCGTTAAAAATCAGACAACTAACTTTATTCTTTTCAATATACTCTATAGAATGGAGTGAGCTTCAACTATTAAAGTTTTTCTTTCAATCTTCATTCCTATTTTCTTCCTCCAATCCATTCTGCAGAATGGTATCACTAAATAGCATACCAGTGATATTTGGTCCAGTGCACATTTTGGATGAGTGTCCTTAGTAAGGCTTCATCCTATGTACTCTGTAATTTTCTCAGTCCACAAACCTCCGAGGTCTGTCTGTGGCAGAAGCTGCCAGAATCAGAAGTCAGTGCACCAGCTTGCCAATCAGCAAGCATGAAGCCTCTGAGCAGCTGGGCAACCGTACAGCTTATAGGGAACACTGGGCCCAGTGGGAACAGGGATGTGGGCACTGGTGGGCAAGGCAGCAAGGAATGTGTTTAGATTGGTGGAATCTCATTAGCATTTTGTAATTTAGTTTCCTGACCACCATCCAGCTGAGCAAACAACCTGGCTGGTGGGCAGAAGGATGATACAACTGGCAGCAATTTCCAGCTAGGGTCCTTTGGAAAGGACACCCCAAAAATAAGTGGTTGGGAAGCTCATTATTCAGAAAGTCCTGGTGAGGGGATGGGGTGGGGAGAGAAGTCATGGTTGATCCTCTTGGAGGAAAGAAGATTGAGGGCAGATCTTGTTGAGGTGCACGAAGTCTTGACATCTTTTGACAAGGTGGACGTAGAAAAGCTACCCTATTAGCTAATGGTACGAGGACCAGGGCAAATATAGACATAAGATTTTGGAAAGAAATACGGGGGGGGGGGGGCGAGAATTTCCTTTAAGCATTAAACATGATGGAAACAGATGATTAATGACTTCAAGAGGAAATTGACTAGATGGAAATAGACTTACGAAGAAGGGCAGTAGAATTTGGCAGTAGAATGTGGGATCAACTGGATGTCATTTCAGAGAATATGGGTGTGTGTTGGGTGGGTCAAAAAAACATTTTCTCTCCATAATAATGGCATGTTTCTGAGAGGCGGAATCAGAACTGGGAAACCTGCCATACTGAGGGCTGGATGGAGGCTGGAGACTCAAGCTGATTCTTGGAGTGTGGGAACCCAGAGAATGGGAGATGGGATCATATTCTGTGCATTTCTAATACATTAATTATTCAAACTAAGACCAAATAGAGTCATTTTATTTTTTAAAAAATGAGTAACTGTTTGAACCTGATCACTGTAAAGCCCAGAACATAAAATAACTGATCACGATGCAATGTAAATAGGTTCCTTCTGTCTAGAAGATGCTACACATTAACTATCAGAGCACACTGCAGTGCATGAAAAAACAGACGTACCATATACTCCCTTGTCCAGCAAGAGTAAGAATTCATAGACTGCATTACGCATCTCTGATTCAGTGAGGTCTAACAGAGATACCACTTTAAAATCCAGCTGTCTCAACAAATTGGTCAGTTCATATACATCCATCATTGGTGCCTTTAATTTGGGGTGGTTGAGATAGGACATGTTGCCAATCAGAAGAGCCACCTTGTCTGTTGCTAGAAAGATTAAAAAAAAGAATAATAATTACTTTATTCAAACACAAAAGAAATCCTAAATTAAGCATTATAGAATGATACAGCAGAGGCCTGTCATTTGGAGATGTTCCTTGCGCTGATTGTTTTTAAGAGTATCCCCCTAATCTCTTCTCTTCATGTGTATACCCAATTATCTTTTTGAAAATTCTGAATCTCACCCCCCATCATTTCAGACTGTGCGATCCAGATCATAACAACTCGCTGTAGAAAATGTTTCTCCTTAACTATCTAATTGATCTTTTGGTGAATTATTCTAAATTGATGTACAAAAATACATCAACTTAAAATTAGCTGGGTGAAATGCACAGCCATGAAATTTACAATCGATAGAATTTAATGAAAAGAATGTATTTCGTCCAACATCAGAAATGTAAGCCACTTCCATTCACATACAGGAATTGAGCTGATACATAGATCACATCAATGTGATATACAGTGGATAAAATTATAGGCTGGCATGGATTATAAAAGACCCCCATCTCACAACATCCAGTATCCGCAGGAAGGAACCAAAACAGAAAATGCTGGAAAATCTCAGCAGGTCTGGCAGCATCTGTAAGGAGAGAAAAGAGCTGACGTTTTGAGTCAGCTCTTTTCTCTCCTTACAGATGCTGCCAAACTTGCTGAGATTTTCCAGCATTTTCTCTTTTGGCTTCAGATTCCAGCATCCGCAGTAATTTGCTTTTATCCATAATAAGGAAGACTGGAAGCCAGATATTATTCCTTCAAGCCAATTAAAGTATTGCACTACAGCTTGCATGCTTCTTTATCAATCACTTTCCGGAAACATCCTCACTCCCTCACCACTTAATGGGCATTTATGGTATGCAAATGCATGAAATGTAGGCTCCAACCATCAGACAGCCTGACAACTGCTCTGCCGCTGACACACGACTGGGCCACGTTTCAGGTAGGAGAACATGAGGACTGCAGATGCTGGAAATCAGAATCGGGAGTATGGTGCTGGTAAAGCACAGCAGGTCAGGCAGCATCTGAGAAGCAGGAACCGAAACATCGATTCTTCTGCTCCTCGGATGCTGCCTGACCTGCTGTGCTTTTCCAACATCACACTCTCAACTCTGGAGCACATTTCAGGAACACAATCTGACCTCAGAACAGCAAAATTTCACCTCCCCAAAACTGTCAATTTCCCACATGCCCAGCTGTTTACTGCTCCCACATGTCCAGTTAGGTTCCACCCAGTATCTTTTCTCTGACATTTAATTTATTCTGATCTTATTAGAACCATGAAATGTTGGAGCAGTAGTAGGCCATTCAGCCCAGTGAGTCTGCTCAATTCATAACAGGACCTGATGTGCAGTGGGTAAAAACTTTAAAGGATGGAATCAGGCTCTAAAGGTTTATTGAACTCAATGTGGAGTAGGACTGTTGTGACATGTGTTGCTTTTAGCACATTAACCCATTCCCACATACTCCTAGGCGCATTGTCACATTACATGGGGTGCATTCGGCAATGCTAACCCATTTTCTCACTCTTAGCTTTTATTATCAATTATTCAGTTCTTCTTCTGTCCTGGCCTGTGATCCACTGCCTCCTTGTTTACCTACCCTATTCATATCTCTCTCTCTCTCACTCTCTGCGCTCCGTCTCCACCTTCTGCTCACCTTTCTTCTTCTCCCTATCTTTCCCATCCCTCACTTCAACATCAGTATAAATACCACTTTTTCCTAGCTACTCACAGTTCTGATGAAGAGTCACCTGATTCGAAATATTAACCCTGCTTTCTTCCCACAGATGCTGTTAGACCTGCTGAGTTTCTCTCAAGTTTGGTTTTTGTCACAAGAAGAAACAACCTCTCTGAATCTACTCTGTCAGGCCTTCTAAGAAGCTTACATGTTTTACGAAAGTCACCTCTCGTGCTCCTAAATTCCAATAAGTATAAACACAATCTATTTCTTCATCAGAAAATCCCTCCAAACCCAGGATCAATCAATTCCATTATATTTTTCCTACATAAGGGGACCACAGTTCACAGTATTGCAGATGCAGTATGAGTGTACTTTTTCAGTCAGGACTCCTGCCCACCTTCCCAGGACCCCTTCACCTGCCTCAAATATACTCCATCCACCTGGATACCTCGATCTCTTCATTTCCAACTGCCACCAAGACATCAACTGCCTCAACCTGTCTACCCCCTCTCCCACTCCAATTTCTCACCCTCACAACGTGCTGCCCTCCACTCCCTCTGTTCCAATTCCAACCTCACCATTAAATCAGCAGATAAAGGGGGTGCAGTGGCAGTTTGGCATACCAACCTCTACACTGCTGAAGCCAGACGCCAACTCGAAGATACCTCCTCCTACCGCCCCCTCAACCATGACCTCAACCTCCATCACCAAACCATCATCTCCCAGACCATACACAACCTCGTCACCTCAGGGGATCTCCCACCCACAGCTTCCAACCTCAGTTCGGGGACCTCGCACCGCCCGATTCTACCTCTTTCGCAAGATCCACAAACTTGACCACCCCGGCCAACCTATGTTCGAGACACCACCCACGCCCTCCACCTCCTCCAAGACTTCTGTTTCCCCGGCCTCCAATGCCTCATCTTCACCATGGACATCCAATCCCTCTGCACCTCCATCCACCATGACCAGGGCCTCCAAGTCCTCCAATTCTTCCTCGCCCAATGTCCCCACCAGTACCCTACCACCGACACTCTCACTCGTTTGGCTGAACTGGTCCTCACCCTTAACAATTTCTCCTTCAAATCCTCCCACTTCCTCCAGATGAAAGGGGTAGCCATGGGAACCCGTATGGGCCCCAGCTGTGCCTGTCTGTTTATTGGCCACGTAGAACAGTCTATCTTCCGTAATTACACTGGCACCACTCCCCATCTCTTCCTCCGCTACATTGATGACTGCATTGGTGCCACCTCATGCTCCCACAAGGAGGTTGAGCAGTTCATCAACTTCACCAACATATTCCACCCTGACCTTAAATTCACCTGGACCATCTCTGACACCTCATTTCCCTTCCCTTCATGGGCCTTTCTATCCCATCAACGACAACTCACTTAACAGTGACATTTTTTACAAACCCACTGACTCCCACAGCTACCTGGATTATACCTTTTCCCACCCTACCTCCTGCAAAAATGCTATCCCGTATTCACAATTCCTCCGCCTCTGCCGTATTGGCTCCCAGGAAGACCGGTTCCACCACAGAACACACCAGATGGCCTCCTTCTTTAACTTCCCTTCCCCCGTGGTTGAAGATGCCCTCCAACATATCTCATCCACATCCCATAACACGGTATCATCCGCTGACATTTCTACCATGTCCAAACGGACCTCACCACCAAGGATAGATTTCCCTCCCCACCCCTATCCGCTTTCCGCAAAGACTGTTCCCTCTGTGACTACCTGGTCAGGTCCACACCCCCCTACAACCCACCCTTCCCTCCTGACATCTTCCCCTGCCACTGCTGGAATTGCAAAACCTGTGCCCACACCTCCTCCCTCACCTCCATCCAAGGCCCCAAAGGAGCCTTCCACATACATCAACGTTTACCTGCACATCCACCAATGTCATTTATTGTATCCGTTGCTGTCTCCTCTACATTGGGGACACTGGACACCTCCTAGCAGAGCGCTTTAGGGAACATCTCCGGGACATCCGCACCAATCAACCACACCGTCCCGTGGCCCAACATTTCAACTCCCCCTCCCACTCTGCCAAGGACATGCAGGTCCTGGGCCTCCTCCACCGCCACTCCCTCACCACCCGACACCTGGAGGAAGAACACCTCATCTTCCATCTCAGAACACTTCAACCCCAGGGCATCAATGTGGATTTCACCAGTTTCCTCATTTCCCCTTCCCCCACCTTACCCCATTTCCAACCTGCCAGCTCAGCAGGTCATGTCCTCATGACCTGTCCTACCTGCCAATCTTCCTTCCCACCTATCCGCTCCACCCTCCTCTCCGACCTATCACCTTTGTCCCCACCTCCATCCATCTATTGTACTCTTAGCTACCTTCTCCCCAGCCCCAACCCCCTCCCATTTATCTCTCCACCCTGGAGGCTCCCTGGCTCATTCCTGATGAAGGGCATTTGCCCGAAACTTCGATTTTCCTGGTCCTCAGATGCTGCCTGACCTCCTGTGCTTTTCCAGCACCACTCTAACCTTGACTCTGATCTCCAGCATCTGTAGTCCTCACTTGCTCCTATGAATGTACCTTGTACAGTTTCAGTCAGACTTCACATTTTTATACTCCATTCCCTTTGAATTAAAGGCCAACTTTCCATTTGTTTTCTCTATTACCCATTGAACTTGGATGCTAGATTTTTTGTTATTCTTACACGAGAACCCCCAAATCTCTGTGTGCACTGTAGCTTCCTCTAGTCTTTCCCCATTTATGCAGCAGTTACAGATTTGTTTCGAAGTATAATCTAATTATTTTTCTGATCTCAAGACCAAATTGGGCTGGGCCATGGAAGAAAGGCACTTAATCCATGTGTCTGTGCTGACTCTCTGGAGGTTACAATTTACTTAGTGTCTCGCCTTGGCTTTCTCCTTGTAGCTATGCATGTCTTTCTTTTACAGATAAAATCCAGTTCCATTTTGAATGCCTTAATTGAATCTACTTCCACAATGGCCTCAGGAAGCGTATTCCAACTGTTAATCATTGTCTACTTGAAAATGGTTCTCCACAGCTTTCCACTGCTTCTTTCGCGATTTATCTTAAATGTGTTTTCTTCATTTTTTGATCCTTCCACCAATGGGAAAATCTTGATGACTGTGAATAGTTCTCTCAAGTCTCCTCTCAATCTTCTCTACCCCAAGTAAAATGACCCTAAAAATAATCAACTACTCTAATGCAAACTTGCCCCACTAGCATTCACCCAATTCCCCCTGCAGAATTATACTATAAAATCTGTTTCTAACCTCTGGGAAATTTGAAAACATACATTGTAGAGGTCAACTACTTGTCTAGGGATTAGTATAACACACTGTGTTGGTGGGTGAGCAAACACTTTCCTCTTGTTCCATTCACAAGGTCTGCTTTGGAGTGTGTTATTAGACGTTTCAGGCAACTCTTTGACTGTACCAAAACAAATGGCCTTGGTTTAACCAGAATGTATCTGCAGTTCTCTGTGGTTAAATGGTTAGTAGGTAGTTCAAAATAACAGAACTGGCATGAGCTCTGTGTTTTTCCCCAGCTAAGGTAGCTTTACAACTTGCTTCCTCACAGCCCCAGAGAGTGGAAGGCAATGACAATGACACTGATGAGGAAAACTGCCAAGAAAATAGATGAGTATGGAACATGAGCAGACAACAAGTCAACTACCTGCCTTGGCAGACCATAAAGAATGAATAAATGCTATTCATTAAGCACTTGATTAATAAAGTTGGTTGTATTGTTTAACTAACTTTATGAAAAACGCACTTTAGGAAAAGGTAAGCACTATACTAAATGATTGACCACATTTATAGTACATCCACATAGAGGCAACAAGAGAATGTAACTTCACTCACCATAATGTCTTTGGTTAAATCCTAAGTCTAGTGGTCCAACTTCAACTGGATTACCTGAGAGTAGTAAGAAAAAGTTAATATTTCTGAACATTTAATAGAAGTTCAAGATCTTCTTTTCTATAATGACTGATTATCAATGTTCAACAATCATACTCAGGCCTCAGTATAATCTACACGTGGATTGAACAGCTACCAGCTCACTCTTAAGATTTTAGCTTCTTTAGAAAATACTAGCATGGAATTTTTTCTTATAAACAAGACTAGTTAGAAATTGAAGACGTAAAAGTGAGTACTGCAGATGCTGGAGATTAAAGTCAAGATCAGAGTGGTGCTGGAAAAGCACAGCAGGTCAGGCAGCATCCGAAGAGCAGGAAAATCGATGTTTCAGGCAAAAGCTCTTCATCAGCAATGATGAATAAGTTGAAGAGGACACTTTTTTTTAATTGAATTCAAAGGCCATCATTTGCCATGGCAAGGTTTGAACTCAAGTCTCCAAAACATTACCAGAATCTTTGGATTAGCAGTCTAGCAATAATATCACTCGGCCATCATCTCCTTGGCTGCACTATTCACACAAGCATTATTTCAGATTTCAATGAGGGTAAAACTAAGATAATTCAGTCTCTCAATTGTTTGCCAAGGATAAAAGCACCATCATTGAGGTAATCTGTGGATCTAATCCACACAACATCTGCCAATGTGCATATTGGAGTTTATTTCTGTAAGGACTGGAATACATCATGAAAAAAAGCACTTGCCTGTTTCTCTTGGATATTTCGTCTCATCTGAAAGAGATTCAACAAAGAACATATTCAATAAAAGCAAACAAATATAATCCTTGATGTTATGTATGAAATAAGATCAGAAAATAGACTAATTGGACCTGCCAGGCTGTTCCAACATTCAATAAGATCATGGCTGATCTGTTTGTGTTTTGAATTCCTTGCTCCCATTTCTCCTTATTTCCTTCATAAGAGGGTGACCTGTAATTTTTGAACAGGGATGCCCAGTTCTGGACTCATCCATTGTGTCAAGATTGTTCAAGATCTTAGATATTCACATCAAACCACCCCTCATAATAAAAGCAAAAATCTACAGCAGATATTGGAAATTTAAAATAGGAAACACAGAAAACGCTGGAGAAACTCAGCAGATCTGGCAGTTTCTGTGGAGAGAGAAACAGAGTTAATAATTCAAGTCCAATATAACTCACCTTTAGTGTTCTGAAGAAATGACATAGTTGGATGTTCTTCATTGTGAAGAACAGAAAGGAAGACTTTTATTTAAATGGCTATTTATTAGAAATTGTGGATGTCACTTCCCAGTCTTTTTCTCAGGGGGTGATAGATGCGGTCATACGCGACATGTTTGTTGATAGAGTTCCGGTACTCTGTCAAAGTAACCAGAACTCTATCAACAAGCACATCAAGTTAGACTGCATCTCCACCCCCTAAGAAAAAGAATAGGAAATGACATCACCACCAGAAATGATGTCACCACAGGCAATGACATCACCAACCCAACAAAACCCAAGTCTCCAAAACATTACCAGGATCTTTGGATTAGCAGTCTAGCAATAATATCACTAGGCCATCATCTCCTTGGCTGCACCATTCACACAAGCATTATTTCAGATTTTAATGAGGGTAAACTAAGATAACTTAATTGCTCAGTTTAAAGTTCTAGATGTAGATTTTCTCGCTGAGCTGGAAGGTTCATTTCCAGGCGTTATGTCACCCTACTAGGTAACATCTTAGGAAGGGTTCTCAGTGTCCTTATACATGTCAAAGAAAGTAGACAGGCAGAAAAGGCAAGCAGTGAGGAAGCAAATGATATACTGGCCTTTCTTGCAAGAGGATTAGCAGTTCAGAAGTAGGAATGTCTTGCTGCAGTTAGACAGGTGAGACCATATCTGGAATACTGCATGTAGTTATGGTCTCCTTACATAAGAAAGGATATACTTGCGAGAGAAAGAATGCATTGGATGTTCACTCAGCTGATACTGAGATGACAGGACTGTCCTGTGAGGAGAGATTGGTTCAACTCCATCTGCATTCACTCAAGTTTAAAAGGATGACAGAGGACCTGATTGAAAGAGAGCTGGGCAGACTAGATGCAGGGAGGATGTCTTTCCTGGTTTGGGAGTTTATAACGAGGGAACAGAGTCTCAGGATATGGGGTAGATCAATTAGGACTGGAATGAGGAAATAATTCCTCACTCAGAGCAGTCAACCTATAGAATTCTTCATTACAGAAGGCTATGAAAGTCAAGTCACTGAATATATTCAAGAAAAATATAGTTATATTTTTAAATGTTAAAGGTAGATAGATAGATTACTTATAGTGTGGAAACAGGCCCTTCAGCCCAACAAGTCTACACTGACCCTCCGAAGAGCAACCCACCCAGACCCATTCTCCTACATTTACCCCTTCACCTAACACTATGGGCAATTTAGCATGGCCAATTCACCTAACCTGCACATTTTTGGATTGTGGAAGGAAACCGGAGCACCCAGAGGAAACCCACGCACACACGGGGAGAATGTGCAAACTCCACACGGACAGTTGCCTGAGGTGAGAATTGAACCCGGGTCTCTGGCGCTGTGGGCCAGAGACCAGTGGGCCTCGGTTGAGTAACACTGACTAGGACCTTACCATTAAGTGTATAAGTCCTGCTAAGATTTGCTTTCCCAAAATGCAGCACCTTGCATTTATCTAAATTAAACTCCATCTGCCACTTCCCAACCCATTGGTCCAATTGATCAAGATTCTGTTGTAATCTGAGGAAACCTTCTTCATTGTCCACTGCACCCTCAATTTTGGTGTCATCTACAAACTTCCAAATATACTTCCTATGTTCATATCCAACTCCATTTATATAAATGATGAAAAGTAGTGGATCCATCACTGATCCTTAAGGCACTCCATTAGTCACAGGCCTCCAGTTTGAAAAACAATCCTTCACCACCATCCTCTGTCTTCTACCTTTGAGCCAATTCTGTACCCAAATGGCTAGTTCCCTCTGTATTCCATGAGATGTAACCTTGCTAACCTGTCTCCCATGGGGAACCTTGTCGAACGCCTTACTCAAGTCCATATAGATCATGTCCACTGCTCTGCCCTCATCAATCTTCTTTGTCACTTCTTCAAAAAATTCAGTCAAGTTTGAGACATGATTTCCCACACACAAAGCCATGTTGACTATCCCTAATTAGTCCTTGCCTTTAAAATACATGTACATCCTGTTCCTCAGGATTCCCTCCAACACATTGCCTACCACCGAGATCAGGCTCACTGGTCCATAGTTCCCTGGCTTGTCTTTACCACCCTTCTTAAACAGTAGCACCACGTTAACCAACCTCCAGCCTTCCAGCACCTCATATGTGACTATCGATGATACAAATATCTCAGCAAGAAGCCAAGTTTCCCACAGAGTTCTAGGATATACCTGTTCAGGCCCAAGGGATTTATTCACTTTTATGCATTTCAAGGCATCCAGCACTTCCTCCTGTGTAATATGGACATTTTTTTCAAGATGTCACCAACTATTTACCTACATTCCAAACCTTCCATGTCCTTTTCCACAGTAAACACTGATGCAAAATACTCGTTTGGTATCTCTCCTATTTCCTGCAGTTCCACACAAAGGCCACCTTGTTGATCTTTCAGGGGCCCTATTCTCTCCCTAGTTACCCTATTTGTCCTTCATGTATTTGTAAAAACCCTTGGATTCTCTTTAACTCTATTTGCCTAAGTTATTTGTCTCCTTTTTGCCCTCCTGATTTCTCTCTTAAGTATACTCCTACTGCCTTTATACTCTTCTAAGGATTCACTTGATCTCTTCTGTCTATACCTGACATATGCTTCCTTCTTTTTCCGAACCATAATGTCAATATCTCTGTCATCTAACATTCCCTACACCTCCCAGCCTTTCCTTTCAGGAGAAAGTGAGGACTGCAGATGCTGGAGATCAGAAGCAAGATTAAGTGGTGCTGGAAAAGCACAACACGTCAGATAGCATCTGAGGAGCAGGAAAATCGATATTTTGGGCAGGTTGCATTCCTGCTGAAGGATTCCTGCCCGAAACGTCAATTTTCCTGCTCCTCGGATGCTGCCTGACCTGCTGTGCTTTTCCAGCCTTTCCTGTCAGGGTGAAATGAATATACTTTCTCTGGATTCTTGTTATCTCCTTTCTGAAGGCTTCCCATTTTCCAGCAGTCCCCTTACCTGTGAACATCTGCCTCCAATCAGCTTTGAAAGTTCTTGCCTAATACCAGTTCTTGTCAAAATTGGCCTTTCTCCAATGTAGAACTTCAACTTTTAGATCTGGTCTATCCTTTACTATCACTATTTTAAAACTAATAGAATTATGGTCACTGGCCCCAAAGTGGTCCCCCACTGACACCTCAGTCACCTGCACTGCTTTATCTCCCATGAGTAGGTCAAGTTTTGCACCTTCTCTAGTAGGTACATCCACATTCTGAATCAGAAAATTTTCCTGTACACATTTAACAAATTTCTCTCCATCTAATCCCTTAACATTCTGGCAGTCCCAGTCTATGTTTGCAAAGTTAAAATCCCCGACCATAACCACCCTATTATTCTTACAGATAACGGAGATCTCCTTAAAAGTTTGTTTCTCAATTTACATCTGACTGTTAGAGGGTCTATAATAAAATCTGGATGCATTCCTAGGAATATCCTCCCTCAGTACAGCTGTAATGCTATCCCTTATCTAAATCGCCATTCCCCCTCCTCTCTTGCCTCCCTTTCTGTCCTTTCTGTTGCATTTGTATCCTGGAACATTAAGCTGCTAGTTTAAATCCTCCTGAGCAGCTCTAGCAAATCACTCTTCCAGAATATTAGCCCCTTCCAATTCAGGTGCATCCTTCTTGTACAGGTGACTTCTACCCCAGAAGAGATTCCAATGATCCAAAAGACTAATCCAGATATTACTACTCTCTCAGATCTCCTTTTTAAATTCCTGTCTGACTCTTTATTCTCCCTTTAGAATCTCACCCTTTTCCATTCCTAGGTCATTGGCTCCAATGGCTACAATGACCTCCAGCTGGTCACTCTCCCCTTGAGAACATTCTGCATCCTCTCTGAGACATCCTTGATCCTGGCACCAGGGAGGCAACACACCATTCTGATTTTTCGCTGCTGGCCACAGAAATGTTTTTCTGTGCTTGGAAATAGAGAGTCCCCTAACACAATTGATCTCTTGGAACCCCACATACCCCTCATTGCATTGGAGCTAGAAACTTGGCTGTTCGTGCTACAGTCCCCTGAGAATCCATCACCCCCTATATTTTCAAAAACAGTATACTTGTTTGAAATTGGTAGTAGCCAAAGAAGACTCCTACACTACCTGCCTCCCTCTCTTATCTTTCCTGGAGTTAACTCATCTATGTGACTGTATCTGCAACTTTTCTCCCTTCCTATAACTGCCATCCATCACATTCCCTTGCTTTTGTCAATTCCTCATTGCCTCTAACTGTCTCTCCAATCGATCCATTCGATCTGATACGATTTGCAACCAACAGCATTTATTGCAGATATAATCCTCAGTAACACGTAACCTCTCCCTAAACTTCCACATCTGACAAGAAGAGCCTATCATTCTCCTAAAGGCCATTCAGAAATGCTTCCTAATTTCTCTCTTGTATGTTGTGGCCCTGATTCTCAGACTATGCCTCTATTTCTAGAAACCTCAATCAGTGAAAATAAATCATTATACTCCTCGCTTTCTCGCCATAAAAGCGAATGCATTTTTATCTGAAGAATGCAATGAGATAATAATCTCGCTCTCATTTCCAGTATTCAAAAATAGTAGTTTGAAGAAAAGTAGATAAAGCATCACATTGCAGTGTGTAATGAGCTCATATTGAGGCTCAGCCCGGTTCTGAAGAAGGGTCACCAGACTCAAAACTCTAACTCTTAATTTCTCTCCACAGGTGCTGCCAGACCTGCTGAGGTTTTCCAGCAATTTCTGGGGTTTTTTTCACACTGATGTTCTGTTATCTCACACAATATTAACTTCCAATTTAGTATTGATGAATCTCCAAAGTGTAACTCCTTACCTACAAATACATCTGCTTCCATACTCCATTGTTCCGCCTTGTCATTGAACACACGGCAACAATACCGTCCCTGATTGTCTCGGTTTATATTACATATCTGTTTTCAAATAAAAGTGTGTTTGGATTAGTCACTTATATACACATATCATACAGAGATTAGACAGTAGATGTTAGTATGTTCCACAAAAGATCATCGATACTCATAAGTGAGGTGCCAGTAGACTGGCGGTTGGCTAACATGGTATCGGCTATTTAAGAAAGGTGGTAAAGACAAGCCAGGGAACTCTAGATCAGTGAGCCCAATGTCAGTGGTGGGAAAGTTGTTGGAGGGAATCCTGTTGGACAGGATGTACATATATTTGGAAGGCAAAGATTGATTAGGGATAGTCAACATAGCTTTGTGCGTGGGAAATCTTGTCTCATGAACTTGATTGAGTTATTTCAAAAAGTGACAAATAGGATTGATGAGGGTAACGAGGTACACATGATCTATATGGACTTCAGTAAGGTGTTCGATAAGGTTCCCCATGGGAGACTGTTTAGAAAGGTTAGATCTCATGGAATACAGGGAGAACTAGCCATTTGGATACAGAACTGGCTCAAAGGTAGAAGACAGAGGGTGGTGGCAGAGAGTTGTTTTTCAGACTGGATGCCTGTGACTAGTGGAGTGCCACAAGGATCAGTGCTGCTTCCACTACTTTTCGTCATTTATAGAAATGGAGTTGGATATGAACATATGAAATATAGTTAGTAAGTTTGCAGATTACACCAAAATTGGAAGTATAATGGACAATGAAGAAGGTTACCTCAGATTGCAATGGGATCGTGATCAGATGGGACAATGGGCTAAAAAGTGGCAGATGGATTTTAATGTAGATAAATGCGAGGTGCTGCATTTTGGGAAAGCAAATCTTAGCAGGACTTATACACTTAATGGTAAAGTCCTAGGAAGTGTTGCTGAACAAAGAGACCTTGGAGTGCAGATTCATATCTCCTTGAAAGTAGAGTCACAGGTAGATAGTGAAGAAGGTAGGCAAAAGTGAGGACTGCAGATGCTGGAAATCAGAGTCTAGATTAGAGTGGTGCTGGAAAAGCACAGCAGGGCAGGCAGCATCTGAGGAGCAAGAAAATAGATGTTTCGGGCAAAAGCCCTTCATCAGGAATGATGACAGGCTTTTGTCTGAAACGTCGATTTTGCTGCTCCTCGGATGCTGCTTGACCTGCTGTGCTTTTCCAGCAACACTCTAATCTAGTGAAGAAGGTGTTTGGTATGCTTTCCTATATTAGTCAGAGTATTGAGTACAGGAATTGGGAGGTCATGTTGTGGCTGTACAGGACGTTTTTTAGGCCACTATGGAACATTGCATGTAATTCTGGTCTCCTTCTTATCAGGAGGATGTTGTGAAACTTGAGAGGATTCAGAAAAGTTATACAAGGCTGTTGCCAGAGTTGGAGGATTTAAGCGATAGGGAGATGCTGAATAGGCTGGGGCTGTTTCCATGGAGCATTGAAGGCTGAGGGGTGACCTCATAGAGATTTATAAAATCATGAGGGACATGGATAGGATGAATAGACAAAGCTTCTTTCCCGGGTGGGGGTGGGGGGTGGGAGTCCAGAACTAAAGGGCGTAGATTTCGGATGAGAGGGGAAAGACATAAAAGGGACCCAAGGGGCAACTTTTTCACGCAGAGGGTGGCATGTATATGAAATGAGCTGCCAGATGCAGCTTTGGAGGCTGGTACAATTGCAACATTTAGAAGGCATCTGGATGGGTATATGAATAGGAAGGTTTTAGAGCGATATGGGCCAAGCGCTGGCAAGCAGAACTAGATTAGGTTGGGATATCCGGTCGGCAGGGACGAATTGGACCGAAGGGCCTGTTTCCATGCTGTACATCTCTTTGACTCAATGACTCTGTGTACCAACCAGAAAATTACATGAGTATTGTCTACTACTTCAGTTGTCAAACAAGCAATCTCCGTTGAGGATCCCCTTTAGAAACGGATTAATAGCCAAGGAGCTGTCCTCTAAATTATATGAATATAAAATATTCCCCAGAAGAATGTTTTGCATATTAAGTGTTTATTAACACTCTACCCAGCATCTGAAGGAATCAGGAGTTTAAAGGAAGCAGAATCCCAAAGGTACAGAAACTCAAGAGGAAGCAGGAATTTGGAAAAGGGAGGAATGAGGGAGGGAAGGAAAAGGGAGAGACTAGCAATGTAGGTGGAGCAGAGTGTGCATTCAGCCAGCTTACTCTTACGGTGCCCGCTTGAAGGCAGATATTCTGTCATGGATCCTTTGAAAATTCTCTGCACATCCTACTGGATCAAGTAGGTCCCGTTTTGAGAGCTACTGCTCCATGATTAACTAAATACATTCCCATCATACAAATCTCCCACAAGCAGTGTGAATACAGATAATTTATGCTATTATTTTTTTAAACATGCAAAGAAAATTGAGAGTATTCAACTCTCAGAAAAATACATCTTGAGTGAAGAGAACAGTACGTAGTCTCAGGTTTTAGGTCTCTCACAATCTCAGTATGACCCAAAATGACAGCCAACATCTATAGAAGTGAAGTCACTACTAACAATTTGCACACAGATAAGTCCACTAAGAGAAATAAGATTAATGAAAAGATAATCTATTGTAGCAAAATTAATTGAGAGATGGATACTGGCCACACAACATTGAGGAACGCCTTTGCCAGTCTAACAGTGACACGTGTACTCAAGAGGCAGATGGAGCCACAGTTGAAGGCCAGATGCAATTGACAGAACCTCAAAATTGGGCAGAATCTCTCTGTACTGCTTTGTGATATCAATCTCAGTTATGTGATATCAATCTTAATTCAGTATTATTTACTGAATTAGAAATAGAATTTGAAGCCATGGCCTCCTGTGTTGGAGGAATGAATGCTACACAGTGAGCAATGACGGATAAACTATGTTTAAAATATGATGGGGCTGGGTTTCAACTTTTGGGAGACTGGTGGAACCACTGGTTAGCAAAGATGTGACCTCACAATCATAGTATTCTAGTCTCCTGGTGGGTACAACCCTCTAGGTTATAAATCTCAATTTTGGCAAGGATCCTTTATATGTAGGAAGGGTTTAGAGGGATATGGGCTGGGTGCTGGCAGGTGGGACTAGATTGGATTGTGATACCTGGTCGGCATGGATGAGTTGGACCGAAGGGTCTGTTTCCACCTCTACATCTCTATGACACTCTATGGTACTTTGTCACTTGCTTAAAATCCATTGTCAACCATCATCAAAAATTCAACTGGACTAGTTCAGCATATTCTGCCTTTCATAAATCCATCCAAACAACTTCATTGATTCATCATAAGGTCAGAAATGGTAATGTTTGCTGATGAATGACTCAGCACCATCAATGGTTCCTCAATTAGTGAAACAGTCTAAGCTCATATATGGCAAGAGCTAGATAATATCCAGATTTAGGCTGATAAGTGGAAGGAATATTTGCATCACACAAGTACCAGGTTATTACCATATTCAACAAGGTTGATGCTCAACAGCATTGTCATCACTGAATGACCAAATATCAACATCTTGGGGGTTACAACTGACCATAAACCAAACAGGACCAGCTAGCGACTACAAGATCAAATCAGAGGCTCGGAATTCCGCCTCAAATAACTCACCTCTAATCTCCCAAAATGTGTCCACCATCTGCAAGGTACAGATCAAGAATGTGATCGAAAACTCTACACTGGATGAGTGTAGTTCCAACAATATCAATCAACTTGACACTATACATGACAAAACAGCCCACTTGATTGGCACCACATTCACCACCTTCAACTTTCATTCCCTTCATCACTGATGCACAGTTGTAGTGGTGTGTCCCATTTAAAAGATACACTGCTGTAACTCACCAATGTTCACTAAGAAGCACCTTCCAAAACTAAGACGTCTACCATTGAGAAGGACAGGGAAGCAGATGTATGGGAAGACTACCATCTGTGAGTTCTCCTTTACGACACTCAGCATCCTGACTTGGAACTCTATCAGCATTCTTTTACAAGTGCAGGATCAAAATCCTGACATTCCATTGCTAAAGCATCTTGGGTGTGCTTACAAACTAACATTTACAATGATTCAAGAAGTCAGGTCACCAATAACTTCTTCAGAGCAATAAAGGATGTGCAATAAATGATAGCCTAGCACATATCAAATTAATCGCTTAAAAAACAAACCATGCTGACATTCAATTAACTCAAACCTCCCCAAGTCTCTGTCATATTTTCTGTGATTATTAATTCTAAATCTTACTCACACTAATCAGGCTATAGTTACTAAGAATGTTCTTACTAATTTTCTTGACATTTTCACTCCATCCAGTAGCTCTCTTATCTCAGCATCCACTAATAGTTAATCAACATCTCCCTCCCCAGTCAATGCTAATGCAAGGAACTGAGAAATTCCAATTGTTTTTTTATCTGAACCTTTTTAAAATATGTCTGCCATTTTGTGGTTAATTGTACTTTCCCCACCTACTAATACTTGCTTACTACTTGCATGCCAATAGAAGTTTTTGAGTTCACTTTAATGCTAGCTTTCCCTCTATTCTCCTCTTCTGTCTGAGCCATCTTATTGCCTTTCCACTTGCCCTCTCAATTCTATGTATTTCACCTCACCCTCACTTGAAGAATTATACTGACGAGTGTTAGAACATAGAACATAGAACATAGAAGGATACAGCGCAGTACAGGCCCTTCGGCCCTCGATGTTGCGCCGACCGAATCCTACCTAACCTATACTAGCCCAATAACTTCCAAATGCCTATCCAATGCCCGCTTAAATGACCATAAAGAAGGAGAGTTCACCACTGATACGGGCAGGGCATTCCATGAACTCACAACCCGCTGTGTGAAGAATCTACCCCTAACCTCTGTCCTATACCTACCACCCCTTAATTTAAAGCTATGCCCCCTAGTAACACCTGACTCCATTAGCGGTAAAAGGTTCTTAGTATCTACCCTATCTAAACCCCTAATCATCTTATACACTTCTATCAGATCTCCCCTAAACCTTCTCTTCTCCAATGAGAACAGCCCCAAGTGCCTCAGCCTTTCCTCATAAGATTTTCCTACCATTCCAGGCAACATCCTGGTAAACCTCCTCTGCACTCGTTCTAAAGCTTCCACATCCTTCCTATAGTATGGCGACCAAAACTGCACACAATACTCCAGATGAGGCCGCACCAGAGTCTTATACAACTGCAACATGACCTCAGGACTCCGGAACTCAATTCCTCTGCCAATAAAGCCCAGTACACCATATGCCTTCCTCACAGCACTATTTACCTGGGTGGCAACTTTCAGAGATCTGTGTACATGGACACCAAGATCCCTCTGCTCATCCACACTACCAAGTAGCCTACCATTAGCCCAGTAATCCATCATCTTGTTATTCCTACCAAAGTGAACGACTTCGCACTTAGCTACATTGAATTCCATTTGCCACATTTCCGCCCAGCTCTGCAACTTATCTATATCCCGCTGTAACCTACCACTTCCTTCCTCACTATCCACAACTCCACCGACTTTTGTGTCATCCGCGAATGTACTTTGTGTTATGTACTTTGCTTTGTTCTTTATCTCCCTTATCATCCAAGGAGCTTTAGCTTCAGTTCCCTTTCTTTTCACTTTTCTGGCAATGTGCCTAGACTGTACCTGAAACAACTTACTCTTATAGATCACACATTGCTATGCCGGCATTACTCCTGCTAGTCTTTGGATCCACTTTATCCTGGCTAACTTCCATATCATCCCATTGAAGTTAGCCCACTTCCAACTTAGAAGTTCTATTTTAGATTGTTCCTGATTTTCCCTATTCACAATCTAAACATCATCATCTAATGATCACTCTTAACCAAGTGTTCCCTCAGAGATACTTGGTTCACTTGGTCTTCCTCTTTTCCTAACGTCACGTCCAACAATAACTTTTGTGTAGCTGGACTGAGAAAATCTCTGACAAGGAAATTCTCCACACATTTCAGAGATTGCTTTTGTCTCGTTACTCTTAATAGTCTTACAGAATTTTAACAATAATTCCAATTGATATTTGAGTAATTAAAGTCTACCAAATTCCTGATATATAGTATTTGCACGGGTTCTGTGATTCCACTGCAGATATGTTCCTTTACCCTTTATTCACTTATTAGAGGCCTTCAGAATATGCCCAGTAGCATGACGATCCCCATGTCATTTCTCAACTCTAACCAAATGTATTCTGTCCTTGCCCCCTTAAGGCCACCTCTTTGGTCTGTCTACAACATTCTCCCTGATCAGTACTGACAATTTATCTTTTTGTTATCCTTTCTGAATACCTTATGCCCTTGTATATGAAGTGTTATGTCCTCAGCACTGATCAGCCATATTTCGGCTATTACCACAGCACCAAATTCCCACACATCTATTTGCACTTGTGGCTCATCAACCTCATTCACCCAGACTTTGCGTGTCCTTGCATTCTTAATCATCTTTCTTAGTCTGTGCCTACCTAATCTAATCAAAAGAGGACATGCGAAAGAAAGTTGTAAGTTTAGAGCGGGTATATTCTTCACAAGGTACAGTTAAACAACAATAATACACTGGAACTTACTTTGTAGTGTCTTTCACAGCCATTGCTGACTGGTAATCCATTTCTTATCCATTGATAACGTGGCAGTGGTATTCCAATTGCAGTACATTCCAATGTAAGTGTATCTCCTACCTTTAGTTTCTGGGTTTGTGGCTGATTTATAATCTGAAGACTGGTCTCAGAGGTATAGAATCTTCTTCCTAGTAAGAAAATAATTCTATTTCAACAGCTGGATCCCCAAACATATTTGCACTTTCAATTTTAAAGACTTGAATGTGAGCTTGGTCTGCTTTATTATTATCAGCGCCAGTGGCAGTTTTTGAAACAAGTCAACGGCACAAACGATCAACTTCATAAGGAGATGGAGAAGGGAATATTAAATAAAATCAAAATTATATGAGACAGCTACTGGTAAGATGAGGATAATAAAGGAAGACAAGTCACCACGCTCAGATGGATTTCATATTTAAAGAAGAGCATTGTGAAATCACTCACAGACTTTACTTATATCTTTAGTGAATTAACAGACATTTGAGCTTTACCTAAAATTCAGAAAGCAGCTAACACAACATCAGCTTTTTAAGAGGGCTATGGGATGCCCCCACCAAAAAAGCACTGGGTATGTCTAATATGCATTTTAAATTCTGCATAGGCCATGGGCCCTGACAACAATCTGGCAATCGTATTGAAGACTTGTGCTCCAGAACTTTCTACTCCCTGAGGCAAATTCTTCTAGTACACCTACAACACCTATCCAATAATGTGAAGAATTGCCCAGTTACGTCCTATATGCAAAAAGCAGGACAAATCCAGGCAGCCAATTACCGTCCCATCAGTCCACTTTCAATCATCAGTAAAGTGATGGAGATGTCAGCAACAATGCTATCAAGCAGCACCTGCTCAGCAATAACCTGCTCAATGATGTCTAATTTGGGTTCTGCCAGGGCCACTCAGCTCCTGACCTCACTACAGCCTTGTTTCAGACAGAGACACATCAGCTGAATTCCACAAGGTGAGAGAGTGACTGCCCTTGACATCAAGGCTGAATTCAACCAAGTGAGGCATCAAGGAGCCCAAGCAGAACTGGGTATCGGGGCAAACTCTCTGCTGGTTGGACCAGGCACATAGGATAATGATTGTGGTTATTGGGGGTCAGTCACTTCAGCTCCAGGACAGCTCTACAGGAGGTCCTCAGAGTAGTGTCCAAGGCCTAATAAGCTTCAACTGCTTCAACGACCTTCGCCCATCACATGGTCAGAGGTGGGGATGTTTGCTGACGATTGCACAATATTCAGCACCACTCGCAACTCCTCAGATACTGAAGCAGTTCATCTTCAAATGCAACAAGATCTGGACAATATCCAGGCTTGGGCTGACAAGTGGCAAGAAACATTCACATCACACAAATGCCAAGTAATGACCATCTCCGATAAGAGACAATCTAACCACTGCCCCATGATATTCAATGGTGTTACCATCAGTGAATCCCCCACTATCAACATCCCGGGGGTTATCATTGAGCAGAAACTCAAATCCAAGATAACAAGGAAAAATAATGGAAATTTAAGATTGCAAATATAAACTGAATGGCTATGGAACATAAAAAAAATTAGAGAAAAAGAACATGACTATGTTGAGGTATCTTTCATTTAAATATGCACCACATGATACATCACAGAAAGACAAATGAACTGCATGTTGGGATGCACCCCTTAACCAAGTTATTTCAGTATGGCTACAACACTGGCATCTGCTCGACAATGTTGTTTCCTGGTGATGTTCTGCCAACAAAGAGCGGAATAAGTCCAACTCAGCCTATTACCACCCCATCAGTCTATTTTTGATCATCAGCAAACTGATGGACAGGGTCATTGATAGTGTCATCAGATAACACTTGCAAAGGAATAAGCTGCTCAGCAACATTCACTCTAAGCTGCAGGGCTGTGCAGCCATGTGGAAGCTGTGCGGACCCTGACTGGTGTGCCAACGCATAGCTCTGTTTCTGCGTGGACCTCAGAGTCTATACACAACAGGGAACATGACAGGGAAAATTGCTGCTCATTGATACTTAGTTTAGGTTCTTCCAGAGCTACTCGGATTATCACAACTTTGACTGCCCGTAACATCAAGGGTGCATTTGTCAGGAGTCTGGCATCAAGGAGTTCTAACAAAACTGTGGTCAATGGGAATCTAGGGAGAACACTCTGCTGGTTGGAGTCATGTCTGTAAATCCCTACATCCCAAGGACTCTGGTGGTTCAAGAAGCCACCTCATTACTATCCTCTCCAGGGTAATTAGAGATGAGCAATAAATGCTGGCCTAGCCAGAGAAGTCTACATCTCCTGATTGCTTAATTTAAAGAAAAAAGCACATCTGTGGCTGGAGTTACCAACCCCCACCAGGAGTCTTCATCAGAAGTCACTGATTCGTTACAGTGAATAAACAGGCCAATTGGCCCATTGAGTCCATAGTAGCACTCTGCAGGGCTATTCCATCAGGCCTATTTTCCCATTGTATCCTTGTAACCCTCCCCAAAAGATGATTTTTCTCAAATAAACATGCAATTTATTTTTGAAATTATTGATCATTTTTAATTTCACCATCCCTGTGGGCAACAAATTCCAGGTCATTACTAAACAGAAAGTTCTTCCTCACACCTACTCTGCATCTTTTGCTCATTACTTTAAACCTGAATCTGCTAGTCCTTTTATCATGCACTAATTGAAACAGCTTGTCATTGTTGTTCTAAACCAGTTACAATCTTCTACATGCTGTCAAATCTTCCCTCAATCTCTTTTGCTCCGAAGGGAACAAGCCCAGCTTCTCAGGTTAGAGAACTTTGTGGTTATCCCACTGGCAGACCTTAATGCTGGGCATCGTTTGGATGCCACAGCTTGGTGCACCCTAGTTCTGGTAAAAAGTAGTGGCTGGTTAGTGAGGTGAGGGCACAATGATCAGAAAATAAGAAGGCTGTTTGGTTGCAAGAAGAGAAAATTTCCAGTTAAATGAAGGCCATACACTGGTTTTCTGACATCAGGATTAATTTAATCATTTTGGCATGTCCTTACCAATATGGAATTGAGGTCCATAATTTATGTCATTATAATGTCCAAACTTGACCAAAAATGTATTCTTTGTTCCCTTTATTTGTTGGCTTAATGTTTAGTTTGTATTGTAAAATGAAGCACAAAACAGTTAACTCTTTTCGACCAGGAATCATGAGATGAAGCCACAGAGGTCATCACTACAAACCCCAAAACCTTCACTGACTGAAAACCTAATATATATTTCCTCAGAACTACATTGACATTTATCTTTGCATTTTTTTTTAGATATTTACAGTACACAGTCAAGCTACTAGAAATCTTCTTCACCAAACCATCACAAGCAAACGCAAATAATTTCTCATACAACACGAGGTTACCACAAAGGACACTCCTCCTCAACCTCTCCCCTCGTGTGAGGTGTGGTGATCCTCAGGTCAAACCGCCAAGAACAACTTGTTCCCCACTGTTATCAGACTTATGAATGGACCTTTCTCATATATTGGAGTTGCTCTTCCTCTGCTCCATCTCTGTAGCTGTAACACTATATTCTGTATTCTGTTCTAATACCCTGGTGTAATTATGTAAGGTACAATTTATCTGGATAGCATGTAAAACCATACTTTTCAATATTTCTCAGTTTATGTTACAGAAATAAATCAAATCAAAACAGAACCAGGCATCTCCCTTTAACGAGAGAGCTGCCCTATGGTTGGGTAAGATTAGATTAGATTACTTACAATTATTAGATTAGATTACTTACAGTGTGGAAACAGGCCCTTCGGCCCAACAAGTCCACACCGACCCACCGAAGCGCAACCCACCCATACCCCTACATTTACCCCTTACCTAACACTACGGGTAATTTAGCACGGCCAATTCACCTGACCCGCACATCTTTGGACTGCGGGAGGAAACCGGAGCACCCGGAGGAAACCCACGCAGACACGGGGAGAACGTGCAAACTCCACACAGTCAGTCACCCGAGTCGGGAATTGAACCCGGGTCTCAGGCGCTGTGAGGCAGCAGTGCTAACCACTGTGCCACCATGCCGCCCACAGATTATGGTGATTTTACAGGCAAATGCAATAACATGTCTGAACGGATTTCCAGTGATTTATGTTTTGATTTTGCTTCAGGGTGGCTGAGGAAATGGTCACAAATCTGGACACAGATTAAAAGAATAGGCTGTGGTCTGGGATAATGACTTTTATTGATAGCAGGGAAGTAGACTGAGATGGTCAATTTGGAAGTTGAAGACTTTTGCTTAAAACAAAACAGTCCACAGTTAGTCATAGGTAAAAAAAAGTCAGTCTCAAAAACAACCTCCTATTGAACTAATCATTCTGAATTCAGTGCCACCTAGCTGTGGGTATTGGGGCAGATTGAGTACTATACAGTTTACAGTGAGTGACCTTTAGTTTAGGTTTATGTTAAGGAAAAAAGCAACTTGAATTATTTGGAATTTTAAGAATGTAGAGAAAATGAATATTGCACTGTGTTGTATAATGTTCATTCATCAACAGAAACAGAACACTGTTGAACTAAAGCCCACATTTTTTATTGCTAGATACACACAGTCTATTCCATGCTCGTCAGATATATTTCTTTTGCTCATGTTCTTCATTCTTTACAAATAAGCAAAAACAAGGCAAGATGACCTAACTATCTCTGCTTGGAATACTTTTTTATTTCAATTGTCGGGATATGTTCGCTTGGAATACTTTGTCCAAGTTGAAATTCATGTACTTCAAATTTACAGTGTTTTTAGTATCCTTAAATGTGCCAGAGCAATTGACAGAAGTGAAGATGCAGCAGGACCTGGACAATATCCAAGTTTGAACTGATAAATGGTGTCACAGTAACCAACTGATGACCATCTTCAACAAGCATGAATCTAGCTGTCACTTCTTGACTCTCCATGGCATAATCATTATTGAGTCCCCATTATCACACCCTGGGGGTTACCAGTGACCAGAAACTGAACTGTAGCAATAAGAGCAGGTCAGAGATTAGGAGTGCTTTGGGGAGTGACTTGTTTCCTGTTTTCCCATTGCCTATCACTTATTTACAAGTCAAGATAGGAGTGTGACAGAATACTCCCACTTGCCTGGATGAATTCAGTCCTAGCACCATTCACTTGGAAATATATCGCCATTCTTTCACAGTTACTGGGACAAAATTCTGGAACTCCTTCCTTAACCCCTTTTTGGGTGTCCCTACACTTCTGCAGACCCACTCTTGGCTCTGCTTCCTATTTCTTCTTCCTATTTCCAGAAGTACTCTTGCACACAACTGAATGGTTCTTCCCAACACCAAATCACTATGACATTTTTTTTTGATTATTAATGGCTGGCAGTAAATCCCCCATGTCAACTGGATATGTATACATAAAGCCCACTAAGGGTAAAGCAAACCATTAAAAAGTGATAGAAGGTAGGGAGAGCAGAAAGGGGCTAAATCAAAGTGGATTTGAAGGGGGGAAATAAAGTGCTCCAGGTCCTGTAGCTTCCTGGCTCTGTCTTTTAAAAATTAAATCAACCTGCTCAGGGATGTTCTCACACACCTCCGGAGAATGCAGGACTTGGACCCAGGCCTCCTGGCTCAGAGGTAGGAACACTACTACTGCGCTACAGGAGTCCTAAGAATTAAAGTCTCAACTGGAGGCCAGCAACATTAGCCAGTATGAGGACCAGACCCAGGACCATGGCATTATAAGCACCATGCTCTAATCATCTGAGCTAACTAATCATGACTCCGCTATTTTTTCTCATATCCGGAAGTGCTCTTACACACAACCGAACAACTATTCCACCTCCAAGTCACTGTGTTTTTTTTTGTTTTAAACTATTAACCATCACTAGCAAATCATCCATGCAGTCAATTCGAAATTCACATGCAAAACCCATGAAGGGCAATGCAAACCATTAAGGTGAGGTACGGGTAAGGACGGCAGGAAGGGGCTATATAAAAATGAATGGGGGGAAATCAGGCACTGTATCCTCCACAGTGCCCACCTCTCCGTAAAGGCATTGAGAGCATTAATAGACACACATGCTCCTTCTCCAATGACATCTGGGCATGAACACAACCATGGACAAACTCTGCTTTTCTTTTGTGTCCATTCCTATAATTTGATGTGCTATAACGCAGAACTGAGTGACCTTCCCACCACCAAAATCACCATGTCTTCTCTTTTGTATTTTTTTTCCTTTTAACTACTAACAGTAATCACCTGAGTAGCCAATTCAATATTTACACACAACAGCACATTAAGGGCAATGCAAACCATCAAAGGTAAGAGGGAGGTAGGGCACAAGGGAAGGGGCGAAATAAAAATGGACTCAGAAAAGGAAATAAAGCACTGTCTCCCCCATGGTGCCCACCTCCTCCTAAAGGCATCGAGAGCATTGATGATACTGCACATTCCTTCACCAATGATACCCAGGCACGAACATAACCACAGAGGTGTCTGCTTTATTCAGGGCTTAGGTAATGAGTTCCAGCTGGGTAGGCCATTGCTGGTTACCCAGGGAACTCATCGAGTAAAAAATGAGGTCTGCAGATGCTGGAGATCACAGCTGCAAATGTGTTGCTGGTCAAAGCACAGCAGGCCAGGCAGCATCTCAGGAATAGAGAAACTCATACCCGACAAACTCTACAAGTGATTTTCCCATGGACCTTGAGGGGGTTATCACACCCACAATCTATGAACAAATACAACAAACTAATCTCTAAGCAGCAGTGAAAGAAACTAGGTAGCTGGCAAAACATATGGGAAAGATTGTAGGTTGTGAGGAAGCTTTTGTAAGAAGGTTAATACAGAGGTAGCAGGGTGTGGGGAGTCTCTCCATGAGCAGGTGAAATGCAACTCCACATATACTTCCTAATCCTGGGGATTTCCAGCAATTTTTGTTTTATTTTTATAAACTCATCTTTCTGATTGGTCAGCAGGTCAGGCAGCATCCGAGGAGCAGGTGAATTGAAGTTTTGGGCAAGAGCTCTTCATCAGCCCTTCCAGATGAAGGGTTGTTGCCTGAAACGTTGATTGTCCTGCTCCTTGGATGCTGCCTGCCCTGCTGTGCTTTCTTAGCTCTACACTCTGATCTCAAGCATCTGCAGTCCTCACTTTCCCCTTGCTGAATGGTCACCCTACTGATTTGTTCCCTTCTTTCCCAGTCCCCTTTATAGGAAAATAAAAGGAAAAGAAAACCTTTGGCAAAAAGTATGGAAGAGCTGATTATTATTTAAATGGTGAAAGACTGCAGCAACATGCAACAGAAGGATTTGGGGATCTAAAAAGCTTTGCATATACATTCAACAGGTCTATTTTAAAGGGTATGGAATTTTGGCCTTTGTTTCAAAGGGAATAGAGAATAAAACTACAAAGGTCTTGCTAAAACTATGCAATGTACCAGTAAAGTCACAGCTGGAGTACTGTGAACAGTTTTGGTCCCTTTGTCTCAGGAAAGAATACGGAGGCAGTGCAAAGCAGTTTCACTAGATTACTCCTGGGCATGGATAGATTTTATTAGACCAGGTTGAGTGGTTGGGTCTGTACTCATTGGAGTTTAGAAGAATGAAAGATGAACTTATTGAAAGTTTATTGAAGGATTTATTTTTATCTTGCCTTCTTGAAAGATTCTTAGGGGGGACTTGGCAGAGTAGATGCTGAGAGGATCAGAGAGCATCATGCCAGTTTAAGGGATCGTCCATTTAAGACAGAGATGAGGAGGAATTGCTTCCATCAGAGGCTAGTGAATCCGTGGAATTCTTTACCACAGGGGGCTGTCAAGGCAGGGTCAGTAATTATATTCAAGGCTAAGATAAATTGAGTTTTAATCAGTAAGGGAATTAAGGGCATGGGAAAAAGGTAGGAAAGCAGATGAGAATTATCAGCCGTAATCATGTTAAATGGTGAAGCAGACTCCTTGGGCTGAAACCCATTGCCTACAGTTTAGCTTTCAACACTATTATCCCCTCGAGACTGATTACTAAACTTAGTGATCTCAGACTAAGCCCCACTCTCTGCAACTGGATCCTCAGTATCCTGACGCACAGGCCACAATCAGTAAAGATTGGGGACAATATTTTATCCTCACTAACACTCAACACTGGAGCCCCCCCGGGGTGCATACTCAGCCCCCATTACTCACTGTATACCCATGGCTGCATCGCCAAATACCAGACTAATGCTATTTACAAAACACCAACATGATCAGTCAAATGTCAGATGGCCACAAAACAGACTACAGATGGGAGGTGGAAGACCTGGAAAAATGGTGCGCTGAGAACAATCTAGCTCTCAATGCCAGTAAAACCAAGGAACTCATTATTGACTTTTGGCAGGATGTTACTCATGCTCCCCTACACACTAACAGCACAGAGGTGGAATGAGTGAGAGTGTCAAGGTCTTGGGGGTAGTCATCCACAACAGGTTTTCTTGGACTCTTCATGTGGATGCACTGGTTACAAAGGCCCAACAACGCCTCTTCTTCCTCAGGCAGTTGAGGAAATTTGGCATGACGGCGAATACCCTTGACAACATTTATTGGTGCGCCATCGAGAGCATTCTGTCTGAATGTATCACTACCTGGGATGGCAACTGTACCATTCAAGATTGGAGACAGTTATAGAGAGTGGTGAACTTAGCCCAGACAATCACAAAGACCAACCTCCCATCTATAGAATCCATTTACCAGGCCTGCTGTCAAGGAAAGGCCGCCAGCATTCTCAGAGAACTGTCCCAACCTGGCAATGTTTTCTACAACCTCTACCACTGAGGAAAAGGTACAGAAACCTGAACGCATGCACCGGCTGGTTTTGGAACAGTTTCAACCCTACTGTTGTTAGAATTCTGAATGGACTCACAAACTCTTAACATTTGCCTGTACCTGTGTTTTTGTTTTTGCCTCTGTTTACCTATTATTTACTTATCTATGCTACTTAACTCTGTGATCTGCTATATTGTTCGCACGACAAAGCTTTCACTGTACCTCGGCACACAAAATAAATTCAATTCAATTCATAAGGGAGGCAACAGCTTAGTGGCATTATTGTTTTACTATTAATCCAAACACCCAGAAATTCCCAGTTCTCAGAACTCGAGTTCAGATCTCACTATGGTAAATGCTGAAATTTGAGTTCAATAAAAAAATCTAGAATTGAGAATCAAATGATAACCATGAAACAATTGTTAGGAAAAATCTACTAATGTCTTTAGGGAAGGATTTTATCTGTTCTGGTCTAAATCTGACTCCAGACCTGCAATGTTAACTGCCCCTTGAACAACTAGGGGTGGGAAATAAGTGCTGGCCTAGCCAGTGATAGCCATATCCCATGAATGAATAACAAAATGATTAACACAATATATGTCTGTCCCTGCATTTTATGGTTTCTTCTCACCTCGCTGTTCTTGCCCCTCTTTAGATCATCACTGTGACTGATTCTTAACAGTCTTCTGGAATGGCCCTGAAAGCCACTTTGTACAAGGGCAAATGTTAGGGATGGGCAATAAGTGTTGCCCTTGGCAACAGCACCTCTCCCCCCCACTCCACGTCCCTCACAACCCACGATAGAATAAAGATTTCTTTTTTCCTCTGCTTCCCTTAAGAACGCATAACAAAAGCACACAGCAGTAGGCCACATGGCCCCTCAAACTGCTCCTTCTAACATCCTAATTTTTAACTTCACCTCCTGTAGTACCCAAATGCCACCAGAAGAAACAACACTTCTTGTTATTGCTTAGATTCAAAGTATTTGATTTTAATGGTAAAAATTTAAAGAATTTAATATCACAGTGGAGAAGCTTCCTAATCAAGACGTGTTTTACAGGAAAGTATACGCAGCTGGCAATGTTCCCAAAAATCTTCTGTCCCCTGACATAGCTGGCATTTAAACAGCAATTTCTCCTTTGCATAACGGTATTAGTCATAGACATAATACCATTTTCTGCATCTAATAGAAAAGAGGAAGTATAATTTAAATTACTCCTACTTTTCAACAACTTTTTTGTAGCTTTTTACTATAAGAAACACAGATCCTTTCCTTTCTGCTGAGTGTAAAATGCACTTTGTGACTTCAGAAAATGGTATGACCTTAAAATCCACACTAATAATCTGCATAATTAATGTATGCACATTAGTATAATATAAAATAACCAGCAATTAATACTTCGAGACATATTGAAGCATTTATTTGTGATTCCCTTTGTGGTCAACTAGTTGAAGCTTTGCGTCCTCATAGAGAACATTAAAAGTTTGTTTTAGAAAATCTACTTAAAAATGTGAAATTGTGATTAACAGGAGGTGTATGTGTTATCAATGTCCACAAACAGGCTTAGACCAGTGTATAGGGTACAATTTTGAAATTTGCAGGGGACATAAAATTTGGAAGTGGAGTAAAACAGTGAGGAAGATAGAAAATTTCTGCAAGAGGATATAAACAAGATAACGAATGGGTGACACATAACAGTAACATAGAAAAGTGTGAGGTGACATAGTGTGGTACAAAGGCTAAAGAGAGACAATACGCACAAATGGTCCAATTTTACAATGTTTTCAGCATGTAGAGTGAGGACTGGAGTGTTTATGCCCAATTCTTTGAAATATGCCAAGACAGGTTAGGAAAACAATTAATGTGGGATTGTAGGCTTTATAAATTGAGGCACAGAACACACAAAACAGTTAGGCTTATAATCACAACAAAACCAACTATTTTGACTCCAGCCAGAATTTCTGGGAAGAACTTTCCCTGGTCAGGCTAGTGCACAGTGGAAAGATTTTCTTTCGAATTATACAAAACATATTCCAACACCTTCCTGCTTTCTTCCACCTTCCCCAAAGCATTCTGCAAGGCACTGGTGGAAAGGCAATGGTAGCTACTTGGCAAAAGTGGACAGATCACTTGTCTGAAACACAGCAGCTTAGAGAAGGCAAGTTATTTGCCACTAGTCAACAAGACTAGCAGGTGTTGGTGGTGGTATGTGCCATCCTTATGTCAGGGTTTGTGATGATAGCAGTATTTAACAGAGGGTGATATTAATAACAGTAACCACAATACCTCAAGCAGTTCTTGGAGGAGACTTCTGTCAACTTTGCATCTTCCTTTCGGTTTCCTCAGAAGTAGCTCCTCTAAGGCGTGATGATCTAATCTCTGTGCAGCCATTGTAAGAGAGCCCTTTAAAACTACAGAGCTGATTTAAAATCCTGACTCATCAACTTGCCTGCCATCCCTACCTGGACAGCAATTCTGCTGGTGGGTTCCTAATTGGATATCTTCAACTAGAAGGCCCACTACTCATGTCTTTGAATGTGTCAATACAGTAAAGCAATTAACAAAATACATGGTATCTTTGGCTCTATAAATAGAGGCACATAATACAGAAACCTTGCTGTTGATGTAAGAAATTAGACAGTGAGAACTAAGGCTCCTTAAACAACAATTTGTTAATCCACAACACTATCATTTAGAAGGACAATAATAGCAGAAACTTGGGAATGCCACCACCTGCAAGTTCTCCTCCAAGCCACTCACCAGTCTGACTTGGAAATATATTGCCAACCTTTCAGCAGCACTGGGTCAAAATCTGGGAACTCCCTCCAGAAAAGCATTATGGTTTTATCTACATGAAATGGCCTTCAGTAGTACAAAATGCCAGCGCACTATCACCTTCTCAAGGGCATTTGGTATGCTTGCCTTTATTGGTCAATGCATGGAGTAAAGAAGTTGAGAGGTCACGCTGCAGCTGTACAGGAAGGATGTTGGTTAGGCCACTTTTGGAACACTATGTGAATTCTGGTCTCCCTGCTACAGGAAGGATGCTGTGAAACATGAAAGGGGTCAGAAAGATGTTGCAAGAGTTGGAGGGTTTGAGCTATAGGGAGAGTTGAATAGGCTGGGGCTATTTTTCCTGGAGCATTGGAGACTAAGGGATGACCTTATCGAGGTTTATAAAATCATGAGGGACATGAATAGGGTGAACAGTCAAAGCCATTTCCCCAGGGTAGGAGAGTCAAACAACTAGAGGGCATAGGTTTAAAGTGAAAGAGGAAAGATTTAAAAAGGGACCTAAGAGCCAACTTTTTCATGTAGAGGGCGGTGAGTGTGTAGAATGAAATGCGCTGAAAATGTGTTGCTGGAAAAGCGCAGCAGGCCAGGCAGCATCCAAGGAATCTCCTGTTCCTTGGATGCTGCCTGGCCTGCTGCGCTTTTCCAGCAATACATTTTCAATTCTGATCTCTAGCATCTGCAGACCTCACTTTCTTCTGTAGAATGAAATGTCAAAAGAAGTAGTAGAGGCTGGTACAATTCCAACATTTAAAAATGTATCTGGATGGGTACATAAAGAGCAAGGGTTTAGAGGCATATGGACCAAATACTGGCAAATGGACTAGATTTTTCTCGGGTATATGGTCAGCATGGATGAGTTGGACCAAAGGGTCTGTTTCTGTGCTGTACATCTCTATGACTCTATGACAAGTAGGGATGGTCAATAAATGCAATGTCCTTATCCTATGAGTGAAAAATTAAAAGCATAAAGTTAACCAGCTTAGAGATGTTTAGAGAGCAGAAAAAGATTCTTTTTAAACGTAGTTTCAGACATAAAGCTATTTTTCGGCAAAAGTAGACTATCTTGCTGATGAAGTCACTAAAATGTTGGATCTTCAGGTAGAATATATCACGAGTAGTAGTACTGGACCACATTTATCAAGACAGATAAAATTTCAATCTCTGATATGCATTAGGTTCACTAAATGGAACTCAACAGCTTTGGATGGATGGTCATAGGGCTCCAGGAATTGGAGGGTGAGAGTTCTAGGTTAGTTGAGAAGCAACCCTGGCTGGAATTGCAAGCTTGTCGATGTCAGGGAGTTCCATATAAATTACAAGCAGAGAAAGGCCAACCCGTTCCTTTAGCCTGATTTGCCATTCAATAAGATCTGATTATTCCGCACTCCTGCCCACTCCCAAATAGCTTCCTTTTTCTTGCTCAGTACAATTTTTTTTTACTAGGCAGAAGTAGGTCCTGCAGATGCTGGAGATTAGAGTGGTGATGGAAAAGTGTAGCATGTCAGGCAGTATCCAAGGTGCAGGAAAATCAACATTTCAGGCAAAAGCCCTTTATCAGGACAACTGAACAACCAGGAACTCTACAGGCAACCTCCAGCCAATCCAACCAACAGCACACCAGTGAACTAAACATATTGATCAGGACTTTGGATCCAGTCTTTCAGAGTTCCCGACGTGCCCTCATCCCATGTACTTCTCGCATAGGCAACTTCTACTGCCTTCCAAAGATACACAAAGTCAACACACCAGGACGTCACATCATATCAGGAAATAGGACCCTGTGTGCGAATTTCTCTGGCTATGTTGAAGGCATCCTGAAACCCATTGTACAGGGATAAGCTGTAAGCTGTTCATATTTTATCTGACCTGATTCACTGTATTTCACTGGAATTACTTTGGAATGGAGTGGACAGTTCTGAATATTTATTGCTTCAATAAATGTCTCCTGCAGTCAGTTCTTTTTGCATCCTCCATTCTCTTTTCCTCTCCTGTAAACTTTGGCACTTATCAGGACGGGCTTCATATTAACAATCGCTTGTTATTTAGCCTAAATGACATCATTTTCTATGTGAGCCTAGACACTGAAGCCTAGAAATATGCCCACACAGCCACCATTTTCTGACCACTAAACAGGTACCAATACACCAAGAGTAAGGGAAGTTGTGAGTATTAAAGAAGATCTGAACAGAGTTCTTGACTGCCTTTTGACAAATACATCACATTTAACTTCCTTTAACTATGTAATTTCTTAAGAAACAGCTATTTGCACTCAAACTCCCACTTCATAGACTTCAATAAGCACTTAATGCAGTCAACCAAACAGAATTGACAGGCACCTCATTGTGGTAAGTACACTGGAATGCTGGAGGTTGAGGCGCAACCCTATAGAAGTTTATAAGATTGTGAATGGCATGGATAGAGTGGAAAGTATGAGGTTTTCTTCCCCAGAGTGGAGGGATGAATTACTTGGGGACACAGGTTCAAGGTGCAAGAGGGGATGTTTAAAAGAGATGTGCAAAGGATAATAAACAAAGTACAATACAGCACAGGAACAGGCCCGTCAGCCTTTCAAGCCTGCACTGACTCATTTTGTCCTTCCGTATTAAAACTCTTCACTTACAGGATCCATATTCCTCTATTCCCTTCCTATTTATGCATTCGTCCAGTTGCTTCTTGAATGCTGTTGATGTGAGAAAGTGAGGACTACAGATGCTGGAGATCAGTGTCAAAAGGTTTTGCACTGGAAAAGCACAGCAGATCAGGCAGCATCTGAGGAGCAGGAGAGTCGAAGTTTCAGGCATAAGCACTTCACCAGGAATGTGGGGGGATGGGGGGGAAGGTAACCGGGAAGACGATAAGCCTTATGGAGGGAGGTGGTGGAGGAGGCTTTTCCAGCACCACAATTTTCGACTCTTATCTCCAGCATCTGCAGTCCTCACTTTCTCTCAGTCGCTGTAACCTTACTGTGAAGCCTCTTCCAAGGATGCCCACCTTGAGGACGTTCTCCTCCTCCTTCCACAACACCTATCATTTTTCCAGCTACCTTCCCTCCACCACCATCCCATCTATCTCTCAGCTCCCTTCTCCACGTTCACCATCCTGATGAAGGGCTTATGCCCGAAATGTCGACTCTCCAATTCCTTGGACGCTGCCTGACCTGTTACGTTTTTCCTGCACCACATTTTTTGACGATCGCTGTTATTGTGTCTTCCACCACCACCTCTAGCAGTGCATTCCAGGTACTCACCATCCTTTGCACATGTCTTTTAAACTTCCCCTCTCACATCTTGAACCTGACCACCCTAGTAATTGATCCCTCCACCCTGGAAAAAGTCACATACTTTCCAGCCTACCCATGCCATTCACAATCTTACAAACTTCTACCAGGTTTCCCCTCAACCTCCTGAATTCCAGCAAAAACAAACCCAGTCTGTCCAACTTTTCTTCATAGCTAACACTCCCCACCCCCACACCCATAGCAGACAACATTCTGGAAAATCTTTTCTGTACCATCTCCAAAGCATCCACCTCCTCCTGAAAGTGTGGTTAACAGAACAGTACACAATATCCCAAGTGTGGCCAAGTTCTATAAAAGCTGCCGGTTGTGAAATCAGTGATGCAGCACAAACCCTATTACATAAGCCTCAGCATTGTGGTCATTCTGCATTTGTCATCATGATACATCTCTCTGGCATAGCACAGCCAAATCTGGTCTGTTATTTATTCAATGGTCATGAGCTTGCAGTTTTCCGCAAGGACAGTAAAGCAAGAGAGAATTGGAATTGCAGTTACATCACTAAGCTAGTAATCCACAGTCCCAGCTTAATATTCTGGGTTCAAATAATGAATTCATTAAAATCTGGAATATAAAGGAAGTCACAGTAATGGTGATCATGAAACAATCAAAGATTGGGGTAAAACATTCATTTGGTTCATGACTGTTCTTTAGGAAAAGAAATTTACAATTTTTGTCTGGTGTAGCCTACATGTCCACAATAATCCATTTGACTCTTAACTGCTTTCAAGGGTAATTAAGGACAGGCAACAAATATTGCATTTTCCAAATACGCTCACATCCCATGTGTTGTGAAGTTGATTCTTTTTAATATCGCTTTGAGCTTGAAAGGATTATGGAAAATGAAATTTATTTCAAAATTCCATGCAGATCTGGATAGCTTCAAAATAAGGCGTTGATAAGCCTTCAGTCAGTAAAAACCTTCATTAAAAGGAATAAAACAAGTCTTCTTGGATTTCAACCAACTTGTGATAATTGATTATATTGCTGTTACCCTTGCTAGGAGCATTTGAACAGTGCTTTGGGCTTGGAGAATATTTGGATTCAGAACTTTTTGGACAGAAGTCAACTAAAGAGTAAGCAACTTCCCAGATCAGCTCTCCTGTTTCTGAAATGCCTTTGGCTGTGAGATCAGGGTGAAACATGATCATTCTTCTCTAAGAGTGATTGAAGGAACTTCTCATTATTTGACTCTGTGCAAGCTGAGTTTGCCAAGATTCCACAGGCAACTGTGCGTGATTCGTGACTTGACCGCACAAGCAATATCATTAGATCAACAGAATTTGCAACCTTATCTTTATCTGTTCTATTCTTTTGGCCTTCAAAAGTAACCACTATTAGTTAGAATGTTTTGGAAGTGAATGTTTGGACAGAGAAATCTGTTTGACTTTCCCTTCATTTAAGGGTTGTTTGTGTATATATAGTTACATGTTTTGTATTATATAGAGGGGTAAACATTTATATATTCATATACAAACTGTGTGTTAACCAATTTTGCATCTTAATTGAATGAGTTTTGTTTTGTAATAAATCAATAATAATTCAGTGATGGATCTTTTCAACCTAAGTCCACGACAGAGCAAGTACACAATGCTGGAATCTGTGCAAAAATATTTTTATTTTAATTCTGACCCTATGGAGTAATAATTGTTGAGAGTGTGGTGCTGGAAAAGCACAGCAGCCAGGCAGCATCTGAGGAGCAGGAGCATCAATGTTTCGGGCATGAGCCTTTCATCAGGGGTCATGCTGAGCTGCTGTGCCTTCTCAGCACCACACTCTTGACTCCGATCTCTAGAAATTGTAGACCTCACTTTTCTCTGAAATGACAGACTTCTTCCATCTCTGTCATAATATATGAACAAATGTATGGGTTTCCTCCGGGTGCTCTGGTTTCTTCCCACAGTCCAAAAATGTGTAGGTTAGGTGAATTGGCCATGCTAAAAAAATTGCCCATAGTATTCAGGGATGTGTAGGTTAAGTGCATTAGCTGGAGGAATATAAAATAATGGGGTAGGGGAATGGGTCTGGGCGGGGTACTCTTTGGGGAGTTGGTGTGGACTTGTTGGGCCAAATGGCCTGGTTCCACTCTGTAGGCATTCTGTGATTCTGAAATATTAAAGGAAGAGATCACAATGAAGACGGAAAACCTGTTTTGATTGTTTTTTCCCCATCTCACAGCAAGTTGCTGCCCTAGCTTAGGTAATCTTACAAAGCTGAGACTTTCCTGTACATTATGTCTTCTTTCTACACTGCCACTGCACTTCAAATTGAGTCAGCAGGGAAACTTTCAATCCTGTCCATTGTCAATATGCAGCATAGAACAAAGACTGATGATCATGTTACAGGGTATATTTACAACAGACATTATAACTTACCACAGACAGCACTGAAATTATAAACTTCAAGTTGCACCCAGAGACTAAATTCAAAAAAGCAGCCACTGTTCACTCTGCAGATGTACCACCCGGTATCATTTACAGAAACTGGATTAATCACAAGCTCTGGGGTATTGCCATTTGGAATCTGTGTCAAAGAGCAGAAAAAAAATTCATCTAATTCCAAAAATATCTATCAACTTTTACAGATATTCAATTGATTGCATCACGTCCATCACCATCCATTCACTCACTTCTCATTATATGATAGTTAAGATTTTTGCATGTTTTGGATTTTATTTAGTGTTACATATTCTTCTTGCTAAACAGTGGGATAGATGAGGATATAGCATGTCATGTGTGTTTTGAGGTTTCTTTACATTGCAATGAGTCATGGAGGCAGTGCAAAGAAGGGTCTGAAAACCATAAAACCATAGACAGTGGAGCAGAAGTGGCCTATTGTATCCATTCAATGAAATCATGGCTGATCTAAGAATTTAAAAATCCACTTTCAGGCCATTTTCCCATAACCCTCAACTCCATTAGAATTAGAAATCTGTCTATCTCAGACATGAATATACTTAATGACCCAGCCTCTATACATCTCTGTGGTAAAGTATTCCACAGATTCACAACACTCATGAAAAATTCCACCTTATCTCTGTTTTAAATGGGAGACTCCTTTCTCTGAGATTACTCCTCCTTGTCCTAGATTCTCCCACGGGGGGAAACAAACTGTTCACATTAATGCTATTGTGTCCCTTAAGAATCTAACATATTTCAATTAGATCACCTCCCATTCTCCCAGAACCCAGTGAGTACAGACTTAACCCACTCAATCTTTTCTCAAAGGAAAATGCCTTCAAAAGCTGGGATAAACCTAGTGAACTTTCTCTGGATTGCCAGCAAAGCCAGTACTTTTTTATCCCCTTAGATAAAGGGACCAAAACTCTTCACAGTTGTCCAGCTGTGTTCTGACCAGGCCTTGTACAATTTTAGTAAGTACTCCTGATTTTTATTTTCCATTCCCTTTGAACGAAAGCCATTTGCCTTCCCTATTAGCCCTTGAACTTGGATACTAGCTTTTAATGATTCAAACAAGAGGCCTCTAAAGTTCCTCTGTACAGCAGCTTTCTACATTTATTCACCAGTTAAATAATATTCAGTTCTTCAATTCTACCTAGCAAAGTGCATGACCTCCCACTTTACCACATTATATTCCATCTACACAGTTAACTGGTCTTTATCCCTCTGTATACTCATTGTATCATCCTTACCACTTGTCTTTCCATCTCCATTTCCTGTCACCTGCAAACTAGGTGATACTTCTGCCATCCAAGTTATGAATATATATTGTAAATAATTGAGTACTGATTCCTGTGGCACACCACTAGTTGCTGTTTGCCACCCTGAAAATACTTCCTATCTCTAATTGCCCATGAGAAGGTAGTGTGAGCTGCCATCATGAACCATTGCAATTCATCCAATGCAGACTGTTAGACAGTGCGAATAGGAAGGCAATTCCAGGATTTGGATGCAGCAACAGTAAAAGAACAGCAATGTAGTTTCAAGGCAGGCTACTGTAGGTGGCTTGGCTACTGTACCTTGGGTGAAGTAGAGAATGAATGTTTACAATTTGACGGATGGCATGACAGTCAAGTAAAAACTTTGACATGGATGGTGTCAAGCTTAGAGTTTTGTGGTAGCTGCCATTATCTAGGCAAGTGCAGAAGATCCTATTACACTTTGACTTGTGCCTAGTAGATGATGGAGGACAGACTTTGGGAGTCAGGCTTACTTGCCTTGGAATTCTCAACCTCCGACTTACTTTGTAACCATCGATTTATACGGCTAGTCCATTTCAATTCCTGGTCAATGGTAACTTCCAGGATATTGGTTGTGGGGGCATTCAGTGATGGTAAAGCCATTAGATGTTAAGGGAAGATGGTTAGATTCCCTCAAGTTACAAATATTGTTACCTGGCACTTGTTTAGCACCATTGTTATTTGCCACTATCAATCAAAGCCTGAATGTTGTCCAGGTCTTGCTGTGTATGGACAGGGACCTCATCAATATCTGAAAAGTTGGGAATGGTATTCAATCTTCAGCAAACATCATCCCCTACTTCTGATCTTTTGATGGAGCGAGGATCATTGATGAAAGGACTGAAGATGGTTGGGCTATGACTAATATCCTGGGGAACTCCTACATAGATGGCCAAGGACTGAGATGATTTGCAACTAACAACCAGGTATGCTACGGATGATTCTAACCAGTTTTCCTCTGATTCCCATTGACTACAATTTCACCACAGCTATACCAATGCAACACTTGGTCAAATGTCATGATGTCACTTTTAGTCATTGTTATACCCTCCTCTTGCATTCAGCTGTTTTGAAAAAATATGAAGTTGAATTAAATTGAATGATGCAACTACTGGGAAGACTATTCTGTCCATTACCTCAACATCCTTTCGAAACCACTGATATTCAACATTCGGATTCCCTGCAGCTTGGCAAAAGAGTCTCACTGCCTGACCAGCCAGTACAGCCTGGGAAACAGGCTGGATCACTATCTTCAATGAAGCTGAAATAAAAAGACATCATAAATGAAAGAAAACTATCATTAAAAATGTACTAGAACACTAATTAGACAAAGTAACCTGTTTCCTAAATTAAGATTTTTGCAATACTGAGAGACTTATCCATGCTCACACCAAAAGATTTGAAGTTACTTCTGAAGCAGCATTAATGGGCTTTCATTCTTGTAATCATTCCTGACAGTTTACTTCTATTAATTGAATTCTTTTTCTGCGCCTTTACTTTCTTATACTATTGATGTCAATCATAGACTCTGAAGTAATAAATACACAGAACAGATGTATAATTGCTAAATGAATGGCAATAGCGAAAGCATAATTAGGAGACCACATATTCCCTGGAAATTAATTGCATAACTGGGATGTTGGAACAGAGAGATCTGGAATACATTTACAGTGATTAAAAGAAGTAGCTGTGCAGGTTAATAATTATATGAAACAAGCTTGAAAATCCACTGGAGTTCATTTACATAAGGATAAATTGAAAAGTAATAAAGGTTACATGAGAACTGTACAGAACTTTGGTTGGACTACAACTGGAGCCCTGGGAAGCATTCTGATCTCTATATTATAGAAATGGATCTAAATATACCTAAGAATTATGAGAATGATATCAGAATTGAGACACTATACCTATCAGCAAAGAGTGAACGGACTGGGGCTCTTTTCTCTAGATACAGAAGACTGAAGGGTGACTTCGATTATAAAAAAAATTTGGTTAAGGTAGTCAGAGAAAAGATACTCTCACCCACGTGTACAACATCAGAGCCAGGGGCCTCAAATGTAAGGTAACCAGTGGAAAAATGCTTAAACTCTGCAACACTTAGAATGTGGAACTCACGATGACAGGAAGTGGTTAAGGTGAACAGCAGAGGAAGGAAAAACATGACAGTGAAATGAAAAGAAGGATGCGGTTAGATGAAAAAAATGGGGCTAAATGAAAAAGAACGTAAGAAGTCTAATATGAAGCATAAACACCAGCATGAATTTATGGACCAAATTGCCTGATTCAGTGCTGTAAACACTTTGCAATAGGTGACCCAGCAGGCCAATCTTCAATAGGTGCAACATTGAAAGGAAGCCCTGAAGCAGTTACAGTAAACAACTAATAGCTATTTTGTACTTTAGGCTCCCACCATTCACCAGGATGCCAGTTGTTACGATAGATTCCCCCACTCATAAGATCTAAATCTGAACTACACAGGCATGGCCAGACGTCATAGAGTCAGAGAGATGTAATGCACAGAAAAAGACCCTTCAGTCCAACTCTTTCCCCTCTCACCCTAAACCTACACCCTCTAGTTCTGGACTCCTCCACCCCAGGACATTACTTTGTTTATTTATCCTATCCATGCCCCCATGATTTTTTAAATCTCTATAAGGCCACCCTCAGCCTCTAATGCTCCAGTCAAGTGGAGAACAGAAATGTGGAAGTGTGAAGATTTTTCCACTCTGGATGGACTTTGCAATGGTGAATTTCACAAGCACCTTCGGGATGAATCTCAACCTCCAAAACAGGTACACAGCTCAGATCAGTTAAATACTTTAAATATTGAAACAAAAAGCTAAAACAAACACCCTTTCCATCGTCAAAACTTCCATTTTAAACTGAGGCACAATGGGAGGCAAGTAACCAACCCCTCACATAAGGTGAATCGTCCATTTAAATATTTTGATAATGCTGCATGTCTTTTTGTTTAACCGTTATATTAATTTTTACCTCAAGCCACTTCAGGAAATCTGGCAAGTTAACAGTGTTGTGGTCGGGTTGAATAAGGGCAGGGCCTTTACAGCACAGCTTGTGGTCCAAGAGGATGGGTGTACTTTCTACAAGCCCAATCTATTACTCAGTAACCACAATCCAGTTGCTCCCAGGAATCCCTTTGTGCTTCCCCAGACCAAGAACCATTTCTTCACATCCCCCCAATAATATCTGCCCCCTTACCCTCCCCCATCAACTCCTCCAAGCCGGGGCCACAATTTGACCTTCCACAAGAAGCACTGGCATAGAGTCTTAGAGATGTACAGCATGGAAACAGACCGTTCGGTCCAACCCGTCCATGCCAACCAGATATCCCAATCCAATCCAGTCCCACCTGCCAGCACTCGGCCTATATCGCTCCAAACCCTTCCTATTCATATATCCATCCAAATGCCTCTTAAATGTTGCAATTGTACCAGCCTCCACCACTTCCTCTGGCAGCTCATTCCATACCCGTACCACCCTCTGTGTGAAAAAGTTGCCGCTTAGGTCTCTTTTATATCTTTCCCCTCTCACCCTAAACCTATGTCCTCTAGTTCTGGACTCCCCGACCCCAGAGAAAAGACTTTATCTATTTATCCTATCCATGCCCCTCATCAGATGGGGTGGGGAGGGAAATATATCTCTGCTGGTGGGGTCTGACTGTTGATGGTGGAAATGGCGGAGGATGACACGTTATATCTGGACAATGGTGTGGTGGAAGGTGAGGACCGGGCGGGTTCTGTCCTTGTCATGGCTGGGGGGGTGGGGTTCAAGGACAGAGGTGTGGGAGATGCGCTGGAGGGTATCGTTGATCACATTGGAGGGGAAATTGCAGTCCTTGAGGTAGGACACCATCTGGGACGTCCTGGAGTAGAACTGCTCCTCCTGGGAGCAGATATGGCAGAAGCAGAGGAATTGGGAGTAGGGGATCGCATGTTTACAGGAGGTACAGGGGAAGTATAGTCCAGGTAGCTGTGGGAGTCGGTTGGTTTGAAGTAGATGTCTGGAGATGGAGAGGCCCAGGGAGGGGTGGGAGGTGCCCAAGATGGTCCAGGTGAACTTGAGGTTGGGGTGGAAGGTATTGGTGAGGTTGATGAACTATTTAACCTCCTCTATCCATTAACCTATTTCCCTTATCCATGCCCCTCATGATTTTATAAACTTCTATAAGGTCATCCCTCAGCCTCCAACGCTCCAGGGAAAACAGCCCCAGCCTGTTCAGCCTCTCCCTGTAGCTCAAATCCTCCAACCCTGGCAACATCCTTGTAAATCTTTTCTGAACCCTTTCTCCGATTGGAAGGAGACCAGAATTGCACGCAATATTCCAACAGTGGCCTAAACAATGTCCTGTACAGCTGCAACATGACCTCCCAACTTCTGTACTCAATGTTCTGACCAATAAAGGAAAGCATACCAAATGCTTCTTCACTATCCTATCTACCTGTGACTCCACTTTCAAGGAGCTATGATCCTGTACTCCAATGTCTCTTTGTTCAGCAACACTCCCTAGGACTTTATAATATATAAGTGTATCAGTCCTGCTAAGATTTGTATTCCCAAATGCAGCACCTCACATTTATCTGAATTAAATTCCATCTGCCATTCTCAGCCCATTGGTCCATCTGGTCAAGATCCTGTTGTAATCTGCAGTAACCCTCTTTGCTGTCCACTACACCTCCAATTTTGGTGTCATCGGCAAACTTACTAACTGTACCTCTCATGCTCGCATCCAAATCATTTATATAAATGACCAATTTTTCCTCCCAACCCCAGTTATGGCCAACAATTGCTCCCCACCTCAGCATCAGCATTCCCCATGACCACCGTGACTCTTACCCTTAACTCCAATCACATCAGTCTCGCATTAATCAAATCTCTTCCAAATACCACTCACAACCACAATAATGCACTCTAACCATCATCGACATGACTACATCCACCCTCTTCTGATCACCGTCCTGCTCTGACCTCTCCTAATCCGCCCAATTGCTTCCCAGCCAACCTGGCTGTGACGTTCTGTTGCAGTGTTCCTAAGCTGACATGCCTCCCCCTATTAGTAGGTGACTGTGATTAGGAAAACTACAGCAAAATTGTTCAAGATATTCACCAGTTAAATACTGTTGGACATTCAGGAAACTCATACTTCTGCATTCCCCAAACTTAAAATAATGTCCCCGCATGGAACATGCCCGAGGCAAAAATCCAGTCTTGCCTGTTAAATGCCCAGCAGCAAAGTAGAATACATTCCATTTGAAAGTAAATGATCTGATTAAATTTTATATGCAAAATCTGCAGTTCTCCCCTTAAGAATGGCTGGTTAAGCCAGTCAGTGCTGTGTGGCAATGAACTGAGCCTATGTGGCACACAATACTTTGAAATAACTTTGGGACTTTTAATGTACAAATCCAGATTTGACACAAGTTGAAAGTGCCCTCCCGCCCAAACAGGTGAATGGTCTGGTCACCCATTGAGACCAAGGATCAGAAGTCCCAGCTTCTATATCATGTATGGGAACGAGCAACTGGTGTGGTGCCCATTCAACTCCCTGTTATCCTCTTCCTATCAGTCAGTCTCGAAAATGGGAACGAGTTTATTATGTTAAAAACAGAACTGGTTAACAAATGTCCATAAACAAAAGGTCATTTAACCTAACCTGAGGATCTCAGCAGCTGAAAGGCCTCAGTCTGTCCCATAACTTGAAGGAAGTCCAACAGATCTTTCACAGTCACACCCCGGTTGCCCATCACATGGAGCAAACTCCGGCTGGGGCTTCCTTCTGGATCCAGGACCTTCAATGAGCATTTATCTAGGTCCTCTGAACTGTTTAAAAATATAAAAAATGCATCTTTCAGATTACTGGATCACCAAGAAATTCGCTCTTAATCGTTACAAAGCATTTAAATTAGAAAAAATACTCATTTGGAAATGAACTGGGAAGCTTAGCAAAACTTTTTAAACCAAAAAAACCAAGTCAAGTAAAGCAATTTGTCATGATATCTTGGTTGCTTCTTGAAGACATTTAGATTTAATTGATTCAAAGTAATTCATCAGAATTTCCATTGAATCAATTAATTCTAAATGTATTCAAGAAACAACCAAGATATTTCTACAAAAGAATAGGGGAATTATGGTTCAAATCAATCCACCATTTGCTGAATTGTTGGGTCAAGTAACCTCTTTTTTTCTCAATTAAGGATCAAATGTTTGTTGCATAAGCACTGTGTCAGAGAGTGCACTTACAATCCAGGTTTCTCGATCAACACTTGCACCTCTGCCCGAAAGACAGTTTCTCCTAAATAGACAAAGGCCTATCTGAAACAAAATCTACCCACAGAATTTTCCCAGCCCCTGAATGACACATACAATGATGAGACAGTTGGGAAAATATGACAAGAATTGATAAATGAAATTTCCAGAGTTGAGTAGAATAAGTCAAATTTTCTGCATAAGGTTTTAACAGTTTGGTGAGATTCTTGCTGGTGAGTGGTGTGCAGCCCCTTTACATATATTAACATCTCATTATTTCCTAACCTCACCTCATTTACAGGTAGGTTGCTGGTCTCCCAGGCAATGGAGAGAGACGAGAGACATGAAATTCCTGACACGAAATTCATAGCAGTTAACAAGCAGCTGCAGCTCATTGGCACCTTTTCTGGGCATCCACTTTTGCCTGCATTCCTCAATATCTCAAACTACCCTGCATGGGCAGCAAACACCTGTACCCTCCATCGACTGATGTGGGCACCAACCTTGTTACATCATCATGGTACATTGGGGGCTCACTTGTAATAGTTTACTGAAGTTCACACTAAGTGAGGCCATATAGCTGCTTCAAGGTTCACTGTAAGACTGTACTGATGTTTTGGAAGTCATTTGGAAGTGACGGATCTTGGAGCATCGTATACCAATAAAGAAAATTACAGGCAAATTTGTAGTTCAGTACTTCAATACCACACCTTACAACTCACCGACACCTTGTGACCGCAAGATATCATCATCCAGGGAAAGCCTGACAGTCTTAAAGATGTTGCGAAGAAGAATTAATTGATTTTTATTCTTACAGAGACAAACCTGATGTATTACAAATGTTTTCAATTGCAAAGAAGTCCTAATACTGAAAGAATGATGCCAAGATTGCATGTCCATGTTATACTGGGTACACATGGTTATTGGTTGCACAACACAATTAGCAAGTTAACCTCTGCACTGGCCAGTAAGGAGGAAGCAGAATATTCAACAACTCATGAATGCATGTGAGAGATTCAAATGTATCAATCCCAATAGTGGAGACAGCCTTCACATCCACACAATGTTTCATATACTGCTGGGACAAAATTATAAACAGACCTATTCACAGTGCAATGAGAAGATTGTATCCCTGTGACATATTATTTCTCTAAAAATTTCCCATTGTCCAGTGACTCTGCAACTTAACAAGCGTGATCATTGTCGATACGATGAGCATTCTTTTCAATCCATCTGTTTCAACATTTGTGCATTGAATGGGAGTGACCCATATCACATCATTGCCCCATTAAATTGTAGGAAAGCATATGATACATACCATTGAATGAATTATCAGTACTTGCTGACAACAAAGCCAGATTGTTGCATTGCATTGCTACATTTTTGTGCAATAAAGAGATTACCATCCCCAGCATAATTTACACTACCAATACAAGTGCAAACGACCTTGCCTCCAACCAATTTTCTAATTATTTGAGACACAGGCAGCCCTTGCTCCCATCTTGAAGTAAAGAGATATATGTAGTGGTGATTCCCCAACCTCAGACTGAGGCTCAGGTTCAAGTTCCACCTGCTCCAGAGGTATATAATAACATCTCTAAACACCTTGGTTAGAAAAATAGATTCATAAAAAATATAAAGGTTTAAGTCCCAATTGCTTCAGAAGTGTCATAACACATTAGTTGACTAAAATGACACAAGCTCCTACAGTACAGTACAGTAGTCCTACCTCTAAACCAGAAGGTAGATTTAAGCTCCATCTGCTCTGGAGGCATGTCATAACATGTCCATACACCAAAAACAAGAGATTTACAACAAATGAGTAGTAAGGGAACAATTGCGCTGGACGATTGGTCTGAGACAGAAAAACAAAACAAAACTCATAGCTCTTCAAACCTGTGGACAATTACTAGATGACGACCAGCTGTTAAAACATCCAAAATGTTCAATAAAATTTGAAATGTTTTTCTTGTAAACACTTTTCTAACCTGCTGATGTTACTTGAATTGCATACCTGAGCCTACGTACAACCACTTGGATAACCTTTGTCTTTGGAAGCAGAGGAATGTGTTTACCTCATCATTTGCATTTTGTTTTATTCACTCACGGGATGAGGGCGTCATTAGCTAGGCCAGCATTTATTGCTTGTCTCTAATTGCCCAGAGGGCAGTTAAGAGCCAACCACACTGCTGTGGGTCTGGAGTCCATGTAGTCCAGACCAGGTAAGGATGGCAGATTTCCTTCCCTAAAGGATATTAGTGAATCAGATGGGTTCTTCCTGACATTCAACGATGGATTTATGGTCATCATTGGACACAGTTCTAGATTTTTATTGAATTCAAATTCCAATGGGATTCAAATCTGGTTCCTCAGAATATTATCTGGGTTTCTAGATTAATAGTCCAGTGACAATACCACTAGGCCACCAGTTGCCCAGTAGTATACCTTTAAGTTACATGCCCATAATATTAGCTGAAAACGTGTTGATGGAAAAGTGCAGCAGGTCAGGCAGCATCCAAGGAGCAGGCGAATCGATGTTTTGGGCATGAGCCCTTCTTCAGGAATCATTCCTGAAGAAGGGCTCATGCCCTAAACGTCGATTCTCCTGCTCCTTGGATGCTGCCTGACCTGCTGCACTTTTCCAGCAACACATTTTCAGCTCTGATCTCCAGCATCTGCAGTCCTCACTTTCTCCTGCTCGTAATATTATCACTGTAAGAATGAGACCTGTGGGTATAAGGGTCTCATGTGAAGCAGGATATGCCATTAAAAGCATGCTGCTCTGTTGTAATCTATTAACTTAATATTCATCTAGCCAATTAGATATGCTTGTGAATTTATTGTTTGTATCAGATACTTGAATAAAGAGCCAGAAAGGTCTACAGCACAGAGAAAAGACGCTTTGGCTGATTGAGTCTGTGCCAGTCAGAAAAAAAGACACAACTTCTAATCCTATTTTTCATCACTCAGCCTTGTATAACTTGGTATTGTAAGTGTACATCGGAATACTTCCTAAATGTCATGAGAGTTTTTGCCTCTACCACTCTTATAGGCAATGCATTCCAGATCCCCAACATCCTCTGAGTGAAAAAGAAACTTCCTCACATCTCTTTTTTTCCCCAAAGTGGAGTCATAGGTAGATAGGATAGTGAAGAAGGCATTTGGGTATGCTTTCTTTTATTGTTCACAGTATTGAGTACAGGAGTTGAGAGGTCATGTTGCAGGTGTACAGGACATTGGTTAGGCCACTGTTGGAATATTGCGTGCAATTCTGGTCTCCTTCCTATTGGAAAGATGTTGTGAAACTAGAAAGGGATCAAAAAAGATTTACAAGGAGGTTGCCAGGATTTGAGGATTTGAGCTATAAGGAGAGGCTGAACAGGCTGGGGCTGTTTTCCCTGGAGTGTTAGAGGCTGAGTGGTGACCTTATAGAGGTTTACAAAATTATGAGGGGCATGGATAGGATAAATAGGCAAAGTCTTTTCCCTGGGGTTGGGGAGTCCAGAACAAGAGGGCATAGGTTTAGGGTGAGAGGGGAAAGATATAAAAGAGACCTAAGGGGCAATTTTTTCACGCAGAGGATGGTATATGTATGGAATGAGCTGCCAGAGGAAATGGTAGAGGCTGGTACAATTGCAACATTTAAGAGGCATTTGGATGGGTATATGAATAGGAAGGGTTTGGAGGGATATGGGCCGGGGACTAGAATGGGTTGGGATATCTGGCCGGCATGGACAGGTCATACTGAAGAGTCTGTTTCCATGCTATACATCTCTATCACTCTATGACTCTTCAAAAGCCCTTGCACCTTCCCATAAATCTATACCCATTGGTCATTGATCCCTCCACCAAGATGAAGTTTCTTCCCATCTAACTGTCTATGCCCTCACATTTTATACAATCATGACCTCACTTAATCTCCTCTGCTTAAAGGAAAACAACCTGAGTCTTTCCACTTCTCATCATTACTAGAACTGTCCAGTCTAGGGAACTTTCTGGTAAATCACCTCTGTACCCTCTCCACTATAAACACATCCTCCCTACTAAAGTGGATTCCAGAACTGCTCTAGCTGTGGCCCAACCAAGTTTTTTAAACAGTTACTTACCTCAAAATAAAACAAAAAAGTGCAGATGTTGGAGATCTGAAACAAACCAACTCAGAAATTGCTGGAGAAACTCTACAGGACTGGCAGCATCAATGCAGAGAAACAGAGTTAATGTTTGAGTCCTGTGACCCTTCTTCAGATTTGATAGCATCTGGGAAAAGGTGGCATTTATGCTGATGACAGAGGGTTGGGAGGAATAGGAGTAAACGGATAGGTAGAGAGAGAGCCCAGACAGGAAGAACAAAAAAAGAGGCAGACAAATGGATTGTTGGAGATCCTCTCCAACTTAAAATGGATTGTTGATACTAAACCAGGGAAGAGGAGAAATTGGAGAGTGATAATGGAGACTATGAATATTTGAAAATTGATTGACCGTGTTGAAAGTAACCCATTTCATGACAGGACCTGTCATGGGATGTTCATGCTCTGAAATTGTTACTCAATGTTGCATTAATCCAGCAACTTCTGTTTGTGTTTGTTCCAGCATAACCTCCCTGATTTTAAATTCTATGGTTCAGCTAATAAAATCAAGAATCCCATTTGTCTTCTTATTCATTTTGTCTCCCTGGTTGGCCACCTAAACGACTGGTGGACATGCACACCAAGGTCCCTCTGATCCTTACTGCTTCCCAGGGTCCTACATCATGTATTCCCTTGCCTTGTTTGTCCTGCCCAAGCGCATTCCCTCACGTTTACCCAGATTGATTTCTACTTTCCAGGGATAAGACCATCTGACTATCTTATCCATAGCCTGCCAGACTACTCAGAACTTCCTCTCTGACTATAGTAATTTCTTTAAGTATATCACAGTCCTTTACCCTAAATTCTCTACCCAAATCATCGCTGTCTCTAGCGAACACCAAAGTATTCATTTAGAATCTTTCCTACATCCTCTGGCTCAAATTACTGCTAAGGTCCTTCATGAGCCCTACTTTTTCCCTTGTTTTTCTTTACCTGTAATGTACTTGTGAAACAACCTAGGTAAAATAAAGGAAAATTCTGTCATTATTTTATCATGCCCCACTTTTTTCTCCTAATTTCTATTTTAAGTTTTCCCTTGCGCATGTTGTACTCCTTTAGGGCTAATGCTATTTTGAATACTTAGTGTCTGCCAATAGCCTTCCTTTTTCTCTTTATCCAATCCTTAATATCCAGGGTTCACAGGATTTGTTGGTTTCACCCTTTGCCATGATTGGAACATGTTGGGCCTGTATTCTCTCTGTTTTCTTTTTTATTGTGTCCCACTGCTTTAAGACAAATTTACGCAACAGTACCTGCTCCCAGTAGACCCTAGCTAACTCATGCCTGATCTTATTAGAAATGGTCTTCCCCAGTTTAGAGCTTCAAATTGTCCTTTTCTGTAACAGTCTTGAATATGACGGAGTTATGATTGCTTTCTGCAAAATGCTTCCTCACTGATGCATCAATTACTTGCCTGGCTTCGTTACCTAAGATTAAGTCCAGTACTGCCCCTCTCTGTTATGGCCTTCTATATATCGGTTTAAAAGGAATATATTGAAAGAATTCTGCTCTCTCTAAACCTTTCACACTATGACTACCATATCTAATTTGGGGACGTTAAAACCACTGAATAATCACGATCCTACTACGTTTACACTTCTCTGAAATTTACCTACATATCTGCTCTTCAATTTTTCTCAGATGGTTAGGGGGCCTAGAGTACACTTCTGCAATGTGATTGCTGCTTTTTGCTTTCTACGTTCTACCCACGTGGCTTCATTTGAGGTGCCTTCTAAAGTGTCATCCTTCCTTAGTGCTGTAATTGATTCCCATATCAAAACTGCAATATCCTCTCTTCCTTTATCTCCTTCCCTCTCTCGCCTGACGTTCCCATATCCTGGAATTTGGAACTGCCAATCCTGCCCTCTTCAAAGCACATCTCAGTGATAACAATGAGCTCATACCACCAAGTTTTAACTTGTGCCCTCAACTTATCTATCTTGTTCATCAGACTTCTTGCACTAAAAGAAATACCATCCAAAATTGCCAAACTCTGTGTAATTTGGAGTCAGCGGTGCAGTGATAATGTCATAGCACTCGTAATCCAGAATCCCGGGTTAATATTCTAATGTTCTGGCTTGAATCCCACTGTGGCAGATGGTGAAGTCTGAATTTAATTTTAAAAACCTGGAATAAAGAGCTTGCCTAATGGCAATCTGCTGACTGTCATAAAAACACATTTGGTTCACTAAGTTTCCCTTTGAGAAAGAAAATGTGCCATCTTTACGTAGTCTGGTCTATATGCGATTCTAGATCCATTGCAATGTGGTTGCCTCTCAAAAAATGAAGGCAATTAGGGTTGGGCAGTAAATACTGGCCTAGCCAGTGACACCCATATTGGCATGAACTAAAACAGAAAGTATATTCTGTGAACAAACAGGTTGTAAATTTGCTTGTTGAGCTGGTAGGTTTGTCCTCAGACAAACCTAGGTAACATCAGTGAGCCTGAAGCACTGGTGTTCTGTCCGGCTTTGTGATTATGTGCCTTGGTCTCTCAAAGTGGGTGATATCATTTCCGGTTCTTTTTCTCAGAGGTTGGTAAATGGGGTCCAAATTGATGTGTTTATTGATGGAGTTCCGGTTTGAATGCCAGGCCTCTAGGAATTCTTGTTTGTGTCTTTGTTTAGCCTGTCCCAGGATGGATGTGTTGTCCCAGTCAAAGGAGTGTCCTTCATTCATATGTAAGGATACTAGTGAAAGTTGGTCATGTCTTTTGCCACCAGGATACACAAGCACCAACTAGCCACCAAAAGATATGACCAACTATCAATAAACACATCAATTTGGACCCCATTTACCAACCTCTGAGAAAAAGAATCAGAAATGATATCACCCAGCACAACAGAGCAAGACTCATAAACAGAAAGTGGGACAGAACACCAGCGCTTCAACAGAGGCTCACTGACGATGTTACCCAGCATGGTGACGGAACATCTGAGAACATACCTACCATCTCAGCGAGCAAACTCAGAACCTGAACCTTAACCTGAGCTACAAATTTTCTCAAATATCTGTGAATGAATAATTTAAAAAAAGAGGGTACTGAATGAATAATTTTTAAAAAAAGAGGTAAAATACTCCATTTGGAGACAAAACACATGAAAATCTACCTCTCTGCTGCATTCACTTCTTCACCGTTCCCAGGTTTTCCTTTCTTTCTAAATCAGAATTTTTATCCAGGTAAAGAAGGATTCCTGGTTTACTTGTACAAACTAAACATCGACAGGGTTCCTGAGAACAGTAAACTTCACACAAAGGCAGATGTGAAGGCTCAGACATCACTTTCTAGTATTTAATCCTTTAAATCTTTTAAGTCAGTTTAATTGTACCCAACACTAATTATTCGCATATAATTTCAATGCTCATGGCATTAAAGTAAGTAAGTGTGGATTAGAGAATTAGAACTATGATGCCGCAGCCCAAAACTCTGACTTACACTTTCGTCAAGAAGGGCTTCACGTTGCACCTCCCGAATTTACATTTGAAATTAAAATAAAAATTCTTAACTTGCATAGCTTCACACTAATGACGGTTTATTAGGAAATTTGCTCCAAGTGAGGAGAGAAAAAAACTATCAGAGCAAGTTCCAGTTTTTCTAATTCTTTCACAAGATTTGGGCAGGATCAGCATTTATTGCCAATCCATACTGACCTTAAGCATGTGATACTGAGCCACCCTTTGAACAGTCCTTCTGACATAGATAACTCTGTGCTTTTAAGGACAGAAACTTTTGGCCAAGTGACAGTGAAGAAATGACCATATAGTCTAAGTCAGGATGTTATAAAACTTTGAGGTGGGGGGGTGGGGGTCTGCGGTTTGTAGGTGGTGGTGCTATCCCATGCCTGCTGCCCATGATCTTCCATCTGGTACACTTGAAGAACTTAGGATCATTCAGGAGGCAGAGTCTGTGATAGATAAGAGTTGCAGGGAAGTAGTAACTCCTAGGCACAATGAAAGCTGGGTAACTGTTAGAAGGGGGAAAAAAAACAGTCAATGCAGGGATGCCTTGTGGTGGTTCCCCTGAAAAACATGTATATTGTTTTAGACACTTTTGGAGGGGGACGACTTACCAGGGGCATTCACTGGGATCAGGAGTCTGTCCCTGTTGCACAGAAGGGAAAGGGGAAAGGAGGAGACTGTTAGTCATTGGGGACTCAATAGTTAGAGGGTCAGATAGAAGGTTTGCTGGGAACGAAAGAGACTCACAGTTAGTGAGTCTCTTTCAGGTGCCTCCCAGGTGCCAGGGTTCGTGATGTCTCCAATCGTGTCTTTGGGGTCCTGAAGGGAGAGGGTGACCAGCTTCAAGTCATGGTCCACATAGGTACCAACAAAACAGGTATAAAGAGGGATAGGGATGTAAGGCAATATTTAAGGGAGTTAGGGTGGAAGCTGAGAGTCAGAACAAACAATGTTGTTATCTCTGGATTGTTACCCGTGCTACATGATAGCGAAGCAAGGAATAGGGAAAGACATCAGCTAAACGTGTGGCTGCAGGGATGGTGCAGGAGGGAGGGTTTCAGGTTCTTGGATAATTGGGGTTCATTCTGGGGAAGGCCGGACCTCTATAAACAGGACAGTCTTCACTTGAACCACAGGGGTACTAATATCCTGGGTGGGAAATTTGCTAGTGCTATTCGGGTGCATTTAAACTAGCTCAGCAGGGGGATGGGAACTTGTGGTGTAGTTCCAGAGCACAGGAGGATGAGAGCAGGGAGGACATGGACAGGCTTTCATAGTCAGCAAGTTAGTTTGAAGTATGTCTACATCAACGCCAGGAGTATCTAGAATAATGTTGGGGAGCTTGCAGCATGGATAGGTACCTGGAACTTTGACACTGTGGCCATTTCTGAGACATGGATAGAGCAAGGTCAGGAATGGATGTTGCAGGTTCCAGGGTTTTAGACCTTTCATTAAGATCAGAGAAGGTAGTAAAAAGGGGGAGGTGTGGCTTTGTTAGTCAAGGACGGTAGAACTGTGGCTGAAAGAACTTTTGATGAGGACTCGTCTACTGAGGTGGTGTGTGCTGAGGTTAGAAACAGGAGAGGCAAGGTCACACTGCTTGGAGATTTTTTCAGCCTCCGCAATGTTCCAGGGATGTGGAGGAGAGGATTGGCAAATTGATTTTGGGCAGGAGTGAAAGGAACAGGGTGGTCATTTTGGGGGACTTTAACTTACCCAACATTGACTGGAAATGCTATGATTCTAGTACGCTGTGTGGGTCAACTGTTTGCAGGCAGGTTTCCTGACGCAGTATGTCAAAGGGACAACAAGAGGGGAGGCCACACTGGATCTGGTGCTTGGTAATGAACCAGGCCAGGTGTTTGATTTAGTGATAGGTGAGCACTTTAGAGAGACTGACCATAATTCAGTTACATTTAGTTTAGTGATGGAAGGTGTAAGGTACATGCTACAGAGTAAGAGTTATAGATGGGGGGAAGGGCAATTATAATGCAATTAGGCAAGACGTAGGAAGCATAGAATTGGGCAGAAAAATGCAGGGATGGGGGCAATCAAAATGTGGAGCTGGTTTAAGGAACAGATATTGCATGTCTGTGATAGGTATGTCCTTGTTAGGCAGGGAGAAAGTGATAAGGTAAGGGAAACCATGGATTACTAAAGAAATTGCATCCCTTGTTAAGTGGAAAAGAGAGGCTTATTGACGTTGAGGTGAGATGGTTCAGATGAGGCGATGGAGAGTTACAGATCAGCTCGGAAGGATTTAAAGAGAGAGTTAAGAAGAGCAAGCAGGGGACTTGAGCAGTCTTTAGCAAATAGAATAAAAGGAGAACCCTAAAGCTTTCTATCGATATATGAGGAATAAAAGGATGCCAAGGGTAGAAATAGGGCCTGTCAATGACAGAGTGGGAAGTTGTGTGTGTAACCTGTGAAGATCGGAGAGGTGCTAAATGAATACTCCTCATCTTTTTTCACTCAGGAAAAGGAGAATATTGTAGAGGATAAGACAGAGATACAGCCTATTAGACTTGACAGGATTGAGGTGGGTAAGGAGATGGTGTTATCACTTCTAGAAGGCGTGAAAGTAGATACATCCCCTGGGAAGCTAGGGGTGGAGATGGCCGAGCCTTTGGCCTTGATCTTTGAGTCGTCATTGGCTACACATTTAGTACCTGAGGATTGCAAATGTTGTGTCCTTGTTCAGGAAGGGAGGCAGAGATGACCCAGGTAATTATAGACCAGTGAACCTGACATCTGTTGTAGGAAAGGTTTTGGAAAGGATTATGAGATAGGATTTATAATCACCCAGCAAGCAACAATTTAATTGGAAATAGTCAACTTGGATTTATCAAGAGCAGGACATGTCTTATTGAGTTTTTTGAGAAAGTGATCAAGCATGTAGATGTGGGTAGGGCAGTTTATGTTGTGTATATGGACTTCAGTAAAGCCTTTGAAAAGATTCCACATGGTAGGCTATTGGAGAAAATGCTGAGGCATAGAAAGAAAGGTGATTTAGCAGTTTGGATTAGCAACTGGCTTTCTGTAAGAAGGCAACGGGTGGTGGTTGATAGAAAATATTCAGCCTGGAGTCCGGTTACTAGTGGTGTTCCACAAGGATCTGTTTTGGGAGCATTGCTGTTTGTCATTTTTATAAATGACTCGGATGTAGGCATAGGTGGATAGGTTAGTGAGTTTGCAGATGACACTAAAGTCGGTGGAGTGGTGGACAGTGTGGAAGAATGTTGCTGGATGCAGGGTGATACACTGCAGAATTGGACTGCAAGGTGGAAAGTTGAGTTCAATGCAGATAATTGTGAGGTGATTCACTTTGGGAAGAATAACAGGAAGGCAGAATACTGGGCCAATGGAAAGATTCTTGGTGGCATGGATGTGCAGAGGGATCTTGGTGTCCATGTACATAGATTCCTGAAAGTTGCCACCAAGATTGATAGTGATGTTAAGAAGGCGTATAGTGTATTAGGTTTTATTTGTAGAGGAATGGAGTTCCGGAGCCGTGATGTCATGCTGCAACTGTACAAAACGCTAGTGTGGCCTTACTTGGGGTATTGTGTACAGTTCTGTTTGCCCCATTACAGAAAGGATTTGGAAACATGTGAAAAGGTGCAGAGGAGATTTACCAGAATGTTGCCTGGTCTGGAGTGAAGGTCTGATGAAGAAAGGTTGGGGGACTTGGTCTCTTCACATTGAAAAGAAGAAGGCTAAGAGGGGATTTAGTTGAGACATACAAGATGATCAGAGGATTAGATAGGATGAACAGTGAAAGTCTTTTTCCGAGGATGATGAAAGCTGCTATTACGAGAGGGCATAGCTGCAAATCGAGGGGTGATAGATTAAAGACAGATGTCAGAGGCAGGTTCTTTACTCAGAGTGGTAACGGCATGGAATGCCCTGCTTGCCAATGTAGTTAACTCAACCACATTAAGGGCATTTAAACAGTCCTTGGATAAGTATATGGATGATGATGGGATAGTGTAGGGGGATGGGCTTAGATTTGTTGTACCAAGCTGTGAACTTCGAGGGCTGAAGGGCCTGTTCTGCACTGTAATATTCTATGTTCTATGTTCTTAGACGGTCCATACTACTGCCACTGCATGCCAATGGTGGAGGGAATGAGGGTTTATAATGATGAATAGGATGCCAATTAAATTATTGCTGTGATATTGTTGAGCTTCTTAAGTGTTATTGCATTAAAGGTGAAACGAATGTGTATATCACAGCAAGTATACTCTATGCATTTCCCCTCACATAACGCACAAAAAACTCCCTTTTACATCTAAAATGTTATAACTTGTTATGCAATGTGGTTTGCAATAAGGTCTATAGAACCGTACAATACAAAGATTATCACAGGATAAGAGAGTTTGCCCAAGTTAGTCACAGAAAAAATAATTCTTAGTTTTCTAATTGGGCAACCATCTTTATCTTATATGCAAATGCTCTGGTGTTGAACATGATATTTCAGTGCTGGAGTCTCAGCTCTGATGTTGAGCAGCAGGGATGGTGTCAATCACTGGAAAGGGGCACTGAGGTAGCAGCCATGGCACAGCACTAATGTTCATGATTAGAAGGAGCAAACTATGGCTGCCTTCATTATAACGCTCAGTACCTTGTAATGGAGATTTAAATGAAACTTTAAAATATACTACAAATCAGATCTGATGAAGAGATTTTTCTTTGAACTTTCTAAAAAGTAAAGATATCACAGCGTTTTGTTGAGGCATGTTTCTTTGAATAGCGTGAACCTAATGCCTTGCTTTCATTTTATCAGTCTCCCACTGACATACCTTCCATTGTTTTCATATTTCCAGCATGAAATAATAGAAGGCTTTACTGACTAACGAACAGTCTGAGGATCCACTAAGAACATGGTAATGGCCATCTTTGCCCAGCTGTTATAGAGTGGATAGGGATTCAGGAGATGACACACTATGGATGAACCAGACAGAGATATCACTTGTTTCTTTGCTGGGGCTTCCCCATGTTTGGTCACATGCACAAATATTCTATTAAGGACTTTCCAGTAGGGACTTTCCTGCATTTCACCATATTTAACTTCAGCATCAATTAAAAATAATTACTTCCAGGACCCTTTAGTTATCTGAAATATCTTTCTATAACTACTGTGAATAAATCTAATAAGATTTATGAAAATTAGTTAAATAATGAACACATTTACATTAGTTAAGACTTTAATTGGATATAAATATTTGGCTTACTCATTTGTAGCTCTTGAATAGATTGTACATAATAAGTGGGACATACGGGTCACTCCAGATCACAAAAGAAGTCAGTGATCATACCCATTAGTTGTGGTCTTAGTTAGACATACAGCCTACACTGCTCTGCATTCAATCTCTGACATTTTATTGTCAAATATTACATTACTGCACAAGTGGTAGATGAACCTCAAAAAAAATAGTAATTTATCTTCATTTATTGTGGTTCTGTTCGCCGAGCTGGGAATTTGTGTTGCAGACATTTTGTCCCCTGTCTAGGTGACATCCTCAGTGCTTGGGAGCCTCCTATGAAGCGCTTCTGTGATCTTTCCTCCGCCATTTATAGTGATTTGAATCTGCCGCTTCCGGTTGTCAGTTCTGGCTGTCCGTTGCAGTGGTCGGTATATTGGGTCCAGGTCGATGTGCTTATTGATTGAATCTGTGGATGAATGCCATGCCTCTAGGAATTCCCTGGCTGTTCTCTGTTTGGCTTGTCCTATAATTGTAGTGTTGTCCCAGTCGAATTCACGTTGCTTGTCATCTGCGTGTGTGGCTACTAAGGATAGCTGGTCATGTCGTTTCGTGGCTAGTTGGTGTTCATGGATGCGGATTGTTGGCTGTCTTCCTGTTTGTCCTATGTAGTATTTTGTGCCATCCTTGCATGGGATTTTGTACACTACATTGTTTTTGCTCATGCTGGGTATTGGGTCCTTCGTTCTGGTGAGTTGTTCTCATCCATGAACACCACCTAGCCACGAAACGACACGACCAGCTATCCTTAGTAGCCACACATGCAGATGACAAGCAACATGAATTCGACTGTGACAACACTACTATTATAGGACAAGCTAAACAGAGAACAGCCAGGGAATTCCTACAGGCATGGCACTCATCCACAAATTCAACCAATAAGCACATCGACCTAGACCCAATATACCGACCACTGCAGCGGACAGCTGGAACTGACAACCGGAAGCGGCAGATTCAAACCACTATAACTACCGGAGGAAAGATCACAGAAGTGCTTCACAGGAGGCTCCCAAGCACTGAGGATGTCACCTAGACAGGGGACTAAACGTCTGCAATACAAATTCCCAGCTCGGCGAACAGAACCACAACAACGAGCACCCGAGCTACAAATCTTCTCATAGACTTTGAATATCTTCATTTAACTAAGCTAATCACAAATGAAAAGTGAAATTAGTCACGCTACTTATAATAGCAATTTATTATTGTTTTGTTGGCATACATAGCAGCCAACTTGCAAAGAATAACATCCGATAAGAAGAAAGTGGGATGAATAACCACTGGGTTTTTAGTTGATTTGGCCAAGGTGGCTAGGACTTGGGCTTAAAGGATCTCTGAAAGATAGAATCTGAAATAATGCAAGATAAAGGCTCAAGTGAATTGGTCAGAACAGCACATGTCAATTAATAAAAAAAGACCAGAGAGACCATCAACATAAAACATATGTCACTGAAACAAATTCAAGAAGTAAGGTGACACCAAGGCAATAGTTGAGCAGAATGGCACTAAGGAGTTCAGTTGAAACTAGAGTCACTGGAAATCAGGAGAAATCTATTCAAATGGCTGGAGTCACACTCCAACACAAAGGAAGTTGGTTCCCCTTCCACACTAAACCTATGCCCCCAATTCAGGGAAGAGACCTTGCCTATTTACCCTATTTTTGTCCGTCATGATTTTATAAATCTCCAATGTACCAGGGAAAACAGCCCCAGCATATTCAGCTTTTCCCGATAGCTCAACTGAACTGGAACAGCCACAGAAATACTTGGCTAGAAGAATGGGTCAGAGGCTAACTGCTCTGTGGAATATAACTCACCTTCTTTCTCCCTAATGGCTGAACACCATCAACAAGATATGAGTCCAGATTGTGATGGAATATTCCCAGGCAAGATGGCAGTGGAGTGGGGCTCCTCACTAACATGTGTTTGCTCCGATTGCTTTCCTTTCTTCTTCTTTTCTCGCTTTTTGTTTCTTTCTTTCTTTAGTTCCTTAAAGCACAGTCATGGAGGCAGCGGCAATGGCAGCAGCTGGCAGACACTGATGGTCGGCCGTGAGGCCAGTGGTTGTGATCAGCGACATCATGGCTTCATAAATGTCCGGAGCAGTACCAGAGCAGGACTCTGCAGCGAGCCAGCTGGCGAGTACAGGTGGATCTTAGCCCAATACAGGTGAAAGTATACCGAGGGCAGGGGAGAGCAAACGCTCTTGGGAAAAACCCAGCTTGGAATGCCTGCAGCTCTAAGAAAGCTTAAGAAAGGAGTGTAATGCTTGACTTTTTAAACTTTATTTCTTTATTTTCCTACTTTTATCCAAAGAAAACTACAGTGCCGAAGTTTTTAACTTATTTTGTTATTTTTCTACTTCTGTAACTAAGATTTTGTGCCAATGTATATTGTACCTACGACGACATACGATGAATAGCTGAGGATCCTGGGAATGTATTCATTAGAGTTTAGAAGGTTGAGGTGAGATCTATTAGAAATTTACAAGTTAATGCATGGCTTGGAAAGGGTGGATGCTGGGAAATTGTTTCCATCAGGCGGGGATACTATGACTTGTGGGCACAGCCTTAGAATTAGAGGGGGTCAATTTAGAACAGAAATAAGGAGACATTTCTTGAGCCAGAAAGTGGTGGGCCTGTGGAATTCATTGCCATGGAGTGCAGTGGAGGCCGGGATATTAAATGTCTTCAAGGCAGAGATCGATAAATTTTTAATCTCAAAAGGAATTAATGGATACAGGGTGATTGCAGGTAAGTGACACTGAAATGCCCATCAGCCATGATGGAGTGGACTCGATGGGCCGAATGGCCTTACTTCCACTCCTATTTCTTATGGTCTTGCAGTACCTAAGATGGTGCCATGTTTGGCAACATTGTATACTTCTCACTGTACTCTTGTCCTCGATGCTTGACTACACGTGATAATAAAACCTAACTTTAAATCTACCTGTCTCTTGTCTGCATAAGGGTAGGTTTGACGATATTCAAGAAGTTTGACACAATTCTACACAAAACGTGACAGCACCCCAACTACCTTCAGCATTCATTTCCCACATCATTGATGGACCACTTACAAGATGCAACAAATGCAGTAATCCACCAAGGCTCAACAATCACCTGATGAAGGAGCGGCATTCTGAAAGCTAGTGCTTTCAATTAAACCTGTTGGACCACAACCTGGTGTTATATGATTTTTAACATTGTTCACCAAGGCTCCTTTGAGAGCACCATACAAAGTTGCAACCTCCAACAGCCAGAAGAACAAAGGTAGCAGATACATGGGAATATCACCACCAGCAAAAGTTCCCCTCCAAGTCACACACCATCCGACTTTGAACCTTTATTGCTATGATCTTATTATTGCCAAGTTAAAACCAGAGAATTCCCCCTCCAACAGAACTGAAGATACCATTATTCCCTTAAGACTACAGTGGTTTAAGAATGCAACTCACGACCTTTTCCAGGACAATTAGGAATAAATTCTGGTTTTACCAATGGCACCCACATCAAGGAAACGTATTTTAAAAATTATCTTGCGAGAATGTATATTGGTATGAATAAAAATTCTCTGCATTTATAATTCCAAATTTATTTTCCATGATGACGGGAAATATTAAAGGGAGACTATTCGTACATTCTTAATTTTTTGCAAAATTACCCCTTTGTTCTTCTGGTTAATCTATCCTCATTGTAACTGAATCATTATGTAGAAGTTGCATTACTTTCTTTTCCCAACTTTTGTATTCTGTGATCTTACATAGCAATTTTCTCAAGAGATACTGTTGTACTTTTCTCTGCATTGAACCATATCTAATCATGTAAGCAAAAGTGACGACTGCAGAGGCTGGAAACCAGAGTTTAGATCAGAGTGGTGCTGGAAAAGCACAGCAGGTCAGGCAGCATCCGAGGAGCAGGAAAATTAATGTTTCAGGCAAAAATCCTTCATCAGGAAATGAAGAGCTTTTACCCGAAACATCGACTTTCCTGCTCCTCAGATGCTGCCTGACCTGCTGTGCTTTTCCAGCACCACCCATATCTCATCATGTGCCAACTCCACTAAACTGTTCATATTCTTTACAAACATCTGTATTCTTCCTCACAGTTTGTCAATTTTTAACCAATTAGCTGAAATGAGTCTTTGATATTTGACCACTTCTATATAAAGCAAAAGAGGTTCCAGCATAGATTCTTGGTATATATTACCCTATCTAAAAGCATTTAATTACTTCTATTCTTTGCTTTCATTTCCCAAGCAATCCTTCCAGTTAGAACCTAATAAAATCATGCACCTTAAATTTTTATCAGAAGTCTACTCTGAGTCATTTTATGAAATACCTATTGGAAGTCCATATACGGTATACACAAACATGACATCCCTTTTACGATTTATGATTGTCTTACAGCAGTCAGTTAACTTAAACAAGCACAGCAGGTCCTCATTAAATGATACAGCACAGAATAAGGCCCTTCTGTCCATCATACCTGTTCCGATTCATTGAAAGAATAATCCATTTGGTCCCCATTACCCGGCTTTTCGCCATAGCCGATAAAGCTTTTTTTACCTCTTCAAATAAGTATCAGTTCTCTTTTGAAGGTAATTTTGATTCAGTTACTTGAAATTACCATTGCAGTCAGTGCCTTCCAGATCATAAAATCTTGATGCAAAACCCAAAGCAAATAAATCTCATTGTATCAATTATCTAAAGCTCTTTGGAAAACTATGCTGTGTCTTACTGATTTGCCATGCTATTCTAATTATTCAGAAATCTTATCCAATTTTATTAGTTCTCTGAGCTTTGGAAGTGGACCCACAACAGGAGACAAGATACCCAAGTGCTTTAATATCCAGATTATGTCTATGTTATCTTATCATAAATACTGAAAAGTCAAAGACTGATTTTTTTGAAACAAACACAGAAATTACTGGAAAAACTCAAATGCAGAGAAAACGGAGAACTTATGTTTTGAGTCCAGTGACCCTTCCTCAGAACAGTTCCGAAACATTAATTTTGTTTTCTCTCCACAGATGCCACCAGACTTGCTGAGTTTCTCCAACAATTTCCGTTTTTATTTGTTTCAGATCTCCAGGACTCTTGGTTCTTTATATTAATACAGATGTGTTCCTATGGGATTAGAAAATGTCAAACAATCTAAGAATCACAGCAATTGCTACACAACAGCAAGCTGATAAAGACTAGGTAATCAGTTTTTGATACATTGATGAATAGATATTGGCCAGGACACCAGTATTAACTGATCTATTCTTCAAAATAGTAACATGGATATTTTACTTTCACCCAAAGGGGCAAAAGGGTTTCACTTTCACATCTCAAACAAAGACAACAACTCATACTGCATCATTTTCCCACAAGGGTCTGAGATTATCTCCAGGTTTTTCCTGCCCCACATTAATCATCTGATGAGCAAGCACACAGCTTCACCTTGAAAGGTAAGAAAGTTACTCCTGGATAGTTTGTACCAATAAAGAGGGTACACTTTGTCTCTTTTCGAGCATCTGCTACTTTATCAAATCTGAGAGTTTAAAAACTCAGTTCAAGGCTTTGCGGATCTTCATAAATGGGCACAGGTACAGCTTAAAACCCAAAACAAAACTCAGTATCTCCTGTCACACAGTGGCAGTGTTCCTACCTCTGAGGTAGGTAGGATCTGGGTTCAAGTTTCATCTGCTTCAGAGGAGTGTAATCATATCTTTGAATGGGCCGTTTTGAAAATATTGTCAAAATCTACCAGTAGTTTCCAGACTGTAATCTGCAGTCGAGAAGTCAGGATATGATTTGGCTGTGATACACATCACAGTTAATTAGCCTTTAGGATTGAATAATTGATAAAATCAATACCAGAATGATAAATAGCATAGGATAATGGGAAATGCCCAATATGTACCCGAATGTGATGCCGCTAAAAGTGAACAATTTACTTACTTTTGGGGGGAGGGACGCTGCTTCATAAAGCGTAGAGCGGTACTTTTCTGGCACACACACTTACGTGAGTCTGAAGCGCTTGTCAGTTCCCACAATCTCTGCCAGTTTCCTCCATCCCCGGTTGTTGGTCTTGTCCAGCAGATCGCTTATTTTCTTCAGCGTGGGTTCCTTCAGGCTGTTGATGTTTACCGGTGTGACCTGCGTGGACTCTGCCATTGCAGCGAGTCCCGTCTCCCAGCGACGCTGCTGCCGCTACTGTCATTGAACACGACCAGAGCCGCCTGCTCCTCTCGGTCTCCCCCTCGCAACTCCCCTCGGACAGGATTCAGCCAGCAAAACACGTCTGTTCAATCTAAAGATGACCTCGATCCAGCCCCCTTTTCTTTAAAAGACAAAAAGTGCAACGTTGAGATTGCAAACTTTGGTCTCCAAAGAAATTTGATAGAGTTGCCCCAGATTTATACGGAATGTTACAGGAGTCCCACTCGTGGGCTCACTGCTGTACGACAACAGTCAGATTCCCGGGTGTAAAGCAGGAGTGCCCTCATCTGCCCCCTTTCTGCCCAACCCCGGGGATAACGCGATGGTGCACAATGAAAGTGCTGTGAGAATGCACTTGATTCCAGCCGTCTACAACACTTCCTGGTACTTTGGCGACAAACCACCGAAACAGGAAGTAAAGGCATCTACACCCAAAAAAGATGCAAAGGCCTCTGGGAATTGTGGTTCTTCATTGTTAAACTTACAGAACAAGAAGCTGAAAATGTGTTGCTGGTTAAAGCACAGCAGGTCAGGCAGCATCCAAGGGAGCCTGACCTGCTGTGCTTTAACCAGCAACACATTGAATTTCCTGTTCCTTGGATGCTGCCTGACCTGCTGTGCTTTAACCAGCAACACATTCTCAGCTCTGATCTCCAGCATCTGCAGACCTCACTTTTTACTCAGAACAAGAAACGGATTTCCAAAAGAAACGCGAGGAGTTGCACTGGTTCGGCGTCTTCTGTTCCCCGGACAGTTCCACCGTTACCAATGGCCCTCGAGAAGGTGATGACACCTGATAATCAATAAGGTGTAGAAGTAACACCGAGATTATTGTTAGGGAATGAGTTCCAGGAGTTTGACATATGTATCCCTCAATCTGGATGGTGTGTGGTAACCGTTTCTAAATAGAGTCATATAGATGTACAGCATGGAAACAGACCCTTCGGTCCAACTCATCCATGCCGACCAGATATCCCAACCTAATCTAGTCCCATTATCCAGCATTTGGCCCATATCTCTCTAAACCCTTCCTATTCATATACCCATCCAGATGCCATTTAATTGTTGGAATTGTACTAGTCTCCACCACTTCCTCTGGCAGCTCATTCCATACATACACCACCCTCTGCGTGAAAAGGTTTCCCCTTATGTCTCTTTTATATCTTTCTCCTCTCACTCTAAACCTATACCTTCTAGTTCTGGATTCCCCCATCCCAGAGAAGAGACTGTGTCTATTTATCCTATCCTTGCCGCTCATGATTTTATAAACCTCATTACGGTCACCTGTCAGCCTCCAATGCTCCAGGGAAAACAGCACCAGCCTATTAAATGTCTCCCTATCGCTCAAATCCTCCAACCCTGGCAACATCCTTGTAAGTCTTTTCTGAACCCTTTCAGGTTTCACAACATTCTTCTGAAAGGATGGAGACCAGAATTGCATGCAATATTCCAAAAGTGGCCTAACCAATGTCCTGCAAAGCCGCAACATGATCTCCCAAATCCTGTACTCAACAAAGGAAAGCATACCAAACACCTTCATCACTAGGTGAAAGTGAAGACTTCAGATGCTGGAGATCAGAGTCGAGATTAGAGTGGTGCTGGAAAAGCACAGCAGGTCAGACAGCATCCAAGGAGCAGGAAAATCGACGTTTTGGGCAAGAGCCCTTCATCAGGAATGAGGCTGAGAGCCTCCGGGGTGGAGAGACAAATGTGGAGGATAGGTCTGGGGAGAAGGTAGCTAAGAATGCAATAGGTGGATGGAGGTGGATGGGGATAAAGGATGACACCTCTCTAATCTTGACCTTCTTCACTTATCCTATCTATTTGCGACTCCACTTTCAAGGAGCTATGAACCTGCACTCCAAGGTCTCTTTGTTCAGCAACACTCCCTAGGACCTTACCATTAAGTGTATAAGTCCTGCTAAGATTTGCTTTCCCAAAATGCAGTACCTCATATTTATCTAAATTAAACTCCATCTGCCACTTTTTAGCCTGTTGGCCCATCTAATCAAGATCCCATTAATTGCCACATTACCAAAAAGATGTGGATGCTTTGGAGAGGGTGCAGAGAAGGTTCATCAAGATCTGGATTAGAGTGGCACTGGAAAAGTACAGCAGGTCAGGCAGCATCCGAGGAAAAAGGAAAATTATGTTTCAGGCAAAAGCCCTTCATCAGGAATGGAGACGAGGAGCGTCCAGGGTGGAGAGATAAATGGGGGGTGGTGTCGGCTGGGGACAATGTAGCCAAGAGTACAATAGGTGAATGAGGATGGGGATGAAGGTGATAGGTCAGTGAGAGAGAGAGACGCACTGAGATTCTTGTGGAGAGAGGAGGAGTACCTCTTCAAGGTGGGCATCCTTGCAAAAGGATTCGCAGTAAGGTTAAAATCAACCAGGCAAAAGTGAGGACTGCAGATACTGGAAACCAGAGTCTAGATTAGAGTGGTGCTGGAAAAGCACAGCAGGTCAGGCAGCATCCGAGGACCAGGTTGTCTGGTATGGAGGACGCTAGCTATGAAGAGAGGTTGGGTAGATTAGCTTTATTTTCATTAGAAAGATGAAGGTTGAGGGAGGCCTGATTGAGGTCCACAAAATCATGAGAGGCATACATAAGATGAGTAGCAAAAAGCTTTTTCCCAGAGTGTGGGATTCAATTACTAGGAGTTATGAGTTCAAAGTGAGAGGGAAGAAGTTTAAGGGAGATATGCATGGAAAGTTATTTATGCAGAGAGGGTGGTGGGTGCCTGGATCACATTGTCAATGGAGTTGGGAGAGGCAGGTACAATAGCATCATTTAAGATGTAACTAGACCAGATATATGAATGGGCAGGGAGCAGAAGGATACAGATCCTTAGAAAATAGGTGACGGGTTTAGATAGAGGATCTGGTTCGGTACAGGCTTGGAGGGCCAAAGTCGTGGAGGGTCCAGTCCTGTGTTGTAATTTTCTTTGTTCGGTAATACCAAACACCGAAACATTCCAGTGCAACATGCACTTCCAACTCAGAAGAGAAACTTCTTGAAAAGTTACTCAAGAAACAAATGTGGATGTTCAGATTCTTGAAGAAGGAGAGATCAACACAAGACGACATATGAGAGCATAGTTCCTTGAAGGTAGAGTCACAGGTAGAAGGGTAGCAAAGAAGGCATTGAGTACAATAGTTGGGAGATCATGTTGCAGCTGTGCAGGATATTAGTTAGGAATACTGTGTTGAATTCTGGTCTCCCTGCTATAGGAAAGATGTTGCTAAACTTGAAAGGGAGCAGAAAGGATTTACAAGAATATCGCTGAGATTGGAGGGTTTGAGCTATAGGGAGAGGCTGAATGGGCTGGGGTTGTTTTCTCTGCAGTGTGGGAGGTTGAGGGGTGACCTTATAGAGATTTATAAAATCATGAGGGGCATGGATAGGGTGAATAGTCAAGTTTTGTTTTAACTAAGGTAGGGGAGTCTAGAACTAGAGAGCATAGGTTTAAGGTAAGAAGGGAAAGATTTAAAAGGGACCTAAGGGGTAACTTTCTCATGTTGAGGGTTGATAATTGTATAAAATGAGCTGCCAGAGGAAGTGGTGGAGGCTAGTTCAATTACAACTTTTAAAAAGGCATCTGGATGGGTATATGAATAGGAAGGGGTTAGAGGAATATGGGACAAGTGCTGGCAAATGGCACTAGATTAATTTCGGATATCTGGTTGGCATGGATGAGTTGGACTGAAGGGTCTGTTTCTGTATTGTACAGGCTGTATGACTCTGTGAGAGATTTTGACCTCATTGCTTGTCTAAATATAGCCTGTTCTGTCAAATAGGGTATGGACTCTTTTAACCACACAGTTCGAGGCTGTGAAATCTCCAAGTGTTTGTAATGTGGGCTGCACCAAAGAACACATTTGTGTTTTGACGCCAAATATCGAGGTCCACTCCATTCCATAAAGTGGCCACCAGATGACTGACACCCATCCATTTGGAGAGACGCTATATGAAAAAGACCTTTCTGAAAGCAAAGGAAGAATTAATGGTAAGGTCAGCTATTGACAATCTCCTTACTTCGCAATTAGAGTGCTTGAGAGGTGACTACTCCGATAGAGTTCAAACTCCCCAGTGCACCACCGGTTCCTCCACATCATGGGTCCTCCGATAGACTGGGAAAAGCGCGACCTGAGAAGAGTAAGAAAAACAGAGAAACTGACAGGTCTGTGGAGACAAAGCAAAGGGCTTTTACCCGAAACGTCGATTTTGCTCCTCCTCGGATGCTGCCTGAACTGCTGTGCTCTTCCAGCACCACTGATCCAGAATCTGGTTTCCAGCATCTGCAGTCATTGCTTTTACCGAGACAAAGCAATGTCAAGGCTTCGGCTCCAGTGACCCTTCTTCAGATTTCCAGCATCCGCACTTATTGGCTTTACTTTAGAGAGAATAGTAATAATCATTAGCCATAGCTCGATCGAACTTATAAAGGCATCTTCGATTCTGGAGCTGAAAGGTGGTGGGGGTGGGATGCAGGGGAAAGGTGGTGGAACCTGAAACTTGTTCCTTCTCCCTGCCCGCTTGACTTTGCCCAGGTTTCCCAGTGTTCCTGTGCCTCTATATGATCATTCCCAGAGCGCGTGTGAACAGTCTCCATTACAGGTTCGAGGATGTAAGATACAAAAATAGATCAAATGGACTTCAGTAAATCAGTGTGAGATCAAACACGGCCGGTTATCTTCCTTTTCATCGCTTTCAATGTTAAGTAACATATAAATAAGGTATGTACAAAGCCTCTGGTCACGTTTTTTTTCGGGCAGGGTGCTGGTAGTTCGCCGGCACTGGACTTTTCAATATCTTTAATGTTACACATCTAACCCAATGTCTGTTTAAACCCATGATAGAATTACATTCATTGTATGATCTACAAATCGCACCGTATTTTTGTCGGTATGTGGATTGTTTGGATTTGGCAGATATTATAATGTATAAAATATTGGATTCCTGTCAGGCTGGTTTTATGTTGTGATTTCAGGAGTAGGGAGAGAAAACTTCTCTGGAGGGGTTAGAGGTGGGCTGTGATTGCAAAGCTTTAAATGTAATGTAGAAATATCAGGGTTACTAACACTTGCTTTTCAGATCATTTTACGATTTTAAAGTTTTAAATAAACTCTATCAAGGTGGTTTCAGTATATATATCATAGAGGTCTCATTCATCTGCAGCTCTCAAAAATAACCATTTAACTATTTTAATCCCATTTCCAGCATTTGGCCCATAAATTTGTGTACTCTGGCATCACATCATAGAAACAGAAACCAGGAGTAGGAGGAGCCCGTTTCACCTCTTGAGCCTGCTGGAGGCTGATGAAGGGCTTTTGCTCGAAATTTGCTGCTCAGATGCTGCCTGGCCTGCTGTGCTTTTCCAGCATCACACTCTCGACTCTGATCTCCAGAATCTCGAAGACACCTCCTTCTGCTGCCCCCTCAACCATGACCTCACCTACAATCACCAAACCATCATCTCCCAGACCAAACACAACCTCATCACCTCAGGGGATCTCTTACCCACAGCCTCCAACCTCATAATTCGAGAACTCCACACCGCCCGGTTCTATTTCTTACCCAAGATCCACAAGCCTAACTTCCCTGGCCATTCCATTGTCTCAGCCTGCTCCTACCCCACTGAATTCATCTCCACATACTGTCCTATCCCCCCTGCTCCAGGAACTTCCTACATACTTTTGGAACAACACCCATGCTCTCCACCTCCTCCAAAATTTCCACTTCCCTGGCCCCAACACCTCATCTTCAACGTGGATGACCAATCTCTCTACACCTCCATCTGCCATGACCAGGGCCTCCAAGCTCTGCATTTCTTCCTCACCCAATGTCCCCACCAGTACCCTTCCACTGACACTCCAATTAATTTGGCTGAACTGGTCCTCATGCTCAACAATTTCTCCTTTAAATCTTCCCACATCCTCCAGACAAAAAAGGGTACTTGGAACAGTCCATCTTTCATGTTATACCAGCACCATTCCCCACCTTTTCCTCTGCAGAATTGATGACTGCATCGTCACCACATTATGCTCCCACGATGAGGTTGAGAAATCATCAATTTCACTAACACATTCCATCTCGACCTTAAATTCACCTGGTAAAAAATGAGGTCTGCAGATGCTGGAGATCACAGCTGAAAATGTGTTGCTGGTTAAAGCACAGCAGGTTAGGCAGCATCCAAGGAATAGGAAATTCGACGTTTTGGGCATAAGCCCTTCATCAGGAATGAGGAGAGTGTGCCAAGCAGGCTAAGATAAAAGGTAGGGAGGAGGGACTTGGGGGAGGGGCGATGGAGATGTGATAGGTGGAGATGACATTCCTGATGAAGGGCTTATGCCCGAAACGTCGAATTTCCTATTCCTTGGATGCTGCCTAACCTGCTGTGCTTTAACCAGCAACACATTTTCAGCAGTTAAATTCACCTGGACCATCTCAGACACCTCCCTCCCCTTCCTGGACTTCTCCATCCCAATCAACGATGACCGACTCAACACTGACATTGTCTACAAACCCATCAGCTCCCATAGCTACCTGGATTACACCTCCTCCCTCCCTGCCCCCTGCAAAAATGCTATCCCTTATTACCAATTCCTCTGCCTCTGCTGCATCTGCTCCCAGAAGGACCAGTTCAACTCCAGAACACACCAGATGGCCTCCTTCTTTAAAGACTGCAATTTCCCTCCCACGTGGTTGATGATACCCTCCAGTGCATCTCATCCACTTCTTGCACCTCCACCCTCAAACCCCACCCCTCCAACCACAACTAGGACAGAACCTCGCCGGTACTCACTTTCCACCCACCAACCTCTGTATATATCGAATCATCGTCCGCCATTTCCACCACCTACAAACAGACTCCACCACCAGAGATATATTTCCCTCCCCACCCCCATCTGCTTTCCATAAAGACTGTTCCCTCCACGACTACCTGGTCAGGTCCATGCTCCCCAACAACTCACCCTCCCTCCCGGCACCTTCCCCTGCCACTGCAGGAATTGCAAAGCCTGCACCCACACCTCTCTCTTCATCTCTGTCCAAGGCCCCAAAGGAGCCTTCCATATCCATCAAAATTTCACCTGCACTTCCACACATCATTTACTGCATCCATTGCTCCCAATGTGGTCTTCTCTGCATTGGGGAGACAGGACGCCAACTCACAGAGCACTTCAATGAATATCTCCGGGACATCACCAACCAACCCCACCGCCCTGTGACCGAACACTTCAACTCCCCCTCCCACTCTGCCGAGGACATGGAGGTCCTGGGCCTCCTCCATCGCCACTTCCTTACCACCCAATACCTGGAGGAAGAATACCTCATCTTCCACCTCAGGACCCTCCAACACTAGGGCATCAATGTGGACTTCACAAGTTTTCTTATTTCCCCTCCCCCCACCTTACCCCAGTTCCAACCTTCCAGCTCAGCACTGTCCCCATGACCTGTCCTTCCTGCCAATCTCCCTTCCCATCTATCCACTCCACCCTCCTCTCTGACCTATCACCATTGCCCCCCATCTCCATCCACCTATTGCGCTCTCAGCTATCTTCCCCCTAGCCTCACCACCCACCCCTTCCCATTTATCTCTCCACCCCGGGGCTCCCAGCCTCATTCCTGACGAAGTGCTTTTGCCCTTACAATCGATTTTCCTGCTCCTCGGATGGTGCATGACCCACTGTGCTTTTCCACACCACACTCTCGATTGTAAATATGCTCAAGCCTGGTTCAATTGAAGCATTCTCAAGGGCATTGGATGATTATTTAAATGGACAAAAGGTAGGAGATTTGCACTAATTCAAAATACTCATTCAGAGAGTTGACACAGATGCAATGGGTTGAACGGCCTCCTTCTGCTCTGCAACAATTCTGTACTTTTCTGCAAATGCTCAATCACACAACATTTAGAATAAGCTACCACTCAATAAATTGTTTTTAAAAAACTTATTACATACTGATAAGCATAAAGAAACTCATCAGGAGCTACATATTACTGATTTGCATGCATACTGTACATATTTTGTGCCATTGCATTACCTATACCATTCAAGATGCAACTTGTCCAGCATAGGTCGAGAGGCCAATATTATTCTGCTATCTGGACTCCTTTCAGTTAAACTTGAAGCTTAGTCAATGGATAGAATTACACAAGTACAGATTTTCATTCCCTTATGTCAAATGGTGGTTACACGTTCAATCATTTATATAGATCTGACAAAAACATAATAGTTGAGTAAGCAAGACTGCTCAGGGACCTCTTAAAAATCACAATGCAGTTATACTAGTTGAAACAAAACTGATATGAATGAGCTGAAAATGTGTTGCTGGTTAAAGCACAGCAGGTTAGGCAGCATCCAAGGAACAGGAAATTCGACGTTTTGGGCATAAGCCCTTCATCAGGAATGAGGAGAGTGTGCCAGGCAGGCTAAGATAAAAGGTAGGGAGGAGGGACTTGGGGGAGGGGCGATGGAGATGTGCTAGGTGGAAGGAGGTCAAGGTGAGGGTGATAGGCCGGAGTGGGGTGGGGGCGGAGGGGTTAGGAAGAAGATTGCAGGTTAGGAGGGAGGTGCTGAGTTGAGGGAACCGACTGAGACAAGGTGGGGGGAGAGGAAATGAGGAAACTGGAGAAATCTGAGTTCATTCCTTGTGGTTGGAGGGTTCCCAGGCGGAAGATGAGGCGCTCCTCCTCCAGCCGTCGTGTTGTTATGTTCTGCTGGTGGAGGAGTCCAAGGACCTGCATGTCCTTCGAGGAGTGGGAGGGACAGTTAAAGTGTTGAGCCACGGGGTGGTTGGGTTGGTTGGTCCGGGCGTCCCTGAGGTGTTCTCTGAAGCGTTCCACAAGTAAGCGGCCCGTCTCCCCAATATAGAGGAGGCCACATCGGGTGCAGCGGATGCAATAGGTGATGTGTGTGGAGGTGCAGGTGAACTTGTGGCGGATATGGAAGGATCCCTTGGGGCCTTGGAGGGAAGTGAGGGAGGAGGTGTGGGCGCAAGTTTTACATTTCCTGCGGTTGCAGGGGAAGGTGCCGGGCGTGGAGGTTGGGTTGGTGGGGGGTGTGGACCTGACGAGGGAGTCACGAAGGGAGTGGTCTTTGCGGAACGCTGATAGGGGAGGGGAGGGAAATATATCCCTGGTGGTGGGGTCCGTTTGGAGGTGGTGGAAATGACGGCGGATGATACGTTGTATACGGAGGTTGGTGGGGTGGTAGGTGAGAACCAGTGGGGTTCTGTCTTGGTGGCGGTTGGAGGAGCGGGGCTCAAGGGCGGAGGAGCGGGAAGTGGAGGAGATGCGGTGGAGGGCATCGTCGATCACGTCTGGGGGGAATTTGCAGTCCTTGAAGAAGGAGGCCATCTGGGCTGTGCGGTGTTGGAACTGGTCCTCCTGGGAGCAGATGCGGCGGAGACGAAGGAATTGGGAATATGGGATGGAGTTTTTACAGGGGGCAGGGTGGGAGGAGGTGTAGTCCAGGTAGCTGTGGGAGTCAGTCGGTTTATAGTAGATGTCTGTGTTGAGTCGGTCGCCCAAGATAGAAATAGAAAGGTCTAGGAAGGGGAGGGCGGAGTCTGAGACAGTCCAGGTGAATTTGAGGTCGGGATGGAAGGTGTTAGTAAAGTTGATGAACTGTTCAACCTCCTCGTGGGAGCACGAGGCAGCACCGATACAGTCATCGATGTAGCGGAGGAAAAGGTGGGGGGTGGTGCCAGTGTAGTTGCGGAAGATGGACTGTTCCACATATCCTATGAAGAGACAGGCATAGCTGGGGCCCATGCGGGTGCTCATGGCAACTCCTTTAGTTTGGAGGAAGTGGGAGGATTGAAAAGAGAAGTTATTCAGGGTGAGGACCAGTTCAGTCAGTCGAAGGAGGGTGTCAGTGGAAGGGTACTGGTTGGTGCGGCGGGAAAGGAGGGCTTTGAGTCCTTCGTGATGGGGGATGGAGGTGTACAGGGACTGGATGTCCATCGTGAAAATAAGGCGTTGGGGACCGGGGAAGCAAAAATCCTGGAGGAGGTGGAGGGCGTGGGTGGTGTCCCGAACGTAGGTGGGGAGTACTTGGCCTAAAGGGGACAGAACCGTGTCGAGGTACGCGGAGATAAGTTCGGTGGGGCAGGAGCAGGCTGAGACAATGGATCGGCCGGGGCAGTCAGGTTTGTGGATTTTGGGCAGGAGGTAGAAACGGGCGGTGCGGGTTTGTGGGACTATGAGGTTGGAGGCGGTTGATGGGAGATCCCCTGAGGTGTTGAGGTTATGGATGGTCTGGGAGATGATGGTTTGGTGGTGGGAGGTGGGGTCGTGGTCAAGGGGGCGATAAGAGGAGGCGTCCGCGAGCTGGCGTTTGGCCTCAGCGGTATAAAGGTCGGTGCGCCAAACTACTACTGTGCCTCCCTTGTCTGCCGGTTTGATGGTGAGGTTGGGATTGGAGCGGAGGGAGTGGAGGGCTGCACGTTCTGAGGGTGAGAGGTTGGAGTGGGTGAGAGGGGTGGACAGGTTGAGTCGGTTAATGTCGCGATTGGAGTGGGTGATATGAATGAGTGCCAATCCAAAAGATGAAGTGCATTAGTCATGTTAACTTCACACCCAACTTATACCGCAGATTTCAATCAGATATGAAACCAAAGCTACCTGTGGCAGGATAACTGTTTGTAGTTATACTGTTAATTGAAGTCATTAATTGAAGACCAGTTTCATACTTGAGGTTTTGTTAAACACCCAGTTATTAATGCGATGATTTGTGAAGGCAAAATACTAAAGATACTCAGCTGGCACCATCTATAGAAAGAAGTGTGAATGTTTCAAGTCTGTGAATTTTAGTTGGAAATTATTTTCTTTTCTTTCCCCTTCCCTCTTTCCTGGCTCCTACACTTGATCAAAATCTGTTACATCTGTGTTATATTTCAGTTTGAACAAAAGGTCTCAGGCTTGAAGCATCAGCCAGGTTTTTCTCTCCACAGAAACTTCCTGTCCTGCTGAGTAATTTTCTGTTGTATTTCAGATTGCCAGTGTTGTGAACCAGACCAGACCCCCTCAAAATATATTAAGAAGGTAGCCTTGACCCTAAATGTTTCTCATTTTAAAGGTAGCTGTCAGGTGCTGTTTTTCAGATTGGTCAAATTACTCTGCATTAAGCAAAACAGAATTTATTCAAACACTATAGTCAGAATACAACAAAAGAAAGGAGAATGTGGAATAACTTAATTACTTTGGAAAACTTAACAGAATGATGGACACAGTAACTACTACTAATTAACTGTACCAATGCATTAATATCCCATAAACACACTCTTGGAGGGAAATTCAGAAATGGATTTGAGAACTATATGCAAGATGATCTAGGAGGAATGAACATCAAAAGACAATTTAGAGAGAGCAAGTATAACAGTCTGTAACAGGAGAGATTCACTGCCTTCTAATCCTGCTGAAACCTAAACAACAACTGCCGCAAGCAAACTAAAGGTCCTGCATCTGCGAGATGGCCACACCCACTCAGGCTGCTTCTATTGTTCCAACTTTAAAAAAGAACAAGGCTTCACAAGTTGTTTATCTTCTCACATACTTCTTGGCACCTATCCCCCAATCTCTCTCTCTCAAAAAAAGGACAAAACACACCTCAATGCCACAGTATCATCACACTAGCAACTGTCACAATTTGCCATTTCACTGATAAAGAAACAACCTTCAACAATTGCAGGGCTTGATCAATTACACTTTTCAGTGTGAGGTCGTGCAATTATGTGCACAGGAACCAAAGTCAGAATGAAATGTGTAAATAAGATAAAAGGTTGAAAAAAATTATAGTAGGGTGGAACGATGTCATAGGATATTAAGTCATGGGCAAGAGTTTCCAAGGAATGGGGACTGGGGTGAGATCCCTGAGGTCAGGATCATGTGGTGTGCAGACTGAATAAGGATAGGATGATATTTTTATTGATCAAGCCTCAGAAGAACTGTTTCCATGATGACAAAAACAGTTAAATTGTGATTAAAAACATCACAGAGAAATTGACTGTAATCCAGGTCTTTCCAAGGGTTTAACAGAGCATGAAGATGATTTCTTTCAGCTGATGAATTTTATATAAGTTTTAGTTACTAATTTTAGTGTTTCTCATTGAAAAGAGTAAATTAAATGGCTGATTGGTATCAAGGAATCTCAGAATTAACTTGTGCTGGTCTTAATGTGGTCAGACAACTAGGTCTGCCACATTAGTTGGCCCAGTCTGGTTCCATCACATCTTTAAGTTTAAATGTCAAAAGGGGGAGGAGTTGAAGGCAGTATTGACTATATTGCACAAAGGGACAGCAGCTTCATACATGATCTCTGCAGACAGGTGCTTGCTTTTCAGCTTCGCTTCAGCATTTCCAACAAATTGAATGGAAGCAGAAATAGGTGCTTTATTGTGTCTTGCTCCAAATGGTCCTCTCGCAAACATTTTAGCCTGTTATGTAGTAGATTTCAAGGTGTTAGAGTGTGAGCATTCATAAGAGATTCTCCGTTCTTAGTGTGTATCCTGAGATGATCTTGAAGTAGCCATGTGTTCTATTATGGGCCTTTGAATGATCATATGTATCTATACCAGTCAGTAGACTGTTTAGCAATTGTCTTCACATTTTTTAGAATGGTTGCTGTATAATATCTGTGGAAATGATTGTCACTTGTGCAGCATCCATACTTGCAGCGTTAGGCTTAGTACATTAGTGCTGCATAGAAGAAGGGCTTAAATTGAATGTGAACAAAACTTATCTCAATCAAAAATAAATTTACACTAAAGATGTACCACAAATTTTGTCCTGATATGACAGCAAGATTACCTATGCAGGACAATTGAGTGTCATCACACTGTGTCCTGAAGACTGGCTTCAATGCTGGGGTTTTGAAAAGCATAATTGTTATCAATGCTCCGCCAATAACCACTCTTCATTTGTGCTATGAATAAGCAGGTGCAAATTGCTAAACTTTATAATTTACAATCAACCAACTACAGTTCTACAATCTAAATATTAGCAAAGTGAGGAAAGTTGTCATTGATAGTACTGTCAAATGGCACTTACCCAGCAGTAGGCATCATGCCAATGATCAGTTTTGGTGCTGCCCATACCAATTGGTTCCAGATATCATTACATTCTTGGTCCATCAAAAGATCTGCTTTCCAGTGATGAGGCCAGAGTGGCTGTCCTTGATCAAATGCAGCATCAACAAGCCTCAATAAACTGAATGGAAATTAGCAAGCAAACTCTCCAATGGTTGGAGTCATACCTCATTCAAAGAAAAACAGTTGAAGTTGGTGGAGGCCAAACACCTCAGAGCCAGAATATTACCACAGCAGCTCCTCAGGGTGGTGTCCTTGGCCAACTATCTTCAGCAACTTCATCAATGATCCAATCTTCATAATGACGTCAGAGGTGGGGATGTTTGCTACTGATTGTATGATGTTCAACACCATTCACAACAACTCATACTGAAAATCTCTCACGTTTGCATGCAGCAAGATCTGAACAACATTCAGTCTTTGTCTTGTAAGTGTCAAGTCACATTAGTGCCATAGAAGTGACTGGCAATTGCCAGAGGACAGTTTAATTAGGGATATATTCTGTTCTTTGTGGCAATGAGTTTGATTCTTGCAGACTTGTTGCCTGCCTAGTGCCGGGCTTAAGGATATGCCCTTAAGAAGAGTCTAACGAAAGAGCTGCTTTCTGAGATAGCATCATACCAGAATGGAAATGTTAACTCTCTCCATCAATGTTGCTAGGCCTGTTGAGTTTCTACTGCATTCTCTTTGTGTCAAATTTCTAGTATCTGCGGTATTTTGCCTTGATTAAGGCTCTCTCCTTAGTGCTGGAGTGAAACTTGGAGTGGATGGGAGGGACCAGTTGTTAGCATCCACATTGGTACCAATGACATTGATAAGGTTTGAATGAATGTTAACAGGCGGACTGAAACTGAAATACAGAACCTCAAAGATTACTACCTGAGCCAGGGGTAAAATGGTATAAGATAAATAAAGTCAAACAGCTCAAAGGTGGGGTTGGAGGAATGGGTTTCAATTCATGGGGCATTAGCACAGGATGGATTTCACTTGAACTGGGACCAGCATCCTAGAAAATTGAATGACTCAGGATAACAAGCAGAGGTTCAACTAAATTGAGAGTGGGATGTTCTGAAGAGGATTATATATGCTGAGAAAGCAAAATGATATAGCTCCATTGCAAGACAGCTACTTAGGCATTGATACATAGAAGGAAGAGGTAGCGTATACAAACATGAAAAAAACAAATAAGGCCAAGGCCATGTTTGCTCTAAAACAATGCAGTGGCCCGGAGGTTCCTGCAACGTTCTGCACAAGGTGATCAGTGCAATTGGCTTGTTGAAGCATTGACTTCTGGTTTTGAAAGTCACTGCCGCACATGGATTATGGAGATCGGTGCACCAAAACAAAAATTTCTGAAGGAGAGAGCTGAAGAAATAATGGAGGCCTTAATGGTGATCTTTCAGGAATTACTGGAATCAGGGAGGGTCTCAGAGAACTGGAAAATCGCTACTGTAATTCTCCTGCTTAAGAAGGGAGTAAGGCAAAAGATGGGAAATTATATGCTGATTTGCCTGACCTGAGTTGTTGGTAAGATTTTGGAGTCCATTGTGAAGGATGATATTTCTGAATACTTGGAGGTAGATGATAAAATAGGGCAAAGTCAGTATGGTTTCATCAAAGGGAGGTCATGCCTGACGAATGTTAGAGCTAGAGGAGGTAACAAGCAGGTTAGACCAAGGAGAGCCAATGGATATTATCTGTCTGGATTTTCAGACGGCTTTTGATAAGGTGCTGCTGAGTAAGATAAAGGCCTGTGGTGTTAGAGGCAAGGTCTGAGCATGGATAGGTGATTGGCTGTCTGGCAAGAGAGTGGGAATAAAAGGGTCCTTTTCAGGATGGAAGCCAGTGACTAATGGTGTTCCACAAGGGTCAGTGTTGGGACCACAACTTTTCACTTTATTCATCAATGATCAGGAACTGAAGGCATACTGGCTAAGTTAGCAGATGTTACAAAGATAGGTGGAGGGGCAGGTAGCATTGAGGAGGTGAGGAGGCTGCAGAAGGATTTAGAGTTGAGAGTGGGATGCTGGAAAAGCACAGCAGGTCAGATAGCATCTGAGGAGCAGGCAAATCGACGTTTCAGTCAAGAGCCCTTCATCAGGAATGAGGCTGATTGAGGATTTCCTTTCAAGAACCCTTTCAAGGATTTAGACAGGTTAGGAGAGTGGGCAAAGAAGTGCTGATGAAATAAAATGTGGGAAAGTGTGAGGTCATGCACTTATGTAGGAAGATGAGAGACATGGACTATTTTCCAAATGGGGAGAAAATTCAGAAATCTGAAGTGCAAAGAGACTTGGCAGCCTCTTCCAGGTTTCTCTTCAGGTAGACTTGCAAGTTGAGTTGGTAGTTAGGAAGGCGATAGTGGGAAAGTTGTGAATCTTGAAGATGTTCAGAAAAGATTTACAAGAATGTTGTGAGTGTTGGAGAGTTTGAGCTATAGGGAGAGACTGAATAGGCTGGGGCTGTTTTCCCTAGAGCATCAGAGGCTGAGGGGTGACCTTATAGAAGATTATAAAATCATGAGGGGCATGGATCGGGTCTTTTCCCCAGGGTGGGGTAGTCCAAAACTAGATGACATAGGTTTGAAGCGAGAGAGGCAAGATTTAAAAGGGACCCAAGGGGCAACTTTCTCATGCATAGGGTGGTGCATACATGGAATGAGCTGCCAGAGGAAGTGGTGGAGACTGGTACAATTACAACATTTAAAAGACATCTGGATGGGTATACGAATAGGAAGGGTTTAGAGGGATTTGGGCCAAATGCTGGCAAGTGGGACTAAATTAATTTAGGATATCTGGTCAGCATGGATGACTTGGACTGAAGGGTCTGTTTCCGTGCTATACAGCTGTATGATTCGATGATACTGGAATGGCCAGAAAATCGTACTCATCCATTACTTAAGATGCTAATTCATTTATTTTGGCCCAAGAACTATGTGCAGTTAATTTAAGAGCAATTTTTCCCCTTTTTTTAACCACTTATTGTCCCTTTAACCAATATTCTCTCTGATTAGACCATAAGACATAGGAGCAGAAAATAGGCCATTTAGCCCATTGAGTCTGCTCTGCCATTCAATCGTGGCTGATTGGTTCTTCAACCCCATTCTCCTGCTTTCCTCCCGTAACCTTTGATCTCCTTAGCAATCAAGAACTTGTCTGTCTCTGTTGTAAATATATTCAATGGCCTGGCCTCCACAGCCTTCCATGGCAATGAATTCCACAGATTCACCAGTTTCTGGCTGAAGCAGTTTCTCCTCATCTCCATTCTAAAGGGTCTTCATTTTGCTCTAAGGCTAGTCTCTCCCGCTAATGGAAACATCTTTCCAAAGGCCACTCTGTCCAGGCCATTCAGTATTCTGCAAGTTTCAATCAGAACCCCCTTCCCTTGTAAACTTCATCCAGTATAGTCCCAGAGTCCTCAAACATTCCTTAAATGTTAAGCCTTTCATTCCTGGGATCATTCTTGTGTTCCTCCTCTCCCTCCACCTTACCCCAGTTCCAACTTTCTAGCTCAGCACCATCCTCATGATCTGTCCCACCTGTCAATCTTCCTTCCCACCTATCCACTCCACCCTCCTCTCCGACCTATCACTTTACCCCATCTTCCTTCATCCACCTATTGCACTCTTAACTACCTCTCCCCAGCCCATCTCTTCCCATTTATCTCTCCACCCCTGAGGCTTCCAGCCTCATTCCTGATGAAGTGCTCCTGCCCTAAACATCGATTTTCCTGTTCCTCAGATGTTGCCTGACCTGCTGTGCTTTTCCAGCACCACTCTAATCTTGACTTAAACTCCAGCATCTGCAAGTCCTCACTTTCACCAAGTCTATTTGCCGACTGTGTCTATTTATGATGAAAGTTGATCGGTGTGATTCAGACCTTTGAATGATAGAGATAACCTGAAGTAATTTTGTGAAAATGAAAGATGTATTAATAATAAAACACTCATGTATTAAACAAGGAAAAAACACATAAGATTCGATCCACTTTCCTGCATGCCTCAGAAACCTGGATAATAAAGATTTATGGAAGAAAGTAAATGTTTTTGATTGTGAATACCAAGATTTATGCAAAAAATTCCATTTTATTTATTCATTCATAGGATGTTGGTTTCACTAGCTGGACCAGCACTTATTGTCCATCTTTAGTTGCCCTTGAGTAAGCCGCCTTCTTGAATCACTGCAGTCTATTTGTCCACAATGCCATTAGGGAGGGAGTTCCAGTATTTTGACATAATCATCATAAAGAAATGGTAATATTTTTCCAGTTCAGGATGACGAGTGGCTTGGAGAAACTATTCCTATGTATCTATCCATTTCAACTATAAAACAAAGGAAGAGGTACATGAAATTTTAAGAGTAAATAAAATTCTAAAATAATAAAAGAAAGAAAATATCAATGTTTCAACCATTTGATCAGAGCTGAGAAATACTGCAGAAACTTCTTTGAAAAGGCAAAGAGGAGGGTGACAGCAATGAGAATAGAGAGGTGAAGTGATAGAGAAGCTTCGGGAATGATTACGGTTAGAGAGCTGTTGGCTTAACCAAAAGTACAGGAGCAATAGAAATTGGGGGATTTGAAGAGGCTAGCATTGGAGGAACTCAGGAGTTTCCAAAGGTTATCGACTTCCTCCTTCAACGAGTGTCACAATGTTGATCTTTAGTGTTTGATGTCACCTTTCTAGCGCTCCCTGCGATTCTGGAGAGTATGCAGTTGATTTGAATTGTTTTATTCCTAAGCTGTCCTTATCTTCCTTCAAAACTTTGGATGTGAAGTTTGACAGTTGAGCTGACTGTTGGATTGGTTGGATCTCTATTGGTAGTCCGTATCTAGTAAACAATTTGAGCAATTCCTCTATAATCCTTTTAGCTGTGATATTGCTTAATGGGACAGCCTCTGGAAGTCCAGTCGATACATCCATCATTGTTAACAAATACTAATTCCTACTTTTTGTTTGAGGTAGGGGACCTACACAATCAATTAAGACCGTTGTAAAAAGATTCCTCAAATGCTGGAATAGGTATTAAAGGTGCAGGTTTTATTACAGCCTGTGGTTTTCCAATTACCTGACATGTATGACATGTGTGGCAAAATTCAACGACATCATTGTGCAGTCCAAGCCTGTAGAAATGTTTGTATTTTAGCCTGTGGTTTCCTCACTCTTAAATGACCTCCAAGTGGCAGCTCATGTGCCACTTGCAGCACGTCCTTTCTATACCCCACTGGCAAGACAATTTGATGAATTTTTGACCATATCTCATCTGCTTGAATATGTGATGGTCTCCATTTCCTCATTAAGACTTCATTTTTCAGGTAGTCGTAATTTGGAGGTGCCGGTGTTGAACTGGGGTGTACAAACTTAAAAAAATCACACAACACCAGGTTAATGTCCAATAGGTTTATTTGGAAGCACTAGTTTTCACAGCATTGCTCCTTCATCAGGTGGTTGCCATTTTTCAGGTAATAACACTCAGGGGTCCATTCAGATTCCTTCTCTGTATATGCCTTTGATACAACTGCTTTAAATTTTCATCTTTCTGCTGTAACACAATGAATTTTACAGAGCTAACGATTATCTATTTGCTCCTGTTTTAGCTCAACTATCTGATCGAACAAAGTCTCTGCTAAGGCCACTTCAGCTTCCTTATCTATACCCTTTGATCTCACTGATGTTTCAACTGTGTGACTCTGTGACCTTGTTACTACACAATCAGGTAAGATTCCAGGATAAAAATCCTGCATTGCTTCAATTGCCTGAGTCTCCACTGGCTTTTCAAGCACAGTAGGTGGCTCGCCCACCCGTGAATCAGCTATATCATTTGCAAGGATAACTTATATTCCTGGAGCTGAGAATTTGTCCTGTACTCCTACCACAACCTCTCCACTCTTTTCTGGACTCTCTAGCCTCACTTTATGTAATTGAGTGCTTTTTGTCTCTCCATAAATTCCCATTACCAGTACCTTTTCTGGCAGTAGTCTTTCAGGAGTACATATCTCCTCATCCTTCAGCATTACAGACTAAGAGGATCCTGTGTCCCTTAATATTATCTCTTTACCTGCTACTCTTGGCCTATGTGAATAAACTTTATCTTTGCAGGTATGTTTTCTAAACAAATCCGGCACTTTCTCCTTAACCAACCTCCTCTGATGTAGCTTTCTAACTTCTACTGTGCTTTTTGTTACCATTCCAATAAAACTCCTGACTTGTCCTGTTTTCCTACATCTGTCTTTTTCCTAGCCCATGAACACCATGATTTCATGTGGCCTACTTTATGTCTTTGAAAACACCAGAGCTTTTTACCTTCTTTATCCCCTTCAAGGGTTTCCTTTTTACCCTGTGGTGAGTTGTCCTTATGATCTTCACCGAGATCTACCTTTCCCTCTCCACATGAGGATTTCTTTTTGTCCCAGTTTCTATTCCTCATGGACTGAAATTGATTCTGGAAGCCAAACCATGTTTTATGGACCAATTCATAGTCATCAGCCACTTCATCTGCTAACCTTGCCATTTTAACTCTCTGCTCTTCCACATGAGTTTGCCCTACTTCCTCATTCCTGATGAAGGGCTTTTGCCGAAACGTCGATTTTCCTGTTCCTCGAATGCTGCCTGACCTGCTGTGCTTTTCCAGCACCACTCTACCTTCACTACTTCTTCATTAAGCTTACCTTCAGCCTTCATCTCAATCCTTTCAAGCTGACTTTCCTCTCTAAGAATAATTTTCTGAAATTCAAACTCTCTTTTTCTTTCTCTTCTGCTAAAGCCTTTGTTCTTTTTCTTTCTCTTCTGATTTTAATCGTAACTCAAACTGTTTCATTTCTGCTTCTAACTGAAGCTTTTTCATCTGCAATTGAAATTTAGCTATCTCTACAGATCCCGCTGGAGTTTCCAGCAAATGTAAATGCTGAGCCACTGCTGCAATCGTCTCATTTTTCCTCACCTTAGGAGGTAACTTCAACCCCAGCTTGTCTACTAATTCCCACAGCTTGGTCATATTTGCCTTTTGTAAAACCCCCACTTCTTCCACTTCCAGAACCTCCTTGATGACTGAAAGAGCCATTGCTATCTGAGCGCTGTTTAAACCAACCAAATCAACACCTTAAGTAAAAGACACTACCACTTGCTGTTTAAATCCTGCAAAGAGCCCCCAATCTGTTATGGACAAGGCCCGACCCCTCAAAACATTTTTAAGCAGGTAGCCCAGACCTGCTTTTGCTTTGCTATTTTCGAGTAAAAAATGAGGTCTGCAGATGCTGGAGATCACAGCTGAAAATGTGTTGCTGGTCAAAGCTCAGCAGGCCAGGCAGCATCTCAGGAATAGAGAATTCGATGTTTCGAGCATAAGCCCTTCATCATTCCTGATGAAGGGCTTATGCTCGAAACGTCGAATTCTCTATTCCTGAGATGCTGCCTGGCCTGCTGTGCTTTGACCAGCAACACATTTTCAGCTTTGCTTTGCTATTTGTTTAATTAAGTGTATAGTGGATATTTCCGGAGTGAATTAGCTGGTTCGACTGCCAAGTTTTAAACAAACAGAATTTATTTATAAAATTGTGGAATGAAACACAAAGGACAGAAGTAGAATACTAGATAACTTTCGTACCCAAAAATCTAATAGGCTTAATGATGCTGTTCCAAAAATACTTGCACCAGTCCCAATAAACAGTCCCTTAGCACAAAGAGTAAAAATGGCACAAAACACTTACAGGTTATGAAGTCAGAAGGGCAGGAAGAGGGTGAGAACCAGCAGCTTTTCTTTACACACACTGCTGCTGAACTGAATTCAGAACTCTAAACTAAATGAAGATTGGCCAATCCCTTTGATTATACCAGATTTTTTTTTAAGACATGAAAGCTTTAGGCTGGAAGCATTATCTGTTCGGGGTAAACAAAAAGGGCCCCAATAAACCTTTCAAACCCAGCCTAGTTGGCACTTGGCCAATTATCCCCCTCTGAAAAAAGTCTCCAGGGCATAGTAACCTTGTAAAACATTATGACATTAGGAAATACAACAAGGGAAAGACAAGGCCATGAAGATCTCTCAATGTAAATATTAAAAGTTGAAGCATTACTGATCCTGGAGCAAATTTAGGACAAAGAATATAGACATGGCAGGTAAATAGTTATAATTCAAGAGATAATCAGCAGAGCTTTGGATGAGATTAATTTTCTACAGGCTGGATATGTAGGACTGACAAGAACAGCATTGGCATAGTCAAATAAAACAAAGAAATGCTGATGCTGGAAATCTGAAACAAACAAAAATAGAAATTGCTGGATAAACTCAGCGGGTCTGGCGGCATCTCCAGAGAGAAAGCAAATATAATGTTTTGAGTCCACTGACCCTTCTTGAGAACTGCTGAGTTTCTCCAGCAATTTCATGTTCAGTTGTTATTGTAAGAGTCAAATCTGTGGGTCATGAAGGTCAACCATTCTGAGGTATAGTTTTTGAATTTTTAATTATTTTTGTTGCAATGAAACCAAAGCACATTTGTAGATTCAAGCAGTAAATGTAGAGCTAAGGTACAAATGAAGAGTCATGAACCAACATTGCTGGAAATCTTAGCATTCTATTGCAACAGAAATTTACTATTTTGTATTTGTTCCATTATTCATTTCCAAATTGTAGGTATGTTTCCCAAAATATCGGCAGACTTGGTTACAGAATCATCACCTCAATTTATTACTACTTTGAAGTCTCAGAAAGTAATTGAGAATGTTGATGTCAAGCTCTCCTGCACAGTGTCTGGTAAATAATGTTCATTCTTTTGATACCATAGAGCAATGTAATCAACTTGTATCACGTGTTCCTCACTGAAGGGAATTATGGATTATTCATTGGAACTTTACTTTATTAAATTCCATTATCATGAAAGAGAATGCTCCATCGTCTGGAATCTTAATAGTGGCTTTGCAAAGGTTTGGTGGAACATCGCTTGGGGCAGGATCCATAATGACCGACAGTGCTCCAAAAATATGACAAAATTAATTAAAAAGCTTGAAGAACTACATAACAGGCTAGCATATCATCCTTGTAATTTCACTGACAGGATTCAAATTAAGTCTAGATAGCTAAGATAAATACATTGTAAAATAAACAAACTGCAAATTCAAAACAATTCGGCACAACATCGTGGGCCGAAGGGCCTGTTCTGTGCTGTATTGTTCTATGTTCTATGTTCTATGACACAATAACCATGGAGTTATATTTTGTATATCTGTCCTCCTCTTCTGAAATACATCAAATCTTACTTTGGCAGGGTTATCTTAATCCAAAGGCTATTCTCTACACTTCGGCTGAACTAGTGCCATCGTTTCTTTATTAGGAATAGTCAATTCTAATGATTTTATACTGATATGTTCATGTCAATATTTTAGTGGCTTTCTTGCTTACATAATATGAAACATATTTATGAACAAAATAATAATTATTTTAAGAATACAGAAGAATAAATAAACAAGAAAAGAGCCATTTTGAACTCAACCCAACCATTGTTTGAAAATGCTGCCAGCACACTTCCATCAATGCAAGTCAAAAGATATTGCAGAAAATCCTTTCAGGAGAGGGCAGCTTCATATAATGCAGTTGTGCTGCTGGTTGAACAGACCAATCCATGAGACACAGGTATCTGCTACAAATGCCATAGATGAAGTAGTTGTCAGGTGTCATTATGGGCAGATGTTTACTATTTTAGTGCTGGCTGCCAAGCCTCTGTACCCACTGCTCATCATGGTGAAAGGCGTCAGCCTGCAAATGATGTAACAATTACCCTCTGTTGTTGCTTAGTAAAATGCGGTCTTCAAAAACTACAACCTGCCCCTTGAGAATATATACAATTTTTTGATGGATCTTCTGCATCTTATTCCATATGTTCGTAACTCTTCAGTTGAAAAGATTAGAGTTATAGAGTCATAGAGATGTACAGCATGGAAACAGACCTTTCGGTCCAACCCGTCCATGCCGACCAGATATCCCAACCCAATCTAGTCCCACCTGCCAGCACACAGCCCATAACCCTCCAAACCCTTTCTATTCATATACCCATCCAAATGCCTCTTAAATGTTGCAATTGTACGAGCCTCCACCACTTCCTCTGGCAGCTCATTCCATACATGTACTTGAAAAAGTTGCCCCGTATGTTTCTTTTATATCTTTCCCCTCTCACCCTAAACCTATGCCCTCTAGTTCTGGACTCCCTAACCCCAGGGAAAAGACTTTGCCTATTGACCCTATCCATGCCCCTCATAATTTTGTAAGCCTCTGTAAGGTCACCCCTCAGCATCCAACGCTCCAGGGAAAACAGCCCCAGCCTGTTCAGCCTCTCCCCGTAGTTCAAATCCTCCAATCCTGGCAACATCCTTGTAAATCTTTTCTGAACCCTTTCAAGTTTCACAACATCTTTCCGATAGGAAAGAGACCAGAATTGCGCACAATATTCCAACAATGGCCTAACCAATGTCCTGTACAGCTGCAACATGACCTTCCAACTCCTATACTCCGTTCTATTCTAAGGGTTTTTTCTAACTTTCTAAATTTTAGATTGTGTTTACAACTATTTGAACTCTCCACAGTGAATAAACAATTTGTCAATACATTTTTGTCTGTATCCTTTCTCCTTCTCATTAGTTTCATTATGTTGCAGACTGAAAATAAGTGATTTATCTTTCTATTTATGCTTCTTCCTCTGCATTACTGTTGTACTTTGCTCAGATTCCATTTTCAATATTTCTAACCAGAACACTTATTGTCCTTTGTTTTCTTTTGCAGTTAACTAAGATGTCCCCAGTCTCCTTGTCCAAAACTTTCAACTGTGTCAAATTTCCCTTATAATTATCACAACAGATAATGTTATTGGTTACTCCTATAAGTAGACTTCGTGAGCCCAGGGTGCACCTTTCACTCTCCAGTATTGTTACAATCAAATTTGAAGGAATGCATCATCCTTCTCTAGTTCCACAATTTCACACGTCATAACAGAAGTATAAATGTTTTACCCAGTTATCAATATGACCAATTATATACTTTGTCTATATATTAATTTTAGTTAAAAAAAAGTCCATCAATGAGATTTTGTAAATTTATAAGAACAAAACTAATGATCTATTGTGAAAATGAACGGATAGTGTCATGGGAATGTCACTGGGCTAGTAAACCGTGGAGGCATGATTTCAAATCCTACTGTGGCAGATAGTGAAATTTGAAATCAATGAAGCATGGAATTAACAATTGGTCTAATGAAGACCATGTAACCATTGTCAGTTGTCATAAAAATACATTCGTTTACTAATGTCCTTTAGGAAATAAAATGTATCACTGTAATTTGGCCTAGCCTACATATGATTACAGATTCAGAATGATTTGGTCAACTTTTTAAGCTATTATAAAATAGTGCAGCATGCCATTCAGTTGTATCAAACCACTATGTCATCTAAACAAAGCAATGGATCCAGGCAGCCCACCCGGTAACTATCAATGGCTAATTCAGCCCTGTCAACCCTGCAAAGTCATCTTTACTAACAAAATTGGGACGGATGCTTCATAGACCAGTCAAAGAATAGCCTGACATATCCATACCCACAGAATCACACCTAACAGAAAATATCCTAGATACCACCATCACTGTTCCTGGGTACGTCCTGTCTCACTAGCCGGACAAACTGTTTGGAAGTGGTGGCATGGCCATATACAAACAGGAAAAGGTTGCCCTGGAAGTCCTCAGCTTTGAGTCTGGACCCCATGAAGCCACATGACATCAGCTCAAAGAAGGACAATGAAACCTCCTGTTAATTACCTCCTACCATCCCACTTCAACTGATGAATGAGTACAAACATAATCCTAGCAATTGTCAGTCCACTCTTCTCATCAGTAAAGTGGTGCAAGTGGTTATTGATAGTGTTAGCAAGCGGTACTTGCAAAATAATAATCTGTCCACTGGCACCCAGTTAAATTCTACACAGTCACTCAGTCCCTGACTTCATTACACTCTTGGTTCAAATATGGACAAAAGAGCTAAACTGCAGTGTTGAAAGTGAGAGTCATTACCTTTGCCCTCAAGGCAGGATTTGACTTACTATGGCATTAAGGATCCTTGGCAAAAATGGTGTCATAGCTGGCACAGGGGAATATGGTTATGTCATTCATCTCAATGTAAGGACATAATTACGGATAGCTTATTAGGCTCAACCATCTTAGCAACTTCAACAATGACCTTTAATCCACCATAATGTCAGATTTGGGAATTGCACAATAGGCAGCATCATTTATGATTCCTCAGATACTGAAGCAGTCAGTTTCCATACACTGCAATATCGAGGCTTAGGTTGATAAATGGCAAGCAACATTTTTTATATATAAGTGCCACTCAATGGCCACCTTCAAGAGAAAATCGCCTCCTGACATTCAATCCCACTGCCATCACCTCATCCTCCACAGTGGTGGTTACCATTGACCAGGAACTGAACTGGGCTAGCCATATAAATGTTGTGGTTGAAAGAGCAGATCAGAATTTAGAAATTCTCTCACCATTAACTCACCTCTGGACTCACCAAAAGTCAGTCTACCATCTACAAGACTCAAGTGAGGAGCGTGATGGAATATTCCCCAATTACCTGGATGTATGCAGCTCCAACACAACTCAAGATACCCTATATAGTTCAGATCAAAGCAGTCAGTTAATTCAGCAAACCATTCACTACATTAAACATTCACTCCCTTTGCAAATACCCCACCAAGTCTCACACCATTTTGACTTGGAATCAAATTGCCATTCCTTCTTCCCTTGCTCGGACAAAATCCTGGAATTCCCTTCCTAACAGCATAGTGGGTGTCCCCACCATACAAGAACTGTGGCAGTTTAAGAATGCAGATCACCACCAAGTTATGAATATCAATTAGGGATGGGCAATAAATGCTGGCCTTGCCAGTGACACCCTCATCCTATGAACAATTTTGTTTTAATTATTTACCTCTGGGTGTTTAAGGAACCTGGCAGTATCCCTTTAAGAAATCAATTTTGGTAAGAAGCCTGGTACTGTCAACTCCACCAATACAGTCTTCTAACTGAGGAATTGAGTAGGGAAACTACCTTTGTTATTGCATCGTTTTTTCTATACTTTGTACAGACGAAGGAACTCCATTTGCTGTGATTAGGTTCAAACAGGTGCCTTTTTCTAATCTGTATTGTAAGTTGGCTTTCACCTGAGCCTTTCTGGACCTAAGTGATAAGAAACCTGTTTTACAACACAGTATTCATCTACATCCACATCATGTGCAGCTAGAGTTATACACCTTGCCAGGTCCCTAGAGCTTATTTTAAATTACATGAGTAGTCTTGTTAAATCTTCCCATGATTCATAGTAACATAGAAACAAGAGTAGGCCATCCAGCCAGTCAAGCTTGCCACACCATTCTATTCAATCAAGATTGATCAAACATTTCAATACCTTTTAACTAGCCCATTCCCATAACTCTGGACGCGACTAGTGATCAAAAATCTATCAATCTCTACCTTTAACATACTCAAAAGATTGAACTTCCACAGCCTTATGGGGCAGCGAATTTCAAAAGTTCACAACTGTCTGAGTAAAAATGTTTCTCCTCATCTTGGACGTAAGTGGTATCCTCCTTTCTTTTAAATTGCACCCATGGTTCTTGTCTCCCCAGCAAGGAAACATCTTACCTACACCTTACCATGTCTATACTTAAATATTTTGTTTCAATGAGACTATCTCTCATTCTTCAAAACTCTAGAGAGTACTTGCCCAGTTTTCCCAATCTCTCTTCATTGTCAGTCCCATCAACTCGGGAACAAGTACAGAGAACCTTTATTTTAGTTCCTCTATGGCAAACTATCTTTCTTAAGGTAAGTAGACCAAAATTACACACAAAACTCCAGGTGTGATCAAACCAAGTTTCTATTCAATTGAAAGTGAGGACTGCAGATGCTGGAGATCAGAGCTGAAAAATGTGTTGCTGGAAAAGCGCAGCAGGTCAGGCAGCATCCAAAGAGCAGGAGAATCAACGTTTCGGGCATAAACCCTTCTTCAGGAATGAGGAAGGTGTGCCAAGTAGGCTAAGATAAAAGGTAGGGTTTATTCAATTGCAGTAAGTCTTCATTACTTCCAAACTCAATTTCCTCTCGCACTAAAGACTAATTTATTGACACTCACAGGATGGCACAGGAAGATGAAGTTTAGGTCAACACATATCAGTGATTGTCGTTGTAGGGTAATTTATTTGAGTTATTCTAATTGTTATTCTAATTGTCAATATGTTAATGGTTGTATCTCTTTGGTGCTTTACATGTTGACAAATGTTTTAGCTTTATTTTGTTATTATCTATTTGCTATGCAGGTAATCCAGAACCAGAAGTCACCTGGTACAAAGGAGACAAGCAGCTTACTAAAGTTCTTGGAGTTCTTAAATATGAAGTGCTTAAGGATGGCAAGGTTCACACACTTAAACTATACAGGTGATTGGCTGTCCTGCATGGTAGTGATGGAAAAAGACTTCATGGAATTGATTTTTATTACAGGTCTTGAGAGATGTGCAGGCCCAGATATTCAATGTGCCACATCCAACATTCAAGCACTACATAGGCAGCGACGCATCCAATATGCCAAGCAAGAATAACCTCTCTGTTGTGGCATCAGGCTACTAACTATTTTTGTGCCTTCTCAATTGCATCTTATTTTTGTTTTTAATTACATGGAGACCAAATTTATTGTCTTAACTGTAGTCTAACAGAAGTTATACATATGTTTCACAAACCTCTCTACTTTTAAATGTGATCGCTCTATAAATGAACCCAGTGCTTCCTTCTTATCCTTGTTCCCATATTAATCTATGTTACTATTTTTTAATATTTAATAAATGATAGCTTTGGGGTTATTGTTAATAAAATTTATGGACGCTTGGCTAACATATTCATGGTACATTCATTTGTTTCGTATTTTAACACTTACACTAAATATTGAGAATAATTTTATATAAATGCTTTAAGTGTTTATCACCACCATCTTAATTTTGAACAATATCACTGCTCCTTTTATTGTTGCTGAATGAAAATCCTGAATACTAAACTAACAGCACTGTGGGCATCCTACACTCCAAGAACTGCAGTGGTTCAAGATGAAAGCACACCAGCAACTTCTTCAGGGTAATTAAGGATGGAACATGAATGCTGGTCTTGCCAGGAAAGCTCACAACAAATGTTTGAATAAACTGATACAGGGGTTTTTAACCTTCTGTTGAGTTTGCCTTTTGTAGAGTTTCCCTGCTCTTCCAGTTGAAGTAATGGTCAACGGCTTTTAAAATGCCTTTAAATTTACCTGGTTATGATTAATATCTGCTACTGTTCCTATAAAACATAGTAATGTATCAAAAACAGAAATTACTGGTGAAACTCAGCAGATCTGGCAACATCTGGGAAAGAAAGAAGAGTTAACATTTTGAGTCTTGTGACTCTTCATCAGAACACAGATGCTGCTAGACCTTGTTATGGACCAGGCCAGGCCCCCTCAAAACATTTCAAGAAGGTAGCCCAGACCCTAACTCTGCTAGTTGTTTTAAGCAGGTGTAAGTGGATATTCCAGGAGAGAGTCAGTTGGTCAAACCACTTAGTTTTAAACAAAGCAGAATTTATTTACAAGATTACCAAATAAAACACAAACAACAGAAAACAGAATACCAAATAACCTAACCTCTCCAAAAACCCAACAGATCATCCCAACTTAATGATGCTGTTCCCAATACATGCAACACCCCAGCACAAAAAGTAAAACCAAACACAGGGTCTTACAGGATAGCGGTCAGAGAGAGAGTATCAGCCTGGACCTGCATCTTTGGGTCCAGCAGCTTTTTCCACACTCCTGCTAAAACCTAAACCAAGGCCACAGAAAAGCTGAGTTGGGAGAACTGGCCACTCCCCTTTCATTGTGCAAGTATCTTTTTTTAAACTTGAAAGCCTTCTGCCTGAGGCAGTATCTGTTAGCTATAAACAAATTGGCCCTAAAACCCTTCAATCCCCAGACTTTTCAGAGGCTGTATTGTTTATAATCTCTCTGTATATAAGCCAAGGACAGCGTAACCTGGCTAAAGAAGCAGCCTCATCACACCTCCCGCCTTAAAAATGAACATCAATATCCGAAGATGGCTTATTTTAAAACTCCTTAAACCTAAATTGTTAGCACTCTAGAACACACATACATATTATGTTGACTATAAAAATGTAAATATGCACAACTACATTCTGTCTCAGTCCAGCGTACTGCTGTCACCGAACACCTCATTTTCTCATTAGAGTCTTGACAATGCGTCGGCAATTATGTTTTCTCATCCTACCACATGCACAATTTTCAAATCGAATGGCTGTAACAACAAGCTCCATCTAAACAGTCTGGCATTTTTGTCCTTACATTTCTCCACAAACTTCAAAGGGTTATGATCAGTGTATAAGATTGTCTCAGATACGTTACAAGTAACATAAACACTGAAATTTTGTAATGTCAACACCAAGCTCTAAGTCTCCTTCTGAACCATTGTATATTTCTGCTGATAAATGCTCAATTTCCTGGTGAAAGACCCAATAGGCTTTCTATCTTGTCATCGTGTGCCTGCAAGAGCACAGCACCAACACCCACATCACTTGCATCAATAGCCACCTTGAATGGCTTTGCATAATTAGGTGTGGCCAATACCAGGGCAGTGGTAAACACAGAGGAGAAAGTGAGGTCTGCAGATGCTGGAGTATCAGAGCTGAAAATGTGTTGCTGGAAAAGCGCAGCAGGTCAGGCAGCATTCAAGGAACAGGAACTTCAACGTTTCGGGCATAAGCCCTTCATCAGGAATGAGGAAAGTGTGTCCAGCAGGCTAAGATAAAAGGTCGGGAGGAGGGACTTGGGGAGGGGCGATGGAGATGTGATAGGTGGAAGGAGGTCAAGGTGAGGGTGATAGGCCGGAGTGGGGTGGGGGCGGAGAGGTCAGGAAGAAGATTTCAGGTTAGGAAGGCGGTGCTGAGTTCGAGGGATTCGACTGAGACAAGGTGGGGTGGGGAAATGAGAAAACAGGAGAAATCTGAGTTCATCCCTTGTGGTTGGAGGGTTCCCAGGCGGAGGATGAGGCACTCTTCCTCCAACCGTCGTGTTGTTATGGTCTGACGATGGAGGAGTCCAAGGACCTGCATGTCCTTGGTGGAGTGGGAAGGGGAGTTAAAGTGTTGAGCCATGAGGTGGTTGGGTAGGTTGGTCCGGGTGTCCCAGAGATGTTCTCTGAAACGTTCTGCAAGTAGGCGGCCTGTCTCCCATATAGAGGAGGCCACATCGGGTGCAGTGGATAAAATAGATGATGTGTGTGGAGGTGCAGGTGAATTTGTGGCGGATATGCAAAGATCCCTTGGGGCCTTGGAGAGAAGTAAGGGAGGAGGTGTGGGCGCAAGTTTTGCATTTCTTGCGGTTGCAGGGGAAGGTGCCGGGAGTGGAGGTTGGGTTGGTGGGGGGTGTGGACCTGACGAGGGAGTCACAGAGGGAGTGGTCTTTTCGGAACGCTGATAGGGGAGGGGAGGGAAATATATCCCTGGTGGCGAAAATGATGGCGGATGATACGCTGTATATGGAGGTTGGTGGGGTGTAGGTGAGAACCAGTGGGGTTCTGTCCTGGTGGCGGTTGGAGGGGCGGGGCTCAAGGGCGGAGGAGCGGGAAGTGGAGGAGATGCACTGGAGGGCATCGTCGATCACGTCTGGGGGGAGTCTGCAGTCCTTGAAGAAGGAGGCCATCAGGGCTGTATGGTATTGTAACTGGTCCTCCTAGGAGCAGATGCGGCGGAGGCGAAGGAATTGGGAATATGGGATGGCGTTTTTACAGGGGGCAGGGTGGGAGGAGGTGTAGTCTAGGTAGCTGTGGGAGTCAGTTGGTTTATAGTAGATGTCTGTGTTGATTCGGTCACCCGATATAGAAATGGAAAGGTCTAGGAAGGGGAGGGAGGAGTCTGAGATGGTCCAGGTGAATTTGAGGTCGGGATGGAAGGTATTGGTAAAGTGGATGAACTGTTCAACCTCCTCGTGGGAGTACGAGGCAGCGCCGATACAGTCATCGAGGTAGCGGAGGAAAAGGTGGGGGGTGGTGCCAATGTAGTTGCGGAAGATGGACTGTTCCACATATCCTACGAAGAGGCATAGTTGGGGCCCATGCGGGTGCCCATGGCAACTCCTTTGGTTTGGAGTAAGTGGGAGGATTGGAAAGAGAAGTTGTTCAGGGTGAGGACCAGTTCAGTCAGTCGAAGGAGGGTGTCAGTGAAAGGGTACTGCTTGGTACGGCGGGAAAGGAAGAAGTGGAGGGCTTTGTGTCCTTTGTGATGGGGGATGGAGGTGTACAGTGGCTGGATGTCCATCATGAAGATAAGGCGCTAGGGACCGGGGAAGCCAAAATCATGGAGGAGGTGGAAGGCGTGGGTGGTGTCCCGAACGTAGGTGGGGAGTTCTTGGACTAAGGTGGACAGGACCGTGTCAAGGTATGCAGAGATGAGTTCGGTGGGGCAGGAGCAGGCCGCCTACTTGCGGAACGTTTCAGAAAACACCTCTGGGACACCCGGACCAACCAACCCAACCACACCGTGGCTCAACACTTTAACTCCCCCTCCCACTCCACCAAGGACATGCAGGTCCTTGGACTCCTCCATCGCCAGACCATAACAACACGCCGGTTGGAGGAAGAGCGCCTCATTTTCCACCTGGGAACCCTCCAACCACAAGGGATGAACTCAGATTTCTCCAGTTTCCTCATTTCCCCTCCCCCCACCTTGTCTCAGTCGAATCCCTCGAACTCAGCACCGCCTTCCTAACCTGCAATCTTCTTCCTGACCTCTCCGCTCCCACCCCACTCCGGCCTATCACCCTCACCTTGACCTCCTTCCACCTATCACATCTCCATCGCCCCTCCCCCAAGTCCCTCCTCCCGACCTTTTATCTTAGCCTGCTGGACACACTTTCCTCATTCCTGATGAAGGGCTTATGCCCGAAACGTCGAATTTCCTGTTCCTTGGATGCTGCCTGACCTGCTGTGCTTTTCCAGCAACACATTTTCAACAGTGGTAAACACAGCTTTGAGGCTGTCAAATGCTTTCTGTTTGCTGTCCACTGAAACTTTCTACATTTCTTTAGCAATTCAGTGAGTAGACAAGCCACACTGCTAAAATTTGGTATGAATTTTCGATAAAATCCACTTAATCTCAGGAACCGTAGTACTGCTCTTTTTGTTGATGGATTGGGAAACTCCCCAATTATCCTTGTTTTTGCATCCCGTGGGCCATTTGTCCATGTCCAATAACATGGCCCAGGAAGGTGACTTGGGCTTTGGCAAATTCATTTTTAGCCAGGCTTATCACCAAGCCTGCCTGTCTTCCAAATTTGATCGATAAATGTTATAAATGTTCCTTCCGTGTGTGACTAAAAATCACCAGGTCATCGATATATATATGACACAGTTGGGTAGTCCGGCAACGACCTTATTGGTTAGTCTCTGAAATGTGGCTTCCGCATTTTTCATGCCAAATGGCATGATTTTAAACTGATACAGTCCATTCAGCGATACGAAAGCTGTTTCTGACAAAGATACCTGACAGTATCCTCTGAGCAAGTCCAACTTAGAAATGAAAGTTGCTTATCCCACCTTCTCAACAGAGTCTTCCAAACATGGAATCAGATATGCATCAGTTTTCGTAACTGAATTGACTTTGTGACAGTCCACACATAACCGCTGGGTACCGTCTGGTTTTGGCACCATTACTATGGGTGAGCGCCACTCACTGTAACTTACTTTGATTATGTTATCTTGGAACGGGCATTCAATCTACTTTTGAACCTCTGCCAACTTTAGAGGGTTATACCTATAAGGATGTTGCTTAATCAGAACAGCATCTCCTACATCTCCTTCATGCATAATTAGGTTAGTACCTCGCAGGGATACATTCAGATTATTTTTCTGTGTATGCCTTTTGAAACAATTGCTTTAAATTTTCATATTTTTGCTGCAGCTCAGTTAATGTATCTGAGCTAAAGATGTCTGCTTTGTCACCTATCTGCTCTTGGTTTGTATAAACTATCTGATCAAACAGGGTCTCTGCTAATTCAACTTCAACTTTCTTATCTGTACTCTTTGATCTCTCCTGTTTCAGCTAGTTACTTTATGACGTTGTTACTACACAGTCAGGAAAATTCCCAGGATATATGTCCTGCAATAAGTCAGTTGCATGAGTCTCCATTGATAGCACTACTACCAGTAAATCAGCTATATCATTAGCAAGGACAACCTGTATTCCTGGAGCTGAGGGTTTGTCCAGCACTCCTACCACAAATTCTCCACCCTTATCTGGATACTCTAACCTCACTAATAGGGTGTTTCTTGTCTCACTGTGAATTCCCATTACCAGTACCTTTTCTGGAAATAGTCCTTCAGAAGTACACATCTCCTCACCTTTAATCAACACACAGTGAGATGATCCTGTGTCTCTTAATATTGTAACTTCTTTACCTGCTGCTCCTGGCCTATGCGAGTAAACTTTCCTTCGTAGGTATATGGTTTATGAAGACCTGGCACTTCCTGCTTAACCAACCTCCAGTCAGCCTGTACATTCTGGTGCAGCTTTCTAGCCTCCACTGTGCTTTCCATTACCACTCCAACAAAATTCACTGACTTATCCTGTTTTCCTACATCTGGCTTCCCAACGCTTTTCATAACCCAACAACAATGTAATTTCAAGGGACCTACTTTATTGCAGTGAAAACACCAGAGCTTTTTAACTTCTCTTTCTCCTTCAAAGGTTTCCTTGTTACCGTGTGGTAAGTTATCCTTATGATCTTCACCGAGATCTACCTGTCGCTTTCCTTGTGAGGATTTCTCTTTTCCTCAATTTTTATCCCTCACAGATTGAAATTGATTCTGGAAACCAAAATTTGCTTTCCGGACGAACTCATAATTATCAGCCATTTCAGCTCTCTTGCCGTTTTAACTCTCTGCTCTTCCACATGAGCTCTCACTACTTCAGGAAGTAAATTTTTGAACTCGTCCAAAATAATTGTCTCTCTAAGAGTGTCATAGGTTTGCTCTATTTTTAATGCCCTTATCCACCAATCAAAATTACTTTGTTTGATCCTTTCAAACTCAAGGTAGGTTTGACCCAGGGCCCCTCCTTAGATTACCAAAACATTGTCTGTCGGCTTCTGGCACAAACTCATTTGCACTTCAGATAGCTTTCTTCACCTTCTCACATGATACCTCCTTTGATAGTGATGTGAATACCTCACTAGCTCCGTTTGCTCATCCTCACTCTCCTCCTCACTAAGCTTACCTTCATCTCTAACTTTTTAAGCTGACGTTCCTGTCTAAGTGCCAGTTTATGAAGTTGAAACTCCCTCTCTTTCTTCCTTTCCTCTCTTTTCTCTCTCTTTCCTTTTCTCTCTCTTTCCTTTTCTCTGTCTTCTCTCTCCTTTTCTCTTTTCTGTGCTTTTAAACATAATTCCCTGTCTTTTGCCTCTCATTCAAGCTGCTTCATTCTGAATTTAATTTTAGCCATCTCTAAAGATTCTGAAGGAATTTCCAGCAATTCTAAATTCTGAGCTATTGCTGTAATTATATCTATTTTCCTCATGGAAGGAGGCAGCTCCAACCCCAGTTTGTCTGCTAATTCCAGCAGCTTAACCTTTCGTAAAATGGGTCCAGCAGCTTTTCCACACTACTGTTAAAACCTAACCCAAACCAGAGAAAGCTGAGCTGGGAGAATTGGCCACTCCCCTTTCATTGCACAAGTGCTTATTTTAATTTGAAAGCCGCCTGCCTGAGGCAGTATATATTAGCTATAAACAAATTGGCCCTAAAACCCTTCAATCCCCAGACTTTTCAGAGTCTGTGTCATTCACAACCTCGCTGAAAAAAAAAGCCAAGGACAGTGTAACCTGGTTAAAGGAGCAACTTCATCACAACTTGCTGACTTTTGCCAGCAATTTCTAATTTTGTTTCAGATCTCCAGCATCCACAGTTTTTTGTTTGATTTAAGGACATTAGTGTTTGACTTGTTCTGCTTCAGACTTGCTGTCTAACATTGAAGTAATTATGTACCTCAAAAGTTCAGTTTTGGATTTGATTTTATCCTTCCATGCCTCCAACCCTCTGAGATAGTATAGTATAGGATCTGTGGCTTTTATAAGCTTTCCAGATAGTTTACTTGATGTTCTAAATTTAGTATGGCAGAATATTCTTACATTTCTTCTAACCTGATTTATTGCATTCATTGTTCCCAATGTGGTCTCAACATCGGAGAGACTGAACCCAAACTCAGGAATTGGTTCAGGGAACATTTGTGGTCCATATGCCCCAATCAACCTCACCTTCCAGTTGCCATACATTTCTAGTTCCCCTCCCACTCCCCCAATGACATGTCCATCCTGGGCCTCCTTCACTGTTAGCACAGGACCACACACAAGCTGTAGGAAGAACACCTCATCTTCTGCCATGGAGCATACAATCATGCAGCCTTTACATAGAATTCACCAGCTTCTAAACTCCCCACCCTTCCACCTTATCCCAGGCCCAGGCCTCCCTCTCTATCCTGCCCCATTAACCTGACCCAACCTGTCCATCTTACTTCCCACCCATTTGCTCCACCCTGCCCACTGAGCAATCACAGCCACCTCCCACCTGCATCCACCTATCGCCATCCCACCCACCTTTCCCTCGCCCCACACTCCTCCCTCAATTTATTTCACAGCCCCCTTCCCTTCCCCCAGTCTTGATGAAAGGTTCTGACCTGAAACGTTGAAGCCCCTTCCCCTCTCTTGCTACCTGACCTGCTGTGCAGTTTTCCAGTTCCACTCTTTATCCACTCCGACTCTCCATCTTCTGCAATTCCCACTATTTCCAGGTTCTAATTTTACCTTAACTTTTCTACTATAATCATCATTGTCTCTCACCACTCTCACGGTCTTCCCCTGGACAATATCTTTGCTAGGCTGGATTTTCTTTTAAAACATTAAGAACTGCCTTACTGTACTTTACCTTAATAAATTCTTTCTTGCTTGTTTCTGAAGTATAGAATATTTGCAGCTACATTTTGGTTTCACACTTCTTTCCTGTCTTGTGTATAATGGCATCATCATCATGATTTGTTGTTTTTTCTTATTTTTAGTTGCCTTTTCTTGGAACGGCACTTGCCTGCTTGGTGCACAATTAAATTGATTTTTTTAAAAATTCTGTTTGAGAGTTGCTCAGTAGTTCCTTGAACTTTGTTCAATTCTTTTGCCTTGAAGTCTGAGAGTGCTGGATTAGAATTTCCTTCACAGACCACTGTGTCTTTCTGTTGCACCCTGAATATAAATCCATTTTGTGTCAAAGTTTGCGAATGACAATAAGATGAGTGGTAGAGCAAGGTTTACAGAGGACTGTGAAGGGCTTATGCTCGAAACGTCGAATTCTCTATTCCTGAGATGCTGCCTGGCCTGCTGTGCTTTGACCAGCAACACATTTGCAGCTGTGATCTCCAGCATCTGCAGACCTCATTTTTTACTAAAGGGACATAGATAGTTTAAGTGAGTGGACAAAGATCTGGTAGATGGAGTTCAATGTTAATAAATGTGAAGTCATCCATTTCGATAGGAATAACAGTAAAAATGATAAGAAATTGTAGCATACTGCTGTGCAAAGGGACCTGGGCGTCCATGTGCATGAATCACATAAGATTGGTCTGCAGGTACAACAGGTAATTAAGAAGGCAAATGGAATATTGTCCTTCATTGCTAGAGGGATGGAGTTTAAGAGCAGAGGTTATGTTGTAGCTGTACAGAGGCCACACCTGGAGTACTGTATGCAGTTTTGGTCTCCTTACTTAAGAAAGGATGTACTGGTACTGGACGGGGTGCTGAAGAGGTTCACATGGTTGATTCCACAGTTGAGGGGCTTGGCTTATGAGGAGAGACTGAGTAGACGGGAGTATATTCATTGGAATTTAGAAGAATGAGGAGGAATCTTATAGAAACATACAAAATTATGAAGGGAATAGATAAGATAGGCATAGAGAGGATGTTTTCACTGGCAGGTGAAATTAGGACAAAAGGGCATAGCCTCAAAATTAGAGGGTGCAGATCAAGGACTGAATTGAGAAGGAACTTCTTCACCCAGAGGGTTATGAATCTATGGAATTCTCTGCCCTGTGAAGTGGTTGAAGCTTCCTCAGTAAATGTTTTTAAAGCTAAGATAGATAATTTTTTGAACAGTAAATGAATTAAGGATTATGGTGAGAAGGGGGGTAAGTGGAGCTGAGGCCATGAAAAGATCAGCCATGATTTTATTGAATGGGGAGCAGGCTCAAATGGGCAGATGCAGGAAAATCCATGTTTTGGGCAAAAGCCCTTTCCTGAAAGACTTTCACCAGAATGTTGATTTTCCTGCTCCTCAGATGCTGCCTGACCTGCTGTGCTTTTCCTGCACCACTCTAATCTAGACTCGAATCTACAGCAGCTGCAGTACCCATTTCTGCCTCAAAGGGCCAGATGGCCAACTCCTGCTCTGAATTCTTATGTTCTTATGTAAGAAACTTTTGTTGTGAAAAGAGGTTGCAGAAACTGGGAGTGTTTTGAGAGTAGAGAAGGTTAAGTGTTCAAAATTGTTGACAGTTTTGATACAGGAAATAAACCATCAATAAGCACCATACTAGGTAACATCATCAGTGAGCCTCCGGAGAAGCGTTGGTATTATTCCCGCTTTCTATTTGTGTTTAGGTTTCTTTGGGTGTTTACTGATATCATTTTTGGTTCTTTTCCTCAGCGGATGGTAGATGGTGTCCAAATCGATGTGTTTGTTGATTGGGTTTCAGTTAGAATTCGATGCTTCTAGGAATTTTCATGCAGTTCTCTGTTTGGTTCATTCTAAAATGGATGTGTTGTCCCAGTCAACGTGGTGCCCTTCCTTGTCTGTATATAAGGATACTAGCGAGAGTGGGTCATGTCTTTTTGTGGCTAGTTGATGTTCATGTATCCTGGCAGCTAGGTTTCTGCCTGTTTGTCCAATGTAGTGTTTTGTTACAGTCCTTGCAAGATATTTTGGAAATGATATTTGTTTTGCTTGTTGTCTGTACAGAGTCTTTTAAGTTCATTAGCTGATGTTTAAGTGTGTTGGTAGGTTTGTGGGCCACCATGACTTTAAGAGGTCTGAGTAGTCTGGCAGTTCATTCAGCGATGTCTTTGATGTAGGGTAAAGTGGCTAGGGTTTCTGGGCACGTTTTGCTGCTTGTTTGGGTTTGTTGCTGAGAAATGCTGAAACCGAACCTTCTAGCTCAGCGAGCAAACTCACATCTAGAACCTCAACCTAAGCAACAAATCTTTTGAAAACTCATTAGAGAATACTGAGTTCCTGTATGTCCTTGGGTTATATTTGTCCAATTTTATCAACTCCTCATAACAGGTGTCAAAATCTCTGCAGTTCAGTAGTTCTTAAACATCTGTTTTATAGCATAATTTAATATAGATGCATAATACTTTTGAAAGTGATAATATTTAAATATTATCAGCTGTAAGGATTCTATGATTCTCTGATTATTGGGATAATCTCATTGCCATGAGCTTTTGGAAGACCAGAATACACAAGCTGTGGAAACCGAGGTTAAGATAGAAACACATTTGATGATCTGCACTGACACAATGGGCAGAAGTGTCATTTAAAAAAGGGGGCGGCATGGTGGCTCAGTGGTTAGCATTGTTGCCTCTCAGCACCAGGGACCCGAGTTTGATTCCTGCCTTGGGCAACTGTCTGTGTGGAGTTTGCACATTCTCCCCCTGTCTGTGTGGGTTTCCTCTCACAATCCAAAGATGTGCTGGTTAGGAGAATTGGCCATGTTAAATTGCCCATTGTGTTCAGGCATTGTAAGTTAGGTGCATTAGTCTGGGGTAAATGTAGAGTAGTAGGGGAATGGGTCTGGGTGGGTTACTGTTCAGTGGACTTGTTGGGCCAAAGAGCCTGTTTCCACACTGTAGGGATTCAATGATTCTATAACTGGACTAGCCAGATTTTCAGCTGTTTGGCAGAAGAACTAGAGCTATTGAGATGAAATTATATTTTAACCTAGCACGTTGTAATTTGCATACACAGTTTGAAAGGCTGGTGGATTCAGTGGAAATATTAAAAGAAATTCTGATAAGTGTTTGAAAGGACTTAGAACATGGGGCTGTGAAGACAGAATAGAGGAGTGTGATTAACTGTACAACTCTACCATGAGCTGACTTAGATATAAGGGACCAACTGGCCTACTTCGCTGTTCTGTCATTGTATAATTCTACAATTTTGGCATCCCCTCACATATAAATCACCTTCTTCTGCGTCTCAGCGCCCAGTCATCTTTCTTGATACAGTATCTGTTGTCAGATTCTGTTTACCCTCTAATTTGATACCCACAGGTCAGAGCTAAAATGAAGTTCAACTCACATTCAAGAACTCCATGTAATCTTGTGATGTAATGTTATTCTCAGAACTTTTTTTTCATGTGTCTTTGCACGTGGAAAATTCCTAAGACAGCCGTAATTTCCTTCTAAAATATACTTATCAGTAACAGTATCTATTTCCAAATCGTACACCATGTACTATAAATAGAGGTCAAACCTTCCATATGTCGAGTAAGCCACCTGTTGACTTTTGACTTGTAGGGTATTGACGTAAGCTTGGCATCAATTTGTGAAAAATGCAGTGAGGTTCAACATTCCTTTTGCCCTGGTTTGAGGCCTGAAATAAGCAGCATGCTAGGAGCATAGGCTCAAAGCTAAGGACATAATGGCTCACCTGAAGGTGGGTTTCAGGCTTCATCAGCAAATGCTGGTCAGCTGCAAATGCCAATGAGGTGACCGAGGCAACTTAGCAGTTCCACAAGGATAAATATGGGCTGTTCCAAACCTCCAGTCAGTCAGGGAAGGGGAAGATGATTGGAATGGTGGCTGAATGAGCATCAGCGACAGTCTACACGACTGCACAGTTGTTCTATCCACTTCCACTGTCAGATAAGGTTTTTAAAATTGTTTGGTGGTAGTCTTTAACCTCCTCCTTAAGGGCTACTGAATAGTTCAGCTCAGGTCGGCTGAACCGGAATAATGGGAGATCCCAATCCCAGCAGTTTAGTGAAATGGCAAGCAAGTGATCCACATTCTAGTCAGTGAGGCTCACCAGAGAGCTTGAAACAGGCATTAAAGAGCCTACTTTTTGCACAGACAATGGACCTGCTGCTTATCTAAGGCACAGGGCTTGGCTGCTTGGAAAAAGTGAAGACTGCAGATGCTGGAGGTCAGAGTCGAAAAATGTGGTGCTGGAAAAGCACAGCAGGTCAGGCTCTCTTGCTCCCCGGATGCTGCCTGACCTGCTGTGCTTTTCCAGCACCACACTAATTATCTGGGACCGATCACCAACTGCATGGTTGCAGCACTGAAAATGCACATTATCCAGTACCTATTTCCAACCTAGTATGTTTCTCTCCAAAGGAGTCCCAAAATTTAGTAACACTAGGGCACATCACTTATAAAACCATTCTACAGGTCTCAACCGTTGGGTACGAGAGTTCACAGGGTGTGGGTTTTTTTTTCACATTAATCTCCTGTTTGGTCTTTGTTAGGGTAACAAAAAGTAATTCACAAACTTGTGATTTGCTATGCTACAATTATTTACCCATTTTTCGCTTCGATGTCTCGCTGCCTCAACCTCTCCTTCCAGCATAACATTCCTTGTTTCCGAGATTCTCTGCTCCGAAACAAGTCTACTTGAACACTTCCCTCATTTTCTTCAATGATAAGTTTAAGTTGACGGTTATTTGATTTCCACTCGATACGCCACTGCATCTTCCACCCGAGGTGATAGTAAGCGGAACTCTCCAAACAGCCTTACCTTTCCTATACTTTTTTTTACACAACGTACATTTCATACATATTTACAACCTCTTCAACACGAGGTAACCACAACTCTTGCAGTCTCATCAGTGGAGAACTCTCTGGTGAACCTCACTGACTAGAATGTGGATCGCTTGCTGGCTATTTCATTAAACTGCTGGGATTGGGATCTCCCATTATTCCGGTTCATCAACTTGGGTGAATCGAACAAATCCAGCCAGACCCACGTATTGTAACGCAGTTCAGTATCTTAGTTCCAAATAAATTGTGGCAACCCCTTCGCCATTCATCCTTTTTGAATGGCACACAAGATTACATTACTGTCAAAAGAACTGTTGGATTATCAGTGGATGTCCAAGTATGGATCATCATTAGGATGTGAGCTCTAATAGTTTATCTGGGACTGAAAACTTACCTCATTCACTTCTCAAACTGCAGGTCTCCCTGGTGCACCTCTCCCTCAATGGCTGCTCAAAGCAAGTAACATTTCATTGACTTTCAGGTGCACGGAAGACGACGCCGCCATCTACCAAGTGTCTGCCACAAACTCAAAGGGGATTGCCATCTGCTCCTCGCTCTTACAAGTGGGCTCGCTCACGGCGGCTCAGGTCAGAGAAAAAATGATGCAGGAGTTCAGGGCAAGGAACGAAGCCAAGAAGGCGCCAGAATCGGATGGCCCGATTAGCTGGGAGTGCCTTCCAAACCCCGCTCAGGGCGCGTCCTCCAGCGAGCGGCAGGGAGGGTTTACCCGGGGCCGCCAAATGGACGGACTGACCGAGACCGGCCTCCCAAATCCGGGCAGGAGGCGAGAGCAGGGAGAGGGCGCACGGAGTGCCCTCCCAGCGGGAGACAGGCAACGCACGGGCTCAGGGAGAGAGCCCGCGATGGACGAGGCTTCCCCCGGGGGCGCCGAGGACGAGTACTACTTGGAGTTTCTGGTGTGTTCGGATGTGCTGGGGGACGAGGACAGGGCGCGGTGGGAGCACCGCCTGTGCAGCCCGGCTCCGCTCCTCCTGCCCGGGACCCAGGGAGAGGCAGGGACCGCCGGGGCAGGCAGACCGACAGCAGCTGCCAGCCGCCTGCCCGGCTCCATCCTTCCAGCCGCTGGCGGCTCGGCTCCTTGGCAGCCCTCTCCGCCACCCCCAGCAATGGGCACCAGCCCTGGGGGACTCCGCCGCCCTGACAGCCCGCTCTCCCCAGAACACCAGCAGCATCCTGTCAGACCTCCACCCTCCCCGGGAAAGAACTCAACTCCACCTGCAGAGCAAGGAGCTGGAGGGGGGCCAGCAGGAGTGCAACTGGGTTTTGAGGACAACACCGACCATTGGACAGTCAGGGTAAGTTCATCAACCTCGAACTCTTTGCTCTGTACATGAACAGCCGATGTAACCACAGGACCATTTATCCCCTTTTTGGGATGTTGCACTTCAGGCTGACCTGCTGTCAAATGATCAGTGTAAATGATCACCGATGAGAGGGGAGCTCTGTACTTCAGGAGGGATGTATTTAGTGATGCACATTATTCCACCTAAGAAATTAAGAGTTCAAATCACTAACACTAACTTGTGGATGAGTAGATTTAAGGTTGGAATTACCGTTGGGCAAGTGCATTCCAATTAAATGTGTAGGTAATGAAAATGTTATCCAGTAAAAGTGTAGCATTATAAATGTCTTTCCAGAGGTTCAGTAGGAGTATTCTACATGGCACAATAAATATGCCTCTGCCAAACCGGTTCATCCAGGTGTTTATGCCCCACTTAATTTTCTCATCTGAACTTAGTGCAATTCTCTGTTCCTTGCTCTCATACAGCTACTTACAGAGTCATAGAGATGTACAGCATGGAAACAGACCTTTCGGTCCAACTCATCCATGCCGACCAATGTAGTCCCATCTGCCAGCACCCGGCTCATATCCATCAAAGCCTTCCTATTCATATACCCATCCAAATGCCTTTTAAATGTTGAAATTGTACCAGCCTCCACCACTTCTTCTGGAAGCTCATTCCATACACGTACTACCTTCCTCATAAAAAAGTTGCCCCTTTGGTCTGTTTTATATGTTTTGCTCTCACCCTAAACCTATACCCTCTAGTTCTGGACTCCCACACCCCAAAGAAAAGACATTGTCTATTTATCCTATCCATGCCCCTCATGATTTTATGAACCTCTATAAGGTCATCCCTCAGCCTCCAATGCTCCAGGGAAAACAGCCCTAGAATACTCAACCTCTTCCTATAGCTCAAATCCTCCAACCTTGGCAATATCCTTGTAAATCTTTTCTGAACCCTTTCAAGTTTCACACCATCTTTCTGATAGGAAGGAGATCAAAATTGCAGGCAATATTCCAAAAGTGGCCTGACCAATGTCCTGTACAGCCGCAACATGACCTCCCAACTCCTATACTCAATACTCTGACCAATAAAGGAAAGCATACCAAACGCCTTCCTCACTATCCTATCTACCTGCATCTCCACTTTCAAGGAGTTGTGAACCTGCACTCCAAGATCTCTTTGTTCAGCAACACTCCCTAGAACTTTACAATTAAGTGTATAAGTCCTGCTAAGATTTGCTTTCCCAAAATGCAGCCCTCACATTTATCTAAATTAAACTCCATCTGCCATTTCTCAGCCCATTGGCCCATCTGATCAAGATTCTGTTGTAATTTGAGGTAACCTTCTTCGCTGTCCATTACACCTCAATTTTGGTGGCATCTGCAAACTTATTAACTGTACCTCTAATGCTCACATCCAAATCATTTATGTAAATGATGAGAAATAATGGACCCAGCACCAATCCTTGTGGTACTCCACTGGTCACAGGCCTCCAGTCTGAAAATCAACCCTCCACCACCACCTTCTGTCTTCTACCTTTGAGTCAGTTCTGTATCCAGATAGCTAGTTCTCCCTGTATTCTGTGAGATCTAACTTTGCTAACCAGTCTCCCATGTGGAACCTTGTTGAACACCTTACTGAAGTCCAAATAGATCACATTTACTGCACTGCCCTCATCAATCCTCTTTGTTACTTCTCCAAAAATCTCAATCAAGCTTGATTTCCCAAAAGCCATGTTGACTATCCCTAATTAGTCCTTGCATTTCCAAATACATGTACATCCTGCCCCTCAGGATTCCCTCCAACAACTTGCCCGCCATGGACGTCAGGCTCACTGGTCCATAGTTCCCTGGCTTATCCTTATCAACTTTCTTAAACAGAGGCACCACATTAGCCAACCTCCAGTCTTCCAGCAACTCACCTGTGACTATCGATGATACAAATATCTCAGCAAGGGGCCCAGTAATCACTTCCTTAGCTTCCCACAGAGTTCTAGGGTAGACCTGATCAGGTCCTGGGGATTTATCCACTTTTATGCATTTCAAGACATCAGGCACTTCCTTCTCTGTAATATGGACATCTTTCAAGATGCCACCATCTATTTCCTTTTGTCTAACATTCTCTTACGTGTCAAAATTAGAGTGGTGCTGGAAAAGCACAGCAGGTCAGGCAGCATTCAAGGAGCAGGGAAATTGACATTTTGAGCAAAAGCACTTCATCAGTCATTCCTTTTGCCCGAAATGTCGATTTTCCTGCTCCTTAGATGCTGCCTGACCTGCTGTACGTTTCCAGCACTATTCTAATTTTGACTCTGATCTCCACCATCTGTAGTACCCACTTTTGCCTTTTCTCTTAAATGTATCTATACTGTGCACCTCAGCCATACCCTGTGGTAGCTATAAGACCATAAGAAATAAGAAGAGAAGTAGGCCACTCAGCCCCTCAAGTCTGCTCCTTCATTCCATAAGATTATGGCTGCTCTGACTTTCCTGTAATCTTGATTCCCCTACTGATCAAGAATCTATTTATCCCAGCCTTAAATATACACAAAGAATGTGCCCCCACAGTTCTCTGTGGCAAGGAACTCCAAACACTTACAATCCTCTGAGAGAAGAAATTTCTTTTCATCTCATATTTTACATTGGTGCCCTTCAATACTGAGACTATGCCTCCTGGTCCAAGACTTTCTTCCCATGAGGGGAAACACCTTCACAGCATTTACCCTGTCAAGCCCCTTAAGAATCCTATATGTTTCAATGAGATCACTTCTCGGTCTTCTGAATTCCAGTCAGTTGAGTCCTGATGAACCTTTGCTCGTAAGACAATCCTTATGACCATTCTCTGAACTGCCTCCAATGAAGGAATATATTTCCTTAAGTAAGGGGACCACAACTGCTCACAATAATCCAGACATGGTCTCATCAGCACCTTGTACAGTTGCAGTAAGTCTTCTCTATTCTTATAATCCAGCACCCTTGAAATATCAGCTAACATACCATTAACCTTCCTCATTAGCTGCTGGACCTGTGTGTTAGCTTTCTTTGTTTCATGCATAAGTGCTCCAGCCGCTTTCTGCAGTTTTTCTCCATTTGAATAATACTTTGTTGTTTTGTTCTGTCTTCCAAAATGAACAACTTCACATTTTTGCACATTATACTTCATTTGCTAACTTTTTGCCAAATTGCTTAATCAATCAATATTTCTCTGTAAACTGTTTCTATTCTCTAGCAGCCTGCCCTTCCAACTATTTTGGTGTCGTCTGCAACTTTGGCTATAGTACATTTGCTTCCATTCTCCATATCATTCATGTGTACTATAAACAGCACTGATCCCTGTGGAACACCATTGGTTACAGGTCACCAACCTGAAAAGGAATCCCTTATCCCCATTCACTGTTTCCTGCCCATTTATCAATTCTCAATGCCCATTGTACAACTTCCATCACTAAAGGCTTTTATTTTATGATTTAACACTTTGTGAGGTAGCAAGTTCAACATTCTCACTAGCCTTTGAGAGAAGATTAGAATTCCTGTTGGATTTCTTGGTGACTACCTAACCTGGCTTTCCAAAAGAGAAAACAGTCTCTCTGTATCCCATCCATCGAAATCTGTCATAATCTTGACCTTTCACCCACAATCCTCAGTCAGACAACCAATTGGTACAATAGGATTATATAAATCTCTCCCAGAATTTCCTATAGCTTTGTTCTATCCAGGCATAGTTCACCGATTTTGGAATCCTATCATATTTGCTAATGCCCCATGTTCCTGACGAAGTGAGTGAGTTGGGATGGTATGCCTGGTTGGATCCCACCTTTGTTGGCCAGTGAAAACCTTCACTCAATGTGCCATGAGTATCTGTGGCAATCATGCAAATGTTTGATTCTTCAGTTCATGTCTTAAGACAGATAGAGTTGGGTGCTAACAACAATGCCATAGAGTCAGAGATGTACAGCACAGAAACAGATACTTCAATCCAACTCATCCATGCCAACCAGATATCCTAATCTAGTTCCTTTTGCCAGCACTTGGCCCATGTTGCTCTAAAACCTTCTTATTCATATATGCATCAAGATGCCTTTTAAATATTGCAATTGTCCCAGCCTCCACCACCTCCTCTGGCAAAATCACCCTCTGTGTGAAAACTTTGCCCCCTAGATCCCTTTTAAATCTTTCCTGTCTCACCCTAAACCTATGCCATCTAGTTCTGGACTCACCCACCCCAGCAAGAAGACCATTACGTTTACCCTGTCCATGCCCCTCATGATTTTATAAACCTCTGTAAGATCACCCCTCAGTCTACGATGCTCCATGGAAAACAGCCCCAGCCTATTCAGCTTCTCCCTATAACTCAACCCTCCAACCCCGTCAACATCTTTATAAGTCTTTTCTGAAGCCTTTCAAGTTTCACAACATCCTTCCTATAGGAGGGAGACCAGAGTGCACAAAATATTCCAAAAGTAGCCTAACCAATGTCCTGTACAGCAGCAACATGACCTCCCAACTCCTACGATCTCACCAATAAAGGAAAGCATACCAAATGCCTTTTTCACTATCCTACCCATCTGCGACTCCACTTTCAAGGAATTATGAACCTGCAGTCCAAGGTCTCTTTGTTCAGCAACAATCACTAGGACCTTACTATTAAGTGTATAAGTGTTGCCTGGTTTGCCTTTCAAAAATGCAACACTTCACATTTATTTAAATTAAACTCAATCTGTCACTCCTCAACCTATTGGCCCATCTGATCAAGATCTCATTGCACTCTGACCTTCATAACTTTCTTCGTTGTCCACGACACCTCCAATTTTTGTGTCATCTGCAAACTTGCTAACTATACTTCTCATGTTCACATCAAAATCATTTAGATAAATGATGAAAAGTAGTGGACCCAGTCAATGCTTGGTAGCTTGCAGAACTTCCAGCTCAGCTGTGAGACACAAAAGGGGCATGCTGACGATGGGTCAAAGGTTGAGAATTCCTGTTGACTCGCCAAAGCTCATTCACCATCTGCGAAGAAAAAGTCAAGAGTGTGAATGGATACTCTCCACTATACCAGATGAAGATGTTTCCAATACATCCAATAAACTCAACAAAATCCAGAAAGAAGCAATTCAGCCTTTCCTGGTTGCTTGCAGTGCAAGTATGTTCTTCCTTAAGTAAAGAAGCCAGAACTGAATTACAGAATCAGAATTTCTACAATGCAGAAAATATCCAAATTTCCCTCCATGTTTGCACTAACTCATCCATGTGATCATTTTGACAAATTGCCATTCTCCTTCCTTTACTTATTGAGCCTACACATTAGGTGATTATTTGAATAGAAATGATGCCCTCTTCAACGCCCTATTTGAACTGCCTCCACCATACTACTGGGAAGTTCATTTAAGACCATAATCACATGGTTTGTGAAAAAATTTTTTTTCGCATTTGCTTATTTTGCCAATTATTTAAATCTCTGCCCTCTTGTTTTTTTATGTGCATTCTGCCCAGATTCTTCATGATTTAAAAACTTCAATCATATCTCCTCTTAGCCTACTAGAACAATAGATCCAAATTCTCCAATATGTCTCCAAAACTGAAGTTTCTCATTCCTGGAACCATTCTTGTGAACCTCTCTAGATTCTATCCAGTGCATTCACATCATCTCCAAAGTGTGGTGCCCAGAACTATGCAGTTGAGGTCTAACAAATATCTTATATGGCTTCAACATAACCTTTTCCTCTTCAAGAAATCATGGATGATCTGATAATCCTCCACCTCACTTCCCCACCTTTTCCACATAACCCTTGATTTCCTAACTGATAAAAAAAAACTGTCTACCTCAACCTTGAATGTACTTAATGACCCAACCACTACAGCCACTGTGGGAAAGAATTTTGTAAATTCGCTATCCTCTGAGAGAAAAAAAGTTCTTCTCATCTATCTTAAAAAGGCAACTCCTTATTCTGAGATTATGCCTTTTGTTCCTAAACCGTCCCACAAGGGAAACAACCTTTCTGCATCTAACCTGTCATGTCATCAACTCATTACTGATTAAATATCCAGCTATTACTTTTATAAATTTCCTTAAAGCCTCTGAATTCACTGACTCTGGGGGTAATGAATTCCATAGATTCACAACCCTTTGAGAGAAGCAATTTCTCCTTGTCACTGTTTTACATCTGCTATCTCTTATCCCAAAATTATGATCTCTGTACACTGTACTCCTGCTGTGTTCTGACTAGTGTCTAGTATAGCTTTAGCAAGATCTTCCTATTTTTATAATTCATTCCTTTTGAAGTAAATGCTGACTCTGCTTGGTCATATTAAATGCCCTTCTCTTCAATGCCTCCATTAAACCCATCACCAGCACTTTCCCACTTCAGTTTCTAACCACTTGGTATGTGAAAAATTTCTCCCCATGTCTGCGTTAATTCTTTTACCAATTATCTTAAATATGTGTCTCCTTGTTATCAATCATTCTATCAATGGGAACAGTTCTTCCCATATCTACTCTTTCTCGGCATAGAGTTATGGAGGTGTGCAGCACAGAAACAGACCCTTCGGTCCAACTCACCCACGCTAACCAGATATCCCAAATGAATCTAGTCCCATTTGGCCCATATCCCTTTAAACCCCTTCTATTCATGTTCCCATTCTGATGCTTTTTAAATGTTGTAAATGCACCAGCCTCCACCACCTCCTCTAGCAGCTCATTCCATACATGCACCATCCTCTGCGTGAAAAAGTTCCCCCTTATGTCCCTTTTAAGTTCTTCCCCTCTCACCTTAAACCTATGCTCTCTAGATTTGGACTCCCCTACCCTGAAGAAAAGCCTTTTCACCCTATCCCCCTCATGATTTTATAAGCCTCCAATACTCCAGGGAAATTAGCCCCAACCTATTAAGCCTCTCTCTATAGCTCAAACTGTCCAACCCTGGCAATATCATTGCCAATCTTTTTTGAGTCCTTTCATGTTTCACAGCATCTTTCCTATAGCAGGGAGATCAGAATTGAATGCAGTAGTCCAAAGGTGGCCAGACCAATGTCCTGTAAAGCTGCTATATGACTTTCCAACTCCTATACTCAATGCACTGACCAATAAAGGCAAGCTTACCAAACGTCTTCTTCATTACACTTAATGCTTTTGAATATCTCTATCAAATCTCCTCTCAACCTTCTGTTAGGACTGTATATTGGGCAGCATGGTAGCTCAGCAGTTAGCACGGCTGCCTCACAGCAGTAGGATCCCAGATTCGATTCCAGCCTTGGGTGACTGTCTATGTGGAGTTTGCACATTCTCCTCATGTCTGTGGGTTTCCTCTGGGTGCTCCAGTTTCCTCCCACAGTCACAAAGATGTGCAGGTCAGGTGAATTGGTCATGTTAAATTGACCGTGGTGTTAGGTGCATTAGTCAGAGGGAAATGGGAGGGTGGGTTACTCTTCAGAGGATCGGTGTGGACTTGTTAGTCTGAAGGGCCTGTTTTTACACTGGAGGGAATCTAATCTAATATATAGAAGCATGAATAAGTCAGCCACCCTGCTTTCAATCATGTCAGATCATCTACATCAGTACTATTTTTCTGGGCTATCCCCATTTTCCTGGATGTCATTAATATGTCTTTAACATTTTCAGTGAGTGAGCTTACACAGCTCCCTGGGGCAGAAAATTTCAAAAATTCACTATCCTTCACATGAATGCATTCCTCTTCTTCACACTGCTAAGTGATACCCCTTAATTTGAGACTGTCCCTTGGTTTAAGACTTGCCTCATATGGGGGAAGCATCCTTTCAGTACCTACCTTTTCTAGCCCGTTCAATGGGTCCAACTCTCATTCTCCTAAACTCTAGATATAACTAACTTTATATTTTGAATATAATTTTCTTCAAGGAAAACTGTTCCAACTTTTTCAATCTATCTTCATAATTGTACTTCCTCAATCCTGGAACCATACACTTAAATCTCTTTTGCACTTATCATTCCTAAAGTATGGTGACCAGAAATGAGACAATAATCTAGCTGAGACCAAATCAGTGTTCTATTCAAATTTGACATCACTTCCTTTATTTCTTAGTCTGTGCCCCATTAATAAAATCTATGATGCTATATGCTTCCCTTTGTTCCTGCAGAATTTTATATACTTTATCTTACGACCATAAGTAAAAAGAGTAAATGTAAACCATTCACGCTATTGACTCTCCTCTGCCATTCAATGAGATCATGGTTGATCTGATAATCCTCCACTCCACTTTCCTGCCTTATCCCCTTAACCCTCAACTTTCTCAATGATTAGAAATCTGTGCATCTCAGCCTCCTCCAGAGGTTCCCAGTATTACAGAGGCTAGCCCTCAGCCACACAATATGACATCGAAAAATGACAGGAGGCACTGCAAAGGCTATAGGTCCTGATAACATTCCAGCAATAGTACTCAATACTTGTGTTCCAGAACTTACCACTTATCTATTAAAGTACAGCGAGAATACTGGCATCAGTTTGACAAAGTAAAAAACTTATCCAGGTAGTTCTGGTGCAAAGATAAACAAACTTAATTCAGATAATTATCAGGTAAAAGTGAGGACTGCAGATGCTGGAGATCAGAGTCTATATTAGAGTGGTGCTGGAAAAGCGCAGCAGGTCAAGCAGCATCCGAGGAGCAGGAAAATCGACATTGCCCGAAATGTCGATTCTCCTGCTCCTTGGATGCTGCCTGACCTGCTGTGCTTTTCCAGCACCAGTCTAATCTAGACTCAGATAATTACCACCCCATCAGTGTACTCTTGACCATCAATAAAATGATGGAAGGTGTCATCAACTGAGCTACCAAGCAGCAGTTGCTTAGCTATAACCTGCTCACTGACATTGGTTTGAGTTTTTTCAGAGTCCCTCACCTCTTGACCTCATTCCAGCCTGACTCAAAGGAGGTGAAGGTGCTAGCCCTTGACATCAAGGTCATGTTTCACAATCACCTGATGAAGGAGTGTCGCTCCGAAAGCTAGTGTGCTTCCAATTAAACCTGTTGGACTATAACCTGGTGTTGTGTGATTTTTAACTATGTTTCACCAAGTGTGGGATCAAGCAGATCTAACAAAATGAAATTAAAGGGAATCAGAGAGAAAACTCACCACTGTTTGGAGTTATACCGGATACATAGGAAAATGGTTGTGGTTGTTACAGGACAATCTTCTCAGCTCCAGAATATCTCTGTAGGAGTTCCTTAGGGTAGTGTCCTAGGCCCAGACATCTTTAGCTGCTTCATCAATGATCTTTCCTCCATCATAGATTGGGACGTTCATTAATGATTGTACAAGGTTCACCACCATTCATGTTGCCTCTGATACTGAACCAGTCCATGGCCAAATGCAACAAAATATGGACAAGATCCAGGAATAGGCTAACAAGTAGCAAGTAACATTTGTACCAGACAAATGCCAGGCAATGACCATCTTCAACAAGAGAAAATCTTACTATCACATTTATTGTCATTACCGTCGATGAATTCACCACTGTTAACCTTCTAGTGGTTTAAATGTCTGCAAACTGAACTGGAATAGCCATATAAATACTGTGGCTACAAGAGTAGGTCAGAATCCTGCAGTGAATAATTCACCTCCTGACTTCCTGATTCCCAACATCTGTTCATTACCTACAAGGCAAAAATCAAAAGCATGGTACAATATTCCCCAATTGTATGAATGAGTGCAGCTTCAACAATATTCAAAATACTTGACATCATCCAAAAAAAAGCAGCCTGCTTGATTGGCACCACATCTACAAACAGTTAAAATCCCTTACCATAACCACCCTATTATTCTTACAGATAGCTAAGATCTCCTTACAAGTTTGTTTCTCAATTTCCCACTGACTATTAGGGGGTCTATAATGAAATCCCAATAAGGTGATCATCCCTTTCTTATTACTCAGTTCAACCCAAATAATTTCCCTGGATGCATTTCTGGGAATTTCCTCCCTCATTACAGCTGTAATGCTATCCCTTATCAAAAACACCACTACACCTCCTTTCTTGCCTCCCTTTCTGTCCTTCCTGTAGCATTTGTATCCTGGAACATTAAGCTGCCAGTCATGTCCATCGTGGAGCCACGTTTCTGTAATTGCTATGATATCCCAGTCCCATGTCCATAACCATGCCCTGAGTTCAACAATCTTCTCTGTCCAGCCTCTTGCATTGAAATAAATGCAGTTTAATTTATCAGTCCTACCTTGTTCTCTGCTTTGTCCCTGCCTGTCCTGACTGTTTGACTCACTTCTTTTCTCAACTATACCAGTCTCAGATTGATCTCTTTCCTCATGATCTTCCTGGGTCCCACCCCACCACCTTACAAGTTTAAATCCTCCTGAGCAGCTCTAGCAAATCTCCGAACCAGTATATTAGTCCCCTTCCAATTTAGGTACAATCTGTCCTTCTTGTACTGGTCACTTATACACAAGAAGAGATTCCAATAATTCAAAAATGTGGATCCTTCCCCCACACACCAGCTCCTCAGCCATGCATTCATCTGCTCTATCCTCTTATTCCTACCCTCACTAGCTTGCAGCACTGGGAATATTCCAGATATTACTACTCTCGAGAATCTCCTTTATAAATTTCTGCCTAACTCTCTATATTCTCCCTTCAGAATCTAATCCTTTTCACTTCTTATATCATTGGTTCCAATGTGTACAATGACCTCCTGCTGGCACCTCTCCCCCTTGAGAACATTCTGCATCCTCTCTGAGACATTCTTGATTGTGGCACCAGGGAGGCAACACCCCATTCTGATTTTTCACTGCTGGCCACAGAAATATCTGTCTGTGCCTCAGAGTCCCTTAACACAATTGATCTCTTGGAACTCGACGTACCCTTCATTACATTAGAGCCAGTCTCGATACCACAACGTGGCTGTTTGTGCTACATTCCCCTGAGAATCCATCACCCCTACATTTTCCAAAACAGCATACTTGTTTGAAATGGGGATAACCACAGATGACTCCTGCACTAACTGCCTACTTGTCTTACCTTTCCTGGAGTTAACCCATGTATGTGACTGTATCTGCAACTTTTTTCCCTTCCTATAACTGCCACCCATCATGTCCCCTTGCTCTTGTAAATTCCTCATTGCTTCTAACTGTCCCTCCAACTGATCAATCCAATCTGATAGGATTCACAACCAATGACATTTATTGAAGATATAATCCTCAGTAACATGTAAACTCTCCCTAAACTCCCACATCTAACAAGAAGAGCATATCACTCTACTAAAGGCCATTTTTGCTTCTTCCAATCTACAGACCCAGAAAATAGCATTGTCTTATTCCTCTACAAAACACTGCTCCAGGTTAACTTAATACTTATGGCTTATATTTTTACATTTAATCAAGAGACATATTTCAATGAAACATATAATCAAGAAAGAACTGACTCTACTCACTACTGCAGACTTTCTTTAGGCCACAATTAAAAATATTCACTTATTTTACTGTGCTGTGACCTCTCTCAAACTGGTTCCTCCAAGATCAGTTGTAAATTTCACTGTTTTTTTATTTTCCTAGACGCACTCCGATGTCCAACAACACATGAATTCAAACAGCAAAAGCAGTAGCTGCATAAGTTCCTTGCTGTATCAGTTACAGTGTGGGTTTCTTTCTTTCTCTCTCTCTCTCTCTCTCTCCCTCTCCTGCACTAACCTCACTATGTGCTGTCTTTGTCTGATCTTCTCCCTTTTAAAAGTGCTGTTGTTTTGACTTTTTTTCTCCAAAGTTACAAAACAATGCAACAGCATATAAAACAGTAATTGCAGCACCTGGAATTCAAGGAAATCACCTCCAACACCTAAAATACCTCAAAAAAGGAACAGCCTGTTACCGCCAGAAATTTTTCCCGTCCTCCATCTTGCCAACCTCCATCTTGGAATACCCAGAATCCTGGAAATACATTCAGGGAAGTTATTTGGGTTAACTGAGAAATACGAAAGGGATGTTCACCTTATTGGGATTGTATTATAGACCTCCTAATAGTCAGAGGGAAATGCAGAAACAAATTTGGAAGGAGATCTCAGTTATCTGTAAGAATAATAGGGTGTTTATGGTAGGGGATTTTAACTTTCCAAACATAGACTGGGACTGCCATAGAGTTAAGGCTTTAGATGGAGAAGAATTTGTTAAATGTGTGCAAGAAAATTTTCTGATTCAGCTACTGACGTAGCTACCACAGAAGATGCAAAAATTGACTTATTCTTGGGAAATAAGGCATGGCAGGTGACTGAGGTGACAGTGGGGGAGCACTTTGGGGCCAGCGACCATAATTCTATTAGTGTTAAAATAGTGATGGAAGACGATACACCAGATCTAAAAGTTGAAGTTCTAAATTGGAGGAAGGCTGATTTGACGGTCTTAGGCACAAACTTTCAAAAGCTGATTGGGGGCAGATGTTCGCTGGTAAAGGGACAGCTGGAAAATGCCAAGCCTTCAGAAATGAGACAGTGAGAATCCAGAGACAGTATATTCCTGTCAGGGTGAAAGGAAAGGCTAGTAGATATAGGGAATGCAGGATAACTAAAGAAATTGAGGGTTTGGTTAAGAAAAAGAAGAAAACATATGTCAGTTATAGACAAGATAGATCAAATGAATCCTTAGAAGATATAAAGGCAGTAGAAGTATACTTAAGAGGGAAATCAGGAGGGCAAAATGAGGACATGAGATAGCTTTGGCAGATAGTGTTAAGGGGAATCCAAAGGGTTTTTACAAATACATTAAGGACAAAAGCGTAACTAGGGAGAGAATAGGACCCCTGAAAGATCAGAAAGGTGGCCTTTTTGTGGAACCAAAAGAGATGGGGAGATACTAAACAAGTATTTTGCATCAGTATTTACCCTGGAAAAGGACATGGAAGATGTAGAATGTAGGGAAATAGATGGTGACATCTTGAAAAATGTCCAGATTACAGAGGAGGAAGTGCTGGATATCTTGAAATGCATAAAGGTAGATAAATCCCCAGGACCTGATCAGGCGTACCCTCGAACTCTGTGGGAAGCTAGGGAAGTGATTGCTGGGCCTCTTGCTGAGATATTTGTATCATCGATAGTAACAGGTGAGGTGCCGGAAGACTGGAGGTTGGCTAACGTGGTGCCACTGTTTAAGAAAGGTGATAAGGACAAGCAAGGGAACTATAGACCAGTGAGCCTGACCTTGGTGGCGGGCAAGTTGTTGGAGGGAATACTGAGGGACAGGATTTACATGTATTTGGAAAGACAAAGACTGGTTAGGTATAGTCAACATGGCATTTTGCATGGGAAATCATGTCTCACAAACTTGACTGAGTTTTTTGAAGAGTAAAAAAGACAATTGATGAGGGCAGAGCGGTGGACATAATATATATGGACTTCAGTAAGGCGTTCGACAAGACTCCCTATAGGAGTCTGGTTAGCAAGGTTAGATCACATGGAATACAGGGAGAACTCGCCATTTGGATAGAGAACTGGCTCAAAGGAAGAAGACAGAGGGTGGTGGTGGAGAATTGTTTTTCAGACTGGAGGCCTGTGACCAGTGGAGTACCACAAGGATCAGTGCTGGGTCCACTACTTTTCATCATTTATATATATGTTGTAGATGTGAGCACGAGAGGTATAATTAGCAAGTTTGCAGATGACATCAAAATTAGCGGTGTAGTAGACAGTGAAAAAGTTTACCTCAGATTACAACGGGATCTTGATCAGATGGCCAATGGGCTGAGAAGTGGCAGATGGAGTTTAATTTAGATAAATGAGGGGTGCTGCATTTTGGGAAAGCAAATGTTAGCAGGACTTATACACTTAACAGTAAGGTCCTAGGGAGTTTTACTGAACAAAGAGTACTTGGAATGCAGGTCCGTAGGCTCCTTGAAAGTGGAGTCGCAGGTAGATAGAATAGTTAAGAAGGCGTTTGGAATGCTTTCCTTTTGTTGATCAGAGTATTGAGTACAGGAGTTGGGAGGTCATGTTGTGGCTGTACAAGACAGTGAGTAGGCCACTTTTGGAATATTTCTTACAAATCTGGTTTCCTTCTTGTCAGAAAGATGTTGTGAAACTTCAAAGGATTCAGAAAAGATTTACAAGGATGTTGCCAGGTTTGGAGGATTTTAATTAGCAGGAGAGGTTGAATATTCTAGTGCTGTTTTCCCTGGTGCATTGGAGTGACCATATAGAGGTTTGTAAAATCATGAGAGGCATGGATAGGTGGGGGAGTCAGAACTAGAGGACATAAATTTAAGGTGAGAGGGGAAAGATATAAAAGACACTTAAGGGGCAACTTTTTTAACGTAGATGGTGGTATGTGTATGGAATGAGCTGCCAGAGGAAGTAGTGGAGACTAGTATGATTGCAATATTTAAAAGGCATCTGAATGGCTATATGAATGGGAAGAGTTTGGAGATATGGGCCAGGTGCTGGCAGGTGGAACTAGATTGGGTTGGGATAGCTGGTCGATATGGACGAGTTGGACTGAATGGTCTGGTTCCATGTTGTACATCTCTATGACTCTATGAGTAATTGCCCTCTACTACAGACACCCATAAACAGCAATGCATAAGATCCACAAGATGCACTGCAAACATTCATTAAGGCTTCTTCTTTCTCGTTTTCTCCCAGAGTCCAAAGATATGCATGTTCGGAAGATTGGCCATGTAAATTGTCCCATAATGTCCAGGGATGTGCAGGCTAGATGGATTAACCTGGGGAAATGAAAGGTCATAGGATAGAGGGTTGGGCCTAGATGGGATGCATTTCGGAGTGCAGTGTGGACTTGATGGGCTGAATGGCCTGCTTCTGCAATGTAGAAATTGTGATTCTTTGAGTGATATCATCGTTACAGCCATGGCATCATAGATCCACATGGTCATCTGTACCTGTAATTCACCAATCTTATCCATCACATTCCATGCATTCACATATATCCGCAGTTAATCTAATTTAAACTTTATTACTTTCTCCCTTAGTCAGAATCTCCCCAATAACTTACTAGTTCCTCTTTTTGTGCTTTTTGTCTGTCCCAGTATTCTGCTCTGTTGGATATTCTTGCCTAGTTCCCATACGGTGGGCAGTTAGTTTAAATCATTTCCAATAAAACAGCATATAACCCTGCAAGTAAATCAGCCTCAGTTTATTTAGATCTAAATATACAGCCTAAAATTGGGGAAAACGTTTCAGCGCTAAAGAAATGTAATTTTTGATCAAAAAGAAGAAATAAGTGCATAACTTGTTTGAAAAAATGATAGACATGTAAGTTACATAGGCAAAATTACAGAAAGTAAATGCAGAATAAATTATTGAAAATAGCACTATGGCATTCTGCTCAACATATTATAGTCATTCTTAGCATAGGAAGTTCACTAATGTTTATTGTAACACATACTTTTTCACTCTGTTCCTTGTAAATTTTACATTTCATCATCCTTGCTAATGTATACATTTGTTTTTCACAGGCTGAAATGCAACCTTTACTTTCAAAAGATGGAGAAATTAGTTTTATTAAAAAAGGCACAAGCTCAGCAATCTACAAACATGATCCCAGTGCTTGTCATGGCAAAAAGACAGATCTCTTGCTTTTGAACAAGTATGATTTGGTTCGATCTCATGAAGATAATTGTGACCACAAATCTGAATGTGGCAGACTCAGCACACACTGTAAGACCTTAAGTAATGCTCAGGTTGTAGACAATACAGCTTCACAAAGCAGTGCCTTTAAAGAAATGTATCATATTCAGGATAACAACCAATTACAGGAAAAAAAATTGTGTTTTATTACAAAGGATAATGAGTTAATGTGCAGAAGCAAAGAACATGAAGGAAGTAATAATGGCTACAAGGCAAAAACTGACTGCACTAGACCACTTATTGACTCTTCAATAAGAGATTATTGTATAGAAAATAAGAATTCAGAGCATTGTGAGAACTCTTCCATTTACGATAAAGAGCTGGGAACTTTAGAACAACCATCAGAACTATATACTCACAATGCAAATCTTCCATCATCAATCGTTTGTAATGATTCAAAGTCTGACATGTTCAAAATAGAAGACACATGTGGGTGCATAGATCTATACCTGGATATTCCACCAAGTTTAACTGTACCTGTTCAGATTCAGGATATTTCTCCATTATTGAACACTAGCTCCAATATATCCCTAGTTGATGGCTGTGGTTCAGAAAACAAATTCAATTCACCTTCAAATATTAGCACTAATAATGGTAATGATGGGCCCGCGCAAGCTACAGGCCAACTTCAAATCAACAAAAATTATGATAGTAAGTCCCATGAGATGGATGCATCTAGATATGAGTGTCCACATTTACACTCAAAGGTTGTTTGTCCAAAAGCAATGCTTCAAAATCTTAACTTACATAAAGAACCAGCTGATGAATTTGAGCAAACTGCATTAGAGAACAGAAAAAGTCAAGAAAGCGCTGTCAAAAGCCTCAGCCTTCCTCTCAATAGCACAGAAGGACAGGGCCAGATACAATGCAGTTTAAATGCTTCAGAAAATAAATTACATGAAGAAAATAGATCAACACATCAGTCAATGCAGTTGTTTGAAACAGCAGACATTGAAGCCCACAATAATAAAGCAGGATCAAGCTTTCAAGAAACTAGCAGATCTGTCATCTGTCAATTAGAGGAACAGCTGTCCATTGATCAACCTGTACTATTTGAAGATAATTTAGAAATCCGGTCCAATAAGCTGGTGTTCTTCAATAATAAAAGGGATGGCACAGATTGGCCATTACAGGAAATGGAATATAAAACAAATAGTACTGCTACTGAACCTTCAGTCATTGCTCATCAAGATTCTAACACATTCACACTTGTAGACAATGAGAAACTGAAAAATGATGAGCCATCTCCTTTTGAAAGTCTTTGTTGGAATAGCTCAAGAGACATTACTGAAGGCATCAATAATGAATATAATTCAGATGTGACATATGTTGAAATTGAAGGTCTTTGCAAAACAGAAAATAATGTTAATGATGAACACCTGCAGGATGTTTTTCATGATGAGAATATGAACCAGCAATTTTATCATTCTACAGAAATAGCCATGCCTCCTGTTAGTAATCGATCAACTGAATATGAGCATTTCATCTTACAGTCAAGAATTGTCCAACATCCAAATTCTGAAACTGTGCTGGATGATTTGGAAGATCATCTTATAGCACTTCAGTCCAACAATGAACCTGAAGTCGTGAAATTAGATGGCTTGCAATCATCAATGTCACATGCGACAGAACAATATCTTTCTCCTTTAGTAGAACAGAATCAACCAAGATTGATTAAGATTGAAGCTAACACTGCAGAGAACCTTATGGAGTATACGGAGTATCCTATCGCAAAAGAACAAAAATCATCGACAGTATGTATACCTATTTCTGACCAATCTTCCAGCCTTCAGGAAATATCCAGACCAGTTCAGAACTCAACAGAACATGTAGCTGAGATTGATATGCATAGCAGGTATGGAGAAGTGCAAGATTTGGAAAATAGTCAAATAGTTGTGACAGATCATTTGAAAGTGCCATTAATTGATGGCTCAATTCTGAATACAACTCAGAAATCTCAACCCATACTTCAAAATGCGAACCATTTGGAATATTTGTCAACAGTAGCTGCAGAGGAAATTAAAGCCACAGACAAAATCTGTGACATTGACATTAATGCAGCTGCAGATTTTAAATATTCAGATGACTCTTCATCATATTTTGATGAGGATGTTATGCTTCGAGGTGAATTTGACCATGTTGAGAAGAACTCAGGAAATCACAACATTACTCCCACAAGGTGTGGTCGTGAAAGAGATCACGGCCATGTTAATGACAAAAAGAGATCAGCCCCAGAAAAGTTAGAATCAGTAACACTTTCACTCAATTCCGTGATGAATGTTCCACCTGTCACCGAACAGATTAAAGATTTAAAAGTTAGATCAACAACAATAGGCTTGAATAAAGACATCCAAAAAGTGAAATCCTTACATGATTGCAAGGCAAATCTAAGTGATGTATCAAAGTGTTGTGTAGTAAATATGAAGGAAATTGGAGGAATCCAATTAAAAGAACATCTTACAAAATACAAGGAAAAAGAATCTGCAATTGTTGCAGGAGAATACAATAAAACTATTCAACACAATGATTTTTCCCAGTTAACTGCAGTGGACAACATAGAATCAAGCATTATTACTCAACCCATGGTCGGTAAGATAATGAATAGTAATTCTGATGCACAAGAGGATTGCAGAGACTATAGTAAAAGACGCAGAGGAAATAATCTAAATAAAGTTAAATGTGCAGCGATAGTGCCAAATCATTCATTGAACTACATCAAAACTGACACCAATACTGAAAGTAGAAGGAAGACTTGCCAGATGTTTACATTGCCTAGCAACATTACGCAAAGGTTTCCTACTGATACTAAAATTGAAAATTTCCCATTAACTTCTAAAAATGACAGAAGCCAAGGAGAGCCCCCAACTACTCACACAGTGAGTATCATCAGTGAGGGACAGAAGAAGCCTTTAACTGAGAAGAGCATTGCATTTACACCATCACTCAATAGACAGCAGACTACAGCTGTGAAGATTAAACAACCATTACCAGCAGCATGGAATGAAGAATTAATATCAGGAACCTGTGACAAAACACGTTTCCTTAAAACATCCAGTGAGGATACAAGGGCCACCACTGAGACTGGGAGCCTGGCTCCCTCTCTGAATGATCAACGGAAGGAGGAACCAGTCAAACGTATACGTCTTTCAACTGACAACATGGGAAAGCGTCCATTAGAAAATAGCAAACAGGCATACTCTTCAACAGGAAAAGAGAATCTCGGTAAAAAACTTGCTGTTTTTAAAAGAGTTAATGAAAAGCCAAAGGAGGAACAATCTCTCAAGTTTGAACATAAAGAGCTAAAAAGCGTAAAGTGCCCTCTGAAGGATGATCACAAAGGTATGTTTTTATGCTATTAAAATAGCAGACGTGCAAGCATGACATCATGTACCATTACAATTAAAATATATAAAAATCTATAGATCTAACTAATTTTTGGGCTACAGCAAAAGTAAGACAAACTTTAAAAATGGGTATCCTAATCACTATAATAATCTATAATGATTAAAAATCTACTTCAGTCTCGAATATACTTAATGGCATAGCTTCTACAGCCCTCTACAGTAAAGCATTCCACAGACACATGAGCTTCTGAGAAAAATAATAAATAAATGAATTTTTTTGTAAACTGTGAAACTCCACTAGAAAAGTTTCTTCACCGTGGAAAATATCCATCAACTGTTACTCTTTATTTCCTATCACACGTGGTCAAAAAGTGTGGCGCTGAATGAAGGACTTAAGCCCGAAACATCAAATGTCCTGCTTCTCGACTGCTGCCTGACCTGCTGTGCTTTTCCAGCACCACACTTGTCAACTCTGATCTCCAGCATCTGCCGTCCTCACTTTCTCCATTTCTGATCACCCAGCCAATTTTGTCTCCATGTTGCTCCTGATCTTTTTAGACTATGACTTATAACTTTCCTCACAAGCCTGGGCACCTTTTCGAAATAACTGTTTCTTGAAATTTCCCCTCCAGTGAAGATAAACAAACTGGTCTGTAATTGCTGGGACTATTCTTACAACCTTCTTGAACAACACTGTTATGTTTGCAGTTCTCCAAGCTTCTGGCATTTCCCATGAGTCCATGGAAGATTTAAATTGCCCCCAGAATTTCGATCCTCACTTACTCTAAAACCTTAATATGTACCTCATTATCAACTCACAGAGCACTGTCAACTTTAAGTGGAATAGCCTGTTTTCTCACTGCAGGAGTTCTATGATTAAGCATCAAGAATCTATCCAAGACTTCTTGTTCATTTTAATCCTTTCTAGTGATAGAGTTTCCTCCTCTGTCACCAATGCCTGGACATCATCCTCCTCTTTTGTAAAGATAGGTGCAAAGTATTCATTTAACATCTCAGCCATGCCCGCAGTTTCCATGAGTAAATCCCTTTTTTAGAACATAGAACATTACAGAGTAGTACAAGACCTGCAGCCATCCATGTTGTGCCAGCCTGTGGTACCAATCTTAAGACTATCCATCCTACACTATTCCATTTTTGTCCATAAGTTTATCCAATGACCATTCAAATGTTCTTAAAGTTGGTGAGTCTACTACTGTTGCAGGCAGGGTGTTCCACACTCCTACTACTCTCTGAGTAAAGAAACTACCTCAGACATCTGTCCTATATCTATCACCCCTCAATTTAAAGCTATGTCCCCTCATACTAGCCATCACTATCTGCGGAAAAAGGCTCTGATTGGCCACCCTATCTAACTCTCTGATTATCTTACGATTCTTAATTAAGTCACCTCTCAATCTTCGACTCTCTAATGAAAACAGCCTCAAGTCTATCAGTCTCTCCTCACAAGACCTTCCCTCCACACCAGGCAATATCTCAGTAAATTGCCTGTGAAACCTTTTCATAGCTTCCACATCCTTCCTATAAAGGAGTGACCAGACCTGTACGCAATACTCCAAGTGCAGCCACACCAAAGTTTTGTACAACTGCAGCATAACCTCGTGGCTCCAAAACTCAATCCTTCTACCAATAAAATCTAACATACCATATGCCTTCTTAACAACCCTATCAACCTGGGTGACAACTTTCAGGGATCTATGTACATGGACTCTGAGATCTCTCTCTACACTACCAAGAATCTTACCATTAACCCAGTACTCCTCATTACTGTTGCTCCTTCCAAAGTGAATTACCTCACTCTTTTTCACATTAAACTCCATTGGCCACCTCTCAGTCCAGTTCTTAGCTTATCTATGTCCCTCTGTAACCTGCAACATTCTTATGCACTGTCCACAATTCCTCTGACTTTAGTGTCTTCCGTAAATTTACTAACCCTTCTATACATTCATCCAGGTCATTTATAAAAATGACAAACAGCAGTGGACCCAAAACAGATCCTTGTGGGACATCACTATTAACTAAACACCAGGATGAACATTTCCCAACAACCACTACCCTCTGTTTTCTTTCAGCTAGCCAACTTCTTAGCCAACCACTAAATCACCCTCAATTCCATGTCTCCATATTTTGTGCAATAGCCTTCTGTGTGGAACCTTATCACTTTACTGAAATCCATACACAACAAACCAACTGCTTTACCATCATCCACCTGTTTGGTCACCTTCTCAAAGAACTCTATAAGATTTGTGAGGCACAACCTATCCTTCACAAAACCATATTGACTATCCCTGATCAACTTTTTCCTTTCTAGATGATTATAAATCGTATCTCTTATAGCCTTTTCCAACACTTTACCCACAACCAAAGTAAGGCTCACTGTCTATAATTCGCACAAGGGGACAACATTTGCTATCCTCCAGTCTTCTGGCACTATTCCTCTAGACAATGACAACATAAAGATCAAGGTAAGCTCCTCCCTGGCTTCCCAGAGAATACTAGGAAAATCCCATCCAACCAGGGACTTGTCTATTTTCACATTTTCCAGAATTGCTAACACCTCCTCCTTGTGAACGTCAATCCTGTCTAGTCTAGTAGCCTGTATCTCAGTATTCTCTTCAACAACATTGTCTTTTTCTAATGTGAATACTAATGAAAAATATTCATTTAGTGCTTCTCCTAACTCCTTGGACTCTACACACAACTTCCCACTACTGTCCTTGATTGACCCTAATCTCACTCTTGTCATTCTTTTATTCCTGATATACCTATAGAAAGCTTTATGGTTTTCCTTGATCTTCTCTGACAACAACATCTCATGTCCCCTCTTTGCTCTTCTTAGCTTTCTCTTTTGGTCTTTCCTGGCTAGCTTATAATTCTCAAATGCCCTAACTGAGCATTCATGACTCATCCTAACATAACCTTCTTCTTCCTATTGACAAGGGATTCAACTTCTTAAGTAAACCACAGCTCCTGCGCTCGACAACTTCCTTCCTGCCTGACCGGTACATATCAAGGACCAACTGTTCCTTGAATAAGCGCCACATTTTGATTGTGTCTTTCCACTGCAGTCTCTTTCCACATCCAATGCATTCTAAATTTTGCCTAATCGCATCGTAATTATCTTTCTCTCAGCCATAACTGTAGCCCTGCGGTATATACCTATCCCTTTCCATCGCTAAAGTAAGGCTGTTTTCCCTGGAGCGTCAGAGGTTAATAAAATCAAGAGGGGCACGGATAGGATAAATAGACAAAGTCTTTTCCCTGGGGTGGGGGAAGTCCAGAACTAAAGGACATAGGTTTAGGGTGAGAGGGGAAAGATATAAAAGAGACCTAAGGGGCAACTTTTCACTCAGAGGGTGGTACATGTATGGAATGAGTTACCGAAGGAAGCGGTGGAGGCTAATACAATTGCAACATTCAACAGGCATCTGGATGGGTATATGAATAGGAACGGCTTGGAAGGATATAGGCCAGCTGCTGGCAGGTGGGACTAGATTGGGTTGGGATATCTGGTCGGCATGGACGAGATGAATCAAAGGATCTGTTTCTGAGCTGTACATCTCTATGACTGTATGACTCTATGACTCTAAACATAACCGAATCGTGGTCACTATCACCAAAGTTCACTTCTATATCTAACACCTGGCCGGGTTCAGTACCCAGTACCAAATCCAATGTGGTCTCACCCCTTGTTGACCCGTCTACATGTGGTGTCAGGAAACCCTCCTGCACACTTTGGACAAAAACTGACCCAGCTAAAGTAACCAAACTATATTGTGACCAGTGGAATACCACAAGGATCGGTGCTGGGTCCAGTACTTTTCGTCATCTATATAAATGATTTGGATGAGCATAAGATGTATAGTTAGTAAGTTTGCATATGACACCAAAATTGGACATGTTGTAGACAGCAAAGCAGGTTACCTCAAATTACAACAGGATCTGGACCAGATGTGCCAATGGGCTGAGGAGAGGCAGATGGAGTTTAATTTAGATAAATGCGAGGTGCTGCATTTTGGGAAAGCAAACCTTAGCAGGACTTATACACTTAATAGTAAGGTCCTAGGGAGTGTTGCTGAACAAACAGACCTTGCAGTGCAGGTTCGTAGTTCCTTGAAAGTAGAGTCGCAGGTAGATAGGATAGTGAAGAAGGCGTTTGGTATGCTTTCCTTTATTGATCAGAGTATTGAGTACAGGAATTGGGAGGTCATGTTGTGGCTGTACAGGACATTGGTTCAGCCAGTTTGTGAATATTGTGCACATTTCCGGTCTCCTTCCTATCAGAAAGCATGTTGTGAAACTTGAAAGTGTTTAGAAAAGATTTACAAGGATGTTGCAAGGGTTGGAGGATTTGAGCTTCCTATTGGATGGATGTTTTGAAACTTGAAAACATTCAGAAAAGACTTGCAAGGATGTGGCCAGGGTTGGAGGATTTGAGCTATTGGAGGTTGAATAGGCTGGGGCTGTTTTCCCTGGAGCATCGGAGGTTGAGGGGTGACCTTATAGAGGTTTCTAAAATCATGAGAGGCATGGATAGAATAAATAGACAAAGTCTTTTCCCTGGGGTGGGGGAGTCCACAACTAGAGGAGATAGGTTTAGGGTAAGAGTGTAAACATATAAAAGAGACCTAAGGGGCAACTTTTTCACACAGAGGGTGGTACATGTATGGAATGAGCTGACACAGGAAGTGGTGGAGGCTAGTACAATTGTAACATTTGAAATCTGGATGGGTAAATGAATAGGAAGGGTTTAGAGGGATATAGGGCAAGTGCTGGCAAGTGGGACTAGATGAGGTTTGGATATCTGGTCAGCATGGATGAGTTGGACAAAAGGGTCGGTTTCCATGCTGTACATCTCTATGACTCTGACTCTATAAGTCTATCCTATTTCCAGTCAATATTTGGAAAGATGAGATCCCCCATAACAACTACCCTGTTACTTTTACTGTTATTCAGAATCATCTTTGCAATTCTTTCCTCTACATCTGTGGAACTATTTGGAGACCTATAGAAAACTCCCAATAGGGTGATCTCTCCTCTTCTATTTCCAATCTCAGCCCATACAACCTCAGTAGACGATTCCGCAAACATCCTCTCTGCCACTGTAATACTGTCCTTGACTAATAATGGCATACCTACCCCTCTTTTACCATCTTCTCTGTTCTTACTAAAACATCTAAATCCCAGAACCTGCAACAACCATTCCTATCACTGCTCTATTCCTGTCCACGAAATGGCCATAACATTGAAGTCCCAGGTACCAACCCATGCTGCAAGTTCACCCAGCTTACTCCAGATGATTCTGGCTTTGAAGTAGACACACTTCAAGCCATCTTCCTGCTTGCCGGTGCACTCTTGCAACCTTGAAACCATATTTAAGACCTCCAAATCCTGGACACTGGAGTGTGGTGCGGTGCCCATTCATCCGTTGCCGTAGCCTTTGCTCGGTTTCCCCAATGTACCATGCCTCAGGGCATTTTTGCCTTCAACGTATAAGATAGACAACATTGGCTGAGTCACATGAGTACCTGCCACATACATGGTGGGAGGTGTCCCCATGTGCACACTCTGACAACTTTTTAAAAAAAGTTTTGTGTATCATGGTATTCGAACAGATGAAAGACTCCACAAACAATCAAGGTATTTCCAATGTATAATTTCAGTTACATTACATTGTAAACTTTTGCTATAAATTCTGTGCCTTACAATTGTGTCCTCGACAACTACTTGATGAAGGAGCTCCGAAAGCTAATGCTTCCAATTAAACCTGTTGGACTATAATCTGGTGTGATTTTTAACTCCATCCAGACAGTCACCCAAGTGTGGAACTGAACCCAGATCCCTGTGAGGCAGTAGTGCTAACTACTGTACCACCATATCACCCCATTACTGTTGTTGTCCCATTAAAGTGAGTTGTCAATTAGTTTTTCTTACCTGGATTGCTGCATATCATACTCTAACTGAACTTAATGATACGATGATCACTGTCTCTGAAATGTTCCTCTATTGACACTTGATTCACTCAGGCCGCCTCATTTCCCAAGGACCAGGTCCAATAATGCATTCTTCTTTGTTTGAATGGATACATACTGCTATAGCAAACTCTCCCAAACACAATCTAAATGTTTCAATGAAGTTGCCTCTCACTCTTCTAAACTCTGCTGAATACAGAGTCCAGTATACTCAACCGCTCCTTTAGATCAAGAATTGAATGAACCTAATAAATCTTGTCTGTACTGCTTCCAATGCCAATACATTTTCCTTAGGTAAAGGGACCAAAACTATTCATAGGATTTTAGATATCATTGCACTAATGCCTTATATAATTTTAACAAGACTTCTGAACTTAAAATAAAAACAAAGAACTGCAGATGCTGGAAATCTGAAACTCGAAAAGAAAGTACTGGTGAAATTCAGCAAGTGAGGTGGCAGTTGCAGAGAGAGAAACAGAGTTAATGTTTTGAATCCAGCGACCCTTTGCCAGTATGTACATGGCAGACTGAGGCTGAGAGTCTTGGAGGAAGGACAAAAGTTGACACCAGGAGTGGTAGTGGATGAGAGGCTTCCACAAGGAGCCAATCTCTATTTTGCTGCACAGGTGCCTCCAGGTCATTGTGTGCATGACACTACCACAACTCCCCTACAGCTAGTAGCAGGAGAAAATGAGGACTGCAGATGCTGGAGATCAGTTTCAAAAAATGTGGTGCTGGAAAAGTGCAGCAGGTCAGGCAGCATCCGAGGAGCAGGAGAGTCAATGTTTTGAGCAGAAGCTCTTCATCAGGAATGTTGGAGGGGTGGGGGTAAGGGGGCTGAGAGATAAATGGGAGGGAGGTGGGGCTGGGAGGGGGAGGGTAGCTAGGAATGTGCTAGGTGTATGAAGATGGGGGAATGAGGATGTGGAGAGTAGACCAGAGAGCTGGGAAGGATGGCAGATAGGTAGGACAGTTAAGAGCACAAACATGTTAAGATTTGAAAACCTTACCTTCAACTAAAGAACTGAACTCTTTCCAGCTCCAAAACTGATCCAAAAAATCCATGCTGAAGTGTTCCCCGATATATCAAGAAATATCAAACTATGGTGCCTGTTTTGTAACATACATGCAGATTCCACCATTATATGGACAAAAAACAGCATTGTATTGACTGAAGCAGAAAGAAGGTAAGATGCACAAGTGGTTAATGATCATTGATTTTTTTTCTGATATTTTACTCTGGAGTGGCCACAGTGTGACTTGACCACCACTAGTCTCATTACAGGACTTAGATTGGCAGTTTCCTCAGAGTTGTCCCTGCTCAGCCATTTTACCTTTATGCAGCAGAAATCCAGTCTAAGTTAATGTTCTGTGAGCAACTCCAAGGAAATTCCTAATCTAACGTTAAGTTGTTGAAGTCTGTTTTCATTTGTTCAAAACTTTTGCTAACAGTCCAGACATTCGTGCTAAGACATGTTTTGTTACAAAAACGTAACAAGATCAATGAGAATGAAAGATCAGCATACTAATTGTAGCACTGGATTTTTGAACATTGATATTGTAGTTGTCATCTGCCAATTTTGAATGCAATAATGATGGATTTCTGTGGCATGTTATTAAACATATCTCAAAATTCTGTTATATTTGTATAATTACAAGTTAGATCTACTTGTTCTGAAGTGATTGTGTGCTTAACAATAGTGCAAAAAATTAAAGTAATATTACAATAGAATTCTGTATGGTTCAAAATCAAAGATTGGAAACTTTCCCTAGGACTGATGTTACTGAAGGCATGTTGAGGCGTAATCAAAGTTCACTGTCCAACTTTTCTTTGTTGACTAAGAATAGATTGAGAAATTCTGATCCCTGTTGACCATGGTAATTGATTCTAAGTTGTCTGGCATGCATTCTACAGATGCCTAATGTAAGTATAATGGCTCAATTCCAAGGAACGCTTGGGAAAGTACCTGGACTTTTCACACTGATTAAACCTAGCACATTCCTAGCTACCCTCCCCCTCCCAGCCCCACCTCCCTCCCATTTATCTCTCAGCCCCCTTACCCCCACCCCTCTAACATTCCTGATGAAGAGCTTCTGCTCAAAACATTGACTCTCCTGCTCCTCGGATGCTGCCTGACCTGCTGCACTTTTCCAGCACCACATTTTTTGAAACTGATCTCCAGCATCTGCAGTCCTCATTTTCTCCTGCTACTAGCTGTAGGGGAGTTGTGGTAGTGTCATGCACACAATGACCTGGAGGCACCTGTGCAGCAAAATAGAGATTGGCTCCTTGTGGAAGCCTCTCCATCCACTACCACTCCTGGTGCCAACTTTTGTCCTTCCTCCAAGATTCTCAGCCTCAGCTGCCATGTACATACTGGCAAAGGGTCGCTGGATTCAAAACATTAACTCTGTTTCTCTCTCTGCAGCTGCCACCTCACTTGCTGAATTTCACCAGTACTTTCTTTTCGAGTTTCAGATTTCCAGCATCCACAGTTCTTTATCTTTATTTTAAGTTCAGAAGTCTTGTTAAAATTATACAAGGCATTAAACAGGGTTTAAAGGACCGATGCAAATAGGGCAGATCCAGAATTCACCCCAAATGTCCGCCCACCGCAGCACAAAGCCTGTTTTTTCTTTAAGCTTAGCCCACTGATTTCAAGGGCTTTAATTTTTAATGATTCTTTTTGACAACTCAATATATTTGCCTTAAGGTTGGTGAGGTATTTCCAAACATTGCATTTTATATAACTCACTTACCAAGTACAGAAGTAATTTAAAAATGTTCTTACCTTCGGGGCATTGTTGATAAGGCAATTAATTATTTCCTATCCTTAACTTGTGCTTGAGAAGGTGGAGGTGGAATATCTTCATTTCTAGGCCCACTTCATCAGATTGTTAAGAGTTATCCATATTGGTGCGGGCAACAGGGTCACATATAGACATAGACAGCATAGGAGGAGGTCATTCATTCCATTTTGCCAGTCAGTGCCACGGTCAAATAAGAATGATTTCCTTCTGTAAAAGACATTAACGATTCAGTTGGGATTTTACAGCAATGCAACAGCTTTCTGGCCATTTTTACACTTTCAATTTTGAATTGCGTTTAAAATCTGAATTCAAATTTTCAGTTGCCATCAGTGGAATTTAAATTACCATTCTCTGGATTATTATTCTAGCCCTCTGGATTATTAACCCATGAACTCTTCTGGTACAGTTACAAGACTGGCATCTCCCTGACAATGTGGAAAATTGTTGAAGAATGTGGTGCTGGTAAAGCACAGCCGGTCGGTGATATCCGAGGACCTGTCTGCACTTGGCCCATATCCCTCCAAGCATTTCCTGTTCAGGAACTTATACAAATGTCTTTTAAATGTTGTAACTGTACCTGCATCCACCACTTTCTCTGGCAGTTCATTCCACACATAAGCTACTCTATGTGAAAGTTGCCCCAATACCTATAGTCAGGAGTGTGATGGAATACTTATCACTTGCTGGATGGGTGTAGCTTCGACTTAAGAAGCTTGGCCCCATCCAGGACCAAGCAGCCCACCTGACTGGCACCACAGCTACAAGCATCCACTCCTTCCACCCTGAAGCTCAGTAGCCGCAGTGTGTACTATCTACAAGATGTCCTTCAGAAATTCACCAAATAGCCGAGACAGCACTTTCCAAACCCATGACCACTTCTATCTGGAAGGCCAAAGGGCAGTGGATACACCACCTGCAAGTTCCCCTCCAAGCCACTCACCATCCTGACTTGGAAATATACTGCTATTCCTTCACTGTCACTGTGTTAAAATCCAGGAATTCCCACCCTAATGGCATTGTGGGTTAATCTATGACATGTGGACTGCAGCAGTTCAAGAATACCACTAACCACCACCTCCTCAAGGGCAACTAAGGACAGGCTATAAATTTTGGCCCAGCCAGTAACCACCATGAGTGAATAAAAAATCAACCTTGCTGGCAGATCCAAACATTTCAGTTTATGTAGTTCCTTTCTTCATATAAATTCATGTGCATTTAAATTAACTTGCTGCATGGAAGGCAAATGTCTGATATTTTACTCATAAATCTCTAACAGGTGAATGCAGTGACATTTAGCTACAATTAACAACATTTGCGCTGAGAGTGCATTGTTTTGTTTTGTACAATGTATTTTATAATTAATCTCGTTGAAATGTAGTTTTAAAAAAATGAGTAGACACTTAATCATCTTTATTCTGTGATCTTTAAACTAGTAGAGGACACACTTTAAGAGTGCAAACAATTAAACCAAAGTATTGCTTATGTATTGTTCATACTGTAAGATGTGACATTGTAAAGAGTTATGAAAATTATTTGTTGCTCTTCAAAGCATTTCTTAAACTTTATTTATGTTCAAAAATCTAAAACTACAAATTTGAGAAAATCAGAAAAGAAATAAAGTCTAATAATGAAGACAATTTTTTTTAACAATGAAAACAAAATCCATTCCGTTCCATGCTTTAACCCATTCCTCCAGTCACAATTATAGTTATCAAACTTTACCGTCCCAACTGTTTTCAAATTATAGCGCAGGAGATGACAGTCCTGTCTCCTTGGCAATAGTACAAACTACTATGAAAGATCGAGGGTTATATCAGTGCTCCTTGAAGAATAAGTATGGAAGTGTGTCCTGTGAGTTTGACTTCACCACTGAAGGTATCAGAACAAAAGTGCCTAATATCTGCTTATAGTTTTACAATAAAGTTATGCAAGTTGTGCACATGGAGTGATAATCAATTTGTCTTTATTCTCCAGTTCTGAATGAGCTTCTTAGTTATCAAGTTATTGAAGGTACTGCCCTTTTTAAGTCTACAAATTACATTTTATTTGGATAAGATAAACGTTTCAATTGCATATGTTACTACAAATGAATACAATTCATTGTCATTGATTCTCTGTCTTAAAAAGCTACGAGTATCATATAAAGAAAGATATCAAAATATTTATGTTTAATAGAGTTCAAAGCACGATTGACATTTTACAATATTTTTCATAAGAGCGTTTCAAAGAATGGTAGTTTGTTGCTGGAAAATAATTACATACTTTCCTGCCGCCTGAGTTAGTTGATTTTAAACCTTTTGTTTGAATAACTAGGACACGGCTACATCGAGTCAAACAAACACAATGACCTCCATGCTTTCCCTGATTCAGGGACAGGTGAGATATTAATGTATAATGTGGTGTCTGTAAATTTTACAATGTGGTCAGTCAACAGAATTGACTACATGATGCCAACCGCCACAAGCCTTGTTTAGATTGATTTGTCAGAGGTCTAGTTGTAAAAATTTGGGGCTATATTTTCAAAATCAAGTTTGAGTCAGGAACTTTCCAAGGCCCCTCGATAAAAAATTACCCTGAATCATGGAATGTTTATTCTGATGAGTACGGGTGCAGGGTAGAATGGCATTGGATCTACCAGCTCTGAAAGCAAAGTGTCTGCAGCCTCCTGCACAGCCAAGTGCCAATGCAGAATGATAGGTCCCTCCTGAGTTTGTCGGGATTTCACTTGACCTATTTTAGAACTCATCGAGTCCCATAACTTTCACATCACCTAAGCAGTATACCCGCCAAAGTATGGTTGGACACACCATAAACTGTACATTAAATGGCAACCGCTGTCAAACAGATCCTACAAATGTTCTCACTAACCCACCAGATGGCAGTGATCACTGGACATGGAATTGATGACCAGCAGGATTGGATGGCTGCCCAGCTCTTCAGGTTGCCAGTCCTGCATTAGTAATAGCTAACATCATGGTGACTGTCAGTGATGCCCTTTCTTGCAATATCCTGTCCCCCTCCCATGTTATCTCTGCATCCCAGCATACTGCTGCCAATCCCACACTTGACTTGCTCAACTTTCCAAAAACAGGTCTGTTAACCCCCCTTGATATTTCATGTTCAAACACCAAGAACTGTAGATGTCCCATTTCCTGAACAATGCGGAACCCTGACTGACTAAACCACGAACTGATTTCTGTGCAGCTTGCTGACTAACGTAGAGTCATAGTCATAGAGATGCACAGCACGGAAACAGAGCCTTTGGTCTAACTTGTCCATGCTGACCAGATATCCTAACCTAATCTCGCCCCATCTTCCATTTGGTCCATATCCCTCTAAATCCTTCTTATTCAAATACTTATCAAGATGCCTTTTAAATGTTGCAATTGTCCCAGCTTCCACACTTCTTCAGGCAGCTCATTCTGTACACATACCACTCTCTGCTTGAAAAAGTTGCCCCTTAGGTCCCTTTTACATTTTCCCCCGCTCACCCTAAACCTATGCCCTCTAGTTCTGGACTCCTCCACCCCAGGGAAAAGACCTTGTCTATTTATCCTATCCATGCCCCTCATGGTTTTATAAACCTCTATAATGTTGCCAATAATATCCAGACTGATTGGACGTGACCATGGCTCACTCCTCGAATGTATGGACCTGATTCTTGGGCCCTGCTTGCATTAAGCAGCCTACTGACCAAGATCAGCCCCTGGACTGCGATCAGATGATACCTTTGTCTATGCAGACTCATTATTGACTGTGTTCCTCTTGCCTGGTCAGGACACGACTCCCCTTAGATTTTCAGATGTGGAAACTTGATTGAAATGCATACAGCCACATAAGCTGCTGGCACATGCTGTAGGCATAACACTGATGTAGCATCTTGCCATACAGCAACACGACCACCCCCTTAACTGATCATTGCTGGAATACATGAAAAGGTAGGCAAAAGCGGGTACTGCAGATGTTGGAGATTAGAGTCAAGATTAGAGTAGTGCTGGAAAAGGTGGTGGTGCAGGTCAGGCAGCACCGAGAAGCAGGAAAATCAAAGATACCTGGCTTTCAGATGATACTAAAAGGCAAGGCACGACAAAATGACTGTGAATCTGTCAGGTCTGAATTAAGTGGCAATGTGCTAAAAGGTAAGGCAGGGCAAGGCAGAGATGTTGTGAGCATCGAAGTAACTTCAAAGTGAGTATGTGGTAAAAGAGCAAGGTAAGAGATCTGAAATGCACCCAGCTTCCATGCACGAGATGGGTGCCTGTTGCTGTGCACAAAACAGTCCAGCAGCAGCTTTGAAATGTAAGGTGATGGTGGGCTCCAAAGTGTAGTCTTGAAGAACAGAATTTAGTTAAAGACGTATCATGACAATATGGTGAGATTGGTGCTTTGTCAATGCCAACTTCTGTAGACTGAGAGTGCAGGTTGCTGCTGTCCATTGACGGTGCCCTAAGGTATTGGATAAGGTTTTGGGCGGCACGGTGGCACAGTGATTAGCACTGCTGCCTCACAGCGCCAGAGACCCGGGTCCAATTCCCGACTCGGGCGACTGACTGTGTGGAGTTTGCACGTTCTCCCCGTGTCTGCGTGGGTTTCCTCCAGGTGCTCCGGTTTCCTCCCACAGTCCAAAGATGTGCGGGTCAGGTGAATTGGCTATGCTAAATTGCCCATAGTGTTAGGTTAGGGGTATGGGTGGGTTTCGCTTCGGCGGGTCGGTGTGGATTTGTTGGGCCGAAGGGCCTGTTTCCACACTGTAAGTAATGTAATGTAATGTAATCTAATCTAATCTAATCTAATGTTGGCCAATGCGGAGGTCTAGAATAGATGCCAATGGATTGTAACCACCAGGCAGTCACTCAGACTTCAAAGTTGGGAATTAATGCTGTTAGGCTTTTGCCAGCTGCAGGAAAATGGCAACTTGTAAATAAATGTGTGAGATTAATAATTAATAAGACTTCAAGGCATGAAAATATGCCCCTCATCACTTACCAAGGAGACTCTCAATTAGCTATTCAACCTTAAGGGGGAAATTGTCTCTTTGTTTTCCCAATGCCAAGAAACTCATTTTCCATTCTCACTGTATTTTCCCAACTTTCTCACCATTGCCCATGTCATTCACACAATGAATAGGTTATGTTCTCTATGATAGTCAAGAGGGTTTTGCTTCCTCTGTTTCAAGGATGTAGCATCTGATTTTCCTCAACAGTAGGTCCTATTCAACCTCATCTTTTACCTGCCAGTAGTTGACAGGCTTCAAAGTTACAATGCCTGAGCGACTATGGACCTCCCTACTGCAGAGCAGCATGGTGGCTCAGTGGTTATCACAGTACCAGGGCCCTGGGTTCAATTCCAGCCTCAGCCAACTGTGTGGAGTTTGCACATTCTCCCTGTGTCTATGTGGATTTCTTCCCACAATTCAAAGATGTGCATGATACATACATTGGCCATAATAAATTGCCCATAGTGTTTAGGGATGTGTGGATTAGCCATAGGAAATGCAGAGTTATTGGGGGGGTGGGGGGGAGGTGTTGGATGAGATGCTCTTCAGAGTGTTGGTGTGGACTGAATAATCTGCTTCCACATTATAGGGATTTCATGATACTGCTCAGAATTTTCTCCTGAGATTATATCACATACAGACATGAAAGCATATAAAACAGGAGGCCCTCAGTAAGATCATGGCTGATGCATTTGTTTTTCATGTTCCACATTTCCAAATACCACTGATAATCCTTGATTCCCTTGCCTAACAAGACTTAGTCTACCTCTGCCTTCATTGCCTTCACTGCCTTCTGAGGCAGAGATCTCCATCATCACACAACCCTGACAGAAAAAGAAATTCTTTACATTGTTACATCTCACTGGGTAGCAAGTTAGGAATCAAGCCTCACTTTCCCTAGAGTCATCACAAAGATTAAAAATTGTTGTAAAGTACGCAAACTTCCTAATCTACCTGGTCAGAAAGGCCCAGGCTAACAAAAAACTACAATCAGCTTACTGTACTTAACAGGAATTATAATTTAATACAAATAAATAGATTGTACCCACTGGTAAACAATTCTGATTCATTGACATTTAATTCTACTAGTGAAAACTCTAATCCTTTTCAAAAAAGATCCTCTGCACATACAGACAAAACAAATTAAAATATGAATGGTGGGAATATATTTCCAGGTTAATGGCCCCAGTCCATAGGGTTTTCTGTTCTTCAATCTTCTCTCAAGTTCTTTTCACTTCTTTGCAGGAGTCACAAGTTATTGGTACATTAACTGCAAAGTCTCTTAGGTACTGATTGAAGCAGCAGTTCCCAGCAATCGGTGAGGGAAAACAAACTGGCTTTCTTCAGGCTTCAGGTATTTTCTTGGAGAAAAGGACACACCATCTGCTAGTTCAGCATTCCAAAGCCTTGTTCCAGTGTGCCCACCCACAATCTGCACAGGAACCAATCAACTAGTTGTTGTCAGGCTAGTGGCCTTTATTATCCTCAACTGGTCATAACTCCAGAAACCAATCTGCAACCTATTGCTGGCCAAATCCCACTTTGTACACTGTCTGGTATGAGCCTGTCTGTAAACAGTCTCTCCTATCGCTCAAACAAAACAGTGGTGTAAACTTAGAATGTATTTCAATAACTGGCTTTCAAAATGAGCAACTATTCCTTCCACTATCCTTGGTTTTAATACAGCCCATTCCCATTTCAGTCCACAACCAAAAGCACTGAAAAACTTAAAAAAGGTACGGTCTTTACTTTGACTGCCTCCTTATAAGATGTTTCAAAAATACACTTCATCACAGTTATGTGATGTACAAAAAACAAAACACAAGGCCTATATCCATTCACCCTTCCTCCCCTTTTGCAACCTTAAACAATCTTAGCTTTTCTTAAACCTTTCACTTATTCCATCATTTTACACTCAACTTTGGTATAATCCATTTGGAGAGACAAAAGTGAATATTTCCTTAGCACTTGATTAAGTTGCTTTTATTGAAGTGTAAAATACTAGTCTTACACACAACCTTCTCTTTCCAATTGGATGTAAAATTCAATACTATTGAGTTGCTGCCACCTAGCAGCTATCTAGCCTTAACTTGGAGACTATTAATTAAGTAATCTTGTCACATCACCCAATAACAAGTCTTACATAATCTGCTCTCCGGTCAGCTTGAAAATGTGCTGCTGTAAGAAACTATCCCAAACTGTCACTTGCCAGTACCCCTTCAATAAATCAGTCTTAGATGGGAATGATGCACTGGGGTGCTATTGATAACCATAGATCTAGGTATGAATCTGTTTTCATGACCACATTTACTGTTCTATATCGATACAGAAAATTGTTAATTAATTTGGTTTAGAAACTCCAGTTGCTTTGACTAAGTTCAAACAAGTGATTATCCAACACATATTGAAACACTGTTTCCATCTGTCATTTTTTTCTGTTAACTGATAATGATGTTGTTTCATCAGTATTGACTCTGCCATCTCCACATCATGCCTAGCTAACATGTTACATCTACAGACTACATTATACTTTGTTTAGTACCACTTCCCTTGTGATCCTAATTTTACTAAGTTTCTCTAGAAGACAAACACTGATTTTACTTACTCATTTCCTTTTTAAATACCTGGTAAAAACTCTTGCTCTCTATTTTTAATTTCTACCTAGCTTCCTCTCATGCTGTAATTTCTTCCACCAGATTGACTTTTTAGTCATTCTCTGCTGTTTTTTATATTCTGATCTGTCATCCAACCTGATGCACAGTTATATACTTTTTTCTTGGTGTATCCCTATCTTCTTTAGTTAACCACAAATAACGAGTTCTCCCTTTAGAACATTTTTTTTAGATTAGATTCCCAACAGTGTGGAAACAGGCCCTTTGGCTCAACAAGTCCACACCGACCCTCCGAGGAGTAACCCACCCAGACCCATTCCCCTACCACTATGAGCAATTTCCCATTGCAATTCACCTGACCTGTGAGAGGAAACCAGAGCACCCAGAAGTAACCCACGGGGAGAATGTGCAAACTCCATGCAAACAGTCGCCCAAGGCTGGAATTGAACCCAGGTCCCTGGTGCTGCAAGGCAGCAGTGCTAACCACTGAGCCACCATTTCATTACTATAGGAATATCCTATTCTGAGTATTCTTAAATATCCACTTAAATGTCTGCCATTATGTGTCTATTGATCCACCCCCTAACCTAATGTGACAGTTCACTTCAGCAAGGTCAGCTTTCATGTCCACATATTTACCCTTAACTAAGTTTAAAATTATAGTCTTAGACCCAACGTTCTTCCTTTCAAACTGGATGTAAAATTTGATTATATTGTTCTTACTGCTACCTATGGGTTCCTTAACTCTGATGTCATTAATTAATTTATCCTGCCACATTAAACAATAAGAAATTTTATGTCATCTCTCTCTGATCAGTTTTTTACATTTTCAAGCCATCTCAAAGACTTTCTATGAACTCCTTATCCAGGCTATTGCGGACAATCTAATAGATGTCAGTGCTATCTTGGTGAGCAGCAGCCTTTTAAATATGTCTTGGATGGTACAGGTGCAGGTCTGTTGGTGAATATCCAGTGAGTGGTGAGTTGTTTATAGAACAGCCCATGGTAAGATATGGATAGAATTGAACATAGGGATTGCCATGGGGAGGAATAGGTAGTTAATGAGGCACATTTGGTATATGGCGAGAAATCTCAATAGGCCTTGCATTGAGATGTCCAAAAACCACTTTTGTCAGCGTCTCTTCTCCCACCTCTCCATTGGCTAACCATGAAAGGGCAGCCAGAGGTAAAAAGGGAAAAATGTTCTGCCTTAAGACATGGAGACATTAATCCATGGATTGGGAGGAGAAAGTTGCCAGCTGCTCAGCATGGGATGTCCTGATCAATTGAGATACCAGCCTCTTGAAGGCAAATGACTCCACCATGACATGTAACAGGGCAGCAAAGGAAGGAGAAGTGAACCACCCCAGGCTTGCAAATTCCATTTCCCCATGCAACAATGTGCCACCACTATAAAACAACTGTTGATCCAAAATTGGGCTCCTCAAGTCATCTAAAGACCCATTGTCCTTGAATCTGAGAGACTGCTGATGGTGACTTAAAGGGAGACAGGGGCAGAGATTAAATTATATTACAGATATAATTGATGCTGCTGTCTTCAAATGTTGAAAGAAAGTTGTTGTTTTCCTGATGTGAATAATACACTCGTTTTCATTTATTCTTATTCAGCCAAAATCCAGGAAGTTTAGGCAGCTGTTTAGCAGGAGCCAAGCCTTGGAGATTGGAATATAATTGGTTATAGCTATGCATCTCATCAGCACAAAGATATGCTAAGGATTGCACTGCTTGGTTAGCTAAAGTCCACCTCACCATCAGGACATTAGGTGGTAGGGTTACTTGAAATTGAGTTCAGGGAAATTTTTACCAACAAATTCAATCTTTGAGCAAGAATCAGCTGGTCAAATAACAGTGCCAAGACTGCTACAACTTTCCTGGATCAGATATCTGAATTCTGACTTTTATGTGGAGAATTCTGACATTTTTTTCACCATTGAAACATATTCAGTCTCAAGGGGTTTCTATTTACCCCATTTACTGCCCAAGGAGACAGTCATTCAGATCATTGCCAGAAATGGGATTGATTCCTTGGACATGTTGTTTCTAATGGTTTTTTCATGAGAGGCATGCTGAACAACATAACTTGTTGGAAAATCTACAGGTATAAGTCAAAATATTGAATGATATGTTCGGAAAAGTAGTTACTGCTGAATAGCCACTTGGTTAATTTATGAAATTCACATTGGGTACTGAATGTTTGATGTGTGTTCATAGCTGACATTCCAATAATGCTGAGTTCAAGCTTTATACCAACATGATGAGAAAAGAAATGCAAGTTTAATACAGAACTTAACTGACAGGTTTCTCTTGTTTAACACCACATTTGGAAAAGTATTATAGTATCTGTGAGTATCATTGCATTCCCAAGATATGTAGTAAAATAAGAACAAATTCCTCAATACTAAATTCATTGCTTGGGGATGATTTGTGTTCATTGAAAACACAGTCTTGTTTTGACCTGTTTACGAAATATTGATCTAATTGCTCTTGAGATGATGATAGTGAACTGCTTTTTGAACTACTGCAGTCCAACTGCTATTGCTACACCCATGGTACTATTAGGTCGGGAATTGCCAGATTTTGATTGAGTGATCATGAAGCAATGGTGAAATTGTTGCAAGTCAGTGACTTGGAAGGGAAATCTCTTGTGGTGGTGTTGTCATGTAACTGTTGGCCTTATACTTCTAGACAGTAGAGATAGAAGTGCATATTTGGAAGGTATTGTTAAAAGAGCCTCAGTGAGTTGCTGCTTTATATTTTGTGGATGGTATATGCTGCATCCATGGTGCCCTGGCAGCGGCAGTAGGAATGTGTAATGTGCAATGGGATGCCAATCAAGTGGTTTCACAGCGTCGTAGCTAATACCTCAGACTACAATAACATTATTTTCTCACTCTTATTTTTTAGGAGAGAAGATTGAATTATTACAACCCATAATCAAAAAGGAGCTCCCAAATGAGTGTAATTTTGATGTCAAGATGTGCGGCAGTATTGCAACAGAAAAGTCACATTTTGGTGAAGGATTGCACCGAAAAGCATTTAGGACTAAAGTTATTTATGGCCTTTTACCTCTGTTCAACTCTGGACATAGGTGTGTCTTAAAAATTCACAATGCCATTTCGCATGGAACTAAAGCAAACAGCGAGCTCATGAAACAGAACTATCAATTGGCAGTGCAGGTAAAATATATAGATTGACATAAGATGGCATGACCTTGAAATACCCCATATAGATCATGCAAAAATGCTTTAATAAATAATTTGTATGATATTGTCAAACTAAGTCAATATTAATCATGCAATGTATTATATAATTTTAAAAATTTATTCATGCGATGTGGGCATCGCTGGCTAAACCAGCATTCATTGCCCAAAGTTAAATACCCAGAGGACAGTTAAAGCTCAACCACATTTTCTGGAGTCACATATAGGCCAGACCAGTGAAGGATGGCAGAGTTTCTTCCCTAAAAGACATCAGATTGGCTTTTACAACAATTGGGGAGAAAGTGAGATCTGCAGATGCTGGAGATCAGAGCTGAAAATGTGTTGCTGGAAAAGCGCAGCAGGTCAGGCAGCATCCAAGGAACAGGAAATTCGACGTTTCGGGCAAAAGCCCTTTTACAACAATTGGCAATGGTTCCATGGTCATCAGTAAATTAGCTTTTTATTCCAGTCTTTTTTTCAATTGAATTCAAATGATACCATCTGCCCTGGTAGACTCAAACCCATGTCTTCAAACTATTAGCCTGGGGTTTTGGACCAGTTATCCAATGACATTACCATACATCACCATCTCCATGTCTGTGCAATGTTTATAAGTCTGAAGCCTCAAATGCACATTTTTGTCTTCCACAGAATTTATTTCAGGCCTTTCCTAAAGACGTTTCTCTTCTTTAACAGAACATAATTAGGGATTGATTTCTATCCCCTTTGATGGTCAATGTTGTGCAATGTCATCACAATACTCATTGCCCCACTGCTGTTAACATCTGGATCAGCCATCTTTTTGTTTGGAGCCTAGTAGCGAGCAGCCCAGGAACTTGCTTGAAATGGGCACTTGTTGAACTGTGAAATTCAGTGAATGATGTCAATAGGACCCCAGTGCAATTTTGAAGTATCAGTTGAAGAGATGAACGTTCAACAGACCATGAAGTTAAGCAAGTGTGGCCTTTTTATCAGGAGTTCTAATTTTTTTTACAGACTCAGAATTTTGAAATCAAGCGAAGAGGGTTTTTAAAGCCTTTACATCCTCCCCATCCTTAAGAGGCAAAAATTGCACAGCTTTGTCATTGCCAATATTCTTACAGCCTTTAGGTTTTTTTTTCTTGCAGCCACTGCCTTAGTCTTAAACAAACACATGATTGAAACTGGTGTTGCTCATCTGCAAGGGCTTAACTGAAAGCTCTTAGTATGAAATGGGATAATGGTGAGTATTTCAGTAGATGAGTAGATCAAAACTTAAAAGCTTTGTATGAAGCATTCAAAACAAAATTAATGAGTTAATGGTGCAAATAGAAACAAAAGGGTAAGATTTGATAGCGATTACTGAGACATGGTTGCAAGGAGTCCAGATCTGGGAATTGAATATCCAAGGGTACTTAGCATTTCAGAAAGATGGACTGAAAAGAAAAGAAGGTGGTGAGGCCTTACTGGTGAAGGAAGGGATCAGTGTTGTATTGAGAAATTACATAAGCACGGGCGATCAAGATGTGGAATAAGTCTGGGTAGAAATAGCAAAGGGAAGAAGTACTTCTTAAGAGTAACCTATAGGTCTACAAACAGTGGTTCTGCAGTGGGGCACAGTATAAACCAGAAAATATTAAAGGTTTGCAAGAAAGGTACAGCAATAATTGTGGGTGATTTTAACATGGAATTGGAAGAATCAAATTGGCAAAGGTAACCTGGAGGCAGAGTTCATTGAATGTATTAGAGATTGTTTCTTGGAGCAGTATGTTGTGGAATCAACCAGGGAGCATGCTGCTCTAGATTTGAGGAGAGATTTTGATGACATCATATTAAGGATCCTCTAGGAAGTAGTGACCATAGTATGATAGAATTCAAAATTCAGGTGGGGGGGGGGGTGAAAAAGTGGAATCCCACACTAGTGTTCTGGAATTAAACAAAGGAAATTATCTAGGCATGAGGACAAATTTGGCACAAGTAGATTGGGCAAGAAGGCAAAAAGGTTAGTCAACGGACGACGAATGGCAGTTTTTTAAGAAGCGACTCAATTCCTCACAACTAAAATATATCCCAGTGAGAAGGAAAGTTGTTTGGGGTGGGGGGGGGGGAGAGCGGGGAATGTGTAAAAACCTCCATAGCTAAAAAGGAGGTCAAGGACTATGTAAACTAAAAAATTGAGGTGTACCATATTACATAGGCCAGTGGAAAGCTGGAAGATTGGGAAGCGTTCAAACATAAACAAAGGGATACTTAAAAATTAACAAAAAGAGCTAAGGTAAATTACGAAATAAAAGTGGTATAAAATATCAAAAAGGGTAGCAAAAGCTTCTATCGATATATAAAGGAAGAGAGTCACTAAGGTAAATGTTGGTCCCTTGGAAGATGAAGCCGGAGAGTTAATAGTGGGGAACACTGAGATGGCCGAGATGCTGAATCAATACTTTGCCTCAGTTATCATGGTGGAGGACAATAGTGCCATTCCTACTGGAACAGGCAAGTCAGAGGTTATAGAAGGGTTAGAACTTAGAACTATCAACATCGATAGGGAAAAGGTACTCAGCAAACTATTATGATTGAGGGCAGACAAATGCCTCAGGCCTGATGGCCTACATCCTAGGGTATTTAAAAAAGTGGCAGCAGATTTAGTGGATCCATTGGTTACAATATTTCAAAATTCCCTCGACATGGGAAAGATCCCCATGAATTGGAAAAGGCTAATGTAATGCACTTGTACAAAAAGGGGAGGAGGAATTATGTGGGAAATTACAAACCAGTTACTTTAACATCTGTTGTTGGAAAACTGATTCAATTAGTTATCAAGAGAGCAATATCAGGAAACTGGGAAAATCAAAATGCTATCCATCAGCATGGTTTTATGAAGAGCAAATCAAGTTTAACTAACTTGCCAGAGTTCTTCAAAGATGTAACAAGCAAAGTGGATAATGGGGGTCCTGTAGATGTAATATATCTGGGACTCCGGGAGGCATTTGATAAGGTGCCACACAAAAGGTGAATTCCACAAGGTTGGATCATATGGGATTAGGGGTAATTTATTAGTTTGGATAGATGGCAGGTTGATGGACAGAAGATGGAGAGTTGTGATAACTAGTAACTAGTGGGGTGCCACAGGGTTTGATCCTTGGGCCCCAGCTATTTACAATCTAAATTAGTGACTTGGACACAGGGATAGAAGGCTTTATAGCCAAATTTGCAAATGACACAAAAATAAGTAGAATGGTAAATTGTAGTGAGAAAATAAGAACCTTAAACATGGATAAAGATGGGTTAGAAGAGTGAGCCAAAATGTGGTGGATTGATTTTAATGTTGATAAGTGTGAGGTCATATATTTTGATCAAAAGGAAAGGAAAGCGACCTATCATTTAAACAGGGAGAGACTTCAGGGTGCTGCAGGATCTGGGTGTCCTCGTTCATGAGTCACAGAAAACTAGCATGCAGGTGCAGCAGCTAATAAAGAAATCAAATGAAATATTGGTTTTTATACCAAAAGGAATACAATATAAGGGTAAGGAAGTATTGTTGCAACTATACAAGGCATTGGTGAGACTGCACCTGGAGTATGTGCATAGTTTTGGTCCCCTTATTTGAGGAACGATGTAACGGCATTGGAGGCAGTTCAAAAGAGACTGATTCGATAGATGAGGGGTTTGTCATATGAAGAGTGATTGAACAGTTTAGGCCTTTACTCTCTGGAATTTAGAAGAATGAGTGTAGATCAAATTGAGGTATTCAAGATGATAAAAGATATGGATAAGATCGATGTGGAGCAAATGTTTCCTCTTGAGGGGCATTCTAGGATGAGAGGTCATAGTCTTAGGATAAGGGGTGCAAATTTAAAACAAAGCCAAGCAGAAACTGCCTCTCCCAAAGCATTGTGAATCTGTGGAATTTGCTACCCCAAAACATGGCGGATGTTGGGACAGAGAGTAAATTTAAAGAGGAGTTAGACAGATTTTTAATTGATAATGTGTTGAAGGGTTAGAGGGAGAAGACAGATAAATAGTGGTGAGAAGCATATCAGCCATAATTGAATGATGGAACAAACAGATGGGCTGACTGGCCTAATTCTGCTCCTATATTTTCTGGAACATCTGAGCTAGTATATCTTAAATAAGCAAAGGTCAAACTGTTGGTAGTCATGATAAGTATTGTAACAGTTCATCAGTGTCCATTTTTAAATATGAAGACATTTTCAGAAGTTTCTACATGAACATGGATTATGGTATGTTTTCACTGGGCGTGACACATATGTCTCAATTTTAATCCAACACACTGGGTAGATTTGGGTGCGTTGAAGTTTTTGCAGCTTAACTCCCTCTCCCTATGCCCCACATTATGCTCTATTGACATTAAGTGTTATAAGATCCGACAGATTTAAGTCTATGTGGATGTTTATTAGCTGCAGTTAGAGGTGCAAGATTGACTTTGCCGTATAGTAACTATATTAACATTTTGGAGAAAGTACAACACAGCTGAAATCTAAGATTTAGATCAGAGTAAAGGAGAAACTTTCTCAGTCAGAGTTTTGAGGCTGTGGAATATATTTCCAAGATTATTAGTTGAGGCAGAATCAATGTCAATACGCAAAATCAGATTGGATAGGTACATGAAAGAAAAGAGGGTTAAAGTTCATGCAAGTGCAGAATAGGGTGAGTGACTATGATTAGAAGTATTTTACTCGTGGGCAGGATAAACAACAGTATGGACTAATTGAGTTGAATGACCTTTTCCTGTGTTGTAATCTATGTACAAAGTTTCATGTGGTTATGCTGTTTTATTTTCTATTGATATTTGTTTATTTGGTCACGGGGTGTAGGCACCCCTGGCTTGGGCAACATTTACTGTCCAAATCCTAATTGCCCTTCTGATAGCAGTGTTCAGCTGCCTTCTCAAACCATGACAGTCCATGGTGGGTAGGAAGAGAGTTCTAAGACTCTGACCCAGTGACATGATGGTGAGTGGCCTTGGAGGGAAATTTGGAGGTGGTAGTGTTCCCATGCAGCTGCTGCCCTTGTCTTTCTGGGTACTAGAGTTGGCACATTTGGAAGGTACCATCAAAGGATTGATTAAGTATCAGAGGTAGGAATGATTACTGTAACTAGAGCACAAGGATGATAAATATCTGTTTTTATTACAGTAGACTAAAACAACCTTATTGTTCATTTTTAGGAATGCCATGTACAGAATGCTGCTAGGCAATATGGCAACATGTTTTCTGCAGAGGGGACATTATTGGAAGGCTTTGGGGAGGCTCCTGAGTGAGTACATGTGTTTTTTTTAACTGGCTAGATTTTCACTTGACTGTGATATAAAGCTAAATATTTATTAGTGTTAATGTTAATTCTAAAAACTGAAGTGAGCATTGTAATGAGAATAATCATAATAAATCCTGTTGCTGCCAACAATATGCTGCTGTGCAAGTGCATCTTATAAGTTGCATTCCTTTGGTGGAATCTAATATAGGGACCTGAACAATTGTGGGCTATCGGCAACAAATACAGCAGGATCATGCCAATGTCTGACAAGGCCTATCTCAACAGGGGGAGTAATTCCCTGTATTTTTTAACTAAGTTCTGGATGTTGCAGTGGAATTCTTGCTAGTTAGTGGTGACTTGCCTATTAAGGAGAATTATCGCTTCTTAACCACCTTATTAATGGCACATAGAATCTTGGAATTTTACAGTACAGGAAGAGGTCATTTGACCCATCGTATCCTTACTGGCTACCCAGCTAGTCCTACTGTCCAGCCCTACCACTGCAGCCTCTAAATTTATCCCTGACAAATATATATCCATTTCTGTTTTGAAACCTCCTGTGGAATCCACCTCCTCCACTCTCCCACGTAGCACATTCCAAATCCTACAACTCTTTGAGTGAAGAAGTTTCTCCTCATCTCATTCCTAGCCCTTTTGCTGAAAATCTTGAAATTGTGACCCCTACTTACTGACATACCAACTAGTGGAAACAGAATACCCTTCCCTACCCTTTCACAATTGTGCATAATTTTGAACACCTCAACAAGGTCACCTTCAATCTTCTCTGCTCCAAGGAGAATAAGCCCAATCTCTCTAATCTTTCCTTGTATCTAAAATGTTTCATTGCTGGCATCATCCAAGTAAATCTTCCTTGAACTCTCTCCAGGGCTTTAGCATATTTCCTTAAATAAGGTGCCCATATTCTAACCTTGCCTCATTTTTTTAACTTACCATCTACAATGGGCAAATCAGCTGGCAAGAATTCATGACCCGGTAGTCAAAATGAGTATTTCAGCCCATGTCTGGCCAAGATGAGCTTCCATCTTGGGTCAGTAAGCAACAGCATCTCAACATGCCAGTCATGTACACAGACATTGGCTTTAGGCATGTTGCAGTCTCTAAGAACCCTCTGCCACTTCTCCAATCCACTTTGAGTATTTTTTTGTACTTCAGTACTGTAGCTCGGGCTGCAGCAGCAACTATCATTGTAATGCTGCAGCAAGGACACTTGGTGCTTGTGGTAAAAAATGAGGTCTGCAGATGCTGGAGATCACAGTTGAAAATGTGTTGCTGGTTAAAGCACAGCAGGTTAGGCAGCATCCAAGGAATAGGAAATTCGACGTTTCGGGCATAAGCCCTTCATCAGGAATGAAGAGAGTGTGCCAAGCAGGCTAAGATAAAAGGTAGGGAGGAGGGACTTGGGGGAGGGGCGATGGAGATGTGATAGGTGGAAGGAGGTCAAGGTGAGGGTGATAGGCCGGAGTGGGGTGGGGGCGGAGAGGTTAGGAAGAAGATTGCAGGTTAGGAGGGCGGTGCTGAGTTGAGGGAACCGACTGAGACAAGGTGGGAGGAGGGGAAATGAGGAAACTGGAGAAATCTGAGTTCAGATTTCCCCTCCCCCCACCTTGTCTCAGTCGGTTCCCTCAACTCAGCACCGCCCTCCTAACCTGCAATCTTCTTCCTAACCTCTCCGCCCCCACCCCACTCCGGCCTATCACCCTCACCTTGACCTCCTTCCACCTATCACATCTCCATCGCCCCTCACCCAAGTCCCTCCTCCCTACCTTTTATCTTAGCCTGCTTGGCACACTCTCTTCATTCCTGATGAAGGGCTTATGCCCGAAACGTCGAATTTCCTATTCCTTGGATGCTGCCTAACCTGCTGTGCTTTAACCAGCAACACATTTTCAACACTTGGTGCTTGTGGACATGCACCAGCTCATGGATTAGGTCAGGCTGTATCTCTAAGCTGTTTGTTTGGTTTGTTAGTGTTCACTCATTTTGAGCCTAGCTGGATACTCACAGCATCACTGCTTTGTCTTACCTTTTTTCACCTTGCTCCTCAGCTAGAGATACCAGGCTCACAATACTGCCATACCATTTAGCACAGACACAAAGCCAGGAAGCTTGCGATGGTTTCCAGCAGTCCTCTGTCAAGTCAAGGGTGATAACCTTCAGTCAATAGGTCCCAGCACACTCTGTCTGAGACAGCATCTGATATCAGTCCAAGGGTTCGAAAACACTTATTTAGCCCTCAGGGTCAATTAAAGTCAGGATCCTCTCTACATAAAGGTTGAGGAACTGAATTACGGACAACCTGTCACCTACGTTTACTCTTTCTGCCTTATTGTAGGCTAATTTCGTCCTGGAAAGGTAAAGAAGCTGCTTCTAATGTAAGTTGGTGGCACAGTTATTACGCTTGGTGCAGGTGGCTGAGCCAACATTTATTGCCCATCCCAAGTTGCCCTTGAGAAGTTTTTGGTGAGCTTCAGTCAACGTACTATAGGTACACCCACAATAAGGTTGAGGTGGGAAGTCTGAGGTTTTGACCCAGTGATACTGAAGGAACAGTAATATATTTCCAAGTCAGTAGGCTTGGAGGGGAACTTGCAGGTGGTGGTGTTCACATTTATGTTGTCCCTCTAGGTGGTAGTGCTTGAATGTTTGGAAGGTGCTGGCTAAGGAACCTTGGTGAATTCCTGCAGTACATCATGTAAAGAGTACACGCTGCTGCTACTGAATGTTCATAGTGGAGGGAATGGTAGTTGTGGAGGCAGTGCCAATCTAACAGGCTGCTTTGTGCTGGATGGCTTTAAGCTGTGTGAATATTGTTGGAACTGCATTCATCCAAGCATGTGGGGAGTATTCCATCACACTCCTGACTTGTACCTTCTAGATGGTGGGCAGGTTTTGGGAAGTCAGGAAGTGAGTTACTTGATGCAAGATTCTTCTATCAAAACTTGATAGATTAGATCTGGAGAATGGAACACATTCCTATTTCAGGAATACTGAGGCCAATAATACACATGCTGCCAATTTTTACAGATGTCTTCATGAAGCCTGGAACTGAACATGGGAACTTCTCACCTGCATGATTCAGTTACACATTTCTGAATAATTCATTTAATAATCATGCTGATTTCTGATCTTCTAGTTCATGTTCTTTTAACTTTTGCAATTAAATAATAATTTTTTTTTACCCAGTGACAAGAGTTACACATCCAATACAGATGTTACACAGTCATGTTTCTTTTCTAGAGTTATTCCAATTTATCTAATTCATCGTCCAGCAAACAATATCCCTTATGCAACAGTCGAAGAAGAACTGATTGGGGAGTTTGTTAAGTATTCGGTGAAGGATGGCAGAGAGCTAAACTGTGGTAGGAAAGAATCTGAGGTTGGTCTGAAATGCTGCACATTTCAACATTGGGTCTATCAATGGACAGAAGGAAACCTCCTTGTCACAGATATGCAAGGTAAATAAATATACTGTTTTGAAACCACTTATAAGAGTATTTGTGTGTGTGTATGCGTACGGACACACTTGTTCAGAGATGTGCAAGCTGGTCAGTTTAGGCGTACTGACGGTCCCAATATAAGACTACAAGGGATTGTCATGGAATCATGCAGCAGTCAGTCCATCATTCCACTTTTAAGGAAATCACCCAATTAGTGCTTCTCATAACTCTAGATTTATTTTTATCTTTCATGTATGAATCTAGTCAAAATGCAAGTATTCAAATTTGGTCTCTCAATCTGTGCTGCATTTACTATTATAGCACATTACCATCATCGCACGCTACACTGTATATTTCCTACACACAGCTACTTATTAATTCCGTATTTACTGAAATAAAATTGGACTAGCATAAGGGCACAGTCAGTACCCTTTTCATTTGCTCACTTTACAACCCTTTCACTTTAACCTTTTTTTTCTTTTCTGCTAACTTACATTGCCACCATTTTAGATGTCATGTATTCACAAATTTTCATTTTGTATCCATTTATGGAAAAGCTTTTGTCTGAATATTTACAGCATTTGTAAAAAAAAACTCTTTCCAATTGTTTTTCTGTAGGTGTCGGAATGAAATTAACTGACATTGGAATAGCAACCAGCCGAAAAGGGTAAGTGAAGAAAATGATGGGCTGTACTTTTACAATAGTCCATTCTCAGTATCTCAATTAATGATGCTGCAACAGCATTTTGACTGTTTCTAGGTGGATGCCATGTGTCTGTAGGAATATCACTGTAAATTATTTGTGAAGGCTTCAACCAGAAATAGTAACACTCTGCTATAAGTGTGGGGTTGAAATCCCATCAAGAATATTATCAATAGAATGGAAGTTTAAATTTTGATTTCCTCTCATGCTTAACTCTCACTTTTTGTGAATACTTGGGGCTAAGATTCAATATTCTTGATGTCAATGGGCATAAGATCATGTTTGAAAATACTTTTCAGTCTTTCTTTGAAGCTGCAAACTGTAAAAGAGGACTAAATAGGTGTGACATAATTGGGTTTACAAAAAGCAGTCAGAAAGGTGGCATGTGAAATTTATTTACTAACATAAGTATTCATGGAGCTGAGGATTGACAGAGAATTAGTTTCAGGAGAAAGAGCAGGGAATGGAGCATTTTTAAACTGTTCTCCTGCCTATCCCAACCTCTCTAGAATGTTACATGGGACAGGCCAGGCCAAAGATGAACCCTTAAGTTGCTAATTGTAAAGTAATTAAAAGGGCATTTCCCATCCGGCCTCAATTTCGATGCATGTGTGGAGACTTCAGGTAGTGGGTAAACCCAGAATGTCATCCTCCTTGGATTTCGGGAGGAAGAAGGGACACATCCCTCAAGTTTCCCCATTCCACATCAAATGTGCTACCCCACGCCATGCGACTCTTCCCCCACTGTCTTTTGGTCACACTTTCCCTTTTCACTGGACTCCATGACTTAGAGGTAAAAACAATGACTGCAGATGCTGGAAACCAGATTCTGGATTAGTCGTGCTGGAAGAGCACAGCAGTTCAGGCAGCATCCAAAGTGCAGCGAAATCGACGTTTCAGGCAAAAGCCCTTCATCAGGAATTCATTATTCCTGATGAAGGGCTTTTGCCCGAAATGTCGATTTCGCTGCACTTTGGATGCTGCCTGAGCTGCTGTGCTCTTCCAGCACCACTAATCCAGAATCCATGACTTAGACTCTGGTGACTGCTTGTAGTTCCAGACTTGGCCACTGCTACCACTGGCACTGCTGGGAATACAGAGCGGGTGGCCATTCTGATTGATCACCAACTCTCTGGGGCAAGACGTTTACCTGACTGAAGGGTAGTAATCCCGTCTCCAACCAATCAGTTTCCTGTGTAGCATTAATTGGCTATGCCACTGCTGTTATGGTCAAGGATGCATTCCCTGTCCACTCTTCAAGTGGTGAGGTGGGAAGTCCCACCTACTGAAATGTTATGCTCCTGAAGGGATTTAGTAGGTTGTTCCTCTAATGTGGGCATCTAGAATGAAGAGGTACTCCCTCAAGATAACATTTTGATTAGTTAGGGCTCAGACAAGAAGACATTCTTCACTCAGGGCTTTTGAATCTTTTCTTCTTCAGATACTCATGAATATTTCATCATTTGGATACTCAAGGCTGATCAAAGAATATCTTAAGGAATTAATGGACATAGAACAATACAGCACAGAAAGGCCCTTCGACCCACGATGATGTGCCGAACATTTGTCCCAGCTTAAGCACCTATCCATGTACCTATCCAATTGCCGCTTAAAGGTCACCAATGATTCTAACTCTACCACTCCCACAGGCAGCATATTCCACAGCCCCCACCACTCTCTGGGTAAAGAATCTACCCCTGACATCCCCCCTACACCTTCCACCCTTCATCTTAAATTTATGTCCCCTTGTAACACTCTGTTGTACCTGGGGAAAAAGTCTCTGACTGTCTACTCTATCTATTCCCCTGATCATCTTACAAACCTCTATCAAGTCACCCCTCATCTTTCTCCGTTCCAATGAGAAAAGGCCTAGCACTCTCAACCTATCCTCGTACGATCTATTCTCCATTCCAGGCAACATCCTGGTAAATCTCCTCTGCACCTTCTCCAAAGCTTCCACATCTTTCCTAAAATGAGGCGAACAAAACTGCGCACAGTACTCCAAATGTGGCCTTACCAAGGTTCTATACAGCTGCAATATCATCTCACGACTCTTGAATTCAATCCCTCTGCTAACGAACGCTAATACACCACCAATCTTCGTATCATCTGCAAATTTACTGACCCACCCTTCGACTCCCTCTTCCAAGTCATTAATAAAAATTACAAACAGCAGAGGACCCACGACTGATCCCTGCAGAACCCCACTTGTAACTGGGCTCCATCTAATATTTACCATCTAACACCACTCTCTGACTTCGACCGGTTAGCCAGTTCTCTATCCAACTGGCCAAACTTCCCACTATCCCATGCCTCCTGACTTTCTGCGTAAGCCTACTATGGGGAACCTTCTCAAATGCCTTACTAAAATCCATGTACACTACATCCACTGCTCTACCCTCATCCACATGCTTGGTCACCTCCTCAAAGAATTCAATAAGACTTGTAAGGCAAGACGTACTCCTCACAAATCCGTGCTGGCTGTCCCTAATCAAGCAGTGTCTTTCCAGATACTCATAAATCCTATCCCCCAGTACCCTTTCCATTACTTTGCCTACCACCGAAGTAAGACTAACTGGCCTGTAATTCCCGGGGTTATCCCTATTCCCTTTTTTGAACAGGGTCACAACATTTGCCACTCTTCAGTCCCCTGGCACCACCCCCATTGACAGTGAAGACGAAAAGGTCATTGCCAATGGTTCTGCAATTTCCTCTCTTGCTTCCCACATAATCCTAGGATATATCCCGTCAGGCCCGGGGGACTTGTCTATCCTCAAGTTTTTCAAAATGCCCAACACATCTTCATTTCTAACAAGTATCTCCTCGAGCTTACCATTCTGTTTCATACTCTCCTCTTCAACAATACGGTCCTTCTCATTTGTAAATACTGAAGAAAAGTACACATTCAAGACCTCTCCTATCTCTTCTGACTCAATACACAGTCTCCTACTACTGTCCTTGATTGGACCTACCCTCGTTCTCGTCATTCTCATGTTTCTCACATACGCATAAAAGGCCTTGAGGTAATCCTTGATCCTACCCGCCAAAGATTTTTCATGCCCTCTCTTAGCTCTCCTAATCCCTTTCTTTAGCTCCCTCCTGGCTATCCTGTATCCCTCCAACGCTCTGTATGAACCTTGTTTCCTCAACCTTATGTAAGCCTCCTTCTTCCTCCTTACAAGACATTCAACCTCCCTTGTCAACCAAGCTTCCCTCACATGACCATCTCTTTCCTGCCTGACAGGTACATACATATCAAGGACACGTCGTATCTGTTCCTTGAAAAGTTCCACATTTCAACGCCATCCTTCCGTGACAGCCTATGCTCCAAATTTATGCTCCTCAGATCCTGTTTTGCAGCATTGTATTTACCCTTCCCCTAATTGTAAAACCTGCCCTGTTGCACGCACCTATCTCTCTCCATAACCAAGGTGAAAGTCACAGAAATGTGGTCACCATCACCAGAATGCTCACCCACTAACAAGCCAATCACTTGTCCCAGTTCGTTACCAAGTACCAAATCCAATATGGCCTCCCCTCTGGTTGGACAATCTACATACTGAGTTAGAAAAACTTCCTGGACACACTGCACAAACACCGCCCCATCCAATCTACTTGATCTAAAGAGCTTCCAATCAATGTTTGGGAAGTTGAAATCGCCCATGACTACTACCCTGTGGCTTCTGCACCTTTCCAAAATCTGTTTTCCAATCTGTTTCTCCACATCTCTGCTGCTATTGGGGAGCCTATATTAAACACCCAACAAGTGACTGCTCCTTTCCTATTTCTGACTTCAGCCCACACTACCTCCAAAGGCAGATCCCCCTCGAACTGCCTTTCTGCAGCAGTTATACCATTTCTAATTCGCAACGCCACCCCACCTCCTTCTTTACCACCCCCCAATCTTACTGAAACCTCTGTAACCAGGAACCTCCAACAACCATTCCTGTCCCTCTGCTATCCACATTTCCGTGATGGCCACAACATCGTAGTTTAAATCCCCCCGTAGAGGGGGTGGCAAGGATGCATGCCCTTACCCAAATGGAGGGGATGGTGATCACTGTCACTTGAATGGCCATCAATGAGGCTGTGGCCAGGAACAGGAATGCATTATGCCCAAGGGGGTAGAGGATTGTTGCAGGGCAGAGAAGGTTGGAAGTATATCCAAGTGTCTGTGCTGGGTCTTGAGGTTTGATTTGTGGACTGTTCAAATCAGGAGGGGTGGAGTGTCAGTATCCATGGGAATCATTAGTAAATTGTGGTGTAATTCTACAGGTAACCAGCAGTTAGAGTAGATTTTATATCCTCTGACCTTTCTTGGCCTAACTAGAAAAGTAAGTCAGTCCTCTGATTCGAAGATAGAGTCAGAGATATTTTTGGAGGGATCCAGTTGCCTATCGGAAGTTTCAACTTCCAGGGCAATTCCTGCAGAGTAAGTTGTTCAGTGCATCTGCATGTTCCCAAGTGCAACTCAAGTCTATGCTGCAACTGTGACTGTCTTCCCATTGGATAGGATCGCTGCTGAGATAACAAGGATGAGATCAAAGCCTACCAATGATAGTTATGAAATTGGCTTCAATGCATCTGACACCAAAAAGATAAGGACCTGCATCCTGAATTGGGTAAAAAGGCACTGATACAGAAATATCCTCCAGAGAAGGAAATCTCCCATCTTTGCCTAACCTGATTACACATGGCTCCACTCTAGTAATACTCTCAGAAGTGACTAGCAAATTGTTCAGTTGTAAAATCAACTGTTTGCAAATAGCAATAAGCAATAGATACCCATTTCCAGTTTTGTCTGCATCCTGAGGAAACATTAAATAATATTGAGTTTATTTAAGAAATATGAATTACACAAATGAAAGATCAATGATTCTGTGCATTTTCGTTCAATTTTATACCAGAGAACAAGCCATAGAACATTTTCAGTTATATCCAAGAATCATTAAGCTGGTGCAGTTGTCAGCAACCTACAACACAGGAGAAACTCAATTCCAATGAGGACAAAGCAGCTCATTTGATCAGCACCCCATCCACTACCTTATACATTCACTCCCTCCATCACCAGTATGGAGTCCAATGGTGTGTACCATCCATAGATGCATTTGCTAAAGCACATGTGATACCTACGCCACATGAAGTGCCGAAATTTGAGAAGGTATCACCATTTCAAGGACAATTGCAAATGGATAATATATGTTATCCTTGGCAACTGCATGTAAATTCCATGAACAAATAGTTAAAGACTTTTTTTTTCATTTCTCCCTCCTATATTCTGAGGATTCTACAAACGATAACTCTGAAGTTTTAACCATGAGTTTTTTTTTAACCAAAGAGTTGTGAATATGAAGTTGACAGTGATTAACCCTTATACCTGAGCACATTAAGCTTTCAAGAAGATATTCAGTTGCACATGAAATATATGTCCCAAAACATTCAGCACATTCAGGTGATCAAACTACCTTTGGTTCATAATATCAAACACATCACTGATAACAACAGCCAAATTTATTTCAAAGAAGTGGGATGATGGCAATTCTTGTTTGGTGTAGAGTCACACATCTGCGAAATAATGGCAGGTGCTCAGTCCATACAACGGTAACCAGTATGTGATTTCTTTCCTACATCAGACAGTCACAGACAACTCAGCATCACCCAGTGCTGATAGAAAATGGCAGCTCCCATTAAAACAAATGAGGCTGCTCTGGGATGTGCGCACTTATCTTCTTTATCGTGTAATACCAAGTGATAGAGAAGAAAAACACAGAAAAACAACACAATAAGTTACCATAGCTGTAAAACAACATAAATAACAAAAATGTGTATCAGTAATTATGTATTGCCATGTCTTTCTTTTGTTAAAAAAATTAAGAGGCACATATGTTTTATTGATATTTCCTATTGTTATGATCTCTATAGAGGCCAATAACTATTAAAATGAATCAAATTCCTAGTTAGTAGCTGAAAAATGTACATCAAGATTTCACATTTAATAGCTTTAATTGTATCAAATGACTAAAAACACAACTGATTAAGCACTACTTTCTTTTTTAGCAATTAAGTTATAGATATAAAAAGTTCCTTGTTATTCATGACATATCATACACTCTATTAAATTTCATTTCTTCTAGAAACCTGTTTACAGCTATTCCCAGCTTCCAAAGGGAATAGGAGTAGGCCATGCAGCCCATTGAACCTGCCCCACCATCCTAGACCATGACTGATTAACTCTCCTCAATTTAATTTTTCGGTACTATATATTTTAATGTACTATATCCTTTAATGCCATCAGTTTCAAGAATCCAATCAAATTCTATCTCAACGATTGAGTTTCCACTGCCCTCTGGGGTAGAGAATTATAAAGCTTCACCTCTCCAAGTAAATAAATTCCTCCTCATCTCCACCTTAAATTACCTGTCCCTTATCTTAAGATTGTGCGCCCAATTCTCGAGTCAACTACTAGGGGAAATATCATATTTAAATCTAGAAGTCACATGACACCACAACTTCACCTGATGAAAGAGCAGCACTCTACAAGTTTGCGATTTCAAATAGACCTGTTGCACTATAATCTGGTTGTCATGTGACCTCTGATTTTGTCCAGATTCTAGATTAGAGTTGTGCTGAAAAAGCACAGCAGGTCAGGCAGCATCCAAGGAGCAGGAAAATTGAAATTTCGGGCAAAAGCCCTTCATCAGGAATAGATTTTGTCCACCCCACTCCAACACTGGCACCTCCACAACATAGTTAAATCCACCCTATCATGTTCTGTAGGAAATTTCTGAGTTTCAGATTGCCTCTCATTCCTAAAAACTCTCGCAAGTACAGACCCAGTTTCCTCAATTTCTCTTCACAAATTAACCTCAGGATTGATATGAAGACCAAAAGTGTACACAGTATTGCAAGTGAGATCATATCAAGGCTCTGGGAACTACTTCAAGACATTTCTACTTCTGTACTAAATCCACTTGAAATGAATGCCACCATACCATTTGCAAATTACTCAATGACAGAGTCTCCCAGATCCTTTGGGACACCAACACTTGTCGTACCATTTAAGAAATATCCATTGTATTTTTCTACCAAAGAGAATAGATTCACAGACTTTTATTTTATGTTCCATGTGCCATTTTCCAGTCCATTCACTTAGCCTGTCCAAATCTTCTTGAAGCCTCCACGTACCCTCCTCAGACTTGGTGTGGTTTGATATTAGCAGCAAATTTGGAAATATTACAACCGGTCCCCATATCCAAATTACTTGTATAGATTATGAACATCTGTTGAGCCAGTGCTGACCTTTACAGTGCCTGACCGGTTTCAGTTTGCCACTCCTGAAAATGATCCATTTTTTCCTACACTCTTGCTTTCTGTCTATTAACTGATTCCTAGCCTATGGGAGTATATTCCCCAAATCTCATGAATTCTAATTTCATTTACTAATCTGTGTGGGATCTTATCAAAGCCTTCTGAAAATCCAAAAATACTACATCTACTAGTTTTCCTTTGTCTATGCTGCAAGTGGTATCCTCAAAAAACTCAAACCTGTTTGTCAAACATGATTTCCTTCTTGTAAATCAATGTTCACAATGCTCAATTCTGGGATTCTTTTTCAATGCTCAGGTATCACATGCTTTATACTACATTCTAATATTTGTCCTGCAATGAACATCAAGCTACGGATCTGTAATTCTCTATTCTCCCTCTTCCTCCCTTCTTAAAAAGTGGGGTTACTTCTGCAACCTTCCAGTCAACAGAAACTTTGTTTCAAGAATCTATCAGTGCATCCACTATCTCCACTATTCCTTTCACCATGCTGATATGTAGCTCATTTGGTTCAAGGGATTTATCAGCATTCAATCCATCTGATTTTTCAAGTACCACCTCTTTTCCAATCCTAACATATATTAGTTTTTCAGTTACACAGCCTTTGGTCACTTTGTATTTCTCAGAGATTTTCTGTATCTTCTGCTGTGAACATGTTGTGGAGGTGCCAGTTTGGACTGGGGTGGACAAGTTAAAAACACCACGTTATAGTCTAAAAGGTTTATCTTGAAGCACTAGCTTTCAGAGCGCCACTCCTTCATCAGGTCATTGTGGAGCAGGGGTCACAAGACACAGAACTTATTACAAAAGATCACAATGTCATGCAACTGAAGTGATATATTGAACAAACCTAGATTGCTGTTAGGTTGTTCATCTTTTAGAATGGGTTGCAGGTTTTGGTTCATTATTATTTAATTCCCAGAACTTCTTTCCAGTCACATTCTCAAGATAACTTAAGGTTTTATTTAAAAACGTGACATCTCAGCTCAGACAATGCATTAAAGGTGTGAGGTTAGAGTCTGTCTGTATCCTAATCTTGAGCTAGACTGGTTCAATTTCCCAAGTAGGAATTTATAAAATGTTACATGGATTGACGGCTTGCATTGATGGCCTGCAGATTGTGTTGCTGAAAAAGCACAGCAGACCAGGCAGCATCCGAGGAGCAGGAGATTTGACATTTCAGGCATAAGACCTTCATCAGGAATGAGGCATGCAGGCTCGGGGTGGGGGGGCGGTGGGGGGGGCGGTGGGGCAGTGAGAGATAAACAGGAGGGGGATGGGGCTAGGGGGAAGGTAGCTGGGAATATGATAGGGAATGGGGGATCCACTTATCACAGTCCCAGCAATATTTCCCTACAGCCTCATCCCCCCTCCCATTTATCTCTCAGCGCCCCCCAGCCCACATGCCTCATTCCTGATGAGGGGTTTATGCCCAAAACATCGATTTTCCTGTTCCTTGGATGCTGCCTGACCTGCTGTACTTTTCCAGCACCACACTCTCGACTCTGATCTCCAGCATCTGCAGTCCTCATTTTCTCCTGTCTGCAGATTGTGTGCTTTTTGAACAAAATAGAATATATCTGCAATTACAATTCTGCAAATGCAAATTCCCCCAGTAGACTTATATATGTGTGTGCATGCATGTGAGGGAAAGACAGAGAGTGTGTTCAATATATTGTTTCAGTTGCATGACTCTGTGATCAATGGAGAAACCTATCAACCATGATGGAAGGCAGAACAGACTTGATGGTCTGAATGGCCCAATTCTGCTGCAATATCTTAAGTCTTAGTTTCTCCCCCATTTATCTGTTTTCCATTACAAGTTTTCCTGTACCCATCTGTAATGGGCCCACATTTATCCTTTCTAATCTTTTTCCTTTCATATATCAAAAGAAGTTTTTACAGATCAGCTTTATACTCCTTGCTCTCTTTCATTCATATTCTCTTTCTGTTTTCCTTATTAGTTTCTTGGTCCTCCTTTGTTGCGTCCTAAATTGCTCCCAATTCTCCACTGTTTCCTCAAACTTGTAGTGCATTCTCAAAATGGCTTCCTCGACACTCTTTCCTATGGCAATGAAACACATTAACTATGTATCTAAGTAGAAATATTAATGTTAAATTTGAACTCAACACCTTTTCATCTTAGTAATGAGATAGTTTACAACACGATTTTATATTTTAATATTTATATATCTTCCTGGGACTTTGGGAACGTCAAGGTTTATTCATTGTAGGCAGCTGTTACTGTCCCTATGAATACCCACACCTCTCTCTCAATAAAACAATCCAAACTTAACACCTTACAGATGTACTTTAACATTATACAAAATACTAGATTAGGTAATTATTTGGCCCCTTGAGCCAAATCTTCTATTCAATGAGAATGTGGCTTCTCTGAATTGTGGCTTTAATCACCTCAAAAAAATGCATGGCTACCTTGTTAATCAAAAATCTTTCTGCCCACAGTTTAAAATTCCAGTTGGCTGGATCAGATCAGGAAGCAAGTATCAAAACCTCTGTTGCTTCATTTATGTTTGTCTCCCTGCCCCCACTCCATTTGTTTTCCACAGGAGATTATTGTTAGAGTATGTAGTTCTACCACATGCCATAGATTGTAGGTTTCCTCACATAGTTTTTGAACTGCCATCATTTCCAGTATTTTGAAAACGTTATGAAATACACCACTGTAATGCAAATTACTTACATTGTCATCAAACAAATCAATTGTTATATGGAAGGAGCGGAGCATGCAATAAATTGTAAATACTTTGACCTCTGTCTCAGAAAGGATTTTTACAATTTTCATTCTTTATGCTGTTTTTAATGAGGATTTGTCAGGTTAAGGAGAAACAGAAGATGACAAACATTTCCACTGAGAGTGGGCTATTTTGTGGAACAAGGTAAAAACAATGACTGCAGATGCTGGAAACCAGATCCTGGATCAGTGGTGCTGGAAAAGCACAGCAGTTCAGGCAGCATCCAAAGTGCAGCGAAATCAACATGTTAACACATTTCCCAGAATTCCTGTTTACAGAAGCAGCCTGAAGTTGTATGCTTTCTTAGACTCAGGAACAAACGTTGTTACAATCATTATTTAAGAATAGAAATATTCAGAATTTTTTTTTAAATTAGTCCTGCTGTTCTCGATCACAAATGTTTGGAAATGATCAAAGAAATTGCAGCAATTATTTTCCTAGATAATGCAAAGTGAAGAATCCCTTAAAGATCCTGAACTTACCAGGAATGTGCAGATTTTGTTTTGTCAGGGCAGGGCAAGATGCAGTTGAAGAAAATGATTGAGTCTCTTTGTGCTGAGAAAAATATCAAATGGTACAAATAGGTTTTGCTGGGACATTTAAGGCAAGTTCATTTAAACTGACCAAACCAAAAAGTGACAAAGTGCAACAGTGCAGTTTAGTGGAATATGTGCAGTACTACATGACCAAAATCCCCAGGGATTGCTCCTTATAAAGCTACATGAAAGTAGTTTGAATGAAGTTCACTTCTGACCCATTTTGATAAAAGCAAAATCTTTGTGAAACTGTACTGTAATGGATGAAGCCGTTATCATTGATGGAGTTATGCAGCTAGCTTTTCCAAAGAAAAACAGAAGATGTAGCATTTCAGATGTTGAATTATTGAGTAAGAATTATCTACACTGATGAAGGGCTTGTGCCCGAAACGTCGAATTTCCTGTTCCTTGGATGCTGCCTGACCTGCTGCGCTTTAACCAGCAACACATTTTCAGCTCTGATCTCCAGCATCTGCAGACCTCACTTTTTACTCTAAGAATTATCTACTCCTTGAGTTCAATATAGGGTGAGTACACAGGAGCTGCTGCACTAACACATAGACCTGTTGGTGGCTGCAGAAGAAAGTGGACCATAAACAAGACAGGTCAATGGTGTATCTCACTTCTTGTTTATTCTCTTTCAGGTATAAAGGATTTAAAGGGAACTGTTCTATTTCCTTTATTGACCAGTTCAAAGCTCTCCATCAATGTAATGTATACTGTAAAATGATGGGTCTGAAATCTCTGAATCAACAGAAATTCAAGAGGATTTCCCCAATGAAGACCCAAGTATCACAACCAATTCCATGGTCAACAAAGAAAATGCTGCAGAGTCCACAGAGCACAAACAGAATCTTTGTAAAGAGTACATTTGGAGACAAAACTTCACACAGACATTTATAAATGCCAGAAGCAATCATTTCTGCTGCTGCATGAGCCATGTATCTCATTTGTGATGATTATATCGCATCACATTGCCTGTCATGAAGATTTTTGTCAAACTTATCAATGCAAGTGAAAAAAATTCAAGAGTAAAATCATCAATCCCAGACATTCAGGAGGGAATTATTTTGAAGAAAATACACTAACCTACACCAGTGTCGATACATTTATGAAGGTACTGTAATCTGAATAGAATCTTGATGATCTGCTACCTGGAGAGTATTAAGTCTCCAAACTCGTTCACTTCGTTGCTACCTATTCCGCAGAATTTTATGGCTTCTACTGTGGTTACTGCTCTGCTGAATTTTATTCTTTCATCAAGCTCCAGATCCATCAAACGACACACTTTATCCACACTCAAAATCCTCCTTGCAGTGAGGTAAACGTTTATTGTGCCATCCCATGATATTTTCCCTCAGACTGCTGTAACTTCTCCTTCCCTTAACCTTCCTGCCCTATTATGAATTTAAAAATATCAAACTTGGTTCCATCCAATTACTATTTCTTGATTTAGTTGCTCTGTTACTTTTATTCAGCTTTTCTGTGCGATGTACCGTGCAATGTTTCTGTTCACTTAGATTTCTTAAAACAAAGAGAAGCAAAGCCATCCCAATCTGTGATTTAGTTTTAAAGAATGTAACCCTATTGTAAGGCTCTCAAACTATTTAAATTGTTGCATCCTCCAGTAGTTTATGTAAGATGAAAACAGCCTTAGATTATAATAAAGATATGGCACAAATGTTGTATGTGCTAGGGCTAGTGTTTTCATTTGTTTTAGTATTAGTTTTATTTTGATGGGAGAATCTCATGTTAAAATCCCAGGCAGAGAGTCAGTCTAGAATACAGAGTGATGCTGTGCTTTAGTCATATACATGAATCAATTATCACATGGAAACCAATTATTTCCAGGTCTATTTCATTAAAATATTTCCAAACTGCTTGACATCAATCTTGAATGTGCCATTTTAACATAAGGAAGACTGAAGCCACTGTTTACAAAACCCCATCATAAACCTCACTCGCTTGGCAATTATATCTTCAGGCTAGAACAGAGTTAACACAGCCTTGGCATCCTGCTATTCCTGAACTGTCTTTAAAACTCAGATGTTTTTCCATTAGCAAGACTATTTACCTTGCATGTTTGCAATATTGTCCATCTCTTCCCTTACCTTAGCAACTCTGCCATTCAAAAACTTACACATTCCATTGTCATCCAAACTTCACATATGTAATGCTTTCCTCATTGAGCTTCCATTCTTCATCATCTATAACTGCAACATGTCCAAAACCCTACTGGCATTGGAGTTGAACAGAAATACTTTTACATTGAAAGTGACAGATAGAAATTTTATCTTTTTACTCCTGCACAGCACATAGAGAATTAGGAAAAAGTGAAGACTGCAGATGCTGAAGATCAGTGTCGAAAGGTGTGGCCCTGGAAAAGCGCAGTAGGTCAGGCAGCATCCGAGAAGCAGGAGAGTCAACGTTTTGGGCATAAACTCTCCATCAGGAATGTTGGGAGGGAAGGGGCCCAAGAGGGCTGAGAGATAAATGGGGGGGAGGGGAGGTAACAGCTGGGGTGGAAGGTAGCTAGGAAGGTAGGGGGTAGAATGGATAGGTGGGAAGAAAGATGGGCAGGTAGGACAGTTCAAGAGGTTAGTGCCGAGTTGAAGGGTTGGATCAGGGATAAGGTGGGGTAAGGGAGATGAGGAACTGGTGAAATTGACATTGATTCTGTGTGGTTGGAGGATGCCAAGATATTCTTCCTCCAGACGTCAGGTGGCTAGGCTTTGGTAGTCGATGAGGCCAAGGACTTGCATGTGTGAGGAGGATTTGAAGTAGTCAGCCACAGGGCAGTTTAGTGCATGTTCTCTGAAACCTTCTGCAAGTTGGCATTATGCCTCCCCAATGTAGAGGATACACACCAAGAGCAATGGACACAGGAGATGAGGTATTTGGACATGCAGGAAAATGTCTGCCAGATGTGGAAGGATCCTTTTGGGCCTTGGATGGAGTTGAGAGGGGAGGTGTAGGCACAGATTTTTCACCTCTTGCGGTAGCAGATTAGCCAAGTGAAAATATTATTACAAAAATCACTGAAGATAGTAATTTAGAAATTTCTCATTTACTGAGCATTTATGCTGACGATTTTCATAGCATGGATTTCTGAATATTAATAAAATGTGGACTTTCTTAACTTAGATTAACCAATAGTTATAAATTCTACTTCCATGCTATATAGTCCAATTGCTTTGTGACAACAACAGTCAGTAGTAAGAAGGTTATTTTATTTTGCATATTGGATAATTCAGTTCTAACGGGAAAATCCAAACTCAAATGATCTTTACTTTGATTAAGAGAAAAATGTGCCAAGCTTTAGTTTGTCTTGAGGACAGATGGATGAGACACCTTCTGGAACTGGTAGAGTTGGTGTGGTCAAAGTACTCCTGCATTTTTGCTTGGGGGCATTCTGGGATTTTGACCCAGCATAGCCCCCTGGTTATAGATGTTTTTGCCAGCAACATACTGTGTGAGAGAGACACTGTCGTTCCCTCTCAGGATCTCATTTCAATGAAATCACATCTCTTCTAAACTCCAGGTGTATAGCTATGCTTATTCACTCTCAGTCTATATGTCAATAGGGGACATTGATTAGCTTAGATAGCAGGCTGGTAATGCAGGGTGATTCCAATCGCATGGGTTCAATTCCCTCATGAGCTAAAGTTACTGTGAAAGATTCTCCTACTTCTATCTCTCTCTTTACCAGAGGTGTGACTGTCAGGTAAAACCACCACCAGTCACCAATGAGAGAGCAGCCCAATCGTGTCTCGTCCCAGGAATCAGTCTGTTAAATCTTTGTCCCAAATCTTCTAGGGCAAGTTCTTTCTTCAGTACCGAGAATCAAAACTGTACATATCCAGCTGGGAGCAGGTGCTCACAAAAGTCCTGTAAAACTCCAAGAGGACTCCATAACTTGAGCTAGACCTAACCACAAGGTTACAGATTGTAATCAAAAAATATTCTGCTGATGCTGATGGCTTCCAGCACCTTATGGTGGCCCTGTTTTAAGGTGTTAGAGTTTTCCTGAATTTATTCTGCTCAACACGGTGGTAGTGTCACACATATTGGAGGGTGTCCTCACTGTGAAAATAAATCTTTATGACCACAGGGATTGTGCTTAGTCACTCCTTCAAATACTGCTATACTTGGAGGCGTCTGTGATGAGTAGATCGGTGAGGATGAAGAGGAGTTTTCCTCACCCAGGTTCTCTGAGGTTCTACTGAAGCTCAAAAGAAGGGTCACTGGATCTGAAACATTAACTCTGATTTCCTCTCCCAGCTACTGCCAGACCTGCTAAGCTTTTCTAGCAATTTCTGTCCTTCAACTTAACTAATCAATGTTGGTGCTCATGCTCTACATAAATATCCTCCAGGCCCATTTCAGCTAAACTGAAACTGTATATCTTTCCATTCTGAACTCCTTCAAATAGCTTGCCCATAAATGCATTTGTGCACTTGTCCTACCTGCTCCTGGTAATGTGATTCATATTCTTACCACTCACAGGATAAAGAGATTGATTCTGGAGTTCCTATGGAATTTATTGGTTATTAAATTTTTTATATGTTTATATTTGCTTTGTACTTCCTCACAAGTCAATATTTCCTTTTGTCTATCCTGGCCCTTGTCCTACTATATCTTTAAGTAAGCTGGAGCCAACATCTGTTTGATAATGCTACTGCAAACATTATTTTGGATTTTTAAGCTATTTGAAGTGTTTTTTTTGTCATCTCGTTTGCAAATTAGCTACTTTAATAACCACATTACAAAACAGTTACATTTAAAAGCAGTTTAATAATATGACATGCTCTGCAGATTTTCTGAACTTTGATAGATCCTAAATAAATAAAAAATGAAAACATGCTGCAATAGGTTTAGTTTTATTTTGACAGACTTCTGTTAACTGTACCCAGCTAAGATACAGATCAATTGTGATAGTCTGAACAGCAGAATAGACTCAATACACTCAATGATATACTCCTGTTCATATGAGCGACAGTGTTCTCTTTTTCAAGAGGGTCCAAGTAGATGAACATCTATTAGATTTACGCCTGAATTCTTGAGGCAGCTACTGGCATGTTTGTTAGAATCAAATTGAACTCTGCAAGTCCCACCCTTTGAAAAAGAGTCATAGTTAGAATGTCATCGGACAGGTAATCCAGAACCTGAAGCCAATGCTCTGGGGAAATAGGTTTGAATCCCACTGTGGTAAATGGTGAATTTTTAATTCAATCAAAATATTGAATAAAATAACTAGCCAATAGTGAACATGTAAGCCAAATGATTTGGAGATGCCGGTGTTGGACTAGGGTGTACAAAGTTAAAAATCACAGAACACCAAGTTATAGTCCAACAGGTTTAATTGGAAGCACACTAGCTTTCGGAGCGTCGCTCCTTCATCACCTGATGAAGGAGCGACACTCCAAAAGCTACTGTGCTTCCAATTAAACCTGTTGGACTATAACCTGGTGTTGTGTGATTTTTAACCATGTAAGCCAATGTGATTGTCATAAAAACCCATCTGTTTCATTGATGTATCTAAGGGAATGAACTATGCCATCTCTACCTGATCTGGCCTACATGTGACTCCAGATCTGCAATAATGTAGTTGACTCTTAAACTGTCCTCTGGGCAATTAGGAAGTGGGTAATATATGCTGGCTCAGTCAGTGATGCCTACCTCCTGTTAAATGAATAAAGGAAACCTTTCCATTTTTAATTCATACTTTTTCTCCAATCCAAAGTTACAAATGGTGAGTTGCACCAGATGCACAGCACTAAAGTTAAATCAAAATACTGTGGATGCTGAAGATGTGAAATAAAAATCAGAAAGTGTTGAAGAAATGCAGCAGGTCTGGCAGCAACTGTGGAAAAAGAAGCTGAGGTAACATTTCAAGTCCAATATGACTTTTCTTCAGAACCTTTAGTTCAAAAGGTGGTAACTTTGCTTCATTCTCCATAGATAATGCCAGATTTGCTGAGCTTCCTCAGCACTTCCTGTTTTTATTATCGGTGGTAAACATTTGGTTACCTCACTAAGTCAGTTGAATAGAATTTATTTGAAATCATAAACAGTATAGTGATAATAATATAGAGCCCATGGGGAAGAAATGAAAAAATTGAAACCAATTGGGCATCCTGCACTTTATCTTAAATGAATCAACTGATTTTGAATATATAGCAGTACATTAATAAAATAACATTGTGAAACTCTGTTAAATGTCATACTGCACAAGTAGAAAGGTTAATGCCAATTTCAGCTATTCATAACTTATTATTGTGACAGAGTACAGGTATTAACATTGTTGTTAGTTCAATCACAGAGCAGAGAACATCACATTCATATGACAACTCAATTGCCACACTCAAATGTCAGTTATTATCTACACAATTTACAAAGTCCGGAGGTCACCACTGGAGGGAGATTATTAATAATTAGATGGCTAAAATGTATTAGCTCCCATGCTGAAATTGTGTTCTAGTTATTCAATAGTTGTAGAAATATCTGGGGTACAAGCTAGATAATTTAATGGTCCAACAACAACTTGCATTTACAACATTTCAAAGAGTAGTAATGAGACAAAATGACTGGCACCAAGTTAGTGAAGGAGATATCATGAGAGGTAAACAAAACTTGATGAGACAAGCTGGTTTTAGAGAGCACCTTGAAGGGGGAAGAGGGAGAACTGGGGTGAGGCAGAGATGTTTGAAGAGGAAGGTTTGGGTTAAGACGCATGCACATGCATCAATGTTAGTGTAAAAACAAATCAATGATGCAGAAGAAACCAGACAGAGGTGAGGTTTGGGAAGGGTGTTCTTGGGAGTGGCTAGAGGAGGAGGAAACATAGAAAATAATAACGTTAGTTGGGCATTCTATAAAACCTGTGCCATTCAGTATGGCTATGGCTGACCTGTTCCTGAATACCATATTCCTGCTCTGTCCAAATACTGCTCAATATATTTAGTGTTTAGAAATCAGTTTCTTTCTCAAATATATTCAGTGACATGGTCTCCGCAGCCATATGTGGTAGAGGTTCCACTGGCTTACCACTCTCTCAATGAAGAGTTCTCTCTCCTCATCCCACTCCTACATGGAATAGCCTGTATTCTAAGTCTGTCAGCACTTGCTCTAGAACCATCCACCCCCCCAGCCCTCCCAAAAGCAGGAAAGGCATCATTCTGGCATCCTGTTTGTTCAGCTCTCTCAACAAGTGATTTGTTTCAATGAGATCACCTGTCATTACCATGGAAGCTAGAGGGACTCAAAGTGATAAATAGAGATGTTTTGAAGAGTCCACACTATAGTAGAGGTGGAGGTGTTAAAACACATACAATCTCCGAGATCTGATCAAGTGTATCTTCGGGCATCGTGAGAACTAGGGAAGAAAATATGCTGCCTGGCCTGCTGTGCTTTGACCAGCAACACATTTGCAGCTGTGATCTCCAGCATCTGCAGACCTCATTTTTTACTCAAAGAAAATATGGGGACACTAGTAGAGATATTTCATAAATACTTGTAGTGTGGAAACAGGCCATTCAACCCAATAAGTCCAAACCAACTCCATTCAGATTCACCTCCCTACCCTATGCCTGTAACCCTGCATTTCCCATGGCTAATCCACCTAACCTACACAGCCCTGGACACTATGGGCAAGTTAGCATAGCCTATCCACCTAACCTGCACACCTTTGGACTGTGGTAGGAAAACTCAGCACCTGGAGGAAACCCACACAGACATGGGGAGAATATGCAAACTCCACATAGCCAGTTGCTCGAGGTTAGAACTAAACCTGGGTCCCTGGCAATGTGAGGCAGCAGTGCTAATCACTGAACCACCACTTTGTATCATCAATAGCCATGAGTAAGGTGCTGGAAGACCAGAGAGTGGCTAATGTGCCATTATTTAGGGAAGATTGCAAAGAAAGGTCGAGGGAGCTGTAGAGCAGTGACCCTAACATCACTGGCGGATACGTTACTCGAGTGGATTTCAGGAGAAAAGATCTATATGAATTTGAAAAGGTAAGCACTGATTAAGGAGAGACGTCATGGCCTTGTGCATGGGACATGGTGTCACACTGACTTGATTGCATTTTTTGAAGACATGACCAAGGAGATAGATGAATATCGAAAGGTAGACATTGCCTACATGGACTTTAGCAAGGCCTTTGTTGAGGTTCTGCATGGTAGACTGGTTAGTAAGATTAGATCATATCATATGGGAATCAGGGAGACCTGGCCAATTGGATATAAAATTAACTTGACAGTTGGAGACAGAGTGGGAGTAGATGGTTGTTGACTGGGGGCCTGTGATCAGTGATCTGTCACAAGGATCAGTGCTGGGCCCATTGTTCTTTGTGATTTATATAAATGATCTGGATGAGAATGAGAGGTGTGGTTTATAAGTTTGGGGATGACATCGAAATTGGTGAAATATTGGACAGTGAAGAAAGTTGTCAAAGAGTACAATGCTATCTTGATCAACTGAGCCAATGGGCCAAAGAAATAGTGCATGGAGTTTAATTCAGATAAATTGGAGGTGTTGCATTTTGGTAAGATTAAGCAGGGCAGGACTTACACAGTTAATGGTAGGGCCCTGGAGACGGTCATTGACCAGAGAAACTTAGGGGTGCAGATACACTATTCTTTGAAAAAGTGGCGGCACAGTTAGACAGGGTGGTGAAGAAGATGTTTGGCACACTTGCCTTCATTGGTCAGAACATTAAGAACAAGAGTTGGGATGTTATGTTACAGCAGTACAAGATATTGGTAAGGTCACATTTGGAGTACTACATACACTCGTTGCCCTGTTATAGGAAGGATGTTATTAAGCTGGAATGGGTGCAAAAAAAACGATTTCCAGGGATGTTCCTGAGACTGGATGATTTGAGTTATAAGGAGAGTCTGGGACATTTTTCCCCTGGAGCTTTGGAATCTGAGGTGTTGACCTTATAGGGGTATATAAAATCATGAGGAGCATTGAAAGGTGAATAGCCAAGATCTTTTCCCCAGGGTAGAGGAGTCCAAGATTAGAGGGCATAGAGTTAAGATGAGAGGGGAAAGATTTAAAAAGGGACCTGACAGGAAACATTGTTTTTTTTTACAGTGGGTGGTCTATGTCTGGAACAAGCAGCCAGAGGAAGTGATAGAGGTGGGTACAACATTTAAAAGATATCTAGATAGGTACATGGATGTGAAATGTTTAGAGGAATATGGGCCAAATGTAGGCAAATGGGACTAGTTCAGTTTAGGAAACCCGGTTGGCATGGATGTGTTGAGCTAAAGGGCCTGTTTCTGTGCTGGATGACTCTATAACTCATTCTTGAAACTCTAGTAAATATAAGCTTAGCTGACCCAATCTCTCCTCATACAAATGATCCTCCAACCCAGACATCAGTCTGCTAAGTGAATGCTACACTCTCACTATGGCAGGTCTATCCTTTCTTAGCTAAGGAAATCAAAACTGCACACAATATTTCAAGTGTGGTTTTGCCAAGACCCTGTAGAGTGACAGAAAGATATCTTGTTCCTTTACTCAAATCTTCTTAAAAAGGCCAAATTACTACTTACTGAATCTGCATTCAATGACTAGCACAAGGATATGCAAGTTCCTTTGTACATCATCATTTCCAAATATATTGCCATTTAAACAATACTCTGCCATTGTGTTTTCCTAATGAAATAGATAACTTCAATTATCCACATTATAATGCATCTGCTGTATCTTTGCCCAACTGGTTTATAATATCTTGAGGCTTGTTTATATCCTCTTTGCCAGTTGCACTCACACCTAGATTTTTGTGTTGTTAGCAAACTCAGAAATATTACACTGATTCTTCATGTTTCTTGAAGGTGTGAATAAATGTTGCCCAAGAATGATCCCTATGATACTTTGTTCGTCATTGTCTTCCATTCTGAAGACCAATTTATTCCTACTTTGTTTCTTGTCAGCTAAGCAGTTCTCAATCCATGTCAGTGTATTACCACACTCCCTTGTGTTTAATTTTGCATAATTACTTACATGAAATTTCAAAACATCCAAATACACAATATCCATTGATTTTTTTTCCTATCTGATCTACTAGTTACTTTTGCAAAAATCTTAACAGGTTTATCAAACACAATTTCCCTTTTATAAATCCATGTTGATTTTGTCCAATCCTGTTGATATTTTATAGCAGATTCTAGTTTTTTTTCTGCTACAGATGTTAAATTAGATTAGATTACTTACAGTGTGGAAACAGGCCCTTTGGCCCAACAAGTCCACACCGACCCACCGAAGCGCAACCCACCCATACCCCTACATTTACCCCTTACCTAACACTATGGGCAATTTAGCTTGGCCAATTCACCTGACCCGCACATCTTTGGACTGTGAGAGGAAACCGGAGCACCGGGAGGAAACCCACGCAGACACGGGGAGAACATGCAAACTCCACACAGTCAGTCACCTGAGTCGGGAATTGAACCCGGGTCACGGGCCCTGTGAGGCAGCAGTGCTAACCACTGTGCCACCATGGGCGTAACAGTCCAAAATTCTCCATTTGCTCCCTCACACCTTTTTAAATACATATACCACCTTCGATTTTACTGGACAGAATCTACAGTTTTTTCCAAATATGGCAACCAATAGATGCACTATTTTCATGGCCACTTCCTTTCATACCCTGGGATGTAGATTACCAAGCCCTCAAGATTTTATCAGCTTTCATCCTATTAATCACTCCAGCATGACAGTATTCATTAAAAAAAAACTAAGTTCCTTCAATTTCTCTTTTGGCTTCCTAGCATTTCTGTGATGTTTTATGCATTTCTCTGTGAAGACAGAAGTAGTTGTTTAATTGCTCTGTCATTTCCTCGTTCTCCACTGTGAATTCTCATATCTCAAACTAAGTAGCTTCCATTTGTCTTCACTAATTTTTCTTTATATATACACACACTTACAAAGGTTTGTACAGTTCACTTTTATGTCCCTCATGGTTTTACTCTCAAACATTATTTCGCCTTTTTTTAAAATTAATGTTTGCTGAATTCTAAACTGTTTCCGATGCTCATACTTGATACTCTAGAGCAATGACCTAATACATCTTAATTTATTTTGTTAGTCATCGTTAGGTCACTATTAACGTTGTGTTGTTGCATCAGAAAGGCATGTACATTTGTTATAATGTATGCACTTGACCCTAAAATATCAACCATTACCAATGTACCACCACCGCTTTGATTTAAATTACCCAGTCTGTTACAGCCAACTCACTCTTCATAGGTTCCTTTGTTTAGAATTAGGACCCTCGTTGTGGAACCTACTACTTTACTTTTCATCCCAATGAAGAATTTTACTGGGGTCACTCTTTCCGAGAGAACCCTGCACAAGAAGATTATTAACTAACCTTTTCTCATTGCGCAATACCAAATCTAGGATAGATTTGTTCTCCATTTGGTTTCTCAATATACTAACCTAAAAAATCTCTCCAGAAATTAATCCACCAAAATATTTTACTAATGTGGTTTGCCCAGTCTATAAGTAGAATCAAGTCACCCACAATTACTGTAATCACCTTAGTTACATGCTGCTCTCATTTTCTGTTTAAAATCATCCCTCATCTTACCATTGCTGTGTGGAACCCTATCGACACCTCTCACCAATGTTTCCTACCACTTGCTGCTTCTTGGCTTCACACAGATGCTGTATACCTGTATTTTCTAAGCCAAATTCCTCTCACGATTGCAATGATTTCATACTATACTGACAATGCTACCCACTGTCTTTTTCCTTTTGCCTGCTGTTCCTAAACATTGAATATGTAAAAGGTACTGTATTCAGTTCCTAGTCTTGGTCACCTTGCAACTGACTTCTCCATAAAACAGAATCATACCATACTTGTATACAAGTAATTGTGCTGTTCATTCATCTACCTTATTTTGAATGCCCCATGTCTTCAGATGTAGCCACATTTAAAATGTTAAATGTAAAAGGTCCTTTTTTTCATTAAGGCCCTATTTGCTGCTCTTGTTACCTCTGCCTTCCACTTATCATTTCTATCTTTGCTTCCCTATTTTGGAGTCTCCCTTCTCATGTTCCTATTCCCCTGCCATTCAAGTTTAAGCCCTTCTTTACCATACTAGGCAGTTGTAGAGAATAGTTGGGATGGGGGTGGAGGGAAGTCCAGTGAGACAACCCTTAAACTTTGAAATTTGAGTTCAATCCCAAGCCAGGAATAAAGTACAAATCTGGACCAATACTTCAAGAAAAGTACAGAAGATGTGTTGCATTGTCAGCTATGCATTCTATCAGATGAGGCATGAAATTAAAAACTGTCCAACTATGGACCTGAATGTAAAAGATTCCCTCCCTTACTCTAACCTCTCACCCTCACAACGCGCAGCCCTCTAATCCCTCTGCTCCAATCCCAACCTCACCATTAAGCAAGCGGATGAAGGGGGCGCAATGGTAGTCTAGCGCACTGACCTCTACGCCGCTGAAGCTAAACACCAACGAGGACACCTCTTCCTACTGCCTCCTCGACCATGACCCCACCCCCCCATCACCAAACCATCATCTCCCAGACCATTCAGAACCTCATCACCTCAGGAGATCTCCCACCCACAGCTTCCAACCTCATAGTCCGGGAACCCCGCACTGCCCAGTTCTACCTCCTTCCCAAGATCCACAAGCCTGACCACCCTGGCCGTCCCATTGTCTCAGCATGCTTCTGCCTCACTGAACTCATCTCTACCTACCTCAACACTGTGCTATCCCCCCTAGTCCAGGAACTCCCCACATACATTTGAGACACCACCCACGCCCTTCACCTCCTCCAAGACTTCCATTTCCCCAGCCCCCAATGCCTCATCTTCACCATGGATATCCAATCCCTCTACACCTCCATCCGCCATGACCAGGGCCTCCAAGCCCTCCGTTTTTTCCTCTCCAGACATCCCCAACAATACCCTTCCACTGACACTCTCATTCGTTTGGCCGAACTGGTCCTCACCCTCAATGGTTTCTCCTTTGAATCCTCTCACTTCCTCCAGACCAAAGGGGTAGCCATGGGCACATGTATGGGCCCCAGCTATGCCTGTCTCTTTGTTGGCTACGTAGAACAGTTGATCTTCCGTAATTACACCGGCACCACTCCCCACCTCTTCCTCCGCTACATTGATGACTGCATTGGCGCCACCTCATGCTCCCATGAGGAGGTTGAGCAATTCATCAACTTCAACAACACATTTCACCCTGACCTTAAATTTACCTGGACCATCTCTGAAATCTCCCTCCCCTTCCTGGACCTCTCCATCTCCATTAATGACAACCGACTTGACACTGACATTTTTTACAAACCTACCAACTCCCACAGCTACCTGGATTACACCTCTTCCCATCCTATCTCTTTCAAAAATGCCATCCCGTATTCCCAATTCCTCTCAGGAAGACCAGTTCCACCATAGAACACACCAGATGGCCTCCTTCTTTAGAGACCGCAATTTCCCTTCCCACATGGTTAAAGATGCCCTCCAACGCATCTGGTCCACATCCCGCACCTCCGCCCTCAGACCACACCCCTCCAACCGTAACAAGGACAGAACGCCCCGGTGCTCACCTTCCACCCTACCAACCTTCACATAAACCAAATCGTCCGCCGACATTTCCGCCACCTCCAAAAAGACCCCACCACCAGGGATATATTTCCCTCCCCACCCCTTTCCGCCTTCCGCAAAGACCGTTCCCTCTGTGACTACCTGGTCAGGTCCATGCCCCCCTACAACCCACCCTCCCATCCTGGCACTTTCCTCTGCCACCACAGGAACTGTAAAACCTGTGCCCACACCTCCTCCCTCACCTCTATCCAAGGCCCTAAAGGAGCCTTCCACATCCAAAGTTTTACCTGCACATCCACTAATATCATTTATTGTATCCGTTGCTCCCGATGCTGTCTCCTCTACATTGGGGAGACTGGGCACCTCCTAGCAGAGCGCTTTAGGGAACATCTCTGGGACATCGCACCAATCAACCACACCGCCCCGTGGCCCAACATTTCAACTCCCCCTCCCACTCTGCCGAGGACATGGAGGTCCTGGGCCTCCTTCACTGCCGTTCCCTCACCACCAGCTGCCTGGAAGAAGAACGCCTCATCTTCCGCCTGGGAACACTTCAACCCCAGGGCATCAATGTGGACTTCAACAGCTTCCTCATTTCCCCTTCCCCCACATCATCCTAGTTTCAAACTTCCAGTTCAGCACTATCCCCATGACTTGTCCGACCTGCCTAGCTCTTTTTCCACCTATCCACTCCACCCTCTCCTCCCTGACCTATCACCTTCATCTCCTCCCCCACTCACCCATTGTACTCTATGCTACTCTCTCCCCACCCCCACCTTCCTCTAGCTTATCTCTCCATGCTTCCAGCTCACTGCCTTTATTCATGAAGGGCTTTTGCCCGAAACGTTGATTTCGCTGCTCGTTGGATGCTGCCTGAACTGCTGTGCTCTTCCAGCACCACTGATCCAGAATACATTAATTTGAATTAGTGCAGTTGAGCTGCACTAGTGTCCTGACCAATATTTAATCCTCAACAAGCAATGGTTAAAAAGGATTACCTGATTATTAATGTGGCTGCTTGTAAAACACATTTGCTAACTGGCTACTGCATTTCCTAATTAACAACGATGAGTGTGCTTAAGTCACTTCAGTGGAATGCTCTGAAGCCAGTGAAGATGTTATTAAACTGAAAGACTCTTCCTTTCAGTGATCTTTCTATTCAGACACAAGGATACGAATTTTAAATTTAGATGATTGAGGGAAGGTGGCTGAGTTGTACTCAGTGCATTTCAGTTTGTAACAAACTGAGTTTTAGATTAGGTCAATTTTGTGGAGGGTAGAAGAGAGGGCAATCAGGAGAACATCGATTAGTTGCCTCAGCAAGTTAAAACAAAATTGGTTGAGGGTTTTAGACAGAGATAGGTGATGTTACTGAAGCAAGCAGTCTTGTTGATAGACAGGACAATGGATCAGGAAACAAATACAGAATACTGGAAAAACTCAAGCAGGTCGAACAGCAGCTGAGGAGAGAGAGAAAAAAAACATGTTTGGAATCCAGCATGGTCCTTCAAAACAAAGTTCAATCCACTGTCCAATAGGATGTCAAGTTGAGTGCAGCCTAATTCCCTAGGCAGAGTACTGGAAGCAATGGCTACAGCAAGGAGTTTTGACATGGGATGAAAACAATAGCTACAGATTGCCCAAAGTTCAATCAAGAGACATGACAGTTCTGCTTCTCCAGCATTACACATTGGACAAACAGTTGAGTGTTCCTAGTGTACATATTGAACCTGACATTTCTTTCACCTGATATCAATATGCTACTCCTTGCTAATGAGAAATAGGAGAGAATAAGGAGTAGAGTAGTGGGGAATTCCAGACATTATATATAATGGAGAGAAGCAATTACATGAGTTTTCTGGCTAGGATTGGTTAGTGTGCATGAATTGGCAAGGGAAGTTCCATTCAGCTGCTTAAGGTTTGGAGGAGAATGGTGTAGTTAACTTCAATAAATGCTTCAGGTAAGTTGAGAAAGAAAGAGGGATCGAGGCTATGGGGTGCAGGATTACACTCCATTTGTGGACTGTTTCGGATCACATCTATGCTGTAAGCAGGAGCAGAAACTGGTTGTTAGATGATCTTCAGGCATGAAGTCAAGGGAGTAATAGACACACTTTGGGAGGTAATATGTTCAAGGAGATAGGAAAGGAAATGAAGTTGGAGGATGGTTCGTGGTGTGAAAAGCAAAGGTGCCTTTGGTTGTTTCTTTTTCAGCAGAGGGATTAGGATAGAGGATTTCAAAAAGGAAAATGAGACACTGAAGAGAGGCAACCATCGACAGAAGCAGTTAACATGGCGACCAACAAAGCACATTAGAAAGTCAGCAGTTTGATAAATTGGAGCTGGAGGGGAATCTCAAACCAGATAAGCAGGTCATACCAGAGAGAAACATCAGAGCGGAGGACAAGCACAAGCAGAATCTTGGAACTCAGATTGGAGAGATATGGCACAAAGTAATTAAATTGACTTCTTAAATCTTAGACAAAGAAATCCATTGCACACTTAGGAGTTGGGCTGTCAGAGGGTGGGGGAGCCATGAGGGAGATGTGCATTTTTGACAACACTAGATTAGATCAGGAGCAATCCATTGATGATAAAATTGACATGGGACCTTTCATGGCTATCAAACTGCTAGGCCAGATACCAGAGTCTGTATACACATACAGAGATGGCCATCAGCACTTATCTTTACATTCTATCCATGGTGTCTTCCATTTTCTTCATAATGCTGACTCCCAGGCGACAGTGTCACAGTTACAGATTTCCTCCACCATATTGCTATGAGCCAAACCTCTTGGCCAGTCTATTATGGGTCATTTGTGGTCAAGCTATTCCTGTCAGCAGTGGGTATTCTTACACACACTTTTCTCATCATCCACATTCTGACCAAATGCAATCCCTACCAAGGTGGAGATAAACTAGTTTAGCATCTAGAGGCCTTCCTGGTATTCCACACAAACCTTGTTAATTGGATGGGCTTAATGCCTTTTCAAATGGCATCTTCTGCAACATTTTTTTTCCCCTCTAGAGCGTAGGATGTTGAGGGATGAGCTTAGAGGTTTATAACATCATGAGGGGCATAGATAACATGAATAGTAAAAAGGTCATTTCCTCAGTGTGGAGTTCAGAACTAAATGGCCTACGTTTAAGGCGATAAGATATTTAAAGGGATGAGGGGGCTTTTCTCCACATACAAAACCACCCTGTGTAATGTACTACCAGAGGAAGTGGTAGATGCAGTTAGAAATACAACATTAAAAAAAGACACTTGGACAGGTACATGAATAGGAAAGGTTTAGGAGGGATATGGGCCAAATGAAACTAGTTTAGTTTGGGTTGGCATGGAAGAGTTGGGTTGAGGGGTCTGTTTCCATGCTGTATGATGATATGCATATGGGTTGTTGCTGGGTAATCCAATCTTGAGTCTGCCACTTTACCCAACCTGCTGGGCATGGATATTGAAAAGATACTTTAGCCAATACGGATAGTTTTGCTTGTACTAGAGAACAAACGTCATTAGACAATGGCAAGAAATTCATTTGGCTTTACCGATTTTCTGTACTTACATGCATTTATTTCTCGCTTATATAGATTGAAGCAGAAACACTGAAGGCTAACTGTAGTCTTAGAACTACTTACAAGTAAACGTGTAATAACGGAGGGATTGACTTAAATACACAACTAAAATCATATTAGTATCCAGAGTGTAATTGCCGAGCTGAATTTCATGTCTGAAAAAAAGTTAACATTTCTGCGTTGGATGAAAGTGACCGAATAACTGGGATTCGGAAGAGTTTGTGCAGAATAGGCCTTTGTGCAGCGGATTCCCACCCGAGCTATTTAGTGTGATAATGGCGTTTGATTTCACTCTACACAAACACCATTGTCACACTCCAGAGCTAGCGGCAGAATTGAAGGTCAGGCCAACGGCACCAGGTCCACGATTTTTCCTCTTCAATCCTTTAGGAAAGTCCCTGATGAAATTAAGCAAAAAAAGTTGTCAGAGGTAAAAGTGACACCGTTTGTTTATCTTTTCTTCTGTAGAATATATGGATCATTACTTTGAAACAGCTGGAGAGTTCAACAAGCAAATCACATCAAAGAGTTTATTAAATTTTACTTTTTTTCGATTAAAAAGTAAGGAAATGGAAACAGTTGAATTGTTTGCAATGCAATTTTTCGTTGAATACCAAAATGAGGAATGTGCAGCAATTTTTAGTTGTAAATATATTCACTAGGAATCGCTCCATTTGTCAAGGGTGTGTTAGGTTTAGAAAAAGTCAAACTTTACACTTTCATCACTACATAGAGGGATAAATCGTTCATTTCCGAAACTAGTTCTCTTCATTACATATTTTCCTTGCTCCGACCAGAATTTATTATAACTTTTAGATTTCTGTATTATTCAGAAAACTCACCTGTGCAAAGGAGCACTTAACTCTGGTTGCAACCTCTCCTTAATCTTTAAAGTTGTCCTATTATGGGTATGTAGTTATTCCCATTCTGTATTAGAAAAGGCAGTTGCTCTGTGCAATCAGCACTGAGAACCTGGTATTTAAATCGGTTTGCGCCAGTTTGCAGACTCAGCTCCGTCTCCCTCTCTTCACGTGGCTGGTTGCTTTAAACGGGTTGTTTCCCTCACTGGTGCGTCACGTTGGACTATTGATCAATTTGTCATGTTTGGTACTGAGTTACTTTTAATCAAACAATCCTGAACTGGGACTGAACGCTGCTAACTTGGTGTAGAAGTTATTCTTGTTTTTGCAAAATTGTGAAACGTCTGAAATTTTTTTCCCCCCAGATCATTAGCTTAGCCTCAATTCCTCCCCATTTTCAATGTTAGCATTTCTATTGTATCTGCGAGCTGTGTTTCTGACTTTTTTTTTGCAAGAACTAACATGATTTTACAAAGCTGTAGTTTTATCCTCAAATTGAGTTGGCCCAACCGAGAAGTGGATGGGAACTTAGCGGTTACCCAATTAAAACATGTATCTTTTTATAAAATACTACAACTAAAATTGACACTTTTTATTCATTCGGCGCTCCCAGAAAATCAACCGTGTGAATACATTTCGCTGTCTTTATGAATGAATCCTTACATTAACGTTAAAGTGTTGATGGGGTGCAAACATTGCAAGGATCGATTATGTAAAGCTGTACAATGACAGCCACAACTTTCTCTAATCGCATCTGTATCAGTTAAATTACACGAAGCTATTGTTTCCCGTGTCAATCAGAACTAATTGGCGCTGTAAATGATCCCGTTTGCTTTAAATGGCCAAGGAGGACGCAAAAGTCAACTTCCAATGCTGTTCAGTTTTTGTTGCAATCTGTGCACAAGACAGTAGTTGGTGTGTGACTGAATGGCATTACACTTAATAATTAATGACACCACAGTATTTTCAGGTTCTTTGTGGAGAATGCTTCCATTATCTGCAAATATTTGTCAGACTAATTGCACACATCATGTTTATGTTGATAAAATAGAGCTTCAGAAGGATTTTGACAAATTGTTGGGGTGGGTAGGTAGGAGGCAGATGAAGTTCAATGTGGAAGAGTGTGAAGTGATACTATGTGGTTAAAAGACCTCAAACAATACAAAGTAAAGGGCACAATTCTTAAAGGTGTGCACAGAACCACAGAGATCTGAATGTATATGTGCATAAGCCATTAAAGGTGGTAGGTAAGTTATAGTGAATAGTTAATAAAGCATACAGTGTTGTAAATGTCATTATTGGACGCATAGCATATAAGAGAAAGGAGATGATGCTGAACATGTTGAAGATTCCAAACAAAAACAGAACTTACTGGAAAAGCTCAGCACGTCTGCCAGCACCTGTGAAGAAAAATCAAAGTTAATGTTTGGGTCCGGTGACCCTTCCTCAGAACTGATGGTAACTAGGAAAATGTTGGTTAATATGCAGAAGATGAGTAGGGAACAAGCAGTAAATGACAGGGAGAGTTCAAAGGGAGAACAGTTGGACAGGCAAAGAAGTTGATAAGTAGTCTGGCTGGGAGAGTGAATAGCTGCTAATGGAGACTGTTAGTGGCTAACCATAAGTAATCTGTAATGGCACACTGTGATAACAAGGCCTGGTGTATGTGGTAGGGGGCTAGGACATTGGGGAGTTCAAGCCCTAAAATCATTGAACTTAATATTGAGTCTGGAGGGATGCAGGGTCCCCAAGTGGAGAATGAGATATCGTTTTTCCAGTTTGCGCTGACCTTCACCGGAACACTGCAGTAAGCCTGAGACAAATGTTGGCCAGGGTCCAGGGTGATGTGTTAAAGTAGCAGGCGATTGGAAGCTCGGGGGTCAATTTTGCGGGCAGAATGTAGATGTACTGCAAAGTGGTCACTCAGTCTACACTTTGTTTCCCCCATGAAGAGGAGGCCACATTGTGAGCAGCGAATGCAGTAGACTAGATTGTGAGAAGTGCAGGTGAAGTGTTGCTTCACCTGAAAGGTATGTTTGGGCCCTTGGATACTGAGGAGGGAGGAGATAAATGGGCAGGTGTTACACCTTCTGCAGTTGCATGGGAAGGTGCCATGGGGCTGTGATAGGGGGGTTGGTGTTGGGGGTGATGGAAGAGTGGGTACCTTGGAGCGAAAGATCACTGCAGCAGGCAGACAAGAGAAGGGAGAGGAATATGTGTCTTGAAGTGGCAGAAATGGTGTCTGCTGATCTTCTGGATGTGAATGCTGGTGGGATAGTAGGTGAGGACAAGGAGAACCCTATCTCTGATATGGGAGGGAAGCAAGGAGATAAGGGCAGAAGTGTAGGAGATGGGTCAGACCCAGCTGAGGGCCCTGTTGACAATGGTACTGGGGAATCCTTATGAGGAAGAAGGTGGACATTTTGAAGGCTCCCTTGTCAAAGTTGGCCTCATTGGAACACATGCGACTGAGACAAAGGAACTGGGAAGATGGAATGGAGTCTTTATAGAATGCATTTCTGCCACCACCAGTAACATACTCCCTGTATTCCTGATGAAGGACTTTTGCCCGAAACATCGATTTTACTGCTCCTCGGATGCTGCCTGAACTGCTGTTCTTTTCCAGTAACACTCTAATCTAGACTCTGGTTTCCAGCATCTGCAGTCAATGTTTTTACCTAGTAACATACTCCCCTCTTGTGTCGCCTTCCGCAGGGACCGTCTCTCCAGGACACCCTGGTCTATCCTTTCACTCCCAACACATCCCCATGGCATCTTCAACTGCAACCACTGCAGACGTAACACCTGCCCATTTACCACCTCCCTCCTCAGTCTCCAAGGGCCCAAACATACCTTCCAGGTGAAGCAGTACTTTACCTGCACTTCTCACAATCTAGTCGACTGCATTTGCTGCTCACAATGTGGTGTCCTCAACACTGGGGAAAGCATAGACTGTGTGACCACTTTGCAGAACATCTACCTTCTGCCTGCAAAAAAAAAAGAGCCCAAGCTTGCCTGCCACTTTAACACACCAGCCTGGTCCCTGGCCAATATCTGCCTCCGGATTGCTGCAGTGATGCAATGAAACTCAGCACAAGCTGGAAGAACAATATCTCATTTTCCGCCTGGGGAAACTGCAGCTCTCTGGACTCAATATCAAGTTCGATGATTTTAGGGCCTGAATTCCCCCATGTCCTAGTCCCCTACCACACATACTAGGCCTTGTTATCACAGTCTGCCATTACACACTACCTATTGTTAGCCACCAATAGTCTCCATGAGCAGCGAATCATACTCCCAGTAGATTGTTGTCGATTATTTGTCTGTCCAACTGTTCTTCTCTCTCTTTGGGCCATATCCTACCTATCATTTACTCCATGCTCCCCCCCCCCCGTACCCTATCTTCCACATATAAGCCAGCATTTTCTTAGCTACCATAAGTTCTGAGGAAGCGTCATCGGACCTGAAATGTTAACTTTGATTTCTCTTCACAGATGCTTTCAGATCTGCTGAGGTTTTTCTAGCAACTTCTGTTTTTTGTTTCTGATTCAGAGCATCTGGCGTTCTTTCAGTTTTTATTGAAGATTCCAGTTATGCATCGGCTGGAGTATAGTGAGAGTTTTATGCAATACACTTTAGAAAGCATGTGATGGGTGGAGAGAATGCAAACAAGGTTTATGAAAACAGTTTTATGGGAGAGAAACTTCAAAAATGATAGATAAGAGAAATTGAGCCTTTTTTTTCCTTGAGGGAAGCTCAGAGGAAATCTGACAGAAGTTTTCAGCTTCATGTAGGGTCTGGCTGAAGTGGATAGGGTGAAACTGTTCTCACGTAAAAGAATAGAGAAGCAAAGAGTATAGTTTTAAAATGTTTTGCCAAAAAAGCAACTGCAAGGTGAGAACAAAAACTGTCACACAGTGATTTGTAGAGTCTGGAAGTGGTGAGGAGGCAGGTTCAACTGAGGCATTCAAGAGAGCATTGGATGAATATGTAAATCAATACAAGAGGAAGAGGAAGGCTTATGGGAGGATGAGGCATGAAGGCTCAGTTAAAGCTGTAAGTTAGCCAGAAAAGATCTAAAGAGAGGGCTAAGAAGAGCCAGGAGGGGACATGAGAAGTTGTTGAGTGGATGGGATCAAGGAAAACTCTAAGGCCTTCTATAGGTGTATTAGGAATAAAAGAATGACTAGAATAAGAATAGGGTCAATCAAAGATAGTAGTGGAAAGTTGTGTGTGGAACCTGAGGATGTAGGGGAAGCACTTAATGAATACTTTTTGTCAGTATTCATATTGGAAAAGGGCAATGTTAATGAGAATATGGAGATACAGGCTACAAAAATGGATGGGATTGAGGTTGACAAAGAGGAGGTTTTAGCAATTTTGGAAGATCTGAAAATAGATAAGACCCTTGGGCTGGGTGGGATTAATCCTCTGAATCCCTGGGAAGCCAGGGAAGAGATTGCCGAGCCTTTTGGCTTCGATCTTTATGTCGTCATTGTTGACAGGAGTAATGTCAGAAGACTGGCATGGGACAAGCAAATGTTGTCCCCTTGTTTAAGAAGGGGAGTCGAGGAACCCCTGGTAATTTATAAGCCAGTGAATCTTTGGTTATGTGTAAGGTGTTGGAAAAGGAGAGAGGATTTATAACCATCTGGAAAGGAATAATTTGATTAGGGATAGTCAACACCATTTTGTGGTCGTGCCTCACTAACCTTACTGAGTTTTTCAAGAAGATGACAAAACAGGTGAGTGAAGGTAAGGCAGTTGATGTGATGTATATGGACTTCAGTAAGACATTTGATAAGGTTCCACACGGTAGGCTATTGCGAAAAAAAAGGGACTTTTGGGATTGAAGGTAATTTAATAATTTGGATCAGAAATTGGCTGGCTGAAAGAAGATAGAGGATGGTGGTTGATAGGAAATGTTCATCCTGGAGCTCAGTTACCAGTGGTGTGCCGCAAGGATCTGTTTTGGGTCACTGCTGTTTGTCATTTTTATAAATGATCTGCAGGTGGGCGTAGAAGGATGGGTTAGTAGATGTCACTAAGGTAGGCAGAGTTATGGATAAAGCTGAAAGATGTTGTGGCTTACAGAGGGACACAGACATGATGCAGAGCTGGGCTGAGAAGTGGCAAATGGAGTTTAATGTGGAAAAGTGTGAGGTAGTTCTCTTCAGAAGAAGTAACAGGAATGCAGAGTACTGAGCTAATGGTAAAACTCTTGGCAGTGTAGATGAATAGAGAGATCTGTGTCCAGGTGCATAAATCCCTGAAAGTTGCAACCCAGGTTGATAGGGTTGTTAAGAAGCCTTATGGTGTGTTGGTGTTTATTGGTAGGGGGATTGAGTTTTGGAGCCACGAGTCATGTATCAGCTGTACAAGACACTGATAAGACCGCACCTGGAGTATTGTGAACAGTTCTGGTCACTGCATTATAGGAAGGATGTGGAAGCTTTGGAAAGGGATCAGAGGAGACTTGCTAGGATGTTGCCTGGTATGGAAGGAAGGCCTTACAAGGAAAGGCTGAGGGAACTGAGGAGAGAAGAACATTGAGAGGCAACTTAATTGAGACATATAAGAAAATCAGAGGGTTTAGATAGTGGACAGTGAGAGCCTATTTCCTCAGATGGTCAAGGCCAACGTGAGGGGACATAGCTTTAAATTGAGGGGTGATAGATTTAGGACAGATATCAGGCGTAGTTTCTTTACTCAGAGTAGTAGGGGTGTGGAACGGCCTGCCTACAACAGAAGTAGTCTCGCCTACGTTAAGGGTATTTAACTGGGCATTGGACAGACATACAAATAATAATGGAATAGTGTAGGTTAGATGGGCATCAGATTAATTTCACAGGTTGGCGCAACAATGAGGGCCTGTACTGCGCTATAACATTCTATGTTCTAAAACAATATGCAGTGTCTGGGGAAAAGCAGGAGATTGGCACCAAGATGTTCAGAGTGCTCGGTAACCTTTGTTCTGCACCCTAACTATCTTGCGATCCTGTGAAAGTGCTGGTTTCATGAACGTGCTGTATCAACCTAGAAGAGGGAAACTCTGTCCAAAACGCCAGCTCACACCTGCTTCAGTTCCCATTGATGTGATATAAAACTAGCCTTGGAACAACTGAACCAAACTACTATACATGTTACAAATCTGAATAGTGGGAACTCCATCCACATACCTAAGGCATGTTTATCATTGTAAGGAAATGGAGTTAACATGTAATGTTAATAGGATAACTTTGCTCATTTGGAGAGCTTCCATAGGCATGATGGGCTGGATGGCTTTGTCTTGATGAAGATAATTCATTCATTGACCTGTGCCAATGAACTGACTAGTTAAAAACATCATTTGTTAAGTGGTCTCACAGAGAATGTTCGGGACTTCCAGGATGAGGGAAACAACAGTCACTGCTTTTATTGAAGGCTGCAAAATGGTGGCTGCATGAGTCTCAGCATCCAGGTTTATTTCCACTTGAATTGGAAAACAGGAGATCACTAGTTAAAATTTTAAGGGGACAGTTTCAGTTAATTTGTAATCAGAGCGAGTTAACACTTCTGGTGCTTTGTGCAAGGCGATGTGTGTTGAAAGAAACCTTAGAGGAACCTATATAAGTTCTCATGGCAGATCAAAGAAGAATAGAAGATTCTCACCAGTATTTCTCTCGTCAACATTTATTTCTTAACTAACATAATTAAAGTAATGATCTGATAATTATATCATTTCCATTCTTGGAATACAATGTGCGAAAGTGAGCAGTTAGTCTCTGCCTCTACTCTTCCAAGCCTATTTTCTCAATGGGGAAAGGCTTCAGAAATCTGAAGTACTAAGGGACTTAAGAGACTTGGTTCAGGATTCTCTTAAAGTTTACATGCAAGGTCAGTTGGCAGTTAGGAATGTTAACATTCATTAAAGAGGGCTTAAATACAAGAGAGAGTGAGGCCAAGGTGAACATAATCTTTTCCAAGAATGAGGCTGAGAAATAATAATGTGGAACCAGGGAATGGCAGAGTTAAATCAATTAGGTTCAATATTCTATATCAGTCTCCATGATAGGGGGCATTAATAGCATTTCATAAATACTATATAATCAAAGGGCTAAAGTGGGGGAGGAAAAAAAACATCACAACAATCACATGAAAAAGTACTTGGGAAATCAATGAGGCTAAAGGCCAGTAAGTTGCCTGAACCGGAAAGGGTTACATCTTAGGATTTTAAAGGAAGTAGCTATGGAGGAGGTGGATGCACAGGTAGTAATCTTTCAAGAATTGTCAGAATCTGGAAAAATCCCAGAGGTTTCGAAAACTACCAATGTAATGTATTTATGTAAGAAAAAGAGGGCGACAAAAACACGGGTCATAGAGATGTACAGCACGGAAACAGACCCTCCAGTCCAACTTGTCCACGCCGTTCAGATATCCCAATCGACTCTAGTCCCACTTGCCAGCACTTGGCCCATATCCCTCTCAACCCTTCCTATTCATATACCCATCCAGAAGCCTTTTAAATGTTGGAAATGTACCAGCCTCCACCACTTCCTCTGGCAGCTCATTCCATACACGTACCACCCTCTGTGTGAAAAAGTTGCCTTTTAGGTCCTTTTTATATCTTCCCCTCTCACCCAAACCCTGTGCCTTCTAGTCTGGACTCATTCACCCCAGGGAAAATACTTGGTCTATTTATCTTATCCATGCCCCTCATGATTTTATAAACCTCTATAAGGTCATCACTCAGCCTCTGACACTCCAGGGAAAGTAGCCCTAGCCTATTCAACCTCTACCTATAGCTCAAATCCTCCAACCCTGGCAACATCCTTGTAATTTTTTCTGAACCCCTTCAAGTTTTATAACATGTTTCCTAGAGCAGGGAGACCAGAATTGCATGCAATATTCCAACAGTGGCCTGACCAATGTTCTGTACAGCTGCAACATGACCTCCCAACTCCTGTACTCAATACTCTGACCAATAAAGGAAAGCATACCAAACACCTTCTTCACTATCCTACCTACCTGCGACTCCACTTTCAAGGAGCTATGAGCCTGCACTCCAAGGTCTCTTTGTTTAGCAACACTCCATAGGACCTTACCATTAAGTACATATGTCCTGCTGAGCTTTACTTTCCCGAAATGCAGCACCTCGCATTTATCTAAACTAAACTCCATCTGCCACTTCTCAGCCCCTTGGCCCATCTGGTCAAGATCCTGTTGTAATCTGGGGTAACTTTCTTCACTGTACACTCCCAATTTTGGTGTCATTTGCAAACTTCCTAACTATACATCTTATGTTCACATCCAAATCATTTATAAAGTAGAGGACCCAGCACCGATTCTTGTGGCACTCCACTGGTCACGGGCTTCCAGTCTGAAAAATAACCCTCCACCACCACCCTCTTTCTTCTACTTTTGAGCCAGTTCTGTATCCAAATGGTGAGTTCTCCCTGTATTCCATGTGATCTAACCTTGCTAACCAGTCTCCCATGGGGAACCTTGTTGAACGCCTTATTGAAATACATCTATATCATGTCCACCACTCTGCCCTCATCAATCCTCTTTGTTACTTCTTTAAAAACCTCAGTCAAATTTGTGAGACATGACTATCCCCACACAAAGCCATGTTGACTATCCCTAATCAGTCCTTGCCTTTCCAAATATATATACATCCTGTCCCTCAGGATTCCCTCCACCAACTTGCCCATTACAGACATCCGGCTCACCAGCCTGTAGTTCTCTGGTTTACCTTTACCACCTTTCTTAAACAGTGGTACCATGTCAGTCAACCTCCAGTGTTTTGACACCTCATCTGTGACTGTCGATGGTACAAATATCTCAGCAAGGGGCCCAGCAATCATCTCCCTAGCATTCCACAGAGTTCTTGGGTACACCTGTTCAGGTCCTGGGGATTTATCCACTTTTATACAATTCAAGACATCCAGCACCACCTCCTGTGTAATATGGACATTTTTCAAGATGTCACATTTATTTCCCCACATTCTATACCTTCCATATCCTTTTCCATAGTAAACACTGATGCAAATACTCATTTAGTATCTCCCCCCATCTCCTGCAGCTCCACACAAAGGCCACCTTGCTGATCTTTCAAGGGCCCTATTCTTTCCCTAGTTATCCTTTTGTCCTTAATGTATTTGTAAAAACCCTTTGGATTCTCCTTAACACTATTTGCCAAAACTATCTCATGTCCCGTTTTTGCCCTCCTGATATCCCTCTTCAGTATACTGCTACTGCGTTTATACTCGAAGGATTCACTCGATCTCTCCTGTCTATACCTGACACATGCTTCCTTCTTTTTCTTAAACAAACCCTCAACTTCTCTAGTCATCCAGCATTCTCTATAGCTACCAGCCTTCCCTTTCACCCTGACAGGAATATACTGTCTCTGGAGTCTAGTTATGAAGGCTTCCCATTTTCCAGCCATCCCTTCACCTGTGAATAACTGCCTCCAATTAGCTTTTGCAAGTTCTTGCCTATTATCATCAAAATTAGCCTTCCTCCTATTTAGAAATTCAACTTTTAGATCTGGTCTATCCTTTTCCATCACTATTTTAAAACTAATAGAGTTATGATCACTGTCCTCAAATTGCTCCCCCACTGACACCTCGGTCACCTGCCCTGCCTTATTTCCCAAGAGTAGGTCAAGTTTTGCACCTTCTCTAGTAGGTACATCCTGTGTGTCAGTTAGCATGCCCCATGTCATTAGGAAATTGTTAGAATCAATTACTAAAAATGTAATAGTGAAGCATTTCAAAACACAAGAGTTTAGCAGAGTCAGCATGGCTTTGTGAGGGAGAATTTATCCATAACAAAGCTATTTGAAGAGAGAACAAACAGGATAGATAAAGGAGAACTTGTCGACATAGATCTTTGGATTTTCAAAAGGTAATTGATAAGATACCACACACTGGCATTTACCAGCACTGAGCAAGATTTCCCAGGTATTCCCTGTCCTCAAAACATCAGAACAAACCAAACTTGCCCATGACTGTCCTATCAGTCCGCTCCATCATTAGTGAAGTGATGGAAAGGGGCCATTGACAGTTTTCTCAGGAAGTAAGGAGTAACTTGCTCACTAATGCCCAGTGCCTTAAATACAACCCAAAGTCTATTGAAAAAATGATCTGTTGAAATCATGCGATCAGTAAGCTTCACACAGTCAGGAAGGAGAGATCACATCCAGAGCTTTGGTTGCTTGCAGCTCAGAGATGATGAGTTGGAGTCTAAGCTTTGAATACCCTCACATGTTAGGGAGGGGGAGAATTATCTGGATGCTGTTTTTCAGGAGAGACTCACATCTCTTAACTACTTCCAATTCAGTCAGTGGTCAGGGACAGGTTGGTATGACTATCAGAGAGGCAGACAGAGGGATACAGGAGCTAGTGCAAAAGGACCCTGAGTTTTTTAGTTTGTCTAACAAGTTTGAGGTTCTTGCTCCCAGTGTGGATGAAAGTTGGGACTGTAGAAAGAATGAGCAAACTGACCATAGTACTGTGTTACAAGGAGCCATTCAAGGGGGGAAGAAGGGAAGTAGTAAAGAGAAATGTAGTAGTAATCCAGGATAGTATAGTCAGGGATAGAGACACTGTTCTCTTTGGTCAGGTTTGAGAGTCCTGAAGGCTGTGTTGCCTGCCTGGTGCTCAGATTCAAGATACCTCATCTGGGCAACGGAGGTTATGAGAGTGGCAGGGGAAACATCCAGTTGTCGGATTTCACTAAATTAAAAAGCAAAATCAAAAAGGTGGTAATCTCTAGATTACAACCTGAGCCACAAATTGGCACAGGTCCACAAGATCAAAGAGGCAAATGAGTAAGTCAAAACTTGATGTGGGAGAAAGAGGTTTGAATTCATGAGACATGGGCACCGGCATGGAGGGGCCAGTTCTGAAGTTCCATCTAAATCATGCTGAGACCAGAGGCCTGGCAAATTGCATAAAGAAGGCTGTGGATAGGACTTTAACCTAAGTAGTTGGGTTGAGTTGCAAGGACAGTTATGGAAAAAGTTCAGTGGGGTGAGGGTGCTCAGCAGAATTTCCAAAAGCACGGAATAGGACAGCAAGTATCAAAAGGGTCAAGAATCTAACTTCAGGTACAGCAGATAAGGGGACAACTTTGAGAAGGAGGGTGGTCAATACAGGGTGTTGTACCTAATTCACGTAGCATATGAAACAAGATAAATGAGCTTGGTAAATGTGATTGAAATTGGCAGGTATGTTGTAGTGTTTATCACAAATACATGACTACAAGGGAATCAGGGCTGGGAATTAAATATTCAAGGATACTTGGCCTATTGAAATAACAGGCAGATTGGCAGAGGGAAATCGGTTGCAATGTTTGTAAGAAATAAAATGAAATTAAGAGCAGGAAGCGAAAGAGTTGGAAGGCTAGCATCTGTGGGGATAGAGTTGAGGAACCGCAAGGAAAAACAGAATCCTGATGAGAGTTGTGTACTAGCAGTTGTCAGGAATTGGGGTAGAAAATAAATCAGGAGATTGAAAAGGCACGAAAGAAAGGCATTGTTACAATAATCATGGGATCTTCAATGTGCAGGTGGACTCAGAAAATCAGGTTGGTAGTGGATCTCAGGAAAAGGAATTCAGGGAATGTCCACAAGATTTTGTTTTGGAGCAGTTTGTGGTAGAATTTACTAGGGAACAAGCAGTTCTGGATCTGGTGATGTGTAATAATACAAGTTTGAATGAGAGCAGATTTGGACCCCATATCAAAGAAATGAAATGCTGGAGTTGGAAGAGGTCCAGAGAAGGTTTACAAGAATGATCCCTAGAATGAATTGTTTGTCATCTGAGGAGCAATTGAGGACTCTGGCTCTATACTCAATGGGAGTTTCGAGAAATGAGGGGGAACCCATTAAAACTTGCAGAATACAGAGAGGCCTAGATGGGATGTGGAGGAGACGTTTTCACTAGTGGGAGAGACTAAGACCCAAGGGCTTCCTTGGAGTGATGGGCCAGCTCTTTAGAACTGAAATGAGGAGGAATTTTTTCAATCAGAGTAAGGTTTATCTGTGGAACACATTGCCGCAAAGTGCTGCAGAGGCACTTGAGTGTATTTAAGTCAGATGTGGATAGGTTCTTGGTTAGGAAGGGGATCAAGAATTATAGGAAAAAGGCAGGAGAATGGAGTTGAGAAACATATAACCATGATGGAATGGTGGAGCAGTCTCGATAGGATGAATGGCCTAATTCTGCTGCTATATCTCATGGCCTTATTGTAACTCAACTCCTGATGTCATTACAGCCTTGACCCAAACATGGATATAATAGATCAACATGAGAGGTGAGATCCTAGGATTCCTTGGTTTCTGGAAAAATCCCATAGGATTTTTTTCTTATCCTTCCAATACAAATGTTATTTTAAAAGGAAACAAGATTTTATAAAATAACCACAGGCTAGTTAGGTTAATGTCTGTTATTTGAAAAATGTTTGAGTTTATTATAAAGAATGTAATAACAAAGCATTTTGAAATGCTTGATAAGATCAATCAGAATCTGCACGGGGTCATGAAGAGAAAATCATGTCTGACAGATTTACTACAATAGGTAACAAACAGCATAGATAAATAGGAAGTTTTGTATTATATTTGGATTTTCAGAAGATGTTTGATGAGAAGCCACATATTAGGCTGCATAAAATGATAAGGGCTAGTAAGGTGTTGGAGGTAGTATTTAGCATTGATGGAGGTTTGGCTAACTAATAGAAGACAAAACTGGGATAAGGAGACACTTCCAGGAATATACCCTGTAACGAGTCAGATAGTAAAATAGGGATCAGTGCTGAGGCCACAAGTATTGAAATATGCAACAATGACTTGGATGACAGAAGTGAATATACTGCAATCAGTACGTAAGGTAAGTAGTAAGATGAAACAAAGAATTTACAGAAGGATATAGACATTCTAACTGAGTGGGAAAAAATGTCCTAATGGAGTATAATGTGGGAAATGTGAAGTCATGCTTGAATATTATTTTAATGGCAAAAGACTGCAGAGAGTTCCAGAACAGAAGGACTTCGGAGTCTTTATCCATGAATCCTAAAAAGTTGGCATGCGTGTTCAGCAGGTAATAAGGAAGCAAACGGAATGATGTCCTTTTTTTTAAAAGGGAATCGAAAATAAAAATAGGGAAGTTTTGCTAAAAGTGTACAATTGGAGATTGTTGAGTAGGTTGAATTTGTACTTGTTGCAGTTTAGAAGAATGAGAGTAGACCTTTACTAAAATATATAACATTCTCAGGTGGATCTGACAGTCTAGATGCTTGGGACACTCTCTGAACAGAATTAATGAACTCAGAAGAAAAGGTTGTCCATTTTCAACAGGGAAGAGGGTTTCTTTTTCATTTTGTGCAGTAGACTATCTGTAGAACTCTACCACAATAGGTTGTTAATTATGTACAAAGCTGAATTAAGAGTTATGGGGAAAATGCAGGAAACTGGGGTCGAGGATTATCAGGTGACCGTGACCTCATTGATTGGTAGAGAAGACTTGATGGGATGAATGGCCTACTTCTATGTCTCATGGGTCTATAGTCTCCTGCAACTGACCTGTCATCAAAATGTAACACACAAGACAGGGGGTGATGGATTAAACCCCACCTATCTGGAAATGTGCAGCTTCAACAATACTCCAGAATCTTGATGCCATTCAGGACAAAGCAGCCCACTTGATTGGCACCATATTCACAAACATCCACTCCCTCCACCATTGATCCTCAATAGTAGCAGTGTATGCGATCAATAAATGCATGACAGAAATTCACCAAACATCATTAGATAGCACCTTCCAAATCCACAACCACTTCATTCTAGAAGGACAAAGGCATCAAATACATGGGAACACCAGCACCTTCAAATTTCCTTGCAAGCCTCTCACCATCTTGATTTGGAAATACATCACCATTCCTTCACTGTCACTGGGTCAACATTCCTGAAATTCCCTCCCTAACGGCATTGGGGGATCTACCTACAGCAAATGGTCTGCAGTGGTTCAAAAAGGCAGCACTTCACCACCTTCTTAAGGACAACTTGAAATGAGCAGTAAACACTAGCCAGGCAGCAACATGCACATCCCTGGAGAGAATGGAAGTAAGTACAATACATACAAATGTACAAGTTTGGAACAGGATGAGGCTCTTCTACCCCTTGACCAAGCATCACCATTCATTAAAATTATGGCTGATCTGATTACTAGACCTACTCCACATGTCCCTTTATAAAATTTCAACCCCTTACCTATCCAGAATTTATCTACTTCTGTTTTATAGATATTCAAAGAATTTCCACAACTATCTTTTGTAAAAGAGAGTTCTGAAGACTCCCACTCCTCTGTGAGAAAAATTTCTCATATCTGCCTTATCCGGGTGTCTCGTGGTTTTCAAATTGTGACCTCCTAGTTTCAGATTCTCCCACAAATGGAAACATCCTTTCTAGATTCACCTTAACAAGACTGTTTTGTATCTTCAATGTTTCAACAAAGTTGCTTCTTACATTGCTAATTTACCATCGGTTACCTGCCTAACCACTGTCATTCATCATAAGACAACCTGCCCATTTCAGATATCAATCTAAAAAAACCTTCTTTAAATTATTTCCAATGCATTTACATCCTTCCTTCTAGAAGTACAGCAGTGCTACACACACATCTCCACCAATGGAATGGGCAAGTGACGTCTAACCTCTCAAGCTTTGTATTCAGTTCCCCTCCCAATAAATGCTAACATTTGATTAGCTTTCCTAATTGCTTACTGTTCTGGTATACGACTAGAGGACGTTGCTGTAAGTGAGGCAAGTCAGCAGACCCAGTGAACAGGAGTATCGGCTTCTGCAATTGTCTATCAGATTTGAGGTTCTCTCAGCTTGTTTGGATGAGAATGCAGGCTGTGAAATGGATGACTATAGCACCATGGTACAGGAAGCCATTCAACCAGAGAGCCAAAAGAAATGTAGTGGTAGGAGGGGACAGCGTAATCAGGAGGCTTGCACTGTTCATTGTAGCAAGGTTTAAGAGTGCAGAAAGCTGGATTGTCAGCCTGGTTCTAGGGTTTGTGCTGTTGAATTGGAGCTGGGGAAGAACTTGTAGTGGAAGGGGTAGGATCCAATTGTCATGGTCCATGTAGGCACCAATGAACTAGGCTAGAACAAGGAAAGAGGTTCAGATAACCAGTACGAGGAGCCAAATTAAGAAGCAGAACCTCAAAGCAATAATCTCTCGATTAATACTGAGCCACGTGCATTTTGGCACAGGATAATCGAGGTGGGAAAGATGAATGCATGGTGTGGGAGAAGTGGGTTCTGGTTCATGGGATATTGGCATCAACACTGAACAATATGGGAGCTCTACCATTGGACAGTCTACACCTGAACCGTACTGGGACTGCTGGTCTTGTAAACCATCTAACCAGGGAAGCAGAGTAGGTTTGAAACTAAAAGAGAAAATGTTGGAGAATCTCAGCAAGTCTGGCAGCATCTGTAAGGAGAGAAAAGAGATGACTAGCTTTGACAAAGAGTCAGTTAGACTCGAAATGTCAGCTTTTTTCTCTCCTTACAGATGCTGCCAGACTTGCTGAGATTTTCCAGCATTTTCTCTTTTGGTTTCAGATTCTAGCATCCGCAGTAATTTGCTTTTATTAGGTTTGAAACTAAATTTGGGAAGATGTAGTGATCCATAGAGTGGAGGTAATGCACTTGAGGAAAGAATCAATGTGGGAAATGACAGGGCAGGACAGAGAATACAGGTCTAAAAGCAGATCAGCAGAATATACTTTAGGTTACAAAAATAATAAAAAGGACAAAACTCAAGGCACCATGTGGCATTCAAAACTAAAAGGTGAGCAGGAGTACAAAATGAAATAAATAAGTACAATCTATGGCTATTACTAAGACATGGCTGCAGAGTGACCCAGATTGTGATCTGAATTGAAGGGTACGTGACAGTTCAGAAAGACAGGAATTTAGAAAAGGGAGAGGAGTAGTTCTGTTAGAGATAATATTTGCACAACAGAGAGGGCTGACCCAATATTCAGGAAACCAGGATATAGAAGCAGTCTGGGTAGAGTCAAGGAATAATAAAGGCAAGAAGTCACTTGTGGGAGTTGTGCAAAGGCCCCCTAACAGTAACCACATGATAGGACAGGGTCACATGGGTGTCCAGGAGATGAATCACAAAATGTTTGAATGTAGGTACAGCAAGCAATCAAAACTGTTGTAATTGATTTCAAGTGGTGAGTTGGTGGCATAATGCTTCATTTATACAGGGCTTTGGTGTAATATGCCCTGGGTAGGTTACACTTAAACACTTTTCAAAAACTAGTTTGTCATCAAAATGTAACTATAATATTTTAAATAGAGCTTTACATTTTTCCAAGCAGTCCTTCTAAAAGGCACCACATAGCAGCAAGTTAAATGACACAGTTAGGAACATTGGCTACCACTTGGTTCATCAGTCTCTGAAAAGCTGCTGAAGTATTTTTGTAGCTTGAATGGTTGCATGTGATATTGGAAAGATTATCTGATATGACAAAGGTTTGTATTGTTTCAGCAAAAGTCATGAAATAAATCTGCTATTTTCACTTTAGGAAATTTATTTTGGTAACAAATCTGACACTTTCATCCTTGAGTAAAGGGACCAAAATTGCATAGAGTATTGGAGATGTGATCTCACCAATGCTCTGCATAAATGAACCACAACATATAAACAAAGATAAACCTAGAAAATCCTTACTTTTCTGTTTATTTTTTCTCGTAATAATGGAATAGCATCCATTCTTCGTTACCTGCATACTGACCCTTTGACTCATAATAGAATGTCTATATCCCTCTGCACCTGAGAATTCTGCATTCATTCTCTGTTTATGTAACATCTCTGTTTTATCATTATTCCTGCCAAAGCTGACAGCAGGTAATATGGGAGACAAATGAAATTTTGGCATTTATTGCAAAAGGAATAAATTTTAAAAATATTGCTGCAACTGTTAAGACAATGTGAGACCATACCCAGAGTATTGTGTGTAATTTTGGACCCTTTGCTTAAAGAGGTAGATAATTGTTTTGGAGGCAGTTCAGAGGAGATTCACTAGATCGATTCCAGAGAAGAGGGGTTTACCTTGTGAAGAGAGATTGAGGAGTTTATAAGATTGAAAACAGTTCTAATTGAGGTATAAAAGGTGCAAAAGAGGATTGACAAATTAGATTTAGAGATGATGTTTCTTTGTGTGGGGCAATCTAGAATAAGAGATCATAGTTTTAGGATAGTAAGGGATAGTGGATTTAAAATTACTTCTCTCAAAGACTCATGATCTGGGGGATTCACTATCCAGCATGCCAAAGATGGTGGGATGTTGAATTACGTTGAGGAGGAGATAGACAGACAGATTTTTAATTAGTAAAGTTATGGAGAGCAGGCCAGAAAGTGGAGTTGAGGCCAAAATATATAAGCCATGACCATATCAAATGGTGGGGCAGGCTGCAGGCGCTGAATAGCCTACATTGTCTGAATTGTTCCTATATCTTGTTTGCTTATGTTTGTAGTGCATTCCAGACCAAATCTGCTCACTGTGCGCAAAATGTTTTTCCTCACCTCTCATTTAGTTCTTCTAAAAATCGCTTCAAAACTGTGCCATCTGGTTCTTGAACTTCTTAGAAATGAGACCATTTTTACCTGTCTCTTTCTGCCAAATCCCTCATGATATGGAAAACTTCTCAGTTCTCCACTTTAAAATCAGATGTCAAAGGAAAACCATCCCAACTTCTCAACCTATCTTCACAACTAAAGTTTCTCACCCTGAAGCTATTCTTGTAAGACCCTCTATACTCTCTCCAATACATTCCCCCTTTTCCTTAAGTGTGGCACCCAGAACTGCACACAGTACTCCTGTGGTGATCAAACTAATGCCACACACACATCCAGCATAACCTCTTCACTGTTGTACCCAATTACCCTATGATATGCTTTATTAACTGATCTTTCCACCATGGCCTTACACATTCAATAACTTGTGCACATACACGGTCAGGTGTCTGCTCCTGCACAGCCTTTAGAGAAGCAATGTCTTGAAATGTTGATTCTCCTGTTCCTTGGTTGCTGCCTGACTGGCTATGCTTTTCCAGCACCACACTCTTCAACTCTGATCTCAAGCATCTGCTATGCTCACTTTCTCCCTGTAAATTTTATATTGTCCCTCCACAGTCTTACAAGTATATTAACCTACACTTCATCTGCCACTTGTCAATGTCCTTTTGAAGTGCTCCACTCTCCTTTACATTGCTACCAGTTCGATATCATCTGCAGTTTTTTGAAACTGTCCTCTATATACCAAGATCTAGATCATTCCTATGTATCAGGAAAAGTATTACTATCTCCTGGAGAGCTCCACTTTAAAACTTCCTCTCACCCTTTCAAAAAAAAATAATTTTCTGCCTTATCAATCACCTATATATTTCCTCAGAAGTCTGTTGGCTAGTGTTGTATTTTTGAAACCTTTTTGAAATCCATGTACATTAGCAGAACTAAACTGATCATTGCTGTCAGAAAGAAAGGAAGAGAACATGCCTCCATCCACAGAAACAGCGGAGATGGAGAGGGTGGAGAACAATAACTGACAACCTGTCCTGCACCTCACATGTAGATATGATGTTAAGAAGGCTCAACAATGCCTCTTCTTCCTTAGGTGGCTCTGGAAGTTTGGCATATCCATACGGACCCTCACCAACTTTTAGAGATGCACCATTGAAAGCATACTGTCTGTGTGCCTAACGGCCTGGTGTGGCAACTGATCTACCGTAAAACAAAACTACAGAAGGTGGTGTGCGCAGACCAGACCATCATAGAAGCCAAACTCCCATTCATGGTCTCCAGTTACACAGCTCACTGCCAGAGAAAGGATGCCAGCATCATCAAAGACCCTGGTAATGATCTCCTACAACCTCTTCTGTCAGGTAGAAAATGCAAAAGCTTAAATTCGTGCACCAGCAGGTTCAGGAACAGCTTCTTCCTGGCCGTTATTAGATTGCTGATCGAACTCTAAATTCAAATAATGCTGAACTTGCTAATGCTGATCTTGCCTAGGGCACACCCTGTATAATGTAACCTGCATGCCTCTGTCTAAGGTTTCTTTCACCCTATGATCTGTATGTCCTTGCTTAGTTTGATCTGCCTGTACGGTTTGTAAACAAAGCTTTTGACTGTACTTAGGTACACGTGATAATAAATAAATCAAATCAACAAATTACCCAAATCAACCCTCTCTATCATCTTTTCAAGTCAGTCTAGCAGGTTGGTTAAACACAATATTTCCTTAAAGCCATACTGAGTCTCTTTGTTTAATTCCTATTTGTCAATGTGAATATTAACTTTGACCCAAATCATTGTTTCTAGCAGTTTATCCCCTGCCAAAGTTAAACTGAATGGTTTGTAATTGTTGGGCTTATCCTTGCAGCCTTTGTTGAACAAAAGACCACAATGTTTATAATGTCCCCTTAGCCCACCCTTGAGTCTAAGGAAGACTGAAAAACTATGGACACTGCATCTGTATTTCCAATTTTCACTTCCTTCTATCCTTGAAAACATCTCATCCAGTCCCAGTGATTTACCAACCATAAGTAAAGGCAGCCTATCCAATAATTCATCCTTGCCTAGGTAGTTCCTTTGTCCTCAGTAAATACATAGGCAAAGTATTTATTTAAGACCAGGTCCATGTGCCTTGATTCCATGTATAAATTCCCCTTTCGTCAGCCCTAATTGATCCTAGTCCCCCTCTTTCTTTTTGAATGCCTATAGAAGACCCTGAGCTGTAGAAGTGCCTGTCTTCTCCTGTAACTAGTAAATCTCCTGTTATTACTGTTCTTCCACTTTTTCTTCTCCACTGTACAGCTGAGTCACCTATAATGCAGCTCCTGCTGCAGCCTTTGGAGCAAGTATTGCCTGCATTAGGATCCTGAAAATGGATTAACATGCAAAATCATCTCCAGTTTATGCTACACTGTATGCCTGCTTCTTTTGAACCCATTGTGCATCTGCCAGCATGCCCCTATCTTGGTCTATGACCACTTCCCTTAACTTGTTTCAAAACTCAGAGTTCACATTTCTACAGACAGGAACCATTCTTGATATCAGATATAAAAGAGAGTTAGGGAGAAATTATTTCTTTCAAATGGCTGTGAATCTGTGGAATTCATTACCTCAGAGTGCTGGTGCATTGAAACATTTAAGGAAAAGATAGACTAATATTTAATTCGCAATGGGTGAAAGCATTATGTGGTGCAGTAGGAAAGTGAAGATGAGAACAAGATGGGATTAGCCATGATCATGTTGAATGACAGAGCAGGCTTATGGTGCTGAATTGCCTACGCCTGCTTCTCATTCTTATGCTACTGCCCATGTGCTTGTTTAGGTTATGTGCAGTATCCACAGTTTATATGTGCCAGAAGATGGTCATTCCACAGAGTGAGCTGTCCCGCCATACTTAAACTTGCTTTCGGACTATACACATTCAATAGTTATTTGGTAGTACAGCACTTGTCTATTGCTGAAAAAGGCACATTTTGTTGAGCCTTTGAGTATGACTGAATATAAATTGGAGATTCTGGAGTAAAAAGTAGAATCAGCTCTTTCTCCTGTAACTCCGAATTGGATTTGTTTATAACAGTATGATTGAATTCCTACAGAGTGAGACATTCAATAAAAAGCAAAAGAGCATCTCTTTCCCCTCCTGACCTAACTTCCTCAAGTCACCAAACTCCAAAGCACTATGCACTCAAGATATTTTCTAATCAATGTTTAACCTAAGACTGACTTCCATTCTCAAGGGCATCCCATCCAAGAGAGCTGTCAGCCAATCAGCTCTGTAGTTAACTACTCTGCATTTCCAACACCATCAGCTTGGAGTTCTGTTGACTGCTGAGACTACAGGCAGTTCTACCAAGGCTGTATGCCAAGGAGACCAGGTCAGTCTGGAGGTCTTAAAGCATGAAGGCAGAGAAATCTCTGGCAACCGATCAAGTGTATTGCAGAACTTTGTGGGAAATTATGGACAAAATCAGAGATTCTTAGCAAAGATGTTTGTATCATCTGCAGACAAAGGCAATATGCCAGAAGAGTGGAGGGTGGCTAATATTCTGCCTTTATTGAAGGACAGTTGAAAGGAGAAGTCTGGGGACTATAAACCAGTGAGTCTGATGTCAGTGGTGGGTAAGTCATTGGATAGGATTCTGACAGACTGGATTTACATGCATTTGGAGAGGCAAAGCCTGATTAGGGCTAGTCAGCATGATTTTGTGCATGGGAAATCATGTCTCACAAACTTGACTGAAAGTTTTGAGAATCTGCCCAAGAAGATAGATGAGAGCAGATTGGTAGGTGTTGTCCATTAGCAAAACCTTTGACAAGGATCCACATGGTTAGGAAATTAGATCGCATGGGATTCAGGGAGAGTGTACCAATTGGATACAAAATTGGTTTGATGGTAGGAGACAGTGGGTGGTGGAGGAGGGTTTTTTTTGGGCTGGAGGCCTGTGACCAGCAGTGTTCCGCAGGGTTTGGTGCTGGATCTACATTTTTTAATCATTTATTTAAACAATTTGTATGATAATATAGGAAGCATGGTTAGTAAGTTTGCGGATGACAACAGAACTAGTGGTATAGTAGACAGTGAGAAAGGTTGTCTAAGATTACAAAGGGATCTTGATCAATTGGGCCAATAAGCTGAGAACTGGCAGATGGCGTTTAATTTAAATAAATGTGGAGTGTTGCATTTTGGTAAGATGAACAAGAACAGGAGTTACACAGCAAATGGTAAGCGCTGGGTAGTGTTGTCAAACAGACCTAGGAGTTCAGGCGCAAAATTCCTTAAAAGTGGTGTCACAGCTAGACAGGGTGGTGAACAAAGAATTTGACACACTTGCCTTCATTGCTCAGAACATTGAGTATAAGAGTTTGGAAGTCATGTTTCGAATATTGGAAAGGCCACTTTTGAAGAGCTGGTCAACCTGCTGTAGGAAAGATATGATTAAACTGGAGAGGGTGCAGAAAAAAATGTACAAGTATATAACGGGACTGGAGGATTTGAGTTATAAGGAAAGGTTGGATAGGCTGGGACTTTTTTTTTAACTTGACTGTAGGAGGTTGAAGGGTGACATTATAGAGGGTTATAAAATCATGAGGGTCATAGATAAGGTAAATAGCAGACTTTTCCCTTAGGGCATAATTTTAAGGTGAGAGGCAACAGATTTAAAAGGGACCTGAGGGGCAACCTTTTCACATGGAGTGTGATTTGTATGTGGAATGAACTACCATGGGAGTGGTCGAGGTGGGTTTAATTACAACTTTTAAAAGGCATTTGGACAGGTACATGAGTAGGAAAGCAGGTCAGGCAGAATCCAATGGGCAGGAAAATTGAAGTTTTGGGAAAAAGCCCTTCATCAGGAATAGAAGGGCTATTCCTGATGAAAGACTTTTGCCCGAAACGTTGATTTTCCTGCTCCTCGGATGCTGCCTGACCTGTGCTTTTCCAGCACCACTCTGATCTAAACTCTGGTTTCCAGCATCTATTTTCCTTACTTTTGCCAACATAAGTAGGAAAGGTTTAGAGGGATATGGGCCAAACACAGGCAAATGGGACTAGTTTAGTTTGGGAAACTTGTTCGGATTGGATGAGTTGGACCAAAGGGTCTGTTTCCATGCTGTATGACTCTAGGTGGGAGGAAGAGGTGGCAGACTAGGTTCAAGACGTTGCTCCTCGGATGCTGCCTGAACTGCTGTGCTCTTCCAGCACCACTAATCCAGAATCTGGTTTCCAGTATCTGCAGTCATTGTTTTTATCAAGACGTTGGAGGTAGAGTTAAAGTGGGTAGATAAATTTGTGAGGTAAGTGTCTTTGGTTGGCTCTGGGAATTAGGAAACTTCCTTTGCTAAGTCTTCCCACCTCCACACTTGAACACCAGGTCATGCAGTTAAAGTTTCCCCTCATCTTGTATGGTGTGGACATGTCACAGGTGGTTGCCTGAGGTCCTTTTGTGGCCATTAATTGGCCACTTAATGGTCTTAGGCCCAAGGACTTCATGGCATTCAACACCTCGGACATATCAAAGGTGAGTTGTCAGGATGTGGAAATGATAATATTCATAACATATTTATTCAAAAAGAGGTAGTGAAAGATGCTGAGATGACAGTACTGCTTGGAGGGTGTAGCATTAGAAATGGAGAATGCCCTTGAGCGATCAGGAGAATTATACAATTCCTACATTGTAGAACGAGGCCATTTGTACCATCAAGTCTGCATCAACCCTCCAAACAGCATCCACACCACCCCTGTAATCCCATATGGGGTTTTTACAATGGCTAATTCACCTAACTTGCACACCCCTGGAAACTACAAGGCAATTTTTAGCACAGCCAATCCACCTAACCGACATATCTTTGGACTGAGAAACCCATGCAGACATGGGAGAATGTGCAACTCCACACACAGTCCCCAAGGTTGGAATTGAACCCAGATCTCTGGCACTGTGAGATGCAGTGCTAACCATGAGCCATCATGCCACCTGAAGAGAGAATTTTTTTGTTAAAAGTTGAATCAACATGTGTGAGATTGGGCTACTTGGGATATTATACAGATCTCTGATTTTGAAAGATTTTAGATGGGCTTCAGATTGGTTCCACAGGTTGGCACAACATTGAGGGCTGAAGGGCCTGTATTGAGCTGTAATGTTCTATGTTTTAACACTTTTGTCATATAAAGAAGAAAATGCTGGCCACCTCTACCTCTACTAATGTGACTGACTTTTAACTGTTCTCTGAAAAATGAACATACAAACATTCAATTTAGGAGCAGGAAGAGGCCACGTGGCCCCCCTGACCCTGTTCTGCCATTTAAAAATATCATAGTTGATCTGATTACTTCACATTCTCGCCTATCCCCAATAACCTTTCTTCCCCGTGCTGATCAAAAAATAACCTAGAAAACCAGTCAGTTGAATTAGGGATGGGCAATAACTGACGGGTCAGTAATACCCACATCCCACGAAAGATTAAAAGAAAGATTCTATGAGAACCTCGCTCTGCTATCCTGCCCAATTTTTGTTTCTCAGTAAAAATCAGAAAATAGATTGCCTTCTTAATATTTGTGGGACCTTGCTGTGCACAACATTTTAATGGCAGCTACTATTCCAAAAAGTTGGAGAGCATTCACGTGTCAATGTTATGGAGGTATATAAATGTGTAAAGTCATGCAGGGCATAAACTTAACATGCTTGTGTTAGCCTGTTTTTGCATGGTAACATTCTTTGTCAGTCTGTCAGTATTTAAATCCTTCAATAAACATCTCCAAATCCAATAAACATGCTTTAAAAATTGCTTATGTGTAGGAATATGCTTTTCATCTGAGAAAATGCCATATCAAGGAAAATAAACTGATAAATTAGAACTTGTTTACCGAATATCAAATAATATTAAAGATGTATTTTCCATATTTTTTACTCTTTTTTTGTGACAGCAGTGTGATTCAAGCTGTGCTGTCATATTTATTCTTGCATGCTGGGATAGAAAGCAATCTGTCCAAATTTGGTAATGACACCAATAGAGCTGATATTGTAAGTAATGAAGATTGAAACATAAAATTACAAAGAGATGTCAACAGATTAAGCAAATAGACAAAACTGCAACAAATAGATTTCAATGTAAACAAATTTGGAGCCATCCAATTTGGACCTATGAAAATGCATCAGGATAATTTTGAAACAAAAACCTGGAAACAGTGGAGGCTCAATGAAACTTGGGGTGATGGGTCCATTTACACTGATCATTAAATAAGTTATTCAGACCAAATATTCAAAAATTAATTCTAGCATTTATTGATAAATTCCATCTGCCATTCTGATCATTTAATCTGGACAAGTGAGAGTTGATGCATTTTGGGAGGTCAAGTGCAAGAGGAAAGTATACGGTAAATGGCAGGGCCCTCGGGAGCATTGATATTGATATTTCTCCTCATACGTCAGTCCGGCCATCCCAGGAATCAATTTGGTAAATAATCACTGCACTCCCACTATGACAAGAACATCCTTTCTCAGATAAGGAGAGCAAAACAGCACTCACTGGTGTGTCCTCACACTGGTGTGTCCTCACCAGTGCCCTGTCTAACTGTAGCAAGGCATATTTGTTCTTCTATTCAAGTCTTCTCACGATGAAGGCCAATACACAGTTTGCCTTCTGTACTGCTTGCTGCATCCGTGTGCTTACTTTCAGTGACTGCACAAGGACACTCATGTCTTGATAACTATACCTACTCTCAATTTACAGCCATTCAAATAATAATTTTCCTTCCTACTTTTGTTACCAAAGTGGATAACCTCACATTTATCCACACTATACTAGATCTACCATGCCTTTTCCTGTTCACTCAGCCTATCCAAATCACATTACAACATCTCTGATTCCACTTTATTGCTCACCCTTCCACCAACTTTGTCTCATCTTCAAATTTTAACATTTTTAAATTTTCCTTCATCGAAACCATTAACATATATTGTGAATAACTGGAGTCCTGGTACCGATCCCTGTGGTACCCCAATAGTCATCGTCTGACACTTAGAAAATGTGTTTCCTGTCTGCTAACTAATTTTCTATCCATCTCAATATACTACCCCAGCTCCATAAACTTTAATTTTACACATTAATCTTTTATGTGGGACTTTGTCAAAAGCCTTTTGACAGTTCAAATAAATGACATCCTCCAGCTCCCCCAATCAACTCTACACATTACATCCCCAAAGAACAGTACAGTGCAAGAACATGCCCTTCAGCCTATCAAGTCTGCATTGACACATGATGTCTTTCTAAACGAAAAGCCTTTTGCCTCGGTGCAGTCTGTATCCCTTTATTCTTTCCCTATTCATATATCTGTCAAAATGCCTTTTAAATGTTGCCTCTTAAAAAGTATGCACCTCCACCCACTCATCTGACAACACACTTCAGGCACTTTACCATCTCCTGTATATAAAACAAAGTACCTCTCACATCTCCTTTAAACTCACCCCCTTTTACCTTAAACCTACGTTCCCTAGTAATCGACATTTCTACCCTGTGAAAAAGGCTCCAACTATCCATTCTATCCATGCCACTCAGAAATTTACAAAATTATATCTAAAAATTCCAGTAGATTTGTCAAGTAAGGTTTACCTTTTGTAATCCAATCTGACTATGTCTGAAACTATTACTGTTTTTTAAGTGCTCTGCTATAAAATTCATGATAATGGACCTTGACATCTCCCCACTCCTGATATCAGACTCAATGATCTATAAATCCCTGCTTTCTTTCTATCTCCCTTTTTAAATAGTAGGGTTACATTCGCAACCTCCAATCTTTTGGAATCATTCCAAAATTGAAAGAATCTTGAAAAATGACCACCAATGCATCCATTATTACTTGGACCACTTTATTAAGCACTCTGCACTGTAGATTATCAGGCTCTGGGGACTTATCAGTCTTCAACCCCATTGATTTCTCCAACTCCATTTCTCTACTAATCCATTTGCTTCAGTTCCTCTGTCTCACTAAACCCTGTGTTCCCATCATTTCTGTTGCATTATTTGTGTCCTGCTTTGTGAAGCCAGAAGCAAACTATGAATTTAGTTCATCAGCCATTTCTTTGTTCCCTATTGTCACAGTCATGCTTGGGCTAATAAGTGGAAAGCAACACTTGTGCCAAACAATTGCCAATAATGACCATCTCCAACAAAAAACTCACTTGATGTTCAATGAGATTGTGATTGCTGAATATCCCACTATCATCATCCTGCAGGTTACCATTGATCAGAAAAATAACTGTGCCAAGTGTTGGCTCCAAGAACAGGTCTGTGTTTGTGAATTCTGACTTCCTGAAGCTGATCTATCATCTAAAAGGCACAAATCAGGATGTTTCTCCATTTGCCTGAGTGAATGCAACTCCACTAAGCCTCAAAAACCTCAATATTGTCAACAACAAAGATACCTCCTTGTTTAGTATCCTAACTACTTCCTTAAACATTCACCCCCTCCATCATTAGTGCACAGTGCCAGCAGAGTGCAATATGTACATTGAGATGGACTGCAGCAACTCATCAAATCCTCTTTGACAGCACCTTTCAAATACACAACCTCTATAACCTAGAAGGACAAGCACAGCAGATGTATGGGAACACCATCAAATCATTCACCAGTTTGACTTAAAACTATACTATTGCTTCTTCACTGTGGCTGGGTCAAAAATTCTGCAACTCTCTTTCTAACAGCCCTCTGGGTTGACCTTTGCAACATGAAGTTCAGTGGTTCAAGAAGGCAGCTCACCACCACGTTCTCAAGGGAAAATAAGGATGGATGATAACTAGCAATTAACCCATTCCATGAATGAATACAAAAAGCTCTCAAATGCACTTTGCAATGAGAGCATGGGCTATTAATCAGAAAAGGGAATCCTGACTAAATATTTCCTCTAGATGCACTGATGACAAAATATACCCTAGCCCATCTGGCTGTGACCACCTTTACTAATCCATCAAAGGGAGTTAGAAAGGGTATGATTTTGAGATAAAACAATGATTGCCACACGGGTTTTCCACACTCTATACTCTACATTTACACAGGTGTTTCAAAACATTTTCATTACCAACCAACAATTGTAACTTTGGTTGCATAGTGTCAGAAGTGCAACAGCTACTTTGTGGGGTAAAATGTAGATGCCATGTTTCAACTTTCTGTCACTCAATAAACATAACTTTCTCCGCTCACATTCAAGTTTCTCAATGCTGTCAAATCCTGCTGATTCTTTGTTTGTTTAATAATGAGGAAAGTTCTCTGTTTGCATTGATTCTAATCCGCCATTTCAATTGCGCATCAAGGTCATATCAGCATGGCTAACAAGAAACCTAACCATGAGGTCACAGACTCCATCACAGAACAAATGCCCTGCCACTTATCTCCCAAAGCAAACTATTTAAACAGATGCCTCCCCTTTTAGATAAAAGATAGAACATACTTTGGCGTACACACATAAGTTATCATTGCCAAAATGAACAAAGTGTATTAAACTGATAACTTACCATATTACCTCAGCACATTTAGCTCAATATATGTAGAAAATGGAAAGCAATTTGTATCCCAAAAATCTCCTCTCACATTGGTGTCATCAGAAACATACTCTTGCACTTTAAACGGCTTCGTCAATGAGCAGTTACGTAATGAGTGGGCCAATGTTATACGGATAACCACAAGGCTGTTGTCCTAGCAACCTAAAACAATATTGATAAAGTCTTGGACCAGTGGCAGGCCACTAATCTTTTTACATGCTGCAAAAGTAGCAATGATGATCAATCAATTACAGGCATCCTCTGCCTATGAACCTTTGCCTTGATGTCACAATATTACAAAATACAATGAAGAGTTGTAAAGAAAGTTATCTGGAAAAGTAAATATGAACCCCAAACCTTCCTCTGTAGCTTATTTGCTCATTCTAAATGCTGATAACTATCATGCTTGTTATCTGAATGTACTAAGTTTCTTTCACCAGGAACTACAAAGTATTTTTTTTAATGACCCTTCCCTTAATTTTGAAAACCACATTCAGATCTAAAACACCATGAGAATTTATGTCAGATTAGCAGCTCAAGCTAACCTTTAATTTGCAGTCTATAATCAAAACATACATGGAAGTGTTCAAGAATTTAAAATTACATTCATTTACTCATTTGGTCTTGATTTGATATAATTTGACAATAGGTTATATTTTTCAAAATTTAAAAAATCTGACTTGCTTTAGTACCAGTAACTGTGGCTGAAAGTTTGGACTGGCTGTAAGATCTGTTATTTTTTAACTCCAAACTAAGGTTCAAAGTCCTTTTTTTATTTGATGTATGTCCTTGTACTAGTCAACATCACATACGGGAACCAACAGAGACAAGTTTTTAGTAAGTCAGTCAGGTTTTAGGCTCTTGATGCATATAATAGCCAAATGTGTATATTTTTATATTTCCCTCTTGCTTTCTTTCTTTTCAATTTACCCATGAATTGGTCAACAGCAGCTATGACCAACACATATCCAAGTGTCTTTTGGGATATGATATTCAGGTGGTAGCACTCTCACCTCTGGTTCAGGCGAATGGCCATTTTAAAACTGGCATCAGAATCTGAGTACCTACCCTCACGGACAACCAAAGAGAAGTGAAGGAGTACGCAGTGTTATTGGTCCTTCAGATGAGAAATTGAGCAAGATTTTGCTGTCAAGAAGATAAGAAGATAAACCAAATTCTAACCCGAAAGGTCCTTATCATTATTTATGCAACAATGATACAGCAACTTAGGCAAGAGACTGACACCAAATGTTTTCCCTCTTAGTTATGCTGCTTCTGTTTGCTACATGAAAAAGACATCTCACTAACAATTAAAATGTATCAATAGGTTGCAGCGTGTGTGCAATTATTTGAACTAAACATGCCACAGAAAATTAAATCATCATTTCACATCCAACTACTCTTTAATATCATCAATGTTACTTGCTGCCAACAAACTTCCTGGAGATTAATGGTCATAAATGTGCAGTCTCATTCCTTGAAACTTTAATCATCATTTGAGGTTAAAAATAATAGTATTTTAAATTCTGTTTATGGTTTTTCTTTGTCTTGATTTGTCCCTTTTATTTTGATTTTACCTCTCCTAATTTCTGTTGCAGCTCCTGATGTAATGTGGAGTTCACCCCATCTATTTTACACTTCCTTCACAATCCTTGCACTGTTCACAATCCCACAATTTGATAAGGAGATAAACAATTAGATATCCCGCTCACTAAGTTACCATATACAGAATTAATTACTGTGAAGTCATTAGCTTGCACTTTCAGCAACTCACCAGAAAAGAAGTCTAATTTTAAAACGTGCAAATGCTAGTCTAATGGGTTATATTCACATTGTTTAAATTTCTATAATCAACATTTTGTCTGCTTCTTCCACTGGATGCACAAAGCTTAGCACTATATAAAGAAAATGTCATGATCTATTATTTTCTCTCAAGTAAAATCAAATACCCCAATTTCCGTTGTATCTGGATGTTGCTGTCTGCTTTAGTTGCCTGTTTAATCTTTTTTTCACCTGAGTATGTAGAAACCTATCACATTTAAAAGTTTTTAACCAAGTTATTAGAGAAAACCATAGTTAGATTTTCTGTTTAGCGGAGATACTTTCTCTCCCCATAGTTCACACTATTTAATTAATGTCAGAGAGCCTTGTTCAGTTTGACACTATGTTAGTGATTCTAATTGTATGCAGAAAGACTTCTGCTGTTCAGGCTCAATTGGGGCAGCTTACTATCATTCAAAACATATAAGCTCATCAAGCAAGCATCACTTCATCTGTAGGGCATTGGTTTATTAGATTACTTGAAGCTGAATGAGGAGAATCCAAGAGGATTTTCATTAATGTAGAGATCCGATTGGATAATCTTCAAAAACATCATAGAACCTGTGTACCTTTGGTACTGGATTAGTAAGTCTGGTACATAGAACATTATAGAACATAGAAAATTGCAGTGCAGTACAGTCCCTTCGGCCCTCGATGTTGCGCCGACCTGTCATACCAATCTGAAGCCCATCTAACCTACACTATTCCATGTACATCCATATGCTTGTCCAATGATGACTTAAATGCACTTAAAGTTGGCAAATCTACTACTGTTGCGGCAAAGCATTCCATACCCTTACTACTCTCTGAGTGAAGAAACTACCTCTGACATCTGTCCTATATCTATCACCCCTCAATTTAAAGCTATGCCCCCTCGTGCTCGCCGTCACCATACTTGGAAAAAGGCTCTCTCTGTCCACCCTATCTAACCCTCTGATTATCTTATATGTCTCTATTATGTCACCTCTCAACCTTCTTTTCTCTAATGAAAACAGCCTCAAGTTCCTCAGCCTTTCCTAGTAAATCCCCTCTGCACCCTTTCCAAAGCTTTTGTACACCTGCAGCATAACCTCATGGTTCTGGAACTCGATCCCCTATTAATAAAGGCTAAAATACTGTATGCCTTCTCAACAACCCTGTCAACCTGGGTGGCAACTTTCAAGGATCTGTGTACCTGGACACCGAGATCTCTCTGCTCACCTACACTACCAAGAATCTTACCATTAGTCCAGTACTTTGCATTCCGATTACTTTGAACAAAGTGAATCAACTCTCAATTGTCCGCATTAAACTCCATTTGCCATCTCTCAGCCCAGCTCTGCAGCTTATCTATGTCTCTCTATAACATACAACATCCTTTGTTACTATCCACAACTCCACCAACCTTAGTGTCGTCTGTAAATTTACTAACCAACCTTCTACACCCTAATCCAGGTCATTTATAAAAATGACAAACAGCAGTGGACCCAACACCGACCCTTGCGGTACACCGCTGGTAAATGGACTCTAACTGAGCCTTCACATCTCATCCTAAGATAAGCCTTTTTCTTCCTCTTGACTAGAGATTCCACATCCTTTGTAAACCACAGCTCCCACGCTTTAAAGCTTCCTCCCTGCCTGACAGGTACATACTTATCTAGGTTCAACAGGAGCTTTTCCTTGAATAAGCTCCACATTTCTAATGTGCCCATCCCCTGCAGTTTCCTTCCCCATCATATGCTTCCTAAATCTTGCCTAATCGCATCGTAATTGCCTTTTCCCCAGCTGTAACTCTTGCCCAGTGGTATCACTACTATCCCTTTCTATCACTAAAGTAAACATAACAGAATTGTGATTGCTATCACCAAAGTGCTCACCTACTTCCAAGTCTAACACCTGGCCAGGTTCATTACCCAGTACCAAATTGAATGGGGCTTCACCCCTTGTTGGCCTGTCTACATACTGTGTCAGGAAGCCCTCCTGCACACACTGGACAAAAACTGACCCATCTATAGTACTCGTACTATAGTATTCCCAGTCAATATTTGGAAAGTTGAAGTCCCCCATGACAACTACCCTGTCTCTCTCACTCCTATCAAGAATCATCTTTGCTATCCTTTCCTCTATATCTCTGGAACTATTTGGAAGCCCATGGAAAACTCCCAACAGGGTGACCTCTCCTTTCCTGTTTTTAACCTCAGCCCATACTACTTCAGTTGATGAGTCCCCAAACATCCTTTCTGCAACTATAATATTGTCCTTGACCAACATGCCACCCTCTACCTCCCCCCCACCCCACCCACCTTTTACCATCTTCTCTGTTCTTACTGAAACATCTAAATCCTGGAACCTGCAACAACCATTCCTGTCTCTGCTCTATCCATGTCTCCAAAATGGCCACAACATCGAAGTCCCAGGCACCAACCCATGCTGCAAGTTCACCCACCTTTTCCCAGATGCTCCTGTCGTTGAAGTAGACACACTTCAAACCAACTTCTTGGCTGCCAGTGCCATCTTGCATTCCTGAAGCCTCCCTACTTGAACTATAATTTTGGTTCCCATCCCCCTGCTGGATTAGTTTAAACCCACCCCAATAGCCTTAGCGAATTCCACCCCCCCCCAGGATATTGGTACCCCTCTGGTTCAGATGAAGACCATCCTGCTTGTAGAGGTCCCACCTACCCCAGAAAGAGCCCCAATTATTCAAGAATCTAAAACCCTCCCTCCTGCACCATCCCTGTAGCCACGTGTTCAACTCCCCTCTCTCCCTATTCCTCACCTCATTAGCGCATGGCACGGGCAACAAACCAGAGACAACAATTCTGTTTGTCTTAGCTCTAAACTTCCATCCTAATTCCCTGAATTTCTGCCTTAAATCCCCATCTCTCTTCCTACCTATGTCGTTGTTGCCTATGTGGACCATGACTTGGTACAGATGGTTATTTTGCTTTTAAACTTCAATTGGCCAGTTATGGAATTATCTTAACTGAAAATAAAATGCTTAGGTACCTCCCCCAAGAAAAGTGTTAAAAATGTGCCCAATAGTCAGGCAACACGGCGGCTCAGTGTTTAGCATTGCTACCTCACAACGCCAAGGATCTAGGTTTGATTCCACTCTTGAGCAGTTGTCTGTATGGAGTTTGCACATTTTCTCCAAGTCTGTGTCGATTTCCTCTGGGTGCTGCAGTTTCTTCCCACAGTCCAATGATGTGCAGATTAGGTGGATTAGCAATGGGAAATGCAGGTAGAGGATGGTGGGATGTTCTTTGTTGAGGGTCAGTTTGGACTCAATGGGCTGAATAGCTGCTTACACACTGGAGGGATTCTATGAATCAGTTCTGCTTTTTATGTTCTGATGCAGATTTATTGTAGGTGTGACTGGAAGTTTCAGCCACAGAAGGTATGAATTGCAATGTCCACCACCAAGAATGGCCTGGCAGCAGCACAACTGATCAAGCTGGTCTGGTTCTAAAGGGCATAGCTGCTAAACAGAGGAGACACAGAGTCATAGTGTGCTTGACTAGGTTGAAGTGGTCAAGGGACTTGAAAACAGTAATGACAATGATGATTATCATAGTGAATGCCACTAATGATTTTTGTGAGGACAGTTTTGATACTGAGGGAGGGGACAGGGATATAACTGAAAAGATTGGACAGCTAAAAAGGTGGGCATAGAATTGGAAAGTAACAATATGCCACTTGATAGCATTGTCAATGATCCCTTCAGTCAACTTGCCGATGATACTCTATCATTAAAGTGGCGGGTTAATTCTATATTAACGAAATGGACAAATGAACTGAGGGCATTGTTACTACATTTGTAGATAACACAAAGATAGGTGCAGAGACGGGTAGTGTTCAGGAAGTGGAGAGGCTGAGGAAAGACTTGGACAGGCCAAGAGAGCGGGCAAAGAAGTGGCAGATGGACTACAATGTGGGAACGTGTGAGGTTACGAACTTTGGTCAGAAGATTAGAGGCATAGCATATTTTCTAATCAGGGAAAGCCTTCAGAAATCTGAAGCACAAAGGGATTTAGGAGTCTTATTTCAGCATTCTCTTAAGGTTAACCTGCAGATTCAGTCAGCATCAAGGAAAGCAAATGCAATGTTAGCATTCATTTCAAGAGGAGCATCGGAGGCTGAGGGGTGACCTTATAGAGGTTTACGAAATTATGAGGGGATAATTACACAAAGATTTTTCCCTGGGGTTGGGGAGTCCAGAACTAAAGGGCAAAGGTTTAGAGTGAGAGGGGAAAGATATAAAAGAAACCTACGGGGCAACATTTTCATGCAGAGGGTGGTACGTGTATGGAATGAGCTGCCAGAGAATGTGGTGGAGGCTGGTACAATTGCAACATTTAAAAGGCATTTGGATGGGTATATGAATAGGAAGGGTTTGGAGGGATATGGGCCGGCTGCTGGCAGGTGGGACTAGATTGGGTTGGGATATCTGGTCGGCATGGACAGGTTGGACCGAAGGTCTGTTTCCATGCTGTACGTTTCTAAGACTCTAAGTGTTACAGTCAGGAGGAGATAATTTATTCCATTGTGTCTGCTCTGGCATAAGCCACTAGGTGTTCAGAAGGAGGACTTTATATGGTTGACATGGTGAGGTTTATGCTTGTAATTTCCAGTGTCTATATCAAATGGTCTATCCAGTTTTAGTCCTTTTCTGAGACACTGGATTGGCTTGCTACAACTAAGTGGTTTGCTTGGCTTTTTTTGACCTTTTGAGGAACATTTGAGGAACCAGATGAGTTTTTACAATAATGAACAATGATTCGTGATTACTATTAGGTTATCTTTTAAAACCAGCTTCATTAACTAATTCCAGATTTGATGGGATTTCATTCCACATCTCCAAATCATTAGCACTGCCTCTGGATTACCACAGTTTCACTGCCTCCCCTCTGTAGTTAAATTACTGAAATCTATCATCACAGATTGAGCGACTGGCCATATAGACAATACAAACTTAGAGATAAATGAAGGACAGATCATTTCTGACAACGCTACTGGTAGTATTTGTTTTCAAGCATTCACTACCATGATGGATGGTGTAGTGTCTAATGATGCCATCTCTATTGATGCGCAAAGGAATTGCACATTTTTCTGCTGAAAAGATTATGAGCAAAAACCAATGCAGACCAATTTGAAGGTAAAAACAGAAAGTGCTGGAGAAACCCTGCAGATCTGGCAACATTGGTGAAGAGAGAAAGCAGGGTTAACATCTTGAGTCCAATGACTCTTTGATTTGAAGGTAACCTTCTCATGTGGATCAGTAATTGGTTGGGAGGTAGAGATAATGTGTAGTTAAAGATTTTATTTCTTGATTTGAAGATATGGATCTCTACAGGATCAACAGAAGAATGTTAAATGATTAAACCTCTTGTGACAAAGGCAAATAATCGCAAATGGGATGAAGTGAACTAGGTTCATTGAATCCCTACAGTCAGGAAGCAGGCCATTTGGCCCATCAAATTCATACAGACCCTCTGAAGAGCATCCCACCCAAACCTGGGTCCCTGGAGCTATGAGGCAGCATAATCAACCAAGTTGATACAATCTGCTTTGTTATTTAATAGCCTTAACTCCTGGTCTCTTTCTGATGAATCTGCACTAGTCCCCTTCCATGGCTAATATGTTGTTAAGGAGGTTTGATCCCTAAGATTAAGCACAGCATTTCAAATAGAATCTGATCAAAGCTCTGTCCAACTATTACATCTTTCATTCCTTTTCAAACCCTTGAGGTAAAAGTGAATAATTACACTGTGTAATAAAACTCTCGAGATGTGGAGCTAATTCAGGTAAATAGAATTGAAGTACCATCATGACTGAAATGAATGATGAAGCAATCGAGGTACTCTGGAGCAGCAGTACAAAATCAGTAAAAACCAAGTCAAGAACAATATGGTAATAGTTAACATCACACAGCACCAGGTTATAGTCCAACAGGTTAATTTGGAAGCACTAGCTTTCAGAGCACTGCCAATTCATCAAGTAGCTGTGAAGCAGAATCATAAGACACAGAATTTATAGCAAAACATTCAACTGAAATGATATATTGAACAAACCAAGATTGCTGTTAAGTCTTTCAGCTTTTAGAGTGGGTTGCAGGAAATCCCAGAACTTGTTTTAAGTTACATTCTCGAGATAACTAAAGTTTTATTTAAAAAATTACATCTCAGCTCAGACAACGCATTAAAGGTGTGAAGTTAGAATCTGTCTGTATCCCAATCTTGAGTTAGATTGGTTCTATTTTCAAAGTGGAATTTATAAAATATTACATGGATTGACCACATGCAGATTGTGTGCTTTTTGAGCAAAATAGAATGTATCTGCAAATATAATTCTGCAAATACAAAATCACCCCGTTGCCTTATATGCGTGTGCATGCATGCAAGAGTGGAAAAGTGTGAGTGTGTGTGTGTGTGTGAGCATGCGTACTCTGGCTCCTTCATCATATGATGATATTCATCTTCCCTCATGAGGTCTGACAGATGGGACTGTTTTACTATTTTACTGAGGGCAGAGGTTGGGATAAGAAAGAAAACCAAAACTTTTTTTTTACACTCGAACATTTAACTGCCTTCTGAATTTTTACAAGACAATAATTTAAAGAGTTACTCAGAAATTACAGCGCGTCCTTTTGATCCAATCAAGTGGTGTTGTTCCTTATGCTTTACATGAGATGTAGTCCTAAATCTACATGGCAATGTTTTTGTATTTTTTTTGTTCCCTTTTTCCTCAATGACCTAAATCATTCTTAAATAAAGGAGCATGGTCTCTGCTTCCATAATGTACTCTGGTTCCACTGTCTCTCAACCCTCTGTTCAATAAAAGTGCTTCTGCTGTCTCCTGAATTATATTGCTCCAGCCATTTCTTCTAAAACTCCTCATTCACTGGAAAGTGTGATTTCCATATAAAACCTATGGAGTTGGTGCAAATTTGAAACTACAATAGCTGGGAAATATATCATGGTCCTTCACTATTACTGGGTCAAAATCCTGGAATTCCCTCCCTAACTGCAATGTGGATTTACCTGCAGCAGGTGGACTGTAGCAGTTCAAGGCAGCAACTCACCACAAACCTTCCCAAGGGCACCCCAGAATGGGCAATAAATTACAAAATCTTGTCAAAGGTCATTGCCAACCAGGTCAGGTCTGCTCTGGGATTGGTGATTCACCCGGACCAAACCTGTGCTGTACCGAGCAGGAAGATCGCTGAGAGTCTCTCACTCCTCAGGGATACAGTCACCTATGTACAGGACAGGGGGTTGGACACCTGCCTCTTCAGCCTGGTCCAGGAGAAAGTCTTTGACAAGATATCACATACGTATATGAGAGAAGTTCTCTCCAAAATGGACTTTGGGGAGGGAATCTGCAATTGGGAATCAGACTGCTCTACACCAACATTGCCAGTGCAGTCTCAATCAATGGGTGGGAATCAGATAGCTTCCCAGTCAGATCTGGAGTCAGGCAGGGCTGCCCTCTCTCTCCTGCCTTGTTTGTGTGTTGCATAGAGCCATTTGCTGAGTCCATCAGGAAGGATGCGAGCCTGAGAGGGGTGACTATTCCTGGCAATGGGGGCCTACAGGTTAAGGCCTCACTGTACATGGATAACGTCGCCGTTTTCTGCAAAGGGTATTTGAGGTAAGGAGATGGGGATTTTTTGCTTTTGAGTGCCACCTTTGACAAAATTCATTATATGCTGAAGCTTTGTGTTCAGATTCCCTCGAGTAAAAAATGAGGTCTGCAGATGCTGGAGATCACAGCTGCAAATGTGTTGCTGGTCAAAGCACAGCAGGTTAGGCAGCATCTCAGGAATAGAGAATTCGACGTTTCGAGCATAAGCCCTTCATCAGGAATGGCTTCCTGATGAAGGGCTTATGCTCGAAACGTCGAATTCTCTATTCCTGAGATGCTGCCTAACCTGCTGTGCTTTGACCAGCAACACATTTGCAGTTCAGATTCCCTCCTTCAGGTTGACTGCCCTCTTAGCTCATCTTGCAACTCACTAATGCAATGACTACATATATATAGTACCTTAAAATACCAGAAGAGATTTTTTAAAAATCTGCATTTGCAAACCACCTTTTACAACTTTGACAAAGGGTCAGTTAGACTCAAAACATCAGCTCTTTCCTCTCCTTATAGATGCTGCCAGACCTGCTGAGATTTTCCAGCATTTTCCCTTTTGGTTTCAGATTCCACCTTTTACAACTGCCTGACATCCCAAAGTAGTCAGTCAATTGAATATTTTGCAAGTGGAGTCACTACCGTAATGTAGGAAATCAGCAGTCAATTTACTCACAGTATGTTTCTACAAACATCACTGTGATCATGATTAGATAACAACCTGTCCATTGTGATGTTAACTGAGGGATAAATATTGTCCAGGAGAACAGCGATAATTCCCTTTTTGCCCTTTGAAATAGTGCCACAATCTTTCCGCTGTCATGATTTATTTATTGTCATGTGTACTGAAGTACAATGAAAAATTTTGTTTATGTTCAGTACAGGCAGATCATAGTGAGCAAGGATGGATGGATCAAAAAGACTTAGACAAAGGCATACATGTTATGTTGCTTACTGAGACTAGAAAGTCCATTCATTACTCTACTAACAGCCAGGAAGAAACTGCTCCTGAATCTGCTGGTGCATGCATTCAAACTTCTGTATTTTTTGCCTGATGGAACAGGTTATAGGAGATCATTATTGGGGTGTGATGGGTCTTTGGTAATGTTGGCAGCCTTTCTGCGGCAGTGATCCATATAAATGGAGTCCATGGATCAAAGATTGACTTCCGTGATGGTCACAACCTTCTGTAGTTTCTTACAGTCCTGGGCAAAGCAGTTGCCATACCAGGCCATTATACACCTGGACGGTATGCTCTGACTGGTGCATCTGTAGAAGTTGGTGAAGGTTCTTATGGACATGAAAAAGGGACTTGGGGGAGAGGCATTAGAAATGGTGGAAAGAGGTTAAGGCGAGGGTGATAAGCCGGAGTGGGGGTGGGGATGGGGGTGGAGAGGTCAGGAAGAAGATTGCAGGTTAGGAAGGTGGTGCTGAGTTCGTGGGTTGGGATTGAGACAAGGTGGGGGGAGGGGAAATGAGGAAACTTGAGAAATCTGAGTTCATCCCTTGTGACTGGAGGATTCCTAGGCAGAAGATGAGGCACTCTTCCTCCAGCCATCGTGTTGTGTGGGCACAAGTTTTGCATTTCTTGCAGTTGCAGGGGAAGGTGCCGGGAGTGGAGGTTGGGTTGGTGGGTTGTGTGGACCTGACGAGGGAGTCACGGAGGCAGTGGTCTTTTCGGAATGCTGACAGGGGAGGGGGGGGTAAATATATCTCTGGTGGTGGGGTCCGTTTGGAGGTGGCAGAAATGACGACGGATGATACGATGTATATGGAGGTTGGTGGGGTGGTAGGTGAGGACCAGTGGGGTTCTGCCCTGGTGGCGATTGGAGGAGCGGGAAGTGGAGGAGATGCAGTTGAGAGCATTGTCGACCATGTCTGGAGGGAAATTGTGGTCTTTGAAGAAAGAGGCCATCTGGGTTGTTCGGTATTGGGACTGGTCCTCCTGGGAGCAGATGCGGCGGAGACAAAGGAATTAGGAATATGGGATGGCAGTTTTACAGGGGGAAGGGAAGGGTGGGAGGAGGTGTAGTCTAGGTAGCTGTGGGAGTCGGTCAGTTTATAGTAAATGTCCGTGTTGATTCGGTCACATACGCCCGAAATGCAAAACTTGCGCCCACACCTCCCCCCTCACATCCCTACAAGGCCCCAAGGGATCCTTCCATATCTGCCACAAATTCACCTGCACCTCCACACACACCATTTACTGCATCCGCTGCACCCGATGTGGCCTGCTCTATATTGGGGAGACAGGCCGCCTACTTGCAGAACGAATCACAGAACACCTCTGGGACACCCGGACCAACCAACCCAACCACCCCGTGGCTCAGCACTTCAACTCACCTCCCACTCCACCAAGGACATGCAGATCCTTGGACTCCTCCATCGCCAGGCCATAGCAACATGACAGCTGGAGGAAGAGCGCCCCATCTTCCGCCGAGGAATCCTCCAACCAGAAGGGATGAACTCAAGATTTCTCCAGTTTCCTCATTTCCCTCCCCCCACCTTGTCTCAGTCCCAACCCTCGAACTGAGCACCTTCCTAACCTGTAATCTTCTTCCTGACCTCTCTGTCCCCACCCCCACTCCAGCCTATCACCCTCACCTTAACCTCTTTCCACCTATCGCATTTCCAACGCCTCTCCCCCAAGTCCCTCCTCTCTACCTTTTATCTTAGCCTGCTTGGTACACTTTCCTCATTCCTGAAGAAGGGCTTATGCCCGAAACATCAATTTTCCTGTTCCTTGGATGCTGCCTGACCTGCTGCGCTTTTCCAGCAACACATTTTCAGCAACATTTTTCAGGCAGTTGGTGGTGCGTGTATGAAATGAGCCGTCAGGGGGAAGTGGTGGAGGTTGGTACAATTGCAACATTTAAAAGGCATATGGATGAGCATATCAATAGGAAGGGTTGAGAGGAATATGGGCCAAATTCTGGCAAATTGAACTAGATTTATTTAAAATATCTATTCAGTATGGAGAAGGTGGACCAAAGGATTTGTTTCTGTGCTGTACATCTCTATGACTCTATAACATGATGTCTCAACTCCTATACTCAAAGGTCTGAGCAATGAAGACAAACGTCTGAAATGGCTTCTTCACCACCTTGTCTACACGTGACACAACCTTCAAAGAATTATGTATCTGAGCCCCTACATCTCTGTTCCATAAGGCCCTACTTTTAAGTGTATAAGGCCTGCCCTTGTTTGTTTTACTGAAATATGCCTTACCAAAATGCAGCACCTCACATTTATCCAAACATTGACCCAATTGATCAAGATCTCTTGGTAATCTTAGATGACCTTCTTCACGGTCCACTTTCCCTCTAATTTTGGTGTCATCCTGATAATTGCTGATCATCGAGATTGGATTAATGGTCATCATTGGACTCTTAATTCCAGATTTTTAACGAATTCAAATTCCACCACCTGTTAAGGCAAGATTTCAACCCACGTTCTCAGAACATTATCTCGGTCTCCAGATTATACATCTAATGATAATATCACGAGACCATTAATTATGTAGAGATTATGTAGTGGGAGGTAACGTTTACCCAAAACCCCAGTATATTCTGAGGAACAGACTTGAAGCTTATCAATGTTGATGTTTGATTAACAGTTCCCAATTTTCTCTTTCCTCTTCCTTAAAGAGCAAGTTTGTTTGCTAGCATCTAATTCTTGGGAGTTGTTCTAGAATATAAGGAATCTTGGAACAAAATTGATTTATGATCTCTGTGATTAACTCTTATTACTCTAGGATTTGTTTAATTAGTTCATGGGATTTGGGCATTATTGGGCATTTATTGCCCATCTCTAAATGCCCTTGAAAATGTAATGGTGAGCTATCTTCCTCAACCACTGTCGTCCTTGGATTGTGGGGTGATCTGCAGTGCCTTAAAAGGGAATATCACAATTTTGTCCCATGAAGCAAAAGTGATGTAGTTCCAAATCAGGAACTTGAAAAGAAGGGCTCTTCTCAGAGCCATTATGGTTACTTTTCAATTTTTGTTTAAAAAGTGGCTTGTTTAATATAACTAATCTCCCACAACATGCACACACATGCAAGCTGCTTTGGCTCCTTCCTCAAACAACTAAATCTGAATACATTTGGTCGAGGAGGTAGTAATGACTGCAGATGCTGGAAGTCAGAGTCGATAAAATGTGGAGCTGAAAAGGCTGTCTGACTTGCTGTACCTTTCCAGTGACGCACTGATTTAGTCTTAGTTATAAATGTCTTAGCCTGAAGTTTCCAATATCTCACATTATCAAACAATTGGCTGGATTGCTGTACAACCTCTAATGTTAAAGGATCACAATTGTAAGCAATGCACCTATTTTCTGATGAGCCGCCCAAAGACACTAGTGGAGCAAATCATTGCAAGTCTCCATCCATTCGATACTGTGCTGAATTTTAAACAGGATAGCCAGCAAGTCACGTCTAAACAAAATATTTTTATTACAAGTAAACTGCAGCACAGATGGAGTGCTATTTCCCTTATATTGTTGTGGTCTGGAGCCAGTCCAGGTAAGGATGACAGTTTCCTTCTGTAGAACATTAGTGAACCAGATGGGTTATTTTCCTGATAAACAGCAACACACAATTATTATTAGATTCATAATTCCAGATTTTTACTGAGTTAACAAAATACACTATCTGTCATGGCAATGTTTGACCCAGGTCCCGAGAAGGGGTCCTTGCAGAAAGGTGATGGTAAAATGAAAATTATGGTTTAGGAGACAAAATTCAAAATCTAATCAGAAGCAACTCTTGAAATGAATTCTATCTCAAACCTCCAAATATTACCAACAGTTCATGGATCTGCTTAATGTATGCTATCACGAATGGTGAAATCAGATATCTGGGTTGAGAACGTTTTTGAAAGCAGTCAAATCAGGACACCCCCTCCCTTTTGTTCAATATGATTATTGGAAGTTCTCCATCAGCAGTCTAACACAGTCATCTTTTAATAATGTGAAAAAGGAAACTATTGTCATACATGCAAATGTATTTATTTCTCTGATATAAAGTGTGTAGAATAATTACAGTAGCTGTGACACTATTGAAGAGAATGAAGGTCAGAGCACAAAGAGAATCTTCATTCAGCGCCACTGAAATCTTATGCAAATGGATTGTGAAAAGTGGAAACATTCCAAATATTCCGACATTCGAGATATTTGTGATTAATTGAATAAATTAACAGTTTTTTCCTTAAGATTAATGATGAAAATAGAGTCATTTTCATTGCTAAAGCTAGTGGCATTTCTTAAGCTAAATGCAATGAACCATATCAATTAACCAGCGTTAAAAATCAACATGCAGTAAACAAAGAAAGCTAATGGATTAATTAAAATGTACATCAGTTATAATTATACAGAAATTTATACACAGTACCAAAATATCGTAGCCAGTGAAAGAGCAGGCAAGGTCTGCAATACAGACATCACATATCTGGAGACTAGATATAGTGCAACTGTGACAATGGTGAGTAATAAATTCAAACTTTTGAGATTTGATTATGATAATAAACCTAGAGATACATTTTAAATGCTAGATGTACAGATTCAATTAGTTTCATTAGTTAAACATAAAATTATTACATAACACACAGAATATATTTAACAAATTGGAAATGTGGAGGTTGTCGATCCTAAAAAATTTAAAATTAGTCATTGAACAAGGAGACAATATGGTGACCAGCACCACTTTATTCAGGTTTCATCCATTACAGGTTAAATTCAGTTCATATTTTTCCCCCAAACAGGTGGTAAGATTCAATTAAATCCACCATTCATGGTATTCTGACTCTGTGTAACAATGTTCAGCTAAGTTGAAGAAAAGTAAATTCCCTGTGCATCTTTTGAGACAGTCTCTGGAAACTGTTTGAGATTGATCGGCAAAATGGGAAAGAGTCCTATTGGAATGACACCTGTGCTGCAACTTGAAACTGGTAAAACATCCATGTGAAAGGAAATTGGGGAATACATTGTTTCAATTAGATTCCCTTCAGGGAGAAAACATTAATGGAACCCAGTTAGGAATTTCAGAAACAATAAAATGCAACATGTTGCCATTAAACTTTTATATCCATTGAAACCCCCTTATTCCAGTACAACCCAGGTCTTTACTTCCAGAGTGGCCAAATGTTATTGTACTGCTTACATGAAATAATGACTTGTTATTTAATACATTTCATTATTCTTAAATATAAAACTGAAATTCATATGATTAAGTGCATCAATTTTACATGATTACTTTCAAAATATGTTATTAATTTAACAGTGCACATATAGAAATGAAAAAGTAAAAGGTGAAAATTATATACAATGGCCCAGATTTTTGCAATGGCTAGCAATTGAATGGCATTTGTGATATTTATAGCTCCCAGAAGTTTAGGGTGCTTTTGCATGGCAATTTACAGTGGTTGGGGGTCATCTCAGTCTAGGATCCTCTAGGTCTCAGTTTGAAGAATCCTTACAAAGCATAAAGTTTTAAATCACAAAGTATTAGCTATTCAATTCAGATTAAAAATCATACATAAAGAGAAAAAAAAATTTAAAAAGTATTTTCAATTTTCTTTTAAATATTTAAAAATGATAAAGGCTAATGAAATGAAACTTCATACTTAAGCAAATTTTCAATGCCAGAGAGTTTGTTTGGAAGTAATAAAGAGTGGATAGCTAATTTAGAAATACAATGTTATGTCCTTCATATATTTTAATGCTGAATCAACTGCCAAAGTGTGCTGATGCTTATGGAGAAGAGCATTAAGGGCTGTATTTTCCTGATCTGAGCATACAACTGTGTATCTGAAGATACAGTTAGAAGTCACACTGTACCAGGTTATACATTAATGCAGACAGTAAAGTGTTGACAGCTGAATTGCCAATGTAGGGATGACCTATGAACTGATTAATTAAGGCAGAGAGATGGTTACAAATAATCAAAAGATTGTGCTAGATGCAAACCAGTTGGCTGGAATAACATGTAGGTTTGTCTCTAACACATGTTACTTTTGATTATTTGTATATATCTCTCATAGGTCATCCCTTCAATGATTATTCAGCTGTCAACACCTCACTCACACTGTTTGTGTTAATTTGTTGACACTCTTGATTTTCTGCAAAGACTTGTTATTCAGCCTTTCTAGTCTCTACTTACACTGTTTATACATTCATAATTATCTGGAATTATCATGCCGTTATCTTCCACCGATCTATTCTGTGCTTGTGCACCTTTCTCTGCTCCACTTGACAAAGGAGCAGCGCTCCAAAAGTTTGTGATTTCAAATAAACCTGTTGGACATAACCTGGTGTCATGAGACTTTCCACCCCAGTCCAACACTGGCATCTCCACATCTGAAGTTATATGAAGTGCTTGAAAGATCGACTCAACTGTAATTATTAGTGCTGATAGCCTGTTATTGATCCTGTAAAATCAGGGTAAATGTCAACAGTGACTCAATTGCCTTTTCCCTAGCATGTTGTCATGAGCAGTCTTTTAGAATGAGAATAATTTATCTTGGTTCAAACGTGTATGGCTGGAGAAACTAAGCAGGTCGACCTAGCATTTGGAGAGAGATAAACGGACCTTCACAGAAAAGTCATATTGGAATATTATTCATTTTCTTTCGATCTCTACAAATACTGACAGATATTATTTTTTTAGCAATTTATTTTTGTTTCCAAAGACCAGCATCTGCACTATTTTGCCTTTATGATGCACTAATTGGTTATTGTATTGCAGAGCTACAAACAACATAAGCTATAGCAGAGGTTATATGGAGATAGGATCTACTATATTTGGTGTTAACACACTGGGATGTTGGATATTTAGACAATTAGTACACAACCAAGATTACAGAACGATTACAGATTAATACTAGATTTAGGGGATTGAAAGTCTATCATGCCATGATACACAGCATACAAAAACTGTACAGAGCCTTGAGTGTGACCACACCTGGAGTATTGTGAGCAATTTTTGTCTCATTATCTGAAGAGGTCTTTCTAGTTTGAGACGGAGTGCAACAAAAGGTTAACCAGACTGGTGTGTCTGACATTTGAAGAGAGACTTGAATTGGGTAGGACTATATTCACTGGAGTTAAGAAGAATGAAAGGGATTTCCTTGAAAACTATAAAGTTCTAACAGAACTAGACAGGTAAACATTGGGAGAATGTTCCTGATGACCAGGGAGTCCAGAACCAGGGCTTACAATTTAAGAATATAGGGTAGGCTGTTCAGGACAGTGATAAGGAGAAATTTCTTCTGGAAGAAGGATGTAGATATAATTCTTAAGGCTGAAGAAATCAAAGAGTATGGGCAGGAAGTAGGAACAGGTACAGAATTGGATGATGAACCATGATCATATTGAATGGCGGAGCAGGCTTGAAGGGAAAAAAAATGGTATTTTCCTGTTTCTATTGGCTATGCTTATTTCTGGGATAAAAGGGATATTTTATGTGGAAAGGTCTGTAGGTTAGACCAGCATCCATTGGCGTTTGGAAGAATAAGTGTTATTGAAGTGTACAGAAATACTGAGAAAATTGGGCAAGGAGGATTTTTCGAGTAAAAAGTGAGGTCTGCAGATGCTGGAGATCAGAGCTGAAAATGTGTTGCTGGTTAAAGCACAGCAGATTAGGCAGCATCCAAGGAACAGGAAATTTGACGTTTCGGGCCAGAGCCCTTCATTCCTGATGAAGGGCTCTGGCCCGAAACGTCGAATTTCCTGTTCCTTGGATGCTGCCTAACCTGCTGTGCTTTAACCAGCGACACATTTTCAGCAAGGAGGATTTTTCCCCTTGTAGAACTAGATTATCATTTTAAAAATAAGGGGTTGCCCATGTAAGACATAGACGTTAAGGATTTATTTTCCTGCAGACTGTTAGATTTTGGACTTCTCCCCAGAGAGAGTGAAAATATTCAAGACGAAGTAAGACAGATTTTTGAGCTAGAGGGGAGTCAAGGTATCTGGGGAGACAGAGTGGTTAAAACCATGATCAGGTCAGCAATGATCTTATTGGATGGATGGGCATGGGCAAAAGACTGAATGGCTGCTACTTGCTCCCATTTTGGATCTTATAAATTGCTTGATGTATGAAAACTAAACACAGCACCTTCTTGCAGAACTGAAGTCTACTGGTTAATTAGCAAGTCAAAAGCCATCAACTGCATGTGACAGCAGTTATAGCTTTGATTTAGATTAATATGAAGACAGGAAATGGAAAGAGAAAACTAAATTATAAAGAGAAAGACAATGAAGAATTACTAACTGGTTTAGTAGAGATAATATTAGAAAATGTCTGACCATAAAGAAATGGAGACTAGAAGAGTAGGGACACACTACTGAGGCAGTATAAAGCTCTGGGCAAGCTGAATTTGGAATGGTGGGAGCAGTTTTGGGCCCAGCATCTGAGCAAGGATGTGCTGGCTTTGCAGGGAGTCCACAGCAGATTTACAAGATTGAGCCCAGGGATGACCAGCGTATAGGAGGAGTGATTGAGGTCCCTGGTTCTGTATTCAATGGAGTTTAGAAGAATGGGGTGGGGGTGTGAGTGATCAGATTGAAACTTATAGAAGCCAGGATAGAGTGAGCAGACTATATCCCTCGGCCACAGGCTCGGAGTGAAGGGATGACCCTTTCAAACTAAGATTGAAGATATTTCTTCATTCAGAATGTGGTTAATTTGTGGAAATTATTGCCTGTGGAGACCATGTCACTCTAGGTTCTTGTTAGCAAAGTGATCAAAGGTTATGAGAAGCTAGGAGAATGGGGTTGATAAAAATATCAGCCATGATCAAATGGCTTAATTCTGCTCCTATATCTTAGTCTTCTATGGTAATACTGAAAACTAGATTTAATATTTTAACTGCTCCATACATGTGGTTCCATTTCAATAAAGAAGGAGCACTTTAAAACAGCAAAATGCTTTCAGACTACACTGTTGATTTGGCAAAAACTCCCAAAAATGACCATTGGAAAAATGCATTGCTTGGTGTTGCACTGAACAATAAAGAGCAGAAAGTGTCTAGTATGATTCACAATTAATGATTGCAACATTTAAAAAGGATCTGGTTGAGTACATTAATAGGAAGGGTTTGGAGGTAAATGGGCATAATGCTGACAAGTGGGACTAGATTACTGGCGGATATCTGGCCTGCATGAATGAGTTGGACTAAAGGGTCTGTTTCTGTGCTGTATATCTCTATGAATCAGCATGATATAATTAACCTGAATGTACTGGTGCTACGCCACATAAATAAGTCGACATCTTTACTCCTGGTCTGGCCCTGGAGACTTGGATTGAAAAATACTCTTATTCAAATGAGAACAGGAATTAATTTGATGTTCTCCATGGTAGGCAGCTTCCCAATAAACTCTTTTGTGGTAGTTTCGCTGAGGTACATTTGGTGTCTATACAACAATCGCCCAGCAGAGATGTCCTGCAGGAGAGTAGGGATATACTTGACTGTGATGAATATAATTTATTCAGGAGATCGCTGCAAGGATACAAATTAGTGATGCTACTAGAAATTTGCTGCCTATATGCTACATGGCTTTATGATGCAGCAGTCGTGAAAGGACAATATGAGCAAATTTAAAAGTGGTGTGCATTCCACCACTTTTGTTCAAAGCACTATCAGTATCACAAACCTTTAACCACATGTGTAACAAATTCCTGTGCAAAAGTGCTGTGTAATCCATTAATGATTACATCTTAACTGAATGCAATACCCTTTTCTATTTTTCTTTAACTCTTCATTTAGAAGCTGAAGCAGAACAATGTTATAATAATCAAGGAAACTAAACTGTGCTTATAAAACCACTGAAATAGCTCCCAATATCACAAACATCCACTTTGCAATACTTCCTGGAGCTATAGTGAAAAAGGAAACCAAATAGCGTCAACCGTCTAACAAAGTTTTTAACAGCGATTCATTCTCTGACACAAACTTTTTTAAAAATCCGGAGGAAAATTTTGAAAGTCCACCACATGGTACAGAACTAAGTTATTTTGAAATCAGGATATTTCCTGGTTTAGTCTGAATTAAGAAATTTTAGCCGGGATAGCTGCAGGCACAGTAACAGCCTCAGCATCAGCAACCTAAAGAGGGAAGGTAGGGTTGGGGTGGAATCTGCCAAGCTCACTTTGCAATTAACATCCGCCAAGCCACAGTCCAACTTTAAATTTCTGATATAGTTGAACTCATCCAATGATCAAGTAGTTGAACAATGAGAGAAAACCAAAAACTAAAATGTACTAAAGTGTAGGTTAAAAGCTACAAATCTAGCTGTGGGGAATTGAGGCCAATCACTTTGTAGCCCTTTGGAAACTTCCAGGCAATTTTAAAACTTTGCTTCTCAGCATGAAAACTAAAAACTTTACTTCTAAAACTGCTTAAAAAGGTAAATTATTTCTTCCATTCCTAATGATTTGAAAACTTAGATTAAAAATAATGGGCAGAACAACCAACAAGTGGTACAAAATTATAAGCAATCAGATATAAGAATAGGAAGATATAAAAATTAGAGAGTCAGAGGGCAAATGCTGGTAAATGGGACTATATTAATTTAGGATGTCTGGTCGGCATGGACGAGTTAGACCGAAAGGTCTGTATTTGTGCCGTATACCTCTTTGACTCAATAAGATGGGGTGAGGTTGGAGTGGGGATGAGTTAATGGTAACTGTCAGCATTCAACATAATTCACCCTGAAAAGGTTTCCAGCATCAGGATCACAGCATGAGCAGATCAGAATGAAACTCCTAACATTGCAGTCTGTCACCCTGGACTCGAACAGAGGCTGTAGCTCCACCTAGAGGCAGTAAACACTGAAATCAAAGAATTTATTAAAATGTTCAACACTCCCACATCACCATTTGTGAACCTTTAAAAAGTTACACTTCAGTAAATTGAGCGATTAGGTTTTAGCAATAATGCCATTAATAGAAGTTGATGAGCAGAAATTGACCTGAAAATATAACCGTTCATTTCCATGGAGCTCTCATAAATAATTATTTAAGATTTTGCAAATTTTAAAATAGTATTTTGCAGAATACTTTGGCTTCAGCTTTATCTTATGTGTGTGCCCCATTCATCAATTTGTTCTATTAAACGTATTTTAAGTGATTCAATTTTTATTGATTTTAGTTACCTCATAGGAACCTCTGAAAATGGTTCAAATCTGACTGATCAACCTAACATCACTACTGATGGTCTCGTCTCTGCAATGGATCCTTAGTTAAGAATGTAGCAGTGAGCTGCTGTATTGTTAGCAGGGCTGAAATCTTCAGATTTTAGTGGAGCAAACCTAAATTTCTGCAGTTGCTGGAAACCTGAAGTAAAAGCAGAAAATGCTGGAAATGCTCAGAACAAGAAACAGTTGTCTGCAGACAGAAACACAGTTAATGTGCAGGAGTTTTTTTTCAAATCGCAGGGCTCCAACAAACAAAAAGATGCACTTAGTTGAGTGCTAATAGTTGGAATAGAATCCTTCAATACAAAATCAAGAAATCAGAAAGAAAACAAAATGAGTGAGTGAAAGAAGAAGAAAAAATACAAAACAAAGTGATGGCCCATGTCATGATCTCAGAATTGATGAAATCAATGTTGAATCCAGTGTTGGAAGCATACTTGCTTCATTGCTGATGACAGATGAAGTGGCCAAGCATTGCACTAGAACATGAAAAATAATTTTACAAGTACAGATGAGTGGCCATAGTTATATGGCCTGTTTTACACCCACAAAGTATAAAGTTCTGGCTGGAAAGAAAAAGATGAATCAACTGGGATTTAACTGATGACTGACTCAACATTGCCCACTTTACTTCATCTTCAAAATCAAAAGCACCACCTAGTTATTTACCAATTTAACACTTTTTAGAATTGAACTAAATACAACAGCATTAAAGGAGGTGTAGTTTCTGTATATGCAATTGAACATACAACATTCCAGCATAGGAACAGGCCCTTTGACCCACAATGTCCATACTGACCATGATGCCATTCTAAACTACTCCCATCTTCCAGCTCATGGTCCACATCCTCTATTCCCTTCCTTTGTATTCCTGTCCAAATGCCTCAAACTTTAATATCTTATCTGCTTCTATTATCTCCCCTGGTAGTGCATTACAGGCACCTATCACCCTGTCTTTAAAAAACACTTTCCTCGTACATCTGGAGACTAAATTTTCCAAGATCAGAACATAATAGCGAGTTTTGAGAAGATTTGTAGCTCAGGTCGAGGTTCTGGATGTAGGTTTGCTCGCTGAGCTGGAAGGTTCATTTTCAAACATTTCATCACCATACTAGGTAACATCATCAGTGAGCTTTTGGATGAAACGCTGGTGGCATGGTCCACTGTCTTATGAGTGTTTAGGTTGCCTTGGGTTGGTGAGGTCAGTTCCTGTTCCTTTTCTCAGGGGGTGGTAAATAGGATTCAAGTCAATGTGTTTTTTGATAGAGTTCGGTTGGAATGCCATGCTTCTAGGAATTCTCCCGCATGTCTCTGTTTGGCTTGTTCTAGGATTGATGTGTTATCCCACAATAATGTTCTAATGTAGCTTTGTTTGTGGGTGTTGGAATGATTGTTTCTGTAGTTCAGTATTTGGTCAGTATGTGTTGCTTTCCTGTAGATGCTGGCTTGAAGTTTCCCATTGGCTGTTAGCTCGACTGTGACATCTAGGAATGGCAGTTTGTTATGGTTTTCCTCTTTAGTGAATTTTATGCCAGTATGGGTATTATTAATGGTCTTGAATGGTTCGTCTAATTTGTTTCGTTTAGAGATGACGAAGGTGTCATCCATGGACCGAACCCAAAGTTTGGGTTGGGATGGTTGGCAGAGCGGTTTGTTCGAGTCTCTGTATTAGAACATTATTTCAACGAGCCAACACACACTGCAGCACAGAGGAAAATCACCTATACAGTATATTCAAAAAGAATGGGTACCCAATGAACACAGTTCGAATTTTCAGCAACAAACCCCAATAAACAGACAAAACACGTCCAGAAACTCTAGCCACTCTCCCCACATCAAAGACAGCTCGGAAATGACTGCCAGACTACTCAGACCCTTTGGCATCATGGTAGCTCACATATCTACCAACACACTAAAACAACAGATAATGATCTTGAAAGACCCTATACAGGCAACAGGAAAAACTATGTCATTTACAAAATACCTTGCAAGGACTGTAACAAACACTACATTGGACAAACAGGCAGAAAAAACTTACCACCGGGATACATGAACTACCCACAAAAAGACATGTCCCACTCTCACTAGTATCCTTACGTACAGATAGTGATGAAGGACACCACTTCAACTGGGACAACACATCCATCCTAGGACAGGCCAAACAGAAACATGCACGAGAATTCCTAGAAGCATGACATTCCAACTGGAACTCCATCAACAAACAAATTGACTTGGATTCCATTTACTATCCCCTGAGAAAAAGAACAGGAAATGACGTCATCAACCCAAGGTAACCTAAACACATAAATAGAAAATGGGCCATACTACCAGCGCTTCATCTGGAGGCTCACTGATGATGTTACCTAGTATGGTGATGAAACATCTGAAAACAAACCTTCCAGCTCAGCTAGCAAACCTACATCCATCAGAACATAATCGTGTAATTATAGATTTTCTGAATTACTGAAAAGTTGTATTTTATTTACATAAAGTAGAAATGGAAGATCATATGACCAAGTTTTCATCCTGCTATAGTCAGATAAAGCTCAATTTGCATCTATAACCCTTCATTCATGGATTGCCAAATGTTATTGTAACATTAAGATTCACAAATAGGTAGCTAGTCTGCTGGGTATGTAACAACAGTATAAAGATTAATAATAAAGTTTACAAATTTCCAAAGTGCTGCCACATTTGTATTTTATATTATTTTAAGTTGTATTATAATTGGCAATGAAGCAAATAGATTGGAAGTACCCACTCAATTTCAATTATCTCATGACATTTGCTAAGATACAAAGCTTTCATTCATAGCTACACCATTACAATCAGGCAAAGCCTAAATTAGTTTCCCATCAATGCCCTGGGTGAAATGATGAGGTAATAACTTTGATCACTACTACAAGTCAACAGTTCCCAGCAATTTAACACCGGCTATATAATCTATATCATGATTAATGCACAATTGCTGTAGTCAACACCATGAACAATTTTATGGATCTTTATGTAAATTGAATGCAGAAGCATGCTGCAATCCATTCAAATATTTTAACTTTTTGGGAGTAAAAACTGAGATACCAAGGAAGCACCATAATTAATGTGTAAGATACAGGGTGAATCACTTTACAAGATTAACAATGGATTACAAAAATTAAAAATGAGAAAACACATTTGGATGAGGAGAGGAAAATGTAAAATACTGAAATAAAAGAAACCTTTTAATTTTAGCTCAATAAAATTTCAGGAAAATTCTGCGGGGCAATGTCTGGTTACAATCTACTGTATGAAATGCAGTAGTTCAGAAAAATAGAAGCTGAATTTGTGCAAAAAATTAGCAACACTAAAATAAATATTTAATTTGGTGAGCATAATCATGGGATACTTGAATAAATAGAGTAAATGCTGGATATACCCAGGTCAGATAGTATTTGAAGGGGGAAACAGTTAATATTCTAGTCAGTGACTCAAGAGAAGAATTGTTCTGAATGGTCAACAGCATAGAAATACTGACAGGCTCACGCCAATACTTAAGCTCCATGACAGTCTAGATGCATCTTTCTTTATTTAATCCCATCAATATGTGTTTATTCCTCTCACTCTCATGCTCATCTACATTAATATATGGTTATTTAAATTATATATGGTTATTTAAATATAACCACATATAATTAAGTCCAGTTATTTGTCTTGTCTATTCTCTGGGTAAAGACATTGTGCCTTTATTTGCTATTAGATTTATTAAGGCCCATCTTGTATTTCTGGCCCTTGTTCAGGTATAGTGGAAACATCCACATGTCTACCTGTCCAAATCTTTTTCATTGTTGCAAATGTCTGTACACGTTCTTTATAATTGAGTGCTGCTAATTGATCCACCCAGTATTATAAACAAGCTTGAAATAACTTCTGTCTTCAAATTATTTCCCTCTTTCAATGCAATAAATTATTTCAACACCTGTTTTATTGATGTTTGTATTGACCAATAGAACCCTCTAATCTTTTACCCTATTTAGACACAAGGGAAGACTTACTTAGCCCTCGTAGAGATAGGAGGGTGGAAAAATTGTGTACCATTCTTGCATGTTCTTACAAAATTCAATTATTTTACCCTCAAATATTGCTGAAAAGAGACATGAAGCTTTTTGGCTTAAACACATCAGGACAAATGCAATCATGTCATTTTTTAAAAATTACAACTTACACTACAGTGGAAACAGGTGCTGAATAGTTCACAAGTCAACGTTTGATTTGTTGAGCAGTCACCACAAGAAAGCAAATGTATTACTGAATGCTCCCCACACTCCTGGGAATTCAAAATGTGCAATGCTTGTACTATTACTTATCTTTATAAAGAATTGGTCCTGCATACGAAAGCATGTTGATCTTAGCAAGGTTACATCAGCCATGTTATGTGCTGGACTGATTATCTTAAAAATTGTTTGGTGGTACAGTTACTAATACTTAGAATTGTTTAGCAAGTGCTGTCCTATTACAGAATCAGAACTAACTGCAGACATTTTATTTTGGGCTTTGCAAGCATGGACTGATTGAAAATGAGCTGTACTCTGAGTATTTTGAACAATCAAAGGATTAGGCTGTTTGATGCAATCAATCAGTCAATTGTCAGGACATATGGCCTACCTGTGGACTGGACATTGTACCTATACTGAAATCGATACACAAGGTCGCTCAACTTTAGAATAGGAAAATATTCATCTGGTACTGCTAGTAGCATTCTGGTATTGGAAAGTACCACTTGTGTAGCCTTCATGGAAGCAGCACAAAATAGCTTACTTTACCACTCTTCAAGCGTTTTGAGTTATTATGTCTTTCCAGAGGAATTAGTTAGACTGGGCGTTTTACAGATTTGAAAGTGACTTTTACTTGTGAGAGTATGCTATTTACAGTGAACCATAATTTGATCAATAGATATTGTCCTGATAGATTCTATTTCTGCATCAAGCTTGCAAAGTGAGCAAATGGCTAGAGCACTATTTACATGATTACTAATGAGACTAATCTTAGAGCACATGAACTTGTAGAGTCCCAATATGTATATTGATAAAGTAACAGTAGATGTTTGGTAGACAGTAAGGAGAAATTGTAAGTAGATTTCCCAACTTCCATTTAAGAAAGGAAGTATATGAGTATCTGAGTGCAGGATGGAGTTATACATCATACATGTTCCAATGATTATTGATTAAAAGACCATGAACTCATCATCTACATTTAGGAAATATGCATGTGACAGGAGGTTAGGGTTCATTCTGTCAAAACATTGGCTGTTGTAAAACCAAAGAAAATGTAAATGAGTGCTGGACTTGGAAGGGATCCCTTGGCTATATGATCTACTTGGACAAACATGATGGCATTAAAATTCAATGAATACAGTTTTAGAAAATGATGTACGTTGTTGTGATATCGTGACTCAGCACATATCATTAGCATACCTTCAGTAGCATAGTCATTAATAAGCCTACAAATTTGAACAAGAATTTAGAATTAGAATTCCTACAGTGTGGAAACAGGCCCTTTGGCTCAATATATCCACACCATCCCTTTGAAGAGTATCGCACCCAGACCCATTACCCTACATTTCCCCTGACTAATACACCTAATCTACACAGCCTGAACACTATGGGCAATTCACCTAACCAGCACATCTTTGTACTGTGGGAAGAAACTGGAGCACCTGGAGAAAACACACATAGACACAAGGAGAATGTTCAAATTCCACACAGTCGCTTGAGGCTGCCATTGAACCCAGGTCTCTGGCACGGAGAGGCAGCAGTGCTAACCACAAAGCCACCGTGCCGCCCTGACATATAGAAAAGGGATTGCTCTCAGAATATTACAATTGCAACATTCAAAAAAGCAATGGGATGAGGATAGGATTAGGAAAGGTTTAGAGGGATGGGGCCAATTGCTGGCAAATGGGACTAGATTTATTTAGGATATTTGGTCAGGGGCATGAACGAGTTGGACCAAAGAGTCTGTTTCCATGCTGCACATCTCTATGACCATGAATACTCACTTTATTTAACCAATTGAAATTGAAAACTCAAATTAAAAAAAAAACATCGAGCGTTAGATGGAATTTTATAATTGGAAAACACTAGCAGAACAGTCCTAAGTGAGTTAATAAATGCACTAACAGCCAATTAAAGAAAAAGGCATTGAGTTCCAACCTAGAACACGGCTCATTCACGCATGCTAAAATTGGCACACTGTCATACATGAGTACTTGTCCTCTGCAAATAAAAGGAATGTATTTGAGCCTTACACCTTTTTGAATTAGTTGGGATGGATTGAGGAGTTCCTTCAGTTTCTTGTTGCTACTCCTATGGCAACACCTCAGCAAGAGTTGATTTGCCAACCCAGCAGTACCTTTTATCTCCAGTATATATCATTGTGATTGTTTGAAATTTAACATTCTTTCAAATGTCCAGATGAGTGCAAGACAAAACTTTTCAGCAATATCCAAGCCTTGTGCCTCCAAGAGACTGATTTAACTATGTTGACCTATTCCACCATTTTAAAAAATAATTCAATACCTTTGTCATAGAATAGTCTGCCTTTTAAAGTATAACTATCCGTACTAATTTATGCTTTTAAATGCTTTTCTATTCCTTTTTCAGTAACTATACAATTATGCCTCCCGCAACTGAAGTTAAGACAGTGGTATTTAATTCCTTCAGCTTATTCCAGCATTTCTTTTACAGAAAGGAATTCTATTGGCTGTCAATCTGTACGTTGACAATTTCTTGTTACTTATCTTAATACAAATATTTAGTATCTTGAAGTTTTTTGACAGTTATCAGTTCCCCTACATTAGTGAAGACATACTTTAGTGATGACAAATGAAATGACATGTGAAACAGAAATAAGTTCTTATTGTTCGAACAAAGCTGGTAGCCTTTTGTTAGCACTCTGTGCTGAGCAAGTCTTCAACATCATCTACCCAGATTATGTATTCCATTACTGCCTTTGGACTTACCAATGACAACAGATACCTCAAATTGATTGCAAATAATCAACAGGGTGCTACACATGAAAAGTATCAAAATCTAGTTACAAAAAGTAGCTTTCACAAAAAGATGTCTGCCTTTCTTGTCGTACATCGGTCTTGTGTCACACCTGTCATTGAAATGGTGGTAGATTCAAATCCCACTCAAAGACTTCAGCACATGAACTTTGCTAACAGTCCAGTGTCGTAATGAAACATTTTGAATCTGACATTAAACCGAGACCTATTTTCCCTTTCTGGTGGCTATAAACAATCCTTTGGCAGAATTCTAAGAAGAGAGAGTGTTCACCTGTGGGAGATATCTCAGCCAACATCTATTCTCAAGTAACATTATTAAAACAGGTTAATGGTCATTTATCCCATTGCTATTCACAGAACCTTCTCCATTTTATCAAAGTGCTTATACTTCAAATGCACTCATTCGAAAATACGTTTTTGGTCTATCTGAGGATGTTAAATTTGAATTATTTATTTTAAAATAGTAATTTCATTAATGGCACTTTGATTAAGTGGCTAATTCTGAAGAGTGCCTTCAGTATTACTGTTGATTTTGAAACTGAAGCACTTGGGAGTCATAAGCATCAAATCAGTTGCAGTTTAGACTTTCAAGGCTGCAGCATCATAAGGAGTCACATACTGCTGTTCATTTTCTAACCAGTACAGTACATAAATTTGCTAAAATAGTCAGTTTGCCATTTTATAAGCATTTATCAGCTAATCACAAAGTAGCTTCAACAGTGGTTATCAAATTATTAACCACTTCGAACATCCGTCTTTCTGGGTATTAAATAGATGATCGACAGAAATGTATTCTTTCCTGTGAAAATAAACTGGGAGAACAAAACTCGATTAGAGGTCAACCCATCTCTTAACATGTCTGTAAAATCAGCACGAAGACTTTTGATAAAGTCAGAGAGATGTTTTTTCAAACACACATTCTGTAATAGGAGATTTGTTGGACTTCATCATCATTCTAAATTAGATAATCATCTTCATCTCATTAATGTATATGCATAAAATTAAAATGACAAAACTTGCAACATTAATAAGGAAAGTTTATTCTTTTGGGAATTTAATAGGGAAAGAAGGATTTCAAGACATGTTTTCTACAACATATTTGAGATGAGTTTTAAATCATATGGCAGGCTTTTAAAGGGAAGAAAAAAGCACATTGGTGAAAATGGTAAAGAGGGAAATTTGTTTAGTTGAGGTCTACATTGGTTTTATTGTGCCAATAAGTGAAATTTAGGTTGGTGTCCACAACATTCATATTGCAGTGGATACTGAACTCTGTATTAAAAATGTACACATTTAAAAATAATTAACAGCCATGTATAAAGTGCCCTTAGATTTCTTGGTGTTACAACAGAACACATTTTTACAAATTAGCATAGCCCTACTGATAATGGAACAAATACATTACTTGTTCATAACTTGATTGGTAGTGGTTAGCTTTCATCATGAAGGTTTGAGATATAAATTATCGGAGTGGAAAGGAGGTTATCACAGAAGATACGCATTTATCAGAGTCCCCTTCAAACTTGTTGCATTGTTCTATGCTGTCCATCTGGTCATTGACATCATTTTCTATTTGCTTAGTTAAAATCAGCTCAAAAGAACCAATTTTAAGCTAATTGAATGGATTTAAAGAAAAAAGAAATTCTCCTGACCTTAGAATGGGTGCTGGGAGGAAGGAAGTGGAATTCACTGGGTAAATTATAAAAAGAAGAAAGGTGATCAAGAAATAAAGTCTGTACAAAAGTCTAAGATAAAAACAAAATAGGCAGATTAGGTCATTAAAGAAACAGAAGCAAAGGCTAGTGGTTATTTAAAGAGTAATCAAGTCTTTTTGTTTGGCTTGTCTATAGTGTTAATTATTTTAAGTTAGTCGGCATTACATCTTGAAATTAGTAAATAATACAATAAAATGACTCATGAAATTCATGTAGCTTAATCACTGTGTACTATTTTACCTCTTGCAATGAGTAAGATTAAAGTTCAAGATCCAGCCTGCACTCAAATCCTGGACCCACCGGCAGTCTAAGGATTTAAACAGGCATGCTAGATATGTCACAGGCATGTTACTGTAATTTGCTTTACCATATCAGATAACAGTCACCTTACTCCAAAAAGGGAGGAAAATTCAGGTAACATTTTAACAGAATATCTCAAGTTGTTTTGACAGTCTTCATAATGCAAATGTTATTTCATTGAATGCTCAATGGATAACCAGGTTTAGATTACTTAGCAAAATGGAACTGATCATTAAAAATAAAATTGACACCAGTTACTGTAATTTGCATTTGAGATCCCATTTATGCTCATTTGTAACAATTCTGTTAAAGAAAAATAACACTACCTCTGTTTTCATATTCTAGCAAGGCATTAATCTACATCATCAATAATTTAAAAAGTGCTTTTGACCATGATTGATGGGTAAAGGAGGCACAAACATTTCACAGTGAAAATATCAATACACTACAATATAAGCATATTTGAGAGAAAAATGTGAATTAAATATTTAATCGCTTAACAGATTGTGCCTTTTAACTGAGTTAATTAGAGGGATCTGTATATAACTGGTTAGTTTGCAATCCATTGAGTAAACAAAGTGATAATACTATACCTGTGAAAGTGATAGTTCCGATTCACTTTCATTACAAAGTTGGTAAAATGTTGGATTCTTTAAAGAACAATTTTAATACACAGTTAAATTCTATTGAAATGCACTTTTCATCCATACATTATCCACTTTCCTTCTTTTATTATTGTTGGCTGGAGAGTCAGTTTTGAATTTTTCAGCCTTCCAGAAACTTGAAATAGGAATTAACATAGAAGAATTTGTTCCATGTACCAATGTCACTGTGCAATTATATTGATACCACTGGTAAAGTGTTCCTATCTCTAAAAAAATTATAAGCAGCATTCTGTTGACCACAACTGCAGTCAATTAATCTACTCCTTCAAATCCTTCAGCATTTTCCACTGCCATTAGAAGTTTTTCTCGTAAATCTTCAAAAGATTCATAAGGTGGCAAATCAAGGCGGTTAAAGCTGTGAACAGGAGAATAAATGTTTGTCATTAAAAATCTATTAGGCAACAACACAAAGGTGATGGGTGTGTGTTTGTTAATCAAAAAGATTTTAAAAATGGCAAGTTTTGCTGTTGCATCACTTGCAAATAACCAGGCAACTTGAACAGGTAGTTTTCTAGTGAGCTACAAGTCAAAAGTATAATCTTAATTTTAATTTGTTTTACAAAATGAAGACTCTGACAATAACAATTTTCATTTTTTGGAATGGAAATGACTTACTACAGCAGCTTTTTCTTTCATTTCTCCTCTGATACACCTAAAGAAAAGCCCAGTTAAGTAATTTTTAAGCCATTTAGCTCAAAGGCCATGAATACTTCTCTGGGGTTAAGGCCCCTGCAAATACAAAAACCTGCTCTCTTTTCTAACTTTTATTTTATTTTAAAAGGTTGTAAAATAATAAATCCAGCAATGGGAAAGTCTGATGACCTTTGAGAATGCAAGGTCCCCTCATTAGAACTCCTTTGCACCCACCAAGTAATATTAACTTCATTGACTTTTCTTGAAGAGAAAACAAAAAGGTGGATGAGGTTAGTAGTTTATTTTTTAATTCACTCTAGAGCACAGGAATTGCTAGCGATACCAGCATTTATTGCTCATCACTAATTCCCTGAAAAGGTGGTAGCGTACCACCTTCTTGAACTGAAGCAGCCTGTGTGGTAAGGAATGCCCTAAAAGGCTATCCTTTAGAACAGCAGTTTGGCTCAAATGAGCAAGTCGTTAGGCTATTTCAGAGTTAAGAATGTGGTTGCAGGGAGTCACATGTAGGTCAGACCAGGTGAAGACAGCAGATTTCCTTCCCTCAAACGGATTAATGAGCTATATGGGCTCTTGTGGCAATGTAGTCACCACTAACCCTTTATTCCAGCTGGAATTAATGAACTGAATTTAAAACCATCAGTTGCTATAGTCAAAACATTCTAGGCCTCACAATTACTAGTGACATAGATGTCATATTATCGTATATTTGAACGTGGGACTTTAAAAAGATGTTGATAAAGTGCATGGATATGACGTGGTAACTGGAAATGAGAGATGTTATGAATGGCTATTTTTCAGGCAGGAAGGTGAAATGGCATTCAATATTTATTACTCAATCCACCAGTGATTTTTCATATGTAGTAATGGTGTGAACCTTTGGGTACAGCATTTTCAATTGACATAGAACTTGTAAGTCTACTAACATGGAGAAAGGTAGTTATAGATTTCAAGAAGATGTAAATACCTAATGAAGTGGTTAGACACAGAGCAGGTAACAGTCAAGGCAGAAAAGTGTAGAGTGATCTATTTTGGTAAGAACACAGAGAGGCAATATATATAATTTTGACACAATCAATGCATTTAATAACATTACCGATCTTACCATGTGTGAGCCCTTGGTAATTTGTCTGGCGTTCCCCACTGCTCTATTGTAAACAGCTGAGGACCATTGGAACCTATATGGAAATATCAGTTAGTATAGTACAAGTTTTTTAAGAACAAGTTTCCCTATCATCTTAGAACCATATATAAAAACAAACTGAGCGAATACCCCCCACATTCTGATGGGCAGCTAGAATGACCAAAAGAGAGCAGTCTTTGCTGCAGAATACATATCACTAAATTAATTTTCTTTAAAAAAGTACAAATTTGGCTAAATAAATCATATTTTCTTACAAAAGTACAATTACTATACTATAGTCTACAAATATAAATTTTATGGGTTGATGCATGGAATGTTCTATCCACACATACAGTAAAATTTATTAATTAAAACCTGAGGACTAAAGTTCCATATATAGCAAGAACAAAATCACATACCATACAATTCAGCAAACCCATTCATAGGCACTCTTGAAGTTCCAGTAACAAACTGTAGTAGTCGGATACGTTTCTCAGCATCCATCAGTAACACAGCCTAGAGATATTAGAGATTGGGAGAAATAAACAAACAAACAAACAAACAAACAAACAATCAAGAAAGTAGGAAGCAGAATTAATAAAAGTCAGCAGTTAATAAAAAATTCTGGCCATTATCAAATCATCAACTACTTCAACATACAGGTACTTCACCCAATAACAGCAGTGACAATTTATATTTATATATAGTCTTTAATGTAATGAGGCCTGGATGGTCTCCCACATTCTACATCCACCACGAACTGAAACCCTTTCCTGAACCTCTTAAACTTGAAGACATTGAAAATTTTGCTATGTCTGAATTTGTAGCAAGTCCTGTTTCCCTATCACGCCTATGCTTATTGACTAGTTCCATGAAAGTGGAGTTGCAGGTGGATAGGTTAGTGAAAAAGGTTTATAAACCTCTATAAGGTCAGCCCTCAGCCTCCAATGCTCCAGGGAAAACAGCCCCAGCCTATTCAAAGAGATAGGTTCTAAGGATTATTTAAAAGAAGCAAAGTGAATCATAGTGTACAGAGGTGTAGGGAGATTTTTCTAGATCTTGGAGTGAGGCAATTGAAGGCATAGTTACCAATGGTGAAATAATTCAAATTAAGGATGCACAACAGACAACATTTAGAAAAGCACACTTAATTTGGAAAAGCTGTGGGCCAGTAAGAGGTTAACAAAGAAAGGGAGGGTAAAGCCATGAAGAAATTTGAGAACAATGATAATTTTTGAATTGAGATGTTTCTTGACAGCAGTCACAGAGATGTACATTACGGAAACAGACCCTTTAGTCCAAGTCAACCATGCTGACCAGATACCCTAAACTAATCAAGTCCCATTTGCCAGCACCTGGCCTATATCCCTCTAAACCCTTCCTATTCATATACCCATTCAAATGACTTTTAAATGTTGCAATTATACCAGCCTCCACCATTTCCTTGGGCAGCTCATTCCATATATGCATCACCCGCTGCATGAAAAAGTTGCCCGTTAGGTCCCTTTTAAATCTTTCCTTGCTAACCCCAATTCTATGCCCTTTTGTTCTGGATTTCCCCACCGCAGGGAAAAGACTTGGTCTATTTTACCATATCCATGCTTCTCATTATTTTATAAAACTGTATAAGGTCAGCCCTCAGCCTCCAATGCTCCAAGGAAAACAACCCCAGCCTATTCAGGCTCTCCCTATAGCTCAAACCGTCCAACCCTGGCAACATCCTTGTAAACCTTTTCTGAACCCTTTCAAGTTTCACAACATCTTTCCTATAGCAGGGAAACCAGAATTGCACACAATATTCCAGAAATGTCCTCTAAAGCAGCAACATGACCTCCCAGCCCCGATACTCAATGCTCTGACCAATAAAGGCAAACATAACAAATGCCTGCTTCACTATCCTTATCTATCTGCAACTCCACTTTCAAGGAACTAGGGGTCAATAAGCATAGTGGTGATAGGGAAACAGGACTTGCTGCAAGTTCAGGCATAGGCAGCAACATTTTCAATGTCCTCAAGTTTACCAGCCCCGATACTCAATGCTCTGACCAATAAAGGCAAACATAACAAATGCCTGCTTCACTATCCTATCTATCTGCAACTCCACTTTCAAGGAACTAGGGGTCAATAAGCATAGTGGTGATAGGGAAACAGGACTTGCTGCAAGTTCAGGCATAGGCAGCAACATTTTCAATGTCCTCAAGTTTAAGGAGGTATGGGAAAGGGTTTCAGTTCATGGTGGATGTAGAATGTGGGAGACCATTCAGGAGTGCCGCTGTAATGATTCCTCATATGATGAAATTATTTTTATTACTGGAAAGCAATTAAGTCAGCATATTTCAACAAACATTTGATTATCATCAGGTTACCATGATTCAAATTCAAAAGCAACACTATTCAGTGACCCAAGATATCGGTCTCCTAACACTAAAAGTTCTCATTAGTGGATATTCAGAACAATTTACACGATTACAGGAACACACCAGAAAGTGCTACACACCAGCTGTCTTGCTGATGAAGAGAGATAATCATAGGTAAATTGAAACTTCTTATTTCTCTACATTTTGTTTGTGGACTGAAATGGGACAAGAACTGTTTTAAAAAACCAAGATCTGTTGAAGCATTGCTGCACTGCTTTTAAAAATTAAAAGTAACTTGACACTCTTTGGAAGGACTGCTAACGAAGCTTCTTTGTCAAGCACTGGTGGAAGTCTTGTTATTGACAAGTTGGAGACCAGGCGCTTATACAATTGAACTTTAGCTGGCAACCAGCAGCTGATTGCTAGCTAGTCGCTAGTCTACAGACCAATGACAAAGGCTTTCTGTCCACCATTATGTGATTGGCTCCCAGGTAACTGAATAACTTGAGTTTATGAATATTTTGGCAGAAGCCATCGGATCTCCGCACAGATCAGAGTAATCTCTACTCCGTGGTGAAAAGCATCTCAAACCTGAAAATAGACAGTTTCCCCTTTCCAGTTCTAGTCAACTGTTACCTTTATTTGTTCAAAAACTTTTATAAGTGGAAACCTGTCATTTCAGTGCCGCCTGCAAACCAGTCAAACTATCAGAGAAGGAAGATTGAGAAGCAGCGTTCTGATCAACACAAAATTCAACACAGCAAACCCTGTGAACACAGCCCCGTGAATTGTTTTCCCAATCTTTCCCTCTGCCCATAACATTAATGTTTCTTTCCCCCCCACCAAGTGTTTGTGTATGTAAAGAGGAAGTTAGAGTTTTAATTAGGATTGTGTGTTGACAGTGGATATCCTTACTTACGGTCTTATTTGCAATAAATAATAATTGCAAAGTACAGAAACCTGATCCATGCTTTCTGTCAACCAGGGTCTAAGAAATAAATAAATTGGGTATTTTGCATAGTTTTCAAAATAATTAACTTTTGTGGTGACTCCGGTAATGGTGGGTGAAACATAACAATCACTGCACAATGGAACAAAGTAAATGCAATGTTGTAGGCAGGAGAATATCGCTCAGTGAACAGCACAGAAATTGCAACAGCAAATATGATGTATCTTGTTTGTGAAGTAGATTGTGGCTTATCACTGCTGATGGATTTTTTGTGAACTTGACACTTGCATCTCCTCTGCCCAGAAGCTCTTCAGCCACGCTTACCTCCTTCCACCTAGCGCATTTCCAATGCCCCGCCCCCAAGTCCCTCCTCCCTACCTTTCATCTTAGCCTGCTTGGCACACTTTCCTCATTCCTGAAGAAGGGCTCATGCCCGAAACGTCGATTCTCCTGCTCCTTGGATGCTGCCTGACCTGCTGCACTTTTCCAGCAACACATTTTCAGCTCTGATCTCCATCATCTGCAGTCCTCACTTTCTCCTAGAAGACTTATGTCACTCAAAGCAATCACAATAAACTGCACTGGTCTTCACTATTCATAGCAGAGATGAAAAGTGACATTCAAAAATCAGAATCCTAAATCTGTATCCTACGCCCTCATCTCGCCAATAATATCTAATCAGAAGAAAATATTTTTTGCTAAAAACACATTATGCTTCAACAAAATTGTCTCATCTTCCACATTAAAAATCAATAAATTCAAATATATTAGTGAAAAAAATTGCAAACCTACAACAGCAAAATGTTGCCAAAGCTATTGTTTATACTAAACTCTGTTAAAGTTAAGGGAGGTGTCTTTAAATAATTACAAACAGTAGTTAGAACGAACTTTTGAATGTCAAGTTCCAATAACAATTTAATCAAAGCTCCCAATATCCCTAATGTCTTGATTAGCAGAAGTCCAGCAACTTGAGTTTTAAATTTAAATAACTAGGACCAACAGCCAGAGAATAGCATTCCAAACTTTTACTGTCCTTTGCACAAAACTGTGTTTCCCAGTTTCAAGTCTGGTTCCAATTTGTTACATACATGCCCAGGAATTCCAGACAAGCACAAATAGTTTCTCTCCATCGGACCTCTCTGTTCTCCTGAATATGTCGACTATTTCAATCAAATCACCTTTAACATTCTAATTTCTGGGAAATGTAATGATGGTTTGCATTCTGCTCTTCATAATATGAAGTCAAAGTATCATTCTATTCGAAGTGCACTGCAACCCATCCATTTAGAATACAGCCTTCCAAAGATTTACTGACTGTAACTTTTCAAAATTCTCTGTGTGGTCTGGCCACGTTTTTAAATAGCTGAAGCATGTCTTTGGCCACTTGTATTTTAATTCTCTAACGGAAAGATGAGCATTTTTTAGGCTTTTTAATTATATTCTGTACTCATTTATGACATTACCGTGTCTCACCCCCTTTCCCTGACACCCTTCCCACCTTGCCAAATCTCTCTGGACTAGGAGAAAGTGAGGACAACAGATGCTGGAGATCAGAGCTGAAAAATGTGCTGCTGGAAAAGTGCAGCAGGTCAGGCAGCATCCAAGGAGTAGGAGAATCGACGTTTCAGGCATAAGCCTGAAGAAGGGCTTATGCCCGAAATGTCGATTCTCCTGCTCCTTGGATGCTGCCTGACCTGCTGCGCTTTTCCAGCAAATCCCTCTGGAGGTCCATAAGACTAAGACATAGGTGCAGAAATTAGGCCATTCAGCCCATTGACGCTGGTAAGTTTCTCAATCCCATTCTCCCGCTTTCTCCCTGGAACCCTTGAGCCCCTGGACAATCAAGAGCCTATCTTAGTCTTAAACATTCAATGACCTGTTCTCCACAGCCTTCTGTGGCAATGAATTCCATAGATTCATCACTCTCTCTGGATAAGGAGAAGCTTCTCCTTATCTCCGTTCTAAATGGTTTTCTCTTCACACTATGGCTATGCCTTCAGGTCCTAGTCTCTCCTGTAATGGAACCACCTTCCCAATGTCTACTCTGTCCAGTCCTTTCAGTATTCTGTATGTTTCAATTAGATCCCCCTCATCCTTCTAAACTCCAAGTATAGACCCAGAGTCCTCAAACGTTCCCCATATGCTAACATCTTTATTCCTGGGACCGTTCTCGTGAACATCCTCTGAATACGCCTCCAGGGCCAGTACATTCTTCCTAAGATATGGCGCTCAAAACTGCACACAATACTCTAAATGTGGTCTGACTAGAGCCTTATGGAGCCTCAGAAGTACTTCCCTACTTTTATATTCAAGTCTTCTCAAAATAAATGCTATCACTGCATTTGCCTTCCTAACTACTGACTCAACCTGCAAGTTTACCTTGAGAGAATTCTGGACTAGAACTCGCGAGTCTCTTTGCACTTCAAATTTCTGAATTTTCTCCAAACTTAAAACAAGTTGGCTAGCTGAAAAGCTAGAAACATTCAGAAAGTACTCTTGACATAACAATTTTAGGATTCAAAATGGGTGACCTCATCTTTGTTCATATTGAAATGTGTTTGTTAGCTTTTTCCATTCACTTATCCATCAGTATTTGTGATGCTCCACTTCCATCTATATGGTTACTATATCACCTATCTTTATGTCATTAGAATATTTGTAAATGCATCTATCGTGACATCATTAATAAACAGGGAATAATCAAGATCCCATCATAGATCAGTCATATTCGGTCCATTAAGAGTAGCTGTTCATTATTCTGTTTCCTACTGTTCAGCAAATTTCATAATTAGGTCAAATATTTTGGTGCAATTCCTTGAGCTTCAACTAGCTTACCCAAGGATAGATTTAAGGTCATTTACAAAGGAACCAGTGGTGAAATGAGAAAATTGTTGGATGCACTGAGTGACTATGGCCTGAAATGCAAAGTGCGAAGGATTGTTGATGCAGATTTATGAGTTGGATAAATACATCTTTCCATCATTTAACACTCCTAATGTTCCCTAAAAAAATGGTATGCAAAACGAAACATTGTGGGCGGCACGGTGGCATAGTGGTTAGCACTGCTGCCTCACAGCGCCTGTAGACCCGGGTTCAATTCCCGACTCAGGCAACTGACTGTGTGGAGTTTGCACGTTCTCCCTGTGTCTGCGTGGGTTTCCTCCGGGTGCTCCGGTTTCCTCCCACAGTCCAAAGATGTGCGGGTCAGGTGAATTGGCCAAGCTAAATTGCCCGTAGTGTTAGGTAAGGGGTAAATGTAGGGGTATGGGTGGGTTGCGCTTCGGCGGGTCGGTGTGGACTTGTTGGGCCGAAGGGCCTGTTTCCACACTGTAAGTCTAATCTAATCTAATCAAACAAAAAGCACTATCCCACAAGAAAATACATGGTGATGCATAACAAACAAATCAGTGATCCTAAGATAAAGAAAATATGGGATGATTTAAACCAGTTGTGGTTTTTACTTATTGTCATCACCTTTGATATAACGCAATGTCATCATTTGTTTCATTGGTGTCACTGGCAATGCCAGAATGTATTGCCCATCCCTAATTGCCCAGGGTGTCATTAAAAGTCAACCACAGCCAGAACAGGTAAGGAGGACTTTAATGAACCAGATGGGTTTTTAATAACAATTCAAAATAGTTTCATGGCTATCATTAGACTTCTGATTCCAGTTTTTTACTGAATTCATACTCCACATATGCCATAGTGGAATTTGAACTCAGGTCCCCAGAACAATTACTTGGGTCTGTAAACAAATAGTCTAATGATAATATCATTTGGCCCTCACCTCCCCTATAACCTATGCTCTTAAAAAAAGCCATTAATTGTCAATTCAAAGAAATTTCACTGAACACTGAATGTACTTGGGATTTTATCACAAAATGTCAATCTGATCTTTAACTGACTTGAGGATCTGCCTAATTTCTGTGAGTCAGGTATATTTAAAGGGATAATTTGCCATTCAACTTGCACTTAGGTAGGGATGAGGAGATAGGCGAAAACAGATTTGCAGACACTGGACAAACTTAGGAGTTATCAACTAAATAGCTGGTGGTAAAGCTTCAGCTGATCCTATATTATGTTTTGGGGGTGGTGACTGAGTTTTGCTAATTCCTGATTGTGATTGGTTCAACAAGTACATTCATATCAAAAAGTAAAGAAAACGATACATTGAGAAGGAATCTTTTGTTAACTAGGGTTAGTAACTGCACCTCAAATGACTTTACAAGGGAATATCCAATTTGTTCTTTCAGTCAATAAACTCCTCTTATAAAAGGTTAGTTTCGGTCAGCCACGTCATTAATAACTGTATTAAGAAAAATTGCCCAACTTGGGTCAGTAAACTCTGAATTTAAATAAATACTGTGGTCCATTCAAATACCTATGATCCTGGTAGGATCATTTCCAAATTGCTTATGCAGGACATAATATTTTGTAACATTTGTCAAAATAAAAGTCAAACCAATAAAAATCTGGAATTAAAAGTCTAACAATGACCATGAATTCACTAGTGTCCTTTAGAGAAGAAAACTGCCAGTCTTACCTGGTCTGGTTCACATGTGACTCCAGACCCCACAGCAATATGGTTGACTCTTAATTGCCATCTGGCCAGCCAGTGATTACCTCACCAATAGGAATGAATTAAGAGAAAATTCATTTCCATTGAAATTATATAAAGTCATTTTTTAAAAGTTTTGTTTTTACAAGCCGAAAAATCAAACTCAGGTTACAGCTGTTTGCAACACAGAACTTGGCAAATGTGATCATATAGGTTTCGTGAAATACTTCCAAACCTCTCTTAGAAAACAATAGAATTCCTGTGTGGAAACAAGCCATTTGGTCCAATGAGTCCAGAATGATCCTCTGAAAAGCGTCCTACCATGACCCACCTTCCGCAAGTAACTCTGCCTTTCCCATGGCTAACGCACTAACCTACACATCCCTGAACACTATGGATAATTTAGCAAGACCAATCCACCTAACCTGCACATCTTTGGAGTAATGTGAGGAAACCGAAGCACCCAGCAGAAACTCATTCAGACACGGAGAGCATGCAAACTCCCTGTAGACTGTCACCTGAAGGTTGGAATCAAACCTGAGTTCCTGGTGCCGAGAGGCAGCAGTGCTACCCACTGAGCCATTGTGCCGCTCTGTTGTTTGACAATCAAGTGAAAACAAAATTATGGACAGAATGTAGCACTGATAAGAGGGACAGATTTGATTGATAACAATTTTGAAAACAGCAGACGCTGCAAGGGATTTATTTTGGCACAAGTCATTCAATTGCGTCTCTTTCCAAAGTTTGCATAATTAAACAAGTTAACTCACAGGAGTTTTGCAAAAATTATCAGCAAAAAGAATGATCAATTTTAAAAGAATTCTGCTGTTTTCCCCTTCCTTTAAAATCACCCTCAATTATGGTCATGGCAAAGCTCAACACATGATTTAGATGCATAACTTACATCACCTCACAGCAGCACTCACTGAAAGAGCACTTTCAGGTTGTGCTGACTGAGCCTCAGCTCGAGGTTTTCTAACAGGTTTGAGATTCTTGCTCCCTGTGTGGATGGAGGCAGAGGATATAGGGAAGATGAGCAAACTGACCATAGCACTATGGTACAGCAATCCATTCAAGAGCAGGGAGAAAAGAGAAATAGTATATCCTGTGGCCAGGATTGAGAGTCATGAAGAATGTGTTGCTTGCCTGGTATTCAGATTCAGGATACCTCATGTGGCCGCAGAAGTACTTGGAGTGGGAGGAGAAGATCCCATTGTTGTGGTCCATGTAGGTACTAACAAAATAGGTACAAACAGGAAAGAGGTTCTGCTAAGGGAATATGAGCAGTTAGGAGAAAAATTAAAAAGGTAAAAACAATGACTGCAGATGCTGGAAACCAGATTCTGGATCAGTGGTGCTGGAAGAGCACAGCAGTTCAGGCAGCATCCAAAGTGCAGCGAAATCGACGTTTTCGCTGCACTTTGGATGCAAAATTAAAAAGCAGAACCGAAAAGCTGATAATATCTGGATTACTACCAGAACCATTAGCATACAGTCAACAAGATCAAAGAGGTAAATACATGGGTCAAAAATTGGTGCTAGAGAAACAGGTTCAAATCTGTGGGATATTGGCACCAGTACTGAGGAAGGAGGAAGCTGTTCCCATGGAATTGGCTCCACTAAGATCATGCTGGGACCAGAAGCCTGTTGAGTCACATAATTAGGGCTGTGGATAGGGATTTAAATGAGAGGGTGGGTTCAACTGCATGAAATATTATGAATATAGTAAAAAAAAAGGTGTGAGAGGACTCAGCAGAGATTATTCCAGTTTCCAGAACAAGTAATGGGACAGGCAGTTTGAAAAGTCTCAGGAATCGAATTACAGGCACAGCAGATAGGGGACAACTATGAGAAGGGGGCAATCAATACAGGATGAAGGTGTGATACTTAAATGCACACAGTATACCACCAAAAAAGACAAATGAGCTTGTGGCACAGATTGAAACTGGCAGGGATAATGTTGTGGGTATCATATAGATATGGTTGTAAGAGATCAGGGCTGGGAAATAAACATCTATGGATTCACACTATTGAAATGGCAGGCAGATGGGCAGAGGAGGTGGGTTTGCCTTCTTGTTAGCAAGAAATGAAATTAAAACAAAAGCGAGAAGTGATTATAGAGTTGGAAGGTGTGGAATCTGTGTGGGTAGAGTTGAGGAACTACAAAGGAAAGAAAGACCCTGATGGTGGTTACGTATACGCTTCCTAACAGCCGTCAGGATGTGACAAAGGAAATAAATCAGGAGATAGAAAAGGTTTGAGCTATAGGGAGAGGCTGAATAGGCTGGAGCTGTTTTCAGTTGAAGGTGAATAGCCAAGGTCTTTTCCCCAAGGTCGGACAGTCCAGAACTAGAGGGCATAGGTTAAAAGGTGAGAGGGGAAAGATTTTCATGTCGAGGGTTGTGTGTGTATGAAACGAGTTGTCAGAGGTGGTGGAGGAGACTGGTACAGTTGCAACATTTAAAAGGCATCTGGATGGGTTTATGAATAGAAAGGATTGAGGGGGTTATGGGCCAAATGTTGACAAATGGGACTAGATTAAAGATATCTGTTCTGCATGGATGCTTGGACTGAAGGGTCTGTTTCCGTTCTGTACATTTCTAAAACTCTATGGCTCTAAAATGCATTAGGTAAGGACTATTACTGTAATCGTGGGGGACTTCAAGATGTAAATGGACTGGGAAAATCAGGTTGGTAGCAGATCTCAAGGAAAGATTTGTGGAATGTCTATGAGATGGTTTCGTTTGGATCAGTATGTGGTAGAGCCCCACTAGAGAGCAGGCAATTCTGGATTTGGCAGATTTGATTAGAGAGCTGAAGGTGAAAGATTCTTTAGGGGTCAGTGAGCATAATATGACAGAATTCAATCTGCAATTTGAGGGGGAAAAACTGGAACCAGATGTACAAAGAACAAAGAGAACCAAGAAAATTTACAGCCCAGGAACAGGCCCTTCAAGTCTGAGCCGATCCAAATGTACTGTCTAAACCTGTCGGTCAATTCCTAAGCATTTGTATCCCTCTGCTCCCCACTTACCCATTGATCTGTCCAGGGGCACCTTAAATTAATCAACCATGCCTACCTCTACCACCTCTGCTGGCAATGCGTTCCAAATGCCCACCACCCTCTCTGTGAAGTACTTGTCATGTGTATCCCCCTTAAACTTGCCACCTTTCACGTTGAAAGCATGACCTCTCGTTATTGAATCCTTCATCAGGGGAAAATGCTTGTCTTTATCCACTCTGTCTATACCCTTCATGATTTTGTAAACCTCAAATCAGGTCCCCCCTCAATCTCCTATTTTCTAGTGAAAATAAACCTAACCTATTCAACCTCTCTTCATAGCCAGCACCTTCCATACCAGGAAACATCCTCTTAAACCTTCTCTGCACCCTGGTAATGTGGCAACTAGAATTGTACACAATATTCTAAATGCGGCTGAATCAATGTCTTGTACAATTTTAACATGACTTGCCAGCTCTTTACTCAATACCCTGTCCAATGAAGGCAAGCATATTATATGCTTTGTTGACCACTCTATCCACCTGTGCAGCAACCTTCAGGGTACAATGAACCCGCACTCCCAGATCTCTCTGCCCATCAACTGTTCCCAAGGCTCTTCCATTCATTGTATAATTTGCTCAACTGAGTAAAGATAACTGAAAAAAAAATGAGGAAAGAGCTGATCAGGATTGATTGACGGGGAGCTTAGCAAGGAGGGCCTCCATTTTGCCAGAGCGGCGAGGAGAGAAGGAGAGGTGAAGCGAGGGCTGCCAGGAAGTGTGAGTTTTCCCACATTAAAAGGGACTTAGCTCGGGAGTCGGGCCTCCATTTTGCCAGAGCAGTGAGGGAGGAGCGAAGGACTTCTGGGAAGACATATTTGTGTGGTTGCGTTACTCAAAACACTACTTGGGTAGTGTCTCCCACCCATCCTCCTCCTCTAACCAAAAAAAAAGTACCTGTGCGTCACATTGGTAACGTAATGAGTTTTTTTTTATTCCTTATTTTTTCATCTGACTCTTTGGGAATTTAGAATAGTGGGAATGGAGGTTAGGGCAGTTGAATGTTCCTCCTGCAGAGGGAGGTAAGGGTCACACTAGTGTCCCTGCTGACTACATCTGTGGGAAATGCACCCAACTCCAGCTCCTCAAAAACGGTGCTAGGGAACTGGAGCTGGAGGAACTTCGGATCATTCGGGAGGCAGAGGGGGTTATTGAGAGGAGTTACAGGGAGGTAGCCACTCCTAAGGCACAAGAAAAAGGCAAATGGGTTACACTCAGGGGACGGAAAGGGAACCGGCAGGCAGTGCAGGAATCCCCTGTGGCCATTCCCCTCAACAATAAGTATACTGTTTTGGATACTGTTGAGGGGGATGACTTACCAGGGGAAAGCAGTGGGGTACAGGGCTCTGGCACAGAGTCTGTCCCTGCTGCTCAGGGAAAGGGGAAGAGGAGCAGAGCAGTAGTCATTAGGGACTCCATAGTTAGGGGGACAGATAGGAGGTTCTGTGGGGACGAGAGAGATTCACGGTTGGTGTGTTGCCTCCCAGGTGCCAGGGTTCTTGATGTCTCTGATCATGTTTTCAGGATCCTTAAGGGGGACGGGGAGCAGCCCCAAGTCGTGGTCCACATAGGCACCAACGACATAGGAAGGAAGAGATATGGGGATTTAAGGCAGAAATTCAGGGAGCTAGGATGGAAACAGAGCTAGGGCGAATAGAGTTTTGTCTCTGGTTTGTTGCCTGTGCCACGTGCTAGTGAGGCAAGGAATAGGGAGAGAGGGGAGTTGAACACGTGGCTACAAGGATGGTGCAGGAAGGAGGGTCTTGGATTCTTGGATAATTGGGGCTTTATCTAGGGTAGGTAGGACCTCTACAAGCAGGATGGTCTTCATCTGAACCAGAGGGGTACCAACATCCTGGCGGGGAAATTCGCTAAGGCTTATGGAGTGGGTTTAAACTAATCCAGCAGGGGGATGGGAACCAAAATTATACTTCAAGTATAGAAAAAGTTGAGAGTAGGGAGGTCCAAAATCAAGTTTCAGGGACGCAAGATGGCACCGGCAACCAAGAAGTTGGTTTGAAGTGTGCCTACTTCAATGCCAGGAGCATCCGGAATAAGGTGGGTGAACTTGCAGCATGGGTTGATACCTGGGACTTCAATAGAACATAGAAAAATACAGCGCAGTACAGGCCCTTTGGCCCTTGATGTTGCACCGATCGAAGCCCACCTAACCTACACTAGCCCACTTTCCTCCATATGCCAATGTCCATTTAAATGCCCATAAAGAGGGAGAGTCCACCACTGTTACTGGCAGGGCATTCCATGAACTCACGACTCGCTGAGTAAAGAATCTACCCCTAACATCTGTCCTATACCTACCACCCCTTAATTTAAAGCTGTGCCCCCTTGTAATATCTGACTCCATACGTGGAAAAAGGTTCTCATTGTCAACCCTATCTAAACCCCTAATCATCTTGTACACCTTTATCAAGTCACCCCTAAACCTTCTTTTCTCCAATGAAAACAGCCCCAAGTGTCTCAGCCTTTCCTCATATGATCTTCCTACCATACCAGGCAACATCCTGGTAAACCTCCTTTGCACCCGTTCCAGTGCCTCCACATCCTTCCTATAGTATGGCACACAATACTCCAGATGTGGCCACACCAGAGTCTTATACAACTGCAACATGACCTCAGGACTCCGGAACTCAATTCCTCTACCAATAAAAGCCTTCTTCACAGCACTATTTACCTGGGTGGCAACTTTTGGAGATCTGTGTACATGGACACCAAGATCCCTCTGCTCACCCACACTACCAAGTATCCGACCATTAGCCCAGTACTCCATCTTCTTGTTACTCTTACCAAAGTGAATCACTTCACACTTACCTACATTGAACTCCATTTGCCACCTTTCTGCCCAGCTCTGCAGCTTATCTAGATTAGATTAGATTACTTACAGTGTGGAAACAGGCCCTTCGGCCCAACAAGTCCACACCGACCCGCCGAAGCGCAACCCACCCATACCCCTACATTATCCCTTACCCCTTGCCACTATGGGCAATTTAGAATGGCCAATTCACCTGACCCGCACATCTTTGGACTGTGGGAGGAAACCGGAGCACCCGGAGGAAACCCACGCAGACACGGGGAGAACGTGCAAACTCCACACAGTCAGTCGCCTGAGTCGGGAAATGAACCCGGGTCTCCAGGCGCTGTGAGGCAGCAGTGCTAACCACTTTGCCACTGTGCCGCCCACATCCGCTGGAACCTGCCACATCCTTCCACAATGTTGTGGCCATTTCAGAGACATGGTTAGAGGAGGGACAGGAATGGTTGTTGCAGGTTCCAGGATTTAGATGTTTCAGTAAGAACAGAGAAGATGGTAAAAGAGGGGATAGTGTGGCATTGTTGGTCAAGGACAGTAAGAAAGAATGTTTGGGGACTCGTCAACTGAGGTAGTATGGGCTGAAGTTAGAAACAGGAAGGAGGTCACCCTGTTGGGAATTTTCTATAGGCCTCCGAATAGTTCCAGAGACGTAGAGGAAAGGATAGCAAAGATGATTCTCGATAGGAGTGAGAGAGACAGGGTAGTTGTCATGGGGGGCTTTAACTTTCCAAATATTGACTGGGAACACTATAGTATGAGTATTATAGATGGGTCAGTTTTTGTCCAGTGTGTGCAGGAGGGCTCCCTGACAGTATGTACACAGGCCAACAAGGGGCAAAGCCACATTAGATTTGGTACTGGGTAATGAGCCCGTCCAGGTGTTAGATTTGGAAGTAGGTGAGCACTTTGGTGATAGCGATCACAATTCTGTTATGTTTACTTTAGTGATAGAAAGGGATAGATGTATACCACTGGGCAAGAGTTACAGCTGGGGAAAAGGCAATTATGATGCGATTAGGCAAGATTTAGGAAGCATAGGATGGGCACATTAGAAATGTGAAGCTTATTCAAGGAAAAGCTCCTATGTGTCCTAGATAAGTATGTACCTGTCAGGCAGGGAGGAAGCTGTAGAGCGCGGGAGCCGTGGTTTACGAAGAAAGTGGAATCTCTGGTCAAGAGGAAGAGGAAGGCTTATGTTAGGATGAGATGTGATGGCTCAGTTAGGGTGCTTGGGGGTTACAAAATGGCCAGGAAAGACCTAAAGAGAGAGAGTTCAGAAGAGCCAGAAGGTGACATGAGAAGTTGCTGGCAGATAGGATCAGGGTAAACGCTAAGGCTTTCTATAGGTATTTAAGGAATAAAAGAATGACGAGAGTAAGATTAGGGCCAATCAAGGATAGTAATGGGAAGTTGTGTGTGGAGTCAGAGGAGATAGGGGAAGCACTAAATGAATACTCTTCAACAGTATTCACTCTAGAAAACGACAACGTTGTTGAGGAGATTTCTGAGATACAGGCTACTAGACTAGGTGGGATTGAGGTTCACAAGGAGGAGGTATTAGAAATCCTGCAGTGTGTAAAAATAGATAAGTCCCCTGGGCCGAATGGGATTTATCCAAGGATTCTCTGGGAAGCCAGGGAGGAGATTACCGAGCCTTTGGCATTGATCTTTAAATCGTCATTGTCTACAGGAATAGTGTCAGAAGACTGGAGGGTAGCAAATGTGGTTCCCCTGTTCAAGAAGAGGAGTAGAGACAACCCTGGTATTTATAGACCAATGAGCCTTACTTCAGTTGTTGGTAAAGTGTTGGAAAAGGTTATAAGAGATAGGATTTATAATCATCTAGAAAAGAATAATTTGATAAGGGACAGTCAGCACAGTTTTGTGAAGGGTGGTCGTGCCTCACAAACCTTATTGAGTTCTTTGAGGTGACTAAACAGGGAGATGAGAGTAAACTGGTTGATGTGGTATATATGGATTTCAGCAAGGCATGTGAAAAGGTTCACCACAGTAGGCAATTGTACAAAATGCAGAGGAATGGGATTGTGGGAGATATAGCAGTTTGGATCAGTAATTGGCTTGCTGAAAGAAGACAGAGGGTGGTGGTTGATGGAAAATGTTCATCCTGGAGTCCAGTTACCAGTGGAGTACTGCAAGGATCGGTGTTGGGACCCCTGCTGTTCATCATTTTTATAAACGACCTGGATGAGGGTGTAGAAGGGTGGGTTAGTAAATTTGCAGACGACGCTAAGGTTGGTGGAGTTGTGGATAGTGATGAAGGATGTAGTAGGTTACAGGGAGACATAGATAAGCTGCTGAGCTGGGCTGAGAGGTGGTAAATGGAGTTTAATGTGGACAAGTGTGAGGTGATTCACTTTGGTCGGAGTAACCGGAATACAAAGTATTGGGCTAATGGTAAGATTCTTAGTAGTGTAGATAAGCAGAGAGATCTCAGGTCCAGGTACACAGATCCTTGAAAGTTGACAGGGTTGTTAAGAAGGCATACAGTGTTTTAGCTTTTATTAATAGAGGGATCGAGTTCCGGAGCCATGAGGTTATGCTACAGCTGTACAAAACTAGGTGTGGCCGCACTTGGAGTACCATGTACAGTTCTGGTCACCGCATTATAAGGAGGATGTGGAAGCTTTGGAAAGGGTGCAGAGGAGATGTACTAGGATGTTGCCTGGTATGGAGGGAAGGTCTTATGAGGAAAGGCTGAGGGACTTGCGGCTGTCTTCGTTAGAGAGAAGAAGGTTGAGAGGTGACTTAATAGAGACATATAAGAAAATCAGAGGGTTAGATCAGGTAGACAGGGAGAGCCATTTTCCAAGAATGGTGACGGTGAGCACGAGGGGGCATAGCTTTAAATTGAGGGGTGATAGATATAGGACAGATGTCAGAGGTAGTTTCTTTACCCAGAAAGTAGTAAGGGTATGGAATGCTTTGCCTGCAATGGTAGTAGATACGCCAACTTTAAGTACATTTAAGTCGTCATTGGACAAGCATATTGACGTACATGGAATAGTGTATGTTAGATGGGCTTCAGATTGGTATAACAGGTCGGCGCAACATCGAGGGCTGAAGGGCCTGTACTGCGCTGTAATGTTCTATATTCTATATTCTACGATGGTACAGCAGTAAAGGCAGGAGGTTCTGGGAGTAATTCAGGAGGAACTGCAGAAATCCATCCCAAGGAAGAAGAAACATGGCCACATATGCTTGTCATATGAGGTACTATTGCCTCACAGTGCCAGAGACCCGGGTTCAATTCCCGCCTCAGGCGACTGACTGTGTGGAAATAGCACATTCTCCCCGTGTCTGCGTGGGTTTCCTCTGGGTGCTCCGGTTTCCTCCCACAGTCCAAAAATGTGCAGATTAGGTGAATTGGCCATGCTAAATTGCCCGTAGTGTTAGGGGCAGGAGTAAATGTAGGGAAATGGGTCTGGGTGGGTTGCGCTTCGGCGGGTCGTTGTGGACTTGTTGGGCCAAAGGGCCTGAATCCACATTAAGTAATCTAATCTAAAGCATATTAAGGGGAGGATGAAGCAACTATGGCTGACGAGGGAAGTCAGGGACATCATAGAAACAAAAGAAAAAACATACAATATAGTCAAGATTTGTAGGATGCCAGAGGATTGGGAAGCCTTTAAAAACCAGAAGATAACTTAAAAAAAAGGTGGAGATGAAATTTGACAGTAAGCTAGCTAGAAATGTAAAAGATGACTGTAGGAGTTTTTTTGTATATCTAAAAGGTGAGAGAGATGCAAAAGTGGACATTGGATTGCTGAAAACTGAGGCTGGAGAAGTAGTAATGAGGAACAAAGAAACGTCAGAGGAATTGAATAGGTACTTTGCGTCAGTTTTTACGAGCAGCATACTTGAATTTCAAGAGAATCAGCATCGATAGATTAGTGCAATGGCCATCAAGAAGGAACAGTTGCTGGGGAAGCTGAAAGGTTCTGAAGGTGGATAAATCACCCAGACCAGATGGACTACATCCCAGAATTCTAAAGGAGATTGCTACGGCAATTGCAAAGGCATTTCTGGTAATCTTTCAGGAATCACTGGAGTCAGGGAGGGTCCCAGAGGACTGAAAAATGGCTCATACAACACCCCTATTTAAAAAGGGAGGGAGGTACAAGACAGGAAACCACAGGCGAGTTAGCCTGACCTCAGTTGTCGGAAAGATTTTAAAGTACATCATTAAGGTTGAGAGTGTGGAGTACTTTGGAAGTACATACTAAAATAGTTAAAAATCACACAACACCAGGTTACAGTCCAACAGGTTTAATTGGAAGCACACTAGCTTTCGGAGCGTTGCTCCTTCATCAGGCGATAGTCCCCTCCACTATCACCTGATGGAGTGTCGCTCTGAAAGCTATGTGCTTCCAATTAAACCTGTTGGTCTATAACCTGGTGTTGTGTGATATTTAACTTTGTACACCCCAGTCCAACACCGGCATCTCCAAATCATGAATACTGAAATACTGCGTCAGAGTGGCTTTCATGGGGGTGTGTGTGTGTGCGCGTGTGTGTGCGCGTGTGTGTGTGCGCGTGTGCGCGTGTGTGTGTGTGTGTGTGTGTGTGTGTGTGTGTGTGTGTGTGTGTGTGTGTGTGTGTGTGTGTGTGTGTGTGTGTGTGTGTGTGTCTGTGTGTGTCTGTGTGTGTGTAGGGGGGGGGGGGGGGGGGGGGGGGGGGGGTAAGAATCATGCCTGACAAATCTGTTAGAATTCTTTGAGGAAATGATGAGTAAGTTAAAGAAAAGGAAGCCAGTGGACATAATGTATTTGGATTTCCAGTAGTACTGGCATGGATAGAGGACTGGCTGACTGGCAGAAAGCAGAGAATGGGGATAAAGGGATCTTTTTTAGGATGGCAGCCAATGACTAGAGGACTTCTACAGGGGTCAGTGTTGGGACCACAACTAGTCAGGTAATACATTAACAATCTGGCTGAAGGAAATGACGGCATTGTTGAAAAGTTTGCAAATGACACAGATCGGTGGAGGGACAGCTAGTGTTGAGGACACAGGGAGGCTGTAGAAGGATTTGGACAGGCTAGGAGAGTGGGCAAAGTAGTGGCAGATGGAATCTAATGTGGTAAAGTGTGAGGTCATGCACTTTGGTAGGAAGAATAGAAGCATATATTATTTTCTAAATGGGGAAAGGCTTTGGAAATGTGAAGCACAAAGGGACTTGGGAGTCCTCGTTCAGAATTCTCTTAAGTTAACATGCAGGTTCAGTTGGCAGTTAAGAAGGCAAATGTAATCCTAGCATTCATTTTGAGAGGGCGAGAATACAAGAGCAGGGACGTACTGCTGAGGCTGTGTAAAGCTCTGTTCAGATGGCACTTTGAATATTGAGAGTTTTTGGCCCCATATCTAAGGAACGACGTGTTACTATGGGACAGAGTCCCGAGGAGGTTTATATGAATGATACTGGAATGAAGTGCTTGTCATATGAGGTACGACTGAGGACTCTGGTCTGTACTCAATAGTATTTAGGAGGAGGAGCAATTGTGTTAAAATTCGCAGAGTACTGAGAGGCCTGGATATAGAGTGGATGTGAGAAGATGTTTGAGATGAGGAGGAATTTCTTCAGCCAGAGGTTGGTCAATGTGCTAAACTCATTGCTATGGAAGGCTGTGGGAGCCAAGTCATGGATTGTATTTGAGATAGATAGGTTCTTAATTAGTAAGGGGATCAAGGGTTGTGGGAAAAAGGCAAGAGAACGGAGTTGAGAAACATATTAGCCTTGATTACATGGCAGAGCAGAATCAATGGGCGAGAAGGCCCATTCCTTTCTGCTCCTTTCTTTTATGGTATTTTGAAGAGAAGCCATAGGAGCCAAATCTCTAGAATTTCAAATGTAAATATAGATTAATAATTTTAGAAATACCAGAACACATTTTCAAGGTTCAATTTCCACATCATCTTCAAAAATATTGCCAGATGGGCTGGCTGCCACATGTGTAAAACTGATTGGACTTGAACATTTGAAAGTTCGACTTAGTAGAAGTCACGTTAACCTGATGCTTTATTGACCCAGAAATCACTTCACTCTAACTGGATACAATGACCTACTAATAGCACTGTCCAAAATATTAACCTTTCAATGTATGGGGCTAAAAAGGAATCCAGAAAGTAAAGTAGACAAGGCCCTGAGCTGCACAATTTCAATATTTATAGCACAGGCATAACAAGATGGAAAACAGGGTGTATAAGTGTTTTAATTCCTTGGTTACTCATTCATGGTGGATTATATTTTAAAAATGTCACAACTGGCATTTACCTGCGATATATTAAGATGTTTTCTAGTAAAAATAATTGAGTTGCCTTTGCCACACTTGTGGATAGCAGCAATTTCAACTTGACAATAATGTCCAAAAGCCTTGCTATTGTTGCTATAATTTAACAAGATGTAAGGTCAATAGCCTTACAATTCTGGAATCTAAATCCATAAAAGTGTTCAGGGTCTGGAAAACTTTCAGGTCCATATGTTGGTGATAAATGGGAGGCTATACTTTCCAAAGATAAAAAAGTGACAGAAGAAAAGCAACAATTATCATCCAACTCACTGTTTTATCTGTAAAAAGAAAACGTTATACTAATACAACACTTGCAGTGTAATGTCCGAGATCTCCATCAAGATTGGGTTATCAGTTAATTAAGTGTCAGAATGCAGACATTTGCTACCTGCACTTTTTGTTAGCGTCACTCTTCATTGAGAATGATGTTTACTGCTTCATGTGAAGAACAGCTTCTCCAACTAAATTTAGTCAACAGAATTCAGGAATGCAGAACCTTCTATCCAAGATAATACTTAATATCAGCACTCCAATAAATTCATATGTGCCTACTAAGGAAACATTTGTTTTAAAAAAAAACACAAAAAATTAAAATACAGAAACTAAGGGATGCAAAACTTATTTTAAGAGTAACTTTACAGTGATGTGAATATTTATGTACAGCAGAGGAACAGTTTCAACAAAGACTGAAGACTGCTCACTGTTGTACCAGGATTAAATGTTTAATCACACGTTACCTTCCAGAACCATTGAATGACTGGGTGGTTTGTGCAGTAGTTGTTCTTATAAACAGTGTGTTGCCGCCAGTCATTGACATCCACATCTCCAAGACCACACATTAGCAACTAGAAAAAAAATCACAAATTACACAAAGATTTAGGTAATTTACTGAACAAAAGGATATGTACTTGCAAAAGCATAACTTGTAAATTATCCACTAGCTTTAAGTGACTGATTTGGAATGCAGATGAGGCTATCTGCATTTCTGATTAGTAAATGAAAATGGGAAGGGTCAATATGACAAGACACTTTCTTGCCCCCGTCCATGAATTTGATTAGTACAAATTGCAAAATTCACCACAATTTAAATATGTGAAGCTTTACCTTCCTATATAATCATATAAAGCTGAATTTTATAGACTATGCACAGATGGGAAAGCTGATGGTTGGATCTATAAATGAAGGAAGCATATCCACTGACTTCCTTGCCCACCTCAATCACTGATCCCAAGTTACTTTGAGCAGTGGGGAAGCTGTTGGGCTGGCCACCCTCCAGAAGCTCAATTAATGGCATCAAATTGGGAATTAATATTCTATTAGGAGATTCATTCCACTGCCACACTGAATTAATGGGCAGCCTGAAAAGCCAGTGCTCAACACCCAGCCTGACAAATTTAAGTCTCCGTGTCACTCACCAGTCAGAGGGTGGGAATGTGGTAGCTGTTTCTGGACCTCTGGTGCCACTCCCTCCCACTGTTCTACCTCCCTACATACTCACTCCTTCTCAACTGCCCTGCTCTATATGTCTCCCCACTCTCACATCCCTTTCGATCTCAGATTTTTGCATCAGTTGCTCAGCATAACCTCCTCGGCCTACTTGCAGCACCAGAAGAGACCACGATTCATGTTTGGTGCTGCAGGCCTCCAAGTAGATGGCACTTTTGAGATACAGGATTTCTTTCTGGAAACTGATGGAAGCCTCAGACTAATTAAAGAACAGTTACCTGAATAATTAAAGCAGGGCAGGCGTGATCTGGAGGTGGGCTCTCCTGCAACATGCATGTTATGATGCAGTGTACTCACCGACAATGTATAACCCAGCACAGTTAATCTGAAAAGTTATTACCAGACACTTCAACACTAAGATAAAGCCTTCAGCATTCCAATATTCTCAAATGCTACAGTTTTTCCACATCTGGTCACACGTGATAGTGGACAATCAAACAACTTAGTGAAGGACCACACTCTGTGAAAATCTCCATCCACAATGAGAGGGAGGTTGGGCGGAGAATAAGGACGAGTACGTGAATATGAAAGTCAAGGCTGAAACTTTTGCAAATATTTTCAGCCAGAAATGCCAAATAAATTATTCATCTTGGCCTCTTCATTGGATCCCCAACAACATAGAAACCAAACTTCATTTAATTCAATTCATCCCATGTGATATCTGCAATGATATTGCTTGTATGCATTGACATTTGCTGTTGAGCTTACAATGGTGATCTAGTTCCGACCCTGGTGATTAATTTGAAGCCACAGACTTGAGATGCTTTTTCTGTTCTTGAATATAAATTACGCTGAGTCCACAGTGCAAAACCTGACCATCAAGCACAACCGATCCAGACTTGCCTTAATATTGCACAAGAGCCTCTTATTACTTCTCTCTTTCACTTCTGATCCTGTTACTGCAAAGGCTCCGGGCATCGACAACACTGTGGCTGCAGTACTGAACTGTTGCCCCCTACAACCAATCGTGGTCCAAGCCAAGCAGTTCCAGTATGGCTGCAACTCCAGTATCTAGCTGATAAAGTGGACAATAACTAACCAATCAACTTATCAAGTATCAAATCATCAGATGAATGATAGAAATGGACTTCAATGTTTCTATCAAATGGTCCTTATTCACCAGCACCCTGCTCAGTTTGGGTTTTAAAGAGACCATTTGGCTCCAGATCTCAGTCCAATCTTCATTCAGGTACGTATACAACAGAGCTAAATTCCAGAAATGAGGCAAGATTGACTGTCTGACATTAAGGCAGAATTTGGTCAGATTTGTCATTAAAAAGAGACCTGGTAAACTGATGCTGATAGAAATTGGAGAAGGTTTAGGAGTCGGTGGGCAGACTGGTTCAGAGGGGCGGGGGGAGCACCTCCAGCTGGAGTTATAATCAGCATAGAGTCATAGAGATGTACAGCATGGAAACAGACCCTTTGGTCTAACCCCGTCCATGCCGACCAGATATCCCAACCCAATCTAGTCCCACCTGCCAGTGCCCGGCCCATATCCCTCCAAACCCTTCCTATTCATATACCCATCCAAATGCCTCTTAAATGTTGCAATTGTACCAGCCTCCACCACATCCTCTGGCAGCTCATTCTATACATGTACCACCCTCTGCATGAAAAAGTTGCCCCTTAGGTCTCTTTTATATCTTTTCCCTCTCACCCTAAACCTATGCCCTCTAGTTCTGGACTCCCCGACCCTAGAGAAAAGATTTTGTCTATTTCTCCTATCCATGCCCCTCATAATTTTGTAAACCTCTAACGTCACCCCTCAGCCTCTGATGCTCCAGAGAAAACAGCCCCAGCCTGTTCAGCCTCTCCCTGAAGCTCAGATCCTCCAACCCTGGCAACATCCTCGTAAATCTTTTCTGAACCCTTTCAAGTTTCACAACACCTTTCCGATAGGAAGGAGACCAGAATTGTGCGCAATATTCCAACAGTGGCCTAACCAATGTCCTGTACAGCCGCAACATGACCTCCCAACTCCTGTACTTAATAAGGTAAAAACAATGACTGCAGATGCTGGAAACCAGATTCTGGATTAGTGGTGCTGGAAGAGCACAGCAGTTCAGGCAGCATTCAAGGAGCAGCGAAATCGACGTTTCGGGCAAAAGCCCTTCATCAGGAATAAAGGCAGTGTGCCTGAAGTGTGGAGAGATAATCTAGAGGAGGGTGGGGGTGGGGAGAAAATAGCATTGAGTACAATGGGTGAGTGGGGGAGGGGATGAAGGTGATGGATCAGGGAGGAGAGTGTGGAGTGGATAGGGGGAAAAGGAGATAGGCAGGTAGGACAAGTCCGGACAAGTCATGGGGACAATGCGGAGCTGGGTGTTTGGAACTAGGGTGAGGTGGGGGAAGGGGAAATGAGGAAACTGTTGAAGTCCACATTGCTGTCCTGTGGTTAAAGTGTTCCGAGGCGGAAGATGAGGCGTTCTTCCTCCAGGCGGCTGGTGGTGAGGAAGCGGCGGCGAAGGAGGCCCATGTCCTCGGCAGAGCGGGAGGGGGAGTTGAAATGTTGGGCCACAGGGCGGTGTGGTTGATTGGTGCGGGTGTCCCAGAGATGTTCCCTAAAGCGCTCTGCTAGGAGGCGTCCAGTCTCCCCAATGTAGAGGAGACTGCATCGGGAGCAACGGATACAATAAGTGATATTAGTAAATGTGCAGGTAAAACATTGATGGATGTGGAAGGCTCCTTTAGGGTCTTGGATACAGGTGAGGGAGGTGGTGTGGGCGCAGGTTTTACAGTTCCTGCGGTGGCAGGGGAAAGTGCCGGGATAGGAGGGTGGGTCGTAGGGGTGGCGTGGACCTGACCAGGTAGTCACAGAGGGAACAGTCTTTGCGGAAGGCAGAAAGGGGTGGGGAGGGAAATATATCCCTGGTGGTGGGGTCTTTTTGGAGGTGGTGGAAATGTCGGCGGATGATTTGGTTTATGCGAAGGTTGGTAGGGTGGAAGGTGAGCACCAGGGGCGTTCTGTCCTTGTTATGGTTGGAGGGGTGGGATCTGAGGGCGGAGGTGCAGGATGTGGACGAAATGCGTTGAAGGGCATCTTTAACCACGTGGGAAGGGAAATTGCGGTCTCTAAAGGAGGCGGCCATCTGGTGTGTACTGTGATGGAACTGGTCCTCCTGGGAGCAGATACAGCAGAGGCGGAGTAATTGGGAATACGGGATGGCATTTTTGCAAGAGGTAGGGTGGGAAGAATACTCTGATCAATAAAGGAAAACTATCCAAACTCCTTCTTCACTATCCTATCTATCTGCGATTCCACTTTCAAGGAGCTATGAACCTGCACTCCAAGGTCTCTTTGTTCAGCAACACTCCCTAGGACCTTACCATTAAGTGTATAAGTCCTGCTAAGATTTGCTTTCCCAAAATGCAGCATCTCGCATTTATATTATCTCAGTACAAGGGACACACAAGCCTTAGGTAAAGATGCAAGTTATTTAATTCTATAGTTAGTCAACCACTTTTGATCAGCGTTAGATATAATCAATAAGAAAATAATAGCACAACTGTATTGATCTCCCAATGCTTTGGCTACATGGGTGAAATGTCTAGAAGATGCTTATACTTGTGGAAAAATGTTTTTACCCAATGATAGTAAGAATGAGAAACCCACCATCATAAGAATTAGTTGAGATAAACTGCACAAGGGAGAATGAAATGGAAGGATTTGATGACAGGATCAGAAGTGAAAGAGAGTAGTAGTAAGAGGCTCTTGTGAAATATTAAGGCAAGAAAAAGCATCTCAAGTCTGTGGTTTCAAATTAACCACCAGGGTTGGAACTAGATCACCATTGTAAGCTCAACAGCAAATGTCAATGCACACAAGCACAAAAACATATTTACTTTTTAAAAAAAACTGATACAAATATGGACTAGATCTGGCTACAATCTAGTTTAAAAGTGGATTTGATTAATTTGTACAATCTTGTTGATTCAAATTGGAAACTGTGAAAAGATAATTGCTGTGCTTCAGTTGAACCACTGGGTAATTCTGATCCTTTACAACCAGCCAACATTACCAATGGAGTTTTGTTTTAAGCTTCCCACGGGTGTTGGGCAAGTCAAAGTTGGAGAAGAAGTTAAAGATTATAACTGAAGACAGAAAAAAAAGAGACAGAACAAAAACAAACCTCAAGTTCATTTTCATCAAATATTTTAATCAAGTCGATTGGGATGAGTTCCGTGAAGCCCTGCAAATGGATTTGTGAAAGAAAAGACTGGTCACTGTTGTGTGGAAAACATGAACACTACAACAAATAATCATATTTCAAATAAATATCCATATGTTACCACTTCTTTTAGTTAAGAATTAAATTAGCCAAGTACTACTCTAATAATCTAAATTAAAAAGATACTGGATATCTGACATAAAAACAGAAAAAAATGCTGGATAAACTCAACAGGTCAGGAAGCATCTGTGGAAAAAAATATTTAATTTTTCAGGTCGTGACCATTCATCAGAACCATCTTTTCACTAGTTTAACAGTTCTGATGAATTTGAAACATAAAGAACATGAGAAATAGGAGCAGGAGTAGACCATCTGACCCATTGAGCCTGCTCTGGTGTTCAATAAGATCATGGCTGATCTTTTCGTGGACTCAGCTCCATTTACTCACCCACTCCCCTTAACTATTAATTCCTGCACTGTTCAAAAATCTATCCTTCCTCAAAAACATTCAATAAGTTAGCCTCAACTGCTTCACTGGGCAGGGAATTCCACAGGTTCACAACCCTTTGGGTGAACAAGTTCATTCTCAACTTAGTCCTCTCTCTTTACACACCCCCCGCCCCTCCCAACCCATAAGCCTCATTCCTGATGAAGGGCTTTTGCTTGAAACGTTGATTCTCCTGCTCCTCAGATTCTGCCTGACCCACTATGCTTTTCGAGCACCACATTCTCAACTCTGATCTCCAGTATGTGCAGTCCTCAATCTGCTCCTGCCAGTAGAAACAACCTCCCTGTTTCTTTCTTATCTATTCCCTTCATAATTTTATATATTTCTGTACGATCCCTCCTCATTCTTCTAAATTCCAATGTGCATCGTCCTAATCTACTCAATCTTTCCTATGAGCCAATCCTCCCATCTCCAGAATCAACCCAGTGAAGCTCTTTGCGTCCCGTCCAATACCAGTACATCCTTGCTCAAACTTAGGATGTCAGATGACACCAGGTTATAGTCCAACAGCTTTATTTGAAATCACACACTTTTGGAGTACTGCCACTTTGTCCGATGAAGTCGCATGATTTCAAATAAACCTGTTGGACTATAATCCGGTGTTGTGTGACTTCTGACATTGTCCACCCCAGTCTAACATCAGCACTACCTGATCATGTCTTCTCAAGTAAGGAGACCAAAACTGTACACAATACTGCAGGTGTAGCCTCACTGACACCCTATATAGCCGTAGCGTAACTGGTCTGTTTTTAAATTCCATCTCTCTGACAATGAAGAACAATATTCCATTTGCTTTCTTAATTACCTGTTGCACCTGTAAACCAACTTTTTGTGATCCATGCACAAGGACACCCAGGTCCTTCTGCACAGCAGCATGCTGGAATTTTTAACCATTTAAATATTAGTCCATTTTGTTGCTATTCCTACCAAAATGGATGACATCACATTTACCAACATTGTACTCTATCTGCCAGACCCTTGCCCACTCATGTAACCTAACTATAGCCCTTTGCAGACTTTCAGTGTCCACTGCACACTTTGTTCTACCATGTGTTAATGTTAACTCTGTCTTTCTTCATAGAGACTACCTGACCTGCTGTATATTTACCAGCATTTTTCAATCTTTGTACCAAGAAAAAAGAAGTTTGAAAAATCTTTGTCTTTTTCTTTGTTATCCTTACGTAGTTTAACAATCCAAGTGACTGAGGAAGCTGCCAATCTGGTATATAAAAGTTAAAAATCACACAACACCAGGTTATAGTCCAACAGCTTTAATTGGAAGCACTAGCTTTCGGAGCGACGCTCCTTCATCAGGTGGTTCACCAGGACATCAGGTGCTTCATCAGCACAACCACCTGAAGGAGCAGCGCTCCGAAAGCTAGTGTGCTTCCAATTAAACCTGTTGGACTATAACCTGGTGTTGTGTGATTTTTAAACTTTGTACACTCCAATCCAACACCGGCATCTCCAAATCAATCTGGTACATAATTAAGAATTACAACTCCACAGAAACAGTAACATTTTGCTTTAATTCCTAGTGAGAAAGGGCTTGGCTGCTGCTTAGTATCCTGCAGCAACAGGATTTGAAGCTGAACTTCTTCTCTATTGCTCCATGGCTAAATTTCATGGACTCTTCAATGAGTTACAACACTTGGCTGCATAAAAGGTTTTTTTTATAAACTGATAAATGCTATTGCCCACACATTATTGTAGTCACTGTTTAATACTATGTTGTCCAAATATATGTTTATTTACTTTATTTCACAGAGGCAAAACTGAAGATCTAACACACTGAGCGACACAAGAAATCAAAATCATTCTAAGAAAACTACTATATCTCAGTTATTCTTAAATTTACATCAATGCTACGTTGCGCTGCCTGCATGACATGAGGTAAAGTGTGCTGAGCACCACCTTGTGGTATCTCTAAAGCACTGCATGAATGTTTTGCTCCAATATTACATGAGCTGCTAGCACAAATCATTCAAACAAAACAGATGTCTGGATAAAAGATGCTACAGAAAACAAATTTCACAGGATATGCAAAATGTTTCATTTTGAGATCACAGAACTTCATCCTGCATTTACTCTTGTGGACAGCAAGGTAAAATGTTAAAGTTGCTACTGTCCTATCAAATAGGAGAAAGTGAGGACTGCAGATGCTGGAGATCATAGCTGAAAATGTGTTGTTAGAAAAGCGCAGCAGGTCAGGCAGCATCCAAGGAGCAGGAGAATCGACGTTTCGGACATTCCTGAAGAAGGGCTCATGCCTGAAACGTCGATTCTCCTGCTCCTTGGATGCTGCCTGACCTGCTGTGCTTTTCCAGCAACACATTTTCAGCACTGTCCTATCAAACCATGGGTCTGTCCTCTCATTTGAGTGAGAGGCACAAACTGGTGGTAGTTTAACCTGAGAGTTCCCACGTTTCAAGCAAGTAGGTATGTTGAAAAGGAGAGTCCTTATTTTAGATGGTGTTGGAATGTAACCCACACTGTTGGCATCACTCTGCATTTAGAATTCAAAAGATATACAAATAGAAACCCTGCTACACACACTCCTTTCTGCAATTAACATCTTACAAGTCATGATTAAATTAACATTGTTGGCATATGAAACAGACAGTTCAACATGAATGTTGAATTCTACTTTACAAACCAGTCATTACCTCCATGAAGGCATTCATCTGTTTCTGCACCCGATTTACAAATCTCCACTGGATGACTAAACTAGAGGTGGAGAAACAAAGTAAAAATCAGACTCAGAAGCCAGCCAAAAGACTCAATCTTATCTTCAGCTTTGTAAATACTGTAGCTAATTATTGGAATAGGCAGCCCAATTTTTTAAACAGGAGACAGAATTTGCAATCTATCCTACCATGATTTAAAAATTACCAAATGCATTTACAAAATTGACTTGCTTTCTCTAATTACAGCACAAAATCTGTACTAACCGACCTGCTGTATATTTCACTAGCATTTTTCAACCTTAGTACCAAGAAAAAAATGTTTAAAAAAAAAATTGTCTTTTTATTTGATATCCTTACACAGTTTAACATTTCAAGTGACTAGGGAGGCTGCCAATCTGATATATAATTGGAAATGCTCCAAGGAAACAGCAGCATTTTGCCTTAATTTGAGACTGCACTGTACGAAAAAGCACAAAGCTCATCAGATCTTCTGGTTCCGACAGGGATGTGCAGAAAATCTGGTATCAATCAAAAATACATACAGATCTTTTATTTCAATTTGTTTAGTGATCATAACATTTGAGAGAGCAATTTACAAAAGCCCAGAAGAAAATCCATTACAATACGAGAGAATATTTAACATGCATCATTGAGGGAAGAGTTCAAAGAAGATATTGAAAAGTGAAAGACAGTTAAATAAAATGAATATTCACTTACTCAATATATTCTCTTTTGTTCTCATTAGTAACCACCATGTCTGAACCATTGGGTTTCAGATCCACTTGATAGGTCTACAAAGGACATGATAATTATTGAAGGTGCACAACGGACAGGATGTGAAAAAAGATGATACTCAAACAAAAACAGATTAATCTGTGACATTGGGAAGAAGTGAGGACTGCAGATGCCGGAGATCAGAGTCAAGAGTGTGGTGCTGGAAAAGTACAGCAGGTCAGGCAGCATCCGAGGAGCAGGAGAATCGACATTTCGGTCGTAATCATCGACATTTTGGGTTTCCCCATTCGTGATGAAGGGCTTATACCCGATTTTCCTGCTCCTCAGATGCCTGACCGGCTGTTCTTTTCCAGCACCACAGTCTTGACTCTGATCTCCAGCATCTGCAGTCCTCACTTTCTCCTACCATGATTTTAAAATTACCAAATGCATTTACAAAATTGACTTGCTTTCTCTAATTACAGCACAAAATCTGTACGAACTGACCTGCTGTATATTTCACTAGCATTTTTCAATCTTAGTACCAAGTTGATTTCAACCCGACTGTGATGCCTCTTCCAAGGATGCCTACCTTGAAGAGGTTCTCCTCCTCTCTCTCTCTCTCTATACAAGGGTCTCAGTGAATGTCTCTTTCACTGCACACCCTACACCCATCCTCTGCCCTGAAGTTCTTCGCTACCACAGCCACATCTCCTTCCTCAGTGCCTGCCTAAGGAACCGACTAATCCAGATTCCTGATGAAGGGCTTATACCCAAAATGTCAATTCTCCTGCTCCTCTAACCTGTGATATTGATCCATTTGAATTATTTCTTCACTAACGCTGGGTCAATATCCTGGAATTCCCTCGCTAAGGATATTTTGGGTCAACTTAAAATGGACTGCATCAGTTCTAGAAGGCAGCCTACTAACACCTTCTCAAGGGCAACTTGGGGCTGGCAATAACTGCTGGCCAAGTTCTGGATTAGTGGTGCTGGAAGAGCACAGCAGTTCAGGCAGCATCCAAAGTGCAACGAAATCAACGTTTTGGGCAAAAGCCCTTCATCAGGAATAAAGGCAGTGAGCCTGAAGTGTGGAGAGATAAGCTGGAGGAGGGTGGGGGTGGGGACTGCTGGCCAGCCAACAATACTCATGTCCCAAGATTAATTTTAAGAAAAAAGGTAATTGTGATAATCGATTTAAAATTGAGAGGTAAAGATCTATTGAACCACAAACGATTACTTGGTTCAGCTTGGGTAAATGGCTTTTAACAGGTGTTTTTAAAGGTTCAATTTCATGCTTCATTTATAAAAATCAATGTGATTAACTTGAAATATTGCAATATTGAAATCTGTTCAGGAGGTTAGTAATCTACATACCTGCCCAAAATTTTCTTCGTCTATACAAAACCGGAGGTCGAGCTCAGTTGGGTCATTTTCAAGAATCCATTTCAAAGAATTGAAATATTCGCCATCCTGAAAAAGAGCAACCCAAGTTTCAGGAGCTTATGAAATGTTTATAGGAGAAAAACAAATTTGCAGTGACCATCTGATTCAGGAGCACTTCTTTGTGTCTTTCATCACCATTTCTTTTGTCATTTCATCTCTTTTGCTTTCCACCGGAACAGACCTCTGCATCTGCTTGTTCTTTGATACACTTTCCAGCCCACCTTAAAAAGTGTGACATCTCCAAGCACAGCCAGTACTTATCTTCAATAATAGATGCAAAACGAGAAGTAATGCATGCAATTAAAACTATTACAAGAAATAGACTATAAAAAGTATCTGAACAACCAAAAAAGTGTGAGTTGTAGTTTATTAAAAATGGTCAGTGAATATGGAATCAATGATTGAATTTGTACAAGCAAAACAGTGCATTTATTTTCAGTAGCGTACCACTCATTGTTGGTGGCATTACCACTATCACTAGATACAGTTTGTAAAATTCTTTCTTCTTCCTGTCATGCCACGTTAAGCTTTCCAACAAAATGTTCATGTTATGTTGATAGCAGTTCAGCAGAAAAAAAAACTTATGACAACACAACTGAAAAAACAGTCATTCACTCAAAACGGTAACTAAGATATACAGAATGATCACACATGGATGCGTATAAACTAATAACACTGGCTGATTTTAAAGAATGTCATTAAAACCCCTTTTAGTTTACACCATCCACTTAGCATACTTCATTACCAAGTGCCTGCTGTGATGTTTTGTACATATAGGAGCTGAGAAAATGTTCAGTTATATCTCATTCAAACCTATTCAGTTTTTTTGAAAATACTTTTATAAATATTCCTTAAGGTAACCCAAATTTCACACAAGTAGTTGCATTCATAAAAATGGCAAAAAATACAATCTTGCCCCGCACAAATTGAATATCTAAATTCAAATATATCGCAGTCTTTAGAATGTGTTGCTAGTTTAGGTAATGCAATGGGACAACACATTGCAACAATCCTGTGTAGTCCCAAGGAAGACAATGGAAAGCCAGAGGTAATGTCACTCCAATGATATTGCAACTAATTTCAGAGTCAATAAGAGAGAGAGAGATAAATGAGTGTATGACTGACTTATGATTGTCTAATGATTATTGGCAGGAACTGAAAAGTTTCTTTAGTACTCACCACTGATTCCATATCTTTCAGCGTAATGGGTTTTCCTAACATCATCTTGTAAAATGGTCTTATAAAGAAGCCTACAATCAAAGGAAAATGAATAAGCACAAAAGCTTAGCAAATTAAAATATTAGTCAAGTATTAACAGGAGTTATTTCATGGCATTATACTATAGAACAATCGCAATCAGCTAATGGTTGAGATGGTGTGCTGCCACCAATCCTCCTCTCTACTCTTTAAAACAAAACATTGATCAATTAGACACTGCAACATCATCATCAAAGTTATAGAAATGGAATGGAAACTTATCAAAATATCATTATCCACAGAGATGAAAATATTCACGCAACCTGCAATCTGTTAATAACATACCGAAGAGAGACCGTATCAATTTGGTCACATGACCACCATGTAAACTATCATTCATGGGAGAAACAGCTGTCCATTTGGCATAGGTAGACTCACCATGCTGTTGGGGCGGGAGTTCCAGGATTGTAACATTGAAAGAATTGTGATGGACTTCCAAAATCAAGATACAAAATGGCTTCAAGAGGAATTTGTACGCATGCATCTGTCCCACTTTTTAGAAACAGAAAATAGCAACATGCGTAGGCGATTTGAGCCTGCTGTGCCATTCATTATGATCTTCGCTGATTATTCAATTTAATAACTTGTTCCTGGTTTATCCCCATATCTTTTGATTGCTTTAGCCCCAAGTACTATATGCAACTCCTCCTTGAAGTTGCACAAGGTGTTAGCCTCAATTGCTTCTCAGCGGTTAAAATTTCCACAGGCTCATTACTCTGAAGAAATTTCCTGTCCTCCCAGGCCTAAATGGTTTACCCCTTATCCTCAGACTGTGACACCTGGTTCTGGACTCCCCATGATCAGCAACACTCCTCCTGCATCTATCCTGCCTGATCCTGTTAAAATTTTATAGGCCTTCTAACAAAATCAGGCCTCATTCTTCTAAACCCCAGTGAATGTAATCCTAGCCAATTCACTGTCTTCATACATCAATCCCCCCATTACCGTGCACTTGAATTTTGGAAACTAGTTCTTGTGTGGGACTTCTGTTGAAAGCCTTTTGCAAGTCCAAGTAAAAAATATCTATTTGCTCCATTTCTTCAACTCCATCGAACATCCTCCAATCCAGAATTCCAGTAGACTGGTCAAGCATGATTTCCCTTTTGTAAATCCATGTTGATTCTATTCAATCCTGCCACTGTATTCCAAAGGCACAACTCTTAATTCCATTATAACAGACACAGCATTTTCCCCACTACCACCATCAGCTGACTAGTCTTAGTTTCCTAGTTTTTGCCCTTCCTCCTTTCTTAAATAGAAGGGTTCCATTAGCTACCCTCCAATTTGTAGACAGTTCTTCTAGATTGTTGCCATTGGGGCAGGAAAGTGCTTGTTCATTTATCTATTTGCACTTGTTCTAGGCAAAACATCACTATTTATTGATAGCATTACTAGATTATTGATAGAGTCATGGAACTGTACAGCAGAGAAACAGACCCTTCAGTTCAACTCATTCATGCCAACCAGATATCCTAAATTAATCTAGTCCCGTTTGCCAGCATTTGGCCCATACCCCTCTAAACCCCTTCTATTTGTATACCCATCCAGATGCCTTTTAAATGTTGGAGTTGTACCAGCCTCTACCACTTCCTCTAGCAGCTCTTTCCATAAATGAATCACCATCTGCCTGAAAAAGTTGCCCCAAAGGTCCCTTTTAAATCTTTCCTCTCTCAGCTTAAACCTATCCCCTCTATTTTTTTTTGGAGCTCCCCACCCCAGGGAAAAGACTTTGTCTATTTATCCTATCCATGCCCCTCATGATTTTATGAAATCTCTATAAAGGTCACCCCTCAGCCTCTGACCCTCCAGGGAAAATAGCCCCAGCCTACTCAGCCTCTCCCTATATCTCAAATCCGCCAACCCTGGCAACATCCTTGTAAATCTTTTCTGAACCCTTTCAAGTTTCACAACATCCTTCCTAAATCATGCAGACCAGAATTGCACACAGTATCCAAAAGTGGTCAACCCAATGTCCTTTACAGCCACAACATGATTTCCCAACTCCTATACACAATGCACCAACTAAGAAGCAGCACTCCAAAAGCTTGTACTTCCACATAAAACTTTTGGACTGGTTTTGAGTTTTAACTATGCCCAATAAAGGAAAACATACCAAATGCCTTCTTCATTATCCTATCTATCTGCGACTCCATTTTCAAGGAGCTATGAACCTGCATGCCAAGGTTCTTTGTTCAGTTACAGTCCCCAGGACCTTATCATTTAGGTGTATAAGTCCTGCCCTGATTTGCCTTTCCAACATGTAGCACCTCACATTTATCTAAATTAAACTCTGACACTCTCCAGCCCACTGGCCCATTTCATCAAAATCCTGTTTCATTCAGATTCATCTTGTTTAAAAAATGCATTTGGTTTTGATATAAGAATGATATAATACGTAAACCATTCAAGGAGAATAACAACTTAACTGTACAGTTCTACAGTTCAATGCTTTCCTTGCTTGCAATTTTAATGTTCAGAATTAAAAATACATTAATTCTTTAAGGCTCCTTTAAGTCGGCTCAGTGATGTCTTGTAGGGACACCCCGTTAGCCTTCAGTACATTCAATGAATGAGCAGTCACAGCTCTTGGCATTGGAAAAGTTCAAAGAATAAGCAGGCCATCGAATGAACAAAATTTTTCCTTATCTTAGTACTTAAAGGCTGATTTCTCATTCTGACAGTATGTCCCTGAGTTCCGGATTCGATACAAAATGCTTTTGAAAAGCCTTTTCAATGGCAATCATGCTTCATAAACAATCGCCTGTTCCAAGCAAAGAAAATGCAGTGTGGTTGTCTATTGCATGAAAGGCTCAGTGCTTTAACTTTGAAAACAAACTGAATAATGGTGGAAGAGGAATGACTCATATCACAATCAGGAGACAAAAGGAATTTTTTCTACAACCAAATTCTAATAGATATACAGTGCTGGCCACCTGGTTTTATGATTCATTGCCCTTTTGTGATTCATACCAACATTTCCTTAAATGTCTCCGTTTGTCAAACTGCGTAATGATTTAACAATTCTGGTTAACATATGCTCACTTGTAAGCACCACTTCATAAACAAACCATTCAGCTTACCATCCAGTAGCTTTCCATGGTGCACGGCCATTCCAGCCACACGCCCAATAAACTTGAAGTAAGAAAGATGGTCTTCATTGCACAAGCCAGAATTCGGGTTGATCTGAAGTGTGTAGTTATCCCTGTTTGAGATGTATATTAAAAAGAAGCTCTAAATACTGAAGAAACTAATTAGGCACTGTTCAATATGGGTGAGTTAAGCAAATGTAAAAATCAATCTCTTGAGACATCCTGTGCTTCAGTGCATCATGATCAAGCAAGTTTCAAGTGATTTGAATTTCAAGCATCATTTCAGCCTAGGCCGAAGAATGGTTTGTGTATTGATATCTTCAACATACATATTCACATAGATATTGGAATAAATAAAAACCCAGCTGTGCACTTCCAAATCAAGAGAATCTCAAACAAAATCAATGCAGAAATGATTAAGTTAATTCACGTATTGTTGCCAGCAGTCAACAATTTTAAATGTTCAGCTAGCAAAAACAGCTGAAGGAAATCTACAGATATAAAGCCTCTGACTATTGCAAAATAGAATTCTTCGAGGGGCAGACATAATGGTGAAAGGCTCATTTTCTGGCTGGAAAATCCAGCAATTTAAGATCATAATCTCAAAACAATAGATTAAACATGTCGGAAATGAGAGTAAGAGAAATTTATTCATTCAGAAGGTTGGAGGTCTTTGGAATTCTTTGCCCAGTGACCCAGGGTACTTGGCTGTTGGCTCTATTCAAGAGGGGGATCAATAGCTTTTAGGCCCTAGGGGAAATGAAAGGAAATTGAAAGAAGTGGGAAAGTTGAATTGATATAACATAATAGCTATTATCTTACTGCACAGTAAGCAGACTAGAATAATGCTAATTGTTTTCCTATTCCCTATGTTCTTATGTCATCAGATTGACTCAGTGACTACCTTTCTATTGCAGTCAATCTTGTATTTTGTACATATCTGATACTCAACCAACACAATGTGCTCAGAAACAATAAGTGAATACACAGTATGGTTTTAGGTGACACTCAAAAAGTGAAAAATACTTGTCAGGACATCACAAGATTTCAATAATCTTTTTCAAATGGTATTCAAGAGTTTCAATGTCCATTGGAAAAGTCAGATTCTCACTTTAATTTTAAAATGTCATTTCTAATAATACAAAAAAAATCTCTTCACACTGTGTTGAGATATTATTCTAGATTATATGATTACGACTGTGTAGCATTTGAATTTTGAAACTTCTGACTGGAAGTAATGTGGAACCCAACTGACAGAAGTTGATGGAGCTCCCCAAAATCGGTATGGATGCAAGTGTGACATTGACTTAACTTTTTATTTGCTACTGTTCAACAGTTCTTCATTTCTGTTGAGATTTTCATCTTTAATATCACAAAATAGATGATCTGTTAGTTTATTACATGCAACAGATTAGGCTTCTAACTTTAATTCATTTGTATGATCAAAGTTGCATGAATTCCTCCTGAATGGATGTTTTAAGAGAGTTAACAGAATAGATAGAGAAACTATGTCCTCTAGTATGAGAGTCTAATGCAAAGAGGCAGAACCTCAAAGTTAGAGATAGCGTGTTCAGAATAGTCAGAAAGCACCTCTTCACACATGAAGCTATAGAAATCTATTGTTCTCACCCCAAAACATTGCTCAACCTAGACAATTCAACATTTCAGAACTAAGATTGATGTATACTTGTTAGTGAAGTGTAGTAAATAAGTTGGAAAAAGGCTGCACTTGAAAAAGGTACAGATTATCCTTGATTACAACAAATGGTGCAAGTGATCAAATAGACATTTTGGCCTGCCGACATGAATTTCAAGGTGTTTGCTAATTAAAGAAATTGTTGTTACAGTATTTCTATGTAGGAGGGCAAGTTATTGTAGATGAAAGGTATTACATACGTACGTGGCTGAATATTCAAAAAGCCCATAGTAAGGATTGAACATTTCTTTAGACAAAAGGAAGAACCACTCTCTTGCGACACCTCCGTAATCAAGTCCTTTCTCCGACTCAAATTCGATCCAAAGTCTGGCTTTTAGTACGTCTGGTCGTTTTAATGACATAATACGTCGGTAAGACTCCTCCAGAATGTTACCTCTATGTAGCTTCATTTCAAATCTATTGGGTATGTCAGCCTGGAACAAAAAGAAACCATAAATAGTCTGGGTGAAAGAACTGAAAGCATCGTGTCATCTGGAAAATTAGCAACAAAGATAGGTGAAGAAACAGGTAGTGTTGTGGAGACTGAGAGACTGAAGAAAGACTTATACAGGGTAGGATAGTGGGCAGTCAAAAAGTGTGGCTCTGGAAAAGCACAGGCCAGGCAGCATCCACAGAGCAGGACAAGTAAAACGTTATAGTCTGTAGTTATATGGGCACTATTCCCACCTTTTCCTTTGCTACATCGATGACTGTATCAGCGCCACCTCATGCTCCCACGAAGAGGTTGAACAGTTCATCAACTTCACGTATCTTCCACATTGACCTTAAATTCACCTGGACCATCTCAGACATCTCCCTCCCTTTCCTGGATCTCTAAGTCCCCATTTCCGGTGACTAATTCAACACGGACATCTTCGACAAACTCACTGACTCCCACAGCTACCTGGACTACACCTCCTCCCACACCCCCTCCTGTAAAAATGCTATCCCTTACTCCAAATTCCTCCGCCTCCACTGTATCTGTGCCCAGGAGGGGCAATTCCATTCCAGAACATCACAGATGGCTTCTGACTTCAAAGACCTCAATTTCCCCTCCCACAAGGACAACCATGTCCTCCAGTGCATCTCCTCCACTTTCCACACCTCCACCCTTGAACCGCATTCCTCCAACTGTAACAAGTATGATGGGTGGCATGGTGGCACCGTGGTTAGCATTGCTGCCTCACACCACCAGAGACCTGGGTTCAATTCCTGCCTCAGGCAACTGTCTGTGTGGAGTTGGCACATTCTCCCAGTGTCTGCGTGGGTTTCCTCCGGGTGCTCCGGTTTCCTCCTACAATCCGAAAATGTGCAGGTTAGGTGAATTGGCCATTCTTAATTGCCTGTAGTGTTAGATGAAGGGATAAATGTAAGGGTTGCTCTTCAGAGGGTCAGTATGGATTTGTTGGGCTGTTTCCACACTGTAAGTAATCTAATCTAAACCCTCTTGGTCCTCACCTTCCACCCCACCAATCTCCAAATACAACACATCATCCTCCACCATTTCCACTACCGACAGTCAGATCCCAGCACTAGGGATGTATTTCCAACCCCGTCAGCATTCTGCAGAGACCATTCCCTCTGCAACTCCCTCATTAGGATCATGCCCCAATCAACCCACCCTCCCTTGCCACCTGCATCCACACCTCCCCCCTCACCTCCATCCAAGGTCCCAAAGGATCCTTCCACATCTGGCAGAGATTTCCCTGCACATCCAAGTACCTCATCTACTGTGTCCATTGTTCTCAACGTGGTCACCTCTACATTGGGAATACAGGACACCAACTCGCAGAACGTTACAGAGAACATCTCCGGGACACGCACCAAACAACCCCACTGCCCTGTGGCTGACCACTTCAACTCCCCCTTCCACTCTGCCAAGGACATGAGCCACTTCCTCCGCCAAATCCGAGAAGCCTGGAGGAAGAAAGCCTCATCTTCCTCCAAAGACATGGCATCAATGTCAATTTCATCAGTTTTCTCATCTCCCCTCTTCCCACCTTATCCTCCAACTTGGCACTGCCATCTTGTAGTTCTCCCACCTGTCCATCTTCCTTCTCACCTATCCACTCCACCCTTTGCTCTGGACAATCACCATCACCACCCACCCCCCAACCCATCATCTACCAGTCGCCTTCCTAGCTACACTCCCTCCCCAGCCCACACCTCTCATATTTATCTCTCAGCCCTCCAGGCCCCCCACATTCCTGATGAAGTGTTTATGCCCGAAATGTCAATTCTCCTGCTCCTCAGATGCTGTCTGACCTGCTGTGCTTTTCCAGCACCACACTCTTCGACTCTGAACTCCAGCATCTGCATTCCTCACTTTCTCCTAGGAGAGTGGGCAATCAAGTGGCAGCTGGAATAGTTCTTGGGGAAGTGTGAAGTTATGTACTTTGGTAGGAAGAATAGATTATCTTCTAAATGGTGAAAGGCTCCAGAAATCTGAAGTACAACGGAATTTGGGAGTCCTTGTTCAGGATTCTCTTCAGGTTAACATGCAGGTTCAGCTGGCAGTAAGGAAGGCAAATGCATTGTTAGCACTCATTTCAAGACGGCAGAGAGTACAAGAGCAGAAATGTACTGCTGTGGCTGTAGAGGCCATAGTCAGATGAAATTTGGAATATTGCGAGCAATTTTGGGCCCCATATCGAAGAAATGATTTCCTTGCGTGGGATGGGTGGGTCCAGGGGATGTTTACAAGATAGGAAGGATGTTGTTAAACCTCAGATAGTGCAGACAAAATTTGCAATGATGTTGCTGGGATTGGAGATTTTTGAGCTTTAGAAAGAGGCTTAAAAGGCTGGTGATATTTTTTAGTGGAGGGTGAGGGGCTGAGGGGTGATCTTATAGAGGTTTATAAAATCATGAAGGACATGGAGGGAATGAAGAGTCAAGGTCGTTTTCATAGGGTGGGGCAGTGCAAAGCTAAGTTGAGAAGGGAAAGATTTAAGAAGGACCTGAGGGGTAACTTTTTCATGCAGAGGATGGTGTGTGTACAAAGTGAGCAGTCAGGGAAAGTGGCAGATTACAACATTTAAAAGGCATCTGGATGGGTACATGTATAGAAAGGGTTTAGAGGGACACAGGGAAAATGCTGGCAAATAGGACAAGGTCAGATTGGAATGTCTGGTCAGCACGAACAAGTTGGACCGAAGGGTCTGTTTCTGTGCAGTATGACTCTATGACTATCCAATGGAGTTTAGAAGGATGAAAAGAGCTTTCATTTAAGAATCACAGAATAGGGAAATGCGTGATGTCAGCCGACGTGGAGAAGATGTTTCCATTATTAGGAGAGACTAGGACCTGAGTGAAGGGATGACTGTTTAGATCGAGATAAGGAAGAATTTCTTCATTCAGAGGATGGTGAATCTGTGGAACTCATTACTGCAGAGGACTATGGAGGCCAAATCATTGAGTGTATTTAAGATAGAAATAGATGGATTCTTGATGAATAATGGGATCAAGGCTTACAGGGAGAAGGCAGGAGAATGGTAGTTGAGAAACAAATCAGCCATGATGGGATGACAGAGCAAACTTGATGGGCTGAATGGCCCAATTCGGCTCCTGTAACTTATGGTCTTATAACTGATTGCAGCTACTCAGTCCCTCCAAATGTCATATTTCACTACCATCAGAAATGGCATATTCATTCAGGGTAGTTAAGAAAAATTGAAAACTTGTAATCTTATTGACACAAAACTAAATTATAGAAACATGAATTGGCGATATGTGCGGTAAAGCACTCATTAAATAATAACAAAGTATAACCTGATATCTTTGATCCCAATTTTCTTTTAATTTGCAAGTTGCAGATGTCATTTTGAACCTCAAACCAAGTAGCACCAGAAAAGCAAAGACTACTTATACATCCAAATATAGTTCTGAATTAAATAATAAAGCAAAACCATCAGGAAAAAGATGAATGTTCTGCAATTTCTTTTTATGTACTTGTATTTTGATATCTGCCGCAAAAGCTAAACAAAAATACAATACAGTATCGGACGTATTCTGGATTATGGAAACGTTAACATTGAAGACAGACAATTTCAAGATATTGATATCGACTGTAACAGTGCTAAACCCAGGTATTAAATGGACTCAACTGGAGACTTATTTGAAGTACATCTGGATAGGTGTCGCTTGACAATTTCACTTTTCCAAAGCTATTTCCTGCTTTGAGCCATGTATTTCCACTACTGTTTGATCAAGAAAGTACATGAGGGCATAGTTTTAAGGTGAGAGTGGAAGGATATAAAAGAGACCTAAGGGGAAACGTTTTCACACAGAGGGTGGTACGTGTATGGAATGAGCTGCCAGAGGATGTGGTGGAGGCTGGTACAATTGCAACATTTAAGAGGCATTTGGATGGGTATATGACGAGGAAGGGTTTAGAGCGATATGGGCCGGGTGCTGGCAGGTGGGATTAGATTGGGTTGGGATATCTGGTCGGCATGGATGGGTTGGACCGAAGGGTCTGTTTCCATGCTGTACATCTCTAAGACTCTGTCTTGCACTCTGCAATATATCAGTCTGAAATCTATTCTTGAGACAACATATTGCATACTTACAGGCTTCTTTAGCTTCTTCCGGAAGTAGTCGTACTTCTGTTTGAATTCCCTGGAATATGGCACAGCCTACAAGAAAGCAGACTTATTTTGTCAAAAAAATGACTAAAATACCACCAGTCTTTATAATTTAATTACTGGAAACTCGCTGTAATTGACCGCGATTGTTCTTAATCATTCGAAATGTAATGGCATACTCCTTGGGCTGACAACAGCAGTTAATTTTCTTTTAGCTTTTTAAAAAATATATTTTTATTGAAAAATTGATTTTTTTAATATTACAAATACAAAACAATACAGTTCAAAACAATACACAGAAAGAACACCAATAAAATAAAAAAAACAAACTGCTCTCACGTACAAATGTATAAATATGTATAGAAAAATATTTAGATATAAAACTCCAACTAACTACTTAACTAAATAAATAATAATAAATAAACAAATAAATAATAATAATACAGCTCAGCCAAACAAAAAAACACACTCTCGAATATCGAGAACATTTGTTTTCACATATTCATATGATCACAGATCCCTCTGTCTGGATATGGGACTCGTAAAACACAATCGTTACAGCTATATAAAAGCCCTTATTAGTGTGGCAGATAAAATCTGTGTTCAGGTATCCAAAAGAGGGCCACCACGTCTTGTAGAAATCCTCAGTTTTGTTCTGAGAAAATCCAAGGGGGATATGCTCCATAACAATCTTCTGCCAACCTGACAGGCCCTGGGGTGGGGCGGTTTCCAATACCCAACCGAACAAGATATTCTTTCTTGCGCAGAAAGTGACGATGTTGAAATTTTGTTTTCCTATGCGCATTTACAGGAACACACTGGGCAGACCAAGAGGAGGAGAGATCGGGTCCTTCTCCACCCTTACACCCAAAATCCCCTCCAATACACCTACCACATTGCTCCAGTATGTTTGAAGCCAACCACAGGACCAGAGACAATGAGTAAGAGTGCCCAGGCCAACCGTGCACTTGGGACATGTTGAAGATAACCCTGATTTAAACTGGGAACAAACAGTCCGGAGGCTGGCTAACGTGGTGCCACTGTGGTAAAGACAAGCCAGGGAACTGTAGACTAGTGAGCCCGACGTCAGTGATGGGCAAGCTGTTGAAGGGAATCCTCAGCGACAGGATGTACATGTATTTGAAAAGGCAAGGACTGATTAGGGATAGTCAACATGGCTTTGTGCATGGGAAATCATACCTCACAAACATGATTGAGTTTTTTGAGGAAGTAACGAAGAGGAATGTTGAGGGTAGAGTGGTAGATGTGATCTATATGGACTTCAGTAAGGCGTTAGACAAGGTTCCCCATGGGAGACCGGTTAGCAAGGTTAGATCTCAGGGAATACAGGGAGAATTCACCATTTGGATAGAGAACTGGCTCAAAGGTAGAAGACAGAGAGTGATGGTGGAGAGTTGCTTTTCAGACAGGAGGCTTGTGACCAGTGGAGTGCCACAAGGATCGGTGCTGGGTCCTCTACTTTTTGTCATTTACATAAATGATTTGGATGCGAGCATAAGAGGTACAGTTAGTAAGTTTGCAGATGACACCAAAATTGGAGGTGTAGTGGACAGTGAAGGGGGTTACCTCAGATTACAACAGGGTCTTGATCAGATGGGCCAATGGGCCAAGTAGCAGATGGAATTTAATTCAGATAAATGTGAGGTGCTACATTTTGGGAAAGCAAATCTTAGCAGGACATTTACACTTAATGGTGAGGTCCTAGGGTGCGTTGCTCCTAGAAAGTGGAGTCGCAGGTAGATAGGTTAGTGAAGATGGTGGTTGGTATGCTTTCCTTTGTTGATCAGAGTATTGAGTACAGGAGTTGGAAGGTTATGTTGCGGCTGTACAGGACATTGGTTAGGCCACTGTTGGAATATTGCGTGCAATTCTGGTCTCCTTCCTATCGGAAAGATGTTGTGAAACTTGAAAGGGTTCAGAAAAGATTCACAAGGATGTTGCCAGGGTTGGAGGATTTGAGCTATAGGTACAGGCTGAACAGGCTGGGGCTGTTTTCCCTGGAGCATTGGAGGCTGAGGGGTGACCTTATGGAGGTTTAAAAAATTATGAGGGGCATGGATAGGATAAATAGACAAAGTCTTTTCCCTGGGATCGGGAACTCCAGAACTAGAGGGTATAGGTTTAGGGTGAGAGGGGAAAAATATAAAAGAGACCTCAGGGCAACTTTTTCCACAGAGAATGGTACGTATATGGAATGAGCTGCCAGAGGAGATGGTGGAGGCTGGTACAATTGCAACATTTAAAAGGCATTTAGATGGGTATATGAATGAGAAGGGTTTGGAAGGATATGGGCTGGGTGCTGGCAGGTGGGACTAAATTGGGTTAGGATATCTGGTCGGCACGGACGGGTTGGACCGAAGGGTTTGTTTCCATGCTGTACATTTCTATGACTCTAAGTAGGCCATGTGGAGAATTTTCAACTGGAAAGCCTGGGTCCAATTGCAAACTGATATCTTCCTTGCATTTTCCCAAATATCTGCCCATGCCTCTGAAGAGTCCCCAACGCTAGCGCTCTCTCCCCCATACCCTACAGAAACTATAAAACTCATCTGAGGGATTGACCCCGGAGATGATGATATAAAGTGTACTCTGAGCACCCTCCTCCCTATGTCAGATTTTGTAAGGATCAGTCAGAACAAAGAACAAAGAAAATTTACAGCACAGGAACAGGCCCTTCGGCCCTTCAAGCCTGAGCCGGTCCAAATCTACTGTCTAAATCTGTCACCCAATTCCTAGGCATCTGTATCCCTCCGCTCCCCACCTACTCATGCATCTGTCCAGCCGCATCTTAAAGAATCTACCATGCCTGCCTCTATCACCTCTGCTGGAAACGCATTCTAGGCACCTATCACCCTCTGTGCAAAGTACTTGCCATGTGTATCCCCCCTAAACCATATCGAACCATATTGAAAAAGGGCCCCCACAGGCCCAATCACTCACATAGGATAATAGAGAGTTTTGTTGATAGTTTTTAATGTCTGGGAGATTCACTCCCCCAATTTATGAGGCAATTGCAGTTTAGCTAATTTAAAAGGGGCTGCTTACAATGCCAAATAAAAGGTGAACCAGCTGTTTCATCTCCTTAACATTTGCTTATCGAAAATCAGAGGGAGCATCCATATAGGGTACAGGAAACAGGGGAGAATATTCATCTTATTAGGTGCCATCTGACCTAACTACGGGACTGGAAGCGCCTCCCATCTTTGAAGGTCTTGCGTGATTTTGTTGAATAATTGAACAAAATTGGCTTTAAACAATCGCTCAAAAACTGGCGTGATGAATATGCCAGTTGAAAACCTCCCTGTGGCCATTTAAATGGGAATCGATATTCACCCTCAAGACCTAGCACCTTCATAAGACCACCCATAGGATTGGCTTTAATTTTACAAAATTAATCTACAAATGCCCTAAATTCCCCACAGAAGTACTCCACAAACTTATTACCCTTGAGGATAAAGGGATCTATTCGCCAATGCCTCAGGCCCAATATAACATCCTTAATCTTAACCAACAGGTACACTGGAGCATGATCGGAGATGGTAACATTACCAATTGTACACGATGCCACCAAGTCCAGGGTTGCCACAGGGGTCAGAAAACAATCAATCCTAGTGTGACATCTGTGCAGATTAGAGAAAAACGTAAAATCCCTGCCTGTAGATTGGAGACGTCTCCAGACATCCACCAACCCTAACTCCGCACACAGATCCACTAACTGTTTAGTTTGTACAAAGGGTATCAGGGGGCCTTTGGGCAATCTATCTACTGTGGGATCCATGAGACAATTAAAATCTCCCCCTATAATCATATGCTGGGACTTGAGGCTGGTCAGTTTAGGGAACGCATCTACCAGAAATTTCAGGGGAAGGGCCGGAGGACAACAAACTTTTAAAACACCATATTCTTCCCTGTTTATCAGGGCTTTGAGAATTACAAACTTCCTGTGTGTACCTTTAATCCCCTCAGACGTGGTTGATGATACTCTCCACCGCATCTCCTCCACTTCCACTCCTCCACCCTTTAACCCCACCCCTCCAATCGCCACCAGGACAGAGCCCCACTGGTCCTCACCTACCGCCTCACCAACCTCCAGATACATCGTATCATCCTTCGTCATTTCCACCACCTCCAAACAGACCCCACCACCAAGGATATATTTCCCGCCCCACCCCTATCAGCATTCTGGAAAGACCACTCCCTCCGCGACTCCCTCGTCAGATCCACACCCCCCACCAACCCAACCTCCACTTCCGGCACCTTCCCCTGCAACTGCAAGAAATGCAAAACTTGCGCCCACACCTCCCCCCTCACTTCCCTCCAAGGCCCCAAGGGATCCTTCCATATCCGTCAGAAATTCACCTGCACCTCCACACACATCATTTACTGCATCCGCTGCACCCAATGTGGCCTCCTATACATTGGGGAGACAGGCCGCCTACTTGCGGAAAGTTTCAGAGAACACCCACACCAACCAACCCAACCGCCCCGTGGCTGAACATTTTAACTCCCCCTCCCACTTTGCCAAGGACATACAGGTCCTTGGCCTCCTCCATCGCCAGACCATGGCAACACGACACCTGGAGGAAGAGCGCCTCAGCTTCCATCTAGGAACCCTCCAACCACAAGGGATGAATGTAGATTTCTCCAGCTTTCTCATTTCTCCTCCGCCCACCTTTTCTCAATCCCAACCCTCAGACTCAGCACCGCCTTCTTGACCTGCAATCTTCTACCTGACCTCTCTGTCCCCACCCCCTCTCCGGCCTATCACCCTCACCTTAACCTCTTTCCACCTATCGTATTCCCAATGCCCCTCCCACAAGTCCTCCTCCCTACCTATTACCTTAGCCTGCTTGGCACAACCTCCTCATTCCTGAAGAAGGGCTTATGCCTGAAATGTCGATTCTTCTGTTCATTTGATGCTGCCTGACCTGCTGTGCTTTTCCAGCATCAAATTTTTAAGCTCTGATCTCCAGCATCTGCAGTCCTCACTTTCTCCTAAGTTTAACACACTCTAGTAACTTAAATGGGAAATTCCTCTGAAGCAATATAGTCACTCCCCTACTTCTGGTATCAAAAGGAGAAAAGTAAACCCTATCAAAGCCATTGCTGTAGTTTCTAATACTCCGTATCATCCAAATGCATCGCCTGTAACAAAGCAATATCCATCTTTTCCTTTCTAAGACTCAAAAGTATGTTCTTCCTCTTAATTGGTGAGTGAATCACCTTGATGTGCCCAGTATACTACTTAATCAAGTCATTAGCCATAACCTTCTGCAGTAACATTTAAATTCCAGAGAGGAGGAACTCGAATTACAGATCGACAAGCCTTAGTGTTGTAAGATCCATTGAACATAAAAACTACATCAATGAAAACCACTACAGTTAACAAACTTAATCAAAAAGACTATATACAACAAAAATAAAACAAACAACATATAAAGCGTCAATGGCGCTGAATAGAGGAACTCAACCCCTGCTCAAAGGGGGGGGGGGGGGGTAATTACACATCCCAAAACACAACTTCACATCCCGCTGCCAATACTGCAGCCTGGGCATTTAAATACTTGAACTGGGCATAAACTGCCCATAAGTGGGCATCTAGCTATTTTCCCTCCTCTGAGCTAGAGCCGCACTGCAAACACAAGCAGAAAAGAAAGAAAATGCACCATGAAATAACAATGTGAGTAAAGAATTTTTTAAAAAGGGTAAGTACCCCACCCATCCTTTGGTATAAGTTAACCTAGAAATTGAAAGTACACATCTCAACCACTGCCAAGCATTGTTTAGACCAGATTATTACAAAAAAAAGAAAGCTCCAACCGGACTTGCTGTTTTTTTCAGAGAGAAACAGAGACATACCAAACAACACTACTATTTGTACATCCTAAATTGTTCAGATTAAATTAATTTGTCCAGAAAGTCTCTTGCCTTCTCAAAGAGATGTACATATCAATTTAAAGTGACCGAAGTACCGCCGGATACCTCAGAGTACTGGATTCCAAGCTCCCTCAGTCTTCTCTTGACGCCCTCATAGGATGTTCTTTTCTGGATCACCGCTGCTGCAAAGTCCTGGAGGAGTATGATCTTAGAGCGCTCAAATTACGGCCTTCGGATTCTTCCCCTAGATTCTGGAAGCTTCCACGATTCTCTCCTTATTCTATAATGATTGAAACCGCACCAAGGTAGAATGAGAACTTTGGTCCAGACCTGACCTACGTGCCGTGACCCGGTGAACCCTTTTGATCTTCAAGTCTCTCATTCTAGCCTCCAAGTTAAGGAATTTTGGCAACCAGCCTTCAATAAATTCCGCCAGGCGTTCACCTTCCTTACCGTCCGGCAGACCAACGATCCAAATATTTTTTTCTCCTGCCCCTGTTCTCGAGGTCATCAACTTGGTCATGCAAATTACGGGCCCGAGTCTCCAGGGCCTGGATCCTTTCCTTGGAGGAACCGTATCAGCTTCTACCACTGCGACTCTGTGTTCTACCTCATCCTTTTCTCCAGGTCTCCCAGCTGCTGAGCATGCTTCTGCAGCATGCTAGAGATCGGGGCCAGCATCTTCTTTATCCGCTTTCTCAACATCCCATGAGGTCCTTCACCAGGGCCTGGTAGATAATCGGGTCAGAGGATCCTGTAGGCTGAGCTGTGGGCCTGGCCTCAGAAGTACATCCTCCCTTCTCCAGCATCCTTGGACAGTGAAAGCCAAGGTAAGCTCTTTTTTGTTTAAAAACAGTTTCCTGGACACCGTGACCTTTCCAGAGTCCCAGGATATCGCAGTCATCCGGGTAGGGGGGGCTAGGACTTCGTCCCACTTGTGATGCGGTGTGGAGTTCTGCAACGTGATCCTCCGAGATCACCACCATCTTGGATCCCCTCTTTCAACTAACTTTCTTCTAATACTTGTGAGCAAAGTAAATTCATGGAGTCAAATAATAAAATTAGGAGAGGGTAGATAAAAAGCTGCTGTTTGGTTCATAATGAGGGACATAACTTTTAATGTTAAGTGCAGAAGGTTTAAGGGGATTTGAGGAAAGGGAAACTGGAATGCCAGGGAGGGATTAGAAATGGGAAATCTCATAGCCTTCGAAAAGGCACATGGACGAGCACTTGAAATGCAATAACATTCAAGGCTATGGCTAAGTGCTGGGAAGTGAGATTAGTACAGATAGGCTGGAGTACCTACCCATCTGCAACAAAAGTAACAGCTGAGCCACCCACTTTCTGTGCTGTAATACCTGCCTCTCACTCCAGAAGGGAATCAGCCCACAGTAAGGCATAAAAAAATCACGGCAAGACAGGCACAAACACTGAAAACACTAGAGCAACTCAGCAGGTCATGGTAAATTTGGCCTTGTTCATCGTTAGCTAGTTAAGCATTACATCAATACTAATTTGACATCCTCATCATTGCCATATTCCCTCGAATGTTGCAGTTCCCTCTCCCCATCCTCACATGTTTACATTTCTGTTCTTTCACCTTTGGCCTGCTTTGTATTCAATGCTCTTCTAGTAAGAGCAAAACTAGGTCTTTTAATGTTCCCTGAAGCCTGAACCTACCTACCTTCTCTACCGTGGACTCTCCCTGCTTTACCTTCCCTAATTATTATTCTGCTATTGCACTGGGATTCATTTCTGTGTATTATAAAACACTTAGGAGGTACATACTACATTAAAATGCTGTTCAATGCAAGTTGTTCTTGAAGGAAGAGAATATTGAAACATATTTGGAAAGGGATTTTGAAGAGTGCTACAGGATTCGCTTTGTTCGCCTTTTTCAAATAATCCTGGACGCTATTATCTGTAGCAACTCTGCTCAAAACTAACAGCACACAGTTTACAGTAAACAGTTTATCTAATGGAACAAAAGACTTTTCAAAACAAACCACACAAGGAATTCAATGCTAAAGCTTAACACCTAAATGATTTGAACTGGCATTTAATTCTCAGGCATCTGTTATGGTGAGGGAAGCGAGAAGGGGAAGAGAAAAAAAAAGTGCTTCCTCCACCATTCAAGTGTGCACGAGCTGTGACTCATGGCATCCTGAACAGTGACCTGACTGCAAACAGAACAGGTTTTCAGCAGAAAACAAGACTGGGTGAGGATGGGGATAAAGGTTAGAAGGGAGACAACGAATGGGGTGTTATGACCTGAAAACATCAGGAGAAAATGAAAACATGAAATTTGTAAATAACTGTCAATTTTTTAAAAAATTACTTACCGGACCAGTAATGGCTGGATTCTGTAGTCTAGGATCCTCCCATTGTGTAATTTTGGTATCTACAATGAGATAGCAAATGATTTATTAATATAAAGTTATAGAAATTATAAAATCACACGCAATCAAGCACAATTGAAAACACCCTATGAATTTTGTTCTTGGTGTTCACCTTTAATAAAAGCCAGTTCATCTGGTATTAGAATATACCAGAATTGTAAAAGCATATATTCAGTCAATAACATTCACTCAGGTGGATAGCGGTTGTAAGAAGGCCTATGATGTATTAGCGTTCATTAGCAGAGGGATTGAATTCAAGAGTCGTCAGGTGATGTTGCAGCTGTATAGGACCTTGGTAAGGCCACATTTGGAGTACTGTGTGCAGTTCTGGTCGCCTCATTTTAGGAAAGATGTGGAAACTTTGGAGAGGATGCAGAAGAGATTTACCAGGATGTTGTCTGGAATGGAGAATAGGTCGTATGAGGATAGGTTGAGAGTGCTAGGCCTTTTCTCATTGGAATGGCAAAGGATGAGGATGACATGACAGAGGTTTATAAGATGATCAGGGGAATAGATAGAGTAGACAGTCAGACTTTTCCCCAGGTACAACAGAGTGTTACAAGGGGACATAAATTTAAGGTGAAGGGTGGAAGGTATAGGGGGGGATGTCAGGAGTAGATTCTTTACCCAGAGAGTGGTGGGGGCATGGAATGCGCTGCCTGTGGGACTGGCAGAGTCAGAATCATTGGTGACCTTTAAGCGGCAATTGGATAGGCACACGGATAGATGCTTAAGCTAGGACAAACGTTCGGCACAACATCGTGGGCCGAAAGGCCTGTTCTGTGTTGTATTATTCTATGTTCTAACAGCTTACTTGTCAGTAATAAAGATTAACTTGTATTGGTTTGTTAAGTGCTGAAAATGTGTTGCTGGAAAAGCACAGCAGGTCAGGCAGCATCCAAGGAGCAGGATGCTGCCTGACCTGCTGTGCTTTTCCAGTAACACATTTTCAGCTCTGATCTCCAGCTTCTGCAGTCCTCACTTTCTCCTAGTTGGTTTGTTAAGTGGCTTACTCCTGCTGTTATTCTTATGAGTTTATTAATTTATAGCCTTTTATTCTAAGAAACGTGAAACACGGCTACATACAGAAGAGCATATTCAAGTAATTGCTTTTTTTTCCAATTATGAAGTCATACAGAATTGCGGTGTCCCTCTCAATTTGTACAGCAATTTGAATGTTGTTTTTCATGACCAAAGTGTCCGAGTTTGTGAAGCCATTGGTTCCAGATTCCCACACTTCAACCTGTGAAACTGCTGAAAACAAACTACTGAAAAAACTTAGCAGGTCTGGCAGTATGTGTGCAGAGAAAGCAGAGTTAAAGTTTCAGGTCCAGCAACCCTTGCTCCAGAACTTGAAACTGAAGAAACTGCTAAAATGTGACAGGTGATCCATAAATACAGACTGGTGAAAACATTACTGCATGAAAATTTTGAGTAGAGCAGGAGAATAATGACAGAAAACTAGCCACATAGATGTGAAGCAGCCAGCAGGAATGGAGGGAGCAGAATTGCCAACTGCGAGATGAACAAATTTTGGTTTCATGTTACTAAAAATCTAAGAGTTAACAAAACAAAAAAACTTCATTACAGCTGGAATGCTATGGTTATCCTGTGTCCACTACGTGGGCAAGGCTAACTCTAGCCTCAACTTTCTTTAATGTTTTCACATGACTCAGGTGACACCAGATGTGTACTTCCATGACACTGCAGTGTCCAGTATCTGAATATTTCTGAACTGATAATCAGAATTGAACTTAGTACTGATAGCCTGGCCTAACAGAATGCTGTACAGTAGGAGAATATCTTCTTCTACTAATTCATATTCAACAGTTTTGACCAAAACCTTCAATTTTGATGACTGCTTTGCACTGGTTGAACATGTTCAGTACTACACCTAAGATTCTTCACCATCTTTCCATTTCATTCTTGGCTACTTCAACACCATTCACATATACCTTGTGCATAATTCTTGTCTTCAGTTGTTGATCGGCCAGTATATAAACTTCACCTAAATATTTTGTAATTTCAGAGTTACTTTCTCTAATGTGTTTTTCACAATGAAATTGAATTCATTATTCATAAATTTGACTGCATTGTATGGAGTTTCAGAATTCAGTTTATTTATTGTAAATAAAAATAGTAACGGTAACACAATAGTAAACTCTGGGGAACCATGTGAATACAGATGCTCCAAAGGGCACTCATTTCTGTCTATCCTACAGACAGTTCCTTATCCATTTCTAGGCTCTATCCTGAATCTCACCACTCTGAAGTTTGGCTGATGGGCTTCCACAAGTTGCCTGGTCAAAAGCCTTTTGAAAGCCTGGATACACTCCGTCTAAAAATGTCACTTTCTCATCATTTAATAGCTCAGGTATAAGGTCTTCTGAATTCACCTTGGCCATGGTTGACAAGGTTATTATATAGCTGAAAAATTTAAATCTTGATAATCTCCATTATTTCATATTGAGTGGAGCTAAACTGATGGATCTGTAGATTGTGGGTATCTATTTTTTCACCTTTTTAAAACCAGTATCACATAAAGCTGTTGTACTGTTATTTTGCCAGCGTCCAGACATTCAATTGTCCTAACTTTTCTATGCAAAAGTAATACCTTGCCCATCTTTAGACTACTTAGTCATTTACTCTTAAGACAGTCAAATTTATGAACAGCTTCAGATGATTGCAATTTTGTTTATAGTAATGGCTATGAAATGCCCTCATCAGACCATGGACCAAATTTGATGTCATTAATCCAAAGGGTGTGATTATCTCCTGAAACAGCGCTCAGGTAATTCTCTGCCTCCTCCATGCGTTGTCGTGTATATAGCTCCAACTCAATGAATCTGAGCTGAAGTTTCTTAAGCAGCCAATATTTGCACACGAGGTGACAGTGGATCACACTCGTGTCCACCAACACCCTCTTCCTATTGTGCTAAATTGCAAGACTGAATTGATACTATCAAGTCATTCTAGGTTATCTTTTTAATAGAAGTGAGGTTTTTTTCAGCTTTTGGAACAGGTTGTGTCATGACAATTGATAAAAATTCCAATTTCTTCCAGAGATTGCCATCAATAATGAAAAGCTAAAGTTTTCCATTTTTGGAATATGTCACATGACTCACTGTGATCGATGAAGAATGACCTTCCATCCAAGTGGATCCTTTCCTCCCAGCCAGGCTTTAAAATAAAGAGCAACAGAAGCATTTTTCAAAGTAACGGTATACTAGCATACTACATATATCTCACATCAAAATCTACACATTGTTAGAAAGAAATTGAGTTTAATAGTTCTTTGAAAAGGGACAAGGGTAAGGGGTACAGATAAAGTCTTTAATAGGATAAACAAATTGCACTGAAATACCATGGTAAGAACAAATCGAAAGAGAAAAAAAATCAAATATTAAACATCGACAGTGTATAGAAAAACTGAATTAGATTTCTTTATAAACCATTTCACATTAGCATTAATTTGCGATAAACTTGATGTCTTGTAGTCACACATGTGACAGCTTTGTCATATTGTTGGCATTCACATTGAATAATGATTATATTTTAACATAGTAGATGTTGGCCATGTACATTTGAATTTATACTGGGCTGTTTGCATGAACATGAAAGGAAATCATGTTGCACTGATACACAGCATGCCATTTAACTGCCTAAAAATGTCTACATATTATGGTTTTTATATTGGGATAGTGGTAAGGATGTGAGAACAATGATTTAGAATCAGAATTGTGCAGTTACTCCTCATTGGGATACTGTCAGTTGCTATCTACATGTTGGTAAAACTAAATAAATTTGTAGCACTAACCGGAAGAGGTCCAAGGTCATTTGGATCCAAAGAAGTCTTTGCTCTTAAGTGAACTGGATATTTCAGCCGTGGATCCTCCTGAAAAGGTAAACTCCTTGAGAACTACCGCATTATTGGGATCAAACAAGAAAATGAATAAATCTGGAATAAATGTATGTCTAATTGACAATGATCATGAATCTATTAGATTAGCAAGAAAACCCATCTGGTTCATGAATAAATATCTCAGGTGGATGTCTGCTTTACTTAACCAAACTAGACTGTATGTGAATCCAGACTTTGAGGCATGTAGCTTGACTCTCTCCTGCCTAATGAAATCGCTCAGCAAGCTGCTGAGTTGTTTCAAAATGAAAGTGAAAAAGGACTGTGCGTACATCTGAAGTCATTTGTGTAAAGTAAAAGTTCTTGACAGCAGGTCACCATTACCTTAATTTGTCAAACCAAATTTTCCTTCAGATCACCTATTCTGACTGTTTTCCTCATTCCTGAAGAAGGGCTTATGCCCAAAACGTCGAATCTCCTGTTCCTTGGATGCTGCCTGACCTGCTGCGCTTTTCCAGCAACACATTTTCAGCTCTATTCTGACTGTTTATCATACACCTCGCCAAATCTGAATGCAGCTGAAAATGTGTTGCATACTAACTTTATTGTGATTCATGATCTGTACGAGTTTGCCAAGAGCTGTTACTAGATTAACTGGTCTGCAACTAGACAATTTCTCTTACTCTCCTTCCTTGATGAGAGATGCATTCTTTGAAAAACATATCCTCTCCTACATGTTTCAGAGACTTTTATTCTTAATTGCTTTCATATTCATAGGATTATTGAGGTGAATTGTTTACAATAGTTTACCTAATAGGTAAGATGTCATAACATTGTTTGAATAACTGCTCTGACTCCATAAGGATGTGTCATCTACACAGAATGTTTATTCCTTTATTCCTTCATTTTTCTGCCTTTATATTCGATGCTTGATTTATTTTATTGTCTTTCAAGATGGGGCTAGAGAGTAGCAACACTACACAACACTTTACACTGTATTGTGTAAAAAGATACTTGTGACAATAAATACACTAAATCAAATCAATCCCATTCCAGGGGCCTAAGAACATAAGAGATGGGTATTTGTTTAGCTTATATCACTCTAGATACACAAGAATTAGGAGGCAGCAGCAATGTGGCCCCTCCAGCCTGCTCTGCCATTCAACACAATCTTGACTAATCGCATCTCAGCTTCAACTCCACTTTCCTGCCTGCAGTCCATAACTTTTCAACCCAGTACTCATTAAAAACCTGTCCATTTTCTCCTTACATTTACATAATATCCCAGTATCCACTGTACTCTGAAATAGTAAATTCCACAGTTTCACAACCATTTCACAGAGGTCATTTCTCCTCACCTTTGTTCTAAAACCAGGACCTCACATTTAGAATGCTCCACAAAAGAAAAAAATCCTCTCTTTGTCTATTTTGTTAACTTCCTTTCATGTTTTAGTGTACTGCAATTAAATCTCCCCATTCCTCTAAACTCTGATGAGTACACTGTTCAACCTCTCTTCATAAGACAATCTCATCGCCGGAATCAATCTAGTGAATCCCATCTGAACTATCTCCAGTGTAACTGCATCCCTTCAAGTAAGGGGACCAAAACTTTATGCAATACTCCAAGTGCAGTCTCACAAATGTACTAATAGCAGCAACACTTCCCTTTTTTTTAAACTCCATTTCTTCAGCAATAAATGTCAAAATTTCATTTGCCTTCTTTTTCATCTGCTGTACCTGCATATTAGTTTTCTGCAATTCATACAGGAGGACATCGAGATCCTTCTCCACTGAAGCATTTTGAAGTTTCTCTCCACTTAAATACCAAGTTGCATTTCTATTCTTCTAATCAAAATGGATTACCTTACATTTATTCACATTAAATTACATCTGCAAAATTTTGGCCCATTTATCATACTTGTCCATATCAATTTGTAAATTTCTTTATGCAACTTATTATCCCATCTCTCTGACTGTCATCTGTAAATGTGACAACAATACCTTCTATCCCTGCATCCAAGTCATGAATATAAATTGTAAATAGTTGGGACCAGAAGACACAATTCTGTGCACTCCACTAGTTACTCCTTGCCACCAAAAAAATACCATTTACCCTGACGGTCTGCTTTCTGTCAGTTAGCAGAATGTCTAAACAAACTAATAAATCATCATAATTCCATGGGATTTTATCTTATGCATTAACTTTTCCTGTGACAATTTAGCAAATGCCCTCTGGGAACTCCAGATATACTACAGCTACAGGATCTCCATTGTCCACTTTGCTTGTCGCACCTTTGAAGAACTCTAGCAAATTAGTCAAACATGACTTACACTTCATAAAACCATGCTGACTCTGATGGATTGTGCTTCGACTTTCCAAATGTCCTTAATAGTGGAGTTTAACAATTTCCCAAAGCCAGATATTAAACTAACTGGTCTGTAGCTTCCTACTTTCTGCTACCCTCCCTTCTTGAATTCGGGCATTATATATTTCAATCCATTGGAACCTTTCCACATCCAGGGAATTGTGCATTATAACCAATGCATTCACGATCTCTGCTGCCATTTCCTTTAAGATCCTAAATGTGGGTCTCCAATCCCAATAGAATGCTCAGTAATGTTTTTCTTAGAACAAAGATCAAAAAACATCACAGCACAGGGACAGGCCCTTTGGCCCTCCAAACCTGCGCTAATCCATATCCTCTATCTAAATCTGCCGCCCGATAGTCTAAGGATCTGTATCCCTTTGCTCCCTGCCCATTCATGTACCTGTCTAGATACATCTTAAATGACACAATCGTTCCCACCCCAACCATGTCCACTGGTAGCACATTCCAAGCCCCACCACCCTCTGCATAAAGAACTTTCCACAGACATCTCCCCTAAACTTTTCCCCTCTCACTTTGAACTCGTGACCCCAAGTAACTGTGTCCTCCATTCCGGGAAAAAGTTTCTTGCTATCCACACGGTGTACACCTCTCATGATTTTTGTGGGCCTCAATCAGGACACCCCACCCCAAGCCCCAACCTCCTCCTTTCCAATGGAAATAATTCGAATCTATTCAACCTCTCCTCATAGCTGGCATCCTCCATACCAGGCAACATCCTAATGAATGTACCCTCTCCAAAGCATCCACATTAACAAAACAATGTAGCGGTGAGAACTGTATGCAATATTCCAAATGTGGCTGAACCAAACCAAGATCTGCCAACTCTTGTACTCAATACCCCATCTGATGAAGGAAAGCATGCCGTATACCTTTTTGACTATTCTACTGACCTGTGTTGCCACCTTCAGGGACAATGGACCTGAACACCCAGATCTCTCTGTACATCAATTTTGCCAGGACTTTTCCATTGCCATAGTTCGCTCTGGAATTACATCTTCCAAAAAGTATCACCTCACATTGGTCTGGATTGAATGGCATCTGCCATTTCTCTGCCCAACTCTCCAATTGATCTATATTCTGCTGTATTCTCTGACCGTCCCCTTCTCTATCTGCTACTCTATCAATCTTAGTCATCTGCAAACTTGCTAATGAGGCAACCTACACCTTCCTCCAAATCATTTATGTATATCACAAACAACAGTGGTCCCAGCACGGATCCCTGTAGGACACCACTGGTCACAGGTTTCCATTTTGAGAAGCTCACTTCCACTACTACTCTCAGTCTCCTGTTGCCCAACCAATTGTCTAACCATTTAGCTAGAACACTCTGGACCCCATGCAACTTCACCTTCATCAGCCTACCATGAGGAACCTTACTAAAGTCCATGTATATGACATCTACATTCCTAGCCTCAATTAACTCTGTCACCTCTTGACACGACCTTCCCCTTCATGACACAATGCTTCCTATCGCTGATAAGCCCATTTTCTTCTAAATGGGTATATATCTTATCCCTTAGTATCTTCTCCAGTAGCTTCCCTACCACTGATGTCAGGCTCACAGGTTTGTAGTTACCTGGATTATCCCTGCTACCCTTCTTAAACAAGGGGACATGAGCAATTCTCCAGTCCTCTGGCACCTCTCCTGTTTTCAAGGATGCTGCAAAGGTATCTGTTAAAGCCCCAGCTATTTCCTCTCTTGCTTCCCTCAGTAAGCTGGGATAGATCCCATCCGGATCCGGGGACTAGTCCAACTTAACACCTTTTAGAATGCATAACACTTCCTCCCTCCTTAAGCTGACTTGACCTAGAGTAATGAAAGCTCTATCCCTAAACTCACATCCGTCATGTTGCTCTCCTCAGTGAATAATGCAAAGTACTCATTAAGAATCTCACCCATTTTCTCTGATTCCATGTAAATCTTTCCTCCTTTGTCCTTGAGTGGGCCAATCCTTACCCTCTTGCTCCTTCTATATGAATAAAAAGCTTTGGGGTTTTTCTTAAACCTGCTGGTTAAGGATATCTCATGACCCCTTTAAGTCCTCTTAATGCCTCGTTTCAGATTGGTCCTACATTCCCGATATTCTTTCAAAGCTTCATCGGTCTTCAGTTGCTTAGATCTTATGTATACATTCTTTTTCTTCTCAGTCTCACAATTTCACCTGTCATCCATGGCTCCCTGATTTTGCCATTTCTATCTCATTTTCACAGGAACATGTGCCTCCTGAACTCTAATCAACCTCCCTTTAAAGCTTCCCACATATTGAATGTGGATTTCCCTTTAAACAGCTGCTCCCCATCTACATTCCCCAGCACCTGCCAAATTTTGGTGTACAGAGGAACCTCGATTACCCAAATGAGATGTGCAGGCACTATTTTGTTCAGGTAATTGATTATTCGGTTCGTTGATTTCCTCTGGGACTTAGGAGTTTTCTGTGATGTCTGCTCCCTGTACAGGAGACAGCAGCACACTGCGCTGGAGTCCCAGCTCCCCAACCTCGTCCAACACCACCCCTGCCCACCCTCAACTGCCCGCACCCACCATCCAACCCCCATACGTGCCCCCCCGTCCATACCCCCCAACCCTCCCCATTTATTTCCTTTACCTTTGATAGTTTTAAGTTTGTCACTCATAATTTTCTCTTTCCTTGGTCTTGGGATGGTAGCTGTTCATCATTCAAATCTCCTCTCCACAATCTTTTCTTTCCTTATCTTATTACAAAGCCTTCAACTTTGCAACCTGAAGCTTTTCGCGTCCTAATTCTTCTGTTTTCAGCCTTATCACAAGACCTTCCCTTTCACCCCATCCTCATCACTTCTTTTTGCTTAAAACTAACACATCTATAACTTTAGTAATTAACCTGAAAGGTTAATGCTGATTCTCTCTCCACAGATACTGCTAAACCTGCTGAGCATTTCTGTATATATTTTTATACATATTTTTCTGTATATATTTTAGAGTTTACAGATATTTGGCATTTTATAAAGAAAAAGTATTCAAGGGGAAATCACACAATATTCAGTGATAATTGAATCAACTTTTACTAAATTAAGATAGCAATCAAGGCTGGCAAGACAGTGTGCAAGATCTATCCTTCAGAACAATCTGTGTATGCCCAATACTACTTATGCAAACTCAACTTAAATATATTTTAAAAACTCAGCCAGTATTACCTTCTAATAAACTTAATCATCTTGTTTTTCTCTGTAACAACCAGGAAGCTTTGACAAGATCCATTCCAAACATTAAACAGAGCAAGCCACCCCAAACATTTTTTCACATTTTAAGAGACTTTTCCTGATTACTGCTTAATGCTCAAGTCTGAGCTAAGAATGCAATTATTTTGATGTGCTAACTCCAAAGAGAGACTATCCATTAGATCAGCTACTTATTTCATCACATGACTCATGTAATAAAACCAAAACAATGTCCACATACCTGGCCCCCTTACTGAAAATAAGTTTGTTTGCTGCGATTCACTAATTCAAAAGAATAGCACTGTTAGTACAGCTTAGGACTTACCCATGTTGTTGTTCTACTATTGTGATCAATGAAGAAAGGTCGGCCATTTGGAGCTATGCGCATTTCCCAGCCAGGAGGTAGGAAACTATGCACAGCCTTATGCTGTGATTTTGGTGAATTATAAGGCGAAAGCTGTGGTGACTGAGGAGTCGATAAAGTGTCTTTTACAGCTCTGCGCAGAGGTGGATCTTTTGCGCCCTGAAAAAAATATGAAGAGGTATGTATTGAAAATACTTATATGGATTTGGGTTTGGCCATACTCATTTGAATAGTTTCCAGTACTTGTGTTGATTTTTTTTTTAACTGCTGCAACCTGTATGAAATCTTATAAAGTACTCACTTTAGATAAACCATTCAGCAACTAATTTTATCACAGTTTCAGCAAAATTAATATGCTTTATATATCTTGTATTGGTCCAGTCAATTAACTTGGATACAAGGAATACAGTAATTATAAATGTTGCAAAGTCTTTAAGCATTTTCAAACAAAATAATTACAAAATTTCAATCAATGGCGAAACTGAGAAACTACTATGGAAGTCTTTAAGTTGAAAATAAACCTTCCATCTAGTGTTTTCCTTCTTTGCAACAGTTTACTCTGAAACTAGCTTAACAATAAATCAAATATCGCCATGTTGAAAAGTACTGAGAAAACACTGCAAAACTTTCACACTTCACAATCTCATAAAACTGAAAATGCTGCATAGAGACCACCTCTGAGCCAGCATTCATTGTCCACTTTGGATTTTCCACCAGCCAGCAGCATTGGGAAGCTTTTTGCAGACCTTTCCCAATGATTGAACATTGTTGGCTGTAGGATGAGAACCTTAAGGAGGGATTAATTGCACTGCTTGGCCCAATGCCACTCCTGGTGCAGGTAAAATTGTGGTAGCCAGTAGATACTGCATTTTAAATATCCCCTGCCTTCAAATCTACTACGTGCAGTCCAGATCCTGGTTAAACAACATCTTACATTTTAAAATCCTTGTTCTTGTTTTCAGGTCTATTCATGATCTCACCACTATCCATCTCACTGACTTCATGCTTCCCCAGAGTTTACTGTGCATCCCTTAGTTTGCATTGCTACACCATTAGCAGCCAAGCCTTCAAGGTCAGAAACTCAAAATCAAGCCATCTTCCTGAACGTCTACAATATGTACTGCTGCATGCTTAAAAGGAGGAAGTTGTAGGATTTGCGAATGACAATGGAACAACAGCATTATTTACAAGTTGGAACGGCATTTGACTCGGAATGGAACTTTCAGATGGCGGAGTTCCCAATGCCTGCGCTTGCCCTTCCCTGAAGTAGAATTAAAGTTTCAAAGGTGCTAAGAAGCCTGGCAAACTGCTACAGGTAAAGGGTAAATCTACTCCACTTATATGTTGTAAAATTATTACATTTCACAATTGCATAATGATAATCAGGTTTTAGTACATTATAGTAAATTACTGAGAGAATGTTAAGTGTGATATTATACAGGAAGCATTGTGCTATTGAAAGCAGTATAATTTATCAGTCTCGAGTTCAAGTACTCTCAAGATTTCTTGCATACCACCCAGCTCCACTGACCGGCTTAGAAAATAATCATAAAAAGATGCTTTTTAAGTACATACTTAAGTAGACATTAAAGGTAAAAACAATAATTGCCAGAATCATCTGAAAACTTGCTATGTTAAAGATGACATTTGATACCCCAAATCCAAGATCTAAATTACAAATTCACATATTATTACACAGCTTTTATTTGAGCATCAAAATGGTTGTCATAGTTTTAATAAACACTGGTTGACTATTTCATTGACTGTATAAATACTATTCCAAATGAAATGTGCGTAACAGTTAATTTTGGTGAAAAAAAATCAGAAAAGCTTTCATTATGAGAGACAGTACATGCAAGAGCTGTTTTACAAAGAAAAGAAGATTATAATTATCACAGCTAAAGAATGCGAAGTAGATTAGCTGGGATACACAGCTGGATGAAAAGGCACACTAGCTGAAGAAAACAGGTAATGACGGAAGAAAGGAAAAAATGGAATGTTAGGGTGATTGAGAGTCTTGTACAGAAGCGAAGACACTCAACTCTCACCTCCAGTGGAGTTGATAAGGTTACTGTGGGTGAGCTGAGACTGCGAGGCCGCCTTATCTGAGGCTCGCTTAAAAGGCTGTTGCTGGCAGTTGGACCTGGTGCACCATCGTCTGCATGCTGGTAGTATGAAGAAGAATAAATTAGTAATTGACTCAGGAAGACTAGTTTTGTTGTTTAGGTTACAGCAGAATAAATGCTATTGAATGGTTCACAAATTCAAGCTTTAAATGCCATACAATTCACATTTGTAACACATGAAGTATTTAAAGGAGCAAAGTATTTAATCTAAATACATTTCTGGGCTCATTTGCTGTGGCTGGAAAAAGCTGAGCGTTTAGATTTTAGTCATTTCACATCATGTTGATTCCAAGTTTCCAGTGTTGAATTTATTGCTTTTTCGTCTTTTGAGAAAAATAGAAGGAGGTTGACATTGGTTGGAAGGCTGGCATTTGTTAGTGCTGCAATTTACTAAGGTAGAAATGCTTCCACAATGTTTTTAGACAAAGACTTCCAAGAATTTCAACTCAAACAAATGACATTGTATGTACTTCAGTCTAAATTCTTGTAAGGCCAAATTTAATTCCACAATTGAATATTGAGGATAATTGTATTAGAGGTAGGGAAGAAAATTACATTCTTAATGAAATAGTTATTGTAATTTCATTGTGATTTCCATGTAAAATAATTTTGGCAAGGCAGAAAACCAAATTGCCCTTGCCACTGTCACATTTAACGTTTCAACACAATTCTGCACTCTAAATTTGGGACATGTTTTTTTCTGCAAGTTTCATGGAACTTTTCATAAGAGAAAGTTATTATTTTACTTCCAGTTGCCAGGCCTAACAAATGGAAAATTAGGCGAGAGGTCAATTCAGCTACAAAATGAAAGTTGCACTCTACCTGACTTTTCAGATTCATCATTGTTTTGACTTCATCTACAATATTACATGCACAATACAACTTATGGTTTATACCAACAAAGATTAGAAACATTCCAAGTATGCAAGCTTACCTGTTTGGGACATTTTGTATGTTATTATGTTAATAATATCTTAACACCTCATACTAATCAAATTTTAATTTCCTCCCTGAAATATAGCTATATCCAAAGCATAACTTAATGGAAGGAGAGGTGATGGCCAAATTGTATTATCCCTGGACTACTAATCCAGAGACCCAAGTAATGTTCTGGGGACCTGCGTTCGAATCCCTCCGCAGAAGATGGTGGAATTTGAATGCAATAAAAATCTGTAATTAAAAATCTAACAATGACCATGAATTCAGTGTTGATTGTCAGAAAAAAACATCTGGTTTACTATTGTCCTTTAGAGAAGGAAACTGCCATCCTTACCTGGTCTGGCCTAAGTGACCCCAGACCCACAACAATGTAGTTGATTTGTAAGTGCCCTCCATGATGGGCAATAAATGTTGTTCTAGTCAGTGATGCCCTCATCCCGTGAATGAATAAAACATACACAATATTCTGCAGGGTCAATGTGCTCGCAGTTAACAACATTTAGATTACTATGCATATGGAACAATCATTTCGACACTGTCTTTGGCATCACTTGCAGTATCCTAAGTTAGAAAATCAGCTTCCACACAGAAAGCAGCACAAGTCCGACTGAACCAGCAAAGCAGCTCTGGAAAAAATAAATCAAAGTGTGCCGTTATCTCAATGTTGTCTTGCTCTTCACAGTTGTAGGACAGTCTTCGTACCTGCACAATTGGACGAGTCCAAGTAGTAGTTCTGTTGTTATGGTTTACATAATAGGAGCGTCCCTTTGTGTCTTTCCGCTCTTCCCATCCTGGTGGCAAGCCAGGTGTTGTGAGTATATAGGCTGCCGGTGACTGCTTGTGCAAGACGATTACATTTGTTAGCATCCAGACAGTATATATATTTATATGCTTAATCATTAGAGCTGAAATGAACAACAAATGGACAGCATAGCCCAACACCACAAAACAAAGCAGTTGTTCATAAATCTTATAGTCAAAGTTTTCATTTTCTACCTGAAATATAAAGACACTGATGGCTCAAATTCATGGTTTCAGAGACAATACAACATGCTTAAAGATAACAGTATTCAGATTATTACGCATGTAGAACAACTATTTTAAGTGTCTTAGGCATTACTTGCTGTAATCCGAATTGCAACAACACGTTGATGTCAATGATGATCTGAAAGAACAGTCAACAGCCTATGAAACCCTTCAGCTGCTTCATGAAAATGTAATATTTGAACTCTTCAGTGTAATATTTAAACTCAACTGCCTTGTTCTTTGTTTCTTGTAGTAATGTATGTTCCTGAATGCACCAAATTTGTTTTAGTACTTTGACATCTTTCTCTTTCCAATTATAACTTCCCAACAGGATATGAATAGATATTTGAAATAAAATAATTGAAAAGGTCTTGACAAAGTAAAGGGAGATGCAACTAAGTGGATAGCTCTCTGAGAGACCCTGTGCAGATAAGATTATCCAAAAGGCTTTATTATGTACATCCAACTGCTGGGCGTAATGAGCTTTCAAATATAATTTCACATTTCAATAAAAGTAAAATTTAAATTTACCTCAAGATGTACCTGATTAGTTAGAACAATATTGATAATCACTGTATTTCTATTATGGCTAAAGACTGTCATAATAGAAATTGAATACTGCTCAGTTCATTTAAAATAAAGTAAAATGCACGAGAGTAGGTTCTGTGGTTTTGACATGGGCAAATTACTTTTGCACAATTGTGTTGTCTCTCAAGTTCATGATTCTGAACATATCTACCAAAAAAAACTGAACAATTTATCACTTTTGCTATGACTAAAAGGAAAACTGATCACTAATATACCATAGCCAATTAATTCTTCTCTTGAATGCAATCACTGTTGTCATTTAGGCATAAAATAGCAGCCCATTTGTTGAGTCCCACAAGCAGCAAATGAAATGAATGATTAGTTAATCTATTTTGATAATGTAGCTGTTTTTGAATACTGCCTTGAGATCTTGTACATTCACCTCTACAGTCGGGTGGAGCAAGAATATAATCAGAGAAACATGCAGCTCAGTAAAAGACAAATAACCAACTGTCTGGCTGCTCCTTAAAAGAGCTAGCAAATTGCACCCCTTTCCTATTTTTTTTTCCATTTCAGATGTATATCTAATTCCTTTTGAAAGTTATTAGTAAATTTTCTTCCACAGATTTTTCCAGGAGTGAATTTCAAATCATAACTCATGGCATAAAAACTACTTAGGCTAATTTTACTAATTATCTTAATTCTGTATCATCTGGTTACTGAGCTTCCTGTCATTAGAAATAGTGTCTATTGATTATCAAAATAGCAACTCCATCAAATCTCCACTTAACATGGTTTAGAAATGAAAGTAATGCAAGAGTCACAGTCAACCTGATTTTACATCTTAATTAAAATAAAAACATTTTAGAAACAACAAGACCTCATTGTACAGGAGTCAACAAAAGGTGTGGGCAAAATGTTGAAATTAAAAAACACCCGAACTAGTGCTACTAAACTTTGCCTTTTTAGGAGTTTATCATTTCTATGGCAAAAGGCAGTAAGGAGGTAAGGAGTTCCATAGCCTTGATTACCTAGGGAACAATGAATACATGGCACAATAGGTCGTGATTTTGACAAGTGAGAAAAATGGTAGACATAAGAACGAACAAAGAAAGGTTCAGAGGATGAACGGCTGTTCCCTGCAAGAAAGGGAACATAATTCTGAGAATAAAGTTTTTTTTCTTGTCCTGTTCAGGGTTGTAAACAAGGTGTTAGAAATACTTGCAGCGCTGGTGTGCAGATGTAGCTGAAGGATAGAAAATAGTTAGCAAAGAGCTTCTAAAAAGCAGGAAATACTTGAAACGAAACATCAGTGACAAAGAGGACTACCACCTCTAACCTATTTTTCTTATCCATGATTAGGCTGGAAAGTTAAATCTGATACCATCGCTGCCAAATAAGTTGCATTTAAAACATCTCATTTATCTTTGAATAATATTATTAAAATAGAAAGTACAGCAGCAAAGGGGGACTGAGAGATATCACTATATTTAGTAACCCACATGAATATAGTTCTTCACAAAGCTTGATATATCTTAACATCAAAATTGCTTAATTTTACAAATAAAGAAATCACCAACACAAGTAAAGCTGTGTTTTAATTTCAACATATGTATAGCACCTTTTCAAAAATAAGAAAAAATATTTTTAACTTATGAGTGCAGAGCATATTTTAACAAAAAGCTTGGTTTATTAGCGCCAAGGTAATGCTTAATAATAGATTGACAGGCTGGTCACAATGCAGGAGGCAACTTGGTCTGCAGTTTGAAAGAGTCAGCCAGTACCACTTGCTGCCTTTTCCCTTCTATCCTGCAAATTTCTCTTTGGAGCGTATTCAATTCTATTGAAAGGTTTCAAATGTATCTGCCTCTATCACAGTGATAATCCAGATCCTAACCAATTCTTGTGTTAAAACTGAGTTTTTCCTCACCGTGCCATTATTTGTTTTGCCAATCACCTTACACCTGTCATTTTGAGCCAATGGAAAGTTATTCTCCTACTTGCTCAGTCCAGACCTCTCATGATTTGCATCACCTTTATTAAATAATCATTCAACTTATTCTTATCTATAAATAATAGCCTGAACTTTGCCAACCTAATCACATGCCTGAGGTCCCTCAAACCTGTAACCATCCTTATAAATCTTTTCAGCACCTTCATCATTGCCTTCATAACTGTCCTAACGTAGCGACTAGAATTAGATATATCTCAGTTGAGTTAACCCACTGTTTTATAAAGATTCAATATAACTTGCCTGTGTTTGTACTCTATGGTTCCATTTGTAATAACAAGACTCCCTCATGTTTATTGACCATTTTCTCAACCGACCTTGTTGACATCAATTTATACAAACATACACCTAAGTCTCTCTGCTCCTGCATGCATTTCAGAAATGCACCCTTCATTTGAAATTGCCTTTCATTCTTTGTACCAAGAAATGCTGCTATATGCCTCTCAACCAAAAAAAGGCACCACTCCATCTTCCATTTCTGTGATGTTGATTGAGCATAAATATTTGCAAGGACACATGATTAATTCCCCTGCCTTCCTAAGAAATTGTGTCGTGGGACCTTTTGCATCCTCCCAGTATGGCAGTCAGGATCTCTGCTTAATGTTTCACCAAAATGATGGTACCTCCAAAGTTTATCAATCCCTCACTTCTGCAACATAATTGTCAGGCTTGATTTTTGTACTCAAAATCCTGGAGTAAAGTTAAACTTGCAACCTTTAGACTCAAAAGCAAGACTGCTACCACCTAACTACAGTAGACAACTAACCAACAAATAAATAAGCTTACTGCTAACAAAAAAGAAATTTTGGGGAAATGTTTTTATCTTGCATTCATCAGGACATTTGCAAGAATAGCAATGTAAAAGGAGAATATCATTATATAATAAATGATAAGACAGTGTTGATTGGTTGAAAAGTGAACTCTAAATGATAAAATCATTGTCATGGAGAATATACCAATTAAATGATAACTGATATTCGGCTGCCAAGCTTTCCTTAAATTTAAACCACACAGGTTGACTATGATTTCAGAAAGGGCTGTTGAAATACAGGTAAATAACACAACAAAAAGCCTCTAGAATCTTAAGATTTAGAAAATCAGCATAGAGTAGAAAAATAAAAAAATAATAAAATAATACAAAATACTAACAACTACAATTTAGATAATTGAGAAAAATTTAATGTGTCTGATTATCAAAGGGGAATTCAAGTCATAGAGAACCACAAAGTTTCATTACATTGATTTTATAAATACAAAACTTTTGTTGTGCAAAGAGTCTTATGATGTGGACGTCACTTTTACTTGATTAGAGACAGGATATAATAGGTTTATAAAATTAGAAACATCTATGTTGATGAGCAAGGAACAATCTGGCTCTGATTGGAGAGTGACTATGATTCTGAATTTAACAATTTATTTTGCAGCAAGTGTATGGGGATTGAGAACAAGTCTTTGCACAGAGGTGACTGGAGGACAAAGAATAAAGAAGAACAAAGAAAATTTACAGCCCAGGAACAGGCCCTTCAGCCCTCCAAGCCTGAGCCGATCCAAATGTACTGTCTAAACCTGTCGGTCAATTCCTAAGCATCTGTATCCCTCTGCTCCCCACCTACTCATGCAGCTGTCCAGACGCATCTTAAATAGAGCATATTTCAATAGGAATTGATTAAGATAAAAACTATTGTTAAGGGAGAACTGGATAACTATTTGATGCAGAAAAATGATATCACAGTACAGGGTTAAAGCTAAGCGAAGGGAATTTTAAAAAGTTGCTCTAGCAAAGACCAGCACAGACATGATGCTTCAAATAGTATTTTTCTGTGTTGGAAATGTGCTGCTCATGATCATTCTCAGTGAAGAAATTAAATCCAGCTGATTTGTCTTCCTTATCCTCCATGATCTCCAGTAGTTGGGACCACAACAAATACTATTAAAAAGATAACAGGCAAAGATCTAGCCATGCTAATCTGAAAATACCCATTCTTGTCTGATCCTGGAAGCTAAGCAATCTCAGGCCTATTTGTACTTGGGCGAGAGACTACCTGGAAAAATGGGGTGCAGTGTCTCTACTTCTCTACGAGACAATCCAGGTTCAAGCCTCACCTGCTCCAGAAATATGTTATAACATCTGAGCAAATTGATCAGAAAATGTCTACATAGGTTGCCAATAAAAGGATTAGAAGTGAGATCTGAGTACTGATCTCCTGGAATATATATCCATCCTTAAATGTTTCTTCAAATCAAAACAGCAACTTACTAAACTCAGATTATTAATAATGGTAGACATTGCAGCAAATAATGGAACACTATAAATATCACACTTTAAACATTCAGTGAAAACATCTGACCATCAATAACTGAACTCTATACAATTTAAGTGTGAATATTTATAAAAATAAATTAAGGTGTGCATATATTTATTTTAGACCAAGGATGTTTACAATGATCAACAATATTTATAAAAGTAATGGGAACAATAAAGGCAACTTAGGATGGTATATAACATAAGTAGTCAGACTGGTAAATGTGCCAGCTCTTTATCAGTTACAATTCTGTGTGAGATGGACCTGCAAAACAGAGAAACTGTTCTGAACACATGATCATCTACAGCTGTAGGAAGACCAGAGATTACAAATTTATCTTCAGATTCTTGACCCATATCTGCCCCTTATTTCTGTCTACCCAATATTGCCAAATCCTACCAGATATCGGATAGGTTTCAAATCTTGCTTTTACAAATTAGTAGTCATAGAGGTGCACAGCACAGAAAGAGACCATTCGGCAAACAGATATCCTAAATTAATCTAGTCCCATTTACCTGCATTTAACCCATATCCCTCTAAACCCTTCCTATTCATTTACCCATTTGGTCCATCACACACAGAATTGTAACCAAGAATGAGCACCTTTACCAGCCTGACAACTTATATCATATATCTTCCTAAGTTGCCTTTATTGTTCCCATTACTTATACAAATATTGTTCACCATTATAAACATCCTCAGTCTAAAATGAAAGTATGCACACCTTCATTTTATTTTCATCAGTATTCACACTTCAATTTGTATACAGTTCAATTGTGGACAGTCAGAGGTTCTCATAGAACATAACAGCGCAGTACAGGCCCTTGACGTTGTGCCGACCTATCATACCAATCTGAAGCCCATCTAACCTACACTATTCCATGTACATCCATATGCTTGTCCAATGACGACTTAAAGGTACTTAAAGTTGACGAATCTACTACCATTGCAGGCAAAGCATTCCATACCCTTACTACTCTCTGAGTGAAGAAACTACCTCTGACATTTGCCCTATATCTATCACCCCTCAATTTAAAGCTATGCTCCCTCATACTCGCTGTCACCATACTTAGAAAATCTCACTGGATGTTTAAAGTGTGATATTTATAGGAAAGGGGTTCTGTTTCCAGGATGACTAATTTCACCTTAGAAATTCCCAGAAGGCCTCTTTTTTTTTCAAAGACTGCAATTTCTCCACCCATTTGGTCGACAATGCCCTCCAGCTCATCTGCTCCACTTCCTGCACCTCCACCTTTGACCCCTACTCCTCCCATTCCACCAAGGACATGAGGTCCTAGGCTTCCTCCATCGCCAAACCCTAACGACCCGATGCCAGGAGGAAGAACACCTCATATTCCGCTTTGGGACCTGCAACCACATGGGATCAATGTGGATTTCACCATTTTCCTCATTTCCCCTCCCCCCATCTTATCCCAGTCCCAAGCCACCAACTCACCACCGCTCTCTTGACCTGTCCATGGTCTTTCCCATCTATCCGCTCCACCACCACCTCCCTCACCTTCATCTACCTAACAAATTCCCAGCTACCTCCCCCTCAGCCTCACTCCCATCCCATTTACCTCTCAGCCCCCTGACCCTGCAGCCTCATTCCTGATGAACAGCATATGCCAGAAACGTCAATTCTCCTGCTCCTCGGATGCTGCCAGACCTGCTGTGCTTTTCCAGCAACACACTCTCGATTCTGATCTCCAGCATCTGCAGTCCTTATTTTCCCCTTGCCTTTTAAATGTTGTAGTTGTACCAGCCTCCTCCACTCTCTCTGGCAACTCATTCCACATCCGCACCACCATCTGCATGAAAAAGTTGCCCCTTAAGTCCCTTTTATATCTTTACCCTCTCACCCCAAACCTATGCCCTCTAGTTCTGAACTCCCCCACCCCAGGCAATACACCTTGTCTCTCTACCCTATCCATGTCCCTCATGATTTTATAAACCTCTACAAGGTCACTATCAAAGAAACTATGCTGGAATCATACATGATACCACTCTCCACTAGTACCTCTCATACTTACTAATTAAACATCAGCTTTCTTTTCCCATTCACACCCTAAATAACTTAATACATACAATCTCAAAGCGTTATGACCCTTATTGTACTTCCTTAAACTTAAGATCTATCATATTATGATCAAATCCTTTTATTTTCAATGCTTGTTTTTATCAATGTTTGATATAGTTAGCAAGCTCGTGTAGGACAGGTTTGACAACAACAGTATTAGCTTGGAGAGGCCAGTGAGTCGTGCAGTTTCAAGGTACCGATTTCATTGTGTTTACACTAATTTAGTTCAGCTCAGTTAGTATTCTGCTTCAAGTCAATATTGTTTTCGTTAGTGAAAATAGTGGAAAGGCTGAATACTAAAATCAAAAAGAATGATCATAATTCTTTGCAACTAATTGATTTGTGAAAGTGATCCATCAGACAGTGAAATTCTCCAGAAAACTATTGCTTAACAAATACATTTGTGTTTAAAAAAATGCTATTTTTGGTACTGAATAAATTACCGTCAGTTCATTTGGTTGTTCACTGCCAGTAACAGTTGAAGAACGAGGTCGTCGCGTTTGGGCAGCCTGCTGATAAATCATAATTTTTTTATACTTTACCAAATAAAACTTCTGAAGCATAATAAATAGGATGAATTCAGGGCTAAGAATTAAGCATTGATTTTTGAATGGGGAACATTTAAAAACATTAAAAGTAATAGAAATTATCTTTTAAAAAAAGTCTGACAGAAGGAACTTGAACACAATTTCTGTACTTAAGTTTTCATGTCAGTGAACCAGTATCTATTCTAGAATTAAACTTGTAGGAAACTAATTTTCCTACATCGCATTTTTTAAACAGTGGTTCTGTGTCAACTGAGTGTGATGCCACGACAAAAGCTTTATTGACATCTGTGTAATGACATCTGAGTAATGGCATCTAGTCTGAAGTAAATAATGTCGAGCCCAAAGCCACAGTTTAGTATATGCAGATAAAAAAATGAGGATCCTATTTTTATTTTTAAGTGAGATGAACACAAAAATAATACTTGTCAAGCAACTTGCACAATCTCATGGAATATTACACATTTAGGTTTCCTTAAACAGTTGGAAAAATTCCAAATTGTCAGATTATAAATTCAGAAGAGGATCATTAACAATGTGAATCCTGTTAGCCCATAAGTCAACACATGTATAGAATAGGTTATTACATTACTGTATCACTGAATATATGGAGAGTATCTTGCAACAGACAATACCAGGTGATCCCACAACCAACAGATCAGATCTAAGCTCTGCACACAACCAACTGTAAATGATGTTGGATGAATTAACAATTAACATGAGGAGGTGACTTCACAAATATTCCCATCCTCAACAATGGGGTAGCCCATAACACAAGTTCAATAGATAAGGCTGAAGCAATTGCAACAATCTGCAGTCAGAAGCCCAGATGATATATTTCAGCCTCCTCCATAGGTCCACAGAATCATAAATGCCAGTCTTCAAGCAACTCAATTAAAATAACATCAAGAACTGATGAAGAGACTGGACACTGCTAGGCTATGACCCCTGACAACATTATTGAAGACTATGACTCTATGACCCAAAACAAACTGCTTGTTACATCAGCAACCATGGCATCTATCGGATTATATGGAAAATCATGCACATACGTCTTGTTCACAAAAATCCAACCTGGCGAACAACTATCTTATTAATAGAATTTTGATTTTCAGCAATGTGACTGAAGGTGTTGCTATTAAACAGCATTTGCAAATGGATAAACTGCTCACTAAAGATCAGTCTGCAGTCTGCTCGTGCCATTTAGCTCCGGACCACATTATAGCCTCGACCAAAACAGATGAAACGGCTGAACTTCACCAACGAAATGATAGTGACTGCTTTTCATTTTAAGGCAGCATTTACTCAGTGTTGTTACAATCTGGAATCCATGGCTTGGGAGAATGGTGAAGACAGATTCCACAGGACATCTCAAAAGGCAATTTGAAACAAAATACATAAAATTATGAGGGGCATGGATAGGGTGGCAAGTCGGAGTCTTTTTCACAGGGTGGAAATGTCAAATACTGTGGGGAATAGTTTTAAGCTGAAGTTTAAAGATGTGTGAGGCAAGTTTTCTCTTGTTTACACAGAGAGTGGGAGGTGCCTGGAACATATTGTCAAGGCAGGTGGTAGATGCAGGTATGATAACAACATTAACGAAGCATTTAGATAAAAAAAAAATGAACTGACAGGGAATAGAGGGTTACGGAACATGTGCAGGCAAATATGATTAATTTATAATGGGCATCATGGTCGACAGCAGCATCACTTCTTTTCCTGTTTGTTGTATGACCCTGAGTAGACCATTCAGCCCTTCGAGCCTGTTCTGCCTTTCAATATAATCATGGCTGATCATCCAACCCAGTTTACCTTATTTGCACCTTCTCCCATGCTCTTTGATCCCTTTGGCCTAAAGAACGATGCCTACCTTCTTCTTGAAAACATTCAATGTTTTGGTTTCTAATGCTTTCTGTGGTGAAGAATTACACTACTCTTTGGGTGAAGACTTTTCTCACCTCAGTCCGAAATGGACTACTGCATATACCAAACACATGAACCCGGAGTCTGGGTTCCTCAGTCAATATGAACACCCTTATGTTTACCGTCTCTTCTTGTCAAGAATTTTATGGGTTTCTATGAGATTCCTCTTCATTCTTCTAAGGTCCACGAAATCTGTCTGGTATACCATTCTTGCACTCCTGCCAAATCTAGAACATCCTTCCTCAAACATGGAGACAAAAGTTGCACACAGGTGCAGTCTCACCAATTGCACAAATCCTGTATACTTGAATCCTCTCACTACCATGTGCCGTCTTCACCGTCTGCTGCACCTACGTGCTTACTTTCATTGACTGGTGTACAGGGACACCCAGGCCTCAATGCAGCTCCCCCTTTCCCAATCTATTGTCACTCAGTTAATAATCTGCCTCACATTTTCATGGTTTCAATGCTTGAAAGCAAATGTCTCTCTCAGTCAGCTTTGATGGGGAATAGAAACAGAAATAAGCAAGTGTGAAATTTTCTGCCGCTTACTTGCTCTTGTAGTCACAGCATTTATACGGCTAGTCTGGCTCAGTTTTTGGTCAAGACAGTGGAACTAGTGCAATGAGTTGGATGATCACCCACCATTTCTGTGGAGACCAGCTCAGCCTATCAGCCAGCCTTTGGCCACAGAACCTCAGAAATGATATCATGACTTTAGAGAGAGGGCATAACTGCAGGGCTGGAACAAAGCAGGTACCTGGACGTGGCTGCCTATGACAGAAAGTGCAGGCAACTTGCAAGGATCACCCTCTTATAAACACACCCAAAGCAGGTGTCTTGAGCTGCCTTGTCCATGGAGAATTCTTCAATGGTATAGTACCTTGGCAGTTTTTAAATTTGAAATAAGTGTTAAAGCTGTAATAGTAAGTCCCTTATAGTGAAGATGCTCTCTCTTTCCCTCCCCTGTAATAGTAGGCTGCAGCTCCTTCAGGGCTGGAGGGCCTCCAGTTGGTTGTCTAACTTTAAGAGTCCACCTCAAATTATTTTGGTCTTCGCACCACTAAATGGCAACTTCAACAAAATCAATGTCAAGTTACCGCGCTCAAACTGAACAGGACTGAGAGCAAGCTTGATTTCGGGTCCCAACAGAGCCCTGCCCGATATTTCAGATGTAGAAAACACAGAACAATTCAGACTCTCAGTTAACAGCTCCACCACGAAATCTGATGATGACAGATTGACTATTTCAGTGAGTTAGTCTCAATTTAGGGACATTTACATTTATCTTTTGGTTACTGTCTGGCCTCTGCTCATGGAACACCTTTTCTGCTTACAAAATTGAACATGCTATGATTTACAGATTTTATGTTCCAATGCAGAATGTCTCTTGAAAATACATCTGAACATGTTCCTGATCACCTTCTCCAAATTTCCTGATACCTTGGTTTTTCTGTGCTTCATGTTGTTCTGCAGCGTTTAATTTGGCTACAATGCTGTCCCAACTTTCTCTTTTCAATTTCTCACCAACCTCTGAAGCCCCAAAGTCTCCATGGAACAAATCAGTTGCCTCTACTAGCTAAGAATAATTTTCACTCCAGTTTCTATTCATTGTGGAGTCATATGCCATCATGTTCAATCTTTGTTCCAGAACTTCATTTATTTCTGGAGAGCTAACAGTTCAGAGTTTCACAGAAGAAAATTGACTCCAGTGTAACGATTGCCTTTTAAAAATAAATCAATTTTTACAGACAGGAACTTTTACAGCTGTAGTGAGCAGAGATGTCTAGTGGGAGTCCAGCTTCATTAAAGAAAGAATAAGGTATTGCGTAGTCTCCAAAGATAGGCCTTGCAAGAAAATCTCAAAATGAAAACCATTTAGATAGATAGGAGAAAAACTAGAAATTGCAAAACTTATTTACCATTGATGCTTGAGCATGTTCTCCAACACCATCTGTTACACTACAGGAACGTAGCCTCGCAAGAGATTCACCCTGAGAAGTATAACAAAATGTTAAATTTTATGAAGACCAGTTGTTTTTTTCATGAACAACATTGCTGCAGTGGTAACTAATCTACACCTTTTCTTATGCTGTAGTATTGTATTTGATTGCATTAAATACTGCAAATACTGCAGCCACAGGAAGGGTCAGAGAAAATGTTTTTTTGATCTATACATATCTAAATTCCCATCCAGCAATGAACAAAAACTGCAAGCTTTCACTTCTTTTTACTCTACTTCTGTTCAGTATGCAAGCACTATTGAAAATCCATCAAAAATCTTTCTCTAATGACTGAAATTAGATTTGAACGATTTATTAATGTCACCTTTAGTTGAACACTGATGGCACAAAACTAACTCTAGTTACTGATGCAGACTTTTGAGAGTGGTAACACCATACAATCCAATTAATCCGCTTAGAATTAAAAAAAACAATTAACTGATGTGTGGCAACATAAACAACTTTACCTTTCAAAAGCTAAATCAAAATCTAAAGTTCAACAACATTTTTTTAAAAAAATTGTTTTATGAGATTTTCTTTAATAGGTGCTTTGAGCATTCCAAGATGCCAGCTTCATCTGAAGAACACATGCCTGTAAAAGGTACCAAATATTTTCCAAAGCTTCCAAGAAATCCTCAAAGTGAAAACAATGATGATTAGAACACAAACTAAAAATCATTAGAATTCTCATGATGCTTGAGCATTCTCTGCAATTGGTACAGGCATTGGGTATTCTAAAGTGATTCACAATTTTCAAAATCTCAATTTTTCATTAGGTAGTATATGCTACTTGATAGGTGTATTCGTTGAGAAGGTGCATCCTTTCACCAGTCAGTGCAGAAATGCTGACAGCTACGACTCTGTTTGAAGAACTACTATTTGGCCATAGCACTTGAGGATGGCTGAGATTCTGTCCCAACTCAAGGAAAATAAATAATTTGATGGGAAAAAGAGTAGCAGCAGAATGCAAAGAATAGCAATTTTCATTGAACTGGTCTTTGATGAGTGTTAAAAGCCTGAGTAGATGCCCGAGTTGGATAGAACAGGAAAGTTTTACATGGGTTGAGCTGTCCCATTTCAGCTGAGCAGGATAATGGCACAACTGCAGGCAGAAAAACTTGGAGTATGATCATGCAGACTTTAATGGGGCTTCCACACCTGATTTACTTCAGCATTCACAGACTGCCAATGAATGGATGTTAGCATCAAGAAGAACAAAATCTAGTTTGTCTGCTGACATTACAATTATGTTTTACACATGTACGTTTTGGTGAAATGTTGAAGAATGTCTAAAAGTCATGGCATTGTACTCAGCAGGAAGGACTCAGTTATTTTTCAATAATTTAAACTTGATCAAGTCATTTGAAGAACCATTTTCTGCTTTATTGGGATTAATTGTAAAACACTTCTTTCCATACAGAATATGCAAACTACCCAGCTCAAAATTCACTGCTTTATGGTGGTTTGTTGATTCAAATTTAAATAAACTTGGCTGAACAGATGGGAAACTGCTTTAAAGGTAAAATACTTTTTTCCAAAAGACACCCAGTCATGTGTCAAAAAGCTTACTTTTGTAACTTGTGTCGACCATAAGATATAGATGCAGAATTAGGCCATTCGGCCCACTGAGTAATCTCTGCCATTTGATCATGGCTGATTCAATCAGGATGGCACGGTGGTTAGCACTTTGCCTCTCAGTGCCAGGGACATGGGCTTAATTCCAGCTTTGGGTGGCTGTGTGGAGTTTGCATGTTCTCCCCACGTTTGTGTGGGTTCCCACTGGTTGCTTCGATTTCCTCCCACAGTATAAAGATTTGCAGGTTAGGTAGACCAGCCATGCTAACTTGCCCCACAGTGTCCAGGGATATGCAGGCTAGGTGGATTGGCCTTCACTAATGCAGAGTTATGGCAATAGGATAGAATGGTCTTTGGGGGATGGGCTAAATGGTCTCTAACTGCACTGTAGAGATTCTGTGATATATTTCTCAATCCTATTATTCTGCTTTCTCCCCATTACCCTTGATTCCCTTACGAATCACACACCTAGCTATCTCGGTCTTAATGACTTGTCCTCCAATGGACTCCAATGATTAAACATCCTCTGAAAAAATTCCTTCTCCTCATCAGTATAGACTTGGGATCATTATTTTCAGTATGTTGTTTCAGATATTGGAGAGTCCCACATAGTTGTTTTAGCTGAAGGATATTGACAAGTTTTGGAAATGTACAAATTTATCAGGTGGGATATTTGGGATGGTCTTAAATCACTTGGAGGTGACACGACATACTGCAAGTAGATGCTCAAATTGCTCTATTTGTACCATATTATCTTGGTAAGTAAAGAGGGACAATCTGTTATAAAAGGGGTATGATTATGACATTTTAAAGCACAAAACAGAAGATGATACATAGTGATATCAGTAAGATGACCATCACTTTTGAAGAAGTCAATTAGGAACTGAGCATAAAAACATGGACTATTTGTCATTTGGTACACAGAACACCAAAGACAAAAAAAGAGAACTTCAGTCAATAAAACACAACAAAAATAAGGTGCGCAGTCAATCAGAAATGGAAGTTGGTGTCCAAGAGTAGAATGACTTAAAACCACTGGATTTATTGATCATTTTTTTTTGTACCTACGGTAAATATAATAAATTCTGGAATATCTGTCAAAACATACTTGTACCTGAATGGTCACTGTAACTATTCAGGCCCAGCATGGCTTGCTCAACTCTGTCTATGATTGTAATTGACTTCTATCTTACAATTCAAGTTAAACCTCACAAATCAGCAGAAAATTGAAGGAGAAGAAAGTTGGCAAAAAAAAAGCAATGTACCAGGTTTTTATTCGCAGAACTTCAGAGAGTAGCTACAGTGACGTTTTGCTCCACCCTTTAGCTGAAAGCAATTTTGTATACAAAATTGTTAAATGTGAGCTGGTAACAGCAACATAAGAGAGACAGAGCATCGGAGATCCAAGTGAATCAGGCAAACAACAAGGAATTTAATTAGTTCAGAACTTAAGTATCACAAATTAAATGATGGGATCGACTTACAAGGGGGTGAATTCAAAGTCAAAAAGGTACAGAAATTAAGAATGTGAACTTGAGTTTGGATTAAGAGCAGAGAGAGAGAGAGAGAGAGAGAGAGAGAGACAGACAGACAGACAGTAAGGTAGGAAAAGTAAGGAAAACCATCTTTAAATTGGACACTGCTAAAACCTCCCTGAAAAAATTTAAAAATATGAAGGACTGAGAATCGACTCACTAACATTGTCATTTTGTTAGAATGGTACTTACATATAAAATTAGTTGAGAAAAATGCCTGCAATGAACTTAAAAGCAACTTCACAGTAATCATAGGGTAATGTTATTTATGCAAAACTAATGGTGGAGTTGGACAACTAGGACAATAACATTTGTATGAACAAATGTAATCGTTCATCTGCTTCTTGATTGAAGTCGTTGCATGGCAATGTGAAGACAAGCACCCTCAGCCACGTGGTTATTTTAGAAGAAAATTCAAGTCCAATACAGTATTTGGCATATCATACCTCAGCCTCTACTCACCTCCCATATACATATTCTATCAAAAACAGCATGCGGAAATCAATGTTCTAACTTATTTTATTAAGTCCAATGAAGGGGAGTTTTCACACCCCGATTGCTGTTTGTATTAAGATCACAAATGACCAACAACAAATTTGGGGTATGTTTGAGCCATCTACATACATCATTAGATTCAATATGCTAATTTTAAAATTATCACAATAAATAAAAATCATGGTGGTATACTGAAATCTTTTGCTCTGCTTCAAACGACTCTCGGTGTAACACTGACCTACAACCCATCCTACTTCGTATCTTAGGGAACATTTTTTTCTCTCTAGAAAATGGTGATATTAATAGGAGACAGAAATGTCAACAAGAAAAAGTTGAGACATAACAGTTGTATGCCTGTATGTTGAGGTAAATAATGTATTGGCAGTGTGTTCAAGAATGCAAGACTCTTGCGGCTCACAAAACATTTGTGAACAACAAATGTTCCACCTGCAATGCATTGCTACGGCTGACATGATTCCAAACCAACATCACTTAGTCCACTTTTAAGTTAGATGGAAATAATTGCATGAGGCAGCGGTCCTTGTGTGGAGCATGGCATAGAAAATCATGAGACAGAAAGCCCAATTATCTGTTCGTTAAAAGACTGTGGGATGTTATAATAAAAATGATGTGATCCAACAAAAGCAAAATCACAACAAAATAAAATTTAAACAATAATCTTCAATATTATTGTTGAAGCAGTCATACTCACAGTAGGTGGACCAATTTGTTCCCCATTTGACTCCGCAGCAACTTGCAATCTTCTATTGAGCTCATCGGAAAGATCTGGAGGACTGCTGTCGGTTGCACTTGGTGGAGTGGTAGAAGGTGGCAAAGATTGGAAGATTTGATCATTATCAAGAATCAATTCTTCAGAGATGGGTTCCCATGGCTGCACATTAAAACAAATCAGTAACATTTTCTAACAAGAAAGAGTTTAGATTTTCCAAACAGCTTCCTTTGATAACCTAATTTATCCGAACTCAGAGATTTCAAACAATACCCCACTGCATTGATACAAGGTATATATCTGTACACTGGTAGCATTACTCATCAAACAATGGCATCTGTACTCAGTCATTAATGTGACTGAGTGCCATTCTGATTTGAGTATCTATGTTTTCAAAGGTGGGATGAGAATGTCTGAGGGAGCTTTGATTCCCAAATCCATTCAGCCCGAGTTGATCAAAGTGCAACTTTTGGCAGCTCATCAGCAATAGGATAAGGGCATCTTTCTTGCAATGTCTCAAACGTTGTGCCAATTAGTCATCATTACTTAGACCAGACACCATTTTTAATGTGCAATATATATTTACAAAAAAAAAACATTAGCTCCTGAGACATGAGCATTACTGGTAAGGTCAGCATCTGTTGCCCACCCCTCACTGCCTTAGACATGGTGAAGCTGAGCCACCGTCACCTTCTTGACTGCTGCATTACTGTTGGCAGAGACACATCTACAACAGTGTTAGGAAGAGAGTTTCAAGACCTTTAAAACTGTCATGAGATCAGGAGCTGAGTGGCCCTGGCAGAACCCTAACTGAGCTTTAGTGAGCAGGTTAATGCTAAAGCAACCTCTCTATCACTTTACTAATGATCAAGAGGAGTCTAAGGGACTGCAATTGGACTTTTTGTGGACCAGACAGCTGATAGACACAGCAATTTTCCACATTGTCCGTTTTGCATAGATATCAGCTTTATTGTTTGAAACAACCTGATTAGGGGTGCAGCTAGTCTGGGAAAATGTCATCAATTTTATTGCTGCAAGGTTGTTAGGGACTTTGCAGTATCCATGGCTGTGTGACAATGAATCATGATTTTAATAGGATAAGCTGACTAATTTTCACTTAAGCATTTTGCAAACAGTTTGATTACTGTTTAGACTGACTTGCATTTTATCATGTCAGAAGGAAAAAGGAAGCATATGTAAGGTCTAGGAGGATGGGAACTGATGAAACCCTTAAAGTATATAAGGAAAGTAGGGAAGAACTTAAATAAGGAATTAGAAGGACTAAAGAGGGTCATGAAAAGTCATTAGTAAACAGGACTAAGGAGAATCATAAAAAAGGCAAGAGTGTAGCCAGGGAAAGGAAAGGACAATGGAGGAAAGTTATGTGTGATGTCAGACGAGGTAGGTGAGATCCTAAATGAATACTTTGTGTCAGTGTTCACCAAAGAGAAGGAATTGATGGAGAATGATCTCAGAGAAGAGAGTGTCAGGTTTCTAAGCCAAGTTGCTATTAAAAAGGAAGAGGTGCTATCCATCTTAAGAACGTACTAAAGTAGATAAATCCCAGGGACTGATGGAATTTATCCCAGAAGAGTGAGCGAGGCAAGAGAACAAATTGCTGGAGCACTGACAGACATCTCAGTATGCTCTTTAGCCACAGGTGAAGTCTCAGAGGACTGGAGAATAACCAATGTTGTCCCATTGTTTAGAAAGGGTAGCAGGGATAATCCTGGAAATTACAGTCCTCTGAGTCTCATGTTGGTGGAAGGGAAATCATTGAAAAAGATTCTCAGGGACAGGATCTACAGGGAATTTAGAAGCAAATGAACTTATTTGTGATAGATAGCATGGTTCTGTGCAGGGGAAATCATGCCTCACTAAATTGATCAAGTTTTTTGGAGGAGGTGATGTGGGAGAAAATCCGCTTCCCTGTCCACCCACAGCATGGTCACAAAGAGCACAAGGAACCATGTCTGCCTCAGCCACTACAGAAACTACCCAGAGTGCATCAGCCTTGACCAAATAGGCTAAGACACAAGGCAGCAAACAAGAGATGACTCAGGCCACTTCCAGACGGGGGAATACACTTCCTGAGATGGCCCGACAGTAGACTTCCTAGCTGCAGAAGCCCCAGGGACAGCCTCACTCCTCACACATACTGAAACTTCACAAAGGATGCTCAGACTGAAAGGCTGAAAATGTGTTGCTGGTTAAAGCACAGCAGGTCAGGCAGCATCCAAGGAACAGGAAATTCGACGTTTCGGGCCGGAGCCCTTCATCAGGAATGATTCCTGATGAAGGGCTCCGGCCCAAAACGTCGAATTTCCTGTTCCTTGGATGCTGCCTGACCTGCTGTGCTTTAACCAGCAACACATTTTCAGCTCTGATCTCCAGCATCTGCAGACCTCATTTTTTACTCAGACTGAAAGGTACCAAGGTACCTTATTTGCAGATTAACCACAATGGGAACGCATTGATGCCAGGATGAGAAACATTAGCACCTACTCTCCCAGAGAATCGGAATCTCTGAACTCAATCACGGACTGATTGCTGCTACCGGATGGCTGATTGTCCTCCCATTGATTGTATTTTTTCACTCTTGATTGTACTGTAATTCACACAGATTGCTGTACCCTTGTAAAACCACCTTTGCCCACTGCTCGAGAAAGAGAACCCTTGATCCACCTGTACTGACTGTCAGTTCTGTGTCAGCCTCGTCAATTTCTCTTCCAGTGATATCGTTCGTAATAAACAGCTTGTCAATTTCACACGATCTGCGAGTGTGTGGTCTTTGTCTAATTGGGCTCAATTCTCCAACAGCTTGGTGTCAGTCAACAGGCCCTTTTTGCCCAACTGGGTAAGCGAACCTGACTTTTTAAATTGTGCCCAAATTGGAACTGATGACTAGCTTTGCCCAGTGGGCCACACCTACAAAGGGCTGGATGTCTGGGGCAAGTAGCCACATTTCTAATCTAAGGCAGCAGCATTTCAGTACCGAGCTGGTTTACTCGAGAAGCAGGCTGGTGAGCTCCCAAATTGTACCCATCTTGGTAGACGCATCATCCAACTTGAGCTGGAGAGCAGCCGTGTGTCTGATCCAGCCAGGGGAAAAGACGGACCGGCTTGTGTTCCCAGCGAGACAGGAGGAGAGATATTAAGTTCTCGCTTACTAAATCCACAGATTGTGGGAATTGGACAGGGGCCCTGCTGTTTTGTTTATCTGTAATGTTCTTGTCCTGCATTTGCCTCCTCTGTTTGTCCTGTTTGTTTCTGTGCTTGTCAGTGCTGCGGTCTGTTCTCTATTCCCAGCTCGAACCAGAGGTCAATGAGGTTGCAGGACCCCAAACCCTCGAGAGAAGGACTGCCCCAGGGACCATGTCTAACTTGTCCTGATGAGACAGCGATCCGCAGACACAGACTCTCTCAGCAAAGTCATCAGCACCATGGTAACCACTCATGCTGGGAAGGTAAGGTAGGGAATACCCTGTTAATACAAGTCACCAGCCAATATTGTTCAGGAGCATGGCCTGAGTTTAGAGAAATTTAGGGAAGTGGTCAGCTCCCCCCCCACCCCCAAATTAAAATCACAGAGTCCTGAAAACTCTGAAAAGAAAAGAACTCCCCTCCCAGCCTCCCTTCCCTCAGTATCCCACACTTAACTTGGTGCTGAGGAACTTGATCCTGGCAGGGGGTGGGATGAGGTGGCTGTGTTACAGGGCAGAGAGAGTGAGAGAGAGAGTGAGAGAGTGAGAGAGTGAGAGAGTGAGAGAGAGAGAGAGTGTGAGAGAGTGAGAGTGAGAGTGAGAGTGAGAGTGAGACAGAGAGAGAGAGAGAGAGATGGTCCGGCAGCCTGTCACAATTGCTGCTGGTACTCAACCTGGTCCGAGTGCACACATGCAGTTATCCACTGAATCTTGGAGAAATGTTGACTCTGTGTGTTTGAGCTTGCAGGCACACTTGCTTGCTGGTGACTGAGTGTCTGTTTCAATCCCTGTAGCCCAAGATCCAGAGATGACTTGATTTAATTTGCATTTGGTGATCTAGGATGGTTTTTCTTTTAAGGAACAATCGGTGCTTATGAAATGAAAGTTCTGCATAAGTTTTATTAATAAGGTTTTAACGTTCCTGCTCTTCTTACACACAGAATTAACTAAAGTAGATTAAAGCAATCGTACTATAACTAAATTGGCATCAAACTGTTCACCACTTCTCTATCAGAGTTTATGGAAGCATGTTTATTTTAAGTATAATACAATAAAATTCAATGATATGGTATTAACCAGTGTAACTAACATTTCAGCATCCCGGACTGAGGTGCAGAATGATTCTGCACGGGAATAAACGAAACCTTTATATGGCTTAATTAAAACCGGACGAAGGGCTTTTGCCTGAAATGTCGTTTTTCCTGCCCCTCGGATGCTGCCTGACCCGCTGTGCTTTTCCAGCCCCACTCTGATCTAGACTCTGGTTTCCAGCATCTGCAGTCCTCACTTTTGCTTACTATCTGACTTGGTCAACTTCAACATAGGACCCGTCAGTGTCCCCGATACTGCAGTAATTTCTGCTTCATGCCCAGTGGCCCTCCAGGGTCGGCAGACATTGTGCAAGTTGAATACCAGCACCACTACTCCCCTTAGGGTCTCACACTGGAAATCTCAGACACACTACTCCATGCCGTTTCCTGCAGCCCTGGAACCCCCGAGCCTGCCATCTCTAGCTGTGTCTGGTCGAGCTCGCACGCGCTTAAGAGTCCCCACAGTTAAACCGGGGTTAGAATCCCACAGTTAAAATCTAGGTTACAGTCCTAGGGGTGAATTGGGGTTAGAGTCCCCACAGTTAAACTGGGCTTAAAGTCCAACAGTTAAAATCTGGGTCCGAGTCCCAGAGTTAAAAAGGGGTTAGAGTCCTCTAGTGGCGAGATTTGAGGCTCCGGAGTAAAAGAAAAGTTAGAATTTGGTATTTCTTAAAACTGCTGCCTTTTTTCCCCATGCCTTCCCTTAGAAGTACTTTCAGACAACATGGCGTCACTGGGAAAAGGGGGAAAAAGTAGAGCCAGTCTGCTCAGGTCCCGACATTAAAGTGCATTGACTGCTGGGGTAAACTTTGCCCGGGTTTTGTGCTGTGAACTTGACTCTGCGAGTCCTTATTCTGGGGAAGAGGTTTGCTGCGAGGGCTCTCTCTTTTTGTAAGTGTAACCCCTCCACTTTGCACCCCTTGGTCAGGCTGCCATCCCCTTAGTTGAGATTTCCCGATTCAGCCAGGATGAGTTCTGCGTACGCTGCGTTCCCACATCAGTTCAGGCCACTTTCACCACACATAGCCCAGCCACTGCCCCCTCTTATGAGCCAGCCCTCCAGCCTCACTGTGGGCACTGCACTCCAATCATGCAGGCCAAGTGCTGTCTGCCCCACCACACAGTGACGCTCAGGCAGGGAACTGTCCTGCCATCTATACGGCAGTACCCACTGTTGCCAGCAGCAACAGAAAGGATCAAGCCAGTTATTGACTCCCTCCTACAACAAGGCATCCTGGTTCCCACAGCCAGCCCATGCAGTTCCCCCATCCTACCCATCCTAAAACCCAGGAGGCCAGGAAACTGGTGATTTGTCCAAGATCTAAGGGCTTTCAATGCCATTGTTGCTCCCTGCTCCCCATCCTCACTGGGATAAGAGGTTCTTTTTTGGAATGGCAGCCGATGACAAGCGGTGTCCCACAGGGTTCAGAGTTGGGGCTGCAGCTGTTCACGTTATATATTAATGATCTGGATGAAGGGACTGGGGACATTCTAGTGAAGCTTGCCAATGATACAAAGTTAGGTGGACAGGCAGGTAGTACTGAGGAAGTGGGGAGGCTGCAGAAGGATCTAGACAGTTTGGGAGAGTGGTCCAGAAATAGCCGATGAAGTTCAATGTGAGCAAATGCGAGGTCTTGCACTTTGGAAAAAAGAATACAAGCATAGACTACTTTCTAAACGGTGGGAAAATTCATAAAGCCAAAGTACAAAGGAGTGCTAGTCGAGGATTCTCTAAAGGTAAACATGCAGGTTGAATCGGTGATTAAGAAAGTGAATGCAATGTTGTCATTTATCTCAAGAGCGTTGGAATATAAAAGCAGCGATGTGCTACTGAGACTTTATAAAGCTCGGGTTAGGCCCCATTTGGAGTACTGTGTCCAGTTTTGGCCCTCAGGAAGGACATACTGGCACTGGAACGTGTCCAGCGGAGATTCACACGGATGATCCCTGGAATGGTAGGTCTAACATATGAGGAACAGCTGAGGATCCTGGGATTGCACTCACTGGAGTTTAGAAGATTAAGGGGAGACTTAATAGAAACTTACAAGATAATACATGGTTTGGAAAGGGTGGACGCTAGGAAATTGTTTCCGTTAGGCGAGGAGACTAGGACCCCTGGCCACAGCCTTAGAATTAGAGGGGGTCAATTCAGAACAGAAATGTGGAGACATTTCTTCAGCCAGAGAACGGTGGGCCTGTGGAATTCATTGTCGCAGAGTGCAGTGGAGGCCGGGACACTAAATGTCTTCAAGCCAGAGATTGATAAATTTTTGATGTCACAAGGAATTAAGGGCTACGGGGAGAATGCGGGTAAGTGGAGTTGAAATGCCCATCAGCCATGATTGAATGGCAGAGTGGACTCGATGGGCCGAATGGCCTTACTTCCACTCCTACGTCTTATGGTCTTATGCTTCTCTGTAATTGACCTCTGTTCAGCACTTTTCTCCATCAAATTTTCCCGAGAGCCAGTTCTTGTTCGCTTTTATGTACTGCAGCCGCCAATACACGTGGACCTGGCTTCCCCAGGGTACACAGAGAGCCCCACAGTATATGCCGCTACAGTATACTGCACATTTTCCACCCTTCACCTACCATGCCACAGCACCATCCTCCAACACGCTTTGTTACTGGCTTCTACCTCCATTCATTTGTGTATGCAGGACACTGTTGCCTTGCTCTGCTGTCTGGCAGAAGATGGACACAGGGTCTTGGTTGGAAAAATGCAGCTCTGCCAGCACAAAGTTCAGTACTTGGGGTACGACCTCTTGCATGGCCTCAGAGCATTTTCTAAGTAGTGGGTGGCAGCCATTACCCAGTTCCCTCTGCCTGCCACCAGGACTCAGCTGCAAGCTTTCCTGGGAATGATTAACTATTGCAGGCGCTGGATTCCTGACCACCAAGCCAGCGATGCGCCCCTACATGAGACACCCTCACCTAAGCAGCAGCAAAGGAATTTTGGACACCTGAGGTGGAACACGCCTTCATTGACTTAAAACAATGTCGAGTCTCCTCACCTGCTCTGAGGGTCCGGAACTACATGCAGCCATTTTATCCCTATGTGACTGAGACAGAAGGGTTTACATCCAGCACTTTGACTCAGCCTCATGAGGACTGATTGCTTTTTACTCTGTCCAGTTGTCACCATTTGTAACGGGAACACCGGCACGTTTGAGGGATCTGGCAACCACCACATTAACCGTGGAAATCGCCACCCCCATTGTGCTGGATTATCCTGCACTGTTCTGGTCCCCCATTCGGTCTCCCTGCTGCTCAATTCAGCAGCAATGCAACATTTTACCGCCGCCCAGAGAATTGGTTATGAGGTCACATTACTATCCAAGGCCAACCGTTCCCTATGGTGCGTCCCTGCTTTGAATCCCACTACCTTCCTTCCCCTCACCCAGAACACCTCTGCAAATGACAATGCAGACCTCAGACAGCAGGTTATTACCCCCATGCGCTGACCTCTCTGAGAGGCCACTCGATAACCCTGACCTTATTGTTTGTTTACAGATGGGTCCTCCTTTGGACCCATGGACCAATGTACATTGGCAGGCTATGCTATCTGCACCCCTATCAGCCGCGCCTAGTGGAAGGGACATTTGCACAAGCTGTGGAGCTATTCGCCCTCACATGAGCTTGCGTCATTGCAACAGGGCAGCACAGCCAACATTTATCCAGACTCCAGATATGCTTTTGGAATGATCTGGAGAGAGAGAGGGCTCATCATTTCAGTAGGGAAGCCACTGCAATACACCATGCTGATTGCCTCCAGGAGGTTGGCAATCCCACATGCTATCGCTGTAACTGCGCTGCCCATACTGTGGCCAGTGACCCTGTCACCCACAGAAATACATCTGCTGACACAGCAGCTGGAGAAGTTGTGTTGCACTCCGCCACGTACATCCTGCAGACTACCGAAATGGCAAAAGCCCCAGAATCCACCACCTCCATGGTAGCAGTGCGAGCTGTTCACGATGCTGCTCCATGAGAGGAGAAGGAAAGCTGAGCCTGTCTTGGAGCTAAACAGTCACCTTCCTTACAGCTGCTTGTCCACCCCAAAGGCCACAGTATCTGTCCACGAGCCTACCTGCAAGCATTGGTCCTAGCAGCCCATGCCATCGGCCACACAGGCAAGAGAAGGATGATACACGCGGTCAAGCAATCTTGGTATGCACCGGGATTCACTGCCGGTGCCCAAGCCATGCTAACATGGTGCTTTATTTGTCTGCAAACAATGCAGGGAAGCCTGTGGCTAGGCATGACCAGTGACCTGTCCCTGAGGGATCCTTCACCCACTTACAGATTGACTTTGCCCAAAACCAGGGTTCAAATACATCCTCGTCATTATTGACATGTTTTCAAAATGGGTGGAAGCATTCTTTACAAGAAGGATGCTGCATGAACAGTGGTCTAAAGTCTCCTACGAGATGTCATTCCCAGATTTGGGGTCCTGGGGAACATCGAGATGGACAGGGGGATCCACTTTATGGCAAAACTGACTACCGGCATTGGTGAAGCGCTGGGAATGCCGTAGAGGCACCAGATTCCCCACCAGCCCCAGTTATCCAGAATGGTGGAAGGGATGAATGGCACACTCAAAACCACCCCCACCAAAATCACCCAAGACACGGGACTGACCTGGCCAGATGCCTTGCCACTGGTTCTCTGCACTATACGTGGTCAGGTGAACCACACCACCGGGCTCACCCCTTTTGAGGGGCTTATGGGCGACACATGTCCACAACTACCAGGCCCCCAAAACTGTCAATCATTGACACAGCACTGCTCCTGACACGGGGGGCTCTGCTGGATTTGGTCCAGGTCCTCAGCAAAATAATTTAAATCAGGATTTGGTAAAAGTGGCATTGCCCACACCCCATTGAGAGCCAATTCATCCTTTCCAACCTGGGCACCATGTTATGACAAAATCACTGGAAAGGCCCATTCCTGGTTCTCTTGACAACCCGGACAGCTGTCAAGCTGGAAGGAAGACCAGTGGGGACACATGCAACCCGCTGCAAGAGAGCTCTGCCCCCACAGGATGACAATCCAGAAGGGCAACAAATAACATCTTCAACAGTGAGGAAGGATCCAGCTACTCGCCACAGTCATCGTCATCATCTCCCTTACACTGACCATTACACCAGGGATCACTGGGGAAAGGGCACATGTGGCGAGGCACCTACCTGGTTGGGAGTTGCGGATTAACACATGGACTATGTCTGTGCCCACTGAGTCAAACAGACCCGCCTGCTGAGTCTGCCCTTGTGTCCCCGCCCACGGAGGCATTCCCCTGAGATCTGTTCCCTTTAACACCTCAGACATGGCTGAATGGTGGCTGGAACGGGACAGGTCCCGAGGTCATCACACCAGCATACCGCTGTAAATGACCAGCTACAAGGGTAATGCCCCAGCCTGCTGGATGTCTGTGGGGGACCAGTTAGATAAATTTAAACGTTGGTTCTACCCGACATAAACCTCCCCCATGAACCCCTGGCCCTGCTCCTTACTGACACTACTGGACAGGGGCCACCCATGGGGTCTATCTCCGTCTGGATGGGAGGCTGGCTGGAGCCAGTGCACCAACTATCCCTCCGATTCCAAACCCCCACCAACTAAGCCCCCTGGCTCCGGCTGCAATGCTCCCTTTTCATCACTCCCTTAAAACAAAAAAAAAGGGAATTATGGGAGAAAATCCACTTCCCTGTCCACCCACAGTATGGCTACAAAGAGCACAAAGATCCATGTCTGCCTAAGCCACAAGAAAAATAACCAGAGTGCCTCAGCCTTGACCAAACAGGCTAACTAAGACACAAGGCAGCCAACAGGAGATGACTCAAGCAACTTCCAGACCGGGGAATACACTTCCTGAGACAGCCTGACAATAGACGTCCTAACACTCAGTAAGCAAAATTGCTCCCGAAGCCCCGAGGACAGCCTCACCCCTCGTGGAGGGCTATAATTAGTGGTACTCCACAGGGATCAGTGCTGGAACCTCTGATCTACACAAATTATTTGGAGGAAAGTGTAGTTGGCTTAATTACTAAGTTTGCAGATGACACAAAGACTAGTGGAGTTGCAGATAGGTGAGGAGGATTGTCAGTGGCAAAACAGAATATAGACCAGTTGGGCAGAAAAATGGCAGATTGAGTTTAATCCAGATAAATGTGAGGTGATGCATTTTGGAAGGTCAAATACAAGTGGAAATTATACAGGGAATGGCACAACCTTTAGGAGTATTGATATGCAGAGGGATCTGGGAGTACAGGACCACAGAGCACTGAAGGTGGTAGCGCAGGTAGATAAGGTAGTAAAAAAGGCTTAAGGCATGCTTACCTTTATTGGAAGGGGCATTATACATAAGGATAGACAAGTTTTGCTACAGCTTTATAGAACTTTAGTTAGGCCACACTTGGAATGGTGCATATAGTTCTGATTAGCACACTATCAGAAGGATGTGGATGCTTTGGAGAGGATAGAGAAAAGGTTTACCAGAATGTTGCCTGTTATGGGGGATTTTAGCTATGAAGAAAGGTTGGATAGGCTGGGTTGTTTTCACTGCAATGCAGGAGGTTGAGGGGTGCCCTGTTAGAAGATAAGATTGTGAATGGCAACGGAGAGAGTGGAAAGAATGAGGTTTTTTCTCCACGGTGGAGGGGAATTACTAGGGGACACAGATGCAAGGTGGGGTGGGGAGGGGTGTTGTTTAAATCAGATGTGAGAGGCAAGTTTTTTGCAAAGGGTGGTGAGTGCCTGGAACATGCAGTCAGAGATGGCGGTAAACACAGACACAATAGCAGCATTCAAGTAGCACCTGGACGAATACATGAATAGGAAGGGAATAGAGGGATACAGATCCTGTAAGTGAAGGCTGTTTTAGGATGGAAGGGCAATATGTGGCAACACAGTCTTGGAGGGCCGAAGGGCCTGTTCCTTTGCTGTATTGTTCTTCTTTGTACTATCAGAAACCCAAGTGGTCTTTAGGTCCTGACTTACAACTACTCAGTTAGTTAGAATTTAATTTGACCTCTGGCAAGAATTTATGTTATAAATAATTTATTATGGGACAATTTATAAATAATCATCCTCTATTTTGCATTTCAATCTATCAGATTTGTAAACCTCTTCCACATAATGTACTCTTTATTCCCAATTCCTTATCCCATTTATTCACGTCACGTTTTCTGCATTTACACCAACGTCTCATGTCTGAATAGATTACTTGCATATGCCTTCAGTACTATTAAACTTCAAGGCACCATGTGTATGCTCTCTCTTCCATTGTGACTACCGTTATGCACGCTCAGATATGTGGTAATAATCTGTATTGGAAAATATACTTGATTTTAAACATGCATTGATCCTTTCCAAAATTGTGCCAAATACACACTTTATTTTCCTTTCACTACTCCTCACCTAAGCAAAGATCAGAGAAAGTGCAACAAATTTGACAGCTGTTTTACAGTGCTGACACAGATACGTTGGATCACAAGTACCCCTTACAGACTTTGAAAATAAATCCCAAAACATTGGTGCAAAGGCCTGGGTTGCTTCACACTGATGTCACGCTGTTCATTAGTTTTAATGACATGAACATACAAGAGTAGGATCCATTCTGATCTTTTGTGGACTCTTGCCATTCTGCATTCCTTAGTGAAGATTAACTGTGGACAGCATCACATTATCTGCTTAGGGGCCCTGCTGCCTTCCAGATTCAACATAAAGTTCAAATAACTTTCAGGCCTGAGCACTTTCTCCAAATCCCTAGGCCTTATCATCACATGGCTGCTTCCCACTGTCAGCTACGAACGGTCCCCATTAACAGCTACTGATCTCCCAGTCCAGGCTGACCTTCATCTATTTTTTTTTAGTCTGCCTAACTGTTGTTCTCTCTCTGGTTTAAATCTCCAGCTACCATTTACTCCACCCTGCTCCCCCCACTCTACTTTCAGTATACATACACGCCAATCTTTTCCGAGCTACCATCAGTTGTGAAGGAGAATCACCGGACCCAAACCTGCAGCCAGGTGGGCAGGAGGAATAATGGCTATCAGACAGGTTAAAAACTATAATCAAACGTGCTGGGAACTTTGGTCAAACTTGTTTAAAGTCTGACCTTGGCTAAAACTGCAGTGAGGACATGTTGTGACCTGAAAGCTAAGACTTGAACTTTGCTTTGTTGATCAAATAGGCAAGGTTTCATAGTGGTCTGCCGGATAGTGTGGCACTTTATTATCTTATATGGAACATGACTTATGACTAATCATGACTTGGTATTAAGATGTGGGAACTGCTTGTCAATAAGCTCCATCGATTGGGATCAAACATTGTGGCCATGTTTGGTCAGTTCATTGGCTGAGTGCCAGAGAAGTTTCTGGAAAACGAACATACTTTGAGATACAAGCTCCAAGCACAAAGGATTTGGTAGGTGTAAGCCCTTGAGACCAATTTGAGAAGCATGTGCCTTGAACCTATCTTCGAAGAAACAAAAGGATCATGAGGTAAGATCTACACAAAAACGAAAGTTAGCTGCTTCACTCAAATTTGGCTGGCATTTGTTTCAAGCTAAAATTACAAAGTTAGAGTTAAATGTAAATAAGTTAAAGAAAAGAATGAAATCAACCGAAGTGAGTTAGAGTTGAAGTTAAATTAGATGAAGTAAAAAGTAAATGTTGTACTAAATGCTTTACATTGATTACTGGTAACTAAAGACTTAAATAAAGAAGAAGGGTTTATTTGACTAAAGTCTGAGTCAACTCCAAGTCCTTTGCCAGTCACAGGGAAAAACGTTTGAGTATTCCTTTCAGGTAACAAAGCTCTGCTTTCTCTCCACAGATACTGCCAGACCTGCTGAGATTTTACAGCTATTTGTTTTCATTTCTGACTTCCAGAATCTGCAGTTCTTTGCTTTTTTTTTTGAAAAGACTGTGGACTTTGTAGCTTTTTCAAAACATGCGAAGGGTTTTGAAAAATGTCAATAAGGAGAAATTGTTTTCAGTAGCCTGTGTCTAACAAGACAAAACATATTAAACGCTGAAGAACCCAAGGCAAAATGAGGAGGAATGCTGCAAGATGCTATGATTTAAAAGGTACTGCCTGAAAGGTGATGAGAAGAGTCAAAGGTAACTTTCAAAAGGAAATTGGGTGAATCCTTGAATAGGAGAAGTTTTCCACAAAATGGACAAAGAGCATAGGTAGGACAAATGGAATAGTTTCTTCAAATAATTTGTACAGACACTAAATGGAATAGCCACCATATGTTCTATAGAATCATGCAGAACAGATGGTGGCTACTCCATTTAGTATCTGCACTATTAGTTATAGAATGATGCAGACAATAGACAATAGGCGCAGGACTCGGCCGTTCAGCCCTTTGATCCAGCACCACCATTCATTGCGATCATGGTTGACCATGGTTGATCATCCATAATCAATATCCTGTTCCTACCTTATTCCCATAACCCTTGATTCTACAATCCTTTAGAGCTCTATCCAACTCTTTCTTTAAAGTATCCAGAGACTTGGCCTCCACTATCCTCTGGGGCACAGCATTCCATTTATCCACCACTCTCTGGGTGAAAAAGTTTCTCCTCAACTCTGTTCTAAATGGCCTACCCCTTATTTTTAAACGGTGTCCTCTGTATTTCAGCCACATGGAATTTCTTTTATTCTTAGCTAGGAATTCTAGCTGAGCAAGAATCCTGCTTATTCAGGTAAAACTCTCTTCTTGAGTGTCTTCTCTTCCCTAACATCTCACTTTCTTTTGCTTAGAAACTGTAATTTGGTTTCTGTTGTATGACCTGTCATTGTCTAGAATTTCTCATTTTAGTTTTATCCCAGATTCTCACTGTCCTTAATGTTTTCATCTCCTTGCTGGTACATTCAATCAAATGCTATCTTGATTTTGAGAAAGGCCTGACCTGCAAACCCATGGCCCACCGATGACCTATAGCAGCCATGTGGCCTAAAAACAGGTTGTTGATTAGGCACACCATCCTTTCAAAGTCCACGTCTTCCCGAGATGGAACCATTTTGCTGTTTCTTCATCGATGCTGGGTTAAAGTCCCGGAGTCCCCTTTTGAATGTTACAATGGATCTTCCAAGGATAAGCGTGTGAAGGTATTAAAAATAAAACCTAATATTTAGAGTTGAATAAAAAGTTTTTCTAACCTTTTTTGGACATACTAGGTTTCATCATGATCTTAAAGACTCAGAGAGAACAAAGAGGAGCCATCCTGCTATGATTCACACGGTATTGTGATGCATGCTTAATACAATCACATTGCAAAGGATTCCCTTTCCTCAGATTGGTTTCCCTTCATTTCAAAATTGGTATTCCACCAAATTGCCATCCCATCTCCAAAGTTTTCAAATTCCAGTTTCACACCCATTACCTTACCTCACTAAAATCGATTTGTCTCTGTTGGGAATCATTCTCTCATGAGTATGATTTTGCACACAGAAAATTCCGAGTCCTCTTCTACTTAACATCAAAGATTCAGTGCCCGAACATGTAGATTAGATTAGATTCCCTACAGTCTGGAAACAGGTCCTTCAGCCCAACAAGTCCACACCGACCCTCTGACACATTTCCCTCTGACTAATGCAGTTAACACTATGGCAATTTAGCATGGCCAATTCACCTGACCAGCACATCTCTGGACTGTGGGAGGAAACCGGAGCACCCAGAGGAAACTCACACAGGCACAGGGAGAAAGTGCAAACTCCACACAGATAGTTACCCGAGGCAGGAATCGAACCTGGGTCCCTTGTGCTGTGAAGCAACAGTGCTAACCACTGAGCCACCGTGCCGCCCCATAGCAATAATACCACTAGGCCATTGCCTCTCCCAATCCAATCTTCCTTTCATTTCCACACAATGCATGGATTAGGAGTTCTAGTTGGGCAGTACCTGCCCTGATGTCTCTTTGGTTAGTACCACAAATCAAGTCCTTTGAATGTGCATTTAATATTAGGTTACATTGATTGCACATGCACAAAGTTAGAAAATGCTTTTTGATTACTTACATCACCACTATCCCGATTTTCTGTAGTTTCCAAATCTTCACTAATATGTCGACGAGATCGAAACACTCGGTGAGCTTCTTGGTGGATCTGCCGAATGTTGGTATCGGACTCATTTTCCACATCTCTGCAAAGCACAGGAAATAATTTATTCTTACCTAATCAAGTGCATGGGACAAAATACTAGCTTTGTCAGTGAGGTGCACATTCCATGAGTGAATTTAAATTACAAAAAAAACTTGAACCATATTGCGCAAGAGCTCAAGAAAGAGCAGGTTAACTCTCGAGTAGGTGATAATGATGAGGCTATCATCATTTATTCTGACAACAAATTAAATCAGCTTGTAACAAAACCAGAAGATGCTGGCAAAACTCAGCAGGTCTGGCAGCATCTGTGGGGAGAAAAACAGGGTTAATGTCAACTCCGCGTTCTCCCCACTGAAGCTGCAAGGCCCATTGAGTTGCACCAGCAATTTCGATTTTGTTTCAGTTCTCCAACAATAGCAATTCCTCATTTTAAGTCAGCTTGTAATTACAGTACTGGGGTTGGGACATGTGCAGTTAAAATCTAGAAGCTGCTGTCAGAGATATCCTGGAACTCCACAGCTTGCACTGGAATAGGCCTCATCAATAAACTGCGTACTGTAATCAATGCAAAAAATACTAAATTGTGGTATTGTCAATTTGTTCCACATTGAACATTGCGAAAAAAAAAGTTAGACACGCTCAAGAGAAAGTGAATTTTTATTGACTTGAAAAACTAGTGCTGACTCATCCAGAAAACTTGATTTTACATTTAGAGTTTCTTTCTGTTGGATGTCAATTTTATTTTTATTCACTCACAAGGTGTGTCCCTGCTAAGGCAAGAATTTGCTGTTGATCTCCAATAGTCCTTGAGAAGGTAGTGGAGAAGCACTTTTTTTGTCAAACTACTACAGTCATAGAATCATGTAGTACAGCAGAAGTCCTTTAGCCTATCAAATCTGTATACCAAAAACATTCAACTTCCCTACACTACCACAGTCCTTTCGGTTGAGGTACTTTGACTCTGATGTTTACAGCTCAGAAGGAAGTCATTTGGCCCATCATGTCCACACTAGTCAAAAATGATCTGCCTGCATTAATTCCATTTTTGAGTTTTGGAACCATGGCAATAGCTGATTATTTAAATACTTGAATGTAATGAGAGTTTTTGATTCAACTACTTTCCAGACAGTGAGTTTGTACTTTTGTTTTTAAGTCCCCTACCCTGCACTTTTTATGCTCGAATATGGGCTCTCCCATATAGACCAATGATATCTTCCATCAGCTCTTTTTTTTAAAATTTAACCCTAACCTTTATGTTATCCTGGGTTCTTGGGCTAACTTCCAAATATTAGGACCATCATTGTCCCCTTCCTTGTTTGCCTTTCTATGGACTAGTTAAACAAGTTCTCCTGTATGCAGCTGAGCAACTCTGCTCTTGCCCTAGCTTGCACATTAAAACTTTCCCAGTTAATATACAGGTAATTAAAGTCCTCTACTATTAATGCTTAATTATTCTTAGACATCTCTAAAATGTAACGTCATATTTGATCCTGTGGTCTTGATTGTTTGGGGGGCCAACACAACACTCAAAAGCATATTTGCCCTTTTGTGTTTTTTTATTTCTATCAATAGGGCCTCATATGGTGATTCTTTCAAAATATCCCTCCTTGCTGCTATAATCGATTGCTTGATCAATATTGTAAATCCCACCCTCTTCTACCCCACTTCCTAACTCTTCTGAATACCCTATAACCAGCAAAGTTGAGCTGCCATACCTGTCCATGTTTCAGTGAAGTCTTGGCCATAGCTATGATACCATGCTCCCAAGTGTCTATCTGTGGCCCCAACTCATTGATATTATTCCCTGGGATCCTTGCATTATGTTTCCTCTGCCTTCTAGACTCATTCATTTTAATATCAAATTCCACCTCCTTTTCTCTCCACTCTGAACTAAATTGTCAGGAACCCAGGCCCCTGCCAATTTTGTTTAACTCCATCACTGACAGCATCAGCCAAAGCTTCCCGCAAGGATATTGGTACCACTCCTGTTCAGATGTAACTGTCCAAATTGTACAGATCCCTTTCTTCACAGAAACGGTCCCAATGCCTCTGGAAACTAGCCCTCTAACCTGCACCATCTCTCCAGCCATGTTATCAAATGCTCTACACTCACTAATTTGTAGCATCAGGAATAATATGGAAATCGTTATTTTGAAGTCCTGGTTTACAATTTCCTATTCAGTTCCCTAAAGTTTGCTTGCAGAATCTGTAAAAGCTCCTGTTTATTCTACTCACTAATGTATGCCCCTCCAGACTTCGTTATCCCTGATCAGCTGGACCATTCACCAGGCCAAGGTTTGCATTCAGGGTATTCCTTCATGACCTAGCTGGCCCTCTTCTTCTGGGGGTCATCAAGCCCCTCGTTGCCTTAACTTCTTGAAGCTGTGTGGTGAACATCTTTTCACAGAAACACTACAGTGTGGAAACAGGCTATTCAGCCCAACAGGTTCACACTGCCCCTCTGATGAATAACCCACCCACAGACCCATTTCCCTACCCTATGATCCTATATTTACCTCTGACTAATGCATCTAACTTACAAATCCTTGAACACTGTGGGCAATTTTAATCTTGCCCTAACCTGCACATCTTTGGACTGAGAGAAGAAACTGGACCACCCAGAGGAAACCCACGCAGACACTGGGAGAATGTGCAAACTCCAAGTTGCCTGAGGCTGGAATTGAACTGAGTCCCTGTGCTGTGAAGCAGCAGTGCTAACCACTGAGCCACCGTACCACACAGCAAGGTAAAATGTCCCTTCTATGAACTCCTTCGCCTCATGAATGCACTATAGTGCCCTCCCACCCCCACCGACTGCACTGAGACAAAGGGGAATCCAGGATTTTGACCTAGCATTGATGAAGTAACACCAACATTGTGTCAAGTTAAGAACAGGAACAGGAGTAGACCATTCAGTTCTTTGAGCCTACCCCACCACTGAATAAGATCATGGCTGATCTGATTGTAAATTCACACACCCATGATAACTTTTCAACCCCATGCTTAACAAGAATCGATCTACCTTTGTTTTTAAAATCAAGAACTCTGCTCTGATTATTTTCTTAGAAAGTTCAATTGGTGGAGGGATTGAATGTTCAAAGAGTTGGATGGAATGACAAATACCTGGTTGCTTTGTTCTGAATGGTATCCAGTTTCCAGAGGATGTTGAAGATGCACAGATCCAGCTAATTGGAATTATTCTATTATGCAGGTGTTATCAGCAAAGGCAACTCACTGAAACTTAAAATGAGGTGATTTCATTAAACATACAAAAGGTTCTTATGGGCTTGACAGGGTAAATGCTGAGAGAGCATTGCCCCTCATGGGAGAGTCTAGGACCAGAGGGCATCATCTCAGAATAAAGGGACAGCAGTTTAAGACTGAGATGAGGAGGAATTTCCTCTGAGGGTTGACAGCCTTTGGAACTCCTTGCCACAGAGAGCGATGGGGTCCTTGTATATATTTAAGGCTGAGATGACCAAGTTCTCAATCAGTAGGGGAAATCGAGGGTTAATGGGAAAGGTCAACAAAGTGGACGCGAGGCATGTTGTTAGATCACCATGACACCAATGAATGGTAGAGTAGGCTTGAGGGACCAAATGGCCTACTCCTGTTCCTATTTGTTATGATCTTATGTTCTTGATCTGCACCACGCAGATGGTGTCAAGGCTTTGGGTAGTCTCAGAGTGTGTTTCCCTTTATAGTTAGCAATTCAACCAACTCAGTTTAAATTCTGCAATCTGATTAGTAAGAATTCTCACTGTCGAACCTCTGACACAACACCAAAGATCCTCTGTAAAGGATGCTGTGTTACACCCGGCACCAAATTACTGCTAGTCTCCATGTAGAATCCCACAATGTTGCATTTGTCAGTAAGCTTTACTTTCTCTGCTGAGTACAATCGCCAAGCCATTGTCACTTAAATGGATTGAGTCATCAAATACTTTTAGAACAAAGTAAGCTCAAACAGACGATAGACAACTTACACTAAACTTGGTCGCTGCCACTGTGTAGTTCTGTTATTGTGATTCACATAGTATGTCCGACCCAAGTTGTCAGTCTTCTCTTCCCAGCCAGGCGGCAGTGGTGGTAGCGGTTGCTCGCGTTGTGTACCTGAATCATTGGGGTCAACCATATCCCAGGCACGCTTAACAGCATTGAAAAGAAAATGGAAAGTATTAATGAACCAATACAAGAGTAATATTGCAGCATTTCTGTGGTGGGAATAAGAGAGTTCCTACTGAATTCTCTCTTTTGATGGACTTAAGAAGTTGGAGAAGTACAAGACAGAGAAAAGAATCTGTGATTGACTGGGACGTTGTCAAGGCTGGAGAGTTTCATTTATGAAGAGAGATTGGACAGCTTGGGGTAATTTTCCTCAGAGTAGACAAGATTGAGAAGAGACATGATTGAGATATATAAGATTATGTGGAGCACAGATAAGGTATGCAGGAAGAAACCTGCCCTGTTGAATGAGGGATCAATGACAAGATGTATGGCAATTGATGAAGGTTTAGTGAGGAGAGAAAAAAAAACTTTTTTATTCAGAGGATGAGAATTTGGAACTCCCTGAATGTGGAAGGTGGCACAGACAGAAACATTGAAGTAGTATTTGGTTTCCCCAAAGTAGTAGTATGGCACGGTGGCTCAGTGGTTAGTACTACTGCCTCACAGCACCAGGGACCACAGTTCGATTCCAGCCTTGGGCGATTGTCCGTGTGTAGTTTGCACATTCTTCCTGTGTCTGCATGGGTTTCCTTTAAAGTCCAAAGATGTGCAGGCCAGGTGAATTGGGCATGGTGTTAGGTTAGGTGCATTAGTCAGGGCAAATACAGCACAATAGGGTAGGGGAATGGGTCAATGTGGGCCAAGTGGCCTGTTTCTACACCGTAGGGGCTCTATGATTTAGGTATGTAGTTGCGTGCCATTAAGGGACAAAGTGTTGGTAAGTGGGATTATAATAGTTCCATTAGAATGATTTGTTCTTGGTCATAAAACTGTAACGGGTTATAATCTCCTTTAGAAAACCCTCAATACTCATTTATTTGAAATCAAGACTAATTGCATGATTGTCCACCTGCAGGACATTGTGAACGCATGCATAGGAATAGTTCTACCACTCCATTTGATCGTGGCATATCCGTATAGCAATTCCATTTATCTTGCTCCATTTCCGAAGAAACTTTAACCTCATGTACTATCAGTCACCACCTTCGATAGTAATATCAATTTAAATTTTGAGAGCCAGGCTCCAGATTTCAATTTCCTTTTAATGTGTAGAAGTACCACCTGACATAATTTCCCAATCACCAAGCTGTAATATCAAGAGTTTTCATTCTGCACAGTCTCCCACTGGTTAATCAGTATTTTTTTCTCAGACCTTCAAAACAATGGAAAGCTTACCTTGTTTAGTTTTTTTTTCTCTACATACTTTGGGTTATTGAAATGCAAGTGTATTATAATTTAAGACTATAAATCATGAATGGCTTTGCATTTTTAAAAAATAGTATGTTACAATACATGGTTCATCACCTTATTTTCACCACAAAGTATCGAGAAAAACCACTGCTCTCCGAGTGTACAGAGGTAACCAGTCATCCCTATATACAATGAGCTAGCCCACCTGGAATTTTAAGCTGTGACGAATGAACAGTCATTTCTATGACTCAGATCGAGTGTAAGAAGAAAAGCATACTTCCGAGTAATTTGGCTCTGTTAAATAGCTATCTATTTCTGATAATGAGCATTGCATATTTACATTAATAGTGTATAGCTGAGATAGAAACTGAATCAGAGTTCAAAAGAAACCATGAGTAAGATCACAAAGCTTTGTGGCTTACATCTGAAATACCAATCACATAAATACAGCTACGTGCACTGCATATCCATTAAGCAACAAACTCCACACAGTTTACACAAAATCTTGCTGATTTCTTTAATTCCCTATGAAAAGAAAGTTCTCTGACCTCAATAGGCAATTACACAATTTTCCAAAATATTTAGCTAAAACATACAACTTCCACTATATCTGATGCTTTCTGCAACCCCAGTCATGAGAGAAAACACAATGACTCAGAAGGCAGTCAACAGACCTTCTATTATTCTCTCACCTATCAATTCCCTTACCAAAACCAAAATTATTCTGAAGTTTTCTTTTAACAGAAATAATTAAGGCAGTGAGACTTACCTGGTGGAAAAAAAAATGAAATCAATCATAATTCTTCTTCAGCAAGTTGAGTGCTTTTAATTGTACTATATAATTCACATGTGCAAAAACCTACTGTCAACAAGTAATTGAATAAATTTCACAATTCCCAGATTTATACCTCAGATTCTTCTCTCTGTTCGGGTGTCTCTTCTGGTCCACCATTCCTTGGCAAGTAGGCCATCTTCAATCGCAGAAATCCTTTAACTCGGGATTTATGACTGGAAATGTAAAATTAAAATAAGTTTAATGCAAAATGAAATTGCTCTCATGACCTTTTGAAATGGTTTCAGCCTATATAATGATGACACTGAAAATTCTGTGCCAAAAACTACATCCCTTTTCTTTTCAAATTCAAACAAGATGAATAGAAAAGGTGAATTATTCTGAATGAACGAATATACAATGTACATTAGTAATTTATGATGTGAATGAAAAATTCTTATCAGTATTAACTTCCAACATTTAAACTAACAGTGGGATGATGTAATTTTAAGTCCAAAACATGAGAAGAAAAAGTAGATCAAATACAAATTTGCATTGTCTTAATCTGAAATATTTTATCAGTATGCTTAAACTGGAACATTCATGTAATTAATTAGCACATTCTTGCATATTTGAAACAATTTCCTAATACCAGAGGCCACTCTGGTCACATTTTATTTCCAAAATTACATGCTAACGAAGTCAGTTATGATAGAATTGTGTCATTCTACATGCTTCGTTATGTTTATCCAGTCTATAAGTGATCCATATAGACATTAACATAGAACATAGAAATGTACAGCACAGAACAGGCCCTTGGGCCCATGATGTTGTGCTAAGATTTAATCCTAATGTAAAATATAGTAACAACTTACGCATCCCTCAACTTACTGCTAGCCATGTGCATGACCAGCAGTCGCTTAAATGTCCCCAGTGACTCTGCTTCTACCACCACAGCTGGTAACGCATTCTATGCATTCACAACTTTGTGTAAAAAACCTAATCTCTGACGTCTCCCTTAAACCTTCATCCTAATATCTTCAAACTATGACTTCACGTACCAGTCAACCCTGCACTGGGAAAAAGTCTCTGGCTAAGATTCTAGGTTTCCAGCTTCTTCTGTACTCAGTTCTTGATCTCAGATATCAACTTAAGAAAAACTCAGAACCAGTGAAATGTGTACATTTCTAGCACTAAAGGCAATTTTTCAATCCCTTCGTGATTCTTCTGGCTCTTAGCCAAAACAGTATTAAACTCATCTTTCTGCCCTGCATTTTGCCAGATATCTTGATTTCCAATACTTTGAAAAAAAAGGCAATTTCTATCTCAACAACTCCCTCCGGCAAAGCATACAATGTTGCAACAGCTGTGAAGATATTTCAACATTCATCTCTGGTCATCTTTGGTCAATGTTAAGTTTAAAATCTCTCATAACTGACTCCTCAGAGGAGAAAAAAAATCTCTTAAACCTACCAAACTTCTGAACAATTATTAAAACCTCCACAAAATCCCCCAAGCCTTATCCTCTCCACTGCAATTTGCCTCATAATTAAGTATAGCTACTCATCCTTCGTGCGAGTGTGCACTGTATGACTTTAATGTCCTTTTAATAAAGCATCAGTTAGCACTAATCTCATCAGGTATTATCAATAATGTTTACCATGAAATGAGTCAATATCAATACAAACAGAAAATTGTGAGAAGATCTGATATTATTTGACTTTAAATTAAAGCCAGATAAGTAATTAGAATTCACCTTGTTCCTGGTTTAAACTTTCAGACTCAGTGATATTTCAAAGTTGTTTTGCAATTTCTAAGGATAGAACGTTCCAATTAAGCACTCCAAGGTATATGCAGTGAAATCTCTCTCGTGAAATGCCAGAGATGAAAATTCATATTCACCAAATACAATCTAAAACCATTCATTACGTTTTTTAGACAATTAAATAGCAAGATGCATGAATGGTGAAAAACGTTAGGGAGAAGTAATAAAAAGGTTGCAAAGGAAATCAAGCTTTCCAAGCTACAAGATAAATCACCAATATTGGATAGGGTGAAATAAATTTTGAACTTCCATGGACAATGAAAATGATGAATCCTAGAAAAAGTAGTAAGCCATTCAGTTCATCATGCCTGACTACTTCGTCTGGGACAAGACATCTATCCAAGGACAAGCCAAACAGAGACACGCACAAAAATTCCTAGAAGCATGACATTCCAACTGGAATTCTATCAACAAACACATTGACTTGGACCCCATTTACCATCCCTTGAGAAAAAGAACAGAAAATGACATCACCACAGAAATGACATCACTAACCCAAAGAAACCCAAAATGTATAAATAGAAAGCAGGAATCATCAGCAGTGCTTCGTCCAGAGGCTCACTGAAAATGTTACCTAGAATGGTGACAAAAAGTCTGAAAATGAACCTTCCAGCTTGGCAAGCAAACTAACATCAAGAACCTCAACTTGAGCTACAAATCTTCTCAAAACTCACTAACATCTTTGAAATGCCTGCTAGACTACTCAGACCTCTTGGCATCATGGTAGCCCACAAACCCACCAAACACACTAAAACAACAAATATTGAACTTGAAAGACCCTGTAGACAATAGGCAAAACTAATGTCATTTATAAAATACCTTGCAAGAACTGTAGCAAACAATACATTGGACAAACAGGCGGAATACTAGCCACCAGGATACACGAACATCAACTTGCCACAAAAAGACATGATCCACTCTCACTTGTATCTTTACATACAGATGAGGAAGGACAGCAATTTGACTGGGACAACACATCCATCCTCGGACAAACCAAACAGAGACACGCACAAGTATTCCTGGAAGCATGACATTCCAACCAGCACTCTATCAACAAACACATTGACTTGGATCCCATTTACCACCCCCCGAGAAAAAGAACAGGAAACAGAAATATAAATAGAAAGTGGGCCATACCACCAGTGCTACATCCAGAAGCTTACTGATGTTACCTTGGATGGTGATGAACTGTCTGAAAACAAACCTACCAGGTCAGCGAGTAAACCTACATCCAGAACTTCAACCTGTGCTACAATCTTCAGAAAACTAGCTATTCAGGTATTCTACCTGAATTTTGTGTGCTTAGCAGTGTGGGAAGAATCATGGGTTAATGTTGATCCTTTTAGTCACAAACTAGGGCCATGTTATGATATTTAAGTGGGGATATTTGGGATAGTTTTCACTATGCAGATTACTGGCATTCTGACATCACAGAAGCAAAACTGGAAAGCAAGGGTCTACTGTAAATGAAGACAAATGTATAGCTTGATAGGCAAAGAAAAATAACAACACATGCAAAAGTTAATTTTATACTTATTTAAAATGAGAAATGAGATAGACATCAGACTGCATCAAAATACAACAGAACAAATAACAAAACTCATCCTAAAGAACTATTGCAGAAAAAATTTGCAAATGCATAGAAGGGAACTGGAATGGTTATTTGTTGAATTCAATTCAAGTATTTCACTCACAAATACAAAAACAACACTATGCAATCTCAAATAATAACTCACCTCCTTGGCCTGAGCAGAAAGTCCTTAAAAGTATATGGCCTCTCCAAGGCAGGATCTTCTGCCTGTTTGAAAAATAATACAATTAAGGCATTAATCCTGTTTCTTATTTCATAAGGAGTTTTGAAATAAGGAGACTTTTGAACACATTTTTCTCAGTCTCACCTTTTTGGAAATGTACAAAGCTCTCAAGTAATTTTGCGTGAATACAAATGACTTAAGTATAAAGAAAACATGAATCTATGCATTGAACCTTATGATATTTACAAGGTTTAGATATTACGAGTCCATTTCCCGTGGTGTTGCTGTGCCAAGATCAAATGTCATCTGCAGGTGAAATGGGTAAGATGACAGGTTTAACATAGATAAAGTAGTTTTAAGGTGCATGGGTAGTTACAACATATTGCGTAACACATTCCACAGACCATTGGGAAGCAGGGGTGTTCGGAGAAGCAGAGAATAAGGTTGGAGCATTTAGGTTTTTCAGAAACATGGGCCGAGAAGTCGAGAGACTTAAAATTGAGGAGCTCTGCAAGAGCCACTGGTGGGAGACTGTAAATTATCGCTATATAAACCTGCCATGCGATGAGTTTGCATTTTACAGGCAGGTGTAGGGATTTATAATAAAAAAGGTTGATAAATCAGACAAGAAATACACACAGATATCAGACACTTTAATGATGCATCTTTTGGTCAGCATGCTCAACGGTAAAATCAGAAATTACTTGCTTTCAGGAATTTTGCAAAATAAAAGCAGCAATTATTTTTTCATTAATTTAAATATTACATAGCAGCACATAAAGTCATAATAAACAAAGCTAAAACCTAGGTATTATTTACAAGAGATGTACTGATACAGTCTTTTTAAAAATATTAAAATGGCTCCAATACAAATACTGGGGAAAATGAATTTTTCTGAAACAATTCTTTTTTTTAATTCATTTGAGAGACTTGGGTGTCGTTGGCTGACCAGCATCGATAGCCCATCCCTAGTTGCCCTCGAGAAGGTGATGTTGAGCTGCCTTCTAGAATTGTTGCAGTTCACTTGCTGCGGATTGGGCCATAATGCAGGTAGGAAAGGAGTTCCAGAATTTTGACTCAATGACTGTGAAGGAATGGCAGTACATTTCCAAGTCAGGGTGGTGATTGGCTTGGAGAGGAACTTGTAGGTGGTGTTCTTAAGTACCTTGTGCCCTTGTCCTTCTAGTTGCAAGCGATCATGCGTTTGGAAGGTGCTGTCTAAAGATCTTTGGCCAATTTATGAAATGCATCGTATTGATCGTACACACTAGTGCTGCTGAGCGCTGGTGGTGGATGGTACGAATGTTTGTAGATATGGTGCTAATGACGCAAGTTGTTGCATCCTGAATAGTTCAAGCTTCTTGAGCGATGTTGAAGATGCACCAATCCAGGCAAGTGGGAAGTTTTCCATAACACTCCTGACTTGAGGTTTGTAGATGACTTTGGGGTATCAGAAAGGGAGTTACTCACCGCAGTATCAGCCACTGTGTTTATGTGGCGAGTCCAGTTGAGTTTCTGGTCAATGGTAATCCCAAGGATGTTGACAGTGGGCGAATTCAGTGATGCTAATACAGTTGAATGTCAAGGTGCAATGGTTCGAATATCTCTTATTTGTGATGATCATTGTCTGGCATTTGTCTTGCACAAATGTTACTTGCCACTTGTCAGTCCAAGCCTGGATATTGTCCAGATCTTGCTGCATTTAAGCATGGACTGCTTCAGTACTTGAGGAGTAGCAAAAGGTGCTGAAAACTGTGCAAACATCGACAAACATCCCCACTTCTGACCTTATGGCAGAGGGATGGTCATTGATGAAGATTGTTGGGCATAAGACACTGCCTCGAGGAACTCCTGCAGAGATGTCCTGGAACTGAGATGACGGACCCTCCACCTCAGCCATCTTCCTTTGTACCAGGTATGACTCTAAACAGTGGAGTGTTTACCCCCAATACCCATTGATTCCAGTTTTGCCAGGGCTCCTTGATGCCATACTCGGTCAAATGTGGCCTTGATGTCAAGGGCTGTCACTCTCCCCTCATCTCTGGAATTCAGCTCTTTTGTCCATGTTTGAACCAAGGCTGTAATGAGATCAGGAGCTGAGTGACCCTGGCAAAACCTAAACTGGGCTTCAGACAGCAGGTTATTGCTGAGTGGGTGCTGCTTGATAGCATTGTTGATGACACCTACCATCACTTTACTGATGATGGAGAGTAGACTGATTGGACGGTAAGTGACTGGGTTGGGTTTATCTTGCTTTTTGTGTACAGGACATACCTGAGCAATTTTCCACATTGTCGGGTAGATGCCACTGGAAAAGCTTGCCTGGGGGAGCAGCAAGTTCTGCAGAATGTCTTCTGTACTATTTCTGGAATGTTATCAGGGCCCATTGTTTTTGCAGTATCCAGTGCCTCCAGCCATTTCTTGATATCATGTGGAGTGAATTGAATTGGCTGGAGACTGGTACTTGTGATCCTGGGGATCACTGGAGGAGCCTGAGATGGATCATCCACTCAGCACTTCTGACTGAAGATTCTTGCCAATGCATCAGCCTAATCTTTTGTACTGATGTGCTGGGTTCTTCCACCATTGAGGATGGGGATATTTGTGGAGCCTCCTCCTGCAGTGACTTGTTTAATTGTCCACCACAATTCGCGACTGGATGTGGAAGGACTGCAGAGCTTAGATCTGATCCATTGGTTGTGGGATCACTTAGCTCTGTCTATCACTTGCTGTTTATGCTGTTTGACACGCATGTAGTCTGGTTGGTTGCTTCAACAGGTTGACATCTCATTTTTAGGTATGCCTGATGCTGGCTCTGGCATGCCCTCCTGCACTTTCCATTGAACCAGGGTTGATGGTAATGGTTGAGAGGGACATATGCCACGAGGTTGCAGATTGTGCTGGAGTACAGTTCTGCTGCTTTTGATGGCCCACAGTGCCTCATAGATGCACAGTATTGAGCTACTAGGTTGGTTCAAATTCGGTCCCATTTAGCACGGTGATAGAACATAGAACTACACAGCGCAGAACAACCTCTTTGGCCCTTGACGTTGCGCCGACCTGTGAACTAATCTCAGCTCTTCCCTCTACACTATCCATTATCATCCATGTGCTTATCCAAGGATTGTTTAAATCTCCCGAATGCAGTTGAGTTGGCCAAATTAGCGGGTAGGGCATCCCTTACCACTCTCTGCGAAAAGAATCTGCTTCTGGCATCTGTCTTAAATCTATCATCCCTCAATTTGTAGTTATGCCTCCTCGTACAAACTTGTCATCATCCTAGGAAAAGACTTTCACTGTCTACCCTATCTAATCCTCTGATCATCTTGTATGTCTTGATCAAATCCCCCCTTCGCCTTCTTCTTTCCAATGAGAACAGACCCAAGTCTCTCAGCCTTTCCTCATAAGACCTTCCCTCCAGACCAGGCAACATCCTGGTAAATCTCTTCTGCACCATTTCCAATGCTTCCACATCCTTTCCAAAATATGGCGACTAGAACTGTACACAATATTCCAAGTGTGACCACACTATCATTTTGTATAGTTGCAGCATGATATTACAGCTCCAGAACTCAATCCCTTTATGAATGAAACCTAACACACCGTATGAGTTCTTAACAGCACTATCAACCTGGGTGGCAACTTTCAGAGATCTATGTACATGGACTCCAAGATCCCTCTGCACATCTACACTACCAAGAATCTTTCCATTGACACAGTAGTCTGCCTTCCTGTTATTCTTTCCAAAGTGCATCACCTTACATGTAGCTGCACTGAACTCCATTTGCCACCTCAGCCCAATTCTGCAGTTTATCCAAGTCCCCCTGCAACATGTAGCATTCTTCCAAACTGTCCACTACTCCACCAACTTTAGTGTCATCTGCAAATTTACTAATCCATCCACCTATGCCTGTATCTAAGTTATTTATAAAAATAACAAACAGCAGTGCTCCCAAAACAGATCCTTGTGGTACACCACTAGTAACCAGACTCCAGGCTGAATTTTTCCATCAACCGCCATTCGTTGGCTTCTTTCAGAAATCAGTTTCTAATCCAAACTGCTAAATCACCCTCAGTTCCATCCCTCTGCATTTTCTCCAACAGCCTGCCATGTGGAACCTTATCAAAGGCTTTATTGAAGTCCACGTATACCACGTCAACTGTCCTACTCTCATCTACATGCTTGGTCACCTTCTCAAAAAACTCAATGGGGTTTGTGAGACATGACCTGCCCTTAAAGAAACCATGTTGACTATGTGAAATCAAATTGTTGCTTGCTCGATGATTATAAATCTTATCTCCTATTATCCTTTCCAAAATCTTTCCTACAACAGAAGTAAGGCTCACTGGTCTATAATTACCTGGGTCATCTCTACTGCCCTTCTTGAACAAAGGCACAACACTTGCAATCCTCCAGTCCTCTGGTACTAAGCCTGTAGACAATAATGACTCAAATATCAAAGCCAAAGGCTCTGCTATCTCCTCCCTAGCGTCCCAGAGAATCCTCATAACTCCCATCTGGCCCAGGGGACTGGTCTATTTTCACTCCTTTTAGAATTGATAACATCTGTTCGTAACTAATTTCGAACCTTTCTAGTCTAATATCTCGTACCTCAACATGGTAATGCCACACAACATGATGGAGGTTATTCTCAATGTGAAGGCGGGACTTAGTCTCCACAAGGACAGTGTGGTGGTCACTTTTACCTGTACTGTCATGGAGAGATGCAGCTGCAGCTGCAGCTGGCAGGGTAGAAAGGATGAGGTCAAATATGTTTTTTCCCTTGTTGGTTCCTTCACCAACTGCCGCAGACCCAGAAGAGCAGTTATATCCTTTAGGACCCGATCAGCCCGATCAGTAATGCTGCTGCCGAGCCACTCTTGGTGGTAGACATTGAAATCTCTAGCCCAGTGTATATTTGAGCAGTTGCCACCCTCTGTGCTTCCTCCAAGTGTTGTTCAATATGGAAGAGTGTTGATTCATCAGCCAAAGGAGATTGGTATGTGGTAACTAGTAAAAGTTTTCCTTGCCCATGTTTAACCTGAAGTCATGAGACTTCATGGGGTCTGGAGTCGATGTCAAGGATTCCCAGGGCAACTACCTCCCTACTGTACACCACTGTGTTGCCACCTCTGCTGGGTCTGTCCAGCTCATGAGACAGGACATATCCAGGAATGATAATGGTGGTGTCTGGATGTTATCGGTAAGGTATGATTCTCCGAATGACTATGTCAGGCTGTTGCTAGACTAGTCTGTGAGACAGCTCTCCCAATTTCAGCACTAGCCCCCAGATGTTGGTAAGGAGGACTTTGACAGGGCTGTTTGTGTTTTTGCCATTGTCTTTTCCGGTACCAAGGTCAATGCCAGGTGGTCCATCCAGTTTTACTCCTTTATTGCGATTTTCTAGCGATTGATACAATTGAGTTTCTTGTTAGGCCATTTCAGAGGGCAGTTGAGAGTCAACCACATTGCTGTGGCTCTGGAGTCACATGTAAGCTAGACCAGGTAAGGATGGCAGGTTTCCTTCTCTAATGGACATTAGCAAACCAGATGGGTTTTTCCGACAATTGATAATGGTTTCACAGTCGACTCTTAATTCCAGATTTTTGTCATTGAATTCAAATTCCATCATCAGTCATGGTGGGATTCGAAACCTGGTCCCCAGAACATTATTCTGGGTTTCTGGTTTAATAGTCGCGCGATAATACCACTAGGCTATCGCCACAGGTTCTGGCCACAGTAATCTTAAGGTCTGTATCCACACCACCACCATGAATGGAAGGCAGTGGCAAATCACCTTGGGGGGAAAGAAATGCTGTCACAGAGCTGTACATCACAAAAACAGAACCTTCGGTCCAACCCCGTCCATGCCAACCAGATAGCCTAAATTAATAGATTAGATTAGACTAGATTAGATTAGATTTACAGTGTGGAAACAGGCCCTTCGGCCCAACAAGTCCACACTGACCCGCCGAAGCGCAACCCACCCATACCCCTACATTTACCCCTTACCTAACACTACTGGCAATTTAGCTTGGCCAATTCACCTGACCCGCACATCTTTGTGACTGTGGGAGGAAACCGGAGCACCCGGAGGAAACCCACGCAGACACGGGGAGAATGTGCAAACTCCACACAGTCAGTCAGTCGCCTGAGTCGGGAATTGAACCCAGGTCTACAGGTGCTGTGAGGCAGCAGTGCTAACCACTGTGCCACCATGCCGCCCACAAATCTAGTCCCATTTGGCAGCATTTGGTCCATATCCCTCTAATCCTTCCTATTCATGTATGCATTCAAAGGCCGTTTAAAAATTATAAATGTACCAGCTTCCACTACTTCCTCTGGCAGCTCATTCCATACATGCACAACTCTCTATTTGAAAAAGTTACCCTTTAAGTGCTTTTTAAATCTTGTCCTCTCACCTTAAATCTATGCCCTCCAATTTTGCACTCTGCTACCCTGTGGTCAAGACCTTGACTATTCACCTATGCATGCCCCTTACGATTTTATAAACTTCTGTAAGGTCACCCTTCAGAATCTGACGTTTCAGGGTAAATAGCCCCAGCTTATTCAGCCCCTCCTTATAGTTCGATCCTTGCAAATCTTTTGTGAACCCTTTCAAGTTTCACAACATCTTTCTGATACCAGGGAGATCGCAGAATTGAATGCAGTATTCCAAAAGTGGCCTCACCACAATGTGCTGTACAGCTGCACCACAATTTCCCACTCAATGCACTGACCAATAAAGGCAAGCAAATGAAGCATTTTCATCATTATCCTGTGTATCTGCAAGTCTACTTGTGTCAAAGTGGTGCAGAATGAAACAAACCTCCTTTCAGACAAAAGCATTCAGGACATCATGCATCTGCTGAACCAGCATGTTGCTTCCAACAAGTTCAACATCAACCTATTGTGGTTTCAAAATCTCAAATGTTTTTTGCAACAGGTCATTTTGCATGGTAGCTTAGGCTTGCAGGATTTTAATACGTAAGTTATTACATGATGTCTATTTTAGCTGCAGCTCATTGCACTAACTAACTAGATTCCTCTTCAGAATATTTCTTTTTTCCCCTGAGGTTCCACCTTGATTAATCTGTTAATTATTTTCAATGATTCCTTTGCCAGAAATGCAAGAGTTCATTCCGTGTTTTATATCGAACACAATGGCTGACGCAAACTTTAAACTAAAGGCAACAAGAAAAGGAATGTTGCCTGAGTAAGAAGGTGAAGGGCAGGCTAAAACCGATAAGCAGAAACTAATCAAGTTTATGCTGTCTCATGAAAGTTATCTGAACAATGCATTTCAAATAGCTGAATTTATGCGTCCCACGATTATATTTTCTATTTAAAGAAAAAGTATCATAGCCTCCAAACAGTAGTTGAAGCTCAAGCTCTGAAAAGACCAGATTGAATAACAAGCATAGAAAATTTGAAACTGGATGCATGGTACGGCCACAGAATGAACTGAAGCATGCACCTTATAGAGGACATTGCCCACACAGTAAAATATTATTAACATGCCTGACCAGAGGCACCTCAACCGTGCAGCACACAAAAGTTTTCAATAACCAGCACTCTAAGATAGCGTTAAAAAGAGACAATACTTAAATTTTGAATATTAGATATGCCAACTTCGTTTTTATAAAGTTATTTGAGAGATATGGGCATGCTGGCTCAGTCTGCATTTACCATTATTGCTCTAGAGATGATGATGATGATAAGCTATCTTCTTGGACTGCTGAAATTCTTGGATTGTGTTCTCATTATGGTGTTAGGGAGGCAGCTCCTGGAGTTTGATCCAGTGACGGTGAAGGAGCAGTGATACAGGTTCCAAGTCAGGATGGTGAGAGATTTGAGGCAATCTTGCAGGCGATGGTGTTCTGCTGCATCTGTTGCCCTTGTCTTTCTAGGTATTAGTGGTTGCAGGTTTGAAAGGTGTTATTGATGATACAATCTTATAGATAGTACACACAGCTACCTGTGTAGTAGGATGGTGAAGGGAATGAATACTAAAGGTGGTGGATAGGTGCTAATTTAGTAGGCTTATTTGACCTTGATGTTATCAAGCTTCTTGTGTCGTTGTGCATATATGAACAGAAATCTTCTTTTCGACAGCCTTACTAATGGCCAAAGTGAGCCCTACATCCTGTGGGTCCAGCTAAAAGTATATGGAAGACTCTATGCTTTTGGTTAAGATTGATTACCTGTACATTGGACAGGTTCTATGATCTACAGCTCTTTGGGCTAAAGCTTCAAAATCAGAAACAGAGTAATAAACTAATGATCAACCATGGCTCAAATAGCTCCTATTTTTTCTGTTATTTTTCTATGTGCCAGGCAGAAGATCTTCAGGGAATAGGTTTTGTGTTTGTTTCAAATAAGAGAGGAAAGCAACAAAAAAAAACTTAATGCTTCCCTTTTCCCTCAAAGTATGGTTAGCACAAATGGTTTCATCAAGACATCATCCTAAATGGGTTCAGTACCATTTGTATCCCAATATGGTATGTGTTACGATTATCTTGGAACAGAAGAACAAAAAGCCTAATGTGAAGAAAGCACAGAACTAACCTTAAAGACTGGCTTACCCAAAACTCCAAGAATGAGGCCATCTGTGTAACTTCGCACAGTATATAAACAAAGGCAAATTGCCAAATTGTTATTGACTAAGAATTAAAATGGAAAATATATGAACATTTGTATAACAGAAATCAAATGATGATAGAATTTCAAAACAAAGCAAGCAAAATTGTAGAGAAGAGAACAAACAGCCAAGTTTCATCTGACTGAGGTGGAATCAGCTGAAAATGAAGCTGAAAATATAAAAGACATGCAATGTAGCTAAACTATAATTAGAGAAATGATACAACACAGGAGGCCATTGGCATGACTTTGCAGGTTTTCTGAAGGAAGTATTTAATTAGTTTCATTATCGTGTACTTTGTCCATTATTCTGCAAATTCCTACTTTTAAAGCATTCATCCTTGACCATTGAATCATCCTCTCCCACTCACTTTCAGGCAGTACCTTTCAAATCACCGTACCTTTATAGCATTTCTCCTCATCTCACCTTGGGTTCTTCAACCCATACCCTTCAGTATGTTTCTTATTGTCACTGATACTGCAAAGTTTCTCCTTATTGGCTTTATCAAAGTCCTGCACATGAATTGGGACAATAATTAAATCCACAGTTAATCTTCACTAGGTGATGAAAGCAATGAACTCCATTACAAGCAAGTTAAAAGAATAACACTGAACAACTTGCAGTACAAGGAAGCAGCATTCTGCAGCATGCAGAGTCAGTTCCAAACTGCTTAATGCAAATGTGTAAAGCTATGTTAAACTCTAGATTTAAATGCACCACTTTCAACATTCGCTCCCTTCATCACTGATACATACTGGGTGTGCAGGTGATGTTCTTATGGTAATTATCTTTGACAATTGATCCAAGACCCAGGTAATGTACTGGAGACCTAGGTCCAAATCCCACCATGGAATTTAACAAACCTGGAATTCAGAGTCCAATGATGACTGTATCCATGACCAATTGTTGAGGGAAAAAGAAACTATTTAGCTCAGTAATGTCCTTTAGGGAAGGCAAGTATCATTCTTACTTGGTCTGACCTACACATGACTCCAGACCCACAGTAACATAGTTGCCTCTTAACTGGGATAGGCAATTAAAATTGGCCGAGCTAGCGACACGCATGCCCTATGAATGAGTTAAAAATGCAGTGTACACCTACACATTAAGGTTCCTTTGGCAACACCGACCAAACCCATGTTCTCGACCTCGTGGAAAAACAAGGTATACTATGGTTGCCTTCCAAGCCACACATCATCCTGATATAGAATCAAATCATGTTCATCACTGTAGCTAGGTCAAAATTGAAGGACTCACTTCCTATGAGCACTAACACACCTACAAGAGTATAAACTATCCCACCACTGGCTTTCCAAGTCAATTAGTGATGAACAATAAATGCTTCAGGCTCTCTGCCTTTATTCCTGATGAAGGGCTTTTGCCTGAAACAGCGATTTTACTGCTCCTCGGATGCTGCCTAACCTGCTGTGCTTTGACCAGCAACACATTTGCAGCTGTGATCTGCAGCATCTGCAGACCTCATTTTTTGCTATGCTCTTCCAGCACCACTAATCCAGAATCTGGTTTCCAGCATCTGCAGTCATTGTTTTTGCCTAACAATAAATGCAGGCCTAGCTAGCGACATCTATAACCCATGAATCAAAATAAAAATGATCTTATTTCAGCCTACTTTGAAAGTATTTATCATAAATCTGATTATAAAAATGAAGATATAAAAGCTTTAAGAAACGATAGAGGGGCATGGTCTTTTCAGGCCCAATGTTTCAAGTCTGAACTTCCATCTATATTTAAATGACTAGAATTGGGCAGGGAATTCACAGGAAGCACAAACACAATGTGCTGAACAGACTCTGTGCAGTGTCTTTTGCTACGTTGGAATGCAGAGAAATTTAGCTTCAGATCCTCAGGAATACCAATGTAAAACTATAATTTGAATAGACCACTAGGTGGCTCCTCATACCCAAAAGAAGAACTAAGAACAGTCCAGCACAAGAACCGGCTCTTCGGCCCACCAACACTGCGTCGACACATGCCTTTCAAAACTAAAGACCTCTGTGTGGTCCATATTGCTACTACATCTACCACCTCTGGCAGTGCATTAGAGGCACTTACCACCCTCTATGTAAAAATACTTTTCTCTCACATCTCTTTTCAACTTACTCCAAGAAAATCAAAATACGTAAATTAGATGAAATATACTTTCACAATTCATTTCCACCGCTCTTTGTTGTTCATTCACGTATTGAATCTACTCTTGAATTTTGTTATTGGCACCAATGTGGACCATGGTCTCTGGCTGTTTATCTCCATCCTCAGAGTACTCCCCAGCCAATGGCATGCTTAACCCTGACACCATAAGGCAACATACGGTCCTGGAATCACTTTGGTACAGCTGCACAATTTCCTGTTTTCTGTTTTCCTATTGAATCTCAGATCATGATTGTCTTTCTGGCCCTTTTCCTCCCTGCTCTACGTCACAAAATTACCCTATGCTCTGTGGAAGATGCTGAGCTTGGGACTCTCCTGATGAACGACTACTCTCACCAGTGTTCAGAATGGAAAACCATGAAGAGAACAAGATGCATTTAGGGGACTCTTACACTAGATATCCTTGTTCGCTATTCATCAATTCCTTCTCTGCCAACCCTCCTACATGAGGCAAACTCCTCGAGAAACATGCTCGGTCAAACCAATCTCTCCTCATGGGGCAGCATTGTCATCCCTGGAATCAGCCAAGTGAGCATCCAATGCAATCCCTTTATTGGAACTATATCCTTTCTTAAGTAGGGAGAATAAAACTGCATACAATACTCCAGGCATGGTCTCACCAAGGCTCTGTATAATTTCATTAAGACAGCCCTACGTCTGAGCTCAAATCCTGTTACAATGAAGCCAGAAGCATTATTGAACACTCAGCGAATTCCAAAACAAACAGTGACATTGTTATATGGTGGATCGAGATCACTTCATTCCAGATGTCATCATATCCTTAGCGCATGCACAAACAAACGAGATGAAGTCAAGATGTGAGGTGAGAGTAACTCCTCTCAATATGAAGACAGCATTTCACATAATGCAAAATTAATGCGCTCCTGTAAAATTGAAGATAATGGCGGCGGGAGGATGGAGTGGGTAGCTCTCCGCTGTCTGGAGGCAGAAGATTGCTGTGGTAGTTAAAAACCAATCACTGCAGCTGAACATTTCAGCAAGACTTTCCCAGGAATATGTCCTAGACTTGATCATGTTAGTAAAAAGACAAAGCTGTCTAATCAATGACTGTTCAACAATGACTGTTCAACAATAATATCAGAAGTGAGGATAACACAGATGATTGCAATTCCTCTGATAATTAAACAAGGCTTGCACCATGCATTAAGACCTGGAGAATATTTGTGATTTCGAGGTGCCGGTGTGGGACTGGGGTGTACCAAGTTAAAAAGATCACACCACACCAGGTTGTGGTCCAACAGGTTTATTTGGAAGCACTGGCCTTTGGGGCGTTGCTCCTTCATCAGGTGGTCATAGAGTATAAGATTGTAGACACAGAATTTATAGCAAAAGTTTACAGTGTAATGTAACTGAAATTATATACTGAAAAAGACCTGGATTGTTTGTTAAGTCTCTCATTTTTTAGAACTTTCATAATCCCAGAACAGTTAAAAGTTACATTCTCAAGTGAACTTTAACAAAAGGTGCTATGTTGGTCCAGATAATGCATTGAAGGTGTGAGGCTATTTGTGCCACAATGTTCAGACAGATTCTAATCTAAAAAAACTGAATTTCAGAATCTTACATAGATTCTCATCTTTAAAAAAAAATCAAAAACATAAATCAGTTTTTAAGATTAGTATCAGTCTGAACATTGTGGCACAGACAGTCTCACACAGGGCACCTCACACTTTAAATGCTTTATCTGGGCTGACATGACACCAATTGTTGAAGTTAACTTGAGAATGTAACTTTTAAAAAAGTTCTGTGATTTACATAAGAACAAAGTGAAACCAACATGCCCATTCTAAAAGATGAGCGACTTAACAAACAATCCAGGTCTTTTACAATATATAATTTTAGTTACAACACCTTGTAAACCTTTGCTATAAATTGTGTCTGAAGATCTTATACTCCACAACCACCTGAAAGAGCAGCGCACCGAAAGCTAGTGCTTCCAGATAAAGCTGTTGGACTATAACCTGGTGTTGTGAGATTTTTAACTTTGGACAATATTTAGTTTTGTTCTGATAATTGCCGAATAACATTTATAGCACAGAGATGTTAGGAAATGACCATCTCCACCAAGATACAACAAGAATCACCTCATGCCATTGCTGCATTGAATCACCCATCAGCTGCAACCTGAGGGTTCACTATGGCCCAAACTTGGATAAGTTTCAACAATTTTTTTTATTATGCAGGTCCACAATATATTACCACTCATTGAGCAATATACATCAGAGACACATGAATGATTGACTCAAAAAAGAAGTGGAAATATCTATTCAGGTGCAAAGATGCTCGTCTGACATTGAGGGACAAGAATGCAGCCTCCCTTGAAAATATTATCCATGATGTGTCCTCACTGGGAGTTGTTGCTAGTCACTGTATCCCAAAAGGGAGACAAAGTTCCAATGACATGAAATTGCGTAGTTTACAATGAGGAGCGAGAAAAAGTTTTTAATGTAGGGCAAGGTCATTGTTATTTCTTACACTTAGCAATCTCTCATGTTTTCTTTTACATGTCATGAGTCTTTTTTCATTTTATTTTATTACAGTGTTTAAACTATCATCACATCCAGCAATCCAAAAATTGTTTGTAGTTATCACTTGGTTTCTCTACTGAAACCAGTCATAAAGACAGTAGATTATTTATGACTGTCAGTAAGTATATGCATGTACTTACCCAAAGATACCCCTTCCTTGTCTCCAATTTGTTACATTGTTTGTCCCACATCCAGCTCTGAATGAGGATAAATTTTCTTCATTGATATAATAGAAAGACCAAAGTCTAGCTGTGACAGGCCCAGCTCAACACAGTACTTGCAAGTCAATGGGTTTGATTCTGATAATCTCAGACTCACTACAGTGCAGAAAGAGGCCTTTCTGCTCATCAAGTGTGCATCGACTGTCCAAAGAACACCCCACCCAAACCCAGCCTCCTACTCTATCCCCATAACCTGGCATTTACGATGGCTAATCCACCTAACATGCATATCCCTGGATACTATGGGCAATTCACCTGAACTACACATTTTTGACCTGTGGGAGCAAACTGGAGCACCTGGAGTAAATTCACACAGACAGAGGGAGAACATGCAAACTGCACACAGACAGACAGGCTGGAAGTGAACCTGGGTCCCTGGCGTTGAAGTGCTAACCACTGAGCAACCACGCCACCCGCAAGTTGGTAAGAGTGAATTTTATGAATCGTTCGCTTTTTAAATTAATGAATAAACTTGACAGAATAGTCAGGGAGAAAATTTGTAATGATCAAGATGAGAGGACACATTTAATGTGATGTGCAAAAGAAGCATATACGGTGTGAGGAGAAACCTTTTCACACGGCTTCTGGAATGTCTGGATGTGCGGTGGAGGTGAATTCAATTGAGGCGTTCAAGAGAGCATTAGATCATCATTTGAATCAAATCAATGAATAGGATTAGGAGTATAGGGCAGGAGAATGGCACTAAGTCATGTTGATCACATGGAGAGACAGCGAACACATGAAGGGCCAAATGGACTACTCCTATGCTGTAACAATTGTGCTAAACCGGTTCTGTGCTAAAGGCAATTTAATCCTGGAATTTCAGCTAGTAGAAATACAGACGATTTTGCAGATGCATGAATTAATTTACATGAAGGGCCAGAACCACTGATTAGATTACTTACAGTGTGGAAACAGGCCCTTCGGCCCAACAAGTCCACACCGACCCGCCGAAGCGCAACCCACCCATACCCCTACATATACCCCTTACCTAACACTACGGGCAATTTAGCATGGCCAATTCTTACTGAAGATAGAATGGTTGACTCTTGCAATTTCTCAGTGAGGAATCGATAGTGGGAGAAAGAATGCTATTCTGGCCTTTTATAAAACATGGTTTGATTGGAGAGTGGGAATCAACAACAGCAACAGCCTGATAGTATTAATTAGGTGAGACAATTGCAGATCAGTTGATGAGTTCTAAGAGTTTTCTTTCCCCTATTTAAACCAGGGCAGTACTTCAAACTGGCACTGCATACGCACATCTTTAAAATGATTGTATTTAAGCTGTAACTTAGTCAAGCTCCTTAATACAATTACAAAGAGAGGAACCTCAATTATCCGAAGGAAACAGGTAGGCAGTATTTCGTTTGGTTAATTGAATTCTGGATAATCAAATTCCAGATGACATAGTTTAGCTGAGCATTGGGACCTTGCGATCTTGCCGGATAATCCAACATTCGGATAATTGAATGCCGGATAATCAAGGTTCCTCTGTGAGTGATATTTCTAAATGTTAAACTTAACTTAATAAATAAAACACAATGAAGATGGCAAGACATGTGCGTGTTACAGCTGTCTTTTGTGGAGTAGCCTGAAATTATCTAAGGCAATCACATCTGCAGTAAGAGGTTGCAGCTCAAGGACTTCCTGCTCAGATTTAATGGACTCCAAACTTTGTGCACTGGCTTATCAGGGAGGGCAAAAGTTACTGTATGCTTTGTTACAACATGCAGTCACACCCTTTGGGCTAGATATATTAAATTTGTTCTACAGTATAGGGCCAACCATGTGACCACAACTGAGACAGTTATCAGGACCCAGAAGTTATCAAAGAAGGATCCTCAGGCTTTGCAATTATCCAACAAATCTGATAATATTTTAGGTTGAATAAGAGCTGGACTGCAGGGAAGATCAATCAATTGACTGTAGCACTGTGTGCAGGGAGCAATTCTAGAATGGGAATTAAAAAGAAATGTAGTGAACATTATAGCTTAGGAGATAAATAATCTCCTCTGCCACGTGTGTAAATCCTGAAGGCAGTGTTGCCTATCCAGTTCCAATTTTAAGTGCATTATCTTGGGAATGGAAACAAGTTTAGAACTGAGAGGGGAAGAATCCAGTTGTTATGGTCCACATCGTTAAAATAATAAAAGCTGGACAAACAAAGAGGATGATTTTAATTTTCATTTAGATTGCAAACTAGCAAAGGTAGCCTCAAGGATAAGCTAACTGAGTGTAGTTTGGACAGTTTCTGTGAACAATGGATTCTGGAACCATAAAAATCTGGTAATATGTAAATAACAGGATTCATGATTTCATAGTAAGGTATCCTCATTAAGAATAATCACTGCATCCTTCACGTTCAGTCGGAGAGCAAGAAATTTGGTTCAACACGAGTGTCTTGAAATTCAATAAAGACAATGAGAAGAATGGGAAGATAGATTTGGATTGAAGTGACCTTAAAACCACTGAGCCACCATGCCACTCGCAAGTGAATTTTATGGATTGCTCTCTTTTTAAAATAATGAATAAACTGGACAGAATAGAATGTTAGAGAAGTAGTTTAATCAATGGAGAAAAATGATATATGGCAGTATCACCGTGGCTAACTAAGTTAGGGATGGTATCAAATCAAAAGGAAAGACATATAATACTTTGAACAACAGGGACAGTGGGAACATTGAGAGATGAGCAAAGGATAGGTTAAAAAAATTAAGCATTACAATTTGTCAAAGGTTTTCATTTTGCCTTCATCAGGACAATTCATAACAATACCAATTTCGAGGGGAAGAAAAACATATATGCTGCATTAAGTTAGCATCTTAATTGATGAGCAAGTGGACATCGAATTAAAGAGGCATTGCCATGGAGATTGAACAAGCTCCCCCTCCTTTCATTAATCCATAACTGTTTCTTACATCCCTACTCTCACTAAATTCTCTCACTCAACTTTCTGTCATTGACTTAAGTGGAACCACAAACAAAAAAAATAGGCCAGTTAGTCCCTGGAGCCTAATCTTTCCAGTCAATATGATCATGACTTATGCTTTATCTCAATGCCATATTCCCACTTTCTCTCCTTACCCCACTTGTATTTATTATAAAAGAATGCTTTCCCTCTCTTTCATGAATGTGTACAATGGGTTGGCTTTCTGTAGAGAAATATTTCTTCATCTCCATCTTAAATGGTCTACCTCAACTGTGACCTCTGGTTCTGGACTCCCCAAATAGGGAAATAACCTCTCTACATCTAGACTGCCCAGCCCCATTAGAATTTTATAGTTTCAATCAGATATCCTCTCATCCTTCTAAACTCTAGTGAATACAGGCTCAATCACTCTTCACAGTCTTGGCAATCCCTGTATTAGCCTCGTGACCCTGCACTCTACTTCTGCTATGGCAAGTATATCCTTTCTTGAGAAACCAAAACTGCATGCAATATTCCAGATGTGGCCTCACCAATGTTTTGTGTAACTGCATTAAGACATCCCTACTTCTGAACTCAAATCCACTTGCAGCAAAAATCCGATCCAGCATTTGCCTTTTTAATTTCTTGCTGCACCTGTCTATTGTTTTCATTGACTCGTGTACAAGGATGTACATTTGTACATCCACACACTTCCCAATAGTTTACCATTTGAATAACGTTTTCCTGCTTTTCACTGTGAAGTGTATAACTTTAAATTTAACAAGGTTGTGCTGCATTGTCATGTGTTTTCTCACTCACTCAACTTGTCTAAATTACCTTGAAGCATCCTCCTTAGCACATCACTAAGGTTGTGCTATCAAACTTGAATATGTTGCATTTGGTTTTCCCACACCATCATTTATATGTATCGTGGGCTGGGGGCCAATGACTTCTAGTCCAGTAATGTTCATTTTTATGACTCTCAAAGTATTTTCAAATTTCATCATAATCTTACTGCCCCCTACATTCTCTGTAACCTCTTCAGGTCTACAAATCTCAAATATCTATACCCTCTCTATTTTGGACAATTGTACATCCCCAATTTTATTCCCTCCCTAAATAGTAGCTGGCATAGGCCCTGAATTCTGGAACTTCTTCCTTAAGTTTTTCCATCTCTCTAGATTTCTTTTCTCCTTTAAGCCAAGCCCGATCTGTTCCAAGACATCATGCAATTCACTGTCAAATTTTGATTTGTAATGCTCCTATGAAACAACTTCAGACATTTTCAATATTAGTGGTGCTATATTAGTGCAAATCTTTGTTGTCAAATACAATTTGTATTCGTGAGCAACTCAAAAATCACCCTTCCCGAAATCCATAATCACTATATCAGACAAGGGTAATCATTAAAATAGTGCTGTGCTTACTCATTAATTTGAATTTGGCAGAGGAATTTGCTAGAACTGCAAGAGGATCAGTTTGGCAGCCAAAGCATTTGTAATGATCTCATCGTGACTTACTTGTTTATAACTTGCACAGAGAACATGCTGCAACCCAAAGACTTGTAAAAACAAAGACGACAAGCTAAACTAAATCCCCTTTACTATCCTTTTGATTTCATCACACAAGTTAGCAGCATGTACTACTACCCTCTATGACCAGCTCCACGTTAAATCTCAAAACATTCTGAAATGGTATGAATTGTTTGAATAATTACATTAGGTCATTTTCTGTCACAGATCAAGCCATCATTGGAGACATGACTGGGTCTGATCAAAGTGTTTAAGATTACTACAGAAAAGGTCAACATGAAGGTCAATAGTGTGGTGAAGTTCGCAGGCTGGCTAGAATTTGGAGTCAGATTATTTGGTGGGGCAGGGCAGCAGGCGAGGGGAAGGAGGAGGGATGGGTGGGTGAAATATATAAACTTCAACATCTGGAAGTTATAGATAGGAATTAGCAGCAACTTAAATATAATGCAGGAAAATGCAAAGTTGGTCATTCTGGAAGGGAGAACAAAAGAACAAAATGTAACTTAAAAAGAGAAAAATTGCAACACGAAGGGACTTGGGGGTATTTATGAATGAAACACAATGCTAGCAGACAGATGTAGCAGGTGATTAGAAATGCTCATGGAAATTGGCCCTTATTTCACAGGAGAAGCTATTATTGAACCTTTTGTTTGGATTAGTGGTGCTGGAAGAGTACAGCAGTTCAGGCAGCATCCGAGGACCTATTATTGAACCTGTACAAGGTGCTGGTGAGTCCACACCTGGAATACTGTGAGCAGTTTTGGTCCCTTATTTAAGGGGATATATTATTTGGAGGACGTTCAGAGAAAGCTCACTAGGGTAATCCCTGGTAAGGATGGATTGTCTTACGAGTAAAGGTTAAACAGGTTGGGACTCTAACTCTGGGGCTTAGAAGAATGAGGATGATCTCATTGAAACACACAGGATTCTTAAGAGGTTCATAAGTGGGACTAGGACTACAGAGCACAGATTCAAGAATGAAGGAGCATTAATTTAAAAACTGAGATAAGAAGGAAATCAGTCTGTCAAAGGGTTGAAAGTCTTTCGAACTCCTTGCTGCAAAGAGCAGCTGGTGCAAAGTCCTTGTATACATTTAAAGCTGTGATAGATAGATTCCTGTTCAGTAAGGGAATCAAGGGTTACAGGCAAATGGCAAGAAGGCGGATGTGAAAAGCATTAGATTAGTCATGCTCCTACTGAATGGCAGAACAGGCGCCAGGGGCTAAGTGGCTTACACCTGTCCCTATTTCTTAAAAATGCTACAGTTTTGTCTCCAGCATTAGTTCAATCTCAGCATTTGTTTTCAGTTCTCTGCACAAATACAGTTCCGTAGCTATGAACATCTCTCTTCCTGGCAACATCACAAAAACATGGATCCAACAGCAAGTGAGCAGAGGCAAGGAGAGAGTTGAAAATAGAACCTAGAACATTATTCTAGTTGGGTGAGCTTACGGATGTAAGTGGTTTTATTGATAACACAGATGTGTGAACGGCAGCTCACTTCAGGGTAAAATAGGATACAGAGGTTGTAAACAAACCTAATGAAGGGCTTATGCCTAAAATGTCAATTATCCTGCTCCTCAGATGCTGCCTGACTGGTTGCGCTTTTCCAGCACCACACTTTTCAACAATGAAGTTCAGTCTCAGACAGTTATTGCAACTAGACTCGACATCCACAACCCATTCTGAGCTGGCTTCCACATTCTACGCTTTGTAAACTTTAGTTTACCCAAAATTCGCTTGCCAATGTCGTAACTTAATCAATCAGCCATCATGCATATGTTCGCTGACCTAAGTTAGGCCGATATGAAGCAATCCTTTAAAACCGATTTTCAAATTCTCGTCCTGTGCCCTCACCTCTTGATGTCTGTAATCTCAGTCAGCATGACCACGCTCCAAGATGTGCTCTTTTCACTTATGTTAAGGGATTCCTTATTTAAATTGGATCCAGAGTGGTAATTGAAGCTTCAACTGTCAAAGTCCTAGGCTATGCAATGCACTTTGTATAACCACCCCACCTCTATATCTCTTGTCCCTCCTTTAAGATACTTGTGAAAACCCAGCTCTTTCTCCAAGCCTTTGACCATCATGTTGGATGTTGAAAGCATCAAGTCTGGTTCCAACAATAATTTGATGCTTAATATCATTCATTATTACATTTGTATCATGATTAAAAAGGGAAAGAGTAAGTAAAGTGAATGTCAAAAGTTTTACACAGATATTCCTGTAATGGCAAATGAAATGGAAAAATATTTGCTTGGGACGTCAATATAGAAAACCATTAAGAAACAGCAATGGGGGAGGTCACCTGGTCCCTCAAGTCTGCTCTGCCATTTAACAGGATCAGGGCTGGTCCTACCTTTTGCCTATAACCTGTGATTCCCCTTCTGATCATGTATTCAATTGCGATGATGCTGTTCGTTTAATGAGGTTATGTTGTCCCTGTTTTTTCTCAAAAGAGGTTGTAAAGGCAGAGGTTCCAATATGTCTGGAAATACTTACTTGTAAAAGCTTTTAAGCGTTTTTTTAAAAACTTGTTCAATGAAAGGGGGTGACCAGTTCTCCCAGTTTAGGGTGTGGTTTGGTTTTTGCAGCTGCTGGTGAAGTCTTAGCTGGGAACCCAGAGAAGCTGCCGGGGCCCCAGAGAAGCAGTTCCATGCTGATCCTCTCTCCTTGACTTGCCACTTCTAAGAACTGTGTTTAATTTTACCAGTTTTTGCCAAGGGAGCGTTTAAAAAGAAGTTGCTCGTGTTTAAAACAGCATCATTAAACGTAGAGTCAATTGGATTTTTAGATTCAGTTCTCTTTTGTTCATGTTTCATTCATTAGTTTGTGAATAATTTCTGCTTTGTTTAAAACGGAGTGGTTTGGCCAACTGCATCACTCCTGGTATAATATCCATTCTACACGCTACACTCCTTTAATTGTAATTCAAACAGTTTCATTTATTTTTCTCTTTCTCTTTTACCTCTTACTCATCTGCTGAAAGCAATTAAAAGCAAATACAATAGAAAAAGGACAAATGGCCCCAGCAGAACAAAAAGAAAACGGACTGAATCGCTTTAGCAGAACAAAAACTAAAAGAGGGAGGAAGAGAGAAAACAGAAAAAGGGGGGGGGGGGGGGGGGGGGGGGGGGGGGGGGAAGGTAGGGGGGCGGAGTTTGAACTTTAGAAATCAGCACTTAGACAGAAAAGTCAACATAAAAGGATGGAGGTGAAGCTGAAGGTAATTTGTATGAGGAAGAAAGTGAGATGAGCAAACCCACGGTAGCCAAAAGGCCTAATGGGGATCTGTTTAAATTTATTCAAGCATCACCTAAATTTGATGAGAAGCCTTTTTCATCTCATTTGAAAAAGGTGGCTAAACAATTGCGATGGCTAGTGACCATGTGGGTTTTGTTGATCCAAACAAAATTTGTAGGTAGAGCTAGTGAGGTATTTGAATCACCATCAGGGGAAGTATGTGGGGCATATAAAGTCAGTGAAGAAAGCCATCTTCAGTGCATATGAACTTGTGCCAGAAGCCAGAGACAACATTTCAGGAACCTAAAGAGGGGGGCCTTGGTCAAACCTACATTGAGTTTGAAAAGATCGAAGTTATTTTGATACATGAATGAGGGCATTAAAAATAGAGCAAACCTATGACAATCTTAGATGATTATTTTGAAGGAGTTCAAAAATTCACTTCTTGAGGTGATGTGAACTCGCGGAAGAGCAGAGAGTTAAAACAGCAAGGTTAGCAGCTGAAATGGCTAATAATTATGAGTTGGTTCATAAATCAAAGTTTTACTTCCAACATCAAGTTCAATCCATGAGGGATAAAAATTGGAGAAGAGAGAAATTCTGACGTGGAAAGAGAAAGGTAGATCTCGGTGAAGATCATAAGGATAACTTACCACAGAATAAAAAGGAGATCTTTTAAGGGGAAAGAGAAATTAAAAAGCTCTGCAATAAAAGTAGGCCATGTGAAATCACAGTGTTGGTGATTATATTTAATTGAACAACAAGGAAGTTATCAAAAATTGGGATAAACTACTGAGTTACCTTCCAGAGGACCTGAAAGAATTATTGCTATCGCTTGGGGAGATACGTGGAAATAAGTTGGGAAGTACTAACTTAATTATGAATGATGTAGATATTGGAAATGTTTTTCTAATTAAGAAACATCCTTACAGGCATAACCTTCTAAAGTTGGCACAGGTTCAAAAAGGAGATTGACCGCATGCTCCAAGATGACATAATTGAAGTGAGTTTCAGTGACTGGAGCTGACCCATACTAATATTGCCAAAACCATATGGTATCCAAATGTTATTTGGACTACCACAAAGTCAATGCAGTTACAAAGATTGATGCATATCCGATTCCATGTATGGAAGATTGTATTGAAAAGGACATAAGCAACTTATATTTCAATGTTGGATTTGCTCAGATGATACCTTTGTCCAAAAAGGTGAAAATAATTCTGGCTTTCATAACACTGAATAAACTATCAATTTAAAGTCATGCTATTTGGCATGAAAAATGCACCAGACACATTTTAAAGACTAACCATTAAGATAATTTCTGGATTACCCAATTGTGTGGTATATAGAACATAGAACATAGAAAGATACAGCGCAGTACAGGCCCTTCGGCCCTCGATGTTGCGCCGACCGAATCCTACCTAACCTACACTAGCCCAATAACCTCCATATGCCTATCCAATGCCCGCTTAAATGACCATAAAGAAGGAGAGTTCACCACTGCTACTGGCAGGGCATTCCATGAACTCACAACCCGCTGTGTAAAGAATCTACCCCTAACATCTGTCCTATACCTACCACCCCTTAATTTAAAGCTGTGTCCCCTAGTAACACCTGACTCCATTAGCGGTAAAAGGTTCTCAGTGTCGACCCTATCTAAACCCCTAATCATCTTATACACCTCTATCAAATCTCCCCTAAACCTTCTTTTCTCCAATAAGAACAGCCCCAAGTGTCTCAGCCTTTCCTCATAAGATTTTCCTACCATTCCAGGCAACATCCTGGTAAACCTCCTCTGCACTCGTTCCAATGCCTCCACATCCTTCCTATAGTATGGCGACCAAAACTGCACACAATACTCCAGATGAGGCCGCACCAGAGTCTTATACAGTTGCAACATGACCTCAGGACTCCGGAACTCAATTCCTCTACCAATAAAGCCCAGTACACCATATGCCTTCCTCACAGCACTATTTACCTGGGTGGCAACTTTCAGAGATCTGTGTACATGGACACCAAGATCCCTCTGCTCATCCACACTACCAAGTAGCCTACCATTAGCCCAGTAATCCATTTTCTTGTTACTCCTACCAAAGTGAATGACTTCACACTTAGCTACATTGAATTCCATTTGCCACCTTTCTGCCCAGCTCTGCAACTTATCTATATCCCGCTGTAACCTACCACTTCCTTCCTCACTATCCACAACTCCACCGTTGGTGACTAAGTGATTCTTAGTCACATGCGGAAGGACCATTTGCAACATTTAACAGAATTGTTCAATCGAGTTTGGGAAGCAGGCCTGGTGATAAACTTGGAGAACGTGAGGACTGCAGATGCTGGAGGTCAGACTCGAGTGTGTGGTGCTGGAAAAGCACAGCTGATCAGGCAATATCCGAGGAACAGGAGAATCAACATTTCAGATATCATTCCTGATGAAGCGCATATGCCCAAAACGTTGATTCTCCTGCTCCTCGGATGCTGCCTGACCTGCTGTGTTTTTCCAGCACCACCCTCTCAACATTGGTGTGAAAGCTGGCTAAAAGTGAGTTTGCCAAAGCACAAGTCACCTTCCTCGGCTATGTTGTTGGAGATGGAAAAATGTCCCCACAGAATGCAAAAACAAAGGTCAATGGGGAGTTGCCCATACCATTGGCAAAAAGAGCAGTACTACAATTCCTAATATGAGTAGGTTTTTTTTTGGAAATTTGTACCGAACTTTAGCAGTATGGCTGCTCCACTCACAAATACTAAAGAAGGCAAGAAGCTTCAGTGGATAGCGGACAGTCAGAAGGAATTTGACAGCCTGAAAACTGTTAAAAATCACAACACCTGATGAAGGAGCAGCGTTCCGAAAGCTAGTGCTTCCAAATAAACCTGTTGAACTATAGCCCTGGTGTTGTATAATTTTTAACTTTGTACACCCCAGTCCAACATGGGCACCTCCAACCACCACCCCAGTGTTAGCCACATCTGATTATGGAAAGCCACTCAAGGTGGCTATCAATGCAAGTGATGTGGGAATCAGTGCTGTGCTCTGACAGGAAGACGATGGGAAGTTAGAAAGAGCTATCAGATATATCTCCAGGAAATTAAACATTCAACAGTTGAGAAGGAGACGTTCAGCTTGGTGTTAAGTGTTACTGGTAACATAACTGCTGAAATGTTGTAATGTACTGGAGACAAATCATATACACTAATCATAACTGATTAAAGTTTGTGGGGAAATTTAAGGACAAAAGCTACAGACTGTTTAGGCGGAGCTTGATGTTACAGCCATTCTAATTTGAAAATTGTATCTGGCAGGACGAGAAAACATGATTACCAACCCATTGTCAAGACTTGGATGAGAAATGGAGAAATGAAACAGAATGTAGTACTGCATGCTTGCATGTTTATAGAGGGAGAGAGGGATCGAGATCGCGCAGAGAGCGAGAGAGAGAGGGATCGAGATCGCGGAGAGAGAGAGAGAGAGAGAGAGAGAGAGAGAGATCGAGATCGCGCGAGAGAGCGAGAGAGGGAGCGAGATCGCGCAGAGAGCGAGAGAGAGATCGAGATCGCGCAGAGAGTGAGAGAGAGAGAGGGATCGAGATCGCGCAGAGAGCGAGAGAGAGAGGGATCGAGATCGCGCAGAGAACGAGAGAGCGAGAGCGCGCGCGATGGCGCGGAGCGAGAGAGAGAGAGGGAGGGCGATCGCGGGTGGAGAGGGAGACGCGCGGAGGGGGAGAGAGGGAGTGAGAGTGGGAGAGCGCAAGAGAGAGTGCGAGAGAGAGCGCGAGCACAGCAGAGCGGGAGAGCGAGACTACATGCGAGAGCAAGAGAGAGTGCGCGCGCGAGAGAGAGAGAGAGAGAGAGAGAGTGCGTGAGCGCAAGAGAGCGAGAAGAGAGAGAGAGCGAGCGAAAGAGAGATAATGAAAAAAAGAAAGGACAGGGAACGAGCGCGCGCGCGCGAGAGAGAGAGAGTGCAAGAGAGAAAGAAAGAGAGAGAGCGAGAGAGAAAGAGAGAGCGAGAGAGAGAGAAAGCGCGAATGCACACACGAGCGAGAAAGAAAGAGAGGGAGAGAAAGAGCGAGTAAGGGAGGGCGGGCGCAAGTAAGGGAGGGCGGGCGCAAGAAAGGGAGGGCGCACAGGCGAGACGGAGAGGGCGCACAGGCGAGACGGAGGGGGCGCACAGGCGAGACGGAGGGGGCGCACAGGCGAGACGGAGGGGGCGCACAGGCGAGACGGAGGGGGCGCACAGGCGAGACGGAGGGGGCGCACAGGCGAGACGGAGGGGGCGCACAGGCGAGACGGAGAGGGCGCACAGGCGAGACGGAGAGGGCGCACAGGCGAGACGGAGAGGGCGGGCAGAGGGTGGGAGGACAGAGAGAGAAAAAAGAGCAAGTGCGAGAGCGCGAGCAAATGAGGGAAAGAAAGACAAAGAGAAATACAAAGAGAGAAAGACAGAAAGAGAGAAGGAGAGAAAGAGAAAGAGAGAGAGCGAAAGAGAGAGAGAGGGAGTGAGCGAAAGTGTGAGAGCGTGAGCGAATGAGAGAACGAAAGAGAGAGAGAGATAGAAAGTAAGTAAAAGAGCAAAAAATTGTGTGCATGATGTGGGGTGTGCACACGGGGTGTTGTGGCATGCATGTGTGTGGCCTGCGTGTGGCGCGCGCTGCTGGTACGTGATGTGCGCAGTGTGCGCACATGCATGTGTTAATGGGGGGAGAGAAGAGCTGTTGGAAAGGGGCAGGAAAGAGAATATCAGAGATGTGGGGACTCATAAGTAAAGGTCAGAGAGATCTTCAGCATACCTTAGCCACCTGTAAGCTACAGAAGGACACTTCAATGAAGTTAAAATAGGACAGAGCAAGCAACTGAGAATTTGGGCCAAAGTGAGAAAGAGTTCCATTAATTAAGTTTTATTCCAAGAAATATGTCTCCAGAGTTAGGACTGAATGGTAGAGGAAATAAGTGGTGAAATGAGAGACCTACTTTTACTGAAGCTAACGGTGGCACGACATCACAACTGGGAGGGAAAACAACTAATTACGAAGTACGTTTGATCAGTATTTTGAACCTTTAAAGTGCAAAATGGATATTAATTTGTGTTCCAAGTCTCCAGAATTTTTTTTCCCCTCTTTTAATGTGAAATACCGAATTAAGGTTTCATAGTAAATTCATACTTGTTTTAAAAGTAACAAATATTTTTAGATTTGGGTTTCAGAAGATGGGCAATAGCTGAACCCACTGAGTGTATTCAGGAGGCAGAAGGCTATGACAATAGTACATAGAGGGAAGTGGGAACACAGCAGATTAGAAGCAAATGGACAAAAGGGAGTAAGTGATGACCGCCTCATCTCAGACAACCAGGAAAGTAGTGCAAGGGTCTCCTGATTCTATTGTGCTTGCTAATTGGCGTTCCATTCTGTAAACTCATGAGGATGACAATTCCTCAGGGGGAACAGCCACAGTCTGTATCATCATGGAAAGAAGGATGCAGAGTGGAAGAGCACAAGCTATGGGGGATTCCAGTCAGGTGATCAGGTAGCTGTTTCTATGACAGTAAATATCATTACAAAACGTGCAGAGATACAATTGGAGAAAATATACCAGCATGGATTAATAATTGGCTAATGGGCAGAAAACGGTAGGAACAAATGGGTCATTCTCTATTAGCAGGCTGTGACTAGTTAAGTACTTCAAGGAACAGTACTTGGGCTCGAGCTGTTAATAATTTATGTCAATTAGTTGGAGATGGGGATCAAATGAAATGCTGACAAAATCATCCCAGAATTTGAAAGTAAGGTGTGAAGTGGTTTCAGATGGTTTTGGACAAGCATAGTCAATGGCAAAAACACAGCAGCTAGAAAATAAGGTGGAAATAAGGGAGGTTATCATTTTGGTTGGATAAACAGACTATTAGAGTATTTTGCAACTAGGAAGAGTGTTGCAAATGTCAATGTACAAAGTGACTTAGTTGTTCTTGGAAAACTGTCACTGAAGGCTAACATTCAGGTGCAGCAAACTATCAGGACAATAATGGAATGTTCGCCTTTATCACAAGTGGAACTGAGTACAGGATTCTGAAGTCTTGCTCCAGTTGTATGGGAGCATGATGAGACCATACTGAAATACCGCAGCTGTTCTATATTCCTTATAACATTGCCATGGAGGGCACGCAAAGGTTCTCCAGACTTGTTCCCAAGGCGGCAGGACGGTTCTATGGAGAGAGAATCTGGGCCGGTATTCTTTAGCATTTTTAAGAATCAGGGGTGATCAAATTCAAACGTACAAAATTATAAAAAGGGACAGACAGGAAAGATGGAGGTAAGATGTCTTCTCTGTTTAGAAAGTCTTGGCCCAGGAGACACAATGTAAAAAATAATGGGTATGCCAACTTAGGACTAAAATGTCGAGAAACCATTTTACTCAGAGGTTGAGAACCTTTGGAATTCTCCAGCCCTGACTTGAATGCAAGCTCAGTCATTGAGTATTTTTAAGGTGTGGATTAATAGACTTCGTATAATCAATGGCATTAAGAGTTATCGGAACGGTGATCTGATTTGATATGTCGTCAAACGTACTGAAATACAGTGACAAATGTTGTTTTGTATGCTCTACAGGCAGATTGTATCATACAAAGTATATCAGGGTAACAGAACAAAGTCTGAACACAGTGTTCCAGCCATAGGGAAGGTGCAGAGAAAAAGATCAACATTTATATTTGAGAAGTCCATTCAAAAGTCTATATAAGCAGGGCAGAATCTGCTCCTTGAATCTGTTTGTATGTGTATTCCAACTTTTATATTTTCTGCTCGAGAGAAGAGAGTGGGATATAGTACAACAGGGCGAATAAATGCTGTTAAAGATTTCAATCAGCCATAATCATTCTGAACGGCAGGGCATTCTCAATGGGCTGAAGGACCGGCTCCTATTCCTATGCTCTATATCCCACCCCAAATCGACCTTCTCATTCCCAAGGTCAGGTCCTTCAATCAGGCACTTGAGTGCCTGAGAACATCGCTCCATGGCTGGCCTCCAAGAGGCAGGGAGACTGGTGCAGGGGCTGTGAAATTCATCAGCCGCGATTGGTTGCTGGTGGGTTCAGAGACAATTTACATCAAGTGGTTCATTAAAGAGTTTGATGAAGATCCTCCTGCAAGGTGGGGGAGATCCTGCAAAATAAGTTGGAACAATTTTCCCAATGGCAGGAATGTGATCTGGGTTCTCCTGCCTGGTTCCCCACGGACCTACAGCCCATCCTGCCATCCTGATTCAACTGATTTCCACCCATCATGTCCCACTGCATGGAATCTGGTTTTCTTTCATGTCTTCACTTTTCATTTCTTGCAATTAGAACTTTTTAAATCTCAAACTGCATATTATGTAATTACTATTTGTCAACTTCCCTCATGTTATCTTTTACTCGTTTCAATCATGGCGGATTCCTGTACAATTAGTCCTGGTTGGTCACTTGGCTCTCTCAATGTAATACTTTAATAGGGCCGACAGATGATACGATGGCAATGTTGGAATTTGATATGAGGTTAAACAAGGTAATCCAGTAAATACCACTAGCAGCTTAATGTGTTCATCAGACTTCACGCTCATCCTTTTCTTAAATTTACCATGTTTTTACCCAGTCAGCAACTCACCGGTAAGTGGTTAAGAGGTACATCAACTTGCCCCAGGAAATCATCTCTTGTCTGTGAAAACAAAATCATAACATTTTCCTAAGTATTATTATAGAACTCTAAAACGCCATTAAAAACCATAAATTTAACCCAAGACAATTTATTTTTATTCAAAAATTCAAAGAGCAAAAAATTTGGAGGAGCAACAAAAAATTGGAGATGAGATAAACTTATAATTATGTCACAGTGAACATCTTCTCCACAGTGTAAATATGCACTTGAGAACGTGGTGCTGGCAAAGCACAGCAGGTCAGGCAGCAATCGAGGAGCAGGAGAATTGAGGTTTTGGGCATAAGCTCTCCATCATTCCTGATGAAAGGCTAATGCCCGAAACGTCGATTCTCCTGCTCCTCAGATGCTGCCTGACCGGCTGTGCTTTTCCAGCACCACACACAACTCTGATCTCCAGCATCTGTAGTCCTCACTTTATCCCAGTAAATACGATTTGGAGATGCCGGTGTTGGACTGGGGTGTAACAGTTAAAAGTCACACAACACCAGGTTATAGTCCAAACGGGTTTAATTGGAAGCACTAGCTTTCGGAGCATCACTTCTTCATCAGGTGGTTGTGGAGGGTATAATTGTAAGGCACAGAATTTATAGCAAAAGTTTAGAGTGATGTAACGGAAATTATACATTGAAAAATACCTTGATTGTTTGTTAAGTCTCTCTCATCTGTTCGAATGACCATGTTAGTTTCACTTCTTTCATATGTAAATCACAAAACTATTTTACATCCTCAGGCTAACTGGGTTGGATTAGGGGAGTTGTTAATGTCAATAGATGACTAATCCAGAACCGTAAAATAATGTTCTGGGGACATGGCATCAAAACTGGCATTACTATGACTGAATCTCCCAGCATTAACATTCTGGGGGTTACCACTGACCAGAAACTGGGTTGGATTAGGGGAGTCGTTAATGTCAATGGATGGCTAATCCAGAACCGTAAAAATGTTCTGGGGGTGTCAGCCCAAATAATGTATTGAAGGTGTTAGCACCCCACCCCCCATCGTGTGCTGCTGCCTGTGCCACAGTGTTTCCCTTGCCACAGCAAGGAACCGTAATGACCTCCTCAGGAGAGAGACGTGCTGTAACTGACAGGGTACCCTTTGCTGTCCAGTTCTTCCCAGGAGCTGAAAAACTACACCATGCTCTTCGCGGCTTACAACACATGATCAATGAGGATGAGCACCCCACCAAGACCTTCCCCACACTTCCACTGCTCACCTTTAAACAACCGCCAAATCTCAAACAGATCATTATTCCATAGCAAACTGCCTGGCTTTCAGGCCAACTCCATGCAGCACCTATCATGATAGGGTTGTAAGACGTGTCAGAGTGTGGATATGGATACCACCATTATGCCTGGGGACACCACCCACCATGTACGTTGCAGGTACTCATGTGACTCAGCCAGCATTATCTATCTTATACGCTGCAGGCAAGAATGCCCTGAGGCATGGTATATTGGTGAAACCGAGCAAAGGCTATGGCAATAAATGAATGGGCACCGCATAACAAATCAATAGACAGGAGAGTTCCCTCCCAGATGGGGAACATTTCAGCGGTCCAGGACATTCGACCTCGGACCTTCGGGTGACCATCCTCCAAGGCAGACTTCAGGACAGGCTGCAGCGAAAAGTGGCCAAACAGGCTGATAGCTAAGTTTGGTACCCATAGGGAGGGCCTCAACCAGGACCTTGGGTTCATGTCACATTACAGGGGACCACTAGACAGACTCAGACCCCTTTACACTCTTTTTCTCTCACACACACACATACATATATATACATTCTTGCTCACAGGCACTCACAACCTCCCACCCTGCGAGCGCAAACACACACTCCCCCTGCATACACATTTGTGGGGTGAATTTGTACTTTGTTCAAAAACTGCACGAGTCCATGTAAGACTCTTAATTCATTTTTTAAGTTTAGAATCAGTCTAAACATTATGGCACACAAGGGGCTAATACCTTCAATACATTATCTGGCTGACACCAATTGTTAAGGTTAACCTGAGAATGTAACTTTTTAAACTAGATTTGTGATTTACATATGAAAGAAGTGAAACTAACATGGTTATTTTAACAGATGAGAGACTTAACAAATAATCAAGGTATTTTTTCACGTATAATTTCAGTTATATCACACTGTAAACTTTTGCTATAAATTCTGTGTCTTACAATTGTGTCCTCCACAACCACTTGAAGAAGGAGTGGCGCTCCGAAAGCTAGGGTGCTTCCAGTTAAACCTGTTGGATTATAACCTGGTGTTGTGTGATTTTTTTTAACTTTGTATATCCCAGTAAATATGCATTGTGATGAACTCAATTCCTAATGGCTGGCATTATGCTGGATTGAAGCTTGTTTTCCAGTTCTACCTTTCTATGGTAGTACTTATAAAACTCCAAATGAAAGACCAAGTATTGGAAGGACAGATTAGATTTTCACTTTCACTTCCTCTTGGTTAGGTATGACAGTTCACACGTGATATGAACAATGGTGATTTTCAATGGCTCAAACTTATTCTATTCTTACAACTTTGCTTACAGCGCTTGTGATGCTTTAAGGTGTGAAAATCCAAATAATGTCTAATTAAACTACATTTAATCACAAATGCTTCTCTGGTGTTTCAGACGACTGCACTTCAATGTGCTACACTATGAAGCTCTCAGTAGAAACATTATGGATTTAAGCCAGTTCAGCAGCAATTAGACCCTGGCCCAAAAGGGGAACAGTCAAACCTGTTTTGTAATATTTTTTATAAGCAAGCTTGTGGAGTCAGGAACTGCTGGTCCTCAAAGTTGGGAATCAAATACTTATGGTGGTAAAGGTAAATCTCAATCTAAAATAACAGATGATATATCGATTCTGGATGAAGACAGCTTGCTGGATCTGAAATCTATGTTCATCAGTCCACAGGATTGGGTTAGAATGGGACAATATCTGCGTACAGATTATATTAACCAAAGGACCTAAGCTTCAATGATTTATAATCTGAACCGTAAAACATTAATTACAGGTAGTTCTCCAACAGCACCATAGTTACGTTCCAGCGAAAACTTGCTTAATTGAAAATTGTTTACAAAAAAAGTAAGAGGCCTATGGGAAAAATAGGGTTGGGACAGACAAGCAAACAAAAACTCACAAATCGCAACAAATCTTACCAAAGCTGAACACAAAACACAGCCTGAATAAGTTATAAATCACATTTATCAATGAAACAAAAACAAAAACTTAACAGTTCAAAGTTTGTGAGAAGATTTGTAGCTCGGGTGCTCGCTGTTGTGGTTCTGTTCGCCGAGCTGGGAATTTGTGTTGCAGACGTTTCGTCCCCTGTCTAGGTGACATCCTCAGTGCTTGGGAGCCTCCTGTGAAGCGCTTCTGTGATCTTTCCTCCGGCATTTAGTGGTTTGAATCTGCCGCTTCCAGTTGTCAGTTCCAGCTGTTCATTGCAGTGGCCGGTATATTGGGTCCAGGTCGATGTGCTTATTGATTGAATCTGTGGATGAGTGCCATGCCTCTAGGAATACCCTGGCTGTTCTCTGTTTGGCTTGTCCTATAATAGTAGTGTTGTCCCAGTCGAATTCATGTTGCTTGTCATCTGCGTGTGTGGCTACTAAGGATAGCTGGTCGTGTCGTTTTGTGGCCAGTTGGTGTTCATGGATGCGGATCGTTAGCTGTCTTCCTGTTTGTCCTATGCAGTGTTTTGTGCAGTCCTTGCATGGGATTTTGTACACTACATTGGTTTTGCTCATGCTGGGTATTGGGTCCTTCATTCTGGTGAGTTGTTGTTTGAGAGTGGCTGTTGATTTGGGTGCTGTTACAAGTCCTAGTGGTCGTAGTAGTCTGGCTGTCAGTTCGGAAATGCTCTTGATGTATGGTAACATGACTAGTCCTTTGTGTTGTGGCATGTCCTCATTCCGTTGTCTTTCCCTTAGGCATCTGTTGATGAAATTGCGCGGGTATCCGTTTTTGGAGAATACATTCTAGCGGTGTTCTTCTTCCTCTTTTTGCAGTTCTGGTGTACTGCAGTGTGTTGTGGCCCTTTTGAATAGTGTCTTGATGCAACTTCTTTTGTATGTGTTGGGGTTGTTGCTTTTGTAGTTCAGGACTTGGTCTGTGTGTGTGTGGCTTTCCTGTATACCTTTGTGCTGAATTCTCCGTTCTGTGTTCTCTGTACCATCACGTCTAGGAATGGGAGTTGGTTGTCCTTTTTTCCCTCTCTCGTGGATCGGATTCCTTGATGATCCGGTGTGTGTTCTCTATTTCTGTGTTTTTAATGATTACAAAGGTTTAATGATTACAAACAGGAAGACAGCTAACGATCCGCATCCACGAACACCAACTGACCACGAAACGATACGACCAGCTATCCTTAGTAGCCACACACGCAGATGACAAGCAACATGACTGGGACAACCCTACTATTATAGGGCAAGCCAAACAGAGAACAGCCAGGGAATTCCTAGAGGCATGGGACTCATCCACAGATTCAATCAATAAGCACATCGACTTGGACCCAATATACCGACCACTGCAACGGAAGGCTGGAACTGACAACCGGAAGTGGCAGATTCAAACCACTACAAATGGTGGAAGAAAGATCACAGAAGCACTTCACAGGAGGCTCCCAAGCACTGAGGATGACACCTAGACAGGGGACGAAACGTCTGCAACACAAATTCCTAGTTCGGTTAACACAGTTCATTCAAAAATTATTATTAATGCAGGGACAGAGGTTCACCATGATATGTCAGGTAGACTCCCTGATTCCTTTAAGTGAGCTGTATCATATATTCTCTCCTTACACTCAGAACACTTTATAATATTGAGCTTTATAATATCTAGCTTTTCTTCCAGTGTTATAGCCTGTCTTTTGCGTTCACCGCCTGCAATTTCATCACCAGGATGCTTCTTGCTAAGGTTCTTGTCACTCCATTTTTACAAAGAAAAAGGATAATCTAGGAGAAGTTACAGAGTCAGAGAGATGTACAGCAGGAAACAGACACTTCAGTCCATGCCAACCAGACATCCTGACCTTTCAGAGGAAGCAGCTCAATGTATCTCTCTCAGAAAGCTGCTCTCTGTACAGTACCGCTCACCGAAAGCTGTTCTGTTGGCACCTGACATCAGTACATGCGTGGAGACTTTGTTTCATGCGTTTCATTCTGCGCAAGTGCCAATCACTGCTGAAATTGTCCTACTGCAAACAGAGGTAAGCATTCTCAAAAACACCGTTCCTTAATTCCACAGTGATGCTATAAGGAAACTGTGCTGCTGGGTTGCACATTCAGAGAACTACCTGTATCTGAGATACAAAAATAAATGTTTGAACATAGAACAATACAGCACAGAACAGGCCCTTCTGCCCTCTATGTTGCACCGACCTGTGAACTATTCTCAGCTTGTCCCACTACACTATTCCATCATTGTCCACGTGCTTATCCAAGGATTGTTTAAATGTCCCTAATGTGGCTGAGTTGACTACATTAGCAGCTAGGGCATTCCACACCCTTACCACACTCTGCGTAAAGAACATGCCTCTGATGTCTGTCTTAAATCTATCACCCCTCAATTCGTAGCTATGCTCCCTCGTACAAGCTGAAGTCATCATCCTCGGAAAAAGACTTTCACTGTCTACCCTATCTAATCCTCTGACAAAAGAGAGAGGAAGGTAGTTGAGGACCTGGAAACAATCATTATTACAGAAGAGGTATTGTTGGTAAGCTGATGGAGCGGAGCTAAGGATAGACAAGTGTCCTGGTCCTGATGGAATGCATCCCAGGGTACTAAAAGAGATGGTGGGAGAAATAGCAAGTGCGCTTATGGTAATTTTACAAAATTTCCTGGACTCTAGGGTAGTTCCAGCAGATTGGAAAACAGCAAATGTGACACCACTGTCTAAAAATAGAGATAGATAAAAGGTGGGGAATTATAGACCGGTTAGCTTAACTTCTGTCGTAGGGAAAATGCTTGAGTCTGTTATCAACAAAGAAATAGCAAGGCTTTGAGATAGAAAACGTTGCATCACAATCTAACTCTCAAAAGAGGATAATAGCAGTTGAACACAACAAAACAAAACGATAAATGCACTTGAACAAGACTATTTTCCATCTCCAGCCAAATAGATCGAATAGAAAAGGTCATTCTCCAAGCAGGTGTTCATCGCATGCCATGATCTCACTGAAGAGTACAGCAGCTTCAGGAGACCGAATGGCCTCCTCCTGCTCCAAGTTCTCAAGAACAAAAATGAACATGCTGCATTGCAATCTAATTCACAAAAGAGGATAATAGCAGTTTTGAAAGGCAAAAGCTGGTCACCACATTTAATTTTTTAATTTCCAAAACAAAGCAATATCTTGTTAAAATACCAACTAATGCTCACTAATTATATTCCCACTTTCTCTTATTCCCAGATTTCTTCTTTTTAAGCTGAAAAGACTATGCTTTAACCATTTAAGATTATAAGCCAGACTTTGGATGGATATTGTTTTATGAATATTGTCTACACTGATCACAATGGATCCATTATTTTCATGGAGCTAGAACCAGACAGACACAGTGCTCTACCCGGGTATAGCTCATATTGAGTAAAAAGTGAGGTCTGCAGGTGCTGGAGATCAGAGCTGAAAATGTGTTGCTGGTTAAAGCACAGCAGGTCAGGCAGCATCCAAGGAACAGGAAATTCGACGTTTCGGGCCAGAGCCCTTCATCAATAGCTCATATGGAGTTCTTTTCAATTATACTGTTTCAGTTACGCAACATTCTACTGAATTTATTGATAGTTCATTTGATCACTATACAGCACAAACTGTCTAAACTTTTTACCAGTTTCAACTTTTCCTATTTCCACAACATTCATAGAGTGCATTTTCATTTTTTTTTGTTCCTTTCTGCAGCACTTCACATTTTCTCATGTTGACAGCCGATGACAAGCGGTGTTAGACCATAAGACATAGGAGTGGAAGTAAGGCCATTCGGCCCATCAAGTCCACTCTGCCATTCAATCATGCTGATGGGCATTTCAACTCCACTTACCAGCGTTCTCCCTGTAGCCCCTAATTCCTCGAGGCAACAAGAATCTATCAGTCTCTGCCTTGAAGACATTTAGCGTCCCAGCCTCCACTGCACCCTGTGGCAATGAATTCCACAGGCCCACCACTCTCTGTGTTCCACAAGGGTGAGAGTGTTGAGACTACAACTTTCTAGTTGTAGTCTAGAAACTAGATGATCTGGATGAAGGAAGTAAGGATATTCTGTCTGTTTACAGACGACACAAAGATAGCGAGAAGGACAGGTAGTATTGAGGAGGCAGGGAAGCTAGCAGAAGGATTTGAAATGTGGAGAGGTGTGAGGTTATGCACTTTTGTAAGTGGAAGCATGGACTATTTTCAAAATGGGGAAAAAATTCAGAAGTCTAAAGTGCAAAGAGATTGGGAGTTCTAGTCCAGGATTCTCTCAAGGTAAACTTGCAGATTCTCTACAATGTGGAAACAGGCCCTTCGACCCAACAAGTCCACACCAACCCTCCAAAGAGCAACCCACCCAAACCTATTCCCCCCCTGACTAATGCACCTAACATGATGGGCAATTTAGTATGGCCAATTCACCTGACCTGCATATTTTTGGACTGTGGGAGGAAACCGGAGCATCCGAAGGAAACCCACGCAGGCACAGGGAGAATGTGCAAACTCCACACAGACAGTTGCACGAGGCAGGAATTGAACTCGGGTCTCTGGCGCTGTGAGGCAGCAGTGCTAACCACTGAGCCAACATAAGTCAGTAATTAGGAAGGCAAATACAATGTTGGCATTTAGTTTGAGGGGACTTGAATATAAAAGCAGGGAAGGACTTCTGAGGCTCTTATAAGGCTCTGGTCAGGGCGCATTTGGAGTATTGCATGCAGTTTTGGGGCTCTTATTTCAGGAAGGATGTACTGGCCCTGGACAGGTTCAGAGGAGGTTCACAAGAATGGTCCCAGGAATGAAAAGGTTAAAATATGAAGAACATTGGAGGATTCTGGGTCTATACTGGATGGAGTTTAGAGGATGAGGGAAGAGCAGATTGAAACCTACAAAGTACTGAATGGCCTGGACAGAGTGGATGTTAGGAAGATGATTCCATTAGTAGGAGAGACTGGGGCTCAAGGACACAGCCTTAGAAAAAGAAAGACTTTTTAGAACAGAGATAAAAAGAAACTTCTTCAGTCAGAGAGTGGTGAATCCATGGAATTCACTGCCATAGAGAGGACTGTGGAAGCCACATCATTGAGTACAGTTAAAATGGAGATAGATAGGTTCTTGATTGCCAAGGGGATCAAGGGTTACAGGGAGAAAGTGGGAGAATGGGGTTGAGAAACTTGTCAGCCATGAATAGCGGAGCAGGCTCTATGGGCTGCGTGGCTTAATTTCTGCTCCTGTGCCTTACAGTCTTCCGGCCTTACAACTTCTCTTCACTAAAGCTTATCTTCCAATTTTACTGCCAACACATGTTGTCCAACTTATTCTCTAATTTTTTTAAGCATTGCTTCTCTTTGCTACTACCTGCAAACTTTATCAAACTGTAAATTAGATCTCTAAATCAAGGTTAATTGTAAAAACCAGAAACAGTACTAATTCCACAAACAAATTATGTTCTTTCCTCCTATCCAAAATCAAAATAAGCCAATGATTTCCACACACCAATGATTGTCGGTCCATATTCAGCATTTATTCTATTGTTCACATGTTAGAGTGGGTCAGTTATGATTTATTACCATTATATTTGCCTAAAATTTCACTATTTATTATAGCGTGTCACACTAAGAAACCTAAAGCCTGTGGACAGAAACAGCATGAGATTATCTACGAAAACTGCAGCCAAGTTTGCAATCCAATTTACAGATTACAGCAATAACAGCTGTAGCAGGTTATTTCAATATCATTATACCTAATCCTTTCAAATGCTAAATGCAAAAATCAGTTGAATGAAACAAAACAGTGAAGATAAATGCAATCAAACAGGATTTTATTTTCTGTCCCAAACCAAGGTGTCTATTGCATGTCATTATGCCATGATCTCACTGAACGTCAGAGCAGCTTCAGTGGCCTCCTCCTGCTCAAATGTCTCATGATGTTATATCGTAAAAGTATTATTTAAAGACTAGTTGATAATCGGTGAAAGGAAACTCAAAAGTTAGCTCATGACTCCACTCAATTGGGAACATCAAAGTCCAAACTGACATAAAGATGATATTTCAGAGTTTTGAGATTGTTCACAAAGTAGTATCAAAATGCTTGCAAAAGCATAAGTATCTTCTAACACATATCGCTCATCACAACTTACATGGCTACTGAGTAAAATTGCATTAGATGTCAGGTAGGGTTATTGTTTAACAGTTAACCAAAGTTAAATCAGACTTAAATCCTACAACTTGGCTTCGATAATGGTGAAGCTCAAGTGAGTTGGAAGTCAGTTTGCAAATGTCTTCACACATTGCAAGTTTCAACTTTGCGGGCAATTCCTATGTAGTCAGCTGCATCAGGACTGCAGTGTGCTCCCAACTGTGCAATAAACATAGTCTTTTTTTAAAATGTACTCATTAAAACTGTGGACAGAAATGAGAATAAATTGTTTTATACGTCAGGGATATATAAGGATGGCTACACGTTTTGAAAGCAATGACTTTGTTACCTATTGTAAACCTTGGATGCATAGGTGCAAATTCCAGCAAAGTGCAGATGAACAGGAGATGAAGGGTTGTTTACAAGTTATGATCATTGCTTTGTACCTGGGACCAGTTATCAATGACAAAGATCCTATGCCTGGCAATAACTGTGATTGGATGCCAATTAAATGAACAACTTGGGCTGTGATTAAGCCAAGTCAGAAACCAGATCTTCAGCAGCCAAAAACTCACCTCTTCCAGTCCTTTGCATTGAGCCACTTTCCACCAAAAGAAACCAACTAATCTTTCCTTCAGTAGTTAACATGAGCTGTATTTGTGAATTTGTTAAGTCAGAGATCTTGGCGGCACGGTGGCACAGTGGTTAGCACTGCTGCCTCACAGCGCCAGAGACCCGGGTTCGTTTCCCGCCTCAGGTGACTGTCTGTGTGGAGTTTGCACATTCTCCCCGTGTCTGCGTGGGTTTCCTCCGGGTGCTCCGGTTTCCTCACACAGTCCAAAGATGTGCGGGTCAGGTGAATTGGCCATGCTAAATTGCCCGTAGTGTAAGGTAAGGGGTAAATGTAGGGGTATGGGTGGGTTGCGCTTCGGCGGGTCGGTGTGGACTTATTGGGCCGAAGGGCCTGTTTCCACACTGTAAGTAATCTAATCTTTCATGCATGAATGAGCCATGCCATGCCACCTACAAACCAGTGCAGGCATTTGGAAAGAGAAAGGTCAAGTAGAAACTGCTGGATCAGAAAAAAAACAACCTAACAGATTTTGTCAACAAAGGCTATATAGTTGTTTTTCCAGTTTTCCCTGCCCACATATAATTTTGTTCCTGTTAATGTCTATCTGTGTATGAGTGTATTAATAAAGGGGTTTAAGAATTTTCATTTTTAGAGGTAATTAAGTTAGCTTAATTGTTTACCTGTTGAGAGAAAAAAAAACTGCAGCTGCTGGAATCCAAAGTAGACAAGCAGGAGGTGGAGAGGGTGGACACTTCAGGTATTACCCTTCTTTAGGGCTTGAAAGGGTTATACCCAAAACATAGACTTCTCCACATCCTGATGCTGCCCACCTTGCTGTCTTCTTCCAGCTTCCTGCCTGTCTACTCTAATGCTGAAAATGTGTTCCTGGTTAAAGCACAGCAGGTTAGGCAGCATCCAAGGAACAGGAAATTCGACGTTTCGGGCCAGAGCCCTTCACCAGGCCCGAAACGTCAAATTTCCTGTTCCTTGAATGCTGCCTAACCTGCTGTGATTTAACCAGGAACACATTTTCAGCTCTGATCTCCAGCATCTGCAGACCTCACTTTTTACTGTCTACTCTAATGGTTTACCTGTAGCTCGAATCTCATGACCTGTAATAAATCCTGATTGCTGCAAAGTACAGAAACCCAGCTCATGTTTAACCTGGGTCAGATGATCAGGTAGTTGTGTCTATTTGTTCTAAAACAAATAGAGTTTGAAATGGCTCTGGGCATAACAGGGCTTAATTTCTAAAGTGCCAAATCAGAGAGTTGGAACATGATGTCCAACTCTTGTCAATGCTGCTAGTTGATCTGGGCCATCATAAATCATGTTAGTTGAGTCAGCCCACCGTAGGAGGCAACTCCATTTCTCTGATCCCAGCAATAATTTTTTTTGCATTAAACCCAAACTGTAAGTCAATCTCGAGAGTTTTTTTTCAGTCTAAAAACTCTGCTGGAACACATGGATTTTTCTTTGTTTTTATTTTATCCTTCCATCAGTTTTGGTTTAGAGCTGTGAAGTGGAAACTGAGAGCTAAAGATAAATTTTGGATAAATGAAAATGAGGCCAGGCCTGGAAAATAGGCTGGTTTCTGATTTAGAGGTTCAGTAGATGCTTCACCACCCAGGAAGAGCATTATATTTAAACAGAGAGTAGAATTTGGGTATTAAGGAGGTCAGTACCTGGAAATTAGTTCCAACAAGTCTGAAAAAGACCTCAGGCTCAAACAGGGGGCAAGGGTCAAATATAAATTGGATTTTACTGAGATGGTCAGTCATTCAGGGGGTGCTCGGTGTTTGAATTGGGTTTTGGTTATATATTTTCTATGGAAAAGTAATCTGCTCCAACATGTAAATTTGAAAAGGTCCTTCACCTGACCTCCCACAAGCAGCTCTTGAAAATTCAGAGAATAGATAACAATATCATAATTATCACTGCCTTTATCTAAGTGACCATAAAAAGGTGACCCTGATCAATATTTTTTAAAAATTGACAAGAAACAATCCATGCTGGTGAAACAATACATTGTGAAAACCTCTTAAATAATCTGGGCAGTTTTGTTACTTTCTTTTATTTATCACTTAATTCTGTTTGTTTGTCTGTCTGCTTTTCATATGATTGGAACTAGAAACAAAGCCTTTTAAGTTTATGACATAGATTAATTATATTTAATTTGTTATTTAATTTTGTGCTGCCAAAAGATTATTGCATTGTTAATAAATTGTGATGTTTCTTGTTTAAGATACAAACTGGTGTTCAGAATCGATTATTCACAAAATTTGGAATTAATTGCAGGAGGCATTGGGGTAAATTTTGAGGGTGTTTGAAGGTTTTAATTTTATTCTGTTGTGAAAACAGAAGTGGAAAGGCTGATTTGGCTCAGCTGTTTCCGGATCATAACAACTCGCACACCAACTCTCCGGCAACTCAGTGCTAGCCAAATTAGCATGCCAATAACAGAAAGTGGCAATTCTATCTCATTAGAAAAAATGTTAAACACATCCAAAATCATGATCATTTTCTGGCATTTCAAATTTTCAAGAGCTTCACTAAAATTTAGAAGCTAACTTTTAGTTGCAGTAGAAATAGTACTTTACTTTTCTACAACATCCAAGCCAAATCATCTAAAAGCAAACTTAAAACTTAATAATGTGGTGGCATAGTACATGATACATCTTAGGTTGTACTTCTATAGCTCAACAGTTGAATTCCTTCGCAACCTTGTGCTGTAGAAAATTATTTTATGAAAAACTGCTATAAAAAGTTACACTGTACAAGATTGCTATATCCGTTCAGTACAAAGTTCACATTATCCAAACTGCGGTTATAGCCATTGACAAAACGTGCATTATACCAGAACAACTTGTACACAAAATCACATGCTGCCAGAACACTTTTTCCAGCCTCAAATTTACTAAAAGTTTTTGAAGTTTTAACAGAGGATAGATAAAGGGGAAATTGTGAATGTAATATATTTGGATGTCCAAAAGATATTTGAAACGGTACAACACAAACCTTAAGGCTACGTTAGGCTAATAGCAGTGGTGTTGTACATCATATAGGAGCAAGGGTAGAGAACTGGCTAAATAATAGGCGACCGAGAGTTAGGTTAAGGGAGGAGACTTTTCATGATGGCGAAGTGTAATGAGTGCAGTGTCACAGGGATCAGTCCTGGGGCCACAGTTATTTATAAAATATATTAGTGACTTGGTTGAAGCAAGCGAATATGCTAAAGCCAAGTTTACAAGAAACACAAAAATAGATTGGAAGGCAAATATTGAGGATGACACAAGGAGACTGCAGAGAATTACAGATCGGTTAAGCGAGGGGCAAAAACTTGGCAGATGGAATATAATGTGCGAAAAGGTAAGGTTTTGGCAAGAAGAATAGAGGGCCTGAATATTATTTAAATTAAGAAACATTGCAGAAGGCTACGAAGAGACATTTGCGAGTCCTTGTGATGGAACAACAAAAAGCTAGCAGCCAAGTAATATAGAAGCCCATGATAAATACACCCTTCCTCTCTGCCAGATCCTATGTTACCTTAGTCAGTAAGGTGATTGCAGTATGAAGTAATTAAGGCATTGATGAATCCATGTTGTATTCATGCTTGAATACACAACATAGTTCTGTTAGGAACTATATAAAATATTCCAAACTACTACCAGTGCACAATCCTTTATCTGAAAGGCTTGGGGCCAGTTGGTTTTCAGAAATCAAATTTTTTCGAATTTCAGAGTAAGTGGCAGTTTGATGGTGAAATTTTAAATCTTTCCTAAGAACAGACTTACTGAGAGTAAAACAGGTCCTGAAACAAAATCGAGGCCTGCTAGTGCTGGGCCACGCCCCCATGTCATACCTCAGTGACATGCATCGAATGGGAGTCGACTTGGGTTAACTGTTTGCACACCGAACAACCTTGTTAATAAGAATAAAAAACTTCACAAAAAACCTTCAGACTTTAGAGCTTTTCAGATTTCAGACAAAGAATTGTCTATCTGTAAAAATGGAGTCCATTTTTAGACAGTCAGAATTAATCAATCATCCATTAAATGATGCATACACTAATTTCCTTGTCTTTCTGACATGCCCTATATTTCCTGGTACATCTTGCACCCTAGTCCTGACCACTGCTAGGAAGTCTGTACATAACTCCAATTATGGTGTTTTTGCCTTTGTGGTTCCTCAACTCCACCCACACAGACTCCACATCATCTGACCTTGTGTCATTCAGTATCATAGATTTAATTTCATTCTTAACTAATAAGGCAATGCTACCCCCTCTGCCCACCTCCCTATCTTTTCAATAAGTTGTAAATCCTTGGATGTTTAACTGCCAGTCCTGTAACCATGTCTATATGATGCCTTCCACATCATAAATCATTCGTGATGATTTGTGTTGTTAATTCATTTACTTTGTTACGAATGCTACGAGCATTCGGGAAATGCTAACTTTCTTCTCCTCATGATTTCCAACATCTCTCGTAATATGTCAGAAGTTATTCTTCCTTTTTGCTTTATTCCTAGTCTGCCTTGAACTTAAACCATGCACATATGCTAACCTGCTGCTTATCTTTCTACTTGACCCCATACTCCGTCATTTTTCCTTTCCATCCCCCCCCCGACTCAAGTTTAATGTCCTAGTGACCATCCTATTTATCCTTTTCGCTAGAACACTGGTTCCAGATCGGTTCAGGTGGAGACCGTCCCATCAGTACAGATTCCGTAGGAAATGGAATCCCTCTTTCCCATACCAATCTCTGAGCCATGTGTTTACTTCCCTAATTTTTCTTATCCCTATGCCAATTAGCACAGGGCTCAGGCAGTAATCCAGAGATTACAACCTGCCCTTCAATTTCCTTCCTAGTGCTTGATACTACACAAACAGGTCTTCCTTCCTAACCTTGCCTATGTTGTTAGAGCCAACGTGGATCACAACAACTGGATCCTTCCCCTTCCACTCCAATATCCTGTGCCTTGGCACCGGGCAGGCAACACACCGTGCGGGACTACTGATCCAGCTCACAAAAGGATATTATCTGTCCCCCTAATTATAGAATCCTCCATAACCTTTTGCTCCCCACTCTGGAATAGCCTTCTGCACCATGGTGTCGTAGTCAGCTGGCTCATCCTGTCCACAGCCATTTCCCTCATCTGTACAGAAGTGGGGGACTTCAATATGCAGATAGACTGGGGGAATAATGTTGCCGATGGACCCAAAGAAAGGGAATTCATGGAATGCTTACAGGATGGCTTTTTGGAGCAGCTTGTGATGGAGCCCACAAGGGAGCAGGCTATTCTGGACTTAGTACTATGTAATGAGCCAGACTTTATAAAAGATCTTAAAATAATTGAACACTTAGGAGGCAGCGATCATAATATGGTAGAGTTCAGTCTGCAGTTTGACAGAGAGAAGGCAAAACCAGATGTAATGGTGTTACAGTTAAGTAAAGGTAATTACAGGGAAAGCTTTAAAGAGGAACTAACAAAAATTGACTGGAAACAGAGCCTAGTGGGGAAGACAGTAAAGCAACAATGGCAGGAGTTTCTAGGTGTAATTGAGGACAGAGGCTCATCCCAAAGAAAAGAAAGATTATCCGGGAGGTGGTGTGGAATTAGACAGCCATGGCTGACAAAGGAAGTCAGAAAATATATCAGAAAAAGAGAGAGCCGAGTAAGTGGCAAAGAGCACTGGGAAATCAGAAGGTTGGGAAGACCACAAAAAGAGACAGAGGATAACAAAGACAGAAATAAGGAAGAAGATCAAATATGAAGTTAAGCTAGCCAGTATTATTAGAAATAATAGTAAAAGCTTCTTTTAATACATAAGAAACAAGCGAGATAAAAAGGTAGACATTAGGCCAACCCAATTTGATAGAGGAAGGCTAGCATTGGGAGATAAGGAAAGAGCAGAAGAACAATTAAAAAGAGCCGGGAGTTTTGGGGGTGGAGTTGAGTATGGTAGCTATTACAAAAGAGAAAGTGCTAGAAAAGCTAAAAAAGATCGAAATATTGATAAATCCCCTGGCCTTGACGGGCTACAGCCTCCAGTTCAGAGGGAGGTGGCTAAAGAAATAGCGGAGGCATTGGTTGCGATCTCTTGAAAGCCACTAGAGTCAAGGAAAGTCCCAGATGATTGGAAAAAGAGAGAGAGAAAAAAAAAATCGCTGTTGTAACCCTCTTGTTCAAGAAAGGATCAAGACAAAAATGGAAAATTATAGGCTGGTTTGCCTAACCTTGGTTGCTGGCAAAATTCTAGAATCCATCATTAAGGATGAGATTTCTAAATTCTTGGAAATGCAGGGTCAGATTAGAACAAGTCAACATGGATTTAGTAAGAGGAGGCCGGGCCTGACAAACCTGTTAGAATTCTTTGAAGAGGTAACAAAGTAGGTTAGAGCAGGGAAACCCAGTGGAAGTTATCTATCTAGACTTACGAAAGGCTTTTGATAAGGTGTCTCATGGGAGTCAGCCGAGTAAAGTGAGGGCTCATGCTGTTCGAGGTGAGCTACTGGCACGGATTGAGGATTGACTGTCTAACAGAAGGCAGAGGTGGGATAAAAGGTTCTTTGTCAGAATGGTAGCTGGTGACAAGTGGGGTCCGCAGGGTTCAGTGTTGGGGCTGCAGCTGTTCACTTTATCTACTAATGATCTGCATGAAGGGACTGGGGGCATTCTGGTCAAGTTTGCCGATGACATGAAGTTAGGTGGACAGGCAGGTAGTACTGAGGAAGTGGGGAGGCTGCAGAAAGATTTAGACAGTTTTAGGAGAGTGGATCAGAAAATGGCTGATGAAATACAACTTGAGCAAATGCAAGGTCTTGCACTTTGGAAAAAAGAATACAGGCATGGACTATTTTCTAAACAGTGAGAAAATTCATAAAGCCAAAGTACAAAGGGATCCGGGAGTGCTAGTCTAGGATTCTCTAAAGGTAAACATGCAGGTTAAGTCCATGATTAAGATTAATGTTGTCATTTATCTCAAGAGGGTTGGAATGTAAAAGCAGCAACGTCCTTCTGAGACTTTATAAAGCTCTAGTTGTTAGGCCACATTTAGAATACTGTGTCCAATTTTGGGCCCCACATTTCAGGAAGGACAGAGTTGTGGGCCTGTGGAACTCATTGCCACAGAGTGCAGTGGAGGCCGGGACGTTAAATGTCTTCAAGGCAGAGATTAATAAATTCCTGATCTCACAAAGAATTAAGGGCTACGGGGAGTGGGTAAGTGGAGTTGAAATGCCCATCACCCATGATTAAATGGCAGAGAGGACTCGATGGGCTGAATGGCCTTCCTTCCACTCCTATGTCTTAAGGTCTATCTTGGGGTTCAAGCGCACAATTCTCTGAAAGTGGAGTCACAGGCAAACAAGGCAGTAAAAGGAGACTTTTGGCACACTAGCCTTGATCACTCAGGGCACTGAGTATAGAAGTTGTCAAGTTATGTTGCAGTTGTACAGGATGTTGGTGAGGCTGCACTTTGAGTATCGTGTACACTTTTGGTCATCTTGCTATCGGAAGAATGTTATTAAACTGGAAAGAGTGTAGAAGAAATTTACAAGGTAGAGTGTAAGAAACTGAGGAAGGGCCTTACAGAAGTGTATAAGATCATGAGAGGAATGGATAGAATGAATGCACTCAGTCTTTTTCCCCAGGGTTGGGAAAGGGGGTTAGAGTTGATGGACATTTTGGTCAGCATGGACCAGTTTGGGCTAAAGGGCCTGTATCTGTGCTGTAGGACTCTATGACTCTAACAACATGGAAGAAGGTTTTTTAAAAACTTTATTCATTTTGTGGAATGTGGATGTCACTGGCTGGCCAGCATTTAATGTCCATCCCTGATTGATCTTGAGAAGTTGGTGATGAGCTGTCTTCTTGAACTGCTGCAGTCCACCTGTTGTGGATTGACTCACAATGCCATTAGGGAGAGAATTCTAAGATTTTGACCCAGTAACAGCGAAGGAAGGGAGATATATTTCCAAGTTAGGATTCTGAGTGACGTTATGGGAACATCACCACCTTCAAAGTTCCCCGACATCTGCTGCTCTTGTCCTTCTAGATGGAAGCAGTCATAGATTTGGAAGGTGCTGTCTGAGGATCTTTGGTGAATTTCTGGAGTGCATCTTGTACATCGTGGCAGCAGTGTGTACTGAGGGTCAGTGGTGGAGGGAGTGGATGTGGTACCAATCAAGGGGGCTGCTGTGTCCAGGATGGTGTCAAGCTTCGAGTATTGTTGAGACTACACTCATCCAGGCAAGTAGGAGTATTCTATCACACACCTGGCTTGCACGTTGTAAATGGTGAATAGGGTTTGGGTAGTCAGGTGTGTTACTTGCCTAGCTCTTGTAGCCACTGTGTTTATGTGGCGAGTCCAGTTGAGTTTCTGGTCAATGATAATTTCCAGGATGTTAATAGTGGGGGATTCAGTGATGGTAATACCATTGAATGTCAAGAGGCAGTGGTTTGATGGTCTCTTATTGGTGCTGGTCATAGCTTAGCACTTGTGTGGCACAAACATTACTTGCCACTTGCCAGCCCAAACCTGGATCCTATCCAGAGCGTTTTGCATTTGATATGGACTGCTTCAGTAACTGAGGAGTCACAAATAGCGCTGAACATTGTGCAATCATCAGTGAACCTATAATGGAGGGGAGGTCATTGGTGAAGCAGCTGAAGATGGCTGGGCTGAGGACACTATCCTGAGGAACTCCTACAAAGATGCCCTGGAACTGAGATGACCGACCTTCAACAATCATGAACATGTTCATATGTCAGGTATGACGCGAACCACCGGAGAATTCTCCCTGATTCCAGGGCTCCTTGATGTCACACTCTGTCACATGTAGCCTTGATTGAATCTTTGTACGTGCATTTGAACTTTTATACCTTCTGCCCAATGGAAGGTGGAAGAGAGCACACTGAGGTGGGGAGGGGTCTTTGATTATGCATGTTGTTTTTCCGAAGCAGTATGAAGTATAGATGAAGTCAATGAATGGGAGGCTGGATTGGGATGTGTTAACAATTCCCTGTAGTTTTTTGCAGTCCTGTGATCCAGGTGGGATGCTTTCTAAGCATTGTGTCAGAAAGAAGTTAGTTGATAATGAACAATCCTTAATACATCCAAAGCACATCTGCTCAGGAGGACAGGATATGTTCCCCTGGAAATAACAAGCAGGCTGCTGGGCTAAGTCCATTTCAAATCTGCTTGTTCCAAACTATACAAGTCATGTGATAAACTCAAAAAAACAATCACTACACCCCCAACCTTTCCCTATCAAAGCAGTTCTCCAAGCATGCATCATTTAATAAAAAGGCACACTGTTTATGGGAATCAACATCTAGGTGACAATGGACTTCACCTTCAACATCAACTATTCCCAGAGGTTCATCTTAGCCACATATTCAAACTCCGGTGATAACAAGCTGAATAGTTCTCACAGGTGACTTGATATCTTGGCAAAATTGTTGCGATGTTGCAATTATTTTAATGCAGCCTATTCCTCAATACAGCAGCAGCAGCAGATTACAGCTGGTTAAATCATTCACACTGACATTAACAAATAACTCCATTTACCTGATAAACTGCTCATGATTCTTTGGCTGTTTTCAGATATAGGAGAAAGTGAGGACTGCAGATGCTGGAGTAACAGAGTTGAAAAATGTGGTGCTGGAAAAACACAGCAGGCAAAGCAGCATCCGAGGAGCAGGAGAATTGACGTTTCGGGCATAAGAAGAAGGGCTTATGCCCAAAACGCCGATTATCCTGCTCCTCGGATGCTGCCTGGCCTGCTGTGTTTTTCCAGCACCACATTTTTCAACTGTTTTCAGATATACAATATCAATGGTGAAGTCATCACTAAACTAATAAGATTTTATTTGGGATCCACACTCATTAACATTTCAGAAGTGTTAACACATTCTGGATTTGTGTGAATTAGCTACAAAACTGATTGTGCAATCAACACAGAGTTGAAAGACTGCAACTGATGTGGCAGTGTGCATCTTAAATGTCTCTAAGTCAGTGAGAAAGTAAGGACTGCAGATACCTGATGAATGGCTCATGCCCGAAACGTAGACTCTCCTGCTCCTCGGACACTGCCTGACCTGCTCAGCTTTTGCACCACACTTTTCGGCCCGAGGATTGTGCTGAGTGACTTCCTGATACAAACATTAGACTGTTCCTAGCTTGAGAGAAGGAGAATATGGAAGAATCTATCTCCTAAAGCTAATGAACAGCTAGCTAAAGAGCAATGGCAGAAGCCTATAGCTAATAATTGTCAATGGAGTGCAATGGAGTGCAGCATGCTTTGAGAAGGTGAATAAAATTAATATTGGATTGAACTTTACTGTCCTCTTGCCAACTGCTTTGCAGTTTGGGGAGACAAAAATTACCCAGGTAGCCTTCCTGTCGCCAACCTTTCTACAATGTGACATGGAGTTGGGCGAGGCCTGGGCTCAGGTCCCAGTTGAGAGTCTTCAGTGTCATGCAATCCCAGCCCTGTCCATAATTGACATCGGTGTCACTGGGATCACAGGTCTATTGGCCAATCTCAGAGGCTGGACTTCTGCTGAGTGAGCAGACCTGAGGGATAGAATTCCCATCTCCAGCCAAGTAACACTCCTTTATGTTCGCTGCCAACTCCAGTTGGCAGGATCAGAAACTTGAACATCAAAAAATCCTGCTCATTCTATTAATTAAGAAATCTGAAGCGTATTAAGCAACAGTTACTCATCTGAACCCCTTGACTGCTTTACCGCGCAAGATAATGAACATTTGGGAGCGATCCCAATACAAGATTGCTATTTAACTTACGCATAATAATAAGCTGTGTCGCCGCTACAGCTGAGATCATGAAAATCATGCGATGCTTAAATGTTTCAGAATGTACACCTACAAATCCATTCTTGAATATTTGGTGAGTTAGTCATTTGTGATATCCAATGTTTTTGACAGCTTTAAAACTTAAAAACAAGTTACTAAATGATGTTATGTCATAGCTCAAGTTTTTCTTTGAATTGCTCCAATTGCTCTGAAATCAAGGCTTCTATCCTTCGTTCACCAATCCTAAGGTTGCATACAATCCTTCCTTTGTTCCTCATATTATAATACAATTCATTTAGCCATCTCAACATTTTGTTGATGATTACACTCAATGGTTGGCAGATAGCTTTCTGAAGTGTGGGGTAATCGGATACCCTGCCTGCTGGGGGAATGGAGGAGGGAAAGCCGATTAGTGATTAGAATGTCAGCTGATCAATTCTCAACAAGGAAAAGTTCCTGACCCAATAGAAGGTTCACTTTGTAACTTCTCATTTTTGCTGAGAAAGAGATGATGGGAAAGTGGTGGCCAAAGCAATGGGCTTAAAATCTTACTCTGTGGGGGTGGGTGCTAAATAATCATTTCTGTTCTCCTTGGGATGAGGAGGGAAATGCTTTTCTTAAGTAGTAAAGGGACAGTTGCAACATGCAGACAGTGTAATGGCCATTTGGAATTAATGGCGGTGTTTGATTATATGGTTAAAAATCGCACAGCACCAGGTTATAGTCCAACAGTTTTAATTGGAAGCACACTAGCTTTCGGAGCGACACTCCTTCATCAGGATTCATAAAGGAGTGTTGCTCCGAAAGCTAGTGTGCTTCCAATTAAACCTGTTGGACTATAACCTGGTGTTGTGCAATTTTTAACTTTGTACACCCCAGTCCAACACCGGCATCTCCAAATTTTGATTATATGGTTCACTTTGAAAAGTTAGGTCAGTTTTTAAACGATTGCACACTGGCAGTCAGAATATTGCCTGATGTTCACTTTGAGATTTAGCTCAAGGGGTTTCAAATCTCCATTTCTGGCCTCCTGTGATGTTAGGATGCACAGAAACCAAAATGTTCAGATTCCAGATCTGTATGGGAACTGTAGTACTGGAAGTGATTAGAGAGAGAAGGAATGAGAAGAGATCTGAAACGTAAATGGGAATTTTATAATTGTTTCATTGCTTATGAGTGTCGGAAAGATGTTATGTCTATTTGGTCAATTCCCGGAGCTGAAAATTAATCAGACAGTACATGTTTCAATGAGCATGATGAATGAATTGTAACTGACACAAGTTAGGACAAGGACAGAAACGTTTGGAGGAAATGGAAGAGAAGGAAATGCCTGAAAAGTATGCCTGGGTAGATGACCATCTGCAACCCCCCTTCAAATCATTCACTATCCTGACCTGTAAATATATCACCTATCCAAAGGTCAAAATCCTGGAAAAGCCTATTGAACAGAATTGAAGATTAACCTATACCCAAAGGATTGCAGCAGATCAAGAAAGCAGCTTCTCAAGGAGAATTCAGAATTGGTAGATGGACAAAAAATTCTCGTCCAGCCAGCAACACTGATAAACCACGTATCAATAGGGAAAAAGAATGAGATAAATTAGTATCAAATAACAAGAACCCAGGAAGAGCAACTGGGTGATTTAGTAGGAATAAGGTCCAGAGCATAAGACGTGAGTTTCACCAACAGGAAAAAGCTCAGAGGAGAGATGAAGGGAAAGGTGAAAATCCAGTGTTATAGCAGGAGGGAACCTTTAAATAATACAAGCTGACCAGTTAAGACTTGGAAGAAAAGCAGCAATACCATTTTGCAACAGGGAAAAACAAAATTAATTCTTCATACTTATTCTTGGAGGTAAAGACGGTAGAGGCATGGGAGGTGTGCATAACTCAGGCATTCCCGAATGATCTTTGAATTGCGGTCAGTTTTAGTGATGGAGAGTCAGATGTGATAATGCTTTATGTGATCCAGTCAGATCTGGTAACAAGCAGTGATTAGCAGAAACGCACAAATCGTAAACACGAGAGACCAGTTGAGGGACACAATGGGGTAAAAAAAGTGCAAAGGCTTTAGTGGAGACCAAATGCCAAAGATAGTGGAGAGGGGGTGATTTAGAAAAGCAGTGAATGGAGAAATGCCATGAAGAATTTTATTCCAAAGGCCAGATAGATGGGAATTTGAAAGTACAGAAGTAAGAAACTTGGAAATGCACAATTTAAGTTAAATAGGACATTTTAATGTTCAGAGTTCTGTAGGTCAGAAGGTCATAAAAGCACAAGAATCCATTTCAGCCTTCTGTATAGTAATTCAGTGAGTGTTAGAGCTCGCGCTCTTCCTACAGTGCTTTAAATAAATGTAAAATACTGCAGATGCTGGAAATTAGAAATGCGAGAGAAACTCAGTCAGATTAGACTCAAAACATTAAATCCTTCTCTCTCTCGCTCTCCACAGATGCTACCAAACCAGCTGAGTTTCTCCAGTATTCTGTTTTAGCTCCTTCAAGTGTTCATTCTTTTTTTAAAATCGTGAACCATTCCACTGCCACCACCTGCATGGGTTATGCATTCCAGGTCATTACCTTTCAATCATTAAATAAGCGTTTTTCCCACATTCTCACCCCACATCTCTTGTGAATATTATCTTGAATTGTTGATATTTTGACAGAGGAAAGTTATTTGCTTCCTGTATACTTTGGTGGCGTTTTTGTTAGCTGTTGCACAAAAGGAATGTGTAGCCTTAAAAGTAGCTGCGTATCAATTTTATGACTCACTATTACTTGGGAAAAAAAAGTCCAGAGTATTACATTCTCCCAGACAATGGGATGTTGTTGAAAGCTTTGCATTCCCCAGAATGTCTTGCTTTACTTTGCACGCGTAGAATGAAAACTCACTAGTTCCTTTCCCAATGGTGATGCCAGCAACAATTTTGCTTTGAGATACAAAACTTCAGTATTTGCTTGGCAGCATTCTACATCTAGGCAAAAACAATGACTGCAGATGCTGGAGACCAGATTATCTCTCCACCCTTCAGGCACTCTGCCTGGATTCCTGATGAAGGGCTTTTGCCCGAAACATCGATTTTTCTGCTCCTCAGATTCTGCCTGAACTGCTGTGCTTTTCCAGCACCACTCTACTCCAGCATTCTACATCTCAATGGTTAAACACATGTACCAGCTCAGTAGTTAGTGTTTACTGTTAGCAAGATCTCTGCAAGCTGGATGGAATTCAACAACAAAACTGCATCTCCAGCCCAAGATAGGTTGTCATAAGATCCCTACAGCACCGAAGCAGGCCATTCAGCCCATCAAGTCCACACAGAGTTTCTGAACAGCATCCCACCCAGACCTTTCCTAACTGCACATATACCATGGCTAATCCTCCTAGACTGCACAACCCTGGTCACATTGCACTATTTAGCATGGCCAACCCATCTAACCTGCATATCTTTAGACTGTGGAAGGAAACCAGACAACCTGGATGAAACTCACGCAGACACAGGGAGAACATACAATCTCCACATAGTCACCCGAAGCTGGAATCGAACCTGGGTCTCTGGCATTTTAAGGCAGCAGAGCTAACCACTGAGCCACTATGCTGTTCCACTTTATACAACCAAAAGTTACAAGCTACCATCCAGTTTCTTTTTCAATTTACATTTAGGTTGATGCAATTGCCTGAGGAAAGGAAATTAAAAAAAAAGAGCACAACGCTATGGTACAAAACGGAGATATGGAATTAGGTCGCAGATCAGCCATGATCTTACTGAGTGGTAGAACAGGCTCCAGGGACAAAATGGCCTAGTTCTTCTATATTTGTAAATTCAGTAAGGTTGAGTATGATGTACACCAAAGCACAAGTTTACAAATTCTGTATTTTATTGCATATTTACTATTTCGCCCTCACAATAAGCAAGGGCTTTTAAAGAAAATAGATAATTGAAGGGTGTACTGTATCATTAATTTTCATTCCAAGGAATTGACTAAAAAGACTTAATATCTTTCCTGGCACTCATATGAAATGATTAGAAGCTGCTCACATTTCCACAATGTTGTGGGTTGCCATGACCAAATTGCCAATTTACTGTGAAAATCATCATCTTAAAATGTTTACTGCACAGCTGGCTTGCATGCAACCATCTAGATACAATGAGTATTTCCATATTGACCTTATTTTTATTATTGGTTTGTTTCATTTACTCCAATATCGGCAAGAACTAAAGCAAGTGAGAATTTTCATGGACAAACAAATATAAGACAGAAAAAGAAAAATATCAGAAAGGTTATGTTTCTGCCACAACATAGCACTGAAGATGCCCTAATCGAAATCATACATGATGCTTCATACCCGTAACTAACAGGCATTACTCTTTAGCTGCCCCCTCCTTGACCTCTGACACTGCCATTTACCCCAGGTATTTTTAATCAACCTGTTCAGAGATGTTAGGACACATATCTGGTGGAGGTGGGACTTGAACCCAGTTCGTCTGATCCAAAGGTAGGATCATTACCACTGCGCCACTCAGTCATAACATGACCATCCTCCAACTCACTTCTTTCGGCTGCACTTATGATAGAACCTCTTTGCTTCCCATAGCCCTGCCCATGAAGACCTCCAGGTTCGATGACCATTACCGTTCATCCACATATGGCCTCTTAGGGATGTCATAAAAGAGTTCTGGAGACAAACCAGCGGTCTCTTTCCACCACCATTTCTTGATGCTGTCAGCTTGCTTATCAAATGAATGGTCTGGGACAGATTACAATTTCCTCCAGCAAAACCCTGCAGTTTTGCCACCAATTCATCTCCCTCTAGTACCTTAATCCAAGTTGGAACCAACTGTTTACAATTTTGGCATTCTGCACAACCCAGCATTCCCCCATTACAGCGACAGTCCGTGCCATTTTGTATATGAGTCTGATAGGATTAAAACAGAGCTATAAGCACCAGTTACAGTAATAGTTATCAAAGGGTTGTGGGCAGAACAGCTTGAGGTCTTGGAGCACTGAGTATAAATTCTTCTCAAAGTCAGTAACAATGTCTGTCACAACACTGTAATCTGTAACTAGTTGAAAACATGCAATATCTATCTTTGCCTTAACTCACTCACTGCTGAAACCTTCATTTATGCCCACGCTGACTTCTGACTTGGCCAACACAGATCCAAAATTCTTCTGTCGATATCCTAGCTCACACGAAGTCCTGCTCGCTTTTCATCCATTTGCTCATTGACTTAGAATTGGAGAAGCTTGAAGCTAGTCTATTTTGTTTAATTTTAATTTTCCATTATCCTCATTTTCAAATAACTTTGTGGTTTAGATTAGATTAGATTAGATTACCTACAGTGTGGAAACAGGCCCTTCGGCCCAACAAGTCCACACCGACCCGCCAAAGCACAACATCCATATCCCTACATTTACCCCTTACCTAACACTACAGGCAATTTAGCATGGCCAATTCACCTGACTCGCACATCTTTGGACTGTGGGAGGAAACCCAGGCAGACACAGGGAGAACGTGCAAACTCCACACAGTCAGTCGCCTGAGGTGGGAATTGAACGCGGGTCTCTGGCGCTGTGAGGCAGCAGTGCTAACCACTGTGCCACCGTGCCGCCCATGGTCTTCCTAATTGTGTTACCTTTTTCAATCTTAGAATGCTCCACAAACATCTCAATGCTAGCTTCGTCATGTCGTATTCCCAATGCTACATTATCGTCATGACCTGAGAGACCAGTCTCACCCCAATGCTACCAGAAACAAGGATGCTTTTCTTTATACAGTCATTCTTAACCACAGTTCTTAGGCCGTGAACATTGTATCCTCTTTCTTGCTCAAAATTATTTCCCACGTTTACTTTTCCATTTCATGTTGTATGTAAAAATCAATGTGGTCACATCTCAGTTATTGTTTTGCCAACTTTTAAACCTAAAATTATCAATATTTCCCTCATGATTCAGTTTGAGGGGCTTTCGTTTTATGATCTCCTATACAGTTGAATTTCCTATAAGTAACACTGATGCTAAACAAGTGCCAGGTAATTTGTTCTGCCAAAGAAGAGAGAATCTAACCATTGCCAATTGATATTCACTGCCATTACTATGACTGAATCTCCCAGCATTAACATTCTGGGGGGTTACCACTGACCAGAAACTGGGTTGGATTAATGGAGTCGATAATGTCAATGGATGGCTAATCCAGAACCGTAAAATAATGTTCTGGGGACATGGCATCAAATTCTACCATGGCAGATTGCGGTATTTAAATTCAGTAAAACTCTGGAATAAAAAGCTAGCCTTGTAGGAATTGTATAACCATTGACCATTATCAGAAAACCCATCTGCTTCACTCATGCCCTTTAGGGAAGGAAATCTATTGCACAGATCTGGTCTTCATGTGACTGCAGACCCAGAAGCAAGTAGTCGACTCTCAGCTGGCCTCTGAGCAACTGGGACTTCATCAGTGATGCCCACATCCTATGAAAGAATACAAGAAACGAACAACATACATACAGTAGCTACAGGAACAGATCAGAGATGAGGAATTCTGTGGGGAGTAACTCACATCCTATCACCCAATGCTAATCCACCATCTACATGGTACAAGTCAGGAGTGTGATGGAATTTATCCAATTTGTTTGGATGAGTGCAGTGCCAACACCACTCAAGAAGCTGGACACTATCCACGACAAAAGTAGCCTGCGCATTTGGTACCTCATCAAGCACCTTCAACGTTCACTTTCTTCTATACCAATACAGAGAAACCTCGATTATCTGAGTGACACGGGCAGGGAGTATTTTGTTCGGATAATCGGATAACACAGTTTAGCCAAGCTTTGGGACCTTGCGATCTTGCCAGATAATTGAATGCCGGATAATCGAGGTTCTTCTGTAGACTGTGGCATCTGTATACCATCTGTAGGGTGCACTGCAATAATTCAGCAAGTCCCCTTCAATAGGACTTTCAAAGCCCATGACCACTTCCATAGAGAAGGTCCAGGGCAACAGATACACAGGAAGACCTACAAGTTCCCCTCGAAGTCTCAAACCATTCTTGCTTGGAAATATATTGCTGCTCCTTAAAAAGTCAGCGTAACAAAATCCTGGAACTTCCTCCCAAATGGGATAGTGAGTCTACCTACACCCCGAGGAACTCGGTGGTTTAAGGCAGCAGTTCACTACTATCTTATGCAGGGCATGGCTTATGGATGAGAGATAACTAGAAATGGCAAGTAAATGCTGGCTAGTAATAAATGCAATGTTGCCCAAATCCCGTGAACAAATTAAAAAAAAAACAAGCCGAGTATCCTATCAGAAATAAAATTTAAGACATAATGGGGAAAAAAAATCAAGAAATTGACTGAACTTGGCTATAAAATCACAATATATACATCTAAAAAACTGGTCATGTACATTTTCTTCCAACAATGCATGCCTCAATGAAAAATTCAAACCTGGATTTAATTTTAAAGCTCCTGCAATGCCAATATAGTCAGTTAGAAAAGTGCGCTTATGCATGCATTTCTCATACATCTGGGTAATGAAAAATATATTTATTTTCCAGGAAACAATGGAAAGAAATATACTTGGCCAGATGATAATGACTTTAATAACAGAATTCTACCCAGATCTTCCATCGAGAATATTGCTTCAGAACAGTGTTCCCTAACTCACCATGAACAGTACCAAAAAGAAATGTTAGTATTTACAAAGTAACTGCAATTATTTTTGTTAAAATGAATGAACATTCATGAATCCCATGAAGGACAGCCAGTATAGGCTTAAAAAAAAAAGCAAAAAATTTACAATCTGCGATCACTGTTTTTTTGAATACGTTACTTGAATTGGTATTGCCACATAACAGAATTCACACAAGGATTTTCAGAAAGCTTTGGAACAAGTGCACTGCACAAGGCTTGTTAGAAATTGCCACACCAATGCCCCACCCACCCCTTCCTACGTCCACCTTCTGGCCCAAGTGTAACAGAGCCTGCAGAAGTCGCATCGGTAAGTCCAGCCACCTATGGACTTACGCCAAGAGTGGAAGAGAGTCATCCTTGTCTGCGAGGGAACACTAATGAGAAATTTTGTGGCATGTCAGAGATAAAATGCTGTACGTAGGTGAAAAATTGTTTGACTGACAGAAAGCAAAATTATACACATGTATAAATATGCAAGATTTGGATACAGGGGATGTAATCCTAACTTGTGAAAATTACTAAACTAGAAGGCTTGGCAAATATCAAGAACTATTTCTGAAGAATTTAGCAAGATAAATGATTCAGAAATGACAGTTTAGTAGAATGACTAGCAGGGTTGTACATATACCATATAACACAATTGATACAATTACGTATGAGCGGATACCTTTTGACTAGGATTGTATTTCTAACAGAAAGCCATACAATTGTAAGATGTGTAGACTATTCAGCACATAGAGTCTGCTCCACCATTCAGTGAGACCATGGGTGATTCGGAACTCTCAACTCCACTTTCTTATTTTTTGTCTATTACAACTAGTTCCCTTACAGATTAAAAATCTGTAAAAATCTCAGTCTTGAATATATTTAATATCTAATCGCAACAGCCCCTTTGCAGTAAAGAATTCCGCAAATGCACGACCTCCAGAGAGGGGAAATTCCTCATCATCTCGATCTTAAATGGATGACCTCTTACTTAGATTATGGAGAGTCGAGAACCAGAGTGCATAAAGGGAAAATTACCTTGCCATGTATATCCTGTCAAGGCTCCTGACGACCTTTTATGTTTTAATAAGAGCACCTCTCATTCTTTGAAATTTCATTGAGTACAGGTACAATCTTCTCAACCCTTCTTCATAAGACAGTCCCTCCTCATATCAGGTAAAAACAATGACTGCAGATGCTGGAAACCAGATTCTGGATCAGTGGTGCTGGACGAGCACAGCAGTTCAGGCAGCATCCAAGGAGCAGCAAAATTGACGTTTCGGGCAAAAGCCCTTCACCAGGAATAAAGGTAGAGAGCCTGAAGGGTGGAGAGATAAGCTAGAGGAGGGTGGGGGTGGTGAGAAAGTTGCATAGAGTACAATGGGTGAGTGGGGGAGGGGAAGAAGGTGATAGGTCAGGGAGGAGGGTGGAGTGGATAGGTAGACAAGAAGGTTTATTTACCAGGATGTTTCCTGGTATGGTAGGAAGATCGTATGAGGAAAGGCTGAGGCACTTGGGGCTGTTTTCATTGGAGAAAAGAAGGTTTAGGGGTGACTGGATAAAGGTGTACAAGATGATTAGGGGTTTAGATAGGGTTGACCATGAGAACATTTTTCCACGTATGGAGTCAGATGTTACGAGGGGGCATAGCTTTAAATTAAGGGGTGGTAGGTATAGGACTGATGTTAGGGGTAGATTCTTTACTCAGCGAGTCGAGTGTTCATGGAATGCCCTGCCAGTAACAGTGGTGGACTCTCCCTCTTTATGGGCATTTAAACGGACATTGGATAGGCATATGGAGGAAAGTGGGCTAGGGTAGGTTAGGTGGGCTTGGATCGGCGCAACATCGAGGGCCAAAGGGCCTGTACTGCACTGCATTTTTCTATGTTCTATGTTCTAAGATAGGCAGGTAGGACAAGTCATGGGGACAGTGCTGAGCTGGAAGTTTGGAACTAGGGTGAAGTCGGGGAAGGGGAAATGAGGAAACTGTTGAAGTCCACATTGATGCCCTGGGGTTGAAGTGTTCCGAGGCGGAAGATGAGGCGTTCTTCTTCCAGGCATCTGGTGGTGAGGGAGCTGCGGTGAAGGAGACCCAGGACCTCCATGTCCTCGGTAGAGTGGGAGGGGGAGATGAAATGTTGGGCCACGGAGCGGTGTGGTTGATTGGTGCAGGTGTCCTGGAGATGTTTCCTAAAGCACTCTGCTAGGAGGCGCCCTGTCTCCCCAATGTAGAGGAGACCGCACCGGGAGTGATGGATGCAATAAATGATATTAGTGGATGTGCAGGTAAAACTTTGATGGATGTGGAAGGCTCCTTTACAGCCTTGGAAGGAGGTGAGGGAGGAGGTGTGGGCACAGGTTTTACAGTTCCTGCAGTGGCAGGGGAAGGTGCCAAGATGAGAGGGTGGGTCGTAGGGGGGCGTGGACCTGACTAGGTAGTCACAGAGGGAACGGTCTTTGCAGAAGGCAGAAAGGGGTGGGGAGGGAAATATATCCCTGGTGGTGGGGTCTTATAGGAGGTGGCGGAAATGTTGGCGGATGATTTGGTTTATGCGAAGGTTGGTAGGGTGGAAGGTGAGCATCAGAGGCATTCTGTCCTTGTTACGGTTGGAGGGGTGGGGTCTGAGGGCAGAGGTGTGGGATGGGGACAAGATGCTTTGGAGGGCATCTTTAACCACGTGGAAAGGGAAATTGCGGTCTCTAAAGAAGGAGGCCATCTGGTGTGTTCTGTGATGGAACTGGCCCTCCTGGGAGCAGATACAGCGGAGGCAGAGGAATTGGGAATACGCGATGGCATTTTTGCAAGAGGTAGGGAGGGAAGAGGTGTAATCCAGGTAGCTATGGGAGTCGATGGATTTGTAAAAAATGTCAGTGTCAAGTCGGCCATCATTAATGGGGATGGAGAGGTCCAGGAAGGGGATGGAGGTGTCAGAGATGGTCCAGGTAAATTTAAGATCAGGGTGGAATGTGTTGGTGAAGTTGATGAATTGCTCAACCTCCTCGCGGGAGCACGAGGTGGCGCCAATGCAGTCATCAATGTAGCGGAGGAAGAGGTGGGGAGTGGTGCCGGTGTAATTACGGAAGATCAACTGTTCTACGTAGCCAAAGAGACAGGCATAGTTGGGGGCCATACATATGCCTGTGGCTACCCCTTTGGTCTGGAAGAAGTGGGAGGATTCGAAGGAGAAACTGTTAAGGGTGAGGACCAGTTCGGCCAAACGAATGAGAGTGTCGGTGGAAGGGTACTGATGGGGACGTCGGGAGAAGAAAAAACGGAGGGCTTGGAGGCCCTGGTCATGGCAGATGGAGGTGTAGAGGGATTGGACATCAATGGTGTCAAAAGAACAGTCTCCAGACTGCCTCCAAACCAATAGATCTTTCATTAGATAAGGGGCCCAAATCCACTCAGTATTCCATCTGCGGTCTGACTTGCACCTTGTAGCATTTCGCAAAATCTCCCTACTTTTATTTCAAAGCAGTTGGAGTATAAAGGGCAAACTTGAATGCTGGTTGTGTGAGATTGATGGACAAGGATGCCCAAATCTCTCTAAGCTATAGCCTTCTGCAATCTTTCACCATTTAAATAATATTCAGCTCCACTATTCTTCATGTAAAACTGCATAGTTACTCATTTTCCAACATTATATTCTATCTCCCATGGTTTTAATCCACTTGCTAACCTATCTATATTCCTTTGCAGACACTCAGTGCTGTCCCCACCACTTGCCTTCCAACATATTTTTATGTTACCTCGTAAACCTCATTATAATAGAATCACTTCCCTCATTCAAGTCATTAATGCATATTGTAAATAGTTGTGGACCCAGCAATGATCCATATGGTACTCCCAGAGGGGAGGGTGCCATTCTGGAAATGTTCCCCTTATGCCAACCCTGTCATCTGTTACTTAGTCAGTCCTCTATCTATGCTAATATACTATGTGTAACAGCATGGGCTCTTATCTTATTAAGCTCTCTAAATGTACAGCGTCTTATCATATGCCTTGTGAAAATCCAAATATATTGTATCCAGTATTTCCGCTTCATCCATCTTGTCCCTCACCTCCTCAATGATTTCTAATAAATTTGTCATACATGATATTCCCTTTAGGAAGCCATGCTAACAATCCTTGAACATACTATTTATTTCTAAATAGTCTGCTATTGCATCCTTAAGAATAGGTTCTAAAATTTTCCCAATACTAGACATTAAGCCAAACAGTCTATAGTTATCTTTTTTTTATCCCTTTTTAAAATAAAGATATACTGGCAGTTTTCCAATCATCTGGGATTTTTCCAAAATCTGAGGATTCTTGGAGATCATGCATCCATCATCTTGATAGCTATTCCTTCAATATCCCAAAGATAATCAGATCCAGGGGAATTATTAGCCTTTAGCCTCAATAACCTCCCATAGACTTTTTCTCAGGTATTTATTTCCCCGCTTTATACTCCGATTGTGTCAATATTTGAAGAATAGGAACAATAAGAAGAAATGACTAAACAAAGTATTTATCCATTTCCTGTATCCCCATTATTTCCACATCCTTTTTCTCGGAGGGACGGATATTCACATTGAGACAGGCGAAAAGAGCTTCTTAAGTATACAAAAAGGAAGAGAGAAGCCAAAGTTAATTTTCTCCTTGATTCTTTTTTTTTGGTTCTCTTACATAGTTTTAAAAGCCAATCTTCTGGCTTAGCACTAATCCTTGCCACGTGTCTTGAGATTTAATTTTGCCTTAACTTCCCTGATTATAGGAAGGGGAAATGTCCACCATGGTTAATCAATGTTATGGAAGGTCAGAGACCTAATCTTAAAATGCATAGATCCCCATAGCTTAAGACCAAGGCAATAAATCAACAAAAGAATATCAAAGAGGCATATATCTGAATTCCCTTTTAGCATTAGTACATTGAAACCATTGGGAACACAATATGTATTCACAGGAGGATGCCTGAGATGATAAGCTGTAGTTAAGAACAAAGTAGCAAGATATTGGGTCAATTCTGTGTAATTTCTTAGTCAGTAATAGCTCAAGCCTGACTTCATAGAACTGAATGCATAACCCACGCTGCTGACATAAATATTCGTACAAAAGATCCTCAAGGCACTATTCAAAGTACAGTAGTGTAATTATTTATCTTTTTGCCTTTGAGAACATGGCTATGAGTAAATTGACTGCCATATTTGGTTACATTATAACAGTAACACTTCAAAAGGGACTTAATTGACCATGAAGTACTTTGGGATTTTGTGAGGGCATGAAATGGATTACGCAACGCAACTTCTTTCTTTATTTCCATTGGACCACTAAAGGTCAAAATGAGATTTTAGAGGATTTAACATTACAAACAGTCTTAATACAGCAAATAGGGTAAGGAAATAGGCTTTATATATTTGCTCTGGTAAGGAAGTCTGTAAGTCATAAAGTAAGGTTGGAAAAACTTCATGCTGAGGGTTATTGGAGCATGCAATGTTCTGCCAAGAGCACAGGTTGAGGCAGTCATTTAGAACTTCAAAGCAAGAACGCGAGAAATATTCAAAGCAGATGAAAGGAGGTCGAGGCAGGTTCAATTGAGGCATTCAGGACAGTATTGGATAATTTAAATAGAAACAATGCAGAGTTATGGACAAAGGTAGGAGAGTGGCGTTGAGCGAAAATGATCAAATAGCCAAGTGAGACAGAATGGGTCAAATGGGTTCCTTCTGTACCATAACAACGCTGAGATTAAAATTGTGGCAAAATATGAAGCAGATTAGGTGTGGATTGCTCTAACTCTAACCACATTGAAGTTGATGAGTGGAATGGGCCACTTATTTGCTGCTAATATTTGATGGAACTAATGGAAGACACTTCAACATATACCATCAGGTCAACACCACAGAGACCGTTAACAAAAGTATCAAAAGAAAAAGCAATATACAGAAGGAAGGATGCACTCAAAACAAGAACTAAAATATCTGTGCGAGATAAAACACCTAATAAATATTCAAGGGAATCTTCAGAGTTATGGCCGCACTGTCTCAAGACCTGGGTGTTACGGCAAGCCGACTATAAGACATAGAACCAAAATGAGGCCATTTGGCCCATCAAATCTGCTCTGCCATTTGATCCTAACTGATACCTTTTTCTCAACCCCATTCTCCTCTCTTCTTCCTGTAACCCTTGATCCCTTACCAATAAAGAACCTATCTATCCTGGTCTTAAATATCTGCAATGGCTTGGCCTCCGCAGCCCCCTGTGGCAATGAATCCCACAGATTAACCAGCCTCTGCTGAAGAAATTCCTCACCTTAGTTCAAGGTCTTTTCCTTGGGGTGGGAGAGTCCAGAACTAGAGGGCATAAATTTTGGGTAAGAGGGGAAAGATATAAAAGAGACCTAAAGGGCAACCTTTTCACACAGAGGGTGGTACATGTATGGAATGATCTGCCAGAGGAAGTGGTGGAGACTTGTACAATTGTAACATTTAAAAGACATCAGGATGGGTATATGAATAAGAAGGATTTGGAGGGATAAAGGCCAGATACTGGCATGTGGGACTAGATTGGGTTGGGATATCTAGTCGGCATGGGCGAGTTGGACCAAAGAGTCTGTTTCCGTGCTATACATCTCTATGACTCTAAAGGGTTGCCTCTTCACTCAGACTGTGCACTTAGGTCCCAGTCTCTCAGACTAATGGAGATAGCTTCTTCACATCTCTTCTATCCAAACCTGTCCAAATTCTCTAAGTATCAAATGAGATTCTAAGTGCCACTAAAGCACAGACCCAAGGTCTTCAACCACTCCTCAAACGGCAAGTGGACCCACTCCAATGCCAGCATATCTTTCCTTACTACCAGGCCAAAGATTGCTCAATATTCCAAATGCAGTCTGACCAGAACCTAATACACTTTCAGCAGTACATCTCTGCTCGCTTGTTCTATGATGTGGAGGTGCCACTGTTGGACTAGGGTGAACAAGGTCAGAAGTCAGATGACACCTGGTTTTAGTCCAACAGATTTATTCGAAATCACAAGCTTTCAGAATGTTTCAAAAGGGACAAATGTCTGAAAGCTTGTGATTCCGAAAAAACCGGTTGGACTATAACCTGGTATCATCTGACTTCTGACCTCATACTCCAGGTCTCTTGGAATGAAGGAGAAAGTGAGGACTGCAGATGCTGGAGATCAGAGCTGAAAATGTGTTGCTGGAAAAGCACAGCAGGTCACGCAGCATCCAAGGAGCAGGAGAACTGATGTTTCGGGCATGAGCCCTTCTTCAGGAATCTCCGTCACCATGCCTAGCCCCGCCCCCACGTCTAACCCCGCCCCCACTCCCAGCTCCAGCCCCACACCAGGTCCTAGCTCCCAGCCCTGCCGTATTTTCATCATCCCTCTAGAACTACCCCTCTCTGAGGATGAAAGATCAGTCCTCGGCAGAGGCCTCACCTTCATTCCCCCACGCTCTCTTGGAATGAATGCTAACATTGCATTTGCTTTAACTACCAACTGAACCTGCATGTTGATTTTAAGAGAATCCTGAACTCCATAGGACTCCAAAGTCCCTTTCTGGTTTAGATAATCATCTATACCTCTATTCGTCTGACCAAAGAACATAACCTCACACGTTCCGACACATTCCATTTGGATAGGGATTAAAGGTTTTGTCATAGAACTTTCACTGGTTATGTTCAACATTGAATATTTATCCCCCTTGAAATCAAACATTGAATGCCTGATTGAAAATTAATGAAATAAAATAAACCTTCCTGCGTCATTATACGGGCAGCACGGTGGCACAGTCTTTAGGATTGCTGTCTCACAATACCAGGGACCTGGGTTTAATTTCAGCTTTCGGTGTCTGTGTGGAGTTTGCATGTTCTCCCTATATCACATGGGTTCCCATTGGGCAGTCTGGTTTCCATTCACAATCCAAAGATATTCAGGTTTGGTAAATTGGCTATACTGAAGAAGGGCTCATTCCCAAAACGTTGACTCTCCTGCTCCTTGGATACTGCCTGACCTGCTGCGCTTTTCCAGCAACACAGTTTCAGCTCTGATCTCCAGCATCTGAGGTCCTCACTTTCTCCTATGCTAAATTGCCCAGGAGAAAGTGAAGGCTGCAGATGCTGGATACCAGCGTCAAAAAGTGCTGGAAACGCACAGCTGGTCAGGATGCAACCAAAGTGCAGTTCAGTTTACATTTTGAGCATAAGCTCTTGTCTAAGTATGTGCAGGCTAGGTAGATTAGCCAGAGTTAATGCAGAGTTAAGGCGATAGGGTGGGATGTTCTTTCAAGGGTTGGTGTGGACTTGATGGGCTGAATAGCCTCTATCAGCATTGCGGGGATTCAATACTTTTCAGGTGTTCTTCACCTAACAGATACTTTGTGGCATAGAAGATGCACATCAAGCACAAAAGAGGGAGGATTTGAGAAGATATGAGGAACATGAAATATATAAGGGCAGGTAATGGGTCTGAAGACCTTAACTATCATTACCACAGTGGGATCAACGCTCGAATGAACAAAACAGCCCGTCTAAACCTCCAATTGCACATCTTCCCACCTCTGGGAGCGCTAGACCTCTCTCTGTCCCCACCCCAGGCACTCTTGAACATAAAAATAAGGTGAGAGTGTGCTCCTCCAGGACAGAAAGGTGATTGCAAACCCAAGAAATTTCTCACTTCTTTATCTGTCTCTTTGTTTAGAATGCAGCGTTTGGAACCAAAGCCAGCATGAGATTGTGTTTTCAGGAACAGGAGAACCTCCATCAATTCCAATGCATTACACAGCATTTATGGCACAGAATCAGCTGACTCAGCTCTACAAGAATAAGTTCACGTTTGCTCACTCTTCGTTATCTCTTCCCATCAATGTACCCTGTTGTTACTATACTCCGATAAATGCATCTACTCTATTCACATGTCCTTTCTAGAAAACAGTCACAGTTTATTCAAAATTTTTGATAAGCATAATCTCTTGGGCCTAGTAACATAATAATTTTTCTAACAATCTATAGGGCTTTTTTTTTTAAGTAGGGTAAAGACCATAATTATTCTTAGTATAAATTCCCTGTTTTACCATTTTTACCACTGGAAATAAAAATCATTGTTTGAATGAAACAAAAAAACTCCAGATGCTGGAAATCTGAAAATAAAACAGTGAATTGCTGGAGAAACTCAACAGGTCCGGCAGCATCTGTTGAGAGAAAAGTGTTAGTGTTTCGAGACTAGTAACCCTTCTTCAGAACTGCTGAGTATTTCCAGCAATTTTGGCTTTGGCTTAAAATCATTGCTTGGCTTGTTTTACTGAAGAAGATTTAAAAAAACAAATAACTTATACCAACCATGGCAAAGTATGAAACATCTACGGCACCTTCATTTGAAGGACCATTAAATGCTGTTAACCTGATCCAACCTTACATGAGTATTTCTGAAATAAGACATTTTGTTGTTGAAGTGTTTCTTCTTGCATCCATCATGAAATTTCCTTTATATCACATGAGACAACAATGCTAATTGGCTGGTAAGTGGACTTAAACTGGGAGAGGTGTTGCCATTGGGTTTGGACCCATTAATGCTGATTAACAGCTCACTGCCAGATGTTGTTTAAATTTTAAATCAAACAGTTGATTGGGCAGGACATTGTCCTGAGAAATGAGCCATTGAATAGCTGCCAACTATTTTGTTGGGTTTAAATAAGGACAGTATGTGCAGCAGTTCCTCCTGTCTGCAAAGGACAGGGTTCTATGTATTAATTTGTGTAGCTTCCAGAATATGCAAATGCACCACACTGAGACATCTGACAACCATAAATTGGTTGGGAGTGTAATTCCTCTCACATTCAGGATTATCCAGCAAATGTTGTCCAATGGTAGAATCACATCTAATTTGAGAGTTTTCCAGATGTGGGCTGGTTGGGTACAGTCAGTAGGTTACATAGTAGTCAGCTGAAGGGGCATGCTGTTTGTGAAGATCCAAAATAATTTGGAATATTAGACTTTGTGCCTAGCATCACAATGGCAGTGAAACTCATACACTAAATTATTAGTTTGCGAGATAGTCAGGACATACCCAAGTCATGACAACAACATTCTGTGAGCAGGCAACGCACTGGTAATGCTGCTGCCTCAAAAGCAGCATGGGACAGCTAGCTTCAACTGCTGCTCAAATATTTGTGATACCTTCCCCGAGCAGGGTAATCTGAGGTAGACTGACTGTTTTAGATACTCCACAAGTTTGCTCAATATATAACATGAACTGATCTGTTCAGAGTCACCATTATAACACAGAATGGCTTGTGTTCACCCTATTTCAGTATCAGGTTTACAAGGTTAACAAATGGCTCGGGCAATTTTTCTGAGGTTGTCAAACTTAAGAGTGCATGGCACTGTAGGAACCCTAATGTATATACTAACCGGTTGGATTGCGGTTGCAAGTGCTAGCTGATTGTCCTAGTTGAAATGTTGACTATCGAGATAACTTGACTGTTCCTTTTCAAATATGAATTGGAGCACAGCTTGAAGCTGATCAAGACAAGTAAATTCTTACACATAGCTGTGGAATCAAATGTAGCAAACATATCAACATAACAGAAATATGCAAGAAGGGGTTAGTTCAAATCTATGTTTCACTCTTCTACTGTGGAGTAACAATGTGAGTTGTGTTCACTACAAACAGGATGCTGCCATCAAGTCAAAAAGACATTCTCCCTATCATAATAAGTACTGTAATATCTGCATTTCAATGCAATGTGATGCCACCACATATTATATCATTATTCATATCAAATAGCATGTCCCTTTGTTTGTTACAAGCAAATGCAAATAATTGTACATATTTATTTAACTATTTTACAGTTAAAACAAATACAATTTGCATCTCTGGGATGTTTAATTCAGCATTCTCAGAAATGCTGTAAGGCATGCATCCTGTGTAAATTTATTTTTTAATTCACTTGTAACACGTGGGCACCGTTGGCAAGGCAAGCATTTATTGCCCATCCCTAGTTGCCTTTGAGAAGGTGGTGCTGAGCTGCCTTCTTAATCCACTGCAATCCAGCTGCTGTATAGTGACCCACAATGCTGTTCAGGAGGGAATTCCAGGATTCTCACCCAGCGACAGTGAAAGAACAACAATGTATTTCCAAGTTAAAATGGTGAGTTGCTTAAATGGGAACTTGAAGGTGGTGGTATTCCGATATATCTGCTGCCCTTGACCTTCCAGATGGAAGTGATCATGGGTCTAGAAGATGCAGTCTGAGGATCTTTGATAGATTTCTGCATTGCGTCTTGTAGACAGTACACACTGCTACTACGGAGTATCAGGGGTCGATGAAGTGGATTTCTGTGGATGTGGTTCCAGTCAAGTAAGATTACTTTGTCCCAGATGTCATCAAGCTTGAGTGCTGTTGGAGCTGAACCCAACCTGGCAAGTGCAAAGTATTCCATCAGACCCCTGACTTGGACAGGCTTTGGGGAGTCAGGAGGTGAGCTACTCACTGCAGTATTCCTAGCCTCTGACCTTCAAGGATGGTAGCACCATTGAATATCACTGTGGCAATTAGATGGTCTCTTACTGGAGATGGCTATAGCCTAGCATTTGTGGTGCAATAGTTACTTGCCACTTTTCAGCCTAAGCTAGGATATTGTCCAGACCTTAGTGTATTTGAACATGGGCTGCTTCATTATCTGAGTCATATATGGTGCTGAACATTGCACAACCAGCAAACATCCCCACTCTTACCCCATGATGGAGGGAAGGTCATTGTGCAAGCAGCTGAAGATGGTTGGGCCTCGCATACTACCCTGAGGAACTGTTGCAGATGTGTTCTGGAGCTGAAATGTCTGACCTCCAATAACCACAACCATTTTCCTCTGCAGCAGGTATGGCTAAAATCAGCAGAGTTTGTCTCCTGATACCCATTGATTCCAGTTTGGATAGTCTCCCAAGACACCATACTCAGTCAAATGTAGCCTTGATGTCAAAGGCAGTCAAGTCAGTCACCTTCATCTCACCTCTGGAATTCAGGACTTTTTTCCATGCTTGAACGAAGGCTGTAATGGGGTCAGGAGGCAAGTGCTCTGGTGGGATCCAAACTGGGCATCACTGAGCAGCTGTTGCTTTATAGTACTTTTGATGACACCTTCCAAGACTTTGCTGTGGATTGAGTGTAGACTGATGTGGTGCATACCTGGGTAAATTTCCAGATCATCAGGTAGATGCCAGTGTTGTTACTGTAGTGAACAGTTTGGCTAAGGATGCAACTAGGCCTGGAGAACAAGTCTTTTAAGATTCTAACAATCTAAATTAATTCATGCTATGATTAAACAATATTTTAGAACATAATGATTTGGAGATGCCAGTGTCCACGGAGATGGACAAAGTTAAAAATCACACAACACCAGGTTATAGTGCAACAGGTTTATTTGGAAGTACTAGCTTTCGGAGTGCTGCACCTTCATTGGGTGGTTTTAAAAAGGATTAGTTTAAGTTACATATTAATTCAGATTCCAGCTCTATAGGAATGTATGCATTCAATGTAGATTGGCAATTGATAGACATTCGTGAAGACCCAGAGCTGTGAGGAACAGTTCACAAAAGGGGCATTTTGTTTGGAACACAAAAGAACTTAGAGGACCTTAATCAATGATCCTCAAAAGTTTGAAACAGTTGTGATGCCATTAATGATAAGTACTTCTAGTTAGGGAGCTTGAGAGGAGATGGATAAATTTAAATAGCCTCAGAGGTTAAGGAAAATATCTACACAGTTATTACAGCACAAAATGCTTTAACTAATCTTGGTATTGTCAGCAAACCTGGCTACATAGCGTCATATAGAGACAATGATTGTTGAATCAAACTGTTTGGATATAGATAATGTATTGATGTGCATTTATCATTGGAGCGAAACCTGATTCATTGTTAATACAAAGAAGCATTTGAACACAAGTTAAAAATTAGTCACACAGATCATTAGAAAGCACTTCAGAACAGCAGAACTACCTTTTAAATAACTAAAACATTGCATAATCTTAGAAAAAAAATGAACAAAAGATATTAATATAATGGCAACAGATTGCTTATGACAGAAGAGGGAATGGTTCTGGATGATCATCTGATTGAAGAATTTATCAGTGAAACTAATTAAAAACAATTTAATTGCACAGCTATAGATATTCATCATTTAAAATTACTTTTTTTTCTCTCTTTTCCTATTGAGATTCACTGATATTAGCTTTTTTTTAGATTAGATTATTTATAGTGTGGAAACAGGCCCTTCGGCCCAACAACTCCACACCGACCCTCCAAAGAGCAACCCACCCAGATGCATACCCCTTCACCTCACACTACGGGCAATTTAGCATGGCCAATTCACCTAACCTGCACATTTTTGGACTGTGGGAGGAAACCGGAGCACCCGGAGGAAACCCACGCAGACACAGGCAGAATGTGCAAACTCCACACAGACAGTTGCCTGAGGTGGGAATTGAACCCGGGTCTCCGGTGCTGTGAGGTAGCAGTGCTAACCACTGTGCCACCATGCCACTCTTCTATTAAATTTCCTGTCCCTGCAGAGAATGGTTCACTGATGATAAACACAAACAGTTCTTCATGTTGCTAAACTTAATGATTAAAAACTAGACGATGTGCATTAATTCAAACCAAATATTCACCAAACATTAGTTTATGACTTTCGAAGGATAGGATAAATGTATTTCCTTCCACCTGCTGCTCCTGTAAATGTTAAGTTGTTCGTTCAAGCACAAAGCATTTTTGAGGTGAATGTATCATGCAAGCTAATTTTATTTAAAAATGTTCCAGTTAAAAATGGAAGACAATAACATTCCCGTTGAACACGTTAAATATGTTTTGCAGGTTTTTGAGTGTAAACTTAATTTGTGTAGGAATTGAAGCCAACATTTCTTAAATCAAACAAATAATTAGAGTTGTTGCATTCTATGCTAAGCTTCAGCATTTTTCCTGAGACATTAGCTATTTGCTTTTATGAATGATGCCCAAGTTCTCTGGGCTCAGTTTGTTAATGCAGCACACATTGGTCCCGAATTTAATTGGTTGATTTCAGCTAGGTCAACTGCGTGACATCACAATTGTCTTCAACACTACTCGGGCGCTTGGGGACCTGTACCCTCTGAAACAGAGACCTGGGTTCAAGTCCCACCTACTCCAGAATTTTGTAATAACATATCCGGATGGTTTGAACAACAAATATTTCAACTTCAGTACATCAATTTTAATTCCCCTTTTTTTAAAAAAGGGGTGGGGGCACAGGAAATTAGCAACATTGAAAAGAAAAATATAACAGATTTGGAAACTGTAATGTAAACTGTACACCAGTAACTACATTTCAAATGTAACAGTTCTCAATCCTGTTACTAACTGTCAGGCATTTTACACTATCATGCCATGTGAATGCAATTTTTAAAACAAACAGAGAATACCCCTTTTTCTTGCAAATAAACTGCAAAGTTACTGGTCTCAGGTGCTCTTAGGCTTACACACATTTAACTAGATAACTGAGAAAAAGAGACAACCTTTCAGGGTGCGCCATATTTTCGTGCACTGTAGAACGTGTCCTAGTCCAGACCTGGTCAAGTGCTCTCCTCAGCTTCCACCCACTCTCCCCGCTTAATGCTGATAACTGTATTCTCTGTTATGTCCTGATCTTATTTAGACTTATATTTCATCAGATTTGTTTAAATTTCCATAATTTCTTCACCTCAGCCATCTCACATTATTCAGTTCCATGAATTCCTGTCTCCAATCCTCACTGCAAGCCCACCAACTCCACGATTACACTGATGCACGCAGACTGCACTCCTAGTCATGACTCCACTTCATACCTGTTTCCCTGCCTCACTGTAGTTATTCCTTTCATTCTAACATTTCTGACATTGCTTCCTTTTGTGCTTAACTGAGGATTTCCTTTACTATGACTAGCAGGAACCTAATATGTATCCTTTCTGTTTCTTGCTCTTCTGTGCTCACTCTGGGTCAGAATCATGATTAGGTTTGCTCACCTCCACTGCACTGGAAGATTCTGGAACTCGCTTTAATTTAATCTAACTTTAAGTCAATTGGAATTAAAGACTAAGTTTGAGAAAGCCGATTTGAAAGTTGACAGCTCCTGATTTGTTGTTACAAGACTCATTCCGGGTACATGTCCATTTTCACAAGTTTCACAAAATTTGTTAAGTTTATCAAGAGAAAGTGCAAAAGAAATAATGCTCAACAAAAGCAATGGCATTCAGTCAATCCACTTCAGTGGACACCAGCTCACAACACTAGTTGATTGTACACATGGCCTTGTTCTTTTCTGTTGGCTGAAGTTATTCTTTTGTCTTATTTGTATACAAGTCACTAAAACTACTGCTTATTTCTAGCCATGACTCTGACTGGTTTGCCAAATGTATTCAGAACAGATTCAAATCAGCTGTGTGCGCCTAATTCTGAAATAGTTTCAACAAATGCAATGATCATCTTTGTGACATCACTTCTGGTTGCATCCAGATTCATTCTTGACAAGTGAGTAACAACATAAGAACATAAATAGGAGTAGGAGGCAACCATTTGGTCCATTGAGCCTGGTCTGTAATTCAATGAGGTCATGGCTGATCATTTTGTAGACTCCGCTCCACCTACCCGCCTACTCACCATAACCCTTAATTCCTTTACTGTTCGCCTTAAAAACATTCAACAAAATAGCCTCAACTGCTTCACTGGGCAGGGAATTCCACAGACTCACAACCCTTTGGGTGAAGAGGCTCCTCCTAACTCAGTTGCAAGACTTGTAACATCAGTTTCTCAACTTATTTCTTACTAATAATGTAACACTAATGAAATCATGCATGTGACTGCTTATGAGTATATAGTGCCACCCCCTAGTGAGTAAGTTATTCCATATGTCCCAATTGATAAAAACAAATATTCTCCAAAATCTCTTTATATCCTTTAGCTAAAAAAAAACATTATTCCACGATAACTGTCGATGCCTAAACAAAAAAAGCTCAAAGTAACAAAACAAATAAATAAAAATCAATTATTTTAAAACATAGTTGTACCCTTGAGTAAAATAATTTTTATATTTGTTAACAGAAATTTGCATTAGGACCACAGACCTTAATTAGACTTTGGCCATGTTTACTCTTCCTTACAGGAAGCATTTTACTACTAACCACAATTAAACAGTATATAAAATGCAATTTCTCGTCAAAAGTATTGAAAAAAAACTCAATCCTACACAAGCACATTCCAAATTCATCTGCATTCAGTGTCATACCACTAACACATCCTCCCCTTCCTTCCCTTTCCAATATTCTGAGAAAAAGCTGTTTTTTGTCAAAGAGATGCATCCTGTGACAAGATCATCTGGGAAGTTCATCTTAGTATCGCCAGAAGGTGGCAGAGTTGGCGGAGTAGGCTTATTGCTTGTACTTGTTTTGGGACCTCTCAATTCTGAGTAGTATATTTTAATGGTGACTCAAATGTGACAACTTGGCAAAACAGAAAAGCTAGAAGTGATCTTGTATCGATTCCTCGTCTTATCTAAGAACACTGATCCAAAATGTTCCCTCTGATTTCTTCTCACACATTGCTTAACCTGCTGAAAAGTTCTATCATTTTCGTTATTCATTCTGGATTTCCATCATTTCACTTTTGCTACGACTATCTTTGTGGAAAAATTTGCAAAGGAAAATACCTCTGACCACAAATCCATCAGAAAGTGGTCAACAAGCAGAGTCTTCCAGACCCAACAAGAAAAGGAGAGGGTTAATCCTGTCAGGTGGCGGATCAGTGGTGCTGGAAGAGCACAGCAGTTCAGGCAGCATCCAACGAGCAGCGAAATCAACGTTTCGGGCAAAAGCCCTTCATCAGGAATAAAGGCAGTTGATCCCGAGTGGAAATGTCACTTGGCAGAACACCTCATTACTGGAACTTTCCAACAATCACCAAGACATACCTTAGCTGGAGGTGCAAAAGACACTTCCCATCAGGTCTTTCACACATGTTCGGTCTCTGTATGTCACTGCACACTGCCCTTGAAGTGGCTGTGCTGGTGAAGACAGTGTCACACATCTCCTGCTGGAATGTGCCTTTTCAACGGAGGTCTGGAGTTACATGCAATTCTGAGCAGATCAATGACGCACAACTTTGTGCTCTACAGTCTGTTCCCTGGGATGCACACCAAGCCAAAAACATCAACTGCACTTAGACCATAAGACATAAGAGTGGAAGTAAGGTCATTCGGCCCATGAGTCCACTCCGCCATTCAATCATGGCTGATGGGCATTTCAACTCCACTTACCAGCGTTCTCCCCGTAGCCCTTAATTCCTCGAGACAACAAGAATCTATCAATCTCTGCCTTGAAGACATTTAGCGTCCCGGCCTCCACCGCACCCTGTGGCAATGAATTCCACAGGCCCACCACTCTCTGGCTGAAGAAATGTCTCTTAGAAGACCATAAATTCAGTAAAAGATGCTCCTTAGTCTGCCAGAGATTTGTTGGCCTTTCAATGTAAAGAGTTGACATCAACCAGGTATTGCAGACTGGCACCTTCCAAGGTCCAGGACCAAGTGCTGAGGAACGTGCTAAAGCTTAGGGCAGCTACTGCCAAGGCACAGTGGGGAAAGCTCACCATCTAAGGTTTTTCTGCCAAAGTATAACGAGGGCCAGTTGTCGGATGCTCTCATTACCGCAGAATGAATGCAAATAGTTTCCTGCCTGACTAGAAAATGCCTTTGCTTTGCAACCGCAGAGAAGCTCGGAGAAACTACAAATTACAACGTGTTGTTTGTTTTTTTTCCCCTCCTGGAAAGACTGTGCAAAATTGTTTTTGGATCCTTTGAACACACATTGAAAATTTTTATGAATGAAGTTTATTTTTGAACTTAAAGACAAGTGAGCTTACAATCAATAATTTATTGATTTATTTCCAACAATCAACTTAGTTTCTTGAGCAACAAGTGATTATTCGAATTCAAAATAACAACAGGTGTGCGGTTGTTTTAGCTTCACTATTTTTTTTAAAAAGAAGTCTCTAAAGAATCAAGACTTACTCGGGAGAAGAGGAAGCAGCAGAGGCTCATACAAGGCAGTTGAAGTTTCACAATAGAACAATCAATCCCACAAACTTTACAAACATAAATACATGATAAATGGTTTGTCCAACAACAGCATTTGGCTTCACCATATCAACATTTGTTTTACTCACCTTCATTTTGGGGAACTTGACCATTCTGTTTTCCTTTGTTCGATAAGACAGCCACTGAAGTCAGTATGAAACTTAAGTCACGACAACAATGAATCATTTTTCCTGAATTTCAATCATGACATGTCTGAACTTGGTTAGAACACTGAATACTAACTCAGTCGTATGATGCAGTCAAATAGGTGTTCCCAAGTTACCGCAACCCAGCAGTATAAAGCTAGAACGTGGTGTTAAAAAAGTCAGAAATACTTCACAAGCTTATTTTGCATTGTAGCATTCACGATTACGTGCTATTTTCCTTTCAGTCGGCACAAATGAAATGGACTGTTCAATCATATGACCAATATATCTCTCACACACAAAATCACTCACTAGTTAACACATTGCCCAATGTAAATCTGCCTTCAACGATGAGCCAGTCTCAGTTTTACAAAAATAAATCTTCTCCAACTTTTGTAATAAAACATTGTGTGAATATACATAAGAGATAATTGTTGTTTCCAAATAATGCATTTAAATTAGCTTTGTCACATGTTCTCAAGTGAGTACAGAGAAAAGTTGACAAGTCACCACTTATGGCAACTCTGAAATACAAAAGTACCTAGATGCTGATTATTCAGCACAATCTTCGATGGAAAAAATATTAACAAAATAAATAAAAAATGCAGAATTACAGATTGTAGGAATAAATTAAGAAAAAAGAGAAATAGAAAGTTGAGAACAACTTCTCTACCAAAGCATGCCGGGCCTGGACTCCAGAAACACCAGACTTTGCCTTAAGGCTGTCAAGGTCAGTCGACTGCTTTGGGATCACCTCAAGACTGGAAGCCCACACTGAAGCCATGCCAGGTCAAAAGACCGCCATGTGCTACAGAAAAATTACCACACCGGGCTGAGACGCTCCCATGTGCCACCAAAAGACAGCCATGTGGGTCTGTACTCAGTCGTGAGTCTCAGTCGTGCTGAGGCCAGGAGTTCAGGCACCGAGAAGAGTTAAAAAAAAACCACAAGAAGAGAAAACAAAAAAAAGAACAAAAAAGATAAATGGATGGAGCAGACGAGCTCCAGCTGAAACCTCCTATTCCACCGCCATCTTGGATGAAATGGAAACCTGACAAGAAACCAGTCACCCAACATAACAACTTAGTTGCAAGGACCGAATGGCATACTCCAATTCCTTTTTTTTTAAAATGTATCTAGCAAATGGTAGCAAGTCACGAGTTGCATGGTTTTTCAGCAGCTGTTAGGGACTGTGCTTTAATTTAGTGATTTCATACATTTAACATACATATCTAAGAATAGCAAAGACAAATGAAGAATTTATAGGCTCAAGAGGGGAAAATGATTGGAGTGTAAGGCTATAGATTTTCTGCTCTTTACTAACCTTCAGTTTTTAGTTCGTTCAAGGTTAAACTCAGTTAAAGTAGCAGTAAGTAAAGCAACATTAAAAAGTATAACATAAGGTATGTCTGAACAGAAAGACCAAGTGGATTTTCAACCCTAGGGCATTGGGATTCGTGGACACTTCTCATGACCCAAGTGTCCACATGCAGCAAGTATCCCCACCTGCAGAAGGTTGAGCTGTGTTTCAGAGCTTGAGAAATGGCTAGAGCCACTAAGGTGTGTTTTTGAAACAGATAACTCCATGGAAAGCACATTCAGAAAAGCAATCAAAAAAGAGTGGAAATGGATGTCCACAAGGCAGTGCAAGAGAAACCAATCAGGTATTGCAAGATTCCCTGGAGGTTCAGCTCACAAACTGGCTTTCCATTCTGGATATCAGAGGGCAATGGATCCTTAAAGGAGTGCAATAAGAGCCAAACCCATGGCACCATGTGTGCCCCAGCTGTATGGAAAAGAGGCAATGCACCAGGTCAGAGTCAGATTCATTCCAAAACAGCTGCAGCAATCTGTTCTGAGGGACGACTAAAACCATGAGGTTGTGGTCGATGTTAGGAACATAGGAACAAGAATGGACCATTCAGCCCCTTGAGCCTATTCGATTATTCAATGATCCGACCTCCTTTGACCTATATGCCTTAATCCCTTTGCTTAACAAAAATGTATCAGATTTAAAATTAGCAATTGATCCAACATTATCAGCCATTGTGGAAGAGTGTTCCAAACATCTACCACCCTGTGTTGTCAGAATTAGTTCCTAATATCTCTTGTGAATTGTCAGGCCCTATTATCTACCAATTATAGAATCTCCAACCAGTGGAAAATAGTTTACCTTTACTTACTCTGTCTTTTCCTGTTAATACCTTGAAGATTTCAATCAGATAACCCATTAACCTTCTGAATTGGATGAAAACGGACAATTTGTATACTACGTCCTAACCCCCGAAGTTCAGGTATCAGTATTGTAAGCCTATGTTATAAGTTCGTAAGTTCATATAGGAGCAGACTTCAGCCAATCGGCCCGAGTCAGCTCAGTCATTCAACCATGGTTATTATACTCTCTCCAATGCCAATATGTCCTTCCTAAGGTGTGCTGCTTGTATCTACATACAGTATTCCAAGTGAGGCCTAACCAGAATTTTGTATGACTGTAGCATAACTCCTGCTTCAATCCGCAAATTCTAAAGGCATCATTTCATTACAGCCCTTGATTCTTTTCTGCAGCTGCTGATGATGACATTTTCAAGATCTACCTGAACCCAAATTCTCTTTGGACATCCAATGTATTTAACTTCATACCATGTAGAAATTACCCAGATCAATTCTTATTTGGTCTAAAATGGATAACCATGCACTGGCTTCCAATGAACTCCATCTACCACAATTTTGCTGATTCACAATGTATCAATTTCTCTTTGCAATTTTATGTTATCATCTACACTCTGTACAATGGTTTCGAACTTTGTGTCATCAGCCAATTTGGACGTACAGCTTCCTATGCAAATTATTGATAAATAATGTGAATAATTGAGATCTAACAGATTTGTGGGGGACACCACTCATCAAATCCTGCCAACGTGAGTATCTGTCCTATTTTTTGTCACCTGCCATTCAACCAATTTCCCAACAAGGCAGCAATGGGTCTTTAAATCCACGAGCTTCCACCCGAGTTAACAGCCTCTAACATGGTACTTTATTAAATGCCTTGTAGAAGTCCACATAAACATAATCTACAGACAATCCCCTATCTAATACCTTAGTCACCTCTTCATAAAATTCAAAGAGGTTTGTCAGGCATAACCTGCCTGTCATATGACCATACTGACTCTCCCAGATTAATTCAAAAATTTCAAAGTGTTCATTTGCTCTATCATTTATTATAGAATCAAACAATTTCCCACATGCAAGTGAGCAAAAACACGAGAGATGATGTATGAGGGAGAACTTTAAATTCTTGGGACACAGAGACTGGCTCTGAAGAAGGTGACATCTGCACATTGCAGATGGATTGCATTTTAAGATAAACATACCATTTGAGTATTTGAGCAAAGCTGGGACTAAGATCCTTTATGGGGTATTCTGCAATACTCTTGGGGAGAGTTTAAAACTAAATCAGCAAGGGCGTGGAAACCAAAAGAAAACAGTAGAAACTAATACCAAAGTGCATGAAATGCTGGGAGAGCCAGATAGCGCTAAAATAGAAATAATAAGTTAACAGGCGAAGTCAGACAAAATAATGAAGTCTAAATCAGAGTTACACATCATGTATGAGAATGTATGGAATATAGTTGCTAAGATTGGGGAGTTACAGGAGACATAGCTTAAGGAAGGGCAGATCTGGATGTTAAACCCTGCTGGTTACAAAGTAGTCAGAAAAGACAGGAAAGAGGAAAAGGAGAAGCAGTGGCTTTTTCCAAGGACAGGGAGAGGCTTCAAGGACAGTGTCGATTTGGCTAGATCTAAGGAATAAGAGGGGTACAATTATATTGTCCACTGTAATGCATGATCGCCAGGCAAGGGAAGGATATAGAGGACAAAATCTGGAAGGAAATTACAGAGGTATAAACATCATTGAATAGTTACAAAGAAGGGCTTTGATTACCTGAATATCGACTGAGATAGTGATATTGCAAATGTAATGAGGGACATTTGGAGAACTTCTTAGAGTAATTCGCATTCAATCCAACAAGAGAGGAAGCACTGCTAGTCCTGGTCTTTGGGAGTTAACTGTTGAATAAATCAAGTGACAGTGGGCAACATTTAGGAGTCAGTGATTGTTGTAATCATAAAGTTTAGGGTAACAGTACAGATAGATTGAAAGTGCAGGTTAGCAGTAAAAATAATAGCTGAAGCTACTTTCAAAGAGTTGGTTTTGGCACAGTTAAGGTATATTCCTCAGAAGGGAAAAGGAAGGAGGAACAAAGGTCCAGAGTTCCCTGTATGACAAAGTAGACATACACTAATTTAAAAAGGACAACATTTGCTTATAACAGGTGTCAGGCCATAAAGACAGTTGAGAACCAAGAAGAACACAGAACTTGCAGAAGGGCGAGGTGATAAAGCAAATATAAGCAGCAAAGAGGGATTATCAAAATAGACTGGCAGCTAACATAAAAGGATATCCCAAAGTCTTCTATAAATATATCAATAGTAAAAAGGTGATGAAAGACAGAGTAGAGTTGATTAGGGACTAAAAGGGATTTACACTTAAGACAAGAGGCATGGTTGAGGTGCTAAGTGAATGTGTTTACTTACAAGGCAGATGCTGCCCAAGCCATGGTGACAGTTGAGGAAATAGAATGATGAGATGGGTTTAAAATTAATAAGGAATTTTTTTTTAGATAAGCCAATGGTTCTTAAAGTTGACAAGACATTGGTAGTGGATGAGAGGCATCAAGTATATTGAAGGAACAGAGAGTGTGGACATGGCAGAGGCACTGATTATAATCTTTTAATCTGCCCTGGATTTGGAGGTGATGCTTGAGGACTGGAGAATTGCAAATGTACCTTTGTTCAAAACAATAAGGTGCAGAGTAACACTGCAATGCAAATCAGTCAGTTTAACTACGGGGAAACATCTAGAAATAATTATCCTGGATAGAATTAATTGTGCCATGGAAAATATAAATTGATTATGAAAAGTCAGAATGGATTTGTTAAGGGAAAATGATGTCTCACTGACCTGGAGTCTTTTGAAGATTTAAATGAGGTAACGACTGTTAATGTGGTACATATGGACTTTCTGAAGGCATTTGATACAGTACCACACAGCAGACAGAGGGGGAAGCGATTTAAAAAAGGGACAGAAACAATACAGATATAAAATCGGTTGAGGAATAAGAAAACAGAGTATGGCTCATGACTTTTTTGTCAGGCTTTAAGGCAGTTTGTAGAGCAGTTCCTCAAGGGTCAGTATTGGGACACTTGCTTTTCCTGATATTTATTAATGATCTAGATCTTGGTACACATATAATTTCAAAGTTTAGAGACAATGCCAAACTTGATAATTGTAAGCTATGAGGACGACAGTGCAGAATTTCAAAATAACATTGTCATATCATTAGAGCGAGTGAATAGTGGCAGATGGTGTTCAATGGCGAGTACTGTGCACTTTAATACAAAGAACATGGAGGAACAGTACAAAATGAAATACAAAACAGTACAAAATACAGCATACAGTATTCTAGGGTTCATAAAGAAAGGCATATAATACACCGGCAGGGAGGTTATGCTGAACCTGAACAACACACTGGTTAGACCACAGCTGGACTAGTGTGTACAGTTCTGGGTGCCACAATATAAGCAGAATGTGAATGCACTGGTGACAGGTTTACGAGAATGGCTCCGGGATGAGACACTTCCTTGATGAACAAAGCTTGGGGTAGTGGTTCTTGTTTGAGATGGAAAAGACTAACAGGTGACTTGTTAGAAGTTTTCAAAATCATGAGAGGTCTGGACACAATAGGCAGGGAGAAACCATTCCCACTGAAATGCATTGAGAATCAGAGGGATCAATTCTAATTTTTTGCTACTGCTGTTGGGGAGGTTTTAAAATAATGTGGCAGGGGACTGGGAACCAGAAGAGAAAACGAGTAGGCAGCGAGGTGGAGACTGGAGACTGTAAGAATTATGAAGATAGCATTAATAAAGGGAAGAGCAGGCAGAGAGCAGATGAGCGCAAAAGAACTGGTGGCCTGAAATGCATCTACTTTAATGCAAGGAGTATAGTGTGTAAGGCAGATGAACTTAGGGCTTGGATTGGTGCCTGGGGAGTATGATGTTATTGCAATCAGATTTGGTTGAAGGAAGGGCATTCTGGATTAGTGGTGCTGGAAGAGCACAGCAGTTCAGGCAGCATCCAAGGTGCAGCGAAATCGACGTTTCAGGCACAAGCCCTTCATCAGGAAGGGCATGATGATTGGCAACTAAATGTTCCAGGATATAGATGCTTCAGACAGGACAGGGAGGGAAGTAAAAGTTGGGGTGGAGTTACATTGCTGGTCAGGGACGATATCATAGCTGTACTAAAGGAGAACACTATGGCGGTCATGGGCAGTGAGGCATTATGGGGGGAGCTGAGAAATAAGAAGGGTGCAATTAGAGTGTTAGGGCTGTATTACAGGCCTCTCAACAGTGAGCATGTGGTAGAAGAACAAATAAGTAAACAGATTATGGAAAAATGTAGAGGCATTGGGTAGTGGTAATGGGAGATTTTAATTTTCCCAACAATTGACTGGGATACACTTAGTGTCAGAGGTCTGGATGGTATAGAATTTGTAAGAAGCATCTAGTAGAGTTTTTTTTAAGAGCAGTATGTCAATAGTCCGACAAGGGAAAGGGCCATATTGGACCTGGTACTGGGGAACAAGCCAGGACAGGGAGTAGAAGTTGTAGTGGGGGATTTCTTTGGGAACAGTGACCACAATTCTGTAACTTATAGAATACTCGTAGATAAAGAAGAGAGTGATCCTAAGGGAAGGGTACTAAACTGGGCCAAGGACAAATGTATCAAAATTAGGCAGGAACTCAAAAATGTGGATTGGACACAGCTATTTGAAGGGAAGTCCACATTTGAGATGTGGGAGGCTTTCAAAGATAGGTTAAACATAGTGCAGAATATGCATGTCCTGTCGAAGGCAAAAGGATAGGAAGGGCAAGATTCATGAACCGTGGATGACAGGAGAAATTGTATGACTAGCCCAGAGGAAAAGGGAAGCATACATAAGGTCTAGGCAGCTAAGAACAGAACAGACCCTGGAGGAATATCGGAAGAGTAGGACGTCTTAAGCGAGGAATCGAGCGGGTTAAAAAGGGGTCATGAATTAGCTTTAGTGAGCAGAATTAAAAGGAGAATTCCAAAGCATTTTATTCTTAATAAAAAAAGCAAGTGGGTAACTAGAGAAAGGATTGGTCCACTAAAGGAACCTGAGAGAATGGGTGAGATGCTGAATGGTTACTTTGCATCAGTGTTCACTGAAGAGAGGAACATGAATCTTGAGATTAGAGATAGAAGTTTGATTAGTCTGGATCACGTTGACGTAAGTAGGGAAGATGTGTTGGGTAGGCTAGAGGTTATTAAGGTAGACAAATCCCCAGGACCGGATGGAATCTATCCGAGGTTGCTGAGGGAGGCGAGAGAGGAAATAGCTGGGGCCATGATAGATATCTTTGTGGCATCCTTAAATACAAGTGAGGTGCCGGAGGACTGGAAGGTTGCTCATGTTGTCCCCCTGTTCAAGAAGGGTAGTAGGGGTATTCTGGGCAACTACAGATCAGTGAGCCTGATGTCAGTGGTGGGAAAATTGCAGGAGGGGGTACTGACGGATAGGATCTATTTATATTTATAAAAGAATGGGTTTGTCAGTGAAAGGCAACATGGTTTTGTGCGGGGAAGATCATGCCTTGCCAACTTAATAGAGTTCTTCAAGGAAGCGACCAAATTATAGATGAAGGAAGGGCTGTTGATGCCATATACATGGACTTTAGTGAGCCGTCTGACAAGGTTCCCCATTGTAGACTAATAGAGAAAGTGAAGTCACATGGTGTGCAGGGTGTTCTAGCTAGGTGGATAAAAAACTGGTTGAGCAACAGGAGACAGACAGTAGTATTTGAAGGGAGTTTCTCGAAATAAAGAAAGATGACCAGTGGAGTTCCACAGGGGTCAGTGCTGAGGCCATTGTTGTTTGCAATATACATAAATGATCTGGAAGAGGGCACTGTTGGTATGACCAGCAAGTTGGCAGATGACACAAAGATTGGTGGAGTAGCAGAAAGCATAAGGGACTGTCAGAGAATACAGGAGGATATCGACAGACTGGAGAGTTGGGCGGAAAAATGGCAAATGGGTTTCAATCCAGACAAATGTGAGGTGATGCATTTAGGCAAGACTAATTCTAGAGCAAAATTATACAATGAACAGAAGAGCCTTGGGAAAAGTTGATGGGCAAGGTTGCTGCACAGGTCGATAGAGTGGTCAAGAAGGTATCTAGTATGCTTGCCTTCATTGGACAGAGTGTTGAGTATAAGAGTTGGTAAGTCACAAGTTCAAATTGTACAGGATGTTGGTTCGGCCGCATTTGGGATATTGTGTATAGTTCTGGTCGCCACATTACCAAAAGGATGTGAACGATTTGGAGAGGGTGCAGAGAAGGTTTATGAGGATGTTGCCTGGTATGGAAGGTGCTCGCTATGAAGAGAGGTTGAGTAGGTTAGGTTTATTTTCATGAGAAAAAAAAAGGAAATTGAGGGGGATCTGTTTGAGGTTTACAAAATCATGAAGGGTATAGACACGATGGATAGAGACAAGCTTTTTCCCCAGGGTAAAGGATTCCATAACAAGGGGTCATGCTTTCAAGGTGAGGGGTGGAAAGTTTAAGGGGGATACACACAGCAAGTACTTCACAGAGAGGGTGGTGGGCATCTGGAACGCATTGCCAGCAGAAGTGGTAGAGGCAGACATGGTCGATTCATTTAAGATGCCTGAGTAGGTGGGGAGCAGAGGGATACAGATACTTAGGAATTGATCGGCAGGTTTAGACAGTACATTTGGATCGGCTCAGGTTTGGAGGGCCAAAGGGCCTGTTTCTGGGTGGTAAATTTTGTTCTTTGGTCTAAAGTGAATTGCAGAAGAAACAGACGTTAGGTGAGAAAAAAGCAAATAGTTAGGGTAAGAATGTAGCACCTGGAAGTGTGCTGGATACAGATTCAATTGAGGCATTCAAAAGGGTATCAAATAGTAGTTTAAAACAGAAATAATGGGTAAGATCACAGGGTGGGTGGCCGGAGTTGAAAGACAGCAGCAGATGGGTCCTGTTAAAATGGTCAGAAAGCCAATGAGCGCAGCATAGGCCAAATGACATCCTGCTGCTGTAGCCATTCTGTGGAAAATGTAGTCAAAAAAAATCTTAACTTTATAAACCTCATAATTGCAACTTCAGTTACTGTTCTAACCTAATCTCAGTGATTCTATCCTTTTAGTATGTCTTCCTTATTATTATCCTGTCCATAATTTTGTTTTTTCTTTTTAAAGTAACCCTCATATCATTCATTTCCTTTATAAGGACATATACAAAGTACTCATTTAATACTTCAGTCGTGTCAACTTCAAAATAAAGATTTTTCTTTCTAGTCTTAATTGTTCCAACATTTTTCTGAAAATTTCTGTTTGCACTTAATGAATACTTTGCAAATGTTTGAAAAAAAATTTCAATGCAAAATCTATTTCCTATAATTGATGTGCTTGCCTTGTGGCTGTAAACTATTTGATTCCCACTTCTCTTGATTTTAGAAACAGTCTGGTGAGTTATATACCAACAGTAGTATCAGGACCATTACAAAACAGCCATCAGTTGAAAAAAAATGGCAAATCTGCAGTTTTCCAGAGAACATACTAGAAATCTTTTTGATCATTAGTGGTTAAAGATGGAAGAAAGCTAAGGTCCAGAGTACAAAGTTAAAAATCACACAACACCAGGTTATAGTCCAACAGGTTTAATTGGAAGCACGTTAGCTTTCGGAGCGCTGCTCCTTCATCATCAGGTGATTGTGGACCTCCTGCACCTGATGAAGGAGCAGCATTCCAAAAGCTAGTGTGCTTCCAATTAAAGTTATTGGACTATAACCTGGTGTTGTGCGATTTTTAACTTTGTACACCCCAGTCCAACACCGGCATCTCCAAATCAAGGTCTAGAGTGTTCAATTTAACTTCAAATTGTCAGATTTCAATTAAAATTATAGATGAAGTTTAAGAAAATCAATCTGGTAAAATAATTAATTCAAAACTTCAAGTGTATTGAAATAAACACAAAATAACCATATTTAGTAATACAGTGCAACCGATCCATATTGTGACACCAACTCACGACTTCTGGCTGACTAAACACACATCTCTTACATCAATACAAATGAGGAGCAGGCCATTTAATCTCAAAAATCACCAGCTTTGAAGGGAGTTCCAAAACAAAACCATGACCCACTGAGAAACAAGAGTTGCCTCATCGGTGTTCAAATTGAGCAACCCTAATTTTTAAACTTTAACCCCTAGTTCTGCCCCATAAGCTGAACATTTATTAGCTATCCTCAGTATTTGCTGTACCCACATACTAGTCTTTTACAACTCGTGCATTCTTACACCCATATCCCCCTCACTTTCGGAGCTCTGCAAATACTTCCTGAGGAAGTGGTGAATGTGGGTAAATTACAACATTTAAAGGACATTTGGATTGATACATGAATAGGAAAGGTTTGGAGGGATATGGACCAGGAGCAGGCAGGTGGGACAAATTTAGTCTGGGTTTACATGGACTGGTTGGACCAAAGGATCTGTTTCTCTGTGTTATATGACTCTATTTAGATAATGTGACTTGTCATTCTTTATACCAAAATGGACTTTTCAAAATTTCAGACGCATCTTTGCCCACTCACTGAATCTATCCTTTTGTAAGATATGCCACTCTTTACAACTCACTTTCCTACCTACATTTGTGCCATCAGTAAAGTTATCAACAATCCATTCTATCCCTTCATCGAAATCATATATATAAATTAAATCATGTATATAAATTATAAATGGTTGAGATCCCAGATGTAATAGCTTGTTAACATGGAAAAGTCCATGTATGATTTTTCAGTTTTCGGTTAGCCAGCCAATCTTCTATCATGTGAGTACATATCCCCTACATCACTTTTATTTTCCACAATAAGTTTTGATGTGATACCTTATCAAATACTTTCTACAAATCAAAATATAGGACACCCCTGGGAGCATATTTATCCACAGCATGTGCTACCTCAAAGAACTTGAAGTCATGGTCAAACATCATTTTCCATTCACAAAATTATGTGGACTCTGCCTGATTACCTTGTACTTATCCAGGCTTGCTCTAATGTCTTCAATAGTAGCTTCTAGCATTTTCCCTGATAGATGTTCAGTTAATTGGCTTATTGTTTCCTAGAGTCTGTCTCCTTCCCCTTTTGAAGAAAAGGAGTTCAATTTGTTATCTACTATTTAAATTAAAATTAAAACCATGCATCAAGTTTTTCATTAACTACTTTTCTTTTGTAAGTGAAGGAGTCATCTGTCAGCATGTAGAGCCAGCAATTTACTCAGTTTTACTTCTCTGGGGATGAATTTCACTGTCCTTTTAATTTCTAGATTTGTCACAAGAATGCTATTCAAATCCTCTAGAGGGGACTGTTGCAAAATATTTTTAATTGGTCTGCCATTTCTTTATTTTCTATTATTAATATCTCAGTCTTGTTTTTATAGGACCATCATTCATTTCCTTAACTCCTCTTTAAATATTTATTGAAACTTTTATCATCTGTTTTACAATTCTAGCTAGCTTTCTCTTGCATTTCAATTTTACCCTTTATTAAATTCTTGACTTTTTCTTATTCTATCCAATTTTAGGACTTACTATGGTAGTTCTGTGATAACATGCATTTCAGCAGCATGATTTGGCTATAACATTGCTGTAGAATTAGGAAATGGTATTTTCAAGAATGCTTACTTCCATTGGCAATAGCAAAATCCGATAAATTTCCAGCACGCACCGATATCTGCGCTGAAATCTGTCATTCTGTGCCCAAGCCCATTTTTGTGCCACTCTGCGCAGGTGCTGCTGTGCGAAGTCTCTGCGTCATTCTGCGCATATGCAATATCAGTGCCATTCTGCGCATGCGATGTCAGCTGTCAGCCACTGAGAAAGGTTCGCGACAGCAGACAGAAGCTTTCTTACATTTTTTAAATGTATTGTGTTAAATTTACTTTAGTTTCATTCGTAATGATGATTTCAACATTCAGGATGTGCTGTACTGTGCATCAGACTTTTAGTGATTTTTGAGTGATCATGAGTGATTTTTTTTGCTGGTCTGCCCCTGAACTGCACTTTTCCCATTATTATTTCCCATTATTTCAATTAAGTGATTTTCAGTTAAGCGAGGGTTTGTTTTAACGCAACTATAGAATTATAGGAGAATATAAATGCAATAAGGGAATTTTGTGGTGCAGTGTAGTGTCCCACTGCTAGACCAAGAGGCCCAGTTTCAAGTCCCACCTGCTCCAAACAATGTATTACCAAACAAAGCTAATTTGGAAAATATCTACAAAAACAACAAATGCTAGAGACCCCCTCTCATTCGCTTGACAAATTTAAAACATGCCAGGAACTTGGGACCACATCTCCTGGCAGCTTATCCAGCATTTCAGATCCCCACTAAAATAACAAAGCACCAAAGTACTTTATGTCTGATTAAGGGATATGTGGAATCAATTCCTTACAACTGATACCATCCCAAATGTCTAATTGATACATCTAAAAGCTCTAGAGCATTCTAGATCCTATTATCATCTTTTTAATTAAAATCGATCCTTTGTGAATGTGCAACAATAATTGCAGAGGCCTGTAACTTACTAAAAAGTCACTTTATGTTTGAAAAGGGAGTGTCACATTGTGGCTTTGAAATGGTTTCACTTCAACAGGCTTTTGCAAAACATTTTGCCCTGCCATTAAAGTGCATATCTCAGCATCTGTTTATTTTGACCTGAGGCAGTGTGGTACTTTATATGAACATAATCATGGAGGGTATAGTCAACAACCACATGCTGTTTCACTATCTTACTGATCACGATTGAACCAAATATAATTTAATACCAGACTTGTTTGATCATCGCACATAACTAATCTTAAACTAATTGGTTAGTAAATAAAGTAAATAATCTGATACAAAGATTACCCTGGTTTAAGAACTACATCAGGTCCTACAGTCTCTTTCTTTATCGTATGAGGTCAATTTGTCAAACTGTACCTTCAGCACAGGACTACATTTCCAGCTCAGTTATATCGCATAAAATCCTTACAGTGCAGAAGGAGGTTGTTCACCCCATTGAGTCTGCAGCAGCCTCTGAAGAGCATTACCTCTGCCCCAAACCTCACCCCTTTCCCCATAACCCCACATTTACCATGACCAATCCACCTAACCTGCATATCTGTTGATTGTCAGAGCACCCAACAGAAATCCACTCAGACAGAGGGAGGACATGCAGTCACCCAAGGCTGGAATCAAACCTAGAAGGCTGGAATCAAACCTAGATCGCATGGCGCTGAGAGGCAGTAGTGGTAACCACTGAGCCACCGTGCTGCCCTTTCTTCTCTCTCTTCCTTGGGATATGTTATTTACCATGATCAATTATAAACTCACCAACTCCCACTGCTACTTTGATTCCATTTCATTGCACCTGCTCCTTGTAATACTCCATTCACCATTACATATATCTAGAAAACGTCACCTCTCAAATTTCCAAAATGTCCACATTTTCCTTAATCGTTGTGGTTCACTGGATCCTCAGCAACTTATGTTCTATTTCCCTCACTTTTGCTCTCACACTATTCTTCCTTCCTAGAACCGTGATGCTCCTTATTCTCCCCGTGTATTCTGCCAACCTCCTGGTAAAAGATTACTTTCTGTCATTTGTGCCACTTCCTGCATGATGCCACCAACATATCTTTCTTGGCTATAGTGTCAGGAGAGATTTGACTTTTATTTGAACAACATGGAAATATGAAATATGAAATCTCAGTTCTGTGCTAGAAGAATCGAGACAGAACACTCCATGGCTTAAAATATGAATACTTACATCATAACAGCTAGACAAAACAAACTGACTTAGATGAAGACCTATATTCTAACATCCAAAATCAACACAAGCCAAACATAAATTAAACAGGCTGGTTATGTGGTTGATTATAAACTATAAGCTACATATTAAATGTTAACAACTGAGACAGATCCAATGATTTGGCTCAGCAGTCACCAAGTCCTTCATGCCAGCTACTCATCCAAGGATGTAGACTAAATGCTCGGCCGACAGCAAATACAGCCAAGCCAAGATCACAGGCACAATCTTCATCAAAAATGGCACCCACTGACAAAAAGAAATATTCACTTGACTGACATTATTCTGAGACTATAGAAACAATTATCTAGCATATGCCTTCTTCAATTTGCACTGTGCCAACATGAACTGCGACAACTGAACTCCGGCAACTCACTGTCAAAGGGGCAGGCGGTTTAAAGGCAATGAGAGGAAAAACAAGAAAATTAGAACTAACCTCTAAGGATGAAAATTGCAGTAAAAATTTAAAAACTTATTTGACTCACTAATGTCCTTTAGGAAGGAAATTTGTCACCCTTACACATGTAGTCTAGCCTGCACGTGATCCCAAACTCTCAGCAAAGTGATTCAAATCCAAATTGGCCTAGCAAGGCATTCCCTTTGATCAATCTACAAAAATATCTCAAGACCATGTGGCACTGGACTAATGTTCTGAAGAAAGGTCCCTGGACCTGAAATGTTAAGTGTGCTTCTCTCGACAGATGCTGCCAGAACTGTTGAGCTTTTCCAACAATTTATGTTTTTCTTTTTTTTGTAACACTATTTCCATTTATATTTCATTGACATCCATCTTTTGATTCATTTGTCCCATGACCATCATGTTTTGCATTACACTAGCATTCCTTTTGTCAATTCTTCTCTGTGCAAATTGCAATGCTTTCCTTTTCCTTGTTTAAAAAAAAATTGTCTAGAGGCCACATTGGTCGATGGTCTTGGTGGTGGTGGGAGGGGAGGAGGAGGAGCACTTTGTCCCAGTGTCTTAGCCCATATTAATGTCCCAATGAATATTGCAAACACAGATGATTTGTCTTTATCAGACTGCTGTTATGAAGACAAAAGTCTACAATGTTTCCTACATTGCAACTGTGACTCCACTTCACAAAACGTCATCATTAAAATATACCAAAAAGTGTTTTATAGCTAATAGTCATGCAAAGTGCTATTTAAATGCCGATTTTTCTTTTTCCTTTGAACTATGTTTCTAAGAATAAAGAAAGAACAAAGTTACATCCCAGGAACAGGCCCTTTGGCCCTCCAAATCCACTGTCAAATCATTTTGCCCAATTCGTAGGGATCGTATCCCTCTGCTCCCCACATACTCTTGCATCTGTACAGATGCACCTTAAACAAAGATGCAATCTTACTTCTTTATTTATTCACATCATTCTAAAAATTGAAGCAGTGCTTTGCCAATGATATAAGTTTGTATCTCAGATTCACAGTCCTGATTGCCAGTTTCTCCTCCCCAGTGCTTGTACTCTGATTAACTCCCAAAATCTATATTATTCTAAATCTAGTGCTCCTTAGAGGACCTATTGGCATTTTATTTCATTAGTCACAGGAGCATCTAGCACTCATATCAACACTGCGACCAAAACATACACATTTGGAAATTTATTTTCAGTACTGTTCTCCATTTATTTTACCCATTAATGAGTTAACATCAGTTAAAATCTGAGAGTAAGTTATTTTCTTCCCACTGAGCAGCTTGGTCTGTCAACAATCTTGTATTTTCCTTCAATAGGTGAGATTTCTCCCAATTCCAATATTCAACAGTCCTTACTTTTAAACTGTTGTTATATTAAAACATACAAACATATGAAACTCAAAAGAAATAAAATAACATTTGGTCCACTGAGACCATCCCATAGAATTGTGTTGCTATTAAGCATCATGACCTAATGCCTCTCAGCCCACCAGCTGTGTAATATCCACAAAATGACAAGACAGATACAATGGTCATCAGTCAGCTTCACAGAAAATAAACAATTGCAGGATATTATATCTGACCCTTGAAAACAATCAAAATGAGTTCTAGTATGTCAGTGTAACCAACAGCCCATGTGTATTCTGGCCAATGTTATCCAAAGTCAGGAATTCTTCTATATCCTTTGAACACAAGCAATGGATCTGTACTCACTGCACAAACATGGAACAAGTTCACAAAGCTCAACCACCATGTGTGAAAAGAATAATATAGTACCTGACCTCAATATTCCTATGTTTTGTAACGCATTTGGCAGTCTCTTAATTCTACAAGATTTTTTTTTTTAAAACTACCACAATCAAACCTCAGTAAAATTAAAGGTGGCATCCATGATGCTTTGTACACTCAGTGTCATCTTTGTGACTTGAAACCAATTTCACCCTCAACATTCATCTCAATCACAATCAATCAGCTACCAATAATGCAGATCTGTGCCCAGTTATCTGACAATCATGTTGTTATCCTCCAGTTACACATGCTCAGTAGCAGCAGTGTGCACCAGTGACAAGATGCACTGCAGAAATTCAAAGAGGCTTAGATAGCTCCTTCCAAACCCAAGTACCACCTAGAAGGTCAAGGGCAGCAGATACATGGGAACACCACCACCTGATATTCCTCCTCTAAGTCATTCACCATCCTGACTTGGAAATATACCTCTGTGCCCTCATTGTTGTTGGGTCAAAATCCTCGGATTCATTTTCTTGTGGCATTGTGGGTCTAACTAAAGCATATGAATTGCAATTTTCGAGAAGAAAGCTCACAAAGGACAACTTGGAACAGGCAATAAATGCTTGTCCCATGAGTGCATTAAACATTAAATTCCCTACTCATCCTCAGTACCACCCTTAATCCAACAAGGTCAGAAGACAATTGAGTGTACTCACTACTCAGACACCCAAACAGAACTCCAGACGTGATCCAAAAGAGCCATTCTGCCACCAACAATGTAACTTAGCACATATGTAACATATTTAAGCAATACTTTCACTATCTGCACTGCCCAGGTTAAGCACTGAGGTTTGGATATGACAAGTCCAGCTTGGCAAATACCTGCTGCATACTTTGCCACTGAGAGTGAGCAGCCTTGACTGCTGTTGGGTCAACAACAGAAGGAGCAATTGGATGTTTAGGCCATTGTCTCTCTTTGCCTGTTATTTGTTCTTTCAGTGCAACAGCATTTTGTTGAACAAAATATAAAAAGCAGAACAAACAGGCTATTCGACACAACATGCCTACTTCACCATTGAAAACTACAAAGGTTGCTTCTTCTTTAAACATGTATAGGATGTGGACATCACTGGCTGGATTCATATTTATCCGCCATCGCTTCAAACTATTATTGAGAAGGTGGCAGTGAGCTGTTTTCTTAAACCCTGCATGGAGGGAGTTCCTAGGTTTTGATTCAGCAATTGTAGTTCCAACTACGGTAGCCAAGGGATTGGAGGGGAACTTTCATGGTGCTCTCATGCACCTAAAGCTCTTGTTCTTTTAGACAGTGGAAGTCACAAGTTTGGAAGAGGCTGTCTAAGAATCCTTAATAAATTGTTGCAGTGGAAATATCCACACTGTGCATGGGTGGTAGAGTGTGTGAATGCTGAAGATGGTGCAAGGGCTGCCTAGATAATATTGAGCTTGGATTTTGTTGGAGCTGCCATCATCCAGGTAAGCAGAGAGAATTTTAGTCAGACTCATGACTCATCCAGTGAATTTTTTTTTGGTGCTATTAAATCATATTTGATGCGATATCATCGCTTTCAATTTGCCCCATTTCCAAATTAACATATTTTTGATCTCAGATGCTGAACGTGGAATTAGGCTGCCAATTCTCTGAAGCTAGTTTCTAAACTTAGCCAAGATGTCCAGTGTGTGTCTGAGTGAGTGAGTCTGTGTAGGTCTGTGTGAGAGAGGGAGTGTCTGTTTGTGTGTCTGTGTGAGGGTGGCTGCGTCGAGCTGTGACAGACAGTTGGATGTACTCGAGGATGCCCTCCGAAGAACGGGTATGATGCTCCACTCATCGACCGCCAATTCCGATGTGCGACAGCGAGAAACCGTAACCATCTCAAGAGACAGACACGAGCTACAACTGACAGGATACCCTTTGTTGTCTAGTATTTCTCATGGAGCCAAAAAACTATGCCATGTTCTTCCCAGCCTGCAACAGGCTAGATGGGGGTGTGGACTGCGTGTGTGAGTATAAAGTGGTTTAAGTCTGTGAGAGGGTGCGTGTGCGTGTGTGTGTGATGGTGATCACCTGTAATGTGACATGAACCCAAAGTCCCAGTTGAGGCCATCCCCATGGGTACTAAACTTGGGCTATCAGCCTCTGCTCAGCCACTTTGCATTGTTGCCTGTCCCAAAATCTACCTTGGAGGATAAATCACCTGAAGGTCTGAGGTTGAATCTGCCAGACCACTGAAGTGTTCTTCGACTGGGAGGGAACATTGTCTATTGATTGTTGTGCGGTGTCCATTCATCCGTTGCAGTAGCCTCTGCTCAGTCTCACCAATGTACCATGGTTAGGGCGTCCTTGCCTGGAGCGTATGAGATCGACAATGTTGGTAGAGTCACATGAGTATCTGAGCGAGTGGTATTCCTATTTGTAATGGTGGCATCTGTCTCAACACTGACATGTCTTGAAGTGTCTGCTATGGAAAGGTTGTATGATGGTGTCCTGAAAGCCAGGCAGCTTGCGGTGAACAATGACCTGTTGAGGTTGGTGGTTGTTTAAAGAAGAGAAGTAGAGGTATGGGAAAGGTCTTGGCAAGGTACTCATCCTCATTGATAACGTGTTGCAGGCTGGGAAGAACATGGCTTTTTTTTCGGCTTCTGGGAAATACTAGACTACAAAGGGTACACTCTCAGTTGCAGCTCATTTCTGTCTCTTGGGGAGGTCATTACAGTTTCTCGCTGTGACACGTCGGAAGTGGCGGTCGATGAGTTGAGCATCATACCCATTCTTTGGAGGGCATCCTCTAATATGTGCAAGTGCCTATCACAGCCCGACACATACTCACTCACCCACACATTTGTACTTGCAGAATTATATTTTATTTTGCTCAAAAACTGCGTGGAAGATTCTGCAAATCCCTTTCTTAGAGTAGAGTTGGTCTAAACATTGGGGCACAGAGTCTCACACAGGGCAGCTCACTCCTTAGCTGCATTATCTGGACCAACATAGCACCTATTATTATATTTCACTTCAGAATTTACATATGAAATAACTGAAACTAACATGGTCATTCTAAAAGATGAGAGACTTAAACAATCCAAGTCTTTTTCAATATATAATTTCAGTTACATCACATTGTAAACTTTTGTTACAAATTCTGTGTCCTACGATGTTATACTCCACAACCACCTGAAGGAGCAGCGCTCTTAAAGCTAGTGCTTCCAAATAAACCTGTTGGACAATGATTTGGTGTTGTGTGATTTTTTAAACTTCATCCAGGCAAGTTCAGGACATTGTATCACATGACTGACTTTATGGCTTATAGTTGATTGACAGGTAGGAATTGAACTAGAGTTACTCAGCAGGAATTGCCCGTCTCTGACCTCAATGTATAGCCATAGATTTAGATGGCTGGTCAATCGTAATTGCAAGATGTTGAGAGCGGAAGATTCAGTGATGGTAATGTCCTTGAATATCATTAGGATATGCTGAGGTTCTGTTGGATGAACTGAACAAAAAGGACAGAGGAGCCTTTTAAAATGTGATTAAATTAATTAGTTAGTTGAAATGTGATTTTCAAAGTGGGCTTTTGGCCAGACACAACTACTAGACAACTTCACGTGAGGAAAAAATCCAAAGGCCAAGCTGCAGCTTGTTTATTGAGAAGTAATAGCACTTATACAACTTGAAAGGAATAATGCCCAACTATCTGACACTTTAATATGCATCAGATACATAAAAGCGTACTATCGTCTTTCACTAGAAGCACTGGAGAGTAATATGTTAGCTCTCGCAAAGATTGTGAAGCATTCTTAAGTATGAAACTGAACTATAAAAGTTCAAGAAAGCAAGGAAACAAACCCCAGTCTGTGCAGAGAGAACTGATCTTGGTCAGAACTGTGTTTGATGCATGACAATAACCCCAGTACTAATGAATAATTGAAGAAAAAAAACCTACAAATTCTGCTCAGAATACCTGTGGTAATATGGAGAATCACTCAACTACTGGAGATTATATCAGGCTCGTGACCAAAACAGTTGAATCTATCAACCAATGATTGTTGAGGGTCATTCGGCTTGCACAGACAGACAGTCTGGATTGAATTTCAGGAGACAAATCAAAATTGGAATGTATGATTATTTTATGAAGTTACCAAATATAAAGTAGAACCATGACAGCTTTTAATCCCCTTCTAATCCCAAATGATCATTTATTGACAACTCTAAATTGTCAGTACCTCACTTTGAAACCCATCCGTACATCACAACAGTAAATAAAACTGCTTTCCAGGCTTCTCTTTCACCTAAGAAATTCCAAAACTACAGCTTCTTCTAAATCTGAAACTTACTTTCATTGCTTTTTATTTATATTTTAACTCTCACTTGTTCTCAGTTAAACAGGAGTCACTGATGTGGCTAAATGACTACACTCGGACACAAGCGCCACTGTTCCCAAAAATTGTCATCCAAGTTTAATATTTTAAAGTACACAAAATGCCCTAATATTCCTGATTTTCAGATCCAGACTCAAAACGTGGCCAAATTTCTTTACCTAACAGATTATTATTTGTTAGATGTATTTAGAATCCAGTTCTAGGTAAACAGTTATAAACCATCAGCTTATACACTATAAATTAAAACTTTAATCCCTTTATAAATGTCCCCTTGCACAGACAGACAGGGAAAAATAAGTTCTGGGTAGTGGAAAACTTGGAGACAGTTCAGTAGTTGCTGTAAACAAAGCAAAACACTACAGCTACTGGAAACCGGAAGTAAATGTAGGGAATACTCTGAAACCTCACCACATCTGAAAGTGTGAAAGTCAGAAAGTTCTGAAAGTCAGAAACAAAGTTAATGTTTTGAGTCCAGTGTGTCTTTCTTCAGAACTGTTGGTTCCTATCTGTAGGGTTGCTAAGATGACCCTTTTGCTGGTCAGAACTTTCCTTCTTAATTCTTCAGATGTTTTCCAAGATACACAAGGTCTCTGACTTATCAGTTAGAAGTCTCAGCTTGCAACAACTATTGAAAGAAAGATTAATTGGCTTTCTTCTGGTTTAAAAATAGGTTTTGACTACAGAGAACAAAAAGACAGTGTTTATGCTGTTGGAGATCAAAACACTTCTCTCTCGAGTTCCGACTCCAAGTTGTTCAGTTAACTGAACACCCATCGCATGGTTGTCGTCAGGCAAAAGCTTCTGATTCTAATAACTGGTCACTAGTGCGCACATTTCTTTTTTGCTACCTAGACACATCTATGCCCAAACCCTCAACTTTAATTTTCAACCACTTCAATTACTGCTTGTTCAACCATTGTAATTACACAACGCTTGCCATAAGTATTAGAGTCATACAGCATGGAAACAAACCCCACAGTCCAACTAGTCCATGCCAACCATGTTGTCAAACTAAACGAGTCCCACTTGATTGCATTTGGCCCGTATTCCTCCAAACCTTTCTATTTATGTGCTTATCCAAAAGCAAATTTAAATATTGTAAATGTACCTGCATCCACCATTTTCTTTGAGGTTCACTCGACACACTAACTAATCCCACTAAACAAAAAGTTGCCCCGCCATGTTTTTTTAAAATCTTTCTCCTCTCTCCTTAAAAATATGCCCCCTAGTTTTAAACTCTCTCACCTTAGGGAAATAGCTTTGCTAATTGCTTTATCCTCATGATGTTATAAACCTTGATAAAAGTTACCCTTCAACCTCCTACACTCCAGTGAAAAACATTCCAACTTATTTTTATAACTCAGGTTACTTCTTTAAAAGATGGTTGCATATTTTGAAATAGTAGTTTTAACAATTCTGTTTCCTTTCAGCCCATAATTTAAACAAAAAAGCTCAAAAATAGAAAATGCATACTATTTACAAAATGTTAACTTCTCCATTCCCACTACGGATGCAATTTGATCCTTTGAGTGTTTTTAGGACTTATTTTGCTTTTGATATTAGTCACTGCATGGAAAGAGTTTTGGCGGAAACTTTACAGAATGAATTGAGAGAGATACAAATCTTCCAACAAACAGTAAGCAAAAGAAAATTTGCATACTTCCTTCATGTAACTGATAAAACACATGTAAAAATCAATACTTCCTTGAGGAAATTCAATTTATACAGAGATATTGATATTAATCAGTTTTCACGGTAGCATGCTCTGCTTCAGCACTGCTACTCACATAAGAACATTTCCGTATGAAAACAAACACTTGGTTATGCTGAACTATCACTCCTGACACTGCATTTCTCATTCTTTTTCGAGTATCCTGCACAACAAACTTCACAAATAACATGATACCTTGTTGGAACATGTAATTTAATGCGTGACTGAAACTATTTGCTGTTCCAAAAAAATGTTTCCCAAATTAGTTGATAGCATTGCTCGCTCAGTTGCATACAAGGTTAATTAACAAATCTAATGTATTTGCAGTCAATATTCAGTACTGCAAAGTGTATAATTCTGTTCATAGTAGTTTTTTTTTTGAAACCAAAAGAGAAAATGCTTGAAAATCTCAGCAGGTCTGGCAGCATCTGTAAGGAGAGAAAAGAGCTGACGTTTCAAGTCTAACTGACCCTTTGTCAAAGCTTTTTTTTGAAAGCAGCTTTCCCAAAACAAAAAAAAAAGTTACACCAATGCAAGATCAGGTATCAACTTGAAACTTTACCTACAGCCAAAGTTTCCAGACAGCAGCATTTATATGAACATACATATCATGAGCAGGAGTAGGCTCTTCAGTCTCTTCATCCTGCACCACCATTAAGATAGATAATGGCTGATCTGATTCTATTTCAAATCAACACTTCTGCCTAATTCTGATAATTTTTCAAGATTGATCAGAGATGCAAAGCTTCATAAATACCTGAAAAAGATGGTTATTTTAAAGTTTAATGTGTGCGCAAAATGACAAACATTTTAACAGATCAAATATAAACCCTTTTACAACTCAATAAAAAGACAACATTTTGCACATAAAGTAATCTATAAAAGCTAACTAATTGGCAAATACCCCTTCGAAATATTTTTTAACTCCTTTCCAAGAATTTCACTTACTGGTTTAGATTCGATAATATTTATCTACCAGTATTTACAGTTTAAAATATGTCCCCTTTTCTCTACAACAGAATGAAATTTATTAACTGGTATCACCTCCAAAGGACTGGTAGATAATATTGCTACTCAGACGAGAAAGGAACATGAACACGTCTCAAAGCTCGGAAAATTAACGTTACTTTGTCATCGATTTGCTGATGGTTGCTCTCAAAATTATTTTCTTCTGACAGTCATTCCCTTTTCTGATTAACTTGCATCTTTTCCAATTCCTGAATAAACCCCGTTTATAGAATCTAACACAAGAAACCAGCAAGTTATGATGTGGGAGTGTATTATCGTCAGCTAAAAAGTATAATTCAATTTAATTGGCAGAAGACAATTTTAAAAATGTGAGTCCTGAAAGAGAAAATATTCCAATATTTTAGGGCAAGTTATTTTTGCTTTCCTCTGAAAACTCACATCTATGATAACTAGAGGTTATCGAAACAAATAAAAACCTAATGCAATTTTTCTTCAGACTTAAGGGTTTTCCAGCCAACAGATTTTATTCCGCAGCTTGCTGTGTATAGTCTAATGAACAAACAATGTATAATGTTTTACAATTTGCTCCAAGCAAATTGCTGCAGAAAATAACCTTGCGACACCTCCATCTTAAATGATAAGATGTTCAAAACAACTTTCCAAATTGCAATGCTTGTGTCGCATACTTTAAACTGGTGAACTTCTGTAATCAGGCATTCTTCACTTCAGGGTTTTCTCCCGTTCCTCATTTGAAGATGTCAGATTCAACTAAGATCAATTTCAAGAAAAACTGAACTGAATTATTTCTAATACATCAAAACACATAAATCAAAGTTAAACTGAATAGGCCTCAGCTTGCTGAGCATCCAGCTGACACCAAAGTGCAAAACCAAGGGTGTGAGGCAGAACTTCTTCTTCCCCACAATACTGCAAACAAAAACAATTAAAATCTACTTCAAACCCCTGAAAATAACTATTAATTTGTAATTACAGTGCTTCCTTTCACTCTCGCTTTCAAACCATATTTTTGAAAGGAATGCAAACCCAGGTGAGAGTTCAAAAAAATCACAAACTTGACTACACTTCTGTACACCTGAATTTATCCCCATCTTGGCAAATAATTCATTTTTAAGATTTTTTTCATCAGCTACCCCTGGCTGAAATCACATAATACTGTACTAACATGTACTTATTTAGTAAAATACATGTGACTCAAGCCAGGAAGTAAACAATTCCCTATCTTATTTCACAATACTTACTCACCTGTGTTGATTCTCCTCTTTTAGGAACAGTACCTTGATTCACTGGATCTGCTTTCACAGAAACATTGCTGCCTTTCATTTTCAACAACAATGCATCTAACTCACGAAGCTCAGTCTGTCACCAAATTTGTACTTACACCCACTTTCTAAGTTGTAATGAAATGATCTATAACTTCAGTAGTCTTGCTATCAATGATCAACTGAAGGTTACAGACTGAACCAGTAAAGCTGGTTTATATCAGATGGGAATGCAGACCTTGAATAAACTATGCAAATGAATACAAGTTTGAAATTTAACCCTTCAAGAAATACTTTAGCACCAGTATCAACTGGAAAGATCTTTAGTCAAGGACACTCCTTTGTTCTTTACGTTACACATAATAAACTTTTCAAAAGTCAGGGTTTGTCACCTGCAGAAATTACCTCTAGCAAGATGACATCTTTTAAAGTCAGGTTCTTGCATCTAATATTAAGAATACTTTCGTGAGAAATGCTTAAAATAGAGCTACGTGCTGGGGCACCAATCCTCCTGTTCTGTGATTTCAACAAAGTTTTTATCTCCAATTCTCCACAAATTCCCAATCTCAGCCACAACATTCAATTGGTTCAATCAGTGCAGGTGGGTTTAGGTCATACCTGCTGATTTATTAACTTGTTAAAGGCAATCATCAAACTACCACAAATCAGTTCATGTGATACAAAAGCAAACTACTGGGGATGGGTTCAGAATTCTTTATAGTTGAAACACATCCTCGAATTAAAACGTCAGATCTGCTCAGTTTCTCTAGCATTTTCTGCAATTGTTTCAATTTTTGATGTGGTGTCTACAGTATAAAAGAGCTAGTCACTTCCACTATTATTCAAATTTGAATGTAAAAGAAATTAGACTGTCCAGGATGATTGGATGCTTTAACAGATTGCTGCACAAATTGTACTGTTTATTCATTTTTCCTTAATCTGTTGACTAAATTACATTCTTGAAAAAGGGTCACTGGACCTGAAATGCTGACTCTGCTTTCTCTCAACAGATGCAATGAATCATAAAACAGAACAGCATGGCACAGGAACAGGCCCTTAGGCCCACAATGTTGTGCCGAACATGAGGCCAAATTAAACTAATCCCTTCCACCTGTCCTTGATCAATTTCCCTCCATTCCTTGTACATTCATGTGCTTACCTAGAAGTTCCTTAAACATCGCTATCATATCTGCTTCCACCACCACTAAATCCATGGAAGCATGTTCCAGACTCCTAACACACAAATGTAAAAATATTTTCCCCTCCTTTGACCTTTTCCCCTCTCACCTTAAATGCATACTGCCTGGTATTAGACATTTCAACCATGGGAAAAAGATTCTGACTGTCACCCCTATCTATGCATCTCATGATTTTATAGACTTCTATCAAGTCTCCCCTCAGCCTCTGCCACTCCAGAGAAAACAACCTAAGTTTTTCTGGCCCTTTCTTATAATTCAGATCATCTAATCCAGGCAGCATCATGCTAAACCTCTTTTGCATGTTCTCGAAAGTCTCCATACCCTAGCTGTAATGCAGTGACCAGAACTGAATGCAATTCTCCAACTGTGGCCTAACCAAAGTCTTAGAAAGCTGCAAAATGACATGCTGACTCTTGAACTCAATTCCCCTAACCAGTAAAGGCAAGCATGCCATACATTTTTCTACTTTTTCCAGCAATTTCTGTTTTTGTTACTAAATCATATTGTTATATCTTATATTGATATAAGTTCACAACTTCGAACTTTCACATTCACTTTTTGACACTGAGGAAACAGAGCCCTGCATTTCACCCACAGCAAAAACTCAATAAATTGCATCTCTAGTTAAAACTATATTTTGGGCAATATGTATTTTAACTACACGTGCAACTTAAGGTACTTTAATGGTTTCAAAATTAAGTCACTTGACAGGTCACTTACAATATGTGAAAATGTGTAAGAATATGTTCAATACTCAATTGTGAACTAGGTTTTAGTCAATAATGCTAAATAAAAAGATCACTTGAATTTTTCAGAAAATTAATATTTCAGACAGTACTTGATAACATTGTTGAATACGCTCATAAAAATTTAAGAATTTTAGCTGTCATCTTTCTTTTCTTCAAATTTTTATCCTCTTATCCAGCAAAATGAAAAAAACATTAGCCCGAGAATCTAAGCTTATAAATCTGTTGGCAGTGAATATGGGCTATTCACTTTTCGCTTGGCAAATGTTAAGTGAACTTAATTGAACTTAAAAAAAGGACTGAAACTGTTTTCAATTGCAGTCTTTTAATATAGTAGTCTTGTGGTGCAGTGGTAGTGTCAGTATATCTGGGCTGGAAAATTCAAATTTAAGTCCCACTTCTTTCAGAGGTATCTGATAACACCACCTGAACAGAATAAATTTACAAATAAGTTAAAAGAGGTACAAAATGCAGGTACAAGCCAATGCCCCACGTTCATATGTAGACTAATGTGCATAACACTTTGACTATTATTAAATTCTGAATGCCACAAAATGTTGCAGTTCGAGAACTCTTCAAGTCAGGTGAGGTCTCTTGCCTCAATAAACATGTTTTAAAGTAGAGAATTTCATTGTGAGAACTATCAATAATACATCTCCTTCTTCCCGGATATTGTAAAGGAATGGTTAATTACAAAACGACATTATAGAAGAAGGGCTCATGCCCGAAACGTCGATTCTCCTGCTCCTTGGATGCTGCCTGACCTGCTGCGCTTTTCCAGCAACACACTTTCAAAACGACATTACAGCCAAGTATTTGTAATCAAAACATTCAAGTTATGTCAGTGTTGAAAACATTATTGACTTTTCAAATGCAAAGAAGTAAAACAATACAGCACTCAATGGGAATGTGAAATTAAAAGAGAAAAAGATGGATGCAGCAGCTCAGCAACATAAGACCGGAAGACACAGGAGTAGAAGTAGGTCATACAGCCCACTGAGTCGAACTCACCATTCAATGATATTATTGCTAATGCGATAATACTCAGCAAAGAGGATGAACATCTCAAGCAAGAGAAAAAGAGTTAATGATTGAAATCAACAAACAAAAAGGCACATAGGTTTCAAATGGTTGCAGATGTAAGTTTGCAAGTACATCACCTTGTTTTACATTTTAGCAGACCACGAGCATCAGGCACACAATTTGATGAAAAGGTTGAGAAAATTAAACATTTGCATCAGTATTTACACCTCAAATAGAATTCAATATAAACAGCAAGTAAACTTTTGCAAGTCATTAAAACAAGGCACGGACGAGTTGGACCAAAGGGTCTGTTTCCGTGTTGTACATCTCTATATCTCTACGAACAGTTGAGGTAAGAGTTATATCAAGATAGCATTTGAAAGTATGTCATCAGACAGCCCTTGCATAACTGGACTTCGCAGGAAACAGGAGAAAATTCTGGGCTGGCTCTCATCATGCCTAGCACAAAGGAATGCAGTTATTCTTGGTGGGAGCCAAGCATATCACTGCAAGAGTTCTTCATTTTTCGGGAGGCACAATGGCTCAGTGTATAGCACCTGGGACCCAGGTTCAATTCTACCCTGGGACGACTGTGTGGAGTTTGCACATCCTCCCTCTGTCGTTGTGGGTTTCCTCCCACGGTCCATAGAATTGCAGGCTAGGTGGATTAGCCAAGGGAAATGCAAGACTACAGGGATAGATAGGGGTGTGGAGCTGAGTGGGATACTCTTTGGAAGGTCGGTTTGGACTCGATTGGTTGAATGGCCTTTTTCCACACTGTTGGAATTCTATGATAAACCTCAAGCTGCTTTCATCAATGACCTTCTCTGCATCAGATGATAAATAATGGGAGTGTTTCCTGGTTGTTACATTTTACATACAGTCTAAGAGAGAGAGACGAATAAGTCTAAAGCAATATTTTACATGGAGTGAGAGCAATTATGAAGGTAGGAAAGTAGAACAAGTGAAAATTAAAGTACATAATTGCACAAAGATGGATGCAGGTCAGAAGACTGGAGAGAATACTTCCCAAAAACCAAATAACAAAAACATGAATAAGGAGGGAAAAATCAGATGAGAAAAAGCCTTTAATAATAGTAACATTTTTACTGAACAGACAGACCTCCAGTTTCCAGCTTTCTATCTCTCTGCATCTTTGAATAAAATAATTGTGTTACATTCAAATCTAATGGATCATCCCCTAATTTAGGGAATTTTGCAATTAAAAACAAAATCTAAACTGTCTCACTAGCCATATGCTTTGCTCCTTGATCAATGACCTTCCCTTTATCATAAGGTCAGAGGTGGGGGATGCTTGATGATTGCATAATGTTTAGCACCACTCACAACTCATCAGATACTGAAGCAGACTATGTCCAAATCTAGCAAGACCTGGATGATATCCAGGTTTAGCCTGACAAGTGACAAGTAATATTTGCACTATACGAGTGTCAGGCTATGATTATCTTAATCAAGACAGAACCTATCTATCAGCACTTGACGATCAATAGCATTATATATGTTGAATTCTCCATGATCATCCTCCTCGGGTTGATCACTGACCAGAAACTGAACTGGACTGCCACCCAGCCAAATGAATATTTTGTGTCAGCATTCACCAATGAGAAGGAATTGGTGAAGAATGATCTCAGGGAAGGGAGTGTAAAATTTCAAAGCCAAGTTGTTTTAAAAAGGAAGAGGTGCTGTGTGTCTTAAAGTCAAGACAGGTAAGTCCCTGGGTCATACAGTCATGGAGTCATAGAGATGTACTAATATGAAGATGTGGCGTGTACAGTACCTTTAAAAAAGAGTTAAAAGCAATAGAACTACCTGACAGAACCATGTGTTCTGAAACAAAAAGATACAATGTAACATGTGCGCCAGCTACTGGGGTAGCTCAGGTAGCTGGTTGCCTGGAAATGACAAAATAGATTTGAATTAGGCCAATCAGTTTAAATTATACCCCAAGCCAGTTTGAATTCAGTATATTGACAATCTTAAAAGCCAATGACACAATCTGATGCTTTGGGGGTGTAAGACCAGGGAACATTGAACAGTCAAGAGGAGAACAAGCCAACAACATCTGCACACTGCCCAGAAAAATAGCTCTCTTAAAAGGTACCTTTATCAACCAGTAAACTGTGAAGCAGTATCCCTAAGGAGAAGGGAAGAAGACCTAAAAACAGAAGAACAAAAGTTGGCTGATCTTGAGATGAGAAATTTTGTTTGTTGCAAATCTTAATCCAGTGGGAGTGGGGAGGTTATCAGACTAGTACCGTATAGGGGAAAGTCAAAGATAAGTTAGAGGAAGGAATTGTAAATAGTCATTAGTTAATTATTCTCTGTTATAAGTTAAGAAATAAATTTGTTAATTTTTACTTTAAATAGTCCTTGGCCTCTCGAACTTCCACAGATTATTGTACAGGATACATCTTTTCTGTGTTGCAGATTTACATTAAGCGGGAGAGTTTACCCCGTGTCGTAACAAGCATGGAAAGAGACCCTTTGGTCCAACTCATCCATGCCGACCAAATCCTATCCTAATTTAATCCCATTTGCCAGCACTTGGCCCATATCCCTCCAAACTCTTACTATTAATAAACTCATCCAGATGCCTTTTAAAGGCTGCAAATGAACTAGCCTCCACCATTTCCTCTGGCAGCTCGATCCATACATACAGCAGCCACAGCATCAAAATGTTGCCCCTTAGATCATTTTTAAATCTTTCCCCTTTCACCCTAAACCTATGCCCTCTAGTTCTGGACTCCCCCACCCCAGGGAAAAGACCATGTCTATTATCCTATCCATGCCCCTCATGGTTTTTTTTCAAACTCTATAAGGTTATCCCTCAGCCTCCAACATTCCAGGGAAAACAGCCCCAGCCTATTTAGCTTCTCCGTAAAGCTCAAATCCTCCAATCCTGGCAACATTCTTGTCAATAATTTCTGAACCTTTCAAGATTCACTACATCCTTCAGAGAGCAGGGAGACCAGAACTGCATGCAATTTTGCAAAAGTGACCTAAACAATGTTGTATACAGCCACATGACCTCCCAACTCCTAATTTCAATGCTCTGACCAATAAAGGAAAGCATGTCAAACACCTTCTTCACTATCCTATCTATCTGCAAATCTACTTTCAAGGAACTATGAACCTGCACTCCAAGGTCTCTTCATTCAGCAACACTCTCCAGGACCTTACCATTAAGTATATAAGTCCTACTCTAATTTCTTTTCCAAATTTATTGCATTTATTTAAATTAAACTCCATCATCCACTCCTCAGTCCATTGGTCCATCTGATCAAGGTGACCTTCTTCACTGTCCATGACACCTCCAATTTTGGAGGCATCTGCAAACTTACTAACTATACCTCCTATGTTCAGAATCCAAATCATTTATATAAATAATGAAAAGCAGTGGACCCAGCACCGATCATTGTGGCACACCACTGGTCACAAGCCTCCAGTCTGAAAAACAACCCTCCACCACCATCCTCTGTCTTCTACCTTCGAGCCAGTTCTGTGTCCAAATGGATAGTTCTGCCTGTATTCCATGAGATCTAACCTTGCTAACATGTCTCCCATGGGGAACCTTGTCTAATGCTTTAGTGAAGTCCATACAGATCATGTCCACCACTCTGCCCACACAAAATCCTCATTAATTCTTCAAAGCACTCAATCAAGTTTGTGAGACATGATTTCCCATGCACAAAGCCATGCTGACTATCCCTAATCAGTCCTTGCGTTTTCAAATACATGTAAAACCTGTCCCTCAGAATTCCCTCCAACCACTTGCCCACCACCTACGTCAGGCTCACTGGTCTATAGTTCCCTGGCTTGTCCTTACAACCCTTCTTAAACAGTGGCACCATGTTAGCCAACCTCCAGTCTTCTGGCACCTCACCTGTGGCTATCAATGATATAAATATCTCAGCAAGGGGCCAGCAATCACTTCCCTAGCTTCCCACGAGTTCTAGGGTACACCTGATCAGGTCCTGGGAACTTATCCACTTTTATGCATTTCAAGACTTCCTCCTCTGTAATATGAACATTTTTCAAGCTATTACCATCTATTTCCCCACATTTTATATCTTCCATGTCCTTCTCCACAGTAAATACTGATACAAAATACTCATTTATATCTCCCCCATCTCCTGCGGCTCCACACATAGCCTGCCTTGCTGATCTTTGAGGGGCAATATTCGATCCCTAGTTACTCTGTTGTCCTTAATGTTTTTTTTATTAAAACCCTTTGGATTCTCCTTAGTCCTATTTGCCAAAACTATGTCCCCTTCTTTCACTCCTGATTTCCCTCTTAATTATACTCCTACTGCCTTTATACTTTTCTTAGGATTCACTCGATCACTCCTGTCTATATCTGACATATGATTGCTTCTTTTTTGTCACCAAACCCTCAATTTTGAGTCATCCAGCATTCCCTACACCTAAAGCCTTTCCTTTAACCCTAATAGGAATATACTGTCTCTAGGCTCTCATTACCACATTTTTGAAGGCTTCCCAAATTCTAGCCATCCCTTTACTTATGAACATCTGCCTCCAATCAGTATTGAAAGTTCTTACCTAAGACCACCAAAATTGACATTTCTCCAATTTAGAACTTCAACTTTTAGATTTGGTCTATCCTTTTCCATCACTATTTTAAAACAAATAGAATTATAGTTGCTGGCCTCAAAGTCCTCCTCCACCGACACCTCAGTCACTTGCCCTGCCTTATTTCCTAAGAGTAGGTTTTGCACCTTCTCTAGTAGGTAAACCCACCTACTGAATTGGAAAATTTTCTTGTCCACACTTAACAAATTCCTCTCCATCTAAACCCTTAGCACCATGGCAGTCCCAGTTTATATTTGGAAAGTTAAAAATACCCTACCATAACCACCCTGGAATTATTCCAGAACAATGACAGAGCAAGCGAGCAAATTGCTGGAGTAATGACAGGCATCTTTGTACGTTCTTTGGCTACAGGTGAGGTCCCAGTGGACTGGAGAATAGCAGTCAATTGAATGATGCAACTTTCCAAGTTGTACCGGAGAATGTTGTCCTATTGTTTAAAAAGGGTAGCAGGGATAATCCAGAAAATTACAGACCTGTGAGTCGGACGTCAGTGGTAAGGAAATTATTGGAACAAGAGCTATACACATGGACTTTTCAGTGATAGACAGCATGGTTTTGTGTAGAGGAAGTCATGCCTCACTGACTTGATTGAGATTTTTGAGATGGTGACTAATATGATTGATGAGAGAAAAGCGGTTGATTGTTACACCTGGGAAGGTGACAGTGATGTCAGTAGTTGGCATCAAAATGGGAAGAGAAGAAAAAGAAGTGTTACAGGTGACAGAGCAATGGACCAAGGTATCACAACGGTTGGGCCCCTATTCAATGCTGACAAGGGGAAGGGAAGATGTTTTAGATTAGATTAGATTAGATTACTTACAGTGTGGAAACAGGCCCTTCGGCCCAACAAGTCCACACCGACCCGCCGAAGCGCAACCCACCCATACCCCTACATTTACCCCATACCTAACACTACGGGCAATTTAGCATGGCCAATTCACCTGACCCGCACATCTTTGGACTGTGGGAGGAAACCGGAGCACCCAAAGGAAACCCACGCAGACACGGGGAAAATGTGCAATCTCCACACAGTCAGTCGCCTGAGGCGGGAATTGAACCCGGGTCTCTGGCGCTGTGAGGCAGCAGTGCTAACCACTGTGCCACCGTGCCGCCCATTGTCTCCACATGGATGCCCCCATGTATTTGGCATCCATGTGGAGACAATGCAAGACATATGATCAGAGCTTCAAGTTCAGCTCTAGATAAAATTCAGAAAGAACACAAACCTTGAAACTGATGACAACTGAGCTGTTCGTTCTCATGGGTCACTCGATTGAATGATGCAACTTTCTAAGTTGTGCAGTTATTGAAGACTGTGTTAGGAATGCTTTTATTTTGCAAAATCAATCATTTTGTTCAACACTATTGGACTGAATTCTAAGATCTTTGTCCTAAACTCCAATTATTTGATTGAAACAATTTTTGCAGGAGGTGGAGGAAATGGCAGAGGATGATCCTTTGAATATATGGCTGGCAGAATGGAAACTGAGATCAAGGGAGATACCCTTTAGTTGTTCTGGGATGGGAAGACAAAGATAGAAGTGTGGAAAACAGGAATATATGAGCAGAAGTCGGTCATTCAACGACTCAAGCCTGTTCCGTCAGTCAATGAGATCATGGCCAATCTGTGGCCTAATTTGGCCCAAATCCCTTTGTATCTTTGCTTAACAAAAATTTCTCTCTCTCAGATTTGAAATGAACTGATCTAGCATCAACTGCCATCCGTGGAAGAGTGTTCTCAACATCAACCATCCTTTATTAACACCTCTTCTGAATGGTCTGGCCCTACTTCTCAGACTATGTCCCTCAGTTCGAGAATTCCCAACCTGTGGAAATCATTTATCTTTAGATCTGTTAGTATTTTGAAGACTTGAATCAGACCATGCTTTCTGAATTCTAGTTTGGTCTGATCTCTCCACAGAACTTAACCACTGAAGTTCAGGTCATTTGTGTAAGCTTATGTTACTCGTATTCCCTCCAAAACCAATATATCCTTCCGAGGATGTGCTGGTCAGAGTACTCCCAGTGGAGTTAAGCAAAGGCTTTAATGGTTGTAGCGTAATTTCTGCATCCTTGGCCTTCAGTCCTCTCGATATTAAGGCCAGCATTCCATTAGCTTTCTTGATCATTTCTACACCTATATGTGTCTACGCACCTGAGCCCTCTGTAGAAGTAGGTTGCAAATGACTGAGGAACATGTTAATTATGGAATTCTCAACTGAGGAAAGGAAAGATACGTTGGATGTAATTCATCCAAACTTCAATGCATTGATGGTAACTCGCATCAAGTCCAGTCCATCCAACACCAGTGTGATAATTTATCTGCAACAGCTCTTAGGTTGGCTAGGCTTTCATTTTAATATTCTTACCCTGGTTTTATCATCTCTTTTTGGGCATCATCCTTTCTTTAGCTCAGGCATTCTGCAGTACCACAACTACTTCATTATCGCTTGTTCGTAATCTTGGATTGATGAAAATCAGATATAGGAGATAATAAGGACTGCAGATGCCGGACAGTCAGAGTCGATAAAATATGGCACTCGAGAAAGCACAGCAGCTCAAGCAGCATCCGAAGAGCAAGAGAGTCGATGTTTTGAGCATAATCCTTCATCAATCCAAGATGAACAGCCATGTCTAAATTACATCATACATTCCTGAAACATTATCTCTTCTCAGCTGACCAAAAACATGGAAACTTTTACCATGCACAAAAATATCTCCATGAGGTTCAGTGTCAAGCTGTCAGTTCCGCCTTCATTTTCACGCTTGCATTAACTAACATTTTTTTTCCTAATATTTGGGAAATTCAAATGAATAATAAATATACCATGTGAATAACATTTTAAGTGGTTTACAAGCTGAACAAAGAAGCATAATACTTTTGTACAAAGAATGCGTGTCCTTGAGATAAGCTTCTAAAGGAAAGGATTTGGCCGCGATTATTAAACACACACTATTCAGCCAACATTTACTAAGGACGCAAAACAAGTTGAATGCATCACAAGGACATTTGATAGCACTCAAAATATTTCACTTCTATACTGAACTAACCGGTAAGACCACACATAGAATGCTACATTTAAACCACTACATTATACTTTTAGAAAGTCATTTGCTTTGAAGTAAACTCAGCGTAGGCCAAGTTAATTAAGCAAAATTATGCTGTTCATAAACTCAGCACCACAGGTATGATCTTATGGGACAAGTATACGTGTGCTAGGCAGTTAGCTCAGTTGGCTAGGTGGTTCACTTGTGATGCAGAGTGATCCGTACGCTCAATTCCCATCCTGGCTGAGGTCGCCATGAATGCCCTGTCTTCTCAAAGCTGCCCTTCGCCTAGGCCATGGTGACCTGTTTGTAATTTATTCATGGAATGAGGACGTCAATGGGCAGCATTGCCCACCCTAATAGCCTGGAAGGCAGTGAAAATCAACCACACCGAGATAGATCTGGAGTCACATGTAGGCCAGGCAAGGATGGCAGTTTCTTTCCCTAAAGGATGTTCGTGAATGGGATAACTTGTAAGCTTACCCTCAGTGCGCTCTCTCTTTTTCTCTTTCTCTCCCACGACTAAGTGTATTACCCTAAAGTATTCTGGGACTATAACTATTTTAAACAAGTTTTATTTTACAACTACTGTTGCGCCATACATTCTTTGAAAGACTCTGTTTAAGGTCAAAAATGCAAACACAAGATGATAGTATACTTGCTTTGCTGCGTACAGACATCATCTTCTGAAAGCACATGGGATCTTTGCATTTATTACAGGAACTGGACAAATGCAAATTTATACTACACCTTGACAGAAACACTGGTTAGCTCTCAGCTGGTGCACAAGGAAGGTGTTTAGGTATAAGAACAGGTGTCAAACTGACTTACTAGAATACTTGAGAGAATAAGGAGTTTAAATCTTGTAGACACTGGAAAAACTAGGAAGGGTTCTCCTTTGACACATAAAAATCAAAGAGAGATTTCATCAAAATGCTCAAAATGACTAACACTTTTGCTAGAGGAAATAACAAACTATTTTCAAAGACAAAATGATTAGCAACAAGTCATCTTGCCAAGAGACAACTCCAGACTCCATAGTTCAGAGCTTTTGTTTAAATTCACCCATGGGATGACAGCATCCCTGGCTGGGCCACTACTTCGTGCCCATCCCAGGTTAGCCATGAGAAAGTGTAGACAGAGCCACAATAGATAGATTGGTCCATTAGGGAAGGAATTTCAAGATGTTGACCCAGCAATTCTGAAGGAATGGCAATATATCCCCAAGTCAGGATGACAAATAGTCTTGGGTTTGCAATGTGCTGACTACTCAGAAGTGTTGGTAAATTTCTTCAGTGCAGAAACGGGTACACACTTCTGCTACTGCACGTTGGCGGCAGTGGGAGTTAATATTTGTCAATGTGGTACCAATCAGGCATGCTGCTTTATCCTCCATGGTGTCAAACTTCATGAGTTATTATTGAAGTTGCATTTGTGCAGACAAGTGAAGAACATTCAAAGATCCTGATAACTGGCAGAGAATGGTGTCAATCCCTCTGACAATACTGTTTTTTACTACAATTGCTTTCCTCTCTGTTACATTACTTGCACCTCCACAGTGAGCTAGATCATCCACTCTACAGCCCTCAATTTCATCCAAACCAAGTTGAAAGATCAAACTTGTTGGCATTTTTAAAAATTCATTCACAGGATTTGGGAGTCACTGGCTAGGTCAGCATTTCTTGACCATTCCTAATTACCCAGAGGGCAGTTAAGGGTCAGGTAAATTGCTGTAGGTCTGAAGTCACATGTAGGCCAGACAAAGTAAAGATGACAGTTTCCTTCCCTAAAAGAGATCAGTGAACCAGATGGGCTTTTCCAACAATTGACCACAGTTTCACGATCATCACTGGACTCTTAATTTCAGACTTTTCTTGAAATTCCACCAACAGCTGTGACAGGATTAAAATCCAGGTTCCCAGAACATTAATTGGGTCTCTGGATTTACAGTCTAGTGATTACTGTTGCCTCCTTGTTCTTGGAAAAGGATGACACTTGTGTACTTCTGCACTCTGGGTATTTGAAACTGCCTCACTTGCAGTCATACTCTCCTGTTCCGGGACCCTGAACAAATCCAAAAACCCTGTCCTAGGAGATGGTCTGGCAGTATCTGTGAAGAAGAATCAGGCGGCACGGTGGCACAGTGGTTAGCACTGCTGCCTCACAGCACCAGAGACCAGTGTTCAATTCCCGACTCAGGTGACTTACTGTGTGGAGTTTGCACATTCTCCCGGTGTCTGTGTGGGTTTCCTCCGGGTACTCCGGTTTCCTCCCACAGTCCAAAGATGTGCAGGTCAGGTGAATTGGCCATGCTAAATTGTCCGTAGTGTTAGATAAGGGGTAAATGTATGGGTGGGTAGCGGGTCGGTGTGGACTTGTTGGGCCGAAGGGCCTGTTTCCACACTGTAAGTAATCTAATCTAATGTTTTGGATCCAGTGACCCTTTCTCTGGTTTTTCTTCACAGATTCTGCCGGACCTGCTGGGCTCTTCCAGCAGCTTCTGTTTTGTTCCATGATATTCCAGTCATTGGGTTTGTTTCCCAACACCACCTTGTTTTTAATTATTTGTAATTATCTCCCTTAATCAGATTACAGGTCATCCCTTTAGTTTTTAATTCAGATATTGACACTTGACTCACACTGTCTAACACTCTTGGTCACCTGCAGAGATTTGTTATTCGACACTCCGCTCATCCAATTTGTGATCTCTCTGCTCATAAATTCTGTGCTCTGTGCTTCTCTCTCACTTCATCTGACGAAGGGGCTACGCTCCCCAAGCTTGTGATTTCAAATAAACCTGTTGGACTGCAACCTGGTGTCGTGTGATTTCTTACTTGAAGTGTAAGTGCTTTAGTCATTTGGGACTTTGATGTTGTGGCCATTTCGGAGACATGGATAGAGCAGGGACAGGAATAGCTGTTGCAGGTTCCAGGATTTAGATGTTTCAGTAAGAACAGAGAAAATGGTAAAAGATGGGTGGGGTGAGGTGTGGCATTGTTGGTGAAGGACAGTATTACAGTTGCAGAAATGATGTCTGGAGACTCATCAACTGAGGTAGTATGGGCTGAGGTTGGAAACAGAAAAGGAGAGGTCACCCTGTTGGGGGTTTTCTATAGTCCTCCAAATAGTTCCAGAGATGTAGAGGAAAGGATAGCAAAGATGATTCTCGATAGGAGTGAGAGAGACAGGGTAGTTGTCATGGGGGACTTCAACTTTCCAAATATTGACTGGGAACACTATAGTATGAGTACTATAGATGGGTCAGCTTTTGTCCAGTGTGTGCAGGAGGGCTTCCTGACACAGTATGTAGACAGGCCAACAAGGGGCAAAGCCACTTTAGATTTGGTACTGGGTAATGAACCAGCCAGGTGTTCGACTAGGAAGTAGGTGAGCACTTTGGCGATAGCAATCACAATTCTGTCATGTTTACTTCAGTGACAGAAAGGGATAGGTGGATACCATTGGACAAGAGTTACAGCTGGGGAAAGTCAATTACGATGCGATTAGGCAAGATTTAGGAAGCATAGGATAGAGAAGGAAACTGCAGGGGATGGGCACATTAGAAATGTGTAGCTTATTCAAGGAAAAGCTCCTGTGTGACCTAGATAAGTATGTACCTGTCAGGTAGGGAGGAAGCTGTAGGGCGCGGGACCCATGGTTTACGAAAGAAGTGGAATTTCTGGTCAAGAGGAAGAAGATGACTTATGTTAGGATGAGATGCGAAGGCTCAGTTAGGGCGCTTGAGGGTTAAAAGGTAGCCAAAAAAGACCTAAAGAGAGAGCTCAGAAGAGACATGAGAAGTTGCTGGCAGATAGGATAAGGGTAAACCCTAATGCTTTCTATAGGTATTTAAGGAATAAAAGAATGACGAGAGTAAGATTAGGGCCAATCAAGGATAGTAATGGGAAGTTGTGTGTGGAGTCAGAGGAGATAGGGGAAGCACTTAATGAATTTTTTTGATAGTATTCACTCTAGAAAACGACAATGTTGTCGAGGAGAATACTGTGGTACAGGCTACTAGACTAGGTGTGATTGAGGTTCACAAGGAAGAGGTATTAGAAACCCTGCAGAGTGTGAAAACAGATAAGCCCCCTGGGCCGGATGAGATTTATCCTAGGTTCCTCTGGAAAGCCAGGGAGGAGATTGCCGAATCTTTGGCATTGATCTTTAAATTGTCATTGTCTACAGGAATAATGCCAAAAGACTGGAGGATAGCAAATGTGGTTACCCTGTTCAAGAAGGGGAGTCGAGACACCCCTGAGACACCCCAGGTAATTAGAGACCAGTGAGCCTTACTTCAGTTGTTGGTAAAGTGTTGGTTATAAGAGATAGGATATATAATCATCTAGAAAAGAATAATTTGATTAGGGATAGTCAGCACAGTTTTGTGAAGGGTAGGCCGTGCCTCACAAACCTTATTGAGTTCTTTCAGAAGGTGACCAAACAGGTAGATGAGAGTAAGCCAGTTGATGTGGTGTATATGGATTTTAGCAAGGCGTTCAATAAGGTTCCCCACAGTAGGCTATTGTACAAAATGCAGAGGAATGGGATTGTGGGAGATATAGCAGTTTGGATCAGTCACTGGCTTGCTGAAAGAAGACTGAGAGTGGTGGTTGATGGGAAATGTTCATCCTGTAGTCCAGTTACTAATGGTGTACCGCAAGGGTCGGCGTTGGGTCCACTGCTGTTCGTCATTTTTATAAACGACCTGGATAAGGGCGTAGAAGGGTGGGTTAGTAAATTTGCAGACGACACTAAGGTCGGTGGAGTTGTGGATAGTGGCAAAGGATGTTGTAGGTTATAGAGAGACATAGATAAGCTGCAGAGCTGGGCTGAGAGGTGGCAAATGGAGTTTAACGCGGACAAGTGTGAGGTGATTCACTTTGGTCGAAGTAACCGGAATGCAAAGTACTGGACTAATTGTAAGATTCTTGGTAGTGTAGGTGAGCAGAGAGATCTCGGTGTCCAGGTACACAGATCCTTGATAGGGTTGTTGAGAAGGCATACAGTGTTTTAGCTTTTATTAATAGAGGGAACGAGTTCCGGAACCGTGAGGTTACTCTCCAGCTGTACAAAACTCTGGTGCAGCCGCACTTGGAGTACTGTGTACAGTTCTGGTCACCGCATTATAAGGAGGATGTGGAAGCTTTGGAAAGGATGCAGAGGAGATTTATTAGGATGTTGCCTGGTATGGAGTGAAGGTCTTACGAGGAAAGGCTGAGGAACTTGAGGCTGTTTTCGTTAGAGAGAAGAAGGTTGAGAGGTGGCTTAATAGAGACATAAGATAATCAGAGGGTTAGATAGGGTGGACAGGGAGAGCCTTTTTCCAAGTATAGTGACGGCGAGCACACGATGGTATAGCTTTAAATTGAGGGGTGATAGATCTGGACAGATGTCAGAGGTAGTTTCTTTACTCAGAAAATAGTAAGGGTATGGAATGCTTTGCCTGCAACGGAAGTAGATTCGCCAACTTTACGTACATTTAAGGCGTCATTGGACAAGCATATGGACATACATGGAATAGTGTAGGTTAGATGGGCTTCAGATTGGTATGACAGGTCGGCACAACATCGAGGGCCGAAGGGCCTGTACTGTGCTGTAATGTTCTATGTTCTACATCTCTTAACATGCCCAAGGTTCAAAACCAATGAAAACACTTTTTTCCTTTTTTTGGTATTTCTAGCTATTCAGTTGTTGTAAAAGCTCACTAATCACTTGAGAGTGTAACTTTTAAAAAGTTCTGCAATTTACATGTGAAAGAACTGAAACCAACATGTTCATTCTAAGAAATGCGATTTAAACAATCCAGGTCTTTTTCAATGTTTTCTTTCAGTTGCATTACACTGTAAACCTTTGCTATAAATTATGTGTCTTATGATCTTATACTTCACAACCACCTGATGAAGGAGCAGTACTCCGAAAGCTAGTGCTTCCAAATAAACCTGTTGGACTATAACCTGGTGTGGTGTGATTTTTAACTTAGTTCATCAATGCTCTTTCGGAAAGATAATCCACCATCTTTTTCTGGTCAAGCGCAAAGTGACCCTAGACCTACAGCAATGTGGTTAACGTTAATCTTCTCTCTTGGCAATTAGGAACAGGAAAAAAATGCTGGGCAAGCCAATGATGCCCACATCAGCCAATGAATTAAAAAAAGGACAATGACCTGAATTCACCTACACACCAAGATGTGTATCAATGTTTGCTATCGTGTTCCTAAACCATTACCACTGAAAGAGAATACATGGGCTCATGCTAGGGGACTGTTCCATCAGTTGTTTCGTTACCTGACTGTTAATGCTTTCCTTCACAGATCTCAGTATTATGGATGTCTCAACGTTTTCTAACCAACCTGTTATGATATACCTCTGGAGCAGGTGGGTCTTGAATCCTAGCCTCCTGGCTCAGAGATATAAACACTTTCACTTTGCCACAATGCCGATGCCTCATCTTGTTACCTTCCCAGAGATTTCCAGTTAATTCCGACACCTTATGTGCCACAAGGCGCTGAGGACCAGTATGTATTTCATCCACTGCAAACCATCACAAATCTCTTGGTTGCTTTTCTCTCACAAAGTCCAAATCAACTTTTATGGCTTTGTCAGCGGACACAGGTAAATTAAACAAAATAATCCCCGTAGTCCATCTCTATGACAAAGTTGAAACCTTTGTAATGTCTTCCATAAGAAATGCAAATTACTTACTTTACCTTCAGATTATTTTATTCTATGGCACAATGATAAATTGTATTTGTTATGAATCTAATTGCCCAGTCTCCAGATTCTCTGGCTCAATGATAGGTAAAGAGAAATTTCGATATTGTTTAGACAAACACATGAAGTTTTTGAGTTATATGTGCTTCTTGTCAGATGAGGGAGTTCAAAGAGAGTTTAAGGGTTACTGCAAATTATACCTGCAATAAATGCTGTTGGTTATAAATCTTATCAGATCGAATGGACAGACTGTTAGAAATACTGAGGAATTTGCAACAGCAACAGTATGTTGTGGATTCCAGAGTTAGGAAGTGGGGGGGGGGGGGGGGGGGGGAAAGAGTCTCCGATGCAATCACATTGATGGGTTAACTCCAGGAAAGTTAAAAGAGGTCGGCAGCTAGTGCAGGAGTCTTCTGTGGCTATCCCCATTTCAAACAAGTATGCTGTCTTGGAAAATTCCTGATGAAGGGCTTATGCCCGAAATGTCAAATTTCCTGTTCCTTGGATGCTGCCTGACCTGCTGCGCTTTTCCAGCAACACATTTTCAGCAGTGTCTTGGAAAATGTACAGGGTGATGGATTCTCAAGGGAATGTAGCACCAACAGTTAAGATTTCTGGTATTCAGACTGGCTCTAAAGCAACGAGGGGTATGTCGGCTTCCAAGAGATCAGTTGTGTTAGGGGGTTCTCCAGTCCGAGGTACAGACAGACGTTTCTGTGGTCAGCAGTGAAAAATCAGAATGATGTGTTGCTTCCCTGGTGCCAGAATCAAGGATGTCTCGGAGAGGGTGCAGAATGTTCAAGGTCGAGAGGGACCAGCAAGAGGTCATTGTCCACATTTGAAACAACAACATAGGAAGGGAAAAGACTGAGATTCTGAAGGGAGATTACAGAGAGTTAGGCAGGAATTTAAAAAGGAGGTCCTCGAGAGTAGTAATATCTGGATTACTCCTAGTGCTACAAGCTGGTGAGGGCAGGAATAGGACGATAAAGCAGATGAATGCATGGCTGAGGAGCAGGTGTATGGCAGAAGGATTCACATTTTTGGATCATTGGAATCTCTTTTGGGGTAGAAATGACCTGCACAAGAAGGACGGATTGCACCTAAATTGGAAGGGGACTAGTATACTGGCAGGGAGATTTGCTAGAGTTGCTCAGGAGGATTTAAAGTTTAGGGGTGGGGGTGGGAGTGGCGGGGGTTGGCACGCAGGGAGATAGTGAGGAATGAGATCAATCAATGGTACAGTTGAGAACAGAAGCGAGTCAAACAGTCAGGGCAGGCAGGGACAAGGTAGAACTAATAAATTAAACCGCATTTATTTCAACGCAAGAGGACTAACAGGGAAGGTAGATGAACTCAGGGCCTGGTTAGGAACATGGGACTGGGATATCATAGCAATTACAGAAACATGACTCAGGGATGGGCTGGACTGGCAGCTTAATGTTCCAGGATACAAATGCTCCAGGAAGGATAGAAAGGGAGGCAACAGTGGACGTGGAGTGGCGTTTCTGATAAGGGATAGCATTACAGCTGTGCTGTGGGAGGATATTCCTGGAAATACATCCAGGGAAGTTACTTGGGTGGAACTGAGAAATAAGAAAGAGATGATCACCTTACTAAGATTTGTATTATAGACCCCCAAATAGTCAGAGGGAAATTGAGAAACAAACTTGTAAGGAGATCTCAGCTATCTGTAATAATAACAGGGTGGTTATGGTAGGGGATTTTACATTTCTGAACATTGACTGGGACTGCCATAGTGTTAAGGGGTTAGATGGAAAGAAATTTGTTAATGTGTACAAGACAATTTTCTGATTCAGTATGTAGATGTAGCGACTAGAGAAGATGCAAACCTTGACCTAATCTTGGGAACTAAGGCAGGGCAGGTGACTGAGGTGTCAGTGGGGGACACTTTGGGGCCAGTGACCATAATTCTATTTGTTTTAAAATAGTGATGGAAAGGGATAGACCAGATCTAAAAGTTGAAGTTCTAAATTGGAGAAAGGCCAATTTTGATGGTATTAGGCAAGAACTTTCAAAAGCTGATTGGGGGCAGATGTTCACAGGTAAAAGGACAGCTGGAAAATGGGAAACCTTCAGAAATGAAATAATGAGAATCCAGAGAAAGTATATTCCTGTCAGGGTGAAAAGAAAGGCTGGTAGGTATAGGGAATGCTGGATGTCTAAAGAAATTGAGGGTTTGGTTAAGAAAAAGAAGGAAGCATATGTAAGGTATAGACAGGATAGATCGAGTGAATCCTTAGGAGAATGTAAATGCAGTAGGAGAATACTTAAAAGGGAAATCAGGAGGGCAAAAAGGGGACATGAGATAGCTTTGGCAAATAGAATTAAGGAGAATCCAATGGGATTTTACAAATACATAAAGGACAAAAGGGTAAATGGGGAGAGAATAGGGCCCCTCAAAGATCAGCAAGGCGGCCTTTGTGTGGAGCCGTTGAAAATGGGGGAGATACTAAAGGAGTATTTTGCATTAGTATTTACTGTGGAAAAGGATATAGAATGAAAGGAAATAGATGGTGACATCTTGCAAAATGTCCATTTTGCAGAGTAGGAAGTGCTGGATGTCTTGAAATGCATAAAGTTGGATAAAGCCCCAGGACGTGATCAGGTGTACCCTAGAATTCTGTGAGAAGCTCGAGAAGTGATTTCTGGCCTCTTGCAGAGATATCTGTATCATCTATAGTCACAGGTGAGGTGCCGGAAGACTGGAGGTTGGCTAACGTGGTGCCACTGTTTAAGAAGGGTGGTAAGGACAAGCCAGGGTGAGCCTGACGTTGGTGGTGGGTAAGGTGTTGGAGGGAATCCTGAGGGACAAGATGTACATGTATTTGAAAAGGCAAGGACTGTTTAGGGATAGTCAACATGGCTTTCTACATGGGAAATCATGTCTCACAAACTTGATTGAGTTTTCTGAAGAGGTAACAAAGAGGATTGATGTGGACAGTGTGATAGATGTGACCTACATGGACTTCAGCAAGGCATTCAATAAGGTTCCCCATGGGAGACTGGTTATCAAGGTTAGATCTCACGGAATACAGGGAGGACTAGCCATTTGGATACAGAACTGGCTCACAGGTAGAAGACAGAGGGTGGTGGTGGAGGGGTGTTTTTCAGACTGGAGGCCTGTGAACAGTGGAGTGCCACAATGATCGGTGCTGGGTCCTCTCCTTTCTGTCATTTACATAAATGATTTGGATGAGAGTATAAGAAGTACAGTTAGTAAGTTTGCAGATGACACCAAAATTGGAGGTGTAGTGGACAGCAAAGAAGGTTACCTCAGATTACAACAGGATCTTAACCAAATGGGCCAATGGGCTGAGAAGTGGCAGATGGAGTTAAATTCAGATAAATGCGAGGTGCTGCATTTTGGGAAAGCAAATCTTAATAGGACTTATACACTTAATGCTAAGGTCCTAGCGAGTGTTACTGAACAAAGAGACCTTGGAGCATAGGTTTATAGTGTTGCAGGTGAATAGGATAGTGAAGGCGGCGTTTGGTATGCTTTCCTTTATCAGTCAGAGTATTGAGTATGGGAGTTGGGATGGGAGGTCATGTTGCAGCTATACAGGACATTAGTTAGGCCACTGTTGGAATATTGTATGCAATTCTGGTCTCCTTCCTATCGGAAAGGTGTTGTGAAACCTGAAGGGGTTCAGAAAAGATTTACAAGGATGTTGCCAGGATTGGAGAATTTGAGCTACAGGAAGAGGCTGAATAGGCTGGGGCTGTTTTCCCTGGAGCGCCGGAGGCTGAGGGGTGACCTTATAGAGGGTTACAAAATCATGAGGGGCATGGATAGGATAAATAGACAGAGCCTTTTCCTTGGGGTTAGAGAGTCCAGAACTAGAGGGCATAGGTTTAGGGCGAGAGGTGAAAGATATAAAAGAGACCTAAGGGGCAACTTTTTCACACAGAGGGTGGTACGTGTATGGAATGAGCTGCCAGAGGTTATGGTGGAGGCTGGTACAATTGCAACATTTAAGAGGCATTTGGATGGGTATATGAATAGGAAGGGTTTGGAGGGATACGGGCTGGGTCCTGGCAGGTGGGACTAGATTGGGTTGGGATATCTGGTCGGCATGGACGGGTTGGACCAAAGGGCCTGTTTCCATGCTGTACATATTTATGACTATAATTATTTACAAAGGTGGATTCAATTGTCTGTAAGCAGTTTGTCACTAATCCAGTCTTTCTCCAATTAAAGCTTGATTCCTCGAAGTAAAAGTGCATTCGAAAACAAATTAGGCCTTGATATTCATAACACCACCATCACCTTCGTAAACATGATTAGAGATGGGCTATAAGTGCAGCCTTAGCCAACACTAACTGCATTTTGTGAAATAATGGAAAAAGGAATTTTAATTATTATTTTTATTTAATTTTTATTTTTGAGAACCAGAGTATTGAGTAATTAATGTAAAAACAACAAATTATGGAAATCTAGAATGGGTGATGGAAATAGTGGCAGTCAACAACGAACCAAATGAATATCGAATGGAAAGCAGTTTACAGAACAATGAACAAATTGCATTGGGAGTGATTGGTTCACTCTCCTAGAGAGGCATCATAAGCTGAATAAAGGCAGCCTTCTGTGCTTCGCTATTCTGATTACTGACAGATGTTAATTTCATTGTGCAATGTTTTTCTGCATAAATGAAACTATTTTACAACCTTAGACGGGCATTAATAATGGAGGTAGAAACACTAATGATAGGGGGCTCTCAGATAAGAGGAGCTGACGTGATCTTTCGTAGTCGAAACCATTAATCCCGGATGTTTTGTTGCCTCCCTGGTTGCAGGGGAAGCAATAATTCTGCAAGGGTAGATCGAGCATCAAGATTTTATGGTAAATGCATGTGGGTACCAATAATGTGGGTAAGTATGTGTCAGAAATCCTGCACTGTATTTAGACTAGGAAGCAAATTTCAAGGCAAGACTTCAGTTGTGTTTAAAATGTGATTAAAACAAAAGCTTAAATGCATATATTGGATTGTGCAAAATGTGGGAAAATTAGTCAATTCATTTCCTACCAATATATTCAAATGAAATAGGAGAACATAAATGAACATATCTTACAGAAAGATCTAAAAGTCATACCATAATAGAAACTTGGCTACTGACTGAACAAGAATGGAAAATAAACATATCAGGATATAAATATATTCAGGATGGCTAAGAGACCTATCGGTATCACAATACTGGTACAAGGGGGAGTATACGTTGTAATGAGGATTGATGTCAGCTGGATAAGGGTGCTGTTTCAACAATGGCTAAAGCTCAAAAATATAAAGGATATTTTAAGCCAGTGAGAAACATAGGAACATGAGTAGGCCATTCAACCCTCCTGGTCCAATTCACCACTTAATATATTAAGCATGTCACTGCCTTAAACCCTCACTGTCCCCGTAAGAACAAGGTGCAAGAGTAGGCAATTCAGCCCTCAAGCATGCTCCACCATTTGATAAGATCATGACTAATCTCACCTTGGCCTCAACTCTACTTTACAGCTCATTGTCTATAACCCTTCAACTCATTACCATTTAAAAATCAGTTTATCTCCTCCTCTCATTTACTCAATTTCCTGGCATCGACCACACTGAGGAGTAATGAATTCCAGAGGTTCACTATCCTTTAAGAGAAGTAGCTTGTTTTAAATCTGTTATCACTTATCACAAAACCATGAGCTCTCATTCTAGATTTCCTAACAAGGAAACATCCTTTCTACGTCAATGGATCGATACCACTGATAATTAAAAACATATTGACCTCTACTTTAAGTGAGCTTCCACCTCCCAGAATTCCAATGATTCACTGCCCTCTTTGTAACATCTCAATCCAAAATAACTTCCCATTTATTTTTGAAATTGTATCCCCTGGTTCCAGACTCCCCCCGCCAAGGTAAATATCTTATTTGTATCTACCTGGTCTATCCCTTTCAGTATTTTATAGGTTTCAATGATATCATCTCTCATTCTTTCAGAATACAGGCAAAGTTTGCCCATCTCTCTTCAGAAAACAGCTCTGGCATTTCAAGATGAAGTTTGCTAAACCTTCACTATACCCTCTCAATGCCAACAATACCATTTCTGTGATAAGGAAATTAAAATTGCATTGTGTACTCTAAATGTGGTCTAACTATGCACCTATACAACTTCTGTACTCCAACTCTCTTGCAATTAGGGCCAACTTACCATTAGCATTCCTAACAACTCACTGCATCCGCACGTTTGCCTTTAGTCACTTACTGACAAGGACATTCAAGTCTGTTTCCTTCTCCAAGGATCATAACATTATGGGAAGAAAAATTATAAAGAAAATCTGTCATATTCCTACAAATTTATAAAAGGCATTGGGATAAGGTGTCGCAAGAAAGGCTACTTAAAATAACCCATAGTATTTGGTGTGGGGTGCTAGCATGGATAGATGAATGGCTGACAAAGACAAAACAAAGTTTGGATAAGCGGTCCATTTTCATGATGGAGACTAGTGGAGTGCTATAGCAATCAATGCAGGGACCAGAATAATTTCTGATATATTTTAATTACTTAGATAAGGGAAGAGAATGTGCTATCACCAAATTTGCAGATAATACAAAAATGGCAGGAAAACAAGTGGTAAAATTGGCACAAAAGGTCTACAGAGAGAAACAGACAGATTATGAGCGTGAGCAAAAACTTAAATGGAATGTAATGTGGGAAAATCTGAAGTTATGCATTTTGGCAGGAAGGCTACAGGAGCAGGATATTACTTAAATTGTAAATGATTGCATCACACAAGTACAGCAGGTAACTGAAAAAAAAGCTATCCAGTTTTGGTTCACTTATCTAAAGCAAGATATACTCGCACTGGATACAATCCAGTAAAGATTCCATAGGTTGATCCCAGGCATGGAGGGATTTTCTTAATGAATAGGAGTTTAGATGTTGAGATGTTGTTTCCATTTGTGGGAGAGTCTAAGACCAAAAAGCCTAATTTCAGAGTAAGGGGTTGCCCATTTAAGAACATAAGCAGCAGGATCAGGCAATTCAGCCCCTCAAGCCTGCTCCACCATTCAATATGTTCATTCACGGCTAATCTCATCTCAGTCTCAACTCCACTGTCTTCCATGCTCTCGAAAACCCTTGGTCCATTCCTGTTTAATTTCTCTATCTCCTCAAATTTATTCACTCGCATCAAATACTCTGGATTGATGAATTCCACTCTTGTTTTTTGAATCTGCTCGCGCTTAGCCTAAAATCGTTTCAGATTACCCCAGAAGAGGCAGGCACAGTGGCACAGTGGTTAGCACTGCTGCCTTACAGCGCCAGAGACCTCGGTTCAATTCCCGTCTCAGGCAACTGTCTGTGTGGAGTTTGCACATTCTCCCTGTGTCTGCGTGGGTTTCCTCTGGGTGCTCCGGTTTCCTCCCACACTCCAAAAAATGTGCAGGTTAGGTGAATTGGCCATGCTAAATTGCCAGTAGTGTTAGGTGAAGGGGTAAATGTAGGGGAATGGGTCTGGGTGGTTTGCTCTTCGGAGGGTCGGTGTGGACTTGTTGGGCCAAAGGGCCTGTTTCCACACTGTAAGTAATCTAATCCAATCCATTCTATGTCTAATTTGTCAATCTCTCAATATACCTCAATTTGATCTCCTCTCATTCTTCTGAGTTCCACAGTATAGGCCTAAACTGCTCAACCAACAGTGGACCCAGTGGCACACTACTGATCACAGGCCTCCAGTTCAAATAAGAACTCTCAACAACATCCTCTATCACCTAACATCAAGCCAATTTTGTATCCAATTGACAAGCTCTCCCTAAATCCCATGTGATCTACACTTACTAACCACTCTCCCATGCAGAACCTTGTCAAAGGCCTTACCGAAGTCCAACATCTACCACTCTGCATTCACCAATCTTCTTGGTCACATCTTCAAAAAAATCAAATTTGTGAGGCACAACTGTCTACAGACAAAGCCTTGCTGGCTACTCCTAATCAGTCTTTACCATTCCAAACGCATACAGATCCTGTGTCTCAGAAAGCCCTCCAAGAACCTACCCACCATTGACATCACTGATCTCTAGTTCCTTGGCTTTTTGTTACAACCTTCCTTAAATAATAGCACAACCTTGGCCACTCTCCAGTCTTGCGGCACCTCACCTGTGGCTGCTGATGATGCAAGTATCTCAGCAAGGGGCCCAACAATCACTTCCCTAGTTTCCTACAATGTCTTGGGATACATATAATCAGGCCTCGGGAATTTATTTATATTTGTGTTTTAAGACCTCCAACACCATAGCTTCTACAATGTGGACTCTTTTCACAACATCATTAGCTAATTCCCAAAGTTCGGGCAGTTGAGGCTAGGTCATCAAGTATATTCAATGCTGAGATAGAGATTTCTAATCAGCATGGAAAGGTGAGGAAATGGAGTTTGGATTATCAGAACAGCCATGCTCTCAATGAAAGACAGAGCATCACTCCTGGTTTTTCACAAGTCATTTCCACAACCACATCACATTCCTCAGTTACTGTCTCCAGCTCAAATTCTCCCTATGTGGATTCCCAATGAAATTTCAACCTTCATGATGATTTGATTTCACCCAGGATCACAGATATCCCCCAAAGTGTCACTGGACCTGAAACATTAACTCTGCTTTCTCTCCACTGATGTGGCCAGACCTGCAGAGTTTCAACAGCAATTTCTGTTTTAAGTTTCTGATTTCTACCAACAGCAGTTATTTGGCTTTTTTGGCTAAGCAGATGAAGTGCATAATTCGGCTTTTAAAATATTCTTTTAATTGTACTTGTTCACAAGTTTCTGAATGCAAATTCAATACTTGCTTCCATTCACAAATTTGGCAAGTTAAGAAAAACTGTTCTGTAGCATTTTGAAGCTGGAAAGTTTTGGGATGGGGCGGGGGTGCAGTTGGAGAGTACATTCTGCATGCAATACTCTCCAATTTACTCTTAAACAAATACACAATACAATGCTTCTTCTTTTAAGCCTTGAAACTGTGTCCAGCCCTGGTTTGTTGTGGATCAGCTGCAGTTCTGCTGTATATGGAGAGGCAGTCATGTTTCTCACATAACTTCACTGTTCCAATAGGAGCTGAAAGTTTTTATTAGCTTGTGTACAAAGCTGGAGACACCAGGATCTGGAAGGCATGTTGTTGATTGGCTGTGCATAAGTGTTTCCTCTGGCAATGTTTCCTCTGCTGGATTTAGGTGGCTCCTAACAGAATCTCAGGCTGATCCAACACATCAGCTTCCAGTTAAGACAGCAGGGTTACACAACAGCACAAATGGACTGTGCCTGCAATACATGTGACTACAGAGAAGCAGAAGTACAAACTATTATTTTTCATTCAACATTCACAGAATTAATATAATGTACTGAATATTAATTCAATTCAATGGATTTAGGACTATGAAGGTCCTTGGGACATAAAGTCTCTCTCTCGTCTTGGTTTTTGCTTCAGTTTATATTGTTTCCAATTTCTCTTAGTATTTGCCATTGAGCACCATGGAGGTCACTCTAACTGAATCCACCAAGTGTGAATTGGGGGATTGAGTTGCATGCTTGTTATACCCCCTGTTCAATTTTGTTTTCCATTAACTTGCAAAGTGAAAAACATCCTTCAAATAATATACCTGTCCCTTTTAAAAGAAAAATGAAACAGAAGATGATCTGCAGCCCCAAACTGTCTGTGGGCCAGAGCCAATAGACACCATAATTAATGCCTTTACTTGAGATGAATAAGGGAATAACACCTGCTAAGACAGACCACAAATCATGTCTTACGTCAATCAGACACAGTAAACACAAACTCAGGGGAAAAAAGTATATGCTTGGTGCTTTAAATTCAGCCAACTTGTAGCTGCAAACATGTTTAAACAGTTCATGAAAAAAAATACACCTTGCAGTTTCTTCTACCAAACTGAAAACCATGAAGAAACAAATTCATTGTGTGATATAGATTTGTACTTCAGTTAGGAACCTTCTTTTTCTGCCAAACTTTGCGATAGAAAGAGCACACAAAGGCACTGAATACCAATTTTAAGCCTGTTTTCTAAACTGATGACACAGCTTACTTGACTATACGTATCTTGTTCAGAAAGCTATCAAGACAGCTCCTGCAGACACAGTCCTCAGACAGACAAACCACATTTTAAGAAAATAAACTAAAAACCATTAATCTTTAAGTATAGCCCCGTCAGGACTTCATTTTAAATGTTGCACCTCTGAAACCAACTGTATTTGGGTCCCACACCAAACCCCACCCCATCCACCTTCGGCCTCAAAATAGCATCCCCATACACACCATCTAAGTAACAGATATGCTTTTGAACTGCTTACATACCATGGAGTCCTCTCTGGTGACTGAATTCATTCTTGTCTGAGTACAACAAGCATTATCCCTTATTGAGCCTTCACTCTGCTGTTCGGATCCTCGGGTTAAAAGAATTCGAAAGTGTGGTTGTCTCTGACTTCGCTCCTGTCTGATCTTAAACTTACAGGACTGTGTTTGTGGCATCGCTTCCAATGAAGCGCCACAAGGCATGTCTGAATTGTTTTCCCCAGTTACTGTTCCTGCAACTTGTTCCCTTCTCTCAGCAACACCAAAATATTCAGCATTTCCTTTAACTGGAAAGGTGGCTGAGGCACTTCGCCCCAGTCGTATATGTGGATGTCTAACTGCATGCTCATCCTTTGTGCACGCTCTTCCACTTTTAAAACCCAGCCATGAGTCCTGGACACCTTTACACTGTTGCTGGAGCTGGAAGACAAAGCAAGATTTCCCCATGTTCCCCGACATGTACGGTTGATGTTGTAAAGACCAGCGCCTAGTCACGGAGGCATGAGTTTTCGGACGTCCATTACGAGTGAAAGATGAAAACCGCATCTGATCTACTTCTGTCGGCGAGCGGTGTTGAATTGTTACATCTCCAACCTTTACATCAGAGGCAGACCCATTTGTTAATCCCTCTTGACCAACAGTACATGCTTTTTGTCCCATAGGAGAAAGCGAACTTATTCTACAATTAGATGGGGAATTTCCATTAACCTGTTTTGATGCAGCCATATTATAGGATGGAGGATCATCTGTGCTTAGAGGAACACTTGGAAGAGAATGGCTCCTAGAAAATAAACCATCACTGCTGCCAATTTCCATTCCTATGTCTGGTAATGCCTGTTCTAGAGAATCCGAGACACTGGCATCACCACATCCATTCAGCGGGTTGCGCTGCAACGATATCTGCATTGAGGAGCTCCTGGTGGGTCGTGAATCCAAACTGTGCAACTGAGGAATGAACATGGAAGAGCTGCGATTCAAGGAGGTTTGATCTTGCAAAGGCAGCACAGCATCAGACACAGGCCTAGTCATATTCTGAAAAGGATGAGGGGCATTCCTCCTTGGCAAAGTATGGAATGTCATGTAGATGTCATTTTCTCTCTCTTCATCTAACATCTCCGATTCGGGATCAGTGTGACTCCTATTTGATCCAAAGTAAAGGCGCAGTCGATGGGCCATAGTTTAACACCAAGAGCCCAGTCTAAAATACGAGAAGAGGAAATCACACTGCCAAAAGCATATTTAAAAAAAGCAAAGATGTAAGCTCGAGAAAAAACTGTCCCATCTGCCAAACTGTTAGCACTGAAGCTTGATAGCGACAGATAGCAGAAATAGCCCAAGTGACAGGCGGCATTCCAGGCATGATTGGATAAAGGCAATCAGTACTACTACACAGTGTGACATGGGGTAGGGTGGTAGCAGTCACGTGATGCAACTCCCCTTCCAATGCACAGCAGCAATTTTTTCCCGAAGGCAGCAAGTGTCTGAAACAGTGCCTTCACAGCTGCTCCTTTTCCATCAAAGAGAGCTGCCCCAGCGGGAAAGCACTTGCAGCTGACCAAGGCAGCCTCCATCTACCACAATAAATCTCCTCACACGATAGCAGAATATTTTGCAAGAGGGAAAGAAAAGGCAATTATAAAAGCTCTGGAGAGCTTAGAGAATCTGTAAAATATTGACGTAACTCGTCTAAATGCTTGAGAGCTGGTTTTCTAAATCTCTATTTCCATAAGCTAAAACCAAAACAAATTTAATGATTACACTAAATCCAGTTTTATAGCTGCTCTGAGAGCAAAACTTTAAACACAGTTACCAAAGATGCATTTTCAGTCAGAGGAAAGCTGAAGAAATATGGTTTTATTTAAACTTCACGATAATAGCCAATTAAGAGCAGTACACGGTCAACTATTTATAACTCATACCTCTTGGAAAATTGGCATAAAGTAATACACTACTGCAGTATTAATAAAATAATTTTTAAAATTGCTGTAAAGAGTCCCAAAAACTGCTTGTCTCACGCATTATCAATTTTCTGCAAAGATATATTTTCTCACTGACCAACAACTGGTAGAAGGGTCTAAAATATCCAAAAGGGGAAAAGCTGTTGCCAGTTGTTTTAAAGTTTGGAAAGAAGCGGACGGAAAGCCAGGTTTGGAATGGGTTAGATTTCTTTTCAAGGCAGGCAGAAAACAATAACAGTGCAGAAATAACATGAAGGAATGAGTATGAGAGGAATAAGCCGAGGAAATGGATAGCCCTACCAAAGGGAGATTGAGGAAAACAGCTACATTAGAGGCTGGAATAGGGACACTGCAATGTGCAGGAGAACTTGTACACCTGTAAGAGGTTATACAGGTAAGAGATACACAAAGAAATGGAGGGGAACTGGAAACAAGGACAAAGTTACAAACCAAATGCATCAGGACAGGAGATAGTGAATAACATAGACGACAAGACAATAGGAGATCGGGGCTCTATACAGATATCAATGTAGATTAATGCACTTTGGACAATAGGAAATTTGTAATTAATACATGATAGCTGGTCAGGCAAATGTTGGAATAATGTTGCACAGAGGTGGCAAATATTTTGAGGCCTTTGGTGCACAGCAGCCGAGGGAGAGGCAACACTGTGGATGTGGACAATAAGCCTGAAGTTGTAGATTTATTTTTCAATTTGCAAGTTATGGCCAGCAAGAAAGAAGAAGAAATCAAGGACAAGTGAGCAAAGCTTACTTCAAATGCCAAAAACAACGGCATGGGCATTTCTATTACTCAGGTCACAGAAACAGGGACTCATACAAGATCTAAACAAGTCATAGAGTCATAGAGATGTACAGCATGGAAACAGACCCTTCGGTCCAACTCATCCATGCCAGCCAGATATCCCAACCCAACTAGTCGCACCTGCCGACACCTGGTCATATCCCTCCAGACCCTGTTCATATACCCATCCAGATGCCTTTTAAATGTTGCAATTGTACAAGTCTCCCCCACTTCCTCTGACACCAACACCCTCTGCATGAAAAAGTTAGCCCTTCAGTCTGTTTTATATCTTTCCCCTCTCACCATAAACCTATGCCTTCTAGTTCTGGACTCCCTCACCCAAGAGATAAGACATTGCCTATTTTCCCTATCCATGCCCCTCATGATTTTATAAACCTCTATAGGGTCACCCCTCAGCCTCCGATGCTCCAGGGAAAACAGACCCAGCCTATTCAAGTCATTGTGGTATTCAAAGTTTGTGAAAAGATTTGTAGCTTGGGTGCTCGTTGTTGTGGTTCTGTTCGCCGAGCTGAGAATTTGTGTTGCAGATGTTTCGTCCCCTGTCTAGGTAACATCCTCAGTGCTTGGGAGCCTCCTGTGAAGCGCTTCTGTGATCTTTCCTCCGGCAGTTGTAGTGGTTTGAATCTGCCGCTTCCTGTTGTCAGTTCCAGTTTTGTGGCTAGTTGGTGTTCATGGATGCGGATCGTTAGCTGTCTTCCTGATGGTCCTATGTAGTGTTTTGTGCAGTCCTTGCATGGGATTTTGTACACTACATTGGTTTTGCTCATGCTGGGTATTGGGTCCTTCGTCCTGTTGAGTTGTTGTCTGAGAGTGGCTGTTGGTTTGTGTGCTGTTACGAGTCCTAGTGGTCGCAGTAGTCTGGCTGTCAGTTCGGAAATGCTCTTGATGTATGGTAGTGTGGCTAGTCCTTTGGGTTGTGGCATGTCCTCGTTCCGTTGTCACGAAACGACATGACCAGCTATCCTTTGTAGCTACACACGCAGATGACAAGCAACATGAATTCTACTGGGACAACACGACTATGATAGGACAAGCCAAACAGAGAACAGCCAGGGAATTCCTAGAGGCATGGCACTCATTCACAGATTCAATCAATAAGCACATCGACCTGGACCCAATATACCGGCCACTGCAACGGACAGCTGGAATTGACGACCGGAAGCGGCAGAGACAAGCCACTACAAATGCTGGAGGAAAGATCACAGAAGCACTTCACAGGAGGCTCCCAAGCACTGAGGAGGTCACCTAGACAGGGGACAAAATGTCTGCAACACAAATTCCCAGCTCGGCGAACAGAATCATTGTGGTATGAACAGAATTGTTAGATATGGAGTCAACTGTCCAGTTTAGATATTGATAACATGGCTGAAAATGCTATTGTGGGGAAAAGGAAACAAGAACGTGCATTTACATGTCATTTGAGGACCACCAGATGTTCTAAAGCACTTTACAGTTAATCAACTATTCTTCTGAATTGCAGTTATATAGAAATGTGAGTTAATATGCACACAGCAAGACACTGTAAACAGGAATGGGATAATGAACAGATCACCCGTTTTTAATTATGTCAACTGAGGAATAAATATTGGTGAGGATACAGAGGATAACCAACCAATGCCCTTCTTCCAAGTAGTGCCACATGTCTTATCAGCTGAGGTAACAGACAGCATATTCAAATGTGTAGGCATCCCTCAGAGAAGCAACAGGGGGACAGTCCATTTATTTGTGCTCAAGTCATGGAGTGTGACTTGGTGAATCCAGACCTTCATAAAATGGACACCAGTGCCACAAATGACACACAGATAAGCAACTTTTTAAGCTTACAAAGAGAAGTGGTCCAAGGATTGGGGTTCAGAAAATTCCAGCGGAAACATGCTGCTTTGTCCAAATAGTAAGAGTTGAACTTCAACGTAATATGTTCGCAATGCTAACAGCACACAGATTTGGATATTTAGTGGAGATATTGGAAAAGCATTGTATAGCAAATGTCAAATGAAACAGATATGATATAAAATGTTGGTACTACAAAACCACAATCATGGAAGATGTAATTCATGATTAGACAAGGGTTGTAACAGACACAAAGCAGACCGAAGTTGCAGAGGAGCTGACAGGTGAATGTATATTTAATAATTTTAAAGGGAAAGGGAGAGCTGTGATACAATTACAGTTGGAGAGGACAAAGGCAAGGATGGATTGAATTGGTAACCTGATAATTCAATGCTGTTGGATGCCTGTTGGAAGTTGCCCGAGCATAGGAAGTATACAGGGGCACAGGTATCCCTGCTGTCCTGTCAACTACTATGTTATTCTTGCTTTGTGATCATGGTCTGTAAATACTCTCAGTTGGCCGCAGGTTGAGCTGGCACATTGGAGACGATAATAAATTTCATCATCCATGTCTACTTTTGTCAAGAGGACGGCTTCCACAATATAGCAAGTGTCCCAAGCTTTCCAGGATCTCATCACTGGTGGAGATAGCAGTGGGAGCTACTTTGAAGACAACCTCAGCTATTCACGAAATGCTTCAGAAGGGAATCAGCAATGATCTGGAGCTCAGTTTCTAAGTCAGCCCACACACAGTCATTACTTGCACACTGCGATTCCATGATGGAGAGCAGAGTGATTTTTGATTTGAATGGAAGGTGTCCTGTCTGTTATGCTAATTATCCTCTTGCCCAGGGGGTGATTTGCTGGTGCTGAGGTGAAGTATTGCAGCAAGGAAAAGGAAAAGTTGGTTCGTATGGGGACATAGTTCTGTTTAACTGCAGTTTTCATTGGTGGCACATTCATGGAATAGATTCCGGAGTTGACAAAATCAAAAGCTTCTATTATCCAACAAAAAAGCCTTACAGATCATTGGTATTATTCATTCCACTTTATAAAGATTGTGTCTGTGGTGCCTTTCAAATGGGCACAAACTATGACTCTCAGCAGCTCTTTGGCAAATACAAGGAGTCAACTTAGCAGGATCATTGCCAGAACCATCCCTGTGACAGATAGCAGGGAGATCCTGCTATAGATGTCATCATTGTCTTCCCTCCTGAATACAGTCATGGTCGCAGCATCCTTAAGATCTATTAAAATGTTCACGCAGAGGAATATGCAGTCACAGTGTGCAAGAACAATACCTCCATTGTGTTCGAGAACTTCGGCATGGAATCCACCCACTCCAGAAGCTTCATTGTTGTTAAGCTGCAAAATGGATCCTTCAACTGAATTCAGGTGATGATGAGACTGGGCTGCGAGTGTATTAATGAATTGAGTAATGGGCATCAAGTCAAAGACTGTTCCAGTTCAGGAGTTACCTATACTCAAAACACCCTCTCCAGTGAGCATTGACTGCCTCACTGTACTTGACGAACTCTGCTTCATTCTTGACTGAGTGAAGTATCACCTTAAATACTGGGCCACAGATTGTCTTAACATCACTGAAGGAACCATACATGCCCTTAATGTCAGAGATATGGATCTCTTTTTACCCAAAAGAGATTTCTTTTTACCCAACATTTGTTCTTTACATTACAGATTTTATGCTGTCGAGTTGTCTTTGGATGCCTATAGTATTGATGCTTTTCTTAATGCGCAGTGAATCTTCTCGTCTGTAAAAACCAGTCTGCTCAAATTCAATAAGGTCATGTATTACTTGGTTATTTTTGTCACATTAGTCACAATGCTTCCAGGTGGAACAGACCCTACTTCACGAGTGCTTGTTATAGTGACGTTTATGATCCACCAGGCACACACGTTCAGAGGTCAGCAGTAAGGTGCTGATTGCAACAGCTGCCTTTGTGGAAAATTTGATGCCCATGTTATTAATTTTCTGACAGCAGTGCACTGTTGCCTCCAGCCTATGGTGGTCAGGCTGATAGAGATGGCAAATCCAATAAGATGGGTCATTAACACAGAACTTGTCTGTGTCTGTAATGCAAGCACAAATGCTTTAGATATCTCTGTTTATGGAGCTTACTCTGCAATAAGTGAATACAGCTTTTATTGCAATTACAAGAGTAGCTATACTGCAAGTGTGTTCAATTGGCTGTAAAACACGTTAATACATCCCTGTGGTTATGAAAGTCATTAAACAAATTACAAGCTATTTCTTTTACATGCAAGTACAGATAGTGAGAATTAGTAAGATATGCTACAGGATCATTTGAAGGGCAAGACAAATTATATTGATCTACACTTAACTTCCCATAAAACAAATTCTGTAAAATATATTGTCATGGGTTTCAGAGCCAGTGATGCACTATTACTCAAAAGCCACTTAAAATTATTAACATTGATACAATAGCTTTGGTTTTGCATAGGTAACCAATTTAATTTTTCAGTCAATTCCTGAAACGTTTGAAGAAAGCTGCAGCAGTAATACTTGGTGAACACAAATTAAAATGGGAGTTGCAGTTATTTCACTAGTATCACTGCTAAAAGTTTTCAAACAAAACTGAAAAAACTATGGCTCTATAACTTAGATAATTAAAGCACTCACACAGAAACCTTTTGCATTCTCATTTAAATGAAGACATCATAATATAATTAAAACTAACTGAACTCTGCCCTAATAAAGCAGAATATTATTATAATAACATGTTAAATGCAATGACTGTAAAGATACATGTGACAATAAAGTGCTATTATAAAAGAAAACTCTCCACACAAGACAAAAGAAAATTCAGCAGCAAGGTCTGACAAAAGATTACTGACCTGAGACTGTGTTGCTCTCTCCATAGGTGCTGCCAGACCAACTAAGTATTTCCAATATTTTCTATTTTTACATCAAAGAAAAGGTAAGCCTAAAACTAGCTGTCAAAAGCTCAAACTGATACTATAACACAAGAGGACTGTGGGCGAGAGAGTCAAGAATTTGTATGGGCCAGTTAAGGTTCTCTCTGTATTTTAACCCCAGAAAGACAAGTCATTATACAGTACATTCAGATTTATAATTTGCACATTGTAACTTCTCCCGGTTGGTACAAAATCAAATTGAATCTTTCACTTTTTATGGGAACATAACAATCTAATGGTATTTATCACTGGACTGTTAATCCAGAGAGCCAGGAAATATTCTGGGAACCTGGATTTGATTCTCACCATGGCAGATGGTGGGATGCGTATTCAATAAAAATCGGGAATTAAGAGTCTGATGATGACCATTAAACCATTGGAAAAAAACATCTGGTTCATTAATGTCCTTCAGGGAAGAAAAGTTTCTATTCTTGCCTGCTCTGGACTAAATGTAACTCAAAACCACAGCAAGGCATTTGACTCTTAACTGCCCCCTGGGTTGGGCAAAAAATGCTGGCCCAGCCAGCAATGCCTTCACCCCATGAATGAATTAAAAAAAACTTAGATTCTGAAGATACACTGCCTTGCATAAAAGCTCTTTTTTTTAATTCATTCATGGGAACATCGGAAGGACGCACTGAAACATGAAAATAGAAATTGCTCATTCAGCTCATCAAGCCTGCTCCAACATTCAATAACACTTTCCTGACTGACTTACATATCTCTTGATGTCACTGGGTGAAATAGATCACTTCACATTTCTAAACATGAAATTTCATCTACAACTTGCCTTACGTCATTGTTACACTCTGTTGATGTCTATCACTATCTTCCTCATAGTTCCCAGTATTTCAAAACTGTGTGCGACTTGCAAATTTTGAAAGTGTACCCTTTACACTCAAACTGAGTTTATCAACACATATCCTGGTCCCGATCTTTAGGAACTCCGCCACAGATACTCCTCCACTTTAAAAACACTGTTTCAATCACACTGCAAGTTTCACATGTTCGCTCATGACATCCAGTTTTACCTTTCCATCACCTCTCACAGCTCATTCACTGTTGCTCAAATCTCAGACCATTTGTCTGAATATAAGTATGGGTTGAGCAATAATTTCTTCCATTAAAATGTTGGGAAGACTAAGGACATCATTTTCAGTTCTCACTTCGAACTCTTACTTATCTACCAACTACTTAACTAATTCTCCTCCAGCTTCCGGACAGATTAAACCAGTCAACTCTCTCATTTTGTTGTGTTACATTTGACCCTGAGATGAGTTATCAATCTCTTTCACACTATCAATAAAATCACCACATTCCACCTCACAAATGTTCCTCAGGGTAGGAAATCTGCCATTCTCATCTGGTCTGGCCTACAAGTGATTCCAGAGCCACAGCAACGTGACTGATTTTCATCTACTTCTGAAATAGCCTAGCATGCCACTCAGTTGTAGCAATTGTTACAAAATCTGAACAAAGAAATGAAACTGGATGGAACACTCAGCATCAACACAGTCACAAGACAACAGCAGAAACAGCCACTTGACCCATAGCCTTGGGTGTTCTGACGTACCAAGTACTTATCCAGGTACTTTTCAAAAAGATGTGAGCCAACTTGTCTCCACACTCTCCCAGATAGCGCATTCCAGACCATCACCACCCCCCAGCTAAAAACGTTTTCCCTCACATTTCCCCCTTAAACATCCTTGCCCTTACCCTGAATTCATGTCCCCTTGTGACTCCCTTCAACTAAAGGGAACAGCTGCTCCTTATCCACTCTGTCCATTTTTTTCAAACTTACACACCTCAATCAGATTGGAGCAGAGAAGACTGAGGCGCAATGAAAACAACTCAAGCCTGTCAACCTTCCCTCCGAATTTAAACTTTCCATCCCAAGCAGCATCCTGATGAATCTCCTCTGCATACTACTTTGAAGGGGAATCACATCTTTCCAATAACGTGATGTCAGGACTACACACAGTACTCTAGCTGTGGTTTCACCCAAGCATGATCCCATCATGACTTCCCTAGTTTTGTAATCGATGTCTTGATTGATAAAGGTAAGTGTCTCACATGCCTTTTGCACACTAACTACTAGCATGTCCTTCCTCTTTCACAGATCTGTAGACAAACGTGCTACGATCCCTTTGTTTGACAGAACTTCCTCGTGTCATGATATTCGTTGCATTCTCTCTTGTCAAATGACTCCTTCCAAAGTGTATCTACCCCAACACTTTTTAGGATTGAATTCAATCTGCCACTTAGCTACGCATTTGACTACCTCATTTATATCTTCCTGTAGCCCAGGACACTCAACCCCACTGTTAACAATCTCACAATCTTTGTGTCATCTGCAAACTTACTAATCCAACCCTCTGCACAGTCATCTATGTAATTAATATAAATGACAAATAGTAGGGGACCCAGCGCATACTCCTGCGGTACGTCACTGGACACAGCCTTCCAGTCACTTAAGCAGCCTTCTGACATCGGCCTCTATCTCCTACAACTGAGCCAATTTTGAATCCACTTTATCAAACTATCTTGTATCCCATGCGTCTTGATAAGATTCCACATGGGACTCTATCAAAGGTTTTGTTGAAATCCCTCTGCTGCTTTATCCCTTTCTAACACTGAAATCTTTCAGCTCCATAATTATCAGAAACACCAAATCTCTAGTTCTGTCCTCTTATGCAACCCCAGTTTTAATCATTTCACAACTGGAAGCCACATCTTAAGCTACCTGGACCCAAAGTTATGGAATATGTTCCCTCCATCTCTCCACTTCTCTATTTGTTTTGCTATGTTCAATGATCTCCTTAATAATAGATTCCAGAATTTTTCTAGCTACTGCTATGAGGCTATAGGGCCTGTAAATCACAGCAAATGAAAACATTATTGACCCAGAACATGAACTAACTTTCTCCCGCCTTATCAGGCCCACCCAAATTGCTCCAAGTAACCTGAATAATTTTGTTCTTATTTCAGATTTCCAGCAGGCAAACTATTTCACTTTTGATATGTAATGTAATGTATGATTACCCCTGTAATTCACACAACACATACAACCACACCACATCACTTGAGCACATTATTATTTCCTGTGGCTGATTATTGATCAATTAATTGCTCTTTGCCCCACTGATGTCTCCAGTAAGGTTTGTACTGTAAACAACCCATGTGCTTTTGATTGACTTAAGAGTATAGGCTGCCCGTTTATTTTGACTGCACATAAATCAGCAATATGCCATTGCTAACCACATAATAAAGTCCCAATCCCTTTTGCTCTCTGCCTTTGCACCTTGCTAACTCAATGTCATCTTCGAGAGATAGCCTGATTAGTTGACCTACCACTTTTGTTTCCACTCCAATGTCTTATAGTTAGAATATCCCATATATTGGCATTGCCAATTTTTAATGTTTTCAATTAAAAGACAATTTGAAAGAGAAAGGTATTGATCCTAGGAAAAGCAAACTGTAGTTTAAAAAAGCTCGTGTTTCTGATTCCATCATCCTATTGAATATCTTCATGGCAATGTAACGCACATTCGTAACTTGGCTGACAGGTTGATTATTGCCCAGTATACCTTCCAACATGTCTCTAGAAGAATCGGAGAGTCTCCTGGTGAGCCATGCTATGCACACAAGGCACATCCCTCTAACTGTACAGCATCTGGCAACCTGTCTGGGACTAGCTTTGGAAACAGATACGAGCATTTGCTTTGTCTGCCTCATTAATCACTAAATGCAGAAAAGTTTACATTGGTCAATATCATTATATTTGCATATTTATCACTGCTGCACCATACAACCTTCCCGATACTTAATTCAGTACATCTGCTAACTTGGAGAAACAACTCTACTCCTTCATCCAAATCATTAATACTTTTGCTAAAAATCTCAGGTCTCATCACAAATTACTTAAGGCATCAGTTGTCATATCACACCAATCAGAAAATATTGCTTTATCATCTTTTATTCAGCTTTTCTTCTATCCTGGCCTGCTAGCCATTACTTTGTGGTTTCACTACCCCTTTCATCTCTCTCTCTCTCCCTCCCTCTCTCTCTCTCTCTCTCCGAGTTCGGTCTCTAGCTAACTGCTCACCTTTCAGCTCCCACGTCCCCCACTTCAGTTTCAGCATCAATTTTTTCCCCAAGCTGCTAACATTTCTGATGATGAGTCATTGGACTTGAAGCAATGATTCTGCTTGTTTCCCACAGATGGTGCCCAACTTCCTGAGTTTTGCCAGTAATTTCTGTCTTTGTAGCAGATAAGACAGCAGTTGCAATAGCCATTAAGGAGCAATCCAGAGTAAGAACTATTAACTAGGAAAAGCCAAATTTAACAAAGTAAGGATAGATCTGGTCCAGAAAAACAAAAATGAACCTCAGATTAGCAGGCAAAAGTGTACCTCAATAATAGTCTGGTTTTAAAAAAAGGATACTTCAAGTACAGTGAAGGTTTATTTTCACGAAGGGAAAAGTAGGGTAAGCAGACGCAGAGGTCCCTAGATGATAAAAGTGACGGAAATTAAGATTGGGTGGGAGGGGGCGAAGGACACTTACGAAAGGTATTCAGTGGATAACATAAATGAAAACTAAACATAAATAGTTCAGAGGAATTGAAAATTAAATAACAGAAACAAACAAACAGTTTTATACTCAGGCTACCAGTCTCAGATTCTCACAACACATTTCACATCCATCATTACACAAAGATAGGTCAAAAACTAAGATGTGCCAAGGATATCAGATAGCTACAACAGAATATAAACAGTTTAAATGAACAGGTAAATAATGGGAAATGGAGCATAATATGGGAAAGTACAAATTTGTCCATTTTTGCAGGAAGAATAAGAGAAGTAATTACTGAATGTGTTAAGTCTGCAGAACCCAGATGCAGAAGGTCTATTGCATGAATGGCAAAATGTCTGCATGCAGGTGTAGGGAAGTCAGTGTCTATTAAAGTCGTAGTTTAATTTGTTAGTTACTGTGTGTTGTTTAAGCAAGTGATAACTTAGCATCTGTTTAGTTGTAGTAAATTTAGGGTACATACACACCACACGACTGGCCGAGCTTGTAATCATACCTTTTTGAGAATGTGTTCAGCTTCTACTACACTTCGCTTCATGTCACAGAATCAGACCTTGTAGTCTTTCCAGGTTGAATGAGCAAGCCCACATGATTTTTTTGCCTGGTCTTTTCACACTAGTTGTCACAATACATTAATATTTTATACATACACTGTGATTTTAAGTATGAATGACTTCACAATTTTCTGCATTCGTTTTAAATTGTTTAGTTTTAGGGTCATGTGCAACTTTACTACTGAAACACTTATTCAGTAAAAAATAGGCAACTTCCAAGGACAAACATCCACTAGTAAAAACAAACTGCCTTCTAAAAATGAAGTTATCAATAAGGTGTTTGACCTAAAGAGAAATTCTGATTAATTGAGAAAATTAAGCAATAAGCGCAGAGTATCAATCATAAAACATGACAACATTTTCCTATTTTGAACTAATATGTAAAGAAGATATTAGTGTGAAGTTATAAAAGTTATAGAAACATTAAAGAGCACAGTTTCATGAATAACTATCATCTTAGGAAAGTAATCGGGAGACAGTAGGAAGTGAATGAGATTGTGAGTGAGGTTCTTGTGGCTTCGTGTTTCATGTCCCTACCACAGAGTTCAAATCTCACCTGCTCTCAAGGCAGGTAATATCTTCTCTCATCAGGTTAATTGAAAAAAATAACTAAAAAGCATGATTGGGGATTGTTTGGTACAATCATAGCGTTTCTATTTCTGGGTTAGAAGGTTTGTGTTATAAAGACCATCTTTTAAACAGAAGCTCCTAAGGTGGAGAGGTGTTGGAGTAGGATATTGTGGCACAATCGCAGAGTCCTTGTCTTTCAGCCAGAAAGCTTGGGTTCAAATTCTGTCTGCTCCAGAAGGTATGTAATAATATCTCTGAACAGGTAGATTAGAAAGTATTAATTAAAAATGTTAAAAAATCTATTTTTTTTCTTTCAATAAAAATACCTATTAAAAAAATAAAAAAAGTATTAATAACTGGTAAGGCCTGGTTCTCAGTCGTTTGCTTCATAAAAAGGAAGATGGACGACAGAAGAACTTCAATCAACAGAACTGACCAACAGCACTGTGTTCACTTAACACCTGTCACAAACTCGTATCCCAATTCGGATAATCTGCAATCTACCACTTTAAGTATCAATTCTTTTGTATACATTTTGATAAATTTAAATTCTGCAAAACTTGTGAAAACATACTTACACCGGAGGTGAGTTTTATAATTAATCAGGACTAGTAAACAATTGGATTGACTCTCGTAACTAAGTTGATCCACGCTGTACATTTCTATGACTCTACGATTCTAATTATAGTAAACAGTAAAGACTTGCACTGGTACAACAAGTAATTGAGAAAGCTAACAAACTTACTGTTGGGAAATATGTTAAACAATTTTATCAGTTGCTACAAGAGGAATTGAACACCACAGGAGAGAGGTTATGCTTCAATTATACAGGGATTTAGTGGAGACTGAATCTACAGAACTATGATCAATAACAGTCACTATTTAAGGATGCATTTACATTGTAGGCAGTGCAGTGAAGGTTTCCTGGATTAATAGCTGTAATGAGTAGAATATTTTATAAGGAAAGGTTAGACAAGCTAATCCTGCAATCTGTTGGAGTTTAGAAGAGTAAGAGGCAATTTGATTGAAACATAAATTCTTCAGAGGTCTTGACAGGTGGACGTGAAAAGGATGTATCCTACTGAAAATCTAGAACTAGGAGTCATCATTTATAAATAAGCAGTTGTTCATTTATGATAAGATTTGGTGTTTTATTTTCTCTCGGACTCTTGAGTTTTTGAATCTCTCACAACATGCAATGAAAGCAAAACTTTGAATACGTTTTAGCCAGACATAGAAAGATTCCTACTTAGCAAAGGAGTAAAAAAAATGACTGATAATTGTTAGGAATGTGGAGGATTCAGATCAGTCACACTCTTATTGAGTGTTGGGGCAGGCTCAGGGTTTTGTTTTGTAGTGGGGGAGCAAACGGCCCACTCACGCTCCTAAATGACACGTTCTAATGTTCGCATGGTACCCATATGATTCAAAGGCTGTAAGTCACATACTAATAGTTCTAAGGGAGCTTCACATATACACATTTACTGATACTGGCAGAATTCTGCCAGTAAGGTTATAACATTTGAGTATTAAAGAACCCTTTCCCAAAATATGACTCAGGTCAGTGTCATACATAACAGTTAGAGTGACACTTTATTCTGGGTACAACACATGCTGCATGACATAAAATACCAGTCGCTTTGAAACAATGTGAAACCACTGTTATTCTTTATTAAAGAATATTCCTCACTTATCTGTGCTTAAAGTAGCCAAATGGTTAGAGGTTGTGATTTATTTCTTTTAATTTTCCCAAAAGAAAAATCACAGTATTTCAACATCAGCATCCAATGTTACTTAAATCCCTTAAGAGCCAGTCTTGTCAGACATTTCTTAAAGTATAGAACTAGCTATTAATTAAACAATTAGCATTGGCGGTGGGTTTGATTAATTTGAGCAATGTTAATGCTGGACAAATTAATGATACTGGATAGTTGTTTAAATTACATTTTATGTACGTCACATTAATAAGAAACAAAGTTGATTTTCAATTTGAAATAAAGGAAGAGAGATTTTGTTGATTCTATTTTTATTCTTCGCTGCTGGGACAGAGTTGACAGGACAACAGTAGTGTTGCACTTGTGATAAAGAAAAACACTTGGCTCTAAGATCTCAGCTACAGCACAGCTTTCAAACTGCCCTGGGATGAAGGGTTCACATATCTAGGATAGCAATTCTTGTCCAGCATAAACCAAAACCAAAGCTAAGTAATTTTAACTCCAAGACTAAAGGTCATCCTGATCTACTTAACATTTTAGTTCGAGAGATTATGTACAAGTCTATTCCCATGATAATGTTTTGCAACTGAACCAAATATCAATATAAAATTGGCAAAACAAACTACAGTTTAATTCCAAATGACCCAAAAGACTTTCTTTCATTTAAAAAAAGCATTGATTGAGCCACCCTTAATGTGTTTCTATATAGTCAGTGACACAGACTAAGTGGCGATATGCACACAAAACAGAACTGGCATGACACTTGTGTTTCAAAAGTGTACAGAACTTCCAACACAAACTTACCTGGCACACTAGTGCAATTTAATTAATGGATTCTGTGGCAAATAACTTATTAGAAAACAGTGCTCCTTTAAAGTCACACCAAATCACTCTTTTGACAATCTAACTACCAGTGTGCTGCAGTTCATTTTCCAACAGCTTAATTTTTCATCATAGATCGATGTATAGGCATCATTATTATTAGATGTTATTCTCATATAAACAGTGCAATATTTATGACCAAACAAAGAACAGAGTAAAGCACAAACCTGTCGGGGAATTGGCAATGAAAACAAGTGGCAAGGTATTTTCAGATAAATTAATTATTCTTTCCAAATCAATTAACAATAGAAGCAGTAAATTTATTCACTTGTACTCACCAGTCGGTTTTCATCAAACACTTCAAACAGCAGCCTATGATTCTGGGGATTGACCTGCAATTTAAGTGATTTATATTAGTGCTGGATTCAATTAAACACTTAGCAACCACTCCATCCTGCTGTTTGGGGAACAGACAAATTCAAACATTGACACTTCTAGAAGAGTAGTTTGCACTGATATGTATTGGTGAATGTTTGTTTTCAAAATTCATGACTAAGAATACTTACCCTTTTTGGCTCCTCATGAGAACATTCTTCAATATAGTACCATTGAGTTAGCTTTCTCCCCATCATAAGTACATTGATAACGATACCAGTCACAGTGACCAGGATTTTGCAGTGGGTGGCAAAATTGTGCTAATTCATGCCCTCAAAGGAGGCTGTCCATATACAATCCCTTGAGATCTAGCCAACTCTGTGGCACAAACTTCAACTTTTCCAACGTCCATTTTGTTTTGGTGGCAACCATGAGGATCACTGGTGTGGAACAACAGTAAAGTCACTGAATAGACTAAATAACCAATCACGTTGAAGAATTTCCACAGGCAGAAAACCAAGAAGTAACTAATGGGTTTATGGTTCACCTTTTAAAATTTTACAGAAGGTCAAGTTAAGATTCTGATATGCAAAAGGAATCAAAAGCTAATCATCATTAGCAAACTTGAAGAAAATGATATTTTAAAAATTAGGGCAAAGGAAGTTGGGTTTACTGGTAATTATAACTTTATATCCTAATAAAAGATATTTGAAAAGTGGGATACAACTTTATACAGCATGAGAACGGGGGCACTGATGGATTGGACCATTGTTGGCATGGAGGTGCTGCAAAATGGTTAGCCGTCAACCTTATTTCTCAGAGCAGGGAAGGAGACCCAATTTGATCAGGATGTTGCAATGGGGGAATGCAAAAGGGATTGCAAATCTTCATAACGCCTTCTCTTTCCATGAAAGAGGTACAACACACAGACACACACATTCTTTTTGCCTAAGCATTTATATATGTAGCTTTTAACACGCTCAGTCTGTATTCTGGTTTCCAAGCTGCTGAATGCTAGATGAAAATGTTGGATTACTTGTTTCTTTTTAACAATTTTGAGGTTCTGTATTAACCAGCAATTATTTATTAAAATTCCCAGTAACATACAATTCAATATGGAAAAAAGTTGCAAATAAACTTTACAGCAAGAGTTTAAAAAAAGTGAACGGTCTCATCACATCACTCAATTCTAATTTATTTTCATCTGAAAGAACATAAGCAGCTCACCGTGTAGAGCAGTCAGGAAGAAGTGACAGTGAGCTCTGAATTTCCGCATTTAACGGTACATATTCTGATGCCAGAAGATACTGCCAGTAACACATAATAATGATAGCAAATGACAACAGTATCACCATCACTGTGCAGATGCAAAATACAGGCTAATCTATTGATTCAGTAGTTAACAGTAAGAACATTAGCTCATACGCGCTCTCATTCTTCATGCTCTGAGAAACAATCTCCTCCCAAAATAATCTGCCTTCCTCAGATGTTGTTGGACCCAAGGGAAAGTTGAGGAATTAAGAAAATTGTAATAAAGGAACCTGTGGATGAAGTCTTAATGAAATCACGTTTTCAGGGTTTTCCATTTGATTTTCACCACAGCCAAATGGCTGGGATCAGAATCTATGTTCAGTTGCCAAAGAGTCAGAAATCCTCTTTCCCCTCAGCTTGTGTAAGCTTTACTAGTGAGGGAAACCTGAGAGGATCATCACCACTACAGCATGGTTGCTAGGCACATTTCATCGATATTATTACAAACCACTGAGTCCATCCACAGAGGGCGAAGTGTATTTTGCATCTTGATTCTCCTTCAAGAATCTGCAGGTGTGCTCATTTTCACCAGTATTTTTGGCCCGCACTTCAAGACAGTCTGCTTCTTCTTACTCAATTCCCTGATATTCTCATCTCATCTCAACTGAGCTTCAAACCAGGGCAAGACTCGCACAGTCGATAGAAGGACCCTGGGGAGTGTTATAGAACAAAGAGTGCAGGTACACAGTTCTTTGAAAGTGAAGTCACAGGTAGAAAGGATGCTGAAGAAGGCTATCAGTATGCTTACTTTCAGTGAGAACACAGAGTGTAGGTGTTGGGGCGTCTTGTTACAGCTGTGCAAGATGTTGGTGAGGCCACATTTGAAGTACTGCATGCAGTTCTGAATATTCCCTCTATAGTAGGATAGCATTAGGCTAGAAAGAGTGCAGAAAATATTTACTAGGATGCTACCTGGACTGGAAGGTTTGAGTTGTGTTGTGATGCTGATTTACAGATAAAAATCAGCCAGAACACAAGGCTGCTTGTTAAAATGGTACCACGGACTCTTTCTACTTCATCTGTAAAGGTGAAGATAGATCAGACAGAGAATGGAGCCAGTCTAGAGAGGAACCTGGATCCATGAATGAGAATTTGATAATACCATATTTTTCTGAATACTCTATAAAAGTGTAACGAAACATCTAAGGCACTTCACAGCAACATTATATAGCCAAGTACAACACTGATCCTGGGGAAAGTTTCACTGGCCATAACAAGGGGGCTAATAAAATTCGAGGGAGCTAGGTCAGATCAGCTCCTCAGTCAAATCCTGGCATTGGGGCATTCAACCCATGGCAGGACCATCTTTAAACAGGCATCCTATCACAAGGAGGACAGGACAAATTTCAATATTTAAATGGCTCACTAATGGCCATTTTAAAGAAGATTGATATATTGACAACTGGAAATAAAACAGGCTAAATACAGATGCCTTCACAGCTCTAGCTGTGGTGAAGAGGGGGCAGTGCAAGTTGGGAGAGAATCAAAACAGGGAGCCATTGGGCAGGGATGGCAGACCCCTTGGTCCTAGCAATTATGTCAAAGGATATTCCCCTTCTTCGCTCCCCTTTCTAAAAAGGTTTAATCAGCCCACCTCATCCAAGGGCCCTGCATGCCTTAGTGGTGATCACGTCTCCTTAGTGGTGATGCTGCTGAGGCGCTACAGGTAAAATGGACTTGGAAGTCCTGTCACATTCTCCAATGCTTTTGAAAACCAGATTTAAGCCTTACACTGGGTGCTCAAATTCCAAGGTAAAGCTCTACCCACTAGGTCAGGTAACCAAAAGCATGGGCAAACAACTTAGGTTTGAAGGCATTAATTCAGGAGAGCAGGCAAAAAAGGGACAAGAGATGTCAGGAGCACATTCCAGAGCTTAGAACCCCAGAAAACTGAAGTCACAGCCCGGTGCTGCAGCAACTAAAACTGGAGATGCACAAGCAGCAGAATCGGATAAGCACAGATATCTCATACATGAAGAAGATTACAGAAACAAGAAGACATGAAAATACAGATGGAAAATAAGAACAAGAATGTTAAAATCACTAAAAAGTTGTGGGAGCCAGATTGACAAGGTAAGGTAACTAGTTTATTTCCTAATCCTTTTTTAATAGTAGTCACTTTGCGAGTTAGAATAGTGGGAACGGAGTTTAGGGCAGTGGAATGTTCCTCCTGCAGAATGTGGGAGGTAAGGGTCACCACTAGTGTCCCTGCTGACTCAGCGGGTTGTGAGTTCATGGAATGCCCTACCAGTAGCAGTGGTGAATTCTCCCTCTTTATGGTCATTTAAGCGGGCATTGGATAAGCATATGGAGGTTATTGGGCTAGTGTAGGTTAGGTAGACTTTGGTCGGCGCAACATCGAGGGCCGAAGGGCCTGTACTGCGCTGTATTTTTCTATGTTCTATGTTTTCTATGTTCTATGTTCTATGTTCTGACTACATCTGTGGGAAGTGCACCTCCTCGAAAACCGCATTTGGGAACTGGAGGTGGAGTTGGATGAACTTGGGATCATTCGGGAGGCAAAGCGGGTTATTGACAGGTCTTAGAGAGGTAGTCGCTCCCCAGATAAAAGAAAAAGACAGATGGGTGACAGTTAGGGGACAGAAAGGGAACCGGCAGACAGTGCAGGGATCCCCTGTGGCCATTACCCTCAACAATAAGGATACCATTTTGGATGCTGTTGGAGGGGATGACTTACCAGGGGAAAGCAGTGGGCCACCTGCTGCTCAGAAGGGATGGGGGAAAGAGGAGCAGAGTAGTAGTCATTGGGGACTCGATACTTAGGGGGACAAATAGGAGGTTCTGTGGGGATGAAAGAGACTCACGGTTGGTATGTTGCCTCCCGGATGCCAGGGTCCATGATGTCTCTGATCGTGTTTTTGGGATCCTTCGGGGGGAGGGAGAGCAGCTCCCAGTCGTGGTTCACACTAGCAAAACAACATAGGTCAGAGGAGAGATGGGGACTTGGGGCAGAAATTCAGGGAGCTAGGATGGAAGCTTAGAGCTACGACAATCAGAGTTGTTTTCTCTGGTTTGCTGCCCGTGCCCCGTGCTAGTGAGGTGAGGAATAGGGAGAGAAAGGAGTTGAACACGTGGCTACAGGGATGGTGCAGGAGGGAGGGTTTCAGGTTTTTGGATAATTGGAGCTCTTTCTGGGGTAGGTGGGACCTCTACAAGCAGGATGGTCTTCATCTAAACCAGAGGGGTACCAATATCCTGAGTGGGAAATTCGCTAAGGCTATTAAGGTGGATTTAAACTAATGCAGCAGGGGGATGGGAACCAAAATTGTAGGATAGGTACAGAAGAGGATGAGAGTAGGGAGTTCCAAAATCACGTATCTGACACTGGCAAGTGAGAACCTGGATTGAAGTGTGTGCACTTCAACATGAGGAGCATCCGAAATAAAGTGGGCGAACTGGCAGCATGGATTGGTACCTGGGACTTCGAGGTTGTGGCCAATACGGAGACATGGTTAGAGCAGGGACAGGAATGGCTGTTGCAGGTTCCAGGATTCAGATGTTTCAGTAAGAACAGAGAAGATGGTAAAAGAGGGGGAGGTGTGGCATTGCTGATCAGGGACAACATTACAGTTGTAGAAAGAATGTCTGGGGACTCATTAACTGAGGTAGGATGGGCTGAGGTTAGAAACAGGAAAGGAGAAGTCACCATGCTGGGAGTTTTCTATAGGCCTCCAAATAGTCCCAGAGATGTAGAGGAAAGGATAGCAAAGATGATTCTCAATAGGAGTGAGAGAGGCAGGGTAGTTGTCATGGGGAACTTCAACTTTCCAAATATTGACTGGGATCACTACAATGAGTACTATAGATGGATCAGTTTTGCATCTAGACTAGAAGAGATTGAGGTTTACAAGGAAGAGGGATTAGAAATACTGCAGAGTATGAAAATAGACAAGTCCCCTGGGCCGGATGGGATCTATCCTAGGATCCTCTGGGAGCAAGAGAAAAGATTGCCGAGCCTTTGGCATTGATCTTCAAATCAACATTGTCTACAGGAATAGTGCCTGAGGACTGGAGGATAGCAAATGTGGTTCCCTTGTTCAAAAGGGTAGGAGAGATAACCCTGGTAATTACAAACCAGTGAGTCTCACTTCAGTTGTTGGTAAAGTGTTGGAAAAGGTTATAAGAGATAGGATTTATAATCATCTAGAAAAGAATAATCTGATCAGGGACAGTCAGCACGGTTTTGTGAAGAGTAGGTCATGCCTAACAAATCTTGTTGACTTTTTTGACAAAGTGACCAAACAGGTCAATGAGAGTAAACCAGTTGATGTGGTGTACATGGATTTCAGAAAGGCATTCGATAAGGTCCCCCACAGTAGGCTATTATACAAAATGCGGAGGAATGGCATTGTGGGAGACATAGCAGTTTGGATCAGTAATTGGCTTGCTGAAAGAAAACAGAGGATTGTAGTTGATGGGACATGTTCATCTTGGTGTCCAGTTACTAGCAGCATATTGCAAGGGTCGGTGTTAGGTCCACTGCTGTTCGTCATTTTTATAAATGACCTGGATGAGGGCATGAGGGCTCAGAAGGGGGTGTTAGTAAATTTGCGGACGACACTAAGGTTGGTGGAATTGTGGATAGTGACAAAGGATGTAGTAGGTTGCAGAGAGACATAGATAGGATGTAGAGCTGGGCTGAGGAGTGGCAAATGGAGTTTAATGTGGACAAGTGTGAGGCAATACACATTGGATGGAGTAATCGGAATGCAAAGTACTGGGCTAATGGTAAGAATCTTGTGAGTGCAGATGAGCAGAGAGATCTTGGTGTCCATGTCCACAGATCCCTGAAAGTTGCCACCCAGATTGACAGGGTTGTTAAGAAGGCATACAGTGTTTTGGCCTTTATTAATAGAGGGACTGAGTTCCGGAACCAGGAGGTTATGCTGCAGCTGTACAAAGCTCTGGTATGACCACACTTGGAGTATTGTGTATAGTCCTGGTCACCGCATTATAAGGATGTGAAAGTTTTGGAAAGGGTGCAGAGGAGATTTATTAGGGTGTTGCCTGGTATGGAAGGAATGTCTTATGAGGAAAGGCTGAGGGCCTTGAGGCTGTTCTCATTAGAGAGAAGAAGGTTGAAAGGTGACTTAGAGACATACAAGATAAATAGAGGGTTAGATAAGGTGGACAGGGAGAGCCTTTTTCCAAGTATGGGAACGGCAAACACGAGGGGACACAACTTTAAAGTGAGGGGAGATAGATATAAGACAATGTCAGAGGTAGTTTCTTTACTTAGAGAGTTGTAAGGGTATGGAATGCTTTGCCTGCAACGGTAGTAGATTCGCCAAGTTTAAGTGCATTTAAGTCATCATTGGACAGGCATATGGACATACACGGAATAGTGTAGGTGGGATGGGCTTCAGATTAGTATGACAGGGCGGCACAACGTTGAGGGCCGAAGGTCCTGTACTGCGCTGTTATGTTCTATGTTCTAAAGGTGCTGGATCAGGAGATAAAGTAAGTCAGCGAGGAAATGGTGAGAGGATAGGCGAATAGAGCTTGCTAACCAAACTGGAAATAATTTTTAAGTTGAGGCACTGCCTAAAGAAAAGCCACATAATGTCAATGATAACGAGATGGAGAGTCTGAGAAAGAAGGAAGCATGCATCAGATGCAGCATATTAAAAACAGGGAAGTTCTTCAAAAGTATACAGATTGTAAGTCATTGCTGAAACAATAAGTTAAAAGGAGAAAATGGGGCCACAAAATATATTCGCTAGACAGGATTAAGGAAAACCCTAAGGCAGTTCAAAAGAATATCAAGAGTAAGAGGATTACCAGGGGAAGAGTGGAGTCTAATAGAAGCAAAGAGGCAACCTCTGCATAAAACCAGAGGATATGGATGAGGTCTTAACTGAATATTTCTCACTTGTGTTTAAGGATTTCAGTTGGGATGGTGAGGTTCCAAAGCGTTAAGATTAATGAGGTGGGGGCATTAACAGGTATAAATCCCCCAACTCTGATGGGATGTATCCCAAGCTGCTATGGGAGGCAAGAAAGGCGATTACTGCGGCCCTGGCAGAGATATTTAATACTTTGCTGGTGACAGGTGAAGTACCAGATGACTTGAGATAGCTAATGAGGTTCTTTTGTTCAATAAGAGCAGCATTTAATTGATGGACCAGTTAATTACAGGCTAGTTAGTCTGATGTCAGAGGTAGAGAAACTATTGGGAAAAATTCTGAAGGACTAGGGTGTAGGTTTGCTCGCTGAGCTGTCGGTTTGATATCCAGACGTTTCGTTACCTGGCTAGGTAACATCATCAGTGGCGACCCCCAAGTGAAGCGAAGCTGTTGTCCCCTGCTTTCTATTTATATCTTTCTCCTGGATGGGGTTCCTGGGGTTTGTGGTGATGTCATTTCCTGTTCGTTTTCTGAGGGGTTGATAGATGGCATCTAGATCTATACGTTTGTTTATGGCGATGTGGTTAGAGTACCAGGCGTCTGGGAATTCTCTGGCATGTCTTTGCTTAGCCTGTCCCAGGATAGATGTGTTGTCCCAATCGAAATGGTGTTTTTTTTTCATCCGTGTGTAGGGTTACAAGGGAGAGAGGGTCATGTCTTTTTGTGGCTAGCTGGTGTTCGTGTATCCTGGTGGCTAACTTTCTTCCTGTTTGCCCTACGTAGTGTTTGTGGCAGTCCTTGCATGGAATTTTGTAGATGATGTTGGTTTTGTCCATGGGATGTACTGGGCCTTTTAAGTTTGTTAGTTTTTGTTTGAGAGTGTTGGTGGGCTTGTGTGCTACTAGGATTCCGAGGGGTCTTCGTAGTCTGGCTGTCATTTCTGAAACTTCTTTGATGTATGGTAAGGTGGTTAAGGTTTCTGGCTGTGTTTGGTCTGCTTGTCGTGGTTTGTTCTTGAGGAATCTGCACACTATTATTTGAGTATCCGTTCTTCTTGAATACGTTGTATGGGTGGTTTTCCTCTGTTTTGCGTATTTTGTCTGTGCTGCAGTGTGTAGTGGCTCGTTGGAATAGTGTTCTGATACAGCTTTGTTTGTGTGTGTTGGGATGGTTGCTGGTGTAGTTAAGTATTTGGTCAGTGTTTGTCGGTTTTCTGTATATGCAGGTTTGTAGTTCTCCGTTGTCCTTTCTTTCGACTGTGACATCCAGGATTTTTGGTAATCCGTAGAATCGTGGGGTGTTGGTCCCATCGGGTTTCATTTTCTGGAATTCCATCTTGTTTAATTGTCCAGAATTGTGTAATTAAACAAGATGGAATTCCAGAAAATGAAACCCGACACGATTCTATGGACTACTAAAAATCCATAAACCAGGAGCCCCCCCTCAGACCCATAGTCTCACTACCTGGAACACCAACTTACAGACTGGCCAAAGAACTACACGCAAAACTGAAATACCTAGTTGAAGAGTCAGAGCACTCCAGCCACTCCACCCAGGAATTCCTAAAAATCATCAAAAACACTAAAATAGAGGAAGACAAAGCAATGATCTCATTCGACGTAACAGTACTTCAAGAAGGGCTCATGCCCGAAACGTCGATTCTCCTGCTCTTTGGATGCTGCCTGACCTGCTGCACTTTTCCAGCAACACATTTTCAGCTCTAAACACTAAACAGCCCATGGGATGCAAGGGAAGTTAGCACATTGGGTCCAAACTTGGCTTGCACACAGGAAGAAAAGGATGGTGGTCAAGGCATGTTACTGTGATTGGAAGCCTGTGACCAGATGTGTAGGACAGGGATTGGTGCTGAGAATTTAATCCTGAAAGTGTGAGGTGATGCATTTTGGGAGGTCAAATAAGGAAGGATATATACAATGAATAGTAGTTCTCTAATGAGAACTGAAGAACAAAGGAACCTTACTGTAAAATGTATGAATGTTGAAACATAGGTCGACAGGGTGGTAAAGAAAGTATACAAGATGCTTGCTTTCATTAGCTAGGGCATAGAATGTAGGCGAAAGAAAATCTTGTTACAACTTAATAGAACTTTGGTTAAGTCACAGGTGGAATACTGTGTACAGTTCTGGTCTCCACACTAAAATGAGGACATGCTTGAACTGGCGAAGGTACAGAAGAAATTCACCAGGATGCTGCCTGAGATGAATGGCTCAGTTATGAGAAGAGACTGGATAGACTGGATTTTCTTTCCTTGGAACAGAGAAGGTTGGAGGGAAATCTGATTGAGACATAGAAAATCATAAGAGGCATAACAAAGTGGAATGTGAGAACCTTTTCCCAATGGCAGATGTATCTAAGACCAAAGGGCACAGGTTTAAGGGTGAAGAGTGAATGGTTTTCAGGGGATCGGAGAAAGAACATTTTCACACAAGAGGGTGGTAAAAATATGGAAAGTACTTCTTGAGATGATAACAGAGGCAGGTATTTTCACAACAATTGAGAACGATTTGTATAAGCACTTTAAATGTCAGGGCATAGTGGACTATTTATTAAGAGCCGGTAAAGTGAATTAGTGCAGTCTGGTCTTTGTTGATTGGCACAGACAAGATGTTCTGACAAGTCTGTTTCTATGCTGTATGACGCTGTGGCAAATCGTGACAGATTTGAGAGTGTTTGGCAAGAGTTAGTACACAAACAGCAGCGTTTTGGATATCTCAAGTTGACAGAAGGCAGAATATGAGAGAACAGCCAGGAATGCATTGCAATATTCAAGTCTGTGTCATCTGTGAACATCTTGATCATACCGCCTATATTTAAATACAATTCATTCATTTATACTACATACAGCAAGGGCCCCAGAACCTAGCTGTATGGAAACAGACCATTAATCACAGAGACCATCAAGCATTACCTTCTGCTTCCTGCCTCATTGCCAATTTTGGAACCTCATCAACACTCCCGGTCACCTCACAAAACATTTCATCGAATCTGTCAAACATGACTATCCTTTTCCAAATCCAACCTAACCATTATACGTTATTCCATGTCCTTCCAAGTGCAGATTTGTTTTGTCCTTTGGAAAATTTTCTCATAAACATCTCCATCACCAAGGTTAGACTGACTGACCTGTAATTTCCTAGTCAATTTGTGTCCTCCCCCTTTTAGTAATGGGACAGCAGTAGCAGATGTCTGGAGCCTCACCTGTGGGCAGACAGAGCTTGAAAATTACAGCTTCACTTGCCTCCTTCAACAGCCTGAATTACATCTCATCCAGATCTTCAGATTTTGTCCACGTTGATGAACAAGAAATCCGCTGGTACTTCCTATCTATGTTCATCTCTTTGAATATTTTACAATCCTCCTCCCTGTGTCACACTTGTCCAGTGTGAAAAATGACAGAAAATGTTCATTGAGAGCTGCGCCCATATCTTCTGAGGTCCGCACATGGATTACCTCTATGATCCCTAATGGGCCTCAGTCTTTCCCCAGTTATTGCCCTGCTCTTTATATATTTAAAAAGCCTGTCAAGACTTTTTTTATGCACTGTCTTTGTATTTGTAATTTCCTTTTTAAAGATTCACTGCACATTTTATATTTTTCTTGGGTCTTTGCTACATTGAGCCCTCAATATCTGCCATAAGATTCTCTTTTTTGCCTTAAATCTGACCATTATGTCCCTTGATATGTGGTGTTTTCTATTGGACCCACCATTTGTCTGTCCATGAACATATTTGTCCTATTTACGCTGCTTCCTCCTTGAATACCTCCCAGTTCACTGATAAAGTTTTATCTGCCAGTAGTTGTTCTTAGTCTACTTGGGCCAAATTGTGTCTTCCCTCAATAAAATTTAGAACTTTTATGCCTGACCGATCCATGTTCTTTTCCATATCTACCTTAAATCCAACTGAGCTCTGGTTACTATCTCCAAAACGTTTCCCAAAATTCTGACACATCTTCAATAATGCCTAGGGTCATTATTAGTTCTGAAACTGACTCCTGCCTTGTTGGGCTTTCCAAGTACTGACTGAAAAAGGTTTCTTCAATGCAATTTTAGAATTTTGTTCCCTCACTTCTCGCACATTAAAGTGGGCTTGTCATGGACTTGTTTGCAACACTATCTGGTCATCTGCCTTATACCTTTCTCAATTTTCTTTTCCATGCTTCCTTGTGCCCTCAAGGAGCTCATTTAACAAAGAAACCCACTCCACCTCCTTTGACCGGTTCCTCTCAAGACTGGAGGGTGGTCAGAGATTCGATGGTAATTTACAGGAATAGAGGAGTGCAAGTTTGTTATTCTGAAGAGTGGTACCCAAGATTAGAGAACCATTAACAAGATAAATTAATCATGGAGACAGGAACTCAAGTTAGATGGTCACTATCTCAGTTAATATTGGAGTCATTAAAATCCCCTACCATTACTGCCTTATTTCATAAATTTGTTCCCGTATCTCGCGATGCCACCAAGGTGGCCAACAGTCTGACTCACCTTCATACTGTTATGAGAGACTAATGTAATGGGTGGCTACAGATTCAATGTGATCATACTGAAGAAAACAGCTTTCATCTTCCTAACATTTGGATGGGAAAAACTTTTCATCAGTATTTAAAATTATTGGAAAAGAGGTTGCTGCAAGTTTGAGCTGTTTTTGTCAGCAAACATGCGGGATCAAGTGCTGGAGGAGGATGGTGTGAACAAAGACCACAGAATGGCAGTTTACCTTTGCCAAATCACAAAGGAACACAAAGAAGCATTTCAGTAGGGTGTCGCGGGCTGAGGTTCGATTGGAGAGATTCACCTAGAGTTCCATGAAAGATGAACTCCAATTCAGAAAGCAAGAGCAAGGACTCTGAAATGGAAAGGTTGATAAGAGATTGGTGGCAATTTACAGGAATGGAACAGTGCAAGGTTTGAAGAGTGGAGAACAAAAATAAATTGAGGGGAGAGTGACACCATAATCCATGATTAGAGAACCATGAACAAAATAGGCTAACCATGGAGAATGAAACTCAGGTTGGATGAGCATCAATCTTAAGGGGAACAGGTCAAGGGAGGTGGAGGTGAGCAACTAGTTGGCAAAAGGAAACATGGAAAAGGAAATACATAAAGATAAAAAGTAGATGATCAGATAGTTCGAATTGTTTTTGCAAACAAGTCCATGAGCTCATCACATTTGCTCTTGAAGGGGAGAATGGAAGGAAGTGGAGAGAGGTTTAAAAATTTGTCAGTACTTACCCGAAAAAGAAATTCTTCATTCCATTTTGGATTTAAAGTCTGTAAAAGATAATTGTACCATCAGTTTTATTTCTGGATTTGTATAAAGATAACAAACCTCAAAACTTTGGACAATTCTGTACCAACTTTGGCAATTGGGCCTTCTTTTTAGAATAACTACAATAAGACAGAAACCTGTTTGGACAGTGATTTTCCTGGCTTTTTTAAAGTTTGTAAAATGAAGTCACTTGATTTGAAAAACCATAATGTTTGAAAATTGCACAGGTAAAATATGGTCTTCAGCATAACAAAGTTAGACAAAGAATACACTGAAAGGCATGAATCAATGCAGTTGTCCCTCCATTGGCAGTCTCCAAAAGGCCTATCAAGATACTTGTGTTGGATTTTATGAGCAGCAATTCCAATAATAATTCATAGTGGCTAGATTCTGTCTTGATGGAGACGGTCATCAACATTTTTGTGGCTCATGTTCTACTTGTTACGTGTTGTCCAATCCTGGATGTTGTTGAGATTTTATTGCACATGGACTGCTTCAGTATCTGAGAAGTTGTAAACAGTATTAAACATTGAGCAATTATCAATAAGCATTTCAGCTTCTGACCTTACAATGGAAGGAAAGATATAATGAAGCAGCTGAAGAGAGGTTGAGCTGAGATTATAATGCCAAGGAACTCCTGCAGCAATGTCCTGGAAATAATCTGACTGACTTCCAGCAACCACACCATCTTCCTTTACATTAGGTATGACAATAACTAAGTGGTGAGCTGTTTCTGATTCACACTTCAGCTTTGCTCTAGTTCCTTGATGCCACACTTGGTCATATGGGGCCATGACGTCTCGAGCAGTCATTCTCACTTCACTTCAAGTGCAGCTCTTAGAATCGAGTCATACAATACAACTCATTCATGCCAACCAGGTTTCCTGAACTGAACCAGCCTCATTTGCCTGCGTTTGGTCCATGTCTCTCTAAACCTTTCCTATCCATGTATCCTGAAGAAGGGCTTATGCCTGAAACGTCGAATCTCCTGCTCCTTGGATGCTGCCTGACCTGCTGCGCTTTTCCAACAACACATTTTCAGTATCCGTGTATCCATCCAAATGTCTTTTAAATGTTGTAATTGTACTTGCCTCTACCATTTCCTCTCTCAGCTCATCCCACGCACTACCCTCTCTGTGGAAAAGTGGTCTCTCAGGCCCTTTTAAGATCTTTCCCCTCTTACCTTAGATTTATACCCTCAAGTTTTTGACTCCCCTATCCTGGGAAAATACCTTAATTATTCACCTTATGTTTGTCTCTCAATTTTATAATGGTCACCCTTCAGCTTTCAACACTCTAGGGAAAGAAGTGCCTGTCTATTAAGCATCTCCAATCTTGATAACATCCTTGAAAATCTTTTCTGCACCCTTTCCTATAGCAGGGTGATAAGAGTTAGACACATTACTCTAAAAGTGGCCTCACTAATATCTTGTACAGTCGTTACATGACGTCCTAACTCCTGTACTCAATGCTTTGACCAATGAAGGCAAGCATGCATGTTTGGATTAACAACAGAATGAGCCAACAAGCCTTGGTGTAACCTAAAATTGAGCAATGATGAGTATTTATTCCTTCCTAGGTGCACTGACATTGATACTTTCCATCACTTTGCTGTTGATTGAGCATAGACTGAAGAAGGCTTCAGAACAGAGGGATTTAGGAGTATTGTCCATGAATCACCAAAAGCTCGCATCTAAGTTCAGCAGGAAAGCAATTTTGACCTTTATTTCAGAGACAATGTATCATAAAAGTAGGGAGGTTTTGTCAAAACTGTACAAGGTACTAGTGAAACAACAGTTGGAATACAGGTAAAGAGTTTTGGGCTTCTTATCAGAGAAACAATATACTGGCATTGAAGGCATTCCAAGAATGGTTCGCTTAGCAGATAGCAGGTATGGAAGAACTATCTTACACACAGAGGTTGAGTAGATTTGGTCCATATTCATTGGAATAGAAAGGAGTGAGAATCAACCTTAATGGAACATATAAGATTCTTATATATAATTATCATATTTATAATTATAATAATTATAATAATTCTTATATATAATTATATATAATTATGCCCGAAACATCAACACTCCTGTGCCTTGGATGCTGCCTGACCTGCTGTGCTTTTCCAGCACCACACTTTTTGACTCAGGAAACAGGATTGGTTAACTAACAGGAACCAAAGAGTGGAAATAAAGGAGTGCTTTTCTGATTGGCAATCGGTGACTAGTGGGATGCCTCAGGGATTAATGTTGGGACTACAATTATTCACAATTTACATAGATGATTTGGAGTTGGGGACATTTGGTGTGTCTAAGTTTGCACATGACTCAAGATAAGTGGCACAGCAAAGTGTGCAGAGGACTGTGAAACTATACAGAGGGACATAGATAGTTTAAGTGACTGGGCAAAGGTCTGGCAGATGGAGCACAATATTAGTAAATGTGAAGTCATCTATTTTGGTCGGAATAAAGTAAAAAGGTAGAAAGAATTGCAGCATGCTGCTGTGTAGAGGGACCTGGGTGTCCTTATGCATTGATCACAGAAGGCAGGTCTGCAGGTGCAACATGTAATTAAAAAGGCAAATGGAATTTTGTCTTTCATTGCTAAATAGATGGAGTTTAAAAGCAGGGAGGTTATATTGCAGCTGTATAGGGTACTGGTGAGGCCACACCTGGAGTACAGAGTATAATTTTGGCCTCTTTACTTGAGAAAGGATATACTGGCACTAGAGAGGGTGCAAAGGAGGTTCATTAGGTTGATTTCTGAGTTAAGAGGTTTGACTTATGACGACAGACCGAGCAGACTGGGATTATATTCATTGGAATATAGAAAAATGAGGGGGGGAATCCTATAGAAACATATAAAATTATGAAGGAAATTGATAAGACAGAAGTAGAGAGGATGTTTCCAGTAGCAGGTGAAATTAGGAAAGAGGACATAGTTTCAAAATTAGGAGGAGCAGATTTAGGACTGAATTGAGAAGGAACTTCTTCACCCAGAGAGTTGGAATTCACTGCCCAGTGAAGGGATTGAGACTTCCTCATTCACTGTTTTTAAAGCTAAGATAAATACGCTTTGAATAGTAAAGGAATTAAGGGTTCTGGTGAGAGGCCGGGTAAGTGGAGTTGGGGCCATAAAAAGATCAGCCATGAGCATACTGAATGATAGAGCTGGCTCGAAAAGCCAGGTGGCCTTCTCCTACCCCGAGCTCTTGTGTTCTTATGTATGTTTAACATCATCTTTCCTGTAGTAGGGAGACCAGAATTGAACACAGTATTTCAAAACTGGCCTTATCCATGTCCTATACAGCTGCAGCATGACCTCCCAACTCATATTTAATGCACTGACCAATAAAGGCAAGCGCACCGATTGCCTCCTTCACTATCAGGTCTACCTGCGACTCCACTTTGAAGGAACTGTGAATTTGCACTCCAAAGTCTCTTTGTTCAGCAACACTCCCTCGGACCTTACCATTAACTGTATAAGTCCTGCCCTGATTTGCCCAACCAAAATGCAGCACTTCACATTTATCTAAATTAAACTTCATCTGCCATTCCTTGGCACATTTACTCATCTGATCAAGATCCTTTTGTACTTGGAGGTAACATTCTTCGCTGGCTTGACAGACTGAATAGCCTACTTTTGCTCCAATGTCTTGTGGCTACTAATTGACTAGGTAGGATTTATAACAGTCTTATCAATACTGTCAGCCACAGATGCATTAGCATATCAACTGAAGAGGATAAGGTTAAGGAATTTTTCCAACTTGTTGATTCTCTCGTCACCTGCCTCAAACCTTGTCAAGCAGCTTTGTCCTTTAGCACTGAGCTAGCTCAGTCAGTTATGATGTTATTGAGCCATTCTTCAACATTGAAATCAATGCTCTTGATACCTTCACTGCATTATCCAATTATTGTCCAACAAAAAGAAATACTCTTAAGCTGAGGGAATGGGAAAGGATTTGAACCTGACAATGTTTGATCCGATGCAATGAGACCTAACAGGGTCTGAAGTGGAGGTCAAGGATTCCAAGGACAACTCTTTGCTGACCATAGACATCTATGTTTTGGAGATTCCGGTGTTGGACTGGGGCGTACAAAGTTAAAAATCACACCACACCAGGTTATAGTTCAACAGGTTTAATTGGAAGCACACTAGCTTTCAGAGTGACGCTCCTTCATCAGATGGCACCTGACGAAGGAGCGTCACTCCGAAAGCTAGTGTGCTTCCAATGAAACCCGTTGGACTATAACCTGGTGTGGTGTGATTTTTAACCATAGACATCTATGCCACGATCTCTAGTTTATTTGTTCTACTAGTGAGACAGAACATACCTAGAAACAGTAATTGTAGTGTCTGGGATGTTCATATTAACCAAATCCGATCTTACAGATCATACTGCTTGCTTCTTGGTGTCTAGTCTTAGTAACTACCTCCTTAATTTTGGCCGAAGCCTGCAAACATTTGGAGGTCAACAGAATCAGTGACAGGGTAGTGCATGTTGTTGTTGTTTCTAGTTTTGAGGTTAATGTTAGATGGTTCACCCAGTTTTGTTTGTTGCAATGGTTTACTTAGTCATTTCAAAAGGCAATGAAGAGTCAACCACTGAAAAAGCTGGAAAAAGCCCAGAATTCTCGATGTTTGTTTCAGATTTTCCAGCATTCACAGTATTTTGCTTTTATTAGAAGAGTCAATCACACTGCTATTTTCTGGAATCATATATCAGCCAGATCAGATAAATATGACAGAATCCTGTTCATAGAGGACATTACAGAGTTTTTAAAACTGCATTTTAATTTTAATTTTGTAAACTGAATGCAAACTTCATGGCTATCATGGAGTGTGTATCTGTGACTGTGAGACTGGCAGTTTCATGTAAAGGATGTACAGGGAGGTGGCCTCCACAGGCAACAAATGAATAAGTGACCAGAGAAACTGGATGAGGGAGGTCATGCAGGAATGTCCTATGGCCATTCCTCCATAAAATAAATATACTGCTTTAGATACTGTTTGGGGAATGGTATCTCGGAGGAATGTATCATCAGCCAAACGCCACAGTTGGCTCTGCTGCACGGAAGTTGACAAAGAGGTGTGGAAATGCTATAGTAATAAGAGATCAAATACTAAGAGGAAAAGGTGGATGATTATGTGGGTGTAAATGAGACTCTGGGATGGCATGTTACCTCCCAAGTATTGGGCTCATGTTGTCTCAGAGCAGCTATAGGATATTCTGAATTGGAAGGTTGAACAGTCAGTGGTTGTAATGCACTATGATATAGGTAAGATACAGGATGATATTCTCAAGCATATCGGGAGTTAGAAAGCAAATTTTAAAAATGGGATCTCAAATAACAGTGATCTCTGGTGCCACATGCTGGTCACAGTAGAAACAGGATACATCAGATGAATGCACAGAGAGATGGTGTTAAAACGAGAGGTTTTCAGACTCCTCAGGCATTGCGATCAGCTCAGAGAGATGCCACCAGTACAAGCAGCTTCAGTTGTACCTGGTTAAGACCAGAACCGACATCTCAGGGGATACTTTTGAGTGTGCACTCAGGGAAGGTTTAGACTATAATAACAGGGGAAAGTGAACTGTATAGGGAGAGTGGTAATACAGAAATAAGGACAAAAACAAAAGACAGAATGGAAAGTAAGAAAGGTGAAAGGCAGAGAATTCAAGGACCAGAATCAAGCAGGGCCACAGTGAACAAGACTAAGAGCATCACAAAGACAAGCCTTAACATCTTCTAACTTCATGTGCAGAGAATTCACAATAAAATGGATAAATTAGTTCCACAAATACTTCTAAATGAGAATGATATAGTGGAAATACCAGAGATGTGGTTGCAAGGTGACCAGGAATGGAGACTGAATATTCAGGGATTTTCAGTTTTCAGAAAAGACAAACAAAAGAGGTGGTGGAGTAGCACTGCGATGAAAAAAAGGTAATTGACATGACTGTAAGGAAGGATATTACCTCTGGTGAAGTAGAATCTATATGGGTTGGTCTTAGAAACACCAAGGGACAGTAAACAATAGTAGGGGTTATATATGGACGCACAAATTGTAGTAACAGTACTGGGGAAGGCATTAAAATGGAAATGAGTGATACAATAAAGGTACAGCAATAATTATGGGCAACCTTTAATCTGCATGTAGATAGGGAAATCAAATCAGTAGCAATACCTTAGAGGAGAAATTCTTGAAGTGTATACACAATAGTTTTAGGAATCAATATGTTGAGGGACCAATTAGAGAAAAGGCATCCTTGACTGGGTATTGTGCAACAAGGAGGGAATAACTAATAGAGTTGTGTGTAGGTCCCTAGGGAAGAGTGACTATAGTAGGATAGAATTTTTCATTAAGATGTCGAGTGACAGGTTTTTTCTGAGACTAGGGTCCTGAACTTAAATAAAGGAAATTACGATGGTATGAGGCATGACTAGTTACAATAAACTGGGGATCATTATTAAAGGGATGATAGCAGATAGGTAATATCAAACATTTAAAGAATGCATAGAAGTTAATCATCCCAGTTTTGATAAAAAGTTAATGGGAAAGATGGTCAGACCATGACTAACAAGTGAAATTAAGGATGGTATTAAATCAAAGAATGATACGGAAAAAAAGTGGCCAAAATAAAAGCAACAGATCTAATCATTGGAACAGTTCAATTCCAGCAAAGAGAGACAAGGAGACTGATTAAGAGGGAAAAATTGAAATATTAGAGCAAGCTTGCAGGGAAAATCTCTTATAAGCTTTTATTATTTATTTTGCGAAATGAAAAATGGTTAGTGAAAACAAGTAGAGATCCTCAGGGAATATTTAGTAGTGAATAAAAAGATGGCAAACAATTAAATACATGCCTCAGTTCCATCTTCACAAAGGAAGATACAAATAACATCAAAATTAATGGGAGAACACATGGCACATTGAGATGAAGGAACAGAAAGAAATTAATATCAGAAGGAAAATGCTGTTGGGAAAAGGCAGGTAAATCCCCACAGCCTGATAAGCTTAATCTAATTCTTCAGGAAATGGCCCCAGAAATAGTAGATATACTAGGGGTGGTCTTCCAAAATTCTACTGGCTCTAGAACAGTTCCTATGGATTGGAAAGTAGTTAACCTAACCCCACTATTTAAGAAGGGAAGCAGAGAGAAAACACCAAATCAGAGACTGCTTGGCTTGACATGGGTAGTGGAAAAAATGCTGGAATATTTTGAGGATGAAACTATTAGAGTTGAATGGAAAGGACATGTGGTTTACTGGATTTTTCAAAAGGCTTTCAATGCAAAATTAAAACACATAGGATTGAAGGTCGCGTACTGAAATGCATAGAGAACTGATCAGCAGATAGCAAACAAAATGCAGGATCAGACAGGTGTTTTTCTGAGTAGCAGACAGGGACTAGTGGAGTACTTCAGGGATCACTGAGTGGACCCCAGCTAGTCACAAGATAGATAGTTTAGATTAGCAAAGTACAGGTCATATCTCCAAGTTTGCAGATGACAAAGAGCTGGATGGAAGCATTCACTGTGAGGATGCAGAGAAGCTGCAGTGCAATTTGTACAAATTAGGTAAGCGAGCAAACACATAGCAAACGCAGTACAAAATGGATAAATGTAAGTTTATCCCTTGTGTTAGCACAAACAGGCAGGCAGCTTATTATTGACACATGGGGACAACAATGTCCTCATCCGGCAATCACTGAAGGCAAGGATGTCGGTGCAGCAGGCAGTGAAGGCAGCAAATGGTACAGTGGTCTTCATTATGAAAGAATTCAAGTACAGGAATTGTTCTCTTGCTTCAACTGTACAGGGCATTAGTAAGACCACAACTACAATAAACAACAGGCAAAATATGAGAATTGGCTTAACTGTACCAAAATGCTTAACCAAATAATATACATGTTATCTACTATTAATCAACTGTTCCAATACAGTAACATCCCATAAACATATACTTGACAAAGGAAAATTCAGTAAATTGATAGTCTCACACGCTTTTCGCTGCAATAGCGAGGGCAATAAAAGCTTCCACACCCAGCTTCAGGACCCCAGCAACTGCAGAAAGCCAAAACCAGAAATCCTAGTTCTGTGGCAGCTCGACCCCACCTGTACAGGCTGCTTCGATTAAGTTCCAACTTTTTAAAAAAAAACCAAGACCTCACAAGCCGTTTACTTTATTGGATTGGAACAGTCTGCTCAACACCTCTGTCTCAACCTTTGTTCATAAATAAAGGACAAAATACACCTCGTGGAATGAGCTGGTAATCTGCTCCATTAAGAGGATAGTTAGGTCATGAGGTGACTGATTGTAATGGGATGGGATGGAAGAAGAAAACAAGGGCTCAAGAAGGGTAAGCAAGGCAATTAAATGCTGTGGAATTTCAAAAATAATGTGTGGGTTTCAGTTTGAGAGACCTTATATGTAAATTGTGTAAAGCTGAAATCAAACAGCATACATTTTAAAAAGGACAAAAATGAGAGCAAGTGTCTCACTAAACATGATTAGATTTAGGAAGAAGATATCTTCAACGGAAATTTTCCAAAACATTATGGTGCATGCAAACAAAACCTCGAATAGTCATGCATATGCACATTTTGATTATGAGAATGTTTGAACACAAGTAGAGAAGATAGGGAAAAAAAAACTCCTGCCTATTTTTGACAGATTTAAATGAATGTCAAAAGTGCCTTCCATCTTTGGATTCTGCTAATTTTCACAGCATTAGGATCTATATGAGGCCACTGTCAACAACTATTAGGTTGCAGATTTCCTTAAAATAATCTACCTTAAGCAGAGAAAAATTTAGGTTTGTTGGTAACAGCATGAAACGCACATGGCAAGCTGTCCCTTACACTGAAGAGGCCACATCTGTGAGCATTTGTACTGGCAGTTTTGCCAGCTCGGTTAGAGGGAAGAATCTCCAGTTCATTCTCCACCGATCAAGTTAGTTTTCGAGTCAGGAGTTTCCTGGTGGGAAAGGTGAAGGCAAAAAGCAAGCCTTGGGAGCTAAGAATTACTTTAGATTGATCCCTTGATAACAAAGTGCCCAGTGAAGATTACAGTCATAATGTTAGATTTTTGGACACCATGATAAGTTAATTGGAGTAAAGTTTTGTCTATTCTTTCAAAATTAATTTGTTGGTTACTGTAAACATCTTACAACTTGAAATCTTGTCACATGGCCCACTCTGTCAGATGCTGGAAACTTTATTTTCCAAATTTTCTACTTTTATCGATCTCTGCAGAGAGTGCACAGGGAGTCTACAGGAACAAGTCTTAGTACTCCGAGCACAAGTTAAAACAAAACAGAAGCTTACCTTTTTGATAGTTTTAGTCTGAATCAAAGCAAGTTCTCGGTTCTCATCAGCTACATACAAGGACAATTTCACGTAAGGGTCACTGAAAAAGTGAAAAATACCACATTAACTGTAATGTATTAGCTTCACTTCTCTTTGTATGCCTTTATTTTCAGTTACTCCTTGATATAAGCACTACCTGACTAGTAGAGAAACCAGGTTACCTGCTTACTGGCTCTTCAGTGAAATCTATTCTCAAAGCAGAAGTGTACTGGTTCAGTTTTCCCTGCTCTACATTCAATCGTATGGCCAAATTTGGGAAACCTCATATCCACCCTATATGTGAACACAACAGGCATAACACTGAAAGAGAGAAAATAATGGCTGTTCACTAGAGAGATATTAAGTATCCTGTCTGAAACAAAATGAGTTCCGCTAATTTAAAACATATCAAATTTGCTTCTTGCATGTATTACAATAGGGAAAAATAAAAAGTACAAAGTGAATGTTATGTTGGAATAACTTAATGTGTGGTTGCAACGTACTTCAGTTTCCAATGAATATTAAATATTCATATAAATACACCCAAAATGTGCTACTAATTAGGCACCTCACCACCTCTATGCAGTTTAGATTCATTCATGATTAATTAATGAATAAAACAATCCCATAGGGAGCCATACAAATTAGACATGATACACATTCTATCCTGCAATGAGACAAATAAGCTGCCCAGAACTAGGAAAGCAGGTGATATTACAAATTCTTCATCCAAATTAAATTGATCTCGGCCATAACAGCCTCAGACAAAACAGCAAGAGTAGAACATTCAGCACGTTACGTATGCTACCCCCATTCAATGAGACCTACATATCTGAGAAGGGGGTAGTTGTAGAAGGGGTAGTGGCAGGATGTAGTGAATCTATCAGAAGGTGAAACAAAGGGATCAGTTAAAGCTTGTCTGCTTTAACACAAGGAATGTCAGAAATAAGAGTGATGAACTTACAGCATGGATCAGTATGTGGGACTATGATGTTGTGGCTATAATGAGACGTGGGTTTCACAGGGGGAGAAATGGTTGCTACATGTTCCAGGGTTTAGAACATTCAAAAAGAACAAGGAGGGTGGAAAAGAGATGGTGGTGCAGCATTGCTAATCAGAGAGTGCATCACAGCTACAGAAACTGAAGTTGTTGAGGAAGGTTTGTCTACTGAGTAGTATGGGTCGAAGTAAGGAACAGCAAGGGAGCAGCCACCTCATTCAGGTTTTCTACAGACCCTCTAATAGCAGTGGAGAAATTGAAGAACTGATAGGCTGGCAGACTTTGGAAAAATGTAGATGTAGCAGGGTTGTTGTTAAGGGTGACTTCAACTTTCCCAATATCGACTGGAACCTTCTTAGGGCAGATGGTTTGGATGGAGCCATTTTTGTCAGGTGTCAGGAGAATATTGTAGAAGAGAAAAATGAGGTACGAGATATTAGACTAATAAGGATTGAGGCTAGTTACAAAGGAGTGAAAGTAGACAAGTCCCCTGGGCCAGATGGGAGGTATCTGAGGATTCTCTGGGAAGCTAGGGAGGAGATAGCAGAGCCTTTGACTTTGATATTTGAGTCATCATTGTCTACAAGTTAAGTATCTGAGGACTGGAAGATTGCAAATGTTGTACCCTTGTTCAAGAAGGGTAGTAGAGATGACCCAGGTAATTATAGACCAGTGACGTTTACTTCTGTTGTAGGAATGGTTTGGGAAGGGATTATAAAAGATGAGGTTTATAATCATCTAGCAAGCAACAATTTGATTTCAGAGAGTCAACATGGTTTCATCAAGGGCAGGTCATGTCTCACAAATCTCTGAGTTTTTTGAGGAGGTGACAAGCATGTAGATGAAGGTAGGGCTGTTGACATGGTATACATGGAATTCAGTAAAGACTTTGATAAGGTTCAACATGGTAGGCTGTTGGAGAAAATGCAGAAACATGGGATTGAGGGTAATCTAGCAGTTTGGATTAGAAACTGGCATTCTGAAAGAAAGCAGCGAGTGGTGGTTGATAGAAAATATTCAGCCTGGTGTCCGGTTACTAGTGGCGTGGCACAAGGATTTGTTTTGGGACCCCTGCTGTTTGTCATTTTTATAAATGACTTAGACGCAGGCATATATTGGTGGATTAGTAAATCTGCACATGGACACTAATGTCGGTGGAGTAGTGTACAGTGTAGAAGAATGTTGCAGATGGCAGGGGTACTTGGATAAACTGCAGAATTGGGCTGAGAGGTGGCAAATGGAGCTCAATGCAGCTAAATGTGAGGTGATGCGCTTTGGGAAGAATAACAGGAAGGCAGAGTACTGGGTCAACGGAAAGATTCTTGATAGTGTGTATATGCAAAGGGATCTTGGAGTCCATGTACATAGATCCCTGAAAATTGCCACCCAGGCTGTTAAGAAGGCATAAAGTGTGGTCGGTTTCATTTGTAGAGGGATTGAGATCCGGAGCCGCAATATTATGCTGCAACTATACACAACGCTAGTGCGGCCACATTAGGAATATTGTGTACAGTTCTGGTCACTATATTTCGGGAAGGATGTGGAAGCATTGGAAAAGGTGCAGAGGAGATTTACAACGATGTTGCCTGGCTTGGAGGGAAAGTCTTATGACGAAAGGCTGAGAGACGTGGGTATATTCTTATTGGAAAGAAGAAGGCTAAAAGGGGATTTGATAGAGACATGAAAGATGATCAGAGGATTAGATAGGGTAGACAGTGAAAGTCTTTTTCCTAGGATGATGACGTCAGCTTGTACGAGGGGCATAGCTACAAATTGAGGGGTGACAGATTTAAGACAAATGTCAGAGGCAGGTTCTTTACTCAGAGAGTGGTAAGGGCGTGGAATGTCCTGCCTGCCAATGTAGTTAACTCAGCCACATTAGGGAGATTTAAACAATCCTTGCATGAGCACATGGATGCTCTATGATGGGATCGTGGAGGGGACCAAGCTGAGAATAGTTTACAGGTCAACGCAACAGAGAGGCCAAAGGGCCTGTTCTGTGCTGTATTATTCTATGTTAGGGGTGTTCAGGAGGGTTTCCTTACTCAGGCCGACAAGGGGAGAGGTCATTTTGGATTTGGTGCTCAGCCATGAGCCAGGACAGGTGTCAGATCTCGCGGTGAGAGAACGCTTTGGTGACAGTGACCACAACTGCCTCACATTTATCATAGCCATGGAGAGGGAAAGAAACAGTTACCAAGGGAAGATATTTAATTGGGGAAAAGGAAGCTATGATGCTATCAGACAGGAGTTGGGAAATACAGACTAGGAATAATTATTCCACAGGAAGGGCACAGCAGGCATGTGGAAACTGTTTAAGGAGCATTTGTTGCAAGTGATGCACAAATTTGTCCCTCTGAGACAGGTAAGAAGGGGTAAGATTAAGGAGTCTTGGATGAGAAGAACAGAGGAGTTTCTCGTCAAAAGGAAGAAAGCAGCATAAGTAAGGTGGAGGTAGCAAGGATCTAGCACAGCTTCAGAGGATTACAGGCTTGCTAGAAAGGAGCTCAGACATGGACTGAGGAGAGCCAAGGGGGGGCTCGAGAAAGGCTTGGCAGGAAGGATTAGGGAGAACCCAAAGGCATTTTACTCATTCATGAGAAACATGAGGAATACGAGCATGGTCAAGGTGAAGTTAGGGTCAATCAGGGATAGCATAGGGAACTTGTGTGTGGAGTCTGAGCAGATAGGGGAAGACCTAAATGAGTTTTTTGCTTTAGTTTTCAGAAAGGAAAAGAACCTTGTTGTGAATGAAAACTTTGAGGAACTGAGATGCAAGCTTGACCAGATCTAGTGGGCGGCACGGTGGCACAGTGGTTAGCACTGCTGCCTCACAGCGCCTGTAGACCCGGGTTCAATTCCCGACTCAGGCGACTGACTGTGTGGAGTTTGCACGTTCTCCCCGTGTCTGCGTGGGTTTCCTCCGGGTGCTCCGGTTTCCTCCCACAGTCACAAAGATGTGCGGGTCAGGTGAATTGGCCAAGCTAAATTGCCCGTAGTGTTAGGTAAGGGGTAAATGTAGGGGTATGGGTGGGTTGCGCTTCGGCGGGTCGGTGTGGACTTGTTGGGCCGAAGGGCCTGTTTCCACACTGTAAGTCTAATCTAATCAAAAAGATTGATGAAGTTGATGTATTGGAAATTTGGGAAAACATTAAGATTGATAGGTCCCCAGGGCCAGACCCAATTTAACCCAGGCTGCTCCAGGAAGCAAGGAAGGAAGTGCTAAGCTGCTGGCGAGGATATTTGCCTCCTCACTCTCCACGGGAGTCTTACCGGAGAATTGGAAGGAGGCGAATGTTGTTCCTCTGTTCAAGAAAGGTAAAATGGAAATCCCTGGCAATTACAAACCAGTCAGTGGTCAGCAAGGTTTTGGAAAGAATTCTGAGGGATAGGATTTATGACTATTTGGAAAAGCATAGGGTGATTAAAGGCAGTCAGCATGGCTTTGTGAGGGGCAGGTCATGCCTAACTAACCTTATTGTGTTATTTGAGGAGGTGACAAGACAGGTCGACTAAGGTTGAGCAGTGGATGTGGTGTATATGGACTTCAGCAAGGCATTTGATAAGGCTCCCCATTGGAGGCTCATTCAGAAAATCAGGAGGTAGGGGATACAGGAAGATTTGGCTGTCTGGATTCAGAATCGGTTGGCTGACAGAAGGCAGAGAGTGGTTGTAGATGGAAAATATTCTGCCTGGAGGTCAGTGTTGAGTGGGGTCCCGCATGGTTCTTTTCTTGGGCCTCTGCTCTTTGTAGTTTTTATAAATGATTTGGATGAGGAGGTTGAGGGGTGGGTTCGTAAATTTGCTGATGACACAAAGGTTGGAGGTGCCGTTGATAGTATCAAGGGCTATTGCAGGCTTCAGTACGACAGACAGGATGCAGAGCTGGGCTGAGAAATGACAGATGGCGTTCAACCTAGATAAATGCAAAGTAATGCATTTTGGAAGGTCGAACTTGAATGCTGAATATTGGGTCAAAGACAGGATTTTTGGCAGTGTGGAGGTAAGTGCATAGATCTTGGTGTGTAAGTGCATAGATCCCTCAAATAGGGATAGGGTTGTTAAGAAAGCATATGGTGTTTTGGCTTTTATTAACAGGGGGATCGAGTTTAAGAGCTGCGAGGTTTTGCTACAGCTCTACAAGTTCTTGGTGAGATCACAGTTGGAATATTGTGTCCAATTCTGGTCACCCTATTATAGGAAAGATACAGAGACTTTGGAGAGGGTGCAAAGAAGGTTTACTAGGATGCTTCCTGGACTGGAGGGATTGCCTTATGAAGAAAGGTTGACCAGGCTCAGACTTTCCTTTCTGGAGAGAAGGAAGAAGAGAGGTGACCTGATCGAGGTATATAAGGTAATAAGAGGCATGGAGAGAGTCAATAGCCAGAGACTTTTCCCCAGGGCAGGATTGACTGGCACAAGGGGTCATAGGTTTAAAAGATATTAGGAGAAAGGGGAATAGGGGACATCAGAGGTAGGTTCTTTACGCAGAGAGTTGTGAATGCATGGAATGTGTTTCCAGCGGTGGTGGTGGAAGCAGTCAATAGGGACATTTAAGCGACTGCTGGACATGCACATGGACAGCAGTGAGTTGAGGGGTGCGTAGGTTAAGTTACTTTATTTTAAATTAGGATTAATCCTTGGCACAACATTGTGGGCTGAAGGGCCTATTCTGAGCTGTACTTTTCTCTGTTCGATGAGACCATGGATAACCAGATCATCCGAAAATCAAATTTCCTATCTTTAGTCTATAACGCTCAATTTCCTTCCTGTTTTAAAATATGTCTATCTCAGGCTTGAATATACTTAACGGCTCAGCCTACAAGTGCCTCTTGGTAAAGAATTCCATGGATTCATGAAATTCGTCCTCATCTGAGTTTTATGGATGACCCATCATTCTGAGATATGCTCTCTATGATCATAGATGCTCCTATAAGATGAAAATAACCTCTCTGCATCAAACCATTCCGGCCCTCTCGACTTGTATACTTCAATGCAGTTGTCTCTCATTCTTTTAAACTCCAATGAATATCAGCTTCACCTACTTGGCCTCTCTCCCAGTACCTCCATTAATGAGGTCAGCCTGGTGAATCTTCTCTGCATTGCTACCAATGCCAGTATATCTTTCCTGAGAGAGGTGGGTTTGGTATCCAGGTGTGATCTAACTCGTGCCTTGTACAATGTCACGAGACTTCCTATTTTTATACTCCATTCCCTTTTAAATAAAGTCTAACATTCCTATTGCCGTCCTATTACCTGAACTTGTATGGTAGCTTTTCGTAATTTATGAATGAAAACTTTTAAATCCCTCGATACTGGAGCATTCTGCAGTGTTTTCTTACTTAAATAAGATTCAGCTGCTCTACTTTTCCTGCCTAAGTGCATAATCTCATATTTTCGCAGATAATATTCCATCTGCCATGTTTTGGGCACACTCACTTAACTGGTCTGTAATTCCTCTATATGCTTTGCATCAACTTCACTACTTGCCTTCCCACCTATTGTGTTATTTGCAAATTTTGTTATGGTATATTCACTTTCCTCATCCAAGTCATGAATACATATTGCTAATAATTATAGTCTCAGCACTGATCCTAGTGATTTTCCACTAGTTACAAAGTTGCCATCTTGAAAATATCCCCCTTCCACAACTCTCAGTCTATTAGGTGGCCAAGTTTCTAACCTCATTAATATACTACCTTCAACACCATGGGCTCTTGTTTATTAAGAAGCTTAACATGTGGTATTTTATCATAGGTCTTCCAGAAATTCAAATCAATTACATTCACAGCTTCCTCTTTATTTATCTTGCTTGCTACCTTCTAAAACAATTCCAATAAATTTGTCAAGTATGATATCCCCTTCATGAACTGTGCTAAGTCTGCTTTATTAAGCATTTCTCTTTGCTGCGCTGTTATAAATTTACAATAGACTCTTAACATTTTCCCAATAACCAATGTTAAATTAATTTGTCTTTTTTTTGTCACCTTCCCTTCTTGGAACACTGGCACTTTTCCAATTCTCCACTATTTTTCCAGAATCAAAGGCCCTTGTAGTATTACCATCCGTGCATCCACTATTTCTGAGGCTTTATTCTTCACCTATCTGATCCAGGGGACTTATGGGTCTCCTCCCTGGTACGTTTTCTCTAGAGATGGCTATTCTATTTATTTCCTCTCTCCTCTCCCTTGATTATGTAATATTTCTGGGATGTCATTAATGTCTTCCACTATGGAAATTGATGAAAAGCACTTATTCAACTCCTCTGCTATTTCATTGTTCTACATTATTTCCCCAGCTCTGTTCACTGTGGGGTTATGTTACCTTTGGCCTCTCTCTTCCTTTAAATTTAAAGAAGTTCTTGCCATCCATCTTGATATTATTTGCAAGTTTACTCTTAAATTTCATTTTCTGCATTTTTTTGTTGGCATCCTGTTTTGTTGGTTTTTAAATGTCTCCAGTCCTCTGGAGTACACTAATATTTGCTTAATTATATGTGTTTATTTCAATGTAATGCTTCCATTAACTTCCTTGGTTAACCATGATTGGCTTCTCCACTTTCTGGGACCCTTCTTCCTCACAAGGATAGCTCTTTGCTGTCAGCCATGAACTATTTTCTCAAAAGGTCTACAATTGTTGTTCAACTATCTTTCCTGCCAAATTCCTTTCCCAATTCAATCCATTCTTTTATAACTACATTTAAGATTAGCATAGCTATGCCAATATGTTGGAATGAAGAGAAAATCATCATCATCATCATCTCAGGGACCGTGGACATTGAAGACCATGGAGAAGAAAATATCAATTACAGCACATTTTAATCCACTGACCACTACAATGAAACATAACCCAACTCTGTTGCTCATTTGTATCAACGTGATCAGAACTGACCATCACTGAATATCTTACTATTCCCCAATTCACTCATTTCAAAACATTTGACCTCAGGGGGTCCTTGTCCACTCGCATCCAGTACTCATGTTAGTCTTCAACCAACTCAAGCCATCACTGTATCAACCTCTAAGAATCCCTCTGGCTCAAAATCTCCAGTAATCCTCTCTTTTTTTAATGTAACTCTGGTTCTAATCACCTCTTACAAGTTTACCTTAAGCTTGTATGTTGGTTTACATTGGTGATGTGTCCATGAAGTGCCTTGGAATTTTATGTTAAATAACTTCAATAGAATGTATGCCTCCATAGCCACTGAGAGCAAACCAGACTAACACCAGTGCACTGGCTCAAACTGCCTCCATCCATAAACTGCACAAGTCAAACCCTTCAGAGTGTGTGTGTGTGTGTGTGTGTGTGTGTGTGTGTGTGTGTGTGCGCCCGCGTGTGTGCGCCCGCGTGTGTGCGCCCGCACGAGAGGGGGGGTGGGAATCATACTGCTGCAATCATACATTTAGAACAGTGCACCCTGACTTTTGTTGCTTGTGTTTGTGCATAGCTATGGTCAAATACGAACCTCATTTTGCATAAGAGAAAAAAAAGGCTATCAGATATAACACCGAACAGAATCATACAGAAAAAAAAATTAGAAACAATCAATAGAGAAATAGAAAATATTCATGAAACATCCAGGATATGTATCAGAAACTTTCACTCTCTAAATTCTGTGCCCAGAAGACTCACCTTCTAATCTTGCAATCCTTTTCTCATAAACTGCTGTCCATGTAATTTCCCTTCCTGATCCCTATTATTCCTTATTATTTCGTTGGTGCCTCCATCCAAATTAAATCCATTGTTATGACATTTCTAGTCAAAATCTTCACCATTTAATACTTCTGCCTGCAAACTACCCTCCCCTTCTCCAACCTCACTTTCTTCTCCAAAATACAGCTTATTCAGAGATCCAGAGCCATCTTTTTTGCAACTTTGGCTGCTATGTTTCCTGTATGTCAGTAAGCATTTCATCGAAATTAAGAACACTGTGACACTTTGCTTAAGTACATGTTATTCTCTCATGTTCATCAGAATGTAGTTCATCATTGATTGAGTTGATCATATTTACAGGTGAGTGGTGATGGAGAGTTTAGAGAATGGCAATAGCTGAGTAAAACCTAGGTTTGTTCCTAGTTTTGGCATTGCTGGCAATAATAGTGTAGCTGAGAATATTGAAGTAAAATGTAATAAAACAAATTAAAATTCAATTTCCTGATATTTCATTTATAACAATAATAGCTTATATTTATAAAGCACCATTAACATAATGAAACCTTTCGACTTGTGTCACAGGGGTGCAATAGTATTAAAGTGCAACATCAGCAACTAGGGAGTTTTAGGACAAGGCAAGGTCAAAAAAGTAGGTTACAATGAGGTTCTTAAAGGAGGTGAGTGACGTAAAGAGACAGCGACACGTTGGCTGGGAATCCCAGAGTTTAGGGCCAAGTCAACTCTGCAGGTAGATCGTTTAAATAACATTTGGATTAGTACATGAATAAGAAATGTTTGGAGGGATATGGGCCAAGAGCAGACAGGTGGGACGAGTTTAGTTTGGGGTTGTGGTCGGCATGGACTGATTAGATTAGATTACTTAGTGTGGAAACAGGCGCTTCAGCCCAACAAGTCCACACTAACCCGCCGAAGCGCACCCACCTAGACCTATTCCCCTACATTTACCCCTGCACTTAACACTACGAGCAATTTAGAATGACCAATTCACCTAAACTGCACTTTTTTTTTGGACTGTGGGAGGAAACCCACGCAGACACTAGGAGAATGTGCAAACTCCACACAGTCAGTCACTTGAGGCGGGAATTGAAACCGGGTCTCTGGCGCTGTGAGACAGCAGTGCTAACCACTGTGCCACCGTGCCACCCACTGGTTGGACCAAAGGGTCTGTTTCTGTGCGGTATGGCTCTATAACTAACTCCCTATAACTGAAACCTAAGCCTTTCAAACTGGATTTTATTTCTGTCATAGCAAATTTGGCATTTAACAGTTAGAAATTACACATTACATCACTTCCCATACTTCTCTACCTGCTTGCAGCCTGAAACATCCTATCCTAATAGCCCTTCTTTTAACCAGCTGAACATGACTGCTCTTATCTAGTCATAGACAGGGTAACAAAACACTTCTGCTTACACTCCTGCAATATCAAGTATCTATCTTTGACTCCCTCTCAATTTTCATCCATATGCTGTCCTTCAACAATATCATTGGAAAAAGTGCCATAATCCTCATGAACACCGACACTCAGATCAGTCTCATAACCATTCCTCTCAAATGGTCTACAGCCTATGATTCATTATGCAACACTTTCAACATCCAGCACTGAGAGGATAAAGTCACAGCGTCGTTGACCCCAGCCACAAATTCTATTCCTTATTCACTAATTTCATACCTCTCCCTGACCATTGTCAAAAGATGAGTCAAAGTTAAAAACCTGTGTCCTCAATAATCTATGCTGAGCTTCAGACCTGATATCTTCATTATGCTGATGAAGGGCTTTTGCCCAAAACATCAATTTTCCTGCTCCTCAGATGCTGCATGACCTGCTGTGCTTTTCCAGCACACTCTAATCTAATCCCCACAGGGTTCCAGTTCAGCAATATCTTCAAGTAAGAGGTCATTTTAGTTTGCAAATTCCTGCACCATGCACATATTCCCAGATATTGTACACTCATCCGACCAACATGTCTGTGTTTCATCCATTTTCATTATGAGCATCATTCACTTGGTCCTAATCATGTAAATTTTCCCCTAAGCCTCCTTGACTTTATTTCTCTTCCCCCTCTTCCTGGACTTACTATGGCAATTCATTCACTGCTGCCTCCTCAGCTTGCCCCACACTTGCCTCTCAAACAATGTACAACAAATTCCATCTTGAATGTAGACAGATGCCTACTGTCCATTGAGAGCTTATGGCTAAATAGTTGTGAAGTCTCCTGGTGACATTTAACTACATTAAATATATTATACAAAAGTCAAAGCAATTACTGAAGAATGCAATCAGAAATTGCACAAGCTAATCCCCAATGTTTCACCTACCTAGTTAATTGCAAAGTTTTAAGTTTCAAATCACAAGTAGCTGAAGGCAATTAATTCTGAACAGATGACATTATATTTTACAGTCTGAGCAGAAATTTTCATAGCTGTATTCATTGAAATATTACTTCCTTGCCAATTAAATTATGTTGTGTTGATAGTTGTAGCTACACATCACAAACTTGACGAGAAGTACTACAAACCCCTAATTGGTCTTTTTTTTAAATAAAAATACTTGTTCAGGTTAAGATTATTTGCATCATTATAAAGGCTAAATGTATAATAAATTCAGTTCTGGAGAACATTTTACTTTCATGTTTAGTTAACTATTTCTGAGAACAATTTATCATCTTCAATGAATGAGTTTTTAATAGAAATTAAATCTCAAAAGTGGTGAAGAAATAGTTCAGTTTTATTCATGAACTGGTTAACCAGTTACATTGTTAAGTTTTAATGACCATTTGCTCATAGCAGTTTTGAGTTTCAAAACTAAGGGAGACAGGTTTCCCAGTACAAAATAAATAGTTAATTTTTTATAAAACCATACCTTTACTAACTATCACTGGTTATTTCCTTATCATACTGTTTAGCTTTCGCACATACATTTCAAGGCAAATTACATATGCAAATGTTAACATATTTAATGGTCTCAAATCTCAGATGCACGTCATGTGGTTGGGCAATGTGACAGGTTGCACATTTATTCCATTATCTAAATGGGTTAGTCTGCAATTTCTGGCTGGGTTTTAATACAATAGGATCCTCAGTCATGCGGTATCATGTAGGAGACGCACAAGTCAGAGGACTTCCTTGTGTCTGTTTCTGAGGTTGGCAAAGATAGCCATCTCTTTCATCAGTTAGTACGTGTCTGAATGGCCTTGGAGAAAGAACACATAGCACTCTTGGATCTTCGATGCAAGATGTGGTGCCGCATTTTTCCTGATAATATTAGAAAATTCAAGATTTCCACAACCCATTGTTTAATACAATAAAGCACGAATCGCCTAGCCAACAGCAGGGGGAGTTCTGCATCAGACACAAAACAGATAAGCCTGCCTTTGCATGTGTTACGTGCTCCTGTGGGAAAACTCAATGACACACGAAAGCAGCACACAAGCAATACTGCCCTCAAAAGATAGAACCATCCTTCCCGAGCCCCACAGAAGATGCATTTCTCCATAGCTGTAGGGAAAGGATTTCTAAAACAAAAGACAGCATTAAAGAATGAGTAAGACAAAAGATTTTCACAAAGATTTGTGAGACTTGGTCCATCATGAAGCTTAAATATGCAGATCTGCTCCTTGCGAATCCAAATGTTTTGCAATCTATAATCCTTTCTGCCAAGCAATTGGCTTCCTCAGATATATGCAGGTCCTTGGACTCCTCCATCGGCAGAACATAACAACACGACGGCTGGAGAAGGAGCGCCTCATCTTCCGCCTGGGAACCCTCCAACCACAAGGGATGAACTCAGATTTCTCCAGTTTCCTCATTTCCCCTCCCCCCACCATGTCTCAGAAGTGTGAAGGAATACTCCCCACTTGCTACATGGGGGCAGCTCCATCAACACTCAAGAAGCTTGACACCATCCTGGACATAGCAGCCTGCTTGATTGGCACCACATCCACAAGCATTCACTCCCTCCATCACTGACCCTCAGTAGCAGCAGTGTGTACTATCTACAAGATGCACTCCAGAAATTCACGAAAGATTCTTAGATAGCACCTACCAAACCCATGACCACTTCCATCTAGAAGGACAAAGGCAGAAGGTACTTAGGAACACCACCACCTGCAAGTTCCCTTCCAAGCCACTCAACACCCTGACTTAGAAACATACCATCAATTCCTTCACAGTCATTGGGTCAAAGTCCTGGAATTCCCTCCCGACCGGTATTGTGAGTCAACCCACAGCAAGTAGACTGCAGCGATTCAAGGAGGCAGCTCACCACCATCTTCTCAATGGCAAATAGGGATGGGCCATCAGTGCTGGCTAACCAGTGATGCCCAGTCCCACACATGAAAAAAAAATCCTCTGGCTGGGATGATCAGACTCCCGCAATCACAGATTTTTTTTTAATTTCAGGTATGGGTCTAACCACCAGAAAGAGCTTTCACTGATCCACTTTCACTACAGTTTTGGGTTTTATTACTATTGCTGTCAATCAAATGCTTTTTAATGTCAAGCTCACTCCACCTTCAGAATTCAAATTGTCCTCTTTCTTTTCCCAGCCAAGGCCACAAGGCCATCACCAAGATTTGATTTGATTTGATGTGATGTGATGAGGAAGCAATAGCCTCATGGTATTATCAGCTGGTCTGATAATCCAGAGACCGAGGTAATGCTCTGGGGACATGGATTCAAATCCTGCCATGGCAGATGGTGTAATTTGATAAATTACAATAAAAATCTGGAAGTAAGAGTCTACTGATCTCCATGAATTGCCGATTGTTGGAAAAAATCCATCTAGCTCACTAATGTCCTTTAGGGAAGGAAACTGCCTTCCTTGCCTGGTCTGGCCAACATGTGACACTAGACCAACAGCAATGTGGGTGACTCTTAACTGCCCGCTGGACAATCAGAAATGGGAAATAAATGCAACAATGCCCTCATTCCATGAATGAATCGAGAAAAAAAAAATCTGTCACGTGTACCAAGGTACAGTGAAACATTTTGTCTGCAGGCAGGTCAGGCTAACCAAGTTCATACAGGTCATAAGGTGTGTAAAAAAAAACTTGGTCAGAGTGAGGCACGTGACATTGCATAGGAAATGTGCGAGGCAAGAACATTAACAAGTTCGACATTATTTGAAGTTAGTCTCCATTCATCAGTCTAATAACACCAGGGAAGAAGCTGTTCCTGTACCTGCTAGTGCATTAGTTCAAGCCTTCTGCCTGATGGAAGTGGTTGTAGGAGAGCATTAATGGAGAAGGATGATGTTGGTCTGATGATGACGATGTTGGCAGCCTTTCCACGGCAACGAGAGGTGTACATGAAGTCCATGGATGGGATGTCGGCACCCGGACAGTATGGTCTCAATGGTGCATCTGTAGAAGTTGGTGAGGGTCCTTATGGACATGCCGAATTTCCTGAGCTGACTGAGAAAGAAGAGGCCCTGATGTGCCTACTTGACTGTTGTATCTATATGGGAAGTCCAGGACAGGTCGTTGGTTATCATCAGTCCTAGGAACATAACATTCTCAACCTTGGTAGATGGGGGCGTGTTCTCCTCCTTTCCTTATGAAGTCAATGATCGGTTCTTTCATTTTCCTGATATTGAGAGATTGTTCTCATTGCACCACATCAAGCCCACTACCTCCTTTCTGTATTCTGACTCATCATTGTTTGATATTGTTTTACCATGGTGGTGTCAACATCAAATTTATAGATTAAATTAGACTAGATTCCCCACAGTGTGGAAACAGGCCCTTCGGCCCAACAAGTTCACACTGTCTCTCTGAAGAGTAACGCACCCAGACCCATTTCCCTCCGACTAATACACCGAACACGATGGGCAATTTTAGCATGGCCAATTCACCTGACCTGCACATCTTTGAATTGTGGGAGGAAACCAGAGCACCCGGAGGAAACGCAGACACGGGGAGAATGTGCAAACTCCACACAGACAGTCGCCCGAGGCTGGAATCGAATCTGAGACCCTGGTGCCGTGAAGCAGCAGTGCTAACCACTGGGCCACTGTGCCACCCATGGCTTTTGTTCAGAATCTAGCTACATAGTAGTGTGTGTACAGGAAATCCAGTAGCGGGCTAAGTACGCACCCCTTGGGGGTTCCAGTGATGAGTGTCATTGTGCAGTTGACCATCTTCACTGATTGCAGTCTGTTGGTCAGGAAGCTGAAGATCTAGCTGCAGAGGGCGGAGACGAGAGCTAGGTCTCAGAGCTTAGTGATCAGCCTGAAGGGGCTAATGGTGTTGAAGGTGGAGCTGAGTCAATCAGCAGGAGTCTGACAAAGGTATTTTTTCTGCCCACCAGTGTAGAACACCTAATAGTGCAGCTGTCTCCACCTTGTTTGCAAATTGTTTACTGTGTGTTGTCTACTTTGCAACAGTGACTCCAGTTGAAAAAATACTTCATTGTCTGTAAAGATATGTGTGAAAACCTGAGATCGTTATCACAATCAAAGTTACCTTGATTTGAACTGTCCTTACACTTATACTTCAGTTGTATCAAAAAGACAGGAAGTATCAAAGTAGTGAGTGACATAAGGCAATTGTATGTAACAAAAGAAACTGAAGTTCTGCATATTCAAAATTTAAAAATCAAGTTAAGAAATGTGGGTCGAGAGGGCAATTCATCCTCTGAAGAATGACGAGATAATGACATGAAAGTAACATCTATCTATTAACTCTCTAGCTACAAGTTTATTCCAACATCATACCACAATAATGCAGTCATCGAGTCAAAAGATATACAGCACAGAAACAGACCCTTCGGTCCAACTTGTTCATGCAGACCAGATAACCTAACCTAATCTAATCCCATTTATCAGAACTTAGCCGATATCCCTCCAAACCCTTCCTATTCATATACCCATCCATATGTCTTTTAAATGCTGTAACTGTACCAGCCTCCATCACTTCCTCTGGCAGCACATTCCACACACACTCTGTGTGAAAAAGTTGCCCCTTATCTTTCCCCTCTCATCCTAAACTTACAGCTCTAGCTCTGGACTCCCCCACCACAGGGAAAAGATCTTGTCTATTTATCCTATCCATGTTCCTCATGATTTACAAACCTCTATAACGTCACCCCTCAGCCTCCAACACTCCAGGGATAACAATCCTAGCCTATTCAACCTCTCACTGTAGCCCAAATCCTCCAACCCTGGCAAAATCCTTTGACATTTTTTCTGGACCCTTTCAAGTTTCACCACATCCTTCTGATAGGAAGGAGACTAGAATTGCACACAATGTTCCAACAGTGGCCTAACCAATGTCCTGTACAGCTGCAATATGACCTCCCAACTCCTGTAATCAATACACTGAGCAATAAAAAGCATACCAAACACCTCCTTCACTATCCTATCTACCTGCGACTTTCTACTTTCAAGGAGCTAAGAACCTGCACTCCAAGGTCTCTTTGTTCAGCAAAAAATGAGGTCTGCAGATGCTGGAGATCACAGCTGAAAATGTGTTGCTGCTTAAAGCACAGCAGGTCAGGCAGCATCCAAGCAATAGGAAATTCGACGTTTCGGGCATAAGCCCTGATGAAGGGCTTATGCCCGAAATGTCGAATTTCCTATTGCTTGGATGCTGCCTGACCTGCTGTGCTTTAAGCAGCAACACATTTTCAGCTCTTTGTTCAGCAACTCTCCCTATAATTAAGGTGCATAAGTTCTGCTCTGATTAGTTTTCTCAAAATGGAGAATCTCGCATTTATCTAAATTAAACTCCATCTGCCACTCCTCAGCCCATTGGCCCATCTGATCAAGATCCCATCGTAATCTGAGGTAACCTTCTTCGCTGTCCATTAAACTTACAATTTTAGTGTCATCTGCAAACTTACTAGTTATACCTCTTATACTCACATCCAAATTATTTATTTAAAAGACAAAAGATAGTGGACCCAGCACCGATCCTTATGGCACTCCACTGGTCACAGGCCTTCAGCCTGAAACACAACCCTCCCCCACCACCCTCTGTCTTATACCATCGAACCAGTTCTGTATCCAAATGGATAGTTCTCCCTGTATTCCATGAGATCTAACCTTGCTAACCTGTCTCTCATGGGGAACCTTGTCAAATGCCTTACTGGAGTCCAGATAGATCACGTCCACCACTCTGCCCTCATCAATCCTCTTTGTTGCTTGTTCAAAAAACTCAATCCAAGTTCATAAGACATGATTTTCCACGCACAAAACCATGTTGACAATCCCTAATCAGACCTTGCCTTTCCAAATACATGTAAATCCTGTCCTTCAGGATTTCATCCAACAACTTGCCCACGACCGATGTCAGGCTCACCGGTCTATAGTTCCCTGGCTTTTCCTTATCACCTTTCTTAAATAGTGCCACCACATTAGCCAGTCTTCTGGCACCTCACCGCAACTATTGATGATACAAATATCTCAGCAAGGGACTCTGCAATCACTTCCGAGCATCCCACAGAGTTCCAGGGTACACCTGATCAAGTCCTAAAGATTTGTCTACATTTATGAATTTCAAGACATCCAGCACCACCTTCTCTGTAATATGGACATTTTTCAAGATGTCACCCATCTACTCCCCCACCTTCCATATCTTCCATGTCCTTCTCCACAGTAAACGCTGATACAAAATACTTGTCTAGTATCTCCCCCATTTCCTGCAGCTCCACATAAAGGCTGCCTTGCTGATCTTTGAGGGGCCCGATTCTCTCCCTCGTTATCCTTTTGTCCTTAATATATTTGTAAAAACACTTTGGATTCTCCTTAATTCTATTTGCCAAAGCTATCTCATGTTCCCTTTCTGTCCTCCTGATTTCCCTCTTAAGTATATTCCTACTGTCTTTATACTCTTCTATGGATTCATTCTGGTAAAAAATGAGGTCTGCAGATGCTGGAGATCAGAGCTGAAAATGTGTTGCTGGTTAAAGCACAGCAGGGTAGGCGGAGATCAGAGCTATGGATTCATTCTATCTATCCTGTCTATTCCTGACATATACTTCCTTCTTTTTCTCAACCAAACCCTCAATTTCTCGAGTCAGCCAGCATTCTCTACACCTACCAACCTTTTCTTTCAGCCTAACAGGAATGTACTGTCTCTGGACTCTTTTTATTTTATCTTTGAAGGCTTCCCATTTTCCAGCCGTCCCTTTACCTGCGAACATCTACTCCCAATCAGCTTGTCAAAGATCTTAGATTAGAATGGTGCTAGAAAAGCACAGCAGTTCAGGCAGCATCCGAGGAGCTGGAAAAATCGATGCTTCGGGCAAAAGCCCTTCATCAGGAATAGGGGCAGGGTGCCTGCAGGGTGGAGAGATAAATGAGAGGAGGGTGGGGGTGGGGAGAAAGTAGCATAGAGTACAATAGGTGCAGGGCAGAGGAAATGACTTGGGAGTTGCAGTGGGAGAGGGACTCCCTGAGATGATAGCCCAATACCATCAAAATTAGCTTGCCTCCAGTTTAGAACTTCAACTTTTAGATGCAGTCTATCCTTTTCCATCACTATTTTGAAACTAATAGAATTATGGTCACTGGCCCCAAAGTGCTTCCCCCACTGACACTTTAATCACTTGCTCTGTCTTATTTCCCAAGAGTAGGTCAAGTTTTGCACCTTCTCCTAGTTGGTACATCCACATACTGACTCAGAAAACTTTCCTGTACACACTTAACAAGTTCCTCTCCGTCTAAACCTTTAATACTATGGCAGTCAGAGTCTATTTCTGGAAACTTAAAATCCTCTACTACAACACCCTATTATTCTTACAGATAACGGAGATCTCCTTACAAATTTGTTTCTCAATTTCCTGCTGACTATTAGTGGCTCTATAATACAATCCTAATTAGGTGGTTCTCTGTTCCACCCAAATAAATAACTTCCCTGGATGTATTCCCAGGAATATCCTCCCTCAGTACAGCTGTAACGCTGTCCCTTTTCAAAAACACCACTCCCCCTCCTCTCTTGCCTCCCTTTCTATCCTTCCTGTAGCATTTGTATCCTGGAATATTAAGCTGTCAATCCTGTCCATCCTTGAGCCATGTTTCTGCAATTGCTATGATATCCCAGTCCCATATTCCTAACCATGCCCTGAGTTCATTTGTCTTCCCTGTTAGACATCTTGCAGTGAAGTAAATGCGATTTAATTTATCAGTCCTACCTTGTTCTCTGCTTTGTTCCTGTCTGTCCTGACTGTTTGACATGCTCCCTTTCCCAACTGTACCAGTCTCAGATTGATCTCTTTTCTCAGTATTTCCAGGGAACCTCCCCCCACAACCATCGTGGACGTCCTTTTTAAAATCCTGCCTAACTTTCTATATTCTCCTTTCAGAATCTCATCCTTTTCCCTTCCTCTGCCGTTGACACTAATGTGTACAATGACCTCTTGCTGGTCCCTCTCCCCTTTGAGAACATTCTCCGAAAACATCTCGGAGATATCTCAGATACTGGCACCAGGGAGGCAAAACACTATTCTGATTTTTGGCTGCTGGCTACAGAAACGTCTGTCTGTGGAGACGGTAGCCAAAATCTTTTTAAAGTCTGAATAGATCAGTGAAGCTGTCAAGGACATCAGGTCCAAGATCAGAATAGACAGCATTTAGATTTGTTTTTAAGGAGATGGTACATTTGACATTCTCCAAAAGAACTTTACTTTTATTCAGCAGTTTTGAAAAAAGTAACAGTTTTGTCCAGAGAAAACAGATACTAGCCAGGAAGTGGAAAGTCAGGGATTAAAATATTGGTTGGAACATGAAGAGGTGGATAAAACAGAAAGGGTAATGATAAATCCAGAGATCAACATGCAGGAGCAAATACATCAACAGACAAAATGAGGTGTGACCGCAAAAATGTCAGAAACAAAGGAACTCAGTTGGCAACAAATCAGGAGGTATTTGCAGAAAAAGGATTTACAGTAAATTGCATAAACAGTGAGAATTCAGTGTACAGTAATGTAGGATGGTAAATCAACACCTACCAGTAATGACAGATTTGCTGGGCAAGTGGGATGTGATGCAGTACACATGCAACAGATTCACTGGTTAAACTGTAACTGAAGCTTGTTCCTGTTAAATATTTCTACCCACAGATAAAATGGTACAATTTCCTCCACACCGTGCAGGCAATATGTCAAGCCAAATGATTCAGCTGTTTTGAAATTTACAACTCACAAGTGGGCCAATGTAACTAAAATGTTGAATTCTTACAAGACTATGATAGAGAAGCATGAAGTGATGCGCTTTCAAACTGAACAGAGAAAATATAAAGCAAGCGATCAAATTTGAAGAATAGTTGAGAGAGAAAAAAAGAGACCAAGCACATTCACATATAAAAACTTAGGGTGGCAAATCAAAGAGATAAATGTATTTTTAAAAATAGGATCTTTAGCTTTATTAATGGAGTACAAAATGATGACAGATGTGCTAAACGTTATAAATCTTTATAAATAAAATCTTAGGTTCCAGCTACAGTATTGCAAAAAATTCTGGACAGCACATTTGAAGAAGTATAGATCAAAGCAGCCAAACCAGGATTAAATGAATGACACAACCAAATCCAAGGGCAGATTGGCCTATTCCTGCTGCTATTTTCTATGTTTCTGTGCCAGGGAAGAGGGTCTGCAATTATGCTCAGACTGAAGAAATTGAGGCTGTTTTCCTTTAATCATAAAAAGGTGGTTGGGGAAATGAATAGAACTTTGAAAAGTGATGAAGGCCAAATCCAAACTAAAGAAGAAATGGTTTCAGCTTGCAGGAGGGTCAATGATGACATGTTTAACATAATTGACCAAGAAAAAACAGTGGGGAGATAGAAACTTTTATTTCCTGGACAGTGCGCTGTGTTACAATAATTTGAGAATGCATTGCTTGAGAAGTTGACAAAATTATTATCGTTTAAACTATATTCAAATATATTTTAGATATATTCTTGAAAAATACTTGCACAGCCCTCAGGTAAGTAGGGCAAAACAGATGGCACATTTTTTTAAAAAATGATATTCACATGCAAAAATGACAATAATTAAACAAGTTCCAACTAACAGTTAAGTCTAAAATTGATATGAACTAAACTAAGTTTCTGAAGTATTTACACATTGCAACAACAGTTCAAATCATACTTTAGTGTGACAATGACAGGAATATATGTTAGCGTGCTTGCTTCATATCCTGGATATCTAGATATCTGAAGATCATTTCCACAGGCAAGATCAGAGTGGAGGCCTTTGGCACCAACACTGCATTTGACCAAGTGTGGTATCAAGGAGCCCAAGCAAAACAAGAGTCACACCTGGCACATAGGAAGATTGTCATGGTTGTTGCAGGTCAGTCATCCTCAGCTCCAGGCCAAGTCTGCAGAAGCTCCTCAGGGTAATGTCCTTGGTCCAATTATTTTCAGCTGCTCCATCAATGACCTTCCCTCCATCATAAGGTCAGAAGTGGGACATTTGCCAATGACTGCACATTGTTAAGCACCATTCATGACTCCTCAGATACTGAAGTAGCCCATATCCAAATGCAGCAAAGACCTGGTCAATATCCAAGTTTGAATTGAAAAGCATAACATTCATGCCACGTGAATGCCAGGCAACAACCACCTCCAGCAACTGACAGTCTAACCACTGTAACTTGACATTACCATCAAGGAAAGCCCCATTATCAACACTAAAAGGTTACCAGTGACCAGAACCTCGACTGAATTCATCATATCAATTCAGCAGCTATAACTATTACCCAAAAGTTAGCAATATTACTACGTATTAATCACCTCCTGACTCCCCAATGCCTGCCCATCACACCAAATCAGGAGTGCGATGGAATACTCCCACTTGCCTGCATGGGTGCAGCTCCAACAACACTCAAGAAGCTTGACACCACCAAGACAAAGCAGCCAACTTGACTGGCACGACGTCCACCAACTAGGCTCAGTAGCAGCAGTGTACAATTTGCCAGAGGCATTGGATAAATTCTCCTAAGGTCCAATGACAGGAACTTCGAAACCTAAGACCATTTCAGCTAGAAGAAGGGGAGCAGATATATGGGAACATTACGACCCACAAGTTCTTCTCCAAGCCACTCCCCATCCTGACTTGGAAAAATACTGCCTTCACTGTCACTAGGTCAAGATTCTGGAATTCCCTTCCTAACGGTATTGTGGGTTCAGCCACATCACATGGGCTGTGGTAATCGAACAATGCAGCTCACCACCACTTTCTCAAACACAAGGGTGAAAGTGAGGCCTGCAGATGCTGGAGATCAGAGTGGTGCTGAAAAAGCACAGCAGGTCAGGTAGCATCCGAGGAGCAGGAAAATGACGTTTCGGGCAAAAGCCTTTCATCATTCCTGACGAAAGGCTTTTGCCCGAAACGTCGATTTTCCTGTTCCCCGGATGCTTCCTGGCCTGCTGTGCTTTTCCAGCACCACTCTGATCTTGACCAGTTTCTCAAAGGGACAGGCAATAAAAATGCTGGCCAGCAGGCCACACCCATATTCCAAGAATGAATTTTTAAAAATAAATATGCATAGGATGTTTCCTCATGGAAGAATCTAAAAAAGAAGGCCACTAGTTTAAAATAAAGGTTACCATTTAAGAAACAAATAAGGAGAATTCTTTCTCCCCCCTCACAGAGGATAAGTCTTTGGAACTCACTTCCTCAAAAGCCAGTGAAAGCAGCATCCTTGAATACTTTTAATGCAGAAGTAGATAGATTCTTGAGGGATAAGCAATAGACTGATAGCTTGTGTTGTGCAGGTGGGAATGCACTGTGAGCAGATCAACCATGATCATATCGAATGGTGGTACAAGCTTGAGAGGAAAGGAGCCTATTCCTGCTTCTAATTCTTGTGTTAGTGACAATGTGTTCCATCTTCAATGCACCACATGGAGCAACGAAATATTGCTGTCTACCACGAAGTTAAACTGAATGTCCACCAGTACATCTAAAATACTGAGAAAGCAAATTACCACAGATTGCTCTTAGTTCAGGTCCTTTGAAGTAATTTCCAATGGCTATTTAAATAACACAGATATATGCATACACACAGTTTATGTGTACAATTATTAATCATACAATCTTATTAACAGGAAAATAAATGTGCATTTGTGAAGGTTGACTCAATTTGCGAATTGATAGACAAGAGTTGTGTTGGAAAAAGTTCTTTAGGTAAAGAGGAAAGACAATGGATCTGTTTGGATGATAGATATCTTTCTTAAATAATGAAGCCTATTTTAACTAAGTGATCTTGACTGACAAAGAACACCACATGCTTCTTCAACTACACTTGCAACAAGCAACAAAACTTGATGACCGACTTTAAAAGAAGTTGTCAAACAATCAATATTGAAATTGAAAAGCCATGCTGAAATATTCAACATTTCTTTCTTTCCTTGTAAAACAAACACATGCCACGATATGTTTAGTCAGCTGTATTTTTGCAGTTTTACATGAAACCAGCTGAGGTCAGGAACTGTTGGAGCATGGACAGACACAACATAACGGCATTGAATTACAAGCAACAACCTTCACTTTCCAATCCATTATTATTTGGAAGAATCAGAGCGTCCAATTTCGTTTAGGTTAATGAGGGCTCTTGCTCATTTACTTCAGTTCAATGCCTTTTTCAGTTGTGGTTATCCAGGTTCCGCATTAACTGCTTTGGTAGAAAAATTGTGAAATGAAAGCATACTATGCAAGCTTGCAATGTATTTATTTATACAAAACCAAGATCAGGAATGAAAATGCAAACATTTAGCAGCATGATTAGCAACAGTTCAATTTTCTCACTCCTATACTTCAAAATACCCATTTCTTTCAATTCTGGAAAATTACTTGTTTACCATAGAAACAATTTCTACACTAATTCAGTCCATAGATGTTTCATTCAAAATGTTTGTTCACACAATCTTTTTAGCTTTATTTGAAAACTCAACATATCGTTTCTCACACTCCCTACCATCCTGTGGATTACATCATTAAGGAAGTACTAACGCTACATTTGGAACATCAGAAAGCAACCCATCAGAGTAAGTAAATAAATGATAAATCATATCTAACTAATTTGATGGAGTTCTTCAAAGATATAACAAATGGACAACAGATGTCCTATAGATGTGATATATCTGAACTTGCTGAAAGCATTTGGTAAAGTGGAGTACAAAAAGTTAACACAGAAGATTAGACATAATTGGGAGTAATATATTAGTTTGGATAGTAGACTGACTAAACAACAGAAAGCAGATGAGGACTAAAGGATTTTTCTTGTTGGTAGGCTGTAACTAGTGGGGTGCCACAGGTTTTGGTGTTCAGACCCTCAACTATTAACTATCTTAATGACTTGCATGGAGGTACAGAATGCATAATAGCCAAATTTGCACATGACATTTACAACAAAGAAATCAGAAATTTGCCAATGGTTACGAATAGATCAGATGAATGAGCCAAGATATGGCAGATGGAGTTTAACATGGTTTAGTGTGAGGTCATCCATTTTGGTCAGAAGAATAAATGGAGACCAACTTCAGGTGCTTCAATCCAGAGGGATTTAGATATTCCTGTGCATTAGTTGCTGAGAGCTAGCTTTCGATTACAGCAGATAATAAGAAGAACAAATGTAATTTTGACATTTACAGCAAAAGGAATGGAGTCAAAAAGTGGGGAAATGTTGCAGTTGTACAAGGCATTGATAAGGCTGTGTCTGGAGTACTGTATACAGGTTTGCTCCTCTTACATGAGGATGTAAGTAATTGCATTGGAGACAGTTCAAAGAAGATTCACTAGATTAATTTGAGAGATGGAAGGCTTGAGTTAGGAGGACAGTTGAGATGTTTAGGTCTGTACTCACTAGGGGTTTAGAAGAACGAGAGGAAATCTAACTGAGGTATCCAAGATGCTAGAGGGGATTGACAAAATAGATGAATAGCAGATGTTTCCACTTGTGAGGCAATCTAGAATGAGAGATCATAGTTTCAGACTAAAGGTTGGCAGATTTCTTCTCTCAAAGCATCGTGAATTTGTGGAAATCATTATCCCAGATTATGATGGATATCAAGACATTGAATAATTTTAAGCAAGAGACAGCCAGATCTTTAATTAGTAATGGATTGAAAGGTTATAGAGGGCAGGCAAGAAAATGGACTTCAGGCCAACATAAGATCAGTCATGATCTTACGAAAAGCAGAGCAGATTAGAAGGGCTGAATTGTGTACTCCTGCACCTAGTTCTCAGAAGTTTAAGTATAAAGAGTCCGAAAAGTTAACTTCTAGTCCAGTTCCAATCACCTCATTGAACCCTTTACCACCCATTGCCCTAAAGAGTTATCTTCAGGATACCTTCTGCTCAACCTAAACATTATGACGGGGGCTATAAAAGAAAGGTGCCCAGAGTAGTGTAACCCATTTGCATTCAGCTGGGAATCTACACCCTGAAGGAATACCATCGCCGTGGTAAAAACAAATAATTTTTGATATAATAAATTCCTCACATTCATAATGGGAGACCTATTTTGAAACTGTGTGCCTGTAATTCCAGGTTCCCAACATGGAGCAACATCCTTTCATCCTGCCTTGTCAAGCCACATCAAAATCTTATACGTTTCAATAAGATCACAAAAATACCTGATTTGGAGGAGCTGGAGTTGGACTGGGGTGGACAAATTTTAGAATCACACAACACCAGGTTGTGGTCCAACAGCTGTATTTGGAAACACTAGCTTTTGAGGTGCTGCCTCTCCATCAGGTGGTTGTGGAACATGACCATACAACATAGAATTTATAGCATAAGGGTTACAGCGTAATGGAGTTGTAATATACGAAACAGCTATAGTTAAAAATCACAACACCAGGTTATAGTTCATAAACAAATTTAGATTAAATCTTTCATCTTTTAGAATGGGATATGGTGGTTTAGGTTCTTTAATACATAAATCCCAGAATTACATTCTTAAGGTTGCATCAGCTTATGATGGGGCTATCGGTGTCATCTCAGCTTAGACAATGCATTAAATGTGTGAAGGTAAAGTCTGTACCAATTTTGTGTCAATTCTGTTTCTAAAGTGGGGCTTACAGAATCTTACATGGATTTATACAATTTTTGAGCAAAATAAAACGTAATTTTGCAAATACAAATTCACCTCATAAATTTATGTGTGTGCACATGCAGGAGAGACAGAGTGGGTATATGTGAGTATGTGCGTGTGGGTGTGAGTGCATGTGAAAGAGTGTGTGTATGCGCGTGTGTAAGCTTGATCAAATATGTTTGTGTGTGAGAGATGGAGTATAAGCCTGTAAGAGGGTGCATGCATGGAGGTGAGTTCAGGGGGTGCATGTATCTGCATATGAGAAAGAATCTGTGTGAGTGAGCCAGTGAGTGAGAGAAAAAGTACATGGTGCAGTGGGGTCAACTGTAGTATGACAAAAACTCAAGGTCCCAGTTGAGGCCATCTCCATGGGAATCCAACTTGGCTATCAGCCTCTGCTCAGCCACTTTGCGTTGTAGCTTGTCCTGAAATCACCTTGAAGGATGCTCACCTGGAGGTCCAAGGCTGAATGTCCCGGACCGCGGAAGTGTTCCCCGAGTGGGAGGGAACAGTCCTGTCTGGTGATCGCTGTGTGGTGTCCATTCATCCGTTGTCATAGCATCTGTTCAATCTCACCTCAGTACCTAGCCTCAGGGCATCCCTGCCTGCAGCATGTGAGATCGGCAACTTTGGCCGAGTCACATGAGTACCTGCCCCATATAGGGTGGGAGGTGACCCCACATGTAATGGCGGTACCCGTGTTAACACTCTGTGTTGCACATCTTGCAATGGCTGCCGTGACAGGGTTGTATGGGGACGTGGTCTCGGTTGTCCTGACATTCTTCTAAACTCCAATGAGTATAATCCCAACCTGATCAACCTTTCCTCATAGGATAATCCATTTAAGCCAGAAATCATCCTAATGAATCTTCTCACCCTAAATGAGGAGACAAAATTTGAACGTAATACCCAAGGTGTCGATTCTTCAATGCCCTGTAAGGTTGCAGCAACTTGACCTACTCTTACACTCCATCTCCCTTACAAAGTGTCTGGAGGTAAAGCTACACAAATCGCTTAAACCACAAGAGGCAATTTAATAAGAACATAAGAACATTCGAACAAAGAGCAGAGGAATACAGTTCAGCTCCTTTATCCTGCTCCACCATTTATTACAATGATGGCTAATTGAACCTTGGTCTCACAACTCCACTGCCTGTTTCATAACCCCTCAAACCATTACTAATTATAAATCTGTCCATTTCAAGTTTACTCAATGTCCCAGCATCCACTGTACTCTGGGATAAGAAATTCCATAGATTCACGTGAGATAAGTAATTTCTCCTAATCGGTTTTAAATGTGTGATCCCTTATCCTAAAACTATGACCTCTCCATTTAGATATTCCCATATAGTATATGTATTCTTATAAATAATTTGAATAATAAAGTAGGCCATAAATAAAACAAAGTCCTGGGTTTACTTTAAGAAAAACTGAATAGTAAAGATTAGAAAAGTTATGTTAACACTGCATAAGGCCTTGGTTACAGCACAACTAGAGAACTAAGAACTCTTTTGCTCTCCATTTTATGTTGAGGAATTGGAGAATTTATTTAAATGGTACCAGAACTGAGAGCTGATTGCAAACCCAAGAGGTTAAATGGATCAGAAACAAGCTGGGGTGATTTTCCAATTGAGAGAGAGAGACATGATAAATTTCTTTGTACAAATCAAAGATTTTGATTGGGTAAAAATACAAAAATCGTCCTTTTTCAGGAAAGTTTCAATGCTGTACATCTCTATTTGGCATTATGACTCTATGGTCAAAAATAAGGGATATAGATACGCTAAAAAATAAATTCAAGAGAAATAATTTTATACAAAGTAATTAATCAAGTGCTACAAGCTAGTGAGGGCAGGAAGAGGAGGATAGAGCAGATGAATGCATAGCTGAGGAGCTGGTGTATGGGAAAAGGATTTACATTTTTGGATCATTGGAATCTCTTTTGGGGTAGAAATGACCTGTACAAGAAGGATGGATTGCACCTAAATTGGACGGGGACTAATATACTGGCAGGGAAATTTGCTAGAACTGCTTGGGAGAATTTAAACTAGTAAGGTGGGGGGGAAACCCAGGGAGATAGTGAGGAAAGAGATCGATCTGAGATGGGTACAGCTGAGAACAGAAGTGAATCAAACAGTCAGGGCAGGCAGGGACAAGGTAGGACTAATAAATTAAACTGCATTTATTTCAATGCATGGGGCCTAACAGGGCAGGCAGATGAACTCAGGGCATGGTTAGGAACATGCGACTGGAATATCATAGCAATTACGGAAACATGGCTCAGGAATGGGCAGGACTAGCAGCTTAATGTTCCAGGATACAAATGCTACAAGAAGGATAGAAAAGGAGGCGAGAGGAGGGGGTGTGGCATTTTTGAGAAGGGATAGCATTACAGCTGTGCTGAAGGAGGATATTCTCAGAAATACATCCAGGAAAGGTATTTGGGTGGAACTGAGAAATAAGAAAGGGATGATCACCTTATTGCAATTGTATTATAGACCTCCCAATAGTCAGAGAGAAACTGAGAAACAAACTTGTAAGGAGATCTCAGCTATCTGTAAGAATAATAGGGTATTATGGGACAGGCTTTTAACTTTCCAAACATTGACTGGGATGTTTGAATGGAGAGGAGAGGAATTTCTTAAGTGTGTACAAGACAATTTTCTGATTCAGTATGTGGATGTACCTACTAGAGAAGGTGCAAAATCTGACCTACTCTTGGGAAATAAGGCAGGGCAGGTGACTGAGGTTTCAGTGGGGGAGCACCTTGGGGCCAGCAACCATAATTCTATTCATTTTAAAATAGTGATGGAAAAGGATAGACCAGATCTAAAAGTTGAAGTTCTAAATTGGAGAAAGGCCAATTTTGACAGTATTAGGCAAGAACTTTCGAAAGCTGATTGGAGGCAGATGTTCGCAGGTAAAGAGACAGCTGGAAAATGGGAAGCCTTCAGAAATGAGATAACAAGAATCCAGAGAAAGTATATTCCTGTCAGAGTGAAAGGGAAGGCTGGTAGATATAGGGAATGCTGGATGACTAAAGAAATTGAGGGCTTGGTTAAGAAAAAGAAGGAAGCATGTGTCAGGTATAGGCAGGATAGATCGAGCGAATCATTAGAAGAGTATAAAGAAAGTAGGCATATACTTAAGAGGGAAATCAAGAGGGCAAAACAGGGACAAGAGATAGCTTTGGCAAATAGAATTAAGAAGAATCCAAAGGGTTTTTACAAATATATTAAGGACAAAAGGGTAACTAGGGAAAGAATAGGACCCCTCAAAGATCAGCAAGGCGGCCTTTGTGTGGAGCCACAGAAAAGGGGGGGGGAAGATACTAAATGAACATTTTGCATCAGCATTTACTGTGGAAAAGAATATAGAAGATATAGACTGTAGGGATAGATGGTGACATCTTGCAAAATGTCCACATTACAGAGGAGGAAGTGCTGGATGTCTTGAAATGGTTAAAAATGGATAAATCCTCAGGACCTGATCAGGTGTACCCGAGAACTCTGTGGGAAGCTAGAGAAGTGATTGCTGGGCCTCTTGCTGAGATATTTGTATCATCGATAGTCACAGGTGAGGTGCCGGAAGACTGGAGGTTGGCAAATGTGTTGTCACCGTTTAAGAGGGGCGGTGAAGACAAGCAAGGGAACTACAGACCGATGAGCCTGACCTCGGTGGTGGGCAAGTTGTTGGAGGGAATCCTGAGGGACAGGATATACATGTATTTGGAAAGGCAAGGACTGATTTGGGATAGTCAACATGGCTTTGTGCATGGGAAATCATGTCTCACAAACTTGATTGAGATTTTTGAAAAAAATAACAAAGAAGATTGATGAGGGCAGCAGTAGATGTGATCTATATGGGCTTCAGTAAGGCATTCGACAACGTTCCCCATGGGAGACTGATTAGCAAGGTTAGATCTCATGGAATACAGGGAGAACCAGCCATTTGGATACAGAACTGGCTCAAAAGGTAGAAGACAGAGGGTGGTGGTGGAGTGTTGTTTTTCAGACTGGAGGCCTGTGACCTGTGGAGTGCCACCAGGATCGGTGCTGGGCCATCTACTTTTTGTCACTTACATAAATAATTTGGATGCGAGCATAAGAGGTACAGTTAGTAAGTTTGCAGATGACACCAAAATTGGAGGTGTAGTGGACATCGAAGAGGGTTACCTCAGATTACAACAGGATCTGGACCAGAAGGGCCAATGGGCTGAGAAGTGGCAGATGGAGTTTAATTCAGAAAAATGCGAGGTGCTGCATTTTGGGAAAGCAAATCTTAGCAGGACTTATACACTTAATGATAAGATCCTAGGGAGTGTTGCTGAACAAAGAGACCTTGGAGTGCAGGAGCATAGCTCCTTGAAAGTGGAGTCGCATGTAGATAGGATAGTGAAGAAGGTGTTTGGTATGCTTTCCTTTATTGGTCAGAGTATTGAGTACAGGAGTTGGGAAGTCATGTTGCAGCTGTACAAGACATTGGTTAGGCCACTGTTGGAATATTGCATGCAATTCTGATCTCCTTCCTATCGGAAAGATGTTGTGAAACTTGAAAGGGTTCAGAAAAGATTTACAAGGATGTTGCCAGGGTAGGAGGATCTGAGCTATATGGAGAAGCTGAACAGGCTGGGGCTGTTTTCCTTGGAGCATCAGAGGCTGAGGGGTGACGTTATAGAGGTTTACAAAATTATGAGAGGCATGGATAGGGTAAATAGACAAAGTCTTTTCCTTAGGGTCGGGGAGTCCAGAACTAGAGGGCATAGGTTTAAGGTGAGAGGGAAAAGATATAAAAGGGACCTAAGGTGCAACGTTTTCACGCAAAAGGTGGTATGTGTATGGAATGAGCTGCTAGAGGATGTGGTGGAGGCTGGTACAATTGCAACATTTAAAAGGCATTTGGATGGGTCTATGAATAGGAGGGTTTGGAGGGATATGGGCCGGGTGCTGGCAGGTGGGACTAGATTGGGTTGGGATATCTGGTCGGCATGGACAGGTTGGACCAAAGGGTCTGTTTCCCTGCTGTACATCTCTATGACTGGGTTGAATGCCTCCGTCCTGTTCTATAAATACTGCTTAACTATTGAACCATTCATACATTCTCCCTTTCAGGCTTTCAGCCAATTAACAAAGGAATGTTTGGTATGTATTCCTTGCACACAGCATCAGTCATGTTCCTGAAAATGCCACTTTCAAGCACAACCAACTTCAACTTCTCCTTAGGATTAATGTTTAAACTGGAGTTAAGTCCTTCAGAAATTTCTCAGAAAAAAACAGCATTGCAAACTGACATATTGAACAATACTGCTAAACTCAACACGTAAAACAAATCTTAAACCATTTACTAATGAATGAAGTAAATGTGAGAATAGAGTCAAAAACAATTTTATGAATCTGTCATAGACTTTTAAAGAGCAGTACAAATTTCCTGATAAAGCTACACCACAAAAGTACACATTTTCAAGCACAAGCAAACTTAATTGTAAAAGAAAGTAAACAAATCAAACAACAAATCCAAAAATACTCTAGACCTTCAGACGTAGGAACAGACGGAGGCTATTATTCAAGCTGACTGCAATCTGCCATCAGCAGATCAGAGGACCACTGGAGAAATCTTCCTCTTATTACAACCCAGTCAAATCTCCTGCTTCTTTCTGGACACCACCCAGCTCCTGCACAAAACAACCTCAAGTACCATATTGTGAATTATAAGCTTAGAATTTTCTGTGCATAACTGCAGGCTTGCTTGACTCACAATCACCTCCTGTGGGCTTTCTAAGTCTAGTGACTTGTGGCCTACACCAAACCTCTGCCTCTGTTGCTAATCTGAAATGCTTGCTTCAGCCAACAGACATATCCATGCAGTATGGTGTGGCACAATCAAACAGAAGTGCAAACAACAATTTTACTTGCAACATAATTCTTTAATTCTGTGAACCACAATGAATCATTTAGATCTCTAACGGAGTCTTGCAACATCCTTTTGCAGTATTGTGGGATTTTAGCTGGTCCCCACCCCTTTCCGCCTTCCGCAAAGACCGTTCCTTCCGTGACCACCTGGTCAGGTCCACGCCCCCCTACGACCCACCCTCCCATCCTGGCAATTTCCCCTGCCACCACAGGAACTGTAAAACCTGTGCCCACACCTCCTCCCTCACCTCTATCCAAGGCCCTAATGAAGCCTTCCACATCTATCAAAGTTTTACCTGCACATCCACTAATATCATTTATTGTATGCGTTGCTCCCGATGCGGTCTCCTCTACATTGGGGAGACTGGGCGCCTCCTAGCAGAGCGCTTTAGGGAACATCTCCAAGACCCCCGTACCAATCAACCACACCGTCCCGTGGCCCAACATTTCAACTCCCCCTCCCACTCTGCCGAGGACATGGAGGTCCTGGACCTCCTTCACCGCCGCTCCCTCACCACCAGACGCCTGGAGGAAGAACGCCTCATCTTCTGCCTCGGAACACTTCAACCCCAGGGCATCAATGTGGACTTCAACAGCTTCCTCATTTCCCCTTCCCCCACCTCATCCTAGTTCCAAACTTCCAATTCAGCACTGACCCCATGACTTGTCCGACCTGCCTAGCTCCTTTTCCACCTATCCACTCCACCGTCTCCTCCCTGACCTATCACCTTCATCTCCTCCCCCACTCACCCATTGTACTGTATGCTACTCTCTCCCCACCCCCACCCACCTTCCTCTACGTTATCTCTCCATGCTTCCAACTCACTGCCTTTATTCCTGATGAAGGGCTTTTGCCCAAAATGTCGATTTCGCTGCTCGTTGGATGCTGCCTGAACTGCTGTGCTCTTCCAGCACCACTGATCCAGAATCTGGTTTCCAGCATCTGCAGTCATTACTTTTACCCCCTTTATAAAGATAATGCTTTACACTCTGGTTCTGCTTGGGAGTCACTTTTTCACTGTTTACACTTCGAACACTAACCTTGAAGATAAACATAGATTAACTTACTTTGTAATGAACTTGAAACATTTCAGGCCTGTTTCCTCACCAGTTGTTTCCATTTATGCATTTAACCCTTCAGTTCCTAGAACTCAAACCTCCATTCTAAAGCTTTTGTTATGAACTACGAAAAAAGCAAATGCTGTTGATGCTGGAGATCTGAAATAAAACGCAGTACTCAAGAAACTCAGAAGATCTGGTAGCATCTGTGGAGAGAGGAAGAGAGTTAAAGTTTTGAGGCCAGCAGGACTCTTTGTCAAAACTGAAAGAGATGGGCTTTATGCTTTTGAAAAGCAATGAGAAGTGGAATAGATGTCATCATATGGCATAAAATCCATCACTTTTCCAGCCAAAGGAATGTTATGTTAGACTCAAAACATTACCTCTATTCTGGCCCCACGGATTTTGCCAGATCAGCTGAGCTTCTCCAACACTTGCTTTCATTATGAACTGTATTTTTTGTAAGAATGGACCTGGCGAACAGAATGTAGGGCAGGATGTCCAGATAAATTTCGATGGGAATTAAATCATTGAGAAAAATATCTCACAGTGAGGATTCTAGACACAGGAAGAGAATGGAGAGAGACCAATGGAGAGGTGACAGAGATGGATGGAACGAGTAATCAGAACAAGAGAAAGAGAAACTGCAGCATAACTAATTCAAACTCGAGCGTCCAAAACAGTTAGTGGGAGAATCTAAGACTGAATTGTCACTAAGCTGTTAGCGGTTTGGGTGAGTTTTTTGGACATGCTGCCTTTGAACAAAGTTCTTTCTTACTTAGGAATTAAATAAACAAGTGACAAGAATTATTCACTCATGGAAATTTATTCTTTAAATATTTTAAAATCTCTGACTGATGAATAAAAAGAGTGAGGTGGATTTCATCAATATTGTAAAATGTTCCTTGCTATGACCTGCTAATAAATGACATAGTAGTACGCACTGCAATGTTGAAGTGGCATGTGTTTCAGATAGCATATGAACTAAGTGAGAGATCTCTACACACCTACAGCTAAAATTAAAGAAAAAGATCCAATAACTACGTATACATTCATACAATAGACTTTAAATAATGGCTGGTCTCCTTCTCCAGCCAGCCTTTGCTTGGGCTGTGTCAGCAACTTTGAAGCTACTTGGTAGCAGTTAATTGTTTTCCAGTTGGACACAACTGGCAACATACACAAAATCTACAATCAGTGTCAAATAATAGAAGCAAAACATCGACAATACATTTCAATTATGTTTTAACACTGGTTCAGTAGACAATGTATGAAGCCTTAGTGCAAACATATTAAACAAATTGTGAAAGAGAACAAGCAACTATCTTATGAACATGTGTCAGAAAATGTTCAAGCCTTGCAACCTTTCTGATGCTGTCTCCCAGCGTTCAATGGGCCACTGCTTTTCACATTGTAAGTAATCCAAAGACATTGTGCAATGCTAAATTTGCAACTCAATGCAAGACGCTTATGATCAACAATGGAAAGTAATTTACTCATATGCTTGAGCCAATACTTGGCATGCATACAAAACTGCAATAATGTTCCGCACTGCACAAGTTCACACGTCCAATCTCACTTTCATGGAAAGGAGAAGAATATGCTAATGCAAAAAACGGGAAACGCATTGCAGAGATGGCACTGGGTTCAGGAAACCAGGCTGCATGATGAGACGATAGTCTAATCTATTTAGATGCATGCATCTGAAACCTTTGAACAGACTTTGTCAGATGGCTGAAATCATATAATGATAATTCGAGAACATGACTTGAAAAAAGTTCTGGGATTTACATAGTAATGAATAAAACCTGTAACCCATTCTAAAAGATGAAAGACTTAACAGCAATCTAGGTTTGTTCAAATGACCGCATCAGTTGTATGATACTATGATCTTTCACTATAAATTCTGTGTCCTATGATCCTACCTCACTTGCTACCTGACAAAGGAGCAGCACTACAAAAGCTTGTACTTCCAAGTAAACCCTTTGGACTATAACCTGGCGTTGTGTGATTTTTAAGTTTATCCACTCCAGTCCAACATCGGCTCGTCCACATCATAAATTAAGATTCAGGAGAACGTTACTGCAGATGCTGGAATCTGTACTGAAAACAAAAAATGCTGGAGATCAGAGCAAGTCTAGCAGCTTCCGTGGAGAGAAAGCAAGCTCATGTTTTCAGTCTAGATGGTTTTTCATCAGAGCTAAAGTGAACTGCGGAAGGGACAGCATTTATGCAATATTGGAGGGGGCTGTGTTGGGGGTGGGAGTGCTGGGGGAGAAATGATGTTGATAGTTCAGATTAAGAGATTGGAATGTGAGAATGGTGGAACACGGTGCATCCAACTGAGGGACTGGAAAGAGAAGACAGTCCCAATGGAGTGGGGGGAAAGGAGAGAGGACATCATGACAGAAAATGCAACAAGCAAAACTAAACGAAAAGGAAGGAACAGATTCACAACTTGAAGGTGTTGAACTCAATGTTCAGCCGAGAAGGTTGTGAAGTGCCCATGTTTGAAAATGAGATGTCGCTCCTCCAGTTTTCACTGTGCTTCACTGGAACACTGCAGCATGTCAAGGACAGACAAGTGGGCATGCGAGCAGGATGCTCAGCATCATCCCACCAGCCTCCACATAAAAAGGATCATTCTCTGCCATTTGAGACAACTCTGGCAGAATGCCACCACAAACACACCTTCCCCTCACACCCACTTCTGCATTTCGCAGGGATCGTTCCCTCCGGGATACCCTCACCCATTCTTCAACCACAAACACCAACCCCGCCTTCCCATGACACTTTGCATGTAGCCACAGAAGGTGTAACACCTACCTCTTCACCACCTCCCTGCTGACCATCCAAGGGCCAAACAATCTTGCCAGATAAAGCAGCTTTTCATCCGTACCTCCTCCAATCTGATGCACTGTATTCACTGCACCTAATGTGGCCTACTCTACATTGGAGAAACCAAAGCAGAACGCCTCCGGTCTGTGCACAAACAGGACCCTGACCCTCCCATAGTTAATCATTTTAACACCGCACCCTGCTCGCATGCCCACGTCTACCCTTAGCACACTGCAGTGCTCAGCGAACCACAGCAAAAACTGGAGAAATCAACATCTCATCTTCAGACTTGCACTTTACAACCTTCTGCGCTCAATATTGAGTTCAAGACCTTCAGATTGTGAAGCCATTCCTCCTCTTTGTTTTAGCTTTGCTTGTTGCATTCTCTGTCACCATGTCCTCTGTCCCATCCCCTCCCAGTGAGATTCTATTCTTTCCAGTCTGACAGTTAGATAGGCCACTGCGTCTCCGCCACATCTGCTCCCAGGAGGATCAGCTCCAATACCGTACAACCCAGATTGTCTCCTTCGTCAAAGACCACAATTTCCCCCCAAATGTGATCGACGATGCTCTCCACCGCATCTCTTCCACTTCCCGCTCCTCCGCCCTTGAGCCCCGCCCCTCCAATCGCCACCAGAGCAAAACCCTACTGGTCCTCACCTACCATCCCACCAATCTCCATATACATCACATCATCCGTCGTCATTTCTGCCACCTCCAAACGGACCCCACCACCAGGGATATATTTCCCTCCCCTCCCCTATCAGCGTTCCGAAAAGATCACTCCCTCCGTGAATCCCTCATCAGGTCCACGACCCCACCAACCCAACCTCCACTCCCTGCACCTTCCCCTGCAACCGCAAGAAGTGCAAACTTTGCGCCCACACCTCCCCCCTTACTTCTCTCCAAGGCCACAAGGGATCCTTCCATATCCGCCACAAATTCACCTGCACCTCCACACACATCATTTACTGCATCCGCTGCACCCGCTGTGGCCTCCTCTATATTGGGGAGACAGGCAGCCTACTTGCGGAACGTTTCAGAGAACATCTCTGGGACACCCAGACCAACCAACCCAACCACCCCGTGGCTCAACACTTCAACTCCCCCTCCCACTCCACCAAGGACATGCAGGTCCGTGGATTCCTTGCAGAACATAACAACACGATGGCTAGAGGGAGAGCACCTCATCTTCCGCCTAGGAACCCTCCAACCACAAGGGATGAACTCAGATTTCTCCAGTTTCCTCATTTCCCCCCCCCCCACCTTGTCTCAGTCCCAACCCTCGAACTCAGCACCACCCTCCTAACCTGCAATCTTCTTCCTGACCTCTCCGCCCCCACCCCCACTCCAGCCTATCACCCTCACCTTGACCTCCTTCCACCCATCGCATTTCCAACGTCCCTCCCCCAAGTCCCTCCTCCCTACCTTTTATCTTACCCTGCTTGGCATACCTTCCTGATTCCTGAAGAAGGGCTCATGCCCGAAACGTCGATTCTCCTGCTCCTTGGATGCTGCCTGACCTGCTGCGCTTTTCCAGCAACACATTTTCAGCACTGATCTGCCATTCTCACATTCTGATCACTTAATCTGAAGTATCAACATCCTTTCTCCCCAAGCATTCCAACCCCCTTCCCAGCCCCCCTCCAATATTGCCTAGGTGCTGCCTCTTCCACACTTGACCTCAGCTCTGAAGAAGAGTCATCTAGTTTTGAAATTTAACTTGCTCTTTCTCTCCATGGATGCCGCCTGGCCTGCTGTGATCTCCAGCATTTTTTGTTTTCACTAAATTTAAGATTTACATTTTCAATGTAATGAGAAAGGAGAGGCCGGCCTTTCAGAAAATCAGACAAGAATTTTATACTGGTCATACTACTGTGATGTACTATCAAAATACATAGTGCGGTTCTAATGGGAAAAAAAGTCAACTATCTTGAGAAAGGTCAAGAGATTTCTGGTAAAGATGGCAAATTTCTTGCCTTATTCAACACCCTCAGACAGATTTCCCCCAACATTCAGCCACATGTTAACCTGAATTAGGAAATATTGGAAATGCTAAGTTAAAAAGAGAGTGTGGGCAGTAAGATGACCTAAACGTTCCCAATCTGACAAAATTATGCCCCAGGCTTAGAAATTTGAATTGGCACAGGAGCTGGACAGTAAGTTTAAAAATACACTGAGCTCAAAATCATTAGTGTGGTATAAGTAATGCGTAGCAGCATGCCATCTCCACTGTAAATGTTAATTATAGTCTTTTACTTTACCAAGTCATGTCCACCACTCCTGGGACCAGTTCCTCTGGATACTCAATACGGCTACTAAAGCAATTTAAAAAGTAGTAAAGTGCTCATTAATAATTCATTTCCACTTAAATCAGCAAGTTGTAATATTTTTTGACATGCTGAATCCTTAGTGCTAATATTGTTGAACTGTTGTTCCTGAGACACAGAGAGATGCTTTGGAGGAATAGTTCTAATCCCAATACTATCTAGTGGAATTCACATTTAAATAATAAATCTGGAACAAGCCAATATTATCATGAAGCTACTGAACTAATGTAAAAAAATGACTCTCTCATTTACTAAAGTCCTTCAGAGAGCAATGTCCTAACTCAGGTGAATGTGAGGACCGCAGGTGCTGGAGATTAGATTAGAGTGTGTGGTGCTGGAAAGCCTGAAGGGCTTTTGCCCGAAACATTGATTCTCCTGTTCCTCGGATGCTGCCTGACCTGCTGTGCTTTTCCAGCAATGCACTCTCGACTCTAATGCCCTAACTCATTCTAATTTCCATTTGTCTCTAGACCCATCGCGATATGGTCAACTCTTAACTGCCTTGGAAATGGTCTAGCAAACCATTGAACAGTATGCTGGGGTGGACAAAATTAAAAAACACACAAAAGTGGGTCATAGTCCAACAGGTTTATTTGGAAGCACTAGCTTTTGGAGCGTTGCCCATGAAGATGTGTAACAAAATTTTTATGTTCAGTTGCAGATTTAAACTTAGTGATTATGTCATCTATGTTTCAAAAATATGCAAAGGGTAAGTGGTTAGGATCAATCCGTTGAAGATGATTCTCTTGTGGAAACCAACAAAAATGTTATCAGGCCTGGAAGGGAACCATAGACAACACCTTCAAACTGGCATACACAGCATTGTTAAAGCTGAATTTAACTAAGCAAATTGCCAAGTTCATTGTATACAGATTCAGACAACGGTGGTGCATCTACATCACCATTACCAAGTAATTTGTTGCAAAGACCTTGAGTGGCACAATAATGATTACACTCACTTGACATTGTGAGTGTAAGAACACAGTATTGATATTGATAAACAAGTCTTTTGCAATCTTCATGAAATTGAAGGAATCCTTCATTAATCTCACATTGTAAATTGTTGCTCTCTGTGAAATTTGAGATTCTTACAAATCGGGCTCTGGGAGTGCAAAATTAAAAGCTTCTTGAGCATGACTCCCCCCCTCCTCCTCAGCAATATGTCACATCTGGCTTCACTAAAGAGATGCTGGAAAATGTCACAGTGGATTAGTAAGAGAAACAAAATAGGCTAATGAGAGATAAAGGATAAAGGTAAGGTTGCCATAGTCTTACTAGACATTGGAGATGCTCTCTCATTAATGACAGACACAACTGATAGTTGTCAAACTTGATGGCCACCACACTTCAGTTGAGAGGTTGAGAAGGAAGGTCCTTCATGCTAACCTCAGTCACTGCAGGAACTGAACCCACATCATTGACATTACTAAATGGCAAAAGGAGAATCTCGCTATTGAATGGTGAGAGATCTACTTACGTGTATTAACACTTCAATATTGTTAAACTTGCCTTATTTTTGACAGTTAGTGCAGACACAAAGCCAACCAGCGTGCCATGATTCTCAACAGCTTGGTATTTGTGGGATTATGTGAAATGGAAGTAATGGAGACAACTGTTAGGTCTGTACTGGTGGGTTAGGGTATGAAACATGAAATGAGTGAGCAGCACAGAGGACATGCAGGGTCTATGGCAAGGGGAAATTGGACAAGAGTAGATGCTGCATGCAAACATGAGCCTTGGAGGAAGGTAAAAGTTAAACTGAGCGTGAAGTAACACAGGGAAGATGGTAACACGTACCCTTGTGGAATGAAGAAAGTCATGGACCTTCATCCTGCGTTGTAGGTATTCTTCCTACCAGTAGCAATAACACTGACTCTGGTGGCAATTTCACGCCAGGTTAACAGGGTTTGGTGGTAGGTCTCCTCTACTGAGCCAAAGGGACTAGGGTACCTCCCCACACCCTAACTCCACCTCATCCACCGGTACACACTCAGCAATGCAGGGTTTCACTCCGCCCGGCATGCCTGGGGCAATTCACACCAATCATGCAGAGCAGCTGTGGACTTGTTAAGTGCCAGTATATGGCTGGGCTTTAAAGTGTTACCAGTGCCAGGGATCCAAGGGGACCATGGCAGTGGCGAGTACTTCCACTTGTTGCAAGAGGAAGGAATGGACTAGCAAGGACATAGTGCTTATACAAAGGGACTTTAGGAAGACAGCATGAGAAAACTTGCTAGGCCTAAAGAAGAGAAATTGCTCATGGACCTTGCCAAAATTGACGCAGCCTTTTTCTAGTAAAGTTCAGCGCTTTCAGACAATAATCTGGAGCTAAACTAAAGGATGCTTGCAAACATGCATTGACAAACGAAAGGCGGTATTGATTTGCTGGGGCCAAGTTATTTGACTAATTTGATACAAGTTAAAGGGCAGTACATTTTCTTAAGTAGAATTTCAAAAGAAGTCTGCTGAAATACCATAGTCAATGTTACCAAAGTTAAAGTCTGTGAGATGAAAGAAGCAAAGACTGCGTGGATAAAAAAAAACTCCACAGAGCCAGAGACAGAATGAAGAGCAATATTTCCTCCCTCCCCACACTAACCTAGAGAAAAGTGTACACGCACATCTCTCAAGGAGTTGAGATTGGAACCCACACACAAACACACACACACATAGATTAGGTAGATAAAACACCAAAAAGAGAGTTTGAAAATGACACAAATCTTTGAAATGTAAGAAAGGGTAATGTGAGGCAATTAAATGAAGGACCTCTCTTGAAAACAGTAAGGACGTGGATACGAATGAAATTGAAACAGAAGTGGACCACTCAGCCCCTTGAGCCTGCCTCACCATTCCATAAGGTCTGGGAGCACATACATGAGTTTAGGTTGCAGGTGACTTTGACAAAGCTGTTAAAACAGCAAATGGAGTACAATGGTTTAAGGAGGCAGCTCACCCCCACCTCTGAAGAGCAACTTGGGATGGGCAAGAGATGCTGGCCCAGTCAGCAATGCCAACATAATAAGCTTCCTTGTTAAAAAAAAACATTTTTTGGCACTTGTGTAGCACAAATGTAACTTGTCAGGCTAACCATGGATACTGGATCAGTGGTGCTGGAAGAGCACAGCAGTTCAAGCAGCATCCAAAGTGCAGCGAAATTGATGTTTCGGGCAAAAGCCCTTCATCTGGAAACCTTTTTATGGATACTGTCCAGATCTTGTTGGATTTGGACATGAACTACTTCAGTATCTAAGGAGTTGCAAATGGTGCTGAATATTATGTAATCATCAGCAAACATCCCACTTTTAACTTAACGATGGAAGGAAGATTATTGAAGCAGCAGCTAAATATGGCTGGCGTGAACATACCCGAAGAAACTCCAGCACTAAAATAATTGGTTTGCAACACACAAACATCTTCCTCTGTGCTTGATATGACTATGGAGAGCTTGAAGAAACTAGGCTCTTCTCATTACAGCAGAAAGTTTAGTTGCAGAATTAAGAGGCTTTCAAAATGAAGGAGGACTTTGATAAAATAAATGTGATGAAACTAATTCCAAAGAAACAACAGTCAATAACCAGATAACACAGACTTTAAGCTGAAGAGCTAGCAATAATGCAAGGTGAGGAAATGTTTATGCACCAAGTTGTATTGCATGCAGTGTGGTCCATAATCAAATCTGCATGGACATAATTTTACTCGCAAATCAAATGGAACTGGTAATGCAAAATGTTACCAGTTTCCCCTACTTGACTGTAAATAAAGCATTTGAAGTTTTCAATGGAGTACATGTAGGCCTGGGTTGTGACCATTTTGCATTTTGCACTGTGTCCGCAAGTCAATTTGTACCATGTTAGAACACAGTGCAAGTCAACACAAAGCAGCCATTCCAAAATACAGGAAATGTTCCTCTGTTGGGTCAATATAATTACACCATCATATGGAATCACATTCATAAGAACAAGCATTTTTGAGTCAGACGCTCATAAATTGTGTACTACCAAATGCTTAACGTAACATGAGATTTTTCAAAATGCTGGTTAACTCAAAATAGTGAAGCACCCTCACAATTTTCTGATGTCCCTTCCCCAGAGGTATGGTTGGGCCAATTTCATTCAATAGGAGACCAAACAGTTAACATAACAAGTAATCACCAATAAGTTTAATTCTCTAATCAATTTAGTCCAGATTTACAAACAATCATTACAAGTTGCAATCCTAGCTTGCTTCTCATTTTGAATCCAATAAAACTAAGGCCAGTTACTGAATTCAATCTGCCATTTCAGATCATAACAGTCCTACATCCAAAACAACAGCCTTGTCATCAATATCCTAACTAGCTGAAATGAAGAAAATGCTACTTGTTTAACATTGCCTTAGAAGTTTTAATAAATTGATATTCAGTCATATTTTGCAGAGTTTTACTGAATCAAATTTTCATCCCACTGACCTACAGATGCTCATAATCTCCAAAGCTTCATATAATGTTATGCAAAACTAAAAGCTGAATAAAATTAGCTCACTTTTGACTGGCTATTTCATATTCTTCTCAAATACACGGAGATAGATGATTTCCATGAAACTATGTGGAAACACAACCAAATATTGACAATGCATTTTTAACACAATCAAATTCAGTTTAAGCTGCGCAAATCAAAAAAACTCAAAAGGATGTCACACCATGTCATCAGCAATGCTCTGCAGAACAAACCTTAAGATGCCACTGAAAATGTCACCAGTCCAAATTACAGAACACTTTCTCTAAAGCCATTTCCAACAATTCACATAGTCGAACTCCTATAAGTATCTATAATCTAGTAGAGGAACTCACTCTTTGCATGGACAAAAAATGTGTTGCACATTTATAGTGAACAAATTAGTCCCACAAGGACACCTGTACACAACTTTACTCAAGTTATTTTAGGCACCTTAAGTGCAGTGGAAATGTACTTTACCACAGAAATTTTATAATGTTCAAATCATGTTGTTGCAATGCACCTAATGTATTGGATGTGCACGTTAATTTAAAATAACTTTTAAAACAACACAAAGCATTTTTCTATTTGAATTGACATTTAAGAATTTATAAAGTTTTTTTTACTCATTCAAGTAATGTGGGCAGTGCTGATTGGGCCATTATTTATTGCTCATTCAGCACACTGGTGTGGGTCTGGAGTCACGTGTAACCAGACCAGGTAAGGATGGCAATTTCCTTCCCTAGCAGACATTACTGAATCAATGGATTTTGCTGACAGCACTAATGGTTTCACGATCATTAGACTCTTAATTCCATATTTTCATTGAATTCAGATTTCATTATGTGCAAAGGCAGGATCTGAACCCACTTCTCCACATCATCAGCCTAGTGTGACATTACCACCACACCACTGCCTTTCCAGTAGGAAAGGAGGAGGACTGAACATTTTGATTACTTGAAGCCAGCATGGCTTAAAGCCAATCACCAATAGCTAGTCAATCAGCTATACGGAGGCACATAAAATTATTTTCTTCTCACAATAAGCAAAAGGAGGGAAAACTTGGCTTTAAATGCAGTGAATGGTTTGTATCTAGAATGCACAACCTAAGCATGTGGTGGAAGCAGCTATCAATAGGGAATTACACAATTATCAGAAGATAAATATTTTGAAAGGCTGTAACAGAAAAAGCAAGGTAAGTGAAAGCTGCCAAGTCACTCTTGGGGAGAGTCAGCACAGACACAGTGGGTCAAAGAGCCTCCTTCTGTTCAATAGATGGGAAAGACAGAAAGGAAGGTTATGAACTTAAAAGATGTGAAAACGTACACAGCAAGAGATTAAATGGCAAAAAGGATGATTATCTAATGTAAAAGGAGATTGTAATGGGGTGAGTAGATGAACAGCTCTAATAAAGGTAAAAAAGGACCTTACAGATAAACAGTATCCTGTATACACTCATGTTGTGGTTTTCTCTATACTGAGGGACACTATACGTGGATTGGGTGATTCCTTTAATTTCAGATCCAGCAATGTGACCCGGATTTATCATCACCAATCAGTTATCACTTTGACTGCTGTCCTTAGTCTTCAAATTTGTTCCAGTGAAGCTCAACAGAAGCTCAAGAAAGAACACCACATCTTTCAATATGGCATTTGACTACATTCCAAACCCATTTCCCCAGATCATTAGTCAGATCAACACTGAGCTCAACCTTTTTATGTCATAACTAATGTCTCAATTTCTTTGGACAGTTGCCACAAAAAGTCATTGACTGGAAACAACAGGCAGCTTCTCATTCCATAGGTGCTTCGTTTTCCGATTCTGTTATTCAAAGGTTTCAGGAATTTTATAGCCGACTAAATTGTAATTAAGTAATCACCACAGATTATCCCTGGACAAGGCCTACGCATACACAGGGTCTGTTCAGATGAGGAGGAACATGATGAGCACTTGGAAGTACTCAAGGATGCCCTCATAAGATGCTCCACTCATCAACCACCAGTTCCGACATGCCACAGCGAGAAACCATAACAACCTCCTCGGGAGACAGACACGAGCTACAACCGACAGTGTATATTGTCCGGTACTTCTCAGGAGCCGATAAACTACACCACGTTCTTCACAGCCTGCAACACATTATCAGTGAAGATGAGCACTTTCCCCACACCTTCACTTCTCACTTTTAAACAACCACCAAACCTCAACAGATCATTGTTTGTAATAAACTGCCTGGCTTTCATGACAACACCATTCAACCTTGTCATGGTAGATGCTGCAAGATGTGTCAGAGTGTCGAAACGGGTACCAACACTACACACATGCACAGGGCAGATACTCATGCGAGCTGAAAATGTGTTGCTGGAAAAGCGAAGCAGGTCAGGCAGCATCCAAGGAGCAGGAGAATGGACGTTTCAGGCATGAGCCCTTCTTCGGGAACGAGGAGAGTGTAGGGAGGAGGGACTTGGGGGAGGGGCATTGGAAATGCGATAGGTGGAAGGAGGTTAAGGTGAGGGTGATAGGCCAGAGTGGGGGTGGGGACAGAGAGGTCAGGAAGAAGATTGCAGGTTAGGAAGGTGGTGCTGAGTTTGAGGGTTGGGACTGAGACAAGGTGGGAGGAGGGGAAATGAGGAAACTGGAGAAATCTGAGTTCATCCCTTGTGGTTGGAGGGTTCCTAGGCATTCCTAGAGTTCACAAGGGATGAACTCAGGTTTCTCCAGTTTCCTCATTTCCCCTCCCACCACCTTGTCTCAGTCCCAAGCCTCGAACTCAGCACCACCTTCCATACCTGTAATCTTCTTCCTGACCTCTCCCACCCCACCCCCACTCCGGCCTAACACCCTCACCTTAACCTCCTTCCACCTATCACATTTCCAACGCCCCTCCCCCAAGTCCCTCCTCCCTACCTTTTATCTTAGCCTACTTGGCACACTCTCCTCATTCCTGAAGATGGGCTCATGCCCGAAACGTCGATTCTACTGCTTCTTGGATGCTGCCTGACCTGCTGCGTTTTTCCAGCAACACATTCTCAGCTCTGATCTCCAGCATCTGCAGTCCTCACTTTCTCCTAGAAGATACTCATGTGACTCAGCCAACGTTATCTATCTCATACACTGCAGGCAAGGATACCCTGAGGAATGGTACATTGACGAGGCCAAGCAGAGGACACCACACAAACATCAACTGACAGGAGTGTTCCCTCCCAGTCACAGAACACTTCAGCAGTCCAGGACATTCAACCTCGGACCTTCAGGTGACCGTCCTCCAAGGCGGACTTTGGGGCAGGCAACAACAAAAGGCGGCCAAGCAGAGACTGATAGCCAAGTTCGGTACCCACGGGGATGGCCTCAACTAGGACTTTGGGTTCATGCCACACTACAGGTGACCCCATTGTACTATACACACTCACACACACCTACAGACCCAAGCACTCACGCAGGCCCTCTCTCATACACTCTCATGTTCACACACGCACCCTCTCACAGACTTGTACCCCTTCACACATATACACACAACCTCAATCCTCCTCACATGCAAAATACACATATAAAAGTTTGTGGGGTGAATTTGTACTTGCAGAATTACATCTTACTTTGCTCAAAAACTGCATGAATCCATGTAAGATTCTGTAACTCCATCTTTTAAGATTAGAATCAATCTGGCCATTGTGGCACAGACAGTCTCACATTGGGTACCTTAAATGTATTATCTGGGCCGACATGACGCTAACTGTTAAAGTTCACTTGAGAATGTAAAAGATGAAAGACTTAAAAACGATCCAGGTCTTTTTCAATATATAATTTCAGTTACATCACACTAACTTTTGCTGTAAATTCTGTGTCTTACGATTTTATACTCCACAACCACTTGATGAGGGAGCAGTGCTCTGAAAGCTAGTACTTCCAAATAAACCTGTTGGACTATAACCTGGTGTTGTGTGATTCTTAATTTTGTACACCCCAGTCCAACACCGGCATCTCCAAATCATCTCCACAAGTATTTCAACCATTTTCTCAAATAGAAATTCATGTTAAAAGTTTTAATTTCATTGTCTCTCCTGATTCAAGGACAATTATCACACTGCATTAGAGGCATTGGAAGTTCATATCTGACAAATTACTGAATGTGCTTTCTTTTGCTTTGCTGGTCTAACTTTCTTCTAGGCGTGCTACTACATTGTTTTATTTGCATCAAGATTAAATAGTGGCCTTCAAAGATGGTAACATGCATGTTTCTCATCCACCAGAGAATGATTTCCATCAATTAAACTGTCCTGCATTGTGACACATTGTTTCTTCACACCTCTAATCTGGTAAGTGTCTTCTCCAGAGTTAAAAAATCACAACACCAGGTTATAGTCCAACAGGTTTAATTGGAAGCACACTAGCTTTCGGAGCAACGCTCCTTCATCAGGTGATAGTGGAGGGCTCGATCGTAACACAGAATTATAGCAAAAATTTACAGTGCGATGTAACTGAAATTATACATTGAAAAATTGATTGTCTGTTACGCCTTTCATCTGTTAGAATACAGTGATAGGTTCACTTCTTTCATGTGTAAATCACAAAACCTTGTTTAGCTGTTAACAATGGTGATAGCTAGACACTATGTTGAAGGTGTTGGCCCCCTGTGTCCTCTGTCTATGCCATGATGCTTAGATTGATTCTAATCTAAAAAGTGAGATAACCAAGTTTTACATAAATTCAGCAAAACCCTCTCATCCTAAATTTATGCCCTCTAGTTTCGCACTCTCCCACCCCAGGGAAAAGACCTTGTCCATTTAACCTATCCATGCCAGTCATGATTTTATAAACCTCTATAAGGTCACCCGTCAGCCTCCGATGCTCCAGGGAAAACAGCCCCAGTCTATTCAGCCTCGCCGATAGCTCAAATCCTCCAACCCTGGCAACATCCTTGTAAATCTTTACTGAATCCTTTTAAGTTTCACAACATCCTTCCCATGCGAAGGAATAAAAAATATTGTGACACGAAGGAGCTGGTCACAAACTCATAGTTTCCATGTCATGTACTTTGTGTGCACAAAAATAAATCCATTTTATTCCACTCCCCCATCCCACAACCCTCATTATAATTGTCAAACAGTATGATTTGCACTGATGGCCATTTGAATTTTACGACAAGGGTAGCAACCAGATGATGAAACCTCAAACATAAAGCTCTAACAAAAATTTAGTACATTTAACTCAATAAAAGGCAAAGACATCTGCTTTCCTGGTATTGCGCACATCAGGTTTATGCGATAAAATAAAATGCATTGCTTTAATACAAAGTTTTGGAAGGTTATGATAGCTAGTTGTGTGCTTGGTAAGACTGAATATTTTTCCAAGAATTTTAGCAGTTACTTTCTGCAAATGTCTTTAAAATGTAAATTTTCTTCAAATTTTCTCCTCCAACCATTACCCTGCACCCACCCTTCCCCCACAGTGAATGAGAATGTTCATGGAGCTTCTGCAGTTAATGAATTGCCATTCTCCAATTGTGATGAGATGTGTGGGTACATCTCCAGTAAGTCCTCATGTAAAGTCATCATCGTGTTCCTGAAAATCATGAAATCAAATCAAACAATTTAAAGTGAAATATGGCTTCCCTTAAAAAATCAATGTTCAAGCCCAAATTAGTTTCCTGCAGATATTCTTTGCTGAGAAAGACAATATATATGTTAAATCAATGCTGTGCCATATGTTTACTCTAAGTTGAAATAATTTTCCAGGAAAATAAATCACAAAATATAAAATAGTGTACAGTCTGGTATGTCAGGATCTTTCTAAGCAGAAAGCGTTAATTGAATACATTCCTCAATGTCCATATTCAAATAAAATAACTTTCAAAACAAAACATTTAATATAAAAATACAAAATATAGAGGAACCTCGATTATCCGAGCAACAGGCGGAAAGAATTTTGTTTGAATAATTGTATGTTCGAATAATCAAATGCTGGAGAACGTAGTTTAGCCAAGCATCATGAACCCTGTGATCTTGCCCGGATAATCCAAAATTGGGATAATCGAATGCCGGATAATCAAGGTTCCTTTGTATAGGAGACAATACACAAGGACAAGTTTAATATATTAAATTTAAACATCTGCCTGATTATGTTTTAATTGACCAGGCTCCATCCATTGACAGGTCTATTGTGCTCAAGTATACATTATTGACCACACTGTTGGATGTGTGGTGAAATTGTGTCAGTTATAATTCTCAATCTCTCAGAAGCTCCATTACAGGTCTGTCTACAAGAAACCTTCTAATATAAGACTGAGTGACTTTGGCATCCACAATCTTATCAATTAACCATTTAGTTGTTTTCATGACATTTTTGTAATCTGAATTTAAGTCCAGATCTTTTCCAGCCATAACTTTGCTTTAATTTGCCACAGCATTTTGTTCCAATCAAATGTCTTTACAAATAACCAACTAGCCACTTTGGCTTTGCTTTACCAATGTGACATCATTGTACCTGGGCACGGAAAACAGAATGTGCCCCATTTGTAGGTATCACTGGCTGGCTAACACTTATTGCCCATCCCAAGTTGTTTAAGGTAGTAGTGATGAGCTGCTTTCTTGAACCATTGCAATCTGCGTGCATTTGGTAGACCCACAATGCAATATATTTCCAAGTCAGGATAGTGAGTGGCTTGGAGGGGGAGTTGTAGGCTCCCAGACATCATCTGCACTTGTCCTTGAGATGAAAACAGTTGTGGGTTTGCAAAGAGTGGACTATGGATCTTTGGCAAAATTCTGCTGTCCATCTTGTAGATAGCACACACTGTTATGAGTGACAGTTTTTGGTGGAGGGAGTAGATGCTTGTGGATGTAGTACCAATTAAGTGGCTTTGCCTGGAATGGTGTCAAGCCTGAGTGCTGTTGGAGCTGCACTCATCCAGGCAAGTGGGGAGTATTCCAGCACACTCCTGACTTGGTTAGACACCACACAATACCAGGTAATTGTCCAAAAGGTTGATTTGGAAGCACTAGCTTTCAAACCACTACTCCTTCATTAGGTGGTTGTCTAAGTTTCCTGACATGTACTTCGTGCACGATAGACAGGCTTTAGAGAGTCAGGAAATGAGTTACATGTCTCTGTATTCCTAGTCTCTGACCTGCCCTTGTAGCCACCGTTTATGTAATGAGTACAGTTAAGTTTCTGGTGAAAGGTAATCCCCAGGATATTGATTGCGGGGGTTTTCAGTAATGGCAACAACTAAATTTCAAGGTACAGCGTTTTTGTGAGATGGTCGTTGACGGATAGTTTGTGGTGCAAATGTTACCTGCCACTTTTCAGTCTAAGTCTGGATATTGTCCAGGTCTTGTTGTATTGACTACTTCAGTATTTGAAAGTCTGCTGAACGTTTTGCACTCATTAGCAAACAGCTCCACTTCTGATATTACAATAGAGGAAGATCATTGACGAAGCAACTGAAGATGGTTGGGCCTAGGACACCACCCTGAGGAGCTCCTGCATAGATATCCTGGAGCTGAAGTAACTGACTTGCAACAATCACAGCCATCTTCCTATGTGCCAAGTGCGACTCCAACTAGTGGATGGTATTGACCCTGATTTCCATTTATTCCAGTTTTATGAGGGCTCCTTGATGCTAAATTTGAATGCAGCCTTAATGTCAAGGGCTGTCACTTTCACCTGACCTGTGGAATTCAGCTCTTTTGTCGAGGTTTGAACCAAGGCTGAAATGAAGTCATGAGCTAACTGGCCTGGCAGATTCCAAACTGGGCATCACTGAGCAGGTGCTGCTGGATAGCATTGTTTATTACACTTCCATCAGGGTTTAGGTTTGCTCGCTGAACTGTAGGTTTAATATCCAGACATTTCATTACCTGGCTAGGTAACATCATCAGTGGCGACCTCCAAGTGAAGCGAAGCTGTTGTCTCCTGCTTTCTATTTATATCTTTCTCCTGGATGGGATTCCTGGGGTTTGTGGTGATGTCATTTCCTGTTCAAACAGGAAATAACATCACCACAAACCCCAGGAACCCCATCCAGGACAAACATAAATAGAAAGCAGGAGACAACAGCTTCGCTTCACTTGGAGGTCGCCACTGATGATGTTACCTAGTCAGGTAATGAAATGTCTGGATATTAAACCTACAGTTCAGTGAGCAAAGCTACACCCTAAACCTCAACCTGAGCTACCAACCTTGCAAAAACACTTCCATCACTTTACTGATGATCGAGAGTAAACTAATGGGACGGTAATTGGCCAGGTTGGATTTGTCCTGCTTTTTATGTACAGATGATGGCTGGGCTATTTTCCACATTGTCAGTAGATACCAGTATTGTAATTGTACTGGAATAGCTTAGTTTGGGGTGTGACACACCCTAGAGCACAAATCTTCAGTATTATTACCAAAGTGGCAGTATCCAGTGGTCCCCAGCATGACAGATGCTAGTCTTCAGCCAATTCAATTCACTCCACGTAATATCACTAAACCAGTGGAAGCACTGGATACTGCAGAGGCTGTGGTCCCTGATGATCTTCCAGCATTGAGCATCTTGGGCATGTTTCACCATTTAACTACATAATTGCTGTGCTGTAACTGAACTGTACCTACCAGCGTTAACATTTCAAGTCCAAAAATTGGTCTTTGATCTAAAAAAAGTTAACTGTGTTTTTCTCTCTCCAAAGATGCTGCAGATCTGCTGAATTTCTCCAGTAATTTCTGTTTTTGCTTTAATTTTCTGGCATCTGCAGTATTTTGCTTTTGTCCATCTATGAGCATTGGTTATACAACACTCATCATATTTACCTAATAAACATGTATCTGATGAGGAGCCAACTCAAAGGGTAAAGTGATGATACTTTTGAGTAAATTTTCTTCAGAGTAATAATGCCAACGTATCTGATTGCACTTTCTAATGAAAATTTCAATTAGAGCACCACTTAATCTTGCATATTACAAGGAATATAAGCCAAGTCTATGCCACTCTCATCCTTTAACAAACATTTTAGCTGTGATCCTTCACAGGGTATGCATTGCTTAAGTATTGCCCCTATCTCTAAACCAGACGGTCCAGACTCAAGATAAATCTATCTTAGAGGTGTACCTGAACAGGTTCATTTAAAGATATCTGCAAGTCCAATCCACTCCATTATCATTGCTGCTTTATGAAATGTTAAATTCTTAGGAGCTGGTATTGCAGTGTTAACGTCCATACCTTTGGGCCAGAAGGTCAGGGTACAAATCCCACCTACTCCAAAGGTGTATCAAAACACGTCAGAACAGGTTGCTTAAATAACTATAAACTCCATCCCCACAATTTAATCCTATTAGAATGGAAATCACTCTGGCACTCCTGCACCACAACTTCCAAGGCTCTTTATCCTTCCGCAGTGCCTGGGAGTAAATGCAATGCTCCAGGTAAGTCTATCCAGAATTCTGTAATAAGCTTTAATATGAATTACATCTCCTTGTGCTCCAGACATGTGACAGAGAAAAGTTTTCAATTTGCCTTGGAAATTACTGTTTTGTACCACCTCTTCTTAACTGTGCTCATCTTGTACTATATGCGTGCATGTGAGCAGTGGGGGGAGCAGGTGAGCAGTCTATCCTCCAGCAACGAAACAAAAGAAATTGTTCTCAGTAGGTTATCAGACAGCACTCATTCAACCATAGCCTGCTCACCTACATTCAAATCAATGCAAAACGCTGCAAATCTGAAATAAAAACAAAATGCAGAAACTCAGCAGGTCGGGCAGTATCCATGGACAGAGAAACAGTTCTTAATGTTATGCCTCACTGTCGTGGTGCAAACAAAATAAAACCTCGGCATTCCCAGAGTTATCACAAAGCTTAAAATTTTATCTAAGTATGCAAAATCCCCAGTTTACCCCTCTGATAGACTCAGAATAGAAAAATTGGACCAGGTTTCATTGCTTAATAATAACCATTAATTATGATGAAATAGATTCTAAGCACAGGTCAACAAGCATGAACTGTCAATACAGAGCTTTAATGATTAAAATTCTAAGCTCCTTCTCTCCGCGCCTCCCCACCCCCACCCCCATCCCCTCACACATCCTCTCCCGACCCCAACAGTAGAGAAAGAAAAGCTTCACAGGCAGTTCAATGACACTGGTCATCAAATTCAGTTGCGAGGTTTCTTCAACTTCCCAACTCCTTCAGTTCTTTCACATCTTCACAGAAGGCATAGACTGACCGGTTCACAAACTATAAATTCTGTGACTAGATAAGACTAACAGCTTACAGGGAGTGAGGGTAATAATTAAGGAGTCAGAGAACTGTCAGGATGACCTTATGCATAGCTCCGTTAACCAGTGAACTGCAGTGAACTCACTTCGTACACAGACCCTCTTCTTCTATTTCATCCCATTACACGAAAAGCAACTGCATAAACACAACTTACATCAAGTTTCAGTAACTTTCTTTTAAAAATGTAAAGCAATTGTTCTCACAGTTCGCTCTTATTAAACAGTCTTTATCCCAATTCAGTTTACAATTTTAAAAAAGTCAAATAAAATAATAAGGCCTTTACTTGAAGAGTCATGTTAGATTTGAAACATTAACTCCATTTCACGGTCTCTCAGTTTCTGCAAGGCCTGATCAGTTTAGCCAGCAATTTGTTTCAATAATCACAATGTTCAGTTTTGCTTCTGCCAGGGCTGAACAGTTCAAAACCTCATCACAGTCTTGGTTCAAACATAGAGTGAAGTGCTGAATTCATTTGAGTGATTGCCCATGAAACCACTGCTTTATGTGACCAAACGTGACAGTAATTAGCCAAAATAAAACTGAAGTTCATGGGAACTGGGAGTTACGTTGAGCACAGGAAGCTTGTTATGGCTGTCAACCAGTCATTTCAACCACAAGGCATCTCTGCAGGGGTACCTCAGGGTTGTGTCCTCTGATACAACCATGTTCAGCTGCTTCATCAATGACTATGCTTCCATCATAAGGTCAGAAATGGGATATTTACTGATGACTGCACATGGTTCAGCACTGTTCACAACTCCTCAAATACCGCCGTAGCTTAGACTCTTTACATACTACGAACCATGATAATCATCCAATTCAATAGCTTCTTCTTCCACCTTCCCCATATCCTATACCCCAATGTGCTATATCCAACTCCTTCGATAAATTATCCAATAGTTTTGACTCCGACTGCTTTATGGAGGTAGCTGATTCCATCCAGAGTGTGGTGAGCCTTTAAAAAAAATTTCTCCTTATTTCAGCCTAATCCTTAGGATATCCTTAGAATCAAAGAACTCTATATCAGATAGAGGCCATTTAGGCCATCAACTCAAAACTGACCTTCTGAAGGGCATCCCACCCGGACTCCATAACCCGACATTTTCCGTGGCTAGTCCTCCTAGCCTGCACATCCCTGCATACTACGGAACAATTTAGCATGGCCGATCAACCTCACCTGCACATCTTTGGACTGTGGGAGGAAACATAAGCAGACATAGGGAGAACATGCAGACTCCACACAGACAGTCACCCAAGGCGGGAATCAACCCAGGATCCCTGGTGCTATGAAGCATCAGTGCTAACCACTGTTCCATTGTGCCATACAGAAAGCAATTGAGAGAGAAAAGAATCTAGTTGTTACTGTGGACATATCACTCAAGGTTCACAGCAATCTAGGGAACTTGGTCAAAGCACAGGGTATTCGGTTACATTCATAGATTTATTGTGCAAGTCATTGATGAAGCTGCAAATAGAGTACAGCACTCAGGTTTAGTAGCATCACATTATGGTATCATAGCAACAAGTTTCAGAGCAGAGCTAATAAAATCCCTGTTTTGTTTTTCAGGCAGGCTTAAATGACTAGTTTAATTGGCTCTACATCAGCACATATTTATAACATGAAATAAACTATGCACATGTAGGAGAAGGCTAGATCCTAGACATTTCTTTTCTTCCTGGACAATAATTAGCTTCTAGCCCAGTGCTTCCCAACTTTATTTCTACTGTGATCTCATTTTGAGGCTTGAAAATTGTGTTAATGCCTCATTGAGAAAGGAGCTGGGACAGGAGAGGAAAGCTACAGGAATGGGGTGGTATCTGTCCATCACCACAAGAGCATAGCTCCACAGTGGCATTGCTGCCTTGGAACTGAAGTCACTTGGGGTCCCAACCTCCCATTTTGGGAAGCTCTGCTTTTGACTGCATTGCCAGCTCACACGAGTTGACCACACAATTTTTAAAGAGTGGCCGCACTGGATTCTTGGCTGCAGTGGTCACACATAACAAAGGCAAAGGTTAGCTTCACTCATGGTCAAAATGATTTACGAGACTGGTTTTGATCATCCAAGAGAATCAGAGAAGAACTTCTAAAGTAACTAAAACAGAAATTGCTGGAAAAACTTAAGATTTCTGGCAGCATCTGGGGAGAGAAATCAGCGACCCTTCATCGGACCTTGACCCAAAACGTTAATTGAATTCTCTCCATACATGCTGCCAGACCTGCTGAGGTTTTCCAGCAATTTCTGTTTTTGTTTCTGATTTACAGCACCAACAGTTCTTGCAGTTTTTCAGAACGTCTAAGTATTTCCTTGAGCATTGCTTTGGCGTTTTTAAGAATTAATTCAATGGAGTGGTCATCACTAACAAGGTTAATATTTACTGCCTATCAATAATAATCTTTAACAAGGATTTATTTTGGCTTTTGCAGAGGGCAGTTGAGAGCTATTACAGCCTGTCAGAAATCAGAGAGACAAAACCAGACTTCCTTCCCTTCAAGATATTCGTACTTCAGTTGGGTTGTGACAAAAATCCAGCACTTACATTATCATCAATGCTGAAATTAGCTTTACTTCATTCCAAGTGTTTTGCAGCTACTGCAATGGGATTTGAACATTTCCCCGAATTGTTTACCTCTATCTTTGGCTCACTTGTCAAAACAACATAGCTGCAAAACTACCATTCCCACAGTACAGCAGACCAAAGTAACAACGAATCAGGCATTTTCTCATTCATTAGATGAATGCAATGAAGCCTAAGATCAAATAATCAAGGAATAAAAAGGCAAAGATACAGAACACAAATAGTTGAGAGATAATGCAAATTAATTTTGACTGATTTGGTTCTCCTCATGTTACACAGCACCATGGGAATAACATTCCAAGAAATGTGAAAGGCCACATCAGCTATTCCACACCTCTCTAAATCCATCTAATTACTGGGACAGGGTGATATCAATATTACATAAGCTAGTGATGCATTATGTTTGTATCACTACACTCAATCGATCTGCCATCTAATTCATATAAAGCTCATGCACCATTGCTGTATAAATGCATCAGCCATTAAAGTATTTCTCAGACAAATTAAAAGCACAATGGATACTACTCTTCCATTTCATTATAATATAATTGTCTTTGTAGCAAAATCATAATTATTCAATTAAGAGTCTAACATTACTAACCATTGATAAGGTTAATAGTCAATAACCAATTAATAATCTCAAAGGCACAATACTTCATTAATGTTATATTGCCAAATCAAATAATATAATAGTTCATATAATCAACAATCTTGCTTCAAGTGAAATACCTAACAAAAAGTCAACAAATGAGAGGATAACTAAAATGCAATGAAGATAAAATCACAGAAGAATGAGAATATTTAATCCTCTATGACCCTCAATTTTGTTTTCAAAACTCCACCAAGGAGGTGAGAGAGAAGATTCACGAGGATATTATCACGAAGGGAAAACTGTAGCTTTTTCAAGGATTGTATGGGTTAGCATGTTTTAATCGCAGAATATATTAAGTCCAACAAAAAAAAAGAGGCACTGCTAGACTGGTTTCTTGTTAATAAGATGGACCAAGTCGATCAAATGATAGCAAGAGAACATTTGGGATAGTGGTAATTGTATCACAGGGTCTAAGATGAGAGTGGAAAATGACAGAGGCCAACCCAGAGTGACAGCAATCAACTAGTGAAGAACAGATATAAACAGGAAAGATAACAGTTAGACTCAATTCAAAGACTGGTGTGGGGAAAAGGTAATGGTTCAACGAGTCAACTTCAAATAGGAAATGGTTTGAACACAATCAAAGGTACGAGATCTCAAAAAGTGAAATGTAGGAAAACAAATCCAGAGGTGCCTTGGTGTTATTGGAGATAGAAATGAAGTTGGAGAAGAAAATGTGTGCCATTGATAGATGTCAGGAAGTACTGCTATAAAGCAGTGGTTGACCTCCCACCGCCCAGTGAAAACCAAAACACCCAGAGAGGACCGCCTCACCCTATAATCTGTTAAAATAAGTGAGTAGGGGTGTAACCCATTTTTCTGCAACTTCTAGTGGTTCAATAAAGGAAATCTCTGATACTTACTTTACAATCAACAATTAGCAAATTTATTTATCCAACTCTAACAGTGAACAAATTAACAAAACTATGAACAAACCAAATAAATCCCTTCCAACTACTATTTGCAAGTAATGCAATATTCCAATCGTATGCTATTCCAATAAATACAAGTCCCACCCATAACAAAACAAAAGAATTTAGTCTCTCATAAGTACAGCCAGGCTGCATGTCTTCCAGAATGTCTGTGCCTCCTCCATTGTACTTCTGTCATTAGATGCTTTCTTCATTGCTCTTATGTCAAGAATGTCTTCCCAGTCATTGGTACCATTATTATTTCGATAATGCTTTCTCTAATACATAGATAATTGTGAGAGTCAATTTCCCGCTTTTGAGAGTGGAGGACTCTTAGCTCTGGGATCATGGTCCAACTGCCCCTTCTTTTATACCCTCAGAGACACAATATTTCTTACATAGGATTGTTCCTAAGCTGTCAAAGCCATCCGATTTAAATTTAATAGGGACCTGTGACCAGTCAGTTTAACTGAAGTGGTGGGGAAACAGTTCTAAGATGGCGACAGTGGTGGAGTAGGCAGTGTCTGGGCTCCTGTGCCTCAAGCTCACCCAGTCCACCTACTTCTCTTTCTTTTCCCTTTTTTCCCTCTTCTTTCTTTTATCCTATTTTTGGAGCAAGGTGTTACAGAGGAGTGTTGGTCATGGTCCGGAGTGTGATGGGGCTGGTGAACCCAGAGTGGGACCTGGTGAATCTGGAGTATGATCCTAAAATTGGCATTGAGGTGGTGGCTGGCAGAGAGGTGAACACAGGGACCTGGTATTGGCTCCACACTGATGGAGGCTGACGATAGCCCCTGGCTTTCAGCCTGGCATCAAGTGGACAGCGATCCCTTTCACAGCCTTTTGTAATGTATTCCTTCTCAAAATCGGCAACAAGATGGGTTCTTAGAACAGCTTCTATAGGGTCTTGCGGCCCAGTACTCCAGTGGCCTGGCATGGATGGCTGGATTTGGTGGCAACTTCTGGCCTTGCATGCCAGCAGCAGTACTGTCTTTTCCTGAACTCTAGAGCCAGGAATTGAACCAAGATGGACTTTGTCTTAATTTTTAAAAACATTTTGTCATAGCTATGCTTTTGGTTAATAAATATAGGCACTGTGGTGTGGTGACTTACACACTTTTTTATTAAGAAGTACAAGTGACAATAAGTTACTATTTTTCTACTCTAAACTTCTGGAAACAATTAGTCAGACTGAAATTCATTGCCACGTGTTAAAACGGGCATTATTTTATAACAGTCAGCATGAATTTGTTAAGAGAAAATAATTTCAAACAAATTTGGCGGGATTCTTCAATAGACAACAGAAGTAATGACAGCAATGGTGCACATGAACTTCAAAAGGCATTCAAATCAGGGTCACACAACAGACTTGTGGCGATAGTGAGAAGACTTTGAATAACAGGGGCTAGAGTAACAAGTATACAAAAATGGCTAAGTGGTAAGAAATACAGAGCAATAGTTAATAGGTATTTTTCAGGCTGGTGGATTTCTATAGCTGAGTTTCCCAGGGGTCGCGAATGGGACCATTGCTTATCTCAATACACGATGATCTAGATCATCAATGTGCAAGGGACAATTTCTAAGATTGCAAATAATACAAATGTGAGAGCTTTGTAAACTGTGAAGCGGTCACAGTAAAACTCCAAAAGGATAATGATGCATTGGTGATGTGAGGAGATAGGTGGCAGATGAAGTTCTATGTGAATAAGTGAGGTCATACACTTTGGTACAAAGAGCATGGTGAGACAGTGCCAAGTAAAGGACACTATTCTAATGGGTATGCAGGAGCGGAGAGACCTTGATGCCTTTGTACACAAGCCATTAAAAATGGCAGAACAAGGAGATAGAGCCAGTGGGCTTCACCAACAGGGACAAAGAATAGGGAAGCTTAACCTATTTGGACACTGGTTTGACCTCAGCAGATAGAACTAAGTTGAGTTCTGGGTGCCACACTTTAAGAAGGATACAAATGAATTGCAAAGAGTAAAGGCGTTTACAAAGATGGTCCCAGGGTGCGAAATGTTAATTCAGAGAACAGACTGGAGAAGTTGGGACCATTTTCTTTGGAGCTGAAGCATCAGGCAAGATTTGATGCAAGCTGTCAAAATCACAAGGTGTTTGGTCAGAATAGGTCAGGAGAAACTGCTCCTATTCACAAAAAAAAAGTTCAAGAACAAAACAGTTTTCAAGTCATCTGCTAAAGGAGAACAAAAAAATAGTCACGCAGTGATATTATGGTGGAGGGAAGATCAATGATGAAGTAGCTGAAGACGAGTGGGCTGAAGACATTACCATGAGAAACTCATGCAGAGGTCTCTTGGACTGATATGTGGCACAGTGGTTAGCACTGCTGTCTCACAGCGCCTGAGACCCGGGTTTAATTCCCGACTCAGGCGACTGACTGTGTGGAGTTTGCACGTTCTCCCAGTGTCTGCGTGGGTTTCCTCCGGCTGCTCCGGTTTCCTCCCACAATCCAAAGATGTGCGGGTCAGGTGAATTGGCCATGCTAAATTGTCCGTAGTGTTAGGTAAGGGGTAAATGTAGGGGTATGGGTGGGTTGCGCTTCGGCGGGTCGGTGTGGACTTGTTGGGCCGAAGGGCCTGTTTCCACACTAAGTAATCTAATCTAATGACTTACCAATGACCACAACCATCTTCCTATGTGCCAGGTATGACTAGGTATGACTCAAGCTAGTACAGAATTCTCCCCGATTTCCATGCATTTTAGTGCAGCTTCTTCAATCACAGATGCTATCTTTTTCGCTATTCACTTGTGGGACATGGGCATTGCTGACTGGCCAGCATTTACTGCCCATTCCAAGGTGCTCTTGAGAATGTGGTGGTGAGCTGCATCTTAAACCACTACAATCCATGTGCTCCAGTCGATCCACAATGTCATGAGGGAGGGAACTTGCAGGATTTTGACCCAGTGACAGTGGAGGTACTGCAATACACTTCCAAGTCTGGTTGGGTGAGTGGCTTGGAGGGGAACCTGCAGGTGATGGTGTTCCTATGTATCTGCTGCTCTTGTCCTTCTAAATGGAAATGTAAGTGGTCATGGGTTTGGAAGGTGCTACCCATGCTTCACAATTTTGTAAAGCACTACCAGGTTGCCAGTCAGCCTCTAACATTCAAGTCAAATCAAACCAAACCAATCTCTCCAATCTCCTGTCATTGTTAAAACTATCCAAACCAGTCAACATCATTGTAAATCTTTTCGAAACCTTTTCCAATGCCTCCGCATCCTTCTGGTACTGTGGTGACCAGAACAGCACACAATAGTCCAAATGTGGCCCAACTGAGGTTCTGTACGGCTACATGACTTTTGCCAATTGTTATACTCTATGCCCTGACCAATGTAGGTAAGCATACAATATGCCTTCTTGACCACCTTATCTACTTGTGTTGTTACTTTCGTGGAACTATGAAGCTGTATGCCCAGATCCCTCTTTATGTTGATACTACTAAGAGTTCTGCCATTTATTGTATACCTCCCTCCTGCATTAGACCTTCCAAAATGCATCACTGTACATTTGTCCAGATTAAACTCCATCTACCATTTCCCACCCTCTATGCAGAGCACCAGTGGTCACAGATTTCTAGTCAGAAAAACATCTCTACACTGCAAGAGTCTTCAAAGCTCCATATGGCAGATCCCATGTGATTTCATCTTCAATGTCAGCTACTCAAGCAACTTGTCAAAGGCCTTGCTAAAGTCCATGTAGAAAACATCTACCACCTTGCCCTCAATCATCTTTGGCACTGCCTCAAAAAACAAACTAGTTTGAGAGACACAATCTTCCCCACACAAAGCCAATGTTGCTAATTGCAAATAAGTCTATATATTTCCAAATGCAAGTGAATCATGTTACTAAGAATTTTCACAAATAATTTCCCTGCAACTGATGTATGGCTCACCAGCCTGTTGTTTCCCTGATTATCTCTGTTGCCCTGTTTATATAATGTGAAAACATTGGCTACTTTCCAGTCCTCTGGAACCTCTCCTATGACTAAAGAGAATACAAAGATTTAGTACCAGGCTCCAGCAATTTTCTCACCTCTCTTCATCAGCATTCTGGGATAAATCCCGTCAGGTCCTGGGAAATTGCTTGGATTAATTATTTTCAAAACACCCAACACCTTCTCCTTTATTTTATATTGACATGCCCTAGAATATCAACATACCCCTCCTGAGACTCTTCATCCATAATGTCCTTCTTCTTTGTGAATACTAATGCAAAATATTTGTTAAGGACCTCACCCACTTCCTCTGGCTCCATGCTATTCCCTCCTTGGTCCTTGACCTAATCTTGGACTTTGGTCCTTGGCCCTAACCTTTTCCTAGCTATGTTCTTGCTCCCTATACATGTCTAAGATGCCTTAGAATTTTCCTTATTCCTGTTTTCCAAAGACATTTCATGTCCCCTTTTAGCCTTCCTAATTCCTTGTTTGAAGTTTTCCCTGCTATCTTTGTATTCTTCAAGGGTTCTATCTGTCTTTGATTTCCTAAACCTATGTCTCCTTTTCCTTTTTCATAGAATTAAAGAACCCCTTAAGTATGGAAGCAAGTCATTTGGCCTACAATGTCGACACCAACCTTCCAAAGACCATCCTGTAGCCTTGCATTTCCCAACATTAATCCAACAGCCTACACACTCCTGGACACTATGGACAATTTCCCATGGTCAATCCACCCAGTCTGCATATCTTTGGACCATGAGAGAAAACCCAAGCACGCAAATGAAACCCACGGGGAGAATGTGCAAACTCCACACAGAGAGTTGACAGAGGGAGAAGTCAAACCCGGGTTCCTGGCACCGTGAAACAGCAGTGCTAACCACTGAGCCACTGTGCCACTCCCTTGACTCAGCTCACATCTAATCTCCAAACTTCCCAACCCTTGCCATCTTTATCCTTTATTTTCACAGGAACATGCTGGTCCTGAACTCTCATGAACTGGCCTTTAAAAGATTCCTACATGCCAGATATGGATTTATCCTTACGCAGCCTCCCAAAATCTACATTCCTCAGTTCTTACCTAATATTGTATAATTTAGTACTTTGAACCAAGGACTACTCTTATCCTTATCTCAAAGTAACTTAAAAACTTACAGAATTATGGTCACTGATCCCGAAATGCTGTCTGACTGAAATGTCAATCACCTGACCGGGCTCATTCCCCAACATCAGGTCAAGGATGGTCCCTTCCTTAGTTCAACTATTTACATATTGTTTCGAAGAAACCACCCTGGACACACCAAACAAATTCTTCCTCATCCAAGCCCCTGGCGAGTCCCACTCAATATAGGGGAAGTAAAAATCACCCACAACAACAATCCTGTTGCTTTTACATTTTTCCATATATTTGTTCTTCTATCACCTGCTGGTTGTGGAGAGTTCTGTCATACAAACCCAAAGTGGCTGCACCTTTTCTATTCCAGAGCTCTACTAATATAACCTTGTTGGATGAACCCTCCAAGGTGTCCTCCCTCAGTACATTGATAATATTCTCCTTTAATCAGGAACACAACTCTCCCTTTTTTTTAATATCCCTCTCTATCTCATCTGAACCCATCTAAATCCTGTCCTTCTCTCTCTCAACCTCAAAGCATAGACCTGTACTAGCCTATAAGCCTGGAATGTTCCACTCAATATCTGGATCTCTCAAATGCCAGAGTGCCCAAAATCCAAATTCATTGGAGAGATGACCAAGATTTGGAATACTTAAAGTGAAGGCACAGATTATACAAAACATATACCTAAACCGGTTAGAACACAAAAGGCCAAAACAAGGACTCAGAACCTCCAAACTACAAAGCTAAAACCAATAAATCCTAAAAACTGGATATGGGCCACACTAAAACATTCCAACAGCTTCCAAATCCAGTTTCCAAAGGCTAGACAACCATCACAACTGACTTCAAGTAGCTTCTGTATTAATAAGATCGATCTAGTTATGGATAGAATCACGAAATCTACTCCTTCTACTCCTACTATGGTCTTGTATCCATATCCCCAAAATCTAGACATTCACAAATCAAAGCCCACCAAATGCCAGACACTGATATGGACACAGTGAAACCAGCTACTCTCCCCAATCCCACAATATCCCGTAACTCAAAACCTGGACCTGAATGTTTAAAATTCAGTCCCTGGATCACAGCCCCACAACAAAGACCCACATGTCATGCTGGGGTAAAGTCATCACGATATTTTAGAGGGCCAGCATTTGTCTGTTTCTATATTTCTGTATAAACCTTCAATTGTCATTGCAAAAACGTATGGCACTGAGGGCTTATGGCCAGTGAGTTAACACCTCTATAGAAGTGCTGGGTGCTTTTAATGTAGCTGGGCTGTTCATAGTAAGGAGTTCAAATCCATACTTCACTTAAGCACAGCTAATCATGCATTGAAGGTAGATTAGCTGAGGAAAAAATATGACTGAAATGTCAAGTAAGTGAATTAAATTATTCTTTATCTGATGATTAGCTGTGTACTGCAGAATTAGTGTGCATAATCTCCTCGTTGCACAGCTGGACATTTGAAAGTGATTATTCTAACTCATTGGCCAGCATTCACTTGGAACAGAATTACCGAGGGAAAAGAAAAATGAAATTGGTTGAACGTAACCAAGGAACACTGGACAGCGTTATCTGCTTCCATTAGTGCTACATTAGGTAAAGATGGAAATACTCAAAATACAACTGCAGACTATTATGTTATTATACAAGTGCAATACCCAATAAAGAAATTAGTGAAAATAATAAAGGAGTCTCTGAAATCCAAAAAGTAGCCCCCTGAAAATCTCAGGATGAGCGCTCAGGGGAAACAAGTACTTTGATGGTTGAAAACTCTGATGCCACCAGCTTGTGGAGTGAAGCTAGGAAATAGAATTTTAGATTACACAAGCAAATAACAGATCAGAAACCCAAAGTAGCTGAGGTTATACAGTGTTGAAACCGCTCCCACTGATCTAGATTCCCTCAAGGGAAACATCCTCCCAGCTGTCAAACTTCCTCAGATTCTTAATTGTAACATTAGATCACCTCTCATTCTTCTAAACTGTAATTAATTAGACCTATCCTGATCACCTTTGCTCAAAAGAATCCACCTCATAACAAGAATCAGTTGAGTGAACTTTCACTTAAATATATCCTAAGTAAGGAGACAAAAAAAAACTCTTTACAGTACCACAGCTTTGATCTCAACAAGACCCTCCTCTACGGTGGTATTTCCCTTTTCCTACATTCTATTCCCTTTCGCTGCTGAAAATGTGTTGCTGGTTAAAGCACAGCAGGTTAGACAGCATCCAAGGAACAGGAAATTCGACGTTTCGGGCATAAGCCCTTCATCCTGTTCCTTGGATGCTGCCTAACCTGCTGTGCTTTAACCAGCAACACATTTTCAGCTGTGATCTCCAGCATCTGCAGACCTCATTTTTTACCCATTCTATTCCCTTTGCCAGGTTAACATCCTATTTGCCTTCTCAATCACTTGCTGTGCTTGCATAGTACCGTTTTGTGATTCATGAACCAGATATTCTTTCTCTTTTTAAGTAAACATTATACACACCCCAAAGTGGACAAGCTCATATTTTTCACATGATACTCAACTCATTTACTTAACCTACTTTATAATCCTTTTGCAGACCTCTGTGCTACAAGGTTGCAAAAAGATAAATTTGGCTCCTCAAAACTGCCCAACCCCATTAACGGCTGATCTTCAGAACAATTAAAGCACAGAAGAGGCCATTCAGCCTATCATGCTTGTATTGGTGTTATTCCCTTGGGTCAATCTTCTGCCTATCTCTGCAGCTTCAGCCCTCACCCCTACACATGGATCTTCTACCTCAGTGCCATTTTCACGCACAAGCCCCACATCCTTAAGAAATTGATAAGTCAGCACTGAATGCACTTGATGTCCAAACCCCTTCCACCCACTTACAACTTCCTTTCCTGCCTATCTTTGTGCCATTAGTAAACTTCATTACCTTTTCCTCAGTCCCTTCATCCAAGTTGTAGATGTAAATTGTAAATACTGGAAGCTCATCACGACTCCTTGTGATATTCCACCCAGTTATCAACCCAAAAACAACCCATTTACCCCATCTCTCAAATCCCTATCAGCTGATTTTTTTTTTAAACGATTTGCTTTTGACTAAGAAAAGTTTCAGTGAGCTTTATCTCAATCTGATTAGTCCCTCCATTTTCTTTTTGACTCACTCATCCTTAAAATTTTTACCATCTTCTTCCCAGCCACTAATCCTCAAGCAATTGTAGAGGATGTCTTTTATAATTAGCCATCCTTCTCAGTACATTTCAGAATCATCGAATTGATATGGTGCAAAAGGAGAACATTTCACCAGCATCAGCTTTACAAAACATGTGTCATTACCTAGTGCTGATTTCTTGCCTTTTCTCCATACCCTTGCACACTATTTCTATCCAAATATTCATTCAATGCCTTCTTGAACATCACCACCACACATCAAGGCAGCAACTTAATGCAAAGTTCTGCAATGTTTATGATCACTGTTACAAACTGGCTCCTTTACCATTAAGTAATCATGTCTCATTACACAATTCCCCATGTCTAAAACTGCTTTCTGTTTGGTTCAGAAATGTAATTTTCTAAGAAAATATCCTGAATAATCTTCCAGGTTATTTTTACTCATTTGATTCATCCAAACTATAAATGATTAAAAGTGTCCAAAATTATCATATGATTTCTCTTTCAAACCCCTATTTCGTATTTACCAAGATACTGTTCCACAGGTGTTGATTCAGTCACGAAGGCCTATAAACAGCAGGCAGTCCTAATTTATCACTGCCTGCTTAACATAATAGTGTTTTTTTTTATTTGGGTCCTGTTTCTTATTGTGCCTTTCTAATTTAATGTCATTAACATGCTGCAATGCTGCACTGTGTGCATCACAGCCATGCTCAAACTTTTGTTGTGGCCATTGGCAATGCCCTCTGGACTCCATCTTGGTCCTGCTTCCTAATTTATGCCCCCAGCCTCAGTCCCCCTTGCTTCCCACATTTGTCCTTTCTACAGGATTTCTTTCTTATCTACTTCTCCCATTACAATCTCAAACCTCAGGCCTCATTCTCTCCACCCTGACTCCTACCTCTAGGCTACACATCCCGATCCTCCATTGTCTGCTGGCTCCGCTCCATTATCCTTGCCTCCTGCCTAATTCAAACCGAGTTACTGGGCTCCATGTAGTGGCAGAGGTTAGTCAGTGAATTGATTAAGGACACCAACTAGCATCTACAACTAGATGGAGCCTGGCCAATCTAACGGTACTAGACATTTTTCTTTTATGTTTTTAAATATATTTTAAGTTACCAATTATTTTGTTTAACCAATCTCGGATTTTAACAATTTTCTGTACTACACTGCACCTTAAGAGGGCACAGACAACTTTTTTCCCCCTCTGTTAATGGAAGGTCTACGGAACCAACATCCACTGATAACATAAGTTTTTCATTGAATGTCATAATTGTCAGGAACGTAACCCCAACTTGAAGTGAGGACATCATGTACTCTCAAAAATGGTGTTTTAAAAAAAAACTGCGTGCATCGCCATCCAAACAAATTGTATATCTTCACTTCTGAACCAAGGTAATCTCGCACCCCACTGTACTCATCCTATCTTCTCATAATAGAGCACACCCACCCTCCCCACTCCAACCACCACCTTTTTTTTTCCCTCCTATTAATTCATAAAGTACTCTTGTCATGTAGATTTGGTCACCCTGCTGCCATGACTTTATCTTGACAATCAGAGTATATTTACTTCATTGCATTTTCAATTAATCTGTTTCGTTCCAAATCCAGCATGCATTCTTATCCTTTGATTCCACACCAAGTCCTTATTTGCTGGCACAGTGGGCGGCACGGTGGCACAGTGATTAGCACTGCTGCCTCACAGCGCCAGAGACCCGGGTTCAGTTCCCGCCTCAGGCGACTGACTGTGTGGAGTTTGTACATTCTCCCCGTGTCTGCATGGGTTTCCTCCGGGTACTCCGGTTTCCTCCCACAGTCCAAAGATGTGCGGGTCAGGTGAATTGGCCATGCTAAATTGCCCGTAGTGTTAGGTAAGAGGTAACTGTAGGGGTATGGGTGGGTTACGCTTCGGCGGGCCGGTGTGGACTTGTTGGGCTGAAGGGCCTGTTTCCACACTGTAAGTAATCTAATCTAATCTAATCTAATCAATTTAACTGAAGTTTCTGTACTTCCTTTCTGGTTATCGCAACTTTATTGCTATTGTACTCGATTGCCTATGCTTTTTAACCTATTAAATATGCCCTCACAATTCCCTTCTCTCCTCACTTTTTCTCTCTCTCTCTCTCTCATTTAAAATGAGATGAGTTGACAATCTCATCTGCAATCAGAGGGTGATAATGCAATTCAGCTGCAACTGTCCCAGCAGGATAGCTCCATCTTTCTCCCATACTGATAGCAGTGACCCAGAAGGTGAAACTCATATCACTTACATCAATCTTTGATCAACACATTCAACACCCTGATCTTATGCATTTCTCATGATAGAAATGTTAATTTCTCATGATAGGATAGTTCCTAAACAGTGATATTTCAGCTTCCTTAGGGACTTTGAAGCATCACTATTCAATGCATTCACTTTTTTATACTCAACCTTTGATAAATCTCATAAAAACAAAGAATCCTGTGAAATCAATGTGTGATCTACATACCTGGCTCCAAAGATGTCTTTTTTAGCCAGATCAATGCCTGAAATAACCTTGACTCTGAGAACACGGGATTCTTCCTGAAAGCAAAGGACAAAGGAAGAATTTTTAAGAAAACTTCTTTCATTAATGAGCAGCAAAGGTCCCGAGTCAGTTCATAGATGACAGCCTCCTGAACATTCAGTAGTTTAAGTATCCATTGTTGGCATTACTGAACTATAAACGTCAATAATGCGGAAGTAGATAAATTGTTCATTAACTAGTCAAACGTTATCAGAGGTTACTAAGATAGTAGCACTGAAGCTATGATCAGTCAACCATGATCTTGTTGAATGTTAAAGCAGACTGGCATCCTCCTACTCATAATTCATGGATGTACTTTTGTTTGTGCTGGGTTTGTAGCTAGACTTATTACCTGAATAATGAAGACCGAAAATGTAGAAACATAGAAAACAAGAACAGCAAGAGGCCATTCAGCACTTTAAGCACCCTCCACTAATTAATTAGATCATGTCTGATCTTCCTACTCAGTAACCTGCACCCACTTTCTCCCCCCCCATACCATTTGATTCCTGTAGTTCCAAGAAGCATATCTAACGCCTTGAAAACATTAATCTTTTAGCCTCAACCACTTTCTGTAATGAAAAGTTCCACACTCTGGGTGAAGAAATTTCTCATCTGTCTTAAATGGTCTACCCCATATCCTTAAGACTGTGACCCACACCACCACCATAAAAGTATCAAGTTACACAATATACAAATCCAACAACAGTTCGGTCTACAATTCATATTAATGACAAATGTGTTAAAAGTCTGTGGAGGGACAACAAAGGGCTATCAAACTTAAAATTATCAATATCTAAAACTTGTATTTCGATGAATAAGAGGTTTCAGATGTAGATAGTTAGTCAAGTGTATCTTAGAATAGTGTAGCCTGTAATTGTTAAAAAACTGTTGGTCAGTGATTTCCCAGGAGTTAGACCTCTCAGTTGGTGCAACTTCTCCATATATTGCCAAAGGTAGTATGCAAGTACAGAAGAGGAAGGAGTCAAGGATATATTCCCGGAGAATGCCAAATTGAACTGTTTGACAACAGAAAGCAAAAACAAAGCTGGACCTTCTCATTCTCCAACTGACCACTCCTCTGAGCTGGAAAATGGAGAAATGGGTTGTGTGTGTAGGATGATGTGGTCAAACTTACAGCAGAAAAAGGATATTATCTGTTACTTTGGGTATATCTGTTGAGATAGAGACCTGATTTAAGAGATTCAACATAGCTTTCTTCTTAATTAGTTTATGAAATATGATCACTTCTGGCTAGTCCCTCCATAGTTATCCTATGGAGAAGGCAGTGGTGACCATTAGGCAGTACGATACAATGAAGCTAACAAACATCAAGCTTATAAATGCATCTGATGACATCTAAGCTGGCCTCAGCAGATTTCATAGAAGTATGGGAGAGAAGTAATCAAGGCTTTCCTCATCTCCCAACTCAGTACATGGCTAGTATTTTGGGGAAGGAAGAGAACTCACTCCTTGTCTTATAGTTCTCACTCATACTCAGTCCCCCACTCACCCACTTTATACAGAGACACACACACACATATCTCATATTACTTGCTCACAATGTAGGGAAATTCATGATTAGTTTAGTTCACAGTATAGGAATCAATTAGCCTAATATTTTGTTTAATTAGAACCAATGCAGGACTTGACTTACACTAAGCAGTCGTATTACTTAACAGAGGAGTGCACCATAGGGTTTTAAGCAGAGTAAATGACAAACTCGGTTATAGTTGAATGAGCAAACCACATCGTTTCACATATGCCAAGTCATTATCAGCAAAGGAAAGAAAGGCAACCGCTGTGTTCTAGGCTTTAATTTGTAGTGTTTTATTTAGAAAAGCACATTTTTGCTACATGTATTTACAGTTAATCAGCTTGGATCGAGTCCCCGACTGTGCACTCAAATCCTGTGTGGACCAGCTGACGGAAGTATTTAACCTCTCCTTACTATGATATGAAGTCCTGTTTCAAGAAGATCACCATCGTCCCGGTGCCAAAGGAAAATCATGCAGAGTACCTCAACGACTTGCCCAATGGCTCTGACCTCCATAATTATGAAGTGCTTCGAGAGATTAATCATGGCTCACGCCAACCTCTACCTAGCCTATTGTCTTGATCCTTCTCAATTCACCCACTGGTGCAAAAGGTCCACAGCAGATGCCATCTCCCTGACCCTACAATCATTCCTGGAACATCAGGATAACAAAGATCCCTATGTCAGGCTCCTGCTTACTGACTCAGATTCCACCTTCAATACCATAATTCCAATCAAGCTCCGCTCTAAACTCAGAACTAGGTCTCACCTCGTCCCACCGCAACTGGATCTTCGATTTTCTGACCCATTGACTGCAATCAGTAAATGTGGGTGACAACACATTTTCCACCATAATTCTCAACACCAATGCCCCACAAGGCTGCATACTCAGTCCCCATATATACTAGTGACTGTGCGGCCAAATTTCATCCCAACTCTATTTACCAGTTTGGTGATAAAATCACTGTTGTAGGGTGGAACTCAAACAATGATAAAACAGAATGCAGGAAAGAGACTGAGTGCTTAATGCTATGGTGTAAAGACAGCAATCTCTCCAGGAACGAGAGCAAAATAAAAGGAGCTGATCATTGACTTCAGGAGGTGTAGTGGAAGGCATGCTTCTGACTGCTTCAATGGTGCTGAAGTGGAAATGGCCGAGTTCCTGTGAGTGATGATCATCAACAATCTGTCCTGGTCCACCCACATCAATGCAACAGTCAAGAAAGCACAACAACGGCTCTACTTTCTCAGGAGGCGAAAGAAACTAGGCATGTACACAAAGAATTTTAATTTTTATAGATGCACTATAGCAAGCATTCTGCCTGAACGCCCACAGTGTGGTTTGGTAGCTGCTCTTCCCAAGATCACAAGCTACGACAGAAAGTAGTGAACAAAGTCCATTCCATCACGCAAACCAGCCTTCCTTTCCCCATTGACTTCATCTATATTTCCAACTGCCTCAGAAAAGCAACCAATATATTTTGACCTTTCCCACCCAGGTTATACTCTTCCAATCTGTTCCATCAGGTAGGAGATACAAAAGTTTGAATAGATTTCTGAACAGATTCAAGAACAGCTTTTTCCTTGCATTATCATAATGCACTTTGTGTGGTACGTACTGCACTCAAAACAACTCTTGTCACTGTATGTAGGTACATGTGACAATAATAAATCATATCAGTTGATTTTAACCAAAATGCATCACTAATTTTGTAAATAGCGCAATTCTTCTAGACTTGTCACTCAAATTATATATTCATGTTTAAAAATGTGCTGTTCACTTATCTTTTTACATTGTTAGTTTTGCACTTGCAATTGGTACTCACTTTGTATAACTGTTAAATAATGCCTACTTTATGATTTTGCATGTCACAAATTTTTAAGCAACTTTTTCCACCCTTCTTATTTTCAAGAAACTGATTTGAAGCACACAGCTAACATATCCAGCAGATTGCATCGGAAACAGTCATTAATGGGGGCTTAATGCGACAAAATGTTTCTATCAGTTCAGCAAGATTTAAAATAACAAACTCAAGGTTTAATTCACAAGTACATGGCAGCCTACAGCCCCCTAGTCTAAACAACAGGACAAATAAGATGTTAAAATATTCTCTTATTTTCTTAGCATGCCATAAAATTCAATCAAATGATAGATAAAGTTATCATGTGCAGGGATAACCCTACATGCGAATGGTCTTTCAAGATTTGAATCAGTAGATAATGGGAGGTCATGTCAGTAGACAACCATTAATTTCTAAAGAAATCGGGCATGTATGAGTGATCCAATTCAAAATGTGACCATGAATATGTACATATCAAGAATGTGACCGTGCTTCGCATACTCCAATCAGGGTTCAGAGATGACTGATAAAGCAACAGTTTGGGTTTGGAAAGGGTTAATAAGACCAACTTTTCACTAGTCGCATTTGCAGAAAGGATCAAGAAAATACAGCACCCTAACCAACTGAGGGTCAGTATTCCATTGTTAAGTAGCTGAAACCATTGGCTAAGTGTAATGTCTGTTTTGATAACTTCCAAAATTTGTGAATCTAGCCAAAACAAACTTGTACCTGGAGTGGTCTGATTTTGAATTCGACCCTAGGTCTAACAGTCATAGTTAAATTAAATTTCTAAAAGTATTTCCACTTGTATTTATGTTGAATACGGTCTCCAGAGTCAGATGGAGATATTTAGCAAACCACATGTGGGCAACTCATGAATATTGATGCCACCAGTGTTGAGGATTATGGTGGAGGAGGTGCTGACACCTATTTTTACTGATTGAGGTCTATGCATCATAAAGCCAAGGATCCAGTTACAGAGGAGGGAAGCCGTAACCTAGACATCAACCTTTCAATGAAAAGACGATCAATGTGCAATAGGGCAGTGGATGGATCAGTTATGTAACAGCATCAATCAAGTATGAACATGAGGGAGGAAAGTAGTGGGGGAGAACCAGGGGGAAAAAAGTGTAGAATTTGTTTTTATAAATAAAAACAAAATATGGCAATAAGAGAGTGGCTCAAGATGATCAAAAGCTTTAGAAGTTTTCACAGTTAACAAAAAATCCGAAGGTAGACTATTGGCATCTTAAAAGTCGAACCGTAGTCGATGTGCTAGATTTCTTGTTCCATTGGAAGGCAGACGGGAGTGATGTCAGAAAAATGCAGTGCTGAGGAATACAAAACAAGAGCAATTGGTGAAAAGAAGTAAACTCTTAAATTCAGGGGTCAGCTGCTGACTTCTATGATTGAAAGTATGGAAGTGAAACCCATATGAGACACAATACTAAGAAGGTAACCAGAAACATCTACAGAAGAATTCACATGGAAGGAGGTATCCAGAAAGGATAGAAGCAAAACCAGAGCAGGAAGGGCAAATTAGTTACAGAAGACAACCCACCTTTACCCACCAAGACCATGATGGTCAAAAACTAGGGATTTAGGAGTAACAAAGGAGTAAGGAACAGGCATTTTAAAGGTTCGACAGTATGTGTTCCAAACAGAAAAGGATACAAGAACTGGAGTGAAAAGGCGGTGAAGGGCCTAGTACAGGAATGTGGAATTGGTGTAGATACTAGTATATTTTTGGCAGACTAATGGGCTGAAGTGCCTCTTCTGTCCTTTATGATTTTATGTTCACAGAACCATCTAGTTTTAAAAACCCATACCAACACAGCAACTTTGAAGGAGCTGACAGCATAAAGCTTCAATATGCCTTCAAGATTTGCAAGTGAAGTTCATTCAGGGCCAAGATTTCAATGAAATTGTCCGGAGACTTACAGCTGGTTTTGACTTTGAACACAAGCCAACAAAAAGAGCACTCAACCCATTAACAGAATCTAAGAAGGCAGTGTAGGGAAAAAGTCCACTGGACAGACCGATTGCCCAGATGGAGCATTTGATTCATCAGTTAGTCAGGCAACAAATTCAAATACCTCATAGAAAGTTTCAGAGAATACAAAGCGAGGTGAGAACTCCTACTGCACGACAATATTCAGAATAAAATTAAAGCAGTTTGAGGAGATAGAGATCTGCTTTGTATTTATCTTTACACTGATAAAACAGTCTAAAAAATAGACAAACAGATAGCCATCTGTATTCTATTTGGGGAAAAACACGTCATGAATATTGGTTGGATCATTATTGTTAAAATTACAATGAATGTTTCACTTTGGATGATGATACCAGAACGAAAAGAAGCGAAATCAGGGAACATAGAGAATAGAGGGATGCAGACCATATACAGGGAGGTGGAGTCAGTTTTGAATGGAAACATGGTCAACATAGATATGGTGAGCTGAAAGGGCCTATTCAGGTGCTGTACTGTTCTAAGTTTGATGTTCCAGACTAAAACAAAATCCTATACATTGAAAATACACTCAAGGTTTCTGATATACAAACGTTAAGCTGTTGACAGGTTTAGGTGATGTTCAGCAATTGGACAACGAAGTTGAAAACTCTGATAAAGTAGTTCAACTTTCGTCAGCAATAAACTTGAAAGAAGGTTGAATGTACTTGTGGCAGAAAGGTAAATCCATTTGGAAGAAACCTTTTAATTCTTCATTAAATCTATACTAAATTCAGCTGAAACTACATCAGGTTGCTATTTTGCAATTGTGGTATGGGGTTTGTTAATGGCCACTTAAAGTGCATTACTGATTTACAACGCAGACTGAAGTGAGGAATTACGTGACCAAAGTAATCTTCTTGTTATAAATGGATTGGAAATTACAGGTCAAGCAATCTGCTGACTAACAATGATGAGAATTGTACATATCCAACCTACTAACCTCCATCCTACTGTCAAGTGTAACTTTTAAATATGAATTATGAATCAACTGCAGCAATTGGTATGGAATTAAAATAAAAATCAAACAAATAATTCCAAATTTCTATCAGTAAGCTTCACATGATCGGGAAGGAAATATCACATGCAGAGTGAGACACAGCCCAGCTGAGTATACTGTTCAAGACATTTGAGGCAACATGGGAATTTGATGCATTGTGGAAAGCGGAACTTTTTTTTTTGTTTTTTTTTCAGGTTTGTAATGTTTTTTAATACAATAAATTGAAGCACAGGATCAGGGACGTAGCACAAAAGTTCACTGGTTAATGATAGCGCTAATGTGGCTTTTAGAGATTACTTTCAGATTGAAGTTAAATAGGGAAATATTTACAGGCTACAAACCACAAGGTTGGCATGAAAGTTTTAAACTCAAATTAACAACAAGGTAATTAAAATAGAGGTGCCGGTACAGGCAATGTGTTGTAACTGCATGATGTGCAAACAGGTGGAGCCCATTGTGGTTCACAGTGACCACATCTGTAGCAAGTGCTGGTTGCTTGAGGAACTCTGGCTCAAGAGTTGATGAGCTGGAGTCTGAACTTTGAACATGTCAGGGAGGAGGACAGTCAACCCGACGCTGTGTTTCAGGAGGCAGTCACTCCCCTCAGATGAACGACCTAAAATTCAGTCAGTAGTCAGGGACAAATGGATGCAACTGCCAGTGAGGCAGATGGAGGGATCCAGGAGATACTGCTGAAGATGCCTTAACTCTTTAGATCGATCAAGTTGGTGTTCAAGTTGATCGTTCAAGTCCGCTTCTGTGCAGATGAGTGGGGGCTGTAGGAAGAATGTGCAAACTGACCATAGCAATGTCGTACAGGGAGCCATTCAAGGGCGGGGAGAAAAGAGAAAGATAGGTGTTATCTACGATAGTACAGTCAGGGGAGTAGACACTGTTCTCCGTGGCCAGGATGGAGTCTTCAAGACGGTGTTGCCTGCCTGGTGCCCAGGTTCAGGATACGTCACCTCGGCTGCAAAGGAACTTGGAGTCGGAGGGGAAAGATCCAGTGTCATGGTCCACGTAGGTACCAACCATGGGTAGAAAGATAAAAGAGGTTCTGCTGAGGGAATGAGCAGCTAGGGGCTAAATTTAAAAGAATTGGCACAGGTTCAACAAGATTAAAGAGATAAACACGAGGCTCAAAGATTATTGGGACAGAAACAGGTTCAAATTCGTCAGACATTGGCTTCAGTACAGATGAAAATGGAAGTGACTCTAATGGGATGGGCTCCACTTTAAATCAGGCTGGCACCAGAGTCTTGGCAAATCACATAACTAGGGTTGTTGAAAACACTTTAAACTGAGGTTAACATGCAAATTCAATTGGCATTTAGCAAATGCAATGTTAATATTCATTTCAATAAGGCTGGAATAGAAGAGTAAAGACACTCTGCTGAGGCCGTATAATGCTCTGGTCAGTCTGTATTTAGAATACTGTGAGAAGTTAATTAGAGTGAAGAGCAGGTCCTTTAAGTTGTTCTCTTTTATACAGGCTTTATTCAGAACAAGGTAGCTGCAGGGAACATCTCTTTCAAGCAGAATTATTCATGGGCGGCACGGTGGCACAGTGGTTAGCACTGCTGCCTCACAGCGCCTGTAGACCCGGGTTCAATTCCCGACTCAGGCGACTGACTGTGTGGAGTTTGCACGTTCTCCCCGTGTCTGCGTGGGTTTCCTCCGGGTGCTCCGGTTTCCTCCCACAGTCCAAAGATGTGCGGGTCAGGTGAATTGGCCAAGCTAAAATTGCCCGTAGAGTTAGGTAAGGGGTAATATGTAGGGGTATGGGTGGGTTGCGCTTCGGCGGGTCGGTGTGGACTTGTTGGGCCGAAGGGCCTGTTTCCACACTGTAGGTCTAATCTAAAAAAAAAATTAGCAGTACACATGACTGAAAAGGACTTGAATCTTGAAAAGTGAAGGATTCTACTATAAGTGAGACAGAATTCGACGATAGCCAAGCTGAGCAGAGAGGGAGAGATACTGTTTTGGACCAGACCAAACCACCTCAATATATATTAAGAAAATAGTCTAAATGCTAATGTTTTCTTATTTTAAAGGTAAGCATAAAGCATCACGTTCAATTGGTCAAGTTTTAACTACTTGATGTTAATCAAAGTTTAAAATCACACAACACCAGATGAAAGTCCAACAGGTTTATTTGAAAGCACTAGTTTTCGAAGCACCGCTCCTTCACAAGGTGGCTGTGGAGGTTCAGATCATGCTCACAGAATTTATAGCCAGTGTCATGGAGATGCGATACAGTAAACAATATTAAATTAAAACTTTCATCTTTTATCATGGAATATGCTGGTTCCTGTTCTTTGATATGTAAATCCCAGAACCTCTTTTAAATGACATTCCCCCAAGTTGGCTCAGCTTTTTAAACAACAGGTGTGAGGTCTGTCTGTGTCCCAAGGTTATGTCAGACTGGTAAATTCTCTGTATTGTTTTATAGAGTTTTATGCTGTATTTGAGCAAAATAAAATTTACTTCTGCAAAAACAAATTCACCCCATAAGCTTGTGTGCACGCTTGTAGATGCAATAGATTGAGTGCACATGTGGATGTGAGTGCACTTGATAGAGAGTGAGTGTGTGTGTGTGTGTGTGTGTGTGTGTGTGTGTGTGTATGTGAGAGAGAGAGAGAGAGAGAGAGAGAGAGAGAGAGAGAGTCACATGAACCTAAGGCCCCAATTGAGGCCATCCCCATGGGTACTGAAATTCGCTATTAGCTTCTGCTCAGCCGCTCTGCGTTGTTGCCTGTCCCAAAGTCCACCTTGGAGCATGGTCACCCAAGGTCCAAGGCCAAATGTCCTGGACCACTGAGGTGTTCCCCAACTAGGAGGGAACATTCCTGCCTGGTGATTGTTGTGCGGTGACTATTTATCCATTGTCATAACGTCTGTTCAGTCTTGCCAATGTACCATGCCTCAGGACAACCTTGCCTGCAGCATATGAGATAGGCCATGTTGATCGAGTCACATGAGTGCTTGCCACGTACATGGGAGATGTCCCCACATGTAATGGTGCTATTCATGTCGATATTCTCACAGGTCTTGCAGCGGTTGCTGTGGCAGGGTTGTACAGTTTTGTTGTCCTGGAGGCTAGGCAGTTTGATACGAAACATGATCTGTTTAAGGTTTGTTGGTAGTTTAAAGGCAAGAAGAGGAGGCTCAGGGAAGGTCTTGGCAATGTGCTCATCATCATTGATAATATGTTGCAGGCTGCGAAGAACATGGTGTAGTTGTTCTGCTCCCAGGAAGTAGTGGACAACAAAGGGTACCTTGCCTGTTGTAGACTGTGTCTATCTCCTGAACTGTGGCACATCGGAAGTGGTGGTCGATGAGTTCAGCATTGTACCCTATTCGTATGAGGGCATCCTTTCAAGTGTCCCATCACGTTCCTCCTCATCTGAACGTACCTTGTGTATGCAGAGGACTTATCCATGGTGGGGTGGCTGTTTTCATACGTTTCGGGTGGAAGCTAAAGATGTGTAGCATCGTGAGGTTATCTGTGAGTTTGCAGTACAGTGAGGTGCTCATCCTTGATGGAGATTAATGTGTCCAAGAATAAGACAGACAATAAAGAGTAGCACGAAAGAGAGACAGATACTAAAGATACTATTTTTTGACCCCACTGCACAATATACTTTCACACATACATACACACAAAAACACTCCCACATACTCACGCCCACACAGATCGTCCCTCATAAACAAGCTCTCTCTCATATGCACACATACACCCCCCGCACACACCAACCCCATCACACTCACACACACATAAACAAGCTTACACACAAACACACAGATATACACACACACACAATCACACGCATTCACATCCACACACTCACATGTACACTCAACCTATCGCTCCTACATGCACACACAAGTTTCTGGGATGAATTTGTTTGTGCAGAATTACACTTTATTTTGCTCAAAAACTGCATGAATCCGTGTAAAACTCTATTATAATATACACAGGGTTTTTCAGTCTAACAGACATCACATCTATTGTTTAAAAACTTCAGCTACTTTGGGAATGGAATTTAAAAGAAGTTCTGGGACTTACATATTGTTACGACACAGGGTAAACTCTCCTGCTTAATTTAAAACCAGCAACATAAAAAAGATTTATCCCGTGCAGCAATCTGTGAAAATTCGATAGGCCAAGAACTAGTTTAAGAAATTAAGTTGTTAATTTTTACTTTAAGCATAACAGAGAATAATTAACTAACAACGATTTACAATTCCTTCCTCTAACCTATTTTCCCTTCTTTAATTCTAGTCCGATAAAATTCCCAATTACGATTTACAAAACAAAATTTCTTATCTCAAAACCAGGCAGCTTTCGTTTTCTGAATTCCGGTCTTCTTTTCTTCTTCATAGGGATTTCTGCTTCACGGGTTACTGATCGATAAAGGTACTTTTAAGAGAGCTATTTTTCAGACAGTCTTTTCTTTACATGCTGGTAGCTTGCCAGTTCTGATTAAATTAGATTCCCTACAGTGTGGAAACAGGCCCTTCGGCCAAACAAGTCCACACCGACCCTCCGAAGACCCATTTCCCTCTGACTAATGCACCAGCACTATGGGCAATTTAGCATGGCCAATCCACCTGACCTGCACATCTTTGTGACGGTGGAAAGAAACTGGAATTGAACCTGGGACCCTGGTGCTGTGAGGCAGCAGTGCTAACCACTGAGCCACTGTGCCGTCTCCTTCCAACTGTTCAATTTTCCCCAGTTTCATACTCTCAAAGCATCTGATTGTATCAATGGCTTTTAAGATTGTCAATATACTAAATTCAAACTGGATTGCAGATTGGTATTTTTTCAGGGTATAATTTAAACTGGAAACAACAAAGCAGATTCAAATTTGATCAAACAACTGGATTAGCTGATTGGTCTAATGTTACATTATGTTTCCTTTCAAAACACTATCAAGTAGTTTTGCTGCTTTTAACCCTCAAAAGGTACAGTATACCCAGGTCTTCTTAATAATATCAAACAGAAACCAGCATATCCCATTATAAAAGATAAAAGCTTTAATCTAATATCGTTTACTGTATCACATCTCCACGACACTGGAATCATTTGGCTATAAATTCTGTGAGCATGATCTTAACCTCCACAACCACTGATGAATGAGTAGCGCTCCAAAAGCTTGTGCTTCCAAATAAACCTGTTGGACTATAACCTGGAGTTCTGTGATTTTTAATCTTTGTCCACCCCAGTCGACCACCGGCACCTCCAAGTCATGACGTTAAGCAAAATCCGCTTTATTTTTATACTACAGCTAAAATACAGACAAAATTACAATCAAAGAACTGACTTAACTGTAATTCTATCGAAATGCTAAACAAAATAATCTACATGTTAACTACTACTATTTAATAGTTCGTTTCCATGCTGTATGAGTCTATGAGTCCCAATATAACAAACTCTGGGGAAAATTGAACACCCATTGCTAAGACAAATTCAGTGAAATAGACTGTCTCACATGCAATTCTAGCAGCAGGAAGTGAAACCCAGCTTTTAGCTGTTAGAGAGAGAGAGAGAGAGAGAGAGAGAGAGAGAGAGAGAGAGAGAGAGAGAGAACAATAAGACCTTCCACATCCAGCTTCAACACATCAACAACCACAGAAAGCTAAAACTAAAAATCCTGGTTATCTCAGAGCTTGATTCCACCCATTCAAGGTTCTTCTATTCTTCCAATTTAAAAAAAACAAGACCTGACAAGCTGTTTACTCTACTGGCTTTAAGCAGACTACTCATCATCTCTTTATCAACCTTTCTTCATAACAAAAAAAATCAGGACAAAATACACATCTTAAAGCCATAGTATCATCACAATACGATATGTAAGAATCCATCATCACAGAACATTACGAGGAGTTCAGATGAGAAATGTTATGTTTACAATCCTGGCAAGGTTCATATTGTACGGAGACTCTGCACCCATGTGAAGTTTAAGGGACAATCTTATAAGAATTAAACGATGAACCAAATAAATTAAAACCTTGGACTAATCTCTCAAACATTGCTTTGATCAAATATTAATCTTAGAGAAAGTGAGGAGTGATGAAGGGCTTATGCCCAAAACATCAATTCTCTTGATCCTCAGATGCTGTCTGACCTGCTGTGCTTTTCCAACACAACAATTCAACAAGTATTTATCTTACAAAATCAGAAATAGCTGGAAGGAAATCAGACTTAACATTTTATATCCAGTGATCTTTCTTATAAACCAGTTCAGAGACTGGACCCAAAACTTTAATTCCGATTTTTCTCCACAGATGCTGCCAGACCTGCTGAGATTTTCCAGCAAATTCTGTTTTTGTTTCCGATTTCCAGCATCTGCAGTTCTTTCGGTTTTTAGTTAATCTTACAATTCCTGACAAGTATCTGACTTGAGCTGGAGTTGAGAACGAAATTTGAGTTGATAAGTTTGGTTAGAGCATGAGTAAATGTGTTCATTGTACTTTTAATAACTGAGTATTGAGAAGTATAGTTATTACTATTCATTTTCTTCAATTTTTGTGCATTAAAACTACTTTGTTTTAAACTGAGAACTGGTTCTTTTAGTAAACAACCTGGATTTTCAGTTTCCAAAAAAAAGCATAAAACTTAACTGGTTTCTAAAGAGTTCAAAACATAACTATAATAAAAATATTCAAGCAAATTAATTTTGGTGCCTCATTCAGTCAGATCATGCTATTTACTAATCTCCACACACACACACACACACAGTCTTGAATTCTGTCATTGCTATCTTTTTGTTTCTTTGATTGCTCTTGCTATATTGTCTCAAAACACTTTCTCTTTTGCTTTTCTCACTAAGTCTTTACACAATTTATTCCATCTTGGACTTGGCATTGTCTTTGTACTTTTTTTGCAGTCCACCTCTCCTTGTTGGCTTCAATCATTCCAGAATTGCATTTTCATTTGCTTTCCCTATTATTGGCATTGCTTGTCAACCTCTTTCACTGTTATTCACTACCTAGCACCCAAAGCTGAGAGATAAAGGATTCTTTCACAAGCACCAATTTGTTAACATTATTTTCCAAACAAGTTCTCATATGTTTTGCGTCGTATTCAAACAAGTCATCCAAACTTTGCTCTCAAGGGAATTTTGCTCCGATTGATGTTCCCACCAACTTTGGTTGCTCTTCAACCAGCTTCATAGAAATGCTGAGAATGTTTGCAAGAATGGTTCCATGGGTGACAAACTTCAATTATGATGACAGATTCATCAAGCTAGACGGTTTTAATGAAATATGATTTTTTTTCTTTGCGATCAAAAGAAAACAGAGCATTGGGTAAGGAAATAAAATGGAAAATTATTAACTATGATAAAATAAAAGGATGGAGCAGATTTATTGCATGTTTTAATACAATGACATCCATTTTGGAATCACAATACGATGAAGTATCTACAAACTGGTATTGCAATAATGCACAAATAATTGCTCCAATTTGGCCAAGTTCCATTTCCCCATCAAATTAATGATTGGTAGGCAACTAGCATCTTCATATAATTAGCAATGGCATGCTTGGAATCAAAGGTATATTTCACACAATGGGACAGCAATGTTTCACATGCTTCTATTTTAAGTCACAAACCAAATAGGACCCTCCTGTTCATAATTCTAAAACTCATTAGCTCAAACAAATAATCATATGTATGTATTATACAAGTCAAACAGAAACAATAAATTCCTAAAGAATGCAAATAAGTGAGTCAGCATATTTCAGAAAAATGATAGAAGTGGTCACTTAACCAAATTGCATGGAACATAAATGAAATGTCACAGGGCTTCCTTTATTGTTCCAGATGCAGATTGACCAGCTGTAAAGTTTCAGCATATTAGTTTACAGTGTATTTTAATCCCAAAGCTGTCTGTAATAATTTGAGTGTGATGAATATGCTTTAAGAGAGTCACTATGTACAAAACAAGTGGCTGTAAGCTTAGAGTCACAGACTACAACAGTAAGCTGATCAAACAAGGTTATACACTATATTTATTTACTGATAAACCTAAAGTGCTAAGCTTGCTTAAGTACATACTGCTCACACGTGTCTTTCAGCTGTTGCTACTTCATTTTGTAACATAGAGTCATAGAGATGTATAGCATTGAAACAGAGCCTTCGGTCCAACCCGTCCATGCCGACTAAATATCCAACCCAACCTAGTCCCACCTGCCAGCACCCAGCCCATATCCCTCCAAACCCTTCCTATTCATATACCCATCCAAATGCCTCTTAAATGTTGCAATTGTACCAACCACCACCACTTCCTCAGGCAGCTCATTCCATACACGTACCACCCTCTGTGTGAAAAAGTTGCCCCTTAGGTCTCTTTTATATCTTTCCCCTCTCACCCTAAACCTATGCCCTCTAGTTCTGGACATCCCCACCCCAGGGAAAAGACTTTGCCTATTTACCCTATCCATGCCCCTCAATTTTATAAACCTCTAAGGTCAGCCCTCAGCCTTCAACGCTCCAGTAAAACCAGCCCCAGCCTGTTCAGCCTCTCCCTATAGCTCAAATCCTCCAATCCTGGCAACATCCTTGTAAATCTTTTCTGAACCCTTTCAAGTTTCACAACATCTTTCTGGTAGGAAGGAGACCAGAACTGCACGCAATATTCCAACAGTCGCCTAACCAATATCCTGTACAGCCGCAATATGACCTCCCAACTCCTGTACTCAATACTCTGACCAATAAAGGAAAGCATACCAAACGCCTTCTTCACTATCCTATCTACCTGCGATTCTACTTTCAAGGAGCTATGAACCTGCACTCCAAGGTCTCTTTGTTCAGCAACACTCTCTAGGACCTTATCATTAAGTGTACAAGTCCTGTTAAGATTTGCTTTCCCAAAATGCAGCACCTCGCATTTATCTGAATTAAACTCCATCTGCCACTTCTCAGCCCACTGGCCCGTCTGGTCAAGATCCTGTTGTAATCGGAGGTAACCTTCTTCATGTCCACTACATCTCCAATTTTGGTGTCATCTGCAAGCTTACTAACTATACTTCTTATGCCCGCATCCAAATCATTTATGTAAATGACAAAAAGTAGAGGACCCAGTACCAATCCAACATCTTCAAATGATTTCTTCTATAACACTATTTGTGATTGCAATCACAAAAATGGAGTAAATATGGCTCTCTCTAAAGGCCAATGCCATTACAACCATCACTTTCTAAACAGAATTTTACAGGAAGATGGTCAATACTATCACTCTTGTAGAAGTCAATTTGTGAAAGAGCTATGTGACAGCACTGCACCCAAATTCACATTGTATCACTCAGCACCACTTAAAAAGAAATACAGTTTAATAGAGATGTGTGAGACAGGTTTTTCCACACAAAAAGTGGTGAGAGTCTGGAACATGTTGCCAGAAGTGGTAAAAGCAGACACAATAGGAGCATTCAAGAAGCACCTGGATGAATACATGAATAGAAAGGGAACAGAAGGATACGGATACTTTAAAGTGAAGACAGTTTTAAAATGGGCAGCGCAGGGTTGGAGGGCCGAAAGGCTTGTTCCTGTGCTGTATTTTCTTTGTTCTTGGAGATAAGCAGCTAAGTAGCCACAGCATTACCCAAACTCAGCATCAGCAAGCAGGTTATTGCCAAGCAAGTGTTGCCTGTTAGCACTGATGACATCTTAGAGGGTACCACTGAGAAGAAGCTGAGCTGGATGAGCCGTGTAAACACCGGGGTTACAATAGCAAGTCAGATTCTAGGAATCCTGTGATGAGTAACTTACGCTTGATGTGGGTAAAGCTGGCTGGGCCAGTTGCCATTCAGAAGATGGTAGTGAGCTGTCTTTTTAAACTGCAATAGGTCATTGCATGTAGATATGCTAATAATGTGTCCAGGGAGGGAGTTCCAGAATTTTGATCCAGCTACATTCAAAGAATGGCAATATATTTCCAAGTCAGGCTGGGGATTGACTTGGAGGAAAATCTGCAGATAGCAGTTTTCCCATGTATCTTCTGCCCTTTCTCCTTCAAGAAGGAAGCGGTCATAGTTCGGAAGGTATTATTTAAGAAGCCTTGGAAAAATCTCTGCATACTGAGCATCAGTAATAGAGAGAGTACATATTTGTGTGTATGGTACAACTAAGAAGGACTGCTTTGTCCTGGATTGTGTTCAGCTTCTTGTGTGTTGTTGGAGCTGCAGTCATCTAGCCAAGTGGAGAGCATTCCATCACACTTCTAACCTATGCCTTGTTGATGGTGAATAGTCTCTGGGTCGTCAAGAGTAAGTTACTCATCACAGGATTCCTAGAATCTGACTTGCTATTGTAACCCCAGTGTTTACATGGCTCATCCAGTTCAGTTTCTGCTCAATGGTACCCTCTGGGATGTCTAAAGTAGGGGATTCAGTAATGGCAATACCATTGAATGTCAGGGGGAGCAATGGTTAGATTTTCTCTTTTTGGAGGATGATCACTGCCTAACATTTATGTGGCATAATGTTATTTGTGGTACAGCTAGAAGGTGCATGGGAGGGGTGGAGTTTAATAGAGATGTGTGAGACAGGTTTTTCCACACAAAAAGAGTGGTGAGTGTCTGGAACATGCTGCCAGAAGTGGTAAAGTTAAAAATCACACAACACCAGGTTATAGTCCAACAGGTTTAATTGGAAGCACACTAGATTTCGGAGCGACAGTCCTTCATCAGAAGTGGTAAAAGCAGACACAATAGCAGCATTCAAGAAGCACCTGGATGAATACATGAATAGAAAGGGAACAGAAGGATATGGATACTTTAAAGTGAAGACAGTTTTAAAATGGGTAGCACAGGCTTGGAGGGCCGAAAGGCCTGTTCCTGTGCTGTATTGTTCTTCGTTCTTGGAGATAAGCAGCTGAGTGGCCACAGCATTACCCAAACTCAGCATCAGCAAGCAGGTTATTACCAAGCAAGTGCTGCCTGTTAGCACTGATGACAGCACCTTCCCTCAAGTTCCTAATGATCCAGACTGATGGAAGGCAATTTACTGGATTAGATCTGTATTGCTTTTTATGTACAAGACTCAGCTGGACAATGTTTCCGCCTTGTTGGGTAGTTGCCAGTGTTGTACTTTGTATGGGAACAACTTGGTTAGGACTTGGTTTCAAATTACTGTGAGAATTCTAGTTTAAATACTGTACAAATCCACCAAAATCCAACTCCAAACCAGAATCATACTGCACAAAGCTGCAAGTGGCCAGTCTGTCGATTTCACATCAAGGTTATTTCAGGCCTAGTACGTGAAGCTGTTTCACATTTATGTCAAAATAACTTGGTACTGTTCCCACAATGATTAAAGATAGATGAGCAATGAACACTATCTCAATCACATCTTCACCTTCCTGGGGTAATAACACACAATGTCCGAATATGACGACAATTTAGGAAGGCAAAAAAGCCCAATAGCTACAGTCCACTGAGTTCCAAAACTGACAAGACTGCAAAATTTGTGTTCTAATTTGGCTCACGATCAATACTTTTTATATGTTTAAAGTAGAGCTTGAGCTCCTTGGTACTTGTTGAAAAAAAACCCCACAAGATTCCATGGTTTTGAGCTAACAAAATGAATTTGGCAAAGTCAAACAGTCATTAAAGTATGCGCACCATAGAGAGTCTAAAATCCAGAATAAACATGAGGTAAAGATGGGTAACAAACAATGTTTAGTTGCCACAAACACTTCACATAGTAAATGCAGTCAAGGATCCTACACATTGCTGCACCATCCCAGATCTTGGTGACATGAATTAAAGTATGCTACTACACAACCGCTTTTCAATTATTTGATTTTTAAAAAAACACACAAGTGTGTAATTTATTCAGCTAATCAGTAGTCAACTATCTCAAGTCTAAAACCATCCCTGGAAAACAATGAAGTTATGCACTGAATTTGCAATATGGAGCAGCACCCTGCAAGTACAAAAAAACCGCTTCAAATATCCAAAAAATTAGAATATCCATTTTAGTACTGGCCTTCAAGAGGGACAAAGGGTACAAGTGGTCTCAAGATTCAGTGCCCAAAGTGTTAAGTTCCCTTTAAACCAGTTGTCATGCATGCACTTGCTGCCCTACCACAACTTTCCCTATTTCACGTGACCCAGACTGTCACAGAAGCAAAGTTCTGAACTCAAAGCATGGAAATGTTTCTGATAATGACTCCATTTGTGGCTTCAAGTTTATTTCTTGGACAGGATGCTCACCCTCTGACCAAGTAGCAAAATAGTTTTGCACAATCACCATAATCTTCTCAAGAGGAACCAGGAAGGGTCAATAAATGTTGGCCAAGTAGCAATGCTCATGCCCCACAAGAGAATTTTCTCAAAAATTCTGAGTTCAACCTTGCATATGCATGAAAATCACAGCTTTCCAGTACCTCAGTTGCATTGTTAGAGATGTTGTCTTTTCGATAAGAAGTTAAACAGAGGTCTCATCTGCCAGTTGGTGTAGATGTCCAAGACCCCATGCCACTACTTCAAAAGAACTCGGGATTTTATGCTGCTCAATTGCTCCTTCAGCATATCAGGACTACAGGCCAGGATTACATTATTGGACTGAGTGTGCTATGTGCATACTGGCTGTCTCACTTCCTAAAGCAATGACATAAACGTACTCAAATGTCAAATGCTTGAAACATCCGATTCACTGTTTTCCTTTCAAAAAGGGAATATCTTTTCATTCGTGAAAGGAGGTGTCACTGGCTGGGTCAGCATTTATTGCCTATTAAGAGTCAATGATATTGCTGCAGGTCTGGAGTCATGTGTAGGCCAGACCAGGTAAGAATAGCAGTTTCCTTCCCGAAAGACTATTAGTGAATCAGACGAGTCTTCCCTGACAGCTGACAATGGTTTCATGATCATCATTTGACTCTTAATTCCAAATTTTTATTGAATTCAAATTCCACCATCTGTCATGGTGGGATTTGAAATCAGGTCCCCAGAACATTTCTTGGGTTTCTGGATTAACATTCCAGTGATAATACCACTAGGCCCATCATCTTCCCTGTAAATTGGTAACTTCATCTAGTCTGGCCTACATATAATAACAACACGCGGCGAGATATTGAACAATTCTTCCGCCGCCTTCGCCTCCGTGCCTACGTTCACAACCAAGACTCCCGCCCACCCTCTGACGACCCCTTCTCCCGCCTCCAACACACCCCATCCACCTGGACACCCCGTGCTGGCCTCCTACCCGCCCTCGACCTCTTTATAGCCAACTGCCGCCGTGACATCAACCGACTCAACCTGTCCACCCCTCTCACCCACTCCAACCTCTCACCCTCAGAACGTGCAGCCCTCCACTCCCTCCGCTCCAATCCCAACCTCACCATCAAACCCGCAGACAAGGGAGGCGCGGTGGTAGTTTGGCGCACTGACCTGTACACCGCTGAAGCCAAACGCCAGCTCGCGGACGCCTCCTCTTATCGCCCCCTTGACCACGACCCCACCTCCCACCACCAAACCATCATCTCCCAGACCATCCAGGACCTCATCACCTCAGGGGATCTCCCATCCACCGCCTCCAACCTCAAAGTCCCACAACCCCGCACCGCCCGTTTCTACCTCCTGCCCAAAATCCACAAACCTGCCTGCCCCGGCCGACCCATTGTCTCAGCCTGCTCCTGCCCCACCGAACTCATCTCCCAATACCTCGACACGGTCCTGTCCCCTTTAGTCCAAGAACTCCCCACCTACGTTCGGGACACCACCCACGCCCTCCACCTCCTCCAGGATTTTCGCTTCCCCGGTCCCCAACGCCTTATTTTCACTATGGACATCCAGTCCCTGTACACCTCCATCCCCCATCACGAAGGACTCAAAGCCCTCCGCTTCTTCCTTTCCCGCCGCACCAACCAGTACCCTTCCACTGACACCCTCCTTCGACTGACTGAACTGGTCCTCACCCTGAATAACTTCTCTTTTCAATCCTCCCACTTCCTCCAAACTAAAGGAGTTGCCATGGGCACCCGCATGGGCCCCAGCTATGCCTGCCTCTTCGTAGGATATGTGGAACAGTCCATCTTCCGCAACTACACTGGCACCACCCCCCACCTTTTCCTCCGCTACATCGATGACTGTATCGGCGCTGCCTCGTGCTCCCACGAGGAGGTTGAACAGTTCATCAACTTTACTAACACCTTCCATCCCGACCTGAAATTCACCTGGACTGTCTCAGACTCCTCCCTCCCCTTCCTAGACCTTTCCATTTCTATCTCGGGCGACCGACTCAACACAGACATCTATTATAAACCGACTGACTCCCACAGCTACCTGGACTACACCTCCTCCCACCCTGCCCCCTGTAAAAACGCCATCCCATATTCCCAATTCCTTCGTCTCCACCGCATCTGCTCCCAGGAGGACCAATTCCAACACCGCACAGCCCAGATGGCCTCCTTCTTCAAGGACCGCAGATTCCCCCCAGACGTGATCGACGATGCCCTCCACCGCATCTCCTCCACTTCCCGCTCCTCCGCCCTTGAGCCCCGATCCTCCAACCGCCACCAAGACAGAACCCCACCGGTTCTCACCTACCACCCCACCAACCTGCGCATACAACGTATCATCCGCCGCCATTTCCGCCACCTCCAAACGGACCCCACCACCAAGGATATATTTCCCTCCCCTCCCCTATCAGCGTTCCGCAAGGACCACTCCCTTCGTGACTCCCTTGTCAGATCCAGACCCCCCACCAACCCAACCTCCACCCCCGGCACCTTCCCCTGCAACCGCAGGAAATGTAAAACTTGCGCCCACACCTCCACACTCACTTCCCTCCAAGGCCCCAAGGGATCCTTCCATATCCGCCACAAGTTCACCTGTACCTCCACACACATCATCTATTGCATCCGCTGCACCCGATGTGGCCTCCTCTATATTGGTGAGACAGGCCGCTTACTTGCGGAACGCTTCAGAGAACACCTCCGGGCCGCCCGAACCAACCAACCCAATCACCCCATGGCTCAACACTTTAACTCCCCCTCCCACTCCACCGAGGACATGCAGGTCCTTGGACTCCTCCACCGGCAGAACACAACTACACGACGGCTGGAGGAGGAGCGCCTCATCTTCCGCCTGGGAACCCTCCAACCACAAGGTATGAATTCAGATTTCTCCAGCTTCCTCATTTCCCCTCCCCCCACCTTGTCTCAGTCGGTTCCCTCAACTCAGCACCGCCCTCCTAACCTGCAATCCTCTTCCTGACCTCTCCGCCCCCACCCCACTCCGGCCTATCACCCTCACCTTGACCTCCTTCCACCTATCCCACCTCCATCGCCCCTCCCCCTAGTCCCTCCTCCCTACCTTTTATCTTAGCCTGCTTGGCTCTCTCTCTTTTATTCCTGATGAAGGGCTTATGCTCGAAACGTCGAATTCTCTATTCCTGAGATGCTGCCTGACCTGCTGTGCTTTGACCAGCAACACATTTGCAGCTACATATAATTCCATACCCACTCTTAACTGATCTGTGAAATGGCCTAGTCACCTGCACAGTTGTACCATAACTGCTCAAAGGTAAAGAAAGTAATAAAACCAGACCAACTACCCAGCATCAAGGTAGGCACTGGAAATGAAAACAGCAGGCCAGCTCTGTTAACACTACAGAGTCCTTCTTACTAATATTTGGGGGCCTTCTATCAAAATTGACAGACCCGTCCTACAGCTTAATCATGCAATAGCCTGACAATGTCAGATTCAGAGAACCACACCTTTCCATGTCCCAGATTCCACTATCATTACCCACTGTGCTTCAGGCTTGTGTTTAGCACTGGTATGCTGGACGATTCCTTCTATGTACATCAGAATACTTGTAGACCCTTCAACTTCAGTTATTTGTTTAATTACCCAACACCACATGAGACAAGCAGTGCTCAGCACTGATTTCTTAGATTTGGAATCACTTAACACTGTCCATTGTGTGCTGCTTTGTAAGTAGACCTGTGTCATAGCTTCATAAAGTTGAAATTTCTTGCAAGCACAAAAGGCTTCTAATTTTTAAGTCAATTCCATGCTTTCATGCAAACACATTATCAAGATACCATTTTGGATAATGATCAATCGAGAATAAAGAGCTGACTTTTCAATTGGGAGGTTAATGCTGAATCAGTTCCATAACATGGATTGGATGACACAGATGGGAAACTGATTGATGATAAGAAGCTAATATTAAGAACTCAGTGCATTTTAAGTATGGAAGTATTCAATGCACATGAAATAGAGAAAAAAAATAAATGCTGACACCATAGGATTGAGTACTACAAAATGCTTATCATCAAGCAACTATAAGACCATAAGACATAGGAGTGGAAGTAAGGCCATTCGGCCCATCGAGTCCACTCCGCCATTCAATCATGGCTGATGGGCATTTCAACTCCACTTACCCGCATTCTCCCCGTAGCCCTTAATTCCTCGAGACAACAAGAATCTATCAATCTCGGCCTTGAAGACATTTAGCGTCCCGACCTCCACTGCACTCTGTGGCAATGAATTCCACAGGCCCACCACTCTCTGGCTGAAGAAATGTCTCCGCATTTCTGTTCTGAATTGACCCCCTCTAATTCTAAGGCTGTGTCCACGGGTCCTAGTCTCCTCGCCTAACGGAAACAATTTCCTAGCGTCCACCCTTTCCAAGCCATCTTGTACGTCTCTATTAAGTCTCCCCTCAATCTTCTAAACTCCAACGAATACAATCCCAGGATCCTCAGCCGTTCCTCATATGTTAGACCTGCCATTCCAGGGATCATCTGTGAGAATCTCCGCTGGACACGTTCCAGTGCCAGTACGTCCTTCCTGAGGTGCGGGGACCAAAACTGGACACAGTACTCCAAACGGGGCCTAACCAGAGCTTTATAAAGTCTCAATAGCACATCTCTGTTTTTATATTCCAACCCTCTTGAGATAAGAGACAACATTGCATTCGCTTTCTTAATCACGGACTCAACCTGCATGTTTACCTTTAGAGAATCCTCGACTAGCACTTCCAGATCCCTTTGTACTTTGGCTTTACTAATTTTCTCACCATTTAGAAAGTAGTCTATGCTTTTATTCTTTTTGCCAAAGTGCAAGACCTCGCACTTGCTCACGTTAAATTCCATCAGCCATTTCCTGGACCACTCTCCCAAACTGTCTAGATCCTTCTGTAGCCTCCCCACTTCCTCAGTACTACCTGCCTGTCCAGCTAACTTCGTATCATCGGCAAACTTCGCTAGAATGCCCCCAGTCCCCTCATCCAAATCATTTATATATAAATGTGAATAGCTGTGGCCCCAACACTGAACCCTGCGGGACACCGCTCGTCACCAGCTGCCATTCTGAAAAAGAACCTTTTATCCCTACTCTCTGCCTTCTGTTAAACAGCCAATCCTCAATCCATCCCAGCAGCTCACCTCGAACACCATGGGCCCTCACCTTGCTCAGCAGCCTCCCGTGTGGCACCTTATCAAAGGCCTTTTGAAAGTCTAGATTGACCACATCCACTGGGTTTCCCTGGTCTAACCTACTTGTTACCTCTTCAAAAAATTCCAACAGGTTTGTCAGGCATGACCTCCCCTTACTAAAACCATGTTGACTTGTTCTAAATCAGACTATGCTCTTCCAAGAATTTAGAAACCTCATCCTTAATGATCGATTCTAGAATTTTACCAACAACCGAGGTTAAGCTGATTGGCCTATAATTTTCCATCTTTTGTCTTGATTCTGGCAATTATAACAAAGCAATTCATTAATTGTTTTTATAAAAAAAATCTAACTTTTGTTTCAATTTAGCATTTAGCTGCAATCTACATTTTAACGCTAACATTCCCAGCCTTAAGCAGGATGTTACAAGGCCTCCTCTGGAACAGCTATCGACTTTCTCAAAAAGCAGCTGAAACCAATTATTCTTCAACTGTGCTGGTCTATTTCTTCAGAAGCATATAAAGTCAGGCATGTAGGGGCCCTCTTATGGCACAACAGTGGTGTCCCTGCCCTTGGACACCAGGCACCTGGGTTCACAATCCCACCTGCTTCACAAGAGTGTAATGATATCTCTGAACACATTGATTAGGAAAAATGGGATACAGAAAATAAAGCCAGACAATCTGGTGTGACTTAGCGTTGAATGCAATTTTAGACACAGTGCTGGGAGGTTGGTGGTTAAGGGAAATAGAAGGAGACATACCATCACTTGTACATTTTCAGAACTCTTATACCTTCTAGGAGTTGGTTCTTCCTCCAATATGGGAACAATCTAGCTGTTGAACAAGTATCTGCTAAGTAGTAACACTCCGAGGATAGCAGGACAGTTTAATGATTGCAGCACGTGGGAGCTCCTGCATACCAGTGTGATTCAGGATAAACACACCTGCATTAAATATTCGCAGTGAAAAGAGCTTGGACTCTGAGTTATGAATCAGAAGCAGCCACTGCAACATGCTGTTTAAAGTGAGACTCAGAAGTAATGTTGGAAACATGCGTTTAAACAGAATAGCTCGAACAGAAGCACAAATGTAACACAAGGCTAACGTAAATAATGGAAGCACTAGAAGTGGTATTTTAAGCAATCTGGTTTCACAAAAATCAGACATATCACATTTTCAGCATGCCAAAATAACTACACAGTCGAAAGAAAAACAGAACGTCATGTCAACTGCAAGTTGACATAAGAAATAAATATAAATAAATGGAAGTGCGACATATCTGAGCTTTTTATCATTCATGGGATATGGCTGTCATTATCAGGATGGTGATTGGCTGTCTTCTTACACCATTGCAGTCCTTTAGGTGATGAGAATAAAGAACGACAAGAGGCCATTTTGTCACTCAAGCCTGCAGTGTCTGCAGACTGCGCATTAGTAGTTTCTTAGATGGTCTGTTAGTCCAAACTGGAATTTAAACAAGTCACCATCGATGGTGAGGGACTGTCCAACAATTAATTATTAATAAATTATTAAGGAAAGCACTTATTGTACTGTTAGACTAAGATAGGAGAGATGTACTACATTTACTTAATTCCCACAATATCACAGGTCAAAACATACACTGAATCATTTTAACCTGTTTCTGATATGACAAGTCATTATGCTTTAAAACAAAACCTAATGTTGTAACTTAGCAAGTCTGGCAGCATCTGAGAGAAAGCAAGAGTTAATGTTTCAAGTCCACTGACACTTCTTCAGAACAGTCATTCTTTTTCGTCCGCCTTAGACTTACAATAACAACATCTATCAGACTGTTTTTAAATACCCAGAAAATGATTCATTATAAAACAAAACCTACTCCACAATAATGCATAATTGATTAATACAGATGAGTTTGTAACAGGAGAACATAAATGTTTATCTGCAAAATAACCCCAACAACACAGAAGTACTCTTTCACATCAGCAGAGCAAAAAAATGAATTTCTCTCCTGTATGCCAATGTGATCCAGGGCAAACACACCAGCATTAAGTATTTGCAGTGAGACAAGCTTAAATTCAGAAGTTCTGAAGCAGAAACAGAGCTGCAGACACTTTTACATTTCAATTTGGGGAAAAGCTAATTGGATTTGTTTGGCCCATAAGACGCGACTCCTAAAGACTACATGCAATGATCGAACATCTATCAGTCCAGCATTTGTAGATGGGTGTCTAACCCATAGGCAGGTGGCCCTTTGGTCTTGGAAGATGCAGCTTGTTCAGGAAACAACAGTATTGAGAAGATCATCAATAATTTTCAAAGAGGACAATCAGGTTTTACACTGGGCTCAACACAAATATGCTCACAAACAGAACACACGTGCTGTGCAGGTCCTGTGTTTCACCAAATGATTCTAACTGAAAATCCAAATCCAATTCCAAGCCTACAAAATACTGGTCAAACAGAGCAACCAAAAAATCCAATCATAGGAAGTCAGGTATTTTCTCTGAAGTGGAAGATACTTCAAACATCCCATTGAGACTAAAAAGAATACAGGTGTGCAATTAAGTACCACTACCATCACTGGGGAAGTAGTAATCGACTAATAATGGGACTAAGAGCAGATGAGTCTTCTGGCCCTGATGGCTTCCATCGCAGACCCTAAGAAGAAGGAGCTACTGGGACATTGGACGCATTAGATGTAATTTTCCAAAAATTTTTGATGCTGGAGAAATGCCCACGTATGTTCCCATTCAAAAGCTGAAGGAAGCAAACATCAGGTCAATCATATGCTAGTTAGCCTAACATCTGATAGAGTGTGGTTGGAATGCCATGCTTCCAGGAATCCTCTTTGCGTGACGAGTTAGACTCCATCTACCAACCGCTGAGAAAAAGAACAGGAAATGACATCACCACCAGAAATGATGTCACCACAGGAAATAACGTCACCAACCCAAAGAAACCCAAACATATAAATAGAAAGCAGGAATTATCAACAGTGCTTCACCCAGAGGCCCACTGAAGATGTTACCTAGGAGTGGTAACAAAACGTCTGGAAATGAACCTTCTAGCTCAGTAAGCAAAAGTACATCCAGAACCTCAACCTACAAATCTTCTCAAAACACGCTAAGACTGATGACGGCAAAGCAGTAGATGTTGTTACATGGATTTCAGTAAAGCCTCAGACAAAGGTTCCACATGATAGATTAATGCGTAAAGTTAGATCACATGGAATTTATGGTGAGCTTGCCAATTGGATACAAAATTGGTGTAAAGATAGGAGACAGAGGGTGGTGAAGGGGGTGTGTTGTTTTTCAAACTAGAGGCCTGCAATCAATAGTTTTCCATAGGGAGCGGGACTTTTGCTTGTCATTTATATCACCGATCTCGATGAGAATATAGGAAGGCATGGTTAGTAAGTTTATGGATGACACCAAATTGGGTGGTACAGTGGATAGAGGTAGTGGTTATCTACACTTACAAAGAGATCTTGATCAATTGAGTAAATGGGCTGAGTGACAGATGGAGTTTAATTCGGATAAATTTGAGGTATTGTTTATTTTACCAAAAAGGGCAGGACATGTACAATTAATGGTAATGCCCTGGTTGAACAGAGAAGTCTAGTGGATGAGGTCCATAATACTTTGAAATTTGTTTCACAGGTATATAGGATGGTGAAGAAGGTATTTAGCACAGTTGTTTTCATTGCTCAGACCACTGAGTATAGGAAGGAGAACATCATGTTGAGGTTGTACAGGATGTTGGTGAGATCTCTTCTGGAGTACTGTGTGCAGTTCTGTTGCTCTTCAATAAGCAGAATGTTATTAAATTGTTGGGGGTTCAGAAAAGATTTACCAAAATGTATCTGGGAATGGAGGGTTTGAGTTATAAAAACAGGCTGGATAAGCTAGAACATAGAACATAGAACATAGAACATAGAAGGATACAGCGCAGTACAGGCCCTTCGGCCCTCGATGTTGCGCCGACCGAATCCTACCTAACCTATACTAGCCCAATAACTTCCAAATGCCTATCCAATGCCCGCTTAAATGACCATAAAGAAGGAGAGTTCACCACTGATACGGGCAGGGCATTCCATGAACTCACAACCCGCTGTGTGAAGAATCTACCCCTAACATCTGTCCTATACCTACCACCCCTTAATTTAAAGCTATGTCCCCTAGTAACACCTGACTCCATTAGCGGTAAAAGGTTCTTAGTATCTACCCTATCTAAACCCCTAATTATCTTATACACTTCTATCAGATCTCCCCTAAACCTTCTCTTCTCCAATGAGAACAGCCCCAAGTGCCTCAGCCTTTCCTCATAAGATTTTCCTACCATTCCAGGCAACATCCTGGTAAACCTCCTCTGCACTCGTTCTAAAGCTTCCACATCCTTCCTATAGTATGGCGACCAAAACTGCACACAATACTCCAGATGAGGCCTCACCAGAGTCTTATACAACTGCAACATGACCTCAGGACTCCGGAACTCAATTCCTCTGCCAATAAAGCCCAGTACACCATATGCCTTCCTCACAGCACTATTTACCTGGGTGGCAACTTTCAGAGATCTGTGTACATGGACACCAAGATCCCTCTGCTCATCCACACTACCAAGTAGCCTACCATTAGCCCAGTAATCCATCATCTTGTTATTCCTACCAAAGTGAACGACTTCGCACTTAGCTACATTGAATTCCATTTGCCACATTTCCGCCCAGCTCTGCAACTTATCTATATCCCGCTGTAACCTACCACTTCCTTCCTCACTATCCACAACTCAAGCTGGAACTTTTTCCACAAGAGTGTAGGAGGTTGAGAGGTGACCTTATAAAGATTTATAAAATAATGAGGGCACAGATAAGATGAAAATAGCAAGGGTCCTTTCCTTAGGGTGAGGGGAGTTCAAAAGTAGAGGGCATATTTTTGAGGTGAGAGGAGAAAGTTTTAGAAAGGACATGAGCGACAATGTTTTTACACAAAGTAGTTCGTGGGGGGAATGAACCACCAGAGAAAGTGATGGATTCAGGTACAGTTACACCATTTAAAAATTATTTAGATTTAGATTACTTACAGTGTGGAAACAGGCCCTTCGGCCCAACAAGTCCACACCAACCCGCCAAAGCGCAACCCACCCATACCCCTACATTTACCCCTTACCTAACACTACGGGCAATTTAGCATGGCCAATTCACCTGACCCGCACATTTTTGGACTGTGGGAGGAAACCGGAGCACCCGGAGGAAACCCACGCAGACACGGGGAGAACGTGCAAACTCCACACAGTCAGTCAGTCACCTGAGTCCGTAAGACCATAAGACATAGGAGTGGAAGTAAGGCCATTCGGCCCATCGAGTCCACTCCGCCATTCAATCATGGCTGATGGGCATTTCAACTCCACTTACCAGCGTTCTCCCCGTAGCCCTTAATTCCTCGAGACAACAAGAATCTATCAATCTCGGCCTTGAAGACATTTAGCGTCCCAGCCTCCACTGCACTCTGTGGCAATGAATTCCACAGGCCCACCACCCTCTGGCTGAAGAAATGTCTCCGCATTTCTGTTGTGAATTGACCCCCTCTAACTCTAAGGCTGTGTCCACGGGTCCTAGTCTCCTCGCCTAATGGAAACAATTTCCTAGCGTCCACCCTTTCCAAGCCATGTATTATCTTGTACGTCTCTATTAAGTCTCCCCTTAAATCTTCTAAACTCCAATGAATACAATCCCAGGATCCTCAGCCGTTCCTCATATGTTAGACCTACCATTCCAGGGATCATCCGTGTGAATCTCCGCTGGACACGTTCCAGTGCCAGTATGTCCAGTCGGGAATTGAACCCGGGTCTCAGGCGCTGTGAGGCAACAGTGCTAACCACTGTGCCACCGTGCCGCCCACTTGGATAAGTACATGAAAAGGAAGGGTTGGAGGATGTGTGCCAAATGCACGTAAGTGGGACTAATTTAGTTTCGGGAACATAGTCGGTGTGGACAAGTTGAACCAAAGCATCTGTTTCCATGCCGTATGGCTCTATAACGGTAAGGCAGCTTACCAGCACCTTCTCAAGAGTAATGAGAGATGGGTAATAAATGTTGGCCAGCCAGCAACACCAACATCCTAAGAATGAATACAATAAACAAAGATCAATTTTGTAAACACATTACATTCCTAACTTTGTATAGCAAAGTTCCTCTTGCTTGTTTCAAAACTGGAATCCTATGGCTTTATTCCTTTCTTAAGTACCCAAAATTTTAAGTGTTGTCTACATGAAACAATACAAAAAACATACCTGATCATAAACCAGATCATAAAATAAATTTGATAACCTGTTCATAACACTCCTCTCATTGCCTTGGTCACATTTTGTCATGACCAATTGCAACAGCTTTGTGGCCATAAAACTATTCCTCACTGAACTTTTTAAAAGGCAATGATACATATAAATCCTTTAATGACTAAACAAATTACAGATACAGCTAAGTCTACTTAATGGTCTGTGTACAGAATTGGAACATGGAAGGAACAATAGAGCGCTGCAAACCCCAAATTTGTGCTCAATTATACAAACACACACAATTACCAATATGAATGCAAGAATGTTAGGAACAAGTCCTCCAGCTGATTTGTCTTTCACACTCTCCTCAAGCTGGCAGGAGAAATTATACAGCAAGCTGCCTTTGTGAGGTAACTCAACACAAACTAGGAACTGAATCTGGTAAGTTGCCCCTGCCTGCTACATGCACCCATCAAGTAGTATACTTATTATCTGATTCACTGATGTTATTCATTAAAATGGATCGGATGAGAGGGAAATGGTTTCTTTGTCGGCAGTGTGGTAGATCTTGGCCAGCTTCTGTTGCAAGTTCATGTGCCCCACATAAGTAGCTAAGTGATTAACTCCACAAAGCTTAGCATAACCTTAATGCAACAGACAAAAAGAAAAACAGGAAACTTGACATTTCAGACAGGAAGGCAATCTTTCTCCCTGATACTGTGATCCAACTTCTGGAGTTAGAATAATTGTGTGAGCAATAGCAAAAACCACTTCTTTAACACACAGTGTACAGGTACACGGTCAGACTTGTACCCTTACAACGTCATCGGTCAATGACCCGACCTTGATCTCCAGCATTTACAGTCCTCACTTTCTCCTGTATAAAATTCTTAGACTGTAAAAGCATTTCAGAAGCTGGATAAAATTCACTGACATTTATATTGTCTGACTATTTAAGCCACAAAAACTGATTTTTTTTCCCCCAAGGAGACTGATAGCTCAGCATCAATACAGATTTCAATGTGTGTGGTATCAAACAGCTCCAATGAAATTCAAGTCAATGGAACGGAAATTGGAATTCAATAAAGAATCTGGAATTAAGAATCCACTGATGACCATGAAACCATTGTCAATTGTCAGAAGAACCCATCTAGTTCACTAATGAGCAGAAACTTCTTCACCCAGAGAGTAGTGGCTGTGTGGAATGCTCTGCCCCAGAGGGCAGTGCAGGCCCAGTCGCTGGATTCATTTAAGAAAGAGTTGGATAGAGCTCTCAAGGATAGTGGAATCAAGGGTTATGGAGATAAGGCAGGAACAGGATACTGATTAAGGATGATCAGCCATGATCATATTGAATGGTGGTGCAGGCTCGAAGGGCAGAATGGCCTACTCCTGCATCTATTGTCTATTGTCCTATATCCTTTAGGGAAGGAAATCTGCCATTCTTACCTGATATGGGCTGCATGTAACTCCAGACCCATAGCAACGTCGTTGACTCTTAACTGCCCTCTGGGCAATTAGGGATGGGCAATAAATGCCAGTGATGCCCTCATCCCATGAATGAATTAAAAAAATGAGGAAAGATTCCATTGATTGCAGACATATTTTGTACAAAGCAAGATGGATGAAAGTGTTGAAGGCCAATTATTTCACAATTGGTGGTTGGGCTCCTCAGTTCACTCTATCATGAGGTCAGGCTAACAATTCGGCAGCATGCACAGACATTCATGACACCGGAGGTAACAAAAGCCAGTTATGTCCACAAGCAACAAATCATTGGCAACCAAGCTTGGGATGACAAATGGCATTTAACATTTGTGCCAAACAAATGCCAGAAATAAATCACATCCAAAAGGAAGAAGCTGATCATTTCCCTTTGATGTTTATTGGCATTTACATGACTGACCCCTTACCATGAACATCCTCAGAGTTACTGTAGACCAGATACTGGGTTTGGAATAACCATATAAAATTCTGTCTAGATTAGAGTGGTGCTGGAAAAGCACAGCAGGTCAGGCAGCATCTGAGGAGCAGGAAAATCAACATTTTGGGCGCAAGCCCTTCATAAGGATTCATTCCTGATGAAGGGCTTGTGCCCGAAGCATCGATTCTCCTGCTCCTCCGATGTTGCCTGACCTGCTGTGCTTTTCCAGCACCACACTCCTGACCTTAATCTCCAGCATTTGCAGTCCTCACTTTCTCCTGTATAAAATTCTGAAACTGTAAAAGCATTTCAGAAGCTGAAAATTTAGCAGAGCATAACTCACCTCCTGACTTCTCAAATTCGGTTCATCCATATACATTTCAACTGTGAGATGGAATAGTCATCACTTTTCAGGATGAATGTAACTCCTACAACAGTCAAGAAGCTTGCATCATGCAGGACAAAGCAACCCATTTGATTGGCAGTCTACCCAAACACTGTATCTCTCCATGACTGACAGACATTGGAATAACATCAGTAAGAGACACAAGAACAACTTGCAAAAGTTTATTTAACAGGATATTCCAAATGGACAAATTCACCATCTGGAAAGAGGACCACAGACACATGAGAATACCATTACTTGCAAGTCACATATCATCCCAACCCAGAATGTAGTATTTTAAAGGTTGCTCAGTCAAAACCCTGATACTTCTGCCCCAGCAGTGCATGGGTCTACTTGCACCACAAGTTGCAAGTAGACCCTGTTGCACCTGTTCAAGAATGCAGCCCACCATCTTCTGAAAGGCTATTACATGTTGGGAAACAAATGCAAGTGTTTCCCATTCCACAAGCATGAAAAAAAATCTGCTGAAATCGCCAGCTATTAAAGTGGATTGCCTGCAAACCCCAATTCCTTCCCCTGAAGGCACAAGCAACGAAAACTTTTAAACGAGAAGGAAGTGACTAACTGTGCTGGTTTATTATGACACTATTTTGTCATTGCTCAGCTTCCTTTTCACTCAATTGTAATTTGCTCCTGTTTCCTAAATATAATATTTAACCCAAACAAGCACAGATTTCACAGGGTTGTCCAACAGGAAATATAAGATGTGAATGATCTGTAAATATTGGCTAATAACAAGGAAACATTACACAATGTACAAAATTTAAGTTGCACCATAATACCTACATATTTTAATACCAACCATATATTATGTAATGTGATATTTATAATATAGTTACTTTCTCATGCTTAATATTTCATGCAAGCTAATAGTACTGTAACTTAAAATGCTGACGCTGCACGTACTGATGTGGCAGGACACAAAATCAGACTTATTGCACCACCGGACTGTTAGTGCCAACAAACCACACAGGAAGAGGAAACAAGACAAGAGCACCATTGCCAGGCAGCTTGGAATCTAAGATGAATAACATTAATTTATTCTTTTATTGTAATACTGTTAAATTTTATAAGGCACTTCAATTTTAAATACAAGCAAACCCTTTTTTTAGGACACCAGTTGTACATTCAGACGTTAAGAACGAAGGCTTAACAAGGCAAAACACAGCCCAACTACCAGAAAAAGCTCAGTATATTCTTGGACTCTTGCTGCATCATTAGTGTGTTATTGTTCACATCCTATCCATTTATATCTGAAGTATTAGCTCTACTACCTGTAAGCATATCTTGCACCATATCCCATTCATATATCACCTCTAATCTAACCAACTTATATTGCCTCTTTGCAGCATTGCAAATTTATCATTTTTATCCAGGTATTACAATCCCATCATAGCCTCTCGTCAGCAGGAGGATATTATAGGTAACAAACCAGCTCAGATTCTACAGAATCCATCCTCAAACATTATTCTCCTCCTTTATGCCCATCTCTTACAGCTCAGCTACTCTAACATTTTCCTGAGGTCACATGGAAGGTTAATTTCCCCTGTCCAACCCCTGTTCCCTCCCCAGCCAGTACATTAGTACGTATACTGATATTGATTATTGTTAACACCTCTTTCAATCAACTTGCCTGACAATTTTCATCTTATCTTTTCCACTTTGTCAATTTTTGTTTCTATTTCTGGAGTTGACTTTATTGTCATGTGTTTTACAATGACTACAACAGGAAAATACCTGGAAAATCTTTTCCAATGTTGCTACGATCTAACGCCATTTTGAATAATTTTGAGAATACGAAAAAAAGCAGAAAGATATAGCTTCAAGAGAGTCCATCAGTCCTGAGCCAGTTCATCATCAGCATATCATTTGGTTGATGGTTCCTGCAGAAGAGTGGCCTGCAGCCCCTCCATAATATTCTTTACCTTGGCATGAGTGACGCAACATATGATCCTCAAGTTACGTAGAGGACTGCAGAAACACCAGTAATCCCCTGCCTGAGGAATCACTGGTCAGTAATGCATTTTGATCCTCTGCCCCTTCCTCCCCGCCGCTTAAAGTTGGTGCAGCATTAAAGTAGGAGAAAGTGAGGACTGCAGATGCTGGAGATCAGAGCTGAAAAATGTGTTGCTGGAAAAGCGCAGCAGGTCAGGCAGCATCGCATTCCCAACACCCCTCCCCCAAGTCCCTCCTCCCTACCTTTTATCTTAGCCTGCTTGGCACACCCTCCTCATTCCTGAAGAAGGGCTTATGCTCGAAACGTCGATTCTCCTGTTCCTTGGATGCTGCCTGACCTGCTGCGCTTTTCCAGCAACACATTTTTCAGCATTAAACTATCAAACAATATCCAGTCAGCCCAGTAATACTGCACTTCCTCAGGCCTCACCTTTTACTGCTGTTCCAAAGCATCTTCCAGCCCATCACTGACCTTCCCACTGTTTTTTACTCACTTCCCCTTGTTGAGACTGTCCTTAGTTCCAAATCAAAAATGAGAGTTTCAGTTGAGCCCTGAACTTTGAACAGTGGCTGGTTTTAAAAAATAAAGGCGAGAATAACACACTGAAGTTTGCTGAAGGGAACTGGCCTGGAAAAATAATGCAGGTTAAGCACTGCTCCAAGAGCACTCTCGACTAACCAGCACCAAGGTGTCATTATGCTTAGGGAGTGGCAGTTGAGTGGATGCTGAAGTAGTTAATTAAGGAAGGTCCAGTGCTGGCCAACCAATCCCTGATTGCGGACAAAGAATGAGAAACCAAAGAATGATCTGGGTTTTTGGGCAAGAGACAATGTTGCTTTGGAAGCTGCAGGGCTGGGCTTTTCTATTCTCCAGTGACTGACTTGTCACAAGTCCAAAGAAATGGCTCTGGGCGGAAGGAAAAGTTCTTTGCACTGACTGAAGACTTTGGAATTCAAGCAAGATACAATACTGCATTCCTGTAACACAATCCATCAGATTTCAGGAAATCGTGGTATTCATTGTTCAATGGTTATCAAACTGGCATCTGAAGATTTTTAATTTTATTTACCTTAACTGTCTATGTCTGTCAATGACAAACTAGACTGAGCTGAGATGCTAGCTTTTTTTTGTTTAGGTGATAAATTTGGTGTCTAAGATCAGTTGTTTGTAAGGTCTAGTTAGGAACAAAAAATAATTTTGAGGATCTTCAAATATTCTAATCTCAGTGTTGTGAATCTAGTGTAAGGGAGTCTGATTTGGTCCGGCCTGTTATCTCTGAAGTAACTGGAAGATTTTGGGGTTCATTTTAATTGCAAGACCCAAATGACTTACAATTACAGACTGAGTTCAGATCGAAAGGCTTCGCAGTCCTGTTCATGTACAATTATGTTTTCACAGGTTTCACTTCAATATAACAAGTGCAGAAAAAATTATGTTTAAAAAAAAACGTGGTTTTCAGTTGGTCCACTTGGCAACAACAGTTTGCAAAACTGGTTGACCAAACACACCACTTCTGTTGATTGAAGTTCTCATACAGTTGAGATATTGCATTTTAAGTTATTAACTCACTCACCAGCTCACTATATTCATGAACACCCAGTTCCTGTTCATTCATTCATAACCCTTTACTAACCCGTTGTTTACGACAACACTGTTTCTTACATATTATATTTTATTTTTATAAGATAGACCAAATTTAAAACAGCCCTTTTATCAAAACAATCTTTGCAAACCCATAACTGCTTCTCACACCTCATCAGCCCTTGCTACAATCAAGTCTCCACAAAATATTCTCATATTAATCAGCCCCTTACCAACCATTTCCCAGACTTGAATAGATTATAGAACACCAAACATTTTCCTCAATTATATGTATTTGTTAAAATGCCTTTTAACTGGGCTGTTAACCCAATAAGGAACTAGCTGTTAAAACAGCATTTAAGTGAAATTGCATGAATGAATAAAACTCATACCAGCAAGTACTAAATAAAGCAGTAATCAGTTTAATCAGTTTAATATCCTTTATTCTTTTGTTAAAGTCCATGTATAATTTCTAATCTATTTAGAGCATATCAGCCTAATATATTTACTAATTTATAAAACAAAAGGAATAACCTTTCTTAATTATTCAAGCAAACTGGACAGACACCCTTCATTCCATCAGAAGTAATAGCCAGCACTTAGCACATGTCTTAACCCATCTCCTGTCTCCCAGGACAGGAGTCCCTTAAACCTTTGTATCCTATAGATTAAAATTCCATTACTATGGTGTTACATTTTTTTACGTATGTAAAACTGTATATAAAGGGGCACTTGTAAGAACTGTTTTTTGGGGATTGTATTGCCGCCACGCACTTGCGCTATAATTGCTGAACAAAATAGGCTATTTTCACCACTCCCCGATTTCAGGACAGGATCGCTGGAGATACCATCTAAACTGACCGGTCACTGACAGTTCTTAGAGGGCAAGAAGCTTCTTTCTTAGAGTCATGATCTAGTCCCGGAACACAATCCCGAATATTTCATGAGTTGGCTATTTTATTTCAAATCCCTCGTATCTCAACCTCAGATCAGCTAACACAGTCTACAGCAGGGAATTACTCACTCAGGAACTTGCCCATGGCGTGTGAATTAGGGTGATCATGAGTGACCCCAGGAAACGGCCTACAATATCCAGAGGTGGGCTAGTCTCTCCTGATATAACGGAGGAAGAAATGCTGCAGCGGTTACAGGACTGCTTGAGGTGCAGTTCTCGTTGGGGAAGATCTAACCAAAATCGGACTGAAATATCATATGCCCCATGGTCAGTGGGCCCTAGATAACAAGAGACAAGTCATAGAGTCATAGAGATGTACAGCACGTGAAACAGACCCCTCGGTCCAACTAATCCACGCTGACCAGATATCCCAACCCAATCTAGTCCCACCTGCCAGCACCTGGCCCATATCTCTCCAAACCCTTCCTATTCATACACCCATCCAGATGACTTTTAAATGTTGCAATTGTAGTCGTCTCTACCACTTCCTCTGGCAGCTCATTCCATACACGTATCACCCTCTGCATGAAAAAGTTGCCCCTTAAGTCTCTTTTATATCTTTTCCCTCTCACCCTAAACCTATGCCCTCTAGTTCTGGACTCCCCCACCCCAGGGAAAATGCTTTGTCTATTTATCCTATCCAGGCCTCTCATGATTTTATAAACCTCTATAAGGTCACCCCTCAGCCTCCAAAGCTCCAGGAAAAACAGCCCCAGCCTGTTCAACCTCTACCTATAGCTCAGATCCTCCAACCCTGGCAACATCCTTGTAAATCTTGGGTCAGGGGAAAGATCAATGCCCAATGGAAAAATGAGACAGAATTAAATGGTCCCTTGCATTAATGGGTCAAATTCACCAAAGACATGATGTGATGCCCCAATGAGCCCATGATCGTGAAGTAACCCAACTTCAAGAGCAATTACAAACAATGCATGAACAACTGCAGAAAGAAACAGGAACAAGCTCACCTTAAAAATCATAAGCTTGAAAAAAAAGAAGAAACTGAAGGATGAAATAAAAGTTCTGTCAGTTTCTTCCCTGGTTCCCAAGCCCACACAGAATTTGTAGCTGACCATCCGGAATATTCAGGAAGTGATTCAGAAAAACCAAACTATTACCCTTGGGAAACAGAGGGTCTCTAGCTGTGAAAGTGATGAGGACTGTATATCGAGGAACTGTAAAACTAGGGAAGTAAAGAATGAAAAACTGGTCAGGCAGAGATTACAGGATGGCACTGAGGCGGATGTTCCAGTACTACAGACTGGAATGCATGGACCTGCAACTCCTGAGAATACAGACAGGTGTCTAAAGAAATGCCTCACTCAAAGAAGGGGCCAATGAAGACATGGGAAATCAGAGGATGGTTAAGGGAAATTATGTAGGGTCCATCCCTGCGACAATATACAAACTCTGAATGTTATTGTAAACAAAAGAGAAGGACACCGCCTCCATGAGGCAGTCAAAGGAGTGTATGAGCAGTAACTGCAAGCTGGCTGGACAGCAAAAAAACAGTGGTTACAGGGGTATAGTCTGCATAAGACTGATTGGAGAAACGGCACAGCTTGCTGTCAAAAACCCACAGAAGTCACAGAATATGAGGAAAAGTTTCGGACAATCTGGAAAGAATATGCAGGATTCCCAAATGCGCAGGATGACAGGGATTTTGGAAGATTGCAATTATGCCCTGCTAAAGTCTGCTTTTGTGGCTGGAGTTAAACCTGAACTCACTAAAATGTTAAAGCTCACCAAACCGGACTGGGACTAGAGGGGGTCTAATTACTACGACTTGGTGGATCGAGCCCACCAGTTCAACCAAGATATGGTGCCGAACCGTGAGCCCTTCAGACAGGACAAATTAATCAGACCCCCAGTAACCCCAGGAAGACCCAAGACAAAGGCCCAGGGAAGTGTCACTTCTGTGGGAAGAAGGGCCTCAAGGCCAGGGGTACTGACAAAAGGGAAAAGGGAGAAATCACTTAATAAGTAATGAGGAGGAGGAGACCCCGGAATCTGGGAGCAACACAATCTCCTAGAACAGGTCAAAACACTAACCATCCAGCACAGCAGGTGCTGCTACAGTTGACAAGAAACTGAAAGCGCCCTCTATCCTCGAGCAGAGGGGAGATGGACGGTATATGAACATGAGGGCGGGTGACCTGTACATTGAGTGCCTTTTAGACGCAGGAGCAGAACTGAACTGTCTGTCCCAGAAGTGAGTGTCAAAACTCTCTCTAGACAGGAGTAGGAGCTGACAGGATTGAAATTAAACTGACCAAACCCATACACATTGTATTCAGTCCCCATGAGTTAATAACCTTTACAGTATATGGGCACAACCTGCATCCCAGCTGCTCCTAGGAATGGATATCCTCACCCAGTTGAATTCCACTTTCCATCTCTGTGATGGATAGGTAACATGGTCCACCCGAACCCTACAAAGGGAAGAATGAAAAGACCAGCCCATCTGGACTAAAAAGAAGGATGTCTGCAGGGTACTGAAAATGGAACCTATGACTTTTATAAGAACATCTCCACCTTGTACCAAAAAGAAAAAAGGGACTTTAATAAAAACCCAATAAATCTCTAACAGCCCGGAGTGGCCCATGCGAAAGGCAAGTGGGGAATAGATATTCAGTACAGATCACAGGAAAACCAGATAGACTACCATGATATTGGGAAGTCTACCTTCTGGCCAGCAGAATAATAGGCTCTGACTGAAGCCTGCAGGATAGCACAGGATCAGTCTGCCAACGTTTACACACACTCCCATTGTGCTGCAGAATGTAATCTTATTATCTTACTGTCAGGTACTAAGCAATGCTGTAAGTTCTGCTTCCTCACAGATATCAGGTGCCTGGAAAGACCTGCCAAAGGGAGTTCACGACACCATACCAGACCAGTGGGTTCTTGTGAAGACAACCCACAAGGAATTCTTAGGCACGAAGCAGGAAGGATCATACCAGGTGCTGATAACCCGGTTGACTGTCAAGGTCTGAGGAAAGGAGGCCTGGAATCATACCTCCCAACAGGCATCCCACAATACAACGGGACCAGAGACTGACTGACCACCATGATGCTCGTTATTGTTATTTCAATTGTGCATGTTTTCTTTTTGTAAAGCAAAGTTGCCAAAATATTAAAAGTACGTAAGGTTAGATAAGAATTGTGTGGTTCTCTTCAAAAGGTCACAGTCAAATCAAAAGGAGGGGACTGTGAGATATTGTGTTTTAGGTTATCTTCAGTAACTCACTCACCAGCTCACTATATTCATTAATACTAGGTTCCCATTCATTCATTCATAATCCTTTGCTAACCCGTTATTTACTATAATACTGTTTGTTTCATAATATTTTACTATCATAAGAAAGACCAAATTTAAAACAGTGCTTTCTCATCAAACGACCTTCGCAAACCCATTACAGAGGAACCTCGAATATCTGAATTTCGGATTATTCGAAGATGATCTCAAGGTTACATTAAAGAGGCAAGTGTATTTGATTTACCTGTACTGAAGAACATGTAAAAATGTTGGCAAAAACAAAGAAACACAAGCACCTCAAGCATCAGCAATTGGATTTTGTTTTAGTTAAGAGTTAGCTACACAGCTATATGCAAAAGTAAGCGTTTTACAGGGTAGTGCCATCATTTTACGGTACCGTTCATGAAAAAAAAGGCTGAGAAAATAAACGCATACGTGAGGTGGTGCTTCTGTCTTCCTCTCGTGACACTGGATTCACAGAAACTGACAAATGCCTTTGTGATCGTAGAAGCTGTTTGGGACCTTGTTTAATTCTGGGATTTCATATACAGTATTTATGTGATGGCTAGGGTTTAGCCCTTCTCAGTTTAATCTGTAATTTGCAGGTACAGGTTAAACAAATTCTCCGGTACAGCACAGCATTACATCAGTAAGGCTTCCCTCGTTTAAGGTAAAATCAATTATCTGAACGAAATAGTGCCCACCCATCTCGTTCAGATAATCAAGGTTCCTCTGTACTGCTTTATCACACCTTCTCTGCCCTTGCTACAAGCAGTATTTGCCTCTGAATAAGTGTAGCATACAGAACAATACCACCCCCATCATATCTCTACAAAACATGATAATATTAATCAGCTCTTTAGCAACCATTTCCCAGACCTGAATAGATTATAGAACACCAAACATTTTCCTCAATTAGTACGTACTTGGTAAATGCCTTTTAACTGGGCTGTTTCCCTTTAAGATACTAAATGTCAAAACAGCATTCAAGTGAAATTGCATGAATACTACCAGCAAGTAGTGAATAAATCTCACAACCCAGCTGCAGTAGTTAATTTAATCTTCTTTCATTGAAGTACATGTATAATTTCTAATCTATTTAGAGCATATCAGCCCAGTATATTTACTAACATTTTCTAATTTATACAACAAAAGGAATAACCTTTCTTAATTATTCAAGCAAACTGGACAGACACCCTTCATCTCATCAGAAGTAACAGCCAGCACTTAGCACATGCCTTAACCCATCTCCTGTCTCCCACGACAGGAGCCCCTTAAACCTTTGTGTCCTATAGATAAAAAATGTAACACCATAGCAATGGAATTTTCATGTATGGTAAAAAATGTCATAAAGAGGATCTTAAAGAAGTGTATTTCAGGATTCCATTGCCACCTCGAACTTGTGATGTGATTGCTGAATAAAATAGGCTATTTTCGACACTCACTAAACACAATCCCACACAGTCTTTGGTCTCCACGTTTTTGTGCATCAAACCAGTTAGAATCACTATAAGAAACACTCTGATCTCTAACGAGATGAGATTCCTCACAGTATGGAAACAACCCCTTCGGCCCAACAAGTCCACGCCGACCCTCCAAAGTGTAACCCACCCAGACGCATTTCTCTCTGCCCACAGTGTTAGGTGTGTTAGGCAATCTAGTATGGCCAATTCACCTGACCGGAAGATCTTTGGATTGTGGGAAGAAACCGAAACATCCAGAGGAAACCCACGCAGACACGGGGAGAACGTACAAACTCCACACAGACAGACAGTCACCCTGGGTCCCTGGTACTGTGAGGCAGCAGTACTAACCACTGAGCCACCAAGCCACTCCCAGCTTGTTAATGTGCAAACCATGTGTGATCAGTCTCAGATTAGCTAAATAACGTAGTCTCAGATATTCTGCCCAATTCTTAACTGGTTTCTTTAAAAATAATGATTGCCTTAGTTATTTAACTTCCTATTGTCTCTTGCTTCATCCTTTGAGATGCTGGTCACTTTGAAACATTACTTCTTTGTAATCAATCTGCCAACTTTTTATATCTTTACTGATCACATAGCACCAATAAAGCCATTTATTTTTCAGGAATAGGAAATTCGACGTTTCGGACACAAGCCCTTCATCAGGAACAGTGTGGAAGCAAGCAGTTTGTACCACCAAGACCACCCTGGATCCTCCTGAAGAGCATCTCACCTCGACCCATTTGCAACCGCTCATCCCCCCAACCCCGCCCCCCCCGCCCCATTCTCCCCTCCCTCATCCCTGTCACCCTGCAATTCCCAGGGCTAATCCACTATGCCTGCACATCTCTACACATTATGGGCAATTTAGCATGGCTAATCCATTTAACTTATACACCTTTGGACTGTGGGAAGAAACGAGTGCACCCAGAGGAAACCCTACACCCACGAGGACAAGAGAAAACGTGCAAACTCCACACAGACAGTGCCTCGAGGGTGGAATCGAAACCTGATCCCTGGTGCAGTGAGGCAACAGTGCTACCCATTGAGCCACCATGCTGCCCCAATATAAAGCTGCAGGGAGGAGGGGGCAAAGGATTGAACTGCATTACTGACAGGTGATTTCACTGCTCGTTGGATGCTCCCTGAACTGCTGTGCTCTTCCAGCACCACTGATCCAGAATCTGGTTTCCAACATCTGCAGTCATTGTTTTTACCTAGGTGATTCCTCAGTCAGGGGTTTACAAGTGTTTCTACAGCCCTCAACATAACTTCACGATCAGATGTTGCCTCACTCATGCCAAAGTAAAGGATGTTATGGTGAGGCTGCAGGTCATTCTTCTGCAGGAGTCATCAGCCAAATGGTATGCTGGATGATGAGCTAGCTCAGGACTAATGGACTTGAAATTTTTTTCTTCTTAAAACTGTTCAAAACGGCTCTGGATCGTAGCAACATTGGAAAAGATTTTCCAAGTATTTTACTGTTTATGGCACTGTAAACACACATAACAAAGTCATTCAATCATTCAAACAATCTTTGTTGGTACTGGAGGATAAGGTAGGAACAGGATTAAGATCCCGAAAGCAGAACTAGGGAGATAGTTAGAAGATTGACAGCCAGGTACTCGAAAGCAGTAACCTCAGAATTACCCCCACATGCTGGTAAGCAGAGAAATAAAATTAATTGATTAAACACAGGAATAGAAAGAGGCCAATGGAATACAATATGGGAAGGTCAGTGGTTACGCAGTTTTGTAGAAAGAATAGAGATATAGACTACTTTCAGAATGTCTTTGGAAAACTTTGATGGTTCGGAAGGCAAATGAAATGTTAGCATTGATTTCAAGAGAGATAGAATACAAGAGCCGAAATGCACTGCTTAAGTAGTACAGGCCTCCGGTCAGACATGCATTTGGAGTATTACATGCAGTTGTGGGTGCTACATCCAAGGAAGATGTGCTGGCATTAGAGGGAGACCAGATGGAGGTTCACAAGAAGATAGAAGGGCTTGTCATATGAGGTTTACTGGAGGATTCTGGGTCTGTACTTGGAGTTTTGAAAAATGAGGAGAACCTGATCGAAACTCTCAGAATATTGAGATGCCTGGAGAAAATGGAGAAGATGACTCCATTAGGAGAAGTGAATAGGAACCAAATGTACAGTCTCAGAGGGAAGGGACGACTCTTTAGAACTGCAATATGGAGGAATTTCTTTAGCCAGAGGACAGTTAATCTGTGGAACTCATTGCGACAGAAGATTATGGATGCCTAGTCATTGAATGTTTTTAAGTTAGAGACAGATAGGTTTTTGATTACTATGGGGATCAAGGGTGATTGTGTGAAGGCAGGAAAATGAGGTTTAGCAATATACCAGCCACGATCGAATGGGGAGGCGATCTGATGGGCTTAATAGCTTCATTCTGCTCTTGTATCTTATGGCTTAGTGGAGGAATTGGGGCAGCAGACAGCTGGGGCACCAGATCTATAAGATCACCCCTCAGCCTCCGACACTCCAGGGAAAACAGCCCCAGCTTGTTCAGCCTGTCCCTATAGCTCAAATCCTCCAACCCTAGCAACATCCTTGTAAATCTTTTCTGAACCCTGTCACATTTCACAACATCTTTCCAATAGGAAGGAGACCAGAATTGCACGCAATCTTCCAACAATGGCCTAACCAATGTCCTGTACAAACACAACATGACCTCCCAACTCCTGTATTCAATACTCTGACCAATAAAAGGCAAGCATATCAAATACCTTCTTCACTATCCTATCTACCTGCGACTCCACTTTCAAGGAGCTATGAACCTGCACTCCAAGGTCTCTTTGTTCAGCAACACTCCCTAGGACCTTACCATTAAGTGTATAAGTCCTGCTAAGATTTGCTTTCCCAAAATGCAGCACCTCGCATTTATCTGAATTAAACTCCATCTGCCACTTCTCAGCCCATTGGCCCATCTGGTCAAGATCCCATTGTAATCTGAGGTAACCCGCTTCGCTGTACACTACATCTCCAATTTCGTTGTCATCTGCAAACTTACTAACTGTACCTCTTATGCTCACATCCAAATCGTTTACGACAAAAAGTAGAGGACACAGCACTGATCCTCGTGGCACCCCACTGGTCACAGGCCTCCAGTCTGAAAAAGCAACCCTCCTCCACCACCCTCTGTCTTCTACTTTTGAGCCAGTTCTGTATCCAAATGGCTAGTTCTCCCTGTAATCCATGAGATCTAACCTTGCTAACCAGTCTCCCATGGGGAACCTTGTTGAACGCCTTACTGAAGTCCATATAGATCACATCTATTGCTCTGCCCTCCTCAATCCTCTTCATTAATTCTTCAAAACACTCAATCAAGTTTATGAGACATGATTTCCCACGCACAAAGCCATGTTGGCTATCCCGAATCAGTATTTGCCTTTCCAAATACATGTACATCCTGTCCCTCAGGATTCCTTCTAACAACTTGCCTACCACCGAGGTCAGGCTCACCGGTCTATAGTTCCCTGGCTTGTCTTTACCGCCCTTCTTAAACAGTGGCACCACGTTTGCCAACCTCCAGTCTTCCAGCACCTCACCTGTGACTATTGATGATACAAATATCTCAGCAAGAGGCCCAGCAATCATTTCTCTCGCTTCCCACAAAGTTCTAGGGTACACCGGATCAGGTCCTGAGGATTTATCTACCTTTACCCATTTCAAGACACCAGCACTTCCTCCTCTGTAATGTGGACATTTTGCAAGATGTCACCATCTATTGCCCTACATTCTATATCCTCCATATCCCTTTCCACAGTAAATACTGATGCGAAATATTCATTTAGCATCTCTCCCATTTTCTGCAGCTCCACACAAAGGCCACCTTGCTGATCTTAGAGAAGCCCTATTCTCTCCCTAGTTACTCTTTTGTCCTAAATGTATTTGTAAAAACTCTTTGGATTCTCCTTCATTCTATTTGCCAAAGCTATCTCATGTCACATTTTTGCCTTCCTGATTTCCCTCTTGAGTATACTCCTACTTCCTTTATACTCTAAGGATTCACTCTATCTATCTTGTCTATACCTTTCATATGTTCCTTCTTTTTCTTAACCAAACGCTCAATTTCTTTAGTCACCCAGCAATCCCTACACCTACTAGCCTTTCCTTTCACCTGAACAAGAATATACTTTCTCTGGATTCTCATTATCTCATTTCTGAAGGCTTCCCATTTTCCAGCCGTCCCTTTACCTGTGAACATCTGTCCCCATTCAGCTTTCAAAAGTTCTTGCCTAATACGGTCAAAATTGGCCTTTCTCCAATTTAGAACTTCAACTTTTAGATCTGGTCCATCCCCTTCCATCATTATTTTAAATCTAATAGAATTATGGTCGCTGGCCCCAAAGTGCTCCCCCACTGACACCTCAGTCACCTGCCCTGCCTTACTTCCCAAAAGTAGGTCAGGTTTTGCACCTTCGAGTCGCTATATCCACATACTGAATCAGAAAATTGTCTTGTACACACTTAACAAATTTCTCTCCATCTAAAACTTTAACACTATGGCAGTCCCAGTCTATGTTTAGAAAGTTAAAATCCCCTACCAAAACCACCCTATTTTTCTTACAGGTAGCCGAGATCTCCTTACAAGTTTGTTTCTCAATTTCCCTCTGACTATTAGGGGTTCTATAATACAATCCCAATAAGGTGATCATCCCTTTCTTGTTTCTCAGTTCCACCCGAATAACTTCCCCGGATGTATTTTCGGGAATATCCTCCCTCAGCACAGCTGTAATGCTATCCCTTATCAAAAATGCCACTCCCCCTCCTCTCTCGCCTCCCTTTCTATCCTTCCTGCAGCATTTGTATCCTGGAATTAAGCTGCCAGTCCTGCCCATCTCTGAGCCATGTTTCTGTAATTGCTATGAAATCCCAGTCCCATGTTCCTAACCATGCCCTGAGTTCATCTGCCTTCCCTGTTAGGCCCCTTGCATTGAAATAAATGCAGTTTAATTTATTAGTCCTACCCTGTCCCTGCCTGCCCTGACTGTTTGACTCGCTTCTGATCTCAACTGTACCAGAGTCAGATTGATCTCTTTCCTCACTATCTCCTTGGGTCTCACCCCCCTCCACCTTACTAATCTAAATCCTCCTGAGCAGCTCTAGCAAATTTTCCTGCCGTGTACCGAGGCACAGTGAAAAGCTTTGTCTTGCGAGCAATACAGGCACATCACATAGTTAAGTAGCATAGATAACTAAATAATAGGTAAACGGTGGCAAAAATAAAAAAACACAGGGACAGGCGAATGTTAAGAGTTTGCCTGTCTTAACTGAATTAGTATTCAGTATTCTAACAACAGTAGGGTAGAAACTGTTTTGAAACCAGCTGATGTGAGAGTTCAGGCTTCGGTACCTACACCCAGATGGTAAGTTTGTAGAAAATCATTGCCAGCATGGGATGGATCTTTAAGAATGCTGGCGGCCTTTCCCTGACAGCGGGCCTAGTAGGTGGATTTTATAGATGGGAGGTTGGCTCTTGGTGATTCTCTGGGCCGAGTTTACCACTCTCTAACTGTCTCCGATCTTGAATGGTACGGTTGTCATACCAGGTCGCAATACATCTAGACAGAATGCTGTCAGTGGCATACCTATAAAAGTTGGCAAGGATATTCGCCGTCATGCCAAATCTCCTCAGCTGCCTGAGGAAGAGGAGACGTTGTTGGGCCTTTGTAATAACAGATGCTACAAAGGTTATTTTTTGATCCTCACTAGATGAGGTACCAGAGATTAGAAACATTCTACCATTATTCAAAAAGGCTAAGAGGGATAAGTCAATTAATAATTGTTGGCCTAATCTTAGTTCAGTGGTGGAAAAACAGCTAAGGTTAACTGTTATTTGGAGAGTCATGAATTAATCAGAGAGATAGTCAGCTTGTTTTTGTTAAAGAAACGCTGTTTCTTAATTTAATTGAATTTTTTGATGAAGTAACAAGGAAATTGGTGCGAATCATGCAGTGAATGCTACCTACATGGATCGACTGAATGGTCTGTTTCTGTGATGCCGACACCATCATTCTAATGGTGTCGGGAGGTTCAACCAAAGGAACTGGTTATTCAGAGAGAAATGTTGTGCTGGAATATAGGTAAAAAGCACCTGCACTAGGGAAGAGAATTCCTTTATCAAGTGCAATGGACAGTTGACTTAGTTATAACCCATCCAGAAATCTGAGCCTTTTCCCATGTCTCTCAATGGCTTTCAAAACCCTTACCATTTTTCAGTGGTCCAAGTCTTCATCCTACTGCCATGCACCAACTTCTCACTTTACATTTTATAGAAGTTTAAGTGTACTCAGATGTGATGTAAAGACAATGTGTAGTGCACACCAGTTAGGAATAAATTCCTGGCTGAGGCATGCATTATTTATTCTTCTGACTTCAACCTATTGCGCATTTCTTGCGAACACCCATCAGTGACAAAATCTTTGAATTGTCAATGTATCTCTTTAGGAATCACCCATCTAGAAAAAACACTCAAACGATTACTTAAATGAAAAATAGGGATTGCAAAGTCTGGCAACGAGAAACAGCATTTCCTGGTTATAAACCCATCACAAGTATTAATCAAGCCCTTCTGATGTGAACAAGAGATAAACAATGTCCATGAAGGATGACATAATCCTTGAAGTTAAAGCACCACGTAATCTGAACTGCCTTGCAGCTGTGAAGAGGCACCCAGATACCAAAATGGGATTAGGATAAGAAATTGTAGTTATCTGGAGGGACTAGAGAAACTAGTCTTAGAACAGCATCACTGATGATGTCGCCTAGCCAGGGGACGAAACGTTTGCAACAAAAACTTCCAGCTCGGCGAACAGAACCACAACGAGCACCCGAGCTACAAATCTTCGCACTAGTCTTATGGCAGAGAAAATTGAGGAAAGATGAAGATGTTCAATATGAACAGGTTTTGATGGAGGAGTAATTGCTTCAGCTGGCATAATGTTCGGTCCAAAGCATAGGCTGAAGATCACTGAAATTAAACAAAACTAAAGGGGAAAATGAGAGAATTTATGTCTTACATGACAAATGATTTGGATAAAGTAAGGACTGCAGATGTTTGTGATCAGAGTTGAAAAGCGTGATGCTGGAAAAGCACAGCCAGTCATGCAGCATCTGAGGAGCAGGAGAGCAAACATTTCAAGCATAAGCTCTTCATCAGGAATGAAGAAGAGCTTCCTGATGAAGAGCATATGCTCGAAACGTTGACTCTCCTGATCCTCGATGCTGCCGGACAAGTTATGATTTGAAATCTAGTACCCTATTAGTGGAGTTATGGAGATGTACAACACGGAAACAGACCCTTCGGTCCAACTTGTCCATGTTGACCAGATATCCTAACCTAATATACTCCCATTTGCCAGCACTTGGCCCATATCCCTCTCAACCCTGCCTATTCATATACCCATCCAAATGCCTTTTAAATGTTGTAATTGTACCAGCCTCCCCCACTTCCTCTGGCAGCTCATTCCATACAAACACCACCCTGTGTGTGAAAAAGTTGCCCCTCGGGTCCCTTTTATATCATTCCCCTCTAAGCCTAAACCTATGCCCTCTAGTTCTGGACTCCTCCACCTCAGGAAAAAGACATTATCTATTTATTCTATCCATGCCCCACATTATTCTATAAACCTGTATAAAGTCACCCCTCAATCTCGGACGATCCAGGGAAAACAGCCCCAGCCTATTCAGCCTCTCTCTATAACTGAAATCCTCCAACTCTGGCATTATTCTTGTTAACCTTTTCTGACCCCTTTCAAGTTTCATAACATCCTTCTGACAGGACGAGACCAGAACTGCACACAATATTCCAGAAATGGCCTGTACAGCCGCAACATGACATTCCAACTCCTATACTCAGTGCTATAATCAATAAAGGAAAGCATACCAAATGCCTTCTTCACGATCCGATCTCCCTGCGACTCCACTTTCAAGGAGCTATGAACCTGCATTCCAAGGTCTCTTTGTTCAGCAACACTCCTCAGGACCTTACCATTAAGTGTATGAGTCCTGCTAAGATTTGTTTTTCAAAAATGGAGGACCTTGCATTTATCTAAATTAAACTCCATCTGCCAATTCTCAGGATTTTGATCAAATGAGCCAATGGCACGTTGTACTCTGAGGTAACCCTCTTCGCTGTCCACCAATTTTGGTGTCATCTGCAAACTTACTCACTGTACCTCTTATGCTCGCATCCAAATCATTTATATAAAGTGACAAAATGTATTGGACCCAGCCTCGATCCTTGTGGCACAACACTGGTCACAGACCTCCCGTCTGAAAAGCAACCCTCCACTACCACCCTCTGTCTTCGACCTTTGAGCCAGTTCTGTATCCAAATGGCTACTTCTCCCTGTATTCCGAGAGATCTAACCTAGCTAACCAATCTGCCATGAGGAACCTTGTCAAATGCCTTATTGAAGTCAGTACTTGGAAAGGAGAAATTCATAGGGTTAACGGAGGAACAGCAGAGGAGTGAGACTGATGGTAAGCTTTTCCAAAGAGCTGACAAACACATGTGGCCAATCATTCTGCTTTTACACTTCAACAATGCAGTACCCAATGAACCAACCCATATTTTTGCTCAACTGATCTTTCAAAACAAAAAGCAAAAGAAAACAGACCCCAAGAGGGCACTGTGGTGCAATAGTAGTGTCCATGGACTAAGGGTTCCTGGAATCAAGTCCCACCAGTTTCAGAGGGGTGTAATAACATTTCTGAACAGGTTGATAAGGAAAAATAGGTTCAATAAAAAAAAGCGAAGTTTAAGAAAAAGCAAACCCAAGAAGCTTCCTGTAGTAGAGTGGTAGTATTCCTACCTCTGAGCCAGAGGCACTGGTTAAAGTCTCACCTGCTCCAGAGGTGTATAACAGCATCTCTGAACAGGCTGCTTAGAAGAATAAGTTTTTAAAAAAGTACCTCTGTGGCACAGTGACAGTGTCTCTACCTCTGAACCAGGAAGCTCAGTCTCAATTCCCACCTGTTCTCTAAACAGGTTGATGAGGGGGGATAAAAAAAGCAGACCCAATTTGAAAATACACTCAGCATACAGGTGATTAACTAATAGTGGTTCCCAATTTTAAAAAAAGGACAGTGATTTGGTAGTGGAAAAACTGTTTGGTTGTGTGTGATAGCACTTCCAGATGTAGAAAACAAAGCAGACCCAGGGATGAGTCTGCAGAACCATCTATCCTGGGCTAGGACTCGCCTACGTGCACCAGGAACAGTGGCTCTGTTTTGGTATTCAACAATAAACAATGTTCCTTTCCAGTCGGGCTTTGAGTTATTACAAATACATTAACCAAATATTCAAACCCTCTACATATATCTTCACTGGATAGCCATGTGTGCACAGTTCCAGCAGGGACCACTGGACAGCCATCAAAATTTACGCATTACTTGATGTGCCTCTTCCTAACTCTTATGATAGGGAAGCTATTTGGTCCCACTTAGGAGAAGAACAAAAATAAACTTTGTATTTTTAATACTTCTCGACATGCAAAGTCAACACAAACACATTTAAAGCTAATTGTGCTAAAATCCTCTCAGAAGACATCTGGTCAAGTCTAAAAGAGCATGCAAAACCTTAGCCCTCAACTCGTCTCAGGACGATGCAGTACTAGCAAACTATGTTGGCATAATATAGTGCAATATTTACTATAAGCTAAACTACAATACTGACATGGAGACACACCACACTCGATTTCAACCAATGGTGCTGAGGATTTCCCATTTATTAACAACAATATTTTCCATTTGATGCATATTTTGAGTCAATGAAATGATTACAAAACGTGCACGGAATCTGTCAGTTTTTTAGAACTGGAATTTTGTCACCAAATCTCAATAAAGCGGAACAGCCAATATGAATTATGAAGAGAAAGTTATGGAGATCAACTGACAATGAAGAATGTTCAAATTCTTCGATTCTCTTGATGACCCCGAAAAATATTTGTCTATCAAGTCTTGAATATACACAATGCTCTCAGATTGATAGTACACAAAATAGGAGCAAGGGTGGACCTTAAGACCCTTAAATAGCTTTCTATTTAAACAGCATTCACTAAGGTCACTGCTGATCTTTTATCTCCACCAGATTTTCCCACCTGGCCCCATCTCTCTTTATCCATCTGTAATCCACAAGATCAATTGACCTCAGCACTGAATATACTAAATAGCTGAAAATCTTCTGCTCTGTGGTAGATAATTCTCAAAATTCACAATCCTGGAGGTAAATTCCTTATTTCAGTCGAGTTGGTTGATCTCATCTTGAGACTATGACTCAGAGTTCCATATTCGAGGGAAAACAAGCTTCTTGGCATTTATCCATAAGACCATAAGATTTCTGGGCATAATTAGACCATTCAGCCCACTGAATCAGCCATGGTCGAATGGCAGAGCAGATAGGTTTCTCCTGCCTGTAAACACTGATCTCCTTCCTAACCAGGAGCTTACCTGTCTGTCTTGGGTTCCACAGCATTCTGCAGCCACAAATTCCACAGACTCACCACCCTCTGAGTGAATAATTTCTTCCTCATCGCAGTTCTGAAGGGTCATCCCTTCACTCGGAGGCTGTGCCTTCGGCTCCTAGTCTCTCCTAATAGTGTAAACATCTTCTCCGCATCTACTCTTATCCAGGCCTCTCAATATTTGATAAATTTCAATCAGATCTCAGAGTCCCACCCCCACCAACCCACCCATCCTTCCAAACTGAGAGCAGACCCAGAGTCCTCAACTGCTTCGAATGACAAGCCCTTCATCTCCTGATTATTCTTATAAGCCTCACCTGGACTCCCCTCAAAGGCCAGTACATTCTTTCTTAGATACAGGCCCCAAATGTTAGTGTTTTACAAGAGCTTGACCACCCAGAATACAGGCCCAGTGGGCTCAATCCTGCCCCTTAATTCCCTCACCCCTCGAATCAAATCAAGTAAACCTCTTTGCACATCCTCCACAAACATCACAACAAGAAAAAAGTAACAAGAGTAGGCCACTCAGCCCTTTGAGCTTGCTCCACCTTTCATTAAGATCATGGTTGATTTTTAACCTCAACTTTATATTGCCCTCAATAATCTTCCATACTCATTGTAGTCAAGAATCTAGGCTTTATTCCTGATGAAGGGCTTTTGCCCTAAACATCGATTTTACTGCTCCTCGGATGCTGCCCGAACTGCTGTGCTCTTCCAGCACCACTAATCCAGAATCCAGTAGTTAAGAATCTTCCTACCTCTACCTTAAAAATATTTTAAAATTCCGCATCCATTTCCCTTCCAGGAATGGAAGCCTCAACACTCAAAAAAAAAACTGCTTCCTTGTCTCTGGCTTAAATGAGCAACCTCTTATTTTTAAACTATGAACCCCTAGTTTTGGATTTGCCTAGAAATGGATATATCCTTTCGACATCCCCTCAGGATATCAGATGCCTCAAACAAGGCATCTCCAACTCTACTAACCTCCAGATGTCGGGGTAGCACAAGGGCTCAGTGGTTAGCACTGCTGCCTCACAGCATCAGGGACCCAGATTCGATTTCAGTCTCGGGTGATTGTCTGTGTGGAGTCTGCACATTCTCCTCGTGTCTGCATGGGGTCCTCTGGTTTCCTCCCACATTCTAAAGGATGTTCAGGGATGCTTAGATTAGGTGCATTAGTCAGGGGTAGTATAAAGTAATAGTGCGGGGGAATGGGTCTGAGTGGGTTGCTCTTTGGAGGGTCGCTGTGGATTTGTTGGGCCAAAGGGCCTGTTTCTACACTGTCGGGGTTTTATGATTCTATGATACAGGTCTAGTCGGTTGAGCCTTTCATCTTTAAGTAATATGATCATTCCAGGTATTAGTCTAGTAAATCTTCTGTGAACTGCTTCCTTCCATAAGTTTAAATGGGAGGCGATTGACTCAGTATTGTCACTCCTCACAGCAGCAGAGACCCGGGTTCAATTCCCGCCTCAGGCGACTGTCTGTGTGGAGTTTGCACGTTCTCCCCATGTCTGCGTGGGTTTCCTCCGGGTTCTCCGGTTTCCTCCAAAGATGTGCGGGTCAGGTGAATTGGCCATGCTAAAATTGCCCATAGTGTTAGGTAAGGGATAAATGTAGGGGTATGGGTGGGTTGCGCTTCGGCGGGTCAGTGTGGACTTGTTGGGCCGAAGGGCCTGTTTCCACACTGTAAGTAATCTAATCTAAATATTAATCCAGAGACCCAGGTAATGTTCCAGGGACCAGGGTTTAAATCCTAAATGGCAGATGGTGGAACATGAATTGAAATAAAGAAAAAAGATGGAATTAAAAGACTAGTGATGACCAGGAAAATATTGTCAATTGTCTGAAAAATCCATCTAGTTTATTAAATGTCCATGAGGGAAGGAAAATACCATCCCTACCTGGTTTGGCCAATAGGTGACTCCAGGCACCCAGCAATGTTGATGCTTAACTGACCTCTGGGCAATTAGACATGTGCAATAAATGCTGGCCTAGCCAGCAGTGCCTTAACCATGCAAATAAAGGTTACAAAGGTCAGGTGACCAGTACTATACACAGCACGCCAGGTGCCGTTTCACCAATGTTCTGTAACAATGAAGCACAATCACTTGCACTCAATTCTCCTTGCATTAAACTATTACATTCTATTAGTTTTCTGGTTTACTTTCTCTAAGGCAAGCTTCCTTTGACAAAGAAATGAAAACTGGACACAACACTTCAGATGCACTGTGTCACCAAAGCTCAGAGAGAAAGTTCCAGAGTCCACCAAACTCAAGTGTGGGAAACTTAAAAATGATTGAACTAGTCATCGTGGAGAAATGGAAATTGAAATCTCACAAGTTCCCTTGACCCAAAGGTCTACATCATACAGTTCTGAAAGAAGTGGCTGCAACAGTCATGGGATACTGGGAGCCATCTTACAAAATTGATTCTCTTCTGGAATGGTCCCAACAGATTAGAAGCTAGCAAATGTACCTTTCCTGTTCATGAAAGGAAAGAAAGAGGAGGAGGGAACAGAGAAGTCGTGGTCAATAAACCTGACACCAGTCATTGCGACAAATGCTGGAATCCATGAACTAAGTCGCGACAAAGGACAGGGTCCTTTCACTTCTTTGTGTCTGGACAAAGTCAATATTGTATTATGAAGTGGTAATAGATTTGCAAAAGACAATTTCAAGTTTTTCTTATATATATCACTGACTAGAGAGAAAAAAAGGATAAATTGGGAAACATGGTACACTCACTTCTTGTTATCCTCAGATTTGCTACCCACAAATCCGCATACTGGAGAGATCAGACCCAGACACCATCTTCTTTTACATCAACTCATCTGGTCTGATTGCACAATCCTTCGTGGTAGATAAGACAGTATAGGAGCGGTATCCACGCTACTTTGTCATCCACAGGAACTCCTTCGATGATGTAAATAATGAGGATTTGGTATATATTGAAGTTTTCAAATCAGGATAACATAGTTAAGAAAGCATATGAGATACTGACCTTCATTAACTGAGGCATTGTTTTAAGAGTAGGGACGTCATGTTGGAACTGTATAAAATGTTGAATAGGGGTTTTGCTAAACAAAGAGACATTGGAGTGCAGGTTCATAGCTCCTTGAAAGTGGAGTCACAGGTAGATAGGATAGTGAAGAAGGCATTTGGTATGCTTTCCTTTATTGGTCAGAGTATTGAGTACAGGAGTTTGGAGGTCATGTTGCGGCTGTACAGGGCATTGGCCAGGCCGCTGTTGGAATATTGCGTGCAATTCTGGTCTCCTTCCAATCGGAAAGATGTTGTGAAACTTGAAAGGGTTCAGAAAAGATTTACAAGGATGTTTCCAGGATTGGAGGATTTGAATTATAGGGAGGGCTAAACAGGCTGGGGCTGTTTTCCCTGCAGCATCAGAGGCTGAAGGGTAACCTTATAGAGGTTTACAAAATTATGAGGGGCATGAATGGGTTAAATAGACAAAGTCTTTTCCCTGGGGTGGGGGAATCCAGAACTAGAGGGCATAGGCTTAGGGTGAGAGGGGAAAGATATAAAAGAGACTTAATGGGCAACTTTTTCACAGAGGGTGGTACGTGTAAGGAATGAGCTTCCAGAGGATGTGGTGGAGGCTGGTACAATTTCAACATTTAAGAGGCATTTGGATGGGTATATGAATTGGAAGGCTTTGGAGGGATATGGCCGGGTGCTGGAGATGGGACTAGATTAGATTACTTACAGTGTGGAAACAGGCCCTTCGGCCCAACAAGTCCACACCAACCCGCCGAAGCGCAACCCATCCATACCCCTACATTTTACCCCTAACCTAACACTACGGGCAATTTAGCATGGCCAATTCACCTGACACCGCACATCTTTGGACTGTGGGAGGAAACCAGAGCACCCGGAGGAAACCCACGCAGACACGGGGAGAACGTGCAAACTCCACACAGTCAGTCGCCTGAGTCGGGAATTGAACCCGGGTCTCAGGCGCTGTGAGGCAGCAGTGCTAACCACTGTGCCACCGTGCCGCCCACCACGGGGTGGGATTGGGTTGGGATATTTAGTCGGCATGGACGGGTTGGACTGAAGGGCCTGTTTCCATGCTGTACATCTCTATGACTCTATGACACAGCTGGAGTATTGTATGCAGCTCTGGAATTCACTATATAGGAAGGACAGAGTCCAGACGGTGTGCAGAGATTTCCAGAATATTGCCTGGGCTGGAAAGGTTTAGTTGCTGAGAGAGAATGAATAGACTAGAATTATTTTCTGCAAAGCAGCTTAAACAGAGTGCACACATTTGAGACGTATAAAGTCATGAGACACATAACACGGTAGACAGGAGGAAACCCTTTGCCTTGGTGAAGAGATTAATGCCCAGGTGAGATAGATTTAAGGGAAGGGGTAGGAGTTTTAGAGGGGATGTGGGGAAAGATTTTTTCACCCCAAGGGTACTGACTACATGGAAACCACTGTCTCTAATGGTGGTTAAAGTAGGAAGCGTCCTAACACTTTAGTATTTGGATGCACATTTGTGATGCCAAGGGATACAAGGTGTTGGCCAAGTGATAAAAAATGACATTAGAATAGTTATATCATTTTTTTTGACTGGCACAGATTCGTTGGACTGAAGGGTCTCATTCTGTGCGTAGACCTTTACGACTCTTAAGCAAAATTGGCCAAGATGGGTACAGCATTACGGGAAAAAGGTGAGACAAATACTCTGAAGTTATGAGTTCAAATCCTACGTTGCTTAAATGTTACGAATAACAATTTGGAACGAAGAAACTAATCTCAGTGATAATGAAGAAACTACCAGAACTGTCATAAAATACCATCTGTCTGAATCACTGATATTTTTCAAAGATTAAAAAGTCTTCCACCTATAAGGGATAAGAGGGATGTGGACCAAATGCTGGAAAATGGGACTAGATTAACTAGAGATATCTGGTTGGCATTGACAAGTTGGACTGAGGGGTATGCTTCTATGCTGCACATCTCTCGGACTGTAACTGATCTAATCTACACGTGACTCCAGACCCACATGAATATGGTTGCCTTTGAAATAGACTGTACTCTTTGCTACCTTCTCCCCAGCCACGTGCACCACCCCCCACCCCCCTTTATCTCTCCACCCTGGAGGATCCCTGCCTCCATTCCTGACGAAGGGCTTTCGCCTGAAATGTCAATTTTCCTGCTCCTCAGATGCTGCCTGACCTGCTGTGCTTTTCCAGCACCACTTTAATCTAAATTCTGGTTTCCAGCATCTGCAATCCTCACTTTTGCCTTTGAAAAAGGCTACTAAAGCATTCAATTGTATTAAGGCACTTGAAACAAGAAATGGACAAGCCATTTAGCATTGAACTGGGCACTAGAAAGACAAAGGCAGAACTTGCCTAACTGGTCCCGCAAAGTTCCCCTCACTAATATGCAAGGACTTGTAGCAACATTTGGGAAGGTAACCCACAGACTAGTCAAGCAACAGCCTCACAAACAAGTCGAATCTTACTGGCATACAACCCAGACACTTCCCTCACCATTTGCGGACATGCCCTGTTCTACTGACAGGAAGGAGATGTGAACAACATTATATCTAAGGGAAGGAGTGAGCCTTGAAATTGTTGATATTGACTCCAGATCCATGAAGTGTTACATCAAATGTCAGCATGAAACCAGTTGCTGACCATAAGCTCAGGAATCATGTTGAATGCTCCTTGGAAGAATCACCGAGAATAGCAAAGGCACAGAATGTACTTCCATTGGGGACTTTGATGTCCAGCACCAAGAGGGGCTCAGTAAATCCATGGCTGAGCAACTGAAAGACATAACTGCCAGATTGGACAGAACACCCCTGGTGCTCACCTTCCACCCTTCACATAAACCAAATCATCCGCCGACATTTCTGCCACCTCCAAACGAATCCCACCACCAGGGATATATTTCCCTCCCCACCCCTTTCCGCCTTCCGCAAAGACCATTCCCTCCATGACTACCTGGTCAGGTCCACGCCCCACCCCCCCCAACCCACCCTCCCCTGTCACCGCAGGAATTGCAAAACCTGCGCCCACACCTCCTCCCTCACCTCCATCCAAAGCCCCAAAAGGAGCCTTCCACATCCAAAGTTTTACCTGCACATCCACCAATATCATTTATTGTATCCGTTGCTCCCAATACGTCTCCTCTACATTGGGGAGACAGGGCGCCTCCTAGCAGAGCGCTTTAGGGAACATCTCTGGGACACCAACACCAATCAAGCACACCGCCCGGTGGCCCAACATTTCAACTCCCCCTCCCACTCTGCCGAGGACATGGAGGTCCTGGGCCTCCTTCACCGCCGCTCCCTCACCGCCAGGTGCCTGGAGGAAGAACGCCTCATCTTCTGCCTTGGAACACTTCAACCCCAGGGCATCAATGTGGACTTCAACAGTTTCCTCATTTCCCCTTCCCCCACCTCACCCCAGTTCCAAAACTTCCAGCTCAGCACTGTCCCCATGACTTGTCCTACCTGCCTATCTTCTTTTCCACCTATCCACTCCACCCTCTTCCCTGACCTATCATCTTCATCCCCTCCCCCACTCACCTATTGTACTCTATGCTCCTTTCTCCCCACCCACCTCTCATTTATCTCTCCACCCTTCAGGCTCTCTACCTGTATTCCTGATGAAGGGCTTTTGCCCGAAACGTTGATTTTACTGCTCCTCGGATGCTACCTGAACTGCTGTGCTTTTCCAGCACCACTCTAACCTCAACTGTCAGATTGGGCCTAAACCAGGAAGTGAAAACATCAACAAAAAGACTTGATTCTCTAAGAGAGATCTGCTCGGCAAGAATGAGCAACCACATAGCTCTTGTAAAAGCAAAGTCGCATCATCAATTGAGGGTACTCTCCACTCTTCATTCAGGAGTGCCATTCCTAAAAAGATGAGACGTTAACTTGGTGAAGCTACAACACTGCATTTGATGCATGCTTAGCTGTCAATGGCATGATGCACCTACCGACAAGTATTCCCACAGCCAATCAGAATAATATGCTGCAGTTCTGCTAGGTTCACTCGTGAATGGTAATAGACAATTTCACAAATAAACAGAAAGCACGGCTCAACAAACATCACCATCTCTAATTGTCCTTGCCAAGTCGTCTTGACTTGTTGAGCATGCATGATTTCTTGTCTCATTCCACACTTTTATTTTGGAATGTAGACTAGCTTCATTCAATTTAGCATCTTAAGGCAATGAGCCTTGAGCTTTTCTGGCCTCCAAAGTAGTTACACAGTAGTTTTAAGTAAGCATGCAAAGTTACATACAGACACATTATTACAGATTGCTCCAATACACAATATACGTCACCAACCTTATGAAAAGCATACTTTTTCTCAACTAACTTGATCACTACAACAAGAATTTGCAAACTTCACTAATGTTTGATCATAATGTTGTGGGGAAAAACCTAACATTAAAACAGTTGAGAGAATAAAGTGGCAAAGAACAAATGAAACTAAGTTAAAAGAAAAATGATTAAGTATTAAGGAAAATTAAAATTTCATGTGCTCAAGATGATTCAAAATATTTAGTTGTCATGTAGGGAAGTACATCTGTTAATATGGAATCTTGTATATAAATTATCACAATGAGAAATAATGTTTCAGTGATATTAGTGGAGGGATCAATCTCATGCGACTTGAATAGCACCATGGCTCTTCATTACCTGCTGAGCTAAAACAAGACAACTGTAGAAGCTGGAGATCTTACAACAGATAAAATGAAATCTGCTGGAGAAACTCAGTATGTCTGCCAACATCTGTAGAGAAAAAAAAAGTGTTACTGTTTCAGTCCAGTAACCCTTGTTCAGAACAACTGAATATTTCTCATCACAGAGATTCTTCGAGTAAAATGTTGTCCTGGTTGGGTCGATTGGCAGACGTGCATTTGTCTAGCAATTACCATTCTGAAGGTGAACAATGTCTGCAGTTCATGCTTCACGCAACAGAAAATCACCAGTAGTGCAGATTCTTCAGGCAGACTCTGTGCTTAAGTTTCTCAAGTGGACTTGATCAGAGAAGTAGCAGCAAGGCATTCTATATTAGACAGTGGCAAGCCATTGATTAGTACCAGCATTTTGTGCATTTAAATGTAAAAGAAACATGAGTTTGTTCAATAGTCTACAAGAGCAAATACCACAGATAAGAATCAAAACAAATCTGTTTTCCAACTTGAACGAGTAGCAAAATTTTGTACCCAGCCTCTCTCAGATTACCATGAAACCTCCTGTATTTCTTTCTCCTTGTACATCATTTAAAATTGTAAAGTTAACATCTCAGCATAAATTGTAGATACTGAACTTAAATTTGTGAACGGCAATTGTCAAAAAAGTTACATTTTATGCAATCATCAGAAGACATTATCCAAACTCCTACCTAAGTTCAAGAGCAGATGCCAACATAAGATGACAAATTAGAAATTGTATTGTTGCTTTTACAGTCACAACCAATAATTTCTAAAGCACAAGATCAAAAATACAGCACCGATAAATGTTCAGCCATTGATAAAGTTAAAAATCACAACACCAGGTTCTAGCCCAACAGGTCTATTTGGAAGTATGAGCTTTCAAAGCGCTACTTCTTCATTAGGTAACTAGTGGGGAAGGATCATAAGACAGAATTTGTAGCAAAAGATCATAGAGTCATGCAATTCAAATGATATATTGAACAAATCTAGATTGCTGTTCAGTTTTTCATCTTTTAAAATGGGTTGTAGGTTTCAGTTCATTAATATGTAAATCCCAGAACTTCTTTTCAGTCACATTCTCTAGACAACTTAAGGTTCTATAAAGAAAGGTGACATCTCAGCTCAGACAATTGTATTCAAGGTGTGAGGTTAGAATCTGTCTGTATCCCAAACATGCATCAAACAGGTACTAATTCTGAGACAGAAACACAGGGAGACAGAAACACGGAGACACGGAGACAGGGAGAGCAAACGAGAGAGAGAGCGCGAAATAGCACAGTGTGACCACCTATAGTGCGACTAAACCTGAGGTCCCGGTGGATTCCATCCTCATGGGTACTGGAATTGGCTATAAGCCTCTGCTCGGCCACTCTGTGTTGCTGCATATCCTAAAGTCCTCCTTTGAGGATGGTCGCTCAAAGACCCGAGGCCAAACGGCCCTGGCCGCTGCAGTGTTCCCCGACAATTGTTGTGCAGTGTTCCCCTACAATTGTCGTGCAGTGTTCCCCTACAATTGTTGTGCAGTGTCCATTCATCCATTGCCATAGTTTCTGCTTGGTCTCACCAATGTACTATGTCTGCAGGCATCCCTTCCTGCAGCATATTAGATGGACAATGTTGGCCAAGTCACATGAGTATCTGTCATGTATTCTGAAAGCTAGTACTTCCAAATAAACCTGTTAGCCTATAACCAGGTGGAGCTTTGTGCCCTTGGCAGAACCTAAACAGAGCATCAGTGGACAGGCTATTGTGAAGAAGGTGCTGCTTGATAACATTGTGAACAATTTTTTCTGTTAGTTTACTGGGAGGGGAGTAAGGAGCACAAGGACATGGAAAAAAGTTCAGGGAATATGACACCAGAATACATTGAGAGATGAAGCAAGACACAAAGTACTTGCAAAGGCAGAGGCAAACAATTGTCAAGTTAAGAGTAGTAATCAATACCTTCAAGAGAGCTGTATCATTATTTGACAAGCAATCTGTAGGGGTTTCAAGGGAAAGCTCGTGGGGAGAATGGGGGAATGGTACTTGCTGAGGTGCTCTTGGAGACAGTCAACACAAATACAATAGGTTTCCTTCCGTGTTACAACCATTCTTTGGTCCAGCAATATAAGGATCAGAAAAAGTACTCATCAAAAGCTTCTAAGCATGAGTTTTGTTATAATTCCCAAGGGTAAACTGTCAACAAAAATAACCAAATTTACTAATGACCTTCTATTAAATCAAATACTTATAAGATTCCATCTTTTATACTTCCTGCTTAAACAAAAACCAACCAAAAAATTAACATCCATTAACATGCAAATCATACTTCAAATAAAAGCTAAACATCATTTTCAACAATCACTTTCAACAAAGTTACTCCCTCTCTATCATTGTGGGTACACCCACACATGGACTGTAATCGTTCAAGAGGAGCAAAAAAAAACTCTGGTTTGCCATCACACTCACATCCCATAATGAATAAATACACATTTGCACATCCATATAGACATGCACATATGTGGGTTTATGTGGCTACACAATTACACAACATGTTTTCTATTCAAACAGAGAAGGTTAAAAAGTCCTAATTGACAACAGCTTTCATCTTTGTGATTCACGGTTATGATTTTTACCAGAAAAGCCTTCTCTATGCCCTTAAAATGCAGTTTTGGAACTGGAATGCCAGAACCCTCAAGGACAAACCTAGCTGTGACAGACCTCAATAAGATATCAGCAATGGTGATCTCTGGCACTATAACATCATTGCCCCAAGGGAGACAGGACTGGCAGGACAAAGCGCATTCAAAAGTGCAAGGTGACTGTTACACCTTACTGCGTAAGGGTAAATTGGAGGAAGAACATTCACTCTGTAGTCCTGCTTTCACCAACAAAACATATCAGTTGACCTTCTCAGCAAACCCCACTGTGGGATAAGCAAACACATCATCCCTTCAGTTCATTCTAATTGAGAAACAGCACATACATCCAAGGTTAGAAATAATGGATGGGAACAAACAGGAATTCTACTCCAGCCTATTCCCCTTTAATCACAGAGGAACAAGCTGATTCTCCTTGATAACTTCAATGCTAGCATAGATCATGACCTGGTCGTAACAAACAGTGCACGTAAGAGAAGCAAACAAGACCTTGCTCTGGGCATTGGCATCTGCTTGAATACATCACCTGACATGAGCAAATGACTGCTGGACTGCTGCCTAATCCACTCTACTATTTCAAATCAACCTGACCGTGTCAATAGATTTTAAGAACACAGACCTTATTCAGCGAGTGCCTCAGTCAACCTGATGACACTCAATGAATAAATGCCCACAGGGCCTAGTCTGTTCCTACAGCCACCATAAGCAGCACTTGAGAAGAGTTTAGGTTTTTCGGTCAGGAAACATCAAAACTGGTTTGACAGGAGACTCACAAGCCACTAGATCACAATGCAAGGTGGAAACCTCATCAATACGCAAAGGAAAGAATGATTTGGAGATGCCGGTGTTGGATTGGGGTGTACAAAGTTAAAAATCACAACACCAGGTTATAGTCCAACAGGTTTAATTGGAAGCACACTAGCTTTCAGACCGACAATCACCTGATGAAGGAGCGTCGCCCTGAAAGCTAGTGTGCTTCCAATTAAACCTGTTGGACTATAACCTGGTGTTGTGTGATTTTTAGCAAAGGAAAGAAAGCAGGTTTACAAAAAAATTAAAGGTAAGATCCAACAAATAAAGCATGACATGAATAACTGATGGTGCATGGAAAGAGTTGGTAAACATCCAACAGGCATGACAGTTGTACATTTATTTCCAGAGTTCGACCATCTACACAGAGACTAAGCCCACTGAGAGCTAAGAATGGATTGGTGCAGTGCTTATCAAGAACAGAAACGCAGTGAATGCATATTGGAAGGAGCACCTCAGGGATTTCTCAAACTGAGACTCAATCCTCATTGTGAGTACACTCAACCATGTCCCATATCATGTTACCAGTCATCACCTCGACACAACTCCACCTAACAGTTGTTGAAAAGGCCATTAGACAGTTCAGAACCAACAAAGTCACTGGCACACATAGAATCCTCAAGTATGGGGGTCGAGCATACTTGGTTCATACATCTTCATCTGTAAGGAAGAGAGTACATCAGTGGATCTCAGACTCCAAAACTGTGACCAGCTACAAGAAAATAAAAACGACTGCAGTAACTACAGAGGGTTCGCCCTGCTGTCCACCGCACAGAATGAGAATTGCAAAAACCTTTCAGTCATTCGCTGCCACACTTTGTATTATGACTAGTCATATGAACTGCCATTCATCTTCGCATAGTTTCATGTTTTTATTTGACATTTTATGCTTTCTTCATCTTCTTCCATATACCACAGATGGTGTGCCCTGCTTTTAGAACTTTTCTTTAGAGTAGGAAAATACTTATATCATGATTCACTGGGTAGTACACTGGGAATTGAGCTCTGCTCTTCCAGGAGTCATTCCAAGTTTAAAAGTTTTATCAAAGGAAGAAATGTGCCCATTTTCTTAGACCCAGACAAACATAAGATGTGGTCCAGGTTCCTGTACTGAAGAACAACAACTATTTATTACAAATGAATAGATTCTAGCTCAGATATACAACTCTAAATCTACAAGTTAAAACCTGCTTATCAAACTGCCCTGACAGCCACATACATATAAAGAAAACATTACAGATGAAGGGAAAGACTTGGAAGGTAGTTCAATGGCCTTTGTCATTAGATTTGTCAAAATCATCTTCTGGCTTGACTACACTTGCTGTTCATTGAAGTCTCTTCTCCAGGTACTTTCATTTCTTTGCAGGAGGCACCGTGTAACTGGTTCTCAACTTACAAATTCTTGAATTTGCTGATTAAACACCAGAGCACACAGTAATTGATGTAGGAAATCTAAGTGGCTTCCTTCCTTCAGGCATTTTTTTTGACTTCTGCTGCAAAGACACTATCTTCCCTTCACAAGTTTGAAGGCCTCTGGCCATACTGTTCACACCCAAAAGATGTTCACCTACCAAGGAGCCAATTGCATTAGTTGTTGGCTGGCAGCAGGCCTTTGCCATCACCTATCTGCCACAATTTCACACACCAAATAGCTGTTTGTTAACAGCCAAATCTCACTTTGTACCGAAACCCCAGCTGCAAGCCCACCTACAGTAACCTTACCCCACTTCTGAAACAAATAGCTGTGTAAATAGGACTTAAAATAAGCACCAGTAATGTGCTTTGAAAAAGCATAGCAATCTCTTGCACAATTCTCAGCTTTCACAGCAGTCCTTCCCCATTTCAGTCTTCAAACGAAAAAAAAAGTCTTCACATGAATGCTCTGAAATATCCCCTTAATTGTCTACAGCAATTCCAAGGATCATCTTGTGAAGACAGAGGGTATAGCTCAAATGCAAAATAACATTCTGCATTTATCTTCAACAAAAACAAGGATGGTGGAAATGTGGTGGAGGCAGATTCAACAGAGGCATTTTAGAGGGTTACGGATGATAATTTAAATAGAAACAACGTGTAGAGATAAGGCGAAAAAGGCAGGAGGTTTGAAAGCAAGTTAAAATGTTCAGAGTGTCACTACACACACAAAAAGCCAAATGATCTCCTCCTCCACTGAAGGAATTCTGTGATTCTATAATACTGGCACGACACTTCAGGACACATATGCAATCTTTAGAGAGGGTGCACAAGCACCTTACTAGAATGGTACAAAAGATCGAAGACTTCAGCTATACAAGTTGCTGCAGGAACTGCAATTGCTCTCAAGTGCACAAGCCTAACAGAGGTTTTCAAAGCTTCATTCAAAATCAAAATAAGTTTTATCAAACAAATAAGGAAAAGTGGTAACAATGGGATGAATGGTCTCCCCTGCACCATACCATACAATGAGCTACATTTACAGCTGTCTACTCTTGCACAATTCTTGCACGGTGGCTTAGTCGTTAGCACTGCTGCCTCAAAGTGCCAGGGATTTGGGTTCAATTCTAGACTTGGGCATTCTCCCCATGTCTGTATGGGTTTCCTCCCAGTGTTCCAGCTTCCTCCCACAATCCAAAGATATGCAGGTTAGGTGATGTGGACATGCTAAATTGCCCATAGTGTTAGATGCATTAGGCGGGGGTAAAATGTTGGAAAATAGGATTGGGTGGGTTACTGTTCGGAGGGTCAACGTGGACTTGTTAGGCCAAATGGGAACCTAATCTAAAATTGTCCTCAAGTAAAAACTCTGAAAATAACATTGGGCAAAGATTTAACTAACAATAACGGTGAGGTAAACAGCATCATGATATGTAAAACAGACAGCAACGTCTGCCAAGGGCGCACGCACGTTTAAATATGAAAATTAATGCTGCATTGTTCTGTAATGGAAAATGGCACCTCATAATCTAGGTTCCATTCAATATATTCAGTGTGAAATTCTTGTGCTTGTATAATTGGAATAGGCTGAACTCAACACGAAGCTTGGGTTTGACCGTTTCAACCCAGGTATAGTTTATTACAGCATGTTAAGTATTAACCGCTGTCATGCAACCTTGCTTGCACTGAACTTCTACAAATGAAACCTCTAATTCTAATTTTTAACTCTTGTATTTTTGAAAGTTAAATTACTAACATGAACAAAACAGCAGAAGGTTAAGTGCAGTCACTACTAACAAAGTAACATAATATTGCACAACAGCTGCACAATGTACCACGATGTTCATTTTTAACAAATTCATAGAATCCCTACAGCGTGGAAGCAGGTCATTCAGCCCATCGAATCCACAACATCCTTCCAAAGAGCATCCCACTCAAATCCACCCCTTCCCCCACCATATCCCTGTAACCCCACACTTGCCAAGGTGAACTCTAGCCTGCATATCACTGGACACTATGTACAATCTTCTATGGCCAACTCACCTAAACTGCACATCTTTGGACTGCTGAAGGAAACCAGAGCACCTGGAGGAAACCCACTCAGACACAGGGAGAATGTGCAAACTCCACACAGTCATCCAAGGCTGGAATCGAACCTGGGTCCTTGGTGTTGTGAGGCAGCCATGCTAACCACTGAGCTACCATGCCACCCAAATTCATCTTTGGTTGGGAAAGTTGAAGGTCCTGAAGGTAATTTTCAAATCCTTTCTTATGAAGCAACACAACAAAGTTACAGTATTGATATCAATCTGTTTCACAAACACCAGCAAAACTAATAATATACTGCTATTTATTTCATTTAGGAACCTGACAGTACAAATGGCTACCATTTGATATCCAAACAAAAATGTACCTGATGAAGCAAGAGCAAGGAACTTAAGTACTTTTGCATGAAAGCATTTTTGAGTGGGGGTTATTTCAGCGAAAATAGATAGCATTATCCTCTAAATCCATAATGCATACTATATTGATCAGTTGGAGGGGAGCTCCAAAAACCAGCATAATTAGACAGTGTTTACACATGTATCTCAACGTGTTTGAGAGACCCTGCTGTGCAGAAATTCACATGAAAAACAATGACAGTATTCAAAAGGTAAATCAGAGCAGTTGCACAGCCCAAAGACACAAAACTAAGGTATAGAAAGGAGTTGAACATTCTTCCTTTTTATTTGTAAACAAAAATTGCACGTTAATAGATGGGTGCTTTGAAGATAACAATCAATAAACAGTGGGTTGAAGAAAGCCAAAAAGTTTTAGATTTAATACACTAAACGTTAGCTGTTCCACTCATGTACCTTGAAATGACTTCCAGGAAACAATGTACTTCATAATAAAGCTAGGACAAACAAACTAATGGTGTACTTTGTATGACTTTTTTTTTGTGTGGGGAATCATTCACCGAAGAGTGTATTATTGTAGTTATTTGCACAAACACCAGGAAAATCTCCACAGGGTCTAGCATTTGGGGACAGGAATCAGGGGAATGCTTCCAATCTTCTCCTGTTTGCTATCGCCCCGAACGACAATTGGGCAGAATCAGTGAGGAACTGCTTCTCCAATCACAATCTGTTTCTCTCCTGCATTTATTAATGATAGACTCATCAGCAGCAAACATGAGGGAGAACTAACCTGTGATTGTAAAGATAACCAACTGTTGAGAAGTCTTTTGCGTGAATTGTGTGGACACCAACCATAGGAAGCACCAAAGAAACCGCCAGGGCAATGGGGAGGTGGAGGTAATATAAGCTTATATATTTTCCAGGAGCTCCTACTGGAGGAGAAAAGCAGTGCTTGCTATTGCAATAAAGACTACCAATTTAAATCTCAGATTTGAAGTAAGAAAAGGGATTGCAGAGTTCTGTACAGTAGCACAGAGAAGTAAATGAATCACTGTGGTTTGACTCGATCCAGCAAACAAACCAGATATTTCTTACCGGCACAAGATAATATTTACATACATTTGAGGCACTGAAAGAGCCCAATAACTAAACATCCCCAGTTAACTTCCAACAGAAAGACCTTGGACAGTGATCTTTCCCCATTGTGCCTTGACAGCAGCTGCCCCAGGCTTTCATGCATCCCTCAGTACATCGTTCTCATCCTTGAGATGTGCCAGTAAACCATCCCCAGCTGAGGTCAACTCCTTGTATTGGAAGTATTCCAGCTTTGTTAGTGGGGCAAAAGAAAATGTGGTTGGGACCTCAATAGTCTGAATTTATGTTTAGGATGATTGATTTTTGTTGTTGTATCTGTAGGTCTTAGTTACTTTAAAAAAAAAGTCTGTCGATAGCTTCTGTCTGTTGTCTTATGCAAATTTAAAAACCGTGATATCTAAGAAATTAATGTTTTCCCTATGTGTTGTGACAGAGTTAAACGAAATCCAGTTAATTGAACAATTTGGATTCTGCTTGCATTTGTATTATAGCTCATACAACAAGATAAATAAAACAGGAAGGTACTGTTACATCACAATGAATTTTTTTCTGTGACAATGGAGATTTTCTGAAAATCAGAAAGGATCCTCTCAAGAAACAGTGTGCAACAAAAAAAAACACAAAAGAATTATGACCTAGACTCTTGACATTACTGAAGGAAAGCTCTTCAGTCTCACTTACCTCATATCAAAAACAAAGCCCTCATCTGCAAGGGTCTATAGTGGTGGTGCTGCACAAGCATGGACATTCCAAAATACCTTCATTGTCAAATAGAGGGATTTCCTTCTGCCGATACAGAGTCTGGTGTGACTACGTCATGTCCAGGATATTGTAATATAATTATCAATCAGAATTGGCAATATAATGCTGGAGGTTGTTGACAGCTTCACAAACCTTGGCTTCAGAATCTCCAGCAAACTGTCACTTGATTCTCAAATCAATACATGCATTGCAAATGGTTCAGCTGTCACCTCCAAGCTGAATGAGTCAGTGTGGAATAACAGCAACCTAATGGAAAACACACAACTACAAGTCTACCAAGCCTGTATCTGCAACGCACTCTTCCCCAGTGGCGAGATCTGGACAACATCTGCTAGAAGAAGGAAAAAGTTGACCAGTTTGTGTTTTCATTGTCTCAAACAAATTTTCAGCATCTCCTGCAGGATAAGGTCACCAACTCAAAAGTTCTGTCTTGCCTTAGTTCCATTAGCATACACTCACTAGTCAAGGAATCCCACATTAGCCACATTAATCATTGCTTAACACTGTTGCTCACTAAAGTACCAACAATACATAACAGATGGAAGGCTGCTGCTGAAATTATATAAATAAGGAAGCATATCATCTCCATTCTCAGCTAACATCATAACCCAGGTTACCATCCTAGGCCTCATTATCTTCGTTCCATCAGAAGGTCTAATGTGGGGATACTTGCTGATCATTAGACTTTGCTCAGCATCACTCGTACTCGTCAGTTAATGACACTGTTCATGCCCATTCATTACAGGACCTGGGCATTTACACGAGGCGATGTACATTCACATACCACGGGTGACAAGGGAGAATCGACGTTTTGGGCATGAGTCCTTCTTCAGGGATTCCTGAAGAAGGGCTCATGCCCAAAACATCGATTCTCCTGCTCCTCGGATGCTGCCTGACCAGCTGCGCCTTTCCAGCAACACATTTTCAGTTAAGTTAGAAACATGTCAGAATACCATTTGCCTGGGTGACTGCAGCTCCAACAACACTGGAGGAGCTCAAAATCATTCAGGATAAAGCAGCTGACTCAATAGGTACCCCAGCTATCACTCTGAACATTCACTCACTCCAAGCTGATACACAGTGGCAGCATTGTGGACCATCCACAAGAAGCATGACAGCAACTCACCAAGTGCTCCTCAACAGCACCTTCAAAATTTTCAACCTCCACCATGTAGAAGGACAAGGGCAGCAAATGTAATGGGAACACCATCACCTGCAAGCTCCCATCCAAGCTACACACCATCCTGACGTGGAACCATTTCACTGTTGCTTCACCATGGCTGACTCAAAGTCCTGACTGAACAGCATTATGGGTTGCGCCTATAACACATGGACTGCAGCAGTTCAAGGCAGCTCACCATTGTCTTCTCAAGGGCGATTAAATATGGACGAGAAAAAGTGACACCACATCCCATCAATGAATATTTAAAAAACCTTTTAACTCACCTCTATTAGAGGAGTCTATCCATGAGCAAGCCAGATTTTACATCTCAGTTGATATGTATCATAGAGTTGGTCAGAAAGCTAACATTTTCACAGCTAAACTAATTATTATCCAACTGTTCATGCCAAGTATACAGCCTAACTAAAGTTATAAATCACTTTCTGAAAAGTTAGAGCTATCACCTCCAAGAAACAAAAAGAGGACTAAAAACTGAAAATGTTCAAGTATCATTTGTGAAAAACAGAATTGAAATTTCACGACACTGGCCTTTCACCAGAGATGGCAAAATCTAGAGATGGTTTATGTTTTAAACAGGGGCTGAAATGGTCGAGGAAAAAGAGCAAATAGATACAGAAATGATAGTGTGGAAGGTTGGACAAATTAAGTGACAAATGGAATAATGGTGCTGGACAAACGATCAGTTATAGCTCAATATAGCCAAGCCAAGAAGAAGAAAACATTACTTTTCGATGTTTAGTTGATTTTATTTACAGAGATGCACATTGCATACATACTTCAAATCAACAATTCTTCTTTCATTCAAGCAAATACAGATGAACCCCCAGTTAACGTACACTTTGTGAATATAATGAACTCCAATGTTGCTTTTCATTTCACAGGCCGTGTGAACATCACTGGACTCGGCCTGACTGTATTGCTTCCCCCCAATTCCCCTTGATCTTTAAGTGAGAGCTGGTCAGGGGTCAGAGAAACGCAAGACTGGTCAACAGGAGGTTTCAAGGGCCATGACAAAATTGCTCTCAACAACTCCTGCCCTTGATCAAAAGGGGATCAAAATTGCAAACTCCAAGCTGAAAAGCTGTGAAGTATCTGGATGACTGTATGGTTAGTAAGTTTGCAGACAGCACTAAAATAGTGGACAGTGAAGAAGATCGTCTCAGAGTACAATAAGACCTTAATCAGATAAGCCAATGGACCAAGGAGTGGCAGATGGAGTTTCATTTAGATAAACGTGAGGTGAAACATTTTGGTTAGGCAAGCAAGGTCAGGCCTTATACATTTAATAGTAGAGTTCTGGGATGTGTTGCGAAACAAAGAAACTTGGAGGTGCAGGTTCATCATTCCTTGAAAGTGAAGTCACAAGTAAACAGGGTAATTAAGGTTGCATTTGGTACCCTGCCTTTATTGGTCAGAGAATTGAGTACTACAGTTGGAAGGTCATGTTGCGGGGGTACAGGACATTGGTTTGGCCACTAGTGGTTTGCTGTTCACTCTTCGAAAGGAAGGATGTTGTGAAGGGTTCAGAAAATATTTACAAGGATGTTGCCTGGTCTGGAGGGCTTGGGTTATAGGGAGAACCTGAACAGGCTGCGGTTTTTCCTTGAAGCATTGGAGGCTGAGGGGTGGCTTTAGAGGTTTATAAAAACACAAGGGGCATAATTAGGTTGAATAGCCAAGGTTATTTTCGATGGTGGGTGAGTCCAACACTGGAAGGCACATGTTTAAGGTGAGAGGAGAAAGATTTTAAAGGGACCTATGGGGAGATGTTTTCACAGAGGATGGTGCAAGTATGGAATGAGCTGTAAAAGGAAGTAATGGAGGCTGGTACAATTACAGTTAAAAGGCTTCTGGATGGGTACACGAATAGGAAAGATTTAGAGGGATATGGGCCAAATGCTGGCAAATGAGACCAAATCAGATTGGGATGTCATGTCTGCATGGGCGAGTTGGACCAAAGGGTCTGTTTCCCTGCTGTAAGACTCTATGAAAGGGAAGTGCTAATCATTGAGCTTAACTGCTTCCTGTACAGTTAAGGTCAAGCTCAGAGGACAGAGAACAGAGCGCACAGATTGCACAAATAGTTCAAATTCCACCACAGCAATTGGTAGTATATTACTTCAATTAACTAGTCTGGAATATAAAGCAAGCATCAATAACAGTGACCATGAAACAACTAGTTATGAAAATTTGTCTGGCTCACACTCGCTCATTTAAATCTGCCATTCTTATCCAGGTCGGTCTTCATATAACACCAGATCATAATGTGACTGTGGTTGACTCTTAGCCTGGCCTCTTAAATGGCCCAGCAACTATTCAGTTCAAGGGCAATTGGGGTGGGGGGAGGAGGAATAATCCTGGCCAATCCAAAGGAACAATAAGGAAGTTTGCAAAACAGTCTCACAACCTGCATTTGGTCACCACAACAGAGAAGGGAACATAACTTGAACAATCAGAGTATAGTGTATCAAAATAAGCACCAATAAGTTACAGTTTCGCTGAAGGGTTTTAGACTAATTGTTTGAAAAAGGCAAACAAAGGACAGGCATGACATCTTATAAATACCTTATATAGCTTGAACACCTGGATGTCATGGGAAGGCTATGGATATTCTGGACAATTGAGAAATGGATCAGAGTATCAAAAACAGAAAGAAGATTTGGAACAATGAAAAGGAAGGGAAAGCGAACTTGTTTGGTGAAGCAGAGATGTTATGGAACAACAGATGCAGATAGGTTGGAAGGACAAATGGAATGAAGCAACTGGAAAGAGAACAGTGGTGTAGGAAGTGGACAGGTCGACTTAAGAACCCTGTCAAGTGCAGAGAATAGGGAGTTTCTGTTTGCTGAAGATAGAAAATGCATGACTCTTTGGGGTCCTCAATCACAAAATACATCGCAGCCAAAATCTCACGGACAAACCTTGTTCCAAAGAACATGATTACTATTTGTACCAAAAATACCAGCGTGCTATGTTTTCAAGCAACTACATCAAAATATTTTACTACATTCAGAAGTTTTATGCAGATGCACTTGATGAGTATTGAAAAGAAACTGTGACAAGGTCTGTATTTTGATTCAAGATAAGCCATTGTAATACTTATAACTATTGTCACCCTTAATCTTAATTTTGCTGTTTCACTATTGCCAAAAAGGATGAAACATCTCAAATGTATTCGACTTAGAAAACAAAATTAATGATGCAGGCCAATAATTTATTCCCAAAAAACTAACAAGAGGGAAAAATATACTTGATCTCATCCTTACCAATCTGCCAGCTGCAGATACATGCAAGTAACAGCATCAGTAACAGTGACCACCGCAGAGTCCTTGTGGGGATTAAGTCCCACCTTTATATTGAGAATAACCTCCATGGTGTTGTGAGGCACTATCATCATGCTAAGTAGGACAGATTTTAAACAGATCTATGAACTCAAGACTGGACATCCATGAAGCATTGTGGGGCAAGAACAGAAGAATTATACTCCAGCAAAATCTGCAACCTCATACCCCCCACTCGACCAATGCCATCAAGCCAGGGGATCAACAGTGGTTCAATGGAGACCACAGTACGGCATGCCAGAAGCAGCACAAAGCAAATATCAACCTGGTGAAGCTATCAAACAGGGCTGCTTGCAGCATGCGGGCAGCATGGTGGCACAGTGGTTAGCACTGCTGCCTCACAGCGCCAGAGACCTGGGTTCAATTCCACCCTCAGGCGACTGACTGTGTGGAGTTTGCACGTTCTCCCCGTGTCTGCGTGGGTTTCCTCCAGGTGCTCTGGTTTCCTCCCACAGTCCAAAGACCTGCAGGTCAGGTGAATTGGCCATGCTAAATTGCCCGTAGTGTTAGGTAAGGGTAAATGTAAAGGTATGGGTGAGTTGCGCTTCGGCGGGTCGGTGTGGACTTGTTGGGCTGAAGGGCCTGTTTCCACACTGTAAGTAATCTAATCTAATAAGCACCAAGTGAGAGGAAAGCAATCCCATAATCAACAGATCAAATCTAAACTCTGCTACATCAAGTGGTCATTTGTGGTGGTCAGTTAAACAACTTACTGGAGGAGGAGGCTCCACAAATATCCCCATCCTTAGGATGGAAGAGCTTAGCACATCACTGCAAAAGATAAGGCTGAAGCTTTTGCAGCAATCTTCAGTCAGGTACCCGTCTTCAGCTAATTTGATTCACTCCATATGATATGAAGAAATGATTGGAGTCACCGGATAGCACATAAGTTGTGGGTCAACATTTTGCAATAGTCATGAAGACCTGCTTCCCTAGCCAAGTGCTTCCAGTACAGTTACAAAACTGGCATCTACTGGACAATGGGGAAAATTGCCCAGATAGGTCCTACACACAAATGGCAAGCCAAATCCAACCCAGCCAATGCCCACCCCATCAGCCTACTCCCAATCATCAGTAAAGAGATGAAAGGTATCATCAATAATGCTATCAAGCAGCACCTACTCAGGAATAACCTGCTCAGTGGTGCCCAGCATGGGTTCTGCCAAAATCACTCAGCTCCTGACCTCATTCCAGCCTTGGTTCAAATATGGATAAAAGAGCTGAATTCCAGAGTGAGGGGAGAGTGATAGCCTTTAACATCAAGGCCACATTCATCAAGTATGGCTTTAAAGAGTTGGCTAAGTCATAGTTGACACATAGGAAGACGGTCGTGGTTGTTGAAGGTCAGTTATCTCAACTCCAGGACATCCCTGTAGGAGTTCTGCAAGGTTGTATCCTAGGCTCAACCATCTTCAGCTTCAATGACCTTTCTTCCATAAAGTTAGAAGTGGGGATGTTCAGCACTGTTCACTTTTCCTCAGATCCTGAAGCAGTCAGTGTTCAAATGAAACAAGAACTGGATAATATCCAGGCTTGGGATGACAAGCGGCAAGTAACATTCATGGTTCACATATCCCATGGAATGACCATCCCCAATAAGCAATAATCTAATCATCACCCCTTGACATTTAATGGCATTATGATCACTGAATCCCCCACTATCAACATCTTTGGGGTTACCATTGACCAGAGGCTAGGAATATTGTGGTGAGTAGACATTTCCTCACTTTCAAATGCCCACCATCCACCAAGGCACAAGTCAGGGGTCTGATGGAATATTCCACACTTGCCTGGGTGGGTGCAGCTCCAACACTCGAGAAGCTTGACACCATCCAGATCAAAGCACATCCACAAGCATCCATTCCTGTCACCATCATTGCTCAGTAGCAGCAAAGCCTGCTATCAAAACAATGCATTACAGAAATTCACCAAAATTCCTAAGACAACACCTTCCGAACATACACCCATTCCCATCTAGAAGGACAATGGCAGCAGATATTTAATACCACCACCTGCCAGTACATCTCCAAACCAACCACCATCCTGACTTGGAAATATATCATCGTTCCTCCACTGTTGCTGTGTCACAATCCTGGAAGTTCCTCCCTAATGGCATTGTGGTCAATGCATAGCAGATGGACTGCAGCAGTTTAACAAGGCAGCTCACCACCACCTTCTCAAGGGCAACTGGGGATGAACAATAAATAGTGGGCCAGCCAGCAATGCCCAATCCCACAGGTGAGTAAAACAAACTGTAATCTCAGGATCACCAATTAAAATAAAAATCTAACCTTCTTCATCAAACATGGTTATTATTCTACATATACACATTTTTATTTGGTGCCAGTACCATGTTTCCTGGAAATAAACCTCAGCCAGTAGCTTTCCCGTCAGCATATTATTTACCAGACGTCTTCAATACCTCACCAAGAATCCCATAAATTGTCAATTAGCAACTGATTACATGACCAGCGTGTAGTTAAAACTGAATGCATTCCCAAAAATGAAAAATGCATTTTCAGTATATAACAATTGCCTATTGTTTGTAAATCCTTGCTCTAGACAAGACTCGGAGTAAATATTTGAAAAAAATTATGAAAAGTAACGCCAGTTTCAACCCATTAACTTAATTCAGAGCCAAGCATAACTGACACCAGCAACACTCCAGCTTTGCTGTTAATACAAATTGTCCATGATGAATTCAAACATTCCAGACATCTGTACTTATAATTGAACAATGAATTCAGTCTGTGGTGACACACATTTACACATCACATCGCTGATGCTTTCCCTATGCATTCAAGTTATGAATAACTAAAATAAATCTAAGTGAGAAAAAATGCAAACTAGGGTGATAAAAAATGTAATAACTCCTGCTCAAGTTATTATTCAAATGTATCATTCAGTTGCTTTTAAGACACCTCAGTAATTTTAAAATATCTGTACCAAATTCTGAAAGCCTGAAAATTACATGGGGAAAATGCTTGGAAATTTGTTATAGTTTGAGAGGCACGCATTTCACTAAATACCGTTAGTCATGTGAAGTGACTGTCCAATGTTATGTTCAAGTTGTCACAATGTGCAAAGGCAGGTTGACAGGCAGGTTAAAATGATAGCACTATCTAGTTTCCAGGTTCTCTCAAAGCACTCAAAAATGTTTTTTCACCTCGGCCTTCAATAAGCAAAATTTCCAAAATCCATACAGGGTAATAAGCAGAAAAGCTAAATCATCTATTTCACAAGTATGTTTCAAATTTAATCACTGATTTTTGTCTTTAAGTTTTTGCTTGTAGACTTCAACTTCTTGAATTCAAGTAAAAGGAAATTCTTAGTGGAAGAATATTTTTTGCAAAGTCTATAATAAGCATTACTGAACTGACTTGAATTTATTGTTACATGTACCGAGGCACAGTGAAAAATATGCAAATTAATTTCTCTACTCACGGCACAAAATGCTGCCCTTTGGTGAGGCAACATGCAACTGGTACAAGTGGCAAAGTCACAATATATCCTACCAATCGTCACCACTCTCCCAATGATAGCCCAATGCAGATCATGAATGAGATCACATGCACACGCAGTCGACAAAAAACAAACCAACTCACCAGCCACAGCAATGAGTAGGGACAGACAATAAAAATAGGTTTTCAATTTTTATTTTTAAAAGACATACGAAGTAAAAACATGAACGTCCTCACTGGAGTTCTAAATAGGTTCCCTTTATGTCTCTAGCAGACAATAATCAAACAATAGAGGTTTATTGCGCATGAATAATTTTACAAAAGTCAAAGGAAGAAATAGCTTCAAACTTCAAACAGCATGAAACTTCCACACATTTGCAACCAAATGTTGGTTTAATCATTTTTTTCTATCATGTGATATTAGAATATGAAAAGTGTTCCCAGTGGTGCTTATGAAATTTTAGGAAGAAAGCTTGCTTTATTATTGAGCCTTTCGAGATCTCAGAATATTTCAAAGCATGTCATAGGTAATAAATAAGTCTTCATGTACAGTAATTTTTGAAACGAGAAACATGACAACTAATTTGTACATGGCAAGTTCTCAGAAATGGTAATGTGGCCAGGTAGTCTGTTCTGTTCTTTCTGATGTTGAGCAAGGAGCATCACTGGCCAGGACACCAAGTGTAAGTTGCCAACCTCTTTTAGAGAATGCCATGGGATTGGATTATGCCACCTGACAAGGCATGTAGTTTATAAAGTTTATACGTTTATAACTCCAATTTATAAAGACTGTACTACCAATAGTCCTCATAAATACAGTGAAGTATCTGACTTTAAATTTTTTACTTCAGTGGTTGACTGGGACTTAGCATCAGTCGTGACCACTTTGCCAAAATCTATTTTTGATTTGATGCCTTTGCTATTTACTAATGAGATTTTCAAGCATTACAACGTAGAAATCAATTTCATTTTCAGAGTTGCATGAGAACAGAAAAATATTCCAAATCTCAGCTCATCACCTGCAAAATCCTTCTTCTCTGCTTTGGTTTCCTCTGGACTTTATGACTCCAATGCCCTCTCAGACAGCTGCCCATGATCCACCCTCCATAAACTTAAAGTCCCCCAGTACTGCAGTGCTACATCTGAACTCACCCATCACCATTGTGCTCTTTGGTCTCTCTGACTCCCAGTAAATTGACACCTAGATTTTAAAATTTAAGCTTTTTATCTGTCCACAGCCACATCCATCACAATTTCTTCTCATCTTCCGCTTAGGAACCCTCCAACCACAAGGGATAAACTCCGATTTCTCCAGTTTCCTCATTTCCCCTCCCACCACCTTGTCTCAGTGCCAACCCTCGAACTCAGCACCACCTTCCTAATCTGCAATCTTCTTTCTGACCTCCCCGCGCCCACCCCCACTCCAGCCTATCACCCTCACCTGAACCTCTTCCGCCTATCACATTTCCAACACCCCTCCCCCAAGTCCCTCCTCTCTACCTTTTATCTTAGCCTGCTGGACACACTTTCCTCATTCCTGAAGAAGCGCTCATGCCCGAAACGTCGATTCTCCTGCTCCTTGGATGCTGCCTGACCTGCTGCGCTTTTCCAGCAACATATTTTCAAAAGAAGATCTTAAAGGCCACAACCACCTGATGAAAGAGCAGCACTCCGAAAGCTCGTGCTTCCAAATTAACCTGTTGGACTATAACCTGGCGTTATGTGATTTTGAACACTAACTGATTAGCTTGTTCTAAAAATCTATTTCACTTATATCTTACAGGACAAACCTTTTGCAGCCTAGAAGTAGGGCAGTTTATGTGTAACTCCAAGCCCACAGCAACATGGTTGAAAATTAACAGCTCTCTGTAGTGATCTATCAAGCTACACAGGCAGCTCTTCAACATCATGTCATTGGCTGTCCAGGATGGGCACTGAACACTGGTTTTGCCATCATCATGCACATCCCACAAGTGATTAAAAACACTGGAAGGAGTGCCTCAGACTGCCAATTCTGTAAACTCTACAATTCTCTTCCTAAACCTCTCCACCACTGTATCCTCCTTTACGATGTTTCTTAAAGGCCTCACATTTGTTTTCAATATGCTCTAATATCTACTTATGGAGCTCAGTTTTTAAAAAATTCCCAACGAGTGTTTAGAACGTTTTTAACATGTATTTATGTTGTGTCCCTAACAAGTCATTGTATCAAAACAAAACCTCAGAATCACTGACACAGCAGGCAAGCACAAGATTAAATCACAGGATCATCCACAACCACAAATTCCCAGTAAACCTCACATATCACTGTGGCATTGTGTACCCTATGACTGGGACTTGATGAAATTAAACAAAAGTTTCAATTTTTCTCAAAAAAACTTCTCATACATTTTAAACAGACACTTTCTTTATCTGTACCACTGGCAATCAATATTAGTTCACTTAGATTTGTTTGTCCAACTATTTTAAAAATCAGATATTTCTCAGCATTACTCCATTGTGAGCATTTTATTCATTGGACTGTGTACTATTCAAAGATGTGTATCAAGAGTGCCACAAGCACAAAAAAAATGCTTTACTACATTGAACCCTGTGGCTGATCTGCCAGGATTGGAGCCAAGCTGATCATGGGTCAAAAGAAGCAAGCAGAACACAAAAAAAAACACTTCTATTGATGCCAATTCTGCCAGAGGGAAAGTTTCACCTCCATTATACTTCAGTTTCCCGTATTACATGTACATCAGCACAGCAATTAAATGTCAGAATCAACAGCATTGTGCATTCAGGCGAGACCTCTTCTAGTTATGCATTGATTTAATGATGTGGCATTTGTAGTTGATCACAGATAGCTGACAAAGTCTGCAGAAAAATAAACCCTAATGTTAATCCTGCTGGCATATTTAAGAAAATCATCATTTACTGCAAGATAGAAGCAGCAGGATCTCTGTTGCAGGGATATTAAAAATGAACAACTTTTAGACTGTTAGCATGTCATAGAATCATAAAATCCCTACAGTGGGGAAGCAGGCCATTCAGCCCATCTAGTCCACACTAACCATCTGAACAGCATCCCACTCAAACACCCTCATCCCTGTAACTCTGTATTTCCCATTGCTAATTCATCTATCCTGCAAATCCCTGGACAGGATGACAATTTAGCATAGCCAAACCACTAAACCATTACATGCTTGGATTGTGGAAGGAAACCAGAATCCAGAGGGAATCCTTGCAGACACAAGGAGAATGTGCAAGATCCACACAGACAGTTGCCCAAGGATACAATCGAACCCAGGTCCCTGACACTATGAGGCAGCAGTGCTAATCACATCCCAACATGTCTGAAGGGATTTCATAAAGGAAAGGTGAAGATATTGAAACAGAGTGAAATATTATAGATAAGCATTACAGAGGTGTTTCTGATCAAAGAGAGAGAGATAGATCTAATCAAACAATTCACAGAAAGAAAAACAGAGCACTTCAAGTCCAATACAAGTCTTCTTTGTACTTCAACTCGTCACTAACGCTACCAAAGCCAGAGTGTGGCAAGCATTTTCTCTTTGTCAGCTTTCCAGCATCCATTGTTGTTTGCTCTGACTCCCATTGAGTTCAGTCATTGCTCTTCACGGAAGAGAAGGTGGTCTTCGTCCTCTGTTATTTGTCATTTTTCTCTCACTGAGTTTTAGCAGCTCTTTCCTTTTCACAAGTAATACCTGATTTGCTGAATGTCACAAATATTTTCTGTCTTTATTCATGCAAACAATTTTATCAGGAAAATGCAAGGTATTGCATTTTGGTACAACAAACAGTGCCAGAACTTATACAATTAATGGCAGGGCCTTGGGTAGTAATGTAGAACAGAGGGACCCAGGGCCTCAGGTACATAATTTTCTGAAGTTTGCATCACATATCGACAGGATGATCAAAGGTGGCATTTAGAACACTTGCCTTCGTTGCTCAGGCTTTTGAGTAAAAATGTCAGGATGTCATGCTGAGGTTGTACAGGGCATTGGTGAAACTTCTATTAGAGTACTATGTTCCAATTCTGGTCACCAATTTTAAGGATAAAAATTAAGCTAGTGAGGGCTCAGAGATTTACCAGGATGTTGCCAGGTATGGAAGGTGTGTGAGTTACAAAGAACAGCTGGATAGGTAGGACTTTGACTGGAGCACGGAGTTGAACGGTGACCTTACAGGGGTTTATCAAATCATGAGGAGCCTAGATCCGGTGAACAATAGGTGTCTTTTCCCAAGGATGGGGAATTTCAAGACTAGGGGGCACAACTTGAGAGAGGAGAGAGATTTTAAAAAGACAGGAGCAATTTTATTTTTACACACAGAAGGCGGCTTGTGTGTGGAATGAACTTCCTGAGGAAGCAGTGGATGTGGGTACATCCACGAAGATTAAATGACATTTGGATACGTACATGAATAGGAAAGATTTGGAGGGATATGGGCCAGGAGCAGGCATGTGGGATTAATTCAGTTCGGGTTATGTTCAGCATGGACTGATTGGACTCAACAGTCTGTTTTGATGCTGTATGACAGTCATAATACAATTTCTGAAGAAGAGTCACTGGACTCAAAATTTCAATTCTATTTTCTCTCCACTGAAATGGCTAGGCATGCTGTGTTTTTCCAGCAATTTCTGTTTATGAATCAAATTGTTTTTATGTTGGCTCCAAAAACAAAAGCAAAATTAACAAGGCACTGGAAGATAGCCAGTTCTCCCAGCGAACTTGTCAATCTAACAATAGAGCCAGGAAGCCAGGCATACTCAAAGTACCCAAACCACTGTTTATGTTTACAAGAGAGTCATCAGGGCCAACTGTCAACAAATGCAAAACATAGGAGTAGAAGTAGGCAATGAGCCTGCTCTGACGATCAATGAAGTCATGACTTAGTTGACAATCAACTCCATTTTCCTGCCTATTCCCCATATTCCTCGATTTCCTATAAATTCAAACTCTTTCTCTCACCCGTGAATAGCCTTAATGACCCAGGTCCTACAGCCTATTACTGTGAAGAATTCCAAAGAACTACTCTCCAAGAAAAATAATTCCTCTTATACACTTTTCTATTTCAAAGAAAGCTGTGAAATAAAGGCCAACATTCATAGAGTCATTGAGATGCACAGTATGGAAACAGACCCTTTGGTCCAACTCATCCATGCCAATGAGATATCCAGACCTAATCTAGTCCCATTTGCCCACACTTGGCCCATATCAGTCTAAACCCTTCCTATTTATATACCCATCCAGATGACTTTTAAATGTTGTGATTTACCAGCCTCCACCACTTCCTCTGGGAGCTCATTCCATACATTCGCCACCCTCTGCATGAAAAGGTTGCCCCTTAGGTTCCTACTATGTCTTTCCCCTCTCACCATAAACATATACCCTCTAGTTCTGGACTCTTCTACCCCAGGGAAAAGACCTTGTCCACCAATCGTATCCATGCCTCTTATGATTTTATAAACTTCTACATAAGGTCACCTCTCAGCCTGATGTTCCAGGAAAAACAGCCAGCCTATTCAGTCTCTCACTATAGCTCAAATCCTCCTACCCTAGAAAGGAGCCCAGAATTGCACACAAAAGTGGCCTAACCAACGTCCTGTACAGCTGCAACATTTTTTTTTAGATTACTTAGTGTGGAAACAGGCCCTTCGGCCCAACAAGTCCACACCGACCCGCCGAAGCGCAATCCACCCATACCCCTACATTTACCCCTTACCTAACACTATGGGCAATTTAGCATGGCCAATATACCTGACCCACACATCTTTGGACTGTGGGAGGAAACCGGAGCACCCGGAGGAAACCCACGCAGACACGGGGAGAACGTGCAAACTCCACACAGTCAGTCGCCTGAGTCGGGAATGGAACCCAGGTCCCTGGCGCTGTGAGGCAGCAGTGCTAACCACTGTGCCACTGTGCCGCCCTAAACATGTCCACCCAACTCCTATATTCAATGCTCTGACCACTAAAGTAACACATACCAAATGTCTTCTTCACTATCCTATCTACCTGCGATTCCACTTTTAAGGAACTATGAACCTGCACTCTTTGGTCTCTTTGTTCAGCAACACTCCCCAGGACCTTACCATTAAGTATCCAGCTAAGATTGGCTTTCCCAAAATGTAGCTCCTCACATTTATCTAAATTAAATGGGCCATCTGCCCCTCCTCAGCCAATTGGCCCATCTGATCAAGATCATGTTGTACTCTGAAGTAACCTTCTTCACTGTCCACTACACCTTCAAGTTTGGTGCCATCTGCAAACATTGGTCAGGCCACTGTTGGAATATTGCATGCAATTCTGGTCTCCTTCCTATCAAAAAGATGTTGTGAAACTTGAAAGGGTTCAGAAAAAATTTACAAAGATGTTGCTAGGGTTGGAGGATCTGAGCTACAGGGAGAGGCTGAAAAGGCTGGGGCTGTTTTCCCTGGAGCGTCAGAGGCTGAGGGTTGACCTTATAGAGCTTTGTTAAAATTATGAGGGGCATGGATAGGATCAATTGACAAAGTCTTTTCCCTGGGATCAGGGGGTCCAGAACTAGACAGCATAGGTTTAGGGTGAGAGGGGAAAGATATAAAAGAGACCTAAGGGGCAACTTTTTTACGTGTATGGAATGAGCTGCCAGAAGATGTGGTGGAGGCTGGTACAACTGCAACATTTAAGAGGCATTTGAATGGGTATATGAATAGGAAGGGTTTGGAGGAATATGGGCCAGGTGCTAGTAGGTGGGACTAGTTTGGGTTGGGATATCTGGTCAGCACAGACGGGTTGGACCAAAGAGTCTGTTTCCATGCTGTACATCTCTATGACGTTTTAGCTCCTATGTTCACATTCAAATCATTTCTATAAATGACAAAAAGCAGCAGTGGACCCACCACCGATCCTTGTGGCACACGACTGGTCACAGGCCTCCAGTCTGAAAAGCAACCCTCCACCACCACCCTCTGTCTTCTACCTTCGAGCCAGTTCTGTATCCAAATGGCTAGTTTTCCCTGTATTCCATGAGATCTAACCTTGCTAACCAGTCTCCCATGAGGAACCTTGTCAAATTCCTTACTGATGTCCATATAGATTACATCTACTGTTCTGCCCTCATCAATCCTCTTCATTCGTCATCCTTTTCAGATGTCAGAGGTAGTTTCTTTACTCAGATTAGGGGCGTGGACCTCACTGCCTGTAACAATAGTAAACTCACTAACTTTCAGGGCATTTAAACAGTCATTGGATAGTTATATGAACGAAAATGGAATTGTGTAGGTTAGATGGGCTTCATCTTGGTTTCACAGGTCAGCGTAACATCAAGGGCCAAAGGGCCCAAAGGCCTGTACTGCACTGCAATTTTTGAAAGTTCTCATGTTACTTCTTCAAAAAACTCAATCGAGTTTGTGAGATATGATTTCCCATACACAAAGGCATGCTGACTATCCCTGATCAGTCCTTGCCTTTCCAAATACATGTACATCCTGTCCCTCAGGATTCCCTCCAACAACTTGCCCACCACAGACGACAGGCTCACCAGTCTATAATTCCCTGGCTTGTCCTTACCACCTTTGTTAAACAGTGGCCCAAAATTAGCCAATCTCCAAGTCTTCCAGCACCTCACCTATAACTATCAATTATACAAATATCTCAGCAAGAGGTCCAACTTCCCACAGAGTTCTCTGGTATACCTGATCAGCTCCTGGGGATTTATTCACTTTTATGCATTTCAAAACATCCAGCACCACCTTGTCTGTAATATGGACATTTTTCAAGATGTCACCATCTATTTCCACACATTCTGCATCTTCCATGACCTTCGCCACAGTAAACAATGATGCAAAATACTCATTTAGTATCTCTCCCATCTCCTGTGGCTCAACACACAGGCTGCCTTGCTGATCTTTGAGGGGCCCTATTCTTTCGCTAGTTACACCTTTGTCCTTAGTGTATTTATAAAATCCCTTTAACTTTGTTTGCCAAAGTGATCTCATGTCTCCTTTTTGCCCTTCTGATTTCCATCTTAAGTATACTTCAACTGCGCTTATACTCTAAGGATTCACTCGATCTCTCTTGTCTATAGCTGGCATATGCTTCCTTCTTTTTCTTAACCAAACCCTCAATTTCTTTAGTCATCCAGCATTCCCTATACCTACCAGCCTTTCCTTTCACCCTTACTGGAATATACTGTCTCTGGATTCTCGTTATCTCATTTCTGAAGGCTTCCCATTTTCCAGCCGTCCCTTTATCTGCGAACATCTGCCCTCAATCTGCTTTTGAAAGTTCTTGCTGAATACCATTAAAATCAGCCTTCTTCCAATTTAGAAATTCAACTTTTAGATTAGATTAGACTTACAGTGTGGAAACAGGCCCTTCGGCCCAACAAGTCCACACCGACCCGCCGAAGCGCAACCCACCCATACCCCTACATTTACACCTTACCTAACACTACGGGCAATTTAGCATGGCCAATTCACCTGACCCGCACATCTTTGTGACTGTGGGAGGAAACCGGAGCACCCGGAGGAAACCCACGCAGACACGGGGAGAACGTGCAAACTCCACACAGTCAGTCGCCTGAGTCGGGAATTGAACCCGGGTCTACAGGCGCTGTGAGGCAGCAGTGCTAACCACTGTGCCACCGTGCCGCCCACAAATAGATCTGGTCTATCCTTTTCCATCACTATTTTAAAACTAAAGAATTATGGTCGCTGGCCCCAAAGTGCTCCCCCACTGACACCTCAGTCACCTGCCCTGCCTTATTTCCCAAGAGTAGGTCAAGTTTTGCACATTGTGTAGTAGGTATATCCACATACTGAATCAGAAAATGTTCCTGTCCACACTTAAATTCCTCTCCATCTAAACCCTTACCACTATGGCAGTCCCAGTCTATGTTGGAAAGTTAAAATCCACGATCAGAACCATTCTATTATTCTTACAGCTAACTGAGATCTTATAAAATTTGTTTCTCAATTTCCCACTGACTATTAGAAGGTCTATAATACAACCCTAATCGGGTGATTATCCTTTTTTATTTCTCAGTTCCACCCAAATAACTTCCCTGGATGTATTCCCGGGAATATCCTCTCTAAATACAGCAGTAAAGCTATCCCTTATCAAAAACACTGTTCCCCTCCTTTCTGGCACCCACCTTTCTACTCTTGCTGTAGCATTTATCTCCTGAAACATTCAGCTGCCAGTCCTGTCCATCCCTGAGCCACGTTTCTGAAATTACTATGATATCCCAGCCCTATTTTCCAAACCATGCCCTGAGTTCATCTGCTTTCCCTGTTAGGGCTCTTGCATTGAAGTAAATGAAGTTTAATTTATCAGTCCTACCTAGTTCTCTGCTTTGTTCCCACCTGCAGTGTTTGACTTGCTCCTTTCCCCATCTGTACCAGGCTCAGATTGATCTCTTTTCTCATAACCGCCCTGGGTCCCACGCCCCAACCCTACGAGTTGACATCCTCCCGAGCAGCTCGAGTAAATCTCCCTGCCAGTATATTAGTCCCCTTCCAATTCAGGTGCAATCTGTCCTTCTTATACAAGTCACTTCCACCCCAGTAAAGATTCCAATGATCCAATAATGTGAACCCTTTTCCCTGCACCAGCTCTTCAACCACCCATTCATCTGCTTGGTCCTCCTATTGCTTCCCTTTACCGCTCGTAGCACAGGGAATAATTCAGATATTACTACACACGAAGACCTCCTTTTTAAAATTCCTGCCTAATTTTCTGTATTCGTCCTTCAGAATCTCATCCTTTTCACTTCCTGTGTCATTAGTTCCAATGTGTACAATGACCTCCTGCTGATCCCTCATTCCTTTGAGAACATCCTGCACCCTCTCAGAGACATCCTTGATCCCGGCAGTAAAGAGGCATCATGCTATTCTCGCCTTCCTTATTACTTATTGCACGAAAGCTTTTTGTCACTCATACTTGAGGACTCCCAAATCCCAATGCTGCAGCTTTCTGTCATCTTTCATCATTTAAAAAGATTCAGCTCAATTGTTCCTGCCAAAGGATATATCCTCATATTTTCTGACATTATGTCCCTTCTGCCAAGTTCATCCCACTTATTTAACTTGTCTATGTGAAAACTTTTATTGTCACTTTTATCACTTGGCCTTCCACCTATTTTTGTATCATCTGCAAACTTGAGAACAGTATATTCATTTCTGTCACCCAAGTCATTAACATACATTTTAATGGCCCCAGTTTTGATCCCAGAGGGACTTCATGGGTTTGCCATCCTGCAAATGCCCCCCTTATCCCAATTCTCCATCCTGCATTAGATAGCCACTTCTCTATCTATGCTAATAAGCGAATCCAAAAACTTAGATTCTCACTGTGAGGGAGCATTGTGTGTGCTACCTCATTGAGCACCTTTTGTAAAGCCAATATATATTAGACCAACTTGTTCTCCTCAAAACTAATATGCTTGTTACCTCCAAGAATTTGTCAGGCACAACTTCCTTTATGAAGCTGACTTTACTTGATGAAGTTATATATTTCTAAATGGTCTGCGATTACATCCTTTGTAAAAGGCACTAACATATTCCCAATGAACTGGTCTATGAGTACCTGTTACTTTTGTCTCCATCCCTCTTTGAATTTGAGAAGTGCAAAACTGCTCATAAAATACCATAAGATTTTTCCAGGCTTTTGGGAAATTCCTACCAGGGTAATCACCATCTCTGCAGCAACGTCTTTGAATATCCTAGACTGCAACCTACCAGCTCCAGAGAGGCTTATCAGCTTTTCATCCTATTAGTTTCCCAGGTACTTTTGCTCTTAGTGACTATGCATTTATTTCCTCCCCCAATTTATCGACTTCATTATTTAGTATTTTTATAATGTTATTTTTGCATTCTACCATCAAGAATTTTGCAAAGTTTTTATTAAAGCAGCTTGCACTGTCCATTTTAATATTACTTGTTAGTTTACCTTCAGTTCATTTTTTCTGTCTAATATTGTCTGATCATTTGTTATTTTTAACCAGAAAAACCATTCCCAATCCTCAGTCTTGCCATCAATGTTTTGCCGCTTTATCAGTTTTCTCTTTCATTTTGATTCTATCTTTAACATCTTTGTTTATCTCCTTCCTCGAATCCTTCTTTGTTAGGTTTTACCTTTAATTCAGAGGGGAAAAAATATGTTCATAAACATTGGCCATTGCTCAACCATATTTTGCTTAAAACAGATGTCCCAGTCCATTCCAGCCAACTCTGCCTTTATTCCTTTATAATCACTTTATTTACGTTTTGCACGGTTGTTTCCAACCTAAGTTTCTGACGCTCAAACAAAATAGTAAATTCTGCACGTTGTGGTCACTTTTCCTGGGGGATCTCTAACTCCAATCATTTTTCCCACTCCGCCACAAGCAAAGGTTGACGAAGCTCTGGATGTGCTGTACTTCACTACTAACACCCTGGAGACAGAACACCCAGAGGCCCTTTCTATTGTGACTGGCAACTTCAATCAAGCCAATCTAAGGAAGATGTTGTCCAAGTACCACCAGAACATTACCAGGGGCCCAAACATTTTAGACCACTGCTACACCACGGTGAAGGATGCCTACTGCACCATCCTCCACCCTCATTTCAGGAACTCTGACCACAATGCTGCGCTTCTTCTCCCGGATTACAGGCAAAAGCTCAAGCAGGAGAGCCCTCGCGGATATAGGTCCAGCGCTGGTCGGAGGAGGCAGAGTGTCAACTCTGGTGCTGTCTAGAACTGGCTGATTGGGCCATGTTCAAACAGTTGGCAGGTATCTTGGACAAGTTTGCCACCACTGTCACAGACTTTATCAGCAAGTGTGTGAAGGACTGTATACTGAGGAAGTCAATCCGGGCATTCCCCAACAGGAAACCCTGGATACATCAGGACGTACTGAACCTGCTAAAAACCAGGTATGAGGCCTTCAGATCAGGAGACCCACTCAAATAAGGAATCCAAGTATGACCTTCGCAGAGCCATTAAGACAGCCAAGGACCAATACCAATCCAAACTGGACAGATAACTGGCGACTATGGCAAGGACTGAAATGACATCACAGGATCTAAAAAGAGACAGTGCAAGATAGCAGACGATGACATATTTCCCCCCAGATCGTCTCAACGCCTTCTATACTCGCTTTTGAGCAGAATTTCTGCAGACAGGCAACACCTGTTCCAACAAGTCCTGACAAACCTATCCCACTGCATCAGAGATCATATCAGGTTTCCTTCGTGTGAATCCAAGGAAAGCGATGGAACCAAATGTAGTACCAGACCGTGCACTCAGGGCATTCACAGATCAATTGGCAGAGGTCTTCTCTGACATTTTCAACCTCTCCCTACAGCAGGCCACTGACCCTGGCTGTTTCAGGACGGCCAACATCATCTGTGTGCCTAAGGCGGCTCATGCAGCATATCTCAATGACAACCGCCCAGTGGCCTTAACTTCAGTGATCATGAAGTGCTCCCCACTACTCTTGTCCCACTCTAATTTGCCAATCAGACCGACAGATCCATGTCAGATGCCATATCGATTGCCCTTCACTCCTCTCTAGAGCAACACCAAGAACAGCTACATAAGGATCCTACTCATTGACTAAGTTCGGCCTTCAACATTATTACCCCCTCGAGACTGATTACTAAAAACTTAGTGATCTTGCACTAAGCCTCACTCTATGCAACTGGATCCTCAGATTCCTGGCCCACAAATCAGTGAAGATTGGGGACAATATTTGGTCCTCATTAACACTCAACACTTGAACCCCCGCCCCCCCCAGGGGTGTATGCTCAACCCCCTACTATACTCACTGGATACCCATGACTGTTTTGCCAGACACCAGACTAATGCCATTTACAAGTTCATTAATGACACCACCACAGTCAGTTGAATCGCAGATGGTGGAAGACCTGGAAAAATGGTGCACTGAGAATGACCAAGCTCTCAATGCCAGCAAAACCAAGGAATTCATTATTGACTTTCAGTGGGATGTTACTCATGCCCCCCTACCCATTAACAGCATAGAGGTGGAACGAGTGCAGAGTGTCATGCTCCCGAGAGTGGTCACCCACAACAAGCTTTCTTGGACTCTTCATGTGGACGCACTGGTTACAAAGGCCCAACAATGTCTCTTCTTCCTCAGGCAACTGAGGAAATTTGGCATGACGGCCTATACTTTTATCGAGAGCATTCTGTTTGGATGTATTACTACCTGGGTATGGCAACTATACCATTCAAGATCAGAAATGGTTAGAGAGAGTGGTGAACTCGGCCCAGACAATCACAAAGGCCAACCTCCCATCTATGGGATCCATCTACCAGGCCCACTGGCAATGTTTTTCTAAAACCTCTACCATTAGGGAGAAGGTACAGAAGCCTGAACACATGTACCTGCTGGTTTCATAACAGTTTCTACCTTACTGTTGTTAGAATATTGAATGGATTCAGACTCTTAACTTTTGCCTGTTACTTGTGTTTTTGTTTTTGCCACTGTTTACTATTATTTACTATCTATGCTGCTTAACAGTGTGATCTGCCTGTATTGCTCGCAAGACAAAGCGGTACACGTGACAATAAATTCAATTCAATTCAATTTTAAACATGCCTCATCACACATTACCATATCCAAAACAACCAGATCCCTGATGGGATTTATAACAGACTATACTGGGGACAGTATCCAATATCAATTCGTCTTCATGGCAACCTCTGCTAATTTATTAACTACATGAAAATTAAAGTCACTCATGGTTAATGTCCTTATTTTTAAAAAGTTTGCTAAGGAACATAGGAACAGGAGTAGACCATTCAGTCCCTTGAGCACACTTCTCCATTCAATAAGATCATGACTGATCTGTGGCTTAACTCCATATTCCTGCAGTGGGCTCATATCTCTTGATACCCTTACGTGAAAAAACTGTCTCAAATTAAACTTTAACAACTGCATAGCATCGAATGCCATTTGAAAGAGTGTCCAAACCTCCGCTACTCTTTATATTTCAAAGTGCTTTCTTACATCTCTCCTAAATCGCCTGGCCCTAATTCTTAGATTAGGTCCCTGGTTTAAAATCTTCAACCAATGGAAATAGTTTATGTTTGTTTATCTACCATGTCTGTTCCTGTTTCTATCCTGAAGACCTCAATTAGGTCACCCCCTTAACCTTCTGAATTCTAGAGAATAAAGGCACAATTTATCTAATCATAACTTAGCTGAAGTCTAGGTATCATGCTTGTAAATCTGTATTTAACTCCCTCCAAGGCCAAAACATCCTTCCTCAGGTTCAACTGCAACATTTAAGAGGCATTTGGATGGATATATGAATAAAGAGGATTTGGAGAGATATGGGTCTGGTACTGGCAGGTGGGACTAGATTGGGTTGGGATATCTGGTCAACATGGACGGGTTGGACCGAAGGGTCTGTTTCCATGCTGTACAACTCTATGACTCTATGGTGTCCCTATCTGTTCACAATACTCTGAATGGGCTCTAATCAAAGTTTTGGATAACAGCAGAACATCTGCATTCTTCTACTCCAGTCCTTTAGATATGAATTAGGTATGAAGGCCAGCATTTCATTAGCCTTCCTTACTATTATCTGTATCTTATCTTAAAGAGATATGCACCTACATTCTCAAATCCCATTGGATATCCACTGTATTTAATGTTCTGCCTTCTCAAAACTATACTCAAATCCATTTACGATAGCTTTGCCATTCACTTAATCTATCAATTTCCTGGTCTAATTTTATGCTGCCATTAATACTGTCTTAAATGCTGCCCAGTTTTGTGTCATCAGAAAACTTGGATATCTGAATTTTTATACCACTGTCCAAGTCATAAAGAAATATTGTGAATAGCTTAGGCCTCAATACAAATCCCTCCAGGGAGTCACCAGTCATGTCCTGTCAATTTTGAGTATTTGCCCATTATTCCAAGTTTCCTGCATCTCAGTTTCTTATCCATGTCAGTGCTTTGCCCTCAATTCCATGAGTTTCCACCTGAGCTAATAGTTTCTTGTGCGAGACCTCATCAGAAGCCTTCTCAAAGTCCATATAAATAAGATGCATTGACTTAACTCTGTCTAGCACCTTTGTCACCTCTTCAAATAACTATGAGTTTTGTTAGGCACGACCTACTCTTCTTGAATCCATGCTGACTCTCCCTGATTAACTGATAAGTTTTCAAGGCGGTCAGTTACCCTATCCTTGATCATAGGCTCAGACATGTTCCTCACCACAGACATCAGGCCAACTGATCCGTAACTCCCTGGTTTCCCTCTGTCACCCTTCTTAAACAGCAGAGTGACATTTGCAACTTTCCAATCCAGAGGTGCAACTCTTAAATTAAAGAACTTGGAAAGATTATGGTTAGGGCTTGACAATGTGCTCCCATACCTTCTTCAACACCTGCAGCAGGAAGTCAAGTCCTGGGGATTTATCCCTTTTCAGTTCCATTAGCTTCCCTACTATTGAGGATTTACTTTAGCTAATTGTCTTTCAACCCTGCTCACTTTCCTCTGTTAATTTCTTTGCAACTTCCAGCAAGCTATTCTACTTTGTCTGCAAATACTGAAGGAAACTAATCGTTCAACATTTTACCATCATCACTGACAATATCACCACTATCAGCTTTCAGTTGACCAACAGTAATCACATCAGCTGCTTTCCCTTTTGATGACTATAAAAACTCTCTTCTTCCATATTCCTTGCAAGTTTCCTTCTTTGTTTTTGCATTTTTTCTTTGTCCTTTGCATTTTGTGAGCCCTTGTTTTTAGTTTTATGCAGGCCATGACTTTGTTTGAGGTTTGTTTTCCATCTCATGAGTACAAACTGCTTCTGAATAGTATTAAATATTTCTTTGAATGCCCTCCACTGTTCCTAGGTTGTTTTATATATTAGCATAGCTTTCCCTCATGATCTCCTGATTTATTGCCTGTCTGACAATTTAGCTACTGTTATAGGCCCTATACTTTATTCCCACCAGTGACTCCTTCCCCTTGTTACCTCCACTTACATGGATTCTATGTGGATTCAACCAATCCAGAATTATTCCAGTATTTATTCCATCCGATACTAATGAATTTACCCACCATTCTTCTAAATCTGCTTCCCTTTCAAAAAACTTGCATAGCGCTGAATATTTCATTTCCAACTTTGAGCTCCTTGTAACTATATCTCCATAATGACAATAACAGCATACTTCAATTTGTGCTGTTCCTTTATTTAGTTCTGAGTACTACTGCATTCTATAGAAGTGCCACTGGTTTTGCTTTTTAACCACTACTGTCCCTCATGACCTTTCGTGCTTCTTTTATTTATGCTGGTGCACTCTGTCCCTTGCTGTCCCACTGTGGATACCACTATCTAAAACTCTGCCCTGTAACGTTGCCATATCCTTTTGACTTCTAAGCCTTGATATCCCTTCTTTAGAGAGGGAAAGAATTCTGAAGTTGGACTCTTGTATTCAGAAAAGTAATGCCATTGCACTGAATGCTTATCAAATAGCGTGGTCATACTTGAACACGCAACCAAAAGGTTTTCAGGCATTGCATTCAAACACTTAGAGAGCATAGGTTTAGGGTGAGAGGGGAAAGATATAAAAAAGACCTAAGGGGCAACTTTTTCACGTAGAGGGTGGTACGTGTATGGAATGAGCTACCAGAGGATGTGGTGGAGGCTGGTACAATTGCAACATTTAAGAGGCATTTGGATGGGTATATGAATAGGAAGGGTTTGGAGGGATACAGGCCAGGTGAGACTAGATTGGGTTGGGATATCTGGCCAGCATGGACGGGTTAGACCAAAGGGTCTGTTTCCATGCTGTACATCTCTATGACTATGATTCTATAATTACATTAATAACGCCTAGCACTACCCCCATGTAAATTACTTTGCTAAATGCAAGAGTCCAATTTCAGAACTTTTCCCTCTCTAAAGAAGGGATATCAAGGATTAAAAGGCAAAAGAATAAGGCAGCATTACAGGGTAGATGTTTAGGTAGTGGTATCCACAGTGAGACAGCAAGGGACAGTGCACAAGTCATGGTCATTCCAGTGTACGACTAATTCATGTCCTCAAAAATAGATCGGCTTTGATCTGTATCTTCAGCATTGCAAGAACTTTAAAAGATATAATCAAAAATGCCTGGAGAAACAATATGTTCAAATGTGCAAATGGACATGGAATTTGAGCAACAACAGCAAAGAGAGAACCCTGACTGTGCAGTGGATATAACTGACTCAACATCAAAAAAAAAATCACATGCAAGTTGACAAAAGAAAAATCGACCAGCTTAACTAAAGTGAAAGAAACGTTAGTTAGATTTCCACCTTAATATTGGTCCCTGCCTCGAGTTGAAATCAACTGGTTTTATTTTACTTGATATTGGAGTTGATAGAATATGGAGGTGTCTTTGCTGTTACAAGAATCATTTATGAAACTCTTAGCTTTTTATACCAAGCAAGCAACCCATCCTCTTGATTTGAAGTTGCCTTGATTTGAAACACATTTGTAAACCAAGCCCAACTAAACAGCAATTAAAGGCATGTATAATCATCATGACTTTAAATGATTAGTTCCATTCCAAGCATTTGCACAAAGTCAGATTTCAAGCATCCACAGTATTTTACACTTACATTCTCAAAGTCTAAAATAAACAAGTCTTGCAGTATTGGTTCCCCACCTCTTAAGATTGTTGTTGGTTGGGCATGAGAGGGGTGTTGCAGTAAAATGCTTCACAAAGCAATGAAACAAAATAAAATGCCAATCTACCTAAGGAGATGCAAAGGCAGATGACTGCTTAAAGCTTACACCGCTGATCAAGATTGTAATGTCTTAAAGGAAGAGAACAAATAGGGCAGCAGAGAGACAATTCAAAAGCTCAGGGCCTTGGCAACTTCAGGCCCAATCACAAATGATGGAGCAATTAAGATTGGAGATGCTGTGGCCAGAATTCGAAGAGTATAGAAGGTTGCCAGGCGAGAGAAGGTTACAGGGATGGCAAGAGGCTAGGTTATGGAGAGATTTTATTACAAGGATGAGAATTTGAAAACTACGACATAGCTTAACGAGTACCCAAGCTTAATCAGGAAGCACGGAATCCATTGAGAGAGAAATTAGCTAGTACATTACATTAAGCAGCAAATTTACATCCGGTCAATGTAAAATCAACTGTACAACTACATGCAGCTTCAAGTACGGAACTGGATAAGAACTGGCAAATATAATTAAACACAAGTAACAGTCCAATTATGTGTACAGAAGTAATGGATATCAGCCAAGCACAGGAATTGGAGAAGTGCCAAGAAGCTTTTATCATTCAATTTTAAGGACAGTGAAAATGGGAACTTGGCACTCAATGAAGCATTACCCTATATTGAAAACTCAATTCTTCAGTTCTCTTCAAACATGCATACATACAAACAAAAATGGCCTGTTACTTTATTTTGTAAAAGTTGAGCTCATTAAGATCTTGGAATGTCTCCTCCTTTACAGATTAGTGATCATAAGATGAAATGCTCAGATCTGAACATTTGAGGTATCAGAGATATTCAATAAATGTCAAATACCTCTGATAGCTCAACAGCTGAAATGTTAAGTCTCAGCATTGAGACTTCAACAGTCTGAAGGATAACAGAATTATACATTATAGGACCTATACCATTCAGTCCAATTTTATGGACCCCAATGAAATCCCAGTGTGTTCAAAGTTTGCATTGAAGATGCCATTAGCGAAGCGATTCTAGTGCAGATACAACACTGCTGTCTAAATTATTCTCAATCACTTGCTGAGTGACATTGCTGCCATTTCCTGATCAGTACTCAGTATTCAGCTCCATTCATAACTCCTCACATAATGAAGCACGTCTTGCTAATGATCAGTAAAACCTGGATAATCTCCCTGTATTGTTATTGTGAAATCCCTCCCATCCAATTAAGTGGTTTGATTGCTTAAGCAGGTCAGCAGCTCTATCCTGTGGCCAATTAATCTATCGCCAACCATGCATAAAAGGTCTCTCTACCATCTCCGAGGCACAAGTCATCACAGTACTGGGATACCCCTGCTGGATAGATGAAGCTGGAACAATACAAGTTGCTTTTGCAATTCAGGCAAAATAAATTTCTGCCATGTCTGAATCCAGATCAGAAGGGTGCATGCGCAAATCACGTCTGGCTCAGGAAACTTTACCTCACCTTATGAAGGCCCTCTTGTGGTGCAGGAGTCATGCCCCTACCCTGAACCAGGGAGGTCTGGGTTCAAATCCCACCTGTTCCAGAGGTGTGTAATAACATCTGTGAACAAGTTGATTAAAACAGAATAATTTTAAAAAAACTGGATTAGGCCATTCTGTAGACCCGGGTTCAATTCCCGACTCAGGCGACTGACTGTGTGGAGTTTGCACATTCTCCCCGTGTCTGCGTGGGTTTCCTCCGGGTGCTCCGGTTTCCTCCCACAGTCCAAAGATGTGCGGGTCAGGTGAATTGGCCAAGCTAAATTGCCCGTAGTGTTAGGTAAGGGGTAAATGTAGGGGGTATGGGTAGGTTGCGCTTCGGCGGGTCGGTGTGGACTTGTTGGCCTGTTTCCACACTGTAAGTCTAATCTAATCTAGTCTAATCTACCCCTCAAGTCTGCTGCTCCATTCAACACGATCATGACTGATCGGACATTCCTCATATCTTCTGCTGTTTCCCCATAACCTTGATTCCCCCACTGATCAAGAACCCATCTCAGCCTTAAATATACATAAGATGTCTACCTACAGCTCTCTATAAAGAGCAGTTCCAGAGACTCTCAACCCTCAGAAGAAATTCCTCCTTCTCTCAGTCTTAAGATGGTGACCCTTTGTTCTGAGATTACAAGCTCTGTTCCTGAACCCTCCCAGGAGGGGAATCAACCTCTCAGCATGTAGACCATCAAGTCCCTTAAGAATCCTGTATGTTTCAATTTGTTTACTTCTCATGCTTCGAAGTTCCAATGAATGGCGTGGCAACCTGTTTAATCTTGGCTCATGAGACAATCATTCCTTATCAAGGTTCAACCCAGTGAACTTTCTCTGAACTGCCTCCAATGAAATATCTTTCCTTCAATAATTTAACCAAAACTGCTCACATTACTCCAGAGGTAATTTTGCCAGTACCTTGTACAGTTGCATGAAAACTTCTCTACTCTTGGACTCCAACCTCCTTTAGATATTATATGCCATTAATAATATTCCATTAGCTGTCCGGATTACTTGCTGCACCAGTGCACTAACTTTGTGTTTCATGCACAAGTATCCCGAAAGCCAGTGTGAAAGACTTTAGAAAGTTGAAACATTAATCAGCACCACAAAGCGAAATACTTCCACTTCCAACATACTTTTGGCTCATTTATCTACAGGTTTCACTTACATCAACTCACCAAGGCTTTACCAAAATCATTCAAACTCGAGGGAAATAAGTCTGTCCTTATCTGCTCTGGCCTATAGATGACTTCAGAGCTATAAAAGGCAAGTAGAACAAGAAAGCTCTACCATCTAGGAGGACAAGGACAGCAAATGCATGGGAAAACAATGGATGACTTCAAGTGACACATCACCCTAGCTTTGACGGGGATCATGTATTTCCCCTTATGCAACTGAACCAAAGTCTTGGAACTTGCTATTTCTTTCTCAGGTTGGCCAATATTTCTTGTTCTAATTGCCTTTCATAGCTCTGAAGTTATCCTTAGGCCAGAGCAGGTAAGGACAGATTTATTTCCCTAAGGAGATCGGTGAACCAGACTTTCTTTTAAACAAATCAATGACAATGTCAAGGTAATCATTATTTAGGCTAGCTTTATATTGTATTCCAGATTTATCAACAAATTCAAATTCCACCAACTGGCATTGTTGGTATTGAATCTATGTCCCCAGAAGGGAAATGCTGTAGGTCTGGATTATTGGTCAAATGACAAATTATGTCTAGTTAGTGGAGAGTCCTTCGCAAGGGTTGCAGTGGTTTGGAAAAATATTATCTTAACAGCAAATAGAAATGGGCATGAATCACAAACTTATTAATTTCATCCACTGACCAAGAATAATTTACAAGGTATAAAAAACAGCTCATAATAGTATAGCTTTTCCAAAGAGACTATTGAAATTTACCTCTCACAAATATACTGCAAACTCCAATCTCCAGACTGATTTTGCTTTTTATATTTATCCCCTGGTGGATATAACACCCAATCAGATACACTGCAACAGAACCCTCATCCAAAAGTTGCAAAGTAATTTCCTGAACTACTTGATACTGTTACCATCAGAACCCACACTGGATCAGTCAACTCAAAACAAAAAAAAAAGCACTGCTGGTTTGAAGAAATTGCAATTATTAATTGCAAAGAACTACATGAATTTGCAAAATCCATTGGACTGAAAGAGTGGTTCAATTCATATAGGAGTGTAAATACCCAATTTAAAAATCTAACATTACAAGTGTGTCATCCCGTTTCCATATCAGTCGAAGCAAACACTCAGAGACACAGTATGGCTCTTAAGGAATTATATAGTCACTTACAGGGAGCAGCATCCAAATAAGGCAACATCTATATTGATTGGGTGACCGTTACAATCAGCAAGCATCAACAGTAAAGATAAAGCCATCTGGCATGACACAATGGATGTTTTTTTACCTCGTTAGCTGGCATTACACAATGGATGTTCTTCAGCTCATTTAACCACTGCCATGCCTCCAGCACCTCATTATTTACTGCAAGTTCTTATCTGGTCAAAGTCATGCTAGCTGAGCCTTTGTCAAGCAACCTTAAACTTAACTCTTTCCCTATCTGCTCATACCTTATACACTTTCTCAGGTATACCAACAACAAATGGTCTGCAGTAATACAAGGAGGCAGGGCATCAATGCCTTCTCAAGGGCAACCAGTGATGGACAATAAATTCAGCCCCATCCAGTGACGGCAGCACGGTGGCACAGTGGTTAGCACTGCTGCCTCACAGCGCCTGTAGACCCGGGTTCAATTCCGACTCAGGCGACTGACTGTGTGGAGTTTGCACGTTCTCCCCGTGTCTGCGTGGGTTTCCTCCGGGTGCTCCGGTTTGCTCCCACAGTCCAAAGATGTGCGGGTCAGGTGAATTGGCCAAGCTAAATTGTCCATAGTGTTAGGTAAGGGGTAAATGTAGGGGTATGGGTGGGTTGCGCTTCGGCGGGTCGGTGTGGACTTGTTGGGCCGAAGGGCCTGTTTCCACACTAAGTCTAATCTAAAAAAAAACCTTTGATCCCATTTGCCCCAAGTGTTTTATCTAACTGCCTCTAGAATATATACAATGTTTTGGCCTCAACTACTTCCTGTGGCAATGAATTCCACAGGCTCACCACTCATTGGGTGAAGAAATTTCTCCTCATCTCAATCCTAAATGGTCTACCCCAAATCTTCAGACTGTGACCACTGGTTCAGGACACATCCATTATCCTCCCTGCATTTACCCAGTTACCCAGTCCTGTCAGAATTTTGTAAGCCTTTATGAGATCCCCCTCATTCATCTGAACTCCAACGAAAACAATCCTGACTGAGTCAGTCAATCTCTCCTCAGACATCGGTCCAGCCACCCGTGGAATCAGCCTGGTAATCTTTCACTGCACTCCCTCGAGAGCAAGAGCATCCTTCCTCAAAAAGAGACCAAAACTAGGTGTGGCCTCATCAAAGCCTGTTTAACTGTAACAACATATCCCTGCTCCTGTACTTGAAACCTCTTGCAATGAAGGCCAACATATCATTTGCCATCTTTACTGCTTGCTGCACCTACAGGCTACCTCCATCGACTGGTGCACAAGGACTCCAAGGTCTGGCTGCACTCTCCTATTCATGTAGTAATTAGTCTTTTTATTTTTACTTCCAAAGTGAATAATTTCACATTTATCCAAATTATACTGCATTGGCCACTGAGTTGTCCACTCACCCAATCTGTCCAGATGATGAATGAAAATCCTAATACTAAACTCAGATTAGTCGGTTGAATGTTGAATTTCGGTTGTATTACTTGGAACAAGACTCACGAAAAAGCATAGCCTTTATTCCTGATGAAGGGCTTTTGCCCGAAACGTCGATTTCGCTGCTCATTGGATGCTGCCTGAACTGCTGTGCTCTTCCAGCACCATTGATCCAGAATATATTGTTCATTGCCGATCCCTCAAAAATAGTCATAAAACTACTGCAAAGCTTTGCAGTATCTTTAAAACTTCAAGTTAACTAAGTTCCTAAATTATACAGATACATTACATTATTCTAAGTTAGATGAGCATAAATAATTTGCTGCACTAGCAATGCTGGAAGCAAAGCCCATTCATTAAAACTTGGATTTTCCAGTTTTTTTTTAAATCCTTGACATGACATGAAGAGCTGAATGGCATGGGCAGAATCTAAACGGAGCACTGGTGAGCAAGTTATTGCTCCCTAACTATTACTTGACAGCAATATCGGTGACTCCTTTCATAACTAAATGATGGAAAATGTATCGATGAGACAGTAACTGACTGGATTTCTTTCAAATTCATTCACTGACATCACTGGCTGGGCCACCCTTACTGCTCACCTCTAGTTGCCCTCGAGAAGGTAATGATCAGCTGCCTTAGAATCAGGTATACAGCATGGAAACAGACCCTTTGCTCGAACTCATCCATGCTGATCAGATATCCTAAATTATTATAATCTCATTTGACAGCATTTGGCCCATATCCTTCGAAACCCTTCTTGGTTATGTACCCATCCAAATGCCTTTACCACAGCCCTCATGATTTTATAAACTTCTATAAAAAGTCACCTCTCAGCCTCCGACGTTTCAGGGAAAAGTGGCCCTAGCCTATTCAGTCTCTCCCTATAGCTCAAACCCTGGCAACATCTTTGTAATTCTTTTCTGAACCCTTTCCAGTTTTATAACATCCTTTCTATAGCAGGGAGAGCATAATGGAACACAGAATTCCAACAGTGGCCTAACCAATGTCCTATACATCTGCAACATGATACCCCACTCCTATACTCAATGCACTAACCAATAAAGAAAAGCAGAACAGATGCCTTCTTCACTATCCTATCTACACTTTCAAGAAGCAGCGAACCTGCACCCCAAGGTCTCTTTGCTTGGCAATGTTCCCCAGGGCCCTATCATTTAGTGTAAAAGTCCTGCCTTAATTTGTCTTACCAAAATGCAGCACTTCACATGAGTCCAAATTAAATTTCATCTATCACTCCTCAGCCCTCTGATCAAGGTCCTGCTGTACTCTGGGGTATCCCTCTTCGTTATCTATATTCCACCAGTTTTGGTATCATCTGCAAACATATAAACTCTTTATATAAATGATTTTGATGTGAACATAGCCAACCAAAAGTAGGGGGCCAAGCACCAATCCTTGCAGCATACTACTGGTTACAGGCCTACAGCCAAACAGCATGCCCTCTCAAAACAACTTGACATAGGTGAAGCATCACCTGGACTCAAACAAAGAAATTGCTCTCTTCTCCATGGATGCTTTCTGACTAATTGTGATTCCAGAATTTGTCTTCAACACAGTTCCAGTGTAGATACACATATAGTATCACGAGACAGGGAGTTCCTGGTTTACAATCCATCAACCCACTGAAGGAACGGCTATGTATTTCCAAGCCAGGATGGCGAGTGATTTGGCGTTCCTATTTATCTGCTGCCCTCTATCTTCTCGGTCGAGGTGGTCATGGGTTTGAAAGGTGTGCACACGGAGCCTTGGTGAATGCCTTGTAGATGATACACAATGCTCAGCATTAGTGGTAATGGTAGTGAATGTTTGCCAATCCAGTGGGCTGCTTTGTCCTCTGTAATCAAAACTGGAGCGTTGTCATGCCTTGTGTACAAAAACCTTACTTCTGAACCAGAAGTCTTCAGTATTACTACTAGAAAGTTGTCAGGGTCCATGGGCTTTGTACTATCCAATCCATTCAGCCATTTCTGGATATCACATGGAGTGAATTAAATTAGCTGCAGACTGACTGACGTCTACGATGCTGGGAACCTCCAAGTTGGAACATTCACTCAGCAGTTTTGTCTGAAGTCCCTTGTAAATGCTTTAGCTTTATCTTCTGCACTGATGCATTCCCAAAGAAATAGAAGTAGTACTCATAAAATTGTTTAATCAAATAAATTGGATTGGTTACTCCTAAGTGCTACAATTCCCAGAGACCAATAATAACCTTCATAAAGATTTATGAAGACGTACTTGAATTTCCAGAGCTTGACAAAGGGACCACACAACAAAAAATTTCAAGTTTTAAGATTTACTGCAACAAACAAGCTAAAATCACCGGGATCTAAATATTTAGAAGTGGGCACCTAATACAATAAATGACTAAAATAAAAAGTGTTTTCCCACCACCAATGACCCTATAACATATGAAATACAGCACACTCACCACAGGATTGCAATCTTGATAGAGAAAAGTCCACAATCACTTCCCGTTTTCAATGGGTCTCCTTGTTTCACCAAGATGCAAGGTTGCATGCTTGAATCTGAACAAACTGACAGGAGTAAGATCTGCTCCAGAGATTCCTCCTTCTAACTTTATCAGTACAAATTTTCCAGAGCATTCAGAACACACTGGGCAACATCTCTTCAACCAGACACTGTCCTCTCCCTTATATACACTCACAGGGAATTTGCAGCCTTCTCCCCCCACCCCCCCCCTCCCCCATCCCCCCAGTGACCAGAACAAATGCAGCTTTTAGCTCTGAGTGATCCCTCTGTTTCCTTGTTCTGTCCAAAACCCAAAAGATCACATTTCTGTCCACAGTTCAACTCCGTGGCCCTTGCCTGTTTCCAGGTGTGAACAATACCTGTGGCTATTACCTTTCTCCAAGAGAAAATATACCCATCACCAGCGAAAATTCAATGGCTTACCATGTCTCAATTGCATAACCCCTGCCAATACCTGTTCTTGAGGCATTCAAACACTGGATAAACACAGAAATACATTCAGCATTGTACGAGATTGGTTATTCAACAACAAAGCAAGAACTTGAGGGGAGATCTCAGATTTACTCGAGTACATCCAGAATCTTATTTAAATCAAGAAAGCAGGACAATAGAACAAACATTCAAACTCGAGTTTTTAATATCAAGAACAGAACACAAACTACATGTGGATCAACCTACAGCAACAATAATGGGAGGTAAAAAAAATCCTGCAAGCAGCTAAGAAACATATAGATATAGAAAGTGCAAGGATTACAAGATGTTTTAATGATCTAACACAGGCTAAATGATCTACAATATCCATAATTACTTTATGATCTTGCAATATTGCACTGTTCAACTGCCAGACCAATAGAGTCATAGAGACATACAGCATGGAAACACATCTTTCAGTCCAACTCATCCATGCCGACCAGATATCCCAACCCAATCTAGTCCCACCTGTCAGCACCTGGCCCATATCCTCCAAACCCTTCCTATTCATATCTCATCCAAATGCCTCTTAAATGTTGCAATTGTACCAGCCTCCACCACATCTCTGGCAGCTCATTCCATACACATACCACCCTCTGCGTGAAAATGTTGCCCTTTTGGGTCTCTTTTATATATCTTTCCCCTCTCACCCTAAACCTATGCCCTCTAGTTCTGGACTCCCCGACCCCAGGGAAAAGACTTTGCCAATTTACCCGATCCATGCCCCTCATAACTTTGTAACTCTCTATAAGGTCACCCCTCAGCCTCCGACGCTCCAGGGAAAACAGCCCCAGATGGTTCAGCTTCTCCCTGTAGCTCAGATCCTCCAACCCTGGCAACATCCTTGTAAATCTTTTCTGAACCTTTTCAAGTTTCACAACATCTTCCCGATAGGAAGAAGGAGACCAGAATTGCACGCAATATTCCAACAGTGGTCTAACCAATGTCCTGTACAGCTGCAACGTGACCTCCCACCTCTGACTCAATATTCTGACCAATAAAAGGAAAGCATACCAAACGCCTGCTTCACTATCATATCTACCTGCGACTCCTTTTTCAAGGAGCTATGAACCTGCACTCCAAGGTCTCTTTGGTCAGCAACACTCCCTAGGGCCTTACCATTAAGGTGTAGAAGTCCTGCTAAGATTTGCTTTCCCCAAAATGCAGCACCTTGCATTTATCTGAATTAAACTCCATCTGCCACTTCTCAGCCCGTTGGTCCATCTAGTCCAGATCCTGTTGTAATCTGAGGTAACCCTCTTCGCTGTCCACTACACCTCCAATTTTGGTGTCATCTGCAACTTATTAACTGTATCTCTTATGCTCTGTTATTTCATGACTGAGTTACAACTTTATGCAAGTTAACATTGTTAAGGCCAATTCTGCTCAGTTAGCTATTGGTTCCATCTGTCTTCTCTGCTGATTCATGCTCAATTTGGTCAATGTATTCTTTTGCAACTCCTACTCAAATTTTCACTCCCAACCTGCCCTTGCATTGCCTTGACACAGTTTTGAAAAGGGAAAAAAAATTAGTCATGTTTAAATCTTTGCTTCATAAACATGCAAAATAAAACATACAAAATTTATTGCATACAAATCTGCTACGCCCAAATCACTCCAGAGTGGCATCTAATGATCTAAATCACAGCACAGGACCCAATTTGGTTCTCTACATCTGTGGTGGCTTTCCTAATGAACACCCACTTAGTGCCACTCGCTTTCTCAATATAAACATTGTTCCTTTTCAATTAACCATCTAATTCTTTCTTGAATGGTTACCAGGGTGATGAGACTAATTCCATTTTCTATTGTAATGTTATCAGTATACAATGGCAAAAAGCTCTGTTCTTTGCAGGCAGCTACTTGCGCTCAATATATGCACTTTAGTACATATTCAGGAGTTGCTCTACCACATTAATGCTACATTTATAGGAACATAAACAAATGTTTCATTGTTAGAAACATTCACAGAAAAAGTTGCAGTAAAATCATATTTATTTTAAAAATGCATTTAATTAACACTCCTGAAGAAGGGCTTATGCCCGAAACGTCGAATCTCCTGTTTCTTGGATGCTGCCTGACCTGCTGCGCTTTTCCAGCAACACATTTTCAGCTCTGATCTCCAGCATCTGCAGACCTCACTTTCTCCTTGGGTGTGAAAGTGCCTCACATCTGAATACTTATACCATTATAATGCAGGAAACACCACAACCAAATTTCACATAAGGTTCCACAAATAGCAATGCCATAGGGACTGGATAATCATCTTTTCATAGAATACATACTGTGTGGAAACAGGCTATTTGGCCCAACAAGTCCACACCGACCCTCCAAACAGTAACTCCACTATCCTATTACTCCATATTTACCACTAACTAATGCAACTAACCTACACATCCCTGAACACAATGGGCATGGCGAATTCTCATAACTGGCACATCTTTGAATTGTGGGAGGAAACCAAAGCACCCAGGGGAAAACCCTCCCAGACACTGGGAGAATGTGCAAACTCCACATAAGACAGTCACCCGAGGATGGAATCGAACTGGGTCCCTGGCGCTGTGAAGCAGCAGTGCTAACCACTGAGCCACTGTGCCGCCTTTTTGAGAAGTTAATTGAAGAGTATGCATTGACCAGGTCATTCCAACCCCCCTGCTCTTCCCTGAAGTACTGGTGGGATCTATTCCATTGACTCAAGAGGATAAAACAGGGCCCTGATTAAAAAATCATTCCAAAGACAGCCTATATTTTTGTCTTCAAATCTTTAAGTGGAACTCAGCATGAGAAGTGACACGAACATCAATCGAGGTCGACACGGTGGCTCAGCAGTTAGCACTATTGCCTCACAGTACCAGGGAATCGGGTTCAATTCCTGCCTCGGGCAATTGCCTGTGTGGAGCTTGCACATTCTCCCCGTGTCTGCGTGGGTTTGCTCTGGGTGCTCCGGTTTTCTCCCACAGTCCAAAGAGGGGCAGGTCAGGTCAATTGCCCATAGCGTTAGGTGCATTAGTATGGGGAAAATGTAGGGGAATGGGTCTGGGTGGGTTGCTCTTTGAAGGGTCGGTTTGCACTTGTTGGGTCAAAGGGCCTGCTTCCACACTGTAGGGGATCTAATCTAAAGGACATGGAGACGTACAGCACGGAAACAGACCCTTCGTCCAACCCGTCCATGCCGACCAGATATCCCAACCCAATCTAGTCCCACCTGCTAGCACTTGGCCCATATCCCTCCAAATCCTTCCTATTCATATACCCATCCAAATGCCTTTTGAATGTTGCAATTGTACCAGCCTCCACCACTTCCTCTGGCAGTCCATTCCGCACTATCCTCTGCATGAAAACATTGTCCCTTAGGTCTCTCTCATATCTTTTCCCTCTCACCCTAAACCTGTGCCCTCTACTTCTGGACTCCCCGACCCCAGGGAAAAGACTTGGTCTATTTATCCTATCCATGCCCCTCAATTTTGTAAACCTCTATAAGGTCACCCCTCAGTCTCCGACACTCCAAGGAAAATAGCCCCAGCCTGTTCAGCCCCTCCCTGTAGCTCAGATCCTCCAACCCTGGCAACATCCTAGTAAATCTTTTCTGAACCCTTTCAAGTTTCACAACATCTTTCCGATAGAAAGGAGACCAGAATTGCATGCAATATTCCAACAGTGGCCAAATCAATGTCCTATACAGCTGCAACATGACCTCCCAACTCCTGTACTCAATACTCTGACCAATAAAGGAAAGCATACCAAACACCTTCCTCACTATTCTATCTACCTGCAACTCCACTTCCAAGGAGCTATGAACCTGCACTCCAAGGTCTCTTTGTTCAGCAACACTCCCTAGGACCTTACCATTAAGTGTATAAGTCCTGCTAAGATTTGCTTTCCCAAAATGCAGCACCTCGCATTTATCTGAATTAAACTCCATCTGCCACTTCTCAGCCCACTGGCCCATCTAGTCCAGATAATAAATGCTACACTAATGTCTTATATTAAAATGAACATTGCATAAGTAATCTTTGAATTGAATTGAATGTCACGAGTACTAAGGCACAGGGAAAAGCTTTGTTTTGCGAGCAATACACAGTCATATCACACAGTTAAAGAGCTTAGATAAGTAAATGGCAGGTAACAGCAGCAAAAACAAAAACACAGAATGTTAAGAGTTTGTAAATCCATTCAGTATTCTAACAGTAGGGTTCAAACTATTTCGAAACTGGCTGGTGCTTATGTCAGGCTTCTGTACCTTCTCCCCGATGGCAGAGGTTGTAGAAAAACATTGCCAGGGTGGGATGGATCTGTGAGAATGCTGGCGGCCTTTCCTTCTTAGCAAGCCTGGTAGATAAATTCTATAGATGGGAGCTTGGCCTTTGTGATTTTCCAGGCCTACTTCAGCACTCTCCCTAACTGTCTCTGAATGGTACAGTTGCCATACAAGGTAGTGACACATCCAGACAGAATGCTCTCGACAGCACATCTATAAAAGGTTGGCAAGAGTATTCACCGCCATGCCAAATTTCCTCAGCTGCCTGAGGAAGAGGAGACATTGTTGGGCCTTTGAAACCAGTGCATCCACATGAAGAGTCCAAGAAAGCTTGTTGTGCATGACCACTCAGGAGCATGACATTCTCCACTCGTTCCACCTCTGTGTTGTTAATGTGTAGGGGGTCATGAGTAACATTCCGCCGAAAGTCAATAATGAGTTCCTTGGTTTTCCCAGCATTGAGAGCTAGATTATTCTCATTGCACCATTTTTCCAGGACTTCCACCTTCCATCTGTAGTCTGTTTCATTGTCTATTGAATCTCAAATGGCAATGTGTTTAGACAATAGGTGCAGGAGTAGGTCATTCTGCCCTTCGAGCCTGCACCACCATTCAATATGATCATGGCTGATCATCCTTAAATCAGTATCCTGTTCCTGCTTCATCTCCATAACCCTTGATTCCACTATCCTTGAGAGCTCTATCCAACTCTTTCTTAAATGAATCCAGAGACTGGGCCTCCACTGCCCGCTGGCGCAGAGCATTCCATACAGCCACCACTCTCTGGGTGAAGACGTTTCTCCTCATCTCTGTCCTGAATGGTCTACCCCGTATTTTTAAGCTGTGTCCTCTGGTTCGGCACTCACCCATCAGCGGAAACATGTTTCCTGCTGCCAGAGTGTCCAGTCCTTTCATAATCTTATATGTCTCAATCATATCCTCTCTCAGTCTTCTAAACTCAAGGGTATACAAGCCCAGTCGCTCCAGTCTTTCAGTGTAAGGTAATCCCGCAATTCCAGGAATTCATCTCTGTGAACCTACACTGCACTCCCTCAATAGCCAGAATGCTTTTAATGAAGAAGAATAATTGTCTTTATCTAGATCGCTCCCTGAGCCACGATATGAAAAGTTGTTTCATTATTGTTAGATTAGATTCCCTACAGTGTGTAAACAGGCCCTTCGGCCCAACAAGTCCACACCAACTTTCCAAAGAGTAACCCACCCCCCTTCTGGCTAATGCACCTAACAACAATGGACAATTTAGCATGGCCAATTCACCTAACCTGCATATCTTTGGACTGTGGGAGGGAAACCGGAGCACCTGGGAGGAAACCCACAAAGACATAGGGAGAATGTGCAAACTCCACACAGACAGACAGTCGCCAGAGGCTGGAATCGAACCTGGGACTCCGGCGCTGCGAGGCAGCAGTGCTAACGGCTGAGCCACCGTGCCACCCCTTAAATAACCTGCTTGTGGGTGGGTGGGGGGGTTTGGGCAGGCCAGCCTCCTTTCCCCATTGGTTCCCCTCCCTGTCAATCACTCCGATCTGGCCCACCTCCAGCGATGCTCTCAACCAAGGGGACGCGCCCGCATTAAGTAGATCGGGAGCGAGCAGCGCAGCTAGTGTGTGACAGGCCGTGTCCGCCGAGCGTCTCCCGGACCCTCCGCCGCCACCGTTGCCCGCTCCAAATATGATAAGATTCCCTCCAGTTTGGACACAGGCCCTTCAGCCCAACTAGTCACACTGACCTTCCGAAAAGTAACCCACCCAGACCCATTTCCCTCTGACTGATACACCTAACACTATGGGCAATTTAGCATGGCCAATTCACCTGGCCTGCACATCTTTGAACTGTGGGAGGAAACCGAAGAAGCCGGAGGAAACCCACGCAGACACAGGGAGAATGTGCACACGAGGCTGGTATCGAACCGGAGATGTGCTGTGAGGCTGCAGTGCTAACCACTGAGCCACTATGCCACAAATTCGACCAATTATGGTGGTGTCATCAGCAAACTTGGGGGGGTGGTCTCCAGTGTTGAGTATTACTGAGGATGCAATAATGTCCCCAGTCTTCACTGTTTGTGGCCTGTGGGTCAGAAATCTGAGGATCCAGTTGCTGAGAACAGGACTTTAGCTAAGATCACTAAGTTTAGTAAATCAGTCTCGAGGGGATAATAATGTTGAAGGCCGAACTGTAGTCAGTCAATGAGTAGGATCCTTATGTAGCTGTTCTTGGTGTTGCTCTAGAGAGGAGTGAAGGGCAAGTGATATGGCATCTGATGTGGATCTGTTGGTCTGATCGGCAAATTAGAGTGGGACAAGAGTAGTAGGGAGGCTGGAGTTGATTAATGCCAGACCGGCCTTTCAAAACACTTCATGACCAAAGTTAGGGCCACTGGGCAGTAGTCATTAAGACATGCTGCATGAACCTTCTTAGGCAGAGGGATGATGTTTGCCCTCTTGAAACAGGCAGACAATGGTATGCTGAAAATGTGTTGCTGGTTAAAGCGCAGCAGGTCAGGCAGCATCCAAGGAACAGGAAATTCGACGTTTCGGGCATAAGCCCTTCATCAGGAATCCTTATGCCCGAAACGTCGAATTTCCTGTTCCTTGGATGCTGCCTGACCTGCTGCGCTTTAACCAGCAATACATTTTCAGCTCTGATCTCCAGCATCTGCAGACCTCACTTTTTACTAGACAATGGTATGCTACAGGGAAAGGTTGAAGATGTCTGAGAAGATCTCTGCTAGTTGATCTGTGCATGCTCTGAGCACACAGCCTGGTATTCCACCTGGTCACATCTCTTTCCTTGGATTCGCATAAAGGAAAACTGATCTAACTTCTGATGCACTGACTGTTGGGATAGGTTTGTTAGGACTTGTCAGAAAAGGTGTTACCTCTCCACTGAAATTCTGCTCAAAGCAAGCCTATAAGGCATTGAGACGATCTGGGGGGGAAATAGGTCATCGTCTGCTATCTTGCTCTGTCTCTTTTTAGACCCTGTGATGTCATTTCAGTCCTTGCCATAGTCGCCAGGTGTCTGTCTGGATCGAGATTTGTCCTTGGCTGCCTTAATGGCTCTGCTTGGATTGCTTATATTTGAGTGGGTCTCCTGAGCTGAAGGCCTCACATCTGGTTTTCATATGTCATATACAGTAGTACAAGTGGCTTGGGGTTATTGTTGAGTACTGCCAGAAATTTCCCTTTCACCCACTTCAAACAATCAAATGAATAAAATTAACGTAGACAGCCCCTAGTGAGCACTGTTAACAAAAACGAATGTTTCTTGCTGAGTCAATAGGTCGACCAACTTAGCAATGGGATGAGAACAGGCATTTGTCTTACACAAGATGTACTTTACTGCATGATGGCTATATGTATAAGTTACAATGACAAATTCAGGCCCAACTACAAAAGACTAATCAAGAGACAGGCATGACATATATTTGTTTTATATTTGATGTATTTGCATGACTTCATGTTAGATTGCTTCTTCTCCACCCAAAGACATGAGATTGGGTGAAGCTTAATAAAACTTCAACATTAATTCTTGCAAAACCATTACCTTCTACAAGATGAATGTGACCAAGCTTTTGGCCATCTGACATAATATCTCGTTATGTGGTTTGGCACTATATGTAGTTTCATACGTTCCTCTGAAGCAGCTTGGGACATTTCATCAAATTGAAAACACAATGTAAACTCCTGATGTTGAACTCAATACGATAATTAACATTCAATCATTATGGTTTAATGACATCTATTTCAATCATAAGTAGCCCTTTTTCAATCAAGACGCAAGTCAAAACACCACAGTAGGCAGCAGCTTAAATTTATAGACTCTGTCCACATCTACATTTCCATAATACAAGCACAGCTTCAAAAAGTATTTGAATGTTAGATTATCCAACCCAAGCATCTTCTTTATTACTCTTGAACCCTTATATAGCGACATACATTGTGGTCCAATTAGATTTGCGTCAGTACATACACAATCTGCAGTCTGGCAAGAGCAAAGAATCAATGTGCAGCAATATCATTAGAGACACATACATTATCAAACTGTCCATGTTGACTGGAGTCAACACAAAAGATATTGAAATAGAAAATTAATACATTGCTTTCTTCACTGTCTTCATCCAAATAAAGTGGACATCAACTTAGGTTGCTTGAATCAGAAAACCGCAATTCAATCAGAATGGAATTTCAGCAGAAAAGTCTCTTATAAAGTCTATCATCCCCTTTTCCCAAGAAAAGAATATTAATTGACAATGATCATATTCATGTTCAATACTGCTAAAAAGAGACATAGAACTGAAGTTTCAGTTTGGGACACATCAGGACAGGAACACAAGAAACAAAATTCGGCAAGGGAATTAGGGCAGCACAGTAGCTCAGTGATTAGCACTGCTGCTTCATATTGCTAGGGACCTGGGCTCGAAGACAGTCAACCAAGACTGGCAATGTGGAGTTTGCACATTGTCTCCTTGTCTGCGTAGGTTTCCACCAGGTATTCCAGGTTCCTCCCACAATCCGAACGCGTGCAAATTTGGTGGATTGGCTGTGGTAAATTGTCCGTAGTGACTAGCAATGTGCACAATGGATGGAACAGCCATGGTAAATGCTGGGTTATGGGATGAGCTAAGGAGGCTGGATCTGGGTGGGATGCTCTGACTAAATTCAGCCAAGCATGTAGACTTTGATTGATCAGGATGTTGCCATGGGAATGCAGGAAGAATTGGCAGTCTTCATAACTCTATCCTCAAACTAAAAAGGATAAGCACCTTTTGACGACAAAGAACAGGGTCCCATGTGATGACATATGCATCTTCCAGCATACGTAAAGCAATTACATTGATCAATTTAAATTGGTTTCCAGTGTTATTCAAAGCACAGTCAGTATTATTTTGGTGTGCACTGTCCAAAAGCAGAATCAAACCAGATATTATGTTCCTGATGAAGGGTTTATGCCCAAAACTTTGATTCTCTTGGTCCTCAGATGCTGCCTGACCTGCTGTGCATTTCTAGCACCACACTCTCAACTCTGATCCCCAGTCCTCGCTTTCCCTTAGATTTTATGTGCTCAGATTTGAAAACACAAGCAGGTTGACCACAGTCAGCATGCTGCACACTGCGTGTTTTTGGAATGTACTGCCTATGTACCCAGCTAATGCACCTGTGCTACAACTCAGCAAACACATTTCTGTGGTAGACAGAATGCCTTCTTGGCTTAACAGCAGAATCTGGTTTGTGGAAAATAATGGAACGTTTATTGCAAAGTAGCAACTTAAGATAGCTAGCCTCAGCAGTTGCTCCAACATTTGAGACATCATACCCTAGGTTGGAATAAGAAAGACTTGTAGAACTGGTAGGTATTGGGGCAAGGTACTGGCATAAATAGAAGACCGGCCAAATGGCAGAAGGTAGAGATAAAGTGGTCTTTTTCATACTGACAGCCAGGGGCTCTTGGAGTTCTGGCAGAATCAGTGTTGGGACCACACACAGTGTATCGGTTCATATTATAATTAACAATCTGCGCAAAGGAACAGAGGGCACATTTTGCTAAGTTTGCAGAGGACATTAAGATAGATCGAGGGAAAGATATTGTTGAGGTAGCAGGGAGGTTCGAGGCTATTTAAGACGGGTTCTTCCTTGATAAGGAGCTCAGGGATTACAGAGACAAGGCAGGAGAATGGGGCTAAGAAACATGTGACGTCAATGATCAAATGGTGGAGCAGACTAGATGGGCTGAATGGCCAAATTCCGCTCCTATGTTTTATGGCCATGGGCATAAACATGGACATTTTGTTCATGCTGTCAATATTCTTCAATTTGGCCACAGGCACATCCAAGAGTTGACATATTATACAGCAAATGATAATTTGATCAAGAAAACTATTATTTTTCAAAGCCAGTTTGATACATTCACAATATCAATCACATACCATGAGTAAGTAGGTAGAACTGTATTCATGAAATTATGGTGAGGAGATGCTGGTGTTGGACTGGGGTGGACAAAGTTAAAAATCACACAACACCAGGTTATAGTCTAACAGGTTTGTTTCAAAGTACGAGCTTTCGGAGCACTGTTCCTTCGTCAAGTAGCTACCTGACAAAGGAGTACCACTCCGAAAGCTAGTACTTCCAAATAAATCAGTTAAATTATAACCTAGTGTCATGTGAGTTTTAATTTCATGAAATTATATACAATCCATAAAATTAGGAGTACACTTTGGCCGCTCGGCTCATCGAGTCTGCTCCACCACTCAATCATAGCTGATATGTTTCTCATCCCCATTCTCCAGTCTTCTCCCCAATAACATCTGATCCCCACCTAATCAAGAGCCTACCTAAGACAGTCTTGAATACAGTTAATACTTGGCCACCATAGCCCTCTGCGGCAACAAGTTCCACACATTAACCACTTTTGGCTGAAGAAATACCTCATCTCAATTCTGAAGGGTCAACTCTTCAATCGGAGACTGTGCCCTTGAGTCCTATTCTCTCCTATTAGTGGAGACATTTTCTCCATGTCGACTCTATCCAGGCCTTTCAGTATTCTGTAAGTTTCAATGAGATTCCTCCTTCATCTTCTCAACTCTAGTATAGACCCAAAGTCCTCAACTTCTCCTTATATTACAAGCCCTTCATCCCCAGGATCATTCTTGTAAACCTCCTCTGGACCCCCTCTAATGCCAGCACATCTTCCTTGGATATGTGGCCCAAAAACTGCTCACAACATTCCAAATGTGGGTCTGACCAAAGCCTTACAGAGCTTCAGCAGTTCATCCCTGCTCTTGTAGCCTAGCCCTCTAAAAAATGCTAACATTGCATTTGCTTTCTGAACTGCCAACTGAACCAATTATGCTTAACAGACTCCTGAACTTGGACTCCTTTGTGCTCCAGAATTCTGAAGCCTTTCCCTATTTAGATAATAGTCTATGGGTCTATCCTTCCTACCAAAGTGCATAAGCTCACACTTTCTCACCTGTTCTGTGCTGTACTTTTCTATGTTCTAATCTTCAGTTACCTGCTTCATAACTAGAGTGTAGGTAGTCTATCCAATCTGGGTGATTTATCCACCTTCAGACTTTTCAGTTTCTCCTTAGTGATAGCCACTACACTCTCGAAGTTCTGCTATCATGAAGACTGATGCAAAGTACCAATTCATTTCCTCCACCACTTCCTTGTTCCCCATGACAACTTCTCCAGCCTCATTTTCCAGTGGTCCAATGCCTATTCTTGCTTCTCTTTAACTTGTTATATCTTTTTTAAAAAAACTCTTGCAATCTTCTTTTCTATTACCAGCTAATTTACCCTAATTTTATCTTCAATTGATTTGATTTGATTTATTGTCACATGTACCAAAGTACAGTGAAAAGCTTTGTTTATGAGCAGTACATCATAGTAAGCAAGGAAGTACAGATCAAAAGACTTAGACAGAAGCATACAGGTTACACTGCACAGGGCCTGCACTAGGCAACATCAACATGAGCCAGATCAGCATTATTTGAGGCTAGAGATTTCCCAGTCTAATCACAGGCAGGGGAAAGCTGTTCCTGAACTTGCTGGTGAGTGTGTTCAGGCTTCTGCCATCTTCTGCCTGACGGAGATCATTACCAGGGTCTTTGATGATGTTGGCAGCCTTTTTGTGGTAACGAGCCATGTAAATGGAGTCCATGGATGAAAGGTTGGCTTCCATAATGATCTAGGCTGCACACACAACTTTCTTTAGTTTCTTATGGTCCTGGGCACACCTGTTGATGTACCAGGCCGTTATACTCCTGGACCATATTCTTTCAATGGTGCACGTGGAGAAGTTGGTGAGGTGCTTGCCAAATTTCCTGAGCCACCTGAGGAAGAAGAGGTGTTGTTGTGCATTCTTGACTGTTGCATTTATGTAGGGAAGTTCAGTACAGGTTGTCGGTTATCGTCCAATTGTCTCCATCCTCTCACCCTCCATTCTGTTGATATAAATGGAGGCTTATTCTTCACCTTTTTTTCTGAAGTGAATGATCAGTTCTTTAGTTTTGCCAATGTTGAGAGAGAGGTTGCTTTCATTGCGCCACATCACCAAGCCCTCTATCTTGCTTCTCTATTTTGACTTATCATTGTTTAGTATCTAATGTACTATGATGGTGTCGTCAGCGAACTTGTAGATGGTGTTCATTTAGAATTTGGCAACTCAGTCGTGGGTGTACAGGGAGTACAGTAGGGGTCTGAGGGTGCATCCTTGTGGGGGGTTCCAGTGAGGTGTTATTGTGGAGGAGGTACAGTTATTTATCTTCACTGATTGTAGTCTGTGGGTCAGAAAGCTGAGGATCCAGTTGCAGTCAGAGGAGCTGAGACCTACGTCTCCCATCTTTTCCCTCTTTTCTCGTTGTCTTCCATTGGATTTTAAAGGCTTCCCACTAATCTGTTTGCTTTTTCTTTTGCTCTTCTGATGCCCCTGACTTCCCTTGTCATTCATGGTTGCCATGTCTTCCCCTTAATATGGTTCTCCTTCCTTGGGTTGAATTTCTGCTGTGCCTCCTGAATTACCCCAGGAACTCCGACCATTGCTGCTCCACCATCTTCCCTGCTAGGCTCCCTTTCTAATCTACTCTGGCCAGCTCCTCCCTAATGTCTTTTGCAGTTATTTTATCTCAATTGTAATAGCTTTAATACTAAATGGTAATCCAAGATGGAGGACGGGAAAAATTTCTGGCTGTAAGAGCTGATCCTTTTTTTGAGGTATTTTAGGTGTTGGAGGTGATTTCCTCGAATTCCAGGAGCAGCAATTACTGTTTTATATGCTGTTGTATTGTTTTGGAACTTTGGGGAAAAGAAGTCAAAACAACAGCAGTCTAAAAGGGAGAAGAGCAGATAAAGGAAGCACATGGTGAGGACAGTGCAGGAGAGAGAGAGAGAGAGAACCTGCACAGTTACCGCCTTTGCTGTTTGAATTCGTGTATTGCTGGACATCGGAGTGCATCTGGGAAAATTAACAAACAGTGAAATTCACAACTAATCTTGGAGGAACTGTTGGGCGAAGTTCACAGCACAGAATCAGATAAGTTAATCGTTGTGTTAAGTCTGTCCAAGAAAAAGGCTGCAGTAGTGAGTATAGTGGATTCTTTCTTGATTATATGTTATTGGAAATAAGTCTCTTGATTAAACTTAAATTATAAGCCATAGCTATTAATTTAACCTGGGCAGTGTTTGGAGAGGAATAAGACGGTGTTATTTTCTGGGTCTGTAGATTGTGAAGGAGCAAAAATGGCCTTTACAGTGATACGTACTTCTTGTCAGGTGTGGGAGTTTAAAGAAAGTTTAAGGGTTACTGTGGATTATATCAGCCATAAATGCTGTTGGATGTGAATCTTATCAGATCGAGTGGACTGGTTCGAAAGACAGATAGAAGCGATGAGGAATTTGCAACAGCAACTGTGTGTGTGTGTGTGTGTCCAATACAGTCACATAGATGGGTTAACTCCAGGAAGGGTGAGAGAGGTCGGCACCTAGGGCAGGATTCTTGTGGATATACCCATTTCAAACAGGTATGCTGCTTTGGAAAAGGTAGGGGATGATGGATTCTCGGGGAAACATGGCACAAACATCCAAGTTTCTGGTATTGAGACTAGTTCTAATGCAACGAGTATGTTGGCTTCCAAGAAATCAATTATGTTAGGGGATTCTATAATCAGAGGTACAGACAGACGTTTCTGTGGCCAGCAGAGAAAAAGCAGAATAGTGTGTTGTTTCCAGGATACCAGGATCAAGGATGTCTCAGAGAGGGTGCAGAATGTTCTCATGGGAGAGAGGGGCCAGCGGGAGGTCATTGGTTCCAATGTGAACAACGATATAGGAAGGGAAAAGGTCGAGACTCTGAAAGGAGATTACAGAGAATTAGGCAGAAATTTAAAAAGGAGGTCCTCAAGGGTAGTAATATCTGGATTACTCCCAGTGCTACGAGCTAGTGAGGGCTAGAATAAGAGGTTAGAGCAGATGAATGCATGGCTGAGGAGCTGGTGTATGGGAGAAGGATTCACTTTTTTGGATCATTGGAATCTTCTTTGAGGTAGAAGTGACCTGTACAAGAAGGACAGGTTGCACCTAAATTGGAAGGGGACTAATACACTGGCAGGGAAATTTGCTAGGACTGCTTGGGAGGATTTAAACTTGTAAGGTGTGGGAGGGTGGGGGATCCAGGGAGATAGTGAGCAAAGAGATCGATCTGAGACAGGTACAACTGACAACAGAAGTGAGTCAAACAGTTAGGGCAGATAAGGACAAGGAAGGACTAATAAATTAAACTGCATGTATTTCAATGCAAGGGGCCTAGCAATTATGGAAACATGGCTCAGGGATGGGTAGGACTGGCAGCTTAATGTTCCAGGATACAAATGTTACAGGAAGGATAGATAGGGAGGCAAGAGAGGAGGGGGACTTGCACTTTTGATAAAGGTGCTGAGGGAGGATATTTCTGGAAATACATCCAGGGAAGTTATTTGGGTGGAACTGAGTAATAAGAAAGAGATGATCACCTTATTGGGATTGTATTATACACCCCCCAGTAATCAGAGGGAAACAAACTTGGAAGGAGACCTCAGCTATTTGTAAGAATAATAGGGTAGTTATGGTACGGGATTTTAACTTTCCAAACATCAACTGGGATTGCCATAGTGTTAAGGGGTTAGATGGAAAGAAATTTGTTAACTGTGTACAAGACAATTTTCTGATTCAGTATGTGGATATACCTACTAGAGAAGGTGCAAAACTTGACCTACTCTTGGGAAAGAAGGTAGGGCAGGTTACTGAGGTGTCAGTGGGGTAGCACTTTAGGGCCAGCGACCATAATTCTATTCATTTTAAAATAGAGGTGGAAAAGGATAGACCAGATCTAAAAGTTGAAGTTCTAAATTGGAGATTTTGATGGTATTAGGCAAGAAGGTTGACTGGGGGCAGATGTTCGCAGGTAAAGGGATGGCTGGAAAGTGGGAAACCTTCAGAAATGAGATAACAAGAATCCAGAAAAAATATATTCCTGTCAGGGTTAAAGGGAAGGCTGGTAGATATAGGGAATGCTGGATGACTAAAGAAATTGAGGTTAAGAAAAAGAAGGAAGCATATGTCACGTGTAGACAGGACAGATCGAGTGAATCCTTAGAGTATAAAGAAAGTAGGAGTATATTTAAGAGGGAAATTAGGAGGGCAAAACGGGGACATGAGATAGCTTTGGCAAATAGAATTAAGGAGAATCCAAAGGGTTTTTACAAATATATTAAGGACAAAAGGGTAACTAGGGAGAGAATAGGGCCCCTCAAAGATCAGCAAGGCGGCCTTTGTGTGGAGTCACAGAAAATGGGGGAGATACTAAATGGAATATTTTGTATCAGTATTTACTGTGGAAAAGGATATGGGAGATATAGACTGTAGGGAAATAGATGGTGACAACTCGCAAAATGTCCAGATTACAGAGGAGGAAGTGCTGGATGTCTTGAAATGGTTAAAGGTGGATAAATCCCCAGGACCTGATCAGGTGTACCCGAGAACTCTGTGGGAAGCTAGAGAAGTGATTGCTGGGCCTCTTGCAGAGCTGTTTGTATCATCGATAGTCACAGGTGAGGTGCCGGAAGACTGGAGGTTGGCAAACGTGGTGCCACTGTTTAAGAAGGGCGGTAAAGACAGGCCAGGGAACTGTAGACCGATGAGCCTGACCTCAGTGGTGGGCAAGTTGTTGGAGGGAATCCTGAGGGGCAGGCTGTACATGCATTTGGAAAGGCAAGGACTGATTCAGGATAGTCAACATGGCTTTGTGCGTGGGAAATCATGTCTCACAAACTTGATTGAGATTTTTGAAGAAGTAACAAAGAAGATTAATGAGGGCAGAGCAGGAGATGTGATCTATATGGACTTCAGTAAGGTGTTCGACAAGGTTCCCCATGGGAGACTGATTAGCAAGGTTAGATCTCATGGAATACAGGGAGAACTAGCCATTTGGACACAGAACTGGCTCAAAGGTAGAAGACAGAGAGTGGTGGTGGAGTATTGTTTTTCAGACTGGAGGCCTGTGACCAGTGGAGTGCCACAAGGATTGGTGCTGGGTCCTCTACTTTTTGTCATTTGCGTAAATGATTTGGATGCGAGCATAAGAGGTACAGTTAGTAAGTTTGCAGATGACACCAAAATTGGAGGTGCGAAGAGGGTTACCTCAGATTACAACAGGATCTGGACCACATGGGCCAATGGGCTGAGAGGTGGCAGATGGAGTTTAATTCAGATAAATGCATTTTGGGAAAACAAATTTTAGCAGGACTAGGACACCTTCAAATTAAGGTCCTAGGGAGTGTTACTGAACAAAGAGACCTTGGACTGCAGGTTCACAGCTCCTTGAAAGTGGACTCGCACGTAGATAGGAGAGTGAAGAAGGCGTTTGGTATGCTTTCCTTTATTGGTCAGAGTATTGAGCACAGGAGTTGGGAGGTCATGTTGCGGCTGTACAACACATTGGTTAGGCCACTGTTGGAATATCGAAAGATGTTGTGAAACTTGAAAGGGTTCAGAAAAGATTTACAAGGATGTTGCCAGGGTTGGAGGATCTGAGCTACAAGGAGAGGCTGAACAGGCTGGGGCTGTTTTCCCTGGAGCGTCGGAGGCTGAGGGGTGACCTTATAGAGAGTTACAAAGTTATGAGGGGCATGGATCGGGTAAATTGGCAATGTCTTTTCCCTGGGGTCGGGGAGTCCAGAACTAGATGGCATAGGTTTAGGGTGAGAGGGGAAAGATATAAAAAAAAGAGACCCAAGGGGCAACTTTTTCACGCAGAGGGTGGTATGTGTATGGAATGAGCTGCCAGAGGAAGTGGTGGTGGCTGGTACAATTGTAACATTTAAGAGGCATTTGGATGGGTATATGAATAGGAAGGGTTTGGAGGGATATGTGCTGGGTGCTGACAGGTGGGACTAGATTGGGTTGGGATATCTGGTCAGCATGGACAGGTTGGACCGAAGGGTCTGTTTCCATGCTGTATACCTCTATGACGCTCTGATTTCAACTATTCCTTCTCAACTGCAGGGTGAATTCTAGCATATTCTGGACATACTTCACAACTTCATATTCTTGGGATTCGCCACCAACCAAATTTTTCAGGTCCTCTGCATATTGAGGTCCTCGGGATTATTCTCATCGTACCTTTCTAACATGGCTTTTTTACTTCCCGATTTAGATTCTTCACCACATCCTTACAACTGCTATGGAGTTAGTAAATTACTATCATCAGGGTAACTTTCTCTTAGTGGTTCCTCAACTCTATCTGCACAGAGTCCATGCCATCTGACCCTATAATCATGTCTTGCTGTTGATTTAATTTCATTTCTGCCTACAAATCAACATCACTCTTGATTTCTCTCCACTGATGCTGCCAGACTTGCTGCGCCCTTCCAGCAGTTTTTGTTATGTTATTCCATGCTTTCCAAACCAGCTTCCATCCTTTCCATTAAATTATGTTCTTTCAAAAGTTGTTTTTTCATTTTCTGACATGCAAAGGCTGAATCACATTGCAACCTTAGGTGACTTATAATGCCTCAAACTGAAATGAGTCAGTCTTATGACCAAATTCTTCCATGGTCTACATCTAAATACCTCCAGTGTGACAACCTACCTTAAAAATTATTTTCAAAATCTGGCTTTGCACATCTCCAACTTCCCATGTCTGACTGGACTTAGGAAGCAGGAGTAGGCCACCTGGCCCTTTGGGCATCAATGGAGAGAAATCAAGAGTTCATGTTTTGGGTCTCACTTAAGGCTCCATCTGAACGGATCTGGGACCAGGACCCTAATGGAAAGGCTAAATAGACCAGTCACAAGGACTGTAAACTCGTTGAAGTTGGGGAGGGTTCAGCAGAGTTATTCAAGTTTCCCAAACAAGTAACAGGATGGAGTGTATGGGAAAGATCAGGAATCTAACTTCAAGCACAGCAGATAAGAGAGAAACTATGAGAAGCGGACAATCAGTGCAGGACTGAGGGAATTGTAATTGAATGCACACAGTATACAAAACAGGTAAATTAGCTTGTAGTGCAGATTTGATATTGGATACAACGTTGTAGGTATCAGAGATATGGCTACAAGGAGCTTGGGGCTGGGAATGCAGTATTCAAGGAGTCCTATGGAAAGGATGAGCAAGGGGTGATGTTGACTTGCAGAAAGAAATGAAATTACATCAACAGCAAGACATGATAATAAGATTACAACTGAAACAGCTGTAGTCTCATCTCTGCTTTCCTGTTTGCACTCCATAATAAATCGATCTAACTCCACCTCAAATAAAGTAAAAAAAAATCTTCATCATTTTCTGGGGAAGACAATTAAACACTCGATCGACACATGAGAAAACATTTTTTCTCATCCATTTTAAATGAAGGACCTCTTCCACTTAAACTTAGTCTTCCGGTTTGAATCATCGTCTGGGTCGCCTATTCAGTCCTCTCAAGATCTTATGTTTCAATATGATTGCTTCTCATTCTCTAAACTCCAGTGGGTACTGACGTAAATTAGGAGAAAGTGAGGACTGCAGATGCTGGACATCAAAGCTGAGAGTGTGGTGCCAGAAAAGCAGTGCAGATCAGGTAGCATCCAAGAAGCAGGAGAATCAACATTTCGAGCATAAGCCCTTCATCAAGAATCATTCCTAATGAAGGGTTTAATGCATGAAATATTGATTCTACTCCTTAGATGCTGCCTGACCTGTTGTGCTTTTCCAGCACCACACACAACACCAGACATAAATTACTCAACCTTTCTTCATTCCAAGACTGAGTTCAGTGAATCTTCTCTTTACCAATTATAAACAATGCTAAATAAGGAGATCAAAACTTAATACATACTCCAGATGCATCTCACCAACCTGTACAGCTGCAATAAAACTTCCCTTTTTTTATTTTCCATCCCATTCCAATAAATGGTACCATTCAATTTATCTTCCTCAACAATCATTCTAACGCTGTACTAACTTGAGATCATGCACCAGGATTCCCAGAAAACTGTGTACCACGAAGGTATGCAATCTCACTCCACTTGAAAAGCAGTATTTTTCTTTTCTTCCTGCCAAAGTGGACAAGTTCACATTTACCCTCATTATACTCTGTTGGCCAAATGTTTGGCAACTCGCTTCATCTATCAATATCCATTTGCAAATTCTACTTCCTCATGACAAGTTACTTGCCTCCTTATGTTTGGACAATCAAAAATTAGGTATCATGCATTCAGTCTCATCTTAGTTATTTCTGTAGAACGCCAATAGTTGAATGACCTAGCACCAACCTTTGCAGCATTCAATAGTGATTGCTTGCCAATTCAAGACCAGTTTCCATATTCTCTACATTCTGTTAGCTCAGCAGTCCTTGATCCATGCTAATGCTACCTCCTGTATCACTGATTGATGGACCTTCAACTGTTAGGCCAGAAGTTTCAGAACTCCCTCCTTAAAATTTCCCCACCTCTCTCTCTATCTACCTTTAAGATGGATTTTAAAACCAGCTCACCATGCTAAAGTCTTTATTAGCTTTGCTTTAATTTGTGCTTGATTATATTCTTGTAAAGAAGCTTAAAATGTTTAGGTACATTGAAGTGTTACATAAATGCAACTTAATATTGATGAGCACAAATTCTGACTCAGCTCTGATAGTACCTCATGATTACAATCTTATTGTGGCCATACACCTGGTCTGGTAAGAAATGGCCTCTTGAACAAAGTACCTAAGATATGTCAGTTCCCTTAAATCAGGAACACCAAGAGTGAATATCAACATTAACAGCATTTTAAGAGATACATAATATAACTGTTCTATCAAATAGATAATGTATTGCCTGTACACACTTACAACTAATCTACAATACTACACACTCTTTTGTACCCATATCACACATGTTGGACCAACAGTCTTTTCAGAACATAACCAAATAAATGAAGACCCAGTTTTTTTCCAAGAGTATATTTATATTTTTCCATGAAAGGAAAAGTCCAGGATTTCTATAAACCTCCCTCAAATTACAAGCAGTTTCAAATTTGGTGCGGACTTCGAAAATATGAAAAAAAACCAGGGTGCCCTTGCTAAGATCCCCCGGTTGAGGTAACAACCCCTATCAGTTTTTCCTTGGTATAAAACAGAAGTAGAAAACTAGAGTCTTTGAGCCCATAACCCCAATTCCTTCTTCACGCCAACACTACGTATCCTACTCACTGCAGTGACTACACCATTCCCACTTCCGAAAAGCTGTGTAACCAAACAACTCTCAAACCACTATTTTGTTCAAGCTCCAAAGCTATAACAAGGCAGAGTTACGCGGCGTCATTGATGGGGCAAAAAGTGGCTTTTCGTTTAATTCATAAATTGCACCCTTTTCCAGATACAGCAAAGGAAATGAAATCTTCAAAAGAAAAAACAAAAAAAAGTTCCTCATCTACCCCACATACAAACAATAACCGTCAGTTTTGTAGATCCTGTACAAAAGTAGACATTTAAATGCCAGAGAATTGCTAACATTTTGTGTTTACAAAGTAGGATAAACAAATAGAAGAAACGCTCGTGTCCTAATGACTGACAGTATAACAGCAGACACTGGCTTTTCTATACTTGATGTCACTACAGTACAGGTTACGGAAACTGTACTCGCTTGAAATCAGAAATAATGTGCATCGTAAAATAAATTGTACTCACTTCATCTTCTGAAAGCCCATAAATAGTATCGATCTGCGTCGCCATAGAACCAAAACGGAAAAAGGGACAAAGAGAGGGTGGAGGGAGAAAGTAGCACACAAATACACACTGGACAAGCTTCCCCCAAAAAAATACCTGCTTATATGAAACAAAAAAGCCCACTCCCAGCAGGAATATCCTTCACAAACTGCCCTGCAAAGGCAACAACAAAGTGATCGCGTGGGGAACACGCCAAGACATGCACCAAGAATATCCCTGAACAATCAATCGCTCCTTTTCAAAAGCAAACAAAAATTCGTTGCCTCCAAATCCCCCTTGCAGGGAAACTCGAGACATGCGCGTTCGCTACATTGTTACATCCACGCCCATGGCGCAACCAAGCTTGATATCCTTGATTGACGTCCCCTCTAGTCCAATCGCCGGCGGGCACCGGCCGGCTCCCAGCCAAACGAATGCCGAGATTCCGTCCCGAGGCGGAAGGATGGGCGGGGCTGGGGAGCAGCAGGTTTGGTCGAGTGGGAGTTCCACAGTTCATGAGAGATTGTTACAGGAGGTGGGGTTCTATTCTTTCAGCTTCTCTTCGTGGTGTGAGGAATACACCTTCCAATGGTTCCTTTTTCTGTTCAGTGTCCCTGCATGAGCGTATAAGAGGTTTCCCCATTCGTAAATGGGGATGTTGATTCAAGTTCTGTTGAACTGTTAGTTCATTTAACAAAATATCTTTGTTTTGTCGTTTTATTGTGACAGGGTTGATTTAAAAAGGCCGAGTCACTTTGGTGTTGTTGAAGGTGAGCATCTATTTTATGGCGCTTCCAGTTTAGCATCTCCTGCGTTCACTGCAGTCGATTGCTGCTATCACCTTATCTCGACTGGACTCCTGGAACATTGCGCAAATGGCATAAAAATTAAGGGAAAAGAAAACGCTTTTCCACCAACTTCTGTTTTTGTGTCGATAGAAAATAAACGCCCTCGAGCTCAGTTAAATCGAGTTTAATTCCGCATCCCAAATCACACTGCTATTCGAAGAAATCTGTGGGAACACATTATGCCAGGATCATTACGATGAATTACTTATTATATGATACTTATGTGATAACATAGTGGTTAATATTTCCTCAATCCAGTTAGAGGCAGTCAATGGGAAGGAACGGTACAACTAAAAGGCATTGTGTAACATCTCACAAAAAATACTACAATGTAAAACATATTTTCAAAACAATCGAATTCAAGAGTATAGAGTTATTACGTGCAAATATAATGATTTGAAACACACTCCTTCAGAGAAGTATCCTATTTAAATGAAAATCAACTGTAGGATGTAAAGTAAGTCACACAATTACAAAGATGTGAAACGGTGTGTAACTAAAATAGGAACAGAAAATGCTGGAAATATTCAGCAGGTACGGCAGCATCAGTGGAGAGAGAAACGGTTAACATTTTAGGTCAATGACTTACCATTGCTGCCAGAATTATCATCACTATTTCGTGAATATTTCCCGATTTTTATTTCAGATTTCCAGGATACATCGTATTTTGCGATTGTTTCTGCTGAGAGCTATTACGTCCACACAGAGCACCTCCCTTCCCAGTCATGTGAGCTCCCAAGTGAGTCTAGGGGTGAAATCCCTGCGTGCAAGTTCTGGCATGAGGTTTTGTATTTTCTGTCCTCTTCTGTTGTCCAAATGCCCATTTTTCATTTCTAATGCCAAATATAAGCAGGTTAACTAACAACAGGCTTTTGAATTGAATTTGTCACATGTACCAAGGCACAGTGAAAAGCTTTGTCTTGCAAGCAATGCATACAGATGATAGATTCTGGATTAGAGTGGTGCTGGAAAGGGCACTGACCTCTACACCGCTGAAGCCAAACGCCAACTCAAGGACACCTTTTCCTACTGCTCCCTCGACCATGAGCCTACCCCCCCATCACCAAACCATCATCTCCTAGACCATACAGAACCTCATCACCTTAGGAGATCTCCCACCTACAACTTCCAAATTCATAGTCCGGGAACCCCGCACTGCCCGGTTCTAACTCCTTCCCAAGATCCACAAGCCTGACCACCCTGGCCGACCCATTGTCTCAGCATGCTCCTGCCTCACTGAACTAATCTCTACCTACCAGGGATATATTGGTTAAAGCGCAGCAGGTCAGGCAGCATCCAAGGAACAGGAAATTGACCTGCTGCGCTTTAACCAGCAACACATTTTCAGCTCTGATCTCCAGCATCTGCAGACCTCACTTTCTCCTCTACCTACCTTGACACTGTCCTATCCCCCCTAGTCCAGGAACTCCCCACATACGCTCGAGACACCACCCACGCCCTCCACTTCCTCCAAGACTTCCGTTTCCCCAGCTCCCAACGCCTCATCTTCACCATGGATATCCAATCCCTCTACACCTCCATCCGCCATGACCAGGGCCTCCAAGCCGTACGTTTTTTCCTCTCTAGACATCCCCAACAGTACCCTTCCACCGACACACTCATTTGTTTGGCCGAACTGGTCCTCACCCTTAACAATTTCTTCTTTGAATCCTCCCACTTCCTCCAGACTGTCTCTTTGTTGGCTACGTAGAACAGTTGATCTTCCGTAATTTCACCAGCACTACTCCCCACCTCTTCCTCGCTACATTAATGACTGCATTGGCGCCACCTCGTGCTCCCACGAGGAGGTTGAGCAATTCATCAACTTCACCAACACATTCCACCCTAACCTTAAATTTACCTGGACCATCTCTGACACCTCCCTCCCCTTCCTGGACCTCTCCATATCCATTAATGACGACCGACTTGACACTGACATTTTTTACAAACCTACCGACTCCCACAGCTATCTGGATTACACCTCTTCCCACCCTATCTCTTGCAAAAATGCCATCCCATATTCCCAATTCCTCCGCCTCTGCAGTATCTGCTCCCAGGAGGACCAGTTCCACCATAGAACACACCAGATGGCCTTCTTCTTTAGAGACCGCAATTTCCCTTCCCACGTGGTTAAAGATGCCCTCCAACGCATCTCGTCCACATCCTGCACCTCCGCCCTCAGACCCCACCCCCTCCAACCGTAACAAGGTCAGAACACCCCTGGTGCTCACCTTCCACCCTACAACCTTCACATAAACCAAATCATCCGCCTACATTTCCGCCACCTCCAAAAAGACCCCACCACCAGGGATATATTTCCCTCCCCACCCCTTTCTGCCTTCTGCAAAGACCGTTCCCTCTGTGACTACCTGGTCAGGTCCATGCCCCCCTACAACCCACCCTCCCATCCTGGCACTTTCCCTTGCCACCGCAGGAGCTGTAAAACCTGTGCCCACACCTCCTCCCTCACCTAAAGGAGCCTTCCACATCCATCAAAGTTTTACCTGCACATCCACTAATATTATTTATTGTATCCGTTGCTCCTGATGCGGTCTCCTCCACATTGAAGAGACTGGGCGCCTCCTAGCAGAGTACTTTAGGGAATATCTCTGGGACACCCGCACCAATCAACCACACCGCCCCGTGGCCCAACATTTCAACTCTCCCTCTCCCACTCTGCCGAGGACATGGAGGTCCTGGGCCTTCTTCACCACCGCTCCCTCACCACCAGACGCCTGGAGGAAGAACGCCTCATCTTACGCCTCAGAACACTTCAACCCCAGGGCATAAATGTGGACTTCAATAGTTTCCTCATTTCCCCTTCCTCCACCTCACCCTAGTTCCAAACTTCCAGCTCAGCACTGTCCCCATGACTTGTCCTACCTGCCTATCTCCTTTTCCACCTATCCACTCCACCCTCTCCTCCCTGACCTATCACCTTCATCCCCTCCCCCACTCACCCATTGTACTCTATGCTACTTTCTCCCCAACCCCACCCTCCTCTGGCTTATTTCTCCATGCTTCAGGCTCTCTGCCTTTATTCCTGATGAAGGGCTTTTGCCCGAAACGTCGATTTCGCTGCTCGTTGGATGCTGCGTGAGCTGCTGTGCTCTTCCAGGAACACTAATCCTAATTCTGGTTTCCAGCATCTGCAGTCATTGTTTTTACCTGGAAAAGCACAGCAGTTCAGGGAGCAGGATTACCTGGCAGATGACAGAGTTAAGTAGCATAGGTAAGTAAATAATAGGTAAACAGCGGCAAAAAAACAAAACCTAGGTACAGGCGAATGCGAATGTTCAGCTGATATGAGATCCTTTGATATCTGATTGAAATCCATTTAACATTAGGAGTAAAGTGGCTTTTACAGCGTTGTACACTATTTTTCAATTGTGGTGTTTTTGATATAAATTCATCATTATGTTTTGCCTTATAATCTAGTATTCCATTAACATTTGATCATTGTTTGGTGGTGCTTGAGATATTGTCTTAAAAGCATCTTAAGGTGAAATACTTAATGTGTTTGTGGTGCAAAATATGGAAGTAAACATCACTTAAGCTTTGGGGGTCAGCTTCTCCACACAACCTCAAAGTGAGCTCATTACATAGGCAGTCACGAGTCACTTGGCAAATTATGTGATGGGACAGAGAGCCTTCTGGTACCATATTTAAACAGCATCCATACAGCTGTTCATTCCTAAACTAGGAGCATCACAGGTTCTGAGTGAATGCCTGCCTTTCATGGCCAGATAGCCATCAACCCATGATCTTGATCCATGATCCGTGTCCTTGATCCAGCCTTGATTCATGTCCTTACTTATCCATTATTTTAGACAGTATGGTTTTGTGTGTGGGAAATTGTGTATTACTAACTTGATTGAGTTTTTTTGAAAGGGCAACAAAGATTTTTGATGGGAGCAGAGCAGTGGACATGATGTATGTAGACTTCAGTAAGGTATTTCACATGGCTCCTCATGACTGATTAGCAAGGTTAGATCACATGGAATGCAGGGAGAAGTAGCTATTTGGATACAGAACTGGCTTGAAGGTAGAAAACAGAGGATGGTGGTGGAAGGTTGTTTTTCAGACTGGTGGCCTGTGACCAGTGGTATGCCACAAGGATTGGTGCTGGGTCCACTGCTTTTTGCTATTTACATAAATGATTTAGATGTGAACATAGGAGATATGATTAATAAGTTTGCAGATGGTGTTAAAATTGGAGGCATAGCGGACAGTGAAAAAGGTTACTTCAGTACAACAGGATCTTGATCAGATGGGCCAAGGGACCAAGGAGTGGCAGATGAAGTTTAATTTAGATAAGTGTGAAGTGTTGTATTTTTGAAAGGCAAATTACAGCAGGATTTATACACAATGGTAACGTCCTGGGCGGTGTTGCTGAACAAACAGACCTTGGATTGCTGGTCCATAGTTTTCTTGAAATTGGAATGGCAGGTAGATAGGATAGTGAAGAAGGCATTTGGTATGCTTTCCTTTATTGGTCAGTGCCTTGAGTATAGGAGTTGGGAGATCAAGTTGTGGCTGTCCAGACATTCGTTCAGCCAGTTTAGAGTATTGCATGCAGTTCTGGTCTCCCTCCTATCGGAAGGATGTTGTGAAACTTGAAAGGGTTCAGAAAAGAGTTACAAGGATGTTGCCATGGTTGGAGGGTTTGAACTATAGGGAGAGGCAGAATAAGCTGGGCCTGGTTTCCCTGGAGATTCGGAGGCTGAAGGGTGACCTTTATAGAGTTTTATAAAATCATAAGGGGTGTGGATAGGATAAACAGGCAAGGTCTTTTCCTTAGGGTGGGGGAAATCCCAAACTAGAAGGTATAGGCTAAAGGTGAGAGGGGAACGATATCGAAGAAACCTAAAGAGCAACGCTTACACGCAGAGCATGGTGCATGTACGGTAGGAGCTGCCAGAGGAAGTGGTGGAGGCTGGTACATTTGCAGCATTTAAAAGGCATCTGGATGGGTATATAAATAGAAAGAGTTTATAGGGATATGGGTCTAGATTAGAGTGGTGCTGGAAAAGCACAGCAGGTCAGGCAGCATCCGAGGAGCAGAAAACCGACGTTTTGGACAAAAGCCCTTCATCAGGCTGCTGTGCTTTTCCAGCACCATTCTAATCTAGACTCTGACTTCCAGCATCTGCAGTCCTCACTTTTGCCTTCCAGGAATATGGGCCAAATGCTGGCAAGTGGGACTAGATTTATTTTGGATATGTGGTCGGCATGGAACAGTTGGACCAAAGAATGTTTCCATGCTTAATATCTCTATGACTCCATGACTGTGTATGCCCTGTGCAAGTTTGACTGCCACTTAATCTCAGTTATGGCATGGCATTAATGAACACTCCCCAAAGAGAACAAAATAGCTGCTACTCATTCCAATACATTGCCTTGCTCGCTGCTGGTCTTGTATACATAATTGGAAATCAAAAGGTACATATTGCTCACTTCCAGAGAACTTTATTGCAAATGGAATCTTCATTCTGGTGAGCTGGCCTTTTAATTAACATTGAGATGCAAATGTGTTGCAAAAGGGCTTTCTGGCGCTGGCCATCAGGGAGTTCGACCAACCTTCAAGATTGCAAGAACTTAACTGCAAATGTCCTGCTGTCAGGATTCTGAATCTTGGCCTCCCTGCAAATTACATTTGCTCTGCAACGGCTCCTCTCGCTCCAGATTACCCCCATGAAAATATACCTTGAAATTTCTCTTTTTGACATGTCATTCGGCTTTACTCTTTCAAAGTGTTAGCTCTTTCAAAATTATTGCCATTAGTTTTTTCCAGAAAGTGTGTCACCTTACATTTACAAACATTGAATTTTAATTGCCTTTTTTCTACATGTATCAGCATTTCATCAACTTACCTTTGCAGTATCCTTTGGTCCACAAAATTATTTGCTATGGCTTCTCATTTTAAAGAACAGCAACACCTACATATAAAGTTCCTTTAATGTATTAAAGCATTCCAATGTGGAATTCCACAGAAGAGTTAAAAAACAAAACTTGATACATAGAGATCTGTGGATAGATGACCAAATATTTGGTCAGCAAGATACGTTTTCAGAGCCATTTTAAAGGAGAAAGGAGAGGTCAAAAAAACTTTGAGTTTGGAGCCCCAGTATCTGACATGGTTGACATGGCTGACAATAATGATCTTATTCAAAATCACGCATATTCAAGAGGCCGAACTCAGGCAAGTGCACCTTTTGTGGAGGATTGTCCAGCTGAAGATGATTATAGACAAAGAGAGGCCATGAAGGGAATTGTAAATAAGGATGAAAATCTTTAAACATAAACATTGATTAACCAGGAACCGATACGTATTATTGATCATGCTGGTGATGGATGAGTGGGATTTGAACAACAGAACTTAGGATGAGTTCAAGACTATAGAATAGAACCTGGAGGCCTTGAAATTATGAATACTCAGATTAAAAAAAGTATTTACTCAAAAAAAACTTCTACATTGTAGGTTTTGCTGGCTGGACCAATATTTATTGTTCATGATAAAACAGTGAGGAGGTGCCTTCCTGAACTGCTGCTATCCATTTGGTGTAGGTACATTCACAATGCTGTTAGAAAGTAAGTTCCAGAATTTTGATCCAGCAATTTTCAAGGAAAGTTGACATATTTCCAACTTAGGATGATGAGTAGCTTGGAGGGGAACCTGCAGGTCGTGTGATAATGCTGTGGCTTTAAGAGGTTATTTGATATTTGTTCTTAAAAGATAGGTTGTAAGACAGGAATAAGGGATGCTGCCTAACCTGCTGTGCTTTAACCAGCAACACATTTTCAACTGTAAGACAGGAATGCAGAGCTATCTATTTGGAAAGCCAATGAGGTAAACAACTTTTTTTAAAAGCTGGAACAGGATTTACATGTACTTGTAAAAGCAAGGACTGATTAGAGATAGTCAATATGGCTTCATGCGGAGGAAACCATGTCTCATTAATTTGATTGAGTTTTTTGAAGAAGTGATGAAAAGATTGACGAAGGCAAAGCTATGGATGTTGTCTACATGGGCTTCAGTAAGGCATTCAACAGATTCAAAATAGTATACTGGTTAATAAAATTGAAAAGTGTGGAGCTGGAAAAGTACTGCAGGTCAGGCAGCATCCAAGGAGCAGAAGAATCGACGTTTTGGACATAAGACCCTTCATCGGGAATGGGGTGGGGAGGGGAACAGAGGTGCTGAGAGATAAATAGGAAGGGGGGGGTTTGCGGAGGTAGGTAGTTGGGAAGGCAATAGGCAGGTGGGGTGTTGGTGGTGATAGATTGGAGCGAAGGGTGGAGCTGATAGGTGGGAAGGAAGATGGACAGGTGGGATAGTTCATGGGGGCAGGGCTGAGTTGGAGGGCTGGATCTGGGATGAAATGGGGGAGAGGAGATGAGGAAACTGGCAAAAACAACATTGATGGTTTGGGAGATAATGGTTTGGTGATGTGAAGTGAGGTCATAGTCAAGGGGGTTGTCGGAGGAGCTGTCCATGAGTTGGTGCATGGCTTCAACGGTGTAGAGGTTTGTGTACCAAACTACCACTGCACCACATTTGCCACTGGTTTGATGGTGAGGTCGGGGCTAGAGCGGAAGACTCCTCTACATTGGGCAGGACGCCAACTCTTGGAACATTATAGGGAGCATCTCTGGGACATGCACCAAACAACCCCACTGCCCTGTGGTCAACCAATTCAACTCCCCTTCCCACTCCACCAAGGACATGCAAGTTTTAGGCATCCTCCACAGCTAAATCCTATCCTCTCGATGCCTGAAGGAAGAACATCTCATCTTCCGCCTTGGGACCCTCTAACCACATGGCATCAACATCAATTTCATGGTTTCCTCATCTCCCCTCTCCCCACTTCATCCCAGATCCAACCCTTCAACTTGGCACCACCCTCTTGAACTGTCCTACTTGTCGAATTTCCTTCCCACCTATCTGTTCCACCCTCCACTCCAACCTATCACCATCATCCCCACTTATATCTACCTATCGCCTTCCCAGCTACCTACCCCCACCACAGCCTCAGACCCCCTCCCCGACTTAGTTCTCAGCCTCCCTCCCCCCATATTTGTGATGAAGAGCTTATGACCAAAACATTGATTCTCCTGCTGCTCTGATGCTGCCTGAACTGCTGTGCTTTTTCAGCGCCACATTTTTCGACTCTCATCTCCAGCATCTGCAGTCCTCACTTTCTTTTGGTTAACAAAGTTGAATAACATGGAATATGGAGAGAACTAGCCATTTGGATTCAAAATTGGCTAGAAGGTAAGAGACAGAGGTTGATGGTGGAGGGTTGGTTTTTGAACTGGAGGCCTGTATGCCGCAGGGATCGGAGCTGGGTTCAGTGCATTTTCTCACTTATATAAATGAATTGGATGTGAATATAGGAGGTTATAGTCAGTACATTTGCAGATAACACCAAAATTGGTTGTGTAGTGGATAGCAAAGTAGGGACTTTGATTAGGTGGGTCAATAGGCCAAGGAGTGGCAGATGGAATTTCATTTAGATAAATATGAGATGCTACATTTTGATAGGGCAAATCAGGGCAGGACTTAATGGTAAGGTCATGGGGACCGTTGCTAAACAAAGAGACCTTGGAGTGCAGTTTCATAATATCTTGAGAGGGGAGACCCAGATTAAGAAGGTAGTGAAGAAGGCGTTTGGTATGCTTGTCATGATTGGTCAGTGTGTTGAGTATAAGAGTTGAGAGGTCATATTGCTGCTGTACAGGACATTGGTTAGACCACTTTGGGAATACTGTATTCAATTCTGCTATCCTTGCTATAGGGCAGATATTCTGAAACATGAAATGGTTCAGAAAATATTTCCGAGCATTTTGCCAGGGTTGGATGGTTTGAGCTATAGAGAGAGGCTGAATAGGCTGAGGCTATTTTCCCTGGAGATTTGGAGGCTGAAGGGTAATCTTAGGTTTATAAAATCATGAGGGGCAAGGATAGGTTGAATAGTCAAGATCTTTTCCCCAGGTAGGGCAGTCCAAAACTAAAGGGCATAAGTCTAAGCTGAGAGGAGAAAGATTTAAAAGGGACCTAAGGGGCAACTTTTTCATGCAGAGTGTAAGGAATAAGCTGCCAGAGGAAGTGGTGGAGGCTGTTATAATTATCGCATTTAAAAAGCGTCTGGATGTGCTAAGAGAAGGGTTTAGAGGGTTATGGGCCAACTGTTGGCGTCAGGATGAAGGGCTTATGTCTGAAATGTCGATTCTCCTGCTCCTTGGATGCTGCCTGACCTGCTGTGTTTTTTCGGCACCACACTCTCAACTCTGATCTCCAGCATCTGTATTCCTCACTTTCTCCCTGTGTTCACCTATCCCTGCCTCAACACCACCCCCTCCCCACCCCTTTATTTGCAGCTCCCCGTCCACCCATGCCCAGTCCTGAAGAAGGGTTATGCTCGAAACATTGACTTCTCCACCTCCTGATGCTGCCTGACCTGCTGTGTTCTTCCAGCTTCCTGCTTGTCTATATTAAATGGCAGAACAGAGTCAACAGATTGAATAGCTTACTGCAGATTCTGTAAGGGCAATTATGAGGCCATGATGATAAAGTTATCCAACATGAACTGGAAAGTTAGGGGACAGGTAAGTTGATAGCAAGTTGACAGACATTTAAGGACTTATTTCGAATACTCAGAAAACATACAATCTACTGAGAAAGAAAAACACAAAGGGAAGGATATAACATCCCTGCTAATGATGGAAATGCAATACCTAAAGCAAATAATTTCACAACGATGAGTACCAAATCAGAAGATTGAACAGAATATAAAGCACAGCAAAGAATGATTAAGATTAATCTGGAGGGAGAAAATAAGGTTATGAAAGAAAAGCAGCTAATAATAGAAAAATATAGTAAGCTTGTCTACAGCTATTCAAAGAGGAAAAAAAGGTAAGTGAAGTGAGTAATGTTGATCTAGGGCTTGAATTTAGGGAATTAATATTGAAACATACAGAAATGGCAGATTAACAAGAGATGTTTTGCATCTGACATTTTAGAGGACACGAACAGTAACTCATAAATAATTGTGAATGAGGTGGTGAAAGAAAGGGAGAAATTTAAAATAATTCTGTTCACCCAGGAAAAGAATCTGAGAATATCATTAGATCTAAAAGATGACATGTCCTAGGTCTAAAAAGAAATGCATTGGTTTAAATTTTGTAAAATTCACTGGATTTTGGGAACATTCACAGATTACCCCTCTAATCAAAAGAGTTTGGAGGTAGTTCATTGTAAAGCAGGCAATGATGGACAAGTTAATAAAAGGACAATAACAAAACTGCTGAACTCTTTTATTAAGGAAGATGTAACAGCATATTTAGATTGTCTCAATGCAATCTAGTTTTATGAAAAGGAAATAATTTTTGACTAATTTTAGAGAGTTATTTGAGGAAGTATAAATCAATATTGATAAAGGTGAACCTGTAGATGCACTAACCTGAATTTTCTGAAGTTTTTTGTCAAGCTGCCATTTTGCTGCAAAATATGTGAGGTATTGGTGTACCGGGTAACATAGTAGCATGGAAAGAAGATTTTATGTAAATGATTTGGTTACGAATATCAGAAGTATAGTTAGTAAGTTTGCAGATGACACCAAAATTGGAAGTGTAGTGGGCAGCAAAGAAGGTTACCTCAGAGTACAATGGGATCTTGATCAGATAGGCTAATGGGCTGAAGAGTGGAGTTTAATTTAGATAAATGCGAGGTGCTGCATTTGAGAAAAGCAAATCAGAGTAGGACTTATACACTTAATAGTAAGGTCCTAGGGAGTATTGCTGAACAAAGAGACCTTGGAGTGCAGGTTCATTGTTCCTTGAAAGTAGAGTCACAGGCAGATAGGATAGTGAAGAAGGCGTTTGGTATGCTTTCCTTTATTGGTCAGTGCATTGAGTACAGGAGTTGGGAGGTCACGTTGCAGCTGTACAAGACATTGGTTAGGCCACTTTTGGAAGATTGCGTGCAATTCTGGTCTCCTTCCTATCGGAAAGATGTTGAGAAACTTGAAAGGGTTCAGAAAAGGTTCACAAGGATGTTGCCAGGGTTGGAAGACCGGAGCTGCAGGGCAAGGCTGGAGAGGCTGAATACGCTGGGGCTATTTTCTGTGGAATGTTGGAGGCTGAGGGGTGACCTTATAGAGGTTTATAAAATCATGAGGGGCATGGATAGGATAAATAGACAAGGCCTTTTCCCTAGGACAGTGGAGTCCAGAACTAGAGGGTATAGGCTTAGGGTGAGATGGGAAAGATATAAAAGGGACCTTAGGGGCCATGTTTTCACACAGAGGGTGATGCATATATTGAATGAGCTGTCAGAAGAAGTGGTGGAGGCTGGTACAATTACAGCGTTTAAAAGGCATCTGGATGGTTGTATGAATAGGAAGGATTTAGAGGGATATGGGCCAAGTGCTGGCAAATGGGACTAGATTAGGTTAGGATAACTGGTTGACATGGACAAGTTGGACCGAAGGGTTTTGTTTCCATACTGCACATCTTTATGACTCTATGACTCTAGCTAGCTAACTCGAAAACAGATTAAACATTTTTAGAACTGTGATGAGAAGTAATCAAGTCCCACTATTGCAGCAGTTGCAGCTTCACTATAAATGTGTTGATTCCCTCATCAAAATGGCAATCAATCCCTTTCTGCATATACTACCTTCCAGAATAAAAGAGACTTTCATAATGCTTCATTAATGAACTCAAAGTAATCTGTTCATTATAACACAAGACTATTCTTAAAATAAGTAACAAGCTCTCATTAATATCTAAGAAGTAATCTGGAATTAGAAATATATCTCATCAATCCCAAACACAGACATGCTCGTGCAACACCAAAGATGATGACAGATTCTTAAGAAACCATGTTTTTTAAGGCTGCAGCTGGAATATCATGAACAGTTTTAGACACCCTACCCAAAAGAAGATATACTGGCATTGGAGGTAATCGAAAGAGGGTCATGAGGTTGATGCCGGGTTTGGAAGAGCTCTTTTATGAGGAAAGACTCAGTAGGTCAGGTCTGTATTCAATGGAATTTAGAAGAATGAACAGTGACTCTCTTAACCATACAAGATTTTTAAGGTAGATGCAGAAAGGTTGTTTTCCTTCTGGGAGAGTCTAGGACCAAACAGCATAATCTCAAGGTCACAAACTTAAGACACAGATGCGGAGGAACTTACTCTGTTAGAAGTAAAGGACTTCAAGATTAGGTCATTAAATGTATTCAAGGCTGAGATGGACAGATTTTTAATCAGTAAGGGAGTCAAGGGTTATGGGGTAAATGTAGGAAAGTGGAATTGAGTGTTATCACATCAACCATGATCTCAGTGAAGAGCAGAGCATCTTGATGGGCTGAATGGCCTATTTCTGCTCCTCCATCTTATGATTTTATAAAAGAAAAAGGGCAAAAATACCCCACTATGTTGACCGAGGATCTCAAAATAAAGAATGGAATTCAATGATTTCCTATGGTCCACCAAATGTCTTTGAGTCAGTGCTTTACAGCACAGAAAGAGGCCCTTTGGCCCATCATGTCCATGCCAGTTATCAAGTATCCATCTATCCGATCTCACTTAGCTCATAGCCTTCTTTGCTCTGGTGTTTCAAGTGTTCACCTAAATATTTCTTAAATGTCTTGAGGGTTCTGGCCTCTACTATCTTTTTAGCCAATGAGTTCCAGATACCCACAATCCTCTCAGTGAAAAGGTTTTATTCAAATCTCCTCTCACCTTCCTTTTATTTACCTTAACACCGTATCTCCTGGTTATTAATCCCTAAAGTAAGGGGACAAGAATTTTCCTATCGACTCTGTCCATTGCCCTCAGAACTTTATATACCTCAGTCAGAGGCCCCTTCAGCCTGCTCTGCTTTAAAGAAAATAACCAGGTCTGTCAGGCCTTTCTTCGTAGCTCTACCCCAGGCAACATCCTGGTAAATCTCCTCTACATTCTCTCCAGTGCAATCACATCCTTCCAATAGTGTCGTGACCAGAACTGCACATCCAAGTAACATTATGTCCAGCTACATTATAATCTCCTTGCCCTTGTATTCAGTGCCTTGAATAACAAAAGCAAGTATCCCATATGCCTTCTGAACGAACTTATCTACCTGTCCTACAGCCTTCAAGCATTTATGGACATAGACACAAAGGTCCCTTTGATCTCCACTCTGATTGAGAAAAAGCTTACACTACATGATAGCTCCCCACTGTTATTGAAAGCATTTATGCTCTCCTCCCACCCCCAACCTCCTTTAACCATTATAGTTTCTCAAATCTGTCGTCCCCACCCTCACCTCCCCAAATCAGGCAGGCCCTGCTAATAGTTTGGACATGCCTTCAGTCCAAAATTCCATAACCTAATTTCTTCATGAATTGCCTGTCGGGCCAGCTGTAGCCAATACTTCACATTGCCAATTCTGTAGTCCCCAAAAAACATGATCAGATTGGCTGGCAGCTCCCAAGGCTGGACTACTTACCCAATTAACATCCTGCCAAGACAAAATTGGCTGCAGATAGCCTGCTTCATTGTGGTCAGGCTGCCAAACAATGTGATTGCTCATGGGTTGGGGAATGTAGCACTGTATAAATCTATATTCATAAGTTCCATATGCTTTTGCTGAGATCAGTCATAAGCTGATTCTTGTGTCTCCAAGATATTTTCTTCAATTTTGTGCAATGTAATTGTTTTGATTTACATTTAATACTTGCAGGAAATGAGATGCAAAAGATACTTATATAAAAACAAGATGATAAACATAACGCACACCAAACATAGTATTGGGATATAAAATGATAATTGTATCATGTTGCTGACAGTCAGATTAACATTTTATACAAATGAATGATTCATCTTTATGATGCTATACAATATTTCTGGAATATCAATGCTTTCCCCTTGGCACAACCATGGAACCTGGCAGTAATGACAAAGATGGCCTAGAGCCTGACAGTTTAAGGATGAGGACTCACTCAACCATCTGTAGGCTGAATGAAGCTCCCTCTCCACAGACAGGATGTGGAGTGTGAGGTTTCTGCAACATTGTGGAAAACTCTGGAATCTGAAATCACTGTGAGGGGGCCTTGGGAATCTAGGGTAGAAAAGAAGAAAATGTGCAGAATTAGTTTAAAAGGATAATAACAAATTTTAGTTAATTGAAAACTTCTGAAAATTATTTCATCAACAGAGTTGCTTCTCTCCACAGAAATCATTGTTGTGTCAATGGGTGTCTTGCTATTCTTCGATCAAATTGTTAAAAGTCACCTCAAGCTTTTGGCATCATGACACCTTTCATCATTTACTTCTTCCCGCTCTCCAACCTCCTACAGTCCTGCGCTTTCCCCCATCTCCAAACTTTACTTTTGCTTCTTCAAAAAGGATTACATTCCCACCTTTCCTTTATTCTGTTGGAAGGCCATCAAACTGAAAGATAAACTGTGTTTTAGTCTTCATGATTTCTCTCTGACCTACTGCACATTTCCTGCATTTGCCATTTATTGGCATCATAGCTTTAGCATTACATCAACATTATTTCTGGAATGCTGGTCTCTTGGCTTACAAAAGAGGGGTTGAGAAGTTATCCTGTAGCTACACAAATCCCTGGTTAGTTCATACCTAGAGTATAGTGCTCAGTTCTGAACCTGATACCTTATTTAATGGTTATGATGGGGCGAAATGATCTAATATACCAGACTAATACTTGACTCCAAAAGCTATGTTGCAAGGCTAGGATACACAAACAAACCCGAGGCAGCATCTGTGGCCAAGAAAGAGTTAATGGCAGGCCACATGGATATCTGAATTCCACCATCAGATTCAAAAGACTTAAAAACTTATTCTGTACACGCATGTGATTGTCCCCAGTTTGGTTAATTATAGTCAGGGGAATGATGATGGGTGGAGGGCCAATGGCAGCAGAGGGATACTATGTCAGATAATGAGAATGTAGGCATTTTCTGACCAATGTTTTGAAATGTAAGATAGAAAATGGTCTTTATGCAAACGTCAAGAGAAACCTGAAACATGAACTCTGTCTTTAGGTGCAGCCAGCTATAAGTATTCAAATGTCTATCATACCTTGCTTTTGTGATGCAAATAAGGGTTGTATTCTATGGAATTTGGATAGTTAAGGCAGTATTTTATGTTTTTTTTTCAGATATTAAGGGTCCTCATAGGGTCATTAGAACTATGTCCGCTGATGGCAAGTCTACAATGAAGTGACCATAAGTCATAGGAGGAAAAGTAGGCTATTTGGCCCTTGAGTCTGCTCCACTATTCACTATGATCAAGGTGGATCTGATGTCCTGCCTTTTATTCATAACCCATAACACTTGATTCCCTTATTGATTAAGTCAAGCTTGAATATATTTATTGACCCAACCTTGACAGCCCTGTAAATCAAGAATTCCACAGATTCACTAAGCTATTTTTAAGTTTATCCAATTTACTTTCGACTCAAGTTTCTCACTCTCAGAATGGATGTTAAATGACCGGTGTTTCCATTCTTTTACTCTGAGCTCATTTATTAAACCAGCCTCATTACACATTCCCAGATCCAGAATAGCCTGATCCCTGGTTGGATCCAGAGTATATTATACTAGGAAACTATCCCAAGCATGCACTATGGAATTTTTCTTGTGGCTACTTCTGCTAATTTGATTTTCCCAATCTCCATGAAGATTGAAGTCACCTATAATTGGGAAGATGTAATGCAGAGTGGGTACTGTTTTGCAGAACACCTGCATTCTGTCTGCATAAAATGACCCTGAGCTTCCTGTGCCTGCCATTTCAGTAGGCCACCAACAAAGTACTGCATGGGCGCCTGATTAATAAGGTGAGATCACATGGGATCCAGGGAAATGTAGCCAATTCAATACAAATTTGACTTGATGATAGGAATCATAAAGTATTGGTAAAGTGTTGATTTTCAGGCTGGAGGCCTGTGACCAACACAAGGATTGGCATTGTCCATGAATTTCATAAGTGAGAGGATGAGAATATATGAGGTGTGGTTTATAAGTTTGCAGATGACACCAAAATGTGTGGTGTAGTGGATAATGAAGAAAATAGTCTAAGCATACAATGGGATCAGATAAATGCAAGGTATTGCATTTTGATGAACCAGGGCAGGCTTTACACAGTTAATGGTAGGGCCCTGGGGATTGTTGTTGAACAGAGCTACCTAGGTGTGCAGGTACATAATTCCTTGAAAGTGGCGTCAAAATGAGATAGGGTGATGAAGAAAATGTATGACACGTGCCTTCATCAGTTAGAGCATTGAGTACAGGAGTTATGCTGCAATTGTTCAAGACATTGACAAGGTCACATTTTGAGTACTGTGTACAATTCTGATTGCCCTGATAAAGGAAGGGAGTTATTAAACTGGAAAGGATGCAAAAACAATTTCCAAGGATGTCACCAAGGCTGGAAAGTTTGAGTTATAAGGCAAGGTTGGGTAGGCTGGGATTGTTTTCCCTGGAGGATAGGAGGCTAACAAGTGATCTTGTCGAGATACATAAGATCATGAGGGGGCATACGTAGGTGAATAGCCAGTCTTTTCCCCAGAGTAAGGGAATCCAAAAGTAGACAGCATAAGTTTGAGGTGAAATGGGAAAGATTTAAAAAGGATTTGAGGTGCAACTTTTTCTCACAGAGTGGTGCATATATGGAACAAGCTGCCAGTGGAGTGACAGAGGTGGAGCAATTACAACATTTAAAAGACATTTGGACAGGGACATGGATGGGAAAGATTCAATGAGGTATGGGTTCATTCAGTTGAGGAAACTGTTTGGCATGAATAAGTTGAGCTGAGGGTCCTCTTTTCTATGCTGTACTACTCTATGAATCTGTGACTCTATCTCTTCCTCAGCCTTGGCGCAGTGCACCAGTGAAGCTCCATGCAAACTGGAAGATCAGCGTCTCATTTTCCACTTGGGGTCTCAATATTGAGTTCAATAATATTAAGACCTGAGCTCCTTCTCCCATGTCCTTAACACAGACCCCACACACGAGGCCTTGTCAATACATGGACTGCTACCACAACCAACGCATTGTCCGACACTAATGGTCCACATTAGCAGCTATTGATTCTTCCAAGCTGAGCTTTATCCACTCCTTTGTTTGTCCAACTGTTTATTTCTCTCTCTCTCATCTCCACGTATCGTTTACTCCTAACCCGTCTCCCCACCTCATCTTCAGCATATATACCAATCTTTTCTGAGGGAAAATCAGTTCTGAAGGAAAGTCACAACCGGAAATGTTATTTCTCTCCACAAATGCTGCCTCAACTGCTGAGTTTTTCTTGGCAATTTCTGTGTTTGTTTCTGACTTCCAGCATCTGCAGTTTTTTTTTATAATTAATGTACTGCTGCTTTTAGATATCCTCATTATGTCCTGATTTATTCTCTGTCCTACAATATTGCCACTGATAGGAAACCAAAAGAATTGCCAATGCTGGAAGTCAGAAACAAAAACAGAAATTGCTGGAAAATCTTAGCACGATGGGAAGCATGGGTGAAAATAAATCAGTGTTAACATTTCAGGCCCAGTGACCCTTCTTCAGCTACTGATAGGAGCCCCATTGACAGCTCCCGTATGTGTTTATTTCCCCTTATTTCTTACAAGAGTATGTAGATGCTTGGAGGAGTAGTCTGGTACGAAATTTTGAAGCAAACCTTCCAGGAATAAAATTAGGAAATACTTCTGCACCCAAAGGGCGGGAGGCGTTTGGAACTCTCTTTGGTAGATGCCAGTTAATAGTGGATTAGTTGTTAATTCTAACTCTGAGAGGTACGAAAGGTATTGAAGAATGTGGGATAAAATTTGTATCTGGTATTGGGCCATTTTGTTCTCATTGAATGGCAGACAGTCTTGATAGGCCAATTGCTGTTCCAATGTTTTCGTTATTTCCGTCAAGCAATACAGTTTAACATAATTTCATTACAAGTTGGGTAGGCAAGGACATTTTCAATAAAGGTCAAAACCCAGTACTTACAGATTGTATTTACAGTAAATAATCTGTTTTGTATGCAAATTTGCCTCTATTATCTCAAAGACCTGCAAATTGTACGCAGTGTTTATTTTTGCTGAACATTTCATTATGTAACTCGCATTAAGTGAGCACATTGGTGTCACGAACTGAAATTGTCTCTCTTGAATATAGGTATATCAGTTCAGAAGCAGCCTGTCTTATGATTTCATTACAGAGTGCAGTGATTAGAACAATTTCTGAGCTACACTGACCAGGAAGACTTAAATTCTGATTCCGGGTCTCTGCAGAGTTAGTCAAGTTCAGTCAGAGTGACAGTAAAGGTCATACAGACTTAAAACCAAAAGGACTGACAGGAAAATGACAGTAGGTAGTATCCTCTGGAGGTCTGAGCAATGTGGGCTATGGTGAGATTGGTGAAAGAATCAGACAGGAAGTCCTTTGTAGCCGATCTCAGTGCTAGGAGCATCTTCCTACATCTTTAATGTTTTTGACAATTGACAAGGCAAGTTTACTGTAAGACAGCAGCAAGTTACCAGTTAAAGAGTATTATCACTTGTTAAATGCCTTCATAGCAACCCAACACACTGCATTAATATTCAGCTTTCTTTCTAAGCAAACATGCCAACTAAACTAGATATCAACATGGAAGTCAGAGTGGATACCTGGTCAATTATTTTCGCAGATGGCTCTGTATTACCTCCATATTGCATATGACCAAACCCTATCTCAACACACCAGCCACATGAACCCCTTGTACATGAATATTGGTGTCTAGCATTTTCCAATCTCTTGCAACCATCATGACACCTCTCCAAAACACTGTAGTCCTTTTAGGAGCTACAGACACCAACTAGCATTCAGAGATTGCCACAGGGACAACTTGCACACACAGAAGGGCACTTAGCTAAAGATTGGAGCAGATGGCATCTCAGGGCGGCTCATCTGCTCTCATGGCATTCACTCACTTATCACCAGCCTGCCTATTTGCAGCATCCGTGCCTCGCAATGCCAGGTCATGCCATGCCTGTTCACGTATTGGCACTTCAGAAGCCGAAAGGCTATCGGTGCTGCTGTATGGAGTGCTTTTTCACACAGACACACAGACAAGCTGCGTGGCATATTCCTCAATAAGGATCTTTGCAGAGGAGTCGGGGAGCAAGTTGGCATATGGCAGACCGAGACATCAATCTAACAAACACTTACAGCTTATGCCAGCTGGCTGAGAGGCAAACACACTGCACATTTATTCAACCAAGTGGCCAAGTTAGAAACTGTTGGGGCACATCCTCAGTTCACTAAGGGATTGGGGGAAGATGAACAGAAAGAAAAGGGTGAACTAATAGGGGGTTCTGTACTATCAGTCACAGACAGAGTGCACAGGGTCCAGGGGCTTGGTTATGGTTAGTCACCAGCTTTGAACATTAATGTTCAGGGGATCTGTCTGACTATGGTCTTGGGAGTGGGCAACTCAATCTTATTGGACCAGCACAAACATCCTGGGGAATTGTATATCATCTGTTGGGGAGCAACAAACTCAGGGGTCTGGACACTTATGTCAGCTTGTTAACATAAGCGAGACATCTGGGCAAATGCAGAGCAAGGATTCTCTATGTCAATTGTTGAGGAAGGTTGAAGGAAAGCCTGCAGAGACAGCAGCAAAGGTGGCTTGTCAAGGTTTTGGGAAGAGACAGAGGCACTGGCAAAGAAGGAGTCAAGGATGGTGGCAGGGGGACCTCAAGACAAATGGGGCACATGCAGTACAGCATTGGAAGGCATGGTATGCTGCAGGAAGGAGAGTTCCTGACAGTGACCACCACCAAACTGCCACAAAGGAGCAGGATGAACATTATTAAGCTGCAATTCCAATGTTTAGGGGACAAGAAAGACATTTGGTGGATCTCATGATAGTGGTGGTTGGCAATTTATTACCAGCTTTGAGAAAAAGTAAAATTATCTTGTGACCAGATAATCCAGGGGCTGACAGCATTTAATTCAAGTTGTGTTCCCTGCCATTTTTCCCTCGACCACTATGCCCTCCATCATAAGGTCAGAAGTGGGAATGTTCACGGACAACTGCACAGTTGCACCACCTTAAGATACTAAAGCAGTCTATATCCAAATATAACAAGGCCTGGACAATACCCAGCTTTGTGCTAAAAAGTGCCAGGCATAGACCTTTCTCCCTGGAATTCACTACCCCAGTAAAATTAAAGTGTGTGTTATAGGAGGTAATGGATGGGTATGGATTAGGGATTGGCTAAAATAAAACCGAGCTTAGGAATAAATAAGTTATTCTCTGTTCGGCAGGTGGTAACTGTGTTCCATAAGGATCCATTTTTGGGCCTCAGCTGTTCACACTATATATCAATATTTTGGCTGTGGGGACCAAACATGATATTTCCAAATTTGCAGATGATAAAAAAGTAAGTAATAATATATGTAGTGAGGAAGGTGTAAAACATTTTCAGGATGATTTAGAGAGGTTTTGTGATTGAAAAAGAACATGGCAGATGGAATATAATGTGAAAAAAAATGAGATTATCTACTTTGGTAGCAAGAGCAGATATGCACAGTATTTCTTAAATAATGAGAAGTTGGAAAGTTTAGGTAATAAATGGGTGGCATTGTCAGTAAGTCATTGAAGCTAACATGCAGGTGCAGCAAGCTATTAGGAGTTTTGATGATAGGAGCGTTGAAGTCTTGCTTCACATACATAAAAAATGAGAGGTGACCTCATTGTAACCTATAAAATACTGGAAAGGATAGACAGGGTAGATGCAAGTAAGATGCCTCCCTTGACTGAGGAATGTTGAGAAGCGGAGCACTTGCTGAGATAGTCACAGGTGAGGTGCCGGAAGACTGGAGGTTGGCAAACATGGTGCCAAGGTTTAAGAATGGTGGTAAGGCTAAGCCAGGGAACTATAGACTAGTGAGCCTGACATTGGTGGTGGGCAAGTTGTTGGAGGGAATCCTTAGGGACAGGATGTACATGTATTTTGAAAGGCAAGGACTGATTAGGGGTAGTCAACATGGCTTTGTGCATGGGAAATCATGTTTCACAAACTTGATTGAGTTTTTTGCAGAAGTCATGCAGAGGGTGGTACATATATGGAATAAGCTGCCAGAGGATGTGGTGGAGGCTGGTACAATTGCAACATTTAAGAGGCATTTGGATGGGTATATGAATAGGAAGGGTTTGGAGGGATATGTGCCGGGTACTGGCAGGTGGGACTAGATTGGATTGGGATATCTGGTCGGCATGGATGGGTTGGACCAAAGAGTCTGTTTCCGTACTGTACATCTCTATGACTCTAACTGTTGAAGCTCAGTCTTTGAATATATTTAAAGTAGAGGTTGATACATTTTTCATTATCAATAGTGTGAATGGTTACAGGGATAATGTGGGTAAAAGACATTGAAATGTTCAAGCAACCATGACTATATCGAATGGGGGATTAGGCTCAATGAGTTGAATGTTCCTATGCTCCTAAGAGTGAATTTGCCAAAACTAAGATGGTTTTTTTGGGCCACATTTTGGGACAAATTCAAGTAGCACCTGGAGAGTCAAAAATAAGAACTATCTTGAAATTTCTTATACTGGCTCCTTTAGCAACTTTATTAAAATAAGCAAGAAATTTGAATGGGCAAAAAAATGCCAAAGTGCTTATGACAATGTGAAAACTATATTGATTACTACACGCATGTTAGTAACACCAAACTATTCTAAGCCATTTAGACTGACTGTTGGTGTTAGCTGTACCAGTATTGGTGCTGTTTTATGACAGGAGAACTGGCCAGATATTCAGTTAATGATGAATATGGTATGTTATGGAAAGAATATGGTAGATAATTCCCAAAGCAGACTGTACAAGTCATTTAGCAGAATGCCTCATTGCCTACATTTATAAGCAAGCACCAGATATGACTTGACTGTTGATGAGAAAGATCCTTCCTTTCAGATTCTTCACACACTGACTGTCACCTGTTCTCCATGTTGCCTTTGCATTAGTTGAGGTGGGGAAGAAAGTGTTATCTACCATGTTATACCCCTCAACAGGAGCACACGGGAAAACAAGTCTTGTTATTCCCAAGAACATCACAAACATCAAATATTTGTAAAAATACACAAAATTTCCCAGTTTACCTGACTTCCAGACCCAGTTTGACAGAAAGCATGGACCAACTTTCTGTACTTAACGAGAATTACTTTTTATTATAAGTAAACAGATTTTAGTGACAGATCAATGATTATGAACGGTTAGCATATAACTCCACTAGTTAATACTCTAATCTCCTTATAATCTACCCCTTACATCTACATAGACACTAATTAGAAACAAAAACCCATGTGGAATGGTTGTGGGCCGAGGGAAAACTGGGGAAAGCACTTCAGTAGTCTCTATTCATCAGCCCTTGTGAGATGGTTCTTAAGCTGATCAGAATATTGCTCCTTGATCTTCCTTCATGAGATACTTTCACTGATTTGCAAGAGACACAGAGTGGCTGGTTTGCACTAATGAAAGGTTTTAGATTTGTTAATTGAAAGTCACCGCTCAGAACGACTGCCAAGGGAAGGATAATTGGTTTTGTTCAGACTTAAAGTGGCTTTTAGCGCAGAGAGCAGAGATAGCTCCCCAGCTGGTAGAGATCTGAAGGCTTCTCACTGCCCTGTACATCGCTCCAAGCTGTTCAACTACAGGAGAACCAATTACATAAATGTTGACACTCAGAAGGCCTTTTCCATCAATAATTGGTTGCTAGTCCATAGATCAACCAGCAACTTCTTGCCAGTTAAATCTCCATTTGTATACACCCCTCAGCTCCAGCTCATCTGCAAACTACAGTTAAATTACTGCCCGAAAAAGCAAATGTACAAATGCTGCTTATAATAGATGTCAGGTTATTGCTTTTGCAAACTGTGGTAATCCTTAAATAATCATTGGTTTTAAACAGTTCTTTACCCACATCTCAGCCAGCAATTAAAAGTACAAAAAATAATGCAAGGATGTGTTCTTTCCAACCTCCTTTGCAAAGAAAGTTAAGACGGGGCTGTTATCATTTTTATGGAGGTTCATTCCAAACAGTTTTGTGATCCAGGATTTGGTACTCCATCAGCTGTTCTCCCATGAAGAGAAACAGTAACCGTAGCTAGAGGTTACTCAGTGACTGATGCTCCGAGTATGAAATGCAGACACATTTCAATGTCCAGGATAACCTGTTGAACTAAAGTTTGAGGTACCATCACACAGATACAATAGGAAAGGGATGTATGCGGGCTTTTAGCCTTAGCACACCAAGCAGCTAGAAATTGCAGAATCCATCCGACTGTGTCTCTTATAAAGAATGTACACAGTGAAAATCAAGAGTACTGCATCTGTGTTGAGGAACATCAGAGTGGAGCAAAGAGAAAACTACTCTTCTTGCTCATTTGGCCATTTTCAGTTTTATGTATTTTGCCCTGAGGTTGTTTGCCTGACATTAAATAAACATTGCTGCAAATGTGTTGCTGGTTAAAGCACAGCAGGTTAGGCAGCATCCAAGGAATAGGAAATTCGACGTTTCGGGCATAAGCCCTTCATCAGGAATGCTGATGAAGGGCTTATGCCCGAAATGTAGAATTTCCTATTCCTTGGATGCTGCCTAACCTACTGTGCTTTAACCAACAACACATTTGCAGCTGTGATCTCCAGCATCTGCAGACCTCATTTTTTACCCATTAAATAAACATTGTAAACATTAAGACTATTACAATTAAATTGAGACACTTTTGCATGCAATTTCTGGTACAGAGACAAGTTGAATTTTATTGCAAATTCACTACTATTCTAGTTGAAATATTTTGGGATGTATTTTTATGAATTAAAACAATAAAGTCTATTTTTGGAAGGACAAATAATGCAATTGCTTGGATGTCATAAGTACAATAATTAGTTCAAATTTGATTATTTTTTCAGATAATAAGCATCTCTTGCAAATCCTCACCCACCAAGATTACATTGAGCTGTACACATTATTAAAATTGTAATATAAAATGGTAAGTCCAGTGGTGTAGAGGAGCTTATTCTGACCAACCCCCAAACCAATGGTTCTACTAGTTTTGAAGCTTTCCATTCTAAAATTGAAGAAGGCATCTCAGGAAAATGCTGAGGAAACTTTCTGTCCAAGCATCACCATCCCACCCCAACCGCCCTCTGCTTGTGGTTCTTGGCAACTGCCTTGTGCTGCTGCCTTCTAACTTGAGCCTTCACCATCATGATCAGAATAGGAAACACAGAGCTGGCCAAGTAAGAGGCCACTACCCAGAAGGTTGCTGAAATAACTCAATGCAGGCTGGCATCCCATCACCAAGTCACCCTTTATTTACACCTGCATAGTGCAAGACACCCTCAGAGCTAGCTCAGAGCCAGCTCTCAGCATGAACAGCATGTCATGTGTGTGCAGTTGTTTGACACAGTGAGAAACAACAAGTGTGTAAATATTTATTTATGTACCATCCCAGGAAGAAAGGAAACACCCGAGTGCCCTTCAGAGGGCAATGCTGCGAGATCAAACAGTATAGGGGAGGGCAGGGATTAAATCAAAATAGAGTTGGAGGGGGAAATAATACACTCTTCAAAGTTTGGGAGAAGATTTGTAGCTCGGGTGCTCGTTGTTGTGGTTCTGTTCGCCGAGCTGGGAATTTGTATTGCAAACGTTTCGTCCCCTGTCTAGGTGACATCCTCAGTGCTTGGTAGCCTCTTGTGAAGCGCTTCTGTGATGTTTCCTCCGGCATTTATAGTGGCTTGTCTCTGCCGCTTCCGGTTGTCAGTTCTTGCTGTCCACTGCAGTGGCCGGTATATTGCGTCCAGGTCGATGTGTTTGTTGATAGAATCTGTGGATGAGTGCCATGCCTCTAGGAATTCCCTGGCTGTTCTCTGTTTGGCTTGCCCTGTAATAGTCGTGTTGTCCCAAGCAACATGAATTCGACTGGGACAACACGACTATTACAGGGCCAGCCAAACAGAGAACAGCCAGGGAATTCCTAGAGGCATGGCACTCATCCACAGATTCTATCAACAAACACATCGACCTGGACGCAATATACCGGCCACTGCAGTGGACAGCAAGAACTGACACCCGGAAGCGGCAGAGACAAGCCACTATAAATGCTGGAGGAAACATCACAGAAGCGCTTCACAGGAGGCTCCCAAGCACTGAGGATGTCACCTAGAAAGGGGACGAAACATTTGCAACACAAACCCCCAGCTCGGCGAACAGAACCACAACAATAATACACTCTCCCTGAAAATCTCGAGGGTGTTGGTGGACACCATGTGCTCCTTTTCCAGGGACACCCAGGCTCTGACAGACCCACGAAAGATGGGCAGGCAGTCGGCCCTAATGACCCCCTCCACTTCCCGCTGCCTGGACCTGTTTATGGCCAGTTTGGCCAGGCCCAGGAGCAGACCCACGAGGAGGTCCCCTGACCCACCCTCTCCCCTCCGCAGTGTGTGCACAAAGATCAGCAGCGTGCAACTGAAGTGCAAACAAAAACAGAGGGAAAGGTTTTTAAGAAAATCAAAAAAGGAGTACAAGCGATCGCACCCAATATGTACATGGTCCACGGACTCCACAGAACAAGCAGCTGGATTGGGAGTCTGTGAACCACTGCAATCTGCGATTGCAGTGGATCACTGTGTGCAGTACCCTCCACCCCAGATCCCTGAGAGAAAGGGGGAGGGCTATCACGTAGAGAGCCCTCCACTGAGCATCCCCACCGCCTGGTGGTAAATGGGCATGCCAAGGTGTGTCTGGGTGATGGATGTGGGAGAGGAGGTGGGTGGTGTGCAGCAGCAGTCTGTACAGGGCCCGCCATGATACTTCCTTAAAAGGGACAAAACTAAAATTCCGGAGGTGGCTCAGGTTGTGGTGCACAGGTTCCCGGGAGATGTATGGTACCTTGGGGCCAATATGAAATTCCATCCAGGCAGGGGTGAGCGCAGATGAGATTCCACCGCACACCTGAGCATCCTCCAACTGTGACCCACCAACAGATCCGAGCACTCTTTCCTGTTTTTGTTTCTTTTTTCCTTTTTTGTGCTTACCCCCGCACTACCGCCTAACTGTGGTAGTGCTTATTTTACCTCAGCACCCATGTTGTGTTGTACAGGTGTGAGACACAGTGAAAGACAACACGGTGTACGAATCTTTATTCAATGTCCACAACCAGGAAGGAAGGAAACACCCAAGTGGCCAATGGGAAGCAGTGCCCTTCACATCAAAGGGCAATGCTCTGTGATCAAACAGTGAAGGGGAGGGCAGGGATTAAATCAAAATAGAGTTGGAGGGGGAAATGATGCACTCCACTCCCTGCGACGCCCACCTGTCCCTGAAAAACTCCAGAGCGTTGGTGGACACCGCGTGCTCCCTCTCCAGAGACACCCAGGCTCTAACATATCTTTCCTGTTTATTTTTTTTTCCTTTCTTTTCCCCCACACTACTGCCTAACTGCGGTAGTGCTTATTATTTTTATCCCCAGCATCCATGTTGTGTGTGTGCAGGTGTGAGACACAGTGAGAGACACAAGGTGTACAAATCTTTATTCAATTTCCACCACCAGGAAAAGTAGGAAAACACCTGAGTGGCCTGTGACAAGCAGTGGCCTTCACATCAAAGAGGGCAATGCTCTGTGATCAAACAGTGAAGGGGAGGGCAGGGACTAAATTAAAATAGCGTTGGAGTGGGAAATGATGCACTCCACTCCCTGCGGTGCCCACCTCTCCCTGAACAACTCCAGGGTGTTGATGGACACCGCGTCCTCCCTCTCCAGAGACACCCAGGCGCTAACATATCTTTCCTGTTTTTTTTTCATTTTTTTCTCTTTTTTCCTTTTCTTCTTTTTTTTTCTTATTACCCCCACACTACCGTCTAACTGCAGTAGTGCTTATTATTTTTATCCCCAGCACCCATGGTGTATGTGTGCAGGTGTGAGACACAGTGAGAGATACAAGGTGTACAAATCTTTATTCAATTCCCACCACCAGGAAAAGTAGGAAAACACCCAAGTGGCCTGTGACAAGCAGTGCCCTTCACATCAAAGAGGGCAATGCTGTGTGATCAAAACAGTGAAGGGGAGGGCAAGGACTAAATCAAAATAGCGTTGGAGGGGGAAATGATGCACTCCACTCCCTGCAGCGCCCACCTCTCCCTGAACAACTCCAGGGTGTTGGTGGACACTGCGTGCTCCCTCTCCAGAGACACCCAGGCTGTAACATATCTTTCCTGTTTATTTTTTTTTTCCTTTTTTTTCTATTTTTTCTTACACACTGACACTGGTCCAACTCGTGACAGGGAAAACACCCAAGTGGCCAGTGACGAGCAGTGCCCTTCACATCAAAGGACAATGCTGTGTGATCAAAAATCTCGTGTTAATTTTTTTTCTTCTCTTTTTTCCCCACACTACCGCCTAACTGCAGTAGTGCTTATTATTTTTAACCCCAGCACCCATGGTGTGTGTGCGCAGGTGTGAGACACAGTGAGAGACAAGGTGTACAAATCTTTATTCAATTTCCACCACCAGGAAAAGTAGGAAAACACCCGAGTTGCCTGTGACAAGCAGTGCCCTTCACATCAAAGGGCAATGCTGTGTGATCAAAACAGTGAAGGGGAGGGCAAGGACTAAATGAAAATAGAGTTGGAGGGGGAAATGATGCACTCCACTCCCTGCGGCGCCCACCTCTCCCTGAACAACTCCAGGGTGTTGGTGGACACCGCGTGCTCCTTCTCCAAGGACACCCGGGCCCTAACGTAACCGCGGAAGAGGGGCAGGCAGTCGGCCCTAACGACCCTCTCCACGGCACGCTGCCTGGACCTGTTTATGGCCAGTTTGGCCAGGCCCAGCAGCAGACCCACGAGGAGGTCTTCAGACCTGCCCTCCCTCCTCCGCACCGGGTGCCCGAAGATCAGGAGCGTGGGACTGAAGTGCAACCAAAAACAGAGGAGAAGGTTTTTAAGAAAATCAAAAAGGGAGTGCAAACGCCCACACCCAGCATACACATGGTCCACGGACTCCACAGCGCAACAGAACAAGCAGTTGGGCTGAGAGTCCGTGAACCACCGCAATCTGCGGTTGCAGGGGACTGCTGCGTGCAGCACCCTCCACCCCAGATCCCCAAGAGAAAGGGGGAGGACTCCTGCGTAGAGGGTCCTCCACTGGGGATCCCCATCGCCCGGTGGCAAATGGGCACGCCAGGGCGTGTCCGGGCGGTGGATGAGGGAGAAGAGGTGGACGGTGTGCAGCAGCAGTCTGTACAGGGCCCGCCTTTTAACGTCCTTGAACGGGACAAAATTAAAATTACGGAGGCGGCTCAGGTTGTGGGGCACAGGCTCCCGCGGGAAGTACGGGACCTTGGGGCCGATGTGAAATTCTGTCCGGGCAGGGGTGAGCGCGGACGGGATCCCACCGCACACCTGAGCGTCCTCCAACTGGTGCACTACGTCGGGTCCGAGCACCGCCGTTTTAAGTCGTCGGATGCCAGTGGCCACGTACCGGACGTCTACTGCTGCCCTGCTCGCTATGTCTAGCGGCAATGTCCAGCCCAGGCCCCCGGCACCCAGCACGTCCCCAACCCTGGTAACCCTCGCCACCACGGCCCTCCCCTCCGACAGCCACTCGAACCCGCGAGCACGGAGGTGCGGATTCCTGAGCAACGGCTCCCTGACGAAAGCCGCTACTCCTGCCGGAGGGTAGGCGCGACGCGATTCGACCATGTTCCAGACAGTGATCAGGTCCTGATAAAAGACAGGCAGCACCTTGAGGGTGACCTCCAAACCGTCACGATCGACGAACAGGAGCTGCGTGTCGTAGTTGAGGTTTTTTTTTATTTTTTTTTTCCCAGCACCCATGGTGTGTGTGCAGGTGTGAGACACAGTGAGAGACACAAAGTGCACAAATCTTTATTTAATTTCCACCACCAGGAAAAATAGGAAAACACCCGAGTGGCCAGTGACCGGTAGTGCCCTTCCTGTTTAGTTTTTTTTTCTTTTTTTTTCTTCTTTTTTTTAACCCCCACACTACCGCCTAACTGCGGTAGTGCTTATTATTTTTAACCCCAGCACCCATGGTGTGTGTGTGCAGCTGTGAGACACAGTGAGAGACATAAAGTGCACAAATCTTTATTTAATTTCCACCACCAGGAAAAGTAGGAAAACACCCGAGTGGCCTGTGACGAGCAGTGCCCTTCACATCAAAGGGCAATGCTGTGTGATCAAAACAGTGAAGGGGAGGGCAGGGACTAAATCAAAATAGAGTTGGAGGGGGAAATGATGCACTCCACTCCCTGCGGCGCCCACCTCTCCCTGAACAACTCCAGGGTGTTGGTGGACACCGCGTGCTCCTTCTCCAAGGACACCCGGGCCCTAACGTAACCGCGGAAGAGGGGCAGGCAGTCGGCCCTAACGACCCCCTCCACGGCCCGCTGCCTGGACCTGTTTATGGCCAGTTTGGCCAGGCCCAGGAGCAGACCCACGAGGAGGTCTTCAGACCTGCCCTCCCTCCTCCGCACTGGGTGCCCGAAGATCAGGAGCGTGGGACTGAAGTGCAACCAAAAGCAGAGGAGAAGGTTTTTCAGAAAATCAAAAAGGGAGTGCAAACGCCCACACCCAACATACACATGGTCCACGGACTCCACAGCGCCACAGAACAAGCAGTTGGGCTGGGAGTCCGTGAACCACCGCAATCTGCGGTTGCAGGGGACTGCTGCGTGCAGCACCCTCCACCCCAGATCCCCGAGAGAAAGGGGGAGGACTCCTGCGTAGAGAGCCCTCCACTGGGGATCCCCACCGCCCGGTGGCAAATGGGCACGCCAGGGCGTGTCCGGGCGGTGGATGAGGGAGAAGAGGTGGACGGTGTGCAGCAGCAGTCTGTACAGGACCCGCCTTTTAACGTCCTTGAACGGGACAAAACTAAAATTACGGAGGCGGCTCAGGTTGTGGGGCACAGGCTCCCGCGGGAAGTACGGGACCTTGGGGCCGATGTGAAATTCCGTCCGGGCAGGGGTGAGCGCGGACGGGATCCCACCGCACACCTGAGCGTCCTCCAACTGGTGCACTACGTCGGGTCCGAGCACCGCCGTTTTAAGGCGTCGGATGCCGGTGACCACGTACCGGACGTCTACCGCTGCCCTGCTCGCTATGTCTTGCGGCAATGTCCAGCCCAGGCCCCCGGCACCCAGCACGTCCCCGACCCTGGTCACCCTCGCCGCCACGGCCCTCCCCTCCGACAGCCACTCGAACCCGCGAGCACGGAGGTGCGGATTCCTGAGCAACGGCTCCCTGACGACAGCCGCTACTCCTGCCGGAGGGTAGGCGCGACGCGATTCGACCATGTTCCAGACAGTGATCAGGTCCTGGTAAAAGACAGGCAGCACCTTGAGGGCGACCTCCAAACCGTCACGGTCGACGAACAGGAGCTGCGTGTCGTAGTTGAGGTTACGCACCTGGCGGAAAAAATACGTCGCCAGGGCGCACCACCTAGGAGGAGGCTCGACGTAAAGGTATCGCTGCAAGGTCTGAAGGCGGAAGGTCGCGACCTGGGTGCGGACGCACACCAGCGACTGACCGCCCTCCTCAATGGGGAGACTCAGAACCTGCGCAGCGACCCAGTGCATCTTTATGTCCCAGAAGAAGTCGACCAACGTTCTCTGGATGTCAGCGACAAAGCCAGGAGGAGGGACCAAAGTGACCAGCCGGTACCACAGCATGGCGGCCACCAGCTGGTTTATGACCAGCACTCGGCTCCTGTAAGATAGCACTCGGAGCAGTCCTGTCCAGCGGCCTAGGCGAGCCGAGACTTTGGCCTCCAGCTCCTGCCAGTTGGCCGGCCAGGATTCCTCGGTCGGGCTGAGGTAGACCCCCAGGTAGAGGAGATGGGTGGTACTCCAGCTGAACCCCCGGAACTCCTCCGGCAGGGAATCCACCCGCCACGGACCCACCAGTAGCCCGGAACATTTGGCCCAGTTGATCCTGGCGGAAGACGCCGCCGAGTACACGGCCTGGCACTCGCGCATCCTCCCCAGGTCAGCCGGGTCGGTGAAAGTGAGGAGCACGTCGTCGGCGTAGGCCGAGAGGACCACCCCCGCGCCCGCGCCGCGCAGAACCAGCCCCGACAACCTCCTCCGCAAGAGGCGCAGGAAAGGCTCCACGCACAGGGAATACAGCTGGCCGGACGGGGGCAGCCTTGACGCACTCCTCTCCCGAAGCGAAGGGGCGCCGTCAGGGACCCGTTAACTTTAACCAGACACTCTGCGGCGGCGTACAAAAGTCGGATCCGGGCGACGAACTGCGTCCCGAACCCGAATGCCCGCAGAGTCCCGAGCAGGTACTCGTGATCGACCCTGTCGAACGCCTTCTCCTGGTCGAGAGACAGGAAGGCGCTCGGCAGACCAGCCCGTCGACAGAAATGGATCAGGTCCCGGACCAGATGGACGTTGTCTTGTATCCTCCGGCCCGGGACCGTGTAGGACTGGTCCGGGTGAATCATGTGGGCCAGCACGGAAGCCAGGCGAGAAGACAACACCCTGGCGAAGATTTTGTAGTCCGTGCTGAGGAGGGAGACCGGACGCCAGTTCTTCAACGAACGAAGGTCCCCCTTCTTTGGCAGCAGGACGATGACCGCCCTGCGCCAAGAAAGGGGCAGCTCTCCGGCATTTAGACACTCCCCCAGGACCTGTGCGTAGTCGCTCCCCAGGACGTCCCAGAACGCCCTGAAGAACTCCACAGTCAGCCCGTCCAGCCCTGGGGATTTGCCCCTCGAGAGCGCCGGTCAGCTCTTCTAAGGTGACAGGAGCGTCGAGCCTTCCGGCGTCCTCCGGGCTGAGCTGCGGCAGGTCCTCCCACAGAACTCTGCGAGCATCCTCGCTGGACGGATCCGGAGAGAACAGGGCCGTGTAATAGGATCGGACGTGGGCCCTGATACCCTCCGGATCCGAGACGAGGGACCCGTCGTCGGCCAGCAGCACAAGGAGCTGCTGACGGGTGCCGCGCCTTTTTTCCAGCGAGTAGAAGAAGGGGGAACCGCGGTCCAGGTCCTGGAGGAGCTGGAGCCGCGACCTCACGTACGCGCCCCGAGCCCCGACGAGCTGCAGGTCCCGGAGCGCGGCCTTCTTCTCTTCGTACACCCCGCGCAGGGCCGGGTCCGCGTCGGGCTGACCGAGGCGTGACTCCAGGTCGAGCATCTCCCTCTCCAACTCCCCGATCCTGGATTTCCGCCTCTTTGTCGACCCCCTCGCGTACTCCTGACAGAAGACGCGGACGTGAGCCTTGCCCACGTCCCACCATAGCCTCAGGGAGGGGAAGCTTCCCCGCTTCCTTCTCCAGCCGGCCCAGAAACGACGAAACGAGTCCCGGAACCGCTCGTCCTCCAGCAGCAGGTTGTTAAAGTGCCAGTACGCGGAGCCCAACCTGGCGCCGAACGGAAGGAGTTCCGCCCACACCAGGTGATGGTCCGTGCACGACACCTGCCGCGTGGAGGCCTTCGGAAAACAGGAGGCGTACGCCCGCGAAACGTACAGGCGGTCGATTCTGGACGCTCCGACCCCAGGCCTCACGAAGGTGAAGGCGATGGAGTCAGGATGGAGATTCCGCCAGACGTCCACCAGGTCCAAGGACTTGACCAAGTCCCCCAACCTCCTCCCCGACGCCGAACTCGTGCGGGCACCACCGTGGTCCCTGTCCTCGAGGACGCAGTTAAAATCTCCCCCGAGGACGACGCACTGGTTCTCGTCGATGGAAGCGAGATGAGCGGACACTTCTTCGAAGAAGCTCGCTTGCCTCGGCCCGGCCAGGGGAGCGTAGACGTTCACCAAGTGAAGCACCGCGCCCCCCAGCCGAACCGTCAGGTGAAGCAAACGGCCTGGCACTGGCTCCCTGACCCCCAAGATCTCCGGCTGAAAATGCGGGGCCAACAGGATAGCCACCCCGCCAGATCTGCCGGTGAGGTGACTCATGTAGACCCCCCCCTCGCCACTCCAGGAGCCAGGTGGCTTCGTCTCCCGGGGTAGTGTGGGTTTCTTGCAGGAAGCACACCGCATACCTCCCGTCCCGAAGGACCGAGAGGGTCTGGAATCTGCGCTGTGACTCCCTGCTGCCGTTGATGTTGAGGCTGGCTATAGTTGTCTCCATGTCGGAAGTATAGTGCAACCACCACCAGTACACACAGTTAAACTATATACATATTTACTGGGAGGACGAGAGAGGGGCACAGAAGTCCCTCGCCCTCACCAGGAGTGCTCCCAGGAAGTTCCTGACTCGCTTTCGCTCATTGACGTCAAGCCCGGGCGCCTGGCGCGCAGCGTGGGCCGACCAGTAGACTCTTTCGAAGGAGCTCCAGCGGTCGAGCGCCAGTTGGGCTCTATCCCGGCGACTCAGAGTTTCCTCGACAAATTCCCGGAGTTCCTCGAGGGGGATGAGGGGGAGATCGGTGGGGGGCACCTGGGACTCGAAAATGTCGCTGGAGACGGACTCCGCGTCGTCCCCGGTGTCCGCCACCGATCCAGAACCCTCCTCCGGGAGGTCGCCTTCGGTCACCGACCCCTCCCCCACCGAGAGGATGGGGGCTGGTCCGGCACCGCCAACTGGCCTCAAACCTCCAGTGACCCCACCCCCAGGGTCACCTTCCGTATCTTCCTCAGCGCACCCCTTCCCGGAACGCCCCGAGTTCGGGTCGCCGGGCGGCAGAGGCTCGGGGCCCCGCTCCTCTCCCGACACCGGGACGCCCGGCTCCTCGGGGAAAAGGTCCTCCCCCAGGGCCAAGGCCCCCGGAAAAACAGTCTGGGAGGGAGGAGCGAGGATAACACCTTCCTCCCCTCCACCGCTCGACGACCCAGCAGTGAATAAAAGTCTGTCGACTGCACCATGGCCCGTGTTGTTAATAAAATCCTCCCCAGGGGCTGGAGGAGTTATGGCGGTGGAAGGCCCAGCTGTCGCCCCTGGGGGTTTGGGCAGGTCGGGCCATGGTGCAGGACAGTGGGGGGGCACCGTCGGCTCATCCCCTGGAGAGGGGCAGCGCCGCCGGCGCGCTGATGGGATTTCTCCCCCCTCCAAGGGCCAGCGCCTCTTCCCCAGAGAGACAGCGGGGGATTTATGGGTCTTCCCCTCCCCGCCCGCCTTGGTGGTCATGGGGCCCGAGGTCCCTCCCCCCCGCCTTTCCCGGAATACGATTGGCTGGGGGAAGGCAGGGGGCGTGGCCAGGGTGGGGAGGGTCAGCCGTGTCACTTCCTGCCCCGCCCCTGGTATATCAGGTGATGGCGGGCGGGGCAGGGGCCCAGTTCCCTCTCCGGGGCCCAGAGACACGGTCGCTGCAGGAAGTGGAGCAGCGATGGTTCCCCCCAGGTTAGTGCCAGGGGGTGGCTGGGTGGGGCGGGGCTCAGTTTCTGGAGGGGGGGTTGAAGCCCCAGGAGTTTCCTTAACGAGGTGGGGGTCGGTGTTGGGGTCGGGGTCAGTGGGACCGGGATCAGGTACGGGTTCGGGGGTCAGGGTTCCCGCGCCGGGGCGACGCTGGCACGGCCGCAGGGCATTGTCGTGCCGGGGCGGGGCAGGTCGTGGGCTACGTGGAGGGGAAGGGGAAGGGGATGGGGATAGGGTGGTCTCCCCGTGGGCGGGCTTGACGCGTTGCGTCTTCCTGAGCGCCTTCCGTTCGGTCGGACGCTCACCCCCCTCCCTGCCAGAGGCTGAGGCATTGGGAGCCTCTGGCTTAGCCCCCGGTGCCGGGGCTTGTGGTGTTGACTTTGGGGGAGGGGGAGTGGGTGCGGCGGCACCACCCGCAGCCGTTGGTGTGGGCTGGGCAGCCTTCTGGGTGGGGCAGTTCTTTCTAATATGCCCCACCTCGCGGCACAGGTGGCACCGCACGCCGTCCGCCGTCCAGAAGGCGCGGTAGGCCGCGCCCTCGTGGAGGATGGTGAAGGATCCCTCCGTGACCTCCTCCCGGGCCAGGCAAATAAACACCTGGCGTCGGAAGGAGTATACATGGCGGAGGGTGGGGTCCTTAAGACCGAGCAGGAGCGGTTGAACACCTGACCGGATCTCCCCCAAGGTGTTGAGGTGGGGAAGAAGGAGCTCGCTGGCAATGAAGGGCGGGACGTTGGAGATCACGACTCTCTGGGCCGTGACCTCCAAAGGGTCGACTGGCAAATATGTCCCGCCCACAGTGAGCCCCCTCTCCACGGCCAGGTGGACCGCCTGCTCGGTCTTAAGGAAGAAGACGGCCTTCCCGTACATGCGGGCCGCAGCGACGATGGCCAGTGGGCCGACCACACCAGCCATGGCCTTACTGCAGGCCTCGATGGTCATGTTGGGATGGGGATAGGCCTTGACCCCCAGGCGTTTGGTCAGGTGCCTGAAGGGGGATGTGGTTGCGGCCGGGGTTGGGCCAGCCGAGCCCAAGGCAGCGGCTACCCCGGCGTAGGTCCGGCTGGGCCCTGCGACCTTCGGGCTCGCCATACTCCGTCGGCCCCCGGCAGCAGCGGTGGAGGTGGGCCTCTGGCAGTATTAGCGATGAAGTCCTTGGGGAGGTGCCCGAGGCCAGTCACCCGAGGCGAGTCCTAGGCAGCGGTGGTGGAGGCAGGCCTCAGGCAAGTCCTCGGCAGGCCCTCAATTGCAGTGTTGGGGGCAGGCCTGTTGGGGGGGCCCCAAGACAAGTCCCAGGCAGCCCCAAAATTGAGTCCTGGGCAGCAGCGGTGGAGGTGGGCCTCAGGTCGTACCAGTGGTGGAGGTTGTGGGAAGGGGCCTCAGGCAAGTCCCAGGCAGCGGTGGTGGGGGCAGGCCCGTGTGGGGTCTCAGAGACCAGCAGTGGGTGTGGGCCCCAGGTCAGCTGCAACACTGACTTGACCTGGGCAAGGCCCAGGCTGCAGCTCCAAAACTAGGCCCAGGACTCCAAGCTCTCGCCTCCTTCCACCTCCTTCTTCTCTCTTCTCTTCTCTGTCTTCCTCTTCTTGCACAGCTACACACTGCCACTGGTCCAGCCCAAGTGATAGATAAACACCCGAGTGGCCTGTGACGAGCAGTGCCCTTCACATGAAAGGGCAATGCTGTGTGATCAAAACAGTGAAGGGGAGGGCAGGGACTAAATCAAAATAGAGTTGGAGGGGGAAATGATGCACTCCACTCCCTGCAGCGCCCACCTCTCCCTGAACAACTCCAGGGTGTTGGTAGACACCGCGTGCTCCCTCTCCAGAGACACCCAGGCTCTAACATATCTTTCCTGTTTATTTTTTTTTTTTTGGGAGGGATTCCCAGGCAAGTCCCAGGCAGCAGCGGTGGAGGTGGGCCTCAGGTCGTACCAGTGGTGGAGGTTGTGGGAAGGGGCCTCAGGCACGTCCCAGGCAGCGGTGGTGGGGGCAGGCCCGTGTGGGGTCTCAGAGACCAGCAGTGGGTGTGGGCCCCAGGTCAGCTGCAACACTGACTTGACCTGGGCAAGGCCCAGACTGCAGCTCCAAAACTAGGCCCAGGACTCCAAGCTCTCGCCTCCTTCCACCTCCTTCTTCTCTCTTCTTTTCTCCGTCTTCCTCTTCTTGCACAGCTACACACTGCCACTGGTCCAGCCCAAGTGATAGATAAACACCCGAGTGGTCCAGTGACAAGCAGGGCCCTGGCACTCCTCTTTTTTTTTTCTTTTTCTCTTCACCAAAGGGCACATTCCTGTTTATTTTTTTTATATTTTTTTTTTAAATAACCCCCACACTACCGCCTAACTGCGGTAGTGCTTATTTTTTTCCCAGCACCCATGGTGTGTGTGTGTGTGTGCAGCTGTGAGACACAGTGAGAGACATAAAGTGCACAAATCTTTATTTAATTTCCACCACCAGGAAAAGTAGGAAAACACCCGAGTGGCCTGTGACGAGCAGTGCCCTTCACATCAAAGGGCAATGCTGTGTGATCAAAACAGTGAAGGGGAGGGCAGGGACTAAATCAAAATAGAGTTGGAGGGGGAAATGATGCACTCCACTCCCTGCGGCGCCCACCTCTCCCTGAACAACTCCAGGGTGTTGGTGGACACCGCGTGCTCCTTCTCCAAGGACACCCGGGCCCTAACGTAACCGCGGAAGAGGGGCAGGCAGTCGGCCCTAACGACCCCCTCCACGGCCCGCTGCCTGGACCTGTTTATGGCCAGTTTGGCCAGGCCCAGGAGCAGACCCACGAGGAGGTCTTCAGACCTGCCCTCCCTCCTCCGCACCGGGTGCCCGAAGATCAGGAGCGTGGGACTGAAGTGCAACCAAAAGCAGAGGAGAAGGTTTTTCAGAAAATCAAAAAGGGAGTGCAAACGCCCACACCCAACATACACATGGTCCACGGACTCCACAGCGCCACAGAACAAGCAGTTGGGCTGGGAGTCCGTGAACCACCGCAATCTGCGGTTGCAGGGGACTGCTGCGTGCAACACCCTCCACCCCAGATCCCCGAGAGAAAGGGGGAGGACTCCTGCGTAGAGGGCCCTCCACTGGGGATCCCCACCGCCCGGTGGCAAATGGGCACGCCAGGGCGTGTCCGGGCGGTGGATGAGGGAGAAGAGGTGGACGGTGTGCAGCAGCAGTCGATATAGGACACACCTTTTAACGTCCTTGAACGGGACAAAGTTAAAATTTCGGAGGCGACTCAGGTTGTGGGGCACAGGCTCCCGCGGGAAGTACGGGACCCTGGGGCCAATGTGAAATTCCGTCCGGGCAGGGGTGAGCGCGGACGGGATCCCACCGCACACCTGAGCGTCCTCCAACTGGTGCACTACGTCGGGTCCGAGCACCGCCGCTTCAAGGCGCCGGATGCCGGCGGCCACGCACCGGACGTCCACCGCTGCCCCGCTCGCCATGTCCTGCGGCAACGTCCAGCCCAGGCCCCCGGCACCCAGCACGCCCCTGACCCCGGCCACCCCCGCCGCCACGGCCCTCCCCCCCGACAGCCACTCGAACCCGCGAGCACGGAGGCGCGGACTCCCGAGCAACGGCTCCCCGACGACAGCCGCCACTCCCGCCGGAGGGCAGGCGCGACGCGACCCGACCACGCTCCAGACAGTGACCAGGCCCCGGCAAAAGACAGGCAGCACCCCGAGGGCGACCCCCAAACCGCCACGGTCGACGAACAGGAGCCGCGCGCCGCAGCCGAGGCCACGCACCCGGCGGAAAAAACACGTCGCCAGGGCGCACCACCCAGGAGGAGGCTCGACGCAAAGGCATCGCCGCAAGGTCCGAAGGCGGAAGGTCGCGACCCGGGCGCGGACGCACACCAGCGACTGACCGCCCCCCCCAACGGGGAGACCCAGAACCTGCGCAGCGACCCAGCGCATCTTTTTGTCCCAGAAGAAGTCGACCAACGTTCTCCGGACGTCAGCGACAAAGCCAGGAGGAGGGACCAAAGCGACCAGCCGGCACCACAGCATGGCGGCCACCAGCCGGCCCATGACCAGCACTCGGCTCCTGCAAGACAGCACCCGGAGCAGTCCCGTCCAGCGGCCCAGGCGAGCCGAGACCCCAGCCTCCAGCTCCTGCCAGCCGGCCGGCCAGGACCCCCCGGTCGGGCCGAGGTAGACCCCCAGGTAGAGGAGATGGGTGGTACTCCAGCTGAACCCCCGAAACTCCTCCGGCAGGGAGTCCACCCGCCACGGACCCACCAGCAGCCCGGAACACCCGGCCCAGTCGATCCCGGCGGAAGACGCCGCCGAGCACACGGCCCGGCACTCGCGCATCCCCCCCAGGCCAGCCGGGCCGGCGAAAGTGAGGAGCACGTCGCCGGCGCAGGCCGAGAGGACCACCCCCGCGCCCGCGCCGCGCAGAACCAGCCCCGACAACCTCCTCCGCAAGAGGCGCAGGAAAGGCTCCACGCACAGGGAACACAGCCGGCCGGACAGGGGGCAGCCCCGACGCACCCCTCTCCCGAAGCGAAGGGGCGCCGCCAGGGACCCGCCAACTCCAACCAGACACTCTGCGGCGGCGCACAAAAGTCGGATCCGGGCGACGAACCGCGCCCCGAACCCGAACGCCTGCAGAGTCCCGAGCAGGCACTCGCGATCGACCCCGCCGAACGCCCTCTCCCGGTCGAGAGACAGGAAGGCGCCCGGCAGACCAGCCCGCCGACAGAAACGGACCAGGTCCCGGACCAGACGGACGCCGTCCTGCATCCTCCGGCCCGGGACCGTGCAGGACCGGTCCGGGTGAATCATGCGGGCCAGCACGGAAGCCAGGCGAGAAGACAACACCCTGGCAAAGACCTTGCAGTCCGTGCCGAGGAGGGAGACCGGACGCCAGCCCCCCAAAGAACGAAGGTCCCCCCTCCCCGGCAGCAGGACGACGACCGCCCCGCGCCAAGAAAGGGGCAGCTCCCCGGCATCCAGACACTCCCCCAGGACCTGCGCGCAGCCGCTCCCCAGGACGTCCCAGAACGCCCCGAAGAACTCCACAGCCAGTCCGTCCAGCCCCGGGGACCCGCCCCTCGAGAGCCGGTCGAGGGCGCCGGTCAGCTCCTCTAAGGTGACAGGAGCGTCGAGCCTTCCGGCGTCCTCCGGGCTGAGCTGCGGCAGGTCCTCCCACAGAACTCTGCGAGCGTCCTCGCTGGACGGATCCGGAGAGAACAGGGCCGTGTAATAGGATCGGACGTGGGCCCTGATACCCTCCGGATCCGAGACGAGGGACCCGTCGTCGGCCAGCAGCACAAGGAGCTGCTGACGGGTGCCACGCCTTTTTTCCAGCGAGTAGAAGAAGGGGGAGCCGCGGTCCAGGTCCTGGAGGAGCTGGAGCCGCGACCTCACGTACGCGCCCCGAGCCCCGACGAGCTGCAGGTCCCGGAGCGCGGCCTTCTTCTCTTCGTACACCCCGCGCAGGGCCGGGTCCGCGTCGGGCTGACCGAGGCGTGACTCCAGGTCGAGCATCTCCCTCTCCAACTCCCCGATCCTGGATTTCCGCCTCTTCGTCGACCCCCTCGCATACTCCTGACAGAAGACGCGGACGTGAGCCTTGCCCACGTCCCACCATAGCCTCAGGGAGGGGAAGCTTCCCCGCTTCCTTCTCCAGCCGGCCCAGAAACGACGAAACGAGTCCCGGAACCGCTCGTCCTCCAGCAGCAGGTTGTTAAAGTGCCAGTACGCGGAGCCCAACCTGGCGCCGAACGGAAGGAGTTCCGCCCACACCAGGTGATGGTCCGTGCACGACACCTGCCGCGTGGAGGCCTTCGGAAAACAGGAGGCGTACGCCCGCGAAACGTACAGGCGGTCGATTCTGGACGCTCCGACCCCAGGCCTCACGAAGGTGAAGGCGATGGAGTCAGGATGGAGATTCCGCCAGACGTCCACCAGGTCCAAGGACTTGACCAAGTCCCCCAACCTCCTCCCCGACGTCGAACTCGTGCGGGCACCGCCGTGGTCCCTGTCCTCGAGGACGCAGTTAAAATCTCCCCCGAGGACGACGCACTGGTTCTCGTCGATGGAAGCGAGATGAGCGGACACTTCTTCGAAGAAGCTCGCTTGCCTCGGCCCGGCCAGGGGAGCGTAGACGTTCACCAAGTGAAGCACCGCGCCCCCCAGCCGAACCGTCAGGTGAAGCAAACGGCCTGGCACTGGCTCCCTGACCCCCAAGATCTCCGGCTGAAAATGCGGGGCCAACAAGATAGCCACCCCGCCAGATCTGCGGGTGAGGTGACTCATGTAGACCCCCCCTCGCCACTCCAGGAGCCAGGTGGCTTCGTCTCCCGGGGTAGTGTGGGTTTCTTGCAGGAAGCACACCGCATACCTCCCGTCCCGAAGGACCGAGAGGGTCTGGAATCTGCGCTGTGACTCCCTGCTGCCGTTGATGTTGAGGCTAGCTATAGTTGTCTCCATGTCGAAAGTATAGTGCAACCACCACCAGTAAACAGTTAACAAAAGCTATGTACATATTTACTGGGAGGACGAGAGAGGGGCACAGAAGTCCCTCGCCCTCACCAGGAGTGCTCCCAGGAAGTTCCTGACTCGCTTTCGCTCGTTAACGTCAAGCCCGGGCGCCTGGCGCGCAGCGTGGGCCGACCAGTAGACTCTTTCGAAGGAGCTCCAGCGGTCGAGCGCCAGTTGGGCTCTATCCCGGCGACTCCGAGTTTCCTCGACAAATTCCCGGAGTTCCTCGAGGGGGATGAGGGGGAGATCGGTGGGGGGCACCTGGGACTCGAAAATGTCGCTGGAGACGGACTCCGCGTCGTCCCCGGTGTCCGCCACCGATCCAGAACTCTCCTCCGGGAGGTCGCCTTCGGTCACCGACCCTTCCCCCACCGAGAGGATGGGGGCTGGTCCGGCACCGCCAACTGGCCTCAAACCTCCAGTGTCCCCACCCCCAGGGTCACCTTCCGTATCTTCCTCGGCGCACCCCTTCCCGGAACGCCCCGAGTTCGGGTCGCCGGGCGGCAGAGGCTCGGGGCCCCGCTCCTCTCCCGACACCGGGACGCCCGGCTCCTCGGGGAAAAGGTCCTCCCCCAGGGCCAAGGCCCCCGGAAAAACAGTCTGGGAGGGAGGAGCGAGGATAACACCTTCCTCGCCTCCACCGCTCGACGACCCAATGGTAAAAAGAATGCGGTCGCCTGCACCATGGCCCGCGACGGTATTAAAATCCTCCCCAGGGGCTGGAGGAGTTATGGCGGTGGAAGGCCCAGCTGTCGCCCCTGGGGGTTTGGGCAGGTCAGGCCATGGTGCAGGACAGTGGGGAGACACCGTCGGCTCATCCCCTGGAGAGGGGCAGCGCCGCCGGCGCGCTGATGGGATTTCTCCCCCCTCCAAGGGCCAGTGCCTCTTCCCCAGAGAGACAGGGGGGAATTTATGAGCCTTCTCCTCCCCGCCCGCCTTGGTGGTCATGGGGCCCGAGGTCCCTCCCCCCCACCTTTCCCGGAATACGATTGGCTGGGGGAAGGCAGGGGGCGTGGCCAGGGTGGGGAGGGTCAGCCGTGTCACTTCCTGCCCCGCCCCTGGTATATCAGGTGATGGCGGGCGGGGCAGGGGCCCAGTTCCCTCTCCGGGGCCCAGAGACACGGTCGCTGCAGGAAGTGGAGCAGCGGTGGTTCCCCTCAGGTTAGTGTCAGGGGGCGTATGGGTGGGGCGGGGCTCGGTCTCCGGACGAGGGGTTGAAACCCCAGGAGTTTCCGTGGCGAGGTGGGGGTTGGAGTCAGTGGGGCCAGGATCAGGTACGGGTTTGGGGGTTCGGGGGTCAGGGTTCCCGCGCCGGGGCGACGCTGGCACGGCCGCAGGGGCATTGTCGTGCCGGGGCGGGGCAGGTCGTGGGTTACGTGGAGGGGAAGGGGAAGGGGATGGGGATAGGGTGGTCTCCCCGTGGGCGGGCTTGACGCGTTGCGTCTTCCTGAGCGCCTTCCGTTCGGTCGGACGCTCACCCCCCTCCCTGCCAGAGGCTGAGGCATTGGGAGCCTCCGGCTTAGCCCCCGGTGCCGGGGCTTGTGGTGTTGACTTTGGGGGAGGGGGAGTGGGTGCGGCGGCACCACCCGCAGCCGTTGGTGTGGGCTGGGCAGCCTTCTGGGTGGGGCAGTTCTTTCTAATGTGCCCCACCTCACGGCACAGGTGGCACCGCACGCCGTCCGCCGTCCAGAAGGCGCGGTATGCCGCGCCCTCGTGGAGGACGGTGAATGAGCCCTCCGTGACCTCCTCCCGGGCCAGGCAAATAAACACCTGGCGTCGGAAGGAGTACATGTGACGGAGGGTGGGGTCCTTAAGACCGAGCAGGAGCGGTTGAACACCTGACCGGATCTCCCCCAAGGTGTTGAGGTGGGGAAGAAGGAGCTCGCTGGCAATGAAGGGCGGGACGTTGGAGATCACGACTCTCTGGGCCGTGACCTCCAAAGGGTCGACTGGCAAATATGTCCCGCCCACAGTGAGCCCCCTCTCCATGGCCAGGTGGACCGCCTGCTCGGTCTTAAGGAAGAAGACGGCCTTCCCGTACATGCGGGCCGCAGCGACGATGGCCAGTGGGCCGACCACACCAGCCATGGCCTTACTGCAGGCCTCGATGGTCATGTTGGGATGGGGATAGGCCTTGACCCCCAGGCGTTTGGTCAGGTGCCTGAAGGGGGATGTGGTTGCGGCCGGGGTTGGGCCAGCTGAGCCCAAGGCAGCGGCTACCCCGGCGTAGGTCCGGCTGGGCCCTGCGACCTTCGGGCTCGCCATACTCCGTCGGCCCCCGGCAGCAGCGGTGGAGGTGGGCCTCTGGCAGTATTAGCGATGAAGTCCTTGGGGAGGTGCCCGAGGCCAGTCACCCGAGGCGAGTCCTAGGCAGCGGTGGTGGAGGCAGGCCTCAGGCAAGTCCTCGGCAGGCCCTCAATTGCAGTGTTGGGGGCAGGCCTGTTGGGGGGGCCCCAAGACAAGTCCCAGGCAGCCCCAAAATTGAGTCCTGGGCAGCAGCGGTGGAGGTGGGCCTCGGGTCGCAGCAGTGGTGGAGGTTGTGGGGAGTGGCTTCAGGCGAGTCCCAGGCTGCAGTGGTGGAGGCAGGCCTCAGGCGACAGCAGTTGAGGCAGGCCTCTGTCGAGTCCCAGGCAGGCCCTTGGTTGGGGAGTGGCCTCAGGCAGTGGTGGTGGAGGCAGGCCTCAGGCAACAGCAGCAGTTGAGGCAGGCTCTGGCAAGTCCCAGGCTGGCCCTCGGTCCCAGCAGTGGGGGCAGACCTGTTGGGGAGGGATTCCCAGGCAAGTCCCAGGCAGCAGCGGTGGAGGTGGGCCTCAGGTCGTACCAGTGGTGGAGGTTGTGGGAAGGGGCCTCAGGCAAGTCCCAGGCAGCGGTGGTGGAGGCAGGCCCGTGTGGGGTCTCAGAGACCAGCAGTGGGTGTGGGCCCCAGGTCAGCTGCAACACTGACTTGACCTGGGCAAGGCCCAGGCTGCAGCTCCAAAACTAGGCCCAGGACTCCAAGCTCTCGCCTCCTTCCACCTCCTTCTTCTCTCTTCTTTTCTCTGTCTTCCTCTTCTTGCACAGCTACACACTGCCACTGGTCCAGCCCAAGTGATAGATAAACACCCGAGTGGCCAGTGACAAGCATTGCCCTTCACATCAAAGGGCAATGCTGTGTGATCAAAACAGTGAAGGGGAGGGCAAGGACTAAATCAAAATAGCGTTGGAGGGGGAAATGATGCACTCCACTCCCTGCAGCGCCCACCTCTCCCTGAACAACTCCAGGGTGTTGGTAGACACCGCGTACTCCCTCTCCAGAGACACCCAGGCTCTAACATATCTTTCCTGTTTATCTCTGTTACCCAGGGCTCCCTGATTGGACCAGATCAACATCCGCAATCAGGGAACCCATAATCTATGAGTTCCACCTGGCTGACCTTGTTCCAGTCATTGGAACCCTCCTTCTCTAAGTCCTGGGATGTAGGCCTTTGCTTTTTCCTGTAGCATCTCCTGGGTCATTTTACACCAGGTCCAATTCCTCTGACTTTGCCTTGGATACAAGTGGCATGTACCAGATCGCATCCTGTCTCTTGCATTTAGAGCATCTTAGAAGAACTTCCTCTTCTTCTTCAGGTGGTAACAGCATCGAGGCTGCAACATCTGCCTTGTACATCTCATTCTCAGATTTTTCTTCAACAATTGCTGGAGGGAGGAATCCAGCTAGTAGGTGCCTTTGCATCGTCACCTCATTAATCTCACTCTCATCACCACTGAAGTAAGTCCACAAAGGCCAGTATCCCATAACCAGGTCACCCTTTATTTACATGTGCATAGTACAATATACTAACCCAGCTAGCTCAGAGATGGCTCCTAGAATGAATAGAACCCCTGACATTTCTATTTATGTCTGTCAGCCAGGGCTCCCTGATTGGATCAGATTAGCAGCCCCACTCAGGGAGCTCATATTTTATGAGGTTCACCTGACTGACCTCGTTCCAATCCCTATAGTTGCCCCATGGGTGACTTGATAACGTGCAGTTTCACAACTCACATGCAGTTGCGGATCTTGCCATTTGGCAAAAAGTTAAACTGCTACCTTCCAGGACTCCATGCATTGGATTACTCTTCATTTGTTGCTTGTTTGCTCTCCCGAGAGGGTGAAGCTTCCAAATACTTTGATCAGATAAAATCATTCAGCCGTAAAATTCAGCTCTTTAGTGCCCAGTTTTAGATGTTATAGGTGGTGTCAAGTCTTTAAAATGGCACCTACGATACGTGCGCACACATTTGGTGTCAGCTATGTTGGACACCAATTTGGTGTGGGCATTCACACGCAGACAGGCTGTGCCTGTTGTGCAAAGCTGATCTGATTCCAATGCTTCCATTTTGTAGCTCAATGTCATTGAATCTTGGTCATATACAGCTAAACACACATTCTTCACCAACATAATTTAAAGCAATTATCAGGTTAGTTGCAGATTGGTTTCTTTTTGCTGTTGTTACAATGTGGAAGTACATTGTGCTTTCAATTGTTCTATAGAAGATCTAGTTTCTACAGGGCGTGGCTTGGCACACATTGAAGGAGATTGTCCTGAAATCAAAAACTTTACACAAACAATTTCTCCCTGAAACAGGTGCAGACATAAACATTCCTTTGAACTTCTGTATAACAGAGAAAATGAAGTTAGAGGTTACAGGAGTGTAACTCAATTTTCTTGAAGCTAAAGGAGGTGTAGGAATGGGAGGATGGCTTTCAGAAGGAAGTCATATCTGCCCACAGTGTTCACTGAGAAAACCAACTACTTGAATCTCAGTAAGGAACAATGAACTGAATTTTCACTGGGATGTGGGTATGGGACTGGAGGTAAACATTGATGCAGAGAGTCAACAATATCTTGCAAATCAACCAACTTGTCAGTCTGATACCTTGCTTCTAACACCAGGCAATTTGCATTGGGGCTGGATTGAAGGGTAACAATCAATTAAATTGAAGGTGCTTGTGAGAATATTCCAGATGGTGGTCAGACCTCCTCCTGAAGCTGAAACCCACCCAATGATTTGAGGCAGCCTCTCAGCCGTGGATCGATGTTAACCTTGAATTTCCTTCTCCTGACTCTCAGCCAGATTGGCAGAGAGCTGTGGCTACAGTCTGTCTTTTTGAGGGGCGCCTCTTCTACAATGATGTTCTGGCAGCTATGGCCATTTATACCTTTTCATCTTTGAAAATTTCTTCAGAGCAAGCTTTCACCTCCAAGTACTTTCTCATTCTCCAGCCTACATCAACATCAGTAATACCTTAAACCTCTGGCGATGGGGATGCAAAGGGTTTCTGATTGGCTGTCTGCCCTTAGGAGGCTGTCCTCCATCTTTTTTAAGATGGGTCACCCAAAGACAGCCAGTTAGTTGTCAGTGCATCAAAAATTATCCACTGAGGGCCAGCGTCAGCATCCTCATGATGACACACATTTCCTCCTGACAGCAGGATTGAGACCCTGGAATGGAAATTTGGCCAATGCATCAGACATCTGTGGTCCAGCAGGAACAACCTCACCAAAATCTGCCATGCACTACAGTCAGAATTGTGACCACAGAATAAACTGACAAATGGCATTTGTAATATCGTGAAGCTTACTGTGGCCATGAACATTTATGCACCTTCTAGGGTGGAAATATTTGCAACATTCTCATCTGTAAGAGAATATGTAAGCAAGGTCACTGAATCATTGTATTCCAGGAAAGCTGAATGAGCTACAATTGCTCTTGGCAGAGAAAAGCAGATGAACAAATAGGCAGCTAAAACTTGTTATAGCAAAGTTTTTCTGTTCAATGTAAACTCAGTAATATGATATGGATGATTTTAAAACAAAGATTAGTTCTTTATTTGAATACTTTATATATGTGAACTGCGTGACTATGCCTCCATGTTTACTGCTATGGCATCCTGAGAGCAAAGTGATGGAAGGTATAACATAAGACCTTGTGTTGAGGTGGCAGTGACTGACAGCAGTTTAAGATTCACCTGATAAATGGTACATAGATATCACAATAGATTGTCATTGTCATTCACTACAAAGATGCAACTTTATGGTTGCCACATGTTAGTTCTGGCTCAAGAAGCACATCCAGAAGACATAGCTAATGACCGGTGTGTGAAACCTTCACACTCTTGTTACCAATGCATCTACTTAGGCCTCCATTGAACAGACAATTGGTCCGCTGAAAATGAGCTCTGTTACCTGGACTGTTCAGGAAGAGCACTCCGGACCGTGTTTCCAAAATAGTGAATGTTTGCCACTCCATGCACAACATGGCAAAATGATTTAGTAACAACTTTGCCAAGGGGGAGATGGCCAGCTACCAATTGTTCTAAAATGAATCCTCACCACAGTTTACCATCTGGTATGAGCAATCAGGTAGATTTTTTGCCATGAGCTATCTGGGAGACTTCCTGACACCAAACTCTTTCCTGGGAGGGGTCTACAGGTTCTGCTTGGTCTAGAGTAATAGAAGGAAATCCAGTGAGAAGAATTGCTTATCTTTAACAAGGCTTCTATCCCAACTATTCCCTTCATAATTTTATATACTTGTATAAGACGCCCCCTTCATTCTTCTAAATTCCTGTGAGCACAGTCCCAGTCTACTCAATCTCTCCTCAAAAGAAAACCTTCGCAATTCCAGAATCGACCAAGTGAACCTACTGAAGGCCCGGGTTTGATTCCAAACTGGACCAGAGGTAATGTCATAACATTTCTGAATAAATTGATTAGGAAAATAGGAATTTTTTTTAAAACACAGACCCACCCTCTTGTGGCACAGTGGTAGTGTCCCTACTCCTGGATCAGGAAGCCCAGGTTCAAATACCACCTACTCCAGAGGTGTGTATGAACACCTTTGAACAGGGTGATTAGAAAAATACATTAAAGGAAAACAATATACAAAAATGGTTACAGTGATTTTGATGGTGGGAAAGTTGCTCACTTATCTATGACACATGTGAGTAGAAGAAAATTAACAGAAAAAAAAAAATGAAGCAGTCCAGGGACTTTTGTGGCAAAATGATAGTGTCTATACCTTGGAAACAAGAGACCCAGATTCAAGTCCCATTTTCTCCAGGTATATGTCATTACATTTCTGAACAGGTTGATCAGAAAATATCTATAAAGCAGAGGCAAAAGGGCTGGTCTGGGTTCAAGTCAAAACCTTCCTGATGAAGAACTCTTGCCAAAAATGTCAATTCTCCAGCTCCTCAGATGCTGCCTGACTGCTGTACTTGTTCAGCACCACACTCTCAACTCTGATCTCTTACATCTGCAGTCCTCACTTTCACCTATGTCTGGGTTTGAGACCATAGAATTGGTCACAATTCTGCTTTGGAATTGTGTAATAACCTGAATAGTCTGATTTAAAAGGAATAAAGCCGACCCAGGGCTGTTATCGTGACTTATTGGATTATAGCACCTATCTAGTAAACAGGAAAAGTAAATTCAAATCTCAGCAGTGCCCTGCCTTGTAATGAAGTTGGCTGCACAAGGTAACCATGCTCACTTTATAGGCGTGCTCTTCTAGTGCAGTGACAGTGTTGATGCCCTTAAACCAGTTCAAGCCTCACCAGCTCCAGAGTCGGAAGATGTGGAAACAGAACCTTTGGTCCAACTCATCAGCGTCGACCAGACATTTGAAATAAATCTAACCCCATTTGGCCCATATTCTTCTAAACTCTTCGTATTCAGATGCCTTTTAAATGTTGTAATTAAACCTGACTTCACCACTTCCTCTGGCAGCTCATCACGGACGCGGACCACGCGCTCTGAAACTTATGCCCCTGAGGTATCTTTTAAATATTTCCACTCTCACCCTAAACCTATGCCTTCTAGTTTTGGACTCTCCCACCCTGGAGAAAAGACCTTGCCTATTCATCCTATCTATGTCCCTCATGATTTTATAAACCCCTATAAGGTCACCTCTCAGCCTCCGACACTCCAGGGAAAACAACTCAGCCTATTCAGCCTCTCCTTATAGCTCAAACCCTCCAACCCTGGCCACATCCTTGTAAATCTTTTCTGAACCCTTCCAAGTTTCACAACATCCTTCCTACAGCAGGGAAACCAGAACTGAACACAGTAATCTAAATGAGTCCTAACCAATGACCTGGACAGCTGCAACATGATGTCCCAACTCCTAAACTCAGTGCTCCGACCAATAAAAGCAAGCATACCAAATGCCTTTTTCACTATAGGATCTCTGATCATGTTGATAATGAAAATACCTATAAAGAAGATGCAGGACACTCAACTACCCACTGAGATGGACCAACAAGCCACTCAGCTGTATCATTCCAAAGGCTCTTGTAGCACAGTGACCCTACATCTGAGCCAGTAGGCCCAGTTGACGTCCTACCAGCTCCAGAGGTACATAAAAACACGTCTGGACAGGTTGAATAAAAAATGAAGTAAAACCAAGAGGATGGTTGTGTTGCAGTAGAAGACACAGGTGGAAGATCTGCCTGCTCCAGAGGTGTGTTATCACACATCTGAACGTGTTGCTTAAAAATATCTAGAGAAATTAAATTTTTTGGGGCCTTGTAGTGCAGTGGTAGAGTCTGTACCTCTGAGCTAGAGATCCAAGCCCTACCTGCTCCAGAGGAGTGTAATACTATCTTTAGAAAGGTTGATTGGAAAATGAAGCAGACTCAGGGAAGGGTATGCAAAACTATCAGTCCTGGGTTAGGACCCATCTATATCCAGCTTGAATAATGGCTCTGTTTTAGTGTTCAGCAATAAATGATGTTCCATTCCAGTCGGGCTTCCTGAATTATTACAAAGTCCATCACTACAAACACAGATAACAGCGTAAGATTTGCCAAATTAAAATTTATAGCAATAAAAGTTCAAAGTCTAGAGTCTCTGCTGGTGTTCTTGTTTTCAGTATCAGAGAGATTAAAGGTATTTCTGCCCCTCTGCATTCACTGCTGTGGAATTGACTTCACCCATTTAGAATACAGATTGGATGATCCTGCTTCTCTTAGCAGGGTCATGAGTCTTTGGAGCTTTCTCCCTGAAAATGTGGTAGAAACAGAGTCCTTGGTTATTTTTAAGTCAGAGGTGGGTAGTTTCTTGTTAAGCAAGGGGGTTGAAGATTATTGAGGTAGGTCAGAATGCCAGTTTGAGGATACAATCTGATCTACCATGATCTTGGTGAATTATGAAGCAAACCCGAAGGGCTAAATGGCCTACTCCTGCTCCTTGTTCATATATCAGTATGTTTACACTAATTAGATATTAAAAACCTGTTACTAGCAAGCATTACAGTTGTCATGAGTGAGGGTTAATTCTACATCCACAGCTGTTCCTGCTTTGAGCAATTGAATTCTGATCCTAAAATATCTTGGAGGATGTGCTTGGTACCTCCTTCAGTCTGGTAGGAAATAGGTTAATAATTCTCCTGAGATAGATGTTTTGTGCTGAATCTTAATCAATTCAGTAAACACTGCAAAGGGCAATAATTAGTGATGATTAACCTTAATAGTTGTTAATAACACAATGGGTCTTTTAAGTGTTTCATGATCAGTGGGTTGGTGACCTGATGAAAAATCACTGAACCATCATAATCTTAAACAGCAAGACAATTAAACGTTGACATGCATATATTTTGTAGCAATGAATGACCTGCTGTCACAAGAGTTTTGCAATGAAAATGAATTTGACCAGATAAGCATCAAAGCAGTAAGATAGAATAGGTGTGACACTACCTTCCTCAGCCATAGCCACACCCTGGGGCAGGTGCTGGTCGGACATGCAGCGCTGTAGTAGTAGGATCTGATTTTTTTCTTAACCCAGAAATGCTATTGCACACAGCTGAGTGACTTTCCCATCACCAAAATGACCGTGACTTTTTTTTGCTGTTTTTTTTTCCTTCTAATTGCCACCAGTATTACCTGTATGGCCAATTATATATTTACCAGCAAAGCTCATTATGAGCAGAGCCAACCATCAAAAGGTGAGGGGGAGGTAGGGAGCGAGGAAAGGAGCTAAAGAAAAATGGAGTTGAAGGGGAAAGTAAAGCACCATACACCCCATGGTGCCTGCCTCTCTCTAAAGGCATTGAAAGTATTGATAGACACCACATTCTCCGTCTCTGGTAACACTTGAGTATGAACATAATCACGGTAAAGGGCAGTCAGCAGGTGTGACTCCCTCCACAGGCCACTGCCTGGACTTGTTTATAGCCAGCCTAGCCTGGCCCAGGAGCAGACCCACATCCCTCCCAATAGATATCCAAACATCAGGAGCGTGGGGCTGAAGTGCAGACAAAAATACAATAAAAGATTTCCCAAATAACTAATGAAGTAGCAGCGTTCGAAAGTTAGTGCTTCCAATTAAACTTGTTGGACTATAAGCTGGTGTTGTGTGATTTTTAACTTTGTATTTAACAAGGCTATTACTCTAAAGATTTGAATTTTAATCAAGCCTTTGTAGAGTCTACAATCACATGGAACTTATCTCAATTAATGAGTGTAATCTTTTACATTTATAGATTCACAGAGATGTGCAGCATGGAAGCAGACCCTTCAGTCCAACTCATTTATGCTGACCAGATATCCTAAATTAATCTCATCCCGTTTGCCAGTACTTGGCCCATATTCCTCTACACTCTTCCTCGTTGCAGACCCATCTAGATGCTTGTTACATGTCATGATTGTACCAGCCTCCACCACTTCCTCTGGCAGGTCATCCACACGCACACCCTCTGCATGAAAAAGTTGTCCCTTAGATCCCTTTTAAATCTTTCCCCTCTCACCTTAAACCTATGCCTTCTAGTTTTGGACTCCCCACCCCAGGGAAAAGACCTTGTCTACTTACCTTATCCACGCCACTCATGATTTTTTATAAACCTCTGTAAAGTCATCCCTCAACCTATACAGCCTCTCCCTACAACTCAAAGCCTCCTGTTAGTTTCTTTTTCCAAATTCACACACACCAACTTCTGCAAACAGGTAAAGTTTATTAAAGCCTGTGCAAGCTAGGTGACCCCCTTTGACCCTCTTCACAGGCATGTGAAATTGAGTCAAAAGAGGCCCCAAACAAAGGAAACACATCTCCTTTATATAGGTCAGTTAGTAATGCTCACAGGTACTCCAGCCACTTTCCCCCCACTCCATAACCACATGTTACCCCAGGTACAATGGTAGGATGAGGTCATCCTCACAGATAACATAAATGTAAATGCCCTAATCCTGGGGAATCGTTATGCAAATAATTTTCTGACTCGGTGATTCCCCAAGACAATATAGGTGTGACAATTTCAGTATCAGGAGTTGATCAATCAAGTGAATTTCATTGGCTGGGGGATGGCTACGAAAGCATTTCTGAATGGAAGGGAGTGAATGAGAGTTTAGTTTGATAATAGCAGGAGAGTAGTAGTAAATGGCTGCCCAAATGAAATGTGGATTACAATCGCTAGTCATCCACGTTCCTGCATGCTGTATGCTGTCTGTGAGACAGAATGTTGCCCCCACCCACTTCAGAATTTTCAGCTTCTTGGAGAAAGATAACACAGTTTAATCCTATAATATTACATTAATGGCCAGAGAGATAGCACAATTTAATCTTTTAATATTACACTCCATGGCAGCATCCTGTAAATCTTTTCTGAAGAGTTTCAAGTTTCAAAGCATCTTTGCTATATTTTATTATTTCTTTTTACAAGAATATATTTAATTCATAAGTACAGCTGAGTCCAATCGAACATTAAGAAAATGCAATAAGATATTACATTTCTCAGTTGAGCACTTTGTACTCCTTGGTACCTGAATCTGTTGGCAGAATTAGTGAAAAAAACTAAGTGTGGCAAGTAACTACAAACATTCCAATACAAATATTCAGCCCAAAAGCATCAGTAAATTAACAGCCTCTGGTGCAAAATGGCAGAAAGATCTTAAACAGTCACATTGTCTGAAGTTGTAATGCATCCCTCAGCACGTAGCCTAGACCTTGAAATGTGCTAGTCTCCAACACTCAGTTAAGGCTAACTATTTGCATGAGAAGCTTCAAGTAGACCAAAGAATGTCTTTCACCAAGCTGACGATATTCAGGGGTGGTTCAAATCTTATGACTAGAACATGGACCAGAAGTTGATCTTCAACTCTGTTTCATCATTCAATGAGCTCATGACTGAAATAATAATCTTGAACTTGTTTCCAGCCTTTTCTCCATGTATGTTGATTCTGTTACTGATTAAAAACCTGTCCATCTCAGCCTTGAATATACTTTACAATGCAATCTCAACAGCACTCAGGGAGAAGAAACTTCTCCTCATCTCTGTATTAAATGACAACCGCTTATTCCAAGATTATGCCCACAAACTCTGCCACAAAAAGGGTAACAACCGTTCCTCACCTACCCTGTCAATTCCCCTCAGAATCTTGGATGTTTCAATGTGGTCACCTCTCATTCTTCTAAATTCCAAACAGCCCAACCTACTCCAACCTCTCCTCATAAGGCAGTCTCTCTATACCTGGTGTCAGCCTAGTGCAGCTTCTCTGGACTGCCTCCAAGGGCAGTACATCTTTGCTTAGAAGGCAGTTGGCTCAATGTGCATCCTGGTGTACATTTTATAGATTATAGAAACCTGCATCATGGAGTTGCTCAGAACAAACCTCATCAAAAACCATTGCATTTCACTCCCGATCATCTTTGCAACAGTTCAAGCCTTCATTGTTGAACGTTGAATCTGCATTGCCACACACTAAATGAAAAAGTGAGGACTGCAGATGTGACTTTGACAGTCAATTCAGGGAATAGCCAACAGATTCAACCATCTTCTTTTTCCTCAGAGCTGCAAGGACATACACGTTGGCACTGCCTGGTGGACGTTTGATCCAAGGTGTATTTTTGTACAAGATTGTCCATGAGAGACAGGTGATACAGAATGATTCAGCTACGTGGAACATTCTGCAGTAATATGGACAGACGTATCCTTCACTACACCAGGGACAGGTAGAACTTCAGCATGTGTTTGGGTACTGAGGTCTATGCATGGCTTGATGCAGCTGCACACCAAAGTAGCCTTCAAGATAAGGGTGAGTTGAGTATATTCTTCTCCTGTCTATCTAGGGTTTTGCACATGAAGTTCCTGGAAATACAATCCATCTTTGACTCAGGAAATGGGCCAGACCTGCACCACTGAAAGCACATTAAACCTAATGACTACATCTTTACTTGCAATGGAGAGGGAGCAGTGCTCCTACATGCCCAGCTTTTGCCTTACCTTGGTGTTATGCTCTTCCCAGTTTAAAACGGATGCCTTGGTCCCTCTGAACAATGTGCTTAGTAATTTCAGATCATCTGACCTGGCAGTGAAGGTAATAAAGGATCTATTTGCCCAAAGAACATTATGTTATGAACCCAGCTTATATCATTAGCGGACAAGTCAGATCCCATACTGAAATCTGGCTTGATGCTTTATTCTGCATTTCATGAGGCGATCTTCCATTAAAACATAAGTTATAGGTTTGGTTTTAACAATAAAACAGAAGTTTATTACACAAAACAAATTAAGATAACATTGAATAAGCCAAACTATTTACATATAACATGCATTTTATAATACAATCCCATTAATTCCAACAACACCCCTTGCAGTAGGCAAGATTTATCTGTGGCTTCATTTCCCAGTAATGAGAATCTGATAGCCTCTTCTTTGATTCATCATATAACTGAGCTCAAAATCTCTTAGCTTCAAATAATCTCTTTAGGGTTTGAACCAACCATTTATGGTCTGGAACCTTCACTGAACTCCTGATGGAAATGTAACCTACTTATAATAATTCTAAACTATTTTCTTCCTTTCTCTGGAGCAACTGCTTTACACATCCAACATCAACTAAGAACCTGCCGAACTGCCCAAACTTAAATTAAAAAGCAAATTCTCCAAACTATGGGTCTTTCCCTTTAGCACCATTCCGTCCCCAAAGAATCCTCTAACTGAAAGTTTAATGCAAGCTTATTGTTCACATGTAAACTCTCCCAGTGTAAACAGAAATCGTTATTTTCCAGGAAGTATTTCTCTCACACTGTTTTTTTAAAAGCAATCACATAGTAACAGAGCTACTTACAAGTTAATCATTAAACACTTTCAGACTTACACAAAATCCAAATGCCACAAGTTCAAAAATCAAAAATCAAAAATAAATGATAGTTAAGGTAAAAGAAATTATGGGAAAGTTAGATGACATTTGTTTTAATACAAGGAGCCTTACAAGTGAGGCAGATGAGTTGAGGGTGTTGATAAATGTATGGGGTTGTGATATTATTGCTATCACAGAGACACAGTTCAAGGAAGAACAGGACCACGAGCTCAATATTTCAGGCTGTGGAATCTTAAGGCAAAATGGGTGGCATGGGTGGGGGTGGGGTGGAGATGAAACTAACAACAGAGGAGGCAGTGTTACAAAACAGATCAAGGAGTCAATTACTGCAGTGTTGAGGGATGATATCTTCAAAGTTTCCTCATAACGGCCATTTGGATAGAACTTTAAAATAGAAATGGGGCAATTACTTTTCTGGGGATATTCTCCAGACTTCCACCGAAACAAGTTATGGAAAAAAAGAAAGGCAGGTATCCAGTGTTGGACTGGGGTGTACAAAGTTAAAAATCACACAACACCAGGTTATAGTCCAACAATTTAATTGGAAGCACACTAGCTTTTGGAGCTTCGCTCCTTCATCAGGTGATAGTGAAGAGCTCAATCCTAACACACAGAATTTATAGCAAAAATTTACAGTGTGATGTAACTCAAATTATACATTGGAAAATTGGTTGTCTGTTAAGTCTTTCATCTGTTTGAATACCATGATAGTTTCACTTCTTTCATGTGTAAATCACAAAACCTTTGTTAAAAAAAGTTGTATTCTCGGGTTAGCTGTTAACAATGGTGATAGCTAGACAATATGTTGAAGGTGTTAGCCCCTGTGTTCTCTGTCTATGCCACGATGTTTAGATTAATTCTAATCTAAAAAATGAGATAACAGATTTTACATGAATTCATGCAGTTTTTGAACTCTAATCTAAAAAGTGAGATGACGGAGTTCTACATGAATGCATGCAGTTTTTCAGCAAAAGTACAATATAACCCTGCAAGTACAAATTCACCCCACAAAATATATGTGTGCATGAGGGTCTTTGTCTGTGTGTGTGTGTGTCTGTCTGTCTGGTTTGGGGCTTGTGAGTGTGAGAAAGTGTATGTGTTTATGTGTAGTGAGTGCAGAGTGTCTTAAGTCTGTGAGGTGAGTGTGAGTGTGGGAGTGTGTGTGTCTGTAAGGGTGTGTGTGTGCGTGTGTGTGTGCGTGTCTGTGTCTGCGTCTGTGTATATGTGTGTCCATGTGTATATATGTGTGAGTGTATGTATATAGGAGTGTCTGTGTGTGTGTATAGTGCAATGGTGGTCACCTGTAATGTGACATAAACCCAAGGTCCCAGTTGAGGCTCTCCCTATGGGTACCAAACTTAGCTATCAGCCTCTGCTCGGCCACATTTCGCTGCTGCCTGCCCCAAAGTCCGCCTTGGACGATGGTCACCTTGGATTCATTTCTCATTACAGGTGACCACCATTGCACTATATATACACACACACACACACACACACACACACACACACACAGACAGACTCCTATACACACATACACAAGTACACACATATACACAGACGGATTTAAATCTCACCTGGAAAGGGACAAAAGTTGAGGAAATATTTATAGATGAAAAAATGAGATAGTAAAGAATTTAGAAGGAACTGGTTTGGTGGCACTTTGACTCAGTGATTCTGTTCTTAGTCAGATCTGTGACGATGTTCTAGCTTTATGGGATCCTTTTTTTATGAAGATAGTTTGGGACAGAAGTGATGAACAATCTGCATTTAAGCTGATAAAAGAAACAGCTTGTGAGGCCTTGGGTTTTTTAAAGTTGGAACAATAGAAGCAGCCTGAATGGGTGGGATCAAATTTCCACAGTTTTTTAGTCTTAGCTTTCAGTAGCAGTTGATAGAATCTTGAGCTGGATGTAGAAGCTTTTATTCCTCTCTTTGTCACAGCTAAAAGCTGGGGTTCTCTTTCTGCTGCTAGAATTGCATGTGAGGAAATCTATTTCACTGAATTTGCCTTTGCCAAGGGTGTGTTTATGGGATGTTACATATTGAAACAATTAATTAGTAGCAGTTAGTATATATATTATTTCACTAAGAATTTTGATAGAGTTACAGTATAGCCAATTCTTTTGGAGTGGACTCGATGGGCCGAATGGCCTTACTTCCACTCCTATGTCTTATGGTCTATTTTTATTTTGTCTGTATTTAATTATAGTGTATAAATAAAGTGTGTTTTGTTTCAAGCCTGGTAGTTTGAACCATCAAGTTGCATCTGAAACACAATGCCTTCCACTTGCCTTTAAAAAAAAATAAAGTTAAGATAAAGTCTAGACTATCTTTTTAATATGTTTTGAGGGGGTTTGGTCTGGTCCATGATACATAGAAGTAGAGCAGAACTGGCATGACAGAGGATACTGTGGGCAGATCTGTGACTAGGTGTAGTAGAGAGGTCCAGGATTTGCATGCACCATGGGAGATAGTCATTTTTTTTGTGATTTAATTTGCACCCAAGTGTCTTTGCAGAGGCTTCTCCTTCCGTCTTTGCGTTAGTTGAGAGATAATTGACCAGAAAACATTTAATTATCTAGTCATTTATCTCAGTTCTGTTTGCAGGATCTTGTATGTAAATTGGCTGTTGTAGTTCACTTTGTTACAACAGGCTACAGCTTAAAGGCATTGAATTGGTGGTGAAAAACATTGGGTCATGAAAGGCAAAATAAGTCACAGAGTCGTGGACTTGTACAGCGTGGAAACAGATTATGACATTGTTTTTATTTCATGTATTCACATGGAAGCTAATGATTACTGACTATAATTCATATTCTGAAAGCAGCTTATTTCATGAGCTCCCAAATTGAAATACTGTACTATCAAATTGCACATTCAAATTAATGTAGTGTTGAATTTGAATTCCACAGATGTTATGACAGGAACTCCTGCTATGATTCTTGGTATCATGGTGATTTGCAAGAACAAATTATAAACACAAAACTGGTTGTAATTTTTTACTTTGTTAATCAAAGATTGCACACTGTGCAATATGTTGAATTGCTGTACAGTTGTAGCTTTACATTCAAAACATAGAGGAAGTGCATACATTCCATTTATGCCTTCTCTCTGGAGGCTAAAATTAGATGTTTCGATTCTTAACCATTGTTAAAATTGTTCTGTTGCACTTATCCTGTACTCAGGACATTTTTTTGTTGACAATCCTCTAATTTCTTAACAAAATGGCATGCCTTTCACAACCTTACACTTTACTAAATTAGTTCCCAGTCAATTACTCTGCAGTGCAGTCACCGCTGTAAGGAACCATTTGTGCACAGCAAGCTGCCACAAGCTGCAATGTGACAATGATCAGATTGTTTATTATTTTTAACCAATAGCACTGATGTGAAAATCATAACACCATCAAGCTACCAGTTAAAGGAACCAGTGTAGATCATTCAGCCCATCGAGTCTGCATCGTCATTCAATGAGATCATCTCTGATCTGATAATCCTCATCTCCACCTTCCTACTTCTTCCCCACAACCATGAAATCTCTTACTGATTCAATGTCAGTCTCAGTCTTGGGCGCGCTTAGTGGCTTGGCTTTGACTGCCCTCTGTGATGAAGAATTTCGCAAATTCACTAGCCTCTGAGAGAAGAAATTGCTCCTCATTTTTGTCTTAAATGAGCAGTCCCTAATGCCTGTTGGTCCTTGACTCCACACAAGGAGAAATGACCTTTCTGCACCTACTCTGTCAAGTCCCTAAAATTTTTGTATGTTTCAGTAAGATCTCCTCTCATTTTACTAAACTGCAATGATTACAGGCCCAACCTACTCAACGTCTTCTCATAAGAATATCCCTCCATATCCAGGATCAACCCAATGAATGTTCTCTGGACTGCCTCCAATGCCAGTTTATCATTCTTTGGATAAGGGACTCAGAAACCCGTTCACAGTATTCCAGGAACACTCTGACTAGTATTTAGTTCATGTAGCTTTTCACAAGATTACATTTGTTTTATACTCTGATGTTGATTATAGGATAAATATTCCTCAGGGTCATTGGGTGAACTCCATGTTCTTAGGATATGCCATGGAAACTTTTGCAGACAAGGTCAGACGAGGGTCTTGATTTAATGTTTCATCCAAACAATTGCACCTCCTATGGTATAGCACACTTTCAGTACACCTTGGAATGTCAACTTGGATTATGTAATCAATTCTCTGGAATGTAAATCAAACCCATACAGGTAACTGATAGTCTACAATTCCAATTTTTAGTAAATGTAATTATGTTGATATGATTTTCATTAAAGAAATATATTTCTGTGTCACACTTCAGGAAATCTGACTATTTTTCTATGGAAGAACTTTCTCTAGTTTTAATGAAACCTACACAGTATTGAGTTGAGCTATCCAGGGAATGAGTTTTCAGAGCATGAATTGCTGTAAGAGTTATATTAGATGAAATCATTTGTGGAAAGATACTTCACGCACAGCACTTCAGTTCAAGTAAATGGATTTTGTTCAGACCTTCAATTGAAACATTCAGACTTATTCATTTAAAATCTTCAGGCGATTTTTCTTGGCATTCCCACCCAGGAATGGAAAACAGTGAGAGATGGTATTTTGGTCAAAAAGCTTTGAGGAGGATGATTGCAGGCTGGGAGGCAGAACTTCAGTCACGTTACATTGAGATTTTAAGACTTTGTGTTCAGAATTAGAACAGTACAGCACAGGAATTTGCCCTTCGGCCCATGATGTTGTGCCAAACATGACACCAAATTAAACTAATCCCTTCTGCCTGCCCTTGGTCCATATCCCTCCACTTCTTGGCATATTTGTGTGCTTATCTAAAAGTTCCTTAAGAGCCCTTTTAATATCTGCCTCCACCACTTCCCCTGGCAGCACGTTCCAGACTCCTACCATTCTCTGCGTAAAAATCTTGCCCCTCAAATTTCCCTTGAACTTACCCCTCTCACATGCCCCCTAATTTTAGATATTTCAACTCTGGGAAGAGGATTCCGACTGCCTACCCTTTCACTGCATCTCGTAATTTTATAGACTTCTATCAAGTCTCCTCTCAGCCTCTGTCGCTTCTGAGAAAACAATCTGAGTTTTTCTAGCTTCTCCTTATAGTTCAGACCCTCTGATCCAGGTACCATCCTGGTAAACCTGGTAGCTCAGTGGCTGGCACTGTTGCCTCACAGTGCCAGGGAATTGGGTTCAATTCCACCCTCGGGTGAATACCTGTGCGGAGTTTGCACATTTTATCTCTGTCTGTGTGGGTTCCCTCCAAGTGCTCAGGTTTCCTCCAACAATCCATAGATGTACACGTTACTTGTGTTGGCCATGCTAAATTGCCCCATAATCTCTAGGGATGTACAGGCTAGATGTGCTAGCCATGGGGAGTGCACAGCTACGGGACTAGGGTGGGATGTTCTTTGGAAAGTTGTTGTGGACTCGATGGGTCAAATGGCCTGCTTCCACACTCTAAGGATGCTATGAAACCAGTTCTGCACCTTTTCCAAAGCCTCCACACCCCTCTTGTAAGGTGGCAACTAGAATTGAAATCAATACTCGTACATGTGGCCTAGCCAAAGTCTTAAATAGCTTCAGTCATATTACATTGAGATTTCAGGACCTAGTGTTCAAAACTGATTATATTGTAGACTGCAGAAATGGTTGTAACAGAGTGAAGTGTTTGTGGGTAAAAAATGAGGTCTGCAGATGCTGGAGATCACAGCTGCAAATGTGTTGCTGGTTAAAGCACAGCAGGCCAGGCAGCATCTCAGGAATAGGGAATTCGACGTTTCGAGCATAAGCCCTTCATCAGGAATGAGAGAGAGTAGCCAAGCAGGCTAAGATAAAAGGTAGGGAGGAGGGACTAGGGGGAGGGGCGATGGAGGTGGGATAGGTGGAAGGAGGTCAAGGTGAGGGTGATAGGCCGGAGTGGGGTGGGGGCGGAGAGGTCAGGAAGAGGATTGCAGGTTAGGAGGGCGGTGCTGAGTTGAGGGAACCGACTGAGACAAGGTGGGGGGAGGGGAAATGAGGAAACTGGAGAAATCTGAATTCATTCCTTGTGGTTGGAGGGTTCCCAGGCGGAAGATGAGGCGCCCCTCCTCCAGCTGTCGTGTTGTTATGTTCTGCCGATGAAGGAGTCCAAGGACCTGCATGTCCTCGGTGGAGTGGGAGGGAGAGTTAAAGTGTTGAGCCACGGGGTGATTGGGTTGGTTGGTTCGGGCGGCCCGGAGGTGTTCTCTGAAGCGTTCCGCAAGTAAGCGGCCTGTCTCACCTGTCTCCCTCCCACTCCACCGAGGACATGCAGGTCCTTGGACTCCTCCACCGGCAGAACATAACAACACGACGGCTGGAGGAGGAGCGCCTCATCTTCCGCCTGGGAACCCTCCAACCACAAGGTATGAATTCAGATTTCTCCAGCTTCCTCATTTCCCCTCCCCCCACCTTGTCTCAGTCGGTTCCCTCAACTCAGCACCGCCCTCCTAACCTGCAATCCTCTTCCTGACCTCTCCGCCCCCACCCCACTCCGGCCTATCACCCTCACCTTGACCTCCTTCCACCTATCCCACCTCCATCGCCCCTCCCCCTAGTCCCTCCTCCCTACCTTTTATCTTAGCCTGCTTGGCTACTCTCTCTTATTCCTGATGAAGGGCTTATGCTCGAAACGTCGAATTCCCTATTCCTGAGGTGCTGCCTGGCCTGCTGTGCTTTGACCAGCAACACATTTGCAGTTGCTGAAGTGTTTGTGGGTTCTGTGAAATAAAGTAACTCAGCTTCACTTGGGTGAAGCACCTCTTTGTTATCTTAAATTAATTATGTAAGATTGGTCTTGTGCCAAAATCTTTTAATTGTGCGATTCAGATTTGGGAATGGAGAAAACTAGTAAAAATGGATACTTCTGCAGAACTGGAGCTGCTTTACTCAAGATGAGTGGGCTTGTTACTTAAGGAATGAGGTCATGATTCAATACCACTACATGTTGGTTCAATTATGATGGGCTGCACGTAGATTTAGTGTTCATACCTCATCATCTTGATTGTAGCCTGGGGTGAGCAGTTTCCTCAATGCTGGGATCCTCTTTGTGGGATCCACTCCCTCCGTGACTCCCTCGTCAGGTCCACACCCCCCACCAACCCAACCTCCACTCCCGGTACCTTCGCCTGCAACCGCAAGAAATGCAAAACTTGCGCCCATACCTCCCTCCCTTACTTCCCTCCAAGGCCCCAAGGGATCCTTCCATATCCACCACAAATTCACCTGCACCTCCACACACATCATTTACTGCATCCGCTGCATCCGATGTGGCCTCCTCTATATTGGGGAGACAAGCCGCCTACTTGGGGAACATTTCAGAAAACACCTCTGGGACACCCAGATAAACCAACCCAACCACCCCGTGCTTAACACTTCAACTCCCCCTCCCACTCCACCAAGGACATGCAGGTCCTAGGATTCCTCCATCGCCAGACCATAACAACACGATGGCTGAAGGAAGAGCGCCTCATCTTCCACCTAGGAACCCGCCAAACACAATGGATGAACTCAGATTTCTCTAGTTTCCTCATTTCCCCTCTCCCTACCTTGTCTCAATCCCAACCCTCGAACTCAGCACCACCTTCCTAACCTGCAATCTTCTTCCTGACCTCTCCGCCCCCACCCCCACGCCGGCCTATCGCCCTCACCTTAACCTCCTTCCACCTATCGCACTTCTAACGCCCCTCCCGCAAGTCCCTCCTCTCTATCTTTTATCTTAGCCCCATTCCTGAAGAAGGGCTCATGTCCAAAACGTCGATTCTCCTGCTCCTTGGATGCTGCCTGACCTGCTGCGCTTTTCCAGCAACACATTTTCAGCTCCTCTTTGTGTTGTCAGCTGCCCCTGTGTTCAGCAGAGAAGCAAATTACTGAGCTGAGTGCATAAAAGTTACCATCAGCCCTTCCTAATTTATGTTACCTGTCTTAAAGGCACACTGCACCAAAAGGTGCTTCTAGAATGTAAAACATGGAAAATGGAGTGGCAGAATTGGGGTAGGATTCCAGGCTGAAGGAAGGAGCACTGGAACATTTGGCTGAGGTGGAGTGAAGCCAAGGTCCCACAGGTGACCAGGAACCCCACAGCCCCCAACCAGAGAAGAGAAGTTGGTCAAAATCAGTGCATGAATCTTCACACAATCCATCTTATCCATGTCACACTGTTCACTGCACTTCACCCCTAGCACTTACTGTCAGCATTTCCTGATACTGAGGCTTTGTACCTAAGATCAGCTTCATTCACCTTGCCCACCCACACGTTAGCCTAACATTCACATGTCTCACTGCTTCCCCATAGCTTCCACTATTCAGACTTTTTCGAGATGGCGGCGGCTCCTCAGGTCAGGGTTCCTCCATTTGCTTTACTTGTTTTTCTCTTTTTTTGCTTTTTTCTGTTATGTGTCCATTTATTGTGGTACTTCGATGGAAGGCTTCTTCTTCAGGCCAAGGCCCAGTGATGAAGTAGATTCTAGCAGCCCGTAATTGTGGTACGGACTTGGCTGGCCGGTCTCCAGGTCTGGTCTTCTCCCAGTGTGGCCATCTCTTCTGTGTGGCCTTCTCCCTATGTGGCTGTCTCCTAGTGGTGTGGTGTTCTGGTATGCCATCACCCAGTCGTGTGGTCTCCCAGTGCGGCTATCTCCCAGTGCGGCTATCTCCCAGTGTGGCTGTCTCCAACTGTGACTGTCTCCCTATATAGCCATCACCCAGTGTGGCCGTATCCCAGTGTGGCCATATCCCAATGTGGCCATCTCCCAGTGTAGGTGTCTCCCAGTGTGGCCATCTCTTCTGTGTGGCCTTCTCCCTATGTGGCTGTCTCCTAGTGGCATGGTGTTCTGGTATGCCATCACCCAGTCGCGTGGTCTCCCAGTGCGGCTATCTCCCATCGCGGCTATCTCCCAGTGTGGCTGTCTCCAAGTGTAGGTGTCTCCCAGTGTGGCCGTATCTCCCTGTGTGGCCGTCTCCCTGTGTAGCCGTCTCCCTGTGTGGCCATCTCCCTGTGTGGCCATCTCCCAGTGTGGCCGTTTCCCTGTGTAGCCATCTCCCTGTGTGGCTGTCTCCCAATGGGACAGTCTCCAGGTCTGGCCATCTCCCAGTGCAGCTCTCTCCTGGTGTGGCTGTCTCCTTGTCTGTCTGTCTCCCAGTGGGGCTGCCTCCCAGTGAGGCTGCCTCCCAGTGGAGCTGTCTCCCTGTGCGGCTGTCTCCCTGTGTGGCCGTCTCCTAATGGGACTGTGTCCCTGTGTGGCTGTCTCCCTGTCTCCCACTGTGGCTGACTCTCTGTGTGGCTGTATCCCAGCGTGGCTATATTCCTGTGTGACGGTCTCCCGTTGGGGCGGTCTCCAGGTCTGGCCGTCACCCAGTGGGGCTATCTCCCTGTGTGGTGGCCTTGGCCTGGAGTGGCTTTCTTGTCCCGGTGTGGAGGCTTCACCCTATTGTGGAGGACTATTTTGGCAGCTTCCAGGCATTCCAACTGTCCAATTTGAAAGTCTACTCTGTGTGCAGAAATCACTTTCTTACTTCAGAGACGGTTTCTGAGTTTTTCAGTGGCCCAGCGAGGAGGCCTCATCTTGGTGGGGCAGAGCAGTCTCGGCCAGGCCCAGCCCTGTGTTGCATTTTCAGCCTGGGTTTCCAGTCTACCCAGAATCCATGAGATATGAATTGATCTGTGATAAACTTTTACTTTTTTAATTTTTCTTTCTTCTGAACTCTTTCATTAAATTAGATGCCATGGTATGGCAACTTATAAAATGTTTGGTTGTATTTTTTTTGTAAAAATACACATGACAATAAATTACTATTTTATCATTCAAATGCCATAAATATTGATACTCTGTCTTCTCTCCAGCAGTGCAAAATGGCACCTGGGAGCAGAACAGAAGTAATTATGTAAAGGTTTAGATGGAAAGCAATTTCTTAAGTGTGTACAAGACAATTTTCTGATTCAGTATGTGGATGTACCTACTAGAGAAGGTGCCAAACTTGACCTACTCTTGGGAAACAAGGCAGGGCAGGTGACTGAGGTGTCAGTGGGGGGAGCACTTTGGGGCCAGCAACCATAATTCTATTCGTTTTAAAATAGTGATGGAAAAGGATAGGCCAGGCCTAAAAGTTGAAGTTCTAAATTGGAGAAAGGCCAATTTTGACAGTTTTAGGCAAGAACATTCGAAAGCTGATTGGAGGCAGATGTTCGCAGGTAAAGGGACGGCTGGAAAATGGGAAGTCTTCAGAAATGAGATAACAAGAATCCAGAGAAAGTACATTCCTGTCAGGGTGAAAGGGAAGGCTGGTAGGTATAGGGAATACTGGATGACTAAAGAAATTTGAGGGTTTGGTTAAGAAAAAGAACGAAGCACATGTCAGATATCGACAGGATAGATCGAGTGATCCTTCGAAGAGTACAAAGAAAGTAGGAGTATACTTAAGAGGAAAATCAGGAGGGCAAATAGGGGACATGAGATAGCTTTGGCAAAAAGAATTAAGGAGAATCCAAAGGGTTTTTACAAAAATATTAAGGACAAAAGGGTAACTAGGGAGAGAATAGGGCCCCTCAAAGATCAGCAAAGCGGCCTTTTTTGTGGAGCCACAGAAAATGGGGGAGATACTAAATAAATATTTTGCATCAGTATTTACTGTGGAAAAGGATATGGAAGATATAGACTGTAAGGAAATAGATGGTGACATCTTGCAAAATGTCCAGATTACAGAGGAGGAAGTGCTGGATGTCTTGAAACGGTTAAAAGTGGATAAATGCCCAGGACCTGATCAGGTGTACCCGAGAACTCTGTGGGAAGCTAGAGAAGTGATTGCTGGGCCTCTTGCTGAGATATTTATATCATCGATAGTCACAGGTGAGGTGTCGGAAGACTGGAGGTTGGCAAACATGGTGCCACTGGTTAAAAAGGGTGGTAAGGACAAGCCAGGGAACTATAGACCAGTGAGCCTGACCTCGGTGGTGGGCAAGTTGTTGGAGGGAATCCTGAGGAACAGGATGTACATGTATTTGAAAAGGCAAATACTGATTCGGGATAGTCAGCATAGCTTTATGTGTGGGAAATCATGTCTCACAAACGTGATTGAATTTTTTGATGAAGTAACAAAGAAGAATGGTGAGGGCAGAGCAGTAGATGTGATCTATATGGACTTCAGTAAGGTGTTCGACAAGGTTCCCCATGGGAGACTGATTAGCAAGGTTAGATCTCATGGAATACAGGGAGAACTAGCCATTTGGACACAGAACTGGCTCAAAGGTAGAAGACAGAGGGTGGTAGTGGAGGGTTGTTTTTCAGACTGGAGGTCTGTGACCAGTGGAGTGCCACAAGGATCGGTGCTGGGTCCGCTACTTTTTGTCATTTATATAAATGATTTGGATGCGAGCATAAGAGGTACAGTTAGTAAGTTTGCAGATGACACCAAAATTGGAGGTGCAGTGGACAGCGAAGAGGGTTACCTCAGATTACAACAGGATCTTGATCAGATGGGCCAATGGGCTGAGAAGTGGCAGATGGAGTTTAATTCAGCTAAATGCGAGGTGCTGCATTTTGGGAAAGCAAATCTTAGCAGGACTTATACACTTAATGGTAAGGTCCTAGGGAATGTTACTGAACAAAGAGACCTTGGAGTGCAGGTTCATAGCTCCTTGAAAGTGGAGTCAGAGGTAGATAGGATAGTGAAGACGGCATTTGGTACACTTTCCTTTATTGGTCAAGAGTATTGAGTACAGGAATTGGGAGGTCATGTTGCAGCTGTGCAGGACATTGGTTAGGCCACTGTTAGAATATTGCATGCAATTCTGGTCTCCTTCCTATCGGAAAGATGTTGTGAAACTTGAAAGGGTTCAGAAAAGATTTACAAGGATGTTACCAGGATTGGAGGATCTGAGCTACTGGGAGAGGCTGAACAGGTTGGGGCTGTTTTCCCTGGAGCGTCGGAGGCTGAGGGGTGACCTTATAGAGGTTTACAAAATTATGAGGGGCATGGATAGGATAAATAGGCAAAGTCTTTTCCCTGTGGTCGGGGAGTCCAGAACTAGAGGGCATAGGTTTAGAGTGAGAGGGGAAAGATATAAAAGAGACTTAAGTGGCAAATCTTTCACACCGAGGGTGGTACGTGTATGGAATGAGCTGCCAGAGGATGTGGTAGAGGTTGGTACAATTGCAACATTTAAAAGGCATTTGGATGGGTACATGAACAGGAAGGATTTGGAGGGATATGGGCCGGGTGCTGACAGGTGGGACTAGATTGGGTTGGGATATCTGATCGGCATGGATGGGTTGGACCAAAGGATCTGTTTCCATGCTGTACGTCTCTATGACTCTATCGCCTGAGACGAAAGGAGGAGTTGTGTCTCAGTGTCATAAAGGCAGCTGTGACAGAGGACATGGAGGTCTTTTTAAAATAATTTATTCTTGCAATGTGTGCATCGCTGACAAGGCCAACATTTACTTTCCACCTTTAATTAGCTTGACAATGCAGAAGTGAGTCATCATTTTGACACACAGGTACATGCACAGTGTTTTATTTTGTGTCGTGGTTTGATATGACAGAATAGCTGGCAAGGTTACTTGAGTGGGCGGATAGCCATTGTGATGGACCAGACCAAACCTCCTGAAAATATTCAGAAGATTGTCAAGACCTTAAAATTTTCTTATTTTAAAAGTAAATGTCAGGTATTGCATTCCACCTGTAATTTAATTGGTCAAACTACTAGATTTAAAGCAAAGCATCTTCTATAGTGAAAGAAAGAAGGAATTGGACTAATTTAACTCGATTGGAAAAGTTAACAGTTGAAAAGTGTGGAACTGGAAAAGCATGACAGGTCAGGCAGCATCCGAGGAGCAGGAGAATCGACGTTTCAGGCACAAGTCCTTAATCAGGAATGTGCCCTTCTGATGAAGGGCTTATGCCTGAAACATCAACTCTCCAGCTCCTCGGATGCTGCCTGACCTGCTGTGCTTTTCCAGCACCACACTTTTTGACTCTGATCTCCAGCATCTGCAGTCCTCATTTTCTCTCACTAGCTGGAAAATTTAATGGCATAATACATACAGTAACCCTTACTAATTAATTGTTCTAATATAGTAACATCCCATAAACACACCCTTGGCAGAAGGCAGATTCAGATTCTTTCACATGCAATGCCTGGAACAGGCAGAAAACCCCCAGTTTTTGATTGTAACAGAGAGAGAGAGAGAGAGAGAGAGAGGGAGAAGAATAGTTTTCACTTCTTCAAGAGCCCAACATTAACTGCTGAAAGCTAAACCAAAAACCTCTGTTCTGAGGGAGCTTGACCCTACCCACTCAGACTGCTTCTATTTTTCCAACATTAAAAAAAGCCAAGGCCTCTGGTGGTTCTGCTAACCTGCTCTGCACAATCTAAACTTAAAAAACACTCCTGCCTTAAAATCTCTCTTCAAAAAACACCCAGGACAAAATAACCTCTTAAAGCCACAGTATCGTCACACCACATTGCTGAGATTGTGGGTGTGTGTTGGTCAATCTGGATAGGTGGGTAACATTCTCAAATTAGAGTGGTGCTGGAAAAGCACAACAGGTCAGGCAGCATCCAAGGAGCAGGAAAATCAACATTTAGGGCAAAAGCCCTTCATCAGGAATGGAGGCAGGGAACCTCCAGGGTGGAGAGATAAACGTGCCTGAAATGTCGATTTTCCTGCTCCTCGGATGCTGCCTGACCTACTGTGCTTTTCCAGCACCACTCTAATGTAAACTCTGGTTTCCAGCATCTGCAATCCTCATTTTTGTCTGGGTAACATTTTCAGTCTGAAAAATAATAGCAAACCAGATGGGTTTTTGCAACAATCCATGAACATTTCATTACTGTGATGTATGAGACTACCATTTCAATTGCGAGTTGCTGAATTCATAATTCACTTCCCTGACCCCCTTGTGGAGACATGACTTCATTGCTAGCACAGACCTTTGGTTTATTTGGCATGAAGAATGCACTGTGCTGCAGTTGTGACCACAAACTTCTTCTTTCCAGCCACAACCCCTTCCCTCCAACCAGCACTTCCTGTCTTTATCCCCTCCTGATTCCTTGCTTTCAAATATGCAAACATTCCCAACTGCCAAGTAGGAAGAGAGAGCAACAGCACTCATAAAGTGATCCTGGCCTTTATTCTGACATTTGCAGCCACTATTGGCAATACAGTTTCATAAGCATAATTATCAAGTTCAGATCAACAAAAAAAGAGTCACCAGGCAGGAGTAGGCTGAGGCCAAGTAACCTGAGAATGAGTTCAGAGATGAGCTCTGTTGCAGAGGACTCAAATGATCATCTCAATCAAGTCTCTAGGAGGAGAGCATTGATGGTCACTCACCCAAGATACTGGATGCATGCTGACCTCCCAAGCAATCTTCTGTTACTGTAAGATGGAATGGAGTGTGGCTCCATGTAGACAGAGGGTACTGCAAAGAACATGCTCCATCCACAGACTCTGCTCCACCTTCCTGCCATACTATAGTCCCACTGTCACTGCTAACACATACTCGTGTTGCAGCCTGAGTGTGGGCCAGTTATAAAGTCCTGTGTCCTCCCTTTGTGGATGCAGTGGCACTCCCTGTCAAATTCAGCAACTCACCACAAAACCTCCAAATAAAGCTCCACAAGATAACTTGGATGGCACCTGAATATTTAGGGGTACAGAACATTTGGGACTGACAGGAATCTATGAAAAGGTGGAGGGATAGCTTTGTGAATTAATGATGGTATTGGCACAATAGAGATGGAAGCTCTAAATTCAGGATACCAGTATGCAGCAACAGTTTGGGTCAAGACGAGAAATGATGAAGGCAAGAAGTCACTTTTGGCGGTGATATACAGAGCCCAACAGGAACCACTCACAAGGGTGAAGTACAGTGGAAGATACGATGAGATTTTGTCAGAAAAGCATTGTGATAATCATGGAAGATTTTAATTAGCGAATTGACTGGAAGCTTCAGATAGGCAAAGGTAGCCTCAATAAGGGGTTCATAGAATGTTTTCAGTGCTGGTTCTTAGAACAGCGCATTTTGGAACCAACCAGGAAACAGTTTATCCTAAGTCTGGCATTCAGCAACTAGATAGAATTACTGAATGATCTCTGAGTGATGTCATCTCTTGGTTGCAATCAATGAGTCATAGAATCACAGTGGTATACAGCACGGAAACAGATCCTTCAATCAAACTCATCCATGCCAACTAGATATCCTAACCCAATCTAGTTCCATTTGCCAGCACTTGTCCCATATCCTTTCGAACCCTTCCTATTCATGTAGCCATCCAAATGTCTTTTAAATATTGTAATTGTACCAGCCTCCACCACTTCCTCTGGCAGGTCATTCCATACATGCACCACCCACTGTGTGAAAAAGTTGCCCGTTAGGTCTCTTTATATCTTTCCCCTCTCACCCTAAATCTATGTCCTCAGGTTCTGGACTCCCCCACCTAAGGGAAAAGACCTTGTCTATTTATCCTGTCCATGCCCCTCATGATTTTATAAACCTCTATAAGGTCACCCCTCACTCTCTGACGTTCCAGGGAAAACAGCCCCAGCCTATTCAGTCTTTCCCTATAGCTCAAATCCTCCAACCCTGGCAACATCCTTGTAAATCTTTTCTGAACCCTTTCAATTTTCACAACATCCTTCCAATAGGAAGGAGACCAGAATTGCACAGAGAATTGCAGTGATCACAATATGATTGAATTTTCCATTCAGCTTGAGGAAGCGTAGTCTTAAGGCTAATTTTTAAAAGTTAAACAATGGTAATTATGAAGGCTTTGTTAGCAGAACTGGCTGAAGAGAATTGGTAAACTAGGTTGTAAGAGTCAATCCAGACGCATAGGCAGGCATTTAAGGGAATCTTTCAGAATATCATTCCAATGAGAAAGAAAAAATTCCAATGGACTAATCCATCACCTCTGATTAATTGGAAAAATTTAAAATAGTGTTAAACTAAAAGAAAAAAGTGCGTGTTGGTTCTGTAGTGAGTGAGACTGGAGAATTGATCATGGCAAATACGGAGATGACAGATGAATCGAACAGGCATTTGTAGCATTCTTCATTATAGATGAGACAAGTAACATCCCAGAAGCAGCAATAAATTAGGAGATGGAAGGAACTCATAAAGATCACACAAATATCAGAGAAGTAGGACCAAGTAAATTATTGGAGCTGCCGGCCGATACATGCCAGGTTTGTGATGCATTTTATCCCACTTTAAAAAAAGTGGCAAGTGAGATATTTGAAGCATTCATTTTAATTTTCCAAACTCCTTGATTCTGAAGGCCGCTTTAGATTGGAAGACATTGAATGCATTTGTTTATTCAAAAATAAAAAGAAACAAAAAGCAGAAAACTTCAGGCAATTTAATTTTTAAAATGCTATTATAATGTTAGAAGCTACTGTTAAAAAAAGTTAGAGCAGGACACTGCCCTGTGGTGGAAGGTGGACACACCTTTATAGCATAAAATCTGTGCTGGCAGCGACATCCAGTTACTCAGGTGAGTCAGCTGAAACTGGAGAAAACCTGGCCCAGCTGGCTTCCTGGCATTAGAATTAATTTTGCTTCTCTGCTCAGCAGGGAAACTGACAAAGAGCTATCCTGAGAGTCTTTCCCGTGGCACTCTGCCTCAGCACTCACACTAATCTGTAGAAGAATAGTAGGATTGTGACAATGCCAAGGTCAGTAGCCTTGCTTTCACGCAAAGTATGGAAACTTATGGAGTTCGTGGAACTCCGATTTTAAGTAGTGGTGACTTCAATTGAAACTGAATCTACGAACAGTGAATCCAGAGAAGACAATGAGAGCTCTTCCAGACTGTTTGTCAGGATTTGCGGACCCTCTGATAGCCCATCCAATGCACTAAATAATTCCTTATTAACAGATCTCAGTTCCACTTTAAAGTCTTGACCCCAGAATTAATTATCCATGACTATGTAACAATGTTAGCTCGCAAGTCTGTCCTGTTGCAAGATGGGACCTGATCCATCCTTTTGCCCTTGCCGCTATTGTGTGTGCTGTATCTCGCAGCACAGACACCTCTAACTGATCCTGTTGTATTGGCAGCATGCCAATTCCTTAGATGGTTCCTGCATGGTGTGAGACACTTACAAGGCCTGATTTCTTTCCTCTTGAAGCCGGATTAAAGACTTGCAAAAGACCAAAGAAGAAAAGATTGACTTAGTACCAGGTAAGTAACCATTCTTTGGGCCATCAAGTTGAGAAGATTCAACCTTCTATCCAGACATTGGTCAATAAAGCAGTAAACTAATATAGTTATTTCCTCTCTAGATTAAGATCCGATTCAACGATCTCATATTGCTCCAGCTCATTGTGGACAACAGGTCTAGTGTGCTTTGAGTGGATGCTTATGAACATTCTGATCCCCTCTTTGTCCTCTCCATCATGTGGCTTAATTTGTAAGATGCACTTTAAGACATTGTGAATTCATTGAACGCGCACACAGAAACGAGTTGTTGGCATAGCTGATCCATAACTGGTTATTTTCCACATGAAACGCCTCTAGTGATCTGACCTCTAAATAGACAGGTACAAAGTGCAGAACAGAGTTTTTATTATTTGAAAGACAAATACAGAGAAGAAGATCAAAGGAGATTCTGCCGGGGGTATTGTAGATGGTTTGCGCTCTCTGGGAAGAATAGCAGGAACCTATAGATTGACTTATCTATCACATCCCCACTCCTGTTCATGAAAGAGGCCATTGAACAATGAGGTGCATGAGAAAATAGGTACAGTCTGGTGTTGATGATAGTCTTGAAAATGATAAGGATAATGGAACAGATACATGGACATAAATGGCCATATATGGACAATAGAATATAGTTACTATGCTGCATTCAGAATGTATGTTCTGTGAGAATAATGTTCAGTGAGTCATAGAGTCATAGAGTTGTACAGCATGGAAACAGACCCTTCGGTCCAACCGGACTAGATATCCCAACCCAATCTAATCCCACCTGCCAGCACCCGGCCCATATCCCTCCAAACTCTTCCTATTCACATACCCATCCAAATGTCTCTTAAATGTTGCAATTGTACCAGCCTTCACCACTTCCTCTGGCAGTTCATTCCATACAAGCACCACCCTCTGCGTGAAAAAGTTGCCTCTTAGGTCTTTTTTATATCTTTCCCCTCTCACCCTAAACCTGTGCCCTCTAGTTCTGGACTCCCCCACCCCAGAGAAAAAACTTTGTCTATTTATCCTATCCATGCCCTTCATAATATTGTAAACCTCTATAAGGTTCCAGGGAAAACAGCCCCAGCCTGTTCAACCTCTCCCTGTAGCTCAAATCCTCCAACCCTGGTAATAACCTCGTAAATCTTTTCTGAGCCCTTTCAAGTTTCACAACATCTTTCCGATAGGAAGGAGACCAGAACTGCATGTAATATTCCAACAGTGGCCTATCCGATGTCCTGTATAGCCGCAACATGACCTCCCAACTCCTGTACTCAATATTAAGTGTATAAGTCCTGCTAATATTTGCTTTCCCACAATGCAGCACCTCGCATTTATATAAATTAAACTCCATCTGCCACTTCTCAGCTCATTGGTCCATCTGGTCCAGATCCTGTTGTAATCTGGGGTAACCCCCTTCGCTGTCCACTACACCTCCAATTTTGGTGTCATCTGCAAACTTACTAACTGTACCTCTTATGCTCACACCCAAATCATTTATGCAAATGACAAAAAGTAGAGGGCCCAGCACTGATCCTGCTAGGTGCTGGGTCCTATAGTGCTGCTATAGTGAAAATTGTTCTAATAGTGGTGCACGTCTTAAATTAATCTCTTGTCTTACTTTTCTGACACTTGTGCCAACATTAAGCAGCTCACATCAATTGTTTAATATTTTTTACCTGTATCTTAATATACAAATCAGCTTGTGGCTACTCTCTCCCTATCTCTGTAATTTCTGCCAGCTCTGTTTCTCCAACTTCAGCTGTTTAAAGTTACCCTGCATTGGCAGTTGCACCTAAACTCCTGGAGTCTCCTTTTAAACTACTCTGTCTTTCCACTCCTTTACTCCTGAAACATTGCCTCATTTATCACGTTTTCAGTCACTGCTTAAAATGTTCTTCTTTATGTTGAGATCAATTTTTATCTGATTTCACTTCTCTGAAATACTTTGCAGCATTTTCCTATGTTAAAGGTGAAACATAAATGCAAGTTTTTATTGTTGTTTTTGAGTCCCTCGACCACTAGCTGAAGAAATGATAGGAGAAACGAATGGAGGATTATGGGATACAGGTAAGATTATCTAGCAATGAAACAATAAGCAGCATTATGCTGTTCACATTCTATGATTTTAATTGTGTCTGGACAAGATCATGATTAAGCTCTGTTCACAATACTTCATCCTGTTTTGATGTTTTCATGTGGTGTTCCAGATAGCATTCAAAGTCTGCTATTCAATTAGTACCTCATTTTAAAAGGTATTGATTATAACCTGGACTGAGTGATTCATCTGTCCTCTCAAACAGATATAAAAGGTTCCGTGACACGATTCACACAAGGAAGGGGTGTTTTGCCTAGCCCAATATTTATCTCCCAACCCAGACTATAGAAAGGACTTATTAAACTATCACATTGCTGTTCATGGGAGCTTGCTGTGTGCAAATTGATTGCCATGTCTCCCACATCACAACAGAGATAGTAGCCTAGGTCTTCCTATCTCAATCTGGATCAGACAATAAAATGCATATTTATCATTAGAGGAGCTCTCAATGAGAACCTCTGGGTCGGGAGCCTACTCAGCCAAAGTTGTCTTGTTCAGGAGTCCATGCAGCAAGTAGCAGAATGGACTGACGAAGAGACCATGCCCTTCTTTCCATTCCTGTCATTTTTCAGTATCTAAACTCATTGTACAACTTTCACAGTCAGTGAGAGAAGATGAGTGTGTCTTACATGAAAGGTAGGGTGCCAAGTGGGTGGGGGTAAGGCTTTCAAATGAGTAATGGGATTGCAGTGGCAGGTGACGGGGATATGAATGCCAAGTAGGCGGATGAATCCCTCGAGTAGCTCAGTCAGGTTAATGTTGGGCAGGAGAAGGATTGTCAGGGTCAATCCTGTCTGAGGAGTGGACTCAGGGATATGGGTGGGATTGGTGGGTCAGGTCAAGTTAAGAATATTTGGACCTGAAACAATATCTTCCCATCAGCAGATCTGTCTTTCTAAAATAGTTAAGAAGTACTTTATTGAGATGTGCAGTATCTGTGAATGTTACTCATAAATACAAATATTTAACCATTTACACCCAGTATCATTCTGGTGAGTCCGCATTGTACCCTTTCAAGGACAAAATGCTGTTCCTGCAGAATGGTGCCTAGAACTGGACGAAATAGATGGACTTAATCAGAGCTTTATTTAACTCAAATATAGCCCAATGTCTCTATCCCAGCCCTCCCTTGAGATAAATGGCAATATTCCCTTAATCTTTTTAATTCTTTTTATGTGATCATGTGCTGTTTGTGATGAAAATGAGCCGAGGAAACAAGACAGAGATGGCATAGATAAAGAACTTTGTAGACTATGGTCCCAGGTAGCAGGTGCTGTATGGTGATATTTACTGTAATCTGTATATGAAGTAATATTTGAGATGACATCAATGCATTGCAGTATTATTAAGTTTACACGGTGATAATATAGTGATGTTGATGATAAAGTGATGATGTTTGGAAGAGGTTAATATCCTGAGGGCTCTGTGAAATTTAGTTTTGCCATGAAAATTATTTCTGCTTACTGTTGTTACTCCATTGTGTCAGAATAATAACTATCGTAATTTGACACTTTAAGCAAAAGCATATGCCGTCTGACATAAACAGTTCAGCTACATTTTGTCGTACCAATCCATGGATTTGAAGTAATCCACAGGCATTGAAGGTAAGCACAGCTGTCACCTGCAGTGCTGCTATCAAACTCAGTGCCAAACTAACTTCCAACTTCTGAAATAACTGTGGCTTATTTTGTTGGAAAATTGAAATATCTGCAGAACTGCACTGTTTGTCGGGCCATGTTAAGGGCACATCACGCTAAATGACCTTTTTGATTTTTTAAATACATATGAATGAGTTATATACAGTTCTGCAGCTATGCTTTTAGAAAAAAAGGCAAAAAGGGAATCATTACCAACAGTCCAAACTCAAAGGATAAAATGGAACAATTTCTTATACTTTCCTGTGATGCCTATTGGCTGTCCACCATAGGATGATGGGAAATCTTTAGCTTAAATGGAAAGTCAGTTCGGCTTTAGTCTTGAATAGAAATAACAGTTCAGCTTTCAGAATTTGAGGTCAGTGATGCTGGAACTTCTCAGGTGCTCAGTCTAGAGAGAGAAATATTTTCATGACGTGCGTTATGTATCTTCTTTTCGGGATAGGCAACAACGCAAAACGACTGAGCAGAGGCTGACAACCAAGTTCAGCCTCAACCGGGACCGTGGGTTCATGCGACACTACAGGTGACCCCACTACACTATACATTCATTCTCCATTTTACACACACACACACACACACACACACACACACACACACACACACACACACACACACACACACACACACACACACACTCACACACTCACACACTCAAGCAGACCTTCCCTCATGCACACGCTCTTTCTCTTACACACGTCACCCACATTCACACCCCCGCACTACAATCACACACATTTTATCAAGCTTGCACACATGCAAACTCACAACCTCTCACATGCACTCACACTCACACATTCACACACACTCTCTCATGCACACACACACACACACACACACACACACACACATTAAAAGTCTTTGGGGTGAATTTGCATTTGCAGATTATATTTGCAAATATACCTTATTTTGCTCAAAAAATGCACAAACTGCAGGCAGTCAATCCATGTACTATTTTATAAATTCCTACTTTGGAAATAGAACCAGTCTGACTCAAGATTAGGATAAAGACAGACTGTAACCTCACACCTTTTAATGCATTGTCTGAGCTGAGATGTCACCTTTTGTTATAAAACCTTAAGTTATCTTGAGAAGGTGACTCAAAAGAAATTCTGGGATTTACTTATTAACTTACATAATAATTTGCTGCAACCCATTCTAAAATATGAAAGACTTAACAATAATCAAGGTCTGTTCAATATATCATTTCAGTTGCATGACACTGTAATCTTTTGCTATAAATTCTGTGTCTTATGGTCTGATGGCTCCACAACTGCCTGATGAAGGAGCCACGCTCCGAAAGCTACTGCTTCCAAATAAACCTGTTGGAAATAACCTGGTGTTGTGTGATTTTTAACTTTGTCCACCCCAGTCCAACGCCAGCTCCTCTATATGACAGATGGAAAGTCTAACTTTCTGCTGCAAACTTCCTGAAGTCACACACATATACAGGAAAATAACAATGTTGCTAGAAAATCTTCAGCACAGGACCTCTGCCAAACCTATTCGTCAAACAATTAAAACCACAAAATCTATTCCCTATCTCTCTTAAAAACTTTCCTTGCCCTCTTTCCCCAAACTCATATGACGTTTTGCAAATATTAGGTGAACCACAACATGACTTGACTTTTACTTATTAGTTCCAAGAAGTCACATGGTAAACCCTAGTCAACCCAGAATTTGCCAAATACTTCTAACTCTTTCCAGCTTCCATCACATATGGATTTTTAAGAACTAAATATTACCAAAACAATTTATTCACCAAACCAGAGGGTGATGACTTTGGAACTTATTGTCACTACTTTAACATTAAATTGATATGTTCTCTCATGGTTCTAGTGAACATGAGAGCCTCAGTATATTACTGTACAGCTTTAGTAACTGTATCGAGAAAGTTATAAGTCTAGAATAAAATAATGTTTCTCTTAAAATTTCCACTGTATTGTCTTCGTGTCTATTTAAAATAATGGTTGCACGATAAATTGACAAGAAATGAAGGTCTCACAACTGCTGCCAGATTTGCAGTTATTCATATGCATAAATTAATGCATAAATGTTGCTTGTGATGGATGCAAGATCGGCAGCGAGGGGCAATTGGTACAACGCATCTCATCAAAATGACAATACATTTACAAAAAAAAGACACATTGAAACTAAATAACGTTGTCCAGTTGCTTTGGTTGCACTCTGTGAGAAAGTGATGAAGCAGTTTGATATAGCAAACAAGTAATATCTCACCAGTAATGATCATCGGTGCATTGCTAATTGAGAAATCTGTCATATATGCCCTTCTGTTACTTGAAAGGATGCAGCAACATAAAATTTTAAAGACATAATCATAATGGTAGTATTAGATTTGTGGTTGGAGGAGAGTATTGTTGTTCTAGTTCTGCTGTTCCAAGGATTGCAAAATAAAACAAAATGCTTTTTTCCCAGTTACCAAGATGGCCAATTAACTATCTTGTTTTTACCAGGTTTTAAGCAAAATAAAGGCTATTGACCATATTTTTAGAAAGATTTATGCATTTATTATCAGAAGTGTCATTCCTTTGAAGTTCATTATTTTGTTAAAATAAATAGATGTCGTAATATTGACATGTAATAAACACAGAGAACACAAGCAGCTGTACAGAAAGCAAAAGAGTTAATATTTCAAGTCCTCTCAAAGTCTTCTTTAGAACAGCTCAGTCCTCTCACCCACTCTAAATCGCCCCTTCTAAAATTGCCCCACTTCACTCTCTCAGGTCCAACCCTAACTTTGTTACTAAACCCACTGACAAAGTTGGAGTGTTGTGGCCTGGCGCACTGACCTTTACCTTGTGGAGGCTCAACGCCAACTCTCAGATACTTCTTCCTATCTCCTCTGAACCATGATCCCACATCTGAACATCAAGCCATTGTTGCCAGGACTGTCACCGATGTCATTATCTCCAGAGATCTTCTTCCCATTGCCCCCAATCACAGCCCGCTTTGGCCTCCTTCCCAAAATCCACAAACCAGACTGTTCCACTAGGGCCATCGTATCAGCCTGTTCTTGCCCCACTGAGCTCATTTCTTCCAACTTTAACTCCATCCTCTCTCTCCATTTGTCCAGACCCTGCCCACCTACATCTGCAATTCCTTCAATGTCCTCCACCAGTTCCATGGCCCTAAGTGCCTCCTGTTCACCATAGATGCCCAATCCCTCTATACCTCCATCGCCTACCAAACAGTCTGCGAGCTCTCAGGTTCTTCCTTGACCAGAGAGCTGAACACTGCCCATCCACCACCACTCTCCTCCACCTGGCTGAATTTATTCTCTCATTGAACGATTTCTCTTTTAATTCATCTCACTTCTGCAAAGTCAAAGGAGTAGCTATGGGCACCTGCATGGGTCCCAGTTATGCCTGCCCCTTTATGTGGTATGTGGAACAATCCCCGTTCCAGTCCTAACTGGCCTCCTTCCCACAATTCTTTTCCTGAAACAGCGATGACTGCTTTCGTCCTCCTTCAAGCTCCCACCAAGACCTTCAAAATTTCTTTCATTTTTGCCTCCAATTTCCACCCCTTTATAACTTTCACACCATCCATGTTGAACACTTCCCTTCCTTTCCTTGACACCTCTGTCTCCATTTCAGGGAATAAACTGTCCATTCTAAAGCCACTGACTCCCATAGCTACCTTCACTGCAGCTCAGCTCAATCCATGTCCTGCAAGGATTCCATCCCATTCCTGATTAACGGCTTATGCTCGAAACATTGCACTCCTGCTCCTCGGATGCTGCCTGACTGCTGCGCTTTTCAAGTGTCACACTTTTTGACTCTGATCTCCAGCATCTGCAGTCCTCACTTTCTCCTCCATCCCATTCTCCCAGCTTGTTCACTACGTCACATCTGTTCGGATGTTGCCATCTTCCAAAACAGCGCTGCTGACATGGCTTGCTTCTACCATGACCATGGTTTCCCACCCACGAAGGACAGGGCCCTCAACTACATCCAACCTATCACCCCTACTGCCCCTTTCCATCCATCACAACAGATGAAGGTGTAACACCTGCCCCTTCACCTCGTCCCTGCTCACCATCCAAGGACCTAACCAGTCTTTCCAGGTGAAGCAGTATTTCACCTGTACCTCACCCAATATTGTTGTACAGGGCAACCTCAATTATCCAAACGACACAGGCAGAGATTAGTTTGTTCAGATAATCAAATATTCGGGAACATAGTTTACCCAAGAATCGGGACCTTGGGATCTTGTTCAGATAATCTGAATTTCGGATAATCAATGTTCAGATGACTGAGGTTGTTCTGTATTCACTGCGCCTCATGTGGCATACTCTACATTGGAGAATCCAAACATAGACTGGGGAACCGTTTTGTCAAACTCCTCCAGTCTGTGTGCAGGCAGGACCCTGACCCTCCTGTAGTTGGTCATTTCAACACATCATCCTGATTGCAAGCCCACATGTCTATCCTTAGCATGGTGCAGTGTTCCAGCGAATCACAGCGCAAACTGGAGGAACAACATCTCATCATCAGACCAGGCACTTTCCAGCCTTCTGGACTGATTCTTGAGTTCAGCACCTTCAAACTGTGAACCAACTCCCATCTCTTCACTTTCTTTTAGCTTCATTTGTTACATTCTCTGTCACCATGTCCTCTCTCCCCTCTTCCGACCCCAGTGGGCCTGCCTTCTCTTTCAAGTTTGGTAGTTAGATGCACCATTGTTTTGCCATTGTCACATTCCAATCACTTAATCTGAACTGTCAACATCTTTTCTCCACCAGCTCTCTATACCCACCACTGCCACACCACCCCCAACTACAGCATAAATGCTGCCCCCTCCACACTTCACTCCAGCTCTGATGAAGAGTCACCTAGACTGGAAACATTAGCTTGTTATCTCTCCATGGATGCTGCCTGACTTGTTCAGATCTCCAACATTTGTTGTTTTCAGTACAGATTCTAGCATCTGCAGTCGTTTGCTCCTACTCAGAAGTCATGTTGGACTCAAAACTGTAACTCTGTTCCACTATCTTAAGGATAGTGGAATCAAGGGTTATGGGAATAAGACAGGAACAGGATACTGATTGAGGATGATCAGCCATGATCATAATGAATGGTGGTGTTGCCTCGAATGGTCTATTCCTGCACCTATTGTCTATTGTCTATCCTCTCTCCACAGATAATCCCAAACCTGCTGAGTTCCTGCAAGGTTTTCAGTGTTTGTTTCTGGGATTTCCTGCATCCACAATATCTTGCTTTTAATGTTGAAGGGGAGGTGCTAATGAATGAATGAATTGAATTTATTGTCACATGTATCAAGACACAACAAAAAGCTTTGTCTTGCGAGCAATGCAGGCAGATCACAGAGTTAAGTGGCATAGATAATAAATAATAGGTAAACAGTGGCAAAAACCAAAACACAGTTCAGGTGAATGTTAAGAGTTTGTGAGCCCATTCATATTCTAACAACAGTAGGATAGAGACTGTTCTGAAACTGACTGGTGCGTGTGTTCAGGCTTCTGTAACTTCTCGTAGTAGATTCCTGATGAAGGGCTCTGGCCCGAAACGTTGAATTTCCTGTTCCTTGGATACTGCCTGACCTGCTGTGCTTTAACCAGCAACACATTTTCAGTTCTGTAACTTCTCCCCAGTGGTAGAGGTTGTAGAAAACATTGCCAGGGTGGGATGGATCTCTGAGAATGCTGGCGGCCTTTCCTTGACAACGGGCCTAGTAGATGGATTCTATAGATGGGAGGTTGGCCTTTGTGATTGTCTGGGCCAAGCTCACCATTCTGTAACCATCGCCAATGGTACAGTCGCCATACCAGGTAGTGATACATCCAGACAGAATACTCTCGACGGCACACCTATAAAAGTTGGCAACGGTATCTACCATTATGCCAAATTTCCTCAGCTGCCTGAGGAAGAATAGATGCCATTGGGCCTTTGTAATCAATGCATCCACATGAAGAGTCCAAGAAAGCTTGTTGTGGATGACCACATCCAGGAGCTAGACAATCTCTACTCATTCCACCTCTGTGCCACTAATGTGTAGGGGGTCACGAGTAACATCCCGCTGAAAGTCAATAGTGACTTCCTTGGTTTTGCAAGCATTGAGAGCTAGGTTGTTCTCAGTGCACCATTTTTCCAGGCCTTCCATCTTCTGTAGTCTGTTTCATTGCCATCTGAGATTCAACCGACTATGGTGGTGTCAACAGCGAACTTGTAAATGGCATTTGTCTGGTATTTGGCAACACAGTCATTGGTATACAGTGAGTATAGTAGGGAGATGAGTATGCAGCCCCCCCGGGGGGCTCCAGTGTTGAGTGTTAGTGAGGATGAAATACTGTCCCCAGTGTTGACTGATTGTGGTGTGTTGGTCAGGAAACTGAGGATCTATTGGCAGAGTGTGGAGCCTACTCCAAGATCACTAAATTTAGTAATCAGTCTCAAGGGGATAATAGTGTTGAAGGCTGAACTGTAGTCAATGAGTAGGATTCTTACGTAGCTGTCCTTGGTGTCAAGATATTCTAAGGAGGAGTGAAGGGCAAGTGATATGGCATCTGTCGTGGATCTGTTGGTCCCATAGGCAAATTGGAATGGGTCAAGAGTAGTGGGTAGGCTGGATTTCATAACCACTGAAGTAAGGGACCACTGGGCGGTAGTCATTGAGACATGCTGCATGAGCCTTCTTAGTCACAGGGATGATGTTTGCCCTCTTGAAACAGGCAGGGCCAGTGGCCTGCTGCAGGAAGAGGTTGAAGATGTCTGAGAAGACCTCTGCCAGTTCATCTACATATGCTCTGAGTGCATGGCCTGGTATTCCATCTGATCCCATCGCATTCCTTGGATTCACACGAAGGAAAACTGATCTGACCTTTGATGCAGTGACTGTTGGGATAGGTTCGTCAGGACTTGTCGGAATAGATGTTACCTCTCCGCCGAAATTCTGGTCAATGCAAATGCTTATCTCTCTAAGCATCGGCCAAACAGACACTCAGAGATCCAGAGATGCTGTCTTCTTTTCAGGAAAAAAGAGAAAGAATAGATTTATCTGCAAAGATTCACTTTCTGAAGAAAAAGACAATTTGGCCAATTCTTGAAGATAAAAGGATAAGGCCCTTATGTTCAAGAATTTGAAGCACTGGCACATTTGACCAATCATGCAAGGTTATCTTTCAAATCTTGCAACAATTGCTTGCTGAAGAAATATAATCTTTATATGTTATTTCAATCAGTTTTCAGGAGAACAAGTAAGTTTCACCCTGATAAAAGCTCTGCTTTCAACACCATCTTGAATCTGTTTGTAGGTGTATTCAAACTTTTATATCTTCTGCCTGAGGTGGAAGAGAGTATAACTGGGCTAGGGTACAGGTTTTTGATTATTTTGATTTCTTTCCCAAGGCAGCAGGACGTATAGGTGGAGTCAACGGATGGGAGACTGGTTTGTTTGATGGACTGGGCTCTGTTCACGATTCTTTCAAGTTTTTTACAGTCTTAGGAAAAGCAGTTGCCATATCACAGACTGTGATGCATCCAGATAGCATGTTTTCTATGGTGCATGTGTTAAAAATGATCAGACTCTTTGCAGAAATGCTGAATTTCCTTAGCCTCCAGAGGAGGTAGAGGCTTTGTTGTGCTTCTTGACCATCGCATGGACATGGGTGGACAACAACAGATTTGTTGGTGATCATCACTTTCAGGAACTTGACATTCTCAACCATCTCTAGCTCAGCTCCATTGATGCAAACAGGGTGTGCCCTCCTCCCTGCTTCCTGAAGTCAATGACCAGCTCTTTCATTTGCTGATGTTAATGGGGGGATTGTTGTCTTTACAACATGCACTCTGTCTTATCGTTGCTTGAAATCCAACCTATAATGTGGTGTTGTCAGCAAACTTGTAAGTGGAGTTGGGGCAGAATTTAGCCGCCCAGTGTATAAGGAGTATAGTAGGGGTCTGAGTATGCAGCCATGCAGGGCAACAGTGTTGAGGGTGATGCTGGAGGAGTTGTTGCCTATTCTTACTGATTTGAATTGAGTTAATTTATTGTAGTCGCATGTATCTGGGTATAGTGAAAAGCTTTGTTTTGCAAGCAGTACAGGCAGATCACAACAAACAAGGGCATACAGTTGAAAGGGTGCTTAGACAGAGCAAAGCATACAAGGTTATGGCTGCACACAAGATGCACAAAGCAAGATCAACGTTAGTCAGATCAACATTATTTGAAGTTACAGAGGTCCATTCAGCAGTCTCACAACAGCAGGGAATACGATGTTCTTGAACCTGTTGGTATGTGTGTTCAAGCTTCCGTATCTTCTGCCTGATGAAAGAGGTTGGAAGAGAGCATTACCAGGGTGGGAGGGGTCTTTGATGATGTGGCAGCCTTTCTACAGCAACGAGAAGCATAGTTGGAGACTATGGATAGGAGGTTGGCTTCTGAAATGTTACACACAAGTTTCTGTAGTTTCTTACGGCCCTGGGTAGAGCAGTTACCATACCAGGCCATTATGCACCCAGATAGAATGCTTTCTAAGGTGCATCTGTAGACCTTAGTGAGGGTTCTTATGGACATGCCAAATTTCCTGAGCCACCTGAAGAAGAATAGGAGTTGCTGTGCCTTCTTGACTGTCGCATCTATGTGGAAGGTCCAGGACAGATTGTCAATGGTGTTATCGGGAACTTGACACTCTCCACCTTACCAGCTCAATTCTGTTGATTTAGACAGAGGCATGTCCTCCTTCCTTCCTGAAGTCAATGATCAGTTCTTTTGTTTTGCGGACATTGAGAGAGAGGCTATTATCATTACACCATGACACCAAGCACTCTATCTCCTTCCCGTATTCTGACTCATCATTCTCTGATATCACAGTGGTGTCATCAGCAAAGTTGTAGATAGCTTTCCTGTGGAACATCAATTGTTATCAATGGGTGAAGGGAGTTCAGATCCAGTTAAGAGGGGGTAGCCAAAACCTAGGTCTCGGAGTTTGAAGGTGAATTTGTTTAGAATTAAATGTTGAAGGTGGAATTACAGTCAATAATTAGGATCCTGACATAGGTATCCTTGTTATTCCAGGGATGACTAAACAGCCAGAGAGATGGCACTTGCTTTGGAACTGTTGCATCAATAGGTAAACTGCAAATTATCAAGGTAATCTGGTGGGCTGAAGTTGCTGTGAGCCATGAATAATCTCTTGAAGCAATTTATTATTATGGAGGTCAAAGCCACCAGGCAGTAGTCATTGAGACACACTGCATGACTTTGCTTTGGCACCAGGATGAAGGTTGTCTCCTTGAAAAAAAAATCAGAGGGCAGCATGGTGGCTCAGTGGTTAGCACTGCTGCCTCGCAGCGCCAGGGACCTGGGTTCAATTCCAGCTTCGGGTGACTGTGTGGAGTTTGCATATTCTCCCTGTGTCTGTGGAGTTTCCTCTGGGTGCTCTGGTTTTATCCCACAATCCAAAGATGTGCAGTTTAGGTGAATTGGCCATGCTAAACTGCCCCCAGTATTCAGGATGTGTAGATTGGGTACATTAGTCAGGGGGAAATGGGTCTGGGTGGGTTAATCTTCAGAGAGTCAGTGTAGACTTGTTGTGCTGAAGGGCCTGTTTCCATAGTGTAGGGAATCTAATCTATCTACAGTAAGCTTCAATGATCTATTTAAAGAACAAACTGCAGCTTTGTACACAATTTTTAAAACAAAATTATTTCACAACCCTTCAAATCATGAGTCCTCCAAATGATATTAGATGTGAAGCACCATGAAGAGAAAGACAAGTTCTGTGCTCTTTTCAATGGAAAAGCATTAGCATGAGCATTGATGTTACACTCTGGCTGATGTGTCTTAACTGTTACATTTTACTTCGTAAACAACAACGATTGAATAAAAAAGGTTTAATCAATCAATATCACATATAAAACTATTTCTTTTATTTTGTTCATCAGATCTTTCTCATCATCTAAGAAGATTGGAAAGTATATGCAAGTTACGTACAAGTATACATAATATTATGTAAATAACAGCGACTCAAAATGTAGCTGTCCACAAGTCAGAAATCAAAAATTTCCAAGATGCAAATATCTGCAAATTAAACTGGAAACCTATGCATTGGAAAACATTGAAAAGATGGTTCAGAACTGATGATTGCAGGAAACAAACTTCAGAGCTGCAGAAGTAACAACCTTAAATAAAATTATTTTCCTGTTCTTCTCTGGTGTCTGATTTAACAACATCACTGCATTCCTAAAGAAGATGCTGAAAATAGCTTCACAAGATATTTGGAATTGAGGTAAATAATTTCCAAAGCCTCAAAGAAGACAATGATTGTTTTGTTTTCCTTCCCTTATTACCTATCAGGCTATTAATGGAACCAATCAGAGAATTAATCCTTGATTGTCTTTCATGCCTTTACATTCACTAGAGCTATGTTTGCAATATTTTTCACCTGAAGACATAGGCAATTAAATTATTTTGTCGCCAGTGGAAGATACTCTGTAACAGCTCACTCCATCTACAGCAAATTCCAAACCAGAAGTGTCTGTTGCCCAGCGGAACAAGGGCAGGTGATGCATGAGACTACCACCATCTCTCGGTCACCCTCCATGCTACACAGCATCCTAATTTGGAGCCATATTGTCATTCCTTCATTGTCATCATGTCAAACTAATGGAACTCCCTTCTTAAGAGCATTGTGACTGTATCTTATGTCACATGGTTCAAGAAAGGCAGCTCATTTCTGCTTTCTCAAGAGGTGACTTGGCCAGAGACATTCCAATCTGTAATTTTAAAAAAGATTAGATTATATACTGATTTGTAAGTGTGACTGCTGGTCTTATTATCTATTTCTTTCATTTGTCATTCCTCCAGCACAACAATCAAGATTCAAAATCTGTTACAGCATTTATCCAATATTTCCCATTGAGCAAATAAGCTATTGATCAGATAATCTACTTCATGTATTGGTCTCTAAAGAGAAATTATGTTTTGAATAGACATTCTCACGAAAAGGAACGTTGATTAAAAGCTTTCAACTGGACTGTATTGAAGGCTTACTCTTAAAGCTATAGACATATTACATAAATAATATATTCTAAAACAACTTTTGAAAACAGTCACTGGGGACTTCTGTATCATTGAAGATGCTGTCTTTGAATGAGATGCTAAATACAGGCCCATGTTTGCCTACTCACATTCTTGTACAGAAGAAAAACTCATGAATATTTCAAGGAGCAAATTACTGCAGATGCTGGAATCTGTACTGAAATTAAAATGTGCTGGAGATCAAAGCAGGTCAGGCAGCATTTATGGAGAGAGAGCAAGCTAATGTTTTGAGTCTAGATGAAGATCTAGACTCAAAATATTAGCTTGCTCTCTTTCCATGGATGCTGTCTGACCTGCTGTGATATCCAGTATTGATTTCATGTGAGTACTTCTGATGTTTTGATCAACATTTATTCCTTATTACCTGCGTCCAGAAAAATACAAGTTATTTATTGCATTGATGACTGTGGGATGTGGCTATGTATTTTCTACTAATTTGCTGACTTCATATCTGTAATAATACTACTAAGTGATCAAGATGAGTAGTTTTTAATCTCTTCGGAATTGAGCTATTATTTAATGTTGTGTGTTGTGTCTGAGGGAGGGGACGTATGCTTTTTTATTCACTCATGAGACCCGGGTGTCGCTGGCTGGCCTAGCATTTATTATCCATCACTAGTTGCCTTTGAGAAGGTGGTGGTGAGCTGCCTTCTTGAAGCTCTCAATTAATGTGCTATAGGTTAACCCACAATGCCATTAGGGAGAGAATTCCAGAATTTTGACACAAAGACTGTGAAGGAACATCTGATATATTTCCACGTCAGGATGGTGAGTGGTTTGGAGGGGAATTTGCACGTGGTGATGTTCTTGTGTATCTGCTGCCCTTGTCCTTCTAGATGGAAGTGGTCACGGATTTGCAAGGTTCTGTGTACTATGAAGGAAATTGCAAAAACGCAACAAAGAATTTCCACGTAGGACAAATGGTTTTGTCATGATAAGTAATTCTCCCGTCCCCGCTGTTGCTCGTTTCAGGTGTGTCATTGAGAAAAGCTTTTGAGTCACAGTATGAAAAATACAATTAAAAATACTCAACTAATATTTCTTCAGTGATTGCAAATAAGTTCACAAATGTTCCCAGGTTTGATCTCAAAACAGTGCAGAGACTGCTAGAATTGCTTTGAGATTTTTAGCAATTGATTTCATAATTACAATTGCATCATTTAAAAGATATCTGGATGGGTTCATGAAAAGAAATAGTTTAGAAGAATATGGACCGAATGCTGGTAACTGAAACTAAATTGATTTAGAATATCTGGTTGTTAGTGATGAGTTGGACCAATGAGTCTGTTTAAAAAAAAGGGTGGCACGGTGGCACAGTGGTTGGCACTGCTGCCTCACAGCGGTTAGCACTGCTGCCTCACAGCGCCAGAGACCTGGGTTCAATTCCCGTCTCAGGTAACTGTCTGCATGGAGTTTGCACATTCTCCCCGTGTCTGTGTGGGTTTCCTCTGGGTGCTCCAGTTTTCTCCCACAATCCAAAAATGTGCAGGTTAGGTGAATTGGCCGCGCTAAATTGCCCGTAGTGTTAGGTGAAGGGGTAAATGTAGGGGAATGGGTCTGGGTGGATTGGTCTTCGGAAGGTCAGTATGGACTTGTTGGGCCAAAAGGCCTGTTTCCACACTGTAAGTAATCTAATCTAGGATAACTCTAGGCTAAAGAGGAAAAAAATCAATCACAGTTTTACCTGTTGGATAATGACAAATGACTCGTATAGGGAAATATGCCAAGCATGGGAAGTGAGGTACAAGCTCAGCTGTAATGCCCCTAGCAGTCAAATAGCCTGCCAGTCTATGTGTACTGACTTGCACAGGAAAGATTCCATTTTTTTTTGGTGCATGAGTGTGGCCAGAGGCTATGGACTAACTCTGGAGTAAATCAATACTTTTAGAATAGAGAATGAGAAAAGCTGGATAGAGAAAAACAATGTTCTTCCAGTTTTCCACAAAATATGAGAAAATATTATTCTGATCAAAGTTTTAGAATAATGAGTGATGTTGTGGTGTTAAAGTTTGAAGCAATAATAGTATTTTGAAAAATCTGTACAGACCAACACAGGCTGTAACAATATTTAGTATTGCTTCAGATACTATATTTTAACTTTGCCAAACATGAGAAACAATAACTTTTATCATTGTGAATATGAAGCATTTTACAACATTTAAAAAAACATTTTTTCATAATAATGTCATTGGACTAGGCCAAATTTCTGAGTTTGGAGTGTTTTGTGATTTTTAACCAAACATCTGAAGACATGAGTTTGAATTGCATCATAGTGAATGGTGAAAGTTGAATTCAATAAATATGAAGAATACACAGGAAAATGGAGCAGAACTAAGTGATGTAACCCTTTGACCTTACTCTGCCATTCAATATGATTATGGTTGATCGTCCAACTCAATATCTCTTCCCACTTTCCCCACATACTCTTTAGCTCTAAGAACTCTTATGAAGGCCCAAGATATAAAATAGACTGGCAACGAGCATTGAATGGCTACAGTAAGGATACAAAAGGAAAGGCACCCAGCCCATGGATCAAACCAGGCTACTTATCTGGGCTGCTCTCTTGCTTCCATGATGTTTGCTGACTCAAACCTGCATATCTGCATACTCATACCATCCCTGCCTTACCTTGCAAATTAGTACAGTCACACAACAAGGCCGTATGCCTTTCCTGTCAGCTGTACTCAGTGAAGGAGGAGCACTGTTCACCGGGTCTGTCCACAGAATCTAAGGAGAAAGGAGGCTGGAGGAGGTGGAGTAGGGGGCATTGCTGCAGGAGAATAACTGGTGACCTATACTTCAGGACTGGGTGAGGCAGGCTGGGGGAGATGATAGTTCTGAAGAAGGCAACACTATGTTCAAGGGGGGATTATGGCAAAGAATAGTCACACTGGAAGGGATTTGTCCATGATCAAGAGTATCCTGGTTTCAAGGAGGTGAAGAGACAGGGTGGCATAGTGTTTGACAACACCTGGCACGGTCATCTCAGAAACCAGTGTCTGGGGGTGGGTAAGGTTGACAGTTTTAGGTGGGGATCTGGAGTTGTATGAAACCTATGGGGTTATCAGTGAGAGCTACCAGGAATAGGATCTGGCATATTTACATAAAGAGGCAGAAGCTGCAAGTCACTGGCCAAAGAAAGCTCACTGTCACCATCTACCTTATTGAAAATTGATAATGTGGAATCGGAAGCAAAATGGCTACTTACATACTTAAAATGGGCAGGATAAGCATCTTGAACTGTAAGGGAGGGAGTTGTGAAACCCTTTAAAAGGAAACAACATTAGACAAAATCCTGTGTCAAAATGTATGGCAGTGGAAAAGCACAGCCGGTCAGGCAGCATCTGAGGAGCAAGAGAGTCGATGTTTCGAGCACAAGGTCATCATCAAGAATGTCTTGCAGTGTACAGGACATAGACCTGTGGGGTCCCTAATCCTTGGCCATCAAAATGCATTGGATCTCTGTGTGTTGCCCACCTCCCAGCCTCAGACATTGCTGACCAACTCATTCATATCCACACTTTTGGACATTATAACAAGGGAAATAATAGGGATGCGGTGGGATTAGGGACGATAATGTCAGCAGGATCTATTGTCCTCTATATGCCTTGTTCATTTTGCTTCGAGGCTGTAGCAGGCTTCCTGCACTGACTTTGATCTGTGGCATATCCTGTTTGATCATGACATTAGGCATCAAACTGGCACAGTTACAATTAGGCTACTTGGATAGACAAGTCATGTCTAAACAATGCCATTTATAGAAACATACTAAATAATGTACATTGCATTGTCATTCATGCCACCAAATCATGTTCATGTGTTTTTGTCCCCCTCTCCCTGCCACTGTGTCTCAGTGTACTCCCTGGTTCAGCAGCTAGACTGGAGAGAGTTTACTCAGCGGTGGCACGTACTGCCCCTGAATGTTTGTTCAGCCAACTCTGGAATGCTTTACCTAGACAGGCCAGACATGCCAAGGGTCTTCTTCTCAGAAATAAGTGGACCCTCCTCAACTTAAAGTTCCAAGGATTGGAGCTGGTGTGGAGGTGGATGGATCAGCACCGCTGGAGTATCCTGAGAGGAGGTTTCTGACGGGCCTGCATGTACTTCCTCCTCTGGCTAGGTGCCTTCTAGCACTGCCCAGTGTCTTTGTGAAGAAATGCATTCATGTGCCCCTGTCTCCTTGCCTCCAGTCCTGAGGATCAATGCCTGGGCTTGTGAAGTATAGGGTGTATACACCTCTCCGGCAGACCCTAAGAATGCTGGGACTGGCTCCCTGTGACAACCACTGAGCTGTCCAGGGAGACAGACAGACAATACATCACTCGCTTCTGGGCAATGAGGCCATTCTCTCCCACACAGTCTGACTCTCTTGTTCCTCTCTGTGCATGTGGGGGAAGTCCCTTGTTTGCCACAGGATCCTTTCCTGCCTGGTTCTAAGCAAGTGCCTGATCTCTGGCAATCCTCCAAGTACCAACAATCTGGGGGGCTTCTTTTCTGGCCAGCCGGAGGGCTGTCACAGTGAGGTGAACATAACATCAGAATATAAGAACATAAGAACTAGGAGCAAGAGTAGGCCATCCTGCCCTTCGAGTTCCCTCCGCATTCAATAAGATCATGGCTGATCTTTTCATGGCCTCAGCTCCACTTACCCACTCTCTCACCATAACTCTTAATTCCTTTTTTGTTCAAAAGAAATCTACCTTAGCTGTAAAAACATTTACAGAAGTAACGTCAACTACTTTACTGGACAGGGAGTTCCACAGATTTGCAACCTCTGGGTGAAGAAGTTCCTTCTCAATTCAGTCCTTAATCTGCTCCCCATAAGTTTGAAGCTATGCCTGCTTGTCCTAGTTTCACCTGCCAGTGGATCTATTGTATCCATTCCCATCTTGCATGCTTCTGTAAGATTCTCCCTCATTCTTCTAAAGGTGCTCACAAGATAGTGCCCTCAAACTTTCTAAGGGTAATGTGGGGGCATCAGAATGTTTTGGTGGGGAGTGCAAGAGGTAGCCCTTAATGCCTCTGTTGTCTCGACATCCGAGCTCGAGGAAGTGGCTGCTGGGATAGTCAGTTATTTTAGTGTGGAGGTGCTGGACATACTGGCTGAATTGCAAGACAACAGAGAGATTACAGCAATGATTAGAAGTGCTGTCCAATGAATGCATGGGCAGCAGGATTACTCTGAGAGTTGCAGTGGGATGAAGAGTGGTCCTTACTCAGTTGGCAGGACATTAATACCTCATCATCGCCACTGGAGCAGACCCTGGTCTTGTCCCACTACAAGAAAGGTTGTTCCTTTGTAAGTGCTGAGGATGCAAGTGTTGGGCAGCCTATTACCTAGGCTGGTGCTTTCTGCCTTACAATCTCCATTCATTCCACCTCTGTGTTGCTGATGTGCAGGTAGGCATGAGAACCATCCCACCAAAAATCAATAATGAGTTCCTTGATTTTGCTGGCATTGAGAGTTAGATTGTTCTCAGTGCAACATTTTTCCAGGCCTTCCATCTCCCATCTGTAGTCTATTTTGTTGCCATCTGAGATTTGACCAAGTATGGTGGTGCCATCAACGAAGTAAATGACATTAGTCTGGTGTTTGGCAATGCAGTCATGGGTATACACTGAGTACAGGCTGAGTGCGCACCCCTGGGGGGGGGGTGTTGCCTGCAGTGTTGAGTGTTAGTGAGGATGAAATATTGTTCGCAATCTTCACTGATGGTAGCCTGTGGTTCAGGAAACTGAGGATCCAGTTGCAGAGAGTGGGGCTTAGTCTGAGATCACTAAGTTTAGTAATCAGTCTCGAGGGGATAATAGTGTTAAAGGCTGAACTGTAGTCAACGAGTAGGATGCTTATGTAGTTTTCTTGTTGTTAAGATGTTCTAGGGAGGAGCAAAGGGCAAGTGATATGGTATCTGCCAAGGATCTGTTGGTGCCATAGGCAAATTGGAGTGGGTCAAGAGTAGTGGGGAGGCTGGAGTTGATTAATACCATGACCAGTCTTTCAAAGCACTTCATGATCACCAAAGTTAAGGCCACTGGGTGGTAGTCATTGAGACATACTGCATGAGCCTTCTTAGGCATAGCGATGATGTTGGCCCTCTTGAAACAGGCAGGCACAGTGGCCTGCTGCAGGAAGAGGTTGAAGATGTCTGAGAAAACCTCTGCCAGTTGATCTGCACATGCCCTGAGTGCACAATCTGATACTCCATCTGGTCCCATTGTTTTCCTTGGATTCACACTAAGGAAAACTGATCTGACCTCTGATGCAGTGACTGTTGGGATAGGATCATCAGGATTTGTCTGCAGAAATTCTGCTCAAAGTGAGCATAGAAGGCACTGAGACGATCTGGTTATTGTCTGCTATCCTGCACTGTCCCTTTTTAGAACCTGTGATGTCATTCAGTACTGGCCATAGTTGCTGGGTGTCTGTCTGGGTCTCTAGTTTGGAATGGTATTGGTCCTTGGCTGTCTTCACGGCTCTGCAAAGGTCATACTTGGATTCCTTTTGTGTGAGTGTGTCTCCTGATCTGAAGGCCTCACACCTGGTTTTTAGCAGGTTCTGTATGTCCTGATTCATCCAGGGTTTCCTGTTGGGGAACACCTGGATTGATTTCCTCGGTATGCAGTTGTGAGAAATGCCACTCACTCTTCAATAATTTCAGTCTGAGTCAAATTCCGAAGCAGGTATTTATTGAAGCATTCTTATAAGAATGGGTGTCCGACAAGTAGGCACCCGATCAAAAGGTTATATCACAAGTTATACAGTTCAGCTGAGTCTCTCGGTACTCCTCTTTTACCTTATTGGCTTAGCATACAAAGCGTGAAATCTATCATAAGCTACTCACTTCACTCCTCCTCTGTTTACTTCTCCCATTACTCTAAGCCTGTCGCCCCTTACTCTTGTTTGTTTCTTGCCTTATTTGGACTATCCAATTCTTTGTTTGTGACAAATTCCAGGTGGTAGCTAGACTGTTTTACCACAATTTTTCTGTAGAAACAACATTTATATTTTTCGCAAACATATTTTCCACACAGTTCTCCACACACTTGCTGATAAAGTCTGTGACGGCGGTGGTGTACTGCCGAGTTATACCAGGAATAATGCGTTCTCAGTGAAGGAGGCAATAGGGATGGGGAACATAGTTACTGAGGTGAGTTTAATAAGATATGGTAAGAATTCTTACTGGGTCTCATGGTGAGACTGCCTCCAAAAAACTTAATGCAACTGGCACTTCGCCAAAACAGCATAAGACTCAGCCCAGTGACATTTTAAGAATCACTATATCCGACACAATACAAAAATGGTAACATAGCATTCAGTTTCAAATAACACTTGCATCTTCTTTCTCTGTTGTGCAAAGCTGAGTTCCTCATCTTTTCCCACCTATCCTTTCCTGCTATTGAAGATTATCTTGAATGTCTATGTTCTTACATTATTGATGGCCCTTCCTCCTTCCTTCAATCTCCCTTCAATTTCTGCAGTGAGGCTAACTTTTAATGATTTCAACTTCCACTTGAATGCACCAAAATTGAATTATTTGACTTCTTCACCTCCTCAAACTAGCTGTCCAATCAATTATTTCAATTATCGAAATGTACAACTCACCTTTTTATCTTGGCTGTGCACATATTTTGACAATGCAGAGCTCTGTTGGCAACAGAATTATCAAGCTCTTTGTCATTTCCCTTCTGCCTGCTGTCCTCCCCCTCCATCTGCCTGTTCATTGGTTCAGTCAAAGAGTCTGTCTGACACTACTATTCAAATCATGCCTGATCCTGACTTAGGCTCAACTTAGCTCAATGCAAGCTGCTACAGTTGTTAATTATCACTGACTGCAAAGCCTGGTTTGAGTGCACATCAAATTTCACTTCTTAAAATATTTAGTATTGCAGGGATCCTCAAAGTTCCAGTTCGATTTTGGATGAAAAATGTGTATCATCTATGTTGACAAACACAGTCTTGTGCCCCTTATGAGCCACTTGGGAGTCCAGCACTTCACCGTACAGATCATTCTGAGAAAGAATAGTTGTGATGCTACAATTGATTTCAATATTTTTGCACAGAGGGATGGGAATAGGTCAGATTCCCATTAATTTCTGCCAAAACCTGATGCAACAATTAGCATGTGTACTCCCTATCCACACTCCTGCAGGAGGAATGGTTATTGGAAATATTGTGACTTGCATGGGTTTACCTATATGTGGGGAGAAATGTTAGGGAAACCAGATTATCTCTAAACAATTTATCGACAAAGAGTTAAATAGAAATGTCATTGATATTTAATAAAAATGAGAGTATAAATAATGACAAGTTTGCAGTGGTGCAGTTATTGCATGAATTGGTGTTTCAACAGAATGTCTGCATGACAAAATGGAAGGAAATTAATTCACACTAATTATCACCCACACACTTTTTTTCATCCAGCCTCTTCTTCTTTCCAGTTTTTTCTCCTCCTCTCCTGAAGGTGCGAACTTTGCCAGACTACAGTGGGAGGTGAGTGACACTGATTCTCAGGCATATCAACAAACTGGCTCTGTGTACAACAAGAAGAAATGGAAAGGTCAGCAGGTCAGACAGAAAGCTATAGAGTGCCTAATTGAGAGATAAGGAGGCTGTGTAGATAAACAGAATTAACTTTTTAGGTCAGTATCTTTCATCAGAACTGAAGGGAAACAGAAATGTCAGTTTTTAAGTAAGTTTAGGGGAAGGCATAGGAAGAATAATGGAGTTCAAAGATCAGGTGAAGACTAGAGAAGCTGTCTTCTTTGCAATGGGAACATCACATACAGAATTGCTTTTCAGAAAATGCCTGAACCCAAATTTCCAGTTGCTTGTCATTTCAATTCTCCACCCTTTTTCCATTCTGACACTTCCATCCATGGCCTGCTATAGTGTTCATTGGAGCTTTATGCAAGTTTGAGGAATAATAACTGATCATCGAATTCCTACAGTGTGGAAAGCTGAGTCTGCACCGACCTTCCAAAGAGCATCCTACCCAGAGCCAGACCCTAACATTTACTATTGAGGTGGTAATATATCTAGCCTTTATACCCCTGGACACTACAGGGCAATTTAGCATTGCCGATACACCTAACCTGCACATCTTTGGGCTGTGGGAGGAAACAGGAACACCTGGTGGAAAACCACACAGACAGTTATTTACGTCTGGAACCAAGCCCAGGTCTCTAGGGCTGTGAGGCAGCAGTGTTAATCACAACCACCCTTATCTCTCAATTAGGCTCTCTACAGCTTTCTGGAATCAATATTAAGCTGAACAATTTTGGATTATAACCTCTTGTTCTAATTTTCTTTCTTTCTTCTTTGATTTTGCTTGGTTCATCTTCATCATTTCTCTTTCATATTGCATTCAGATTTTTTTTGTGTAACAATTCATGACACACTTGAGCAAAAGCTTTGTTTATTCAATTTCTCGTGACCACTTGATTTTGACTGTTGCACATGAAATCTTTTGTTATTTGAACCCTCTTGGCTTGACTGTATCACCTTTGTTATTTCTTTTTCTTTCCACTGGCTTAAAAATGCTTACATTTCTATTTCTCTGGATGTAAGTTGACCAGAAACATTAACTCTATGTTTCCCCACAGATGCCCCTGAACTGCTAAGATTTTCTAACTTTTTTTTGGCTTTTTTAAAAAAAAGATTTTTACGTTCTTAGAAGTATGGACTCAGTTTTATCTCACCTGACCACGGATTATTTGTCCCGAACATTTTTCCTGTACCTTTTCCTGCAACAATTAACCAAGCCTGTCACCAAAACAAGACTGCATTTTTAGGTTCTTAATATAATATAATATCCCATGGTGCTTCACCTGCGAATAGAACCTGATGTCAATATACTTAATATTCCTTCAGGCGACTAATACATTTTAAACAGATCCTATAACTCTGTGGGTCTACCTGCAGCAAATGGACAGCAATGGTCCAAGAAGGCAGCTCACCACAAAGATAATGGGGGGTGGTTAAGAAATGCTAGCCCAGCCACTGATGCACAAATCCCATGAATGGATAACAACAAAACAAAAATTCCAGTGGCTGACTGGAAGGCAAGATTTCAGCTTTTAAAGATTCAACCTCAATTATCAAACTAAGAGGAACATGGTGTTTGCGCGGACAGGGGAGGCGCGATTTGCAGGTGCTGGCATTCCAATGTGTGCTGTACATATTCTTCTGGGAAATACATCAGTCCTTCATAAGCTTTTTCCCTCTGGGACTCTATTTTGAGGCTTGAAAATCATCATGACAAGTTCAGTGAAAACTGTCAGAATAAGAGGACAGCCGTTTTAACTTAGTCAGCTGTTATAACTTAGTCAAAGTTCCAGAGAGGCCATTACTACATCAGAGCCCATAACACTAGAATTTCATACTTGGGAAGCCCTGTAGTAGAGGATCTGGAAGGTGTTGTTGGAAGCGAATTGGCGAGTTACTGCTGTGCATCTTGTAGATAGTGTGCAGTTTTGCCACAGTGTGTGATGATGAATGGAATGAGTGGTGAAGGTGGTAGATGGGATGCAAATCAAGCAGGATATTTTGTCCTGGACAGTGTCAAGGAGTGGAACTCATCCAAGCAAGTGGAAATTATTCCATCACACTTTTAGCTTATGGCTTGTAGATGGTGGAGAATTAGGCAATATGCTATTCACTACAGAATTCTCAGCATAGAAACAAATTACTGCAGATGCTAGAACCTGTACTGAAAACAACAAATGCTCACAACAGAGAAAACAAGCTAACATTTCGAACCTAGATGACACTTCATCAGAATTCTTAGACTCTGATCTGCTCTTGTAGCAACAGCATGCATTTGGCTAGTTCGAACATAGATAATTGGCACTTCTACCTATAGATCAATGCAAATGTTTCTGATTTGTCTTTTTGCACAGATTTGTTGAGCTAGTGCATCATTGAGGATCAGAATATTTGTGGAGCCTTCACTTCCAGTTAGTTTCTAATTGTCCAACACCATTCACAACTTGATGTCACAAGATTGCAGAACTAAGATTTGATATGCTGGTTGTGGATCACTTAATTCTGTCTATGGTGTGCTGTTTATTTTACTTGGCATGCATGTAGTCCTGCATTGTTGCTTCACCAGGTGACAGCTCGTTTTGAGGTATGGCTAGTGCTCCTCTTGGCAAACCCACCCTCAATTTTTAATTAAATGCCATCTATATTTTTCTCTGCTCTACCTCTCTGCTTCTCTCAGGATTTTTCAGACTGAATGTATCTATAAGGTTCAGGGATAAGACCATGAGAAATAGGAACAGGTGCCTCGAGCCTTATCTGCCACTCAGTAGAATCCTGGCTGATCCAATATTCTTCACACTTTCCTGACTTTCTGTGTAACCTTAATTTCCCCTACTGATCTCAGCCTTAAATATACACAAGGTCTGTCCTCTCACAGCTCTCTGTGGCAATTCATTCCAAAGACTCACAATCCTCTGAGAGAAGAAATCCCTCCTGATCTCAGTCGTAAATTGACACCCCTTTATTCTGAGACATCACCCTCAAGTTCTAGAATTTCCCATAAGTGGAAACATCCTCTTAGTATTTGCCCTGTCAAGCCCCTTAAGAATCCTATATGTTTCAATGACATCACCACTCATTCTTCTAAACTTCAACGAGCCTTTGCTCATTAGACAATCCTCCCACACCAGAGTTCCTTTTCATGACCCTTCTCTGAACTGCCTCCAATTAAACCACACATTTCCTTAAATGAGGATTAAAACTGCTCACTTTACTCCTGATTTGGCCTCATCACCGCCTTGTATAGTTTAGGATATCTGGTTGGCATCAATGAGTTGGACTGAAGGGTCTAGTTCTTTGCTGCATAAGCGTATTACTCTATGACTTTACTCCAAGCCCTTTGAAATATGGGTCAACATTCTGTTAGCCTTGCTGATTAGGATTATTTAAGAACATTTGGTCCTACCATGGTTTCTTATGGACTGTTCCTTCTGACAGCACATCCTCATGGTATACCTTCATGGACTTTTCATTGAACCATGGTTGGTGCTTTGCTCCACAGTAATGGTAGAGTAGGGGAAGTTCCAGCCCATGAGGTACAGATTGTGGAGGAATGCAATGCCACTGCTGATGGCCCACAGAGCCTAATGGATGCCCAGATTTGAATCACTTAATCTATTCCAAATCCCATTTGCCACACGACAAGATGGAAGGTATGTCATTGTGAGGATGGGATTTTATCTCCTCAAGGACTCCCAATCACTCTTATCAACACTGTCATTGACAAAGGCATCCATGATACAAAGGTTTTATTTATTCATTCTTGTGATGTGGCATATCTGGCTAGGCCAGCTTTTATTGGCCATCCCTTAATGCCCAGATGGTAGTTAAGAATCAACTACTTTGTTGTTGGTCTGAAGTCACATGTACACCAGACCAGATAAAGTTGGCAGTTTCATTCCCTAAAAGATATTAGGATTTATGGACATCATTAGACACTTAGATCCAGACTGAATTCAAATTCCACCATCTGCTGTAGCAGAATTCAAACCCAACTCTCCCAGAACATTACCTGGATCTCTGGTTTAACAGTCCAGCAAAAATACAAAAATGTCATCGCCTCCCCACGCCTACCCCAGGGAGATAGGGGAGGTTGAAATCCAGTATGTTTTTCCCTCTTTTTGGTTCCCTCACTATCTGCCACAGATCCAATCCAACCCTTCAGCACTCAATCAGGTAGGTCTGCTTAATGATGAACATTGATTTCTTCCACCCGGAGTACATTGTGTGCCCTTGCCACTGTCAATGTTTCTTCTAAACAATCTTCAACATGAGAAGGAGGGATTCATTAGCCACATTGTGGCTTGGAGAGCTTTTGGAGGGGGTGGGGGGGTGGGGGGGGGGAGGTAAACAGCAGGAGATTTCTTTGTCTGTATTTGACCTGCTTCCAAGAGTCTTCATTCTAGTCAATGTTGAGGATTCCTCCCAATTGTATTGTACTGTGAATCATCCTCTGCTGGGTCAGTAACTTCTGGTGGGACAGAACACATCTGGAGATGCTGAAGAAGGCCACAAGGGGGTAAGCAAGGAAGAATTTGCAGAGTTGACAGATGTGTTTTCCCATTTCCTGAACACCTATTTCAATGGCAGGTTTTTAAATTCAGTTTCTTTTGTTGCTTTGGACTTTGGAGCAGTTTTAATATAACAGAGTGTTTCCTAAGCTGATTTCAAAGGCAGTTTAAAGTCAACCAGGTAGGCCAACCAGGGAAAGATGGCAGGTTTCCCTCCCCAAATAGCTTTAGTTAACCAATTGGGTTTCTATGACAATCGACAAAAGTTCTGCTGGCACCATTAGACTAGTTTTTAACTCCAGAATTATTGGATTATTGGACCATTACTGCGCCATTACTGCCTATCTAAACCTCAACAGTACAGATTTAGAAGGCGGATGGTTTTGAGATTATTGGAAGTATTGTCCAAAAGTGTCTAGGGGATTTCACTCAGGTTTCCAACAGATTCAAATGAAAATATTGGATTTATCAGTTGCCTTTCAAGAGGCAGCTAAATAATTCACAATTATTGCCACACTTGTGAATTGCAGTTACAGGTGTTTTATTGGGAAGCACAGAGCTATAAACAGCAATCAAATAAACAAGCAGTTACTCTATTTTGATGGATGTTGATGTGGTTCTAAGTGAGCCTATCCCATCCCCACTCATGAGGCCAATCATTATTCATTATTTTCTGGATAGTGAGAGTCACCAGCTCACATGCTCTTTCTAACCAGAGTGACTTGATGGTGATGAAAATGTGTTGCTGGAAAAGCGCAGCAGGTCAGGCAGCATCCAAGGAACAGGAGAATCGACGTTTCGAGCATAAGCCCTTCTTCTTGGTGATGAAAACCAAGAGTTGTTGCCAAGCATCCTTTCCCCATTTCAATGTGAAAGACACCAAGGCCATACATAACACAGTGACTATCGTTTTGACTCAGACTATTTACTTGAGCACAAAGGAAGAATTGAGCCTAAGACAGGATTTTGAGGTCTGACTCATTAGTGAAGCATTCCAGTGACGAGTATGATGAAATAGCTAAAAAGTGAATTTTTCATGTTTTTCTGTTACTGAATGATGGACTGTTTTGTCTCAAAAATGGCCCCCCTAAGGAAAGCAACCTCAATCTGTCCAATGTCTCTTCATAACTAAAACTCCGTAGCTCAGGCAATATTCTGGTAAATCACCCCTGCACTGACTTCAGTCAGTGAAGTCGATGAGAGTCAGGTGGCATACTGTTGGCTGGTTGGAGTCATACCTAGCACAAAGGAAGATGGTTGTGGATGCTGAATGTCAGTCATTTTAGCTCCAAGACATCTCTGCATGAGTTCCTCAGAGTGGTGCGCTAGGCCTAACAATCTCCAGCTTCATGAATGACCTTACCTCTAGAATAAGGTCAATAATGGGGATGTTCACTGATGACTGCACATTGCTCCGCACTCTTTGTAACTTCTCAGATCTTGAAGCAGCCTGTGTTCAAATGCATCATGACCTAGACAAACTCCAGGCTTGGGTTGATAAATGCCAAGTTACATTTGCACCACTTAATTACCAGGCAATAATTTCTCCAACAAGGATTTCTCCTACCATTCTCTCCCTGACATTCAATGGTATCACTGTCACTGATCGCCTCACTAACAGCATCCTGGGGATCACTATTTATCAGAAACTAATCTGAACTAGCCAGATAAATACATAAGCTCCCAAAACAGGTCTAAAGCTTGGTACTCTGCAACAAGTAGCTCACCCTCGACTCCTCAAAGCCTGTCCATCAGCAACAAGGGACAAGACACAGTTATGATGGAATATACTGTATTTGCCTGGAGTGTGCAAGTCCGACAGCAGTCAAGAAGCATGACACCATCTTGGACAAATCAGTATGTTTTACTGGAACCACATCATCTATCTTCAACATTCATGCATTTTACCATTGATGAACAGCAGCAGCAGAGCGTGTGATCCATAAAATGCACTATAACAAAATATCTATATAAAGGCCAAATGTGAGGACTGGAAATCTGATATAGAGACAGAGAATGCCAGAGAAACCCAGCAGGTCTGGACGCACTTGGCAGAGCAAAAGAGATATGGTTTTGAGTCCAGTATAACTTTACTTCAGGATAATAACAGAACTGTTACTTGACAGCACAATCTGAACCCTGACTGTACTATCTAGAAGGGTGTGGAGGTGGTGATGTTGGACTGAGGTGGACAAAGTTAAAAATCACACAACACCAGATTATAGTCCAACAGTTTTATTTGGAAGTTCAAGCTTTTGGAGCACTGCTCCTTTATCAGGTAGCTAATGGAGCAGGAATAGAGAGCACAGAATGTATAGCAAAAGATCAAAGTATCATGCAACTGATGTGATATATTGAACAAACTTAGATTGCTATTAAGTCTTCCATCTTTTAAATTGGGTTGCAAGTTTTGATTCATTAATATGTAAATCCCAGAGCTTCTTTCAAAGTATGGTGACTTGGTGGCTAGCATTGCTGCCTCACAGCCCCAGGGACCCGGGTTTGATTCCAGCTTGGGCAACTGCCTATATAGTATTTACACATTCTCCCCACATCAATGTGGGCTTTCTCTGGGTGCTCTGCTTTCTTCCTATAGTCCATAGATGTGCAGATTAGGTGTCTTGGCAGTGCTAAATTGCCATAATGTTCAGGGATGTGTAGGTTATGTACATTATTCAGGGGAAATGCAGCACAATAGGGGAGGGGAATGGGTCTGGGTGGGATACTCTTCAGACTTATTGAGCCAAATGGCCTGTTTCCACACTGTAGGGATACTATGATAACTTAAGGTTTTATTTAAAACAAGGTGACATCTCAGCTCAGACAATGCATTAAAGGTGTAAGGTTAGAGTCTGTATGTATTCAAATCTTCAATCAGACTGGATCTATTTCCAAAGAAGGAATTTATAAAATATCAAATGGATTGACTACCTACAGATTGTGTGCTTTTTGAAAAAATAAAATGTATCAGCAAATGCAATTCTGTAAATGCAAATTAACTCCATAGACTTATATGTGTGTGTGTGTGTGGGTGGGTGTGGGTGTGAGAGAGGAGAGTCTGTGAGCGTATTTTCCATCACACTTGTGCACACACACACTCTCTCTCTCACACACACACACACACACACACACACTCGCTCTCTCCCTCTCGCCCCCTCACATGCACACACACACACGTAAGTCAATGGGGTGAATTTGCATTTACAGTATTGTATTTGCAGATACATTCTATTTTGCTCAAAAAGCACACAATTTGCAGGCAGTGAATCCGTGTAATATTTTATAAATTCCTACTTTGGAAATAGAATTATTCTGACACAAGATTGGAATACATACAGACTCTAACTTTACACCTTTAATGCATTGTCTGTGTTGAGATGTATCTTTTTTTCTAAAACCTTAATTTATCTTGGGAATGTGACTTGAAAGAAGCTCTGGGATTTACATATTAATGAATCAATACCTGAAACCCCATTTAAAAGATGAAAGACTTCACAGCAATCTAAGTTTTGTTCAATATATTGCATCAGTTGTATGACACTATGAGCTTTTGCTATAAATGCTGTGTCCTATAATCCTTCTCCACTAGCTACCTGACGAAAGATCTCTGATCGCCACATTACCAAAGGGTGTGTAAGCTTTGGAGATGGTGCAGAGGAGGTCCGCCTGGTATGGAGGGTGCTAGCTATGAAGAGAGGTTGAATAGATGAGAATTATTTTCATTAGAAAGATGGGGGTTGACAGGGGACCTGATTGAGGTCTACAAAATCATGAGATGTAAAGACAGGGTGGATAGCAAGCAGCTTTTTCCCAGAGTGGGGGATTCCGTTACCAGGGGTTACAAGTTCAAGGTGAGAGGAGAAAAGTTTAAGGGAGATATGCATGGTAAGTTCTTTATGCAGAGGGTGGTGGGTAGCTGGAACACGTTGCCAGTGGAGATGGTAGAGCGGGCATGATAGCATCATTTAAGATATATCTATACAAATACAAGGATGGGCAGAGAGCAGAGGGATACAGATGCTTAGAAAATAGACGACAGGTTTAGATAGAGGGTCTGGCTCGGCGAAGGCCAAATGGCCTGTTCCTGTGCTGTAATTTTTTTTGTTCTTTGTTCTTTGAAGGAACAGTGCTCCGAAAGCTTGTACTTCCAACGACACGTATTGGATTACAACCTGGTGTTGTGTCATTTTTAACTTTAACTAGGAGCACCATCACCTGCAGTTTCCTTTCAAGTGACACAATATCTTGATTTATAATTTTATCACTGTTTCTTCGCTATCTCTCAGTTAAATTCCTGGAACTTCCTTCTAAACAGCAAGAGCACAGCAGTGCAAGAAGGCAGCTCACTTCCTCAAGAGCAGTCTGAGATGGGCTATAATTGGCCTAGCTGGAAATCCCCGCATCCTGTGAAGGATCAGATTCTTACAAATAGCTGTTCTTACTATTTGCTTCTGTTCAATTGTTTTCAATAAATCACATTCTGTGTGACGGCTCTCAATGTGTTGATGTCTATTTATAGATGTGTTTCAATGAGTGAGTCAGTACATACAGGTGTGAAAAATGATCAAATTAAATCATAAACTCTCATTTGGTTGCAGGCCTTGGGATAGAATCATAGAATCTCTACAGTATAGAAACAGGCTATTCAGCCCAACATGTCCATTCTGACTCTGCAAAGAGTAACCCACCCAGGCACATTTCCCTCCCCTATTATCCTATATCTACCCCTCATTATTGCACCTAACCTACATATCCTTGAACACCATGGGCAATTTCGCATGACCAATTTACCGAACCTGCACATTTTTGGATTGTGGGAAGAAACCCACACAGACAAAGGGAGAATGTACAAACTCCACACAGTCAGTCACCCAAGGCTGGAATCAAACCCAGCTTCCTGGCACTGTGAGGCAGCAGCACTAACCATTGAGCCACCAAGCTGCCCGGCTCCTATTCTCTCTCTGGTTTTCCTTTTTCCTTTAAAATACTTGAAGAATCTTTTTGAATTCACCCTAATATTCTTAACCAAGATCTGTCAACTCGTTCTTCTCCTGTGTAATCTGTATCAAAGAATTCCATGCAGGCAAGCTAATGAAGAGTGACAATCTGCAGCCTGGAAGAATACTTTGTCTGTGGTCCTTACATATTTTTATAGTTAACCTCAGAGCCTGGGACCTGATTAAGTATATCCCAAGACATTGTGGGGAGTTAGGGAAGAAATTACAGGGTCTAGATTGGAGTGGTACTGGAAAAGCACAGCAGGTCAGGCAGCATCTGAGGAGCAGGGAAATCGACATTTCGGGCAAAAGCCCTTCATCAGTACTGGTGTCAGAAGACTAGAGGGTGGCTAGTGTTGTGCTCTTATTTAAGAAAGGCTGCAAGCAAACACCAGGGACCTAAGATCTGTGAGCTTTTTGTCAGTGGTGGGTATGTTGTTGGAGGAATGCTGAGAGACAAGATCTACATGCATTTGGAAAGGTAAGGACTGATCTAGGATAGTCAGCATGGTTTTGTGCTTTGGAAATCATGTCTCAATAACTTGATTGAATTGTTAAAAGGCATAACCAAGAAGACAGATGAAGGCAGCATACATTGTCTACAGAGACTTTAGCAAGGCTTTCAACAAGTTTATACATGGTCAACTGGTTATCGAGGTTAGATCACATGGGATCCAGGGACAGCTAGCAATTTGGATTCAAAATTGACATGATAGTAGGAGACTGAGGATGCTGGGAGAGAGTTGTTGTTCAGATCAAAGGCCTGTGATCAGTGTACCACAACAATTGGTGCTAGGTCCACTATTGTTCATCATTTATATAAACAATTTGGATGAGAATATAAGAGGTATGGTTGGAAAGTTTGAAGATAATAACAAAACTAGAGAGTCAAAGACTGAAGCTAATCTTATAGTGGTTTATAGTGGGCATGAATGGGGTAAATAGATAAGGTTTTTACCCGGGGTGGCGGAATCCAATACTAGAGGGCATAAGTTTAAGGTGAGAGGAGAAAGATTTAAAAGAGTCCTAAGAGACAACTTTTTCACACAGAGGGTGGTGCGTGTATGGTATGAGCTGCCAGAGGAAGTGGTGGAGGCTAGTACAATACTAACATTTAAAGGCATTTGAATGGGTATAGGAATAGGAAGGGTTCAGAGAGATATGGGCCAAATGCTGGCAAATGGGACTAGGTTTACCTAGGATACCTGGTCAGCAAGGACAAGTTGGTTCCATGGGTTTGTTTCCGTGTTGTACATCTCTTTGACCCTATAAATCTACAGTTGTATAGTGAACAGTGAAAAAGGTAATCTAAGAGTACACAGGATCTTGATCAATTGGGCCAGTGGCTGAGGATTGGCAGATGGAGTTTAATTTAGGTAAATATGTGGTGTTTTATTTTGGTAAGACAAACCAATGTGGGATGTATATAGTTAATGGTAGAGCCCTGGAGAGTGTTTTCGAACAGAGAGACCTAGGGGTGTAGGTACATAGTTCCTTGAAAGTAGCATTACAGGTAGACAGGGTGGTGAAGAAGGCATTTGGCTTCATTGATCAAATATTGAGTACAGGAGTCAGGATTTCATGTTTGGCTGTTTTGACACCATCACCTTGATAAATTGTTAAGATCTCTCTACCTTAATTAGTTTGTACAGTTTTGGATTACTTATTACTGTGGGTAGACTCTTGTCATGTGACTCTTATACCTAAAATGTTATTCCAGTCATTTGGTTTGTCTCCAGCACTACCTTTTTAAAAATGTTTTGTAATATATTTCTCTCTGCCTTACTTAAATGGATTATAGGTCATCCCTTCACATGTTATACAGCTGTTAACACTTTACTTACACTGTCTGACACTTGTGATCACCTGCAAAGACTTATTATTCGACATTCCACTCACACCATTTGTATGACCTTTTGATCTCTCTGCTGAAAAATTCAGTGTCTGTATGCTTCTCTCTCACTTCACCTGATGAAGGTGTTATGATCAGAAAGCTTTTGATTTCAAATAAGTCAGTTGGACTATAACCTGGTGTCATGTGACTTTTGACATTGTCTATCCCAATCCAACACCAGCACCTCCACGTCGTATAAATGCCGCAGAATTATTTCAAGTATCTTGACCAATAGATGACCTTTCATCAACACCACAATTTCCCTTTTTTTTATAGAAGCTTGTTGTATGAAAACTGGCTGCTGTATTGCTCACAATAGAATCTGACAACCTTTTATCACTTTTGCTAGGGGCATCTTTTGATCATTAAAGTCTCTCTCCAAATAAAGACCACATAAAGTCTCTCTTTAAGTTGGATGGAGTTGCCAGGGGTAAAAGGGAAAACAAAACATAGTTATGGCAAATTACTCTTGTCTAATGGGTATCTATTGGAAGCTTCAAAATAAATTATTTGAAAGTGTTATATTCTGCTGTGTTTAACAGGCAGAGATGTGAATTGGATCAGAGTTCTACATTGCTTCAGGCAAGCACTGTTTCCCTGCACTGTCTCCCACTAGTGCAATAGTAACAAATTAAAAATTAAACCCATTGAGACCTGTGCTGCGTTATCAACAAATTAAAAATCAGACACTCCTTGATAGGAAGGGAGAGAAACATAAGTAAAAACAATCACTGCCGATGCTGGAAACCAGATTCTGGATTAGTGGTGCTGGAAAAGCACAGCAGTTCAGGCAGCATCTGAGGAGCAGTAAAATCGACGTTTTGGGCAAAAGCCCCAATTCCTGATGAAGGGCTTTTGCCCGAAATGTCGATTTTACTGCTCCTCAGATGCTGCCTGAACTGCTGTGCTCTTCCAGCACCACTAATCCAGAGAAACATAAGTAGTTGAGTTCTATCTACTTTATTGGTAAAACCTTCAGTTATTTCTGTCCATATTAAAAATATGAGATAAAGAGCCAGGATTGCAGCAAAATAATACAAGTCTGAAATGGAAATTAAAATGAATATAACACATTGTGATCCTAAAGAAAGAGGAATGAACTTTTCACACTGCCTTACTTGCTGGATTGGATCCAAACAGACCCAGAAATTATCAAAAATGCTCTCACACCAACATATTTTCACTCCAATTTTTCACATTTTCATGAAGGGAATGGCACAACAATAAGTTTTCACGCTCTGGTTGAAATTATTGTTAGATCTGCACGAGCAAGCCAAACACCAGAAACATGATGTCAAAACACCATATGTTGCTTCTGATGGTTGATAATGTTATAAGCCTTATTAAAAATGATGCTGAGCCCAATATGAGAAACCAAATCAGCCAAATGCATAATCATTGGATCATATCACTGCTACAGGAACCTTCTTCATTGTATATAAGTTACTAATAAAATGGTGTGATGACTTGTAAATAATTTGTGCGGCACGGTGGCTCAGTGGTTAGCACTGTTGCCTCACAGCACCAAGGTCCCAGGTTTGATTCCAGCCTTGGGTGACTGTGTGGAGTTTGCACATTCTCCCTGTGTCTGCATGGGTTTCCTCCAGGTGCTCTGGTTTCCTCCCACAGTCCAAAGATGTGCAGGTCAGGTAGTTTGGCCTTGCTAAATTGCCCATAGTGTTAATTGCATTAGTCAGAGGGAAATGGGTCTGGGTTGGTTACTCTTCAGAGGGTTGGTGTGGACTGGTTGAGCTGAAGGGCCTGTTTCCACACTGTAGGCAATCTAATTTGAAACAAAACTATATATCATGAATAGATAACAGAAAGATTATGTGGAATGTTAAAGTGGATTATCTTTTCTTATACGGAGCACTGGATGAATTGTGCCTTGGAGGTTTGACAATTTCCCTATCTGCCCATATCATTTGGTTTGTGTCTGATTTGCATGGAATATGGAAACTTGCCAAACCAGGAAAGACCATGCAATCTGTCTGATCAGTTTCAAAAATTGACATCTCCCAACATCTATTCCCACAAACATCTATCCAATTCTCTTTTAAGTTTAATTTTGCGCAGCTACACATTCCTTTACTCCTGCATGGATCTGCACATTGGTTTGCTGTGCCATATGAAGTAAATAAGTCTGATTTTGAATTTGGCACCGAGTAACTAATAACAGTAGGAAAACTGACATTTTAAATTTGGAAACTCTGTCAAGTCCCCTAGCAACATGGATGTCAGGAGCAGATAGATTGCCTTTCCACTCAATCTGCTAGGACACAACAGGCTTCATGATCTGTGGCTTGCTAGATCAATCTGAATTTCTTTTTAAGAGGGGAGAATGGGTTTTTTAAAATCGCTTTCCAATTCTTAGGCATTTTTTTTACCATGATGCCCTGAAGGTATTGGCAAGCATGTGACCAGTAATATTGTCAAGTAACAATGTGTGTCATTCATCCTGAATGAGGGTCTTGTTTTTATTTACTTCAACCTATCTTTGACTGCCTTTAGTTGAAATTCCTACTTCTTTTCAAGAAATATTGTGAAGGATTAATATATGACGTTCCAAAATCTCAGGATATCTAAAACATTTTACAGCCAAGTAGTTGCTTTGAAATGTAGTCACTGTTGAAATAGAGAAAATCCAACAGCCAAATGCACACAGGTAATTTCCAAAAACAGTAATGAGATGATGATCAGATAATGTGTTTTAACAATGGTGATTAATAATTAATATTGGCCAGGAAAACTCCTCTGCTCTTCTTGCAAGCGTGCTGTGGAATATCACATGCATCTGTGATGACAGATGAAGGCTCAGTTGAATACAAAAAGATGTCATATCAGTCAGTATGCTGCACAGAACACATGTCGGGATTTTAGTGCTCAGGCCTTCCTCCACGTATTTGGATGGGCACAGTTCCAACAATATTCAGGAAGTTCAACCCAATCCAAGGCAAAATATTCAGTTCGATCAACTTCCCAGTCACCACTTTATGGATTTACTCATGCCACTACTGACACACAGTGGCAGCAATGTGTACTATCTACAAATGTACAAAGTTAAAAATCACACAACACCAGGTTATATAGTCCAACAGGTTTAATTGGAAGCACACTTGCTTTCGGAGCATCGCTCCTTCATCAGGTAATAGTGGAGGGCTTAATCCTAACACACAGAAGTTATAGCAGGAATTTACAGTATGATGTAACTGAAATTATACATTGAAAAATTGATTGTCTGTTAAGCCTTTCAATTGTTAGAATACAGTGATAGTTTCACTTCTTTCATGTATAAATCACAAAACCTTTTTTTAAAAGTTGCATTCTCAGGTTAGCTGTTAACAATGGTGATAGCTAGACAATATGTTGAAGGTGTTGGCCCCCTGTGTTCTCTGTCTATGCCATGATGTTTAGATTGATTCTAATCTAAAAAGTGAGATAACGGAGTTTTACATGAAGTCATGCAGTTTTTAAGCTCAGAGTTCTACATGAATGCATGCAGTTTTTGAGCAAAGTACAATGTAATCCAGCAAGTACTAATTCACCCCACAAAATATATGTGTGCATGTAGGTCTTTGTCTGTCTGTCTGGGTTAGGGGTTGTGAGTGTGAGAAAGTGTATGTGTGTGTGTAGTGAGTGCAGGGTGTCTTAAGTCTGTGAGGGGGTGCATGTGTGAGTGTGGGAGTGTGTGTGTCTGTAAGGGTGTGTGTGGGTGCCTATCTTATACGTTGCAGGCAAGGATGCCCGGAGGCATGGTACATTGGGGAAACAGAGCAAAGGCTACGACAACGGATGAATGGGCACCACACAACAATCAACAAGACAGGAGGGTTCCCTCCCAGTTGGGGAACACTTTATTGGTCCAGGATATTTGACCTTGGACCTTCAAGTGACCATCCTCCAAGGCGGACTTCGGGACAGGCAACATCAAAACGTGGCCGAGCAGAGGCTGATAGCTAAGTTCGGTACCCATAGGGAGGGCATCAACCGGAACCTTGGGTTCATGTCACATTACAGGTGACCACCATTGCACTATACACACACACACAGATACTCCTATACACACACACTCTCTCACACACACAGACAGTCCTATACACACATACACATGGACACACACATACACAGACACGCACACGAGACACCCACACATGCCCTTACAGACACACACACTCCCACACTCACACATGCACCCCCTCACAGACTTAAGACACTCTGCACTCACTACACACACATACACTTTCTCACACTCACAACCTCTAACCCAGACAGACAGACACACACACACACACAAAGACCTACATGCACACATATATTTTGTGGGGTGAATTAGTACTTGCTGGATTACATTGTACTTTGCTCAAAAACTGCATGCATTCATGTAAAACTCTGAGCTCAAAAACTGCATGACTTCATACAAAACTCTGTTATCTCACTTTTTAAATTAGAGTCAATCTAAACATCATGGCATAGACAGAGAACACAGGGGGCGAACACGTTCACATATTGTCTAGCTATCACCATTGTTAACAGCTAACCCGAGAATGCAACTTTTTAAGAAAAGGTTTTTGTGATTTACACATGAAAGAAGTGAAACTATCACTGTATTCTAACAGATGAAAGGCTTAACAGACAATCAATTTTTCAATGTATAATTTCAGTTACATCACACTGTAAATTTTTGCTATAAATTCTGTGTGTTAGGATTGAGCCCTCCACTACCACCTGATGAAGGAGCGACACTCCGAAAGCTACTGTGCTTCCAATTAAACCTGTTGGAATATAACCTGGTGTTGTATGATTTTTAACTTTGTCCACACCAGTCCAACACTGGGATCTCCAAATCATGACTACAAACTGTACTGCAGCAATTCTCCAAGTCTTCTTCATTGACACCTTTCAAACCCAATACTTAGAAGGATCAGGGTGGCAGAAATATGGGAACACCACCATCTGCTAGTTCCTGTCCAAGCCACACACCATCTTGATTTGTAAATATGCTGTTGGTCTTTCACCATCACTCCATTCATTGGTCAAAATCATAGAAATCCCTTCCAAACAGCATTGCGAGTGTACATGAACCAATGGACAGCAGCAGATCAAGAAGGCAGCTCACCACCACCTTCTCTAGGGCAATTAGGGGATGGACAATAACATTGGCATTATCAGTAATATTCAAATCCCATGAAAGAATTTTCTAAAATCATTCTGTCTCAGAGATGAGAATGTAACCAATGAGGCACAGCTGAAAGTTTTTTCTTAGTGCTTCTTTCAATCCTTCCCTGTGAATATTCGGCTTCTGGGCTGCCACCTGTGTCATTATTTCTACTCATAATGTATGCAACTTACTTAAAAGTAACCGGTACACAACATCATGTGCTTTGCACATGTTTCAGCATTTTTAATTAACCTGTCCAGAGACGTTATTACACACCTCTGTACCAGATTATTACACACCTCAAACCTGGGCTCCTGATTCACTTATCACTTATCTGCAAGACGTCCTATTCCAGATGCTTACTGAACAGGGTTGGATTAAGCAGAGCTGTGAACAGGCGGATCAAATACAAATTGATGCAAATAATTCTTCAACCAGGGAAACGTCTTCTCAGCATTTATCCTGTTAAGCCCTTTCAGAATATTTTATGATTTAAAAAGATTCCTTTTCATTCTTCTAAATTCCAGTGGAGAATGGCCCAACTTATTTCTTCAGAAGACAATGATCCCAGGGATCAGCTGAGCAAATTTTCTCTGAGCTACCTCTAACACAAGTATATTTCTCCTTTAATAAGAAACCAAAACTGTTCAGGTGAGGTCTCAGTTGTAAGTATGCTTTCTTACTTTTACACGATATCCCCATACAATAAAGGCCAATGTGCTATTTGTCCTGTTAATTACTTGTTGTATTTGCATGCTCACATTTGGTAATTCTGTAACATAGCATTCTTTAAGTTTTCTTTATTATTATAATATTCCACTTTTCTATTCTTTCTACCAAAGTGGACAACTTCACATTTTCCCACATAATGTGTCACCTGCAATTTTTCTGTGAACTCATTTAATCCATCTATATTCATCTGAAGAGTCTTTGACCTGAACTTTTGCTAATATAGAACAGCTTCATATGTTAGCCAAGGTGGCCTGGAGTTCTGAATTTGAAAGTCCTGCAACCATTTTGGTACCCACTATTTTTTTGGATGGGAGCACAGGGATGGAGAGAGATATGGATGTATTTTTCAGGTAAAAGTGAGGACTGCAGATGATGGAAACCAAAGTCTAGATTAGAGTGGTGCTGGAAAAGCACAGCAGGTCAGGCAGCATCCAAGAAGCAGGAAAATCGACCTTTTGGGCAAAAGCCCTTCATCAGGAATGGAAGCTGGGAGCCTCGAGGGTGGGGAGATAAATTGGAGTGGGGTGGGGCTAGGGAGAAGGTAGCAAAGAGTACAATAGGTGGATGGGGGTGGGGATGAAGGTGATAGGTCAGAGAGAAGGGTGGGGGAAGGCAGCAAAGAGTACGATGGCTGGATGGGGGTGGGGGTGAAGGTGATAGGTTAGAGAGGAGGATGGTGCGGATAGGTGGGAAGGGAGATTGGCAGGTAGGACAGGTCATGAGGATGGTGCTGAGCTGGAAGTTTGGAACTGGGGTAAGGTGGGGGGAGGGGAAATGAGGAAATGGTGCACATGTCCCAGAGATGTTCCCTAAAGGTGTCCAGTTACCACACTGAAAAGTTCAATTGCCTTCACTCAGAATAATTTTCATCTCTAAGGTTTTTAGCAACATGATTCTTGGGATTTACCAGTTTGACAAAAAAATGTAAAACTACCTGAGTTCTTAGGAGGTGTCAGGTACCCTTTAGGTGAGCTTTAAAATATTTACAAAATGCCACTGAACTTTCAGAAATTCAAACACAGTTTTTTTTTACATGGTTATCATTAGACTGTTAATTCAAGACTTTTTATTAAATTCAAATACCACCATCAGGCATGGCAGGATTCAAACCTCGATCTCAGAACATTGTCTGGGTTTCTGGATTATCAATGTGGCAAAAATACCATCACCTTCCCCTATATGTAGCTGACAATCAAGGAAATTGGAGCCTGTGACCTTAGAAGGGTCGACATCTATTTTGCCTCTGATTACTCGACTACCAAGAAGGAAGGAAGGAAACCTTGTCAGAAAAGGGAAAAATGCACATTGTGGCAAAAAAAGCTTCAGGTTGGAGGCAGCACTTTTGTACATTTGAGCTTGGGGCATATGAGCAGAGGTAACTGGCCACCGAGGGAAGGGGCAGAATTAGAGAAAGCGTAACATGCATCAGACAGTAGGAGGAGGGCAACCAGTTGTACCCTAAGGTAAGGGTTGACCGATGTGGAGATTGTGTCTGGATTCAGTGGAAAGCCAGTGCAGAAGGTAGTTCAGGTTAGCCTGGGAATTGGTCACTGACATAAGATAACAAGAGATGGTAGCATTGTGATAACATCATTGGAATAATAATCCACAACTAGAAGTAATATTCTGGGGATCTGGTTTCAAATCCCACTCAAATAGATGGTGAAATCTGAGTTCATAAAACTCAGGAGGTTGGAGACCCACTTTTGAAGTATTGTGCACAATTCTGGTTGTTCTGCTATTGGAAGGATATTATTAACTTGAAGAGGGTTCAGAAAACATTTACCAGGATGTTGCCAAGTCTAGAGTGTTTGAGTTATAAGGATAGGCTGGGACTTTTTTCACACAGCAGGTTAAGGAGTGACCTTATAGAGGCTTATAAAATCAGTAGGGCATAGTTATGATGAATAGCAAAGGTCTTTTCCCTAGGGTGAGTGAGTTCAAAACTAGGGGACATATTTTTTAATGTGAGAGGAGAAAAAGGGACCTAAAGGGCAACTTTTTCACACAGAGAGTGGTTCATATGTGGAATGAACTGCCAGATGATGGGGTAGATGCATGTCTAATTACATCTAAAGGACATTTGGATAGATACATGAACAGGAAAGGTTCGAGGGAATGTGGGCTAAATGCAGGGAAGTGGGGCTAGTTTAATTTGGGAAACTTAGTTGGCATGGACCCAAGGGTTTGTTTCTGTGCTGTATGACTCTCTGATTCTATGGCTCAGCTGGTGGCCTCTGTGGAATCTCACAACATAGCTACATTAAAACAGGCATTTGCCCTCTTTGTTCAGGTCTGACATGCACGTTATCTCATCAATAGATATGACGCCAAAGATGCAGAAGTCCAAGAAGCTTCATGGTTTGGCAGGCTTCCCTGAAATAAGAAGGCTTTCCTGAAATATCAACAGCACTCATGTCATCGTAAAGGCATCAAGTCATTCTTCTTGGTACCTTCATAAACAGGAAAGCCTTTCAGTCTCTGAATGTGCAAGTGGCATATGGCCACTCCCAACGCGCACTTACACTGGAAATTGCCATTTATTCTGTAGAATTTGTAACTGCTTCAGACACTCTTTCAAACACCAAAAGAGATCTGCAAATGGCATCTGGGGATTACTTAAGGAAGAGCCTAATGACATCTTTAAGCAACTACAAAACAACTTGAGTCCAAAGGGCAGAACAGCCACATGCTGAGACATAGTATAATATGGCAGGAGTTTGGCAGCTTGAAGATGTTTTTTACTTATATTGACTATTCTGGAGGAGCTCTACCCTACAGAACGTACATTGTCTAGTGCATTGCTGCATGCAAGATGGTGCAGTGAAGGGTGCTACAACCAGAGGGGTCAGAAATATATTTGAAACAGAGAGATAAGTTCTTGATTACCAAGGGGATCAAAGGTTATGGGAAAATGGGGTTGAAAAACCTATCAGCTATGATTGAATGGTGGAGTAGACTTGATGGGCTAATTTCTGCTCCAATGTCTTATGGTCTTATGGGCAAAGACAGGCCTGTAGTTATAACTGAAGGAGGAGGAGGACAATGAGGAGATGAAGATCAAGAGAAGGAGGATCTCACACGGAGAAAAAAGTGAGACCAACTGAGGAACACGTCCATGAAGCCATTGCTCATTATTTACAGGGGTGTCTCATCACCAGAAGCCCATTGATTTAAAGCAGATTCACCAAGGCTCTTGAAATGTTACTTATTACACCAGGCAGTTCCCACTGAGCAGTTTCACATGACAAAGTTTGAAAATGAAAGCTACACTTCTTCAGGGAATTGCAATTTGCTACAAGTGAGAAAACCAGCATCATATCCTAAATGTCAGTGCCATCAACATAGCCACAGACATGACTATCTAATCTTTAAACTCAATATAGTGCACCAATACCTCAATGGACCCTGCACATATATACATTAGAGTCTGTCAATGAGCTGGAGACAGCACATTCTGTCTAATCAAACCTTGCCAATATGCCAAGAGTGCCAATAAGAAGCTGAACCTTTCACCAAGATCTTGAATATAATTGTTCATTCTCACAATACTGCGGGGTGATGTCAAGCGTGTGTTCCAGCTTCTCCCTCTACCTTTCACATTAAGGTCATAGACTCATCGAGTCTTACAGAAAACAAACCCTTTCATCCATTCTGACCAGGTTTCCCGGACACTAAACTAGTCCCATTTGCCTGCATTTAGTCCATTTTCCTCTCATCTTTCCTTTTCATGTATCTGTCCAAATAACTTTTTAAAGTTGTAACTGTACCTGTATCTATCACTTCCTCCCAGTGTGCAATATCTGCAACATGTAGTGATGCTAAACAACTCAGCTTCTTGCAAAAACAAGAAGACAAAGGTTTCTAATGTAGTCAGAAAGAGACCCAAAGATGCTTCACTGGAGTACAAGGCACCTTGACAAGTGGTAAATCCACTGAACAACTGTGTAAAACTTTGACACAATACTCGTGATTGAAGTACACCTGATAAAATGGATCTGATACTTTAAGCCTGATCATTGATTCTCTCTTTGTGGTCTTGTGCTGATGTCACTAAACTAGTCTCAGTACTATTTATAAAGCATGCTAATGCAGAACACCTTCTGGAACACTATTCCATAATCAGGCTTCAGTTCCATTGGATCAGATATTACTGTGGCATAGCTCCTTGCACACATAATCAATAACTCTCCTTAGAGTAAAGGTGTAATTAATTCTTTGATTCATATCTTAGCTCAAGTCCTTTCACAGTATCCCATTAAATCATCAACATCTAACAACAAATACTTACCTCTTTATTCACCCCCACCAACCAAAAAAGCCCCACTCTTGAGGTAATAATCTCCAACAGCATTCTCAGTTCTCTTGAGGACATGTAGATGCTCCCTTATTGTTGTCTGGGACGGTAAGCTGAGGTCAGGAAGCAAATCTAATTTGTAATTCAAGATGACTCAAAACGTAACTATCTCAGAACAACATGCCAAATTAAAATAGAAAAGCTGTCATGAAAAAGGAAGACAGACAAAGTGAAGGAGCTCAGCTGTTGTCAGTGTGGCAGGGATAAATACAGACAGGTAATGGTTCTGCCAAAGAGTTTGAGAGCCATTTAATCAAAAAGATGGGCCACTTCTGACTTGGTGCTATAGAAAGAAGCCTACACAAAAACTTTGCAAAGGGAGGTAATTTAATTGTGGCAAAATTCACAAAGTGTATGATATCTATGATACTGAGATGCCTTTCCTCGGAAATATCCCTGAACAAAGCAGAAGTTACAAAGGAAACAAGATGCACTTCAGGTTAGACATAGATGTAGCAGTTTGGGCTGTTTTTCATGTGAATTGTGATTGCAGACCAGCTGTCAGCCATCATACAAAATCTGTACAGACTGGGAGAGATAGAACTCAGGTCGTTGGAGAACTGAAAGCAACCTTCCAATATTAAGAGAAACGAATCATGGAAATGCTAATATGACTCAAAATCGGAGTCATGAAAGACCATACTGATTTGCAGAAAAGAGGAACTGAAAGGCAGACAACATCAACCCTCATACTTCAGAGCTGAATTCCCACAGCTGTTCACCGCATTCGGAAAGTTGAAGACAGTATATGTATATTCACACTGAAGTAAAGCCTGTTTACACCCAGAAAAGTTCCTTGTCAACTCTTGCCAAAAGCAAAATTGGAAATTGGCTCTTTGCTGTCCCTCTGTCAGAACAAACCAGCTCAGAGATGATTCTGTTTCCAAAATCAACTGACCTATCACAATTCACATAGACCTTACATAGCTAAACAAAACATTTGAGTAGAAAGTTTATCCTGCATCATCTGAGCCTGAGTTTAGCTCAATGAATAAAGCTAGATGGAATTTGTGCTTTTTGGTAATTATGCCTAAAGTTCCAACCTTCATTACTCCATTCGTGAGATTTGATTTGACTTTATTATTATCACATATACTGCAATAGAGTGAAAAGTATTATTTTGTGTGCTAAACAGACAAATCATACCTTACATAAGTACATCAGGATAATAGAAACAGCATGCAAAATATAGTATTACAACTACAGAGAAAGATCAGCTCTAATATAAGACAGGTCTGTTCCAAAGTCAGATAATAGCAGGGAAGAAGCTGTTCTTGAACCTTTTAAAGTCATAGATCATAGAGACGTACAGCATGGAAAAGACCCTTCGGTCCAACCCGTCCATGCCTACCAGATATCCCAACCCAATCTAGTCCCACTTGCCAGCACTCAGCCCATATCCCTCCAAACCCTTCCTATTCATATACACATCCAAATGCCTCTTAAATGTTGCAATTGTACCAGCCTCCACCACATCCTCTGGCAGCTCATTCCACACTCTGTGTGAAAAAGTTGTCCCTTAGGTCTCTTTTATATCTTCTCCCTCTCACTCTAAATCTATGCCCTCTAGTTCTGGACTCCCTAACCCCAGGGAAAAGACTTTTGCCTATCTATCCTATCCATGCCCCTCATAATTTTGTAACCCTCTATAAGGTCACCCCTCAGCCTCCGACGCTCTAGGGAAAACAGCCCCAGCCTGTCAGCTTCTCCCTGTAGCTCAGATCCTCCAACCCAAGCAACATCGTTGTAAATCTTTTCTGAACCCTTTCAAGTTTCACAACACCTTTCCAATAGGAAGGAGACCAGAATTGCACGCAATATTCCAACAGTGGCCTAACCAATGTCCTGTACAGCCGCAACATGACCTCCCAACTCAATACTCTGACCAATAAAGGAAAGCATACCAAATGCCTTCTTCACTATCCTATCTACCTGGGACTCCACTTTCAAGGAGCTATGAACCTGCACTCTTTGGTCTCTTTGTTCAGCAACACTCCCTAGGACCTTACCATTAAATGTATAAGTCCTGCTAAGGTTTGCTTTCACAAAATGCAGCACCTCGCATTTACCTGAATTAAACTCCATCTGCCACTTCTCAGCCCATCTGATCGAGATCCTATTGTAATCTGAGTGAATGAATTCAAATATTTGTATCTTCTGCCCAAAGGAAGAGGATGGAAGAGAACATAACAGCATGGGAGGGGTCTCTGATGATGTTGGCTGCTTTCCCGAGGCAGCAGGAAGCATAGACAGAGTCAATGGAAGGAAGGCTGGCTTTGTGATGGACTGGGTGGCAGTCACAACTCTCTTTAACTTCTTGTTGTCTTGGGCACAGCAGTTGCCCTGCCAAGTTCTGATGCATCCAGGCAGAAGGGTTTCTATGATGCATCTATTAAAATTGGTAAGTGCCATTTTGCACATGCCAAATTTCCTGAGCCTTCTGAGGAAGTACAGGCATTGGTGTGCTTTCTTCAACGTAGCATTGGCATGGATGACCAGGGTGGACTGTTGGTGATATTTACTTCTAGGAATTTGAAGCTCTTGACCACCTCGACCTCAGCACCATTGATAAGACTCCACTCCACTTCCTCAAGGCGATGACTGGCTACTTCATTTATTGACATTGAAGGAGAGATTACACCTTGCCATGAAGCTCTCTATCTCCTTCCTATATTCTGCCTCGTTGTTGTTTGGGATCCAACTGACTGTGGGGGCATCATCAGCAAATTTGTAAATGGAGTTACAGCTGAATTTGGCCACACAGTTGTGAATCTGTAAGGAGGAATGTAAGGGGCTGAGTACGTAATCTTGCAGGGCAGCAGTGTTGAGGATTATTGTGGAGGAAGTATTGTTGTCTAAGCTTACTGATTGCAGTCTGTGAGTCAGAAAGTCAAGGATCCAGTTGCAGAGGGGGAGCAGAGTCCCAGGTCTCAGAGGTTGGAAATGAGTTTTGGGGAAGGTGAAGCTAAAGTCAATGAAATGAGATTGTGAGAATTATGCAGGTTATATTCCTGGTCTCGAGTTCAGAATAGAAATTGACCATAGTGACACTGTCAAGGTATGTAGACATGTGAGTTCGGTGGGGCAGGAGCAGGCCAGGACAGTAGGTTGAGCAGGGTAGTCAGGTTTGTGAATTATGGGTAGGAGTAGAACTGGGCAGTGCGGGGTTTCCAGACTGAGGTTGGAGGCTGTGGGTGGGAAATCCGCAGAGGTGATGAGTTGTGTATGGTCCAGGAAATGATGTTTTGGTAATGGGAGATTAGATTAGATTAGATTCCCTACAGTATGGAAACAGGCCCTTCGGCCCAACAAGTCCACACCAACCATCCGAAGAGTATCCCACCTAGACCCATTCACCTACCCTATATTACCCCTGACTATGGGCAATTTAGCATGGCCAATTCACCTAAGCTGCACGAATTTGGATTGTGTGAGGAAACCGGAGCACCTGGAAGAAACCCATATGGGGAGAATGTGCAAACTTCACACAGTCACCCAAGGCAGGAATTGAACCCGGGTCCCTGGCACTGTGAAGCAGCAGTGCTAACCACTGAGCCACCATGCCGCCCTGGTGAAGTAATGATCAAGGGGGCGATAGGAGGAGGTGTCCACAAATTGGGCTCATCTTCACCATGGACCACACACATTGACACCGTCCTATCACCTTGGCCCAGGAACTCCCCACTTACATCCGGGACTCTACCGATGCACTCCACCTCCTCCATGACTTTCATTTCCCTGGACCCATTGCTTCATCGTCATCATGGACATCCAGTCCCTATACATATTTATCCTCCATGACAAAGGCCTTCAAGCCCTCCGTTTCTTCCTCTTCTGTTATCCCCACCAGTACCCTTCCACTGACATTCTCATTCATTTGGCTAACTGGTCCTCACCCTCAATAATTTCTCCTTTGAATCCTCCCATTTCCTCCAAACCAAAAGGGCAGCCTTGGGCATCTGCATGGGTCCCAGCTATGCCTGTCTCTTTGTTGGGTAGGTGGAACAGTACGTCTTCCGTGGCTACATCAGCGTCATTCCCCACCTTTTCCTCCACTACATCGATCAATCCATTACTATCGGCACCACCTTGTGGTCCCATGAAGAGGTTGAACAGTTCATCAACTTCACTAACACCTTCCACCCTGACCTTAAGTTCATCAGGACCATCTCAGACACCTCCCTCCCCTTCCTGGACTTTTCCATCTCCATTAACACTGACCCACTCACCACAGACATCTACTACAAGCCCACTAACTCCCATAGCTATCTGCACTACACTTCCTCCCACCCTGCCTCCTGTAAAAACACAGTCCCTTATTCCCAATTCCTCAACCTTCACCACATCTACTCCCAGAAGGACCAATTCCACCACGGAACATACCAGATGGACTCCATCTTCATAGACCACAATTTCCCCTCCCATGTGATCGATGTTTCCCTCCAGTACACTCACCCACTTCCTGCACCCCAAAACCCACCCCTTCAACCACAACAAGGTCCTCACCTTCCACCCACCAATCTCCAGACAGATTGCATCATCCTCCGCCATGTCCGCCACCAACAAACAGACCCCACCACCAGAGTTATATTTCTGTCCCCACCCGTATTCTATATTCTACATTCTGTAAAGACCATTCCCTTTGTGACTCTCTTGTCAGGTCCACACCCCCCATCAACCCACTTACGCTCGAAACATCAATTCTCCTGCTCCTCGGATGCTGCCTGACCAGCTGTGCTTTTCCAGCAGTACAATCTCGACTCTGCTTTCCAGCATCTCATTTTCTCCATGAGGGATAAAGTGCCTAAATTATTTTCTCCATGTTTAAGATGGTCTCCCCTTCAACACTATTTCTCTTGGGACCATGCTGTTGAATCAAACTTTATTGAATGGAATTTGGCGAGCTAAAGAAGCTGACACAACAAACATTCAAGTTCCCAGTCTCCTTTATGCTTCCTGCTAACACAGGGGCACTGTGAACACTTTAGGTTGACTGAGGACTCCAGGGAGTGTTCAGGAGTGAGAAGCAGATTTTACCTCCCATTTATTGTCAACCACACCCTGCAATGATTCTTAAGAGTCAGGAGTGTCTCAATAGGAAACATTATTACACAAGGTTTCACCTGGTGACGTATATGATATTCCTAACGACCTTTTCAAGAAATATCTCAAATTGCACAATAAGTAAATATCATCCAGTTAATTTAACACATTTTGCAACTGAATTAAAACACCTCACTGAGTGCAATCTTACACCAGCGTACATGGTATAGGTGGCACCTAATTCTTGATCAAGTGCAATCTGTTTCTTGTCCTTTTTGAAAATATTAACTGACAAGTGACTCATTTAGTCCACCTTTTACTGGAGAATACAACTTGTCATTGTAGGATCAAACCAAGAGCTTGCAATCAAACATTAACAAGATTTCAAAGTCATCTATCACTTGTTTTCTTTTAACATGATATTCTTCAATGTGTATCAAACAATATTGATGATGCAGAAAAGAAAACTGAAACCTCGAGCTAGCAATACAGTGAAAATGATGTAAAACAGAAATATAGAATCACAGAATTCTTTTGCCCCAGCATGTTTGCTCAGAGTTTTCCCCATACCCATACACATTGTTTCTATTTAAGTAATCATCCAATGCCTTCTTGAAACTGCCACCACCACCTTCTAGGCAGAGCATCCCAGCTCTGAGCCATTTGTTGGATGAAAAATGCTTCTCCTCACCTTGCAGGCCAGGAGGAAGATCTTCTGAACAGAGAACTCCTTTGATGAACTGCTATAATTTCTCAGTTCATGCAAGTGAACCAGTTGGAAGATTTTCACTCAGCTTTGATCAAGTTGCCCTGCCTTCAAACTTGCCTTCTCTTACTGGGTATTTTCATTGAAGACTCCTGAATCCCAGTTTGTTGCCTGCAAAGTTTAAGTAGAGTCAAAAGCTGGGCCTTAACAAGTTTAATTGCATTCAGGATAGACGTGGGTGTGTTCCTAATCTGTGCCCTTTCCTGCAGAGTTGAAAATGACTGGAGCTAGAAACAGAACTGGAACCTCTGCCTGCATTGCTTAGTGGCCATCTTTTGTCTCCATTTGCCTTGGCAAAATCCAATCCTCATGGGGCATCCTTTACCAAGGAACACAACAAAGTCTCTCAGGTAAGGGTCTGGAGGCGATGAACACTCGTGCAATTATATTCAGCATTGGGTAGCAAGTGGAGTCTTCAGCAGAAAAATAAATACTTAAGATTTTAAAAGTCAGTCAGACTTTATTCTTAGACGAGCAAATTCAGCTCGAAATAATAATTAAGTCTTCTGAATATTTTTGAATTATATTCCCCACTGATTATTTCATGAGTAACACAAGTGGCTGCTGTTCTACAAGCCCGTGCTGTGGACCCAGTCCTGCCTCTCAGCTTCTTTTCACAGCACGCTCTTTCCAGCAGAGGTCTCTTAGGGATCAGATGATGCATCTCTAGCTGATTTTTTTTCCCCTGATGAACATTCAAAATTCTCTGGAAATGTTATTATGTCCTGCTATTGCAGATGATGACCTTCTGGGGTCATAGGTTTAAATCATAATACAGCAGATTTTGGAATTTGAACTCTATAAATACCTGGAACCAAACATTTAATGATAACCACAAAACAATTGACAGTTGTTGTAAAAGCCCATCTAATTCAGATTAACTACCCTCTGTGTGATGGGCAATAAATACTGGCCTAGCCAGTGATGCCCACATCCAAGAACCTATACAAAGAACTTACATAGCTGACTCTTAACTACCATCTGAAATGGAGAAAGTGAGGACTGCAGATGCTGGAGATCAGAGCTGAAAATGTGTTGCTGGAAAAGCGCAGCAGGTCAGGCAGCATCCAAGGAGCAGGAGAATTGACGTTTTGGGCATGAGCCCTTCTTCAGGAATGAGGAGAATGTGCCAAGCAGGCTAAGATAAAAGGTAGGGAAGAGGGTCTTGGGGGAGGAGCATTGGAAAGGCTCCTCATTTACTGCATCCTCATTTACTGCATCCGCTGCACTCGATGTGGCATCCTCTATATTGGAGAGACAGGCCGCCTACTTGTGGAACTTTTCAGAGAACACTTCTGGGACACCCGGACCAACCAACCCAACCACCCCACGGCTCAACACTTCAACTCCCCCTCCCACTCCACCAAGGACATGCAGGTCCTTGGACTCCTCCATCGCCAGACCATAGCAACACGACGGCTGGAGGAAGAGCGCCTCATCTTCCGCCTAGGAACCCTCCAACCACAAGGGATGAACTCAGATTTCTCCAGTTTCCTCATTTCCCCTCCCCCCAAATTGTCTCAGTCTCAATCCTCGAACTCAGCACCACCTTCCTAACCTGCAATCTTCTTCCTGACCTCTCCGCCCCCACCCCACTCCGGCCTATCACCCTCACCTTAACCTCCTTCCACCTATCGCACTTCCAACGCCCCTCCCCCAAGTCCCTCCTCTCTACCTTTTATCTTACCCTGCTTGGCACACTCTCCTCATTCCTGAAGAAGGGCTCATGCCCAAAACGTCGATTCTCCTGCTCCTTGGATGCTGTCTGACCTGCTGCGTTTCTCCATCAACACATTTTCAGCTACCATCTGAAATGGCCCAGTGAACCTTTCAGTGGTATCAAACATGAGAGAGTCTCCAAAAAGGAATGAAACTGGACAATCAGGCAGTAAAGTGTCAAGGCAAGGAAGTGACAATGGAAAAGTCAGTCCTGACAACCCTGCAAAGTACTCCCTCCCACAATGAAGGCGAATTGGGACAGCTGTCCCACAGGGGAGCCCTGCAAACCCCTGACATTGTTATATTCGCAGGATCATTACTTACTGACAATGCCTCAACATCACACTGTGTCAACTCTTTTCCTATCTCCTGTGTATGCCCTTTCCCACAGACAGAACAGACTCAGCAGAGATGGAGGCACAGTGTTAGACAGATGGGTGGGAGTTGCCCTGAGAGTCCTCAATATTCACTCTAAATATCATGAAGTCTCATGGCGTTAGGTCCAATAGATCAATGAAAGCTCCTTCAGTGGGGCCTCAATGTCCATCACCAAGAGTGGCTCGGCAGCACCATTACTAAGTGAGCTGTTTGAGTCCTTAAGAACATAGCTGCTAGTCTGGGTCGGCAGCCATTGTTGAGGGAACCACTAAGAGAGAAACCGTAGTGCATCTGTAACAATATTATTGGTACAAATGACCACTGTATAGCTCTTGTGGAAATGAAACCCCATATTCACTCTCCATTAGGCTGTGTGTCACTACCACTGTACTAAATCAGGCAGATCTAGCAACTAAAGACTGGGCATCCATAAGTGGTGTGAGCCAACAACTGCTGCACTCAAAAATTGTACTCAAAGACTGTCTATAACTTCATGGCCTGACATATTTCCCACTCTACTATTTCCATCACCTTTTGTTCAACAAAGACTGAATTGGGCGGTTATTAAATAACTCACTGGAGAAGGAAGTGTTGCCAACAACCTGAGCCTCAATGATAGGAACTCACAGCACATCAGTGCAGAAGATAAGGCTGGAACACTTGCAGGGAACATCAGCCAGAAGTACTGAGTGAATGATCCGTTTCAGCTTCATCCAGATGTTCCCAGCATCACAGCTGCTATTCTTCAGCCAAATTGATTCATTCCATGTGTTATCAAGAAAAGGGTGGAGGCACTGGATACTACAAAGGCTATGGCCCCTGACAACATTACAGCGATAGTACTGAAGACTTGTGCTGTTCCAGTACAGCTACAACAGTGGCACCTCTCTGACATTGTGTACAGATATGCTCAGGTATGTCCTGTGCTCAAACAGCAGGACCAATTCAACCTGGCCAATTACCTGTCGCAGCCTGTGACTGCTTGAGTAAAATAGAACCATTATAAAGGAACCAACTAGAACAACCACAAAGCCAAAAGTATAAGCTGATCAGCTGAAATAAAGATAGACCAGAGAAACTGCCAAAAAGCAAGGTGAGCTGGGAGTACCTCAGTCCAAGACACACAGACACAATTCCACCTAGAAATAAGCTTTTGCAATATCTAATGTCGAACAATTAAAAACTAGCGATTCACCAGAACACATTAGCAAGTGTAAAAGGGCAGTTTGACATTTTTTAACAAAAAATCACCACCAGAAGCATGGGTCAGACGTGCCTCAGTAAAACAAAATACCAGGTGCATATTCTGGACCAAAACCAGACTCCCTGGCACCAAATCAGACACATACAAAGTGTTCACCGTTAGCAAGCCATCAAGAACTATTAACAATGTTTCAAGATGATAAAAACCAATTAACTCAATGTCTGAGTCCTGAGTGTTCTAAGGGTCACTCGACCTGAAACATTAACTCTGATTTCTCTCCAAAGATGCTGCCAGACGTGCTGAGTTTTTCCAGCTGTTTCCGTTTTTAACTCAATGCCCCTGATTGGTCATATACTTGGAAAATGCAAGAAGGTCGCCAGAAAGGTATTAGAGCCCAGCTCTGGCGGAGATCGAGAGATCATCCTGAGCCCACTCTCCAGCCAATCTAAACGTCTGTCTGGACACAGCTCTGCACTTTGACAAAGAGTCAGTTAGACTCGAAACGTCAGCTCTTTCCTCTCCTTACAGATGCTGCCAGACCTGCTGAAATTTTACAGCATTTTCTCTTTTGGTTTTTTATTAGAGCAGCCCACTCTCTGACCGAAGGGAGAGAGAGAAAATCAACCCGTGAAGAAAGAGAGGAAGAAAGGAACAGACCAAAGAATTCAAATGCAAGTTATGAGTATGTAGGGAGTGTTTAAGTTTCTAAAAAAATCATGCGATTCAGAGTAGAGTTATTAAAGTTAAAATTGTAAAGTTTAATTATTACCTTTGCTGTCTTCAAACAAATTTGCAACTATTTGACCGACTGCCAGCTCATCTATTTAATCCTTTTTGTCTGTTATTCTCAGAAGTATTTGGGTAAAATTATTTCACGTGTTTTGGTCGAGTGAGTGCTCAGGGTCCTCAAAATACTCGGAACTGGATAACAATCCCATCAGTCTCCTCGCCATCATCAGTAAAGTGATAGAGGATATCTTCAACAACGCGATCTAGTAGCATCTGCTCTGCAACAAACTACTCACCAATGCCAGGTCCACAAAGCTCCCATCCTTACTACATCTTTTGTTCAAGCATGAACAAACCAACCGATTCCCAGAGATGAGATAAGAATAACTGCACTTGACATTCAGACTGCATTTTCTAAGTGTGGTATCAAGGATTCTTAGCAAAACCAGAGTCAATGGGAATCGGGGGGGGTGAATTCCACTGGTTGAAATCCCAACCAACACCAATGAAAAAGGTTGTGGTTATTGAAATCAGCTATCTCAGCTCCAGCACATGTCTTTAGGAGTTCCTCAGCTGCATTTTCAGCTGCTTCATGACTTTCCTTTCATTATAAGAATTGGAAAGTTTGTTGATAATAATACAACATTCATTTGGGACTTCTCAGATACTGAAGCAAACCAAGACCAACAGCAGTAGTCAGGTTTGCCCCATAAGTAACAGGCAATAACCATCTGCATCAAGAGAGAATCTAACCATCACCTCTTGACATTCGATGGCATTACTAATGCTGAATCCCCCAATATCCATTGGAGGCCTCCATTGACCAGAAACTGAATTGGATGCGTTATATAAATACTATTGTGACAAGAACAGGTCAATGGCTAGGAATGCTGCAATGAGTAACTCACCTCTTGACTACCCAAAGCCTGTTCACCAGCTACAGGGAAAATGTCAGGAGCGTGATGAAACACTACCCAGTTGCCTGGATGAGTGCAGCTCCAGCAACATTCAAGATGCTTGACACTATCTAGGATAAAGTAGCTCACTTGATTGGCACCACATCCACAAACATCCACTCCCACCATCTCCTCAGGAGCAGCAAGATGCGCTATCTACAAGATGCAATGCTGAAATTGACCAAGGCTATTTTTACAGCACACCAGACCCATGATCTTTTCAATTTAGAAGGATAAGGACAATGGGTAAATAGGAATATCACCACCTAGAAGTTCTCTACTAGCCACTTGCCATCCTAATCTTGAAATGTATCACTGTTCTCTCAGTGTCACTGGGTCAAATTCCTGGGATTCCCTCACTATCTTGAGGGTGTTCCTACAGCTAATGGACTGCAGGGGGTCCAGAAGGCATCACCTTCTCAAATCTATTTGGAATGAGGAAAGATGCTGGCGATGCTCATATCCCTTGAGTGAGTAAAACATAGGCAACTCAGCACAAACCAGCAGTCCAAAGTGGAATCTTTCCCACATGCATTGGCTAACTGGAAAATACTTCACCCAGTTTTGTCACTGCTGTGACTTGAGTTTTCTTCAGAAGTGTAATCTTTAAATTTAAGAACTTCACTTGACAGAAATTAAGGATGAGTGTGAGTTTTCCATGGTGTAAGGTTACCTGCTCCAGATCCAACACAAACATCACACACAAAGAAACTGCAGTCTCTCAGGTCTGCTTGGAAAGAACATATTAAGTTGCAGAATTTCATACTCTGATATGAACAAAGTTTCTAAAAGCCTTAAAGTTTTTTCAAATGGTGAAGCTGATATATTTTGATGGTTGAAAAATGTGCAGGTAGTGATAAAAATCTGATAATCTCAGTATTTAAAGTGTACTTTAAGTGAAAGTATTCATTTGGATTTAAATGCCTGAATGTCTGTGCAAGTAAATAGGAATGACTTTTTTCTGGGAGATGATAAATAGTTGTAAATATTTTGCATTGACACCAGAAAAATATATTCAAAAAACATGAATTTTCACTATAGGCATAAAGTAAAAACTGTATGATCGACAGGTGATCTGTGAAATTCTCAGATTTACTTTGTTTTATCATTGTGGAATAAACGGTCAAATGTACATTCATTTTTAAGAATAGCTCCTGTGCATAAACAAAACAATCTATGTCTTAGTGACATCAATTCACATGGTACTGGAGCCTGAGTCTGGAGAGTTCCAGAAATGCTTTCTCCCATCATCCCTTATTTGTAGTTATAGTTAATAAAACTTGTTTATTTTCAGAAACAAGTGTGGACCCCCCTCGTTATAACATGGTGGCAGATCACAGAGCTGGAGGCAAGCAGCAAGGGACAGTGGGAGTGAAGTCCAGAGACAGCAAAGTGCTGTGGGCGATGAATGAGACCAGCTGAGAAATCCAACCTTATATGTGGAAGAAAAATCTGAAGGGAAAGTCAAGGGAAAGTCAGAAGCTACAGAAAGCAAAGAGCAACAAACCTCAAGACCCATCTAAGTACTGAAACATGGAGAGGGAAAGCATGCATAAAATGGAGAAGCTTGGGAGAAACACAGCAGAGGACATGGCAACCTCAGGAAAAGATGAATCAGCCATCATGAGTAATTCCTTCAGCTTAGAAGGTTACAGAATTGGATAACTGCACAAGGGAGGAGATTGCATAATTTTGTGGAAAGGAAAAGCCTTGGTAAAAACTGACTAAACATAGGAAAGAAAAATGTATTTCAGTTTTCGTAGCTGACACAACAAATACACCAATAATAGAAAAGCCTTGTCTGTATGAGGCCCTTTGGAAAACCAGAGGGACCTCATCAGGATACATATTAAATCCAACAGCACCAATGGTGTAACAGGTATCGTATTGCTTCAGGCCTCAATGAAAAGCCAGACTAGAATGAAAACATTTCAAGCCAGTTGGAGAGAGTAAAATAAAGGCATGTATATCTTTGATTTTGTGGAGAGAATCTATTGACTTCCTCAGTCTCATCCTTCTCATTCCCAACCCAGTGTTACAAGTGTTCCCAACATATCCATGATTTAGCCACATTTAGTAGCCGCGACTAGTTCCTTCTTAACTTACAAGAAATATAATAATGAATGTAACAATTTGAATCACCGGGTAGCAACACTTTTCTTCAAAGTCAAAGTTTTGACTGCAATCTTTCGAAAACTAATCAAAGATTTTTTTTATTCCATATCACATATTAAAATAAAACCAACCATTAAGAAATCCCATATTCTCCATGCTTAAAAAAATCATTTTCCACATGTATGAATAATTACAAAACAATTAAAGAAAAATAATGCTATCCATATTCTCATAACACAATATTCCATGTTTTTTTCCAAACAAAATATATTAATCAACCCTCAGCGTAAAACTCTCTAATAATTGCTGACTTTAATTAGTCAATAACGATTGACTATAAAGGATATTCCGTTCTATTTCATTTTAAAGGTCTATTTCAGCATCGAGATCAACCCAGTTAGTCTTTCCTGTTTTTTACAAGTGGTGTGGCGAGATTCTAGACTAGGTAGTGGTAAGGTGGTAACTGGATGGGAATTAATGCTTATTAAATGTTAGTAGCACAACTCGCTTCTTTTGTTCAGGTTCTCTTACAAAGCAAACAAGGCAGCAGGAAAATGGGATAACGAACCACATACCTGGTGAATTCAACTCGCTGCTTGGTCAGAACGACTTCTTTGTTGGACTTAAAAGAACTTGCGGAGCACTGAAGTGTAAAGGATTAATAATACCTTTTGTCAAAGAATAGTGAGAGAGCATGTGAATAAGCAGCAGTGCCACCAGACTCTGTCAGGCCCCAGAGGATATCCCCTCAGCATCCCTTGTATATAGTTATGTTTAATAAAGCCTGTTAATGCTCACTTGCAAGGGTGTCAACTTCATTTTATTGAATCATCATTAGAGATCTTGCTTTCCTTATGTTAATGAAATGTTCCAAATGGATCACAGAAAACTGAAGAAACATAGCCTGTGATTTTCAGTCAATGGATGGATAGACAGGCTGCTTCCCAATATGTATACCCAAGAAACACCACTAAGAGAATGGGATTTTTCCTCAATTTTGTTGCTGTCTACAGCAAATAAAGTTTAGTGCATCTTTAATAGTAAAGGTAAGTTCAAGTTAAGCATGAGTCATAGAGTCATAGAGATATACAGCATGGAAACAGACCCTTCGGTCCAACCCGTCCATGCCGACCAGATATCCCAACCAATCTGTGGGTGGCATGGTGGCACAGTGGTTAGCACTGCTGCCTCACAGCGCCAGAGACCCGGGTTCAATTCCCGGCTCAGGCGACTGACTGTGTGGAGTTTGCATATTCTCTCCGTGTCCGGTTTCCTCCCACAGTCCAAAGATGTGCGGGTCAGGTGAATTGGCCATGCTAAATTGCCCATAGTGTTAGGTAAGGGGCAAATGTAGGGGTATGGGTGGGTTGTGCTTCGGCGGGTCGGTGTGCACTTGTTGGGCCGAAGGGCCTGTTTCCACACTGTAAGTAATCTAATCTAATCTAGTCCCACCTGCCAGCACCTGGCCCATATCTCTCCAAACCCTTCCTATTCATATACCCATCCAGATGCCTCTTAAATGTTGCAATTATATCAGCCTCCACCACATCCTCTGGCAGCTCATTACATTCATGTACCACCCTCTGCGTGAAAAAGTTGCCTCTTAGGTCTCTTTTATATCTTTCCCCTCTCACCTTAAACCTATGCCCTCTAGTTCTGGACTCCCCAACCCCAGGGAAAAGACTTTGTCTATTTATCCTATCCATGCCTCTCATAATTTTGTAAACCTCTATAATGTCACCCCTCAGCCTCCGGCGCTCCAGGGAAAACAGCCCCAGCCTGTTCAGCCTCTCCCTGTAGCTCAAATCCTCCAACCCTGGCAACATCCTTGTAAATCTTTTCTGAATTCTTTCAAGTTTCGCAACACCTTTCCGATAGGAAGGAGACCAGAATTGCATGCAATATTCCAACAGAGGCCTAACCAATGTCTTGTACAGCCGCAACATGACCTCCCAACTCCTGTACTCAATACTCTGACCAATAAAGGAAAGCATACCAAATGCCTTCTTCACTATCCTATCTACCTGCGACTACTTTCAAGGAGCTATGAACCTGCACTCCAAAGTCTCTTTGTTCAGTAACACTCCCTAAGACCTTACCATAAAGTGTATAAGCCCTGCTAAGATTTGCTTTCCCAAAATGCAGCACCTTGCTTTTATCTGAATTAAACTCCATCTGCCACTTCTCAGCCCATTGGCCCATCTGGTCCAGATCCTGTTGTAATCTGAGGTAACCCTCTTTGCTGTCCACTACACCTCCAATTTTGGTGTCATCTGCAAACTTACTAACTGTACCTCTTTGCAATTTAAGTCATTAGCATTATGCAACCAAACAGCAGTGACAAAAGCATCTTAAGTTCCATGGCAAATCATCCACAACTAATAGTATCAGAAAATGAGTTCTGTTATTACCTGCAACTGGTTTATTGTCAAGCAATAAACAGATGCTGTCTTGCTCTTTCGGCAGACAAAACTTCATTGATATGGTTCAAGTGCTAAAGTGAAGTGAAAACCACATTGGAATCATATTATTTTGACAAAGTCCTTTGGGAACTTGGTTCTTGGCACTTTTATTGATTACAGCAGTTCAGGCAGCATCTGAGGAGCAGTAAAATCAACGTTTCGTGCAAAAACCCTTCATCAGGAATGTCATGCTTCAGCACAATATCATTCTCAGAGGTAACGTTGCTGGCCTGATGGTGCTGAGAAATAGAACCATTAGTATTTTCATGGTTGTATCTACTGACTCAGTCATTAGCAAGACTTTTGATGAATTGTGTGATTTTGAAGTGTTGTTCAGATTCATTTTCAAAACTACAATCAGCAATCCCCCAGCATTTGCTTTCTGAATCATACCAAGTGTGAAATGAAAGCATACTCAGTATTCAACCATTTATTGTGTAGTCCCTTGTCTTTTCTGCAATCTTCTAATTCATTCCCTTACATTCCTCATTGACTAAATTCCATTTGTCCTTATCTGTCCACCTGATCAATCATCGATACTTTCCTATGTTCTCTTCATTAATAGCTATAGACAATTTTTTTGTGTCATCTACAAAACTTTTAATTATGCTGCCTACATTTCAGTCAAAATCGAAAGGAAAATCAAGAGATCCATTATTGAGACCGTAGAACCCGACCTAAAACTGACGTTAAGGCTCAAAATCAAACATAGAGAATGCTAGAGAAACTCAGCACGTCTGGCAGCATCTATTGAAATAGAAACAGAATTAATGATTTTTTTTGCCTGGTATGACTGATCTTCAGAACTGCTCTTTTCCTTAACATCAAAAAGCAAGGGAAAAAGGCTGTCATTAATGCATTACATGAGGTTAAGAATGAAATGAAACTGGAGATTGGCGCAGTTTTAAGATAATATGAAGCAGTGTGGAGAGGAAGGTTGAGAGTGTGCATATGTCAGCACAAAGCACTCAGTGTGAGTCTCAGGATTTGACAGCAGCAGCTGCTGTCTGAGGGGTGTTGTGTGCCTTGGAAATACCTGATTAAGTTCAAAACAAGAAGGATAGAACTTGAGGCGGAATCCATATGGGAGAAGGTAGGACCGGACACGGTCACTGAAGAAGACTGTGAAAGTAAGTTTTAGCAAAGACTTCATCCAACACTCAAAGGGTCATGAAAAATAAAGCCATAATCCTGTCAGAGGAAACATCAGAATTTCTTGAAGGCGGGCATAGCTGGAGGAGAAGTGGTAATCAATTGAACACATGATTAGAGGCAAGATATTGTGGACACTGGAATCAGAAAATCAGAAACTTTAACTGCTTCTGATCCTCAAGTCTATGTTTCTTTTTGTCCAGTTTCTTTTGGCCTCTTCCTTTGATCTACTTCTTCTCTCTAATTTTCTTGTCAGCTTTGATTGGGCCACCTCTCCAATTTTATTGTTGTGCCAGACAGGAATGAATAATTGCTGCAGTTCCTCCATATTTCAATGTTTGCTATTACCAATCTACCATCATCTCTTGAACTAATGCTCACCAATTAATCATAGACAGCTTGTGCCTCACACCATCATTTATTGGGTAAAAGAATGGGTACCCAATGAACACAGTCCACTGATTTCTCAGCAACAAACTCACACAAGCAGACAAAACACATCCAGAAACCCTAGCCACTCTCCCCTACATCAAAGACATCTCAGAATTGACTGCCAGACTACTCAGACCCCTTGGCGTCATGGTAGCCCACAAACTCACCAACATATTAAAACAGCAGCTAATGAACTTGAAAGACCCTATACAGACAATGAGCAAAACTGACGTCATTTACAAAATACCGTGCAAGGACTGTAACAAACACTACATCGGACAAACAGGCAGAAAACTAGCCACCAGGATACATGAACACCAAGTAGCCACAAAAAGACATGACCCTCTCTCACCAGTATCCTCACATATGGATGAGGAAGGACATCACTTCGACTGGGAACACATCCATCCTAGGACAAGCCAAACGAAGACATGCACGAGAATTCCGAGAAGCGTGGCATTCCAACTGGAACTCTATCAATAAACACATCGAGCTCGACCTCATCTACCCCCCCCGAGAAAAAGAACAGGAAGTGACTACACCACAGGAAATAAGATCACCACAAGAAATTACATCACCAACCAAAAGAAACCCAAACATATAAATAGAAAGCAGGCATTTTCAGCATTGCTTCGCATGAGGCCCACTGAAGATGTTACCTAGTAAGGTAATGAAACATCTGGAAATGAACATGCAAGCTCAGTGAGCAAAGTTACATCCAAAACCGCAACCTGAGCTACAAATCTTCTCAACACTCGCTCCAGCATCAGCTCTGGTGTTGTCGGGGCAGTTAATCCTATAGGAAGCCCTTCTGTGGGACAAGGTGGTATTGAGTATCGTTCTGGTGCCAGTAAAGCCTAGTTTAAAAAAAACAATTTATTAGACACCACATCCACTGGGCAGGTGGCTAAGCTACTGCCTTTCTGATCTTTTGTAATATCTGTGGAAGTAGGAAGAAGGGTGGGGGGGGCGGGGGTAACATTGATAAGAAACTGAAACTGGACTCATCTTGAAAGAATTGTGGCTACAACAGCAGGTCAGAAGTTATGACTCCTGCAGGAAATAACTCACCTCCTGGCTCCCCAAAGCCTGTCCACCTTCTACAAGGCATAAGTCAAGGATATTTCCCTTAGGTTGTAAAAACATGTTACATTTTCAATAAAAATATCTATTTAAAAAAAGAATATTCCCCACTTGCCTGGATGGGTGAAACTTTAACAACACTCAAGATCCTTGACACCAATCAGAACCAAGCAGCCCTCTTGATTTACAGCAGAACCACAAACATTCTCTGTCTCCAATCTAATTGCTCAATAGCAGCGTGGCATTCGTTGTACAAGATGCAATGCAGAAATTCACCAAGACTCCTTAGACTCTATACCACTTCCAAACCCGTGACTACTTCTATCCAGAGGGGAAAGGTTAGTAGATATGTGGGAATATTGCCACCTGCAAATCTCCCTCCAACTCACTCAGCAGTAAGACTTGGAAGTAGATCACTGTTTACTCAGTGTTGCTGAGTAAAGGTCCTAGAGATCCCTCCTGAACATTATTGTGGTTCTACCTGCACCAAATGGACACCAAAAGCGATTCAAGAAGACAGCTCACCACCACCTTCTCAAGGGCAACTAGGAATGGACAAAACATTCCAGCCCAGCTACATCCTATGAGTGAGTACAGAAGATGGTAGACTTCTGTCTTCATGCCTCCCAGCCCATCTCCAATGAATTAGTTAAAGCTCAGCCACAGTCTGTGCACGCGTCCTGGGAACTGGCAGTGGTTATGCTCAGCAGTGTTCATAGCACTGCCTTTAAAGGTGAGCAGAATTAGTTGTCATGGAGGCATCACATTGCTCTCAATGGAGTCATGGAATTGAGAGCAGCCCAATGGTCTGGTAAGACCACGGTGATTTTACAGTGACATTACATGGTGGCTCTTTGCTTGTTCATTGAGCATGTACAAGTGTAGGATTCATCATCATGGTGGCATAGTGCACTGTGGGAAAATTCATAAATTCAGAGTTTTATAGCAGCTACTCACAATGACACTACTTCTTGGTCAATGAATAAATTAATTCTCCTATATTTCATCTCACTGCCTTGGCAATCAATTAAATTCACATTGAAGGCAATGGAATGCAAATCCCTCAGGGTGGGACCATCCTTGTCACCTTACATAAAAAGTAATGGCTTATATCAGAGAGAATGATATTTAATTTATTCCCCATTAGCTGTGAAAGGGTGAAGGAGCTTCAGTCCAATAATGGTGGCTTAGTGCTGCCTCAGACTACCAGGGACCCAGTTCAATTCCAGCTTTGGGTGACTGTGTGGAGTTTGTGTGGTCTCTCTGTGTCTGCTTAGGCTTCTATAATATGCTCCAGTTTCCTCCAAAGACTGAAAGTGTTCAGTCATCCTGATTTTAACTGTGGATTAGTAATTTACTCCCAATAGCTCTTCGTCAAAACTTGTACTTCAATTCGTCTCTCATTAAATTAATTTTAAAGTGTCGGAATGAAAGTGAAATGTCATGGCTGTTTTCAGTGTGTTCATGAACCTTTACAATATGGTTTCCTCTTCCAATATTGCCCGTTTCTCAAATAAAAATATTGAGTCACACTTCCACATGCTTCCACAAGTCCTGGCACCTTCAGCATTGTAAGTGAAGACAGGAATTGTCATTGTTGATGAATGCCAGGTTTATTGGAACTTGTTGTGACAATAAAATTATATCATTTATACAAAAAGCTTGATAAATAGAGAAAAATAAAGGACTATCCAAAAAACCATCAGGTTCTGAGACAAGCTTTGTGTTCCTTTCACAAGGACCCTGTGCACACAGAGTTGAATGGTTTCTTGCTATACTGTAAAGTTCGTTTTATTGTTCTACAATTGCATGCCATAAGGATTCATTCTTCACATCTGAGTTCTTTAGATTAGAAAGTTGCGGTCACTCAGCTATTTATGAAAGGTGAAAGAGGAAAACCAGGGAATTGAAGCACAAGTTTTGTCAAAGAGCTATTGTGAGTAAATTACTAGTCCATTGTTAAAGTCAGTGTGACTGAACACTTCGAACATTTTCAGTTTATCTGAGTCAGCATAAATTTGTAAAAGGTAAGTAATTCCTGATGAATTTGATTGAGTTTTTGAAAAGGTGGTTAAAGTCATGAGGAGAGGATTGTACTTTATGAATGTTATTTATATGGACTTTCAAAAGATATTTGATTTTTTAAAAAATCCTCATAAGAGACTATTAGTTTAAATTCAAGATCATGGAATTGAAAGCAGATTGGTGATTTGATTAGGATGGTGAATGACCAGAAGGAGACAGACAATACTAACAATGGGAAGGCATTCTAATTGGGAGGAGGTCATGATTGATGTCTTACAAAGACTTGATTGCTCATTAACAGAAATGGACAATGGAATTCAAAGCCACATAACTAAATTTTCTGATGACACATTGATAGACCACGTTGTATTTTTCATATGGGATGCAAATCCCCACAGCCAAGTGATCATCTACCCATTTGTTGATTTGAAGGTGATTTGTCTGTAGAAAAGGTATTGCTTGCTAATGTGGATATTCGTATGTGTTGCTCAACAAATCCATAAGCCTGAGATGAAAGTTGGGTGTGCAGGAACGCTGGGTTGCTTATCAATGGTCACCTTCACGATGTTTGTTCAAAGCTTGCTCTTCAGCAGGTAAGGTTTGGCCCAAGAAACATGTTTGTGATTTCTTATGTTTCCTGTTGCTTGATCCAAAGATTGTTTGCTGAGTTTTGTCCGGGGAGGGTATATGATGGAAGCTTGGAAATAGGTCAACTGAGGAAGTTGATTTCAAAGTAGGCCAATGTGCGGTAATTCACTTTGGACCTGAAAAGGGTAGAATTAGATATCTTATAAAATGGCAAAATATTAAAATAAAAATAGGAGTTCCAAGACAGTTGGGAGTCTAGGTACATAAGTCATTAAAACATCACAAACAGGCAGAGAAACCATCAAAGAGGCAAATGAAATGCTAACACGAAACAAAGAACTGTGGACAGACCATAAGATATAGGTGCAGCATGAGGCAATTTGACCTATCGAGTCTGCTCCACTATTCAATCATGGCTGACATGTTTCTCAACCCTATTTTCCTGCCTTTTCTATGTAATCATTGATCCATTTCTTAATCAAGAACCTATTTATCTGTCTTAAATGAACTCAATGACTTGGCCTCCACAGCCTTCTACAGCAATGAGTTCCACAAATTAACCACCCTGTGGCTGAAGAAATTCCTCTTCGTGACAGTTCCAAAGGATTGTTCCTTCACTCAGAGACTGTGCCCTTGGCTCCTAGTCTTTTCTACTAATAGAAACATCTTTTTCGCACCCACTCTATCATGGCTCTCAATATTCTGTAAGTTTCAATCAGATGGCTCCTCATCCAGTACAGTTCTAAAGTCCTCAACTGGTCCTCATATGACAAGCCCTTCAGCCCTGGGATAATTTTTGTAAAGCTTGTCTGGATACCCTCCAATACCATCATATCCTACTTCAGGTAAAGGGCCCAAATCATCTCACAATATTCCTAATATGGTTTGATCAGAGTCTTATACAGGCTTGGTAGTACATCTAGAAGGGATAAGATAAAGGAACCTTGGATGACGAGAGCGGTGGAGCTTCTCGTCAGAAGGAAGAAGGTGGAGGAAGCTAGGGTCAAGCTCAGCTCTAGAGGATTACAGGCAGATGAGAAAGGAGCTCAAAAATGGTCTGAGGAGAGCCAGGAGGGGGCACGAGAAAGGCTTGGCAGAACGGATTAGGGAGAACACAAAAGCATTTTACACTTATGTGAGGAATAAGAGAATGGTCAAATAAAGAGTAGGGCCGATCAGAGATAGCATACTGAACTTGTGTGTGGAGTCTGAGGAGGTAGGGGAAGCCCTATGTGAGTTTTTTGCTTCTGTCTTTACGAAAGAAATGAACTTTGTAGTGAATGAAACCTTTGAAGAGCAGGTGTGCATGCTGGAATGGATAGAGATAGAGGAAGCTGATGTGCTGAAAATGTTGTCAAACATTAAGATTGACAAGTCGCCATGCCTGGACCAGATTTGTCCTCGGCTGCTTTGGGAAATGAGAAATGTGACTGCTTCGCCGCTTGCGAAGATCTTTGCACCCTCGCTCTCCACTGGAGTCATACCTGAGGACTGGAGAGAGGCAAATGTAATTCCTCTCTTCAAGAAAGGAAATAGGGAAATCCCTGGAAATTACAGATCAGTAAGTCTCACGTCTGTCGTCTGCAAGGCGTTAGAAAGGATTCTGAGTGATAGGATTTATGACCATCTGGAAGAGCATGGCTTGATTAAATGCAGTCAACACGCTTTGTGAGGGGCAGGTCATGCCTCACAAACCTTATCGAGTTCTTTGAGGATGTGACTAGAAAAGTTGATGAGGGTCGAGCTGTGGATGTGGTGTATATGGACTTCAGCAAGGCATTTGATAAGGTTCTAGGCAAAAGTGAGGACTGCAGATGCTGGAGATCAGAGCTGAAAATGTGTTGCTGGAAAAGCGCAGCAGGTCAGGCAGCAGCCAAGGAGCAGGAGAATCAACGTTTCGGGCATGACCCCTTCTTCAGGAAGGCTGATAAGGTTCCCCATAGTAGGCTCATTCAGAAGGTCAGGAGGAATGGGATACAGGGGAACTTAGCTGTCTGGATACAGAATTGGCTGGCCAGCAGAAGACAGCGAGTGGTATGAAAAGGAAAATATTCTGCCTGGAAGTCAGTGGTGAGTGGTGTTCCACAGGGCTCTGTCCTTGGGCCTCTACTGTTTGTAATTTTTATTAATGACTTGGATGAGGGAATTGAAGGATTGGTCAGCAAGTTTGCAGATGACACAAAGGTTGGAGGTGTTGTTGACAGTATAGAGGGTTATTGTAGGCTTCAAGGGGACATTGACAAGATGCAGAGATGGGCTGAGAGGTGGCAGATGGAGTTCAACTGGACAAATGCAAGGTGATGCATTTGTAAGGTTTAAGAATAGGATTCTTGGCAGTGTGGAGGAACAGAGGGATCTTGGTGTGTAGGTACATAGATCCCTCAAAATGGCCACCCAAGCGGACAGGGTTGTTAAGAAAGCATATGGTATTTTGGCTTTCATTAACAGGGGGATTGAGTTTAAGAGTCGTGCAGCTTGATAAAACTTTGGTCAGACCGTACTTGGAATACTGCGTCCAGTTCTGGTCGCCCTATTATAGGAAAGATGTGGATGCTTTGGAGAGGGTTCAGAGGAGGTTTACCAGGATGCTGCCTGGACTGGAGGGCTTATCTTATGAAGAAAGGTTGACTGAGCACGGACTTTTTTCATTGGAGAAAAGGAGGAGGAGAGAGGACCTAATTGAGGTATACAAGATAATGAGATTAAAAATCACACAACATCAGGTTATAGTCCAACAGGTTTAATTGGAAGCACACTAGTTTTTGGAGCGATGCTCCTTCATCAGGTGATAGGTGATCGTAACACAGAATTTATAGCAAAAATTTACAGTGTGATGTAACTCAAATTATACATTGAAAAATTGATTGTCTGTTAAGCCTTTCATCTGTTAGAATAGAGTGATAGTTTCACTTCTTTCATGTGTAAATCACAAAACCTTTTTTTAAAAGTTGCATTCTCGGGTTAGCTGTTAACAATGGTGATAGCTAGACAATATGTTGAAGGTGTTAGCCCCCTGTGTTCTCTGTCTATGACCTGATGTTTAGATTGATTCTAATCTAAAAAGTGAGATAACAGAGTTTTACATAAATTCATGCAGTTTTTAAGCTCAGAGTTCTACATGAATGCATTCAGTTTTTGAGCAAAGTATAATGTAACTCTGCAAGTACAAATTCACCCCACAAAATATAAGTGTGCATGTGGGTCTTTGTCTGTCTGTGTGTGTGTGTCTGTCTGGGGTGGGGGTTGTGAGTGTGAGAATGTGTGTGTGTGTGTGTGTGTGTGTGTGTGTGTGTGTGTGTGTGTGTGTGTGTGTGTGGTGCATGTGAGAGTGTGGGAGTGTGTGTGTCTATAAGGGTGTGTGTGGATGTCTGTGCGCGCGTCTGTGTCCCTGTATCTGTGTGTATGTGAGAGTGTGTGTGTATAGGAATATCTGTGTGTGTGTAGTGCAATGGTGATCACCTGTAATGTGACATGAACCCAAGGTCCCGGTTGAGGCCCTCCCTATGTGTACCAAACTTAGCTATCAGCCTCTGCTCGGCCACTTTTCTCTGCAGCCTGTCCCGAAGCCCACCTTGGAGGATGGTCACCCGAAGATCCGAGGCTGAATGTCCTGGACCACTGAAGTGTTCTCCAACTGGGAGGGAACCCTCCTGTCTGTTGATTGTTGTGCGGTGCCCATTCATCCGTTGTCGTAGTCTTTGCTGGTTTCCCCAATGTACCATGCCTCCGGGCATCCTTGCCTGCAATGTATAAGATAGACAACGTTGGCTGAGTCACATGAGTACCTGCCACGTACAAGGTGGGAGGTGTTCCCACGTGTAATGGTGGTATCTATGTCCACAATCTGACATGTCTTGCAGCGTCCACCATGACAGGGTTGTATGGAGTTGTCCCAAGAGCCGGGCAGTTTGCTACGAACAATGATCTATTTGAGGTTTGGCGGTTGTTTAAAGGCAAGTAGTGGAGGTGTGGGGTAGGTCTTGGTGACGTGCTCATCCTCATTGATAATGTGTTGCAGGTCACAAAGAACATGGCGTAATTTTTCAGCTCCTGGGAAGTACTGAACAACGATGGGTACCCTGTCAGTTGCAGCACATGTCTGTCTCCTGAGGAGGTCATTACGGTTCCTTGTTGTGGCACGTCAGAATTGGCGGTCGATGAGGTAAGCATCATACCCCGTTCTTGTGAGGGCATTCTTGAGTACTTCCAGATGTCTGTCACGTTTCCCCTCATCTGAGCAGATCCAGTGTATACATAGGGCTTGTCTATAGGGAATGACTGTTTTAATATGTTTTGAATAGAAGCTGGAGAAGTATAGCATTGTGAGGTTGTCTGTGGGTTTGCAGTAAGTGTGTGGTGCTGAGGTGTCCATCCTTGATGGAGATGCATGTATCCAAGAATGAGACAGATAATCGAGAGTTGTCCATGGTGAGTTTGATGATGGGATGTATCAAAATAATGAGAGGCATAGATAGAGTCGATAGCCAGAGACTATTTCCCAGGACAGAAGTGGCTAACATGAGGGGTCATAGTTTTAAGCTGGTTGGAGGAAAGTTTGGAGGGGATGTCAGAGGCGGGTTCTTTACACAGAGAGTTGTGAGAGCATGGAATGCATTGCCAGCAGCAGTTGTGGAAGCAAGGTCATCGGGGACATTTAAGAGACTGCTGGATATGCATATGGTCACAGCGATTTGAGGGTGCATACATGAGGATCAATGGGTGGCACAACATCGTGGGCTGAAGGGCCTGTTCTGTGCTGTACTGTTCTTTGTTCTATGTTCTATCTCTGCTCTTGTATTCTAGCCCTGTTGAAATGAAAATTAATATTGCATTTGTCTTACAAATCGCTGATTACACCTCCTTATTAATCTGAAGAGAATTCTGTTTTAGCACCCCTACATCCCTTTGTGTTTCAGATTCACGAAGCCTTCCCCCACAAAACTGGGTCTGATTCCACCCTTGGAGAACAGTCTGTGTGGAGTTTAAATACTCTTCCCATTTCTATGTGGGTTTCATCCATGTGCTTCAGCTTCCTCCTATAGTCCAAAGATGTGCAGGTTTGGTGGATTGGCCCATAGTGTCCAGGGAAGTACAGGCTAGGCGGACTAACCATCAGAAATGCAGGTTACAGGGACCCAGTTGGGGTATGGGTCTGGATGGGATGCTCTTCAAAAGGTCAATGTGGACTCAATGGATGGAATGGCCTGCTTATATATTGTAGGGATTCCATGATTCTAATCTACCTACCAAAGTGCACAACCTCACACTTTGTTACACTATATCCATCTGCCATTTCTTTATCAATTCTCCTAGCCAGTCCAAGTCTCTCCTAATTTCCTCAACACTACATGTCTCTCCATCTATCTTTGTGTCATCTGTTGGCTGCTGGAATTCTGAAACAAAAACAGAAGTTGCTACAGAAACTCAGCATGTCTGGCAGCAACTGTGGAAATAAAACAGAGTTAACAGTTCAGATCCAGTGTCCTTTCTTCAGAATGGTTCTGAACTTCTTAACAAAACATTGACTCCATTTCTCTGCACAGATGCTGCTAGATCTGCTGAGCTTCTTCAGCAATTTCTGTTTTTGTTTAAAATGAATTGCTGACCTTCACATTTGTAGAGGAACAAAATGCAGCAGGACAGAAGTCATACTTCAACATACATCAAAGCATTGGATTCTGTATCTGGAATCATGCTCTAGGCATCATACCTCAGGAAGGGTATCTTGGTCTTCAATGGAGTAAGGTTGTACTGCAATGATATCTGGACTTCAAAAGTTAAATCATGAAGAGAGTTTAAGCAACATTGGGATCATATTCTCCGTTATTTAGAAGGAGAAGAGACAATCTGAAGGGATGATTTAAAGAGATTAAGGGGAGTAATTATGTAGATTGGGAGAAATATATCAGTATTTGGGGAGTTAAAGTCTGGAATTTAGCCAAAAAAAGAGACAGACCAATCTGGACTCAAACTAGGAAATATCTCTTCACGTGTTTCAAAAGGTCCTGTCAGATTTTGATGCTACTCCTGTTGTTAATTTTATATCTGATATATATTTTGGTACCATAGTTATTCAGAAAACGGGGCAAAGTTCAATATATAAAGTTAGACATCAGATCAGGTTTAATCTCATTGAATGGTAGGAAAGCCTTGAAGAGCTAAATTGCCTGCACCTACACATTTTTTTTATTCCTCCAGGAGATGAGGGAGTCGCTGGCTTGGCAGCATTTATTACCCATCGCTAATGGCCCAGGGGGCAGTTAAGAGTCAACCACATTACTGTGGGTCTGAAGTCACATGTAGGCCAGACCAGGTAAGGATGGCAGTTTCCTTCCATAAAGGACATTAGTGAACCAGATGGGTTTTTCCAGCAATCAATGGTGGATTCATGGTCATCATTTGACTCTTTACTTTTATGGAATTCAATTTCCACCATCTATAGCGACGGGATTTGAACCCGGCTCCAATTAATGGTGAAGCCTGGTGCTTGCTGTCCTCAGTTCATGTCCACATTGACTGTGCGAACAATACAGCAAAATGACATTGAACAATGTATAGCAGATAGGTGAATGCAATTGTATGGCTCCCTGCAAAATACCAGCTGAGGTTAGAAGCAGAATACAGGGAACTAAACCTGGGGCCTTCATTATCATAATAATTAGGTTTACACTGAATGATGCTTTTTCAACCTTTTACAAAGCTCATACGTATACCAGTTCTTACTGTAATCCCTACTTTTTGACAATCCTATCACAGGAATTTGTCTAAATTAGGCCCCAAGCCTAAAGTTTGACCTATTTCAGGTTTTAGGCAGTTCCAACAAGCCTGAACCAATGAAGAAATCTGATACTTATCAGAGATACATGTCAAAAATATGTTTCATGTGAACGCAGAAATAAAACAGGTCTGAGCAAGTGTTGTAATTTGATTCTTGATTAAACAGTCATCCTGCTTATGCTAGCACATGGAGAATTACCACAATTGAGACAGCAGAAATCAGCTTCAGAAACAGTCAAGGGTCAGAACTGGCAAAATAAATCTGAAATTTTTATGTTTAGCAAAAGTGTAAATTACTTGTAAATTTTGAATCGGGTTTGTCACTTTATTCACATTTGTTGATTTTCTACTTTCCCATCTCTCTCATTTTTGTGAAAGTCAGATCTCCCTTCTGAAAATCTTGATTCTTTTAGGTGTGTCACCCATTAGTGATTGAGTAACTGCCATAATTCACACCAAAACATATTTAATGTTGACCCAGACCTATGACAAATAAATATGGGATTTACAAAAGCTGCTTTATATGAAAAAATATATGTAGAAAACCTCCCGAGAACATAAATAAAATACATCAGCTGTATAGTTATGGAATTGAAAACAATTCTCATTAATGAAGACCATGAAACAACCATCCCATGCAAAAACTAAAGATAAATGATAGCGTTGTTCAATGACTGAAGTTGTTGTCATTGAATTTGCGTACATACCTGAATAAATATGCTGGTGTCAGGTTCTAGTCTTGCATAGCAGGTAAAGAGCGGGCCTGACAGAATTAAACCTCAGTATAAACATTAAACATGCTGCACTGTAACCTAGCAAATGGATATTCAAATGTATGTGGAAAACAGACCATGCAGGAATATGACTGTGAAGGACAAGAACAGTGCAAGAACTGTGGTGAATGAACATTTGGATATAATATTTAGGTACACATAGCTAGGGCTCAAAACACTTATGATTCTGCATAAAATGAAACAAAATTGTAATGGGCCCATAACAACTGGAACCAATCTGGGCCCATTACAGTTGGAGACAGAAAAATTTATGGTGGTAGACAGGGAAATAATGGAGAAAATAAACAATTTTGTGTACATCTTCACAGAAGAAGATACAGATATTCTCCCATAAATTCAAGGCAACCAAGTGACTTGTAATATAAAGAACTTGACAGAAATTAGCATTTCGACCTTGAAAAATTGACTGAATTAAGAGTTGACTATTCTCCTGGCCAAACTGTAGAAGAAATGTGAAATAGAGTGTAGAGTGAGAGTGGAGTGAGTGTGTGGAGTTTGCACATTCTCCCCGTGTCTACATCGGTTATAGAGTGCGGAATGAGAGTGAAGTGAGTGTGTGGAGTTTCCACATTCTCCCCATGTCAACGTGGGTTATAGGATGTGGAGTCAGTGTGTGGAGTTTGCACATTCTCCCTGTGTCTACATGGGTTATAGAGTGTGGAATGAGAGTGAAGTGAGTGTGTGGAGTTTGCACATTCTCCCCATGTCTACATGGGTTATAGAGTGTGGAGTGAGAGTGGAGTCAGTGTGTGGAGTTTGCACATTCTCCCTGTGTCTGTGTGGGTTTCCTCCAGGTGCTCTGGTTTCCTCTCACGATCCAAAGATGCACAGGTTAGTTGAATTGGCTGTGTTAAATTGCCCATAGTGTTCAGTGATGTGTAGATTAGGGCCATTAGTCAGGAGTAAATGTAGAGTAACAGTGTAGGGGAATGGGTCTGGGTGGGCTACTCTTTGGAGGGTTGGTATGGATTTGTTGGGCCAAATGGCCTGTTCCCTCACTGTGGGTATTCTTCTTCTATGATAACTTGAGCATAAGGGGTACAGTTAGTAAGCTTGCAGATGACACCAAAATTGGAGGTGTCATGGACAGCGAAGGGGGTTACCTCAGATTACAACAGAATCTGAACCAGATGGGCCAATGGGCTGAGAAGTGGCAGATGGAGTTTAATTCAGGTAAATGCGAGGTGCTGAATTTTGGGAAAGCAAATCTTAGCAGGATTTATACACTTAGTGGTAAGGTCCTAGGGAGTGTTGCTGAACAAAGGGACCAAAGAGTGCAGGTTCATAGCTCCTTGAAAATGGAGTCTCAGGTAGATAGGATAGTGAAGAAGGTGTTTGGTATGCTTTCCTTTATTGGTCAGAGTTTTGAGTACAGGAGTTGGGAGGTCATGGTGCGGCTGTACAGGACATTGGTTAGCCATTGTTGGAATATTGCTTGCAATTCTGGTCTCCTTCCTATCGGAAAGATGTTGTGAAACTTGAAAGGGTTCAGAAAGGATTTACAAGGATGTTGCCAGGGTTGGAGGATCTGAGCTCCAGGGAGAGGCTGAACAGGCTGGGGCTGTTTTCCCTGGAGCGTCGGAGGCTGAGGGTTGACCTTATAGAGGTTTACAAAATTATGAGGGGCATGGATAAATAGACAAAGTCTTTTCCCTGGGGTCAGGGAGTTCAGAACTAGAGGGCATAGGTTTAGGGTGAGAGGGGAAAGATATAAAAGAAACCTAAGGGGCAACTTTTTCATGCAGAGGGTGGTACGTGTATGAAATAAGCTGCCAGAGGATGTGGTGGAGGCTGGTACAATTGCAACATTTAAGAGGCATTGGATGGGTATATGAATAGGAAGGGTTTGGAGGGATATGGGCTGGGTGCTGGCAGGTGGGACTAGATTGGGTTGGGATATCTGGTTGGCATGGATGGGTTGGACTGAAGGGTCTGTTTCCATGCTGTACATCTCTATGACTCTATGACTTGTTCACTTTCAAAATTCTACAGATTCTGGAAAATTCAGACAGACCGGAAAGTAGCAAATGTAGCCACATTATTGAAGAAATGAGGGATAGGGAGTATAAAGAACCAAAAACCTGTTAATTTTACAGGAGACAAGGAGAAATATGAGAATCTATCAGAAAGATTGTGAAAAATTGACACTTGGAAAATAATGTTAATATTGGGCTGAATCAACATATATTTATGAAAGGGAAATCACACTTGAGAAACCTTTTTAAGGATGTTACTTGTAGCAGTTGTGGGCAGCACGGTGGCACAGTGGTTAGCACTGCTGCCTCACAGCGCCTGAGACCCGGGTTCAATTCCTGACTCAGGCAACTGACGGTGTGGAGTTTGCACGTTCTCCCTATGTCTGTGCGGGTTTCCTCTGGGTGCTCTGGTTTCCTCCCACAGTCCAAAGATGTCCGGGTCAGGTGAATTGGCCATGCTAAATTGCCTGTAGTGTTAGGTTAGGGGTATGGGTGGGTTGCGCTTCGGCGGGTCGGTGTGGACTTGTTGGGCCGAAGGGCCTATTTCCACACTGTAAGTAATCTAATATGTAAAGGAGAGCAGCATTCTTGATGTATTTTGGATTTGGAGAAGGTTTTTGGTAAGTTCCCACATAGGAGGACAGTAAACAGTGCATGTGTTTGAAGGTGACTTGCATTGAAAAATGATGGGGTGGCATGGTGGCTCAGTGCTTAGCACTGTTGCCTCACAGCACCAAGGTCCCAAGTTCAATTCCAGCCTTGGGTGACTGTCTGTGTGGAGTTTGCACGTTCTCCCCGTGACTGCGTGGGTTTCCTCCCACAGTCCAAAGATGTGCACGTCAGGTGAATTGGCCATGCTAAATTGTCTATAGTGCTGGTGCATTAGTCAGAGGGAAATGGATCTGAGTGGGTTGCTCTTCGGAGGGTCAGTGTGGACTGGTTGGGCTGAAGGGCCTGTTTCCACACTGTAGGGAATCTAATCTTTAAAAAAGCATACTGTAAGGCTAAATGACTCATTCACAGGATTGCAGGCTGTTACTAGTGATCTACTACCACAGATCTTCACAATCATTAGAAATGATTTGGATATGGGACCCAGGTATAATGTTTTACAAGTTTGCTGATATCAAAAGATTAGGTGAAAATGTAAATCCTGAATAGAATGAAATGAAGGTTTTACTTAGTCTTGGACATGTCAAGAAAAAATGGGAAAACTGGGCCTGTATTCCGGAAAGTTGTAAGAAATCAAAATTCTTACAATTTGTGACGGGGGCATGTAATGTGATCTTTCACCTGGCAGGTGAGTTGAGGACCAAAAGACAATCTTATTAAAAGGGGTAAGCCATTTACAACTGCAGTGAAGATGGATTTCTTCATTTGGAGTGCAGTGAATCTTTGGAATTCTCGAGCCCAGAGGCTATGGAAGTTCAGTCATTGACAGTGTTGAAGACAGAATTTGGTAGGTTTCTGAGGGCTAATGATATCAAGGAATATGAAAATAGATGGGATTTTGGCACTGAGGTGGATAATTAGTCATGATGTAATGAACAGCAGAGTAACTTGGGCATGATACCCTGATTATACTCCTAACCACTTCCTATAGTCCAAGATAATCTCAGTGTTGTTATTCATGCTGCTTCAGATTTTATGGATATGATCTGATGACGAGTCGGGAAATTTGCTCCAGGTTTTAAGAGTGTGGAGTATAGCTCAGGTCCAGTTTTCAATTAAGCACATTTTATGCTCTCCAGTCATTCCTAATTCTGAAGAAGGGTCATTGGAGCTGAAATGTTAACTCTGCTTTCTCTCCACCAATGCTGCCAGTGAATGGAGCTGTTTTTGTAAAATATGTTCAGGAGGGTTTCCTAACTCAATATGTTGACAAGCCGACGAGGGGAGAGGCCATTCTAGACTTGGTGCTCAGAAACGAGCCAGGGCAGATATCAGATCTTGTGGTGGGAGAGCATTTTGATGATAGTGACCACAACTGCCTCACATTCTACATAGCTATGGAGAAGGAGAGGATTAGGCAAAATGGGAGGATATTTAATTGGGGAAGAGGAAACTATAATGCAATGAGACATGAATTAGGAAGCATGGGCTGGGAGCAATTGTTCCATGGTAAAGACACTATAGACATGTGGAGACTGTTGAAGGAACAGTTGTGAGTGATGAATAAATATGTCCCTCTGAGACAGGCAAGAAAGGGTAAGATAAAGGAACCTTGGATGACGAGAGCGGTGGAGGTTCTCATCAAAAGGAAGAAGGTAGCTTACATAAGGTGGAGGAAGCTAGGGTCAAGCTCAGCTCTAGAGGATTACAGGCAGGCGAGGAAGGAGCTCAAAAATGGTCTGAGGAGAGCCAGGAGGGGGCACGAGAAAGGCTTGGCAGAACGGATTAGGGAGGACGCAAAGGCATTTTACACTTATGTGAGGAATAAGAGAATGGTCAAAGAAAGAGTAGGGCTGATCAGGGATAGCATAGGGAACTTGTGTGTGGAGTCTGAGGAGGTTGGGGATGCCCTATGTGAGTTTTTTTGCTTCTGTCTTTACAAAAGAAATGAACTTTGTAGTGAATGAAACCTTTGAAGAGCAGGTGTGCTTGCTGGAATGGATAGAGATTGAGGAAGCTGATGTGCTGAAAATTTTGTCAAACATTAAGATTGACAAGTCGCCAGGCCCGGACCAGATTTGTCCTCGGCTGCTTTGGGAAATGAGAAATGTAATTGCTTCGCCACTTGCGAAGATCTTTGCATCCTCGCTCTCCACTGGAGTCGTACCTGAGGACTGGAGAGAGCAAATGTAATTCCTCTCTTCAAGAATGTAAATAGGGAAATCCCTGGCAATTACAGATCAGTAAATCTCACGTCTGTCGTCTGCAAGGTGTTAGAAAGGATTCTGAGGGATAAGATTTATGACCATCTGGAAGAGCATGGTTTGATTAAATGCAGTCAACACGGTTTTGTGAGGGGCAGGTCATGCCTCACAAACCTTATCGAGTTCTTTGAGGATGTGACTAGAAAAGTTGTTGAGGGTCGAGCTGTGGATAATAGACAAGAGACAATAGACAATAGGTGCAGGAGTAGGCCATTCTGCCCTTCAAGCCTGCACCACCATTCAATATGATCATGGCTGATCATCCTTAATCAGTATCCTGTTCCTGCCTTATCTCCATACCCCTTGATTCCACTATCTTTGAGAGATCAATTTAACTCTTTCTTAAATGAATCCAGAGACTGGGCCTCCACTGCCCTCTCGGGCAGAGCATTCCACACAGCCACCACTCTCTGGGTGAAGAAGTTTCTCTCATCTCTGTCCGAAATGGTCTACCCCGTATTTTTAAGCTGTGTCCTCTGGTTCGGCACTCACCCATCAGCAGAAACATGTTTCCTGCCTCCAGAGAGTCCAATCCTTCAATAATCTTGTATGTCTCAATCAGATCCCCTCTCAGTCTTCTAAACTCAAGGGTATACAAGCCCAGTCTCTCCAGTCTTTCAGCGTAAGGTAGTCCTGCCATTCCAGGAATTGACCTCGTGAACCTACGCTGCACTCTCTCAATAGCCAGAATGTCTTTCCTCAAATTTGGAGACCAGAACTGCACACAATACTCCATGTGTGGTCTCACCAGGGCCCTGTACAGCTGCAGAAGAACCTATCTGTTTCTATACTCAATCCCTTTTGACATGAAGGCCAGCATGCTATTAGCCTTCTTCACTACCTGCTGTACCTGCATGCTTACCTTCATTGACTGGTGTACAAGAATACCCAGATCTCTTTGTACTGCCCCTTTACCTAAATTGATTCCATTTAGGTAGTAATCTGCCTTCCTGTTCTTATCCACATTAAACTGCATCTGCCATGCATCTGACCACTCACCTAACTTGTCCAGGTCACCCTGTAATCTCCTAACATCCTCCTCACATTTCACCCTGCCACCCAGCTTAGTATCATCAGCAAATTTGCTAATGTTATTACTAATACCACCTTCTATATCATTAGTATATATTGTAAAAAGCTGCGGTCCCAGCACTGATCCCTGCGGTGCCCCACTGGTCACTGCCTGCCATTCCGAAATGGAGCTGTTTATCACTACTCTTTGTTTTCTATCAGCCAACCAACTTTCAATCCAAGTTAGTACTTTGCCCCCAATACCATGCGCCCTAATTTTGCTCACTAACCTCCTATGTGGGACTTTATCAAAAGCTTTCTGAAAGTCCAGGTACACTACATTTACTGGATCTCCCTTGTCCATCTTCAGAGTTACATCCTCAAAAAATTCCAGAAGATTAGTCAAGCATGATTTCCCCTTCATGAATCCATGCTGACTCTGACCTATCCTGTTACTACTATCCAGATATGTAGTAATTTCATCCTTTATAATAGACTCCAGCATCTTTCCCACCACTGAGGTCAGACTAACTGGTCTATAATTTCATGCTTTCTCTCTCCCACCTTTCTTAAAAAGTGGTACAACATTAGCCACCCTCCAATCCGCGGGAACTGATCCCGAATCTATCGAACTCTGGAAAATAATCACCAACGCATCCACGATTTCTCAAGCCACCTCCTTCAGTACCCTGGGATATAGACCATCAGGCCCCAGGGACTTATCAACCTTCAGACCTAACAGTCTCTCCAACTGGCAATTCCTGGCAAATATACATTCCCTACAGTTCAGGTCCTTCAGCCACTGTTACCTCTGGGAGATTGCTTATGTCTTCCCCAGTGAACACAGATCTGAAGTACCAATTCAATTCTTCTGCCATTTCTTTGTTCCTAGTAATATATTCCCCAGTTTCTGTCTTCAAGGGCCCAATTTTAGTCTTAACCATATTTTTGCCTTTCACATATAAAAAAGCTTTTACTATCCTCCTTTATATTTTTGGCCAGTTTACCTTCGTACCTAATTTTTTCTCTGCGTATTTCCTTCTTAGTAATCCTCTGTTGTTCTTTAAAAGCTTCCCAGTCCTCTGTTTTCCCACTTATTTTTGCTATGTTATACTTTTTCTCTTTTAACTTTATCTGTTTCTTAACTTTCCTAATCAGTTACGGCCACCCATGCCTCCTCATAGGATCTTTCTTCCTATTTGGAATGAACTGATCCTGCATCTTCTGCATTATACACAGAAATATCTGCCATTGTTCCTCCACTGTCATCCCTGCTAAGGTATTGCACCATTGAACTTTGGCCAGCTCCTCCCTCACAGCTCCCTAGTTCCCTTTATTCAACAGAAATATTGTCACTTCCGATTGTACCCTCTCCCTCTCAAATTGCAGATTGAAGCTTATTGTATTATGGTCACTACTTCCCGATGACTCCTTCACTTCGAGGTCCCTGATCAATTCTGGTTCATTGCACAATACTAGATCCAGAATTGCCTTCTCCCTGGTAGGCTCCAGCACTAGCTGTTCTAAGAATCCATCTCGGAGGCACTCCACAAAGTCTTTTTCTTGAGGTCCAATACCATCCTGATTCTCCCAGTCTACCTGCATGTTGAAAGCCCCCATAACAACTGTAGTAACATCTTTGCAACAGGCCGATTTCAGCTCCTGATTCAACTTACATCCGACATCCAGACTACTGTTTGGTGCCCTGTAGATAACTCCCAAGAGGGTCTTTTTACCCTGAGAATGTCTCAGCTCTATCCATACTGACTCTGCATCCTCTGATTCTAGGTCCCCCCGCGCAAGGGACTGAATATCATCTCTTACCAACATGGTCACCCCACCCCCTCTGCCCATCAGTCTGTCCTTACAATAGCACGTGTAGCCTTGAATATTCATTTCCCAGGTCCAGTCCACTTGAAGCCATGTCTCAGTTATCCCCACAATATCGTATTTGCCAATTTCCAAAAAAGCCTCAAGCTCATCCATCTTATTTCTAATGCTTCGTGCGTTCATATATAGTATTTTTAATTTGTTACTGCCTTCACCCTTCCCATCAACTCCTATTTCATTCAACCTTACAGCATGATCCCTTTCTGAGTATTCTGCCTCATTGATACAGTTGTCTTTCTTGACTTCCCTTGTTCTAACTTTCCCTTCAATTTCCTTCTTAAACATCCAGTTTGTCCCCTCCCCCCGCTACTTAGTTTAAACGTAGCTGTGTTGCAGTAGCAAACCTGCCTGCCAGAATGCTGGTCTCTAACCTATTAAGGTGCAAACTGTCTCTCTTGTATAATTTATGCTTACCACAAAACATACCCCAATGATCCAAGAACTTAAATCCTTGCTTCCTGCACCAGTTCCCCAACCACATGTTCAAGTCCATTATCTCCCTGTTTCTGGCCTCACCAGCCCGAGGAACTGGAAGCAAACCGGAGATAACCACCCTGGACGTCCTGCTTTTCAGCCTTCTTCCTAGTTCTCCGAAGTCCCGCTGTAATATGTTCCTCCTCTTCATCCCGACATCATTTGTGCCGACATGTACTACCACCTCTGGCTCTTCACCTTCGTCCTTGAGGATTTCCTGCACTCTGTCTGTGATGTCTTTAACCCTGGCACCAGGAAGGCAACACACCATCCTTAAGTCCCGTCTGCTGCCGCAAAAACCCCGGTCAGTTCCTCTCACTATGGAGTTCCCTATTACCACGGCTCTATGCGATGTCCGACTCTTCCGCTCTGTCTCCACACCAACTTTTGATTGACAGACCTGGCCGCCTCGCGGACTGGCAGTGTCATCCATCTCTACTGTTTCCAAAAGATTCAACTTGTTCCTGACAGGTACTTCCCCCGGGGTCTCTTGCACCTGTCTCCTCTCTGCCTTCCTCATCCTCTGCTCTCTTCTGGTATGTCGGTGTAATAACCTCACTGAAGGTCTTGTCCAGAAAGATCTCATTCTTTCGGATGAGCCCAAGGTCCTCGAGTTCTTTCATCAGTGCTGCACTGATGTGGTGTGTATGGACTTCAGCAAGGCATTTGATAAGGTTCCCCATGGTAGGCTCATTCAGAAGGTCAGGAGGAATGGGATACAGGGGAATTTAGCTGTCTGGATACAGAATTGGCTGTCCAACAGAAGGTAGCAAGTGGTAGTAGAAGGAAAATATTCTGCCTGGAAGTCAGTGGTGAGTGGTGTTCCACAGGGCTCTATCCTTGGGCCTCTACTGTTTGTAGTTTTTATTCATGACTTGGATGAGGGGATTGAAGGATTGGTCAGCAAGTTTGCAGACGACACAAAGATTGGAGGTGTCGTTGACAGTATAGAGGTCTATTGTAGGCTGCAGCGGGACATTGACAAGATGCAGAGATGGGCTGAGAGGTGGCAGATGGAGTTCAACCTGGATAAATGTGAGGCAATGCATTTTGGAAGGTCGAATTTGAAAACTGAGTACAGGATTAAGGATAGGTAGTGTGGAGGATAAGAGGGATCTTGGTGTGCAGGTACATAGATCCCTTAAAATTGCTACTCAAGTGGACAGGGTTGTTAAGAAAGCATATGGTGTTTTGGCTTTCTGTATAGAGGGATTGAGTTTACGAGTCGTGAGATCTTGTTGCAGCTCTATAAAACTTTGGTTAGACTGCACTTGGAATACCGTGTCCAGTTCTGGTCACCCTATTATAGGAAAGATGTGGATGCTTTGGAGAGGGTTCAGAGGCGGTTTACCAGGATGCTGCCTGGACTGGAGAGCTTATCTTATGAAGAGAGGTTGACTGAGCTCAGACTTTTTTCATTGGAGAAAAGGAGGAGAAGAGGGGACCTAATTGAGGTATGCAAGATAATGAGAGACATAGATAGAGTCGATAGCCAGAGACTATTTCCCAGGGCAGAAATGGCTAACAGGGGTCATTAAGTTTTAAGCTGGTTGGAGGCAAGTATAGAGGGGATGTCAGAGGTGGGTTTTTTTACACAGAGAGTTGTGAGAACACGGAATGCGTTGCCAGCAGCAGTTGTGGAAGCAAGGTCATTGCGGACATTTAAGAGACTGCTAGACATGCATATGGTCACAGACATTTGCGGGTGTATACATGAGGATCAATGATCAGCAGAACAACGTGGGCTGAAGGGCCTGTTCTGTGCTGTACTGTTCTATGTTCTCTATGTTCTATGTTCTAACTACTGAGTTTTTCCAGCAATTATCAGCATTACATTTCTTTTTTTTTCAATTCCTAATTTATTTTCTTCCGAACATTTTTGGTCTCCTTGCACTTTGATTTATTCCACAAAGTGAGTGGGCAATTTCCACACTTGAGAATGGTAATAGTGACGTCTTTTAAATGGTATGTGCAAGTACCATACAAGCCAGCTTGCATGTACAACCCCCTGTTATCCACTAGAAATTTTGAGAAGGCAGGATTACTGAGGAAAGTATCTGTTATTTCCATCTTACGGATAAGAAAATAGAGCAGCTCAGAGATGTTGAAGAAAACAGGAATGAAGATTTACAAGAACTCAAGACGTTTCAAACCATTTTAGAGATGATTAAGTTCTTCTTTTATGTAGAATCACTGTTACAACAGAGGAAATATAGCAACAAATTTAGAAAAAACAATGTTGTGCCATCAGTAATGTGATAATGATCGACCAACCAAATTTTATATTGACAGATGAATAAATATTGACCAAGACTCCATGATCTCAAGTATTTATTCAAAACAGTGTTGTATATGGGTACCTTTTATATCACTTTCAGTGCATCTGGCCTTGGTTTAACATATTTCCTGGAGGATAGCAATGTTGACAATACAACAATCACTATAACCAGACTGTGGTGTCAGCTCAAGTCTCTAGGATGTGACATGAAGCAACAACCTTCTGATATAGAGCCAATAAAACAGGCGAACATGGAAAATCTCCACAGAGGCCAGTACCCCATCACCAAGCCACCCTTTATTTACATGTGGAAAGTCCTTGAAATTGATTCAGCTTTCTCAGAGTGAACAAGATATCCAAGACTTTTGTGAATATCTGTCAGCCAAGGCTCCCTGATTGGTCCAGCTTAATAGCTCCAAGCAGGGAATGCATATTCTATGTGGTCTACCTAGCTGACCTCTTTACAATCACGACAGAACCTGTTAACGAACAAGTTAAGAATCGTAATCATAAGACCATAAGACCATAAGACATAGGAGTGGAAGTAAGGCCGTTCGGCCCATCGAGTCCACTCCGCCATTTAATCACAGCTGATGGGCATTTTAACTCCACTTACCCGCATTCTCCCCGTAGCCCTTAATTCCTCGAGACATCAAGAATCTATCAATCTCTGCCTTGAAGATATTTAGCGTCCTGGCCTCCACTGCACTCTGCGGCAATGAATTCCACAGGCCTGCCACTCTCTGGCTGAAGAAATGTCACCGCATTTCTGTTCTGAATTGACCCCCTCTAATTTTAAGGCTGTGTCCACAGGTCCTAGTCTCCTCACCTAACGGAAAAAATTTCCTAGCGTCCATCCTTTCCAAACCGTGTATTATCTTGTAAGCTTCTATTAAGTCTCCCCTGAATCTTCTAAACTCCAATGAATACAATCCCAGGATCTTCAGCTGCTCCTCGTATGTTAGACCAACCATTCCAGGGATCATCCGTATGAATCTCCGCTGGACACGTTCCAGTGCCAGTATGTCCTTCCTGAGGTGTGAGGACCAAAACTGGACACAGTACTCCAAATGGGGCCTAACCAGAGCTTTATAAAGTCTCAGTAGCACAACGATGCTTTTATAATCAAACCCTCTTGAGATAAGTGACAACATTGCATTCGCTTTCTTAATCACGGACTCAACCTACAAATATGTAATCATATTTGTGTGTCAGCTAATATGTGACCTTCAAAGCAATATTGCTATCAATACAAAGATTTGAAAGAGCATTACAATTCAAGGCAACCTTAATTCTGACAGATCTCAAAATAAAGGCAAGGGGAGTTTCGCACAATGAATTTTTTTGGTAACCACTGAGGTCATTTAAATAAGAACACAGATTCCATTTCAGGTCATCCATCTGGACATTAGGGGGAGATGATAGCCTATGGTTAACCACTGGACTGCTAATCCAGACACCCAAGTTATGTTCTGGGACCGGGGTTCGAATCCCGCCATGGTAGATAGTGAAATTTAGAACATAGAACATAGAAAAATACAGCGCAGTACAGGCCCTTTGGCCCTCGATGTTGCGCCGATCCAAGCCCACCTAACCTACACTAGCCCACTATCCTCCATATGTCTATCCAATGCCCGTTTAAATGCCCATAAAGAGAAAGAGTCCACCACTGCTACTGGCAGGGCATTCCATGAACTCACGACTTGCTGAGTAAAGAATCTACCCCTAACATCTGTCCTATACCTACCACCCCTTCATTTAAAGCTATGCCCCCTCGTAATAGCTGACTCCACCCCTAATCATCTTGTACACCTCTATCAAGTCACCCCTAAACCTTCTTTTCTCCAATGAAAACAGTCCCAAGTGCCTCAGCCTTTCCTCATACGATCTTCCTACCATACCAGGCAACATCCTGGTAAACCTCCTCTGCACCCGTTCCAGTGCCTCCACATCCTTCCTATAGTATGGCAACCAAAACTGCACACAATACTCCAGATGCGGCCGCACTAGAGTCTTATACAACTGCAACATGACCTCAGGACTCCAGAACTCAATTCCTCTAACAATAAAAGCCAGTACGCCATATGCCTTCTTCACAGCACTATTTACCTGGGTGGCAACTTTCAGAGATCTGTGTACATGGACACCAAGATCCCTCTGCTCATCCACACTACCAAGTAGCCTACCATTAGCCCAGTACCCCATCTTCTTGTCACTCTTACCAAAGTGAATCACTTCACACTTACCTACATTTGAATTCATTTGTTTAAAAATTCTGAAATTAAGAGTCTCGTGAAGGACATGAATCACTGCTGATTGTTGGGAAAGACCCATCTAGTTCATTAAGGATCTTCAGGGAAGGAAACTGCTATCCTTACCTGGTCTGGCCTACATTTGACTCCAGACCCAGAGCAATATGGTTGACTCTTCACTGGCCTCTGCCCTCCTTTGAATGAATTTTTAAAAAATCATCTTGGGATCAAGGTTTCAAGGATCGCGAACTCCCCCAGAATTTGAATTATGTTCTGTGCAAATGCACTGTAAGTGTAGTGGCTGTAAAGGGATTTCTATCAGTTCCAAGAAGCCACATTTCAGTTGCAATTAATTGTAAAAAGAGTCAATTGCCACTTTGATGTGTGGAACCCATTACAGAATAAGTGAAATAAAGAAGTGGGGGCCTGAAAATGCTTTATCAAGTATGGCCTGCAATCTCTCACAAATGGAATAAAAAATACTGATTGCTTCTTCACTCAGTTGTGGTGCACCTTTGGTGGCACTGTCAATGATGTGACGCCCATAGGTTTTGATACCAAGATATATAACTTAAGCTCTGCTACATGACTGGCAGTATGACAATGATATCCTCGTCCCTTTGAGTGAGCAAAGGCCTCATGCTATTATCACCTGACTATTAATTGAGAGAGTTGAAAAGTGAAGTGCTGAAAAAACACAGCAGGTCAGGCAGCATCCGAGGAGCAGAAGAATCGATGTTTTGGGTGTAAGACCTACATCAGGAATGTGGGGGTGAAAGGGACTGAGAGAACAATAGGAAGGTGGGGTGGAGCTGGGGGAGGAGGTGGGAAGGCGATAGGTAGATAGGTAGTGGATGATTGTGATAGGTCAGTGGGGAGGGTGGAGTGGATAGGTGGGAAGGAAGGTAGGTCAGGTCAAGAGAGCAGTGCTGAGTTGGATGGTTGGATCTGGGATGAGGTGGGGGGGTGGTGGGGAGATTTGGAAACAGGTGAAGTCAATGTTGATGCTGTGTGGTTGAAGAGTCCCAAGGTGGAAGATGAGGCGTTCTTCATCCAGTCATTGGGTGGCTAGAATTTGGCGGTGGAGAAGGCCTAGGACTTGCACATCCTTGGCAGAGTGGGAGGGGGAGATGAAGTGGTTGGCCACAAGATGGTGGGGTTGTTGCTGTGTCTCAGAGATGTTCCCTGAAACATTCCGTGAGTTGGCATCCTATCTCCCCAGTGTAGAGGAGACCACATTGAGAGCAACGGACAGAGTAGATGAGGTGTTTCAAGGTGCAGGAAAATCTCTGTCAGATGTGACAGAGGCCCCTCTGTGGCCTTGGACAGAAGTGAAGGGGAAGTATGGGAGCAGGTTTTGTACCCCTTGCGGTGGCATGGGAAGGTGCCAGGAATGGAAGGTATGTTGGTGAGGGATGTGAACCTAATGAGGGATTCATGGAGGCAATGGTCTCTGTGGATCTCAAATGGGGTTGTGAGGGAAATATATTTCTGGTGGTGGGGTCTGTTTGTAGTTAGCAGAAATGTGGAGGATGATACGCTTTATCCAGAGGTTTGTGGGGTGGAAGGTGAGGACCGGGGGTTCTACCCTTGTTGCAGTTGGAGGGGTGGGGTTCAAGAGTGGAGGTGTGGGAAGTGGAGGAGATGCACTGGAGGGCATTGTTGATCACCTGGGAGGGGAAATTGCAGTCTTTGAAGTCGGAGATCATCTGGGATGGCCCGGAGTGGATTTGCTCCTTCTGGTAGGCATAAGAATTGGGAGTGAGGATTTGTCTTTTGAAGGGGTTGGGAGGGGTAAAGGGTGGGGGGAGGCATAGTCCAGGTAGCTGTGGGAGTCAGTGGATATGAAATATATGCCTGTGTTGAGTCAATCGCTGGAGATGGAGAGGTCCAGAAAGGGGAGGGAGGTGTCTACGATGGTCCAGGCAAACTTAAGATCAGGGTGTAGTAGAATCCCCACACTGCCTGGTTCTAGCTCTTAGCCAAAATCCACAAACCTGACTGTCTCAGTCGAGTTAACGTCTCAGCCTGCTTCTGCCCCACTGAACTTATCTACTCATATCCTGATACCATCCTATCCACTTGATCCTGGACAGTCCCGAACGTATGTACATCCTTCTCCATGACTTTCATTTCCCCGGCCCCCAATGCCTCCTCTTCACCATGGACATCCAGTCCCTATACACGTCCATCCGCCATGGCAAAGGCCTCCAAGCCCTCTGTTTCTTCTTCTCCCGCTGACCCAACCAGTACCCCTCTATCAACACACTCGTTCAATTGGCAGAACTGGTCCTCACCCTCAACAACGTCGCTTTTGAATCCTCCCACATCCTTCAGACCAAAGGGGTAGTCATGGGCACCCACATGGGCCCCAGCTATGCCTGCCTCTTTGTCGGGTACGTGGAATTGTCCATCTTCCACAGTTACACCAGCACCATTCTCAATCTTTTCCTCTGTTATGTTGCTGACTGTATCAGCACCACCTCGTCTTGCCTCGAGGAGGTGGAACAGTTCATCAACTTCGCTAACACCTTCCACCCTGACCTTAAGTTCACATGGGCCATCTTGGATACCTCCCTCCTCTTCCTGGGCCTCTTCATCTCCACCTCTGATGACCAACTCAACCAGGACATCTATTGCAAACACACCAACTCCCTCAGCTTTCTGGACCACATGCCCACCATCCCCCCCCCCAACTCCTTCACCTCTGCTGTATCTGCTCCAAGGAGGAGCAATTCCACTCCAGGACATCTCAAATGGCATCCTACTTCAAGGACCACAATTTTTCCTCCCATGTGATCAACAATGTCCTCCAATGTATCTCCTCCACTTCCTGCACCTCTGCACTTGAATCCCATCCTTCCAACTGCAACAAAGATAGAACCATCAATCCCACTAATCGCCAGATACAGTGCGTTATTATATGCTATTTCCACCACCTATAATCGGACCTCACCACCAGAGATGTATTCCCTATCTGCATTCCACGGAGCCCATTCCCTCCATGACTCCTTCATTAGGTCCTCACCCTCCATTGCTGGCACCTTCCCTTGCCACCACAACAGGTGTAAAATCTGCACCCGCAGCTCCCCCTCACCTCCGTCCAAGGCCCCAAAGGATCCTTCCACATCCGGCAAAGATTTTCCTGCACATCCACCCACTCATCTACTGTGTCCATTGCTCTTGATGTGATCTCTTTTACATCAGGAAGACAGGATGCCAACTCGCAAAACTTGTCAGAAAACATCTCTGGGACCCATTCACCAAACAACCCCACCGCCCTGTGGCTGACCCCTTCAACTCCCCTCCCACTCCCCCAATACATGCAAGTCCTGGGCCTTCTCCACCGCCAAACCCAAGCCACCCAACGACTAGAGGAAGAATGCCTCATCTTCTGCCTTAGGATCCTTCAGCCACATGGCGTCAACATTGACTTCACTAGTTTCCAAATCTCCCTTCCCCCCCCCCACTTCATCGCAGATCCAACCCTCCAACTTGGCACCACCCACTTGACCTGTCCTACCTGTCCATCTTCCTTCCCACCAATCCACCCATCCTCTCCTCCGATCTATGACCATTACCTATTGCCTTCCCAGCTACCTTCACCGCACCACTGCCCTTCCATTTATCTCTCAGTGCCCCCCTTCCCACCCACACTTTCCTGATGAATGGCTTATGCCTGAATCATTGACTCTCCTGCTCCTTGGATGCTGCCTGACCTACTGTGCTTTTCGACTCTGATTTCCAGCATTTGCTGTCCTCACATCTTCCTATTAATTGAGAGGCCCAAGTAATGAGCTGGGGACAATAGACAATAGACAATACGTGCAGGAGTATGCCATTCAGCCCTTCGAGCCTGCAGCGCCATTCAATATGACCATGGCTGATCATTCCTAATCAGTATCCTCTTCCTGCCTTATCTCCATAACCCTTGATTCCACTATCTTTGAGAGCTCTATCCAACCTTTTCTTAAATGAATCCAGAGACTGGGCCTCCACTGCCCTCTGGGGCAGAGCATTCCACACAGCCACCACTCTCTGGGTGAAGAAGTTTCTCCTCGTCTCTGTCCTAAATGGACTACCCCATATTTTTAAGCTGTGTCCTCTGGTTCGGAACTCACCCATCAGCGGAAACATGTTTCCTGCTGCAAGAGTGTCCAATCCTTTCATAATCTTATATGTCTCAATCAGATCCCCTCTCAGTCTTCTAAACTCAAGGGTATACAAGCCCAGTCGCTTCAGTCTTTCAGTGTAAAGTAATCTCGCCATTCCAGGAATTGACCTCGTGAACCTACGCTGCACTCCCTCGATAGCCAGAATGTCTTTCCTCAAATTTGGAGACCAGAACTGAACATAGATACTCCAGGTGTGGTCTCACCAGGGCCCTGTACAGTTGCAGAAGCACCTCTTTGCTTCTATATTCAATTCCTCTTGTTATGAAGGCCAGCATGCTATTAGCCTTCTTCACTACCTGCTGTACCTGCATGCTTGCCTTCATTGACTGGTGTACAAGAACACCCAGATCTCTTTGTACTGCCCCTTTACCTAAATTGATTCCATTGAGGTAGTAATCTGCCTTTCTGTTCTTGCCACCAAAGTGGATAACCATACATTTATCTACATTAAACTGCATCTGCCATGCATCTGCACACTCACCTAACTTGTCCAGGTCACCCTGTAATCTCCTAACATCCTCATCACATTTCACCCTTTGTATCATCAGCAAGAACTCAAGAACTCAAATCCTACCATGGCATGAGGTGGAATTTGCATTCACAAAAAAATCTGAAATTGGATGTTTAAAGATGACCATGAATCCATTTTCAACGCTGGGAAAAACTCATCTGGTTCACTATTGTCTTTACGAAAGGAAACTGTTCTGGCCGACACGTGGCTCATGCCCCATACATAAATGCTTGCTGAGCTAACGAATGAACTAAAATATATGATTGGAAGAACAAGTGCTATTTTTAAAATACAATATGCTCTGAACCTTCAGGCAAATCTGGTATTAAGAAATGTAGAAAAACTGTAGGTGTGGCCAATTTGAAAGATACAAATTGCAAACTCACCCTGATTAATCATTGGAACAGGTCATGTTGAGAATAAAAGCCTTGTCAATATGTAATTTAAGGATAACATTCAGTATAATTGTCTTTGCAATATGATTGCTGCAAAGTGACGATATACCAGGGAAGACCTTTTTTGTGTTAAAGGCACTGCATTACTCAAGGCAGTGTTGTCTTACAAGCAATACAGAGCTGTCCTGGAATTAAAATGGAACAGAAATTAATCTCCTCTGAAAATCAGTCCAAATAATATTCAGTTTTGTTAACTCCACTTTTCTCTTTTCACAGATGCTACAAATCCTCTTGCATTTGTATTTCTGATGACCAGCTACTGCAGTATTTCCCTATTAGTATTTGAATAATGAAGTTTGGATGAGATTCAACAAATCAACAGGGCTGATCAGGGTGGTGTTATGGAATATGAACTTGTGGTACAGATGTTAGAGTGAATTTGAGATTGTAAGTTCAGGTCAAGAACTACAGCACTACTCATTCAGTCAGGGACGCCTAGTTGGAGATGGTGGCAGAATTTGAAAACAAGAGTTTTGGTCTTCCACATACTTACATGGAGAAAATTTATGTTCATCTAATGTCAATCAAACAGTGTTTCAAATCATAGCAAGGCAGTCAGCAAATGGAGTGATTCTTGATGTCATCAGTATACTGGTGGAATCTGGTCTTGTTCTGAAATGATGTTTTTTAACATTCTTTTGCGGATGTTAGCATTGCTGGCTGGCCAGCATTTATTACCCAACCCTAGCTGGAGGGAGTGGAGATTTGCACATGTGATGGCAAACAGTTTGGCTGCTTTGTCCTGAACAATGTCAAGTTTCTTGAATATTATTGGAGCTGCAGTCATTCAGGCTAGTGGAGAGTATTAAGCATTAAGACCTGAAGGTACAGGAGAAGAAATAGGCCATTCAAACCATTAAGTCTGCTCTGTCATTCATTGTGAATATGGATGATCTGATAAATCCTCAACTTAAGGCTACTTTCTGTGCCACATGCCAGTGAGGCTAGGAATAGGAAGATAATACAGTTAAATACATGGCCAAATAGCTGGTGATAGAGGGAGGGTTACAGGTATGTGGATCATTCGAATGTCTTCCGGAATAGGTAGGAGCTGTATAAGAAAGACTGGGTTGTACTTAAACTGGAAGGGCTTGAGATTAGAAAGGATGCAATCACTGATGGGAGTGTACTACAGGCCTCCCAATCACCCATGTGTGATAGAGGAACCAATATGTGGACAGATTTTGGAAAGATGTGAAAACAGGAGTGTTCTGGTTGGTGATTTTTAACTTCCCCACATTGATTGGGACTTGCTTAGTTCCAGGGGCTTTTATGGGGCTACGGGCTCAGAGGGAGTTTGTTAGGTGTGTCCAGGATGGTTTTTTTTTAAACAATATGTAAGTAGTCCAACTGAGGAAGGGGCTATACTAACTTGGTATTGGGGAATGAGTCCGTCAGGTGATCAAGGTCTCAGTGGAGAAGTATTTTGGAAGCAGTAACCATGATTCCATAAGTTTCTGTCATAAAGGATAAGAGTAGTCCTCAAGTGAAAGTACTGAACTCAGGGGGATACTCACAATCACAATATAGGCAGGAACCAGGGAATGAAGATTGGAGGCAGCTGTTAGGAGGCAAATCCAAATTTGCATGTGGGAATCTTTTAAGAGTTATTTGATTAGAGTTCAGGACCACCATGTTCCTGTGTAAAAGAAAGGATTAAGGTGGCAAGATTTGGGAATTGCAATGACAAGAGAAATTGAAAGCTTAGTCAAACAGGAAAAGGAGGCATACATAAGGTTTAGGAAACTGAAGACAGGGAGAGACCTTGAAGAATACAAAGATAGCAGGAAAGAACTCAAACAAGGAATTAAGAAGGCAAAAAGGGGTCATGAAATATCTTTGGCAAACAGGATTATGAAAAATACCAAGGCATTTGATACCAGTGAAGTCTGCAACATATACTTTGCATCAGTATTCATAAAGAAGAAGGACATGGTGGATGGTGAGTCTCGGGATGGGTACATGGATATTCTAGGACATGTCAATATAACAAAAGGAGGAAGTGTTGGGCATTCAGGTAGACAAGTCCCCAGTGCCTGTATCTATCCCAGAATGCTGAGGGACACAGGTGAGGAAATTGTTGGGGCCGTGTGTGAAATCTTTGTATCCTATTTAGTCACAGGAGAGGTCCCAGAGGACTAGGAATTGCCAACATTGTTCCTTTGTTTTGCCGAGCAATAAGATGTAGATGAGAAATGGGAGATGGGTTCAAAAACATATCCTAACACTGATATTTAGTTCACTGCCACGTTCCTTCTAAGATACCCTCAAATAAATTCAGCTTTTCCTTCTGATGGGATTCCCATTCATCCTTTCTACATGGTTCACCTTTATTGTTTTGCTTTTCGATTAGATTAGATTACTTACAATGTGGAAACAGGCCCTTCAGCCCAACAAGTTCTAATGAAAGGTTATTACCTGAAATGCAAACACTGTTCTTCCTTCCCCAGACGTTAGTTTTAATCCAGATGTACTCACTACCAGAGATAGGTACATGTATCTCTGGCATTGTTGGCCAGCACAAAGGAAATTAGGGTTGCTTTGCTTTCATATATACCTTTGTATATACCTTTCATATAAACCTTACTGTTTTCAGGAGCATATGAAAATAAGCAGATTTTCTTATTTTTTGCTCAAACTTCCAAGATTTCTTCAGCTGGAATTCGTTTCCTAAACATTCTTGCCTCTCAGCTTCTTAAACTCTCTTTCTTCTTCTAAGATTCCTTTTAAAATTCATATTGTTTAGCTGATTCATAGCAAAATTTATATTTAGCAAAATTCATATTGTTCACATGTCCAACTGTCTCATCAGTTTCACATTTTGTTTGACGATTGCTCCTGTAAAGGGCCATGGGATGTTTTACTACATTGAAGGTGTGATGCAAATACAACTTGTTGCTGTTGTTGAGTGTAGAAGCTTTTTCACACAGACGGTGGTTTGTATGTGGAAAAAACTGCTAGAGAAGTGGTAGATGCAGGTACAGTTACAACATTTAAAAGATATTTGGACAGGTAAATGAATAGGAAAGGTTTGGAGAGATAAGGCAAAAGTAGGCCTCTATTCTTGATGAACGGCTTTGCCCAAAAACGTCGATTTTCCTGCTCCTCGGATGCTGCCTGACCTGCTGTGTTTTTCCAGCACCACTTCGATCTAAACTTAGAGAGACAAAGGCCAAATGCAGGCAAATGGGCCTAGTTTAGATTGGGAAACTTGGTCACTGCAGAGAGGTTGGACTGAAGGGTCTGTTCTTATGCTGTATGGCTCTATAATTATGACTAGTATAATTCCAGGTTAATTCCAGGTTCAAGCATATGAGGAAATTTCCCCTTATCACCAATGGAACATGCTGATAAATCAATATTAGGAGCTTTCTTGCTGTGTACACAGTTGCCTGAGCAACACCATCACGATTGTTAAAATTGACCTGTTTCAATTATGTTCAGTTCTGCTAAACGATAATTACTGGATCACTTGGAGATCAAATTCTCTCGGTGTCAGTCAACAACTCTATTCTGGCAGGCAATCCACTAACCGCAGTCACACGAATAACTGACAAGAGAATAAACTGCGTAATTTCTGAAATCATTTTTCTCATGTCTGAGAGCGCGATACAGTCCTGATTTATGTATTGCTGAATATATTTAATGGCTCAATGACTTTCTGACAAGGAATTTCCTGTGGGACTGCCAACGAAGGTAATTTTATACATAATAATTAAATGGAACTGAAAGCTCCCAAAAGACCACATTAAGGTGATCTGATCTTAAGACTGAAGCAGTTGAGAATCTCATATAAATGAAAACAATGAATTTTAAACTGAAACTCATCAGTTATTCTGGGCATATCCTACTCTTCACTGCTCTTTGTTGTTCATTTGGATTCCATGAGTCCAGTACAATGCCTTTCTTCTCTTTTCCTGGTGTTATTGCTCTAATGAACAATCTAGTTGTCTGACCTATTTCGTAATTCTGCCTTTTCCCATCTTTGTTTTGAAAAGTAATCTACCTTGAGAATAGCAAAGCCGACGCCTAGAGCAAATTCTGTCAGGTTATGAAAAAAAAGTATAATGCCTTTCCCAAAGAGTACACCTCCGGCTGAATTAAAATCGTTCGATTCCAAAACTTCTCAACAAAATTTACTTAAGTACTCACTCAACAGTTGCAGTAAAATTTATCTAAGTTGTTTTATTTCAATTATCTGGAGTAACATTTACAGATTCTATTTTCTCATGTATTAAAACATTTCTTTTGTGTCCTTCCATTCTCTAGGAAGCTGAGTTACATCGATCATAAATTACAATAAAAACATAGATTGAGTCAAACTGGCTGCCACCTATGTCTTTGGCTCTTTACTACATCCCTAGTGTAATGGGGAAAATCATTCGTCTCGGAGTCGGAATCGGGGTTCAATGACAGAGTTTATTGTATAAGGAAATACCAGAGCTTTGGGAAAAGGAAGACACCAATAGCACCGTGGTCAGTTGCGAGTCTTCTCTCAGCCTGGAGCACATGTCAAGACACTTCTGTACATTTTCACTTCTATACATACAGTTTCAATGTCTGTGTGGAAGTCCATTGCTGTAGTAATGGGCTCTAATCGCTCTGGCTGAGAAGGATGATTATCTTAGCCCTGGCTATTATAACTTTGTATTGAGTTCGTATCACACTGTTAGCATTTCTATCAAAAGTGTTGGCTGGACCCAGACACTTCGGTGGGCAGTGTTCATTACTCATGTGTATTCTCTCCCCCACTCACCTTAAACTAATCAATTAGGTTGTGAGTGCATTGTACTGGCATTCTGGTGGCCTCGGGCAGTGTCTGTATTTGCTCTGCTGTCTCTCTCCATATTGTGGTCCAACGGCCCTCTTATGTGTCAAGTGATCAACTGATGGCTCAGCAGCCATCTTGGGTGTCCGTGTGCCTAGTGTCACCCTGCCTCATGCCATCTTCCACTTCACTCCCCACTTTGTGGTCAAGGAGGCAATTTCGAGATCTCCCGCAGACCACCCAATTAACATGTAGAGGTAGGTCATCTTTAAGAGCCCCTCCTCCCGACCGGTATCATGGAGTGCCAATTTCATTGGGGGCTTTTCCGTGGTGACACTCACTGCTGGCAGAGCTTTAAACACCCAAGGTCCACACAGCATGCCAGCATGAGTGCAATGAGGAGAACTATCCTGTGTGCCAAACAGGGTCCCCAAGATTTACCTATCAACCAGCTGTCTGTGATTGTGACTCCCTGTCAAAGATTATCTAGCTGGTCTCAGATATTCTTGATGGCTTCTGTAATGTTATGACAGGCATCAATAAAGTGGGTGATACAATTGTCACCAATAATTGTACAAACTCCCCGTTGCTGCGTTAATTGATAATCCACAGTGTAAGGTGCCTGCTGTGTGTAGACTCTGAGTTCAGCCAGCTCTGTGTTAATTACTCCCAGAGCATTTGAGGCACTATTGCCTAAGATAGTCAGGCCACATTATGAATCCTGGCATGCTCCCAACAGTCACAGCACTTAAACACAGTGAAGTACATACAGATATGTACATTTTGCAGTAAAAATAAAGTTATCAGTCAAAGTCTTTGTTTTCGTCAGGAGGCGCAGTTGTGCTTCTGTGTGGTTTGTTCTGTTGTGTTTTGGTACTCCCCCTGGGATGACCATCTTGTCCGCTGTTCCTGTCTGCATCTGGGGAATGGTCAATGACATTAGTTAGGTCACAGGAGTCTTTAAATGATTTTAGTTAGATCCAGTGCTTCCATGTGCCTTTCCCTTTAATACCTACACAGGTACAGGTGTCCCCATTTATTACCAGGTCATATGGTCCATTCTATTTTGGGGCAAAGCCTGGTTTGTTGGGCAGTGCTCGGACTCAGACACAGCTTCCTGCTGCTGGGAGCACAGGGAAGACTGAGTTCTCCTGCCTTGCCCTTTTGTCCTGTTCATCAATTACAGATTTCCACATCCTTTTCAAGCGGGCCTTAATTCTGTGACATGTCACTGAATTTTATCTTTTAGTGGGCTCACATCGGTGCCACTTGTGATTATTGTCTCTGGCAATTATATCACTCGCCTGGCCATTAATTCATATGGTGTTAGCCCGGTTACCTGATTCATTGTGGCTCTTAATCTCACGAGTATGGCTGGCAACATTTTAGTCCATTTTCTGCCTGAGGTTTGCATAGCCTTAGCTAAAGTATCGTTAAGCATTCTATTAATTCTCTCTACCATCCCTGAGCTCTGGGGGTGATAGGGAATGTAAAATTTTTGTCTAATGCCAAATCATTGACAGACAGTCATTATGACTTTGCCTGAAAATGTGTCCCTTGGTAGGAGTCGATCTGGAAGGATACGCCCCCCCCCCCGCAACCTCAGGATTACCTCCGCCACTAATATTCTGGCCACAGTAGTTGCAGTGCAGCTTTTGGTCGAGAATGCTCCTACCCACAAGGTGAATTGGTCTATGATGACCATGCAGTACATTTTCCCACAGGAAGGTGGTAGTGGCCCTGTAAAATCCACCTGAAGGTGTTCCCAGGGTACCCTACTTGCGGAACGTTTCAGAGAACACCTCTGGGACACCTAGACCAACCAACCCAACCACCCTGTGGCTAAACATTTCAACTCCCCTCCCACTCTGCCAAGGACATGCAGGTCCTTGGACCCCTCCATCGCCAGACCATAGCAACATGACAGCTGGAGGAAGAGTGCCTCGTCTTCTGCCTAGGAACCCTCCAACCACAAGGGATGAACTCAGATTTCTCCAGTTTCCTCATTTCCCCTCCCCCAACTTGTCTCAGTCCCAACCCTCAAACTCAGCACCACCTTCCTAACCTGCAATCTTCTTCCTGACCTCTCCGCCCCCACCCCCACTCCAGCCTATCACCCTCACCTTAACCTCCTTCCACCTATCGAATTTCCAACGTCCCTCCCCGAGTCCCTCCTCCCTACCTTTTATCTTAGCCTGCTTGGCACACGCTCCTCATTCCTGAAGAAGGGCTCATGCCCGAAACGTCGATTCTCCTGCTCCTTGGATGCTGCCTGACCTGCTGCGCTTTTCCAGCAACACATTTTCAGCTCTGATCTCCAGCATCTGCAGTCTTCACTTTCCCCTAGGTCGAGGTTGATGTCCCATCTTAACTTTTATGGGTTTCCCTGGGTTATGTTATGTGCAAACCATACACCTGCAGCAGTACTTGGCCCCAGCTCTTCCCTTCCACCACCACTCTCTCCCTAGGCTTGCTATCATGGCTTTTCTACCTGTATGGGAAAGCCCGTGGTGTAGCTCAAGCAATATGTTCTGTATACACACTGGTGCTACCACCTTATCTGCTCACCTCCAGACAGCATCTCCCCTTTGAATGCCCCCTGCAGTTCCTATTGCTCTCTCCCTCTTCCTGCAGGGTGTCCTCCTGTAGCTGCTGAATTTGGATAGGGTTTTTCACTCATTCAATCGTGGCTATTGCAGTCTCGTTAATGGCTTCTTGCTGTCGGGCTTTCTGAGCTGCTCAGTCTGCTGCCCGGTTTCCTTTGAATTTTAGCCAACTTGGACTCTCTTTTACTGGCTCCTTTTGATTGGCTTTTATTTTTGTTACTGCAGCCTCTTTTGGCTGTTCACTGGCACGCAATAGTGCCTGAATTCTTAATTGGTGTCTGATAGGGGTTCCTCCCGTGGTAGTGAACCCTCTTCTGCCCATGCCACCCAGTAGTCATGGACTACACCGAAGGCAGATTGACTGTCTGTATATATGTATTCACGGTTTTTCCTTTTGCTAGTTCCAGTGGTTTGGTGAGTGCTACCAGTTCTGCCACCTGCGTAGACTGACTTCCATCAATCTTTCCGGACATAACTTTCCAACTTACCACTTATCACAGCCCATCCTGTTCAGGGCCACCCTGCTACGTATTGTCGTGACCCATCCACGAAGAGGGTTTCCTCGGCTGTGTCTGGGGGGTATCTTTTATTCGTCCCCTATCCTCATCCCCATCTATATCCCCACAGTTGTGTGGTTCCCCTATGTCTCGAATTGCCTCAGCTGGGTTTCTTTTAATTAATCTCTGGATCGGTTCCAATTTTGCGAACTCGGGTATAAAACTCCGATTGTAGTTGAATAGCCCCAAGACCTTTCTCACTCCCCTGACAGTGGCAGGTCATGGTATCTGTTGGATTGCCTTCCTGCTATCATTGGGCATTTCTTTGAGACCCTGGGCTATAAGGGGATGGGACATCGCCATATGTGTTGAGGCTCTTCCTCCTACTGACACCTCGACCATGACCTCACCTCTCATCACCAAACTATCATTTTCCAGACAATCCTCATCACCTCTGGTGATCTCCCATCCACAGCCTCCAACCTCATTGTCCGTGAACCCCGCACTGCCCAATTCTACATCTGACCGAAGATTCACAAACCTGACTGCCCTGGTTGACTCATTGTCTCAGCCTGCTCCTGTCTCACTGAACTCATCTCTTCCTACCTCAACACCGTCCTGTCCCACCTTGAGTCATAGAGATGTACAGCATGGAAACAGACCCTTCGGTCCAACCTGTCCATGTTGACCAGATATCCCAACCCAATCTAGTCCCACCTGCCAGGACACGGCCCATATCCCTCCAAACCCTTCCTATTCATATACCATCCAAATTCCTCTTAAATGTTACATTTTTACCAGCCTCCACCACATCCTCTGGCAGCTCATTCCATACACGTACCACCCTCTGCGAGAAAAAGTTGCCCCTTAGGTCTCTTTTATATCTTTCCCCTCTCACCCTAAACCTACGCCCTCTAGTTCTGGACTCCCCAACCCCAGGGAAAAGACATTGTCTATTTATCCTATCCATGCCCCTCATAATTTTGTAAACCTCTATAAGGTCACCCCTCAGCCTCTGACGTTCCAGAGAAAACAGCCCCAGCCTGTTCAGCCTCTCCCTGTAGCTCAAATCCTCCAACCCTCGTAAAATCCTTGTAAATCCTTTCTGAACCCTTTCAAGTTTCACAACATCTTTCCGATAAGAAGGAGACCAGAATTGCATGCAATATTCCAACAGTGGCCTAACCAATGTCCTGTACAGCTGCCTCATGACCTCCCAACTCCTATACTCAATACTCTGACCAATAAAGGAAAGCATACCAATGCCTTCTTCACTATCTTATCCATCTGTGACTCCACTTTCAAGGAGCTATGAACCTGCACTCCAAGGTCTCTTTGTTCAGCAACACTCCCTAGGACCTTACCATTAAGTGTATAAGTCCTGCTAAGATTTGCTTTCCCAAAATGTAGCATCTCGCTTTTATCTGAATTAAACTCCATCTGCCACTTCTCAGCCCATTGGCCCATCTGGTTCAGATCCTGTTGTAATCTGAGGTAACCCTCTTTGCTGTCCACTACACCTCCAATTTTGGTGTCATCTGCAAACTTACTAACTGTTCTTCTTATGCTCGCACCCAAATCATTTATATAAATGACAAAAGGTAGAGGGCCCAGCACCGATCGTTGTGGCACTCCACAGGTCACAGGCCTCCAGTCTTTGAGCAAATTCTGTATCCAAGTTGCTAGTTCTCCCTTTATTTAACCTGGAACTCACCACCTGCGGTCAGGACACTACCCACGCCCTTCAGCTCCTCCGAGATTTTCGTTTCCCCAGCTCCCAATACTTCATCTTCACTATGGAGATCCAACCCCTGTACACTTCCATCCGTCACAACGTAGTCCTTCAAGCCCTCATATCTTCCTCTCATACTGTCCCAACCAGTACCCCTCCCCTGACATCCTCATCCGCCTGGCTGAACTGGTCCTCGCCTTCAACAACTTCTCCTTCTAATCCTCCCACTTCCTCCAAACCAAAGGGGTAGCCATTGGCACCAGCATGGGGTCCAGCTATGCCTGCTTCTTTGTCAGGTACATGGAACAGTCCATCTTCCACACTTATACCAGCACCACCCCCCACCTGTTCCTCCGCTATATCAATGATTGTATCGGCGATGAGGGGGTTGAACAGTTCATCAACTTCACCAACACCTTTCACCCCGACCTCAAATTCACCTGGACTATCTTGGACACCTCTCTCCCCTTCCTGAACCTTCCCATCTCCATCTCCAGAGATCGACTAACCACGGAGATCTACTACAAACCTAGACTACACCTCCTCCCAACCTACCTCCTGTAAGAATGCCATCCCTTACTCCTAATTCCTCTGCCTCTGCTGCATCTGTTCCCAGGATGACCAATTCCACTTTAGAAAATCCCAGATGGCCTCCCTCTTCCATGATTGCAATTTCCCTTCTCATGTGGTTGATGATGCTGTCCTCCACTTCCCGCACCTCCGCCCTTGAACCATATCCTTCCCAAAGCAACAAGGGCAGAACGCCCCGGTCCTCACCTTCCACCCCACCAACCTCCGCATATAATACATCATCCTCTGCCACTTCCAAACAGGCCCTGCCATCAGATATATTTTTCCTTCCCCACTCCTACCAGTGTTCCAGAGAGACCATTCCCTCCGTGACTCCATCAGATCCACGCCCCTCCCCACCAGACCACACTGCACTCCTGGCATTTTTCCCTGCCACCGGAAGAAGTGCAAAACCTGTGCCCACACCACTCCCCTCTCCTCTGACCAAGGCACCAAGGGATCCATCCACATCTGACAAAAATTTACCTGTACCTCCACTAATGTCATCTACTGTATCCGTTGCACCAGATATTGTGTCCTCTACATCGGGGAGACAGGATGCCTCCTTGCAGATCGTTTCAGAGAACATCTCTGGGACATCCGCGCCAACCAACTCCACCGCTCAGTGGCTGAACACTTCAACTCCCCCTCCAACTCCATCAAGGACATCCAGGTCCTGGGCCTCTTCCATCACCAAACTCTTACCACCCGGTGCCTGGAGGAAGAACACCTCATATTCCGCCTTGGGGCTGTGCAACTGCAAAGGTTCGATGTGGATTTCACCAGTTTCCTCATTTCTCCTCTCTCCACATTATCCCAGTCCAAACCACCAACTCGGCACTGCCCTCCGGACCTGTCCATCACTTTTCCCATCTATCTGCTCCACCTTCCTCTCCGACCTATCACTTTCGCTCTCACCTTCATCTGCCCATCGCATTCTCAGCTACCTTCCCCTAGCCTCAGCCCTCTCCCATTTATCTGTCAATCCTGGGCCTACAAGCCTCATTCCTGATGAAAAGCTTATGCCCGAAACCTTGATTCTCTTGCTCCTCGGATGCTGTCTGACCTGCTGTGCTTTTCCAGCACCACACTCTGATCGCCAGCACCTGCAGTCTTCACTATCTCCTAAGTTATTTTGTATTCTGTTCTCTTTTGTTTGTGTGTCATTCGGTACTCTGTAAATAAATTCTGTTTTGTTTAAAACTGAGGGGATTTGACCAGCTGCATCACTCCTTGAGTATCCACCTATGCCTGTTCAAAACAACGAGAAAAGTTAGGGTCTGGGCTATCGTCTTCAAATGTTTTGAGGGGGTCTGGCCTGGTCCATAATAGATCGGGAGCTCTTTGTGGGATTTGTTCTATAGTTCCAATTTGGGTTTAGGGTTGCTGGACTCGAAGGCAGTGAGTGGTCAGTGTTAGAGTCTTTCGTTCAGGGAGTTGAATTCAGTTGGTTGAAATAGTGCTTGGTGTAGTAGTGGCTCTTTCAGTCACCAAGACTTTTCTGGGGAGTGGAAGAAGTGACTTTGGGGGCCTTAGAAAAGGTGGATAAGGCCAAGCAGCTGGACTTTGCAGAAAAGCTGAAGTTGGAGCTTCCTTCTTCCAGAGGGAAGCTGAGATATTTACAGTAATAGCTCAGCATTTAGATTTGCTGGAAACGCAATTGGAATTTTTGGTAATGGCTAAAATACAATCAAGAATGAAGCAATAAAAAACAAGGGCAAAAGAAATGAAACTGTCTGAATGACAATTAAAAGCAGAGGAAAGAGAAAACAAAAGTAAAAAGAGAGTGAGATGGAGAAAAAAGTCGTGACAGGAAAGGAAGAAAGAGAGGGAGTTTGAACTTCAGAAATTGGTGCTTAGGAATGTCAGCTTCAAAGGATGGAGATGAAGGCTGATGGAAACCTTAGTGAGAAGGAGAGTGAGAATGAGCAAACCCATGGTGGTTAAAGGTCTGGTGAGAATCTGTTTAAATATATTCAAGCATTGTCTAAATTTGATGAGAAAGATGTAGAAGCCTTTTTTGTCTCTTCTGAGAAGGTGATTAAAAATGTGAAGTGACCAGTGACCATGTGAGTTAGGTTGATCTAGTAGGTAGAGCTAGTAAGGTATTCGCAACATTATCTGGATCATGTGAAGGGGTTGAAGAAAGCCATCTTAAGTGCATATGAGCTTGTGCCAGAAGCCCACAAGTAACATTTCAGGAATCTAAGAAGGGACTCTGGTCATACCCATATTCAGTTTGAAAGGATCAAAAAAAGTAGAACATTAAAAATACAGCAAACCTATGATGCTCTTTGAGAGATGATTATTTTGAAGGAGTTCAAAAATTCACTTCCTGAGGTAGTGAGAACTCATGTGGAAGAGCAGAGAGTTAAAATGGCAAGATTAGCAGCTGAAATGGCTGATGATTATGAGTTGATCCATAAATCAAAGTTTGGCTTCCAATATTAATTTCAATCCATGAGGGATAAAAATTGGGGAAAAGAGAAATCCTTACATGGAAGGATCTCGGTGAAGATCATAAGGATAACTTACCACAGGGTAACAAGGAAACCCTTGAAGAGGAAAGAGAAGTTAAAAAGCTCCAGTGTTTTCACTGCAATGAAGTAGGTCATGTGAAATCACAGTGTTGGTGGGTTAGGAAAGGCACTGGGAAGCCAGATGTAGGAAAACAGGATAAGCCAGGAAATTTGGTTCAAGTGGAAACAGAAAGCACGGTGGAAGCTAAAAAGCTGCACCAAAATGTACAACCTGGTTGGAGGTTGGTTAAGGAGGAAGTGCCAGATCTTCTTAAACCACATACCTGCAAAGCTAAAGTTTACTCACAGAGGCCGAGAGCAGCAGGTAAAGAGGTTACAATATTAAGAGATACAGGATCCTCTCAATCTTTGATGTTGAAAGACGAGGAGATATGTACCTCTGAAGGACTATTGCCAGAAAAGGTGCCAGTAATGGGAATTCACAGCGAGACAAAAAGTGCTCAATTATGTAAAGTGAGAGTAGACTGTCCAGTGAAGAGTGAAGAAGTCATGGTAGGAGCACTGGACAAACTGTCAGTTCCAGCAATGCAATTTGTCCTTGTTAATGAAACAGCTGGTTCACAGGTAGGAGTGCTGCCCACTGTGGTTGGAAGGCCAGTGGAAACTCAGGCAATTGAAATATTAAAAACCACATATCCTGGGATTTTTCCCATCTGTGTGGTATTGAGGTCACAAAGTCACCAGGAAACAAGAGAGATCAAAGAGCACAGATAAGAATGTTGAAGTGGAATTAGCAGACCCTCCAACCACATGGGATCTATGTCAATTTCACCAGTTTCCTCAGATCCCCCCCCTACTTTATCCCAGATCCAACCTTCCAACTTGGCAACGCCCTCTTGATCTGTCCTACCTGTCCATCTTCCTTCCCACCTATCTGCTCCACCCTCCTCTCCAACCTATCAGCTTCACCCCCACCTTCATCTACCTATTGCATTCTCAGCTACCTTCCCCCAGCATCACCCCCCCACCCCCATTTATTTCTCAGCCCCACTGGGCCACCCCCTATTCCTGATGAAGAGCTTATGCTCGAAATATCGACTCTCATGCTCCTCGGATTCTGCCTGACCAGCTGTGCTTTTCCAGCACCAGACTCTTCAACAATTTCATATGTGTCAGGTAACTGAAAAACCACAGGCAGTAATAAAACCCATACCTTTAATACCCATTTCTGCATTTCAGGGACCTTTTACAAGAGTCGTAACTGATTGCATAGGACTCCTACCTAAGACTAAAAGTGGGAATCAGTATTTGTGAACAATGATGGATGTGTCGACTAGATTTCCATTATGCAATATCATAACTAAAAGGATTAGAGAGGGATTGTTCAAATTTTTCACGAGATATGGACTACCCACAAAAATACAATCAGATCAAGGGTCAAACTTTACATCAAAATTACTCAAGAAAGTTATGGACAGCTTCGGAATAAAACTATTAAAATCTGCTGCATATCATCCAGAGTCAGAGGGAGTAGTAGCAAGGTGGTGTCAGACAGTGAAGACCATGTTGAGGGCTTGTTGTTGAAGATTATCCAGATGATTAGGGTCAGAGATGCACCAAATGAAGCAACCAAATTCAGTCCATTTGAATTAGTTTTTGGACATGAAGTGAGAGGACCATTAAAATGGTTGAGGAGAAAATGATAAATCAGGATTCAAAGACCACATATTTGGACTATGTGTCAGATTTTAGGGAGCGATTAAATAGTGCCGGGGAGTTGGCTTGACAGCATTTAAAAGTATCACAGCATGTAATGAAACAGGAAGCAGACAAGAAATCAAAAACTCACAATGTTACTATCAGGGATAAGGTTACTTCCAGTAATAAGTGAACCTTTAAAAGCAAGGTTTAGTGGACCTTATCAAGTCAAAAAGAAATTGAGTGATGATATGGACTCCAGACAGAAAGAAATCTCACAGAGTCTTTCATGTGAATATGCTCAAAAGCTATTTTGACAGGGAAGGAAAACCAAAGGAGGCAGAGGGAAGAACCAAGTTCAGAGGATTCTGAATTGGGCATTTCTCAAATTAAATTGGACAATGAGGAAGTTGTCAAAAACTGGGATAAATGATTGAATTTCCAGAGGAAAATCAAAATAACTTGTAACAGTTATTACTATCACATGGGGAGATATGTGGAAGTAAGCTGGGGAAGACTATCCTAATTATGCATGATGTAGATATAGGAGATGCTGTTCCGATTAAGCAACATCCTATAGGCATAACCCTCTAAAGTTGCACAGGTTCAAAAGGATGTTGAATGCATGCTCCAAGACGATGTAATCAAACTGAGTTACAGAGACTGGAGCTCACCCATAGTAATGGTGCCAAAAACAAATGGTACCTAATGGTTAAGTGTAGACTATCGCAAAGTCAATGCAGTTAAAAAGACGTATGCATATCCGATACCGTGATTTATAAGCTATATTGAATAGGTGGGACAAGCAACTTATATTTCTAAGTTGGACTTGCTCAAAGGATATTGGCAGGTACTTTTGTCTGAAAGAGCTAAGAGAATTTCAGCTTTTGTAATGCTGAATAGACTATATCAACTTAAACTGATGCTATTTGGTATGAAAAATGCACCCGCCACATTTCAGAGATTACCAATAAGTTCATTTCCAGATTACCCAACTGTGTCATATATATAGCTGACTTAGTGATTTTTAATCACACATGGAAAGAACATTTGCAACATTTATCAGAATTGTTTGATCAACTTCAGGAGATAGGCTTGGTGATAAACTGGGCTAAAAGTGAATTTGCCAAAGCCCACGTCACCTTCCTCGGCTATGTTATTGGACATGGCCAAATGGCCCCACAAAATGCAAAAGCAAAAGTAAGTGGAGAGTTTCCCAAACCATCGACAAGAGTAGTATTACAGTTCTTGGGATTGAGAGGATTTTATTGAAAATTTTTACTATATTTTAGCAGTGTGGCTCCTCCACTCCTGTTTTACTCCAGAAAGGCAAGAAGTTTAAATGGACAGTGAAGTGTCAAAAGGCATTTGACAGCCTGAAAGCTGTGTTACCACTGTCCTATCAGGTATTTCACCAGGAAATTGAACATTCATCAGCAGAAATATTCAACAGTTGAGAAGGAGACTTTGAGCTTGGTGTTGGCGTTACATTTCAAGGTAAATGTTATCTGTAATGTATCTGAGACAATCATATATATATGATCATAACCCATTGACGTTTGTGAGAGATTTAAGGATTAAAATTCCAGACCATTTAGATGAAACATGTTGCTACAGGCATTCAATTTGAAAATTGTGCATATGGCAGGGTGAGAAAATGTGATTGCTGATGCATTGTTGAAACTTGGATGAGAAACGGAGGTGTTTGGGAGTGGGAGTAAAATAGAATTTAGTGTGCATATTTGTAATTATATTGTCAATGTAACGTGTAGATATGTTGTAGTTTACAGACAGTGTAAGAATAAGGGGATTTAAAATGAAGTCATCTTTGAATATTGAAGTTTTCTTTAAGGACGAAGGTGTGATGATGCTTCTTCTTTCACAATGTTAGGCTGGCCTCTGTTTTTTTTTCAGAGGGGTTATAAAGACAGGGATTCTATTCTGTCTGTGTTTATCTACTTGATGCAGCTTTTAAGTTTAAAAAAAACACTTGTACAATGAAAGGGGAGTGGTCAGTTCTCTCAGCTCAGCTTTTCTCTAGTTTAGTTTGGTTTTGAGCAATCTGGCTGTTCAGAGCTGCTGGTCAGCTGTTAGCTGGGAATCCAAAACAAACAGCAACATGGAGGAAGGTATTCCATGCTGAATCTCTCTGACATCTCTCTGTCTTCTAAGACCGTGTTTGATCTTACCTTTTTTTTTAACCAAGGGGTGTTTATGGGAATTGTTGCAGGAATTTGGAACAGCATCATTAAGTTGGGATAATCTACTGGGTTTTTGGATCAGGTTTTATTCTGTATTCTGTTCTCTTTTGTTTGCATTTCATTCAGTACTCTGTAAATAAATTGCTTTGTTTAAAACTGAGGGGTTTTGAGCAGCTGAATATCCACTTTGCAGCTCCTCAAAACAACTGGCGAAGTTAGGGTGTGGCCTCTCTTCTTGATATGTTTTGAGGGTGTCTGGCCAGGTCCATGACACTAGGATCATGGGCGGCACGGTGGCACAGTGATTAGCATTGAACCCGGGTTCAATTCCTGACTCAGGCGACTGGCTGTGTGGAGTTTGCACGTTCTCCCCGTGTCTGCGTGGGTTTCCTCCGGGTGCTCCGGTTTCCTCCCACAGTCCAAAGATGTGTGGGTCAGGTGAATTGGCCACGCTAAATTGCCCGTAGTGTTAGGTTAGGGGTAAATGTAGGGGTATAGGTGGGTTGCGCTTCGGCGGGTCGGTGTGGACTTGTTGGGCTGAAGGGCTTGTTTCCACACTGTAAGTCTAATCTGTAAGTCTAATCTAATCTAATCAGTGAACTGCTGACCTCATTACATCCTTGGCTCAAAACATGAATAGAAGAGCTAAATGTCAGAGGCAAGGTGGAAGTGATGATCCTTGATATCAAAGCTGCATTTCACAGTGGATGAAATCAAGGATCCTGAGCAAAGCTGAAATCAATGGAATCAGAGGGAAATCTCTCAGCTAGTCGCAGTCATACATGGCACAGGGAAAGATATTGTCCAGGATTTGCTTCTTTTTAGACAGGAATTGCTTCAGTATCTGTGGAGTCGTAAATGCTGTTGAACATTGCACAATCATCAGCAAACACCTCCACTGCTGACTTTGTGATGGAGTGATGTGGTCAGTGATGAAGCATCTGAAGATAGTTGGACCTAGGACACTACTGTGAGATATTGTGTTGTAGTTTATCTTTACTAACTCATCACACCAGCTCACTATATTCATTAATACCGGGTTCCGGCTCATTCATTCATAATACTTTATCTTCTATAACACTGTTTAAATTATTTATAAAACCACGGTTCTGTAGTTATATTTTACTATTACAAGACAGACCAAATTAAAACAACTCTTTCAACCCTTACTGCTTTTTCACATCTTCAATTCTCATCAGTCCTTGCTACAAGCAGTGTTTAGGTCTATTTGCCTCTGAATAAATGTAGCATATTGAGAACAATACCATCCACGCTATCATGTCTCCACAGAAGATTACAATATTAATCAGCCCTTATCAACCATCTCTCTCAGACCTGAATAAATTACAGAACACCAAACATTTTCCTGAATTACTGTGTACTTGTTAAATACCATTTAACTGGGCCGCTATCCCTTGAAGAAACTAACAGTCAAAACTGCACTTAAGTGAAATTGCATGAATGAATGAAACTCATACCGCAAATAGGAAACAAATCTCACAACCCAGCTGTGGTAATCAGTTTAATATCCTTTATTCTTTTATTAAGTACAATTTCCAATTTATTTAGAACATACAGACCTAGTATTCCTTATTAACTTAAAAGAAAAAAGCAAAACACCTGTTAATTATGCAAGCAGATTAGTCAGACACTCCTAATCCTATCAGGAGTAACAGCCAGCACATAGTACATGTTTCAACCCATCTCCTGTCTCCAAGGACAGAAGCGCCTTAAACCTTTATATACTGTAGATAAAACAATGTAATGGAATTTCAATATATGTAACAACTGTGTATAAAGAGGCTATTATAACAATGGCATTTTGGGATTTTATTACCGCTTTGAACTTGTGTTATTGTGGTTGCTGAATAAAGAGGCTATTTTTGCTACTCATCGATTTCGGTCATTGTTTGAACACGATCCCACACCACCCTGAGGAATTCCTGCAGAGATGCCCTGGAGTTGAGATGACTGACCTCCAACAACTATAAACATCTTGCTCTTTGTCAGGTATGACTCTAGTGTAGGGCTTTGCCACTAATTCCCATTGATCCTAGTTTCGCCACAAAAGTTGCCGTAATGCGGAGAGTAACCACTCTGATCTTATCTCTGGAGTTTCAATCTTACTTCTCTGTTTAAATAAGGCTGTAATGAAGTCAGAAGCTGAGTCACCCTGGTGAAACCCAAATTAAGCACGTTATTGTGAAGAACCATTGATCAGCTCTTCCATGACCTTCCTGATGATTGAAAGTAGACTGATGAGGTGGTAATTAGCTGTGTTTGATTTGTTCTTTTTTTCCGCATTGACTGGTGAGATGTTGTAGCTGTACTGGATCAGCTTGTTTAGAGGCACAGCAATTTCTACAAGTGACATGGGACTATCCCCAGAATATTAAGGGTCAATAGCCTTTGCAGTATCCAATGTTTTTAGCTATTTCTTGATAACATTGTCAAGTGAATCAAATTAGCTAAATACTGGCATCTATGATGTTGAGGATTTTAGAAGCAGGTCAAGATGGATCATCTATTGAGCCCTTCTGGCTGAAGATGCAACCCTATTACCCTCAACAGCAACCTTTCAGATGTAAATCAGTGAAACCTCTGTCGAATTTCAAAGTTTTTTGTTCACTGGCATTGCTGTAAGTGACTTCTTTTCAGTGAACTTCTGCATTCACTCGATGCTTTTTGTGGGTCAATGTTTCTTCCTGAGATCCTGAAACAAACTGTTAACACAGCTGAATTATTTCTTGATGTGAGTTCCTTCAAGACCTCTTCCACAGCCCTCTTGTCTCTGAAGCTTTTTTCACACTGACATTAAGCTACACAGGACTTCTTCCCTTCTGCTGACTGTCGTCAACTGCATTACTGCTGTTACAGATCTTTTTTAAAAGTCTCTGAATTACCTTTTCTGCTCTTTGCCACAATTCTGCACACTTCCTGAGTTTCTGGATGGTTCTGTCGTTGTAAAAGAAATTGCTTCTGTCTCTGTCTCTTTCTCTGTCTTAGGGCACCAAATTGTATTGTAACAACCCGTCTTTTTTTCTCTCTTTGATCCTTTTTTCACTGAGGTATTTACCTGAGGGCTTTTTAAAAGCATCATTTAAATATATTCATGCAAAAAAATCCAGACAATTAGCACCACTCAAAAAACTGAAAATTTAAAATAAAAAATTATGTTTCTCCTTCCTAACACACAGTATAGAAATTCAAACCAAAGTATCCAATTTAGAAAATATGCTTAAAAATAATAACAGTATAGCACAAGCTTCCATCATAATAGACTCTCTGTCACAGTACTCTTGCAACAGCTATAATTTAGAGATAATATATGAAAATGAGGTCTTGTTTCCTTTCAAAGGTCAACTTAACAGATCCTGTTCTGCTACTTGAAGAAGACCTGTTGAGTTCTCATGAGTTCCCTGGCCAATATTTAATGCTCAATCAATATCACAAAACCAGATTATTTGGTTATTATTGCAACACAGTTAATGGATGCTTGGCCCCAGTGTTAGTTCTGATTTGGAACTGTCCCTGTCCCTGGGTCAAAATCCTGAAACATTCTTCCTAAAATGGCTCAAGGACCCTACATGCCAGCGACTGCAGGGATTTAAGAAGGCAGGTCACTACTACCTTCTCCATAGCAACTGGAGAATGATACCCATATACCATGAATGAAGCGAAAGAAAGATTGTAGAATAAATCAAAACCAGAGACAAAGACCTGAACTTCAATGTTTTTTGATAATGAGATATTAGTTTCAGCTCAGATTAGGTCTTGATTATTGGTGGTTTCAGCAGTTGACTCAATCTGGTCAGCTGATTGATGTAGCCACTTTTGTCTTTTTTTAAGAACTCTGTGTTTGCTCATGAATATACTAGGTATTAAAATCAGATGATGGAAATCAAAAATGTAAAGTTCATATTTTACCATTATGGCTTGCGCTTCGGCGAGTCGGTGTGGACTTGTTGGGCCGAAGGGTCTGTTTCCACACTGTAAGTAATCTAATCTAATCTAATCTAATCATAATACCATCAAAATATTGCTGTGAATCTACTTTGCAATCCTTTCGATGACTATGGTATTCTTTCTAAAGTGCAGTGGCTTTGAAAACAATGCAGCTGAAGTAGTCTAACCATCCTGAAAACAGGTTATTGACTGAAATGTAACCGCTGTTCCTCTCTATTCATATGCTGCCTGACCTGCAAAATATGACCAAAATTCTTTATTTCAAATATCCAGGATAGTAGGAAAGGCTTTCTGTAAATCGTAAGTGAAGTCGCCATAATTGAGAAGACATGGGGCAGCTCTCTCATTAGAGAGAGACGACTGGTGATTGTTTAATTCAAGGGTCACTCCGCCTCAGGTGAAGGGAGAGATTAAGAAGAAGAGTCTTTCATGACAGCCTCAGCTGGTGTGGAAATCGAACCCACACTGTTGGTGTCACTCTGCAAGGCAACTCAGCCAAATCCAGCCAACTGAGCTAACCAATCCTCCAATTTCTGTAAATAATATTCACAGACATTCACTTATTTACTATTTTAGTTACTGACTAAAAATAAAATCAGTTTAAATCTCTTTAATTGCTCAGTCAGTGTGTCCTCAATCAGAAATATCAATAAACCTCCCCACAACAGATGGTAAGACAGCATCCACCACCTTTGGTTTCTCAGAATTAAAGAACAGGACAGCACAAAATGAGATAATTTAGTGCTAAAAATAAACTGTGCTAGTTCTTTTGGAGAGTAAGTCTGTCGTCCTATTCTTTCCCTTTAAATTATATCCCTGAATCTTATTTTTCCTTCAAGTCCTTATCCAATTCCTCTTTGATAGTTAAAGTCGAATCTTTATCCACACCCAAATAGACAACGGACTTCAATCTAAAGCATGCGTTGTGTTAAAAAGGTTTTCCTCATGTAGCGTCAGGAGCATTTATATCTTTATATCTCTACTTTATATCTGTGCCATTTGATTATTGACCCTTTAGCCACCAAAAATAATGAAAAACTTGGATAAGAAACAGACATGGAGATTGCAATGTACAATTTCCTCACCGAAAGAGCTCATTGTTATCTTCTTTTAACTTCAGCCTTTTTTAACCTTTTGTACTCAATTGATACAATAAAATGCATATTGTGATGTGCTCATTTATCAACAAATCAGTTCCAGAGTTCCTCTGATGGGAGAAGATATTCAATGAAATCTTAATCCTATCAGTTTGGTAAAGCTCAAAGTACGGAGACTGACACTTTTGAAACTTGTTCAACAATGGAAGGAGGGCTTTGCTCAAAATGTCTTCCTACTCACCCACTCCACAAATACTGACAGATCTATTATTCAAAGCAGTGTATTTTGCTTTGTTTTACCAGAAATAGACATGCCCCCTTTATTAATGCTCCTCCACAAGGGGAGGGTGTTAATAAGATCCTGAAAAGAAAATCAAAAATTCACCATGACACCTTCCATTATTAAAAGAAAATGAATACAGTTTCATTTGCTGCATATGTGGTGCATATCGGAAACAACAACATATTTTCTTCAACTATTATGGTATATGACCATTTCCCCATGAACAATTAATTATCCTGATGGTATTGTTTTCAAGCTCTCACATGAAGACTAACAACTAAGGGTAAGCATATATGGAGCTGAAAATGTGTTGCTGGAAAAGCGCAGCAGGCCAGGCAGCATCAAAGGAACAGGAAATTTGACGTTTCGGGCATAAGCCCTTCATCAGGAACATCAGCCCTTCATCATAAGCATATATGGAGTCACATTTCATGTGATGCCAGGCAAGGTTCTAACACCCATTTATTAAAATGACTGATTGAGTTAGAGAGTTTAGAAGGGAAAAAACAAAATTAAAACATGTCAGCCTGACTTGACGCTATGTCACCATTTCTTCACTGTTACTTTCTCACAAACTCCCTCCTAACAACATGGTGGTATACCTTCACCCAAAGACTGCAATAGTCTGAGGAAGGGAGTTTCAGAATTCTTGGCTCAGCAACATTGAACAGTGATGCAGTATATAGTTACCTGATGTGTGATTTAGAGGGGAGTTTCCAGATGGCGAAGTTTCCATGATGTCTGCTACCCTTGTCCTTCTTAATGTCAGAGGTGTAGGCTTAGGAGGTACGATCAAAGCAGTCTTGATAAATTCCGGTTGAGTATCTGGTGGTTGGAGTCATACCTGGCACATAGGAAGATAGTTGTGGTTGTTGGAGGTCAGTCACCTCAGCTCAAGAATATCTCTGCAGAAGTTCCTTAGGGTAGTGTCTGAGGCCCGACAATGTAACCACCACCCTTTAAAATTCAGTGGAGTTACTATCACCCATTATCAACATCCTGAGAATTATCATTGATCAGAAAGCAAACTGGATTCACCACACATAAATACAGTGGTTATAAGAACAGGTCAGAAGCTCGGAATACTGCAATGAGTAATTCACCTCCTGACTTCCCAAAGTCTGTCCGCCACCTACAAGGCACAAGTCACGAGTGTGACGGAATGCTCCCCACTTGCCTGGATGAGTTCAGCTCCAATAACATTCAAGAAGCTTGACAACATCCAGGCCAAAACAGCCTACTTTTCTGGCATCACATCCAAAAACATCCATTCCTTCTGCCACTGACACCCGGTAACAGCAGTGTGTGCAATCTGTCAGAAACATTGCATAAATTCTCCAAAGGTCCATAGATGACTCCTGTCAAATCCGTAACCTCCTCTATCTAGAAAGACAAGGGCAGCAGATACATGGGGACACCACCACCTGCAAGTTCTCCTCCAAGTCACTCACCATTCTGACTTGGAAATATATCACAGTTCACTCACTGTTGTTGAGCCAAACTCCTGGAATTCCCTCTCTGATGGTATTGTAGATCAACCTACATCACATGGACTGTAGCAGTTCAAGAAGGCAGCTCACCTCTACCTTCTTAAGGGTAACAAAGAATAGCAATAAATGCTGGCCAGGCAGCAATGGCCACATCCATGACAGAAAAAGTAAGAAAGAAATGAGGAGGCAAACTGAAGAAGGTGGCATGCAATCAATGGACACAGGTTCATCTGTGCTTTGGGCCAATAGCAAATATAGCCATTAATTTCTTACATGAATAAACTGTGATGGCCACTTTTTCCTCAATGAAGTTTACCCAACCATCACATCTTCCAACACTCACCCTGTCAAAGCTGTTATGGTGATGGTGTGGCATTTATCGCAGGATCACATATTGATCAGGGCTTCTGCTGCTTCAGCACTCTCTCCTCTTTTCAGCATCTGACTTTGTCCCACTGTTGTCATGTTTCTATGTTTTCTGTCACTGTTCCAGCTAAAAATGCTAAGAATCAGGATTTCTTCATTGTTTTTCACCTTCAGTTTTTCACCGCTCTTCCTTGTTGCTTCCAACTTCCATATCATCTCATACACTTTCCTCTGAGTTCACTGTGCTCTCCACTTCCCTGGATCTTTCCCTCCATATACACTTCCCAAACCATGTTCAGGTCCACCCCTTTGATCTTTTCATACCATTTTGTCTCACTACTTGCATAATTTCAATTACAGTCAGGAACCCCTCCTTGGATCACTTTACACTCATATCTGCCTTTCACCCTCAAAATACTACCTCCTGCATCAGAACCCAGAAAAATCTATCCACAAATTTATTTAAAACTGCAATTTCAAAATTTAAATTATCGAACTTTTGCCATTTATTCACTACAACATTTCTGCATTTACTGATGTTCTAATATTTTCCCTCACCTTTATCTATGTGTTAAAACCATTAATCTCATTGACATTGGCTATTGACTTCAATATGGCCTTCATACCCATTCCCTTAAATTTAAGATACACAAACTTGAAAGGATTTAGTATTCAACTGGTTTAGCCACCCACTGAAGGATCTGGCTGACCCACTTAAAGCATTAGTCAATCATGCTCTCATCTATTAAAACTATTCATTCAGTATTCCAAAATCATCTGGAATGAAAGGATATTGCCACCTTCATTTCTATACTGCAGGCCATCTTCTTAAACTCCTTTGCCCTGCCCTTCCTCTCTCACTTCCCATAACAAGTGCAAAGAGCTCACGAACTTCTTTTTCATGATGACTGAAACAATCCATTCAGCTGTCCCTGCAACTTTCCTTCTTTCTACCAACAGACCTGGCCAAACTTCCCCCAGTGCTCTTCCTCTGAACTTGCATAAGTTTCTCCCCTCTTCATGCCCTCTCTGAGCCCACCAAGTCCATTGGATCCATCTCCCCTTCCATGATTTTATATTTGACTTAAGTGTTGACAATGCAACTTCCCCTCCTAACCCCTTGTTAGCATCTATTAACAAACAATCATCCGTCTTCAGGTGTTAACCCTCTCTCCTTTAAATACACTTTATCATACCTCATCTCACTAAAGATGGTCCCTTTATCTGCTAAACAACCATTCCATCTGTTACTTCTTTTTTTCTCTGCAGACTCCTTGAACTTGTTGTTTTCCAAAATCCAGGGCCTTCTTTCCTGGAACTCCATATTTGAATCCCTCCAATCTATTTAACACCCCAGCCCTTGTACTGAAAATGTTCTGTCTTCCCTCCTTGTTCCGGCACCATTATGTCTTGAGCCCTTAAGGATCTTTAGTCCCTCCTATTTCTCAATGATGAGTTGAGTGCCAAATCCTTTCAAGTTTGTGTGTTTTAGACTTAAGGGAGTGGGCATGAGGGCCATATTGGAGTAAATAGCCAGTGTGAAAGAGATTAATGATTCTAACATCAACAGCTGAAGACAAAGCATTAAGTTTCACATGTATACTGATAATACTCAGCTCTGACCTTCCTTCCATTGACTCTGTTTATGATTCCCGCTACCTTGGAAAAATTAGCGAAAAGCTCACATAATCAAAGACCCCATCCCAACCTGTTTGTACTCTTTTCCATTGGGCAGAAGATACAAAGGTTTGAAAACAACAATTTCAAGAACAGCTTCATCCCCACTGTTATCAGATTTATGAATGAACTTCTCATGTATAAAGCTGATCTTTCTCTGCACTGTCTTTGCAGATGTAATATTATAGTCTGCAATCTGCTATATTACCCAGATGTGCTTAGGTAATGTATGATTTGTTTGGTTAGCATGCAAAACAATAATTTTCACTGTAACTCAGAATGTGACAATAATAAATCAAATCAAATTTCTTGACTCCTCCGTTGCTAAGTTGTCAGTCTACTTATCCAAGTTGAATAGTTGCCTCTAATTAAATATTGAAAGGATAAACCAATTTTTAAAGTGCCACTCTATTCCTTAGCCACAGATGTCATCCCTCTCCATGACAACTGTTTCAGCAAGTCATTCTTGGTGTCTCATTTAATTCCAAGATGAGTTTATGATCTCATAACTAAACCAGTGCTAAGATCTTTATTTCCATCTCTGCAATAACATGGAACTTTGTCCCTGTCTGAACTCATCTGCTGCTGAAGATCTCTTTCATGTCTTGGTTTTCTATAGTCTGCATTATTCCAATCCATTCCTGGCTGGTCTTCCACATTCTACTCTCTGGGAACGTAACATCCATCTTTAAAACTCTGCTGCCTGTATCTCAATGCCTCAGGAAAGCATTGAGACATTCTCAAGTCCCACTTCCCTATATCTATCTGGTCAAGCAGCATGTGGTTCTAAAATTCTTAACCTTGTTTCAAACCCCTCTATGTGCTTAATTGTTTCTTCTCTCTCTCTCTCTCTAAAATCTCCTCTAACACCATAACTCTCTGCACTCCTCCAATTCTATCCTCTTGCACATTACCAAGTTAGTTGTTTCAGCTGCTTAAACCCTACCTTTTTTGATCCAGATTTTGGTCATCTCCTGATGTGGCTCAGTGACATACTTTCATTTTATAATCACTGCTGTCAGGCAACGTGAAACAGTTCATTACATTAAAGGCTCTGTATAGATGCATGTTCCTTTGTTGCCTACAACAATAGAGGAAAAAAGTTTGAATTCACAGCGGGGGGGGAAGGGTGATAAAGAGATTAACTATCTTCTTTTTCTGATTTTTATAAAGAAACACTTCATTTATGGCTCGCCTGGAAACTACTGTCTTCTCAAGTTCCAAATCTCAGTCAATAATTGCTTTCTTCACGCAAGCCAGCTAAAACCATCTGTCTTCAACTTGTAAACAGGGGTCGTTTGTTAGTTGGTAACAACATTTTTTTCGCAAGCTCCCACCACAAAACACAAGGTAACATTATGAAGGGAAAAAAAACGTGTGTATCTTTCCATGAAATCTCAGCACTCTTCCCTCATTCAACTACTTATCATTTCTCCTGTATTGAGCAGCTTTAGCCTCAGACTACCTGCGTTCAGGTATTCAAAGGGCGGAACTTATGTTCCACGTCTTATGGTTTTCTGTTGTCTTACAATCGATGACTACATTTTCCCTAATAGTCAAAAAAAATGTTGACCCGCTTCTAAGATTCATACAGCTAAAGGTCCGCCGCTATTATTTTGTAACAAAGTCCCCTAATTAATTCTCAGTGTAACCCAAGAACCTACAAATGAAGCTTGATGCAGTAATGGAGTACAGAAAGAACAAAGTGTTTGATGTTTCTGACGGCACCTGGAATCATGTGACTTTAGTCCCATCCCAGTCGAAACAGGAGTAGGAAGTGTTGTTACTTCTGTTTCCTTGGTCAAAGATGTCATAAATGTTTGCTTTTAAATTGCGGGGAGAAGAGAGAAAAAAAAGTTGAAGAACTTGTTTGTCAAGGTGCTTGTATGAAAAGAAGCCATTATTGCTGAAAGCAAATCTTTCAACTGGAGCACCCAAGCACACAGGACATATTTAACTTGTTAGGAACTCTGGTAAGTCATGTTACATCGACCGATTTTACATAAGGTTACTTTGATAGGCATGGTGTTAGTTTAAAGTATTGGAACAAAAACTGTTGGCTGACTTTAAGATTTAAGGTAAACCTGCTGTTTACTTACCTGATTTTAAAATCCATAACTGCTTTTGTTTAATTATGAGTTTTACAAACGAATTGTATGCTATATCTAATAAATATTGCTTTAAGAATGTTAAAACCGCTGTGTGATGATTGGACGGATTTTGTTTTAAAATATATCCGCGACATTTGCAATAGACAATGCGTTTTGCTTTCTTGTTTCTGAATCATGCTTTGAAAGTAATTTAGAACAAAAACCTCCTGATGTTCTAACGACCGACAAATTAAAGGTTACCTGCTTGGAGATTGCCTGAGAGTGTAATACTTTAAATTGCGTCGAATGTGGATGAACTGAGAGCTTCCACACATTTTGTTTGTGACGGGGTGTTGTGTTTGAATGCTTAACTCTTATTTCAGCTTCATCTAATGTACGTTTACCAATTTGATTTTACGGTTAAAGTGCGTTTGTGCATCTTAATCCGGCCAAACTCTTGATTCTCTCAGACATGGGGTCCTGTCTCTTTGTGCCTGTCTAAGGCTGCTCTTTGTAGGTACCGGCCATACTCGGGTATTGTGGAAGGACCCACGACTTCACGGTTTTGCATGTTTCTTTTTTCCCTCCTTTTTTCGGGTTTTTTTGACTAGTTGGTGGCGAACCCTATAATTACATTCCTTCTTTTAGATGTTTTCTAACCTACTTGTTCAGAGATGTTATTGCATACCTCTGGAGCAGGTGGGACATGAAGCTGGGTGTCTTGGTTTAGAGGTAGGGACAGTACTACTGTCACATTCCTGTTTGTTGAAAATTGTACAGGCAGGTTTCTGTTTTCTGGCATTTGTATAGTGCAGTTAACTACAAACTAACATCATCTTAAGACATGGAATGTAAATTTAAGCCCTTACAAAAGAATTGACAAGTCATCAAAAGTTTAATATTTCAGTCTTGTTTTAATGATTTTGCAAAAACAAACTTAAACTTAAAATCCATAAAATCACAATCCCCAATTCAGCCTATTCATGCCCTTCCTTTCTATATTTATATTTCCCCCCCCCCCCCCATTGTTCAGTCTCTTCCCATTTGGGTCATGAATTCTCTGACACTGTATCAGTTCCACAATTTCCAGTGTTCAGGCCTGAGCTATTTCCTTGTCACCATGTATGTACAATTCCTCCTAATTACACATGGTTGAAAGGCTCTCCATGTCTTCCTTGAAATGTCCCTATTCACCATCACCCTGCTTTATCTCACTGAGTTTATTCTTACTTCGAACAGCGTTTCCTTTAACTTGTCTTCCATTTCTAAGGCAAGGGTGTGGCTGGGTCTACCAAATGGTTCCCAGTTACACATGTTTTGTTGTGCCGTATGTGAAAAATTCCTTGTTCTCATTGTATATGGAGACCCAACTCTGTGACTGATGCACCAGCGATAACATTGGTGCTGCTTCCTGCTCTCATCCAGAATTGGAAAACATTTCCCTGGTTTTGCTTCCAATTTTCCATCAGCTGCATTGGTCCATATCTGACTCTCACTTCCCTTCCTCAGTCTGGCTGATTCTGTTTCTGGGGAGAAGCTGACCACCAATATTCACTATGAAACCAACCACTCCCACAGTTACCTTGACCAAATTTCTTCACAATCTATGTAGGGTCAGTGGATTGGACATGCTAAATTGCCCATCGAGTCCAAGGATATGCAGGTTATGTGGATTAGCCTTTGGAAATGCTGTGTTAGAGATTCAATAGTGGTGGATCTGGGTGGGATCCTCTTCAGAGGGTCAGTGTGATTCGATGGGCCAAATGGCCTACTTCCAGATGCTGTTGGGATTCTATGATTCTTCCAGTTGCTTCATATCCTCCTTTTTTCCTCTACAGAGGTTACTGCCCACCCCTACCACAGTTGACAGAGCCCTTAACCATGTTCGACCTATCACTCCCATTTCCACCTGATCCTCTTTCCTTTCTTTCCTTCCTTCCTTCCTTCCTTCTCACATTGACCATTACCTCTGCAACACCTTGGTCCATTCTTTCCTTTCACCTAACGCTGCTTCATTCTCCCATGGTACCTTCCCATGCAATCGCAGAAGGTGTGAAATTTGGCCACTCACCACCAACTTTCCCACTGTCCAGGTGAAGCAGCATTTTAACTACTTTGAACCTACTCTACTGTATTCACTGCTAACAATGCAGTCTCCTTGACAGCAGCAAGTTAAAACCAAATGGGTAGCCTTTTTGAGCAGCACCTCTGCTCTGTCCATGTGAATGACCCTGATCTTGCAGTTCCTTGATGTTTCAGTAAACCACCTTGCTCACTTGCTTTTATTTCTGTCCTGAGCCTGCTATAGTGTTCCAAAACATTACTTGTCCGGCTTGTGTTGAAATACCTCACCTCATTTTCTACTTCTGCACTTGCCAGTCGCTTGGACTCAATATTTATCAAGTTTCACAACTTCTTCAGAGTATGACCTCTGTATTCCATTTTTCTCACATTCCCCCACCTTCCTCTGCCATGTCTTTATTTTATATCTTGTTGACCAAGTGGAGCCTTCTCCTTTTTTCATGCTTTCTTTTACACCCATTTTCCATTTCTATTTTCCCTTTGCTATCTTTTCCTGTGGGAACCCTCTCAATATATTCGACTTGCTTGCCTGTCCTTTCTGTAAACAGCTCCTTTTCAGTTCTGAAGAAGTCATAATAGACTTAATACTAACTCTGTCTCTTCACTAATGCTGCCAGACCTGCAGAGATTCTCCAGAATTCTGTTTTTGTTTTATGCTTCCAGCATTGCCAATATTTTGCTCATATGTCAAGGATAAGCTCAGTTTTAGAATGTCAGGGTGAAATAGCTGAAGGTTTTCCGAATTACATTAGGACAGAGGGTGTGGGTTGGGGGTTTGTATATTATGAAGGTCAGAGTGTAACTAGCATTAAGAACACATCAGTTTTATATGGTAAATGGGGTACAGGCTATAGAGAGATTTGGAAGTAAGGACTACTTTAAATGTGATACGTGCGAGTGGGTGGGTGACTGTAAGTCACTGGGCAAATACTAATTAATATGGGGCATGATTGAGCTGTTAAGTTTGAACAGTTGGATATTGTGGAGATCCACAAGATGGTATATAAGATGTTGAAGCAGTTGTTTAAAATTTACAGCATTTTCTTTTTAAGAAGTTGCCTATGTATGTCTAATAGGAGTGTCGCTGAAGAATTATCTAAAAGAAATCTTTGAATAATACCCAGAGATGTGCAAACAGAGGAACAGGAACCTTTTGAGATATATCCATGTCACTGGGACAAGAAAAACATGTCATAGAATCAGAGAGATGCACAGCATGGCAACAGACCTTTCGGTCAAACTCGTCCATGCTGACCAGATATCCCAAACCAATCTAGTCCCAGCTGCCAGCACCCGGCCCATAACCCTCCAAACCCTTCCTATTCATATACCCATCCAGATGCCTTTTAAATGTTGTAATTGTAACAGCCTCCACAACTTCCTCTGGCAACTCATTACATACACGCACCTCCCTCTGCATGAAAAAGTTGACGCTTAGGTCCCTTTATATCTTTCCCCTCCCACCCTAAACCTATGCCCTCTAGTTCTGGACTCCCCTACCCCAGGGAAGAGATTTTATCTATTTACCCTCTCTATGCCCCTCATAATTTTATAGGCCTCCCCTCAGCCTCCAACGCTCCAGGGAAAACAGCCCCAGCCTATTCAACTTCTCCCTATAGCTCAAATCCTCCAAACATGGCAACATCCTTATGAATATTTTATGACCCTTTCAGGTTTCACAACAGAATCGCATGCAATATTCCAACAGTGGCCTAACCAATGTCCTGTACAGCCGCAACATGACCTCCCAACTCAATACTCTGACCAATAAAGGAAAGCATACCAAACGCCCTAAACCCATGCTCTCTAGTTCTGGTCTCCCCACCACAGGGAAGAGACTTTGTCTATCTAAGATACTTCTTTGTTGGACTAACATGGGCCCCTTCCGGACATATTTGTATTATCAATAGTCACAGACGAGGTGCCGGAAGACAGGAAGTTGGCTAATGTGGTGCCGCTGTTTAAGAAGGGTGGTAAAGACAAGGCACAGAACTATAGACCAATGAGCCTGACCTCGGTGGTGGGCAAGTTATTGGAGGGAATCCTGAGGGACAGGATGTACATGTATTTGGAAAGGCAAGGACTGATTCGGGATAGTCAACATGGCTTTGTACGTGGGAAATCATATCTCACAAACTTGGTTGAGGTCTTTGAAGAAGTGACAAAGAAGATTGTTGAGGGCATAACATAGATCACATCTACTATGGACTTCAGTAAGGTGTTTGACAAGGTTCCCCAGGGGAGACTGATTAGCAAGGTTAGATCTCATGGAATACAGGGAGAACTAGCCATTTGGATACAGAACTGGCTCAAAGGCAGAAGACAGAGGGTGGTCATGGAGGGTTGTTTTTCAGACTGGAGGCCTGTGACCAGTGGAGTGCCACAAGGATCAGTGTTGGGCCCTCTACCTTTTGTCATTTACATAAATGATTTTGATGCGAGCATAAGACTTGCAGTTAGTAAGTTTGCAGATGACACCAAAATTGGAGGTGTAGTGGACAGCGAAGAGGGTTGCCTCAGATTACAACAGGATCTGGACCAGATGGGCCAATGGGCTGAGAAGTGGCAGATGGAGTTTAATTCAGATAAATGCGAGGTGCTGCATTTTGGGAAAGCAAATCTTAGCAGGACTTATACACTTAATGGTTAGGTCCTAGAGAGTGTTGCTGAACAAAGAGACCTTGGAGTGCAGGTTCATAGCTCCTTGGAAGTGGAATCGCAGGTAGATAGGAGAGTGAAGAAGGCATTATGTATGCTTTCCTTTATTGGTCAGAGTATTGAGTATAGGAGTTGGAAGGTCATGTTGCGGCTGTACAGGATATTGGTCAGGCTACTGTTGGAATATTGCGTGCAATTCTGGTCTTTTTCCTATCGGAAAGATGTTGTGAAACTTGAAAGGCTTCAGAAAAGATTTACAAGGATGTTGCCAGGGTTGGAGGATCTGAGCTACAGGAAGTGGCTGAACAGGCTGGGGCTGTTTTCCCTGGAGCATCAGAGGCTGAGGGGTGACCTTATAGAGGGTTATAAAATTATGAGGGGCATGGATAGGATAAATAGACCATGTCTTTTCCCTGGGATCGGGGAGTCCAGAACTAGAGGGCATAAGTTTAGGGTGAGAGGGGGAAGATATAAAAGAGATCTAAGGGACAACTTTTTCACGCAGAGGGTGGTATGTGTATGGAATGAGCTGCCAGAAGAAGTGGTGGAGACTGGTACAGTTGCAACATTTAAGAGGCATTTGGAGGGTCTATGAATAGGAAGGGTTTGGAGGGATATGGGCCAGATGCTGTTAGGTGGGACTGGATTGGGTTGAGATGTCTGGTCAGCATGGACGGGTTGGACCGAAGGGTCTGTTTCCATGCTGTACATCTCTATGACTCTAAGGGCAACATCTTCATGCAGACAAGGTCTTTCTTGAAATTCATTTAAAAAACATGATTTTGCAGTGAATCTGATAAGAACACCACATCCTCTTTGATCTGTCTATGATATTTGGCAGTCATAGAGGTGTACAGCATGGAAATAGACCCTTGGATCCATGCTGACCTGATGTCCAACCCAATCTAGTCCCATTTGCCAGCCCTTGCCCATATCCCTCTTTAACCTTTCATATTCATATGCCCATCCAGATGACTTTTAAATGCTGTAATTGTATCAGCCTCCTCTGGCAGCTCAATCCATGCATGTATCACAGTGTTCCCTTTTATATCTTTCCCTTCTCACCCTGAACCCCTGCCCTCTCTAGTTCTGGACTCCCCCACCCGAGGCCCTTTTATATAAACCTCTATAAGGTCACCCCTCAGCCTCCGACACGCCAGGGGAAACAGCCTCTCCCTGTGGCTCAAATCCGCCAACCCTGGCAACAGTCTTTACTATTCGTCCATAGGTAAAAGATGTTTTGAGCACATGACCCTTCAACATCCTTCAAGCTCACGACTCAATCATTGCCACAACTCTTTCCATGCTGGCTTTCGTGCTGAAATATCCTTAGCTCTTTCCCTTTGTTCCATCTGCCATCTGAACATAAAATCTCTCCTAGCTACCATCCCCAACTTCAGATATCCCTTTATCTTTTCCCATTCTCTTCAATCATAGAAATGTCTTCTGTGCACACTTGAGCAATTCTTAGCCCCTTTCCCTCACTATCTTCAATCAATCCACCTCTTGCAACCACCAACACTTCTCTGTACTTCCAATACAACTTTGTGTTTAGATGCCCAACTTTCTTGCTTTTGGTGTTTTGCCCATAATATTCCTACATCAAATTTATCAGTTCACTTTCTTGCCTTTTAATATCATTTTTATCGTAGCTGCTTTATTGATGCCAGCACAGTGAGGCCACTGACCTATTTCTGGGATTTACATTTGGGACTCTTTTGATGTAGTGGTAGTGTCCATACCTCTGGATCAGAAGGCATAGGTTCAAATCCCACCTACTCCAGACTTGTATCAAAACATGTCTGAACAAGTTGATCAAAAAATATTCCAGCAGCTTTTGTGATGGTACCAATTTATGAACGTTCACCTGATCTTTTTGCTCTTCAATTTTTGTAACATAATATACCTCTGAAAACCTGTTTCTTCAAAACACTTTTAATTTTATGTGAGAATCTTCAATTTATTAACTTAAATGTATTGTTGCCAATGGCAACCCAGTATGATAGGGGTCATGTTGTTTATTACCAAAATGTCTTACGTGCGTAATATTGGAGATGCAATGTTTGTTTTTTTGGAACAATGGAAAGACTGGCTACAGCCCTTTGGCAGATTTGCTAACATGTTCAGAAACAGGTCATAGAACAAGTGCAAATTGTCTTCGTTGTAGATGCTTTCTAGTTCCTTTTTATATGGAGGGAAGATTAAGCCCAAAAACCGAAATCTGGGAAATCTAACAACAGTATGAAGAGCAATTCCATCCCATTTCTTGGCTGTCATGTGAGTTGCCAGATAGGCAGGAACTAGTTTTACTTGCTGTTTGGCATTTATAGCACAGATGCATCCCTTCCTTTCTGCATTGCTGTCCAATCTAGATTTTTAACATATTTGCTTGTGGCACGCAAGTAGGACTGACAGGGAGTGGTGAGCCTTTGCGTTGTCCACATTCTTTCTGCTAGTGTTGGGAAATTTCAGAATATTAACTGTGACTGTCAAATGATTACATATCTATTGTCAGAATTGTGTGTATCCTACACATTTATGGTACATCACTTAGAACATCAATGCAAGCAGTAGGGAGGGATTGGTATCTGCTTTGGACCCTTGTATGTTTTCAAAAATGTGTTGCTGGAAAAGCGCAGTAGGTCAGGTAGCATCCAAGGAGCAGGAGAATCGACGTTTTGGGCATAAGCTCCTTGGATGCTGCCTGACCTGCTGCGCTTTTCCAGCAACACATTTTTTGAGCTCTGATTCTCCAGCATCTGCAGTCCTCACTTTCTCCCTTGTATGTTTTACCTAGAAGTGAAAAACCAAGTAACTGAACTGTTTAAGTTTAGCTTTTAGCCTCCAAATTGAGCTGAACAGCTCTACCAAGCAAATCAAGAAGACAATTTTAAAAATCACACAACAGCAGGTTATAGTCCAACAGGTTTAATTGGAGGTGGTTGTGTAACAAAATCATAAGTTACAGAATTTAAAGCAACAGGATTTCAGTGTCATGGAATGTAATATTAAACCAATTTTAGCTTCAATCTTTCATCTTTAGATTGATTGTATTAGTTTTGGTTCCTTCGTATGTAAATCTCAGAATTTTTTTAAAGTGACATTCTTAAGGTCGCTTTTAACAAAAGCTGCCATCTCAGCTCAGTTAATACATTGAAGGTTAAAGTCAGTCTGTGTCCCAATGTTAGATCAGACTAATTCTATTTCTAAACTGAGACTTATGGACTCTTACATGGATTTATGCAGTTTTTGAACAGAATAAAATATAATTCTGCAAGTGCAAATTCACCCCACAAACGTGTGTGTGTGTGTGCAGGGGAGACAAAGTGAGTATGTGTAGGTGAGTGTGCATATGTGTGTGAGTATAATGGGGTACAAGACTGTGAGAGGGTGTGTATGTGTGGGGTAACTGTGTGAGTTTGAGAGAGCTTGTGTATGAGGACAAGTCCCTCTTTCGCACGAGACCCCTCTCTCACATGTCCACACATGCATCCTCTCACAGGCTTCTACCCCATTAAAATCACACACATACAGGCACACACTCTCACACACCTCCCCTCTTTTCCCCCCCCCCACACATGCGCGCGCGCGCGCGCACACACACACACGTGCACACACTCACTCTGTCCTTCCTACACACAAGTTGCAGAAATGCAGTTTTTGTGCAAATTAAAATGTATATATCCATGTAAGATTCCACTTTAGAAATGGAATCAGTGTGACCTAACATTGGGGATACACTTTAACCTAAGACCTTCAGTGCATTATCTGAGCTGAGGTGGCAGCTATTATTAAAAGTTATCTTGTGACTGTTACTTTAAAGAAATTCTGCGATTTACATATGAAGGCACCAAAACTAATATGGTTATTCTAAAAGATGAAAGACTGAAGTTAAACTTGTTTGTTAAATATTACGTTCCATGACACTATAATCCTGTTGCTATAAATTTTATATCTTTATGATTTTGCTCCACAACCATCTAATGAAGAAGCAGCACTTCAAAAGCTAGTGCCTCCAAATAAACCTGTTGAACTCTAACTTGGTGTTGTGATTTATATTTTTAACTTGTCCACCACACTCCAACACCGGCTCCTCCACATCATGACTTTTTGTGAGCGTACTTATCTGGAGCAGAATTTCTCTCCTGTTTCAGTAAATGGTGATTGTCACTTGGAAAGAAATCTTTTTAGTGCGTGCCTGAGCAAACCGAGGTGTGTTTCATTTTCTAACATATACTGAGCATGTTCCATAGTACTTGGCGTATTAATTATAAATCAGTTAAATAGGCAAAAGAGATTGCAAGGTTCTGAAAATAGAACAATGTTAGGTCTACCAAATTTGATGAATCTGCTTGGGCTTTTCTTGAGAAACGTGTGTTGTTTTTTTCAAGTAATACCTTTGACTCAATTTACAATTCGGAGTTTAATCTAACCAACATTGTCAATATTTAGAAGTTGAGTGTGAAAGTTGGAATGCATTCAAAGATTTTCCAGCTATGTTGTAAATGACCTTAGGTAGTCTCTTGGCCTCAAGGATGACTTGCTGTAGCTCAGTCATGCAATTGGTGGGCCATGTGTGGGACAAGATCAGGTAGATGACTTCTTTTTGAAGTTTTCGCACTCTTTGCAATGTCTGATTTTGCTTCTGTGCCTTTTGGTGCCTCCCTCAATGAACCCTTCATTTTTTTTTGGTCACAAGCCAAGGACTCCTGTGAGTTGACAGGAATGTTTGACCTCATCAGGAATGCTTTGAAGTCATTCCTAAAACATTTTGCATTCTTTTTCCTGGAGTTTCCTTTCACAATCAGGTCCTGACGCATCTGTTGAACTGAAGTCTGAAGTCAAACACATAAGTGTCATGACAAAAACCGAAGGAATGCTCACAGTGGAAATCAGAAACAAAACCAGAAATTGTTGAAAAAGCCCAGCGAGTCTGGACAGCATCTGTGGAGGGAAGTCAGAGTTAATGTTTCCGGTCTGGTGACACACTCTTTCCTCAGAACTGTTCTGCTGATATAAATGACATGTCCTATCCAGTAATGTTCACTGTGGAGAATACAAGTACAGTGACTTCATGAGATTGATATCCCTTTGATCTGACTATTGGTACATTGACAAAGCTATTGAAGAAGGAGAAAGTGAGGTCTGCAGATGCTGGAGATCAGAGCTGAAAATGTGTTGCTGGAAAAGCGCAGCAGGTCAGGCAGCATCCAAGGAACAGGAAATTTGACGTTTCGGGCATAAGCCCTTCATCAGGAATGGCCCTGATGAAGGGCTTATGTCCGAAACGTCGAATTTCCTGTTCCTTGGATGCTGCCTGACCTGCTGCGCTTTCCCAGCAACACATTTTCAAAGCTATTGAAGAATTCAACCACTTTGATAAAGACGTATCTACCTTTTCTGGTGTAGATCTTGAAAGAGTCTCACTGCTCTGTCAAGGTGATCATACAGACTCACTAATGGACACTCTCTCTAATGACCAATTTTCTTTTATATTGCCAACTTGTCAGCCTTTGTTTACGCTACTTGTCTAATCTTTTGCTTTTCCTCTGTGTTATCTGTTGTGCACTAGATTTCCTGGTACAAATCAATCTGGATTTCACAAGGGTGAAATTTTTGTTTAAAACTAATTTAGCTTAATTTTTCCAACCCATCTGGGGAACACTTTGTTTTATCGTATGCAGCCCGACACTCCCTGTTAACATGTTTCTAACTACAGTGTATGGTTTTATCTGCTAATTGCTCTTTCCAATTTTTTTTAGCTAATTCCCTTGTTTAAAAAATGAAAACCACTGGTGTTTCCTTTAATGATCAAGCTTTGGGGCCTGCAATTTTCCTATTCCCGTTTGCTGTTCTTTTTGAACTTGAGTCTCCAGTCTGTTGAAATAAACCTAACCTCCAATAGCCTGTTTGCAGGAAGGTGAGCCATTAACATGCAAATGTCCCCACCACTCAGAAACTGCCTCACTGGTTTGTTCTAATGTGGTATTCTAATTAGGTGTTTATTTATAATCAAAATATTCAGAACATCAGTGAGCTAGAGGCATATCTGACTGGTTATGATAATGATCTAACATCAATTGTGACGTAGGACAGGACTGAGTTGTACATTCTTTCTGTAAAATATTTAGGAAGGATGATTGTGAGCACTAATGCAAAATCAGCTTCTCTGACAAATTATGAAAATCTGCATGAATTACTAGAATTTACCAAATAAAATTTGCTTGCTTTCAAAAGCAACATGTAAAAAATGACAGAGCTGAGGTCAATTGACTGAAAACTGTTTCTTTCAGTTAATAAAGACATCATAAACATAATCTGTCTCTCTGCATCTTGGTGCTTGACAGCTTGAGCCTACACTTTGAAGTATGGTCATTCTTATCAATATAAGAAACAATATAAACAATTTGCATGCAGCAAATCTCACAAGCAGCAGTGAGACCATGAATGGGTAATTTTTTTTCATTTAGTTTTCATGCTGGAGAATAAATATTCGTGAAAACATTGGACACAGTTTTCCTGCTGCTCTTGTAAGGTCAATGGAATCTATTATGCCCAAGTGTGAGAGAGTCTTGCTTTGTCGACATCTCTGAAAAATGACACCTCCTGCAATGTAGTGCAACGTGGGATTGCCACACTGAAGTATCTACAGCAGGAACTGATACTCCAACTTGCTCATTCTGAAGATTACTCCCATCAGCTCACAGCTGAAATACTATAGAGAGCTCACAGAAACAAATTGGGAAAAGTTGGCAGATAAAACTGACCACAAGTAGTTGATGTGCAAAAAGGAAAGATTTTAGGAGCAATCTTGGATAGAACAAAATGCAGAGTTGCTTAGATGAATTCTTAAATTTCAATTAAATAGAGCATTTTTTAAAAAACGTTATACCTGAAATGAAGATTCAATAACACCAGGAAATAAAGCACACAACAGAGCTATGCATGTAATTAGGAATCTAAGAATGAGTGAAGAAAGACACTGGTGATATCATGGCCAAGTGTAAAACATACCAGGCACCAAAAGAACAACAAACAAAAGAGTGGATTTGATTGGAGGTTTATTTAGACCTTGTAAATGATGGAGCTATGGAAACACTCAGTAATTTGTTTAGTCATCTTGGTTGTGGCAATGAAAGAGAAGGCCAAACAATTGAGTAAGACACTGATAAATAAGGAAGTTGTCTTGAAAGCAAACTGTGAACTTTCAATGTTAAAACGTAGTACTCCTTTGACTCCCTCAGAAATCTATTGTGAGGAGATGAGGGAGACTTGCATATAAAAATAACTTTTGAAGTTCCTTGGAATGTCAAGGTTAGAACATAGAAAAGTACAGCAAAGAACAGGCCCTTTGGCTGACAGTGTTGTGCCGAGGAGCTTGGAGAGTTTTGGCATCTACGTTGAGAAAGAGCTAAAGCTCATTATTATAGATGTGTCAGACCAAGATCCAACTAAATACTTTGTAAAAAAGCTAACATGGATAACATTAATAACTTAGATGTTTGTGTATTGATTTAAGAAAAGCCAGCAACTGTGAGTAGAAGGTAGATTATACCACAACATTAATGTCATCTATTGAGGAAATGTGAATGGATCAACAGTAGAAATGCCAAAGATAAGTACTTAATGAACATGAAATCCTCAAATGAGCAACACAACAGTTTGAACTTTAAGTGAGCCTTTTCTTAAAAAAAACTTAACTTCACTTTTTCACAGGGTATGTATGCCGGTCAAATTGTGTTCAGCCTGTCTCATGTTTACTTGATGTAAAACTCATTTGCAGGTTGTTTTTACGATTTGTATTGAAAACCTTTTTCGTGGCTGGGTCAGCTTTATCCTCTGTTTTTTATTTTGTAATTTAGCTTGTAGTGTGAGCGGACTTATTTTCTGAATGACCGGCAGAGCTACTGAGTGGGATCAGAATCCAGATCCTTAAAATTGCTGCTAGTGAAAATTCGTTGAAACTACTTTTGATCTTGCCTTGCATCTTGCTAAGATCAGAGCTGTAAATGGTAGGTTCTTTGATTAAGAAATTGGAAATTTTTGGACTCTGTGTGTGTATGAAGCAAACGATTTCTCTGTATAGGATGGCCAAACTATAAGTAAATTATTTCTCCCACCTTTACAGAATCCACAGTACTGTGTCAGCACAATATATCATTGTTGATAATACTAAACTGATTTTAGGTTTGATTTGGCCTTGGTTTTAATGTTGAAACCTTCAAGCATTCAAGTCAAGGAAACCACCAAAACTCTGGTGTGGGAGACTCCGTGTCTCGTTTTGGGTGTGAATACACAGCTGTTAAATGAAACATGCAGTCCGCCTCAATTTTAAAAAGTAAACATGTAGTTAGATTAATCTTGGTAGCATTCTCTTGCCTGGGTTAAAAATCTATGGCTGTGAGCCTCCGACCAGGTTTTGATGGTGAGCCATCCAAAGATTTTGATACAATTCTAAATGAGTGCCACATTATTGGAGGTTCCACCTTTTCAGAAGAAGTACTAAACTAAGGCCCTGACTCTGCTTTCAGAACTTGAGTTCTTTTGCATTTTGTTTTTTGTTTGATAACGAGCAGACCATTTCCAGTGCCCCGGTACTATACAAAAGCAATTCAATGAAGGTGATAGTAGGTGAGTTGTGATATTTACTCTCTTCAAACTCTGCAAGTTTTAAAACTACTTACACTGCAGTAGCCATTACAAACCTATTGTGGCAGCCAATCATGGCTTCTGCAAATATATTCCGCGGTTATGGTCTAAATTTGCACTCTCAGTAACAACTCCATACTTGCCACTGGTTCATATTTTGTTCTGTGCTGTATGCTATTTTCTGACCATTCCTTTTCAAAATGGTAAGAACACATTTAGTTAAAGATACTTTATCAAGCAATATATGTTTAGCAGGCATGGCCTTTTGCTTATTGTGCCTTATCAAACATTTGTTCGTAGGTAAATTTAATTTCAAACCAGGCCTCCCCTCCTTCCTCAAATATAGGTACAAAAGTGGTGTTTAAATGACAGAAAATTATTAAATCTATCACAAACTGAACAAGCAGTGCAAGTTTGGGCAGGACATCTGGTCTGCCATTGTTCAGTATTCTTCCCTCTAAAACCTTCGCTAACTTCCACCACTAGGTATCCAAGATGGAAAGTTTATTTTCATGTTCCATCTCTTGGATCTCACAGCTGAAACAAGGTTTGGACACACTTTGCATTTATGTGGATTTGCGTGTTGCCAACTGGGTTAATAAAGTTGATACATGGGTGAGTTGGACTGGGCTCATCCCTTTGCTGATAAGATAAGAATATTACCAAAAAAAAAACCACTTGAATATAGCGTGGCTCTAAATACCTTTCTTGTATTGTAACTCTTGTTGCAGGAAAGTTTTAAAGTTCTACTTCCCCTTTTTGATCAGAACTCACATGACACTAGGTTATAGTCCAACAGGTTTATTTGAAATCCCAAGCTTTCGGAGCACTGCTCCTTCATCAGGTGATGTCCTTTGTGGGTTAGGCTGTGCTGCAGTAAATTAATGGATGAAAAGTCAGTGATTTAGGACACTTATGTTTAATGGCAGTTTACTGAACAGTACATGATGCCACAAAGTCACCTCGCCAAACATTTGCCCTAAGTGTGTACCAGCAATCTGTATATATCATGGATACATTTTGTTCTCTGCATTGTTCAGATGTTAATTCAACCAAAACCAACACATTAAGTTATAAAGACAAGGCACTTAAAATCTTGTACAGCTAATATATCTGGCTACAGTTTTACCAACATACTTGGGACATAAACCAAATTAGTCTCGAAGGATGACATTTTGAACTTTGAAGAGAAGGAGAAGGTCATTAGTTCTCTGATGAGTTGATGCTAATTTTGACTAAGAATTGTTTTCTTTCTTCCTCTCTTTGAAAATGTCATTGCATAGAATTCACTGTTTGATAACGTAGATGGATGGGATTGTTGTCTGTTGTCTGTTGTTAGGATAATGTCTACTCTTTTATGAAAATAAATACAGGAAGACAGAACCTGACTCTTACTCATGCCACAACCTGAGTAAACATAAATCTGACCTGAAGTAAACTAAAAGACTTGGGAAGATTAAAGATGAGTTGAAAACTAGGTTGACAGTTTTAATTTTGAGGTATCATTTAACCATTAGTTCACTCAGTGAGTGGTGACAGGACTTGGTGCAAATTAAGTGGAGTTTTGGATGACCACTTGTTTATTAATGACAACGATTTTTCTCAGAATACCACGTCTGAATTCTTCCAATCAGATTTCCAAATTGTGTAACATTACTCTTCTATGTTTTGCAGTTTTAAGGCCCTCTCTTTTGCAATTTCCTGCCTATGCCTTTTTCCACCTCTCGCTGCCTTGTTTATTCAAATCTTTCCTCCTAGGGCCATCAGTTAGTGCTCAGGTGAAGTATCTTGGGATGTTTTACAAAGTTACGATCATCATATGAATGCATATTTTTATTACGTTAAGACAATCCTTCATTTAAAAAAAGTTCATACGGTGCTCTATGCCCCATTTAAATACATGATGCTGAACATCTTTTAATTGATAATGCATGATATGTATGGATAATGAAACAAGGTAAGGTGAGGGTTTATTTGGGATCAGTTTTTCACATAGCTTTTTAAGTGAAAGATAGTGATGCTGCTTATATAATTGTGTTTTTACATTGTAGCTGCTGACCAGAGATCATATCTGTTCTAGCCGCAAGTTGCCTTATATGTACTGGTTTCCTCCATTATGAATTTTTATGCTCAGGAAAGAGCTTTGCGTATAAGTTTACAAAAGCAAATGAAGTTCTCTCCTTGCAGTTATGTTTTCAGATCACAGGCAGGAACAGTGCTCATTCTTTCAAATCAATTTTGGGGTCATTACATCAGGGAGAAAATGTGTGGCAATGGATATTTTCTTGAGCCTTCAGACTGCTGAAGTTGAGAGCACGTTTTTCGTTTTCAGTTGAGGAACCTAAATTTGTTAGCTGACGGTCGACATTTTATTGGCTTCACAGTTGCCTTAAGGTTGGACATAGTCATCTTGGTAGCTTCATTCCAAGTACCTGACTTTACCTTCCTACAGTTGGTCAGTCAGCACAGTCATCCTTATGGTGCATCAGCAAGAGAAATGAGACTTTGTTCGTTGATTTGATTCTTCATTTGGACAGCTAACTTTTACCACCATGCTAAAATAACTTGTCAATCCAGTCTCAAGTAAATTAAAAGAAGCCCTGAATGCATGTATAATGCATCTCTTTCTCATGGCATGTGGTTATTGACAAGGACAGCATCTTTTGCATATTTGTACCACTTTGCTTGAAAAGCCGGTGGTGATGGTGAGCCATCTTCTTGAGCCACTTTCTGGTGTAGGTTCATCCAAAGGGCTAATCTGAGCAGAGCCTCAGAATTATGATGCTGGAATTGTGATCTAATTCTAAATCCGAATCATGAGTGACAGGGAAGGAAGGAACGGTCTACTATTTCCTTGTCCCATGAACCTGCTTCCCTTGTCCTCAGGTGGTAGAGTTCATGTATATTGAAGGAGACTTGGTGCATTTTTTTTAAAGTTGTAAATGCTGCTGCTACAGTAGTGTGGATGGTGGAGAGAATTAATGCTTAAAGTAGTCTTTTTGAGTGCTGATCAGACAGTTTGGTGCTAGATAGTGTCAAGCTTCTTATGTTGGTGGATCTTCATTGTTTGGAACATTCTCCATTTCCCACTCGTGATGTGTGCCTTGTGGATGTTGGACAGGCTTTGGAGAGTTGGGAGGGGCGTTGATCATTGTAGAACTCCCTTGTTGTTGGCTTGCTCTTGTTGACACAAGATTGATGTGGCAACTCCATTTTCCAGATAGTGGCGAGCCAAGTGTACTTTTGAAAATTTTGTAATGGTATTTGTATATAGTACCAGTAGGAGTTAACTGACTTCACATGATCAGCTCCACTGATGAAAATCTAAAGCATTGGTTACTTCTTCCTAGAAACACAGCATTCAAGTATTAGACCATTGGTCATGTCTTGGTGGTGTAGCAGCAGTAATGTGCACATAGTCTTAGGTTGAACCTGATGTCACACAGGGGATAATCATCTATCTCTTGAGTATTAAGGAACATGTGACAAACCTATTAAGAGAAAGTGAGGACCGCAGATGCTGGGAATCAGAGTCAAAAGGTGTGGTGCTGGAAAAGCACAGCTGGTCAGGCAGCATCCAAGGAGCAAGATAGTCGACGTTTCAAGCATAAACTCAGTAGGAATGTTGTTTTGTTGGGGGGGGGAGGAGGAGGTGTGTGGAGGTGGCCAATGAGGTTGAGAGATAAACGGGAGGGGATCGAGCTGGTGGAAAAGTAGCTAGAAATGTGATGGTACGTGAAGGTGGGGCGGGGTGGGAGTGATGGGTCAGAGTGGAGGGTGGAGTGGATCAGTGGGAAGGAAGATAAACAGATAACACCACTGTCTTGAACAGTCCTGAGTTGGAAGGTTGGATATGGGATAAGGTGGGGGGGGGGGGGGGGGGGGGGGGAAGATGAGGAAACTGGTGAAATTGATATTGATCCTGTGTGGTTGGAGCATGCCAAAGCGGAAGGTGAGGCCTTCTTCCTCCAGGCGTCTGGTGGCTAGGATTTGGCAGCGCAGGATTTGAATGACTTTGACTTTGGCAGAATGGAAAGGGGATTTGAAGTGTTCGGCTACAGGACAGTGGGGTTGGTTTTGGTTTGGTGTCCCAGAGATGTTCTCTATAAAGTTCTGCAAAGCTTCTCCCAATGTAGAGGAGATCATATTGCGAGCAACGGATATGGTAGATGAGGTTTTTGGATGTGCAGGGAACTCGCTGCTGGATGTGGAAGGATCCTTAGGGACCTTGGATGGAGGTGCAGGTTTTGCAATTCCTGCGATGGCAGGAGAAGGTGCCGGGAGTGGAAGGTGGGGGCGTGGACCTAACGAGGGAGTTATGGAGGGAGTGGTCTCTGTGGAATGCAGATTGGAGTAGGGACGGAAGTATATCTCTGGTGGGGTCTGTTTGTAGGTGGTGGAAATGGCAGAGGATGATGCATTGTATCCAGAGATTGGTGGGGTTCACGGGCAGAGGTGTGGCAAATGGAGGAGATTCACTGGAGGACATTGTTGACCCTGTGGGATGGGAAATTGTGTCACTTGAAGTAGGAGGCCATCTGGGATGTTCTGGAATGGAATTGGTCCTCTTCGAAGCAGATGCGGTGGAGGTGGATGAGTTGGGAATAAGGGATAGCATTTTTACAGGTGGAGGGGTGGGAGGAGGTGGAGTTGGTGCGTTTGAAGTAGATGTCAGTGTTGAGTCAGTTACTGGAGATGGAGAGGTCCAGGAAGGGAGGTCTTGAGGTCTTGAGGTCAGGGCAGAAAGTGTTCATGAAGTTGATGAACTGTTGAACCTGTGACACCGATACTTTCTCGATGTAGCAGAAGAAAAGGTGGGGAATGGTGCCTGGTAGCTATGGAAAATGGACTGCCTCACATACCTGATGAAGAGGCAGGCATAGCTGGGCCCTATGTGGGTGACCATGGCTACTCCTTTGCTCTGAAAGATGTGGGAGGATTCGAAAGAGAAATAGTTGACGGTGAGGACCAGTTCAGCAAATCGAATGAGTGTCTCTGTCTCTGTTGAAGGGTAGTGGTTGGGTCGGCGGGAGAGAAAGAAACAGAGGTCTTGGAGGGCGTTCTCTTGGTGGTTGGGCATGTACAAGGAATGGATTTTCATGGTGAAAATGAGGCATTGGGGGCTGGGGAAACAAATGGAGGGCATGGATGGTGTTCCAAATGTATGTAGGGAGATCCTGGAGAAAAAGGGACAGGAGGGTGTCAAGGTATGTGGAGATAAGTTTGGTGGGGCGGGAGCAGATGGGTCGATCGGGGCAGTTACGTTTGTGAACTTGGTGTAAGAGGTAGAGCCTGGCGGTGCGGGGTTCTGGGACAATGAAGTTGGAGGCTGTGAATGGGGGATCCTCAGAGTTGATGAGGTTGTGGATGGTCTGGGAGATGATGGAGGTGAGATCGTGGTCAAGGGGGCAGTAAGAGGAGGTGTCCACAAATTGGCACCTGGCTTCAGCAGTTTAGAGGTTGTGCACCAAACTATCACTGCGCCTCCCTTGTCTGCTGGTTTGATAGTGAGGTTGGAGTGGGAGTGGAAGGCTGTGCATTGTAAGGGTGAGAGGTTGGAGTGGGTGAGAGTGGTGAACAGGTTGAGGCAGTTGATGTTACAGTAGCAGATGGGGATGACCAAATCAATCCCATTACCCTATGGCTGACCACTTCAACTCCCCCTCCCCTCCACCAAGGACATGCAAGTCCTGGGCTGTCTTCACTGTGAAGTCCTAGCCACCCGACGTTTGGAGGAAGAACATCTTTTCTTCTGCCTTGGGACCCTCCAACTACACAGGATCAATGACTTCACCATTTTCCTCCGTTCCCCTCCATCCACCTTTTTTTTTATCCCAGATCCAACCCTCCAACTTGGCAATCTCTTGAACTGTCCATCTTCTTTCTTTCATCCACTCACACTCTCACTCACACTCACACTCACACTCTCTGCTCCATCCTCCACTCCCCTCCATCATTTACCTATCTACCTTCCAAGCTACTTCCCCTCCCCCACACCCCCAAGCCCCAGCCCCTCCGATTTATATCTCAGCCCTCTTGCCCCCCCCCCCCCCCATTCCTGATGAAGAGCTTATGCTCGAAATGTCGATTCTCCTGCTCCTCAGATGCTGCCTGACCAGCTATGCTTTTCCAGCTCCATACTTTTTGAAATGTAACAAATCTACATCTAATTCAAGATTGAGCCTATCTTCTGAAGCCTGTGTGTAGGCATATTTAATTAACATGGTTTGGTCTGTTATCAAATAAAGATTGAAGGCACTCAGTCTCACCAAGATACTCCGATGGTTTGGGTGGAGCAACGACAACATTCTAATCTGACCATAAGTATCAAACAGCAATAGTGAGATTGTTGGAGAATGTCATTGTTTATTAGTTAATGGTGCAAATGCTCAGGAGCTGAGAGCTTGTGAATGTTGTATACTCGTCAGTGAACATCCCCTATTTTTGGCCTGACTGAAGATATAATTCTGTGACATGACTGTTAACCTTCTAGGAAGTCTTCTACCAGAACAAATTGTGCAATTGTTTTTGAACCGTTGATTGTCACGGGTGTTTTATCTGAATAAATAGATATTGCTCGATAGCTTCAGAGAAACTTAATTAGTTTGCCTTTCCTAAAGAGAGTAGACTTCACTTGGCAATATTTCAATACCTAACAATAGACACACCATTCCCCTTCTGCCATGGGACATGAATAAACAAACAGTCAACCTGCAAAGAACTGACTGTCTTGGGTGTAAAATGTAATATAGCTGTACAACTTTGCTGTTAGGTCAATACCACATGTTGAGGAAGCACAAACTCCGTGCAGCTGATTTAACATCCTGTTCTGTTCTAATGAGCATCAAACATTGAATGTGTGGTTTTGCATCAGTCTCTCAATTGTGTGGATTTTTCTATTTGTTTAATATTGGGCTCGGCCATCATTTATGTTGGCAGAAGTGCAGATGCTGGTGAAGAGAGTCAAGATTAGTGTGGTGCTGAAAGAAAAAGCAGGGAAGGCAGCATCCGAGGAACAAGAAAATCGACGTTTCAGGCAAAAGCCTTTATCAGGAATTTATTAATCACTTATGTTGCCTCTCTTGTCAATCTGTTGGGCAGAAATAGATTGAGGACCCATTGACTTTTTTTTCCCTTTCCCTCCTACTTTGGAACAACTGGTTTTGACACTGAGTGACTCAGCACAATTGCAAGCCGTGCCACACTACCTCATTAAAATGACCCCCCTTCACTACCGGATGGTAAATATCAGTCGAACATTTGATTTTAGATTATTAGAAGAAAGTGTGATTTGCTTATACCTGATATCTTAGCAGGGGTCAGCAGATTTTTGCAGATAATTGCCTAAGGAATCTAGCCTAATTTTTACCCTTTGTGGCCCAGGATGCATTGTATTGCTCACCATAAAACTAGTTTGCATTGTGTGTTTTAGAACCTTGCTGATAATGTCAACCGATCAAGATGCCAGAACTACTTTTGTATTTGTAAATGTGATTCCTAGATCTTGTTCAAAAAAAGCCAACACAAGTTTAGATAGAACTTTACTATATTTAGTTATAAATTGTGCATTTACAGAGCTTCTATGCTTAACCAATTAGTTAAGGAACAATTAAATCTAGACCAATGTAATTGCTAGTGTTGACCTTTGCTCTCCTGTTACATTCTATTGGGATCATTCTGCATTTTTAATGAAGGATAATTTAAGACCTTTTGACAAAGATGGAGGTAAAGTGTGGGGTGAAATCTGAAGAATGCTTAGGGAATGATTTAAATATTAAACGATGGTTTCTTTGTTAAATCGTTGAATGGTTAACTGTCCACAGATACTCTGCTGAAAGACTTTTTTATAGTTTGATAATTGCAGTACTGTAAAACATTATACTGCAGTGTCAAGTGTAAAAGAAATACACACAGTTGGAGGGACATGTGTGCTACATTATCGCACACAGTGCAACAAAATATAGTGATTGCACAGGTAAAGGAACATTCGTTTTCTTAGCCATCATAATCCCTAAATCCTTCTGCTCAGGTTTGTCATCACAATTTCAATCTGGCACACCTTGAATCACCATCCCTCATTTTCATTTACTGCCACTCAGTGGGTGTCCATTCCAAGATGCAAAACACCTAAGCATCTTGCTATTAATGATAATTCAGTAGTGAAGGCTTGCTCATTCAGTGTAAATGTGATTTCTGATTTGTCATAATGTTGCTTGTGGATCAATTGTGTGTTTAAGGCCACCAGGAGGAAAAATGTTACTGGTATTTCAAAAGCAAGAACTTTTAAAGAGAATTTGTCCTATTTCTCTGTGGTGTCTTTGACATTACATGAAAGTGCCTTTTGTGTTTTGCGTAATTTAATTACTTTGTAAATTTACTGGGTTTTTTTTGACCTGACAAATATGCAAGCTGTTCTGTATCTGAAACATTTCTTGAACAACAATGAAATGAATAATCAGCAAAAGTCACTATAAGGACAATAAGTGGACTAGAAGATTCCTTTAGTCTTAACTTTATTTTGAAAAGATTCCAGCTGATAACTGCCTGAAATGTCTAATGTTTCCTCAACTTTCAACAATGTCTCATCATCCTTATCATTCTGTTACACACGTTCACCACTCCAAATGCAAAATTGTTCAATATAACATCAAAGTACCGTGGTAACTGAAATGGGAAATACTCAGCATAGCTGACAGCAGCTGTGAATAGAGAAATACTATTAACAGTTCAGACCTGTGGGATATTTTAACAGGTTCTAATGACAGCTCAGCAACCTGAAAAGTCGCTGATTGATCTGAGTATTTTCAATGCTTAGATTGGTCAAGGATTTCCTTCTATACTTTACGCAATATTGGAGTTCAAGAACTTCAGGCTTTCTCAAACGAATCTTTGGGATTCAGCTTATTTGCCATTAAAACTCTGTATCACATTCAAGTCTAACTTGAATCATTCATTTTTTTTTCCCCCAACTTACCTAAAAAGGCAAGTGGACTATATTGTTATCACGTTAATTTCCTTTTATGTACTGTTTGCAATGGATTAGTATCCTCCATCATTAAGGTTAGAGCTGAGGGTGTTCACTGCAAAATGCTGAAATATATTTGACTCCTCAGATACTGAAGCAGTAAATGCATGTCCAAATGCAGAGAGACATGGGCAGCATCAGGTTTGAGCTGAGAAGAGGCAAGTGAAATTCCATCACTAGTGATAAGCAATGACTATGTTCTACAAGACAGAATCAAACCATCACCACTTAACATTTAATGGCGTTCCAATCACTGAATTCCCCACCACATTGGGGTTAACATTGACAAACAGAACTGAACCATCAGATAAATGCAGTGGCTATAAGACCAGATGAGAGGCTAGGAATGCTGCAGTGAGTAATCCATTTCCCGACACTACAAATTCTGTCCTCTGTCCGTAAGGCACAAGTCAGAGTATGATTGCATACTTCCCATCCGCCTGGATGGGTTCAGCTTCAACAACACTAAAGAGCTTGACACTGTCCAGGACAAAGCAATCTAGGGGATTTGATACCACATCCATTCCCTCCACTACCGAATGTAAGCAACATTATGTACTATCGACACGATGCACTGCAGAAATTCACCAAGGTTCCTTAGACAGCACCTTCTAAAGCTATGCCCACTACCACCTGGAAGGACTAGGAAAGCAGATATCTGGGAATACCACCATATGAAAATTCCCTCCAAGCCACTCGCCATCCTGACTTGGAAATGTACTGTCACTGTGTCCATATCCTGGAACTGCCTCTCAAATAGCATGGGAAGTCTACCACCCCCAAATGGACTGCAGTCACACAAACAGACAGCTCACCACCTTTCGAAAGGCAGCTAGGGCCAAGCAATAAACTATATCCCAGCCAGCCCTGACCATCTCCTCTAATGAATGATTCTTATTTTTAAACTATTCTGGTTTATTGTTTTTAATACTTTGCCTTTTAAAGCATTATGACTGCATTACAACCAATAATACAATTCGTTAAAGAATCAGTTGAATGTGGAGCTGGTTAGAGTAGGAGTGACCCTCAAGAAAAGAATGAAGGAAACTTTATTCCCCACCCTCGTTCTAATGTACTCCCGGCTGTGCCCTGCCTAATTTGCATAAGGATAACACTGTAGCCTCAGTGGTGTGTGCTCTAGCTATGTTTGAAATAGTGCAAGCTGCCTTTTGTTATATTGCATCAGACCAGTTCTAGGGTCATAAAGATGTATGAAAATAACTGAATAAAAATTGGTGGCAGAATTTCTAGATGTTTCAGCCCTGGGCTCTGGAAATTTTTCTAAAGTCTCTTGAAATCTCAAATTGCCCGTTACGTCTGCATCAGGTCGCATCTCCAAAGATTTCTATCCCTTGTTGCCATAATTTTCTGACCACGCAAAATTAACAGTGTCATAAATCTCATAATGATTAACCACCCATGTCGGTTAACCTTTGCGCATAATAAAGTGTGGTTGTGTGTCTCGAAGGCGATGTTGTGTTTACGTAATGTTACGCTACAAAAGTACCGCCAAATTGACTCCTTTCCGTTTACCTGGTAAATGCTGCCGCGTGTACATAATTTGTTTTTACCAGCTTATGGCTGAGAGCTGTGTACACTTCATCTGTGATTTAGTGAAGCATGTTTAATGAGTGTACTAGAGTAGATTATTGGAATCTATCCACGCTATTGTCCTCCAAGCTTCACGCGGCAATTAGCAGATATTGTCGTCAATTCTTGGTAAGAATAGTTAATTGCAGCTGTGAAGTTATCAGGAGTATCCAGTTAGGCAAGCTGCTTATTTTTTTAATTAACATTTAAGATTCTAACCATGTGTTCAATCTGTGTTGGCTAGGTATCATCTTAATCTTTGGGTGACTTGGCGATTCCAACTTGGAAATCTTCCTGTACAAGAGAATTTAAAACTGCTGTTCAAATCAGCGTGAAATTTAAATATTGTGTCCCAAAATAGTTTGATAGTTACATCAGCTGTGGCACTTGCTTCTCTTGGTCTGAAGGTCCATGAGTTCAAATTTCACCTGACTTGGCTTGAGCTCAAGATTATATCACTGTTGGAAATGCTGACCTTCAAGGAGAGGAGCGGGTGAGTTGAAGAACCTCGGCCAGAAGCAGGCAGACTGGTAGTAGACCCGGATTGGATTCTAGATGTAAATGAGAACTAGATTTTTCTCACATACATCCTATGTAACTGTAAGAATAAAATAAAAGCACCGGTCCACATCCATTTAGTTAAGACATGTCTGGGAAGCTCAGGTCAGTTATTCCCAAATCTTGCACCAAGTGGAAAATCTGAGATACTCCTAGCAATCTGCATCCAGCTTGAACATCTGGAGCTTCAGGATTTTTAGGGACAGTGGAGGCACTAAGGTGGATTCACGAAGCTGAGAGGTTTGTGGAGTGCACGTGTCAGGCCATGGTCACCCTGCATCTTAATGAAGTATAGGCAGAGAGGGAATGGGTGACCGCTAGACAGCAGAAGGGATCCAGGCTGGTAGTGGGGGTAGATCCCTCACAAACTGCTGTTTGGTCTTGAACACAATGTGCCAGTTCAAAAAGCACAGTATGATTGCAAGTTTTTTTTCTGTTTTGGTTTTGACTTTGTGTTGAAAGCCTTAGTCACTGGAATGGCCAAATGATTTTCCTCTTCCAGCATTGTAAAGAGTGGCTTTTTCAGTAACATTTAGTGAAACAATTGAAAATTGTGTCACAAGCACAGAGTATGCAGATCCCAAGAGTGGTTTGTGAACTAGGAATGTGTATAAGTTCGTATAGTGAAGTGAAAAGTGATGAACTTGTTGCTTTCTACAATGTGAATGGTTAGTTCATGATACCAATATTGCTGAAAGTTAGTAGATTGGAAATTAGTTCAGTTAATAAGTAAAAGGTACAAAAATGTTTAGGGTAAATCAGGGTAAAAGCAGCGCATGGAGATGAAAATGAGACTAATGTGTACTACTGTTGTAGAGTTGTCAGAAGATTCCATTTCTGAACCGAAGGGGTGAAAGGTCAGAGTCTGATTTGATGGCTGTGTTAGCTTTTGTCATCAAATAGATGCTGGCTGTTCCTGCAGGTGGCCTAAGTGTTACAGGTTTGGTGGGGTGAGTAGAGCCTGTCTTGCTGCCATTGAACAACATTGTAAACTCTGGCTCTTGGGAGCTCAGTTCAACACAACAGTCCCCAGTTTGTTTGCTTTGGATAGCTCTGACTTCCTGCAGTTGCTGGTTCCAGATGTCTCCCATAATGTTTGTATTACCACACAAACTGGCCTCATTAATGTTGATAAGTTACTATTCCACAAGATGTTGTTGGTTTTCCTGGAAATCTTTGTGATGCTTCTGTCTCTTTGACCCAACTGAGGCTTTGCAGTTTCATGTTTTCTGAAAGTTTAATGGGTGATCTTGGAATTGTTGAAGTATTTCAATTAGCCTTTATAACTAACACTGACTCTAAAGATAATGCAGACTGACTGCCCACCCACCCTTGACTTTTGAATCCAGAAGCAAAGTGATGTGACTATAAATTGTGAAACTCTTTGTCCCTGATTGCTACTCTGATGAAGGACAAGTGATGAAGGAGCTGAGAGTCTGAAGACCTGCCCCAAATCCAGCTTTTCTCTTGCTTTAAGGGGGACAAGTTGGGGGTGATCCAGTTTGCTCACACATGGTTTCCAGAGCAGCTAGCCATTTAAGTGACCAGTGGCCTCCATTGGAATCCAATTTTGGAGTTCTTGGAGTCTATAATTTGATACTATTAGATTAAACTAGATTAATTTAGATTAGACCATTAATGGCAGGGTAATGCCTAGATTACCAGGACACCTCTTTGGAGAGCTGAGGTACCCCTTGTAGATATGGTTCCAGGACAACTTAATTATGGGTTCAGGGAGCTTTTGATGAGAGTCACTCTGGTGTTGTGACTGTTAAGTGGGGCAAAAACTGTGCTTTAGCACTTGGAAATCTTGAACTTGCCAAGACCTGCTAGCAAGTGTCTGAGTTTTTTAAAAAATAATGACTGCTTTTCTCACAGAATGTGGTCCCCAATAAATGACTGTGTGTGTAATTTATATTTCAACCCTTATTGGTAGTTTCTGCATATTCAATGGCATGGTAGGATAATGAGGCAAGAGTGGATAGAAATAAGTTGGCATATGGGTATGGACATCTCGGGAAGATAAGTCTGCATTATTTTGTATATGCTGATTTCAGAGTGAAGCAGCATTGAGAACTAAGTGCAATGATTCAAATTTCCCCTATTTTTGGAGAGTTAATTCACTCTTTTGGATCTAATTTTGGGGTACCTTTTGGAGGAAATAGGTGTCCTTTGGGATTATAAAAAGGCATTTTGGGTTGAAAGTGCATGAACTCACTGGGAATGACAAAGTTGTCAAGAAACTGTCAACTGAAAAAAAACTGAATGAAGAAATATTCGCATGTATTTGAAAACAACCATGCTGTGACTGATCTCCTAAAATACAATTTTCACAATGAGGTGCTGTTCATAAGCAGCTGCAACTGCTCATTGAATGGAAATGTTTGTTAACATAAGGGATGAAGCATGTAATATTTGTTCTTTTTAATCAAGGATGAGGTGAAGCAATTTCCATGGTTTGTGTCTTGCCCCCTCCATGAGCCTTCCACACCCCACACCACTCACCCAACCTGTCCAATAAAAATGAGATCATTGAAGTAAAATGCGTAATCAGTAGAATGGCTGCTATATTATCTGTCAGGATATTTGTAATTCAGGATCATGCCGAATAATGAGCATGGAGAGAGGAGGCAATTGGTGAAGATAAGAGTTGGCACTGAATTGGTATAAAGGGTAATCAGGGCAATGGGTCTGACTGGGAGGTTTGTGGGATATGAGAGGTTTTCAAATTGAGGGGCATGGATAGGATAAATAGACAAAATGGGGTCAGGGAGTCCAGAACTAGAGGGCATAGGTTGAGGTTGACCGGGGAAAGATATAAAAGAGAAATAAGGGGCAACTTTTTCATGCCGAAGTTGGTACATGTATGGAATGAGCTGCCAGAGGAAGTGGTGGAGGCTGCTACAATTGCATTTAAAAGGCATTTGGATGGGTGTATGAGTAGGAAGGGTTTGGAGGGATATGGGCTGTGTGCTGGCAGGTGGGACTAGATTGGGCTGGGATATCTGGTCAGCATGGACGGGTTGGACCGAAGGGTCTGTTTCCTTGCTATACATCTCTATGACTCTGAGAGGCCATGGATAGTGGGAACAGCTAATTGGGGAAGGTATATGAGCATAAATTGGGAACAGATGGAGCAGGAGAGAGTAGGATGAATGGTTTCTAGTTTTAATCTTTACTTTTGATCATAGTGTGAGGAGCTGGCTGCCTTCCCTGTTCTTCTTGGGGTACCCAGCTCTAACCCCCATCCAGCCTAAAATCTGAAAGAATGGGTGGTGATTTTAAAAGTGTGCTTCAGAGAACCAGAATTTCTCCTGATGTGGAAACAAACATTTGGATCTTTGTCCATTTTAAACAGCAGATTACCTTTCTTTATAATATTATGTAATATTATCGATCTATGTTTGTGAACATTTGGTCTGAAAAGTCCTTAGCCAGAATTAATTTTCTGCCAGATTGTGAAATGTCTCTGTATCCTCTCTCAGCCATGTATTCACATGGTGGCCAGGAGTGATCCACTGGTGACCATCTCTTTTACTCCTCAAGTCGTCATCATCATCATCTTGACTAGTGAGAAGTCTGAGGATTTCCCCTTTCCCTGGAATTCTATAACTTTTTAAGCACACAGTCTCCTATTCCATACCTCATTGTAACAACTAATATTTTTTATTTCTAACAAAACCATTCCTAACTTCAAGACATCTCAAAGCTATTTACTACCTTGGATGCAGCAGTAAAAAAACAAATAGCAATGAAAGAAATGACTCAATCATTCCCCTTGGATGTTGGTTGATGGATAAATGTACAGCAGAAAAATTCCATTCCCTTCAAATAATCTCATCAGATCTCGGTGAGTGAGCAGATTGAACCCTGGTTTTACACCATACCAGAAAGACAGCATCTTTGTTCCAGTACTACGAGGAGGTAAGGAGCAGGAGTGGGCCATTCTTAAACCTGTTCCCCCATTTAATAAGATCACAACTGATCTGATTGTAAATTCACAACCACTTTCCCACCCTTTTTATCCTTTCACAAGAGTAGATTGCCAACTGAGATTGTGCTAAAATCTCTGGAGTGGGAAAACGTCTAACTGTGTGAATTTAGTTTTGGTACAGACTGTTCTTTCATGGTGTATTAACTTTAATAGTAATCTGACAGCAAATGTCTGTAATCCAACTGATCACAGCATTTAAAATTAAAAATGGCTGAATCTCTCACAATCTGATGGTGACACATGCATACGCTTTACAAATAGTGATTTGCCTTGCAGTTAAAAGTTTTGAATAGAATTCTTTCCCCTTTAAATGAAAGAATTCTGTTTTTATTTGCTGGGCTTCATTGTGTAGAAAGAGATGGAAATGTGAGATTGTGATAAAGTCTTTGAAAACTTTGCTTTCTTTAATACATGTTTGAAATGTCTAGTCTGATGTGATTTCACTGCAAAGCTCTACTCCACATCTTATCTCAACAACACTGTACAACTGCTTGCCTCAGGCATTGTAACCCTCAGGTTAAACTCATAACCAGTTGCCTCTCTCCAAGGAGAGAGCAGCTCTACGGTCATATGGGACTAGGGCGACTATACCCTTCACAGCTGCAGTAAAACTTTTATGTACAATTATACCCTGTTCCCTTTTGCAATAAACAATAACATTCTATTTACCTCCTGAAACACTTGCTTCCCTGTGTACTAACTTTGTGATTCGGGCGTCATGATACTCAGAACCCTCCAAGAGGACCACCCAAGTTCTATAATTTCACTGCATTTCAACAATATACTGTTTCTCTATTCCTTCTGACATAGTGGGCAAGCTTACCTTGGCACATTATACTCAATCGGCCAGTTTATTCCCCACTCCCTGAACCTGTCTTGTCTTTCATTGCAGACATTCTTTCCTATTGATAAGAAAAATAAATTATCTAAATTGGCTACCATACATTCAGCAAACAAGAAGCTTGACACCATTGAGGGTAAGCAGCTTGCTTGATTGGTGTCAATCAACAATTATTTACCCCTGTTAAAAGGGTCGCCTCAAACATTCACAAAGGTTCTTCAGACAGCAACTTCCAAACATACAAACCCTACCGCCGAAAAGTGTAAGGGCAGCAGATCCAGAGGAACACCACCATTTGCAAGTTCTCTCCAAGCCGTTACCATCCTGATGTGGAAATGCATCCTTATTTCCTCAATGTCATTAGGAAAAGATCCTCAAAAACTCTGCCTAATAACACAGTGAGTATATCTGAACAAAATGGACTGCAATGGTTCAAGAAAGCAGCTCACCGTCACCCTCTCAATGGCAACTAAGAATGGGCAATTAAGCAGCCAGCAAAACCAGAGTGAATTGTGAATGGTTAAATTCAAGCTTTTTAACTGGCATCGAAGAACATTACTCTTTATTTAATAAATTTTATACATTAACACAATCTCAGCTTTATTTATTTAATTTGCATGCAATTTTAAGACCATGTTCATGCTAACATTGAATTCAAACTTAACAGGAAAATGAATGCTTAATTGCAAATTTAGAATGTATTAACACCAGGACTAAAACACACATGCTCCAAAGAAGTCTAAAATGGTGACTTTTCAAACTACTTTACTGAGTTCATGTTGGGTCTGCTTTGTCCTTGCTGAGATTCAAAGGATATTAGTTTGTGAAATGAAGCTGTGAACATGCAGGAATTGAAGAGAAGACGCCATTATCTGTGCACCTTGCCTGACCTGGCAGATATTCAGTCTTAGCTCTCCAGGTCAAAATTGGTGTATAATCCTTCAAAAGCAGTGGATTATTTGAGATCCCATAACTTAATTTTTTTTAAGTTGAAATATTTTGTACTTAACTTTAATTAAAAAAATGGAGAAAGGATTTTTTTCATTCATTCACAGGATGAGGATGTCATTAGCTAGCCCTGCATTTATTGCCCATCCCTAATTGACTCTTAACTGCCCTAAGGACAATCATACTGCTGTGTGTCTGGAGTCACATGTAGACTAGACCAGGTGACGATGGCAATGTCTCTCCATAAAGGATGTTAGTGAGCCAGATGGGTTTTTCTGGCAATGGTTTCATAGTCAATTCTGGACCCATAATTCCAGATTTTTGAGTTCAAATTCCACCATCTGCTCTAGTGGGATTTGAACCCGGGTCCCCAGAACATTACCTGGGTCTCCAGCAATAATACCACTCGGCTGTCATGTCCTTTTAATGTTTTATCTCTTGATCACAGTTAATTATTTTTCAATAATTGCAGTGTATGTGGATAAACTATGCCCTTTCCGAAAGGAAATAATCTTTTAGAGGCCTTCCATTTTCAGATGAAAACTTTGCATTTAAAATTTAACAGCTGCCTGGTGTGTGCCCCACCCAAATGTACTATCCACTTCCACCACATGTTTGCACAAAATCCAGTTATTACATTCATGATGGTACCCAAACCATGATTGAGATCTGAATTCAAACATCGGAGACATTATGTCAAATATTTCGATTTGAGTTTTTGATGAACAACAATTGCTGTGTGCTGAGAATGTAAAGCAAAATTTGAATTAAGGTATATAAGAAATATTTTGAAACTTGTAAATAGAGAGTCACTGTTTTCACCGCTTCGCGCTTATTTAGCTGAAATTTATCAGATCGGATCTTGGAAAGTTTTTTAGTTTTGCCTAACTTTTATTGAGGCATTTATTGAGGTATTTCATACTGCATGAAAGTATTGATACAATAGAATCCTTAATGATTTTTCAAAAATTATCTATATTCAAATTTTTATGAGCAGTTCAGCTGCCCTTTCCCCATTTCTGCACTCTTTTTGAGCAGAAAGCGGGAAGGCAATGAAAATATCTGCTAGGCAGCATGACTAGCATGAAGCCAGCTGAGGAGATCATGTTAACCATTCATAATTTAACTGCTAGTTCACCTGCTGTTTATAGGACATGACTTCTGCCTTAACTAGGAGCCAGTCTCCTACCTTGCTGAAGGTGTTCAGGGTGTCATCCTTTACCATGCTAGTTGGCAACGTACTCCAAAGGCTTACCATTCTTCCTGGTTAAAGAGCTGCTTAAACCTACTTTCTCACGATTAAAATACATAACCTCTGATCCTCTATAATTTGTCAGCAGGTACCTAACACATCCCTTTACATAATTTTTCAGTCTAATTAATTAGTTCTTCAAATATTGACAATTCTAAAATAAAGGAGCCCATCTCTTTGAACTCTTTGATTTCTCAGTAGAGGTATGCTGAATGAATCCTCTTCATACTGTCAACAATGATTGTTTGGTTTTTTTTAAAAAACAGATAATTGAGTAGTGTAGGCATTTGGTGTTCTTGGAAAAGTTTGTCTCGTTGAAAATCTTCAAATGTATCACTTTAGTCCATGTATAGGGTCATAGAGATGTACAATTTTTTAAAAAATAGATTACTTTTGAACATTTAAATTTCCGTTTACAGATTTTAAGCTCCATTATTTGTGCTACATTTTTAGTTTTACATCCTTTAGGGGCAAAATAAAGTTGCCTTTCACCAGGGTCAAAATTGGGCAAAAGGGAGGCCAATGACATGGTGCAAAGGAATAATTTATTTTATTTACCAGAAAATGTTGTTCTTTCTGCTTTAACACAATTATACTGTTGTTGAGGAAGCTTGATTACAATTTCCCTTTCTCACGACTTTCCCTAGACTTCTGGTCATTTCTTTCTTCAGAGACCAGATTGACCTTAAGAAACCCTCCTCGAGACCTTTTTGAAAGTGATAATTCAATCACTAGTTAAGTTGGCTGACTTAATAGGAAAACTCAGTCCAGGAGCTAGCCAATAATGAGGTGTAATTTGATTGCAGGTAAATATTTGGTCAGATTTACTTAGTGAAATGATTCAACATGGAAGAAAGAACCAGCTGTTATAGCATTTAGGTAAAAACAAGGACTGCAGATGCTGGAAACCAGAGTCTAGATTAGAGTGGTGCTGGAAAAGCACAGCAGGTCAGGCAGCATCCAAGAAGCAGGAAAATCAACATTTCGGGCAAAAGCTCTTCATTAGGAATATAGCATTGAGAATGGTTTGAGTGAATGTTGCTGGAAAAAACTAATTGCTGAAAATGTGTTGCTGGTCAAAGCACAGCAGGCCAGGCAGCATCTCAGGAATAGGGAATTCGACGTTTCAAGCATAAGCCCTTCATCAGGAAGGAAAAAACTAATTGTACAATTTCTGTATTATATTCATGTTCTTAATGTTGCCTAAACCTATTTGTAGTACATCTGTTTTTCTGCTTTTCCCCTGGACCTTCATCCTTCACTTTCCTGCTCACAGAAAAGGAAGTGAAAACACGTTACAATGTACCTTTGTTCCAAGTTCCAAGTGGGTGGCACGGTGGCACAGTGGTTAGCACTGCTGCCTCACAGCGTCAGAGGCCCGGGTTCACTTCCCGCCTCAGGCGACTGACTGTGTGGAGTTTGCACGTTCTCCCCGTGTCTGCGTGGGTTTCCTCCGGGTGCTCCAGTTTCCTCCCACAGTCCAAAGATGTGCGGGTCAGGTGAATTGGCCATGCTAAATTGCCCGTAGTGTTAGGTAAGGGGTCAATGTAGGGGTATGGGTGGTTTGCGCTTCGGCGGGTCGGTGTGGATTTGTTGGGCTGAAGGGCCTGTTTCCACACTAAGTAATCTAATCTAAAAATCAAATTAAATGTCCCTACTGTAATAAGCTAGCAAGCCAATCAACTTTTCTCCTCAATATTTATAACATAGAGGTGGGCAGCTTGTCCTCTGGCAGCCTGCCCCATTGTTGAACAGCCCTTTGACGATCTATCTCTGAGCTGCTGAAGGGCTAATAATGCCTTTTGAACTATATACATTGCTGAAAATGTGTTGCTGGAAAAGCGCAGCAGGTCAGGCAGCATCCAAGGAACAGGAGATTCGACGTTTCGGGCATAAGCCCTTCTTCAGGAATGAGGGAAGTATGTCCAGCAGGCTAAGATAAAAGGTAGGGAGGAGGGACTTGGGGGAAGGGCGATGGAGATGCGATAGGTGGAAGGAAGTCGAGGTGAGGGTGATAGGCTGTAGTGGGGTGGGGGCGGAGAGGTCAGGAAGAAGATTGCAGGTGAGGAAGGCGGTGCTGAGTTCGAGGGATTTGACTGAGACAAGGTGGGGGGAGGGGAAATGAGGAAACTGGAGAAATCTGAGTTCATCCCTTGTGGTTGGAGGGTTCCTAGGCGGAAGATGAGGCGCTCTTCCTCCAACCGTCGTGTTGTTATGGTCTGGCAATGGAGGAGTCCAAGGACCTGCATGTCCTTGGTGGAGTGGGAGGGGGAGTTAAATTTGACACTGCTGCTTGCTTAGCTTCCTCTTGATTGCATTTTTCTTCCTGCAGAGAAAATAATGTGAAACTATCTATTTTATAGAAGTCTCCAATGCTCTGTGCAGACTCATCTCCCCACTTTTCAAGCCAACTTATGGCAACTTCCTCCAGGAACAAAGAATTGTGAGGAGAAAAATTAAAGCAGTTTGGTATAGAAGTTGCTTGTTGGAGAAAAGTTTTACTTTCTCCATCTTATGGCAGTGATCTTCAACTTGCACTACAGATACATTTTAAAAATAAAAATTCTTTTTCAAAAGTCCATGCAAGTAACTGATTTTCTACATGTGAATCATTTCAACATTGTAATAATAAAATGGTTGTGGAAGATTTTATTATAGATTTATTATCTTTACATTTCCCAGCCTGCAAATAAAGCAACTTGCCCACATCCTGGTCAAAAGAAATTTAGTCAAATATTACTTGCTGTTGGAAAGTGCATGTTTCAGGGGCCACTTTGGACTCTGCTTTAATGAGCAGCTTGTCCTCGGGCAGCCTGCCCCACTGTTGAACAGCCCTTTGACGATCTATCTCTGAGCTGCTGAAGGGCTAATAATGCCTTTTGAACTATATACAGCTGCAAGAGTGAAAAATTAAGGATAAAAAAAAGACTACAATTTTCAGGTGTCCTGCAAACTCCAAATCATAAACAGAAAGACTGTAAGTCTCAGTGTCTGAGAGAGAAATAAGAGTTCGTGTTTCAAGTTCAGTGTGACTATTCTAGAAAATGATGATGGGTTTTGTGCTGTTGACCGTGTGGGTTACTGTTTGTAAAGTACCTAAGCAGAATATTCGGTGCTGTTTCTCCGGCTTGTGTTGGGCTTTGTGGGAACCCTGCAACAGCCTTGGATTTAAATGTTAGCATGAGAGAAAAAGGCTGGCTGATTTACAACTGTTTGCACCTCCTAACAGCATCTAGTCAAATATTCTTTTATGACCAATAGTGCTTCCTTTGTCTCATGCTGTGCACTCTTACCATTTGTTCCACTCACTGTTTATCCCTTTTGTTAACATTTGTAAAAACCATCATTTCCCAGACCTTTTCAGTTCTGAAGAAGAGTCATATTGGACATGAAGCATATCTCTATTGCTCTCTCCACAGATGCTGCCAGATTTGTTGAGTTTCTGCAGTGCTGTTTTTATTTCAGACCTCCAGCATCCACAGTATTTTGCTTTTTATTTTATCTAAACCACAAGGGATGTTTTCAATCTGAAACTAATTAACGCGATCACATTAGCGTTGGTAGCAGACTATGTCTAGTCAGTATTGAGTCATTCCTTGGAAATTCCCCGGAAAACATCCTTCCTTTATCAAATACTTTAATGAAGCAAAAACCTGCATTTGTCTAGTATCTTTCGCAGTGCCAAAACATCTGTGTTTCACAGGCAGAGAATCATTTCTCAAGTTCCAAATGCTACCTCTACGAGCATAAAATCCTGTGAAGAAAAAGTAAAATTCATAACATTTTTTTTTGTTGGTCCTAATTTGTAGGGAAGTATTATTAATCATTAGAACTCTCTGCTCTTGCATCAAGAAGTGTCTTGGATCTTTATTATCCAGTTTAACAGATAAATGATCTTAATACCTCCAAAAACTCCCCTTCGTATTGCACTACAGGTTAGGCCATATTTTGTTTTGTAGAGTGGAGGTTGTCAACATGACTTTCTAATCTGAAATGTTACACATGAATCAAGTTACCATTTACACTGAATGACTTGAAGCCACTGAAGCTCAGGCCTTTGAGAAGAAGCTGTTGAAGCACTTCTCGGACATTCTTGCTCTTGCTGCTTTGTCCCCTTGAGTCAGCTGCAAGAACAAGGAGATTATTTTAAATTAACCATTATGTGTAATTAAAATCTTCTTTCAGGGTCTTAATTTAACACTTACCTTCAGGTGTTGTATCATAATGACATGACCTTTGCAGCATCAAAATTGTATTCCGCACACAGCTTATTCCATCTACAGTCTGTCTGATCATTGTGGAAACGAAATGGGATGAACTTGATGTCAAAGCTGTTGACTTTGTGTGTATGGTCAATATAATGAGATTTATTTATTGCTTTCTTCACTTGTGGTATTTTAAATTATAGAATCACAGTCATACAGCAAGGAATCAGACCCTTCAGTCCAACTAGTTCACGCCAACCATATTCCCAAACTAAACCAGTCCCACTTGCCTGCATTTGGTCCATATTCCTCCAAACCTTTTTCTGCACATTTACTTATCCAAATATCTTTTCAATGTTGTAACTGCACCTGCACCCACCTTCCTCTTGCAGTTCATTCCATGTATGAACCACTCTGTGTACAAAACTTGCCCTTCCTGTCCTTTATTTAATCTATCTTCTCTCACCTTAAAAATTATGCCTCCTAATTTTGAACACCCTTACCCTAAGGAAAAGACCCTTGCTATTCACCTTATTTATGTCCCTCATGATTTTTATAAGCCTCAACAAGGTTAGCCCTCAACCTCCTATGCTCCAGTGAAAAAGGACCCCACCTATTTTAATAACTCAAACCTTCTGTTCCCAGTACCACTTGGTAAATCTTACCTGAAGCTTCTCCAGTTTAATAATATTCTTTCTACAACAGGGTGACCAGAACTGCACACAGTACTCCGGAAGAAGCCTTGCCAATGTCCTGTACTTCCTGAACACCTGATAAGTGTTTCTAAACACATTACAATCCAGTCCGTGCCATTGCTGTAGGATATCTTCCTTCCCAAGGTGACACTTGGATCACTGCCCATCCTTACAATTCCTTTTGTGGTCATCTGATTCGGTCATTGTCCCTTCTCTTCCATTATCTTTTTCTGCATTCACTTTGCACTTAAGTCCTTTACGTCCCAACAAACCACTCCACATCCTCTGCACTTTACAACGTCTGTATTGAATAATTGAGTTGCGTCTTCCCCCTCATGTCCAAGTCAGCATATTGTTTAAATTCACTTTCTGCAAATTATCCCATTGCCCTTGACTTTACCTCAGAGATCGCTGTATTTCAGTCCATAATGCCCATATTTCTATCCCTTCCCTGGCCATTAACCTTCTGGATTAGGAAAGAGACGATAGATTTCAGTTTCTTTGGCATCTTATTCAACCTCTGGTATTAAAACACTTTACTCAGTTTAAATTGGAGTCACAGTATTATGTGGGAAATGGGACTGTTTCTTTCATGTTGCCACAATCTCCTTTTTCTTCTCTTTCCCTACTGTATCCTTTCTATATTTTAGCTGTTCTCTTCAAGTGTTGTACCTTTCTAAACTCTGCTTTATCTGTTGGTTGTTTATCCAAGTCTAAACACTCTCTTTGTACAAGTGTTTGTTTCAGTGTGGCTAATCCTGAGTACACTAACTTGAATAAATTATTCCTTTAATTTACTAATCAATGATTTATACATGAATATGCATTTCCCTCAGGCATTCTGATGGTGCAGTTAAATTTGAATGTGTCAATTAATTTAAGAGTTAAACTCCTTTTTTTCACAAAAAAAACCACGTTTATGCAATGTTTTTCACGTGATAAGATCTGACCACAGGAGAATGGAGGGCAATTTTTTTCAAGTTCTCAAACATCATCCCTAATAATATGGTATAACATGAATTTTTAAGAAGGAAAGAAGGGGATGACGTATCAGTAATATTGTGAGGCTAAGCTTTCAACAAAACTTGTGCCTCTCCACAGGAAGTATTGTTCTTATTGTGCTTCTCACTTATGCAATGTGATAGCAGCCAATCGTGTGTGACTCAGTTTTTAATTTAGTCAGAAATAGTTTAGCATATTTGAGTTCTTGTTTTCAACATAGTGTTAAATAGTTATATCTTGCTCACTACCAATTTGATGGGGTTGATTTATATTTCAGCACCTCCAATAAACATATAATGATTTGAGCTTAATAGTCATTATTTATAAAATATCTCTGCAACTTTTACAGTTCCCTTTTAGTGAAAATCTGTTAATTGTGGTAGGTACAAGAATTTTAGTTACACTAGGGATAACTCCCTGCTCCTCTTAAAATAGTACAAAAGGTAGGATCTTTGACTATGTTACACTCAATAAGTACACAATAATGTGTAATCCCTGATGATGTGCTTAATTTGAAGAGCGTCTAGCTTGAAACTTATCAGGAACACAAGATGGAGTCAGTGAGAGAAATGCTCAAACTGTTTTTCGAAGATATTGACAATCTTGCCATCCATCATGGGAGCTCACTCAACAAAGATTGAAAATAAAAACTGAAGACCATTTTTTGAATTTGTGGATAAACTTGCCAAGCCATTAGGGTATGTGTAAACCTTGTCTTTCAAAGAAGTATAATGATACGAGACTCTGTGCTTAAGTTGAGATACATGACTCATTCTCGACTGCTGCAGGTTTTAGTTTACTGATTGAGAATCTAGTATGAAGAGTGCTAAAACCTGAGGTTGAATAAAAATTTTGTTTGTGAGTTGAAATTAACTAATGGCATGAAATGAATTGGATAGAGTGCCTCTTGAAAAATCATAAGCTTGTTAAAAGTGAATATGCAAAATTGCCAATGGTAAATGCAAATGATATATTTGTCCAGATCCTCCGTACAAGAGGCAGCATTAAACAAGTCAGTTTACAGCACAAGTGGACTACTTTACCAAACTGATTGACACCAACACTTGTGCGTCACCCAGTTCAATGAAGTTGGGCATCAGTATAATTTCTTGTTCCTTTCTCTTTCATGTAGCACTCCAGCTTCCACCTTTTTTAAATGCTTCATTGCTATTAATCACCAGCTGGTTTAACATTCTCGCAGCGTCCAAGTGAAGAGTTTATGAAGCTGGACACATGCTTTCAAAGAAGAGCGGAGTATATTGAATGATGGAAACCTGAAATACAAAGGAAGTGCTGAAACAATTCAGTAGCTCAAGCAACATCTGTTATTTTTACAATGATTACCATTGGACTCCTGTTTCTCTCTGCTCAGTTTCTGTCAGACTTGCTGCATTTCTCCAGCAGTTTCTGATTTTATTTCTTTTTTTTTAAAAATAGGTCAGTCAGGATGTCTTGGAAAAATAGATCAAAGAACGACAGCACCTTCCAAGTCCATATCCTCTATTGCACAGAAGGAAAATGCATGGGAATTAATTAGCTAAAGGTTCAATTCCAAGCCCCAAACATGGAATTGCATTGGCATTCCTTCATGCTGCTTGGTCAGAAACCTGGAGCTCCCTTCCTGTCAGCACTGTGGGTGTAACCACATTGCATGTAGTGTAGTAATTTTAAGAACACATCACCACCATATGTTTTGAAGGCAGTTAGGAATTGGTAATGGCTGTTGATCTTGCCAATGATGTCTCCACATCATGAAAGAAAAAGACTTTTTTTTTGCACCTTTCGATTCAGCAGCTGTCATATTGCTAGTAACTGGTGGGAAAAGTAACTTGGTTATTGACCAAAAACACTGCAAATGTTGGAATCGCAGGTAAACAAGCACAAGTCTGGAAGAACACAGGCAGCCTCAGGAGGTGGCGAAGTCAACGTTTCAGGTGTAGCCCTTTAGGACTGGCAGTGGCTGTAAGGGGAGCTGCAGCTCCCTAACACCCAGCCCCAGTCCTGAAGAAGGATTACACCCAAAACATTGACTTCTCCACTTCCTGAGGCTGCCTGGCTGGCTGTGTTCTTCCAGACTTGTGCTTGTCTATGGGGAGAAAAGAAATGAGCAGAGAACGCTGATTTTTGTCTGCATTTGACAATGTGGGCCAAGTAACTGACAAATTGTGCTAGAATTGCAAACCTGAATGCAGTAGAAGAAAGCTAAATCAGAAATGAGGTAGAAATTTAAAATTCCAGGAATCCACAAATGAAAGGTGATTAGAAACACTTCTGAGACATGCAACAGTTTCAAAAGAAGCAAAATGAAAGGAGATTTTTATTTTTGGATAATTCTGAACACAATACATTCATGCCAAATCTGCATAATTCTACCATTAGCATGAGACCCAAGTGGAAAACAAATGAACTGCTTAAATTCTAAAAAGAGTGGCAAATGAGACATGCATATTCTGTAATTTAGTTAAAAAAAGTATCACATGAAATAGAACATAGAACATAGAAAAATACAGTGCAGTACAGGCCTTTCGGCCCTCAATGTTGCGCCGATCCAAGTCCACCTAACCTACACTAGCCCACTTTCCTCCATATGCCTATCCAATGCCCGTTTAAATGCCCATAAAGAGGGAGAGTCCACCACTGTTACTGGCAGGGCATTCCATGAACACACAACTCGCTGAGTAAAGAATCTACCCCTAACATCTGTCCTATACCTACCACCCCTTCATTTAAAGCTATGCCCCCTCGTAATATCTGACTCCATACATGGAAAAAGGTTCTCATGGTCAACCCTATCTAAACCCCTAATCATTTTGTACATCTCTATCAAGTCACCCCAAACCTCCTTTTCTCCAATGAAAACAGCCCCAAGTGTCTCAGCCTTTCCTCATACAAACTTCCTACCATACCAGGCAACATCCTGGTAAATCTCCTCTGCACCCATTCCAGTGCCTCCACATCCTTCCTATAGTATGGCGACCAAAACAGCACACAATACTCAAGATGTGGCTGCACCAGAGTCTTGTACAACTGCAACATGACCTCAGGACTCTGGAACTCAATCCCTCTACCAATAAAAGCCAGTACACCATATGCCGCCTTCTCAGCACTATTTACCTGGGTGGCCACTTTCAGAGATCTGTGTACATGGACACCAAGATCCCTCTGCTCATCCACACTACCAAGTATCCGACCATTAGCCCAGTATTCCATCTTCTTGTTACTCTTACCAAAGTGAATCACTTCACACTTAGCGACATTGAACTCCATTTGCCACCTTTCTGCCCAGGTCTGCAGCTTATCTATATCCCGCTGTAACCTGCCACATCCTTCCTCACTGTCAACAACTGCACCAACTTTCGTATCATCCGCAAACTTGCTCACCCAACCTTCTAGCCCCTCCTCCAGGTCATTTATAAAAATGACAAACAGCAATGGTCCCAAAACAGATTCTTGCGGAACACCGCTGGTAACTGCACTCCAAGATGAACCTTTACCATCAACTACTACCCTCTGTCTTCTTCCAGCCAGCCAATTCCTAATCCAAACCTCCAACTCCCCCTCAATGCCAATGAAAGGCAAAATCTTTTAAAAGTCACACCCTTCTGAATTACAGCAAAGCAATATACAAGAACAGAAGTTGGTCATGGGTTTTGCTCCAAGATTAAATATACAAGGTATATGTGAACAGTAAGCTTAGTACCCCAGCTCTGGTTATGCCTAGATTTATTGTCTTGAAGGTAGTGGCATGGTGTCATTGAATTGCTGCATTCCATGTGGTCTAAACATATTCCCAGTGAGGTCGGAAAATAATCCCTATCAGAAGATGGCACTTGAAAATGGGTTGCTTTCAGGAAGGGACTGTGTGCAATGAAGTTTCCAACTATAGAACCAATAAAGATAAAATACAAATTCAGCGAATAGTCGACAAAAAGATTTTCAGTTCTCTTATCAGGGGTAACAACGTTTTGCTTGCTGCAAAAGTTGGAGACTGCAGTTTGGTCGTACCAATGCCTTTGCCTTGACACGTTTTAACATTGAAAATTATCCCAATGATTAAATCTGACTGTATTGCAGCAAGGTAATATTAGGAGGGTCACAGAAATGTGGTCAGAAAGGATTAAGGGTATTTTTTGTGAGAGGAAAAGGTGGGCGGGCCACTGGTGTTTAAGAAGTAAATCCCAGAGTAGAAACAGATGAAGGATAGATTAATTTTTAACTAATTTTATTGTTATATAGATTTTGAATGATAGTGGAGCTGGGCATTAAAGACAAACCACATGATTACTTCAAGAACCTTGGGTTGCTTGAAACTACTCAGCAGTATCATTTGGCAGTGGGCCAGGATCAAACTTTATAATGCTTCCAAACCTTATATGCACAAAATCATAATTACTGGCAGGGTAGAACCTCCAGTGCAATCATGTCTTTATAATAATGTGCACACAATATTCCATCTGTGACTTAACCAATGTTTTATAAAGTTGTATTAAGACTTCCTTTCTCCTATAATCTACACTAGTAGGCAGGCTGGAGGCTGGAAGTACACAGCAAACCAGGCATCATCAGGAGGTGGAGAAGTGTAACCCTTCTTCAAAACTGGGTGCAGGTGTAGGGGGAGCTGGGGATAAATGGCAAGGGCCATATGGTGAAGTGGAGGTAGGCGAAGACAGGTAGAGGGTACAACTAGGTTGGTGAATGAAAAGAATGAATCCGATTAGTGAGAGGGAATAATGGAAGGGAATGAGATGGGCTAGGAAAGGAGATTATTTGAAATTGGAGAACTCCGTGTTGAGTCCTCTGGGCTGTGGGCTTATGCCCGAAACGTCGAATTTCCTATTCCTTGGATGCTGCCTGACCTGCTGTGCTTTAACCAGCAACACATTTTCAACTCTCCTCTGGGCTGTAGGCTGCCCAGGTAGAAGATGAGGTATTGTTCCTCCAATTTGTGGTTTGGTTCATTGTGGCACTGGAGGAAGCCAAGGATGGTCATGTCTGAAAGGGAGTGGGTAGAAGAATTAAAATGGGTGGTGACTGGGAAGTCAGGGGCTGACTGGATCCATTCCTCAAATTGACCAACCTGGTCGTATCCTCTACCTGTTTTCACCCATCCCCACTTCACCACCCTGCCTCCGCCATGCGCTTTATCTGCAACTCTCCCTACACCTACCCCCAGTCCTGAAGAACGGTTACAGTTGAAAAGTTGACTTCTTCACTTCCTGATGCAGCCTGGCTTGCTGTGTTCTTCTAGCCTCCTGCCAGTCTATTTTGAGTTCCAACATATGCAGATATTTTTTTCTCTAACCTAGGTTCTACACCCCCAGCTAAAGAAAGTAAGCATCCCATGTGGCTCCTTCACCACCATGTCAATCTATGTTGACAACTTCAGGGGTCTGAAAATGTGTTGCTGGAAAAGCGCAGCAGGTCAGGCAGCATCCAAGGAACAGGAGATTCGACGTTTCGGGCATAAGCCCTTCTTCAGGAATCAGGGGTCTGTGGATTTGTATATTAAGGTCTCCTTGTTCCTCAGTGCTCCCTGGGGACCTACCTTACATGGTATGTATCCTTCCCTTATTAGACCTCCCAAATGGAACACTTCACATTTATTGGAATTAAATCCATCTGCCGTTGCTCTACCCAACGTATCAGCCGATCGATTTGTTTTGGGGACAAGGTTTCAAATCCTACAAAAGGAGATGGTAAAATCTGAATTAAATAAAATTCTGGACTAAAAATGAGTCTAATGGCAATTATTATCAATGGTTCACCCTTGTCTCACAAGCCTCATTCCTGATGAAGGGCTTTTGCCTAAAACGTTGATTCTCCTGCACCATGGATGCTGACTGACCTGTGCTTTACCAGCACCACACTCTCATCTCTTTTGTTCTGGGCAAGACTTTCAGGTATTATACTGGTGAACTGCTTTGATCTCTTGAATCAATTAGGCAAACAGTGGGTTGTGTAAAATTTATATAATCTGTTTTTATTTCGCAGTCGAAAACAATCAGACAATGAGATTGGTACAAATTACCCAATATATGTTTTAGCATCTATTTCTACTTCTATTAAAGAAGCCGAAGCTAGTAAATGCTCATCTCCTTGGCTGGTTATCCAACTTGCTTTCATTTATATTCCTGCAAACCAAATAAATGTAATTACTGGAGCTCCTCAATAAAAAGAGGTGGATAAATTCAACAGGGCTGGCAGCATCTATGGAGAGGGAAACACTGCTAATGTTTGGACAGAGTTTATCTCTGTTTTACTCACCACAGATGTACAAAGAATTACTGAGTTTTCTTCAACGTTTTGTGTTTTTTTTTGTTTGGAATAAACATTCTCTCTCCACCCATTATTATCCCCCAAGATTGAAGTTTTTGCTGCTTTAGTTGCTTGATAAACAATTGAATTTTGAAGGCGATCTCATTTTCAAAATCGAGTGGGCTGGATGTGGTAGATGGAAAGAAACTGTTCCCAAGCATTAAAGAAGCAAGGATGAGAGAGCAAGTTTTTAAAATGATCTGCAAAAGAAGCAGGGATGAAGTGGGGAAAACCTTTTTTCACTCAGCAAATATTTGGAGTATAAACTGCTTTCCCTGGAAATATGGTGGAAACAGGTCCAATTAAGATATTGAAGAGGGTTTGGATAGATATGATATAAAGGTATGGGCATTAGGTTATGATGCTCATTTAATGGCTGGGGCAGGTATGATGGGCTAACTGGCCTCCTCCTGCATTGTAGCATTTCTGTGATTCTATGATTTTTCGGACATTGTTTTAGGAGATAAAATGACTTCAATTATCACTAAAATACTACAGTCATCCCAACCAAAGCGAATGGAAATTTTGTTACCATTGTTGAGCAAACAATGCCCCACCCACATTGAATGTCAATGTCAGCTGTTTTTCTCTGCTCACAAAGAAGGGTTCTAAAATTAAAGCTTGAAAAAGATGGTTAACCTTGGCTGTTTCCCCTGTACCCAGGATCCTGTCGGTCTTTTCTACGGCCTTTGTGTTATCATAGAAATTACGAATTACTCTCTTTGGTTATGAGTTCCATGGGTAACAGGAAATGGCCTGTCCAGTTGGTGGGGGTGTGGGTGGGGCTAAAAAATCAAGTAGACCCAGGAAGGCTGTTGTGATGCAATGGTATCCCTACCTTCTAAGCCAAGAGGCCCAAGGTTCAAGTTACACCTGCTCCAGAGATGTATTATAACATTGTTGAGCAGGTTAATTAGAAAGAAGGTTTATTTTTTTAAAAATCGCAGACCCAGGAGGGCTTTTAGAGTAAAAAGAAGATTAAGCCAACCCAATGTTTACATTCCCCCCCCCCCCCCCCAATATGTTTTGATGATTTACGTTGTACATAATTGGCTTTCCATACTAATGCTAAATTAGCTACATGCATGTTTTTAACTGGTGGTGGTTAGTAGTTTTTATTAAGATACAAAAGAGAAAATTCATGGTGATTTTTGGTGGTAGGAAACTTGATGAATTGTGCGTATTTGCACTTCAGGGTATAGAAGGAAAAAAGCAGACCCATTGGCTCTTGTGGCGCAGTGGTAGTGTTGCTAACTCTGGGACCAGGAGTCTATGGGATTTAACATGGCAAATAGACATCCTGAGAAACTGGAATTCTTGACAAGACTGCAGATACTGGCAAGTATGTGTTAATGCTTCAGGAAATAATAAGAGATTGTGGAGTTTGTGGAATTAATAACATTGTGAACCAAAGGAAGCTACTGACTGAACCAAATCTGGACCTCGAGAAAGCCATGGAACTGGCCCTTTCCCGTGAAAATGTGCAAAATAAGACTCAGGTGTTAGTTAGCAGTACCATCTCCAGCCCTGGGCTAACCCATACTGCTGAGCCAAGTCCCTAGTGGACAATACATTGTTCCCTCTGGTTGCCAAGGAAGAGTGATTGGATGACTGATAGTTGACATGCATCAAAGACTTGCATGAAGAGTTGGTTGGAGGGGTCACATTTTCTAAATTGAATATGAACCACATCTACTTCCAACTGGAGCTTAAGGGGTTATCCAGGAAGTATACCAATAAATACATACTCAAAGGAGTGTATGAGCACAGTCAGTTGGTTGTTTCTGGTTGTTTTTGGCTTGCGCCATCTTTCAAAAGATAATGGAGAACATCCACCAAGGAGTGCCCAGAGTGGCCATTTATCTCTGTTTCAAAACATCGGACAGTACAGGACCTTCGGCCCTCTACGTTGTGCCGGTCTTTTATCGTACTCGAAGAACAAACTAATCTACATTTTACTATCATCCATGTGCCTATCCAAGAGTTTCTTAAATGTCCCTAATGTATCTGACTCCGCTACCAATGCTGGCAGTATATTCCATCCACCCGCCACACTCTGAGTAAAGAATCTTCTTCCAATTACCTTTTAAAATTAAGCCCCCTCATGATAGATATTTCCACCCTGGGAAAAAGTCTCTGGCTATCCACTCTATCTGTGCCTCTCATCATCTTGTACACCTCTATCAAATCACCTCTCATCCTTTTTTGCTCCACTGAGAAAAGCCCTAGCTCCCTCAAACATTCTTCATAAGACATGCCCTCCAGTCCAGGCAGCATCCTGGTCAATCTCCTCTGTACCCATTCTAAAGCTTCCACATCCTTCCTATAATGTGGTGACCAGAACTGAACACAATATTTCAAGTGTGGTCTCACAAGGACTCCATAGAGCTACAGCATAACCTTGTGGCTCTTAAACTTAATCCCCCAGCTAACGAAAGCCAATGCACCCCATGCCTCCTTAACAACCCTATCAACCTGGGTGGCAACTTGGAGGGATCTATGGACATGGATCCCAAGATCCCTCTATGCCTCCACATTATCGTGAATCCTGTCTTTAACCATGTATTCTGTATTTAAATTCAACCTTACAATGTAAATCACTTCATACTTTTCAAGGTTGAATTCCATCTGCCACTTCTCAGCCCAGTTCTGCATCTTGTCAATGTCTTGTTGCAACCTACAACATCCCTCAACACTATCCACAATTCCACCAACCTTTGTGTCATCAGCAAACTTGCTAACCCACTGTTTCACTTTCTTATCCGTCATGTATAAAAATCACAAAAAGCAGAGGTCCCAGAACCGATCGTGGTGGAACATCACTGGTCACCAAGCTCCAGGCTGAATACTTTCCATCTACCACCACCCTCTGTCTTCTATGGGCCAGCTAATTCTGTAACCAGACGGCCAGATTTCCCTGTATCCCATACCTCCTTACCTTTTTTGAATGAGCCTACCACGGGGAACCTTGTCAAACACCTTGCTAAAATCCATGTACACCACATTATCTACTCTATCTTCTTCAATGTATTTTGTCACATCCTCAAAAAATTCAATAAGGCTTGTGAAGCATGACCTCCCCTCAAAGCCATATTGACTATCTCTAATCAAACTATATTTTTCTAAGTTTTCATAAATCCTGTCTCTCCGAATCCTCTCCAATAAATTGCCCTCTTAAGACTGACTGGTTTATAATTCCCAGGATTATCACTAGTCTCTTTCTTGAACAAGGGAAGAACTGCTCTTCAATCATGTGGCACTACCCCAGTAGACAGTGAGGATGCAAAGATCGTTGCCAAGGGTGCATCAATCTCTTCCCTTGCTTCCTGTAGTAACCTAGGGTATATCCTGTCCGGCCCAAGGGATTTATCTATCTTTTTGTTTTTTTAAATTTTCAGCACGTCCTCCTTCCTAACATCCAGCTGTTCTAGCATATCAGTTTGTTTCATGCTGTCCTCCGAAATATCAAGGTCCTTCTCAATTGTGAATACTGAGACAATGTAAAGATTAGATTAGATTACTTCCAGTATTGAAACTGGCTCTTCGGCCCAACAAGTCCACACCGACCCGCCGAAGCGTATACCACCCAAACCCATACTCCTGCATTTACCCCTTCACCTAACACTATGGGCAATTTAGCATGGCCAATTCACCTAACCAATGTATTGATTAAGGACCTCCCCTACCTCCTCCCAATCCAGGTGCAAGTTCCCTCCACTACCGTTGATCAGCCCTATCATCCTCTTATTCTTCATGTAAGTGTAGAATGTCTTCGTTTTCCTTAATTTTACCTGCTAAAGCTTTTTGATGTTTTAATCTTTGGAGCTACTGCAAAGGAACATGTGAAGAGTTTGGAAAAGGTCACCCAGCTAAAAAGGGAAAAATCTGTGTTCCAGGTAAACAAGATAATGTATCTCAGGTAGAGTTGATGAGGACGGACTATACCCTATCGAAGAGAAGGTGAAGTCCACAACTCCAAAGAACACAATGGAGTTGAAGTCTTTCCTTGGTCTCCGAAATGACTAGGAGAAGATATGGGGCACGTAAGGAGCTCTGACAGCTCTCCGGGGATTTTGGGAATTATCTTAAAATTAGATCTGTCTCACATGCGGTCAAAATGGGAGAAGAAGATCATTGACAGTGTGGGGGGAATAAAGAGAAACCATGTTGACCACCTCTGGTGGGAACTCTCCACAGCAGGGTTTGAAATTTTCTCAAGTGTGTTAAGAAGTGTTGTAAATCCATTTAAAATGGGTTCAGTCGATCAATGTTCAGAGCCGCACGAGTCCTTGCATGTGGCTTTAAAACTGCAGGTTGCAAGTTTCTGACTGAGGAAGCTAGAACCAATTCTAATATAGTAACCATGACTGACTGACTGACTGACTGACTAAGTCAGTGTTTCTAATATTCCTTTATTTTGGACAGTTATTCATGTCTCATAATGTGATCAATATTTAATGTCTATGATGTTTAGTTTATAACCTCACTGAGGACTACAGAAATTCCCAAATCTACAAGGTATTTCTCATGATTTTCTCGTGGCTGCCAGATTTGCATTTCTCTTGGTCAGTAAATTGAAAATGTATCGCCTTGTCCTTTTCGACAGTTTTACTGAGATTCTGTTGCTTGAGTTTCCTGAAATGGTGTCATCTGCCTTTGAAATGTAACTGAGGTCCCAGCACAACTTGAGCAATCCCATCTAGCCAATAGGGGACCTTGGCTATTTCCCATTACCAAATTCTGTCACAATGCTGGACACTTGGACGTTTGCTCCTCATGCTTAGATTTCTTCTTGAAGTTCATATACACAACATGGTCTCCTGTACACGATGATCGTGATTCACCAATCTGTTGGTCACATCTTATCGGTCTCAATCTTTGAGGAACGCCTGCTGTCTTGAAATATTCAACAGTTGGGCAAGAGTAAACATATCTGTCTCTGAATTTTAGCAACTTGTCCACAATTAATGCTCGCTGATAGGTCTGTAACTTGTTCATTCCTCCCTTCTTTAATAACAACAGCTGCCCTTCTGAATTCTGAAGTCACTGCTCAAGAGACATGGGCAAAGTTATAAACAGATTAAATTTCTTTCCTTATTTATGCTTATATCCTGGTGTGGAAATAGTCAGGTTTTGCATACTAGCCGATCTTGAGTCCCCTTATTTTCCTTTTTCTTTGCTTCATGAAATTCAACGTTCCATCGATTTTTGACTTGTATGCGGAAGGGATTCTATTTCCCACCAAAAGAGGAAATGCTGAAAAATCTCTGCAGGTCTGGCAGCATCTGTAAGGAGAGAAAAGAGCTGACGTTTCGAGTCCAATTGACCCTTTGTCAAAGCTGGGATTCTATTTGTCTGTTATGGAAATTGATGGTGTTAGCTCACAGATGGAGTAATGTTGTTAAAAGAAAACTGTCATTTCCTGATTCTGCACGATTGTTTCTTGAGCTTTCATCTTTAGTAGACCTACATGTTCTTTTTGCCATTCTGTTCATGTTCTGTTCACCTTGGAAGTTATACTCATGTCATGCCTTTAATCACATGTGAACTTTTTTTTAAAAAAACAAAAAAAGTTCTGTAAATACAGTCAGAAGCATTTTTCAACTGCGTCACCCAAAACCTCTCCGTACAAATCATGAGGCTTGCACCAGATTTGCATTTTCTGCCCTTCCTACAGGAATCGAAAGTTTGGAATTTGATCATCTGTCATGGCTTCCTCCTCTGTCTGAGTTGCATAACCACGTTGGGAGATACCCAAGCTGAAATTATCTTGTGCATCGGAGGAAGTGACTATATATTTGTTTTTAAAAATGGTGTATTGTCATCTGGTATTGGTGTTATATTTATTCTTTAGCGTGTGATGGTTAGTTCATCCTTTTGTTCATGTTGCAATAGGTGATGCAATCATTTAGTCTGTTAACAAAAGGGGAAACATCAGAGCTATCATGCATGCAGTATTGTTTTTCAAAAACTTTTGTGTTTTGTGCTTTTCACAACCTTTTGGATTTCCCAGAGTGCCTTATGTTCAATGGAGTGCATTTGAGCAATGGTGCCTTTCTGTAATGAAGGAAATGAGGAAACTGATTTACATGCAACTTCTCACAAACTGCAATAGATCTGTTTCTTTTGTCATGTTGATTTGAAGGTTAAATAATATTACCCAGGGCATTGTAGATAACACTTTTGTTCTTCAAAATGCTGCTCTGAGATCTTGTATCAAATCATGGTGCTAAAGGAGGCTATTTAGCCCATCTTGTCAGCAGGTACTGTAGAACCATAGAATCCCTACAGTATGGAAGCAGCCCATTTGAGTCCACACCATCCTTGTGAAGAGCATCCCACCCAGACCCAAGCCCTGTAACCCTGTATTTCCTATGACCAACCCACCGAATTTTATGCATTCCCAGAAACTATGGGCAATGTAGCATGGCTAATCCACCTAACCTGCAAAGCTTTGGACTGAGAGAGAAAACTGGAGCACCAAGAGGAGCTCGTGCAGACACAAGGAAAATGTGCAAACTCCACCCTGACAGTCATCTGAAGGTGGAATCAAACCAAGGTCCCTGGTGCGGTGAGACAGCAGTGCTAACCACTGGGCACGCATGCTGCCCACATATTCAACTAGAAAATTCATTTTCCTGTCTTTTTCTTGTAATTTTCAATGTTCTTCCTTTGTCCACTTCAGAAGGCAAACTGGGGTCTTGGTTTCAATATCTTACTGAAGAGTGTACCATAGTGGCATCACACTCCATTTGCTGCAGTGAATAATCAGAATTCATTCTTGTGCTGAAGTCTTGGAATTGGACTTGGAGCCAGAACATTGTTAAGTCAGAGGGGGAGTCCTAAGCTCTGAGCCATAGAGTTGAAATATGGCCTTCAAATTTGTTCAATGGTTAGCTAAGATAATGAATGATCTTTTGCCTCAACTCTACTCTTTGACCAAATATCTTAATTCTCTTGATACCAAAGACTCCGCTATGCAGCAGGATACAGCAGTGGTACTTAAATGCGGCACCATCATCAGGGGGATATTTTCAGGTTCATTTATCTTCCAGGATGAAACCTTTGGGGTAGGGAAACAATATATACTTGAATTGCATTAAAAATTCAAAAATAATAAATCATTAGTTCAACCAGTAATCAATTGAAATGTAAATTTAAACATTAAACAGTGTCAAAGCTTTGCCAACTTTTGCCTTTCTTTTTAAAGAGGAGAAAGAGACTGAAAAAGCATAAATCCAAATCCACCAGACAAGGGAACATAAAAAACCTAGAAAATACAGCATAGTATTCGACCCACTATGTTGTGCTGAGGATTAATCCTAATATAAAATAAAATAACCTAACCTATGCTCCCCTCATTCAATGCCGTCCATGTACATGTCTAGCAGTTGCTTAACTGTCCCTAATGACTCTGCTTCCACCACTATTGCTGGCAATGCATTCCATGTGCTCATAACTCTCTATATAAAGAACCTACATCTGACGTCTCCTCTATATCCTCCTCCTAACACCTTAAAACTACGACCCCTCGTGCCAGTCAATCCCTTGCCTGGGGAAATGTCTTTGACTATTGACTCTATCCGTGCCTCTCATTACCTTGTGCACCTCTGTCAGGTCACCTCTCTTCCTTCTCTCTACAAAGGAGGCAACTGGAACCAAATGAAGCCAGAACTCTCATGAATGTGGGAGTCGGAAGTGAGTTGACTTTCAGTCTGGGGTATCCTCCTCTTGCAGCCTGCTTTACCCCATCTTTCTCTCTAGCTCTTTCCATCTTTTTCTCTCACCTTCCCTCTCTCCGCACTCCTATCCTTCGTCTTAATCTGCTCCCTTCTCGTTGAAGAAAACAGTGCGTGAGGCTTTGTGCATGAAGTAGTCTCCATACTTGAAAATAAGGAATCTAAAAAAGAAGAAAATAAATTTCACCAGGGAATAAATAGCCATGAGCAGCAAAACTACTTCAGAAAGCTGTTGAAAATGCAATGCTACCCTAGCTCTCTGCTGAGGGATTGCCATAGGACTCTGAATCCACCTTTAATGTGGCCTACCAGTCTGACTTCCTGCTATGGAATCCCTGAGAGATACCAAACCAGTGGCTCAGTGGGGCTGAGGCTGGTGCTTTAACTGTATGGCTGGAGCTTCCGTCCCTTCCCATAGCAACCTGAAGCAGACCCTGTCCATTTGCTCAATCTTTGGCAGTGATCTGGTCTGCTGTGCCTGACCAGCACAGCAAAGCTGCTCCAGGCCCCTGAACTTCTCCTTAGCCCTGATTTGCAACGAGTAACCTGACACAACTGACCCTCAACCAGATCTACCAATCCTTGGCCAAGAACCTTCCCTTCTGCTGATGCCAGAGATCTGCAATGAAAGCTGAAGGCCTCTTGTTTCCAGAGCTGGTCTGCATAGTTGCTGCCATGGTTCCTCTGGTCACAGGCTGGTTCTCCCTTGTATTTGCTATGATTTAAGCAGCAGCAGCACAAGGGAGAGGGAGAGCCAGAATTGGAGGAGCAACTCTTCGCTAAATCTGCATGTGAAATGTAAATTAAAGCTGCTGTCAACCAGTATGTGGTCCATTGTCTATCCCAGGGGTACCAATGTCAAAGCCTCTTCAAAGATTATCTCCAGCATCTGCAGTCCTCACTTCCTCCCAATGTCAAAGCCACGTAAATTAAATGCTCAAGAGCAACTAGGGATGGACAATAATTGCTGGCCAGCTGGTAAGGCCAACATCCCACAAATGAGTAAATAAAATAAAAATGGCTTCCAATTGACCACCTATTCAAAGTGACCACCATTTATTGGAAGTGGACAAACTGGTTGATTGTGCAATTTAAAAAGAAATCATGAGAGATTCAAGGGCCCCTCTAAATGGGATCATAGATTACAAAACTGAGAAGGTTGTAAACCTGTGGAGCCTCCATTGGAATTTTGTGTCGAATTCTGGGCACCGCAGATTCTGATTGTAAAAATGCAACGAAAGATCACTAAGATGGTTCTGAGGTGAGTACTTCAATTATGTTGATAGATTGGACAGCTTTTGATTGTTTGTTTCCCTTGGAGAAGAGAAGATTGATGGAGATGTGATGGAGGGGTGCTTCAAATTGAGGTGACTGGACTGAGTAGATTGGGAGAAACTGTTCTGATTAACACACTGATCAATTGTGAATAGATCATGTAACTTAGGTGGGCATTGAGGTGCTGTGGACAGACTATAATTCAACCATGTGTATATATATTGGACCATAATCTGTAAACTTATGGCCCCACTTAACATCCACTAGATAGGAGATCAACCTTGGTCCGTGTAAGGTGACATGTAATGTTTGCTGATTAGTACCAACTTTTCTGTGCGCCTCTGTGCCTGGATGTCTTTCTTACTTTGAAAGCATGTGTCCCTGATCATTTGTTAGAATGCAGGAGGAACTGATTTCCCAGACCCAAGACGGTGCTGCAGTTTGATCAGACAAAGTGGGTTACTTCATTTGAAATGAGATATTTCACAGCAGATTGCATGAAGAGCTTCGAAGTTACTGCAGATTGGCAAATCATAAGCTGATGAAAAGCAAAATACAAGTAGTTTTTCTGAAACACAATGGTTTTGTCTCATGCAACCCCATATTCTAGAAAAGTCACACTTTTTACAAACAGCACTTGAAGAGTTGGCAATGTAATCATGTTACAGCCAACACATATTTGAAAAGTTCAAGTTTTAGAAACAGTGTCCCCAATTTGTCAATCGCGTCATAGCAAATTCGCTAAATGAAACGCATGTTAGAACATAGAACAGTTTAGCACAGTATAGGCTTTTTGGCCCTCTGTGCCACCTTTAACTTACTTTAAGATCAGACTAACCTACATATCCTTCATTGTACTATCTTCATGTGCCTTGCCAAGAGTCATTTAAATGTCCCTTTATGTATCTGACTGTTCTACCACTGCTGGCAATGCATTCCCACACACACCCACCACTCTGTGTAAAGAACCTACCTCTGACATCTCCCCAAACCTTCTTCCAATCACCTTAAAATGATGCGCCCTCATAATAGACATTTCTACCTTGGGTAAAATGTCTCTGGCTATCCACTGTATCTATGCCTCTCAACATCTTGTACACCTCAATCGAATCACCACTCATCTTTCTTCACTCCACTGAGAAAAGCCCTAGCTCCCTCAACCTTTCTTCATAAGACATGCCCTCCAGTCCAGGCAACATCCTGGTAAATCTCCACTGCATCCTTTCTAAAGGTTCCACATCCTTTCTATAATGAAGCGACTAGAATTGAACGCAATATGCCAAGTGTGGTCTGACCAGGACTCTACAGAGCTGCAGGATGACCTCGTAGATCTTAACCTCAATTCCCTGTGTTATAGTAGAAAGACCTGGACATGCAGTCTCAGCTAAAGGGCAAATGCTGTAAAGATTTGGGTCAAACAGTATTGGAATTTCGAAAGGGAGAGGAAAAACCCTTGATGTTGAAGGTCCATGATCTTCAATCAGAACAATGAAAACTTCAGGAGTTTAGTAGGTTTTGAACATGTGTTGAGTAATGGAAAAACTGAGAGGCTGAGTCAAAGGGAGATTATGCAATCTGATTGAAGATAGGAGAGGTTAGATATCACAATCTTCTTTAGCCTTGCACAATTAATTTTAATTGGATGAGCAGAGGAATATAAGATAAGAGTGGATGTAAATGGGGATAAAATGGGGATGCAGTGGCCCAGGCGTATTATTACTGGACTGTTAATCCAGATCCCCGGATAACATTATGGGTCCTGGGTTTGATTCTTACCATGGTAGATGGTGGAATGTGAATTCAATAAATATCTGGAATGAAGAATCCAATGATGTCCACGAAACCATTGTTGATTGTCAGAAAAAACATCTTGTTCACTAATGTCCTTTAGGGAAGGAAACTGCCTTCCAGCCTAAATGTGACTCCAGACCCACTGCAATGTGGTGACTCTTAACCATTCTCTGGGCAAGTAGGGATGGACAATAAATGCTGGCCTAGCCAGTGACTTCCTCATCGCGTAAACAAAGGAAAACAAACAGGATTACGATCAGTAGCTACGCTCCAAGAAACCTCAAGTTTTGAACTAAGAAAGTTGATTTTTTTTTCCCAATTTGAGGTGAGGGAGACAGAGGTGGGGATGGCTAGTGAAGTAGTAGAAAGCCACATTGGTATGGCTCCCTTGCTGCAGGAGTGTGATCCCAGTGGTGCGCTAGAGACTGGATCAGCAGCTGAATGAACCGAGGTGGGAAGCTGATCCACATAAATTCGAAGTGGCTGTAATGTGTTGCTGCAATTATTTGGCAGCCTGGAGCAAGACACATGTTTAAGGCTCATTATCACAGTCATTGTCAGAGAAGGGACCTTCTGTAGCAACCTTCTGGAGGGCTTTGCTCTCTGGTGTGGTCTATGCCTCAGCCAGCACAAATTGTCAATCGCATGTAACTGTGCTAAGGGCACTTTCCTACCTGCCTTTGCAGCAGCTACCCTCTCGGCCAGCAGAGTTGACAGACCACTCCTAGGGAGAAATGGTAAGCTGCTTCTGTTCCCAGCAAGTCCAGGCATTCACTTTATCACAATGTTGGTACCTCGAGACCAACAGTAAAATACGTTGCTGTGCGCCTGGATAGCTGTCAAGTCCCTAACTGAAATATGAGGTCCTGTTCCTTCAACATCTTTGGAGCCATAACATTTTCTGGGCTTTGTGCTTTTGAGATTTTATTTGGGCAGGACTTTTTATTTTCTTTCATTTACTTTATTTTGGAATTTTCAGGTGAATACTCTATTTGAACCTTTGTATGAAAGTCTTGTTTGGAACAAGCTTTTTTTTTGAAGAACATTTCATTTATACATTGTCAATAATGGCCCAGCCTCTGCCACCACCCTGAGAAAATAAACCTGACAGTAACTATACAAAAGCGTTTTGTTCCTTTTCCCAACCTCTTGGTTTTATTTGTTTAGATATTGGCTAGTGAAGGTGATTTATAAAGATGCAACATTTACTTAGGGGAGTGGCTGTTATTGCAAAATTCCACGGTTCAGGATATATCTGAAAATTTTGCAGCTATTGATTTTCAATTTTGCTTATTATTTTGTTAAAGAATTCTAAGTGAGTCACATTATTGAGATAACATGATTACAAAGTGCAAAAAAAATTATTCTTGAAACTTGTGCTTTGTGTTGTGTTTGACTTGTTGGTTTTTAAAACTTCTTCAAAAAATAAGGATTTTAGAAAAATTGCTGTTGAAATTGTATTGTGTCACTATAGTCTTATCAGACCACAGCGGCTGCTCTTTCATTAGAGCGAATCAGCTGGTGGTGATTTAGCCTGAGGGCCACCAGATATAACGTGAAGGAAGAGGTTGAGAGGTGGAGTCCTTCGTGGTAACCTCAAACTGGTGATGGGAATTGAACCACGCTGTTGGCATCGCTGTAAACCACGCTGTAAACCAACAATCCAGACAACTGAGCTAAACTGATTCCCACTGGTGGAAACAACTGGTCCATCATAGGCTGTCTTGGACATGGCACCATAAAGGTATGAGCTGAAAATGTGTTGCTGGAAAAGCGCAGCAGGTCAGGCAGCATCCAAGGAGCAGGAGAATCAGGGCTCATGCCTAAAACGTTGATTCTCCTGTTCTTTGGATGCTGCCTGACCTGCGCTTTTCCAGCAACACATTTTCAGCTCTGATCTCCAGCATCAGCAGTCCTCATTTTCTCCACCATAAAGGTATGAACCCACTGCTTGCTGGTGGATTGAGGAATTTTCCTTCATGTTAAACTCAACTGTAATTTCAGGAAGATGCTGCAGTAATTTATTTCTTGTACTGCAGGATATAAATTCTGTTCTCCAAGAAACTGTTTAAGGATGCACACTGTGGAAATGAGCCAAATGTTATGCTCTGAGTTGTGCCTGGCAGTCTTACCAGTTGGATTCACCACTTGATTTTACTGATTGATATTTAATGTCACTGTTCACAATTCAATGTTTTCTTTAAAAAAAATCCATTCTGCACACAGGGAAACTGAAAACACCTAGCATTTGCCAATAATGAATGTAATCATGTGTCGCAGCTGACTGACAAATAGGTCAATGTTTCACCTCCAATATTGCAGTCACTTATCACAGAAAATTGTCCTGATATCCATAACTAGTATTTTACTAAGTGTATTACTTTTATACCCCTTCTGAATTAGAGTACAAACCAACAGGTTTCTGGTGCATACCTTCAGACAAGGATTCAAATTCTGCTTTTTGACAATTGGCCTGAAAAATTGCATCGGGTTATGCTTTAGTACTGCTCCATCCATTGGGCAGGTGCATGGTTTATGGTCTTACCTGGGAAGTCAGCGCTTATGCATTGGTAGTATCTCTATCTCTGGTCCTGAAGTCCTACGTTTAAATTCCACCTGCTCCGGAAGTGCTTTTGAACAGCTTGATTGAATATATATTTAACAGTGTGCTGATGTTGGGACTTAGTTTGGACTGATACAAATTGCAGACGTTGGGCAGTGTTATCTCAATGTGTTCATTAACCAGAGACTGGACATTGCAGCCACCAGAAACCAATAAGATACTGCCTTGCCCAAGACTGACCAGGAACCTTTGTCAGAATATGAACCTTTTGCGTCAGGCAAGCACGTATTTATGACTGCAAAATGACAGCAAAGCTCTGATTATTATAGAGACTAAAATCAAAAAAAGTTTGGATTTTGAATTATGTTTATGTACATGAAACCACTTGAGTGAAGTACCTTCAGAAGGTACAAAGGTGTGTTTGTTCTCAGGAGTGGGTAAAGGAAGTGAAACTATCCAACTGAATTAAGTGGAGTCTGAGGTGTGCTGTTGCCTCATCGTGTATAGATGGAAGATGGTGTTGAAGCAGATCTTTTAGTTGTCAGTATTTTATTCCTCTGTTGGTTTAATTAAAAAAGGTAAGTGCCTTTATGATTCATTTTGCAGTCAGCATAGCTGAATCAATATTTAAATGTAATGACATGCTCCCCCCGAACTATAGATTAAATCATGTAGCCATTTCATTTCTCTGTTACTTCAGCTAATATTGTTTACTGTGTTATCACAAATCTAAGTGCAAATATGGTAGGGGTTCATTCACTCCTTTGAGGGATTGCTCAGGGAACTGTGTTTTAATGTTTACTTAAAATACTTGGATTCCACATTGAATTTTGAACACTGAGTGTTTCCTGTTGTGTGTTAGCTAATTTTTAACTCTCTCTCTCTCTCTCTCTCACACACACTCACTCACTCACTCACTCACTCACTCACTCACTCACTCACACTTCAGCCATGTTTTCTGTAAATACTTTCCCAGTTTACTTCACATTACTCCAGACTTCAAAGCTTGTGTTGTTACTTTCTGCTGTTACAGGGAGTCAGTTGGTTCAGTTTGTGATGTAAAGTGCAAGTTCAATCCCTGTACCGGCTGAGGTGAATCCCCACCACCTCAACCCCTGTACCTCGCCTGAGATATGGTGATTTACACCACCACAAGTAACCTCTGTCTAATGAGAGCGTGGCCTGTGGTCTGCTAGGATGATGATGGTGACTTTAACTTTGCCCACTGTTAACAAACTTGTAAGGTAGTCATTCCAAATAGTTGTGGACTCCAAAATCAAAACATTATGCAATGAGATGCCCACCCAGCAGGCTATTTCATGATAATTTCAATTCCTCAGAAAATATTTTGAAATAAAGCTTCAGCCTTAATTGAACTTTCTTTTTGTTATATGTGCTACAAAACTGAGGCTGGACCTTCGGGTAGTGGGTTTGTCAGTACCATCCTTTAAGTGTAGGGATCCACAGGTAGGGAGGGAAATCCACTTGCTAGTTGTTCTAGACCTAATCTGTATTGAAGAAGTAGTTCATTGCATTTTAGCAACTGGGTATGGGTTACATTTATGAAATAAATCCAATATTAAAAACTAAAGTTTGGTCTCATTCCTCTGAAATTTGAAGCTATTTTACCCACCGTTCTACATGAAATCACCAAATTTGGTGTATGTATAGTATTTATGTTCATTTTTATGCAATTTTTAATCTGAACTTTGGCATGTTTGAATGATTAAAAATATATTTTATCTTGTTTCTCTACCTGTCCTCAAATTTAGTGTTGTTACATCTGGCTGCTTGAGGCCTTGCCTGGCTGTCTCCATCATTAAAAAAATTATTCTGAACATTTTTGTTGTGCTTAGTGGACATGGTATTTTTAAATATGTGTAGAAATGTGGAAAATAAAAGCTATGTAGAACAGAGGAACTAATAAGTAGAAAAATACCTAAAATCTAAACTGCTACTGCATTTGGCAAAAGGAAAAGGACAGACCAAATGAGCTTTTTCTTGTGTGTTGGAGAGGCAGGGTGTGGAAGTTAATCATAGGCTGAGCCTTGATCAAAAGTGTTCTGACAGACACAATGACCCCAGGAGGAGCATTATGTTTAAGCAGAAGTTAATGAGGTCGGTATTAGTTCCAGCACTTCTGGAAGAGACCCTAAACTCAAATAAATATCAGATGTTGAGTGGTAATTGTGACCTCCGTGAAGGACAGACAGTCTCTTGGGGCAGAAACAGTTTGAAATATTATTGAACTGCCTTTTCAGGAAGGGTGAGCTTGATTGCTGACACCACCGCATGAAGATTTGAAAGCTCCCTGTGTAATCGAGCTTCCAAAACTCCCGAGCGGAGAAAGCCCACTTCGAAAGATTATTACTTGATTGAACTAAGGAGGTGACCCTGAACAGGTTTCAGAAAAGCCACCATGGAGTCGAATGTGCTGTTATTCAGAAACAAAAATACATATTGCTGGAAAAGCTCAGCAGGTCTGGCAGTATCTGTGGAGAGAAATCAGACTCAAGTAACCCTTCCTCACGGTTGTCGTGAAAACTATTTAAATAATCTGGCAAGTTTTGTTAATTGTGTTTATTTATCTCTTAAACATCTTTGTACGTCTGCAATTTGTGTGAATGGCGGCTAAAAACAAAAAGTTTCAGTTTTAAAGCTAAGATATTCATCATTTTACCTTGTTAAATTTTCTTTGTGCTGAAGTGTATCTTATAACTTCAGTGTTTTTTGAGATCCAAAATTGGTGTCTGGAATTAATTGTCCAACCAGTTCTGTGACTGGTAATTCAAAAATCTGACTGGAGATGGCCATTTGGATATAGAACTGGCTCAAAGGTAGAAGACAGAGGATAATGTTGGAGGGTTGTTTTTCAGATTGGAGGCCTGTGACCAGTGGAGTGCCACAAGGACTGGTGCTAGGTTCTCTACTTTTTGTCATTTACATAAATGATTTGGATGCGAGGTACAGTTAGTAAATTTGCAGATGACACCAAAACTGGAGGTGTCATGGATAGCGAAGAAGGTTACCTCAGATTACAACAGGCTCTTGACCAGATGGGCCAATGGGCTGAGAAGTGGCAGATGGAGTTTCATTCAGATAAATGCAAGGTGCTGCATTTTGGGAAAGCAAATCTTAGCAGGACTTACACACTTAATGGTAAGGTCCTAGGGAATGTTACTGAACAAAGAGACCTTGGAGTGCAGGTTCATAGCTCCTTGAAAGTGGAGTCAGAGGTAGATAGGATAGTGAAGCAGGCGTTTGGTATGCTTTCTTTTATTGGTCAGAGTATTGATTACAGGAGTTGGGAGGTCATGTTGTGGCTGTACAGGACATTGGTTCAGCCACTTTGTGAATATTGCATGCAAGTCTGGTCTCCTTCCTATTGGAAAGATGTTGTGAAACCTGAAAGGGTTCAGAAAATATTTACAAGGATGTTGCCAAGGTTGGAGGATTTGAGCTATAGGGAGAGACTGAATAGGCTGTGGCCGTTTTCCCTGGAGCGTCAGGGGCTGAGGGGTCACATTATAGAGGTTTACAAAATTTATGAGGGGCATGGATAGGATAAATAGACCAAGTCTTTTCCCTGGGGTCGGGGAGACCAGAACGAGAGGGTGTTGATTTAGGGTGAGAGGGGAAAGATACAAAAGAGACCTAAGGGACTTTTTCACGCAGAGGGTGGTATGGAATGAGCTGCCAGAGGATGTGGTGGAGGCTGGTACAATTGCAACATTTAAGAGGCAATTAGATTGGTATATGAATAGGAAGGGTTTGGAGGGATATGGGCTGGGTGCTGGCAGTTGGGACTAGGTTGGGTTGGGATATCTGGTCGAATGGACAGGTTGGACCGAAAGGGTCTGCTTAAGACCAAAGACATAGGAGTGGAAGTAAGGCCATTCGGCCCATCGAGTCCACTCCGCCATTCAATGATGGCTGATGGGCATTTCAACTCCACTTACCAGCATTCTCCCCGTAGCCTTTAATTCCTTGTGACATCAAGAATTTATCAATCTCTGCCTTGAAGACATTTAGCGTCCCGGCCTCCACTGCACTCTGCGGCAATGAATTCCACAGGCCCACCACTCTGGCTGAAGAAATGTCTCCGCATTTCTGTCCTGAATTGATCCCCTCTAATTCTAAGGCTGTGTCCACAGGTCCTAGTCTCCTCGCCTAACGGAAACAATTTCCTAGCATCCAACTTTTCCAAACCATGTATTACCTTGTAAGTATCTATTAAATCTCCCCTTAATCTTTTAAACTCCAATGAATACAATCCCAGGATCCTTAGCTGTTCCTCGTATGTTAGACCTACCATTCCAGGGATCATCCATGTGAATCTCCACTGGACACGCTCCAGTGCCAGTATGTCCTTCCTGAGGTGTGGGAACCAAAGCTGGACACAGTACTCCTTATGGGGCCTAACCAGAGCTTTATAAAGTCTCAGTAGCACAACGGTGCTTTTATATTCCAACCCTCTTGAGATAAATGACAACATTGCAGTCGCTTTCTTAAACACGGACTCAATCTGCATGTTTACCTTTAGAGAATCCTCGACTAGCACTCCCAGATCCCTTTGTACTTTGGCTTTACGAATTTTCTCACCGTTTAGAAAGTAGTCTACGCTTGTATTCTTTTTTCCAAAGTGCAAGACCTCGCATTTGCTCACGTTGAATTCCATTAGCCATTTCCTGGACCACTCTCCCAAACTGTCTAGATCCTTCTGCAGCCTCCCCACTTCCTCAGTACTACCTGCCTGTCCACCTAACTTCGTATCATTGGCAAAGTTCGCTAGAATGTCCCCAGTCCCTTCATCCAGATCATTAATATATAATGTGAACAGCTGCGGCCCCAACACTGAACCCTGCGGGACACCGCTTGTCACCGGCTGCCATTCCGAAAAAGAACCTTTTTATCCCAACTCTCTGCTTTCTGTCAGACAGCCAATGCTGAATCCACACCAGGAGCTCACCTCGAACACCATGGGCCCTCACCTTGCTCAGCAGCCTCCCGTGTGGCACCTTATCAAAGGCCTTTTGAAAGTCTAGATAGACCACATCCACTGGGTTTCCCTGGTCTAACCTACTTGTCACCTCCTTCAAAGAATTCCAACAGGTTTGTCAGACACGACCTCCCCTTACTAAATCCATGACTTGTTCTAATCAGACTCTGCTGTTCCAAGAATTTAGAAACCTCATCCTTAATGATGGAATCTAGAATTTTACCAACAACCGAGGTTAGGCTAATTGGCCTATAATTTTCCATCTTTGTCTTGATCCTTTCTTGAACAAGGTGGTTACAACAACGATCTTCCAATCATCCGGGACTTTCCCTGACTCCAGTGACTTTTGAAAGATCTCAACCAATGCCTCTGCTATTTCCTCAGCCACCTCTCTCAGAACTCTAGGATATATCCCATTGGGGCCAGGAGATTTATCAATTTTAAGACCTTTTAACTTTTCTAACAACTTTCTCTTTTGTAATGGCAACCATACTCAACTCAGCCCCCTGACTCCCTTTAATTGTTGGGATATTACTCATGTCTTCCACTGTGAAGACTGATGCAAAGTATTTGTTAAGTTCTCCTGCTATTTCCTTATCTTCCAGCATCAGTTTGAAGTGGCCCAATGTCTACTTTTGGCTGTCGTTTGTTTCTTATGTATTGATAGTAAAAGTTTCTTTCATTTCTAATATTACTGGCTAGCCTACCTTCATATTTGATCTTCTCCTTTCTTATTACTCTCTTTGTTATCTTCTGTTTGCTTTTGTAGCCTTCCCAATCTTCTGATTTCCCACTGCTCTTGGCCACTTTATAGGATCTCTCTTTCTCTTTAATACATTTCCTGACTGCCTTTGTCAGCCATGGCTGTCTAATCCCTCCCCGGATAATCTTTATTTCCTTGGGGATGAATCTCTGTACAGTGTCCTCAATTATACCCACAAACTCCTGCCATTTTTGTTCTACTGTCTTCCCCGCTAGGCTCTGCTTCCAGTCTATTTTTGTCAGTTCCTCTCTCATGCCCTCATAATTACCTTTTTATTTAACTGTAACACCATTACATCCGATTTTGCCTTCTCTCTTTCAAACTGCAGACTGAACTCTACCATATTATGTTGTACACCTCTATGACTCTATGACTGGAGTAACTATTAAACGTTTTAATTTTACTGTGTTGTGAATACAGGGATAGGCTGATTTGGTTTGGGTATCTGTTTCTGTGTAGTAACAGCATCATTCTATTTCCATGTTTGTATCTATCAATATTGCTTTTAATGTTTCAAAGAATAGTAATAAGCACAGAAAACAGAGGCTAGCCACAAGAGGATTGTGCATACAAACAAATTCACCCTTCTATTTTGAAATAGATTCTTATCTTTGTTTTAATTTCAAGCATTTATAATACATTTTGGAAGCATGCAGCTGACCTAAAACACACTCAAAGTAAGAGATTATATTCTGAAGGATGCAGTCTGATCTTTTGTCTTGTCAGGTGCTGACAGCTCTGTATTTGAAGCACTTTTCTTGTGTTTCTCTATCCAGTCTGACTATAGCACACTGTTCATGCACTTGGTGTCCTGCAGTAAATTTGACCAAGTCATTCATTGCCATTGTCAGTGCTAAGAAACCTATTACTTACTATAATAAACTCTATTTGAATAGATTGTGATTGTGAGAGATGATGACTGAGTACTATTGTCATGACTATTATGAGCCTGAAAAGCAATGCTTTAGAATGTGATACTGAGTGTCAGCCAATTTTTTCATCAGATGGAAACATCACTCAACTAGAGCTATTTCAGAAGGCCTGTTTTCAAGTCCCACTGGCTTTGGAGGTCTGTTCATAACACATCTAAATAGGCTTATTAAAAATACCTAATAAATATCAGAGAATATAAAATAGAACTCGGAAGGCTGGTAAATTCATATCCTGCATGCTTGTTCACCTCAAGCTTGAATTCATGGACCACTGATATAAAAGTATGTATTTTTCAATAAAATTCAATTGACAAACAGATGACAGTAATGAAAAAAAAATGTTTCACACTGTTTCAAGTTAAACTAAATTAACTACTACCACTAGGAGAATTTCTGTATGCAGCATCAGATTAAATGGAAAGAGTAAGCCAAATATCCAGAGCTCTGTCAGAACATGGCTGGTTCAAACCCAATCCCATCGACATGAGCATGTAATCATACAGTCCTCATACCATAACTGGAATTGTAAGAACATTGAGGTCATTTAGTCTATCAAAGCTGCCCCACGATTCAACAAGATCATGGCTAATGTGTTCCAGCCATCCATAATCTATCCCCGATCCTCTTGTATTGTTTTCATCTTCACGCTGCCCCGCAGAAATTTTCCGAGGGTATGGTGTCCAGTTCCCGAGACTGAATCTGGAGTATTTGACACCATATTGGTCACCATACTTTAAGAAAAATATGAATTCGTTAGAAGCTGCTCGGAGAAGTTTTGCGAGACTTCTTTAGAATGTGATACTGAGTGTCAGCCATTTTTTTTCTTCCGATGGAAACATCTGGCGTGACACCCGGCGTGAGTGTTTGCCTTATGAGGAAAGGTGAAAAAGGCTAGGCTTGTATCCTCTGGAGTTGAGAAGAATGAGGTGACTTAATTGAAACATAGCAGCTCCTGAGGGGACTTGGCCATGAGAATATGGAAAGGATGTCTCATCTTGTGGAAGAATCTGGAACAAGGGATAATCGTTTTAAAAATAAGGGATTGCCAATTTAAAACAGGGCGAATAAAATTGGAGAGTTGAATGTCTTGGGAATTCCCTTCCTAAATAAAAGACAGTGGATGCAGAATCTAGGAGTATAAACGTGAAGTTAAAATTAGATCAGCCGTGGTAGAGCAGACTCAAAAGGGCTGAATGGCCTACTCATGCTCCTTGTTCATGTGCCTGAGAGGCAGCTCCACTTAATTCTTGCAGAAATTCATTTCTCCCAAGTCTTTTTTTTTAAAAAAAACTTTGCAAACCAATATTGCTTTTATTGACAGCAGCCAGGGAATATATGTGAAAACACCATTTTGTGTTGCTGGTTTTATTATCTAAGAGTATCCATTCTCAGGTGTTTTTGAGGAGAAACTTCATGTATGTATAAGATACTGGACTTAAATTGGAAAATTCAATATAAAGGATTTAAACCTGAGAAAGCTTTGGAGCAAATGGGCTGAGGTTGCTGAATGCAACTCCCAAATGAGAGACTTTATGAGGCCATCATCTTGCAAAATATTTATTATGATGACTGTATTCCTCAGACACTCTGCACAAGGGCAGAATGTGAATAGGTGACTTGGTCTCCAAGGGTTGTGCAATGGTACTGATACGATCAGGTGTTGGTTTAAAGGGAGAAAGGTGAGGCAGCATGGCTGTAATGCTTAGGAGTATTATACGTCAGACAGATGAGGTTAAGGGCATTGACTGATGCATGGAATTGAGGTCATCTCCATGATACAGACGTAATTAAGGGAGTGGCAGGACTGGCATCTCCACACTCCAGGGTGTCTAGATCTTCGGGCAAGATGTGTGTGCATAACTGAGAAGCTGGTATCGCATTAAGGCATAAGTTATTGTACTAAGGAGGGATGATCTTCAAATGAAACTTTATGGTAGAGTTTAAGAATAAAATGGTAACAGTTCATACTGCTGGTAGTGCATTAAAAAGCACCCCCTCCACCAAACTGTCAGCAGGCAATAGAGGAGCAGATTATGTATACAATTTACTGAGGTGTGTAAAACAATATTCGAGTAGTTATTTCAGGGAATGTCAACTTTCCCAATATTAATTGGGTTAGTCATAGTTATAGTTCCCTATAAACCCTAATGGGGTTTATAGGGAACTAATTTTGTAGAATGTATTTGATGGAGCTTTATGGCAGCATATAGAGGATCCGTCAGAGAATCTAAACGACCAACGTGGTATTGGGAGAGTATTTTCTTGACAGTGACTACAACAGTGTGCATTTAAGTTGCCTTCTGGAAAAGGAACAAAATGGTCTGCCAAAGGGATTTGGAGTGGAGGAAGACTGATTTCATTAAATTAAGGTGGGATATGGCCAAAGTAAACAAGGGAAGTGGCAGCAGAACAGTAGGGGCATTCTAAAAGAAAATGGGAAGACTACAGGCCGAGCATGTACCCTTAAGGGTGAAATGTAGGGTCAACAAATCTAGAGAACCCCAGATATCCAGGAACATTCAGGACTGGTTAAGAAGGGAAAAAAAAGAGGCTTTTAATAAGTATAAAGGAAATAAGTCAACCAAGTCCTTTTGTGGAGTATAGAAAGTGCAGGGGTAACCGAAGAAAGCAATGAGGAAAGGAAAGGGGAACATGAGCAGGAAAGATATTCTACAAATACAAGAAGGGAGGAGGATAACCAGGGAAAGAGTAAGGCCAATTGAGGAACAAGGAGGCAATCTGTGCATGGAGCATGGATAGGGTGTTAAATGATTACTTCATGTCTGTCTTCACTTGAGAGGAGGAAGATGAAGGTACAGAATTTGGGAAGAGAGACTGAGCAGATTGACATAAGGAGTGAGGAGGTGTTGGATTTTGGCAGGCTTCAAGTGTACAGATCCCTAGATCCTGATGAATTGTATCCCTGTTGTTGATGCAAAAGATTATTATACGACTGAACTTTTTAATTTTGTTCTGGCCACTGAGGAAGTGTCAGACAACTGGAGGAGAGTTAATGTGGTTCCAGTTTTCAAGAAATGGGTTGGAGGTAGACCAGCAAATTCTAGACCAGTGAGCCTGACATCAGTGGAATGGAAATTATTGGATTTCCATCAAGCCTTTGACAAGGTCCCACGTGGGAGAATTGATAACGAAGGTAAAACTATGTAGAATCCAGGGAAACATGATAAGATGGATCCAAAATTGATATAGTGGTAAGAAGTAGAGAGTGGTAGAAGGTTTTGTCTGACTGGAAACTGGTGTTCAGTGGCACATTGCAAGGATCAGTGCTAGGTCTCTTTCATTGTTTATGACATTGATGCTGGGGAGGCATGAGTGCTAAGTTTGCAGATAATGCAAACATTAACTGGATAGTTTGACGGAAGAAAGTCCTGAGCTTACAGAAGGATGTAGATGCTGGGTCAGATGGGCTGATTAGCAGTAGGTGGAATCTAACTCTGAAAGAGGTGATGTGATGCACTTTGCTATAGGTAATAAGTCAAAGGAGTACTCAGTGGATGGCAGGACACTTGGAAGCTCAGAGGAACAGGGGGATCGTGGTGTGCTTATTCACAGAAGCCTAAAGGCAGCAGCTCGGTTAATATGGTAGTTAAACAGACATACAAGATACTTTTATTTGTCGAGGCGTAGGTTATAAGAGCAGGGTGGGTATGTTGGAGCTGTACAGAACTTTGGTTATACCACAGCTAGGGTATTATGTGTGACCTGGTCACTACACTACAGGGATGATCTGTTTGCACTACTGGGTGCAAAAAAATTCACCAAAATGTTGCGATGGAGCAATTTAACTATGAAGAAAAGCTGGATAAGTATAGGCTGTTTTCTTTGGAGCTGAGAAGGTTGAGGAGGGACCTGACAGACAAGTACAAGATAGTGAGGGGCATGGACAGAATGGCTAGAAAGCAGCTATTTCCCTTAGTTGAAGGGTCATTAATGATGGGCATAATTTCAAGGTGAAAAACAGAAGATTTAGAGGGGATTTGAGGAAATCTTTTTCATCCAGAGGCTGGTGAGAATCTAGAATGTACTATCTGAGAGGGTAGTTGAGGCAAGAAACCTCCTGTTTTTGATCACTGCACATTATGTCAGTGTGTATTTGATTTTAATTTATTTTCTGATTCTGACTGATAATGTTTTCCAAATTGTTAACTTGTAACCCTATTTTCCAGCACTTGGCCCATAGCCTTGGACAACTTGGTACCCAAAAGTGTGTAACTAAATACTAGAATGTTCGGAGGGTTTCTACCTCTACCCCTCTTCCCAGGTAGTGAATTCCTGGTACCCAATATGCTGTGGGTGAGAAGCTTTTTTTCTCCACATTTCCTCAACCTTCTGCTGGTGACCATAAATCCATGCCCTGGCCATTGATCCCTCCATCAAATGGAGAAGTTTCTTCCTATCCAACCTCAATTTGGTATATCTTAACCATGTTCTCCTGCCAGCTGACCCCACAATCTCTTCTTCTGCTCCGCTCTCAGGAAAATACCCCCCAGTCTGCCCAATCTCTCTTCATGACTAAAACTTTCCAGCCCAGGCAACATCCTTGTGAATCTCCTCCCTGCTGCCACCTCTGAAACCATTGCATTACTGTTATAGCAAAGAAGGGCAGACTGGACCCACCAGGTCGCTGTCACTTCAGTTGTCGCCCGATGCAGTCACATTGCCACCATAGTCATGAGGAATGAACCACCAGACTCATTGCTGATGAAGCCTTCGATAAAGCTGTGGCTCCTTTGGCCATGAAGATCCACCACGTTGCCGCCCGTGCAGCCCTCAAAGCCGTCTTCCTCCTCTACAGCCACAGAAAAGAAGGAAAGGTGAAATGAAGAAACAAAAAAAAAACCGAAGAATTAAAAATGTGGCCAGGAGAGCAGGAGCAGACAAGCACAGAGCCTGAACATTTCCTAACCCATCGCTGCCATGTTTTATGTTGCAGCATTCTTGAATTTGGTTTGAGTCTTTGTCCTCAATAGCCTTCTGCAAGCGAAATGCTTGTTGTAAGGTTGGTTTGCCATTCTTGAATTTTTAAACCGGTTGTCAACAACTCGTGAGTTCACAGAAGGGTCTTGAAGAAATCTGTGCACAAGTAACTAGTACAATGATGTGTTCATGCTCCAGCAATTCCTTTATTAGTGAGAGCTCTGAACTTGTCATTCTCTGATTTTTGACAAGTGTTTTTCATTAAAATTCTACATATGAAGTAACAGGATATGCTTTGTGCCCAGTGATTTGGCTGCATCCACCATTAGCCAATCGCCTTTAATAATTTAAAGAAATTAGTTTTATCACTCCCCACTTTTTTTGCGTTTTGTTTATTCATCCTGAGCATCACTGGGAAAGGTACGGATGGTCAACGAATGCTAATTGCCCTTGAACTCATTGCCTTGCAAGGTAATTTCAGAATGCACTTGAGTTAGCTATACAGGGTATTATTGAGAATCTGGAGTTGTATGTAAGCCAGAGTGGGTAAACATGGTGGATTTCTTTGCTTGAAAATGGAGCGATGGTGGTGTTGAGATGTTACTGCTTTAGTAATAATGAGGCAAATGCTCTGAGGCATGAGTTCAAATCCAACTGTGGTAATTAGAGGAGATGAAATTTCATCGCTCTTTAGATTAGATTCCCTACAGTGTGGAAACAGGCCTTTCGGCCCAACAAGTCCACACCGACCCTCCAAAGAGTAACCCACCCAGACCTGTTTCCTTCTGACTAATGCACCTAACACAATGGGCAATTTAGCATGGCCAATTCACCTGACTTGCACATCTTTGGATTGTGGGAGGAAACCAGAGCGCTCTGAGGAAACCCACGCGGACACGGGGAGAATGTGCAAACTCCACACAGACAGTCGTCAAGGCTGGAATTGAACCTGGGTCCCTGGTGCTGAGAGGCAGCAGTGCTAACCACTCAGAGGCCAGTCTGAGTAATGGGGATGCGGCCACCATCATTCATGTTTGAATGACTTCAGTATTTATTCAGTGGATGTGGATGTTAAAGGTAAAATCAATATATTTTTCCCTCAAAATTGATGGTGAGTGTCCTTTGTAACTACAGTTTAGTGGCCTGCAATGCACTTCCAAAGACCTTTTAAAGGTTCGTAACTCTGCTTGGGTTTGGCATTACGTCAGCCAGGGAGTGGAAGGATAGCATCTTCCCGTCACAGCTAAGGGTGTTGGTGAACCAGAGTTTAAATTCTACCAAAACTGGGGAGTTGAAATTAAACTCAAACTTGGGATGTGAATGAGTAAAAAAGGTGACTATAAAATATCTAATCATTGTGAAAACCTAAGTGCTGGATGGCTGGTACAGTGACATTACGATTTTGTTTGTTCTATTTAAAATCTTTTTAATTTAAATTATCTGATAGCATTTGGTTATGTTATTGTACCCATTGATCTAGAGATACTGATTTCTAATATTGTACAGCAATGGCATGTTTTTGCATTGACCAATTAAGTAGCTCTTCGTTGTTGAATTCATCCCTGGTGTTGAATGCCAACCAGCTATTAATGTATGAGGTCTGACTGGGAGAGGTGGCAACACCCAATGTCCATCCATACAGCTGCTTTCCTGGAGCTGTCGTTGCCAGGAATATAACAATGTACAGTGTGTGAATGCAGGAATCATGGACAGGTGTGGCCAACCTGCCTTATTACATGCCAGTATCACATTCTTAAAGACCATGTAAGGCACTCAAATATTCAAGTGTACATGGAAGAGTTACTTTCTTTTTGAAGTAAATCTCTGGTGTTTGCTTATCTGGAGGTTTTGCCAAGTGTGCTGCAGGTTTATTTGACTATTGGATTAGAACAACTGAACTGCATTGCTTCTATTCATTCTGTATGGGACATGGCTACATTTTTCTTTTGCAGATGACTGTGTATTTTTGTAAATAGTACATTTGAAAGGTTTTTTTATTTGAACACGAGGACCTCTGATTGTCATGAAATTCTGTCCACAGACTGACTGACTGCATTTGGAAATCAGCAGAATTAAGCACTGCCCAACATGTAGGCCCCCATATGAGATGCTGAAATTGCCTGTAATTGGCTCCAAGACCCGAAAATAGAATGTTTGCATGTCCCTTATGCTAGCTGAGATGACATTTAGGTTGATGTCAAGGTTTTTGTACATTGCTGAAAGGAGAGCAATCTCATTGAATATTTGATCTTGCAGTCATCAGGACAAATACAAGCTTACCAAATTGCAAACAATTGTAATATGGAACAGCAAAAATAAAGAGTACTTATTAGTTGCCCAGTTGACAGAGGTTCAGTGATGGTCATGTCAATGGTTAGATTCTTTCTTGCTGGAGATGGGCCTTACTTAGCATATGTGGTGCTTTCCTGGAGTGCAAGTCTTCAATATTATTCAAAGCATTGGTATGAAGAAACTTAGAAGGAACTACAGGCTCTCCACCCACCCACCCCCATTCCCCCAGATAAATTGAAAATCCATTACATTTGAACAAACTTGTTTTGCACAGAACAGGCTCCGGCATGTTCCTTCTAGCAAGCATGAGTGGGACAATAGGAGTTCAACTGTTATCTTGTGCAATCAACTATTGATTGCGCAGCATGTGTTACTAAATCATGGAATCGCATCTAGCCACAGATTTTGTTTTGGATTTTGAAAGTTTGGGCTGGTTGTTGGAACATCTGGCCAAGAGAAAAGGAGGACCTCTATTCTCCTGTAGTATAATGTGTGAGCATTTTGAAATTTTGCATCCTTTAATTTGTCCTGATGCAAGATGAAAAGCTACAACAATTTGCCTTTCTTTTCAATGACCTGGAAGTCTCTTCCTCACTCCACCCCAACAAAGAGTTCTGTCAGCTTATCTCTAATTACTGTTGAGAAGATGATGGCTCACTTTCTTAGAGTATCACAGTACATCCAGTGTATGTGCAGTGCAGTTCAGAAGTGTACTTACGACATATGGTACAGTGCAGGTATTGAGCTGTGTACTTGAACTGCTGCAGTCCTTTATGTAAGGACACCTACATCGTAAGGGAGAGGAAGGCAGAACCAGGATTTCAACCCAGCATGAAAAAAATGAAATAGTTCCAAGTCAAGATGCTGGTAATTTGAGGGGAACTTGCAATTAGTGGGGTTCCCATGCATCTGTTGTTCTTGTCCCTCTATATCGAAGAGGACTTGGGTTTGACAGATGTTGTTGAATGAGCCTTGCTCAGTTATTGCATCTCATGGAGAGTACACACTGCTGCCACTGTGCGGTGGTAAAGAGAATAAATCTTTGAAGGTGGTGAATGTGGTGCCAGTAGAATGGGCTGCTTTTACCTGGACGGTCCAAAGCTTTTTGAATGTTTTTAAGCTGTACTCCTCTCAAGTGTGGGAATATTCCATTAACTTGTAGATGATACATCATAATTTGGCAGATAGGAGGTGAGTTAGTCACTGCAGAATTCCTGATCTCTGAGTTGCTTTGGTCACCACAGTGTTTGTATGGCCTTTCATTTCTGTTTCTGCTTCATGGTAACCTCCAGGATGTTGATACAAAGGGGTTCAGTGATGGTCATGTCAATGGTTAGATTCTCTCTTGTTGGAGATGGGCCTTACTTAGCATATGTGATGCTTTTCTGGAGTGCAAGTCTTCAATATTAGGGCCCAAAGCATACATAGCCCCCAATGCTTTCATCATTATCTTGATATTGCATGGTATGCTTCAAATTCAGTTGTGATGGTGGAGACCTCAGGGAGTGGTCAGAATTGATCACTCACTCAGCACTTCTGGCTGTCGGTGGATGAAAATGTTTCAGCCTGGTCTTTTGCAGTGTGCTGGAGTACTCTTCCCTGATCTTTTCCATTATGTCCCTTACCACCTGACATGGATCGATTTGGCATTAAGTGTGTGGATTTACAAAATATTCTTTTATTCTTATAAAGACTTTCTGTAGAAGTCAAAAATGAACTGCAGGTTGCAATCCCAAATTGAACATCTGGCTCCCCCCGTTCATGCTGTTTTCATGAATTCTGTCCTCAGAGCAGTGTTGTAAGCCATTGTAACCTAGCTGTTCATTCTTGGCATAGTGTATGTGGTCATGGGGTGATCGTGGTAATCTAAGTCCCTGGTATTGCAAGAAGGTCTGCATGAATTGTTCCCAAATATTTCAACACTTGGAACATTATACCCTTGTGTCTGATTGTCATAGATACATGCCAAACAAAAGGATGTTTCAATTGTGTTTTAATATATAGGTGATGAACATTCATGTAAATAATTGATGTCATTTTCCATTTCTAGTCCCAGGATGCATTCCAATATACAAACTAGCAGCTGTCATATTTGGGATTGATGTTGAATTAGTCATTTTAAAAGTTGATGAATGGAGCAACTATAATTCATAAATATCATCAAATTAATTACCAAGTAAATAATAACTCCTTGCAAGGATCAATTTACATAAGTATGGTTGCTGTACACATGATATCTTGACAAAAGCTTAACTGTCAAAAACCAATTGTGCAAGACAATCACTCATATTATGTCATGCAATGTATTATAATTGTGAAAATTTCAGTTTTTGTCAGTTCTTTTCTATATGTATTGGGTACACTTTCCAACATGAGCACTGAATTACAATTCCGAATATAATCCTTGGCAATAATTTTTTTTTCCCCAGGTCCGGGACAGTAATATCTATAAACCCACTATTACATCTACACTACCAAATCAAGCCAGGTCACTGTCACTGAGATCCCAAAAGTGAATACAAACCTCTGGGGTATTTTGTCTGGTTAGCTAAATGCGATATCAGACTAAATTTTATTTTTTGAGTGGCACTCCACTTTGGGAGCTCAAATTTCTCTTCTGGTGATTGTGACTCACTTGTCTTACCAGTTTGACAATATCCATTGGACTTATTATCCTCGAAGCCTATAAATCACTAGTGGCCATTACTTTACCGTTGCACCCTGTCTGGTACCTCCTGAGGACACTGGGTAGAATTACACAGTATCACTTCCTTACCTTGTCACATTGAAGCGTGACACTCTGGCACATTCATCCTACTATTCTGATACTCTGGTGTCTGTGCTGTACTGTCAGGTACTCTGATCACTGCACTTGGCTCTCCTAACCCACTTGAAGCAATTCTATATGTCGTTTACATGATTCCAATCCTGCAGAACCACAACATAATTTCTCAGAGCCTCAAACTTTTTTCCTGACTTTGCTGTATAAGGACCAACTCTATTTTTCCCTGCGTTAGCCCAATTTTAATGCTGCCTTTATTATGTTTTTTAATACCTTTTGCTATTCAGCACGAGGCATTTCTGAGCTCTCTAGCTCAGTCATACTACAGGGATAATTACAAAACAGTCAATGCCGCAGCCACTCCAGACCAAGGAATCACTCTTGGTTATTGTTGATGTTGTGATGGTTAGATGATGTCCACGGAAGCAAGAACAATTTCCATTGACTTAAGTTTAATCAGGCAACGATGCACCTCAAACCAAGAATAATATGTGTAATTCAAAACTTTGTCCAGTGAGTGGATCGCCAAGGAGGAGACAGAGAAGCAGAGTTCCGAAGTGAATTCCAGACAGTAGTGCTCAGGTAGCTGAAGACAGAGCTACTGATATAGTAAAGGGAAGCCCAAATGGACTGGAGGCCAAAGTTGGAGACACATATACATAAGGTTGGAGGAGGAGATACTGCACTGGGATAGACAAGGCCAAGGAAAGATTAAATTGTGGAAGAAGCTTGACATTTCATGTCCAGGAAGGCTGCATGACAGCAGCAACAAGGGTGATGAAAAGAGCAGGATATGATTGTGAAAGTGCTTGAGATGAAACTTACAATTAGTCAAGGGTGTTGGGGGTATGTTCATCCCAACCAACCAAATTTATAATGTCCGCTTACGTAGGGCTGGGTGGGAAGGAAAGAAAGCAGAAACCTTTTTAATGGGTTAAGGGGCAGAAAGTGGGTTCCTGATGACAGATGAGTGAGAACACATTGAGAGTTATGAAAAAAACTAGATAATCATGTGACTTTAATGTGTAAGTGAGGGTACATATGTACTTTGATAGAAATGGACAACACTGGCAGCTACATGGATAGTAATCTTCGAGTAAAAAATGAGGTCTGCAGATGCTGGAGATCACAGCTGCAAATGTGTTGCTGGTCAAAGCACAGCAGGTCAGGCAGCATCTCAGGAATAGAGGGCTTATGCTCGAAACGTCGAATTCTCTATTCCTGAGATGCTGCCTGACCTGCTGTGCTTTGACCAGCAACACATTTGCAGCTACATGGATAGTCTCAATCATAGTTGCAAAGTAGTCTGTGAGATTTCCAAACTTGAACGTGACAGAAAAGAGCAGGTTTAACACGACAGTTTGTAATGGGAAAATTAAACTAAGGATTATTTTTGCTCATCATGTTTCTGGACTAAGGGACCATTTTGTTAGAATATACAACACCTGACCGCACTTAAATGGTGTGGGCAGACTGGTGGTAGCTAATCTGTTATGTATGCAGCTTTTGCATTGAGGCAAATATGCCGATCATATCAGATAGCTCAATTGGTTCTGGAGCAGGTAAAAATTGCCTTGAAGATGAGAACATCTAAGGCAAATATGAGCAATCGTTTGCCATGTAGATGATCCGTGAATGGTAGCTCAAAGTAAGGTAGTAAGGATTTTGATACATTTTAAACATCCTTGTGTGAAGATTTCTTTCACAACTGAATGAAAATCAAATTGGGGATTTGAAGTGGAATTAGTGTTGTAAAGAGGTTGAGTGTTGGAGAGAATCTGAGCAGTGACAGGTTCTGTCTCTGTTGGACTCTGTATGGAGAGCAGTGACAAACTGGTGCCCTGTACTGCCCCATTTTATTCCATGATCTTGGCTTGAATGTGTGTTTGAGTTTATATAGGAGGGAGAAGTTCAAGAAGGTCAGGAAATAAGTGAATTTGGAGGGGAGGGCAAACAGAGCCGACAGCAATATATCTTTATGTAAGAAATGGAAATCCTGCAATGCTTTGGAGGGTGTCACTGGTATATTAATGTTCTCGTAAATGTTTCTAATTTGAAGTTTTCTTAATGTCTCACTTCATTTTCCAAATTTTGTTTTAGGTTTCTTTGAAAGAGCCTGAAGTCGGTAACAGGAACCACTAAGGTGATGAGTACTGACAGAATCTCTAGCCTTGATGATGATGCCAGTGAAAGAAGATTTGATGATGTGGTGCCATATAGTGATGATGAGACAGACAATGAATTAGATAGTTCCACTGAAAGGTTGGATGATACAGAGCAAAACCGTGTCAACCAACAGACCGAGGAGAGATGGCAACCAAAAAGTGGTAAAGTTCATTTGCAATCACTGATTTTGCACGACAAGTTACAATTGATGAACTTTGTGATTAATTTTCATTCATTACTGAGATGTGAGTGTTACTAGCTCAGCCAGCATTTATTGCCCATCCTTGTTTACTTGAGAAAATATAGTCTTGAGCTGCCTTGTTGAACCACTCGAGTCCTTAGCGGATGTAGAGACACCCACAGTGCTGTTAGGGACACAGTAGCAGTGAAGAAGCTGTGATCTATTTCCAAATTTGAATGGTGAGTGGCTTGGAGGAAAACTTGCAGGTGTTCCTATGCATCTACTGCTCTTGCCCTGCTAAGGGGGTGATGGAGGATGCAGGTTTGAAAAGTCCTATCGGAGAAGCCTTGGTGAGTTACCTTGTGGTTGGTGCATACTGTTAAGTGTGTGTCTGGTGGTGCAGTGAATATTGGATGGGGTAACTGTCAAGCAGCTTGCTTTGTCCTGGATGGTGGCAAGCTTCTTGAATGATGTTAGAGCTGTGACCATCTAAATAAATGGAGAATGTTTTATCACACTCTTGACATCTTGTAAATATTGGATGAGCATTTGTGAGCAAGGACGTGAGTTTGCTGCAGAATTCCTAGTCTCTGACCTGTTCTTATACCCACAAAGATTGGTCCAGTTCAGTTTTTGCTCAGTGTAACCCACACTGTTGATTTCAGCAATGTTAATGCCAATAAACTTGAAGTGACAATGTTGAGCTTCTGTTTTGTTGGAAATGGTTAGATTAAATAGTTAAACTATTGACATTTAGATTGGCTGTCTGACATAGTTGAAGGAAAGTTTACCAACAAGAAATGATTATCAGTACAAGATAGATCGAGTAAAGAAAGTGTTGCAAGATAAAGATCTAATGTTTTTAGATTATTTAGATGCATAAGTATGAAACCCGGAAGCAGTGAAAAGCACATGGCAACGTCAGGCTGTTCAGACACTTGTATATGTTCATGCTATGTTGCTGAGAAACACTACTAAGCTAATGACAAGAGGCTAGATAGTCAAACAAATGAAATATTTGTATAAGCCACCATTTGTTAAAAGTCATTTCATTATTATGGTGAGGAACTTTCCAATGAAAGAGACTGACTCCAAATATCTAATGTATAGATTCTTTCATCGGAAAGAGCTAACAATCAATTGTTTTCTGAGGAAAGAGGGTGTATAACCAGGTTTGCAGTTAGAAAAGAGGGATGCAGTCAGTAATATTGCTGAATATCATAGGGATGAAATCCCAGTATGCAGGAAGACCTGCCACCAGTTTAGAAATAACCTAATGTGACATTAAAAAGGCATGACAATAAAATGGAAGTTCTTTTGAGGATTTAACTGATGGAATAGATAAGGGAGAGAGCCAGTGGATGTGGTGTATTTGGAAGCCTTTACTTAGCATTCCATACATGGCATTAGTGGAAAAAAAATTAAGTGCATAGATGGGAGTAATATATCGGTTGGATTGAGAATTGGTTGACAGATAAGAGTGAGAATAAATGGGTATTTTTCTTCAGGTGACAGGTAGTGACTAGTGGACTGCTGCAAGGATGGTGCTTGGACCCTAGCTGTTCAAAGAAATATACAAGATGGGAGTAGACCTTTTGACCTCTCAAAAGTGCTCCAGTATTCATTATAATCATGGCTGATCATTGAGCTCAAGGCAACAATATCCAACTCCCCCTCCTCAACTTCCTTCCAGCCCCATATCCCTTGACCCTTTTAACCTAGTTTCTTCTAGAAATGCATCATGTTTTGGCCTCGACCACTCTGACGTATTGAAATCCACAGGCATGATCAATACATTTTATTCCTGCATCCGGGCCATTTGTAACATTTCCAGGTTTGCTGATGACAACTTTGTGGGGTTCAGGGGAGGATGCAAGAAGGCTTTGGCCGGGGTGCAATTTAGGAAAGTTGGACAAATGGGAAAACACGTGGCAGTTGCAGTTAGTGTGACTAAACAGGAAGGTAGAGTATTACTTAAAATTGACATGTTAGGAAATGTAGATGTACAAAAGGTTTTATACACCAGTTGATGAAAGTAGACAAGTCCAGCAAGCAATTAGAAAGGCAAAAATGCTTTTATTGCAAGAAGATTTGAATTCTGAAGAAGGGATGTCTTGCTGTAGTTATACATAGCCTTGGTGAGACCACAATCCTGAGGTGTTGTGTACATTTTTGGTCTTTCTGCCTAAGAAAGGCTGTACTTGTCATAAATGCAGGACAAGTTGTCTAGGTTGATGTGAGATGTTGGGACTGTCCTGTGAGGTGAGATTGGTTTAACTGGTTCTCAACTCACAAGAGTTGAGAAGGGTAAAAGGGGATTTGATTGAAAATGTATAAAATTCTGACAGGGCTGGACAGATTAAATGGAGCGGGAGGGTGTTTTCCCAGATTGGGGAATCTAGAAATGGAGGCCATGGATTCAGGGTGCGGGGTAGACCATTCAGAACAAAGATGTAGAAAACTTTCCTCACTCAAAGGGGAATGAACCTGTAGAATTCTCAACGGAAGACTGTGGAGGCAAACTCACTGATGAGATCAATGAATAATTATGTTTTAAAGTTATCAAGAGGTTTGGGGAGAAAGCAGCAAAATGCCATCGAAGTAGGGATCTGCCATTTAGTTTTAATGCAGGAGTGGACTCAAGGGAGCAAGTAACCTACTCGTACTCCTACTTGCTGTGTTTTAATGTAGAGATTGATGTCACAACTAGGCAATCTGATTAACCACCCTCTATCAGAAACCTGGGGATTTTAGGTTTCTACTTCAATTTAAGGCTGTTACATAAATATTGAAGCCATAAAGTTCCTTGCTGTAAAACTGGAAGAGCACACTGTTTGGTGAGTCACATTTCTAGTAAGATGTTGCCAGTCCAAACATGAAAACTGAATGTCCAACTGGTGTTGTTAAATAATCCAACCGTTTTAATTTGAAAAGCAAAGTGTTAATGCCACACTCTAATCCATCTCCTTACTTTGATTATTGTTCAGATTATTGATTTAAAAAATGTTTCACTCTGCTTTGTTTCCAGAGTACACCTGGAAAGTCAAAGCAAATGACAGAAACTTTAACAATCAGTTCACAGTTACAAAGTATGGTTGCATTAAAACAAGCAAATATTCAGTAAGTATAAATTTGTTTTTACTTACTTTCTACCTAGCAGTAACTTTTGCACTCTGGAAAGTTCAATCTTTCCAAAACTATTATTTTCATCATGCATTCTGTTTGTTATCTGGGTACACCATTTCATCTCTCTGTATGTTCAAACATTTTCTGAACCATAACAGCGCTTGTCCAATTTTACTTTCAGGGGAATGCAATCCGGACGTATAAGTACAATATTTTAACTTTTTTACCAAAGAATCTGATGGAACAATTTAAAAGAGCAGCCAATGCGTACTTTTTGATTCTTCTCATCCTTCAAGTAGGTGGTTTTGAAAAAATATTGAACATTTTGAAATAACTTATTATATAATCTCTCCTTCTGGTGCTTTTTGTAACATTAGAAACTAAATTTGTGCACTTATTGCAAAGTTAAGGTGTTCTTTTGAATAATTTCAAGTCAGTGCAATTTTGTATCAAAAGTACTTAAGCTCATTATTGTCAAGCTAATTGGAATCTGCAACAAACTTGTCAAAATTCAGTATTAGATAGTCAAGAAGACCTATCAGAGAGCTGAAAAAAATCCCCTGTTAAATTGTCAGGGGGAACGCTAAGAAAATTGTCCATGCATTTAAAAGTTCTGCCTTCTAAATCTTCGAAAATAATATCTGGAGTGTTATACCGAAATAACACCATGTGCTATTTCAATGAGCTGAGGTCAGCTTGAAGGGCTTTCATTACATGATTAATACTACTTTAGTGATTTCACAATCACCCATTATCACAGCAGTTGCCCACCATTTCCCGTTTCAATGGCAGGTGCAATTTGTTGACTCACTTGTTCCGTCTTGAAAATGATCATGCATTTGAATTAAATGTCTCTTGTTATGAGGTTTTATTTCAGTGAAAGAGTGTAATTGTAGGAAGTGTTTCTTTTGATTGCAATGAAGTGAAATCTGCAATAGACACTTAAACATGTATTTCATCTCAAATTCTATAAAATTGTGCCTGACTCTGTTGGATACTAATGAGTTAGAAGATTTGAAGAGTCAGATATGAGGATGCATGGGTTAGGATGAGTTGGCACTAATATTGCACTTGTGCTATAAAGGACCAGGGATGGGGTGAATTGTTGGATGGGCGTACTATTGCATGGAAGGTATGAGAGGATATAGGATTGTCTGTGGGGATAACCTGGCATAGGATCAATTGGTATTGTTGAGCAGGCATAGTTTGGAAGGGGGAAGCATGAGAGACTATTCTGGATGGATGGGGAGGCACAAAGTGGTGTGGTTGGAAAGGATGGTTGTTGGGGACTGGAGGGGAGGGTGAAGGCTGGAGCAATGTTTTCTGCTTTATTCTTGATTTCTAAATCCTGCATAGTCCTCTGCAACCAGGAGCTGCCTCAATCCCTCAAGGGTAGCCCACCGTGACTTCTAATACAACCTGAAGCCGCAGATTATAAATCTGATGACTAAGCACACAGGGGTGGCAATGGTATTATCATTGGACTATTAGACCAGAAACTCAGGGAAATGTTCTGGAGACCCAGATTTGAATCTCGCTATGGTAAATGGTGAAATTGAATTGAATGAACATCTGGAATTAAGAGCCTCATGATGACCATGAATCCATTGCCTATGGTCAGGAAAAACCTATTTGGTATTAATGTACTTTAGGGAAGGCAACTGCTATCCTCACCTGGTCTGGCAACGTGGTTGACTCTTAACAATTGGGCATTGACAATAGCCAATGAAGCCCTCATTCTGTGATAAATGAAAGAGAAATGTTCTCAATGGCTCAGTTTGCAAAACTAGGAACTTTTCTGTCTCTGTGCAATTGACCTTCAAGTGAAAATCCAGACACGTCCATCAGTGCCTGAAAGGGAAAATTAGGTGACTGTCAACAGAGTCCCGATGAGAGATGTTTACTTAAACAACACCTTCACAGGCACAATGAAGATTTGCGAGGCTGTGTATATCTGGCAATGTCAACTTACTGACATTGCATGTGCATTTCGGGATCCCTGTGGTGGTTGTTCTACTTGTCTTTATAAGCTTTATGAACATTGCATCTTTCTCATTTGATTCCTTAAAGAGGGAGTATTTTTAATAGAGGTTGTGGGAGGTCTGAATTTGTCGCTTTAGATTAGAGGCCTTTTAGCTTGTGATGAAATGTGCCTTTAAGAGGGTTTTGTTTCCTCCTGTTTCTCTTAGAGGAGTGTTGTAAATCTGGTACCTAGGTGTCTACTCCATGGAAAGAAGTTTTGTTTTAGGAAAAGAAAGCACGAGTGGGTGGAGTCAAGTTCACACAGAACCAGGGTGTTAGTTTGGCTTTCAGTTGTTAGAGTTGAAGCTGCTCAATGCAGGTGTCTCTGCTGCTGCAAACTTATCTTTCCCTGCTGCTAGCTTCTGTCATGTTCCTTCTTCTAGACTGGAGAAGATTGCAAGAGAGGGAAATCTGTTTGCTGAGTTTGCCTTTGCCAAGGGTGTGTTTGTGATGCTGGTTTATTGGAACCGTTGATGTGTAATAGTTAAAAGATATTATTTTAAGTATTACAATTGAGTTTAGGTTATACCAATTCTTTAGTTTGTATTTTAACTGTGTGGTCACAGAGACATAGAGATGTATAGCATAAAAACAGACCCTTTGGTTCAACTTCCATGCTGACCAGATGTCCTAACCTAATCTAGTCCCATTTGTGAGCATTTGGCCAATATCCTGTTGTCATTGTACTAGCCTCCACCATTTCCTCTGGCAGCTCATTCCATACACCCACCACCCTCTGTGTGAAAAGATTGCCCCTTAGGTCCCTTTTATATCTTTTCCCCTTTCACCCTAAACCTATGCCCTCTAGTTCTGGGAAAAGAGCTTGTCTATTTACCCGATCCATGCCCAACATGATTTTATAAATCTCTATATGATCACCCCTCAGCCTCCAGCGCTCCAGCGAAAACAGCATTGGCCTATTCAGCCTCTCCCTGTAGCTCAAATCCTCAAACCTTGACAACTTCAGTGTAAATCGTTCCTGAACAATTTCAAGCTGTCAGAATAGTGTGTGTTTTGCTTAAAGTGTAGTAGTTTCACTAATTGAATCACATCTGGAATGCAGTGCTTTACACTTACCTTTAAGATAAATGTTCGGGTCTGGGGTCTTTGATGTGTTTTGAGGGGGTTTAATCTAGTCCACAACAAGTTGCAGTGATGCAACAATGGAAAATTTTTGTCTGTTTAACATTTTGAATGATTTGTGTTCCTATGTGATAGGTATTTTCTAATTAAGCTGTTCAGAGATGTTAGTACATAGCTCTTGAGTAGATGGGACTTCAACGTGGATCTCCTAGCTCAGATGTAGGGTCAGTACTACAATACCATGAGAGTCCTCTGCACCTCTGTGGTATATAAATAATAACAACAAGAACTACCTGAATATTGAATGATTTTATCTTCTCAATGAAATATCAGTTTGTATAAGCAATTATTGTTGTTGTTTTTCTTTTTAGGCCATTCCTCAGATCTCAACCCTGGCATGGTACACCACATTCGTGCCTTTAGTGGTGGTGCTGGGAATAACAGCAATCAAGGATGCCTTTGATGATATTGTGAGCATTTATTCTACTTTTGTCTTACCAAACAATCGAAAACATGAGCTACTAATGTTGAACATTCTTTACTGTGTGAACACAGTAAAGCTGTATGAATATGTTCTCAATGTTGGAGAAGCTATTCAACTTGCAATAGGTCACTCTCTATGTCACAAGGGCATGTGTGAGGAATTCAGCTGGACAAGAATCTAGACTCTGTAATCAATTCTGCAATGGAGGTGGAAGTACATGATCACGTCAGGAGCTCATCTGTGTCAGATAAGAGAAGGTTGGGACCCGGTAGTTTTGCTCTCAGGCCATCAACAAGTGAGATGGAGAGCAATGTTGGTGGGTGGGACCAAAGATAGTGGCCTTAGACTTGCCCATACTTATTTAGGCGAGTCAATATTGGGAAGACCCGAGCCATTCTCTTTGGTCCCCACCAGGACTGAATGGTTGCCAAGTAGAGTGACAAATTGGAGTTGAGTAAAGAACAAAGACAGGTGGTCCTGAAGTAGATTTGGGTTCATTTGACACTTGAAATGTAATATTTAAATAATTTAGTTGGAAACATGGGTTCTTGGCACACAGTTTGCATTAGCATGAGGTGATGGGAGGTCTGACATTTTGGCACAAGTAGAGATGAGGAGTGGAGTGAAATGAGTTTTAAAATGAAGTAGATAGGGGAAAGAAGAATCAGTTTCAAAATATGGTACATGGAGTCCTGATTTATGAACATCCCAATTATAAACACTCACTGTTAGCAGCACAGGTAATTTTAAAGGTTTGATATACAACCCTTTCCCATCTGATGATTTAGATTAGATTCCCTACAGTGTGGAAACAGGCCCTTTGGCCCAACAAGTCCACAGCAACCCTCCAAAGGGTAATCCATCCAAACCCATTCCCCTACCCTATATTCACCCCTAACTAACGCACCTAACACTATGGACAATTTATCATGGCCTGCACATCTTTGGATCGTGGGAGGAAACCAGGACACCTGGAGGAAACACATACAGACAAGGGGAGAACATGCAAACTCACCCAGACAAGAATTGAACCTGGGTCTCTGGCGCTGTGAGGCAGTAGTGCTAAACACTGAGCCACCGTATTGCCCCTGGTGTGGCCCATGGTGAATGGCAGCTTTACATTGTCCTTCATTGTGTTCTGTCAAGAGAATGGATTCCAGAATGGAAGCCTATGTATAGTGGATATTTTACAATTTAATTTGGCTAAGTCTAATGGCTCTAACAACTGCCTTGCCTTTGAAAGGTTTACACACTTCTTAGATGCCAGCCAAATTCTAAAGGATCCCTCACTGATAATTGAGATTACCATTTTCAAAACAAGACAAGGAGCAACTTCTAATGGAGTGGATGAGGATTTTAAGTCTAATATCTTTGGTGAGGAAAAGAACTAGCAAGAAAAGCAATGACTAGGGAATATATATTTTATCAGAGAATACAAACTGCAGTGTGCGAGATGAACTGGAGTTTGATGATGTCAACAAAGAGAATATCCAGGAGAGAGTAAAGTCTGCACAACGAGATGATTACCCATCTCTGGCCTACCTTCACTTGCAGCAAGCCTCATTGTAATGTAGTCAAGATGGAAGTAGGTGATCTTGCTGATGCAGTGTCTCTGGATTCATGGAAGGCTGGTGGGTCCTCAAGGACCCTTGAAGTCTTGACAAATTAATGACTAACTGGATAGTTCTGCAACCAATTAAAACTTTTGGGCTATAATAAAAGATTGTGCTTTTCTTTAATTTTATTTGAACAGTATTGTTCTTGGAGATGATAACAGGCCAGACAGGTGAAGCTGGATGGTCATCTGATGAAATTGTGAGGAATGTATTCAACAGGAGTTGGCAGCTGAAGGTTTAAGGTTAAGCTCAGATGTGAAGACTCACTAGGGTAATGTGGTGGGAATGAAGTCCCATTCATTCCAGAGTTGTCACAATAATTTTAGAATGAATACACAATTTTTCACTTATCTGATTTTCAGACCCTAGCAAAGACTACTTAACAAGAATCGGTATTTATTATAAGTGATAAGACTGTGTAGCTCTAGGAAAACTGATATAGGGGATCTGAGGATATGTCTGCATGTATTGAAGGTGTCAGGATGAATTGAGAAAGTGGATTATGAAGCATACAGGATTCTGGACTTTACAAATAGGCCTTAAAATAAAAGGCAGGAAGACAATCCTTTGAAAAATGGTTAGGTGTCAACTATCTCCAATAAGAGACAATCTGCCTTCACCCCTTCACATTCAATGATGTTGCCATCACCTTAATGCCCTCTTATCAATATCCTCTGATTTACCACTGACCAGAAACTGAACTGGACTAGACATAGGAGTACAGTGGCTACAAGAGCAGGTCAGAGGCTAGGAACACTGTAGCAAGTAGCTCACCTTCTGACTCCCCAGGGCTTATCTACCATCAACAAGGCACAAGTCCATGGAATGCTCTCCAAATGCCTGATGAATGCAACTTTACCAACCAATTAAGAAAACCTTGTTACTGTGTTTCATGGAATTGGAGTCATTAATTCTTCTCTTCTTTTCTCCATTTTCTGTTGGTTATCATTCCATCAGGGGCTCACTTATGGATCACATTTTACGCTTGCCAGAAGAATGGAAAATTGGCAAGTTTTATGACATCTGCCACATGTGCATTTGAATGTAGACATAGCAATACATTTGTTAGCTGAAGGTGCTATTTGTCTGCTCTTCTAATTTAAAACATAATAATGATGAACCCACAGCTTAATTTGATAGCAGGCAACGCCTTAACTGAGTTACCAGGTTTATGGTAAGATATTTCTGTTGGATGGTGCTAGAGCATATAAAAGTCATGATTGATCAAGTCATGATCGTCGACATTGAATAATTTCCATTTTGTCTTGTACAGGCAAGACACAAGATGGACAGAATTGTTAATAATCGGAAATGTGAAGCCCTGCAGGATGGCAGGTATTATGAGATTTTTTTTATCTTTATCATAGTCTTAAAATACAAGCTAATACATCCTTATCATCTCTTAAATGTTGCTGTCGAAAACCTCTAGAAAGTTTCCAGCTTCTTGCATCATGAGGGCGTGGCAGCCCAGGACAGTTTTTTTTGTCGCATTCAGTACAGTCAATGAGGTGAGAGCACACACACCCATAGTTCAAATATTGTCTTAAATTTTGAACCAAATATGAAAGTGAGCAATTTGCTGCCCTCTGCTGCCAAATAGGAGCAGCACCTGGTCCAGTGGTTATGTCTTATGTCTTATGCCTCTGCAGGAAGAAAATGTTATTAAAGTTCATGTTTGTATTTGTCCCTTCCAATTGTTTTCTTGAGGAAATAAATGTGTATCAGTCTTAATTTTAATGATTTTGATCATCCAATGTTATTTCACAACCTTGGAACAAGTTTCATGTATGTATATGGAGCTTGCAGTTTAATAGCAAATCAAAATTCCAATCTGAAGTAACATCGGACTATAACTACATTTTATGTTTATTAGATTAGACTAGATTACTTACAGTATGAAAACAGGTCCTTCGGCCCAACAAGTCCACACCGATCCTCTGAAGAGCAACCCATCCAGACCCATTCCCCTACATTTACCCCTTCATCTCACACTATGGGCAATTTAGCGTGGCCAATTCACCTAACCTGCACATTTTTGGACTGTGGGAGGAAACCGGAGCATCCGGAGGAAACCCACGCAGACCTAGGAAGAATGTGCAAACTCCACACAGTTGCCCAAGGCGGGAATTGAACCCGGGTCTCTGGTGCTGTGAGGCAGCAGTGCTAACCACTGTACCACCGTTCTTGGAATTTAACTCCATTTAAGTACAAAATGATGCACTTTGGAAGAGGTAACAAGCCAAGGGGGGTACTTGGTGAATGACAGGACACCAAAAAGCTGAGTGCAAGGGAGGGATCTTGTCCATAGATCTCTAAGGCAGCCGGATTGGTTAATAAGGTAGTTAAGAATGTTGCCACTTGACCAGAAGGATGTGATTGTACTACAGGGGGTACAGAGGAGATATCCCACTCAATGCTTGGGTTGGATCATTTTGACTGCAAAGAAAGGCTGGACAGGTTCAGGTTGTTTTCTTTGGAGCAGTGAATGTGTGGACCTAATAGAAGTGTAGTTCTTTACTACAGACATCTATTCAGAAATGCTATTACCAGCTTCTGGAGCAAGTGGCACATGAATCCTGGCCTCCTATTTCAGAGGTCGGAACACCTCTAAACCTAATCGAGGCGTGTAAGTTTATAAGGGGCATACAGGTTGGAAAGAAAGTAGCTGTTTCCATGAGTAGTAGAATCATTAACAAGGGGTCATAATTTCAAAATGAAGGGTAGGAGGTTTAGAGGGGATTTGAGGAAAAATCTTTTCCCCGAAGGAGTGGTGGAAATTTGGAAGTCCCTGCCCCGGGAGGATAGAGGCAGAAGAGTCACAAGCTTTTAAAAAGTATGTTGAGGAGCATTTGAAATGTTTTAACATTCACAGCTATGGGCCTAGTGCAAGAAAGTGAGGTCATTGTCGTTGGTTGTATTTTTTCCTCTCTTGTTGGTGCAGACTCGTTGAGCCAAAGGGCCTCTTCTGTACTCTGACGCATGTTATTTTCACCATTTTTAGGTTTCAAACAGCAAAGTGGAAGGACATAAAAGTTGGAGATATTGTACGCCTACACAAAGATGATTTTATTCCAGTAAGTTTCATCTTTGGTTTAAAAAAAAAGTTGGGAATTTTTTTATGTTGTTTGGATTACATGTGCATACTCTTTGTAATTATTTAGGCTGATATACTACTGTTATCCAGTTCCGAGCCCAACAGCCTTTGTTACGTGGAAACAGCTGAACTTGATGGGTAAGAACTTGCGTTTACAATGAGCTTTTAACTCCAAGGTGGACAATATTCTTTGCAAACAGAAGTTACTTTCTTTCACAGCATGCACTGCAATAGACATGATGAAACTAAAGTGTGGTTTCTAAGAAATTGCTTCATTGGTGCCATAATCATCCACTTCTGACCTTTGGAAGCAATGTGGCATATTTACTTCGCTTTGTCATTTGCATTTTAATTTTTGCCGTAATTGCTGTACTGATCATACGATGTGGATTTGCTGGATTGAGGTACTATAGTAATTTCAGTTTTGTAAAAATAAAAACAGTTCTAGTACAGTTCTCTCTGAAATATCTTTTTGCATGCGATAAATCAAGTGCAGTAATAGTTATGGTAATTATTTACAAAAATTAGACCAAAGGAGCAAAAAGATGAAAGGATTGGGTAATCTGTTTGTAGTGATATTGTTTAACAAGAACTGTCAAAGATTCCAGAACAGTTTGCTGATTCTCCTGCACTAATGCCATGTGATCTATCCCATTCTGCTCGAATCACTAGAACAATAGCAAGGCTTTTGTTTCACACAAACTGCCATGTTATTACCATGAACCTTGGCAATGTTTGTCCAATTACCACTTCTACAATGTTTTTTTTTCCTGAGTAACCCTAGATAGACTCTTGAATACGTGAATACTTTGAGTTAGTGTATTTCTGCATTCCAAGGCATGAAGCATTTCACACACAAATTGTCAGCTGTTCTACCTGTGTACATGATTTGGAAGTGCCGGTGTTGGACTGGGGTATACAAAGTTAAAAATCACACAACACCAGGTTACTATTCAATGGTTTATTTGGAAGCACTAGCTTTTGGAGCGCTGCTCCTTCATCAGATGGTTGTGGCATATAAGATCATAAGACACAGAATTTATAGCAAAAGGTTTTAGTGTCATATAACTGAAATTACATACTGTAAAAAACCTAGATTGTTTGTTAAGTCTTGGTCATTCTAAAAGATGAGAGACTTAACAAATAATCCAGATCTCTTTCAATATATCATTTCATTTGCATCACTCTGTAAACTTTTGCTATAAATTCTGTGTCTTACGATCTTATACTCCGCAACCACTTGATGAAAGAACAGCGCACCAAAAGCTAGTGATTCCAAATAAACCTGTTGGACTATAGCCTGATGTTGTGTGATTTTTAACTTTGTACCTGTGCACAGAGGGTCTGTTTGTTTCAGATGTGCACCCAGTGCTGGCTAATCATTCCGGGAAAGCTCGTTCAGAATGGCAAAGAAAAAGAAGGTTTCTGTGTTATTTTTCACTTTTGCCTCTCAATCTGGATTACCACCTGGAGATGAATAATGTTTGCTGTTAATGAGGAATCAAATCAAATTTTGTTGCAATCTTAACAATATCCTCAGGAACGGCTGAGGATCCTGGGATTGTATTCATTGGAGTTTAGAAGATTAAGGGGAGATTTAATAGAAACTTACAAGATAATACATGGCTTGGAAAGGGTGGACGCTAGGAAATTGTTTCCGTTAGGCGAGGAGACTAGGACCCGTGGACACAGCCTTAGAATTAAAGGGGGTCAATTCAGAACAGAATTGCGGAGACATTTCTTGAGCCAGAGAGTGGTGGGCCTGTGGAATTCATTGCCGCAGAGTGCAGTGGAGGCCGGGACGCTAAATGTCTTCAAGGCAGAGATTGATAAATTCTTGATGTCACAAGGAATTAAGGGCTACAGGGAGAATGCAGGTAAGTGGAGTTGAAATGCCCATCAGCCATGATTGAATGGCGGAGTGGACTCAATGGGCTGAATGGCCTTACTTCCACTCCTATGTCTTATGATCTTATATTCTGTGAAGTACTGTAGTTATTTTTAGCTTCATGTTTCTCTCTCTCTCTCTTCAGATTGATCAGACCAAATTAGTTGAGACTATATTTTGAAGCTGCTTTAATGAGCTTTTATCTTTTTATCTTTACACTTAACATTCCATCCTGTATTTGGCATTTCTGAGCATGAGATGAGGGGCTTTCCTGATTTTGAATGTGACCTGAACATTCAGCTGGCTCTTGAGGTCGTCATTCCAAATACACTGGATACTTTTCAATGTTCTTAGAAAAAATCAAGAATGCATCTGCTTTCAGCAAATACAACAGTTAATCTGTCTACTTTTTAAAACATAAACATTAGGCCACAGACTAACGTATTGCATTTACTTTATGTAAGAAATGTAGACATTCTTAATTAGTCAGATTGCCAATATAGCGTTGCTTTGTATCAAATTTGTATGGATTATGCTTGTTATCTTTGCAAAACAGTTTATAAGTCATATTGTCTCTATTAGCTGAAGGATTCAAGTGCAAGCCTGGGAATTTGTCCATATGCTAGGTATGGACAACGAGAAAACATGAACAATTGTTGTTGCAAAACAGAAAATTAACACCCTGCTGAATTATTTGTGTTTTCAGAGAGACTAACCTGAAGTTTAAAATGTCATTAGAAGTTACAGATAGACTGCTGAAGAAAGAAAAGGATCTGGAATCTTTTGATGGTGAGTTTTTGTGTGCCTTATTGCCATCTATAGTTTGTAAGTGTTTAGGTTCTTTTTGGGCTCATGTTGTAGAATTAAAATACTTGGCATTAGATTTGCGGGGGCAGCTATCTTTACAAACTTCACTCGGGGATGAGGGGGCCTGCCAGTCATTCACTGTGCCAGCATCATTGTCCTTCCAGAATTGCACTTGTGAAGGTGATGATGAATTGCTGCAGTTCACATAATATAAGTAGACCCACAATGCCATTAGGGAGAAAATTCTAGGATTATGTCCCAGCAATATTGAAGGGATGATGATATATTTCTAAGTCAGGATGGTGAGTGGTTTGGAGAGGAACGTACCAGTTACGGTGTTCTCATTTATCTGCTGCATATGTCCTCCCAGATGGAAATGGTCATGGGGTTGGAAGATACTGTCTAAGGATTGAGTTTCTGCAGTTCATGTTTGGATGGAAAACACTGCTATTACTCAGCGTCAATAAGGAGAGTGTAGATGTTTGTGGATTTGGTGCCAATTAAGTAGGTTGTTTTGTCCTGGAAGCTGTGAAGTTTCATGAATGTTGTTGGATCTGCCCTTATCCAGGCAAGTGGGAAGTGTTCTATCACACTCCTGACTTGTGCCTTGTCATTGATGGACAGGCTTTGGAGAGTTGGGAGGTGTTATTCAATGTAGTATTCCTAGCCTGTCACCTACTTTTTACAACAGCACAACACAAGAACAGGTCCTTTGGTCCCTTGTAGCCACTGTATTTATATGGTAAGGAGAAAGTGAGGACCACACATGCTGGAGATTAGAGTCAAGACTGTGGTGCTGAAAAAGCACAGCAGGTCAGGAAGCATCTGAGGAGCAGGAGAATCAAAGTTTCGGGCATAAGCCCTTCATCATTCCTGATGAAGAGCTTATGCCCGAAACATCAATTCTTCTGTTCCTCTATTTATATGGCTAGTCGAGTTCAATTTCTGCTCAATGGTAACCCCCAGAATGTTGATTGTGTTGGGGGTGGGGGGGGGGTGGGGGTGGAGGTGGTGCTTCAGTGGTAGTTACACTATTAAATATCAAGGTGCTGTGGTTATATTGTCTCTTATTGGGGTTTATTGTTCGCTGGTATTTGTGTGGCATCAATATTACTTGCCACTTGTCAACCCAGGTCTCGGTATTGCCCAGATCTTGTCGCAGTTGAGCATGGACTCCTTCAGTGTCTGAGGAGTCAGGAATAATGCTGAACCTTGTGCAATCATCAGTGAACATCCCCACTTCTGACCTTACGAAAGAGGGAAAGCCATTTATGAAGCAGCTGAATATGTTTGGGTGTAGGACATGAGCCTGAGGAGCTCCTTGAAGATTATAGTCTAATGAGAAGAGTCTTGTCGAGTAAACAAGATGTAGTTTATTGTATCTTTGCAATTATTTACAGGCTAGAAGATCTAGCTCTAGTCTTCAACTAAGTCCTCATGACCTGTTTGTATTAGGTGACACTTATTAGCTCATTCAAGTATTAATCCTTTCAGGTCCTTCCAGAACTATGTATAACACACTGTTCGAAATGTCAGACTGGCTGTTTGCACAGCTCAGATTTTAAAAGGAGGGCTCCTGCCAAGAAATGCATTTACTGTCATAGATTCATAGCGTCACAGAGATCTCCAGCACAGAAACAGACCTTTCAGTCCAACTCCATGCCAACCAGATACTCTAAATTAACATAGCTCCATTTGCCAGCATTTGGCCTAATATCCCTCTAAACCCGTCCTATTCATATACCCATCCAGATGCTTTTTTAAATATTGTAATTGCACCAGACTGCATCACTTTCTCGGGCAGCTCATTGCAAACACACACCACCCTCTGCATAAAAACGTTGCCCCTTGGATCCCTTTTAAATCTTTCCCTCTCACCCTAAATCTCTCTCTTGTTTTGGACTCCCCACCCCCCGCCCCACCCTCAACCTAAGGAAAAGACCTTGCCTATTTACCCTGTCTATTCCCCTTCATGATTTTGTAAACCGCCTATAAGGTCACCCTTCAGCCTCCAATGCTCCAGGGAAAACAACCCCAGCCTATTCAACCTCTCCCTCTAGCTCAAACCCTCTAACATTGACAACATATTTGTAAATCTTTTCTGAACCCTTTCAAGTTTCACAACGTCCTTTCTATAACAGTGAGACCAGACTTGCATGCAGTATTCCAATAGTAGCCTAACCATTAACCTGTACAATCACAGCATGACCTTGCAACTCTGATGCTCAACTCATTGATCGATAACAGAAAGCATACAAAAGGTTGCCTTCACTATCCTATTTACCTGTGACTTCACTTTCAAGGAGCTATGAACCTGCACTGCAAGGTCTCTTTGTTCAGCTACACTCCCCAGGACCTTATCATTAAGGTGTATAAGTCCTGTCCTGATTTGCCTTTCCAAAATGCAGCAGCTCATACTTGGCTAAATTAAACTTCATCTGCCCCTCCTTGGCCTGTTAGCCCATCTGATCAATATCCCATTGTACTCCGAGGTAGCCTTCACCGTTCACCTCCAATTCCAGTGTCATCTGCAAACTTGCTAACCATATCTCCTATGTTCACATCCAAATCATTTATATAAATGACAAAAAGCAGTGGACCCAGCACCGATCTTGTAATAAACGCCCAGGTTTGCAGGCAAGAATAAAGGCTCAGCACTAGCCTTGTCTTATGCCTTTTAAAAAAAATTGGTCATAAATTGCTGGTATTGATGGCTAGTAGTCAGCATTTGCCATTTAATTCCTAATTGCCAAGAAGGCAGTTAAGACAACCACACTATTGTGGGCCTGGAGTCATATGCAGATCAGTGTTGAAAAGTGTGGCGCTGGAAAAGCAGAGCTGGTCAGGCTGCATCCGAGGAGCAGGAGTGTTTACATTTTGGGCATAAGTCCCTCAGGATTGTAGGATGTGGTGAATGGGGCTGAGAGATAAATAGCGTGGGGGTTGGGGGGGTGGGGGGAAGGAAAGAGGGTGTGTAGGATTTGGGGAAGGAAGCTGGGAAGACAATAGATGCAGGGGTGGTGATGAGGTGAAGTGGATAGGTGGGAAGGAAGATCATCAGATGGGACAGTTCAAGAGGGCAGTGCCGAATTGGAGGGTTGGATCTGGGATGACGTGGGTTGAGGGGGAGGGGAGTTGAGGAAATTGGTAAGATCGACATTGATGCCGTGTGGTTTGGCAGATTTCCTTCATTAAAGTCAAATAGTGAAACAGAGTTTTTACAATAATCGACAGTGGTTACACAGTCACTGTGAGGCAAGCTTTTGGTTCCAGAGCTTTTAGAATTCAAAATTTACCTTTTGCCATGGAGAGAATCGAACCAGTGACACCAGAATATTAGTCTTGAGCTCTGAATTACACATCCAGTGAATTTGCCACTACACCTTTGCCTTACCCCAGGTTTTTCATTTGGAATGTGTCACTGCTTCAGATCTGATTTTGAGCAGTGAAAAGACAAGCAACAGTAAAATTTGATTTGCAGGAATTAAACCAGGAAGCATTGGTTAGAATACTTAATTCATGTGCAGAAAATGAGAGAAAGAAGATTAGAAGTAGGAGATAAATGAACGGCCCAGAAAACTATTCAGTCCTACCAAGCTGCTACAAAATCTAAAAGGCATTGTACTGGATTGACCAATGGCATAGTTTTTAAAAAAAAATTGCTGTACAAAAGGAGTAACATTGTTTTAAAAAAATGATCTTTATGGAGGATGTTTAGTCCTTCACTGAACTAAAGCAAACATGTTGCATCAGGTTTAGTAGAATGTGAGGAGCCAAACAATCGACTGGACAAATTTACCGGGACCTTGTACTGGAGAAACCAGAGTTATCCTCTCGATGTGAACAATATCTTACTGCGTGGCTGCACAGTCCGTAATACAGACATTACCCATGGAATTGTCATATTTGCAGGTATTCAACCAATTTTATTTCATCACATCCTGGCTTAATGCATCATATGATGATTTGAGAAGTTTTGAATTGAATGGGAATTGGGATTACTCCACTTACTCACAGTCTGTCTGGATTTTTAAAGCTATCATAATGAGTTAATGATCATCAAATCATCCATAATCTTATTGAATGGCAGCGCATAATTGATGGGCTGAATGGCCTACTTCTGCTCCTACGTCTTAAAGTCTTTCATTAATATCCTGTGATATTCAGGAGAAGTTGAATAAAACATCTCAAATACACCTATTTATTTGGCAATGAACATAAAACCACCTTGGAAATTTTTGACGTCTTGAAAATACAGTTGTGCATGACTTATAATGACTGCTTTAAACCATTCCCTCCCTGTGCTCTAATATTCAAGGAAGGCACTAATTATTTTATCTGAGCTTTTATCCTGATTGTACATTTTTAGCATTTCACATGGTAAAGTTGTTTTGATAGAATATGCCATTAGGATAATGACTCCACCAGAATACTGGTATTCCTGTTACACTATATAATCTGTTTACAGGTGCTGATACAAAAATTATGAGGAATGGTGGAAAAACCAACTTCAAAAGGACTAAAATTGACCAACTCATGAACTACATCGTTTATCTGGTAATAGAAATACCATCACCTGCAGGACAGTTACACAATTGTGTTTTTAGATTTTCATGCAATGAGTGATCCATATGTGCAATTGTACTTCCTTCTAGATCTTTCTGTTCCTCATTCTTCTGTCAGCTGGTCTTGCTATTGGACACACATTCTGGGAAAGTGAAATTGGCAATGCCACCCGATCCTGGTACCTTTATGACGGAGAAGACGATCCACCTTCCTACAGAGGTTTCATTGCCTTTTGGGGTTATATCATTGTTATGAACACACTGGTCCCCATATCACTTTATGTAAGGTAAATATATCTCATTCTGTTCTCCTGTTTTGTGTGGCTCCACGAAAGTAAGGCATCCCAATAGTACGCGGGTTGAGTGCCTGAAATTGGTGGTTAAATTCTTTAAAGGAATGACGAGGTCAGTATTTATTGCCCATTCCTAATTGTCTTTAATTGAGCGACTTGCTCTCCCATTACAATGAAAATGTTCTTCTTATTAAAAACTGATTAGAACTATGGATGCTGGAAATCTGAAACAAAAGCAGGAATTGCTAGAAAAGGTCAGCAGGTTTTGCAACATCTGTGGCAAGAAATCTGAGTTCATGTTTTGGGTCTAATGACCCTTCTTCAGAACTGATGGTGGCTAGGAAATTTTTTTCTTAATGCAGAAGCTAGGGTGGTGAAAGGAGTGAAGGAGTAAACAATAGGTGGAGATCAAGCCCTAGGAGAGAAAAGCACAGTTGGACAGACAAAGGAGTGGATAATGAAAAGCTACTAATTGGGACTATTATTGGCTAACCATGAGTTGTGTCTGATAGCAGACCATGTGATAACAAAACCTGGTATGTGGGGATAATGACATGGTGCGTCAAGCCCTAAAATTCTTTAACTCGGTATTGATTTCAGAAGGCTGGAGAATTCCCAAGTGGAAAATCAAGTGCTTGTTTTCCAGTTAGCACTGCAGTAAGCCTGAGACCCAGATGTTGGCTGGGGAACACAGGTGTGTGCTCATCTTGGAGGCTGCTAGATGTTCAAGGTCATTTTTGCAGACAGAACACCAGGTGTTGTCTGATGGAACCTTACCTGGTATGACAAAATTAGGAATGGAAGGGTAATGGCTATATTACCAGTTTTGTAATACGAAGGCTTGGATAAATGATCTTTCAACTGGAGTTCAAGTTCCTCCAAGTCACCTCCTTTGCTGTCATGCCTAATTCTGCAGATCCCTAAGTTTGAAACATACCTTCCTTTCTGCTGACAACCTTTATAATAAATCAGTCTATTCAGGAGAAAAGAAGCCAAACTTATTGCAAAGTTAAAAATCACACAACACCAGGTTATAGTCCAACAGGTTTAATTGGAAAGCACACTAGCTTTCGGAGCATCGCTCCTTCATCAGGTGATAGTGGAGGGCTGGAGAGAATTTATAATACACAGAATTTATAGCAAACATTTACAGTGTGATGTAACTGAAAAATTAATTGTCTCTTAAGTCTTTCATCTGTTTGAATGCCATGATTGTTTCACTTTTTTTTCATGTGTAAATCACAAAACCTTTTTTAAAAAGTTGCATTCTCAGGTTAGCTGTTAACAATAGTGATAGCTAGACAATATGTTGAAGGTGTTAGCCCCCTGTGTTCTCTGTCTATGCCATGATGTTCAGGTTGATTCTAATCTAAAAAGTGAGATAACGGAGTTCTACATGAATGCATGCAGTTTTGAGCAAAGTACAATGTAACGCTGCAAGTACAAATTCACCCCACAAAATATATGTATACGTGTCTGTCTGTCTGTCTGTCTGGGTTGGGGGCCACGAGTGTGGTCATGGGCACCATACAACAATCAACAGACAGAAGTGTTTCCTCCCAGTTGGGGAACACTTCAGCAGTCCAGGACATTCGACCTCGGACGTTCGGGTGACCATCCTCCAAGGTGGACTTCGGGACAGGCAGCAGCAAAAAGTGGCCGAGCAGAGGCTGATAGCTAAGTTCAGTACCCATAGGGAGGGCCTCAACCGGGACCTTGGGTTCATGTCACATTACAGGGGACCACCATTGCACCACACACAGACACACACACACACAGACCCTCCTTCCTCTCTTTTTTTTCTCTCTCTTTTCTCTCTCTCCCCTCTCTTCTCTTCTCTCTCTCCCCTCTCTTCTCTTCTCTCTCTCTCCCCTCTCCTCTCCCCTCTCTTCTCTTCTCTTCTCTCTTCTCTTCTCTTCTCACTCACACACTCACACACTCACACACTCACACACTCACACACTCACACACTCACACACTCACACACTCACACACTCACACACTCTCACACACTCACACACTCACACACTCACACACTCACACACTCACACACACACTCACACACTCACACACTCACACACTCACACACTCACTCACACACTCACACATATATATTGTGGGGTGAATTTGTACTTGCAGAGTTACATTGTACCTTGCTCAAAAACTGCATGAGTTTATGTAAAACTCTGTTATCTCACTTTTTAGATTAGAATCAATCTCAACATCATGGCATAGACAGAGAACACAGGGGGCTAACACCTTCAACATATTGTCACCATTATGCTATCACCATTGTTAACAGCTAACCTGAATGCAATCTTTTTAAAAAAAGTTTTGTGATTTACACATGAAAAAAGTGAAACAATCATGGCATTCAAACAGATGAAAGACTTAACAGACAATTAATTTTTCAATGTATAATTTCAGTTACATCACTCGGTAAATGTTTGCTATAAATTCTGTGTGTTAGGATTGAGCCCTCCACTATCACCTGATGAAGGAGTGATGTTCTGAAAGCTAGTGTGCTTCCAATTAAACCTGTTGGACAATAACCTGGTGTTGTGTGATTTTTAACTTTGTACATCCCAGTCCAACACCGGCATCTCCAGATCAAAACTTATTGCATATTGCAATGTTGAATTTATTGCATTTGAAGCAAGAATAGGCTTGATCAGTTTCTTGTGCTCTTGATGATTGTTGAAAGAGACAATTACCGTAACAGAAACAAAAACAGAAATTGCTGAAGAATCTTAGCTGGTTTGGCAGAAAGCAGTTGCTCCTCACAAATGCTACTAGACTACTGAGTTCCTCCAGCAATCTATGTTTCTATTTCAGATCTCCGGCATCCGCCATCCTTTGCTTTAATTACCGTAACAGTCTCTGTCATCTCACCCTTTAGTGTGGAAGTGATTCGCATGGGTCAAAGCTACTTCATTAACTGGGATCTCCAAATGTATTATGCTGAAAAGGACACTCCAGCCAAAGCACGCACAACGACACTGACTGAGCAACTTGGACAGATAGAGTACATCTTCTCTGACAAGACAGGAACTCTTACACAGAATATCATGGCATTTAAGAAGTGCAGCATCAGTGGCACTACATATGGTATGTTTGCTTCCTTATGATAGAAAACTAGATCATAACCTGTTCATCTCAAATTTGCCTAAATATGCCAGGGATTGTCTGACTGCACTTTGTAAACACAATTTCTACCATCTAAAAGAACGAGAGCAGCAGATGTGTGGAAACAGTACCACCTACAAGTACCAGTCTAGGTCAAAAATTCTCCTGATTTCGAAATGTATCATTGTTTCTTCATTGCATTCGAATTCCTGCAACTCCTCCACATGAACAACACAGCAGGTGTACCCACACCACATTAACTGCAGTGATTTAAGAACTGTTCCTACATCATCATCTCAAGGGAAAGTAGCAGTCGATGTCAGAGCAGACTGAGGGGGCCCAGTGATATACCCCTGCGATTAATTCATACGTTGACAATAAATGCTGGAGTTACTAGCAATGTCCATAATTTTTGTTAAATGTTGACCATTTCTTGGCAAATATTGCACTTATATTGCAGAATGGCAACAGGAGATGGACCGAATATAGATTTAACATATTAATATACATGAAGTCACATCGTTTCCTTTAATTCACGTCTTACCAGAAATTTGCTCTCTCAATTTACCATCCATGTGAGGAAAGTGAATATTACCTTCTGTAATGTGTTAACACCACTCTGCCCTGAGGTCAGTCCTAGACCTTGACTTTTTGCAACAGAAGCAAACGCAAGAAGCTGAGTTTCTGAGTTTGATGCATGTTGGGTTCTGAAAATGTGGCTCTTTGCAGCCTTCATCCTACAGGTAAAACTTTCTCAGTGCCCAATTGCCTCATTGATGATAAGTGAAGGAAAGAATGATTAAAGTGACAGACTAATGACTTAGGCTTTGCATATGTTTGTAATATACAAATAAGTCATTTAAAAATTAATTCATGATAAGTAGGCATCACTGATCAGGCAAGCATTTATTGTTTAGCTTGAGTTGCCCTCGAGAAGTTGGTAGTGAGAAGCCTACTTGAATGGCTGCACTCCATTTGGTGTAGGTTAGCTATTAAGGAATGAATTCCAGGACTTTGACTCAGTGACTCTAAAGAAATAGTGATACAGTTCCAAGTCAGGATGGTAGGTGGCTTGGAGAAGAAGTTGACGGTGACGGTGTTTCTATGTATCTACTTCCCTTATCATTCTGGATGATCATGGATATGAGTTTCAAAGGATCTTGAAGTGAATTTTTGCAGTGTAATTTATGGATGTTATACATTCTGGCTTAAGTGCTGTTACTGTGAATTCGTGTCTAGGGTAAGTGACTGTGGATGTGGTGCCAATCAAGTGGGCTGCTTTATTGTGGATGGAGATCAGCTTCTTGTGTAGTGTTGAAGCAGCACTCCATGGTGTAAGTGGGGGGGCATTCCATCACCTTTCTGACTTGGGCCTTATAGTTGGACGTGCTTTGGTGAGTGAGGAGGTGGGTTACTTGTATGAATATTAGCCTCTGACCTGCTCCTGGTGACAAGATATTTATATGGTTAGATTTAAGTATGACATTGTTCATACTCCACACAAACCTCTTCCCAACTTTTTCTCATCCTGGCACTATTTCTCTCAATTGAAACCTTCTTGCATTTTTTAAAATCCTTTCATAAGACATGGCAATGCAGACAACGCCAGCATTTGTTTCCTATCCCTAATTGTCCTTGAGACGTTGTTGAGCTATGTTTTTGAAGCACGATTTGGTTGAACAATGTTGCATTTTATTAAAATGGAATGGCTTGCTCATCCACTTAAGAGGGCAGAAACCACATCGCTGCAGGTGTGAAGACATGTATGTCAGTCAGACCAGCTAAGGATGGAAATTTCTTTCTGTAAAATATATATCTGAACCTGATTGCTGATTGCTGTGAAAAACCAATGGTTTCATAGCTATTGTAGTGAAGACGTATTTTCAATTTGAAATTTTTTTTATCAACTGAACACATGTCAAATGATTTTAAATGCCACCAGCTGATGCTAAACCACTGGGATTCTGCCATACCAGCCCAGTAATCCATAAATGTACTAGGTTTTAGGTTCAAAGCCGTTCTAAATATCACTTTTTATTTCTTCTTCAGGCGAATTGTGCAACGCTGTGGGAGACAAGACAGACAGAGTAGAGGTAAAACTAATTGCGTCCTTAACTTTAGTAAATCACATGCTGAAATCATGCTGCAAACACTTGAAGCCTACTTTGATGTATTCTTCTTTTGAAGTTGATTCTTAGCTTTTGTGATGACATGCACTTGTACAGGATATTTACTGAACAGCAGTAACATCAAGCCTGAAATATCTCTCTGGAGCCGTTAACAACTGGTGAGAGATTTCCTTTTCTTTCTGCAGCATTAAAGCTGTTTTGAATAGGTTAATAACGTCATTATAAATATTGTGTAAGTAAATGCAATCAATACCTAAGTATCCTAAAGAGGACAAAAGGACAATATTTTGACAGCATGTCTCTTTTATAATCAGCACTCAATTAACAGGTACTTGATTTTCCAACTTGAAAACGATCCAAAAATTGAGAGCAGTCCAACCATCTTCCCTCTGCTTAAAAAGTATAATCTATTTTAGGATAGAGTCATACAAGAATGGCTCTGAAGGACTGGGACAAAAACAGGAATTACACTGACAACCTCATTAGTATCATCAGTCAGGCTGCATTGCATGTACTGGAAGTTATTATCAGTACACAGGTCCTGATTTTTGTAGACAGAACATACTGAGTCTGCTTCAGCTCAACAAAATAGAAATTTTCAACTGAGGGCATTGCCCTGAGAAATTAGAGTGAACCTGCCTGGTTTACAATTTAAATGTATCCTGACTCTTAATTGTCAATCAGCATTAATGATTTCACTCAGCATGACAAGGTTTCCACCAATCAGAGTCCACTGATAACCAATCAGCACTCTGCTCTCGTGCTGTAAAACTGTTGGTTTTCCTCTCAAATTTATTTTCTTGCAAAATGTTCTTATGGGTGCAAGATGAAAAGCTTGGAGAAAATGTGTTTGCTTTCTTTTAGCATTAAAGAGCAATAAAAAAGACTACCCATTAAATTCCTTCATCTCTAATTCAAACCAGTATAATATGACCTACCTTCTTGAAAGTTGGAATATTTCATAATGTAAAAGTCTAATATTTATTAATGAAATTACTTTTAAATTTGGAAATGAAAGAAATGTGTTTTTTCTCTTTCTTCGTGCTTGCTGACTTCATGATTCTCTGACAGTCCTGTTCACTGCTTTGCACTCCAGAGGCTTTGTTATTCATGAGCTTATGAAGTTGAGTGTGAGACAGGAAGAGACACTTTGAATTGTAGACAGCTGCAAGCTGGAGAGGCAGTGAGAGCGTGCATCAACAAGAGATGTAGTCAGCTGGAGAGTCATAGGTTGGTGTTATGATCCCAGTGGAGACCATGATATTGCTATGGTCCCAGTCTTTGTTGTAACCTGCATTGGCAGACAACTTTTGAAAGGGTAGACTATGTGGAAGGTCCAAGGGTAAGAAATTAAGTGGCAGGATTCCAGGATTGATTGATGCTAAAAGGAAGAATCCTTAGTCTACAAACTTGAACAAAACAAACATAAGCAATAATTATTAAATGGGTGAACTGAACAGTTTAGAAGATCATTCTAAACCATAAACTGCATGGGTCAACTGAGCCATTGTTTTTCCTTTTTGTGGGAGAGTCCATGCCCAGACTTTCAGTATAAGTGATTGCACATTTCAAACAGAGAAGGAATTTCTTGAGGATAGTGAATGTGTGGAATTCCTTCCCACAGAGGGCTGTTGGAGCTGGGTTGGTAAGAATACTCAAAGCTGAGATGGATAAAGTTTTAATTAGCAACGGAATCGAGAGCTGGCAGGAAGATGAAGTTGAGGATTATCAGGAGGAGAAAGTGAGGACTGCTGGTGCTGGAGTTCAGAGTCTAAAAGTGTGGTGCTGGAAAAGCACAGCGGGTCAGACAGCATCCGAGGAGCAGGAGTGTTGATGTTTTGAGCATAAGCTCTTCATTGAGAGCTGAATGGCAGAGCAGACTTGATGAGCTGAATGGCCTACATCCAGTCAGGTTGTAGGATCCTATCTAAGAACTGGACTAAATAGTGTGAAGTGAAAACTGAGTGTTAAACCTGACTATGGGCCCTATTAACTGGACAAGTGGAATGGTTAGGATGGTATACTCATGTGTGGAAAGCTAGAAGGAGGCTTCAAGTGGAGCAGCAACATGGACTAGACAAAGTGGCACATCAACTGGTTGGGCCAAATGGCCTGACTCTGTTACATGTATCTTTTGATGGTTCTTTAATGTGAATGCATAATACCCAAGTTCGAATTTTCCTTCAGATCTTGCAGCCTCTTTATCAGTTCTGTCTTGTGATGGACTATAACTTTCACTGGTTAAAGATTGCACTGACCAAAAATGTTGTATACAGGGTTTTTCTCATTGCTTCATTCACTTGACAAATAATCTATGTTTTGCAGCTTGTTGACTTCAGATGGAACAGCTATGCTGATGGGAACCTCAAATTTTATGACCATTACTTACCTCAACTTATTCGCTCAGGAAAAGATCCTGCAACAAGAGAATTCTTTAAAATTCTTGCACTCTGTCATACTGTGATGGTGGAAGATAACAGTGGTAAGTATATATATAAAAAAGTGTCATTTTCCATTTAGATTAGATTAGATTAGATTCCCTACAGTGTGGAAACAGGCCCTTCAACCTAACAAGTCCACACCGACCCTCCAAAGAGTAACCCATCCAGTCCCATTTCCCTCTGGTTAATGCACCTGACGCTATGGACAATTTAGCATGGCCAGTTCACCTGACCTGCACATCTTTGGACTTGTGGGAGGAAACTGGAGCACCTAGAGGAAATCCACGCAGACAGTGAGGGAATGTGCAAACTCCACACAGACTGTCACCTAAGGCTGGAATCGAACCTGAGACCCTGGTGCTGTGAGGCAGCAGTGCTAACCACTGAGCCACTGTGCTGCCCTTAATGTTAACTTGTTACCAGTACTAAGAAATACATAGGATAATTTTAAGATTTTTTCAAATTGGTGGGTCATGGGTGTTGCTAGGTGGACAGCATTTATTGTTCATCCCTAGTTGCTGTTGAGGTGATGGTGAGTTGCCTTCCTGAACTGCTACAGCCCATGTGCAGTAGGTAGACCCATGATGACATTAGGAAGGAAATACTAGGATTTTGATTCAGCGATGCTGAAAGGAAGGCGATATATTTCCAAGTCAGATGTTGAGTGACTTGGAGGGGAATTTGCAATTGATGGTGTTCCCCTGTGTCAAGCTTCGTGAGTGTTGTTGGAGGTGCCCTCATCCAGGCAAGTAGGGAGTATCCATGACACTCGTGCTTTGTGGATGGTGGACAGGTTTTGGGAGTCAGGAGGAGAGTTACTCACTGCAGTATTCTTAGCCTCTGAACTGTTCTTATGGCTACTATATTTATATGATGAGTCTGGTTGAAATTGTGGTCAATGGTAACTCCCAGAATATTAATAGTGCAGGATTCAGTGATAATGCCATTAAATGTCAAGGGACATTGGCTGCATTGTCTCTGAGTTATGATCATTGCTTAGCATTTGTAAGGTGCAGATGCTACTTGCCACTTGTCAGCCCAAGCCTTGATATTGTCCAGATATTGTTATATTTGAACATTGCCTGCTTCAGTACAGTCAGTTCTGCTATAACGCAGGAGAAAGTGAGGATTGCAGATGCTGGAGATCAGAGCTGAAAATGTGTTGCTGGAAAAGCGCAGCAGGTCAGGCAGCATCCAAGGAACAGGAAATTCGACGTTTCGGGCATAAGAAGGGCTTATGCCCGAAACGTCGAATTTCCTGTTCCTTGGATGCTGCCTGACCTGCTGCGCTTTTCAAACAACACATTTTCAGCTCTGCTATAACGCAGTAGTTTGTTCTCGTGCAATCCCGTATTGTACAAAAATCGTATAATACAGCACCATTTAAACTAATGGGACTGGAATCGAGTTATAACCGGTGCATGCTTTGAAACTTGGCGCTTTAGAAACAGTGTCCCCAATTCGTCAATCATGTTATCATGAATTTGTGTTCACAAAATGTGCATTACAGCTGATGACTTGTATCTAAATAGTTGTGAATGGTGTTGAACATTATCATCAGTGAACACCCTAACTTCTGAACTGAAAATGGAAAAAAGATCATTGATGAAACAACTTAAGATGGGGCCTACGACACTATCCTGAGGAGCTCTTGCCCAGATGTCCTCCTGAGGTGACTGACCTGCAGCAAACACTGTCACCTTCCTATGTGTCAAGTATGACTCTATCAGTGAAGAGTTTGACCACTGATATCCAATGATTTCAGTTTTGCTAGGGCTTCTTGATGTCACACATGATCGAATGTGGCCTTGATGTCAATGACTCTCATTCTTGCCTTACTTCGGGACTTCTGCTCTTTTGTCCATGTTTGAACCAAGGCTGTAATGAGGTCAGAAGCCGAGTGGTCCTGGCAGAACCCAATCTGGGTGTCAATAAGCGAGTTATTGCTGAGCAGGTGCTGCTTGATAGCACTGTCGATGACACCTACCATCACTTTACTGATGGGATGGTAAATGGCTGGGTTGGATTTGTCCTGCTTTGTGTGAACAGGATACAGGTGGGCAATTTTCCACATTGTTATGATGATGGCAGTGTTATAACTGTCCTGGAACAGTTTATCTCAGGGAGTAGCAAGTTCTGGAGCAAAAGTGCCCAATAATATTGCCAGGGATACTGTCACAGCCCATAGTCTTTGCAATATCCACTGACTTCGGTCACTTCTTGATATCGTGTAGAGTGAATCAAATTGACTGAAGACTGGTTTCTATAATGTTGGGTACCACTGGCGAAGGCTGAGATGGATCATCCACTCAGCACTTGCGGCTGAAGATATTTGCAAATACTTCATCTTTTGCACTGATGGTTTTTCTATCATTTTGAGGAAGGCAATATTTGTGGATCCTCTTCCTCCAATGAGTTGTTTAATTGTCCAACCATATTCATGTTTGGATGTGGCAGGACTGCAGAGCTTAAATCTTTTCCATTAGTTGTGGGATCACCTAGCCCAGTCTATCACTTGTTGCTTATCCTGTTTGGCATGCAAGCGGATATGTTTAGTAGTTTCACCAGGTTGACGCTTCATTTTTAGGTTTGCTGCATGCTGTCCTGCACTCTCCGTTGAACCAGGTTTGATCCCCTGGCCTGGTGATAATGGCTGAGTGTGGGACATGTCAGGTCATGAGGTTGCAGTTCGTGTTCTGCTACTGTTGATGGTCTATAGTGCTTCAGCGTTGCCTAGTGTTGCTAGATCTATTTGAAATTTGTCCCATTTAGCAGTGTGATAATGCCACACAATATTTTGGAGGTCATTCTCAATGTGAAGGTGGGACTTTGGCTCCGCAAGGGCTGTGCAATGGTCACTCTCATGGAGACTGCCATGGACAGATGCATCTGCAGCTGGCAGATCGATAGGGATGGAGTATGTATATTTTTCTGTCTTGTTGATTCCCTCACTACCTGCCGTAGACCCAATCTAGCAGCTATGTCCTTTCAGACCAGCTCATTCAGTAGTGTTGCTCCTGAGCCACTCTTGGTGGTGGACTTTGAAACCTCAGAATACAATTTGTGCTCTTTCCACTGTCAGTGTTTCCATCAAATATTGTTCAACATAGAGGATTCATCAAGGGAGGATGGTTTGTGGTAATTAGGAGGTTTCCTTGCTCATATTTAACTTGATGGTATGAGAGTTCACGAGGTCTGGAATTAACGTTGAGGACTCGCAGGGCAATTACCCCGTACTGTAGACCGCTGTATTGCCGCCTCCGTTGCATCAGTCCTGCTGGTGTGACAGGGCATTTCCAAGGATGATGCTGGAGGTGTTTGGCACATTGTCTGGGGGTTGGGGTTTGATTCCATGAGTATATCTATATCAGGCTGTTGTTTGACTCGTCTGTGAGACAGTTCTCCCAACTTTGGCACTACAGTCCTTATTTGTAAGGAGGATATCACAGGGTTGGCAAAAACAGCCCTATCATTGTCATTTCTGGTACCTAAGTCGATGCAAGATGGTCCATCCAGTTTTATTTCTTTGTTGGGACTTTTTAACGATTAATACAACTGAATGGCACGCTATTGCCATTTCAATGGCCTGTTAACAATTAACCACATTACTGTAGATGTGTAGTCACACACAAGCCATACCACATGAGGATAGCCAGTTTTCTTCCCTGAAAGACATTACAGAACCAGGTGGGTTTTTCTGGCAACCAATCATCTTTTCTTGATCAGCAGATTCTTAATTCTTGATATTTTCATTGAATTCAAATTCTACCAGATCCCCAGAATATTTTTTGAGCTTCTGGATTAATAGTCTGGAGATAATATCCCTGGCTATCGTCTCCTTGTGGAAGAATTAGCACATATTGTGTATCCTGATCTTTGTGGCTGATCCTTTCACCATTGGATTCTTTTTTCCGTGTTTAATTTAATGTAGCTAATCCTTTATCTCTGTTTTAGAGTCATGTTTACATTCTAAAAATAAATCTCACTCAGAATTTCGCAATCCAGACTGCAGTTAAGGAAGCCATGATTCCACTGGTAGATCATGGTGATAGAACTTAGAATCATAGCCCTAAAGTGTGAAAGCAGCCTATTTGAGCCATCGAGTCCACACCAACCCTCTAAGAGCCTCCCACCCAGGCCCAAACTGCCCCGCCCCCAGTAACTCTGCATTTCCCATAGTCAGTCCATCTAGTTTGTACATCTCTGGACACTATGGGCAATTTAGCATGGCCAATCCACCTAACCATATCTTTGGACTGTGGGAAGAAACTGGAACGTCTGGAGGAAACCCAAGCAGACATGGGGAAAATATGCAAAGCCAGTTGCCCAAAGCCCAAATTAAACCCAGGTTCCAAGCACTGTGAGGCAGCAGTGCTAACCACTGAGCCACAATGCCAACCTGAAACATTGTCAACCCAAAGCTCAATATCCATGCTATCAAAATGTGATGTCCTGTTTGGGACAGCAGTGACAGATCACTGCTCTCTCTCACGTTTCCGTGACAGTGGGAGCGAATGTGACAAATTGTTTAGAAATAGATAAACAACCATGACCTCTTCAGTTACTGAAGATGGTGTTGTTCGAGGGATGAATGTTGGTTGAAACAAAATCTTTAAAAATTGGATTGTTTAAAAATCTGTTTAGCTTAGCACTTAATGAAACTGTCTCAACAACCCTTTAGAATAAGGAATTGCATTACTCTCTCTGAGAAGCAGTTCCTCCTCGTTTTCAGTGTGCAAGCCCTTATTCTGATACTGTGCCTTCTGTTTCCAGACTCTCTCAAGGGCATGTTTCCTGAAAGGAGCGCTCAACTCTTTCACTCTGGTGTTCTTCTCTCATTTAACAGACAAAAGGCAGGAAACTGACTCAGACTTTACTTAAATAAGCCCGTATTGATTCAACTCTTTACGTACCAATAATAAATATAAAACATACATTTGTTGTAACATTTACTTCATCAAACTTCATTTCAACTTTTACTGACTTCATTTAACTACACTTTAGTTTACTTTAACATAATTCACATTTGACATAACTTTAACTTTAACACTATAAGTTGGCAAACTGATTTGTCCAGTCACTGCGGGGTAAAATCACCCAGGGTAATTGGGAAGCCCTTCCTGTGCACCTCCATTGTTTTCCTAACTTATACTTTGTCTGGCAGTGAAGCATTTCTTTGGGAGCCCATAGATGACCTCCACCCATGACTTCTTTGCCTTGCTTTTCCTTATTTTCAACCACTTCTGAAGGCAAGTCATACTGGATACAAAACATTAACTCTCTCTACCAGACATGCTGAGTTTCTCCAGCATTTTATGTTTCCATTCCTAACTGCCCTCTTAAATGGAATAACTTCTCTTGATTTAAACTATTTGCTCAATCAAAAGAGTATGGAAGGAAGGCCCGCCAGTGACCTAGGCGAAAGTGAGGACTGCAGGTCAGAGTTGAAAGTATGGTGCTGGAAAAGCACAGCAGGTCAGGCAGCATCTGAGGAGTAGGAAATTCGATGTTTTGGGCATAAGTCTTTCATCACCAGTTGCCTACCTGTTTTCCTTTGATGTTGCACTTTTGCTCTGATGGGAGGAACTCTTTGAAGGGCTGTTCCCCTGTATCAGTTACTATCTGCCACCACTGCTGCTGGCCTTCTCATGCAGATCCACTCTTCTTGTTAAGAAGCAGCTGCTACCCTTGGCCCCACTTACTGCTTATGAAGCTATTGTCCCACTTCTGTCAGAAATGGCCTATTGGTATTGTCACTGGATGAGTAATCCAGAGACCCAGGTAATATTTTGGGTACAAAAATAGAAATTGCTGGAAGAGCTCAGCAGGTCTGGTAGCATCCATGAAGAGAAATCAGTTAACATTTTGGATCCGGCGACTCTTCCTCAATGTTTTGCGGATCGAATCATGGTGGAATTCAAACTCAGTAAAATTCTGGAATTTAAGTTCTAATGATGATCATGAAACCATGGTTGTAATAACCTCGCTGGTTCACTAATATTGTTTAGGGGAGAAAAACTGCTAACCGTACCTAGTTTGGTCTATATATAAATTCAGTCCCACAGAAATAAGTTGACTCTTAATGGCTTAGATCCATTTAGTTGGATCAACCCTCTGCCTCAGCAGAATAAGCATTAGCCATTCTCTGGTTCACTTCTTATTTTCTTTATATTTTCAGAGGTTGTGGGTGTTGCAAGCAAAGCCAACATTTGTTATTCACCAGTAATTTCCCTTGAACTGTGCACCTTACTAAGCAATGATTTATCCTATCACAATCAATCTGCTTGGTTAAATATTTAAGCAATACTTGGTAGTTAGCTGTCAGTCCTCGCTCGCTGATGCACTTTACATTGCAATGCTTTGACCAAGATGTGTCAACTTGCCAACCAATCAGACTCTTTCCATACTATATTAATGTTGTCTTGTTTTTACATTGGTGTTTCTTATGAATTATCTTTAATGAATGCAAGTTGAAAAGCTTAAATGACATTTCTTTTTTTCCTGCCAGCAATACTTTCTGAAATGTTCAGTTATTATAATCTGTTAGATTGGTGAGTTTAATAAAAAAAAAACTTGCAGGGGCATTATAAGGAAATAAATTGGCACTGGGATCTATTTTGCTTTTGATTAGCTTTCTGACAGTTGCTGAAGCAAGGATAACTATTTTGACAAGCCTGGGTTTACTTTGATCTGCATTGGTGAGGAGAATTAGCTTTGAAGTTTGTCATTGCACAATTTGTGTTGTAATTGTGTCATGTTTTCTTTTTAAATTTGTAACAGGGCAAATTGTGTATCAAGCAGCCTCCCCAGATGAAGGAGCCCTTGTTACTGCAGCCCGGAATTTTGGGTTTGTCTTTCTTTCACGTACTCAAAATGCCATCACAATAAGTGAACTTGGTGTAACAAGGACTTACGAAGTGCTCGCCATTTTAGACTTCAACAGTGACCGGAAACGAATGTCCATCATTTGTAAGTAAAAATATTTATTTGGCACTGTTCTTAATTTGAAAACTGTTCAGCAATGAACTTCATAACCTTCATAATTGTTTGACCATATAGAACTTAACATTGCAAAAAGGACTTTTGAAGCTCCAGCTTGTCTTCCAGTCATCAGACTTAGGGCATAAGAAAGATTTGAATGAAGGAACATCATTTCATACATATATGGTATCATTTCCTGAAGCTACATAAAATTGTATCCACTGTTCATAATTGTTTCTTGTGTCCTTGTTCTGAACAGTTTAAGAAGAAAGACTTCAACTTCATATCTTGTTTCAGCAATGTTTAAACAACGTTTCTCAGATCTCACCAGAATATGATGACTTCTGTCTCATCAATGGTATCTGTACCCACCACTGCCTGTGCTTTACGCCACACAAAAGTGGAGGGATCCCATAAACTCCTCCCTGGTGAAATGCCTCTCCACCTCCAAACTTGCCACAGAGGTGCATTAAATTCCACCCACTACCTCTCCTGTGTAACAATTGAAAACCTATTTTTGAAGAATCCAGTTTTTGTAGCATTTTAATGAATTGAGCAATGGGTGCAATGCGCCGTGTCTCTGCATTGAGCCAATAACTCTGAGCAGATATGATAGCCAAAGAAAGTGTGTTTGTAATATGACCATACAGGTTGTATCAGTCCTTCCAGCGTATACCTACTCAGTCATTTGCAGAAGGTAACAATAAACAAAAGCAGTACCTTGCCACAGAGGTGCATGCTAACAAATTCAATTCCCTTTTTGGGCATGGTACCTCAGGAGGTGGAGGAGAAAGAGAGTGATTCCTGAGGCAATCTTCCAATGAAAACATTGAATTCCTTCTGTGAAACAGGAGGTTGTGAAATTTAATATTTTTTTTTCCTCTTAGCTTTTCAAATTAGGTTAGCAGATCTGTTGTAGTGCTATTCTCAGAGTCTGGTGTTCTAAACTATAACTAACTCCTGAAATTTAACTGGAAGTAAATCTGAAGTTTCAATTTGAATAAAGTGTAAACTTGGTGTCAGCTTTAAAATTCTACTAGCAGGCTGGCTGTTTTGCTCATTGTGATTTAGAGGATTCTATTATACTAAGGAGGTGGTTATCTACCAAACACAGTAAGGTCAGAGTTGCAGGAAGTAAATGTAAAGTTAGCAAAATTTGAGCTCTGCACTGAAGACTTTAAATACTTCAAGATGGAGAGAAAAGACGGGATACCTAACTCCTTGTTAAAGTAGCAAGTACAATTAGAGCATCATATTCATTTTCATACTGAAAAGTTAATTACATTATGTTGAATTGCTTGAAAAACTGCATTATAATTTTGGACTTTGTCCTTTTTAAGCAAACTAAAACCTACAGATTGCTACAATCATTTTCTTGTGTTTACAGTGAGGACACCAGAGGGTCAAATCAAACTCTATTGTAAAGGTGCTGATGTTGTGATCTATGAGAGATTAGATCCCAACACTCTAAATCGTGAGGTTACTGAAGAAGCTTTAACGGTAAGAGAGAAACTTCAGTCATTTTGTCATTTTGCGTGCTGATCATGAACGGAGCATTGATATTTTTCTCCACCCTGATTAACTGTTGAAAGTTTGAAATTCCAAGGTTGTCCAATGAATCTTATAGAAATTTCCTTGATTTCTCTTTTTTTTTCTAGTTCAGGATTTGTATGTAAAGATTCTGTATTTTGCGACATTGCTTTTCATTTGTAAACTTGCAGTCTTGCATGGATTTTTTGGAGTGAAGGAGGCTATTTGGTTATTACTTAGTTTTTATGAGTGGGTTGTGGACCAGACCAGTATTTATTGTCTATTCTGAATTGCCTAGAGTTAAAAGTCAGCCACATTGCTGTAGGTAAAAATAAGGACTGCAGATGCTGGAAACCCGAGTCTAGATTAGAGTGGTGCTGGAAAAGCACAGCAGGTCAGGCAGCATCCAAGGAGCAGGAAAATCAACGTTTCGGGCAAAAGCCCTTCATCAGGAATAGAGTAAAGCCCTGATGAAGGGCTTTTGCCCGAAACGTTGATTTTCCTGCTCCTTGGATGCTGCCTGACCTGTTGTGCTTTTCCTGATGAAGGGCTTATGCTTGAAACATTGTATTCTGTATTCCTGAGATGCTGCCTGGCCTGCTGTGCTTTGACCAGCAACACATTTTCAGCTGTTGTGCTTTTCCAACACCAACCACTCTAACCTACACATTGCTATAGGTCTGGAGTCACATGTAAGCCAGACCAGGTAAGGATGGCAGATTTCCTCCCATAAAGAATATTAGTGAACCAGATGGGTTTTTACATCAGTAATGGAAACCTGGTTATCACCAGACTAGCTTTTTTATTCCAGATTTTTATAGAATTCAGATTTCATTATCAGCAATGGTGGGATCCAAAACCCATGTCTTTAGAATATTAATCTGCATTTCTGGATTACTAATCCGGTGGATTGATCACTGGGGAATACCTTCTAACTTCATCTGAAGCATCCACAATTATTGAACCTGTTGCTAACAAGTTGGCATCATAAAAGGTCAGCATCTCCTTTCAGATACTCAGAGGAGGCATTCTGCCCTGAAATTAGACAGAAACACTGTTTGATCTGACTGGTGATATTCAGGCAATGTGATGCCTTCATTGGTATGAGGACATGAATTAATAGCTCTGCCAAGTGATTTGTCCCCGAGATGAGGGAGCTCCAGGAAGCTTTAGGTCCACTGAGTCCATGCTAACTCCTGTTGAACAGTCAAACCATTTCTATTCTACCATTCTGTATGTCCATTGCCTTTCAAATTTATTTCCTTCAAGTGGTCATTTCAATTTACTTTCTAATCCTTGATCATCTGCTTATACCACCCACTTGGACAGCAAGTTGCAGGTGATTATCTTTACACAGTGAATGACATACTCACTCCTATTCCCTGCACTTCTTGCTCTGTGCCCCCAGTGCTTGTATCTTCAGCAGCTGAAGAATATAGTCTACCTTGCCTGTCCCTGTAAAAATTTGGTACACCTCTAACAAATCTCACACCAATTTTTGTTACCTGAAGAAGAACCATAGATTCTCCAAGTTCCCGTCCTTGGAACCTTTATGATAAGTTTCTTTGATACCATTCAAGAACTCTCAAAGTCTTATTAAACAGGGCGATCAGAACTCAACTGCAAGTGGGACCTCACTAGAGCTTTAGACAGGTTCACAATAGTTACCTTGCTTTGTGCTCAAGACCTCTATTTATGAAGTCTAAAGTTCCAAATACTTTGAAGATGGCACTTGAGACAGTACTCAGCAAAGGTTTATGCGCATGAAACCAAAGTCCCTCTGCGAATGCACTGTTTTTAGAAATGTATCATTTCCAATCCCTTACCCAAAGGAACCATAGAAATGATACAACACAGATAAGGGGACCATTTGGCCCATTTTGTCCATGCCTACCCAAAGACACCCAATATTCTTACTAATCCCATCATCCTGCAGACAGGCCATAGCCCTGCAGCTAGGGTGCAGATCCAAATACTTTTTGCAAATGTTTGGGGTCTTTGCCTCCATCATCAAATCAAGCAATGATTGCAGACACCCACCAGGCTCTGTGTTTTTTAAAAAAATCTCTCGTCCCCTCTAATCCTTCTGCCACTTTACTTGAATCTATGACCCCTGCTTTTGAACTGTCTGCCAGGGGAAACAAGTACCTCCCATTTACTCTATCTGTACCCCTCACAATTTTGTATACCTTAATCATGTCAGCCCTCAGCCGTCTCTGTTCTGAGGAAAACAACCCCAGCCTCTCAATCTCTCCTTGTAAATTACATTCCAGTAAATCGTCTCTGTCATCTCTTCAGAGCGATTTCGTCCTTCCTATAATGTGGTGACCAGAGCTGTAAACAGTACTCCAGTTGCTATCTCAACGATGTCTTATACAGTTTCATCATTGTATCAATAATTTTGTATTCTGTGTTATGAAGGTGTGTACTGTACCTTTTAATTGAGAGGGAATAGTGTTTTGCAGTGAGAGCTTATAAACATCTGTCATATGACTAGCTAGCAGTCTGAGTGTATTGGAAAAGGGAAAATATGTAACATTTAGCTGTGAAACAGATACCTTGACTTTTAGTTGCTACATTGGTTAAATTTGAACTGCTGTCAATCAGTTTCAGTTATGCCCCAGGATATGAAAACCCAACTGAGTTTGAATTTATTGTTTTTACCAACCTCTAATCAATGGGACGATCTGATGTTTGGGGGATAAAGAAGCAGGCATTTTGAAAGTTAGAGTAACTGCCATTACGAGCAAACTGCTGTCTAAAGAGAGACTGCCATTCAAAACGCCCTCTATCCAAAGTACCTTTTTCATGTGAAATATTTTGCAGTAAAAGACAGAAGGCTACCCAGGGAAATCTTAAGCCAGAGGAAGACAGACACCGACAATGACAGCCACTGTGTGGTTTTGAAATTAAGTTGATATAATTTTAATACGTGTTTATTGGAACAGTTTAAAGAGTTGAAGGCAGGCGTAGTTAAGAGAAAGGGGGCTTATTAGAGTTGTAAATAATTGTTGTTTGATGTTCACTTTTAGAGTTAAAGAATAAATTGATATTTTTTCTTTAAAAAGTAGCATTTGGGAGTTCTCTCCCACTCGTACTTTAACAGATTATGAGGCGAGGTGAGCTTTTCTGGGTGTTTGGTTTAATTAGCAGAAAGGTTCACCGCTGTGCTGTAACACACACCTTTGCCATAATGCATCACCTCACATTTCCCTCTATTAAATCCCATCTGCCGTTGTGTGCTCATTCAATTGGCCTTTTTTGTTCTGTTCTAGTTGATTAAAATCATCCACACTTCCACTTTTCCAATTTTGGCAACATTAATTTGAAATTATTTCAATATTCAAGTCTTTGTAGTTTATTGTAAGTTTATGTGTAATTTATTGAAAAGAACTGGACCCAGCTCTGATCCATTGAGGATACCAATCGGTATCATCTCTCTGTTAGAAGAAGCAACATGGACTTAGACAATTAACTATTTTATTTGTTAATGATGGGGGTGTCTCTGAGGCCAGTTTTTATGGAGATGGTGAGCTGCCTACTTGAACTGCTGCAGTCCTTCTGGTAGATACAATACTGTGAGGGAGGGAGTTCCACAATTTTGATTGGCAACATTAAAAGAATAATGATACAGATTAGATTAGATTACTTAGTGTGGAAACAAGCCCTTCGGCCCAACAAGTCCACACCGACCCGCCAAAGTGCAACCCACCCATACCCCTACATTTAGCCCTTACCTAACACTACGGGAAATTTAGCGTGGCCAATTCACCTGACCCGCACATCTTTGGACTGTGGGAGGAAACCGGAGCACCTGGAGGAAACCCACGCAGACACTGGGAGAACGTGCAAACTCCACACAGTCAGTTGCCTGAGGTGGGAATTGAACCCGGTTCTCAGGCGCTGGCGCTGTGAGGCAGCAGTGCTAACCACTGTGCCACCGTGCCGCCCACATACAGCAACAACTCTGAACGTCATGTAGTTTGAAGGGGATTGTTCAGTTAGTTGTGTACTCGTGTATCTGTTGCCCTGGTCCATCGAGCTGCTGTAGGTGACAGATATGGAATTTGTCAAGAGTCCTGGTGAGTTATTGCACTGACTCTTGTAAGTAGAACACAGTGTGTCGATGGTGAACGGAGTGAATGTTGAAGATGGTGTGATGTCGATCAAGTGGGCTGTTATGTCCTAGATCGTGTCAATCGTTTTGATTGATGTTGGAGTTGTGTACATGCAGGAAAGTTGCAAGTGTTCCATCACTCCCCTAACTTGTGCTTTGTAGATTTATAGATAGGCTTTGGAGGTTCAGAAGGTGAACTGCTCGCCATCAGGTTCCCAGCCTCTCACCTGCTCTCTTTAGCCTCAATATACTAATGAATGGTCAGGATCGCTACTTGATCAGTGGTGCTGGAAGAGCACAGCAGTTCAGGCAGCATCCGAGGAGCAGCGAAATCGATGTTTCGGGCAAAAGCCCTTCATCAGGAATAAAGGCAGTGAGCTGGAAGCATGAAGCTTCCAGCTCACTGCCTTTATTCCTGATGAAGGGCTTTTGCCCAAAACGTTGATTTCGCTGCTCCTCGGATGCTGCCTGAACTGCTGTGCTCTTCCAGCACCACTGATCCAGAATCTGGTTTCCAGCATCTGCAGTCATTGTTTTTACCTAGGATCGCTACTTGGTCAATGATAATGCCCAGAATGTTGTTAGTGGGGAATTCAGTGACTGCAGTGAACATCAAAGAGTGATCGTTAGGTTCTGACATTAGGGTTGGTCATTGGCTAGCACATGTGAGCACATATGTTTCTTGCCACTTATCAGCTCAAGCACGGATTTTGTCCAGGCTGTACTGCATTTGGATATGGACTGCTTTATAAGTGAAGAGTCATGAATGATGCTGACCATTGTGCAATCTTCAGTGAATCTCTCACTTCTAACCTAATGGAGGAAAACTTCATGGTGTCCATTTTGAGGACATCCAAGGTAGCTTCTTCATGACTGTATATGACTGTGGCACAACCTCTTGTGAACATTAGGAGTCAACCACATTGCTGTAGATTTGGAGTTGCATGCAGACTAGACCAGGTAAAGATAGCAGATTTCCTTCCCCGAAGGATGTGAAACAACCAATTGGTTCAACAATTGTTAGATAGTTGTCATTGGATTAGTTTATAATTCCTTTTTTTTTAAAATTGAATTCAAATTTCACCATCTGTCATTGTGGGATTAGCCTGACTCCGGATTACTTGACCAGTAATGCTCACACTACATCACAGTCTCACCTGTTTTATATTCTGGAGCTAATTTTGTTTCGATGCTGATACTGACCTACTGACATCATTGTCTATAGGAATAGAACCAGAAGTCTGGAGGATAACAAATGTTGTCCCCTTGTTCAAGAAGGGGAGTAGAGACAACCCTGGTAATTCTAGGCTAGTAAGCCTTACTTCAGTTGTAGGTAAAGTGTTGGAAAAGGTTATGAAAGAAAGGATTTATAATAATCAGAAAGGAATAAGTTGATTAGGGATAGTCAAGACAGTTTTTTGTGAAGAGTAGGTCATGCCTCACAAACTTTTATTGAGTTCTTTGAGACGGTGACAAAACATGAAGCGGTGCATAAAGTGGTTGATGTGGTGTATATGGATTTCAGTAAGGCATTTGATAAGGTTCCCCACAGTAGACTATTACTGAAAATATAGAGGCATGGGATTGAGGGTGATTTAATGGTTTGGATCAGAAATCAGCTAACTGAAAGAAGATGAGGGTGGTGGTTAGTAGGAAGTGATCATCCTAGAGTTCAGTTACTAGCGGTTTACTGCAAAGTTCTGTTTTGGGGCCATTGCTGTTTTATTTTTTTATAAATGGATGAGGTCATAGAAGGATGGTAAGTACATTTGCAGATGACACTAAGGTAGGCAGAGTTGTGGATAGTGCCGAAGGATGTGTTGGTTACAGAGCGACATTAAGTAAACTGCAGAGCTGGGCTGGGAGGTGGAAAATGGAGTTTAATGCAGAAAAGTGTGAGGTGATTCACTTTGGAAGGAGTAACAGGAATGCAGAGTACTGGACTAATGGGAAGATTCTTGGTACTATAGATGAGCAGAGAGATCTCAGTGTCCATGTGCATAGATCCCTGAAAGTTGCCATCCAGGTTGACAGGGTTGTTAAGAAGGCATATGGTGTGTTACCTTTTGTTGGTAGAAGGATTAAGTTTCGGAGCCACTAGGTCATGCTGCAGCTGTACAAAACTCTGTGCGGCCGCATTTGGAGTAAACTATTGTTGACTGTAGCAAACCCATTTGTTTTAGACCAGTATCCTTCACGGTAGAGAGGGTATTCTCGATATGCAAGTATAGTTTCATTTGGTAGGTTACTCTTTCTAATAGACCAATGACAGGTGCTACAGGAAGAGTTGTTACAATGATGTTGATTACTTGGAAATCTGTAAAATAGGAGCTGAAATAGGCTACTCAGCCCTTCAAATCTGCTCCACAATTCAGTGTGATCATAGCTGATCATCCAACTTAGTGATCTGGTCCCACTTTGTCCCCATACCTTTTCATCCCTTTAGTACCAAGAACTATATTTAACTCCTTCCCCCTAAAACATTTCATGTTTTTGTCTCAACTGCTTACTGTGGCAGAGAATTCCGTAGGCTCACGACTGTGAGTGAAAGAGTTTTTATTCATCTCATTCATAAATAGCCTATCCCGTATTCTTACACTGAGCCCTGGTTCTGGATTACATTTCTCCTTCTGGTTGGTTTCCTCACCACCTGCTTCAGGTCAGTCAAGTAGTCCCTACATCCTTAAGCACTTAGTCAGCTTGGTCAACAGTAGCACTATTGAGATGCTTTTGGTGATAATTGTAGAAAGTCCCCCATCAAGAGATGTGGTCAGTACAGATCAAAGACTTAGGCCTGTTGCTGTGCTATCTGACTCTAAGATGTCAGAAAAGAATTGTATCTGACTTGGATGTGATGAATTGTAATTTAACCTCTCCTCTTCAGAGTTGTTAGCTGACAAACACCACTAACCCACGTGAACTGCGCTTTAACTTAAGCCATAGCCTTGTTATGGGAAGAAAATTGGGAAAAGTAAACTTCTTTCTTGTCAGTGTTTCTGCTATTTGGATGGAGTGAGCTATTACAAAGTTAAAGCAATCTTTTAGTCTTGTGACCAGTCAGTGTTGGGGAAGGGCAACCCTACTCTGGTCACCTTGATTGGATACATTAGTTGTGAAGGTTTGCAAATGTTCTTCCCTTTCTCATTACACCTGAAGATGCAGCATTGGAGTTTAAAGTAAAACAGAATGAACAGAAATGAATGTGTATCTCTTTGTTTTACAGGAATTTGCAGATGAAACACTTAGAACTTTGTGTCTAGCGTACAAGGATATTAGTGAAGCAGAGTTTGCAGTGTGGAATAAAAGATTTCAAGCAGCCAGCGTTTCCACAAGCAATCGTGATGAAGCACTTAGTCGAGTCTATGAAGAAATTGAAACAAATTTGTTGGTACATATAGTTTATTTCATAAAATTTGTTCTGTTTATCTATTTGACACTTTGGTTTGTCATGGTTTGATTAGTCCATTTGAAAGGTAGAACATTCAGTCTGTTATAGTGTGCTTCACAATTAACAGTCCAGTTCTGCTGCTTCAAACATTTTCAGTAAGTTGAAGCAAAGGGCAGTTTATATGATTAAGCTATAATGTTAGATATATAGAGGATTTCTTTTGCACTTGTCAAGGCTTAACACAAAATAATTTGAATACTTGTTATTCAGGCAGGGAAGAGAATAGCTGATACTTGATTTATTCTGATTATATTGGCCCCATTAATGGTGTAAATTAGGCAGTATTGTAGGTAGAATAGGATGATATTCTGATATTTGGGGTTGAAGATTAGCAGATGTATAGAACCTTTCTCCTTAAATCTAAACAATGAGGCCAGTAAATGGTTGATTTATTCCACAGTCACTTAGTAAAACCACAGCTTGATGTGTTAACAGTACTTGGTATGTCGAAGTCTCCTCACTGAGGAAACGAGGAGTGGAAGAGTTTTTTAAAAACTTTCTCATTATCACTGGACAACTTGCTCATTTTTAATTGGGGTTTTCTCAACACAGTTGTTTTGCTTTCAAATAGAAATGCATCAAGTTTTGTAAGGACCTCAATTTTTATATAGGTGCTCTTAAATTTGATAACACGAAGAAAAATTTCTTTAACCAGAGATTGCTTAGCCTGAAGCATGTACTTTCAGTGACTTAAGGGACAAAGAAATAAAAATATTTCCAAAAAGATAGAATAAGGTAGCCTGGGAAGGACTTTGCAGATTGTATCAGAAAACTTCAACATCAATGGACTGTGTCTTAAGAATGTTTGTTGGTGTCTTGTTTTGTAATTTCATAGTTTCTTTTTTTTTGCTTATTATTTTTTCCAAAATGACATCCATATTTGTTATCTATTCCAGCTTATTGGAGCAACTGCTATAGAGGATAAACTGCAGGACGGTGTTTCAGAGACAATTGAAACCCTTAAAAAAGGCGATATTAAAATCTGGGTGTTAACAGGGGACAAAAAAGGTAACTAATTCTAATTAATTTCTTATCTAAATTCCATTCAAAGGAATTCTATATCAATTTTAAAATTAAGCTTATTGTTTGGTATTGCAGAATTGCGTGTTGCTGAAAAAACAATTGTTGAAGCTTTGTCTTGCAATCATCAGGCAATTCATGAGTAATCATCAATATAAAGAGAACTGAACATTTATATGGCATGAGAGGAGAGAGCAAATTGGCAAGTGAATTCTGGTTGGTAGAAGCATTGCCATGGAGAATATCCTACTTGGATAATGACTGTCCTCAATCAGTTGATAATTCCAACTATGTTGTCCAGGTGTCCAAATCATCATTTATTAGTGCATCACTTCTGTGTTGTTAAAAAGCAATTTGTCAAAGTTTTTCATCTTGCACTCATTGTGTGCGATCTAAATTGAGATTCAAAATTCATTGAACTTATGCAGCAAGTTACCTGCTTGAGTTTAGTTTTAATAGTGGCATATATGCTCAAGTATTTGGTATTATCATTCAATCCAGGCTAGGCCCAGATCTTGCAAATATTTTTTGTTTAGTTCAATGAAAAATGTGTTTTTAATTGAATTAGACCTGACATCCTAGCCTGTAAATACTCCAAAATGTAGATCATGCATCTGTTAGGTTTGCATCTACAGTTGTGGGTAGGTACTTCTTTACACGTTCCATCTTACACTAAAATTCACCTTTTGAAACTGAGCAGTCAAATGAACTCCCTTTCTTGTTGAGAAATCAGCCAAGGGATTCCTCACTATTCTCTACAATGATTCAACCCGCACTCAATCTTCATATTGGAATTCCCACATTTTCCACATATTCTAAGACTGACAGGAAGAGTATCTACACACACTGCACATCTTTCAATCAAGAAAATAGGTGACAGCCATCCTGGGGTTCATTTCTCAGGGCACTGTATCTGCCTCCGCCTCCGTCGCATCTGCTCCCAGGAGGACCAGTTCCACCTCAGAACACACCAGATGGCCTCAACTTGCCCTCCCACATGGTTGAGGATGCCCTCAAGTGCCTCTCATCCACTTCCCACATCTCCGCTCTTGAACCCCCTGCCTCCAACTGCAACAGGGACAGAACCCCCCAGCCAGTCCTCACCTTCCGCTCCACCAACCTGCAGACACATTGCATCATCCTTCGCCATTTCAGCCACCTACAAACAGACCCCACCACCAGGGATATATTTCCCTCCCCACCTCTCTGTCCACTTTCCGTAACGACAGTTCCCTCTGTGACTCCCTTGTCAGGTACGCGCCCCCCACCAACCCACCCTCCCCTCTCAGCACCTTCCCCTGCCACCGCAGGAATTGCAAGACTTGCGCCCACACCTTCTCCTCACCTCCGTCCAAGTCCCCAAAGGAGCTTTCCACATTCATCAGTGTTTTACCTGTAGTTCCCAACATGTCATTTACCGTATCTATTGCTCCCAATGTGGTCTCCTCTATATTGGAGAGACAGGGTGCCTATTTGCACAGCGCTTCCAAGGACATCTCCGGGACACCCATACCAACCAGCCCCACCGCCCCATGGCTGAACGCTTCAACTCCCCCTCCCACACGGCCAAGGACATGCAGGTCCTGGGCTGCCTCCATCGCCACTCTCTAACCATCGATGTCTGGAGGAACAACGACTCCTCCTCTGCCTCAACCCCAGGGCATCAATGTGGATTTCACCAGTTTCCTCATTTCCCCTCCTCCACCTTATTCCCAGTTCCAACTCGGCACCACCCTCATGACTGGTTCAACCTGTTCATCATCCTTCCTATCTATTCATTCCACACTCCTCTCCAACTTATCACCATCACCCCAACCTTCATCTACCTATTGCACTCTCAGCTACCCACCCCCCCCCCCCACCCCCCCCCCCCCCCCCCCCCCCCCCCCCCCAACCCAAGGCCCACCTCCTCGGCTCACAGCCTCATTCCTGATGAAGGGCTTTTGCCTGAAATTTCGATTTTCCTGCTCCTTGGATGCTGCCTGACCTGCTGTGCTTTTCCAGCAACACACACTCGACTCTTCACCCATCAAAGTCAACCTGACTGGTTTAGAACTTGAACAAAGCCAAATGATTAACCATGAGTTATAACTTCCTTGGTGCATTCCATTATGATCTAAAACTTTGGAGGACTCGAGTGATTAAGTGACTTGGAAGTGAAGTTTATCTGTGGGATCTGGGTTAAAATTGGCTTCCATTTAATGAATCTAAATTTTCTCTTCCTGGCTGGAAGATCTTGATGTGACTATTCTTTTTGACTGCTTTATCATGTTTCATCATGGCAATAATTCACTCAACTGGCAATTGAATTTAGACAGATCACCATTGCTGATAATGCAGACTAATTTTCATGCTACCCTGTGTTCTTCTGTGTTGGGCTGAGGCACTTGGTCAGTTCAGTGCAGAAAGTTTTATTCTACTCTGAAATCTGTTTGTTCTCGATCTGGTAATCTTTGATATTGAGACGAGTCATCATATTTTACTTCCCACTGCTAGAAATCCTCATCTTAATGAGCCCAAATTTGATGAAATATATCTTTTCTCTCAAAAAGAAATCACAGAATAATACACAAACCAGCTGAAACTCTACGTGTGAAATAGGAATACAGCAGATCATGTAACCCATTGAGCCTGCTTGGAGTGGTAGTTGTCATACAGCTGCTTTGGAGAAGTGCTAGTGCATCTTTATGTTCATAAGATGGGAAAGGTGAAGACAAAGCTGAATGGTTGTCTTTGTCAAGATGCTGCTTTCAGGTGTTTTGTTGATAGAAATGTCAAAAGAATATTTTTAAAAAGGGACAAAATTGTGCGAACAACTTATGATCTCTCGTTGTAGAGGTCAGTGGACTTCCCTTTAGAATATAAAATAATTAAGTCAAGAAAATATTATGAGCTAAAGACAAAACTGAAAAGCATTCAATGGAGTAAGAATCAGTGCTTGACAAGCACACAATGCAGTTCAGCAATCACAAAATGAAATTAAAGATGTGCCAAATGACTTGTCGCAATGTAACCATGTGGCTGAATAAAATGAGTAAATCATTTCAAATTGAAAATGACAAAATTCATCAATTAATCCACAAAGTAATTTAAACGTGGAATGAACTCCAAAATAGTACTCAAAACAGTCACAGAACCATTTAAGAGCCAATTAGAAGCTGCAGTTATTAGAAATTGGGAACAATTGGCTTTAATAGTGCTATGAAGTACTGAATAAAGATATGTGGGATGGTCTTCTTGATTTGTGATAACATTGTGAAGGATTACAAGGAAAGGTAACTGGCCTGTCACAAAATGAGCTATTTGCTTATTTCTGGGATTTACATAGTGAAATGTTAAGAATGTGTCTCTACGTTTCTGGACAACATGGAGAATTGGAAGATATTGAACTGTTTGGATACTTGGTGAATTAGATTTTTTTTTACCAAGTGTTTGAAGAGAACTGCTGTCGTTTGTTCGAAATGTGGTCAACTGTAGAATGTGGGCTAGAACCTACTGATGAGAATAAGTCAAATAACTTGTCCAAATTGGCAAGCAAAACTTTGAAGAAGATACGAGATGGAATTATTGCTCTTAACTGCTGAAAAAGCTTACTTTGGAAGAAATAATGGCTTGTACTGATGGTTGACTAACATCCCTTTCTTGACTTGTTTTTCATTATGAATCACTGGGATCATAGCAGAAAGGAAAGAAGAGATAGTGCGGCTGCACAACTTCCATCCTTGGTAGAAGTACTTGGAAGCCTAATGAAATTTCCTTATCTCAGTATTTTGATTACTTTGTAAATACTGAAAAGCTGATCTGTCACTACAATCCAAAAACATGGATATCTGATGCCTTTTTTTCAAAGATCTTCCATTTGTCAACAACTCTTGGTGGTTTGATTTTTGTTTGAGAAATCTAGTGGACTGTGCAAATTCATCAAATTTGATCCTTTGTTTTTAAACTGTTGACCAATAAGGCTGCTCTTCTCTTGCCCACTATAAAGTTTCTCTGCATTGTCCTTGTGTCTTGTCTTGTCTTGTGGGGGTTACATTTAGATGTTAACCAGTTTTGCCTCTTGTTTTTAAGAGGAAGTTTTGTTTTGGAATTAATTGATTATTTTAGATTCACAAATGAAGTCTAATGAAAATCTCTTTTATTTGGGATAGTAACACCATTAGGGAAAACCATTGGCTGTTCTGATAATTGAATTAAAACCTTGATAGTGGTGTGACTGGTGGAGTGGTGAGGTTTGATTACCACTGCATTCAATCCATCACAATTGAAATGAATATTACTTTCATCTGTGGACTTTGAATAAACACTAATGTCAAGTCTTTGTTGGCTGGCTTCTTTTGGTTTCAATGAAAAATGTTTGTATAATTTTAGCTCTGTATACAACACAGATTTGAGCATAATTTCCTCGTAATTTTTTAATTTGTCCTGGAAGGAATTGAAACGCAGTTCATGTAATGCCCTTGGAAATGATTTAATGGGTCATCTTCAACGTTTAAATTTTTAAATAGAGCCTTTTTGAGGGTAGTATTTTGGGGATGGTTTTCCTGCCTTGAATCTGCACTAGATTTAAATCTGGATTGTTTACAAATGACAACTGACAGCACACACAGGAATTGTTCAATTTCACATCACTTGCATTCCTTTTGGTGAACATTATGAATAAAGACTGTTCTTGGGTTTCTTAACTTTGATCTAATAAAAGGTATTTCTATCTTCAAATAGAAACTGCTGAAAACATTGGCTATTCCTGTAATTTACTAACCGCTGACATGACTATTTATAGTGGAGAGGCTATCAAGTGAGTATTTTTAAAACTTAATAAAACTTAAAACTTAATGAATGTGTAATTCTAATGCATCTTTCATTACCTCCAGTGAACTTTACATCCTGTGATGTACACTTGAAATGGAGGCACCATTATATTGTAGAAAACAATGCAACCAGTTTGCAAACAACAAGGTTCTCTGCAGTGTTGCTTGAGTAATAAATAGCCGCCATTTGGGTGTTCTAATCATGCAGTCAGAATTTTACAGCCACTTTAGAAAGTAGAAGGAGCCTTGATCTTTGTGACTACTTTCAGATAGACCAGGCAATGGTGCTGCACCCTCAGAACTGTGCTGAAGTCTCAGCCTAGGTCATTTGTTTAGTCAGTTGTCTGGAATGGGTCTTGCATCAATGACTTTCTAATTGAGAGGCAAGGGCTGTCACCTTAGTTTCTATATAATGAACATGTAGAAAAAAAGAACTTGGGAAATTTTAAACTAAGAGAAAGTGAGGACTGCAGATGCTGGAGATCAGAGCTGAAAAATATATTGCTGGAAAAGCGCAGCAGGTCAGGCAGCATCCAAGGAGCAGGAGGATTAACATTTCAGGCATAAGCTGAAGAAGGGCTTATGTCGAAATGTCGATTCTCTTGCTCCTTGGATGCTGCCTGACCTGCTGTGCTTTTCCAGCAATATATTTTTCAAATTTTAAACTAAGATAATCTGAATTTACCTTGGAAGGATTGAGTCCAAACTTAATTTCAATTTAGTATCTGCTCATTGACGCTCTTATATTCACCTTCAAAATAGCTTCTTTCCACCTCAAAGCAGAACTCGCGATGACCAATTTTAGATTCCTCAATTTTATGCCGCTTTACTTTGGAAATTGTAACTTACTATTTTTGAAAAAATGAATTAACGGTCCAGCATCTGTGGCCACTGAACTATGTAATTTATCTTCTGGTTGCAGATTTATATGAAATTCAGTTGCAGATATCCAGTACTGTAGCTTTCTAATCAACAGTTTTCCAATGATGCGGAGCTAGTTCAAAAGAAAACAGGCAATGGCTAAAGATATTAGCTTTTCGGATAGTTCCAAGTTTGTTCACATCGTGGTGTGAACATTAACGTGAACAAAAGAACCGCCCTAAGCAGTGGTATCGAGAAAAAGAAAATTATTGGCTCTTTTCTTTGAATTAAGTCTTGGGATTTGCGCATTATTAGTAAGACCAACACTTAGTGCCCATTTCTAATTGTCCCTGTGTTGGTGAGTCCTTTTCTTGAACCACTAGAGTTCATCTGCCCTTTTGGAGTGAGAGATCCAGGTTTTTGACCAAGCACGAATGAAGGAGCTGCAATGTAGTTCCAAGTTGATCCATTATGTGATTTGGAGGGGAGCCTGTAGGTGATGTTTCCATACATCTACTACCTTTGTCCTTTCCAGGCACCAAATACTGGTGAAGAGCCTTGGTAAGTTGCTGCAATACATCTTATAGGTATTACACTGTGCTATTACTTGTGGTGAAGAGATATGAATGTTCAAGATGGTGAAATGAGGTACCAATCAAGCAGGTTGCTTTGCCCTGGATGATGTCAACCTTTTTGAATATTGTAGGAGTTACACTCATCGAGGCAAGCAGAAAGTATTCCTTCACATTCCTAACCTGTGCCTTGTCGATGATAGGCTCTGGGAAGTTGAAGTGACTCAGAACTGACCACAGAATGACACCACTCATATGAAAACCGCTTAGAACGGCATTGATTTTTTTTTCCCTGAACACTATCAAAGACATCAAATTTCAACATTGTAAACGTTTTAACAACTAACGTATACACACAAGACGAGCAACATTTTCCCCTTTTGTCATAATTCACCACAGAAGATTCCATCTTAGAAACAATAGAAGGCTTAACCAGTAAAAGCCAACAGTATACAACTCTTAAGGTTTAGAGTTCAGTTACACAAGTTCTTGGAGTTTCATCTTGCTTGCAAATAACGATTTATTTTATTTTCATTTAACTTTTTAATCAATTACTGCAAAAAAAACTTTGCATGTTACATAGTTTGTAAGGTCTCTCCCTCTTAGATCAGAAGATAGTACTCTTCTTGTTGCTTTTGGCTGGCCTCTTCCTGCATCTCTAGGAATAACAACAAGCTTTCTTGCCTCAGGAAACCTTTCAGAAAGAACTTGCATAATTTTCTGTATCCTCATCAACTTGTAAGTTTTCCTCAGGACAGTATTTTTGGAGAACTGTGCAAATTAGCTTTTCAATTTACAGCATTTCATCATATTACATCACAAGATAAACCCCGCTGCTAATTTAAACCAGCAACACAGAAAAGATTCACGCCGTGCTGTAATCTGTTGAAATTTGAGAGGAAAGAACTATAAGTCACTGCGTAAAGTAAAAATTAAAAAATTTTTTTCAGTCTAACAGAATAATTAACAAACAACTATTTACACTCCATTCTCTAAACCTATTTTTTACCTTCCCTTGTACGATACTGGTTGGATAAAAATCCTGATTACGATTTACAATCACACTTCAAAACTAGGCAGCTTGGATTTTCCTCTGTCGTCTTTTCTTCTTAGGGATTCTGCTTCACAGATCTTTGATAGATAAAGGTACCTTATAAAAGAGCAGTCTGCATGGTTCTGTTTTTATTGGTGCTCTTTGCCATTCTGGGTAACTGTTTGAAATGTATGATATTTATACCCCAAAGCATTGATCATTTTGTTGTTTTTAATATTGTCAAAATATTAAATTCAAACTTGATTGGAGTTTGGTGTCTTGGGGCACAATTTAAATGATTGGCCGACTTTGAATTTGTTTTTGTACCCAAGCAACACAGCTCTGAGCTAGCTAGATACTAGATTATTTAGTATGGAAACAAGCCCTCAGCCCAACAAGTCCACACCGATCCGCCACCCACCCAGACCCATTCCCCTACATTTACCCCTTCACCTAACGCTACGGGCAATTTAGCTTGGCCAATTCACCTAACCTGCACATTTTAGGACTGTGGAAGGAAACTGGAGCACCCCCCCCCCCCTCCCGAGGAAACCCACGCAGACACGGGGAGAATGTGCAAACTCCACACGGTCAGTCGCCTGAGGTGGGAATTGAACCCGGGTCTCAGGCGCTGGCGCTGTGAGTCAGCAGTGCTAACCACTGTGCCACCGTGCAGCTGTTTGAGTAAATGTTATATTGTCACCTTGTTTAGCACACTGTGCTAACCAGAAATTTCAGCTCCCTTAAAGGTATAGAACACAACAGTCTTCGTGTGTTCTTTTTTTATTACAACAACAACATGTCAGTCCTTTTGAATCTCATTTGTCATCTCTCCCACTTAACCTACATGTTACTGAACAGTATGGACAATTTAGCATGGTCAATTCACCTAACTTGCACATCTTTAGACTGTGAGAGGAAACTGGAGCACCTGGAGGAAACCCACGCAGACACAGGGAGAATGTGCAAACTCCACACAGTCAGTCGCCCGAGGCTGGAGTCAAACCCAGGTCTCTGGCTCTATGAGGCAGAGTGCTAACCACTGAATTTTGTGTTAACTAACGACATTTGTCTTAGAGACCTTTTCTGTATGCAGTATTTGAGTTTGAGTTTCCCTCCCCATGGTAGCCTGATATCGTAGATATACCCGAGTGGATGTGTTCTTTGTTCTACTTTTAGTAAAAAGTGCATTCCAAATCATGACCATCTTGTATGTTTTGCTTCTTTGCATGACTAACTATCAAATGTAAGATGTGATGAGGTTCTTAAAGTTTGTTAAATTGACGTTTCAGTGATATGTTAAACACCATGCAAAGAAACAGGGCAAACATGGCAGAAGGGAAAACCAACACAACCCTCAATGCAAACACCATTTTTCCTCATGATGTAAAACCTGCAATGGTCATCACCGGTTCCTGGCTGGTAAGTAATATTTTACAAACTCAACAATTGCAATTGCAAAATGTATGGAACATATATCTGAACTGATTTCTAGCACAAATTGACATGTATGGGAGGGATGGTGCGGTAGCAATCAAATCTGTGTGTGAAATTCACTAGATCAGATGCAGTGCTGGTTTTACACTTCAAAGAACATAGAATCCCTATAGTATGGGAGCAGGCCATTTGGCCCAACAAGATTAGTTTGCCCAGACGTGTTTTCCTTGGTGCTGGAAAATGGATCAAGCTTTAAACTAAGCTTGAGTTCTCTCATTTAGCAGATTATCTCTAGAAATCAGCTGGTTTTGCCTGTTGGGTTTGGAGGGTGGATTAAACTGAATAATATAAGGATTCCTCAGTTACAAACTGAGATTAGACAAACTAGGGTTTTATTCCAGTGTTGTCTATCTCTGAGAGACAACAGTGCACACACAGATGAAGAAACACATAGACACTTAGCGCTCTATAAAACCACCATTTATTTATTAAGTACTTAAATGAATAACACACACTTTTAACTACTAGAGATATCTCAGTCACTGTCTTTCACTACCTAATTTCAGTAACTAAACCCAAACTTTATTACCTGGGAGAATTTCCAACTCGCCAGGCTGAAAGTTCTGCTTGACATCTTCACCACATCTCCTGACGTAGGATACCTTCTAACACAAAGTTAATCTTCAAAGTGTTGTTGAACAAAGGGATTTCTTCAGACTTTTTATGCTATGTGTCTTATTTGGAATTATATGCGCACTGGACTAACCTGAACATTTTGTCCAAGTGCATGCAAGCAATCCCAGATGTTTTGTCCAAATGTATGTCATAACAAGTAGAGATGGCAGTTCCTGATTTCCTGCAGTTTTAACTCTTAGCAGATCTGTTTGACCTCAGTGTAATTCCACTCACATAGCAGCCCAATGTCAGGCCTCTTATCATTTGCTGGTTATCTTTTTGGTATCTTCAACCAAATCCAACGCCAGGGTCTAGGTGACCACTTTGTAAAACATGTCTGCTCTGTCCGAAAGAGTGGACACCAACCTTGCTGGTACTGGCTGTTTCATTATAGCAAAATGCACCCATGCAAATGTTTCCATCCTGGGCCTACAGTATTCTAACAAACTTCAATGCTAACTGGTGGTCCAGCATCTCATTTTCCACTTTGGCACATGACAGCCTTCAGGATCAACAACTTCAGCCTGTCCTCCATTTCATACATGTACACACATAAATCATGTTTAAGCAGAGCTGATCCGTTAATTGTTATAGCTATTTAACATCTCCATCTCATCTTTACCATCATCAGCACTTAGTCTTTCGCTCTGGGCACCCTCATCATCTGTTTCTCTTGCTTCTCCTCTCCCTCTGTTACCAGCATAAAAACAACAATTTTTCAGTGCTTTTATCTTTAGAATAGTTAAGTCTGTTTCTCTGTCCACAAATATTGCAAAACTTAGAGTTTCTCCAGCATTTTCTGTTCTTATTTTGTGGACTTATTCAGTGGGGTTCAGAAAGCTAAGGATTGATTTTGTTTGGAGTTTTCCAGATATCAATGAAGTGGAGTAAATGTTGAGAAACTACTTGTACTTATTAGGGAGTTCAGAACCAAGGAACTTCACATCAGTAGATTTCAGGAATGGAGTTAGGTAACATATGCATACAATAGTAGGACTTTTGGAAGTCTCTTAGTCTGTCATCTTGGCAATGGTCAATTGTTGAGATCAAATCTGAGATTGATAGATTTGTTAACCAGAAATATTACAGGGAACAGTGCAAAGATGAATTTTAGCTAGATCACAGATCAGCCATGATCCAATTAAATAGCAGATCCAATTTAAGAGGATAAATACCTACAACATTTCCTTTATTTCAATGGTAAACCTGTTTTCCAGAACGAAATTCTCAGAGAGAAGAAAAGAAGGAAAAACAAATGGTTTCGGCGTCCAAAAACCGAGGATGAGAAGAAGATGCAGATTGAAAAGGATCAGAAAGATGAAGCTGCCAAAGAAAAGCGACAGAAAGACTTTGTGGATTTAGCCTGCCTGTGCACTGCTGTGGTCTGCTGTCGGGTAACCCCTAAACAGAAAGCCATGGTAGTGAACTTGGTAAAAAAATACAAGAAAGCCATTACACTGGCAATTGGAGATGGTGCTAATGATGTTAACATGATTAAAAGTAAGTGGCAGGTTAACAGTGACAGGCAGCATAAAGTCTCTTGCATTACTGTTTTCCTTTGGTGTCTATGTTCTGAAGAAAGGAAACAGGGCCCATCTGTACTGTTAGATGGAATTTTTGCAAAAGAAGGAATTTTTGAAGTTTTATGTAACAAAAATTCAACTTTGAACTGGTCCTTTTAAAGGCTTGGTACAAATCTCCTTGAGGAACAATCGCAGTTTGGAACACACAACCACATGCTTTCTTTTAATGTTGTCCTGCACTTGCATCCTTATTTTAGCAATACTGTTGTCCAAGACATTCTGAAGTGCATGATGATCATTACTGATTCTACTAATTATGATCTACTTTAGAAGGAAATTTATTTTGTTATTCTTTTAAAAAGCAATGTTGATCAGTACTGTGCTGCAGGCTACCATCAAAGTTCCAAGCGTAGCCAAAGACAAATTGATGAGTTGGGCATTCACGAACTATCTGAAGATATTGGGATATATTTGTAAGACCTCTCAGTCTCTGACTGTTGGCAGCAATGGTGTACACTCTTAAGGCCCTTGAAGAATATAAAGAAAGCAGGAGGCATAAAGGGGGGTATTGAAATGTCATTGACAAGTAGAATTAAGGAAAATCCCAAGGCATTTTATATGAATATTAGAAGCAACAGGGTAACTAGGAAAAGAATAGGCCCACTCAAGGACAAAGGAGGGCGTTTGTGTGAAAATAATGTGTCAAATCATGGTAGTTGAACTTCTCAATCTGCTTTGAAGAAAAATCCAGTGTTTAACTTTAATGACCGGCAGTCTTGTCTTTACTCCTCCATGCTACAGCTGCTCATATTGGTGTGGGAATCAGTGGTCAGGAAGGCATGCAGGCTGTCATGTCAAGTGACTATGCTTTTGGGCAGTTTCGTTTTCTGAAGCGATTACTCCTGGTCCATGGGAGGTGGTCATACATCCGAATGTGCAAGTTTTTAACATACTTCTTCTACAAGAACTTTGCCTTTACACTGGTTCACTTTTGGTACTCCTTTTTCAATGGATTTTCTGCACAGGTAAAGACAATTATTGAGACTGATGCAAAGTAAATGTTATAACTTATAAGTAAATGACAAATGGTAGCAATAATATATAACATGCTGCTTTATAGTGTGGTTAAAATAATAACACTCCACAGAAGGAGAACATCAGAATGAAAAAGAGGACAAAATGAGTAAGAAAAGCATGGCATAAAAGACAAATTTTATTAAGCTTTTGAAAGAAGCAAGTTGCATTATTGCTACTGATGAATATATGGCATCAAAGACTTTAAGTTATGACAATTAGGTTTGTTACTACTAAACTTTAATTGGCTAATTATTTGCAATTAATAGAGAAATAGGAGAATTAGAGTTCAAGTTAATAATAATTCCATTACATTGAAATATTTCAGAAGTTACTAGTCCCAAAGAAATATTGATTTTTCTTTTTACAGAGTTGGAGTCATTTTTTTTTATATGTTTAAATTCTTCAATTCAATTGTGTTTCCTAATTTTGATTTTTGAGTAATGCATATTGACTTAACCATTTTGTGTGAAGCCATTTTTCTGTTTGTCTATACTTGTGGTGGCACCCTGAACTTTAGGTGGGCTAAATTTGTTTTGAAACATCCATGAGATCGTAGTCAATGATTTTAAACTGTGCTTGTGTACAATTCCTTGCTACTTGTCCTCAAAATATTTTGAGCTTCTAACCTGCAATCTCTCTCCTGAACAGAGAGAGAATGTTGTGAATGGCTAACATTTAACACTTGACAGCAATGCTTAAAGGAAATCTGCATGTCTTAAAAGGAAGATGCAATGTGGCTGGTGGACCTGCAGAAAGGAATCTGACCTGGGTATCACTGAAGAATGGTACAACATGAAAGATAATAGGCTCCAAGGTTTGCCAATCCTCCTTTGGCAGCTGTCCCCAGAGTCAAGAATGACTTTCTTCCACTCAAGTTTGTTGTGTTCTGTTTGACATGTGGGAGGATTGATGCTTGAAAAAGTGGGTAGATAATTTGCTGGAAAGTTTCATTGTTTCACTTTCTGCTCCATGGTTTGACTTCACCTTGACATGTCCCTAATGAAGTCCCGAAATGTACTTGGTGCCTTCTCCATTTTGCTTGGCCACAAACCAGGGTCTCCCATGAACTGTTTAATATGTTGGACCACTTCAAGGATGCTTTGAGGGCATTCAAGATGCTCAAATTATTTGGAATAACAAGTCGCAAGGAATTGGGCACTGGCAACATAAATTGACTTAATTGTCAAATTCAAAGGCTGTCATGAACAGAGCACCTGTCTTGTTTTATGTCCTGTTTGTCAGGATTATTAGTCTTGTCTGCCTTTTCTTGTTACATGTCAGTTGTTTTGAAGTTTACTCCATTACTCTTCTGAGTAGCAATTACGTTTTATCATTTTAAAGTAGTTTGTTTCCATCCTGATAAACATGCATTCCATTATTTTCATGAACCAATCATGATTTGAAGAATTAAACAAAAAGCTTGCTGTTTCTCTTTGTGTACAGACTGCATACGAGAATTGGTTTATCACACTATACAATGTTCTGTACAGCAGCCTTCCAGTATTGGTCGTTGGGGTGCTTGACCAGGTATTGTTCAACTTATTCATATGTTCAATGGCGAGATAATATGTGAATGTGTATGTACCAGAGGCTAACCACACTCCACTCAATCTCACCATCATCTCTCGTGATACTGCTAGAGTTACTAAATTATTTGAATGCTTGTTCAGCATCGAGTACTGGATGGTTGCAACTTTGCTATCTTGAAATATGATCAAGATTAAAGCCATTGTTCTCAGTAACTGTTCCAAACCTTCTTCCCAATGTACCACTGAATTCCTCTCCCTGACATCCATCTTGAAATTGAACCGGTCTATCCACAACCATGGTATCATATATAAATAAATGCAAAATATTATGAATGTTGGAAATCAGAAACAAACACAGTGAATGCTGTAGAAACTTAGCAGATCTGGCAGCATCTGTATGGAGGAAAATAGAATTTAATGTTTTGAGTCTAGTATGAAGCTCTGAAGAGCTGTGGGATATAACAGAGAGGCATAGGCTGACTCCACAGAGAATGGGAATAGCATTGGTGGGCATAATGGTCTTTTCCTGTGCCATAATGACCTTTTCCTGTGCCATAATGACTGACTGACTGACTGACTGTAACCCTCTGATATGTATGTTTCTAATTCTAATCTCCTTTGCATCCACTCCACCTCAGTTACCTCGACCTCAATTTCTGAAATACCTTCTCCATACTTGTTCCTTTCTGCTGAGAAGTTCCATTGTTTAGATTAAATTAGATTAGATTACTTAATGTGGAAACAGGCCCTTTGGCCCAACAAGTCCACACCGACCTGCCGAAGCGCAACCCACCCAGACCCATTCCCCTACATTTACCCCGTCTCTAACACTATGGGCAATTTAGCATGGCCAATTCACCTAACCTGCACATTTTTGGACTGTGGGAGGAAACCAGAGCACCCGGAGGAAACCCACGCAGACACGGAGAGAATGTGCAAACTCTACACAGTTAGTCGCCTGAGGTTGGAATTGTGTTTGATAAAAATGAATCATAGAATTATACAGTATAGAAGAATTCCTTTGGCTTATCCAGTATTGTTTCAAATCAATGGCAGCACAGTGGTTAGCACTGCTGCCTCGCAGCGCCAGAGACCCGGGTTCAATTCCCGCCTCAGGCGACTGTCTGTGTGGAGTTTGCACATTCTCCCTGTGTCTGCGTGGGTTTCCTCCGGGTGCTCCGGTTTCCTCCCACAGTCCAAAGATGTACAGGTTAGGTGAATTGGCCATGCTAAATTGCCCATTGTGTAAGGTGAAGGGGTAAATGTAGGAGTATGGGTCTGGGTGGTTTACGCTTCGGCGGGTCGGTGTGGACTTGTTGGGCTGAAGGGCCTGTTTCCACACTGTAAGTAATCTAATCAAACGCTATGCTAACTCTACGCTCTTGCAACATTTGGCCCATAACTTCAAATATCATGCCATTTTAATTGCTAATTCTAATACTTAAAGGTTGTGAGGTTACCTGCCTTTACCTGCATTCCCACTCTGAAAACCTTCGCCTCAACTCTCTTGTAAACCTCCGGCCTTTCATCTGAAAAGGGTGCTCCCCTTGTTACTGACCCTTAAACTAAGGGGAGCAGTTGCTTTCTATGCACCTTGATCATGCCCCACCAATCGTATACATTATATTAGGTTACCCGCTCAACCTTCTCTGATCTATCTAAAACATCTGCCTCTCTTCATAGGTAAAGTACTCTAACCCAGGCAACATCCTCCGAAATCTCCTCCCCAGGTTGTTTGAAAATGTTACACTGGTACTGATAAACTCAGTTGGTTGCATGGCTGCTTTGCAATCCAGAGTAATGCCAGTGGCATAGATTCAGTTCTCACACCATCTGAGGTTACCATAAATACCTCTCTTTCTCAACCTAACTGATCATCTAAGGCATGGTGATCTTTATGTCAAACTATCATCAGTTGTCTCTCTCTACTGAAAGAGCAGCGTGTGGTCTCTGGGACTATGGCGACTTTACTGAAGCTGATGGACTATAATTCTGTCGATTCCTTCTGTGGGACCCTTCCTGAAGAAACGTCTATTCTCCTGCTCCTTGGATGCTGCCTGACCTGCTGCACATTTCCAGCAACACATTTTTTTGACTCCTGCATAATACCACCTAAACTAAATCCCTGTCCGAACCAATAGACTGAAGTGTCAATTTTTTCAATGTGGAGATTAAAATACGCCACACCTGTCATGCTCTTATAGTTTGTTTTGTATTTTTGTAATGTTGCACCGTATCTCTTTGTTGAAAATTTCTTTCTTATGTTCCTTTGTCTATAGGATGTCACTGATAAACTGAGTCTTGGGTTTCCAACGCTTTATATACCTGGGCAGAAAGGTTCTTACTTCAATTTTAAGAAGTTTTTTCTCAGCTTGCTTCACGGCATTATTGTATCCCTAATCATTTTCTTCATACCTTACGGAGCATTCCTTCAAACAATGGGCCAAGATGGTGAGGCACCAACAGATTACCAGTCGTTTGCAGTCACTACAGCCTCATCTCTCACCATAACTGTTAATTTTCAGGTAAGCAAATGTTTTGTGGGCTACCCAATGCTATTTCCATTTTTCTCATCTTCCAAAGATGGGAACGTCTGCTCGTTTAAGATTTTATCTATGCACCACTGGACTCCACTACCTCAAGTAATTTGGCACTTCTTGTCAACCACATATTAGAGGCTGGGAGCATTATTCATACAAGTATGAAGTCATATGGTTAGGTATTGGTAACTAAGGTAAGGGAATACATGGTAAATGTAGTTTACTGAGAAGTGTAGCAAAATTGAGGGACCTTCGAATGCATGTTCACTTCTTCCTGAAGGTAATAGGTCATGTGAATAAGGTGTAGTTTCCTTAAAACCAATGTATAAAATATCAACTGAGAAATTGTTGCGACATCAAATTGGAGGAAAGGAGATAAAGTAACATTATAAGGTTTATTTAACTTTTACTGTCTTTTTTAATTCTCCAAACCTAATTATAATCTTTAAAACTTACAATCAAATCTGAAAATGCTATTTTTTCTGTTTTGGAGAGTTTGATTAGCAGTACTTAAGAATTATCATATTTAGACAAGATTGAGTTTTTAAGGATATTTCATGTGTAAGTAGAACATACAAATAATTACAACACAGGAGAGGATGTGTGGTCTCCATATCTGCTTTTTGCAACCACAACTCCTCTAGTCCTCTCATGCCCTTAATGATAGTCCTGCAAATTCTTTCTCTTTAGGTACTTATCCTGATCCCTTGTGAAGACTGTTGAATCTTAATCCACCATGTTTTTTTTAAGCAATGCACACCAAATCTTAACCACTGTCCAAGTTTCCATTGATTATTTTGTCATTCACCTGTACTGGAGTCCTCTAATCCTTGATCTCTCTGTGGGTGGAAACCATTTTTCTCCATGTTCTATCACGATTTTAGATTATTTTTCACCTTTTCAAAAAAGTATATCAGCTTCTCCAATCCAGGTCACTGAAGTTCCTTTATCCCTGGAGATAGTCTTGTAACCTGATCTTGAATTTATGCAATGGATCACCAGAGAGCACATTGACCTATGGGTTATTTTAACATTTTGCTCCACTTACTGCATAAAAATCAAGGCTAATGTTCCAGTGTAATACTAAGGAAGTGCTGCAGTCTGAGATGTGCCATCTTTTGGATGAAACATTTAAATAAGTGTACCTCTGCTTGATGAGATGGATGTAAAAGATCCCATGACACTATTTTAAATGGAGTAATCATGGTGTTCGGGCCAACATTTATCCCTTTATCAAAACCAGAGAATTTGGTCATAGCATCATTGTGACGTTGTTGTTTTTGGGAGCTTGCTGTGGGCAACCCCTCACCCACTTATAGTTGTGCCCTTCAATTTCTATTACCTCTCCTGGGGGGAGGAGGGGGTGGCCTTGTTAGTTAAGAATGGAATTAAATCTATGGCACTGAATGACATAGGGTCAAATGATGTGGAGTCTATGTGGGTGGAGTTGAGGAACCACAAAGGCAAAAACAACCATAATGGAGTTATGTACAGACCTCCTAACAGTGGTCAGGATGTCCCGGGAAATAGGGCATGTCAGAAAGGCAAGGTCACTGAGTCCACAAGGAGCAGGCTATTCAGGACTTAGTGCTATATAATGAGCTAGACTTTGTAAAAGACCTTAAAGTAAGGGAACACTTAGGAGGCAATGATAATAATATGGTAAAGTTGAGTCTGCAGTTTGAAAAAGAGAAGGCAAAATCAGATGTAATGGAGTTACAGTTAAATAAAGGTAATTACAAGGGCATGAGAGGGGAACTGATGAAAATCGACTGGAAGTAGAGCCTAGTGGGGAAGACAATAGAGCAACAATGGGTGTAATTGAGGCCACGGTACAGAGGTTCATCCCAAAGAAAAGAGAGATTATCCATCGGGGAGAGAGGGTTGATTAGACAGCTATGACTGACAAAGGACGTCAGGAAATGTATCAAAAAGAAAGAAAGAGCCTATAAAGTGGCCAAGAGCACTGGGCATCAGAAGATTAGGAAAACTATAAAAACAAACGGAGGATAACCAAGAGAGAAATAAGGAAGGAGAGGATCAAACATAAAGGTAGGTTCACCAGTAATATTAGAAATGATGGTAAAAGTTTCTTTCAATACATAAGAAACAAAGAAGCAAAAGTATACATTGGGCCATTTCATATTGTTGCTGGAAGGTTAGTGATGGGAGACAAGGAAATAGCTGAAGAACTTAATAAGTACTTTACGTCAGTCTTCACAGTGGAAGACATGTGTAATATGCCAACAATTAAGGAGAGTTGGGGGGCAGAGTTGAGTACGGGAGCCATGACAAAAGAGAGGGTGCTAGAAAACTTAAAAGGTCTAAAAATTGATAAATCTCCTGGCCTCGATGGGCTACATTCTAGAGTTCTGAGGGAGGTGGCTGAAAAAATAGTGGAGCCATTAATTGTGATCTTTCAAAACGCACTGGAGTCGGGGAAAGTCCCAAATGATTGGAAAATTGCTGTTATAACCCCCTTGTTCAAGAAAGGATCACGACAATAGGTGGACAATTATAGGCTGATTAGCCTAACCTTGGTTATTGGCAAAATTCTTGAATCCATCATTAAGGATGAGATTTCTAAATTCTTGCAAGTGCAGGGTCAGATTAGAACAAGTCAGCATGGACTTGGTAAGGGGAGGTCGTGCCTGACAAACCTGTTAGAATTCTTTGAAGAGCTAACAAGTAGGTTAGACCAGGGAAACCCAGTGATGTTATTTAGCTAGCCTTATCTAGACTTATCTATCACCTTCTTTGATAAGGTGCCTCACGTAATGCTGCTGAGTAAGGTAAGGACCCATGGTATTCGAGTGAGCTACTGGCATGGATTGACGATTGGCTGTCTGACAGAAAGCAGAGAGTTGGGATAAGAGGTTCTTTTTCATAATGGCAGCCGGTGACAAGTGATATTCCGCAAGGTTCAATGTTGGGACAACAGCTGTTTACTTTATATACTAATGATCTGGATGAAGGGATTAGGTGCATTCTGGTGAAGTTTGCTGATGATACAAAGTTAGGTGGACAGGCAGGTAGTACTGAGGAGGTGGGGAGACTGCAAAAAGATTTAGATTGTTTCAGAGAGTGGTCCAGGAAATGGCTGATGAAATTCAACGTAAGCAAATGCGAAGTCTTGCACTTTGGCAAACAAAATACAGGCATGGGCTATTTTCCAAACAGTGAGAAAATTCATAAAGCTAAAGTACAAAGGGATCTGGGTGTGCTAGTCCAGGATTCTCTAAAGGTTAACTTGCAGGTTGAGTCCACGATTAAGAAAGCGAATGTAATGTTGTCATTTATCTCAAGAGGGTTGGAATGTAAAAGCAGCGATGTGCTTCTGAGACTTTATAAAGCTTTGATTAGGCCCCATTTGGAAGACTGTGTCCAATTTTGGGCCCCACACCTCAGGAAGGTCATAGTGGCACTGGAGTGTGTTCAGCAGAGATTCACGTGGATGATCTCTGGAGCAGTAGGCCTAACATACGATGAATGGCTGAGTGTCCTGGAATTGTATTCATTAGAATTTAGAAGGTTGAGGGGAGATTTAATAGAAACTTAGAAGATAATGCATGGTTTAGAAAGGGTGGACGCAGGAAAGTTGTTTCCGTTAGGCGAGGAGACCAGGACCCATTGGCACAGCCTTAGAATTAGAGGGGGTCAATTTGGAATGGAAATGAGGAGACATTTTTTCAGCTAGACAGTGGTGGACCTGTGGAATTCATTGCCCATGGGGTGCAGTGGAGGCTGGGATGTTAAATGTATTCAAGGAATTAAGGGCTACGGGGAGAGTGTGAGTAAGTGGAGTTGAAATGCCCACCAGCCATGATTAAATGGCAAAGTGGACTCAATGGGCCGAATAGCCTTACTTCCATTCCTATGTTTTACGGTTTTCCGACCAAAATGCATCACTTCACACTTCTGCGTCTATTCCATCTGTTCCACCAGCCTGGTCAAGTGTTGTCAAAAGTTATCGCTGCCCTTTTCGAGATTGACCATTTCAAGTTTTGTGCCACCTGCAATTTTTCAAATTATGCCCCAACACCCAAGTTATTAATATAGGTCAAGGAAAGCAGTAGTATTAACTTCTGTGAACCTAACCCCTGAGTGCCCAATCTCTGTCCTATCTGAAAAAGAACTGCAACTTGACATTATGTAATATATTTCAGAGCAGTCTCTGGGTGAGATACCAGTATGATGCAGCCTCTGCAGTCCTCCCTGTCTCCGAGAGCAACCTGTATAGCAACCTCCTGATTGTTATATTTAACTCTGTGCAACAACCAAGTTGCTCATTAATAACAGCAAGTTCTGATATAACCTGAGCATTACTTCTGCCTCAAATTCTCGTCTTGGTTTTCCAGCAAGCTAAGCAAATTTCATCCTGTAGTTGATCTAGATTTTAATTAAGTGAGCTACAGAGTGAATCTGTGGTGTCACTGTCAAATGGTTATCTCTTCAGTTGTAAAACTGACAAAACAAAATGGACAAATGTGAAGCTGATTTTTTTGACTACATTTTGTAGAAATTTGATGATATTTAAATGAGAAGGGTTATATATTTATGTTCACAATCTTAATTTTTTTTTCTTGCAGATTGCTCTAGACACCTCCTACTGGACGTTTGTCAATGCGTTTTCAGTCTTCGGAAGTATTGTTCTATATTTTGCAATCATGTTTGACCTCCACAGTGCGGGAATCCACATCCTATTTCCATCGGTTTTTACCTTTACTGGTCAGTTATGTTGCCATGTATTTATAGCTCAGAAATAGGTCTCTTGGGTCTATAGTTTAATTAGTTTATACTTCATTTAAGCTGACTACCATCTATGTTTGAATAAATAAATCAGTCATTTAAATTTGTTCATTGAACCGGAATGTTTAAAGACCAATGGTTAATGAGATGCAATGAAATACAGAGCTGCTCTTCACTTCTCATCCAGAAAAGTCTCTTCCAAAACTTCTATTCAAAGTGATGAGAAAAAGTTTGTTTTGTTGGTATTAAATTAATTTTAAATTTTGACTCCTGAAGTTTAGCTCAACTTGATAGATGGCTCAAATCAATTTTTTAAAATGCACGGACCAAAGGTGTGGGTTATTAGTGTGGGAAATGGCACACTAATGTAGACTTAATGTAAAATTGGGAGCATTTTTTTTGTGTGCATAGGTTAGATGCATTATTGGACAGACTGAAGAGGTTTTTATTCAGTAGTTGGTTTGTGTTCTGGCACTGACAAATAGTCAATGTCAAAAAGTGCTCATTTCACAGCACTGACATCTATTACATTGATGTGTAATAAATCATTTGAGCCACAAATATTCTCAGAGACATAAATGACTAACAAAACTTAATGTTGGTGAAAGTTGTTTAATATAGAGCCAAACAAGTACTGACCCATGTCATTGTCTCCTGATAATTGTGCCCTTGCACTTCAGCCTGTAGAGAAAAACAAGTGAGAACATGTTTTCATGTGAATGAGTACTTGTTGTGTATGTTTCACATTATTGTCCAGGAAAGATGTTTCTGTATGTGATTTGACTTATGCAGCTTGGTCCAAATTGTTTTTGATGCTCATTCCTTTGTTGAAATGACTTAAGGCCAGTATCTATCACATCTAAATAATTGGATTTGGAGCAAACATCACGACCAAATGTTGATGAGCTGTTTTGCTTTTAGTTGTGAAAACATTACGTACCACACCAGTTCATGCAAGATATTCAGGAAGAAGTTGGCTTCCTTCATCAAAAACAGTCTCTCGTGGACCAAGGTTTACAATTTTTGACCCTTAAATTTTAAGTATTCAATGATCCACGAAGATAACTTGGATTCAGCATCCATTCAATGGTGAATTAATCCTGCTGAACTAGGTGGTGATGGGTTTACACTATGCTCCAAAGACTTGAGCACATGACAGTCAGTCATGAGGAATAAAATCATTGTATGATATCACCCCCTCCAACAAGAGTCTAGATTAGAGTGGTGCTGGAAAAGCACAGCAGATCAGGCAGCATCCGAGGAGCAGGAAAATCGACATTTCGGGCAAAAGTCCTTCAGGAATAGAGGCAGGGTGCCTGCAGAATTATGCAGAATGCTGCCTGACCTGCAGTGCTTTTCCAGCACCACTCTAATCTAGACTCCGGTTTCCAGCATCTGCCGTCCTTGTTTTTACCCCCTCCAACAACCCTAGCCCAGGAGTGCTGAAATAAAGTAAGAATGAAATTAACTTGGTCACAGAATCAAACAGAAACTACTTTTTTGCCATGTATCATTGATTCTGCGTGCAGGAATGCCAACAAATTTGTTGCTGCAAAGATATGGGATGCGTAAAAAGTATTCTAACGTTGACAAAATAAACTGCAGCATGTCATCTGCAAATGTGTATTTGGAGCCATTTTGGAATGGTACTAATGGTACTTTACAGTTGCATCTGTAGTGTTAAATTGTGTTCCAAATGGTCCATCATTTCATTTATTCAATGTAATTAGCGTCAGAAAAACCGTTTCAAATTCAGTTTTGATCTTTGGTCTTTTAACTGTGCAATAATGTACACTGTATTCTTTACTTAGGAGCTGCTCCCAATGCTCTTCGACAGCCATACCTATGGCTGACCATTATACTAACTGTGGCAGTCAGTCTCCTCCCAGTTGTTGCGGTTCGTTTTCTGATTCAGGTTGTCAACCCCACAGAGACTGACAAAGTAAGTGACAAGCTGGTTGTCAAAATCATGTTTAATCTGTCAATCCATTTTGGAAAGGTTTGTTTCAATCCACTTTCACAAAGTAACATTTTGGATATTCATTATTTTTCCTCAATTTCACTTCCTTGCAGAGAAGTTGTTTGTAACTACTTGATTTCATTTGTGCAATAGACATTTTTAAGTTGACACTGTGTTAGGGGAACCAGAGAAAGCATCGTCAGTAATTAGTTGGATAAGACGAGAACGAGGTGAGAGCAATCCCATCCAGCTGGACATAAGTGGAGAGGTGTTGGGAAAGAATGGTGTTCATTGTATCAAAGGCTTTGGACAAGCTGAGAAGGATGAGGTTTTAAAATTGACCTTTCTCACTGTCAAGCAGGGAGGTACGCTGGCTCAGTGGTTAGCACTGCTGCCTCACAGCACCAGGGATCCAGGTTCAAATCCACCCTTGATCAACTGTCTGTGTAGAGTTCGCATGTTCTCCCCTTGCCTGTGTGGGTTTCCATCAGGTGCTCCGGTTTCCTCCCACAGTCCAAAGATGTGCAGGTTGTGGATTGGCCATATTGTTCAGAGATGTGTAGGTTAGATGTGTTAGCCATGGGATTTATAGGGTTACAGGGTAAGGGTAAGAGAATGGATCTGGATGGGATGCTCATCAGAGGTTCGATGTGGACTTGTTGGGTCAAATGTTTCCACGCTGTATGGATTCTGTTTTTCTATTTGTGACATGAAGAAGAAAATTTCAACATTGGAACAGAGGCAGAAACAAGTTTGGAGGGTTTTAAAGGTAGTTTCAGCAAACATGAATTTTCAAGTTGCAGGACTAAGGAAAGTCATTTAGAAATGGAATGGTAGTTTTCATGGATAATTGTGTCAAGTGATGGCTTTTCAAAGATGTGCATCATGATGGTGGAGTTAAAGGGGAGGGAACAAATATCTGGACAGAACTCTCTCAACTAAAATAATACGGAACTAGGACAGAAAGTTAGGTGGTCAGAACTGTGGTGGGAATAGGACATGGGAAAAAAATACATTCACAAAGTGAGCTGAGAGATGGCATGAGGGGGGATAAAGAGGAAAAAGTGGAGAAAGATGCATGTTCACAGCAGTGTTCAGTGTGAAGTCACACCAAGCCATGGCTGAGTCAGCTGATTGCCCCTTGAACTTATTGTTGGTGGGGAAGGTGAAGGGGACATGAGAATAGGGGTTTAAGGTAACTGTTTATAGTATAGAAAATAATTTGGATGTTGTCTTTGAATTCAAGGACAATCTTGAAATCATAAGCAATTTTAGCAAACAAAAGTAGGACCAGATACTGATTGAAGTGGTTCAGCAAATCTAGTGATGGGTGGCCAACCTAATAGTGTGTCACAGCTTTCATGGGAGTGACAATGGGAGTGCCATACTAGGACCATGGCAGTAGCCAGATAAAATAATTGTTTTACTGGGGATGAGGGAATGAAGGGTGGACGCAAATCAGATGGCCTTTTGTGTAATCAATAAATTAGGGTAACAAGGCATATAAGGTATGTCAAGGGCCAAGGAGGTGGGTTTTGTTGTGCATTCAAAGTGCATTGTGCACTTTGTCCACTCAATATTACTATACTCATTAACACTGGAGACAACTAGAAAAAGAATCAAGAAATTCTAGAACTCTCTCTACCGGCATTGTGTGTGGAACTAAACCATATGGACTGCAGAAGTTGGCAAAAGCATATCAACGTCACCTCCTCAAGAGCCTTGAGGAATGAGCAATAAATGCTTACTCAACCTATGATGCCTATTCCCATACATAAATGAAAACAAACTTGTAATGTGTCAAGCTATGTTACTATAGTTGTCTCTGTTGTTTATGTTGCATTGCTGCAGTGACAACACTCAGACTTTACAACAAACATCTATTGTAGTTTGTTTGCTTGGCAGACCAGAACCTCTCAGCGTGCTCTTCTATTAATTGACTGCAATGCTTTAAACAATTTCTTTTATTTCCATGACAGATTCAAATGAACCGCAAAAAGTATGAGATTGAACTGCGGCCCAAGCGAAGTAGACCAAGGTCTTTCCAACGGAATGCATCTGTTCGTCGATCAGGCTATGCATTTTCACACCAGCAAGGATATGCTGATCTAATTTCTTCAGGTCGTAGTATCAGAAAGAAAGGCATTCACTCTGAGCCGGGTGTCAGCAGTAGTAGGACACATGAAACAGAGGGTGCAAATGCAAGCTGAAACCATCAATGTGCAGTTACCTGCTTAAGACTTACTTTGTATTTATAAACAACTTGGCAGAAAAATCGTGATTTATAAAAAAAATACGTAATTCTCAGGATAATATGGAGGAAGATTGGAATGTGTTTCCTCATATGTACACTGCGAGATTTGGACTGCTTCCAATTTGCACAACTAAGATGAGGACTGTTCGGTTTGCAGGGGCCAACCATCATTACCTTTAAACCTGAAGGTGGAATGACTTGCTTCACCAGCACCATCCCTCCGTTACTATGCTGCAAAATGGACTCCATTTTATGGACCTGCAATTAAGGCCTTTGTCCACAGAACTGCAATAAAGAAAATTGAATTTTGTTTTATTGACTTGCAGTGAATACCTGAGCAGATGAGGTGTTTTTAATGTTTACATTGAAGATTTACATTAACCAATTTTTATTAACTTTTGAGAATATGAAATCCTTGTTCCTTTTATTTGATACTTTCCAAGATATGAAAACATTCTTTCCCTTTTATATTTTCTGCTCTGTTATTCGGGCTTTTAAATATACATTCCAAAAAAGAGCATTACCAATCTGCACTGCCATTTTTATGTTCAGATCTGAAGTTCTTAAATATATTTTTTCAGAAATAATTGGAGATTAGCTTAAATTTTCTTGCTCACTTTTTAAAAATGATTTCTTACTTCTCCTTTGTCATAAATTAAAGAATATGTGTGTATATAGTGATATTTCTAGGAACTTTTTTCTGTACCATAAGAGGATGATTAAACAAACATTTAAAATGTATCAATTTGTGTTTAATTATTCCAGAAGTGTAAATAGAATCATAGAAAACAGGAGCAGGAATGGGCTGTTTATCTTTTGAGTTTGCTCTGCCATTCAATATGATCATGGTTTACCATTCAACTCATTACCGTATTCCTGCTTTCTCTCTTTTGATTCCTTTAGCCACAAGAACAGTATCTATCTCCTTATTGAAAACATTCAATATTTTGTCCTTAACTCCATTCTGTGGCAAGAACTTCCACAGGCTCGTCCTCTCTGGATGAAGAAATATTTCTTCATCTCAGTCCTGAATGTCAAGATTAGAGCGGTGCTGGAAAAGCACTGCAGGTCAGGCAGCATCCGAGGAGCAGGAAATCGACGTTTCAGACAAAAGACCTTCATCAGGAATAGAGGCAGGGCGCCTGCAGAGTGGAGATAAATGAGAGGGGGGTGGGAGTGGGGAGAAAGTAGCAGAGAGTCAAATGTGTTTATGTTATCATTAGTAGGGTTATAGAGTTTAGATTAGATTAGACTTACAGTGTGGAAACAGGCCCTTCGGCCCAACAAGTCCACACCGACCCGCCGAAGCGAAACCCACCCATACCCCTACATTTACCCCTTACCTAACACTACGGGCAATTTAGCATGGCCAATTCACCTGACCCGCACATCTTTGGACTGTGGGAGGAAACCGGAGCACCCGGAGGAAACCCACGCAGACACGGGGAGAACGTGCAAACTCCACACAGTCAGTCACCTGAGTCGGGAATTGAACCCGGGTCTCAGGTGCTGTGAGGCAGCAGTGCTAACCACTGTGCCACCGTGCCGCCCACCGTGTAGAGTTATACACCACTGAAACAGACCCTTTCATCCAATCAGTCTATGCCAACCATAATCCCAAACTAACCATGCCCCTAAATGCTTGCACAAGGCTCATATCCCTCCAAACATTTCCTATTCATGTCCTTATCTAAATGTCTTTTAAATGTCATAACTGTACTCCAATCCACCACTTCGTCTGTAAGTTCATTCCACACACACATCACTCTGTTTGAACAAAAAAAAGCTTCTCCTGTCTTTTCTCCATCTTCCTCTTCTCACATTAAAAATATGCCCCCTAGTCTTGAAATTCCCTACCCTAAGGAAAAGACATTAGGAATTATGAAACTTGTACCCCAGTAGCAGCAGTTGGCACTCCTGACAGTGAGTATAAAATGTTAGGTTTAGGAACCTCTGTCCTAGTCATCAATCTCAGGTGAACAACCAAATAAGGTAGTGAACTATAACTGTTCTATAACTGAAATGCCTGATTATAAGCCTCTAAATTCACCATCGCCTCTAAATTCACCATCACCCTAACCCACGACTGAAGAGGTAGTGGTTGGAAGCAGTTAGGATCATTAAAACTTTGAGCACACTGTGAAAAACAAAACTTAAAGATGCAATTCACAAAGATTATTGCAAAAAGTTATTCCTCAAGGTAGAATCTTAGAATTGGTTTTATTGTCACATGTATTCAAATGAGTACAGTGACCAGTTTATAAGTCAACATTTCCAGTTCCATCTTAGGTACAAAGGCACCTGAAGTACAAATTATTTGGGGGGGGGGTGGGGTAGGTGGAAAAATAAATATAAAGTCTAGTGTTACAGATCATAGGAATAAATTAGAAAATCAAGAAATACAAAATTAAGAATGTTAGTGCTTCCAACCCAGTCCACACTGAACCTTGCCTCCAGACCACCCTGGGCTTCACATTGAGGCTGGGAGACCACTCTGGAACCATCTCGAGGGCAGGAGTCCACACTGAGGCCATGCCAGGCCACTGAGAGACTGCCATGTGCTGAGGTCAGGAGTCCAAGTCTGCACTGAGGCTGGGAGTTCAGGACATCGCTGAGAAGAAACGAGGAAAAAAAAAAGAAAACGTAGAAACAGACTGAGCAGCCAAGTTCTGGCTAAGGAGTCCTACCCACCACCATCTTGGATCTGAATATCTGCAAAAGGTATTTCATATCTGTGGAAACACAGCAAAGTCGCAAATGATGAAAGTAGTATACACCGCTGAAGCCAGGGGCCAACTCATGGATACCACCTCCTACTGCCCCCTCGACCATGACCTCACCTCCCATCACCAAACCATCATCTCTCAGATCATCCACAACCTCATCACCTTCGGGGATCTCCCATCCACAGCCTCCAACCTCATAGTCCCAGAATCCCACACTACCTGGTTCTACCTCTTGCTCAAAATCCACAAACCAGACTGCCCCAATCAACCCATTGTCTCCACCTACTGACCCACTGAACTTACCTCCTCATATTGTGACACTGTCCTTCCTCCCTTGGTCCAGGAATTCCCCTACATACACTCGGGACACCACCCACGCCCTTCACCTTCTGCATGACTTTTGTTTCCACAGCCCCCAATGCCTCCTCTTCACCGTGGACAACCTGAACATGTCCATCTGATATTGCAAAAGCCTCCAAGCCCCCCATTTCTTCCTCTCCCGCCGACCCAAACAGTACCCCTTCACCAACACACTCATTTGATTGGTCGAATTGGTCCTCACGCTCAACAACGTCGTCTTTGAATCCTCCCACATCCTTCAGACCAAAGGGGTAGCCATTGGGACACATGGACCCCAGCTATGCCTATCTCTTCATTGGCTATGTGGAATAGTCCATCTTCTGTTGTTAAACTGACACAATTCCCTAACCTTTCCTCTGCTATATCAATGAATGTATCAGCACCACCCCATGCTCCCATGAAGGTGTCGAACAGTTCTTCAACTTCACAAACACCTTGCGCCCTAACCTCAAGTTCACCTGGACCATCTAGGATACCCCCCTCCTCCATAACCATGAACACGAACATCTACTTCAAACCCAGTGACTCCCACCCACCCTCATGTAAAAACACTATCCTTTAGTCCTAATTTCTCTGCCTCCACTGTATCTATTCACAGGAGGATCAATTCCACTCCAGAACATTCTACTTCAAGGACTGCAATTTCCTGTCCCATGTGGTTAACAATGCCCTCCAGCGCACCACCTCCACCTCCTGCACCTCTGCCCTTGAACCCCACCCCTCCAGCCAAAACAAGGACAGAATCCCTCTGACCTTCCACCCCACCAATTTCTCTGTACAGCACATTATTGTCTGCCATTTCTGCCACCTACGAACAGACACCAACGCCAGAGATATATTTCCCTCTCCATCCCTATCTGTGTTCTGCAAAGACCATTCCTCTGCGACACCCTTGTTAGGTCCACGTCCCCCATCAACCCACCCTCCACTCCTGGCACCTTCCTTTACCACTGAAAGAGGTGTAAAACCTGTGCCCATCTTTCCATCCAAGGCCCCAAATCCAGTAGAGACTTTCCTGAACATCCAAACACCTCATGTGGTCTTCTCTACACTGAGGAGACTCGTGGAATGTTTCAGGTAATATCTCTGGGAGATGCACACCAAACAACCCCACCACCCTGTGGCTGGCCACTTCAAGTCGGCCCCTCCCACCCACAAAGGACATGCAAATCTTGAGCCTCACCGCCAAGTCCAAGCCACCCAACACCTGGAGGAAGAATGCCTTATCTTCCGTTTTGGGACCCTCCAACCTCAGCATCAATGTCAATTTCACCAATTTCCTCATCTACATTCCCCGCCCCCCCACCTCATCCCAGATTCAACCCTCCAACTCAGCACAGCGATCTTGAACTTTCCCACCTGTCCATCTTCCTTCCCACTGATCCGCTCCACCCTCCGCTCCAACCTATCACCATCATCCCCCCCACCCCAACCTGCACCCACCTATGGCCTTCCCAGCTACATTCCCCCAGCTCACCACCACCCCCCTCCTAATTCTCTCATCCCCCCTTCTCCCACATTCCCAGTGAGGAGGGCTTATGCCTGAAACTTCAATTCTCCTGCTCCTCAGATGCTCCCTGACCTGCTATACTTTCCCAGCACCACATCTTTCAACTGACCTCCAGCATATGCAGTCCTCACTTTCTCCCCATAAGTATAATTAACCTGGCATTGATACTTCCACCTCCCCTCCCCTGACCACTTACTCCCATCTAGCTTGATAGATGTTTCTATATCATACAATCCCTACAGTGTGGAAACAGGCCCTTTGGCCCAACAAGTCCACACCAACCCTCTGAAAAGTAACCCACCCAAACCTATTCCCTTCCCCTATTATCCTATATTTACCCCTGACTAATGGACCTAACCTACACATCCCTGAACACTATGAGCAATTTTGCATGGCCAATTCACCTAGTCTGCACATCTTTGGACTGCAGGAGGAAACTGGAGCACCCAAAGGAAACCCACACAGACACAGGGAGAAAGTGCAAACTCCCCAAAAGACAATTGTCCGAGGCTAGAATCGAACCCGCGTTCCTTGCACTGTGAGGCAGCAGCACTAAACACTGAGCCACCGTGTCACAATATCCTTTCCAATAATCCTCATCCCACTTGAATTAACAATGAAAGTGCTGTTAAAACAAAACTCAGCTGGTTCACCATCATCTGTGGAAATAGAACTGGAGCAAATGTTTCAGCATTTGAAACATCACAGTAAACAAGGCTACGGGTCATGTGTTAGATAAAGAGGTTAAAATAATAGATGCTTGATGAACAGCGTGGGTGAGGTGGGCCGAAGGACTTTTTTCAATGCTGCAATAACTGTGACTGGGAGTCCAATGTGATTACTTAATGTGATAGGAATAACATTTTACATAATGTGCACAAGTCTCTGCATTTTAAACAGTGGCCCCATGACAGTGTTCTCATGGAGCAAAGGCTGATGCTGTGATACCTCTTGTCATTGAATGGAAGTGACACTGCTATAAAGTCATAGGTAAACCGTTGGTTCATGTGGATATTATTTCAGATGGAATCTATGATATAGGCATTATGACAAAAGCAACATTTTTTGCCTATCTCAAACTGCCTTGAGATGGTGGTGGTGGTGGTAATCCACTTTCTTGAATTCAAACCTTTTACAGACAGCTACAGTGCTGATGGAGTTCCAGGATTCTGACCTAGGGACAGTGAGAGGAACTGCATTATTCCCCTGCTCAGACCATTGTCCAGGCTCCCCTCAATCTGAAGCAGGTCACCTTAGCCCAGCCCCACAATCACCTTCTAACTGGCCCATACCTCCTCTCAAATCAGGCTTGGTCTAGCTCCACACTCCAGTTGCCACACCTGAAAGAACTGCAGAATGCTGTAAATCAGAAACAAAACAGAAATTGCTGGAAAAGCTGAGCAGGTCTAGCAGCATCTATGAAGAGAAAGGCCCTGAACAGTTTTGACGAAGGATCACTGGACCTGAAACATTAATTCTGATTTCACTTCACAGATACTGTCAGACCTGCAGAGCTGTTCCAGCAATTCCTGTTTTGCTTTTGACACCTCAAATTATCCTCCACCCAGCCCAGACTTGGCTCCACTCCACCCTGGCTCCTCCCCCCAGATTCAGCCCTACCCTCTCCTTACAGCAACCCTTCTGAAAAGTCATCTTGAATCAAAACATTAGCTTGCATTCGGATGAAAGGCTCATGCCCGAAAGGTCGACTCTCCTGCTTGTCAGATGCTGCCTGACCTGCTGTGATTTTCCAGCAGCACCCTTTTCAATTCTGACTCTCCACTATCTGCAATCCTCACTTTCTCCATGGATGCTGCCTGACCCACTGTGATTGACAGTGTTTTTGTTTTTAGTACAGATTCGAGCATCTGCAGGAATTTACTCATACCCCGTCCCTTGGCCCTATCATCTTCCCTGCCTGTCTTCAGCCAGCACACCCCTCCTATCTTTATCCCCCCCTCACCTTCCTTGCCATCACCCCCTCACATTCCCCTCCCCACCACTTCTTCTCTCCCCTCCTATTGTCCCTCCCATTCCCCTCTCCTCCTATCCCCACTATTAGAGTCATAGAGTCATAGAGATGTACAGCATGGAAACAGACCCTTCAGTCCAACCCGTCCATGCTGACCAGATATCCCAACCCAATCTAGTCCAACCTGCCAGCACCTGGTCCATATCCCTCCAAACCCTTCATATACCCATCCAAATGCCTCTTAAATGTTGCAATTGTACCAGCCTCCACCACATTCTTTGGCAGCTCATTCCATACACGTACTACCCTCTGCGTGAAAAGTTTGCCCCTTTGGTCTCTTTTATATCTTTCCCCTCTCACCCTAAACCTATGCCCTCTGGTTCTGAACTCCCTTACCCCAGGGAAAAGACTTTGCCTATTTATCCTATCCGTGCCTCTCATAATTTTGTAAACCTCTATAAGGTCACCCCTCAGCCTCCGACGTTCCAGGGAAAACAGCCCCAGCCTGTTCAGGCTCTCCCTGTAGCTCAGATCCTCCAACCTTGGCAACATCCCTGTAAATATTTTCTGAACCCTTTCAGGTTTCACTGCATCTTTCCAATAGGAAGGAGACCAGAATTGCACACAATATTTCAACAGTGCCTAACCAATGTCCTGTACAGCCACAACATGACCTCCCAACTCCTGTACTCAATACTCTGACCAATAAAGGAAAGCATACCAAACGCCTTCTTCACTATCCTATCTACCTGTGACTTCAATTTCAAGGAGCTATGAACCTGCACTCCAAGGTCTCTTTGTTCAGTAACACTCCGTAGGATCTTACCATTAAGTGTATAAGTCCTGCTAAGATTTGCTTTCCCAAAATGCAGCACCTTGCATTTATCTGAATTAAACTCCATCTGCCACTTCTCAGCCCATTGGCCCATCTGGTCCAGATCCTGTTGTAATCTGAGGTAGCTCTCTTCGCTGTCCACTACACCTCCAATTTTGGTGTCATCTGCAAACATACTAACTGTACCTCTTATGCTCACATCGAAATCATTTATGCAAATGACAAAAAGTCGAGGACCCAGCACCGCTCCTTGTGGCACTCCACTGGTCACAGGCCTCCAGTCTGAAAAACAACCTTCTACCACCACCCTCTGTCATCTACCTTTGAGGCAGTTTTGTATCCAAATGTATTCCATGAGATCTAACCTTGCTAATCAGTCTCCCATGGGGAACTTTGTCGAACGCCTTACTGAAGTCCATATAGATCACATCTACCGCTCTGCCCTCATCAATCTTCTTTGTTACTTCTTCAAAAAATTCAATCAAGTTTGTGAGACATGATTTCCCACGCACAAAGCCATGTTGACTATCCCGAATCAGTCCTTGCTTTTCCAAATACATGTACATCCTGTCCCTCAGGATTCCCTCCAACAACTTGCCCACCACCGAGGTCAGGCTCACCGGTCTATAGTCCCTGGCTTGTCTTTACCTCCCTTTTTAAACAGTGGAACCCTTTTTGCCAACCTCCAGTCTTCCTGCACCTCACCTGTGACCATCGATGATACAAATATCTCAGCAAGAGGCCCAGCAATCACTTCTCTAGCTTCCCACAGAGTTCTCGGGTACACCTGATCAGGTCCTGGGGATTTATCCACCTTTAACCATTTCAAGACATCCAGCACTTCCTCCTCTGTAATCTGGACATTTTGCAAGATGTCACCATCTATATCCCTACTATTGTCCTAATTCCCCTTCCAACTCCCTCCACTCCTATGTTCCCTCCTATGTCCCCATTCCCCTCCCCTCATATTCCACTACCTCCATTTCCTCTATCTCCCTCCCCTCCTATCACCTTCCCCTCCTATTCCCCTCCCCACCTATGCCCTAACCTCATTCTCTCTATCCCCCTACCCCCTATCATTGTGTTTGATTCCAGTCTTGGGCGACAATCTGTATGGAGTCTGCACATTCTCCCTGTGTCGGTCCAGGTGAGTTTTGTCCAGGTGTTCCAGTTTCCTCTTGCTATCTAAAGATGTGCAGGTTAGGTGAATTGGCCATGGAAAATGTAGAGTAATAGTGGAATAAATTTGGGTGGGATACTTTTCTGAGGGTCAGTGTCGACCTGTTGGAGCAAATGGCCGGTTTCACACTGTAGGGATTCTCTTATATCTCACATTCCCCTTTCCCCACCATCTATCCTTCCCATATCTCCTATTCCCCCATATCTCCCATCTCCTTATATCTCCTGCTCCCCATATCTCCTATCCACCTATCCCCCATTTCTCCAATCTATCCTCATATCTCCCATCCCACCATACTTCCTATCCTCCACATTCACCCCATATCACCAATCCCCACATATCTCCTTCCCACCATATCTCCTAGTTTCCCTATGTCACCTATTTCCCCATATCTCCCATTCCCCATATCTCCTATGCTTCCAATATCTTCTATGCCAATATCTCCTATGCCCCCATATATCCGATGCCCCCTATATATCCGATGTCCCCATATCTCCCATCCCCCCCATATCTATTATTCCCTCTCATATCAACTATCCCCTCCATTTACTATTCCCCACATAGCTCCTATCCCCTACATAGCTTCTATTCCCCATATCTCCCACGGCCCCGTACTATCCATCCCCCCAAATCTCCTACCCCCTTATATCTTATCCCTTCATATCTCTCAACCACTGTATCTCCTATCCACCCCATCTCTCCTATCCCCCATAACACCTATTCCATATCTCCTACCCACCATATGTCCTGTTCCCCCACATGGGCGGCACGGTGGCACAGTGGTTAGCACTGCTGCCTCACAGCGCCTGTAGACCCGGGTTCAATTCCCGACTCAGGCGACTGACTGTGTGGAGTTTGCACGTTCTCCCCGTGTCTGCGTGGGTTTCCTCCGGGTGCTCCGGTTTCCTCCCACAGTCCAAAGATGTGCGGGTCAGGTGAATTGGCCAAGCTAAATTGCCCGTAGTGTTAGGTAAGGGGTAATGTAGGGGTATGGGTGGGTTACGCTTCGGCGGGTCGGTGTGGACTTGTTGGGCCGAAGGGCCTGTTTCCACACTGTAAATCTAATCTAATCTAATCTAATCTCCTACCGTCCATATTTCTTGCCCCATATCTCCTATCCCTCATATCTCCCACTCCCATATCTCCTATTCTCCCATACATATCTACGACCCATCATATCGCCTATTCCCCTATATCTCCTTCCCCCCATCATGGACGGCAGGGTGGTTCAGTGGTTAGCACTGCTGCCTCACAGCACCAGGGATCCAGTTTCAATTCCAGCCTCGGGCGACTGTCTTGTGTGGAGTTTTCACATTCTCCCTGTGTCTGGGTGAGTTTCCTCCGGATGCTCAAATTTCCTTCCACAATCCAAAGATGTGTAGGTTATGTGAATTGGCTGTGCGAAATTGCCCATGGTGTTAGGCGTATTAGTTAGGGGTAAGTATCGGGTAGGGGAATGGGTCTGGGTGGGTTACTCTTCAGAAGGTCAGTGTGTACTTGTTGTACTGAAGGGCCTGTTTCCATACTGTAGGGAATCTAATCTAATGTCCTTTGCCCCCTTATCTCCTTCACCTCTCATATCTTACAACCACCCCATATCTCCTTTCCATCCCACCCCCGTTTGACTCAAGCCTGATGCAATCAAAAGCAAGCGCCCTGCCTTGCGCATGCGCTCCTGATTGACACTGCTGTCGACCAATCAGAGATCGGATCCCGACGTCAGGGGTGTGTGTGTGTGTCTCAGTGTAACCCCGCCCCTTTGCAGCCGTTGCCGGCCGGAGAGCGAGAGGGACAGGGGGACGGCGGGGAAGGTCTGGCGGTCTGAACCTGCAAACATGTCTTCCGGGGACATTAATCAGGAGGCGGAGAAGCTGACCCTGGGTAAGGAGCAGATCTTGTGAAATGGGAAAATCCCGGGGGAGGGTTGTGTTCTCGGCTGGTTGGATGGCCGCACTTCCTGCCTGGTGGCCGGGGCTGGGTGCTCATCCCTGCCTTATGTGGATGGTTGATGCCTCCAGGGTGTCTGTGGTGTGGCTTCCTTCGACTCCTCAATATTGTACACCTTGCGTTATGTGTCTAGCTGCTTCTCCCCCCCGGGCTGCAGCCCTTGATCATCGTTGGCATCACACCCAGATAGGCCTGTAAAACTGAAACCAAAACTCTGGCAACAGTGCTTTTCACTCAGTGGTGGCACTGGGGGTTATTTTAACCAGCCCTTTATTCCTCAATGATTTAGGCCGGTGAGTAATCTGAAATCTGTTCGACGTGCACAGTTGTGTTCAGCATCATCATTTGGAGGGAGAGAGAGCAAGAATCAAGGTTTCAGTTCTGCTGAGAGGTTAATTTTACTTCTTTCTCCAGTGTGACAGTCAGACTTGAGAGTGAGATTCTGGCATTTTCTATTTTTACTTAATTCTATTTTTATTGTCTGTGAGACAGCACTCCCAGTTTTGGCACTAACCCCAAGATGTTGGGAAGGAGTACTCTGCAAGGTCGACAGGGCTGTTTCTGGCATTGGTGTGTGTTTTGGTGCTAGGTCAATGCCAGATGATCAGCCTGGTTTCATTTCTGTCAGACTTCATAGTGATTGATACATCTGAATGGCTCAGAGGAAGGTTGAGAATTAACCACATTGCTGAGAATCTAGAATCCCATGTAAGCCACACTTGGAGGATGGCTGATTCCCAGATGAACCAGATGGGTTTTCCTGACAACTGACAATGGCTTCATGGTCATCAGTAGATTCCAGACACTTTTTCTTGAATTCCACCCATTGCTGTGGCAGGATTTGAACCCTGTTCCCCAGAATGTCAGCTGAGTTTCTAGGTTAGTCGTCTCATGGTAATACCACTGGGTTAGTGCCTCCGCACTGAGGAGTGTGATGGAATGCTCTCCACTTGTCTGTATGGGTGCAGCAGCACCCACAACACTCAAGAACCTTGACACTATCCAGAGCAAAGCAGCCTATTTAATTGGCACCATTTCCACCCCCACCCCCACTCAACCTCACCAAAAATCCTTAAATGGCACCTTCCAGATACATGGGAACACAACCGCCTGCAACTTCCCCTGCAGGCCACTCACCATTCTGACTTGAAATATATTAGCATTCCTTAAATGTGGCTGCATTAAAATCGTGGAATTCCCTCCCTAAGAACGTTGTGGGTCAATCTACAGCATATGGTTCAAGAAGGCAGCCCACCACCATCTTCTCAAGGGCAGCTGTGGATGAGCAATAAATGCTGGCAAGCCAATAATGCCCACATCCCATAGCTGAATTAAAGAAAAGTTGAAGATGGTAGCACGTGATGGTTTTGTCTTGTTGCCATATTTGGTTTAATGCAGCCTTAATGTCAAGGGCTGTCACTCTCACCTCACTCTGGAATTCAGCTGTTTTGTCTCTGTTTGTCCAAGGCTGTAATAAGGTCAGAAGCTGAGCGGTCCTGATTGAACCCTATTTGTATGTCACTGAGCAAGTGCTGCTTGATAGCACAGTTAGTGACACCTTCCATCGCTTTACTGATGGTGGTGGTGGTGGGTAGACTGATGAGGCGGTAATTGGCTGGATTGGATTCGTCTTGATTTTTGTGGATGGGACAATCTTGGGCAATTTTCCACATTGTTGAGAAGATGATTGTGTTCTAACGTATTGGCACAGCTTAGCTAAGGGAGCAGCAAGTTCTGGAGCCCAAGTCTTCAGTACTATTGCCGGAATGTTGTCAGTGTCTGTAGCCTTTGCAGTATCTCAAACTGTTCCTTGATATCACGTGGACTGAATTGAACTGGCTGGAGACTGGAATCTGTAATGCTAGGGACCACTAGAGGACACCACAAGGTCAACATCAATCAAATCTATTATGTGTAATGTATAATTATGATGTTACTTCAGGTGTAAAATAAGAAAAGAAAGTCCATTGTCAAAGAACTTAGTGTATCAAGAAGGATGGACCTATGGGTAAGTATGTTGTTATCCCATGGAATAAAAGGGATGTGACAAGAAGATTGAGTGACTGTAAGCAGAGAATGATGACCAACAACTGGAGGCAGGTTTCCCTGGAGCCAGTACTGGGACATAGAAAGAGAATATGTTTAAGGCGCTCAATAAGTCTGGTAGAATCTGCAGAGAGAGAAGCGATGAACTTTTCAGGTCAGTGAACTGAAGTTCTTCATTGGGTTTCTAGCATCCGTGCTATTTTTCTTTTGTTAGTAACGGTACAGTTATTTCTCGATCTACATTACTGGCTTAGATTTGGGCAGACAAGGCACAATTTCAAAATTTGCACATAATGTAAACCTGTAAATGTAATGATTAGTGAAAAGGATAATGATCGATTTTAAGAGGAGATAAACTGACTGTGGAAAAGCTGCCTATGTAGCAGATCAGATTTAGCATAAGAGAACTTTTACTAGAAAGGACAATTAGATGGAATATAAACGGAAGAGTTTAATTCTATAGGCAAAAGCAGCAGAAAGGATCTGTGGATATTTGTGCATAAATTATTGAAGGTGATGAGACAAATAGACAAAGTAATTAAAGAAGCATATTGGATCCTGGGCTTTAGAAATAGATGTTGGAATGTGAAATCAAGTAAAGTTATGACAAAATCTTTATAAACCATTGGTTTGGCCTCAAGTGAAGTATGGTGTCCAATTCTGGGTATGCACATCAAGAAGGGTATGAAGATTTAGACAGGGTTCAAAGAAGTCTTCTAAGAATTGCTCAAGGAAGAGGAACTTCAGGAGTATGAATTGTTTGGAATATCTTGGAACATTTGAGAGTAGAGTTGATAGTAATGTTAAAAATGATTAATAATCTGAACTAATTAAATGGGGAGAAACTGCTCTCATTGATGGAAAGGTCAAAAATTAGTGGAGACCAATTTAAGATGAGGTATAAGTCTAGAGGTGACATGAGGGAAAATGTTTTCATGCAACAACTGTTTAGGATCTGAGATGCATGAAAGGTCTTGTGAGGGTGGGCTGAAGTATGACTTTCAAAAGATATTAGGTAATTAGCCGAAGAGAAGAAAAATTCATGGGGAAAACACAAGGTTGTAGCATTAGATGAGTTGATGTTACACACAAACTCAATTTGCTGTTGTAGATAATATGAATAGACAGTGCATGTGTAAATTTTGCCTCCACTGTAACAAGGGAATTTTATAGAATTTAAAAAAAACAGAAGCAATGTGGAATAGCCAACTCCCAAATATGGCTTAAATCCTTTTTTGAAAAGAGAAAGAACTTGTTAACTAGTTGGTTAAACATTTGATTAGAAACTATAATGTAGGTTAGAATAAAGCATGTTCCTTCTTGTTGACTTTGAGCATGCTGTCTTGGCAGTACATTCAAATGGTGGAAAAATAACAATTAACGTAAAACGATGTGAGATTGGCGCAATGGATTTAGCTGTGGTTTTAAAGCTTTTAGGTATCATCACAGAGAACTTGAGTGTTGTTTAATCGTCCCCTTGAAGGTTCAGTTCATAAAGACAGCAAGTGAGTAGCAGAACCAGATAAGCTAAAGGGTCTCTGATTCAATCTTCGATCTGTTTGGATTAATTGGTTATAGCAATACTAGTAATAAAACAATGCAGATGTCTGGGTTAGCACTGATGATGACATTTGAGCAACGAATTAAAACATTGCACATATCTGTGCAAATGCGTATCTCTGGAAGAGAGGAGAGGAGAATATTTAACCATCAAACCTGCAATTTTGGAACATAACATCAGTTTCAACTTGAGTATTATAGTTGTTTACAATTTTGATTTGCCAGTGAACAGTAGTATAACTCAGGTTCATAATTTTGCTGTTCCCCGATTGTTATCATTATAATTTAATGAATCAGCAAAGGTGTTGCATAGTGAAATAGTGCATCAGATTGAATATATTTACACATACAGTTCTTGGCATAGAAAGCACTTTCTAGTGTTTGTGAAAATGCAGTAAGACACAATATAAGTCTAGGTTTTTTTTCACAAGGTAATAGGCCTCTAACACTTGTATCTACAGGAATAAGATTTTCAATTTTCTTATGTTACAGCTGAACTGTATGTCTCTGGTCGTGAAGGAGATGATGAAACTGGAACAGGAACAAAAGACAAGCCATTTAAAACAGCTCTTTGGGTAAACTTTCAGTCAGTAACAGCATTTGAAATAAATTATTTTTATTAATGAAAATGTATATAAGGGTTATGAACTGCCTCTGTTCCTTTTGTAGGCCTTAAAAGTGGCAGGCAAGGAACCATTCCCAATTATTTATGTGGACTCCCAAAATGAAAATGAGGTGAATACAAATTCTTTTTAAAAAATGTTTTCTTTCATAAATATTCACATAAAAAAAAGCAAATGAATCATTTTGTAGTGTACGAAGGTTGATTAAATGGCAGTATCCTGTCCTGGACGCAAATATCATAAAGTTTCATGTTTGACATATGCTCTGTAATCTTGTTTGGATCGGGAGAGAGAGGTTACAAAGGTAGGCAGTCCGAATGCACCTTCTACAATTCTTTATGCGGAAAATGGTATACCCTGTATCCACTGGTCCAGTTTTCACAGTTACCATGGCCGGAACATATTATAGAGAACGTTCCAGAACCAGGGATCAGGAGGCTGTCAGAAAGGTCCGTTTGCCATTTAAATGAATGGGTTCGCACCTATCCGCGGTTTCGGGTTTCCATGGTAGATCTTGGGAACATATCCGCCACGGGTCCAGGGAGGGGGGACACGACTGTATTGAAAAAGTCCAAAATTAATTGAAGGGCATGCAAGTAAGTAATTCATCTTTTAAGCTAAATGTAGCTTTTTTATATTTTTCATTTAATATATATTTTTTATATGAAAGAAAATTATATTAGATTATGATTAACAATTTCAATTTTTGGCCAAATGATTCCCAACACTGAATGAAGTACGACCTTTTTTCCTAGAGATATTAAAAGTTAAATCATACTAAGACAACTTTATTTGTCAAAAACTGTAACAGGTTCTGTATTGGTCTTTTGGAATTAAATTAGAATAATATTTTTTGATAAATGAATGCGACCTAAATTACCATATTTACAAAGATGAGGTTGTTGAAAGTTCAGACTCTTGCATAAGCTTGGATTTGCTTAATCATAACGCAACAAACAAATGAAACTCATTTTCTCTTTGCAACATTGGATCAACTTCCACCTTTGGTTTATTTCTTGGACAGTGTACATATTAAATAGTCTGTTTGCTTGCTGAGAAATCTGAATGTGACTTTGGGTATTGTATGTTCCTTGGTGATGTTCTTGTTTCACCTTGGCACTATGTTTGTATTGTTTCTTAATTGGAATCATCTTAGCTTTGTCTAAAGCTCCGCAAATGGTACTCCCTTTTTTGAACTTTGCTTAGGAACTTCACTTAATAAAGGAACTGTTGATATGTACATTTGATAATCTGTGCTTCTCCTTGGGCCTGAAATAGCTTGACCTTCCTTCAGTCTAATTTTTAATTTATGAAAACCTTGTGTTGTAACCCATACGTTAAACCATAAATGAAACCCCTCTGATTGAAGCAAATTTAGGAAACTGAGGCACAAATAATGGCTCTTTTTTGGGTAGTGTCACGAAAATTACAATGGTGGGGATTTAATTAATTGCCCCTCTTCTCTGTTTGTCTTTATAGACCTAAATTGTTCAATCTGTCCCCATAAGACAAGCCTTTCATCTCTGGAATTCATACCATTTACTTAACATTTGTCTCTTCACAAACTGATGCACCTGCATGCTTATTTTCAGCAGCTGCTGTAGAGAGACAACCAAGTCTCATTGCACCCCAATTTCCTATTTTATATCATTCGGATAATTTGCCTTCCCATTTTTATGATTTAAAGTTGATAATTTCACATTTATCCACATTATAGTTCTGTCATGCATTTGCCCACTTACTCAAATAGTCCAAATCAACGAAGCATCTCTTCATCCTTCTCGCAGCTCACCCTCCCACCAAACCTTTTGTTCTCTGCAAACTTAAGATATTACATTGTTTCCCTATATAAATCATAAATATATATTATGAAAAAGCAATAATTCCTGTGTCACTCCATTTGTCAGTGCCCGCCGATTTATTCATTCTTTGTTTCCTGTCTGCCAACCTGGTCTCTATTCATGTCAGTACGCTACCTCAATTCTATGCGCTTTAGTTTTACATGCTAATCTCTTGTATGGGACTTTATCAAAAGCCTTCTGAAAGTCCAATTAAATTGCCTCTACTAGTTCCTCCTTATCAATTCAACTCGTATGCGTGAACAATTCCAGTAGAATTATTAAGCATGATTTCAGTTTTTGTCAATGTCCATGCTGACTCTGTCTGATCCTGCTACTGTTTTCCAAGTGCTGTGCTATTAAGGTTTTTATAATAGAGTGTAGAAATTCTAAAATTATTGTTGTCAAGCCGTGTGAGTTGTTGATTGAGAAGCTGAGAAACAACAACTTTTGGAGATTGGTCCTTTTGTTGTTGGTGACATCGTTTTTTACCACAATTGTTACAAGATTGCATTTCACATCTTTTTAAGCGCTGGGAGGTTATATCAAAGTCACAGATGAAAAATGTTAGAAAGCTCTGGCAACGGGATCAAATGAAGAACGAATCAAAAGAGAAAAGGGAGGTAAGAAAGATCTTTATTCGTTTTCTACACTTCTCATTTGGACCGTTCCTGCAGTGAATATGCAGGATTTGAATTCATTCAATGCTTACCTTTGATTGGCAGTTCACTTTATCAAGGTACTTCCAATTACTTTTGGGGTACAATATAACAACCATACTATGCATTCAATAATACCATGGAAACATACACAAATAGGGGAAGTAAAGGGAAATGTAGCAGTTTTTCTCTCAGCCTAGTGGTTGCATGTTAAGGAAATTGAGCTTTTGATTAATCCATGTTAAATGTTTTATCATTTAGTCTTCAACAGACTCGCATGTGAGGTGATGGAAAGGACTGGATAGCTTTGGAAACAATGGTTCAAAGGCAGAAATCACATGCTCTCGTGCAGGGCTAGGCAAGGCCCCCAAGTCAAGCACAGTGGGCTTCCTAATGCCATGTATTCTGGTTAATGGGCCCTGATGTGTATCCCCTATTCTGGACCCAGATTTGAAATGATCCTTGTTCCATTTATTCTACATTTATTACATCTCTTTTACAATCTAGTTTGTAAATCTCAAGTCAGCAAATACATTAGCAATTATCTTCTCAACTTCTCAACAGTCCTTTTCTTTTGGAAAACAAGTCAGATCTTCAGAGCTGAAAATTAAAATCTGTTTTTCCTTCACTGTAGAGCTCAAATTCTCAAATTACACCAGTCTATATATGAAACATTGCTTGCTTGAACAAAAAATAATGTCAAAGGCTTGAGGGAACTGGCTGGTATTAATCTATGCCATATGATCTTTGCCCTTTTATTTAACACTTCACTCATAAGACAGCAGCCTGGTATTGAATGTTTTACTCAGTCTTGAGCCAGAGTCTCAGACTTAATCTTGACCTCAAGTCTAAGTCTGCACAGTGGGACTTGATCTGTGATATTTAAAACCATTGGAAATAGGAACAGGAGGAGATTGTTTGGTCCCTCAAGCTTGCTGTGCCCATCAATAGGAATATTGCTCATCCGACATTGCTCACATCGACTTTCCTGTCCTTTTCCCTGTAACCCTTGATTCCCCTACTCATCAGCAATCTGTATATCTTAGCCTTAACTGGACACAAGGTAAAAACAATGACTGCAGATGCTGGTAATCTGATTCTGGATAAGTGGTGCTGGAAGAGCACAGCAGTTCAGGCAGCATCCAAGGAGTGTCTAATCCCACATTTCTCCATGGCAATGAGTTTCAAAGACTCTCAGCCATCTGAGGGAAGAAATTCCTCCTCATCTCTGTCTTTAATTAGCACTAAATCTTAGACTATGGTCCTAGACTTTCCCATGAGGGGGAACATCCTCTGAGCATTTAACCTGTCAAGCCCCTTAAGAATTCTATGTGTTTCAATGTGGTCACATCTCATTCTTCCAAGCCCCAACCTGTTTAATCTTTGCTTATTGATCATCCCTCCATTCCAGTGAACCTTCTCTCAACTGCCTCCAATGAAATTATATATTTTCGTAAGGAGGCCAACACCACTCTAGATGGTCTCTCACCAGTACTTTGTACAGTTGTTATTATCTTATATTCCAATTATCCTATACTCCAACTGCCTTGAAGTAAGAGTTAACGTTCCACTAACCTTCCTGTTACCTGCTGCATCTGTGTGCTAGCTTTTGTTTCGTGCACAAGTGCTCCCAAGTCCCTTTGCAGCTTTCTGCAGTTTTTCTCCATTTGAATAAAGTTTTGTTCTTGTTTTCACCCTTTAAAATGGGCAACTTCACATTTTCCCACATTACACTCCATTTGCTAACTTTTTGTACATTTATCAATTTTTTTGTCTAAATTATTTGTATCCCTCTCACAACTGACATTAGTGATGTCTTCAAATTTGACAACAGTACATTCACTTCCTTCCTCAAAGTCATTAAGATACATTGTAAACAGTTGCAGTCGCAGCACTGACCTTGATGGAACTCCACTGGTCGTGGGTTACCGTCCTGAAAAAGATCCCTGTATCTCCACTCACTGTTTTCTGCCCATTAGCTAATTTTCTCTATCATACCAGTGTACTATCTCTAACACCATGGGCTTATCTTATCCTTCGTAAAGTACCATATTGAACATGTTCTGGAAGTTCTGGTTCTACTTTGTCCACTTTGCTTTCAACTTCCTCCAAAGACTCTTAATTAGCTGGACATTATTTCTCCTCCCTGAAGCCATGCTGACTCTGCTTGATTATGATTTTCCAAAAGTTCTGTTATTCTTTAATAATTAATTCAAATACTTCTCCAACATTTAATGTTAGGCCAATTGGCCTACAATTACCAGTTTTTTGCCTCTTTCCCTTTTCGAATAGGAGTGTCACATTAGCAGTTTTACAATCCGCCCATAAAGTGAGTTACCACCGGTAAATAATGATCAGTGGTTTTAATTTAAACCAAATATTGTTGAGTAGAAAAATACTTAGATCAGTGGTAGTGTTAGCTTCAATCCAAGTCCTCCTCTTGGGATGAGTAATTGCTTCCCTTCAAGCTATGCAAGTTTTAGATTAAGTGAATTTAAATTCATGTTTGACACAGGTCCGCACTGTAAAACCCATGAAATGGTATTGGTAGTCCTTCGACTACTAGGATGAATATAATTTTTTCTGAGGTTCTGTTTTGTTGCATTTTAACGCAAAATAAATTCTTTCATTTTCCTATGGCCACCACTTGATAATTTATGAATAATTTGATGTCTTGGAATTTTTCTCTCTAAGTTAAATGTTGAAACAAACTCAAAATTCATGTTGCATTCTAGAGATTAGAACGAGAAAAACTGGCAAAGTGCAGTACAATGCTCAGAATGCATCAAATCTGAGGGATTACCTATATTAGTTGAAATTTAAACAGGTGGAATCCCTTTTTAGAAAAGAGAAGACAATAGGGAGACCAGATGTAGAGCTTAAAGATTATGAATAATTTGGACAGTATCTCTCAAGAGATTGTTTCTACTTAGAGGAGGATTGCTATAATAAATTATAGCAATAAATTAAATAAAGAAGTGAGGAGAAATTTCATTTTTAAGTAATTGGTAACCAGATGAAGTGTTTGAGGCATGACGAAGCTGCTCCTTTAACAAGGTTATGCTGTCTTAGTTTCTTTTTCAGAGAAGTCGTAAACGACACAGACTCCCTTCTGGGGTTGAAGGGTTTTAGTGCCAATTTGATAATAGCTGACAGATACGGCCACAGGATGTAAGTTTGCTCACTGAGCTGGAAGATTTTCAAATGAAAACAAACCTTCTAGCTCAGTGAGCAAACTTTCGTCCAAAACATCAACCTGAGCCTCAGGCAGAAAGCTTTCAAATTTATAAGAAACACTTGTACAATGAAAGGGGAGTGACCAGTTCTCCCAGCTCAGCTTGACTCTGGTTTGGTTTTTAGTAGGAGTGTGAAAAAAGCTGCTGGACCAAAAGAAGCAGGTCCAGGTTGGTTCTCTCTTCTCTCTCTGACTTCTATCCTGTAAGAACATGTGTTTGATTTTACCTTTTGTGCCAAGAGGTGTTCATGAGGATTGTTGCAACTATTTCGAACAACATTAAGTTGAGATGACCTGTTGAGTTTTCAGATAGGTTAGGTTATTTGTTATTCTGTTTACTGTTGTTTGTGTTTCATTCAATAATCTTGTAAGTAAATTCTGTTTTTTTTAAAAGTCAGTGGTTTGACCAGCAGCATCTCTCCTGGAATATCCACTCTACACCCGCTTAAAACAACAAGCAAAGTTAACTTCTGGGTGACCTTCTCGAAATGCTTTATGGGGTGGGGGGTGGGGGGGGGTGTGTGGTGGTGGTGGGGTCTGGCCTGGTCCATAAGAGGCAAATACCTTAGATGCTTTTCAAAGAAATATTTAACTCTCAATAAAATCAAGGTGTCGTAACCATGCTCCTACCAGACCATCTCGCTTGCTGAGTTAACCGATCCCCGTTCATAAGGAGTAATAAGAGAAAAGGAAACAAAAAGATGGCAAGGATGAGATGTGGTAGATGAAATGTGCTGGGATGTGAAATGTAAACATCAAGGCAGACATTTTGGCAGAATCATCTGTTTCTGTGTAGTTTCCATTTAATGCGTGGAACTCTAGTAGCTTGGGTTGGTATGTGTGTTCCAAATTGTGTGGAACCAATGGTGTTTGCTAATGTTTTAATAGTGGGATATACATTTAACTTTTTTCCGGACAAACCGATTTTATTTAAAAATCTGCTTTCTTTTCAACAGCTTGAAGATGCATTACGGAGGGAGAAAAATTTGGAGGAGGCCAAAAAGATAGTTATTAAACTGGATGCTACTCTTGGAGAGCCACAGCAGGTAATGGGCAAAACCAATTGCAAATTGATAACGCATCACCTTTAATGTGCAATGAGTTAACAATACATATAATATTTGAATAGGCAATAATCTGTCGTCGTCCATGACATTGTTGACGTACTGTTGGTTAACCCTCCATTTCATGAGTGGTCAAGAAGCAGATAAAGGTGTATGCCCCACTTTCCAATTTCAGCTCAACAAAATAATAACTTAGTTGTGTTGCAGTGTAATTTTGTCACCAGAAATCAGTATCAATTGAAGTCTACTTAGTCAACCAGTTTAGTAATTAATATACTTCCTGAGTAAACCAATGTAAAATGCCAAACTGTCTCTTCATGATTGTGCTGATCAAGACAAGTAAATTTATAGCCAATTTAAATCATAAAGGAATGATTTCATCATTGGTTGTCTTAAAACTGTGTTTCGAAAAGTGTGGCCCTGGAAAAGCACAGCAGACCAGGCAGCACCTGAGGACCAAGTGATTTATTGGGAATGTATGGGCACTAAGAGATAAATAGGAAGGTGGCGGTGGGGGGAAGGTAGCTGAGAACGTGATAGGGAGGTGCATGTCAGGGGTGATAGTGATAGGGTAGAGTAGAAGGGTGGGAAGGAAGATGGACAGTTCAAGAAGGTGGTGCCAGGTTTGGGGGGTTGGATCTGGGATGAGATAGGGAAAGGGAGATTAGGAAACTAGTGAAGTTGATGTTGATGCCGCTGCCGTGTGGTTGAAGGGTTTGAAGAACATGAAGTGTACATTTAATGAGAAGGAGAAATGGGTGAAATAAATTATTACTCCAAACATTAAGTTTCTTTCCCTTGCACAGAAGGCCTCAAAAAAAGACGGGCACACCTATTATTTTATTTGCAGGCAGAGAGGCGATGAGTGACAACCAAGCAGAGTAGAGGAAGGCAAATAGTGCAGGAGTCCCATTTGACTGTTGTTCTCTTGTGACAGATTTACCATTTTGGATATTGTTGGAGCTCATGACTTCTCAGGGAGTAGAAGCAAAAGTCAAGACCTTGGCACATTGAGTGGCTGTAGTGAACAAGAGGGGAAGAAGAAGAATGACAGAACTGTTGTTACAGGGGATTCAATAGTAAGGGCTGCAGTTATTTCTGCGGCTGCAAGAAAGACTTCAAGAGACACACGCTTGTCTTATCTTAGAGTCAAGGATGCCTCAGTAGGGCTGTGGTACTTTCTGAAGTGTGTGTGAGGGGAAGAGAGAGAGATGAACAGCCAGTCGTCATAGTACATATTGGTATCAAAGCATCGGTAAAAATGGATGAGGTCCTAAAAACAATTTAGGGAGTTAGGGTGTAAATTATAAAGTAGAACTTCCAAAGGTAGTGATCTCAGGATTATCACCAACATTGCATGTTAGACAGTGTAAAAATGGCAGGGCATACCAAATTAATACATAGATGGAGTCATGAAATAGGTGGGAAGGATTCAGATTCCTGAGACATGAGGCCCAGTTCTGGAGAAGGAGGAGTGGTTGACACTTGGACTAATGTCCTTTGGTCCTTTTTTTTCTGCTGCTGTCAGGGAAGGTTTAAACTAGAATGACAGGGGTCTGGAAACTTGAGCAGAGAGACAGAGAATAGGGAGAAACAAGGATAGAAACAAAAGAACAGAAGCTAAGAGGCAAAAATGGAAGGCAAGAAAAACATAGGATAAAAACAAATGAGGCCATCATGCAAAATAATGCTAAGATGACTAATGAGATTAAAAAGACAGGTCTAAAAGCTTTGTGACTTTATACTTGGAGCATTCACAGTGAGGATGATGAATTAGCAATGCACATAGATGTAAATGCTTATGATATCATTTTGATTACAGAGAATGGGAATCAAACATCCAGGGCTATTTGTTATTTAAGAAAGACAGGCAAAAATGGAATAAATGTGGGATAACATTAATAGTTAAGGATGAAATCACTGCAACAGTGAGGCAAGGCACTGGCTCAGAAAATCATGATCTGTACTCGATGGAGGAGATAAGAAGCACCAGGAGGCAGAAAACGTTGGAATTGTCTATAGGCTCCATACAATACTGGAGATTGGATACTTTCTAACCAATCTGTTTGGATGTATTACAAGTGGGATTGACCCAGGCTTCCTGGCTCAGCCGTAGGGACACTTCCATTGGACCACAAGAGTCCTTAAGAAGTCATCCTTGCTTACGTACAGTCTCACACACGGGTCAGCCACTTCCAGTTAGGGAGTTGAATGTCGATCTCCCATCTGACAGACATGGATATGAAATACTACATTAACAATGGGCATTCCAAGTGGAAGAAACTTAAGGGAAGGCATTAAACAAGAAATCAGTTGCTTGTAATAACGGTGCACCTCTAATCATGGATAACTTTAATTCATGTATAGATTGGGCAAACTATCTCGCAATTCCAGCATTTATTGCCCATTCCCCTTGAGAAACTAATGTTGAGCTGCCTTGTTGAACTGCTGTGATCCATGTTTATTAACTCGAATGCACATAGGCCAGCATGGATTTATAAAAGTCAAATGTGCAAAACATGTCTAGTTGTGTTTTCTGAGGATGTAACTAGTAGACTAGGTAAGGAAGAACCACTGATTGTGGTGTATTTGTATTTTCAGAAGGTTTTTGAAAAAGTCCCTTATAAATGATTAGTGTTTTTCGATATTGTTGTATTATATGCACATAATCTTTAAATGTTAAATATTATCTATCCACTGTTGATTCCTTTTGTAAGGTTCCCTAATCGACCTGTACCAATCCATGCTTCTCACTCTTGGATTTCCCTTTATTTTGGTTCAGCATCTTGGTTTCAGATTTCATGTATTTTTGCAATCGTTGTGAAGAATTCCATCATGTTATCGTTATTCTTCACTAACAGACCCCAACGAACAATCCTTTTTCATTGCACAGTACCCAGTCTTCATTCTCTGGTTGAGACAGAGGATCAGCCATGATCATACTGAATGGCAGAGCAGGTTTGAAGACGTGAGTGGTATACTCTTGCACCTAGTTTCTGTTTTTCTTGTTCTGCTGTGGAAGTCTTGTTCATACTTTGGACAGAGTTTCCAGGTTGCACTTCAAATGAAGTTGTATCAGTGTTAAGCAGAAGCTGGTTCCTTCCACTAAGTTGAATTTGCTTAACAACAGTTACCGGAGATGGGGTGGGGGGGGAGAGATTCAAGGTGGCAGCAACCCAGTAGGCCTGGGTCTGCTGAGCTCTGCCCAGGACCCAGGCAAAGTGGGGTACCTACCCTCCCCTCACTTTTTAAATTAAAAATAGCTTTTTCCCAGCAACTACAGTCATTCTACATCAAACTTTAACAGTTTGATGCATTTTAAGATGACCAAAGATAAAGGACCACGAAGTTTGCAACAAGCAGGGACCCTCCCTCCCTCACAGCAACAGATGCGTCCGCAGCCACCTCGGGTGACCTATCTGCAGAGGTGAACCTGATCTCGGAGTTTGTTAAGTTCTGAGAGAAGATTGATGCATCGATTGAAGACACCCGGTCCAGGTGGGAGTCATGCTGCAGAAGCATGACCGAGAGATCAAGAAACTCGGGCAGCGTGTTGGAGGGTCAGAGCAACGGGCTGCGCCCACTGAGACTGTTGCTGAATCATCCGGAAATCATGGTTGTCAGAAAAATATTTGGTTGCTGGGCCTTCTCGAACGGGAGGAGGAAGGCCAGCTTGCTGACTTTTTGGAGCAATGGCTCTCTCAACTGCTGAAGCTGGACTCTAAGTTAGGTCGGGTATGGGTTGAGCGGGCCCACTGGGTTGCTGGGCGCAGGCTTAAGTCGGATCAGCACCCCTACCCAGTCTGAGAGCAACTCCAGCACTATAGGGAAAAACAAATGTTGCTGGAGGCCTCCAGAGTTTTGGGAAAGAATCCCCAAGCCATGGTATACAAGGGATCCAAAATAATGCTGTTCCAGGGCTTTTCTCTGGTTGTGGTATGCAAGAAGAAGGCATTTAGCGAGGTAAAGAAGCGTCTGAGGGGCTTAAATATTCAGTACTCTATGCGATACCTGGCAACGCTGAGCTTCAGTCATGGATGGTATGTGTATAATTTCGGATCGCCAAAAAAAGTAAAAAGAATTTTTGGATGCTCTCAAATATACTGATGGACTTGAACTATATGAACAATTACTTTATTTTACCCCCTTCATTTCCCCTCCTCTCTCCCCCTTTCTGTTTTCCATCCATCCTTGGGGGTGCTTCTTTCTTTTAACTCTTATCTATAACTGGCTTGGTTTATCCGGTTGTTGGGGGATGTTTCTGAGGTTTTTTTTCCCTTAATATTTGCTGGGATTGTAATTTTATATATTTTATTTTATGTTGCTGTTTTGTAAAGAGTGCCTAGGTAATAATACGGAGGGGGCAGGTTGGTTGCCCACTTCTAATTCTTGTATTATAAGACATTGGCATTTGTTTATCTTACTTTGTAATGTCTGGGAGGTGTTATGGTGGGATTACTGGAAGGTAGGAGTGCCCCTATGGACATGGAAAAAAGTCTCCTTTTGATTATGTCTTATATTTTTTAGGAGTAGTTCTTATTTGTTTTGATTTAATTGTTTTAAAGTTTGTATTTTTAAGTTTATATGAATTGCTTATGGTCTCTACCTGATGCTTTTTGAGTGGGGTTCTTCCTCCTGGGGAGATCTTGGACTTTCTTGAACGATCATGGCTCGTCATTCGTTTTAAATGGTGCACCTGGAGTGTCAAGGGGAACCATTTACCAATTAAAAGGAAAAATATATTATCAAGTTTTAAAAAAAGAGGGGGTTGATGTAGCCCTTTTTCAGGAGACATATCTACTTCAAAGTTTGTGAGAAGATTTGTAGCTCGGGTGCTCGTTGTTGTAGTTCTGTTCGCCGAGCTGGGAGTTTTTGTTGCAAACATTTTGTCCCCTTGCTAGGTGAAAGGGGAAGCTTCACAGGAGGCTCCCAGGCACTGAAGATGTCACCTAGAAAGGGGACGAAACGTTTGCAACAAAAATTCCCAGCTTGGCGAACAGAACCACAACAACATATCTACTTGATAAGGAGCATTCGAAGCTGCAGCAGGGAGGATTGGCAGGTGTTCTTTTCATCTTTTAGCTCAAAAAGTAGGGGAGTAGCCATTCTTATCCAGAAGAATCTTCTTTTCCAAATGCTAAGCCAGATAAAAGATGAGTCCAGACGGTATATATTACTTAAAGCCCTAATATATGGAGAGGAGTACAGGATTTTGAATGTATATTGCCCCTCTTCGCATCCTTTTAAATTTGTAACAGATGCACTCTCCAAGTTGATGGCTTTTGGGGTGTGTCACATAATTATAGGGGAAGATTTTAATTGTATTATCGATCCCAAGGCGGACAGGATACCGAGGGTAGATCTCTGAGATCTAGGCAGTTGGCTGATCTGAATAGGGAGTTGGGACTAATAGATGTGTGGAAATGTTTCTACCCTGTGGGTAGAGATTTTACTTTTTATTCTAACCCACACAAGTGTCATACCAGAATCGATATGTTTTTGTCCCCTCGACCTTTCTGAATTCGATATTGTCTTGTAAAATAGGGAATTAACTATTTCTGACCACGCAGCAATGTATATGGAGGTCAAGACTAGTGATGACGATGGGTTCCCGACATTGGCTTATGGACCCTTTCCTATTGAAGGATAGTAAGTTCATAGAATATTTCTTACAGAAATTTTAAACTTTCTGGCGTATCAATTCAGTAACCCATCGGTGATGTGGGAGACTGATAAGGCATATGCGCACAGTTGGGTTATCTCGCATTATGCGAGCCGGAGAAGACAAAAGGGAGAACAACAGTATCTGCTTGAGGCTCGCCTGAAGGCAGCTGAGATAGCATCTGTTGATAGGCCGTCCATTGCTAAATTACAGCAGAATACAGCCCTTTAGGCTACTTTGAATACTTCACTTACTCAAAAAGCAAAGAGGGAGATACTATTTGCGAAGCAGAGATTAGTGGATCACAGCGATAAGCCTGGCAGGTATCTAGCATACCTTGCTAGAAATAAGAAGTTTACCCAATCCATTAGGTCTATTAGAGAGGGTGTTGGTACTCTGACTTGTGATCCTAAAAAGATCAAAGGAGCCTTTAGAAAGTTCTGCTTCAAGTTGTATAAGTCAGAGGGTTGTGAGGATAGACCGAGGAAGATGAAGTCTTTCTTTAAAAATCTGGCCCTCTTGGGCTTAACCTTGGAGCAGATGTCGCTTTTGACAACTCAGGAGGACCAGGAGGCGGTGAGGCAACTCCAGAGCAGTAAAGTGCCTGGGCCAGACGGATTCTAGGCTGAGTTTTATAAAGAATTTATAGACGCATTGACCGGACCACTTAGAGATATGCATAATTATTCATATAGAAGGGCTTATGCTCGAAACGTCGAATTCCCTATTCCTGAGATGCTGCCTAACCTGCTGTGCTTTAACCAGCAACACATTTTCAGCTGTGATCTCCAGCATCTGCAAACCTAATTTTTTACTCCATAATTATTCATATAGTCAGGGTAGCCGCCCACATTCCCCGAGGGAAGCAAATATCTCTCATCCTTAAGAAAGGAAAAGTCCCAGATGACTGTACTTTGTATAGACCTGTGTCCTTATTGAATGTGGACTTTAAAATTCTCTCAAAAATGTTGGCATTAAGATTGGAGAGGGTTTTACCATTTATTATAAAAGAGGATCAGATGGGGGTTTATCAAGGTTGCAGATCGACTAACAATATTAAGAGTGTTAAACATGGTTAAAAATCACACAACAGGTTATAGTCCAACCGGTTTAATTGGAAGCACACTAGCTTTCAGAGCGTCGCTCCTTCGTTAGGTGATAGTGGAGGGCTCAACCCTAACACATAGAATTTATAGCAAAAATTTACAGTGTGATGTAACTGAAATTATACATTGACAAGTCTGCCAGCAGGGAGCGATACCGGGATTAGTCAAATCCCTAAATGCAGAGAAGGCATTTGATCGGACAGAATAGCCTTATCTTTTTTATACTATGGAAAGGTTTGGCATTGGAAAGGTCTTTACCAAGTGGGTCGCAGTATTATATAACAACCCTAAACCAGCAGTGATTACCAACGGCATAACATCGGATAGTTTTTAGTTTTAGTATTGACAGAGGTTGTTGTCAAGGATGCCCTCTCTCACCACTAATATTTACACTAATGATTGAACCACTGGCGGAAGCTATCCAAACTGACCCTAATATAATGCCCCCGGTAGTAAGATTGGGTAAACATAAAATCACTCTTTATGCGGACGGTGTCTTTCTTTTCTTAAATGACCCATTGATATCTGTGCCCCACTTAATTCAAGTGGATAACTTATTGGGATGTTCTCAGGTTACAAAATTAACTTTATGAAATCAGAAGCTGTGCCGCTAGGAGGTCTTAACGGCATATCCAATTTTCCGGAAGAATCACGCTTCCCCTATTGGTGGTCACTGGGAGGTTTTCACAATTTAGATATTTTTATTACCCTCGTGTTTGATCAGCTGTACAAAGCTAATTATATACATGTATCAGAGAAAATAAGGCAGGACATCCAACTGGGAAGATCTCCCGATATCCTGGCTAGGAAGAATAGTTTTTATCAAGATGAATATTCTACCTCGCCTATTATACCCCATAATGTTTGCCGAGATAGGCACTCAGACCAGCTTTATGGTTGGCTAGGCTCCTTTATTTGGAATCATAGACGGCCCCTTATGAAATTAGATAAGTTGCAGCTCCCACAAGTAAGGGGAGGTCTAGATTTTCCGGATTGCAGAAGGTACCAACTGGGTTTTCTGTTATTGTATGTAGCTGATTGGGTCTCTTGTGACCCACAATCAATTTGGTTGGATGTTGAGGCTTCCCAAGCAAAATGTCCCCCTCATCAATTTATTATTTATGGATAAGATGAGAGTTATTATGGATCATTGTAAAAACCCATTTGTATTAAATACAATCAAAGCTTGGAGGATGATGCGACAGGTAATTTACAAAAAAAATCCCCTTCTACTCTGTTATAGTGGGAGTGTTGGGATTTCAGCCAGGCTTAACTGACGCTGGATTTAAAATTTGGGAGTCCAGAGGCATCTCCTGTTTGGGAGACCTGCTCGATAGGGAGGTCATGATGTCCTCCTAACAGTTGCGTCAGAAGTTCGGGTTGCCTAGCAAGGACCTTTTTCAATATTTTCAAGTACGAGACTTCATACAAAAAAAAGTACATTGATGATTAATCCATACAAATCAGATACGGAAAGGAGAGTGCTTCAGCCGATGGGTGCACCTCAGTCAGTACTGTCTACCACTCGCTAGGTGATAAGGTATCGAAGGGCATGGCACAGTTATATAAAACCTGGAATCAAGAATTGAGGATAGAGATCTCCTTGGAGATGTGGGAGAATATCTGGGAAAATGCCAGGAACATCTCTATCTGTAATAGAACTCAGGCTATTCAATTGAAGATACTTCATAGGGCTCATATGGCACCAGAGTGGCTTGCAAAGTTCAAGGCTGGAGCATCCCCAATGTGCCCTAAATGTAAAATAGAAGTTGGTACTCTCACTCATTGTTTATGGACATGCCATAAGATTCGTAGCTATTGGGCAGTGTAGCGAACGCCTTGGCAAAGATTTTGGGAATGGAGATTGGCTTGGACCCAGTGTCTCTCCTTTTGAGCTTTCCAAACTTTCCTTCTCTAGATACATAAGGGAAGAAACTATTTACTATCCTTTTCTTGTGCGAGGAAAGATATTTTATTGAGTTGGGTATTGCAAAGTCCCCCAGGACGTTCGAATTGGCATAGGATAGTTATGGATTATATTCCCCTGGACTTCCTTATGAATATGGTGCACCAAAAAACAGAAGTATTTTATCGAACACGGCAGCTCTTTTTGAACTACACCGATGCAGATGTATCGGCCGTAATGTTTAGGGCTTTTGTTTAGCCATGAGGATGATGTTCATTGCTTCGGGGGCCCCTGGAGGAAGAATCCTGTATAAATACGGGTTTCGTTATGACTTGATATAATCTTATTTTGAGCGCTTATTTATTTAATTATTTACCTTTTTTTTCTTTTTTGTTGTTAGTAATGTTCGATACTGTGGTCTTCTTTTTATGTAGTCTTTGTTTTATGTTGTTTTGGTAGTTTGTAGAGTAGATTAGTAGTTAGTTTTTAAAAAAATTTATATTGGTGCTGTTATACTGTAAAATGGATACACTATTTTGTATTTTGTAATTTTCTAAAAAAGCTCAAATCTTTTTCTTTTCATTACAAAAACACAACAGTTTCTACAGTTAAGCATGTTGGGTAGATTTAAACACCCTTAAGATGCTATCTGATAACAGTCAAGATGTTGCTTTTGTAGTACAGGACCTGATGAAATATGAAGTTGGCTTAAGGTGAGTCTGTCTGGGTAGGAAGAAAAGAGCTAGTTTTGATTTGTGGATCAGATCCAGTGCGCAGAAGATTGGCATTAGTTAAGTGGGAATAGTCATTACATTGCAGAATATGTCGGACAGAACAGTTTAAGAAATACTAACTGCGCAATTTGACAATATGCCACCAATGTGAGAGAAGGGCAATTTTGTTGTACCAAGTCTCTGCACCTTACTTTCTCATTGACTAGTAAGAACAATAATGCTGGCAATTCAGATCCATTATTTCATGGATACACCTGATGGTGCTGTGTCCTGAAACTGAAAAAAAACCCTGAGAACCTGGCGCAGCAATTCATTTCGTAATTTCGCATGGTTCATGTCTCACCTTTTTGGATTGAACTTGTTATATTTCTCCTTCAGTAAGTAACTGCAAGTCCAAATAACTTCTATTGGGGTTCTGAGTTTGAGAGTCTAAATTGGATGTGTTTTTTCAACAAACTGTTTTTAATTTCTTTATTATTGTCAATTTCATAGATAAAAATCCGAGCCACAGAAGCACACAGAGGGCAACGAGTGAAGATCTTTGGCTGGGTCCACAGATTGCGGAGACAAGGTTTGTATTCTGCTTTTCAAAATAACTTACATGTCAGCCTAGGAAAGAGGATAAGAATTCTTGCTTTTGCAAGGACACACTTTTCTACATGTAATGTTCATAATTGTGCTCCAGTCCTTTCAACTTTGGCCTGAAGGTTTTCTTCGTTAAACTGTAGGAGAAAGTGAGGTCTGCAGATGCTGGAGATCAGAGCTGAAAATGTGTTGCTGAAAAAGCGCAGCAGGTCAGGCAGCATCCAGGGAACAGGAGATTCGACGTTTCGGGCACAAGCCCTTCTTCAGGAAAGGATTCCTGAAGAAGGGCTTGTGCCTGAAACATCGAATCTCCTGTTCCCTGGATGCTGCCTGACCTGCTGCGCTTTTTCAGCAACACATTTTCAGCATCGTTAAACTGTAGCATTGAAACTTGCTACCTGGAAGATCACACACTTTAGATCCAAATGAGCAGCGATGAACTTTTAATATTTTTCTGAAACATCACTGAAGCACTTACTAGCTCTCCTCTTTCCATCAGCAAAAGACCAAATTTTTTTTCCCAGGATAGGTCTCATTGTATGCTATGATGTTCCTGGACAAACTGGTATTCATAGAATCATACAATACAGAAGAGGCCTTTCAGCCCATTGAATCTACTCACAAAATGTGCTAAATCTACACTATTCCCACATTCTCACACTTTGCCTATAGCCCTGAATATCATGGCATTAAGTATTTTTTTAAAGGCTGTGATATTTCCCATCACAACTATCCTCCCAGGCAGAGCATTCTAGACCCCTGCCAATTCGGGTGAAAAATATTTTTCTTAAGTCCCCTGTAAACCTCTTGCCTTTCACCTTAAAATTGCCCCCTTATTACTTATCCTTCAATTAAAGGGATCAGCTGATTTCAGTATAGGCTGTCCATGCCCCTCATAATCTTTTATACCTCTATCAGGTCCCCTCTCGACCTCCTCTGCTCCAAAGAAAACCTGAGCTTTTCTCGCCCCTCTTTGTAACTTAGGTGCTTCATCCCAGGTAACATCTAGGTGAATCTCCCCTGCACCATCTCCAGTGGAATCACAAACTTCCTATAATGTGGTAACTAGAACTGCAGACACACTCAAGCTGTGGCCTAACCAAACATTTGCACAGTTCCAACATAATCTTCCTGCTCTCATTATCTGTACCTCAACTGATAAAGGTAAGTATCCCATATACCACCTTAACTGCCCTTTCCCTCTGTTCCCAGTGTCCTGCCATTCATTGAGTACTGCTTCATCTTGTTACTACTTCCAAAGTATATCACCTCACCTTTATCAGGGTTACATTCCATCTGCCATTGATCTGCCTATCCTCCTGTGACTTAAGACCTTCTTCCTTACTGTCAACCGTCAAGTCAATTTTCATGTCCTGTACAAACTAATTTATCATGCCGTCCCACATTCCAATCTGCATTGTTTGTACTTATCACAAACAGTAAGAGACCCAGCACTGATCCCTGTATCATGCCACTGGACACCGGCCTCCAGTTTCTCAGCCTTCTGTCATCAGCATCTGTCACCTGGATCTAAGCTGATTTTGGATTCAATTGTCAAGATACCCTGAATCCCATGTACTTTTACCTTCTTTCAGTCTCCTGTGTGGGACCTTGTCAAAGGCCTTAGTAAAATAGATATAAATTCCATCAACTGAACTACTTTCACTTAGACGCTTTGTCATCTCCTGAAAAGTTCAAACAGATTTGTTCGGCATCAACTCCCTCTGATAAAGCCATGCTGACTACCATTGATTAAACATTGACTCTGTAAATGGAGATTAATTTTCTCCATAAGTTTCCCTACCACTAATATGAGACTTGCTGAAATGGAGATAGATCCCTGATCTATCTCCAACACCGTGCTTGAAAAGTAGAACCACATTAGCTGTCCCCCAGTCCTCTGGCACTGCCCCTGTGTCAGAGAGGAATTAAAAATTTAGGTCAGGGTCCCTATGATTTCCTGCGTTGTCTCTCACAGCAACCTTGGATAAAACTCATCAGGGATTTGTCCCCTTTTAAACCTGCCAAAACTTTCAAGACCTTATCACTCGCTGTATCAAACTGCTCAAGAATCTCAGTCCATCGTTCTTTCATTCTGTGCCTACATTTTCCTTTGCCTGAATAAAGAAAATATTTAACACTCCACCAATGTCCTTCATGTCCACGCACAGATTTGCCCCAATTCTTTCCCTGCTTATTCTCTTTCCCTTAATATACTTTTAGAATATCTTGGGATTCTCTCCAAACTTACCCTTTTCTTTTTCATGCCCCTAACTGCTTTCTTGAGTTCGCTCTGCACTTTCTATATTCCTTTACAACTGTAGATTTAGTGTCTTTGCACCTGCTTTATCTTCTTTTCCAGTCCTGGATATTCCTAAAATTCCAGCGTTCTCTGGGCTTGTTGCTCCTACATTTCACCGTATAGGGAACATGTTGGGCTTATACACTCCAATGTCTTTTGGAATGCTATCCAATGTTTCCAGCCTACATTGGCCAGGTCCTACCTTATTTTAGTAAACTCTGCCTACCCCCATTCCAAAACTGTTCCTGCGGACCATCTTTTTCCTTTTCCATAACAAGCTTAAAATGCTCCCACACTGCCACCTCAAATTCCTGTCTGGTTTCGCTCCCCAGAATTAGGTCCACAGCTGCATGGTCTCTAGTAGGACCATACATTTCAAGAAATCGACACCTTTTTAAATCTTTTACTCTGAGATTATCCCAATTAATATTGGAGTAGTTGAAATCCCCTAATACAGTTACCCTATTATTTTTAAACTCATTGGTGAATTGACTGCATACCTGCTCCTCAATTGCTTAATAACTGTTTGGGGGCTTGTAATAAACTCCGAACAATGTGATTGTCCTTTTTAGTCTTAAATTGTACCCCCAAAGCCTCATTTAGTGACCCTTTCAAGATATCATCCCTCTTTGCTACGTAACCTTCCTTCAACCATGTCTCTGTGATGGCATTGCATTTCCGTGTGTCAATCTGTCACAATCCTTAACTCATCTGTCTTACCTATAATACTTGCATTAAAATAAAGGCCCTCCAGCATCCCTTATTGCCTTGACACACAACATGGCTGAACTCCTTTTGCCTAGGTTCCTTTTCTAAGATATACTGCATTATTAAAAAATGAAAACTGGCCCCTGCCCCTGTCAAACTAATTTAAACTTCTCCCAACAGTATAGAAACCCTCCCGCAAGGATCTTGGTCCTGTCCTGGTTCAGGTGCAGGCTTTTGTGCTTGTAGATGTCCCAGCTTCCTCAGAAATGGTCCTAGTCATCCAGGAATCTAAAAGCATCGTTCTTCTTGAACCATGAACCACCTATACTACTCTCGTATTTCTGTACTCACACGTGTCACGGTGGGATACTCGGAGCTTTGAGATCCTGCCTTTTAATCCAGTGCCTAGCTCCTTGAACTCTTGATGCAAAATCTCTTCCTTTATTCTACCTATTTTATTAGTACTGCTGTATATCACAGCCTCCATTTTATCACCATCCCTGAAGACACTCAGTGACATCCTTGATCCTGATAATATTACTGGTCTTGATCTGCCAACTAAGAAGCTGAACAGTTAAGGGTAAAGTTGATTCAGTTAATGTGGTTTCACTTTAATGTAGTTAAGAAAAATAGTGTATTTGTTTAACTTTTAGTTTGTTTAACATGGTCTGCTTCAGCCCTCCTGTGTGGCCTGTCTGCTTTCAAGGCCTTTCCTCCATTTTTCTCTCATGCACTCACTCAGTTCCTATGGTCTTTCTCTGCATCCCACCCCACCTTCAGTCACTCTACATGATCCATGCCTTCTCTTTGTTTCCCAACCTCTGTTCTTACCTTTAAAGTTCCCATCACCATTTTTGTCCTGGTTGCTGTTGTGAACTTGTACTGAAGTCCTGAGCTCCACAGAAGTTATTTGAAGCTGATCGTTCTGCCTGCATTGAGTTATATCTGCCACTAGATGGAGCCTGATCAGTTACCAAGTTCTTCATCATAAAGCTGGACAGCATGGAAATAGATCCGTCATTTGAACTTGTCCAAGCAGACCAGATATCATAAATAATCTGGTCCCATTTGCCAGTATTTGGCCCATATCCCTCTAAACCCTTCGTATTCATATACCCATCCAGATGCTTTTTAAATGTTATTGTTGTTGTACCAACCGCCGTCGCTTCCTCTGGCTGCGCCTTCCATACAAAGCATCCTTTGTGTGAAAAGATTGCACTGTAGGTCCCTTTTAAATCTTTCCTCTTTCACCCTAAATCTTTGCTCTCTAGTTCTGGACTTCTCTCTCCCTCCCCCCCCCCCCCCGCCCCGGGGAAAAGACCTTGACTAGTTACTTGATCCATGAACCTCGTGATTTTATAAACCTCTATAACGTCACCTCTCAGCCTCCGAAGCTTCTGGGAAAACAGCCCCACCCTATTCAGCCTCTCCCTGTAGCCCAAATTATTTTGAGGAACTCAACAGTATCTCTAAGTAAGGATATACTATGTTTACTTGAACTATTTCCTTCCTTTGGGTGGGAATGAGCCTTGTTTTTGACTCATTGGGAATTAGGAGCTCTAGTTGCACCATCACCACAGTGACTACAATGGATCCGGTAGGCCGTCCACCATCACATTTAGAATTAGTTTTTAAAAATGGAAAGGACCATTCGGGGTAGTCGCAAGATGGAGGATGCGACCAGTGGAGTGCCACAAGGATCTGTGCTGAGTTCACTACTTTTTGTCATTTAAATTAATGATTTGGATGTGACAATAGGAGATATGGTTAGAAGGTTTGCAAATGATACCAAAATTGGAGGTGTAGTGGACAACGAAGAAGGTTACCTCAGAGTACAACGGGATCTTGATCAGAAAGGCCAATGGGCAGAAGAGTGGCAAATGTAGTTTAATATAGGTAAATATGAGGTGCATTTTGCAAAGGTAATTTAGGGCAGGGCTTATACAGTTAATGGGAAGGTCCTAGGGAGTATTGGTAAACAAAGAGACTATGGAGTGCAGGTTCATAGTTCCTTAAAAGTAGAGTCGTAGGTAGATAGGGTAGTGAAGAAGGCTTTTTGGTATGTTTTCCTTTATTGGTCAGAGTATTAAATATAGGAGTTGCAGGTCATGTTGTGGCTGTACAGGACATTGGTTAGGCAACTTTTGGAATATTGCGTGCAATTCTAGTTTCCTTTCTATCGGAAGGATGTTGTGAAACTTGAAAGGGTTCAGAAAAGATTTACAAGGATGTTGCCAGGGTTGGAGGATTTGATCTATAAGGAGAGGCTGAACAGGCTGGGACTGTTTTCCTTGGAGTGTCAGAGGCTGAGGGGTGACCTTAAAGAGGTTTCTCAAATCATGAGGGACATGGATAGGCTAAAACAGACCAGGTCTTTTTCCTGGGGTTGGGGAGTCCAGGACTAGAGGGCATAGGTTTAGGGTGAGAGGGTATAGATTTAAAATGGACCTAAGGAGCAACTTTCTCACACAGAGGATGGTGCATGTATGGAATGAGCTGCCAGAGGAAGTGTGGAGGTTGGTACAATTACAACATTTAAAAGGCATCTGGATGGGTATATGAATAGGAAGGGTTTAGAGGGATATGGGCCAAGTGCTGGCAAATGGGATGAGATTAGGTTAGGATATCTGGTCGGCATGGACGAATTGGACTGAATGTTTTCTTTCCGTGCTGTATATCTTTGTGACGCCATGACTGTGGATGCTTTAAATCACAAACAAAAACAGAAGTTGCTGGTAAAGCTCAGCAGGTCTGGCAGCATCTGTGAAGAGAAATCGGGATTAATGTTTGGAGTCCGGTGACTCTTCCTTAGAAGGGGCTGAGTTCTGAGGAAGGGCTGCTGGACCCAAACCATTCCTGATGAATAGTTTATGCCCGAAACATCAATTCTCGTGTTTCTCGAATGCTGCCTGACTTGCTATGCTTTTCCAGCGCCACACTCTCAACTCTGATCTCCAGCATCTGCAGTCCTCACTTTCTCCCAGTCTTGTTACTATTGCATATTTCCTTGTGTTCTTTTAGTTTCATGTATTTTTGAATTTCAGTTGTATACTAGGCTAATCAAACAGAAGTCTTCATTATACCAATGAAATGGGCTTTAAGTGCAAAACAGTCGATTTCTATTTGCCAGTGTTTGTGGTAATCAATTTTGTTTCAGTATCTTTTTTTTAAAAGATTAAGTAAAAAGTTAAACAGAATAGCTCTTTATCCTCATTTTTCTTAACAGGAAAGAACTTGATGTTTGTTGTTCTGCGTGATGGTACAGGATTTCTTCAATGTGTCTTCAGTGATGAGTTGGTAATGTTTTAATTTCAGTCTTTCATACGCAATTTATGGAACGTTCAATCTTTGTTCTTCATAGTGTGAGAATGCCAATGGTGGTCCACATTTTTGTTGCTGCTGTCTTCTGTGGACCTAACACTGACAGCAGACTTTGCACAATTTTAGGCTAAGGTTGAAATAACTTTTAGCTTCATGTTAAAATCTTAAGTAATTTTCAGTTCTTTCTCTGTTCATATTCAAGTTGTTTGAACCATTTAGATTCTTATTTCAATGTAAGGTATACCCTGACTATCTTCTCTTCCTTTCAGTGTCAGTGCTACAATGGACTGGTACTATCGACTGAGAGCTCCATCGCAGTTTATGGAACCTTAAACATTGTGCCAGAAGGCAAGATGGTAAAGATATTTTTAATTGAGAAATGTGAAAGGGCAAATTATTCTACCTTTTCAGTTGGGGTCTTTTTCCAAAGTGCTTGTTTCCAATTTCCTATCATATAAGCACTTGCTTCATTTTAAGTGGCTAGAAGGATGCAAGTTATGAAATTTAGTGTGTTTTAAATATTAATAGAGAAAATATGACATGAAAATTCCAACAAGTGACATAAACAATGTAAATTGTAAGGGGGGAGAAAGACCTCAAAAATCTTTTTGTAGGTGCGTTTTCTTAGCTGAAGACTAAAGAGATGTTGCAGTCAATGGGCCCTAATAGACATAAGATATAAGAGCAGAAACTGGCCATTTGGTCTATCAAGTCTGCTCTACCAATTGGTGAGGTAATGTTTGATTTAATAATCCTCATTCCACTTTCCTGCCTTTTCCTTATCACCCTTCATTCCCATACTTACCAAAACTCTTGGCCTTGAATATATTTAATGGCCCAGCTCTGCAGTTCCCTGTAGTGAAGAATTCAGCAGATTCATTACCCTGTCAGAATAAATTCCTCTTCATTTCCAACTTAACTGGGCACCTTCTAACTCTGAGATTATTCCCGCTGGCTGTGGAGTCTCTCAAAAGAGAAACAATCTCTTTGCCCTGTGGAGCCTCCTCAGGATCTTGCATGTTTCAATAAGGTCACACATCATTGTTCTCACTCCAATGAGTCAAGGCCCAACCAACTCAACTCCTTAAAGTCCACACATGTCTGGGAGAAACTAAGTGAACTTTTTCTGGATTTCTTCCAGTTTCCTTAGATAAGGAACCTACACTGTTTACAATATGCTAAGTGTGGTTTAACTAATGCGTTATATCGCCATTCATGCACGGTATCTTGTAGAATGTATAAAATGCAATTGTTATGATCTCAGCTGATGATGCTAGAGGATAATCAGACACTCGAGTGAAACCTAGCTTGATTTTAAAAAAGTTTAGTTAGTTAATGTGTTTAGTCACTGAGATATATTCACAGAGTTTCCTTAATAACAAAGCAGAAGTTCATTGCATAAAAGAAATCAGAAATACCAGTTAGAAAGGTCTCAAAATGCATTAAAACAATATTTCAACCTGTTCCCAACACTATCCGTTGCGAAGACTCCAGTCCAGTAATACTACATCCCTCTCTCGACTCTTTGCTGTGTAACTGGTACCTTATGGTTTCTTTGCTGTGGATTGTGGAGATAATCCACTGAATCCTTTCCAAGTCTGCAATGTGAACTTTTCATAAGTCTGAGAGCCTAATCGTTTGCAACTCTAATAACTTGCTGATTTCTCCCAAACTCTTCTGATTTGGAAGTTTTCCAAACTACTACCTGCCCCTGAAGTGGGCAGAGAGATCTGGGAGTGCAGGTCCATTGTACCCTGAAGGTTGCTGCACAGGTGGATAGAGTGGTCAAGAAGGCATATAGTATGCTTGCCTTCGTTGGGCAGAGTATGAGTATAAGAGCTTGCAAGTCATGTTAAAATTGTACAAGATGGAGATCCAAGATGGCGGCGACTCAGCAAGTCTGAGTCTACAGAGCCCTTCCCAAAACCTGGGTAAAGTGGGTTTCCTGTCCCCACCACACTTACCAAACCACCCAAAAAATTTATTTAATCTTAATTAGCTGCTGAATATTATATTTAAATAGTCTAATACTGAGTGGATAATGAGTAAATCAAAGGGACCCCGCAGCTCTCAGAAAACAAAGACCCCTCCCCCACCCTCCTCTCCTCCGGCTGCAGCTGATGTAAAAACAGGCCTTATAGAGATGATTGCCAGATTGGAATCGACACTCGTCAATTTCATCGCAGAATCCAGACAGAGATGGAATGCATTCGAAGAAAAGCTGCAGAAACAGAATCAAACCATGGAGGAGCTGCAGGGCCGAGTGGAGGGGGCGGAACTAAAGGCCACGACCTCCGAGGCTGCAGCACAAACAGCTGCAGAACAGGTGCGAGCTCTGGAGCAGAGAGTCCGGGCCTTTGAAATCTACATGGATGATATTGACAACAGAAATCGGAGAAAGAATATTCGATTGCTGGGCCTTCAAGAGCAAGAAGGGAAAGAACAGTTAGTAGCATTTCTGGAGCGATGGCTGCCCCAGCTTTTAAACCTGGGGGCTGAAACTGACCGGGTAAGGGTGGAGTGGGCCTACCGGGTCGTGGTACGCGGATCTGGCCCAAACCAGCGCCCACGCCCGGTCCTGTTCCGGCTGCAGAGTTATAGGGAGAGGCAGATACTCCTGGATGCCTCCAGAAAGCTTGGAAAGGATCCTAAAGCTATGATTCATGAAGGATCCAAGATTATGTTATTTCAGGACTTCTCCCCGGCTTTGGCACGAAGAAGGAAGGCGTTTGATGAGGTGAAAAAATGTTTAAGGGACTTAGATATTCAATACACCTTACGCTACCCAGCGACGTTATGCTTTACCCACGAAGGATCCGAGTATAATTTTAGATCATCGGAAGAGGCCAAGAAACTTTTAGACTCGGTTAAATAAATCGTAAGAGACAATTTATGTTGGCTTGCCTCTCCCACACTCCGTGGGGAGAAATGGATACTTTATTATACTTTACTTTTGCCTCTGGGAGCGGGGTTGTCTTCCTTGCTATGTTATTATACTTAACTGTAATCTGTTGGAGTTGTAATTTTATAGTTATGTGTGTTTGTACGTGGCATTGATGCTATTAGATATACTCAGGTATGGGTGGGGTGGGGTGGGGGTGCGGCGCTCACTGTTAACTCTAGCTCGGTATTATATCTAAATCCTATTAAGGAGCGCCCGGGTCGAGGGTGGGACACTGTTTGGGAGAGGATATGGTGGAACGTTGGAAAGGTAGTAAGGCCCCCTGAGAACAAGGGGGAAGATCTCCATTCAAACATGTTTAATTTTTTTTTGTTTGTTCTTATTGTTTGGAAATAGCTTCCTTTTAATCATACTGTTATGAGTGTATTAGAGAACATTTTCTCTTATTTGAAGGATGTAAGCGACTCAACTATACACTCTGGATGATTGTGGATTAGTTGAATTTTGATGATTATATATTTAAGATCTATTTTTATATTAATGTTTGTGCTTGAAAATTCTGCTTATTTTTGTAAATTTGTCAAAATGTTAAATTCCCAATAAAAATATCTATATAAAAAAAAAGTTGTACAAGATATTGGTTCGGCCTCATTTAGAATGCTGTGTATAGTTCTGGTCGCCACATTACCAAAAGGATGTGGACACTTTGGAGAGGGTGCAGAGAAGGTTTGCGAGGATGTTGCCTGGTATGGAAGGTGCTAGTTATGAAGAGAGGTTGAGTAGGTTAGGTTTGTTTCATTAGAAAAGAAAGAGATTGAGCGGGGACCTGACTGAGGTTTACAAAATCGTGACAGGTATAGACAGGGTGGATAGAGACGAGCTTTTTCCCTAGGGTGAAGGATTCAATAATGAGACGTCACGCTTTCAAGGTGAGAGGTGGAAAGTTTCAGGGGGATACACATGGCAAGTTCTTCACACATAGGATGGTGGGTGTCTGGAATGCGTTGCCAGCAGAGGTGATAGAGGCAGGCATGGTCAATTCATTTAAGATGCATCTGGACAGATGCATGAGTAGGTGGGGAGCAGAGGGATACAGATGCTTAGGAATTGGGTGACAGGTTTAGACAGTAGATTTGGATCGGCTTAGGCTTGGAGGGCCGAAGGGCCTGTTCCTGGGCTGTAAACTTTCTTTGTTCTTTGCATGAATGAATTATTAGTGTGCCATTCACACTTGTCAAGATGTCCCAAGTTTCACAAGGTGCTGCAAAAAAATGTGTGGAGAAAGAAATGCTTTTTTTAAAATTTTAGAAACTTAATAGATAATTTAGTCTTAGGCAACATTTCTAGTTCTGAACTAAGCATTTTGGTTGTTAAATTATTTTTTACTAACAGATGAGTACTTTTCAATGTCACCCAATGTTTCCAAAATGCTTTGGGATCTCCAATTATGTAAGTCTTCCATCCTATTCAATCAAACTGCATGATGGAGAGTAATGTCTTGGCTGAGAAATGGAAAACTTTTGTCACTCGGTACTTGATATGCTTGGTTTCACATGTCTTTTTCAGGCTCCAGGAGGGCATGAATTGATTTGTGATTATTGGGAGCTCATTGGTTTAGCTCCAGCAGGGGGTGCAGACAACTTGCTGAATGAAGAATCTGATGTAGACGTGCAGCTCAACAATCGTCACATGATGCTCAGAGGAGAGAACTTGTCCAAAATCTTCAAAGTGCGCTCTGCTCTGGTGCAGTGCTTTCGGGACCACTACTTTGACAATGGCTACTTTGAAGTATGTTTTTTTTCCCCATGTGTCTTACATGCTTTATTTGTAATTGTTGGCAAGTGTCTAAAATTACATTTAATCATTTGAATTAGGGTGCCGAAAGATGATTTCACTGTTTTGAGGGTCAACGTTTGCATGCTATATAACTGTGAACAATTCCAGAGTGTAATGTGTGTGATTTATTCTTTAGTACCAGATAGTTGTGAGGTTTATGTTTTTGTTAATTTCATTAATAGAATTATAACAAAGTTTATGATACGGTCATAATTTATTTACTTTTGATAATACAAAAAAAAGCGAGAGACGTGAGTGTTAATTTGCAAAACTATTAGTTTGAAACATAACTCGGCTGAAGTACTACTTCATTTTGCTTTTCCTTCTTTCCACTGCCTCTTGAGGTAGGGGGAGGCTGTTCCCTTCTCAGTCTTTTTAATTGATATGTGTCATCCACCTCATATCTATTAAGCTTTTCTATTGATGGTTACTCAGTTTGTCAATCCATTCTGAAGAGTACTGTGTATGAAAGCTTCGTGTACCATCATCTGGATTGTTATGTACCTCCACCAGCCATGTTTTGTTCAAATGAGAATGTTACAGCAAATGCTGTCTCTGGATTTGGCTGTCATTGCAAACCTTGCAGAATTGAATGCGTACTGGATTGTTCCAGCACATGTTTCACATGGTTACATTATTAGAGTTGGCCACATATGATCAGTATAAGCAGGTACAGTGAATTAATATGTGAGAGGGATGGTTATTTTTTTCCTTTGCAAACGTGATGATAATTTTGTGAATTTCACATCTCTCTCTCACAGGTCACCCCACCCACTCTGGTCCAAACACAGGTTGAGGGAGGTTCTACACTATTTAAGCTGAATTATTTTGGTGAAGAAGCATTCCTGACCCAGTCCTCTCAATTATATCTGGAGACTTGTATCCCATCCCTTGGAGATGTTTTCTGTGTTGCTCAGTCTTACCGTGCTGAGCAGTCTCGGACACGCAGACATCTTGCAGAGTCAGTACTGTTTTTTTCATACATTAGCTACGAACTGGTATTATCACTTAACATTCAAATGATGCAAGTACAACTTATGTCAAGGTGATGCCAGAAGCTGACTCTATACGTTTAGTGTAAAGACTCTGGCGTTAGTCAAATACAGAGTCTGACTAATCTCCAACATTAATGTAGCACCTTCACGCTATATAATGTCTTTGATAAAATAGACTGAAAAAAATGCATGTTGGATTTTTATTAGTGTTAATATTGGATACTAGTCATATTATTCCCATGGTTTTTACCATTCTTTGTGAATGCTGAATTGCAATTAACATTGCAAAAGCAATTTAGATTCCTTGGTGCTGTGCTGGGCTGAATTGAACCTCAAAATCAAGGGCACTTACTCTGAATCACTGTGATATTTGGCACAAGGCTCTGGTGAGATATCACAAAACGCTACTCACTTTTAAATTTACCTGACGTGAAGGAACATTAGTAGAACTGAATTAATGATGATTAATGAGTAGGGTCTCCAATAGCTGTATCATATTTGACATAGAAGATGATGTTTGTGGTTTTGAAGATCAATTGCCTCTGCCTGGGACATTTATTACAGATCATCCTAAGGGCAAGGATATTGAAGAAGGTGTTTGGTACACTTGCCTTTATTGGTTAGTGCATTGAGTATAGGAGTTGGGAGGCTATGTTACAGCTGTACAGGACATTGGTGAGGCCACCTTTGGAATACTATGTTCAATTCTTGTCTCCCTGCTTTAGGAAAGATGTTGTGAAACTTGAAAGACTTCAGAAAAGATTTACAAGGATGTTGCCAGGTTTGGAGAGTTGCCAGGGGATGAGGGTGAATTTTATAGAGGTTTATAAAATCATGAGGGACATGGATAGGGCAAATTGCCAAATCTTTTTCCCAGGTTGAGGCAGGGGGTGGTCCAAAACTAGAGGGCATAGGTTTAAGGTGAGAGGGGAAAGATTTAAAAGCACCCAAGGGCAACTATTTCATTCGGAGGGTGGTGCGTGTGTGGAATGAGCTGCCAGAGGAAGTGGTGGATGCTGGTACAATTACAACATTTAAAAGGCTCAGGATAGGTACATGAATAGGAAGGGTTTAGAGGCCAAGTGCTGGCAAATAGGACGTGATTAATTTAGGATATCTGGTCGGCACGGACGAGTTGAACCGAAGGGTGTGTTTCTGTATACAACTCTGATTCTGAAACCAAGTCCTCTGAGCTGTGGTATCTCAAGTGACAGCTTCCTTTTCCAAATCTACTCATAATCTCCATAACATTAGCCAGTTGACTGAAATGAATTGATAATTGAAGGAAACCTGCATGCTATTTGTACATGTACTCCTGGCTAAACATGTCAACTGTTGGAAGAATTGTAAACCTCTGAAAATTAAATCACAAAGAGTGTAAATATTTCTGTTGAATTTTCAAGGTACTCTCATGTTGAGGCAGAGTGTCCATTTATTACTTTTGATGAGCTTCTCAACCGTTTGGAATTCCTTGTCTGTGATGTAGTTGAACGCATTTTGAAGTCTCCTTATCAGGACCTTGTGCGTGAACTAAACCCGGTAAGTAAACTTGTAAACCCGTAAGTAAACTTGTAAGCAAGCATTTTGTCCTGCAAGTACTCTGTTCAACTGTATTTCAAAGAATTTTATAATGACATGAATTAAAATAAGCTTTCAAGAAAAGTGCATTTTTTCAAAATTATCTGACTTACATGAAAGTTTCTGTTCTTTTGATCCCTTTCCTTCTGTTCAATTTTTCAAATTAGAATTTCCAGCCTCCTCAACGCCCTTTCAAAAGAATGAATTACACAGATGCTATCACGTGGCTAAAAAAACACGATATCAAGAAAGATGATGGAACTTTCTATGAATTTGGAGAAGTAAGTGTTTTTTTTTCTGGAGTTCGACAATTTTGTCATTACATAGCACTTGTCCGTTCTCAATGTGCAAGTGTTGAGACAGTAAGTCTTTAAAGCACATGTATCATATATGTAAACGCCTATGTGTTGTGGCATCCTTATGAAGGACTGTTGCTGAATTTGTGGGCCTTTGTGGGTATCTTCTGCTTGAAATTTCATTTTTCTTCATCCAACCTTGCTCATGGACAAATTAATGTAGAAATATTTATATTTAAATCTTATTTGCCAAATTGCTGGCAAATATAATCAAGGGTAAAGAAAAGTCAGAGTCCAGTGCTGTTTTCATCTTATGCTGAATTGGATACATTGATCCACATTGCCACAACGAACAATTCTCCTGTTAACTGATTACTTGGATTCACAAATTATTAGATTATGATCACCCAAAATGGAAAAAAATAGGAATACAGGATGCAGAATGTTAGCTTTTTGAGGCCTTTACTCCCCTGATATAATGTTCTCTTAAAATTATTCTATACTAAGAAGTGCAAACCTGTTTATATAAACATACATATATTTTTCTGGTATGTTATTGGATGGTGAAAGAGAGAAACCTTTGACTGATATTTTTTCTTTCTCTGACAGTTCAAAACCTACCGTAACAAATTGCAAAAGCTAGATCAATAAAATTTAGTTATTTGTGAGCTAACACCAGGAATTTGCCATGCAAGCAACTGGATTGTTGTTAAAAACACAATTGGTTAGCTTGTGTCCTTCAGAGATGGGAACCTATCACTTGAGTTCAGCCTATATTACATATCTTCAACTTAAGATGACATGACTGATTCTGGTAAAGGGTAATGAATATTTCCCTGTGTGGTCCACATTTCAGGATTTTTTTTGTTAAAAAGAAGTACATGATCTTTAGACAGATGAAGCAACTTTTTTTTATTTTTAAAACTTGTACTTCAGTTGAGTAGTTCATGGCAATTTTACTATTCTAGTTGAGCCTAAGTTGCTTTTGCTCTTCCAAGTGCAGCTAAGTTACAGTTCTGACTTTTTTAACCTAGATTTCTAGTCCAATAGAAAAACATTTGAATGATCTGTATGCCCATGCAAATATTCAAGTTGCTTTCGTAGAAGCCTATTACCAGTGCGGCATGGTGGCTCAGTGGTTGGCTCTATTGCCTCACAGTGCCAGGGACCTGGGTTAGATTCCAACCTTGGTTGACTGTGTGGGGTTTGCATGTTATCTCTATGTCTGTGTGGGTTTCCTCACACAATCCAAATTGCTCATAGTGTCCAGGGATGTGGAGGCTTGGTGGATTAGCCATGAGAAATGCAGAGCTACAAGGATTGGATAGAAGTTGAGTCTGGGTGAGATGCTCTTCAGAGAGTTAGTGTGAACTTGATGGGCCGAATGGCCTGCTTCCACACTGTAGGGGTTCAATGATTCTATTAATACTTCTGATGGACTGAACTTTTTGCTTTCTGTCACAGGATATCCCAGAGGCTCCAGAGAGACTAATGACTGATGCAATCAATGAACCTATACTACTGTGTCGTTTTCCCACTGAGATCAAATCCTTCTACATGCAGCGTTGCCCAGAGGATCGTCGGCTCACTGAATCTGTGAGAGCATTTTCGATTTTATTGATGTCAAGTAAACATAGATCTGCATTTGAAGCTCATCCCACAATGACTTTGGTTAACTGACGATCAAAATATACTTGAGATGTTACGCTTCCGTAACATTTTTCGTCAATCAAGAATGATAAAGTATTTTTAAGATGTCAGCATTTAAAATAGGACAAAATCCTTCTCAAAAATGTATGGAAACTCCAAAGGGAAGTCCAAGAAGTAGAAATTGAGAGAGGTGACCAACAACTTAGTTAAAGAGCTAGGCTTTATGGAAAATAGAGAACTGAAAGGGTTTGTAAGAATTCTGAGCTTTTGGAACTACTGTCATTAATGATGAAACAAGAGTGTTTTGTGTGGGAAGTGAGACTAAGAGGATGAAAAGCTTTAGCTTTGAAGGGAGAAGGGGTTTTCAGTAATACATGAAGCAAGGCCATGGAGACATTTGCAAGCAAGGGTAAAAATTTTAAGATTAAGTCATCAGCAGACTAGGATCGAATTGAATAGCAAAGGTGGCGATGAGGAGAAAATGTGAGTTGAGTCTGGGTAGTAAAACTTGAATGAGTCACCTTGGATGATAAGGTCTTGGTAGGAAAGGACAGGAAACAAAAGTACTAATGAAGGTTTTAGTAGCTAGATAGAGATGTACCGTTTGGAAACAGACCCTTTGATCCAACTTGTCCATGCCAACCAGATCCTAACCTAATCCCATTTGTCAGCACTTGGCGCATAAACCCTTCCTATTTGTAAACCCATTCAGATGCCTTTTAAATGTTGGAATTGTACCAACCTCCATCACTTCCTCTGGCAGCTCATTCCATGCATGCACCATCCTCTGTGTGAAAAGATTTGCCCCTTAGGTCCCTTTTAAATTTTTCCCCTCTCACCCTAAACCTGTGCCCTCTAGTTCTGGACTCCCCAACCCTGGAAAAGACATTGTCTATTTACCCTATACATGTCCCTTTTGATTTTATAAACAAAATGTGGGCTTGTTGAGATGGGTTTTCTGGAGTTTAAGTGATATTTCATCCAGCAGGAAATCATTTAAAATCCCCAACCTGAGGAAAGTTAGCAGATGTACACAAATAGCAGTAGATTACTCAGGCTACATTACAGAAATTATGCATAGAACATGATTGATTCACTACAATGATGACATTTTTATAAAGCATTTAATTTAGCTTCTTTGGAATTTTTTTTATTTGCTCTTTTTCATTTCGTTCACGGGGAAATATTTGTTCAAGGAATGTCAATTTCCTTTTGATTGTTCAACTGAGTGACAACTCTTTGTATTTGAAATTAGTCAGTGTGAACATGATTCTATCCTCATCCACTTGCTGTGCATATGCACTGTCGAGCAATTGTTGCTGTACACTATTTACCATTGTATACAGATAGAATCTGAAAATTTAACTTTTTTAAAATGTTATTTTCCTAGTCAATTTTTATGTTCGTTTTGTTCTCCTAGTTGAATTTGCTTTATCTGGGATGTAACAGTTTGAGCATGTGGTTTTTCTTCTTTGTATGATTTAGTAACACTGCAGTGCATTCCCCGCCCCCCCCTGACAAAAAGTGAAGAAATGTATTTGTGTCTGCTGTAATAATGCCAAGATGTCAAGGCATTTTAAGCTCACCAAAGAGCTCTAACTACTCAGAGCATGAAATTACTGTCAGTAACTTTGGAAGTAGATTGTTGTAAGTTCAAGGATCTGGTTTGTCAGATCATGACATGCTACAAAGATACTGGATTTGGTTCACTGTCTATTTTTCTGGTTGGTCTCCATCAGACTCATAGCTAGGTGATTACCATTTGTCTTTTAACTCTGGGTGAGAAGGCATAAGACATTGATCACTACTGAGTAACTCCAAACAGAGAGCAATGTAGATGTGGAATGGTGATTAATTGACACATTGAGTTTCTCCTGCCCACAAGAGTGTACATTAGTGGTTCATGGATGAAAATTGGTTACTTCACTGAAGTTTAACCAGCCTGGGCAAAACTCGTACCCAGGCTTTGTTGGAACATATACAATATTAAGCTTGATGGTAGTTTCCTATAGTTTGTACGCACATGCATGGAGCTGGAGCCAGTTATTCAGCCCTCTGAACCTGCTCTGCTGTTTTTTAAAAAGTCATGTTATAGCCTCAAATTCACATTCCTGCTTATCCCTGATAACTTTTCACGCAGCCCCTCCCAATTCTTACCATGAATCTAGCTACTCCTGTCGTAAAAATGTTAAAGATTCCCTTCCTGAAAAGGCACTGATGCTGTGAGGAAAAAATTGGTCTCATCTCTTCCATTTTAAATGGGTGACCCTGTATTTTTAATAAGTGTCCCCTAGATCTCGATTCTCCCTTAAGAGGAAACATCCTCTTGACCAGTGATTGTAGTAGTAAATTGTTTTACCTGTAGTTGTTAAAGGCTAATCAGTTCAAGTCCAAGTTTGTTGTAGGAATTCAGTGGACTAGGTCTAGGCCGGAACAGGGCATAGTGTGACCTAACTAATGTCTTATGTACCTCTATGATAACCTGTTTGTTCTTGTATTCAGTACCTCAGCTAAAAGGCAAGTATCCGATGTAGTTTTGTAACCACCTTATCCTCATATCCTGTTGCTTTCTATGGACATACACACCAAGGTTTCTGTGATTCTCTGTACTGCCTCAGGTGTGACCATTCATCATATATTCTCTTGCCTTGTTAATCTTCACAGAATGTAACACCTTGCAGTTTTCAGGATTAAATTCCATTTGCCATTGTTCTATGCATTTAACCAGTCTATCCCCAAGGTTTTCTTCCTTGCTATTTACCACTGCATCAATTTTTGTGTCACCTGAGAATCAAATCGCCTATATTCATGTCCAGATTATTAATATATAATACAAAAAGGAAGGAACCCAGTACCAAATCCTACAGTATGCCATTAGACGCAGGATGCTGAGCATGGTCTAATTCACAAAAACAGTCTTTGACCACAACCACTAGATGTAGATTGCATCCAGGATACTACTATCATTCACAAATCTTTCTCTACAAAAATCTTCAACCTGTGAGACATGGAAAACACATAGTGCCTATCCTTGGTTAGCCCTTGCCTGTTCAAATGGAGATTAATTCTATCCCTCAGAACATTACCAATAGTTTCCAATCACTAATGTTACGCTCACTGGCCTACAGTTCCCTGGTTTATCCTTCTTGAATATTAACAGTTCTCTGGCACACCTCCTGTGTCCAGAGAGGATTTTAAAAAATAATGGTAGTACCCCTGCAATCTGCTCCTTTACCTCCCCCAGCAGCCTGACATACATCTTCTCTGTGGTTGTGGATTTTAGTCGAGAATGTGGTGCTGGAAAAGCACAGCAAGTCAGGCAGAATCCGAAGAGCAGGAGAATCAATATTTCAGGCATAAGCCCTTCATCAGGATTCTCCTGCTTTTCGGATACTGCCTGACCTGCTGTGCTTTTCCAGCACCACACTCTCGACCCTGATCTCCAGCATCTGTAGTCCTCGCTTCCTCCCTGTGGATTTTATCCAATTTTAAGCCCACTAAAACTGCAAATATCTCTTCCTTCTCAATAGTAAGTTAAGTTTATTACACCCTCTGTTTCTTTGCCGACATCATCCTTCTCTATTGTAAGTACAAATGCCATCATCTAAAACCTCACCTACATCTTTTGGTTCCACTGTCAGTTTGCAACTTAGGAATTTTCTTTTACCTGCTGCAGTTTTTTCTTGCTCCTTCTTCACTTTCCTTTTTTTTTAAAACAGTAATCCCCTGCATTTTTTATTTGCCGCTAGAGCTCTGGTATGAAAAGCCTTCAGTATCAACCGCAAACTTCCCTTTTCTTCCTTATCCAGTACAGTACATTTACATCCAGAGTTTTATGGAGTATTTTTGGTTCGGCTCTTCACTTTTACAGAATATATTGATCCTGCATTTTCATGATTTCCCTTTTGAAAGACTCCCACTGCTTTGATGTAGACTTTCCGACAAGTAGGGCCAGATCCTAACTTCTTTTTAAATTGGCTTTCCCCCAGTTCAAAACCTTTATTTCCAGTTGATCTTCATCTTTTGCCACGACTATCTTAAATATAGCATGGAAATAGACCCTTTGGTCCAACTAGTCTGTATGGTCATGTTTCCCAAACTAAACTAGTCCCATTTGCTTGTGTTTGTCCAAATTGTAGCCATAGAGATGTACAGCACAGAAATAGACCCTTGGGTCCAACTCATCCATGCTGACCAGATATCCCAACCTAATCTAGTCCCATTTGTCAGCACTTGGCCCATTATCCCTCTAAACCCTTCCTATTCATATACCCATTTAGATGCCTCCACCACTTCCTTTGACAACTCATTCTATGCACCACACTCTGCATGAAAAAGTTGCCCCTTAGGTCCCTTTTATATCTTTCCCCTCTCACCCTAAACCTATGCCCTCTAGTTCTGGACTCCCCAACCACAGGGAAAATATTTTATCTATTTATCCTATCCATGCCCCTCATAATTTTATAAACCTCTGTGAGGTTCCCCCCCCAGCCTCCAATTCTCCAGGGAAAACAGCCCCAGCCAATTCAGCCCTCCCTATAGCTCAAATCTTCCAATCCTGGCAACATCTTTGTAAATCTTTTCTGAACTCTTTCAAGTTTCACAACATCGTTCTGAAAGGAAGGAGACCAGAATTGCATGCAATATTCCAACAGTGGCCTAACCAATGTCCTTACAAATGCAACATGATCTTCCAACTCCTGCACTCAATGCTCTGACCAATAAGGGAAAGCATACCAAACACCTTCTTCACTATCCTATCTACTGCGACTCCACTTTCAAGGAGCTATGATCTTGCACTCCAAGGTCTGTTTGTTCAGCAACACACCCTAGGACCTTACCATTAAGTGTATAAGTCCTGCTAAGATTTGCTTTCCCAAATGCAGCACCTCACATTTATCTAAATTAAACTCCATCTGCCACTCCTCAGCCCATTGGCCCATCTGGTCAAGATCCTGTTGTACTCTAAGGTAACCTTCTTTGCTGTCCACTACACCTCCAATTTTGGTGTCATCTGCAAACTTACTATCTATATCTCCTATGTTCACATCCAAATCATTTTATATAAATAACCAAATGCAGTGGACCCAGCCACTATATCTCTCAACCTTTCCTGTTCATGTACCTGTTCAAATGTCTTTTAAATGTACCTGCATCTACCACTTCCTCTGGCACTTCATTCCACATATGAACCACCCTCTGTAAAAACGTTGCCCCTTTGAAATCTTTCTCCTCTCACCTGATGCCTTCTAGTTTTGAACTCCTGTACCCTAGGGGAAAAACCTTAGCTATTCACCTTACCTATGCCCCTCATGATTTTATAAGCCTATATAAGGTCGCCCCTCAACTTCCTATCCTCCAGTGAAAAATGTCCTAGCCTATCCAGCCTCCTCTTATGATTGAAATCCTCCACTCCTGGTAGCATCCTTGTAAACCTTTTCTGTGCCCTTTCCAATTTAATAATATAGAAATTTCATAGAAATGCTCTCCCACTCTCAACTTTCACCACTTGCTCACCTTTGTTTCCTAAAATTAGGTCCAACACTGTCCTGTCTCATTGAACTTTATATATGTGGCTTTACATTTTTAAGAATTCCTCCCCCTCAAAACTTTTCATACCTTGTGTATTCCACTTAAAGTTCAGGATATTGAAACTCCCTACTATTATTATTCTGTCATTTTTACACTTTTCTGAAATTTGCCTACATAGCTACCCTTCAAGCTTTCCATGATTGTTTAGCAGTGTCTAATACATTCCCAACAATGTGATTGCTCCCTTTTTGTTTTTAAATTTTACTAGGTGACATCAATTGAGGAACCTTCAAATATATTAATTCTTTTTTTGCAGTAACTGACTCCTTGATCAATATTGTGATACCACCTCCTCTTTTACGATTTTCCCTGTTTTGCCTGAAGATTTTATACCCTAGAACATTGAGCTGCCAGTCCTACTCCTCCCCAGGCATGTCACTCTGATAACAATGATACAATAACTCATGCTAATCAATACCCTCAACTCATCTCCCTTTTAAGGAGAGTGATGAGGGCAAGAAACTGCCAGCAATGCCCATGTTGTGTAGACAATTAAAATAATGTAATTTTCCAAATTTTCAACACTCTGCTCAAGTAAAATGTTTTTCCTTTAATTTTGAGGTTGATGTCCTAATGCCAAATGTTGGTGAGATTGTGGGAGGGTCAATGCGTATCTGGGACAGTGAGGAGCTGTTGGAAGGTTATGAGCGTGAAGGCATTGATCCTACTCCTTACTACTGGTACACTGACCAGGTAAGTTGGAATTGTTTATTTTCCAGGTCATTTATCAAAAGTGGTTCACAGCCTTTTCACTTCATAGGGAGACTTCAGGAAGTGTCCTTCACTTGTTTTGGTTCTGTGTATAATCCCTCTGACGGTATCTGCATGTATTAGTTTTCTACATTTACGTACAAACAAAAGTTGTGTAATCTTACCATGTTAATTGCTGTTGAGCTGGAGTACTGTTTGGCCTGTGTAGGTTAGTATTACACTATAAGTGTATTTACCAATCTTAGTCATCAATGGAAAGACAAAAATGCATTTTCACATACTCATCTCCCAACACTGCTATCCACCACCTCGCCCCTCCCTTTATACCAACAGTTTCTATGTGTGCTCTTAACGGTGAGTTTAAAATATGAGTCAATATAACCATGTAATAGTTTGCTATAATTTCTTGTAGTAATATTCTAGTTCACAATTCATGCATGTACATTTAGATTTTTTTTATTTCTTGATAATGCCAACATTTTAGGAGCATTTAGTTTTCGTCTCGAAGGTTTAATTTGTTCTCCCTAATTTCACATTGTTTTTTCCCACGTTATTTTTCTTTTCCAATTTCCTCTCTTTGAGAATTTCTCCCAAGGGCACTGTTGTATGAATGTCAACTATATTTTTAGTACCTTATAAAAGTGGTAATTCTTTAAGGGTACTTAAACTGGGTAATAGAAGTCTTACCCCAGTTGGAGACCTAGGGAGAACACCATGTCACTTGCTTTCGGAAGGCCTGTTGCATGAAGTGTTTCTCAAAGGCCAGCAGCTATGAATTGCCATCAGTGCTGATTTGGAATCCACAAGCTATCATTATAAAGTGTGCTTTTCTAGCAGAAGTGGCTTGAGTTCCCACCTGGTAATCTCCCTCCCATTGGAATGCCCCCTCCTCTCTCAACTTGCCTCCAGAGGGCACTAAATCCCATCCATCAGATATGAAGAACACACAATTTCAGTTTGGTTCACTTAACATTCTTACCTTTTCATTCGGATAGTTACAACTTGAAGCACCACTTGAAAAAGTGAGCTGAGAGTTCAGTTCAGAACTTCAGTACACCACTGAAGGTGTGGTGCCCAGTTTGACTGCCTATTTGATGTTCCTGTAGACTAAATAACTAGTGCTTTTTAGCAATGCGTTCATTCAGTTCTCTGAGCAATACTAAACAACCAAAATTTAATTATTTCTCATTGCTGTTTCTTGTTAAATTGGAAAATCTGGCAGCTAATCACTTCAGCACAATTCATTTCTGTGAATGACTTTAAGATGAAATAAGATGCTGTACAGGTGTTAGTTTTTTCTATGTGTACATTGACCTTCTTTGGCTGTTGGCACTACACCTAGTCAATGTCCTGTCATAATCAGCATTCAGTCACTGGACAGTAAATAAATTCTTGGACCACTGAACATCTACAACTACATCTAAGCACTGAAGCTAAAGGTGAAAAGAAACGTAACTCCTGTGGTGCTTTGAAATTAAACTCAGCACCATTTTTTTTTATATAACCTTCCTAATATTTTTGAATTAAAAGGAAAATGTACTTGTATGTTGCAAATTATTATTGTAGCCATCAAATTCCCTCAAGCTTTCAGGATACCCAATTAATTTTGATGTTACTTACAATAAATGAGATGTGACAGTTGTGAAAGCATTTGGGAGAACTCCCTGCTGCTCTAAAAATATAATGGGATCTTTGATGGCGCCTTGAATAAGTTGATTAGGTCTTGTTTTCATACCATAGAATTTTCACAGCATGGAAGGAGGCAGATCACTCCAACGTGTGCATGCCTATTCAACTGACTTCAAATTTTTCATTTCCACTTGTGTTCTTTATTTGTATTCTTATTTCTCCTAGCGTAAATATGGCAGTTGTCCTCATGGTGGTTACGGCCTGGGTCTGGAACGATTTTTAACATGGCTTCTCAACAGACACCATATTCGTGACGTATGTTTGTATCCACGCTTTGTTCAACGGTGCAAACCGTAACACCTCCTTGGTGCAACACTGGAATAAAATAAATTTAATGTACTTTATCTCTTGCATAAAAAGAAGGAAAATTGTCAAGTGATCAGCCGATCCATCAGCATCTGAAAGCACTGGCTGTGATTTCAGGTACAGACTCTTGGCTAAATCCTTGGTCTTGGTTATCTGTATTTAAAGAATTGCTTAACTGCTGGAAATTGACATCACTTTGTCATCAGTAGGTTATCTTGTCTTCGCGTACAATGTTGATATCAAGAATGCTTGTTCAAAATTTACAATAATAAATCATTCTAACAATTTGTGAGAGTTTTATTTTTGAATTCCTTTGCTACTGCAAAATATACATTATTAACTATTCATTAAGTATTCATCCCATATCCTTAGCTATTCTGATTGTAGCAGAAAAGGAATGATTTCCTGCAATGTTGCTTGCTTCTTCAGTCACCTAAACAGGACTTGTTTACAGAATTATGAAAATCATGCATGTTTCATTACATTATGTACTTCAAGGTTCATTCTGATTCTGTCGGAGAGAACCCGGGTAGGCTACGAAAATAACCTTATCAGTAAGTAATGGCACTGCTCGTTTCTAGTATAAAGCAAAGCCATATAAACCAGAAGGTTTTGAGTTCACGTCTTGGTCATTTCAGGATTAACTAATCTCATGTAAACGTACAAAAATAGGAGCAGGCCATTCAGCTCTTCAAGGCAGAAGTGGATACTGCAGATGCTGGAGATTGGAGTCAGGACTAGAATGGTGCTGGAAAAGCACAGCAGGTCAGGCACCATTCGAGGAGCAGGAAAATCGGCGTTTTGAGCAAAAGCCCATCATCAGGAATGCAGCTCTTCAAGCGTGCTGCACCATTCTATATGGTCATGGTTGATCATCTAACTCGGTATCCTGTTCCCATTTTCTTCTCATACTCTTTGATCCCTTTAGTCCGCAGAATTATATCTAACTCCTTCTTAGAAACATTCAATGATTTGTCTTTTAACTACTTTCTGTTGCAGAAAGTTCTGTAGGTTTACCACTCTCTGGATAAAGAAATTTCTCCTTATCTCAGGGCAAGATGGCTTATCCCATATCCTTAAACTGAGATTGCTGGTTCTGGACACTCTGGTCATTGGGAACATCTTTCCTGCATTTACCCTGTCTAGTAGTGTTAGAATTTGACACATCAGTACTGCCATTCCAAAAATCATTCTAACAATTCCTGAGAGTTTTCTTTTTGAATTTCTTTGTTACTGCAAAATATACATTAATAACTAATCATGGTCGATTGTAGCAGAAAAGGAATGATTTCCTGCAATGCTGTTTGCTTCGGTAAATCTTTGTTACACTCCCTCTATACCCTCCCTCACATAAGGAGACCAGAACTGCACACAGTACTCCAGGTGCCATCTCACCAAGGCCCTGTACAATTGTAGCATGACATCCAAGCTCTTGTATCAGAATTCATGATGAAGATCACTGACAATCCACTCAGTATATGTGTCACCACTTTCAATCACAAATTCTTAAAGAATAGAAGAGCTGAATATTATTTAGAAAGCTGCAGCACAAAGGCTTTTGCGAGTCCAAGTACTTTTGTTTAAAAGTTTAAGTTCAGTGAATGGTAGAAAAAGCAAGCAGAATTTCGACTTGTGTTTCAAATGGACTGGAATTTAAAAACAGGAAGGTCTTGCTAAAACTATGCAAGGCCCTAGTTAGACCAAGCTGGAATGATGTGAACAGTTTTGGTCCTCTTATTAAGGGAAAGATTTTTTGGCACTGGAGTCAGTCTGAGAAGCTTTACTTTTTGATCCTAGGCATGGAGGGATTTTCTTATGATGTGAGGTTAGTCACCTGAAACATTTAAATCCCATAACGTTAGGCTATCAGTCTTGTTCCTCTTTCAACCAAATCTCTGTAAGAACTGCAACGTCATTGTTATAATTATAGTGATGATTATAGTGAAGACAATAACAAATCTGGCTCTGACTGGAATGTCCAGTTTAAGTCTGGAGTTTGGGCGAATGATTGGATACTTTAATTTCCATCAGCTTCTCTGTTATAATTTTAAATCCGTGCCCCAGAATATTAATGTCCAAGTTACCCATCCAGTGACCTTACCACTACACCACCATCACCCAGTTTTTATTGGCTCTCCACTTAACACTTCTTTAAAATTAAACATTAATACCATGCTAGTAAATCTCTACAGTTTCTCTCAGGCCTTAATATCTTTTCTAAGATGAAGTCGCCTTGTATTGGGCACAGTGCACTAGAAGACGTGTATGCAGTGTGAGATAGAAATGTACCATAACTACTTGCTTTTACCCTCTACGCCTTGATTTATAAAGCCAAGAATCCCAAATGTTGTTTTTCGAGTTTTTCAACTTGTTCTACAGCATTCAACTTGTTTGAGCATGTTATGTCACATCTCTGGCCATCATGAGTTGGGACTTAAACTGGACATTCCAGTCAGAGGCAGATTTGTTATTGTCTTCACTATAATCATCATAAGACCATAAGACATAGGGTGGAACTAAGGCCATTCAGCCCATCTAGTCCTCTCCGCCATTCAATCATGGCTGATGGGCGTTTCAACTCCACTTACCCACAATTATAATCACTATAATTATAACAATGATGTTGCAGTTCTTACAGAGACTTGGTTGAAAGAGGGACAAGACTGATAGCCTAACGTTATGGGATTTAAATGTTTCAGGAGAGATGGAGAGGATATAAAAGAGGTGGGGAAGTTGTGTTACTGACAATGGACAATATCACAGCTGTACTCAGAGGATGCCTTGGAGGGCTGATCTAGTTAGGCAATTTGGATAGATCTTAGGAATAGGAAGGCTGCAGTCATTTTGGATTGTATTCCAGACCTCCCCACAGCCAGCAAAAGAGAGAAGAACAGATATATGGGCAGGTTATAGCAAGATGTAAAAACAACAGTGTTGTTGTCATGGGTGATTTTTAACTTTTCCCATGTTAACTAGGTTAAGAATCACGCAACACCAGATTATAGTCCAACAGGTTTCATTGGAAGCAGTAGCTTTCGAAGCGTTGCTCCTTCAGCAGGTGGACAATATTTAAAAAAGGTCAGTTGATTAGAGTTCACAACCAGCATGTTCCTGTGAAAATGAAAGAAAGATGGCAAGATTCAGAAACCTCTGATGACAAGAAATTACAAGCTTAGTCAAAACATCAAAGGAGGAAAACATAAGTTTCAGGAAACTGAAGACAGACCCTTGAAGAATAAGGATATAGATAAAATGAATGGCAGGTGTCTTTTCCCTTAATTTCAAGACTAGAGAATATATAATATTAAGGTCAGATGCGGTATATTTAAAAGAAGAGGGTACATTGTTTTACATAATGGTTAAGTGTGTGGAATGAACTTCCAGGAAAAGTGGTAGATATGTATACAGTTAAAGTGCTTAAAGCACATTTAGATAAATACATGAATAATAAATATTTTGAAGGATATAGGTAAAGCACGGGCAGGTGGGACTAGTTTTGGATTATGGTCAGCATTGGTTTTACTGAAGGATCTGTGTTGGTGCTGGATGGCTCTATGATGATGACTCTAATATAAATAAAACAAGAAAGAACTCAAACAAATAATTAGGAGGGCTCAAAGTTTGGGAGAAGATTTGTAGCTCGGGTGCTCGTTGTTGTGGTTCTGTTCGCCAAGCTGGGAATTTATGTTGCAGACGTTTCGTCCCCTGTCTATGTGACATCCCCAGTGCTTGGAGCCCCCTGTGAAGCGCTTCTGTGATCTTTCTTCCGGCATTTATAGTGGTTTGAATCTGCCGCTTCCTGTTGTCAGTTCCAGCTGTCCGCTGCAGTGGTCGGTATATTGGGTCCAGGTCGATATGCTTATTGATTGAATCTGTGGATGAGTGCCATGCCTCTAGGAATTACCTGGCTGTTCTCTGTTTGGCTTGTCCTATAATAGTCGTGTTGTCCCAGTCGAATTCATGTTGCTTGTCATCTGCGTGTGTGGCTACTAAGGATAGCTGGTCACGTCGTTTCGTGGCTAGTTGGTGTTCATGGATGCGGATCGTTAGCTGTCTTCCTGTTTGTCCTGTGTAGTGTTTTGTGCAGTCCTTGCATGGGAACACCAACTAGCCACAAAACGACGTGACCAGCTATCCTTAGTAGCCACACACGCAGATGACAAGCAACATGAATTCGACTGGGACAACACGACTATGATAGGACAAGCCAAACAGAGAACAGCCAGGGAATTCCTAGAGGCATGACACTCATCCACAGATTCAATCAATAAGCACATCGACCTGGACCCAATATACCAACCACTGCAGCAGACAGCTGGAACTGACAACCAGAAGTAGCAGATTCAAACCACTACAAATGCCGGGGGAAAGATCACAGAAGCGCTTCACAGGAGGCTCCCAAGCACTGAGGATGTCACCTAGACAGGGGATGAAACGTCTGCAACACAAATTCCCAGCTCGGCGAACAGAACCACAACAATTAGGAGGGCTAAAAGATTTCTTAAAATGTCCTGGGCAAATGTGATTAAGGAAAATCCTAAGGCGTTTTATACACAAATAAGGAGCAAGAGAGCTAGGGCAAGGGTAGGTCTACTCGAACAAAGGAGGGAATTTCTGTGTGCAGCCAGAGGAGATGGGTGAGTTCTTTAACAAATACTTTGCTGAAGCATTCACAAAGGAGAAGGACGTGGTGGATAGTGAGTTTAGAAAGCAGTATGTTGATATTAAAAAAGGTGTTGGGTGTTTTGAAAACAATAAAGGTAGACAGGACCTGAAAGAATCTATCCCAGAACACTAAGGGAAGCAATGGAGGAAATTGCTAGGCCTTTGTATCTTGGAAATCTTTGTATTCCTTTAGTAACAGAAGCGGTCCCGAAGGACTGGAGAATAGCCAATGTTGTTCCTTTATTTAAGAAGGACAGCAGGGATAACCCAGGAAAATTACAGGCCAGTGAGCCTTTCATCGGTGGTAGGGAAATTGTTGGAGAAGATTATTAGGACAGGATTTACTTGTAATTTGGAAAAATGTGAACTTATTAACAATAGGCAGCATAGGTTTGTATGGAGGAGGTCACGTCTCACAAAATGGATTGGGTCTTTTGAGGAAGTGAAAAAGTTGTTTGAAGCGGGATGGTAGATATCTACATCAACTTTAGAAAGACCTTTGACAAAGTTCCTCATGGGAGGCTGATACAGAAGATGAAATCACATGGATCCATGGTGAACTGGTGAGATTGATCTAGATCTGGTTTGATTGTAGAAGGCAGAGTAATGGTGGAAAGCGTTTTTCTGATGAGCTCTGTGACCAGCGGTGTTCTGCAGTGATCAGTGCTAGGACTGTTGCTGTTTGTAAATATGTGAATGATATGGTGGAGAATGTAGGTGGCATGATTTGAAATTTGAGGATGGTACAAAGATTAGAGAGCTGTGGATAATGAGGAGGATTGCCAAAGCATACAGCAAGAGATAGATAGTGTGGAAACTTGGATGAGGCAATGGCAGATGGAATTTAATTTGGAAGATCTAATGCAGGAGGAAAGTATATGATAAATAGCAGAACACTGAGAAGAATTAACGTGCAGAGGCATCTAGATGTAGAAGTCCACAGAATGGAAACAGAATTCAATAAAGTCAAGACATTTGTCATGCTTGCCTTCATTGGTCAGGGCATAGAGTATAAAAATTGTCAAATCATGCTGCAGCTCTATAGAGTTTTAGCTAGGCCACATTTGCAATATTGTCTACAGTTCTGGTAGCCACATTGCCAGAAGGATGTGGAGGCTTTGAAGAGAGTACAGAAAAGGTTTACCAGGATGTTGTCTGGTTTGGAGGGTATTTGATATGAGGATAGATTGGAAAACTCTGTTTTCACTTGAACATTGGAGCCTCAGTGGCCAACTTGAAGATGTTTACAAAGCTCTGAACAGTGTGGATAGAATGAATAATCAACCTTTTTCCCAAGGCAAAAATGTCAATAACTAGGGGAAATAGATTTAAGATAAAAACTGGTAAGTTTAAAGGAAAGTTTTTTTTAACACAGTGTGTGTTAAGTGCCTGGAATATGCTACCAGAGGAAATGGTAGAGGTGGATACAATAGCAACATTTAAGAAGCATCTTGACAGATATACAAATAGGCAGGGAACAGAAGGATATGGACCATGAAGAGACAAAAGGGTTTTAGTTTAGAAAGGCATCATGTGTTGGCACAGTCTTGGTGGGATGAAGGGCCTATGCCTGTACTGCTTTATTTTAACCGTATCGCTGCTGCTTCACTGTCACTGGGTCAACTTCCTTTCATTCATTTTTACAGCACTGTGGCTGGACCTAGACCCCCAAAACAAAACACCAATGATTACAGAGGTTCAAGAATGCAGGTCACAATCATCTTCTTGAGGACAGTTTCGGGTGGACAATAAATTCTGGTGCAGTGATACTTATATCCTGTGAATTAAGGACAGCTCTCTCCCGATCCCTATAGTTCCGATCTTTCACTATCTCTTATTATTGTCCCTATCTGTTACCACACACCATTGCATCCGCTTCACAAAATTTGCACCTGCACGATTTAAAATGGGATTAGCATGCATGAGATAGTGTCAGCAAACACAGCCAAGACAATATACCTGTGATTTGAGTGGGAATTTAGGATCTGGCCCAATCCTTATCTAGGGTTTGGAGTCATTTTGATCAAATAATTTAAAAAATACCATGTAATTTTTTTTCATAAATTGGGATTTTTTTGATATTATGTGGGTTTTGGATTATTAATTTTAAAACTGTTTAAATAACCAAATTGTCATTTATATAAATGGTTTGGAAGAAAATTCAGGAGTAAAAAATGAGGTCTGCAGATGCTGGAGATCACAGCTGCAAATGTGTTGCTGGTCAAAGCACAGCAGGTTAGGCAGCATCTCAGGAATAGAGAATTCGACGTTTCGAGCATAAGCCCTTCATCAGGATGGCCGAGTGGTCTAAGGCGCCAGACTTAAGGAGTGTTAGTTCTTGCTCTGCATCTGGCCTTGTGAATTCTGGTCCCTTTCTAGGGGTGTGGGTTCAAATCCCACTCCTGACATGTCTCCCTTTAAGAAAATTCAGGAGGCATGATTTGTGAATAATACCAAACCTGGTGGTTTGGCAAAAAGTGAAGAAGGCTATCTAATATTACAAAAGGATCTTGTTCAATTGGGCCACTGGGCTGAGGAGGGACAGATGGAGGTTAATTTGGATAAATGTGAGAAATTGCATTTTGGTAAAACAAACAAAGGCAGATTTAGACAGTTAATGGTAGGCTCCTGGGTAGTATTGTTGAACAGAGAGACTTAGGGGTTCAGGTGCATTGTTACGTCACTGGTAGACAGAATGGTTAAGAAGCAACTTTTCCTTCATTGCTCAGACCATTGAGTATAGGAGTTGGGATAACATGTTGAGGATATCGGTGAGGCCATTTTTGGAGTACCATGCACAGTTATGGCTGCCCATCTATAGGAAGGATATTACTAAATTGGAAGGATCCAGAAAAGATTTATCAGGGTGTTGTTGGGACTGGAGAGTTTGAGCAATAAGGATATTCTGGGATTTTTTTTACGAGAGCGCAGGAGGTTGGGGGGTAATGTTATGGAGGTTTACAAATTTGTGAAGGGCATAGATAAGGTAAATAACAAAGGTCTATTCCCAAGGGTGGGTGAGTTCAAAACGAGAGGGCATATTTTTAAGGAGAGAGGAGAAAGATTTAAAAAGCCACTAAGGGGCAACATTTTCACACACACGGTGGTTTGTATGTGGAATGAAGTGCCAGAGGAAGTGGAAGATGCAGGTATGTTTACAACATTTAAAAGACATTTGGATAGGTACATGAATAGGAAAGGTTTATTGGGATATGGGCCAAATGTAGGCAATTAGAATGAGTCTAGTTTGGGAAATTTGGTCAGCATGGACTAATTCGACTGAAGGATCTGTTTCCGTGCTGTATTACTTTGACTGTATAATTCAGAACTTTTATTTCTTCATGTATCTAATTTTATTATTAGTTTTGTTCTTGAAGGTCTGTAATGCTGGATTTTTTTATTTCATTATATTTCTTTTTTTTCTGAAGAATTTGTACTCAAAAATCTATCTAGGTACCTTTGTATCTAAGATGGCACTATAAGTGGTGACTTGTAAACTTTTCACTGTACACAAATGACAGTAAAGCTAATTCAAATCAAAATTAGTGTATGAATGTTCAATTGTGTGGTGGGCAGAACTTGACATGGCAGCATCCTGTTGGTGGAAAATGGCTCTACATCATAGCTTTGTGAAATAGCTTGCTTAACCAGTTCAAATCTTTCAGATAGACAGCATTTTTCAGGTCTGAGCGCAAGCATGCCAAATTTCAACCAATCACCTAAATTTATACGACCGGAAAAAAGGGTTGATTTAATTAGCTAATTATAAGGCTGCTTAGCTTGTGTCCCTGGCATTGCACAAAGACTGAAAATTGTATGGGAGGCAAAATATCTTTTGAGTGAGACAGTAAAATGTTGGCACTTCCCCCACTCTGGTGGATATAAAAATATCACAGCACTGTGTGATAAAGAGCAGGAGAGTTATTCACAGTCGTCAACAACTGCATAATTCTCATTGCACTGCTGCATGTGGGAACTTACTGTCAACAAATCGGCTGTTGCATTTCTTATATAACATTTCAAAAACACCTCATTGCTTGTAAAGCACTTTGAGATATTATGTAATACCGGAAAGAGCTCTATAAAGACACTGTTTTCTTTCACTACTTCCTTGACAGTGTTGTTGGAATGATTTGGGTGGGCGGGGAGTGATGTTCAGGACAGTGCAGCACCTCCCTGCCCCCTGGTTTTGAGTGTTTCGGGGAGGGGGAGCTGGGAGGTGGGACTGGCCGAGGCAGTCACAGCACACTCTGGGACGGAATTGAAAGCTGCGCAACATGGCGTTGCTGAGGATGTGCGCCCGCTTCTGTGTCGGTGAGTGCCCTTGACAACAATCCTCCTGCGCCATGAGAGCTCTGTGAGAACAAAACCGAGCCGAACCCGTGTCCGTGCCCGGGCCGGTGAGGGACAGGCACGGCCTCTCCCTCGGCCTGTCCGATCTCTCTGTGGTCAGGTCTCCGCGGGGCGGTTCTGGAACTTTCTTGTTGGGGTCCGGCCGGGAGGAGAGAGGGTGGGGAGGGAGTGTGTGTCCCGGGGGGGGGTGGTGGTGGGGGGTGGGGAGTGTGTGTGTCCGGGGGGGGGGCGGGAGTGTGTGTGTCCCGGGGGGTGGAGGGGAATTGTCTGTGTCCCGGGGGGCGGGGGTGTGGGGAGGGGAATTGTCTGTGTCCAGAGGGGGGTGGGTGGGAAGGGTGTCTGTGTCCCGGGGGTGGGGATTGTGTGTGTCCCGGGGGGGGGGGGGGGGGGCGCGGGGAGGGTAGTGAGGGGGATTGTGTGTGTCCGGGGAGGGGCGGGAGTGTGTGTGTCCCGGGGGGGGGGGGGGGAATTGTGTGTGTCCCGGGGGGGGGGGGGGGGGGGATTGTGTGTGTCCCGGGGGGGTATGGGGAAGGGAATTGTCTGTGTCCAGAGGGGGGTGGGTGGGAAGGGTGTCTGTGTCCCGGGGGTGGGGATTGTGTGTGTCCCGGGGGGGGGGGGGGGGCGGGGGGCGAGGAGAGTACGTGTGTCTGGGGGGCAGTCAGGGGTGGGGAGGGTGTGTGTGTATGTGTGTGTCTGGTGGGGGGGGGGGTGGTGGTGGAGAGGGAGTGTGAGAGTCCCGGGGGTGTGTGTGTGTCTCCTGGGGGGTGGGGTGTCAGGGATGGGGAGGGTGGGAAGGGGTTGTGTGTCCTGGGGTGGGGGGGAAACGGAGTCTGTGTGTGTGTGGTGGGGGTGTGTGAATGGACATGTCCCCGGCCAAAAGCTGCTGCAGTCTCCAAATGTCGTTTTTTTTGTCCCTTTTGGGAGAAGGAGCAGGAGGAGGAGATAGAATCTTCTTGTTGGAGAAAGTGAGGACTGCAGATGCTGGAGATTAGAGCTGAAAATGGTCAGGTCTCTGCGGTGGAGAAAAGCACAGCAGGTCAGGCAGCATCCAAGGAGCGGGAGAATCAACGTTTCAGGCATGAGCCCTTCTTCAGGAATGAGGGAAGTGTGCCCAGCAGGCTAAGATAAGAGGTAGAGAGGAGGGACTTGGGGGAGAGACGCTGGAAATGTGATAGGTGGAAGGAGGTTAAGGTGAGGGTGATAGGCTGGAGTGGGGGTGGGGCAGAGGTCAGGAAGAAGTTTGCAGGTTAGGAAGGTGGTGCTGAGTTCGAGGGTTGGGACTGAAACAAGGTGGGTGGAGGGGAAATGAGGAAACCGGAGAAATCTGAGTTCATCTCTTGTGGTTGGCGGTTTCCTAGGCGGAAGATGAGGCGCTCTTCCTCCAGCCGTCGTGTTGCTATGGTCGGGCGATGGAGGAGTCCAAGGACTTGCATGTCCGTGACGGAGTGGGAGGGGGAGTTGAAGTGTTGAGCCACAGGGTGGTTGGGTTGTTTGGTCCGGGTGTCGGAGAGGTGTTCTTTGAAATGTTCCGTAAGTAAGCAGCCTGTCTCCCCAATATAGAGGAAGCCACACCGCGTGCAGCGGATGCAGTAAATGATGTGTGTGGAGGTGCAGGTGAATTTGCGGCGGATATGGAAGGATCCCTTGGAGGGAAGTAAGGGGGCGTGGGCGCAAGTTTTACATTTCTTGTGGTTGCAGTGGAAGGTAGGGGGTGTGGACCTGACGAGGGAGTCACGGAGAGAGTGATCTTTTTGGAACGCTGATAGGGGAGGGGAATATATCCCTGGTGGTGGGGTCTGTTTGGAGGCGGTGGAAATGATGACGGATGATACGATGTATATGGAGGTTGGTGGGGTGGTAGGTGAAGACCAATGGGGTTCTGTCCTGGTGGCGATTGGAGCGGCGGGGCTCAAGGGCAGAGGACCGGGAAGTGGAGGAGATGCGGTGGAGGGCATCTTCGACCACGTCTGAGGAGAAATTGCGGTCTTTGAAGAAAGAGGCCATCTGCGTTGTTCAGTATTGGATCTGGTCCTCTTGGGACCAGATGCACCGGAGACGAAGGAATTGGGAATGTGGGATGGCGTTTTTACAGGGGGCAGGGTGGGAGGAGGTGTAGTCTAGGTAGCTGTGGGAGTCGGTCGGTTTATAGTAAATGTCCGTGTTGATTCGGTTGCCCGAGATAGAAATGGAGAGGTCTAGGAAGGGGAGGAAGGAGTCTGAGATGGTCCAGGTAAATGTGAGGTCAGGGTGGAAGGTGTTAGTAAAGTGGATGAACTGTTCAACCTCCTCGTGGGAGCATGAGGCAGCGCCGATACAGTCATCGATGTAGCGGAGGAAAAGGTGGGGGTGGTGCCAGTGTAGCTGCGGAAGATGGACTGTTCCACATATCCTATGAAGAGACAGGCATAGTTGGGGCCCATGCAGGTGCCCATGGCTACTCCTTTGGTTTGGAGTAAGTGGGAGGATTGGAACGAGAAGTTGTTCAGAGTGAGAACCAGTTCAGTGAGTCAAAGGGAGGTGTCAGTGGAAGGGTACTTTTTGGTACGGCGGAAAAGGAAGAAGCAGAGGGCTTTGAGTCCTTCGTGATGGGGGATTGAGGTGTACAGGGACTGGATGTCCATGGTGAAGATAAGGCGTTGGGGACCGGGGAAGCGAAAATCATGGAGGAGGTGGAGGGCGTGGGTGGTGTCCCGAACGTAGGTGGGGAGTTCTTGGACTAAGGGGGACAGGACCATGTCAAGGTATGCAGAGATGAGTTCGGTGGGGCAGGAGCAGGCTGAGACAATAGGTCAGCCAGGGCAGTCAGGTTTGTGGATTTTGTGCAGAAGGTAGAAATGGGCGATGCGGGGTTGTGGGACTGAGGTTAGTGGCGGTGCATGGGAGATCCCCTGAGGAGATGAGGTTATGGATGGTCTGGGAGATGATGGTTTGGTGGTGGAAGGTGGGGTCATGGTCAAGGGGGCAGTAGGAGGAGGTGTCCGTGAGCTGGTGTTTAGTTGCCAGGTCCACCTTATTTTGGACATTGGTGAATTCCAATTGATTTGACTTTCTCATCCAACAGAAGCGCAGTTCTTCATATATATCTGAGAGTCTTGAATTTGAATCTATTCTCTATTGTGTGACATATGGGGTCAGAAAGTTGCAAAAGGGATTAATTAATCTTATATCTCCACCACCCACCACCACAAAAGTCCATGGAAGGTGAATCAATTTTTTAAAAATTCATAAATTTTTTTTAGCTAAGAATATTTAGGTGATAAATGTTATTGAGGGAGACAGCAGCCAAAATCCAAAAGAATTGATGAGACTAATTAAGGGACTGAATGGTCCATTCCTCCTCCTCCTCCTAAAGTATCGTTGTGCAGCCAAGTATACATTTCATTTCAGGGATTCATTAAAACATACCACAGGAAGCTGGCTATTTGGCTCATCTAGCTTTGAGAGGGTATTTGTTCCACATCCTGCACACAACCTTGCATTTTTGTCTATAAGCCTGCAGTGCTGTTCCTTCATCATGTAGCTGATGAAGCGGCACTCTGAAAGCTAGTGCTTCCAAATAAACTTGTTGGACTATAACCTGGTGTTGTGATTTTTTAACTTTATCCTTTTTGTAAAGCTATTTCTGGAAACATCCTCCACTGCCTCTTTAGGTAACTTGTTCCTGATTTGAAACAAGCCTTTTCCCCTCTGTTCCTGATTTTTTTCTTGCATTTTGTTTGAGGCTTTTGATGTATTAATGGAACATTGTTTTCAAACAAAATGTTGTAGAGCTGGAAAACAAAGCAAATATTTGTAATTTCTGACAAGGTGTAAAGAAAGAAATGTTTCGATGTTTCAGGTGCTTAATTTTTTTTCCCCCCTCAACTTTATTTAATCAGCTTTGAGTCTTAGTTATAATTGCTTCCTGGTTTTTTTTTGTTTCCTCCTTGACACTCAAAACACATTTAGCTGACCCACAATGATTTGTTCTTTTATGAGCATTACCTGAATAGCAAGATTTAGCACTGCTGAAGAAATTTAATTCTGCTTCACACTTTGATTCTTGCAGTTGCACTTTGCTTGGCGAAATGCACAAGTTTTTCAAAAAATATACTATCATAAAGGGGTTTGACAAAGTATCTCACGCAACGTTAAGACATAAGAGCCCATGGTGTTGGAGAATAGGGAATTGGAAATGACAGCAAATGAATGAGGATAAGGGGTGCTTTTTCAACACGAGACGCTTTGACGATAGTGACTAGTGGGGTTCTGAGAGATCAATCCTGGGACCCATTTCTTCACGATTTACATTAATGATTTGGAAGAAGGCAATGAATGTACTTAGCCAAATTTGCAGATGACACGAAATAGTTGAAAGGAAATTGGGGGTTACATACAGTTTACAGAAAGATATTAATAAGTCGGCAAATAGTTGAGAACAAAATTTCAGAAAATTATTTAAATGGGAAGAAATTGAAGAAAACTGCAGCACAAATGGACTGGGAGTGGGGTAAGTGTGGGGAAGGCAGGTTACTTGTGCACAAAACATGGAAAGTTGGCATACAGGTGCAACAGGTAATCAGGAAGGTTGGTTCTTATTTCAAGGGGGTTGAAGTGTAAGAGTAGTGAAGTCTTATTGCAACTGCTCAAGATGCCGATGAGGCCAGAACTAGAATATTGTGAATTTGGTTCCCTTGTTGAAGGAAAGATATAATTTCTTTGGAGGCGTTTCAGAGAAGATTCACTAGGATGATCCCTTAGTCAGAGGGCTTGTCTTCTGAAAAAAAAGATTAAACAGATTGGGACTCTACTCAATGGAATTTTGAAAGAAGGGTGACCTAATTGAAACATGTAGGATTCTTAAAGGGCTTGACAGGATAAAGATGGAGAGGATGTTACTCCTCATGGAAGTGTCTAGGACCAGAGGGTAGAGTCTCAAAATCAAGGGGCACTAATTAAGACTAAGACTGAGGAGGAATTCTTTCTCTGAAGTTTGAGAGTCTTGGAGCTCATTTCACGGAACACTGTTGGAGCAGGATCCTTGTGTATGTTTAAGGCTGAGATTCATGCTTGATCAGTAGAGAAATCCAGGGGAAAGCGTAGGAATGTGAACGTAAATAATGTCAATCAGCCATGATCCTCTGGAATGGCAGAACAAGCTCGAGAGACTGAATGGCCTACTCGGGTTCTTGTTTTTAATGGGTTTGTTTGAACAAAAGTCCCATGTGAAATCATTAAAACTTTGTTTTAATATTTCAGTGCCTCGCTGGGTAGGCATAAAATATCCTGTGGCGTAAAGTGCAGAAGAATAGTGAGGCTTGTGTATGAACGTTTTTACTAAGGCATTTTTACTGCTGCCTATCCTACCATTAAGAAATTAACCACACATTTATTTCACTTGCTGTTTCTGGGATCTCCTGTGAGCAAATAGGCTGCAGTTTTTGCCTAAAAATGGTCAAATTGCAAGAGACTTAACAGACTGTAGGCTGCTTGATGTTACTTATGGTTGAAAATAGTTAATTGTTTACGAAGTACTTCAGGACATCAAAAAAGTACGCTTTGACTCTGTTCCTCTGTTACCTTGAGCTGATCAGAGTTGTAACCCTGAGCTTGTACAAGTCTGTGCCAAAGAAGTTTAAGGATAAATGTATTCATGGTAGAATAATGACTTTGCATTCAATCAGAAGGATCAGTAAGGGTAATGTCTCTGTCAGCTTATTTTACTTTCTTCAAGAGAGTCTGTCTTAGATGTCAGTCCTCTCCTCGCTGATCATCTCTGAAGTTTGCCAGGATTTGTCAGGGTGATATTTGCCTCATGAGCAAAATAAGACGTGGGAAGTTATTTTATGAGGGAATGACCGAATATAGAAGTGGAATTATCGGCTGTGTAACTTGAATAATTGTGCTATGTAGAACAAAAGGAAACATCTTTGTTAGACTAGAAAGCAAGAGATATTAAATGACAAAGCTAATGATGGTGTAAGTTGAAAGGTTATGTTAGTTTGAAAAAAACAGACTTGCGACAAGAAGACCTGTGAAAGAGAATAGTCGAATCATCAATAGCTGTTGTGTGCGCAGAATGGCCAGAGATCGTGATTACAGTTTTGAGGTTATTTAAGATTTCGAGATGCTAGTGTTAGACTCGGGTGTACAAAGTTAAAAATCTAACAACACCGGGTTATAGTACAACAGATTTATTTGGAAGCACTAGCTTTCGGAGCATTGCTCCCTCATCAGGTGGTTGAGGAGCAGTGCTCCGAAAGCTAGTGCTTCCAAATAAACCTGTTGGACTATAACCTGGGGTTGTGTGATTTTTAACTTTGAAGTTATTTAACTCAGTGTTGAACTTTTAGAAACTAATTGTGCCTTGAATAAAACCCAGTGGAGGCTCGAGCAGTGCAGACAGCAGAGTACAGATATGAATGAGCTTACAGTCCTATTTCTGGACTATAGACGGATATTCTGTAATGTGGTCATGTAGTTTAGAGTTGTCCTTGTAATTTAAAAGGGACTGCATGGTGAAAAACACACATGGTATACCAAGTTGAAACAAGTACAAGTAATTCAAAGTTATACCTTGTGAATGAGTATTTGGGGCCTTGAACATTGGGAGGGTGAGTAATGGCAGCTGCTGCATCTACAGGACAGGTGACCAAAAACTTGACCAAAGTGAGAACTTATAAGGAGGGTCTTGAAGGAATTGAGAGAGACAGAGAAGTGGGTGGAAGGAATTACAGAAATTCATTCTGGCAATTTGAGATCAAAAAAGGGAAAATGAAAAAGGCGAGAGTTTGAGCAAAGTGCATTTCTGGGAAAGAATCAAAACCTGGAAATTCAAAACCAAATATAGATTTGAGTGCAAAGCTGAGAATTTTAATATAATGTATATGGAACCATAAAAATCAATCTTTGTACTTTAAGACCCAGGCAACAGATTTCTGGGTGAGATTACATTTGTGGAAGATGGGAGGCTGGCAAAAAAAAGCATTAGAAAAGCTGATTTATGAATTTACTTGTGCAGTCCTTTATTACTACTATCTTTTACATAGAGATGGGATAAGTAAATTGATAATTGTCTGAAATTAGATGTTGCTTTTCAAAACACCAAACCATTCCTCCAATAACAATACCTATAATATATTTGTAGCTCATAATTGGGTGAATTGTAGATCATACGTCTTTGAGCGGTGATGCATTGAAGAGGGTTTTGTAGGAAGTGAGCATAGATATTGCAGAGAGCACTGGCCATTATATTTCTGTCTTCCTTGGACTCTGGGGAGAAGACTAGAGAATTGCCAACATTCCAGCTTTGTTCAAAAAAAGGTTGATAATAATCCTAGTAATTATAGACTAGTTGGTTTAACTGCAATAGTAGAAGAACTTTTGGAAAGCATTACTTAGGAATGAATCAGTAGTCATATTGAAAAGGTAGGTTGATGAGGAAGAGTCAGCATAGATTTCCAAAGGGGAAACTATGTTCAACTAACTGGGTGGTGTATTTTTGCAGAGGTAATGGAAAGGGTTGATGAGGGTAATGTTTTTGATGTGGTACACATCAATTTCTAGAAGGCATTTCATACAGTGCTTCACAACAGACTTGAAAGTTGTAGGTCATGGTATAAACAGGATCGTATGGATACAAAGTTGACAGTGATAGAAAACAGGTAATAATGATCAATGAATAGTTTTTGGGCTCGAGGAGGGTTTATAATGGAGTTCGGCAGGGGTAGTATACGGACCCTTGCTTTTCCACGTATGTAATACATACATATTAGTGATCTGGATTTTGATAAGCAGCAGATAACTGCAAATTATTGTACTTTGAATGAATTGTAACACGGTGCAACTTGAAAAGGACATTTACAAGTTGGAGGAGATGGCAGATGAGGTTTAATGCTGAGATTTGTGTGTAGTGATTGTAATGAGGTCAGCCAGGTGGACAGCATGGAGTAAGATTCTTGATTTGGGTTGGTTAATATGGTTCAATCAAGGAGTCCTGACTAACCGATTTTTAAAAAAAGGGATTTGAGGTTTGTCCTCATCTCCCTGTAAACTGGTTGAATGGTAGGGTTTGGGCCTTGTTTAGCTGCTCCTCTCCCTTATAAAATTGCTGTCTCTTTGCATACAGCTGTTAATGTTAACAGTTTTGTAAACTGAATTGTTTAATAAAATAAAAAAGGGGGGAAAAAGTAACAGAAGTGTCAGAGGTTCTGTCAGACCTGCAGCAGTGTCAAGGACCCTCCATGGGTGACTTGCTGACAGGGTACCAGCCTCTGTGAAATTATTTTAGTGTGATGTTGGAAGAACTCCATAAAAGACAATACAAAATGGGAGTGCAATTCTAATGCGCACAGTTCATTGGCGTAGCAAGGCACGTGAATAGAGCAATAAATAAAGTATATCTGATCTCTGCTTTATTAATAGGGACATAACAAGAGCAAGAAGTTGATGATGAACCTTTTTGCAAGACACTTGTTAGATCTCAGCTGGAGTGTTGTGTTCAGTTGTGGGTACCACATTATAGGAAAAATGCCAAAGCATTAGAGAGTGCAGAAATTATTTTACTAGAATGGTTCCAGGTACGAGAAACTTAAACTATGTGGATAGATTGAAATAATTAGGACTAGTCTTCCTGGAGAGAAGCAAGTTAAAAAGGTAATCTGATTGAGGTTTTTAAAATGATAAATGGACTAGATGAACTGTTCTCACTTGTAAAAGAAGCAAGAACAAGAGGACATAGATTTAAAATGAGGTTCAAATGAAGCAAGGGTAATGTGAGAAAAAATCTCTTTCCACAGTGAGTTGTTAGGTTTTGGAATGCACTGCCTGGAAATATGGTAGAGGCATGTGCAATTGAAGCATTCAGGAGGGCATTGATGGTTATTTGCATAGTAATGATGTGCAGGGATATGGAAAAAGGCAAGAGACTAGCATTGGATAATACAGCTAGTGTAGATATGATAGGCCCAATGGCCTCTGGCACCATTATGATTCTGTGATTGTAGAATGAACTGTTAGAACGATGATTTGTTTCATCTAGCATGCTTGCAGAGTATGTTTTGCATTCTTTGAATTGTCTGATAATGTGAAAAATATATTCTGTTTCTTGTGCAGTCACGAAGAACAACTCAAATAAAATGTGTCCTCGTGCCCCATGGCACTGGCATTCAACCTCAGCAGCAGCTGAGCAAAGAGCTGATGTAAAAGAAAAACCTCAACTCAATGCAAGGTAAATTAAAATTTTGATGTATAAAATTGTTGGTTTGATTGAAAGGTCTGTTCCAATGCTGTACATCACTGACTCTAAGTGAATTTTAGGGAGGAGGAGTGGGATATTCTTAATAAGCTTCTCAAATGGCTAGTCTTAAAGAGTACTTTTTGAGGAGACATTTTGAGGCTGGTCTTTACGTTTTGAGGAGCTTTGAAAAAGTTAACTATCCAAAAGATAGTTAACTCTTTCAAAGCTTCTCAAAAAATCACACTCTGAAATGGCCCAAGTTGATTTTTGTAAGTATTTCTTCCACATTCAATAGAAAAGTTAGAACATAAGAAGTAGGAGCAGAACTTAAAGTGGAGTCACAGGTAGATAGGATAGTGAAGATGATGTTTGGTATGCTTTCCTTTATTGGTCAGAGCATTGAGTCTAGGAGTTGGGAGGTCATGTTGCAGCTGTACAGGACGTTGGTTAGGCCACTTTTGAAATATTGCGTGCAGTTCTGGTCTCCTTCCTATCAAAAAGATGTTGTGACACTTGAAAGGGTTCAGAAAAGATTCACCAGGATGTTGCCAAAGTTGGGGGATTTGCTTGATAGGGAGAGGCTGAATAGGCTGAGGCTGCAGGGTGACCTCATAGAAGTTCATAAAATCGTGAGGGGCATGGATAGAATAAATAGACAGAGTCTTTTCCCTAGGGTGGGTGCATCCAGAACTAGAGGGCATAGGTTTAGAGTGAGAGGGGAAAGATATAAAAGAGACCTAAAAGGGCAACCTTTTTCTCACACAGGGTGGTATGTGTATGGAATGAGCTGCCAGAAGAAGGGTGCAGGCTGGTACAATTGCAACATTTAAAGGCATCTGGATGGGTATATGAATAGGAAGGGTTTGGAGGGATATGGGTCAAGTGCTGGCAAATGGGACTGGATTAGGTTGGGATATCTGGTCAGCATGGACTGTGTTGGACTGAAGGGTCTGTTTCCATGCTGTACATCTCTATGACTTAAGCCATTCTGTCCTTTGTGTCTTCCCAGCCACTTAACAAGACCATGGTTAGTATTTCCCAGTACTCAACTCCTCCTTTGTGACTCAACATGGTCTTCAACTCCCCAGTGTTTCAAAACTACCTACCTTCTCTCTAAATACTTGAAATGGTCTCGTCTCCAAAGCTCACTGAAGAGAATTCCTGACATTCACTACCCGTTTCACACCTCAGTTTTAAATGAGTGACAGCTTATTCTGTAACTATGTCCTATAGAATCTTGAAATCCCTAGAGTGTGGAAGCAGGCAATTCAGCCCATCAAGACCAGACTGACCTTCTGAAGAGCACCCCACTCAGACCCGCCTTATCCCTGTAACCCTGTGTTTCCCATGGCTAATCCACCTAGCCTAAGCATCCTCAACAACTAGAGCACCCAGAGGAAACCCGCGCAGGTGCAGAGAAAACGTGCAAACTCCACATGGCAGTCGCCCGATGCTGCAATCAAACCCTTGTCCCTGGCACTATGAAGCAGCTGTGCTAACCACTGAGCCCCTCGTTCAAGGTGCTTAATCCCCCCCGCCCCCAAATACTTAGCCAAACACATGCTCACAGTGAAAATATGTCTTCAACATCTACCCTGTCAGACCCTCTCAGTATCTTGTATGTTTGAATAAGATCACCTCTAATTCTTCTAAATTCCAATTAATAAAGGCCTAATCTGTTCGTTGTTCTTAACAAGTCGACCCCTTCAATCTACAACTCCGCTTTTGAACAGACTCCAATGTCAGTGCATCCTTATTTAAATAAAGGGACCAAATGGCACACCATACTCACGACGCAGCCTCCCCATCACCCTGTTGTTATAACAAAGCTCGCTGTTTGTAAACTCCAACCCCCTAGCAATAAAGGCCAAATTTCATTTTCCTTCTTATTTGATTGCTATACCTAAATGCAAGAATTTTGTGTTTCATTCATTAGAACACTGTGATATCCCTGTGTTGAACTTTATTGGAGTCTGTCTTCATTTAAATAATAGCTTGCCTTTTGATTCTTCTTACCGAAATGCATCCTTCACTACGTTACACTCCGTCTGCCAATATTAGCCATCCAATCAACCTATCTGTATCCCCTTGCAGATTCCTTATGTCCTTATCACAGTACAATTACCTCATTGCATTGTCTGTAAATTGGGTTACATTGTACTCTTCTCCCTTCTGCATCATTAATACAGATTCATAATTGTGGTCCCAGGACTTTTCTTCATGGTACTCCACTTATATCTTTCAAAGTTGACTAAAAAAATCCATTTCATCCCAACTCTCTTTGCTGTGTTAACCAATCCATCATCCATGCCAGTACTGTACACCCTATACTGTCAGCTCCAATGTTATGCAATAATCTTATATGTGGCATCTTCTTAAATGCTTTCTGAAAATCCAAAAAAATCTTCAATCAGATTTTAAATCCAAAAACACGACACCTTCTGATACCCCTTTGTCAATTCTGCTTGTTATATCCTTAAAGATTTCTAGGAAGTTCATCGAACATAATTTTGCCTTTCACAAAATCATGTTGACTGTGATGACATTGAGCTTTGCTACAATGCCCAGTTCTTTTTTCCTTAACAACTCCAACATTTTCCCAATGGCAGATTCTAGGTTAAGTAAGATGTTTCTTGCTTTCTGTCTCTTCTCCCTTCTTGAACAGGAGTGTCACAATAGCAGTTTTCTAATTCACTGCCAGAAACATCTGATATCATCAAAATTTGGAGCAGGTTGGATATGGAAATATGTACTAGTAAACTTAGAGTTTGCTCCTTTTTAAATAATTGAGTCGACAAGAGTTAAATCAATATTGCTTATGTTCCCCATTTCACTTAATGGCATATGGTTTGTTTGTCCAGATATTAAAATGTAAGTAGGAGGAGGAGTGGACTATTGAAGCCATTTACATAATTCATGAGATCACATTTGCCAGGACGAATGTAGCTCCAACAACATTAACAAAGCTTGACGCCATCTAGAACGCATTAGCCCACTTGGTTGGTACCACATCCAGGGAAAAAAAACTGTGATATTGCTCAGTCACTGCCTTGTGTGCCATTGACAAGATGCGTGGCCGAAATTCACCTTCCAAACATGGGTCTTATTACCATCTAGATGGGCAAGGACAGTAGTGAGACCACCCAAGCAACTCATTGTCCTGACTTGGAAATGTTATGATGTGGAGATGCTGGTGTTGGACGGAGGTGGCCAAAGTCAGAAATCACATGACACCAGGTTATAGTCCAAAATGTGAATCAGTACCAATGTAATGTCAAGTAGGAAGACCACACATTGGAACAACTGACCAACTGAACTGAGGGAGACGGGTCATTAGTGGTAATGTCACTGGGCAAGAAATCCAGTCGCATAATAGTATGCCTGTGGTGCATGAGTTCAAATAAGGGAGATGACCTGTTGATACTCAAAATTGGCCTAATGAAATTTTCTGACAACAGGTCAAACACTGGCAAGGAAACATGCTGCTGCTTTTTAAAATCTTTTGTCAGTTGTGGGCTTCTGAGTCAACATTTATTGCACATTCCCAGTTTCCCTTGAGAGGGTTGTGGTGAGCAGCTTTCTTGAATTGTTGCAGTCCATTTTGGTGTAGATAGACTCGCAATACTATTAGGTTAAAAAGTACCCGAATTCTGACCCATTGACGTTGATGGAACAGCGATAATATTTTCAAAGTCAGAAATCACATGACAGCAAGTTATAGTCCAACAGGTTTATTTGAAATTACAAGCTTTTGTAATAGCCCCTTTGTCAAATGAAGTGAGTGGGAAGTGCACAATTTATGGACAGAAAGATCACAAGATCATACAAATGGAGTGAGTGGCTTGTCGAATAATAAGTCTCTGCTGGTGACCAAGAGTGTTCGACGGTATGAGTGAAGGGCTGACCTATAATCCAATTAAATGAGATCAAGATAATTACAAAAAGTTAGAAAAAGTGATGCTGAAGAGAAGCCAAATGACTAGAGTATCATGGATCAAAAACAGAAGATGCTGAACAAGCTGAGCAGGTCTGACAGCATCTGTGAAGAAAAACCAGAGGAAGGGTCACCGGACTCGAAACGTTCACTCTAATTTTTCTTCTTTGGATGCTGCCAGATCTGCTGAGCAGCCCCCCCCACCGGCCCTTACTCCTGATTTACAGCATCCACAGTTCTTTTGGTTTTTATTTAACTGGAATAACATGATAGGTCTAAGGGTCATATGCCAAAGGTCTAACCAAAGTAATCCAAAACCATGCAAACTAATTAAGATAGATCATAACAACTTATCACGATGATAGTGTCAAAACAAGACAGTAAGGAAGGTTTTACAGATACGAAACAGTCTAGTGGGGTCACGTAGCAAAACATTAACCCAAAATTACAGTTGAGGGCATCCTCACAGGTACAGAACTTGGCTATCAGTTTCTCGGTGATTCAGTATTGTTGCGTATCGTGACGGCTGCCTCAGAGAACCCTTACCTGAAGATCCAAAGCTGAATGTCCTTGTTCACTGAAATTTTCCCCAACTGGGAGCGAACATTCCTGACGGGCGATTGTTGCCCGCTGTCCATTCATCCATTGCTGTAGTGTCTTGCTTGGTCTCTAATTTTGGTGTCATCAGTGGACCCAGCACTGATCCTTGTAGCACACCGCTGGTCACAGGCCTCCGGTCTGAAAGGCAAACTTCCACCACCACCCTCTGTCTTCTACCTTTCAAATTTCACAACTTCCTTCCGAAAGAAGGGAGAATCCAAATGGCTGATGCCAGAAAACTTAATTCGGTCAATTTTGATTATACCCGAAGTAATATCCCTCATTTGACCTCCTGCACCAGTGGCATTACCACTGCAACCTGACTCCCTTAATTCAGTTGGTCAATTGTTCGAATGTATGGCCTTTACACCTGGCATTACCTTGGCACTGCTATTCATATGTAACATTGCTTAATTGTGTAATATACAGAATGCCTTTTAATAAAGGTGGAATACAGATTCTACTCAACAGCTTATTTGCATCTATAAACAGTGAAGTCCTGATAGATGCATGGAAGGAAATTGAAATTGACCTTAAAAGACATTTTCATAAGTTCAGAGTTCTTGACTCTTGTGAAACATTTGTATTGTGATATATATGTAGTTGTGGCCATCACTCTTTGCAAGCTGTTGGCCCATATATCTTAGATTTTAATGTGATGAAAACAAGGTAGTTACTGCATGTAATCTCTTTTAACAGCATCCCGCCCCCACCAAAAAACCGAAGTTTACTCGGCTTGATAGGATTGTGTTCCACTCTACAAGTTTTTTTCCCGTACAATCTGCCTAGAATTGAGAAAAATGTGATGAGGTTGATTAGACAGGGCAGATGTGGAAGGTTGTTCTTGATAATGGGGGAGTCCAGAACAGAGAGTCATTGACTAAGGCTGTGGAGTAGGCCTTTTACAACAGGAGTGAGGAATTTCTTCACCCGGAGAGCGGTGAGCCTTTTGGAATTCTTTGCCACAGGAAACTGTTGAAGCCTAACATTGACTTTCTGGAAAATCTAAGTATAGTTTTTGGACTAAAGTGCTCAAAGGAAATGGGAAGAGCTGGATAAGGGTATTGAGTTTGTTAATCAGTCATGCTCGTATCGAATGATGGAACAGACTCAAGAGGCTAAATGGCTAACTCCCACTCTTATATTCTGTTATTTTAAAAGAAAAGTGAAAGGACTATTGATTGGTACTAGCTTTCTGGGATTGTCCATGTATTGATTTACTGTCCTGAGTAAAGAAGGAAAAAACATTGAAGTAAAATAGCATGTGCCAATATAAAACTTTTAATTCAATGCCAAAACAGTCATTTTCGCTCTGTTTTAGAAAACAAAGCAAACTAGCTTTGTTGATTTGTGCTGTTAAAAGTTGGCATGCTCTTGTTGTCCACTATCTATTTGTGACATTTCTGTTCTCCCTCAACTTCTCTCTCCTTACAAGTGCTCCACACCCTTTCACAGCCACATGTGTAATCTCTCCCATTTCATGAGGCTTTAGTGTACCTTCAAGCCAATTACAGATAAGGCTATCTTCTCACTTGTATTGTTCTCCAGCAATATTCCCCTTCCCCCTCCCAATCGCACCTCCTTCTGTGTCTACGCCAGACAAAAAAATTGTCATTCACTCTCAGCTTCACAATTGCACTTTGAAAATCCCAATTATTTAACCTGGTTTCATTCACCATTATTCAGTTGCATTTAGAGAATCAGCGACAGTGAATTTCTTCCTGTTCCTGCTTTGTTGCCTGTTATGCCCCCCAAGAATCTGTATAGGCCTCTATTTCTTATCGACATTCCTTGGGAATATGTTCAAGAAAACTTGTCAGTTTCCTCATCTTTATTAATGACATATTGTTCTACCTCAGTTAACAATCTTTGTAGTGTGTGTGGGTAATTTATTTGTGTGCCCCTTATATTTTGTTTGTAATGCCCCGCATATAACTGGGAATATTGCTCACACCCAATTCCCTGATTGGGTCTCGCACACTACATGAGAATCTCTTGTGGCAGTGTCCATTTGGTGATCTGTTAATGTGGCTGAACTGCAGCAATTAAGACCAACTTCCTTAGTGCTGGGTATGCCTCCTAACAGAGGAGAGTTTCTCCCATTCTCATTTACTCCATGATTTGGAGATGCCGGTGTTGGACTGGGGTATACACAGTTATAAAATCACACAACACCCGGTTATAGTCCAACAGATTTAATTGGAAGCACACTAGCTTTCGGAGCGATACTCTATCAATCACCTGATGAAGGAGCGTCGCTCCGAAAACTAGTGTGCTTCCAATTAAACCTGTTGGACTATAACCTGGTGTTTTGTGATTTTTAACTCATTTACCCCAGTTTAGCTGGAGCTGTTTCTTGTTACTTGTGAATAGGTGTGCCCTTTATATCAGGACCCATGCCTTCCCTCTGATGTTGGACTGTTTAGTCCATGTTTGGACCAAAGCTGTTGTGAGGTCAGGAGCTGAGTAGATCTTGCAGATTCCTAACTGAGTGTTAGGGAGCAATTAGTTGTTAAGTGCTGTTTGATAGCACTGTCGATGACATTTTCCATTATTTTGCTGATGATTTGAGAGTAAACTGATGAGCTAGTATTTGGCCCACTTGGGTTTGTCCTGCTTTTTGTGTGCAGGAATGGCAAGGCAGTTTTCAACATTAGCAGATTCCAGTGTTGTCACTGTATGGGAACAACTTGGTAAGAAGAATGATTATTTTTGAACCCCAAACTTTAGCGCTATTACATGAACATTGTCAGAGTCCGTGATCATTTCTTGGTATCAGGTAGAGTGAGTAAAATTAGCTGTTTCTCTAAGAGGTAAGAGATACATATAAGAATGGATAATAACGGTTAAAATGTGTACAGTAAACATTAATAAGACAACTTCTCAGACGTCAGACCCTAGCAGTTGTGTTCATATTTTTCGGGTAAACATTTAATAAAATATATATGCCCCTTGCCAGAGCACCCTTCATGTATTATTTGTTTATGTCATTATAGTGACAAAGCTCTAGTGGAATATGGATTCCTGCTTCTGCTGACCCAAGGTGGTCAGCATTGGCTGGCTGCTGACCCAGTTGAAATTGAGACAGTTATCCGCAGTGTGAACAGTTGTACTGTCAAATGCATCCCACTGACAATACTGAACAAAGAAGACTTGTACTTCAGTAATATGGCACATTTTAGGCTTAATTTAAGATGAAGCTCTTGAAGTAATGTTTTTATATAGTGATCATTTATTGTTTTAAATTGACTTTATTTAATTTGTAAGACTTATTGGTTTTCATCTTTTTTCATAACTGCTCTATCTATGCGAGGTTACAGATTCTTCTAATCTGGACTTCTGCAATAGACTTGCCAGCCATGGAATAAAAGGGACATGGGCAGCATACATTATGTCATTTGATAAGTGATAAGAAACTGAGGAACAGTGAGCAGTTTTTTCAAAGCTGTTCCTCAGGCATCCTGGAACCACTTCTTTTCTATTGGATATCAGTCAATTACATTTCTGTTCTAGACCACAATTGTGGATAATAAAACTTGGAAGTAATGGCTCAGATGTTCCTCAGAGTGGCAGCCATTCTGATCTATTTTCCTTGCCAAGTCTTGAAAATCTAGCATCTTCACAACTGCTGAGCCCAGAATCCATTAATGAGCTGCATCACAGTGCTGTTGTTTTAGGGGTAAGAACAGGTCATGTCCCTTTTTTATAGCACTAGCTGTTTTATTGTAGGTTTAAAGGTCTAGGCTGAATGCTAATGAATGGGCAAATGGGAAGTGGATAAATTAGTGAATGGGGGCGATCACTAAGTTGGTCAGTGGACAGATAAGTGAAAAGTATTGGGTCAAGTTGTGATTATCATAGGGGGGCAAAGAGAGTTGTTAAGTTGTGGGGGTCATGGTGAGGGGCAGGGCAGAATGGTCTTCTGCTTACCTAGGTGTTAGACTGGGGTTTTGTACTGTCTAACCTTGCCTTTGTCACTGCCCAGGTGAGTGCTGCTAAACTGTCTGAAGTCTCTGCCTCTATTTCAGAGTTGAAGACTTTAGCCTAGGCTTCTGGGGAGCAGAGGAATTGCCCATTGGAAATTCAAGCATTCAAGGCAATTCCCATGGAGGTGGGACTTCCACAGAGTCCCCTCACACACCTTGAGTCGTTTGTGTTGTCTCTGATTTGGAGTTTGGAAATGTAAGCTTAAGGGTATACTGATACACTGTCAAAGGCTGGGAAACTAGATGGTCACATGGCAAGTAAAATTTAGTGCGTGGAAATGTTATCAAACATTCTTTGGTAAGAAGAATGAAGTGAGGTAGTATAAACTAAAGGATGTTTGTGGTCAACGAGAGCTTTGATTATGTGTGCACGTTATTCAAGGTGGCAGGTTAGGTGAAGTGAAGAGCTGGTGAAATACTGGTTTGGTCTCAGCTGCAGAACTGTGATGAATTCAGAGCTCTGCACTTTATGGAAGGATGTAAATGCATTAGGAAAGGTACTGAAAAGACTTAGAAGAGTGGTACCAACATGGGAGGTCTAAATTAGTTGCATAGATTCAAGAAGCTGGCTTTGTTCGTGGGGAAGACAAGGTTGAAAAATATTTTGATCAAGGTGATCAGAATCATGAGATATCTGAGCCAAGTGGATAGAAAAAAAATATTGATGGAAGAAATAGAGACCTGCAGGTACAGATTTAAAGTGATTCACAAAAGTACCCAAGACGACATTGGTTTTTATTAATGCAGCGAGTGGTTAGGCTTTGGAATACAGTAACTGTAAAGGTATTGGACATAATTTTGATTGTCTCTTTCAGTGGGATTGGATAAGCATTCCATGTGTTAAAATTTGTAAGGCTGCAAGACAAAGACAGTGGCATTAGCAAAGTTCTTTTTCAGAGAGCCAATGTGTAGACATATTTTTAGTCAGTAAGGGAATAAGGCAGAAAAGTGGAGTTGAGGATTATTAGGTCAGCCAGGATCTTATTTGAAAGGTGAAACAGACTTGATGGGTCAGATAGCCTATTGCTGCTCCTATGTCGTGTAGCCTTAACAGAATCTCAATGGGCTTCCTTCTGTGTTCTAAGAATGTTATAATTATAATATTCAAGAAATAGATAAATATGTTGATGTGCTCGTGTCATCTTTATCGTCCCATTTGATTAGGAAACCCAAGACTGGCATCCTTATGCTGAACATGGGAGGACCTGAAACTTTAGATGATGTTCATGATTTCTTACTACGGCTTTTCACAGATAAAGACCTGATTCCACTTCCAGCTCAAAGGTAAAACCTACAGTTGTATCTTAATTATTTTTACTTTGAGAGCATCTTCTGCTTTTACAAATGGTTCCCTAAAAACAGTGAGTTCATATTTTAAAAAATTTTTATTAAAAAAATTAATTTTTTTAGTTATGTATGCACAAGTACAGTGGTATTTGTTCCAATTTCTACTCTTATTTTAACTTTCTCCCACAGCTTTATTAATGTGTATTTCAAACCATAGTTTTTGCTATTGTCACTTTTTTTTATTTGTTGATATATCATACAAGTTTTGTTCTCGAACTTATTGACAGCAGCCTGGCTACATCTGACAAATACATGGTGGCTCAGTGGTTAGAACTACTGCCTCACAGCGCCAGGGTCCCAGATTTGGTTCCAGCCTTGGGAGACTGTGTGGAGTTTGCACATTCTCCCCATGTCTGCGTGGGTTTCCTCCCACATTCCAAAGATGTGCAGGTCAGGTGAATTGGCCATGCTAAATTGTCCATAGTTGTTAGGTGCATTAGTCGGGGGGGTGGGTTACTCTTCGGAGAGTCGGTGTGGACTTGTTGGGCCGAAGGGCATGTTTCCACACTGTAGGGAGTCTAATTCAAAATAAAGAAATGATGGATTAAAAATAATTTGAACTGTTAAGAATTTAAAAAAAAATTATTTATGTAAATTGAAATTTATCTTAGAGGTATGTGACTGAATAGGGTGGGTATTAAAGCAGAAAATTCTGATATAATAGCTTAGATCTAGAGAGGATGCTTCCCTTAGTTGGGGGCGGGTCTCAAGATGTGGTGTTGGCCATTTTGGACTAAGATGAGAGAACTTTTCTTTACTAAGGGTAGTCACCCTGTTGAATTCACCACCACAGTAAGCTGTGGAGGCCGGGTCAGTGAACATATTCGATTTATTTTTTAGATATTAAATGCTTCAAGAGCATAGAGCAAAATCAGAAATGTGATGTTGAGTTAGATTATCAGCCGTGAGCATACTAAATGGCAGAGCAGGCTCAAAGGACCTCGTGGTGTACTCCTGCTCCTAGTTTTTATGCTTCTAAAATCGAACCACAAAAATATCTATGACTCTAAATGTTTTCTTCTGTTCAGCAGCAGCCTTCACACGTTTTTCTTTGTTAACAATTAGCTCCAGAAATAGAAATATTGTTTACACAGAGTTATTTACTTTCATGCTTGAATTCGCTTTTGTTTGTGTTTGACTTGACTCTAGTTTGATGAAGTTTACAATTCTTAGTGTATTTCTCCTAATCTTCCTCTACGTCTTGCATATGACTCTTAAAATCCTCTGGTTCAAAGTCTACACCAAAGTATCCTCCATTTTTATTAAAACAGTTGATTATTACATTGTCAGTCTCAAAGGCAGCTTCCGTAGTATCATACTGCACAGCTTGTGTCAGTCTGCATTCTAAGTGATTGTTGAAACAATATTTCATGATAGACAACATTGATTCAGAAAGGAAGAATGTTCAAGATGAAGAAATTCCGTAGTGATTCCATTCTGTTATTTTCTGATATTCTTCAAGAAGTGTTTTGATTTATTTGTTCTTCCCATAATAGCACTTGGGGTCAAATGGCCCGTTTTAAGGTTGACAGTCATACTTCATTAAAGTAAAAAGTGAGGTCTGCAGATGCTGGAGATCCGAGCTGAAAATGTGTTGCTGGTTAAAGCACAGCAGGTTAGGCAGCATCCAAGGAACAGGAAATTCGACGTTTCGGGGGGCTCTGGCCCGAAACGTCGAATTTCCTGTTTCTTGGATGCTGCCTAACCTGCTGTGCTTTAACCAGCAACACATTTTCAGTCATACTTCATTTACTCAGTAGATAACTGTTGGTTGTTTTTCCTACTTTGCATCATAATGTTCACATAACCTCTGATCTACTGCTCATATCATAGAAGTATGATGATGAAGGTGATTTGTTGAAAACTTATTTCTTGTTTTTCTTTCAGTTTTTCTTGATTTTATTGTTTTAGCCTCTTCATCTTCCCTTTCTGTAACTGCTGTCCCACTTTCTGCCAACATTTTGCTGTAGCCTTCACTGGTTCAGCCTATACTTTCCTTTACTGAGAAGAAACGCGTTATCTCAGGACATATATATTTAATGCAAGTTTGGAAAAAAGTGAAGTAGGAAAGAGTCATGGATTTATGTAAATGCAGCTCATCGTTTGTTGGAATGTATAGTTGAGATTTGGTTAAATCATGAGTTATCACAGCAATGTCACGTGATTTAGGTAGCACCATACATTCCGTGCTAAGTAGTCATTGACCCTCTAGGGGTTTGATGATCCATATGTATGACAACAAACATTTTACACTGGAATCAAAAGTCCACTCGTCATGTTACAGTTAATACAATCTTCCTAATCTCTGAAACAAAAGATATTTGTTTAGAAGTATTTTAGCACTTAAAGTTTAATTTCTGTGAGTTTTGATGAACAGTATAATTTTGGCAAAGGAGCAGAGTCCTCTTTTAGAGGACTTTTTTGACTGTTAATCCCAATGCATGCTACATATTTGCAGATCTGTTGACTCCATTGATAGTAAAGAGATACATCCCAGAAAGGAGAAATAAAAATTTCAGTCTATTATTTCTTTGTAGAAAGGTAAGTCCAATCATTGTCATGTAACTTTGATAACCAAGCAGTAGAGAATTTTTGCCCATACACTTTTTTGAAATGTGAGAGAGAGATACTTCAAGAGGCAGGAGTGAGGAGGAAACGTAATTTAATTTCTGGGATTTTTCTTTCAGCAAACTTGCTCCTTTTATTGCAAAACGCCGTACTCCCAAGATTCAGGAACAGTATCACCGTATCGGTGGAGGGTCTCCGATTAAAATGTGGACTGCTAAGCAGGGAGACGGCATGGTGAAACTACTAGATGAATTGTCTCCAGAGACAGGTATTACTTCAGTTTGTAATGTTTCACAGCAAGCAAAGTGTAATGAACCACTATATTATGAGTGTCATCAGTTTCAGTCTATCCAGAGACCCAGCTTTTATATTGTAGTTATTTGTCAGATCACCTATTCCAGCAGCATTCTTTTCTCGAGAAGGGTGAACATCCAGCCTGCTGCCAGGGTTTGGGTAATATACACTGCTGGAGAGGGACTTAAAGCTGGAGTTAACATTCTAGTCATCTTGTTTCAAATAGGAACCAATGACATGGGCAGGCCAAGAAGCAAGATTCTGTGCAGTCAGTATGAAGAATGCTGTACCGAATTACCAAATGGAGTCTCCATGTACAAATTTGCATAGAGCAAATGAGAATTGAGGAATGAATGAGTAGCTCAAAGACTGGTGCATTAGGAGTGATTCCAGTTCATGGGGCAGTGATATCAGTACTATGGAAAGTGAATGCTCTACTATTGAGAAGTGAATGCACTTGGTTCTACCTCGGGAAGTAGAGAGGGTTTTAAACCAAATAGAAATGGCTAGCAATCAAGTTCTGAAAAGTATTAATTTGGGAAATTATAAGCTAACCATGACAGAAAGGGACAGAGAGGACAAATCTAAGATAAGTCAACATGTACTGCTAAAGATAAGAAAAATAGTAAAAGGATACAATTAAAGGTACTCTGTGAATTAACTTATCATTCAAAACAATGAACTGATAGAAAAAGAAATAAATAAAAGTGATAGCCATTACAGACACATGGCTGTGGGATGACATAGATTGGGATCTGAGTATTGAAGGACACATAATATGTTGAAGACAGGAAGCCAGAAAAATATAGAGGCAGTTTTGATAATTAAGTGATGACATTAGCAGAATAAAAAGGATGTCCTAATTTCAGGAAACCATGATATAGATGTAATTTGGGTAAAGATTAGAAATTCTAAATTCTAAAAGTTATTTACGGGAGTGGTGTAGAGGCCCTTTAGCAATAACCACTGGTAAGATGGAGTGTAAGGAAAGAGCTAACAAGTGTTTATTGGAAAAGTGAGGCAAAAACCGAATGGAATTTTAGACAATGTAGACTGGAAGAATCAGATGGTCAAATTACTTTGTTTAGGGGATTTTAGAATGTTTTTGGGGCAGTTTCTGAGGCTTATTCTTGAGCTGAGAGTGTGGTGCTGGAAAAGCGCAGCCGGTCAGGCATTATCAGAGGAGCAGGCGAATCGACGTTTCAGGCATAAGCCCTTCATTAGCCTCATTCCTGATGAAGGGTTTACGCCTAAAGCGTCAATTCTCCTGTTCCTCAAACGATGCCTGACTGTGATTTTCCAGTACCACACTCTCGACTCTGATCTCCAGCATCTGCAGTCCTCACTTTCTCCTCATTCTTGAGCTGTCACAATAGCTGCCGTTGTGGCATTTTGCAGCAAGAAAGGATTAATAAACTCAGCGTGAAGGCACCATTGGACAGCAACAAACATAATTAATATGATTGAATTTTGCATTCAGTTTAAGAAAGGGCCATAGATCCAAAACCAGCATTCTAAACTTAAATAAGGGCAGTTATAAGGATGTGAAAATGTAGCTGGGGGAATTGAACTGGGAAGTTTGGTTAAGGGATAGATCACCAGAAACACAGCAGTTTAAAGGTATGGTCAAGTTTGTATGAATAGCATATAATTATACAAAAGTAGGTAGCAGCTCAGAAGATTAGATAGAATTTTTTAAAAGACTTCAAATTATGACTAAAACCTTATAAAGGCAGAAACATGTGAAGTACAAAAGAAAGCTAGCTAGAAATACAATAACAGTTAAGGTTCTATAAATATTTAAGAAAAGTTATCAAAGTGAGGTTCCTATGTCAAGTGTGTGAATTAATAATGGCAATTAGATGGTAGATAAATGTACACAGGTATCAGTCTTCACTATAAAGGACACAAATATCATCCAAGAGATTGGAAAGAAGAGGGAGAAACAAAAAAATTATGATCAGTGGGAAGTTGCGCTGAACAAACCAGAGATGTCAGCTGAGAAGTCCCCGGCCCTGAATGCAAAATTCTCAACCCTCTTAAGAAAATTTCTCTGTGCATTTTAAATGGGAAACACAATATTTTGAAACAGTCATCCCAGTTTTAGATTTACACAGAGAAAAAAAAAATCATTTCCACATCCACCCTGTCAGGACCTCTCTGAATCTTTCATGTTCCAATCAAGTCACCTCTAAACTCCAACAGATACAGGTATAGCATGTCTAAACCTTCCTCATAAGACAACTTGCTCATTCCAGATATTACTTTTGTATATTTTCTCTGAACTGCTCCCTGAATATCCTAGCTCCTTAAAATGGCAAGTGAGATAGTTAATGCGTTTGATCTAATTTTCCCAAATTTACAAGAGCTGGGGGCAAGTTCCATGAGATTGGAGAATAGCAAATATGACTTACTTATTCAAAAAAGGGCAGAGACAGAAAACTGGGACCTACATGTCAGTTAGCTTAAAAGCTGTTCTCCAGAATGTTTGCTGAAGTCTAATAGGATACTTAAAGTTCAAGGTAATTGGACAGAGTTCACATTTTTTGAATTCCGTTTGGAAATTCTGTTTAACCAATTTATTGGGTATATATATTGAGGATGTAACATGATAATAAAGGGAGTGGATGTATGTACTGTACTTTCAGAAGGTTTTCCAGAAGGTATTTGATATGATGCCACATCAAGGTTATTATGGAAAATCAAACCTCATGGTGTCAGAAAAATTTTGGCATGAATAGAAGATTTAGTTAGCAGAATTTAGTAGTGTTGTTTATTGAGTGGATAGGACAGAGGTTTTGCTTCAGTTGTGTTGAGCATTGGCAAGACCATATGTGGAGTACTGTTTCCTTTTTTATGAAAGGAAGGATAAGAGTACATTGGAAGCGGTTCAGAGAAAATATACAAAAGTGATATCTGGAATGAGCAAGTTGTCTTATGAGAAAGGTTTAGACATGCTATACCTGTATCTGTTGGAGTTTAGCGGCGACTTGATTGGAACATGAAAGATCCAGAGGGGTCCTGATAGGGTGAATGTGGAAATGATTTTTTTTCTCTCTGTGCAAATCTAAAACTGGGATTACTGTTTCAAAATATTGTGTTTCCCATTAAAATGCGCAGAGAAATTTTCTTAAGAGGGTTGAGAATTTTGCAATTCTCTTTCTGAAAAGGTAGTTTAAAACAATGAGCTTGAATGTTTTTAAGACAGCGGTAGGTAGATTCTTAATGAACACTGGGAGAAAAGGTACTCAGAGGTAGGTGGGGATGTGTACCATTCAGAATAACTATGGTTGTATTAAATGGCAGAGCAGACTCGAGAGGCTGAGCAGCCTATTCCTCCTCCTGAATCATATCTAAATTGGTTAGATGGCCCAGAGTCAACCAAGCTGTATGCTTTGCTGCAGTGACGTTTTTAAAAAAATACTGACAAGTTTCTTGAATGATGTCTGTGGTGTGGCCAGCAATAGTTCTTTAGATCTCAAAGGTTGCATCAATGTTTTTCAATATATCCAATGCATTTTACATTTTCTGTTTTGTAATTTCATTTTCCTGGCATGTTAGATAACCTAAACTTGAAATGTTCGGTTTAAGATTCTGATAATCAACTGAAGAGACTTATCCCAATCCCCTCCTTATACTTGTGTCATATTGTGATTAGGCAGATAACCTGGGGCAGGGCAGTAACTGAACCAACTGTATTTCTGAACTGATAAGATAAGAGTAGTTGGTTTACATTTTGGTGGTTTGTCTGCACTGCTCTCAAATATGCGTAATTATTCCTGTTCAAATTATAAGTGTTAAACATTTGAACATCAACTGTTGGGTTTTATATATAAACAGTAATTTGAAGCTTTTGAAATGGAGATAAATTCCTTAGTGACTGGTGGAGAAGATTATTCAATTTATAAAATTTATTTTCATATTACTTCCCAAGGTAATATGCAGAGAGAAAATAGACCAAAAATGTGAATTTAGAGGATTTTATCTGAATAGAGAAGAAAATTCACATGTTAAAGGCAAGACAGTGCTACTGTTGGGATGGGTGGCAGGGTGCAGAGAGTAGGTATTTGGTGTGTACTTGAAAGTAAAAGATTACATTGACTGGCAGAATCTGAATACTATAATCTTGGAGGCTGTATTTCTGTGGGAACTTGCATCGGCAGAAAGTCTGGGTCAAAATGTTGTAATTCATAGGAAAGTGGGAGTAGGAACAGCAGGTCCTTCGAGCCAGCTCCAGCATTCAATAGGATCATGACAGATCATCCAACTCACTATCCCATACCTGTTTTATCCCTTTACTCTATGATCTCTTTAGCCCTGAGAACTATATCTAACTCCTCCTTCAAAATATTCAATGTTTTTTGGCTTCAATCTCTTCTTAGTGGCAGAGAATGCCATAGACTTACCACTTTCTGGGTGAAGAAATTTCACTTTATCAGTCCTAAGTGGCCGACTCAGTTATCCTTAAACTGTGACCTCTAGTTCTGGGCTTCGTGGTCATCGGGATCATCCATCTTGCATTTACCTTCTTTAGAATTTTAAGGAGTTTGATGAGCCTCTTCATTCTTCTAAACTCCAGTAAATATAGTCTTAACTGAGCCAGTCTCTCCTCTTCTATAAGTTCTGCCATCCCAGAAATCAGTCTAATAAGCCATTATCGCTCTTCGTTCATAGCTGGAACATCCATCCTCCGATATGGAGGCCAAAACTGTGCACAGTACTCCAGGTGTGGTCACACCAAGGTCCTGTACAATTGCAGCAAGATATCCCTGCTCCTGTACTCATATCCTATTGCTATACAACCAAGAATACTATTTGCCTCCTTCACTGCCTGCTGCACCTATGTATTTTTTATAGCAATTGATTTACGAAAGCATCTAGATCTAATTGCATTTCCCTGTTTTGTAATCTATTGCTATTCAGATAATCTGCCTCCTTCTTTTTGCTTCCAAAGTGGGTAACCTCGCATCTATCAATACTATAGATTTGAGCTGCCATGCATGTGTCCTCTTTCACAACTTGTCCAAATCACATTGCAACATCTCTTTGCATCTCTTCTCCCACCCACATTTGTGTTGTTGAAGATCTGCGTCCCCTCAAGAGGAGTGTCTTGTTTCGAGATCGGACAAAAGAATCGACAAATGCGGTCTATTCAAAAAGTCAGGTTCGTTAGTTTATTGAATTAAGGTACCTTGACGCATTCTATCCAGCAACAGAGATTGAAGCTTCCATGTTCCAGGGTGAAGTTGTGCAATTACATTTGAAAATTACACATTATTTAAGAAATAGTACAGTCTTAATTACAAGAAAGACTAATCACATATTGACATGATTTACAGCAAGTTATTCAAATGATATTTCCTGGGAAAAGGTTCTTAATTACAAGAAAGGTCCAATCAACCATAATAAGGTGACATGATTGAAGACAGACTAATCCAATGGTATTCTATGCTAAAAGATATCTTATTTACGTAAATTGCCATGCCGCATACTGGTTCAAGGTTCGTTCAAATGGTCAATTAATGTGTCAGTATTCAGCTTTTGAAAACTCTATTGTCCTCTTATCCTTGAACTGCAACTTAATTCTACAAATCTGCAGTATGGTTCACAGGCCATTTTATAGTATTCTTTTAACTCAAGAAACCATTTTGTTATAATAAAAATCTACATATTTTGTTGCCTAAATTCAAATTTTAGATCCTCATTCCCCACTTTGGTCATTCTATGATGACACCATAAAGGCATGGATCAAATTAATCCAATCCAATGGCAGCAAAAGACTGCCCTACGTCCCCTTCGCCCAGAGGGGAATCAAGGGCAACCAATGATGTTTGCTCATCATGATTTAAGTAAAGAAGAAGCACTTTCAGGTTGGAACCAATATTGTCGATAAAAGTAAATAGTTTAGCAATAATACGCTTATCTATAGCAATACCAACAAAAAGACAAATTAAAACAATAGCACCATACAAAGACATATTAGTAATCAGTTGTACCATGAGCCAAACCCAATCACATTGCTGCATCTCTTCTCCCACCCACGTTTGTGGTGTCTGTAAATGCAGAGATATTATATTTAGTTCCTTCATCCAAATTATTGATTTATATTGTTGGGGTCCAAGCACTGATCCTTCTGTATCCTATGTGTAATATTCCTTCTCTTTGTTTCCTGACTGCCAACCTGTTCTCTACCCATGTCCATTTACTAGCCCCAAATCTGTGTGCTTTAATTTAACATGCTAATCTCTTCGAAAGGCTTTCAATAATGCCCCACAGAAGGTCGAAGTAAGCCATACCCACTGGCTCTCCCTTATCAACTGTATTAATTCAGTATCTTTTAGAGTCATAGTGATGTACAGCATGGAAACAGACCCTTCAGTCCAACCTGTCCATGCCAACCAGATATCCCAACCTAATCTAGTCCCACCTGCCAGCACCCGGCCCATATCCCTCCAAACCCTTCCTATTCAAATACCCATCCAAATGCCTCTTAAATGTTGCAATTGTACCAGCCTTCACCACTTCCTTTGGCAGCCCGTTCCATACACGTACCACCCTCTGCATGAAAAGGTTGCCCCTTGAGTCTCTCTTTTATATCTTTCTTCTCCTCACCCTAAACCTATGCCCTCTAGTTCCCTGACCTCAGGGAAAAGACTTTGCCTATTTACCCTATCCATTCTCATAATTTTGTAAACCTCTATAAGGTCACCCCTCAGCCTCTGACGCTCCAAGGAAAACAGCCCCAGCCTGTTCAACCTCACTTTATAGCTCAAATCCTCCAACCCTGGCAACATCCTTGTAAATCTTTTCCAAACTCTTTCAAGTTTCACAACATCTTTATAATATGAAGGAGACCAGAATTTCATGCAATATTCCAACAGTGGCCTAACCAATGTCCTGTACAGTCGCAATATGACTTCCCAACCCCTGTATTCAATACTCTGACCAATAAAAGAAAGCATACCAAATGCCTTCTTCACTATCCTATCTACTCCGACTCCACTTTCAAGGAGCTATGAACCTGCACTCCAGATCCCTTGGTTCAGCAACACTCCCTAGGACCTTACCATTAGGTGTAGAAGTCCTGCTAAGATTTGCTTTCCCAAAATGCAGCACCTCGCATTTATCTGAATTAAACTCCATCTGCCACTTCTCAGCCCATTGGCCCATCTGGTCAAGATCCTGTTGTAATCTGAGATAACCCTCTTCGCTGTCCAGTACACCTCCAATTTTGGTGTCATCTGCAAACTTACTAACTGTACCTCTTATGCTCGCATCTAAATCATTTATGTAAATGACAAAAAGTAGAGGATCCAGCACCAATCCTTGCAGCATACGACTGGTTACAGGCCTTCAGTCTGAAAAACAACCCTCCACCACCACTCTGTCTTCTACCTTTGAGCCAGTTCTGTATCCAAATGGCGAGTTTTCACTGTATTCCGTGAGATCTAACCTTGCTAACCAGTCTTCCATGGGGAACCTTGTCGAACGCCTTACTAAAGTCCATATAGATCACGTCTACCACTCTGCCCTCATCAGTCCTCTTTGTTACTTGGAAGAACTCAAATCAAGTTTGTGAGCCATGATTTCCCACACACAAAGCCATGTTGACTATTCCTAATCAGTCCTTGCCTTTCCAAATACATGTACATCCTGTCCCTCAGGATTCCCTCCAACAAGTTGCCCACCACCAACATTAGACTCATTGGTCTATAGTTCCATGGCTTGTCCTTACCACCCTTCTTAAACAGTGGCACCACGTTAGCCAACCTCCAGTCTTCCGGCACCTCACCTGTGACTATTGATACAAATATCTCAGCAAGAGACCCAGCAATCACTTCTCTAGCTTCCCACAGAGTTATAGAGTACACATGATCAGGTCCTGGGGATTTACCCACCTTTGTGTTTCAAGACATCCAGCACTTCCTCCTCTGTAATATGGACATTATGCAAGGTGTCACCATCTGTTTCCCTACAGTCTATATCTTCCATATCCTTTTCCACAGTAAGTATTGATGCAAAATACTCGTTTAGTGTCTCCTCCATTTTCTGTGGCTCCACACAAAGGCCGCCTTGCTGATCTTTGAGGGGTCCTATTCTCTCCATAGTTACCCTTTTGTGCTTAATGTATTTGTAAAAACCCTTTGGATTCTCCTTAATTCTATTTGCCAAAGCTTTCTCATGTCCCCTTTTTGCCCTCCTGATTTCCCTCTTAAGTATATCTTTTGAAAAAAAAAGCTTTCATAGGGAAGTATGAGAGATCATAGAGTTGGAAAGTTGTACAGCATGGAAACAAATCCTTCATTCTGACTCGTCCATGCTGACCAGATAGCCGAAGTCAATGTATAACTTGGAATTCATGCGAAGTGGGATTTATCTACAGCAAATGAACTAGTTCATGTTTATGGAGGTTGGATTGGGAAAGTACGGTAATGTCAAAACATCAAAACAGTGGTTCATAACTTGACATTTGTTTTATTTTCTACATACGCCATTCTGTACAGAAATTCAGTTTGAAAACATTGCTCATTTGGAACTTGTGAGAGTGCCTTCAATCTGATGCACTCTCTGAAGGATTTAGAATTCCATTGAGTAAACAGATGGCTTTAGTTACAAGGGAAATCATGGAACAGGATGACTGTGGGTGGGTAGAAACTAATACCCAGAAATGGCTGTGGCACCATTGGGCAAGCTTGACTGTCATTCAGGATGTTCTCCCACTGGAAAGTCTCGCAGCTTGTTCCATCAGCAGTCAAAATTTCCCTCAACAACAAGTATATCGTCATGGATACTGTTGGGGAGCACGATTTACTGGGGTAAGCCATTGGGTGCAGGTGTCTGGTACAGAGTTTGTTTCTGTTTCTCAGACGGGAAGAGAGGAAAGGACCAAAACATTAGTCACCGGGGGCTCCATAGTTAGGGGAATGGATAAGAAGTTCTGTGGGAATAAGAGAGACTCCTGGTTGATGTGTTGCCTCCCAGCTGCCAGGGTTTGTGATGTCCTGGATCATATTTTTGGGATCTTTGAGATGGAGGGGGAGCAGCCCAAAGTCGTGGTCCACATAGGCACTAATGACATAGGTAGGAAAAGAGATGGGGATTTAAGGCAGAAATTCAGGGAGCTAGGATGGAAGCTTGGAATTGGAACAAAGAGTTGTTATTTCTGAATTTGTTACCCATGTCACTTGCTAGCAAGGTGAGGAATAGGGGGAGAGAGAGAGAGAGAGAGATTGAATACGAGACTAAAGGCATGGTGCAGGAGAGATGATTTAGGATACCGCGATAATTGGAGCTCATTCCGGGGTAAGTGTAGCCTCTAAAAACGGATGATCTACACTTGAACCAGAGGGGTACCAGTATCCTGGGGGTGAATGTTTGTTAATGCTCTTCAGGGGGGTTTAAACTGATTCAGTAGTGGTTTGGGAACCCAAATTGAAGTTCCAGTGACCAGGACGTTGAGAATAGTGAGGTCATAAATAAGGTTTCAAGATCGTAAGAGTGCACCGGCAAGCAGGAAGGTGTTTGAAGTGTTAACTTAAATGCCAGGAGCATCAGGAATAAAGTGAGTGAACTTGCAACATGAGTTGGTACCTAGGACTTCAATGTTGTGGCCATGTCAGATATAGAGCAGGGACAGGACTGGTTGTTGCAGATTCCATGATTTAGATGTTTCAGTAAGAAGAGGGAAGGTGGAAAATAGAGGGAGGTGTGGGATTGTTAGTCAAGGAAAGTATTACGGTGGCAGAAAAGACAGTTGAGGACTCGTGTACTGAAGTAGTATGGGCTGAGGGTAGAAACAGAAAAGGAGAGGTCACCCTGTTGGGAATTTTCTGTAGGGCTCCAAATAGTTCCAGTGATGTAGAGGATAGGATAGCAAAGATAATTCCGAATAGGAGCGAGAGTAACTGGGTAGTTGTTATGGGGGATTTTAACTTTCCAAATATTGACTGGAAATACTGTAGTGTTAGTACTTTTAGATGGGTCATGTTTTGTCCAGTGTGTGCAGGAGGGTTTCCTGACGTAGTATGTAGACAAGTCAACAAGGGGTGAGGCCACATTGGATTTGGTCCTGGGAAATGAACCCAGCCAGTTGTTAGATTTGGAAGTAGATGAGCATTTTGGTGATAGTGACAACAATTCAGTTATGTTTATTTTAGTGATGGAAAGGGATAGGTATATACCGCAGGGCAAGATTTATAGCTGGGGAAAATGCAATTACGATGCGATTAGGCAAGATTTAGGATGCATAGGATGGGGAAGGAAACTGCAGGGAATGGGCTCAACTGAAATGTGGAGCTAATTCAGGGAACAATTACTGCGTGTCCTTGGTAAGTATGGCAGCGATGAGGTGGTCAAGCGAGGGAGCCGTGGTTTGTTAAACAAGTTGAATCTCTTGTCAAGAGGAAGAAGGCTTATGTAAGGATGAGACGTGAAAGCACAGTAAGAGTACTTGACAGTTGCAATTTAGCCAGGGAGGACTAAGATAAAGCTAAAAATAGCCAAGAGGGGACATGAGAAATCATTGGCTAATAGGATCAAGGAAAACCCTAAAGCTTTCTATAGGTCTGTCAAGAATTAAAGAATGACTAGAGTAAGGTTAAGGCCAATCAAGGACAGTTGTGGGAAGTTGTCTGTCGAATCCGAGGAGATAGGAGAACTGCTAAATGAGTATTTTTCATCAGTATTCACACTGGAAAAAGACCATGTTGATGAGGAGAATACTGAGATGCAGGTTACTAGACTAGACTGGATTGAGGTTCTCCAGGAGGAGTTATTAGCTATTCTGGAAAGTGTGAAAATAGATAAGTCCCCAGGGTCGGATGGGATTTACCCTAGGATTCTCTGGGAAGCTAAGGGGGTGATTGCAGAGCCTTTGTCTTTGATCTTTATGTCGTCATTGTCTACAGGAATAGTGCCAGGAGACTGGAGGATCGCAAATGTTCTCCCCTTGTTCAAGAAGGTGAGAAGAGACAACCCTGGTACTTATAGACCAGTGATCCTTACTTTGGTTGTGGGTAAAGTGTTGGAAAAGCTTATAAGAGATGGGATTTATAATCATCTAGAAAGGAATAAGTTGATTAGGGATAGAAAACACTGTTTTGTGAAGGGTAGGTCATGCTTCACAAACCTTATTGAGTTCTTTGAGAAGGTGAACAAATAGGTGGACGAGGGCAAAACAATTGGTGTGGTGTATATGGATTTTAGTAAGGCATTTGATAAGGTTCCCCACGGTAGGCTATTGCTGAAAATATGGATGTATGGGATTGAGGTGATTTGGCAGTTTGGATCATAAATTGGCTAGCTGAAAGAAGACAGCAGGTGGTGGTTGATGGAAGATGTTCATCCTGGAGTTCAGTTACTACTGGTGTACGGCAAGGATCTGTTTTGAGGCCACTGCTGTTTGTTAGTTTTACAAATGACCTGGAAGAGAATGTAGAAGGATGTGTTAGTAAATTTGCGGATGACACTAAGGTCAGTGGAGTTGTGGATAGTGCTGGAGGATGTTACAGGTTAACATAAATAAGCTGCAGAGCTTGGCTGAGAGGAGGCAAAGGGAGTTTAATATGGAAAAGTGTGAAGTGATTCACTTTGCAAGTAGTAACAGGATTACAGAGCGCTAATAAGATTATTGGTCATCTAGATGTGCAGAGAGATCTGTGTCCATGTACATAGATCCCTGAATGTTGCCACCCAGGTTGATGGAGTTGTTGAGAAAGCATACAGTACGTTAGCTTTTATTGGCAGAGGGATTGAGTTTCAGAGCCATGATGTTGCAGCTGTACAAAACTCTGTTGAGGCCACACTTGGATTACTGCATACAGTTCTGGTCACTGCATTATCAGAAGAATGTGGAAGCTTTGGAAAGGGTTCAGAGGCGATTTACTAGGATGTTGCCTGGTATGGAAGGAAGGTCTTACAAGGAAAGGCTGAGGGACTTGAGCCTGTTTTTGTTGGAGAGAAGGAGGTTGAGAGGTGTCTTAACTTAGAATATAAGGTAATCACAGGGTTAGATAGGGTGAATAGTGAGAGCTTTTTTTCTCCATGATAGCTAGCATGTGGGGGCGTAGCTTTAAGTTGAGGAGTGATAGTTCTCGGACAGATGTCAGAGGTAGTTTCTTTACTCAGAGTAGTAGGGCATGGAACGGCCTGCCTGCAACAGTAGTAGACCCGCCAGCTTTAAGGGCATTTAAATGGTCTTTAGATAAATACATGGATGAAAATGGAATAGTGTATGTTAGATGGGCTTCAGATTGGTTTCACATGTCAATGCAACATCGAGGGTCAAAGGGCCTGTACTGCACTGTAATGTTCTATGTTCGAAATGGCTAATACTAACATTTTCCTTTCCAGCTTATAGATTCTAATATTGATATAAATGGTTACTGTTGGAAGTATTTTTAACATGGAAAAAGTGTGAGGACTGCAGATGCTGGAGACCAGAGTTGAAAAATGTGGTGCTGGAAAAACACAGCAGGCCAGGCAGCATCCGAGGAGCAGGGCTTGTGCCCGAAACGTCGATTCTCCTGCTCCTCAGATGCTGCCTGGCCTGCTGTGTTTTTCCAGCACCACATTTTTCAAGTATTTTTAACATGCAACCTTTGGTCATTTTCAACGTTTCATCAAAAATATATTGAAAACCAATAGTTAGGCCCTGCAGACTTTTCTCTGCAACTTCAGTGCATTTGCCTTAGGTCATAAGCTGTACTTAATTATGAGCCTTCCACCCTCATGATCGTGAAGGGAGTGTTTTGCTGCAGCTGCAACTTTGGTGTGACAGGTAACTGCTTCCATCAAAGAATAGGGTCCATAAAAGTATATTTTCAAATGTTTTAAATTAATTCAATTCAAATTCACTTTGCGCCTCTCCAAATTATTGTCTTGCACTGCTTGGTTTTTATTGTTCCTTATGAGAGAGCAGGGCAAGAGTGAAAGAAGTGGCAGGGCAAAGGAGGTGAGAGTACAACAGCTGAATTATTGCAAGCAAGGGGGGTGAGGAGCAGTAAGTGAACACTGGAATTATGCACATAAAATGCAAATGCTTCTTAGACATCCAGCTTTGTGTACTGGTCAGGTCAAGTCAGACCCCCTCAAAACATTTCAAGAAGGCAACTCAGACCATAACCTTTCTTGTTGTTTTAAGCAGATGTAAAATAGATATTCAAGGACTGATGTAGCTGGCCCAACTACTCAGTTTTAAACAGAGCAGAATTTATTTACAGACTACTGAATGCAACACGAACAAAAGAGAACTGAATTTAGATAACTTATCCCATCTGAAAACCCAGTCGACACTCTCACAACTTAATTATGCTGTTCCAAATACTTACAACATCCCCATGAACACCCCCTTTGCAAAATAAGCAATATCAGACACAGGTTCTTGTAGGAGAAATATGAGAGTCAGCCAGAAAACTTCTGTTGAATCTGGGAACTTTCTCCCCAGCTAAAACTTGACCATTAGCTTCAAACAGATTGCTTGCTAAAATCAAACCAAACCAAAACCTGAACTGGTAGAACTGGCCACGCTCCCTCATTGTGCAAGTGTTTTAAAAGAAAGACTTAAAAGCCTTCTCAAGTAGATATTTCCAGACAGTTCCGAACCTCTGCTATTTACAACCCCTTTTGAAAAAAATCTCAGGACAGCATAGCCTTGTTCAAGGATCAACATTGTCACAATGTTATGCCTATGCACATGCACATGCCTGTGGGTAGTTTGGAAGGCGATTGCAGTTCCAGGTGCACATTGCTGGTGTTAGTGTGCAGCCTTCTACTTTGGTCTGTCATCCCCAAACTTGTTCAATTTCGTCATCCAATGTAAATAATTGTGGCCCATGACTGATAGCTGGAGGTTGTCATCCTGAAAATGCCTTCCTTTGCCAACTTTGTTCTGTTATTTAGCCAATCCTCTGTCCATGCTAATAAATTACCTCCAATGGATTATCCTAAGTAGCCTAATGTGTGGTATGTTACTATATAACTGAACATTCAAATATATTGCATACATTGCTTCCCCATTATCTATCCTGCTTATTACATCCTCAAATACATGATTTGGCAGGCATGATTTTCTCTTCATGAAGTCACATTGACTCTGCTTGATTTTATTATTTCTAAATGCTCTGCTGTTACATTCTGTAAAGCAGACTTTTAACATTTTCCCAGACACAATTTGTAAGCTGACTGGCCTGTAGTTACTTGTTTTTCTTTGTCTCCTTCCCTTTTCAAAAACTATTCTAAAAATGTGTCATGCAGCTAGCTCTTTAAAGTGATTGGAACTTTGAGTTATGTGACAATCCTGTTCCGTTTCCAGTTACATTATGTGGAAATAATGATCAACTTGTTTGCCATCTTATTTTTCAGCACCGCACAAATTTTATATTGGTTTTCGATATGTTCATCCTCTCACAGAAGAAGCAGTGGAAGAGATGGAGAGAGATGGAATTGAGCGAGCAGTAGCTTTTACACAATATCCTCAATACAGCTGTTCTACCACAGGTATTGCCGTGTTAGATGTCTAAAGTGAATAATGCTGTTCACTAAAAGTTGAAAGTTTAAAACTATTTTCTAAGTATGAGGCTACCTTCAAGATTTATTCTTTATTGAAGGAATTCTTTCTACCTTATCCCACTTCTTCTATTCCATAAGGGCAGGACGCAAATGTTTGAGCTAAGCATATAACTGTCTGCAGACTGTCAGTGGCTGATATACCTGATGTTAAACATTCCCTTGCTGAAGGGGTACAAAGCACTTGTACACCACCAGTCCAGTTTAATTTTAATTCACATGCCTGCATTCGAAATACCCTATGTAAAGATAATTTACCTAGTAAAATCCATTTGTTTTTGCCAAAATATTCTGTATAGACTACAGTTGAGTTTATAAATGCAGGCAATACGCTCCATATTCAGTCAGACATTTAGTTTGTTTTATTTTGTGCGAGTTCAAACTTCTTGTTCAGTTTTGGCATTATGAATACTTGACTTTCGAGCCACTGAAGGTAGAGTTGTCATAGTCCTAGAGGACCATAGGTCTCATCTGTCATGAGAGAGATGACTAATGCTGAGTTTAACTGGAGGGTCACCAAGCCTCAGGCAGGAGAAGAGATTGAGAACAAAGAACAAAAAAAACAGCACAACAGCAAGAAAAGGAGAATCCTTTGTGATAAATTCAGCTGGTCCGGGAATTGAACCCACAATGTTGGCAAACCAGGTGTTCTGTTAATTGAATTAATTGATCCCTACCAACCCCCTTTTGACGTATTGCCTTTGTTATCAACCAGAGCCCTTAAATTTATATGAATACTCAAATTTGCCTTAAAACAGTACTTGAAAGTTTAGTAATAATCTGTATGCCAGTTGCACATTATTAAGTAGAATCCTGTTTTAATTGAAAACTTCTTGTTGCTCTAATTCTGTCTGGGCTGTAGAATGTGTTAAGCCTATGACTACCTGGTCTTGTGGGAGTCCAGCTAGAGCAGGAAATCTGAGTGCCTTCACATTTGAACTGATCTCCTCAGTGGTGAAGTAGATGTATGTAGCAAAGTTGACATCTATGCCTTTCCACACCTGGGAGATGTTCATACTGTTTTCAAACACATGAAATGGGGGGGAGTAGTAGTGGACCATAGGGCCGATATAATCTCTCGTCTCAACTTTTCTGCACAATTATAACAAAGATCTACTCAATATTAAATTCTGGTTTATTTGCAATGAAATTTGTACCCATGTGCAGATTTTCTGAATTGCTTGCATAAGGTATAGAAGTATCACTAAATGTTAACATTTTAAAATAACTGGACTAGTTGTACAAGTACTGACGAGAACTACAAGACTGAGTAGTGTGTGTATCATGTTCTTGATGCACTGTAGTAACTCTTCAAGGTTCCTCTGATTTCACTACTTCCCAAACTTGCGACTGCTACCACCAAGAGGCACAAATGCAGCAGATTTATGAGACCCACTATCACTTGCTAATTCTTTTCCAAATCACTCACTAACCCCATCACCCTATGGCTGAACACTCTAACTTACCCTCCCACTCTGCCAAGGACATGCAGGTCCTGGGCCTCCTCCATTGCCAAACCCTAACCACCTGGCGCCTGAAGGAAGAACGTCTCCTCTTCTGCGCTGGGACCCTCCAACCACACTGGATCAATGTGGATTTCACCAGTTTCTCCATTTCCCCATTCCCCATGTTATCCCAGTCCTAATCTTCCAACTTGGCCCCACCCTCTTGAATGGTCCTACCTGTTCATCTTCCTTCCCACCTATCTGTCCACCCTCCTCTCCAACCTATCACTTTCACCCTCGCCTTCATCTACCCATCACATTCCCAGCTGTCTTCCCCCAGCCCCCCCTCCTATTTATCTCTCAGCCCCCTTGGCCCACAAGCCTCAATTCCTGATGGAGGACTTGTATCTGAAATGTCGATTCTCCTGCTCTTCAAATGCTGCCTGACTGGCTGTAGTTTTCCAGCACCACACGTTTTGACTCTGATCTGCATTCCTATCTTTCTCCACATAACCGTCACTGTCAAAGTTACAACCTTGAACTCCCTCCCCAACAGCACAATGAATGTACCTTACTCCAAGCACTGCAGTGGTTCAACACCCACAACTATATTTCTGTGTGACCGGTATAACTCCAACCATCAGGGTTTTCCCCGATTCCCATTGATTCCAGCTTTGCTTGGGCTCCTTAATTGGGCACTCAGTCAAATGGAATGTGATATCAAGGAGGGCATTGCTTTCATCTCACCTCTGGAATTCATTTCTTTTGTCCATGTTTGAACCAAGACTATAATAAGGTCAGGAACTCTGTAGCCCCAGCAGAATGCAAACTGTGAGGCAGGTGCTTCTTATTAGCATTTGGGTTTAATGAAGCCTTTTGGAGATTGGGAAACTACACAATTCTATACTTTCCTTAACAGTTATGTCTCCAGTCTTCTGTCTTCTAAAATGAATGCTTTGAGTCCTTCCATCATAATTTAATCTCTTACTTTGTATTTTCCCAAGTTTTCTCTGTGTGACTTATACCAAGCACCTATACTCTTTGCTGTCTTAAAAGTATAAAACATATATTCCACCTTAGTGCAACATTTCATCCACTGTTTGAATGGAAAATGGTGAGATCTCCAGAATTGATTGACTAGTGTGAGGTAAGAGATTATTTGATTGGTTTTCTTTCATAGGAAGTAGTTTAAATGCAATTTATCGGTACTATAATGGGAGGAAAGCAGCACCAAAGATGAAATGGAGTACGATTGACAGGTGGCCAACACATCCTTTATTAATTCAGGTAATGGTTGTGGATCCATTTGTTTTTTCTCTTACTTTGGAATACTCAGTATCAAAAGCAGTTCTTAGACATGCTTTTCTCTGTAGTTGACTACTAGAACACACTTGTCCGGGACTAAGAAATTGGCAAAATTTAAACTTTTGGTTGTGGGTTTTAATTTTACTCTGTATTTTAAAGTAAAGCATAGCTTTGAGTCCTGTCAAGTGCTTCTTACAAGTGTGATTTATTGTGAGGAAATTAAAAGTGTGCCATATAATCTCTTGGCCCTTTATCTGCTGGTAATTCCTTCAGAAGCTTAGCAGTGTAGTTGATACACCTTAATTTGTCTTGGGTGTTAAGGGTGCTGACGATACAATCTGTCACTGATGAGCTGTCTACTATTCAAACTTAATTACTTTTTTAGGGTTACTTGACTTTGCAAATAAAATGCTTTTGATCATCATTTGACAGTTAATTCAGAATAAGCATCAGTTTTTTTTTTGAAGTGCACCAACATTCATTCTTATATTAGTAATTGTTTGGTTAACGGATTTTATTTACCTTGCAGTGCTTTGCGGACCATATACGGCAGGAACTTGATCGATTTCCATCTAATAAAAGAGATGATGTAGTAATTTTGTTCTCTGCTCATTCTCTGCCTATGTCTGTAAGTGCCTTTGAGCAATCTTGTGTTTGAAAGAATCAGTTTAACTAGAAAAACACACGAGTGGATTCTGGGTTTTTGCATACTTTGCTAAGTTTTATATGCTTCTGGTCCAGTTTTGAATTTGTATTGGACTTCATTTTTTTCAGCTGATCTATCCAAAATCTTCTGTCTTGTCTTGGTTGTGCTCATTAACTATTGTATCACAGGTTTGAAAAAATTTTTTTTTGTAAATTAGGGGAACAACTGAGATTAAAGACATAACAAGGAAGCAATGGCCTAGTGGTATTAGCTGAGTTTCTGTAATCGTAGTCTTGTGAGAATGTTCTGGGAACTCAGTTTGAATCCTGCCAGAACAGATGTTGGAACTTGAATCCAAAGTTAGACAAAGGAGAGTCAGCGGATGTGATATATTTGAATTTAGCAAGTCATTTGAAAGGTACTGCACAGGAGGCTGTTAAATTAAATAAGATCCCATAATGTTAGGGGAAAGGTTCTTATATGAATAGAAGATTGGCTGACTTGGAAAAGGCAATGTGTCGGGTTAAACTGATGGCATTGTTGCGAAGTTTTGCAGATGATGCAAAGATAGGAGATGGGACAGGTAATGTTGAGGAGGCAGGAAAGTTACAAAAGTCTTGAGCAGGCTAGGAGAGTGGGCAAAGAAGTGGCAGATGGAATACAGTGGGAATATGTGAGGTTATGTACTTTGGTAGGAAGAACAGAGATGTAGATTATTTTCTGAATGTTGGGGAAGGCTGAAGTCTGAAGCATAAAGGGATCTGGGAGTTCTAGTTCACGGTTCCCTTAAGGCTAACATACAGGTTCATTTGGCAGTTGGTAGGCAAGTGCAATGTCAGCATTAATTTCAAGAGTGCTAGGAAACAGGAGCAGGGATGCACAGCTAAAGCTGTATAAGATTCTGGTCAGATTGCATTTGGAATATTCTGAGCAGTTTTGGGCCCTGTCATCTATGGAAAGATGTGCTGGCCTTGGAAAGGGTGCAGTGTAGGTTTACAAGAATGATTTCAAGGATGAGGGCTTATTGGGAGGAGTGGTTGAGGATTCTGGATCTGTACTTGGAGTTCAGAAGAATGATGTGGAATTAAAATTTACAAAATACTGAGAAACCTGGATAGAATGGACATGGCGAAGCTCATTCCATTAATGGGAAAGACTTGGACCTAAAGGCACAGCCTCAGAGTGCAGGAATGGCACTTTAGAACTGAGGTTAGAAGGAATTTCTTCAGCCGAAGGCTGGTTAATCTGTGGAGCTCATTACCACAGAAGGCTTTGGAGGCCAGGTCATTGAATATGTTTAAAATAGAGAAAGTTTTTGAATAGTTAGGAGATCAAAGTTAGAGGAAAAAAAGTAGGAGTATGGGGTTAAGAATCATACCTGAAAATGTGTTGCTGGTTAAAGCACAGCAGGTCAGGCAGCATCCAAGGAACAGGAAATTCGACGTTTCGGGCCAAAGCCCTTCATCAGGAAGGGCTCTGGCCCGAAACATCGAATTTCCTGTTCCTTGGATGCTGCCTGACCTGCTGTGCTTTAACCAGCAACACATTTTCAGCTCTGATCTCCAGCATCTGCAGACTTCACTTTTTACTCTAAGAATCATACCTGCCATGATTAAATAGTGGCAAAGACTCAATGAACCAAATAGCCTAACTTTAATTTTATGGTTAGTGAAAAGTGTGTGGAATTATGAACCTGAAACTATTATCAATTGTTGGAAAAATCCATCTGACTCACTGATGTCCTTCAGAGAACAAAGTCTGCTATACTCACTTTATCTGGTCCACATATGTTCTGTCTCACCAGCAGGACAGACCCAGCAGAGGTAGTAACATCATGGTATACAGGGAGTTGCCCTGCGAGTCCTTAATGTTGACTCCAGACCCAAGGAAGTCTCATAGCTTCAAGCTAAACATGAGCAAGGAAGCCTGCTGATCAAGTACAGCCCTTACTCAGCTAATGAATCAATAGTTTAGATTAGAGTGGTGCTGGAAAAGCACAGCCCGTCAGGCAGCATCTGAGGAGTGGAAAGTCGGCATTTCAGGCAAAAGCCCTTCTTCAGGATGAATCAGTACTCCTCCATGTTGAACAACACTTGGAGGAAACACTTAGGGTGGCACAGTACAAAATGTACTCTCGGTGGGGGTTTTCATTGTCCACCATCAAGTGGTTCAGCAGCCGTGCTACTGATCAAGTTGATTGGTTCTTAGAGGACAGCTGCCAGATTGGGTCTGTGGCAGGTAGTGAGGGAACCAAGAGAGAAAATCATACTTGTCCTATGTCCTTACCAGTCTGCCGGCTGCAAATGCATCTGTCCATGACAATAACTGTAAGAGTGACCACCGTTATGTGGAGATTAAGTCCTGCTTTCACATTAAGAATACCGTCCAACATATTGTGTGGCACTATTACCATGCTAAATGGGATAAATTTGTGAACAGATCTAGCAACTCAATGCTGGGCATCCATGAGATGCAGTGAGCCATCAACAGCAGTTGAATTGTACTGCAACCTCTTGGCCCAGCTTATCTCCCACCCAACCATTACCATCAAGCCAAGGGGTCAATTCTGGTTCAATGGAGGTTGCAGGATGCCATGCCTGGAGCAGCATCAGGAATACCAAAAAAATGAAGGGTCAGCCTGATAAAGTACCAAACTGGATTGCTTGCATGCCAGACAGCACATGTTAGACACAGCTAAACAATCCCATAACTGATGGATCAGCTGTAACCTCTGCAGTCCTCCCACATCAAGTGAATGGTGATGGACATGAAACAACTCTGAAGGAGCAGACTGCACAAAAATCCCAGTGACAGAAGAGGCCAGCGTGTAAGTGCAAAAGATAAGACTGAAGCATTGCAGAAATCTTGAGCCAGACGTTTCGAGTGAATGATCCACCTGGAGCTCCCGCTGTGGTCCCCAGCAACACAGATGCTATTCTTTAGCCTATTCGATTCACTCCACATTACATAACGAAACAGTTGGAGGCACTGGATGCTGCAAAGGCTGTGGGCCCTGACAACATTTCCGCAAAAGTACTGAAGGCTTGTGCCCCCAGCCAAGCTCTTCCATTACAGTTACAACACTGTTATCTGCCCAACAATGTGGAAAATTGCCTAGGTGTGTTCTGTAGGCACAAAGCAAGATAAATCCAACCTGGCCAGTTATCACCCTATCAGTCTTATTTATTTATTCATTCATGGGAACAGTGCAATCAAGCAGCACCTGCTCAAGGATGTCCAGTTTAGGTTCTGCCAGGGTCACTCAGCTCTTGACCTCATTATAGCTTTGGTTCAAACATGGACCAAAGAGCTGAATTCCAGAGGTGAGGTGAAAGTGATTAGCCCTTGACATCAAAGCTTTATTCAACCAAGTGCTGCATCGAGGAGCCCAAGCAAAACCGGAACCAATGGGTATTGCAGACGAACTCTCTGCTGGTTGGTGTCATACCTGGCAAATAGGAAGGTGGTCGTGATTGTTGGAGGTCAGTCACCTGAGCTCCTTGACAACTCTACAGGGGCTCCACAGGGTGGTGCCCTAGGCCCAACCATGTTCAGCTGCTTCATCAATGACCTTTCCTCTATCATAAGGTCTGAGGTGGGACTATTTGTGCCGTTCTGAAGCAGTGCATGTTCAAATGCAACAATCTATGGGCAATATCAGGCTCAGGCTGGCAAGTGACAAGTAATATTTGGTCACCACAAACGCCAGGCAATTACCACTTCCAATAAGAGGTGGTAACAAGCAGGTTAGACCAAGGAGAGCCAATAGATGTTATCTATCTGGACTTCCTGAAGGCCTTTGCTAAGGTGTCACACAGGAAGCTGCTGCGTAAGATAAGGACCTGTGGTGAGAGAGGCTAGGTACTAGCATGGATAGAAGATTGGTTGTCTGGCAGAAGGCAGAGAGTGGGGATAAAAGGGTCTTTCTGAGGATGGAAACTGGTGTCTGGTGGTGTTCCACAAGGGTTGGTGTTGGAACACAACTTTTCACTTTATACTTTAATGATCTGGATGAAGAACTGTGGGCTTTCTGGTTCAGTTTGCAGATGCAAAGATAGGTGATGGAGCAGGTAGTATTGAGATGACAGAAAGATTTAGACAGGTTAGGAGATTGGGTATAACTGGCAGATGAAATATAACTTGGGAAAGTATTAGAATTCGAATCCCTATAGTGTGGAAACAGGCCCTTCAGCCTAACAAGTCCATACCGACTCTCCGAAGAGCAACCCTCCCAGACCCATTCCCCTAACATATATTTACCCCTGACTAATAATCTACACTATGAGCAATTTAGCATGGCCAATTCGCCTATCCTGCACATCTTTTGGATTGTGGGAGGGAACCGGAGTACCCAGAGGAAACCCACGCAGACACAGGGAGAATGTGCAAACTCCACGCAGAAATTGTCTGAGGCTGGAATCAAACCCGTTCCCTGGCATGTGAGGCAGTAGTGTTAACCACTGTGCCGCCCTTAAGTGTGAGATCATACACTTTGGTCAGAAGAATGGAAGCATGGGCTGTTTTCTAAGTGGGGCAAAAATTCGGAAATTGGAAGTTCAAAGGGATTCAGGAGTCCGAGTCTAGGTTTCTTTTAAGGTAAACTTACAGGTAGAGTCACCAGTTAGGAGGGCAAATACAATGTTGTCATTCATCTCAAGCACTAGAATATTAAAGCAGGGATGTACTTCTGAGGCTTTGTAAGGCTCTGGTCAGACCACATTTTGAGTATTTGTGCAATTTTGGGTCCCACGCCTTAGCAAACATCTGTTGGACCTGGAGCAGGTCCAGAGGAAGTTCACGAGAATGATCCCAGGAATGAAAGGCTTAACGTATGAATAACATTTGAGACTCTGGGACTATACTCAGTGGAGATTAGAAAGATGAGGGGGTTCTGATTGAAACTTTCACAATACTGAATGCCCTCGGTGAAGTGGAGATTGGGATGATGTTTCCATTCGCAGAAGAGACAAAGACCCGAGGGCACAGCCAGAGTGTTGTGAATCTTTGGAGTTCATTGCCGCAGAAGGCTGTAGAGGCCAGATCATTTGGGTCTGTTTTTACGTGCTGGACATCTTTGACTTTATGTTTAAAACAGAGGTAGGTAAGTTTTTGATTGCCAAGGGGATCAAAGGTTATGATGAGAAAGCGGACAATGGGATTGAAAAACCTATCAGCTATGATTGAATGGCAGAGCAGACTCAATGGGCCGAATATCCTAATTTCTGCTGTTATATCTTATGGCCTAAAAGACCATATAGCTATTAGCCCTTGACTTTTTAAAGTTTTTTACCATCACTGAATCCCCCACTATTGACCTGAACTGAACTCTCCATATAAACACAATTCCTAGTCAGATGCTAGGAATAGTGTGGCAAGTAAGTCACCACCTAACTCCCCAAAGGCACAAGTCAGGAGTTGAATGGAATACTCCCCACTTGGCTGGATGATTGCAACCCCAACAAAACTCAAGAAGCTTTTCACCGTCCAGGACAAAGCAGTCCACTTGGCACCACATTCACAAGGATTCATTTCATCTAGCACTGACGTTTGATAGCAGCAGCATGTACTATCTACAAGATGCATTGCAGAAGTTCACCAAAGATCCTCAGACAGCACCTTCCAAACTCTCAACCACTTCCATCTAGAAGGGCAAGGGCAGCAGATATGTGGGAAGTCCACCACCTGCAAGTTCCCCTCCAAGCCACTCGCCATCCTGACTTGGAAAAATATAGCCGTTCCTTTACTGTCGCTGGAATTCCCTCCTGAATGGCATTGAGGTTCAATCTACAGATCATGGACTTCAGAAGTTCAAGAAAACAACTCACCACCTCCTTCTCAAGGACACTTTAGGATGGGTAATAATTGCTGGCCAGCTAACTGCCCCCAGGTCCTAAGAGGGAGTTTTAAAAAAAAATTGTTTCTGAAACCATTTCAAATTCCATCTAGGTTGACAAAAAGGCCCCTCCTTCCTTCCAAAGCAGTTTTCAAGGTGTTGGCAGAACATTTGGCTTCCTGAACAAAAGTTATTTTCGCTTTCGTGACAAAGCCTGTTTGGTCACCATTTTAAATCCTAGCTCATTCAAATTCTATCTGGGATTGATATGAAAATTTCTGCCTGGAGAAGTAATTATGTATGGTGTTTGTACTGTAACTTTGAGGATGGGCACTGTAACCAGCTTGGCCTGGAATCAAATGTTGACTTTCTTTTTGGATAATTGAGTTGGCAATAGAGGAAATACTTTTGGCCTTTAAATCCCACAATGCCAATACCATGGTTTATTGTGCAGTTCACTTAAGCCTACGTTAGTTGCCATGCACGCAGTGTATGAAAATTGTTTCTGTGCTGTATTTGCAAAGTAAATAAACCTTATGGGAGCGAAAAGAGGTGCTCAGAGTAGAATCTAGCACTCTCTCTCTCTCTCTCTCTCTCTCTCTCTCTCTATATATATATATATATATATATATATATATATATATATAGTGTGTGTGTTCACTGTATTTTGATAGGTGTGGGAATAAGCAACCTATATGATAAACCACTGGAACATAGTGAATGGGAGCTTTGAGAGATACTTTGTCATAAGTTGACATATTGTTTCATTGTATTTACTACAGAGTATAAGTTGTTAATTGGGAATATAATTAAATAATTGAACGTGTACATTACTGCCAAATCCAGCATTTATTGTCCATTGCTTATTTTTGAATAACTAACTATATGGAATCCATTACGCTACCATAATTTGTTAGCACTGTCTGTATTTCAGGTGGTGAATCGTGGTGACCCCTATCCACAGGAGGTAGGAGCAACCGTTCAGCGAGTCATGGAAATGCTAAATTTCAGTAACCCATACAGGCTGGTGTGGCAGTCTAAGGTAACATACATTACTCCATACCATTATTTATTTATTTGCAGAAGATTACACCTGGAATATTAAACCTATTCCACTGTCCAACAGTGTGACTAAATTATACCTTGATTCTATTTACTTGCCTTCACTTCATACCCCTTAATATACTTGTTTTTGTGTTGTTAGTTTTGTATAGATCTTTGAATACTTGCATGCAGACCCAAAAACCATTCTGTCAGTTTCTGTGGCTACTGTTTGCCCTCCCAATGTAACTTGCTGTTCTTGTGCTCAGGCCGAGTAAGACAGGGAGATTTAAAAATTTTGAGTGAACAAATCTTGTGAAATATCATTTGAGCAACAAGCTCATTGCAGATATTGCATCAATAGATCTTGGTAGAGTCCAACTGAATGGTTAACATTTTACTGAAAATCTAATTCATTCTGGAAAAGTTTAGGGTGTACTGATAGGGAGACTTTGATACTATACCACAAAATAATGTTTCATGTATTTATTCCACTTTACTGTGTACTTTTGTGACCCATCCATTTCAAACTGTGTTTTAAAATGATGTTGAATAAATTTTAGTCAATGGAGTTACATTTGAACTGGGTAGAACTGATAGAGAATTGATAAACTGAAGAAATTATGTAATGGGAAATTGTGATGTGGTATTTCATTTTAAAGTGTCATGACATGAAATACTGTCATCAAGTGACACCTGCAGGTGATTGACAGTCACTACAGCTATTGAAGTTCATTTGGTTCAGTTATGTCCTCCTGCATCTGATAACATCATCATGTTTGACATAAGTATAGAAAAATCAGGTGTAAATAACCTGAACCATTGTGCTTTAGCTCTTCTTAATAGTGAAGTTCTGTTAATGATGTAATTTATATTTTCTTTTAATACAGGTTGGTCCTATGCCCTGGCTTGGACCTTCTACAGATGACACCATCAAAGGATTGTGTGAGAGAGGCAACAAAAACTTATTATTGGTTCCTATTGCTTTCACCAGTGATCACATTGAAACACTGCATGAACTTGATATAGAATATGCACAAATCTTAGCCAATGAGGTGAGTTGTCAGGTTGTTTGTGATGCATGGTCATCTTGGCAATCTCCCCATATTGGTTAAGGAAGTGAGAGATTTATTTTTGTTACGCAAGGGCTTACCATGATATACTTAATCATCGTTTTATCTTGGTAGATGGAACTTCCAGTGGGAAAAAAAAGGCTCTCAAATCCAAGTTAAAACGCAGTCATGATTATTTGCTTTCATTAATAATATGAAATTACAGGATTCTAAGTTCCTTGCACGCAAGGTGCAAATTATGATTTTTGCATTATGAAGGTGTGCAAGAATTGAATGTAAAAGTAGAAACATCTTACACAGCTGTACAGGTGGTTGTGTGAAACCACATCTGAAATATTGTCTACACATATTGTCTCCTGATTATGAAAAAAAACATAGAATTGCTTTTAGATGTAGTTCACAAAAGGTTCACTTAATTCATTCTTGGGTTGCAGGACTTATGAAGGAATGATAAATGGGTCCTACCTGGTTGAAGTGCATTTTTCAAGTTAGCTACTTGGATACAGAACTATCTCAAAAGTAGAGGACAGAGGGTGGAGGGGGGGGTTGCTTTTCAAACTGGGAGGCCTGTGACCAGCAGTGTGCCGCAAGGATTGGTGCTGAGTCCACTGCTTTTTGTCATTTATATAACAGATTTGGATGTGAACATAATATGGTTAGTAGATTTGCAGATGGCACTGAAATTGGAGGTGTAATGGACAATAAAGAAGGTTACCTAAAAGTACAATGGGATCTTAATCAGGTTGGCCAGTGGGCTGGGGAGTGACAGATGGAGTTTAATTTAGATAAATGTGAGGTGCTGCATTTTGGAAAGGTATATCAGGGCTGGTTGTATATACTTAATGGTAAGGTCCTACGGTGTGCTGCTGAACAAAGAGACCTTGGAATTCCTTGAAAGTAGAGTTGCAGGTCGATAAGATAGTGAAGAAGACGTTTGGTATGCTTGTCTTTATTGGTCAGTGCATTGAGTACAGGAGTTGGGAGGTCATGTTGCGGCTACACAGGACATTGGTTCGGCCACTTTTGAAGTATTGCATGCAATTATGGTCTCTCTCCTGTAGGAAGGCTTTTGTAAAATTTGACAGGGTTCAGAACTATTTTCCCTGGACGATCGGAAGCTGACTTTCTAGAGGGTAAATAGGCAAGTTCTTTTGCTAGAGGTAAGAGACTCGAAACCTAACGGGCACAGATTTAAGGTGAGGGAGGAAAGGTATAAAAGGGACCTAAGGGGAAACGTTTTCACACAAAGTTGTGCGTGTACAGAATGAGCTGCCAGATGAAGTGATGGATGCTGCTATGATTACAACATTTATAAGGTACCTGGATGGGTATATGAATATGAAGGGTTTAGAGGGATATGGGCCAAATGCTGGCAAATGGGGCTAGATTTATACAGGAAATCTGGTTGGCATGGACGAGTTGGACCAAAGGGTCTGTTTCCATGCTTTATATCTCTGATTCTATAACTCTACGTTCTGTTTTAATCACTTCACATAGGGACTTGTGGCGCAGTGGTACTGTCTTTTACATCTGAGCCAGACCTTCTGGGCTCAAATCCTTCCTGCTCGAGAGGCGTGTCTTAATATATCCAGCAGGTTGCTTGAACCCTCATGAAGGGCTTACACCCAAAATGTCGATTCTCCTGCTCCTCAGATGCTGCCTGATCTCCTGTGCTTTTCCAGCATCACACTCTCAATGCATGAATTTCAGTCTCTCAAAAGTATTATCCATGTAATAGTCGTCTCCATATATTTAATCTTAACAAATAGTCTAAAAATTTGACTTTACTCTAGTATATATGGTAAATTGATCTTTCACATCTATGGGCGGCACGGTGGCACAGTTATGGGCGGCACGGTGGCACAGTGATGGGCGGCACGGTGGCACAGTGGTTAGCACTGCTGCCTCACAGCGCCTGAGACCCGGGTTCAATTCCCGACTCAGGCGACTGACTGTGTGGAGTTTGCACGTTCTCCCCGTGTCAGCGTGGGTTTCCTCCGGGTGCTCCGGTTTCCTCCCACAGTCCAAAGATGTGCAGGTCAGGTGAATTGGCCATGCTAAATTGCCCATAGTGTTAGGTAAGGGGTAAATGTAGGGGTATGGGTGGGTTTCGCTTCGGCGGGTCGGTGTGGACTTGTTGGGCCGAAGGGCCTGTTTCCACACTGTAAGTCTAATCTAAGTCTAATCTAATCTAATCTAGCAGAAATGCAAGTTGATCGCTACTGAAATATATAAGATCCTAAGTGGACTGTGTAAGGTAGATACCAAGAAGCTGTTTCCTTTCATGGGGGTGACTAAAGCTACAAGGTATAGTTTGAGAATAAGAGATCCCAATCAGTTAAATACAGTAAAAATAACAATACAAGAAAGAAACTTAACATGTTCTCTAAGTTCACTGAAGGAAAATTACCATGTTTACTATAGAGTGAAATTAAGCTGCTTGAAAGATGCCTTTCTTATGTAAAATTGCAACAAGTATTATTTATTTTGCTTTTCTTTGCCCATCCTCAACAAAGTAGCTGTGTTTCTATCCAGTTAATCTTATTTATTCACTGGATGTGGATGTTGCTAGCTAAGCCAATATTTCTTGTCCATTCCTGATTGCCCTTGAGAAAGTGATAATAAGTTCCCTTGTTGAATCATTGTGTATGGCATCCATGGTACCATTAGGCATAGAGTTCCAGCAAGATATCCCATTAACAGTGAAAAGAATGAAATAGTTCCAAGACAGGATGGTTGTGGCTTTAAAGGGATCTTGCAGATGGTACTGTTCATTGTGCATCTGTTGCATGCATTCTTTTAGGTGCTAGAGGTCATGAGTTTGGAGGATACCATAGAAGAAACCTTGGTGATTTGTTGCAGCGCAACTTATGCATGATACACACTACCAGTGTACTTTGGTATTGGTGAGAGTGAATGTTGATGGTGTACAATAGGGTGACAGTCAAGTGAGTTGCTTTGTCCTGGATGGTGGCAAACTTCTTGAATATTGTTGGATCTGCACTCATTCAGGCATGTGGAGAGTGTTCTGTCACACTCCTGACTTATGCCTTATAGCTGATGGACGTGGTTCAAAGAGTAAGGGAATGAGTTACTTACCACACAATTCCCAGCATCTGACCTATGTTTGCAGCCACATATTTACTTGGCCAGTCCAGTCCCATTTTGAGTCAGTGATAAACTCCCAGGAAGTTCATAGGAGATGGAGTAATCATGAAGCTACTGAATGTGAAGCTGAAATTGTGAAGGTTAGGTCATGCCTCACAAACCTTATTGAGTTCTTTGAGAAGGTGACCAAACGGGGAATGAGGGTAAAGTGGTTGATGTGGTGTATATGAGTTTCAGTAAAGTGTTTGATAAGGCTCCCCATGGTAGGCTCATGCAGAAAATATGGAGGCGTAGGATTGAGGGTGACTTAGCAGTTTGGATCAGAAATTGGCTAGCTGAAAGAAGGCAGATGATGGTGGTTGATGGGAAATGTCCATCCTGGAGTTCAGTTACTAGTGGTATACTGCAAGGCCACTGCTGTTTGTCATTTTTATAAATGACCTGGATGAGAGAGTAGAAGGATGTGTTAGTAAATTTGCAGAAGGCACTAAAGTCAGTAGAGTTGTGGTCCATGCAGAAGGATGTTGCAGGTTACAGAGGGACATACATAAACTGCAGAGCTAGGCTGAAAGGTGACAAATAGAGTTTAATGTGGAAAAGTGAGAGGTGAATCACTTTGGAAGGATCAACAGGAATATCGAGAAATGGGCTAATGGTAAGGTTCTTGGTAGTGTGGATCAGCAGAGGGATCTCTGTGTCCATGTGCACCGGTCCCTGAAAGTTGTTACTCAGGTTGATAAGGTTGTTAAGAAGGTGTATGGTGTGTTAGGTTTTATTGGTAGAGGGTTGAGTTTAGGAGCCATGAGGTCATGTTGCAGCTGTAAAAAGAAAAACTGGTGTGGCCGCACTTGGAGTATTGCATACAGTTCTGGTTGGCATATTATAGGAAGGACATGGGAGGGTGCAGAAGAAATTTACCAGGATGTTGCCTGGTATGTTCAGGCTTCTGTACCTTCTCCCTGATGGTGGAGGTTGTAGAAAAGCATTGTCAGGGTGGGATGGATCATTGAGAATGCTGGCTGCCTTTCCTTGATAGCGGGTCTGGTAGATGGATTCTACAAATGGGAGGTTGGCCTTTGTGATTGTCTGGGCCAAATTCACGACACTCTGTAGGAAAGTTTGGATTACCTGGAAGTTTCTGCTTTTTGGTCTCGATCCTAACTATTCAAAATCTTCCAATAGACCCTGCTTTCCACTTGTCAGTGTCGTAAGTGCCTACATGGATGATGACAACTACTTCCCACCTCTCCTTCAAGTTTTTCTCAAGCTCTCGGGAGATGTCCTTAACTCTGGCACCAAGCAGGCAGTGCTGCCTTTGTGACACTCAATCACTGCTGCAGAAAACAGTTTGCTTGCCCCTAATGACCCCATCCAGAACCATTTCTATGTTCCAGTTTCCTCCCCACCTGCATCTCTGACCTTGTGATTGCTGAATATGGTTCAATCTAGGACACCAGCCTGAGGAGCTCCTGCGGTTATATCCCTTACTTAAAATGATTGACCTCCAACAACCACAAAATATCTATCTTTCTACAGGGGAAAACTCCAACCAGCAGGGTTTTCCCGATTCCCTTTAACTCCAGTTTTGCCAGTGCTCCTTTGATGCCAGTTGAAGGCTTGATGTAAAAGGCTGTCACTCTCAGCCGTTAATGTTTAGATTGAAGCTACTTGGGAGCTAGTGGGTCTGGCAGAACTTTATCTGACCATCGGAGAGCAGTTTAATGTAGTGGCACTTACTTAACATAGCATTGTCAATTATATCATCTATCATTTTTACTGAAGCTGAAGAGTATACTGACAAGGTGGTAATTGGCCTGGTTGGATTTGTCCTTTTTTCATGTATCAAACACTACCTGGATAATTTTTTTTCCACAATGTCTGGTGGTTGCCAGTGTTATTCTGGATCAGCGGTGCTGGAAGAGCACAGCAGTTCAGGCAGCATCCAAAGTGCAGCGAAATCGACGTTTCGGGCAAAAGCCCTTTTACCCAAAACGTCAATTTCGCTGCACTTTGGATGCTGCCTGAACTGCTGTGCTCTTCCAGCACCGCTGATCCAGAATCTGGTTTCCAGCATCTGCAGTCATTGTTTTTACCTCGATGCCAGTGTTATGACTGTGTTCTAGAACAGCTTGACGAGCGGCGCAAGCCTCCAGTACTAATGCCCGAATGCTGTTGCGGCTCTGTCTTTGCAGTGTCCAGTACCTTCAACCATTTCTCTATCATATCATGATTTGTATTGGTTGAAGGCTGGCAATTTTAGGATTGGGGATATATACAAATTAGCTGGAGGTTTCCTTGCCTATGTTTGATACAAAGTTGGCACTGAATTCCATCTGTGTTCTGCCATTGTTACCACATTGCCAGTCATTTGGAAAGGAGTAAGGGTGATCCATAGGAATAATTTGTCTTCTGTTCCCTTTTGCTTTCTCTCTTTTTGAACAATTGACTAGTCCTTGCTCAATGTGATTTCGATTGAGCAAGTGAGATCCCAAGTGTCATTTGTGTTGTTTGAGCTGAAGGATGTGAAGAATGAACATTTACTGGTATTAAATTCTAGTCTTGTCAGTGTCATAAGGCAATCTCCTGCAGTTCAGTGTTGATTCTTTTTATTGTGTCCATCAATGTAAGGTAACTCCACCTCAAAGACATGTCTTTTTACACTGATGAATTTTTTTCTTCCTCCCATATCGGCCTTCATTTAAACCCTGAGTGAGATTGTCATTGAATATTCTGTTGGGGATGCTTTTATTGTGTGATCTTTTCGAATGAACAAATCCATTTAATGTGAAAACCTCAAAACTGTGGAAAGAAGATTTTCACTTTCAGTGTGAATTAGATTTGACCCCGGTGGTGCAAAGACCGTGCTCTCAGTGATTGGTCACGTGGGTTGTTGTGCAGCATATAAAATTGGAAATAAATGTCTTGGAGAAATGTGTTTCTAAATAACTTCTTTTGTTTTCTTTCCTTGGTACCTGTTTTCAGTGTGGTGTTGAAAACATTAGGCGAGCAGAGTCACTAAATGGAAACCAGCTGTTTATAAAGGTGATGTAGTTTTATTATGTTTAATTTTGTAGAGCAGTTAACCCCCGTGATTATTTTTGTGGCAGTGTACTGTGCAGATTACAAGTCTGTTGCCAGTTTAACATAGAAAAATGAAGGTCTTTTTAATTCAATAATGGCACATGGTCATTGATGCAAAAAGGTCAATGAAAGATGAAAGTACACTGAAAGGACAAACTAGCAAGTAATATAAAAATAGACACTAAGAGCTTCAAATCTTGAACCAGAGAGCACAACCTCAGAATGAGGAGGAGTGTTTTCTGCGGATAGTGAATCTGTGGAATTTATAACAGCAGAGGGCTTTAGATGCTGTGTCGCTCAATATATTCAAGGTGTGACAGAACTTTAATCGGTAAGAAGATCGAGGGAGTTGAGGATGGAGTGGCTCAATGGCTCAAATGCCTACTTCTAATCCTGCATTCTCTTATTCTCCCTGTTCAGCTTTTTAGTGACAGCTGTTAACTTCATTATGAGTGACTTGCTCATATAATGTCCAATGAGATGACTGAGCTTAGTTAAGTTCAGTGTTCTTTAGTACAGTTTTTGACACTCCTACCAAAAAAAAGGCTGCTTTTTAGAAGTACTTAATTGTTTGTTTGTACAGTGTTCTGAGATATGAGGTTGTGGAAATGTAAACTAAATTCAAGCAGTTCCTTCCTTTAAATCAGATTACATGAAATATTTCCTGTTTCATTAGTTGATGAATATTGGTCATAGACTGAGGTAATGAAATAGGTTAAAACTTCTTGTGATTAACTTAGTCAGCAATAAGCAGCATCAGGCCAGAGTATCTTCTGGGTTAATATGGCTGTGTCGCAGTGACATATTTTTGCATAAAGGCTTGAATGCAGTTAGTTTAAAAACAATTTACTGTTTTTCAACTCCCCCAAAGCAGAGATCACAAATTAAAATTTCATAACCTTTTGTGAAATTGAATAGGTTGGATATTTCTGAGGGGAGTACCAGAAAAATTACCATAAAAGCTGCCAGATTGCATGAAAATCCCAATTGATTGGTTAATACCCATCAGTCAGGGAGCCAACACTACTACAGTAAAAGCAGTTCTTGTCTGACCAAGGTGGTCTATTAAACCCCCTTATCGAAATTCAGTAGTAAAAAATAAAACTGTGTGGTTCTATGATTCAGACGTTGTATGAAAACCAAGATTCTGGCAGTAACTTCAGTGGATCCTCATGTCCTCCTCAGTCCTTTGTGTTCTGGTGGACTTGTTAGGATGATTGTCCTACAAACTAAAAGTGTGAGATACTATTGGCTATGTGGAGTTGAACTATGATCATGTGTAGCAGCCCAAAACTGGGTTTATCAGCAATTAAATTGTGTGCTACTAACACCATGTTGTGTTGCATAACCTGTTCATTCACTTAGTTGTAATTGTGATTCTTATTGCTTAACACTGATGATTCTGAGTAAAAGTACTTGTTTATCCTAATAAAGTAACAATTCTTCTTTTCTAGGCCCTAGCAGATTTGGTCGATGCACACTTAAAATCTGCAGAAACTTCTTCCAAACAATTGAGTCTACGTTGTCCGCTCTGCGTTAATCCAATATGTGGAGAAACAAAGGCATTTTTTGCTAAACAAAATCTCTGAAATGACTCTCGTATACTGATATTTTCTGCCCTTCAGAAAATGCTTGATTGAATGGTCATCGTGATGGTTTATTTTCTGCTGTGATGGTTTTTGACATAGCATGTATGTTGAGTGTAAATCGACTTCACTTCTGAAACTACATCTTTTTTAGTGTAACTAAAAACAGACTTTTTGAAGAGAGTATAAATGTTCCAACTTGCACTGTTCTCCAATTATTGTACATGGGTACGAAGTTTAATATCTCAGTTTATAGCATATTTTTCTTACCTAGATCCTTTTTTTTAAAGGAGTGCTGAAGACTAATCGTTTAAAGACTACATTTTTTTTGTTTGCTCCTGCATAGGTTTTGAACATGATTCATATCTAGTAGAGCTTATCTTGTTGTCTTTGCCCTTCGAGGTGAAGCTAGCCATTGCCAGGGATGCTTGGTAGGATTCTTATGGCCACATGACTTTTTGAGTGCATGACTACTAAAGCATGTCTGCATCTGGAATGTTATACTGCAACGGGAACAGCAGACTAAGTTTCAAACAATTAAGGATTTATTCTTGCATTTTGTTTCTGCTTCAAATGCAGGTTGAGCTCTCAGGGGCTGCATAATTTTTTTTTTATTTGGTTGCACCAGGACTCGAATTTGATGCCAGAACTCCTAAGTGAAGCCTCCAGGGTGTCCCTGTAGCAATTCCTTTGACCCCCATGGTAGCACACTCCAGCTCTTTATTGAAATATGATCTTGGTGAGAGTGTGTCAGACATCCTAGACAAGTTGCCAGCGCATCTCAATCTTCACTGTGTCAGTTTTGTGTGAATGCTAGGCATGCTAGTTCAGGTGAGTAACTCAGTTAGACACATCTATTGGAGATTATTGTTTTAAAAGCCTATGTGTTTAGAAACAAAAACTCTTAATCATTTACTTGGTTTGCCCAAGATGACATTATGTTAATTTGAATTTCTGACTTGATCCATTTTAAATGCAGCCCCTTGTGCCATAAGAAATGAAGCAGGAGTAGACTATTCAGCCCTGCTGCTGGATTTTACTCTCATTGAGATCCTAGGTGATCTCTATTTAAACACTTTTAATGCACAACCCCCATATCCCTTGATGTTTTTGATGTGTAATAAACAATTGCTACAGAGTGGATAATGAAAGGATTTTTCTCCTCAGGGAAGAGACGAGAACGAGGAGACAATTTTTTATGAGGGTTCATAGTCATTGGTACACTCCTAACAATTGTAGAGGCAGAGTTAGATTCTCGAATAATGAGAGAGTTGACGATATTTGGCGGGAAGGCAGAAATATGAATTTGTGGCCTCACTTGCATCTCAATGAAGGATAGAGCAGGCCATAACAGATTAATGGCCTACTGCTAATTTGTAAGATTTCGGTGTTGAACATTCTAAATAGCTGAGCCTCTGGAGCAAAAAATTCCAGACATTCATGAACACAGGTGAACAAGTTCCTCATCTTAGTCCTGAGTGGTCTACCCCTTATCATTAAATTCTCTCTTGGATCCATATATTCCAGCCAGTGGAAATATTTTGCATCTACCCTGTTGATTTCTGTACAATTTTGTATATTTGAATGAGATCCGCAACAGGCAGTCTCAAGAGACCAAATGGTCTAATCCTGTTTGTTGTATTTATGCCCATCTCCAGAGAATTAAGAGTCAGTCTATTTAATCTTTTCTCCTACTGGAATCCCTCCAAGGAATTAGTCATTTAAACTTTGTTGTACCACTTCACGAGTGTTTCTGTAGATAAACTCAAAACTCAAAACTCCATACGATGCTCCGACTGTAGTACTAGGAAACTTCAACCATGGAAAATAAGGTATAATAAAATAAAACAAAACTTTAAACCAGTAGAAAAGACTTTTAAACTAATGAAGGGTCAAAAGGTTTATTTTCCTCCTTGGTCCTCTTCAGCAGATTATCCAGACGGTTAGAAAAGTCACTTCAGGGTGTGAGGTGAAGGTGAGATCCAAATTCACTCAAGTGTAAAATTTTAAAATCAGCTGGCTGGGAAGTCATTTGCCATGTTTAAAATGTAGACCAAGCTACTAAGAAACTTCTTGTAAAATCACTGTTCACTTGATAAATAGCTTTTCCAACAGCACATTATTTGAAGATGAGGCGTGTGTTGGTGGAGCTAAATCTTAAGGATCTGAAGCAGTCATCGATCTGTTAATAGAAATTTATCCATTAAAATTATCAGCTACCAGTACAGAAGTTTGATATTCCTACACTTTTTATTGATTTGTGGGGTTTAACACCACTGGCTAGGTCCTCATTTATTGCCCATTACTAATTGCCTGTTGAAAGTAGAGGTGAACTTGAACCACTACAGTCTTTGGGGGTAGGGACTATCACTGTGCCAATCAAACAGCCCTACTTCATCCTGAACTCTTTTAATGTCTATATGTGCAGGTCATCTTTTGGTAATTGATCTACTATTGAGGGTAGCTTTTTCTTGCTACAGGGTGCTGTATGCTTGTTCAGAAATCAGATGAGAAACGTGCAGAAATAAAAATAAAACTGAATGCTTGAGATCTGAAACAAAAACTGAACTTGCTGGCAAAACTCAGCAAATCTGGCAGTGTCTGTGAGAAGAAATCAGAGTTCACACTTGGAGTCAGTGATGTCACCAGACTGACTCTGCTTGTGAATGCTAACTCTGCTTTCTTCCCATAGATGCTGCCAGACCTGAGTTTCATTAGCCAGTTCTGTTTTTGAGAAACATGCTGTATGTATACGAATTGAAATGGCCCGTCAGACATTTTTGGATGCCTTAATTGAACTTACACCTTGGCCTATATCCAGTAAATTTTAGTCTTTTGATATATTTTACTTTTAATACTTATTTTATAACAGTGTCTATTGTGCTGTGAAATGTAAAAAGAGCAAATAAAATTCTGTAGAACATGGTATAAAGGGATAATAAAACTGATATATTCAGCTGAAAGGCAGTTATTGAGAACACAGTATGAATTGGGGTGAATAATTTGACCTACCTCATTAAAGTTTGACTTTGGGGCAACCCAATCAAGAAGGAATCTAATCATTACCAGTTAAAGACTATTGGCACTGTCTCGTGTTCCCACAAGGAATGTGAACAGTTCATCAACTTCACCCACACCTTCCACCCTGACCTCAAATTGACCTTAACCATCTCTGACAACTCTTCTCTTCCCCCCCTCAAAAACCACCTCTCAGTCTCCATCTTTGGTAACCAACTTAGCACTGACATTTATTTCAAACCCAACTTCTGCACTTACCTCGACTACACCTCTCGCCCACCCTTCTGCAAATATGCAATCCCATACTCCCTACTTCAAGGGCTGTAATTTCCCCTCCCTCGCAATTAATAATGCCCTCAACCACATCTCTATTTCCTGCACCTCTGCCTTCAAACTCACGTCGCCCAACCTCCGTAAGGAGAGTCCCCTGGTTCCCACCAACCTCCAAATCCAATACATCATCGTCTGCCATTTTTGTCACTTACAGTCAGATTCCACCACCAAGAAGATATTTCCTTCCCCACCTCTAACTGTTTCCCCAAGGGACCATTCACTCCACGATTCCCTTGTCATTTCCACACACCCGACCAATCTCTCCTCCACACCTGGTACCTTTCCCTGAAACTGCAGGAAGTGCAACCCCTAAACCTTCCACACTCACCTCCAAGACCCTAAATTATCATTGCAAATCCAGCAGAGATTCAGCTGCACTTCTAACCTGGTCTATTGCATCCTTTGTTCCTGATGTGGTCTCCTCTACGTCGGAGAGACTAAGAGCAGACTCAGGGACTGGTTCGTGGAGCATCTGCACTCTGTATGCTCCAATCAACACCACCTTCCACTTGCCAGCCATTTCAACTTTCCCCTCCTACTCCCTTGGCAGCGTGGCCATCTTGGGCTGCCTCCAGTGTTAAAATAAGGGCACATGCAAAATGGAAGAACAACATCTTGTATTCTGCTTCGGGAGCTTACAGCCCAATGGCCTCAACAGAGTTCACCAGCTTCAAAACCTACCCATCCCAACCTCATCCCATGTGCAGCCTTCCTCCTTTTCTTTGACCTGACCTAATCTGTCCATCTTTCTTCTCACCTATCTGTTCCACCCTTGCCACTGACAAATCACAAAAATCCCCTACCTGAATCCACCTATCACCACCCTATCTACTTTGCCCTTATTCCACCTATAACCCTCTCACCTGCTTTCCCCCAGCCTGACCCTCCTCCCTCTGTTTATTTCTGAGTTCCCTTCTCCCTCCCAGCCCTGATGAAGGGTTCTGACCTGAAACATCGACTTGCTTGCTCCTCCGATGCTGTCTGACCTGCTGTGTTCTTCCAGCTCCGCATTTTAAAGAATTTCAGTATTGTTTGCTATTTTGTTTCAAATATACAATAAGCTAGACTGAGGCAATTCATTTTGGAATTGTTTTCTTCACCTATTCATTATGTTTTGCAGTCAGCTTTTGAAGTGAATTTTGTTACGCAAAAGTAATAGACAGGAGTAATTGTCAGCAATATATTACCCTGTCATAGCAGTGTTCTCCTACCAGCTTTATTTAAAAGGCAGTTGAGAAGCCACAGAAGTAGTTAGAATATCAAATTATTTCCGAGTTAACTGTGGAATGGAATACCTTAAATGACTGGATTTGGCACTTAAAGCTACTACTTCCCTGTAATTTTAAAATTCACACAACACCAGGTTATAGTCCAACAGGTTTATTTGGAAGCACTAGCTTTCAGAGCGCTGCTCCTTTGTCAGGCGGTTGAAGGAGTAATGATCCAAAAGCCAGTGCTTCCAAATAAACCCTTTGGACTATAATCTGGTGTTGTGATTTTTAACTTTGTACACCCCAAATCATCTCCAAATCATGACAACCATAATTTTAAACAGTTAAATCGTGGAATCCTACAGCACAGGATGAGGTTTTTGTGGAGATTTCACAACTTCAGTAGGAAAGCAGCCATTGATCACTGCGATCTGGTTTCTAGCTTTTTGCCAATTACACATTCTTGTTGTAACATTAATCCTTGTGATTTATTTTTGCTAACAAATCCAATATAGCTCAGATGAACCAATGTATTTTAAGTTAAAATACACATGAATCTCATCGGCCTACATTATACCTGAAATTCCACAAGCAAATGTTTCCTAATTTTATTCCATTCCATTCCACTTTCTGATTTTTAAAGTGCACCCTATGATTTTAGAAGAAATTGAGTGAAGGAAATTAATCCACATTCTCCAAAGTGCTTGTCAGTATTATTTCCTACATCTCATTTCCCACTAAATTTTGTTTGGGGGCCTCCTTTCAGCAAGAGGTCATGTATTTTCTAATGCATTTTTTCCTAATTGAAGACTTTTAATCATTTTTAGCATTATTTTTTGAAAGAATGATTTTTATTAAAATTTAAAACTTTTTCATCTGAAGAGGGATGATTGTGTTGATTGAATAATTTAGATGCAATTTCTTTCTTCTACTCATAACAGTTCTGCTCATAAAAGTTCTTGAACAGAAACTGAACTGGACTATTTCAAATAACTTACCAAGTGCAATTATGTTGTTTTAAATTACCGATAGGAACACGAAAAACACTGACTTCAATTTAGTGTTTAGGAAAAATAGTGGTTCAGATGTGGAAAAGAAACAACATGAAGCAAATTTAAATTGGATATCAGTATCCCAGTAATAACTGATTCAGAAGTTCCATAATGTCTGGGTCTTAAAAGCAATGGATAGTGCTGTGATATTAAAATAATGTAGTCTGCCTTTGTTTCTGGTTATACATTTATGAATTGGGCAAACTGAATTTTGACTTGAATTCTAGAAAAATGTAATAGTAAACATAAGCAAAACGAGTGAACTGTTTCATATCTTCTGTACGAGTTCATTTGAGTTCAGATAAAGCTATTAATTACAGAGCCTGTTAATATTCTTTGAGAAGAAGAAGGATGTATATTGAAATTTTTGTGTTTCCATACTTCAATTCACTTTTCTCACTGGCATTGCTTCCCTCAAAATCTAGCGCTCTCCACTGTGCTAATTGTGTCTATTCTTTAAAGCACTAAATTCAACAAAGTACAATTTAATATCTACTATAAGTTCATCATGAATTTATAAATGTCTAAAAGTAAATTTAGAATAAAACAGGTTTGATCTTCTTTGCTATCAGTATGTTTTTTTAAAAAAAAAATCGGGAGTATTCTTTGCCATGAATCATTGAACACTAATTTGCATGCTCAAATGACACTAATAAACCAAAATATGTTACAATGGTAAGTAATCTAAAATGCAAACTTAATGTGCTACTTTTCACATAATTATCCATTGCCAGCTAATCAAGTAATTACATATGAAATAGGAGCAGAGGTCGTCTATTCAACCCCTTGAGCCTGCGGTACTATTCAATAAGATTATATCTGTTTATTTTGAATTCCACATTTCCATCTACCCCAGTACCCGTGATATTCTCCTCCTCAGAAGTCTATCTAGCTCTCAAAAATATTCAGTGACACCCTCCTTGAACACCTCAAAGTTCCAATGTTGTATAATCGTCTCTCATGTGAAAGGATAAACCTTAATTTTAAAACTATCATCCCTAGCTCTGGACACATCCACAAGAAGAAACATCCTTTCCAATTTCTGAATGCCATTCTGGATTTTGTACCTATCAGTCAAAGTCGACGCTTATTCCTCAACTCCAGTGATAACAACTCCAGCCTGTTCAGCAACAATCCTATCAAGACTATCCCATTCCATTCCAAATATCAATCTAGTAAACCTTCATCCTGTTATTATTTTTGCCTTGGAAATATTAGTTTGGAATAATGACCTTACATTTCACTTAGTAGCGAGGTTTGAGAAGATTTGTAGTTCAGGTTGAGTTTGGGACGTAGGTTTGCTCGCTGAGTTGGAAGGTTCATTTCCAGACATTTTGTCACCCCGACTAGGTAACATCTTCAGTGGGCCTCCGGGCAAAGCACTTGATAATTCCTGTTTTCCATTCATATATTAGGTTTCTTTGGGTTGTTGATGTCATTTTCCTGTGGTGATATCATTTCCTGTGGTGATGTCATTTCTGGTTCTTTTTCTCGAGTGGTAGAGAAAAAGAACAGTTCCTCTCACTTCCAATCTGCACCTATTTTTGGGAAGTTACTTGAAACTGTATGTAGTGAAGACTGCTGCAAAGTACCTGTTCAATTCATCTGCTAACTCCTATTTTCCATTATTAATTTCCCCAAAGTACTTGCTGCAGGACTAGTGCTCGCTTTAACTCTTTTCATTTCTAATTACCATAGAAACTAACTACTTTTATATTCCTAATCAGCTTTCTCTCATTTTCTTTTATTTTTATTAGTCATGCTTAAAATTCTACTGTACCATCTAACATATCACCCGTCTTTGTGCATCTTATGATTTTTCTTTACGTTTGAAACTCTTTTTTAAATTGTTAGTTAACCACAGATGGTGGGTCCTTCCAGTGGAATGGTCTGCCTGCATTTCTGTTGACTTATTCTTCAAACTAATTTGTCAGTTCACTTTCACCAGTTCTATCTTCATGTCATCATGATTGCACTCCTCTTTTAAGACTAGTCTCAGACCTCCTACTCTCTTCATCGAAAAGTGTGGTTCTGGAAAAGCACAGCAGGTCGGGTAGCATTCAAGGTGCAGGAGAATCGACATTTTCGGGCATAAGCCCTTCATTAGGAATTATTCCTGATGAAGGGCTTAAGCCTGAAATGTCAATTCTCCTGCTCCTCTGCTACTTTTCCAGCACCGCTCTGTTCTGCAGCTTCTGCAGTCCTCACTTTCTCTTATTCCCCTCTCTCTCACACTTTTTGTAAATTGTAAACCTATATCATTGCACAATACCACATCTAGTATAGTCTGCTCCTGAACATACTGTTCTAAGAAATTATCCCAGAAATGTTCCAAAAACCCATCTTCTAAACCATTTTTGTCCATTTTGATTTTCCAGTCTATACCTAGAGTTAATCTCCCTTTATAAATCTTAGCAATGCTTCAAAATATACGATAGTCTAGACTCTTAACTTTTTCTTATTGGGAAGGTAAGTGTATGGTGTTACATTCCAGATGCAATTCGATTGGTCAACCTACTCTAAACAAAACTCACTTTATTCTTACACTACAATAAAAATAAAAAAAATTGGCTAAACAGTATGTATCAATGTTTAACAAAATATAATATATTAACTGCTAATTAACTGTTCCAATATAGTAAAATCCCTTAAGCACTTGCTTGACAATGGCAAATTCAGTAAAATTGTTTCACATTCAATTCAGAAGGAACACCAGCTTTTAACTGGTGGAATTGTAGATAGTAATGAGAATTGTCAGAAGGTACCCCAGGATTTAGATCAGTTGGAAGCACAGGCAGAAAAATGTAAATGAAGATAGTTTTAATATGGAAGAGCAGACTTGGAGGGCTGCAGGGCTGTTTGCTGCACTGTTTTGTTCTTTATTCTGTAAAGAGAGAGGAATAAGAGCTTTCACATTCAACTTCAAGATCCTAGCAACTGTAGAAAGCTAAAACTAAAAATTCTGATTCTGGGAGAACTTGAGACCACCATTCAGGCTGCTTCTATTGGTCCAATTTTTTTTAAAAGAAACACCAGGACTCAAGATGTTTATAGGCTTTGGACCGACTGCTCACACATCTGTCTCAAACTTTCCTCATTTTTAAAAAAAGAATGAAATATGCATCTTAAAGCCACAGTATTGTCACACCTGCCCCATCCTTAAAAAAACCCATCAATACACAAAGATGGCTTCATTTTTAAAAACCTTTTACCTGTATGCTTTTGGTACATTACATGGATTCTAAGCATACGAATATTCACTACTCCAGTCTATGTCAGGATGTATTTTCCTCACCACTATACAACTCTCTCTTCCTTCATCAGTCATAACAATGCATCAGCAATTACAGTCTCTCATCTTGCCACGTGCATAATTTTCAAATTGAATGGCTGAAATAGTAAACTCCAAAAAAAAGTCTGGTATTTGTATCTTTAATTTTTTTCCAAAAACTTTAAGATGTTATGATCAGTATATACAATTGTCTAAGATACATTATTGGCAATATAAATGTCACCAACATCAACAGCAGGCTCAAGGTTTCCACCTCAATTATGGAATTCTTCTGTTCATCTTATCAATTTTCTGGAAAAATATGCAACAGGTCTTCCTGTCATCTTGTAAGAGTACTGCACTGACACTGACATTGATAGCCACACTGGCTTTGTGTAATTAGGTGTGACTAATGTAGGGGCTGTGGTTAACTCCGCTTTCAAGTTGTCAAATGCCTTTTGACATTCTTCTGTCCACTGCAATTTTCTGCACTTCAAATTAATCAGTGGAGAAATCACACTGCTGAAATTCTGTATGAGCTTACGATTAAAAACCAATCTGTTACAGGAATTGTGGTACTTCCCTCTTCATTGATGGTATGGGAATGTCCCCAGCTACCTTTGTTTTCACTTTCTGTGGGGGCACCTGTCCATGTCCAATGACATGACCCAGGAATGTGATTTGGGCTTTTGCAAACTCCATTTTAGCCAGGTTTATCACGAAGCCTGCCTTCTGAAGTCGATCAAAGAATTCTGATGGATGCTCCAAATGTTCCTTCCATTTGTGACTAAAAGCCATTGGATCGTCTATGTACACCATATAATTGGGTAATCACAAAATGACTTTATTGTTTCGTCTTTGAAATGTGGCTAGCCCATTTTTCATACCAGTGGCATGACTTTAAACTGCTACACTCCATTTGGCATCATGAAACTGACGTCCTTCACTCTTTCAGGAAAGGGTACCTGCCAGTAGCCTCTAAGTCAGTCCAACTTAAACGTTGCTGTCCCACCTTCTCAATATAGTCTTCACTTTTCACTGGATTTTCTAGGTCATATACTGTTCTACTCATTATGAATTTCACATATTATCATCTTTTCTGGAAATATTCCTTCTGAATTACATGCCTCCTCACTACTCAGTCTCAAAGATTGATTTGCTCTCCTATCTCTTAAATTAGTAATTTCTTTACCTGTTCCTCTTGGCATGTGCGAGTAAACTTTGCCTTCACAAGTAAATTCTCTAACGGCATCTGGCAGTTGTTTCTCAACCAGCCCCGATCAGGTTGTCTGCACTCTGTTTTCCCTTACCACTTCAACAAAACTCCCTGGCTTATCGTGTTTTCCCACATCTGTCTTCCCAGTACTTTTTCTAAACCACCAATACTGCAACTTCATGTAGCTTACTTTATTATTCTTTGCTCTTCCACCTAAGTTCTCACTACTTCAGGAATTGCATTTCCAAACTCATCCAAAATAACCATCTCTATTTGCAAAGTGCATAACCATTATCAAAGTTACTTTGATATCCCTTCATATGCACTCAACGTGGCATTTTTGACCTCCTTATACTCCCCAGATTCATCCTTTTATAGATTAGATTAGGTAAGATTACTTACAGTGTGGAAACAGGCCCTTTGGCCCAACAAGTCCACACCGACCCTCTGAAGAGCAACCCACCCAGATCCATTCCCTTACATTTACCCCTTCATCCAACACTACGGGCAATTTAGCATAGCCAATTCACCTAACCTGCACATCTTTGGACTGTGGCAGGAAACCTGAGCACCCAGAGGAAACCCACACAGACACGGGGAGAATGTGCAAATTCCACACAGTTGCTCAAGGCGGGAATTGAACCTGGGTATTTGGCACTGAGGCAGCAGTGCTAACCACTGTGCCATCGTTATGACACGATGGGAACCTTCTGCTAATTAAACTAAACACAGAAAAAACTCACCTCTCCTCTAATCTGTTAAAGTACGAGTGACAGAGAACTACCTAAATTCCACTATTTAAAGAAAAAAAACTTCTCTAACTCCAAAAGTAAACATTAAGCAACAACTATTTACAACTCTAAGCTTCTTTTATCTTAAAGATTTGTTATCTATCTCATACTCTGTAGCAATATACTGATCCAATAAAGCTCCTATTAAATTTACAGCAAATCAGTTTTCAAAACCAGACAGCAGCTGTCATCTTCTGTGTGATTCTCCTCTGTTGTAGATCTCCCTGGGTCGTCTTTGGTTTTTGACTGCACAGATTTCTCGTGAAAAAGAGGGTTTTCGGGCAATCTGTCTGACCGTGGCAGGTGATGCTCGTTCTCTGGTTAAAATGCCTGCTTTTTCTACCCGAAAACACCAGATCGTCTCAGTCATTCATTCAATGTTGTCAAAATAGTAAAATCCAAATTCAATTGGGTTTTAGTTTCTTGGGGCATAATTCAACCTGGTTAAATTCAAGCTGCTGTGAAAACGAGGTATCTAGGTTATCGCAATATTTCAATTTTCCAGCACACTCTGTGACTGCTATCAGTCACATGACAGGTGCCTGCATTCACTCTCTCTTAAAGGTATAGTACATGCCTTCAACTTCATAACACCTTCCTCCTAAGAAAAAATGAACCATTATAATGAAAAGATGGCTTAATTACTTTTTCTCTATTTCTTAACCCAATTACCATGAAATACATAGGATATTAATATATATATAAAACACATAACATTGATATCTGTTCAATCTTATCTATACTTTATCTGTTAAATCCCTAATAAGGCATCTACTATCACATTTTTATGACCCGCAACATGTAAGATTTGTGCAGATGTAAATACCTCAAGCTCTGGTTACCAACTTTGTTTGGATCAACAATGCCCACATGGTCACCAGCCATTTCATTTGTGTAGCCACTTTCTCAAATGAAATGAAATGAAAAAGGCTTCTACATCCTCCTTGTCAAACTTAGGCAAAACTTAGACATATTTCAGTTTCAGAGAACACCTCTGGGACACCCGGACCAACCAACCCAACCACCCCGTGGCTCAACAATTTAATTCCCCCTCCCACTCCAACAAGGACATGCAGGTCCTTGGACTCCTCCATCGCCAGACCATAACAACACGACGGTTGGAGGAAGAGCGCCTCATCTTCCGCCTGGGAACCCTCCAGCCACAAGCGATGAACTCCGATTTCTCCAATTTCCTCATTTCCTCTCCCCCCACCTTGTCTCAGTCAAATCCCTCGAACTCAGCACCACCTTCCTAACCTGCAATCTTCTTCCTGACCTCTCCGCCCCCACCCCACTCCGGCCTATCACCCTCACCTTGACCTCCTTCCACCTATCGCATCTCCAACGCCCCTCCCCCAAATCCTTCCTCCTTACCTTTTATTGTAGCCTGCTAGACACACTTTCCTCATTCCTGTAGAAGGGCTTATGCCCAAAACGTCGATTCTCCTGCTCCTTGGATGCTGCCTGACCTGCTGCGCTTTTCCAGCAACACATTTTCAGCTTTGATCTCCAGCATCTGCAGACCTCAGTTTCTCCTCGAAGATATTTAAATACATACCCATCAGGCCTTTGGCTACAAAAGGGGATTGTTCTCCATCACTGTCCTCATCACTACTAATAATTTTTACCTCTACCTCTGCCATTTTAAGTTGACTTTGAGTTTTCAGTTCCAAACTCTGAAGTTCAAAAATTTTTTCTTTCTCCCTTTTTTTCCTCACTTTCTCCCTTTCTCCTGCTAAGGCTTTCTGTTTCCTCTGCTTTTAATTGTAATTCGGACTGTTTTATTTCCTTGTGTTCAAGCTACTTCACTTCAACTGAACCTTAACCATTTCCAAAGATTCCATTCCATTCCTGTAAATTGTAAATGCTGCGCGATTGCCATGATTATTTTCCCTTTCCCGACAGACCCAGACAAGCCCAATGCCAACTTGTTTGCCAATTCGAAAAGCTTAAACACTATCAACAGGTTCAAGCACAGCTTCTTCCCCACTGTTATTAGACTTTTGAATGGACTACTTAAATTTCAGATCTAATGTTGGTCTTGCTTTTTGTGCACCTTTGCAGCCGTAACTTTGTATTGCTCGACCTGTTCAATCACCCTGTGATCTTTGTATGTTATGATCTGCCTGTACTACATGCAAAACAAAGATTTTCACTGTATTTAGATACATGTGACAGTAATAAATGAAATCAAATCGCTCACTTTCTGTAGAATGTCTGAAGTGACTTCTTCCATCCCCAGGAAACTCTTACTGACTGAAAGCCAGTCAGTAAGAGTTATACAAGGCGCACCCTGTTTAAACCAATCGAATGCAGCACCCAAAATTTTTTAAAAAGTCAATATTTACGACTGTTCACCTTTGAGTCCAACAATCCAAGACCCAACCAAGAATTAGAAATATTGATCCTGACAAGCACTCAATTTGTTATAGACCAGACCAAATCTCCTCAAATGTGTATTAAGAAAGTAGCCTAAACTGTTAACTTTTTCTTATTTTAAAGTGCCAGCTATGGTGTTCTGGATGCAAATCGACTGATCAAATTATCAGATTTTAAACAAACACACTTTATCCATAAATTATAGTTAAAATACAACAAAAGAAAAGAAATTGGAATAACTTTATTGGAAAACTTAACAATTATAGATTATTATATCAATAGATAGTAACTTCTAATTTAATAAGATCCCACAAACATACACTTGACAAAGGCAAATTCAGAAAGACAGATTATCTTGCATTCAACTCCAGCAGCAGGAAGAGAAGCCCCAGCTTTTGGTTGTAGGTGAGTGAGGAAAAACAGCTTCCACACCCAGCTTCAAGATGCCAGCAGCTACAATTGAAAACCTAAAACTAAATGTCCTGGTGCTGTGGGAGTTTGAAAACAAAAACCCAAGGCCTCACAAGCTGTTTATGGACTTTCAATACTTAGCTCAGCATCTCTGTCTTAAAACCTCTCCTCAAATAAAACCCCAGAACAACATATACCTCTTAAAGGCATAGAATCATCGCACCTGTTCAGTATAAAAAAATGAGCCATTGATATACAAAGATAGCTTGTTTTAAAAGTCTTTAGTTTCGTGCTCTTAGTACACTCTATTACATATACACTACATTGATTCTAAACATGCAAACATTCACTACTGCAGTCCATTTCAGGCTATTCAGTCCTGTCTTGCTGGATTCTGAATTTATCCCAGTCTTCGGACTATTTATGTACCTTTTCTTTCAATTTAATACTCTCCTTATCTTCCTTGCTCAACTTTGGTTGGCTTATCTCACTATTAGAATCTTGCCTCCTTACTGGGATATATTTTACTGAGTCATGAATTACCTCTTTAAAGGTCTGTTACTGCTTGTTTACTGTCTTTGCTGCTAATCTATCCACCAGTTCACCTTAGTTAGTCCTGTACTCAATTCATTGTAATATCCTTTATTTTCATTCTCAAAATGAATTTAAAATTCTATCAAGTTATGATCACTACTTCCTTGGGAATTTTTTTTAACTCTGAGGTCATTTGATAAACCTGCCTTATCCATTACCAGGTTCAATATGTCCTGCTCCCTGGGTGGCTCCGTAACATATTGCTGTTGGAAACTATACCTATTGTATTGCATAAATTCATTATCATAATTACCTTTCCAATATGATTAACCCAACCAACATTAAGATTAAAGTCAACTATGATTATTGCTGTATTCTTTTTATATGTTCCTATTATTTGTTAATTTATAGCCTTTCCTATGGAGTGGCTACTGTTTGGGGGTCAGTACATTCCTCCTACTAATCTCTTCTTTCCCTTGCTGATTTTTCACAACCACCCAAATGGACATCATCAAAGCCCAGGCTCACAACTGTCCTCACTTTATCATTTACTAACAGTGCTGCTCTACCACCATTATCATCCCTCCTGTCTCTCAAAAGGTCAAATATTCCTGAATGTCAAGTTCCTAGTTTTGATCTCCTTGTAACCATGTTTCCCTAATGGCTATGAGATCATATCCATTTACCTCAATTTGCATCATCAGTTGATCGACCTTATTCTGAATGCTTTGTGTATCAAGAAACCAAGTCTTTACGTTTGTTCTATTGTCAAATTTCACTACATTTCATGGTTCCTTGGTGTGATATGACATTCACACATTCTGTCCATAAGTTTTATTTTCTGGTAACAATCAGCCCCATCACTAACCTATAATCCTACCTTCCTTTTTAGTTCTGATTTTCTAACTTTCCATGCAAGTGACCCCCCCTCCCTAATCCCAAATTTAATTTAAAACTCTATCCACAGCCCTCATCGTGCGATTCACAGGACTCTGGTCCCAGATGATTGAGGTGAAGCTGGAACAGTTCTCTCTTCCCCAGTACTGAGGCCAGTGTCCCATGAGTTAAAACTCATTTCTCTCACACTAGTCTTTGAGCCATGTGTTTACTTATCCCACCATGTCTGTGCTGACCATGGGCAACACCGTGGTCTCACAGCTCCAGAGACCCTGGTTCAATTTCAATCATGGGCAACTGTGTGGAGTCTGTACATTCTCTCTGTGTCTGTGTGAGAGGTGCTCTGGTTTCTTCCCACAGTCCAACAATGCGCATGTTGGTTGGATTAGCCATGCTAAATTGTCCATAGTCCAGGGTTGTGCAGACTAGGTGCTGAGCCGTGGGAAATCAGGATTTAGGGTGGGGGTGGTGGGATGCTCTTTGGAGGGTCAGTGTGGATTTGATGAGCTGAATGGCCTGCTTCCACACTGTAGGAATTCTATGATGCCACTTTAGGCTTATCTCATCTGCCTGCATGTTGTCTATATCACTCTATTCCTTACGTGTTCATGTATCTGTTTAAGTGCCTCTTAAGCTTGGCTAACTTATCTGCTTCTACCACCTACCCTGGCAACATGTTCCAAACACCTATCACCCTGTGTAGGAAAAAAACTTTTCCTCACGCATCTCCTTTAAACTTTCCCCTCTCACCTTTAACCTATGCCCTCAAGTATTTGACATTTGGGGAAAAAAAACTCCAATTATCCACTCTATACTTCTATCAGGTTGCCCCTCAGCCTCTCACACTCTGGTGAAAACAATCTAAGTTCATCCAACCTCTTCTTATAGCTAATACCATGTCACCGTTAAGTTTGTTGGCCCTGTGCCAGTTAGCTCATGGCTCCAGTAGTAATCCAGAGATTTTTATCTTCTTGGTTTTCCTTTTTAATTTAGCCCATAGCTGCTTATGCTTCTTCATTCTGCATATATCATTGGTATTTATGTGGACTATGACACCTGGAGCTTTCCCCTCCCACTCCAAGTTCCTGTGCAGTCCAGATGGGATGTCCTGAACCCAAGTACCAGGGATGCAACACAGCCTTCGGGACTCGCGATTCTGGTCAGAGAAAATACTGTAGAGAGTGTGGTGCTGGAAAAACGTAGCTGGTGAGGTGCAGGAGAATTTACATTTTGGGCATAAACCCTTCATCAGAATCCTGATCTTGATTCTGATGAAGGGCTTTTACCCTAAACATCAATTCTCCTGCTCCTCGGATACTGTCTAATTTGCTGAACTTTTCCAGCACCACACTCTTGACTCTGATCTCTAGCATCTGCAGTACTCACTTTCTCCTCAGAGAGAATAAGGTCTATTCCCCTGACTATGTTATCCCTGATTACAACAACCATTCTCTTTTCTCTCCCTCCTGAGTGGCTCCCTGTGCGATGGTGCTATGGTTAGTTTGCTCAGCTTCCCTGAAGGCCTCACACTCATCCATACAAGGAGCAAGAATATCAAATCAGGCTGAGGCTGTTACAGCATGACCTCTTCGCTCATCCTCACTCTCTCCTATCCCTGACCACTGACAGGACCAATAGCTCCATCATTCAGGTACAATGCATTGCCGAGCCCTGCATCTCTATTTTATTTATTTGGTTCTTAATTAGTTCTTTTCTAATTTTGTAATTTTTAAAGTTTTAATCTGTGAAATATTTATTCTATTTACCTTAAATCTTGCAATAACTTTATGATACCCAAATTAGCAGCTATTACCTACAAATGAACTTACAGTTTTAGATTAGATTAGATTACTTACAGTGTGGAAACAGACCCTTCGGCCCAACAAGTCCACACCGACCCGCCGAAGCGCAACCAACCCATACCCCTACATTTACCCCTTACCTAACACTACGGACAATTTAGCATGGCCAATTCACCTTACCTGCACATCTTTGGACTGTGGGAGGAAACCGGAGCACCCGGAGAAAACCCACACAGACACGGGGAGAACGTGCAAACTCCACACAGTCAGTCGCCTGAGGCGTCGCCAGCTACGTTTTGCCTTGACATCACTCTTTGTTTTGTGCTGAGTCTCTGATCCTGGGCTTCAATTTATAAGATCATAAAACCATGAGACATAGGAGCAGAAATTAGGCCATTCAGTCCATCAAATATGCACCATTATTCAATCATGGCTGGTCAGTTTCTCAACCTGATTCTCCTGCTTTCTCCCTGTAATCCTTGATCCCCTTGATTTTCATGAACCTATCTGTCTCAGTCTTAAATATACTCAATGACTTGGCCTCCACAGCCTTCTGTGGCGATGAATTCCATAGATTCACCACTCTCTGGCTAAAGATGCTTCTCTTTATCTCCATTCTCAAAGGTCTTCCCTTTACTCTAAGGCTATGTTCTTCGGTCCTTGTCTTTCCTACCAATGGAAACACCTTCCCAACATCTATTCGATCCAGGCCATTCGTATTCTGTATATTTCAATTAGATCACCCCTCCTCATCCTTCTAAACTCCATGGTGTATAAACCCAGAGTCCTCGAACATTCCTCAGATGTTAAGCTTTTCATTCCTGGGACCATTCTTGTGAACTTCCTCTGAACACGCTCCAAGGCCAGTACATCCTTCCTGAGATATGGGGCCCCAGACTGCACACAATACTCCAAACGTGGTCTGACCAGGGCCTTATAGAGCCTCAGAAGTACATACCTGCTTTTATATTCGACTCACTCAAAATAAATGCCATCATTGCATTTGCCTTCCTCACTACAGACTCAACTTGACAGAATCCTGGACCAGAACTCTCAAGTCTCTTTGCATTTAAGAATTCTGAATTTTCTGCCCAATTAGAAAATAGTCCGTGCTTCCATCCTTCCTGCCAAAGTGCATAACCTCACACTTTCCCACATTGTAATCCATCTGCCTCTTCTTTGCCCACTGTCCTAACCTGTCCACATTCTTCTGCACCCTCCCTGCCTCCTCAGTGGGACCTGTCCTTCTACCTATGTTTGTATTTTCTGCAAACCTAGGCAAAATGCCCTCCATTCCTTCATCTAGATTGTTAATGTATAAAGTGAAAAGTTGTGGTCCCAATACTGAGCCTTGCGGAACACCACTTGTCACTGGCTGCCATCCTGAATAAAAACACTTTGCAAACTATGAGCCAAAACAAAAGCATAAAGCATCTCCTCACCAATTTCCCACACTGCTGAAAAATCCCAGAAATACACATTAATTTAGGCTGTGCCTTAATCTGGATTCGATCTCTCCTTGATCATGAAAGGCTGACTTCTTCTAACTTGTTAGTGATACTCTCACGGCTGCTAATGTGCATCACTGGTGAAAAGGCTGTAAATGATGAAAGGGATGGATAGAACACCAACCATATAGCTGCTTTGGGCTTCTTGTGTCTTGTTGTAGCTGCAGTTATCCGAGTAAGTGGTGATTATTCCATTTTGTTCCTAACCTGTGCCTAGAACGTTATGTGCAGGCATGTGGAGTCAGGAGGTGAATCACCACAAATTTCCAAGCTTCCAACCTACTTTTATATTCACGTGGCAAATCCATTGCAGTTTCTGGTCAACGGTAATTCCAGGATATTGATATTGGGTGATTCATTGATGGTAATACCATTGCCTGTTGTGGGAAGATGGTTAGATTCTCTTTTTAGGGATGGTCATGGCCTGGCACAAATGTTATTTGTCTGCAGATTCTGGAAATCTGAAACAAAAACAGAGGTTGCTGGAGAAGCTCAGTAGGTCTGGCAGCAGTAGGGAGAAGGCTGAAGAAGGATCACTGCATCCGAAAAATTAGCTCTATTTTCTCTTCACAGATGCTGCCAGCCCTGCTGAGTTTTACAAGCAATTTCTGATTTTGTTACTTGCCACTTGTCAGTCCAAAACTGGATATTGTTCATGGCTCCATATGCACAGAGACTATTTCAGTACCTGAGGAGCCATGAACAGTGCTGAACATATTGCAATTGTAACTGAACATCCTCACTTCTCAATTATGGTGGTGGGAAAGATATTGAGGAAGCCGGTCAGAGAGGTCGGGCTGGGACACTACCCTGATGAACTCCTGCAGAGATGCCTGTTCGTCTCTCTCTGTCCCCACCTCCCCTCCCCTTTCTCTCACCTTGCCTTTCTCTCATTCATTCCTCCGTCCTTCTCTCCCCCCTCCCCACACTCAACCCGTCCCCTCCTTCCCTCTCCCTCTCCACAGCTACCCCCCCACCCCCATCCCATATCATTTTTGGTCAGAGTGAAGGCCATGTAGAAACGTAGAAAATAGGAGTAGGAGGAAGCTGTTTGGTCCTTCAAGCCTGTTCTAACATTCCTCATCCTCATGGCTGATCATCCAACTCAATAGCCTAATTCTGCTTTCTCCCCATGGTCTTTGATCCCATGTTCCCCAAGTGCTATATCAAGCCACCTCTTGAATACATTCAATATTTTGGCATCAATTACTTCCAGTGGTAATGAATTCAACAGGTCACCACACTTTGGATGAAGAAATGTTTCCTCACCTCAGTCTTTCCTCACCGAGTCCTTAGATTTTGACCTCTGGTTCAGGTCATACCGTGGATCAGGAACATCCTCCCTGCACCTAATTCTGTCAGAATTTTGTAAGTCTCTATGAGATTCACCGCCCCCCCCCCATTCATCTGAACGCCAGTGAAAACAATCCTGACTGAGTCAATCTTTCCTCATACGTCAGTCCCACCATCCCCACAATCAACCTGGTAAACCTTCACTGCACTTCCTCGAGAGCAAGAGCATCCTTCCTCAGAAAAGGAGACCAAACTGCACGGAGTATTCTAGGTGTGGCCTCACCAAGACCCTGTATAACTGCAACAACACATCCCTGCTCCTGTTTTCAAAACCTCTTGCAAAGAAGGCCGACATACCATTTGCCATCTTTACTGCCTACTGCACCTGCATGCATACCTTCAGCAACCGATGCTCAAGGACGCCAGGTCCCAGTACACACTCCCCTCTCCCAATTTACAGCTATTCAGACAGTAATCTACCTTGTTATTTTTTGCTTGTACGGTGAATAACCTCTTATTTATCCAAATTATACAGTAATCTGCCATTGATTTGCCAATCACCCAACCTGTCCAGATCATGCTAAAGGATCTCTGCATCCTTGTCACAGTTTACCCTCCACCCAACTTGATATCATCTGCAAACTTGCAGATTTTACATGGTGCTCGCTCATCCAAATCATTAATATATATTGTGAGTAGCTAGGGTCCCAACACTGATCCCTGTGGCACCCCACTAGTTAGTGCCTGCCAATTTGAAAATGACTCATTAATTCCTGCTCTTTGTTTCCTCTCTGCCAACCAGTCTTATAATCATCTCAAACACCTTCCCCAGTCTCATGCACTTTAGTCTGGCAAAATAATCTCTTATACGAGACTTGGTCAAATGATTTCTGAAAGTTCAAATTTTGCACATTGACTGGCTCCCCTATATGTATGTATTCAGTTGGTCAGCCATTTCTTTGTCCCCTATTATACATTCCCCTATTATACATTGTCTCCTATTATACATTGTCCCTATTATATATTCCCCTATTATACATTGTCCCCTATTATACATTGTCCCCATTATACATTGAATTTCCTGTTCCTTGGATGCTGCCTAACCTGCTGTGCTTTAACCAGCAACACATTTTCAGCACCCATTATATATTCCCCTATTATACATTGTCCCCTATTATATATTCCCATATTACACATTCCCCTATTATACATTCCCCATTATACATTGTCCCCTATTATATATTCCCGTATTATACATTCCCCTATTATACATTGTCCCTATTATACATTCCCCTATTATACATTCCTCTATTATACATTGTCCCCTATTATATATTCCCGTATTATACATTCCCCTATTATACATTGTCCCCATTATACATTCCCCTACTATACATTCCCCTATTATACATTGGCCCCTGTTATACATTATCCCCATTATACATTGTCCACTATTATACATTCCCCTATTAAACATTCCCCATTATACATTGCCCCCTATTATATATTCCCATATTATACATTGTCCCCATTATACATTCCTCTATTATACATTGTCCCTATTATACATTGTCCCCATTATATATTCCCCTATTATACATTCCCCTATTACACATTGTCCCCTATTATACATTGTCCCCTATTATACATTCCCCTATTATACATTGTCCCTATTATACATTGTCCCCATTCTATATTCCCCTATTATACATTCCCCTATTACACATTGTCCCCATTATACATTGTCCCCTATTATATATTCCCCTATTATACATTGTCCCCTATTATACATTGTCCCCTATTATATATTCCCCTATTATACATTGTCCCCATTATATACTCCCCTATTATACATTGTCCCCTATTATACATTGTCCCCATTATACATTCCCCTATTATACGTTCCCCTATTATACATTGTCCCCATTATATATTCCCCTATTACATATTCCCCTATTATACACTGTCCCCTATTATGCATTGTCCCCATTATATATTCCCCTATTATACATTCCCCTATTACTCATTGTCCTCTAATATACATTGTCCCCATTATATATTCCCCTATTATACATTGTCCCTATTATACATTCCCCTATTATACATTGTCCCCTATTATACATTGTCCCTATTATACATTGTCCCCATTATACATTCGCCTATTACACATTGTCCCTATTATACATTGTCCCCTATTATACATTCCCCTATTATACATTGTCCCCTATTATACATTGTCCCCTATTATATATTCCCCTATTATACATTGTCCCCTATTATACATTGTCCACTATTATATATTCCCCTATTATACATTGTCCCCTATTATATATTCCCCTATTATACATTGTCCCCATTATATATTCCCCTATTATACATTGTCCCCTATTATACATTGTCCCCTATTATACATTCCCCTATTATACATTGTCCCCATTATATATTCCCCTATTACATATTTCCCTATTATACACTGTCCCCTATTATACATTGTGCCCATTATATATTCCCCTATTATACATTCCCCTATTACTCATTGTCCTCTAATATACATTGTCCCCATTATATATACCCCTATTATACATTGTCCCCTATTATACATTGTCCCTATTATACATTGTCCCCATTATACATTCGCCTATTACACATTGTCCCTATTATACATTGTCCCCTATTATACATTGTCCCCTATTATATATTCCCCTATTATACATTGTCCCCATTATATTTTCCCCTATTATACATTGTCCCCTATTATACATTGTCCCCTATTATACATTCCCCTATTATACGTTCCCCTACTTTACATTGTCCCCATTATATATTCCCCTATTACATATTCCCCTATTATACACTGTCCCCTATTATACATAGTCCCCATTATATATTCCCCTATTATACATTCCCCTATTACTCATTGTCCTCTAATATACATTGTCCCCATTATATATTCCCCTATTATACATTGTCCCTATTATACATTCCCCTATTATACATTGTCCCCTATTATACATTGTCCCCATTATATATTCCCCTATTACACATTGTCCCCTATTATACATTGTCCCTATTATACATTGTCCCCATTATACATTCGCCTATTACACATTGTCCATATTATACATTGTCCCCATTATATATTCCCCTATTATACATTCCCCTATTATACATTGTCCCCTATTATACATTGTCCCCATTATATATTCCCCTATTACACATTGTCCCCTATTATACATTGTTCCTATTATACATTCCCCTATTATACATTGTCCCCTATTATACATTGTCCCCATTATATATTCCCCTATTATACATTCCCCTATTATACATTGTCCCCTATTACACATTGTCCCCTATTATACATTGTCCCCATTATGTATTCCCCTATTATACATTGTCCCCTATTATACATTGTTCCTATTATACATTCCCCTATTATACATTGTCCCCTATTATACATTGTCCCCTACTATACATTGTTCCTATTATACGTTCCCCTATTATACATTCCCCTATTATACATTCCCCTATTATACATTGTCCCCTATTATACATTGTTCCTATTATACGTTCCCCTATTATACATTCCCCTATTATATATTCCCCTATTATACATTGTCCCCTATTATACATTGTCCCCTATTATACATTCCCCTATTATACGTTCCCCTCTTATACATTGTCCCCATTATATATTCCCCTATTATACATTCCCCTATTATACATTGTCCCCTATTATACATTCCCCTATTATACATTGTCCCCATTATACATTGTTCCTATTATACATTCCCCTATTATACATTGTCCCCTATTATACATTCCCCTATTATACATTCCCCTATTATACATTGTCCCCTATTATACATTGTTCCTATTATACATTCCCCTATTATACACTGTCCCCTATTACACATTGTCCCCTATTATACATTGTCCCCATTATATATTCCCCTATTATACATTGTCCCCTATTATACATTGTTCCTATTATACATTCCCCTATTATACATTGTTCCTATTATACGTACCCCTATTATACATTCCCCTATTATACATTCCCCTATTATACATTGTCCCCTATTATACATTGTTCCTATTATACGTTCCCCTATTATACATTCCCCTATTATATATTCCCCTATTATACATTGTCCCCTATTATACATTGTCCCCATTATATATTCCCCTATTATACATTCCCCTATTATACATTGTCCCCTATTATACATTCCCCTATTATACGTTCCCCTCTTATACATTGTCCCCATTATATATTCCCCTATTATACATTCCCCTATTATACATTGTCCCCTATTATACATTCCCCTATTATACATTGTCCCTATTATACATTGTTCCTATTATACATTCCCCTATTATACATTCCCCTATTATACATTGTCCCCTATTATACATTGTTCCTATTATACGTTCCCCTATTATACATTCCCCTATTATATATTCCCCTATTATACATTGTCCCCTATTATACATTGTCCCCATTATATATTCCCCTATTATACATTGTCCCCTATTATACATTGTCCCCATTATATATTCCCCTATTATACATTCCCCTATTATACATTGTCCCCTATTATACATTCCCCTATTATACATTGTCCCCTATTATACATTGTCCCCTATTATACATTGTTCCTATTATACATTCGCCTATTATACATTCCCCTATTATATATTCCCCTATTATACATTGTCCCCTATTATACATTGTCCCCTATTATACATTCCCCTATTATACATTCCCCTATTATACATTGTCCCCTATTATACATTGTCCATATTATACATTGTCCCTATTGTACATTCCCCAATTATACATTCTTCCGTATTATACATTCCCTTATTATACATTCCCCTATTATACATTGTCCCCTATTATACATTCCTCTATTATACATTGTCCCTATTATATATTCCCCTATTATACATTGTCCCCTATTATACATTTCCCTATTATACATTGTCCCCTGTTATACATTGTCCCCTGTTATACATTGTCCCCTATTACACGTTGTCTTCTATTGTACATTCCCCTATTATACATTGTTCCTATTATACATTCCCCTATTTACACATTGTCCCCATTATACATTGTCCCCTATTATACATTCCCCTATTACACATTGTCCCCTATTATACATTCCCCCGTTTCTGTCTGTCAGGGACCTACATTTGTCTTTCCTGATATCTTTATCTTCACATATCAATAGGAACTCTTAGTATCAGTTGTTATGCTTCCTGCAATTTACTTTCGTAATTATTTTCTCCTTAAACAATGCCTTGGTCCTCTTTGCTGAATTCTAAACTGCTCTGTCTGCAGGCCTATTATTTTTCTTGTCCAATCTGTACACTTTTTCCTTGGATTGAATACTACTTCTAATTTCCTTTGTAAGCCATGGATTGGCGCCCTTACCCATTTTGCTTTTGTGTCAGACAGTGATAAACAGTTGCTGCAGTTCTCCCATATGTTCCTTGAATGTTTGCCATTGCCTATCCACTGTTATCTCCTGAAGTAACTCTCCCCAATCTATCAAGGCCAACTCATACCTCATATCTTCATAGTTTCCTTTATTAAGATTCAGCACCCTAGTCTCCAAATCAACTCTCTCACTCTCATCTTGATTTTAAAAAATTCTATCATGTTATGGTCACTCATCCCCAAGGGATCTCACACAGCTGGAATGGCAATGATTCCTTCCTCATTGTAGCAGGATGGCCTGCTGTCTAGTTGGTTTCTCCACATATCAGTCAAGAAAGCCATCCCTTATATACTCTAGAAATTCCTCCTCTACAGCATTGTGGTTAGTTTGATTTGCCAATCTATGTGCAGATGAACATCACCCATGATTCCAATGTTTCCTTATCACATGCATCTCTAATTTCCCACTTAATGCCATTCCCAATATAATCACTGCAGTTTGGGGATCTATATATGATACCCATTAATGTTTTTTTGCCCCTTGGTATTTCTCAACTCTACCCATATTGACTCCACATTGTCAGAGCAATTATCCTTTCTCACGACTGTGTTAATTTCCTCTTTAACCAGTAATGCCACTCCACCACCTTTTCCTTTTTGCCTGTCCTTCCTAGATACAGTTGAGGTGCTGGTGTTGGACTGGGGTGGGCAAAGTTAAAAATCGCACAACACCTGGTTATAATCTAACAGGTTTATTTACAGCTGCGTGACACTGTAATTTTTGGCTATACGTTCTGTCTTATGATCCTGTTCCAAAGCTACCTGATGAAGAAGGAGCGCTCCAAAAGCTAGAGATTCCAAATAAACCTATTGGACTATAACCTGATGTTGTGTGATTTTTAACTTTTCCCTAAGTACTGAATACCCTGGGGACATTCAGTTCCCATCCTTGGTCACTGTAGGATCATGTTCAAATAATGATCGAAATCTTTGAGTGGCGAAAATATCCTCTTTTATTCAGCAATCGCAATAGCACCAGTTCAAGGTGGTGATAGAATCCCGAAACACAGTTCCTACAGTAGCCTCTATACACGGTTCTTTCATATATTAAAATTCCACCATTATGGTGTTACATTATTTTATCTATAATTCAGAAAGATTTGATGGGCTTTGGTTCTAGGAGACAGGAGATGGGTTAAACATCTGTTCAATGGTGGCTGTTACTTCTGATGGGATTAAGAGTGTCTGTCCAGTCTGCTTGCATAGTTAAGAGGTGTTAGTCCTTTTGTCTTTAAGTTAGTAAATGTTAGTAAAAATACTAAGCTTATGTGCTCTAAATAGGTTAGAAATTATATCTGTACTTAATAAAAGAATAAAGGATATTACATTGATTGCCACAGCTGGGTAGTGAGATTTGTTTACTATTTGCCGGTGTGAGTTTAATTCATTCATGCAGTTTCACGAAAGTGCTGTTTTGTCAATTAAGGGGTTAGTGGCCCTGTTAAGAGGTATTCCACAAGTACTGTTTGATGTTCTGTAACCTATTCAGGTCTGAGAGATGGTAGGTAAAGGCTGATTTGTATTATAATGTTTCATGGCGACTTGACAGGTATTGTTTACGATATTGACACTTATCCAGAGATAACTTTTGATGTAGAAATAGGTCTGATAAGAGTTAAAGTGTGAAGAAGCAGTAATCGGTTGAAAGGAATGTTTTCATTTTAGTCTATATTGTAATAGTAAAATACACTACAAAACCGTGGTTTTGTGAATGTATGAATGAAACCATGTTGTAGTAAAGAGTTACGAATGAATGAAATGGGAACGCAGTGTTATTAAATATAGGCCCTTGTGAGGGGATTAGTAAAGAGAACTATAATACAATATCTCACATCACCCTGCAGCCATCTCTCTGTAATCCCAATTATATCGTACCTGTTTACATTTATCTCCGTGATTAGTTCATCCACTTTATTGCAAATGCTCTGTGCATTAAGGCACCAAGTCTTTAAGCTTAACTCTTTAACATTGTTTGTATCGCTCCCAGTATTTTTTCCAATAACCCTCACATAGCTCATGACATTGCGGCTTTGCGAAGGATGCAGAGAAGGGCCAGTGATTTAATTTTTCTTTTATAGCATCTTGAGTACTGGGATCAGCTAAAACTCTAGAGAAGCATGGATTTCGGGAATGAGTTAATTGAAGTTTAGAAATGGACTGCAGCAGTTCAAGAAGACAGTTGACCTCCACATTCTCAAGGACAACAAACAATTGGCAATAAATGCTGGCCCAGCCAGTGACACCCGCATCTCACATTAGAATAAAATACTAATCACCACCTTCCCAGTAACCGTGTTGCAAGGCCTCCCTAGTTCTTCTTTCTTCTGTGTGGCCTATCGCATTAGCAGTGTCCACTAATCCTAGCATTGTGTGGAGCTGCTGGCCTTGAATTGGCAGGTCTATGAGGTGGACCACTTTGGCAAAATGGATGGAAGTCTCCCACCACCATCACAAATTTAAAAGGGCCACCACCCAAAATGTTAAAGTCAGGTGGTCTGGCCAAGTGGAAGAAGTCTTTTCACTCACATTTACTCTTGGGTGTAAGATTTGACTTTCAGTATGAAATCTCACTCCACAGATTTTGGAGTGCAAATGGTTACTGACGTCTAATTCCCACATTTCCAGCCCTTTTTATGTTTGTGAGTGGATTTCTACTTTATCATGCCATGTCCCAGAGCTAAGTTTGCATGTTTTGGATTTGACTCCACTATATCTACGAATGCATGTGCGAACAATGAGATTGGATAAATTGCATAGATCCCAAAGTTGTCATTCTGCACTGTAATTGGTGAAGATGATAATTAAAATGTTTTTAGTCGAGAAAACTGTTGAAGAAGTTTGAGGAAGATCATTATCATTTTGTCACCTGACACTTAACCAATGTCATTTATCAGATTTAAAGAGCATTCAGAGATCAATAACCTGTAGATTCAACTCTCCACTACAGCACTTTTTTTTAATCTTGCTTCTGCAACTCTGACAAAAATGGCCACCAAGCTTTAAGGATTAACTGGCAATTAGGAAGATCTAATTAATGGACACATTAGGAATAATGCACTCAAGTACAACAATACTGCATATTTTAAAGGTAACTCTTTAGCTTGAATACTCTGCCTGGTTGTGAAGATGAAGTCCCTTAAGTATTTTATTGCAATGTGATTATACATTTATTTATTTGCTTATATGTATATAGCTTCATGGCAGAAAGAATCAAGTTAATGCGTTCCCAAATGTCATGTTTGTTGAACTGAGCTGTGGGCATCTTTTCATTATGTCGTCACTGTGTGACTGAATAATATGGTTGCTGTTCCAGTCACGATGCTTGATACTGAATATAATCAACAATGATATAAATTTCACATAGTGTAACAGTGACGCGATTCATCATTAACTCTTAAAATGTTAATCCTTATTCTAACTCTGTTTTCTTCAGTATGTGGAATTCAAAGGTCCGTGTGCAATAGTGACTTCTGAAAACCAGAAGTTAGCGTATTGAGGTCTCAGAGCAGTGGCTAAGTAGCTTAGAGAGAATACTGTCCTGAGGACTGAAATAACTCCACAGAGGCTGGTATCCCATCCCCAAGTCACCCCTTAAATATAAGCAGAGAATCCTTGACACTAATACAGCCTCCTCAGAGCCAGCTGTCTGACACCCCTATCAGCCAGACCCCCCTGATTGGACCAGATTAACAGCCCCAATCAGGGAACTATATTCTATGAGGTCCACCTGGCTGACCTTGTTACGATCACTACAGGATCCATTAAAAATGGCGTGCGAGACATAGGTGTAGAAATCATAACTTTTCACTTTATACATTAATGATCTTGAAGAAGGAACTGAGGGCATTCTGGCTAGGTTTGTTGATGATGCAAAGATAGATGGAGGGCCAGGTAGTATTGAGGAGGCAGGGAAACTGCAGAAGGATTTAGACAGGTTAGGAGAGTGGGCCAAGATGTGGCAGATGGAATACAACATGGGAAAGTGTGAGGTTATGCAGTTTGGCAGGAAGACTAGAGACATAGTTTATTTTCTAAATGGGGAGAAAATTCAGAAATCAGAAGTGGCTTGGGAGTCCTCACCCAGGGTTCTCTTAAGCTTAACTTGCAGGTTGAATCAGTAGTTAGGAAGGCAAATGCAATGTTGGCATTAATTTCTAGAGGACTGGAATATAAAAGCAGAGATGTACTTCTGAAGCTTTATAAAGCTCTGGTCATACTACATTCAGAGTGTTGTAAGCAATTTTGGGCCCCATATCTCAGGAAGGATGTACTGGCTCTGGAGCAGGTCCAGAGAAGGTTCAAGAGAATGATCCAGGAATTAAAGGCTTAATGTATGAGGAAAGTTTTAGGACTCTGGGTCTATACTTGATGATGTTTAGAAGGAGTGAGAGGCCTTCTAACTAAACTTACAGAATACTGAACTGCTTGGATAGAGTAGATGTTGGAAAGCTGTTTCCATTATCAGGAGAGACTAGGACCTGAGGGCACAGCCTTAGAGTAAAGGGAAGACCTTTTAGAATAGAGATGAGGAGAAACATTTTCAGCCAAAGAGTGATGAATCTATGGAATGCATTGCCACAGAAGACTGTAAAGTATATTTAAGACAGAGATGGGTAGGTTCTTGAAGGTTAAACAAATCAAAGATTACAGAGAGAAGGCGAGACAATGGGGTTGAGAAACCTATCAGCCATGTTTGAATAGTGGAGCAGTCTTAATGGGCAAAATGGGGTAATTTCTGCTTCTATGTCTTATGGTCTAAATACTACCCCATTTTCTTACAGATCAATTTTTTGCTGGTAGAGGATGTGGGTTGAAGCAGGGTTTTAATAAGAAGGAAACCAAACTCAGCAGGGTTATTTGAAATGTTAGTAAATAAAAACATTAAGAGCTGAAAATACAGTAACTGTTTTACAATATCTGTGGTCAGAGAAACAGACGACTAACTTTTACCAAACATCTGTTCGATGTCTCCGAGTTTCTTGGAGAGCTTCTCTTCCTGAGCTCTAGTGAGTTATCTTATTCAATTCTGGCTCATGCAATAAGTATAGTACAGTGCTATACATCAATATTCTCACCCTTGACTGATCACTGCTGGCAAACATGACAAGCTGCCTGGTTTTGCATCTGTGCTAGAAGGCAAGGCAAAGCTCATCCATGAGCTGTATTTTATTTTTAGCAGTACAATTTACTTCATCTCCATGGTGGATACTGAATGAGTGGCTATAGAGTTGCCATGGAAGGTATGAGGAACCATAGGGGATGGCTGGGAGCCATGAATTGGCATAGGGCATGTGAGGAGCCATTGGAGCTGGATGGTAGCATGCATTGTGGAGTGTGTGAGGGGTAATACCAGGTAGAAGCAAGTGGAGCTGAGAGGTTCAAAAATGTTCTAAAATATATAAAAATCAAAAAAAAAACAGAACTAGACTGTCTCAGCGTTCAATTCCTCCTTGTGACTACCTGCATTCTGTTCTGGGGGGCAGCAGGGATCTACCAACCCATTCCTACACGGAGTAAAACTCTCACAATTTATCTCCTGACCAAGACCACTCAAACTACCAATCTTGATTCAAATATCTGGGCTCTTAAATCTTTAATTGTAGAGAAATTGGATCAGACACAGTTCAACGGAGAGGAACATCAAACCTTCAACAATACAGCCTTCAATAAGTTTCACCAGACACAGCTCCAGATTATAAATTTTATGTGCCACACCCAAGAGTTGGTCCATAAATTTCATCCCTCCATACCCAGGTACTTACTGGTGGTGTTGTGTTTCATAGTGCTCTACATTTCTCTGTCACCCTCTGGCTTCCAGGGTAACCCAGGAGATACAAAAGAATATGCAACAACCTCTTTGTTATGGAGAACTATGGTAAAACTTGCTAGTTATAGAGATCATTTTAATGGTCTCACCATCACTGAACCCCCTCCCCCCACTATAAACATCCTTGGGATATCAAAGACCAAAAACTCAACTGGATTCATCATATAAATATAGTGGTTACAAGAACAGGTCAGAGGCTTGGAATACTGCAGCGAGTAACTCACGTCCTGACTCTCCAAAGCCTGTCCATTGTCTACAAGGCACAAGTCAGGAATGTGATTGAATATTCCCACTTGCCTGGTTGAGTGCTTCTCCAATAACAGTCATGAAGCTTGACACCATCTAAGACAAAGCAGCTTGATTGATTGGCACCATATCCACAAGGATCCATTCCCTCCACCATCGATGCTCAGTAACAGCAGTGTGTGTACTGTACACAGAATGCTCTGCAGAAATTCACAAAAGATCCTCAGACAGCACCTTCCAAACCCATGACCACTTCCATCTAGAAAGACAAGGGCAGCCAATACATGGGAACATCACCATCTACAAGTTCCTCTCCAAGCCACTCACCATCCTGACTGGGAAATATATTAGGCGAAAGTGCATTCCTTATGAAGGGCTTTTACCAAAAACATCGATTTTTCTGCTCCTCGGATGATGCCTGACCTGCTGTGCTTTTCCAGCACCACTCTAATCTTGACTGGGAAATATATTGTTATTTATTTCACTGTTGCTGGGCTAAAATCCTGGAATTCTCTCTTTATGGGCATTGCGGGTCAACTTTCAGCACAGGGACTGCATTTGTTCAGGAAGGCAGCTAACCACCAACTTCTCAAGGGCACCTAGGTACCACCAATAAATTCTAGCCAGCCAGTGACATCCATGTCCCATGCTCAAATATAGTATATACTCGAGTAATACTCATAGAATCATAGAGATATACAGCACAGAAACAGACCATTCAGTCCAACTTGTCCAACTAAATTAATCAAGTTCCATTTGCCAGCATGTGGCCCATATCTTTCTAAACCTTTCCTATTCATATAACCATCCAGAAGCCTTTTAAATATTTTAATTGTACCAGCCTCCACCACTTCATCTGGCAGCTCATTTCATACATACACCATCCTTTATGTGAAATAGTTCTCCCTTACATCCCTTTTAAATATTTCCCCTCTCATCTTAAACTTATGCCCTCTAGTTCTGGACTCCCCCTACCCAGGGAAAAGACATTGTTCACCCTATCCCTCCCACTCATGATTTTATAAACCTCTATAAATTCAACTCTCAGCCTCCAACAATCCGGAAAAAAACAGCCCTAGCCTATTCAGCCTCAAACCCTCCAAGGCTGGTAACATCCTTGTAAATCTTTTCTCAACCATTTTAAGTTTCACAACATCCTTCCTATAGGAGGGAGACCAGAAATACACACAATATTCAAATTTTTTGACTACTTTTTAAGGTTAGATGTATATGGTCATACTACTTTCAAGTTGCTGAAATTCATGCCTGCCAAAATGCTGTCTCATTAGCACAAGCCCAATTAATCTCTCAAATAATAAAGAAAAAAAACCCACCATGAATTACAATAATTCTGAAAACCCGGAGCAGAATAAGATAGCCATCAGAATGGAAGATCCGCGTTGGAGCAGGACAACCAACGCACTGACACAGAAATGGGGTTGATCCGTTACTGTGAAGAACTAGGGTCGACTTTTCCATGAGATTGACTGTTACTCGAGTATATATGGTGTGGAGAAAAGAGTTCTTCAGCATGCAGTTTGAAGCTATAAGCATTTTCCTACTGAGGTACTTGTCGTCCCATGTGTACATGTAACTGAACCATCTGTAGGACAAGTCAAAATTAGACTGTGTGATTGTTGGTTGCCAGGTATAATTAGTGAAACACCATGCTACACTGGGAGTATTCCTGGTGGTTCATTTGACATGAGGTCCTTGATTCAAATTTAATCCTAGAATGTGAAGTCAAAAATCACACGACACTGTGTCATAGTCCAACAGGTTTCAAATAAATCTGTTGGGCTATAACCCAATGGTGTATGATTTTTGATTTTGTCCATCCCAATCCAACACTGGCACCTCCACATCTCGAATGTGAAAGCAGAGGTGGCTCTTGTAATGCACCAATCTTGTAGTGCAGCGGTAGAGTCCCCAGAGGGATCAAGTTCCACCTGCTCCATCTCTAAACAGCTTGTTTAGAAAATAACCTAAAAGTTGACCAGGAGAGTGACCCACAATATTGGTACCATCAGTATTCAATAATTCCCTAACCCCAGCCAAATTAACTCACCAGTGATCATGAACAAAGAAATTGCTTTGGCTCTTAAATTCATGTAGATTCCAGTGTTTGTGTAAGACCTTGTTTAAACAATACGCCATTGATTTTGTACAATGTATATGATGGCTCAGACTTAGGTAAAATAACAATTCTGAACATTTGTAGGAACAATTTTAGTGCCCGCCAACTCTCTTATGAAAAATGCTCCAGCTGAAAGATTTTTAATGCATAAGGTATGAAAAATAATAACCTCTGCACCTTCGCAATTGCATATTTGTAAAATTCTGGCTATATTTGGAATGAAACAGTCATGTGAAGTTATATCAGTTTTATTTCTTACGTACTCACACAGAAATTATTCCTGTTGAACTATTGCAGGACAAGTCATTGGTTATTGTTCCAATGGCTGCAAGATGAAAATGGATTCCACCTAGCTTGTTTGAAAAATTATCCATGTGACTTAATTAGGTGCTCAACCATTCAGCATTTATTGTGCAGGGAAACCATTTGATAACATCTACATGTATCATTTGTCCTTCCTAATCACCATACACTGATATTATAATTATTTTTCTGGACTGACATTAGCTTGTATTTTCAAGGACATGGATCCTTCTCCACGATAGCTGTGATTTTCTTTCGGTGTAAATTGTCCAGAAATCACTGGGAAGTGATATCCCTTGAGTGACAATTCACAACAAATGTAAATACAATGTCCGCTGTTATACTTGTGAAAATGACAACTGGCGGCAGGATTCGCAGACATCTTTAACCGTTCCTTACTACGATCTGAAGTACCTACTTGTTTCAAGAAAACCACCATTATCCTGGTGCCAAAGAAAAATCATGCAGCATACCTCAAGACAACCGCCTGGTAGCACTGACCTCCATAATTATGAAGCATTTTGAGAGTTTAGTCATGGTTCACATCAACTCACCAACCAAGTTGTCTTGATCCTTTGCAATTCGCCTACTGGCGCAACATGTCAACAGCAAACGCCATCTCCCTGTCCATACATTCATCCCTGGAACACCTAGGTAACACTGACACCTATGTAAAGCTCCCTCTCATTGAGTACAGTTGCACCTTCAACACCTTTTTCCAAACAAACTCATCTCTAAACGGTGAGACTCAGGTTTCAGCTCCCCTTTTGTAACTGGATTCTTGATTTTCTGACCCATAGACTGTAATCAGTAAGAATAGGAGACAATACCTCCTCCAAAATAATCCTCAGCATTGGTTCCCTGCAAGGTTGCATATTCAGCCACCTTCTATACTCTTTACACATTCATGACTGTGTGGCAAAATTCTGCCCCAACATTTTTAACAAGTTTGCTGATTGCACCACCATTTCTCAAATTCAAAGAACAATGAGACAGATACAAGAAAGAGTTTCAGTGCTTAGCGGCATGGATTAAAGACAACAATCCCTCCACCAATATCAGCAAAATAAAAGAGCTGGTCACTGACTTCAGGAAGTGGAGTAGAAGGCACACCTCTGTCTGTAACAATGGTGCTGAGGTGGAGATAGTTGAGAGCATTAAGTTCCTGGGAGTGATGATCACCAACAATCTGTCCTGATCCACCCATGTCAACTCAATGGTCAAGAAAGCACAACAATGTTTCTACTTCCTCAGGAGACTAAGGAAATTCAGCATGTTCACAAGAACTCTTACCAATTTTTATTGATACACCATAGAAAGCTTTCTACTTGGATGTTTCACAGTGCGGTTTAGCAACTGGCCTTCCCAAGACTACACAAAACTACAGGGCCAATACAGGATGAACACAGCCCAATTCATCACACAAACCAGCCTACTATCCATTGACTCCATCTGTATTTCCTACTGCCTCAGGAAAGCAACTAATGTAATCAAAAACGCCCTCCCACCCCAGTTATATTCACTTCTGCCATCTTCCATCAGGCAGAAGATATAAAAGTTTGTTTACATGTATGAACAGATTCAAGAACAGCTTCTTCCACGCTGTTATTAGACTTTCAAATGGACCTCTCAATTCTTAAATCTTGCTCTCTGTGGACCTTCTCTGCAGCTGTAAAATTGTGTTCCTCACTGTTCTATTACTGTACATACTTTGTATGAGATGATCTGCCTGTACTGCATGCAAAACAAATCTTTCACTGTACCTTTCAGTATACATGTGACAATAATAAATCAAACTAAACTCCCCTGCACTCTTCCCATGAGTTTTAGGAAATGGCTGTATTTGCATTCTAACTAACAATATTCAAAAAGCTTGACTTCATTCAGAACAAAGCAGCCCAGCTGAAATTCCTCAAGCACTTTCCAAACTAATGATTTGGAGATGCCAGTGTTGGACTGGGGTGTACAAAGTTAAAAATCACACCATCTGATGAAGGAGCAGTGCTCCAAAAGCTAGTGCTTCCAATTAAACCTGTTGGACTATAACCAGGTGTTGTGTGATTTTTAACTTACCAAACCCACAATCACCCCCACCTGGAAGAATATGGGAACACCACTACCTGCAAGTTATCCTCCAAGCCACTCACCATTCTGACTTGGAACAATATTACCATTCATAGAGTCATGGAGATGTGCAGCACAGACCCTTCAGTCCAACTCATACATGTCAACCAGATATACAAACCTAATCTGGTCCCATTTGCCAGCACTTGGCCCATAACTCTCTAAATTCTTCTGATTCATATACCATAAGACCATAAGACATAGGAGTGGAAGTAAGGCCATTCGGCCCATCGAGTCCACTCCGCCATTCAATCATGGCTGATGGGCATTTCAACTCCACTTACCAGCATTCTCCCCGTAGCCCTTAATTCCTTGTGACATCAAGAATTTATCAATCTCTGCCTTGAAGACATTTAGCGTCCCGGCCTCCACTGCACTCTGCGGCAATGAATTCCACAGGCCCACCACTCTCTGGCTGAAGAAATGTCTCCGCATTTCTGTTCTGAATTTACCCCCTCTAATTCTAAGGCTGTGTCCACAGGTCCTAGTCTCCTCACCTAATGGAAACAATTTCCTAGCGTCCACCCTTTCCAAGCCATGTGTTATTTTGTAAATTTCTATTAGATCTCCCCTTAATCTTCTAAACTCCAATGAATACAATCCCAGGATCCTCAGCCATTCCTCGTATGTTAGACCTATCATTCCAGGGATCATCCATGTGAATCTCTGCTGGACACGCTCCAGTACCAGTATGTCCTTCCTGAGGCGTGGGGACCAAAACTGGACACAGTACTCCAAATGGGGGCTTTATAAAGTCTCAGTAGCACAACGGTGCTTTTATATTCCAACCCTCTTGAGATAAGTGACAACATTGCATTCGCTTTCTTAATCACGGACTCAACCTGCATGTTTACCTTTAGAGAATCCTCGACTAGCACTCCCAGATCCCTTTGTACTTTGGCTTTCTGAATTTTCTCACTGCTTAGAAAGTTGTCCATGCTTGTATTCTTTTTTCCAAAGTGCAAGACCTCGCATTTGCTCACATTGAATTCCATCAGCCATTTCCTGGACCACTCTCCCAAACTGTCTAGATCCTTCTGCAGCCTCCCCACTTCCTCAGTGCTACCTGCCTGTCCACCTAACTTTGTATCATCGACAAACTTCGCTAGAATGCCCCCAGTCCCTTCATCAAGATCATTAATATATAACGTGAGCAGCTGCGGCCCCAACACTGAACACTGCGGTACACCGCTTGTCACTGGCTGCCATTCCGAAAAAGAACCTTTTATCCCAACTCTCTGCCTTCTGTCAGACAGCCAATCCCCAATCCATAGCAGTAGCTCACCTCGAACACCATGGGCCCTCACCTTGCTCAGCAGCCTCCCGTGTGGCTTATCAAAGGTCTTTTGGAAGTCTAGATAGACCACATCCACTGGGTTTCCCTGGTCTAACCTACTTGTCACCTCTTCAAAGAATTACAACAGGTTTGTCAGGCACGACCTCCCCTTACTAAATCCATTGTTGACTTGTTCTAACCAGACTCTGCTCTTCCAAGAATTTAGAAACCTCATCCTTAATGTCACTTATCTCAAGAGGGTTGGAATATAAAAGCACCGTTGTGCTACTGAGACTTTATAAAGCTCTGGTTAGACCCCATTTGGAGTACTGTGTCCAATTTTGGTCCCCACACCTCAGGAAGGACATACTGGCACTGGAACGTGTCCAGCGGAGATACACATGGATGATCCCTGGAATGGCAGGTCTAACATACGAGGAACGGCTGAGGATCCTGGGATTGTATTCATTGGAACTTAGAAGATTAAGGGGAGACTTAATAGAAACTTACAAGATAATACATGGCTTGAAAAGGGTGGATGATAGGAAATTGTTTCCGTTAGGCAAAGAGACTAGGACCTATGGCCACAGCCTTAGAATTAGAGGGGGTAAATTCAGAACAGAAATGCGGAGACATTTCTTCAGCCAGAGGGTGGTGGGCCTGTGGAATTCATTGCCGCAGAGTGCAGTGGAGGCTGGGACACTAAATGTCTTCAAGGCAGAGATTGATAAATTCTTGATGTCACAAGGAATTAAGGGCTACGGGGAGAATGCTGGTAAGTGGAGTTGAAATGCCCATCAGCCATGATTGAATGGTGGATTTGACTCAATGGGCCGAATGGCCTTACTTCCACTCCTATGTCTTATGGTCTTATGGTCAACCAATGCCTCCGCTATTTCCTCAGCCACCTCCCTCAGAACTCTAGGATGTAGCCCATCGGGGCCAGGAGATTTATCAATTTTAAGACCTTTTAGTCTTTCTTGCACTTTCTCTTTTGTATACCCATCCAGTTGCATTTGTACCAGCCTCCACCACTTCCTCTGGCAGCTCATTCCATACACGCACCACTCTCTGCGTAAAAGTTGCCCCTTATGTCCCTTTTATATCTTTCCCCTCCCACCTTAAACATATGCTGTCTAGATCTGGATTCCCTACCTCAGGAAAAAGACTTTGTCTGTTTACCCTTTTATAAACCTCTGATTTTATAAACCTCTATAAGGTCATCCCTCAGCCTCTGATGCTCCAGGGAAAACAGCCCCAACCTATTCAGCCTCTCCCTATAGCTCAACCCTGACAACATCCTTGTAAATCTTTTCTGAAGTCATTCAAGTTTCACAACATCCTTGCAATAGGAAAGACACCAGAATTGCACACAATATTCCAAAAGTGGCCTGACAAATATCCTGTACAGGACAATGACCTCCCAACACCTATACTCAATACTCTGACCAATAAAAGAAAGCATACTAAATGCCGCCTTCTCTATCCTAGCTACTTGTGACTCCCCTTTCAAGGAGCTATGAACCTGCACTCCAAGGTCTCTTTGTATGCAACACTCCCCAAGACCTTACCATTAAGTGTACAGGTCCTGCTCTGATTTGCCTTTCCAAAATGCAACACCTCACATTTATCTAAATTAAACTCCATTGGTCACTGCTCAGCCCATTGGCCCATCTGATCAAGATCCCGTTGTAATCTGAGCGAACCTTCTTTTTGTCCACTACACCTCCAATTTTGGTGTCATCTGTAAACTTACTAACTCTATCTCTTATGCCTGCATCCAAATCATTTATGAAAATAATGAAAAGTAGTGGACCCAGCACTGATCCTTATGGCACTCCACATGACCACAAGCCTCCAGTCTGAAAAGCAACCCTCCACCACCACCTTCTGTCTTCTACCTGCAAGCCAGTTCTGTATCCAAATGCTAGTGTCACTGGGTTAAACTCCTGGAACTCCCTGTCCAACAACCTTTTGGGTCTATCTGCAGCAAATGGACTGTAGCAGTTCAAGAAGATAGCTCGCCATCACTTTCAGTGTTGCCCAGCCAGCAACACTGAATAAAATAAAAACTAAAGTAAGTACCAAGCAGTATAAAAGCTGTTTTAGCAACTAGAATAATGTTCCAGATATGTCTCTCTGAATACTGAATAGAAAGGCCTGGATAGAATGGTTGTTGTGAAGAGGTTTCCATTTGGAGAGATTAGAACCCAACGGGACAGCCTCAGCATGAAGAGACAACATTTTACAACTAAACTAAGGAGGATTTTCTTCAGCCCGAAGGTGCTGAATCTGTGGAACTCACTTCTGCAGAAGACTGTGGAGGTCAAGCCATTGAATGTATTTAAGACTGAGATAGATAATATAGATAGGTTATTGGGGGATCAATAATTACAGCGAGAAATCAGGAAAATGGATTGAGAAAAATATCAGTCTTGACCGAATGGCGGAGTAGACTCAATGGGCTGAAGAGCCTAATTCTGCTCCTATATCTTCTGGTCGTATGATCTCAACTACTCCAGTCCACAATAGGAACAACTAAAATTGAAGAGTTTCATTCCTGTAAATAGTAAATTATTGTTTGGAACTTCTTAAAGTGTAATTTTTAAAATGAAAAAAATCTAATTTTTCTTCCTCTGTTTCTGTTCAATTTTTCCGTTTTGCTTTATTTCTGTTGTTGTACCTGCTTCAACTCAAATTCACGTTCCTTCTCTATCATTCTTTTGTTGTTCACTCAAATCTTAAACACTTTAGGTGTTCTCCTTTTTTGTATGAAAATAAACTGCACTAAGCAGCAACAGATTTTCATCTTTAATCATTGTAAAGCAGGGTTTTGCAATAGTAGGAATTTGGGCAAAGCCCAATTTGTAGGTCCATGGATATTTTTTATAATCACTGACAACTTTCTACAGGATTAATATATTTTAATTTAAATATACAACACAAATATGTATTACATCACTTGATATTATTTCTAGTGCACATAGGAGGAACTGCTTGAAAATTGACGGACTGTCAATTCCAATGTAATGAGGCCATTCAAGTTAAAATGTGTCACATTAGACATTTCCTTGATTTGATTTGATTTATTGTAGTCACGTACATAAGCACAGTGAAAAGCTTTGTTTTTTGAGCAAGTAGATCATAGTAAGCAAGGACATACAGATCATAGGGTGTACATACAAAGTGAGGCATTCAGGTTACGGCTGCTCTGGGTGCGCAAAGCAAGATCACCATTAGCAAGAACAACATTATTTCAAGTTAGAGAGATCCATTCATCAGTCTCATAACAGCAGGAAAGAAGCTGGTCTTGAACCTGGTGGTGGGTGTGTTCAAGTTGCTGTATCTTTTGCCCGATGGAAGGGGTTGGAAGAGAGCAGAATGAGGACTCTTTGATGATGTTGGCAGCCTTTCCGTGGCAACAAGACAATGTAAATGGACCTCATGAATGGGAGGTTGGCTTCTGTGATGGCCTGAGTTATGCACACAGCTCTGCAGTTTTTTACAGTCCTGGGTAGAACAGTAGTCGTACCAGGCCATTATGGACATGCCGAATTTCTGAAGCCACCTGAGGAAGAAGAGGTGTTGTTGTGCCTTCTTCATTGTTGCATTTACATAGAAAGTCCATGTTGGTTGTTGGTTATTGTCACTCCTCGGAACCGGATGCTCCCGACCCTCTCCACCTCAGCTCCATTGATGTAGTATATTTGCAAGGGTGTGCTCTGTAGCCCACCCGTGTCTCTGAGGTCAGTGTTACTTAGGCATTTAATTGGGCTCCCTGGCATCTGCCATGAGTCTGTCTAGACAGAAATGGCTTTGACAAGCCTCATACTTTAGCTGCATTGGAGCAAATACTGCATAGATCACAGAATCACTGAAGTGTTATGGCACAGAAAAGGAGGCTATTTGTTCATACACCACCTATTCCAATGAGCATTATGATTTAGTGCCATTCTCCTGTCTTTTCCTGCACTCTTACAAGTTGTCTCTATTTAAATAATCATCTAATGCTCTGTTGAAAGCCTTGATTAAACCTGCCTCCACCACGCTTGCAGGCAGTGCATTACAGACCAAACCACTCCTTATGCAAACCGGTTCTTTCTCACTTCACCTTTGCCGCTTTAAATCTGATTCGATTTATTATTGTCACATGTACCAAGATACGGTGTAACGTATTGTTTTGCTTGCTATCTTTTAAGAGTGGAAGCAATAGAAATAAATGCAAGAGCTGGGCATTTGGACGCCCAAGACTGCCCCACCATCTACAAGATCTGCCCAAGGCCTCAACCCCTCTTTTGAATAGCTCCTCACAGCCTACAACTCCTCAGTATTTCAACAATCCATCTATATCCTTTTCAAATACAATGATGTCACCTCTACAACTCTTGGGTGGATAATTCCAGTCATTCACTCTCCTCTGGGAGAAGAAATTCCTGCCTATCTTCATTTTAAATGAATGTCCTTTTATTTTGCAAGAATGTCCCTAGTTCTTAGCATTCTTCCATCCCGAGGGAACAATCCCAACCTCTCTAATCTGTCCTTGTAACTGAAGTTTCTTATCCCTGGAAACTTTTTTTTGTAAATCTCTTCTGTCCTCTTTCCAATGAATTCACATCCTTCCCAAAGAGTGGCACTTGCAACTGTACACAATAATCCAACTGAGGTAATGTGAACCTTTTAGGTTTCAAGCATCCATGCACTTTCCATAGCATTGATGGGTGCCAAGAATACAGCTGCATTACTTTTGCCTACATTTGCTAAGGTGGTACAGATGGGTGGTACATTGTATAATGCAATTTCATTCTTTACATTTTACTACAATGCCCATATTTTATTGGACTGATGTTACTTCTGGTGTGAAATGCCAAAAGTAGTAGAGATTAACATAGATTTTGACAAGGTTTTTGCTGGATAAAAAGCTCTCAATTGGACAATTAATCAAAATTCATAATAAGAAATCTGGTAGCAGCAGGGTTCCCTGGGACTCAGTATTCAATCCCTTGGTGATTCATGGTTTACATGAATGATTTAAAGTTTCATATTGGAGAACACAAGAAAGAAGTTTTCAACTTGATGACTGAATGTGGCAGAATACTCTCACATTCACTAAAGGACACATGCACACTCTTACATTGGCACAAGGGCAATAGAAAGCTCATATACGCACACATGAACTCTGTAATCCAATGCATTATTCATTCTTGTGTTAATCATCCTAAATTACGTCATTGATCTCTTCTTTTTAATCATGAATGTAAGCTGGTTATGGAAGAGTCCTGTGTGCGTGTTTATCTTATTCTGGTGGAATACAGTGTTGAAGGAGCAAATTGCATCCTGATTGAATTGTTGTTACAAGAAATGGAGGTGGGAGGGAAATTTGGTCGTCACAGATTTGGTAAATTTTGTAAGATGATTTTTGGGTAGTGCTGGAGTGATGAAATAAACTGTGGCTCCGTTGTTTCTGTGACCAAAAAGATGTCTCCTTCACTCCAGCGCTGGCGATTGATCAAGGTTTTACACCACAGGTAACAATTTGTGTTTATTAAAGCATAGCCTTGAAAAGGGGACCAGAGGAATACATTCTGCAATAGGTTCTGACAGAACAGTGATGTAACTAAAATCCAATTGAATGGGCTAAAAACCGCTATTGGGAGACCGTGAGGTCTGCAGATGCTGGAGATCAGAGTTGAGAGTGTTGAGACCCTTTCCTGGTCCCATTCCTGATGAAGGGCTTCAGCCCGAAACATCGATTTTCCTGCTCCTCAGACGCTGCCTGACCTGCTGTGCTTTTCTGGCAACACACTCTCAACTAAAAACAGCTATTACCTCATGCGGCACACAGTCACAGCAAGAAAAATGGGACAATAAAAGACTTCAAGAACAATTTGTTGCTGCAGTGGATAGAACAGTTTGATTGGCTATGTCAAAGATATACCTGGAGATATGCCAACAAAATGCCCACCTGAGACAAACCCTAATTTATGGGACTCTAAGCAACCAGTATCATTCTGAAGTCACATGAGTAGAAGTCACAAATTAGCAGTCACATGGCACCAGGTTATAGTCCCACAGGTTTAATTGAAATCATAAGCATTTGGAGCGCTGCTCCTTCATCAGGTGATCTCCTTCACCTGACGAAAGCTTATGATTTCAAATAAACCTGTTGGACTATAACCTGGTGTCATGTGACTTTGTCCACCCCAGTCCAACACCAGCATCTCTACATCATGAGCACCATTCTGCGTATATATTATTGCTTAGTGGCTTAATAAATGTGTACCACATTTAGTGCAAGTGGTCAAGTTGTTGTGTGCCATTGATATCTCATCAGAATCTTTAGGCCAAATAGAGAGGAAAGCTTTACAGGAAACTATAAATAGCCTCATCAATTGCGAAAGAGGGAAAAGTGGAATTCAATTCAGAGAAATGCATTTTGGGAAGTCCAACAAGGCAAGGGAAAGCATGATAAATGAAAGATACTGAGAAGTGAGCAGGAAAAGAGTGACCTTGGAAGTTTGTCCATAATTTCTTTGAGGTAGGATAGGATGATAAACAATTGAAAAGACACATGATATGCATTATTTTATTAGCCAAAGCATAGAATATAATAACAAGGAAATTATGTTAAAACTGTAAAATATCAGTCAGACCACGATTTATAACTGCATTCAGTTCTGTATTTCATTTTATAGGGAGAATGTGATTGAATTGGGAATATGCAAAGGAGAATTATAAGGATGTTGTCAGACCAGAAAATTGTAATTATGAATAATGATTGGGCTAGATTAAGATTGTTTTCCTTTGATCAGAGGAAGTTGAATCAAGATGCATAAAATTATGAAGGACCTTCATAAAATGAATAAGAATGATCAACTTACCTTAGAGGAGGACTGTAAAACAATAAATTTAAAGTGATAGGTGCAAGGATTAGAGTGAAGAAGAATGAACTTATTTTCACTCACAGAGTGGTTGGAACCTAGAGCTCACTATCTGAAAGCATATGAGAGATAGGAATACACACCACATTTCAAAAGTGTTTGGTTGTTTACTTGAAGGATGCTAATCTGCAGGATTAAAGGCCAAGTTCAGGAAGATGGTATAAGACTGAGTAACTCTTCTTCAAATGGCTCAGATGCATTCAGCTGAATCCCTTTCTCTATGTCATAAACTTTCCATAATTTCTATGAGCTTTGAGCCAATAGAGTGACTCCTGGAGTGGTTTAACTTATTCCACTTTCGTTAAATCTGACAACCATTATTTTAATAACAGTAAATTCAGGCCAAGGAACTGTACTTTTTGAAGATTATATTTTTAATGCAAAATGATGCCATTTCAGTTATGCTTGTTATTTACTTTGGAGTGTATCAATACTGAAGTGGGGACAAGTGGATTAACATGAGCAAGGTTAAAATTAATATGCATGCTTGTCCTGAAACAAATGATGTACTTTTGCTCAATTTCTTCATGTTCTAACAAAGACAGCCTGTTTAAGCATAATTTGGAGATGCCAGTGCTGGACAGGGATGCACAAAGTTAAAAATCACACCACACCAGGTTATAGTCCAACAGGTTTATTTGGAAGCACTAGCTTTCGGAGTGTTGCTTCTTCATGAAGGAGCAGTGCTCCAAAAGCTAGTGCTTCCAAATAAACCTGTTGTACTATAACCTGGTGTGGTGTGATTTTTAACTTTGTTTAAGTGTAGTATACATTGCTAAAAGAGCAAAGTGGTAAAGGGATCTGAGAATCTTGAGAAGATAGTTGTTATCATGGAAACTAGCATATCCAAGACAGAAGGTTGAGGTAACAAGGATCTTTGTGAAACTGAGAGTTATAATGTACACTAAAAATTCGGTATTTTTGCAAAGTTCTCAGGTTAACAGAGGTTAGCTTCTCCCAAAGAAATGTTTGAATACTATGTTTGTTTGCTTGAATCATGCAGGCTTGAGAGTGATCATTTTTCATCACAACACAGCAAACTATAGAATCCCTACAGTATGGAAGCAGGTCATTCGGCCCGTCAAATCCACATCAACTATTCGAAAAGCACCCCACCCCTTCTCTACAACTCTGCATATCCCAAGGCCATTCCATCTAACCTGCATATCTTTGGACTGTGACAGCAAACCAGAGCACTCAACGGAACTTTCACAATCAGGACTCCCGCCCACCTTCCGAGGATCCCTTCGCTCACCTCCAACACACTGCATCCACCTGGACACCTCGCGCTGGCCTATTACCTGCCCTCGACCTCTTCATTTCCAACTGCCGCCGAGACATTAACCGCCTCAACCTGTCTACCCCCCTTCCCCACTCTAACCTCTCACCCTCACAAAGTGCAGCCCTCCAACCCCTCTGCTCCAATCCCAACCTCACCATTAAGCCAGCAGATAAAGGGGGCGTAGTGGTAGTCTGGCGCACTGCCCTCTACATTGCTGAAGCCAAAAGCCAACTCGAGGACACCTCTTCCTACTGCCCCCTCGACCATGACCCCACCCCCCATCACCAAACCATCATCTCCCAGACCATACAGAACCTCATCACCTCAGGAGATCTCCCACCCACAGCTTCCAACCTTATAGTCCGGGCACCCTGCACTGCCCGGTTCTACCTCCTTCCCAAGATCCACAAGCCTGACCACCCTGGCCGACCCATTGTCTCAGCATGCTCCTGCCCCACTGAACTCATCTCTACCTACCTTGACACTGTCCTATTCCCCCCAGTCCAGAAACTCCCCATATACGTTCGAGACATCACCCACGCCCTCCACCTCCTCCAAGACTTCCGTTTCCCCGGCCCCCAACGCCTCATCTTCACCATGGATATCCAATCCCTCTACACCTCCATCCGCCATGACCAGGGCCTCCAAGCCCTCCGTTTTTTCCTCTCCAGACGTCCCCAACAGTTCCCTTCCACCGACACTCTCATTCGTTTGACTGAACTGGTCCTCACCCTGAACAATTTCTTCTTTGAATCCTCCCACTTCCTCCAGACCAAAGGGGTAGCCATGGGCACACGTATGGGCCCCAGCTATGCCTGTCTCTTTGTTGGCTACGTAGAACAGTTGATCTTCTGTAATTACACTGGCACCACTCCCCACCTCTTCCTCCGCTACATTGATGACTGCATTGGCGCCACCTCGTGCTCCTGTGAGGAGGTTGAGCAATTCATCAACTTCACCAACCCATTCCACCCTGACCTTAAATTTACCTGGACCATCTCTGATACCTCCCTCCCCTTCCTGGACCTCTCCATCTCCATTAATGACGACCAACTTGACACTGACATTTTTTACAAACCCACTGACTCCCACAGCTACCTGGATTACACCTCTTCCCACCCTATCTCTTGCAAAAATGCCATCCCGTATTCCCAATTCCTCCGCCTTCGCCGTATCTGCTCCCAGGAGGACCAGTTCCACCATAGAACACACCAGATGGCCTCCTTCTTTAGAGACCGCAATCTCCCTTCCCACGTGGTTAAAGATGCCCTCCAATGCATCTCGTCCACATCCCGCACCTCCACACTCAGTCCCCACCCCTCCAACCGTAACAAGGACAGAACGCCCCTGGTGCTCACCTTCCACCCTACAAATCTTCGCATAAACCAAATCATCCTCCGACGTTTCTGCCACCTCCAAAAAGACCCCACCACCAGGGATATATTTCCCTCCCCACCCCTTTCCGCCTTCCGCAAAGACCGTTCCCTCCATGACTACCTGGTCAGGTCCACGCCCCCCTACAACCCACCCTCCCATCCTGGTACCTTCCCCTGCCACCGCAGGAACTGTAAAACCTGTGCTCACACCTCCTCCCTCACCTCTATCCAAGGCCCTAAAGGAGCCTTCCACATCCATCAAAGTTTTACCTGCACATCCACTAATATCATTTATTGTATCCGTTGCTCCTGATGTGGTCTCCTCTACATTGGGGAGACTGGGCGCCTCCTAGCAGAGCGCTTTAGGGAACATCTCCGAGACACCCGCACCAATCAACCACACCGCCTCGTGGTCCAGCATTTCAATTCCCCCTCCCACTCTGCCGAGGACATGGAGGTCCTGGGCCTCCTTCACCGCCGCTCCCTCACCACTGGACGCCTGGAGGAAGAACGCCTCATCTTCCACCTCGGAACACTTCAACCCCAGGGCATCAATGTGGACTTCAACAGCTTCCTCATTTCTCCTTCCCCCACCTCACCCTAGTTCCAAACTTCCAGCTCAGCACTGTCCCCATGACTTGTCCGGACTTGTCCGATCTGCCTAGCTCCTTTTCCACCTATCCACTCCACCCTCTCCTCCCTGACCTATCACCTTCATCTCCTCCCCTACTGACCCATTGTACTCTATGCTACTCTCTCCCCACCCCCACCCTCCCCTAGCTTATCTCTCCACGCTTCAGGCTCACTGCTTTTATTCCTGATGAAGGGCTTTTGCCCGAAACGTTGATTTCGCTGCTCGTTGGATGCTGCCTGAACTGCTGTGCTCTTCCAGCACCACTGATCCGGAAACCCACACAGACATGGGAAGAATGTGCCAACTCCACACACAAAGTTGCCTGAAGGTGGAATCCAACCCGGGTCCCTGGCACTGTGAGGCAGCAGTGCTAACCACTGAGCCACCATGCCACCCAATGATCTTGTTTAATACATTTCTTGATTTCTGGTTACTCCTTCATGGATGAATCTTGTATAATTTACATCAAAATATTAATTGTAGCCTAAATTTACTTCTCAGGGTTACATTCACTGTAGGTAAAAACAATGACTGCAGATGAAGGTGCAAATCTATTTATAGTCTATTGAGGAACCAAGTCCTACAGTGCGGTGCTGTCATCTACAGCTTGTATGGAAAGATAAAATTAGATGGATAATGGTCTGTTAGAAAACAATATGAATGAGGAGTAACGTAGAATTATTTTTTTTAACAGTTCATATCTTATAGAACTTGCCCGAATCTTGGATTTTCTACACCTTTGGTCATGATCTGTTGAATCATTGAATGGTTGGACTCACATTCTGACCATTGTGCTTGTGTTGATTCTCTAACTTTGATTTATTTTCTTTAGAGATTTGAACAGTAAAGGGAACTCCTGATCATAAAGGATGTGTGACCAGTTAAATAGAGACCTGTGATTCTGTAAGCAGGAGGTTTAGTAAGTTGTCAGAAAAGATGAAAGTTGAAGAACAAGGAGGTTCCCCAGTTGGTTAGACCCAGTGTAATGCTGAGTAACACAGAACACAATGGCATTATTGTCTTCCTTGTAAACCTTGGGCTAGATTTCTGCTTCAGTTCAAAATGCTATAAGCCCTGTAATAGGTGCGTGTGAGTGACTGTTAGGTATAGGCTATGATGCCGTTGACTCATGCTCTGTTGGCTTACCTATGGTGAATGATTTTTTGGATTATGTATCAGAAAGCTCCACTTCAGAATGATTCCCTGGAAAAGGCAGGAAGAATAAAAGCAAAATTGGAAAATAAAAAGGATCAGCAAAGATATTATCGTAATTTCTAAAATTTGCTTCTCAATCTTAGTCACAGAATAATGCGGAAAAGGAGGTAGCCATGTGGCCCATTACTCCCATGCCAGTTCTGCGAAAGAAGCATCCAATTAATCCCTTTTTCCTCATGACCCAGCAAATTTTATGCTTTCCATGGACATCCCCTGCCACTTTTAAGTTTCTAAATGATTAGCTTTTTAATAAGGCGTTTCTTTTATGCTAATAACTTTTCAGAATTTTGTTTTATTTCTTGTAACTATTAGCCTACATAATCTCAAAAGGAAATTTCAAATTTGCCATAATGTGGAGGTATGTGTTAGACTGGATTGGACAAGGTCAGAAGTCACACTATAACACCAGACTATAATCCAGCAGATTTAATTGGAATCTCAAACTTTTGGAGTGTTGCACCTTCATCACTCCATCTGATGAGGGGGCAGTGCTCTGAAAGCTTGTGATTTGAAATAAACCTATTGGATTATAATTTGGTGTTGTGTGACTCTTGACCAAAATTTGTCAAGTATACTAAATAAGATAGCAAAATTATTAGATTAGATTCCCTACTGTGTAGGGAATCAGTTCACACCAACCCTCCAAAGAGTAACCTATCCTGACCCATTTCCCTCTGACTAATGCATCTAACACTAGGGGTAATTCACCTGACCTGCACCTCTTTCAGTCTGTAGGAGGAAACCAGCGCACACCCACACAGACACAGGAAGAATGTGCAAACTCCAAACAAATAGTCTCCCAAGACTCGAATTGAATCTGAGTCCCTGGCACTGTGAGGCAATAGTGCTAACCACTACGCCATCATACCACCAAGATAGTGCTGTGATGTTTGCTATTCAGTTTGGCCCATAACTCTGTACTAATTTATAATACTGTTCAATGGTTTTGGAAATATCAATCTGATTCTAATGGCTTTAATATGTGCAAATGACCTCTCATCAAGTGCTTATATACTGGTGCCTCTCATAGAATAATTAGTAAGCAGAATAATCAAATGTAATGCTGGTGCAGTATGAGGCGCTCTTCTGGGATTTGGTAAGCATTACTTAAATACAGGGTGATTCGAGCTGCTGATAGGCATGCTATACCTGATATGTAAGTAGGTGATGGTAATCCTGCTGGAAATAGAAAGAACATCAGATAAAATGAACCTTTGCAGTGCTAGATTTTCAATTGCATATATCTCATTGTCGGTTAACCTGCATCAATCAATGGTTACCCAAAATTATACTGCTAAGCACACACATGCTTGCCTGCTCCATTACAATTCTGAATAGATGCAATGTAAAGGGCATAATAACTCCATCATGTGGCTGCAAAAGGAAGTACAAAGGTCATTTTTTTAAAGGACAATAATGGTTATTACAAACTACAATGTTCAGTCAAATGTGGCATACAGTCACTATAACTTGTTCTTTGCCCATTTATAGATAAGTATATTTAACTGTTTACACAAGCAGATTTTTATTTATTCATTATTTGATGTAGGTGTAGCAACAAAGGTCACTGTTTATTTTTCCATCCATACTTTGCTTGAAAGATGGTGATGAGCTTCTTTCTTGAACTGTTGTAATCCACGTGATGATTTTTGACCAAATGACAATGAAGGCAGACATCATAGTATGAGGCAGAAGGGAACTTGTAGGTGGCACTCTTCCCATCTGTCTATTGCTCTTGGTGGAGGTCGTTAAGAGATTGCAAGATGCGGTGAAACAAGTCTTGCTGAATAATTGCATTACATCTAGTACACTCTGTTGCCAATGTGCACTGATAGTAGAGGAGGTGAATGTTTATAGTGAAAAACCAAAAGAACTGTGGCTGTTAGAAATCAGAAACAAAAAGAAAAATAGAAATTGCTGGAAAAGGACAGCAGGTTTGGCAATATCTGTGGAGAGAAATCAGAGTTAACGATTTGGGTCCAGTGACCCTTTTTCATTCCCTGTGAAATAAAAGCCAACATTCCATTTGGTATCCCTAATACATGCTGAACATGGATATTAGCTATTAATGATTCATGTACCAGGGTCAATGTTGGAATTTTCTGTCTTATTTCTCTATTTAAATAATATTCACCTTCTCTATTCTTCCTGCCAAAGTGCATAACCTTTCATTTTCCCACATTATTTTTCCATCAGCCAGGTTTTTGCCCACTCACTCAATCTCTTTTAATTGACCTGTGGAATGTGAGAATCATTGGCTGGCCAGCATTTTATGCCTGACCATGTATGTCCTTGAGAAGGTGGTAGGCTGCCTTCTCGAACCACTGCAGTCAAGTGCTGTAGGTAGACCCACAATGCCCTTAGGGAAGGATTTGCAGGAATTCAACCCAGCAACAGTGAAAATTTCCAAGTCAGGATTGTGAGAGGCTTAGAGTAGAACTTGCAGGTTATTGTGTTCCCATTTATCTGTTGCCTATGTCCTTCTAGATGGAAATGATTGTGAGTTTGGATGATATTGTCGAAACATCTTTGGTGGATTTCTGTAGTGATCTTATAGATATTGCATACTGCTGCTACTGAATGTCAGTGTTGAAGTGAGTGGAGTAACTTATCTATACTTCTGTTTAGCCTATTGTTTGTGTCATGCTCACCACTTGCTTTCCCACCAATCTTTGTGTTATCTCTAAATTTTGCTGCAACATAGTCCCCTCTGTTATGTTGCAAATCATTGTAACCTCAGCATTGATCTCTGTGGAACTTTATTCATTGCAGATTGCCAACTTGGAAATGCGCACTTTAACCCACCCTCTGTCTTCCATTAATCAGCCAATCAGCTATCCATGCTAATATATTACCTACAACACCATGGACTCTTACCATATCAAGTCATGTAACATACGGTATCTCATAGATGAACTTTTAGGAAACAACTATATTACATTTACAGGTTCCCCTTTATCTAACCTGCTTGTTACCTCTCAAAGATTGCTAATAAATTTGTCTGGCCTGATGTCCCTGATGTGCCATGCTAATTCTGCTTGACCATACTATGTATTTCTAAATGCTCTGCCACTACATACTTTATAAGAGACTGTAACATTTTCAGAATAACAGACATTCACTGAATTGGCCATAGTTACCTGTTTGTTTGTCTCCTTTTTGAACATTGGCACTTTTCAAAACATCAGAACTTTGTTCTTCTGATTTAGTTTTCAGTTCGGGACACTACTGGCTGATCAATGATTTGCTATCAGATGGATTCTAACAAAACCAATATGGTTGTGGTCCCAGAGTGCAGGTGGAAATTTAAACTAAGTGTCATCTGTGGGTGTGGCACAGTGATTAGCACTGCTGCCCCACAGCGCCAGGGACCTGGGTTCAATTCCGGCCTCAGTTGGAATTTGCACATACTCCCTATCTCTGCATGCGTTTCCTCACATAGTCTGAAGATGTGCATGGTTACAGGGATGCCTCTGAGTGGGATGCTCTTCAGAGGGTGAGTGTGGACCGATGGGCCAAATAATCATAATCCACGCTGTAAGGATTCTATGAACAACATGTTTATCAAACCTAAAGCTTTCTGTGTGAGTAATGTCTCTGAAAGCAGCTTATGAACAATGAGCTATATTGTTCATGGATGGAATCTCTAGTTGTCCAGCAGTGATCATAAGTGAATGGTAACAGTGACAAAAATGACTTGCATTTAGATAGAACTGATGATATAGAAAATTAATCCAATGGTATTTCCTAGAAGATAATCAATATTAATTGACATTGAGTCAAAGGTGAAAATATTGGGAGTCTGTCTGCAAAGCTTCGTCAAGAAGCAGGGGTTTAAACAATGACAGAGAGAAAAATACTGCAAATAATGAATATCATGAAAGATTATTGAATTGAAATTTTAACACTGTTTCTTTCTCCACAGATCCTGCCTGAATTGCTGAGCATTTGCTACACTGTCAGATTTTATTGTTGGTGGGTTGTAAGGATGATCTTAAAATGAGGAGGAAAAGGAAAAAAGATTTAAAGAGACAATTTGCTGGCATGGGGATCAAGACATCTCAGCAATTCCAACTAAGGGGTGTGTGTGTGTGTGTGTGTGTGTGTGTGTGTGTGTGTCAGGATAGAGAAAGGGAAGAATGGGTATGGCAGTGGGGGGGGGGAGGGTAGGTACAGCTATTGGGGAATGGGTATGGCAGTGGGGGTGCAGGTACAGCGATGGGGAATGGTATGGCAGTAGTGGTAGTACAGTGATGGGGGAATGGCTATGGCAGTGGGGGGTTAGGTATAGTGATGGGGGAATGGGTATGGCAGTGGGGGTGCAGGTACAGCGATGGGGGAATGGGTATGGCAGTGCGGGTGTAGGTACAGCGATGGGGGAATAGGTATGGCAGTGGAGGGAAGAGTAGGTACAGCGATGGGGAGTGGGTATGGCAGTGGGGGGGGAAGGTAGATACAACGATGGGGGAAATGGGTATGGCAGTGGAGGGAGGGTAGGTACAGTGATGGGGGAATAGGTATGGCATTGGGGGGAGGGTAGGTACAGTGATGGGAAATGGGTATGGCAGTGGGAGGGTGTAGGTACAACAATGGGGGAATGGGTATGGCAGTGGTGGAGTGTAGGTACAGCAACGGAGGGGAATGGGTAGAGCTTTGGGGAGGTGTAGGTACAGTGATAGTGGAATAGGTATGGCAGTGGGGAGTAGGTACAGCGATGGGGGAGTGGGTATGGCAGTGGGGAGAGGGTAGGTACAGTAATGGGGGAGTGGGTATGGCAGTGGGGAGAGGGTAGGTACAGTGATGGGGGAATTGGTATGGCAGTGGGAGGGTGTAGGTACAGCGATGGGGGAATGGATATGGCAGTGGGAGTGTGGGTACAGTGATGGTGGAAATGGATACGTCAGTGAGGGGGCACTGGTGCAGTGACGGTGGAATATGTATGGCAGTGGGGCAGATAGGTACAGCAATGGGGGAATGGGTATGGCAGTGGGGGGGGTTAGGTACAATGATGGGGGAATGGGTATGACAGTGGGAGTGTAGGTATAGCAATGGGGGAATGGGTATAGCAGTGGGGGGGGAGTGTCGGGACTGCGATGGGGAATGGGTATGGCAATGGGGAGCATAGTCATAGTAATGCGGGAGTGGGTATAGTAGTGGAGGTGTAGGTACAACAATGGGAGAATTGGTACGGTAGTGGGAGTGTATAGGTATAATGATGGGTGAATGGATGTGGCAGTGGGGGGAGGGTAGGTACAGGGATGGGGGGATAGTATGGCAGTGGGGGTGTAGGTTCAGTAATGGGGGAGTGGGTATGGCAGTGTGGGGGGTTGGTACAGCGATTGGGGAATGGGTATGGCAGTGGGGGGAGGGTAGGCACAGGGATGGGGAATGAGTATGGCAGTGGGGGTGTAGGTACTGTAATGGTGGGTGGGTATGGCAGTGGGGGGGTTGGTAGAGCAATGGGGGAATGGGTATGCAGTGGGGGGTGTAGGTACAGCACTGGAGGAATGGGTATGGCAGTTGGGTGTAGGTACAATGATGGGAGAATGGGTATGGCAGTGGGGGTGTAGGTACAGGGAAGGGGGAATGGATATGGCAGTGGGGGGGGAGTGTCAGGACTGTGATGGGGGAATGGGTATGGCAGTGGGGGTGTAGGTACAGCAATGGGGGAAATGGGTATGCCAGTAGGGTGTAGGCACAGCGATGGAATGGGTATGGCAGTGGAAGGGTGTAGGTACAGTAATGGGGAATGGGTATGGCAGTGGGGTATGTAGTTATAGTGGGGAATGGGTGTGGCAGTGGGGGTGTAGGTACAGCAATGGGGGAATGGGTATGCCAGTCGGGGGGGTGTCACGACTGCGGTGGAGGAATGGGTTTGGCAGTGTGGGGAGGTTAGGTACAGTGATGAGGGAATTGGTATAGCAGAGGGGGGTGTGGGTTCAGCGATGGGGTAATGGGAATGGCAGTGGGGGGTGTAGGTACAGTGATGGGGGAATGGGTATGGCAGATGGGGTGTAGGTACAATGATAGGGGAATGTGTATGGCAGTCGGGGGGGTGTAGGTATAGCAATGGGGGAATGGGTATGGCAGAGGGGGGTGTAGGTACAGCAGTGAGGGGTCGTTGGTGCAGCGATGGGGGAATGTGTATGGCAGTGGGGCAGGTAGGTACAGTGAAGGGGGAATGGGTATGGCAATGGGGGGGGTTAGGTCCAGTGATGGGGGAATGGATATGGCAGTACGGGTGTATGTACAGCGATGGTGGAATATATATGGCAGTGGGGAGGGTAGGTACAGTGATGGGGGAATGAGTATGGCAGTGTGGGGGGAGGTACAGCAATGGGGGAATGGGTAAGGCAGTGGGGAGGGTAGGTACAGCGATGGGGGAATGGGTATGGCAGTGGGCATGTAGGTACAGCAATGGGGGAATGGGCATGGCAGTGGGGGGTAGGTGCAGTATTGGTGGAATGAGTATGGCAATGGGGGTGTATGTACAGCAATGGGAGAATGCGTATGGCAATGGGGGTGTAGGTACAGTGATGGGGGAATAGGTATGGCAGTGGGGGGTAGGTGCAGTATTGGTGGAATGAGTATGGCAATGGGGGTGTATGTACAGCGATGGGAGAATGCGTATGGCAGTGGGGGTGTAGGCACAGCAATGGAGGAATGGGTGTGGTAATGGGGGTTTCGGATTTAGGGTGATGCTGAATAGGCTGGGACTATTTTTCCTCTGGAGCGTGGGAGGCTGAGGGGTGATCTTATAGATGTTAATAAAATCATGAGCAGCATGGATAGGGTCAATAGACAAGGTCTTTTCCCTGGGTTAGGGGTGTCCAGAACTTGAGGGCATAGGTTTAGGTTGAGTGGGGAATGATTTAAAAGGGACCTAATGGGCAACTTTTCCAAGCAAAGGATGGTATGCGCATGGAATAAGGTGTCAGGGGAAGTGGTGGAGGCTGGTACAATTGCAACATTTAAAAGGCATCTAGATGAGTACATGATTAGAAAGGGTTTAGAAGGAGTGCCAAGTGCTGGCAAATGGGACTAGATCAGTTAGGATATTTGGTCAGCATGGACAAGTTGGACCAAAGGGTCTGTTTCGATGCTATACATCTCTATGACTTAAAGACTCTGAGAAAATAGAAGACAATGGAAGAAATATCTGTGTTGTTTGTTGTGGAGAAGACAAACAGAGACAGCATGACTTGGTTGCAGTCATAGAAATTGTCAGCCATGATGCTGACCCAGGGCCCTTAGCAGAGAGAAAACCACATTACAAGGATTTGAAAATTTGGTAGAGTTCAGCCTAAGGTTAATTCAAAAATCTTAAAGATGAACAAGAGGTTGTATGGCATCTGGAGATAATACAAATATGCTTACTGGTGGAATAGTAACTTGGTGATCACAGACATCTTGGTGATTATGATTCACAAATTACTCCAAATTCAGTCTGGAATGAATAAAAGCAGTTTATTGGACATTAATTGCAGAATTTACAGCACTACCATTTGATGATAGCGGAAATTTAAAAATTAATTTAAAAAAACATATTCCAGCATGATACAGACAAAACACCTATGCGCCTGATGGAGGGCATACGTTTAAACAGCAAGAAAACAGTGTACAAACAAGCAACTGAAACTCAAAAGGACTGGGAACCTTGCAAAGGTTTTTAAAGTGCCCGGATACGTCAACATCAACAACAATAAAAGCTTGAACTATGCAATAGTTGAAACACGTAACACTGATACAGCAGGTTGTAACTCGCGTTTTACACAGCTACGGATATTGCACGGCGTCAGGCGCAAACATTAAGCTTAATAAATAATAAAAACATGAGAAGAAGAAGCTAACTAACAATGAGCATTGTGTGTCTTAATATAATTAAAGGAGAATGTGAGTTTACGCAAAAAATTGTAACCCTAATCATGCAACTGGAGGAAGAAACATTACTGTCAAAATTTCCTGTTTATCCACTTCTTTCAACGACTGAGAGGTGGAACACAGTAGAATTGAGCACAAATTTTTAATTAAAATCCTTTTCCTTTGCATAGTCTTTAAAAACACATTTTAAATGTCTTTTTGTGATCCCTTTCACTATGATATTCACATCTAGGTTCAACCAGGAAGTTCAGTTAAAACTTGTTTAAATATTAAATGGTGGACAACTCAAAATTAGCATAGATGGAGGATGTCCATTGAGAAGGTTGCTATGGTCACAATAATATATGGACATTTTGGTTGTTTGATGCTGTTTCATGCTGTTACCAGCTTTAGAACTGAGTGATGCAGTGGGTCACCAGCTGCAGTAACATTCTTAATGACTTCCCTTTAACTCAGACAATGGGACTTGAAACTGCCTGTTGATGCTGGCATTACATATGAAATGGTCTAACTTTACCAGATAATGTTACATCAATCATTAGTATAACGTACTCATGCTCAACAGGCATCTGGCACAATATGTCAAGAAGCTTCAAGACCACATTATCAGTGTCAGCCACCAAAGATGCTTGGGATGTGGGGAAAATAGAGTGGCTCAGGGAGCACAAAAACACTCGTACAAGAAATCCAGGGCTGCCAAGTGACAAAAATAGCCGAAAAACCCATTTTGTTTTCCAAATTAATGTAAGGTCTCTTTCAATGCCCATTGTAAACAGTGGTATGGCAATTGGGCAGCAGCCTAATTAACCTTAATATTGGGCTCATGATATACACCTTGGGCATACAGCAGATTCCTCATTGCTTCTGCACTTGTTGAATACATTAGTATAGGTTAAAAATCACACAACACCAGGTTATAGTCCAACAGGTTTAAATTTAAGCACACTAGCTTTCAGAGTGTCGCTCCTTTATCAGGTGGTAGTGGAGGGCTCTAACCTCGACTGTAACCTGGTGATGTGTGATTTTTAACTTTGTACACCCCAGTCCAACACCGGCATCTCCAAATCATTAGTTTAGGTTGGGCACCTGCATGCTCTGCCTGCTGCAAGTATTTGCTTTCAACTTTCTCAGAAATGGAACCCCAAATGTTTCAAGCTGATACACAGCAGTCAGCACATTATCACAGACATTAACCATATTGCTGTTCACTGACTACCCACTACCCATTGTGTTCACAAACAGAATTACACTTAGCTGCATCCAAATGAAAGTAACTTTTTAAATTCAACAGAATGAGGGACAGTTGCCGGTTTGTTAACATTAAACAAGAGGAAGGTTGAAAAGATTTCATTTACTTTTCAAAAGTACAAAAGTCTTTAAATAGATTGCAATTTCAGAAAGCTGAAACTACAGCAGATGAACGTCCTTGGGATGATCTTATTTTGCTTCTATCAATATGAGTAATGCTAATATCATTGCAGTGTATAATTTATGGATATGAAGTCAATGCATTTAACAGGGAGGGAGGTGGAATTGGTTCTACATAAATAAAATATTGTTAGAATCATAGAATGGTTAGAGCATAGTAGGAGGTTGTCATGTTTGTACTGTCTCTCTGCCAGAGCAATTCACCTCTTGTTAGTCCCCTGCCTTTTTCCCATAGCCACGCAGTTTTCTTCCTTTTTCAAATAATGATCCAATTCAGTAAAAATTAATTCTAATGCTAAAAAATGTTACAGTAATAATAAATGCATAATGAAGAGTATCTGAAAAATATTCTAGATTCTAAGGGACTTCATCCCAGGGAAATATTGTTCTTTAAATGTCCAATTGTATTTGCTTTATTATTATGTTTATTGCAAGCAGGGAAGTTTTTTTGTAAAAATAAATTCAAATCAGGCCAAAATTAGACCCAAAGCTTCCACTTTTTGCTTTACCACTTGGCTTTACTGGATATTATTGGTTTATCTTGGTCACTGATTAAAATTTGTGGCAGAAATCTCAAAAAAAACTATTCGCCACAGATTTTTTTTTCAATGATCAACATATCCTTAACCTTGTACCAATTAACATTGACTTAGGGAATCTGCCTCTGCCATGAAGACCCACCATCTGTTCTGAAAATGGTCATTGAAGGAGTAAAACACATTCTGGAGTGATTCTATTCACTTAGATAGAAGTTTGGTCTTTAAACTGACTTGGATGTTGATCTGGAGAAACGTAGAAGAACTATTGTTTCCCACTCTGGGCATCTCAGGATTGACCTCCTTTGAAGATCAAACAATTATTTCCTTATAAGTGAATTGAATCAATTTGGGGAGAATGCAGACAGAGTTTTGAAAGTGATTACACATCTGCAATCATCAGAGGAAAACCGATTCAATGATTCAAGATTATGTCACAAATTAGGAAAGAAATGCATAATCTAATTGTTTTATATTCACTTAAGTAACTTGGATTAAAATTACTCTTTCCAGGCTTTTCTTTTCTATATTCTAATAAACTGCATAGAAGTCATACCTTGTGTTCACTAGTTTTTCTACTTTGTCCATAGAATGATTAGTGACAGGGGAATTCTCACTTTAAGATTCCATGAAAAGGTAACAGGTGAGAGAAAGGCAGGAAACATTGGACTAAATATTTCAATGTGGCATTCACTGCTGTATATTTCAAGAAATTAAAAGAACATTTTTATCATGCCATCAGCAAAATAATTGAAAGGAAAATGATTTAACGTTAGGGTTAGGCTACAAAAAGAAATGGTAGTGATGAGACATATTTTGATTCACTTATAAAAACAGCAATTGAATGGGCATCTTGCAACAATTATACCAACTAAAGGCTATTAAGCACAATTGAAGAGCTCAACTTAATTAATTTTTCAAATTGAATGCTTCTTTGATTTTTCAGGGTGTGGCACACAGACATATTTGAGGAATTGAGTTTGTTTTAGTAAGTGTGTTGAAGTATTGGGAGCCTGCAGAATGGAATTACATCTCTGACTCCATGTCACATTCAGCTGAAAAAGTTTTACTGAAATTATAACGAATTTTGAATTAAATCATTAAACTTCAGTTTGGCATCAGTTATATAGTGTTGTATATTTTGCAATGCAGTGAGTACAATTTAAACTCTTGAGATGATTTAGTCTATAAATCTTTTACTTTTAATTCAAGTTTTAACAAAGTGCACATAGAAAGCTTTTATTATGTGCATCCCTGTCTTATGTTACTGTGAGGTAATCAAATCCAACAAGAATAATGTAACCTTGATAATAAAAAAACATGAGTTTGAAAATGAACAAAAATTATCCATAATTAACAGATAAAAGCAATATACCTTAGTCATTTTACTGATCCTGTCAGGGTAAATAATTCTCAGAAAGTTTACATGATTATTACCAAATAAAGAAGATTTACATTTTATGAAATTATCCATAATTTATGGACTTTACCTTTCATATAAATAATTTCATCCAATGTTTTGCCAGTCTAAAAGATTGTGCTACATTGATTGCACTAATAATACCTTAGAAACATTTCTCAATATTTGTTTAAAATTTCCAAAAAACAAACTACTTACTACATCTGTACTGTTTTCTAGTATTCAAAAGGGGACTTATTCTTGCTTTATGTCAGCTTTTTGTATTTTTACAATTGGACTTAAACAATTATCATATCAGCTCACTTTTAGTTAGTGTAACTAGTATATTATTGGTGAAGTCACCATATTGAGTATGAAATCAACTGGGCGGAGGTGGGTACTGCAGATGCTGGAGATTAGAGTCAAGATTAGAGTGGTGCTGGAAAAGCACAGTCGGTCTGAAAGCATCCTAGGAGCAGGATAATCAACGTTTTGGGCAAAAACTCTTCATCAAGAATTACTTTTCTGATGAAGGGCTTTTGCCCGAAACATCAATTTTCCTGCTTCTCAAATGCTGCCTGACTTGCTATGCTTTTTCAGAACCACTCTAATATTGAGTATAAAAGGCAACTTTGAACGTTTACAATTATTTGATTCAGATTTATTAATTATAGCAGGTCAGGAAAGTTATTTAAAGTTCTAAGAAGTCTTGGTTATATACGGAAACCTAGCAATCTTTATATTGTTATGTCTTAAAAATACATTTGGTGGATCTTTCAACTTTGTCAAACATGTCAATATCACTTTTCTTATAGCCCAACTGATATCAGAAGTTCAGTCTGTTATTTTGACTTCTGAAAACCAACAAGACAAACATTTAGTTAAAGCCTATTAACAAGGAGCTAGTGAAATCAACTGACATAATAGGCATAACTCTATACCTGGAGCACATCTTGTGAAATTGGTAAGGCTGAAACCTGATATTTATTGAATCATTCAGCTCAAAAACATCACAAATTTAATCTCTAGTCTGTACAGAACTAGTGTTAAACACAATTCTTCCAAGACACCACGAAGCTCCTGATGCCCATGTTAACAAAATTTCAATGTTTGTTTCCTGATTTAAATCTGGTTGTGTGCTGGGGTGATTGCATGACATATTTCACTTTATTCATTAGGGTGAGAGTTTGGGTCTGGGCGGGATGCTGTTCAAAGTTTTGGTAAAAACTTGATGGGACAAATGGCCTCTTTCCACAAAGTTGGGATTCTAAGATTCCATAAGAATCTTGGGGCGGCACGGTGGCACAGTGGTTAGCACTGCTGCTTCACAGCACCAGAGACCTGGGTTCAATTCCCGCCTCAGGGGACTGACTGTGTGGAGTTTGCACGTTCTCCCCGTGTCTGCGTGGGTTTCCTCTGGGTGCTCTGGTTTCCTCCCACAGTCACAAAGATGTGCGGGTCAGGTGAATTGGCCATGCTAAATTGCCCGTAGTGTTAGGTAAGGGGTAAATGTAGGGGTATGGGTGGGTTGCGCTTCGGCGGGTCAGTGTGGACTTGTTGGGCCGAAGGGCCTGTTTCCACACTGTAAGTAATCTAAAAAAAAGATGTTAAATTGCAAATGCAAAAGAATTACAATGTGCATGTTTCTGAATTCACAGATATATATTTGTATTTATAACAATGAAATATGAGGAAATGCATTTTCAGAGTTTATGATGACTGGGTGCTCACTCAAAATAGTCACCCCTTACCTTTCTTATCCTATTTAAAAGGCTGTGCTGACATTTATTTTATAAAACTATACAATTTCTCCCCAATTTAGCATCATTTAAACAATGCAGCCAGGGATATTAACTCTTCATATGGATGAACTGGTACATAGGTACATACTAAAAATAAGCTGTATCTAAGCCAGAAGTGGGAAGTTGTGTGTGAACCCTGTGAGGATTGGAGAGGTGCTAAACGAATATTTCTCATCTGTTTTCACTCAGGAAAAAGAGAATATCAGAGAGGAGAAGACTGAGACATGGGCTATTAGACTAGAAAGGATTGAGGTTAATAAGGAGGATATGTTATCAATTCTAGAAGTTGTGAAAGTAGTTAAGTCCCCTGGGCTAGATGGGACCTATCCAAGGATTCTCTGGGAAGCTAGGGTGGAGATGGCAGAACCATTGGCCTTGACTTTTGAGTCATCATTGTCTACAGGTTTAGTACCAGAAGACTGGAAAATTGCAAATGTTGTCCCCTTGTCCAAGAAGAGCAATAGACATGACCCAATTTATTATGGACCAGTGAGCCTTACATCTGTTTTGGAAAGGATTATAAGAGATAGGATTTATAATCGTCTAGCAAGCAACAATTGTCAACATGGTTTCATCAAAGGCAGGTCGTGTCTCACAAACCTCACTGAGTCTTTTTGAAAAGGTCACTAAGCATGTGGATGAGGGTAGGGCAGTTGACGTGGTGCGTATATGAACTTCAGTAAAGCCTTTGATAAGGTTCCACATGGTCGGCTTTTGCAGAAAATGCAGAGGCATGGGATTTAGCTGTTAGGATTCTAAACTGGCTTTCTGTAAGAAGGCAGCAAGTGGTGGCTTGATGGAAAATATTCAGCCTGGAGTCCGGTTACTAGTGGTGTGCCACAAGGATCTGTTTTGGGACCACTGCTATTTGTTATTTTTATAAAGGACTTAGATGCAGGCATAGGTGGATGGGTTACTAAGTTTGCAGATGACACTAAAGTCAGTGGAATGGTGGATAGTGTGAAAGAATGTTGCAGGGGGACTTGGATAAACTGGAGAATTAGGCTGAGAGATTGCAAATGGAGTTCAATGCAACAAAATGTGAGGTGATTCACTCTGGGAAAAATAGCAGGAAGGCAGAGTACTGGGTCAATGGAAAGACTCTCAGTAGTGTGGATGTGCAGAGGGATCTTGGTGTCCATGTGCATCGATCCCTGGAAGTTGCCACTCCAGGTTGATAGTGCTGTTAAGAAGGCATAGAGTGTGTTAGGTTTTATTGGTAGAGGGATTGAGTTCCAGAGCTGTGATGTCATGCTACAACTGTACAAAATGCTAGTGTGGCCTCACTTGGAATATTGTGCACAGTTCTGGTCGCCCCATTACAGGAAGGATATGGAAGCATTGGAAAAGGTGCAGAGGAGATTTACCAGAATGTTGCCTAGTCTGGAGTGAAGATCTTATGACGAAAGCCCGAGAGACTTGGGTCTGTTCTCATTGAGAGAAGAAGGCTAAGATGGGATTTGGTAGAGACATACAAGATGATCAGAGGATTAGTTAGGGTGGACAGTGAGAGCCTTTTTCCTAGGATGGTGATTTTGGCTTGTATGAGGGGGCATAGCTGCAAATTGAGGGGTGATAGATTTAAGACAGATATCAGAGGCAGGTTCTTTATTCAGAGAGTGGTAAGGGTGTGGAATGCCCTACCTGCTAATGTATTTAACTTAGCCACATTAGGGACATTTAAACAGTCCTGGGATAAGCATATGGATGATGATGGGATAGTGTAGGAGAATGGGCTTAGATTAGTTCACAGGTTGGCGCAACATCGAGGGTTGAAGGACTTGTTCTGCATTATTTTGCTCTATGTTCTACGTTCTATGTTCTAATGCAGTAATGCTAAGGTCCAATGTCAGAAGAATGTGAAAAGGGTCGCTCTTGTCCAGAAACATTGGACACTTTGGAAATGTACGACCCAGACCACCAAAACTTAACTCATCACCAGATAATATTACATGTTGTCTTTACTATCTCAACTTAAAATTTGAATCTGAGTGTACATTGTGAAAGTAATGCTTATAGATAAATGGGCACAAAATTATAAAAACGTATAGCATGAGCTTAACATTTAATACAGTGACGACAATTTAAAATCAATAACTTGTCTATTTTTGAAACTGAGCAAAATGCCAGACAGAGTATCAGCCCGTGCACTCAGAGCATGTGCAGATCAATTGGCAGAGGTCTTCTCAGACATCTTCAACCTCTCCCTGAGCAGACCACTGTCCCTACCTGCTTCAAGAGAGCAAACATCATCCCTGTGCATAAGAAGGCTTATGCAGCATGTCTCAATGACTACCACCCAGTCGCCTTAACTTTGGTGGTCATGAAGAGCTCTGAAAGTGCTGGTCGTGGCATTAATCAACTCCAGCCCCCACCCCCAACTACTGTTGACCCACTCCACTTTGCCAGTCGGACCAACAGATCCACGTAGGATACCATATCACTTGCCCTTCACTCCTCCCTAGAACATCTTGACTCGAAGAACAGCTACATAAGAATCCTACTCATTGGCTACAGTTCAGCCTTCAGCACTATTATCCCCTCAAGACTGATTACTAAACTTAGTGATCTCAGACTAAGCCCCACTCTCTGCAACTGGATCCTCAGTTTCCTGACCCACAGGCCACAACCAGTGAAGATTGGGGACAATATGTCATCCTCACTAACACTCAACACTGGAGCTCCCCCCCAGGAGTGCGTACTCAGCTCCCTACTGTACTCATTGTATACCCATGAATACATTGCCAAATACCAGACTAATGCCATTTACAAGTTTGCTGATGACACCACCATAGTCGGTTGAATCTCAGATGGCGACAAAACAGACTACAGACGGGAGCTGGAAGACCTGGTAAAATGAGAACAACCAAGCTCTCAATGCCAGCAAAACCAAGGAACTCATTATTGACTTTTGGCGGGATGTTACTCATGCCCCCCAACACATTAACAGCACAGAAGTGGAATGAGTGGAGAGTGTCAAGCTCCTGGGAGTGGTCATCCACAACAAGCTTTCTTGGACTCTTGATGTGGATGCACAGGTTACAAAGGCCCAACAATGTCTCTTCTTCCTCAGGCAGCTGAGGAAATTTGGCATGACGGTGAATACCCTTTCCAACTTTTACAGGTGCGCCATTAAGAGCATTCTGTCTGGATGTATCACTATCTGGGATGGCAACTGTACCATTCAAGATCAGAGACGGTTACAGAGAGTGGTGAACTTGGCCCAGACAATCACAAAGGCCAAACGCCCATCTATAGAATCCACCTACCAGGCCCGTTGACAAGAAAAGGCCACCAGCATTCTCAAAGATCCATCCCCCCCCCCGGCAATGTTTTTCTACAACCTCTACCATTGGGGAGAAGGTACAGAAGCTTGAACACATGCACCAGCTGGTTTCGAAACAGTTTCTATCCTATTGTTGTTAGAATATTGAATGGACCCACAAGGCTTAACATTCGCTTTAACCTGTATTTTTGTTTTTGCCACTGTTTGCCTATTATTTACTTATCTATGCTATTTACCGATGTGATCTGCCTGCATTGCTCGCAAGACAAAGCTTTTCACTGTGTCTCCGTACACGTGACAATAAATTCAATTCAATTCTAACTTGCTAATAATGGAGCAACTTTCATGTGCAACTAGATAATGGATGCATTTTAAAATTTGTCACTGAAGGACTGAGTCAGGCATAATTATTTCATTTTTATCATTAAAATAGTAAAGCATTTTGAAAATTATTTTGTACATTTTGACTAAATGGGAAGCATTGTAATTATTTGACAGAATGCTTAGCGAATACTTGGCCTCATAATCTGGATATCTATATCCATGTATGGTTAGCTTGACCTGGCTCTGAGTTCTAAAAGTTATATTTAGGGTCTTTTTGAAAATATAGCTGATATCATAGAAATTATTCTATTGTTGAATTATATGTAGGGGTTGCTCCTAATTTTGGATTGCAAGAAACCTTTATGAGGAAATATTAAAGTTTGAACCAGAGAAGTGACTAAATGGTAAATCTAAAGCTGAAGGTTCTCATTTTGATTTTAAATGACTGGCTGTGAAACTGTTGTTGCACTTTTTAATTGTGTTTTCATAAACACATCCATTAAAAGGTTACTCAGTAGGGGACAATATTTGATTTTAAAAAAAGCACCATAACAGTCTCCATCTAAACATTAGCACCTCAAAAAATTTCAAAAGCTATTTCTGGATCAATTAAATATTAAATTGTATTTTAATATATTTGAGAAGATTTTCGATATTCCATAATATCAAATAACAACACTAATGAGTTTGAAGAGAATTGGATTAGATCCTGGGAATATAATAAACTAAAATGCCATCATGACACATAACAAGAATTCATGATTCATTTACAGAAGCAAAATTGTGCCATCAAACAGAAATAGTGTCAATGTACGTAGTTTTCGACGTCACGACTGAACTTACAGGAAGTCCCAAAAGGTTTGACAAACCATGTTTTAATTACCTTTTCAACATAACCTGCCATTCCTAACATTGTACTGATTTTTAGATATAATGCCACTCAAAATTTAAAGTTTAGTACTAAATTAGTGCGTCTTCCAAGCACTTATATAGTCAATGGAGTCAGAGATCAAGTCTAATATATACAATGACCTATGGCTGTGTGTGTTTTCACAAGATTGTTATGTCCAGTTTTCCAAAACTTTTCAAATAAGCTAATTTATGCATTTATATTGAAAGATTATGCAAACAATGTAAATAATTCCTGTTGTATCATTTGTACTTATTTTACGGAAACATTTTGAGTACAAAGCAAGTCTTTGCAGCATTTATAGAATGATAAGTTATTTTAGGCGAGCCGAATTGGAAATGATAAAATAAGAGAATTCCTCTACAGTGTGATCAGAACAAAAATGAAACTGAAGATTAGACAAAAGGCAAAGGTCAGGTATGCTAATTAACATTACTACATGCACAAAATGAGTCTGGATAGTCCTTTAGAACAGTCTTTCCAATATTTTAACCTTTCCCATGTACTATCCCTTGTGATATTAGTTAGACATCCATCAAAATTTACTGTTGTTCTTGCCTCTCAAGTTTAAATATTTACTCCAAAGAAGTGCCTTGCTTCTCTTCCCATTTCCAGTACCTCTTTGACCAACCTATCAGATGCTCATGTATGTCACACTTGTTCAGAGTTCAGAATTTGCACAAATTTCTTTAAGTGTTAATTAATAAACAAAATTCCAATCCTCATCACTCTGGAGGTTCCAAATGAATATTTCCAAACATTCCAAATATTTTCAGAATTTTCTCTATGAGTAACACTTTATATGTGCTTTTTGGTTCTCTTCTTTTGAGTATTTCTGTTGTGTTTTTGCACTTATTGTCTTCCAAACAATAGGGACTGTTTTATTTAAAAGTTAGATAGAAAATATCAATTCTTATGAGATTGGTCTGAAGGTATTCTTAACCTGTTGCATGTTTTCTGCTCTGGCTGCTTCAGTAGTTATAATTGTGACAGCAATGTCCATACTTGGTACTATTGTGGAGCTAGAAAATGCAGTTTTCAGAATTCCTCTGTAATTGTGGTATATTATTCCTCTGTATATTTCTTGCTTAGGTTTAAAGTGTTCAATGACCCACCAAGAATAAGCGGCTTCAATAAATACAGAAAATATGCCAAATGCACAACAGTTTGATCAGCATTTGAAGCAGAAAGATAGAATATCTCTTCAGTTCTAAAGATTCATCATTTTCAGCTTTCTTTTGTTATGATTCCAGGTTTCCATTTACCAGTGTCTTTACATATCATAACTTAAATCAGTTTTTGGCATGTTAAAAAATTCTGTTCAAATGAATTTAGTATCTTCCTCTGTATGCGCCTGTACTACTCACATCAAAATCTGTCAGTTGTATTATGGTGCATATGAGGAATCATAGGAATATTGAAATTTGCAGGGATGCTTTCATTACACAGAATATCTAAAGCCAGGACTTTTACAGAGGATGAAGGAAAACAAAAGGAGGAGATGTTAGCTGAGTCTGAAGAACACCACTGACTAAACTACGGCCCATTTTGGTCCATCAAACCAGAATCAAAACTAATGCGTGTAACTAATTTCTCCTCACATCTCAATCACTTCCCTGTCAGGTAAAACGAGCTCATCTTCAATTTACAATGTTTTCATCCTCCATTGTTCCTCGATAGTATGTTCCACAAATTCACTGCCATCTACATGAGGTAGTGAAGTCAGAATTAGTTCTTAATCATCTTTGCTGTAATGCTTATCTTAAACATATTAGGAACATTTAACTGAGACAGCATTGTTAGTGATATTAATGAATAAAGATTTAACATGCGCTCCTCCCTGCATTTTCTTGTTCACTATTTTAGTGAATGTGTTAATTTGTTTAAAATAAATATGTTAACACCTCTGCTAAAAATACTAAGAAGACTGTCTGAATGAATGAAGCAATCATCTGCTAACGTAACCTATACTCATGCCATGCTCCATTATTAGATTAGTTGCAGTGTGGTGGAAACAGGCCCTTTGGCCCAACAAGTCCACACCAACCCTCCAAAGAGCAACCCACCCAGACCCATTCCCCTACACCTATAATTAGGGGCAATTTTAGCATAGCCAATTCACCTAACCTGCATTTTTTTTTGGGACTGTGGGAGGAAACTCACACAGACACGGGGAGAATGTGCAAACTCCACACAGACAGTTGCCTGAGGCGGGAATTGAACCCAGGTCTCTGGTGCTGTGAGGCAGCAGTGCTAACCACTGTGCTACCATGCCACCCCAACACCTTGTTGAGGTCTTGAATCTATGCTGCAAGTCCTCGTGACTCAAATTTTTATTTATTCACTCATGGGATGTAAGTGTATCTGGCTGGACAGCATTTGTTGCTTGTACCTAGTTACCCTTGAGAAGGTAGTGGCAAGCTGCCTTCTTAAACTAGCGCAGTCCATTTGCTTTAGGTAGACCCACAATGTCTTTAGGGAGGAAATTCCAAGATTTTTACCCAGAAACAGTGAAAGAATGGTGATATTTTTCCAAATCAGGATGGTGAGTGGCTTGGAGAGAGCTTGCTGGTGGTGGTGGTGTTCCTTGACCTTCTAGATGGAAGTGGTCGTACATTTGGAAAGCACCTTTCATGAGTAGGACCTTTCATGAATTTCTGCAGTGCATCTTAGATAGGACACACTGCTGCTGCTGAGCATTGGTGATGGAAAGAATGGATGCTGGTAGATGGTGGTGCCAATCAAGTGGGCTGCTTTGTCTGGGATGGTGTCAACATCCTTAAGTTTTGACTCAGGCTACCTAGCTTAAGGTAAAGGGAAGTTGGAAGTCTGAAATAAGAGCTGAAAATGCAGGTGAAACCCTGCAGGTCTGGGAACATCTATGGAGAGAGGGAAATAAAGTTAACATTTCATGTCCAATATGACACTTTTTCTGGACAGTTCCAGAGAAAGACCATTGTTGACTGTCAATGTTAAATCTGTTTCTTCCTTCACAGATGCTGCCACTCCTGTTGAGGTTTACTTGGGGTTTTAAAAAAATGTCTAATATAAGGCAAAATATTCTCCTTCACTGCATTCTCTCCAATGTAAAACAATTTTTGCAATTGTACAAACCTCAGATGTAGTTTGTCATATGTTTTATACACATGTCATTACTTCATGGACTTAATGGTCTATCCCTTTTGTTAACTAACCTAAAGCTTTCTTTCCTTCCTTTACTGTTGCCACAAACTACACCAACATTTTTTAAGATAGCAAACTGCAAGTAGCCCCAGAATCCTCTACTGCAATGTGCAGAATAGTAATATCGTGTTCAAAATCCTCTGCCTTGATATCCTTCATCTGTCTTATCACTTTGCATTTATACATATTAAATAACACCAACTCTATGTCAGATTAATTTCTTTATATATCAAAGTCATTTGTTATTTTTCAATTGTATGTCCAACCCGTATCTAAACTTACTTGAAAACGTTGTTTATTAGACTCAACTAACTATTTCTCCTTTTGCTTTGCTTGAACCTGTCACCTGTTTCGGATTACGGTGTTTATGAAAATTTCTGTTTTAAGAGGAAATAAGTAGCCTCAAGAAAATCAGAATAATTGGCAGGAATTATTACCTTTATTCACTATTTGAAGTGATAAACATTTCTTTCACACTTTTATGATTTTGCTACAAATGATAAGCAGCACGGATAGCTCAAGGTTGAAGGAAACCCCTGAACATGACAGTCAGCCAAAATGCACACCCAACCTTTCCTCATTATTTCCTCTCTACTCCTGAAGGTTCCCTTCTGCAAAAGATTTCAGCAGTCTTTGACTCTCCACTGTATCATACATTTAAGAAAATTAGCAATTGGTCCAAGTATATTACAAGACCATGGGGTGCATTATTGCTAAGCTTGATTCTGCCTACATCCTCATCCACATACATTTTTGCTTTCCAGAAGGGTTACTAGCTAAAAGTGAAGAAGTGGCTGTTATGGTGCTCATTTTGGCACTCTGAACTGCCATCCCAGTTGAGTTCAGTAAATTTAGCACAAAGATTAAATTGAGCTCTTCTCAGCTGGTATGTTTTCATGCTAGATGGATCCACCAGGTTAATGCATAATTCTCAATTTAGAAAATATGATTGCGTTTTATTTGGCTGAGCCAAACATGGAAGCCAGGCTTTAATATGCTTATTTGGCTTTCAAGTATGGATGGCACTCACCCAACATAACAACTGTAATTCACAAGTGATCTAGTCACTTTATAGATTCAACAATTTATTTTAATTTTGTATCTGGTTTGAAAATGACACTTGTACAATCATTAAAGAAGGTTTTAGTTCATTTCATTTCTTTGATCATATAGAAAAGACCCAGTGTTTCAAAATGATCATACTCCCTATCTCACAGAGCTGTGATTATCGAGAAACAAAATTCTGGGTAGTCAGCTAAGTATGATTCTAACTCTACTGAACCTGTTCCCTGATTTTGTTTCTTGTAGCTGACATGTCTCAACAAAAGTCTGAACCTGAAGTAGAAAACATGATCCAAAAACGATGAAAAACTGTGACAAAGGAAAAGTATGAAGGCTGATGGAAAAGTGCAAAATTTAGTGACACACCAGTAGGAAGTAATCATCACAAATTTATGTTTAGTACCAGAAGATACTCTTTTCCTGATCAGATAAATTATCTAGACTTAATCATGAAGTATAGCATTTGGACATCCTGGAGGACAATGGTGCCACAGCCTGAGTCAGTATCTTTAATGGAAGGAAGGAACGCTGGAAAATAGTTAAGGTAATTATGTGACTATAAACTGATAAGAAAGTACAAAAAAAATACAATAGTGAACTTACTAATGTTCATGGCACAGAAACCTGTACTTAGTAGGGATAGGGTGGCGTATAATTTTTAACCACTCCCTCAGGTGGGAAATGCATAGGATTGAGTGGACTGTCTTTTTATACCTAGCCCTGTATTATTCTTCATTATCTGCAATGATTAGTAAATAGAGTTTTATGTAAAATTGGCATTGCACTGAATGCCATCAACTTCCCTACAGGAAGGTGAAATTAAACTTGACCCCATTGTGTTTTACCATACAGCTTGAAAAATAGCCATCAAAGCTTTGAATATATTGAATCAGTCATTCTTGTAAATGTTAGAGCAGTGGAACACAGTGTCCTCAGCTATTGTCACAGATTGCAAACTGAAGCCATGTAGAATTGGATTTAAGCAAAATGCGAAAAACTAATCCTGGCATATGTTAGTCAATAATAATTAACCCACTTTCACTCAGTATTGATTAGTACACAAACAACCTTTGCATCAACTCACATCTCCTCTTATTTTCATACACCTTTAAAATTATAAGGAAACCAACCAAACCTTTTGGTTTAAAAGCATTGTTAGATTTGAAACTGCAGCTTTGTTGCAAATTAAATTTGAAAAACATCAGAAATCTATTTTTTATACATTGAGTCATTCTTTTGTCCTATGGAAGAATACTAATAGAAGTCTGGAAGAGAAAAAAAATACAAATGAAGAAACATCTGTTGACTGCCTCTCCTCTGCTCCAAACTTATGTACCCCATCCTCATCTTTGGCAAATAAATAACGAAAGAAAATTACCTCTCAATCAAATCGACCAAGAGCTCCCGCTATAAACATCCATATAAGAAATTCTATCTTATAACTGAATTAATTCTGTTTGGGTATTATCTTGATCTGGAAAAAGCTTTCTCTGACTATGATAATGTCCAACTGTGGACAGCCAGTGTAAGTGGCCGTAGTATGATTTGAAGAACCCTATTGATTTTGTGCAGATTTGTTTTTTCATTTATCTTAAGTCTTATTTTGACATTTATTTTTAATTGACACATCAACCCCTCCCAATTGCTGTGCGCCAACTTTTCCAGTGTATTCCATTCAACTGCGTTTGCTTTCACAGTCCAATATATACACAACTGTTCCACAATGTCTAACGAATAACAGGCTCTCATGCATAAATAAAATCTATTTTAAAAAGAAAAAAATCTATTTTCTTAAATTAAAAAATATTACTCTCGATAATCACAATGCATCAACTTTGCTAAATTTATCAAGCCTCATGCATAAAATTATAGCACTGGCAGTTGCTAATTTTAACACTACACTTTTAACACATAACAATTAGTCAATAAGTCTATGTAGGACAATGTGGAAATAAACGCATTTTAAACACATACACACACAAAGGAAAAAAAAACCCAACGGATTGTTTCTTTAGAATATGAAAACTGTAAACTTTGGGCTCGTTCTGCAACTTCCCCAAATTCCATGAAACATTTACAATCCTTCCATAAGCGCACCTGTCACCTATTACAAAAATCACAACTTAAAACGTATAAAGCTTTTTTTTAATATCATAGTCACAGTTACCAAAAAACGAGTGAATAATTTATTACATATGCTATAATAACATCACCCTAGACACTATTATCTATGAGGTATATCTGAGAAAATTCGGTAAGGAATGCACGGTCTGTGCTGCCAACCTACTCAGTCAGGTTTTTTAAGCTTTGGTATCTTAAAGAGAAAGAGAAGATAGAGGTTGAGATAGAGAGAAAACTTTGGTATCTTTGTTTAGTTCTTTGCATGGTTGCATTGCAAAGCACCACAGTATAATGGCTCACCGCTATAAAAAAAACTGGTGGCCTTTTCAAAGCTGAGGTATTCACAGGAATAAAAAAATGCACAGAGGTCTAGAAACTGGAAAGAAACACCGCTTTGGTTCAAGCAAGGCACTCGTCCCGTGGTATATCACACTTTGCAACTAAAGCGTGCATCCAGATTTTAGTTTTTCATTTGAATACAGGTATTTTGGTAATGGTGGTGACTGATTCAGGATGTGTATTTGCTTTATTTTCTGTGCGTTCATAAAGTTAAGATGATGTGGGCATATTGCAGTGAGCAAAAACCTAAAGCATCAAATCGTCTTAGGCACTGGTTTAGTTAGACACCTTAGTACATATAAATTTAACTGAATGTAAATCCATCTTTCCAGAATAGGAAGGCGCCTTCTCCTCCAAATATTCTTTAAAATAACATGCTTTTGGTACATAGGATAATATTTTTCTCCCCCTTCCAATGTTGCAAAAGTAAAGATTATCTAATGAATACATTTTATACATGTCGAGCAAAAGGAATTTTAATTAACTAAAAATAAATTGTGTAGTTTGTCATGAAATAAATCTGAATTAAAGTCATATTTTTGATGCAAAGTAAAAGGAAAAGAATATTAATTAAAACTACACAAGCGAAGCACAAGTGACGGAATTAACTGAAAGTTCCTATATTGGACCATAAGGAACTGGTGGAAGATCTGATCTATTCAATGTTATTGGCTTTAGGTTTGCAGGAATTTTTAATAATTGTTTCAGATATTTTCCTGCTGAAATTTGTAATTATATTTTAATTATAAAGATTTAAAAGGACATATAGTTGAACAGAGGCAGGGCACAAGGCAGTGCTAAATGAACAAAGGGAATCTGAGTGACATCACAGCAACTGAACCCACCACATTTACCAACTCACTTTGTTACTGTATGAGAATAATTGCAGACTTCAGGTTTAAGTGAAGAATTACTTTTATGTGCATCCTTGATTTTTTTTTAAGTTTTAGCCAAATTTAGTTTCAAAAGTACTGTGAAACAACATTTCCATAGAGTGATGTATGTATTGTTCTACATCAAAGTTGATCAAACCTATTTATCTATGTGTATTAAACAAATACAATGGAGTGCTGGTGACATTAGCCTTTTTTTTGAAAAGAATTGACCACTCATACAAGAATTACTGTTCACCAAGACACTGAACAGGTACAGTTGGTCTCTTGATGTTGGATTCTAACAATGAAATTATCCTTTTCAGCACAGAAAAAAAAACACATTTAGAATGAGTGCAAACCACCATTTACATCTTTGGGGTATCTGAGTTGCAGCTGTATTTAAGAGACACTCTATACATGAGCAGGAGCAAAACACAGACCGTGCAGAGAAAGAAATCTTTGGTATCTTTGGTATCATCGACGCGATTAAAATTACAAATGGAAAAATTCAGTGAGGTAGCCTCTTTGGTTCTCACTAGAAATAGAAAGATTTTACACATAGTTCATACCTGGAAGCAGCGAGTTCAGGGTTTTTTTTCTGTCTCTTGTCACTAATGCTAAAGACTTCTTCACAATCGAAAGAAGCTATCTAAAGCCATTTGGACACAGGGCTAAACAATGGTGGAAAGATTGTTAAAGTATTTTGTGTTGTGTATTCATATTCCCATCAGTACATGCTATATTGTTCCATATAAATTCATTGCTTGTCCATGTTATTACTAATAAGACTGAAGGGATATCTTTCAGTGCTTATAGTGGGATAATTCTTTGGCATTGAAAATTAAGAATAAAAGATGCAGTGCATAAAGGCGCTAAAATCCAAAAGTAATGAAAACATGTTTGAATCTTGGCTCATGTAGTTTGTGCAGAGAAAATATAATGATCAAATATAACAGAACGCCAATTAATATAATTTTTAAATGCTAAATTCTCAAATCTGTCTAAGAATTTTATAGGATCCAAAATTGGATTTATGTTGGATGTATATCAATGCATGTGCAATTGATTCTCAGTGGTATTTTGTGTTCTTTTTCTAGGAAAATACAAAAGAAAATCAGGGATAAAGGAATTATTTATAAAATAAAAAGACAATGCAATCACTAATGACCATCTGAGCACTGCACCTTTCATTTTAAATATGTTAATCGCATTTGATAAATAAGAGAAAAATCACCATTTAAATATAGAGTTCACAATAAATACCAAAAATAATAATACAAATAATAATTAAGCTGATGTAGCCTTTTGATTTCTAAACTACAGTCAAAAGCACTTTAAAAATTACTAACTTGTTTAAAAATCAACTTTTGTTAATTAAATCATTTACACAGCATGTCGGGATTGTGACAAGTGATGAAAACACCACTGTCAACTGTCTGAACTTGTTACCACAATACAGCATATTTCTAACAGCTGAGTTGGTATAAAACAATAAGAATCACAGGGAAAGTATTGTCATTCTCTGTGGGGTCACCCTTCAGATTGCTGGTCTGATTGGTTTGGTTTCTTTGGATACAGCTTTATTTAAGGATAAAAGCTTCCACATGCCTGGATAAAGCTATTGGACTACAGTATACCAATACTGCACTGTCTTCTTGTAAAATTATCATAGACTTCCTGATAATCTTCAAAGTTGAACTTATCTTGGACGTGCGCATGGACTCCATGCACAAGACGCTGAGCTAAATGTGTATCAATGAATAAGAAATTTGTAAGACATTTAAGTTAAAGTACAATTGTGAATTGGCTATTATTAAGCAGTTACTAATTTCACCAACAGACATAACCAAAGAGTTTTTGTGCTTAAGATGAAGAGTGATTTGTTTTTAAATCAAAGGACCAATTGAATCTGAATCTTAAAAAATAAATAATTACCATTTTAAACATTTCAAAATAAAAGGTTTAAACATTTTAAACTAGATAAAGAACATAAGTCAAATAATTTTGAATATATTAATATTGTATGTAATGCATTAATTTACAAAAGACTAAATCAATAAAATTATAAACTAAAAACTACATTTTACTTAAATTATCCAAATTGATACTTGATTAAGAACCATTGGCTATGCTGAATATTTGCTAAATGTATATGGCTAGAATCAGATGCTGTGTTATTACCTCATGAAATGCAACATTCAGTCTGAAAGCACTCCCATATTTAGTTACCTTTACCGAGATATGAGAATGGGTTATTATCTTTGGTAGAGGTGCTTAATCTTCACCCTAACATCTTGTGCTTGGAGCCATTTGGATCCATTTGTTGGTATCCTGTTCCATTGGAAGTGCTAATTGGGAGGAAATTATGAAACCACATGGTTATTTCCCTCTCTCAATAAGACGAACATTGAAAGACAGGCCAAGTGTGCGAATAGCACTCAACTGTAATGCATAAAATCTGGAAACAGATCCATATCTCTATGAAGCTGACTTTGGTTGAAGCGGAAGAGGTTTTGTGTTGTTCTGTACAACGTTTCTGAAAAAAAACTGCATAGGCACACGTTAAAGACAATATTCAACTTTAAGAGGCGGCGAGTGTCGTCAAATGAAGCAGCAATGATCCGTGGCATTGCTCCCTTGTTGTTGCTACTTGGCTTATTAACCCTTTCATAACTCTGCTTCCCAAAACGACTAAGACAACCACTGAAACACAGTGCGTACGTTGTTTCCTGACGTGCTTCTTTTGTTTAAAAGTTTCTTGCAGAACAATTAGGTGCAGAAAAAAGTATCTTTGGTTTCGATTTAATAATAAATAGAAAAAAAAATGTATCAAGTGTCTTCACGAGTCTTTAAAGCCTTAGGCTTGCCTTTGAACACAACAATGGTGTTCTTAAAGGGCCCGTTCAGTGGTGAATGTGCACATATAAGAAGAAGGGGTTTTGATGTCTAGTTCTAGGAAAAATAAAGCTATTTAATGTTTGTGCTTCTGCACTCACCATGGGCAGCCCTCTTTACATAGGCTACTCAGTGCGTTTGCAGCAGAAAACCAGTGTTGGCCAAAAATAGAATATAAGTGAGTGGATGCATAGTATTCTATAGCTATTATGAGAACAATATTTACTCTTTCTTCAGCAATCAGCTGTGTTCACAACTCAATGGCCCTGATATCTTCTGAAAACAAAAACAATACAGACCACATGATTAGACATTAAACTATTTCAGGACTTTGACAACTTGAAGGAATGTGCTTGAGGGTTGTGCTTACATTCCCACCACTACCAGCTCCATCCAATTGATGAATATAATGATGGGGGCACGTTTACCAGCAGCATTCAAGATTTGTGTGATGTTGTGTGAATGACCGACTAAAAAATTCCAAAAATGCCTTTGATATTTTGTGCTTGCGTACTTACCACTAACAGTCTATTCTTAAACAGTCTGGTTAGTGATGAGATAGCATGATTGTATAAATGTTCTCCGATAGTTCTATTGATGCTCCTTAAAACAACATGGGCGACACCTACTTTCAGTGTCTGTGCCAGTTTTGCCGCAACAAGATTCATTGCATAACATGACTAGAAACTGATAAGTGAATCTACTCACAACCTAATGATTATTTTTAATCACGATTAATACACCTTAACAACCGTCAGGCAAAGCACGAGACATATTATTGCTCAGCAACATAGCATGTTGTGCTGTGCCTGATGACATCTGAAAATTTGCCAGTTAGACTCTCAGCCTTGATGTCTGTTAACAGCAAGGACTCAGATGATCTAAGAGAAAAAAAATTAAATGCTAGACACATTAAAATATGTGCCATCCCTTTAAATTAAAAAAAAGTCTTGATCAAGATTGTGCTTATGCACTCACCACTGAACAGCCTCTTCAAAAAGCAAAAAAAAAGGGATATTGAGTTGTGCCCTGTTCAGGTGCACTGTCCTCAATCATGCTTTGGTACAAGTGCTTGAGGTCGACGATGAAGCCCCTGGGCTCGACATGGCTTCGTCCTGCCATTTGTCCAAGCTTCGCCTCCGGGCATTCATAAAGAAATTACTGACAGTGGTCAACTCCAGACCGAGCTGTTGTGAGATGGTGAGCTGCATCTCCTTAGAAGGGCGCTTATTTTCCTTGAAAATGGCAAAAAGAGTTCGGCGTTGGAGGTCAGTGAAAACTAGCCGTGGCTTCTTTGGTGTATTGCTCTTCTCTTTGTTCTGTTCTTGTTCTTTGCGTTTGCATGCTGGGAAAGAAAACAATAATATTGAGAATTTATGGCAATGGATTGGTTTCATTCCTTTTGTACCTCCTACAGTGAAGAATCTTTAAAATACCCCATTGATCTGCTGGAGATTTAGCGTTACTGAATTAGGTGGGGGTGGGGCAGTGAAGCAGGATAAGTTGAAAATCAACTGAAGACAATAAACATGGAAATTACCAAGGCATGTCTTTTGATGGCCAGTATTCTAACAGTCCAATTACTAAACATGTCTATACCAAAGCAAAAGTTAAATAATACATTTATGCAATTACTACAATATCTTATTTTTTGGGGTTTTGTTTTGTTCTTCTAGTTATTAATAAGAATATTACTAGCTTAAAAGTATGTTACTGAGACCAGAGGATTTGAGTTAAATAGAGAGGTTGAATAAGCGGGGACATTTTCACTGGAGCATAGGACACCGAGGGGTAACTTTATAGAGATTTTTAAAATCATGAGGGGAATAGATAAGGTGAGTAGCCAAGGTATTTTCCCCGTGGTAAGGGAGTCCAAAACTAAAAGGCACAGGTTTAAGATGTAAGGGGAAAGATTTAAAAGGGACCTGAGGGGCAACATTTTCACACAGAGGCTGGTGCATTTATGGAACAAGTTGCCAGAGGAAGTGGTAGAGGCAGGTACAATTACAGCATTTAAAAGACATTTGGATTGGTACATGGAAAGGAAAGATTTGGAGGGATATGGGCCAAATGCAGGCAAATGGGACTAGTTCAGTTTGGGAATCCTTGTTGGAATGGACGCGTTGGACCAAAAGACACATTTCCATGCTTCATGACTCGATGACTCTATTGTTACACTTTTTCCTTTTGAAAGTTCTCAGTGCCTGAGGATTGGAGTGGCCTCTGATACGTTAGTCATTGACTATTCTAAATGTGAAAGCATTGACACTGGCTCTTCAATAGATAGCACACCAAAGCTCAATATTCTCCTTCCTTTTTGCAGATAAGGTTTTGCGGACAGCAACAAACTTCCAGTCCTCTCCAATGAGCTCAAACTATATGAGTAACAAAAATCTAATGGTCTCGGTGGTCTTTGTATTTCCTGATATTAATTTGAATCTGGCACTAAGTCAAGGGGATTTATCAGCGTCAAAGAACAGTGATATCATCAGGGAAAGTTATTAGCCACAAACAAAAACAGCAATTGCTGAAAAACTTAGCATGTCTGGCAGGAATGTGAAGGAAAATCAGAGTTAATGCTTTGCATCTGGTGATCATTCCTCAGAAATGGACCCGAACCATTAACTCTGATTTCTCTTCACAGATACTGCCGGACCTGCTGAGCTTTTCCAGCAATTTCTGTTTTTATTTCAGATTTACAGCATCCGCAGTTCTTTCAAAAGGTAACTAACCAGTAACATTGAAGCCCCCTTCCAGGCAGCTAACCAGAAAGATAGACTGGTTTTCCTTAATTTCTTTCAAATCATTTTACAGGGTGAGAAACAAAGATTGATTGTGCGCATTGGATTAAGAAAGGAGTCAATGCATTAATTTCTGGAATTTATCACAATATAGCAATTAGACATTTCACAAAAATAGGATTGTTTTCCAGATGATACATTTAGGGGGAATTAATAGGGAGAAACTTTGAAAACTAGTGAAAAGGCAGGGAGGGCTCAGGGGAAGTCAATACAATTTGAAAAACAAGTAACAGAATCAAAAGTAAGGAAACAGTCAGAAATCATACTTTAGGTACAGCAGGTAATGGAAAAACCATAAATAATGATATAGATTAAACAAGAAGAGAAAAATAAGAAACAGGTGAATAAAGCAGCAGAGCTGAGAGACACCTTACAGCGTATTGCCCAAATAAGAGTTCTATATACAAATGTATAGAGTGCAAGGACTAAATTGAGTGAGCTGCAGGTACAAATTCAAATAGGAAATTATGACGTGGTAGTTATTACTGATACATGGCTGCACAATGTTTAGGAAAGGGAACTAAATATACCAGGTTATAAAGTTAACAGAATGGATAGGGAAAATAGCAGTGAGGATAGAGTAACTTTACTGATTAGAAACAAAATCACTTCAACAATGAGGGAGGCTACGATGAAGGGAAAGCATTAGGGGAGACCTTCTGGGTAGAATTGAGGAATTGTAAAGGATCTAATACCATAATAGGTATTGTGTATAGACCCCTGGTAGCAGCTCTGAGTGCTAGATTGTATAAATGCAGAAATGAGGTGAATGTATAGGAAAGGCAGTATTTATGGGAGATTTTAATGTTAACATAGATTGGACAGGCAGACAAGAACCTGTCAGAAAGGTAGTGAATTACTGGAATGTGTCTAGGATAGTTATGTACAGTAATATGTGCTGGAAGCAATAGGAGGGACAAACAACATTCGATTTAATAATGAACCGGATGAAGCAGTAACCTAATTGTGTGTGAATATTTATCAAATGGTGATTATTGCATGCTAAAATTCAACATAGCTTTGAAAAGCACAAATCAACTACAGAATTTTAGATTTAGGCAATGCTGGCTTTAATGGGATGAGACAGAGACTGACCACAGTAAACTTGGAAACCTGCTAATGGGTAAGATAACTGAAAACAGTGGAAGATGTTTGAAGATACATTTAATGCAGTACAGAACCAGTTTATACCCTGAGAGACAAACGTTCCACTTCTCAAAAAAGCAGTAAAGGATAAGTAAAGAGATAAGGGACAGCATTAAACAAAATGAAAAGTCTTACAAAAATGCAAATAAAAAAGCATAGATCCTGCCAAATGGGAAGGATACAAAGACCAACACAGGGACACAAAGCAGCTTTTAAAAGTTACTATAAGCGATAATGAAAGAAAACGTGTAAATTCAATAAAAATACGTTTCATAGTTACACTTGAGACAGTATGGTGGCTCAGTGGTTGGCACTGCTGCTTCCCAGCGCCAGTGATCTGGGTTCAATTCTAGCCTTGGGTAACTGTCTGTGTGGAGTTTGCACATTCTCCCCGTGTCTGCATGAGTTTCCTCCAGGTGCTCTTGTTTCCTCCCACAGTCCAAAGATGTGTAAGTTAGGTGAATTGGCCATGCTAAATTGCCCGTAGTGTTCAGGGCTTTGTTAGTTATGGGTAAAATGTACATTAATAGGTTTGGTGGGATACTCTTTGGAGTTCGGTGTGGACTTGTTGGGCCAAATGGCCTGTTTCCACATTGTCGGGATTCTCTGATTCTATGAAAGGGAAAGTAAATGGTCAGGAGCAAGGTTGGCCCAGTAAAGACTGAAAGGGGGGATGCTGTCAATGATTATGGGAAATAGCAGACATGTTGAATAATTACACCTCAGTATTTACACTAGGAAAGGAGGTTAGATTGCTGGAAGTCCCAAGTAAATTATTGTGAATCATGGATAGGGACTAAATGAAAATGACATGAGTGAAATATTGTTCATGTGGAAATTAATGGAACTAAACAGTGACAAATCTCCTGGACCTAATGGTTTCCATCGGAGGGTGTTGAGAGAGATTGGGGACCTCATTGTAGATGCCCTAACTGGAATCTTTCAGAGTTCCCTTGATACTGGAGTCGTCTCTATGGGTTGGAAAACGGAATGTACCACTCTGCTTTTTAAGAAGGGTGAAAGAGGAAAGCGACAAAATTTCAGACCATTTAACCTAACATCTGTATAGTGAGGAAATTGGTGGAGTCTATATTTGAGGATATGTTAACTCAGCACCTTTAAAATTTTCACTTAATCCAGGGAAGTCATGGATTCATGACAAGCACATTGTGCCTGACAACCTCATTGAATTTTTGAAAAGGTGGCTGAGGTATTGGACTGGGGAATGTCTATGGATATTGTTTATGGACTTCCAGAAAGGATTTGATAAAGTCTTACGTAAGAAACTATTAACTAAAATAAAAGTGTACAGAATTGAGAGTAAATTACTGGTGCAGCTGGGAAATCAGTTGAGTTCAGGTGGCAGAAAGTAGGGATAATGGTTAGGTAACCAAATTGGCACAATGTGACCAGTGATATCCCACAAGGATGTGTGTAGGTCCTCAATTATTTACACTATTTATTAATCACTTCAATGATAGCACAGATAGTCATATATCCAAATTTGCTGATGACATAAAGTTAGGCAGCATTGTAGAGGATAGCATGAAATTATTAAGGGATATTGATAAACTAGATGAATGAGAGCAACGATGGCAGATGGGAATTCAGTGTAAGCTAGTGTAAGGTTATCCTATTTGGACCAAAAAAAAGATTAGAATACTTTCTAGATGGCATGAAGTTCAATATAGTGCATGAACAAAGAGGTTTGAGGTTCGGGTGCACAGACCTTTAAAATGCCACAAATAGGTGCAGAAAATAATCAGGAAGGCTAATGGATTGCTTGTCTTTATATCTAGAGGACTGGAGTTTAATGATGCAGAGGTTATATTGTAGCTATACGAAACACTGATTAGACCTCACTTGGAGTACTGTGAACGGATCTAGGCAGCATGCCTTGGGGAAGATATATTGGCCTTGGTGGGAGGACAAGAATGATACCTGAGTACCAGGGGTTAAGTTACAAGGACAGTTTGCAAAAATGGGCCTCTTTACTCTAAAACTTAGCAGGTTAAGAAGTGATCTGCTCAAAATCTTATGCCACAGATCAGTCAAGATCTCATTAAAATGTGGAACAGGTTCAAGGGGCTGAATGGCCTGTTGATATTATTATTATGTTACTATGTTCCAAAATCAGACAGTATTTTAGGTTGGAGCTGGATTCTCAACCAAACCAAGATCAGAGGCTTTCCAGCTTAACCATGCTTTTAGAATGGTAAAAATCATAAATCTCCCCTTTCCCTTTCCATTGATTACTACCAAGTGAGTTTACAGTAAGGTTTATCTCCTGTTTGACGATATCATTTGACACAAATGGGTGCACAATGGCAAGGTTTATAGTGACTGACTGAACAAATGCAACAGACAGCGCTCATTTAAGTACATTACAATATTGTTTTGCATCTTCAGTAATGAAATGACAGAAATTAAGGGAAGTGAATCACAGAAACATAGAAAATAGAATTCAATCCATTGAGCCTGCTGGCATTTCAATACAATCATGGGTCAACACCCTGTTGTCCTTTCTCTCCATATCCTTTGATTCCTTTAAGCCTTAAGAACTACATTTAACTTCTTCTTGAAAACATTTTTGGCCTCGGCCACCTTTTGCAGCAGAGAATTACACAGACTCACCACTCGTTGAGAAGAAATGTCTCCTCATCTGAGTCTTAAATAGACTAAGTGTCCTTAATGTGACCTCTGGCTCTGGATTCCAATTTCATTTTACATCACCTTTAAGGGTGTTTATGCACCTATTCCAGTTACAACAATCAGACATAATATCGTGCACAAGAGACCACATTTTATCTATCTGTGCACAACTAAGATGCCATCACAATGGTTTTTACAGCACCAGCCGAATGGGCCTCCTCGGAGGAACTGTCCGCGGTGCTGACCTGGCTCCGGTAATTGGATGCAAATGCTTCGTTTTATTGCTTTCCTTTTCTCAAAGTGTGTAAATTTTACACACATCTTCCGCATAGTACAATAAATGTTATATCCGCGCATCCTCTAGGAAACGCAATATATAGTTTTTTTTAAGTTGAAAGGTAGCATTTTATTATGGTATTATAGTATTATTTTACCATGTGTCAAGGATCTATGGCCAGAAGGTGGCAGCGTTGTACGCACAATTCTCAGTGACAGACTTGTATCCAGCTAAAACATCGTTGAGCAAACGATACTGACCATACATTGTAGAATTACTGCCAAATGTTATTCGATATTAATGGGTGATAAATACAGTAAATAATCAACAGAGCTCGAAAGGCCAAATAACAAATTACATGCCTTACTAATTAAACACAAAGACGTAAAAGAAATATTTACTGCAGTTTCTGACCCGAAAGGCACGTGGTAAATGTAACAGCAGATTTAAGCTCATAATTGCTAAGAATAAAATAGATAAAATCACAATTAGAGTTCAGTAGCCTCTAATAGCAATGGATCTCATTTAATGTTATCGTTTTATTGGAATATGATTAATGAAAAGATCATGAATCTCCATACATTGAAGAATGTCAACACTGGTTGACTAATCAATACGGCTATCGGTTCCTAGTTATTGATCAACTCCACGAGTAAAGTCCGTCGATGGTGTAACTGCACTTGGTGAATAAGTTATTCCTAACATGATTCGATAACTGTGAGCAAACCTTCGAGGTAATTATTACTTAACATAGGCGAGCCCAAAACCATCTCCTGCCACCACTGGATAGACTCGCCCATAATGACAATAGAAGGGACAGGGGGGTCTCTGTAGGTTATACACGCTACTTAGCAACGTCAGTTCGTTAATGCACACAGATTACATAAGGCTGTCACGAACCATCTCGAACAGCAGAGGGAAGTTTGTGAAATGCCACAGTTCCATGTATTCCGGATCCCAATGCATCTTTAACGGGGAAATATAAAACAATCGGTTTCTTTATTGTTTTCTTTTTTCACCCTCTTCTTGACTGTATTGATCCCAGTGTCCTGCTTTCAGGTGCCCTCCATTTCTTAGGCTTGAGTCAGCAAATATCCGCCACTGATTGTAATGCCAATCTTTCCTAACATTAATATCGCCAGCAATTCATAGATTAAAAAATATCACGGGTGGTTAGGTGATAGAAAATCAACTGTTCAGGTGTGTGCAACAGCATATGGAATAAAAGGAAAGAAAAAGGGCAGGGATAGTGATGAAGAGGGAAACCTGGTCAATTGCTCTCCCTCAACCCCCTTCCGAACAGAGAAACTGAAATCTACCCAAGTATCAGTGCTGCGGTATTGGCTGAACAAATAGCGAACTCAGCACAGATCAGGGAATGATAACTAGAGCCGGGCTTGTTCCTGTAATTCTGTAACTCGTTGCCTTTCCCGAATTTAACAGTGGCAATTGTCAACATCTATTGATCTATCTTTTCACACACACACACACACACACACAAGCCAGTCCATTCTAATCGATATTGAAGAGTGAAATTAAAGATGCAATAATTCCAAACACCTTCCAGTTGGAGTCTGCAGAGTTGTGACCCATTTCATGTCGTGGCGATTTCTGCTTTCCCAAAGTATTTTAATTGATACTGATCAAAGGATAAGCGTAGTAGCAGAGGCAAGATAGACTGTTCCCAAGTACGTGCAGAACAGAAGAGAACCTCGCTCAAAATTGTGGTGGTTAATTATTCTCATATCTCGTCAAAAATGCCATTAACCGGGATCCTGAGATTTATTTGTACATTCAACTCGGAACATTTTGACTTGAGCCTGCACCGTGAGTGAGGGGGAGGGAGTGGGGGGCGGGAAGTTTTTGGTTCTGACTTTGGGTTTTAATCCATTTTCTAAACTGCTGACCGTCGATGTTGCAAACAAGCGTGCCAGACCCTTCCAAACACCGCGTCTCGCAGAGAACGCCAGCCTTAAAATACCCGAACTGTTGTTGATCCATTTGCCCAATTCAAACGTCTGGACGCAAACGCAATAAAAAAAAGCCCACCGCATGTAAACAGCTTCCAAAGCAAACGAAGCCGTCAGTCATGTCAACAAACAGCATTAACAAGAGCGCTATTAGGAAGAGAGCTCGTGTTACGCCATCGAATTAAACAGTTAATCAATCAGCCAGTCGATTAATTCTACGCTTTAGCTGTCACCCGAGTTCTTCACGTCTCGCCGTCCGATTTTACAAGACATGCATTTTCCTTTTCCTCATGCATATGCGTGAGCGTGTTAGTAAATATTGCTTTAAAGCAGTTTGTTGCGGTTCATTTCTCGGTTGAGACTCAAGGCATATTGTGTAAGAACATGTAACCCGGGGAGAGCACAATGACCAGTAAACATTAGCGGAGATAGTCATGTAGGAAGGTCACCTATTGTCTACATGAAAGTTATTTGTAAATGTTTGCCAGTCGATCCCTCCCCCACCCTCACTACTGAATCTCCCAATAAAAAGACACGAATGATTAATTACGCGCCAATAACAATACATACGCTTGATAATCTTTTAAATAATACATATATTTAATAATCTTTTAAATCGAACAGGACCAAGCAAGCAATTGTCATGTTTACAATTGTCATTTCTATAAAGGCTGGGTTTTAAGGATTGGCAAGCCGGTTTTAGATATATCTCATATATGTACTAAACATCTCGATTTTTAAAGAAAACTTCTGCTGCTCTCTTCATTATATTATTAGTTTGTGAGGTTTAAATCGCCGTATGTAAAATCCTGCAATATTCGCACCATGAATTTTGACAAATCTGTTCATTTCGATTTCGAGCAATTTCATTCACATTTTTAAGAACCCTTAGGAAATGCAGAATGCTGCTATTTCCAGCGTTAACTTCGATCCTTTTCCAGATGCTATGTGTTTGCAATGACAATTAGTCATAGCAGTAGCACTGTGGTTGCAGCATAAAGGCATGTCGGTGCTATAACCTGCACCTGTAGTGTGCAATGTTTGGGTAGCGAGCGCACATTTCTTCTCAAGACTGAACAGTCAAACAAAAATCAATCAGATGACGCAATTTAAATGTTAATTATAACCTCTGATATGGCGATTAGCTACTCTTGCTCCTTGACTAGGCCTATGTTTTTCACGATCCGCCCCAAAGCACTGGTATTACAGAACAGTAAAGGGTTAAAAATGCGAAAATCAAACGCCAGATTAAACCTTCTGCATATCACAGCGTGAAAACACTAATCCCTACAATTTCTCCAACACTTTGCTACCACCGAAATCAAAGAAATCAATTAACCTGTACCAAGGGTGAACCTTACCCTTTGAACTCAGAGGAAAGACGAACAAACCCATTAACTCCCACAATGTCTCTTCAATTGTTTACCAAATGTGGCTTATGCTCGAAATAAATCAGAAAGATGCGATCTAAATATGTGGCAGCCTCTTTAAAACAAATCTTGAACACTAAAACCCACGCCTTCTAATGAGTCACAGCATTTACAGAACAATGATCGTTTTTAAATTCTAGGCATTTTTTTTTAGCTCCCACCACCACTATTTATCTCAACCCAGCGAACGTTCATGGCAACTCCTCGGCCGAGGCATATTTTGCCGTGTATTTGTATTCACGTACACTGGTACAGGAGCTCGCAATGTGATTGGAAAGGTTCTAGCGAGTATTTCCCTGCAACTGCCCCTATTGCAGATTACATCACAAAATAGTTTCCTATGTTGACAACATTAGTAATCAAGATTCTTGCACTTGGGTCAATTTGTTTAAAAAGTTCTCTTTGATTTAATCGTTGTTTAACTTTCATTATGAGAAGCACAGATAGAGTTAATGGTATTTGTCTTTTCTCTAGGATGGGGAATTTCAAGACTGGAGGCACATTTCTAAGGTGAGAGGAGAAAGACTATATTAAAAAAGACATGAGAGGTATTTTTTCTTACACAGAGAGTGGTTCGCTTGTGGAACTTCCCAAGGAAGGAGTAGATATGGGCGCAGTTACAACGTTTAAAACACATTTGGATAGATAGATGAATGGGAACGTTTTGGAGCCATATGCCCAGGAGCAGACAGGAGGAACTCGTTTAGATTGGGGTAATGTTCGGCATGGACTGGTTTCCAAAGGGTCTGTTTCCGTGCTGTATGACTCTATGAGATTGGATTTCAAAATTACTATTGGGAAGACCCAAGGTACGTAAAGATTTGCAACGTGCAATTGCATGAATAAGGCCACAAACAAAAGTAACATTTAGTTAATAAACTAAATTTAAAAGTGTTACAAATACACTGTACCCGTTATCGTATTTAATTGGCCAGCACAATTTTTCTCTAATCCAGAGTGCAATGGATCATATGATCAATTTTAAAAAGAGAATTGTGTAGGCCCATGCCTTGATGTATGTAATGGTTGCTCAAGCTCTTCTTTTTGTCAGACACTTAGGCGTAGCTCAATTTAGATTCCCTGTCCATTTCTTTAAGTCCGTCTGTGGCATTCCTTATCTTTTCCAGTCATGTGTGTCCGTTCTGTTTGTCTCTCCGTATTCTCTGTCGCTTTCTGCAGCGTTTTGACCGCTCTGCTTCTGTACGCGCTCGATAGTTTACGCCTTGCTCGGTCGTTATAGCAGGCGGAGCGGTACTGCAATTTCCTTTTGCTGTTACATAACTATTTACCCATACTTGAGTTCAGAAGACATGGATTACAAAACCGCGTATCCCATTAGGAATATAAATGAAAAAAAATCAATAATGGCTTCTAATTACCTGTAAAGTTGCACAGAGACCCGGCTAGAATAATCAGAATCGCTTCTGCTCTCTTTTTGAGATGGTAAATATTTGAGACAGTAATAGATGCACGTTTTTGCAATTCCATACAGTTAGGTTGTTTTCCCCTCCTGCGGGGTAAAACTAACGAAGCAAGCTCAAATCTAATGATAAAACTAAATGATAGCGAGGTAACTAAGTGAAACAATGGTAAATAGAGCCGCCACTCATGAACCAAGGCACACTTGCTTACATGAAAATCCTTTTTTATCTTGTTGGGTTTTAGGGGAACCAGCGTGGACTGTGTATTAACACAAACACAGTCCCCCTCGCCCCACAATAATCTACATGTAAAATAGGTAAATAACACCATCGATCACTTGATGTTCGTCCACTACTTCGTACAGGAATATATTTTGTAAAAGGAAATTATTACAAAGTATGTCTTGTATATGATCTGGGAAAATATACAGGCGACTGATAATGTTTTGTTGACAAAATGAAAACATGCCTCTGTTTTGATGTTATGTGTTGACTGGGGACGCGGATTTCCTTAATCACCGTTCTTTAACTAACAGGGACGATGCTTCAAAGCTAGTATCTTAAATGTTGCGTTTCCTTTATTAATTTTACCTGCGGATAGACAAATACACGGCAGACGTGTCCATAAATCTCTAACATATGCAATATATTACAAATACAAAATTAAACTATAATCTGCATTTTGTTACGTCATAATGTTAGCCAGCCCCATTCTGCCTGTACCTATAAGCATCGTGGAAAAATATAATTCAATAACTATTTTAAAATTAGATCCTGTTAATATAAATTCTCTACATTTCACAGTGATATCAACGGAATTACAGACTAAATGAGTGATAATACATTTCTAGAATATCCAAAATATGTAGAGTAACTGTAAAGTAAAATCGTGCAAAAAAACAGGAATGCAGGGCCCGCTGGAAAGCACATTGAAAACTCTGCGTATATTGGTGCATTGTCTATTCGCAAAGCCTCGTGGTAATGCCTGCCTTTTTCCTCTGTTTGGAGGATACTTGTGTTCTTGCATTTCTCAGTGATAACAAATCGAATGACAATACAGTATTAAACAGAACAGCATCCGGGTAAACAGTAAATCTATGCAAGCGCTTCTTTAAACGTGCGGCTCCCTTAAAGGGAAAGGCTGGATCAATGTGATCGATAGCGAAGGTGTCCCTATTCCTGCATCAAATGAATGTCGTTCCTGATAAAGTGGGGAGCCTCGCTGAGCGACTTCTTCATTGGTTTTTTTTTCACTCGGGTTGTGACAAATGAAAATCGATATCAGCGAGTCACCAATATCACAAATAAAACAAAGGCTTGTTTGTACCGACTCGGGCGTCTAAGGGAACAAAGTTCTTTTGTGATAGAGCTCTTGGCAAGGAAAACAGGGCAGGAGTGCTCGAAGCTCCGTCCAATAAATCCGAAGAGGAAGCACGTCCCAGTAATTTCTAAATTAAGAACGAGCAACTGACAGAAAGCAAACGATATTGAGACGAAGGGCTACAGCGAAGGCAAGAGTATTATTTTACAGAAAAAGTTGTTGATGGCGTAAACCAATCCGGAAAGGTTTTGCCAAATTTGACAGAATAAACATGAGCTAATTATTATTAGAACATGCTAAATGTCAAGGAAATAACTGAAGTTTACAAGGAGGAGGGGCACGCTACTCAATTAAGTATCAGCAAACATTGAGATGGAAACGCAATGTGAAAGGACTTTTCTACTTTTTACAACTCCGGTGCACTGCTTTTATTTTTGAAAAATGAGTTTTACTTTCCGTTTATAATTGAATCATCTCTCCCTATGCATGAACAGGGTCAGGAAACAATGTATGTAGGTCAAGCTGTGCAGCTCTGATGGGCTGGAGTTAAGAAATTGACATTGGCACAACACCGGGACTATCTATAATGCACTGGGCTATTTTCTCAGATTGTGTTACATGTCCTTGTAATAAGGCAAGATCTCTGGGGAGCAATAAATATCGATATGTAATTATGCTATTAAAAATTGTATATAGTGCATAGCACACATGTATAACGTTTAAGATCGCTCCAATCTTTTGAAAGTGCCAAGTGTTTCGTTAAATAATAACAAAGACTGAAGTAGGCAAGCGATCTGATAAAAAGAAAAACACTCACTATATGTCGTTCTATGTTTGCAAATAAAACTAACTGCATGATTTGAAATTATAAATAGTTTGATAAATGAGGTGCCCATTTCCATTTTTAAACGTATTTTCTGGAGTCATGGAGAATGTGCAGTACAATTGATAGCATTTCAGGACGAATTAATGCATAGGTCTAGAAATGGATAGTTTTAAACATCAGGAGAAATTTCAAACAATTAGGAATGATTTGCAGTGAAAGAATAGACAGTGTCAGTTCGGCTGTCAGTATTCCAACGGACATTTTTTTGTTTTATTCCGCCAACGAAATATGCATCTTATGCACACTTTGAAGCAGATATGAAGTTGTTTCTTAACTATTGTAGCTGTAAATATAGTAAACATGAAACGATGGATTTTATCCCCCAAAATTTCGGCTTGTGGATGTGGGCACTGTAAAAGGAGCCGGAAAGGTCAAAACTAATATACAGAACCAATCACATCAACTGAATTGCTAAACAATCAATAGTCAAGACAAAATAATGCTTTTTGAAAAATATATTTCATTTACCAGGAGACTGATCATTCCAAAGACATTTGAAGAAGAAATCAGAAAGGTACACTGAAACCTTCGCTGAGATTTCTACACCGTTAGTAAACGGTATTTGATATTGAACTGCGTTTGGAAACTAAGTGTTTTCAGTATTACAGAATGACAGGAGGGAGGGTTTGTCCCACCCCCCGACTGAAACATAATCTCTTTTTACACTGTCCTTGGTTCCTAATTCGGGATCCCAGAAGACTGCCTAATTAATGCTTGATTATGTGAAGCTTTAGCTGGCGACTTGTAAGGTCAGAACCATCCTGGAGTCTGCACCTAATCAGAGTGCTGGGGAGGAACCTACATGGTGCTGAAGCGTTTTCACGAACCTGGGCTGGCGAGGTTGCCACGGACCAGAGGCCATTTGAATTGCAATTTCCGGTGCTAATTGGTTTCCTGTCACTTAACACACTTTCTCTGGCATGCGCACTAAGTTTTCCACCTGGATAAGTATTTTAGAATATATGCACCTTAACGTCAGTCAGCAACACAGCACATATGTTTGGTGGCAACACCGGAATACTGATTATAAACATATTATTTCAAAACGTATTAATTTAGATTATGTGCCAAACTGAAGCTGAGGTCACATCCCTCAATATGGTAACATTAGCTTGGCCTGGGGTAATATAAACAAAACAGGAAGAATAATTCAATGACCTTTTCTCTTTTGGCTTCGAAAAAAAGGTCAACTTCTAATGTTACGTGTGTGCTATGTGCTTCCAAATTCGCTTTCAAAACGTTTTAGTGGAACTCCTTAAATGCCCAACTATTCACGTTAGCGAAATGAGTCATAACATCGTTACACTTTTGGTCGCGTAATACAAAAACAACAAAGAAAATCGATAATAAATATAGTACTACGGTTAAAAAAAAACACACTTGAGCTATCGTTGTCATTGGGCCGTGCAAACTAAATGCCTTTGAAACGGGAGCGAGGAGGGAACTCAAACTGCCAGGAGACAAAGGGAAGATAATGCGGATGACAATGCCTGGAAGAGTATGGCAGTTTTCCTGGAACAACATCGGATCAGGTTCCAAATCAATGTCTAACCGGGTTCTCAAGTTTATGTTATTGTTGCCAGTATTAATGCCCTTTTAATCTTCTAAAGATTATCCTCATCGATCCACGGCCATAGACACAGTTTTTTTTATATACTGACAAAACCACATTATTGAAATACGGTGATAAAAATAAATACCACTGCTTCAGTTCTTTTCCCTCTCCTCTTCGACAGCACCCACACCCCCGCCCCCTCCCCACGCCCGCCACCGTCCACATAGCTCTCCTTGCCCCTCATGCTCCCAGCAACCCTCCTGCATTAATGAACATGAGGAAGGTGTTACTCTCTCACTCAGGGGGGTGCCAGAGGCAAACATCAAGAGCGGGAGGGTTTCAATTATTAATCTGACGACTGGAGCTAACGAGTGATCCGAGGGAATGTCAATAAAGCTACCCGCGATTAGGAGCAACGTGAGGGCTGCAGCCACAGTGTCGCTTTTAAAGATGATGTTTGGCAATGGGACTCATTTGCACAGCCTTAGATCAGAAGCAATTTCCCTTTCTTTTCCTCAAACAAAATTGTTTGTCGTTCACACCCAGTGGCCGGTCTAAATTCAAATCCTGCATGGAGCCGCAGTGAGAGAGAGAGAGATACTGGGGTGGACAAGGCTATCCGCTCCAGCAGCGAACGAGTGTCCATGTTTCGCCTGGTTAAAACCAAGGCCAGGGTGACGACTGCAGCTTGCAACCGGTCATGCAGAGACCGTCATTAATAATTCATATCTGCAGCTTCTGGGCTCCATTTCAAAGCACTGCCAGTAAGCATACTAATATTTTCAGACATTTCTGTTTGATTTCAAATATTTAAAAAAAGGGATGCAACGAATGCCCGGTGATTTTGTACTTTTTAACAAATAAAATGTTTCAAAAATTAGCTGGAGCGTCCACACAGGACCTCACTCTGCTAGCTTCAGAGTGGTTGGACATGTTGTCCCTCCTTTTTTTTGTTGTATCTCCTGCCCTGCACTGAGCTAGAGTTAATAAGGCTGTGCAAGAATATATACCTTGCGCGTCCCGCTGCGGGATGTGCGGCAGGAATATTCTACAGTAAGTTGATTCTCACGCAATGGCTTGATGGACATGAGCAGATTATTTTTAAATATCACCGCCACAATGCCGTTTTCCATCAGCGTTCTTGGTTCCTAGCCACCAAATCAGCTCAGCAAAATGCACAACTTTAATTATGTAAATCAGAATTGATCGCCAGCGTCAGAGACATGCTGCGAAATTCTTTGACAGTATTGAAACTAAGTGGCAACTACATTAAAACCAAATAGTTAATTACAATCTCGTTAGTTGCTTAGCTGTCCCCCTGCTGACAGTCTTTATGGTAGGTTTATATTTTTGTAGTTCTGCAATCATTATAGCGTCAGTGTTTTTTTTAAAAACGAGAATGTATAATTTGATAAATAGAAACACCAGACGTACAGACGGGGTGACCATTTCAAAGCAGCTTTCAAAATGTCTTGCCATCTTTTCGGGTCAAGAGAATTCCAAAGCTAAAGGCTACAACAGCGACCCAGACAGACCTACGCTGCCCATCGCCTCTCGGGACTGAAGTGAGCTCATTCTGACAATGTTCTACCGCGAACTGTGATCTGAAATATTTTAACATGTTTTGTCCGGCAGGTCAGATGTTAAGCGGTTTTAAAATAATTTCACCTCCTCCCCACCCTATTTGACACAATCTCCGAAATCAAATGCAACTATACTTCTTTGTTTTTTTTAAATAGCTCCTCACCCTGCTCTAAGTTATACTGTACATGAAAGCATAAACGTGGATAGAAAAATAAAGGCCAAAATAAAGCAAGATACATGCGGTCACGTTGTCCTGCAGGACGTGCCCCGCGTTTCTGAGGCTCTCCGTCTGTGAGGATGCAGTTTGTCCATTCAATGCAGAGCCACGTTTAATTGGGAAAAGTAATTACAGCAATTACATCACGTGACCTTGGCAGACAACATCACTGATTTGTTTAAGCGGAAATTGACGGCAGCGGCATGGACACAAACATTGTATATAACAGGCAGTAATATTTTCCCGGAAATAAACAAAACAGGGTTTTCACATTAAAATAAAGGCAAATATCTTACCAAATCAGAAGTGTTTTTTCTCTTATTTGCTCTGTTAACTAAATTTACTGAAATATAACCAGGAACCACTGATTGTCCCAACGTAAGAGATGCAAAAAATATCTCCTTAAAGCCTCCATTTTCAAGGGTACAATCTGTTAACCGTCCAGATTCGAGTTAAAGACATTGCAACGTGTATTCTCTCCCATTGTCCTTCTGAGGGGAGAAGGTTAAATTATTGGTCTCGCCGCCGTGTGAACGGAACAGTTCTGTGTTATCAGGGAATGCAAGGCAGATTTTCCAGATAGATTGAAATAAAATTAGGTTTCTGTTGCGTACTTTCCCAATGTGAGTTTCATTTATTTATTTTGTGAAGTAGAATCTCGCACCAGAGCCTATGAGGTCTAAAAGAAGATTTAAACAGCAATCCAGCGACTATTATCTTATTGTAAGTAGCTCCTAACTGCAGGCAAATACAATTCTATCCGATCAAACACGCACAATAGGAGTTAGCTCAGATTCGAGAGACAAATACCCCCGCTAGAGGGCAGACATGCAATTCCGCCCATTTCCCGCTCCTAATGCCAACCACTGAGCTCGGCCAGGACTAAATCCCAGGGCTTCAGCACAACACAACGATCGCTTGCTTAAAGCACTGCACTGCCTTCCTATCAATGTGTTTAAATGTGCGCAAAATAGCTGAAGGCTGGTCACCGGGCACCGTACAGCCTCCGAAACGTAACATTTTATTGAGACTTTTTTTAAACATTTCACTTGACATTTTACGGATTTAACAGAGCAAAACCAGTGGCAGAATGTTGTTGAGGGGTAACTGGCGTTGTGGATGGACATGGGTTTGAGGATTAGCCGAGTGCTGCAGACTTAACACAAATTCATCGAATTGGCTAAGTCCAATGCAGAACTGAGGCGTGAGAGGAGTAGACAACAATAGTCTGATATTAGTCCTTGTGGATCTCTAGAAGAGGGGCGGGGGGTAACGTTAATAAAGGGAAGAAAGGTTGTTGTGTTACAAAGGAGACACACAAACACAACAGTTTAGATTCGGTCATGGATTAAACAGGACGGCAGCACGTAGGATTTTGCATAGTGCAACTATCGATGTCCGTCAGGCAGGCAGACTGACAGAGAGAGAGAAAAAAAATCAACACTAGACCCCTTAAGTGAATCTTGAAGGTATATTAATTGGATGGTAATCAGATGTTGATGCAGCCGCACGTTACTATTGTGGGTGTGTCCTTTCATTGAGGAAATGTTGAATTGTCTAATTCTGGAGCTATTGTGCCAGTAAAGGGGAAGCTTTCAAAGGAGCGCTGCGGTGGGTGGAATGGGACAAGAATTGGCGGGCCTTCTGGGTCCGGGTGCCTCTGACCACAAAGAAAGCCTGCCCCAATCAATAATCCCTCGTCGATGAAACAAGAGAGTAAACAGAAACTGAAACGGTTTTCCTTCGGTTCAGTTAGAGCAATGCTGTGAGCTTCACCCGTCCCACACAATAACACTGCCAATGAATTGTCTACCCACCACCTTGAGCCAGAGGGTTGCTTTCAACCTGGCACATACCTGCAAGCCTTAAGGCTGACATTCTCTGGAACTCAGGCTCTTGCAGCCATTTCCACATCCGCCTGAAGGTCTCGCGTCCCGATTTAAGTTTACTCCAGGGTTTGGGGTTCCTTAACAGGTCCGAGAGAGTCCCCTGCGAGCGGCACAGCACCCTCTGGGCGAAGATGGCCTGCGGGATGCTGTAGCGCTTGAGCTCCGCCGTGATCCTTTGTGCCACCTCCTTGGTGTTGATCTCTTCCAGCTGAGCCGCGGTGCTGGCCTGCGAGCCCGAGGAGGAGGAGGGAGGCCGCTCCCGGCTCGAAGCCAGCACGGGCCCGTGGGACGGGTGGTGGCCCGAGTGGCCGTGGTGGTGGTGATGGTGGTGATGGTGGTGGTGGTGCAAGCCGTTCAGGTGCGACATCATGCCGGCCGAGGGCGCCCCCAGCGCCCGGGACAGGTGCTGCTCGCCCCGGGCCAGCATGGCGGTGTGGGCTTCGAAGTTGGAGCCCAGCATCTTGTCGTGGCCGTTGGATCCGTAGGCCTGGATGCCCTGGTGCGGGTTGTGGAGGGGCCCCAGGCCGTTCCCCAGCGGGGTGCTGCCCAGGGGGGACAGGCTCTGGGTTATCCCCGGCACCTCCTTGTGGTACGGGCTGTAGAGATTGTTCATGGCCGAGGGCAAGCCCCTCTCGTCCCGCATCAGGGTGAAGCTGCCGCTGACGTTGCCGGGGCCCAGCCTCTGGGGGTGGGGGTGGGGGTGGGGGTGGGGGTGGCTCGGGTGGTGGTGGCCCGGGTGGGGGTGAGGCGGGTGGCCCGGGTGGGGGAACTTGTCCGACACCGTGGAGATGGGCGGCAGCGGCTGCAGCGGGGTCAGCGTGGTGTAGGTGCTGCTCATGCCCATGCCGGGCGGGGAGTCGCAGGCCATGCTGATGGCCGGGTGCAGGGGGACCGAGAGCTCCGGGCGGTACTCGCCGGCTCCGTCCAGGAGAGACGCCATCGCCGACCTGGTGGCGAGCTCCCGGTGAGCGGCCGCCGCCGCTGCCGCCGCCGCCGCGGAGACCGCCTGCCGCTGCTGACTGCTCATCAGCTCGCCCGGGGACTGCTCATGGCTGAGCCCACTGTGCAAATTCCCGATGCTGTCCATTGTCAGCTCCGGGTTCATGACATACACCTCTTCTTTGGCTATACATCTATACGCGTTGCTCATTCAGTCCCATTCAGAATTGCAATAGTTTCTTCTGGGGCTTGGCAAATGCTTTCTGGTTACATCTGCACGCATCCATATACACCGGCTACGAGAAGAAAGATTTAAAAAATATATACTATTAAGGCCTCACGGGGTGCCAGGGATCACCGATTGCTCTCAGACGGGCCAGTGCTTATTCTCGCCATCTCCTCCTCCTCCTCCTCCTCCTACATCGACTGTACAGGCAGCTGGAGCCAGCCCTAGACTCGCCTCTCTCTCTTGCTTCAATCTGAACTGCTCCAGCCCAGGCTCAGGGGGGGGGGGGAGGGGTGTGTGGGGGGGGGTGGGAGCCGCTCTGATGGACAGTGCAGTCAAACCTATCACAGTCTCCTGCTCGCCTTCTCCCCCACCCCTTAGCCAACCCGGATCCGTGGGACTCGTCCAATCAGCACGGACAGGGGCGGGACGTCCGCTTCCAGGCTTCGGTGGACGAGTTGTGTACAATCTGGCTCCGCACCACGACCACACCACCACCACCACCTCCTCTACCACACCCCCCCCCCCCCCCCCCCGCCTCCCCTTTCCCTTCAGCAAAACAGCCTTCAACACAGCGCCAGCGACCTTAGCATTAAACAATATTAACTTCCGGGTTCCAAATAGATCAGGTTTTTCTTCCCCCATATTCCAATTATTATTTTCTCATCATTTGGCCATTTGATTGGAAGATTTGCCTAATCCAGACATTTCTCTAAAAAAAACACACCTAATTGATTTAGTCGATTTGAAAGCCACTAGTTAATTTGTTGTACTAATTTAACTAGGGGATAGTGACTTCGCAGTGCTAATTTTACTCTTTGCAATGCAAAGCTGGGGAAATAAGTATTTACAACTTTATTGACAAATCATTTTTAGTCATGCGTTTAATTTTTTTCTTTTTTTCTGTGTATGTGGAGCCCTCCTCTGAAAATGCGCGGGACACATTTAATTAATACCATGAAAATTTCAATTAATTTAATTTCATGCAACGCTCGTCTGTTTAGAAACAATTAAAAATTGACTGGTTTGTAACATGATAGCTTGGGAAACACATTTCCCAAAGCCATTTCATTTTTAAAATCCTTTCTTGATAAATAATAGGCGAAATGCCTCATTTCTGTGGAAAATGTACAATTCCCTCACTGTATTAAATAATTAATAAGATTCCTCACATAAAACTACAGCGAGTGGATTGAACCTTTATGACTATCATAAATGTATTGTATAGGAAGTGCTATTGCTTTTGTTTAATTCTGACCTGAGGATAACTTCTGCTGTAGTCAGATTTCGGCTACACATTGTAAGCAGAACGCAGTCAAATCATGAACCATAACAATCTGGAGATACTTACCTATTGGATTTGAGAACAAGTGAATGATAAATTAACTATGTTTAAATCTAATTTGTATTTTCATTGTTGATTAAGGTGAAATTAGACTTTAACATATCATTTGAAAAGGAATTGATTTTGGAAATGAATATTTGTTCATTGTCATAATTTTAAAAAAATCTAAACTGTTAGTTTCATTTTCCAATTGGCGAGGTGTTAGTGGTGTTGGGATGACACCGAGAACAAGAGAAATTAAGAATATGAACTCGTGTAAAATCTAGCACAGCTCTTTCATTCTCCCCTAAAACTTTAGACTTTGCGGAGAAAGTGGGGAGGTTGTGCAGATGTGTCTATTGTTTAGTTTGGTTGGGTGGGCGTGGGGTTGGGGGGGGGGGTTACAGTTAGTAATTAAGGACGGGGATGGACAAGAGCTTGCAATGCGTGACCTAGTTTCGTTTGATCATCCGGCGGGGTCTGACGGATAAATACCCCTCCGCTGACTTTCAGCTGATGGCAAACTTGTAAGAAACTAGAGAAGTTATAAGAAGTAGCTGTTCTATTCAGGGGATTTATTTGCAAAAAGCTAACGTATTCAGCATGGGGGGGGGGGGGGGGGGGGGGGAGCTTTCTTTGCAGCTTGTTTTGCGACCCACATCAGTTACAGCATAAGTCCCACTTAATAGTGATATACCGTAGGGGAGAACACAGCAAGTGGTAGGCTCACTCACTTTTGGCGATGAGCACAAGATCAGTGTAATCTCTCGACTATTTAGGTGCGTGTGCTTATAGCTTTTAGTTTGCTATGAAGGGCGACTTAAAGTATCAGATGCTTGACGCTAATTTACATATTTCAAGAAATACAGGACAGCGAATTATAATTGAGGTCTTATACTTGTCAATTTAGCTTATCTTCACAGCTCAAGTAATACCTTTGCTAATATTTAGCAACTGTTTTCTAAAACATAAAGATTTGAGCCACTTTACTGAATACTGTTCGAATCTGTGGCAGAGATGATCTCACTTGCTCTTTCCCTTCCTCCCTTCCTGACCACATTGTCTCAGGGACTTTTCCCGTTTCCCCGCACCCTGCAGATTTATCTTTATTCTCCCCATCTCTATGCGGCACATATATTCTCTCCTCTTCTATCTCCACACTGTCTTTTCTGTGTTCTCTTTATCTATTCCCTACCTCTCTTCGTATTTGCCCGGTTTTCTTCTATAATGCCTGCATATACCCTCGCCTCTTGATTCCACGCTTCTCGCTTCTTGCTTGACCTGTCATCCTTCTTGTTTTTGTCATTCGCTACATTGCACTTTTCTATACATTGTCACCCCACCCCTCTCCGATGCACCCCTTTCTCATGATGTTCTCTCCATATTCTCTTTACCTCTTGCTTCACACTCTCTCTTCTCGTTTCTGGCAATTCTTTAATAGTTTCTCTATCCCTCTCTTGTAATGTTCTCTCAATTCCTCTACCTCAACTGTCTAACTCGCCATACTCTTCTGTCTCCGGGGTCCTCCGTCCATTTAGTGTTTTGGTTAGAGCAATCCGAAACAATGTGTAGATTTACAGGCCGAGGAACACAGAGAGAGACAGAGAGAGAGACAGAGAGAGAGAGAGAGAATGCCTCCGCACAGTTAACGCTAAGTTAGTTGTTAAGCACATTTTAACATTAGTTTTCACCTTGCTGTACTTGTAGAAATGATCTAACTTTATGTCGCCTAGTTTGTTGGCCTGGCAGTTCAATCCTACTTCGATACGAAGTGAAAAATTAGCATAGGCTCAATAAGGTTCGATTTGTTTAAATAATCAATCCGTGACATGCAGAGCTTTTTGCATGTTGGCCATACGTTCAGTGATAAACTAAGAACACTCGCGAATTGTTTCAGCGCTTGCCTGAACGTTTCAGTTGTTTCGAATAGAAGATTTTGCTTGGTGGAAAGTTGGCAAAAAGAGACAAAATGTTAAGGAGGAACAATAGAAGGAAAGACAGAGATCTGACCTAAAAGCAGACATGGGTGGACATTTACCGTCGACAGAAAGGAGAGGATATCTCGCAGGTGAGTCCCGCCAAGCTTTTGAACTCAATGGTAAAAGACAGCAAGAGTGTTGGTTGAATAAACATGTAGTAACAAACTGAGTCTGAGTGTATCATATATTTAAAGACAAAACTAGAAGAGACCACTCTTAAATTACCCATATTGTTGCTGCACGATTCAAACAAAAGAAATACGTCATCTTGATGAAAATCGCTATTAGTTCGATTAATTTCTGCTTCAATTGAGGCCTATGTAAAACTGGGGATTCCACGTGAAAATGCAGCCTATCTGCAGTACATTTGAATTTTTAAAAATGACTAATGTTTTGAAAAGGAATAAAGAGTGCAATAAAGAGAAGCTCTAACTTCAATTTATAAATGGACCTTTACAGATTTGTTTCATTTAATCATGTTCACAAGGATTGACAATTGCGTTAGTGAAGAATGTCCTACAGTAAAAAAAAGATGAGGGCTGGTGGGTCGATCTGAAATGTTTTATTTGGTTCCCTCACAAGCCATCTGGCATGTGAGTGCAATGGTTATTGATTGAGCTCAGTTTGCTGCAGACCCCATGCCAGCGTTACTTGCAAATAATCAGCCCATGCATGCATCAGTGTGTTTGTAGATCAGGAAGAACTAAAAACAAAGATTGTTCAAACTGCCCGAGTGGGCATGTGGTAAGTCCAGTGTTCTTTTGCAATCTAGCCTTAAATTGTAACATCGTGCCATCCTTACTAAATCCAGAAAACAAAACCCAGGGTTTATATTAATTGATCAACATTACCATAGCAATGCCTGATGTCCGTCATTGCATGTAAATCCCAGCTGAAAATACAGCTCCAGCATGCACAATTAGTCCTTCCTGAAATGAAAACATTTGCGCAGGGGGAAACGGCCTGCAGCATGTGAAATGTATAATGATGTTTTTTTTGGAAAAAGATTCTTGGCAGTGTGCAATAAATAAACCAATTTTTTTTTGTCAATCTGTCCAATACTAATCCAACAGCGCGTGTATTATTAAATAAAAACCTATTCCATGAATGCGTATTTGTGTCTAGAATCTTATTTCCGTTTTGAAATCTGCCTGTATTGTTTAGTGATGAAATTGATATCAGATCTGTCTTTTCTTCCGCAAGCACCGAAAGTGCAGGCAAACTTTTCAAGCTGTCTGGAACGCCAGGTCTTCTTTCTATCTTTCACTTTAATCAGTAACGCGAAAACGATAATAGAGAGAGAGAGAGAGAATGTCTCAAATCGATTAAACTCCTGGAAATGGTCTTCCGTCAATGGGAAAGCTCGTACTGTGGAGTCTCAACCCTTTTCCGATTAAAGGAGGATTTTAAAAAAACTGAATCAGATATAAGTAAACATATTTTCCTCATTTAAATTGTTGAGAAACAAATTTAAACCAATCAAGGCTATAACTTCTTTCATAATTTGGCCCTAAGATATAGTATATATGTCTCAATTTACCCTGATCAAAGAAAGGCAATTTCATTCTCAGAACTCTGTGACGTTTTTAAACCTTTATTCCCCAGATTTCTTTTTATAATGTGCTTTAAAGCTGTTAAATAAAGGGAGCGGCCTTGCCTGCAGTCCTGCTTGTTTGTTGTAAAGGCTGATAACTGGGAGCAGAACAAGTGCAGGCCAGAACTTTTCATTCCCAGAATTGAAACCCAAGTAGCTTTCCTAATAATCCATTGTCAAGGGGTCAAGCAATGGAGACAACGTTTGGCGTGAGGTACCTTTGTTGCAAGGCAGCTACGCGTGAAATCTTTTCATTGTCCCTTACAAAAGGAAGCAGAAGTTGCAGTTGATTTTAAAATACGGTCTGAATGCAAAGCTGTTTTACATCTGGAGCTACGGTCTTCAAAGACTGACGTTCTATGTGTGCCATTAAAGTTTAATTCCCGTCAAGAGTCTGTGGTTTTGGCGAAATTCATACAGTCCAGAATTCAAGAGTTGGCGTTTCTACCTTATGTTAAGTTAATCTTTATCATTATGTTAACAAGAACAAAACGGCCATTCCACCCGGTTCATTCTAATTCTTTTTGCAACGACCCATCCGTTGCAATTTTATTTTGTCTTTGACATGTTTAATTGCGCATTCCTACAGTTACAGTGAATAATCGTTTATTAATATATATTATGAGATCATTCCAACCAAGGTCAAAAAGTTTATAAGAAGTTTTATATCGTTAAACAAGACACATTTTTAAAAAAAATTAAAATAATTAAAGGTTCCATGAAAGTTGCTGACACAATAGAAGGTTTTATGTATTACGACTGAGATATAATTTCATAAAACAGATGATTAACAATTAAATGAAACAAATATGAAAATCCTAGTTAATATGTTAAATAACTCCCATTTGTATAGCTGAGGTGTGAATTGATACCATTGATACATTTCATACCTTTTGACTTATTCTCACTTTAATGAAGAGATAGAAGTTGTGTGCACCCTGTTGTCAGGGTGTAGTCGACACCAATTCCATCCCCTTCCCCACACCACCCCCAGAGCTCCTGCAACAAACTTTGTATTAAAAATATAGAACTTCCAAATAGTTTTAAAAGTCATGTTTCATTCTAAAAACCAATCGGCGTTGTAAAAATTCACTATGAAAGCCAACTCCTTGTTATGTAAGAACTAGATTCACATGATTGAAACAATGGTAAAGCTTTCATATACCGAAGAGCTTTTTGCTTGCATTAAAACTGTACAACACTACACAGCCACAACATATTGCAACACAACCTGATAAAAACATAGCATTGCAACGCCCGTGTGTATTATTGAGAATATTTCAATATTATTGACAGCAGCTGCTTTTATGTTTGTCCCTTCAAAAGTGCAGGGGTTTCTTGCAGCCAAGCACAGCAGGGAACGTTGGCATTCTTTGCTAAATTCATTTGTTGGGATGCACGAATGCTGGTGGGGAGTGGGAGGAAAGCAAGTGGGTATATGTAAAAAGAACCGTCCACTTTTCCTGGTGAAGGGACACGCGGACAAATGCCTGCCGCCGAGCCCTAAAGTCCTAACAGAACAGATGTTAGCAGGAAAGCAGAGATTCGGAAGGCAAACAAAACTTCGAGTCTTTCTCTGAAGTGGTTACGCTTTATTGGTCCTTGTAGGCAACTAGACCAATCTTCTGACTGCAGCTCCCTTGCAAACACAATAATGGCTCTGCAATTTTGAAACCCAAAGGGAAGATTGTGGTTTCCTTGCATTCTAAACTTCACAGGTAACGACTGACTTTTACAAATAGTTACTGATAGATGGGAGGAATGACCTAGAGGAGTTGTAACACTGTCGTTCAAATGTTTTATCTTCCTCCTGCGGTTATCTGTCCATTAATACTGCAGTTTAAAACATTCAGAGATTGGTTAAAATCAATTTACAGAAGCCATCCAGTGGCAATTTACAAACCTTTCATGCAAATATCATTTCTTTGAATTAAACATTACTGCATTATTCTTCAGTAGAGAAAATTATCAATAATCAAGGAGAAAAAAGTGAAAGTTAAGTATTAAACTTTGTAAGTTGCAGGACTTTGAACCAATTTATGTTTAAATTATTTTGACGTCTGTACTTTTTAGGTGAAATCCAAATCCTCATCAACTTCGTTTTATTTTCTAACGCCCGAAGCAATGCCTGTTTCAATCATATGTTTTGATTTTATGTTATCGACTCGGACATGAGACAGATATAATTTGCACAATAGGGTGGAGTAGCAGTGCCGAGAGCCCACTTATTTCAATTCCTTAACTGGGATTTTCAAAAACTTGAATTCAACCGGTTTCGCTGCTTGGGTTAAATATTTTCCGAATATATCTTCACACAAGTAATTAAAGTGGAGTGAAACCTCTGAAAATAATGTTTTCATTTACAATTAATGTATGGCGGGCATTTGTTGAGAATGCTGATTGTATTAAATCAATATTTCGCCATTTGTTTTAAACACCTCTTTTAAATAAACCCATTTAACTTGGTCAAACCCGAAGTGGAGAGGTTTTCTGTGCAAAATACCAAAGGGGATGTTTCGAAAGTTAGCCCAGTTCCACTGTTACGCTGTATTTTGCACCAGTGCGCTTAATTATTCTCATCGATGTACATGTGTTTATTTAATTTCCAGTTTCCTTCTTCTGGGTTAGTAACTAGTAACAACTTGTGTTCCCTTTCATAATTGCTTAGTTCAGTTTGGACTTTGATTAATCACTTATGGTTGTGTTGCAATTTTGCACCACGACGGGTTAGGATGGATAGAAGTCATACACCTATGTGAAATGTCGAGCAACAAGATCGAATAGGGTCAGTTGCGATTTTGGGCGCATTGACCAATGTTTGCCAGTTTTCAGATTATTTATTTCATAGCAACCGTCGTACGCTACCAAACATGAAGATTTCTTATTTGGGCAAATATTCACATATGAATTGTGTTTTAAATTACAACAAGAACATACCCTAGGTCAGTGTAAAATTAAATGTCCCAGAGGTTCCCTCTAGATTGACACACTCAAATATAGCAATAATAGCTTATTTCGAGATGAAAGGTTTATAGACTGAAGCTATAAAAATATGTCACGCATTTCTACGATTATTTATATTCATATTCTAGCTCTGCGAATATATTTTGAAAATAATTATTAATTTAAATCTGCATATTTTAATTCATTTAAAGAACGGTCATGTGATGCAACGAAATTATGCTCGATATATTTGAATATAACTTTAGTAATGTTAAAAGAAAACTTATATTAGGCAACTGAAATGCTACAGTCGTGAATAGTTGGTTGCATTACAATAATTTCGAACATCAAACAGTGCTGACTAATTTGAGGACCGCTAATTCTAACCAGATGTTATCCATTATTTTAAACCGGAATTTATTTCCAAAAAAAGATAAGTTAAAGAAGGCGCCTACTTTATGTAGTTTTATTTTATTTAGTGAATTTGTGAAAAGCACACATTCCCTCAAATCTGAATATCTCGTTTTCGTTTCTTACTCTGCAGAGGCAGCACTCCAGTTTTCAATCGGCGAGCCCTCTAAACAAATATCAAGACTTTGTTGGACCTAAAATATTACTTTACATGTCAATCGTGGGTTATAGTTTTGATTGATAAATAGCTGATATTGAATATGTATTATTACATTTATTTTACGCTACCTTGTAAAACTCGATTACTAACTTTTGCAAGTGTAAACTGAATCCCTTTAAAGCTAAGCGGGGTCAGTTCACCTATTCGCGAGCCAGAGTACACACTGACCCCGGTTGCGACATGACCGACATATGTCCCGTCATTTATTCGTAAGGTAAGACACAGAAATCTTGTACAAGCTCGTCGATGCTCCATTAGCATAAATGCAAATCAATTGGCGAGATAAAAGTAACGGATATACAGAAAATATGACTCTCCAAAAAGTTTGCAAGCTACAAGATTCAGGTATGTTTTAAATGTAGGGATTGGAGAGGCGTGCTATCCAGTTCTGTCGTTTCGAATTCCAGCAGGTGTTTAAGTCCTTATTCCGCACGGACTGATCACCGCTGAGGATTTGATGGGTGGATGCTATGACATTCGCATTGAATAACCATAAATACTGCGGTGGGTACAACGCTGAACAGTTTGCTCACTTTCGCCAGTCTATGCGGCCAACTTCTCCCTTTCTGGAAGTGCTGTAATTCTCTCTCCCTCTCTTCGAATTGTTGTCAACGAGAACATTAAACATGCACAATCACAAACAGAGTGGACCTTCGCGATGCTGGTCCCTCATGCTGCAGTTTTAATCTATTAAAGTGTTAATCTGCACATTCGCAATCAGTGAAAGTGGTTGGAACTTTAAACAAATTCTGTTGAGGCAAGTCATCCTCCCAATCACAGAACAAGATCTTTGTAGATACATTTGAAGAGCTCAGTAGACAAAACAAAAGAGTTTAAAATATATATCACCTGCAGGCATCGGAAAATCTGTGTAAAGAACCTAGTTTATTGGTAAGGGTAAGATTATAAAGATGTTCTCAGGAAGGCTCACTCGACCCGAAACGTAAACTCTGATCCCTCACCCCAGGTGCTACCAGATCTGCTGAGTTTTTCCAGCAATTTCTGTTTCTGATTACAAAGCCTTGTTCACCTGTTGTTCTGTGGTAATAATGGGCAGTCCATCTTCGTGCCGTTTTTATTAAACTGTATCATGTGCTATTCATTAAAGTACGTGTAATGAATAAGCTTTTTGGGGGACATTTCCTGAAATGTCAGCCTATACGATGTGAGATGGATTTTCATGGAAAATAATCATTTGGGTTTCGTAGTGTGAGGAATATAAATAGTGGAGTAGAATGTAGGCTTGCTGGATCCGGTCAAATGTCCAAAATAGCACTTATAAAATTCTTTGTAAATTTGGTATATGACACTAAGTATAATTAAGGCAAATATGTGAGGGAGAGGAAATATTCAATTTTAATAAATAGTTCCATATTATTGCGTTTGTTATTTGATATTATTTAATTTGCATGGCTTGTTCCGCGGGACGTACATGAATGATTTTTTGAACAGTTGGTCAAATATTTTTTAATAATACAGAAAAGGGGAAACTGTTCCTGGTTCGGGCATTCTGAAGGGTCACACATTCAGAAAGTTGGTGCGGGTGGTTGTAGGCGGAAACCTTTTTAATGACATGGGAGTTTTAAAAATAAAGTTGATCAAATGACCGCGGTTGACTCAGTAGATCAAAAATTGAACTGAGGGAAAGGAATAGTCAGCATTGTCCCTCAATTCCCGCAGTGAGATTGACAGCAAGTGGGAATGTGTTGCAAAATAAATAAAATAATTAGGAATCTAACTTTCCAAACTACATTAACCAACTTTGGGGGGGCGGTCAAACACAAGCCGGGCGCCTAAACGGGAAGTGGAAATGCACGATTGAAATGTTCACAAATTGAATAATTCCTTCTATGTTGTGTGCATATTTAGAGCTCGACATAGAGAGGGATAGCGTAATTTGTACAACTAATTTATGGCCTAAAGTTACATTAACGTTAACTACCTGTATCTTAATTATTTTATAGTTATATCATATTAACCCCCAGCTGTCTAAATTCCGAATACATCTGAAAGCATTCCCTTGTAATGTCTGTAGGTAGGCACAAATATAAAAGCATTTATCTAAACAGAGTGCCCCCCCCCCCCTTCATTTCCACATGGAGAAAATGAAATGCCTTGGTTTAGCCACGATGTGAACAGCGGCTCTAATTTTGCAACGACATCCCTCAGAGTTCCAACTCATTCGGGTAACGAATGGTGCTTTCTAAATTTAAAGCACGCTATTCATTTCGGGGCAAACTCTTTGTGGTCTCACGGCGATCAGTGTATCGGGACTTTTCTAAATCAAATATATTAACCTGTTTATTTTCACGGGATTGCATGAGACCGAAGCCATGGCAACTGATGTGGAATGATCGGAACTTTTAAGCAAAATAGAATTGTTCGTGAGACTGCAAACACAAAAGTTTTCTTTTTGGTAAACAAGTAAGTTTTTGTAATGTTTTCGAGGCGATATTACCATTAATAAGTACGCGCTGTTTTGTTCCAAACGTCTTTATATAGTTACCAACAAATGGTCACGCCACTGAAGCAAAATTCTCACAGAAGTTAATAAGTAATTTAGTATAGATGAACAATAGCAGGCATGAGAAAAAATATTTACAGAAAAGAATCAGTAAACTTCTTCAATTTTGCAATACAAGAGTGAAGAATGAAGAGCCATCCTTTCACTGAAACCCCGGCTTTTACTTGGCGGCAGGGACATGGATCAACCAAACAAGCAAAATAAAGTGTATTCAATATAACTTCGAAACTCATTTGTCTCCTCACGCTCTAACAGAAGTAAAACAAATCTTTTTAAAGTATCAGTACAAAAGTAGTACATTTACCGTCCATTTGATGGTTAAAAAAATGTTTGTGCCACGTACTTACAAAAAGACTCGCGTGTTCACTTTGACAACCGTACAAGATATTCTATATAAACAGACTTGAGAAATACTAAATGCTTTTCATTTATGGATATGCTTAAATAAACAATTCATTTGCAATCCTCTTTCATTGTACTTTTTACGAGACTGTCTTTCAGCGAAACTCTGCCAACTAGGCTTGTCGAGCCTGTAATGCTGGGACTGTTTTCATTGGGTATTAATTATTGCAGGTTTGCACTTCATTCTACGGGCAACTCGGTCTTTGAAATCAGACAGGATACTTGGAGCTCACTAGCTGTTTAATGCTTAAAATGTAAGAAATTGACCTAAAAGTTCAATGACAAAAACAATCTCCATAAGTTGATTGTAATAACTCCGTGCTGAGCACACCGAACATGCAGACTGTGGTTTTATAATGTTGGTACCATTGAATTAGGTTGATAGGCCGGATAACAAAAATATTCGAGCGAAATCACTGGAACATATTTTCCCTGACTTTAATACTTTTCAACACATCTGGCAAAACTACCTGAGTGCCTTCAACATAGAGATATCTCACCTTACTTATCCAATGGTGGGATATGGGATTCTCTGGCAAGACCAGCATTTATTATCCTTGTCTAATTCGATTAGGAGTCATTTTTAAAATACCGGGTTTAGAGAATTCTGTGACCTACGCCGCCCGTTACTGTATCGGGAACGCCTAATATAGCCAGTCCGCGTTCACTCGCCACTGGCAGCTACAAAGCAGCTATTGCTGTTCGTGAGTTGACATCTATAAACAACTGCCAAAAGTTCAATATCTTTAAAGGGAACCACACCTCACCCCCAAATTCTGCTCTAATCGCTTGCGGCCAATATAAAATAAATGCTTTACTACCACAGTACACGAAAACTCATGAACACGTCAGTGGCACAGCTGTTGGAATTACTTTGAGCAATGTATCACGAAGCGTCGCCTAAAGAGAGCTTAACGCATTGGGTACAAAACGCATTTGGAATCAAAAACTGAACAAAGAATGAAAACAAGGGATGACTTGGCACTTCAAAAGCATCCTATTAAGAGGCACAACGTGAGAGAGTCAGTTTAGTCAAGCCGTCATTGTGTAGCTTGAACAACAGCTTGAATTCTGCTGGTAGTTGATGTGACTCTTGCCATTTGGTTGTGAATTTTGTCCCCTTTTTGTCGTAGTAGTGATATGGCAATTCTTTTCCTGTGTTGGGATCCCAAGCGAAAGGCCAAAATCCGTACAAGTGGATCTCTTCGCAGATGGCCGACGCTAGTGTATACATCAGGATGCCTGTACTTAGACGCTTTGGGGATAGATGTTTGGTCTTCCAATATCTGTTCAACAATAGAGTAACAAAAAAAAGACAAAACGTCAATCATCCGTGGATTTTCTTTCATGAACAATACTTAATTCTCTTTGTAAATTTTACTGTTCTATTTTCATTCCTTAGGCGTTCAATATTTGCTCTACCCTATCGCTTTATTTACTATCCTTGCATCTCTGTGACCTTTTTCCCACTCTTCTCCCTTTATATATTTTTTCCGAGCTTGTCTCCTACCTTCTGCATTCTTACATTCTCGATATTCCTTCCTGTTCTCATCCTGTTTTTAGTTAAACACCTGTCACTCACGCCATTTCTTGTCGCATGTGAGAGAGTTGCAAATCTTTGACAACATTGTCGCTCATTCTCTGGGTGAGTACCGTTGGCCTTCGCGCGTTCCTGAGGTGGAATGATCCAGATGAGGTTCTGGTGAAGGAGTGAAAGCTGAAGTCTGGGATTGGGACTGGGATTACATGGCTAAGTGTAATGAAAGCGTCCTGGAGAAATATTTATTCTTGGTAAAAAAAAATCAACAGATTACTAACGAATGTAATCAGTTAATGATTTGACCACTTCACTTTTCTGAGGTAAATTTCTCCATAGTTTTAATAAAGATGGTATTCAGAATAGAAAAGGTGAGAAAATGCTTGGCAATATCTTAGTTTGTGGCCGGGAGACAAAGCGGACTTGCCCGCTTATCAGAGGTTGAACTGCAGGTCTGTGAGTCCACTGGAGTGAATGTAGAATGACTTTATAACATGCACGGGTGTTTGGACACAGCAAGAGGCTGAAGAGAATATTCCAAGACAGGCTAGAGCACGAGGCTTAACAAGAAAAGGGATGAGCATGACCCGGGAGTCAGGGCTCCAGCACCATTCTACATAGACTGTGCAAAACAGTGAGGTGGAGTACCTGCTTTGCAAAATGCGGGACCAATCTAAACGACTGGCACGCTAAGTGCATTTTTGTGTGCACACTTGTGACTATTTTTAGATTTAAAAAAATCAAATTATATATTATGTTTTAAATTTCACTGTACAGCGCAGTGGATAAGGAGCGATAGTCATTTTGCTTCGGCCTTTTAATCCATCTGTGGGAGTTGTGGCGGAGGGGATAGCCGAAGTTCAGAATCCTGAGAATATAAGAGAAAATTAATCATATGGGCCGGATGCTGGCAGGTGGGACTAGTTTGGGTTGGATTACCTGGTCGGCATGGACGGGTTGGACGGAAGGGTCTGTTTCCATGATAAACATCTCTATGACTCTAATATGACTCAAGAAAGCACAGAAACTGAACTAATCAGGAACAAGGCGGCGAATCAACGAAAAAAACTCAAAGGGGACAAATTAAATATACCTAAGAACTTTAAGTGGCATTCAGCTCCTCACCATTTGATAAGATCAACCCTCAACCCCACATTCTACCCACCTCCATATCATTTGATTCACTTAATCATTTGTTAGTCAACAGTCTACCGACTTTTGTCTTAAAATACTCAACGGCCCCGTTTCCACTGCTCTCTGACAAGGAGTCTTACAGATTCAGGACCCTCAGAGGGAGACAGCGAGAACAATCTGCTCATCTCCCATTTGTCATTACTAAACCGAGTGCCCTAGTTCCAGACCCTGCCACAAGGAGAACCTGTCAAGCCGCAGCATCGCACATTATGATATGCCTCAAAATGAAAAATGGTCACAGGCAACATTTCAATCACAATGAAGGCAACTGAAGATTGACTAAATATCATGAAACATCCTGCGATTTCTTTTTGAAATTTCTGGTTAAAAAAACCCCATCCTTGGCCACAGATACTCACTTATTGACATGCTGCATTATGTTCCCAGGCCAAGCCAATTGGACCTTCAGTTGTGCTCTATACTCTATAAAAAAATCTACTAACGTTCTTGTCACCGGAGCGGAAGTGTGGAAGAAAAAGGCAGGGATCCAAAGAATGGCTCCATCGAGCTTTTTAAGATTCAGGAAAAACTTATTTCGATCCTGGATTGTTAATAGATTGTTGTAGTACTTTTCGAGGATGCTCGGGTTGAATGTCGTGAGATTCGTTTTTTTGCCAACATCTCTCTCAAAAGATTCAGTTGGGGCGAAATTGCAACGGAACACGAAATCTGTTTTATCGATATCAGCTCCACAATGGCTCCCGATTAGTATCCCACTGTTCCCAACCACCGCACATGTGTTGTGGTGCATCTTTAATATAGGGGGCACGTCGGGGAGCAATGATCGAAAACTATTGCTGACTGAGAAAACGTATTTGTGGTTAGAGTAATCGTAGTGCAGCAACTGTCCTACTCGCACGTTTTTCTTAACCAAGGTGAAATTTTTATAAATGTCGACATAGCGACTGATGTCCTTCCTAAAACACACATACACATAAAGAGAACAAGTTAGTTCAGTTCATTCATGGTCTTGAATGTGAATTCAGAGCACAGATCTCTAATAATGCAGTTAAAAAAACTCAATAGATTCAAAATGTAGTAAAAAAAATCAAACAGAGCCGGTGGGAAGGGAAAACGTATCTTAAGTATTAAACAGATTCCCTTTGTGAATTTGCAAGTTTAAAATATGCTTATTACCAATATTATAGTAAAATATCCCACTGGCACTCTTCACAGGCTATTTCTGGCAGTTCTTTCTAATACCACTTTTGTTGTACATAACGCACTGTATCAGATTTTTGATTTAATTTGAATGCGCGAGGGCATGTGTGTGTGTGTGTGTGTGTGGCGTGGGGGGGGGGGGGGAACAGGTAGCACGAAAAGATCAAAAAGTAAAAAAACAGTTAAACAATACAAGCAATGAATTACGAGTGATTATCACTTCCGGTATAGCCCCTTTGAAACTTTACGCCTTTCAGAGTGACTTGCCTTTGCTTTAAAAATGATGTTGTGTTGAAAGTCCATTTTGCGGAGTTGGCACGAGTATTGTCACTAAGGCCACTTCCAGCTGGCAAAAAAGAAGGATCCAGAAATTTCCAAGAGAACTGTGACCTGCAGGGGAAAAAAATCGCCAAATTTTAATTCGAAGTCACCATTACTGTTGCCCGTTCAGTTTAATCACTCGTGAACTGACAAAAGATCTCATTTCGTTACCAACTTTTCAAGGATTGTTAAAAAAAAGCTAAACTATTAATAGGATTTATTTGATCATTTATGCTGACGAGTGCAGAAATGCATATTCGCAGCACCCTCCATCCCCCATGGAGCTATCCAAATGTAAGTGAAAAACTGACACAAAGTTTAATGTTAACTTTATAATTAGGTTATAAGAGACTTGTTCAGAGGACTCAAGCACTCGAACGCATCTTCGGTATCACAGCAAATTATAATTAATCTTTCTTTGAAGTATCTTAAAAAGTACCCGTCATCTATGCTTAATAACTGGGCAATTTAGTTATTTCATTTCCACCCCTCCCTAGGAGCTTTCTCTTTTAGATTTCCTCACTGACGTTCCATGTCTTTTCCTGGAGGGCGGAGTTGTACTCCACAGATTCCATTCTTCATCTCTCTAATGGATGACCCTGAGAACCCCTCTGTAACTTTTCACAATGAAATACTCGTTAATTGAACATAAGAATAGAACGGGTTGCCAAACTCTTGCTCCGATTTGCATATTGCAACTCCTCATGTCTTTGACTCTGCCAGTTAAACAGATTATCCTCAATATTTCAATTTTTACTGGCATGTTTTCAATGTATGAAGTTAAACCTATTTCATGTCACCTGGATTATTTCACAACATTTTCAACTTTGGTGAATTTTTCATATTTTACCTTCATTGTGCAGCCTGCATCTCTTTTTATTTTTGTGAACTCAATGGGGCAAATACCTCTTTCAGTGTTGTTAGATTCTATGACTAGTTTTCAGTTTACTTCCTTGATACCTCTGATCAATCTTGTGAGTTTCGTTTATGTACATACCATCCGATGCAAGGCCAAATTGGACTTTCCACTTGCATATATGGTTCAGATGTTTTTAGCAGACTTGGATTTCACAGCCCTGCTGAGTATTCTGAAGTGTTAACTTCATTTACTTTTCTACATTGTCAAATCATTGACCTTTACCCTCCTCCTTCAGAACCATTGTCCAGTCTGCCATTCATTCTCTGATGACTAATTTCTGATCCATATTTATTCAGGCTTTTTTTTACCCTGTTCTAAGAATTACTCTGGATTCTCATATCTTGCAGCATTATTTACAATGTTACACGTAATCTTTATATGGATTATTAGTTTTTGAAAGTTTAAGTAAATAATTTCCAGAGTTCCACTTCCTCCTTAGTTTGTAGTTTAACCAGACGGGTCCTGGGGATTTATCAGTCAGGTTCACCCCTTCTAAATCTAGGCCAAATATTTCTTCTTCTCATGCTGCTTCCCACGTGCTTCCCCATGCCATGCCTTTCACTGTCTGCTGATTTCTAACTGTAGGATTGTGGGTTGGCAGTGGCCAAGTCAGATTTGATCACTTTGCCTATATATGCAACAGATACAACAGATCTGATAATTTCTAATTCTGAAACGTATTTAGTTACAATCATTTCTGGCCTTTTTTTCTGGTGTGCTCTTTTCATGATGCAGACCTTTGGAAATGTAAAAATGCTGACTTTAGAACCCATTACAAAAGAATACTACTTCACTGGCTGTCAACATTGTAGCATGTCATATGATTGTAAAATATGCTATACAATTGAAACCTATTTTATGAAGGGCTTTTGGAGTCATAAATCACAGCAACAGATCCTTCATTCCAACTCGTACAGACATCTCAATCTGACCTAGTCCCATTTGCCAACATTTGGCCCATATCACTCTAAACCCTTCCTTTATATGTGCCCATCCAGATGTCTTTTAAATGTTGTAATTGCATCAGCCTCCACCACTTCCTCTGGCAGCTCATTCCATACACGCACCGCCTACTGTGTAAAAAGGTTTTGCCCGACAGATGATTTTTAAATCCTCCCCCTGACCTTAAATCTATGTCCTCTAGTTTTGGATTCCTCCACCCTAGGAAAAAGATCTTGGCTATTTACCCGACCCATGTCCCTCACGATTTTATAAACATCTATGAGGTCATCCATCAATCTCTGATGGTCCAGGGAAAGAAGCCCCAGTCTATCCAGCCGCTCCCTATAGCTCAAACGGTCAAACTCTGGCAATATCCTTGTAACTCTGTCAAATTTAACAACATCCTTCCTCTAGAAAGGTGACCAGAAATGTGTACTATTTCAAAAGTGGCTTCACCAATGTCCTATACAGCAGCAACATGATATCCCAACTTCTATACTCAATGTTGTGCCAAATGAAGGCGAGTGTGCCAAACACCTTCTTCACCACCCTGTCTACTTGTCACTCCATTTTCAAGGAACTATGTGCCTGCATCCTTTGATCTCTTTGTTTAGCAACACTCCCCAGGGCCCTACCATTTACTGTATAGGTCCTGCCCTGGTATGCCTTACCAAAGTACACCATCTCACATTTATCTAAATTAATCTCTGTCTGCCACTCCTTGGTCCATTGGCCCATTTGATCAAGGTCCATTTGTACTCTGAGATAATTTTTTTTACTGTCCTCTGCACTTGGCGTCATCTGCAAATTTACTAACCATACCTCCTATATTCATATCCAAATAATTTAGATATATGATGAAAAGCAATGGTCCTTGAAGCACACCACTCATCTCACACCTCCAGTCCAAAAAACATTCCTTCACTATCACACTCTGTCGCCTATCTTTAAGTCAATTTTGTATCCAAGTAGCTAGCTTCCTCTGGATCCCATGTCTTAAGAGTCATAGAGATGTGCTGCATGGAAACAGACCCTTCACTCCAACCCATCTATGCCGACCAGATATCCCAACCCAGACTAGTCCCACCTGCCAGCACCTGACCCATATCCCTCCAAGCCCTTCCTATTCATATATCCATCCAAATGCCTCTTAAATTTTGCAATTGTACCAGCCTCCACCACATCCTCTGGCAGCTCATTCCATACACGTACCACCCTCTGTGTGAAAAAGTTGCCCCTTAGGTCTCTTTTATATCTTTCCCCTCTCACTCTAAATCTATGCCTTCTAGTACTGGATTCATCGACCCCAGGGAAAATACTTTGCCTATTTATCCTATCCATGCCCTTTATAATTTTGTAAACCTTTATTAGGTCACCCCTCAGTCTCCGATGCTCCAGGGAAAACAGCCCCAGCCTGTTCAGCCTCTCCCTATAGCTCAAATACTCCAACCCTGGCAACATCCTTGTCAATATTTTCTGAACCTCTTCAAGTTTCACAATATCTTTCCAATAGGAAGGAGACCAGAATTGCAAGCAATATTCCAACAGTGGCCTAACCAATGTCCTGTACAGCTGCAACATGACCTCCCAACTCCTGTACTCAATACTCTGACCAATAAAGGAAAGCATAATACACACCTTCTTCACTATCCACCTGCAACTCCACTTTCAAGGAGCTATGAACCTGCACTCCAAGGTCTCTTTGTTCAGCAACACTCCCTGGGACTTTATCATTAAGTGTATAAGTCCTGCTAAGATTTGCTTTCCCAAAATGCAGCACCTCGCATTTATCTGAATTAAAATCCACCTGCCACTTCTCAGCCCATTGGCCCATCTGATCAAGATCCTGTTGTAATCTGAGGTAACCCTCTTCACTGTTTCCTGAAGAAGGGCTTATTCCCGAAACATAGATTCTCCTGTTCCTTGGATGCTGCCTGACCGGCTGCGCTTTTCCAGCAACACATTTTCAGCTCTGATCTCCAGCATCTGCAGACCTCACTTTCTCCTCTTCACTGTCCACCACACCTCCAATTTTGGTGTCATCTGCAAACTTATTAAATGTACCTCTTATGCTCGCATCCAAATCATTTATGCAAATGACAAAAAGTAGAGGATCCAGCACTGATCCTAACTAACCTGTATACCATACACATATGGTGATCAGACTAGTTAAATTTATTTAGTTAATTTAATAAAAATGGATTATCCATTATCAAATGCACTTCTATTTTTGACAATGACCAAATCAGCTTACTATTTATTCTGCTAATTGAGTTGTTCATTTTAAATTTGTTTGATTTACACTAAATTACTAACCTGGCTTTGTTAAACATTTGTCTCTGGTTGGATATTTCCCCTTTTATTAAATGCAATAAGGCTCATTGCTATAATTCTGGTGCCGTCTACATACCGGTTTCCCTGCCTCCTCTGCGCTGTCAGGACATTAGGCCTCAAGCTTAGGAATCCTGCATACAAAACTTTTCCCATTAAAGAAGTTCCTTAGGACGCATTTCATTGGCCCAGCTTTGAGATACCCATTCAAACGTCTCTTTTGTCCGCGCACCATTTGTTTTTCTGATTATTCTGTGAATAGGTTTGGAAGGTTTGACTGTATTAAAGGGGCTATGTAAATACAAAATACGGCGTGCCCCAATGAGCCTTCATTTCGATCAGCACCATGGGATTAGTGCATTGGACAAATATTAATAGCATATTTGAAAAGTTGCACCACATCATCTCAGTTCCAGCAGTTGTAAGAGAACCAACGCCTGTATGACATGAACTTTTAGAGCGAAGTTTCCTTGATATTCATGTACACTGTGGTGATTGGCACAAAGCTGTGCTGATTATCTGAGCTCTTTAAAACAAATCCGCGTTGTGATAATAGGTCTCAGGTCAGGAGTGTAATCATTAATTCCTGAATGGTTTCCAGACAACTGATAGACAGACGCTACAAAAAATAAATCAATTAAAATCAGATTCCTAGTGTAAATGAACTTGCACATTTGTTTATTGTGTGCCCGAACAATGTTCTCGATTTCTGTTTTAAATTTTTAATGTTTTGCACAAATTCTTCCAACTGGGTGAGTGCTGCCTGCAATGCAGCCTTAGGGCAATAACAACAAACATGTTATTTATTTTACGGGTACAGCATTGGGAATATCTGTCCTTGTGACCAACAGTTACAATTAATATGGACGCACAAACAACTGCAACATTTCCGACTGAAGCATTTAGCCATCCCCTCCCTCTGAAAGGAGGGATGATTGTTCTGTGGGACCCCTGTAGGCCTCGGCAGTCAGGGAGACTGACAGACCACTGCATGTGTCCAGCCACGATACCACAGCCCCGCTGTATATTAGTCACTAAAAGAGTACAATCCGTAAACGTCTGGTCTAGTGGCCCCATCCCCCCCGAAATATTCCATTCCTTTAACCCCCATCCCCGGCCCTCCTCCCAACCCCAACCTGTTCCTTTACATGGGACGAGGCGGGGGTGGGCTGTGGATAGAACATACCGTCGGTTCAACCGTGGTGCCTGGAGAGGGGCTGTGTTGATGGGGGAGGGGAGTTAGAGTGCACAGAGAGATTGAACATGTCAGAGAGATGCTCTGCGTCCGCAGTGATGCACGGATCTGCGTGCTTCTTTCAAACAATACTATTACTACTTTGTGAAAATAAAACATAATGCAGTTGCTTTATTGGAGCTATTTGAAGTTTAATCCAGTGGTTAATCGATTGGAAGGCAAAGCGGGTACCGGGGCCGCAAACTGATAAGACCGTCTAATTTTGCATGGACCCTGTTGATTTCGATCAAAAGATTTCTATATATAAACATATAAAATAAATGTTTTCTTCCCCCCCCCCCCCCCCCCCGACTTACCGAAATCCACTGTGTAACATATACAGCCTAGGGCCGGCTGAACCTAGATATCGTGGGGTGGCGAAGAGGTTATCCTTTTTCAGTGAGACATAGCTGATCAGCGATAAAATAAGCAGAGCGACGCTTAACATCACCAAACCCAGCACACTCGCCATACGAACCATCCTGCAGATCCTCATAGTGCAACGCTTCAACAATGAAACGAGAGCAGGCCCATATCTGTTCGCTTATCTTAACAAGAGGAGGGGGAAAGAAAAAAGAGAAAAGTAAGTCGGTTATATTGACAATGTATTGTGCTGCTTTATATGTGAAATAAAAATGGACGGAGTCAAAATTCTGCAATGCAGAAATGGTAGGTGGTTGCGTTGGTGATACGTCGCGTTGCTCTGTGAAACCCCCACAACTCCACATACACACTGCACCGGCGCTGCTTCCATCCATTCCCCGGCTGCAGGCTAAATGTGACTGGAATAGTCTCCCTCTGTTTACCCAACAAGCTTAAGGTTTTTCTATTAATGAACTCTTAGCATTTCAGTTCTGAATAAAAGAGCAGGGAAGTTATGTGTTGTAACTTGAATTACAGTGGCTGCATTAAAAAAAAAGAACTGTTGCATATGGAAGAAATATATATTTCGGCTTGGAAGGGGACAAATGAACAGGCAAAGTTAAGCAAATAGCAAAGAAAGCTTGTAAAACAAAACGTCCGGAGGCAACACTTAAGGAAATGGGCAAGCAGGTGGCAGATGCAGTTGAAGCCAAGTGTAAGCTGGTAAGCTAATCTATTAAGGAGAGCAGGAAATGAATGAGTGTATATTTTCATTTTTAAAAAAAAGTTAATGGTGTGGAACAAAAGACAAATTGTTCTGAAGAAGGATAATCAGGCTTGAAACCTTAACTCCGATTTCTTTTCACAGATGCTGCCAGACATGTTGAGCTTTTCCAGCAACTTCTGTGTTTGTTTCTGATTTAGAGCATCTGCAGTTCTTTTGGTTTTTTGAAGTGTTCATGTCCATCTCTGCCCCAGGCCATCTGTTGTCCAGTCTCTCATCCATGATCATTTTACCTAGGGATGACTATTCCAATAGAGACAAAACAAAAACTGCAGATGCTGGAATCTAAAGTGGACAGGCAGGAGGCTGGAAGAATACAGCAAGCCAGGCAGCTGGATTCATTCCTCCAATTAACCAAACAGGTTGTACGCTCTACTTGTCAACATCTATCCCCACTTCACCTCTCTAACCCATCACTGCCTTTATCTACAGTTCCCCCTTACACCCACTCCCAGTCCTGAAGAAGGGTTACATCTGAAACGTTGACTTTTCCACCTCCTGATTGTTCCTGGCCTGCTGTGCTCTTCCAGACTCATGACAATTCCAATGGCCACCTTACTGGTATCCAATTTTCCATGTTCCAGTAACTCAAGCTCAGCTAAAATTCTGCTGCCTGTATTCTCTCATGAAGTAACTTCCATTCACATATCATCTCATGTTCACTGATCTGCATTGTCTCCTCGACCAGGAATGCCTCAATTTTAAAACTGCAGCTCTTGATTTAAATTCCTCCATGGCCTCAGTCCTTCCTTATCCTCCCCTAATCCTCTGAGAACTTTGCATTTTCTGAAACTCAGACATCTTGCCCATCTCCTACTTATTTTCCCCAGCCATTGGCAACCATGTCTTCAATAATCAGCATCTATTAGAGAAACTGTTGATTCCCAACTATACTTAGCTGTTCAAGGGCCACCACATGGATAATGTGTTGAATAACAAAGTGGCAGCCAGCTGCATATCCCTCAGCAAAAGACAACAATTCAGTCATGCTGCAAACAATTTGAAAAACCACCATAACCCCAGTTAATATTTCAGACAGGACTGCTAATCATATTTCATTTCTGTTGAAGGGACATTGAAACTTTCTGTAAGACTGAGGATCATAATTTAATGTTAGTTACATCAGCCTCACCACTCAGACAATGAATAGAAATTATGGCAAATTTTGATCATTATCAAAAATGATTTTTCATTCAAACCGCATACCTGAAGATACTAATGAAAACTAACATGTAAAACATTTTTTTCTAACAAAGACTCTAAATGTACAGTAGGATGTCATGATTATGGGAGTGGGGGAGGAAGGTGTTGTTTTGTAATGATGTCATCAGACTAGTACACTGAGGGTCAGTTTAATGTTTCTGGAATCATCAGTTCAACTCCCACCATTGCACCTGGTGGAATTTAAATGCCATAAATGATGCTGGAATGGAAAGCTGCTCTCAGTGATGGTGACCATGCATCAATCTATTTTTTGGAAAAAAAAATGCCCACATTTCAGGAAGGAAATCCTGCCTCAATTGTAACTCCAGACACATAACAGTTGATTCTAAACTGCCCTATGACTAATGGCATAGTAAGCCAAATGGTTGAAGGTATAAGAGATACCCACATGCCAGCCAGAAATTTAAAAAAAAATTCTTACTTCCCTCTAGGTGTGTGCACACAATCTCCCTGAATTACACTTTCAACTCCAAATTCTTCCTCATTAGTAGGTCATGATACTAGCCTATGCATTGCGTTTACTAATTCAGTAGTAGCACAAATGCACTATTTCTGGACAAGTAATCAATCTGTCTTTATTTCTTTATTATATGATGCTGTTTCTATGTAACACATGACAACAGCATTAATAGAGAAAACAGAAATGCTATCTAATCCTCACACCCAAATGTCATAACAATAATTTTTAAAATGTATAATAATCCTTCTAGACAATCAGCACATTTAAAAAAAAACTAACATGAAGATTGTGACCTCGAAACTCAATTACCATTCCAGGCATGGAGGAGATGGGGCATGTGCAGCATTTGTTGTAGCCTGTCTGTGGGAGCATGGACAGCTTATGCTACTTTCATATGGTAAGTATGTAAGTTAGCTTGCTGAGTTGAAAGGTTTGTTTTCAGATGTTTTGTCACCTTGATTAGGTAACATAATCAATGAGAGTCTCCGGTAAAGCGCTGGTGGTTTGGCCTGCCTCTCTATTTATAGGCCTTGATTTCTTAAGGTAGGTGATATCATTTCTGACTCTTTTTTTCAAGGGAAGGTAGATGGGATCTAAGTTGATGTGATTATTAATGGAGTTCTGGTTAAAACGCCATGCCTCTAAGAATTCTCTTGCATGTCTTTGTTTCGCCTGTCTTGGCTGGGTGTTGTCCCAGTCAAAGTGCTGTCCTTCTTTATCTGTATGTATAGAAATTAGTGATAGTGGGTCATGTCTTTTGGTGGCCAGTTGGTGTTCGTGTATCTTTCTGCAAGTTTGTCCAATGTAGTTTTTTAATGGTATTTATGCCACAGCTGCATACACTGAAGACAATACTATCCATTCACTGTAAAGGAAGGGCCATGAATATTAGAAAATAGGATGGTTATGGTGAAGGCAACCCATTTTATGACAAGATCTGAGGTGATGGGGTAGGTAGTAGGCATGAAAGGAGATGTTCATGCTCTGGAGTTGTTAAACCCAATCAAAAACAGAAATTGGTTGAAAATCTCAGCATGTCTGGCAGAATCTGTGAAGAGAAGGGTTGTTCTTGTTCCTGAACCCTTGTTCTGAAGAAGGGTCACTGGACATGTTATGTTAACTCTGATTTATCTCCATAGATGCCGCCAGACTTGCTAAGACTTCTTTTTATTTCAGATTTGCAGTACTGCAGTTCTTTCAGTTTTTTTGTTAAACTTAATGTTGAATCCTGAAGGCAGTAAACCACTGCTTCATCTAGACACCTCCCCTCCATCTGTTTCCTCACCATCCAAGGCCCCAGCCACAGTTTCAAAAGAAGCAGTGATTTACCTGCGCTTCAGTCAATCTGATCTACTGTATTTGCTGCTCACAATGCAGTCTCCCATACAATGGGGGGATGCAACGCAGATTGGGTGACCATTTTGCAGAACATAGACTTTCTGTGGGTAAACATGCTTCCAGTTGCCTGCCTTTTTAAAACACTATGTTTCCATGCCAACAGTTCTGTCTCAGGTCTGTTGCAGTGCTCTAGTGAAGCTCAACACAAACTAAAAGAACAACACCTCATCTTCCATTTAGAAATCTTACAGCCTTCAGGACTCTATTTCGTGTTTCATAATTTCAGAGCATGAATACCGCCTTTCATGTCTGTTACCCACTTGCGCAGTCTCTGATCCTGTCATGAATTGCGTTGCTTTCAGCACAGTCCAGCCATTTTCAACTACTTGTAGTTTCCATGATAACCTATGGAGCTTCTCTTCTTCCCTGGTTTAATATCAATGGTCCCTTTGTCTGCCTACCTCTTTGTTCTTCCTCTGGGCTCCTTCTCCACCCCTCCACTCAGTCCTTCCCACAACATCCGATCATCAGCACAAATATGACCTTTATCCTAGCTGCATTCAGTTCTGAAGAAGGGTCACTGGATTAAAACATTAACTCTGCTTTCTCTCCACAGATGCTGCTGGATCAGATTTGCGTTGGAAATTGTCTCTTCATGCTTACCCATTAGTACAACTCTCACTTACACACAACTTATACGTCACATACTACCTGTTGTCCCACCATGAAAGCCAGAAAACACTCCTGACAAAACACTAATTAATATATCTCTCGACTCTTGCAGGAAAAGTTGTGGTGGATGTCAGGTAGCAGACTGGAGGGTTGTGTTGGTCATCATTATAAGCAGTTTAGTCAATGTTATGGTGATGTTATATAGGGTTTTCTCAATAATTCCTGTTGCTTTCTCATTTCTCTTTCTCAACCACATTATATGGTAAATGCCAGATTCTTACAACCTGACTTTTCTCTACCTGGCTAAAAAACGTGTTGCTGAAAAGCGCAGCAGGTCAGGCAGCATCGAAGGAGCAGGAGAATCGACGTTTCGGGCATAAGGATTCCTGAAGAAGAGCTTATGCCCGAAACGTCGATTCTCCTGCTCCTTGGATGCTGCCTGACCTGCTGCGCTTTTCCAGCAACACATCTTTCAGCTCTGATCTCCAGCATCTGCAGTCCTCACTTTCTCCTAGTTGATTTTTCTCTACCTTGCCTTCCTTGATTTAAGAAGATTAATCCTTTCCCATCTACTTAGTGCAGATGCTAAGAATATATAAACCTTTGTGTCAGTCAAAGGAAAAGAGGCAAAAGTTGCGGAAAATATCACATCAATTGTTCTGGTTCTTGCAAGCACTAACTCAGATATGAGTAATATATAGAATTTATTTACAAGGTTAAAGGAGTTATTGTCTGAATGGGTCTAACTGGGTACCTAGCTAGCAGCTGAGAGATAGGACATCACAGATGCCAGCTTAGTTATAACTCTAATGTTAAAGGCAGAGAGGAGGCACTAATTGAGATCAAAAGATGGAGACATTATCATGACAAGTGACATATCAAAGATGTGGAAGTTTGAATCTGGAAAGTACACTACAAATGCCTTGAGAGCAAGATTTTCCATGGTATGCAGAGGGAGACAGAGATATATTAAAGACTACAAGTGTCACTGATCAAGACCACTTCCTTTTGTCCATCTTTGATGCCCTTGCTTACAGTAAATTATTTTCTTACACCTTGGTGATTTCCTCTGGACTAAGCACCATCTTCACAATTTTAAGTATGTAGAATGCAGTTCAGTGTTTGTATACTGCTCAACTGGTTTATAAATTGACTACAAGATCTAGTTGGACCACTGAGGGGATTAAGTATCCTCTGCCATACCTTGTCATTATTTAAGACCATAAGTCATAGGCGCAGAAGGAAGCCATTTGGTCCATCAGGTCTGTTCTGCCATTCAATGCTGATCTGATAATCCTCGACTCAACTGTTCCTGCCTTTCCCAATCATCCTTTATTCCCTCATTGATTAAACATTTGTCTATCTCAATCTTGAAAATACTCTATTGCCCTCTATGGTAAAGAGCTCAATAGATTGACTACAAGCTGAGAGAAGAAATTTCTCCGCATCACTGTTCTAATGGGTAATCCCTCACTCTGACATTAGACCACTGGACCCAGACTGTCCCAAAAGAAGAAACAACCTCTCTATGTCTACCTTGTCAAGCTGCTAAGAATCTTATACCTCTCATTCTTCTAAACTCCATTGAGTACAGCCTAAACTACTCAACCTCTCCTCATAAAACAATCCCTCTGTACTTGAGATTAAGTTAAGAGAACTTGCCCTGGACTGCCACTCCATCTCCTGGTGCTGCCTGTCTTGCTTTGTTCTTCCAGCCTCCTGCCTGTCTACTTTGGATTTCAGCATCAGGTTTTTTTTTGTCTCTGAACTGCCTGTAATGCAAGTATATATTTTCTTGTGTCTTGTAACTAGTGTCTTGTATCGTTTTAGCCAGACTTCTCTCAGTTAAATCCAGGAAAACAAAATGACAAAGTTTCCTCTTAAACCCCTTTCTCCTGTTTTATAACCTCACACACGTAGTGCAAGGAGTTCATGAAATCTTTTTAAAGGACTCATATTACTCTTCACTACCATTCATTTCTAACATGATTGCAAAAAAATTGTGTCGAATTTGATTTCCATTGCAAGTTTATTTTCACTTTTCATGTTGGCCAATCTTACTGTCATTTTTGTCTTTCTCTGGTGATTCCCAAGGATCTATCCTTGGACATCTTTTCTTGGATATTCATGTGCATCTAAAAGATGTAGCTTCAATTTTCATACGTTTGCTTGAGAAAATCATCAAATCATGGAATGGTTAAATTACAGAAAGGGACTATTTTGTCTATTGTATATATACATGCCATTTTTAGGACAAATCAGTGAACCCCATTCTCCTGCTTTCCCATAGACTTCCAAATGTTTTTCATTTCAAATGCTAATCTAATTCTATTCTTGAAAACCAATTATCTCTGCCTTCATCATATTCACAGTGTATTTCCAATCCTAACCAATTACTGTACAAGATTTTGGCCATTTTGGTTCCTTGGCAAACTACCTTGAATCAATGTCTTCTAAGTTTCAACAACAGTTTCTCTCTCTGATTATTGTCTAGATCTCTCATAATTTTAAAAATTTCTATAAAATCCTTCCTTAATTTTCTTGCCTTTTAAAGGAGAAAAATCACAGCATCTCCAAGCAATCAATTCATTTGAAGTCCTTCACCTTTGGAACTAGTTTTGTAAATCTCCTTAGCATTCTTTTTAAAACCTTTGAATCCTTCCTTAAATTTGTGATTCAAATTTAGATACACGATTTCAGTTTTTAAAATGTTGATTACAATATCATTGCTTTGGTACTCCAAGCTTCTATTTATCAGTGGTACATTGCATGAACATGTTATATAAACAATAAAAGGCCTTACTTTCATCATTAAATTAAGCCTTCAGTTTTTAAAGCATAATTTTTTAAGAACTTAATAAACCATTATGCTTGGCTGAGAGCCCAGACTCCCATAAAAAATCTTAATGTGGAAAGAAAGGAAAATTTTGTCTGATTAACAGCTTAATAATTCTATAACAAACTTTTAAAATGTGATTTGTTTTATCAATGATTTGATGCTTATTTTCATAAGCTAAAGACATGTCAAGTGCTTCTATTATTAAATTACAAGCTTACATTATTGATACTGTAAAGGTCCAGTGGATTGACATTGTTATAGCATTTTACTAACAGTAGTTATTTATTAAAGAAAATCCTAAATGGCAGCTTCTCACATGGCATTGTTACTTTAGGGTTCATTGATTTTATACAGCCTGTATATTCTGCAGAAGTTGACAGAAAAATGCCATGAGTTGGCATGGGGAATACAAGGAGCCATTTAGAAAGTTGGAAATGGTGAGCATGAGAGGTCATTAAAGATCTAAAAGTTAGTTAGGGGGATCTGAATTGACATGGGAGAAACATTGACAAAACTACTTGACTTTAACTTACAAAAGGTCCGTTAATCCAAATTATAGTTCACAATTCATGAGTCATGGAGAAGCTGAAATGACTCCATGAAAATGACACAACTATAGGAGATGCCTATGGAAGTGGCTGGGTTCGAAGTACATCTGTTTGTGCTACTAATTCTTGGAGGCATCAGGAATAGGTATGGTGATTCCAGAAGAGGATTTCATCCATCAGTTTTAAATCCCACCTAACTGCATTCTGAAAGAGTTGGAGGCTCAAAATCTGGGCCATAGTCTTTGTCATCTAATACAAGAGCTCTGAGTAAAGAGTATTGGAGATAATAGGCTCAAACAGCCAGTGCAGTCTCAACCACCTACTAACTGCAGTGCTGGAAGTGTTCCATGACTTCATTAAGGGGAGGTGGAGGTGTACTGATAATGTCACAAGTCGAGAGTGTTGTGCTGGAAAAGCACAGCAGGTGAGGCAGCATCCAAGGAGCAGGAGAATTGATGTTTCGAACATAAACCTCTTCATCAATCCTGATGAAGGGTTTATACCTGAAACATTGATTTTCCTGCTCCTCAGATGCTGCCTGACCTGTTGTGCTTTTCCAGCACCACACTCCTGCCTCTGATCTCCAGCATCTGCAATCCTAACTTTCTCCTGGTAATGTCACAAGTCCAATAATCCAGAATGCCAGGTTAATGATCTGGGGATGAATCTCAGAATGGCAGATGGGGGTAAAATTTGAGTTCAGTCAAATGAACTACAACAATAATACCTTTTAGGGAAGGAAAGCTGCCATACATGGACTGGTCTATATGTGACTCCTGGTGTAGGAGAAAGTGAGGACTGCAGATGCTGGAGGGTCAGAGTCGAAACATGTGGCACTGAAAAATACAGCAGGTCAGACAGCATCCAAGGAGCAGGAGAGTCAACGTTTTCGGCATAAGCCCGTCATTAGGAATGTGGAGAGGGAAAGGGGCTGAGAGATAAATGGAGGGACAGGGCTGGGGGCAAGGTGGCTGGGAAGGTGATAGGTAGATGTAGGTGGGGAGCAATTGTGATAGTTCAAAGGGGAGGGTGGAGCAGATAGATGGGAAAGAAGATGGACAGGTAGGACAGGTCAAGAGGGTGGTGTCAGGTTGGAGGGTTGGAACTGGGATGAGATGGGGGAGGGAGATTTGAAGTCGATGTTGATCCCATGTTTTTGAAGGATCCCAAGGTGGAAGATGAGGCGTTCTTTCTCCAGTCATCGGGTGGCTTGGATTTGGCGATGGTGGAGGCCCAGGACTTGCATGTCCTCGGGGAAGTGTAAGGGGGAGTTGAAGTGGTCGGCCATAGGGCGGTGGGCTTGTTTGGTGTGTGTCCCAGAGATGTTCCCTGAAACGTTCCATGATTTGGTGTCCTGTCTCCCTGAGGTAGAGGAGACCACATCGGGAACAATGGACACAGTAGATGAGGTATTTGGATGTGCAGGTAAATCTCTGTCAGATTGGAAGGATCCTTTGGGACCTTGGACAGAAGTGAGGGGGGAGATGTGGGTGCAGGTTTTACACCTCTTGTGGCGGCAGTGGAATGTGCCAGATGTGGAAGGTGGGTTGGTGGGGTTGTAGACATAATGAGCGAGTCATGGAGGGAATAGTCTCTGCGGAACACAGATAGGGGTGGGAACATGGACATCCAGTCCCTAAACACGTCCATCTGCCATGGAAAAGACCTTCAAGCTCTCTGTTTCTTTCACTCACACTGACCCAACCAGAACACCTTCACCAACACACTCATTCGATTGGCTGAACTGCTCCTCACTGTCAAGAACTTCTCCTTCGAATCCTCCCACTTCCTTCAGACCAAAGGGGTAGTCATGGGTACCCGCATGGGTCCCAGCTATGCCTGCCTCTTTGTTGGATACATGGAACAGTCCATCTTTTGTAGTTACTGGCACCATTCTCCACCTTTTCCTCGGTTACACTGATGACTGTATCGGCGCCATCCCATGCTCCCATGAGAACGTTGAACAGTTCATCAACTTCACAAACACAAACCTAGACCATCTCAGACACCTCCCTACTCTTCCTGGACCTGTCTGTCTCAATCTCTGGTGACCAATGCAACACAGACATGTATTTGAAACTCTCCAACTCCCACAGCTACCTTGACTATACCTCCTTCCATCCCTGTTAAAAAAAACTCTTACTCCCAATTCCTCCGCCTCTGCTGTATGTGCTCCTAGGAGGAGCAATTCCATCCCAGATGGCCTCCTATTTCAAGGACTGCAATTTTTCCTCCCACGTGATCAACAATACCTTCCAGCTCATCCCCTCCACTTCCTGTACAACTGCCATTGAACCACACCCCTCCAACCGCAGCAAGGATAGAACCCCCTGGTGTCCACCTTTAATCTCTGGATACAATGCATTATCATCTGCCAGTTCTGCCACCTACAATCAGACCCCACCACCAGAGATATATTTCCATCCCCACCCCTATCTGCATTCCACAGAGACCATTCCCTCCTTGACTCCCTCATTAGGTCCATGCCCCCCACCAACTTACCCTCTACTCCTGGCACCTATCCTTGCCGCCACAATAGGTGTAAAACCTGTGCCTACACCAACCCCCCTCACCTCTATCCAAGGCCGCCAAGGATCTTTTCACATCTGACAGAGATTTTCCTGCACCTCCAAACACCTCATCTATGTCCATTGCTCCCAATGTGGTCACCTCTACATTGGGGTGACTGGACCCCAACTTGTGGAATGTTTCAATAAACATTTCTGGGACACACGCACCAAACAACCCCACTGTCCTATGGCCAACCTCTTCAAAGCTGCCCCACACTCCTCCAAGGACATGCAAGTCCTGTGCCTCCTCCATTGCCAAATCCAAGCCACCCAACAACTGGAGGAAGAACGCCTCATCTCCTGCCTTGGGACCCTTCAACCACACGGCTTCAACATCGAATTCACCAGTTTCCTCATCTCCCCTCCCCCACCTCATCCCAGATCCAGTTCTCCAACTCGGTACTGCCCTCTTGACCTATTTTACCTGCCCATTTTCCTTTGCACCTATCTGCTCCATCCTCCCCTCTTACCTATCACAATAATGCCTCTTACCTGCAGCTACTTATCGCCTTCCCAGTTACTATCCCCCCATCCCAACCCCACCCTCCTATTTATCTCATTCCTGATGAAGGGCATATGCCCGAAAAGTCGACTTTCCTACTTCTCAGATGCTGCCTGACCAACACCACACTTTTCAATGCGACTCCTGACCTACAGCAAATAGGCGATTTTTAACTATCTTTTGGATAATTAGGAATAATTGCTGGCCGAGCCCATGAATGAATTAATAAAAGAGTCTCAAAGGTAAGTGAAGGCAAATGCATTCTTACAGAGTGTGCAAACATTGATACTATGTGCCCCCAGGCAGGTTGCTTTTTCTGTTGTGCCTCCCTGCTCCATATCCCTTTAGACTCCTCTGAACTAACCTCAATCAATACCTGGTCGAACAACCTTCCCCAAAGCAGCAGCCACTTACTCGCAGTCCAGCACATATGCTATCTCACCTGCAGGACATTCAGGAATCTGAAGGTACTTATTTTCCACTCAGGGATAAATTCACTGGGAACTTAATTCCTGCAAAATAGCCTTTTAATGACACACAGACACTTGCAAAAGCTTGAGAAAGCTTGTCCTGCCTCATTGTAACTGTTGACTTTGGGCCTCAAGCACAATTCAATTCCACAGCAGATTTTCTCAAGAGCTTCGCGAGCTTCTGTCCTCTAGTCCAGTTGAGACCAAACCATGGTTATATAAAGATTAATTGTAGCTTTCTTGCCCATGCATTCTACTGCTCTATTTATAAAGCCCAGAATGCATTATCCGTTTTTAACAACTTTCTCAACACCATCCTCCAGCTTCGGTAATTTGTGCGCATATACCCTTGATTTAAAACTTGTGCACTTTATTTATATTGCCTCTCCTCATTCTTTCAACCAAAATGATTTACTACTTTAAACCTTTCTATATTCAATTCCATTTGACACAATTCTTTCCTCTATGCAATTTATATCCTCTTGAAGTCTATTGCGATCCTCAGTGTGGTTCACAATACTTCCAAGTTTAGTATCATTAGCATATTTTGAAACTATACACCCAATTCTAGATTATTAATATTTATCAAGAAAAGCAGTTGGTTTATGCCACTGTATACATTTTCCAGTATGATGAACACATTACCTCTATCTGTGCTTTCTTTCATTTAGCCAACTTCATAATTTTTTGGCATTTCATCAAATGCTTTTTGCAAGTTTATTTACATCAAGTGCATTATCCTCATTTACCATCTTCGTTACTTAATCAAAAACTCAATTATGTTAGTTAAACATGATATGACTTCGATAAATCCATGCTGGCTTTTTTTAGTTTATCTGTATTTGTCCAAATAATTGTGAATGTTATTTAGATTATCATAACTTCTAAATGTTTTCCCACACTAAGATTAAAATGGTTGGCCTGTGACCTCAAGATTGGTCCCATAACCATTCCTGAACAAGTCTATCATGTTTGTAATTCTCCAGTACTGTGGTGGCATCCCCTTAATAACTGAAATTTAAGGTCAGTAGGAGGAATTTAGTGCCTCCCTAATGCACCTCCATGTGAGTCTGGAGATAGGGTTCAGCTTGACCAGGTCATAGAGTCATAGAGATGTACAGCATGGAAACAGACCGTTCAGTCCAACCTGCCCATGCCAACCAGATATCCCAACCCAATCTCGTCCCACCTGCCAACACTTGGACCATATTCTTCTAAACCCTTCCTATTCATATACCCATCTAAATGCCTTTTAAATGTTACAGTTGTACTAGCCTCCACCACTTCCTCTGGCAGCTCATTCCATACTCGTACCACTCTGTGTGTGAAAAAGTTGCCCTTTAAATCTCTTTTATACCTTTCCCCTTTCACCCTAAACCTATGCCCTCTAGTTCTGGACTCCCCCACCCCAGGGAAAAGACTTTGTCTATTTATCATATCCATGCTCCTCATAATTTTGTAAATCTCTATAAGGTTACCCCTCAGCCCCCGACGCTCCAGGGAAAACAGCCCCAGCCTATTCAACCTCTCTCTCTAGCTCAAATCATTCAAACCTGGCAACATCCTTGTAAATCTTTTCTGAACCCTTCCAAGTTCCACAACATCTTTCAGATAGGAAGGAGACCAGAACTGCACGCAATATTCCAACAGTGGTCTAACTAATGTCCTGTACAGCTGCAACATGACTTCCCAACTCCTGTACTCAACACTCTGACCGATAAAGGGAAGCATATCAAACACCTTCGGTGGCAGGATATGGGCTAAAGGTCCCATTATCGTCCTGATTTTTCTAACAAACCAGCGCTTGGTAGGTAGATTGGAGGAAAGCCTCACTGCTCAAGCAGGCCAATTGAGGCTTTTGGTCAGCACAGCACTTCACCCTACCACTGCTGGAAATTTACAAGGAAGTGGGGAGCTTGTTACTGTGAAAGACCAACCAATAAAGCCTGTTCGTTGCCTAAGGTCCACCTGGTGGAGTGGACAGTAGAGACCTGCTCTCAGGTACCCAATCGTGCCCAATCGTAGAACCCAGTATCAGGAAGGGTGGACTGCTTTGGGAAGACACCCTCCAACGTTAATATCGATCATCCTCTCCCCACCCACTTTATCATTGCCCACTAACCCATTCTACTCTCATATACCTTTTCCTCTCCATTGACTTCAGAATGATCTTTAACCCATTCTCAGTTTTTGCACTGTGGTGAGCTATCCATTCATTCTGCTACTTGTTCCCTGACTTAGGCTGTTCTAACTATAGCCATGCTTCTATTTCATGGTACTTTTGTGAAGTTATTTTGGAAATCCACACGTTATGAGAACCAAAATGGGATGACCTGTGTAATGTATACATTGTCATTTAACGTCCTTTGTTTGTGAACAGAACAACACAATCATCCAGATTTTCTACTTTATGCCAGGTATGGATCTAATCACAGTACAATAAAAAAAAATCAAGGATGTTCCGTTTTAGCATCTTAGTTTCTTTCACTTACACTGGTTTTTCCAATATCCTCAGTGAGGCCAATACTTTTAACCAACCATGTCATTCGTCAAGATTAAAATCATGTTCTTCAATAGGGATTTGTTGCACTACTCCAACTACAATATTAAGTTGCTCTATATTCTAATTCTATATACCAGGACTGGTTTGTGACCTTAACCCCAACCTTAACCCTAACTCTTACCCTAACCCTAACCCTAACCCATGTATATCTCCAATTAATGTTTTTACTTCATCATCCTTCTGGAAGACAACTCAGATAAGCCAGCATCAGCAATGAACTTGCTTCAATGTCTTCCAATATCTTTATTGGTTTGACTCCAATTAGAAGAATAAGGAAATACCTCTCCTTTTGAAACAATGTCAAATCTTTAGCCATGTTCTGAACCATTTCACCATTCCTAGTACGTTATGAGAGGATAGACTCCCCTTGTACCACTGCCATGACTTTAATATTCATTTCCTTTCCGCTTCTGAAGATTCATGAGGCATTCTTGCTTTTGCAGTGGCTCTCTCATTTAACTTCCAGCAAATTAGCTTTAGTGTGTCCATTTCATTTTAGAATGTCAGGATATTGTCTTATCACATCAACTTTTGGTTCTGACCTTTCCTGTTATAATTCTGGTGTCCATTTGGTTGTTCACTGACTTTGTATTCCTCCAGTTTCCTATTGATTTCCATGATGACTACTCCCCATGTAACAGTCTGTATGAGATATCATTGGTATTCATTCGGTCTGATGTTTGTTTTGAAATTTGATGTTCACCTAGTTAGGCTAAACAAAGTAAAGGAATACAAGATGAACAAAAGGACTCTTCGAAGCACCAATGGTTAGGGGGATCCTTGTTGTGCGTGTTCGCTAGTCTGATAAAGTATCAGGATAAGTGAATAAAGTGACTAAGAAGGCATATAGTATATGTGTCTTTATTAGCCAAGGCAAGGAGTTTAATAGCAGGGATGTGATGCTGGAACTGTGTACAATTGATTAGACCACACCTGGAATTCACCGGTTCTGGAATTCACATTGTACAAGGGATGTGATAGCTCTGGAGAGGGTACAAGATTTACCAGGCTGTTGTTTGAGCTGAAGAGTTTCAGTTATGAAGAGAGGTTGAACAGACTGGGTTTTTTTCTTTAGAGCAGATGAGGTTGAGAGAGGACATGATTGAAATATATAAAATTATGAGGGGCATAGATAAGGTAGGCAGGAAGGATGTTTTCCCCTTATTTGAGAAATCAGTGACTGGCAGGTATAGATTTATGGTAAGGCGCAGAATGTTCAGAGGAGATGCAAGGAAAAAGGTTGGTACCAATTTGATTTGATTTGATTTATTATTGTCACATGAGATGCAGTGGAAAGTATTGTATTGCCTGCTAACCAGATAAATCATACGTTACATAACTACATCAGGGTAATAGAACATAATGCTGAATACAGTACAGCATTATAGCTATAGAGAATGTGCAGAGAAAGATCCATTCTAATAATGAGGGATCTGTTCACAAGTCTGATTACAGCAGGGAAGAAGCTGTTCTTAATCTGAAACGCACTGCCAATAAGGGTGGTAGAGACAGAAGTCCTTATTACATTTAAGAAGTAATTAGATGTGCACTTGTGATACCAAGACATATTAGGCTACAGGCCACATGCTGGAAAATGTAATTAAAATATTCTTTGACCAGCATGGAAGTGATGGGCCGAAGAGCCCTTTTTCTGTGCTGTAGGTCTCTGTAACTTTTAAGTTTTAAGGATTCCTGGAATACTACTTCAGAATTCCTTAATAATTATTATTTCCTTCATATTCTCAATTTTTTTCTCTAACTTCAATGAACAAAACCACTGAACTACAGCATTTTCTTTCTTCTTGCAAATTCTACAAATGTCTGATTAGTAACTTATATTTTAAAATGTTAATTGATAAGCATTAGGGAAAAGCTCTAGCATTGAGTGTTGCCCTCTGAACAGTCATAATTCATAGTCTGAAGATTACAGTTCTGACAAAGTTGTGTGCGTAGTCATAGCTGTACCTATCAGGACATTCTGTTACATTAAAATGTTCAAACATCTTTTGGCCCTTCAACTTCACAGCTTTCACTTCAAGTGAGGTGAAATATCTTTCAACTCTGTCCGCTGCACAATGTTTGCACTAAACAAAGATTTCTTGTTAAATCAAATCCCTCAGTGGAATCATCATATTCCTCTGAAGTATTATCTCTCCTTTGGAACATAGAACATAAAACACAGAACAGTATACCATTAGAACAGGCCCATTGCCCACCATGTCTGTGCCAACCATGATCCCATTCCAAACTAATCTCACCTGTCTGCTCATGGTCTGTATTTCTCTATTCTCAGTCTGTTTGCATGTCTGTCCAAATGCCTCTCTTAAACGTTGCTATCGTAACTGCTTGTACCAGTTTGCAGCACATACCAGACACCTACCATCCTCTCTGTAAAAAAAAACTTGTCTCCTACATCTCCTTTTAACTTAGCATCTCTCATTGTAAACCTACGCACTATAGTATTTGAAATTTCCACCCTGGTAACCACTTAAACTCTGGTACTCTAGTGAAAACAATCCACATTCATCCAACTTTTCCTTACAGTCTGGTACATAAAAAACAGGACAAATCCAATCCAGCCAATTAACACCCTATCAGTCTACTCTCAACCATCAGTTAAGTGATGGAAGGTGTCATCAACAGTGCTATCAAGCAGCATCTGCTCAACAATAACATGCTCAGTGAAGCCCAGTTTGGGATCCACCAGGGCCACTTAGCTCCTGACCTCATTACAGCCTTGGTTCAAACATGGAAAAAAGGGCTGAATTTCAGATGTGAAGTGAAGTGATAGCCCTTGACTCAAGGCTGCTTTCAATTGTGTGGCATCAAAGCCCTAGTAAAACTGGAGTCAATGGGTAACAGCAGGCAAACTATCTGGTGGTTGGAGTCATACCTGACACTTGTAAGATGGGAAAGTGAGGTCTGCAGATGCTGGAGATCAGAGCTGAAAATGTGTTGCTGGAAAAGCGCAGCGGGTCAGGCAGCATTCGAGGAGCAGGAGATTCGACGTTTCGGGCATGAGCCCTGAAGAAGGGCTTATGCCTGAAACATCGAATCTCCTGTTCCTTGGATGCTGCCTGACCTGCTGCACTTTTCCAGCAAGACATTTTCAACTTTGTAAGATGGTCATGGTTGTTGGAAGTCAGTCATCTCAGCTATAGGATACCTCTGCAAAAATTCCTCAGGGTAATGTCCTAGGCCCAACCATCTTCAGCTGCTTTATCAATAACCGTTCTTCCATCATAAGGCCAGAAGTGATGATGTTCATTGATGATTAGACAATGTTCAGCACCATTCGTGACTCCTCAGATACTGAAGCAGTCCATGCTCAAATGCAACAAGATCTGGACAATATCCATTCTTGTCTGACAGTTGGCAAATAATATTCACACCACACAAATGCCAGGCTATTACCATTATCAATAACAGACAAGCCAACCACCACCTCTTGACATTCAATGGTGTTACCATCACTGAATCCCCCATTATCAACATCCATATCATTGACAAGAAACTCAACTGGATTCACCACAAACACAGTGGCTACAAAAGCAGGTCAAAGGCTTGGCATACTGCAGTGAGTAACCCATTCCCTGATTTCCCAAAGCCTGTCCACCATCTGCAAGGTACAAGCCAGGATTGTGATGAAATAGTCCCCATTTACCTGGATCAATGCAGCCTTTTCGAATGGCACTATATCCACAAGAATCCACTCCCTCCACTGATGCTCATTAGTAGCATTGTCTACTATCTACAAGATGCATTGCAGAAATTTACCAAAGATCCTTAGACAGCACCTTCGAAACCCACAACCACTTCCATCCGGAAGGATAAGGGCAACAGATATATGGGAAGACCACCAGCTTCAATTTTCCCTCCAAGCCACTCACTACCCTGACTTAGAATCATAGGGTCATGGAGAGGTACAGCACAGAAACAGACCCTTTGGTCTAAGTTGTTCATGCCAACCAGGTAACCTAAATTAATCTAGTCCCATTTGCTAGCACTTGGCCCATATCACTCTCTATCTTCCTAGCCATGTACCCATCCAGATATCTTTTAAATGTTGCAATTATACCAGTTTCCACCACTTCCTCTGGCAGTTCATTCCACACATGTACCACCCTCTGTCTGAAGAAGTTGCCCCTTAGATCCTTTTTAAATCTTTCCCCTCTCACCCTAAAACAATGCACTCTAGTTCTGGATTTGCCCACCTTAAGAAAAAGTCCATGTCTATTTATCCTATCCATGCCCCTTATGATTTAATAAACCTCTATAAGGTCATCCCTCAGCTTCTGACGCTCCAGAGAAAATAGCCCCAGCCGACTCAGCCTCTCCCTATTGCTCAAACACTCCAACCATAGCAACATCCTTATAAATCTTTTCTGAATCCTTTCAAGTTTCACAACATCTTTCCTTTCTCATGGAGATCAGAATTGCACACAGTATTCCAAAGGTGGCCTAACCAATGTCCTGTACAGCTCAACTCCTGTACTCAATACTCTGACCAATAAATGAAAGCCTACCAAACGCCTTCTTCACTATCCTATCTACCTGCGACTCCACTTTCAAGGAGCTATGAACCTGCACTCTAAGGTCTCTTTGTTCAGCAACACTCCCTAGGACCTTACCATTAAGTGTATAAGTCCTGCACTGATTTGCCTTTCGAAAGTGCAGCACTTCACATTTATCTGAATTAAACTCCATCTGCCACTTCTCGGCCCATTGGCTCATCTGATCAAGATTCTGTTGTACTCTGAGATAACCTTCTTTGCTGTCCACTACACCTCCAATTTTTAAATCATCTGCAAACAAATTAACTGTACCTCCTATGTTCACATCCAATTATTTATATCGATGAAAAGTAGTGGACCCAGCACCGATCCTTGTGGCAGACCACTGGTCATGGGCCTCCAATCTGAAAAGCAAACCTCCACTACCACCCTCTGTCTTCTACCTTCAAGCCAGTTCCATACCCCAATGGCTAGTTCTCCCTGTATCCCATGTGACCTAACCTTGCTAACCAGTCTACCATGAGGAACGTTGTTTAACGGCTTAAGTCCATGTAGATCACATCTACCGCTCTGCCCTCATCAACCCTCTTCATTACTTCTTCAAAAAACTCAATCAAATTAGTGAGACATGATTTCCCATGCACAAAGTCTGTTGACTATCCCCAATCAGTCCTTGCCTTTCCAAGTACATATAAATCCTATCCCTCAGGGTGCCCTCCAACAATTTGCCCACTACTGATGTCAGGCTCACTAGTCTATAGTTTCCTGGCTTTTTCTTACTACCTTTCTTAAATAGTGGCACCGCATTAGCCAATCTTCAGTCTTCTGGTAACTCACCTGTGACTATGAATGATACGAATATCTCAGCAAGGGCCTCAGCAATCACTTAGGACATTACAGCACATTACAGGCCCTTCAGCCCTTGATGTTGCACCAACTTGTGAATGTGAAGTCCATCTAACCTACGTTATTCCATTCTCGCCCATATGCCAATCCAAGGACCATTTAAATGCCCTTAAAGTTGGCAAGTCTACTACTGTTGCATGCAATGTGTTCCACATCCCTTCTACTCTCGAGTAAAAAAACTATCACCTCTCAATTTAAAGCTATGTCCCTTGTGTTAGACTCGCCATCTGAGGAAAAAGGCTGTCTACAGAGTCATAGAGATGTACAGCATGGATACAAACCCTTCGGTTAGACCTTTGATTATCTTATATGTCTCAATTAAGTCACCTCTCAACCTTCTTCTCTCTAATGAAAATAACCTCAAGACCCTCAGCCTTTCCTCGTAAGACCTTTGCTCCATACCAGGCAATAGCCTAATAAATCTCCTCTGAACCCTTTCCAAAGCTTCCACATCCTTCCTATAATGCTGTGATCAGAACTGTACGCAATACTCCAAGTGTGGCCGCACCAGAGTTTTGTACAGCTGTGGCATGACCTCATGGTTCTGAAACTCAATCTCTCTACCAATAAAAGCTAGCACATCGTATGCCTTCTTAACAACCCTATCAGCCTAAATGGCAACTTTCAAGGACCTATGTACTTGGACAGCAAGATCCCTCTGCTCATCTACACTACCAATAATCTTCCCATTAGTCCAGTACTCTGCATTCCTGTTATTCCTTCCAAAGTGAATCACCTCACACTTTTCTGCATTAAACTGCATTTGCCACCTCTCAGCCCAGCTCTGCAGCTTATCTATGTCCCTCTGTAATAACCTACAACATCCTTCGTCACTACCCACAACTCCACCAACCTAGAGTCATCTACAAATTTACTAACCCCTCGATCTATGCCCTCATCCAAGTCATTTATGAAAATGACAAACAGCAGTGGACCCAAAGCAGGCTTTTGTGGTACACCACTAGTAACTGAACTCCAGGATGAATATTTCCCATCAACCACCACCCTCTGTCTTCTTTCAGCTCATGAATTTCTTATCCAAATGCTAAATCACCCTAAATCCCATGCCTCTTTATTTTGTGCAATAGCCTACCATGGGGAACCTTATCAAATGCCTTACTGAAATCTATATGCATCACATCAACCACTTTATCCACCTGTTATCCTTATCCACCGTTCAAAGAACTCAAGAAGGTTGTGAGGCATGACCTACTCTTCACAAAACTGTGTTGACTATCCTTCATCAACTTATTCCTTTCTAGATGATTATAAATCTTATCTCTTATAACCCTTTCCCAACAATTGACCCACACCTGAAGTAAGACTCACTGGCCTATAATTGCCAGGGTTGTCTCTATTCCCTTTCTTGAACAAGGGAACAACATTCGCTATCCTCCAGTCTTCTGGCACAATTGCTGTAGACAATGATGACATTAGGATCAAAGCCAGAGGCTCTGCAATTTCCTCCCTGGCTTCCCAGAGAATCCTAGGATAAATCCCAGGGGATTTATGTATTTTTACACCTCCTCCTTGTGAACCGCAATCCCATCTAGTCTAGTAGCCTGTATCTCAGTATTCTGCTCAACAACATTGTGTTTTTTTAGCATGAATTTTGACGAAAAGTATTCATTAAGTTCTTCCCCATCTCCTCTGACTTCACGCACAACTTCCCACTACTATCCTTGATTGGTCCTAATCTTACTCTAGTCATTCTTTTATTGATATACCTATGGAAATCCTGAAGGTTTTCCTTGATCCTATCTGGCAATGACTTCTCCTTGGTTAACCTGAAACTGTCAAGCGCTCTAACTGAGTCATCACATCTCATCCGAACATAAGCCGCCTTGTTCCTCTTGACAAGAGATTCAACTTCCTTAGTAAACCATGGCTCCTGCGCTCAACACCTTCCTCCCTGCCTGACAGGGATATATTTATCAAGGATCCGCAGTAGCTGTTCCTTGAATAAGCTCCACATTTCAATTAGGCCCATCCCCTGCATTTTCTTTCCCCATCTTATGCATCCTAAATCTTGCCTAATTGCATGGTAATTGCCTTTCCCCCAGCTACAACTCTTGCCTTGCGCAATATACTTATCCTTTTCCATCACCAAAGTAAACATAACTGAATTGTGGTCACTATCACCAAAGTGCTCACCTATCTCCAAATCTAACACCTGGCCAGGTTCATTATCCAGTACCAAATCCAGTATCAAATGTGGCCTCGTTCCTCATTGGCCTGTCTACACACTGTGTCGGGAAACCCTCTTGCACACATTGGACAAAAACTGACCCATCGAAAGTATTTGAACTATAGTACTCCCAGGCAATATTTGGAAAGTGCAAGTCCCCAATAACAACTACCCTGTCACTCTTGCTCCTATCAAGAATCATCTTTGCAATTCTATCCTCCACATCTCTGGAATTATTTGGAGGTCTATAGAAAACTCCCAACAGGGTGACCTCTCCTTTCCTGTTTCTAACCTTAACCCATACCACCTCAGTAGACGAGTACTCAAACATCCTTTCTACTAATGTAATATTGTCCTTGACCAAAAATGCCATCCCCCTCCTTTTACCATCTTCTCTGCTTTTACTCAAACATCTAAATTCCAGAACCTGCAATAACCATTTCTGACTTTAGTCTACTCATGTCTCCGAAATGGCCACAACATCGAAATCCCAGGTATGAACTCATGCTGTAAATTAACCCACCTTATTCCGGATGCCCCTGGTGTTAAAGTAGACATACTCCAAATCAACTTCTTGCTTGCTGGTGCCTTCTTGTGACCTTGAAACCTTATTTCTGACCTCACTACTCTCAACCTCCTGCATATTCAAACTGCAATTTAGATTCCCACCCCCCTGCTGAGTTAGTTTAAACCATCGCGAAGAGCATTAGCGAATTCCCCCCCCCCCCCCCCCCCCCCCCCAAGGATATCGGTACCCCTCTGGTTCAGGTGAAGACCATCATGTTAGTAGACGTCCCACCTACCCAGAAAGAGCCCCAATTATCCAGGAATCCAAAGCCCTCCCTCCTGCAGTATCCCTGTAGCCACGTGTTCAACTCTTCTCTCTCCCTACTCCTCACCTCGCTAGCATGTGGCACGGACAACAAACCAGAGATAACAACTCTGTTCTAGCTCCAAGCTTCCACCCTAGCTCCTTCAATTTTTGCTTTAAATCTCCATCTCTCTTACTGCCTGTGTGGACCATGAGTTGGGACTGCTACTCATCCCCCTCAAGGATCCTGAAAATATGATCAGAGACATTATGAACCCTGGCACCTGGGAGGCAACAACCACCACAGAACTTCCTATCTGTCCTCCTAACTATGGAGTCCCCAGTGACTAATGTTCTGCTTCTCTTCCCCCTTCCCTTCTGAGCAACTGGGACAGACTCAGTGCCAGAGAAATGTACCCCATTGGTTACCCCCGGTAAGTCACTCTCCCAACACCCCCCAACACTATCCAAAACGGTATACTTGTTATTGAGGAGAACAGCCACAGGGTATTCCCTGCACTGCCTGTTGGTTCATTTTCCATCCCCTGACGGTAACCCATCTACTTTGTCTTGTACCCAAGGTGTGACTACCTCCCTGTAACTCTTCTCAATAACCTCCTCAGCCTCCCGAATGATCCGAAATTCATCCAGCTCCAACTTCAGTTTCCTAACGTGGTGTTCGAGGAGCTGGAGTTAGGTGCACTTTCCATAGATGTAGTCAGCAGAAGCACTCGTGGTGACCCTTACCTCCCACATTCTGCAGGAGGAACATTCAACTGTCTTAACCTCCATTCCCACTATTCTAAATTCCCAACAAGACAACTGAAAAACTAAAAAAGAAACAAAGAAACTAGTTGCCTTATCAATCCAGCACACAAAACTTTTTTTTGGTTACAGGAGAAGGATGAGTGGGAGACACTGCCCGAGTAGTGTTTCGGATAAAGCAACTGCCCGAATATAAAGAGCTGAAAGTGTGTTCCTGGAAAAGCGCAGCAGGTCAGGCAGCATCCAAGGAACAGGAAATTTGACGTTTCGGACAACACACTTTCAGCTCTGATCTCCAGCATCTGCAGACCTCACTTTCTCCTGCCCGAATATAAAGCCTCACTTAACCAGCAGTCCCTTGTCTGCTCCTGCTCAGTGTGCACTCCACCTATACATGAGGTGAGTTTATATATTTTAAATTTACCTTCCCGTCGCTGTCATTCTTCCCACTGTAATTGCTACCAAAAAGATGAAGATTTTAGCTTCCCATACAATTCTAGTGTACACCTGATCAGATCTTGGGGATATATCCACCTTTATATGTTTTAGGACATTCAGCACCTACTCCTCTGTAATATGGACATTTTTCAAGATGTTACCATCTATTTTCCCGCATTCTATATTTTTCATGTACTTCTCCACAGTAAACACTGATGCAAAATACTCGTTTAGTATTTCCCCCATCTCCTGTGGTTCCACATAAAATCTGCCTTGCTGATCTTTTGAGGGGCACTATTCTCTTGGAAATATATTGCCATTCCTTCATTGTTGCTGAGTGAAAATCCTGGAATTCTCTCGCTAATGGCATTGTGGGTCAACCTACAGCAGGTGGACTGCAGCAGTTCAAGTTGCCAGCTCACCACCACCTTCTTGGGCTACTAGGGACAGACAATAATTGCCGGCCCAGCCTGCAATGCCTACATCCCACAAAACTGGATTTAAAAAAACCAACAAACATTTTATTAAATGGCATCTATTGCTCTAGCAGTGCGTGGGTGGATCAAATGTTCTGATTCATCAAGAGGTCCATATAACACCCACTAAATAATAAAAATGTAATGCAGTGGGTATACTCAATTTTATCTCATTTGATTCGATTTATTACTGTCATATGTACTGAGATACAGCAAAATCTATTGTTTTGCATGCTATTCAGACAAATTATACCTTACCAGGATACATCAGGGTAATAGAAAAGAATGCCAAATACAATGATACAGCTACAGAGAAGGTGCAGAAAAAGACACTGATACATGAGAGGTCCGTTCATTAACCTAATAATAGCAGGAAAGTCGCTGTTCCTAAATCTGTTGGTACATTTTTTCCAAGTCTTTGCATCTTCACTGTTGTATGTTATTTACAGCATAAATCACTTCAAAAATAATGCAACTTTGCCTTAAATAAAACTCATTGGGAGAGAGTCTTCTCACTCTCATGCTCAACTAAGTATTCAGATATCGTAGAGATCATGATAATTCAATAATCTCTGCTATTTCAGGCATATAATTTTTGCTGGTTTATCAACATTGATGGTTCATAAAGCGCAGATTGAAACAAAATTTGCTGTAGACTTCAATCCAGCATCATCCTTTTTTGGTAAAACTTTTTTGCACCCTTTCCAAAGCTTCCACATCCTCCCTAAAGTATGGTGACTGAAACTGCAGACAACACTCCAAATGTGACCTACTAAAATTTTATACAGCTGCAATATGACTTGCCAACCTTTATAGCCAATGGAGGCTCGCATGCCATGTGCCTTCTTTACCACTTTTTCCACTTGTGTTCCCACTTTCAGAGGGCTGTGGACTTGCACCACAAGATCCCTCTGTATAACAGTGCTCCTCAGTGTACTTCCATTTACTGTATACTTTCTCCTTGTATTTGATCTCCCAACATGCATGACCTCACATCTGTCCAGATTAAATTCCATCTGCCATTTTGATATCCAACTTTCCAAGTGACCTATATTCTGCTGTGGCCTTTGGCAATCTTCCTCACTATCGACAACTCCACCAATTTTCATGTCAACTGCAAACTTACTAATCAGACCATCTATATTTTCATCCAAATCAATTACATATATTACAAACAACAGCGGTCCCAGCACTGATCCTTGTGTAATACCACTGGTTACAGACCTCCATTCAGAAAATCACTCCTCCATAACTACGCTCTGTCTTCTAAGGGCAAGCTAATTTTATACCCAACTTACCAACTCACCATGGATCTTTTCTTAATCTTCTGGAGTAACCTATCGTGAGGGACCTTGTCAAATGCATTAGGAAAGTCCATGTAGACAATATCCACTGCCCTACCCTCCTCAATAATCTTCATCACTTCCTCAAAAAACTCAATCAAAAGACCTATCCTGCACAAGGCTATACTAATAAGTCCATCCTTTTCCAAATATGAATAAATCATGGCTCCAAGAACCTTCTCTAATAATTTACCTACCTCACCCGGGCCTAAAAAGCATGCAAAGATCTCTGTCAAGACCTCAGCAATCTCCTTCCTTGCCTCCCTCAATATCCTGGAATAGATCCCATCAGGCCCTGGGGATTTGTCTGACTTAATATTTTCAAAGACATCAACACTTCCTCCTTCTTAATAGCGATATGACCTGGAATATCAACATAGCATTCCCTAATCTCAGAATCATCCATATCCTTCTCCTTGGTGAATACCAATGCAAAATACCTATTAATAACCTCGCTCACTTCCTCTGGCTCCATGCATAAATTCACTCCTTTGTCTTTGAGTAGACCTACCCTTCTGAAGCTACTCTCTTGCTCCTAATTTTGTAAAAAAATCCTTGGGATTCACTTTAATTTGACTTACCAAGGACATTTCATGGCCTTCAAGTGATGAAGATGTTTAACATTCTTAAATTTAAGGAATTTTGATCCTGCAAGAAGCTCTCACAGTGTTATGATCAGCGCTAATGGTAATACTGGTCAAGTCAGATCCCAGTGTAAAGTCTGGCTTGATAGACTCTAAGCTCTAATTTCTAATTATTTATCACTGAGATCAGTCACTGAGCATATTCACAAGAGGCTGCCAATGTACATTTAGCAAAAGAAAATTCAAAACATTCATTACAAAAATCAGGAAGAAAGAGTCATCATTTTCATCCAAACAAAACTCTTATGGACACTGAAGTTTCAATAAGCAGTTACCCTGATCACAATGCCAAAACTTCTTGGTCAGCTTCCTTTCAGGAAATTTCTGCATTTTTACTCAATACTAATTTGCTCAGATAATTTCTCCATCTCAAAACTCCAAAACAAGCTGCTAAACTTAGCTAACTATAACTAACATTGATTCCTTAAAGGGAGAAAGTGCGGACTGCAGATGTTGGAGGTCAGAGTCAAGAGTGTGGTGCTGGAAAAGCAGAGCAGGTCAGGCAGCATCTGAGGAGCAGGAGAATCGGCATTTTGGGGATAGGCACTTCATCAGCTGCCTGACTTGCTGTGCTTTTCCAGCACTACTCTCTCAACATAGATTCCTTCATCTCAGGATATCTTATTTTATGATATCCCCAAAAGTCTTTTACTTCTGGAGATTTCTTCTCACTGACTCCTAAGCACCTCAGGACTTCTCCTCAACCCTGACTGCTCGGAGACCGTTAATAAGAGCACCCTTGTTCTTATGGGCATCACCCCACTTTCAAGAAGCTGTTTGTAGGTTCTCTTGTCAGCCTGTCTGTCTGTCCGCCTCTCTCTCTTGCTGGTGTTGTAAAAGGAAGTTAACAAGCAATTATCATCCCAGATGGCTTACTGATCATTTAGCTATAAACACATGACTTCCTGTAAATGCAAATGCTGCCTTAAATACATTGATCAAAATAATATTTAAAAGATGTCGAACAATCTCAGATGTAAAAAACTAAAATACACTTTCGTCAATTTTAGATCAAAGTTCTCAATTAACAATAATGCTGTTATGAACCTTCATTACAACATGTATGAGCACAAATCTGGCTACGTAATTTGCCACTGTCTGATTGGATTATTTATCTCAAGAGGGTTGGAATATAAATGCACCATTGTGCTACTGAGACTTTATAAAGCTCTGGTTAGGCCCCATTTGGAGTACTGTGTACAGTTTTGGTCCCCACACCTCAGGAATGACATACCGGCACTGGAACGTGTCCAGCAGAGATTCACATGGATGATCCCTGGAATGGTTGGTCTAACATACGAGGAATGGCTGAGGATCCTGGGATTGTATTCATTGGAGTTTAGAAGATTAAGGGGAGATTTAATAGAAACTTACAAGGTAATACATGGCTTGGAAAGGGTGGATGCTAGGAAATTGTTTCCGTTATGCTAGGAGATTAGGACCCGTGGACATAGCCTTAGAATTAGAGGGGTTAAATTCAGAATAGAAATGTGGAGACATTTCCTCAGCCAGAGAGTGGTGGGCCTGTGGAATTCATTGCCGCAGAGTGCAGTGGAGGCCAGGACACTAAATGTCTTCAAGGCAGAGGTTGATAAATTCTTGATGTTACAAGGAATTAAGGGCTACGGGGAGGATGCGGGTAAGTGGAGTTGAAATGCCCATCAGCCATGATTGAATGGCGGAGTGGACTCGACGGGCCGAATGGCCTTACATCCACTCCTATGTCTTATGGTGTTATGGTCTTATGGTCTTATGATCTTATGGATTCATGATTTTTCAAATGCACTGAGGTGAGGTTCCCCTCTGTCAGCAGTAGTTAAATACCATTATCGGTGTCAGCATTAGGAAATCATTGAATGTTCACTTGTGGCAACCTTATTAGTGAATACACTTTCAATTTACAATCTTGGTCCTTGAGCATTATTCTCAGAATTAAAATATTGTCATCCTTAGTCACTTGACATTATTCCTGGAACATATTTTTGTTTTCCACATACAGTAGTGAAGTCTTTTACAGTCATATTTGCAAGTTAGTGTTCACAAAGCATACTACTATTTGTTCTATCCACTTTTCAGTCTGCACAAGCTCACTTCATTAATATCCGCAATACACGTACTATAGAAGTCTGAAAGTGGACCACTGGAACTAAATTGACTCATGTGAAGCCCACAGTGCCTATTGCATAACTAGACTGGAATATACACATTTTGTTTTGTATTGCTATGTGTATTGACTTACTCCTGACTTAGATCATTGTTCCATATTCATGGACTTTTCTGGGGAAATTTAACAAGAATGTGGGATCCTAGATTTACACTTTAATCTTAAGATCATTTTTCATGTGCCACTGTGAGGAATGAACAGAAGACAGAAGATGGTCACATGCCTTGCACGCTTAAGTGTTGGATGGGGGAAGGGTTAATGTCTAAGCAAAATAACAACATCCATTCAGGACCTGACGACGACTAACCAAATTTTTTTCTTAATAGTGAGGGACAGGAAAAGTGGAGGAACAAATAGATTTAGTTGTTTTATGAACTTAAATTACTTGCATTCAGGTATGAAGCAAGATCAGTAATTTAATGGAATGTTGTCTTTCTTTCAACAGAACTGGAATCCAAATGTGAGAAAATGCTACTTCGATTGTAAAGAATCTTGATCAGACTATAACTGGAGCAGTGCATTCAGTTTTGGACATCAAACATCACGAAAGATGAACTGATCTTGAATTGAGGTAAAGTGCTGATTCACTGGAATGGCATCAGGAGATAAAAGGGTTAACTTATGAGCCCAGGCTGCACACATTTTGCTTTCTATTCCCATGAGTTTAGAAGATTGAGGAAGATAAAAGGATTTAATCGGGTAGATACAGAGGAACTATTTAATTCTGGTCAGGGAGGAGGGATGGAGGGAGTGGTGGAAGAAATTATCTTGAATTTAGACCTAGATCATTTAGGAATGAATTCAAAAAACAACTCTTTCCTCAAAGATTAGTACAAACTCAAAACTCACTTCCCAAAATGCTATGGACATTGGGATAATTGAAATTATAAAGCTCTGGATTGACAGATCTTTGTTGATTAAATGTTTCAAGGAATACAGAAGAAAGACAGTCAGCAGCACATAACTGATGTTACTTCTAATCAAACAGTTTAAACAACTAGGTTGTTTTTGGAATCTGCCAAATAATTCATTGACTTTGCTAATTTCTCAGCTATTAAACTTCCTCGCTGATATATTAATTACATTCCTCTCTATAAACTGAGAAAATCAACCAGTACGTTGTTCACAGTTGCAAAAGAAACCCTTGCAAATAGTACGAATTTAACATTCAAAAATGGTGTATTGCTTTTGCCCATCCACTCAATACATGGTACATCTTCTGTTGTATAAAAACATTACAATGACTATTTTAACAATATGACATGTTTGCTCCTTTGAAGCCAACCTTATCTTCATTATCCCTTCATTACATCATTTGGAGCTACATTTATCTTAAGTACCCTAGTTTAACAGGATCAGGAACATAAACAGCAATGTGACCAAATCACTTCTCACCAAGTAGAAATAGTAAATCAATTCTGATGAAAGGCCTCACCTGGGAAAGTAACCTGAACTCATATAAAAGACAGTTAGACATTTTGATGGAAGTTGTGGGGGTGGGGTAAGTTTTTTTGAAAAAACTAGCAGCAATTAGTTGCATGGCTTTCTTCATCTATATTTATTTTGTAATATGTTTTGTACACCAGATCTCTGCCAATCTGATTACTTCTAAAATTTTCTGTTTTATTAAAGGTTTACACAATTTACTTTCTTTTCTCCAAAAGTAATTGTTAACACATATTTTAGAAGAATAACGAATCTAATGATCGACCTGATGATGTCATGAAATACTCAAAGTTCCATTTTCATGTCTTATGAATCTCTTTGTTCAGTTACTATCCTATATCTTGCTACTAGCATTTATTATTCAATACAGATTTCATGCAGTGTACCAACCTGAAGAATAATCCTTATATCCCAAAGTCAATAATATTTTCTCATTTTGTCATAGTTGAAGATGCTCATGCTATTTTGAAGGGCTAAATCCATTTTGTCTTCTGAGAAGAGCTGAAAATTCTTTGCTTAAAAGGTTAAGCCGTTATTATGGAATATTGATAAAAGATGAGAAAAGGAATGTGGCACCTTAAGCATTTAACTTCTCTCCACACATAAATACATTTATATATGTTGCATCTATACATATATTTATAGATTTAGAGGTCAGTGACCAACTGCCCACTTTGGGACAAAGGCTATTTCACACACTAACTGACCACTGCTGACCAAAGGCTACAGTTGCCTAGCAACTGACTGTCTAGAGAGATTTCTCTAAATTGCAGTCTGCACTGATCAATTTTTTGTCATGTGACCAACTGACCAGTATCAATCACTGACTTCCAATAGTGAGCAGGAAGGCAATTCATTAAATAGGTTCTGAAATAACTCCAATATATACTGAAATAAAGGCTTGGTATTAGTGATGCTTTAAACATGAATAAATATGACTAAGTAAATCTCTGGTATACATACATTTCCCAATAAGCCTTTGCTTATAGTTAAGCAAATCGTTTGGACATCTCATATTGTAATGAAAACTATCTTTAATAAAGTGTGTACGTAAACTCGTGTTTGGGTTCTCCTTTACATTAAAAAAGTCTTTTTCTGGAAATTTATGATACTTTCTATTTAGTCTTTTTAAAAAATCTGTTGTTTCATTAAACTTGCAAACGCTGTGAGGATGATGGAAGACTGTAATCTATCCTTTCTGGAAGTGAGATATAATGGTTTCTATTGCATTTTTCCAAAGGTGTCTCCAAAACTATTCAATGCAAGCCTATGGGACCTTTGTGTCACTTTCTAATTAAATGTGATGTGGGCTTTTGTTTTAAAAAAAAAGCTCCCACTGCTGGGTTTTGTCTCTCATTTGGGAGAACTGGAATGATTAGGCTGTAGCGTTCTTTGCGTTTGAGATCAGTCTTCTTGTTTCGAGTCTCCACCATCAGCTGACAGAAGATCTGCCTCAGTGGGATGGGACCAGTGTAGCTATTTTCTTCTTTCCTCCCACCCCTCCCCCACTCCATCCAATTGCTCAGGCATAAACTAGTGAAATTCGTTCAGAGAAAGCTTTTAAAGAACGGGTGTGAATGTTTGAAATCCAGAATAAAAACAGGTCGTGCTGCAAATACAAATAGGTCGGTTAACATCTGAAAGATAAGGATTTTCACTTCATCCTTTAAGTGAAGTATTGGGATTAATAAGAAAGCTTCCTTCATTCTTCAGAACAACACAAAGGAGGGAATAAAGAATAATCTGAGAGCAACATTGCTGCATTAACAGAAAAAGCTGGAGTCAAACAAAACATTGTTGATGTCTATTAAACTTATAACCCAATTGACCAGAGTTTGTGAAAGTTTCATTTTTGCTAATTAATGTCTCAGTAAAATTTCATTTGAACAGGAACCTCACTTGCTAAGAGTATAGATCTCAGAATCGACCCAAAGTGTTCAGTGATGTATCTGTGATCACGCGCTTGGTGAGTGATATTCCTCACCAGGAGAACAACCTTGGTAAACTTAATCCCATGCCAAGAAGCAAATGACTGAAGTCAAACTGAAGAGAGTAAACTGCACGAGTTCAACTTTGTCTTTAAAAATCATTAGATTATTTTTGATCTGGAAAATGTCCTTCAATCTCTCCCCATGTAATATGTCAGCCTGTGCTAAAAATGAATATAATTGTAAGTACTAATATTGTTAATACCATAGCCGATTATTTAATACATAATTATAATATTCCTTGACCTCATTCTTTAATTGAACCATTAATCGGGGGCTGGGAAGATTCCGCATTCAGATGAAATACAGAAGATGTATGAGGATGATAGCACAAATCTGTACATTAACAAATCAGAGAAGGATTGACAGGGTGAATTTCGTTTCCTTTGAAAAAATAAGACTGACCCTAATACAGGTCTTTAAGGTTATGAAAGGCTCTGACAAAGTAGATACAGAGGCAATGGGTGCAATATTCTCTACTGAACTTTTGCATCATTGGAAAAGCAAGAAGCTGCTCTGCTTGGGAAGTTGGGCTCATGTTTTCTTATGCAATTACATTATTTAAAATTCTCACAGGTAAAATGTCAAATGGAGCCTCTGACTCCAATGATCAGAAGCCGTATTTGAAAGGTATCTGTACAGCAAGCATTTCACTCTCTGAAGCCCCAGTACCATCAGGTAGACCTTGCAACCTGCCTCCAGGCATCCATGAAAATGACAGAGAAGTTACCAAAGTCAGTCTTCAAACTTAGATGTGACTGGCCCCTGGAATTGCTCCTGTAGGATGTGAGTGAGGATGGGGACATCATAATCCTCAGGGATGGCAACAAGAGGCCATCTTAACTGAGAAAAGCTGCTTGGATGGAGCAATGTGGGCATCACTGGCTGGGCCAGCATTTATTGCCCCCGCCTGATTGTATCAGGATAGTGGCATTTAGCTGACTTCTTGAACTGTTGCAGTCCATTTGCTGTAGGCAGACCCATATTGCTGTCAGGGACGGAATTCCAGGACTTTGATCAAATGACATTGATGGAAAAATGATATGTTTTCAAGCTTGGATGGTGAGTGGCTTGCAGTAGCCGTGTTCCATGTATTTGCTGCCATTGTCCTTCTAGATGGTAATGGTTGTGGGTTTGGAAGGTGCTGTCTAAGCAGTCTTGGTCTGCAGTACATCTTGTAGATGGTATACAATGCTGCTATTGAGCATCTATGGTGGTGGTAGCGAACATTTGTGGATGTGATGCATATCGAGCAGGCTGCTTTGTCTTGAATGGCGTCAAGCTTCTTGAATGTTGTTGGAGCTGTTCAGGAATCTGGCTGGACAATGGCAAGGAACTCTGAGTACTAATTCTGTGCAATTGAAAGCCCCTTTCACCTGAGCAAAATTGACCTTTGAAAGCAGCCGTTGGTGAAGGAGTTCTGTTCAACTGTGATCTTCAACACAGGCATAGCGCCTCCTCCCAAATAGAGAGGAAGGCTGCAGATCTGCCTACTGTAGTGGCAGACATAGGTGACCAACTCCCATCATTCAATCACCTAGAAGTAGCTGAGTGGCCGGCCGCTTTATAGATTGTGCTTTCCCTCTTCATTTGATCCTTGCTGTGGCACAACGACAATCCCCTGAGCTTCATGCTTCACAACTTGCTGTTATTGCTGCTCACTTCTCTTCCTTTTCCTCCTCTTTCCCATTCTTAACAATATTAAGACTAGTGCTAGGTTCAATGGTTGGAACCTCTGGCATGCAATTCCAGATCCGTGGAGAAACCTATACGATAAAGTGTTCATTGTTTCAGCTGAGATAGCCATGTGGTGAACATCTTTGGACCACTTTTTGGACCCTTTTCCTACCAGAACTCTATCAAGATCTATCCTCTACATCAATGACTGGTCTTTCCCTCTCTTGATGCTATCAGGTGTTAGGTCTGTGTGCTGTTTAAGTCAGCACTACTTTTCATGAATGTGGCTAATATCTCTATATGAACGTTGCAGCCTCTCTCTTTATGTCAAGTACTGCAGCCCACACTACAATAAAACAATTTTAACAAGGTGACAAAGGCTGTACTCAGTGGATTTCTGAGGATATAGTCTACTTCCAGTTCATATAATAGGCTGCTACATGATTCTGATGTTTGATTTAAAAATTACATTCATGAATGTAATTCCAATGGATTGGGATATTAATGAATATCCACAATCTATAGACCTCAGAACAGGTTCCTGAAAGCTGGCCACCTTGAAAGTTTCTGAGAGCTTAAAACCAGAAGCATTATTCATTTTATGGGATTTTGATTTTCTTTTTGTTTCCTGCCTAATTAAGTGCCCTTAGTAGAAGTCAATGTTTTGGATGGAACCCTTCTTCAGGACTCTGAAGAAGAGTTACATCTGAAATGTTGACTTGTCCACTTCCTGGTGCTGCCTGGCTTGCTGTCTTCATCCAGCCTCCTGCCTGTCTACTTTGGATTCCAGCATCTGCAGTTTTCCTCGCCTCTAACCAATTAAGTGCCCTTGCCTGCCTTTCTAAAAGGTCTCAGCAGGCCCAGAACATTCAAATCATAGAAATATTACGACACAGAAGGTGGCCATTTGGCCCATCTTGTCCATACCTATCCAAAGACACCTAGATGCCTTTTCTAATTTCATCTTTCTGTATATGGTCCAGAGCCTTGCAGCTTACAGCACTTAATGTGCAGGTCCAGATACTTATTGAAAGAGTTTAGGGTTGTTGCTTCCACCACCAACTCAGGCACCGAATTCCAGGATAAAAAGGATTTTCTCACATCCCCTCCAATCTTTCTGCCACTTCACTTGAATCTATGACACTGGATTTTGAACCCTCTGTCAAGGGAAACAGGTTCCTCCTGTCAACGCTATCTCTATCCCTCACCATTTTGTGTCCTCAGTCATGTCACTCCCCAAGCCTTTTCTATTCCAGGCGGAGAAAAATAGCAGTCTCTCCTTGTAGCTACCATTCTCCAGTTCTAGCAGCCATTCTAGTAAATCATCTCGCAATCTCTCTCTAGAGCAATTACGTTCTTCATTATCCTGCCCACTGTTTCCTCTTGTGGGGAAGAGCATAACTACATGACATCACTATAGATAGTCACTAAGAAATTCAATAGGGAACTCAGAATAAACTGCTTTACACAGTGTGGTGAGTATGTGAAACTTGCTATCCATTGAAGTAGTTGAAGCAATGTCATAGATGAATTTCAGTGGAAGACAGACAAGCATAAGGAGAGATGAAATAGATAGTTATGTTAGTAGATCAAGCCCTAGTTGTACAAATTTGAGATGTACAAGTTTATTATATTTTGATACTGTACTTTCAATTTAGGCTAAAATGAAGGGAGTCACGTGACGTCTTCTGAGATCCACTTGGCATAGATATGGATGGCGTGATTGTTAAAGATTAAAGGGAGGCTCAGATTGTTTTTCTGGGAAGAAGGTATGAAGTGTTCACATTTCACTGAATTATCACAGAATCCCTACAGTGTGGAAACATGCCATTCAGCCTGGCAAATCCATACTGACCCTTTAAAGGGCATCTCATTCCATCTTTGCATTCCTGCATTTCCCATGCATATCCACTTAGCCTGCATATCCCTGGATATTAAGGGCAATGTAGCATGACCAATCCAGCTAACCTCACGTCTTTGGACTGAGGGAAGAAAAAGGAGGACCCAAAGGAAACTCATGCAGACACGGGGAAAATGTGCAAACTTCACACAGATAGCATCCGAGAGTGGAATCAAACCTGGGTCCCTGGAGCTATGAGGTGGCAATGTTAAGCGTTGAGCCACCATATCTTACAAGATAAAAGAGATCTGGGCTTTAAAGGATAGCATTACACACAGGTGAAGTGACGTGATTGACAACTATCTCTTTTTAAATCACAATTGGTGAGTACAATTTTCTTTAGTTCATAGTGATTATGCCTCAAGTAAGCTTAGTTCACCAGATCAAAAATGAAAGAAAGCCAATTCCAAGGGTTAATTGAGTTTTACAACTTGTTAAGCCTGAGAAAAATAAGAAATGTAACATAAAACATTTACAAACACAGGTATTAAGCTCATAAAGAATGAGATAAAGGGTATATAGCATGGAAAACAAGGTAAAAGCAGCTGCAGTTTAAAGGTTTTAAGAATCCTGCAAGAATGAAACCTGAGTACATGTTTACTGTTTTTCTCTGTGCTCTGTTCAGCTGTTACTTTGTCAACTTGAGTAGTGACGCTTGTAGATATCCTTGATTTCATGGTGAAAGGTGGTCTTTCCAACTTGCCTTCAGATCAGTGCTGGTTTCAGAGATTGAGAGAGAAAGAGAGAGAGGTTAGGGAAGAGCTGTAGGTATTGTTCTTATGATCAGTTCATCTTACTTTTACTGTCTTTTTGCTCAAAGACTGATGTTGATGTATCTTTGTGGATTCTGTGTCACTTGATTTTAAGTCAGATAATTGCAGGTAATCTTTTATTTCTTAATTTGTAAAGTTATTATGCAATTGTCAGTAAAATAAGAAATACAATTTTCTTGATCATAGCCATTTTGTGTCAGTGTCCTTTTTAAAGATTTATTTTTAGCTCATGAAAATCTGAAGTATGAATATCAAATGAAAAATGACTATCAGTTGTCTATTTTCACTATGATTGTAATAAATGCAAATTCATATTTCTACCTGAATATAAAGCCAATGTGACTCATGTTATTGTGGTGATGTGCTTTGAAGGGGGAGAGTTTCTACTTCTAGAAGGATCCAGGAGAGCTGAAGCAGGTATCTCTCAGGTTCACTGTGCAGGAAAGCTAATGTTTGTATCGAAAAGACCAAATTAATGAAGATTTTAAAAAGACTTGAAGTTTCATCTATCTTTTCCATATTTTGGCTCTTAGAAATTAAAGGTATCAAAGAATATGGAGATAGCATGTGAAAATGGTGTTGAAGTGGAAGGTTAGTGATCTAGTTGAATCAATGGATCTAATGGCCTAATCTCCTGCTCCAATTTCCTACATTCCCAATTTCAGCTAAACGGAGGAATCTCTCCGGGAAAAAAAAATCCCTCATAGTGAAACACCGTTGACAGACAGCCTAAGGCTAAGAGCTATCAGGTTAGGAAAGCAAAAGTACAGAGTAAAACCCTGAGGAGCTAAGAAGTACTTTGAACTAGATGCAGGAAAATTTAATGTCTACTTAAAATATAGTTTAAGGTATACCTGTGAATTTTTTTTAGTTGTATTGAAAGTGGGAACATGGTGTTTGTTTCTGTAATTTACACTACAAGGTGTTAGGAGTGCTTCGTTAATGGTATTTTCACAAAATGTGAAATATTGTTGAGTCATCCATTTCACTTTTAACTGGAAATTTGAATAAAGAAATTAATAGTGTCCACAGAGATGAAAGCAGAAGAAAGATGGGAGAGCCTCAAGTGCAACATAAACAGTGGCATGAACTAGTTGGGTGAACAGCATGTTTCTGTATCATGCATAGTTTGTTGTGCCTGCAACTGGGAATAGTCTGATGGAATGGTCTGATCGTATAGCCCACAAAAAAACCAAGGGAGAGAATATACCTCAAAATATACTGTAAATCGTAGGGTATATAGTTAGCCTAATGTATAATATGATGTCTTTTACTCCAAAAATAATGTTTTTGAAAATTTATTGAACTTTTCCAATAACTCTAATTCCTAATTGGATTATTTATCTAGGTTGCCTCCTGTCTTTTTGATGCTGTATCATTTTTCCTTCCATTGTACAGGTCATTTTGCTATAACGCATGTCTTCTCAGCGCAAATTCAATGTAACACGATTGATGAACTGGGGATGCTCTTTGTAAAGAGTGAACTTTTAAAACCTATGTTGGCTGTAATGCGATTACATCTCCAAAACTTGAAGTGCTGTTTGTAAAGCATGATTTTCCTGCAATGTGGGTTGCACAAGAATGTAACCATTGTGTTAGAGAAGAACTGACTCTGTCACTTTAGAAAGCCAAACTCAACATAATAACAATTATTTGCAAAAATCATCACAGCACCACCAAGATGTCAGTATTATTGGAGTTTGCACATTTTCCCTGTGTCTGCGTGGGTTTCCTCCGGGTGCTCCGGTTTCCTCCCTGCCAGCAATTTCTGTTTTTGGCCCCAAGCATTTCTTAGACTATTGCTTTTAGGTTTGAGTTGTGCACTTGCAATATGTCCTGTGAAATCGTTATATGTTTATTAACAATTTATTAACTGCTACAATACCTCATCTTCCGCCTGGGCAGCCTACATCCCAGAGGTCTCAACATTGAGTTCTCCCATTTCAAATAACCTCCCTTCCCATCCTCCCACTCCCTTCCCAACCCTAACCCCTCCCAGCCACCTCCCATTGTTAAAAATCACACAACACCAGGCTATAGTCCAACAGATTTATTTGGAAGCACTGGCTTTCAGAGTGCTGCTCCTTCATCAGGTAGCTGTGAAACAGGATCATAAGACAAAGAATTTATAGCAAAAGATTACAGTGCCATTCAACTGAAATGATATATTGAACAAACCTAGATTGCTGTTAAGTGTTTCAGCTTTTAGAATGGGTTACAGGTTTTGGTTCATTAATATGTAAATCCAAGAATTCTTTTAAGTCACATTCTTGTGGTAACTTAAGGTTTTATAAAAAAAAGTGACATTTTAGCTCAGACAATGTATTAAAGGTGTGAGGTTAGAGTCTGTCTGTATCCCCATCTTGAGTCAGACTGGTTCTATTTCCAAAGTAGGAATTTATGAAATGTTATATGGATTGACTGCTTGCATTGACTGCCTAAAGACTGTGTGCTTTTTGAGCAAAATAGAATGTATCTGAAAATATAATTCTTCAAATACAAATTCACCCCATTGACTTATATGTTTGTGTGCACGCATGAGAGAGAGAATGGGAGCGTGCATGTGTGTGTGTGTGTGTGTGTGTGTGTGTGAGAGAGAGTATAATGGAATGGGGTAACCTGCAGTGTGACATGAACCAACGACCCCATTGAGGCCAGCCTCATGGATTCTGAACTTGGCTATCAGCCTCTGCTCAGCCACTGTGTGTTGTTGTGCATCCTGAAGTCCGCCTTGGAGGATGGATACCTGAAGATCCAAGGCCAAATGTCCCTGACTGCTGAAGTGCTTCCCGACAGGGAGGGAACACCCCTGTCTGGTGATTGTTGCACAGTGTGCATTAATCTGTTGTCATAGCGTCTGCTTGGTCTCAACAATGTACCAGTACTTCTTGGGAGCGGAGAAACTACATCATGTTCTTCACAGCCTGCACTACATTATCAATGACGATGAGCATCTAGCCAAGTCCTCACCTATGCCTCCCCTTCTCACCTTTGAAGAACCACCAAACCTTAACCAGACTATTGTTTGCAGCAAACTGCCCAGTCTTCAGGACAACATCAACCACAACACTGTTCAACCCTGTCATGGCAACCACTTCAAGGTGTGTCATAGTGTCGACATGGATACCACCATTACATGTGGGGACACCACATGTTACTCGGCCAACAATGTCTGTCTCATATGCCGCTGGCAAGGATGCCCCGAGACATGGTACAAGCAGACTCTACGACAATGGATGGACACGGCGCAACAATCGCCAGTCAGGGATGTTCCCTTACAGTCGGGGAACACATCAGCGGTCAGGAACATTCGACTTGAATATTCAGGTGACCAGCCTCTAAGGTGGACTTCGGGACAAACAACAATGCAGGGTGGCCAAGCAGAGGCTGATAGCCAAATTCGGTACCCATGAGGATGGCCTCAACCAGGACCTTGGGTTCATGTCACACTAAGGTTACCCAATTATACTATACACTCTATCTCTCTCACACACGCACACACATACACATAAACACAAGCACGCACATACACACATACACACAAGCACACATACACACACACTCTTAAATGCTCACACATTCATGCACATCCTCTCTTGTATACATACTCGCTCGTACACACACACCCATGCACACCCTCTCACAGGCTTACAGTCCATCACACTCACACTTTTCCAAGCATGCACACACACAAACACACACACTCTCTCTCATGCACACACACACATATAAGCCAATGGGGTGAATTTGCATTTGCAGAATTATATTTGCAGATACATTCTATTTTGCTCAAAAACACCGTGTATTCAAAAATAATGAGTACCCAACGAACACAGTCCACCGATTTCTCAGCAATAAACCCAAACAAGGAGACAAAACATGTCCAGAAATCCTAGCCACTCTCCCCTACATCAAAGACATCTTGGAAATGACTGCCAGACTACTCAGGCCACTTGGCAACATTGTAGACCACAAACCCACAAATACATTACACAGCCAACAAGGAAAACTAATGTCATTTACAAAATGAAAGGACAGGAAATGACATCACCAACTCAAAGACACCCACACATATAAATAGAAAGCAGAAATTTTCAGCAGTGCTTCGCCCGGAGACCCACTGAATATGTTACCTAGTAGGGTGACAAAATGTCTGGAAATGAACCGTCCAGCTCTGCGAGCAAACCTACATCCAGAATCTTAACCTGAGCTACAAATCTTCTTAAAACTTACCTTTTAAATGTTGCAATTGTACCAGCCTCCACAACTTCCTCTGGCAGTTCATTCCATATATACATCTGCATGAAAATTTGCCCATTAGATCCTTTTATATCTTTTCCCTCTCACCCTAAACCCATGTCTCTAGTTCTGGACTCTCCTACCCCTATTTATCCTATCCCTGCCCCTCATGATTTTATAAAACTCTATGAGGTCACCCCTTCGACACTCCAGAGAAAACATTCCCAGCCTTTCAGCCTTCCCCGAAATCTCAAATCCTCCAATCCTGGCAACATCCTTGTAAATCTTTTCTGAACCCATTCAAGTTTCACAACATCCTTCCAATAGGAAAGATACCAGAATTGCACACAATATTTCAAAAGTGGCCTAACCAAGGTCCTGTACAGCCGCAACTTGATCTCCCAATGCCTGTACTCAATACTCTGACCAGTAAAGGAAAGCATACAAACACCTTCTTCACTATCCTATCTACCTGCGACTCCACTTTCAAGGAGCTATGAACCAGCACTGCAAGGTCTCTTTGTTCAGCAAGACTCCCTAGGACCTTACCATAAGTCCTGCTAAGATTTGCTTTCCCAAAATGCAGCACCTTGCATTAATCTAAATTAAACTCCACCTGCCACTTAGCCCATTGGCCCATCTGTCACAATCCCGTGGTAATCTGAGTAAACCTTCTTCACTGTCCACTACACCTCTAATTTTGGTTTCATCTACAAACTTATGAACTATACCTCCTATGACCATATTCAAATCATTTATATAAAATGATGAAAAGTAGTGGACCCAGCAACGATCCTTGCGGCACTCCACTGGTCACAGGCCTCTAATCTGAAAAACAACCCTCCACCATGGTGGTTTAGTGCTTAGCACTACTGCCTCACAACACCAGGGACCTGAGTTCGATTTCCGCCTCGGGCAACTGTCTGCGTGGAGTTTTCACATTCCCCCCCCACCCCCGTCTGCGTGGGTTTCCACTGGGTGCTTTGGTTTCTTCCCACATTCCCAGTGCAGGAGAGAGAGAGAGAGAGAGAGAGAGAAAACTTGCACAGTTACCGCTTTTGCTGTTTGAATTCGTGTATCGCTGGACATGGAAGTGCATCTGGGAAAATTAACAAACAGTGAAATTCACGACTAATCTTGGAGGATCTGTTGGGCGAAGTTCACAGCACAGAATCAGATAAGTTAATTGTTGTTTTAAGTCTGACCAAGAGAAAGGCTGCAGTAGTGAGTATAATGGATTCTTTCTTGATTATATGTTTTTGGAGATAAGTCTCTTGATTAAACTTAAAATATAAGCCATAGCTATTAATTTAACCTGGGATAGTGTTTGGAGAGGAATAAGACGGTGCTATTTTCTGGGTCTGAAGATTGTGAAGGAGCAAAAATGGCCTTTACAGTGATATGTACTTCTTGTCAGATGTGGGAGTTTAAAGAAAGTTTAAGGGTTACTGTGGATTATATCTGCTATAAATGCTGTTGGATGCGGGTCTTATCAGATCAAGTGGATTGGTTGGAGAGTCAGATAGAAGCGATGAGGAATTTGCAACAGCAACAGTATGTGATGGATGGCAGTTATAGGAAGGGGGGAAAGTCTCAGATACAGTCACATAGATGGGTTAACTCCAGGAAGGGTAAGAGAGGTAGGCAGCTAGTGCAGGAGTCTTTTGTGGATATACATTTCAAACAGGTATGCTGTTTTGGAAAATGCAGGGGGTGGTGGATTCTCAGGGGAATGTAGCACGAACAGCTAAGTTTCTGGTATTGAGACTGGCTCTAATGCTACAAGGGTACATTGGCTTCCAAGAGATCAGTTGTGTTAGGGGATTCTGTAGTCAGAGGTACTGACAGACGTTTCTGTGGCCAGCAGAGAAAAAGCAGAATGGTATGTTGTTTCCCTGGTGCCAGGATCAAGGATGTCTCAGAGAGGGTGCAGAATGTTCTCATGGGGGAGAGGGGCCAGCAGGAGGTCATTGTCCACATTGGAACCAATGACATACGAACGGCAAAGGTTGAGATTCTGAAGGGAGATTATAGAGAAGTTAGGCAGAAATTTAAAAAGGAGGCCCTCAAGGGTAGTTATATCTGGATTACTCACACTGCTACGAGCTAGGGAGGGCAGGAATAGGAGGATAGAGCAGATGAATGCATGGCTGAGGAGCTGGTGTATGGGAGAAGGATTTACATTTTTGGATCATTGGAATCTCTTTTGGGGTAGAAGTGATGTGTACAAGAAGGATGGATTGCACATAAATTGGAAGGGAACTAATATACTGGCAGGGAAATTTGCTAGAACTGCTTGGGAGGATTTAAACTAGCAAGGTGGTGGTGGGGGGTGGGGGGGCGGGGGTTGGGACTCAGGGAGATAGTGAGGAAAGAGATCGATCTGAGACGGGTACAGCTGAGAACAGAAGTGAGTCAAACAGTCAGGGCAGGCAGGGACAAGGTAGGATTAATAAACTAAACTACATTTATTTCAATGCAAGGGGCCTAACAGGGAAGGCAGATGAACTCAGGGCATGGTTAGGAACATGGGACTGGGATATCATAGCAATAATGGAAACATGGCTCAAGGGTGGGCAGGACTGGCAGCTTAATGTTCCAGTATACAAATGCTACAGGAAGAATAAAAAGGGAGGCAAGAGAGGAAGGGGAGTGGCATTTTTGATAAGGGATAGCATTACAGCTGTGCTAAGGGAGGATATTCCCGGAAATACATCCAGGGAAGTTATTTGGGTGGAACTGAGAAATAAGAAAGGGATGATCACCTTATTGGGATTGTATTATAGACCCCCCAATAGTCAGAGGGAAATTGAGAAACAAACTTGAAAGGAGATCTCAGCTATCTGTAAGAATAATAGGGTAGTTATGGTCGGGGATTTTAACTTTCCAAACATCAACTGGGACTGCCATAGTGTTACAGGTTTAGGTGGACAGGAACAAGACAATTTTCTGATTCAGTATGTGGATGTACCTACTAGAGAAGGTGCAAAACTTGACCTACTCTTGGGAAATAAGGCCGGGCAGATGACTGAGGCGTCAATGGGGGAGCACTTTGGGGCCAGCGACCATAATTCTATTAGTTTTAAAATAGTGATGGAAAAGGATAGACCAGATCTAAAAGTTAAAGTTCTAAATTGGAGAAAGGCCAATTTTGACATTATTAGGCAAGAACTTTCGAAAGCTGATTGGAGGCAGATGTTCGCAGGTAAAGGGATGGCTGGAAAATGAGATAACGAGAATCCAAAGAAAGTATATTCCTGTCAGATTGAAAGGGAATGCTGGCAGGTATAGGGAATGCTGGATGACTAAAGAGATTGAGGGTTTGGTTAAGAAAAAGGAGGAAGCATATGTCAGACAGGATAGATCAAGTGAATCCTTAGAAGAGTATAAAGAAAGTAGGTGTATACTTAAGAGGGAAATCAGGAGGGCAAAACGGAGACATGAGATAGCTTTGGCAAATAGAATTAAGGAGACTCCAAAGGGTTTTTACAAATATATTAAGGGCAAAAGGGTAACCAGGGAGAGAATAGGGCCCATCAAAGATCAGCAAGGTGCCCTTTGTGAGGAGCCACAGAAAATGGGGGAGATACTAAATGAATATTTTGCGTCAGTATTTGCTGTGGAAAAGGATATGGAAGATATAGACTGTCGGGAAATAGATGGTGACTTCTTGCAAAATGTCCAGATTACAGAGGAGAAAGTGCTGGATGTCTTGAAACGGCTAAAGGTGGATAAATCCCCAGGACCTGATCAGCTGTACCTGAGAACTCTGTGGGAAGCTAGAGAAGTGATTGCTGGGCCTCTCGCTGAGATATTTGTATCAGCGATAGTCACAGGTGAGGTGCCGGAAGACTGGAGGTTGGCAAACATGGTGCCACTGTTTAAGAAGGGCTGTAAAGACAAGCCAGGGAACTATAGACTGATGAGCCTTACTCCAGTGATGGGCAATTTTTCACAATAGCCATGTTGACTATCCCTAGTCAGTCCTTGCCTTTCCAAATACATGTACATCCTGTCCCTCAGGATTCCCTCCAACAACTTGCCCACCACCGACGTCAGGCTCATCGGTCTGTAGTTCCCAGGCTTGTCCTCACCACCTTTTTAAAATAATAGTACCACGTTAGCCAACCTCCAGTCTGAGTTTACAGCAATCTAGGTTTGTTCAATATATCATTTCAGTTGCATGACTGTGTAATCTTTTGCTATAAATTCTGTGTCTTATGATTACCTTTCACAGCTACTTGATGAAGGAGCAATGCTCCAAAAGCTATTGCTTCCTAATAAAGCTGTTGGACTAATACCTGGTATTGTGTGTTTTTTAACTTTGTCCACCCCAGCCCAACACCGGCTCCTCCACATCATTCCTCCCATTGACCAGCCAGGTGGTACCCTCTACCTGTCTTCACCTATCCCCACTTCACCACTTGTCCCCTGCCACCCCCTTTATCTGCAGCTCCCCCTTTACACCCAGCCCCAGTCCTGAAGAAAGATTACACCTTGAACATCAATTTTCCACCTCCTGATGCTGCCTGGCTTGCTGTGATTTTCCAGCCTCTTGGCCATGTACTTTGGATTCCAGCATCTGCAGTTTTTTTGTGTTTAAACAACCAACACAGAGTGGTACAACATTGTTACAAGAACTATAATACAATAACAGTTTAACAAGTTACAAGTTCTGGTACAGAGTGTTCTCGCCATGCCAACCACGGTGATCAATTGGAATTCAAGTTTCAAAAAACAAATCTGCTCAGTTGTGTTATAATTGGGAAGTTTGCTTATTACATGGACTGCATTTTTGTTTTTTTGTTTTGGAGGTGACTAAATGTCCTACTGTTTATGTTAAAATATGTGAAAGCATTCCACAATACTGTAGTTAAGACACAGCTTCATATGAATGGAATTCTGCTGAAATAAGAATGGAGAAACTGTTGGGCTTCCATGAGAATGTAAACAGGATGGAGAGCATCTTGAGCAAGGCAATGTGGATGAGTTGAAAAGGAAAGGCAACCCAGGAAAATGAAAAAGAAAATGAATTATTTTTATGGAAAAAATGTGGGAAGTGTTCAAAAAGTAACTTAATGCCATACTGTGGACATCTTCAAAAGGTAATGTAAAGTTAAAAGAACTAGACTGCAAAAAATGTCAAAAAGAAAAACCCACAGATCCTGATGAATGGGAATGATACAAAAAACAGCAAAGGGTAACAGACCAGATAAGAAGGGCTACAGAAAGCTAGTCAGAAACCTGCATGCAATATTTAATTTGTTTTTGCAATTATACAAAGAAAAAGAGAATAGTCAGCGGCAACGCAGGACTAATGGTGACATTGTAAATGAAAGTAAGAAAATGTCAGACATTGTAAATCATTGCTATGTAGTGGAGTGGTATTTGTAGTGGAGATTGGAAGAGGTGAGCATGGAAGACATCCGTTAAACTTCAGATTTGGGGACAGGGAATCAACAAAATTAACAAAAGCAAAACTACAAAATGAAAAAAAAATTGATAGCACTGAAGAGTGACAAATTCCTGAATGGTTTCAATCACAGGATTTATCAAGGAATGGATGAGAACATTGCAGCTGGCCTGATAATAATCTCCCAAAGAGTTGAGAACCATTTGATTAGATTGGAAAATTAAGCATGTCATTTTGATATTTAAAGAAGGTGACAATATAATTATAGGTTAATTAACCTAATATGGGTTGTTGGGAAATTGTTAGTGTCTATAATTAAGGATAGTATTACTGAACATCTTGAAAGTTTTCAATTCAGCAAGGATTCATAACGGATTCATACTTAGTGAACCTAATCAAAGTTTTCTTAAGAAGTGTCTAAAGCACTTGAGGGAGTTCCAGAAGGCATTTGATAATGTTTCTCATAAGATCTTTGGAATCATAGAATCTCTACAATGCAGAAACAGGCCATTCACCGCACTGAGCCTGCACTAACCCTCATAAGAGCATCCCAACCAGATCCGGCCCCTTACCCTCATATTTTACCACGGCTAATCCACCTAGCTTGCACAACCCTAAACACTACAGACAATTTAGCATGACCAATCCACCTACTTGCACATCTTTGGGCTGTGGGAGGAAACCAGAGCACCTACTGGAAATCCATACAGGTACGGGGAGAACATGCAAATTCCACACAGTCACCCAATGCTGTAACCGAAACTGGGTTTCTGGTGTTGTGAGGCAGCAACGCTAACCACTAAGCCAACCTAAAAGTTGAAGATTATGGAATTGAAGATGATTTATCGACCTGGTTAGAGTACTGAACCAGTATTCTGATTGGTTCTCCAACACTCAGAAATGATAAAACTGCCAAATCATTGACAAAGTAAAATCTGGCTTTCTGTAATTTTACCTTGACTTTCCCACTCATGCTTCTCACTTTCCTGGCTGCAGTAGTTTTTCATATTGGAAGAGTAGTTTGAGTGGAGTGTAACATTAGTTTTTGGCATGGACTGAGTTCCATGCCTTTAGTAAGTGTGTTTCTACACTCAGTGATTTCCTTATACAAAACTGTGTTGGATTTGTCCAATTTTTAATGATTGTTTTGGTAATTTTCACTAATGCACCAGTCTTTCATTTGACCGTGGATATTGTGCAGATAAGTTACGGTGTTGAATTCCTCAAGACCTTGAGGAAGAGGCTAAATTCTTCACTTGCAAATTGAGGGCCAGTGTTGCTTATCACACTGTCTGGAATGTCATAATGACTGAAGTGTGTTTTCAGGCATTCTACAATCTCATTGGTAATCTTTGCTATCAGCTGGTTTTACACCCAGTAGTCAAAATGGTAGTCAATGGTGACAAGGGGAGTGAGAAGACCTATTGTCAGCTTCATCCATGGTCTGGCTGGGATAAGATAATATGATCATAAGCAGTTCTTTAGCTGCATTTTACATGCGCTTCACTGGCTGATGTGATTGACCCTTGATCTCATTGTTTTGCTGTTGCTCTCATTGATTGCAAAATGAGATTAGAATGATGGAAAATATGATTAGAGGAGTGAAGTGGTTGTTTTTGACCAATTCAGACTTGATGGACTAAAGGACCTTTTTCAGTTCAGTACACCTTTATGGCTCAGGTTTCCCTGTAATGCACATCTCTTGCCTTCTTAGACTTTGATGCACTTTAGCACCTCTTTTGTCATCTCATGAGAAGTAATTACACTATTTTCTCTGTATAGGATGATATCTTGAGCTTTCACATCAACCCTATATGACCAAATCTCTTATAGCAACACGTATGTCCTTGTTGCTTTCAGGTTGTCCTTTCACCACTACTTTTCTGTAGCATTTGGAGGTTTGCATCTTGCTGTTAAGTTTGCTTATTTGACAAGAGTCTAGAGTGGGGTCCTGGAAAAGCACAACAGGTCAGGCAGCATCCGAGGAGCAGGAGAATTGACGTTTTGGGCAACAGTCCTTCAGCAGGAATCATTCCTACTCTGTGCCCCAATACCAATACCACTGCACATGCTTAGCAGTGTTTTTAATAGGTTTTCACACTCTGATCACAAATTATGCAAGGGTATTTCTTAATAGTCCGCATATTCAACAAATCGTTGTACTGCCTTCACATCTGTGAGTCACTGCATCTTTGCTACAGCTGTTTCATTGTCAGGATCTGAGTGGAGTCCTTTTGCTGTCAGTACATGACCCAAGTACTTAACTCAGGTATCTCTTCTGAAGAAGAGTCATATTGGATTTGAAACATTAACCGTCTTTCTCTCTGCACAGATGCTACCTGACCTGAGTTTCCCTAGCATTTTCACTTTTTATTTCAGATTTCTAGCATCTGCAATATTTTGCTTTTATTCAGGCTACTGCAAACTTTTCTAGTTCAGTTTCAGATTCATCTAGTGAGCTCTCTCCAGTAGTCACAATAGATTCTGATTATGGTCTGCAATGACTGTTTCCATCATGTCTTCACTTCCATAGATTAATAGATTATCCACAATTGCTTTCACTCCAGGAAGCTCACTGACTATCTTGTGCTGACTGTGTTAATATTGTTCTGGAACAGTGGAAATACTGAATGCTTAGTTTAGCATATTATTAATACTACAACTTGTCTTACTAATAGTCAGCATCCTATCTTACCAAGCATTCCAAACAAGCCACACATTGAGAAATGTCGACATGAAAATCACAGCAGGTACCTGGTGATTTCAGATCACTGCTTGCTCCAAAGAACTCCATGCTGAACACCAGGCATCAAAACCTCAACATGTCCCACTGGCAGCAGAGACACACACACACACACACATCTAAGAAGGCTTCAACCTACTGACCGGATGCTTCTGCACTCGATGTTGCATCTCGAGCTGTCCCAGCAAAGATTGTTATAATGCTGTGCAAGGATACTGCATTCAGGAACATGCACTCAGCTCATTGACTCGGCCAGATTTCATCTCCAAACTCTTTGCTTGCAATCATATCACTGGCTCATTCTGAGCCTACCTGGATGCTCTCAGCATCTCTTATTTTCTTTGCCTTTTTGAACCTTGCACCCTTAGTTGGAGCTACCATGTTCATAGTATTTCTGCCCTGCTGTATTGTTTATCACAGACACAAAAGAGGGAAGCTTATTATAATTGTCAGCAGGCTTGAGTCAAATCAAGAGAGACAGCCATCGCTCAGGGGGACTCAGCACAGTAAGTCAAGATCAGCCTCCAATTTCAGTCTCGGCATTTTGACACAATCAGCCACTCGAGTGGCTAGAGTCAGAAGGTTGTCCACTTAAGAGGTGAGGGGCCAAATGCTGAGCATCACACCACCCCGCTGGGGGCTATTTACCTCCTCATTAAGAGGAAGCTGGTATTAAGGGAGGTCAAAGAGGGCAATAATTTTGCAAAGGCCTTCTCAGGTTTCCTTTCCTTTCTATGGTTTCTGTAGTCACAGGAGTCCATGTCCACTTCAGCCTTCTGACCTCTTCCAAGTTCCTTACATTAGAAATTCTTCCGATTCTATAATCAACATGGGGAACCTGCAGCTATTCCATGACTCAGTTTCAGAGCCTCAGGAAAAACCCTGTGAAGTCAATCTAAGATATTCACTCTGATAACTGAAAGTATGACGAAAGAAATAATGCTTTCTTTAATTCACTCATGGGACATAAGTTTTAAGGAGTGTTTTAAAAGCAAAATATTCCACCATTTGGAGAGGGACCACCAGTTGGACGTGCCACCTTATGATATCTGAGATGGTACTGCTTCAACGTTTTGTCACTTTCTCTTCGGGAATCCTCATTATAAACAATGTAGTTGATGGTCAGGAAGCAACTGCTGTCAAAATGCTGTAAGAACTTTGCAAAAGCAGTTATAGAGTCATAGAATCATACAGCACAGAAACAGACCCTTCGGTCCAACCATGTCCATGCCGAACATAATACCAAACTAAACTAGTCCCACCTGCCTGCTCCTGGCCCCATATCCCTTCAAACCTTTCCTAACCATGTACTTATCCAAGCATCTTTTAAACATTGTAATTGGACCAATACAAAGTTACAGTAACAAAACATCCACTAAAGATAATGTCATAACAGCTATGTGAAAAATGAGTAAAAGGAAACCTTTAAATGTGGTAACGAATTAATATATAACTATCAATATACTTTTTAAAAACTAGAGCTGGAAATTCATCAACAATAATTTTAAATTGGCTTGCACTCTGAAGTAGTGAACAAGATAATGAAAAGAATGATTCAGGAAAGGGATCAAAATATTAAACTGCTTAAAAGTAAGGGTTATAACGAGACTCAGACAAAACATTTCAGTAAGTGATTTCGGCACCTATGATTTTTGGAATTACTTCCTTGCTGTAGCACACAAGACTATCTTAGGACCAGCATGCTGAATCACATCACAAAACTGGCAATTATCCTTGAAAAACAAACCTGAAAAATTGGATTTTTATTTGTCTGGATGATACCAAATTGAAAAGAAAATTGATAGGAAGAACTATGAGCCAGTCAGTCTGCAGTCAAAAATGCAGCCAGCGCTGATGAAATGAAGTGGTTGTAAACCTCACCACAGGCAAGAATGTATGGTTAAGATGAAAGACTTTTTGGAATCAGTAGCTACTTTATCAGTTTACCTGAAGGTCTGGAGGGAATTACCTTCAATACATGGCAAAAATGGTATATTCCAGTCATGCCCATCTTCTGAGTGATATAGGTCTTACTTTTGACGCTAGGCATTCACTCTCCTGATATAAAGATTAACACATTTAAGAGTAAATTATTCCACAGACTATTTTAATTGTCAGTAACCTTTAGGCCAGATCCAGAAAGGTACTGTGCCAACCCTAGAATTTTATCCTTAATTAAACTACTTCTTGTCCCCCAGCAGCAAATTTGCAATGGGATATGAAATGTTACTCACATATTTAGTATTGGGATCAGTAATCATGCACCGATGGGAAAAGTTTGAACAGATCTGAGTCAAGGCCTCCCTGACTCAGCTGCTGTCACTGAGTTGCCCATACTGCCTCCATTTTCTTTACTTTCTGTCAGTGCAAGGACCCTTGCCCCTTCAGAGGTCATTCAAATTGGTGTCCATGATAAAAAAAAGAACTATTACTAATAAAAAGAAAGATTATTCAATAACATTTGAAATCAATTTATGCTTATATATATGTGTGTAAATTTTTTTTAAAAATGCCGTTAAAGATCCTTCCCTGTGCTAGAATAAAAACTTATTATACAGAATTATTCTATCTCAGGCTGGAATAAAACTGTACACATCAGTTTAGTATATCTAGATATAAGTTATGTGTAAGTGGAGAAATCATTAGTGGACGAAATAGCCTCTGTGGTCCTTGTGAGAAAAAGTGGTCAACCTGTGGTATTTCTGAAATGATGAGTTTTTTTCATCCATAATTTGTTTACGTTTTTACAACCATAAATGGTTTCAGAAGATCGCCTACAAACTCAGAATTTTATCATGCCGTAATGGTGTTTGCTCGAAACAATTTTATACATCAGGCATCTTTTGAAATGCCTTAACACCAGGTGGGTGAGGATAGGGCAGAGCAGGATTTTCCTGCTCCTCGGATGCTGCCTTAACTGCTGTGCTCTTCCAGCACCACTAACTCAGAATCTGGTTTCCAGCATCTGAAGTCATTGTTTTTACCTTGCCTTATTAGGCAGAGGTGTCAGTGGGAAGGATAATGAGGCCAGCGCAATCAGAGCAAGTGGATTCAGCCGCTCTTGTCATGGTTTAGCCCGATTCCCTTCATCTTCAGTCGCGATAATTTAAATTTTGACATTTTATTTACTTCCTAAACCATTGTTAATCTCCTTCTCTGTCCTCAAATGCCTGCAGGGAGAATGAGGGCCTGCCCTGTGGAGTCTTTGGCAGAGAGAAGGCACGGCAGGTAAAGTAGTGGAGGGGAGTCTCAGATTAAAGCCTTCCTCTCACCAAGGCATATTTCTAGAACCAGTGTATGGGCCAATTAGCAGCAACTTTTTCCTGGCTATCAATGGGATGGGCTAACAATGCTGGCCATCCAGCTATGCCCAAATTCCACAAGTGAATAAAAAAATCCTCTAGCAGCTCATTCCATTTGGTTAAAGATCTGTTTATTCTTCTTTTTGCTTCCTGTCTACCAGCCAGTTCTCGATCCATTCCAGTACAGGATCTCGAGTCCCAAGCAATTCCATTTTACACACTAACCTCTTAAGTGGGACCTTATCAAAAGTCTTTTGAAAATTCAAGTAAATTACATCCACTGCCTCCCCTTTATTCACTCTACTAGTTACATCTCCAAATATTCCAGCAGATTTCTCAAGCATGACTTCCTCTTTGTAAATCCACGCTGACTCTGTCTGATCCTCTCACTATCTCCCAAATGCTCTATAATTACATTTTCTATCATGCAGTCTAGCATTTTTCCCACTACTGATCCAAACTAATTGATCTAAAATTCGCTGAGTTCTCGCTGCCTCTCCTCTGAACTAGTGGAGTTATGTGGGGATGGGGATGGGTAACAATAGACAACAACCCACCTACCCCCATTGTGTTCTACTGCTCTCCCATTACTATGAATGATAACTCTTTCTTAATCTTAATTAAGCTTTTATGTACCTTCTACAACTAATTCCCTGTCTCTCATGCAGGCTCTAACTACACCTAGCAATATGCCAGTGTCAGAGAACCTCAATTCCATCTCCAACCAAGAAAAGGAAGCTGCTGAATCTTCAGATTTTACATGAACCCTTGACCAATGCAGAGACTTTTATCACCTTGACTACTCTTAGATTTGAGAGGTCAATCTGTTGAGCATATCATTGACAGGTCTCTGCAGCTGGACAAGGAAGGCATGCCCCAGGTATCTGATGTGTACAAATGTGTGGGAGACCTAAATACTTATTCATCCCCAGCCCCTGTTCTTGGCCTTTAATGAATTGGCAAAACTGTAGAAAAATGCACAGAAAACCAGGCAGAATGGCAGAGGCACTGTCCGAGCAGGAGAGAGGAATGGAGGAGTCCATTAAGGCTATTAGCGGCATGCTGGCAGTGTGATAGGTTGTCTCCATAGACAGGTTGATAGCCACCTTGGAGAACCAGGTCCAGCACCCTCAGTGTCTGCTGGATATGTCCATTGTTCTCACCATAGGTGCCCAGCATCATTGGTGGATGAGGAACCTTGACAGCACTCCAGATGCCCATTCCTCTCAGAGAGGTAGAATAGCCCAAGCAGACATCTGACTGCCCCTTGCCTGTGATCCCAAAGCCTGTAGCAGGGCTTCCTAATGTCCTGTCAATCACTGAGTACTCTTTGTCTTGTTACTTCTTCCAAAGTACATCACACTTTTCAGGGATAAATTCCATCTGCGAATTTGGCTATGTCTTCCCAAAACCGAAGTGCCTCTGCCATTCTGCCTAGTTTTCTGTGCATTTTTCTTTACTGTTAGTTACTAGACTAAAGAGTTTGTTCTCCTTTCTTGCTTGGTGGAGAATCAGTCAGTGATGGGGATGGAGCAATGGTGGCTGCATCTCCTGTAGTCTTATTTGGCCTGAAAAAGCCTTAGTTGTAACATGGATGATGCTATGCTCTGGCTGCATTGCTTGAATTGCAGCTTTTATTTTATTTCTCACTGGTTGGACTTCCACTGTCCTGATCTCCTGATTGATCAGTCACTTACTATACCCATATAAATCCCACTCGTTTCTGAATAACATTGGTTTCCTCTTTCCTCTTGTGTGCTCTTTGTACCACCTAGGAGTGGGCATTTGATCCATTTATGACCACAGAAACAATGCATTCCACAGAGGTTGGCGGCCTGTAACTGAGTATTAAAGAGTCTGTGAATTCAGAAAGTAATGGGACACACACAAATGCTGGCAATCTCTAAGTTAGTACTGAAGTTAGCGTGTTCTAAGAAAGCAATGTGATGACCCCGAATAAGGCTAGCAGTGTCTAAGTCAGTACTGAAGTTAATGAGAGCTCAGAAAGTTAGCTAAAAGTCACATGTGTCCATGTCAGGGCAAATGTGTCCCATGAAGATGCATGAGATGCACCTCTCTCCCTGGTAGAAGCATACAATTCATAAGTGTCCCTGATCTGTAAAGGAAGAGTCAAAGGCCTGGTGTGAGTGTTGGTAATCAAGTGGGAATGGTGGTTTGCTGATGCTGTATTGTGTGGAGGAAGGGTTGAGGAAGATGCTGACCATGGAATCTGCAGGGGTATCAAGCTGAAGCCACAGTTGCATGATGGCAGAGTCGAGCAACTGGTGCACTGTTACTACCTGGTACCAGCTTGGATTTACATTTAAATCAGGAATTTACACCGTCTAGTTTCTCAGCAGAGACAAGGACAATTGGGAGTGGCATATTAATAAGGAAAGCTGCAGTTTAAATGAGTCATAAATGCATGGTAATGTTGTAATTATCACTCAATAGTGAGATTCTTGAGTCACCGTTTAAGGCTTGGTGCAAATTCATGATGTTGACAATCTGATTTTCTTTCATTTTTCCCATATTTTCTCACCTTTCTTACATATCTCTGTCTGCCTCACCAACAAGAGCACGTGTTTTTAATACGTAAACTGGTCAGAGTGTCCAAAGCACGGACAACACTTCGGAAAGCCATGATCAAATCTGCCTTCACTCTATTCTCAGACAATTACATGTATTGAAAACATTTTTCCTTAATGCCACCTTTAGTTCTAACATTAAAAATAGAAGCAGGCATAGCCCATTTGGGCCCTGAAGCCCATCCTGTCATTCAATAAAATTATGCTGATCTAATTGTGGCCTCATTTCCAGTTTCCTGGATGTGCCAAGAGCCCTGGTGCCCTTGTCAGTCAAAAATCTGTCTAACTCTGCATTGACTCAGCTTCCACTGCTCTCAGTGGTAGGGAGTGCGAAAGACTAATGACCTTTCGAAGGAAGAAAATTCTCATTGCCCTCTAATATGGATCATCCTTCATTCTGAAACTCTGCACCTTTCCTCAAAAGGCAGCCTCTTCATCCCATAAATCAACCTGGTGAACATCCTCTGAATTGCTTCCAATGCAAGTTGATTGTTCTTAAATAAAGAGAGCCAAACCTGATGCAGAACCACAAGTATGGTCGCACTGTACCCTGTTTAGTGCAGTAAAACATCCCAACTTTATATTTCAATAAAGGTCAATATTTCAGTTGCCTTCCTAATTACACTTTACTTCTTGTGCTCCCATGCTAAGTCATGTGATTCTTATTCATGCACCTGTCCATCATTTCTGTTAGTAAAGCCTCTAGTGTTCTGTATGCATTACACTGAAGAATTGAGTCTATAGCCAGAGAATACAAGCAAGGTAGACTGGAATTTCTATTCGCTGCATAGCATTCTGTACCTTCTCCCCATTTAAATAATATTCTGCTTTTCTATTCTTCCTTCCAAAGTGGCAATCTCACATTTTTCTACTTAATACTCCATCTGCCAATTTTAGTCCATTTACTGAAACTATCTATATCCTTTTGTGTATTCCTTATGTCCTCCTCACAACTTATTTCTTACCTAGTTATGAATTGTAAGCAAATTTGGATACAATATACTTTGCCCTTTCAGCAGGCTTGTATGGTGTTGTGGTCGATGTTGTCCTGAAGGCTGAGTAGTTTTCTGTGAACAAGTCGGTTTAAGGTTTGGCATTTGTTTGGAGGCAAACAGTAAAAGTATAGGAATGATCTTGGTGAGATGCAACAACGCATAATGATAGCCAAGTTCTGTACCCATGAAGACAGCCTTAACCGTGATCTTGGGTTCATGACACACTACATGTGACCCCACCACATTGTTCTGTATCTGTAAAATCTCCCTTAAGGTCCTATTTTGACACCATCACCTTGATAAATTCTTGTGATCTCTCTACCTTAATTAGTTTGCACAGCTTTGGATTATTTTTTACTTCGGTTAGACCCTCGGCATGCGATTCTCATACCTATCATGTTATTCCAGGCATTTGGTTTGGCTTCAGCACCACCATACTTTTAATTATTTGTAATTATAACTTTGCCTCATTTTGATCGGATCATAGGTCATCCCTTTGGATGTTATTCAATTGTTGACACCTTACTCACACCATCTAACACTCTTGGTCATCTGCAGAGACATATTATTTGATACTCCACTCAAAGTAATTGTATGGTATTTTGATCTCTTTGCCCTTGATCTCTCTCTGCCTGTAAATTCAGTGTCTGGGGGCTTCTCTCTCACTTCACCTGACAAAGGGGCTGCACTCTGAAAGCTTGTGATTTCAAATAAATCTGTTGGACTATAACCTTGCATCATGTGACTTCTGACTTTGCCTATTCAGTACAGCACTGGCACTTCCACATTACCTACAATAGCAGGGAAATCCCATTACTGATGCTATGGCACCATCATAATTTGCCGACTTAGAATTGGCTCCTTTATCCTGATTCCTTGAGTGAGATTTTGTCTTAATGCAACATTCTGAATGGTGGAACAGTAGGTGGACATCACTTCTGCTTTCTTCATTTTTTTGTGTTCCACCACCAGTACAATTAAAATTTAAAATGCAATCACATGAAGGGGTGGGAGAAACTTTCCATTGATGAAAGCTAAGATCAGCTACCAACACAGTTTGAATATTTGGGTGATAAAAGTCAGATGAACAAATGTGGAGGCTCTGCATCATGTCCAAAGATTTTCTGTTCAATGTCATTGTCATGAACATTATATGTATTGACAGCACAAAGGTGGTAAGGTGCTATCAAATCTATCTTCACTTGTAAGTACATTGATTTTGCTTTAATAATGTGAATCTCAATACTATTAGTGTGTTGGTAATCAAGTCCCAGTATTTAACATGATATCCTAAAAGTATTGTTGTCGTATTGAATCATCAAGCTGTTAAATTTTTACTGTTACCTAGATCTGGTTAGCTCAGTTGGCTGGACAGGAAATTTGTGATGTAGAGTGATGCCAGCAGTATGGTTCAATTTCCACTCCAGTTGAGATTACCACAAAGGGGTACAACTACAAAATTTAAAAGGCATCTGGATAGGTATATGAATAGGAGAGGTTTAGTGGGATACTAGCCAAATGGAACTAGATCAATTTTGAATATCTGACCAGCATAGATGAGTTAGGTGGAAGGGTCTGTTTCCTTTATATATAACTTTATGAATTTATGACTCTCCTTCTCAACTTCACCCCCTGCCTGAGGTGTGGTGATCCTTAGATTAAACCATCACTAGCCATCTCTCTCTAATGGGATAGTAGTCCTGGGGTGACTTTGCTTTGTTATGTAAAACAAAAAAAGAAGACGACCTATTAGGTTTCATCAATAAACACAAAAATCTAGCTATTGTGAACACACTTAGTCTTCGCCAACAATTGGCTAAACGAATTGTTAACCACTATTATATGAACTTAAACTATATTGCTAATCAACCCAAACTTACACATATATTCATACACAATAGGATGAGACCGGACATATAGTTCTAAAAATATAATAATAGAACAATAGGAAAACATTATTTTATCCAATGGTCCATGTGAAACAAAGATAATGTTTGATTAACCCTTTCAGAAACAATGATTCTTGTGGATCAAACTGAATCTCTGACAGCCCGATAGAGCAAGGGAAAATCTTTCCTACCAGTATTTAGTTTGGATGGAAATCCAGTAAGACCTAAGCTTTGAGCAGAAGACACACCTTAAAAACAACAAAGAACAGTACAGCACAAGAACAGGTCCTTCAACCTATCAAGACTGGGCTGGCACATGATGCCTTTCTAAACTGAAAATCTTTTTCCTCTACACTGTCCAGATCCCTTGATCATTTGTCCAGTTATGTATATGTCAAGATCCTCTTACACATTGCTATTGAACCTGCCTCCACCACCTCCTCTGGCAGTGCACTCCAGTCAGAAAAGCATTCTTCCACCGCTATGCTGTTTTCTGTGACTAAGCCTGTCTGAATCCATTTTATCAGCTCACCATGGATCCCATGAGACTTCACTTTTCAAATCAGCCTGCCATGAGGGACCTTGTCAAAGGCCTTGCTAAAGTCCATATAGACAACATTTACTGCCCCTCGGTCATCAATCATCTTTGTTATTTCGTCAAATAAGTCAACCAAATTTGAGAGACGCTACCTTCCCCATGCAAAGCCATACTGCCAATTGCTAATAAGTCAATATTTTTCCAAATGTGAGTAAATCCTATTCCAAACAATCTTCCTCTATAATTTCCCTACCATTGAAATAAAGGCCTGTAATTTCCCCAATTATCCCTGTTGCCCTTTCTCAAAAAGAAATCCACTTCTGCCAATCCGCCATGTTCAGTAATCTCTCTCCCGCTCTGTTCTTTCTCTTAGCCTTACTAGCTTTAATCTCTAACTCCTCCTCGGTCATTTTACTTGCTGACCTATTGTTCTGGTTGCCACCCCTCTTCCATATTCGTTTAAACCCTCCTGAGTGGCATCAACTGTTTAGGGTTGGCAAAATTAGTCCACATATTGAAGTGTGAAACTTTTAAGAAACACAAGTTCCTAAATACAACCAGAAAAGGTGGAGTGACAGCAGCAGCTTTTTCTGTTTTGACTGCTGCTGTTCCTTATTCCAATTGCTCATAGTGCTATTACTCTTTCTGTCCTTCCCCAGATGTTTTACACAAAAATCCAGTTTGGCCAGGGTTGCCAGGCAACCATCAGCTGCCATGGTATCCTCCAAATAGTTTAATACTTTCAATCCTTTCTACACATTCAATATCTTTCAGTCTTTTCCATATCTTTTGCAGATATAAATATATAATCCCAAACTTTTTATATAATGTCAAAGTTCTTACTGTCTTTTAAAATTTTTTTTGCTACTTTACTCAGATTTTAATTTCTCATTTTTGAGTTTTCCTTTGTGGGTTTCTAAAATTTTTTTCAACTTTCTAATCTGTCACTAATTTCACTAGGAGAAAGTGGGACTGCAGATGCTGAAGAGTCAGATTCAAAAAGTGTGGCACTGGAAAAGCACAGCAGGTCAGGCAGCATCCGAGGAGCAGGAGAGTCAACTTTTGGGCGTAGGCCCTCATGAAGGGCTATGCCTGAAACGTTGATTTTCCTACTCCTCAGATGCTGCCTGACCTGCTCTGCTTTTCCAGCATCACATCTTTCAACATGAGTCTTCACTGCATTACATACACTTTCTTTAAATTTGAAGTATATTTTACTTTCTTATTTAGACATGCATTGCTTATTCTTTTCCAATAGTCCTTATTTTTCAATTGAATATACCTTTATTGAGAATTATGAAATATATCTGTACATTTCTACCACCTTGTTTAGCTACCACCCTACTTTTTAATCTGAATTTCATAATGTTCTTAACTGATTTTGTCTTCATATCTTTGTCATTGCCTTAATTTTAAATTAGTTTCAGGGCTAAACTTCTCATCCTGAAACTCATTACAATGTTTTCTTACATTATGATTACTATTGAATAGAGGAACCATTATTATGCGATTCTTAATTAATTCTTCCACATTCCTGGGCCTAAAGTAAGTTTCTAATTGATTCCACACCATATGCTTCTAAGAAACGATCACTATTGCATTAGAACATAGAACATAGAATAGTACAGTGCAGTGCAGGCCTTTCGGCCCATGATGTTGTGCCGAGCATTTATCTTACTCTGAGGTTAACCTAACCAACACACTCCTTAATTTACTGCTGTTCATGTGCTTGTCCAGCAGTCACTTAAGTGTCCCTAATGTCTCTGATTCTACCACCACTGCTGGCAGTGCATTCTATGCACCTTCCACTCTCTGAGTAAAGAACTTACCTTTGACATTTCCCCTATACCTTCCTCCAATCACCTTAAAATTTTGACCTCCCATGACAGCCATTTCTGCTCTGGAGAAAAGTCTTGGCTAGTTACTCTATCCATGCCTCTCATTACCTTGTACACCTCTATCAAGTCACCTCTCTTCCCTCTTCTTTTCAGTGTGAAAAGCCTGAGCTCACTGAACCTCTCTTCATAAGGCAAGCCCTCCAATCCAGACAACATCCTGGTAAATCTCCTTTGTATCCTCTCTACAGCATCTACATCCTTCCTATAATGAGGTGATTGGAACTGGACACGTTATTCCAAGTGTGGTCTAACCAGAGCTGCGGCTGTTAAACTCAATCCCCCTGTTGATGAAAGCCAAAACACCGCACGCCTTCTTAACAACCCTATCAACTTGGGTGGCAACTTTGAGGGAACTATGTACATGGATCCCAAGATCCCACTGTTCCTCCACACTGCCAAGAACCCTGTCTTTAACTCTGTATTCAGCATTCAAATTTGGCCTTCCAAAATGAATCACTTCACACTTGTCCAGGTTGAACTCCACCTGCCCAGTCTGCATCCTGTCAATGTCAGGTGGTAGCCTGCAACAGCCCTCGACACTATTTACAACACCACCAACTTTTGTGACGTCAGCAAACTTACTAACTCACCCTTCCACTTCTTCATCCAAGTCAATTATAAAAGCCAAAAAGAGCAGAGGCCCAAGAACAGGTCCCTGCAGGACACCACTGGTCACCGATCTCCAGGCAGAATCCATTCCAGCCACTACCAATCGCTGCCTTATGGCCAGCCAATTCTATATCCAGACAGCCAAATTTACCTATATCCCATACCTCCTAACTTTCTGAATGAGCCTACCATGGGGAACCTTATCAAATTCCTTTACTGAAATCCATGTACACCACATCCACTGCTCGATCTTCATCAACTTGTCACGTCCTCAAAGAACTCAATCAGGCTTGTGAGGCATGACCTGTCCCTCATAAAGCCATGCTGACCATCTTTAATCAAACTATGCATTTCCAAATAGTCATAAATCCTATATCTCAGAATCCTTTCCAGTACCTTGATTAACACAGACATTAGATTGACTGTCTATAATTCCCAGGGATTTCCTTATTCCCTTTCTTGAACAGAGGAACAACATATGCCTCCCTCCAGTCAGCTAGTACTGCTCCCATGGAGAGGGAGGATACAAAGATCATCACCAAAGTTGCAGCAACCTTACTGTTCGTTTCCCATAGTAACCTTGGATATATCTGGTCCAGACCTGGGGGCTTATCTATCTTGATGCTTCCCAGAGTTCTTTCCTAGCTACTCTGTAATCCTCTAAAGCTGTGCCAGATCCTTGCTTCCTCAACCTTAAGTAAGCTTCCTTCTTCCTTTTGACAAGAAGCTCCTCTGCTCATCATCCAAGGTTCCTTCACCTTACCAATCCTTGCCTGTATCAGTGGGACAAAGTTATCCAACACTCGCAACAAGTGCTACTTAAACAGCCTCCACATTTTTGTTATGCCATTCCCATAGAACAACTGTTCCCAATTTATACTCCACCGCTCGTGTCTACTAGCAGTATAATCACAGATCTTTTGCTATAAATTCTGTGTCATATGATCCTATCCCACCAGCTACCTGATGAAGGAGCAGCGCTCTGAAAGTTAGTACTTCCAAATAAACCTGTTGGACTATAGCCTGGTGTTGTGTGATTTTTGACTAGATTCTTCATGGTTTTGAATACCCGTACTAAATCTCTCAACCTTCTCTTCTGTAAGGAGAGCAGTCCCAGTTTTATAAATCTGTCCATATTTCCCATTTACATTGAAAAGTGATTTGATTTGGCTGTATGTGAAATTAACACGAGAACTGAAACCCTCAAAGCTTTTAGACTCTACGATTGGTTCATTTTAATGCATTCTTCAGAGATGAACTTCCAAACTCCTGATTTGGGGGCAAGTTCCACTGATAAGTTCCCAGAGGTGCAAAAGCTTCCATCAGCAACATTCAAGACTGGCAAAGTGAGCAAAGGGATTTATTGATTTATGACAGCCACACTAAATGTAGAAGAGTATGATTTTTCAAATTTTAATTATCTGCAACTCTCTGAATAAAGATTACTTCAGTTGTTGATTCAACAGCTAACTATAATTTCAAGCTGAAACTGAAAAATCATTGAAGATATACAACCTCACAAATACAATTTTAATTTTGACAGCAAGTGAATGGGAGGTTGTGTCCAAGTGCAGGCATCTCAATTGTTTTTATGTTGCTGTGAATTACTGTAATATGAACCGATCTCCTTATCCGTAATTGTTTTTGCACACCCATTCACACATGTTGAATGATTGCATCATGACAGAGAACAGAAATCTAATTCATTGCTTATTTTTAATATAACAGCAACTTCAATTCATTTTGACCTCTACATTGTGTGGAGTAGCACATATTTTACAGGTGAAATGCAGGTGGTGTACTTGGCACATGGACAAACATTAGGGTGAGACATCTTCTGTCAAATCCAAGTTTTGTGCCTGAAATTCCATAAGGAAAAAACATTAAGGCCTTGTGTCCGTTTCATGTAGTTTAGTGAAACTGGACTGCAAATGACTGCAATGTTCACCATGAACACTGCATGTGGTTTCTTCAAGAGCTCAGCAGCTGCAGCTGGCAGAGGCTGTCACCTGAACTATATGTTTTAACTTTTTCAGTTGACATCATTGTCAAGTCAGTAACAGGAAGATCACTCTTTTCATCACTTCATTAAAACTGCAGGCACAGTTGTCCAGTATCCAAGCCAGGCAACTATTTTGCCATAAGAACGGCAGGCTGCTTTGGGGCAGAAAAAGATTCTTGTGATTCTTCAGCACTGCACCAAATATCCCAGCAACTAATGTGCTGCTGTCCCTTAGGGATGTGCATTGAGCCTTGCACTGGGAATCAAGCCTAATTCAGAGATGATCCAATTTCTGGGCTGTTGTCTTTTGCATAGCAAATATGTCTTGGCATTTTAAAAGATCATTGTCATAGGTGAAGATGTTCAGAGATATTACAGGAGATGACTGCTGGTGTAATTGAAGGGATAGACATAGCAGAGTCTTCCAATGGGGAAAATGTTGGCAATACAAAGAAGTTCAAGCAAAGTTTGAAAGCTTTAGGATGTGATGATTAAAGGCTATGTTAAACAGATAATCAAGGATATTACATTATTTATATAATTATTTTCTCTGATGGTATTTGCTCATGTGATCAAATGCAATTCTATTCTGGGATGAGTTTTTCTTGTCCTGGCAAAGTATGTCAAAGAGTAATTTGTTTAGGAACAATTTCCTAAAGATAAAATAAAAATTCCATTCAGTGCAGGACTCTGTACCAAGTTATTTTTGTAACTCTTGTTTATTTGGTCTGGAGTAATATCAGAACATGAAAGGGGAAATTAAGGCACGCCCAAAGTATATTTTGATAAGGTAAATAGTTGTTAATGGTAGATATTTTTACTTGTCAAGGTAAGACATTAGAAATGTTTTCTAATGATTCACTACAACGTATTTTATACTTGCACACCAAGTCAGAAACTATTCCCATGTTTGCAACTGCAAGTAATTAATCCACAAGTAATCAATACACAACTCTAAATGATTACTTCATTACCTAGGGATCATTACATCAAAATATGTAGTTCAAACTTCCTGGGTAGCTTTCACATAACCACTGTTTTGGGGAAAACTGAAATATATCAGCCCCAAAACTTCTCTGTAGTGCTACCATGTTGAGAGCATTCCTGTGGGGAAATAAATAAAATAATAACTTACATTTATATAGCATCTTTCACAACTTTGGGATGTCCCTAAATGCATTATAGCAGTAAAATATTTTTGAAATGTTGTTACTGTAGGGAAGTGTTGCAGTATGTTCTCAGTAGGGAATGATATATTTTCCACCAGGGAATGATGTGGTATGTTCCGCAGTGCAAATACATCCATTTATTTGTTCCACTTACAATTTTCCAAAACTTTTTTTTTGTTTTTTCCCTTGGTGATTTTTGTGTTTGACAAGATGAGGAAATGGGAATATTTGAACTCATTTGTTCATTTCATGCACTCCTAGAATGGAAATTGCAAAGTTATGTTGCTGTCATGCTGGTCAGAAACTGATATTTATTAAATCCTATAGTTATTTGGCAGATCAAGTTGTACAAATACTCCAAAGTGTTCAAAGCCCTAGAGTTGTGAAGAAGATAGCTGAGGAGATTGTGGAGGAATTGGTGGTGGTCTTTCAAGAATCACTGGAATAAAGAAATATCCCAAGGGACTGGAAAATGACTAACGTAACACCCCTGTTTAAGAAAGGAAGGAGACAGAAGTCAGGAAACTATAGGCTGGATAGCCTGTCAATTGTTGCTGGTAAGATTTTAGAGTCCATTATTAAGGATAGATTGCAGAGTACTTGGAAGTGCAAGGTAAAATAGACTGATTCAGCATGGCTTTATCAAGGGGAGATCATGCCTGACAAATCTGTTAGAATTCTTTGAAGACGTAATGAAAAAATTAGAAGAAGAGGCGCCAGTCGACATGATCTATTTGGATTAATAGAGAGCCTTTGACAAGGTTCCACATAAGAGGCTGCCAAATAAGATGAGCCTATAGTGTTAGAGCAAGGTACTGGCATGGATAGAGGATTGGCTAACTGGCAGAAGGCAGAGAGTAGGGATAAAGGGGTCTTTTTTCAGGATGGCAGCTGGTGACTAGTGGAGTTCCACAAGAGTCAGTGTTGGGACTCCAACTAACATTAGTGATCTGGATGAAGGAACTGAGTGCATTGTTGGTAGGTTTGCAGATGACACAAAGATAGATAGAAAGAGAAGTAGTATTGAGGGAGTGGGGAGGCTGCAGTAGAATTTGGACAGGCTGAAAGAGTGGGTAAAGAAGTGGCAGATGGAATATAATGTGGGAAAGTGTGAAGTTAGACGCTCTGATAGGAAAAAATAAAGGTTTAGACTATTTTCTAAATGGGGAAAGATTTCAGAAATCTGAATCACAAAGGGACTTGGGAGTCTTAGTTTAGGATTCTCTTAAGATTATTGTACAGGTTCAGTTGGCAGTTAGGAAGGCAAATGTAATGATGGCATTCATTTCAAGAGGGCTAGAGATGTACTGCTGAGGCTAAACAAGGCTCTGGTCAGACTGCATTTGGTATTTTGTGAGCAGTTTTGGGCCTCATATCAAGGAAGGATATGCTGGCATTTGAATGGAGCCAGAGGAGGTTTACAAAAATGACCCCAGGCATGAAGGGCTTGTCGTATGAGGAGTGGTTGAGGACTCTGGGTCTGAACTTGATGAAGTTTAGAGGGATGAGGGGGATCTGACTGAAACTTACAGAATACTGAGGAACAAATAGAGGACTAGGAAGGGGCTTATGCTCAAAATGTCAACTCTCCTGCTCTTCGGATGCTACCTGACCTGCTGTGCTTTTCCAGTGCTCTTCGACTCTGACTCTCCAGCAGCTGCAGTCCTCTCTTTCTACCCAGAATACCGAGGAGCCTGGATAGAGTGGACATGAAGAAAATGCTTCCACTTGTTGGAGAGACTAGGACCCAAGGGCGCAGTCTCAGAGTGAAAGGATGACCAACTAGAACTGAGATGAGGAGGAATTTTTCGGCCAGGGCTGATGAATCTGTGGAACTCATTACTGCAGAGGGCTGTGTAGGCCTAGTAATTGTTTGTGTTTAAGACAGATATAGATAGGTTCTTGATTGCTAAGGGGATCCAGGGTTTTGGTCAAAAGGGCAGAGAATGGAGTTAAGAAACATATCAGCCATGTTCAAATGGCGGAACAGACTGGATGGACCAAATGGCCTAATTCTGCTCCTATGTCTTATGGTCTTATGTTTTTAATCGAACTTGTGCTGAAGCTTGCAGGAGGCCTGTGACAGAAATGTTGGCCAGGGAACATGGTGGTGTGTTGAATTGGCAGACAGCAGGAAGCTCAGGGTTATTTTTGTGGAGAGAACCTAGATTTTCTGCAAATCAGTCCTCAGTCTGTGTTTCATAGATTCATAGAGTCAGAGTCATACAGCACGGAAACAGACCCTTCAGTCCAACTCATCAATGCCAACCAGGTTTCCCAAACTAAGCCAGTCCCACTTGTCTGCATTTGCCCCATATCCTTCTAAACCTTTCCTATTCATTTACCTGTCCAAGTATCTTTTAAAAGTCATAATTATATCCGCCTTTACTGCTTTGTTACGACACAAATTAAACCAAACACCCAGAAATGTTCATAATCTGGTAAAATATGAGTGGCAGAGAACTCCCAAATACCACTATTTAAAGAAAATAATATCAATTTATTCTTTAACTCGAAAAGCGAACATCTAACAACAACTATTCACAACTCTAAGTGCCCCTTTCTTTTAACTGCTTATTAACTGCCTCCAATTTATAACAATATATTGTTCCAACAATACACTTATTAAAATTACATTAACTTCCTTTCTAAACCCATAGTGGCTGTCATCTTCAGTGTCTTTATTCTTCCAGCTCCCTGTGTTGTCTTCTTGCTTTTACTGCGAATATGTTTCATATAAAAAGGTACCTTTCATAGCGATTGTTTCAATATCTCGGGTCTCTCTGTATCTCAGTGGCAGTTGCTCTGTCTGATTTTCAGAATGCCTGCATTTTTATGCCCCCAACATTGGATCGTCTCATTGGTTCAATGTTGGCAAAACAATAAATTCAAACTCGAATAGGTTTTAGTATCCTGGAGCATAATTTATACTGGTTGGTTAAATTTGAATTGTTGTCAAAACAGCAGCTGACTCAGGTATCTATTTCACAGCCAAATGTTACATATTTTCAGTTTTCCAGTACACTCTGAGACTACTCTTGCAAGATCTCAGTGCAGAACAGCATTCACTCTCAAAAGTACAGTACACACCTTCAACTTCAATTCTGGTAGTTCATTTCACATGCGCGCCACCCTCTGCTCCCCTCAGGTCCCTTTTAAATCTTTACTCTCTCACCTTAAACTTATGCCCTCTTGTTTTAGACTCCTCCACCCTAGGAAAAAGACCTTGGCTATTCACCTCATTTATGCCTCTCTTGATTTCATAAACCTCGATAAGGTCACCCCTCAACAACCCATGCTTCAGGGAAAATAGCCCCAGTCTATCCACCCTTTCCTTATAACTCAAATCTTCCAGTCCCAGTAACATCCTCGTGAATCTTTTCTGTGTCCATTCTAGTTTACTAACATCATGTCCTTATTGTAGAGGAAGTCATATTGTGAACAGTGGAAACAGTAGACTAGATTGAATGAAGTAAAAGTGAATTGCTGCTTCAGCTGGAAGTCTGGGTAAATTGGCAGGTATAACACCTTCTGCAATTGCATGGGGATGTGAGGAGATGTTGGGAATGGAGGAGGAGTGGACCAGAGTGTCCTGGAGGGAGCAATCCCTGCAGAATGCTGACAAGGGAGGGGAAGACAATGTGTGTCTGGCGGTGGCATCCCATTGAAGATGATGGGAATGCAGCTTACAATCTTCTGGATGCAGAGACTGGTGGAGTAGTGAGTGAATACCTGGGGATCCTATTATTGTTCAGGGATAGGTGAGAGCAGGAGTGTGGAAGATGGGTGGAATACAGCTAAGAGGCCTGGCGACAACGACAGTGGGGAATTATTGGTTGAGGAGAAAAGTGCACATTTCTGAGGCCATCAGCAGGAGGTGTCCAAGTAATGTGTCTCCTGTTACCATCCTCTGTATATAGTTATATTCAATAAAGCCTGTTGCTCTTCACTCAAAAGACTGTAGATTTCACATTACTGCACTGAGGAGGGAACAAGTTTAAAATAAATACCGAAACTTCACAGTGGTCAGAAGAAACCTGGACTGACCCAACCAGAAATCCTCTCCTTCGTCTTATCTTGGCAGTCCCACTCATAATTATGAACAGATGAGTTGGGAGCAGAAGTACAACATTCATCTTGAGTCTGGTCTGCCATTTAAGAAAAATTGTGGGCTGATCTGAATGTAGTTTTAAATACATAGTCCCATTTACCCATGATAAACTTTCACCTCTTTGTCTACTGTAAATCTATCCAACTCAACCTTAAAAACATTCAAAGACTATACTTGCACAACATTTACAAGAAGACAGATAAGACTTGATTCTCTTTGAGAAAAAAAAATCACCTAATCTTTGTTTTAAATAGGTGACCCCCTTAATTTTAAACAAAGGTATTAGTTGCATGTTTTGGATACTTGAAAAAAAAATACAGACATATATTTTTGCATACTTTTTTGATTACCATGTAAGGAATTGAGTAAAATTTGTTGATCCTGAAAATCTTGTGAATTTAAAACCCTTCTGTGGATTTTGTCCTTTACTGCAACTACTAGAATGGTCAGCATCTCAATCTCCAAAAAAGAAAGTTTGTCTCATTCTAAATAAACCTGTGCATTCTGAACATGATATTTCAGACTCAGCAGAGGAGGGAACAATATTGAATGTGCGTTGGTTACGTGGAGTGTAATGTCACATCCCAATGTGTTATGAAAACTGGAAATATTCACAGTTAGCAAGGTCTTACAATGTCAGAACATTAGCTGCAGGAAGCGTGAGTGTGGGGTGCAAGAAGAGGGGAGTGGAGGGGAATAATTGTACAATCATTTCTGATTGAGAAACAGTTAGAAGGAGCATGAAGATGTGCAAAATGGATCAAAATGACAAAGCAAAAGCAAAGCCAAGATGAAACAATGGATTTAGGTGGAAAGTAAGAGTGGACGGTTGGAATAACAGGTAATTGGTATTTGGCGAGCTCAAATGTACACTTTCGTGAAGAGTTCTTGTTGAACTAACGTTACAAAAATATATTTTTTAAAAATTAATTCCTAAAATACTCATCACAAGCAATTTAACTTCAGCTTTAATGTAGTTTGTGAGAACTAGCATTGATGAAAAGAAGTGCTTGGTTAGATATGTTAGGATTATCACATTCTTAATTTGGAATTCCTTCTCCTTAATATGCTGTATCAAAATATCTCATTCATAAAGGTGCCAAATATCTTGTTGATGTAATGGATGTATGAAAGCTAGAATATTGTTGATCTGTTAACTTGTGCTGAATAAGCTGCAGAAAGATATTTTATTTGGTCTCAGTGTGTTTAGGTGAGGAAAGGCACGGTGGCACAGTAGTTTGTCCTGCTGCCTCACAGCGCCAGAGACCTGGGTTCAATTCCTACCTCAGGCAACTGTCTGTGTGGAGTTTGCACATTCTCCCTGTGTCTGCGTGGGTTTCCTCCAGGTGCTCCGGTTTCCTCCCACAGTCCAAAAGAAAATGTGCAGGTTAGGTGAATTGACCATGCTAAATTGCCCGTAGAGTTAGGTGAATGGGTTAATGTCGGGGAATGGGTCTGGGTGGGTTATCCTTCGGAGGGTTGGTGTGGACTTGTTGGGCCGAAGGGCCTGTTTCCACACTGTAAGTAATCTAATCTTAAAAAAAGGGACAAAAGTCATGGAGGATTCTCAGTGCTAATCTGTGTACAGTGAATCCTTATGGAAAGATTTATTGCAAGTGTATGGTAGTCAGGATTGCTTCCAATTCCCGTCATGATTGGACAGTGTGTACAGGCTTGTAGTATAGGAACATATATAGTACAGGAGCATAACCACCGGACTCAAGTATCAAGATGCCACAGTGTGAAGGGTTTAGATGGAGACAAAGTTAATAAGTATGTACAAGAAAACTTTCTGATTCAGTATATGCTTGTACCTACCAGGGAAGGTGCAAAACTTGACCTACTCTTGGGAATTAAGGAAGGGAAGGTGATTGAGGTGTCAGTGGGGCCAGCAACCATAATTCTGTTAGCTTTAAAATAGTGATGGAAAAGGATAGATCAGATCTAAAAGTTGAAGTTCTAAATTGGAGGAAGGCTAATTTTGACAGTATAAGGCAAGAACTTTCAAAAGCTGATTGGGGCCAGATGTTCGCAGGTTAAGGGACAGCTGGAAAATGGGAAGTCCAGAGACAGTACATCCCTGTTAGGGTGAAAGGAAAGGTTGGTAGGTATAGGGAGTACTGGATGATTAGAGAAATTTAGGGTTTGGTTAAGAAAATGAAGGTGGCATAGTGGTTAGCACTGCTGCCTCACAGCGCCAGAGTCCTGGGTTCAATTCCTGCCTCAGGCGACTCTGTGTGGAGTTTGCACATTCTCCCCCTGTCTGCGTGGGTTTCCTCCCCCAGTCCAAAAAATGTGTAGGTTAGGTGAATTGGCTATGCTAAATTGCCCGTCATGTTAGGTGAAGGAATAAATGTGGGGGAATGGGTCTGGGTGGGTTGTGCTTTGGCGGGTCGGTGTGGACCTGTTGGGCTGAAGGGCCTGTTTCCACACTGTAAATAATCTATTCTTAAAAAAAATGTCATGTATAGACAGGATAGATTGAGTGAATCCTTAGAAGCATATAAAGTGCTTAAGAGGGAAATCAGGAGGGCAAAAAGGGGACATGAGATAGCTTTGGCAAATAAGGTTAAAGAGAATCAAAAGGGTTTTTACAAATATATTAAGGACAAATGGATACCAGGAAGACAATAGGGGCCCTCAAAGATCGGCAAGGTGGCCATTGTGTGGAGCTGCAGGAGATGGGGGAGATACTAAATGAGTATTTTGCATCACTGTTTACAGTGGAGAAGGACATGGAAGATATAGAATGTAGGGAAGTAGATGGTGATGTTCTGGATGTCTTGAAATGCATAAAAGTGGATGAGTCCCCAGGACCTGATCAGGTGTACCCCAGACCTCTGTGGGAAGCTAGGGAAGTGATTGCTGGGCCTCTTGCTGAGATATTTGTATCATCGATAGTCACAGGTGAGGTGCCAGAAGACTGGAGGTTGGCTAATGTGGTGCCACTGTTCAAGAAGGGTGGTAAGGACAAGCCAGGGAATATAGACCAGTGAGCCTGACATCAGTGGTGGGCAAGTTGTTGGAGGGAATCCTGAGGGACAGGATGTGCATGCATTTGGAAAGGCAAGGACTGATTAGGGATAGTCAACTTAACTTTGTACATGGGAAATCATGTCTCACGAACCTGATTGAACTTTTTGAAGAAGTAATGAAGAGGATTGATGAGGGCAGAGCAGTTGACGTGATCTATAAGGATTTCAGTAAGGTGTTCGACAAGGATCCCCATGGGAGACTGGTTAGCAAGGTTAGATCTCATGGAATACAGGGAGAACTAGCCATTTGGATATAGAACTGGCTCAAAGGTAGAAGACAGAGGGTAATGGTGGAGGATTGTTTTTCAGACTGGAGACCTATGACCAGTGGAGTGCCACAAGGATCGGTGCTGGGTCCATTACTTTTCATCATTTATCTAAATGATTCGGATGTGAGCATAAGTGGTACAGTTAGTAAGTTTGCAGATGACACCAAAATTGAAGGTGTAGTGAACAGTGAAGAAGGTTACATCAGATTACATGGGCCAATGGGCTGAGGAGTGGCCGAGGGAGTTTAATTTAGGTAAATGTGAGGTGCTGCATTTTGGAATAGCAAATCAGAGCAGGACTTATATACTTAAAGGTAAGGTCCTGAGGAGTGTTGCTGAACAAAGATACCTTGGAATGCAGGTTTGTAGTTGTTTGAAAGTAGAGTTCCAAGTAGGTAGGATAGTGAAGAAGGCGTTTAGTATGGTTTCTTTTGTTGTTCAGAGTATTGATTACAGGAGTTGGGAGGTCATGTTGCAGCTGTACAGGACGTTGGTTAGGCCACTGTTGGAATATTGCTTGAAGTTCTGGTCTCCTTTCTTTCAGAAGGATGTTGTGAAACTTGAAAGGGTTCAGGAAAGATTTACAAGGATGTTGCCAGGGTTGGAGGATTTGAGCTTTAGGGAGAAGTTGAATAGACTGGGGCTGTTTTTCCTGGAGTGTAAGAGGCTGAGGGGTGACCTTACAGAGGCTTATAAAATCATGAGGGTCATGGATAGGATAAATGGACAAAGCATTTCCCCTGGGGTAGGGGAGTTCAGAACTAGAGGTCATAGGTTTAGAGTGAGAGGCAAAGGATATAAAAGAGACCTAAGGGGCAACCTTTCCACGTAGAGTGGCACGTGTATGAGGAAGTGGTGGAGGCTTGTACAATTGCAACATTGAAAAGGCATCTGGATGGGTACATGAACAGGAATGGTTTGAGAGATATGGACAGGGTGCTGGCAATTGGGACTAGATTAGGTTGGGATATCCGGTTGGCATGGATGAGTTGGACTGAAAGGTCTGTTTCTGTGCAGGGTTGATTGTTCACAACATCTTGAAAAAGAAGACTGGAAAGTTAAATTCTCACTCACCTTTCTAACTGTTTTGGTGTCTCATTTAAGGGCAAATATAACAGGTGAAAAACATGAGAGCCATTCTAAAGATTATATTGGAGGCATGGAGCAAGGATTGCACTGTTTCCAGGATAGGAATTTATTTTTCTGTAGATTGTGGTATCACTTCAACACTTGTTGGGATATGAGGTTGATGAGTTGCAGGCAAGGACATCTCAGGGAGTCCATGAGAAAATAGGACTCTGTCATTATTGACAACAGAATAAACTGTCAAAGGAGAATCAAATGGGAACGAATGGAAAGGACAATTGCATTCTTTCATTCGTAGGTGACTTATTCTTCCAGTCCAGTGTTCATTTTTAAAAGTCTCAGTCATTGTTCGTTAATTGTGGCGGAGTTTTCCTCAGTTAGTTATTCACTGTGGTCTTGGGATTCTGAATACTTCTGTAACAAAGAGGCTCTTTCCTCCATCAAACTATCACTTTTTTGGTGTCCTTTGGATGAGAATGCTATTTGGCTGAATGCAAAAATTTTGGAAATCTGCAAGTTCCCATTTTCATGCATCAAGGCTTTATTGCACTGTTTGATTGCTAATAACTGGGCTTTTAGTTGAGTACTCTCAATGAGGTAGTGAGACTGTGGAAATACATGTTGAGTTCCAAAGCTATTCAAACTCATTTCAGTGTTCAACTTTAAACTTGGTGAAGGCACTTTCTGGCTTCATTTGCTCAATGAACTGACCTTCTGGCTGAAAAAAAATTCTCATGTGGCTCTATGGCTTGCAGATATGTGTCTCTTGCAGTCTCAAGCGGCCATTTACACAGATAAATTTTCATTATCTACTTAAAGTTCTTTGCTAGATCTTTGCTGAGGATTAATTTGTTTTTCTAAACATGCTAAGCTCAACTTGATGTTCTCTATACACGATTACAAAGATTTATGGGTGCGTGTGGAAGCATCTACGCGGATTGAAGTTTGTATATCTAGAGTCTAGAGAAATGGGTGTCGATCTCAGAGAAACTTACAAAATTTTTAAAGGGACAGCTGGAGTAAATGCAGATAGGATATTTCCCCTGACTGCAGTTTAGAACCAGGGACACAGTGGCAGGATAAAAGGCAAACTATTTAGGACTGAGATGAAGAGGAACTTGTTCACTCAGAGAATGGCGAAACTTCAGAAATATCTATTCCAGAGGGCGATGGAAACTCAGTCATTAAATAAGTTGGAGCCATAGATGAATAGATTTCTATATACTACTGATATTGAGGCATGTGGAGAATGTGCAGGAATATGGTGTTGAGATAGATGATTACCCATAATCTGGACTAGAGAAGCAGGCTTGAAAAACTGAATGACTGACTTCTGATCTTATGTTCAGCGGTCTTATTTGTTTTGAAGCTCTGATAACTCTTAACTTGCATGATTGAAGACTTCTTTTTGTAACTCCATTGCTCTTGATATGTCAGAGTCTGTGTATACTTTAGTAATTGTAGAAATTTCTGAAGATTTCCTTGCTATCATTATTGTCTGAACAAATACAAAATTTCTTCTTTACTTCAATGAGGTTTCAACTTTTTAAATGACCTGTTGAATGGGATTTTGGATTTTAAAAATATTATTAAAACCAGCACTGATATAGCTGTTCTTTTATTGTGACAGTGTCTTTGTAATATGCGACTGCGCACAATGTAATGTTGGCACCATACAACCACATTATTCTTTCAGAGTAAACTCATTTATTGGTGCTTATTGTGAGTACAAATAAAATGAGAACATATTCCATATACATTTGGACTTCTGCAGAAAAATAGATTGCCCTCACATTATTGTTAAATTTGATCTCTCAATTGTTCAGTGCCTCAAGAGAACAATATGGAACCAACACTTTTCAGGCTCTTAGCCAGAAAGTGTTTGTGAAAACTCATCCTCAGCAAAAAAATGACTGTCACTTCTGTGGGATCTTTGCAGAAGTTTCTGCCAAAGGTTATTGCTGAAACAGCTGACTTAAGTATTGATTTCATATGAACTAAGGCAGGCAAAAGATTTCCGTATGCAATAAGCAAGGGCACGCAGTAATTTTGAATCAGTAACTAACTATCCTTCATCTTGAGCAGAGCTGGTTGAGGAGGGGACCTGATAAAAGTGTGTAACATTGTAAGGGGCATGGATAGGGTGGATATCCAAGACTTGGTTTCCCTTATTTGGAGGGTCAATAATAAGGGACCATACTTATAAGGTAAAAGGAGGAGGTTTAGAGGCGACTTGAATAAAGTTTTCATCCACAGAGTACTGAGGGTCTGGAGTCTGCAGAGGGTATAGAGCTGGGTAATGTCACAACCTTTAACAAGTATTTGGTTGAGCGCTTGATAATCAAAGCTATGGGCCAAGTGCTGGAATGTGTGACTAGTGCAAATTTAGCATAGTTTTGGTGGTACAGACTTGATTAGTTGAATGTCATCTTCTCTACTGAATTATTCTATAATTCCATGCCATCGATTTCTATTTTCCTTGAAATTATGTGTAAGTTTAGCAATGTTGGCAGCTCTCCTATGGAAGGGATGCAGGAAAGGCCTGACGAATTATTGGTCACATTTTAATGATCAGAAGTCTTTCCTAGGTTCCCGGGCCTGGGACCATCAAAGATCAGTCACATTTACACCAGCCACAACATTTAGATTTTAGAGAAGAGCATGTTTGAAAATGAAAAGGAATGGGTCAATTTAATCTTTTCTGTTTCTGCACATAGGGTTTCAATTTTGTTGGTCTTGCTTTTTCTATATATGGAGCTGATATTATTGAGTGCACTCTTTGGTCAGGCACACGTATGCAGTGTCAACTCTAAATAATTCAATATTTAGAGCACAAGGTATTTGTTTGTGCATTTGTAAAACACTGGTCAGTGAATTAGCAACATTCATATTGTATGTAGAGACTCTGCAATCTTTATGAGGCTCCAAATTCATTCCACAACAGCCTGTGTAAGTGCTCAATTCCAGTTTGCTATTACATAGTTTCATTTTTCTTGATAAAACATATAACCAGACTCTTTAGAGTAGACACATTTGCACTGAATTGGCAAACGGAATGTGTAAAGAGAGAAATGCTGCCAGAACTATAACCAATTATCATGATGGCTTTTTCTGTTATCCCCTGCCCCCTACACTCAACAGAGGGTTTTGTCAGAATTTAATGGAATTGGGATAGCGCCTTGGCCCATCCTAACCTCCTGGGTAGACTTGCCCTCTGGCAGAGCCTTGAGCTGGCAAATGAGGGAGCAACCACTCAGAACATAAGGCCTGCAGTTCTGAAATTGCAGGCATTCATCACAAACCTGACTTGTGCCTTGGAAATGGTGGACAGGCTTTGGGGAGTCAGAAGGTGAGTTACTCAATACAGTCTTCCTACCCTCTGACCTATTATTGTAGCCTCCATGTTTATGTGGTGAGTCCGTTTGAGTTTCTGGTCAATGATATCCCCCAGAATGTTGATAGTGGGGGTTTAGGTGATGGTAATATCATTAAATGTGGAGGGGTGGTGGTCACATTGTCTGGCATTTGTGTGGCGTGAATGTTACTTGCCACTTGTCAGCCCAAGCATGGATATTGTCCAGAACTTGTTGCATTTGAACATGGACTTCTTCAGTATCTGAGGAGTTATGAATGGTGCTGAACATTGTGCAATCATCAGTAAACATCCTCACTTCTGACCTTACGATGGAGGGAAGGTCATTGATGAAGCAGCTGAAGATAGTTGTGGCCAGGACACTAGCCTGAGGAACTTCTGCAGAGATGTCCTGGAGCTAACATAACTGACCTGCAACAACTACATCCATCTTTCTATGTGTCAGGTATGACTCCAGTCAGCAGAGAGTTTGCCTGATTCACCTATTCCAGTTTGCTAGGGCCCCTTGATGTCAGAGTCGAATGCAGCCTTGGTGTCAAGGGCTGTCACTCTCACCTCACCTCTGGAATACAGGTTTTTTTGTCCATAGGAAAACTTTTGAAAACTGATGGAAACGGAATTACAGTTAAAAAAAGGGCATTGCTCTCTAGTTCATTGTTTTGAATGGTCAAATGAAGCCTGCACCTACTAACACAAATACAAGGCCCGTTAAAATAGCACATAATTTACTTGGTCTGTTGATCTTCTGGCTTCCCTCCAAAGTTACAGCATTGAATTATTTGCAATAGTATTTGCTTTTTGAGGAAAATTGGCAAGATTTATTTTGTTACTTTTAATATGCAATAACGTGTACAATCAACATTGATCAAAATTGAAAAATGTACATCATTCCATGTCCAGCGACAAAGAGATCTGAAAATGCAAATAAATTAGAGAACTTCACAAAATAGAGTGAAAACAGTATGCTTTCCCTTTGCTTTATGGAAAGGAAGTCACGTGTGTCATGGCTGACATATCTCATTTGGGTCTACATTGTCTGTGAGGGATACAGCAATAGCCACTGAGTGATTTATTTCACTTAAACCTCTGGTCCCAAGTGCATATCCTATTCATAATCAGTGTAAGGTTTTCGGGTTTCAGTGATCCATGTACACAGACTGATTGTGCAAGGTAACAACACAGGAAATGCATAACCTTATTTACAAGGATTGATCACAAGGAATACAGATTCATACAAAGCAATATATTACATCTTCCTCCTTTATTTGAGTTTGAATTGACTGATATATCATCTAAAATCAATTGCCTGTACTTGTCTTTGTGTTTCTTTTCAGACATAGTCTAGACCCCCTACTTTAAAGTTGTTCAATTCAAACTATTTGAAAATTCACTTTTTTTTTAAAATACAGATGGGTAAAAGCAATTAGGAATCAAGTAAAACTAATGAAAGAAACATAAACATGTATAAAGGAATATGACATTATGATTTGAACATCATGTCTATATAATCTAATTAATCTATACATGGAATCTATTGTACTAGTTACTACTTTTTAAAGGACTTTATTACATTCTACTACATAGTGCAAACTAAACCCTTCAATGTCTGATCCAACATTGAGTTTATGAATATTGCACCAGTGTCCAATCCATCAACATCAGTATTCTGATTTAATCAATATTTTTAAAAAACTGAATCGTGTACCCTTTCAATTTTTCTGAAAACTATTTTTGTCAGTCTCCTTTCATAAGAAAAAAAGAACAAAACCAATAATATTCAATGGGGTCGTTTTTCCCAGCATCCTTATCTCTTCATAAATTACCTAATTGAATAAATATGGAATCAAGTGGGGCTTATACCTTGTGTTGTGTCATGACCAAGTCAGAGGGATGAATTCACTTGCCTCCCCCCACCTTCTCCCAGAAAGAGTCAATGTCGATTTTACCAGTTTCTTTATCTCTCCTCCCTGTACCCAATGTCAGATCCAACCCTCCACTTGGCACCGCCCTCTTGAACTGTTCCACCTGTCCACTTTCTTTCTCACCTATCCATTCCCCCCTCCACTCTGACAATCACCATCACCTTCATCCATCTATCACATTCCTGTTTACCCTCCTCCCAGCCCCACCCACCTCTCCCATTTATCTCTCAGCCCCCTTGGGCGGCTTCCACGTTCCTGCTCAAAACGTTGACTCTCCTGCTCTACGGATACTGCCTGACCAGCTGTACTTTTCCAGCGCCACACTTTTTGACTCCTCTTCTAAACCTCTCTCAGTCAATTGAAAAAGACATGAATTTTCAGCACTTAGGTATATCATAGCTCAATTAAAATGCAGTAGTTGACAAAATTAAGAAGATAGTTACAAAGTTTTTTGAATGAAAGAAAGAGGAACTTTCTTACTAATCCAAAGATTAATAATAAAATGTGACATCAAATACACACATAAAAGGGGAAGATGTTCAACACATAGGAAAAATAATGAATCTGTAATTTAACAGTTCCTAGACTTCTTGAGTTGTGAGAGTTGTACCTAAGGTCATGGTTGCATAGTTAATGTCTGATATCATCAACAGTAGGGAAATCTGTAGAATCCTTAGTGAATCACTGGTACTCGGTTCTGAGTTTGAGAAGGAAACACAGAGAGAAAGTCTTTTGGCACTTACTGTGAATCCATATTATTTCTCTCCTTTCTCTGCTCCTGTGTCAAGTAGCCATTACATATAGCTCATTTAAATATTCCTAAGTCTGTCTTCAATTTTTCTAAGCTGTTTGGTTGCTGTTAATCTTCCATATGTGAATCTTCTCATGTATGTGTAAATTGAAAAAGGAGATGTGAGTTTCTTGTTAGGCACAGTTGACTGGTTTCAACACATTTAGCTATAATGACAATATTAGTTCATAGAAATATATTTACTCCACTTCAGTTTCTTGAATTTGCCTCCATTGTGGTCAGTTGATTTCGGTCTGTGTTACATCGTTTTGCAAACCATTTAAGTTCATGAAGTTTTCAGGTATTAAAAACAAAAACTGCAGGTTGAAAAATCAATGTGCAAATTTACCACGATCATGACAATATCAACAACAATTTGAATCTTGCATAGTGCCTTTGACATAATAAAATGCAAATGAAGATAGTTCTTAGGATAAATTGGACGGGCTGGGCTTGTTTCCAATGAAGAATGAGGGAAGATTTGATTGAAATGTGTAAGATCCTGAAAGGTCACCACAGGCTGTAAATGGAAGGGATGTTTCCTCTGGTGATCCAGTCCAGAAATAGGAGGCACTGTTTTAAATTAGGGTTCATCCTTTCAGGACAGAGATGACAAAAAATATATTTTCTCAGTGGATTGTGAGTCTTTGGAACCCACTGTCACAGAAGGCAGTGGAGGCAGGATCATTTGAATATTTTTAAGATTGAATGGGATAGTTATTTGGCAGGCAGTGGAATTAAATATTTCTGGGGGTAGATAGTAATATGGAATTTGAAAGACAAGCAGACCAGCCATGATGTTATGACGGGTTACTTCCGCTCCTGTTTTGTATGTTCGTATGTTCCAAGGTAAACACCTTGGTAAACACCAAGGTAAGCAAATAATCATACATTACTGTCAGCTCTAAGGGATTTTGGGTTTTAATCATTGACAATTAAAAGTTAAAACTATGTTGCTTTAAACTGAATCAAGGAGACCGTGGAAATACTGGTAAATGGGCCTAAATATATACGTGCTCAGACAGCAGACATGAGTATAATGACTCGAATGGGTGTTTTGTTTTCATGAACACTAAGCAGTGGTCTAGGGGTATTATTGCTAAACTGTTAATCCTGAGACCCAAATAATGTTCTGGGGACCTGAGTTCAAATCCCACCATGACAGATAGTGGAATTTGAATTCAATAAATATTTGCAATTAAGAATCTAATGATGACCATGAATCCATTCCTGATTGTTGGGAAAAAAATCCCATCTGGTTCATTAGGAAGGAAACTGCCATCCTTACCTAATCTGGACTACATGTGACTTTGGACCCACAGCAATGTAGTTAATTCTTAAGGGATCCATCAATTGGGGATGGATAATAGATGCTATCTAGCCAGTGACACCCAAATCCTGTGAATGAATAAAGAAACACTCAAAGAGTTTCTATTGTTGCTATAAGGCTCTTTGATTCATAGCTACATCAAACAGAAGTCAGGCAAAAGCTGTGGAGCTAGAAACAGGGTTAATGTTTTAGGTCAACTACAAAAAGACACCAACCCACAGCATTGGACCAGATTTTTACTGACGAGGTAGACATTTTGAGCCCAGAGAACAGATGAGCAAAGAGGTGATGCTGAACTTGTACAAGATACTTGTTTGACATCAGCTGAAGTGTTGTGTACTGTTGTGGGTGCTGTACTATAGGTGGGATGTGAATGCATTGGAGCAAGTACAGAAGTAATTTACAAGAATGGCTCCAAGTATGGATGAGATACTTTAGTTATGAGGATAAATTGGATATATTGGGACTGTTCTCCTTGGAGAAAAGAAGATTAAGAAGAGATTTACAAACACTTTCAAAATCATGAGCGAACTGGGTAAAGAAGACAGGGGATCAACTGTTCTTTTTCTTATAGGATGAAGAACAAGAGAGCACATATTTAAAGTGATCTGCAAAGGATGAAAATATGATGTGAGAGAAAGCTTGTTTGCATAACTTGTATTTTAATTCTGGGATGTCTATAAGTGAAATGTAGGCAGGTTGAACTGAGGCATTGAAAAGAGCATTTGATGATTATTTAAATAGGAACACTGTACAAAGGTATGGGGAAGAAACAAGAAAATAGCACTAAGTTATGATGCTCACTTGGAGAGCTGGTGCAGATATGAAGGGCCAAATGGCCTCCTTCTCTGTGATTCTGTGGTTCTGTACATATTGCATGCTGGGTACAATTAGGGTTGGGAGGATACAGGGTCAAGAAATGGGAATGCGTAAGATTTGAGGGGAATTGGAAGAGGGCACAGGACATGGAGAGCCTGGGGGCATGGATGAAAATAGGGAATTGTTGGGAAAATAGAGTTGAGAACTGTTCTTGGGACTAGAAGGTCTCATTGCCTTTAATATAAAATGGCTGAACTCCCAGAATATCAAGCCAGGCTTTCTAGCCAGCTGCTGGGGTACTCATCTGATTCCATGGCTTCTCCTTGAACCACTTCCAGCATTGGTGAGCTGAACATCGGCAAGCTTGCCTAAACTTACTTTAGCCTTGCTGAGGTAGAAATATTGTATATGGAGGACATTGATATGGAGACTGGCCTGCTGAGTCAGGAATTTCCCAAACACAACATTCCCACTTCATCTACAAAGATCTGGCATAATGCTTCAGGTTGACATGCTTTGTTAGTAGACCTAATGAGCTATCTCCTGCTGTCTTTTTCCAAAAGCCTCATTATCAATGCACCAGGCCTCTATACTGGTCTTATTCTCCCACTCAGCATGGGTGCAATTCTCCACATTGCTGAAACATTCAGGTACTGGAGTGATCTTTGAAGTCCAATGGTACATGCTGTCAAGCCTTGGCAGTCTGGAGCTGCTCTTCACTATGCATTTGGTGAAGCAAACACTTCTGAGGGCAGTTGTTGACATGGCTGACACTTCATTGCACAGACAGCTGCACAGTCTCACATCTTTTACTGTTTAAGAACAAAGTCATACATCTTAGCCACAATCCATCTTACAACCCTGTCTAAGCCAATGTTACTCTTTCTCTAATGTCCAGCATCTTCTCATTGTTCAGTCTGGAATCATTACATACAGGGAAGCTCTTAAACTGTTCAGAATATTCACTTTTATCCAGCAACAGCGAAGTTGTTGAAGTGAACAAAAAAATAATAGACAGAAGCTACATTTCCTTCTGGGTACAGAAGGGGAATGCTTGCCTTTTGAATAACATCAAATATACAGTCAATGAATGATCACTGCTCCCAGCTCTCTCCCACTGAAAACCAGGTGTCAATTACATCCTGTATAGCATATAGTGCCCAAAGCTGCTGCACTCTATCACAGAAGAAAGTCATGTCTAATCAGCTTAATGTCCTCATGCTCCTCCTTGGAAGATAGCTCCTAATCTCCCAGCTCATCAGCCCCAACACTTCCCTTAATGTCTTCTCCAGTTGTATAAAGCACAGCATGCTCAGATTATGTGGCACACTCTGTCCAGAGTGTACACCAAAGCTCCCCACCCTCCACCAGATCAAGTGTTGTCTGCTCCCCCATGATCCTGATGGAAAAATAGGCTGCATTGTATCCAAGCTTGATCTCGGTTGGGGAATTGCTTAACAAAGTCAGCAGCTGTGTTTGCAGAAAGTAGGCCTTGTCTCCCAGTAGCCACCCTTGTAAGGCATCCAGCCCATAAATCAACACAGGAACATGGGAGATCTCGAGATGCAGACATCATGGGACATAGCTCTCAGAGTACATAGGGCAAACCTTTGAGACATGGCACAGGTGGTTACAGAAGCTGCTTGCGCATCTCTCGGTGTGAGATTGACATGGCATGGTACTGTGGAGCAACATGTCCACCCCATTGACTGATGTCTGCTGACAACCATGAAGAATTACCTGGATTTATGTCTGAACTAAGCAGCAAGGCAAGACAGAAGTACCGTGAGCCACTAAGCTCTGATTGAGGTAAAGCATCAAAAGTCAATTCAAGACAGGAATGCTGTAAGCATTGAAGTAGGCATAAAGTGAGTGAATGCTAAGAGAATGGAAGCAGCTCTGAAATGCAGCTTGCTTGAATCTTGAGATACAGGCCTGTTTCTGTGGGCACTTCCTTGCAGCAATATGGCAGTGAAAGGTGCAGGTGTATTCCAAAACACAGCATTGAAATGCAGAACCGTAAGCGAATTGGAGATGTTTCATAGTGATGTTTTGAGGTTGGTAATTTTATGATACCTAGGTTCATTGTCAGGAGATCCATGCGGTCCCTGCACATAGAGTGTGCCATGAGATATTGACTTTTGATGTAAAAGGTGGAGGTCCGAAGGAGCAAGTAGAGATCTGGCTTTCACTTTGGGAATTATCATTATTTAGTTCCAACTGGCGGATGGGAGAATTAAACTGAACATTAATAAGGTGAGATGAGGTAATAATGAGATGTTAATACGTGCTGATTCCTATAAACTTTCACTGTTCAATAATTAGAATCTCAGTTTTCTTTAATGCTTGGTATTTTTTTTCCTCTTGATGTTGAGAAGTTCCTGGCTGGCATCTCTCATGATTTTACCAACTTACCTGTCATTGTCCCCATCATTAAGGAGCAGGAAAGATTCTGCCCTTTGTTTCTCTGTCCACTGATGCTGCCTAACAGCTTTTTATTATAATTTTACAATATCCATAATATTTTGCTTTTGTAATAGCGCTAACTATTTGCTATCATCATTGAATTCAAAGATTTTCTTTATAATGTCAGGTTGTCAAGCAGAGATGAAATATGTGGTCAAAGGTAAAACATTGGAGGTGCAATGAAATATTAATAATCTGCCCTATAACATTTTATCTGACAGTGTTGGCTTCACAGAGTTAGACTTCTTACAGCTTCCTACAGCATATTATATGTGACTAAAATACAATATTTTCATTTACAAAGCTGGTTATGATTAGATTCAAGAAGTTGGAAAAGACAAATAGTTATTTAAGAATTTAGGAAGGAGTGCAGAGACGTGTTTATTTGAAGGGTTTCTGCAATTGTTAGAATTTCAGTAAGTGCTGCATTGCAAAAGGGCACCGCCAATACATTTTGTATTGAATTGATTAACTCAGCCATAACAAAGGGATTGAATATTTAGTCTGATACATTCTCTCATCATGTAATGTCCAAGAAAATTGTATTAATAATATAGTGCCCAATCTAAACACTGAGGACTATACTTCATTGACAGGACCCAAGGTAATGAAAGGCACAATTTAAATGCACATTCTTTCTTCAATTCTTGCTGTACTTCTTATTTAGTAACTTCTCTTCATCTCAATCCCACATTAAATTCTTTAGACAAGAATGCAGGTGGTCAAGAATAAATGTTGCCAATTCCTCTCCTTGATTAAGTTTGCTGAAGATGTGCTTGTTCATTGTGTCAGACAACTTGATCAGGGAAGAGGTCTGAAGTGTTAACTTGAAAGGGAATATCTTACGTGAGAGAAATTACAAACAATTTTTCACTTTGCCCTTTGGGAATATTAATTTTACCTTGAAAGTGCCATTCCTGCAATTGTCACCCCGAGCAATGTTCCCACTATTTGCTGCCAAGGTTTGATTCAACACAGACTCATATAAAACAAGTCCCAATTGTCAGGAAGTTCAAAGTCACTTTGTTCTAAAAATGCACTAAGGACAAAAGAAAAGGCAATCTCCCATCCATCCTCACTATCTTTGTCAAGTCACTACACAGGGGTGCCATTCAGCTTGGCTGACAGAACCATTCAATTTTGAGTATAACCAGCAAAGACATGCTGCCTGAACACTACTTTACACGCCTACCTTCATCATAGCACACTGTAAGCTTTATAAGGAAACTAATGTAAGATGTTTGGCATCAGTTTAGTAAAAATAACAGATAAAGGTTATAAAGATCAGTTTGCAAGTGATCGTCTTGTCAGTCTAAGTGGTAAATGTGGTATCTTAGTTAGTTATTGCACAATTGTTGCCTTTTCAAAGAAATAACAACAAGCCCTTTTCTACTTATGGGTACAAGTATCACAGACATCTAACAAGGTATAGTAAGATCAACAATAGAATGTAGCACCCTGTGGGATTTGAATTATCCACAGATGCCAGGAAAATGCAGTTAAGGGAGGGTCCTTGAGGACTGGAAAATGCAATTTAGAGAAGATTTGTAGCTCAGGTTGTGGATCAGGTTGTAAGTTTGCTTGCTAAGATGGTAGATTTGTTCGCAGATGTTCCATCACCATGCTCGGTAACATCATCAGTGAGCTTCTGATGAAGTGCTGGTGTTCTGTCCTGCTTGCTACTTATGTGCCATGGTCTGTTGTGGTGAGTGATATCACTTCTGGTTCTTTTCTTGAGAGGTTGGTAAATGGGGTGAAAATCAATACGTTTGACAATAGAGTTTCGGTTTGAATGCCAGGCCTTTAGGGTACCCCGTGTGCTTCTTTATTTAGCCTGTCCCAGGATGGATGTATTATCCCAGTCAAACTGGTGTCCCTCTTTATCTGTGTGTATGGATACTAGTGATAGTTCATCATGTCTTTTGTTGGCTAGTTCATGCTCATGTATCCTGGTGGCTAGTTTCCTGCCTGTCCATCCAATATAATGTTTGTTGCAGGCTTTGCATATTGTATATGGCATTCATTCTGTTGGTTGTTGGTATAGGTTCTTTAAATTCATCAGGAGCTGTTTCAGTGTGGTGGTAGGTTTACGGGCTACCATGATGCCTAGGGGCTGGAGCAGTCTGGTTGTCATCTCTGAGATGTCTTTAATGTATGGCAGGGTGGCTCGAGTCTCTGGGAGTGTTGTGTCTTTTTGCTTAGGTCCGTTATGCAGGAATCAGCAGACTGCTCTTATCAGGAACCTGTTGTTCCTGAATATGTTGTACAAGTGTTTTTCCTTGGCTTTTCATAGTTCCTGGGTGCTGCAGTGTGTTGTGGTTGGTTTAAATAATCTCCTGATACAGCTCCATTTGTGGATGTTGGGATGGTTGCTTCTGTAGTTGAGTATCTGGTCAGTGTGTGTGGCTTTCCTATAAACGCTGTCTGCAGCTCTCCATTGGCTTTTTGTTATACTGCGATGTCTAGGAAGGGTAGTCTGTTGTTGTTATCATCCTCTTTGGTGAATTTTATACCAGTAAGGATGTTGTTTATGTGTTTGCAGGTTTCTTCCAATTTGCTGTGTTTCATGATGGCAAAGGTGTCGTCCACATAGCGGACCCAAAATTTGGGCTGGATCGGGGGAAGGGCTGTTTGTTCTAACCTCTGCATAACTGCTTCTGCGAAGAGTCCTGATATTGGATGATCCCATAGGCGTCCCATTGATTTGTTTGTTGATCTTGCTATTGAAAGTGAATTGGGTTGTGAGGTGCAGATGTACGAGCTGGAGGATGCTGTCCTTGCTGCTTGAGTTGGTGCTGTCAGGTGATGCTAGACGAACCAAGGACACAAACAATAAGATCAACACAAAAAATCAATGGGATGCCTATGGGGTCATCCAATGTCAGGACTCTTAGCAGAAGCAGTTACGCAGAGGTTAGAACAAACTGCCCTTCCCCCAATCCAGCCCAAACTTTGGGTCCGCTATGTGGACTACATCTTTGTCATCATGAAATGCAACAAATTAGAAAAAACCCACAAACACATAAACAACATCCTTACTGGTATAAAGTTCACCAAAGAGGATGATAACAACAACAGATTCCTCTTTCTAGGTGTCACAGTAGAACAAAAAGCCAATGGAGAGCTGCAGACCAGCAATTACAGGAAAGCGACACACACAAACCAGATACTCAATTACAGGAGCAATCATCCCAACACCCACAAACAGAGCTGCATCAGGACATTATTTAAATGAGCCACAACACACTGCAGCTCCCAGGAACCATGAGAAGCTGAGGAAAAACACCTGTGCAACATATTCAGGAACAACGGGTACCCAACAAGCGCAGTCTGCCGATTCCTATACAACCGAACTAAACAAGAAGACACAATACTCCCAGAGACTCTATCCACCCTGCTATACAATAAAGATATTTCAGAGAACACAACCAGACTACAACGGCCCCTAGGCATCATGGTAGTCCACAGACCTATCACCACACTGAAATAGCTCCTAATGAATTTTTAAAAATCATCCCAACCACCAGCAGAACGAATGTCATATACAAAATACCATGTAAGAACTGCAACAAACATTACATTACACAGACGGGCAGGAAACTAGACATTAGGATATACGAGCATGAACTAGTCACCAGAAGAAATAACAAAGTATCACTAGTATCCATACACACAGGCAAAGAGGGACAATGACTGGGACAATACATCCATCCTGGGAGAGGCTAAACAAAGACACGGACAGGAGCTCCTAGAGGCTTGGCATTCAAACTGAAACTCCATTAGCACATATATCGATTTGGACCCCATTTACCAACCTCTCAGAAAAATAGCCAGAAGTGATATCACCCACCACAATAGACCAAGGCACACAAATAGCAAGTGGGACAGAACACCAGGCTTCATCAGTGGCTCACTGATGATGTTACTTAGCATGGTGATGAAACATCTGAGAACAAATATACCAGCCCAGTGAGCAAACTTACAACTGGACTGGAAAATGGCTAATGTAACATGCCTGCTTAAGAAGGGAGGGAGACAGAAGACAGAAACCATAGGCTGGTTAGCTCATTGGTGAGATTTTAAAGTCCATTATTAAGGATGAGATTGGGGAGTACTTGGAAGTGCATGGTAAAATAGGGCTGAGTAAGCACAGCTTTGTGGAGGGGAGGTCATGCCTAACAAATCCTTTTGACCTCTTTGAGAAAGTAACAAATAAGTAGGACGAAAAAGAGCCAGTGGACATGATCTATTTGGATTTTCAGACCACCTTTGACAAAAGGCCACACAGGAGGCTGGCACAGAAGATGAGAGCTCATGGCACGAGAGGTAAGGTACTGGCATTGGATAAAGGACAGGCAGGCTGGCAAAAGGCAGAGAATAGGGATAAAGGAGTCTTTTTCAGAATGGCAGCTAGTGATTAGTGGAGTTCCAGAGGGGGTGTCTGTATTGGTACCACAACTATTCACATTATACATTAACGGTCTGGATGAAGAAACTGAGGACATTGTTGCTAAGTTTGCAGATGACACAAAGATAGGTGGAGGGACAGGCCATGTTGAGGAAGCAGGGAGGAGAGTGGGTGAAGAAGTGGCAGATGGAATACAGTGTGGGAAAGTGTGAGATAATGCACTTTGGTAGAAAGGGTAGCCTATTTTCTAAATGGGGGAAAGCTTTAGCAATCTGAATCACAAAGGGACTTGGGAGTCTTAGTTCAGGATTCTCTTAAGGTTAACATTCAGGTTCAGTTTGCAGTTAGGAAGGCAAATGCAGTGTCAGCATTCATTTCAAGAGAGCTAGGAAACAAAAGTGGAGATGTATTGCTGAGACTATCAAAGGCTCTGGTCAGACTGCACTTGGAATATTGTCAGCAGTTTTGGGCCCCATATCGAGGGAAAGATATGCTGGCCTTGAATGGCATCCAGAGGAGGCTCACAAGAATGATCCTGGGGAAGAAGAGCTTGGCAAATACGGAGCAGTTGAGGACTCTGGGTCCGTACTTGATGGAGTTTAGGAGAATAACGTTGGGATCTGGTTGAAAGTAACAATTCTGAAGGGTCTGGATAGCGTGAATGTGGAGAAAAAGTTCACTAGTAGAGAGACTCAGACCTAAGGGTAGAGTGAAGGGATAACCCTTTAGAATTGGAAAACATTCAGTCTGGAGAGTTCAGTTACTAGTGGTGTGCCACAAGGATCAGTTTTGGGACCACTGCTGTTTGTCAGTTTTATAAATGATTTGGACGCATGAATTAATAAGTTTGCAGATGACACTAAAATTGATGGAGTTCTGGACAGTGTGGAAGAATGTTGCAGGTTGCAGGGGGGCTTGGATAAACTGTAGAATTGGGCTGAGGGGTGACAAATAAAGTTCAATGCAGATAAATGTGAGGTGTTTCATTTTGGGAAGAATAACAGGAAGGCAGAATACTGGGTCAAAGGAAAGAATCTTGGTCGTGTGAATGTGCAGAGGAATCTTGATGTCCATGTTCATAGATCCCTGAAAGTTGACACCCAGGATGATAGTGCTGTCTGGAAGGCATACGAGAGGGGTGATCCAAGATGGCAGCAACCTAGGAGGATCGCATTGCAAGCTCCACACCGCAGCACAAGCAGGACGATCATCTAACCCACTCAGCCCTGACCATTGCAAGATCCTGGGACTCTGGAAAGGTTGTGGAGTCCCAGAAAATTGTGAAAAATCAACTTAGCTGCATTTTTGCCACCCAGAGATGTCGAAGAAGGGAGACAATAGACAATAGACAATAGGTGCAGGAGTAGGCCATTCTGTCCTTCGAGCCTGCACCACCACTCAATATGATCATGGATGATCATCCTTAATCAGTATCCTGTTCCTGCCTTATCTCCATAACCCTTGATTCCACTATCCTTGAGAGCTGTATCCAACTCTTTCTTCAATGAATCCAGAGACTGGGCCTCCACTGCCCTCTGGGGCAGAGCATTCCACACAGCCACCGCTCTCTGGGTGGAAACGTTTCTCCTCATCTCTGTCCTAAATGGTCTACCCCATATTTTTAAGCTGTGTCCTCTGGTTCGGCACTCACCCAACAGCGGAAACATGTTTCCTGCCTCCAGAGTGTCCAATCCTTTAATAATCTTATATGTCTCAATCAGATCCTCTCTCAGTCTTCTAAACTCAAGGGTATACAAGCCCAGTTGCTCCACTCTTTCAGCGTAAGGTAGTCCCGCCATTCCAGGAATTGACCTTGTGAACCTACGCTGCACTCCCTCAATAGCCAGAATGTCTTTCCTCAAATTTGGAGACCAGAACTGCACACAATATTCCAGGTGTGGTCTCACCAGGGCCCTGTACAGCTGCAGAAGAACCTCTTTGTTTCTATTCTCAATCCCTCTTGAAATGAAGGCCAGCATGCTATTAGGTTAAAATCTTCGGGTAAAAAATGAGGTCTGCAGATGCTGGAGATCACAGCTGAAAATGTGTTGCTGGTTAAAGCACAGCAGGTTAGGCAGCATCCAAGGAATAGGAAAGAGGATTCGCAGTAGGTTAAAATCTTTGGGTAAAAAATGAGGTCTGCAGATGCTGGAGATCACAGCTGAAAATGTGTTGCTGGTTAAAGCACAGCAGGTTAGGCAGCATCCAAGGAATAGGAACTGATTCCTGATGAAGGGCTTGTGCCCGTCGAATTTCATATTCCTTGAATGCTGCTTAACCTGCTGTGCTTTAACCAGCAACACATTTTCAGCATGCTATTAGCCTTCTTCACTACCTGCTGTACCTGCATGCTTACCTTCATTGACTGGTGTACAAGAACACCCAGATCTCTTTGTACTGCCCCTTTACCTAAATTGATTCCATTTCGGTAGTAATCTGCCTTCTGGTTCTTGCCACCAAAGTGGATAACCACACATTTATCCACATTAAACTGCATCTGCCATGCATCTGAACACTCACCTAACCTGTCCAGGTCACCCTGTAATCTCCTAACATCCTCCTCACATTTCACCCTGCCACCCAGCTTAGTATCATCAGCAAATTTGTTAATGTTATTACTAATACCATCTTCTATATCATTAATATATATTGTAAAAAGCTGCGGTCCCAGTACTGATCCCTGCGGCACCCCACTGGTCACTGCCTGCCATTCCAAAATGGAGCCGTTTATCACGACTCTTTGTTTCCTGTCAGTCGACCAACTTTCAATCCAAGTTAGTACTTTGCCCCCAATACCATGCGCCCTAATTTTGCTCACTAACCTCCTATGTGGGAATTTATCAAAAGCTTTCTGAAAGTCCAGGTACACTACATCTATTGGATCTCCCTCGTCCATCTTCAGAATTACATCCTCAAAAAATTCCAGAACGTTAGTCAAGCATAATTTCCCCTTCATAAATCCACGCTGACTCTGACCTATCCTGTTACTACTATCCAGATGTGCCGTAATCTCATCCTTTATAATAGACTCCAGCATCTTTCCCACCACTGAGGTCAGACTAACTGGTCTATAATTTCCTGCTTTCTCTCTCCCACCTTTCTTAAAAAGTGGTACAACATTAGCCACCCTCCAATCCGCAGGAACTGATCCCGAATCTATCGAACTCTGGAAAATAATCACCAACGTATCCACGATTTCTAGAGCCACCTCCTTCAGTACCCTGGGATGTAGACCATCAGGCCCGGGGACTTATCAACCTTCAGACCTAAAGGTCTCTCCATCACCAATTCCTGGCAAATATAAATTCCCTTCAGTGCAGGTCCTTCAGCCACTGTTACCTCAGGGAGATTGCTTTTGTCTTCCCCAGAGAATACAGATCTGAAGTACCAATTCAATTCTTCTGTCATTTCTTTGTTCCCCGTAATATGTTTCCCTGTTTCAGTCTTCAATTTTAGTCTTAACCATTTTTTTTGCCTTTCACATACCTAAAAAAGATTTTACTATTCTCCTATATATTTTTGGCCAGTTTACCTTCATACCTCATTTTTTTCTCTGCGTATTTCCTTCCTAGTAATCCTCTGTTGTTCTTGAAAAGCTTCCCAGTCCTCCGTTTTCCCACTTATCTTTGCTATGTTATACTTTTTCTCTTTTAACTTTATATGTTTCTTACCTTCCCTCGTTAGCCACGGCCACCCATGCCTCCTCCTGGGATCTTTCTTTCTTTTTGGAGTGAAATGATCCTGCATCTTCTGCATTATACACAGAAATATCTGCCATTGTTCCTCCACTGTCATCCCTGCTAAGGTATTGCACCATTGAACTTTGGCCAGCTCCTCCCTCATAGCTCCATAGTTCCGCTTATTCAACTGAAATATTGTCACTTCCGATTGTACCCTCTCCTTCTCAAATTGCAGATTGAAGCTTATTGTATTATGGTCACTACGAGGTCCCTGATCAATTCTGGTTCGTTGCACGATACCAGATCCAGAATTGCCTTCTCCCTTGTCAGCTCCAGCACCACCTGTTCTAAGAATCCATCTCGGAGGCACTCCACAAAGACTCTTTCTTGAGGTCCAATACCATCCTGATTTTCCCAGTCTACCTGCATGTTGAAATCCCCCATAACAGCTGTTGTAACATCTTTGCGACAGGCCAATTTCAGCTCCTGATTCAACTTACATCCGACATCCAGACCACTGTTTGGGGGCCTGTAGATAACTCCCAAGAGGGTCTTTTTGCCCTTAGAATTTCTCAGCTCTATCCATACTGACTCTACATCCCCTGATTCTAGGTCCCCCAGCACAAGGGACTGAATGTCATCCCTTACCAACATGGCCACCCCACCCCCTCTGCCCGTCAGTCTATCCTTACGATAACACGTGTAGCCTTGAATATTCATTTCCCAGGCCCTGTCCACTTGAAGCCATGTCTCAGTTATCCCCACAATATTGTATTTGCCAATTTCCAAAAGAGCCTCAAGCTCATCCAACTTATTTCTAATGCTTCGTGCATTCATATATAGTATTCTTAATTTGTTACTGCCCTCACCCTTCCCATCAACTCCTATTTCACTCAACCTTACAGCATGATCCGTTTTTGAGTTTTCTGTTTCATTGATACAGTTGTCTTTCTACACTTTCCTTAACGTTCCCTTCAATTTCCTTCTTAATCATCCAGTTTGTCCGCTCCCCCCAGTTACTTAGATTAAACTACCTGCCAAAATGCTGGTCCCCAACCTATTAAGGTGCAAACCGTCTCTCTTGTAGAATTTATGCTTACCACTCAGTGATCCAAGAATTTAAATCCTTGCTTCCTGCACCAGTTCCCCAGCCACGCATTCAAGTCCATTATCTCCCTGTTTCTGGCCTCACCGGCCCGAGGGCCTGAAGTCCCGCCTGCTGCCACAAAATCCCTGGTCAGTTCCTCTCACTATGGAGTTCCCTATTACCATGGCTCTGTGCGATGTCCGACTCTTCTGCTCTGCCTCCACGCCAACTTTTGATTGACAGACCTGACCGCCTCATGGACTGGCAGTGTCATCTGTCTCTACTGTTTCCAAAAGATTCAACTTGTTCCTGACAAGTACTTCCCCCGGGGTCTCTTGCATCTGTCTCCTCTCAGCCTTCCTCATTGCCTGCTCTCTTTTGCTCTCTTTTGGTATGGTTGGTCTAATAATCTTGCTGAAGGTCTTGTCCAGAAAGATCTCATTCTCTCGGATGAGCCTAAGGTCCTCGAGTTCTTTCATCAATGCTGCAATATGCTGTGTCAGTAGCTGAACGTGCACACACTTTCCACACTTATACGAGCCAGACACACCAGAGTCATTGACCTCCCACATCAAGCACGTAGCACACTGAACCAGCTTGGCAGTCAACTGTGAACCAGCCTCTTCAACTGTGGCGTAATCACTTCACTCAACCTCCTTTTCAAAGACTCCTGAGCTAAAGCCTCACTCTTTACTCCACAGAAACTTCCTTGGACCCTCTTTTTGAGGGAAGTCTGTGGACTTTTAATTTAGGTTAAAGGAGGATGGTGGGAGGGAGGCCCTACTTTGAAGGACCTGGGGTCTAGAACACACCCACTCAAATAACAATCACTTACCTTCCCGACTGGCTTTGCGCTCCAACTTCACTTCCGCCCAGCACCGCCGTTCTCTGGTGCAAAAAGAGGAGGTATGTCCGAGGCCAGGCCTGCGGCCCAGCCTGCAAGATCCTTGGATTCAATTACCTAGCAGGCCCTGGTGAACGAGCTCGCGAGTTGTTGGGGAAGCAGGTAGTGAAGAAGCTGGCCCCGATCTCTACCATGCTGCAGGAGCATGCACAGCAGCTGGGAGACCTAGAAAAGAGGATGGATGAGGTTGAACACAGAGTCACAGTGGTGGAAGCTGATACCAGTTCTTCCAAGGATAGGATCCAAGCCCTGGAGATACAAGTGCAAAATTTGCGTGACCAAGTGGATGATTTTGAGAACAGGAGCCGGATAAAAAATATTTGGGTCATCGGTCTGCCAGAGGGAAAGGAAGGTGGAATTTATTCAAAATTGGTTGCTGAGTTCCTTAAATTGGAGGCTGGAATGAGAGGTTTTAAGATCGAGAAGACTCACCGGGTCACAGCAGAGATCAGGTCTTGGTCAACGTCCTCGTACTCTCTTGATGTGGTTTCATCATTATAGAGATAAGGAGAAGCTTCCAGAATCCAGGCGAAGGATCCGAAGGCCCGAGTTTACAAGGGCTCTAAGATCATGTGTTTCCAGAACTTCTTGGTGGCAGTGATCCTGAAAAGAAAATCCTATGACGGTGTCAAGAGAAGACTGAGGGAGTTTGGGACCCAGTACACTCTGGGGTATCCAGCAGTGCTTTGTTACACCTTAGATGGATCTGTACATCTCTTTGATACATCAGAGAAGTCAAGAGACCTTTTAGATAAATTAACCTAATCTGAACAATTTTGTATGTACAAATAGTAGTGTTGTTTGTGGATGTCTTTGCTTTTTTCTCTTTAAAAACAGAGGAAGTCCAGTTGGGGCTTTCTTTTCCTTTTTTCATTGGTAATAATCTGGTTTAAACTATATTTGACGGTGGTTGAGATGTGTACTTTCAATTTCTAAGTTAAGTTGTACCAAAGGATGGGGTATTTGCCCCTTTCTTTCTTCAAGAAAAATTTTCTTTATTCATATTGCTAGTCCATGGTATATTTACTTTATTTTTCTGCTTGTGTTTGCGGTGTGGCTCTAGCTGGGAGGAGGGAAAATGATTGGAATTGCTAGATGCCTGCTTATGGGCAGTTTGCAATAGGTGTGAGGGGGGTGAGTTCCCCCAATTCAGCGCCATCGGTGCTTTATATTTGTTTTTTTTTGTTTTTTTGTTGTACATAGTTTTATAGGTTTATTAAATATAGGGGTTTTAGTTTATGTAGTTTTTAAGTTCAATGGATCATGTGACACTAAGGCTCGGCAATTTGTGGTTCGAGTTCCTCCTCTCTGGAATCTACATGTTACTGTGGAAAGTAATAGTTAATGACTTGATTAAATGGTGCACCTGGAATATCAAGGGGAGTCAATTAATAGGAAGAAGGCATTTTTGAGTCTTGGAAAGGAGAAGGTGGATATTGCCTACAGGAGACAAACTTGGATGATAGAGCATATTTGAAATGACAGCAGAATGGCTTTGATTGGGCTTACTTTTCATCTTTTAATAACAGAAGTAGGGAAGTGGCTATTTTGGTTAGGAGGAATCTCCCAGTTAAGTTACTGGAGTGTGTTAAAGATACACACAGGAGGTTTGTAATTCTCAAAGCCCTAATAAACAGGGAAGAATATGGTGTTTTAAATGTTTATTGCCCTCCAGCCCGTCCCATCAAATTTTTGGTAGATGCATTCTCTAAACTGATCAATCTCGGGTCCCAGCATATGATCATGGGGGAGATTTTAACTGTCTCATGGATCCCACAGTAGATAGGTTATCCAAAGGCCCCCCGATACCTTCTGTGCAAACTAAACAATTAGTGGAGTTAGGGTTGGTGGACGTTTGGAGGCATCTCCAACCTACAGGCAGGGATTTTACGTTTTTTCCAATGTGCACAGACGTCACACTAGGATTGATATTTTTCTGACCCCCGTGGCAACCCTGGACTTGGTGACATCTTGTACAATTGATAATGTTACCATCTCCGATCACGCTCCAGTGTACCTGTTGGTTAAGATTAAGGATGCTGCAATGAGTTTGAGACACTGGCAAATGGATCCCTTTATCCTCAAGGATAATAAGTTTGTGGAATACTTCTCTAGGGAATTTTGGGCGTTCGTAGACATTAACTCAGGCTCAGTTAGTAGCCTATTTGTTCTTTGGGAAACTACCAAAGCCTATGCCGGGAGTTTAGTTATTTCCTACTGTGCCAGTAGGAAGTGGCAGAAGAGTGATCAGCAACGTCTCCTCTAAGCATGGTTGAAGGCAGCTGAGAAGGTCTACTTTGACAGACCCTCGTTGCTCAAGCTACAGAGGATTATGGCACTGTGCTCTGCATTGAATTCCATGCTCATGCAGACAGCAAAGAAGGAGCTTACTTTTGCAAAGCAAAGATTATATGAGCATGGCAACAGGGCAGGCAAATATCTCGCACATCTCAGCAGGAAAAGGAGTGCCTCTCAAGTCATTACGGTGATTAGGGAAGGGTCTAGGAACCTAACATGTGACTCCAAAAATATTAATGTAGCATTCCAGAGATTTTACTCTAAGTTATACCAACCTGAGGATTTGAGGAGGGGTGGGCCAAAATGGATCCTTTTTTTAAGGATTTAGAACTCCCAAATGTGATCCCCAAAAAGAGTCTTTTCTCAATGCCCCCGTTAAAGAGCAGGAGGTGCAGGAAGCTGTGAAGCAGCTTCAGAGTGGAAAGTGCCTGGTCCTGATGGGTTGGTGGATGTAAGTTCACGAGGTCAATTTCTGGAATGGCGGGACTACCTTACGCTGAAAGACTGGAGCGATTGGGCTTGTATACCCTTGAGTTTAGAAGACTGAGAGGGGATCTGATTGAGACATATAAGATTATTAAAGGATTGGACACTCTGGAGGCAGGAAACATATTTCTGCTGATGGGTGAGTGCCGAACCAGAGGACACAGCTTAAAAATACGGGGTAGACCATTTAGGACAGAGATGAGGAGAAACGTCTTCACTCAGAGAGTGGTGGCTGTGTGGAATGCTCTGCCCCAGAGGGCAGTGGAGACCCAGTCTCTGGATTCATTGAAGAAAGAGTTGGATACAGCTGTCAAGGATAGTGGAATCAAGGGTTATGGAGATAAGGCAGGAACAGGATACTGATTAAGGATGATCAGCCATGATCATATTGAATGGTGGTGCAGGCTTGAAGGGCAGAATGGCCTACTCCTGCACCTACTGTCTATTGTCTATTGATGGATTTCCCAGCGAATTCTATAAGGAATTAATAAACATATTGTCAGGCCTGATGCTCAATATGTTTAATGACTCATACAGCTATGATTGTCTCCCACCATCTTTGAAAGAGGCCAATATTTTGCTTATTCTTAAAAAAGGGAAGGTCCCGGACAACTATGCTTTGTACAGGCCCATTTCACTCTGAAATGTGGACGTTAAAATCCTCTCGAAGACTTTCGCGTTAAGGCTGGACACTGTGTTACCTTATATTGTTAAAGAGGACCAGATGGGTTTCATAAAGGGCCATAGATCCTCCAATAATGTTAGGAGGCTGCTTTAATGTAATTCAAGCATGTCAACAACAGCCAATACAGGGATTAGTGATTTCTCTAGATACAGAGAAGGCACTTGACCGAGTTGAGTGGCTGTACCTTTTCTATACTCTGGATTGTTTGGCTTGGGTGAAGTCTTTAAAAGATGGGTAAAGGTTCTCAACAGTGACCCTCTTACTGCGGTCATCACTAATGGCCACGATCCAGTAATTTTAACATTTTTAGGAGCAGCCAGCAGGGCTGACTCCTTTCGCTGTTGCTTTTTATGTTGGTGATTGAACCATTGGTGGAGGCCATTTATAGGGATCCTAATATATCAGCTCCAGAGGTGGGGTCAAAATTACATAAGATTTTGTTGAACGCGAACGATGTCCTAAATTTTTGTCAAATCCAGCAGTTTTAGTGCCTTGCCTGATACAAAGCATCATTGCATTTGATGCCTTTTCGGGGTACAAGATTAATCTTGCTCAATCAGAGGCGATGCCTATGGGTGGTCTTATGAAGGTGTTAGGTCTTGAGGGTGAATATCGATTCCCATTTCAGTGGTCACAGAGGATTTTGTGTATTTGGGCATATTCATCACTCCAGTTCTGGATCGGCTGTTCAAAGCTAATTTTGTTCAATTACTTGACAAAATCAAACAAGACCTTCAAAGATGGGAGGCACTTCAAGTCTTGTAGTTGGATTGGATAGCGCTTGTTAAGATGAATATTCTCCCACGTTTACTGTACCCTATACAGATGCTCCACCTGATTTTCAATAAGCAAACAATTCAGGAGACTGAACGACTGGTACAGCTCTTTTATTTGGCGTCGTAAACAGCCCCTTATTAAATTAGCTAAACTGCAATTGCCTCACAGATTGGGGGGAGTGGATCTCCCGGACATTAAAAGTTACCAACAAAGCTCGCTTTTATCCTGGGCCTGTGGGGACTCTCTTTCAATATGGTTAGATATCAGGACCTCCCAGGCAAGGTGCCTCCTTACTGGCTTGCTGTTTTTGGACAAAATGAGGACAATTAGAGAATATTACCATAACCCAATAGTTATCAATATTGTTAAAGCATGGAGGGCAATTCGGCAAAAGAAAGGCAATATTGGCAAAAGATCTTCTCTTACACCTATAATGGTATGCCGGGTTTTCAACTGGGGATGATAGATTCAGGATTCAAACATTGGACAGCTAGGGGTGTGTCTTGCATGGGCGATTTATTTGAGGGAGCCACAATGATGTCCTTTGATCAGTTAGCATGGAAATGTGAGCTATCTAACAGGGACCTATTTCATTTTTTTCAAGTTAGGGATTTTATTCAAAGAAAAGACTACACTTTTGACTGATCCCTACAAATGTGACATAGACAGGAGGGTACTCAGTGCTAAGAATACACTTTCTGTCAGCACTTTATATCATCAATTGGGGGATGCCCCCTCAGATGAATTCAATTGACTCTGCAGGGTGTGGGAGAGAGAGCGAGGCGTTGAGGTCTCCTCAGAGGCATGGGAAGATATTTGTGAAAACGCAGGAAAGATATCAATTTGCAATAGGACCTATGCTTTACAGTTGAAGATTCTCCATAGGGTCCACTTGGCTCTGACCGTTTGTCAAAATTTAAACCAGGGAATCTTCAACATGTCCCAAGGGGAAGGTTGGTACAGGCACTCTTATTTACCCATTGTCTCTGGTCCTGTGGTTGGCTTCAAACATACTGGAACGCTGTGGCAGGTGCAATGGAGAGGATTTTGGGTGTAAGGGTGGAGAAGGACCCGATCACTCCTCTTCTTGGCCTGCTCAGTGTGTTCCTTGTAAATGCGAATAAGAAAAAAACTTTTCAATATCCTCACTTTCAGCGCAAGAAAGAATATCTTGCTAGGTTGGGTATCGGAAATCCCCCAAACCTGTCAGATTGGCAGAAGATTGTTATGGAGCATATCCCCTTGGATTTTCTCACAAGTATAGCACACCACAAAAATGAGAATTTCTATAAGACATGGCAGCCTTTGTTAGAATACCTAGACACAGATTTATCGGCCACACTAATAAGGCTTTTATAAAGCCATAAGGATTGTGTTTTACAAGTCCAGTATCTAGGGAGGAGGAACTGCAAACATACGAGTGTCTTGTTTGGCTGAGTTGAGTTATGACTATCTATCAGCTTGTTGTTGGTTATTATTTAGTTAGTTAAATAGTTAATTGGTTTTTTTTATTCTATATTTTTCTATATATATTTATACATTTGTACATGAGGGTGGTTTATTTTACTTTCTAGTATTCTTTCTTTGTATTGTTTTGAATTTTTTTGTATTTGTTGTAATATTTTTAAAAAATCTATTTTTACAATAAAAATATATTTGAAGAAAAAGAAGGCATGCGATGTGTTAGGTTTTATTTTTAGAGGGATTCAGTTCCAGAGGCATGAAGTCATGCTGCAATTGTACAAAATACTTGTGCAGCCTCACTTGGAATATTGTGTTCAGTTGATTAGATTAGATGAGATTAGATTCCCTACAGTGTGAAAACAGGCCCTTCGGCCGAACAAGTCAACACCGACCCTCCGAAGAGTAACCCACCCAGACCCATTTCCCTCTGACTAATGCACCTGACACTATGGACAATTTAGCATGGCCAATTCACCTTATCTGCACTTCTTTGGACTGTGGGAGGAAACCGGACCACCTAGAGGAAACCCACGCAGACATGGGGAGAATGTGCAAACTCCACACAGACCGTCGCACCATGACAAGAAGGATGTGGAAGCATTGGAAAAAGGTGCAGAGGATATTTAACAATGTTGCCTGGTTTGGAGCAAAGGTCTTATGAGGAAAGGCAGAGGGACTTGGGTCTGTTCTTATTTGGAGTCAGCTATTACGAGGGGGCATAGCTTTAAATTAAGGGGAGGTAGGTATAGGACAGATGTTAGGGGTAGATTCTTTACTCAGCAAGTCGTGAGTTCATGGAATGCCCTGCCACTAGCAGTGGTGGACTCTCCCTCTTTATGGGCATTTAAACGGGCATTGGATAGGCATATGGAGGATAGTGGGCTAGTGTAGGTTAGGTAGGCTTGGGTCAGGGCAACATCGAGGGCCAAAGGGCCTATACTGCGCTGTAATTTTCTATGTTCTATGTTCTAAGGCTAAAAGGGGATATAATAGAGATGTACAAGATAATCAGAGGATTAGATAGGGTGGACAGTGAGAGTCTTTTTCCTAGGAAGATGACATCGACTTGTATGAGGGGGCATAGCTGCAAATTGAAGGGTGATAGATTTAAGACCGATGTAAGAGTCAGGTTCTTTACTCAGGGGGTGGTAAAGGCATGGAATGCCCTGCCTGCCAATGTAGTTAACTCAGCCACATTAGGGGTATTTTAACAGTCCTTGGATAAGCATATGGATGATGATGGGATAGTGTTAGAGGGATGGGCTTAGATTAGTTCGCATGTTGCCACAACATCATGGGCCAAAGGGCCTGTTCTGCGCTGTATTGTTCTATGTTCTATATGTCAAGTATAGACAGGACAGATCGAGTGAATCCTGAGGAGAGTATAAAGGCAGTAGGAGTATACTTAAGAGAGAAATCATGAGGGCAAAAAGAGGACATGAGATAGCTTTGACAAATGGGGTTAAGGAGAATCCAAAGGGTGTTTATAAATACTAAGGACAAAAGAGAGAGAATAGGGCCTCTCAAAGACCAGCAAGGCAGCCTATGTGTGGATACGTAAGAGATAGGAGAGATACTAAATGAGTATTTTGCATCAGTATTTACTATGGAAAAGGATATGGAAGATATAGAATGTGGGGAAATAGATGGCAACATCTTGAAAAATGTCCATATTATACAAAGGAGGAGGTGCTGGACGTCTTGAAATGCATAAAGGTGGATAAATCCCCAAGACCTAATCAGGTGTACCCTTGAACTCTGTGGTAAGCTAGGGAAGTAATTGCTCTGCCCATTGCTGAGATATTTGTATCATCGAGAGTCACAGGTGAGGTGGCAGAGTTTGGCAAACGTGGTACCACTGTTTAAAAAAGGTGGTAAGGACAAGCCAGGGGACTATAGACCAGTGAGCCTGACATTGGTGGTGGGCAATTTGTTGAAGGGAATCCTGAGGGACAGGATTCACATGTATTTGGAAAGGCAAGGACTGATTAGGGACAGTCAACATGGCTTTGTGCGTGGGAAATCATGTCTCACAAGCTCGATTGAGTTTTTTGAAGAAGTAACAAAGAGGATTGATGAGGGCAGAGCGGTGGACATGATCTATATGGACTTCAGTAAGGGGATGAATGGCCTCCTCCTACTCCTAATTCATATGTCTGTATGTCCTCTTCTGAATCTCTTGCATTCATTTCTTCCATCCTCTCTTTCTAGTTACCCAGTTATATTAACTTTCAGGTACCTTACTGGGCAGTGGCCTCTGAATCTTTTTTTTAAATTCACTTGTGGAAGGTGGACATCGCTGGCTGGACAGCATTTTACTGTCCATCCTTGAGAAGGTGGTGGTGAGCTGCCTTATTGAACCACTGCAGTCCACCTGCTGAAGGGTGACCCATAATGTCCTTAGGGAGGAAATTCCAGGATTTTGACTCAGCAACACTGAAGGAATGATGATTTTTTTTGGTGAGTGGCTTAAGGGGAAGTTCCAGGTGATGGCGTTCCCATGTATCTGCTGCCTTTGTCCTTTTAGGTGGAAGTAGTCTGGTTCTGGAAGATCTTGTCTCAGGATCTTTCCTGATTTTCAGCAGTGCATTTTGTAGAGTGTACACGCTGATACTACTGAATGTGGGTGATGAGGAAGTTAATGATTGTGGAAATATTGCTAATCAATCAGCTTTGTCCTGGATGGTGGCAAGCTTCTTGAGTGTTGTTGGAGCGTCACTCATTCAGGCAAGTGGTTGCCTGGTTTTCAGCCTTGGGGTGTCAAAGGATGAAATATTCTCTGCAGTATTCCCAACCACTAACCTGTTCTTGCAGCCATTATATTTATATAGTGAGTCTGGTTGAGTTTCTGGTCAGCCGTAACCCCTAGAATATTGATCGTCGGGGATTTAGTGATGGTAGCACCACTGAATATCAAGGGATGGTGATTAGATCGCCTCTTATTGAAGATGGTCATAGCCTGGCATTTGTGTGGCATGACTGTTACTTGCCACTTGTCAGTCCAAGCCTGGATATTGTCCAGAACTTGTTGCATTTGAATGTGGACTGCTTCAGCATCTGAGGAATCACGAATGGTGCTAGCAAATTGTGACCACCAGTGAACATTCCCACTCTGATTTTATGATGGAGGGAAAGTCATTGATGAAGTAGCTAAAGATGGTTGGGCCTAGGATGCTACCTTGAAGAACATCTGCAGAGATGTCCTGGAGCTCAGATGACTGACCTCCAAAAATCACAAGCATCTTCCTGTGCAAGGTACAATATCAACCAGTCTGCCCTCTGATACCCATTGATTCCAGTTTTGCTAGGCCTCTTTGATTCCACACCCAGTCAACTGTAGTCTCGATGTCAAAGGTTGTCACTCTCACCTCTTCTATGGAATTCACCATTTTTTGTTCATATTTGAACCAAGGCTGTAATGAGGTCAGCAGCTACATGGCCCTGGCTGAACCTAAACTGGCATCACTGAGTAGGTTATGATAGCACCTTGTTGCACAGCACATATCCTAATCCAGGGGTGGGGAACCTGCAGCCTTCTAGGCCATTGTGTGTGGCCTTTTGAATGAATCCAAATTTTGCAACAGGCACAAGAAATGCTTTCTTGCTTTTCAGCTACTTATTGCTGCGAATCTACATTCTCCTACTTAACCAAGATCAAGACACCCTTAAGGTCACAAATGACGGATATCCATCTAGAGGATCAGCTAAAACTGCAGACCTCCATGCTGCAAGCAAATATTCAAATGCTTTCCTACAAAAAGCAGTCACAACAAAGTCATCAAAAGGTTAGTTAACTTTAGAATTAACATTTTTTTCCTTTTTTTAGTTAGTATATAATAGTTAGATTTTTACAAAATAATGTGAATTTTGAAGAATATATAAATAAAGTTTCTTGGATGCGGCCTTATTAGATTACAACTAGCATAATGCGGCCTTCCAGCATAAAACGTTCCCCACCCATGTCCGAATCCATCACTGATTGTCTTTCTATTTTTTCTGCTGCCATCCCAGGTTTGAATGTACCGCCAATAAGCTATCCTCCATGCTTCTTTCAGAATTCTTCAAAAGGCCTAACAAAGCATGTATATTACTGCAATCATAAACGCATCATCCACTTCCTTTTTCAACTGAGAGCTGATCTCAATAATTTACTGCCTGACCCAATGACCTCATCCATCTCTGCCACTGTGTTTTCCACACATGAATTAATAATTGCTGAACCTTTCCATATTTTTGTCAGAATGTCTATTTACTCCTAAACAAGTTATGTCTGTAGGCAAACTGTTGGGAGAAGTAGAGCTATTTGTTATCAGCACACATTGGAACCAGACCTCATGTCTGCAGCTGGTATCGTTCAGCTGCAAGATGTACATGTAGAATAGCAGGGAGCCAAGGTTAGATTTTTGGAGAGTTCAAGAGGTTACAGTACAACAGAAATAAATTAGCACTGTCACTAGAGATGCTTTGCCTGTGGTTGGACAGATAACAATGGAGCACCACACCAATAATTTAGACAATAGAAAGGAGACACCTCAGCAGGATGGTGTGAATACGATGTCAAATGCATGGCAAATAGAGTTAAACATGGAACAACTGAATTTAATGCACTTTGGAAGCATTGATTTAAAAAGGCAGCGTAATATAAATGACACAATTTTCAAAAGTGTGTATGAGCTGAGAGATCCTGGTTTCAAATGAGATACACCAAACTGTAAAGCTCCCAGATGGTGAACAAGTTATTATCCCTTCTCATGCTCACCTACCTTCTTGCAACAAGAATTAATTTGTAAAGGGTCTCTTCCCAGACCAAATGACAAAATGCTTTTAAAGGGGACAATTTAACCAGGCTTTCTTGAATGAACAAAAAGTTTCATGTAGATTAGAATAAGGGGCAAGTCCAAAATGTTACAAATAAAAGTCAGGGTTATACAAATCAATCTCTGAACTGTTCGAGAAAAGCAGATAAGACAGTGTGTGTCTGTAATTGGGTTGTGTTGGCATTGATAGTTTAACAGACGATTTTTGAGATATTTGATTTTGCAGGCTGATTGAAGTTCCTTTGGCCTGATTCCTGATTTGGAACACTATGAACAAGAAATATCCTTACATGCAACACAGGGACAACAAGGGGATGGCTCTCTGATTCTTACTGTCACAATGTACAGTAGAGTTGAAGTTGGCTATTTAATGTTTGTTGTTGTATATTCTACCAAGGAAAAAACAAAAAATAGGTCTACAGTTTGGGATACAATCCGCAGGGGGTGGCTTGCTGACTGGCAGAGAATTTTATTATTTTTATGATCACAAAAGATCGCAGCCAATCTGTTTGAAAAGTCTTTGACATTTTACATGTTGCATTCCATAGGTCTGTCCCTCTTGACACCCCTGTAAGTTATGTCCACGGAGATTTTTCACTGTATCAGCTCTCTACAGAAACCATTTTGGAATTACAAGTTAATAATGGCCAGAGTCCTTTGGGTTCTAGTTCATCATCACAAGCCCATGTCACCAATTCAGTTTTACCAGAATGGTTCGAGAGATGAGGGATTTTATACCAAAACTGAATTGGAGAAGCGGGTATTGTTCCTCAAGCAAAAGGAAACTGATAGAAATTTTGATAAATGTTTATAAGATTAAGGAAGGATTAGACATGGTACACAAAGAAAAGCATATGGTCCAATGACTAGCTGACACCAAATTTAAGTGTGACAAAAATGCTAAATCATTCATTCATTCAAAATTGAAGGTTTTGTATAAGTAATATGGGAAATGTAAAAATGTAGTGAGTGCTAATAATCTGGAATAATCTGCATATAAGAGTGATGAAAGTGAGCATGATCAATGATTGCAAAAGGAAACTGGATGAGCACTTGAGGAAAATAAACTTGCAGGGCTACAGGGATTGATCTGTGTTTTTTGTGAAGATTTGTGATGGAGTGCAGAGTGACTAGATTGCTTTACACAGAGTCAGTATGCTCTCTAGATGGCTTCCTTTAGTACTGTAATCTCTCTGTCACTCTAGTAACCACTGCTGCTGACAGGCAGTTCGTTGCTTTCATTCTTCACCCACATCTAGCAAGAGCTCCCTGGAGGTCAGAATGTGTTGGCCCAATGACCCAATACCCGCATCCAAGTTTGTTACTGTGCTGTCTTCATATCTGTCTTTGCAGGATCTTGCAGATTCTACTGAGGTCAACACCATTATGAATTATGTTTCCTGATGTAGATTCTTACTGAACTTAGATAATAATGGTTCTGATGTAAACAACAATGGGTCTTAAAGATAGTCTTAAAATGAAACTGAGCCATTTACCATTTAAGAATCATTTAAGTTGATAGCCAACTGAGATACATAACATGCCAATTGCCAAGTGGGAGTTTTTGTTTCCCACTTTTTGCCCAGAAACAACATGCTTTAACAGTAGTTACTGAAAGAATTTCTAACTTTTAATTTTCATATTTCTAATCCCAACTGAACCCACAGATTCCTTCCTCCATGTTCAAAACTGTCCAGCTTCTCACGCAAGATAAAAAACAAATTTTACGATGGACTGTATATTTTTGAAAATAATCTCAGGATTCACATTTATTGAAGCCTTAGATCATAAAATATAGGCGAAAAATTAGGCCATTCGCCCGATCAAGTCTGCTTCACCATTCGATCATGATTGACATGTTTCTCAACCCCATTCTCCTGCCTTCTCGCCATACCTCTTGAACCCCTTACCAATCAAGAACCCATCTATCTCTGTCTTAAGTACACTCAATGAGTTGGCTTGCACAGCTTTCCACCACTCGCTGCCTTCTTTCAGAAAGCCAGTTTCTAATCCAAATCACCCTCAATCCCATGCCTCCGCAATTTCTCCAAATCCTACCATGTGGAACTTTATCAAAGGCTTTACTGAAGTCCATGTACACCAGGTCAACTGCCCTACCGTTACCCACATGCTTGGTCACCTTCTTAAAAAATTCAATGAGGTTTGTGGGAAATGATCTACCATTGATGAAACCATGTTGACTATCTCCAATCAAATTGTTAGACCATAAGACCATAAGACCATAAGACATAGGAGTGGAAATAAGGCTAGTCGGCCCATCGAGCCCACTCTGCCATTTAATCATGGCTGATGGGCATTTCGACTCCACTTACCGGCACTCTGTCTGTAGCCTTTAATTCATTGTGAGATTAAGTATTTACCAATCTCTGCCTTGAAGACATTTAATGTCCCGGCCTCCAAAGCGCTACATGGCAATGAATTCCATAGGTCCACTACTCTCTTGCTGAAGAAATGTCTCCTCATTTTTGTTCTAAATTGACCCCCTCTAATTCTAAGGCTGTGCTCACAGGTCGTAATCCCCCTACCTAACGGAAACAATTTCCCAGCATCCACCCTTTCTAAGCCATGCATTATCTTGTAAGTTTCTATTAGATCCCCCCTCAACCTTCTAAACTCTAATGAATACAATTTCAGGATCCTCAGCCGTTCATCATATGTTAGATCTACCGTTCCAGGGATCATCTGTGTGAATCTCCACTGGACACACTGAAGTGCCAGTATGTCCTTCCTGAGGTGTGGGCCCCAAAATTGGACACAGTATTCTAAATAAGGCCTAAGTAGAGCTTTATAAAGTCTCAGAAGCACGTTGCTGCTTTTTTATTCCAACCCTCTTGAGATAAATGACAATATTACATTCACTTTATTAATCATGAACTCAACCTGCAAATTAACCTTTAGAGAATCCTGAACTAGCACTCTTAGATCCCTTTGTACTTTGGCTTTATGAATTTTCTCACTGTTTAGAAAATAGACAATGTCTGTATTCTTTTTTTGAAATTGCAAGACCTCGCATTTGCTTACGTTGAATTTCATCAGCCATTTCCTGGACCACTCTCCTAAACTGTCTAAATCTCTGCAGTCTCCTCATCTCCTCAGAACCACCTGCCTGTCTGTCTAACTTCATATCATCGGTGAACTTCACCAGAATGCCCCCAGTACCTTCATCTAGATCACTAATATATAAAGTGAACAGCTGTGGCCCCAACACTGAACTCTCCGGGACACCACTTGTCACCTGCTGCCATTCTGAAAAATAACCTTTTACCCTAACTCTCTGCCTTCTGTCAGACAGCCAATCCTCAATCCATGCCAGCAGCTCACCTTGAACACAATGGGCCCTCACTTTACTCAGCAGCCTCCCATGAGGCACCTAATTAAAGGCCTTTTGGAAGTTTAGATAAACAACATCAACTGGGTTTCCCTGGTCTAACCGACTTGTTACCTCTTCAAAGAATTCTAACAGGTTTATCAGGCACGACCTCCCCTTACTAAATCCATGCTGACTTGTTCTAGTCTAACCCAGCACTTCCAAGAATTTAGAAGTCTCATCCTTAACATGGATTCTAGAATTTTACCAACAACTGAGTTGGGCTAAACGGCCTATAATTTCCCATCTTTTGTCTTGATCCTTTCTTGAACAAGGGGGTTACAACAGCAATTTTCCAATTATCCGGGACTTTCCCTGATTCCAGTGACTTTTGAAAGATCACAACTAATGCCTCCGCTATTTCCTCAGCCACCTCCCTCAGAACTCTAGGATGTAGCCCACTGGGGCTAAGAGATTTATCAAATTTTATACCTTTTAGCTTTTCTAGCACTTTGACTCTTGTAATGGCCACCAGACTCAACTCTGCGCCATGACTCTCCTTAATTGTTGAGATATTACTCATGTCTTCCACTGTGAAGACTGACGCAAAGTAGTTATTACGTTCTTCAGCTATTTCTTTATCTCCCAGCATTAGCTGTCCTGCATCAATCTGGAGCGACCCAATGTCTACTTTTGCCTCTCGTTTGTTTCTTATGTATTGAAAGAATCTTTTACTATCATTTCTAATATTACTGGCTAGCCTACTTTCGTATTTGATCCTCTCCTTCCTTATTTCTCTCTTTGTTATCCTCTCTTTGTTTTTATAGCCTTCCTGATCTTCTGATTTCCCAATGCTTTTGGCCACTTTATGGGTTCTATCTTTTTCTTTGATACATTTCCTGACTTTATCAGCCATGGCTGTGTAAGTTCAAATCCCCCTTCCCACCACGGATAATCTTTCTTTTCTTTGGGATGAACTTCTGTACTCTGTCCTCAATTACACCCAGAAGCCCCTGCCATTGTTGCTCTACTGTCTTCCCCACTAGACTCTGCTTCCAGTTGATTTTCATCAGTTCCTCTCTCATGTCCCTGTAATTACCTTTATTTAAGTGTAACACCATTACATCTGATTTTGCCTTCTCTCTTTCAAACTACAGACTGAACTCTACCATATTATTATCACTGCCTCCTAAGTGTTCCCTTACTTTAAGATTTTTTAAGTCTGGCTCATTACATAGCACAAAGTCCAGAAGAGCCTGCTTGTAGATAGGCTGCTTGTAAATAGCCTGTTTGTATGCTTTCTTTTATTGGTCAGAGTATTGAGTATAGGAGTTGGGAGGTCATGTTGCTGCTGTACAGGACATTGGTTAGGCCACTGTTGGAATATTGCGTGCAATTCTGGTCTCCTTCCTATCAGAAAGATGTTGTGAAACTTGAAAAGGATCAGAAAAGATTTACAAGGATTTTGCCAGGGTTGGAGGATCTGTACTATAGGGAGAGGCTGAATAGGCTGGGGCTGTTTTCCCTGGAGCATTGGAGGCTGAGGGGTGACCTTATAGAGAGTTACAAAATTATGAGGGGCATGGATAGGATAAATAGACAAAGTCTTTTCCCTGGGATCAGGGGGTCCATAACTAGAGGGCATAGGTTTAGGGTGAGAGGGGAAAGATATAAAAGAGACCTAAGGGGCAACGTTTTCACACAGAGGGTGGTATGTGTATGGAATGAGCTGCCAAAGGATGTGGTGGAGGCTGGTACAATTGCAACATTTAAGAGGCATTTGGATGGGTATATGAATAGGAAGGGTTTGGAAGGATATGGGCCGGGTGCTGGCAGATGGGACGAGATTGGCTTGGGATATCTGGTCGGCATGGACGGGTTGGATCGAAGGGTCTGATTCCGTGCTGTACATCTCTATGACTCCAAGACTCTATTCCATCACAAGGTTTTCCAAAAAGCCATCCTGGAAACATTCCATGAATTCCCTTTCTTTGGATCCACCAGCAACATTATTTACCCTGTCCACCTGCATATTGAAGTGTCCTATGATCACTGAGACCTTGCCTTTCTGACATGCCCTATCTATTTCCTGCTACATCTTGCGCCCCTTGTCCTGACCACTGCTGGGAGGTCTGTACATAACTCCCATTATGATGTTTTTGCCTGTGTGGTTCCTCAACTCCACCACACAGACTCCACATCATCTGATCCTACGTCATTCAGTGCCATAGATTTAATTTCATTCTTAACTAACAAGGCAACCCCACCCCCTCTGCCCACCTCCCTGTCTTTTTGATAAGTTGTAAATCATTGGATGTTTCACTGCCAGTCCTGAACCCCCTGCAACCATGTCTCTGTGATGCCTACCACATCATAGTCATTCACGATGATTTGTGCTGTTATTTCATCTGCTTTTTTACGAATACTATGAGCATTCAGGTAAAGCACCCTAATGCTAATTTTCTTATCCTAATTTCCTTATTGCTGCTTGCTAGCTAATTATAAATCCTATCTCTTATAACCCTTTCCAAAACTTTTCCCACAACAGGTGTAAGGCTCACTGGTCTATAATTACCTGGGCCATTTCTCCTGCCCTTCTTAACAGGGCACAACATTTGCAATCCTCCACTCCTCTGGTACTAAACCTATAGACAAAGAAGACTCAAAGATCAAAGCCAAAGGCTTCACCATCTCCTCCCTAGCTTCCCAAAGAATCCTCAGATAAATCCCATTTGGCCCAGGAAACTTATCTACTTTCACACCTTCTAAAATTGATAACACCTCCTCCTTACTAACCTCAATCCTTTCTGCTTCTTTTTTCATAACCAAACTCACAATTTCTCTAGACATCCAGCATTCCCTACAGCTGCCAGTCTTTCCTTTTACTCTAGCAGGAATATACTGTCTCTAGACTATCGTTATCTTATTCCTGAAGGCTTCCCATTTTTCAGCTGTCCCTTTACCTGCAAACATCCACCCCCAATCAGATTTTGAAAGTGCTTGCCTAACATGATCAAAATTAGCCTTCTTCCAAATTCGAACTTCAACTTTTTGATCCAGTCTATCCTTTTCCATTATTATTTTAAAACTGATAGAATTATCGTCGCTGGCCCCAAAGTGCTCCACCTCTGACACCTCAATCTTATTTCCCAAGGGTAAGTCAGGTTTTCCACCTCCTCTCATAGGTACATCAACATACTGAATTGGAAAATCTTCTTGTACACACTTAACAAATTCCTCTCTATCTAAAACCTTCGCACTATGGCAGTCCCAGTCAATGTTTGGAAAGTTAAAATCCCCTACCATAACCACCCTATTATTCTTACAGATACTGAAATCTCCTTACAAATTTATTTCTCAATTTCCCTCTGACTATTAGGGGGTCTATAATACAATCCCAATAAGGTGATCATCCCTTTCTTATTTCTCAGTTCCACCTAAATAACTTCCCTGGATGTATTTCCGGGAATATCCTCCCTCAGTCCAGCTGTAATGCTATCCCTTATCAAAAACGCCACTCCCCTCCTCTCTTGCCTCCCTTTCTATCCTTCCTGTAGCATTTGTAGCCTGGAATATTAAGCTGCCAGTCCTGCCCATCCCTGAGTCACGTTTTTGTAATTGCTATGATATCCCAGTCTCATGACCCAAACCATGCCCTGAGTTCATCTGCTTTCCCATTAGGCCTCTTGCATTGAAGTAAATGCAGTTTAGTTTATGCCTGCTGTCCTTTCTTGGTCTTTGCTTTGTCCCTGCCTGCCCTGACTGATTAAGTTGCTTCTTTTCCCATCTGTACCAATCTCAGATTGATTTCTTTCCTCAGAATCTCTCTGGGTTCCACCCCCGCCCCCCCACCCCATCTTACTAGTTTAAATCCTCCCGAGCAGCTCTAGCAAATCTCCCTGCCAGTATATTCGTTCCCTTCCAATTCAGGTGCAATTAATCCTTATTGTACAGGTCACTTCTAACCCAGAAGACATTCCAATGATCCAAAAATGTAAACCCTTCTCCTATACACCAGCTCCTCAGCCACACATTCATCTGCTCTATCCTCCTATTCCTACCCTCACTAACTTGTAGCACTAGGAGTAATCCAGATATTACTACCCTCAACGACCTCCTTTTTTAATTCCTGCCTAACTTTCCATGTTCTCCCTTCAGAATCTCATCCTTTTCCCTTCCTATGTCATTGGTTCCAATGTGTACAATGACTTCCTGCTGGTCCCTCTCCCCTTTGAGAACATTCTGCAGCTTGTCTGAGACATTCTTGATCCTGGCACTAGGGGGGCAACACATCATTCTGATTTTTCGCTGCTGGCCACAGAAACATCTTTCTGTGCTTCAAAATAGAGAGTCCCCTAACAAAATTTGGCGGCACGGTGGCACAGTGGTTAGCACTGCTGCCTCACAGCGCCAGGGACCTGGGTTCAATTCCCGCCTCAGGCGACTGACTGTGTGGAGTTTGCACGTTCTCCCCGTGTCTGCGTGGGTTTCCTCCGGGTGCTCCGGTTTCCTCCCACAGTCCAAAGATGTGCGGGTCAGGTCAATGGGCCATGCTAAATTGCCCCTAGTGTTAGGTAAGGGGTATATGTAGGGGTATGGGTGGGTTGCGCTTCGGCGGGTCGGTGTGGACTTGTTGGGCCGAAGGGCCTGTTTCCACACTGTAAGTAATCTAATCAAAATCGATTACTTAGAACCCACTTCCTCAAAGAATTCTATTAAGTTGGTAATACATGACCTTCCATACAGTAAATCATATTGCCTATCACTGATAAGCCCATTTTCTTCCAAATGTAAATAGATCCTATCTCTCAGTATCTTCTCCAGCAGCTTCCCTACTACTGATGCCAGGCTCACCTGTCTATAATTACCTGGATTATCCTTGCTTCTCTTCTAAAATAAGGGGACAACATTAGCAATTCTCGAGTCCACCAAGACCTCAACCATGTTTACGGATGCTGCAAAGATATTTGTTAAGACTCCAGCTATTTATGGGTGGCATGGTGGCACAGTGGTTAGCACAGCTGCCTCACAGCGCCAGTAGACCTGGGTTCAATTCCCACCTCAGGTGACTCTCTGTGTAGAGTTTGCACATTCTCCCTGTGTCTACGTGGGTTTCCTCCGGGTGCTCTGGTTTCCTCCCACAGTCCAAAGATGTGCAGATAAGGTGAATTGGCCGTGCTAAATTGCCCCTAGTGTTAGGGGAATTGGTCCGGCTGGGTTGTGCTCCAGTAGGTTGGTGTGGACTTGTTGGGCCGAAAGGCCTGTTTCCATATTGCAAGTAATCTAATCTATTTCCTCTTTTGCTTCCCTCAGTAACTTAGGATAGATCCCATCTAGATGTGGGATCTTGTCCACCTTAATGCTTTTTAGAATACCCAACACTTCCTCCTTTTTTATGCCAACTTGACCTAGAGTAATCAAACATCTATCCCAAACCTCAACATCCATCATGTCTCACTCCTCAATGAATACCAAATTAAAGTACTTATTAAGAATCTCACCCACTTTCTCTGACTCCATGCATAATTTCCCTCCTTTGTTCTTCAGTGGGCCAACTCTTTCTCGAGTTACTCTCTTGGTCCTTAGATACGAATAAAAGTCTTTGGGATTTTCCTTAACCTGTTTGCGAAAGATATTTTATGACCCATTTTAGCCCTCTTAATTCATCATTTCAGATTGGTCCTAGTTTCCTGATATAGTCATAGTCATAGAGATGCATAGCATGGAAACAGACCTCTTGGTTCAACTTGTCCATGCCAACCAGATCTCCCAACCCAATCTAGTCCCACCTGCCAGCACACGGCCCATATCCCTCCAAACCCTTCCTATTCCAGATGCCTTTTAAATGTTTCAGTTGTAGCATCTACATCCTGGGATATTTAGTTGCCAATCTTGTTTTTTCCTCAATGAAGTCTCAGTAACAGCAGTAACATCATACTCTCAGTTACTAATCTAAGCCCTAAGTTCATCTGCCTTACCTACTTCACTTCTCACATTAAAACAAATGCACTTCAGACCACCTGTCCATTTGCATTCATCATCTGATTCCTGCCTACTATTCCCCTTAGTCACACTGACTTCATTATCTAGTTCCTTACAGGCTTTAGTTACTATCTCTTTACTGTCCACTAACCTCCTCTTTCGGTTCTCATCCCATGCTGCATTAGTTTAAACCCTCCCCAATGGCGTTAGCAAAAGCATCCTCAAGGACACTGGATCCACTCCTGCCCAGGTGTAGACTGTCCAATTTGCAATCGTCCCACCTCCCTCAGAACCAGCCCCAATGTCCCATAAATCTGAACCCCTCCCTCCAGCACCATATCTCAAACCACTTATTTATCCTGCCAATTCTTTCATTTCTACTCTGACTAGCGCATGGCACTGGTAGCAATCCTAAATTACTACCTTCAAGGTCCTACTTTTTAACTTGGCTGCTAACTTCCTAAATTCTGCTTGTAGGACCTCATCCCATTTTTTACCGATATTATTGGTGCCCAATGCACTATGACAACTGACGGTTCACCCACCCACTTCAGAATGTCCTGCAGCCGATCTGAGACATCCCTGATCTGTGCACCCGGGAGGCAACACACCTTTTGGGAGTATCATTTTTGATGACAGAACTGTCAATCTACTCCCCTTACAATTGAATCCCCTTTGTCTATAGCCCTTCCACTCTTTTTCCCGCCCTTCTGTACAGCAGAGCCAGCCATGGTGCCATGAATCTAGCCACTGCTGTCTTCCCCTGATGAGCAATCTCTCCAACAGTATTCAAAATGATATGCCTGTTTTGGAGGGAGAGGATCACAGAGAACGCCTGCACTTCTTTCCTGCTCTTTCTCTGCCTTTTGATCATCCATTCCCTTTCTCCCTCAGTAATCCTAATCTGCGGTGTGACCAATTCGCTAAACGTGTTATCCTCAGCATCGCGGATGCTCCAAAGTGAGTCCATCTGGAGCTCCAGAGCCATCATGTGCTCTAACAAGAGCTGCAGCTGGACACATTTCCTACATTGAAGGAGTCAGGGACACCAGCCACATTGAGCAAGAGGGGTATAACACAAGTCTGAGAACTCCAGCCATTTTGACTCTTAAACTTAACTTAGTCCAATTATAACATCAAATAATAGATAAATGAGATGAAAAATATTTTTACCAATCATGCTACTTACCAGCACATAATAAAAAAGAGAAAGAAAAGCCTTACCTTATCAATACACCACAAAGTCTTTTTGTTTTTGGTTAGAGGAGGTGGGAGACACTGCCCACTGCCCAAATATATTAGTTCACTCACCTTTCAGAGTGCAATTCGACCACTTCCATTCAGCTCCGCTGCCAAAATGATGCATTTACCTTCCCGGCAGCCCTCCACCCTCACTCTCACCATTCCGGCTGCTGCTGCTGCAAAATCTGAATAAAGTTGAGATGCCAGTTGTGCACAGCAATACAATTCCGAAGCTTAGTAGGAAATGACAACAGATGGAGAATAGGATTTTTGGGATAGAAGAGGTTCCCTTAAACTGGAACAGGCTGAAATGGCAGAGAAGAGTCAGAGGCTAAGGTACCTATTGCAGTCCAGTGAAGCAGTACCTGCCTGATCACCTTTTACAAAATTATAAAAAGCATGGCTATACTGGATAGTCAGAATCTTTTTCTTAGGGTAGAAATGTCAATTCCTAGGAGACATAGGGTGAAGGTAAAGGGGGCTAAGTTTAAGGGAGATTTAAGAGGCAGGTTTTTAACAGAGTGCTTAGGACGCACTGCCAGAGGAGGTGGTGGAGGTGAATACAATAGCAATGTTTAACACACATCTTGACAGATATATGAACATGCAGGAAATGGAGGGATAAAGGCAGCATAGCGGCAGAAGGTTAGGAGTTCAGGAATTTCTGAATCATATATGTTTAATTGATTATTTGGCAATTATTTAGAGTAAATATCTCTTTATTTGGAAAATTGAGAGGCCAGTAATAAATGAATTCAGTTCTCATAATAAACTACAGTAGACCTCCTCCCACCTTCACTTTCAACCCCTCGAAACATGAATAATAAAGTTATTTTATTCATTAAACACATTCATAGCCTGAAGGCTGAATTGCTGTGTAACTTCAATGACTTTGATCTCCAGTCTTATAGACATGTCTATACAGTGTATTATAATTGTAGTTGTAATAATGTAATTGATCTCTGTTATATTTAGTAGATCAATGCTTAATTGTATTTAATCCTAGTCTTTTAATAGATTCAGGGAAATACAAATCTTTCTAAGCTTTTACTCTAACAAGATTTTCAGCTCAGATGGCATGACACAAATATCATAGTAATAAAACTAATTACATTGGTGGAGTACAGATGGAACAGGTGTTACTGTTGAGATTGCAGTGAGAAAAATAGACTTTTCACTTGAAGCTAAAGTACTACTCATTTTATTTCCACTTTCAAGGTTTTCGCAGAGAGTGTTGCATTCAACACACCATTAGGATGATGCATTTATTAAGGTCTTAGCACTTGGTTCTATCTGAGAAGACAAATGGACCAAGACAAATATACAAATAAGGTAGGATAATCCCTTTCATATTCTTTAGCTAATCTGCCAATTTAGCTCTCCAACTACAATTGCATCTGCAGTTTTCTACTATGCAATGGGAATGCAATACTGTAGAATTAGTAATGTACACTCAAAAGTGCAGTGATAGAGTTATTCTTGAAATAGGAGACCTTTACCACGATCTATATCCGGGTCATAGAGTCATAGAGGTGTACAGCACAGAAACAGACCCTTTGGTCTAAGTCATTTATGCCGATCAGCTATCCTAAATTAATTGAGTCCCATTTGCCAGCATTTGGCCCATTTTACCTCTAAAACCATTTGGTTCACGTAGGCATTCAGGTGCCTTTTAAATGTTGCAATTGCACCAGCCTCCACCACTCTCTCTGGCAGCTCAATCCATACACGCACCACCGCCCTTTAAGTCTCTTTTATACCTTTCCCCTCTCACCGTAAACTTATGCCCTCTAGTTCTGGACTCCCCCACCCCTGGAAAAAAATCATGTCCATTTAACCTATCCATGCCCCTCATGATTTTATAAACCTCTATAAGGTCACCCCTCAGCCTCTGACATTCCACAGAAAATAGCTCTAGCCTATTCAGCCTCACACTATAGTTTAAACTCTCTAACCCTGGCAACATTCTTGTAATTCTTATCTGAAACCTTTCAAGTATCACAACATCCTTCCTATATTATGGAGACCAGAATTGCGCACAGTATTCTAAAAGTGGCCTAACCAATGTCCTGTACAGCTGCAACATGACCTCCCAACTCCTACACTTAATACATCGAGTAATAAAGGCAAGTGTACCAAGTGCCTTCTTCACTATCCTATCTGCCTGTGACTCACCTTTCAAGGAGTTATGAACCTGCACTCCAAGGTCCCTTTGTGCAGCAACACTCCCAACACTTACCATTAAGTGTATAAGTCCTATCCAGATTTGCCTTCCCTTTGTGGGTGGCACGGTGATACAGTGGCTAGCACTGTTGCCTCACAGCGCTAGAGACCTGGGTTTAATTCCCGCCTCAGGTGACTGACTTTGTAGAGTTTGCACATTCTCCCCATGTCTGCGTGGGTTTCCTCCCACAGTCCAAAAATGTGTGGGTTAGGTGAATTGGCTATGCTAAATTGCCTGTAGTGTCAGGTGAGGGGGTAAATGCAAGGGAATGGGTCTGGGTGGGTTGCACTTTGGTAGGTCGGTGTGGACTTGTTGGGCCGAAGGGCCTGTTTCTGCACTGTAAGTAATGTAATCTAAAAAAAACAGCACCTTGCATTTATCTAAATTAAGCACCATCTGCCATTCCTCAGCCTATTGGCCCATCTGATAAAGATCCCGTTGTACTCTAAGGTAACCTTCTTTGCTGTCTGCTACACCTTCAATTTTGGTGTCATCTGCCAACTAATTAATTATGTTCACATCAGAATTATTTATATAAATGACAAAATGTGGTGGACCCAGCACTGATCTTTGTGGCACTCCATGGTCAGAGGGCCCCAGTCTGAATAGCAATCCTAAACCATCATCTTCGGTCTTCTACCTTTGAGCTAGCTCTGCATCCAAATGGCTAATTCTCCCTTTTTTTTATCCAACCACAGGATGTGGGGTGTCACTGGCTGGGCTAGCATTTATTGTCCATGCTTAAATTACGTAGCGGGCAGTTTGAGTCAACCACATTGCTGTGAGTCTGGAGTCACATGTAGACCAAACCAGGTAAGGATGGCAAATTTCCATCTCTAAAGGACCTTAGTGAACTAGATGGGTTTTTCCTGACAATCAACAATGTTTTCATGGTCATCATTAGAAAATGTGTTGCTGGTTAAAGCACAGTCGGTTAGGCAGCATCTCAGAAATAGGGAATTCGACGTTTCGAGCATATGCCCTTCATCAGGGCTTATGCTCGAAACGTCGAATTCCCTATTCCTGAGATGCTGCCTAACCTGCTGTGCTTTAACCAGCAACACATTTTCAGCTGTGATCTCCAGCATCTGCAGACCTCATTTTTTACTCGATGGTCATCATTAGACTCAATTCTAGATTATGATTGAATTCAAATTCTACTGTCTGCCATGGTGGGATTCGAACCCAGTCCCTAGAATTATTACCTGGGTCTGTGGATTAATAGTCTCAAGATAATACCACCTGGCCATCACCTAACCATATTCCATATGATCTAACCTTACTAACCAGTCCACCATGAGGAACTTTGTCGACCGCCTTTCTGAAGTCCATATGGATCACATCAACCACTCTGTCCTCATCAATCCTCTTTGTTACTTCTTCAAAAAAACTCAATCAAGTTAGTGATAAATGACTTCCTATGCACAGAGCCATATTGACTATCCTGAATCAGAATTAGTCCTTGCCTTTCCAAATCATGCAAATTATGCCTCAGGATTCCCTCCAATAACTTGCCCACCACTGATGTCAGGCTCCCTGGTCTATAATTCCCTGGTTTTTCCCTACCACCTTTCTTAAATCGTGGCACCATGTTTTCCAATCTCTAGTCTTCTGCCACCTCACCTGTGGCTATCAATAATACAAATATCATCTGCGAGAGGAGAGCTGGCAGTTCTCCATGCTAACTATCGCCTCTAGCTCACATAGAAGGGGTGATTTTGTGCCCTTAGAGATGATGCCAGCTAACAAAGGATCCAAGTCAATCAAGATAAATGTAAAGAAATGTTTGCACTTGTGAATGAGTGAAAAGCAAAATATCATAAATAGAAAATAGTCACCAATAAAATCAATAGAAAATTCAGGAAAAATGCTTTTACTCAGACAGTGAGTAATAATATAGAATGCATTAGATTAGATTAGATTAGATTAGATTAGATTACCTACAGTGTGGAAACAGGCCCTTTGACCATTACTAAGATGAATAGTTGAAATATAAAGTATCAATATATTTAAGGAGAAATAAGATAAGTGCGAAGGCCAAAGAAATAGAAACATTCAGACTGAGTTAAGTGAAGTAAACTGGAAGGAGCATAGTTGCTGGTGCAGACCAGTTAGACTGAATGCTTCCAAGAAAACTGAGAGTCCATCTGATGCTGAATTCTTTCAATGACAGATTCCGTTCGTACAGCATTTCTCTCATAAACTGGTGTTGTTTCTCATTGATTGCTTTCCACTCCTATTTGAGCACTTCTGAGAATACTGGCAGAAGTCTGAAAAATAATTGTTGTAGCGAGGGGTAGGGAGAGTAGCTGGAAATGCATCCAATCAATCTTGGAGGTCGGGGGGAACATTGCAACAATTGCAGCAGGACACCCGTTGCTATCTGAATTACAATTTTGTTTGGCCTCTGCTAATCCTGGTTGCCAGTTAAGGAAGTTATGTTTCTGACTATGTCAGTTGCACTGAGAAATTCTACAAATAGACAAACTAGACGCTCAAAAAGAGTGACTCTAGTCCACAAATAGTCAGTGAGATCAGCATCACGTTCAGATATAGGGCTAGGCCTTGTGTTTCTTGGTGGGGTAAGGGAGACAGAGTGTAAACTGAGTGTTCTGCTCACTCCCACTCCTACCATCTCAGCTCATCCAATCAAGCACCTTATGGCCAATTATTTGCTGTTTTGTGGGAAGGAAGCCAAACAGAGATGCAAAGGGGGCCTTTGTACCCAATTGGCCCTGTCGACAGAGATGTCATGCAATAGACTCCATGTTTGAAGCCTCCTATTCTCTGAATGTTTCTTTATGTTTTATTGAAGGCTCAAACAAGACAGGACTGATGTTTAAAAATAACATGCAGCCACTGCTGCTACATTCGGCTATAGTCCCGGTAGCAGTTCATTTCTTCTGCTCTTGTGTTACTTTTATTGTACCTACAGTAAAACACTCACAAATCTTATGAGTTTTGCTGTCCGACAAATGCAGCAGACAACAAAAAAATTCCATATGACTGGGGCTGTGACTAAGCGTAATAGCTAGTTGAATAACAATTTCCAAATGCTGGGTAAGACCCTTACTGAAGAAAGGAAACCAAAACTACACATAGTCATCCAGGTGTGGTCTAACCAAGGTTCCGTATGATTGGAGAATGACTTCACTACTCTATACTCAAAACTTCTGACAATAAAGGCTAATATGCCACTAATATTCATAATTCCTGTTGCTCTTACTTTAACCTCAATAGCTTTCATTTTTGTTCTTTATATCAAAGAGAATAATCTCACATTTTTCTCCATATTATGTCTGCAAACTCACTGAGTCTGTTCAAAACCTCTTGAAGTCACTTTACATCTTCATCACATCACACATTCTGAGCTAACTTCATGTCACACAAGAATGTAGAAGTTACCAAAATCCAAAATAATATATATCAATGTGAGTGGCTGAGATTCAAGTACTAATCCTTGTGGTATGCCACTAGTCACAGTCTGCCATTGCGAGAATCACCCATTTATTCCGACTTTATTCTGTCTGTTCGTCAGTTATTAATCCATGACTGAAAACAAAAAATGCCGGTAATCACAACGGATCAGTCAGCATCTATGGAGAGAAAGCAAGCGAATGTTTTGAGTCTAGATGACTTTTCAACAGAGCTGGTGAAGTGTGGGGGAGGCAGCATTTATGCAACAGTGGGCAGGGGGTTTGGAGTGCTGGCGGATGTCAGATGTTGATAGTTCAGATTAAGCGATCAGATATGAGAATGGCAAAACAATGGTATGGTCTCTTGCATCTCTAATTCTGAAACATTTCCTCAGTCAAAACAAAACAATCATTTAGCTTTTCTCCCATTTATCTGTTCACCATTATAAACACTCTGGACTCTGCTTGTAATGGCTCCTGTGATGGATTTGTCTTTGGCAAGTTTTTTTAAATCCTTCCCAACAGCACCAGCAAATCTTTATCTGAGGATCATTAATCCGGAACCTGATATGGTGAAGGCTGTCCAGTTTGTATCCCATCTGCCCCAGAACCAGTCCTAATGCTCAGAAATCTGATACTCTCCCTCCAACAATAACAGCCACCCATAAGTTCAATTGTTCAATTCTCTTATTCCTATACATGCATGAGGAGTAATCGTGAGATTAACTGCTCTTGATGTCCTGATTTTTGATTTCCTTCTCAACTCTCTAAGCTCTGCTTTCAATTCCTCATCCCTCTGCTGGCTTCTGTCATTAATACCAATGTGGACCACAACCTTTTACTGCTCATTCTCCCCCAGAAGAATATCCTGCAGCTGCCCTGTGATGTTCTTGACCATGGCACCAGTGAGGCAAGACATTGTCCTGGAGTCACTTTTAGCACTGAGAAGGTTCACTAGGCTGATAACCAAGTATGGAGGAACTGTCTTATGAAGAAAGGTTGAGTAGGTTGAGCCTAAACTTGTTGGAGAATAACTTTGTGAATCATACAGAATTTTTAGGGTAGTTGACAGGATAGATGTGGAAAGGTTGTTTCCACTTCTCTGGGTCCAGCACCAAAGGACAGAATGTTAGAATTAGGCATCATCCTTTTAAGACAGAAATGAAAATGAATTTCTCATTTCAGAGGACAGTGAATTTATGGAATTCTTTATCACAGAGGGCTGTAGAGTTGGGTCGTTAAGAATAATCAAGACTGATGTAAACAGATTTTTAATCTGTAAAGGAATCAAGGATTACAGTTAAAAAGCCAGGAAGTGGAGTTGAGGATTATCAGGTCAGTCATGATCTTATTGAAAGGCAGAGCAAATTCAATGAGCCTACCCCTGATCGTACATCTTATGTTTTCATGAGATTCCCTAACATCATTGCTCTTCCACTATTCGTTTTCCCCTTCTGTACAGGTAAGTCTCACAATCTACCACAGGCATGCTCTGGCTATATTTCCTTAACAAACTATTTATCTCACCAGAATCCAAAATAGAAAACTAAATTTTAAGCAAAGTAGACTAGGGCACTTGTGGACTGCATACTTATTTAAGCTGTCAGCCATTCCCTCTCTCCTGTATGGTTCTAACCTACATTGTGACCTCCTTAAATGTGCTAGCCATATAGGTCTCTGTCCCATTCTGAAACCCAGAGCTTAATCTTGTGTAGCCAGTGACATTTCGTGGCAGCCATAATTGCTGAGGAGTCATGGTGCATCTCTGACTTCCCATTTTCCACAGGACGCAAATTCCACTTGGCCAAGCTGACCTGCCATATCGTAATGTCAAAAACTGGAGATTACAATTATAATAAATGGAATAACTTATTAGTTACTGCCTAAGAAGCTTTTAGCAGGTCATTCAGAAAATCTTAGAGTAATCAGACAATATCCAGATAGCTTTGTGAAAGGGAGCTAGTATTTGGCTTATTATTAGTGTTTCTGAGGCAGTAACAACCAACTTGAATATGAAGGGAACCTGGTAATGTGCTGTGAATTTCCAGAAGGCATTTCATAAGGTGCCACATCAAAAGTTACAGCACAAAATTGACCACATGCTGTAGGACTAACATGGAAGAAGATTGATTAAGTAACATGAAACAGAATGGGCATAAATGAGTCATTTTCAATTTGGCAAGGAGTACCAACTGGAGTGGCACAGAGATCAGTTCTGAAGCCTCAACTTTTCCAATCTATTTCAATGGCTTGGAATAGGTGACTAAATATACAGTTGCTAAATTTGCTGATGAGCTGCAAATGTGTTGCTGGTCAAAGCACAGCAGGTTAGGCAGCATCTCAGGAATAGAGAATTCGACGTTTCGAGCATAAGCCCTTTATCCCTCCAAATTTGCTGATGACACAAATATGCCTATAAAAATAAGTTATGAAGCAGACATATGGTGTCTACAAAGGCATTTGCATAGGTTAAGTGAATGGGCAGAAAGGTGGCAGATGGAGTGTAATGTGGGAAATGTGAACCTGTCCACTTTGGCTAGAAAAATAGAATATTATAGATAGAGATTACAAAGTTCTGATGTACAGACAGACTTGGGTGTCTCAGTATAAGAAGGACAAAAGTTCCTACACAGTTTCACTAAATGATTAAGAAAGCAAATTAAATGTTGTATATTGCAAAGGGAATGGAATAGACAAGTAGTGAAGTTTTGCTCTAGTTGCACAGGGTTTCGCTGTAGAGTACTGCATACAGAAGAAAACATATAATTGCTAACTGGTAGAAGACAGAGTTGGGACAAGGGAGGCCTTTTCAGGATGGGAACCTGTAATGTGTGGTTTGCCACAGGATTCAATGCTGGCCCTGCAATTATTTATGAAATATATTTAATGATTAAGATTTGGCAAGTGAAAGCACTATAGCCAAGGTTGTGGAAGGCAAGTGATGAGGATGACTCAAAGAACCTGCAAAGGGATTTAGACAGATTCAGTGAGCCGGCTAAAACTTAACAGATGGAATGTAATGTGGGCAAATGTGAGGTTATCCGCTTTGTCAGGAGGAATAGAAGAGCTGAATGTTATCAAATATAGAAAGACTGCAGAGGGCTACAGCAATGATTCAGTAGTCTTTGACTATAAATCACAAAAAAGCTAGCATTCAAGTTCAGCAGATAACAGAAAAGGGAAATTGAATGTTGGCCTTAATTTCAAAGGGAATGTAATGTAAAAATAGGAAAGTCTTGCTAAAAAGTCTTGCCCTATATCTACTTTTTTTCAAAAGCATGTATTAATATAGGCATTGCTGGCTAGATCAGTATTTATTGTTCATCACAGATTATTCTAGACATGGTAGTGGTGAGCTGCCTTCATGAACTGCTGAGTCAATAGTACGCCCACAGTGCTGTTGGAAGGTAGTTCCATAATTTTGTTTGCATATTCTATGTGTTACTGGAGTTGAGATCAATCAAAGGAAATGGGATAATTGAGCCAAATGCTTTTCTTCCCTGTTCCTAAAATTCTTATATTCTAAATCAATCCATTCAAGTTTACTAGGATCTAAAGATCTAATATACCAAAGCAGGGTTGCAATCAACTGGAACACTGCAATGCTAAGCTATGTTTGGAAAGGGAAGGGGGAAAATCTGTCAGCGTTGTTGTTGCTAATAACAGACAATTGTTATTATCAAGTGACCCTGGCTGAAGACACACATCTGTGAATGTCAGGAGAAGGATGGCTTTGCATTTGACTATGATGCCACATAGTTGAATGTGAACACATTAAGAATGATTGATAGGATTAGACACTAGAAGACAACCAAACGAAGAGAAGTGAATGAGTTTCTTTAAACAGGAATGAGGATCTTTAAGCATATTAGAGCAAAAGAAAGGAAAAACACGTTATCAATGTATTTGAGATCAAGACTGTGAACTGCAGGCATAGAGAAAGGACACAACTAAACATGATCCCCAGTTCAATACAACTGAGATAATGTCAAATATTTGACAATCACTAAAAATCAATGCAATATATTAATAGCAAGTTGTATAGTTTAACCCTAAAATATGTCAAATGCAATAAAATAGACACTCTAACTATTGATTTTATTTTTTGCATTTTTACAATTCAGTTATTGAGTCGTAGAGTCATGGTCATAGAATAATACGGCATAGAAACAGACCCGTCAACCCACTATGTCTATGCTGATCAATTAATAACAAATTACACTAACCCCATTTAACTGCACTAGCCATTTGAAGTACTCATCTAGATACTTGTTAAAAGTTGCAAGAGGATCTGCCTCCATCACCTTCACAGGCAGCACATTCCATATTTTCACCACCCTCTGGGTAAAATTGTTCCAGATGGCCAACTTGCCTTGGATTCCATGAGCCAGCCTTCCATGCGGGACCTTGTCAAAGGCTTCACTGAAGGCCATGTAAACCTCAACAACTATACAATCCCCATCAATAAAATAGTCACCTTTTCAAAAATCTCATTTAAATTAGTCAGACAGGATCTCCCTCTAACAAATCCGTACTGACTATCCCTGGGGTGGGACCATTCGCCACAGCAGATTCGCTGCTGACCATTAGCCACTGCCCTTTCACCGCTGAGGACGCTTAGCCACTGCCCATTGGCCACTGAAGACAATTCGCCACTGCAAGTATTTGTAATTTATTTATGTATATAAACCAATAAAATGATATTTATTTTACCTCTTTTTTTTAATCAATATGTAGTATGTAGTTGTATAAATAAAGGGGACTGAGAAGTATGAAAGAACAGGCGGGATGGAAATCAATCAGTACATATATATATTTCCGGTGGCGAATAGTCTCCAGAAGTCAAACGACCCCAGTGGAGAAACGCTGGTGGCGAATCGGAGTGGCTAATCATTGGCGGCGAATCTGCCGTGGCGAATCATCACCAACCTGACTATCCCTGATCAATCTCTGTGTTTCCAAGCATTGATTAATCCCTGTCCTTCAGAATTTTTTCCAATAATTTCCCTACCTCTGATGTCAAACTAACTAGTCTGTAACCACCTGGTCTATTCATGTACCCCTTCTTGAACAAAGGAACCACATTAGCTATCCTCTAGTCATCTGGTACTTTGCCTGTGGCCAGCGAAGTATTAAATATATTAATGTTAATTATACCCATTATGGTCCTAGCAAACTCCTCCTTTGTCTCCTATAGCAGCCTGGGCAGGCACGCACCTATCTGCCCATTGAAAAAAATCAAATACACCCTTCTTATTAACCTTAACAGGTACTAGAACATCCAAACTGAAATTCCCAGCTACAATGTCTCTCCCCTCTGTGTATACAGGTGAGAAGTAGTCATTTAAGACCTCGTCCATGTGCCCTGGTTCCACACACAGGTTGCTCTTGGTCCCTAATAGATTCCACGCTTTCCCTAGCAATCCTCTTACTCTTAATTTAATTATAATATAAATTTAGCATTTAGTGAGTATAGCAGTTAATGAGTAAAAGCTTTGTTCAATCAAATACCAAAAGAAAAGAGCATTTAAATAAATTTACTAAATATGATATATATTTGACCTCATTCAAAATGTTATCTGCTCCATATCCCTTAGCAAATGCTATCCTTGGTGACTGTGCAGATTTGAGAAAAATAAGTTATTTGGAAGTTTGTGGATGCTTTTTGGTTTCAGGGGAGGCTCATATGACTTAGAAGCCTGAAGAATTGCTTACTGGCTCAGATTCACAGCTTAAAATGTGCTACTGTTCAGTTACGTTTCTACTGTTTTTGTCATGACAGTTAATTTTAGATGAATTGAGTACCATTTCTCCAAGGAACGGTGTTCGAGTAGCTATTTCTAGGTATAGCTTTGTGTGACAGTTTGGCTATTGTTAGCACTTTCATTTCTGATCTGAAGACATGGTATTTAAGGACCAAAGCAGAACTTCAGACATAATATAAAATTTTGCTCGAACATAGCAGCAAGAGAATGATGCAATTCTGGAGATGCAGTCTTTCAGTGGATGCAGAAACAAGGCCTCACTTGCTTACTTGCATGGTTCAGATAAATTTAAATAAACTCTTGGCGCTATTCAAAATAGGTCAAAGTCTACTTCTGCTACCTTGGATAAAATCATTCTGTTGTATTCACACCCCAATGGATTCATCTCAATTGCCTTTATATGATTTTGTGTACAAAATGGCTGCCAACATTTATCTCCAGTTAACTCATTAGAGTTGAATTATTTTGCAATTTACATTGATGGATCACAATCATAATAAGAAAGGTCTTGGAATGTATAATCATATGAAAGCATAATTTTTAGGCGGAGAACATAATTACATCTTGACTAATGTTACAGATTATTGGATGAGAATATAAAAGGCATGTTTAGTAAGTTTGCGGACAACACCAAAATTGGTGGCAGAGTAGACAGTGAAGAAAGTTTCCTTTGATTACAAAGGCATCTTGATCAAATGGGTCAATGGGCTGCAAAATGGCAGATATTGCGAGGTATTGCATTTTGGTATAACAAACAGGAGTAGGGCTTATACAATTAATGATAAGGCCTTGGGTAGTGTTGTAGAACAGAGGGACCTACATAATTCTTTGAAATTTGTGTCACATATCGGCAGGGTGGTTAAAAAAGTGTTTGGCACACTTACCTTCATTGCTCACTGCTTTGAGTATAGGAGTTGGGAAATCATGTTGAGGTTGTACAAGACATTAATGAGGTTTTTTCTGGAATACTGTGTCCAGTTCTGGTTGCCCAGTTATAGGAAGGATATTATCAAGCTGGAGAGGGATCATAAGAGATTTACCTGGACATTGCCAGATATGAAAGGTTTGAGTTATAAAGAAAGGCTGAATAAGCTGGGACATTTTTCACTGGAGCACAAGAGGTTGAGAGGCGACCTGACAGATGTTTGTAAAATGATAATAAGTTGGGATAGAGTTATTGGAGTTGTCTTTTCCTTAGGACTGGAGATTTCAAGTCTTAGGGGCACATTTTAAGGGTGAGAGGAGAGAGTTGTTTTACAAAGAGAGTGGAGGATTGCTGGTGGAATGGTGGAATAAACTTCCTGAGGAGGTGGTGGATGTGTTTGCAACTACAACATTTAAAAGACATTTGGATAGGTACATGAACAGGAAAGACATGGAGGTATATGGACCAGGAACAGGGAGGTGGGACTACTTTAGTTTGGGATTATGTTCGGCATGGACTGGTTGGACCGAAGGGTCTGTTTCTGTATTGTGTGGCTCTATGACAATACGACTCTATGATCACTTCACTATAACAAGCTAGCTATGCATAAGGAGCCATTCAGACAAAGCTAAACAAACTAATGTTCTGTATAAGGCTTTTAAGTGTGCAAGAAAATTGAGAAGCCTGGATTAAAAACAAAATAATGTAGATACTGGAGAAACTCAGTAGGTCTGGCAGCATCTGTGGAGAAAGACACAGAGTTATTGTTTTGAGTTTGCCGTGACTTTTAAGAATTTCAAATTAGATACAATGTGAGTGTCACTATATTATCATATCATGAGTCATAATTGATAAAGCACTGTCTTATAACTGACAACAGGGCAACTACATGACGTAGGAAGCATAGGACTTAAGATTAAAGGTGTGTTTCAAGTAAGTTTCCAATATAACACTGATATATAGCTAAGTTCGAAACCCATGAGGATGGCCTCAACCAGGACCTTGGGTTCATGTCACACTACAGGTGGCCCCACTAGACTGTACATTCTCTCTCTCACACACACACACACACACTTACATGCTCACAAACTATGCAGACCCTCTCTCATGTATATACTCTCTCTCATACACACAAACATAACACCCCCATACTCACACTCGCGTATACACCCTCTCACAGGCTTATACTCCATCACACTCACACACAAACTTTACCAAGTATTTATACGCATAAACACACTCTCTTATGTGCGCGCGCGCACACACACACACACTCACGTGCAGATACTCACACTCTTTCTCATGCATGCACACACACATATAGGACTATGGGGTGAATTTGCATTTGCAGAATGATATTTGCAGATATATTCTATTTTGTTCAAAAAGCGCACAATCTGCAGGCAATCAATGCAGGCAGTCAATCCATATAATATTTTATAAGCTCCTGCATTGGAAATAGAACCAGTCTGACTCAAGATTGGGAACAGACAGACTCTAACCTCGCACCTTTAATACATTGTCTGAGCTGAGATGTCACCTTTTTTTAAGAAAACCTTAAGTTATCTCAAGAGTATGACTTAAAAGAAGTCCCGGGATTTATGTGTTAATGAACTGAAACCTGCAACCCATTCTAAAAGGTGAAAGACTTAACAGCAATCTAGTTTGTTCAATATATCATTTTAGCTGTATGACACTGAAATATTTTGCTGTAAATTCTGTATACGATAATCCTTTTTCACAGCTACCTGATGAAGGAGCAGCGCTCTGAAAGCTAGTGCTTTCAAATAAATCTGTTAGATTATAATCTGGTGTTTTATGATTTTTAACTCTGTCCACCCCAGTCCACATCATGTCCAATATAAAGAACAGTATATAGTTGAAAATGTACACGTACATCAGAATTGAGTAGGAATGCATGTTTTGAAATCAATCTTCTTTAAGTGGTGGAAGGTGTTAAGTTGGTTAAAGTCAAGGTGATGCAAGAACAGGTCAAAGGACAGCTGGTAGAAGATTTCATAGGGTTCCCTGGACACATAACAGAATCCAAATAAAATAGACGATCCATTAGGTCAGCTATATTGACATGAAAAAATTGTTTCACACTGCCAGACAGATAGAAAACTAAATTGGCAGAAATGTTTTCCACTGTTATCAGTACTGAACAGAGTTATAGAATCATATACTACAGAAGAGGTCAGATTGCAAAAACCATGAGCAATCAGATAGTCAGTGAACACTATACTCCACTTCAGCTCATGAAAGTATCTTTAACTGATATAGCGCAAAGTGCAGCATAGTTTGGTGAATAATGGCAGTTTCATGGCTGATGATAAACTCTGAGGTAATTCGGAAGAGACAAATTCTTGCAAAGAATTTCATTTCCTCCTCTTGCCAGAAAGAATCCTCAGTAACAGTGACAGAGATCATACAAAGCAAGAAGCAATCTATAAATAATGGCACTGAAGAAGTGAACATGTTGATTTCACCAGTAATGTAATTGCTGACAGTGTTTGTGAGCGTTCAGGTCAATCAACAAGCTGAAGTAAACTCCATGGAAGCCAGTTCTGAGAAAGGAGAACCAATGTCAAATGATTCAGGATACTGCAAAGAAGGAATTGCCTGCTAAAACAGGGCAGCTGACCCCTTTGAAGAGATCATTCATGAGATTAAAGGAGCTCCAGATATTGCAAAGAAGCAAAGGCTTGTTTCAGAAGGGAGGACAGTAGTGAAAAATTACTTTGATAATACCGTGTGAATTACTGTGAGGCAAATACAAAATACATCACTTCCTGGAAATCTGAATGTAAAATCCCAAAAAATCCGAGGCGTGCTCAGCAAGTCTGGCAGCATCTGTGGAGTTGGAAACGGAGGTAATGTTTCAGATTTCCAGTCTTTCATAATACTGTTAATTGTGTGGATGGTGATTGTGTTGCCAGATAGAGTCATAGAGTCATAGAGATGTACAGCATGGAAACAGACCGTTCGGTCCAACCTGTCCACGCCAACCAGATATCCCAACCCAATCTAGTCCCACCTGCCAGCACCCGGTCCATATCCCTCCAAACCCTTCCTATTCATATACCCATCCAAATGCCTCTTAAATGTTGCAATTGTACCAGCCTCCATCACATCCTCTGGCAGCTCATTCCATATACATACCACCCTCTGCATGAAAACATTGCCCCTTAGGTCTCTTTTATATCTTTCCCCTCTCACCCTAAACCTATGCCCTCCAGTTCTGGACTCCCTGATCCCAGGAAAAAGACTTTGTCGATTTATCGTATCCATGCCTCTCATAATTTTGTAAACCTCTAGAAGGTCACCCCTCAGCCTCCGACACTGTGGGGAAAACAGCCCTAGACTGTTCAGCCTCTCCCCATTGCTCAAATCCTCCAACCCTGGCAACATCCTTGTAAATCTTTTCTGAACCCTTTCAAGTTCTACAACATCTTTCCGATAGGAAGGAGACCAGAACTGCATGCAATATTCCAACAGTGGCCTAACCAATGTCCTGTACAGCTTCAACATGACCTCCCAAGTGTATAAGGTAAAAACAATGACTGCAGATGCTGGAAACCAGATTCTGGATCAGTGGTGCTGGAAGAGCACAGCTGTTCAGGGCTTTTTGCCCGAAACGTCGATTTCGCTGCACTTTGGATGCTGCTTGAACTGCTGTGCTCTTCCAGCACCACTGATCCAGAATCCCAAGTGTATAACTCCTGCTAAGATTTGCTTTCCCAAAATGCAGCAGCTCGCATTTATCTGAATTAAACTCCATCTGCCACTTCTCAGCCCACTGGCCCATCTGGTCCAGATCCTGTTGTAATCTGAGGTAACCCTCTTCGCTGTCCACTACACCTCCAATTTTGGTGTTATATTTTAAATTTATTCTTTGATGGGATGGAAGCTCTCTGGCCAGGCGAGCATTTTCAGCCCATCTCCAACAAATTTTAAAAAATATTTTAAACTCCACCAGCTACTCAGGGGGATTTGAACCCATGCTTCCAGAGAATTAGCCTAGGTCTAGTGGGTTACTCACTCAGTGTCATAACTACTGCACCACCACACCACAGTCAATTACTTTAGCAGATGTCTCCAGTATCATTGAGATTCAGGTCTTTGTAATGCAGCTGAAATTCAAGAGGATTTGGCCTCTGACTTAAAATACAGCTCCATCCCTGTAAGTCCTATGCAGCATTCACTTCCCCAAATCACATACAGTCTTTATCGGGGTGGTAAGAAATAAGGAAGCAGAACCCACAAAACTGAACAGAAAAAAACAACTCTATTTCCTGTGAAGCACTTTCAGCCATTCTGAGAGATATGTGAAGATGCTGAATAATGCTAGGCTTTCTCTCTTGCTTTCTACCTCCTTTGTTATGTATGACAATGGTCTCTCTTCAACAGAGTTTCACACGTCAGTAAAACTTAAATGTATATTTCTGGCATTAGATGTTAAATAGACTAAGACCTTGCTAAAGGATTTTCAAGCTGCTTTGTGTTAATAATGCATGCATACAATGTTGGGAATTATTTTTATAAATACTTAGAAATGCTTATAAACAAAACATTTCAGGACTATGGGGAAAAAGCAGTTCTAACTGATTTTTCTTCCAGGATGGGATGAATAGGTTCCTTCCACACTGCAATTTTCCAATAATTCGAAGAAATAGATTTTCTTACTGTGCTAGCATGTAGTGACGGAGGAGTGCTTGATTTATTCCACAGAATCTGAAGGTGATCTGAATGTGTGGTGGGATGTGTAATTATTATAACACTAAAAAATACAGCTCAAATTTAATAAATCTTTACCTTTAAGATTGGCTTTTGTTGAATGTCTGAGAATATGAATTTCTATTGAGTGAATACTCTCCATAAATAAAGAAAATTGGTGGCAGGGAAGATGTTCACTTGTTAAGCGCAAACTCTAAAGAGAAGCAAGGATAAAAAGATTGATTTGTTTTGACCAATATTTGACTATTGGCCACAATTAATCAGCTCACTAAAATCTGTGCTTGGTGCTCTTCTAGTTATTAATTGAAAAGTCATTGCACCCTTAAGGCCTGGTTCTAATGTTGCAGTAGATACTGTCGATGCATTTCCATTAGCTCTTTGGTTTTTGCTCGTGGAACCTCAGTGTGATGTTCATCTTCAACCTCCCAAGTGCACTGTAATTCTCTGGAACAGTACTTACTGCCTGTAATAATATTACATCTCTGTATACTACATGGTCCCTAAGCCAGTTTTTCAATTAAAAAGGGAGCACTGCTCTATTAACCTTTTGACTGCTAACCACATTTTTCATGTAAACATTGCACTAAGCTCATGACTATTATTTAACCCTTTGAGAACTCTTGTCATGTTCGGCAAAAATTCTAAGAAGGAAGAAGAGAAATTGATCCCTTACTAAAAGTCTGCTACATCTTCAAGGAGACATGTTTGGAAACCATATTTGGAGATGTGATCTCCCCCAAAACACCACATGAATTTGGGACTGAGGTGTAGACCCTGATTTGAACTGCATTACATGTTGGACGAAGGGGTTGTCCGATAGGCTGGTGGATATATGGTGCGGATTTTATAACTCAGCCGTATCACTTCAATGTTACTTCCAATTTTAGCCCATTCAGTGACAGTGGCATGATTTGGGTTCACATGATGTGATCACAATTAGCTTCAATATTTAGAGAGAAACTCCACAAGCATGTAGGAGTTTGCAGTTAGGGTGAATAGAGAAGCAACTGGTAGAATGGTACCGATACAGGGGCAAAGACTGCACTTTATTTCAGTGACATCATTCTGGATGTGCTGCTGGAACCAGTGAGGAATCAAAGAAAAATCAATCTCTTACTTGGCAATGGGAGGAAAGCTCCCTCAGTAAAAACCAAGGAAGTAGAGTTGGAAGTAGAGAACCATAAAAAGGGGTCAGTCTCCTGGATTCAATAACCTAACCAAGGTTGCGTACTGTGCCACATTCATCTGTGCCCATTTAGTGGGCGGCACGGTGGCACAGTGGTTAGCACTGCTGCCTCACAGCACAACACCCGCCTCAGGCGACTGACTATGTGGAGTTTGTATGTTCTCCCCGTGTCTGAGTGGGTTTCCTCCGGGTGCTCCGGTTTTCTCCCACAGTCCAAAGATGTGCGGGTTAGGTGAATTGGCCACGCTAAATTGCCTCTAGTGTTAGGTAAGGGGCAAATGTAGGGGTAAGGGTGGGTTTTGCTTCGGTGGGTCGGTGTGGACTTGTTGGCCGAAGGGCCTGTTTCCACACTGTAAGTAATCTAATCTATGACCTGATGTGTGCAGCAGCTTACTCCCTTTCTCTGCTTTCTGAAGCCAAGTCCAGCATATCATCCTCAAACTCACTTGTCTTCTCTCTCGCATTTCCTTATTTCTCTGTCCCTCTATATGCCACACTCATTCCTCACTCTTATGCAAAATTATGCCTCTTTCTTTCCAGTTATGCTCACCAAATGCATCTAGAGTCAAAGAGTCATAGCACGGAAACAGACCCTTCAGTCCAACTCGTCCAGGCCGACCAGATATCCTAATTTAATCTAGACTTTTTTGCCAGCATTTGGCCCATATCCCTCTCAACCCTTCCTATTCATATACCAATCCAGATGCCTTTTAAATGCTGTAATTGTACCAACCTCCACCACTTCCTCTGGCACCTCATTCCATACACGCACCTTCCTCTGCATGAAAATGTTGACCTTTAGGTTTCTTTTAAATTTTTCCCCTCTCACCCTAAATCTATGCCCTCTAGTTCTGGTCTCCCCCACCCCAGGGAAAAGACCTTGTCCATTTACCCTAACCATGCCCTTCATAATTTTACAAAACTCTATAAGGTCACCTCTTCAATGATGCTCATTCCATCACCCTAATCCATACTTCTTTTCTGTCCTTCCTTGCAGAGGAAGACAGAGCTGGCCATCGAGAAGAGGAAGGTGTAGACATTTTGCATGAACTGGAAAAGATCTGGCAAATGGAGTATGATGTGAGAAAATGTTAAGTTATCCATTTTGGCAAGAAGAATATGAAATATAATCGAACTGAGAGAGAGTTCAGAGAGATATGTGTACGAGAGCCTAAAGTGAAAAAAAAATTAATATGCAGGCACAAGTAATTAGGAAAGTGAATGGAATTTATTGCAAAGGAAATTGAATATAATACAGGGACTTAATGTTAAGTTATCCAAGCTACTAGTGAGACTACAAGTGGATTGTTGTGTAAATGCTGGCCTAGCCGGTGATGTCCTCATCTTGTGAATGAACACATTAAAAAAAGGATGAAATCTTGATAAGCAAGGGGATAAAAAAAAATTATCAGGGGTGGACAAGAAAGCCAGTTCAGCCATGATCTTTTTAAATGGCAGATAAAACTCGAATGGCTTACTCTGAGCCTTATTTATACATTTACAATTTTTCCTTTATCTCTGACAGGGCATGACACATATAACCACAGCTGCTAGAATCCCTACAGTGTGGAAGCAGGTCATTCAGCCCATACAGTTCACACTGACTCTCCAGACCCACACTCCCACCCTATCCCTGTAACCCTACACTTCCCATGGCTGATCCACCTAACCTACAAATTCATGGACACTACAGCCAATCCACCTAACCTGCACATCTTTGAACTGTAGAAGGAAACGGGAGCACCCAGAGGGGATTCACACAGACACAGGGAGAATATGCAAACTCCACACAGACGGTCACCCAAAGCTGGAAACAAACTTAAGTCTCTGGCTCTATGAAACAGCAGTGCTAACCACTGAGCCATTGTGTTTTCCATTGGAGATTGCTTATAAGATTTCTTCTCAGGGTTCACCATCACAGCACTTTAAGGGCCAGTTTTACAGGAAGTCTCACTCAACATCCTACTCAGAAAATGCAAGATGTATGGGAAGTCATATGATAGTGCCTACAATGTCTTGATTTGCATTCTTTTTTGGAACAATTTCCTGTAGGAAGCATAAAATTTGGAAAATCAGTTTGTCCAGTGTGATTAAAAGAAGCTCAAGAATTTGCTGATTAAGCAGTGAACTCAAACTTTAAGAGGTTAGTATTGAAGGAATATTTCTGAGAGCAGTTTTGCTGCCAGAAATATTTCAGCTGTGACATTCAAGATGCAGTGAATAACATCCAATAGAATGACATCCAACGTCTTCAAGGTGAAAGAGGAAATTTAATATAATTTCTTATTTTGATGGCTACTTTCCTCCTTTCAGAACTTAAATAAATTAAGTGATTTCATTATGCAACTCTGAATAACCCAAGAAAGGAATAGCCTGCAGGTCTAATGATTTTTGACATTCAGTAGCTTTCATCTTCTTGGAACAATGTGAAAATTGCAGGTGTCCCCTCATCTCATCCTACAGCATATTAGCTGGGATTATCCAGGGTGTAGCTTTTGGTTTTTGGCTTTTTAGCAAACAAGCTTCCTGAGCACATTGCTGCAGATATGACAAAGGTGCAGTGCAGTTGAAACCTATATTTGAGGTGCTGTAAGCTCAGGGACAATAGTAATCTGAGAATCTCCCAGGAAGATTTGAAAACTTGTTGGGGTTATCTTGTTTGTTGGGCCCAGTTCAGAGGCCTGTACCTTAAGGTAAATAAAACCCCAGCATCAATTAAATAAAGCCAGAGTTGGCAACTCAGCAGTCAGGATGTTACCATGGTAATGGAGATGTTAGTCATAGCAAATTCTTATTGGCATTCTTCCTCTCACTGGACACTCGCATGAGCTTCCTTAACTCCACATAGAATTCACCTGCTGGCTGGCTTGGAGAGTAAATGTTCAAACCTTTTAATACAGTGCCATTAGTGAAGAAGCAGACTTCATACTAGGTGAAAAATGGAAATCAGATTTCATTTTCTTTTGAATGATGAACACTTATACATTAATTGCATACATTAGTTTAATTGTCTTTGGGATATTAGATTTTGAAGTATCAATGTGATCAGTATTAATATCAGAGAAAGGTGAAATTGTAAGTACATGAATTTTTATGCTTCAAGTAACCAACATGGAGTGGCATGATGGCTCAGTGGTGAGCATTGCTGCCTCACAGCACCAGCCTTGGGTGATTGGCTGTGCAGAGTTTGCACATTCTCCCAACATCTGCATAGGTTTCCTCCAGGTGCTCCAGTCTCCTCCCACAATCCAAAGATGTACAGGTTAGGTGGATTGGCCTAATTTGTCAATAGTGTTCAGGGATGTTTGGCTAGGTGCATTACTCATGGGTTTGGGTGGAAAACTCTTCAGAGGGTCATTGTGGACCTGTTGGACCAAATGGCCTGTTCCCGTTCTATAGGGATTCTATGATTCACATGAAAGCTATTTGCGCGCAGCATCTCTTTTCTCTTTCTTCCTATGTCATTGGCTCCTCATCGACCACAACCACTTGCTGTTTACCTTCCCCCTTCAGACTGCATGACATCATTGACCTTGACACCTAGGAAGCAATATACCAACCTGGAGTCAAGTCTATGACTGCAAAAAGCCTGCCTATTCTCCTCACCAATGAATCCTCTATCACTATGGCCTTTGCACATTTCTTCCTCCACCACCTCCAACATCCTCTCTGCTGCCCCCTCACCTTCCAACAGCGTCCAGACCACACACAGTGGAGTGGTTTTGTCATTGGCTGGCCTCCATGAGACACCATCTCTCTCACTGTCTTCCAAAGTTGAAAAATAGGATATGAAGGAGATGCATTAAAAATTCCCTCATTACATGCGTGGTCCCCTTCTCCTGTCTGGCAGTCACCCAATTCCTCTCTGTATGCGCTTTTTTATTCTGTGGGGTGACTATATCTTCACATGTGCAACCCACAAAACTCTCAGCCTCGTGAGTGCACTACGGTGCCCTCAGCTACCACCCAAGCTCCAAACTTAGAGCTTGAGTTGCTCCAGCTGAAGGCACCTCTTGCACATATGGTGATTGTGACTGCAGGAACATGTAGGATTTCCCATATAGTTCAGGATGTCCAAATTATGAGCCTGAGCTCCTAGAACATATTTCAATTCATAGAACATGAACACTTTTATTCATTTTACTCTGACTTCTAATTAGGTATAGATTAGAAAGATCCTATTCTTGCTTCTGTCCCAAATTCCATTCAGGATTACTGCTGGTCTGTGGAGCTGCTCTGATCTTATTGCACATATTCCTGTCAGTGACACTGACTGCCTCTTTATTATTTCAAAACTATGCTTTATTCATAAAACATCTTTATCTACATGTATAGTCATTAGAACAGTTTGGTTCCGTATAGTCTTTGCCTATGGAGAACAAACAAACATTGAATTTTGACTCTCAACAGTTCTAACAAACAATCCCAAGGCATTTCTTACTTATCCAAAATACTATTTACATATAATCGAGGCATCAGGAGGCTCCAATAACTGAATGGACCCTCATTGTACTTGGCTAAAAGACATCAGACAGTGGTTTTCCACACTCCACTTTGGTGGCAACTGCCCCAAACTTTGCCCCAAGCGTCCTTCATTACATAGTCCTAGACCTTGAAATGTACCAATTTGCAACATGTAGTTGAGGTCAACTCCTTGCTCTTGAAGACCAACAGGTTTCTGGCAGACCAAAGTGCATCTTTTACTGAGTTGAAGGCCCTCCAGGTGCAGTTGATGTTTGTCTCGGTATTCGTCCCAGGGAACAGACCGTAGAGTCCTGTATCACGGAGCTGCTTGGCATGAACCTCAATAAAAACCAACTGCATCTTTCTCCAGACTTCCTTTTCAAAGGCACATTCCAGAAGAAGATGTGGGTCAACCCTGCAACTGCACTGAGGGCAGCGTGCAATGGCACAGACAGTTCGGGCGTACATGAAGGATCTCACAGAGAGTGCCCTTCTCACCACCAGCCAAGCGATGTCTTGGTGCTTGTTGGAAAGTTCTGGTGATGAGGCATTCTGCCTCTTTGATAGTCCGCTCAGCGAACCATGTGACAGGATCCACCCTCTCCTTCTCCAACAGGGTCTCGAGGACATTGTGTGCTGACCACTTCCTGATGGACTGGTGGTCAAGATTGCAAATTCCTTCATGAAGGTCAGCTGATATAGAACAGTCCAACTACTTGAAGCATTCTATGGAAATGAGGCCAGTGCCATCATTCACAACACTGGGGACAGGAAGACCCTCTGTACATAGTGATACTTACTGTTTGTGTAGTGTGGATCTGTGCACAGTTTGATGCAGCTACACACAAAGGTGGCCATCAGGGTGAGGGTGGCTTTGGGTAGGTTCTCCCCACTCTCATATCCAGAGTTTTGTACACGATGTTTCTGCAAATGCGGTCCGGATTAGACTTCCAAGTGAAGTGGAAGATGGCTTGGTGGGCGGCACGGTGGCACAGTGGTTAACACTGTTGCATCACAGCGCCAGAGACCCAAATCAATTCCCGCCTCAGGCGACTCTCTGTGTGGAGTTTGCACATTCTCCCTGTGTCTATGGGGGTTTCCTCCAGGTGCTCCAGTTTCCTCCCACAATCCAAAAAAAATGTGCAGGTTAGGTGAATTGGCCATACTAAATTGCCCGTAGTGTTAGGTGAAGGGGTAAATGTAAGGGAATGGGTCTGGGTGGGTTGCGCTTCGACGTGTCGGTGTGGACTTGTTGGTCCGAAGGGCTTATTTTCATGCTGTAAGTAATCTAATGGCTCGGCTGAATGCCTGGCATAGGAAGCTCAACTTGGCTGTTCCTCTCCACTCTCACTGTTATCAATATTATTTGCTCAAGTAAAATGATTTGCAGAAATTAACAAGAAAGCTTTTAAAGGGTACTGTGAGGTAGTAGAACTGTAACATGACCTTATTCCAAGGATTACTGACCTATTAAAATACAGAATTCTACAATTTCTTGTCCAGCTTCTCTTCAAGTAAGAATTCTGCAGGGAAATTAAAGCCAAGAAAAATATTATTTTAAACAACAATTGTGTTATACCAAATTAGTAAAACTCAGTGATTAAGCACTTGTTGATGAATAATTACAATCTACATTCAATGTGCAGTATCTAATAATCTAAAGATAAGGCTGAAGCTTTCACAGCAATCTTTAGCTAGAAATGCCAAGTGGCTGATCCATCTCTGCCTCCTCCAGTGGTGCCCAGCATTACAGATATCAGTCTTCAGTCAATTCAGTTCACTCCACATGATATCAAGGAACAGTTGGAACTATTAGATACTGCAAAGGCTACAGGCCTTGACAACATTTCGGCAATACTACTGAAAGTTTGTGCTCCAGAACTTACTCCTCCCCTAGCCAAACTGTTCCAGTACAGTTACAACACTGGCATGTACCTGACAATGTGGAAAATTGACATGTATCTTCTGTATGTAAAAAGCAGGACAAATCCAACCCGTCCAATTATCATTTCATCAGTCTACTCTTGATCATCAGTAAAGTGATGGATCAACAGTGCTATCAAATAGAACTTGCTCAGCGATAACCTGCTCAGTGATGCCCAGTTTGGGTTCTGCCACAATCACTCAGCTCTTGACCTCATTACAACCTTGGTTCAAACATGGAGGTGAGGATGATAGTGCTTGACATCAAGGCTGCATTTGAACAAATGTCGCATTATGGAGCCCTGCCAAAATTGGAGTCAATCGGTATCAGGGGGCAAACTCTCTGGTGCTTAGAGACATACCTGACACATTGGAAGATGGTCATGGTTGTTAGAGGTCAGTCATTTCAGCTCCAAGATACCACTGCAGAAGCTCCTCAAGGTGGTGTCCTAGGCTCAACCATCTTCAATTATTTCATCAATGACCTTCAGAAGTGGGGATGTTCATTGATAATTGCACAATGTTTAGCACCAGTTGTGACTCCTTAGATACTGAAGCAGTCCAAGTTCAAATGTAACATGATCTGGACAATATCCATGCTTGGGCTGAGGGGTGGCAAGTAACATTCACGCCACACAAATGCCAGGCTATGACCATCAACAGTAAGAGACAATCTAACTATGGCCCCTTCTCATTCAATGGTATTAACATCACTGAATTCCCCCACTATCAACATCCCAGGGGTTATCATTGACCAGAAATTCAACTGTACTCACCACATAAATGCAGTGGCCAGATAAGAGGCTAGGAATATTGCAGCAAGTAACACACCTCCTGATTACCCAAAACTATCTGCAAGGCACAAGTCAAGAGTGTGATGGAATACTCCCCTCCCACCCAGATGAATGCAGCCCCAGGCAATGATATCAAGAAGCTTGATATCATCGTGGACGCAGCAGTCTGCCTGATTGGCACTACATCCACAAGCATCCATTCCTTCTACCACCATTGCACAGTAACAGCAGAGTGTACTATCTCCAAGGGGCAATGCAGAAATTCACCAAAGATCCTCAGACAGCACCTTCCAAACCTACACCTACTTCCATGTAGCAGGACCTGTGCATTTCCCTCCAAGCCACTCACCATCTTGACTTGGAAATGTATCTCTGTTCCTTCACTGTCACTGGGTCAAAATCCTGGAATTCCCTCACTAAGGGCATTGTGGGTCAACCCACAGCAGATGGACTGCAGTGGTTCAGGAAGGCAGCTCATCACCACCTTCTCAATGCCAACTAGAAATGAACAATAAATACTGGCCAAGCCAGTGACACCCACACCCCACAAAACCCTCCACCACCACCCTCTGTCTTCTACCTTTGAGCCAGTTCTGCATCCAAATGGCTAATTCTCCCTGTATTCCATGAGATCTAACCTTGCTAACCAGTCTCCTTGGGGAACCTTGTCAAACGCCATACTGAAGTCCATATAGATCGCATCTACTGCTCTGCCCTCATCAATCTTCTTTGTTAATTCTTCAAAAAACTCAATCAAGTTTGTGAGACATGATTTTCCAAGCACAAAGCCATGTTGATTATCCCTAATCAGCCCTTGCCTTTCCAAGTATGTGTACATACTGTCTCTCAGGATTCCCTGCAACAACTTGCCAACCACTGACGTCAGGCTCACCGGTCTATAGTTCCCTGGCTTGTCCTTACCATCCTTCTTGAACAGTGGCACCACATTTGCCAACCTCCAGTCTTCTGGCACCTCTGCTTGACTACCAATGATACAAATATCTCAGTAAGAGGCCCAGCAATCACTTCCCTAGCTTCCCACAGAGTTCAGGGGTACACCTGATCAGGTCCTGGGGATTTATCCACTTTTATGCATTTCAAGACATCCAACACTTGCTTCTCTGTAATATGGACATTTTTCAAGATGTCACCATTTAATTCCCTACATTCTATATCTTCCATGTGCTTTTCCACAGTGACTAATGAAGCAAAATACTCAATTAGTATCTCCCCCATCCCCTGTGGTTCTACACAAAGGCTGCCTTGCTGATCTTTGAGGGGGCCTATTGTCTCCCTAGTTACTCTTTTGTCCTTAATGTATTTGTAAAAACCCTTTGGATACTCCTTAACTCTATTTACCAAAGCTATCTCATGTCCCCCTTTATGCCCTTCTGATTTACCTCTTAAGTGTACTCCTACTGTCTTTCTACTCATCTAAGGATTCATTCGATCCATCCTGTCTATACCTGACATATGCTTCCTTCTTTTTTTTAACCAAACCCTCAATTTCTTTCGTCATCCAGCATTCTCTATACCTACCAGCCTTTCCTTTTATCTGGATTCTCATTATCTCATTTCTGAAGGCTTCCCATTTTCCAGCCATTTCTTTACCTGTGAACATCTGCCCCCAGTCAACCTTCTTGCCTAATACTGTCAAAATTGGCCTTTCTCCAATTTGGAACTTCAACTTTTAGATCTGGTCTATCCTTTTCCATCACCATTTTAAAGCTAACAGAATTATGGTCGCTGGCTCCAAAGTGCTCCCCCACTGACACCTCAGTCACCTGCCTTGCCTTATTTCCCAAGAGTAGGTCAAATTTTGCACCTTCTCTAGTAGGTACATCCACATACTGAATCAGAAAATATTCTTGTACACACTTAACAAATTCCTCTCCATCTAAATCCTTAACACTATGGCAGTCCCAGTCTATGTTTGGAAAGTTAAAATCTCCTACCATAACCACCCTATTATTCTTACAGATAACTGAGATCTCCTCGCAAATTTGTTTCTCAATTTCCCTTTGACAATTAGGGGGCTTATAATACCATCCCAGTAAGGTTATCATCCCTTTCTTATTTCTCAGTTCCATCCAAATAACTTCCCTGGATGTAGTTCTGGGAATATCCTCCCTCAGTACAGCTGTAATGCTATCCCTTATCAAAAACATCATTCCCCCTCCTTTCTTGCCTCCCTTTCAGTCTTTCCTGTAGCATTTGTATCCTGGAACATTAAGCTGCCATTCCTGTCCATTCCTGAGCCATGTTTCTGTAATTGCTCTGATATCCCAATCCCATGTTCCTAACCATACCTGAGTTCATCTACCTTCCTTGCTAGGCCTCTTGCATTGAAATAAATGCAGTTTAATTTATCAGTCCTACTTTGTTCTTTGCTTTGTCCCTACCTACCCTGACTGTTTGATTCGCTTCTGTTCTCAACTCTACCAGTCTCAGATTGATTTTTTTCCTCACTATCTTCCTGGGTCCCACCTCTCCTCCCCCCACCTCCACCCCCACACCTTACTAATTTAAATCCTTCTGAGCATGTCTAGTAAATCTCCCTGCCAGTATATTATTCCCCGTCCAATTTAGGTGCAATCTGTCCTTCTTGTATAGGTCACTTCGACCCCAAAAGAAATTCCAATGATCCAAAATGTGAATCCTTCTCCCATACACCAGCTCCTCAGCCATAAATTCATCTGCTCTGTCCTCCTATTCCTACCTTCACTAGCTCGTAGCACTGGAAGTAATCCAGATATTACTACTCTCCAGGACTTCCTTTTTGAATTCCTGCCTAACTCTCTGTCATCTTCCTTCAGAATCTCAACCTTTTCCCTTCCTATGTCAATAGTTCCAATTGTATAATGACCTCCTGCTGGCTCCTCTCCCTCTTGAGAACATTCTGCACCTTCTTTTAGACATCCTTGATCCTGGCACCAGGGAAGCAACACACCATTCTGATTTTTCGCCGCTGGCCACAGAAACGTCTGTCTGTAGCTCGGACTAGAGAGTCCCCTAACACAATCAATCTCTTGGAACATGAATAGAAAGGGAATAGAAGGATACTGATCCTGTAAGTGAAAACAGTTTTAGTATGGAAGGGCAAAATGTGTCAGTGCAGGCTTGGAGGTCCAAAGGGTCTGTTCCTATGCTTTGATAGCTTCCTAGCCATTTCAGATCCAGCAGATCCCTCCTTTCTACCTCATTCACTGTGGTGTCTGTAAAACCTGCCAGCTATTCTTTCCTATTTCTCATTGCTTGCCAAATCATAGAAAAGTTCAAGCACAGAAAGTGGCCACTTGGCTCATCATATTTATGCTAGCGATAAATGAGCTACACTGCCTAACTCCTCTTCACGGTTTGTGGTCCATAGCCCTGCAGGTACAGCACTTGAAGTGCATGTCCAGACACCATTTAAGGATTTCTGCCTCCAGTACCCTTTCAGGCAATGAATTCCATACCTCTTCCACCATTTGGGTGAATAAAAAAGGTTCTTCATTTTTCCTCTATTCTTTTTACTAATTACTTTAAATCTGTACTTCCTAGTCACTCACCCCTCAGCTCAGTTCAATGAACCCTTACCCTCATCTCTACCAATGTACAACTTTGTTCATTTCAATCAAGTGTCTCCTCTGTTCCATGGAGAACAACTTCAGCTGATTTAATCTTTCCTCTTGGCTGCATTTTTCCAGTTCCGGCAAAATTCTTGTATATTTTCTGTATGGCCCATCTAGCACAATTACAAACGTTCTGTGATCAGAGGAACTGAACTCCACACTTTCCATAAAACTTCCAACACTTGCTTCAGCCTCCCTTTCAAGGGTCGCAAGACAGCCCTGAGAAGGGTAATCTAACAGTAAGTCATCCCTATAGGCCACAATTAGGGCTTCATGCTGTTATGTGCAAACAATGAACAACAGGATTGATTGACCGTTGGCAAGATTCCATCATTTCAATCAATGGGTATGGACGAGTCATGAAACATCATTCCTGCATCTGAGGGCTATCCAGTCAAGATTCCTGAGTCTATTCAATGGAACAAATCCCACTCACCCCAGTAGGGAAGCTGGCTTTGGTGGCCAGCAATTGGGTGCATAGTGCCTCAATGTCTGGATGACTTGTGGCCGCACAAACTTTGTCTGTCATCATTAAGTCCCTTGTCACAAAGGGGGCGGGCTGCTGATGTTGGTTACATGACTCCTTATGTGCTGATTTCCTGTAGCTTTTATCCTTAAGGAGGTCCAACAGGTCATTTGTGGCAATATAGGCAATAAAAATAGAAAAAGATGCAACTTGTACATACACGTAACTAAATTACTTACTCCTGTTGTCCATTGCCTCAACAAGTGGAACTATGCAGGTTAAAAAAGCCACCTTTCAGAATATCTGCTAGCTGCAGATCTAGCCACTATGTTGTGTGCAATAGTTACTGGGGCAGGCATGACACATGCTATTCAAATGGATGGCCCTCTTCTCCAGCCTGCATGGTTTATGATGATGATCCTGATTGGGAGAATCCCTTCCTGTAAGAAAAGCCTGGCACCAGGTCCACTGAAGATTTTCCCAGAATATATGGAAGAATTGAAATTGGTAAGAAAATTAGGAACACATTAAATTAGGAAATAAAATTAAACACAATTTGAAGTAAAATAGGGCAGAGAATGTAAAAAGAAAAGGGAATAGGAGGAAAAACAGATTGACTGGTTGAGCACTTTTTTTTCTACTTCTTTGCATTTATGGTTTTAATTTTGTTCTGAATTTAGGAGTAATTCATAATTTTGCAAGAAATTGATTTGACTCCTCCCTTGATTGGAGAAATGCATGGAAAGTGGCTCAGTGGTTAGCAACTGCTGCCTCACAGTGCTAGGGACCTGGGTTTGATTCCAGCCTTGGGTGTCTGTCTGTATGGAGTTTGTACATTCTTCCTGTGTCTGCATGGTTTCCTCCCACAATCCAAAAATGTGCTGGCTGGGTGAATTGGCCATGCTAAATTGCACATAGTGTTCAAGGATGTGTAGGTTAGGTGCATTTGTCATGGGAAAGGTAGAGTAATGGGGTAGGGGAATGAGTCTGGGTGGGATGCTCTTCGAAGGGTCATGTGGACTTGTTCGGTCAAATGACCTATTTCCACACTGTAGGATTCTATGATGATGATTCTATGAAGTTAAAAATTTACAGTTTGGGAGAAATTGAATTTCAAAAAGAATTATTGCTATTGGAAGACTTAGTTTGTTGATGTATTATGAAACTTCTTTACCACTGCATTTTCCTCTTCATTTACTTTCAACTTAATCACTTTTTCTTCCCGTGCCTTCTATTTTTTTCCTTCATTTCCACTATAGAGTATTGCATTGCACTATGGCCTTAGTCCAAGTATTGGACATGTCATAGAAAAAAATTATAGCTGAAGATCTTTATGCTAAGCTAAAATTTGTTTATAGAAGTTCCAATTATTAGATTATTGAAAATGGACATCAGTGACAATGTGAGAGCCACTTTCATCACTATTCTTACAAATAAGTTAAACACGAGAAGCAATAAATATTGATGTAATTCAATGCTATCCTCATTTAACTGTGGAAAATAATGTTAAAGCTCTAAAAGAATCGATATTTTGGAATGTAAAATAAGAGTCAATATTACTTCTTTAATTTTCAAAAAAATGTAGCATGGTGATAGGATGAATTTCCCTTTCGATAAGCCTTAATAGGATGTCCTTAGATGTTATCATCTTATGGATATTCTAACCTTTACAAAGGAAACAATCAATGTGTTTTAAAGACATTTTAGTCAAATAATAGGGTAGTTGTTCTGCAAAAGTCAGCAATCACCATTTTATGGGTCTGTAAAATGGATTATAATATGAATATTACTCAAGTCTATTTGAAAGTACTTTTTTTCTGAATGGTTTGTTAAGTGTATTTGACTAAGAAATAAAGGCTAAATTCTCCATTGATCTTTCCCACAGATTTATATATTTACAGTTGTACCCTTAAAGTGCTGACTTTAAAAATCAAAGAAAGAAAAATGCATTTAAGTCAGAGAGTATAGATACTTGGTTGTTAAAATGGAACTGAAGTACAATATATGGGCAATTTGTTGTTTTCCTTCCGTGTTGTTAGAGTACTCTCTGGATAGCTGATTTTTCCCCGGAGACAATTCAGGAAGTGACAAAAGGTACGGGCATTCCAAGTAATGGCAATGGGGACTTTTGTTTGCTGAAGTTTGCAGTTTTTTCTGATATTTTTCCATTGATGTGCAACATCCATCAGGTAATAAGGCTAAGGCTTCAAAAAGTAATGCTCAGCAAAGTTTTGTGGGAATTGTTGATTTTTAAAAATCTTTATTTTTAAGGATAGGCTTTAACACATTGAAAGAAATTAAGCAATGAATTAAAACATGTGTACTAAGATAGGAGTGAAAGTCCAAAAGTCCATCAGAGTGCAAGCTAGTGTTACATTGTTTGATTTTTCTTTCACGGAGAGACCCAGGATGAAGAAATTAGATCCTGGATGACCATAACTTTGCAAAGAGTGAAAGGCTGAGCAAACATGGAACCTTGATTTCCACACATAATGAAAATAAAACACAGTAATTTGTATGCCACTTCTACTATTCGTAGAATTTTAATATGATTTAATTGAACTTGAAGTAATGAAAGGCACTGAGATTCATTCAGTCAAATAATTCACATACGGTGAAGAGTTTGAATATATACCAGCCCTATATACCGGCCCTATATACCGGCCCTATATACCGGCCACTGCAGCGGACAGCAACTGACAACCGGAAGCGGCAAATTCAAACCAGTATAAATGCCGGAGGAATCAGCACAGAAGCGCTTCACAGGAGGCTCCCAAGCACTGAAGATGTCACCTAGAAAGGGGACGAAACGTTTGCAACAAAAACTCCCAGCTCGGCGAACAGAACCACAACAATGAGCACCCAAGCTACAAATCTTCTCACAAAGTTTGAATATAGCAAGCAGGATAAATTGAGGATTAGGAGTAAGAAAATAAGTCATTATGCTGTTTGATTAATACAGAAATATTGATGGGATTATTCAGTAATTTATCAATGATTTGAGGTAAATAAGATAAAAAGAATGTAAAAACAATTAACTCTTTCTTAAGAGAATGAGGGTTAAGTACAATGCTTAGCTGATGAATGAGTGAGATTGATTAGTGAAAATACTACTACCCACTGTTTTCTTATGTTTGTCCTCTGTTAGATTCCTAATTATTCGACATTGAATCATAACGCAACAAACATCATACTTACAATTTTACTGAAAGATATGTGAAGCCAGGACAACGTTGTGCAGTGCCTTCTTGCAAACTTCTACCATACTTTTATGCATTGAGCAAATACTAAAATATACCTACATAATTCTAACTATTAATTTTAATGCCATTGATAATTTGATGCCACCTAAGTAAATAGTATACTATGAATGACAAAAATAAGCCTGCAGAAGGATATAGACAGATGAGGCGATCTTAATGAAACATGTAAGATTCTAAGGGAGCTTCGAAGTATAAGTACTGAGAAGTTGTTTCCTCTTGTGGGAGAATCTAGGAACAGAAAGCATAATCTTTATTGTAGGTATTGTTTGGTATTTGCTCAATGTGCAAAAGTATGGTAGAAGTTTGCAAGAAGGCACTGCACAACGTTGTCCTGGCTTCACATATCTTTCAGTAAAATTGTAAGTATGATGTTTGTTGCGTTATGATTCAATGTCGAATAATTAGGAATCTAACAGAGGACAAACATAAGAAAACAGTGGGTAGTAGTATTTTCACTAATCAATCTCACTCATTCATCAGCTAAGCATTGTACTTAACCCTCATTCTCTTAAGAAAGAGTTAATTGTTTTTACATTCTTTTTATCTTATTTACCTCAAATCATTGATAAATTACTGAATAATCCCATCAATATTTCTGTATTAGTCAAACAGCATAATGACTTATTTTCTTACTCCTAATCCTCAATTTATCCTGCCCCTCAACTCTGTTTAAGACAGAGTTGAGGGGCAATTTCTCCTCTCAGAATGGTCTTTCAGGTGGTCAATCTGTGGCATTCTTTACCACAGAAATCTGTCAAACCTGGGTCATATGTAAGATTGAGAAGAATAGATTTTTAATCAATGAAAGCTATGAGGAAAAGACAGAATAGTGGAATTAAAGACAGTCAGCTCGCCATGATCTCGTTAAATGGTAGAGATCTCATAGACATTTTTGCTGTAGGTTTAAGACAGGTAAAGCAGACAATTACCATGCCAGTAATTAGATTAGATTACTTACAGTGTGGAAACAGGCCCTTCGGCCCAACAAGTCCACACCAACCTTCTGAAGAGCAACCCACCCAGACCCATTCCCCTACATTTACCCGCTCGCATAACACTACAGGCAACTTAGCATGGTCAGTTCACCTAACCTGCACATTTTTGGACTATGGAAGGAAATCAGAGCACCTGGAGAAAACCCACACAGACACGGGAGAATGTGCAAACTCCACACAGACAGTTGCCTGAGGCAGGAATTGAACTCCGGTCGCTGGCGCTGTGAGGCAGCAGTGGTAACCACTGTGCCACCATGCCGCCCAGAAGTAAAAGTAATCAAGTAAAACAATTACGTTTATGTTGTGATCAGTGTACTACTGTGACCAGAGAAAGACAGTACATTCTTTCCATCTTGGCCACAATAAATGTAATGTGTACTACTCATGATATCCAGCTTCTAGCGGTGGCTGTAAAGGGAAAGGCATAACCTAATCCATGTCAATCAATTTTACTTCTGTCTGCTCCTGGGGAAATCTTTAATCAAAATAGTTATTATCCAATTATTCTATTGCTATTTAATATCAATTAGGAACCCTACCACAATATGACATAAAAAGAAAGGTGTCAAGTCTGAATGTAGCTGTTTTTGTAATATAGGCAAGCATACAACAAGACTATACAAAGCAGTAAATTGGATGGTCTTAGTTTGAAGGATAATTGTTAGTCAAGACTATGAGAGAGTAACACCTAACCAAAAAGAAATGCCGTGGATGTCGAAAATCTAAGAATAAAACAGAGTCCAAAGATGAGTTTCTCTTCTCTTTGAATACAACCATGGGATTCTCGATTTTCAGCTCAAGGGATTAGTGGAGCCACAGCTTAATATCGCATCCAAAAGGCAGAACTAGTAATAATGTCATATTTCCTCTGTCGTGCATTGAAATGTCATTCTAGTTTTGGTGCTCTGCAGTTGAATTGGAATCTATGAACCAGAAAAACGATTATTGCCAACCAAGATTTGTTCTATAGAATTATTATAATGGGGGCAAGTGGTATAGAAGAAGAGTGGAAATGGTAGTCTTTCACTCAGAAGTGAGTGGCATACCTCGTGGTTAAAATCCAAATAAACTCATTTCCAATCATTTTCCTTCTGAATCTAAAGGCCTTTTAACCTATTTTAAATGTAATCTAATATCCCTCCACAAATACTACCAACTTTTTATTTCCTTTCCAATATTTTAATTATCCTGCTCAGACACGTTATTTTGACATACCTCTGGAGCAGGCACATCGACCACCTATCTATCTGGAGCAGGTAGGACTTGAACCTAATGTAGGGAAACTACCACTGCACCACAAGAATCCTTTTTATAAATCAAGACATTGCTGAGAAATGAACACAAGCTTTCTATTTATTGGGCACTTCAACCAACTAAGCCATTGTGCTAGCCATTCCTTCTTCCCTTCTAGATTTTTTTTGTCACTCTGTTCTGATATGGCACAATCACAGAGCAGGTAGGAGTTGATCTTCACCTCCTGGCTCTGAGGTCTGGATGTTATCACGGCACCACAAGAGCCCTAAAGTTACAGCGAGTAACCATATCATAGTTAACCTGCTCAGATATTTTATGACACAACTCTAGGGCAGATGGGACCTGGAGTTCACATTGTGTCACAAAAACCCTTAATGTTTGATATTTGCTCCAAGTCATTATTAAAAACTTGGTTAAGTAGTTTGTTCTTCCTTGTCGCAAATATGATGTGTTGAATGAGAAAACAGTTTCTGAATTGAAATCGTTTCACCATAGGTATTTTCCCTCTTGCAATTTATTTTTGTACCATTAGTATTTCTAACAATTGTATTTTATTATTTATGCAAACTCTTCAGTTGCAAAAGTCAGTTTCAATTTCATTTTCACTGATTAATTCTTTCTATATAGATACATTACGGTGACCAACCACGTGCAATTTCTCAGCCCAATTCAATGAAATTGTATTTGAACAACATCTTTACTTAAATGCTTATGCTCTGTTGTTATTGATCAGAAACATTTCACGCAGCAGTAAAGCTAGGATCAAACCTGCTGCTACCCTCAATTCCTGATGCAGACAGAAGCCCTGGATTCAGAAGGATACTTCTAATTAGTACAGACCAGGCAGGCGTCCATTGCAATACAGATGCATCCTGGGTACATTCCTGATGAAGGGCTTATGCCCGAAATGTCGAATTTCCTATTCCTTGGATGCTGCCTAACCAGCTGTGCTTTAACCAGCAACACATTTTCAACTACAATCCAGCTGACACATGGTAAATATCGCAGTGCTTAATGAATCCATTCCCCACCTCCCCATGATTCCAGATAACTTTAAGAAACAATTTCTGGGTATATTCAGCCCTCTTGTAAATTAGGTTGATAGTAAAATATACTTATTTTAAAGAAAAGATCTTTCCTCAGGACTGCAGTTGTAGTGTAAGGATTTTGGACACTCATCTTCACCAAAACCACTCAACGGTAAAATTCCCACATTATCTTTAATTAATAATCCAGGAGCTTTAACTCTCTGACTTGTTCTGTATTGCTATTGAGAGAGATATTCAATTTTATTAAATTAATCTAGTTCCTTAAATTTGTTTTTGTGTTGTGCCTGGACATTATCGAAAGCACAGACTTAGAGGAGTTACTGAAACCCGACATTGAGAGGGAGCTTGATTGATATGAGAGGAAATATGATCATTAGCTTTAGAACACTTAGCAGTGCTTCAATTTCAACTGCGATATATCAGTTTCCTTGGTCAGGGCCTGAGAGTTTCAAGGAAATACTATCAATGTTCAATTTTAAACAACGATCTTAAAATCAGAAAGAAAAAAATGAAATTTAAAACAGCAAAAAGGAAAATGATGAATTGTGTCTCCTGATAGTACTGTTTGAGAATGTAAAGTTGGCAGGTAGGAGCTATTCCACCTTTCAAGTATACTCCCAGGTAGTAAGGTCAGTAGATTATATACCATGGAAGGGGACTGTGGGTAAGTCTACCTATGTATATTAAGGTAACATCAAGCTAAATTTCCTCTCCATCCACATTAACACTCCAACAGATGCATGCCTGTCACAAGGAAAAAAATTAAATATCACACAACACCAGATTATAGTCCAATAGGTTCATTTGGAAGCATTAGCTTTCAGAGTGCTGCTCCTTCATCAGGTACCTTCAGCAGGATCATAAGACACAGAAATTACAGCAAAAGATTAAGTGTCATGCAAGTGATGCAATATATTGAACCTACTTAGATTGCTGTTAAGTCTTTCATCTTTTAGAATGGGTTGTAGGTTTCAGTTCACTAATATGTAAATCCCAGAACTTCTTTCAAGTCACATTCTTGTGATAACTTTAGTTTTTATTAAAAAAGGTGACATCTCAGCTCAGACAATGCATTAAAGGTGTGAGGTTAGAGTCGAATGAACGGAAACCTACAACACATTCTAAAAGATGAAAGACTTAACAGCAATCTAGGTTTGTTCAATATATCGTTTCAGTTGCATGACACTGTGATCTTTTGCTATAAATTCTGTGTCTTATGATACTGCTTTCGAGCTACTTAAGGAAGGAACAGTGCTTTGAAAGCTTGTGCTTCCAAATAAATGTATTGGACTATAACCTGGTGTTGTGTGATTTTTAAATTTTTAACTTTGTCCACCCTAGTCCAACAATGGCACCTCATCACCAAGGCAAAATGGTTGTGGTAACCGGAGGTCAATCATCTTAGCTCCAGAACATCTCTGCAGGAGTTGGTCAGGGTCATGTCATAGACCCAACTATCTTCAGCTGCATCATAAATGATCTTCCCTCCATTATAAGATCAGGATGTCCACTGATGATTGCACAATGTCAGCACCGTTCTTGATTCTTCCAATACTGAAGCAGTCCCATGTCCAAATGCAGCAGGATGTGGACAATGTTCAGGCTTGGGTGTGAGATAATGGCCATGTCTACCTCTTGACATTCAACACAATTATCATCAGTGAATCCTCCATTATCAACATACTGGGGTATCTGCCAGAAACTGACCTCGGCTAACTATATAAGTACAGTGGTAACAACAGAGGTCAGAGGCTGTAAAAAGTGATTCACCTCCTGACTCCTCAAAAACTGTCTGCTATCTACGTGGTACAGTCAGAATACTCCCCACATGCCTGGATGTGTACAGCTCCAACAAAAAAAGCTTGACACCATCAGGCCAAAGTAGTCACCACATCCACAAGCATTCATTCCCTCCACCACTGACACCCAGTAGCAGTTGTGTGTACCATCTACAAAATCCACTGCAGAAATTACCAAAGCTTCTTGGATAGCACCTTCCAAGCATATGACCACTATCATCTAGAAGGGCAAGGCAGCAGATATTGGGGAATACAATCACTTGAAAGGTCCCCTCCAAACTGACATCTTGAACTAGAAATATATTGCCGTTCCACAGTGTCGCTGGGTCAAAAGCCTGGAATTCCTACTGCATATGGACTGCAATTGGAAGGATTCTGGGTAATCCAAGATGGAGGACAGGGAAAATTTCTGGCTGTAACAGCTGCTCCTTTTTTGAGGTATTTTTGGTGCTGGAGGTGATTTCCTCAAATTCCAGGGCAGCAATTACTGTTTTATATGCTATTGCATTGCTTTAGAACTTTGGGGAAAAAAAGTCAAAACAACAGCAGTTTTAAAAAGGAGAAGAACAGATAAAGGAAGTACATGGTGAGGTCATTGCAGGACAGAGAGAGAGAGAGAGAGAGAGAACCTGCAGGGAGTCCAGAACTAGAGGGCATAGATTTAAGGTGAGAGGGGAAAGATATAAAAGAGACCTACGGAGCGACTTTTTCACACAGAGGGTGGTACATGTATGGAATGAGCTGCCTGGGGAATTGGTGGAGGCGGGCACAATTGCAACATTTAAGAGGCATTTGGATGGGTATATGAATAGGAAGGGTTTGGAGGGATATGGGCCGGGTGCTGGCAGGTGGGACTAAATTGGGTTGGGATATCTGGTTAGCATAGATGGGTTGGACCGAAGGGTCTGTTTCCATGCTGTACATCTCTATAACTAAGAAGGCAGCTCTCCATCATCTTCTGAAGGACAACTCAGGTGGACAATAAATACTGATCTACCGAGTGACAGTCACCTTCCACGAAAGAATTCAGAAAAGTCTGTCTAGCCTGTTTCAATGCCACTATTCCTCCAAAGTTGCACTGCTTGAGCCCTCCAACTCCATTACCCCTTTTCTCTACTCGAGTTAATAGCAGCTAATGGATCAAGGCTCGAAGCTGCAACCTTCCTTTACTATTTACTTCAGTAAGCCATTAGGGAGTCTCAAAACAGAAGAATGATAAAGCTGGTACCAATTATTTGGCATTGCTGTGCTCAAGAAAACAATTTTAATCCAGTCATCTGCTCAATCAACAAAAGAAAAATGAAAAATATGAATTCAGTCACATATTGCCTATTTTGTGTCGCAGAGACCTAGATATTCAAACCACACATTATTTCAACATTTTTTTATAAAGCTGGCAAAATATAGCCAAGGTCAAAAACAGCAAGTCGGTGAATAACCAATTTCCCTCCCTGCCCCCGCACACACACACATACAAACACTCACACACACAGACAAACACAAGCTGTCTCTTTCATACATACAGTGTTTTGTTCCTCTGTAGAATCCGCTAGGGTAGACATTCACTAAAATGCCATTGCAATATACAAGGTGATTTTGTGTTCTGAGTTACAACCAAAAAATGCGTAATGTTTAATTGAAAGAGAACATGGGATTTTGTATCGGGGTATGTCATGAATATATAGTGAACAAAAGCACCCAAGGATATTCCAATCTGAAAAATAATTCATAGCCTGACATTCAATAATATTGTTTGACCACACCAGCAAAGTGATTAAAATTGGGGCAAAATTCATGCAGGATCCTCAAATGGAATATTAATTCATCTGTTTTGCTGACAGATGCTGCCTAGCTTGATGAGAGCTTCCCAAATTTCCAGTTCTTTATTCCTCCCATGTATACCAATGTTGTGAAAATACAAGTGTTGAAGGAATAGTTTAAGTTGCAAGGTGTGCTTTGATGGAAACCCTTTGTAGTATTATAACTGATTTCCATAAAGAGTGTAAGTTGAGGAAATTCGATTGGGCTAAATCTGCCGATTTAGTATTTTCATATGAAAACTGGTCCTTCACTGTCTTGAAATCAGAAACTCAAGACTTTGGTATCTTATGTGTACTTTACAACTTTTGAATGTTCATTGAAAAACTGCATTGTCAGTTCAAAATCCAGTTGATGGTGATGATATTGTATCTCACTGCCATTTGTTTTCAATTTATTTCACACCATTACATACTACAGCATTGAAGAAGCTGACTTAGTCCATTATGTCTATGTTCCTTTCAAAAAGCTGTCCAATTTGATTTTTGTTTTAATAACCAGAAGTATTCTTACACGCAACTGAGCATTTTGTTTCTATCACAATATCAACCTGTGACATTTAATCTAATAATCACTACCAATAAATCCAAATGAACAATTTACATGCAAAGCCAGTTAAGGGCTGAAAATGTGTTGCTGGAAAAGCACAGTAGGTCAGGCAGCATCCAAGGAGCAGGAGAGTCGACATTTCGGGCATGAGCCCTTCTTCAGGAATCGGGGCAAGGCAGACCACCAAAGATGAGGGAGAGACAGAGAGGTTTAAATCAAAATGCAGTTGTAAGGGCATATACAGCACTCAACCCCTGTAATGCCCGCCTCTCCACAAAACAGTGCAAGGATTGGAGGAGACTACATTATCCAATTTGTTAATTCACCCAATTATTCCATCTACTCATTCTTTCCCAATGGCCTGACATCTTCCCTTTCCTCTTTTAAGTGTATGCGAAGGCTAATGGAATCCTGGCTGTCATATCTAAAGTAGACAGGCAGGAGGTTGGAGGTACACAGCAAGCCAGGCAGCATCAGGAAATGGAGGAGTTGAGGTTTTGGGTGTAACCTGTCTTTAGGATTGGGGGTGGGTGTAGGGGGAGCTGCAGATAAGGGGCTGGAGGGGGCATGGTGGTCAAGTTGGGATAGGTGAAGACAGGTAGAAGGTACCACCTAGTTCATCAGTGGGAGGAATTAATCCGGTAAGTGGCTGGGAGGAGTGGAAGGGAGGGGACGGGCTGGGAAGGGAGTCAAGGGATTGGAAGGGAGGTTATTTGAAATTGGAGAACTCAATGTTCAGTCCACTGAGATGTAAGCTGCTGAGGCAGAAGATGAGGTGTTGTTCCTCCAGTTTGTGGTGTGGTTCATTATGGCAATGGCAGAAGCCAAGAATAGTCATGTGGGAAAGAGAGTGGGAAGGGGAATTAATATGGGCAGTGACTGGGAGGTCCAGTTGGCCCCTGCAGGCCCAGCTGAAATGTTCGGCAAACCATTCCCTACATTTATGGTGGTCTTCCCAATGTAGAAAAGAACACATTGGGAGCACCTAATACAGTAAACTAGGTTGGAAGAGAGGCAGATAGACGTCTGTCTCACCTGGAAGGACTGTTTGGGGCCCTGGGTGGACTTGACAGGATGGTGTACTACCAAGTTTTGTATCTTTTCCAATTGCAGGGGAAGGTACCTGGGGATTCAGGAGGATTAGTGGGGCAGGGTAGTGCTGCCCTTGTGGAAGACAGAGAGGGATGAGGAGGGGAAGACGTTCTTGGTGGTGGGGTCTGGGCTGAAGTATAAGTATGCAGTAATTATGCTGCCATTATACAAAACTCTAGTTAGACCCCATTTGAGAGTACTGAGAGGAGATTTGGGTGAACAGTTTAGGCTTTTTGGCAGTGGAGAGAATTCAATGCAAGTTTACAAGGATGAGACCTGGACTTCAGGGGTTCATTTAAAGATTAGACAAATTAGGCATTTATTCTTTGGAATTTAGAAGATTTTAAAGGGTGATCTAACAAAGGTCTTCAGCATATTAATAGGGAAATTCAGATTAGATAAATTATTTCCACCGTTTGAAGATTCTAGAACCATAGTCTAAGATTTATCCACAGGCCATTCTGGAGTGGTGTAAGAAAGCACTTCGACACAGATAGAGTTGTGAAGGTTTGAAACTCTCTTCCACAAACAAGAGTGTATGCTAACTCAATTGTTAATAACAGACAAATTTTTATTAAGCAATCGTATCAAGGTTTATGGATCCAATGCAGGCAAATGGAGTCAGGCCACAGATCAGCCATGGTCTTCTCAAATAGCAAAGCAATCACAAGGGCCTGAATGGTCTACTCCTATTCTTATTCTACTTCTCAGAATAGATCCGTAATCTTAAATCTTTGTACCAATATTATTAAACACCTATGATGGCTGCTTATTTCAGCTTGTAGTGTCACTTAATGAGCCAAATGTATTGTACTGTCGAGGCAAATGCTCAATGTACAGACACACTGACCTTGATTACCAAGGTTTAATATAACTGATCAAAGTGCAATTTCAACTTGGAGCAGTGAAACCCTCACTACATTTGGTCTTCAACTTAATTTTTAGTTTTAAAAGTTCTAAAATCATATGTTGCAGTTTACCCATGAGAGTGAAAAGCACAGAACAAGCTGTTTGAGTATAACTTTCTGCACTCATTGCATTTTGTCTTGATTGTTTAACACGATTGCTGGCTGGACTAGCATTTGTTGCCCACTCTTTATTACACTTAATGATGAGCTGCCTTGGCAAACTGCAACAGTCCTGGGTGGTGTAGATACCCCCACAGCACTATTAGGAGAGGAGTTTCAATATTTTGACCTTGTGACAATGAAAAATTGGAGATATGATTCCAAGTCAACAGGATCCCTTCTGCAGTGTATTCTTTCACAGGCCCTCAAAACTGTGCAAAGTCCTTTTCTTTCCTCATTCCTTTTGAAATCCAGGCTTTTAAAGCATTAGAATTTAATCAGTACATCCTGACTTACCTCATTTTCTGTCATGCTCTTTTCAACTTTGGCAAATAGGTAACATTTTCCTTTCATTCTCCCCAACAACCCGGAATCTTTGTGTCATCTGGAAAAATACAGCAGCTCCTTTTTGTCTGCAATGAAACAATGATGCGGTCAAAATCATGAAAATTCTTTCCCAACAACATGGATTGCAATGGCTGAAGAAGGCAGCTCGCTGACATCGTTTAAAGAACAATCAGAGATAGGCAATAAGTGCTCCCCTTTTACCAGCGATTCTTGCATCCCAATAATTAATTTTAAAATTCAGAAATGAAACGTAGAAACATAGGAAAATAAGGAGCATGAGTAGACCATTCAACAGTTGAGATTGCTCTGCTACTGAATATGATCTTGAATGATCATCCAACTCAGTACCCTGTTCCTGCTTTTACCTCATATCCTTTGATCTCTTTAGCCCTAAGAGCTTTATATCTAACTCTTTGTGAGAACATTCAATGTTTTGGCCTCAACCACAGTCTGTAGCAAAAAATTCCACATGCACACCTTGTTCTGGGTGAAGAAATTCCGTCTTATCTCAGTCCTAAACGAATTACCTCGTCTCCTTAGACTGTAATGAATATTGACGAATATTCTTTTGATTAGATTAGACTTACAGTGTGGAAACAGGCCCTTCGGCCCAACAAGTCCACACCGACCCGCCGAAGCGAAACCCACCCATACCCCTACATTTACCCCTTACCTAACACTACGGGCAATTTAGCATGGCCAATTCACCTGACCCGCACATCTTTGGACTGTGGGAGGAAACCGGAGCACCCGGAGGAAACCCACGCTGACACGGGGAGAACGTGCAAACTCCACACAGTCAGTCGCCTGAGTCGGGAACTGAACCCGGGTCTCAGGCGCTGTGAGGCAGCAGTGCTAACCACTGTGCCACCGTGCCGCCCACAAGCTTCTCCATAGCTACTGGATATTGAGGTAATAACAGCATTCCTGTCATCTCCTTACTGAGACAAGCTAACTCCTGTGAGAGAGTTATTCATTTTAAGCCTTGGGAACACATATTTATTAATATTTGGGAGTGGGAAGGATACCAAAGGGAAAGGGAGCAAGCAAACAGCAGCAGGGAGTTCATGGTGGCTCAGTGGTTAGCACTGCTGCCTCACAGCACCAGGTTCCCAGGATTGTATAGGAGGGAAACTAAAGGATGGGGCTTTATCAAATTGTCACTTGCGCATGTAGGGTGGCACAGTAGCTCAGTGATTAGCACTGCTGCCTCACAGCTCCCAGGTTCAATTCCAGCCTTGGGTGACTGTCTGTGTGGTGTTTTCACAGTCTCCCTGTGTCTGTGTGGGTTTCCTCCCACATTACAAAGATGAGCAGGTCAGGTGAATTGGCTATGGTAAATTACCCCATAGTTGCTAGGTGCATTAGTGGGAGGGAGGGGTGGGCTACTCTTTGGAGGGTTGTTGTGGACTTGTTGGGCCGAAGGGCCTGTTTCCACACTGTTCAAGGTTTTACAGTTGGCTTTCTTTGTAGTTTTTTTAGTAGCAATAGTCATTTGTAGTTATGTTATAATAGTTTTTGTATACACAATTTTATGACTATGAGTCTCCATTTACTTGCGCTTGGCACATTGCAAGCAGGATTCTCCCTCCTGGGGGTTCAAGGTTCTCTGAAAGGGGATATGGCTAAGTGTCTAGTTAAATGGTGCACCTGGAACATCAAGCAAAGTCATTCACCTGTTAAAAGGAAAGAAGTGCTTTCCAGGCTTAAGACGGAAAGGTTTGAAATCGCCCTGTTATAGGAAACCCACCTGGACCATTGGGAACACCTGATGTTACATCAGGGGGTTATGACCGGGTATTCTTTTGATCCTTTACTACTAAAAGTAGGGGAGTGGCTATACTTATCCAGAAAAATCTTCCATTCACATTATTAGAACAGGTGAAAGATGAGCAAGGACGGTTTGTGATACCTAAGGCCCTGATACATGGGGGGGGAATATGGCATCTTAAATGTCTATTGACCCTCCCCTCCATGCATTCCCTCAAATTTTTGATTAGTGCCTTCTCTAAGCTGAGTACGGTTGGAACACGGCACATTATTATAGGGGGGGGGGGGGGAAATTTCAATTACGTTTTGGATCAGCCAGTGGACAGGATGCCTAGCAGGCCCCCAACTATTTCTTCACAGGCTAAGCAGGTAGAGTACTTATGGAGTAGCTATGAGACTTATGTTATTAATAATAGTTATTTAGACTTATGCAAGTAGTTGGGGCTGGTGGACATTTGGGGATGTCTTCATCCTACCGGCAGGGACTTAACCCTTTTTTCAAACCAGCATAAACCTCACACAAGGATTGATCTTTTTCTGGCTCCCTCGATCCATCTGGATTCGATTATGGGTTGTAAAATTGGAAACATAGCTATTTCTGATCACACAGCAGTATGTTTGGAGGTTAAGGCCAAGAGTGAAGGGTTAGGTTACTGGCACTGGCGGCTAGATCCTTTCCTCCTCAAGAATTCCAAATTCATTGAATATGCTTTGTGGGAATTTCAGGAGTTTTGACTATTAACTCAGGCATGGCTAGTAGTCTGTCTATGCTATGGGAAACTGCTGAGGCCTTTGCTACGGGATTAGCTATTTCCTTTTTGGCTAGACGACAGAAGGGGCAACAGACGCGTCTATTTGAGACATGGTTGAAAGCTGCTGAGGCAGCACATTTTGTGAGGCCTTCAGTGACCAAGCTACAGCATATCATGGCCCTCTGGGCTGCCCTGAATTCAGTATTCACACAAACCGCAAAGAAAGAACTTGATTTTGCTAGACAAAGGTTGTTCAAGTATGGGGATAGGCCAGGGAAATATTTAGTATATCTGACTAGGAAAAAACGTGCTCCCGAATACATTACTGCAGTTAAAGACAGCACCAGGGTCCTTACATAGAATCTTCGAGGAGAAAGTGAGGACTGCAGATGCTGGAGATCAGAGCTGAAAATGTGTTGCTGGAAAAGCGCAGCAGATCAGGCGCATCCAAGGAAAAGGAGATTCGACGTTTCGGGCATAAGTCCTTCCTCAGGAAACGTCGAATCTCCTGTTCCTTGGATGCTGCCTGACCTGCTGCGCTTTTCCAGCAACACATTTTCAGCTCCTTACATAGAATGCCAAAAGAATTAGTGAGGCTTTTCAGAGTTTTTACTCTGATTTGTATTGGTCTGAAGGTTGCAAGGATGGGTGGACCAAGATGGAAACCTTTTTTAAGAGCCTGGACCTCCTGGGGGGTAAACTTGGAACAGGCCTCTCTCCTCAATGTCCTCCAGGCAGTTCAGAAAATACAGGAGGCAGCTAGGCAACTTCAGAGTGAGAAGGCGCCTAGCCCTGATAGTCTCCCAGGTGAGTTTTACAAGGAGTTTATAGGGATTCTGTCAGGGCCAATGCTGGAAATGTGCAATCCTATATGCATGAATGCCGACCACCAACTTTGAGAGAAGCCAATATTTCTCTCATTCTTAAGAAGGGGCAAGTTCCTGAGGATTGTGCCTCATATAGACCCATCTCTCTATTGCATTCAGATTTTAAGATTTTAGCACTGAGCCTGGAGAAGGGGCTGAGGCAATGCTGGACAAGAATGGGGGGTTTGTTGGACTGGGATGGGGGGCAGTGTTGGACGGGGTTGGGGGCAGGAGGAATGTGATGTTAAACGGAGTGGGTGGGGGGGCAGTTCTTGGGGGGGGGGGGGGGAAGGTGTTGGGGAGATAATCTCGTTCGGATAATCGAGGTTCCCCTGTAACGTGTTTTGGGTATTATTGGGAACAATAGGGTTGTTAAAAATCTCAATTGACTCTTTAAATTATAGAGTCATAGAAATATACAACTTGTCCATGTCAACCAGATATCCTAAATAAATCTAGTTCAATATCCCAACATTTGGCGCATATCCCTCTCAACTCTTCCTATTCATATATCCATGCAGAAGCCTTTTAAAGGTTGTAATTGTACCAGCCTCCATCAGTTCCTCTGGCAGCTCATTACATATTTGCACCACCCTCTGCTTGAAAAAGTTGCCCCTTAGGTCTCTTATATCTTTGCCCCCTCACCTTAAAGCTATACCCTCTAGTTTCTCCACCCAGGGGAAAAGACCTTGTCTATTTACCCTTTACATGCCCGTCATGATTTTAAACTTCTGTAAGGTCACCCCTCAGCCTCCGGCACTCAAAGGAAAATAGCCCCAGCTTATTCAGCCTCTCCCTAGAGCTCAATCTCTCCAACCCTGGTAACATCCGTCTAAGTTTTTTCTGAACCCTTTCGAGCTTCACAACATCTTTGCTATAGCAGGGAGACAAGAATTGAATGCAGAATTCTAAAAGTGGTCTCACCAAAGCCCTGCACAGCTACAACGTGACGTCCCAACTCCTATACTCAATGCACTGACCAATTAAGGCAAGCATGCCAAGTCTTCTTCACTGTCCTATCTACCTGTGACTCTACTTTCAAGGAACTATGAACCTGCACTCCAAGGTCTCTTTGTTCAGCACACTCCCTCAGACCTTACCATTAAACCTATAAGTCCTGCCCTGATTTGTCTTCTCAAAATGCAACACCTCACAAATTTCATTGGCCCATCTGATCAAGGTACCATTGTATTCTGAGGTAACCATCTTTACTGTCCACTACATCTCCAGTTTTGGTGTCATCTGCAAACATACTAACCATACTTCCTATGTTTACGTCCAAATCATTTATATAAATGATAATATTTATATATGGCTGATAGGTTGCCAATTTTGCCATTTGCCCACCCCACACATTATTGGATTGAGCTCAGGAGAGTGTAAGAAGGTACTGGGGTGGCTCTGTGACCTATTTTACCTCAACCCACCAAATTCGAGTACATGCCAGTGGATGCATATAATCTCCAGCCCATTAAGTTCACACTTTAGACTATGAACTCTGCTCTATATTTTCCCCTAACTTCTGTATTTTGTTTTCATGTCTTTGCTTTCAGTCAGAGTTGACCTTTATTCTATTATTGATACTAACACTGAGCAAATGTTTTGTTGCTTCTCTACAAATCATTCCTTTTGCTTTTGTTCAATGACACCTTTTATCTAAAATCTTCCTCACTCCTTAACATTTTACTGGCCTTGCCTTTTTATCAACACCAAAAGAATCATCATAAAAGAAAGATCACATTTCTCTAATCTTCAGTTGTGAAGCAGACTCGTGTTGGACTCAAAATATTAAATCTGTTTCTCACCCTACTGATGTTCCTGGATCTGTTGAGTTTTTCCAGCACTTTCTGCTTATATTGTGATTTAAGGTGTGTGATTTATATACATTTTAGTGATTTATTTCTGAGTTTTTTGGTTTCAAAACTGTGGCATATGCATTTTTGTATGTCTGAACTGATTTAACAGTTAACATTTAAGCATTTCTGTAGCAATAGTCATGTATTCAGAAAGAAACAGTCTGAGAGAGATGTTTAGAAGAGTAATAGATTTTTCTTTACATTGGGAGAGTTTATGGGCAGATAAGATGGCCAGTGCCGTGCATTATGCATTCAAGCCCGAAACGTCGAATTTCCTGTTCCTTGGATGCTGCCTGATCTGCTGCGCTTTAACCAGCAACACATTTTCAGCATTCATTTAGGATATTCTAGAAATTTTATTTTGGTTTTGGGAAACACCCATTGGTTAGAAAGAATATATATATTTAGTTTCAGTTTGAGCAGTTCTGCAGGGTTTGTTGGCTGAAACTGAATGTGCAATGTTAATGATCCCGAGAAAGGATGAAGATAGCTTAGAATTGTTAAAAAAAAACAGGTTACCTCTCTGTAAGAAGTTTAGGTTAAAAACACAAAACTGGAAATGTTTGTCGCAATCCTTGGTGGGAGTTTTTTGAAACTGAGAAAATTTAAACTCAGTTCTACGATGAATCAAGGAAGAGACTGTCAGGTTCTCATGTCTGGGGAAACAACATGAAGTTACTATTATTGTGGTGCAGGGAAGGGAATTCTTTCTGGTGTTTGAATCCTGTTATGGGATATTATTGGAATTGGTAGGGTTCTGCTTTTATTGTGTGTTCTAAAATTTTTAAACATGTTATATGAAAATATTTTGGTTTTTTTTCTATTTTATCTTCATTCCTTTTACATAACAAATTCTGTTTTACTGTTCAAACAAAATTGTCAACATGTTGATGTTTCAGTGAGAGACCTCATTAAAATCAAAAAAATGCAAACAAAATACAGTTTCTAGTCAGATTTCAATCTGGGCTCTGATTTGCCCAATAATAGCATCAAATGGGATCATAAGAATATTCATTTTTGGGCACCCGAAGCATATTACTTTTATTCACTTTTTATTAATTTGTTTCCAAGGAATAGGTCAGCATTTGTTGCCCACCCCTAATTGTCCTTGACAAAGTGGTATCAGTTTGCTGTTGGAACTGTTGAAGTCTATGGGTTGTACACCCACAGTATTGTCAGGGGGAGAGTTGCAGGACTTTTTTTCTTTATTCTTCAATGAAATCTGACTATCACTGGCTACCATTGTTGTGGGTTTGGGGTCGCATATAGGCTAGATACCAGATTTCCTTACAACAGTTGATGAGTTTCATCGTTATCATTGATGAATCTATCTTTCAATTCCAGATTTTCTTATTATATTTTATTATTTATTAATCTACCATTTAAATTCCATCAGTTTAGACCTCTGGCCTATTTTGTCCAGCAATGTTACTATAATGCCGCCATGTCCCAGCATGGTGAAGGAATGATGACGTTCCCAGTCAGCGTGGTGTTATGCTTGTGAGTGTAGTGCTGGAAAAGCACAGCAGGTCAGGCAGCATTTGAGGAGCAGGAGATTCAACGTTTCAGGCATAAGCCCTTCATCAGGACTTGGAGGGGAACTTGCAGACAGTGATGCTTCTTTTTCACCTCAGGTGAGTTCTAGATGGTAAAAGTCAGGGGTTTGGAAGCTGCTGTTGAAGACAATTTGACAAGTTGCTGAAATTTCAGCTGTAAATATCCTATAACTTACAAAATAAACACGATTGAATTTGCTGTTGAATGCGTTGATCAGCATCCACAACATTACAGCAAGTTTAGATAAAGCAATGCCATTTTTCTTTTCATTCTTGTTAATGTGGTCGACATTTGCCTGGAAATACTTCCAGAAAATCAATATAGTGCAACTTCAGAATTCTTTCGGATTTTGACATTCAGGATTTGGAAAAATGTTGCAGAAATATTTAACCGATGACCTTTTGTTAATGACAGCAATTTCACTGTCCGTTCATTTGCCTTGACATCTGTCGCTAGGCAACTCACTGATAAACCAAGAATGAGGGGCCAATTGCCACCTACACGCACCCTATTTGTACTGTAATAAATATATGTGATCCCCTTGACAGTCTGTGCATGTTGGGTAATGACCTTGATTACCACAGGGTGAGTAAGGTTCAGTGACCATTGCCTTACATTTCCTCTTACCTCAGCTCTCTAATGTATTGCCTTCTGCATAATGGGAGGGCAGGCCCTGTAGCTGCTGGTTCCACGAGTCCCTAGCAGCTCCTCTGACTTACAAAAGCTCTACTTTTATTTACGCTTAGATAGGGGTCACGCACATCTGTGATGCTCAGTCACATTCTCTCTCTCTCTGCTACTTCCTGCTCCACTAACCCTCCCCATCCCCCAGCTCCACACACCCAGTCCCTATTCATCTCAGAGAATAGTGCTAGAACTGCTGACCTGTCCTGCAGGAGAGCTTTGTATTAACCACTCCTCTTCTGAAAGAGATGCAAATAGAAGGCTCTTCACTGCATTGTGCCTTCTTGCTGCCTGTTTTTATCAAAAGTACAATGGATGACCAGGCATGAACTATAGGCGTTGAAGCAGTCCTGAGTTACTTTCACCTCGAGCGTGCCTTACAAACGCAAAACCAACAAAAGGGCCACATACACAATTCCAATTCACTCTGAATGTCTTTTATTTTACTTCAATGGAAACAAGATATTTCTGACCTGCATTCTTGCATCTGCTGAGTAAAAGATGGCTGCTGGAGCAACATGATGGGCTGACACAGCTGAAGAAGCCAAGGCCAGCTGCAACATAGAATAATGGGATCTGAAATCAGAACTACAATGGCATAATAGGCAGCTGATGCTCAAGGGTCAGAATTGAAAGAAAAGATTCTTTACGCCTTAAAGTAAGCAAATGCAATTTAAAACAATCAGGCCAAGTAATCTATTTCAGGTAGGAATTGTACGGCTATTACTTATTTGATATTTAAAAAGTTCAATTAAGCAACAAGATTTTGAATGACTGTGGTGTACAACATTTTTTTAGGAAAAGGTCTAGATGAAGGGCTGACACCCATTGTGTTAGTATCCACCGAATTTGAAAGAAGCTGGGATAAAGATGAAAAGGCAATTCTTTTTCAACACAATGTGGAGTAAAAATTATCTCCTGTTAGGGCCCACCCAGGCTGTCTGACAGGCTGCCTTTACAAAATGTTCATGAATGCCCCAAACTCATAGACAGTGACTGAGATTCGTAACATTTTTCATTCTGACAGAATAGGAAACTCAGGGAATATTCTACACTCGCGTGCTGTGAACACGGACCCGTGATCAAAGAAAAATGGAACAGAGAATCGAAGCTACACTGTCATAGGCCCAGTTTCAATCTGGGCTTTCTTCAGCACAGTTTCCTCACTAAGATTCTGGGATCATGGAGCTTGACTCATATGTTTACTGATTACACCTGGTCAGTACCTCAAATCTGGAAAACCTTTAAGTATGTTGGCTTGGGAAGCCAACTGTCAATACTGTGTATCATTTGATCATAAATTTTGTAAAGTAAACTACAGGGAGGCACAGTTCACCAGTTTCCTCATTTCCCCTCCCCTGACCTGACCTCAGTTCTAACCTTCCAGCTCTGCACTGTCCTCATGGCCTGTCCTACCTGCCAATCTCCCTTCCCACCTATCTGCTATACCCTCCCCTCTGACCTATCACCTCCATCCTCACCCCCATTCACCTATTGTACTCTTTGCTACCTTACCCCACCCTCCTTTCTGATCTATCACCTCTATTCCCACCCCCATTCACCTATTAGACAATAGACAATAGACAGTAGGTGCAGGAGTAGGCCATTCAGCCCTTCGAGCCTGCGCAACCATTCAATATGATCATGGCTGATCATCCTTAATCCGTATCCTGTTCCTGCCTTATCTCCATAACCTTTGACTCCACAATCCTTGAGAGCTCGATCCAACTCTTTCTTAAATGAATCCAGAGACTGGGCCTCCACTGCCCTCTGGGGCAGAGCATTCCACACAGCCACCACTCTCTGGGTGAAGACGTTTCTCCTCATCTCTGTCCTAAATGGTCTACCCTGTATTTTTAAGCTGTGTCCTCTGATTCAGCACTCACCCAACAGCGGAAACATGTTTCCTGCCTCCAGAGTGTTCAATCCTTTAATAATCTTATATGTCTCAATCAGATCCCCTCTCAGTCTTCTAAACTCAAGAATATACAAGCCCAGGCGCTCCAGTCTTTCAGTGTAAGGTAATCCTGCCATTCCAGGAATTGACCTCGTGAACCTATGCTGCACTCCCTCAATAGCCAGAATGTCTTTCCTCAAATTTGGAGACCAGAACTGCACACAGTACTCCAGGTGTGGTCTCACCAGGGCCCTGTACAGCTGCAGAAGAACCTCTTTGTTTCTATACTCAATCCCTCTTGTCACGAAGGCCAACATGCCATTAGCTTTCTTCACTACCTGCTGTACCTGCATGCTTACCTTCATTAACTGGTGTACAAGAACACCCAGATCTCATTGTACTGCCCCTTTACCTAAATTGATTCCATTTCGGTAGCAATCTGCCTTCCTGTTCTTGCCACCATAGAGGATAACCATACATTTATCCACATTAAACTGCATCTGCCATGCATCTGACCACTCACCTAACTTGTCCAGGTCACCCTGTAATCTCCTAACATCTCATCATATTTCACCCTGCCACCAAACTTAGTATCATCAGCAAATTTGCTAATGTTATTACTAATACCATCTTCTATATCATTAATATATATTGTAAAAAGCTGCAGTCCCAGCACTGATCCCTGCAGTACCCCACTGGTCACTGCCTGCCATTCTGAAATGGAGCCGTTTATCACAACTCTTTGTTTCCTGTCAGTCAACCAACTTTCAATCCAAGTTAGTACTTTGCCCCCAATACCATGCACCCTAATTTTACTCACTAACCTCCTATGTGGTACTTTATCAAAAGCTTTCTGAAAGTCCAGGTACACTACATCTACTGGATCTCCCTCGTCCATCTTCAGAGTTACATCCTCAAAAAATTCCAGAAGATTAGTCAAGCATGATTTCCCCTTCATAAATTCATGCTGACTCTGACCTATCCTGTTACTACTATCCAGATGTGTCATAATTTCATCCTTTATAATAGACTCCAGCATCTTTCCCACCACTGAGGTCAGATTAACTGGTCTATAACTTCCTGTTTTCTCTCTCCCACCTTTCTTAAAAAGTGGTAGGACATTAGCCATCCTCCAATCCGCAGGAACTGATCCCGAATCTGGAAAATAATCACCAATACATCCACGATTTCTCGAGCCACCTCCTTCAGTACCCTGGGATGGAGACCATCAGGGCCTGGGGACTTATCAACCTTCAGACCCAACAGTCTCTCCAACACCAATTCCTGGTAAATATAAATTCCCTTCAGTTCAGGTCCTTCAGCCACTGTTACCTCAGGGAGAATGCTTGTGTCTTCCCCAGTGAACACAGACCTAAAGTACCAATTCAATTCTTCTGCCATTTCTTTGTTCCCCATAATATATTCCCTGTTTCTGTCTTCAAGGGCCCAATTTTAGTCTTAACCTTTTTTTTGCCTTTCACATACCTAAAGAAGCTTTTACTATCCTCCTTTATATTTTTGGCCAGTTTACCTTTTTTTCATCTCATTTATCTCATTTTTTCTCTGCGTATTTCCTTCTTAGTAATCCTCGGTTGTTCTTTAAAAGCTTCCCAGTCCTCCGTTTTCCCACTAATCTTTGCTATGTTATGCTTTTTCTCTTTTAACTTTATATGTTTCTTAACTTCCCTCATCAGCCATGGCCACCCCTGCCTCCTCATAGGATCTTTCTTCCTTTTTGGAATGAACTGATCCTGCATCTTCTGCATTATACACAGAAATATCTGCCATTGTTCCTCCACTGTCATCCCTGCTAAGGTATTGCACCATTGAACTTTGGCCAGCTCCTCCCTCATAGCTTTATAGTTCCCTTTATTCAACAGGAATATTGTCACTTCTGATTGTACCCTCTCCCTCTCAAATTGCAGATTGAAGCTTATTGTATTATGGTCACTACTTCCTGATGGCTCCTTCACTTCGAGGTCCCTGACCAATTCTGGTTAGTTGCACAATACCAGATCCAGAATTGCCTTCTCCATGGTCAGCTCCAGCACCAGCTGTTCTAAGAATCCATCTCTGAGGCACTCCACAAAGTCTCTTTCTTGAGGTCCAATACCATCCTGATTCTCCCAGTCTACCTGCATGTTGAAATCCCCCAAAACAATTGTAGAAACATCTTTGCGACAGGCCAATTTCAGCTCCTGATTCAACTTACATCCGACATCCAGATTACTGTTTGGGGGCCTGTAGATAACTCCCAAGAGGGTTTTTTTACCCTTAGTATTTCTCAGCTCTATCCACACTGACTCTACATCCCCTGATTCTAGGTCCCCCCGCAGAAAGGACTAAGTATTATCCCTTACCAACAAGGCCATCCCACCCCCTCTGCCCATCAGTCTATCCTTATGATAGCACGTGTAGCCTTGAATATTAATTTCTCAGGCCCTGTCCACTTGAAGCCACGTCTCAGTTATCCCCACAATATCATATCTGCCAATTTCCAAAAGAGCCTCAAGCTCATCCAGCTTATTTCTAATGCTTCGTACATTTATGTATAGTATATGTAATTTATTACTGCCCTCACCCTTCCCATCAATTCTATTTCACTCAACCTTACAGCGTGATCCCTTTCTGAGTTTTCTGCCTCATTGATACAGTTGTCTTTCTTGACTTCCCTTGTTCTAACTTTCCCTTCAATTTCCTTCTTAATCATCCAGTTTGTCCCCTCCCCCCCGCTACTTAGTTTAAACATAGCTGTGTTGCAGTAGCAAACCTGCCTGCCAGAATGCTGGTCCCTAACCTATTAAGGTGCAAACCGTCTCTCTTGTAGAATTTATGCTTACCACAAAACATACCCCAATGATCCAAGAGTTTAAATCCTTGCTTCCTGCACCAGTTCCCCAGCCACACGTTCAAGTCCATTATCTCCCCGTTTCTGGCCTCACCAGCCCGAGGAACTGGAAGCAAACCGGAGATAACCACCCTGGACGTCCTGCTATTCAGCCTACTTCCTAGTTCTCTGAAGTCCCGCTGTAGTATGTTCCTCCTCTTCTTCCCGACATGTGCTGTCATGTACCACCACCTCTGGCTCTTCACCTTCGTCCTTGAGGATTTCCTGCACTCTGTGATGTCTTTAACCCTAGCACCAGGAAGGCAATATACCATCCTTAAGTCCCGTCTGCTGCCACAAAAACCTCTCACTCTGGAGTCCCCTATTACCATGGCTCTGTCCGATGTCTGACTCTTCCGCTCTGCCTCTGCATCAACGTTTGATTGACAGACCTGGCCACCTCGCAGACTGGCAGTGTCATCTGTCTCTACTTGTTCCTGACAGGTACTTCCCCCGGGGTCTCTTGCACCTCTCTCCTCTCTGCCTTCCTCATTGTCTGCTCTCTTCTGCTGACTTCTGGTACGATTGGTGTAATAACCTCGCTGAAGATCTTGTCCAGAAAGATCTCATTCTCTCAGATGAGGCTAAGGTCCTCGAGTTCTTTCATCAATGCTGCAATATGTGTGTCAGTAGCTGAACGTGCACACACTTTCCACAACTTATACGAGCCAGACACACCAGAGTCGTTGACCTCCCACATCAAGCACGTAGCACACTGAACCAGCTTGGCAGTCATGTCTTCACCCTCTTCAACTGTAGCATAATCACTTCACTCATTTGTACTCTTTGCTATCCCCAGTGCACCCCCCCTTCTCCATTTATCTTTCCACCCTGGAGGCTCCCTGTCTCTATTCCTGATGAAGGGCTTTTGCCCGAAACGTTGATTTTCCTGTTCCTCGGATGCTGCCTGATCTGCTGTGCTTTTCCAGCACCACTCTGATCTAAACAGTGGCTCCATTGTTAGCACTGCTGCCTCACATTGCTAGGGACCCAGGTTCGATTCTATCCTCTGGGTGACTGTCTGTGTGGAGTTTGCACCTTTTCTCTGTGTCTGCGTGGGTTTCCTCTGGGTACTGCAGTTTGCTCCCAGATGTACAGGAAAAGCACAGCAGTTCAGGCAGCATTTTGCTCGAAGCGTCGATTTTCCTGTTCCACGGATGCTGCCTAAACTGCTGTGCTTTTCCAGCACCACTCTAATCCAGAATCTGGTTTCCAGCATCTGCAGTCATTGTTTTTACCTCCCAGATGTACAGGTTAATTGTCCATAGTGTCCAAAGGTATGTAGGTGAGGTGGATTAGACGTGGGAAATGCAATGTTATAAAAGAAGGGGATGGGTCTGGGTGGCTTGAGGTTGGAGGGTAAGTGTGGACCTGACCAGCTGAATGGCGTTTTTCCTTGCTATAGGGATTCTTTGACTAATCTGAATCTTTAGAATGGGCACAGAATCTTACAAGATGGCCACAGAGGTCACATGATTTCTTGTTGATTCACTGAAACCAAAAAGATCAGATAGGCTGATGTGTTACCTCAGCACCAATCACAAAAATGTGGCAATACTCTGGCTTTAAGTAGTGTATTTTGTCCTTTTTATGAAGAGAGGTTGAGACAGTTCAAAACAGGTCTGCTTCAAGCCAATAATGTAATCAGCTTGTGAGGTCTTGGGTTTTTTAGAAGTTGGAACAATAGAAGCTGCTTGAATGGGTGGGGTCAAGCTCCCACAAAACCAGCAATTTTAGTTGAGCTTTCAGTAGCTGTTGGGGTTGTGAATGGTGCTATATTTTTCTCTCTCATTCTCTCTTTCTCTTTCCCCCCCTCTCTCTATGTTACAGCTAAAAGCTTGGATTCTCTTTCTGCTGCTAGAATAGCAAGTGAGACAATCTGTTTTACTGAATTTACCTTTGCCAGGAGTGTGCTGATGGGATGTTACTGTATTGGAACAGTTAATGAATAATTTAGAACATAGAACATTACAGCTCAGTACAGGCCCTTTGGCCCTTGAAGTTACGCCGACCTGTGGAGCCAATCTTACCACTCTCTGACTAAAGAAACCACCTCTGACATCTGTCCTATATCTATCACCCCTCAAGTTCAAGCTATGTCCCCACCACCATCCTAGGAAAAAGGTTTTCATTTTCAACCGTATCTAATTATCTCTGATTATCTTATATGTCTCAGTTATGTTATCTCTCAACCTTCTTTTCTTTAATGAATACAGCCTGAAGACCCTCAGCCTCTCCTCATAAGACCTTCCCTCCATACCAGGCAGCATCCTCGTAAATCACTTCTGAACCCTTTTCAAAGCTTCCACATACTTCCTATAATATGATGACCTTAACTGTACACAACACTCCAACTGTGGCTGCACCAGAGTTTTGCATAGCTGCAACATGGTGTTATGGGTCCAAAATTCAATCCCTCTACCAATGAAAGCTAACACATCATATGCCTTCTTAACAACTCTGTTAACCTGAGTGGCAGCATACAGGGATCTACGTACATGAACACCGAGATCTCTCTGCTCATCTACACTGCCAAGAATCTTACCATTAGCCCAGTGCTCCTTATTCCTTTTGCTCCTTCCACATTAAACTTCATTTTCCACCTCTCTGCCCAGCTCTGCAGCTTATCTATGTCCCTCTGTAACCTGCAACATCCTTCGGCACTGTCCACAACTCTTCCCACCTGAGCGTCACCCGCAAATTTACTATCCCATCCTTCTACGTCCTCAGCCAGGTCATTTATAAAGATGACAAACAGCAGTGGACCAAAACAGATCCTTGTGGTACACTACTAGTAACTGAACTCCAAGATGAATATTTCTCATCAAACACCACCCTCTGTCTTCTTTCAACTAGCCAATTTTTGATCCAAACTGCGAAATCACCCTCAATCCCATGCCTCCGTATTTTGTGCAATAGCCTCCCATGGGGAACCTTATCAAACGTTTTACTGAAATTTATTATTTTGTTAAGTACAGGGCAACGGCCATATCTGCAGAATCGGCTTCTGCGGTTTCAGTTATCCATGGTTTGCCGCAGCCTGAAAATATTACATGGAACATTCCAGAACCAGGAACCAGGAGGATGCTGGGGAGGCACATTTCCCATTTAAATGAATGGGTTCACTCCTATCTGCGGTTTCAGGCTTCCATGGTGAGTCTTGGAATGAACCCCCTGCGGATACATGGGGACTACTGTTTTTGTATAGTTACAGTTAAACCAATTATTTTCTTTTCATTTTGTCTGTATTTAACCACTGTGTTTTAATAAAGTGTATTTTGCTTCAAGCCTGATAGTTTGACAAATTTAAATGGGTACATAAGACCATAAGACATTGGACCAGAAATTAGGCCATTCAACCTATCAAGTCTGCTCCACCATTTAAGAAGGGTTACACCCGAAACATTGACTTCTCCACCTCCTGATGCTGCTTGGCTTGCTGGGTTCTTCCAGCCTCCTGCCTGTCTGCAGTTTTTTTTGTCTCTAACTGCCATGTATTCATGGCTGATAAGTTTTTCAACCCCAATCTCCCGCTTTCTCCCCATAACCCTCGATCCCCTTTACAATTAAGAACCTATCTAGTTCCATCTTAAATATACTCAATCTGGAATGCAATGCCTGGCACTTTCCTTTAAAATAGGAAAATGTTAGGGTCTAGGTTATCTCTTTGACATGTTTTGAGAGGGTTTAGTTTGGTCCATAATAAGGGAGATACTTAAGCTCCAATTTTGCTTCTTGTGTTGGGTGTACAGAGTTGAAAGAAACCTCTTTCTGTGGATGTGACCTTTCAAAATGGCTGTCCAAACTTCCCTATACCAGGATGGTTTAGATTTCTGGCCAAGTGACCGAGGAAGTACCCAAGTGGCTGCAAGTTTGTGTAGCAAAAGACCTGCCTCAGGGTTCCAGCACTATGTTCAAAGATTTCAAATAAAAAATAAACCAGAAAACATCCCTTTGCCTCCTCATGCTCACTGCTGTCTTTCTCTCTGCATGCTCCACCTTTACCATGCTAAATCCATTTGACCATTTCCTCATGGACTACCATACATCCTACCCTGCCCCACACCATGGCCCCCAAACTCCGTAAGTCTCTAATCATTCCCATTGCCCTTTATAGCCCTTTTACCAACTCAGAGCAAACTCATAATCCACACCCAGTACCCCTTGCCCTTCCTCTCCATGCCACTACCTCTCATCAATGATGGACATTATTCATCAGGAATCCTGAAAGAAAATGAAAGTTACCCATCTGTTCAGGATGTCACTATTAGAAGAAAAAACTAATTGATATTAAAAAAACAGCTAAGTTAATCAAAATTTTTCAACTAGTCCCTTATGTAAACAATTATTTACCTCAAATGATCAATGTCTTATAGAAGCAAATGTTTCAATTGAAGGGCATTTTTTTGTTTCATGTTGGGTTAAAAGGCTCAGGTTCAAATCCAATCTGTTCTGAAGCTGTGTCAATTCATACGGGCACTGGTTGATTGACAATATAACATTTTCATTGAATGAGTAGGTAGAGCTGTTCAACAGTAAACACCCCATTGTGAAAATGAGAGTTTGAGAAAACATAAATCCAGCATATTGCATGCAGCAAAACCCAATATTAATAGGCTACTGAAATAGTGGACACTATTATTTTTAACTCCACTTCTGTTTTGAACAAGTTTTGGCAATTTTGTGAAACCCAATGCGTTTATGAGCTTTTTATGTACAACAACATATTTTCATGATCTCAAGGGTGGCTTACCTCTGCAAAGATATCCCAGATCCAGATCTATAGGCCCCTCGGAGGCTGTTGACCAGCAGTGTTCCACAGGGATTGATACTGAATCCACTTTTGTTTGTCATTTCTATAAATGATTTTGAAGAGAATATAGGAGGCATGGTTAATAAGTTTGTGGATGACATCAAAATTGATGGTACAGTGGACAGTGAAGAAGGCTATTTAAGATTACAAAGCGATCTTATCAAATGGGTCAATGGACTGAGGAGTGGTAGACGGAGTTTAATTTGGATAAATGTGAGGTATTGCATTTTGATAAAAACAAACAGAACTTGTCCAATTAATGGAAGAGCCCTGGGTAGTATTGTAGAACACAGAGAGACAGTGGAGTTCGGGTAAATATTTCTTTGAAATTTACGCCGCAGGTAGACAAGGGTGGTTAAGAAGGTATTTAGCACATTTACCTTCTTTGCTCAGATCTTTGAATAAAGGAGTCGGGACATCACGTTGAAGTTGTACAAGACGTTAGTGAGGCCTCTTCTGGAGTACCTTATGCCATTCTGGTCTCCCTGTTTTAGGAAGAATATTATTAAATTGGAGAGAGTTTAGAAAAGATTTACCAGAATGTTGTCAGGAATGAGGGTTTGAGTTATAAAAATAGACAAGATAGGCTAGGGCTATTTTCCATGGAGCAGAGGAGGCTGCGTGGTAACCTTATAGAGGTTTATGAAATCATGAGGGGCATAGATAAGGTGAATAACAAAGGTCTTTTCCCTAAAATGGGAGAGTTCAAAGCTATGGACTATATTTTTAAGGTGAAAGACAAATGTTTTAAATAGAACATAAGGGACAAATTTTTAACATAAAGTGTAGTTAGTGTGTGGAATGAACTTACAGAAGAAGTGATGGATGCAGGTACAGATATAACATTTAAAAGACATTTGGATATGTCCAATAATTGGGAAGGTTTGCAGGGATATGTGTCAAATGCAGGCTGATGGGAATAGTTTAGTTTGGGAACATGGTCGGCGTGGATTGGTTTGTTTCCATGCTGCATGGCTCTATGACTCTAACTGTAAACATTCCTCAAAACCTCACTCCTCAAAACCCACTTATTTCCCCTCACCGCTACATCCCTGTGTCCCACCCGTGCCAAGCTATGCAAAGTAACTGTCTACCCATCCTCCATGGCCCTTTATGCTCCAATGGCAACTTATTGCCTACCACCTTTTCTCCCTTCACCAACTGTGCAAATTCACTGAGTACCCACGAGTAATCACACACCTAGGAGAATAGTACATTTCTTTTACTTAAATTTCTACACTGCAGATGACAGTGAAGAGCACTGTCATTCATAAATACATATTTTGACACATGTCACTTCTTGACATGTCAACAATTGGTAACACTTAATGACACTTCTTCACAAATTATGGCAAGTTGGATTGTTCCAAGGGTGTGTGCACAATATACATACAATTGTCTCCAGAACTACTTATTTCTAAAGCTACCTGACCCCATTTCAGAGTATCCATGACCACCACCCTCAGAAGTCAGATGATATCCACCCCTAAAGGATAACTGATATCCATCCCCAAAGATATCCTGCAACCATATCTGTAGGGGTAGGTTATTTCTACAAGTAAGTGTTCAGGACATCCAATAAAAAAATGCACTGAGAACAGAATTGCTCTTACATGGTCTAATTAACAGACTTTGAGTTTCAGACATCAGGCACTTCAAAATCCAATTGCAGCGATGACATTTTTCATTTAAATGGAACCATGGAACTTAACAATTCAGCCTTAGGGAAAATGGCACTTGCCAAGTTCAGGTTGGGGTTTAGCATTCCCAGTTTCACCTGTAGAGACAGAGAAAACAATTCAAAGGACTGGGGATGCTAGAAATCAGAAACAGAATCAGAACTTGCTGGAAAAAAAATCAGCAGGTTGGCCAGCATCTGGGGAAAGAAAGCAGAGTTAACATTTCAGGTCCAGTTCTGAGGAAGGCACACTGGACCTGAAACTTTAACTCTGTTTTCTCTTGATGAATGGTGCAAGAACTGAGTTTTTCCAGCATTTTCTGATTTCATATTAGAGATAGATTTTTTTAGCTAAAGCGAGGACAAGGAGGAATGTCTTCAGAATCAACCCCTGCTCTGTTAAAAGAGTCCAGTTAATCAACAAGTGGTTGAACCTCAGAATTACCAAGGAACAAAAATACCTCTCTCTCTCTCCCAAAGTCTGCTCTACCTATTGACCCATCTATAAAAACAACTGTCAAATATTTCCTGCTGACATTACAACCTTAGGTTTTTGTCAATTAGATTACTTACAGTGTGGAAACAGGCCCTTCGGCCCAACAAGTCCACACCGACCCGCCGAAGCGCAACCCACCCATACCCCTTACCTAACACTACGGGCAATTTAGCATGGCCAATTCACCTGACCCGCACATCTTTGGACTGTGGGAGGAAACCGGAGCACCCGGAGGAAACCCACACAGACACGGGGAGAACGTGCAAACTCCACACAGTCAGTCGCCTGAGGCGGGAATTGAACCCAGGTCCCTGGCGCTGTCAAAGCCTCAACTGACCATATTTTTCTCCCTGCAAGCATCTTTATAAATAGCATCTTTTAAAATTTGCATTTGAGTTTTAATTTTTAACTTTATCACTTTTACTTGCACAGTTTAAGCATTTGTTTTATAATAAACTAAATTTCAAACCTTACTTAAGAGTAAAGCTTTGTTGCTGCATGCACATTGTTATTCTAGAAGCACTTCTCTCCATTGTTTTTCATTCGCTTGCATTGTACAAGTTGCTGAAAGAGAGAGAGACAGACAGACAGACAGATAGAGACAACGGGTTTGTGGTTTAACCTGACGGTCACCACACCTCAAAGTTCAAGATCCTCTTGGAAAAAGCGATCAAGGTATGGTTGAATTTAGAATGCAGATGGAGAGTGTGAAGACAAAATCCAATACAGAGTCCTGTGCTTAAATAAGGGAGACTATAATAGGAATGAGGGAGGAGTTGACTGACCTGCTGCGCTTTAACCAGCAACACATTTTCAACTGTGATCTCCAGCATCTGCAGACCTCATTTTTTACTTAAAGTATACTGGAAACAACGACTTTATGGTGGGTCAGTTGACGAGCAGTGGAGGACTTTCAAAGCAATTTTTCAAAGGTATATTCCAGTGAGAAGGAAAGACTGTAAGAAAAGGAGTAATCTGCCAGAATGTCTAAGGAAATAAGGGAGGCTATTGAATTGAAAGAGAAGGCATATAAAGTAGCCAAGATCAGCAAGAAACTAGAAGATTAGGAAAGCTTTAGAGGTCAACAGAAAGCCACAAAAAGAGCTATAAAGAAACGTAAGATAGAACATGAGAAAAAATGAACACAGAATATAAAGATAGCAAAAGTTTCTATAAATATATAAAATTAAGAGTGGCTAAAGTAAACATTGGTCCTTGAGAGTATGTGAAGGGGCATTTAGTCATGGGATATGATGAAATGGCCAAGACATTGAATAGATATTCTGTGTTGGTCGTCACAGTGGAGGACACTAATAACATGCCAGTTACTGACAAAGAGATGAAGGTAGGTGAGGCCCTGGAAACAATCATTATCACAGAAGAGGTAGTGTTGGGTAAGCTCATGGAGCTAAGGATGGACAAGTCTTCTGGCTCTGATGGAATGCATCTCAGGGTATTAAAAGAGATGGCAGGAGAAATAACAAGTGCACTTGTGGTAATTTTCCAAAATTCACTGGACTTTGATGCATTTCTGGCAGATTGGAAAACAGCAAATGTGATGCCACTGTTTAAAAAGGGCAGTAGACAAAAGATCAGGAATTATAGACTGGTTAGCTTAACTTTTGTAGTGGGGAAGATACTTGAGTCTATTATCAAGGAAGAAATAACAAGGCATCTAGATAGAAATTGTCCTTTTGTGCAGACGTAGCATGGATTCATGAAGGGCAGGTCATGCTTAACTAATCTTTTGAAATTCTATAAAGACATTACACACATGGTGGACAATGAGGACCCAGTAGATGTGGTGTATATAGATTTCCAAAAGGCCTTCACAAGGTATTGCATAAGAGGTTGCTGCATAAAATAAGATGCATGGCATTACGGATAAAGTATTAGCATGGATTGAGTATTGGTTGACTAACAGGAAGCAAAGAGTGGGGGTAAAGGAGTGCTATTCTGGTTGACAATCAGTAATAGTGCTGTGCCTCAGGGATCAGTGTTGGGACGACAATTATTCACAATTTACAGAGTAGATTTGGAGTTGAGGACCACAAGTCAAAGTTTGCAGATGACGCTAACATGAGTGGCAAAGCAAAGTGTGCAGAGGACTGCAAAACTTTGCAGAGGAACATATATACTTTAAGCAAGTGGGCAAAGGCCTAGCAATGGAATACAATGTTAATTAATGTGAAGTCATCCATTTTAGTAGGAGTAACAGTAAAAGGGACTATTACTTGAATGGTAAAGAGTTGTAGCATGCTATTATGGAGAGGAAGCTGGATGTCCTTGTGAATGAATCACAGAAGGTTGGTCTGCAAGTATTACAGCTAATTAGGAAGGTGAATGGAATTTTGTCTTTCATTGCTAAAGAGATTGAGTTTAAAAGCAGGGAGGTTATATTTGAGCAGTATAGAGTGCTGGTGTGGCCACACCTGGAGTACTGCGTGCAGTTTTGGTCTCCTTACTTGAGAAAGGATGTACTGGCACTAGAGGGCGTGCGGAGGAGGTTCACTAGGTTGATTCCAGAGTTGAGGTGGTTGACTTATGAGGAGAGACTGAGTAAACTGTGATTATATTCATTGAAATTTAGAAGAATTGGGCGGGGGTGGGGAGAGGGAAGTCTTATGGAAACACATAAAATTATGAAGGGAGTAGATAAGATAGGCATAGAGAGGGTGTTTCCACTGGCAGGTGAAACTAGGACAAGAGGGCATAGCCTCAAAATCAGGTGGAGCAGATTTAGGACTGAATTAAGAAGGAACTTTTTCATCCAGAGGGTTGTGAATTTATGGAATTCCCTGCCCAGTGAAGAAGTTGATGCTACTTCAGTAAATACTTTTAAAGTTAAAATAGATGTTTTTTGAATAATAAAGGATTTAAGGGTTACAGTGAGAGGGCGGGTAAGTGGAGCTGAGGCCATTAAAAGATCAGCCATGATCTTATTGAATGGCGGAGCAGGCTCGAAGGGCCAGATGGCCTACTCCTGCTCCTGGTTTTTATGTCTTAGATAAGGAGAGAGGTTGAGAAACTACCTTTGACCAATTATGACATAAATTGGTACATTGATTAGGGATGAATGTTCAGATTCTGAGAATTTAACATACTAATTTGACTTTAACGCACATATTTTGACAGACTAAGTGCATACATGAACACTTGTTATGGAACTGGTGATTATTTTTCAATGTATTTAAAATTCATTCCAAAGAAAATAAGAAATTGAGCATTATACCTTCAGTGGACCCAAAGATGATTTCTAACAAAAGTTTCAGATGAGAACACAAACTAAGAACCTAGCTCAAACTGGCGCCTCGATGCAATCGCAGATTTGAAATCATGTTCAGTATAAATGTAATTTATAAAGATATTTTTCTCAGTTTTGTGTCAAGACATTTCTCCGCTTTCCAACTGAAAAAGGGAAGTTATCACCTATCATTAATATGCACAATCATTCATGCAGAATATAAAACAGATAGCTTACTTTGTGGTAATCTATTGCTTACCACAAGAAGATCTGAAAATTGATGCTGTGTCAGTTACGCCATAACTATCAATCTCATCTAATGACCATTCTCAATGTTCAAATTCTGCTAGTGGTGGTTAGTCAGCTACCCTAACTATGAAGACATCACAGGCAAGTCAGACCCTTCCTTTATTTGATCATTCTTAATGGAAGCTCACTAGAAAGAACTGACCAGAAGTCAGTGAACAAAATAGAAAGAAATTACCTGTAATAATACAGCACATTTCATGTCCTCAGGCAGTACAAACATTTTTCACAGCCAAAGAATTATTTAAGAAATGTTACTAATACTTTTCTGGGTAAGCATAACAGCCAATTCTTATACAACCAAATTTCACAAACCATTGAGACAAACACCCAAATAATTAGCAAGGTACTGTTGGAAAAACACACTTTGATCAGATCTGCGGAAGAACTAGTGCTACTTTGAAACTTTGACATGGAATCTTTTACATGCATGTGAGCTGGTGACTGTTGTATGCCTCACCTTAAAAATGCTACCTCTGATAACTTAAAATATCTTCGGGCTGTGCTGAAATTTCAACTGCCTCTTGGTTTGATTGGGACTATGAGCACCTTTGAGTTTTAAGAGCATTCATTCACATAAAGGATTCCAACCAAAAGGGTCATGCTGTAAATTGCTCATAAATTATGTCAAACTCAAAGCCCACTGAGAGTTGTATCCTTACAGTTCCCATCTCCGAGCCCAGTGTTCCACAGCTAGTCACTTTTCTACTATTTTCTAAAACAAATTTAATGGTTATTGATGGTCTATTGACTTTTTTTGCAACTTCATCATAGATCTAGCATGCTATATTTACTTCCTGCATTTCAACTTATTTTGTACATTGAACAGGAATTAACAATCCGATTCTCAGAATTTAATATACTATTTGGATTTAAATGCATCTGTTTGGACAGGCTAAGTGCATACATAAGCAATTTTTTATGTCTATAATGCGAAGAGTATTCTTATAGATTACTTTTTCAATGAGTTTAAAACTTGTTTGGATATGCAACAGAAAGGGGGAATCGCGGCTTTTAAAAAAATCAATCATTGTAAAAGAAAAGAAAAGAACTATAACTACCGATTTCATATCACAGTGCATTAAGTGACAGAAAACTACACTAATACACATCAATTATTAAATTCTGTTTATGGCTGCAGGGCTACCAACCTTATTGTAGACCTTAAAGAAAATAACAGGAACTCACAAGGACACGACCAAACTAAGGATTAGCTTTCTATAAACCACTTATATAACAAACTTGGTTTACAATGATAGAGACACAAATAATAAAATCTGGTGATGTAAGCAAAGATATAAAAATGCAAAGCAGACCAAATAATGTCTCATAATAAAAAAACAGGCTAACAATTCTGCTGGACCCTCTTCATCAAGACTGGGTCCCTCCCAAAGCATTAACTCACTTGTTTATCTCTAAAGTGTTTGATAGATTTGCTGCATTCTTAGAATAAAAATGCTTTCATTGTAATATCTGTATTTAAACAGATTCATTCTGGAACTAAATCAGATTAAAGTACCTTATTATTATCAAGATTGATATCAATCTTCTGCAGCTTGAGATAAAGATGTGAAGGAAAATTGCGGTGCTTATTATCTTATTATGCATCAGTGAACAACCTTGGAATGTTTTGCTATGTTCTATATCAATGTAAGTCATTGTCACTTTTGGTTTTACTATAAGGTGCTGTAATGCAAACATTGTAGTGAACAAGTCCGTGTTTGGACAAAATACTGAACTAATGACAATATGGCTGCCACAATGTTGTACATTTGCTGTTTGTTGATATTAGCAGTAGAGGAACAAATTTGCAAGGGAATCACAGAAACATAAAGGAAACTTTAATTTTATCCAAACAGACGTAGTAGTAGCATAAAAGGCAGAGTGAGGCAAGAGATCCCACAGTGTGTTCAACAGATTTTTTTCTCTGTGTCTACCATTATATTCCAGTATAGTTTCTGTGTCCACCAGTATATTTCCAGTCCAAGATTAAAGGATTCACTATTAGACCTAGCACTTGGGAATGCGGTGGCCAAATAGATCAGGTGTCAATGGGTGAACATTTGAAGGACAGTGATCCTTGTATTGTAATGTTGAAGGTATCCATGGAAAAGGACAGCGAGCAATCTAGAGGAATGATAATTACTGGAGGAAATTCAACTTCTAAGGAGTAAAAATGAATCCATTCAGCAGATAGACAATGGCCCAGTGATATTAATCTAGAGAACCAGATTACATTCTGGGGACCTGGGTTCAAATCCCACAATGGCAGATGATGGAATTTGAATTCAATAATAACTTGGAAACAAGAGTCTAATGCGAACCGTAAAGCCATTGCCAACTTTCAGGTCAAACCCGTTTGGTTCACTAATGTTCTTTAAGGGACAAAATCTGCTGACCTCAGCTGGACTGGCCTCCATGTGACTCCAGATCCACAACAATGTGATTGATCTGAACTGCCCTCTGGGCAATAAGAGATGGGCAATAAACCTAACCTGATGAAGGGCTTATGCCTGAAACGTCAATACTCCTGCTTCTTGGATGCTGCCTGACCTGCTGCGCTTTTCCATCAACACGTTTTCAGCATGGTTCAGGGACAGTCAAGGTATGTTCTTTCAAAAGGCTAGGCAATCAAATCCAGAGCTTGTTGGATAAGGAAAGAGATAGAAATTACGACAAATTTTAAAAAAGGTGTGCTTATGATAGGTGTCAGGTAGAAAAGCCAATTCAGAACCAGGCTGAACAAAGAAGATTCAGAGGGGTTGTTAAAAAAACAAATAAGATAAGCAAACTGAGAGTATGAAAGGAGACTGGCAGCTAAGATAAAAGGGACATTCCAAAGTCTTCTATTCACACGTAAGTAGTAGAAGAGAGTAAAAAGAGGAGGAGGGATAATTCTGGACAGAAAGGGGACTTACTCATGGGGGTAGACAGCATAGCAAATTATTAAATGAATACTTTGGATCTGTCTTTACTAAGGACAAAATTTCAATGCAAGCCATGGAGTCAGAGGAGGAAATGAAACTATGAAATAAAAATATTGTACTGCTGTATTTACGGATTACTGCAAACTGTATATATGTTGGGCAAATCAATTCAGTAATAATAACATAGAGGAGAACATTTGAGATGATTTTCTGGATCAACACATTGAGGAACCAACTAGAGGACAGGCTATCTTGTTGTGAATGGAATAACTAGCAAGCTAGCTGTGCAAGGTCCCTTGGGGAAGACTGACCATAATATGATAGAATTCGTAATTAAAATAGAGATTAACATCACTGTTAAGACTAAGATCCTGAATCTAATTGGAGGAGTTTACAATGGTAGAGCCAGCTATGATAATCTGGGCAGCGTTACTTAGGGATGACAGTGGATAGGCAACGGCAAATATTTAAAGAGTGCATGAAGGAGCTACAACTGTTTATAATTCCCATCTGATACAAAAATATAATGGAAGAGTCAGCCTGACTATGGCTAACAAGGGAAACTAGGGATATTAGATCCAAAGTATGGCCATACAAATTTCACAAAAAAAGCAGCAGACCTGAGGATTGTGACCAGTTCAGAGCAGTTAGCAGTTCAGCAAAGGAAAACAAAGGGATTGATTAAGAGTGGAATAATTGGCAGATTAATAAATACATATTTTGGTTCTATCTTTGCAAAGGAGGACACAACTGACACCCCAAAAATTTAGATTAGATTAGATTACTTAGAGTGTGGAAACAGGCCCTTTGGCCCAACAAGTCCACACCGACCCTCCGAAGAGCAACCCTCCCAGACCCATTCCCCTACATTTACCCCATTCACCTAAAACTATGGGCACATCTTTTGGACTGTGGGAGGAAACTGGAGCACCCGGAGGAAACCCACACAGACATGGGGAGAGTGTGCAAACTCCACACAGATAGTTGCCCGAGGCAGGAATTGAACCCGGGTCTCTAGCACTGTGAGGCGGCAGTTATAAACACATACAAATTGGGCAAAAAAGCAGCAGACCTGAGGATTGTGAGCAGTTCAGAGCAGTTAGCAGTTCAGCCAGTTTGAAATCATCAGAAGATTTCAACAGTTTTGAAAACAGACTACATGAAAGTACAACACCTGGTTACCTTTTCTGAACAGGGTAAAAACAAGGGCTGCAGATGCTGGAAACCAGATTCTAGATTAGAGTGGCTCTGGAAAAGCACAGCTATTCAGGCAGCATCCGAGGAGCAGGAAAATCGACGTTTCGGGCAAAAGCCCTTCATCAGGAAGTCCTGATGAAGGGCTTTTGCCTGAAACATTGATTTTCCTGCTGCTCGGATGCTGCCTGAACTGCTGTGCTTTTCCAGCACCACTCTAATCTAGTACCTTTTCAGAACATTAGCGTGCAGTCTTTCTACTGACAGCTTCCTTTTGTTTGGTGAGATGTGTGATTTTGGACAGGGCTGAATGTACAGATATTGGACAATATTAATCTGTTGGGGTTCTTCCAGAGCCACAGTGGACATTATTTTTGTGGTTTTTAAACAGATTACAAAAACAATGAGGTCTCTGGAAGTCTTGCTGAAACAACGTGTTTAAGAACAGGAGCTTCAATATAAAATCACTTTAAAACCAACAAGCCAGGACATAATGGTTTCTGAAATTGGGATTTATAAAATTACTTGATATAAATATGCAATGGGAAATCCAATTGAAGTTTAAGGATCAAAAAAAACTTTTTAAATTTTAATTTATAACAAGAGCCAATGAAAACAGCCTAGGTGGTTTTAATTTGTATTTTAAAAATTGCTTTTGGGAATAATTTCCTATTGGAGGCACAAAATTTGGTAAATTGATGCAATTCTGTAAAATAGGTTTTCCAGTGTGTTAAAAGAAGCTCAACAAGTAGCTGGTTAAGCAGTGAATTTAAAACTTAAGGGGCTAGTATGGAAGGAATATATTCTGAATAATTTGAAACCTTGACTAATCATGTCCTAGTAGTAACTAGCCTTCTACAAATGTAAACAAATCTCTCTATGAAAATAGAGAAGTCACAAATGTCATTAACGGTTTTATTCATGTGCTACCCTACTCTGTTATCAATGCAGTGTATTGAAAATAAATATCGATGCTGTATTGATCACCTGTCAATGGCCATGGGACAGCTACTCATGAGTCAGATGACCGTTGTACCCTTGCCCATCTCCGTTGAACATCAGTTCACCATTTTTCTAACATAAGGCATATTAACAGGGACAGAAGGTGAGGAAGAGGCAGCAAGATCCAGGGAGATAAGCCACTTGGGTGAAGCCAGGAAGTCCCCTACATTAGCCTGAAGGAAGAACAAAGACTGCTGTCTCACTGTAGGGCAAAATATCAGTCAGGAAATAATGGAGATGCGTAAGAAGGCTACCACAATTGTCAAAGGTGATTTTAATCTGATATCAATTGAACAAATCAGCATCGCACTCTCAACTCTGATCTCCAGCATCCTCAATTTCTCCAAGGTAGACATTGAGCAGACATTTCCATTTTGGGGGGAATCTCAAACTAAGAGGCTTAGTAAAAGGACACTTATTTAAAACTGAGGTTCAACTTTTTTTTATCCCAGAGGGCATGTAATGTCTGGCATTATTGAACACAGGGTGATGTGGAGGTTGGATCACTGAAACTATTTGAAGAAGATGTTATTAGATTACTTTAAACATCAGGAAGGTGAGGGCTTTGATGAGCAGGCAAGAAAGAAGAGTTGATACCTGGGCTAGATCAGCTATGATCTTGGTGAATGGAGAATGGTGAATGACATTCGATGACTTTGCCACCATTGAGTCTGTCACCATCAACATCCTATGGGTAACGATTGGCCTGAAACTGAACTAAACTAGACTGTTGTGCCTTCCAAGTGCGGATCAGAGGCTAGGAACTCTGAAGCAAATAACTCACTTCCCGACTTCACCATCTACAAGGCACAAGCCAGGAGTGTGATGAAGTACCACCCACTTGATTGGATACGTGCAGCTTCAGGAACACTCAAGAAACTTGGTACCATCCAGGAGAAGTTGAAAATGTGTTGCTGGTTAAAGCACGACAGGTTAGGCAGCATCCAAGGTACAGGAAATTTGACGTTTCAGGCATAAGCCCTTCATCAGGAATGAGGAGAGTGTGCCAAGCAGGCTAAGATAAAAGGTAGGGAGGAGGGACTTGGGGGAGGGGCGATGGAGATGTGATCGGTGGAAGGAGGTCAAGGTGAGGGTGATAGGCCGGAGTGGGGTGGGGGCGGAGAGGTCAGGAAGAAGATTGCAGGTTAGGAGGGCGGTGCTGAGTTGAGGGAACCGACTGAGACAAGGTGGGGGGAGGGGAAATGAGGAAACTGGAGAAATCTGAGTTCATCCCTTGTGTTGGAGGGTTCCCAGGCGGAAGATGAGGCGCTCCTCCTCCAGCCGTCGTGTTGTTATGTTCTGCCGATGGAGGAGTCCAAGGACCTGCATGTCCTCGGTGGAGTGGGAGGGAGAGTTAAAGTGTTGAGCCACGGGGTGGTTGGGTTGGTTTACCATCCAGGAGAAAGCAATCTGATTGTAGGTTTTCTGATCACAATTGCCTAATATGGACAGTCAGTGATTTGTAAGTAATTTTCTGATAGTTTATTGAGTTTCTTAAGAAACAGCAGCTTAGATATGATACATAAGTTAATCAGAAAGTATAAACAGAGAAAATTGGGGATGGTTCTTTGATACCAGAGGACAAACAGGCTATCAATACAGGATGTTTTGGTCTTGTTAAAGTGGTGAGAACAATATCCTGTTCTCTAGCCAAGTTGTTAACGAACTCTTCCCTGGGTCTTCTTCCTCTTCTTCTGGTTTCTCTTCCATTTGCCTGATGACTACTACTCAATGAGAACAGTTGCCTACGAGGTCTGCTTGAATAGGACTTTCCAAAAACAACTGCCTCTCTGTCCTGTCCATTTACGTGGTATTTCTCCTCTGCATCAACCTGAACCCTTTTGATTAATGGCTGTGGTAAAACTACACATGGAAATAGATTAGATTACTTACAGTGTGGAAACAGGCTCTTCAGCCCAACAAGTCCACACCGACCCGCCGAAGCACAACCCACCCATACCCCTACATTTACCTCTTACCTGACACTATGAGCAATTTAGCATGGCCAATTCACCTGACCCGCACATCTTTGGACAGTGGGAGGAAACCGGAGGAAACCCACGCAGACACGGGGAGAACATGCAAACTCCACACAGTCAGTCGCCTGAGGTGGGAATTGAACCCAGGTCTCTGGTGCTGTGAGGCAGCAGTGCTAACCACTGTGCCACCATGATATCTGATCATTATTATTCCCCTACCCATCTCTATTTGAAGGTTAGTTTTCATTGCTCCTAACAAAATCTTCTTACTTCTGAAAAGAGTACACTGATTAAAGGATGCATTTGGCACCAGATAAACTGCTAACACTACTTCAAAGTGTTATCTGTGTTTCCTGTAATTCTTGTTATTCCATGCTAGAATTTTGTAAAGTTAATTACTGCAGTAATAGCTGCTAAATTAAATCTCATGCTACACAGTACCAGGAAAATTCAGTTTTTAGGAGACACCGATATCCCAAACATTCATACTCTTCACTACTGATGCACAGAAGCAGCAGTGTGTACCAGATATTGCCTTCCAAACTGATGACCATTGCCATCTAGAAGGACAAGGCAGCAGACAAATGGGAACACAATCCCCTCAAAGATTCTCAACATCCTGACTTGGAAACATACCAGCTTCTTGTTGGCTCAAACCCTGGAACTCTCTCCTTAACAGCACTGTGGGTGTATCTAACCAAGTGAGCCGAACAGTTCAAGAAGGCAGCTTACTACCGTCTTTTCAAGGGCATTTAGGGTTGGGAAATAAATGTTGGCTCAGTCATAGAATCATAGAGTCCTCCAGCATGGAGACAGGCCCTTCAGCCCAAACTGGTCCATGCTGTCCAAAATGTCCATTAATGCTAACCCCAGTTCGCTGCACCATGTATTTAGCCAAATGCCTTTGAAATGTTGTTAATGTATCCGCCTCACTACTTCCTCTGGCAGCTCATTCCACATGCGTACCACTCTCTGTTTAAAAATGTTGTCCCTTGTGTTCCCTTTTATTCTTTCCCTTTTAACCTTAAACTGACACCCCCTAGCCCTTGATTCTCAAACCCTGGGAAAAAAGACTGAGTGCATTCACCCTATCCATGCCTCTCATGATTTGATATACTTGTATGAGATGCCCTCTCAATCTCCTAAGCTCTAAAGAAAAACCTCCTAACTTGTCCAACCTCTCCTTATAATTCAGACCATTGAGTCCTGGCAACATACTTCTAAGTTTCTTCTGCATTCTTTCCAGCTTAATAAAACCTTTCCTGTAACAAGGTGACCAAAAGAGAACATAATACTCCAGATGCAGCTTCCCCAACGTCTTGTACAACTGCAACATAACTTCCCAACTTCTATAATCAATGCCCTGAGTGATGAAGGCCAGTGTGCCAAAAGCCTTCTCCACTGCCCTGTCTACATGTTATTCCACTTTCAGTGAACCGTGCATCAGAACTCTAAGGTCTCTCTGTTCCACTATATTTCTTAAGGCCCTACCATTCACCATGAAAGTCCTCCCTTGATTTGACTTTACAAAATGCAAGACCTCACACTTATTTATATTAAACATTATTTGCCATTTCTCGGCCCCAGCTGATCAAGGTCCTGTGCAATTTCTGATAACATTCCTCACTGCCCATGATAGGTCCTACTTTAGTGTCATCTGCAAACTTACTAATCATGCCTTGCATATTCTCTTCCAAATCATTGATATAGATAACAAACAGTAATGGGCCCAGTACTGATCCCAGAGGCACTCCACTAGTCACAGGCCTCCAGTTCAGCAAACATCCTTCCACTGTTATCCTCTGCTTTCTACCACTAAGCTAATTGTGTATCCAATTTGCTAACTCCCACTGGATTCCATGTAATCTAACCTTCCAGAGCAGCCAACCATGTGGAACCTTAACAAAGGCCATGTGGAACCTTACCAAAGTCAGTGAATATCCCACTAATGAATAAAAAGCAAAAATAAACTACATTATCTGGTTCATAATTACAATATCAGGAAGATAAAATACAAAACACGCAAGGTCAGTGTTAGTCTCATTTGGTTATTTAGCGAGAGGTGGAGTATTATTCCCTTGGGAGGATACAGAAGAGAAGAACAAATATTAACTTCTGGAGACAGGAATTTAAATTGTAAGGAAAGGTTAAACAGTCAAATTTAATTTATTTGAAAAAGGATAGCTCTGAAATGACCAAACTGAAAGAATTGCCAAAAGTGTTCCAAATAAACTGTTTATAACGTTCAGGGGTTTGCTTACTCGAGGACGTTAGCTAAAAAAGAAGTTTAGGAAAGGAAATCAGGTAGAATAAGCTTAAATCAAGTACATTAAATTGTAGAGGCCTTTTAAGCAGATAATATAACATATTTTAAGCCCCAGATGCATTTCTTTAGGAAGAAGAAACTGTGAGGTTTCAGGAGAAGGGATAGATGGGGTTAATCTAACAAATTAAGATAATATTGCTTAATCTATGTAATAGCATGCTTTGTTCCTTTGCAAATTGTTTTTGCTACAGTCTGGGTCCAAAAGAGAAAGTGGCCCAATCGACAGGGACTGGTTCATGTCACTGAAAAATCAAGCAGTACCAACCCCATATGCAAAATTCATAAATTTTAATTTATAATGGGCAGTTAGTTCGCACAAAACAAGAAATCCCACTACGTTGCCATAAATGTCTGAAACAGAAGACATTTGAATTACAATATTTAAATGAAAATGAAGATAAAAGGCATGATTACAATTATATATAGCCTGATATTTTGATGTGTCAATGAAGATTACAATCCTGCTTTGAAAACTCACTGACTTTATTTTGCTTGTAGTGTAAGTAATATCATTGGGAAGTTTCAATATCTCAGTTCTGAAGAAGGGTCACTGGAACTTGAAACATTGACTCTGCTTTTTCTCCACAGATGTCACCAGACCTGTTGCATTTTGCCAGCAACTTTTGCTTTTTGTTTCAGATTTCCAGCATCCACATTGCTTGTTTTTATTCAATATGTGAGTGTTACTTTCAACCCCAATCAACCAATGTATCCAGTCCATTCAGTCACATTCTAAACATCATTACCAATATTAATGCAGATTAAAAACATGAGGGACAATTCTTTTCCACAGAGGGTTGTTTTGTGTGTGGAATGAACTTCCTGAGGAAATGGTGGATGTGGGCACAATGACAATGTTTAAAAGACATTTGGATAAGTATACAGATTTGGAGGAACATGGGCCAGGAGCAGGCAGGTGGGACTAATTTAGTTTGGGATTATGTGCAGCATGGATTGGTTGGACCATGCTGTATGACTCTATGAAAACCAGGTCTCGGAGTGAACAGGATGTCTGACATCCTGTTCTTATTCATCAGCCAAGGCTCCCTGATTGGACCAGATTAAAAGCCCCAATCAGGGGACATGCATTCTATGAGGTTTACCTGGCTGACTTCATTAAATTACTACATCCCGGCCCCTCTAATTTCAAGGACATAAGCTGGTTCATTTTTTTTGTAGCTCCTTTTGGGCTGTTTTAGCACCGGTCAGCTTCCTCCAACTCTGCCTCTGATACGGGTGGCGTGTAAATCACAGTAGTTCACCTCTTGCACCCAGAGCATCCCAGAACAAATTCATTCCCTTCTTGAGGAGGCAAAGTGTCGATGTGGCAAAATCCATCGTGTCCATCTCAGATTCCGAAATATCTTCAAGACTTGATGGAGAGGGAGAATCCATTGGCTCTGGAACAGTCGGAAAGGCTGTTGAGGAGCCGGGCACGTTTTGCTCCCGCACAGTCTGCGAGTTTGCAGCTTACATATGGTCCACATGCGTGTTCAAGACCATTGCAACCACCTGAACTTTATGCACCACTGAACCTAACCTGGTGTCAACTATGCCTCATACCCATGCAGGACCATTCCTGTAGTTCCTACACCAAACGTATTCCCCTGAAATAAAGTGTCTCTCATGCTTAGTGGAATCTTGTGTCTAGCATTGGCATTCCTGATGCCATTTCACCCTCCATCTCCAGGTCCAACATGATCAGATTTAATGTGATGCAGAGCCTTCTCCCCTTTAGCAACTCTGCTGGAGCTATCCCTGTAGTTGCATAATCAAATAGGAACTGGAACAGTTTTCTATCGAGTGAAACTGCAGGCTGTTTCTTTAAGCTTGCCTTCAAAGTTTGTACTGCTCCTTCTGCAAGATCATTGAATGATGGATGGTATTGAGGTGTCTTTATATGTTGAATATCATTTGACCTAAGGGAATATTCAAATTCCCTGCTGGTAAATGATGGCTCAGTATCTGTGACCTACACATGTATTGCAAAAGATGTTCACAGATTTTTTTGTCATTGTCCCCACATTTGATGAATGAGCTCTATGTACATCCAGCCACTTTGACTGGGCATCCACTATGAGTAAGAACATAGAACCTTTTGGAGAAATTCAGCCCAATGAATCAGAGGATCATGGTGAAATTGACAAGTGGTTTACTAACAAAGTGATATTGCGGAAGAGAAATTGACCAGGCTGACACAGTACTGATTCTCTGCACAGTTGGCCAGAAGGTGCTGGTAGGTTTTATACGGGTGCAACACAATGGTGATAATTGTAAAGCAGTTACAGTACAATGGTGAAAATTGTAAAGCAATTAAAACAAGAACAAACTGAATGAAAATTAATCAAGGGCCTGGCAGCAGCAATTCATTTGTAATTGACACAGGAGATTCCAGCCATCTCTGTGATTGGGTGAGAATGTCTTCTAGAGGATTGATTTGGAGACGCTGGGACTAACCATTGTGGCATAGACAGCCTCACACAGGGAGTTAACACCTTCAATACATTATCTGGGCGACATGACACCAATTGCTAAAGTTCACTTGAGAATGTAACTTTTTAAAAAAAAGGTTTTGCAATTTACATATGAAAGAACTGATACCAACATGGTTATTCTAAAAGATGAGAGGCTCAACAAACAATCCAGGTCTCTTACAATATATAATTTCAGTTACGTCATACTGTAAACTTTTGCTATAAATTCTGTATCTTACAATCTTATTCTCCACAACCACCTGATGAAGGAGCAGTGCTCCGAAAGCTAGTGCTTCCAAATAAACCTGTTGGACTATAACCTGGTGTTGTGATTTGGAGATGCCGGTGATGGACTGGGGTGTACAAAGTTAGAAATCACAACCACACAACCACCTGATGGAGCGGTGCTCCGAAAACTAATGCTTGCAATTAAACATGTTGGACTATAACCTGGTGTTGTGTGATTTTTAACTTGCTAGAGGATTCTTCATTGTATTTCTTGTCTGCCCAAATATGTGTAAATGTCTCTTCTCCTGGCATCTGGGTCTGTCCATTGTATTCCTCCTGTGAGCAAAGTCTTCTGAGGCCTCACGGTCTGCCTGTATGTTTATGCAGTATTGGTTTCAATGGGAAATGAGCCTGCCCTTAGGGTATCGGGACCGCAGTGCGAATCGGGGCTGGGAGCTTTACTGTGAAGGCTGTTTGAGAAGCGTCTTCTCTTGCCTGGGAGTAACTTGGCTATGCTTGGTTTCTTAGTTAGCCTGTTTGGCCAAGACTGGGGCATTGTGGGTGTGTTTTGTGTGTGTTGGCAGGCTTGATATCTGTGTTTTGAAGGCCAGCTTCTGGGTTTCTTAAATGATCATGCTGTAGGTGGGCCGAGTAGCAGATCTTTCTCCCACAGAGCCCATGAAAGGATCTGCATAGTCAACATGTAACCAAGTCCAGGATTTACCCAGCCATTCCCATGAATGTGGGGGAGTTGCTGGCAGTAATTTTTGTGACTGTTGGCACTCTGAGCAATACTACACCGATGCAGCTATGGCTGCATCCAGTCCAGGTCACCAGACATAACTTCTCACCAACATCTTTATTTTGGAAACCCCTGGTGGAGTTCAGCCATTACATGGCAGTGAATTGATTCGAGACAATCACTCTTGCTATCCACAATAAAATCTGCTCTCTCCATGTCCAAAAAGGTCTCAGTTCTGGTTGTGACAGCCCTTTGGTTTCCCCCATCACCACCAGCTCTTTCAATTTTGCCAAGGCCAGATCTTTGTGCATTCAAAGTATGATATTTTTGTCAGCTGTGACAGAAAATTTGTAACCATTATGGACTCTTCCAGTGGTAGTACCACTGGCAGTATATCTGCCATTGGGAGGTGACTTAATGCATCCCGGATGGTGCTCCAACTTGTAATTATACGCAATTAGTATTATAGCCCACTGCTAAATTTACCCAATGGGTGACACTGCCTGGTCTTCTTTAAGTAGACCTAGCAGGGGTTTATGATCTGTTATTATTTCAAATTTATATCCATAATGATATTTGTGAAATTTCCAAATATGATTGCCAAACCTCATTCTCTGTCTGGGTGTATTTAGGCTGTTCACTAACCAACGTCCTGGACGCACAAGTTTTTGGACATTTCTCTTCATTGGGCTACCTATGAGCTAACACTGTCCAGTACTGTATGGAGAGGCATTGCATGTCAATATCAGATCTCACTTGGGATCAAAGTGCAGTAATACCTATGGGGACAATAGCTCTTTCTTCATTTCCCTGAAAGCTATGACTTGGCTGTGTGACTATTCCTAAGGCTGACCTTTTTTAACACTTGATGCAAAGGTGCCAGGATGAAGACCAGGCCAACATTCCATAATAATTCACCTGTCCAAGAAAAGACCTAAGCTCCAGTACAGAAATGGGAGCTGGGGCACCTTTGATTGCCTCACTTTATCTTTTAACAGGTGTAATCCGTCTTGTCAACTCTTGGGGTCACTAGGGGTGCCTGGAACACATATTTCTCCCATCTGTGTATACCTGCCTGGGGGAAATGCCTAAGGACTATGTCCAACTTGTCTAAGTGGCCATCACTAGTCTTTCTTGTTCTTAGTATGTTATCCAATTAAATGGTGACCCGGAGTAGATTTTGTAAAATGTTATCCATCATCTGTTTAAAAATGGCACAGGCTGACAGTACCCCAAAGACAGGCTTGAATGAAGCAAGCTTTTCAAATAACAGAATGATACCAGAAATGCTTACCCCGGCTCAAAGACGAATATTGCATGTGAATTTTGTCAGGAATGTGTTTTTCTTTGATCAGGAATGTAATAACTCCACAGGGGCCAGTATTCTGTCACCAAGTCACCCTTTACTTACATGTTGAGAATCTTTGACACTAATCCAGCTCCCTCTGAGCCAGCTCTCAGATGGAACAGGATGTCTGACAGTCTTGTTCTTATCAGTCTGCCAGGGCTCCCTGATTGGACCAGATTAATAGCCCCAATTAGGGAACTCATATTCAAAGTTTGTGACAAGATTTGTGGCTCGAGTGCTCGGTGCTGTGGTTCTGTTCGCCAAGCTGGGAATTTGTGTTTTGTCCCTGTCTAGGTGACATCCTCAGTGCTTGGGACCCTCCTGTGAAGCGATTCTGTGATGTTTCCTCCAGTATTTATAGTGGTTTGTCTCTGCCGCTTCCAGTTGTCAGTTCCAGCTGTTCACTGCAGTGGCCGGTATATTGGGTCCAGGTCGATGTGTTTGTTGATAGAATCTGTGGATGATTGCCATGCCTCTAGGAATTCCCTAGCTGTTCTCTGTTTGGCTTGTCCTATAATAGTAGTGTTGTCCCAGTCGAACTCATGTTTCTTGTCATCCGTGTGTGTGGATACTAAGGATAGCTGGTTGTGTCGTTTCGTGGCTAGTTGGTGCCACGAAGGCTCCCAAGCACTGAGGATGTCACCTAGACAGGGGACGAAACATCTGCAACACAAATTCCCAGCTCGGTGAACAGAACCACAACAGGGAACTCATATTCCATGATGTTACTTGGCTGACCACATTACAATCACTACATGATGTAGTGATGTAGTGGATAGTAAAGAAGGTTGTCTTAGAGTACAAATGGGACCTTGATCAATGGGCCAATGGGCCAAGTGGCAGATGGAGTTCAATTTAGATAAAAATTAGGTCTGCGTTTTGGTAAGGTAAACCAGGACATGACTATATAGTTAATGATAGATCCCTGAGGAATCTTGCCAAACAAAGAGACCTAGGTGTGCAGGGCCATAGTTCATTGAAAGTGGACTCGCAGGTAGGCAGAATGGTGAAGAAGACGTTTGGTAAGTTTGCCTTCATTGGTTAGTATATTGATTAAAGGAATTGGGACATCATGTTGTGTTTTGACAGGATATGGGTGAGGCTACTTCTGGAATACTGCATTCAATTTTGGTCTCACTGTTATAGGAAGGATATTGTGAAACTTGAAAGTGTTCAGAAAAGATTTACAAGGATATTGCTGGGGTTGAAGGGTTGAAGCTATAGGAAGAGGCTGGAAAGGCTTGGGCTTTTCTCTCTGGGAGTCAGAGGATGAGGGTAAACTTATACAAGCTTGTGAAGGGCATGGATAGAATGAATACCTACAGTTTTTTCTAAGGATAAGGGAATCCAAAACTAGACAGTGTAGATTTAAGGTGAGATGGGAGAGATTTAAAAGTGACCTGAGGGATAACTTTTCCAAGCAGAGGGTGGTACATATTTGGAATGAGTGCCAGAGGATGTGGTTTAGGTGGGTATTATTACAATATTAAAAAGGTATCTGAATGAAGACAAGAATAGGAGGGATTTAAAGGGATATGGATCAGATGTTAGCAAATGGGAAGTACATCAGTTTTGGTTGGCGTGGACGAGTTGAACTGAAGGGTCTGCTGAATAACTAAGAGTCTACATAAATCCTTTAAGATCTTGATGGAGACCCATGCCTTGCAGTTGAAATGGTCGTTGGATGGGAAGGAAGGGATGAAGTTGAGGAGTTGTGTCTAGCAGGTGCAAAGTCTTCTGTAGTTGAGTACTGGAGTGTGCTTTTATAATGCAGTACTGAAGCACAGCAGCTTAGGTGAGCCAGTGCAAATCTTGGTTCCTCACCAGGTCAGCTGACGTGACATTTGAAGACAGCCTAGATTCTTATTCAGCAGAAAAGGATAGTTTTTGTCGACTTTCTTTTGTGATTCCTTGCGTGAGAGAGAAAATCAAGCTCTCTCATGCTCTGCACAGTTAGTTCAGCTGAAGGCTTTGGCCTGGAACTGTCATCCTGAGGTCTCTGCATAAATTCTGGTTCTCAACAGATCCATGTCAAAGTCTAGCATGGTTCTTATCCAAAAGAATCAAATTATGTTTCCACATTAGATATTGTGCTCGCCTAGGCCTCGAGCATAGTCTCACCGATTGTGTTTTGATTAAGGCAGTTAATTCTTTAAATATCTTATCCAACAACTTGAATGCCTTTCTTTTTTTCCGGGTTTGGTGTAAAGAGCTACTCACCCCTCCAGGGAAGCCATTATCAATGCATTTATGTTTACCTTTGTGGAAATTCCCATTGTATTTGAAATGTGCACACATACCTGGATATGCATATTTGTAATCATACTTGACATAAACACAGTCTGTTTCTTCCAACTGGCTGAATTCAGTTGAATCCAGATGAGAAGCCAGAAGTCTTTCGAAAGCTACATATTTATAAATGAAGCTTGCAGTTTACAAAACATCTGCAATTTTTGTGATAATAGTCACTGTGCCATGAGAATGGCTTCAGTTGTTTGCATATAAGGAGTTATATTTCTTGGATACGCCTATTAGAAAAAAAATGTTAAAACAATAATTTGGATTTGCAGATATACTTAGACCAAAAGACATCGGGACAGATTAAGTCATTCAGCTCATTGAGCTATTTAATGAGACCATCGTTGATCTGATCTTCAACTCAATTTTTCTGCCATTTTTCCATAACCCTTGAGTCCCTTCCTGAATAAAAGCCTGTCTATCCTAGCCTTGAATATACACAATGATCCATCCTCAACAGGCATTGTTGGTAAAAATTCCACAGATTCTGTCTTAAATAGTCAACCTCTAACTGAGATTGCACCTTTTGGTCCTAGATTTACGCTAGCTTCCCTAGTATTTTTTTCTAGTGATAGTTATTATATTAATTTCCTTCCCACCCTTTGCTCCTTAGTTATTTAGCATTTTTTGGAATACCATTAGCATCTTCTACCAAGGGACAAATTCAAGGTGTTCAACTCTACTGCCATTTCCTGACTCCCCATTATTATTACACAGCCTAAATTTCTAAGTCCACTTCAGCCTCTCAGTTCATTTTTATATATTTCAAAATGCTCTTATTACTTCCCTAATATCACTTGCTAGTTTACAGTCAAAGCTTATTTTCTCCCACTTCTTTTTCTTTGCGTTTACATAGATTGTTCCCATTAAGAAAGCAAAGTCACCTGAAAGGAACAGTCCAGATTTGCAGCTAAACATCACAATATTGCTTCAGACCTCTGACTACACAAAAGTAATGGGAAATCTGCAAGTAACCTAATGACATTGAGGTTTAAAAAAAGGTCATTGCACCAAGTCAAAGAGCACTGTCATTCACTTGCTCAAACTCTTTTTTGCAATGAACACGAACGCTCTCAGTCATGCCAGTAGAAAGTCACATTTGCACTCGATGTGCTTCCACATGTCACACTAAGTGGCTAATGATTTACTCGTGAAATAAAGTGCCTTCATGCTTTGATCTGAATGCAGTGACCAAAAATATTTGTTGAGGTAAACTTAGTTTTGACCCTTGCCATAATTTTCTTTGTTTTATTTCAATAGAAACGGATAGATGCACAGATTAAACCTTGAAAAAATATGGTGTTTTAAGGATATAGAAATAATAGGTTACTTGCTCAGGAGAGGTTATATCACAAACTCAGCAGCTCAAGGCTCAATGCACTGTGCAGTAATGCAAACAGACTGAGGCCCTGATCGATAGGTTTATGAAGGCTTCTATCCCCTGGTTGCTTTACTGACTGGATAAGGCCCCAAGCTTCAACTGTTTTCATCAATATTTCAATTGCAGAACCCCCTGGCTCTAACGGTAGCAGGAATAATCAGATTGTTTCAGGGTGCTTCTGCTAACCTTCTTCAACCTATTGCGCTTTCAGATGTTTGGCAAGGTTAGAGCATTTCAGTTTTAAGTTCAAAGAAAAATAATTAAGTGAAACTGTTTAACTGCTTGAGAACCAGCGAAGTCCTTTATATTAATTTGGGTTGAACTACATAGCTGTTTTTAAAAATATGTATGAAATGAAAGCTGCTTTGAACTGTCACATCCTTTGGTAAGTCATATCAAATCAGAGTCATGTCAAATTTCTCTTTTAATTTTCAATTGGATTAGTTGATTGGTGTCAGCTGAGGCAGTTGTTGAATGACTACAATCTAATCAACACCGTTTGGACGGGGACAAATGCAAATCAAACAAGGCTCCTGCTAGAATAGATTAGAATGTCCTTTATTGTCACATGCACTCTGATGTAGAAGTACAGTGAAAATCTTTTACTATAGTGTTCAGGGATGTGTAGGTTAGGTGCATTAGTCAGGGGAAATGTGGAGCAATAGCGTAGGGGAATGGGTCTCTGATGGAATACTGTTTGGAGGGTCGGTGTGGACTTGTTGAGCCAAATGGCCTGTTTCCCCACTATAGGGATTCTATGAGTAAACCTTGTATACACACGAGGAATAAAAATTAGTTATATTACTTTACAGAGTTTAAAAATGAATTAGAAATAAGACCATTGTTCAAGGATTGACATCACAGTCAATAGCCAAATTATAGTTACTGTTTGAAAACATGTTAATCAGCATTGGGCTAGGGCAGATTTGGGACCCTCCAATGTATCTGCTCTTTGACAAAGCTTCAGAAATGTACAAATAGGGTAAAGAACAGACATGGGTGGTGTATCAGAGGTCTGGCAAAATTTGTGAAAACACACCCCAGTAAGAATGATTGTCCTGGGGACCAGAAATAAAGAAAAAAATGGAAAAAGGAAAAGTATGATTTTAGCATAAAATGAATTTGCAATGATTTTAAACAAAAAAACATACAAGCATGTAAATTAGGAGCAGGAGTAGACCATTGAGCCTGTTCTGTCATTCAATAAAATCACGGTTTATGGGAAGTTGATGGCCTAATGGCATTATTGCTAGAGTATTAATTCAGAGATCCAGATAATATTCTGGGGATCTGGGCTTGAATTCTGCCATGGCAGCTGGTGGAATTTGAATTCATTAAATAACAGGAACTAGGAGTAATGATGATCATGATATCATTGATGATTGTCAGGAAAAACCCATTCACTAATATCCTATGGGAAAGGAAACTGCCATCCGTACCTGGTCTGGCCTACATTTGATTCCAGACCTACAGCAATATGGTTGACACTTAATACAATTAGGAATGGATAATTAATGCTAGCCTAGCCGGTGACACCCACATCCGGTGAATGATTAAACAAAGCCCTGATTATGGTGTCAACTCCATGTTGCCACCTAATCCCCAATCAGCTTTGACCATGTGGACATTACTTATGAAACAACCCACTAAGTTGATGACTAGAATGGTAACTTTCCATCCAGAGGCTGAAAAGTCATATAAATACAACTGAGATTGCAACTCACCTCCAGCCACGTGGGAGAGTTTAACTGGTTCTTGAAGCATCTCTACACTACTGAGGTTTCATTGCTATCGTGTGTCTAGAGGTATCTCAAAGAATGGAGGGAATAGAAAAGTATAATGACAGATGTGTTAGTTAACAATGGATCAGTATAAACAGCAGCTGTGAGGGAGGTGACAGCTGAGATCACCTTGCCCTCTTGGCTGAAAGGAAAAGCACAACACTAACTTGAAAGCAGCTGTAGGGACTAAGGCTTGTACAATAGGGTGAGGAGGGGGTACACTGTCTGGCTTTAGTATCAAATAATAGCATTGTGACATTCAGCAAAACCTGTAATAAACAAACTTATACTGTATTCCTTGCTCTCAGCTGTAATAAGAATAAATCTAATATAAATTGAACTGCACCATAACACTTACTGGAGCTCACTTTATTACCTGTGTGATTCATCTCATGTCATATTTCGTTTAGTAGCATAAAAAAAATTGGAGCTGTTCGTTGGCTAGCCACTTTCATTATTCCAGACATATCATCCAGATAGTGGTTGACCATTGATGATATTGATAACAGGGCTAGTCTTAGACTTGAGGGGGATCAAGTAACTTTGAAGGTCTATGGGAGTGAATGTGTGGTTTGAATCTAGTCACTAGTGGTCAGCTTTTGGATTTAATGACTTATCATTGCAAATTTGTTTAGATTTAAAATTTTGAAAGGAAAATCTTATAATAAAAGCTCTTTTATTATATAATGACCTTATTCTACTAAGATCATCTGTAAGACGTGATTTAATAGCTCCCATTTCTTTATGTGAAAGACCTTTTACTCCACCAAATTGAAAATCCAACTTTTGGGATTGAGTACAGTGGCTACATTTTATCCTTTCCACAATAACTTTACATATTAAAAGTAAACAGGAAGGAATGACGCATTGCAAATTCATGTCGCCATCCTGGGGGCTACTATTGACCAGGAATTTAACTGGACTAGCCATATAAATGCTGTGGCTGCAAAAACAGGACAGAGGCTAGGAAGTCTGCAATGGGTAACCCACCTCCTGATTTCCCAAATCTTGTCTACCATCTCCAAGCCACAAGTCAGGAATTTGACAGAATACTCCCCATTTATGTGGATGAGTGTGACTCCAACAACACTCAAGAAATTCAACAAGATCCAGAACAAAGCAGCCCACTTTATTGATGCCAATCTGGCATGTTAAATATTCTCTTCTACCACCACTTACAAGCAGTGACAGTGGTGTGTACCATGGGAATGTCTAAAATAAGAGCAGAAGGAGACCATTCAGCCCCTCAAGGTAAAGGTCATGCTAAAGGTCATCACTGATCTGTCATGTTTCTAATTCCAAATTCCACCTACTCTTGATTTCCTTGTCTAACCACTTACATCCACCTCTGTACTCATTACATTCAATGATACCATCTCCATCTTTTCTGAAGTAGAGTTCGAAAGTTGCACATTCGCAAGATGCCTGTCCAGAAATGGATTATTTAAAAACAGTGCTTCCAGACTGATTCTGGACCAGCAAGAGAAACATTATTTCTGCATCTACCTTGTCAAGACCTTTCAGGATCTAATTAATTCAATCAAATCACTCCTCACTCTTCTAAACACTGGTGAAAACAAACCCAATCTGTCCAATCTACTCTCATAAGACACCTCACTCATTCCAGGTATCAATCCAATAACCCCCATCCAAACCACCTCCAATGGACTTAGATCCTTCCTTAAATAAGGAGACCAAAACTGTACATACACTGTGAGTTGTGATCTCACCAATGCCCTGTAATACTAACATACATCATCCTTACTTATATGTTCAATTCCTTTTGTAATAAAAGATAGCATACTATTAGCTTTCTTGCTTATGTACTGTGCCTGCATACTGCCCTTCTGTGAGCACTTTACTCTCTTTGCGTCTCAGAATTCTGCAATCGTTCTCCATTCAAGAAATACTCAACTCTTTTTTATTATTCCTGCCAAAGTTAACAGCTTTACATTTTCTCATATTATAGTCCATCTGTCAGATTTTTGCCTAATCACACATCCAACCTATATGTGTTGCTACTTCCTTATGTCTTCTTAACAAGATCCCTTTCTTGGCATCATCTTTGAACTTATCCACCTTGGTGTCGCTCACCTCATTAAGTCATTTAATGTAACTTGTAAAATATTGAGGCTGCAGCAAAGATCTTCTGAGACTCCATGTATAACATCCTGTCAACTGGACAGGAGATAGTGGCGGTGACACAGTGGTGAAGTCACTGAACGAGTGATCAAGAACTCCAACCAATGTTTTGGGAACATGGGTTTAAACCCCTCATGGCAGATGATAAAATTTGAATTCGGTAAAACTTGGTATAAAAGCTGGCCCAATGGAACTATATAATCACTGCAATTGTAAAATTCCATCTGGTCCACCCCTTTAGGGAAGATAATCTTCCATCCGTACCTGTTCTGCTCTGTATGTGACACAAGAACCATAGCTCTGTGGTTGAATATTAACTGCTCCCATGTAATAAACACTGGGTATGCCATCGACACCCACATCCCATGAAGAAATTAAAATACAAAGACTTATTCATGCATACTCTGCTTTCTATCCAATTTCTATCCATGCTAATATGTTACAACTTACATCAAAAGCTTTTTTTTCACAAAAGCCTTTGAGGTGGCACCTTGTCTAAGTATAGAACATCTATAGGTCCTCCATTTATCCACAGCACATCATTGCTTCAATGAACACCAAAAACTGTATTTCCCTTTTACAAAATCATGCTGACTCATCCCGACATACTGTCAGTTTTTCGGAGTGCACAATTACGATCTCATTAATGAATGATTCCAATACCTTCCCATGATGTCAAGCTATTTGACTTACAGTTTCTTATTTTCTGCCCTCCTTTCTTCTTGAATAGAAATTAAATAGGGGTTATATTTGTTACTTCCTGGTGTGATAAAACCTTTCTTGAATTCAGGGAATTTTGATAAATTAACACCAACACTTCAAGAATCTCATTGGAACCTTTTTTAAGAACTTCGGATGAAATCCATCTTAACCTGGAGACTTTCCAATCTGCCGTATTATCAATTTGCTTAGTCCACTTCCCTTGTGATTCTAATCTAGTAAAGGACCATTCTCACTTCTAGCACCTGATTTAAAGCTATTACTGGAATGTTTTTGTATTCTCTATATGAAGACAGAAGAAAAATATTTGTCCATTTCATTTGTAATTTCTGCATTATCTATTAATAATCCCTTCACCCACAAGATGGACTTCAATAACTCACCAAGGTTCCTCTGGTGACACCGATGACCTCTACCACCTTGAAAGACAAGGGCAGCAGATGCATGGGCACTCCATCATCTTTGAGTTCTGCTCCAAGTCACATACCATCCTGACATGTCATAGAATTATGGTCATACAGCACAGAAACAGACCCTTCAGTCCAACTTGTCCATGCCAACCAAATTTCCTAAACTAAACTAGTCCCATTTGCCTGTATTTGACCCTTTTCATGTAAACCTTTCCTATTCATGTACCTGTCCAAATGTCTTCTAAATATTGTAACTGTACCTGCATCCACCACTTCCTCTGACAGTTCATTCTACATCGAACTATCTTCTGTGTGAATACATTGCCCCTCAGGTCCTCTTCAAATCGTTCTCCTCATCTTAAAATTATGCTGTCTAGTTTTGAATTCCTCCAGCCTACAATGGAATAGAATAGTAATTTATTGTCACTTGTATTTTTACAAAAATCAGTGAAAGTCTGTAAGTTGCCATAGTCCGGCATTTGTATTAATGACAGAAATACCTTTGCTATTCCCCTTATCTATGCCCCTCATGATTTTATAGACCTCTCTCAACCTCCCTCAGCCTCTGACCCTCCAATGAAAAAGGTCCCAGCCTATCTATCTTCTCCTTATATCTCAAACCCTCCAGTCCGGTAATATCCTTGTAAATCTTTTCTGAACTCTCTCCAATTTAATAATATCCTTCCCATAGAAGGGCAACCTGAACTGTACACAATTCTTCAAAAGTGGCCACATCAATGTCCTGTACAACTGCAACATGATGTCCCAAATCTTTACTTAATGGTCTAAACAATGAAGGCAAACATGCCAAATGCCTTCTTTACCACCCTGTCTATCTATGACATAAACTTCAAGGAACTATGAACTTGAATGCCTACGCATCTCTGTTCAACAACACTCCACAGGATCATACCAAACTGTGTAAATCCTGCCCTTTTTCACCTTACTAAAATCCAACACTGCACATTTATCTAAATTAAACTCCATCTGCCACTCATCGGCTCATTGGACAAATTGATCAAGATCCCTTTGTAATCTGAAATAATCTTCTTCAGTGTCTACTTTACCAATAATTTTGGTGTCATCAACAAAATTACCAGTATTCTCATTCAAATCATTTGTATAAATGAAAAACAGCAGTGGACCCAGTGCCGATCTCTGTGGAACACTGCCAATCACAAGCCTTCGGTCTGAAAAACAACCCCACCACCCTCTGTCTTACCAGCAAGTCAATTTTATTATCCAAAAAGCAAGCTCTCCCTGAATCCTATGTGTTTGAACTTTACTAACCAGTTCATTCCTTCCCTGCTAAAACCAAGAACTCCATTCTTGGCAGTGCTGCTGCTGCACATACAGCAAAGTTTGGATTGCAGTGGTTCAAGACAAGGCAGATTATAATAACATTATCAATGACAACCATGGGTGGACAATAAATGTTTGTCATATTCTTCAACATTATGTGAAAGAAGAAATTTAACAATAAATACATCCATCAGGATAACGTGGACATTTACTTGATACCTCTATCTTCTCCATTAGTATGCTTGATTATTCAAGAGTTATCAAATCACAGCTTTATGCCATAATTTTACCACAGGATAGGGTGAGGAAACAGAGTCCAGGTTTGTCCCATTCAGAACAAGGTTGAATCCTTTGCTTTTGTCAATATTCTGAACAACTTTAGTCACTGTGTCAATCAGCATCCTCAACATACTTGAATGAATATTCCTACCCCATCTCCTACTTCTAAATCCTGTCTTTATTATTATCATAGTTTGCTGATTATTTAATGATTTGTCTTCTTTTGGACAGATGGTACAAAATCATTTAACTTAATTAAGCTCATGAATTGAACAGGGGAGGAAAAAGACTTGCAAACAAAAACATGTAATTTGTGATAGAATTTGAACCTACTGGGTAAATGCAAAAAAGAACTGCATTTCTACTCATCCTTATTAAATATTTTAGCTACAAGTTTGTAAATGTTCATGCCATGTTGCGAGCCCTTATGAAAGCCTAGAATAGAATAAGTGAGTGGCAATGAGTTTGAGTAAGATTGGTGTTGGTCACCATGTCACTCTTCTGTTCCCAGAGAGGTACAAAAAGAATGTTATTAATATCTTTCTTGATCCCAACTCAGGTCTTGGATTTTCTCTTTGGAAGTGCGCTTTACCATCATCACCTGCATAGATCAGGTGCCCTGTTGAGGACATGGTCCATAGCAGGTCAAAGTCAGGGTTGAGGTTGGCAAAGTTCCACGCCATTGTAATTCCACAGCCACAAAAGCACCACAGGTTATCTACTCGGTGAACTTTACCTCATGCTAGTCATGGGTTGGCAAACGTTTTTGTCTCAAAGATGCACATGAGGCTGATGAATAAAGAATAGATTATCTCCTGAAATTCTTCTATCCAAATTTTCAAAATCAGATTCTTTGCCAAAGCCCACTTATAAATGGTCAGTTCACCAGTGGAAACCAATTGGGTTTTGTAATCTTGGCTGCTATTAATTCATTGCTGCTGCAAGAAGTCTACATGAAAGTCATGTGAGTACAGGATGAGAGTTGGCTTTGATGTACCACATTGAATTGTAGTCTGCTATGAAAAATTGTAACCAAGAAGTTCAGAACCAAAAAGTGGAGATAAATAACAGGCCTTTGTTTATGACCTTCCAAATCCAAGATTTTTACAACATACTTCTATGAGCAGAAACAATGGCTTACATAAGTAGGAATGTGGATAAGTAAAAGAAATTATTAAAATATGTGACATGGTTGAGAAGATCTTGTGGGTGGTGAAAGGTGTTCAGTTGTTTGATGTGATGACACTTTCAGCACCAGATTTGAAAATTACAAGCTGATAGACTGGGAAGTGTGGGCTACAGACAGTGTGTAGGTGTTGCTTCTCAGAAAGTGGTTCAGATGCAATCCATGCGTGTTCATAGATAGAGAGCATAGAAATCACAAGGGGAGAATTTGTTAATGGAATAAACATTAAGATTGTGGCAACCAGGCAACAGTCAGATTATTGAAAGCAATTTAATGCCAAGTTTCTGCTTGATCAGTATAGTTAGTGAATGATACATTTACTGACTAAAATAATCTATTTTTCCACTAGTTTTTGATGTGGTTTCTGCTGAACACAATTATATTAACAGTAACAAAGGAGCTTATCCACCAGCTTCAGGTGGCAAGTCACAGGGCAGCATTTTACTGGCAATAGCCAATTAAGAGGTCACCATCCTAGAAAGAATGGTGCCCTGTCCTTAAGAGCTGCTGGTACATTCAGAGAGCAGTCAGCTCAGCAACAATACTACTAACATGGACCACAACTCAGACTGCATCTCCAGGAAGAGAGAGCCTTACTGATAGGGTGCTCTTGAAGAAGGGTGAATGGTTGAGGAAGCCTTGCCACGTAGGCAGTCACTGGGAATTTAGGGCATGTTAAGGTAGATCACTATATATTGGTGCTCAAAATGATGAAACATTGGATATCGGGAAGCATGGGACATAGTTTCAGATAAAAATGACAAGTCATTTGGGAATGAGATGAGGAGAAATTTCTTTCCTCAAAAGTCTTTACATTAAAGTCTTTTTAGGAAGGAAACTGCCATCCTTATCTTATTTGGCTGACATGTGACTCCAAATGCACAGCAATGCGAATTACACTTATACTGCTCTCTAGGCAATTAGGACTGGGCAATAAATGCTGGGGCTAGCCAGTGATGCATTGCATGAATGAGTTAAAAAAAGTTGCTTATTGCAGGATTCCTAACAACTGATCTGCTCTTGTAGTCAGTTTCTTGTCTATGGCAACCCCCAAGATGTTGGTAGTAGGGGATTCAGTGATGGTAACACTACTGAATATCAATGGAAGGTGGTTAGAGATGCATTGCCTGGCATTTATGACGCACAAATATTACTTGCCATTTGTCAGACCAAACTTGGGTATTGTCTAGGAATTACTGCATGTGGACATGGACTGTTTCACTATTTAAGGAGTCGCAAATGGTTCTGAACATTGTGCAGTCGACTCCACCTGACTTCACTGGGGGACATGGGACCTCTCCCATGATTACTTGAGCATGGACACCAGATTTCCCACCATGTTGGACCGTATTACACATGGAAATATAGAAAATAGGACTGGGTGTAGGCCATTCAGTCCTTCATGCTTGTCTAGCCATTCAGTACGATCATGGCTGATCATCTAACTCATTTTCTTGTTCCCACTTTCTCCCCATACCTTCAAATTCCTTTAGTCCCAATAACTATTTCTGATTCCTTCATGAAAATATTGAATGTTTTGCCTCAACTGCTTTCTGTGGCAAAGAATTCTACATGCGCGCCACTCTCTGGGTGAAGAAAATTTTCCTCATCTCAGTCCTAAATAGTCTACTCTATATCTCTAGATGATGACCCCAGTTTTGGACTCTCCAGTCGCAGGAACATCTTTCCTGGAATAGGTTCCTAACTTGTCATCAGAAGTTATAGCTTGAAGTCATAGAGTCATCAACATATACTGCACAGAAACAGACTCTTCAGTCCAACACATCCATAACTAGAATGGTGCTGGAAAAGCACAGCAGGTCAGGCAGCATCCAAGGAGCAGGAAAATCGACATTTCGGGCAATGTCGGTCATTATTATATTTTAATAGAAGTCTGGCTGTATAATGTCTCATGAATTGGATGCATTACATCATGGTGACAAGTTGGGTGCCAGTCACCAGTGAAATTACGTTAGCTGAGCAAGAAGCTACAGTATAATGGCTTAAAATGTGGTGGAGACCTCGAACATACTAAAAGATTTGACCATTTGATTGATGAGCAACTTACTTATCAAAGCCACCAGAAGCAATACTCCCAAGGGCCATGTTTGAGCCACCAATTATAAGGATACATTTACTTTCTGAAAAATTACACAGACGTCCCCAGTTGCATTCTTGAAAAACAAATGCTGAAATGATATGACACTGGTGACTTTAATAGCCTTGTGCTCAGATGTTGCATGTTCCAATTTGCACAGCACCTTTAACATTTTGGACACCCTAGTACACTATACATTGGAATGGATGCCCAGACAACAGAAAAAAAAGATGAATTAAATAGCAACTGAATTCTAGGTTGTTCATAAAAGAGAACAGAAAAATAAACGCAAAGAACTGTGATGCTGTGAAATCTGAATCAAAAACAGACAGCACTGAAGAAACACACAGGTCTGGGAGCAACTGTAGAGAGAAAGCAGAGTTAATATTTCAAGTCCAGTAACCCTGTTCGTGAAATGTTATCTCTGTTTTCTTTCTACAGATGTTGCAAGACCCGCTGTGTTTCTCCAACATTTCCTGATGTTGTTTTCAGGAAAGTGAAGGGATTTATGAGGTGAATGTGAGAGATGGCCCTCTCTATGCCCACGCACACACTGTCACCCAAATATTGACTGCAACTGAAGTATCAAAAGTTGAGGGGGAAGGGCAACTGATAAAAATCTCTTCATAATAAATGAGAAATGTTGCTCAAATATGAATTCCAACATTGACAAATGATTTCATTGTAGAACCAAGTTAAAGTATGATACTAACCTTTTTTAGTGCCTTCACCACAGCATCTTCTGGTAGAAGCAAGTAGTCGATACTTCAAAATTTATTTTCAGGTTGGCATGGTTAGCAATTTATTACCCATTCTAACTTGTCATGGAAAGATATAACTGGGCATTCATCTTGAAAAATGTGTTCTGGAAAAGTGCAGCAGGTCAGGCAGCATCCAAGGAGCAGGAGAATCGACATTTCGGGCATAAGCCCTTCTTCAGGAATTGCCTGAAACGCCAATTCTCCTGTTCCTTGGATGCTGCCTGACCTGCTGCGCTTTTCCAGCAACACATTTTTCAGCTCTGATCTCCAGCATCTGCAGTCCTCACTTTCTCCCATTCATCTTTGTATCAGCCAGGTCTCTGGCAAAGAGTCTGTTTCTGTTGCACAGAAGGGAAGGAGGGAAAGGAGGAGAGTGTTAGCCATTGGGGACTCAATAATTAGAGGGTCAGATGGAAGGCTTGTTGGGAACGAATGAGACTCACAGTTGGTGTGTTGCCTCCCAAGTGCCAGGGTCCGTGATGTCTCGGATCGTATCTTTGGGGTCCTGAAGGGAGAGGGTGACCAGCCTCAAGTCGTGGTCCATGTAGGTACCAATGACATAGGTAGAAAGAGGGATAGGGATGTAAGGCAGGATTTCAGGGAGGTAGGGTGGAAGCTGAGAGCTAGAACAAACAGAGTTGTTATCTGGTTTGTTACCCGTGCCACGTGATAGCGAGGAATAGGGAGAGAAGCAAGTAGTCGATACTTCAAAATTTATTTTCAGGTTGGCATGGTCAGCTGAACACCTGACTGCAAGGATGGTGCAGGAGGGAGGGTTTCATGTACCTGGATAATTGGGGCTCATTCTGGGGAAGGTGGGACCTATACAAACAGGATGGTCTTCATTTGAACCAGAGGGGCACTAATATCCTGGGTGGGAAATTTGCTGGTGCTAGTCGGGTGGGTTTAAACTAGCTCAGCAGGATGATGGGAACCTGAGGTGTAGTTGCAGTGCGCAGGAAGGTGAGAGTAGGGGAGGACAGGGACAGGATTTCACAGTTACAGGAATGTGCTGGCAGACAGCAAGCTGGTTTGAAGTGTGTCTACTTCCACAGCAGAAGTATCTGAAATAAGGTTGGTGAGCTTGCAGCATGGATAGGTACCTGGGACTTCGATGTTGTGGCCATTTCAGAGACATGGATAGAGCAGGGTGAGGAATGGATGTTGCAGGATTTAGATCTTTCATTAAGAACGGGCAAGGTGGTAAAAGAGGGGGAGGTGTGGCCTTGTTAGTCAAGGAGTGAATAACGGTGGCTGAAAGAACTTTTGACGAGGACTCGTCTACTGAAGTAGTCTGGACTGAGGTTAGAAACAGGAGAGGAGAGGTCACACTGCTTGGAGATTGTTTTGGCCTCCGTAGAGTTCCAGGGAGGTGGAAGAGAGGATTGGCAAAATTATTCTGGGTAGGAGTGCAAGGAACAGGGTGGTCATTATGGGGTATTTTAACTTCCCCAACATTGACGGGTAATGCTATAACTGTAGTACGTTGTTTGGATCAGTTTCTGTCCAATGTGTACAGGAGGGTTTCCTGAAACAGTATGTTGAAGGACCGACAAGAGGGAAAGCCGCACTGGATTTGGTGCTTAGTCATGAACCAGGCCAGGTGTTTGATTTAGTTGTAGGTGAGCACTTTGGAGGGAGTAACCATAATTCAGTTACGTCTAGTTTAGCAATGGAAAGGGATAGTTAAATGCCACAGTCAAGAGTTATTGATGGGGCAAGGGCAATTATAATGCGATTAGGCAAGAATTAGGTTGCATAGAATGGGGTAGCAAAATGCAAGGGATGCAGGCGATGGAAATGTGGAGCTGATTTAAGGAATAGATCTTGCGTGTCCATGATAGGTATGTCCCTGCGAGGCAGGGAGGAAGTGATAAGGTAAGGGAACTGTGGTTTACTATAGAAATTGCATCTCTTGTTAAGCAGAAGAAGGAGGCTTATGTGTTGATGAGGCAAGGTGGATCAAATGAGGTGATGGAGAGTTACAGATCAGCTAGGAAGGATTTAAAGAGAGAGTTAAGAAGAGCAAAGAGAGGACATGAGCAGTCTTTAGCAATAAAGGAGAATCCTTTATAGGATTCCTTTATAGAATAAAGGAGAAACCTAAGGTTTTCTATCGGTATCTGAGGAGTAATAGGACAACTAGGATAGGAATAGGGCCAATCAAAGGTAGAAGTGGGAACTTGAGTGTGGACCCTGTAGAGATCGGGGAGGTGCTAAATGAACATTTCGCATTGGTTTTCACTCAGGAAAAGGAGAATATTGTAGAGGAGAAGAATGAGGTACAAGATATTAGACTAGAAAGGATCGCGGTTAGTTATGAACAAGTGTTATCAATTCCAGAAGGAGTGAAAGTAGACAAGTCCCCTGGGCCAGATAGGATTTATCTGAGGATTCTCTGGGAAGCTAGGGAGGAGATAGTAGAGATTACTTACAGTGTGGAAACACGCCCTTTAGCCCAACCAGTCACACCAACCCTCCAAAGAGTAACCCACCTAGGACCATTTCCCTCCTAATGCTAACACTAATGGGCAATTCAGCATGGCCAATTCACCTGGCCTGCACATCTTTGGACTGTGGCAGGAAACCGGAGCACCCAGAGGAAACCCACGTGGATACAGGGAGAATGTGCAAACTCCTCACAGACAGTCACCTGAGGCTGGAATCGAACCTGGGACCCTGGTGCTGTGAGGCAGCAGTGCTAACCACTTAGCTACCATGCCACCCTTTGGCTTTGATATTTGAGTCATCATTGTCTACAGGTTCAGTACCAGAGGACTGAAAGCTTGCAAATGTTGTGCCCTTGTTCAAGAAGGGCAGTAGAGTTGACCCAGGTAATTACAGACCAGTGAGCCTTACTTCTGTTATAGGAAAGATTTTGGAAAGGATTGTAAGAGATAAGATTTATAATCATCTAGCAAGCAACAATTTGATTTCAGATAGTCAAATGGTTTCGTCAAGGGCAGGTTGTGTCTCACAAACCTCATTGAGTTTTTTGAGCAGGTGACCAAGCATGTAGGTGAGGGTAGGGTAGTTGACGTGGTATACATGGACTTCAGTAAGGCCTTTGATAAGGTTCCACATGGTAGGCTGTTAGAGAAAATGCAGAGGCATGGGATCGAGGGTGATTTAACAGTTTGGATTAGAAATTGGCTTTCTGGAAGAAGACAGTGAGTGGTGGTTGATGGAAAATATTCAGTCTGGAGTCTGGTTACTAGTGTTGTGCCACAAGGATAAGTTTTGGGACCACTGTTGTTTGTCATTTTTACAAATGGCTTAGATGCAGGCATAAGTGGATGGATTAGTAAATTTGTAGATGGCACTAAAGTCAGTGGAGTAGTGGACAGTTTGGAAGAATGTTTCAAGTTGCAGGGGGACTTGGATAAACTGCAGAATTGGGCTGAGAGGAGGCAAATGGAGTTCAATATAGCTAAATATGAGGTGATGCACTTTGGGAAGAATAATTGGGTTAATGGAAAGATTCTTGGTAGTGTGGATGTGCAGAGGGATCTTGGAGTCCATGTACATAGATCACTGAAAGTTGCCACCCAGGTTGATAGTGCTGTTAAGAACTCATACGGTGTGTTAGGTTTCATTTCATGCTGCAACTATACAAAATGCTAATGCAGCCACACTTGGAATGTTGTGTAAAGTTCTGGTCACCATATTTTGGGAAGGATGTGGAAACATTGGAAAAGGTGCAGAGGAGATTTACCAGGATGTTGCCTGGTCTGGAGGGAAAATCTTATGAGGAAAGGCTGAGAGTTAGCCTTCTTCTTTCCAATGAGAAAAGACCTAAGAGGAGATTTGATAGAGACATAGAAGATGATCAGAGGATTAGGTAGGGTGGACAGTAGAAGTAATTTTCCTAGGATGGTGACTTTGGCTTGTATGAGGGGGCATAGCTGCAAATTGAGGGGTGATAGATTTAAGACAGATATCAGAGGCATGTTCTTTACTCAGAGAGTGGTAAGGGCATGGAATGCCCTACCTGCTGATTTAGTTAACTCAGCTACATTTGGGAGGTTTAAACAATCCTTAGATAAGCACATGGATGATGATGAGATAGTGTAGGGGGACGAGCTGAGAATAGTTCACAGGTTGGCGCAACATTGAGGGCCAAAAGGCCTGTCTGTGCTGTATTGTTATATGTTCTATGTTTATATACCAAGTTACCTATACATCACAGAGTAAGTGTGGGGCTGGGGTTATGACCAGATTCTGGGGAGTGATGGCAGATTTGTTAATAATGAGCCTGTTAATTTTTAATACCGAGCAAAAAGCATCGCAGTTGCTATGACTGATACAGGTTGCATCTCCATAATATGGCTGTCTCGGCACTAGGTTGGACCCAAGTCCTTTGTTGGAACATGGGTCATGTAATCAATGCGCAAACACTTTAATAATAAAGACCTCATCTTGACTTGTGCCTAATGGATGAATGACTTTCCAATTAGACACCAAAAACAGGATTGTGGGTATCATAACTGTGTTACACAGTTAAAAGCTGAAAATGTGTTGCTGGAAAAGCGCAGCAGGTCAGGCAGCATCCAAGGAGCAGGAGAATCTTCAGGAAGGGCTCATGAAGAAGGGTTCATGCCCGAAATGTTGATTCTCCTGCTCCTTGGATGCTGCCTGACCTGCTGCGCTTTTCCAACAACACATTTTCAGCTCTGATCTCCAGCATCTGCAGTCCTCACTTTCTCCTTACACAGTTAAAACTTTAACAAAACATAATATGAAGAAAGATCAATTAAAGCCATTAGATGCCTCTACAGGGACAGCTGTAGTATTGCAGAATTGGACCACAAAGGATCAGTGGGTGTGGATTAATGAGAGATTGTCTGTATCCATTTTTATAGTTCAAGAGTTAAAAGAGAACAGATTTCAACTCCTTAACCTACATTGAAGAGTTAAACTCACATCCTGGAGGCTGTTGGTTCAGATCTGCTGGGTTACTAATCCAATGATGTATCTATCCACCATACCTAAATTCAAGGAGCCAGAGAAGAATTGAAACATATAAGATTCTGAAGAGACTTGACAGGGCAAATGCTGAGACGATGTTTCTCCTCATGGGAGAGTCTAGGACAGAAAGAATAGTCTCAGGATAAAGGGGCACCATTTAAGACTGAGATGAGGAAGTATTTATTTTCTCAGAAGGTTATGAATCTTTGGCACTCCTTGCCACAGAGAGATGTGGGCACAGAGTCCTTGTGTACATTTAAGGCTGAGATAGATAGATTCTTGATCAGTGGTGGAAACAAGAGTTCTGGGGAAAGATAGGAAAGTGGACCTGAAGGGTTTGATCAGCCATGATCCTGTTGAATGGTGGAGCAAGCATGAGGGCCTGAACTGAATTCTCCTGCTCCTATTTATTAAGATCTTATGGTCTTATAAGTTACAGCACTAAAAGAGGCTACTCGACCCAATCACTCGTCCTTCTCTCTTAGCCCTGCATTTTTCTTTCTCTTCAAGTGGTTACCTAATGTGAAAATTATTTTCACTTCCTTGTATAATTAAAAAGAAATATTTATGTTTAGGTAAACTTTTGAACTAAATTCATTCCCTGACATATGCATCACTGGTTCATTCACAAATACACACATGTACACGCACATATTGTCAGACAAATGTTGACTGCAGCTGAGGTATCAAAAGTTGAACGGGGAAAGGCAACTGAGAAAAATTTCCTCATAATTAATAAATGAAAAATGTTGCTGCTGCTAATCAATAGAATTGCTAGAATGAATTGATTGGACCGGAATCCTCTTTCTTTTTTCCTTCATTCCCCATGTTAGGTTGTGCCCATTCAGAACAAAGACTCCCTAGGGTGTCATCAGCTTGATAGGCACTCAGGAGTCCAAGTCAAAAAGAAGAAAAAGAACAGTAATTAATTATCATCAAAGGAGTGACATCTAATTCCATTTCTGCAGGAAAAAGTCAGCATTGTACTGCTCTCCCGCTGTTAATATTTATCTCTTCTTTGATGCTCTCTGAAATGCCATAACAGTGGGTACGCTCAGAGGAAGATCTTTTATTCCTACAAGGCTTTAAGGGAGACAAGAAGAAAAAAAGAATACTTAAACAGAAATGCATGTCACAAAATGGCAATATTGAGTAAAATTATAGGAATTCTCAAATAACAATATAGGGCTTGATGCATTGCATCTTGTTCTGTACAGAAAAATATATATGCCATAATACTGCATTCTGCAGTCGAAGCAATATTAACCCTTGCATGGCACGATTTGTCTGATTGTGATAGCAGAATTACTGCTGATGATTTTATTTTGTGTTTTTCCTGTTAGCTTCTCTGTTTCACTGAGGAAGAGGTTTTAAAACACCACTGGTGAATTCAAGAAAGTGATATTAATTTTGGCTATCTTTGTCTGATGACATTGAGGTAGCAATGGCCTCAAATTGCACTGATGACCTTATCCTGCAATGACACCAGTGATATACTCCATTCTGAAAGGGACTTTTATCATTTGGTTAAGGAAAACGCACATTTTAGTTGTGGAAACTGGAACCCTGTGACGTAACTTTTTTCATTGAAATTGGTCTCAGCCTGCACGGTGCAACGTCTAACCAGTTTGTGACGGTACTGTATTTTTAAGAGATGTGTTCTGTGCTATTTCTCTTGCAAAGGGGTGCTGTCACAGTAGTTCTGAAATGTATCACTCAGGTAGGCAGTTGGTAAACATCTTTTGAGTTCTTCCTGGGTATTTGTTTTAGAATGAAACAAAAGAATCATGAGTGGTTGGGGTCAGGGCTCACACAGACCCAGGAAGGCTTTTAGTTTCATTTTCAGTTAGTTGAGGTCTGCTGGTTGCTAAAGCTTGAGTTCTCTGCTGCTAGAGTCTGAGACACCAAGGTTTCCTCTTAAAAAATCAAAAGGGACAGATTATTTCTTTCTTCTGGACTGGAGAGAGGCAGCACATGAGAACGAGAACTGTGCTGCTAATTGTGTTTTTGCCTAAGAGTGTGTTTATGGGATGCTCCCTGTATTGCAACAGTTGGTGGTTTGTCATTAAATGATACAATAACTTGATAGGTATTTCAACAGAGTTAAAGTTATGCCAATTCTTCTTGTTTTGTGTATTTTAACTATGTTGTAGGAACAAAATGTGTTTTGATTAAAGCCTAATGGTATACCAATCGAAACACAACTGGAACACTACACCTTATACTTCCCTTTAAATAAAAATAACAGTTTAGGTCTAGGCTATCGCCTTACAATACTCTAAGGAGAAGAGGGAGGGGTGGGTCTGGTCTAGTTCTTAACAAACACACAGATGATGGGGAAAAGAGATGTGGGGGGTAGGGGTGGTGGAGGTGTTGGGCACAAAAAGCCAATCTGGAGGTTGTTAGCCTGAGACCCCATTCTCCATGATAGCACTGCACAGAATGCCTGATTTACAGGATCCAGTCACTGGATTGAGTGACTAACCTATATAGGTTGATGCATTTGGCCCATTGAGTTTGCACCAACATTCCAAAGAACACCCCACACAGACCCAGCCCCATCCCCCTATCCCTATAACCCCAATTTACCATGGCTAACGTACCAAATCTGCACACCCCTGGACACTACAAGCTAATTTAGCATGGCCAATCCTCCTAACCTGCATATCTTTGGACTGTCGGGCGAAATCCAGAGCAAATCCACACATGCATGGGGAGAATGTGCAATCCCCACACAGACAGTCACACAAGGCTGGAGTAATCAGATCAAACATAATTTTATTGAATGAGGGAACATTCAAGGTTGAAAGATTGCATGGTCTACTCCTGGTTCTTATTCATTTATCTGGGAGTCAGGAGGTCAGTTATTCACCACAAAATATAGAGTCATAGAGATGTACAGCAGAGAAACAAACCCTTCAGTCCAACTCGACCATGCCAACCAGATACCCTGACCCAATCTAGTCCCACTTGCCAGCATCGGCCCATATCCCTCCAAACCCTTCCTATTCATATACCCACCCAGATACATTTCAAATGTTGCAATTGTACCAGTCTCCACCACTTCCTCTGGCAGCTCATTCCACACATGTACTATCGTCAGTGTGAAAAAGTATATAAGTTTGATCCAGATCAGTTTCTGGTCAATGGTAATTCCCAGGATGTTGTAAGTGGGGGATAACAATGTCTTTGAATACCAGAAGGAGATTGTTCGATTCTCTCTTGTTGGAGATCATCATTGTCTGACATTTGTATGGCGTGAATGTTACTTTCCCAATATAGAATTCTGTCCAGGTCTTGCTACTACATTATTAACACAGACTATTTCAATATCTGAAGAACTGTGAATGATGCTGAACATTTGTACATCATCCGCTTCTGACCGTATGATGGAAGGAATATAATTGATGATGTAATTGAAACTAATTAGGCCTAGCTCACTCCTCTTAAGAATTGCTGCAGTGATGTCTCTGGATAGAGAGGATTGGCTCACATAAAGCATAACAATTTTCTGTTGTATACCATAGAATCTGTCCACATTGAGTCCACACTGGTTCTCGGAAGAACATCCCATCCACTATCCTATCTCTGTAACCCTGATTTTCCCGTAGCTAATCCACTCAGCCTGCACATTATGGACAATTTAGCATGGCCAATCCACCTAACTTGTGCATCTTTGGACTATAGGAGAAAATTGAAGCACCTGGAAGAAACCCATGCAGACACAGGGAGAATGTGCAAACTCCACACAGACAGTCGCCCGAGGCTGGAATTGAATCCAGGACCTGGTACTGTGAGGCAGCAGTGCTAGCCACTGTGTCGTCATACTAGGTATGGGGAGTTTATTGCCACTTATAGGCATTTATTGTTCTAGGTATGATTCCAACAAATTGAGCTTTCTCCTCTTGGTTCCAATTAAGTCCTGTTCGGCTAGGGCTCTTTGATGCCATGGTTTCTGTCTGTTATTCTGAAAAGTTGGGTTACTAGAATAATCAGTTCCCAGTTTTGGTCACAGTGCAATCATATTTCATGTATCAGATCATACATTTTATTTCTACTTGTGCAATGAATTAATCTGTCTTGTTAAAAATGTTACATACTTTCAAATAAAGAGCTTTCAATTCTGTCTTTTTGACATTTTTCCAAATCCAAACCCATTTGCTAGTGTATTCTTTTCTACAGTTTGTCTCTTCCTGTCAATGTTTGGTTTGCTTACCCTATTTGTTATCCTCTACTGTTGCTTTGTTCTTACTCTTTAGTTTCCTAACTCTCTGTCACTAGAAACCTCCACCCACTTCACTCCAAATTATTTATACCTACAGCTCTTGTTATTTAATTCATCAGGACCATGGTCCCACAAACTCAATCCAATGGTGCAGCTCCTTCTTTTGCTGTTACTGGACGCACTGCCCATTCATTGAAACCCATTTCTCCCACACAAACCTCTGGATTACCCATATAACACTGTTATCTATGTAGCCTATGCTAATTTGCTGACAGCTCAGGTAGCAAGCCAGAGATTATTGCCTTTGTGGTTCTGCTTCTTAATTTAACTGCTAGCTCTCGAAGAAAATCCAGCCAATGCAACCCTTTGTTAAAATAAAAAGCTTAGTGCAACAGTACTGAGAAGAGATCAGCATGTATAAATTAAATAGAAGAATAGAACAGGGATAAAGATTAGCCAATGAAAACTGTAACTGTGTTACTAACAATTCTTATGTGTATGAGAAGCTAAATACTGGGGTTGATGCATGGTTGGATACTTCAAGTAGGTTATACAGTCAGTTCTGATACAACGCAATAGTTCTGTTCTGATGCAATCACACGTTATAAGAAAATCGCATATTGGCAGCACTATTTAAACTAATGGGGCCAGAATCATGTTATAACCAATACACACTTTAAAACTTCATGCTTTAGAAACAGTGTTCCCAATTTTGTCAATCATATTACAGCAAATTTGTGTTAACAAATATTGTGTTATGGCAGAATGATCTATATTGTAATCTGCTGTAGCCTCATGACAGCTAAACACTTCCTATACTCCTCCCAGTGCTGCTTGTACAGTCGATGATTTATCAGATATTGTGGAGTTAAAGAAGAATGTCAGGAGAAAATGGTGAAGAAATATTGAATATCACTATCTTCTGGTGCAAAAGAAGTAAGCATTACATTTTCTCATGTATTTCACTTAAATAACTGAAAAAGAGAGTCATTGTTCATGTCTGATGCTACAATAATGTATCAATATTGTAGACTGTTAGTTTCGGGTGAAACTAAAGAAGGATTGAGAGCAGCTTCTTTCATCAGTTCTGTGATGCCTGTGAAGAACATCCCTTTGCAATTTGTTGGGTTGTGGTCGTCACATTTGGGGAGAAATAGTATTTGAGTTAGGTCTTGGGGGACTGGAGGGTGATCGAAGTTTCCACTTCCCAGTCTTTTGTTCAGGATAAGGGTTTTAGATTTTTTGACTGACACCCCTAATTATTTCAATTCCCGACAGGAAGCCACCCGCAGCCATAAGCTGCACGTGAAGTAATACTTAAAATGGCAGATGTGGAGCTGCTGATGCCTCCTCTGCAACTCTTAGCTGTTCACTTTCAAACAATTACACAACTGTGTGGCACTTTCCAGCCATGCTCCCTCCCCTCACTTCCTCATGTTATTTGGTTCATTATTAGACTTATTTTATGAGTTATGAGATGAAAATTAGATCATTCTTTGGACATGTAGCAAAAATATGGACTTCTTTTGGTGGTAGGGAGGGATTCCGATAAATACTTGCACCTTGATGGATTTTAGTCAGATATAGTTATTTTCTTTCTCTTCTCTTCCCTGCTGACAATTTACTCTGTTGTTAGTTTGAGGAGACTTATTGATGAGCGTTTCTATGGCCCAAACTTCCTCGGGTATCTTGTCCAAGTGGATATTTTTTAATCTGGGTAAAACATGATGTGGGATATTCAAGTGTGGCTGGTATTGGACTCAAGTCAATCCTGTCCTGGCATCATCTGCATTTTACTGCTGACACCTCTGGGTATCACTCAAATGCAGAGATCCAGACCCTCTGTCGGGCCACTGACGTTAACTCTAATTGTCAATAAGGTAAGATGAGCTCACCCAGTTATTAACACTATAAACTCTGGGTTACAAGATTATCAGTTGGACCCCTCTGTCAGAGTACTGACGGATCACTGCACCATCAGGAACACTGTGCCACTCAGATGGCACAATTCGAAGCACCATAGGGAACTTCTCCAGGTTCCTGGCTTGATGATCTTTCCTTAACCAATATCATCAACAACAATAATTAACAGGTCTTTCATTTTAAAATTGTTTATCGGATGTTGCTGCATGTAAAATAGCTACTGTATTGCCAGCAACATTAACAATGTGCTGTTCGAGTGATTGTACCTTTGGCAAAGTTGTAAAATGGACAAGTTAGCCTCTGGCTATTGGAAAGGAAAGTGGGCATGCTGCATAATGGGTAAACTAATTAGGTGCAATCGATTCAACACTATTACCGACAGTTAAAATAAAGTAGAGATCTGCAGATGAACATCACAGTGCCAAGTTCATGGCAGCTGTGAAGCAGCGATGGACATTGGTCAGTCAAAGCTTGTATTACACAACCCGCCCTAGAAATGGAAAACTGCCAAAATATGTGCATTCTCCTCTTGCAATGGCCTAGCTGACCCAGCCACTAAACCAAGAAAAGCAAAGATTTCAAGAGGAACAGGAGTTTGCCAACTTTCTGGATCAGTGGTGCTGGAAGAGCACAGCAGTTCAGGCAGCATCCAACGAGCAGCGAAATTGACGTTTTGGGCAAAAGCCCTTCATCAGGAATAAAGGCAGTGAGCCTGAAGCGTGGAGAGATAAGCTAGAGGAGGGTGGGGTGGGGAGAGAGTAGCATAGAGTACAATGGGTGAGTGGGAGAGGGGATGAAGGTGATAGGTCAGGGAGGAGAGGGTGGAGTGGATAGGTGGAAAAGGAGCTCGGCAGGTCAGACAAGTCCGGACAAGTCATGGGGACAGTGCTGAGCTGGAAGTTTGGAACTCGGGTGAGGTGGGGGAAGGGGAAATGAGTCCACATTGATGCCCTGGGGTTGAAGTGTTCCAAGGCGGAAGATGAGGCATTCTTCCTCCAGGCGTCTGGTGGTGAGGGAGCGGCGGTGAAGGAGGCCCAGGACCTCCATGTCCTCGGCAGAGTGGGAGGGGGAGTTGAAATGTTGGGCCATGGGGCGGTGTGATTGATTGGTGCGGGTATCTCGGAGATGTTCCCTAAAGCACTCTGCTAGGAGGCGCCCAGGCTCCCCAATGTAGAGGAGACTGCATCGGGAGCAACGGATACAATAAATGATGTTAGTGGATGTGCAGGTAAAACTTTGATGGATGTGGAAGGCGCCTTTAGGACCTTGGATAGATGTGAGGGAGGAGGTGTGGGCACAGGTTTTACAGTTCCTGCGGTGGCAGGGGAAAGTGCCAGGATGGGAAGATGGGTTGTAGGGGGGCGTGAACCTGACCAGGTAGTCACGGAGGCAATGGTCTTTGCGGAAGGTGGAAAGGGGTGGGGAGGAAATATATCCCTGGTGGTGGGGTCTTTTAGGAGGTGGCAGAAATGTCGGCGGATGATTTGGTTTATGCGAAGGTTTGTAGGGTGGGATTTGAGCACCAGGGGCGTTCTGTCCTTGTTACGGTTGGAGGGGTGGGGTCTGAGGGCAGAGGTGCGGGATGTGGACGAGATGCGTTGGAGGGCATCTTTAACCATGTGGGAAGGGAAATTGCAGTCTCTAAAGAAGGAGGCCATCTGGTGTGTTCTATGGTGGAACTGGTCCTCCTGGGAGCAGATACGGCGGTGGCGGAGGAATTGGGAATACGGGATGGCATTTTTGCAAGAGATAGAGTGTACCCATTGTCTCAGCATGCTCCTGCCCCACTGAACTCATCTCTACCTACCTCGACACTGTCCTATCCCCCCTAGTCCAGGAACCCCCCACATACGTTCGAGACACCACCCACGCCCTTCACCTCCTCCAAGACTTCCGTTTCCCTGGCCCCCAATGCCTCATCTTCACCATGAATATCCAATCCCTCTACACCTCCATCCGCCTTGATCAGGGCCTCCAAGCCCTCCGTTTTTTCCTCTCCAGACGTCTCCAACAGTACTCTTCCACCGACACTCTCATTCGTTTGGCCGAACTGGTCCTCACCCTGAACAATTTCTCCTTTGAATCCTCCCACTTCCTCCAGACCAAAGGGGTAGCCATGGGCACACATATGGGCCCCAGCTATGCCTGTCTCTTTGTTGGCTACGTAGAACAGTTGATCTTCCGTAATTACACCGGCACCACTCCCCACCTCTTCCTCCGCTACATTGATGACTGCATTGGCGCCACCTCGTGCTCCCGCGAGGAGGTTGAGCAATTCATCAACTTCACCAACACATTCCACCCTGACCTTAAATTTACCTGGACCATCTCTGACACCTCCCTCCCCTTCCTGGACCTCTCCATGCCCATTAATGACGACCGACTTGACACTGACATTTTTTACAAACCCACCGACTCCCACAGCTACCTGGATTACAACTCTTCCCACCCTATCTCTTGCAAAAATGCCATCCCGTATTCCCAATTCCTCCGCCTCCAACGTATCTGCTCCCAGGAGGACCAGTTCCACTATAGAACACATCAGATGGCCTCCTTCTTTAGAGACCGCAATTTCCCTTCCCACGTGGTTAAAGATGCCCTCCAACGCATCTCGTCCACATCCCGCACCTCCGCCTTCAGACCCCACCCCTCCAACCGTAACAAGGATAGAACACCCCTGGTGCTCACATTCCACCCTACAAACCTTTGCATAAACCAAATCATCCGCCGACATTTCTGCCACCTCCAAAAAGACCCCACCACCTGGGATATATTTCCCTCCTCACCCCTTTCCGCCTTCCGCAAAGACCGTTCCCTCCGTGACTACCTGGTCAGGTCCACGCCTCCCTACAACCCACCCTCCCATCCTGGCACTTTCCTCTGCCACCGCAGGAACTGTAAAACCTGTGCCCACACCTCCTCCCTTACCTCTATCCAAGTTCCTAAAGGAGCCTTCCACATCCATCAAAGTTTTACCTGCACATCCACTAATATCATTTATTGTATCCGTTGCTCCCGATGTGGTCTCCTCTACATTGGGGAGCCTGGGCGCCTCCTAGCAGAGCGCTTTAGGGAACATCTCCGAGACACCCGCACCAATCAACCACACCACCCCGTGGCCCAACATTTCAACTCCCCCTCCCACTCTGCCGAGGACATGGAGGTCCTGGGCCTCCTTCACCGCCGCTCCCTCACCACCAGACGCCTGGAGGAAGAATGCCTCATCTTCCGCCTTGGAACACTTCAAGCCCAGGGCATCAATGTGGACTTCAACAGCTTCCTCATTTCCCCTTCCCCCACCTCACCCGAGTTCCAAGCTTCCAGCTCAGCACTGTCCCCAAGACTTATCTGGACTTGTCCGACCTGCCGAGTTGGTTTTCCACCTATCCACTCCACCCTCTCCTCCCTCACCTATCACCTTCATCCCCTCCTCCACTCACCCATTGTACTCTATGCTACTCTCTCCCCACCCCTACCCTCCTCTAGCTTATCTCTCCACGCTTCAGGCTCACTGCCTTTATTCCTGATGAAGGGCTTTTGCCCGAAACATCGATTTCGCTGTTCGTTGGATGCTTCCTGAACTGCTGAGCTCTTCCATCACCACTGATCCAGAATCTGGTTTCCAGCATCTGCAGTCATTGTTTTTACCCAGTTTGCCAACTTTATTTTTTAATGTTCAACTAAAAGCAATTTTAATGCTGACTCATAATATTTTAGATTTGGACGCCATTCCAGAATTTAAAAACTTAGTATTCACAAAATTAATACTGTGTTTTTCTACAGCACAACAGTAAATACAGTTCAGGACAAAATTGCACATGAAGAGCTGACAGTTGTTTTCACAAGTGGTCCAGTAGAGGAGGGGCAAGGTCCTTCGCTGTAACCTCAGCCAGTAGCAGGAACTGAGCTAACGGTATTGGATTCATTCCATGTTGTGGACCAGCCATTCATCAACTGAGTTAACCAACCTATTAGGCATCACTGATAGAGTGCCATAGCTGAGCTGCTTTAATGTCCTATAACTGAAGAGAGAGAAGCTGTTGGGAATGTCCCCTTATGTCTTCATCACAACATATCCCTCCATCTATTTTTATATCATCAGAAAATTTGGGTACCTTACACTCTTCCCCGTCCTCCAAGTCATTAATGATTAGTTAGTAAATAATTGAGGCCCCAGGTCTGAACTTGTGGCATTCCACCAGCTATGCCTTTCCAACTCGAAAAAGAACATTCATCCTGATTATCTTTCTTCTGTGTGCTAACCAATCCTCAATCTCTGCTAATATTTTACCCTAGAGTAAAAAATGAGGTCTGCAGATGCTGGAGATCACAGCTGCAAATGTGTTGCAGGTCAAAGCACAGCAGGTTAGGCAGCATCTCAGGAATAGAGAAAGTGAGAGCGCCTATCTTGTGCTAGAATATTTTATGTGACACTTTATCAAATCCCTTCTGGAAATCAAATACACTACAATTATCGCCTCCACTGCATCAATTCTGCTTGCTTTGTCCTCAAAGAGCTTTTGCAAATTTGTCAAGAATGACTACCCTTTCACAAACTATGTTTGTTTACATTAAGCTTTTCCAAATGACCTGCTGTTTCATCAATCATAATGGACTGTAGCATTTTCCCAATGCTGGATGTTAGGCTAATGGACCTAAAGTTTCTGGCTTCCAGTCTCCCTTTCTTCTTGAACATCTAGTCAGACTTCCTTTATTGTTCTCACCTCTTCCTGACAATTACACCGTTATTGTAATATTGAATCTTCTGTTTTGTTCCTATTGCAGAAAGAAGGTATTGTATGGGGTATTATGAGTTTGATAATGTTATGATCGTATTGCATAATGGTATTACCATGAGATGGTATGTCACCTGGCTAATTACAACTAACGTGGGAGAATAAAAAAAATCTAAGCAACCGCAATCTTCTGATTCGGCCGAGATATGCAGAAATAGCTGACAACTGATTGCCTTTGCCACAAGATAGTATTGGCTGCAGAGACACTTCAAGTGTGCAATTTTCCTTAAGTGTAGACCCCCACTTGGTTATGGTAATTAATTGTATATTGATTCACAAAATTGAAAGAAGTGATGCTCTTTCAGTCACGTAATATAATGTTTGCAGACTGAGGTGATTACAGTTTGCAGGGGTTGGAGGATGCAGCATTTTTATGCAGAGTGGCAAAAAGTTTGCAGCACTGTGATTGGGCGAATTGAATACGTAATCTTTAAAAAGTGTGGTGATCTACTTCACCTTATTCTACGCAAGAACTGAATTAAATTTTAAAATGTTTCAACCCAATATTTTTAACATTTAAACATCAGCAGCTGGAGGTCTGCACTGTTTTCCTACAAATAATTGATATAGCCAGCACAAAAGATTGTGGTGTTTAACACAGTTTATGTTCAAAGTTTAGCAGATACAGATATGGAAGTGGGCTACACATATAAACAGGTTACATCCCAAGACTAAAATAATCACATTGCTAATTTCTACTATTTGCACCGCTGAGTCCTGCCAGGGTCACTCAGCTCCTGATATCATTTCAGCCTTGGTTCAAACATGGACGGGACAACTGAATTCGAAAGATGAGATGGAAGTGATTGCCCTTGGCATCTTGAGTGATTTGATTGTGGCTAGCATCAAGGAGTCAGAGGAAAACTAGAGTCAGTGGGAATCAGGGAAATCCTTTTTCTGTTTGTAATCATACCTATCACACAGACTGTGGTTGTTGGAGGACAATCAACTCAGCTCCAGGACATCTCTGCAAGAGTTGCTCATGGTAGTGTCTTGGCTTTAAATATCTTCAGCTGCTTCCCTTCATAATGATCTTCTCTGCATTATAAGTTCAGAAGTGAGCATGTTTGCTGATGATTGTACAAAGTTCAACAGCATTCACAATCCTCAATCCTCAGGTCCAAATCCTGCAAGACATGTACAATATCCAGGTTTGGGCTGACAGATGACAAGTAACATTTGCAGCATTCACTTGCCAAGAAGTGACCATATCCTATAAGGAAAAATCTAACTATTACCTCTTGATGCTCAATGGTTACCATCACTGAATGCCCCACTATCCTGATATCCTTATTATTCTCCAGAAACTGAACATGACTTGCCATATAACTACTTAAAGAACAAAGCAGAGGTTGGTAATTGAGTAATCTCCTGACTCTTCAAAGTCACATTATCCACAAGGCATATATCAGGAGTGTGATGGAATACTTCCCACTTCCCTGGATGAGTTCAGCTTGAAAAACACCCATGAAATTTAGCATTGTCCAGCAAACAACCATCAATTTTCTTTGCACCACATCCTTAAACATTCACTCCTTCTACCACCGATGCTCAATTGTAGCATGGTGTATCATCTAAACAAAACCCTTCCAAACCGACAACCACAACCATTTAGAAGGACAAAGGCATTTGATATATGGGAACACCACCACCTGCAAATTCCCCTCCAAGCCACTCGCCTTTGTAACTTGGAAATATATTGCTGTTCCTTCATAGTTGCTGTGTCAAAATCCTTGACCTCCTCCCTAATGGCATTGTGAGTCGACCAAATGGACTGCAGTGATTCAAGAACACAGATGACCACCACCTTTGCAAAAGTTGTTTGATGAGATCAGCTAATCACTGGGCATATGATCAATGTACAGGATAACATATCAGCAATGATATTCATACATAATATTGTTCAATTGTGTGGTAGGCAAAACTTTGGACTTATGTCAGCATCTTGTCACTGCAAAATGTCACTTGTGTAGGCACTGCTTGGCTAACCTGTGATGAGATACATTGCCTTTCCAGCATAATTTGAAGTAGACAGGCACTGCTCACCTCTGAAAGGACTGACCTATGGACAATTTGCAAGTCTGCATGGTAACAGTGTGTATAGCTGTTTGTAATTTCCTTACTCTGCTCTAACAATGTAAATCAGCCTTAACCACGAACAGATTACCTTCAATGTAGCAGGATTACATCTTCCATTTCAAGATTTCTGGGACTTTTTTCGAGTCAGGCTGCAAATTTAACACCAGAGTAGAGACCGGTTTTGTTCTGTTGCATATGCTTACTAAAAGTTAAAATGATGGCACCCAAAGGTGCTAAAGACTTGCCAGATCTCAACCATCTGAGCTGGATTTTATTTAACTTCAAATGGTAAAGAGGAATGTATTAACTGAGTGTCTCAACCCGATTAGATTAATTTGTAAAATTGTATTTGACTATTCTGTAACTTCATGCAATGCAGTCTGTCCAGACTGCAAATATCTGCTTCCTTATGCCACCAAAATATCCTTATGTTTTGGATAAATTGATAATATTTCATATTTCTGAAATGTGGTGATATCATGCAATAATCTGTAGGTTGCTCTCGGGTTACTGATTATCTAATTTATAAACAGCATTATTGAAGTAATCATTTGAAATTGTCTGAATTCATCATGTTTGATGAAGAATTGAGAGCTTATAAATGTCCTTCTACTTATTTCACAAAATTAAGAATTAATTATTTGCAAATGTTTATGAAGAAAAGTACTGTCATATTGTGATATAAAACAACTCCATCCCCCACCTCAAATGTATTTTTAAGTGTAATAAACCTGCTCTCACTCAGTCCAATTCCCTCTCAATGACAGCAAAATTGTAGGAAATACACATCTGATTTTTCAACCCATGCCCTCCACTCCCTCATCACGTATCTTGCTGGCTATCAGCAATACCCAGTGACAGCTATCAACAAGCAAAGTGGGACTCCTCATTTCTGTGTGAATAAATGAAAGGGCAGCACATTGATGAGAACCGGCTGGAGGCTGTGAAAGACAAAATGTAATGGACAGCTCTGGGTGGAACATATAGGACTGATACTGGCTCGAGCTGACTGTGCCTAACTACTATTAGAAATGCCTTGTCAGGAAGTCTGCAGGAGAGATGGAAAGGGAGAAATTGAATTGAATTGTGTTCCTCAATTAACATGGAACAGCGTGCTTATGTTTCCCACTCAGAGCCAGGATTTATAGTTGCAGTCAGTATCCCTTTTCTAATCAGCTTGTCAGTTCCTGAAAGTGACCAGTGACCTTTATGAGTCATGCTAATTTAAATGCCAGATCATCAGTATAGATTATGGCAGTAAAATTTGAATAGCTTATATGAGAAAAATATATCTGAGCTGGTACAATTACTGCAATTCATACAGGGATAATGTACCTTCATGTGATAAACTTCAATATGGATCCATAAAGACACTCATAAGAGGAATAATGGTACATCAAATTGAGTTTTTAATGTTTTTACTATTATTGCATGGAGTTAATGTAAATGTGATCTGCACTGTCGGCAGGTGCCCAAAAGGGCTTCGTAAGCTCATTTTTATTCAAGCGCATCCTATTGAAGTGAATACGACATGGATGTGGATTTCAATGTTCACATGTAAATATAATTAAGTAAATTTAAGACATCTTTCACTGGTTGTACAGTGATAATTCCTACAGGAAAAAAAACAGTTCTTGCATCATTGCTATGACTTTTCAGAATGTGAACAGTAAAAATCAACTTTTCCCCGTTAAAATTAAGACAAATATATTTGGAGCGATGTGTATATTTGTGTAGGTTTCACGCTGAGTGGCCGCTGCAAATATAGATTCTCTGCCAGCGGAAGGCTTACCAGATGTAGCACATTGTGATTTTGCTTTATTAGATAATACCATGTCGAAACATTCTACAGGCATATTTTGTACATATTCTACAGAAAATATTTTAATGCACCTCAATTAATCATGGAGGTAGAGGGGATCGAGGTATGTGGGCAATAGTTTTTATATGGAGGCAACTGTAGGTTCTTGATGCCCAGAGTCCCAGAAATTCTGAATCCTATGTGACATTTTAATTTGCAGCACAGGCTATTGATACTTGCCTTGTCAGAATCAGATTGCCACCTTACGCTGAATTATGGCTATTATCGCACTGCCTGTTTGTCACGAAACAAATTGACTCTGTCCCTTATTCATTCTCCTTAGATTCCACACTTTAATTAAAGAATACTTATTGCCTTACCCAGGGTTGGGGGCTCTTGTGTTGTAATGGTAGTGTCCCTACCTCTGAGCCAGGAGATGTTGGTTCATGTCCCACCTGCTCCAAAGGTGTATTACAGCACGTTGGAACAGACTCATTAAGAATACCCATCCGGGGTTGCATTGATTTGATTAGATTAGATTCCCTACTGTGTGGAAACAGGCCCTTCGGCCCAACCAATCCACACTGACCCTCCGAAGAGTAATTCACCAAGACCTATTTACCCCTTACTAATGCACCTAACACTATGGACAATTGAGCATGACCTGCACATCTTTGGACTGTGGGAGGAAACCGGAGCACCTAGAGGAAACCTATGCAGACATGGGGAGAATGTGCAAACACCACACAGATGCGATTGAACCTGCGACCCTGGTGCTTTGAGGCAGCAGTGCTAACCACCATGCCCCCCCCCGCCCTACAATTAAATGTTTAGATGAAAGACACTTAGTCATAGAGACATAGAGTTGTACAGCATGGAGGCAGACCCTTTAGTCCAACCCATCCATGCCAATCAGATATCCTAAATTAACCTAGTCCCATTTGCCAGCATTTGGCCCATATCCCTCAAAACCCTTCCTATTCACGTACCTATCCAGATGCCTTTCAGATGTTGTCATTGTACCTGCCTCTACCATTTCCTCAAATGCCAGATATTCTCCAAACAAAATCAAACCTCAAAGAATTGTGGTTGCTGAAAATCAGAGACAAAATCAGAAATTGCTGGAAAAACTCATCAGGTCTGGCAGCATCTGTGGAGAGAAAGCAGAATTAATGTTTCGGGTCCAATGACCCTTCTTCAGATCTTCAGTTCTGTTTGCCAGAGATTGCTCTATTGCTTTCTGTCCATAATACTTTCATTTCCTGCGTCAGAAATGCTAATCCTTTCTAAGTAACATTGCTAGTTCTATATTAAATTGGATATGGTCATACATTGTAGGACCATATCCAATAAACACTCCTTTCATATGGTACTTTTACATCATTATAGAAGGACATTCACCCCTTCATTCTTGTTGGAATAGAATCCAGATGATCGATGTGAAATGATGATTCTGTACTATGGCACCCAGATTTTTGTTGAAACAAGTCACGCTTTCTAATCCCTTTATCCCTGGCAGTCTGTATTGATCACCATTCAGTACACATACTGTGAATGGCTGAGAGTAGCAGAGGCAGAAGTAGCATTTTGATCCAGCACTTTATTTGTAACAAACTTCACCAGCACTTTGCAGGTCGAGGGATTGGCGAAAGATTTATGGAAAGTGACCAAAGGCATGTTTTAAGCAGAGAAACAGGAGGTAAGCTGAAGAATTGTGGGCCGAGAGTTCTAGTGTACAGATTGCTGCATGGATTGTAAATGTGGTGGATATAGTTTTATCACAGAGAAACAACTGGTGATGGGAGATAGGTATAGTAAAGGTTTCAAGGTCTCAAAATGGAAACATATTGGGAACTTAGGCACCATCTGCCAAGTTACAGTTTCATGCTGAAAGAATCATAGAATCCCTACAGTGCGAAAACAGACCATTCAGCCTATTGGATCTAAACCGATTCTTTGAAGAGCATCCCACCCAGATCTCCACCCTATTCCTGTATTTCCCATAGCTAATCCACCTAGCCCACATATCCTTGGACACTATAGGTGTTTTAACATGGCACTCCACCTCACCTGTGCATCTTTGGACTGTGGGAGGAAATTGGAGCACCCACAGAAACTCACACAGACACGGGGAGAATGTGCAAACTCCTCACAAACAGTCACCAAAGTCTGGAGTCAAACATGGGTCCCAGGTGTTGTAAAGTAGCCGTGCTAACTATTGAGCTACTACGCTACCTAAATTATCCGTCCTGCTTAGGATTCACTACAACTGGATCAGAACCTTGGAAAACTGACTGCTCCAGCAAGGTGAGGACAGTTTTGGGGTTGTCTCTTGTAGACCAGGGAAAATAAATTGTTTATTCCTGGATACCTAGGCTCTTGCCCACCATCACACAATCCCATACAACCACACCCTTCCTGAGCCAGCCACAAAATCAAACCCACTCGTATTAAAAGTTGAGGCCCGCCACCCCTCCTCTGAGTTCCTGAATTGAACCACCCTTTAAACCCTGGACCCTCACATGCAGGATTATGCATTGAACCCTCTCCTGGAATTAGAGAACCCCAAGTTCAGGAATCACATGACCAATCTCACTGCTGCCCCCTGAATGAAAGAAACAGACTTCTGGGATTAGAAAGTTTGTGGTTTTACAGCCTGTTCCCCAGTGCTCCCAGTTACATTGGAAGCCATTCTTGTCAAGCAGGGTGATGGAGAACATGGAGTAAAACCACAGCATGCAGCAAGAGTTCAAACTTTCAGGCTTACTGCCTGGCCCGAAGACTGAACCTTATACTCACCCAACCCTTATAGGCTGCTGTCTCATTAGTTTTTCCTCTCTTCTCCAATTCTTCCCTGATCTGAATTCATACTATTCCCAAATCCATGTATAAGTCCATTTCACTGGATTCCATCTCCACATAACATAGCAATATAGGACTTAGGAGAAGGAGTAGGTCATGTTGCCATTCGATATTACTCCATCATTCCACAAGATTATAGCTAATCTATTTGTTATTTCATCTCTACTTTCCTGTCTGCATCCCATAATCCTTGACAACTTACTTTCCTACTGATCATGGTGTCCTCAGGTCCAACAACACTCAAGAAGCTTGACACCTTCCAGGACAAAGCAGCCGCTTGGTTGGCACCACATTCACAAATACCCATTCACTTCACCACCGATGCTCAGTTGCAGCAGTATGTACTATCTACAGGAATCACTGTAGAAATTCACTGAGGATCCTCAGATAATGCCACTTTCCAATACCATGACCATTTCCATCAAGAAAGACAAAGGCAGCAGGTACATGGGAACATCACTACCTGCAGGTTCCCACTCACCATCCTGACTTGGAAATATTTCACTGTTCCTCCACTGTCACTAGATCAGAATCCTGGAATTTCCTCCCTAATGGCATTGTGGGTCAACTCACAGCAAGTGGACTACAATGGTTTAAGAAGCAATGGCCCAGTGGTTAGCACTGCTGCCTCACGGCACCACGGAACCAGGTTTAATTCCAGTCTTGGTCAATTGTCTGTATGAAGTTTGCATATTTTCCCAGTGTCTGCTTAGGTTTCCTCCGGGTGCTCCGGTTTCCTCCCACAATCCAAAGATGTGCAGGTTAATTGGCCATGCTAAATTGCCCATGGCATTCAATGGTGTGTAGTTAAGTGCATTAGTCAGTGATAAATATGGGAAATGATTGGGAGGGGTATTCTTCAGAGGGTTGGTGTGGATTTGTTGGGCCAAAAGGCCTGTTCCCTCATTGTAGGAATTCTGTGATTCTATGAAGACAACTCACCACTACCTTCTCAAGGCCACCTTCTCAATGCCAAGAGACAGGCAATAAATGCTGCCAGCAAGTGACACCCACGTCCAACAAATGAATTAAAAAATTGCTACTATATATTTGGTCCCCTTATCAAAACAATTGCTATGGATTATAAATAATTTGAATCTAACATTGATCTCTGTGGCACTTCACTAGTGCCCGCTTGTCAACCTGGATTTTAATACAGCAACATTGAAAGAATGGCAAGACACTTCCAAATCATGAGGAGGGCTGGCTCTGAGAGGAGTTTGTAGTGGGTGAGGTTCCCATGCATCTGTTGCTCTTATCCATCGAGAAGGTAAGAATTTGTCAGTTTGGAAGTTCCTGTCTAAGGATTGTTAATAGGACATAGAACGTAGAAAAATACAGCGCAGTACAGGCCCTTTGGCCCTCGATGTTGCGCCGATCCAAGCCCACCTAACCTACACTAGCCCACTATCCTCCATATGCCTATCCAATGTCCATTTAAATGCCCATAAAGAGGGAGAGTTCACTACTGCTACTGACAGGGCATTCCATGAACTCATGACTCGCCGAGTAAAGAATCTACCCCTAACATCTGTCATATACCTACCACCCCTTAATTTAAAGCTATGCCCCCTCGTAATATCTGACTCCATATGTGGAAAAAGGTTCTCATGCTCAACCCTATCTAAATCCCTAATCATCTTGTACACCTCTATCAAATCACCCCTAAACCTTATTTTCTCCAATGAAAACAGTCCCAAGTGCCTCAGCCTTTCCTCATACGATCTTCCTACCATACCAGGCAACATCCTGGTAAACCTCCTTTGCACCCGTTCCAGAGCCTCCACATCCTTCCTATAGTATGGCAACCAAAACTGCACACAATACACCAGATGAGGCCGCACCAGAGTCTTATACAACTGCAACATGACCTCAGGACTCCGGAACTCAATTCCTCTACCAATAAAAGCCAGTACACCATATGCCTTCTTCACAGTACTATTTACCTGGGTGGCAACTTTCAGAGATCTGTGTACATGGACACCAAGATCCCTCTGCTCATCCACACTACCAAGTATCCGACCATTAGCCCAGTACCCCATCTTCTTGTTACTCTTACCAAAGTGAATCACTTCACACTTACCTACATTGAACTCTATTTGCCACCTTTCTGCCCAGCTCTGCAACTTATCTATATCCTGCTGTAACCTGCCACATCCTTCCTCACTGTCAACAACTCCACCGACTTTCGTATCATCCGCAAACTTGCTCACCCAACCTTCTAGCCCCTCCTCCAGGTCATTTATAAAAATGACAAACAGCAATGGTCCCAAAACAGATCCTTGCAGAACACCGCTCGTAACTGCACTCCAAGATGAACCTTTAACATCAACTACTACCCTCTGTCTTCTTTCAGCCAGCCAATTCCTATTCCAAACCTCCAACGCACCCTCAATGCCATACCTCCGTATTTTTTGCAGTAGTCTACCATGGGGAACCTTATCAAACACCTTACTAAAATCCATATACGCCACATCTACTGCTTTACCCTCATCCACCTCCTTAGTCACCTTCTCCAAGAATTCAATAAGGTTTGTGAGGCACGACCTGCCCTTCACAAAACCATGTTGGTGAATCACTGCAGAGCATTTTCTGGACGATACACAGTGCTGCTGAGCAACAATGCAGGAGGGAGCAAATGTTGAAGGTGCTGGATAGAACGCCAGTCAGGAGGGCTGCTTGTCTTGGGTAGTGTTGAGTTTCTTCAGTGTTCTTGGAGCTGCACTCATCCAGACAAATGGACAGAAATCTGTCAACTCTTGAATTGTATTTTGTAAGCGGTGGACAGGCTTTGATGAGTCTGATGTTCAGTTGCTCACCACAGATTTCGCTACCTCTGGCTGAGTCAAAGAATTTATATGACTTGTCTAGTTCAGTTTCTGGTCAACGATCACCCTCAGGATGTTGATAACAAGTGATTCCACGATGATAATGCCATTGAATGTTAAGAGGCAATAGTTGAATTCCCTCTTGTTAGAGATGGTCATTATCTGGCACTTGTATGGACAAAATGTTACTTTTATTTTTCAGACCATAAGATCTTATGATGAAGCAGCAGAGGAGCATAGGCCATTCAGCCCATCAGGTCCGCTCTGCCAGTCAATGAGATCACAGCTGATCTGATAATCCTCAACTCCACTTTCCTGCTTTGTCCCCATAACCCTTGACTCCCTTAATTACTCAAAAAATGTCAATCTCTGCCTTGAATATGCTTAACAGCCTCTTAAAGGCAAGAATTCCACAAATTCACAAACCTCTGAGAGAAAAGGGTCCTTCTTATCTCTGTTTTAAACATGTGACTCCCTACTCTGAGATTACGACTTCTGGTCCTAGACTCTCCCACAAGAGGAACCAACTTCCCCCTATCTAGTTTGTTAAAGCCTCTGACTGAGGGTCATATGTTTCAATCTGATCTGCTTTCATTTTTATAAACTATAATGATTACAATCCTAGCTGGTCCTACCTCTGATCATAAGAAAGTCCCTACATAGCCGCATCAACCTAAAGAACCTTCTCTAGACTGCCTCCCTCAGCAGTTTATCATTCCTTAAATAAGGGGAACACACTGTTCATAGTCTTCCAGCTATGGTCTGACTAATGCCTTGTATAGTTTTAGCAAGATTTCCTTATTTTTATACTTTGAAATAAGATTCAGGTCCAAGATGGTGGAGGAGTATGACTTTTGTGCCGGAGCCCATCTGCTTTGACCTCTTTTCTTTTTTTTTCTTTGTCTCTTTTATTTCTCTTTAATTACTTACCCTGTTCTGAGGTTGGATGGCATCAGTGGTAGTGAGAGACGATACAGAGCGTGAACTTTGATTGGTTTCGAGCCATGTCTAAGGCATTGACCCAGGGGCGGGCCTACTGGGGATGTCAACCAGGCCCAGCACGGAGGGGAGTGAGCCCCTACTTACTTTTCTGGAGCAAGCATAGGACCTGGAATCGGCTGCTGCTACATCAGCAGAGATAATGTTGGCGAGGTAGATCCACCGGTAAAAGATGTCGCCTGAGGATCGGCGACTTCATCGTTCATTGGGTCCAGCGAAGCAGTGACAGAGGGCATCACGGCAACATTGATGAGGTGGGCTCAGCTGTGAGAGATGCACCTCTGACTTTAGTTGATCTAGCACAGGTGGCAGCAAGGCAGCACGGAGGAGTATTGGCTCAATGGCAAAGAGAGTGCCTGAGGATAAGTGACTACGATGCTGGGTTGGGTCTGGTGTAGATGATGGCGAAGTGGTGGCAGAGGGATGGCAGCACAGGCATCATTGACGTGATGAGCTAGCTCTGGATTGCTGGACTCTCTTTAACCTATATCTTTCTTTTTGCCTTTTACTTTTTTCCTTGTTCTTAAATTATTCAAAATGGCGTCGTTTGGAGTCAACAAACAAAAGCATTTCACTGTATTTGCTTGTATTCTTATTGTAAATTACACGGGACAATAAAAGTCACAATCAAAATTAAAAATAAAACAAAATCAAATAAAGGCTGACAGTCCATTTGCTTTTCCTATTACCTGCTGAACTTGAGTGCTGGCTTTCTGTGATTCATGCTTTGGGTCTCCCACATCCCTCTGTGCTGCAAGTTTCTGCAGACTTTCTCTATTTAAATCATATTCAGCTCTGATCTTGATAAACCAGAGATCAACCTGAGATCCAATAAAACAAGGTTATTCAACAGTAAGCTATGACTTTGTATGTTTTAAAGAATCCAGTTACACTTCATTCATCTGGGGCATATTTTTTCATGTTTTTTTGTTTTATAAGGATATTGCAAATCTATGACATTAAATGTTGTCAATTCCAGTGATTTCTGAAGACTGCCTACTGCAGGGAACCCAACAGTACACCCTGTGGAGAAACAAGGAATCACTACTAACAACTCTAGAATTTAACCTCACATGCATGAATGCCAAAAGTTGTTGTCAGTCTCGCAGTTGTAGTAATGATGAATGTTGATGATTCTGTGTCATTTTAATTTCTAAATCTGGGCAGATGATCTTTAAACTAGCTTCTTAGTGCAGATTTATCAACATTCAATACCTCAGGTTAGAACAGCAATTGAATTGCCCAGGGACTCAGACTAGAGAGTGAGTGCAACATTTTTAAAAAATTATTTCGATAGATAATACAGCTAACTATAATACAGTATTACAGTAAATGTAGTACATATTGGTTGGGCACCAATTTAGTGTTGATAAGTGCACGTGTAATCAATATATTTTCTGATTGGCTGGCTCCAGTTTCCATGACAACCAGCAATCACAGTAAGGGTTCTGGTCACAGTGAAAATCATGCTTATCACACAAACCTAATGATTTTGAAACAAACACTCACTCTATTCCCAAACAGCTGGCTACCTTCTTGCCTGATTTTAGATACGAAGAAAACTTGATTCTTTGAAATCTGTTACAGATGTTTTCCTAAATGATTTCTCATTACTGTAACAGCGATGTTGTTGCTTTAAACAGAGCAAAATAGACACTCAGTGTAAATGCTGCTTTTCTCACATTTAACTGGTGTATGCAGTTAAAGGTTGCCGTCTTGCTGATGAGCTGAGAGTGATGGTGGGGAGAGGGCTGTCTAACACTGACTGGCAAACCTCAATGCATTTTAACTGTGACTGCCACTAGGTTTGTACAGAAGCCACCTTGTTATAATTTCATTTCCTCCTTTTCCAGTCAATCCTTGACATTGGGCCACATGAAGCAGTCTCAACTCTTCTTTAAAGGGACAATCCAAAAATCATTTCTTGAGTTCTGAAGAAAAAAAAAGGAGGAAAGAGAAAAAAAAAGAGAAGAGATTTGGAAAGATTGCACCCTGCATCACTTTGCCTGCTTGGATTTGTTACAGGGGGTTGTGAGGAGTGCAAGGTTGGAGGGGGGGGGGATGTGGTTAGGGATAGGAGTAAAAAACCTCTGGCAGAAAGCAGAAGGCAAAGAAGGATGGGATAGAGGAGCCGAAAACCACGAGTGTGGTAACATGCCTCTGGCTGCAGTGTAGGTAATGGTCTAAGCAGACCAGAAAAGGTGAGGAAAGTCCCACATTTGCCCACATCCTGATGTATGCACTACTTCAACCGCTTCACTTTGCCTTCTCAATCCTACTCCATCACATCAGTTCTTTGTTGCACTTACCTCACAGTTGTACCCATCCCTCTGTCTATGCACTTCCTTGTATCTCTGTCAATCCACCACTGCTGCTCAGCCTTTTCCCAATTTCAAGCCTCTCTGTCAGACCTAACCTCACAGATTCAATGATTGACCACACATCTCTCCTTCATCTGATAGCTGCAGAAAAAAACAAAGCAAAGAACATGAAAGAAAATTAGAAACAAAGACAGAAATTGCTGGGAAAACTCAGCACTTTGGAGAAAAGTCAAAGGGAACATTCTAGGTCCAGTGACTTTTCTTCAGAACTGATTTTAGCTAGGAATAAGTTGGTTTTTATGCAGAAGATAAGGTGGGGGGTGGGTGGAGGGATAAGGAGCAAAAGATATGTGGAGATAGAGCTCAAGGAGAGGGAATAATTGGCAGATTAAAGAGTGGAGATTCCTGATGAAGCGCTTTTGCCTGAAACATCGATTTTCCTGCTCCTCGGATGCTGCCTGAACTGCTGTGCTTTTCCAGCAACACTCTAATCCTGACTCTAATCTCCAGCATCTGCAATACTCACATTTGCCCAGATTAAAGAATGGATAACAGTCAGCCTATGAGAATGAATAACTACTAATGGAGACTATTAGTGGCTAACAATGGCTTGTTGTGGAATAGCAGACCATGTTATTACATGGCCTGGCATATGGGGGTGGGGGAAAGAGTGGGGAGGGTGCTCAAGCCCTAAAATTGTTGAACTCAATATTGAGTCCAGAAGGCTGTAGGGCTCTCTCGTGGAAAGTTAGGTGCTATTTTTCCAGATTGTGCTGAGCTTTGCTGGAGCACTGCAGCAAGCCAGAGACAGAGATGTAGGCCAGGGGACATGGTGGGATGTTGACGTTCAGGGTCTGTTTTATGAAGACAACACGAAGTGGTCACCCATTCGCTTCCCAAATGTAGAGAAGACCATACAGTGAGCAGCGAATGTAGTAGACTAGATTGAGTAAAGTACAAGTAAAGTGCTGTTTCACCTGCAAGGTGTGTTTGGACCCTTGGAGATGGAGGAGGGTGGAAGTAAACGGGCAGATGTTATATCTTCTGTGGTTGCAGGGGAAGGTGCCGTGGGGCAGTGGGGATGTGTTGGGAAGGATGGAGGAGTGGAACAGGATATCCTCGAAGTTCTTATGGAAGGCTGACAAGGGAAAGGATGGGAATACATGACTGGTGGTGATGGCAGAAACAGCAGCTTCGGATCTCCTGGATGTGGATGCTGGTGGGATGGTAGGCCAGGATAAGGGCACCCTATTGCTGTTGTGGATGGGAGAGTAGGGGGGGTTGTGCTGAAGATAGGGTGGATTTGGCTGAGGGCTGTATCAGCTATGGTGGTGGGGAATACTCGACTGAGGAAGAAAGTGGACACTTCAGAGGCTCCCTTGTTGAAGTTGGCATCAGTGGAACAGATGGAGGAGATGGAGGGACTGGGAGAATAGAGTAGAGTTTTTAATAGGAAGTCTTTTTTTAAAGAGAATCAAAGTTAATCACCTTAGGCCTAACAACTCACAAGTGCAAAGGAGGGAGTGTTGGATTCAGTGGAGTCCCAGTCCATTAGGGATGTGGTTGTGGGAAATGCTCCAGAGTAAACATCAGACAGCTGCATTATACAACACTCAACATATTATATTATCAGTGAGGCAAATTTGATCATCTTCATAATGATAAACCTGAAATATTCTTACCTCAGACAGAACGCACTCATGGCCTTTTATCTTGTAAGGGCCTTCACAGAAGTTGATACAGGCTATTGATGAATATTTCTTGGAACTCATCGAAGGGGTGCCATCACAGGATTTTTGCAGCCATCACCTTCAACTTTGGAGGGATTAGTTGTAACAAATAATTGAGTTTCCATCTGGTGACTCAATCACAAATGAGAAGAAGTTGATGTTGAAGTCAGTGGTTCCGAGTCTATGACAGAGGGAGCAGGAATGTTCAAACTCCACTCAGCTGCATGTGTTGGAAACTGTCAATGAAGAGGAGATACATCGAGCAGCAGCAGAAAATGAATAATGTGTCAACAAGTCATCCAATTACACCTGGTTTGAGTTGCAGGCTGGGATAGAGAGGAAGTGTGGGTAACCAAAAATTCACAAATGCTCCTGGGAGCAGGGGAGCCAAAAAATGTCTTTTATATGTCACTGTTGGACAGGTGAACTGCTACCTACGTGAACCCACAAAAGTCAGGTATCCTAGGATCAATGTGTATTGCTAATGGTAATTGTCCTCATCACCTTTCTTTTCAGCTTCCTACTCCTCTTCATAATCCTCACATGAGGCTGTGTGCTATATGTCTACATCCTCCTCAGGTTCAAATCTCATTGCTGCCCAATATTATGCACAATGGAGCATATCACATATATTCTAGGGACTCTGCAGGCTGCATAGGATGGGGTGTCCAAGCACATCTTTGATATACTGGCAGCTCATGAATTTCTTTCTCAAATATGGGCTGTGTGACCTTGGAACTCTCTGCCTCTGAAAATTGGGCCATTGAATATTGTTAAAGGTTAGGCAAGAGAATCAAAAGTTATCAGGGATAGATGGGAATGTAGAATTTGGAACACAAACGTCAGCCACAATCTTATTGAATGGTAGAGCAGGCTTGCAGTGCCAAATGGTCTACTTCTGGTCATAGTCTGTTTGCACATTCGATTGTGATACAACATTTATTGCAGCAATATGTTGATGAAACATGTTGTCTAAAGTGTGGAAATTAACTTCCCATTAGCAGTTAAGAAAGGAGCTGTGAGTGCCTTGGGATGGCTTACTCATCCATTTACATTCTTGTCAACTTTAATCCCACCCACAAACTGCTCCAGCTTCTAAATTCCCTTAATGTGAAACCACTTCATAAAAAGTACTAACAGAAGTGAACGTATAAAGTCATAACCTTTAGATGAATCCTTATTGGTTTTCAAGCACATAGTCTTCAGGTCTCGAGAAACCATGGATATAACGTTAATATAGCTCACCTGATAGGGACCAGTTAAGACTGATTGACTGTGTTACGTTCCACCTGAATATACTCTCCATTGACATTAAAATGAGACACATGTCCTTAAGTACTACCTTGAAAGCTTCCTTGCTTCTCTTTCTGGCCTCATTTTTTACTCCATTTTCATTGTATATACCAGAAACTGTTTTATCGAAGGGCAAAAATAAGAGTATGGAAGCAAAAACTGCTGATGCTGCGAGTTTGAAATAAAAGCAGAATCGATGGAAGTACTCAACAGAACAGGCAACACCTGAGGAGAGAAACAATGATGTAGCAGCTCTGATGAGAGGTCATTGACTTGAATGTTAACTTTGTTTCTCTTCACAGATATTGCCTGTCTTGCTGAATAGTTCCAACAGTTTCTGAAAAAAAGGCAGTACAGCAACTTCTTTTGTAACAAAACATATAAATATTTTAATTAACGTAATATCCTAACTCATAAAATTACACTTCCAATTTTATTATCCAGCTTAGAATCAGACTGGCTTTCCCATTCCAGGCTGGGAGCTTTCCTTTGTATGAGGAGTAATTTCTTTTCAAGTCGCTAGGGTGAATAGCCAAGGTCTTTTCTCCAGGGTAGGGGTGTCTAAAACTCAAGGGCATAGGTTTAAGGTGAGGGGGGAAAGGTTTAAAAGGGACCTAAGGGGCAATTTTTTAATGCAGAGGGTGGCGCATTTATAGAATGAGCTACCAAAGAAAGTGTCGAAGGTGTTTTGCTGGAAAAGCACAGCAGGTCAGGCAACATCTGTGGAGCAGCAGAATTGATGTGTCAGGCCTGATGCAGGGTTCTGGCCTGAAATGGTCAACTTTTGTGCTCCTCTGATGCTGCCTGACCTGCTGTGCTTTTCCAGCAACACACTCTCGACTATGATCTCCAGTATCTGCAAAGACCTCACTTTCTCCTACCAGACAAAGTGGTGGAGGCTGGTACGATTATAACATTTATAAAGCGTCTGAATGAGTACATGAATAGGAAGGATTTAGAGGAATATGAGCCAAATGCTGGCAGATAGGACAAATTAATTTAGGCTATCCTGCTGGCATGGACGAGTTGGACCACGCATCTGTTTCTGTGCTGTACGACTCTACGACTCTACCCTGTTCCTTTGCCATTTTCTCTTTCAATCACTGAACAAAAGTATTCTTAAACATCAACATGTCTTGTTTCAAATGCTAACTCTGGTATTTCATTTCACAATGTCACATTGCTTTGTGTTTAAAAACAATTCTTTCCTTTCTCTGTCCTAAATCTATTGCATAGTTTATTTTCATTATTCATTCATGGGTTGTGCACATTGCTGGCTGGGCCAGTATTTACTGCCCACGCCTACTTGCCCTTTAACTGAATGGCTTGCTAGGCCATTTCAAAAAGTAGTTAATAATCAACCATACTACTGTTGGTCTGAAGTTATTGGTGGGCCAGACCAGGTAAGGATGGTAGATTTCCTTCCCGAAAGGATTGTTATACCTACATCCTTAAACATTGCATATCACCTTCAATATATAATATATCTAAAGAAATATTACAAATATTCATGAAAGAGTAAACAACAGTCTCAGTGAAATAAACTGTAAAGATTGGATTGGTAGGGAGTAATTTGGCATGATAAAATAGTTCCATTTGGTTTCTGTAATGCTACTTCCTACGTCTTTCATATGTTTTAAAATGCCAAGTAGTTCAGCACTGTCATATGTTCATGAAAAGAGTAAACATCATTCTCTGTGCAATACTTTCATTATACGTTGAAGTACACTGTGCAAATTGGATTTGACAGGGAGAATGCCAGTACAGTAAAAATAATTGACAAAGCTTCTTGCAGTTTTACACTGCAGCTTCACATTCGCTGTGAAACAGAACTAGTTTGAGACAACACATTAATTGTGGTATAGATTCAAAAACAAAGTCTGACTTGATTCTAGGGCAAGCTTTGGAGAGTAAATTTGGTTTTGACACTTCATGAAGTTGAACTACTCTGTGATGTCAAACTGGGTTTAGGAAGTGCTCCAGGGTATTTTAGACCTCCATGAACACTCTTTAAACCTATGCAGGGTTGATTTAAATGTTTATACAGTGCTGATGCTTCTGCCTGCACTCTCTAAACATTTAAATTTAAACTGCTGGGAGAAAGGCACTGCATATGTGTGCAGCCATGCGTGTGCAGAACTCTCTCCTGGGCATGAGAGTTGAAATACTAGCCAGGCAGTGTAAACAGGGTATTGCCTGGCTGGTTCTGAGACTGCAGTTACCTATTTTAAATTAGCAGCTGCATTATCAATGCAGCATCAAATGGATGAAAACACAAAACTGGCAATCTTAAATAAATCTACTAAAAGCAATATCATGCAGGCCAGTCAGCATTCAAGAATTAACATTCTGATAAAAAATCCTAACTGTCATATTAGCCTATTTATCTCTTTCAATAGTGAAAGATTCCCTCCAGAGCACATAACATCCTAGCTTCAGTATACATCAAAATTCATTCATCATCAAAAGGGTGAAACTCCATGTTTAATAGCACTGTGGATGTACTCCATTGCAAGAACTGCTGCAGTTAAAGAAGAAAAGTAACTGCTAATATCTCCAGCTAAGTTAGGAATAGGCTACAAATATTGGATTTTTAAATGATACTCATATCCTGAGAATGCATTTTTAAAACTGAGTTGATGTCTTTTCTTTAAACATTCCTTGCTTGTATTCCAATATTTACAATTTAAGACCATAAGACCATAAGACATAGGAGTGGAAGTAAGGCCATTCGGCCCATCGAGTCCATGGCTGATGGGCATTTCAACTCCACTTAACAGCGTTTTCCCAGTAGCCCTTAATTCCTCGAGACAACAAGAATCTATCAATCTCTGCCTTGAAGACATTTAGCGTCCCAGCCTCCACTGCACTCCGTGGCAATGAATTCCACAGGCACACCACCCTCTGGCTGAAGAAATGTCTCCGCATTTCTGTTCTGAATTGACCCCCTCTAATTCTAAGGCTGTGTCCAGGGGTCCTAGTCTCCTCGCCTAATGGAAACAATTTCCTAGCGTCTACCCTTTCCAAGCCATGTATTATCTTGTACGTCTCTATTAAGTCTCCCCTTAATCTTCTAAACTCCAATGAATACAATCCCAGGATCCTCAGCCGTTCCTCATATGTTAGACCTACCATTCCAGGGATCATCTGTGTGAATCTCCGCTGGACACGTTCCAGTGCCAGTATGTCCTTCCTGAGGTGTGGGGACCAAAACTGGACACAGTACTCCAAATGGGGCCTAACCAGAGTTTTAGAAAGTCTCAGTAGCACATCGCTGCTTTTATATTCCAACCCTCTTGAGATAAGTGACAATATTGCATTCACTTTCTTAATCACGGACTCAACCTACATGTTTACCTTAAGAGAATCCTCGACTAGCAGTCCCAGATCCCTTTGTACTTTGGCTTTACGAATTTTCTCACCATTTAGCAACTGGTAAACCAGCATGTCTACAATGTAGTCTGTGAACCTCAGTAAAGTAGCCCATACAGTATCTTTTTAATTTGAAATGATTCAAGTCAAAGTAGACCATTAGTTAAGCTGTTGCTCAAATAGCATAGAATCCCTTCAGTGTGGAAAGAGGCCATTTGGCCCTAGGGTCTGCACTGACCCTTCCAAGAGCATCCCAACAAGACTCACCCCGCACCCCATCCTGGAACTCCACATGGGGTTTTTACCATGGCTAACCTAACTATCCCTGGACACTATGGAGCAATTTAGCATGGCCAATCCACCTAACCTGCATGTCTTTGGATGTGGGAGGAAACCCATGCAGACACGTGGAAAACGTGAAAAATTCACACAGACAGTCACCCAAGGCCAGAATCAAACCTGGGTCCCTGGTGCTGTGAGGCTGTCCCTAAATAGGTTTAAATTGGTTTATTGTGGGATATGAGTGGAGGATACATAAAGAGTTAAAGTTAGGAACTGAAAATAAACTACCAATACCAAAAATAAAAGAAGAAACAAAAAGACAAAAGAATACTTGTAAGACAAAAGTCTAATAAGTCTCTGTTGTTGAAGTGAATCAGTTCCCGCTTAAAGTCAGATCTAGGAGTGTGATAACTTCTATAGTTGATTAGATTATGTTTCCTTGTACAGGCTGTCTTAGCAAAATGCCTGATTTTCTTGAAAGAGAACTTATGGGGTTCTATTCTCTAAGTATATCACCTTCATCTGCCTAGTCCCTTTCTACAGCAGACTATATTGTTCTGTTGTGTCTCTCCCCCTCTCTCTCTTTGGAGAGGGATTTCTTGTAGATGGTTTAAGATGGAATCTCTCTTTGTCTCGGCAGCTTGTCTTTTTGCATCATTCTTAACTGGCAAGCTAAGATGGCTGCTATTACCAGGTAACTTTGTAAAATGCAAGATTATGTTCCATATAAGGCATTAGTCTTCTGGAAATAGCCCTTCTCCCATCTAGGGGTCTTAGCTTTTTTCTGGTCAAAGCCAATTTTATATTCTCACAATGAGTCATTAATTAAACTTTGTATTTCCTGAATGGGAGTCCTGACATCTCTGAACATGCCTCTCTGTAATTCACTTTGAGTTTTCAGCTTAATAGCTAGGCAACTTATAGCAGCCATGTTTTTTTGCTTTTTGTATCCAGTTACAGTGAGATTAACTTATTTTCACAAAAAGGGGAGCCCTTTTTTCTAAAAGCAATCAGATCATAACTTCACAATCATGACAGTATATTCACTTGTTGGTAGCCTGATCCATATTTTATGTTCATTGAGAAATTTGACAGCATGCTTGCCCAAAGGCATACCTGCAGGTGTAAACCCTGAATCAGGAAGTCAAGGAAAGAAAGTGGTGTAATGAGTGTGGAGACGAAGATACAGGTATAAGCCTGGACGTACCTTGGACTTAGTTGAACCAGTCAATCATTGCACCATTCCCAGATTTTCAGATTACACACTGACAAGTTTTACAAAACGGATAGTGATATCTCATGGACTGATTGGACCTGAAGCCACTTAAAAATGAGTGACAGAAGTCAGTTCAGGAGACCTTTATCAATGTGTACAACCAAGAGGAGCTGGCAGTACGGTGATTACTGGCTCCTCCTGAGCACTTAGACACACTGGAGATAAGCAGATTTTGTTGATCATTTACTTTTGTATTTTTAAAATTAAAACCATAAATCAATCAAGTCAACTGTTTCCTGATAAGACAGCAAACCGTATCTTGATTTCAATAACAATTTATTTTGAAATGCCAATTAGACCTCAGAAAACTGAAAGGGTAGATAACAAATGGCTAGCTACAACATGGGAATGCAACTATGTGTAAACTTTGCGATAATCCTCCTTCTGTGTATTTGCAGGTCAGATTCCTTGGTTTGATGTGTGTCAGAGTCACTGATTTTAACGTTCCTCAATGTACCATGACCTCAGAAGAATTCTTAAAGTATTCTTTTTTTCTCAATTTCCCTCATCTTCTAACTTAGGTGACATAGTCCTTCTCAAGTGAGCAGATTGCACTGCAATACCTGATGAGGTATCCATTATTCATAGGTGAGCTAAGACATTGATTATCAGGGTAAATGTGCAGGCCATTCTCTTTTCACCTGTTGCCCACAAACATGTGGTTACATCTGAAGGCAGTGAAGAATGAACATGAATCAGAACTCAGACTAAAAGTTCACCCCAGAGGAGTAGAACTGACTTAATGCATCTCATTTGGCTATTCCAACTAAGGTCAGTGATTTCCAAAACAAATACAGAAATGAGAATTAATTTTACAGAATGGGCCATTAGACTTTTGAATGCACTGCCTGAAGTGGTAGAAGTGAGTACAATTACAACATTTAAAAGACTTTTGGAGAGGTACATGGATAGAAAAGGTTTAGAGGGATATGGGCCAAATGCAGGCAAATGGGACTACTTCAGGTTGGAAAATCTGGTCGGCATGCTCGATTTGGGCCTTAGGGTCTGTTTCTGTCCTTTATGACTCTATGACTCTCACTCCCTGTTTCAGTGAGATCACCCCTCATCCTTCTAAACTCTATCGAGTACAGAAATAGAGTCCTCAACTGCTCCACATATGACAAACCTTTCATCCCCAGGATCATTCTTGTGAATCTTCTCTGGATCCTGCAAAGTCAGCACATCCTTCCTTAGATACCTTAGAAGGCTTCCTTAGAAGGCTAACACCTACAACATCTTAACATCTCATCTGGGCTGACACCAATTGTTACAGTTAACCTGAGAATGTAACTTTCTAAAAAAGTTTTATGATTTACATATGAAAGAAGTGAAACTATCATGGTCATTCTAACATGGGAGATTTAACAAACAATCAAGGTATTTTTCAATGTATAATTTCAGTTCCATCACACTGTAAACTTTTGCTATAGATTCTCCGTCTTACCATTGTGTCCTCCACAACCACCTGATGAAGGAGCAGCGCTCAGAAAGCTAGTGCTTCCAGTCAAACCTGTTGGACTTTAATGTGGTGTTGTGTGATTTTTAACTTTGTACACCTCAGTCCAACACCGGCATATCCAAATCATTCCTTAGATATGGGACCAAAACTGCTCACAATATTCCAAATGTGGCCTGACCAGAGCCTTATACAGCTTCAGGAATACATCTCTGCTCATATATTGTGGCGATCTAGAAATGAATGCTAACATTGCATTTGCTTTCCTAACTGCCAACTGGATCTTCATGTTAATCTGAAGAAAATCCTGAATTAGAACTCCTAATTCCCCTTCTGCTTCAGATTTCCAAAGCCTATCCACATTTAGCAAATAATCTACCCCTCTACTCTTCATATCAAAATGTAAATTCTCACAGTTTTCCATATTGTATTCCATCTGCCACTTCTTTGCCCACTCTTTGATCCTGTCCAAGACCATCTGTAGTCTCCCCACTCCCTCAACATGATCTGATTGTCTACCCATCTCATGTCACCTGCAAACGTAGCAACAATGCCCTCAGATCCTTCATCCAAATTGTTAATATATAATGTGAATAGGTGAAGTCCCTAGGTGCTGGCTGCAATCCTGAAAAAGACCCATTTATCCCCAAATTCTGCCTTCGGCAAGTCAGCCAATCTTCTTTTCTGGTATTGCCAGTACCTTGTCCCTAATACTGTGGGCTATTATATTATTTTGCAGCCTCCTGTGCAACACCTTGTGAAAAGCCTTCTTGAAATCCAAATCATAGAATTCCTACAGTCTGTAGGCAGATCATTCAGCTCATTGAGTCCACTCTGACCCATCCTGGCTCTGTAACTCTGCATTTCCTATGGCTAATCCACCAAACCCACACATCCTTGGATACTACAGGTAATTTTTAAAAAAAATTCATTCATGGGATGAAGGCATCGCTGGCTAGGCCAGCATTTATTGCCCAGAGTGCAGTTAAGAGTCAATCACATTGCTGTAGGTCTGGATTCAAACCTCGACCAGACCAGATAAGGATGGTAGCTTCTTTCCAAAAGGACATTAGTAAACCAGATGGGTTTTCCCTTATAATCAACAAAAGATTAATGGTCATCATTAGACTCTTAGTTCTAGATTTATTTATTAAATTCAAATTCCACCAGAGCATTACCTAGGTCTCTAGATTAACAGTCCAGTAATAATACTAAGCCATCACCTACCTATAAGCATGGCTTATCCACCTAACCTTACATCTTTGGACTGTGGAAGGAAACCAGACCACCCAGGGGAAATCCATACAGACACGAGAGAATATGCTAGACAGATAGACATTTACATGAGGGTGGAAATGAACTTGGGTCCTTGACACTGTGAGGCAGCAGTGTTAACTATTGAGCCACTATACTGTCCAGAGACATAGATCACATTTACTAGCTTGCCTTTGTCTAACTTGCTCATTACCTCCTTAAAGAATTCTAACAGATTTGTCAGGCATGACATCTACTTAACGAAGCCATAATGACACAACCTATTTTAATATGCATTTCCAAGTACTCTGCCATCTCATCCTTGATAATGGATTCTAAAATCCTACCAATGACCAAGGTCAGGCTAGCTGGCCTATAGTTTTCTGACCTTGGTTGTTGGTAGGCGGGAGAAAGTGAGGACTGCAGATGCTGGAAAGTTAGAGTCAAGGTGTGTGGTGCTGGAAAAGCACAACAAGTCAGTCTGCATCTGAGGAGCAGGACAGTAGATGTTTCAGGCATAAGCCCTTCACCAGGAAGCCTGATGAAAGGCTTATGCTGAAGTGAAAACTCTACTGCTCCTTGGATGTTGCCTGAACCGTTATTCTTTTCCAGCGCCACACTTCTTGACTGTGACTGTGCTTTTTCGGTGTCACATTTTTTGATGCAGTTGTTCGTAAGAGTTCCTCCTGCCACATCCATCTACGAATCCCCTCCCCCAGGACTTTTTGTGATCTTCTCCCTCTTTGTGATCTTCTCCCTTATTCATCTGGTATCTCTTAACCCCTTCAATGTGGTCTGCCTCACCCTTCAGCTTACATGCCCTTCTGAGATATTAATTCACCTCCAGCCATCACCCCCTCTTCTGTCAGCTACTGAATATCACAGGTTGTGGCCTTTAAACCAATTCCAAACATGCTAATAAGATGATACTGTTAAAATCATTGGGCAGGATAGAAACATGTTCTTCCAGGTTAAATAGCTGCTACACTACACTCTCAGTCACTGTTAATAATACGACCCAAATTGCCATTCTGCCTCAGCTCATTTGTCACTCATCCATGCTTTTGTTACACTCAGAGTTGTCTATTTTATTACTTTCTCGGTCAATTTTCTACATTTCATCTTTTATAAACTTAAACTTATTCAACACTGTGCTGCTATGTCTCAACTCACACAAAACCTCAAGTTTTGAAATTCTCATGTCCTTTCATGAGTACAAATCCCTCCATTATTATGACCCCAACTGATGACTACTGGACAAATCAGAACTCCAGGCTAAAATTTCTAACAATCAAAAGTTGTCTCAATACTATTTCTAGTTTTGTCTTTATATTATCTCCAGTGACCGACTAACCACGGACATCTACTACAAACCCAACAACTCCAGTCGCTACCTGGACTATACCTCCTCCCACCCTACCTCTTATAAAAATGCCATCCCTTATTCCCAATTCCTTGCCTCCGCCGCATCTGTTCCCAGGATGATCGATTCCACCATAGAAAATCCCGGATGGCCTCCTTCTTCAAAGACTGCAATTTCCTCTCGGACGTAGTCTTTGATGCTCTCCAGCACATCTCCTCCATTTCCCACACCTCCGCCCTTGAACACTACCCCTCCCAATGCAACAAGGACAAAACCGTCTGGTCCTCACCTTCCACCCCACCAACCTCCATGTACATCTTATCATCCTCTGCCACTTTTGCCACCTACAAAAATACACCACCACTTGGGATATATTTATCTACCGACCCCTATCAGCATTTCAGAGAGACCATTCCTTCTACGATTCCTTTGCCAGATCCACACACCCCAACAGCCTGCATCCCACTCCTAGCTCCTTCCTTTGCCACTGCAAGAAGTACAAAACCTGTGCCCACACCTCTCCCCTCACCTCCATCTGCACCCCAAAGGATCCTTCCACATCTGACAGAGAGTTGCCTGTATTTCCACACACATCATCTACTATATCCATTGCACTGGATGTGGTGTCCTCTACATCGGGGAGACAGAACGCCAACTTGCGGATCGTTTCAGAGAACATCTCTGGGACACCTGCACCAACCAAACACACCACCCTGTAGCTGAATACTTTAACTCCCCCTCCCACTCCACCAAGGACATGCAGGTCCTGGGCCTCCTGCATCGCCAAATCCTAGCCATCTGATGCTTGGAGGAAGACGTCTCATCTTCCACCTTGGGACCCTGCCACCACATGGGATTAATGTGGATTTCAACAGTTTCCTAATTTCTCCTCCCCTCAGCTTATCCCAGCTCCAAGCCTCCAACTCAGCACTGCTGTCTTGACCAGTCCATCGTCTTTCCCATCTATCTGCTCCACCCTCTTCTCCGATCTATCATCTTCTCCCCATCTTCATCTACCTATTGCCTTCTCAGCTACCTTGCCCCCAGCCCCCCAGCCCCCAAGGCCCCTCCCATTTATCATGTAGACCCCATCCCGTAAGCCTCATTCCTGATGAAGGGCTTATATCCGAAATGTCGATTCTCCTGCTCCTCAGATGCTGTCTGGCTGGCTGTGCTTTTCTAGCACCACACTCTCGACCTTAATACTATTTCTACAAAGGAGGCAAATGTGATGTAATACTGTCATTGGACTAGTCAGCCAGAAACCCAGGTAAGGTCCTAGAAACCAGAGTTCGAACCATGTCATGATTGGTGGAGGAGTTGGAATTCAATAAAAATTGGAATGAAATGTCTAATGTTGACTACAAAATGAGTGTTATAAAAATCCATCTGGTTCACTGATGTCCTTTCGATAGGGAAAACTGCCATCCTTACCTTGTCTGGTCTATATGAGATTTCATGCTCACAGCAATGTAATTGACTCTTCACTGGCTTGTCAAATGGTCCAGCAAGCCATTCAGTTGTATCAGCCATGAGAAAGTATCAGAGAAGTGAATCTGGACAGACCACCTGGCATTGACTAAGAAACCAGAAATGACAATGGCAATCTCAGTCGTGTTAACCCTGCAAATTCCTTCTTTATTAACATCTGGGGGTTTGTACCAAAATTGAAATAGCTGTCTCACAGTCAAGTCAAGCAGCAGTGTGATATAGTCATACTCATGGAATTACATGTACCAATACACATAATCTCCCAGAGAACATAATCGTCATCCTAGTTATGTCCTGTTCCATAGGCAGAACAACCCCTGCAGTGGTTGTGGCGTAACAGTATACATCAAGGAGAGAGTTGCCCTGGGAGTCCTCAACATTGACTCCCAATCCTACAAAATGATGGGATCAAACGTACGCAAGGAAACCTCCTGCTGATTACCATAGACTGTGCTCCCGTTCATTGCTGAATCAGTTGAAAATCTTTTCAAGGAAGTCTTAAGGGTGGCAAGGGCATCAGATGTACTCTGGTTGGGATTTTCAATGTCCACTATCAAGAGTGGCTTAGCAGCACCATGACTGCTAGAGGTGGTTGAGTCCTAAAATACATTGCTATTGGTGTGGGCATGGCAGATGGTGAGGGAATCAACAAGATTGAAAAAATATCCACATCTCATTCTCATCAATTTGACTACCACAAACAAATTGGTTCATAATGCTATTGTTAAGACTGATCACCACAGAGTTCTTTTGGATACATAGTCCTGTCTTCACATTGAAATAACCTTACATCATAATGTGTTTCACTATTACTGTGCACTCCATGTTCAAACGCTGCAAGACCTAGACAGTATCCAGGTTTTGGCTAACAAGTAACATTCATAACACACAAAAGGCCAAGTATGTTTGCCTTGTTCATTCACACAAATCAATTTATGATTCCGTCATAGCCTTAGTATGTCACTTGGATGGTTTTCTGCAAGATAAGAAATGAAGCTATCCAAACTTTTAAGCTCTTCTTCTGTCTCCACTCTGATTGCTAGAGGGTCAACTTTTGAATTTTCAATTTCTGATACATTCTCCAATTATTCTGATATTTTTATTTCCATCTCAATTTCTTTCACTGTCACAAATACACTTTTCTGTTATTGTCTCTGTCATCATATCTCTTTAACATATTAACATGATACTCTCATGATTATTTCTTCTGTCTGGAGTACTCACTAGATAATTTAAATTATTGAGTTCCTTTTTGATTTGATAAAGTCCAGTTAACCTTGCTTTTAACAGTTCCCCAAAGACAGATAACATCTCTACCACCTTGTCCCCAGTAACAAAAGTTTGAACTTTGGTTTTGTTATTGGCTTTAGATTTAATTGTTATTGAGCACTCTTCAATTTTTTTTAGCTAACTCAAATGCTTTGGTCAGTTTCTGAACCTTGAAACATAAGCTGGAAGTGTAGTCTCTGAGCTCCAGTTTATCATTTTTTCTTTAATCAATTTAAGTGGTCCCTTCATCTCATGTCCCATTTATTAGTTCAAAGTAAAAATCTGCCAGCCACAGATGCATTGGTCCATGACAGTATCGGTAAGAGTGACCACCAGAAAGTTCTTTTGAAGAAGAACCATCTTCATATTGAGGATACCTCCATCGTGTTGTGTGATACTATCATCATGCTGAATGGGTATTCACGAGGCACTATGAACCAACAGGAGTAACAGAATTGAATATTCTGAACACTGGCATTCATGTTTGGATGTAGCAGGACTGTAGAGTTTAGATCTGATCAATGGGTTGTAGATGCGCTTAGATGCCTATCACGAGCTGATTATACTGTCTGGCAGGCTGATAATCCTGTGTTGTAGTTTCACCTTTTCTTTCTAATGGCACCGATGCAAGAAATCTTGTGAATCCTATATAATTGATAAGTAATACTGATTTCCATGCTTGGGTTAATGTAGCTATTCCACACAATCTATTAAGATCCTGCTACATGGTTCTTCCAAATCTTATATTAGGATTAAAGGTGCAGCTTTAATTGATGGTTGGGTTTTCTCCAATATCAGATAAATATGTTATGTCAGGGAAAATCTGATGTATCTTTATTCAGTCTAAGCCACTGAAAGTGATTTAATGCAAAAGCCTATGTATTCCCAATGTCCAGGTGATCTACTATTGGAATTTCATGAGCCATTTAAAAAATGTCATCACGGTATTCAGAAGGATCTACCAGCTAACCAATCACTGCCCATTTCTTACCATTTGGTATTTGGTGTCTATTTCCACATTTGCATTTTGTCTTTCAAGTAATAACACTCTGAAATTGTTGCTGATTCAAATTCTGATGGGGCTGTTTGAAATAACTCTTTCAAGTTAGAACCAATTTGATGTATTTTTGTTGAAGAAGATGGACCAAATATTAGCCACAGTCTCTTTACCTTCATTCTTTTTAGTTAAATTTTCAAAAGATTTAACTGGTAAGAGAATTTCTCAATCATCTCCCTGTTTCATTGACCCCTCTGCTTCCTATCTAATTCTATGGGCTTAAGATTTCATCACAACACAGTCAGGAACCAATCAAGGCTGTTTCTCTTGTAATGCTTCATTTTCTTTTACCTCTATCACCATCCTTGGTGGAGACCAATATTCTTGAACCTGCATGGTTATTTCCCAACAAAAATCAATTGCTTATACAGGTATTTGTTTCTCTACTCCTATTACAACTTCTCCAATTTCTAAGTAATTCCTTAAGATAGAATCGTACAACACTCAGTATTTTTAAATGAAGTCCTCAGAGAATTAAGTGTGAGATCTTGGAAACGTATCCTAGAAAGTTTCATGATGTATTCCAAAGAACGTCTTCAAACCCTTGGTGCAACGAATCATAAAGTGTGATACACCTTTAAGTAACGGTCAAAATTCTTGGCAATAACTAACTTACTCCTAATCATCTGGTCACTGGAAAGGAGGAGAAAAGAAGAAATAATGAAAGGCTGGCAATGAAAGGAAGCCATCTCCTGCTGACATATTTGTGTTCTACCCTTCTAGGGATAGGTAACAAAAGGTAAAAGCCAAATGTAACTACTGATCTGTATGTGTTAATGGCCTGATGTATTAATATGTGGACAAGTGTGCTGAGAAGGATATCAACTATTTAACATCCCTGCACTGTTGATAAAGCAGTGAATATTGCTGTCGTGCTTGGAATGCTGCTAGCCAAGCCACCACCAAAAGAAACCGGGAAAAAGAATTCCAATCAACACGCAAAACCAAAAATCTAGAATTTGACTGTTTGACTACAAACATTAATTCTACTGGTATCATCCAATATAACACCTGCAATGTTCTGTATCTACACTTCATGAAGGCCGCAATACTTAGCAATTTAAAAAAATACCTTTATTGGACTAAATTCTTATTTCTAATCCATGTGTATATGTGCTATTTCAATTCCCATTTCAAAACCCACTTCCTTTTGTGTTTTAGTCGTAAAAAAAACTCCCAAATGTTATTTGCAACAGCACTTTCAACTAACAGCTGTCGAGCTGTTGGCTCCCATTCAATGTAATACTTTAATTGCTGGCATGCTGTGCAATCACTTCTTCACTTCTCTCCTGACAGTCACTCATCCACCATGAATGTCTGTTTATCTAAAGATCTTCCACATGTACCCTAGTCCATGCCATGTTCCTGGCATCTATCTAATACTGGTGTGTTCTTCCTCAATGCTTCAAATCTAAAATTTTCACCCCTGTGCTTCAAATGGTCTTGCTCCTTTCTCACTCAACAATCTCCTGTTTTACAATTTTCAAAAAATTCTGTATCTCGCCAATGTCCACTTACTGCATCAATTAGCATTTGAGTCATCCAGGCTGTAATCTCTTAAATTCGCTCCATGTGTTTCATTGCCACTCCACTGACTCATCTGGCTTAGTCTTACTGGGGCTTTGTCTAAATAGAAGTAAAGAAGTAATGAGCTTTGACAAAGGGTCAGTTAGACTCGAAATGTCAGCTCTTTTCTCTCCTTACAGATGCTGCCAGACCTGCTGAGATTTTCCAGCATTTTCTCGTTTGGTTTCAGATTCCAGCGTCCGCAGTAATTTGCTTTTATTTTAAGAAGTAAGGACATGCCCATCAGTCCTTGAGCTACAATATTGGTTTAGCCCTTAATTATTGCAAGGTGTCACCATGGTAAATGTAATGACCAGTCCCCAGGTGAGGTTCTCCAATTTATTAAAATTCCACATTGTGTGCGCTAAATTATTAAACTCCCAGGTAAGGAGGGATGACCCCACCCCTCATTTACAACAATGTTAATTTTGACAGATCCTTTCCCTTGCAGATATCTTTCTCCTAAACAAAGTTAATTTATGTTGTAATTTATCTGGCTTTTCTGACTTAATGAGGGTGATTTTATTGGTTACTAAACATGGGAAGAATTAATATAGCAGCACATGTGCACACAGGTTAGAAATAAGAAATCAGAGGAGAAAGATGAGGAAGAGGAAGCCTATGTATATTCTTTAAACACTAGATAAATGTGAAGAAAGAGCCAGGCAATGGCAGAGCAACAAGAAGAATTAACCACATTACCAGGGTTATGATCACACAAGAGGCATCACTGTCAGATGAGTCTTTGCTTAAAGTAGATTTTCTTTGGGTCCTCTAATGGTCATCAGGGGATCCTGGTCATGTACTCACCCATGAAGACCACTGGGTATTGGTCATATTCAGTGAACATGTTGCACATGTTTTGCAGAATTATTCAGGGCCCTCCCCAAAAGGGATTGAATGACCTTCAGTGAGCCTGACATCATAATGTTATGGTAAAAAATGAGGTCTGCAGATGCTGGAGATCACAGCTGCAAATGTGTTGCTGGTCAAAGCACAGCAGGCCAGGCAGCATCTCAGGAATAGAGAATTCGACGTTTCGAGCATAAGCCCTTGAAAGGCTTATGCTCGAAACGTTGAATTCTCTATTCCTGAGATGCTGCCTGGCCTGCTGTGCTTTGACCAGCAACACATTTGCAATCATAATGTTATGGCAGCTTACCTCTCTATCATCCACACTGACTTCTTCAAGTTCAAAGTTGTGATGGCAATAAGCCTTTGCATGACGGCCTTCTCACATGAATAACATTGAGTGTGAATGAAGCACCCACACTGACAGCTTACCCTTCGTGAAGCTATGACTATACTACACAGACTGACAATATTCAAGACTGAAATAAGCACATGTAATAGTCTGCTATGTATATGTCTCAACATGGAAATGTGGTGATTGATTACACAATAGCAATTTTGAACTCCTTAAACAATGCTTTGACACAACTAATATGGCCAATGGTCATGCTTAGGTTGTGGTGCAGTCCATACAGCTACATTCCTCAGCAACATTTCTCAGCAGTATAGCACATGAAATATGCTGATAATGGGAATTTACTGTGCGTACAAGACAAATGCGTGATATGAGTTTCAGTGCTGGTGTGAAGCCAGATACAGACAATATGTCTCAAGAATTCATGGTCCATATCAAACAACAAGTTGCTTTGACTGTAATGGGTAACATGCCAACCATGCTCAACCATCTTGTACTTAGAAGATCAGAGCATTTGAAATGATTTTTCTAATGGACAATGTTGCATAAATAATCCAAACTGTGCTAGGAGTTACGCTGGAAATAAATTCAAGATTCCGAGTCAGAGTCACATGTAATTTATTTGTTTGTTCTGGAAGTTGCAAGTATTCACACACAAAATGTGGTTCTCCATGGGCAAATAGGGCATGTGCATACATTGCAGTTTTTTCATTGAAAAAAGGTTATAAAGACTGTCATTTCTTGCTGCATTCCCCATGGCAACCCTGAGCAGACCAATCAGAGTTCAATGGCCTGTTCTGAGTTAATCAGCTAATTAAAATGAAAATTAAAATCAGTTAACAGATCGAGCTGCATTTCCTTGATCCAACTAATCAGCACTCTTTTATCATGCTGTGTAAGTTAGTTCTCCCTCGAGTTAGGGCTAATTTATTAGCTTGGATAGAGGATTGACTCACCTATAAATGGATATGATAAGTTAGTTAAATGGGCCAAACTTTGGCAGATTAAGTTTAATGTAGATAAGCATGCGGTTATTCATTTTGGTCAGGGTATTATCTAAATGGTGAGAAACATCTAAATGCTTTTGTGCAGAAAGATCTGGGTTTCCTCATGCATAAATTACAGAAAACTAGTATGCAGATACAGCAGGTAATAAGGAAGACAAATGGAACATTGGGATTTATTGCTAAAGCTATAGAATATAAAAGTACAGAAGTCTTGCATCAATTGTATTGGGCATTGGTGAGACTACCCTGGAGTAATGTGTACAATTTTGATCCCCTTATTGAGAAGGGATATAGTTGTACTGGAGGTAGTTTAGAGGAGGTTCACTAGATTGATTCCAGAGATAAAGGATTTGTCTTATGAGGAAAGATTAAGCAGTTTAGGCCTGTGTGTTCAAGAGTTTAGAGGAATGAGAGGAGATCTAATTGAGGTTTATAAGATACTAAAGAGGATTGACAAGTAGACTCTGAAAGGATGATTCTCATGTAGGGGTAGGGCAATCTAGAATGAGTGGTCATAGTTTTAGGGTTAGATAGCAGATTTAAAACAGGAATGAGGAGAAATGACTTCTGTCAAAGTGGTGTGAATCTCTGGAATTCATTATCCCAGACTGCAGTGGATGTGGGACATTGAGTAAATTTAAGGAGAAGATGTACAAGTGTTTAATTAGTAATGGGTTGAAGGGTTATGAAAAGCAGGGAGGAAAGTGGAGTTGAGGCCAAAATGTGATCAGCCAGGACCGTATCAAATGGCAGAACAGATTCAAGGGGCTGAATTGCCCAATCCTGCTCAGAGTTCTTATATTCCTTTAAAGTTTAGCTTCTTGCATTCAGGTACTGATAAATCTAAAATGAAAAGCTTCCACTTTGTGTTTCTTTTTAGCACTATTTGCATTCCTTGTTTTTTATTTCACCATAGCTGGCTCTTTCTCAGCTCAGAAAGTCCACAGTTTTTCAGTTACATCACTCCTGATACCACGGTTTAAGTGACATATGTTGAATGGCTACCGCAGACTGCACATAAAAGTATTTACAGCCAAGGTAGTGGCCACACGATTACTGCAAGCTGGCTTGTACTCTGAGTGTATTGGCATTTCTCCAAATACACTGCATAGCTTTGCTCCATCTTATTTGAGTTTATTCAGTCAGCCAACCCTTCACTGGATGCTTTTCAATCACTCTGCTCAAGTATCAGAAAAAAAATATTTTAGCCACTAAAACTCTCTCAAAGCCTCTTCACATTGTAATTTAGGTCTCCTCTAGACCTTACACTTAAACCCCTGTTACATTTTCCTTTAATTTCTGCTCAGGGTCTCCTATTCTACCTTATTAAACACTCAAACATTTTCTTCTACAGAGGGACTACAATGTTATTATGTAATCACTTCTGTCCAGAGCTTTACTTTGTCACAGTAAAACTCTCTGTTGCTAGTTCACATTGTTCCAAAGCAAAGTACCTGCAGACTAATAGGACAATAAATAACGAAGGCAATACTTTCAGCCACTGACTCCTGATGCTTCACGAGCTACTACAAGTAAGCTGACTGATGATTCAATGTTTGGCTTGATAGAAATAACAAAGGAACTAATGTAAACTTTCAATTGTCTGAATTAATCTAACTTGATTCAGAAACCAACTGCTGGATACTGTTTCTGAACAAAATCACATTGGAAGTTTGAGGATTCATAGTGGTTGAATGAGTTGTTAAAATATTATTTATTTGAAATACAATGAAAGTTACTTCCAAATTGTAGAGAATACAACCTAATGATGATTGTGTTCCATTCTTGCTGTACTTCATCAATTTCTATCAATATATTGGCAGAAAATTGCTCAAACCTCTTGAATTTTTAATCACAACGTCCGAATGTTAAATAGTACCATTGATCAAAACAAAAGCAGACAATTTCCCAATTTCTCTGAATGCCATTCTTCTCCTTTAAATACTAATACAACTTCTAAACCTTGGTATAGTTGAGAAAATTGAGCAGAATAAATTGTTGTATAAATATTTTGTCGTTCCTATATATATTAACTTTGACTCTTTAGGTCTGATAGATATATGACCCAAAATGGCTTCCTGTTTGGGTCACAGTTGAGAAAATGCTGGAATACCAAGGTTATGAGACCATTTGAGCTTTGCTGCTAAAATGAGCTTTGTGTCCCATCTTCTTTCAGAACAAACCTTGCCACAAGGAGTCCTGCAACTGGGAATCATCCATGCTCAGGGCATTGACACCAATTGGAAGCTCACCAGCAGACATGACTCTCTTAACTGCATTCTCAACACACACAGCTACCACAACATTGACTGTGCTACAGGTGACTTCCTAGTATGTGCTAGCGTGCAACTCATAGCAAAATATTGTCCTTATATCAACATCATTAAGACTATCAATCCAGATATTAATCAATGGTTCCTTGACTCAATTGAACAATCCGTCCTGATCAATCCATGTCAATGCAATGGTCAAGAAAGCACACCAATGCCTCTACTTCCTCAGAAGGCTAAGGAAATTCAGCATGTGCACAATGACTCTTAACAATTTTTATAGATGTATCCCATCCAGATGCATCAGACTCAATATGACAACTGCTCTGCCCAGGACAGTAATAAATTACAGAAGTTGCAAACTTAGCCCAGTCAATCACACAAACCAGCCTTCCTTCCAATGACTCCGCCTATACTTCCTACTATCTTGGGAAAGTAGCCAGCATAATCAAAGACCCCTTCCACGTCAATTATACCTTCTTCCCCTTCCACTCCAATTATACCTTCTTCCACCCTCTTTCATTGGGCAGAAGATACAAAACTTTGAAAACACGTACCAATAATTTTAAGGAAAGCTTCTTATCAGACTTATGAGAGGACCTCTCATGTATTAGAGTTGATCTTTTTCTACACCTTCTCTATAGCTGTAACACTATTTTCTGTATTCTGTTCTATTTCCCTGATGTACTTCTATAATGTATGATTTGGCTGGTTAGTCCATAAAACAATACTTTTCACTGTATTTTGGTAGATGTGACAATAAAAAAAATCAAATCAAGTCTCAGGGACTCCCAGGAATTTTCGCACAGAATGGAGAAGCCAAACAGAACATAATCTGAGACTCTGCAATACAGTATTCTCAACATTTGGGAAGCAAGAATTCAAGGCTAACATCTGTATGAAAGCATTTGTCACAAAGCCATATTTTCTGTTTTCTTTAATTACAGAAGAGATCCAATTGGTAAAACTCTACACTAAAAGTCACTTGAAATAAAGTTGAACAGAATACTCAGTAATGTGCCAATGACTACTCTGCTGGAGAGAAGGGCATGTGCCCAAGACACGTATCATGCAAAGATTGCATGCCACTCCAGAACAAGAACATCCATAGCATGCAACAGTTATTGAAGCATTGCTCCTGCTCATATCAGGAGACAAAATATTTGCCATGTCACTGTTCTGCAAAACCTACCTAAATGAACCTATCCTGAATTCAAGAGTGTTTTCAGAACTGGAACATCTACAGTTGACAAGATTTTCTTAGATGGCAGCTGTAAGAGAAATTCTGTAAACAAAGGAATCTACTATGTATTGCCTTCATCAATCTTACCAAAATATTCAGCTATACGAACAGAGGCAGTCTATTTAAGTTGCAGAGTGAATATTGGCTGTTCATTAGCCTGCTTGGCACACTTTCCTCTTTCCTAAAGAAGGGCTCATGCCCGAAACATCGATTCTCCTGCTCCTTGGATGCTGCCTGACCTGCTGCGCACTTCCAGCAACATATTTTCAGCTCTGTTCTAGCATCTGTAGTCCTCACTTTCTCTCTGTTCAATATCACCCCCTTATTTTCATTAAAACATAAGATTAGCTTTGTCGGATCATATTGGAACCCTTTCAGATCTGGGATCAAAGAGGATAGTGTTCTCACACCAGCCTTCAGGCATATTCTTGTCTTTTCTGTTGCCATATGCTTTCAAGTCAACTACAGACAATGTGTATCCACATACTGGAAGTGTGGAAAGCATTTCAGCCTTGCTTACTTGAGATCCAGGATAGAAGTGTGCCAAATTCTCATCAGAGAGTTGAGCTACACTAACAATTCTACATAACATTCCAGATCCACAAATAGACAGATTTTCTCACATCTGTAAATATTTATCTGTTTTGACTGTTGACATCAAGAAGACGAATGTCATTGACTAAGGTGATGCCAAAACTGCATTCTATCAAATTAACACTGTGACATTGAAGATTGTTGATAATTTCATGTATCTAGTCTCCACAGTCATGAGCAATCCATCTCTTGATCCTGAAATCAACACACATATTGCATAAGCTATTGCTGTTACATCTAAGCTGAGTAAGAGAGACTGCAAAATAACAGCAACCTGACAGAGAACACTAAACTGTGAATCTATCAAGCATCCTCAGTGCACACCTCTATAATTGTAAGACTTAGACAACAAATGTTAAGTAGAAGAAAAGGCTAAACAGTTTGTATCTTTACTGTTTGAGATGAATCCTCAACATTTCTTGGCAAGACCTTGTAACTACCAAAGCCCAAGGACTGCAGCAGTACAAGAAGGTAGCTCTAGCTATAACCTGATAGTTACATCGCTCTGCAACCTCGCACTATAGAAAATCACACTATGGAAAACCGCTTTAGAAAATCATGTTTCAGAAGATCGCTACAGAAAATCGCTTTACCAATTCAGTAGAATGTTCACATTATCCAAACAGCATCCATAATTCGTCAATCATGTTATAGCCAATTCGCGTTGATGAAACATGCATTATACAGAACAACCTGTAGTCACCACCTCTTTGAGGGCAACTTAGAGGAATACTAGCTTAGACAGTGTCACCCACATCCTGTGAATGAATAAAGAAAAGCATAAGGTCATGAATTTAGAGGTCCAAAAGCAAACTAATTCCAGCAGCATTGGTAAACCAGCGATGTCTTAACATGTTCATGGGTTAGACTACAGATGTATACCAAAAGACCTTTTGTATGGTAAACTAGCCACTGGATTACAATCTGCCAAACATCCGATACCACTGCTAAAAGGACACCTGCAAGAAAGATAAGAAGTCAGCTGACAATGGTACAGAGTAGGAGAAAATTACAGATGCTCCAAAGATTAACTGTTTGGAAAGTAGGGAACAAGTTGAGCAGAAATGAAAAGTTCAGTTGGCAAAGAAGCAGGCCCAGGAATGAGCTGCCAGAGGAAGTGGTGGAGGCTGGTACAATTGCAACATTTAGAGGCATTTGGATGGGTATATGAATAGGAAGGATTTGGAGGGATATGTGCTGGGTGCTGGCAGGTGGGACTAGATTGGGTTGGGATATCTGGTCGACATGGACGAGTTGGACCGAAGGGTTTGTTTCCATGCTGTACATCTCTATGACTCTATGACTCTATAATGATCATGCATATTAACCCAATGATATTTGTGCAGCAAATGTAACAGAGATTACCATACTGGAAGGGGTTCCAAAGCCTCACCAAGAAATGCTTAAAACATAGTTGAAAACATTGTGCAAACCATTAGGCTATGAATCAGGAAATGTCACGTGGGACAACCAAATTTGGTGAAGTGATTGTGGGAAATCCTTGAGGTTCTACAATAATGCAATATATGCTACTGGGTGTGCAGATTGTACAAATAATTCTGTCATTTTGCTTTGTAGATTTGATGAGTTTTCTTCATAAAATTAATCCACTCAAACTGATATCCAGTTATTTAAGGTCTTTCTCCTGTTCTTTATTCTCACTAGTGTAGAAGCACGACTGCTAAGCTTTCGTTTGGGAATACCAGCTTTGGAGCAATATGACTGCAGACTCTTCTTCTTTATAAATGTGTGAATGTGCTCCCTCACTGTAATTCATATTTATCTTTTATTCTAATTTATTTTTAAGGTGTGTAATAAATAATTCTTAGAGCTGAGCCTTGACTGATAGAAATTGTTGGTCCGTGAGTCATGAGGTTGTAGTGAATTGAATAATGGTCAACACTGTAGTGCAAGTGGAAATAGTCTTGGTCTTCCCTTACTCATGTTGCTATGCTATTGCTTTGTGGTGTGTTCAGTCTGCAATACATGGGATTGAAAGATATTCTTCATGTACTGGATCCAGATCATTGAGGCTACACTTCAGTCATAGCTTTCCACAGTTATCAATTTCCATTGTTTTCCCAACATGTATCTGGAGGGCATCTCCTCTCCTTTCTATCTTTCCAACAGGTGGAAGAATTCCTATGACTATAAAAACTTTGTGCCAGTGCTCTCCATGGCCAGCCATTGATTAATCTTTCACTCGTCAGATTGACTGGGAGAATGTTATCCAACTCCAGCTACAGGCTGGATTGAAGTAGTATTGGAAAGTTTTAATTATGAGCTTCTTGCTGTTGTGCATAAACAATGAAAGTGCCATTGACACATACTGCAAGTAGAAGTCATTATAATGAGCAGGCAGGACAAAGTTAACATTTAGCTTGTGGTTCACTCAAGATAGCCAGGTTAACTGCACATTCTCTTTATCCAATTTCAGTGATCAATCAATTCAATCTACACTGTATTGAACATTACAGAGCAGGAAGGGAGTTATCCTCAAATGTAAGGTGCAAACTTGTTGAGGTATCAGATGTCTTGCCTGTTAGCTGGATAATAGTGGAGAAAGTGAGGACTGCAGATACTGGAGATCAGAGTCGAAAAGTGTGGGGCTGTAAAAGCATAGCAGGTCAGGCAGCATCTGAGGAGCAGGAAAGTTGATATCTTTCTCCTGCAGCTCAGATGCTGCCTGACTGGATAACGGTGAGAGACCTGTGTCGCCACTATTCTAAAAGACCCACTGAACCACAGGCTAATTAGGCAGTGACAGGACCAGGAGTGTATCTTTCACCAGAAAGAGAGTCAGGAGGTCCCACTTATTGAGAGCTGCTGGTGAATCAAAGATCAACGGCTCTTCATCCATGAATGCCAACAGGGAGGTAGTGGCTGCTGCTAGAATGGCAGGCACCAGAGTCCCAGGATTGAGGAGAGAGCCAGCCGACAAGCAGTTAATGCTGAAAGAGGTTTTGCAGGATGGTGGCTGTAGGAAGATTGCAGGGGGTTCAGCAGCAAGTGCAGGCCATGGCTCTTAGTGAGCTCCCAGCCCTTCCTAATGACTTGTCCCTCAATCAAATACTCAGTACTTTTGCTCGAGGGAAGTACCCCTGCCATCTTGCGCAAGCAATTGATATTGAGAGTCTGAGTTAAAATGGGTCGTTCCTCATTCTCCGAGGATTGGGGGCAATTTGACTCTTCCTTCAACTCCTGCCCCTGAGATTTTTGCTCCAACGTGATGCCTGCCTTATGCCCACTTGAAAGCATTTTCGATGCTTATCCTTGAATCATCAGTGATGCAAAGATTAATAAGTTGGCAACTTTTGCCTCTGTTTAGGAAAATGCCAATTTCAAGCATGATGCTAACCCAAGTTCAATATTAGAAAACCACTCCTCAAAATTCAACAACAGAGCCATTTTTAGAATATCTTCAATGTTCTTCATTCACTACGGTGTCAGGAACGGGAATTAATACTCTATTTTAAAAAAAATCATAAAAGGAGGGACTCTGGGTCTATTTAATACTTTTATCATTCTTCTTATCCTTATCAATATAACCGGGTTTACACTGAGGCCAGTTACTCAAACACAGTAGACAAACTGATCGAATAATATCTCACTGATAGGCATTGGGCAGATAACATTTTATAGAAGATTGTGAGCAAACACATTGAACAAATACAGGAGAGAAGTGTGGAAGATTCTAATGCAGCTGGAAAGCATTTTGTCAAGAACAGAGTCAGAAAAACCCTATAAATTCAATTTTTCTTTAGTCAATTAATGCCATGACAGTCACAATTATTCTGTGGAAGAAGAATGAACAGCTTGGTCTGAATCCACTCATTACTCTCATCAAGGAATTGAGATTAGTCATATATCGAGCAAAGGATAGATAACAATTACTAAAAGGCAGCAAGCCAAGTACAGTTGCTGATGGTTTTATAAGAATAGTAGTGAATACCTAAGGGAAATTACAAATCAGGACTGAATGGGAAAGATCGGAAAAGCCCCAGGATCCAAATTTAAAATGGAAATCATTGAATTATACAGATTTAGAGAATGGGACCTAAATAGATTTGAATGGTGTTGATTTGTGGGTATATATTATGATATTCAAGATAAGCCAATGCAGTTGCCTAATATTGGGACTGGATTTATGGCCCTTGAATTGAAGTCAGTGAGGAATTCTGTTAGCTGTGGCATACAACCAATGACGATCCCACATTTGATCTCTGATTTGGTCAACTGGGACAGTGGATAAGGCTGTATAATTGACATGGTCAGCCTCCTTCAAAGGTAGGGAAAAATCAGGCAGGCGATCCATCTCCTTGCTGGTATTCTGAGACTCCAGATGGAAAGTATGTGTGTGCTGCAACCAGCAGAGACAAAATCTAACCGAGCCGTAATGTGTTCTGAGAGAGAATAGTCTGCTGTGTAAGTGGCCGCATTAAAAATGTGCAAAGTATCAAAGGCATGCCTACACCCATGGAATTGAATCCCAAATGATTCAGCTCCATCAAGAAAGTGAGAAGGAAAGATGGTGCAGGGTGGGAAGGGGGAGGGTTTGTTCAAAGTTCAAAGCTGCTTTTCACTGTTGTTTGATGTAAAGACAAGTAAACTAGAGATTTTGCATTTTAGAGGAAACCACTCTTACCTGTGGAAATCTTATTCAGCACTAATTGCAGTCTGGTTGCATACAGCCAACATATGAAAATAGCATATATATAAGGCTCAGGGAAAACATTAGTAGGAGAGAGAAATAGATATTTGTTCTGTCATACTGCAAAACAGTAGGGCATTGCTTCATCATATCTTTGAAGCTTCCAGTTATGATCAGTATTATGTATCAAGAGCAGGGAAGATTGATTTGTTATTTTCATCTGAAACAACAAAAACATTACATTAAATTATTTTCAAAACATCTTTTGATACATTAGGTACTGTTGCAGATAGGTAAGGGTGACATATATTCCTGGAGCACTGATGCTTTGTGTGTAGTATCTGAATGCACTAAGAACAGAAGGAGAGTTTCGAATAAGGAAAGCAAAAATCAATTTTGGTTAACACCACCCATTCACATTCTCACTAAATTCCATCATTTCTTTATTTTCTATTAAACCTTCCAAACCTATGACCACTATCACCTAGAAAGACAAAGCACCAGATATATGGGAACACCACCACCATATGCAAGTTCATCTCACCATCCAGATTTGGAAATATATCGCAATTTCTTGCGTGTTGTTGGGTCAAAATCCTGGAACCCCTACTCAAATGCAATGGTGGGTGCACCTACACCAAATGGACTGCAGTGATTCAAGAAGGAAGCTCGCCAACACCTTCTTTAGAGCAACAAGGGATGAGCAATATGCTGACTCAGCTAATGATGCCCATAGAGAGTCATAGAGCATTACAGCATGGAAACAGACCTTTCAGTCCAACTTGTCCATGCCAACTAGATGTCCTAAATTAATCTAGTATCATTTGCCAGCATATGGCTCATATCCCTCTAAATACTTCCTATTCAAATGTCCATCCAAAATGCCCTTGAAATGTTGTAATTGTACCAGCCTCCACCACTTCCTCTGGCAGCTCATTCCATGCACCCTCTGTGTGAAAACATTGATCCTTAGTCTCTTTTAAATCTTACCCCTTCGCAACCTTAAAACTATGCCCTCTCATTCTACACTCCACTACTGCGGAGAAAAGAACTTGGCCATTCACCCTCTCTATGCCCCTCATGATATTATAAATTTCTTTAAAGGTCACCCGTCATCCTCTGATACTCTAGGTAAAATAGCCCCAGCCTATGCAGCCTGTCCCTATAGCTTAAACCTTCTAACCTTGGCAAAATCCTTGTAAACATCCTTTCTGAACCCATTCAAGTTTCACAACATCCTTCCAATAGCAGGGATACCTGAACTGAATGAGGTATTCTAAAAGTGGTCTAACCAATGTCTTGCACAGTCACAGCATGACCTCTCAGTTCCTATACTCAATACACTGACCAATAAAGAAAAGCATACCAAATGCCTTCTTCACTATCCTATCTACCTGCGACTCTACTTTCCAGGAACTATGAACCTGCACTCCAAGGTCTCTTTGTTCAGCAATGCTCCCCAGGACCTTACCGTTAACTGTATAAATCTTTGTTCTGATTTGCCTTTACAAAATGCAGCACCTCACATTTATCTAAATTAAACTCCATCTGTCGCTCTTTGGCCCAACAGCCCATCTGATCAAGGTTCTGTTGTACTTTGAGGTAAACCTTTTGGCTGTCCACTATACTGTCAATTTTAGTTCCTGTGAGTTAATGAAAAAAACATATTTATCTGCCTTTTGAACCCAATTAAACTACATTTCAAAAGTCCAAGGTAATTTATTCCAGAATTTTATCTTACTCCACAATAAAGAGTGCTTAAGATATATTATTAAAGTGCATAGTACGGTAGTTGCAGTAAAAAGTGAGGTCTGCAGATGCTGGAGATCAGAGCTGAAAATGTGTTGCTGGTTAAAACGCAGCAGGTCAGGCAGCATCCAAGGAACAGGAAATTCGACGTTTCGGGCAAAAGCCCTTCATCAGGAATGAGGAAAGTGTGTCCAGCAGGCTAAGATAAAAGGTAGGGAGGAGGGACTTGGGGGAGGGCGATGGAGATGTGATAGGTGGAAGGAGGTCAAGGTGAGGGTGATAGGCCGGAGTGGGGTGGGGGCGGAGAGGTCAGGAAGAAAATTGCAGGTTAGGAGGGCGGTGCTGAGTTCGAGGGAATCGACTGAGACAAGGTGGGGGGAGGGGAAATGAGGAAACTGGAGAAATCTGAGTTCATCCCTTGTGGTTGGAGGGTTCCCAGGCGGAAGATGAGGCGGTAGTTGCAGACCTGAAAGAATACTTCTGGTGAGCAAAATACTGAGAATAACCTGTTCCTGGAATGGGAAGGCTGTGGGGCACGCAGAAATCTCACCAGGCAATACAACCATGAGCAATAGGGAAAGAATGGCTAAAGCCAATTCAAAGAGCTCTCAGGCCATTCATGCAAAGCCCAAAAAAGTTTTTTATATCGTCAGCAGAGTTGTCAAGACAAGAAACCTGCCTTCTGTCTCAGTTATTCCTTTCTCGTCCCTGCAATTTTATTTGTCACAATACTCCAATCCACAGTTCTCTTAATTCACGAGGAACAACTGCACCACACCACTCCATTTCCTCTTCTGGCTAATTTCTGTACCGTCTCTCCCAAATATTGTCATTGCAACCCTGACATCCCCCCTGCTCAAATCTTTCAGTCATTGCAAACATAAGACTGGATATTACGTACATGTCATGGTGGGAACCATGGCAGTCAGGCTGTGAGAGGGGAGGTGGCATGTCAGTGTCCCAGCGGGGACAGAAAGCTCCCCGGGTAAGTTTTAGAGCAGAAGGGGCTGACATGGGATTGCCAGCTTTTGCTAACAGGATGTTGGGCTCATTCATGAGTTAATTGATGCCCATTATCCTTGACACCAAAGCAATTTAGTGGGACCTCTGTGATTAGATGGAGGCTACACAGATCTATGCACTATTCAAAAGCTACCCAGCAAAACTGTTTGGGCTTTTCCCCAACCTCCCAGGGAGAGGTTATGGGAGTTCCTTTCTAGGCTCGATGTGACTGATTGAGGGACTCAGCATCAGTAGAGGACATGGCTGCTGAAATCAAACATTCTGTCATTGTCACTGAAATCCCTTCCCACCTCTCATGCAATCCTCAATCTATGACTATGATCTCAACTTAATTAACCTTTGACCTGGAGTTCCTTCATGATCTTGGGCCTCTGGTGGATGCAATGCAGTGCCATATAAATATCATGACTGGTCTCTTCGTGCTTTTGACAGATGAAGACTAGAAACCATACTAACAAACATTTAAAGACTATTTATCTTATTCACAGAAATACGCTTCAGCAGGACTCCATTACAATCTTCTTCCCATTTCCATGTTATCTGACATATTGATGATATAATTCAGCTATTAGCAAATCAGCTATTAAACTTTTATACTATAGTTCCCCTGCACCCACCTCATTCCAGTCTCAAGTCTTTCATTCTAGGCCTTAACTATTTATTTACATTTTTATCCTACTTCCATTTCTTTCCCCCACCCATACCCACACCCTCAAAATTTCTCTTTACAAAGGTATCAACTTCCAGCAAAGCTCTCAGCTCAGTTGATGAAGGAAGGGATGTATACACTTCATTACTTTCTCCTTGGAATTTAAACACATTTGCAAAGTGTTTTAGCAGCTTCTTAAACAACTTTACTCAAAGCAGTAAAAACTGATCAATTGTGGACTGAATTAAAAAACAATCTTCAGAGAAACTAATAAAGAGGAATATAATAAACTGAAATTCTCATTCTCTTCTTCTGCTTTTCTTCTCCTTTGCACACTGGGGAAAGGCTAAATCACTGTCTTTGCCCTGTGAGAATTCTGATAAAGCTTCATCCAGCACCCTGACTATGAAGCTCATCTTTCCACATTCCACACTGGCAATTATCTGGGAGTCAGTACAGGTCATTTTTAGAAGAATGAATTGTCATCCTTAGCTCCTGGCTGTGTCAATTGAACTCCACCAAATATATTACCGAGTCTTACCTCAAAATAAAGTCAAGATTAAAGGCCTTAATAACATCTTCATTTTTAATGGTTTCTTTCTCAATCCCCAGACCAATCAAAATGACAGTGGCACTGCTGCTGATTGCATACAGGAGTACACTAACCTGATCATTATTGGACAATATGTGGGTCCTGAGCTGGCCCAATAGTGATTGAAACATTAACATCAATTGTATCAACACCCAGCTTGGTTGAGCTTCTCCATATGGTCCAAGGGCTCAGGAATATTGTCTGGGCTAGAATATTTCAGGTGTGAAGACGAGCTACGTAAGCTAGGGTTGCTTTCCTTGGAGCAGAGAAGGGTGAGGGCAGACCTGCTTCAAGACTAACAAATTATGAGCAGCACAAAACAGGGTTGATAAGAATAAACTTTCCCCTTTAGTGGGGTCAATTACCAGGGGTCATAGGTTTAAGGTAAGGAGCAGGAGGTTTAGAAGAAATTTAAGGAGAAATGCATTTCACCCAGAGTTGGTTGTTATCTGGAACTCACTACCTAAAAAGGTGGTGGACGTGGGAGCCATCGCAACATTTAAGAAGAATTTAGATGAACCCTCAGCCTCGGTTCCATTTGGCCTGACAACTTCTGATATCACTGATGATGCACTATAATTATCGGCAGAACAATTATTAACCCTTTACAGTATAAGTGCCACCAGCAGCAACCTATTCCCCTGGGGCTGGCAGCGATAATGAACTTTGGGCTCTGCGGATCTCAATTGTAGGGAAGGTCTGAAGGTGGCTTTTAAGTGCCTGCAATCTAATTGATTTCACTGAACCGCCTATCTATTTCCATAGACCTAATGCAGGGCATCTCCATGGACCTACGATGAGTGGACACCCCTCCCATAGGTTCAACAAAATCCTAGTCGTAATTGCAAATAAGCTCCACAGCACACTGCCATCAATCTTGCATAAAATTGATGGCACGAAGAGGTACATAGGAATTGACAATATCAGAAGTGCCTATTCACCTTCTCCTCTCGAAGAAGTTTTGCTGGAAATCACAGGTGGGAGAGTCAGCTATCACTGTTGTAAATTAGAAATGCTGGAGGATCTGTCCATACCTTACATACTTCATCACATTTTACGTATTCATGATAAATTACATCTGATTTCAATTTATCTCTCTTTATTAGCCCATGCATCTTAAAATAAAAGTAAACCCTTAACCATCTATTTAATTTCCTAAAACTGCCTATTCTCATGTCAACAACTTTTAATGACTTATGCATAATTCTGGATGACCTCAGTATGTCCAGGACACATGTATAGCTCTTATATCCGAGAAAATAGCTGTCTTGCAATTTTAAGCAGAATGCAATAAAAAAGCTGGCTCCTTAATGAGTGATATTTCACACCTTTCATCTTCCAACTTCTTTCTCAGTTGTTTAACCTTTCCATTTTATCAGTACTTCTCTTTTGCATTTCTACATTCCACATGTATTTTCTTCCCTCCTGCTTGCATCCTCATTGTTTTTAACTCTCCCCTGCACAATCTACATCTTCTTTTCCAAGCCTTTAAAACTTGTATTCCTCGCATTATTGATTTTTTTTGCCCATGCTTAACATTTCCAGCAATTCAGAAGATTTAAAATGTAACATTGGTGCTACCAATGCGGAACTTATTGGGGGCAATATTAGTTCCTAACAAAATTGACATGGTTGGCAATACAATCATATCTTCTCTATGAAGGTGAGCCATTTTAAGGACTGGGTCTCATTTATATTTGGCTGCTGAAAAGGAATATTATTCCGGTGAGGATGCGTTCACATACAGAGCTTTGGTTGGGGACTGGAGTCTGTGGGGGAGGTGTGAGTGATCTATGAGACTAAAAGAATTTTGTAGGGTCTCAAAAAATCAAACTAAAATGGAAAAACTTTTCATGAGTGTTCTGTGGCAATGCAACACACTATCTATTATTACATAAAAGTTGCATTGGGTCTTAGTTGCAATTTAACAACCACATTGGCACATTAGAATTCATCTTTATGTAAAACAGGCTCCAATCTTTCAGGAAAGGTGGAGATGGAGTGTAAGAGTAACTGTATTAAACCAATAATGCTTGGGCTGCTATGCCCCCTTTCTGCTCAGCAGAATAATGTAAAATCAGCCTCACTTCTGTCCTGTTTTCAACCTGATGGTGTCTTGCATAATGGTCTTGGTCCATCATGCATGTTTCAGGAAAACGTGAGGTTGATTCAGTGCCAGCAGTCTCTGTAGGTACCAGAGTCAAACTGAAGATGAGAAGCTACATTCCTTTTGATTAATTAATATAATAGCAGATGAATTTTTAAAAAGTTACAATTGACATCATATTAGCAATAAAAATTATAGAAACAACAATTCCATCATGAGTAAATTTGAAAACAAATCAGCTTTAAAACGCATAAATGCAAATTGTCCATTAACAAAAAGAATTTTACATTTATAAGGAGTGTAAAATACTATCAGGGCAAATTACTTAAAGGTTGACAAGCTAGACTGAGATTCAACAGACACCAATTTCATTGATAGCAGACTAAGAGCATTACTTATACAGCTGCTATAGTGGTTAACCATAGCAAAGAAACAAGAGTTTATAGCTGTAGTGATATATTATTCTATCAATACATTGATTTCAAAGGGTTCTTGTACAATATAAACTCTGTTAGATCAATAATTTCAGTAGTAACCTAACATAACACTTTGTCTTATTTTGCAGATGGTGTTTGCTGCTTAGCCCAATGTACCTAGTCTGCTTATAGATTGCATTGTAATAAACTTTACTGTTTCTAATAAATTAATATAATCTGCAATATCAGAATAAGTAAGAATATTAGCACAATTGGAACATATTAACAATCATCTTGCATTTATATAGCGCCTACAACATCAAAAAACATTCCAACGTCCTCCCCATGCTTCTGTATGAGGAAAATGGATATCAAACCAAAGAGGACTATTGTAAGCCTTACCACTATTAGACTATTTAAACATGTAAATGAGCAGTCTGAGTTGGTGGAAGACTGGTTATGTATGTTCAACCAAGGTGAGGAGAATAAGAGTAAGGTTTGATCTTACTGAGATGGTCTGACATCTGAAAACATAAGTTTTTGAAAATTATAGCACGTTTCTGTGGAGGAGCTAGACAGTTTGCCCCACTCTACAGTCAAACTCCATCCTAAAGGAATGCTTTGCCTCGTCGGTATGTTTCCATGTCATTGCACACTTCAGGTTGCAAATGAAGTGCCAAGGAAGCATATCCATTCTCATTCCTACAGAGACAGATTCCCAAAAGAAAATGGCTATAGTAAAAGCAGTATGTCTTGAATAACTAATTCATTCAAAGCAGGAAAGTGCTCCAGAGATACACCAAGGTGACAGTGATAATTGGAAATCCCATTCCAAAGCATTTCACTGATAACTTCACCATTGATGGAGAAATCATGCTATTAGACTCATCATGAGAGTAACAATTTACAATTCTTTTGGATTTTCCTCAAGCGAGCATTTTTAAGGAGGTGATGCATCAGGGGTATTGTTGACAAAACCAAGAGTTTCTGGGCTAGATTTGTATGGCAGACAAGCAAGGGCTTTGTAGGATGGAATCCTATAAATTGTCATCGGTGTTGTACCTTCAGTCAGACACATGCACTTTAATTCTAATCACAGTAAGAAAGTTGTTGGTTAGCCCTGATTTTGCTGAACACATTTTGAGACATAGTCCAGGGCAGCAGAATAAGGCATTTCAGAGATTGCCCTGAGGTAATATTGAATAGAAAGGGTAAATCAAGAATTAATTTTCTACTGTGTCATCAGTAATTCAGACTGATTTCAAACTTGGACCTTTTTGAGTGTAAAGTAAATGTGATAACCATTACACCATAGAAACAATGCACATTGGCTAGCACTGTTGTCCCTGGGCCAAATAGTCAAGTAATGGCCACTTAAGGTCTTTTTCCCACTGCTACTGAGATTTGAACAGCAGAGAAAGAGACCCACACCATGTGAAGCTTTCATTATACAGGTTAGTAAACATAGAAACATAGGAGCAGGAGGAGATGATTCAGCCCTTCAAATCTGTTATGATATTTAGTATGACCAAGACTGATCATCCAACTCAGTATCCTGTTCCTGCTTACTTCCCACATCCTTTGATCCTTTTAGCTAAAACTATATCTAACTCCTTCCTGAAAATATTCAATGTTTCGAATTCAACTGTTTTCTGTGGCAAAGAATACTATACTCTAGATGAAGAAATTTGTCCTCATCTTAGTCGTAAATAGTTTATGACATATCCTTAATTTGTGACTCCTGGTTCTGGAAAATCTTCATGGTGGGAAATGTGGAATGTCACTTCTGTGCCATCCTGAGAACCACATCATAATATCTCTCACATCACTGGGTCCCTTCCCCATCCCCACTTCTGCAGCCTGATTAACCCAACTTCCCATCCAAATAGCCTTCTAGTCTGGCTGCAGCAATTATCACAACATTTATTTTTGACAACATTTTCTTAAGCACATTATTATTAAAGATGGTGCAAGTGAGAAGCCTCTTTGTAATCCTAAACAGCTTAATATCGCATTGTGGGCTTGGAGGAGGGAGTAAATGGAAGAAAGTTACTTGAGTTAGACTGTCATTCATTGTTGTTAATTTTACAACTGAGTTATAGTCAGGCAGAAGTTTATGATATTGGTGTTAAGGAACCTTTTAGTTGTTTTTATATCAGTTAGGCCTCATCCAGAAGGGATTTAACAGCAAATGATTAGCACATCAATTCAAATAAATCTGTTGAAATAATTATGATTGGGCAGATACCAGTTAACTTAATGAATCCTCCAAATTCTGACATTAATTTTTTTTATTCATGCAAAGGATGGGAGTGTCACTAGCTACGCCAACAAAGAGTCAACCACATTGCGATGTGATTGATCAATAACACCAAACCAGAATTTGGAGGATAGTGAGTTGAAAATATACATTCACATTCCTTACTGTTATCCATCACATGAAGAGCTCATCATCATTCTCATCATCCTTACTCCACTTTTCCAAGGTGATATGTAAAGATTCTGGAACAATTTCTAAAAATTGTTATGGAAGAACGGAAAGAGAAGAAATGAAAATAGCCTGTATACTTTTTTCTACTTCAACTGAAGTGAATTCTAATGAAAACAAATCTTGGTGAATAATTTTGACACTGGGTGATTGTACTCAACCAATTTCTATTTTCCACAATATGTCTCATTTTTCATTCATATTTGACTTCAGTGGACTGAAAATCACAACATGTGACTTATCCAAAATTACCTGCTTCACTCTATTACCTAAGAAGAAAGATTTGAAGAAGATCACACAGTATGATTAAGTATGTAAGAGAAAGCTTTATGAATCTTCCATTACCAATGTATTCCTTCCTTCCCTGAAGGTACTGTTTCAAGATAATTCCCCTAATCAACTTCACCAAAGATGTCATTGCTTACCTCTGGAGCATGTGGGACTGAGTTAGGGACACCACCACAGGAGCCAAGTTACTGAATTAGTCATTAATTCCCCTCCAGCACTTAGTTCAATCTTTGTTTCTAAGCCAAAATAATGAATGCATATTCTACAGAAATTGAAGCAAATCCTAATTCTGCTCCTACACATACACCTACAACTCGGCTTCACTAATTTATAGTCAAGAGCTGGAACCCAAGTTTGTTTTTCCTTCCTTAGGCCAGTTATAAGGTTACTATGACTGCTATATATTGAGTTGAGCATTTATTAGTTGAGCCAAACAGAGTTTTAGGGGTAGGTGTTTGGTAAGAATCACTGATAAGGAGGCATTTTGATTGCTTTCATTAATAAGTCGGTGCTGTACAAACAAAGCCATCCACAGTAATCCTGGCCAAGATCATCTATAGCTGATTCTGGTAAAGGACTAGCAGTCTTCTGCACTTCTCTTTAGACATCCCTTTTCCTTTGGGAGGGACTGAGTTGATTTCTTACGGAGTGTCTTTCTGAGGTCGTGCACTGAAATCACGCTTGTCACTTCCCAGGGGGTGGAATTACCCAAAACCTGCACTAACCTTTGTTTCCATGGCATCACCTTACTCCCACGAGCATGAAACATGCCTGTTAGCACAGCTTTTTAACTTCACACCCTCTAAAAAAGAACAGAGCTGTAGCAAAGGTGGAAGTGGACCAGACAGCAGCAAAATCTATTGACTGAGAACCATAAAGAATTATTTCAGCTTGCATAGATCTGACTAAATTCACTTCTTTTTTCAGTTCTATTGACCTCTTTAATAGTCAAGCAGGCAGTTGATGAAGCTTGGAATATGTACCATCTTGTACATTTAACAATGAATTTCTTATTTTTAACCCCTTGTTAACTAATTTGGAAGACTAGACTAATAGAAGCATGGATTAATTTGGAAGAGACACGCATACTTTTTGCAAGTAATCATTTTTCTTACATATGGGTGGATGTGGTGTTAACACTGAATGGTTAATCCAGAATCCAGCCAAGGCTATAGTTCAAATCCCACCCACAGCAGTTGGTGAAATTTAAAGTCAATTAATCCAAAGTTGAAAACTACTCTATGTAAGGGTGACCATGACAACGGGAATCATTTGTTGCAAAAATCCATTTGTAAAGGCAAACTATCACTCTTACCTGGTTTAGCTACCTGGTTTGTGTATCCAGCCCTGAAGCTTGGGGCCTGAAGCAAAAATTAAAATAATGTTCCATGCCCTTACTGCTGCCTGTATCATGTGATTTAATCATATGGTCTTGCCACAAACACTACTGTTCACAGAGAGAATGGATCATTGTAAAAAATGAGTTGAAAATGTTTTCGAAATGAGTGCACACTCAGGAAGCAACTCTTAACTACTTTCGAATACAATTCTGTGACATGGATCATTCACAAAGCCAACATTTGTGACCCATCCCTAAGAAAGAATTTAAAAACAACTGCATCGTAAAGAATTATAAGAGGGAGCATACCCATCTGACCTTTAAGAATTTGAATATTTCAGAAGGAGCAGGAAAATTTGCTGAATATTATTCCTTTGATTCTAATGATTCAATGGCTGTTCTTTTTTAAGTAGATATTAGAATGTAGGTATTTATTTTATCATGTTTATATCGTATTTATTTATAATCGTGTTTCTCCAAACAATGATCTTACATTTGCAACTTCTATACATTTTTTCTTTCTGTATAATCTAAATAAATCCCTCACTGCTGCTTCCTTTGTCCCATTTCCTTATTTAAGCAGAAGCTTGGTCAGAGCATGACACAAACAGCACTGCACCAAAGTCGACTGGGGACTGATCCCATCTGCACTTTTCTTTTCCATCTTTGTATGCGACAGCAGGCTGCTTTGATCACTGAAACTGTATCCAACCAGCCGAGATTATATCAGAATCACTGACAAAAATGCACAGTTTCAAATCAAATTTTGATTCATACTTCCTGAGTGTGCACTCATTTCTAATACATGTACAACTCGTTTTTTACAATGATCCATTCTCTCTGTGAACAGTAGTGTTTGTGGCAAGACCATATGATTAAATCACATGGTACAGGCAGCAGTAAGGGCATGGAACATTATTTTAATTTTTGCTATCGGCATGTTGGAATGTATTTCAAGTGTATTACAGGGAATAGCACACATGCAGTAATTTATTTTGCGATAGGTCCTGGAATCACAAATTTGTACTGCTAGTCTTGAAATAGCACTCCTATGAAACATAAAGAAATTTCATGAATGAAATTTGGACTAAAATATAACACCAAAAGCCCCAATAATAGCAAGACATTGGTTCAGAAAAGCAGTTCTAAGGAAATGTTAAAATCGCAATTCTGTTAGCTGGGGAAAATTCTGATTGAACTCTGTTTGAAAGTAGGTTTATGAGTGAGTGTGTGTGTGTGTGAGACCGTGTTCACGTTCAGAATGTGAAATTAAAATACAATTGCTGGAAACGTACAGAATGTTAGTTTGGATGATATTGTGACTAGTAGCAACCTAAACAAAGAGTATAAGAAGACATTGACCTCAACATAAAAGGGAATCCAAAGTCTTCTGTAGGCATAAAAACAGCAAAATAAAAGAAGATTTACTTGTAGAGAGCAGAACCAATGTATTAAATAAGGTCTTTGTTGCTGTCTTTGCCAAATAAGAAAATTCTGCCTAAGTATTAGTGAAACAGGAAATAGCTGAGATACTGGATTGGCTAAAAATTAAAACTAAGTATGTAGGCTGGCTGTACATAAATTTGATAAGTCAACAAGCCCAAATTAGCTGGATTCAAGGATACAGAGGGAAAGTTGGAAATTGTGGAGACACCAGACATAATCTTCTAATTCTCCTTAGTTACGAGTTGGAGTAAGAGTCAGAGGGCAAATTTTGGCAATGTTACAACCATTGCCAAAAAAAAGGAAGAATTATTTTGCAGCAGATAAGCAATGACTACAGACCAGCCAATTAAATCTCATTGGTGAAGAAGTCCTTAGAAAGATAACTTGGAACAGTATTTGGTCACTTGGACAGATGTGAATTAATTAAAGAAGACCAGCAATGATTTGTTGAAAAGGAATAGTAAACTTACAGTGATTGCAAAACTAACTTAATTGAGGTAACAGAGAAGAATTAAAGAGGGCCATGCAATTAGATTAGATTCCCTACAGTGTGGAAACAGGCCCTTCGGCCCAACAATTCCACACCGACCATCCAAAGGGCAACCCACCCAGACCATTTCTCTACATTCACCCTTCACTAATACACCTAACACTATGGGCAACTTAGCATGGCCAATTCAGTTAACCTGCACATCTTTGGATTGTGGGAGGAAACCAGAGCACCCAGAGGAAACCCACACAGACACAGGGAGAATGTGCAAACTCCACACAGACAGTTGCCCAAGGTGGGAATTGAACCCGGATCCCTGGTGCTGTGAGACAGCAGTGCTAACCACTGAGTCACTGTGCCAATTGATGGGCTATATATAGATTTTCCAGAAGTGGTGATAAAGAGCTACGACAGGTTTGTCAGGAAAGTTATAGGCTATGGAAGAAAAGAAGTAATGGCAACAGGATTATGAAGCTGGGTGAGCGACTGCCAACTGAGGGCAGAAACTTGAAGGGGTCTGAGTGATATGGGCTCTGGGTGAGATCTATGGCAGAATTGGGTGACAAAAGTGATAATGCCCGGCTCAACATTGGGAAAAACTCAAACCACCTCTTTCACTTTCCACAAGCACCATGGCGGGTTTCTCACTTGAGAATGGTGAGATGCCAATTAATGGGGACTAATGCTCGTTGGGTGCTTTTTTAATGCCACAGTTTACCAGATGAATATTCACAGCATCACACCATACCAAAGTCACCAAATAAGCTAGACATTGGGATAACTTGACAAGGATTCAATTCACCGCTTGCTCTGAAGAACCTCCAGGTCGTAATCAAGGCACCAACAGCTCAGGGCACAGTCTCTGGGCGTTGGCCACCCTCACTCCATGTCCATGGGCATTGATAAATGCCAGCCTCTAAGAACCATCATGGCAGAACTCCAATCCACTAATAGGATGCTTCTGCACTTTAATACTGCACCAGAGGCTGGACTGGTCACCATGATTATTGTGCCACTAGAGTGCTATGCTCAGGGATATGCACCCAGCAAGTGGACTGAACCAGGCTGTATCTCCAGACTCTTCACTTACTGTCAAAGCACTCACTCACTATGACCATACCTAGATGTCCATAATATCTCTATCACACAGTCTCTTGCTTTACTGATTTGTGCTTTACCCCCTCAGTCAGAGACACCACATTATTACTGTCGCGAGTGTGGTGCTGGAAAAGCACAGCAGGTCAGGCAACATCCAAAGAACAGAAGAATTGACGTTTCAGGCATAAGCCCTTTATCAGGAATATTTTTATTCCATATTATTATTTTTACTGTTCTATTATTACTGTCATGTTTTGCTGTTTAAGGCAGACATGAAGGAAAGAAGCTTGTCACGGTTGTTAGCAGGCCTCAGTCAAGTCAAGGGGGTTAGCCTTCACTCAGGGATTCCCAGCATGGTGACTCAAGGGCAGCCTCTGATAACAGTCTAGGCCCTCCATGGGGTGGTCAGAGTCCGGATCCTCTCCTTATAGGGAGTGAAGAGCTGGATGATAAGCAGTACACCACCAGTCATGACTCTTTTTGCCCTGCTGTGGGCTGTTTACCCCTTGTGGTGAGAGAGGCTGATATTACGGAAGATAAAAGTGGATACCATAACTATTATTGTTGATACTAGTGGAGTATCATTCCAAATGAGTGAGCAGCCTGCAAAAATGGAATGCAAGGTTCATTATGTCAGAGTTTGAGGTGAGTGAGAATGAGTTGGGAAGACATTGAAGGCAATAGTAAGAGTGATAAAGCATGAGCCTTGATGGGAGGTGTGTGCGGTACTAGAGATAGAGAGACAGGGGATAGAGCCACTTACACTGACTAAGTGGAGAAAATCATTAACCTTCTTCATACAGTAATGGGCATTCCACCACAATACTGAGACTGCTTTAACACAGGTAGCAACCTTCGATCAGGCTGGCATGGCCTATTATCATGGCCTCCATTGCTGATCTTTTTGAGAAACAGGAAACCGTGCCATTCAGCAGGACCTCCAGGATTCTGTCTGCAAAGTGGGCCGCTGATGTACTCCTGTCTACTAGAGCTGGGGCAAAAGTCATTAACTGTGCAAGGTACTTCTGGACTGACAGTATATTTATTAGAGTCCGACAGTACAGAGACAGGCCCTTTGGCCCAAACTGTTGACCGAAATGTCCATCAATACTAACCTAATTTCTTTGCATTGGGCTTATATCCTCCTAATCCTTTCCTTTCCATCTATTTGTTCAAGTACCTTTTCAATGTTGTTAATGTACGCACCTCAACAATTTCTGCTGACAACTCATTCCATATGCGTACCACCCTCTGTGTAAAAACGCTGCCCCTTAGGTTCTCATTTATTCTTTTCCCTCTTACCTTAAACTGATGCCCTCTAGTCCTCAGTTCCAGAACCCTGGGGAAAAGACTGAGTGTATTCACCCTATCCATGCCTTTGATGATCTTATACACTTTAAGATCCCCCTCAGTGTCCTATGCTTAAAGCAAAAAAGTCCTAGCTTGTCCAATCTCTATCTGTAACTCAATCTGTTGAGTGGCAACATCCTTGTAAATTTCCTCTGTGCTCTTTCCAGTTTAATAACATCTTTTGTATAGCATGGTAACCACAACTGAACTCAATGCTCCAAGTGCGGCCTCACCAAAGTCCTGTACAACTGCAACATAACTTCCCAACTTCTGTATTCAATGTCCTGACTGATGAAGGCCAGTGTGCCAAAAGCCTTCTTTACTGTCCTGTCTACCTGTGACTCCAATTTCAGAAAACTGTGCACCTGAACTCCAAGATCCCTCCATTCCACTACACTCCTTAAGGTCCTACCATTCACCATGAAATTCCTACTTTGATTTGACTTTCCAAAATGTAACACCTCACACTTATTTATATTAAACTCCATTTTCCATTTCTTGGCCCACTTCTCTAGCTTATCAAGATCCTGCTTCAATTTCTGATAACTTTCCTCCTTGTGCACAATACTGCCTATTTTAGTGTCATCTGCAAACTTAATAACCGTGCCTTGGACATTCTCATCCAAATCATTGATGTAGATAACAAACAACAATAGGCCCAAGCACTGATGCCTGAGGTACTCCACTAGTCACAGGCAACCAGTCTGACAAGTGTCCTTCCATTATTACCCTCTGCTTTCTACTATCAAGGCAATTGTGTACCAATTTGCCAGCTCTCTCTAAATTCCATGAGATTCCATCAAAGGCCTTACTGAAATCCATACAGACTACAACTACCAACCTGCCCTCATCAACCTTCCTGGTCCCTTCATCAAAGAACTCAAACAAATTCGTGAAGCATGATCTCCCATGCACAAAGCCATGCTAACTACTCCTAATCAAACCCTGTCTTTCCAAATGTGCGTAAATGTCATCCCTCAGAATCTTCTCAAGAAACTTACTTAACACAGATTTTAGACTTACTGGTCTATAGGCACCATGTTTTTCTTTGCAGCCCTTCTTGGAAAAAAACCACAACATTCATTACCCTCCAGTCTTCCAGGACCTCACCCGTGGCTAATGATAATACAAATTTCTGCAATTTCTCCTCTAACCTCTAGCAGTGTTCTTGGATATATCAGTATCCAGTTTCATATATTCTAATACACCCAACACCTTCTCTACTGTGATATGGACTGTCCCCAAGATATTACCACTAACTTCGTCAAGTTCCTAACTTTTAATGTCTTTCTTCACGGTAAAAATAAAGGAGGAATATTCATTGAGGACCTCATCCATCTCCTGCGGTTCCACACATACATGTCCACTTCGATCCTTGAGGGGTCCTATTCTCTGTCAAGTTATTCTTTTTCCTTTAATATTCCTTTAAATAAGCTCTTTGGATTCACCCTAATCTTCTCAGCCAAGACTATTGTGTGCCCCCTTTTTGTCATCCCAATTTTCTTCTTCTGTAAACTCCTAAATCCCCTATGTACCTCAAGGAATTCCTTTGATCCCAACTACCTGTACCTGAACCATGCCTCCTTTTTTCTGGTAAAAGCCTCAATATTTCTTGTCATCAAGTTCTCTACTTCTACCAACCTTGCCTTTTATCCTCACAGGAACAAATAGACATTGAACTCTAGCTATCTCACTTTTAAAGGCCTCTTTGCATGTAAACAAACTGCTCCAATCATCCCCTGCAAGGTCCTGTCTAATTCCAACAAAATTCGCCTTGCCCCAGTTTAGAACTTGAACCTGTGGACCATTTTTGTCCCTCTCCATAACTATTTTTAAATTAATAGAATTATAGTGATTGGTCCTAAAGTGCTCCCCCACTGTCACCTCAGTCACCTGTCCTGCCCAGTTCCAAGAGTAGGTTGTTTTGCTCCTTCCTGTGTAGGACCCTCTATATACTGCTTGAGGAAACTTTCCTGAACACATTTAACAAATTCCACTTCATCTAAGCCCTTGATGCTCTGGCAGTCCCAGTCTATCTTAGGAAAGTTTTGATCCCCTGCTATGACAATCCTATTGCTTTCGCAAATGCCCCCAATTTCCCTGCTTATTTCCTCTAATGTCTGTTAACTATTTGGAGGCCTATAGTAAAACCCAAGAAGGTCACAACCCCCTTCTAATTTCTTAGTTCCACTCACAAATTTTCACTGGATGATTCCTCATTTATTTCATTTCCAACTACTGTTGTGATACCCCCCCTTAATCAAAAATGCAACTCCCCCTCTCTTTCCTCCACCTCTGTTCCACCTAAAGCACCTGTACTTGGCACATTAAGCTGTCCCTCCCTTAACTATGTTTCTGTAATGGCTATAAAATCCCTGTCCCAAGTACCTATCCACACCCTGAGTTCATCGCCTTACCCGTCAATCCTTTTGCATTGAATTAGATGCAATTTGATCCAACAGGCATTCTTCGCTCCCTGTTGTGTTCCAGCCTGACCTGACATTTCAACTTGCTGTTTCGGATTACTTTATCTCAGTCCAGCCTTGCATTTGCCTCCCTGCCGTAGAGGATCCCACCCCCCTGCCAATCTAGTTTAAACCCTCCCTTGTAGCACACGCAAATTTGTCTGGGTGTCTATCAGAGTTTTGAAGCTGGTAAAGGCAGCAGGAATGTCAGTGAAATCTGGGAGATTCAAGAAATTGCACATTTTTCCAGGAATGGTGTGTGATAAAATGTGATGGAAGTCAGATGAGTGAGGCCATAGGCATGGGATAAATAATTAATGAGGCACATTTGGGATGACTCATCAAAAATACAAGCTTAGCCTTGCTGTGAGAAACCTTCCAGAAAACCTAGCATAACTTGAACCTAGCAAAAATATATAAGATTCAGCCCAAGAGTGGTGGTGAATGTTGCTTTTCGAACAGGAAGAAGGCATATAATGGGGTTCCTCATGGTTAGTACTATGACCACTGTTTTTCCTACTTACATTAATGATCATTTGGGTGTACAGGGCACACTTTCAAGATGCTTATTTGACACAAAACATGGCAGAATTTTGAACTGTGAGGTGATAGCATAATAGACTTCAAGATGTCATATGCTGGTGAAATATATAGATATATGGCTCGTGAACTATAATGCAGAAAAATGTGAAGTGATACATTTTGAGTGGAAGAACAAGGAGAGGAAATATAAAACGCAGTATACAATTTTAGAAGTGGTGAAGGAGCAGAGGGAGCTGAGGTTTAGATACACAAAACATTGGCCCATTCTGGGCTGAATGGTGTCAATTCCGTGCCGTAATATTCCATTATTCAATGATAACTTCTCAATTTATTCACACATTGATCAACCCTCGCTATATAATTTCAAACATTTTGATCCATTTTTCTAGAAAATGCCTACCTTGGGATCATGTCCAGCACATGCTCCCAGTGCAGAGGCGTGCAACTATAAGATTGGTTTACCACTTCCCCTTTAAAACCCTGCAGCAGGAATTTAGTAAGAGCATCACATTTTAGGGTTTCAAATTTGAAATGAATTTAGATGTGTAGTAATGCATATGCACAAGTCACTAAGACAATGAATACCAAAATATATATTCTGAGCACTTCCTCTCCCCTGCACTAAGACTTGACTAGTTTAGTCGGTAATTTGCTTCAGCACTCACATGCAAATATTGAGTGAGTTCTTGAGAGGACAATCTGATTTCAAGTTTTGAAATAACAACATTTATTACAGCAGTTTCTGTCTCTATGACACTTTGTTGAACCTCAAATTAATTAATCAAAAAGCTTCAGTTTCATGAAGATAGGATACTTGCCAACTGACCCCTCTCCCTTGTGACACTAACCTCTGACTTGCAATGCTCTGACCTCTGACCTTATTTTCATCCCCCACTATCATAGATCTACTCCTATTATAAGAATGAAACAATGCATAGCATAGACCACCAGAGGTGTCAATTTTGAAATTGGCAGCTTATCTCTTCAGTAAATCAGATTAGTTTAGGTTTCGTACAATAAACCATCAAGGCAACTTAAAAGTTTTGATGCTTACATTAATTTTGTTTCCAAATGGAAGAAGTTTATGATGAAGTTTATTGAAATGTTTCACACTGTTCTATATTTTTGAGCTAATGGTTTGAGTTTTAAAGTAATATTTATTTTTATTTCTTAATTATTTTCCCTCACACTTCTTTGCACTAAAGATAACTCCTCTGAGAGAATGTCTAGGTTTCCTCATCCCAAGCCTTTGCCTATGCAGTCGTATGATGGATTGACAGTGTTGAGGCATAAGTAGAGGAAGGGGATCCCACCTTTCATCCCTCTGGGCAACTAATTGCAATTAGCAACTTGATTGAGAATGCATCACTTGACACTATTTGTCTCATTGAATGATAGGGATAATTAGATGAGTAAAGAGTTCCATCTAATTTATGTTCTTTGTTATAGCAGAGTAAAGAATTAGAGTTGTTAATTAATGATGGAAACATACCTCTATCAATTAGTCTACAGTCAGCCAGAAACGAGGGCATGAATTTTTGCATCTGGGTCAGAGTGCCAGTTTTAAACAACCTCCATAAACCCGAACTGAAAAAAAGTGCCCCCGCGAGATCTTAGATCTCGCAGTGCAGGGATTGAGGAACCAGGAACAGTGCAGAGGATGCCAGGTGTAGAGGTGGGAAAGCTGAATGGACTGCCTCAGTGCACCTCTTGGCAACTTGCCCACGGGAAAGCTGCAACTGGAATCAGCAACCCACTCTGCAGAAGTGGGCAGGCAATGAACTCAATCAAGGTTTGTTTCCTTGAGTTCTGAAAACTTCCTGGCATCACACAGGCTCGCCGTTGGATCAGAAACCTGGCAACATTGTGAAGAGTCACCAAGAAATGAGCAAGCTACAGGCACCAGGGATCGGCAATGTGCACTAGAGTCCAGGAACAGTCTCTCCGGGAGGGGCTCAACTTCTGTCCTGAGATCTCATATAGTATTTGGGAATGTTTCTCACTTCTGAAAAGAAAAGTCTGCATAAGTGTTTCTATTTTGAAGTGTGCCCTGGGTCTCAATCTTCTGCAGCAACACTGATGTCTCCCAGAGGGCTACAGACCACTCATATTGGGCCACCTGCTTCTCTGGTCAGCCACTGTACTTACTCATTCAGTGAACACGATGGTGGCCAATTAAGGGGGTGTCCCACATATAACTTCACCAGAGGATGCAGTGAAGCCATGACTAGAACGGGACTCCTTTATTTGTAGGAACATTTCTACTGATAGGCTTTGAAATTAACCCACTTCAATTGTATGAAATATATTTCTCACTCTACACGTATGGACAATATTAAACAGCTGATCAAGTTCAACTTGATCTAGTTCCTTTAGAATCACATGAATAGCAATCACATCATCTTTCAACTTTCTCTTTCCCAGTCTGAACATTTTCAATTTACATAATTGCTCCTCATAATTTAATTTTGCCATCCCCTCAATCATTCTGCTTAACCTCTGTTGTATTCTCAAAATAGCTGCAATATCTTTTAAATTACAAAGATCAAATGCAAGTACCATTACAAGGCACAATATTCTAAGTGTGGTTGCATTAAACATTAATAACCTGGCTGGATTATCTCTCTATTTTGATTCAAAATGAACCTGTTAATATATCCTTTTTACTATATTTTACCACCAACAAATCTTAATGTGATTCTTTCAATTTATTACCAATTGAGACCCCAGATTTCTTCCAGATTTTGCCCAATTATTTTATTCCATTTATGCAATAGTCCATTCTTGATTTAAAAAAAACAAAGAACCGTGGATGCTGGAAATCAGAAATTGCTGTAAATGTGAGCAGGTCTGGCAGCATCTGTTGGGAGAAAGCAGAGTTAATGTTTTAAGTCCAGTGACCCTTCATCAAAACTGGAATCAAAATGTAAACTTTGCTTTCTCTTTACAGGTGCTGCCAAACCTGCTGACTTTTCATAATTTTGATTTTGGGTCTGTTCTTGATTTTTGTCATTTGCTTTCAGTATACGGAATTTTAATAGCTGCTTCTCTGTAAAATTAGCAAGCATATTTCTTTAATTTGTTCAGGGGGGTGTGGGTGTCATTAGCTCGGCCAGCATTTATTGCCTATTCCTAGTTGTATTGGTGAGTATCTGGTTCTCAATTCTGTGATAGAGGCAGGAACTCTCACGAAACTTAAAAAATATTTAGATGAACACTTGAAATATTATAGCATACAAGGCTACAAACCAAGCACTAGAAAAATAGGATTAAAAATGTGATGATTGATGCAGACACAATGGGTCAAAAGGCAACTAGAAGTGAGCAATGAATGCTGGCTCAGCATGCAACACCAAATCCATTGAACAAATGGAACAAAAAGTTCTTTGTCAAAGTTTTGGATAAGTGTTGAAATAATGTAAGAAACATGTCTGTTTATTTTAAGTTTTTAAATATCTATGGATTGAAATGAGAAAGAGATGTTGCAAAAACGATGTGTGGAAGAGTGGCTGTGATTGTGAAAGCAGGTAAGCTGATATATATGCCAGTTATCATGTAAACAACTGCTTGAACAAACAGTAATTAAAGCTAGGGTTGCAGATGATTTGGAGCTGAGGGGATGCAACTTTTGCTGGCAACGAGATTTAATTGGACAATTGACAAGTGATTAGTTGTCAATGACAGAGAAATTATTTTGCCTGCCAACAACTGTGTGTTTGGTAACTGAATAGTTTGGGCTAAAAAAAAAGGTGGCCAGAGTAAGAAGTGTTCAGTTCTTCCCCAGCTCAGGAGCAGTCTCTCTGTTCTCTGCAGTCAAAAATGACAGTTAACCTGAAGAAAATCAATTTATCTTTCCTGCAATAGTTGCTGTAAGCTGTGACATTTACAAGATAAGTTAGAGATATTTTTATGTCTCCCACCAACTAGTGAAAACATCCAGAGACAGATGATTGAAGAAGAATCATAACTATCATCTCAACAACAGCACTTAGGAACATAAATCACTGAACTGTCTCTCCAGATATTCTCCTCTGTCCATAACCTATTTTATCCTGTGTGTGTGTGTTTGATTAGTGGTGATTAATTAGTGGTGTTATATGTTGACAGTTTATAACCGTTTATCTGTCACTAGTGTCAAATTACTTGTAATAAATTATGACTTGTGTTCAGTACAGAAACCTGGTCATGTTTTCTATCAATCTGACTCTGAAAATCAGGTAACTTGGGAACATCAAATATTTTTTAGAATCTTCAACTTTGGTGTTGGCTTGAGGAATAGCGCAGGTTGATTTCCAGTCTCCTAACCCAATGAGTCATAACATTAAATTTGCATGACCTCCCAGATGAGCTCATATTTGATATCCTTTATGGTTTTATTTCTAACATGGTGCCCTATGATCTTATCTCTAATAAATGCTTCCATAACTTTAGTCATAATGGATCATAAAACTCACTTGTGTTTCTGGGTCACATTCAACTCTTTTAATGCCATGTGACACACTTTTAGACTTCAATCAGATCCAGTTCTATGTTGCAGCAATAAGTATTATGAATACATGGATAATCTCCTGTTAATGCTATTTAACAGAAGCGATCAGCAATTGAGCAGTATTATATACTGTTTGAAAAAGACATGCAATTCACTCGGCCACAAGATAACAGTTTCAGTAACTCTCAATGGCCGTATCCTAAACAAATCATTTCCACAGAGAAAGGAGAAGAAAAGAATCTCACGATAAGTCACCCTAGTGACTGTCACAAATACCTTCCAGCAGTTAGTTAGAGAGCAACATTGACTGCAGCCCATCCCCCAATCACTTTGTATATATTACTTTGCATTGGATTGGGGTTAAAACAAAATAAGAGAAAATACTGCATCAAAATTGTTTTTAGATCATAAAACAGGGTGTGGATTCTGAAATCTGTGATTCATGTTCAGTTCTCAGGAGATTACTGGTCACCTACATGGTAAGAATTTGTACATTTACAAATGAACACATAAAACCATTGGCCACTGTCGTTGATTACCTTGCTGCAGATACATCATGAGGATTGGTTGAACTGTCATCACCTGCTTAAAATAATCCACAAACAAGCTGACAGGTACAAAAAAGCCCCTGTACACAGGGCAGGAAACAAATCCAAATTTACACATAAGGCAAAGAGAACTCAGTGCAAATTAGAGCAAATTTTTATCGTCTTTTTTACTCTGACACTTTGATTATGTACTTATCATCAAAAAGAAATTGTTGCAACTGATTAATATTTTAAAAAGTTTATTTGTGAAAAGTTAACGTAATAAATAGAGAGATGAAAGAACATTTCAGTTGTTTGGAATGTATAGTTTGGACTTGAGAACAATTGGCTTCAGATGAGAACACCTATGAGGCTGAAAACAATGTTTAGATTAGATTACTTACAGTGTGGAAACAGGCCCTTCGGCCCAACAAGTCCACACCAACCCGCCGAAGCGCAACCCACCCATACCCCTACATTTACCCCTTACCTAACACTATGGGCAATTTAGCATGGCCAATTCACCTGACCCACACATCTTTGGACTGTGGGAGGAAACCGGAGCACCCGGAGGAAACCCACGCAGACACGGGGAGAATGTGCAAACTCCACACAGTCAGTCGCCTGAGTCGGGAATTGAACCCGGGTCTCAGGCGCTGTGAGGCAGCAGTGCTAACCACCGTGCCACCCACTTTTTTTTTTAAACTGTGATTTAAACTTTTATTCAAGTACAAAAGGAAAGTGCAGTATCCCAGTGGCATCTCAACAGAAGGGAATCATCTGATCCATAAAATGTCACTCAGACTGAGAGCAGACAGTGTTTGCATGTCTAACTTCTAACTGAGTATGGTTGCCTCTTAGCTTAAGTGTGTATAGGCAAAGATGATTTGCATTGCTACTGGGCAGCCAAGCAAAATCAGATCGGGCTCCCCTGGATGCACCTCATTCTCCAGCTGGCCTCGAGTACTGAATACTGGGGAGAGCAGTGGTTCCTCTCTGGAATAAAACCAGATGAAGTCCATTGTACAATGCTTGATTCAACACTGCAGTAGGACAGAAGAAAAACACAACATTACAGACTCAATAGTCAGGCAAATATTTATGCATTTCTGCAGCTATAGATATGTTTTTACTATGATATGTTTATCCATGGTGTTAAAGTAAAGGATGTCACTGATCAGTTGCAGAATATTCCGTGAAGTTAGGTTGAAGGGCCAATGATCCCTCACATTGTTTTCAATGATACAGTTAGAAAGTGGCTTAAGATTCTGTAGGCAGATTTCAGGGAACTAGGAAAGGAGTTAAAAGGTTGAACTTCAAAGGCAGTAATCACCAAATTAACTGTGAAGAAACCCATGGAAGTCAGGGAGTTTGGGAAAATAAATAGTGATGTTTTGGAAACAGTCCACATTACAGAAGAGGAGGTGTCGGATGTCCTAAAATGCATAAAGGGAGATAAATCTCCATGACCTGATCAAATATATCCCAGAACATTGTGAGAAGTTAGGGAAGAAATTGTGTGGGCCCCTTGCAGAGATACTTATGTCATTGACAGGCATAGGTGAGGCGCTAGAAGACTGAAGGGTAGCTAATGTTATGCCATTATTTAAGAAAATCTAAAAGGAAAGCCAGGAACTACAGACTGGTGAGACTTACGTCAGTGATGGGTAGGTTGCTGGAGGAGATTCTGAGAGACAGTATCTGTATGCATTTGGTAAGGCAAGGGCTGACCAGAGATACTCAGCATGACTTTGTGAATGGGAAATCATGTCTCACAAATGTGATTGAGTTTTTTTTGAAGAAATGACAAAGATGATTGATGAAGTCATGGCTATAGATGTTATAAATACAAAATTCAGCAAGGCCTTCAACAATGTTCTGCATGGCAGACCGATTAGTAAGGCTAGAACATAGAACATAGATAAATACAGCGCAGTAAAGGCCCTTTGGCCCTCGATGTTGCGCCGATCCAAGCCCACCTAACCTACACTAGCCCACTATCCTCCATATGCCTATCCAATGCCCGTTTAAATGCCCATAAAGAGGGAGAGCCCACGACTGCTACTGGCAGGGCATTCCATGAACTCACGACTCGCTGAGTAAAGAATCTACCCCTAACATCTGTCCTATACCTACCACCCCTTAATTTAAAGCTATGCCCCCTCGTAATATCTGACTCCATACGTGGAAAAAGGTTCTCATGGTCAACCCTATCTAAACCCCTAATCATCTTGTACACCTCTATCAAGTCACCCCTAAACCTTCTTTTCTCCAATGAAAATAGCCCCAAGTGCCTCAGCCTTTCCTCATACGATCTTCCTACCATACCAGGCGCCATCCTGGTAAACCTCCTCTGCACCTGTTCCAGTGCCTTCACATCCTTCCTATAGTATGGCAACCAAAACTGCACACTACACTCCAGATGCGGCCGCACCAGAGTCTTATACAACTGCAACATGACCTCAGGACTCCGGAACTCAATTCCTCTACCAATAAAAGCCAGAACGCCATATGACTTCTTCACAGCACTATTTACCTGGGTGGCAACTTTCAGAGATCTGTGTACATGGACACCAAGATCCCTCTGCTAATCCACACTACCAAGTATCCGACCATTAGCCCAGTACCCCAGTTCTTGTTACTCTTACCAAAGTGAATCACCTCACACTTACCTACATTGAACTCCATTTGCCACCTTTCTGCCCAGCTCTGCAGCTTATCTATATCCCGCTGTAACCTGCCACATCCTTCCTCACTGTCAACAACTCCACTGACTTTCGTATCATCCGCAAACTTGCTCACCCAACCTTCTAGCCCCTCCTCCAGGTCATTTATAAAAATGATAGACAACAATGGTCCCAAAACAGATCCTTGCGGAACACCGCTAGTAACTGCACTCCAAGATGAACCTTTACCATCAACTACTACCCTCTGTCTTCTTCCAGCCAGCCAATTCCTAATCGAAACCTCCAACTCACCCTCAATGCCATACCTCTGTATTTTTTGCAGTAGCCTACCATGGGGAACCTTATCAAACGCCTTACTAAAATCCATATACACCACATCTACTGCTTTACCCTCGTCCACCTCCTTAGTCACCTTCTCAAAGAATTCAATAAAGTTTGTGAGGTACGACCTGCCCTTCACAAAACCATGCTGACTATGCTTGATCACATTATTCCTATCCAGATGTTCATAAATCCTATCCCTTACAATTCTGTCTATGACTTTGCCCACAACAGAGGTAAGACTCACTGGCCTATAGTTACTAGGGTTATCCCTACTCCCCTTCTTGAACAAGGGAACCACATTTGCTATCCTCCAGTCTTCTGGCACTATTCCTGTAGACAACGAGGACATAAAAATCATGGCCAATGGCTCTGCAATCTCCTCCCTTGCTTCCTAGAGAATCCTAGGATAAATGCCATCAGGCCCAGGGGACTTATCACACGGGATCCAGTGAGAGCTAGCCAATTGTATACAAAATTGTTTTGACGGTAGGAGACAGAGGGTGATGGTAGAAGGTTGTTGTTCACATTGGAGGCCTGTGACCTGTTGTGTGCCATAGGGATGGTGCTGGGTTTACTGTTGTTCATCATTTATATGTGTGATTTGGATGAGAATATAGGAAGCATAGTTAGTAAGTTTGTGGATGATACCAAAATTGGTGGTCTAGTGCACAGTGAAGAAATTTATTGAGTGTAGGTTTGCTCGCTGAGCTGTAGGTTTGATATCCGGATGTTTCATTACCTGAATAGGTGAAGTCTCTTCACTTGGAGGTTGCCACTGATGATGTTACCGAGCCAGGTAATGAAACGTCTGGATATCAAACCGACAACTCAGCGAGCAAACCTACACCCTAATCCTCAACCTGAGCTACAAACCTTCACAAATCTTGTGAAGAAAAATATCTAAGACTACAATGAGATCTTGATCAGCTAGGCCAGTGGGCCAAGGAATGGAAGATGGATTTAATTTAGATAAATGTATGGCATTGCATTCTGGTAAGACAAACCAGGGCAGGTCTTACACAGTCAATGATAGGGCCCTGAGTAATGTTATTGAACAGAGAGACCTAGGGGTGCAGGCACACAGTTCCTTGGAAGTAGTGACACAAGTAGACACGGTGGTGAAGAAGGCATTTGGCCTTCATCAATCAGAGCATTGAGTACAGAAGTTGGGATGTCATGTTGCAGCTGTACAAGACATTGGTAAGGCCATATTTAAAGTACTGCATACAGTTTTGGTCACCCTGCTACTGGAAATATATCATTACATTGGAAAGGGTGCAAAAAAGATTTAAAAGGATGTTGCCAAGACTGGACGGGTTGAGTTATAAGGAGAGGCTGGATAGGCTGGGCTTTTTTAACCTGGATAAAAGAAGGCTGAGAGGTGACCTTATAAGGGGTTTATAAAATCATGAGGAGCACAGATAAGGTGAATAGTCAAGATTTTTTTTTCTCCAGGGTAGAAGGCATAGATTTAAGATGAGAGGGAAAAGATTTAAAAGCGACCTGAGAGGGTTGTGCGTGTATTAAATGAATTATCAGAGGAAGTAGTAGAACCTAGCAGAATTACAACATTTAAAGGACATTTGGACAGGTACATGGATAGGAAAGGTTTAGAGGGATATGAGCCAAAGTCAGGCAACTAGGATTAGTTCAGTTTAGGAAACCTGATTGGTATGGATGAGTTGGGCCGAAGGTTTCAATGCTATATAACTCTATGACTGTGCTTCTGGCCGACACATTCTATCAGTTTAGAGAAGGGACGGTAGTGACCTGAATGTGCCACTGGAGAGATGATGCAGCCTAGGTGTATTTAGGTTCCAGGAGCATTAACAGTGTCATTGTGGGGGAAGTGGGATCTGTGTAACCTGAATGAGCAGCAAGGCTAGGACCTATATCTTGGAGGAAAAGCTTTGTCAGTGGTTTTGGAGAAAGTTAACTAAGCTTGGAAAGGGCATGGGAGCCTGAATGCAGAAGGCAAGCAAAACTGAAAACTAAAGTCAGAAGATTGGGAAGTGAGTGTGGAAACAAAAGTCAGAAGATTGACAAGAGGAGTTAAGTAATTGCTGATATATACTTCAATGCAAGGAGCCTTGTAAATATGGCAGATTAGCTGAGGGCACAGTTAGGCACTTGAAAGTTGATATATGTATTACCAAAATGTGCTAATGATGAGCCGAAAAGGCAACTTAACAGATATGCATACAGCATTTTTAGACAGGATTGTTGGCAGCTTTGTGGAGAGGAAGGGAGTGGTCATAATCACAGATGTCGGTAAGAATGACATGCCAGAAAGAACTTCAAGTGAGGCCATGTAGACTGAACTGATGAAAAAAAATGTCAATCACTTTGCTCAGAGACTACTCTCGACCCAGAAATGTTCATGAAGGATAAACAGGCAAACATGTGGTCACCTTGTTGAAAAGTGGAGAAACAAATGGAAAGTTATAAGAAGGGATTTCATAGGCCATTTAGGAATGAGATGAGGAAATGTTTCTTCACTCAAAGGGTAGGGAGCCTGTAGAAATCTCTAACACAGAAGGCAGTGGAAGCCAAGTCACTGATCATAGTAAAGAAAGTGGATACCTTTTTAGATATGAAAGGCATCAAGGGTTATGAGGAGAAAGCGGGGAATATGATATTGATAGAGGATCTATCATGATCATATTGAATGTTAGATCAGGTTTGAAGAGCCTTAAGGACTAGTCTTGCTCCTAGTTTCTGTGTTTATATATTTCTACTTACTCTAATCATGGCGTCGACCTATAAATGTACAAAGAGTGTAGAATTTCTGAATACATATTCAGTTTTATCTAGTACAGCAACCTCAACAAGAGACAGTTCAAGACTTGGCTTTAGGAAATGAATTAAGGCAGGTGGAAGGGGTATTGAGGAGCATTGAACACATTGAACACAATTATTTAGACTCACAGTAATCATGCAAAAGGATATAAAGATAGACCAAGAATAAAAGCTTTAAAATCGGAAAGGGCAATGTTACAACATAAAGATGTGTTTTGGTAGGTTAAAAATTGAAACAGATAGGTGAAGGTCAATCAAAGACAAAGTAGTGGGAGGCATCAAGAAAGAGATAAAGAGGTCTTTCAAATACAAAAATGCAGGGACTCACAAATATAGATCCTGGATGTCAAAGACTTGACAAATGTCATGAACTATGTCCTGGATGGACGTAGGAAACCAAAACTTAGAAGTAACATGTTTGACTGTCTGGGATTGCCTCATCATTCAATAAGATCATGACTTATCTGGTTGTGTTCTCAAGTCCACGTTTCTGGCCATCCCCTTGATTCCCTTGCTGATCATAAAGCTAAAAAAATGCAATGGTACAGACTCTACTAGGGAGAAAGATTTCCTAGACTATCAACACTGTTGGGAGAAAAAGAAAAAAAAATCACCTGACCTCTCTCTTAAAAGTAAGACATCCTATTCCTAAACTATGTCCCTGAGCTCAGATTCCAGCCTATCAGTCTCCTCAGGATTTTGTTTTTCTGAAAGGTCACCTCTCATTCTTCTAACCTCCGATGGACAAAGGCCTGGTCCATTCAAACTTTATTCATAAATCAAGCATTTTTTTATTCACTCATGGGATATGGCATCGCTGGCTGACCAGCATTTATTGCTTATCCCTAGTTGTCCTTGAAAAGATGGTGGTGAGATGCCTTCCTGCACAACTGCAGTCCAACTGTTGTTGATCCCTTAGGAAGAGGTATTGACCCAACAACGGTGAAGGAACAGTGATATATTTCCAAGGCAGGATGGTGAGAGGCTTGGTGGGAACTTATAATTGGTGTTCTCATGTATCTGCTGCCGTTGTCATTCTAGTTGGAAGTGGTCATGGATTTGGAAGGTGCTGTTTAAAGACTAGTGTGGAGCATTCCATCACACTCCTCTTGTTGGACAGGCTCTGGGGTGTCAGTATGTGATTTATTTGCTGTAGTATTCCTAGGCGCTGACCTGGAGCTACTATGTTTATTTGATGAATCCAGTTGGATTTCAGGTTAATGATAATCTCCAGGATGGTGATAGTGGAAGTTTCAGTGATGGTGACACCTTTTAATATCATAGAGTGTGGTTATATTATTTCTTACTGCAGATGATCATTGCCTGACATTTATGTGGTATGAATGTTGTTTGCCACTTGTCAGCTCAAACCTGGATATTGTTCAGATCCTGTTGCATTTGAATATGGACTGATTTAGTATCTGAAGTGCTACAAATGGTGCTGAAAATTGTGCGATCATCAGCAAACCTCCCTACTTCTGAGCTTATGATGTAAAGAAGGTCAAGGGGTCCTGGAGCTGAGTTGACTGACCCTGCAATCATCACAACCATCTTCCTATGTGCCAGGTATGATTCTAGCGAGCAGAGTATTTGCTCCCTGATACCCATTGATTCCAGTTTTTCTCAGGTTCCTTGTGGCACACTTGGTCAAATGCTGCCTGATGTCAAGGGCTGTACTCTCACCTCACCTCTGGAATGCAGCTCTTTGACCATGTTTAAACGAAAACGGTAATGAGTGGCCCAGGCAGAACCCAAACTGGGCATCAATGAGCAAGTTATTGCTGAGCAGGTGCTATTTGGTAACACATTTGATGACGCCTTCCATCACTTTACTGATGATCTACACTGATAAGTGGCAGTTGGCGAGGTTGGATTTGTCCTGCCTTTTGAGTACAGAATGTGCATGGGCAGTTTTCCGCATTGTCGGGTAGATGCCAGTGTTGTAACTATATTGAACAGCTTGGCTGGGAGAGTGACAAGTTCTGGAGCACAAGTCTTCATTACTATTGGAATGCTGTTAAGGCCCACAGACTTTGTAGTATCCACTGCTTCCAACCATTATTTGATGTCATGTGGAGTGAATTAAATTGGCTGATGACTGGTATCTGTAATGCTAGGCACCTATGGAGGATGCTGAGATGGATCATGCACTCAACGCTTCTGACTGAAGATTGATGAGAATACCTGTCACAAAGCTAGTTCCTTTTTTTCTAAAGGCTGTTCCTTGGCTCAAGGATACTCTGTCCTTAATTTTTCCAGAGGGGTAATAAACCAGGCCGGACTCCAATCAGCCTGGTTTGGTATGGAGATTAAAAGGATTTTGAGAGGCCTTTTGTTTATATGTAAACAGGTGTGACTTCAGGCCAAAGTGGCCATGTTTTAGAAGTGACCTGTGGAATGAAAGGGAAGTGGTCAGCTCTCTAGCAAAGGGGGTTTGCTTATTGGGAATGTTGTGTATATTCGGAACAGCATACTTAAGTTAGTTTGAGTTCTGTCGGGGTTCTTTATTCTGTTCTTCATGTTTCATTGTGTAATTTGGTGAACAAAGTTTTTGTCTGTTTTAAACCTGGTAGTCAACCTCACTAACTGAAGCTGGGTAATTTTCACTGCACACTTGCCAAACCAAATTGCAAAGTTATGGTCAGTGCTGCCTGCTTAAAATTGTTTTGAGTGGTCTGGCCTAGTCCATACTAGACTGGGGGCTGTGTGCAGGATTTTAAACAGTGAGTGGTAGGTGCTAGTGTCTTTATTTTGGGTGTTGGTTTGGTTGGGTAGACTAAGCTGGGATAGTAATGGCTCTTTCAGTTACCAAATGTTTTCTGGATGTGGATGCAATGACTTTGGAAACTTTGCAAAAACTGAGTAAGACAAAGCTGTAGGAATAAGCAGAGAAGCCGGAATTGGAACTGCCTGCATTTGTGAGGAAAGGCAAGAGAACTGCAGCAGGAGCTCAGCATTTATCAGAATCCATAGAGACGGCAAAAAGTCAATTGCAAATGAAGCAGCTTGAGTTAGAGGCAAGAGTTAAAGAAAGGGTACCAGATATGAAACAGTTTGAGTTATGATTAAAAGCAGAAGAGAGGGAAAACGAGAGAGCAGCAGAAGAGAGGGAAAAAGAGAGAGCAGCAGAAGAGAGGGAAAAAGAGTTTTTGAACTTCAAAAACTGATACTTAAAAAGGAAAGTCAGCTGAAAAGGCTAAAGATAGACCTAGTGAGGAAGAGAGTGAGGATGAACAAGCCCCTGGTAGTCAGAAGCCTAATGAAAAACTGTTCAAGTATGTTCAAGCATTGCCTAAATTTGATGAGAAGGATGTGGAAGCCTCTTCCATCTCATTTGAAAAGGTGGCTAAACAAATGCAGTGGCCAGTGGCAATGTTGGTTTTGTTGATCCAAATGAAACTTGTACATAGGGCTGGTGAGGTATTCGCATCACTATCAGAGGAGGTATCTGGGGAGTGTGAGGAGGTGGAAAAAAACATTATAAGAGCATATGAGCTTGTACAAGAAACCTACAGACACCATTTCAGGAATCTAAGGAGGGACCCTTATTGAGTTTGAAAGGATCAAACAGAGTAATCTCTACAGATGGACAAGAGCTTTAAAAATCGAGCAAACCTGTGATGCCCTTAGAGAGATAATTATTTTGGAGGAATTCAAAAATTCACTGTCTGAAATAGTGCGAACCCATGTGGAAGAGCAGAGAGTTAAAATGACAAGATTAGCAGCTGAAATGACTGATGATTATGAGCTGGTCTGTAAAACTTGGTTTGGCTTCCAGATCAATATCAGTCCATGAGGGATGGAAACAAAGAGAAATCCTCATATGAACAGGGAAAGGTAGATCTCAGTGAAGATCATAAGGAGAACTTACCACAGGGGGACAAAGAAGTTAAAAAACTCCAATGTTGTCATTGTAATAAAGTGGGCCACATGAAATCATAGTGAGCTAGGAAAAAGCCAGATGTAGGAAAACCGGACAAGCCTGGAAGTTTTGTTGGACTAGTAACAAAAAGCACAAGGGAAGTTAGACGACTGCCTCAGAATGTACAAGATGATCAGAGGTTGATTAAGGAGGAAGTGCCAATCTGCTTAAAAAATATACATGCAAGGGTAAAGTTTATTCACATAGACCAGGAGCAGTAGGTAAGGAGATTACAATATTAAGGGACACAGAATCCTCTCAGTCAGTAATGAGGAGATATGTACTCCTGAGAGACTATTGCCAGAAAAGGTACTGGTAACAGGAAATCATTGTGAGACAAAAAGTGGTCAGTTATGTAAAGTGAGGTTAGGGAGTCCAGAGAACAGTGGCGAATTTGTGGTAGGAGTACTGGACCAACTCTCAGCTCTAGGAATATAATTTGTCCTTGCAAATTACATAGCTGATTCACTGGTGGGCATGCTGCCTACTCTAGTTGAAAAGCCAATGGAGACACAGGCAACTGAAGACATGGAGAATATTCATCCAGGAATTTTCCCTGAATGTGTGATCACAAGAACACAGAGGTACAAGCTGATGCAGGAGGGATCAAAAGGCACAAATAAGGAAGTTAACATAATGTTATCCGAGACTTTTTTTGATCAGATAAGTAGAACAGAGAAGGAGCAAATAGGTAAACCTGCAAGTATCTTGAGCTCTACTAAGTAATTGAATTACAGCAGAAAGATGAGGACTTAAAGCAGTTATATCAAAAGGCATTTACAGAGGAGAGTGAATGCATCCCTGTGTGTAACTATTTTAAAAATGAAGTATTAATGAGGAAATAGAGACCAACACACATTCAAGCAGATGAGAAATGGGCAGAGATTTATCAAGTTATTTTGCCAGTAGGGTGTAGAAAGGAGGTACTGTGAGTGGCACATGAGCTACCACATGGAGGTCATTTAGGGATGAGGAAAACACAGGCTTAAGTACAAAGATATTTTTACTGGTCTGGACTACTCAAAGATATAGTTGAATTTTGCCAGACATGTCATACATGTCAGCTAATCAGAAATCCCCAGGCAGTAATAAAACCTGCACCTTTAATACCTATTCCAGCATTTGAGGAAGCTTTCACAAGAGTCTTGATCAATTGCGTAGGCCTGCTACCTCAAACAAAAAGTGGGAATAAGTATTTATAAACAATAATGGATGTGTTGACTCAAATTCCAGAAACAATCCCATTATGCAACATCACAGCAAAAAGAGTTGTAGAACAATTACTTAAAGTTTTTACTAGATACGGACTACCAATAGAAATCCAGTTGGATCAAGGACCAAACTTCTAATCCAAATTATTCAAGGAGGATATAGATAACTTGGGAATAAAGCAATTCAAATCTACTGTGTACCATTCGGAATCACAGGGAGCACTGGAAAGATGACATTAAGCACTAAAGACCATGTTGTGGGCTTATGGTCAAGATTATCTAGATGATTGGGATCAGGGAGTTCTATTTATACTTTTTGCTATCAGAGATACACTGAATGAATCAACCAAATTCAGTCCATTTGAATTAATTTTTGGGTATGAAATAAGAGGACTGTTAAAATTGATTAAGGAGAAATTAATAATTCAGAATTCAGAGACCACCCATTTGGACTATGTGCCAAATTTTAGAGAACAATTTAATCAAGCTGGAGAGTTGGCTAGACAACATTTAAAAGTAACACGGCATACAATGAAACAGGAAGCGGATAAAAAATCACAAATTTGCAATTTTTCAATTGGGGATAAGGAATTGGTGTTACTTCCAGTCACAGGTGAGCCTTTAAAAGCAAATTTAGTGGACCTTATCAAATCGAGAGGAAATTGAGTGAGGTGAACTACTTGATAACAACTCCAGACAGAAAAAGTGTCACAGAGTGTGTCATGTGATTACGATCAAAAAGTATTTTGACAGGGAAGGAATGCAAGAGGAGAAGGTGTTAATGATTACAGCACAGAAGGAAGAACCAAGTTCAGAGGATTCTGAATTAGACATTCCTCGAATCAAATTGGACAACGAGGAAGTTGTCAAAAATTGGGATAAATTATTGAGTTAACTTCCACAAGAAAATTGAAATGACCTGAAAGAGTTATTGCTATCACACAGGGAGATATATGGAAATAAACTGGGAAGTTAAAAATAAATAAACTGGGGAGTACATGATGTAGAGATAGGAGATGCTATTCTGATTGAGCAACATCCTTTTGGGATAACCCTCTAAAGTTGGCACAGGCTCAGAAGGAGATAGAGCACATGCTCCAAGATGGCATAATCAAATTGAGTTACACTGACTGGAGCTCACCCATAGTCATGGTGCCAAAGCCAGATGGTACCCAATGGTTATGTGTGGACTATCACCATGCCAACGCCGCTACAAAGCCTGATGCACATCCAATTCCATGGTTGGAGGACTGTGTTGAAAAAGTGGGACAAGCAACTTACATTTCTAAGTTGGACTTACTCAAAGGTTACTGCCAAAGAAAGCAAAGGCAATTTTGGCTTTTGTAAGGCCAAATGGACTATATCAGTTCAAAGTAATATTATTTGGCATGAAAAACGCACCAGCCACATTTCAGAGACTGACTAATAAGGTCATTGCTGGATTACCCAACTGCATGGTATATATTAATGACCTGTGACTTGCAGTCACTCGTGGAAGAAACATTTACAGCATTTATTGGACTTGTTTGATTGACTCCGGAAGGCTGGCTCGGTGGTAAACTTAGCTAAAAATGAATTTGCCAAAGACCAAGTCACCTTCCTGGGCCATGCTATTGGACATGCACAATATGACCCCATGGGATGCAAAAACGAAAGTAATTGGGGAATTTCCCACACCGTCGATTAAAAAAGCAGCACTATGGTTCCTGGGATTGCGTGGATTTTACCGAAAGTTGCTGAACTTTAGTAGCATGGCTGCTCCACTCACCGAATTGTTCAAAAAGGGCAAGAAGCTTCAGTGGACAGCAAACTGTCAAAAGACATTTGACAGCCTAAAAACTGTATTAACTGCGGTCCCAGTACTAGCCACGCCGGATTACAAAAGCTTTTCAAGGTGGCTATCGATGCCATGATATGGGTGTCCGTGCAGTACTCCTGCAGTAGGGTGATGAGGGAATAGAAAGGCCCATCGGGTATTTTTCCATGAAGTTGAATGTTCATCAACAGACACTTTAAGCTTAGTGTTGGCATTACAACATTTCAGTGTTTATATTAACAGCAATGCATCTGAGACAATCATATACACTTGATCATTAAAGACAAAAATGCCAGACTGTTTAGATGGAGCTTGTTGTTGCAGCCATTCAATTTGACAATTGTACATGTGGCAGGGCGCGAAAATGTGATTGCCGATGTATTTTCAAGACTCGAACGAGATACGGGGGTGTTTGGCGGTGGGTGTACCACAGCCTGAATTGCATATGGTTGTGTATGTTTGCATGTTTACCTTTAGTATAGTGCATATCTAATCAGGCTTTTGAAGGGTTAAAAATGAAGCCATCTTTTGGTGCTGATGGTTCATTTTTTGTTAAGGGGGAAGGTGTCACAAAGCTAGTCCTTTTTTTGCTAAAAGCTGTTCCTTGGCTCAAGGATACTCTGTCCTTTATTATTTTTGGAGGGGTAATAAACCAGGCCGGGCTCCAATCAGTCTGGTTTGGTACAGAGATGAAAAGGATTTTGAGAGGCCTTTTGTTTATATGTAACCTCCCAGCTCCACACCTACACCAGGTCCTAGTTCCCAGCACTGCCAAGTTTTCACCATTCCCCCTGACCTCCCCCTCACTGAGGACAAACGATCAGTCCTCAGCAAAGGACTCACCTTCATCCCCCTCCGCCTACGCATCAATGAATTTTATACACGCCGTGACGTCGAAAACTTGTTCCGCTGCTTCCACCTCCGAGCTTACTTTCACGATCAGGCCTCCCCCTCACCTTCCGAGGACCCCTTTGCACGCCTTCAGCACACTGCATCCACCTGGCCACCCCGCGCTGGCCTATTACCCGCCTTCGATCTCTTCATTTCTAACTGCCGCCAAGACATTAATCGCCTTAACCTGTTTACCCCCCTCCCCCACTCCAACCCCTCACCCTCACAACACACAGCCCTCCACTCCCTCTGCTCCAATCCCGACCTCACCATCAAGCCAGCAGATAAAGGGGGTGCAGTGGTAGTTTGGCGCACTGACCTCTACACCACTGAAACTAGATGCCAACTCGAAGACACCTCCTCCTACCCCACCCCCGACTATGACCCCACCCCCTCATCATCAAACCGTCATCTCCCAGACCATACAGATCCTCATCACCTCAGGAGATCTCCCACCCACAGCTTCCAACCTCATAGTCCGGGAACCCCGCACTGCCTGGTTCTACCTCCTTCCCAAGATCCACAAGCCTGACCACCCTGGCCGACCCATTGTCTCAGTCTGCTCCTGCCCCACCGAACTCATCTCCACCTACCTTGACACCGTCCTATCCCCCTGAGTCCAGAAACTCCCCACATACGTTCAAGACACCACCCACGCCTTCACCTCCTCCAAGACTTCCGTTATCCCTGCCCCCAATGCCTGATCTTCACCATGGATATCCAATCCCTCTAAACCTCCATGACCAGGGCCTCTAAACCCTCCATTTCTTCCTCTCCCAACATCTCCAACAGTACCCTTCCACCGACATTCTCATTTGTTTGGCTCAGTTGGTCCTCACCCTTAACAATTTCTCCTTCGAATCCTCCCACTTCCTCCAGACCATAGAGGTAGCCATGGGCACCCGTATGGGCCCAAGCTAAGCCTGTCTCTTTGTTGGCTATGTAGAACAGTCTATCTTTTTACACCGGCACCACTCCCCACCTCTTCTTCCGCTACATTGATGACTGCATTGGCGCCATCTCATGCTTCCGCGAGGAGGTTGAGCAATTCATCAATTTCACCAACACATTCCACCCCGACCTTAAATTCACCTGGACCATCTCTGACACCTCCCTCCCCTTCCTGGACCTCTCCAGCTCCATTAATGAAGACCGGCTTGACACTGACATTTTTTACAAACCTGCTGACTCCCACAACTACCTGGATTATACCTCTTCCCAACCTACCTCCTGCAAAAATGCCATCCTTTATTCCCAATTCCTCTGCCACCGCTGTATCTGCTCCCAGGAGGACCAGTTCCACCACAGAACACACCAGTTAGCATCTTTCTTTAGAGACCACAATTTCCCTTCCCACATGGTTAAAGATGCTACAACACATTTCGTCCACATCCCACATCTCCACCCTCAAATCCAACCCTCCAACCATAACAAGGACAGAACACCACCCCACCGCCCCCCCCCCCCACCCCCGTAAGCATCTGACCCTTTTTTGCACAGCATTTTAGAGGGGGTTTGCTTAATGGGATTGTTGTGTATATTTGGAATAGCATACTAAAGTCTAGTTTGGATAGACTAAGTTCTGTAGGGGTTCTTTATTCTGCTCTTCGTGTTTCATTGTGTAATTTTGTAAATAAATTTTTTGTCTGTTTTAAATCTGATAGTCAACCTCATTAACGTAATCAGGGTAAATTTCACTGCACATTTACCGAAACAACCTGCAAAGTTATGGTCTGGGTTGCCTGCTTAAGAATGTTTTGAGTGGTCTTCCCTTGTCTATAACAAACTTCAGCCCAGGAGTTAATGAAATTAACTTTCCTGATCTTTTGTGACACAATAAAATCCTTTTTCAAATAGACAATGTTGTATTAAGTCTCACAGAGGAATTGCTATATACCTTTAATGCTCATGTTCATGATCTGTATCTAGTCATCACTGTATCATGGTATGTGACCTAACAGAACAAAGCCTGCGGCCTCTACTTTACTGAGCTCTGTGCTTTTGCAGTGAAGGAACTGCACTGTAGTTTATCTGAATTACTTCACATGAGCCCAAACCCACAATTTTGATGTCCTCATGTAGGTGCCATATACTTCAATAAAAGTCTCCAGCTGAGCAGTTTAGTTCAGTCCTTTAGTGCTCTATGGCTTACGTCCCATCCTTACTTTATGGGATCCAACACGACAGTGGCAGATCATCCATATATCATGTTATGTCATATCATGTCATGATAGTATTGTACATCAAGGAAAATATGCAGGGGTGAAAGAGAGACATGAAAAATATTCATAAGTAAAATTAAGGAAAACCCAAATAATGAAGGGATGACCAAGTGATAAAGAGGCACAATCAGTAAACAAAATTACAGCTCATGTTTGGAGGTAGAAGATGTGAACATGGTGTTGATTGAATGTTTGGGGTCTGTTTTCATGACTGTTAAAAAGGAGGAGTGAGAAATATTAAGTGGGATAAACATATTGAGGGAGGAAACTTTAAGGTATATGGTATCCTGAAATAAAACGATCAAATACCTGGTCCAGATGAAATGTATCTGAGATAGCTCAGGGACAACAAGACAGTTATCAGTTCCCTGCAAACCAATAGCTTCAATAGTTCAAATAAACGAGACTCATCTTCCAATCTTCTCTAACAACAGGAGTGAATTTGAAGGTCTGGAAGACTGCTAAAAGTATGTTATTGTTAAAAAAAAGGGAGGCAGGAATACTTTGGGTAACTATAGGGCAGTAAATCTGGTCTTAGTGGGGGTTATAAATTTGAAAAAAATTAGTGTGGCAGTATAAACTGTCCTATAAAGAGGCATTGATTAATTAAAGACAGTCAGCATAGATTGATTCAGGAAAAGACACATCTAACAAACTTGACTGAATTTTTTTGATAAGATCACAAGGGAGGGTCAGTGAGGATAACATGCCTGATGTAGACGGCATGGCTTTTATCTAACCATGGCTGGTTGATTAGTAACAAAAAGGACTTGGGATCCCAGAGAATGTGTTTAGTGTGATCCAAAATTGGCTGAAAGCAAGGGATTAATATTAGCATGTGGTTTTGTGACTGGAAAGGTATTTTCGATGGGGTTTTGATGGGCTCATTCCTGAGTCACTTGCTCTTTGCAGTTTAGTAATGACTTAGATAAAGTTAAAGTAGCTTGAAACTGGCCATGAGGTTGATTGTGTGGAAGAAAGCTGTAAACTGTAGAGGTTATCATTAATCTGGCCTGATTTATTCAGTGATGGTGGTTGGGAAGTCAAAGATCCTATCATCAGCTGACATTGTCAAATGTTTAGTCACCATTTGTGAAAAAAGCACTTAGACAGTTATCAGTTCCCTGCAAACCAATAGTATCAGCTTATATTCAGCAGCATCAGTTCAACTGTTATGGCTATGATAATGGATTGAGAATTGGTTAGCAGACAAGAAACAGAAAATGGGATTTTTCTGGAGTGCGAGGTGATGACCAGTATCAAAGGGATCAGTAGTTGGGCCCCAGTATCCACAATATATATCCATGAATTAAATGATGGAACTAAATGTAACATTTCCAAGGTTGCTGATGTGACATGAAACTAGATGGATTGTGAGTGATGAGGAAGAAAGTAAAGAAGCTTCCACAAGAATTTCAACAACTAAGCGAATGCGCAAACGCATGGCAGATGCAGTTTAATGTGGAAGTAACTGTGAATTTAGGATGGTGTTTTGCTGGGAAATTAATAGGTGACGGTGTTTCCATGCATCTGCTACCCTTGTTCTTCTAGGTAATAGAGGTTGTGGGGTTGGAGAGTTGCAATTTTGCATCAGCGATTGGTGGCAATAAATGTTCGAAGTGATGGATGAGGCTGTTTCAAGCAGGCTGCTTCGTACTAGGTGTCAGGTTTTTGAGTATCATTAAAACTGCACTAATACTAATCCAGGCTAGTGGAGAGTATTCCATCACTCTCCTGATTTGTACTTTGCAGGTGGTGGATGGGCCTTGGGGAATCAGGCGACAAGTTACACAGTGCAGAATTCTGCAGAAATGCTATATTAAAGTGAAAGTTAACTGTAGCTGCTTATGGTCCACATGGCCTCCTGAATGCCCAGATTTGAGTTGTTTGATCTCTTCTCATCCTATCTCATTTACCACAGTAAATGCAAGAGGACAGAACCCAGTAAGATGAAGACTGAGAGCTTTATACCATCAGGTCATGTACCATGATATGGTGAACAAGTCCCTTAAAGTTGAATCAAATATCTGCTGCCGGTCATAATGCAACAGATGGTACATAGCTTGTAGTTAATCTTGCTTTCTTTCTTGTTCTTTCAGCTCTATGTTCATCTTTTTGAGCTGAGCAAAGGTATCTCCTAAAGACTTCATCATCTCAGAGATAGTATATTTAAGTTTGGATTTATCCTGAATTATTTCTGCCATTTCCTCTTGAACTTTCATTTTCTGTTCTCAGCAGAGAACTCTACTAATTCAGGAGAAAATGAAGCATTTGATTCTTCTTCCATATTCAGTTCTGCAAGTGTTTTTTGAATAGTCTGCTGCAGGTCCTGTTTTGTCTCTCATGTCTTGCTAATTACTGGTCCAACGGTGTCTATGATGTAGCACATATGCAATGTTTAGGTAGATTGATTTCGTTAGTCCTCCAGCATTATTGATCCTGCATGTGAAATATGCTGAAAATCTTACATTCATAAGTTTCACCATGTCTGTGTGTACATGTCTTTAGAATTCACAAATGTAGTATATTGTCACTTGCCCTGTGTCAATCTTAGCCAATAACAAGTGGTTGCCAGTTTCTTGAAACAGATTCACCACTCTTCGTGTAAAAACAAAAAAAATTGCAGATGTTGGAAATCTGAAACAAGCACAGAGGGGCAGAAGAAACTCAGCAGATCGGGCAACTTCAGTGAAGAGAGAAATAGTGGTTAACATTTTGACTCCAGTATGACTCTTCTTTAGAACTGTTCTCCAGCAGTTACCCTCCTAAGTACGCCCCTACATCTGCAAATCCACCTGTGGGCTGACTAGCTGTTAGATATCTTCAAATGAAGTGAGAGATCTAATTTCGGTCTGATATTTGAGTGATACCTCATAGTACATTTTGGTATTGTACTGACCATATTGAGCTGGAGGCTATTGAATCTCTTTGCCATTGTCCTTAATTTAGAGAACTCTGCTCCAAGTGTAAACCTGACAGAATCATTCATATATTCTGTGATGTCCATGATGCTTAAATAAGCTACCTGTGTGTTTTTTTTTAATATATATTTGAAGGACAAAGAGAATAAGTTAGTGAAAAAAACATGGCAGTAAACAGAATTCTGAGTGACAGAACACACTCATTTTAAAATGCACTACTTCATGGAATGGTAGGGCATTGAGACCAAGTTGGCTGAATGGGCTATCTAATAAGGTAAAACAAGATGTAGAAACAGATGTAGGCCATTTAGCCTGTTGAGTCATCTCTACCGTTCAATCAGATCATGACTGCTCTGATAACTCTTATCTCCAACTTTTCCTATAACCCCAGATTCCCTGACTGATTAAAAATCTATTTCAGCCTTGAATACACTGAAGTGAAAGCTCTCAATTCAGCAATATCAGAGGGTAGTGCAAACTCTGTGTGTACCACTCCCATTGACTGGTTGACATCTGGCATATACTGGTATGAGTGGAATTAATTTGTACGGAGACCCCAGGGGCTGGGGCATGGGTGATGGCAAATAGCTTAAATTGGTTGAGGTGAGGTACCATATTTTTTTAAAAAGACATCATCGAAGAGTGCTTTCATATGAAAATCTCCCAGTTATAGACCTTCCCTGAAATGGTGCAAAGAGTAACTAAATCTAAGACGGTTTCTCCACTTAAGAAAATTGTTAATTAAAATGTACAAGAAGGTTTATGAGGTCTACTCAGACAGTAACCTTAGCTCAGTTTATAGCCATTATAAACCATCACATTTAAACTGTTTCTCAGGATTTATGTCTTTCACAATAGGGGCTGAAAATTGGCTATTGATCACAGTATGTTATAATTAAGCTTAGTTTTTTTCTCTACAAGTACACTAAGTAGCAAATATGTTCATCTGCAGTATGCTACTCATTCCTTATAGTTCATTCATAGTTTCATGTAAAGAGAACTGGTCAAGGAGAAGGAAAGCATCAGGAAATAGTTAAGCCTAGAAAGAAAAGGAAAGGTCATTAGATTCATTAAGTTTGTGCTGTACAACATATGATCACTCTATCCTGCAATCAATGCCCAGCCATTTCCATTTTAAGGTATGTTTTGCATCCAGTTTTCCTTAACTCCCCAACCAGCTGGTATTGCAGTGGCACGCAAAGAGGTGAGTGCTCAGTTCAATCATGTTCAGGTTTCGTGACAATAAACCGGGTCAGCTATGGGTGCCGACTGAGCCCACTGTCACAACTTGTCTGCTAATTCTCTGGTAATTCCAGAAGCTAGTCAAGGAGGAAGGAAGGGAGGTGATCAGGATGGGGTGGGTGTGTGTTTGTGGGGGGTATTAGTGGGGGGAGAAGAGACTAAGGGAAGGTGTGCACCTGCAGTTACTCAGAGCACATTCGCTGTGTATAACATTTGCAAAAATTTTGGAGTGCTTTTTGAGTGGTTACCTTTAATGGTTCACCCATCAAGCTGCTTAATTGCTAAATGTGGACATCAGAGCATATGTGTCATAAGCTCCAATAAGGGCAAACTAAGTTACAAATTAGGTATGAAATGTGACTTGTGCTTTTAATAATAAATATTAACAATAAACAGAAAGTGTTGGTAAGATTTGAACATGCTATGGGAGCATCTGTCTAAGTTTCAGTGACTGCACCTTACCTATAAACCAAACACATTTCAGACTACTGGACACAACTTTGAATTCAGTCATTTTGATCAGTAAACTCCTGTCCACATTTGGACTCTTTTTCTTCACTTATCTCACTTTAATTTCTTTCATTTAGCAGCATGCTTGCTCTAGGCATATCATTTGCTTCTTTTCTTGCTTTATCTCCATTCCCTTTGGCCCTGAACAACTACCTTTCCTGTCATTCCATCCCTCCGGCCATTCATCCTATTACAGACCTTTCTTTTGTCCTCGTCCCACCCATCCAATACTCAAAACATATCAAAACACATCACTAGCTTTTCCCAATTGTGAATGAAATGTCACAGACATGAAATTTTAACCCTGCCCCTCTGTCTACGCAGATACCTGCTGAGTATTTCCAGAATTTTCTGTGTCAGACTTCTAGCATTTGCAGGATTCTACTTTTCTACCTCTGCCATTAATATTTATTTAATTTCAATCCCCCTTCTCAAAATCAATTAAACAATACTGGAGTCAGTTGACTCACCATCAATTACTTCACTGGGATCCATTCCAACTGTTCTGAAATCTTGAAGGAGAAGGTTTTTTTTTATGAATTCTCTCTTTAGTTAATGGTGAAATTTGTTTGCTCATCCTCTCACGTTATTTTAAGCCAGACTTTACGAGAGGCTCCAGATGGATTGTTGCTTCATCTTTGAAAAAGGTAGATGATGGGCTTATGTGGAGGAGAGTGTTTTATTTGATGAGAGAGGAGGAGTGAGGAAAATACACAAATTAAAGTGATGAAGAAATGCTGTGTGAAACTTGTGGAAAAGTTGTACAAGGTTAACAAGATTGGTTGCATAAAATTAACAAGAGGTCAGTAAAACATAAGGCTTATCAAATAAAGTCTACAAAATAGCGACGTTACATGAGATTGATGAGAGAATTCCAAACAATTGTGAAGAGAAGGCATTTTTTCAGCATTTTGAGAGTGATTGAGTGCTAACCTATGAATCAATATATTAGGAGTTCAGTTTTGTTTTTGGGTCAACCAACTGCTCAGGAGTGGTAAGGGTACTGGTGCAATTTTACATCGTTATAAACCTGTCAATGCCAAACCAAGTAAAAATTGCCCCCTACTGGTTTTCCCCTGTTTGCCCCACTCCAACCAAATGTTGTGAAGTAACTCTAACCAAGTGGCAGTCACAGTTTTGTGGCCCAGCTTCATATAAATTTGGTCAGCTGACTAGGGGGTCCGCAGATATCCATAGGTGGGCACTGAGAGAGAGGTGGAGCAGGGCTGTGTGTACGACATCTGCTGATGGGGTGGGGGCGGGTTGAGGCTGGGCAGATGACAGTTTCCTATATTGTTGAAAAATCAGAGTAAATTTGCCTTTTTCTCCTGGCCATTTTTTGATACATATAGACAAGGAGTGACATTTTTGCAATGATCAAGAAAGCACAACAATGCCACAAGAGGCGAAGGAAATGTCCATAAGGACGCTCACCAACTTTTAGTGATGCTTGATAGAAAGCATTCTATCCGGATGCATCCTGGGTTGGTATAGCAACAGCTCTGCCCAGCCCTGTAAGAAACTAGAGAAAGTTGTGAACACAGCCTAGGTCCATCAAGAAGCCCATTTTCCATCCATTGATTCCATCGGAACTTCTTGTTGCTGTGGAAAGGCAGCCAACATCATCAAAAACCTGTCCTACCCAGGTTATAATCTTTTCCAACCTCTTCTGTCAGGCAGAAGATACAAAACCTTAAACACACGGACCAAAACAGGGTTAAGGATAATCCAAAGGCTTTTTGTAAATACATTAAGAACAAAAGGGTAATGAGGGAGAGAATAGTGCCCCTCAATGATCAGCAAGGCAGCCTATGTGTGGAGCCACAGAAGATGGGGGAGATACTAAATGAGTATTTTGCATCAGTGTTTACTGGGGAGAAGAACATGGAAGATGTAGATGTAGGGAAATAGATGATGACACGTTGAAAAATGATCATATTATAGAGGAGGACGTGCTGAATGTCTTGAAATACATAAAATTGGATAAATCCCCAGGACCTAATCAGGTGTACCCTAGAACTTTATGAGAAGCTGGGGAAGTGAGTGCTGGGCCCCATGCTGAGATAGTTGTACCATTGATAATCACAGGTGAGAAGACTGGAGGTTGGCAAACGTGGTACCATTATTTAAGAAAGGAAAAGCTGTGGAACAATAGAACGGTGAGCCTGACCTTGGTGATGGGCAAGTTGTTGGAGGGAATCCTGAGGGACAGGATGGACATGTATTTGGAAAGGCAAGGACTGATTAGGGATAGTCAACATGGCTTTGTGCATGGGAAATCATGTCTCACAAACTTGATTGAGATTTTTGAAGAAGTAACAAAGAAGATTGATGAGGACAAAGCAGTGGACATGATCTATATGGACTTCATTAAGGCGTTTGACAAGGTTCCCATGAGAGACTGGTTAGCAAGGTTAGATCTCACGGAATACAGGGAGAACTCGCCATTTGGATACAGATCTGGCTCAAAGGTAGAAGACAGAGGGTGGTGGTGGAGGGTTGCTTTTCAGACTGGAGGCCTGTGACCAGTGGAGTGCCACAAGGATCGGTGCTGAGTCCTCTACCTTTCATCATTTTCAATAATGAATCGGATGTGAACATAGGAGGTATAGTTAATAAGTTTGTAGATGACACCAATATTGGAGATGTAGTGGACAGCGTAGAAGGTTACCTCAGAGTACAACAGAATCTTGACCAAATAGACAAATGGGCTAAGAAATGGCAGATAGAGTTTAATTTATAAATGTGAGCTGCTGCATTTTGGAAAAGCAAATCTGAGAAGGATTTATACACGTAATTGTAAGGTCCTAGGGAGTGTTGCTGAACAAAGAGACCTTGGAGTGCAGGTTCACAGCTTCTTGAAGGTAGAGTTGCAGGCAGACATGTTACAGAAGAAGGCATTTGATATGCTTTCCTTTATTGGTCAGAGTATTGAATATAGGAGTTAGGTCATGTTGCAGCAATACAAGACGTTGGTTAGGCCACTTTTAGAATATTGCGTGTGGTGTGAAACTTGACAGGGTTCAGAAAAGATTTACAAGGATGTTGCCAGGGTTGGAGGATTTGAGCTACAGGGAGAGGCTGAACAGGCTGGGGATGTTTTTCCTGGAGCATTGGATGCTGAGGGGTGACCTTATAGAGGTTTATAAATTCATGAGGGGCATGGATTGGATAAATAGACAAAGTCTTTTACCTGGGGTGGGGTGTCCAACGAGAGGGCATTGGTTTAGGGTGAGAGGGGAAAGATATAAAAGGGACTTGAGGGCTCCTTTTTCACACAGAAGGTGGTTCGTGCATGGATTGAGCTGCCAGAGGAATGGTGGAGGCTGGTACAATTGCAGCATTTAAAAGGCATTTGAATGGGTATATGAATAGGAAGGGTTTAGTGGGATATGGGCCAAGTGCTGGCAAATGGGACTAGATTCGGTTGGGACATTTAGTCAGCATGGACGGGTTGGACCAAAGGGTCTGTTTCCATGCTATACATCTCTATGAATCTATAAGAGGTTCAAGAATAGCTTATTCTCTGCTGTTATTAGATTTCTGAACAGACCTGTCAAATGTCAATTCTAATGTTGATCTTGCTTTGCATTCACCTTCTTTGCAACCGTAACTTTGTATTCCTCACTCTATTCAATCACTCTATGAACTTTGTATCTTACAATCTACTGTACTGCATGCAAAACAAAACTTTTCATTGTGCTTAGGCACATGTGATACTAATAAATCAAATCAAATTAAATCAAGTTCTTCTCATATATGTCTTCCAACTGCAATTGGAATTCTAACTAATTTCATTGAGGCTTACATTCAGATGGTAAAAGGATCTGTTTAGGCACGTATTTCAACTGTCCTGTGGTTGGCCTTTGAGCCTACCATCCCCACAATTAGCTACTTGCCACCCTGTTACTGCCAACTTTCCCCCCAAATGAAAAAGGATATACTGGAGAGGGGGTGCAGAGGAGGTTCACTAGATTGATTCCGGAGTTGAAAGGGTTGGCTTACAAGGAGAGACTGAGTTGACCGGGATTATATTAATTGGAATTTAGAAGAATGAGGGGTGGATTTTATAGAAACATTAAAAAATTATGAAGCGAATAGATGAGATAGAGGTAGAGAGGATGTTTCTACTGACAGGTGAAACTAGGACCAGAGGGCATAGCCTCAAGATTAGGGGGAACAGATTAAGACTGAATTGAGAAGGAACTTCTTGACCCAGAGGGTTGTGAATCTATGGAATTCCCTGCCCAGTGAAGTAGTTGAGGCTTCCTCAGTAAGTATTTTTATAGCTAAGATAGATAATTCCTTTACTGTTCAAAAAAGTAAGGGTTATGTGAGAGGGCGGGTAAGTAAACCTGAGGCCACGATAAGGTTAGCCATGCTCTGAGTTCTTGTGTTCATATGTTCACAAATCACCTTCTTTATGTTTCCTGCTGATATCCCCCAGCATTGGGAAACACAGGACAGATACCAGGCATATCGAAATTTAGAACTGTATCTCCATGAAGACTGCGAGTGAAAATTAAATGATATTGGATCAATTTAAGAACCAGTCATCTGGAGCCTTCTTAGTCAAGGTGAAGAAGCACCAGTGAAAGGTGTTAAATATGAGAAAGCTCAAAAGGAGAAGTGTAAAACAGAAAGCAATTAGTATGGAATGAGTTAATACATCTGATCCAGAATGATATGATGATTGAAAAGCTTTATAAAATTAAGATAAAAGCCAGGAAGATATTTAGTTTAGTTTCGTATCTATGTTAAAACAGTTAATCTCAGTAGGGTAGCACTAGTGATTTTACAATTATTTCAGATAGTTTTTCATGAGTGCTCATTTTCTCGCTATCTCTGGATATGAGTAAAATTTAGAACACAAAATTATCCTCATCCATGATGCCCCCACAGCCAAATAGCCTGTCATCACTCACTGTCCACTGTTGCATATGAAGAACAACCTTTTAGGCAGGGTTGTGAAGGGTGCTCAGCACATACTAGTGACAGCTTTTTAAGTGGGCACAAAGTAAACTATTGCATTTTCACGGTTGATTGTGAAATTTGCTCCTCAGAAAGAGATTTGACAAGAAGCAGCTTGGGAGCATTGAAGAAAATTGTTTTCCCAATAAATAATCATACAGGGCCATCTCCTACTTTCAAAAGAAAATTCTCAGCATGACGGAGAGAAACAGAATAGTTTTCAGCTGTCTGCTTCACCATCTGCTGGGCTGCTCCCAGGTCTTCCCCGGGCTTTGCTCCCATTTCTTGACAAGCCGGAGCTCTGATAACAAGGGAAAACAGAAAATCCATGTCAAGGATGCTGGGGAGTAGAGATAGGCTCCTGGAGTTCCTAGCAGATGTACACAACAATCAATGAAATCAATACATAATGTTCGCTGACTGTAAAATGGTTAAAGAGGTTGCTGTCAAGTGACCAAATGATGGATGGGCAGTGAACACCAGGACTGCGTAAAGGTCAGAGGTGGCTATCACCTTGAGATGCAATCTACAGCTGGCCTCTCTTACTGGACACTGATTGTGACCGTAAAAGTGGCTTTGTCAGCCTTCTGGTGCATTACGAGATCACTAAGAAGAAGTTGCCCAGTGTCCTTTAAAAGTGACAGTGTTTCTTCTGAAGGTCTACACGGGTCAGTAGTTCACTACTGTTTCTAAGAGAAAAGAAATGAAATCCATACACTAGCTTCTTTTCATGTTGCAACAGCAGTGAGCACATTCAAAGAGCTGGATGACACAATGCGTTGGAACATCATTCGGAAGCAATGTTCTTTCAACTCCGGAGTCCAGATTTAAATGCAGCTCCACAGAGAAGGTCAAAAGTCAACTGCTTTGTGACACTGGGTGACTGCACAACACAGAAGTGCAGAAAGTTGTCATGAATTTGGCACCCAGGCTCTTTGAAACCTCGAGGGGGTAAAAGTGACGTGGCAGTACAACAGTACACTATGCTAAGATGCAATTGTCTGACGATGTAAAGGGAGGCGTGAATTGCACCTGATCTCTGGCCCTTATCTGACATAAACTCATTTGAATGTGTGACTGAGTGAAAACCAAAATAAATGTTCTATATTTCAGAACTGTTGATACTCTGTTGAACATCTGTGAATACAACTATACCTGGCCCAAAAAGCAGGAATCACTTACTTCAAAATGTGGGATCAAGGTACCGCCCTGCTAAAAGTAGTCATGATTTGGAGATGCTGGTGTTGGACCGGGGTGTACAAAGTTAAAAATCACACGACACCAGGTTATAGTCCAACAGGTTTAATTGGAAGCACACTAGCTTTCGGAGTGACGCTCCTTCATCAGGTGATAGTGGAGGGCTCGATCGTAACACAGAATTTATAGCAAAAATTTGCAGTGGGATGTGATTGATATTATACATTGAAAAATTGATTGTCTGTTAAGCCTTTCATCTGTTAGAATACAGTGATAGTTTCACTTCTTTCATGTGTAAATCACAAAACCCTTTTTTTAAAGTTGCATACTTTTTAAAAAAAGGTTTTGTGATTTACACATGAAAGACGTGAAACTATCACTGTTTTCTAACAGATGAAAGGCTTAACAGACAATCAATTTTTTAATGTATAATTTCAGTTACATCACACTGCAAATTTTTGCTATAAATTCTGTGTTACGATCGAGCCCTCCACTATCGCCTGATGAAGGAGCGTTGCTCCTAAAGCTAGTGTGCTTCCAATTAAACCTGTTGGACTATAACCTGGTGTTGTGTGATGTTTAACTTTGTCCTGCTAAAAGAAATTGACACTCAAATCATAGTCTGCAATGTGCATTTAAAACTTGCTGGTGGCTTATAACATAAAGACAGAGTCACCAAAGTACGTTGCACTTCAGCTTGTTTTAATCAACTCATCATCATGACTGGATCTGTTTATGTTGATAGAAACATCAAATCAAACCTGGGTTCTAATTCAAACCTAAATTGAGAAGTATGCTTAAAATCCACTGTGTACTCCTAAGTTATAGGTCAAAACGCATCGTGCAGCAAGCACTAAGTTTGAAAAGAGTAGGAAGATGAATAAAATAAATTGGTAAGTACTTATTTTCGATGATGATAAGCTTTAAAATCCTAGAAATTAATTGCAAGAGGGATGAAAAAGATACACGGTAAAGAGAAAATTGTGTGGCGAGACTTAATTTTAACAGAGGGAGATATAGGGAGGAAGATGCGCATAGATGGCAACAGATTTAGAGCTTAGGAAGAGCTAAAAATGAAATCTCAGAGGACAAATAAAACTGCAATAAAGTGAATAAGGCTTTCGGTCACCATCAAGATTTTTATAGAGGTGTTAGAGAGAAATATTTTATGTGAATAGCATTTAAGTTTCAGAATTTGAGTTTTAGAAAGGGATAAGAGTTGTTGAAGGGGAAACTATTGGTTGTTGAAATATTTGGCATCAAAGAGAAGTCCTAAGTGACAGTTGTAGCAATGCAGGAGGCAGTTGTATGAAATGATTTATTGTGCAATTATGGTTCATGGGGCACTGACCTTATTTTGATGTTCTAAAATAGTTATTTTCTAAATGGATCTTCAACAGTCCTTGAAATATTCGTGGTTTATGGTAACTGAAATATACTTTTAGTAGCTGAGGAAATATGTTCAAGATTCTGCAAGATTTCTAATGTGCAGCTATTAAGGCTAAAGTTGTGCATCCAAATCACTTGCCAGTTTTCTCAGCATGGCTCCCCTTCCACCAACATAACTTTACAAGAAGTGCAGTAGAAATCATATGGTGGGTGTTCTGGATTGCTCTGAAAATAGGTATATGGATTGTGATGCATGGGTAATACACACCAATCAGATACAATGCAGAAAAGATGATGTTTCCATGCTGCTTAATCAGCTGCACACATCAGCAAGAGGCTTAAAAGTGGTCATTGTTAAATAACCTAAAGCTATCCTACACAACTCAGAGCTAGCCTGCACTCTGCATTGTGCCTGAAGCAGATGTTTGGAGTCCTGTGTGAGTTCCGTCTAAGCAGTAGAACGGCTGAATATAGAAACAAGCCCCCAAGTTTTCCAATGCTATGCTGAAGTATTACAATCACTGTAGAGAAATATAACTTAAAAGAAATCTTTGAATTGCCAGTGACCAACGTAAAGGAATCACACAAGATTTTAAGTTTTAAGACTTTTATTGCAATAAACAAACTAAAATCAACAGACTAAACATATAAATGCATAATACTGCATTTCTGGAATTCAAAATTCTGAAATTAAGACAGAAAATGTTGGAGAATCTCAACAGATCTGGCAGCATCTGTGGAGCAAGAAACAGAGTTAACATTCCGAGTCTAATATGACTTTTTTTCAGAACTGAAGGGGCTGGAATATGGTGGGTTTTATATTGCTATCAGTGGGAAGTAGGAGCAAGTGGAATACATAGTTAAGAAGTCAGCAGAATTACTTTTTGTGACTGCAAAATAACTTTACGTGATTTGTGTACCAGGACACCAAGATATATTCTACAGTCTCTATTTAACCAATATACTGCTTTTCTACTTCCTGCCAAAGTGGATAAGTTCATAATTACCCATACTGTACTCCATTTTCCACGGTTTTGCCCATGCCGACCAGACATCTTAAATTAATCCAGTCTCATTTGCCAGAATATGGCCCATATCCCTCTAAACTGTTCATGTGCATACCCAGATACCTTTTAAATGTTGTAATTGTACCAGCCTCCACCACTTCCTCTGGCAGCTCATTCCATACATCCACCACCCTTTACATGAAAAAGTTGTCCCTTAGGTCCCTTTAAGTCTATCCCCCCTCACCCTAAACCCATGCCCTCTGGTGCTGGACTCCCCCATACCAGGGAAAAGACCTTGTCTATTTACCCTACCCATGCTCCTCATGATGTTATAAACCTCTAGCCTCTGATGCTCCAGAGTAAACAGTCCCAGCCTATTCAGCCTCTCCCTATAGCTCAAACTCTCCAATGCTGGAAGCATCCTTGCAAATCTTTTCTGAACCCTTTCAAGTTTCACATCTTTCCTAAAGAAGGGAGACCAGAATTGCACGTAATATTCCAGAAGTGGCCTAACTAACTTCCAGTACAGCCACAACTCCTATACTCAATATTCTGACCAATAAAAGAAAGTATACCAAATGCCTTCTTCACTATCCATTTACCTGCAACTACACTTTCAAGGAACTATGAACCTGCACTCTAAGTGTTCTTTATTCAGAAACACACCACAGGACATTAGCATTAAGTGTAGAAGTCCTGCACTGATTTGCCTTTCCAAAATGCAGCACCTCACATTTATCTAAATTAAATTCCATCTGCCACTTCTCAGCCCACTGGCCCATCTGATCAAGATCCCATTGTATTCTGAGGTAACCTTCTTTGATGCCCACACCTCCAATTTTGGTGTCATCTGCAAACTTACTAATTATACCTCCTATGTTCACATCTAAATCATTTATATAAATGACAAAAAGCAGGGAACCCAGCATTGATTTTCATGGCACACCACTGGTCACAAGCCTCCAGTCTGAAAAGAAGCCCTCAGTCACCAACCTCTGTCTCCTATCTTCAAGCCAGTTCTATATCCAAATGGCTAGTTCTCCCTGTATTCCATATGATCTAACCTTGCTAACAATCTCCCATGAAAAACCTTGGTGAATGTCTTTACTGAAGTCCTTATAGACCACATCCACTGCTCTGACCCCATCAATCCTCTTGGTTACTTCTTCAAAAAACTCAATCAAGTTAGTGAGACATGATTTCCCAAGCACAAAGCCATGTTGACTATCCCTAATCAGTCCTTACCTTTCCAAGTACATGAAAATCCTATCCCTCAGGATTCCCTCCAACAACTTGCCCAACACTGATGTTAGGCTTACTGGTCTATAGTTTCCTGGCTTTTCCTTACCATCTTTCTTAAATAGTGACACCATGTTAGCCAATCTCTCGTCTTCCAGCACCTCCCCTGTGGCTATCAATGAGACAAATATCTCAGCAAGGGGCCCAACAATCACTTTCCTAGTTTCCAACAGAGTTCTAGGATAGACCTGATTAGGTCCTGGGGATTTGTTGACCTTCATGCATTTTAGGACATCCAGCACCTCCTCCTATCTAATATGGAGATTTTTCAAGATGTCATCATATATTTCCCCACATCCGAAATCTTCCATGTCCTTCTCCACAAGAAACTCTGATGGAACATACTCATTTCGTAGATCCCCCATATCCTGCAGTTCCCCACATAGCCTGCCTTGCTGACCATTGAGGGGACCTGTTCTCTCTCTAGTTACCCTTTTGTCCTTAATGGATTTATAAAATTCCTTTGGATTCTGCTTCACCCAAAGCTGTCTCATGTTCCCTTTGTGCCCTCCTGATTTCCCTCTTAGTTATAAGATTATAACTAAAATATCTACACATAATGCTACCACTTCCTTTAAGACCCAAGAATACAAGCCACAGGTCTGAGCTGTCAGGCTGAATAGCTTTCCTACCTCGGTTTCCTTGCTGATTCTGATTATTTTAAGTTCATGCCTCCTTATCACCTCTTCACTTTCAATTATCTTTGGGAAATTTTCTCAGGCTTTCATCATGAAGTGAGGCACAAAATATCTGTTCAAAGCTTTTTCTATTTTTTTGTCATTGATTTCCCAGACACACACTGTCTCTGAAAGACCAATATTTGCTTTAATTACTCTTTTTCTTATTTGGATATTTAGAAAAACCTTTTACCACCTGTTCTTATATTGTGAGTTAGCTTTCTCTCATATTCTGATTCTTTATTATCTTTCTTAGTCGTATTTAGTTGGTTCTTACAGTGTGCTTAATCCCTTACTTATGAATAATCTTTGCAGATTTGTATTTATTTTCTTTCAATACAGCATAAATCTTAACTATCTTTTTTTTAAAACCACAGATGATGCATCCTTCTCAAAGAGCATTTCTTTTTCTCTGGAATTAATCCTTGTTGACAGTTATCAGGAGTATCAGACAGGAATATAGAATTAAGGCTATAATCTGATCAGCTATGACTTTATTGAATGGTGGAGACGGCTCAAGGTCCAAATGACCTACACCTCCTCCTATTTGCAAATTTGTAGTTATTAATTATCGCCTTAAAAATCTGCCCCTGTAAGTCTACTGGCCTACCTTTTAATATAGCGTTTTGGTGCATCTTAGCCAGCTTTAACTTCTTATCTTCATAGTTATATTTATTTAGGAGCTCTGTGGGAAGCTAGAGAACTGATTGCTGAGCCTCTTGCTGAGATATTTATATCATCGATAGTCACAGGTGAGGTGCCGGAAGACTGGAGGTTGGCAAATGTAGTGCCACTGTTTAAGAAAGGCGGTAAAGACAAACCAGGGAACTATAGACCGGTGAGCCTGCCCTCAGTGGTGGGCAAATTGTTGGAGGGAATCCTGAGGGACAGGATGTACATGTATTTGGAAAGGCAAGGACTGATTAGGGACAGTCAACATTTGGCTTTGTGTGTGGGAAATCATTTCTCACAAACTTGATTGAGTTTTTGAAGAAGTAACAAAGAAGATTGATGCGGCAGAGCAGTAGATGTGATCTATATGGACTTCAGTAAGGTGTTCGACAAGGTTCCCCATGGGAAACTGATTAGCAAGGTTAGATCTCACGGAATACAGGGAGAATTAGCCATTTGGATACAGAACTGGCTCAGAGGTAGAAGACAGACGGTGGTGATGGAGGGTTGTTTTTCAGACTGGAGGCCTGTGACCAGTGGAGTGCCACAAGGAGCGGTGCTGGGCCATCTACTTTTTCTCATTTACATAAATGATTTGGATGCAAGCATAAGAGGTACAGTTAGTAAGTTTGCAGATGACACCAAAATTGGAGGTATAGTGGACAGCGAAGTGGGTTACCTCAGATTACAACAGGATCTTGACCAGATGGGCCAATGGGCTGAGAAGTGGCAGATAGAGTTTAATTCAGATAAATGAGAGATGCTGCATTTTGGGAAAACAAATTTCAGCAGGACTTGTACACTTAATGGTAAGGTCCTAGGGAGTGTTGCTGAACAAAGAGACCTTGGAGTGCAGGTTCATAGTTCCTTGAAAGTGGAGTCGCAGATAGATAGGATAGTGAAGAAGGCATGTGGTGTGCTTTCCTTTATTTGTCAGAGTATTGAGTGCAGGAGTTGGGAGGTCATGTTGCAGCTGTACAGGACATTGGTTAGGCCACTGTTGGAATATTGCGTGCAATTCTGGTCTCCTTCCAATCGGAAAGATGTTGCGAAACTTGAAAGGGTTCAGAAAAGATTTATAGGGATATTGCCAAGGTTGGAGGATTTGAACTATAGGGAGAGGTTGAACAGGCTGGGGCTGTTTTCGCTGGAGGGTCGGAGGCTGAGGGGTGACCTTATAGAGGTTTACAAAATTATGAGGGGCATGGATAGGATAAATAGACAAAGTCTTTTCCCTGGGATAGGGGAGTCCAGAACTAGAGGGCATAGGTTTAGGGTGAGAGGCGAAAGATATAAAAGAGACCTACGGGGCAACTTTTTCATGCAGAGGATCATACGTGTATGGAATGAGCTGCCAGAGAATGTGGTGGAGGCTGGTACAATTGCAACATTTAAGATGGGTATATGAATAGGAAGGGTTTGGAGGGATATGGGCCGGGTGCTGGCAGGTGGGACTAGATTGGGTTGGGATATCAGGTCAGCATGGACGGGTTGGACCGAACGGTCTGTTTCCATTCTGTACGTCTCTATGACTCTAGGTTTAAAGCACTAGTCATGGACACACACACTAAATTGAAAAGGCATTTTAAGATGTTATGATCCCTGTCCTTTATGATTACAAGATCCTTTACCATGAGTTATTATTAATCTTAACTTATTGCATATTACGAGCTATCAGGTAGCAACTTTCCTGTTGGCTGTAGAATGTAAATTGTAAAAGAAAGTCCTAGAAATACTATACAATCTCATTTTCTCGGCTCAGTCTGAATCTCCAAATCTACATGTACGTTAAAGTCACCTATGATTATTCTTGTAGCTTTCTTACAAGCCCCATTTATTTCTTTCTTTATGCTTTGTCCTATAGTATTGCTTAGGCCCACTTACCCTATTACCTTTGCTATTTATTATTTCTACCCAAAATAATCCTACATCTTGATTGTTTTTGGGTTAAAGTCGTGTCTCAGTACTTAATTTAAGTTACCTAATAACCTTTTCCTCATTTCCTGTCATTCCGAAAGACCAAATATCATTAAGTATTCAGGTCTCCATATTTGACACTTTTCAATCAAGACTCTGTAATACATATCAAGCCATATGGATTTATCTCTATTTGTACTAACAGTTCTCTCTAGTTAGAAATACTGAGTTCATTCAGTTACAGGGACATGTCTTCCTTTCAGATACTAAAAAGGTTGATATTCAAAAAGTCAGGAATAACTGAGAAAAAAAATAAAGGAAGCAAAGAGATAGTATGAGAAGGCATTGGTAGCTAAAATAAAAGAAAATTTACAGTCTTTTGTATGGCATTTAAAATAAGGGTGGTAAGCTTTATCTTCAGCTGCTACATAAATGACCTTCCCTCCATCATAAGGTCTTAAATGGGGATGTTCACTTATGATGGCACAGTATTCAGCAGCAGCTCCTCAAATACTGAAGCAGTCCATGTTCAAATGCAACAAGATCTGGATGATATCTAGGCTTGAAGAAAGTGAGGACTGCAGGTGCTCGAGATCAGAGTCGAGAGGGTGGTGCTGGAAAAACACTCCAAGTCAGGCAGCATCTGAGGAGCAGGAGAATTGACGTTTCAGGCAAGAGCCTGATGAAGAGCTCTTGCTCGAAACATCGATTCTCCTGCTCCTCAGATGCTGCCTGACCTGCTGTGCTTTTCCAGCAACTCACTCTCAACAATATCTCGGCTTGGGCTGACAGATGACAAATAACATTTGTGCTCCACAAATGACAACCTCCAATTAGAGATAATCTTCCACTGCCCCTTGATATTCGCTGGTGTTACCATCACTGAATCCCCCACTATCAGCATCATTAAGGTTATCATTGGCCCAAAACTCAATTGGACTCTCCACATAAACATTACAACAGCAGGTCAGAGCTAGGAATACTGCAGTGTGCAGTCACCTCCTGACTCTCAGAAGCCTGCCCACCATCTACAAGGCACAAGTTAGGTTTTTAATAGAATACTCTCTACTACCCTTGATGTTTGCAGCTCCAACAACACTCAAAAAGCTTGACACCATCCAGGACAAAGCAACCTGCTTGATTGGCATCATGGCATCCACCACTGACGCTGAGCAGCAGCAGTGTGTACTATCTCAAAGATGCACTGCAGAAATTCACCAAAGGTCAGGCAACTGTCTGTGTGGAGTTTGCACATTCTCCCTGTGTCTGCATGGGTTTCCTCCAGGTGCTCCGGTTTCCTCGCACAGTCCAAAAATGTGCAGGTTAGGTGAATTGGCCATGCTAAATTGCCCATAGTGTTAGGGGCAGGGGTAAATGTAGGTGAATGGGTGTGGATGGGTTGTTCTTCGGAGGGTTGGTGTGGACTTGTTGGGCCGAAGGGCCTGTTTCCACACTGTAGGTAATCTAATCTAATCCTTCCAAACCCATTACCACTTCTATCTAGAAGATCAAGGGCAGCAGATGCATAAGAACATCACCACTTGCAAGTTCCCTCCAAGTCACACACCATCCTGACATTATCATTCCTTGTTTCTTGCTGGGTCAAAATCCTTGAATTCCATCCCCAGATGCATTGTGGGTTAACCCACAGCACATGGATTGCAGCAGTTCATGAAGGCAGCTCACCAGCACCTTCTCAAGGGCAATAAGGATGGGCAATGTGCTGGCCAGCCAGTAACACCCACATCCATGACAAAATAGTAAAAGGATCATTAGTAATACACAAAGATGGACTTTCTAATTTCCCTTGTAAGGGTGCACAGTGCTTTTGTAAATTTTGACAGATGTGAATCCAGTTCCCGTGACTGCTGTGATAATGCATGATTAGTGAATGACCTGAGGCTTAGTAACTTTGACCACTGAGCAGAGCTTGGAGCATCCTTCACCCTCAGTAATATACTTCACTGCTGTCCTTGTTCCCAGGACAGTGTGTGTGTGTGTGTGTGTGTGTGTGTGTGTGTGTGTGTGTGTGTGTGTGTGTGGTGTTGTGTTGGCAGGAGTCCTGAGGGCCAAGGCCTCATCCCCTCATCTTCTGTACTGGCTCTGGTATTGTACCTGTGGGAGATGAAAGACGTGAGTTAGTGCTGAACCCGGTGAAATATGGTTCTAAGTTAACACATTGATCATTTGAGAAGTTGATGAGGTAGAGGCTTGAAGATGACATTTAAGGAGCACTCATTGACTTTGACCACCTATGTGAGGTTATTGAAGCATCCTCAGCAATGTCCTCGAGAGCAATTTGCTTCCAGTGATTTCACTTACTACTTGCTGCCACTTCCTTCAAAGAACAATTCCTTGATGTCCTCCATGCCAATCATTATCCAACACCACTGACTCATCCACCCACCCAGAGAACAATAGACCGTGTCCTCATAGAACATAGAACATTGCAGCACAGTACAGGCCCTTCAGCTCTCGATGTTGCACTGCCCTGTGAAACTAATCCGAAGCCCATCTAACATACACTATTCCATTCTCGTTCATATGCTTATCCAATCACCACTTGACCGCCAATAAAGATGGGGAGTCTACAATTGTTGCAGGCCACGCCCCTACTACTCTCTGAGTAAAGAATCTACCTCTGACATCTGTTCTGCATCTATCACCTCTCAATTCGAAGCTATGCCACCTCATCTTAGCCATCGCCGTCCTAGGAAAAAAGCTCTCACTGTCTATCTGATCTAACCCTCTGATTATCTTATATGTCTTAATTAAGTCACCTCTCAACCTTCTTCTCACTAACAAAAATAGCCTCAAGTCCCTCAACCTATCCTCGTAAGATTTTCCCTCCATACCCGGCAACATCCTAGTAAACCTCCTCTGAACCCTTTCCAAAGCTTCCATATCCTTCATATAATGCAGTGACCCAAATGCACACAATATTCTCAGTGTGGCTGCACCAGAGTATTGTACAGCTGCAGCATGATCTCATGGTTCCGAAACTCAATTCCTCTACTAATAAAAGCTAACACACCATATGCTTTCTTAACAGCCCTATCAACCTGGGTGGCAACTTTGAGGGATCTAGGTACATGGACACTGAGATCTCTCTGCTCATCTACATTACCAAGAATCTTACCATTAGCCCAGTACTCTGCAATGCTGTTACTCCTTCCAAAGTGACTCACCTCACACTTTTCTGCATTAAACTCCATTTGCCACTTCTCAGCCCAGGTTTGCAACTTATCTGTGTCCCTCTGTAACCTGCAACATCCTTCAGCACTATCCACAACTGTACCGACCTAAGAGTCGTCCACAAATTTACAAACCCATCCTTCTATGTCTTCATCCAGGTTGTTCATAAAAATGAAAAGAGCATTGGATCAAAAACAGATCCTTGCGGAACACCACTGGTAACTGAACTCCAGGATGAACATCTCCCAATGCTGGAGATCAGAGCTGAAAATGTGTTGCTAGAAAAGCGCAACAGGTCAGGCAGCATCCAAGGAGCAGGAGAATCGACGTTTCGGGCACGAGCCCTTCTTCAGGAAACTTCTTCAGGAAATCAACGTTTTTGGGCTCATGCCCGAAATGTCGATTCTCCTGCTCCTTGAATGCTGCCTGACCTGCTGCGCTTTTCCAGCAACACATTTTCAGCTCTGGTTTTCAGCATCTGCAATCCTCACTTTCTCCTCGAAGATCTTAACCTACTCCGAATCCTCTTGCAAGGATGCCTTCCTTGAAGAAGCTCTTTTCCTCCCTCTACAAGGATCTCAGTGAGTCCCTCTCTCAGGTCATCTCCTCTGCCCAGAAGCTCTTCAGCCACGTTCTCAAACAGACTCGCTACCACAGCCACATCTCCTTCCTCAGCACCTGCCTACGGAACTGAATGATCCCGCACGGACTCCGGACTACGTTCAGACCAATAAAATTTGGACCCAACCAGGACAACCAGTACCTACAACAAATCCAAAGCCTCCAGCAACAGACCTAACTCTGGATCCCCCGCTCCACCCTTGCAGCCATGTGCCGCTATCTACATTGCCTACAGTCAGCCCTACCCCAGCTCAGGACAGCACTCTCACAGACTTGCAAAGGACCTCTACTGTTCTTCATCCACAGAAGAATCCATACACTAAACAAACAGCTCTTCCTAGCCATATCGGAAATTAAAGACAATAAGTACCAAAAACTTTCATGTACTTACCCCCACACTCTGGGTTCCTCAACTGTTCCAGAATCTTCCACCGGCCTCCAAAATCACTCGGGTGCCATTAACCACGCAGTCGCTGCAGCAACCGCCGCCGCGAATCATGACATCACTTCTGTCCCCACCAACCTTGCAGCCTCCACAATCGTCACCCAGACAACCGCCTCCACGATCGCCAGGAAGACCATCGCTGACAGATTCGCGGCCTCCACGGGTCCACGGCTATTGGGAACAACACCGTTTCTGCCATCCAGAGACATCACTCACCTGCTCAACAACCACGCCACATGCGTCTCCGCCCCCACGCCTAACCCCGCCCCAAGCCAATCTCCGTCCGCATGCCTAACCCCGCCCCCACGCCAATCTCCGTTCACACACCTAGCCCCGCCCCACCCCGATCTCTGTCCCCGCCCTGATTCCCGCCCCCACACCTAACCCCGCCCCCACTCCCAGCTCCAGCCCCACACTAGGTCCTGACTCCCTGCCCTGCTGTGTTTTCACCATCCCTCCAGAACTACCCCTCTCTGAGGATGAAAGATCAGTCCTCGGCAGAGGCCTCACCTCATTCCCCCATGCTCTCAGATTAACGAGTTCAACATGCGGCAAGAAATCGAACAATTCTTCCGCCGCCCTCGCCTCATTGCCTCCTTCTTCAACTAGGACTCTCGCCCACCCTCTGACGACCCTGTTCTCCTGCCTCCAACACACCCCATCCACCTGGACGCCCCGTGCTGGCCTCTTAACTGCCCTTGATCTCTTCATAGCCAACTGCCGCCGCGACATGAACCGCCTCAACCTCTCCACCCCTCTCACCCACTCCAACCTCTTACCCTTGGAACGTGCAGCCCTCCACTCCCTCCATTCCAACCCCAACCTTACTATCAAACTGGCAGACAAGGGAGGACTGGTGGTAGTTTGGCGCACCGACCTTTACGCTGCTGAGGCTAAACGCCTGCTTGCGGACACCTCCTCTTACTGCCCCTTTGACCATGACCCCACCTCCCACCACCAAACCATTATCTCCCAGACCATCCATAACCTCATCTCCTCAGGGGATCTCCCATCCACCGCCTCCAACCTCATAGTCCCACAACCCCGCACCACCCGTTTCTACCTCCTGACCAAAATCCACAAACCTGACTGCCCCGGCCGACCCATTGTCTCAGCCTGCTCCTGCCCCACCAAACTCATCTCCCAATACCTCGACATGATCCTGTCCCCCTTAGTCCAAGAACTCCCCACCTACGTTCGGGACACCACCCAGGCCCTCCACCTCCTCCATGAGTTTTGCTTCCCCGGTCCCCAACACCTTATCTTCACCATGGACAATCAGTCCCTGTACACCTCCATCCCCCATCACGAAGGACTCAAAGCCCTCCCCTTCTCCTTTCCCGCCGTACCAACCTGTACCCTTCCACTGACACCCTCCTTCGACTGACTGAACTGGTCCTCACTCTGAACAACTTCTCTTTCCAATCCTCCCACTTCCTCCAAACCAATGGAGTAGCCATGGGCACCCGCATGGGCCCCAGCTCTGCCTGCCTCTTCATAGGATATGTGGAACAGTCCATCTTCCGCAGCTACACTGGCACCACCCCCCCACCTTTTCCTCCGGTTTCCTGAAGAAGGGCTCATGCCCGAAACGTCGATTCTCCTGCTCCTTGGATGCTGCCTGACCTGCTGCGCTTTTCCAGCAACACATTTTCCCATCAACCACCACCGTCTGTCTTCTTTTAGCTAGCCAATGTCTGGTCCAAATCGCTAAATCGCTTTCAATCTCATGCCTCCGTATTTTGTGCAGTAGACTACCATTGGGGACTTTATTAAATGCCTTACTGAAATCCATATACGCCACATCAACTCCTGTAAACCTCCAATGGCTAAGGCTGTATGGTGAGGCAGGACTGTCTCCTCTATGATCTGCTGCTCCATTTCCTTTGTTCTTAATCACTGAACAATTGCACCATTGACAGTTAGCAGTCATTAAACACAGCACAGTTTTAACAGGTAGAAACCGCTCACTGAAATGCACAGTACCCTCATGCTCTGTTAACCCCCCCCCCTTGTCATGTGGTCAGGTTGCTGCCTGCCTTACTGTGACCAGGCATGGATTGTGATCGGAAACTGGTACAGACTGAATTTTCAACCCACGATCACTAAACGCCTCCTACACAGTGGGAGTCATTTTCAAAGTAATTATGAGGCAGCTAGTGGCACAATTCTGAAATAGTTATGATCAATCAAATTCATCTCTACTAGAAAATTACTGAAATCAGTTATAATTTTATACTTAGTCTAGTTGTGCTCACCACTAATGAATGACAATTTCCTGTACTGACGTCGATTCATTTATGATGATATTATGAACAATATAAAATTACAAAGTGCCAACATTGCACTCTGTGTTAGGGAATACATTTCTTAAAGTAAACAATCGTCAATTGTTATCTGGATAACAAAGCAGTAATTTGTGGTTTTCATATGGAATCATAACTGTGCATTTCTAAAGCGTGTGGAACCTGCAGGCCATCTGCTCTTCAAAATGTGACATATTTACATCCACCTGTCCAGGCAGATGTCTGCTCGGTTTAGTGTCCTATCTGAAAGTTGGCACCTCCAAAATTGCAGTGCTCCCTCAGTACTGCATGGGAGTTCAATATTGACTTTTCTGGTCCAGCCCTGACCTGGGACATATAACTAGAAATTTGTAATATAAGAATAAGAGTGCTACTATCTGAGCTGAAAATGTGTTGCTGGTTAAAGCACAGCAGGTTAGGCAGCATCCAAGGAACAGGAAATTCGACGTTTCGGGCCAGAGCCCTTCATCAGGAATGAGGAGAGTGTGCCAGGCAGCCTAAGATAAAAGGTAGGGAGGAGGGACTTGGGGAGGGGCGATGGAGATGTGATAGGTGGAAGGAGGTCAAGGTGAGGGTGATAGGCTGGAGTGGGGTGGGGGCGGAGAGGTCAGGAAGAAGATTGCAGGTTAGGAGGGCGGTGCTGAGTTTGAGGGAACCGACTGAGACAAGGTGGGGGGAGGGGAAATGAGGAAACTGGAGAAATCTGAGTTCATTATCTGAGCCAATAATTGTGCAACCTCTTCTGACTCTGCAACTCTGAATTCCTCTAATTCTCGCTTTTCTGCATTTCTACTGTGTTCCTGCTTTAACGCCTTAGTATGATAATGAGATAAGAACCAAGATGACAAACAGCCATGAGGAGATCATGCAGCAACATGTCAGACTGAGGATGCATCTGTAAAACGTTCTGTTTGTCTGCTCGGTAAACCTGTTAGATATTTTTAAGTAAATTAAACCCTATTCCATGCTGCTTTCTAATCCTGTATGTGAGTAGCAATTCTATGATAAGGAAAACAAACAATAATATAACATGGTGATCACGGTGATTTCTTCCAAAACAATCACAGCAGCATTGAGAACTCAAAACTCTCTGGAAATAGCCTCAGAGAAGATTTGAAGCAGAAATTACAGTCACATCAGGATATCAGGAAAACAAATCAATACAAAAATGGCATTGGCTAAACAGTAAGCACTTGGTTTGTAAGCTAGCCAGACCTGTGATTTATGTGGCAGTGCTGAGTTGGGGCAAAACAGCTGAAGAGCCATCAATGCAACCTTGGATGCTATGCCAATGCAGAAAAAAGCAAATCAAAAGTACTTGACCTGCAGCCAAAGACAGCACAGGGAAAAAAGCTTAAAGAAGCAAATGAAGATCAGCAATTGCATATTGAATTACATGATGTAATCTTAGTCTTACTACTGTAAATCCCCTGTATATTAATAACATTTGCAGAAGACAGGGAACGTTGGGAAGATTGCTAGTGGGAACTGGAAAGCCACAAATGTCCAATCTGAATTTAGGCCTTTTAATGTTGAACTCATGATGTTTAAAAATTTAGCTACTGCAGAACGGGGCATGAATTTAAAATAAAGATAGACATTGGAAATGAAGGGCTGCACAGAGTCAATACTTGAGAAAGATCAGTGAGATCCTACTAAAATAGGGGAAGTATTGGAGGATCAACTTCATTTCAAAGTAAACTTTAGAATGCACTATCCACAGCTGATGCTTTATAGGTAACAGACACAAGAACAAATTGATCAGTTCATTAATAGGTGCCATGTCAAGGATAATGAATATGATTACTCAAGTTGTCTAAGTGGCATTGGAAATGATTACAGCTGCAACGCCCATCAAAAGTTTCCAAAATTATATCTTGGAGAAAAAGGTAATGATATCAACACACGAGTAAATGAATGCAGAAAATATGAAGTCTTTGTAACCAAGCAATAACATCTGGAAGCAACAGGTCCAGTGACCTGTACTGGTACAGTAGCTGAACAAAAACAGCAAGCAACCTGCATGGGAAGTCTAGCCTGTTACACCCACTGCAAAGTTGTCCTTCATTCTAAGGTTTTTGCAAGTCATGGGGTGCAAAAGGACGCTGGGTTCCTCTGTGCATGCAATCTGGTTCCACAGATGCAACCAGAGATTACATAAGACACGAACAAGAAAGTCCATGTGCAGCATATTGGCAGATAGTAGCATAAGCACAAGCATATATGAGGTTTGTAGTAAAATAGACAAGGGTAAAGATTCACAGTGGAAGATTTTTAATTAGAAGGTAAACAGGCTTTTCACATTGTGACTATCAGTTAATGGGCGAATGAAACTCTTGCCATTTTTAATTAAGTTATACCTGATGAAAATTGGCAAACACAAGCTCAAGGCCAAAGTCAATACAGGAGCTAGCACAAACATCTCACCAGTTGGAATCTGGAAGCATCTGTACCTTGATCGTTGGAAATCAATGATATAATTCACAACAGCAAAATTGACTGCATGTAATGGATCACCCACTCATTGCATTGGACAATGGAAGTCAGCTACGGCAATTCTGCAATGGAAACAAATACTTCGCCTGTTGGTCACAAGTGGGCCAGCAATTACACGTTTGATTATTTTTCAACCACTTAATAATTTTGACCTAATTGAACAAGTGAGGAATTACATTATATTTTTTCAGTTAGTTTAGGTGTAAAACACATTCCGTAAGTAAGAAAAACATTTTGCCCACATCAAAAATAATGTGGCTTTCTATTTTTATATTTTCTTTTATGTTTCAACTTAACATAGACTTATGTTTTTACTCACTCATGGTATGTGGGCTTTACTGGTTAGCCAGCATTCATTTCTTGTCCTGAGTTGCCTTGAACTGCTCTCTTGAACTGCTGCAGACAACATCCTGTAGGTTGACCCACAATGCCTTAGGAAAGGAATTCTTGGTTTTTGACCTGACAAAATTGAAGGAGTGGCAATGCATTTCCAAGTAAGGATGGTGACTGGCTTGGAGGGGAACTTGTGGATGCTGGTGATGTTCTTATGCATCTGCTGCCTCTCTCCTTCTAGATGGATGTGGTCATGGGTTTGGAAGGTGCTGTCTAAAGATCTTTGGTGGTAAAGAGTATCAGTGAATGTTTGTAGATATGATGCCAATCAAGTGGCTGCTTTGTCCTGAATGTTGTCAAGCTTCACGACTGTTGATGGAGCTGCACCCATCCAAGCTAATGGAGTGTATTCCATCTCACTCCTGACTTTTGCCTTGTAGGTAGGGAGTTGGGAGGTGAATTACTTGCCGCAATATTCCTAACCACTGACTTGCTCTTGTAGCCACTGTGTTTATGTGGCAAGTCCAGTTGAGCTTCTTGTCAATGGTTATCCTAAGGATTTTGATAGTAGGGTGATGGTAACACAATTGAATGTCAAAGGCTTGTGGTTAGATTGTCTCTTATTGAAGATGGTCACTGCCTGACATTCGTGTGGCACAAATGCTCCTCATTACTTATCAGTCAAAGCCTGGGTATTGTCCAGATCTTGTTGCACTTGAATATGGACACTTTCAGTGTCTGAGGAATGGCAAATGGTGCTGAACATTGTGCAATCATCAGTGAACATCCCACTTCTGACCTTATGATGAAGGGAAGGTCATTGCAGAAATGATCTCCAAAAACCACTACCATTTTCCTATGTGCTAGATATCACTCCAATCAGCGGAAAGCTTTCCCCCCAATACCCATTGATTCCAGTTTTGCCAGGGCACCTTGATGCCACAATTGGTCAAATTCAAACTTGATATCAAGGGCTGTCACTCTCACCTCACCTCTGCAATTCAGCTCTTTTGTCCATGTTTGAACAAAGGTTGTAATAATGTCAGGAGCTCAGTAGCCCTGGTGGAACCCAAACTGGGTGTCACTAAGCAGGTTATTGCTGAGCAGATGCTGCTTGATAGCACTGTTGATGACACCTTCTATCACTTCAATGATAATCGAGAGTAGACTGATGGGGAGTTAATTGTTCGAGTTGGATTCATTGTTTTTTGTGTACAAGCCATACCAGCTGGAGGAGTGGCAAGTTCTAGAACACAGGGCTTCAGTACTATTGACAGAAGCATCATTCCTGCATCCAGTCTGCCCAGGCCTATTAGAACTTCATTTATTTCAACTAAAAAACAATGGGGAATGTAGCCAATACGATAGGGATGATGGGGTATTTAGCCAATTCAATTGGAGCCTGGCAAAAAAATGTACCTTTGTAAAACTGAAGGACTTTCATAGTTTGAATTAACAGTCTCACAATAATAAAGAAATAAATAAGGAACATTGTTCAGCTTGTAGAGGTAACAAGTGTCTCAGAGCTAGTGAGAATATGAAAGGGACATCTGTGGTATAGCCATGTTCATTGTGATGTGTGGTATAAGTGCTAAGATAGTCTATGACAAATGAACTGTAAAAACATTGCAATCAAATGTGAAAATTAGGACCATAAACTGCCATAGTCAATAAAATGTGGAGCTGAAAAAAAATCACAGTAGGTCAAGCAGCATCTGAGAAGGGGAGTCAACATTTTGGTTAGGATCCTTCATCAGGGCTATAAATTGTCATGCTGAGAATGATTTGTAGAAAGATTGTGGTACATTTTTACCAGGGGTGTATCCCAGCAAATGCTTGTAAAGTCTGTATTTGTTCAACCCAAAATCAAGGTGGCTGATAAACCACCATAATATTGGTTGGAACATTTGGGATAACATGAAATTACTAGATAGTGACACTACATACTCTATCTAGGCACATAAATTATTCATTGTTGGTCCTAGAGTTTATTTAGAAATCGATAGAGTTAGCAAACTAAGAGGAACAACTATCACAAAAATACAAAGTGATTTGTCAGAAAATCATTTAGTATACAGTAATAAGTGATGTCACTAACACAACTATCATATTAAAGAACCAATCAGGGATTGGGCAGTCCCTACCCAGTTGATCCAAGATTGACATGAACTATCCATGTACTAACAAGCTAATTAGAGTTTAGGATATCGCTGATCACTTACGAGTGATTAATATATTCTTATTATTTTGGAGCACAAGGAGGAAGATTGAAGATGGAAGGAGAATTTCAATCAATGAAACCGAACAGGCAAGCTCTGCCCAGAAAGTTAAAAATTACACAACACCAGGTTATAGTCCAACAGGTTTATTTGGAAGCACTAGCTTTCAGAGCACTGCTCCTTCATCAGGTGGTTGTGGAGTATAAGATCGTAAGACATAGAATTTATAGCAAACATTCACAGTATGATGTAATTGAAATTATATACTGTTAGCTAAGTTTGGTACCCATGGGGATGGCCGCAACTGGGACAGTGGGTTAATGTCACATTACAGGTGACCCCACTGCAAAAAACACACACACACACACTCTTTCATACACAAGCTTTCTCTCATATGATCACTAACCGCCGGCCCCAAATCATTTCTCTCATTTGATCACACATATACTCCCACACTCACCGACACAAGCACCTTCTTATACCCCTTTGCACTCCCACGCACACACATACACACTCCCTCACAGACACTCATACTGCCCCCACACAAACACACCTACATGCATACACACACATATAAGTTTGTGGGGTGAATTTGTACTTGCTCAATTATATTTTATTTTGCTCAAAAATTGTATGAGTCCATATAAGATTCTGTAAATTACTTCTTTAGAAATAAAATCAGTCTGAACATTGGGGCACAGACAGGGCACTTCACACCATCATTGCATTATCTGGGCCGACATGGCACCTATTGTTAAAGTTCACTTGAGAATGTAACTTTTAAAAAGTTCTGAGATTTACATATGAAAGAACTGAAACTAATATGGCAATTCTAAAAGATGAAAGAAATTCAGGTCTTTTTCAGTATATAATTTCAGTTACATCACACTGTAAACTTTTGCTATAAATTCTATGTCTTATAATCTTATACTCCACAACTACCTGATGAAGGACCAGCACTCCGAAAGCTAGTGCTTCCAAATAAACCTGTTGGGCTATAACCTAGTGTTGTGTGATTTTTAACTTTGTACGTCCCAGTCCAACACAAATCATGACTGCCCAGCAAATCAGTGTCACTGGATTGACCGAAAACTACAGCTTTTATTACATATCATTTCTTGTGCACTTGTTATGATTCTGTGAAACTTACGAAAAACAATTTATTCCTGGAATAGGCCCGGTATCTAACCAAGACTTTTTTTATTGGTTGTCTGTCAATTCTATAATTATAATTGACTTAGGTTTTACTATTAAAGTGAACATTAAAATCTTACTCCAAATAACTAGAGGAGTGGAACTCAACATTGTGACCTTGCGTGTAATCACTAAGTTGCCAGTTACCATAGAAGAGGCCAAGAATACTCACATCGAGTTGGCCCAGGTCTTACAATAGATTGGTACAGACAGATCACCACTATAGGACATTTCATAGGTTATGCTAAACTGCACCTCAGAGATGATGTAATTTATCAATTAACCCTCCCAGGAAGTGCAGAGCTCATATCAAGTGAATCTTAAGAGTGAGCTGGATAATGCAAAATGTAATGGTATTGTAATGGTATTATACATCACCTATATCAGCACAGACAGATGCAGTTCTATTCCATGCTTGCTAAAGAAAGATAGAACAACAAGGCTATGATTGGACCTAAGATATCTAAACCTTTCTCTAAAGAGATGCCCACACAAAATCAAAAGAATTAAATCCCAACTCACAGGAGTGACAATTGGTTCTGCTATAAGATGCATTTCTTCAATGCGAATTGTCTATAATACGATTGAAGAATTTAGACTACTATTTGTATAGAATGTGAACTTTCCTTACCTGTTTGCTGTAATGTGATTCTGGTCCCATTGGTTTAAATGGTGCTGCTAACATGTGATTTTCTTATAATGTGGGATCACCCGGGAAGGGAACTATCGCATTATATCAGAACAGTCTGTAAGTTCATTTCCAAACTGGATTCCAAGCTCAGATATTGGTCAGTTCACTTGGCAAAGGAATCTTCAGAAGCTATGACTTTCAGAAAATCATTTGGAAGACATTCCTTCAGGCGACTACCTTTTCATTTATCTTTCTCCAAATTAGAGAACATAATGCTAGATACGTATGTATTTCCAAAGCTATGCGGTGATAGGAAAAACATGGCCAAAACTTCCACTCACTAATAGTGGCAGCTTGTAAGGATAAGTGTTTAGCAACAAGAAGTGCTTGGTGAATGCAGGTCTAATCAAAGTTTTGATCCTTCTGTTCAGGTTATGAGATCTGTCCTGACTCAGATTAGGTCAAAGATGCAGAAAACATATCTACTCCCCAGGACAAAGATGACCTGCAGAGATGGTCATTAAGAAAGATATTAAGGAAATATCTCTCACATGAATAGCAGGAGGAACTTCAAAACGCTTTCAAATCACTCAAGCAAGAGATGTCAGCTGAAACGTGCACCCTGCAGTAACATGACCCATGACCCATGAGAGAAGACAATTCTGGACATCACTGCATCTTAGAAAGGAATAATAGGATACATCATATAAAACAAGTGAATTGCATTAAGATCCAAAAGTCTGAAGATCTGAGTCATACGTCTTCTCCACAAAAGATGGTTACCAACAGAGGTATAGGGGAACCTCAATTATCCAAATGAGATGGACGATCATTATTTTGTTAAGATAATTGATTATTTGGTTAATTAATTCTTTGCCTTTCCTCTGGGGCTCGGAGTTTTCTATTAAGTCTGCTCTCCATTCAGGAGACTAGCAGCAGCACAGTGCACGTAAGCCCTCGCCCGCCGCCAACACCACCCAGTACCCGCCCCTCCAATCCCAGTCCAACACCGGCCCCCCTGGCCACCCCCTAAACCCCTGCCCACACTCCCATCTGCCCTGTCCACCCCCAATACCACCCCCACCCACACCCCCATCCACCCACCCTCCGCCCTCCCTGTCCACCCCCAACACCAACCCCGCCCACACTCCCATCCACCCCCACCCGCCCTGTCCACCCCCAAAACCGCCCCTGCCCACACACCCATCCACCCTGCCTGCCCTGTCCACCCCCCAAAACCACCCTCGCCCATACTCCCATCCACCCCACCCCCACCCGTCCTGTCCACCCCCAACACCATCCCCCACCCGCATCCCCATCCAGCCCCGTTTCCTCCACCCGCCTATCCACCCCAACATTGTCTCCCACCTGCCCCCTAAACCCCGTGCAAAACCTCCCCCCGCACACCCATCTGCACTGCCCCCTGCCCACCCTGTCCACCCCCAATACCATTCCCCGCCCCCACCCCCTTCCACCCCCGCCCACTCTCCCAGGCAGCTGGACTGGATACCAACAACAAGACTGCTGTTGTTGCTGCTGCCGCCTTTTGGGAGATGAATCTCCAAATAGCACGCGTGCACACACACACACGCATAACTTTTTACTGTAACTTTTTGGCAAGTTCCACCTTTGCCTTGTACAGGACAACGTTAGAGAGATTATCTGGGGAAGGGTGGTTTAGGGTACACGCCTGTGCAGAACTCTAGGGAAAGTGTGGGGAGACAGAGAGAGAGAGAGAGAGAGGGCAGGAGGTCAGTCATTTAGAGACGGTGCCTGCACTCCCATCAGTCCAGGACTGTTCTCAGCAGCACTTTAAATCACTGTAAGCAAAAGACGCGATCAGTGTTGGATACATGTCTTTGATGTAATGTTTCTGTCAGAACTGTATATACAACAGAAATACACTCAGATGATGAAGCTGCTGAAGATCACCATGGCAACACCTAACACTCTGGCAACATGCGAGGCACCAATGCATATACAAATTAACAACAACAAATTATGAAGTCTATGTCTCTGAAATGTTAGACCATTGTGAGCTCCAGAAGGATTGTCAAATAAATGTACATCACAGCATTCTTAAATACACAAATTCTGCAACTCTTGTTTCCACACTGCTTACCGATCCTGTATGAGAGTGGTAATTATGTGTTAACAAGTACAAGAATACAACATCCTCCACACAGCATCTCATCATTCATGGCTATGCTTTGAAATATTAAGGTCCTTGATTCCTTAGCTGATTCTACCACCCCACGCTAAACCTCTTTGCCTCCCCACCTTTCTCCACTCATTAAAAACTCACCTCTTTGATCAAGATTGTGGTTATTTTCTTGATATTCCCTAATTTAGCTTTATGATAAATTTAGCTCATTTTGTTTTTTTAAGAAATACCTAGGGTATTTTTATTCTACATTAAAGATGCTGGATAAATGCAAGTTGTTGCTAAATGAGTTCTCAGTGCTTAAGGCAAACATTTATGTTTTACTCAAAATGTTTTGCTGCACCTCAATATTCTGAGGATGATCTTAGCCCTACTGTTCCTGAAAATGCAATTAAATTGTTTTATTTTGCCTGTGCACAGAATCCAGCTGCAGTTTACCATCTAGGCAATGAGTTTGTGTGAAGAACACTAGTGGCAGAGTTTTATAGAGCCATTCTCTGCTTATGGAACACTTACCCAGCTAGAACTCTGTTCTTTGTATAGATAGGGTTAAGCACTGCCTGCTAAACCAAGCCTGAAAGCAATTGGAAGATACAGACTACATACTTCATGCCACATCCCTGACTCTCTAGAGCTTTGGGCTCTTGATGGTCACTGTGTGTTTATCTCATGTCCTAATTATAGCTCACAGTCTCTGACCACATGTGCTTATGTTTATTAGGAACTGTATTCAAAACAAAGAAACATTAAGAGTCTGTTGAATTGAAACCGCAATTTTCAATAATCAACTCTGTTGGATGAAAGATCATGGATTATAAACCCAGTTAGTTACAGCACTTTGTTTAAAGCAGAATAAAAAAGATAAACAAAGACAGTTTTATCTTGTCACTGTATTAATGGAATGGGTCTTTATTGAGAGTAAGTGATTGCCTAAAACCTAGTAAGATATTGTGGATTTTATAAATACTACATGAATGCAGAGTGATTACCTTGAGCACATTCTTTCACATGAATTCTGGAGTCAGCTTACACCATTCTGTCATGTTGTTCTCAGGTATTGGATGCAGTATTTTAGCAGTTAATATAAAGTGCTGAAGCTTGAGCCCTTATTTAATATTGATGCCAAGTGATATAGAACATAACAGTGCAGTACAGGCCCTTCAGCCCTCGATGTTGTGCCACCCTGTGAAACCAATCTGAAGCCCATCTAACCTAACTATTCCATTCTCATCCATATGCCTAAACAATGACCATTTAAATGCCTGTAAAGATGGTGAGTCTACAACTGTTGCAGGCAGTGAGTTCCATGCCCCTACTATTCTCTGAGTAAAGAAACTACCTCTGCAATCTGTCCTATATCTATCACCCCTCAATTTGAAGCTATGCCACCTCACGTTAGCCATCACTATCCGAGGAAAAAGGCTCTCGCTGTCCACCCGATTTAACCCTCTGATTATCTTACATATCTCAATAACGCCTCTCAACCTTGTTTTCGCTAATGAAAACATCCTCAAGTCCCTCAACCTTTCCTCGAAAGACCTTCTCTCCATACCAGGCAACATCCTAGTAAACCTCCTCTGAACCCTTTCCAAAGCTTCCACATGCTTCCTATAATGGGGTGACCAGAACTGTACACAATACTCCAAGTGCGGTCGCACCAGAGCTTAGTACAATTGCAGCATATACTTCAAACAAAGGCAATAATTTAAATTCACAGTGACATATTTTTCTTGGATTGACTTATTAGAATGTTTATGTTCTTTCCTTCCTTTTTTTTCTCACCACATTTCACATATTGAAGAAGCAAGTTGCTCTCTGGCTTTTGTTAATTGTATAAGAAGGATGCAGTTAATGAGTTGGGTGAATATTTTTGCTTATCTATCAAAACTGCCGAAAGCCTGCCCATTGTCTTTCCCCTTGTAACCATATTTTAATTTTCCTTCATAATTTTGTACTGTTCTTCCACTCATTGCTGAAGTGCAATTCCAAGCCCTGGGTCAAGGGACAAGCCTAAACAACTAGAGTCATTGAACTATTACTGATTGAGCATAGGCTCTCTCACATTATAATGGACAGATAAACTAGGGTCAACTTTTAACCACATCCACTGGGAGGAAATCAATTTAAATTACCTGAGTTACTTCCAAAATCCACTGGGAGCTGACAGATTGCAATTTTTACCTGACCAGGCAGCAAGGACTACTGACTAAAGCCAGTGGGGTACATTTAACGCATGCATGTTGAGTCCAAATTATATCATTGAGATCCAATTGCAATCTTTACTAATTTGTTTAACTGATCTGAGCGGGAAGCATCAGCTAGTTTCCCATCAGGGAAACCCAGTGGCAAAGTGATACAGGGCCAGAAGTAGCTAAAAAGGTGACATTTTAATTTCTGAGAGGCATGAATTCATGAAGAGTATTTCATACTGATACATTTTTGAAGATATGACTTAATGAACAAGGAATGCATAGGAATGTTATATATATAATTCTAGAGAAGGCATTTGATAAACTATTCTATAAAGGATTGTGAGCTAAAGTTGAAGCTCATGGAATTGCTAGCAAATTATTAACCCGCTTAGGAATTTGCTGAACAGTCAGAGTCAAAGTACACAGATAACGGACTGTTCCTCTAATTAACAATATGAGACTACTGTTGTCCTGTATTGGGTCCTCCCCTAATTACCATATTTGTGAATGACTGGATGGTGACAATGTTAAGCTAGATATCTACCAGGCAAAGATTGGTGGCAAAGTAAAGACAGTAAGGACAGAAGTGTACATCTACAAAGATAATAAATCAAAGTGAATGGACAAAACTATGGTAAATGGATCTCAGTGTTAGAAAATTGAAGGACATCCAATTTGAACCTAAAAAAGACAGAACAGAATGCTCTCTAAATGGTGGAAAGCTAAAAATAAAAATTGGGAGTTTGTGTACATAGATCATTAAAATCTCATGAACAGGTAAAGCAATTAATCAAAAAAGGCCTAGGAAATCCAAACCCCTTATATAGAGAGAGTTGGAGTACAAGTAGCTGAGGTTATTGTGCGGCCTTACAAAACCCTGCTTAAACAAGACAACACCTTGAGGATGTTCAGTGTAGATATACCAGAATGATACTTGTATCCCAAGGGTTATATGATCATGAGAGATTTCAATTCTAGTCCTGTGAAATTCAGATGATGATTTGATCAAATTGTTAAATTTTGGAAGAAATGGATTGGAAAGATAGAGAAAAATAGTTTTGCTGTTTGGACCATGTAGGACAAAGCAGCATAATCCAAAAAACAGAACCCTTCAGGAGTGAGGTTAGGAAGAACTCTTTCAGGGAGAATGTTAGAGGTCCAGAACTCTCTTCCAAAAACAGAAAATGATTATAATTCTGAAATTTATAGATTTTTAAAATTAAAGATGTCAAGAAATGTAGGACAAGTGTGTGGATTTCAAGTTTTTATTAATTCTATAAAAAGTCAACTTGCTTTTGAGAAGGTCATGGAGATTTGCCTTCTTGAACTGCTGCATATGCTGTAGGTAGACCCACAATAGCCTTAGGGAGGGAATTCTAGGATTTTAAGCCAGCAGGAATGGTGATATATTTCTAAGTCTGGATGGTGAGTGGTTTGGAGAGAAATTTGCAAATGATGTTCCCATGTATCTGCTGCCATTTTCTTCTAGATTTTGGTGGTGTGAATTTGGAAGTTAGTGTCTTTTTTTATATAAATTTTTTTATTGAAAACCTTTTTAAATGTTTTACAAAATATTTATATACAAAAAAAAATAGCATCATTAAAACAGAAAAACAGTACAAAAAAGCCATAACACAGTACCATTGTTAATAAATGACCTACTATTCTACGAGAAAAAAAACATATCTGCTTAACTTAAACTAAACTACAAACATATTAAATAAATACTAACTTAAACTAAATTCAAATAACTTAAGTTAAATAATCTCTCACTACTATATTATATCTCACTCATCATACCTCCACTGAGGCTCCCACCCCTTGGAACACCATCCATAGTCTCCTCCTCCTGGGGCCTCACAGCACCTATACTGATTCCCATGGCTATACCATGACCCTAGTTAATATTGCTAATAAGGCAGCATCAATATAATTTAAAAAGGGCATCCACGTCTTGTAAAACTGCTCCATTATGTGGTGAATCATATTTGTGAGATAGTCTTGGGGAGATGCTCCATCACCAGCCTATGCCACCCGACAAGACCTGGTGTTTTTCTGACATCCAATTCACTGGAATGTTCTTCCTCGCATAGTGGGTAAGAAGGTTACACAATCTTTTCCCGTGATCCCCCAGAAAGGGCAAATTTGGTAACCCCAAAAGAAACAATATAGGATCCACATTAATTTTAATCCCCAGGATCTTTAGCTCCTTTACTATAGCACTCCAGTATCTCTGGATCTTACAACACGGCCAGTAGCAGTGTGAGATGCCTATATTAATGATAAATTTGGGACACCCTGATGATACTCCTCTCTTGAACTTAGCTAGCCTCTCTGGCGCCATATGAGCCCTGTGTAAGATCTTTAATTGCATGGCCTGCACTCTGTTACAGACTGAGATCTTTCTTACATTCCTCCAAATGTCTTCCCATACCTCCGATGAAATATCCTCTCCTAACTCTCGATTCCATGTCCTACATTCCCCAGGGTGCGACCTTTCTGTAAATGATATGAAGTATTGAATGAAAGAGCATCCATTCACTGGAGTATTCCTTTTTCCACATCTGATTTGTGACATTGGACCAGGACCGTGGTCTTCCTCTGTATATGGTCCCTTATCTGGAAGTATCGGAAAAGGTCCCTATTAGATAATCCACATTTCTGACTTAACTGACTAAATGACATCATGACCTCCCCCTTGAATAAGTCTCCCAAACAGAAGATTCCCTTATTCGCCCATACCTTAAAGCTGGAGTCCATTGCCCCAGGTTTAAATCCTTGGGGTCCCACCAACAGGGTAAATGGCAAAGTCTTAGACCAATTGCCCTCGTCTTGCCTCATTATCATCCAGGCTTTCATCGTATTTAAAATAATTGGACTTTTGCACTGCTGGGTCACAGATTTCATCTTGTCCATGAATAATAAATTAATTAAAGGACATCTCGGTTGCAAGGCTTCAATATCAAGCCAAATTAACTCCGAATTCCCCTGTACACAGTCACCAATATATGTTAACAGAGCATTTATTTGGCATTTCTTCAGTCTGGAAGATCCACCTCTCCCTCAGCCTGCAAAAGCTATAATTTAGAGAACTTAATTGGAGGACATCTGTGGCATCAAATAAAGGACCCTAGCCGACCACTCTATAACACTTGTCTAGGTAACAACAATGGGAGCGTTCCCACGAGGTACAACAGGCAGGGAAGAATATTCATCTTAATCAGGACTATTCAGCACAACCATGATAACGGTAACCCCTCCCATCGCTGCAAATCCTGTTTTATCCTCTCTCGGAGTTGTACATAGTTAGCTTTATACAGCTGGAGGAAGGAAGGGGTAATAAAAATTCCCAAATATAAAAAAAACTTTTGGTGACTATCTAAATGGGAATTGCATTCCATCCTTCAGGTTAGGCACCTCCACTAATTCCCCCTACCAGCATGGCTTCCGATTTTGTAAACTTGATCCTGTACACCGAGAAACCACCATATGAACTAATTGTTTGGATCAGTGGAGGAACAGACCTCTCTGGATTGACCAAAAATAAAAGGACATCGTCTGCATATAGGGTGATCTTATGCTTCCCCGTTCCCAACTTTGGCGCTACTATTTCAGGATCCCTCCTCATAGCTTCAGCTAACAGTTCAATTGCCAAGGTAAATAACAGCGGTGATAAAGGACACCCCTGTCAGCTACCTCTTGCAATACTGACTTAATACCGTTTTGTAAGGACTGCTGCCTTAGGGTCATTATACAGTATTGTTACCCATCTGGCAATGGATCCCCCGAAACCAAAGTGTTCTAGGACCTCAAATAGATACGGCCATTCTATCTGATCAAACACCTTTTCTGCATCTAGGGAGACTACCAAACCCGGAATCAATTTTTGCTGGCATACCTGTACTGTATTCAGTACTGTCCTGATATTGTTTGAGGAGCTACAGCCCTGAACAAAACCTGTCTGGTCTTCTTTAATAATATGGGGCAGGACTTTCTCCAATCTCAGAGCCAGCATTTTGGATAAAATTTTGAAATCTACATTCAACAGTGAAATTGGTCTATATGAAGCACATTCTTCAGGGGTTCCTCCCTTTCTTTAAAATAAGGGAGATATTAGCCTCCCTAAGAGTAGGCGGCAGACAATCCTGTGTATAAGAATTGTTGTACATCCCCAGACGTGGCTCCCCAAATATGCTTATGAATTCCTTATAGAATTCAGTTGGGAATCCATCTGGCCCCGATGCTTTGCCACCCTGGAGATGCCTTATTGCTTCCTGCAGTTGCTGTACCATTATGGGTGCATTCAAAAGGGAAGTCTGCTCTGTACTTACATTGGGGAGGTCCAGATTTTCAAAAAAGGACTGCATCCTCATTGTACCGTGTTCACCACCACCACCCTCCCCCGCGCCCCCCCGCCACTGCCGACCAATATAGCTCTGCAAAGTATTCTCATTCCTGAAGAAGGGCTCATGCCCTAAACGTTGATTCTCCTGCTCCTTGGATGCTGCCTGACCTGCTGCGCTTTTCCAGCAACACATTTTCAGCTCTGATCTCCAGCATCTGCAGTCCTCACTTTCTCCTAAAGTATTCTCCAAACCTAACATTGATCCATTGATCTTCTTCAAATCATACCAGCCTTCTCCCTAACAGACGTAATATATTGGAAAGCATTTTTCCTCCTAGTCAAATAAGCCAGATGTCTACCAGGCTTATCTCCAAGTTGAAACAGTCTCTGTTTGGCAAAGGAGACCTCTTTTTTTTAGCCACTTGTGTGTGCAATGAGTCTTAGAGCAGCCCGGAGAGCTGTGACTCACTGCAGCTTTACCAATGGTGGCCTGTTATAAAATGTTTTCGCAGCTACCTTCAGCCGGGCCTCCAGCATCTGTTGCTGCTCCTTCCTCTGCTTCTTTCTAGTCGTTGAATATGAAATGATCAAACATCGTAAATATGCCTTAGTGGCCTTCCAAAGCATTGCTGGATTACTAGCCGTACCTGAGTTGATATCCCAAAAGGCCCTGAACTCTCTTGTAATATATTCAACAAATTTGTTATCCCACAACAAAAATAGATCTGTGCACCAGTGACGTGCACCCGTTCCACTCCCCTTAATTTTAACACCTAAATACACTGGCGCATGATTTGAAACAGCTATATTCCCAATTTTGCACGCCAAAGTTCTGTCCAAGCCATCAGTTGGCATAAAAAACATATCAATTCGCATATGACATTTGTGTGGGTTGAACAGAATGTGAATGTCTTCCATTAGGGAGGAGGTACCTCCATACATCCATTAGTCCTCACTCATCGCACGTGTCCACTAACTGTTTAGACTGCGCGGGTATATCTGCCAGGCCTTTTGGCACTCTGTCAATCTCTGGATCTATTAGATGATTAAAATCCCCTCCAATAATCATATGGTGAACCCCAACATTAATTAATTTAGCCACTGCTTCAATTAGAAATTTAAGAGGGTGCGCCGGTGGACAATATACATTCAAAATTGTGTACTCTTCTCCATGTATCAGGGCTTTTAAGAATGATAAACCATCCATGTTCATCCTTAATCTGCTCTGTTACCTAGAAAGGGAGGTTCCTTATTATCAGTATAGCCACTCCTCTACTCTTAGAGCTGAAAGAGGAGAAGAATACGCTGTCATAACCCCCCCTGCTGCAGTTTCAGATGCTCCTTATCAGTTAGCTACGTCTCCTGTAGCAGGGCAATATCCACACTTTCCTTCCTGAGGTTTGATAACACCTTCTTTCTTTTAATAGAAGAATGGCTTCCTTTTATATTCCAGGTGCACCACCTGAACAAATCACTAATCATGGTCATCTAAGGCAGCCCATGGTTTCCCAGGACGGAGCTAATCTGAGGTGTGACGAGTTACAAAGATATTAACTCTAATCCTATAAAAACAACTACACTAAAAAAAGGGTAAACACCACAGTTAACTGAAGCAAACACTCAAATAACCCTCAATTTGCTGGAGATCTTCCCCATTGCCTATAGGGGCACCCTTCCCAATCCTTACTGCCATCATTGGAATGTAGGAGAATGAGGGGTGACCTTACTGAGGTGTATAAAATCATAAGATGCACAGACAGGATGACTGCATATAGTTTTTTTTCACAGGGATGGGAAATTGAGAATGAGAGGACATAGATTTAAGGTCAGAGGGGAAAGATTTAAGAAGGACCCGAGGGACAACTTCTTCATGCAGAGCATGGTGGTTATATAGAAAAGGCTGCCAGAGAAAGTTGTTGAGGCAGGAACAATAGCAACATTTTGCATAGGTACATGGATGGGGAGGGTTTAGAGAGATATGGACCAGATGCGGATAATTGGAACTAGCTGAGTGTGCACCATGGTCAGCATGGACCAGTTTGGTCTATGGCTCTATGACTCTATATGTTTTTCACATCCCTAAGGTAATTCAATTGCTTCACAACTATTAATTTACGAATATATACACTACTTTGAACTTTGGGCAGAAACCAGGAGGTTAGGAGTCTGAAACATGTGGCAACCTCCTTTACCTTGACCCCATCTATTACCTTCTCCCTCATCCCTTCCACTCAATTGAGTTAATCACGTTCAGCATGTCCTTTAAGTCTAATGAAGCAGTCAAATCCACATCGGCTGAAGGAGTGATCAAAACCTGAACTGCCTCTGCTCCAGCTTCAGCTAACATTATCTGCTATACCGGTGGAAGGAAATGTGATCCTATTTAATCACCTCAGGATCCGCAACTCCACATCCTCTATCTTAAGGGACTTCCAAAGAAGACCACCAGACAGACAACTGGCTTGTTGTATAACTACATCTCAGGCTCTGTTATGGTCTCATTTGATAGTCCAGATCCTGGTTCCTTTCACACTTCCTGCCCTAAACCCTTCACTTCCTTCTACCCTAGATCTCAGTGCTTTGTTCCTTTTTCATCTTTGAATTTAGCAGTTTCTCCAAGATTCTGTCTTGCAGCCCATCCTGTTTTCAAGCTGCCCTGGTGTTGAACAGGAAAAAATATACACAGCCCTATCTTAATGCCATGCAAATGGGTGGTTTTGAACATCTTGAAATATCCCCCTAAAACCAGTATTAGGTGGAAAACAAACAAAATGGTAGCAGGAAATTTAAGCTGTAATTATATGATTAGCAGAGACACAGCCATTGGAAGATGAAAATAGTTTTAAATTCTTCAGAAAATTGGCAACAGGAGATGGGTGGGGGTATACTGACCTCCCCTATGGTGGGTGAAGTAGCCCTGATATCCTAACAAAGATCCTACTTGACATCTCTACTTGGACAATGACCAAAGAGGTGGCTCATTTGTCAGTCACCTCTGCCCAATCCAGCTGATGGCAATGTCATGAGATTAAATGGCATTGGCACCTAAACGTACTCCTGATGTCTGATTCTCAATGCTTATAACAAAGCTCAGCTCAGATGTTAGCGTTGACGGTTTTGTGTTGATGGCTTTTCATCAGAACTGGTCAAATTTGATTGAGCCTCTAAGTTGTTTGATTGGTCTCCATAGGTGTTGTTTCATCTGCACATTGTTTATAAAGCTTGACTTGGATTTGATTGAAAGTCTTACCTTCTTGAACAATGATCTTGAGGAACATTCCATCCCCTCAATCACAAAGCCCACAAAAAATAAGTAGAGCCTCTTTCCCTTCTGGCTCGTCTCTTTCCTTTCCCACAGAATTCTGGGGATTCGCTGAAAGTCAGGGGAAGGACTGAAGAATTTATTGCCTATCTCAAGGAAGGGGAGGGGAAAGAATCATTACATTAGGCTTCTTGTCTCACTTTACATGGCCATCACTTACTGGGTAACTTTAGATAGATGTCTGGCCTTGTTCACTGGGAGGTCTGTGGGGGCCCTGGGGACAGGGTGAAACTAGGAAGTCATTCTTTTGATTTTTATTTCAATCACTGAATTCTGGTGGATGATCTCTGCACCATCATTTTCTGTGCTGTCAGACCTGTACCCCACTAGCTTACCTAGTGAGCTCCTGGCCCAGGTAAATGGTCCAGGGTTGGATATTCCAGTGCAGCTATATGTTCCACTTATAGCCACTTATTCCCCTCTCACTGAGGCAATAAGGATTATCGACTGGTAGGAGCGAAACAAGAGAAACCTATCCTGTCGTCTTTGCTGTCATTGGATAATATTTAAATAACATGAAGCTAGGCAAACAAGAAAAAACCCTCCTTCTTACCTTGCTGAGATTGCTATGTTTCATCACAGTGTAGAAAGCTGCTTCTATTTTTTGAATTATAATATGTTTGTCTGTTTGCCCAGGAATCCATCTAGAAGCATCCCAAATGCAATCTCATATTCCAACAAATCATTACTTTCTCTTGAGAGGAAAGGAAACATTGGATATTTTCCAGGACAGATTTTTCAGATAGCCCAAATTACAAGTGCAATATTTGCCAATTCAGTCATTAATTTTCTTAAGTAGTAAGATTTGACACGATGGAGGAAGATTCATAACATGAGGCTAGTATTACAGGCATCATATTCAAGACCAATTGACAGAAAGACCAAAGGGGGCCAAAATAGCAGAAGCAGGCAGAGTCTGCCATTCCAGGTACTATTATTCTAACAAAGCATTGTCACTGAGAGCATAATAAAGATAATGTAGGCTTTGTCCATTATATTCCATGTTATATTTTGACAGTATTTCGTAAATTATTATATAATTTATTGTTTCAATGAATTGTAAAGAAGAATTCCATTGACTTAGTCTACAAAATTCTGGTCTGTCGTGTTCAAATACATTGATATTATAGTTGAAAACTGTGATTAAAGCCAGCATGCCTCTTCCAGCAAATAGATAATTATCTGTAGATTCAGTAGATCACAGAAAAGAGAAGGTTTCTAGTTAGGAGCAAGTGGTAATTATTGTGGAATCACTGAGGGAGACACAGCTCTAGAAAATATGAAAAATGATATAAAGTTTGGGTAAGAATTAATTAAGGAAGCCTAGTGTAAGCATATTTAAGGTGTTTGTGAACAATCATATTGAAAAAAATTGCTTCCCAGAGCAGTTGCTAAATTTTTGACATTCTTTTTTTGTACTGTCGACCTTCAGTGTCTGTACTTATTGACTCTTTCTCCTTCCTTACCATGATAAAACCTTGAAGTGTCAAGCTTTAAGAATGAGCCTCCTTTTCTCCCCCTTTCTTTGTTGCTTGGATTAGCCTGGCCTTGTCAAAATGCATTTTCTAGTTAGAACCTAAAAATATTTCCCTCCTGGCTCTGCAGTATTGATTTTCTACGCTAGCCATGTCTGTGAACTGAAGGGGTGAAAGGTGAAAGTTCAACCCATATGGGCTGGCTTTATTTTTCCTATCAGCATGATTACTGCAAGTGACCAATAACAGTGGCTAAAAACCCATTTACTGACTATCCTAGTAAATGAATGAAGTTTGATTGTGGGCGAGCATGCATTTACACAGGGTAAACTGACTAATTGAGCTAAAATATGAATTTTTTTTACAGGACTAACTAATCAATTCTAACATTGTAGGGAGCTGTAAACAGCATATCATTCGGAGACATCAAATACAGGCTTGCTTTATATATAAACAGATCATTTTCCAAGATGTATTTTTTTTTATTTTTGAAACATTACTGTGGATGTTATTATGGCAGAAATCATTTTACTGAATTTTGTTGTTCTCTCGCAATACTGAAGACATAAGTTGCTACTTCAAAATAAATATATTTTAAAGCTATTCTCTACTGGATTTCAGCTACCCAAAATATTTTGCTTATAATATAAATTTCGCTTATAATATAAAAATCTATAAAATATAAATGCTGGAGATGTTTTATTGAAGAAATGAAAATGTAAAGCTGGGGTAGTGCTGAAAGGACAGCAGCTCATTGTGGCATGGTGCAGTAAAAAATTTGAGCTGTCACTGCAGGTGGACAAAGTCACCCGAGGTCACAGCCTTGCACATGCTCTATACAGCCCATAAGCGAACTCACAGTGACATGATGAACTGCAGAATGAAGCACAGATAGGTCACATCTGCTCATTTTTCCAGAGGACCATATTATCCCTTCACATCCTCTCCTCCCCATCCCCCAGCTTCTTTTCCAGGCATTTAATCTACAGTGGACATTGGGGTTAGAGACCAAAAATCAAAGGGTGGGAATTAACCATCAGTGTAAAGGTGGAAGGTGGGGGAGGGAGAACTATTAAACCACTTGACCTGGCATCCAGGCGACAGGGAGTTCTGGTTAAAAATATGTAAATTTAAAATAGAAAGCTGTTCAATTTATTTGAGTTGAATTTGATCATTTACACAAGAGAACTCTTTATTTTGAAGGATATTTCTGCCAACCCAGGTAGATAATCTGTTACACGGGCTGAGAAAGGGGAGGGAAGAAGGTCAAGGCATACTGAATCACATCACTTCATTTTAAAAAGGTCAGTAAATTTACTGCATTAAATTACTGCACGTTAAATACACTGAAAAAGGACAGTGTTCATATCAGCAAATTTAAGTTTCAGTGGTTTGCTGATTGCCGCACTGTGGTTGCCTGGCATCTTCATAAGTAAATTACTACTACTTCAGCATAATCCCTCCTTATTTTATGCAGATGTCTTCATTCGGTATTGTATACTGCAAGCTTAACATTTCAATCGTACGGCATAGTCATTTTTCCAAGTTGTGACTTTGTTCCAGGTGCTAACTCAAGCTGGTGTACAGCTTCACACATTCTGTCTAGCAGCCTCTCTGGTCCTTCATGGGAGTCGCCTTCATACATGATGGAACCTATGAATATATGAATTAAGAACGAGTAGGCCATTCAGCCCCAAGATTGATCCAACATTCAATAAGTTATGGCAGATCAGAAATTAACCTCAAAACCATGTTCCTGTCTATCCTTGATAACCTTCAAGCCCTGTGTTGCACAAGAATCTTTCTACCTCTGCATTAAAAATATTTAAGGATTGCGCTTTTTACCACCTTTGCAGAAACATTAACAACTGGAGTATAAAAGCAGGCAAGTCTTCTTAAAGCTGTACAAAGAACTAATTAGACCACAGCTGGAATACTGTGAACAGTTTTGATCCCCTTATCGAAGGACATATGTACATGACACTTGGGACAATCTGGAGAATGTTCAATAGGTTGATCCCAGTTATAGAAGGATTGTCCTATGAGGAGGTTGAGTAGGTTAGATGTGTATTTATTGGAGTTTAGAAGAATGAGAGGCAATCTGGTTGAAATGTACAAACTTCTTCGAGGACATGATAGGGTAGATGTGAAAAGGATGTTTCTGTAGAATTCTTTATCACAGAGGGCTGTCAGGATCACTAAGCATACATGAGGTTAAGACAAACAGATTTTTAATCAGTAAAGAAATCAAAGGTTAAGTGAAATTGAGGATTATCAGATCAGTCAAGATCTCATTGAATGGTGGGGTGGACTCAAGAGTCTACTGCTGCTCCTTTATCTTATGGTTTTGGCCCATCTTCTATCCATGTTATTGCATTACCCACTACCAGATCCCAGGGTGAAGTCCAACAGGAATGGACGACTTGTCATTCACTCAATGGTGCTTCTCTGCTACTTGTAATTTTCTCCTTCCTTTCCATTTCTGATTCATAACAATGGGATATTATTACATCCTTTATAGTGAAGATAACACAAAGTACCTGTTCAATTTAACTGCCATCTCCTTATTTTCCATCATTAATTCCCCAAACACATTTTCTATAGGTCCAATGCTTTGTTAACTCTTTGTTTTGAAAATATCGAGAGAAACTCTTACTATGTTGTATATTTCTAGCTAGCTTTCCGCCATATTCTTTTTCTTTTTTTATTAATCTTTTAATCAGTCTATGCTTTTTATTAATATAAAAATTCTGTCCAAAGTTCTGACCTGTTACCTGATTTGCATAATTATGTTCTTTTTCTTTAAGTTCAATACTATCCTTAACTCTTTTCATTAACTATTGACAGTAGATCCTTTCCTAGGAGGTTTTCTTTATTGTTGGAAAATGCCATTTTCTGTGAGTCCTCAAATATCACCCTAAACATCTGCCATTGCATCTCTATTGACTGATTCCTTAACTTAATTTGCCAGTTCACTTAAGCCAGCTCTGCTTCTATTTCCTCATAACTGCTTTCATTTGAGCTGAAGGTATTAATCTTGGACCCACTTTTCCATCCCTTGAACTGAATGTAAAATTCAATTATATTATGATTGCTGTTACCTAAGGGCATCTTCATTATGAGTTCAGTAATTAATTGCATTCTCATTGTACAATACTGACCGAGTATAGCCTGCTCTCTGATTGCAGAACACACAATTCTAAGAAACTATCTTGAAGCTCATCATGGCTCAGTTTTCCCATCTGACATTTCTGGTCGACAGGTAGAGTAAACTCCTCCATGATTCTTGCCCAACTTCCATCATTGGTTCCTTTATACGCCTTCTGATTATGAGTAGAGGGCCTGTACCTTGCTCCCACAAGTGACTTCTTGTCTTATCATTTTTCAGTCCTTTACACCATCTTGCTGTCCTGAATTTAGATCATCCGTCTAATATTTATAATCTATGTCACCCTGCAGCCATGTCTCAATAATGGCTATCAGACTGTCCTTACTTATTTCTATTTGCAATCAGCTTATCTATTTTATTTCAAACAAAGCCTTCAGTGTTGTCCTTTTATTAATTTTGTAATTTCTAACACTTCCTGTCAAGATCTGCTTATCATTTTCCTTATTTATATGATTTACTCTTGCCTTGTCTCCATTCTTTGGTTTTCTATGTTTGTGCACATTTGATCCTTTGTTCCCATTGTTCAGTTTAAAACTCTTGTCACCTTCTCTAGTTACGTGAAAGCATTGCTGCCAGCACAGTTCAGGTGTGACCACCACAGTGGTACAGCCTTCACTTGCCTCAGTAATGGTGTTAGTGCCTAAAGACCCTGGCACTCACTTCTATTACACCAGTCTTTGAGACACACAATTGGTTCTCTATTCTTAGAGTCATAGAGGGCCTCAGCACATTAAAAGGTCTATCATGTCTGTGCCAGTCAAAAGCAACCACCTATCTGTTTGAATCCCATTTTCTAACGTGGTTTTTAGCCTTGTACGTTGTGGTATCGCAAGTGTACATGTGATTACTTCTTTAGTGCTATGAGTGGTTTGTCGCTACCAGCCTTTCAGGCAGTGAGTTTCAAATTTGTACCACTAGTGGAAAGATTTTTCCTAATAATCCCTCTAAACCTCCTGCCCCTTACTTTAAAACTATACCTATTGATCAGTGATCCCTCCATCAATCTGAAATAGTGGGTTGCTTTTTTTACCTTGCACTTTTACTTGACTTCCTGGACTTCTTACCAGGTATTCATCACACAGCCAGCATCTTGCCTTGGTGGTAGAGTAACAACATATTCCTACAGGGTGAGAACGTTAGAAAAATATGCATATTTAGATGCTCCAAGTTAGATCAGCCCCAGTACAGAAAAATGCTTTGAGTTAGTTTCTTGAATTACCAAATTTCAGATTCTGTACATCCTTGCTTAGGCCTGGAAGGAATTTGAACTTAGCAAACTTCATTTAAATTTGAAATGTAAACAAAATTAGATTTTTAGAAAGAGACTTAAGATTTCCTCACTAACGTATGTCCCAGAATTCTCTTCAAAGTTACACTCCATATAACATAGAAATGAGGAGCAGGAATAGGCCATTCACCTCTTCAAGCCTGCTCCATGATCTTGGCTGATTGTACAACTCCCACTACTCTGTTGTTGCTTTCACTCTTTGATCTCTTTAGCCCTAACAACTATATCTAAGTCCTTCTTGAGAACATCCAATGTTTTGGCCTCAACTGTTTTCTGTGGCAGAGAATTCAACAGACTCATCACATTCTGGGTGACAATATGTTGATCATTTGACTGGTGCAGAATGAAGGCATCAGTTTCCTGGATCTCTTGTGACAAATACAAAAATCTTGTGGTGGTTGTGTACTCACTGAATTTTAATGGTGTGGAATCTATGTCGATTGATCAATATCATTTTTGATTGCTACATGTTTAAGTTATGACTTGCTAGATGTGGGAGGATCCAGTCAGTGAGGAGAATCTGAGCGCCCGCATATTTGGACTGGCCTCACCAGTGTGAAATGGACCTAAATTCAAACAAGGGTTACCCTGAGAGATGCTGACCTTTATGTGACGTTCCCCACTGGAAGATTCAGGTGACCAAGAGTAGCAGGGAAGGAATAGCAGGGCACTCTTGATTCTGGAGAGAGAGAAGGTAAAGGTTTGACAATGGTCACTTTGGCGATGGCTGCAGACCTGGTCCACCTGGTAGGTGGTCTACTTTCTGGATGTTGCTGAAGATCTTCACAGATACAAATTAGGAGCAGGAGTGGGACCTCAGCCCTAGGACCCTATTCTGTTCTTCAATAAAATTGTGCCTGCTGTGACTACTGTCATAAAAAACCTGAGCCTCCCAGGCCCTGGGGAACTGGTGCTCAGTCACTTCCAGGGACTAGTCCTTTGTCTGCGTACACTGTGTTTGCAGCATCACCTTCTGCAAGCCATGCGTCCATTTTGGCATGTGGAGTGGTCATTAGGGAGAAGGCAGCTGCTGCTCAAGCTAGTGTTGTTCCTCTTGTTCCTCATCCCAGCTGCTCATTGGTGCTGAAATGGCTTTTGGTAGGAAAGTGCAGATCAAGGCTTCAAACTCCGAGCAAACTCTCAAAACAAATTCTATGAGCAAAAGTCATTAGGTTGAAACTTAGCCAAAAAAACCCATATGAGTTCTGTCAGGTTTATTTTGGAGGAATCCTCACCACAAGGCTCAGTGAGATTTCTAACCATCTCTTACCAAACCAACTTCATTAACTACTTACCCCATCCCTGGGAGGTCCATTTGTGTATAATTCTATATCCAACCTACCAGGAGACATTTCCATTACAAACTGGATAGCCACAGAAAGACTGCCCCATCTTTGACAGACCACTGTGCACTTGGACAAGCTTTTGTAATCTGGTACTGTCCCTCATCAACAGCATAATGGCACAGCAGCCACAAAGGTATGCTGCCCATGATACGTGGCCAGCACGGCTGCCACTCCCTTGCACATTTTGACCCCACTCACCAGAGCCTCTATACCACCAGGTCACACTCTTTGCTGTCCTTACATACAATACAACTGAAGAACCCGCTCCTCCTTCCCCAATGCCCAGTGGTCACCTACATCTTGTCATTTTCCAATGGGAATAGTCACGTGAAGGCCAGCATTTGTACAAGTCTAAATGTGAGCTTTTATTCAGTCAGACTTGAGTGAATGGCACCATTGATTTGATTTGACTTATTTATGGTCACATGTATTTAAAATAAATACAATGGCAAGTGTTGTTTAATGTCGCCACTCTCCAGAACTATCTTAAAACACAGAAATCAAAACACAGAATATAAAGCCAGGAAATAAAAGAATAAAGTTCATCTTCTAGTCTTATCTCAATAAGTTAGGTGGTCTTTGGAACAGCTCAGCCATTAGTTTGGATCCATGCTCCTCCATCCCGATGCCTTGAGTCCCTGCAGCTGAAACTATTCCTTGCTGCACCGCTGGTGGAAAAAAGAATCACCACTCTCCTGTGCCATCTCACCTCTATCAACGCCGTTGAACCATGAGTTCACAGTAACTGAGTGGTTAGCACTGCTGTCTCATGTCGCCAGGGACCTAGGTTCGATTTCAGCCTTGGGAGACCGTCTGTGTGGAGTTTGTATGTTCTCCCTGTGTCTGTGCGGATTTCTACCGCGTATTCTGGTTTCCTCCCACAGTCCAAAGATATGCAGGCTAGGTGACTTAGCCATGGGAAATACAAGGTCACAGAGATAGGGTGGGTGACTGGGCGTGGCTGTGATGTTCTTCGGAGAGTTGGTGCATACTCGATGGGCTAAAGTCGCCTTCTTGCACTGCAGCTCGTGAAAGGGAACACAAAATAGGGTTTTCCGCTTTGGATATTAGCAGCATGCTAAGATCTCAATAAAGTTGTGATCTTTCACTTCCTCGTTGCAGAAGCAGCTGCCGTGCAGTAACCTCAGTGCTCCATGCAACAGCAGGTAGAGTTACAGGGAATATAGCTGGTGTGGGTCACAGGGGCTCAGAGAATTGCAGTCAGAACAAAGTCAATGGTGGCCCAGCTGTAAAGGAGGTTGGAACAGAAGGCAAGGGCATCAGGGAATTCTTTACTCAGGGAAAGAGACAAGTATTTCAGCAAAGCCAAAGTCCGGTGTCACACAACAACTGCAGGACATTGTTCTTGGGGAGAGTGAAGACCAGAGGTTGTGGTCCATGTTGGTACAAATGACTTAGCGATGAAGAGAGATGAAGTTGAAAGCAGAGTTGAGAAGCCTCAGAAAGACAGTGGAAAGGTGTATTACAGTCCCATGTGCTAGTGAGCATAGAAATAGGATAACTGAGCAAATGAACATGTGAACTGAACTGGTGTAGGAGAGGAGCCATCAGACTTTTTAGGCAGTGGAACCGGTTCTCAGGTAAATTGGGTGGGTGTATTTGGACCAGTGCTGAAGTGCTTGCAGGGTGATTTGCTAGTGTTGTTAGGGGAGTGTTTAAATTGGATTGGCAGGATTTTGGAAACCCAGGAACAATCACCGATTCGAGGGAGGTAAAACTACTAAAAGAAAGGTGAATAGTGAGCAGAAATAAAAGACAAACAAAATCAGTTTGATTTTTCTGAGCAACATGAAAACTGACAGTTCCATTGAGATTAGGGCTCGCTGGATTCAGAAGCTCAAAGACTTTATAATTACTTCCTAAATCCAGAATCCTGCTCAAGGAACCTATCTAATTGGCCCTGTAGGCCTCCAGGTCTATGATTCCCAGATCATATTTTCTCAGGACATATTTTTCAGTCTTAACTACACTGTGTTCCTATGGGACACTGGGATTAACACCACACCTGACTGCTCTTCCTTCTTCTTTCAGTGGAATCACCATCAAATCTTTCTTCCTGATTAACCACTTTCAAGATTGCTCCCATCCCCGACTAAATTGGCCTTCAGTGTCTGGATCCCAAGCCTTTCAGGTAGGGAATCAATTCAATCATTCTGCAGGGGTTTGGATCTTTTTGCCTGGAAAAAAACATAAAAGAAAAGTAGAATTTAGAAATGAACATACTGGGTATACGCTTTGGAGTGAACACAATAAGTTGGACCAATTCAGGACTCTATGTTGTTTTTAACAATTTCAGAGCATGATCATCTACTTCTATATCAGTTACCCACCCTCCCACACCTCTAGGTTCTGCATTGCATGGGTTTCTCCCTGCACAGCCAATCTACCTTCAACTACTCATACTTATCATTCGCATCTTACCTAGCATTTATCTCTCTCAGCTCATCATCAGCTCTCTTTACTCTCTCTCTCTCGGTTCTGTCTTCATATTCTCTGTACATTGCCCCATCCCTAAAACCTATCATCATCATCATCATCATCAATACCACCCTTTCTCAGTTATCTTCAGTTCTGACACTGGCTCTTTGTTCTTTGTATTTAATTTGTTGCTGAGTTTTTCCATCATTCTGTGTTGTTTCGTATTTCCAGCATCTGCTATATTTTACTTTAATTCTAATAAATCATGACAGGTGCGGATATTTCAAAATAAGCACTTTCTTTACTTCTAGTGCTTGTACCTCACCTAGGCGGCATGAGTTAACTGAAGGTTGATTGGAGATCTTCTGAGTCTATATGGCTTAGTACCACCGTAGTGGCCACTACATTCACGCACTCGGCTGCCGAAGGAAGCTGGAAATGATTGTGAATAGGAGCTTCTTTGTCAGTGAAAACCATTTAGCATGCTCCTCAAAAACGCTGAATGATCTGTTCTTTAACTATCTAAATCACAGGTTCCTTGAATCATTCTAGTTGCTATGTTAGAAAAATATCAGTAACTTGAACTATAATTCTGCTTTTAATTAGACATGTGGATATAGAACTACAGAAACCAAAAAACAACACATTGAGATAATCTACAAAGAAAATAAATTTACAGTACAAAGAGCATTTACAGTTATTTAATTAAACAAAGAAATTAAATAAGTTTTGCAAGTATTGGTGACTTTGTTTAACTACCAGATGACGAGAAAAGCCACAGTTATTTCCATTCATATCCACAAATTACCAATTTAAATATGGTGCTTGATAAATATGAACACACAATATACATTTTGGAGCATGTGCATACCAAAGCTGAGGAGAGAATTTGTGTATCTGTGTCTAAATGTAAAAAGCAAGAGGATATAAAAATCAACCTTTTTCTTCACATTTACCTCAGAGGTTAAATAAAGAGTGTTATCTCAAAATCCAATTTGTGTCAATCTGTTCTCAGGGAAAGAATTCAATATTTATGATTGGGAGAAGAATAAGTTGCAATGGAAATGTGAACAATGTAATGAGAATGCATCTTTCCCCATGCTTGAATAAACAATTTTGCGGTCTTATTTCGTTTGGCCACATCTTCACCTTTGCAACTCAACCAAAATGTTTAGCATAGCCTGGTCTAACCTTTTATTACAAGGAGCAGGAGAATCGACGTTTCGGGCATGAGCCCTTCAGGAAGAAACGTCGATTCTCCTGCTCCTTGGATGCTGCCTGACCTGCTACACTTTGCCAGCAACACATTTTCAGCTCTGATCTCCAGCATCTGCAGTCCTCACTTTCTCCTAACATTCTATTACTCCCTTTGCTGTTACCTACTTTCTAAAACAATTTCTGGGTTTAATTTGGATATCATTAAGAGATTCTGACTTGTGCTTCAGCTTTAAAAGGGCAATTGCACATACCATCAATATTTTCGAGAAGCCAAACTTACAGCTGCATATAACCCAACAAAATCACTGCTCTTGGATGTGTAACCTGCTACCCGCAGACTTTGATAATTTTCTCTATTCTCCTTATAATCTTTGTGTCAGAATACATAGGGAATACATTTAAGGTCCTCACAAAAGTATGAAGGGAGAGGTTGAAATTTTTCTTTCAATAATATAGAGAGGTTGTTAGAACATGTATACCCTATGCACAATAGTTTTGGGAATAGAATACAAAACAGCTTTTGTAAGGTGGTTTAAATACTAGATAAAAAAGGACATAGGAAAGGAATAGAAGGAAGAGCGAAGCGCTTTGAGAGGGCAGCATAAGAGACAACAGACTTCTGCCATTTTTGTAAAAATCTACAACAGGCTGGCTGCTACAGTCATTTTAATTTTGAGAGATAAGTATAATCAAAAAAATGTGAATCCTCAGCGAAAATAAGATAAAACATTTTAAAATCCTTACTATTCTGGAGATTTGGACTGTTAAAAGGAAATGATGCACATTATTACCAGGATATAACTCCAAAGAAAAATAACCATCAGCCTCAATTGTTCAGAAAAGGTACCTATGATTTTCCACACAAGGCATTTTCAGACAGAAACTAGCTCCGTAACACTGGTCATTTTATTCCCAATTGCAATGTGGGAGTAACTGTATGTCAATACTGAAAGAGATTCTTCAAAATTTATATGGGAAAGGCGAGTAATAGATGACAGCAAGTACTGTGGGATAATGGAAGTCATTCCAGTTCAGATTACCTCAAATATTAACTGAATAGATGAAACGTCATTTCTCCAAGCATAAGGAGGCAAGAAATTGACAGAATAGCTACAGAGGCAGGAGAAGCCACCAGTTTGAAACATGAACCACTACCTTTTGTTTCAGAAGAATCAAATTTTCCTTAGTTTTAATTCAGATTGCTTGGGATCGTTCACTCAAGTTTCGAGCATCAATTAAGAAATAATTGGAACTAACCCTGTATCAGGATACGGCTCTCTTGATTAACACCTGGATGAATGGAGTCAAAGAAACATATACACTGATCTCAGACCTCACCATACAGAACTATGGTTGCACATTGATATAATTTACTACAGATATATTCATTCACTACAAATTGTCCAAGACAGTCATCGTATCTCAGCAATTTTATAGAGGATAACAGATAACACAACCGTTCTATGTTGCAGCTTTTCTATACCAAAGCAACATCAAATGCACAATGCTTTCACAATTTAAAATCAGCAGTTCACAAACAACCTCAAAAACTTTAGAACAGAATTTTAGGTATTCTCACAAACACAGTTTTTAACAGAAAGTTAAAACTCATTTTTGAACTTTTCAAGCAATGTCCCCTTTTGTGGTTTTTACCTCATCTTTTAAACTAGCCACAATATTTCTGGACCACTATTAAACTAATGGCTCAAGTGGCAACTTTTTTTTGATTTCTAAAATGTCATTAATGTAAACATAACTAAAATCTTGCGGAATAATAACATTAATAGAAGTTAATAAAAAGGCAACGTATAAGTGGATTTGTCTCAACAGTTTTCTCTGGAATTGACTCAATTAGATATGTTAGTTATGAAATGGAATTTTTTGGTTAAAAAGTAGTTTAAGAGTAAAATAATGGGATCATATCGAGACAATGAGACACAACCTAGGGTTAAAAAGGCATTGAGCACAAATCTGTACCATTTCTGTTTTCAATGTTTTTCCTACTTGATGACTTATTTTTAAGTCAATGGGTTATTTGACATGCACAAAGGAAACAACATGGTCCAGAGTCTGCAAACAATGGCTTTGAGAAATTCATACATGTATCATTTCTATATATCTGACATGGGGCATATCCCATTTACTATGGCCATAATTTGCTAAGTCTAAGACTGTTACACAGGTTGACAACCTTAAGGTTTCCTATGCTAGATATGTTCAGATATAATGCTATAGTTTAATCAGCAAAGACAAGTGCTGCTCACTAATAAGAACTATTGATAACTGGACGTCTGGATAGTGCCACCATATTTGTCAAAATATATTATCTGTTACAGAGTGCCGCCACATTTTCAAAATATATTAACTGTTAAAGAAGCATGTCATAATTTTAATTTACCATCACCAGTCCTGTTATTTCAGGGAAGAGGTTAATCAGAGAAAGAGTAGGGCCCTAGGGGCCAAGAGAGTAATCTGTGTGTGAAGTTTCAGTATATTGGAAGGGTGTTGAATAAATGTATGATTAGATTAGATTAGACTTACAGTGTGGAAACAGGCCCTTCGGCCCAACAAGTCCACACCGACCCGCCGAAGCGTAACCCACCCATACCCCTACATTACCCCTTACCTAACACTATGGGCAATTTAGCATGGCCAATTCACCTGACCCGCACATCTTTGTGACTGTGGGAGGAAACCGGAGCACCCGGAGGAAACCCACGCAGACACGGGGAGAACGTGCAAACTCCACACAGTCAGTCGCCTGAGTCGGGAATTGAACCCGGGTCTACAGGCGCTGTGAGGCAGCAGTGCTAACCACTGTGCCACCGTGCCGCCCTCAAAGTATGAGTGGATTTGCCTCAACAGTTTTCTCTGGAATTGACTCAATTCGATATGTTAGTTGAAAAATTGAAGCTTTTTGGTTAAAAAATAGTTTATGAGCAAAATCAGTCTTCACTTTGGAAAAGGTAGATACAGAATTCAGGAAAAGAAACTTGCACGGTTTGACATGGGGAGATATTGGAGGCTCTGTCAAGCTTAAAACAGATAAATCTCCAGGCCCAGATGAATTGCATCCCAAGTTGCTGGGAGAGGCGAGGCAGAAAGTTGCAGGGGCTCTGATGCAAATTTTTAATTCCTCTCTAACCACAGTGCCAGAGGACAGGAGAAGGCTAATGTGGTTCCACTTTTTGAGAAGGGTAGTAGAGATGAACTGAGAAATTATAGAGTCTCATGTAAGTGGTAGGGAAATTATTGAAGAAAATTCTGAATGAGCGAATTAATACCCATTTGGAATGGCATGTGCTAAGCAGGGATAGCCAGTATGGCTTTGTCAGAGGGAGGTCATACCAAATTTGTTAGAATTTTTTGAAAATGTGATCAAGTGTGTGAATGCAGGAAATTCAGTTGATGTTGTCTATGTGGATTTTTGCAAAACTTTTCAGAAGGTTGGAAAGTTAAAGCACATGGAATTGAGGGAAATGTGGTAAAATAGATTAGAAACTGGCTTAGGAATAGATCACAAAGAGTAGTGGTAGAAGGCTGTTTGAATGACTGGAGGGCGGTGTCCCGCAGTATATCACAAAGATCAGTACTGGGACCCTTATTGTGTTTTATATTATAAATGATACAGATGAAATGTGAGGGCTGGGAGGGGGAATGTTATGTAAATTTGCAGACAATACCAAGATTGGTAGAGTAGTTAATAGTGAAGAAGGTGGTTGTAGGTTATAGGAAGATATAGATGGGTTAGTCAGATGGGCAGACCAGTGGCAGATGGTATTTAACTGAGATAAGTGTGAGGTAATGCACTTTGGAAAAAGAAACAAGATGAGGGAGTATTTAATGAATGACAGGACACTTAGAGGTACAGCGAGATCTTAGAGTAATTATTCACAGATCTTTGAAGTCGGCAGAGCACATGAATAGGATAGTTAAGATGGCATATGGGTCATTTGCTTTCATCAGTCATGGTATAGAGTATAAGAGCAAGGAGGTAATGTTGGAGTTGTGCAGAGTGTTGGTCAGCCACAACTGGAGTACTGTGTGCAGTTCTGCTTACCTCACTACAGGAAGGATGTGTTAGCAGTAGAGGAAGGTATAGAGGAGGTTCACCAGATCTTGCCCGGGATGGAGAAATTTAGCTATAAGGAAATACTAGATCAGCTTGGATTGATTTATTGAAGGCAGAGAAGGCTCAGAGGAACATAATTGAGGTTTATACGTTTGTGAAGGCTATGGACAGGGTGAATAGACAACTGTTCCCTTTGGGTTAGGGGTCAATTATGAGTAGGCATAGTTTTAGATAAGGGGCAGGAAATTCTGAGGCAAATTGGGAAAAAGCCTTTTCACTCTGTGGCGGGAATCTGGAATGCACTGCCTGGGAAGGTAATGGAGGCTGGAAACCTTACAATTTTAAAAAAGTATTTGGATGAGTACTTCCAATATCATAACATACAAGGATATAGGACAAGTGTGTGAAATTGAGATCAGCGCAGATTTACTGATAGTTGTGTTGGTACAGACTTGATGGGTCAAAGGGTCTTTTCAGCGATGCCTAAATGTATGAATTTAACTCAGCACCAGCATAACTACAAAAAGGCTGCATTTACCTTTCCCAAAGGAGGACAGTCATTAGTTGCACACATGATTATGCCAAAGGTACTCTATTAATCAATTCCACACCCCCTGCCCAACTATCTCTCTGCCATTCAATTTGATCATTCTGGACCCTTAGCCAGTTTGTCACACATTCCTCCTCCAACACCTCTTCACTGATATCCACCTGGCTTCAGTCTTATCTAAAAAATCAACTGTTTATCCAACATCTAACATCAAATGGAAGAAATCTAATTCACATTAATTATTGGAAAGATGGATGGTATGGTTTTGGTCCCTGTTCCACTCCCTAAGTTACAGGCTGAATCCCTTTTCCTGGTCACAGACTTAGACTGGAACAGCCTGGTCATACCTGACCTTGAAATAATCACTTCTGTAACATCACTAGGTTTCAACATTGTTCTGGATTAGTGGTGCTGGAAGAGCACAGCAGTTCAGGCAGCATCCAAAGTGCAGTGAAATCAACGTTTGGGGCAAAAGCCCTTCATCAGGAATAAGCTCATTGACCACTGAAGCTCCTTTGTTACCTCTATACTAGAATGTACTATTTTAGTGCTCATCAAATTCTGGCCCCAATTTTATTTGCTTCTACATTGGCGACAGTATTTTCAGCTGCTTAGACTCAGTGCTCTGAAATTTTCCCCTGAAACTTTTCTGCCTCTCACCTTCCTTAAGACACTGCTTAAAGTCCAGCTCTTTAGTCTTGATGTGGCCATCTGAACTAACATCTGCTCAAACAGCTCGCTGTCATCCTCTGTTCTCTAACGTGCCTATGAAGTGCCGTGATTTGTTTTATTACTTTAAAGGCACAGTGTGAATAATTTTTGTTGTTTGCCTTTATGTAATTTTGAGGACATTTATTTTAGCAGCAGCTTGCCAACATTCAGAAAAAAATGTAGTATTTGGAAACCACAAAGTAAGAAAGAACATAACATTTAAAATAAAAAGAATCTTCTTGTCCTGATTGGACATAAGTAGTCTGCACTCGAAAGTTTACATCTATCAGCTTATCCTTAGAACTCGAACATGTGATGGTCTGAAGTTGTCTATTTTTCTTTCAAGAATGTTTTTTCTGTCTTTTGCTGCTATCCTTCTCCCTTCTATTCTCTTTTCTTGAAGGTATCAAACTTTACTGGTTCTGCTTCCACGACATTAGTTACCCTTATTCTAGATGTCATTCTGTACAAGATGATCTGGAGAATTCATATCAGCATGATATTTACATAGTGGCATTTTGGCCAAGACTAATTGTGCACCTGATTCAGCGGAGGCCTACAGATAATGACCAAATGGGAAATTTAGCCGATTACTACTTTTTTCATCCAGGGACATAACAATCAACCAATGTTACTGGACTCAAATTGTTAACTCTGTTTCTCTCAGACCAGATGCTGTGGACCTGTTGAGTTTCTCCATCACTTGGTTTTAACTCAGATATTTTTAACACTTTACATGCTTAAAGGAATGGGTACAATTGGTTCTAATCACTGGAGCGTTTAGTTGTCTGGGTGCGATATGATGGAAAAAGGCATTTTGCATTGTTCTATCATTTTATGAATTTAGAATAATATGACATCCATTCCCATTGTCTACATAATAGACAAATACATAAAACAAGTATCATCTAAACAAAATACGGCCTTGATAGCCTGTTGGTAGTTCCATAAGGTATTGAATTACAAGAACTTTGTAATAGATGGTGAATAATCCTATGGTAAATAAAAGGTTTTTTGGTGTATGCATGTATTTGGAAACTCAGTATGAGTTTGGAAAGAAACATGGTTATTAAATAAGTTGCTTAACTCAAAATAAATATGATTTCAACCCAAAAATAATAGATTCAAAACAAGCAAGTAAATTTTACTGACCACCTGAACCTGAATGATAAATATCACCTCATTTAAATGCAGGCTTTTTCCATATTTAATTTGTTAACTTGTGAATGCATCGGGGGGAGAATATGTTGATAAAGATCCAAAAGTGTGTACAGGGTCTTTAATTTTATAAATGGAGGCATAAAGTATAAAGAAATGCTAATAATATTCAAAATATTGAATTAAAAAAATTCAAATGATCATTGAGCTAGTAAATTAATTATAAGTTAAAGACAGTCACCAAAAAAATGGAAGATTGATAGAATATTTTTATTTGTAAAACATCATTCGGACATCGGCTATTATAAGCAACTGGGAGCAGGAGTCATTGTAAATTAAAAAAAACATTTTTGGAAAAGGAAAAAATGCCACTGATATGGCAAAAGGCAGACAAGAAAGACAACCTTACCCTTGTTCTGTAAAATGGTGTGATTTTGGATCTGTTCATCAAAGATGCTTGTAAATTAATTTTGTACGTGAGCAGAACACTGAACTCAAAATGCACAATATGACAAAACCTTCTCAATACACATTTAAAGCCACGAAGCATAAATATTAAATCAGTATGAAAAAGAACCATCTGTCAGAGGAAACTTAAGAGGGGGTAGTTCCTTTGAAGAAATACTGAACATTTTGCCTGGAATTAATAAAGGTAATTTTCTCCTTCATTAAAAAATTTAAGTTAGCCTTTGCCCTTGAATGAATTTCTGACAAATAAAAGGCTTTTATTAGCACAGAAGAATTATGCATCCACCCACTGTATTCAGTCATTTAATGATCCTTTCAGTCATAAATTGCTGTTAAGTGAATAGACAAGTGACAGTTTTGCCCAAACCATACTGTTTATGACATCTAGTTCAAATTACAGGCATCGTCAATATCACATGACCTCTGCAGAGGACAAGGTTTTGCATTTTTTATCATTACTGCTTGAGCAGGTTTCAAGATAATTTTTCCTACGTTTAACAAAATATATATAGGAACCAGATTTGAAAGTATTTTAGATACTTTATTACCAAATGTAGCATTTGGAAGCATCCTCCTCAGCATTATATATTTGAAGCAGGTCAGATTTAAGAAGAAAAGTCATATAATATACTAGGGCACCATAGCATGAACTCCTTCCAAACAGCTATAGTTGCTGATTGCTTCTATTCAGATATTCATTAATGAGGATTTTGCTGTGTCTGTGCAGATAATTCAATAATATACAAAGATTTAACTTGGGGGAAAAATGCTGTTGATATACTTGCCCTAATAGTATTTTAAAAGTATTTAAGGGTCACTCACTCTGCTGCTAGTTAACAGTATGAAAGATTTGTTTTGAACTGGTGAAAAAGGCCAAATTTTTCAAGAAGTTGTAATTCTATGATTTCCTCATACAACATGCATTGCACAAACGATCCTTGCAACACCTTTCCAAAGCATCCAATAGGATTTCCAACAATAAGTATTTTATGTATCAGTGACATGCAAATTTGTGCAAACCTATAAATTCAATAAGCCATACTCTATCCTCTACACCAGAACCTCATATGCATTAGCTAGTTATGTATAACAGGGATTGAATGCAGCTGTAAAGTTACACTGTACTGGATTTAATTTACTGTGAGAAAGCAAGCTAAAGTGGTCCCAGTTTTTAGTTTTTCAAAGCTACTGTAAACATTTTCTGTTTGTAACTAATGATGAAAATGATTATAATGATCTTTGTAGAACTGAAGAGGATTCAACTGTCCTTTGAATAGAACATCTGTTGTGGGTTTTAAGTTTCCTACGATACACACACCAAATGACTGGGAATTGCCTCAAATTCTATGGCAGAGGCAATTTGCTACTGTATTCTGTACCTTATGCTAGTCGCTCATGTTACCCCTTAAAAAAAACTTGAGAACTTCCACTGCCAGCAGGATGACGATAACTTGTAATCTGGATGGAAAACTCATGAAGATGTTGCCAGGGATTGGCAGTGTTGAGACAAAAAATTAAGAACTTCAACGTCAATGAACTAAGCTCCTTAACTGAGGTGCTAGATCAATTGAAAATGGAGAAACTTGACAGAGAAAAAGACATGGGGATCAGGTCAAATTGTCTAATCCACCAGTTGCTGGAAGTGAAATAAAATTCCATCTTGGTTGCCCAATGTCTGTCACAAATCCTCCAATAATGTATATTGGGTATAGGATTGTTAAATGCAGACTAATGCTTCCTGGCTTTTCTCCAACTCCAGAAAAGTAAATGATATTGCAACTTTAAGTCCTTTCCCACTACCCAAGTAACTTTTATTGGACCTTTTTGAGTGCTAGTTAGGGCAATATCATGGTGTCACCCATCATCACTAGAGACTGAGCTGAGAGTTTATCAACTCATTTTATGTTGGGCCTCTTTATTCTATTAGCCCTGTATTATTTCAAGTCTAAATCCTTGAAATGAAAGCCACTGCACCATTTTGATGACTCTTAGGAATTGTCCTCTCATTGCTTGTTGGTGTCAAAACTTGACTTTCGTCCTTCCTATCTTGCACTGTTTTCCTAGAATAGCTGCAGGAGCGCTCAGATTTTGGTGCACAGCATAAGATATGCATCATGCAAGCAATTGCATTTTTGAGACTTTTATAATAGCAAGAGAGAAGAAATGTTTGAAACCACAACAAACAGAGTTGAAACTAACAATGGTGGGTATAAACAATAAGTAATTGGACACAACTGTTGGGCAGCTATTTCGTCTCTTTTCAAAAACCCACAGAAAGTTGACATTGCAAATTATGATAAACTTTATGAAAAAAATCTACACAATACTATCTTAATGTAAACATTAACCAGCTTTGCCAACAGCACACACATTTTTATTTCTTTAGTACATTTCATGTGATCCAGGTGGTGGCTTCAAACCATAAATCGGTGCTCCTTGCCATCATGCGCCATAAGGATGACATTACGGTTGGAGGTCCAGATCAGACGGGCTAGTTTCAGTGCATTCTGAGAACCAGGAGAAGCAGGATGAACAGGGGGCACTTGGTAAGTTTTCATGCATCGGAGCTGGGGTGCAGAATTCAGCATACCAATACTCCCCAGTAGTGACGTATTCATCTACAAAGGTAGAAGAGGATTGAGTATAAAAATAATGCAAGAAAACTGCACAGAATACTGAGTAGAGGAAGACAAAGTAATTCATTTCTAGGGCAAATTTCCATGATGGCTCGGACTTTGGTTCTAATTATGACCAGTAATTCTTCATAATTTTTTTTATTCATTCACAGGATGAGGGATCACCGGCTAGACTAGCACTTGTGCCTATCACAAATTGCTCAGAGGGCAGTTCAGTCAAACACTTGGCTCTGAAGTCACATGTAGGCCAGACCAGGTAAACATGACAGTTTTCTTCCCTCAAGGACAAAAATTAACCAGACTGGCTTTTCTGACAACTGACATTGATACATGGTCATCATAAGACTCTGAATTCCAGATTTTTATTGAATTCAGTTTCCACAATCTACCAAAGTAGAGTTTGAACATTAGCTGGGTCTCTCAATTAACAGTCTAGTGAATCCAGTCCATGGGGCTGTCACCTCCCCTTGTGTACTCACAGCTGTTGTGTGTGTACGGATCATACAGACAAGGCAAGCACCTGGCAACAGCTCTTACCAGCAGATGACCTCCAGGATCCAGTAGAAAAATGGTAACATCACCATATGCAGGTCCCCCTTCAAGAATACACACTATCTTGACTTGTATGATGACACTATAGCTTTAAGAGGTGCATTTTGTCCTTTTTTTAATCAAGAGGTTGAGACAGAGGTACCAAGTAGTAAACAGCTTGTGAAGACTTGGGTTCTTTTTTTAAGAGTTGGGACAATTGAAGCAGCATGAATGTGCGGAGTCAGGCTCTCACAGAACCAGGGTTTTAGGTTAGCTTTCAGTAGTTGTTGGGGGTTTGAAGTTCGTTGCTACAGTTGAAAGCTTGAGTTCTCTCCCTGGCAGAAATTTCTCTTTATGTTCTTTCCTCTTAAACTGGAGATTGCATTGCATGTGGGATAATCTATTTTACTGAATTTGCCTTTGTCAAGGCTGTGTTTGTGGGATGTTACTATATTGGAACAATTGCTGTTTAATACTGAAATAATAGAGTTAAATTTACTTCAATTTTTCTTTCTTTTGTTTGTACTTTAATTACTGGCTACTCAATGTTCCAGGTTTTCATTGATTTAGCTGAGAGAGGGAGGAAGGTAAAGGATGTGGAGGAATTGCATTATTAATCAGACACAATGTTACATCTGCACTCATTGAGGACATAGTGGAGGGCTCATCCACTCAGGCAATATGGGTAGACCTCAAAAATAAGATGAATGCAAGGACTCTGATAGGATTACACCATAGGCCCCCCCAAACAGCCACTGAAAGATTGAGGAACAAATATGTAGACAGATTATGGAAAGATGAAGAAAGGAGGTTTGTCTGTGTGGGTGACTTTAACTTCGTGAATATTGACTGGGCTTCCCTTACAGCAAGAGGCTTAGATGGAGTAGAATTTGTTAGGTTCGTCCAAGAGGGTTTCTTGAAAGGAGGGGCCATATTGACCTTGCCCTGGCTAATGAGCCTGGCCAGGTGACTGAACCTTTCAGTGACAGAGCATTTTGGAAACGGTGATCACAACTCCTTAAGTTTTAAGATAGCTAAGAATAAGGATAAGTCAGGGCAATGCTAAATTGGAGGAGGGCAAATTACATCAGTATTAGGCAGGAACTAGGGAGTGTTAATTGGGAGGAGCTGTTATCAGGCAAGTCCACATTTGACATGTGGGAATTGTTTAAAGACCTGCTGATGAGGACCGTCATGTTCCAGTAATGAGGAAGGACAAGGATGGCAAGGTAAGGGACCCTTGGATAATGAGAGAGGTTGCGAATTTAGTCAAAAGGAAAAATGAAGCGTGTTTAGGAAGCTAAAATGGGACAGGGTCCATCAGGATTATAAAGAAAGCGGAAAAGAACTCAAGCAGGGAATTAGGAGAGCAAGAAGGGGCCATGAAATGACCTTGACAAGTAGAGTTAAAGAGAATCTCAAGGCATTTTACAGATACATTAAAAACAAGAGGATAACTAGGGAGAAGGTATGACTACTCAAGGATAAAGGAGACAACTTGTGTTTGGAGGAAGAGGATGTAGTGAGATCCCAAATGAGTACTTTGCATCAATATCCAGCTAGGAGAAGGATACGAGGGATTCTGAAACCCATGTGGAGCATGCTAATATGCTGAGGCACATTGAGATCAAGAAAGAAGTGGTGTTGGGTCTCTTCAAGTGCATTAAGATGGATAAGTCCACAGGGCCCAAAGGTATCCACCCCAGTTTACTGACAGAAGCAAGAAAGGAGATTGCTGGGGCCTTGACCAAGATCTTTGTATCCACTGAGGAATGGTCACCAGATCCAAAATGTTAATTTTGATTTATTTTCATAGATGCTGTCAGATCTGCTGAGCTTTTCCAGCAACTTCTGTTTTTATTTCTTTTTTTTTACAACATCTACAGTTCTTTTGGTTTTTCTTTGTATCCTTGCTAGCCACTGGACAGGTCCCGGAAGACCGGCGAGTAGCTAAAGTCACTCCTCTGTTCAAGGAGGGAAATGGGGATAATCCAGGAAACCAAAGATTGGTGAGTTTCACATCGTAGTTGGGAAGCTATTGGAGAGAATTATTAGGGATAGGATCTAAGCACATTGGGAAAAGCATGGCCTAAGTAGGGACAGTCAGCACGGCTTTGTGCAGGGGCAGGTCATGATTTACTAACTTGATTGAATTTTTCGAGGAGGTGACAAAGATGATCAATGAGGGTAGAGCAGTACATGCCGTTCACATGGATTTCAGTAAGACTTTCAACAAAGTCCCTCATGGTAGGCCATCCAGAGCATGGGATCCACAGTGACTTGGCTGCATGGATTCAGAATTCAAAACAGAAGGGTAGTGGTGGAAGGGTACTTTTTAGACTGGAGGTCCATGACTAGTGGTGTTTTGCAGGGATCCATACTGAAACCTCTGCTGTTTGTGATATATATATATAAAGGACTTAGATGAAAAAGTAGATTGGTGGAGTTGTGGATAGTGTTGAAGGTTGTCAAAGGATACAACGGAATATAGATCAATTGCAGATACGGGGGGAGAAACAGTAGATGGAGTTTAATCCAGTCAAGTATGAGATGCTGTACTTTGAGAGATCAAATGTTAAGGAAAAGCGTTCAGTTAATTGCAGGACTCTGAACAGCATTGATCAAGTCCAAAGTGACCACACAAATAGATAGGGTGGAAATGAAGGCATATGGCAAACTTGCAATATGTATTGGTCGGGGAATAGAGTTAGAATGTCATGTTGTGGCTTTATAAGTTGGTTAGGCCACACTTAGACTATGGTGTTCAATTCTGGTTGCCACATTACAGGCAGGATGTGGAGGTATTGGAGAGGGTGGAGAAGAGATTTACCTGGATTAGAGAGTGTAAAGTATAAGGAAAGGCTAGAAAAACTCAGGTTGTTTTCTCTTGAGCGGCAGAGGTTGGGGGAAGACTTGTTAGAAGTTTATAAAATTATGAGATCCATAGATAAAGTTGACGGTCAGAATCTTTTTCTCCAGATTTGAAGTGTTTAATACTAGGGGGCATGCATTTAAGGTGAGGGGGTAAAGTTCAAAGGAGTTGTGAAGGGCAAGTTTTTTTTCACACAGAATCTGGAAAGCACTGCCAGGGGAACTGGAGGCAGATACGACAGGGGCACTTAAGGAACTTTTAGATAAGCACATGGATATGCAAGGAATAGCAGGATATGGACCAAGGGCAGGCAGAAGGGATTAGTTTAATTCTTGTGTTGTACTGTTCTTTGTTCTAATAAAGTGTGTTTTGCTTAAAGCCGAGTAGTGTAACCTATCAAATTATTTCTGGAACACAGCACCTTATGCTTGCCTTTAAATAAGAGTTAGGATCTAGGCGATCTTCTTAATATATTTGCAAGGAGGTTGATCTGGAACATAACAGATATGTCTCCTACACTTCTGGAGACCTTTCCATTATGCAATATCATGGCTAGAAGGACTGTATAAGAGTTAGTCAATTTTGGTTTTACTAGATACAAACTACCCACCGAAATACAATTAGATCAAAATTACATCAAAATTATTGAAGGAAGTTAGGGATAGCCGAGGAATAAAACAATTTAAAACAAATGTGTACCATCCAGACATGTAAGGGGCATCAAACATTAAAAACCACGTTGAGGGGTTCTAGTCATGACTAGCCACAGGACTGGAACAAAGGAATTCTATTTGTACTTTTTGCCATTAGGGTTGCACCTAATGAATCAACTAAATTCAGTCCGTTTGAATTAATCTTCGGACATGAGGTAAGAGGACCACTGAAATTAATTAAGGAAAAATTGATAAGCCAGAGTTCAGTGACCACATATTTGCACTATGTGTCAAGTTTTAGGGAAAGATTAAATAGGGTGGGTGGGTTAGCTAGCCAGCATTTTAATGTAGCACAGCATATAATGAAACAGGGAGCAGACAAAGAATAAAAAAATTCATAATTTTACTAGAGAAGATAAAGTGTTAGTATTAGTACCAGAGTTGGGTCACAGAGCTGTACAGCATAGAAACAGAGCTTTCGGTCCAAATCGTCCATGCCAGAGATCCCAAATTAGTCCAGTCCCAGTTACCAACATTTGGCCCATATCCCTCTAAACATTTCCTATTCATAAACCTATCCAGATGTCTTTTAAATGTCATAATTGTACCAACATCTGCCAGTTCTTCCAGCAGCTCATTCCATACACACATCGACCCTCTGCATGGAAACGTTGCCCCTTATGTCCCTTTTAAACCTTTCTCCTCTTACCTCAAACCTAGGCCCTCTAGTTTCAGACTCCGTTCCCTGGGGACAAGACCCTTGGCTATTCACCCTATGTCCCTCATGATTTTATAAACTTCTATAAAGTCACCCCTCAGCCTCCGTTGCTCCAGGAAAAAAAGCTCCAGCCTATTCAGTCTCTCCTATAGCTAAAACCCTCCAACCCTAGTTTTAGTGAGCCTTATCAAATTGAAAGGAAATTGAATGAGGTAAAGTATTTGATAAGAATGTTAGATAGAAGGAAAAATCAGTGTCATGTGAATATGCTCAAATGGAAAGAAAGTGAAAGGAGAATGTGGTACTTGTTACAACTCAGAATGAAGAACCAAATTCAGACAAATTTGTATTTGGTATTCCTCCAATTAAATTGGATAATGAGGATGTTCTCAAAAATTGGAATAAATTACTAAATTACTTTCCAGAGGAAAATCTAAATGACCAGAAAGAATTATTACAATCACACGGAAAGAGATGTGAAATAAGCTGGGAAGGACTAACATGATTATGCATGATGTAGATACTGGAAATGCTGTTTCAATTAAGCAACATCCTTATAGACTTAATCCTCTAAGATTGGCACAGATTCAAAAACAGATTGAAAGCATGCTCATAGACAATATAATCAAAGTGAGTTGTAGCGAGTAGAGTTCACCCATATGTTGCCAAAATCAGATGGCAGCTGAAAATGTGTTGCTGGAAAAGCGCAGCAGGTCAGGCAGCATCCAAGGAGCAGGAGAATCAATGTTTCGGGCATGAGCCCTTCTTCAGGAATCCCCAAAAAGTCGATTCTCCTGCTCCTTGGATGTTTCCTGACCTGCTGCGCTTTTCCAGCAACACATTTTCAGCTCTGATCTCTAGCATCTGCAGTCCTCACTTTCTCCTCGAAAATCAGATGCTACCCAGCATCGATGTATTAATTACCACAAAGTCAATGCAGTTACAAAATCTGATTCACATCCTATTCCACATTTGGAAGGCTGCATTGAGAAGGTGGGACAAGCAACTTATATTTTGAAGCTGGACTTACTCAAAGTATAGTGTCTGAGACGATTGCATATACTATCCGTAACCCTAAGTATTTTTGGAACAATCTAAAAGTAAAAATACCAGAATATTTAGATGGGGTTTATTGTTACACATTGCAGGACAAGACAACATAATTGCTGACACGATACCATGACTTTGAAGAAGATGAAGATGTTCAGTGGTGGAAGAAACAGATTGAAATGGATGCTGTACTGAAGGTGTGCCTGCATAGAGTTGGTGTGATGTATCTGCACTGTACTGTACTAATAGCAGAAGATTGAAGGATTAAAAAAATTTATCTATTTAATATCTATCTATTAAAAAAATCTATTTGACGATTTTTTTTCAAAAAAAAGGGAAAAGATGTGACAATGCTATGGCTTTAAGAGGTATATTTTATCCTGGTGTATTTGCAGATTAACACCATTAACAACATTTTCAGAATCATTTTAATTCATGCTGAGTAAATATCCTTGGAAGGTGACGAATGCTACTCATCTTTTGACATTATTAATATACAGAGTGGAATCTGTCGTCACATTTAAATGTACATGGTGTACTTTGCCTGAGTACAGTAAAACTGCAATTCATAAATAACTAAAAATTAATATAGACAATAATTTATGATGGTCAGGAAACTGATTGGGGTCTGATTATCATGTCAAAAGAGAAATGATACTAACCACTAATCCTCTCAATTAAAATTGTGGCTTGTTATATTCTTTGTATATATTATAATTTAAAGAAAATGTATTTTATAGATTTTTTAAATGATTGCATTGTAAAGCCAAAAACATTTCTCAGTTTCCTATCTGTAGGAATTTAAAGTCAAAGGTGGATTTGTTAGTCTAGACAAGTAGTTGATGAACAGGGAATGTGTATGACGAGCAATCATCTGATAGATTAAGGAAAAACTGATAAAGGTGTAAATTCTAAGCTGAAATCTCAGTAATGAAGAACTGAAAGGTTTTGAAATGAACCTTAATTTTAAAATACAATTTTAATTAATCCAATGATTTATTAAAGAAGCTTTCTCCGAGATTTGAATGAATCAGAAATTAACTCTCACTGTATCTTCTAAATCTTGGAGAGGTTATCACTATTCAGCTGAGCGGGGGCATCAAAGCTGAGCTCAATTTATCAGCCAGAAGTACAATGGCCAATTGAAATTGCAAATTCAGCACAGAGTATGGATCTATCACAGAGTTTTTGTGGTCTGTATGGCTCATTGACATTATATAGTGAATTTACCCAGGGAAGCTATAGATCACAAGATAGGTTTGGATAAAGTAGTTCTTGATCTCATCCTACTAGAATACTAACTATCACTTGTAGGATCTAGCCATTTCTTAGGTGGATTAGTGTTGTAGTCTCAAGAATGTTTTCTGACAAATTAATCCAGCTAATTGATTTTATTTTGTAAAGAAGTATTTCATGTCAAAACTAAAATTCATTTGCATAGAGCAGAATGTATACCCTTTGTCATGATATACTGGCATATGCAAAAATATGCCACTTCAGGATTATTTTCTCTATCATATTCATTTTAAATCACTTCTAACAAGTTTGTTTTTAATATTACTGAAGATTTATCCACACCTCTCTCTACGAAGGAAATGGATAGCCTCCCGCTGCTCAGACAGTCAGAGCTGAGTGGAGTAATTCTTGCACAATCTGAATTGCCTCAGCATGTCCAGCTCCTGTTGTTTCATAACATTGTGCCTGTTGCTGCAGACCACTACCTCACATAAATCTTAGCTGGTGAATACCGAAGGACGGTTCCCAGGTCTTTCCAGGCACCTGAATTGCATCTTCAACATCCTGCTTGCATTGTCAATTCTAATAGGGCAGCATAGTGGCTCAGTGGTTAGCACTGCTACCTCTCAACACCAGGGACCCACATTCAAGTTCAACTTGAGGCAAATGTCTGTGTGGAGTTTGCACATTCTCCCCGTGTCTGCGCGGGTTTTCTCTGGGTGCTCCGATTTCCTCCCACAGTCCAAAGATGTGCAGGTCAGCTAAATTGGCCATGCTAAATTGCCCTTAGTGTTAGGTGAAGGGTTAAAACCTATGCCCTCTAGTTCCCGATGCCCCGACCTCAGGGAAAGGACTTTGTCTATTTACCCTATCCATGCCCCTCATAATTTTGTAAATCTCTATAAGGTCACCCCTCAGCCTCCGATGCTCCAGGGAAAACAGCCCCAGCCTGTTCAGCCTCTCCCTATAGTTCAAATCCTCCAACCCTGGCAACATCCTTGTAAATCTTTTCTGAACCCTTTCAGGTTTCACAACATCTTTCCAATAGGAAGGAGAGCAGAATTTCACGCAATATTCCAACAGTGGCCTAACCAATGTCCTGTGCAACCGCAACATGACCTCCCAACTCCTGTACTCAATATCTGACCAATAAAGGAAGGCATACCAAACGCCTTCTTCACTAACCTATCTATCTGCAACTCCACTTTCAAGGAGCTATGAACCTGCACTCCAAGGTCTCTTTGTTCAGCAACACTCCCTAGGACCTTACCATTAAGTGTATAAGTCCTGCTAAGGTTAACTTTCTGGAAATGCAGCACCTCACATTTATCTGAATTAAATTCCATCTGCCACTTCTCAGACCATTGCCCCATCTGGTCAAGATCCTGTTATAATCTGAGGTAAGCCTCTTCACTGTCCACGACACCTCCGATTTTGGTATAATCTGCAAACTTACTAACTATAAGACCATAAGACATAGGAGCGGAAGTAAGGCCATTCGGCCCATCGAGTCCACTCCGCCATTCAATCATGGCTGATGGGCATTTCAACTCCACTTACCAGCGTTCTCCCCGTAGCCCTTAATTCCTCGAGACAACAAGAATCTATCAATCTCTGCCTTGAAGACATTTAGCGTCCCGGCCTCCACTGCACTCTGTGGTAATGAATTCCACAGGCCCACCACCCTCTGGCTGAAGAAATGTCTCCGCATTTCTGTTCTGAATTGACCCCCTCTAATTCTAAGGCTGTGCCCACGGGTCCTAGTCTCCTCGTCTAATGGAAACAATTTCCTAGCGTCCACCCTTTCCAAGCCATGTATTATCTTGTACGTCTCTATTAAGTCCCCCCTTAATCTTCTAAACTCCAATGAATACAATCCCAGGATCCTCAGCCGTTCCTCATATGTTAGACCTACCATTCCAGGGATCATCCGTGAGAATCTCCGCTGGACACGTTCCAGTGCCAGTATGTCCTTCCTGAGGTGTGGGGACCAAAACTGGACACAGTACTCCAAATGGGGCCTAACCAGAGCTTTATAAAGTCCCAGTAGCACATCTCTATTTTTATATTCCAACCCTCTTGAGATAAGTGACAACATTGCATTCGTTTTCTTAATCAGGGACTCAGCCTGCATGTTTACCTTTAGAGAATCTTCGACTAGCACTCCCAGATCCCTTTGTACTTTGGCTTTATGAATTTTCTTACCATTTAGAAAGTAGTCTATGCTTTTATTCTTTTCGCCAAAGTGCAAGACCTCGCACTTGCTCACGTTGAATTCCATCAGCCATTTCCTGGACCACTCTCCCAAACTGTCTAGATCCTTCTGAAGCCTCCCCACTTCCTCAGTACTACTTGCCTGTCCACCTAACTTCGTATCATCTGCAAACTTCGCTAGAATGCCCCCAGTCCCCTCATCCAAATCATTAATATATAAGGCGAATAGCTGTAGCCCCAACACTGAACCCTGCGGGACACTGCTCGTCACCGGCTGCCATTCCGAAAATGAACCTTTTATCCCAACTCTCTGCCTTCTGTTAGACAGCCAATCCTCAATCCATCCCAGCAGCTCACCTTGAACACCATGAGCCCTCACTTTGCTCAGCAGTCTCCTGTGTGGCACCTTATCAAAGGTCTTTTGGAAGTCTAGATAGACCACATCCACTGGGTTTCCCTGGTCTAACCTACTTGTCACCTCTTCAAAGAATTCCAACAGGTTTGTCAGGCATGACCTCCCCTTACTAAATCCATGTTGGCTTGTTCTAATCAGACTCTGCTCTTCTAAGAATTTAGAAACCTCATCCTGACTGATGGATTCTAGAATTTTACCAACAACCGAGGTTAATCTAATTGGCCTATAATTTTCCATCTTTTGTCTTGATCCTTTCTTGAACAAGGGGGTTACAACAGCCATCTTCCAATCATCCGGGACCTTTCCTGACTCCCGTGACTCTTGAAAGATCTCAATCAATGCCTCCGCTATTTCCTCAGCCACCTCTCTCAGAAGTCTAGGGTGTATCCCATCAGGGCCAGGAGATTTATCAATTTTAAGACTTTTTAACTTTTCTAGCACTATCTCTTTTGTAATGGCAACCATACTCAACTCAGCCCCCTGACTCCCTTTAATTGTTGGGATATTACTCATGTCTTCCACTGTGAAAACTGATGCAAAGTATTTGTTAAGTTCTCCTGCTATTTCCTTATCTCCCATCACTAGGCTTCCAGCATCAGTTTGAAGTGGCCCAATGTTTACTTTTGCCTGTCGTTTGTTTCTTATGTACTGAAAGAAACTTTTACTATCATTTCTAATATTACTGGCTAGCCTACCTTCATATTTGATCCTCTCATTTCTTATTACACTCTTTGTTATCCTCTATTTGTTTTTGTAGCCTTCCCAATCTTCTGATTTCCCACTGTTCTTGGCCATTTTATTGGATCTCTCTTTTTCTTTAATACACTCCCTGACTGCCTTTGTCAGCCATGGTTGTCTAATCCCTCCCCGGATAATCTTTCTTTTCTTGGGGATGAACCTCTGTATAGTGTCCTCAATTATACCCACAAACTCCTGCCATTTTTGCTCTACTGTCTTCCCGGTTAGCCTCTGCTTCCAGTCTATTTTTGTCAGTTCCTCTCTCATGCCCTCATAATTACCTTTATTTAATTGTAACACCATTACATCCGATTTTGCCTTCTCTCTTTCAAACTCCAGACTGAACTCTACCATATTATGATCGCTACTTCCTAAGGGTTCCCTTACTTTAAGATCTTTTATAAAGTCTGGTTCATTGCAAAGCACTAGGTTCAGAATAGCCTGCTCCCTTGTGGGCTCCATGACAAGCTGTTCCAAAAAGCCATCCTGTAGGAATTCCATGAATTCCCTTTCTTTGGATCCACTGGGAACATTATTTACCCAGTCCACCTGCATATTGAAGTCTCCCATGATCAATGTGACCTTGCCTTTCTGACATGCCTTCTCTATTTCCCAGTACACGTTGCATCCCTGGTCCTGACCACTGTTAGGAGGTCTATACACAACTCCAATTATTTTTTTTTGCCTTTGTGGTTCCTCAATTCCACCCACACAGACTCCACATCATCCGACGCTATGTCATTCAATGCCATAGATTTAATTTTGTTCTTAACTAACAAGGCAACCCCACCCTCTCTGCCCACCTCCCTGTCTTTTCGATAAGTTGAAAAACCTTAGAGGTTTAACTGCCAGTCCTGACCCCCCCTGTAACCAAGTCTCTGTGATGCCTACCACATCATAATCATTCACTATTATCTGTGCCATTAGTTCATCTGCTTTGTTATGAGTGCTACGAGCATTCAGGTAAAGTGCCTTAATGCTAAGTTTCTTATCATTAGAGATATTGGAAGTCATATGATGTCCTAAGTTATCCTTGCTTTCTTCTGCATTCTCAGTCTACCTCAATTTTAAATCCACCTGGACACATGCTATCCTGCTGCTTATCTTTCCATTTAATGCCATACTCGCTGTCGTTATGTCGTTAACTGTACCTCTTATGCTTGCATCCAAATCATTTATGTAAATGACAAAAGGTAGAGGACCCAGCACTGATCCTTACTAACCATTCCACTGGTCGCAGGCTTCCAGTCTGAAAAACAACCCTCCCCCACCACCCTCGCATGCAAAATGATCTTTCAATAGTTGAACATTAAGGGACTGTAACCCCGTTGAATGATAAATGTTACTGGCTGACATGATGGTGTCTTGTGTACGCAAGCTATGACTCACTGGATCTATGGGATTCCCAGCCAGAGGAGCAAATCCTCTCTGTCTGTCTGACTTCATCAGCAGTGAAGTGCATAAAGAGCACCATTCTGACAAGTAGGCAGCAGCTTGTGAGATTTTGACAAATATCACAAGCAACTCCCTGGAAACAAAATAACTAAAGGTTGCATTGACCTTAATCAACATGGATAATGTATGGCCTTCTGGTCTCTTTTGTTTTGGGTGCTGCCAATGTTAGTGATGACTGATCCTCCTTAGAGATGGGCACTCTGTCAGATCCTCTGTCTGTACACTCTGTTTTAGGAGCACTGTATCCGAACAGCTGGTCCAACACTAACCTTCATAAGCAGCTGCCCTGTTGCTTTCTATGTTGAGAACTGGGAAGTGCACAACAGAGGTAGCAAACTTCTAGGTAGCAGAAATGACTGGTAAAGTATTGGAAATCATCTTCAAAACAGTGAAAGCACATTTTCTCAAAGAATATGTCTTCTTAGATAAGGAATTGGTGACAGATCTATTTGTTCATTTATTGCCCTACTTGGCCTCAATTACTCAGCTACATAATGGACTGATACCCTCTTTGTCTGGTGAGTTTGAGGAAGCCCAGCCCAGGAAACCAGCACACAAAGAGTTAAAGTCAGAATTCCAGGGTTAAAACAGCAGCTAATGAGTGTTTAACAAAGTGAAGTGGAAGACCTGCCTATCCCATGATTGTTTTCCATGTGTTGATGAGCTCGCTAAGGTTTCAGGTGAAAATCAATAGGTTCTTGTCAGCATTCTGATGTGTGGCAGCTATTTAACCTGTCACACAGAAACTAACCCACAATTCCTAGTCTCCTCTTCCATAGCTTGAATCAAGTTTCCTTAAACATGACCACTGCAAATATCACATTTTTAACAAGTTTACACTAAAATACTCTTTAAAGGATGCTGTGGTAAATCTTTATAGAACACTGGCTCAGCCTCAACTGGAGTACTGCATCATTACATAACTTAACAATTGTACTAATTCCTCGTATTACATTTTAGGAACGAGTTGAAAGCACTAGGGAATGTGCTGGAATGATTATGAAATTGGTTCCAGGATGAGGGGCAGCTATGTGGATAGACTGGAGAAGAAGGCTATTTTCCTTTCGGAACAGAGCTTTGACAGGAGTTTTCAGAGAGGTGTTAAAAATAATGAGGAATCCAAGTAGAGTTGATAGGGTGAACCTATTCCTGATGGTGGAAAGGTCGAGAACTAGAGGACATATTGGGAATGGCAAACAAACAATGGTCACAAGAAGAATAACCATTTAATACATTGTGTGTTAAGGGTCTGAAATACCTGAGTGTGTGGTGGATATACCTGGTGAATAATGAACCATGAGTTTAGTTAAATTTCTTTCTTAATACACTCTATTAGCGGTATGCCACAGGATTGGTGCTGGGTCCACTGTTCTTCATCATTTATATAAATTATTCGGATGCGAACATAGGAGGTTCGGTTAGTAAGTCTGAAGATGATACAAAATTAGGGGTGTAGTGGACAACAAAAAAGATTACCTCTGAGTACAATAGGATCTTGATCAGATAGGCCAGCGGGCTGAGGACTGGCAGATCAGTTTAATTTAGATAAATTTGAGGTACTGCATTTTGGAAACGCAAATCAAGGCAGGACTTATGCACTTAATCGTAAGGTCCTGGGGAGTGTTGCTGAACAAAGAGAATGTGGAGAGCAGGTTCATAGTTCCTTGAAATAAAGTCACAGGTAGATAGGATATGAAGGAGGCATTTGGTATGCTTTCCTGTATTGGTCAAAGCATTCAGTATAGGAGTTGAGGTCATGTTGCGGCTGTACAGGACAGCCTGTACAGGAATACTGCATGCAATTCTGGTCTCCCTGCTATAGGAAGGAAATTGTGAAACTTGAAAGGGTTCAGAAAAGGTTTAGAGGGATGTTGCCAAGGTCAGAGGGTTTGAGCCATAGGAAGAGACTGAAAAGATCTTTCCTTCCTCACTCTCCATGGGAGTGGTACCAGAGGATTGGAAGGAGGTGAATGTTGTTTCTCTTTTCAAGAAGGGGAATAGGGAAATTCTTGGCAATTACAGACCAGTCAGTCTTACGTCTGTGGTTAGCAAGGTTTTGGAAAGAATTTTGAAGGATAGGATTTATGACTGTTTGGCAAAGCATAGCGTAATTAAAGGCAGTCAGTATGGCTTTGTGAGGGGCAGGTCACGCTCACAAATCTTATTGAGTTCTTTGAGGATGTGACGAGACAGGTCGACGAAGGTCGAGCAGTAGATGTAGTGTATATGGACTTCAGCAAGGCATTTGATTAAGCTTCCCCATGGTAGGCTCATTCATAAAGTCAGGAGGTATGGGATACAGGGAGACTTGGCTGGATGCAGAATTGGTTGGCTGACAGAAGGCAGAGGGTGGTTGCAAATGGTAAATATTCTGCCTGGAGGTCAGTGGTGAGTGGTGGCCTGCAGGGCTCTGTTCTTGGGCCTCTGCTCTTTGTAGTTTTTATAAATGACTTGGATAAGAAGATTGAGGGGTAGGTTAGTAAATTTGCTGATGATGCAAAGATTGAAGGTACCATTGATAGTATCGAGGGCTAATGGTGGCTGTAGTGCAACATACACAGAATGCAGAGCTGGGCTGAGAAATGGCAGATGGAGTTCAACCTGGATAAATGCGAAGTGATGCATTTTGGAAGGTCGAACTCTAATGCTGAATATAGGATTAAAGACAGGTTTCTTGGCGGTTTGGAGGAACAGAGGGATCTTGGTGTTCAAGTGCATAGATCCCTCAAAGTTGCCACCCAAGTGGATAGGGTTGTTAAGAAAGCATATGGTGTTTTGGCTTTCATTAACAGAGGCATCAAGTTTAAGAGCTGCGAGGTTTTGCTGCAGCTCTACAAGACACTGGTGAGACCACACTTGGAGTATTGTGTCCAGTTTCAGTTGCCCTATTATACGAAAGATACAGAGGCTTTGGAGAGGGTGCAAAGAAAGTTTATCAGGATGCTGCTTGGACTGGATGGCTTGTCCTACAAATAGAGGTTGACTGAGCTCAGACTTTTCTCTTTGGAGAGAAGGATGAAGAGAGTTGACCTGATCGAGTTAATAGCCAGAGACTTTTCCCCAGGACAGGATTGACTGGTACAAGGGGTCATCATTTTAAGATATTAGGAGGAAGGTATAGAGGAGACACCAGAGGTTGGTTCTTTATGCAGAGAGTTACGAAAGCATGGAATGCGTTGCCAGCAGTGGTAGTGGAAACAGAGTCAGTAGGGAGATTTAAGTGACTGCTGGACGTGCACATGGACAGAAGTGAATTGAGAGGTGCGTAAGTTAGGTTATTTTATTTTAGATTAGGATTAATCTAAATTAATTATTCTCATTGTTCTCTTTATGTAAGCCCAATTCTCTACTCTATTTAAACAGGATATTGAGAAATGTAATTGTAAATTCCAAGTTGATTATGATGCCATATTACCCACCTTGTCTAAGGGAGAACCTCTTACTCTTGTAATCAATTTCTCTGTCTTAAAAATAAGTACTGCTATTGATTACCTTTGTTTTGTGGCTCATTTTGGGTAATTTCATCCTTTTTCTCTCATTTTAAGCACTTCTTGTCAACCTAATCCCTCAGGTAGTTCTAACCTATTTCAACACAGGCAGTTCTGTCTCCAGTTCTCTAACTGTCAGCTGGAGACTAACTTTCAAGGATTTTGTGTAAAATGATGCAACCTTATTAAAAATTCAAGAAATTTGACCTTTCATGTGAAGCATACACAACCAAATGAAAAAGTATAAAAGCAGTCATACCTGCCAGAAGGAAATGTGGCTGTCAGCGTTGGAATATGTGGCCAGATACCTTCCATCAGGGGCAAAGGACACTGCGGTTATGGGTCCACTGTGGCCATGAATAGTCTGGAAAAAGGAACACAGACAAAGCAATCCAAGATACGCACCTTTAGTACTTCAATGTTCATATATCAAGCTAAACAAAGTACTACATTGACAATTGTCTATGGATTTATGTAAAAATTAGCTTCTTTTGAATGATCAAGATTTAATACATTTCAATTCAATTACTGCATAATCAAAACTTGCAGTAATGTCAGTCAGTCCACTGAGACGCAAACATATTGGAAAGAGAAACCTGATGCAGTAAATATTTTTGTTTCTTGTAACCTAAGCCTTTGCTACCAGGCAGTGCTAATTGTGACAGATTCAACATAAGTTAAAACATGATTAGTACAATTTGTCAGTCTCTACTGATCCTAAAAAAAAACTTGCATTCCTTGTTGGTTTTATGGAAAATTGATCAGAAAAGTTAGGAGTGGAAATTATTTTGATCACTGCTCTTGCTGTTGAAGATATTATCATACAGCCAATAGTTGGGCATGAATCAATTTGTGAGAGTTTATAAATACTGCCACAACTGTATTTTTGGCACTTTCCGAGGCTAAGTGAAGAATTGAATAAGATGAGGCTGTATGGAGAGAATGAAAGAATTAGAATCTCAACATCGAGAAAATGTTTTGTGATTTTCTGCTCCAGCCTTAAATGCTAACTTCAGAATCATACCGTTGGGCAGTGTCTGTCTTACTTCAGAGCATTTACATTTCATTACAGCCCCGACTTGTTTTTTTTAATACGCCACCTGCAATTTTCCTCTCCTTTCCCAGCATGGAAATCAGAATGGGTATCTGGTGGCTACAGCTTGTGAGACCCATCATCCAACTGCTTCTTCACAACAAGATGCATTGCCAGCATTCTCCCTAAAACTTGTCTAGCCAATCTCACCATTTGACTGCAAGCATTTGAAGCTACACACACACTTTCAGCCATTCAAAATTTTGGAGCTCAGGAACACCTATGACGCGAAAGCTACTGGGTCATGTTCTCCACAGGGACACACACAGCCATGTACATCTCATGCACCTGCACAGGATGCATCTTACGTCTTTGCTTTCTTAGTTCAGAGGGTCTTCAGAGTTCAGTTACAGTGTGCCACCCTCTGTGGTTTGCATTGTTTTTACTGCTAAGAGAGAGGCAGGCAGTTTGCTAAGGGTGGGAACACTGAAAAATCAAAGGAATGGATATAGCACTGTGCTCCATCGACATCTCACTTGCTGCATGTGCCACTGGTTTACATAACAAAAGGAGCAATACTTACTGGGTTGAAAGGGTGCTATGGTCAGTTAGGGTGTAGCACCACAGTACATCAAGGGAGTCATTTAATTCTACTCAAGGAGGGTGGCCATGATCAGTTAGTGGCTTGGTTCTACCAGAGGCTAGCTCCAGTTGAATATGGCAATGGGGAATTAAACTCATTGAAGGAGGGTGTTCTGCAAACATCCTTATCCTCAATGATAGGCGAACCAGGTGCAGAAATGCAAAGGACGATGACAAAGCATTTGCAAATCTTATTCTAGAAGTGACGATTAGATGATCTATCTCAGCTTTCTCCAGAGATTCAAAGCATCACAAGTGCCAGTCTAAAACCAATTTGATTCACTCTACATGAAAGCCAAAAATAGCTAACTATACTGGCTGTAGCAAAGGTTTTGAGCCCTGACAACATTACGGCAACACCCCTAGCCAAGCAGTTCCAGTACAGCTGCAACACTGGCATGTGTTCGACAATGAGGAAAATTGCCCAGATATGACCGTTACACTAAAAGTAGTAAAACTAACCCAGCCAGTTAACACCCCATCCGTTCATTCCTCATTGTCAGCAAAGTGATGGAAAAAATTATTAATGGTGCTATCAAATAGCAATTGCTTAGCAACAACATTCTTACTGACATTCATTTTGGGTTTTGCTAGGGCTGTTTTTTCAGCCTTAACTCAAATTTAGACAAATGAGTTAATCTTCAGAATTGAGGTGAGAGTGCCAGCCCTTGATATCAAGGTCTCATTTTCTGAGTGTGGCATCTGGAGTCCTAGCAAAACTGAGTCAATCGGAAACGGGGGAAAACTGTCCACTAGATGGAGTCATACCTAGCACGATGGAAGATGATTGTGGTTGTTGGAAGTCAGTCATCTCAACTCCAGGACATCTCTGCAAGAGTTCTTCAGGGTAGATATTTTTGGCTAGCAAGGTTAGATTACATGGAATCTAAGGGGAGCTAGACAAGTAGTTACAAAATTGGCTTAAAGGTAGGAGACAGAGAGTGGTGGTGGAGGGTTGTTTTTTGAACTGGAAGCTTCTAACCTGCAGTGTGCCATAAGGATCAGTGCTGGGTACACTGCCTTATGTCATTTATACGAATGATTTGCATGTGAATATAGGCACTATGGTTAGTAAGTTTGCAGATGATACTAAAATTGATGGTGTAGTGGACTGCAAAGAAGGTTGTCTCAGAGTATGATGGGATCTTGATCAGATGGGCCAATGGACTGAGGAGTGGTAGATGGAGTTTAATTTAGATAAATGTGAGGTGTTGCATTTTTGTAAGGAAAGTCAAGGCAGGACTTAGACAATTAATGACAGGGTCCTGGGGAGTGTTTCTGAACAAAGGGACCTAGGGGTGCAGGTGCATAGTTCCTTGAAAGTGGAGTTGCAGGATGTTGAAGGTGGTGTTTGGCATGCTTGCCTTCATTGGTCAGTACATTAAGTATAAGAGTTGGAATGTCATGTTGCAGCAGTACAAGACGTTGGTTAGGCCACTTTGAGAATGTTATGTTCAATTCTGATCTCCCTATTATGGGAAAGATATAGTTAAACTTGAGAGGGTTCAGAAAGGATTAACAGGGATATTGCTGGGATTGAAGGGTTTGAATTGGAGAGGCTGAATAGGCTGTGGGGCTGGTCTGTGTCTATGCTATATAACGGAGTCTAATCAATTATTTATGTATTTTATTGAAGCGACATTTTAATTACCAATTAATTTTACAACTTTTAGGGATCAGGTATTTCGGATCAGCAACCTGTATGTTTTTTGAAGGCTTTGAATTCCTATTTTCTTAACAGCCATTTAATTGCAAATACAATTTATCCTCTTTTGGATCCACCCCAGTCATCTTCTCTGGCAACTTATTCCAGGGGCTTATTGTTGTGTGAAAATATTCAGGTAATGCAATTATTACAATGTCATTCAAATTAAGGTCTGATATATAACTTCCTTTGTTGTACGTTGTGGCAGAACTGTTAAGGTCCCAGGTTGCTTCTATCTATGATGAAGTTAGCTGATCTTAGGGCAGAAAAATGAGATCAGCTCAAGTTCATAATCAACTTTACTTAATGACTGTTGAAAGGCATGCAGAGCTTGGAAGTGCAGAGGGATCTGGGTGGACACATGCATGAATCCACAAGATATTATTCTACAGGTTCAGCAAGTAATCATAAAAACTAAACAGCATTTTTGTTTATTGCAAGGGAAAGTAAAGGGAGGTTATGCTTCAGTTATGCAGGGCATCTTTGAAACAATTTTGAAGTTTTGTGTACTGTACAGATCTCTTTTTTAAAGAAATGATATAAACGCATTGGAGACAATTCAGTGAAAGTTTACCAGATTAATACCTGGAATGGGCGTGTTATTGTATGAGGAAAGAGTGGGCATGATAGGCGTGTATCTGCTGGAGTTCAGAACAGTAAGAAGTGGCTTGACTGAAAAGAGGATCTAGACAGGGTAGATGTGGAGAGCATGCTTCTTCTCGATGGCAAATCTAGAACTAGGGGTTCACTGTCTAACAATGAAAAAATCACTCATTTAAGAGAGTTACAGAGAAACTTTTCTCTCTGAGGGTTGTGATTCTTTAGAAGTCTTCTTCAAAAGGCAGTGAAAGTATAAGTGGAATGTTTGAATATTTTAAATGACCTTACATTACTCCTGATTTGCGTTTGCGTATTCACATGGGAAAACAAAATTGTGCTTTCCATGTCCTGTGGTTTTCTGATAATCAATGCCATATTGGAATAGACATTTCAACGTGGTACCAGAAAGTTGTTGATAAAAAAAATGAGCATTGTATTCTTAGAAGAGGAAGAAAGAAAATAGAACAAAGTTATGTAAAAATTACATTTTGTTTAATTGATGTGAGAAACATTCTGAGAAGAAATACTCTCATTTTAACTTATTTTCTATAAAGAAAAAAAGACTTCCAAGTAGGATGAGGAGTCACTTAAATGATTGTTGAGCTTCACAATGTATTACAGCATCAAAAAAATCCAGGATGTTTTGATGATTGTTAAATGCTTTGAGCATGAAGTGACCTTGAGCAGCAGTGTATGAAATACATTCATCACCAAAACTGCAGACCGTCTGTCAATATCTGCCTCTCATTTGTTAGGAGTTCCCCTGCTGAGATTCCCTCATAGCAGACTGTTTTTGCTTCCTGCATTCATGACAGGTCAGAAGACAAAGCAACCTCTCTTTTTCTGAACCAGACACAAGGGTGAAAAATTTAAGTCGACAGATGTAGCCAGTCAAATATAGTGAAACCTGTCAACAGTTCCCACCCGCAGCTACACTCTAAGTGGTACTTTTAAAAATCATGATTGAAGCATCATGGGACTAAATTCAACAGACCCCAAACACAGGCACAGGAATCAGGTTCAACCCATGCCTGTTCAATGTAAGACGGCAGCATGCTAAGTTTGTGTTGCCTGCTGTTTTAAATGATTTTAACATCCAGTCAGTGGTAACTGTATGGTTGATCAGCTAGATGCTTCAGCAGGGGACCAATATTGAGAGTGCCCAGCTCCAGTTAAAGCTGGACTACATGGCTTAAAGTTAGTGTGCATCCCAGAAGGAAAAAAAACAGTAAAACTGGAAATGGAACATACTGATCCAACTTGTATACTTCAAAATGGAAGAAAGTATGACCAGTACGTTCTTTTCCAAGTATTACTACTTTTCTGCTGGTTTTCCCCTCTGAGATCACTTAAGCATGAGGTACACAATCACTGAACCAAGTGGTGGTAGTTATGCAAAAAAGAATCTTCCCTAGGAATTATTGAGTAATGACACATGGGAGAGAATTATTTTTTGGATGCTGCATGAAATGTCTTGAAGTCAAGCTTAGAATAAAGGAAAGATATCCTGCATTTTGGACAGTTGGATAGGGCCTATGAAGGCAATGGGAGTAGAACACCATGGAGGACACAATACCCGTTAGTCACTCTGGATCTAGATGTAATGCGACAATTACCTCATGTGCGTGTGAAGATGTCTTTGAAGCTATTTTCAAAAACACCTACACCACAAACCAGGTACCATTCAGTAACTCAACTAGAGACTCCTCAGAGTCCTTGGCACCATCTAAAAAGTATAAGTCAGGAGTGTGAAGGAATACTCTTCATTTGCCTTCATGAAAGTAGTTCCAATAACATTCAATTATTTTGATGCCACACAAGATCAATCATTCCACTTGACTGGCATTCAAATACACAATCTTAAATATTGTGGCTGCAGCATCTCTGAAATGCCCGAAGCAACTTGCCTAAGCTTCTTGGACAGTAACTCCCAAAACCATGACTCCTACCACCTAGAAGTACAAGGACAACAGGTTTCCCTTCCACATTACACATGACTCTGCCTTTAAACATTCACTGAGTTAAAAACCAAGAAATTCCATCTAATAGTATGGACAGTTCTTTTTTTAACCACACAGATTGCAGTGATCACAGAAGGAGGTTTCACCACTACCTTATTAAGATGAATGGAGGAATGGGCAATAAATGCCAAACTTTGCAGCAATGTCAACATCCCATAAATGGGTCAAAAAAGCAACCTTTAAAATTTGGAAGATATCAATATCCAACAACAGCTTCAAGTTTTTCTAGATGGAAAAATAAAATAAAATTGACTGCAGTTTGACCATTCTAATAGCAGGGAACATTTATTTTAAACAACTCAGTAACAGTTATTTCACTTTTCTTTTACTTATTGATAACATCTAAGTTTGTATAACAGAATTAGAGGCCCCAAAGAAGTCTGCAAAAACATTGACTCGTATCTTGCACTTAATACCATAACCTAAATGAAAATAGCTTATTTTTCCCCATTATTTCTGATGTCAAGGTTAAATAGATCAAAAGAAATTCTGCTTATTTACTGAACAGTTGTTTCTCTTACTGTTGCCTGTCTAAGTTTACATATTGAGATGTTCCGATCTATCAGGAACCAATAAGGCCAAGAATTAATCATTTATCAAGCTGTGAATGTGGTAATGTGAAGTAGTGTTTCACTATTCCACTTGCATTATGCCAACCTTGATTTTGAAGATGGTGGACTGAGAAAGCCAACAGGCTGTTTCAATGGATCAATTCTCTTTCTATCTCGATTATCAAATCGGAAGCCTTTCTACAAAAAAAGATTACTGAGACAAATTTAAATCTGCAGCAATGTAATTCAAAATAAAAATCATAGCACAAAGAATCTGCAATTTGGCGTGCAATTTAGCGCTCTACTTACACTAGGCTTCTGGATTACCAATTCAATTGTATAACCATTCTACTACCATTATACTCCTTATTGCAGTAATATAGTAAAGAAGTCTAGATGAGTTTGACAACCAACTTCGCATCATGATGCATGCCATGATGAATTCCTTTTTTGTTATTTACTATTGTGAAGCTAACAATGAGAGGGGGGTTATATTTTCAGAGGACCTTGAATTTCAAGGGGATGATATATTCCAGGTTGCTATATTTGATTGTTCCAAAATATTAGCTTCAATTTCTGATTTTGGAACAAAGGCGGGATTTGTTGCAAGTTTTTCAATCGATCACTCAAAACAGCTCAGAGGTCACTGAAGAGCAGTTCCCAGGTCATAGTTAATTGAAGAGAGGAAAAGACACAGCAAACTTCATGCAGAAAAGAACTGTGAAGTTGTATTGTTGAAAAGGCAACTGGAATACACTGGTTCCGTGCAGTTGGAGACTCAGTGAGAAGTTGAATAACTCTGTGCTGTTAGAAGTCTGGAAGAAGCTGGATTTTCCTGCTCCTCGGATGCTGCCTGACCTGCTGTGCTTTTCTAGCACCACCCTAATCTAGACTCTGATCGCCAGCATCTACAGTCCTCACTTTCGCCTGAAAGGTGAATCACCAGAGTGTGAACAATCCATGATGGAGTGGCTTTTCATGGAGTTTCAATGTCAGGTCAAAACTCAAGCAGTGTAATTTCTTGTAAAGTTTCAGTTAAACTTAATGAACCACAGTATAACTCAAATTTATGGGGTGTCAGCTGAAAATTCGTGGTCTCTAGCTTGATTGTGTTTTCTGTTCAATGTATGCTGTAGAATATTCAAACATAATGTGCCTGTTACCCATATTTGCTTCATGTTCAAGTCAGGATGTTAGAATAGAAGTCATACCTTTTCTTGTAGAATCGAATTTTCTTTGTTAATAATGTTTGCATGCTCGGTTGAGTAAGTCCTAATGTAGTAAACTTGTTATTCTCTGTTGACTAAAGGAATAAAGCTAACTTGTTCCTAATACAGTCTGAAACCATATGATTATCCATATCATCACCTTGGTTAAATATAAAATTTTCTGTGGCCAGCCCTGGAGTGAGACTAGAAATAAGCTTGTGCATCTTTCCAACCTTGATTGTAATGACATTGAAACATCCTGCTTGCTTACCTAGAACCTGACATAATATGGAGTTATCTTATAAGGTTGGACAGGCTGAGTCTGTATTCATCAGAGTTTAGAAGAATAAGAGGCCATTTAAATTAAGTTAGTTAAGTTAATTGCCAATAATTTTAAGGCAGAATAGATAGCTCTTTAACTAATAAAAGAGTCAAAGGACGTTAATAAAGTTGGCAGCTAAGTTGAGATGAGGGCCACAATTTGATTTCACTGAATGGCAGAGCAAGTTTAAGAGGCAGAATGGCCTACTTCTCCTAATTCATATGTGTGTATGCAACTTTGCCTTCAACTTTTCTGTGTTCTCACTATAAACATATCCAACACTTACAGAGTCAAATGGAAAAGGATTAAACACAATACTTTCTGGGGCACTGTTGTCAGCAGACATTGCAAACTACTCTATGAATTAGTGATATTTCTTAATTGATTCCACTATAAATATACAGTACTTTTAGGGCATTAATTGCACATAGTGGAAATTTAGACAGGACTCATACCATATGATAGTTGCAAAAATAGTGATGTAAAAGAGGTAACTCGCTTGTGACTATTGGTTATATGTTGAGTCGGGCACTATTGTAAATAATTGGGTCACATTGTTCCAGAGTGAGTGCTCTTTATTGGCTAAATCAGCCTGATTTAATTGAATAATTTGCTTAATTGCAGCAAAGTTGCTGATTCCAAAACAATATAATTCAGGGAAAGCTACTGTAATGGCACAGCAGCCCATTATTTTTGACAGCAGCCTATTAGAAGGCTAAACAGTTACTTCACAATCATGATAAGGCATAACACATTGTCTCAGTATTAGATACTATATCCTCTTTAATGTAGTTTTAATTTCCACATTATTAATGTCTAGTAATTGCAGTTGCATTACCTGCAGAATTGATCACATTTTAAATTGACAGTTTGTAGATGATCTAATCTCCATTAGACTAGGATTTGCAGTTGATAGAGCAATGCAATATTACAGGCATTGTAGCTATAAGCCTCTCATTTTACAAATGGAGATTATTCATAATATTAAGTAATATGGTATATTTGGTGTTAGAGACAATATATTTGCTAATTGAATTTACTGGGTGATGTCTCACTAATGGCATTCTCCGTAAAATGCAAAATGTAAAAATATAATTTATATATCTGGATATCTAAGTGTCATTGCATGTGAAGGAACAGAAGAAGGAAGACAATGAATTAAGGCTGAAGCATCAAAATTAAGTAATATATTTCCCTTTAGCAATGTGTGCACACATTAGTAGGCACCAAGGAGAAGGATATGAATGATGGTAAGATTAGGAAGGGGAACGATGAAATTCTAGGGCATGCCAATATTATGAAGGTGGCGGTGATGGGTGTCTTGAAAAACATTTAAGTTGACAGGGAAAGATTTAAAAGGGACTTAAAGGGAAACCTTTTCATGCAAACAATGATGTGTATATGGAATGAGCTGCCAGAGTAGTCATGGAGGCTGGTACAATTACAATATTTAAAAGCCACCTGGATGGGTATATAAATAGGAAGGGTGTAGAGGGATATGGGCCAAATGCTGGTAAGTGAGACTAGATTTATTTAGGATAGCTGGTTGGTATGGATGAGTTGGACCGAAGGGTCTGCTTCTGTGCTATATATCTCTATGATGTGAATGTAGGTAAGTCCCCAATGCTTGATGGGATCGACACCAAGGTACTGAAAAAGGGAAGGGAAGCGGCTGCTGGGGGCCTTGACAGTGATCATTGTATCCTTTATAGCAACAGGTGAAGTTCCAGCAGATTGGAAAATAGCCAATGTTGTTCTTTTGATTAAGAATGGCAATGGGGATAATCCAAGAAGCTATAGATCAGCTAGCCTTTTATTAGTTGTTGGGATATTATTGGAGAATATTTTTAGGGACCGAATTTACTCACATTTGGAAAGGGATGGATGTCTTTGGAACAGTCAGCAGGGCTTTGTGTGGAGGGGGTCTGGTCTCACAAAGGTGATTGAGCTTTTTGAGGAAGTGCTGAAAATTATTGATAAGGGTAAGTCAGTGGATATTATTGACATGGACTTTACTGCACATTTGCAATTCCTTATTGTAGGCTAGTCCAAAAGGTTAGATCACATAGGATTTACGGTGAGTTGGTAAGTTGGTTACAAAATTGACTTGGTGATAGATGACAGAAGATAGTTGTGGAGAGGTGTTTTATCTGGAGGTTGGTGACCAGTGGTGTTCTACAAGGATCAGTGTTGGGACTTCTGTTTGTAGTATACAAAATGTTTTGGATGAAAATGTAGGTGGGCTGACGTGTAAGGTTGCAGTAACATGAAACTTGAAGGAGTTCTGCATTGTGAGGAGGACAGTCAAAAAACACAGCGGGATATAGTTGGAAAGTTGGATGGAGAAATGGCATATGGAGCTTATGAGTGTGAAGTGGTGCATTTTGGGAGGTCAAATGCAAGAAGTATACAGTAAATAGCAGGATCCTTAGGAGCACTGGCATACAGGGGATCTTGGGATGCAAGTCTATTGCTCCCTGAAAGTTGCAACACAAATGGATAAGATGGTAAAGAAAGAGTGTGGCATGCTTGCCTTTATCAGTCGAAGCATTGAGCATTCAAGTTGGAAAGTAATTTGCAGCTGTATAATACTTTACTCTGGCCATGTTTACAGGGTTTACTTTTGTAACAGGTTAACATCATGCAAGTGCAATACCCATTGAAATATCTGTCCGATGCAAGCTCAGAGAAATTAGAGATAATTGGCTGAATCAGAAAGCAGTACCACTTCTAAAGGACAAGGGCAGCAAATACAAGGGATATCACCACCTGCAAGCACCCACTCACCACATCCTGACTTGGAAATATATTGCTGTTCCTTCACCGTTGCTAGGACCTGGAGTTTCCTCCCTAATGACACTCTGAATCTACCTGCAGCATATGAATACCACATAGACTGTAAGAGATTTTACAATGTTCTAAAATCTGTCTGTGGACTAGGATGTATGACTACTGGTTCATCACCAAGCCTCAGTGCCAACAAGTCAATGCTGATCACCTTCTAGGAGGTTAAGCAGAGCACATCCTCAATCATGCATCAATGAAAAAGCAATCACTATGCTGCCACAGGTTGCCATTAATTGCTGTCCTGATGACCCTCCTCTGCTGTCAGAAACAACAAATGCAAGCAAACTCCTGTCACTCCTGGTAAAGTTCCAGAAACTGATGCTAGCCGAGCTAATCCTGACAGCACTGGAGGACAATGCCTGGTGAAGAAGCTCACTGAACTTTTTCATTCTATGAGCGAACAAGAAACCATTCTGCGAGAATAAAAAACGTCTCCACAAGCTATTTGCACAAGTGAAAGAAAATTCATCAATCTCACGACAATCATAGAGGAATCTCGTTCTTCTCCATTGGCAGCAAAAAACTTCACTAGAGTCCTTCTAAGCTACTTATTGCAATAACATGACCAGAATCCAATTCCAGAGTGTCAGCTCAATTTCAGAAAAGGCCAAGGAACTACTAACATGATGTTTGTAGTAAGGCAGTTCCAGGAGAAATGTGAAGAACAGCTCATGAACCTTTACATGTTTATTTAGATGACCAAAGCCTTTGATAAATAATGGAGAAATTCAGCTTACCTGAGAAAGTTATCACTTGGCGTGCATTCTGACAATGGTGATACGTTTGATCCATTCTCAGAAACTTAATGGAGTTAAACAGGGCTGCGTGCTAGCACCAACCTTCTTCATCATCTTCTCCCTACTATGCTCTCCAAAGGTTCATTTATTGTGATCCTGACATCAAAATTAGATATTGCAAACGTGGGAAACTTCTCAGTCTGAGCTTTATATGTAAAATCAAAGGGAATTCTCTCTAATGCAAATACAATAAAAGGAGAGTTTTTGAGATGAACGGGATTGAATTTCACCTTATGTTCTGAAATACTTAGATGTGTCAAATATATTAATAGTTTGGTTTATTTTATCTCAATTTCTTTTGTGTAATAAGCTTCTGTCAGAGTCATTGAGATGTACAGCACAGAAACAGAGCCTTTTGTCCAACTCATCCACGCCAACCAGATATCCTAAATTAATCTAGTCCCATTGCTAGCACTTGGCCCATATCCTTCTAAACCCTTCCTATTCATATACCCATCCAGATACCTTTAATTGTTGTAATTGCACCAGCCTTCACCACTTCCACTGGCGGCTCATTCCATAGACGCTCCACTCTTTGTCTGAAAAAGTGGCCCCTTAGGTCCTTTTTAAATCTTTCCCCTCTCACCCTTAATTTATGCTCTCTAACTCTGGACTCTCCCACCCCAGGGAAAAGACCTTGTCTATTTACCCAATCATGCACCTCATGATTTTCTAAACTTCTGTAAGGTCACCCCTCAGCCTCTGATATCTTATTGTTAAACCCAAATCTGCAGTATTGTGCGATTGTGTTTCAGTAAAAGACCACCAAAACCATAAAGACACAAAATATAATCCATTAAACTAGATCAGAGGCTGAGATCTATTCAGTAAAAACATTAGTTGGGACCATAACAATGTATAATTGGCAACATCAACCTTCTTTTAAATACAAACCAATCACCAGATGTAACCAGTGAAAGGAATCAGTTCATCCCTCCTTAACTGGGTCACAACAACATACTTTGTGATTTCCTGTTTGATGACTCTGCAGGTCCATTCAATGGAACGTGGATTGATGTTCAGTGCACACAACAACTACATTGCTACGATCAAAACTAAGTAAATATTCCAGCATATTCCAGGAAAGCCCTATCTTGAGCATAAAGATTAAGTCCATGATCAGACCTGCTCAGTTGTGGATAAGTTCATTTATTTCAGCAAAACTCTCCTTCAAACTGCCTGTATTGATGTAAGGAAATTGTGTAGCCTTTGACTAACTTGGAGCATCAGTCTGGGAATGAAGGGGGGTTCATTTGCTTATTATCCTGAAAGTCTATAGAACAAAAGTGCTGACTACTCTACCACATGCAGTTGAGGCTTGGACTATGTCCAAGTGTCGTGCAAAAATAAAATTCAACTACTTTTCTAGAAGCCGTTAGTGAAAGCCTCTGGAAATCAGGTGGCTGGAGAAAATGAGAGAGACAGAGGCTCAATTAGTTTGAAAGTCAAGTATCCAGGACGCTTTTGAGATAGTCACAAATGAGTCAGTCTGGTCACATAACCAGAATGACTAATACTCATTCATCCAAGTGTATCTTTCATAAACAGCTCAAGTCTGGAGTGTGTACTTATGATGTTTGCAGGGAATCCTACAAGGATTCTCAGAAGGCTTCACTTCGGAATTTGGATATTGGCTTCAGGATATGGAAGAAGGTCACCTAGGATTATTGCAGCTGGTACAACCAAATGAAAAAACAATGTGGCTTCCTTCCAAAGCAAGCATTTATCACAGACAGCCAGAAATGTAAGGAGAGGAAATAAATTCTGAACCAGCAACTTGTCCAAAATTCAATTATGGTAACTTTTTCTGCATACAAAGCGGCACCAGCAGTCACTTGAATCCCATGGAATCCTACAAAACACAGCAGATGATAAGCTGGTCACCTTTGCCTCAAGATATCAAAAGGAGCTGTGCCTACACAGGAGAAACAATACTTGATGACAAAGCAGTTTAGGACATCCCTAGATTGTAATATGCTCCTTCGCATCAAACCAACTGTTACCACTGCTAACAGGAAAATAAATACACCACTGAGCAAGTTCCGTAATTTTGTTAGCTATGGTAACTCCATCTTTTGAAAGTCAATGCCCTGCCTTCTCTCCATATCTCGTAATAACTTTACTTACCCAGTATATATCTCCCTTTTAAATACTTCAATTGATTTTGTGTCTATGTTTCTGATGCAGTGTGTTCGACATTCTAACAACTCTGGCATGAACAAGTCTTTTTCAGGATTTACTTTCAATAGCTGTAGAAGTAATTCAGGAGTGGGATTGTTCACTGACAAATCAAGACATTTTCCATTCACAATTCCTCTGACAATGGAGCAGGATATGGCAGCTCCAAGGCTTGTACTTATATTTGTAAATACAAGTCAACATTTGTACCACATAAGCTTAGAGAAAGATATCTTTTAGACTGCAAGATGTAGAAGCGGAAGTGGGTCAATCAGTCTATCGCATCTGCCCCATCATTTAATAAGATCATGGTTCATCAAATAATCCTCAACTCTATTTTCCTGTCTATTCCCTATAACCCTTTATTCCGTTACTGACTAAATATCTGTCTATCTCAGCCTCGAATGTATTTAATAGCCCATCCTCAAAAGCCTGCTGTGGAAATTCTTCCTTATCTCTGCCTGAAACAGGCAACTCTTTACTCTGGGGTTATGTCCTCCAGTTCTATATTCTCCCACAAGGGGAAACAATCTCTCTACCTTTACCTTGTCAAACCTGGAAAAATCTTCCATGTTTCAACACATTTTCCTCTCATTCTCCTAAACTGCAATGAGCACAAGCCCAACCCATTCAACCACCCCTCGTAAGAAAATACCTCAATTCCCAGAATCAACTGAATGAATCTTCTCTGGATTGCCTCCAATGACAGTATATTTTTCCTTAAATTATGGAATGAAAACAATTCAAGTGGCTTGATTGTCGCTGGCAGTGTCAACGTTTGTTGTCCATTCTTCAGAAAGTAGTCATGAGCAACATTCTTGAACCATTACAGTCCATTTGTTGTAAGTTCATCCCCAGTGCTGTGAGGAATGATGTTCCAGGATTTTGACCCTTTGACAGGGAAGGAACAGTGATACATTCTCAAGGCAGCATGATATGTGATAGTGCACACATATCCTGATGTTTCCATGTCCCTAATGTCCTTAATCTTCTCGGTGGCAGAGGTCATGAACGAAGGTATTGTCAAAAGAGCCTTGGCGAGGTGTTACATGCCATTTTATAAACAATAAATATAGCTGCACTACATACCAGTGCTGGAGGGAGAGAAGTTTTAATTTGGTGGAGGGGATAACAATCAAGTGGCCTGCTTTATTCTGGATAGTGCCGTGTCTCTTGCGGTTTGCTAGAGCTGCCCTTATTCAAGCAAGTGGAGGGGAAATTAATTCAAATTCTTTATGCCTTTAGACAGTTTTTTTCTGCAGCTTCGAGGAATCTGGAGGTGAATTCTTTGCTCCAGAATTAACACCTTCTGACCTGCTCTGAAAGCCATACATTCATGTGAATAAGAACCAAGAACAATACAGCACAGGAACAAGCCCTTTGGCCCTCCAAGCCTGCACAGACACATTCTGCCCTTTCATACTAAAACTGTCTTCATTTCCAGGATCCATATCCCTCTACTCCCTTCCTATTCATGTATTCATTCAGGTGCTTCTTGAATGCTGCTATTGTGTCTGCTTCCATCACCTCCCCTGGCAGCAAGTTCCAGACATTCACCACTTAATGTGTGAAACACTTGCCTCGCACATCTCTTTTAAACATCCCCCATCGCACCTTGCACCTGTGTAATTGAATGAGTAATTGACCCCTCTACCCTGGGAAAAAGCCTCATGCTTTCTACTTAATCCATGGCATTTACAACTTTTTAAACTTCTATCAGGTCACCCCTCAACCTCCTGCATTCTGGTGAAAACAAACCCAGTCTATCCAACCTTACTTCATAGCTAACCCCCCCGATTCGAGGTAACATCCTGGTAAACCTCTTCTGTACCCTCTCCAAAGCATCTACATCCTTCCGGTAGTGTGGTGACCAGAACTGTACGCAATATTCCAAGTGTGGCCTCACTAAAGTTCTATAAAGCTGCAGGATAAGCTGCCCATCTTTATACTCAATGCCCCTTTCAATGAAGGCAGGCATGCCATAGGCCTTTTTTACCACCTTATCTATCCCCGCTGCCACCTTCACTGATCCGTGGACCTGCACACCTACATCCCTCTGCTTATCAATACTCCTAAGGGGTCTGCATTCACTGTATAATTTTGACCTGTACTGGACCTTCCATTTGCCATTTTTCTGCCATGCCTCCAACTGATCTGTATCCTCCTGTATCTTCTGACAATCCTCCTGAGTATCCGCAATTCCACCAATCTTTGCATCGTCCAAAACATATTAATTAGACCAGCTGCATTTTCCTCCAAATCATTTATATAGATCAGTAACAGCAGAGGTCCCAGCAATGATCCCTACAGTCACAGTCCTACATTCTGAAAGGCATCCTTCCACCACTACTCTCTGTCTCTATGATTAAGCCAGTTCTGTATCCATCTTGCCAGTTCACCCCGATACCATGTGACTTCACCTTTTGTACCAGTCTGCCATGAAGAACCTTGTCAAAGGCTTTACTGAAGTCCATGTAGACAACATCAACTGCTTTTCTGTCATCAATCGTCTTTGTCACCTCCTCAAAAAACTTGATCAAGTTAGTAAGGCACAACCTCCCGTGCACAAAACCATGATGTCTGTCACTAATAAGTCCATTTGCTTCTCAATGCATATAGATCTTGTCCCCACTAATTTCCATACCACAGACATGAAACTCACAGGCCAGCAATTTTCAGGATTATCCCTGCTACCCTTCTTAAACAATGGGACAACATTGGCTATTCTCCAGTCCTCTGGGACCTTAACTGTGGCCAAAGAGGATATAAAGATATCTGTCAATGCTCCAGCAATTTGTTTTCTTGCCTCCTTCAATATTTTGGGATAGATCTACCTTAATACTTTTTAAGACACACAACATATTTTCCTTTTTAATAGTTTGGCTTAGAAACTTGACACTCTCTTCCCTGAGATCATCCTCCACCAATTCCTTGCCTTTGCTGAATACCAACATAAAGGATGCATTTATGACCTCACCTACCTCTTCTGGCTCTACGCATAGATTCCCTTCTTTGACCTCGGGTGGGCCAACCCTTTCCCTGGTTACCCTCTTACTTTCTATATATATATAGAACAAGCCTTGGGATTCTCCTTAATTCTGTTTGCTAACTAATTTTCATGACCACTTTTAGCCCTTCCAATTCCTTGCTCAAATTATTTCCTAATCTAGTTAAGTTTCTGGTCAACGAACCCTATCCCCTAGGATGCTGATAGTTGAGGATTCACTGATGGCTGCCATTGAATGTCAGGGGAGATGGTTCGATTCTCTCTTGCTAAACATTGTCATTGCCTGAGACCACTGTAGTGCCAAACATAGCTGCCACTTTTCATTGCAAGCCTGAAGGTTTCCTAATTCCTGCTGAATATAGACCTAAATTGCTTCAGTGTCTTAAAAGATGTGAATGGTTCATCACATCTTCACATCTGGGTTTTTAAAGGAGCGAAAGTCATTGATTAAGCAATTGAAGATGGTTAGGCCTAGAGCACCAACCTGAAGAATGCATTGATGTCGTGCAGCTGAGAGGAATAACCACAATGATCAAAATATCTTCAGTTTCTTCTGTGCTTAGTTTAACTCCAACTGGAGGAGAGCTCCCGAAAGTCCTATTGGCTTCAATGTTATTGGGGCTCTTGACACTACTACATTTGGTCAAATGTTGTCTTGACATCGAGGGCACTGGTTCTCATCTCACCTTTTCAGTTCAGTTCTTTTCTCCATGTTTACATCAAGACTGTAAAGATGTCAGGAGCCGAGTAGCTGCTCAAGCACAAACTGAGTTTCAGTGATTTGTACTGTGTGAATGTCTCTTTGTAGCACTGTGTGAGCTCAGAGTAGAGAGGTTGCAGCCCAGATATGATGAGAAACAAGTGCTAACTTGAGAATTTGGTGTAGCTGGCTTCTCTTTTCTTTCCTGTGGCCCTTTTCTCTTTTTAGATTTAAAATTTATGTTTAATCATTTGCCATTAGCAGGAAAGACTTCAAAATTTGTACCACTGTTTTATAATTAATGTCTTTGAATTCTTATTCTCCCTTACATTCCAGTCCTCTAGACAGTAAGACCCATGGCTTTGCAGTTTTCCAAGTTATCAAGATCTGAGCTCTTGTTTGCATATTTGCACATTTTTCTTTACCTCTTTAAGTGTCCATGATTACAGCTTTTGACAAATAGATCTCATAATCTTTGAAAATATAAATTTGTATTCTGTCACATTACATTCTCTTGTTGATTTGCCTAGTTTAATGTGACAGTCTCTGCCTCATTCCATTGAAGTCAGCCATATCAAAGTTAGAATTTGAGCAGCTGTTTGTGTTCCTCCCTTTCAAACACAGGCACAAATTTTCCAATCAGCTGTGGAACCCTAGTTTCCAATGTTCATCAGACAAAAATTACTCAACTATTCCTATCTTTCTGGCTAAACATTCAATGGAACAGCTTGCAAAACTCATTCAGCATAAACAGTTTGGAGACCTTAGTGAATATATTCTTCATGCAAAAGCCACACCCTTTTCTTCAGGGTATTAGCTCCTATATTTTAATTATTAAGAGTATAAATGCCCCAGATCTTCTCAGACTGTTAGTGAATGAGTGAATGAATGTGGAGGTGGGTAAGTTAATTGGGGAAGGGATAAGTGAGCTAAGATGGGAAGGTATAATGTGGAACCTAGGGAGGGGAGGGAGCAGATTGTTGATGGAACATCAGGGGGTTCAAAGGGGTCAGTTCTACAGCTACTGGGATTTTTCTGTCTACCGAGTCAGAGCTAGCTAAAGTCTTTGGCTCTAGTTCAGAGTCTGAATCATTTTTGTAAGGTCCAAAGGGACAGGGGAGAATTTAAACTTCCCAGATAATTTCTATACAGTCAACATGTTGGGACTTCAGTGATGAACTGGTGCTCATCTTGGGTAGTCTGATGATCTGGACAGCAGAAGGCCTGGGCCACTATGCTGAAATTGATCATATTATGTTCATTATTAGATAAGTGTTTGGGCATCATTAAGTTCTTTACTAAGTCAGACTCGTTGCTCACTATAGTCTCTATTAAAGCATGCCTTTTGTTGGTTCTAGGGCATATTATTGCACAACATTATCCTAATCAGAGTCAAGAAATTCACCACGTTTCTGATATGTGTTAGACTACTTGTCTCAACTTAAAAGAAATGAAAATCTTCCATGAAAACCTTTCCACATGCTTAGGACGTGACATTATTCCAACATAGCCATTACAGGAAATTGTAGGACACTAGGAAGTTTTGCCATTATTCATACTGCACCATAACTCCCGGAGACATTTGCAGCACTCTGCTGAAACCCTCACTGAAACAGAAAAAAATTCATCATAGTTCCATTCAACAATGCAGTAAATGGTGATAGCAAATTCCCTGGATTTACACCAATTTTCTCATGACAGCCACAGACTGTAAAATAATGGTGGAGGTGACCTGGTATCGATGTGATTTATGGCCCTCACATGACTTAGGCTGATAGGACCTAAAAATGGGATATTTTAAAGGTGTAGAGCCTCCAGTGGCCTGCAAACTGTTTCCATGTTTTCTCTCCTGATTCTTCTTAGTTTTCACAGTTGCTAGTTTTGTAATTCAGAGTCCATTGAGTGTGTGAAGATAACACTTCCATTTTCAGGATCTTATCTCTCTCCGCATTAAGAAAACATAAGGCTTACAGTATTCTATTCATTGGTTATTGCTGCGTTCTTAAATATTATAAATGACCTGGAGGAAGAGCATTTCCTCCATAAGGGTTATTACCCTCACACTATCTTTCAGTTGGAAAGGTAAAAGAGCACGTTCAAACATCCTATCACGACCTCATGTGTGAATAACAGGCACTGATAATAGATTTTCATGAGGTCACATTACGCACTTGTAACAGATTTAAAACTACTTCTCAAGAAAATACAAACTTTTGTTGAAACAAGGATGAGCTGACATCATTCAATTGTTATGTCATCTATTGTTTTTCACTTTTGATTATTATTAGATTACATTTACCTGTGTAAACTGAAAACAGAAGTTCCTATACTACCTTTTTTTTGCTCAATGCGAGCAGTGTGTAAACTTCAGCATAGACTAAATAACAACTAGCATTAATGCACTTTTAACTGCAGAGCTTGCAATGTTGTGTTTCTCCAAATGAATTAAAAAGAAAAAAAATGCTTTAAGTTCCAAAATGTGCAAGTACAAGACAATAATATTCCAAAGAAAGAAGAGCATTTTCTTTTACAAAGATTACTAATCTCCTGGCACAGTATGACTGAAAATGTAATGAACTTGGAGACCCTACTAGCACACAAATAACGAACAAAAAAATGCAGTGGCAAGTTTCAACACTGAGCCTGGAGAGGAAGAGGTATATTATGCAGTCTCTGCCTGACCTTTCTGGATGGATTGATCATGAAGGATGCTGCAGATCATTACAAAGCTTTGGGATTTGCCCTTCCTTTGAAATAATGCTACAGTAGTTCCCTCTAGGATTGCAAAGCACATTGCACACAGGACCTATGGAAAAATTGCAATGACCTGCAGCAAGTTGTCTTCATTTAAAATTCTTTGGATAAATGGCATGCATTGATATACAGTACTTAGACTACAAAAGGGCTACGTTTTATTTAACAAATATTCAATGGGAATTTTTGTTCTCATTCCTCCCTCGATATTCTGAGATCTGATTCTGTTAGGTACAGTACTCAGTATTTTACCCAAGTGAACAGTGTTTGTGTGCATTCTACTCCATTGTTGGGTAAAACACATTGAGTCAGATGCTGCATTTCAACTCTTAAACACATACAACTTTCATGAAATAGCAAATGCAAGAAGAGGTTGCCCTGTTTTCTACCTCCCTATCTCAGAGATTCAGAGAGCACATATTCAGTATTGACCACCTCTATGGATGAATACTGTATCAGGAAGTGCCTTTACTGTTTAGCCTATTAAACAGCTGCGTAGCCATGCTCTAATATATGAGACCTTTAACAATATTTATTATTGTTAGGCAAGTAAGACTCACTGGTTTTTTAAAATATGAAAAATGTAAAATAGAATATGGCAAACCAATGTCAAAATTGATATATATTCTCTAGTCATAGTTTTACCTTGTTATTTTTATCTTGTTTTTCGAATTACAATGCAATTTCCTATGTGTAATAAAAAAAGTCTCAATGTGCTTGGGTTTCAGTATTTGTACACAATCTAAATAACTACACTTTAGAAGATATAGCCCTAAAGCATATAATGTTTGTACATTTATTTAACTGTACTTAGATAGAGAAGCAAACATTTTTCTGAAGGTGAAACTATTTCAATAGGCTTAATACTGTTTGGCCTTTAAAACTTACAGAAGCACAGTAGAAGACATGAAGACAGGTATGCAACTTGGAATTGTGAACAAGAATCTGTTCAAAATACAGAACTGTATCGCTGGAATGTTGTAGCAAATAGTGGACAATGGGAAAAAACTTTAGAGCCATAAGTGTGAAGATGTGAAGGTGTTAGATACAATGTAGAAAAGAATCACAGCAATAGTTCCAGGGGCGAGGCAGCAATTGGACAAGTTGGGACTGTTTTCTTTTCAGGAAGAGGTTGAGAGGAGATTTGATAGAGGGGTCAGGACAGAGAAGATTGAAGGAAGGATGGAGAACAATTGGCAGAGAGTAAAGATTAATTAGCAAAAGAAGCAATGGTAAGATGAGGATAAACTTTTTCATGTCGTGAGTAGCTCAGATTTGGAATGTGCTGCCTTAGAATATGGTAGAGGCAGATTTAAATTGTACAATTAAGTGGGAATTAGATGATTATTTGAAAAGGTATAATATGCAGGGTTACCGTGAGAAGCTGGAGAATCGTACAGTAAATTGTTCATTTGGAGAGCCGGTGCAGACATAGCAGCCAAATTGCCTTCTCTATGCTGCAAAGATTCTGTGATATTTTGTCAGTTTCTAAAATCCACAATCTCTACACTGTTGGTTTCTAAACTGCTTCTGCTCATTTTGTCTTTCTGGACTTTCAAACCATTAGTGGTGATAGGAATCAAACAAAAAGTAACTTACAAAAAGTGCTACAAGATAGTTACCCTGTGTAATTTCTGATAACAACATAACCTACTCCACCACATGCTATCCACCCAATCTGATATGGAACACCTGCACACTTCAGTTTTTCAAGTGAAATACTTTAAACGTGGAACTGTTGAGAAGTCGATGTTTGCATCAGAGAAGGCAATATCAGCAGCTGGTTACACCTGACTAGTTTCTAGTTCAACTTCAAGATCATTGGTGTAATTTGCAAAATTTAGATATTGAAATTGTCTAGGGTAAAAGGAGGGATTGGCAAAAATGAGATTCTGACACTGCAGTTGTTGGACGTAAACTCTATCAATTCAATCAGATCTCCACAAGGTGGTTGGGTGTTTTACCTCAAACTCCAGGCTGGGAGTGAGATCTAGTTTCCCAAGTAAATACATGTTTCTTACAAAGACACTGAGCTTTTCAGATTTATGCTAATGACAGACACCTCAGGAACAACCCTATACTAACAACATGTGAATTAACCAAAGCGACTCCAAAACCTTTGGCAGTGTCACAAGCCAACAAGGTCCCAGAGCTGATGTATTTCACTACACAATAATACTTGGCAAGATGTCGTTTTTGGAGTCAAAAGGAATAATAGACCAACAATCTTCTCTATTCAGGTGGTTTGTAGAATCTAAAAGGAAGGTGATAGAAACAATATAGTGTTTTGATCCTTTAGCCTTGTGCTGAAAGCTCAGTTTCCAATTCCTGTTTGTGGCAGTTGTAAGCTTTTCAGCACAAGTGCAGTGAAATTGGTTAAAGTAGGGAAGAGCTTCATCTTTTAAATTTGAAAGAGATCAAGTTAGAAAGTTGACTTTTAGAGAAGAGATGTCTGTCATTGCAAATAACACTTAAGGGGTTCAGTGAGGGGAACAGATGGAAGAGAGACAAAATGGAAAGGTAATAGGATAAAGAATAAGGGGAAAGAGTAAGAACTATAATGTGGCAGCAGATTTCAAAGAGGCACTATTAGGTTTTGATTTCAAATGTAATTCAGATGCCAAAGCTAAATACTTCAGTGTTTCTTCTGGATACCTAGCCTGGGGCTCCTATTATACGGAACAATCCAATTTGTCTTTGACTTTATGGAATCATTTCCAAAGATGAACGTTGGACTGTCGGTCCTAATGTTGAGTATAGGTAGTTTGAGTAATTCATATATTCTCTAGCATGTCCCTTCAATTACCATTGACCTATGCAACAACATATGGTTTAAAAAAAATTAAAAATTAATAGAATAAAAATCTAAACAATTCCAGTTGAGCTGCAGAAAATGAAATGTCTTGAATTAATATGACATTTCCTACTTGTTCAGGCTGTTTTGTTATGATTCCCGCATAAATTATTACTCAACAAATCAGATCACTGCTAGGAACCTAGCTTGAAAACACTGTATTTTGCACTGATTTTAATGAAGTGGTCACTTGCTAAAGATTTTGCTTTAATAATAAAATAGTTTATTCGGAAAAGACTGAGGATAATGTAGAATAATCCAGATCATCTAGTTATAATACAAAATCAAAGATTTTACAGACCCAGTAAATATATAATCTCATTAATTCCAAAGTACTCCTCCATTGAGTGAAACCCTCCCCCCCCAGCTTTTGTACAATATCCACAACACTCCTGGAACAGTTCCCAAAATTCTATAAGTCAGGAGTGCCAAAACATATTACCTATTTGCTTGGATAAATACAGTTCCAATAAGAGTCAACAAGATCCACACCCTTCAGTGTGACTGACATCCCCATCACCATCCAAAACATCCACTCTGTCAGGCAAAAGGGACTAGATTCATTTAGGATATCTGGTTGACATGGAAGAGTTGGACTGAAGGTTCTGTTTCTGTGCTGTAAATCTCTATGACTCTATGAATCTATGACCAATAGATCACTAAGGCAGCAGTAAACTTTCTACAAATGTACTTTAGCAACATGCCAAGCCTCCTGTAACATTAGGTGTTAAACACGAGATCTCTGCCCCAAGAAGTGCAAGGGTATAGATAAATAGAAACACTATCACCTCAATGTTACCAAACCAAATCACACACCATGATTTAAAGAGAAGTGATGACCTAGTGGTATTATCACTGAATTGATAATCCAGAGACCCAAGTAATGTTCTGGCAATCTGAGGTCAAAGAGTTCAAACCTTGCCATGATAGATGGTGGAATTTGCAATCAGTTTAAAAAATATTGAATGAATGATGACCATGACCCTATTGTCAAGAAAAACAATCTAGTTCACTAATATTCTTTAGGGAAATAAACTGCCATCTTTACCTGGTATGGCCTAGATTTGACTCCAGAACCACAGCAATGTGGGGTGACTCTCAACTGCTCTCTGGGAAGTTAGGGATGGGCAATAATGCTGGTTTTGACATCCTAATTAAAATAACATTCTGATGTGGAACTGTACTATTGTTTTGTCATTGTCACTGGGTCAAAACTTAGAACTCCCTTCCTAACAGCACTGTGGGTGTACCTACACCAGATGGACTTCAAGGTCAGTAACTTATTTAATTGGATGATGAGGTGCTGTTCCTTGAGCTTGTGTTTAGCTTCATTGGAATACTGCAGCAGACCGAGGACAGAGACATGCTTATGAGAACAGGATGGAGAATTAAAAACAAAAGGAACTGACCACAATTTTAAGGTCATTCTTACAGACTGAAAGAGATGCTAGGAGCTTTTCAGAAAAATGGTCACCCAATCTGTGTTTGGTCTCCCCAGCACAGAGGACACTGGATATAAACAGCAAATACCCTGTACCAAACTGCACATAGTTCAAGAAAATTGCACTGCTTCTTGGGGAAATGTTTGGAACTTTGATGGCAAGGGGAGGTAAGGTAAAAAGGCAGGTTACTACACCTCCACTGATTGTATTGATAGAAATATTGTGAATTAAGCAACAATAATGATAAACATATAAGGACAAGTAAGTGTCAAAAAGCATGCTTGCTGTAAAGTCCACAACCAAACAGGAGTAAATGCGAAATGACAGACCAAACAGGGGTGGGTGTTCACTCAGGGACAAATAGCAAAGTGGGAGAAAATGGAAGCACCTTGGATTGGGATGAAGTGGTTCATCCATCTGAGAGATGTGTATTAAACCTTTTGTGTTGTACATGAGCTGGGCAATGGCCAATTTCAATGAGAAATTTTAAACACCTTTGGCATTCATGGGCACTGTTGAATGTTCACTATCAAATATTCTGGCCATCATTAGTGATAAAATTTTAATTCCAGCAGCCAAGTAAATGTTGCCAGTACAAGAACAAGCTGGATAATCTGCATTTCCAATATACCTTATTTTCAATTCCAAAGCATTGTTTCAATTTGTTGTTGGAAGTGTTTTCACATACTTGACTATTATGATGTAATCCTGGCCAGCCTGCCACATTCTATCCTCCATAAATGTGAAGTTATCCAAAACTCTGCCACTTGCAACACTTCCTTTGCATCTATGACCATGTCTACGGTCGCTGATCTGCAGTGGTTCCCAATGAAGCATGGTTTTAATTGTAAAAATTCTTATGTCTGTTTTCAAATCCCTCCATGGTCATGGATCTCCTTATTTCTGTACTTTCATCCAATTACTTTTGAGATAACTGAATTGTCTAAATCTGGTCCCTTGAACAACTCTTCACCTCTCCATCTTGACTTCCTCCTTTAAATCACTACACTCCTTAACTTTACCTCTTCACTAAACATTGAGTCATTTGATCCATTACTACATATGGTTTACTCGCACAATTTATTTTGTAATTCATCCTGTGAAGTACCTTTGGATAATTTCTTGCATTAAAGACACTATTAAAGGCATTAATAAGTTATTCTTGTTGAGTGACTCGATTCCCCAAAATCTGATTGTCTACGAGGACCAAGTCAGGAGTGATGATGAACTATTCCACTTGTCTTGATGAGTACAACTTCAACAACATTACAGAAGCTTGGTGCTATCTTGGAAAAGTCACCCACTTGATTGGCACCCAATCTACCACCCAAAATATTCATTTCTTCTTTCACCAGCACACAGTGGCAACAGTATAACTTACTGTGTTTCATTTGACATTATCTCTTAAACGTCTAAACCCAGAAGAAATAGAAAAAACTAGGAATAATTGCTAGTGCAGTGGGATGAAGGAGACGTGCACACCTTAAGACCTATGAAAGGAGAACAGTTGGTAGAAAAAGCCATTCGAGGTGAAACGAGATTCTGCGTTTAGAGGTGCACGGAATACCAAAGGCTGGTGGGTCTGTGTAAGACACTTGTGTGTTGTAGTTGGAGTTACGTGTGGGGTTTTGGAACCTCATTATATAAAAGATGTAACAGCAATGAAAATTTGTAACACAGATTCACCAGGGAATACAGGATAGATTTCACAAATTTGAAATTGTTTGAAAGGTTGAAGAATATTTCCATTGGTCAGGACAAAATCAGTATCATAAATTTAGGATTGTCACTTGGCAATACAAAACTTGAATTTTGCCAAAAAGAGAAGTTTGATTAAGATTTTTGCCATGCACTAATCCGGACAAATGCAAGAGTTCATATTTCAAAGAATCACAACAATTTATACTGGAGGAGAGAAGGACACTGAATAGTTGTTAAATCATTTCAGTGATAGAGAAGAATAATGGGGATATTTGATCAGCAATGCCTCCACCAAGTCCTCTGGCTTCAATGAGGACATAGAGCTCTTTGAGTAAGCTCCACCATTCAATACAATCCTGTCTGCCCTCCATTGCTTTTTACTCCATTGTCTGTAGGAACATAGCAATGTCAAACAACCCTCAACTGAAATTCTTCTTGAAGATAGTTCCAATAGTGAAGCAAAACTCCTGAAACTTTGATAGTCTGGACACTATCCAGATGGCTGAAAAAGGTCTCCCCCTACCAAGCCCTGTCCATCTTCCGTAGTTACACCGGCACCATCCCCACCTCTTCCTCCACTACATTGATGACTGCATCGGCGTCACCTCATGCTCCCGTGAGGAGGTTCAGCAGTTCTTCAACTTCACCAACACATTCCACCCCGACCTTAAATTCAACTGGACCATCTTTGACACCTCCCTTCCCTTCTTGGACCTCTCCATCTCCATTAATGATGACCGACTGACAATTTTTACAAACCCACCGACTCCTACAGGTACATGGATTCCATCTCTTCTCACCCTACCTCCTGCAAAATTGCCATCCTGTATTCCCAATTCCTCCGCCTCTGCCTTATCTGCTCCCAGGAGGACCAGTTCCACCACAGAACACACCAGATGGCCTTTTTTAGAGATTGCAATTTCCCTTCCCATGTGGTTGAAGATGCCCTCCAACGCATCTCATCTACATGCCACGCCTCCACCCTCAAACTCCACCCCTCCAACTGAAACAAGGACAGAACCCCCCCCCCCGGACCTCACTTTCCACCCTACCAACCTTCGCATAAAACGCATCATCCACTGACATTTCCACCACCTCCAAACGGACCCCACCACCAGAGATATATTTCCCTCCCCACCACTTACTGCTTTCCGGAAAGCCCGTTCCGTCTGTGACTATCTGGTCAGGTCCACGTCCCCCAACTTCCCCTGCCACCACAGGAATTGTAAAACTTGTGCCCACACCTCCTCCCTCACCTCCATCCAAGGCCCCAAAGGAGCCTTCCACATCCAAAGTTTCACCTGCACATCCACCAATATCATTTATTGTATCCGTTGCTCCCAATGCGGTCTTCCCTGCATTGGGGAGACTGGACACCTCCTCGCAGAGCGCTTTAGGGAACATCTCTGGGACAACAGCACCAATCAACCCCACCGCTCCGTGGCCCAACATTTCAACTCCCACTTCCACTCTGCCAAGGACATGCAGGTCCTGGGCATTCTCCAATCCGGCTCCCTCACCACCCGACTTCTGGGGGAAGAACGCCTCATCTTCTGCCTCGGAATGCTTCAACCCCAGGGCAATGTAGACTTCACCAGTTTCCTTATTTCCCCTCCCCCCACCTTACCACAGTTCCAAACTTCCAGCTCAGCACCGTCCTCATGACCTGTCCTACCTGCCAATCTCCTTACCAACTAGCCGCTCCACCCTCCCCTCTGACCTTCATCCCCACCTCCATTCACCCATTGTACTCTTTGCTATCTCAATGTCCCATTAAATCATGCTATTCATGCTAAATTGTCCATAGTGTAAAGTAGATTAGTCATGGGTATATGTAGGCGAATGGGTGGGTTGCTCTTCGGACGGTTGGTGTGGACTTGTTGGGCCGAAGGGGCTGTTTCCACACTTTGGGGAATCTAATCTAATCTATTCTGACATCCCTTGGTGTCATTCGAATTTAGAAACTGTTGATCCCTCAAATAAACCTACTTAATGTCTGAGCTTCCAGAGTCCCCTGGGGTAGAGAATTCAAAAGTCTTACCATCAAACAAATTCTTCCTTACCTCATTTTGAAATGGAATGTAATTTCTTCTGAGATTGTGTTCCTTCCTCCTGACTCATCAAAGCAGGGTAGACATCTTACCTTTATCTACCCTATCTAGCCCTTAAGAGATTTTGTACTTTTCAATTAGATAATTTTTCTTCCTTCTAAACTCTAGAGGACATAGGTTCATTTTCCCTACTGGTTCTTCATATGCTCTAGAACGTTCTGCCTCATCCCCTCTCTGGCCGGTTTATATTTCCTGAGGAAAGGGGGCTAAAACTGCACACAATATTTGAGATGCGTTCTCACCAAAGTTCTGTACAAGATATCTTTACTTCTATTCTAAAATTCTGATAAAGGCAAACACACTATTTGCTTGCTGTAATTACACATTAGTTTTCAGTGACTTATAATAAGAGCATATAATGATCAGGGGATATCGACATTTCTCAACATTTCTTAAAGGGTGACAGTCCCTCATACTAAAAGTGAATAACCTCACAGTTTTCCAAGATACACTTCATTTCCCATGGTGTCGCCCACTTACTCTGTCCAAATCCTCTTGCAGCCCCTTAGGATCATCCTCACAGCATACATTCCCAATTAATTTGTATCATGCACAAAATTGAAAATAATACCTTTAGCTTCCACATCAGAATCATGAATACAGATAGTGAGCAGCTGGCGGCCCCAAGCACTTACCTATTCTACTAGTAACATCTTCAAAACATTTGATTAGTCTTGTCAGGCATGCTGTTCCCTTTGTAAATCCATGCTGATTCTGCCCAATCAATAATTATTTTCTAAGTGACAATTTCCCCATTCTCTATAATATTCTAGCATTTTTTTCAAATAAAAGCAAAATGCTGCAAATGCTGAAATATGAAATGAACACAGAAAATGCTGGACGACCTCAGCATGTCTGGCAGCATCTGTGGAGAGAGAAACAAAATTAAAATTTCAAATGCAGCATGACTTTGGACTTGCAATGTTAATTATATTTCTCTCGTCACTGATGCTGTCAGACCTACTGAGTTGCTGCAGCATTTTCTATGTTTATTCCAACATCTCCCCTAATACTGATGCTAAGTTAACAGATCTGTGGTTACCCATTTTCCCCCTCTGCTTTCTTAATTAATGCAGTTATATTTGCAACCTTCTAATCTGCAGGCACAACTTGTTCATCAAGCTATATCACACTTTGAATTACAACTTCTCAATGTTGATGCAGAGTGATACCACAAAAAGAGAAAAAAGTTGAAGCAATCCTGCATTACTGTTGTTCTAAGACATTCAGTAGGAAAAACATGTATGAAGCAATAATATTTACAAATTTGTCTCATTTGATGAAACATCTTATGTCATTAACTAAGCTGAGATTTTGCTACAACTCATTTATGCAACAATCCATGTCTATCAGAAAAATATAACCCAAGTGACAGCATTCTTACATTTTTTCAACAAGGTTACATGCCTGCCTTTATCTTTTCCGATTTGTATTTTGAAAAACGTTACTGATATCTTTTGACCTATAGTGTCTAAAATGCTTAAAATAATATTTATCCTCCAGTCATAGCAAACCGTGCTTTGGACATTTAAATTGTGCCCCCCTAAAAAGTTAGCATCTTAAGATGATTAGGGCAAAAGCCTTCAAGATGATCTCCACTCCAATCCCAATGTCCTTCCACTATCGCTGACTGTCTGATGCTTCTGACACTCTTTGACATTTTTTAACTTTTTCAAAAGTTCAATTCTGTCTGAAATGATGTGATTGAAGAATATATTGAGAGCCATGAACCAGGTCAAAATTCTGTTATTGTCAAACATCCACTCCTGAATATTGAAGGACAATTCAAGGACTAATGGGTGGAGGCAGTGCCATCACCATCCTCACTCACAGCATATCAGAGCAGAATGCAGCGGTGAAGCAGTTCTGTGTAACTCAAAGTGCTGAATGGATCATCAGTCTAGGCCTTCTCCCAAGGTTCTCAGCATTACAGAAGCCATTCCTGAGCAAATTTCATTTAATCCATCTGTTGTCAAGAAATTGCTCAATGTTCTGGAGGCCGCCCGCACCCTTAGCTAACCTGTTCTCATCCAGCAATAACAATGGCAATTATCTGACAATACTAGAAAATTTTCTAGATGCATTCTGTCCACAAAAAGGACAAATCCAATCCATCCAATGTCACCCCGCCAGTCTTCTCTCCAATATCAGCAAAGTGATAAAAACCATCCTTGACAGTGCCATTAAATGGTATTTGCTCAGCAACAACCTGTTCGCCAACATTCAGATTGGGTTCAGCCAGGGCTACTCAGCTCCAGACTTCATGTAAGCCTTGGTCCAAACATAGAGAAAAGAACTGAACTCAAGGGATGAGTTGAGAGTGACTTCCCTTTAGCACTGAGATAGTGTTTGAATGAGTGTAGTTATTATCAATAGTGGGGGCGGTTCCTTGATTTGAGGGTGACTTCTACTCAGGGTCCTTGGTTTCAGGCAGGGTCTTCATGTGGCTGATGTTCCTGCCACAGATCTTAAAATGACAGTAGCAAATCCTTGCCTTGTCCCAAATTTCTCCTCTTAACCACAGTTTTCCAGAAAGACCATGTTTGGAAGAATGTGGAAGAGAGAGAAAAAACATCTATTGATGCAATGCCCATTGATTGGAGGAACATGGCTTTGGGCATTGTAGAATAAGGAGTAAAGTAACTTCATAGATTTCAAGTGTTATAAAAGAGCCAGGAGAATGGAGCAGTTAGGATAAGAAACTGAACACATAACTGAAGTGGAAAGGTTTGAGGAAGTTTTTGAAAGCAGTATGCAATGGATCGTATATGTGACAAAAGTTTTTAAAGCATGGTAAAATCAGCTAAAAAAGATTAGATTAGACTCTTCCTTGCCTGAATGGGTCAATAGCAGACTTAACACTGTACCAACTGTTTGAGTCACCTTTTAGCATACAAACCAATTGCTCAGTGGCCTGGAAACAAACCACATTATCTTGCCTTTTGCAAAGTGATGCCCTATACCAACATAACCAAGGTTTAAGCAGCAAACTTGACAACAGGTGATCAATAAATTCAAGATGCCAATACATTCTCTGTTACAGCAACCTTTAAAAATTAACTGTGAAGGAGATGAGGTGGGCCAATTATCTGGTTACCAGGCAAACTGTACTGACTGGAACAAGGCAAACAGGCTGAAGTCAAAACCTTTTTTGCAAAGATATCTGTCAGACAAGTGAACAAACTTGCAAAGAAGTCAAGATGTGAGAAACTGATTTATAAAACTGCAGGTGAACTAATTATTAACATTCTTGTTCATTCTCCTAATCTTATCGAAGTGGTGTCCAAGTACCTGTCAGATTTCTACTGATCAGCCCACATCAATGCAAACCTTAGCTTATTATATTCTATAAATAGAGACGCTCAGCCTCTTCCACTGCCCTCTGCATCTCCAATTACTGATGTGAAGTAGCCCTATCACTGCACATTATATCTCATGGCTTTATTTCATCTATTGAGGAGGAGATTTCCAGAATGGCTGTTACAGTGAGAGTCTACTTGCTAACAAACAACATTATAGATAACCAGACACTTATAAAATTATTGTTTTTTTCTAATGAAAAGGAGACCATGAAATAAACTGTGACCATATATCAGTTAGATGTAAGTACATTGCAAAGATTAGAGATAATATCTTCCATATACAATCACAGCCATTAGAAAAAAGCCCACATGCAGCTTTGATCATATATTTCACTTCACCTAAGTGATGCTTTCTATTAAATAAACCTTAATAAATAAAACCAAGTCAGTTAATTTAAGAAACACTTCTTGCCCTGTTTTACCGCTTCATTCCCCTTTTGTAGGTTCCATTTAAGTTAAGAATCATTTCTAACAGAGTCTGGAGAAAGGATTTACTCCTCAAATATTGTTGGCATTGAGTTGAATATTTTAAGTTTCTGATATACTTTTCTGAAATTAAAAAGGACTGTACAGGGAATTTTAGCTGCAATCCTGCTATTTAATTATTTTATTTTTATTTAGTATGTTTATATCCACCTTAAAATGGATATAACTACTCTTGTTTTAAATTTATTGACTGGACTAAAAATGTTGTGACTGAAAAAAATTGTATTAAATATACTAAGTGTGCATCTCACCTCTGCTTATATACAGATGTCCTCCTCTACCTAAGGCCCTACGGAAATGAATATAAAAATTAAAACAAAGTCAAAGAAAGAAGAAAACCAAATGTCTAATAGCCATTTCGAAGAAGAGAATTGCTGATAAAGAAATCAGAGTTAATGTTTCAGGTTCAGTCACCTTTCCTCAGACCCTTCTTCATGTTCTGGGGAAGGGTCACTGGACCACAAATGTTAACTTTGATTTCTCTCCACAGATGCTAGCAAACCTGCTGAGCTTTTCCAGCAATTTCTGTTTTTGTTTCTGATTTCCAGCATCTGCAGTTCTTTTGGTTTAATTGCTGATAAAGGCAGATCTTGTCAAACTTTTTGTCTTTGACTCATCAAGACATTTTGCCAGACCCATCAAAAATTTGCTACATCATTCTGGTGGATGGAGAACCATTAACCTCCTCATGTTTGTGGGCTTTCTGAGGTTTGTGGCTTAACACGGCAAATGGATGAAGGATGTGACAGCACAGGCAGCCAGAATATTGGGTTTAGCTTGAGGATTCCCATGGTCTCAGTGATACCAAAAAGTAATGAGAGGTGCAAATTGGAAAAATGTGCTATCAAAGTTAACATAAGAAGTTCTTTATAAATATATTGAAAGAAATAGAGTGGAGAAGAACAATGTGGTTCTATTAAAGACAGAAACAGATAAGACCACAATATTATGATTTGCAAATGAATACTTTGTATTTGTTTGTATAGTGGAAGAATAATTAGTGGTACAAAGGATCCTAAAAATAATTGAAGAGGAGGAACATGGTGGATTTAATGTAAACAAAAAAATGATAATGGTGAAAACAATGGGACAGGTAGCAGGTAGTGATTTTCACAGCAGGGTACTAAAAGTGAGGAAATTGCAAATTCAAACTTTTCCAAAAGCTACCACAGTTGAACAATTGTGATTTGGATTGACAGTGACACTCCATTCTTTAAAACAGGAGACAGAAAGAAACCAGGTTATCAAAGACCTGTTAACTGAGCATCAGTTATGGCTCAGTCACCAGAATCCATCAGTTGATAAGAGACTCAGCATGAATTTGTGACTAATCCAGTTTGTTTTGGCTCATGTCTCAGTGAAGTGCCCTGAGTTATGTGCTTGGTTTAAAATTTAACAAAGCTGGGCTATTAACTGTCAATTAGCAATAAAGGGTGCCTTCAAATTGCGACACCTCTACCAAACACTCCACTCATGCAGTATTAATGTTGGTTTTCCCCTTTAATTTGTATTCTTTATATGCCATAGAGTATGCAACCTTTTAAGGACTTCAGGCTAGGCAGGCAGTAAGGAATCTGTGTTCTAAGTTTTCAATTCCTTGAAAAAAAATTATACCCATGATCTTACCTAGTGGAGACTGAAAATAGAACAGTGAGAAGAATCAGGAGGACACTAATTCCTACAATGAAACCTGCATAATGGACAAATTATTCAGGACCCTTGGAAGAAGGCCCAAATACTGAATGAGGATCATCTGATGGAGTCACACACTACAGGATTCAAGAGAAATCATATCAAATTTGAATTGTCTACCTTCAGAGAGAGGGCTGAGAAGAAGAATGGACAGACTTGTGAAAAGTATGTTTTTAGATTAGTTACCTTTATAAAGTACAGATTAAGTCAGAGACATTTCTTGTGCGGGGGGTGGGGTGGTGGCGCACGACGATGATGAGATGAATCAGGAGATGCAGGATAATATAAATAATTGTGTCAAATGTGTGGGGGAGATGTTGTGCAAAAAATTTAATGCTTCAATCAGGATGTAAGATCAGGACTACCAGAACTACTGTAAGGTGGCTCTATCTTAAAGCCTCATTCCCAGTATACTTCAAGACGATGTTGGATCAGAAATAACATTTATCAGGCCTCCTGTTGTCTCTTTCAGCACCAACCACCGACATAATGAGACAACAATCATAGGTGGTTAACTGGTCACAATACTTCAGTAGTGTCTCTCAACATCTTCAAATGCCTAACTTTCAACAATGCTATTTCAATTCCAAAGATCTGGAGAGTTGCAAAACACCTCATGAATGAATCGTTGCAGAAAAGCTATGATATTTATCTCCTGAAAAACTGACAGGCAGCATTAGAGCTACACATGCACAAATAATAGCAGATCCAAATATTTGATGCACAAGTGGAAAATTACAAACTTTCCACAAGCCTGATAATCTAGAACATACCATGGAACTGAAGAAATGAATGGTTCTCCACCTACCAGACTCAATGCCCAATCTACAAATATGAAGGAGACATCATAACAATTTCCTCCATGACTTGTGATACAATTATCTGGCTTATAAGCAGAACGTAAAATTATAGTTTTGCCCCATATTTGCAACGGTCATGAATAAGTTTGCTTTCTATGCATCCTTTTGCTGGTTTTTAAAATATCTTTCCTACTGGTGGATATTCCTTTTCCCTCGGCAGTAGTCTAAGCCTTACAATGCTTAGTGCATTTGTTAACAAAGGTGACATAAGTATTAAAATGCAGCCTTCATCCTTCAGAGATAAACACTAAATTTGAATCAGACCAAGCATCTCGTTAATTATTTCTTACCGTTTGACTGTACATTTATCCATCAGCTCAGTGTAACATTTTAAACTTTATTCATGGGATGTTGGCATCACTGGTTAGTCCAGTATTTATTGTCCACCCGTAATTACCCAGGGGACAGTTAAGAGTCAACCACATTTATGTGAGTCTGAAATCATGTGTAGGCCAGACCAGGTAAGGACAGCACATTTTATTAATGAACCTAATGAGTTTGTACAACTGATAGTGGTTCTATGGTTGTCATTGGGTTGGCTTTTCATTAAACTCAAATTTCACCATTAGTGGGCGGCACGGTGGCACAGTGGTTAGCACTGCTGCCTCACAGCGCCTGAAGACCCGGGTTCAATTCCCGACTCAGGCGACTGACTGTGTGGAGTTTGCACGTTCTCCCCGTGTCTGCGTGGGTTTCCTCCGGGTGCTCCGGTTTCCTCCCACAGTCCAAAGATGTGCGGGTCAGGTGAATTGGCCATGCTAAATTGCCCGTAGTGTTAGGTAAGGGGTAATGTAAGGGTATGGGTGGGTTTCGCTTCGGCGGGTCGGTGTGAACTTGTTGGGCCGAAGGGCCTGTTTCCACACTGTAAGTCTAATCTAATCTAAACCTGGGTGGGATTTGAACCCTTGTTCCTCACAGCACTAACCTGGGGTTTTGGATTACTAATCCAGTGATATTACCACTACACTACCGCCTCACATCAAGAATTAAAGCCCAATGTGGAAACCAACGATATGAGCAAATTGTTTCTTGTCCTTTTGACATGTGCCATAATTGACAGTAAATCTTGCCTTTTGATTATACCTTCTTCCTTTCAAACTTTTGGAGAAAATGTTGGTTTGTGAAGTCTTGCTTCAAGCGCGGCTACACAGACTACATTGATTTCCTGGAGTGCTGTGAGTTGCTAACTATATAGACTCCTTCAAATGATGTCAATAAGAGAATTGACATGCCCAGGCAGGCAGTATTCTTTTCAACAGAACTGATGTAAATCTGCATAGGACCCTTAAAGTGAGGCTGCTCAAAGGATTTCACCCTCCACCTAATCCCTCTCCCTCCCACAACCATGGAATTCAGTCATATAGCAATTTTCAGGATGTTCCCTGAGCATTAGATTGCTGATTAATTCTTGTTTGTTACTCATTAATGAACAGACAGAACACATTCTTCTCAAAAACTGTCCCAAGTCCATTCTTGAAATATACTCCTTATAAATTGAGCAGTCTGCTTTTCCCTATCCACGTGAAAACGATCATCTCCCAATATAATTACACTGTTTTAAGATATTCTATAGTAACTCATGTGATGCAGCTGTTTCCTGTTGCAATACATATTTGATGAAAAGTAGAGGATGTGCCCCCAAGCTGGATTCTGACAGTTAATCTTACTGCTTGCCCATGTTTACTTGCTAGATATCCATCAATTGCAATGGCATTGATGTCTTCCACTTCCAGAAGCTGCACAGCTACGGGAAAGTGCATGTTCTAAACAGGCTTTACAAGCTTGTTGCATCAAGTTTCAGTTTGGTCCAGGTGGACTATCATTGCAGGGTAAAAGACGTCTTGTGATGGCCATGCAAACAAATGAATAAGAAATATATTAAGATCTGATGTGTGAAGCCAGTGAATTGCAGTACTAGAAATATAAGATGCTAATCAGCCCAATATATCAATCTGGATTCTCTACAAAGTAGCTCTGCTAATCTTGCTCCTCTGCTTGTTCTACGCAGATCTGCAGTTTCTCTTCTTTAGCTGTTATGTAATAGGTCTATACAGGATGAAGACAAGTTAAAGGAATTGATGCTATGTCCCACATACCTGAAAAACACAAGATGACCATGGGCCATGGAAACAAACCGCAGCCAAAAAAATGACATACCGTGCTTCCAGCCAGTGACATTCTGGATGTTCCAGAGATGTAAATACAGAGGCCAACCTACAGTATTCCCAGCTGAAAAGGGACATGAACTACAAACTGAAACAATAATAACAAGTGAGGAATCTGGGTCATCAACACAAAAACAAAAAATTGTACCAATTCCATGCAGAATGGAAAAATGAAATACTGTTCATAACATAAACAGATAAGAGTCTGAGCCGTCACCAAAATATATCAATAAGGTAAAGAGGGAAATTTCAAACAATATTATCCAACAATGCAGAGTAAACTCAAAGATAGCATGCTTTTCAAAAGAAAGCTTCGGAAAAAGAATGTTGAAGAGCTGAAGGTCTTTTGAAAGCACAACCATCATTTATTTCTAAACCGAGGATAAAATGAGGACTGCAGATGCTGGAGATCAGAGCTCAAAATGTGTTGCTGGAAAAGTGCAGCAGGTCAGGCAGCCTCCAAGGAGCAGGAGAATCGACATTTCGGGCATGAGACCTTCTTCAAGAATTCAGGCTCATGCCCGAAACGTCGATTCTCCTGCTCCTTGGTTGCTGCCTGACCTGCTGCGCTTTTCCAGCAACACATTTTCAGCTCTTTATTTCTAAACCGGCAAGAAAAGATGAATTATTATTGTACATTTGCCACCTTCAAGCAAAAGTAGCTAAGATTCCAACAGCTAGTAAGTCATCTCCTAACATACCAACACTGTCAACCTTCTAAAAGTCAGGAGTGTGATGGAATACTGCCTACTTGCCTGGATGACTGCATCTCCAAGAACACTCAAGAAGCTTGACACCACCCAGGACAAAGCTATCCGCTTGATAAGTACTACTAGAAACATTCTACAACGATTGTTTACAATGTATAATATGATTGAAAGAAGGAGGTAAAGGTACTGTAGACAAATTTGTAGATGAACAAAAGTAGGTGGAAAGCAAGTTGTAAGAGAGGTACAAACAGTTTACAGAGAGATATTGGTAAGTTATGGAAGTGGGCAACAAGTTAGCAAATGGATTATAATATTGGAAAACATGAAGCTGTTCACTTCAGAAAGGAGAACAAAAGAACAGAGCATTATTTAAATGGAGAAAAAAAACTGCAGAAAACTGCAACACAAAGGAACTTATGAGATACTTGTGCATGAAACACACAAAGCTAATGTAGGGGTGCGACAGGTAATCAGGAAGGCTAATGGAATGTTAGCCCTTATTTTACAAGAATTTGATTGGAAGAGTACAGAAGTCTAATTGCAATTGTACAAGTTGCTGATGAGACCACATCTGGAGTACTAAGAGTGGTTTTGGTCCTCTTAGTCAAGGTGTCATTTCATTGGAGGCAGTTCAGAGAAGGTTCACGGAGATGTTCCTTGGTATGGAGGGATTGACTTATGAGCAAGAGCTAAACAGGTTGATACTTTGCTCACTGAAATTTAGAAGAGTGATTCCAATCATCTTAGTACTGTGGAAGGACCAAGTGTAACATTCCCAATTGCTATTATGGTTTTTTTCTTTGCTCTTGAAGTCTTTAAATATAAGTCATTGGTCCTTTAAATATTTTACCAACTGAGAATGATTTCTTGCTTTTCGACTTATTCATTCATAAAATGTTGACATTGCTGGTGGCCAGCATTTATTGCCCACTCCAGTTGCCCTTAATAAGGTGGGAGTGAGCTGACTTCTTGAACAGCTGGAGGCCATGTGCTGCTCATAGTCCCACAATACTATGAGAGAGTGAGTTCAAGAGTTTTGAGACAGTGACACTGAAAGAACAATGATATATTTCCAAATCACGAAGATGAGTGGTTTGGAGGAGAACTCGCTGCTAATGTGTTCCAATGTATTTGCTACCCTTAGCCTGGATGAAAATGGTTAAAAATCACGACACCAGGTTTATTTGGAAGTACAAGTTTGTACTTCGTCAGGTAGCTAGTGGAGTAGGATCCACTAGCTTTTTGAACAAAATAGAATGTATTTGCAAATACAATTCTGCAAATGTGTGCGCACATGGGAGGGGGACAGTATGTGTGTGCGGAAGAGAGGGAGAGAGTGAGTGTGTGCGCGCGCGTGCTTGATATATTGTGTGCATGTGTGTGATGGAGTATATGCAAGTGAGAGGGTGTGCGAATTTGGTGTGACCGTGGGGGGGAGGGGGGGTACCTGAGAGAGAGAGAGAGAGAGAGTGAGACACAGCATGTGCACGAGAGAGGGTCTATGTGAATGTATGAGTACGTAAGAGTGTGCGTGTATGTTTGCTTGTGTGAGTTAGTGTGAGAGTGTATAGTGTACTGGACGCCAAGACCTTCCCTTCCCCTCCACTTCTCGCCTTTAAACAACCGCCAAACCTTAAACAGACCAGTGCCCAGCCTTCAGGACAACATTGACCACAACACCATACAAACCTATTATGGCAACCACTACAAGACGTGTCAAGAGTGTCATCATTGGTACTACCATTACACGTAGGGACAACACCTACCATGTGCATGGCAATCAACGTCGTCTATCTGATATGCTGCAGGCAAGGATGCCCCAAGCCATGATAGATTGGCGAGACCAAGCAGACACTACGACAATGGATGAATGGACACGGCGCAACAATCACCAGACAGGGGTGTTCTCTCCCAGACAGGGAACAATTCAGCAGTCAGGGACAATCGGCCTCAGATCTTCGGATGACAGTTTTCCAAGGTGGGCTTCGGGATACACAACAATGGAGAGTGGCCGAGCAGAGACTGCAAGCTAAGTTAGGTATCCATGATGGCCTCAAGCGAGACCTTAAATTCATGTCACACTACAGGTGACCCCAGCACACTAGACACACACACACTCATACATACTCTCACACTCACACAGACCCGCCCTTATGCATACACTCTCTCTCAGGTATGTATACATACACACACTCACGCTGATGTGCAAACCCTCTCATAGACATATACTCTCATACTATCTAGCATGCGTGCGCGCGCGCACACACACACACACACACACACACACACACACACACACATACACACACACACACACTCTCAATCTCTCCTTCACATGCACACACACACAACTCTAGGAGGTGAATTTACATTCGCAGATATATTCCATTTTGTTCAAAAAGCACACAATCTGTGGGCAGTCAATATTTTTATAATGTGACATTTTATAAATTCCTACTTTGGAAATGGAACCAGTCTGCCTCAAGATTGGTATACATACAGACTCTAACCTTTAATCAGGTTAGAGTCTTTTGTCTGAACTGAGATTTTGCCTTTTTTTATATATAAAACCTGAAGTTATCTCGGGAATGTGACTTGAAAGAAGTTCAGGGATTTACATATTAATGAACTGAAATCTGCAACCCATTCTAAAAGATGAAAGACTTAACAGCAATCTAGGTTTATTTAATATATTGCATCAGTTGTATGATACTATGATCTTTTGCTATAAATTCTGCGTCCTATGATCCTACTCCACTAGCTACCTGACAAAGGAGCAGTACTCCAAAAGCTAGTACTTTCAATTAAACCTGTTGGATTATAACTTGGTGTTGTGTGATTTTTAACTTTGTCCACTCCAGTCCAACACTGGCATCTCCACATAATTAGCTGAAAATGGTTCTGGTTTTTGGAGAGTTCTGTCTAAGGAGTGAATTGGTGAATTTCTGCAGTGCATCTTGGAGGTGATAAACAATGCTGGTACTGAATGTTGGTCATGGAGGGATTGGATGTTTGTGGATAAGACAATAAAACCACAAGAAATAGGAACAGGAGCAGGCTGTTCAGCATCTTAAGCCTGTTCCACCATTCAATAGGATCATGACGATTCAACACTCCTCACATCCACTTTTCTGCATTCTTCCACTTAACCATTGATTAGAAATCTACCTCAGCCTTAAAAATACGAAAGGTCTCTTTAAGGCAAGGAGTTCCAAAGACCCTCAACCCTCAGGAAAGAAATTCCTCCTTACGTCAGTCTCAAATTGGCACCCTTTTATTTTGAGACAATACCCACTGACCGAGACTCTCCCATGAGTAGAAAAATCCTCTCAGCATTTACCCTTACAAGCCCCTAATAATCCTATATGTTTCAATGAGATCACTTCTTATTCTTTCAAATTCCAGTGAGTAGAGTCCCAAGCTGTTCAGCATTTGCTCATCCCTCCATACTAGTGAACCCTCAAGGGCGGCACGGTGACACAGTGGTTAGCACTGCTGTCTCACAGTGCCAGAGGCATGGGTTCAATTCCCGTCTCAGGCGACTGTGTGGAGTTTGCACATTCTCCCCGTGTCTGCATCGGTTTTCTCCGGGTGCTCTGGTTTCCTCCCACAGTCCAAAAATGTGCAGGTTAGGTGAATTGGCCATGCTAAATTGTCCGTAGTGTTAGGTGTAGGGGAATGGGTCTGGTGGGTTGCGCTTCGGTGGGTCAGTGTGGACTTGTTGGGCCGAAGGGCCTGTTTCCACACTGTAAGTAATCTAAATCTTTCTGAACTGCCTCCAATGAAATTATATCTTTCCTTAACTGAGAGGACCAAAACTGCTTATGAATCTCCAGGTATGGTCTGGTACCTTTTACAGACACAGTAAGACTCTTATATTCCAATTCCTTTGAAATAAGGGATAATATTCCAATAGCCTTTCTGATTATCTGCTGAATCTGCGTGCTTGCTTTCTGTGTTTCATGCACAAGTACCTCCAGTTCCCTTTGTGTTGTAGCTTTCTACAGTTTTTCTCCATTCTTTTGACTTATTTTGACAATTTGAAGAACTGCATTATGAGAGCACAATAGCTATTAACATTACTACTTGGAGCATATTTTAAGCAGTTTCAGTCTGTACGTCTATTAACAAAAGCTCTTAAATAAAAACAAAGTATTGGAGAAACTCAGCAGGACTAACAGCATCTGTAGAGGGAAAATACAGTTAATGTTTTGACCCGTCATCAGAATAAAAACTTGGCTGATTTAGCAAAAGAATCACAAACAACGAATAGCTGGAAAAACATTCACACTCATCAAATACAGCATAGATTATTTTCCGTATTACATTGATTTCATATATTTTGTTGTCAATAGTATATATGTCTCGTATATAGTGTGTGCATAAGGACAAATATACTGTGTAACTGCTTCCAGAAGATGCATACTGCATCAAATATTGCAGTAACAATGACATCAGTGGCTTCGTTTTGTAGAGCAACATTCCAACCCGCACCTTGTTTATCACGCGTCATAATTTTTTTTTTACATTAAAACTTTTATTTCATTTTAGCAAAGGTCTTGGGAAAGGTGACCCAGTGAAAGACTTGACACTTCTGGTGGGACAAATAGGAACGGGGTATCTAAAGCAAAGTGTGTAATTGCAGTCTCACTGCTCATTTTGTGAGCTCTGTAAATTGAAATCATTAGGTGGTGAGTAGATAGAGTACCTAAACAAGGAGTTAACTAGAAGTCTGACAAATCAATGGAAGCACAATCAGAAGAATTCAAGATTAAAAATAAGACTGCAGCAGGATAAAGGCTGGAAGCATGCTGGAAAATGATTTCAACAATGTAATTTGAGACCTTGAACCATTATATATAAATACTGCTATGTACAGGCTTGATGACAATATATTGCTCAAGTCTTATCCTCTAAACTGCATCTTTGCTTTCCAAGCTGGCTACGTCCAACTTAATACAAACTTTGTGTTGATTCAAGGATTTTTAATAAATTAGTGCAACCTGATTAATGAGAATGTCTGTAAAGATTAACATACCGAAGGATTAATGGCATAGCTATGATTACAAGGAATCTTCAGCGCTGTTTATTTGTGTGAAAGCCAATTTTATTCAATTTTATTTTCACAAAATAAATGTTAGTGAAAACATAACTATAAACAGGTTTAGATAGCAACAATGCGTTCAATCTGTTTGAGAAAGAAAAATGCATTCAATTGTGACATAGCCATCATTACTACCCAATGAAAAAAGGTATTGACAGCATATCAGGAACATGCAAATAGAAAACAGGCAAAATACAATCAAGGTGCAGAAAAAAAAGTATACTAAAAGATGGGTCTTTGTCTTTATATTTCAAAACTGGTAGCATAAATATTTCCCATCATATATATCCCTCTGTGTTTTTTATCACTTCAAGGTGTGATACACTTAGCATAGTTCAGTTCAGAATTACATGGGCGATTAGAGAAATTTCAAATTGATTGGTCTCATCTATCGACGATGTTAGGCTCCAGTTTCACAGCCTACAATAATTTAAAATGCTGTTCATCTAGTGACGGGTGTTGTTCACTTCCTTTCTGCTATAATTGAATTTTTTGTTGGAGGTCATCGGGGGGAGGTGGGATGAGAGAGAAGTAGTCACACTGACTGTATATTTGCTGCTCTAGATTTGAACTCCTTATTTATGCCTTTTTAAAAACATCTCTTCGTGTGAACTTTAGACACTATTTAAGAATAAACAAAAAAAATTAAAGAAAAGGATGATCAAAACACCAAATGTGATCTAAGATGTGGACAGGAAGCTGAAAATAGAATTAAGAAAAATGGGGGAAGGTTGAACACTGAAGGGCAGAAAAAAAAGTAAGTGCATGTGGCACCACAATTCATCAACTTTTAGCTTGGCAGTAGCTGAGGTTATGTATTGCATTAAGGAGGCAACACATAAAGCACCTGATCAGCTGTTGAGATGTCTCACGATGTATTCCTTCCTGAAAAAAACTCAGCAACTAAAACTCAGAAGGCTAAGGAAATTCAGCATGTCCATAAAAACTTTTACAAATTTTATAGATACACCACAAAAAGCATCTTATCTGAATGCATCACAACATGGTCCAGCAAATAAAGAAATCACAGAGTTGTGAACACAACGCATTCCATCACGAAAACCAGCCTCCCATCCACTGACTTCATCTATAATTCCCGCTGCATTGGGAAAGTATAATCAAATACTCCTCCCACCCCGGTTATATTCTTTTCTACTCTCTTCTGTTGGGCAGAAAATATAAAAGTTTATATACACACACAAACAGATTCAAGAACAGCTTCTTCCCCACTGTTATCATACTTTGGAATGGACGTCTTTAATGTTGATGTTGACCTCTCTCTGCACCTTCCTGGCAGCTGTAACATTGTATCCTGCACTCTGGTCGGTTACCCTGATGAACTTGTATAGTACAATCTGCCTGGAAGGCAGGCAAGATAACACTTTCACTGCATCTCGGAACATTGACAGAAATATATCAAATCAAATGTGTAGTGCAGTTATTCAAAAATAACTCGGTGATCACTTTATATGCAGCTACCAAACCTTGCTAAAAAGAGACATGAAGTCAAAGCTTTTTGATTTGCTATCATTTGAAACATGAAAACCAACTTTAGAAAAGGAACTATCAATTCAAATCATAAGTGGTGCTGATTGGTGGGCATGAAAATGTAGTAAGAACACTTATTGCTTTAGTTAACTACTTGTAGTCAAACTAAGTAACTGGATTCTCGTTGGTCACTGCGTTTCAATGGTCACATAGCAAGAACTGACCTTTCCTCAATGACAAAGTTCATTGTCTGCAGACATTCTTTGTTGGCAAAGAGCAGGGCCCCTTGTGTGAGTAGATTTGAGTACACAAATGAATCTCACTGCGAATTTGATTGATATCCTTAAATTATTAGACCAAATTCTTAGCACAGTCGGGGTTATTGAATTAATGTTATCCAATATCAGATCACTTCTAATGTTGGACATTACACTTTAAAGTCTGCAAGCATGGGATGGAATGGAAGAGCAAGGTTAGCATATTGTGTCTGCAGAAAGTCAAAGAAAAGTTGTTTTATTAGGACTGTCAGTCATTGGAACGCACAGCCCATATAACCGGTACTGAAACTCAAATAGCACATTTCTCATTTGTGTGGTAGAGAGAACATAGTTCTGCCTTGGCAGCGCTATCCTGTCAGTAGAGAATACTAAGCACATTTCTTTACTGCAAAGTTGCAACATGAAACAGCTAACTTCATGTATTTTTCAAATTTATGAGATAGACTAGGAACCTTCAGGATCTAAAGTGACAGACTTCGGCCCTTCCATGAGTTTGCAAGATGCAGATCAAGCCACTGACCATAATTGTGCAAAATAATTTTGTGATGCTGTAACTTAGCATCAAATATACTTACTAAACCAATAGCTCATCTCCAATCGTGAGGTTGCTGATGTGGGTTTCATTGGCAAGGTGAGCATTTAGCACCCATCCACTATTACCCTTAAACTGAGATGCTTGCTAAGACCATTTCAAAGTGCAATTCAGAGTCAACTACATTGCTGAGAGCCTGGAGTCACATGTAGTCCCAACCAGGTAAGGTTGACATATTTCCCTCTCTGAAAGTACATTAATGAACCAGATGGGGTTTATAATAATTAATGATAGCTTAATGAACACCTTGACTGAGACTATTTTATTTAAATATCTATATTTAAGAAACTGCATTGAAAATTTACACTTAACAGTGTACGATTCATCCATTCTCTGCTTGAAAAATCTTCTTAAGGTTCCTGAAATTGCTTTTCCTCTACAAGTCTTCACTTTCATATTATGTAATACTATTCAAACAAATTGTAGTGGAAGTGATATAATATGTTTCGTCAGTCTACCAATGTTTTCATGTGAATTACAGCTAAGTAGAAAGAATGGACTAACTACAGAAATTGAAATAAATTGTTAAAGCAGTAGTGTTGTTATTTCTTTCTTCTGCTGTTTAGAGTGGAGATAGGGTCTTTCTGACTTTGAATAAGAGCAACTTGCATGCAAATAAATTAACATCTACGTTCAACACATTTATTTTGTTATTCATTTGCTTCCCAACTCAGTTGATTGTGTTTTTTAAAATGGGGATACACCAGACAACATCCTTATGTTAGAGAACTATGCTTATGAAGGAAGGAAGCTTTGAAATGCTAACAATTATACTAAGATCCAGAGCTCATTTTCCTTCTGCATTTTGCAGAACCATGCTGTACCTGTTCAACCTGCAAAGTATTATTGTTGTAATTCCATTTAATAATGTGCCACAATAAACATAAATTGGTACTTGGTTCTTGGTATTAAGCCAAACCCTTTATCTGTACTATGCACACGGTTCATTTGATCCTTCAGATTGCAGTTGGCTCACAAGGGTACCAAGATTTTAAGAACTAATCAACAATTTTCTTCTCGGGCACATCCCTCCTAAATATATATATTAGTTGAAATGCAGAATCAGAAACAAGAGATTTGTGCAGCTAGAAAGGGGCTTGTAAGTCGACGTGCCTATGAAGCAGCATTTAATCAGGAAGTCATATTATTCTGACGACAATTTAATGTATTTGAATACTTAATTAGTGGAATAGTAAACTGGCACAGCGCTACATTCAAAGTTAACTTAATTTCACAGTAGATCATTCACTGAGCAGGAACCAACTATAAATAAATGAAGACATTTCCAGATTTTCTGGTTATTCTTACTACCCTGTACATATTAAGTCTAAGAGTTTAAGGAATTAAATTTTGGATTTAAAGAAAATGAACTATTTGCATATAACAAGTTGTGAGAGAAATCAGAAAAATATACCTACACATTTAATGGTAAGGTCTGAGGGAGTGTTGCTGAACAAAGAGACCTTGGAGTGCAGATTCATAGCTCCTTGAAAGTGGAGTCGCAGGTAGATAGGATAGTGAAGGTGGCGTTTAGTATGCTTTCCTTTATTGGTCAGAGTGTTGAGTACAGGAGTTGGGAGGTCATGTTGCAGCTGCACAGGACATTGGTTAGGCCACTATTGGAATATGGCGTGCAATTCTGGTCTCCTTCCTATTGGAAAGATGTTGTGAAACTTGAAAGGGTTCAGAAAAGATTTACAAGCATGTTGCCAGGGTTGGAGGATTTGAGCTACAGGGAGAGGCTAAACAGGCTGGGGCTGTTTTCCCTGGAGTGTCGGAGGCTGAGAGATGACCTTATAGAGGTTTACAAAATTATGAGGGGCATGGATAAGGTAAATAGGCAAAGTCTTTTCCCTGGGGTCGGGGAGTCCAGAACTAGAGGGCATAGGTTTAGGGTGAGAGGGGAAAGATATAAAAGAGACCTAAGGGGCAACTTTTTCATGCAGAGGGTGGTATGTGTATAGAATGAGCTGCCAGAGGATGTGGTGGAGGCTGGTACAATTGCAACATTTAAGAGGCATTTGAATGGGTACATGAACAGGAAGGGTTTGGAGGGTTGCTGGCAGGTGGGACTAGATTAGGTTGCGATATCTGGTCGGCATGGACAGGTTGGACCGAAGGGTCTGTTTCCATGCTGTACATCTCTATGACTCGAAGGTAGAGAGTGATCTTGGGAAGTGAAGTAAAGCTGTAATGCAACTGCTGTATCACAAGCGGTCTATGACAGGCAGCCAATTGGAGACCACCCATCTTATGCTACTGATCCAGACAAATTTCCTTAGCTTTATGAAAGACACAGCTGATAATATTTCTTGCATTTATATTTAATTGACATTAAGCAGTCTGACTAATCTCAGAGTTCTTCTTGCAACCTTAGAAAGGAATAGGGAAATCAGATTATAATCTATATGGACTTGTTTTAAAGACAATGTTTAACATATTGTTCACTGAAAGTTTTGAGGAAATTAATTTTACAAATGAAGAAAATGTAGTAGATGTTGCACCTAAAATGATCAAATCTTTTAATTAGGTGCTATGCTATTAATTTGTTAAGCAAATTCAATTGTGTTATTAAGAGGAATGCACTTGCGGATGGAGTGATGGAAACAATGAGTAGACAATAGGGCAAGAAGGGTATTTTTAAGTGGTGAAGGTGCGGATAGTATTTTCTTAAGACTCTGCGCAGGGGCTACTTTATCATTTATAAAAATAATTTGGATGTAGGGAGGAGCAGAAATATTGAAATGTCTCTGCTAGGAAAATGAGATTGCTCAGACCAGTTAAAGAAATGTGTTACCTTGTGAAAGAATGTAATTTATGAAACTTCAGACTAGGAATGCCTAATTAGAAGCCTGCAGATCATGAAAAGACTGAGAAAGTTTAAGCTTTCGGATGTGTGAACATCCACGGAAAAGGCTTCACAGTTTACAAGTTTGGTTGTGAGAAGAAGCAGTTATGTCAAACATACAAATTTGATAGGGAAGGAAATTTCTCTGGATTTTGAATAACAGTAAAATGATGGTGTTGGGGATTTGGTTGGGATTTTGTTTTGTCCTGTGCTTTGAAATCTATCAAACTGTTATATGTAGATAGCTTGGTTTGTTTTAATAGAATGATATATTACAGAAGAGGTCCTTTAGCCCATTGAGTCTATAATAACCAAAAATACACAATTCTATACTCTTCTCACTTTCCAGCACTAGACCTGAATACGATGATACATCAAGTGGTCATCTGAGTAGCATTTAAAGGCTGAGAGGTTACTTGCATTAACTAACCTCCCACATGGTGCATTCTAGACCTCTACCACCCTCTGGGTGAAAACCTTTTTCTCAAATTCCCTCTAAACGTCCTGCCTTTCATCTTAAAACTATGCTACTTCATATTGGCCTTCCAACTAAAGGGAATAGCTGCTTTCTATTCACCTTATTCATACCCCTCACAACCTTATACACCTCTATCAGGTCCCTGCTCAACCTTTCTGCTCCAAAGAAAATAACCCAAGCTTATGCAGCTTCTCTTCATACATAAGATGCTCCTTCCCAGGCAACATCCTTGTGAATTTCCTCTGTACCCACTCTAGTGCAACCAAATCCTTTCTATATTGTGGTGACCAGAACTGCATCCAGTACTCTAACTGTAGCCTAACCAAAGTTTTCTACAGCTGCAACATAACCTCCCTGCTCTTACAATCTATGTGTCAACTGATAAAGTGTCCCATATTATTTTTAACTACACAATTAACTGCCTTGACACCTCCAGGGCTCTGTGGACAAGCATCCCAAGATCTTCCTATTCCTCCGCGCTTCCTAATGTCCTGTCATTCATTGAGTACTTCCTTGTCTTGCTACTTCTTTCAAAGTGTATACTTTGCAATTATGAGGGTTAAGTTGTACCCATCACTGATCTGCCCATCTGACCAATTTGAGTATATCCTCCTATAACTTGTCCTCCTCTCACTGTCAACCACTCAGACAACCGTGGTTTGTCTTACATATCAGCATACACCACATTCTCATATTCATCTTTATATTTTATCATTTTATTTTTACTTATTTTGTATTTAGTGAACTATTGCTTTATTATTAAAACCAAATCTTTAGCCTTGTGTGTTTATGTTTCCATAAAAGATTATCATGTTCAATAAATAAAAATCAATCAAGCAAGCTCTCATCTTGGGACCAGACTTGTCTAATAGTAAAGTCTGCTGGAATCATAACATAGATCATCTGTTTCAAGTCTTGGAGGGAGGTGTGGTTGTAGACTATAAATAAACATAATAATAAGTTATCAGAAAAAAAGGTTTGGCAGAAGGGATGTTTTATGAGAGTACGGAAGGATTTGGAGGTTATCAGTTGAATACAGTAAGCACCTAAACTGAAATAATGTTATGAGAAATGTGGCGCAAGATTGAAGTAGGACAAAAGTGAGGACTGCAGATGCTGGAAACCAGAGTTTAGATCACAGTGGTGCTGGAAAAGCACAGCAGGTGAGGCAGCATCCGAGGAGCAGGAAAATCGACGTTTCGGGCAAAAGCCCTTCATCAGGAATACAGGCAGAGAGCCTCCAAGGTGGAGACATCTCTCCATCCTGGAAGCTCCCTGCCTCTATTCCTGATGAAGGGCTTTTGCCCAAAAATGTCGATTTTCCTGCTCCTCGGATGCTGCCTGACCTGTTGTGCTTTTTCAGCACTACTTTGATCTAAAAACTATAGAGTAAAAAATGAGGTCTGCAGATGCTGGAGATCACAGCTGTAAATGTGTTGCTGGTCAAAGCACAGCAGGCCAGGCAGCATCTCAGGAATAGAGAATTCGACGTTTCGAGCATAAGCCCTTCATCAGCAATAAGAGAGAGAGAGCCAAGCAGGCTAAGATAAAAGGTAGGGAGGAGGGACTGGGGGAGGGGCGATGGAGGTGGGATAGGTGGAAGGAGGTCAAGGTGAGGGTGATAGGCCGGAGTGGGGTGGGGGCGGAGAGGTCAGGAAGAGGATTGCAGGTTGGGAGGGCGGTGCTGAGTTGAGGGAACCGACTGAGACAAGGTGGGGGGAGGGGAGGGGAAATGAGGAAACTGGAGAAATCTAACCCAATCACCCCGTGGCTCAACACTTTAACTCTCCCTCCCACTCCACCGAGGACATGCAGGTCCTTGGACTCCTCCACCGGTAGAACACAACTACACGACGGCTGGAGGAGGAGCGCCTCATCTTCCGCCTGGGAACCCTCCAACCACAAGGTATGAATTCAGATTTCTCCAGCTTCCTCATTTCCCCTCCCCCCACCTTGTCTCAGTCGGTTCCCTCAACTCAGCACCGCCCTCCTAACCTGCAATCCTCTTCCTGACCTCTCCGCCCCCACCCCACTCCGGCCTATCACCCTCACCTTGACCTCCTTCCACCTATCCCACCTCCATCGCCCCTCCCCCTAGTCCCTCCTCCCTACCTTTTATCTTAGCCTGCTTGGCTCTCTCTCTCTTATTCCTGATGAAGGGCTTATGCTCGAAACGTCGAATTCTCTATTCCTGAGATGCTGCCTGGCTTGCTGTGCTTTGACCAGCAACACATTTACAGCTAAAAACTATAGAATCCAGTAGGAGTCAGCCCTAAGGCTTTGCCCTCTTAATAGTCTCTGCACTAATGTACAGCTTATTCTTATAAACTGTAAATAGTTGCAAAGATGAAACAAATAACAGCACTTTTAGTGTATAAGTCTCTTCTCATTCGACCAGAAGTTGGCTAGCCTCACACACATTAGACCACATAAACCCCAGAGCAAACTCTCACATTTGGAAGATACGGATGGCAGTACACATAAGGGGAAGCAGGAAGTGGTCTTAATGCCACAAACTGATTGAATGACAAAGCAAGCTCACAGTTGCCAAGAAAATCAAGTTCATTAAGAATAAATTGCTAGTCAATTAAATTTGAAATCAGGAAATCTATATAGAGATTTATATGCGAAGCACTGGTACAGTTTTTAATATGTTTCCAAAAACTAGGAACAGCATAAATTATATAAGTTAACCAGATCAAATAAGAATACAACATTTTCATGAAAAAGAGAGGCAGCATAAAGCCTGCAAACCCATCTTAACTCCATTGTCTAAATTTGAATCTGGTTCTTACCCTTAACTTTCTAATTAATCTGTGTCACATAGTACCTGAACCCTTCACTAATGATCAACTTGTTTGAGAAGTATTTTATTGCCAGGGTTGGTCAACCTGCTAACACATTAAGAACATTGTTCTTACAGAGTTAATATTAATATACAGCATCCATTATGGGCATTGCAACTGAATCACTACAGAATTAACGTCAATACAGATTTCTTTCAAAATCACTGCTGCTTATTGAAGCTAAGTATTTACTATACAGTTTGGATCCTCAGAATTGTTTTTACATTTCAGCAAAATTCTTAAGGCCACGAGGCTTTATGAATTATGTAAATTAAACATCTCAGTGATCATTAGTTACCTTTCAAAATGTTTTTGGAATTTCAAAAACATTTGACTAGGACCTCTTCATTGAGCATGCTGAAGGTTGGGAAATGGACAAAATGATGTGAATAAATATTGAGAGCTATAACCTTGTCAGATATTTTTCCACTGAATCTGTATTGCTTTCTGGCTAAGTGCTAAACTATTTTTACAAAAAAAATGTTACTTATGGTTTGTTTCCTTCACAAACAACAGGGGACTAAGAACAATTTTAACAAAATTTAAATAAAAACTATAATGATTCATAGTAAGTTGAGTGGCCAACGAACAAAAACAATCTGATTCTATTATGACATATTTAAATCATTCTTTGGAAATCTCCAAGTGTTCTAATTTATGTTATTGGGCTACAAATATGAATTCAAAAACAGATAAAGTATTGTAAATCTAATAAACTGGAGAGTATAAACACCTTCATTTTCCTCATGTCTAAAACCATTCCAATTTACATCACATTCTCTCTCTAAACATTCTCCAAATTTAGATTCATCTCACATGGGGAATTCACAAATTTACAACCTTGTAGTGCTAAATATACTACAAAAGCACTATTCATGTTGCTTTAAGTACAGAAAATGAAACAGAAATGAACAACCCTGTGAAATAAATAACAGAACCTTGTAACCAACCCAATTAACAAAATGGCTAATCAATGTGGGAAGCTATTTAGTCATGTCAAACTAGATTACATGCAGTTGTTTAAGAATTCACGTCATCAATAAATATATTTGGACTGCAGTTACTCAGTAAATGTTCTTAGCTGTATTTGACTGTTGCTTTCCGAGATCAACAAACAGCTCAATAGATGTAGCTGAATCTTGACTTTACAGCAGGTATTGTGGCAACCACTTTCCAATTCACTGCAAGCCATCAATTATCTTTATCACGTAACAGTATCTCATCTCAGTCCATTATCAAGATGGAGTCTTATTTTAGCCAGTCGGCAAATGTCTGCAGCCCTATCTTTATCAGAACTGGCTACATTGCCATATAGTGACTGAAAGACAGAAATGATCAATAATCATTATCAAATTGTGGTCAACATATTGTGGCTTGGACGTTTAATGAAACCTTGACAGTTCTGCTACAGCCAGAATTTAACCTTTACGGTGCCTTATCACTCTCGGAGTCTTCCAAAAACAAACAACCATTTAATTTTTGCTCTTAAAGATATTTTCCCGAGAGAAGAGAAGGGAAGATTCTATTGCTGTGATCCACATAGGAACCAACAATACAGACAGAACTGGAAATGAGGTCCTACTGAGGGTGTATGAGAAGTTACTGCAATATTTACTCAAAGACAATAACCTCTGGATTGCTACCTTAGCTGTGCACAAATTAGCGTAGAAACAAACAGATGAGGAGGTTTAAATACATGGTTCAAACAATAGTGGGGAAAGCATTGCACTGACACAGAGGGATTTGTTTTAGTGTGAGAGACTCTATTGTCTATTTTGAGACCAAAGCCCTAGAAATTCAAATAGCTAGGACAATAGGTAAAACCTTACTGTAGTAAGGGGAAGGGAAGGTTCAGTGAGGATGAAGTTATGTGTTTCTAGAGTTTGTTGTGCAAATAGAATATACTTGATTTTACCCAAATTAATATTACCTGGTGCTGTGTGATTTTCTTTTAACTTCGTACACCCAACTTCTAACACAGCACCTCTAAATCATGGTAATTAATAACAGTAATGGAATGTTAGCATTTATGCCACATCCAGGAAATAAACGAAAATGATAAAATTAGAAATTGCTTATGACAAGATGAATGAAGTTAAGCCCCAGTTATAGATAAAAAGGTTTGATCTGGTAGCTATCAATTAATTATATTTGTAGATAAACTAAAATTGGGAATTGAATATTCCAGGGTTCTTGATTTTTACAGGGCATGCAAAATGACACAGAATGGCAAGGGCAGTTCTAAACAAAGGTGAAGGTAAACTAGTCATGAGAAAGTAACATTGGATGTAGAATTAATATGGGTGGAGCTAGGAACTAATGAAGGAGAAAATGGTGGTGGAATTGTTAATAGTCCCAAACAGTAATCATACAGTTGAATAGAGAATAAATCAGGAAATTGGAAGAGAAATAATTCAATAATGTTCAGACACATAATCTTCATTTAAACTGAGTAAATCAAATTGATAAAGATACATGGAGGACAATTTGATGGAATGCATTTATGATGGATTCTAGAAAAAAATACATTGAGGAACCAATGATGAAACAGGATATTTTAGTTCTAGCATTGTGCAGTGAGACAGGATTATTTAATAATCATAGAATAAAGGATTCTCTGGGGGTACAAAGTGATCATAATATGTAGAATATTACACACCAAGATCAAAACTGATGTACTTAAACTGAGGTCCGAAATGTAAGAATTGCAGAGGTATGAGAGATATGTTTGCTGAAGCAGTACAGAAAACAAAAGTAATAGGAATGATAATAGATAAGGATTTACAAAAGTTTAAGAGAATAATTCTCAAGAAACACATGCTTGGGAATGAAGTATGGCCGTGGCTAAATACAAATGTTAAGATTAATATTAGATTTTAAAAATATGCTTACAGCGTTGCAAAAGCGAGTAGAAAACTTGTGGTTTTGAACTTAGCAAAGGATTACTGGAAAGGTGGTGATGTGGAAACAAAAAGAAAGTGCGTAAACAAATAAAACCTCAAAATAGACTCCCTTCCTAACAACGCTGTAGGTTTATCAACAGTAAATGGAATGCCGTGGTTTAAGAAGGAATCACATCATCAGCAACTTCTCAGGGGCAACTGGGAATGAGCAATAAATGATGGCCTTGCTAAAAACATTCATGTCACATTTAAAAAAAGCTTTCAAAAGTAGGTAAGAAAAGTTGAGCAAAACAGAGGTGGAGAAAAGAAAATTATCATGGAGAATGTGAAATTGACAAATACATTAGACATAGGTTTTGCTTTTAATTCTGAATGTACAGGTTTCTAGGCTTGCTTGAACTTAAACAAGGTGAAAGTGCAGAGCAAGGAAAGAAAGACTTCAAATAATCAGGCTCGTTGAGAGCACATGCTAAGGAACAATATGACCAGCTTCAGTGGCACAGCATCTGGAGTAAAAATCAGGATCCATCTTCTCGATTACCTTTTGCCTCACAGGATAAAATAGGGCAGTATAGATATCCATCTTGAAGGAAGAAACACACCCCACACCAACACCTGTCCCCCATCCAAATAAGGATATACTAGTAGAGGTGGCAACAGGCCTTAATTTATTTGCCTCTGGCTTCTTTCAGTGAATTTTGTTTTGGTGACATTTGCAGAATCGTCCAATCTACTGCCACAAATGCATCTCATCGGTAGTGGATGACATGCTGGGTAGGATTATATTTACATTTTGCCACTTGCTCATAGAAGTTAGTGCAGACATTTGAATTGCTCTGTTTAGATTTTCACAGGTCCAGGAAGTTGCGCATGCAACAATCAAGGTACTCTCAGTCTGTTCCAGAGAGCTTTTGGATGCTCAGTCATCAAGTATATTCAAGACAAGTTTTTAAAAAAATGACATAGGGAAACAAGCAATACAGAAACAGGGTAGGAAAGTGGACACAGAATTCATATATGGTCTTAATGAAAGCTGAGCAGGTTTGAGGATTTACATACAACTCTTGCTCTTTCTTCTTATGAATAGACCAGGAAGCTAGAAGCTTTAGTTATACAATAACAGATTCTAATGAACTGAGAGGTCAACATGTTAACAGAACCTAAATTTAAGTGTTAAATGTTAGCATTCCAACTCAGCTTTCAGTTCTTATCTAAGAAAATAACTGATAAATAGACTATGCCACATTCTTGCCTACATTTGATAGTTTTGTAGTAGCAAATAACCAAACTTACTCATTAAACAGCTATATTCAGACACACAAACTTAGGAACACAGGAAATTCTGATCCAACAATTTGGAAAACGTTGGGGTATCCCCAGAAAGATAAAATTCAAGAATGACCCTGGGGACTATGAAACATGAAAATATACAAAAAAAATTTGTAACTTAAACTGTGAAGATAAACAAAAATTTAGTAAAGCCAACATGACCAACTGAAATGCGAGGATAAATATTGAAGACAAAAGTTTTATTTTTGCGGAGTACTAGAGATATTTAAACAAACAGTTATGTATTTTATATTGTTTTACATTTCACGATTCTTTATTTATTGCATGGGTTATAATCATCAATATAACAAACGGGTTTTAAACAGATCATCGACACTGTTACAGCCTCAGCAGTCAACTCTAAGATCTGCCACTCTTGTCAAAAATGCATTCCAAACACCATCACTCTCACTCTCCTTCAGGGGCTGGGTCAGACTTCATGGGGCACAGTGCTGCTCCTGGCCCGGCTGTTGCCTTCAAACCAAGTACAGTTTTCCCCACATCCTCAAAGCCAAACATTCTGGACCCCACCTATTTCAATTCTGAAGAACGGTCAGTGGGGTTGAAACATTTACTCTGCTTTCTCTCCACAGCTGTTCTCAGACCAGCTGAGTTTCTCAAGTAATTTTTATTTTTGTATGTCTCAAATCTACACCAACAAGTCTGTATATTATCCCAGTTATTGGGTCCTGATGTACTCCTATGGTCCCAAGCTCTGCTCTCCCAGGACCTTTTGATACATTCACAGAAACTCTGTGTACTTCAAACAACCCTTTATTCAATTCATAGACATATAAGAGCTGTGTTGAGTAGAGAGTATTCACAGGACTAATATTGCAAATAAACAATATGGTTATGTGGATGGTCAGTACATGCATTTTGACTGCAATTTTTGTGTGCACTCATTGGTTTGTGTTAGTCTCCAGCGTCCTAAGTTTGGAAAATCCATATTAATGAGGTCTATGCTTCTGCTTGATCAAGTGAACAAAAGCAAAACAGAAAATCACCTTCAGAAATTGCTGAAAAAACTTAGCAGGTCAGGCAACATCTGTGGAGAGATGCTGCCAGACATGCTGAGATTTACCAGCAACTTCTGTTTTTGTTTCTGATTTCCAGCAACAGCAATTCTTTTGTTTTTTTTTCACTCAGAAAATCATCTCTGCTACCTCTCACATAAGAATGAGGCCAAACTAGAAAAAGTGCCCTAAGGGAAATGTTGTCAGGACTGCAGTCCTTAATTGGCATCCTTGCAGAGTGCGATGCTCTAATATCTGAAGCAATAGTACCAGATAGGTTTTAAAATTAAAGAACATGTCACAGAGCGACCCTAGATCATAGTACTCTCTCACTTAACTTTAGATTCCCTTCTCCTCCATCTCTTCTTTTGGTGTTCCTGGGCCACTGATTTAAGCAGCTAGCAGGTCTGTGATACTGGACAGCACAACCTTTCATACAGATTTTCCTCTCATATGGGCAATTGCCTATTTTGCTCCTGAAGAATGTTTATCCAATGCTCTCTAAGGTGTGTCTATTGCCCCTTATTTCTAGGATAGCTTGAGGGTGTCTGAGCCTCTGTTCTTTTCTTGAGCATGTGCACCACAGGCATCAACTACCACAGGAATTTATGGTCAACAGAATTGCCTCACCCACCCACTCACATGGTCAATCACCACTCAATTTCTGTACTGTGGTCAAAGAGTCCTGCTTTTCATTCCCTCAGAGCTAATCATTCTGCTTGTAGGTTCAGTAGTGGTTTTTTTCTTTTCTAATAGCCTTAGACAACGTATAACTGAAAAACAGCAAAATAAATCACAAAATCACAGATGCTTAATGTTCTGGGTTATCAATTACCTAGATGAGATGGAGGGGGAAGCAAAAGAGATGGGGGAGTTGCATTACTGGTTAGGGGGTATATCACAGCTGTGTTGAGGGAGGACATCCTGGAGGGATTTTGCATCAAGGCATCAGGAATAGCAATTACAATTCTGGGATTGTACTACAGACCTCCCAGCTGCCAGTGGGAGATAGAGGAATGGATATGTAGTCAGATTTGAGGATAGTGACCATAATTCTGTAAATTTTCAGATATTTACAGATAAGGACAAGAGTGGACTTTGGATGAATACGTTAAATTGGGGGAAGGACAACGCTAATGGAATTAGACAAGAATTGGAGAATGTGGATTGGGATTAGTGGCTTGAGGGTAAATCCACATCTGACGTGTGGGAGCCTTTTAAGGACCAGTTGATTAAAGTGCAAGACAGACATGTTCTGATGAAAATGAAGGACAAGAATGTCAGGTTTCGGGAACTCTGGATGACAGGGGAAATTATCAGCTTAGTGAAAAAAGGTAGCATATCTAACGTCTAGACAACTAAAACATACAATGTCTTTGAAGAATTATAGAGGGAGTAGGAAAGAACTCAAATGGAGAGTTAGAACTAAATCAGGCGAATAAATGTCCTTAGCCAGCAGAGTTAAGGAGAATTCCAAGAAATTTAATGCATCTATTGGGGCAAGAGGGTGCCGAGGGAAAGAGCAGGCCCACTCAAGGATAAAGGATGGAGGTTGGGTCTGGGGCCGGAGATAATGTGTGAGCCAGAGGAAACGGGAGAGATCTTTAATGAGTTCTTTACATCGGTATTCACCAAAGAGAGGGACATAGAGTCACAGAGATGTACAGCATGGAAACAGATCCTTCGGTCCAACCCGTCCAGGTCGACCAGATATCCTAACCCAATCTAGTCCCACCTGCCAGCACCCGGCACATATCCCTCCAAAGCCTTCCTATTCATAGACCCAACCAAATGCCTCTTAAATGTTGTAATTGTACCAGCCTCCACCACTTCCTCTGGCAGCTCATTCCATACCCGTATGAAAACGTTGATCCGTAGGTCTCTTTTATATCTTTCCCCTTTCACCATAAACCTATGCCCTCTAGCTCTGGACTCCCCCGACCCCAGAGAAGCAACTTTGCCTATTTACCCTATCCATGCCCCTCATAATTTTGTAAACCTCTATAAGGTCACCCCTCAGCCTCCGACGCTGCAGGGAAAACAGCCCCAGCCTGTTCAGCCTCTCCCTGTAGCTCAAATCCTCCAACTCTGGCAACATCCTTGTAGATCTTTTCTGAACCCTTTCAAGTTTCACAACATCTTTCCAATAGGAAGGAGACCAAAATTGCACACAATATTCCAACAGTGGCCTAACCAGATATGAGGGATGTTAAGGTTAGGGAAAGATGTGTTAATATTCTTGGGCAGTTCAACATAACGAAGGAGGAAGTATTGGATGTCTTTAAATATCCTGGGAGGTAGGTTTGCTAGCACTCTTCGGGAGTGGGGGGGGTGGGAGGTTAAACTAATTTGGCAGGGGGATGAGATCTGGACTTGTAGTCCAGCAAGTAGGTTAGCTGTTTTTCAGGATGTCCAAGAATGTAGGGAAGCTGTGGAGAAGGTAGCACTGACAGCGAATACTTGCGGACACAGAGATGGGCTCAAGTGTGTATACTTCAACGCAAGGAGTATCAGAAATAAGGTGGGTAAACTTAAGGCGCAGATCGGTACTTAGGACTACGATGTTGTGGCCATCACGGAAATGTGGATAGAAGAGGGACAGGAATGGTTGTTGGAGGATCCTGGTTACAGATGTTTCAGTAAGATTGGAGGGGTGGTAAAAAAGGAGGGGGGTGGCATTGCTAATTAGAAATGGTATAACGGCTGCAGAAAGACAGTTCGAGGGGGATCTGCCTTTGGAGGTAGTATGGGCTGAAGTCAGAAATAGGAAAGTAGCAGTCACCTTGTTGGGTGTTTACTATAGGCCCCCAAATAGCAGCAGAGATGTGGAGACACAGATTGGGAAACAGATTTTGGAAAGGTGTAGAAGCCACAGGGTCGTAGTCATGGGCGATTTCAACTTCCCAAATATTGATTGGAAGCTCTTTAGATCAAGTAGATTGGACGGGGCAGTGTTTGTGCAGTGTGTCCTGGAAGCTTTTCTAACTCAGTATGTAGATTGTCCAACCAGAGGGGAGGCCATATTGGATTTGGTACTTTGTAACGAACCAGGACAAGTGATGGGCTTGTTAGTGGGTGAACATTTCTGTGCCTTTCACCTTGGTTATGGAGAGAGGTAGGTGCATGCAACAGGGCAGGTTTTACAATTGGGGGAAGGGTAAGTACGATGCTGCAAGACAGGATCTGAGGAGCATAAATTGGGAGCACAGACTGTCAGGGAAGGATGTCGTTGAAATGTGGAACATTTTCATGGAACAGATACAATGCGTCCTTGATATGTATGTACCTGTCAGGCAGGAAAGAGATGGTCGAGTGAGGGAACCTTGGTTGACGAGGGAGGTTGAATGTCTTGTAAGGAGGAAGGAGGAGGCTTACATAAGGTTGAGGAAACAAGGTTCAGACAGAGCATTGGAGGGATACAGGATAGCCAGGAGGGAGCTGAAGAAAGGGATTAGGAGGGCTAAGAGAGGGCATGAAAAATCTTTGGCGGGTAGGATCAAGGATAACCCCCAGGCCTTTTATGCGTATGTGAGAAACATGAGAATGACGAGAAAGAGGGTTGGTCCGATCAAGGACAGTAGTGGGAGACTGTGTATTGAATCGGAAGAGATTGGAGAGGTCTTGAATGAGTAATTTTCTTCAGTATTTACAAATGAGAGGGATCATAATGTTGAAGAGGAGAGTATGAAACGGACTGGTAAGCTAGAGGAGATACTTGTTAGGAAGGAAGATGCGTTGGGGATTTTGAAAAACTTGAGGATAGACAATTTCCCCCCGGCCTGACGGGATATATCCTAGGATTATGTGGGAAGCAAGAGAGGAAATTGCAGAACCGTTGGCAATGATCTTTTCGTCTTCACTGTCAACGGGGGTGGTGCCAGGGGACTGGAGAGTCGCGAATGTTGTGACCCTGTTCAAAAAAGGGAATAGATATAACTCCGGGAATTATAGATCAGCTAGTCTTACTCCGGTTGTAGGAAAAGTAATGGAAAGGGTACTAAGGGATAGAATTTATGAGTATCTGGAAAGACACTACTTGATTAGAGACAGCCAGCACGCGTTTGTGAAGGGTAGGTCTTGCCTTACAAGTCTTATTGAATTCTTTAAGGAGGTGACCAAGCATGTGGATAGGGGTAGAGCAGTGGATGTAGTGTACATAGATTTTAGTAAGGCATTTGATAAGGTTCCCCATGGTAGGCTTATGCGAAAAGTCAGGAGGCATTGGATAGTTGGATGTTTGGCCAGTTGGATAGAGAACTGGCTAACTGGTCAAAATCAGAGAGTGGTGGTAAATATTCAGCCTGGAGCCCAGTTACAAGTGGAGTTCCGCAGGGATCAGTTCTGGGTCCTCTGCTTTTTGTAATTTTTATTAATGACTTGGAAGAGGGAGTCGAAGGGTGGGTCAGTAAATTTGGAGACGATATGAAGATTGGAGGAGTTGTGGATAGTGAGGAGGGCTGTTGTCTGCTGCAAAGGGACTTGGATATGATGCAGAGCTGGGCTGAGGAGTGGCAGATGGAGTTCAACCCTGTCAGGCTTGGTGGCACAGTGGTTAGCACTGCTGCCTCACAGCGCCAGAGATCCGGGTTCAATTCCCGACTGACTGTGTGGAGTTTGCACATTCTCCCCGTGTCTGCGTGGGTTTCCTCCGGGTGCTCCGGTTTCCTCCCACAGTCCAAAAATGTGTGGGTCAGGTGAATTGGCCATGCAAAATTGTCCGTAGTGTTAGGTAGGGGGTAAACGTATGGGTGGGTTGCACTTCGGCGGGTCGGTGTGATCTTGTTGGGCCGAAGGGCCTGTTTCCACACTGTAAGTAATCTAAAAAAAAGAGTGAGGTTGTCCATTTTGGAAGGACAAATAAGAGTCCGGAATACAGGGTTAACGGTAGGGTTCTTAGTAAAGTGGAGGAGCAGAGGGATCTTGGGGTCTAGGTTCATAGATCTTTGAAAGTTGCCACTCAGGTGGATAGAGCTTGTAAGAAGGCCTATGGTGTATTAGCATTCATTAGCAGAGGGATTGAATTCAAGAGTCGTGAGGTGATGTTGCAGCTGTACAGGACCTTGGTAAGGCCACATTTGGAGTACTGTGTGCAGTTCTGGTCGCCTCATTTTAGGAAAGATGTGGAAGCTTTGGAGAGGGTGCAGAGGAGATTTACCAGAATGTTGCCTGGAATGGAGAATAGGTCGTACGAGGATAGGTTGAGAGTGCTAGGCCTTTTCTCATTGGAATGGCGAAGGATGAGGGGTGACTTGATAGAGGTTTATAAGATGATCAGGGGAATAGATAGAGTAGACAGTCAGAGACTTTTTCCCCGGGTACAACAGTGTGTTACAAGGGGACATAAATTTAAGGTGAAGGGTGGAAGGTATTGGGGGGATGTCAGGGATAGGCTCTTTACCCAGAGAGTGGTGGGGGCATGGAATGCGCTGCCTGTGGTAGTGGCAGAGTCAGAATCATTGGTGACCTTTAAGCGGCAATTGGATAGGTACATGGATAGATGCTTAAGCTAGGATAAATGTTCGGCACATCATTGTGGGCCGAAGGGCCTGTTCTGTGCTGTATTGTTCTATGTTCTATTTTCTGTTAAGGCAGATAAGTCCCCAGGCCCAGTATCTATCACAGGATACAGTGGGAGGCAAGGGAAGAAATAGCTGGGGCCTTAATAGATATCTTTGCATTCTCTTTGGCTTCCGGCAAGATTGCAGAGAACTGAAGAATGGCAAAGATTGTCCTGTCTAAGAAGGGAAACAGAGATAATCCAGGTAATTACAGGCTGGTGAGCCTAACATCAGTGGTGGGGAAGCTTCTGAAGAAAGTATTGAGACCGAGGATTTCGTCACATTTGGAAGTGAATAAACTTGTTAGTGATAGGCAGTATAGGTTTGCGCGGGGAAGGCCATGTCTCACCAACTTGATGGAGTTTCTTTGAGGAAGTAACAAGAAAGACTGATGAGGAAAGGGCAGTGGATGTTGTCTACAATGACTTTAGTAAGGCATTTAAGGAGGTACCTCATATCAGGCTGGTACAAAAGATAGAGTTTCATGGGATTGTGGTGAGCTGGCTACCTGGATAACTTACTTGGTCATGGAGAGTAAGTTATCCAGGTGCTTTTCAGAGTGGAGATCCGTAACTAACGGTGTACTGCTGGGACCTTTTTTGTTTTTAACATACATATATAAATGATCTGAAGGAAAGTGTAGGTAGTCTGGTTCGTAAGCTTGCGGATGACACCAAAAATGACCGAGTTGCAGGTAGTGAGGAGGATTGTCAAAGGATACAGTGAGAAAAAGATAGCTAACAGATTTGGGCAGAGAAATGGCAATTGGAGTTTAATCCAGACAAATGTGAAGTGATGCATTTGCGAAGATCAAATTCAGGTGAAAACCTATCCAAGACATGGCAAAACCCTCAGAAACATTGACATATCAATGTCTGGGCATACAGGTCCACAGATCCGTGAAAGTAGCCACCCAGGTGGATAAGGTGGTCAAGACGGCATACAGCATGTTTGCCTTCACAAGTGGTCGCTGGTTATGTTACAGCTATACAAAACTTTAGTTAGGCCATATTTGGAATATTGCGCGCAATTCTGGTCACCACACTACCAGAAGGACATGGATATTTTGGAGCGGGTGTAGAGAATGTTTACCAGCATGTTGCCTAGTCCGGAGGGTTTTAGTTATGAGGAGAGGTTGAATAAACTCAGATTGTTTTCACTAGAAAGATGGAGGTTAAGGGGCAACTTGATAGAGGTCTACAAAATTATGAGAGGCATAGATAGGATATTCTGAGATCTTTTCCTAGAATGGAAAGGTTAACTATCAGAGGGCACAGCTTCAATGTGATAGGGAGATTGTTTAGGGCAGAAGTGTAAGTAAGATTTTTCACAATTAGGGTGGTAGGTGCCTGGAATGTATTGCCAGTGGAGGCAATAGAAGCAGGCATATGAGCAACGTTTAAGGCATATCTTGATAGACACATGAACGGGAGGTGAACAGAAGGTTATAAACTGTGCATGGGTAACAAGTAGAGGGTCTAAATAAAGATTAGAAGTGGAGCATGCTTGGCTGGCTGAGGGGCCTGTTCCTGTGCTGTACTGTATTGTATTGTATGAAATTTAACATTTACATGAGACTCTTGGATGAGAACATACTGTAATAGCCTGGAACACACTCCCGATCCACACCGGAGGTGGACCTACACAGGGACAGGAGTCGTTCAAGTGATGGTTCTTCTCCACATTCTCAAATGCAATTTGGAATGGACATTAAATGATGACACTGCCAGCAACATTTACACAAGCACAATAAATTTCATTTTGTGACAGAAGAAATATGTCACTTTCCAAGTGTCAGTAGTCAGTGTTTCAGATCAACATCAGTGATTGTGCATGTGCTCAGTATCATGATCTGTTGGCAAAAGTGAGCTTGGAAATAAATTAAACAAGCAGCGTGCAGGGGCAACAGAACTGTAGATGAAAGGTAATGCAAATATGGATTATTTGTGCAGTGCTACTCATAGTTTCTGATAAAGATCTGTTGTCACTGTCCTTTCAGTTCAGGATGATACACAGCAGGGCAAGCCAAGAAAATATGCACAAGAAAAAAGACATTAATTTAATCCAATATGCCTCACTGGAGTAACACAGTAAAATCGAAGTCCTGCTATTCCCAGAGCTGTCAAAAAAGTTAACAATTTTACCAAGTACACATGATTTCCCAATTTACCTGTCTTTTAGATCCAGATTTAGAGAAAGCCCAGATCAGGTTTTGATATTTAACAAGAACTCCTATTTATTTCAAAATTAAAAATCATACAACACCAGGTTATAGTCCAACAGGTTTTTTTTGGAAGTACAAGCTTTTGGAGCGCTGCTCTTTTGGCAGGAAGGAGTGGATAGTTCAGTGATCCCTGTTCACAGCGCTTGCTGAGCTGATCCATTTGCTGATCAGAACATTGCCTTTTGTCTCTCTGTTCCAACCTCTTTCAATTGTTTGCAAGAGTTCACACTCAGTTCATAATTAGGTCTTTGATTTATCAAACAAAAGTCAACACTGTATAGCAGTGGAAAGAGGAAACAAACTAGCTATCCTCACAGTAAAAATCTCTCCTTCCCAAAAGGTTTCTCAACAACATTCACAACCAAGCTGTCACTTGGGAGCCAGTCATAGTTGTCAGTAGGCAGAAGGCCTTTGTCATCAATAACTGGTCACGAGACAACAGACTAAATTGTTGTCAGCCACCCTCCATTCCCATACACTCTTTAGCTGCAGCTCGTCTGCAAACTAGGTTTCCAAGCAACCATGCAAATACTTACAATGAATGTTAGGGATTATTTCTCTTAAAAAAAAGTAGCAATCTTTCAGAAATCCTTGGTTTTTAAAAGAGTTCTTTTCCCATTTCATTCCACAATCAAGACTATAGAAAAATAACAGAATTTTTCCTTGCATATATTTATGCTGTTTAACACAACTGTTTCAAGTTCGAAAATCTGAGCATTCTTCTGAATTCCTCATTGGATTTATTCGTGATGACTATGTTTATGCTCTCACAAATGGGACATCTTCTCTAAAACAAAGGTAAAGTATTGCACATGATGCTGATCTGAAATAAGAATAGGAAGTGCGAAAGAAACATTGGTGAAGAGAAACAGAGTTAATGTCTCATGTTTACTTTTATTCTTCTTTGAAACTTAAGTGGGCTGGCAAAATAGCAGGTCTTATGCTGTAGAAAACGGGGATCAACAAGTGGACCAGATTAAGGCTGCATAGAGCAATAGGCAAAAGTGAGGACTGCAGACACCGGAGATCAGAGTCAAGATTAGAGTGGTGCTGGAAAAGCACAGCAGGTCAAGCAGCATCTGAGGTGCAGGAAAATCGACAATTTGGGGAAAAGCCCTACATCAGGAATGAGGCAGGGAGCCTCTGGGGTGGAGAGTGATAATGATAGTAAATGAAAGCTATCAATGGAGTGTAAGTGTTAATAGCAAAAGGGTAGATCAGCTCTGCTGAGTACAAACCCATGCAAACAAGACATGGTGATTAACTAAGATGGAAACTGAGTTCAGGGGCTTCAGTTGTTGAGGCTATAAAATGCCTCAGCAGCAAATGAATTGTTGTTCCTCAGCTTGTGTTGGCCTTTGCTAGAACACTGTAGCATGCCCAGGTCAGAGCTGTTAGTGTGAGAGAAACATGCTGAATTGAAATGGTAAGAAATACAAGGTTGGGTCGTTATTGGGATAGAGTACAGGTATTCCACAAAGCCATTACCCAGACTGCATTTTGTTTCTCCAATGTAGAGGTGACTGCATTACGAGCAGTGAACATGTTAGACTATACTGAATGATGTACGAGTACATCACTGTTTCATCTTCAAGTTGAATTTGGGGAGTTGGATAGTAAAGAGGGAGGAAGTATAAGACCAAGGTGTTAAACCTGCAGTAATTGCTTGGGATGGTGCCAATGCTGGGTGAAGAAGTGTTGGAAATGACAGGAGAGTGGACCAGGATGTCATGAAAAGAATCGTCCCTGTGGAATACTTTCAATTTTAGAGTATGCTTCATATTTGAGCATGTGAAGGAAGTGGTTTTAAAAGGAACGCTGATGCGGTTTTGTAAAAGACAGACCATATTTGGTCAATCTAAGCGAATACTTTTTGCTGAAGTAAATGTGGTATACAGGGATGTTGTCTCTATAGATTTTAAGAAAATGTTTGAGGAAGTATCATGTGTTTGGATGACAAAATTGAGGGTCATGACGGGGAACAAAAGAACAGGAATAGACCATTCTGCTCATTAAGCCTAATCTGCCAATTAATACAATCATAATTGATTAAATTTTTCAATACCATTTTAATAAAACTATTTCCTCAACTATTTACACCACTGGAAATCAAAATGAAATTCTACTTTGACTAAACACAAAGATTGAGCTCTCTAGCATGCAGCATTCCAAACATCATTCTCTGAGTAAAAATATTTCTCCTCATTGCGGTCCTGAATGGCATTTGCCTTATTTGAAAATTGTCCCTCCTGATTCTAGACACCCCATGCAGGGCAAACATCTTACCTGCATCTATCCTGTCAATTCCTTTAAGTATTTCGTAAGTTTCAATGAGATTACTTTCTCATTTTTTGAAACTCTAGAGAATACAGTTTGAACATGTTTGTATTCATTTGTGACATGTGGGCGTTGCTGGCTGGTCCAGCACTGTTCGTCTGTTCTGAGTTGCCCCTGAGAAGGTAGTAGTGAGCAATCTTTTTGAACCAATGCAATCCATGTGGTAAACCCACAAAGTCATCAGGGAGAGATTTCCAGGATTTGAATCCAGCAACAGTGATGATACATTTCCTAGTCAGGATAGTGAGTGGCTTTGAACGGAATTTGCAGGTGGTGTTTCCCCAAATATCTGCTGTCCTTAGCCTTTGAGGAAGTGGAAGTGTCAAGAGTTTGGAAGGTGCTACCTCAGGATTCTTTTGTAAATTTCTACAATATATTTCTTAGATGGCACTTACTGCTCCCACTGAGTAGTGGAGTGACTGGATGTTTGTAAATGTGGTGCCAACCAAGCTGGCTGCTTTTTCTGATGGTACAAAGTTTGTTGAGGGTCGTTGAAGCTGCGCTCATCCAGGAAGTGGGGAGTATTCGGTCACACTCCTGACTCGTACTTTATAGACGCTGGACAACTTTGGGTAACCAGGAGGTAAGTTACTTACTGCAGGACTCCTGGCCTCTGCCCTGCTCTTGTAGACATAGTATTTATATGGCTTATGCAGTTCCATTTATGGTCGATGGTAACAGCCTGGATATTGATAGCAATAATAATGCTATTGAACATAAAGGGAAGGTGATTGTAATGTCTCTTACTGAAGATGGTAATTGCCTGGCAGTTATGTGGCAACAATACGACTTGCCATTTTTCTGTCCAAGGGCTGTCTCAGGATCATGAGTTTCTGCCATCTCACAAGTAGTTCATTTGGAGTGGCAGAGTTTGCTTTCTTATTATTCCTTCTCAGCCATTATTCTATCTCATCATGAAGTTATCTTCAAATGAATCAAAAAGTGACCGAGAAGTTATTGCCATTTTGAATGCTTTGCAGCAAGTTTCTCGCAGTCATTAATGTAAATGCTGATATGCCCTCAGGATTTTGTTTTTCTTCCCTTGGACACTTTGCTATTTGAGTGTTGAGAAAACAAATCTGGTTGAGGAAACACGTTTTGACTAGCTGGATGCAGTGCGTAGTCCGTCAATTTGATTTGATAAATTGGTTGATTTTGCAGGTGTTTTGCCTGAACTCTTGTGCAGCTGGTTTTCCGAACACCAGCACATGATTACTGGTCCTCTTGTTGAATCATGATGATGTGGGAAGGCATTGCCAATGGAATTTCTCTAATTCTCACATTACATATTGTCCAGGTTTCTCTGCACAAGAGCAGTATTGTGACAAAATATGCACTGTATATGAGAACTACTGTGGACTTGTTGAGAGCTTTGATATCGAACTGTTTCAGATCTCCTAATAGTAGCTTTTTGAGAGAGGTGATTCCCAAGTTGTGGGGAATTTCAGAATTTGGACTTCAATGTAATGGCACAATATTTGGCTGACCAGGTGAGAGTTCATGTGTGTTTTATTTGACAACAATCAAGGACAGGCTGAGTTTCATGAATGCAGAATTGAAGATGTCAGTTGTGGTTTGAACTGGTACAGAGTGAACTGCAGACATGAACAAACTGTAGACAATGGATGTCTATGGTAGTCAGTTTATTTCTGGCACAGAGGCAACTGAGGTAAGAGAGTTCTAGAAAGTATTTCATTCTGACACAAGAAGATAATTGACCTTCGCTGAAATGAGAAACCACAGATAGAATGCAGGCAGTGTGAGGGTTATCACATAGTCTTGCTGGATTATGAAGGGGCACATTTTAGATTTCACACTCAAAACAGCTCCAAATCTATCTTCATAGGCAGTCCCACCATCTCAGAGACAAGTGTGGTGAAGAATGAAAGGAATCTGAATGAATGTCTAAACTTTGAACAGGACTAGCCAGACGAGATACAGGGAGTATGTTTTTTGTGGTTTGGGAGTCTAGTGATGGGCTAGTGGTATTATACTAGCCTATTAGTCCAGGGAATATCCTGGGGACCCAGATTCAAATCCCACTACATAAGATGGTGGAATTTGAAATTAATTTTTTAAAAAATCTGGCATTAAGAGTCGAATGACCACGAATCTATTGCCGATTGTTGCATTTTTGGTTCATTACGTCCTTTAAGGAAGGTACATGTGACTCCAGACCTATCCCTCAAAGATCAGCAAGGCGGCCTTTTGTGGCGCCGCAGAAAATGGGAGAGATACTAATTGAGTATTTTGCATCAGTATTTACTGTGGAAAAGGATATGGAAGATAAAGACTGTAGGGAAATAGATGGTGACATCTTGTAAAATGTCCATATTACAGAGGAGAAAGTGCTGGATCCCTTGTAACGGATAAAGGTGGATAAATCCTCAGGATCTGATCAGGTGTACCCGAGAACACTGTGGGAATCTAGAGAAGTGATTGCTGGGCCTCTTGCTGAGATATTTGTATCATTGATAGTCGCAAGTGAGGTTCCGGAGACTGGAGATTGGCTAACGTGGTGCCACCATTTAAGAAGGGCGGTAGAGACAAGCCAGGGAACTATAGACCAGTGAGCTTGACATAAGTGGTGGGCAAGTTTTTGTAGATTACTTACATTAATTACTTACAGTGTGGAAACAGGCCCTTCGGCCCAACAAGTCCACACCAACCCGCCGAAGCGCAACCCACCCATAACCCTACATTTATCCCATACCTAACACTATGGGCAATTTAGCATGGCCAATTCACCTGACCCACACATCTTTGGACTGTGGGAGGAAACTGGAGCACCCGGAGGAAACCCACGCAGACACGGGCAGAACGTGCAAACTCCACACAGTCGGTCGCCTGAGATGGGAATTGAACCCGGGTCACTGGCGCTGTGAGGCAGCAGTGCTAACCACTGCGCCACCGTGCCGCTCTTAAAGTTGTTGGACGGAATCCTGAGGGACAGGATGTACACGTATTTGGAAAGGCAAGGACTGATTAGGGATAGCCAACATGGCTTTGTGCGTGGGAAATCATGTCTCACAAACTTGATTGAGTTTTTTGGGGAAGTAAAAGAGGATTGATGAGGGCAGAACGGTAGATGTGAACGATACAGACTTCAGTAAGGCATTCAACAAGGTTCCCCACAGAAGACTGATTAGCAAGGTTAGATCTCACGGATTACAGGAAGAACTAGCCATTTGGATACAGAACTGGCTCAAAGGTAGAAGACAGAGGGTGGTGGTGGAGGGTATTTTTTCAGTCATGTGACCAGTGGAGTGCCACAAGGATCGGTGCTTGGCCCTCTACTTTTTGTCATTTACATAAATGATTTGGATGTGAGCATAAGAAATACATTTAGTAAGTTTGCAGATGACACCAAAATTGGAGGCGTAGTGGACAGTGAAGAGGATTACCTCAGAGTACAACAGAATCTGGATCTGAGCTGCATTAAGGATGTGGTGGAGGCTGGTACAATTGCAACATTTAAGAGGCATTTGGATAGGTTTATGAATAGGAAGCGTTTGGAGGGATATGGGCCAGGTACTGGCAGGTGGGACTAGATTGGGTTGGGATATCTGGTCGGGATGGACGGGTTGGACCGAAGGGTCTGTTTCCATGCTGTACATCTCTATGACTCTATGTCTATGACTCTATGAGTAGAGTCCGAATTTATTCAGTCTTTGCTCATGATACAATCCTCCATACTGGAGATCTACCTTTTCTGAACTGTCTCTAATGAAATGACAACTTTCTTTAAACAAGGGACCAAAACTGTTCACAGTACTTCTGATGTGGTCTCACCAGCACCTTGTACAGTTGCAGAGCCAACATTTAATTAGCTTTCCTTATTACTGGCTGCACTTCTTCGCACTGTATAGTTAAAAAAAACTCTACATATCTTTTACTTATTATGGTTTCCTTATTTTGTTTTTTTTTGATGGTTTTGTTTTTTTTTCTCTTTTGCCTTTCTGTTTTTGCTTCAGATGACAGCTTTTCAAGATCCAGATATTTATATCTCTTTTTGTTTCTTTTCTTGCTCCATTCTAACTGTCTTTGGGTATTCATGATTAAATCTTTTTGACATTTAATCTCTCTTGTCCACTCAGTCCTTCTGTTGTGTGCTTTTCCCCCACCCTTCTGCCTTTTGTTTGATCAGAACCTATCACATGTTTAGCTTCTCCTAGTCTTAACAGACCAAAATGTTGGCTAGGATTTTCCGAATGGTGGAGATTCCCAGCATGTCAACTGGGGGTTTCAGGGCAGGGGGGAGAAGTGAGAATGTGTAGTGGAGGGTGAACTCATGGGTGGGTTGCTGACAGAAAGGAGATGAAGAGAGGACCATTGGCAGGTAACAGAGGTTTTGGAGTGGGCAGGGTAGTTCAACGCTGAAATAAGGTCATTGATGTAGCAATGCTGGCTTCCCTCCACTCACCAACCCTTGCTCTTGCATGTGCCTTGAGCGGGGCAATTTTCTTGACTTTTTTTTTCTGGAGCAGCCCCCCTCCAGCCTCAAAAGTGATCTTTTATCAGTCACTTAAGAGTCTTGATTGGACAAGGACATGTGTGTTGACCTTGGGTTCACATACGTCACCACGGAAGTCTGGAGGTTGGGATGCATGGGAGTAGTAGAAAGGCCATCTGAAGAATTCTCCAGGCTTTGGTCTGCAAACTCATCCCCATGAACTCTGCTTTTCTTCAAAGATGCGATGAAACCTGCTGAGTATTTCCAGCATTTCTGTTTTCAGTACATGAAATAATATCCACATTTGTAACTTTAGTTTGGTGTAAAGTGATATTATTGGCCAATATTGATTCTTTGCAGTCCTGAAGCATTCTTGACCCTGTGGAAGAAAGGAGAGCTTGGAGCCAAGCTATCTACCATCTGTCTTCAGAATAAACTCGGCTAATCTGTAACTAGGTGGATCTCCATAATCGTACGACTGGGAATTAAAAATAACTACAGCTTCAAAGATTAAAAATGGAACCAAGGGAACAAATTTCAGTACATATGCTGTTTATGTTATTCACAAGCAATGGGCAGGAGGTTGAGACAATAATTCTGACTGATTACAGAACAATTAATGTTCCCTCAATATTATTATGTCATATAAAAGAATACAGGACTGCCAAATTTAATGTCATATGTTTACATTTCTGTTATACAAGGCCAAAGCTTTGTTCATGCACTTTATGAAATCACCTTGATAAGAGAAGTGCATTGTGATCACTCACAGGTATTGATTAGTTTATACTGATATCAGTCACAATTTCACCACAAGTGGTATTTGGAAACTTTACACAGGACAGAAAATGAAAACAGCAAATATTGCAAAGATTCCATTCGAGCTGAGCTATCATTGCGACTAACCACGTTTTTGAGATAAAAAATAACGTTTGGAAACAAAGGAGGGGAGGAAAAAAAAGTCACATCCATGTGGAATTGCACAGATTAATAATTGCTGCAGCTTTAACCACAGTCATTTATTTTACGCACAGCCTGACAGGCAGGGGAGGACATACATTCATAAATTTAACAAAATCCACTTCATCTCACACAAAGGATAAGACAACTGGTTGCATCCTTGGCTTCAGATGATGAAACACTTCAATTAGTGTTTTTGACTTCATACGGGACAAGCCTCGTAATTTGCACCTGGCAAACCGCAGTTCACAGACCCTGATCAAAGTTGAAGCAGATGGCTTGGTTTAGGCCTTTCCTCATTCTGTAGGATCAAGGTTCTTTCCTTAAGCAAAGAACATGAGCATCCAGCAACTGACAGGCTATTTTTGATTCAACAATGGTACCTATTGGAACATTGAATAATATTCTTACTGGTGTCTGCTTTTCAAGGCTTTTGAACAGCATTTTTGCAGAAGTGAAAAATAAACTGATTTGAGCTTGGATTAAAATAAAACATCGACGATATGAAACATGCCGTGGTGCATGATAAATAGACAATGCTTCTATAAAATTACCAGGACATTTTACTTAGAAATAACATCAAGAATGGATATTGGTCTCGTCAGTACAACTTTATCAGCATTTATTAACTTGCAGTGCCAAGGAAATGTTTACACATTGAGATTCAGGTTTGGACGCCAGCTATCAGTTTATTCATTAATAAACCTCTCTCATAATAATTTTACAGGGAATGATCTGCCTGTACCTAAGGTATGACTATAGTAACCTTTATATTCTAGGTTTATGGATGCAAAACTATCTTTGGACCCAAATGAATGAAAATCCAGGATCTTATAAGTTGCTACCATTCTTATGGTCTAATCAACCAACTGTCAGTAGTAAATGAATGAAGCAAAGGTTAAATGGACTAGTCAAAGCAGAAATAACAAGGTGCTAAGAGGGCAAGCAAAACTAAACCACATTTTTAAAAAACAAACTTCCTTTTTTTTAAGTTTAGGGTTAACATAGTTGCAGAATTATATTTAAATAGCTTTACTACCGTAATGTTGGTTTTGAACAAGACATTAGTAATACACGTTTGATCAAACAAACATTAGAAATACATTTTAAATGGCTAGGCTAAGGACACAAATATTCCTGGAAGAAATGGCAGTCTGAAAACTAAGTAAACTGTGTTCCGAGATGTCTTGCCCCTTTAATCAAACTAGATTTACTTTCATCATCCATCTTTCCAACCAGAGTCTCATTCTTGAGCTCTAAACTGATGCTCTATTTCTTCAACTAGAATCTTAGCACAAGTTTAGCCACTCAAATTGGATTCATTTTCTCCCCTCAAATGATGTTTTCTTCCTCCCTGCCTCATTGATTTGGTCTCTGTTCAAATCATTGGTAAAACTGGGCCATTTTCTCTTTCACGCCCCATCCAACAGGACACCTCTCAACACTGAATAGATTCTCTAGACCTAACTCATAAAGTCATGATTTGGAGGTGCCGGTGTTGGACTGGGGTGTACAAAGTTAAAAATCACACAACACGAGGTCATAGTCCAACAGGTTTGACTGGAAGCGCTAGCTTTTGGAGCGCTGCTCCTTCATCAGGTGGTTGTGGAGGACACTATTGTAAGGCACAGAATTTATAGCAAAAGTTTACAGTTTGATGTAACCGAAATTATACATTGAAAAATACGTTGATTGTCTGTTGAGTCTTTCATCTGTTCGAATACCATGACAGTTTCACTTCTTTCATGTATAAATAACAAAACCTTTTTTAAAAAATTGCATTCTCAGGTTAACTGTAACAATTGGTGATAGTTAGACAGTATGTTGAAGGTGTTAGCCCCCTGTATTCTCTATTTATGCCCTGATGTTTAGATTGATTCTAATCTAAAAGATGAGATAACAGAGTTTTACATGAAGTCATGCAGTTTTTGAGCAAAGTACAATGAACTCTGAAAGTACAAATTCACCATACTCCATACAACCCTGTCACGGTAGACGCTGCAAGATGCATCAGAGTGTGGACATGGATACCACCATTACATGTGGGGAGACCTCACATCTGCGTGGCAGATACTAATGTGACTCAGCCAACAGTTGTTTATCTTCTCAACTGCAGGCAAGGATGCCCGGAGGCATGGTATATTGGGGAAACCAAGCAAAGGCTACGGCAACAGATGAATGGGCACCGCACAACAATCAACAGATAGGAGTGTTCCCTCCCAGTTGGGCAACACTTCAGCGGTAAAGGACATTTTAGATTAGATTAGACTTAGATTAGACTTACAGTGTGGAAACAGGCCCTTCGGCCCAACAAGTCCACACCGACCCGCCGAAGCGCAACCCACCCATACCCCTTACCTAACACTACGGGGAATTTAGCATGGCCAATTCACCTGACCCGCACATCTTTGGACTGTGGGAGGAAACCGGAGCACCCGGAGGAAACCCACGCAGACACGGGGAGAACGTGCAAACTCCACACAGTCAGTCGCCTGAGGCGGGAATTGAACCCAGGTCCCTGGCGCTGTGAGGCAGCAGTGCTAACCACTGTGCCACCGTGCTGCCCTCGGACCTTCGGGTGACCATCCTCCAAGGCGGACTTTGGGACAGGCAGCAGCGAAAAGTGGCCGAGCAGAGGCTGATAGCTCAGTTCCGTACCCATAGGGAGGGCCTCAAATGGGACCTTGGGTTCATCTCACACTACAGGTGACCATCTTTGCACTACACACTCACACACACACACAGACACAAAGACCCACATAAACACATATACATATATTTTGTGGGGTGAATTTGTACTTGCAGAGTTACATTGCACTTTGCTCAAAAACTGCAGGACTTTGTGTAAAATTCTGTTATCTCACTTTTTAGATTAGAATCAATCTAAACATCATGGCATAGACAGAGAACACAGGGGGCTAACACCTTAAACATATTGTCTGGCTATCACCATTGTTAACAGCTAACCTGAGAATGCAACTTTTAAAAAAAAGGTTTTGTGATTTACACATGAAAGAAGTGAAACTTATAATGGTATTCGAACAGATGAAAGACTCAACAGACAATCAAGGTATTTTTCAATGTACAATTTCAGTTACATCAAACTGTAAACTTTTCCTATAAATTCTGTGTCTTACAATTGTGTCCTCCACAACCACCTGATGAAGGACCAGCGCTCTGAAAGCTAGTGCTTCCAGTCAAACCTGTTAGACTATAACCTGGTGTAGTGTGATTTTTAACTTTACTCATAAAAATTATAGTGCTTTCCTTCATAATTCACAGCAAACTCTGCACGCAACTCAGAATTTCAGAGGAGATCATGAACACTGGCACCATCGATAAAATTTAACTGAAGAATAAATTAAAAACCCACTTGTTCTTTTCCGCCTTTTCTCCCTCTTTCTGATTACAAGACTCACTTGCTTGCCCCCAATCTCTTTTTAACTTTATGTTAGAAGGTACAAAATCAGAAAGTTTTGCTTTGTTGGCTAGTCTCCAAAAAATGAATATATCTCAATTTCTCACTCTTGTGAAAAAGCTTCTCCACTGTAACTCCAACATCTTTCTGGGCACTTCATTTCATCCATTAATTATCTCCCATAGATTAAATTCAAATTTGTGATGGGTCTAATAGAATTGATGTGAAAAATTGTTTCCACTTGTGGGAAATCCAAAACTAGGGGCCGTAAATATGAAGTAGTCACAAAAATAACAAGGAATTTGGGAGGAATATTGTTTCTCAGTGCGTGTTTAGAAACCTAGGACTTGGTACCATATGTAGCAGGTCAGACAAATAACATAGATGCATTTAAATGGAAGATGTCGCATGTTGGAAGGGAGAAATGAATTAAGGATGGAGGCGGCTTTTGTGCAGCATAAACACGTACAGTTATGTTAGGTTGAATGGCCTGTTTGTCTGTTGTAAAATCCTGAAATGTCTGGGCTATTTTCTTCTCTTCAGGGTAAGCCTACATTTCCTGTTCACAGATTAATATTATGAATAGAAGATATTCTGTTTAATCTCTTTGAAAATGTAGAATAATATTTTTGAGCCCTCTCTACTCTGGAATGAATAACATGAATTTCATTCTGAACATTCCTTAAATCAGTACATAAAACATTATTGACATCAATGGAAACGGCAAGTAGATTCAATTTTACTTAACAGTTCAGAAAACTACTGTCGTTTTAAGAAAGAAAATTGTGAACTTCATGCCCAAACGTAATATATTTCCCATAAAACATTATATACAGGGAATAAAATGGAACTACTCAAAATTATTGCAATCATTACAACACCTTTGATCATTATTTTCCCTCAGGACATTGGCACTAACTTAGATACAACACTGAATATGGAACTTAGTGTTCAGCAAATTGGAGGAAGTTGCAATTTACTGATATTTATTTACATGGCTTTGTCATATTTCAAATTAGATTATATATTATATATTTTTGCAATGATATGTACATTCTTATATCTAAAAGCACTTTATATAATTACTTGCCAGATAAGCAAACTTGGCTGTCATTCTGTGCCAATAGTCTTTCAGTTCTGAGATGGCCAAACAATTTGGCATCAAGTCTTGGAACAATGAAGTCTCACTGAGACTGATTCGTTGGCACTTGATAAAATTCCAAGCTTGAATTCCATTCTCCTCCATGACCTCTTGGTCAGACTGAGAAAATCATACGAAATCTCCACAGCGTGTTCTACTTCTGTAAGACTGTTCCACCTTATCCCCAAATCAGCTGAAGCATTCATCTTTTTGTCATATCTTTTGTTACTCTATTGCTTTCCTTACCTTATTTCAATTTCTCTCCATTATCAAACCCAACTTGTAGAAAATCTTTCTTTTGGTGTCAAGCCCAATGTATGAAATCCTTGACATATAGTCAGGGCTACAGGTTATACTCACTCACCAATAATATTTACTCAAAATACGCATGTTTTCTGGGACAAGATTCAGGTACAGCTCTGATTCCTCACACTGTTGAACAACGTGAAGTAATTTACATTGTTTTCTAAACTTACATACAAAGTAAGAACATTTGATCCAGGTGGACCAAAAGATATGCCACTGTATTGGCGTACCAGTAATCACCTTCAATAGCAACTTATATGTATATACTCCTTTCAGAGAGGAGAAATATTCTCTAAATTGTAAAGGAAATTAAGAACAATAACAAAGTTGAAATAAAATTATTAGAAAAGCAGAATATGTAATCAACAGTACAGAAAGGTTTAGGTAGGTAGTTGCAAAGATAGGAACTAAGTGATAAAATAGGAAAATTAATGCACAAGAGGCTGTAAGCAACAGTCCAAAGAACATAGTGATGGAAAAACTTGCAGCAAAAGTGAAGGACAAGGCAATGGAATTATGCAACAGAAGGTAAGGGCAAGGGATAAAGGAACCTAAGATGTGTGGGTTAGGTGGACTGGCCATGATAAATTGCATTGCAGTGTACAGGGATGTACAGGTTAGGTGGATTAGCCTTGGGAAGGGCTGTGTCTGAGTGGGAAGCCCTTTGGAGGGTCGGTGCAGAGTTGATGGGCCTAATTGTCTCTTTCCACACTACAGGGATTCTATGATTCTATAAAGGAATAAAATAATATGCATTCACATTGTGTCTTGCAGTACAGAAAAAGTGTTTTACAGTCAAGTGAACAGTTTTTTTTTTAAGTGGAGCCACTTTTTAAAATGTAAAACACACAACAACCAATATAAATGATTTATGACAGAATCATAGAGTGTAGAAGAGATCCTTTGGCCCATTGAGTCTGTACCACCAAAGATACACTACCACCTACACTAGCCCAACTTTCCAACACTAGTTTTATAGTCTTGAATGTTATGACATTTCAAATGTTTATCCAAGTATGTTTCTAAGGTTGTGATGTTATTTGCCTCAATGACCGACCCAGTTATTGCATTACAGACTCTCACCACCATCTGGGTGATAACAACCTGAGCTTATCCAGTCTCTGTTCATAGCTAAAATGCTCCATCCCAATATCCTGGTGAATCTCCTCTGCACCCCCTCCAATGTAATCACAACCTTCTAAGTGCAGTTCAGATCACTGTACTCAGTACTCCAGCTGTGGCCTCACCAAAGTTCTGTACAGCTCCAACATCGGATACACAGACATACACGGAGCTAAAACTTAAAAGCACAATGATCAAGGTTTTGCAAAGATTTTGAGAAACAGAAGCATGGTTAAGAATCTTAGCTTTAGTTGGGTAAGGCAAGGACTTGGAAGTTGATGTTGTGCCTGAGAAAATATGTAATAGATAGCACATGCACGCTGGGCTCAGCTCAGGTTTCAATAATATGTTTAGGCTCTAAAACACTTGATTAACTTTTTGAGAGGAGTTATGAAAATGGAATTTAAGCAAGATGAAAGGAGATGCTAGCAGCAGTTGAGTAGAATGACCTATGCCTTCCTGTTGTTATTGGAGGAAATTCTGGCCAGCTTTAATTTATTGACAGACAACACATGATGGAAGAAACAGAATATGTTGGAGAGACACTGCAGGTCTGGAAGCATCTGTAGAGCAAGAAACATAGTTAACTTTTCAAGTCCACTATAAGTATTTTTGAACTGAAGATGACTCATATTGGACTTGAAATGTTAATTTTGTTTCTCTCTCCACAGATGCCAGACCTGTTGAGTTTCTCCAAAGTTTTCTCCAGGATTTTCTGTTCTTATTTCAAATTTCCAGTATCTGCAGTGTTTTGTAAGTGTCAATGGGATGTGTAGGTTAGGTGCATTAGTCAGGAAAAATGTAGAGCAATAGGTTAGGAGAATGGGTCTGGGTGGGTTACTCTTTGGAGGGTCAATGTGGATTTGTCGGGCCAAATGGCCTGTTTCCACACTGTAGGAGTTCTATGACTCTATGAATGGAAAGACATATGGAAGTAAGCTTGTGAGTCATCAGCATACATGCTGAAACTGTGCTGATAACAGGGATAACACTTCTGACAGAGAAGCATGCATATGGGTGAAAGTAGAACAACAAACATAGATTCTAGGAGGAAAATAAACTGGCAAATATAATTCTGTTGAAGTCGATGACAGTTGAAATGTAGTGAGGAAAGATGGAATGGACTAGGTAAAAACAATGACTGCAGATGCTGGAAACCAGATTCTGGATTAGTCATGCTGGAAAAGCACAGCAGTTTAGGCAGCATCCGAGGAGCAGATGCTGCCTGAACTGCTGTGCTTTTCCAACACCACGAATCCAGAAAATGGAATGGATGACTAACATCACTGCATCTGACATCACTGTAAGGCTGAAGAGGACATTCAGCACCACAGGTAGAGTTACAGGAAATGTTGATGTTGACCAGGATTATCTCAATGATGTAGGCAGAAACTGGATTGATATTTTGAATGGCAAATTTGGGAGGAGGAGGAGGAGCAGTGCAAAATGAAGAGACAAAATTGAATGAACATAATTACAATTTGCTCTTATCTGTCTATGTCATGAGCATGCAAATTTGAACGTTAGAAGGGCCTGTTTCCACACTGTTCGGATTCTATTATTCTATAACGGTGGTGACAATTAGCCTTCCTTTGAAGAAGGTCTTTAAAAGCTGCAAATTTCACTGACAAACCCTTGCATTTAAAAATAGTTCCACTCACGGAAATATGGGAAACAACCTTGGACCTGGAAATCCTAAACTGGTTGAGCAGGTAAGCAGTACCAAGAAGGAAATGGCTCAGGAGCAGAGAGAGGGAAAGAAATATGAATTCAGAGAGACAGAAAGAAAACTTTAAGCAGAAAGTACATCTTTGTAAGTGATAACCAAGATCTGAAAAAACAGAGACTCCGCACTTGTGAAAACCAGATGGTTTGCCTGCCAGTACTTAAAAAAGTGGATAGTTTTTACGAGACACCTTTGATAAAATTATGCCGACTCTGGAATGGAAACATTGTAATTTTGCGATGAATTTAGTTAATTTCTAAGGAATAAAAATGTATTGAACGTAGCTAATACTATTTATAAGAAATTTTTGGACCACTATCTCACTCTAGACACAACTCTGGATTTCTGCATTAAATTGTGTATTGGCAGTTACCAGATATTACTTTCTAATTTCCACATAAATAATACTGAGTGATGTGAGTATTCCTGTTACTTCTGCAGAAAAATCTGCTACATATTTCCTTTTCATTTCATCACTGACATTGGAGCAAAAATATTTTTGACAAAGACATTTTTCCTCAACGTAAAATAATTAATGTGAATTTCTATGAGTTTTTATTATCAAAACTGCATGCATTTCCTTTGTTAAAACCAACAGTAACAATTTTTTGTTAACCAGCTAAAGCTACAGTCAAAATAAAATTGACTTATTGCAATATACATTGTAGGACTACATATGAATGGAAAATGATCCTTTCAAACACTATGGTCTTAATTTAAACCCTGAAAATGTTGTTTTAAAATCTTCATTATTTTACACAATTTCTATATCACAGTTTACAGAAGTCAGCACATTGCAGTATATCGTCCTCCTCCTTCCTTCAAAAACAATAATAATTTCCAATTAGTGCTCTCTGGAAATTTTCAGGCTATGCCAGGGAGAAGAATCAGGTGGCAGCCGAGACAGGATGCAGGAGATACAATGTTTTATTACCATCACCATGGAAACGGCGTGGAAAACCAAGAGCCACGGGGCAGTAGCTGCAACCAGGTCAATAATGCACACAGAGACATTGTGTAGATAATCAACAACAGGGCCCTTGGTTCTCTTCAATGTGCAAACAGCTGAAGGGCAAATCAATACAGCAATGGGAACAAGGCTGCCCCAGCTCCATTTCCCAGAATCCACTATCAATAAGTACTGAAGGAACCCAAAAAAAAGCCTTCTTGAATTTGTTCTGCAGGCACTAAAATGAACATTTCAACATAATTTATAATTCTAATGTTTGAAATAAATTCTCAAAACACTGTAATAATTGTATCCTCTCATTATTTCAAGTTATTGGTATTTATGATTATAATATTGCACAATGCTGTCATATTATCCTTTTTCATGAAATATCCAAATATTCCTCTCAAGAAGTGAAGTAAGTGACAATTTTGAAACTGTCTTCAAACTTGCAAAAAATACATTAAATAAATATTGGTTGGACTAATTTGATTAGGAACAACTATTAAAACTGATCAACTCTCGATTTATATGACCTCTTAAAAAAGGTTACTGTCTTTTTTAATTTAATAAAAACACTCAATTCATTTCTTCCTAATCACCTAGTACCAACATGAAGAAAATGTTTCTAAAAGAAATCCCAATAATTTGCACAGATTTATATTTGAAGTGTTTCCTGTTGGTGTTAAGCGTACATCATAAATGTGATGAACAAATGACCTCCTGTTAGTTATAGGGGCACAAGATGATCTGTTGACACAACTTTGTTGTCAATACAATTTGCATTCTCTACCAGTTAGTAAAATATTCTAAAGCGCATTATAAGAGCATTTTGAAACAAAATCTGGCACTGTTTCATGTAAGGAGGTATTGAGGAAAGTGACTAAATGTTTAATACTTTTTAAAGGAGTATCTTAAAAGAGGAGTGATAAACACAGAAGGTACAGTGATTTAGGGAGGGAAGTACAGAATGGAGAACCAGAATAACTCTAGTCAATGCTGGCAACAATTGAGTAGCGAAACCACAGATGCACAAGAATAGCAACTGTTGTATGTGCTTAAAGAAAGTTCAACATTATTGGCTCCATGACCTGTTAATTAATCCACAGTTACGGGTATTATCATTAGTTGCAAATGGCTTAAAATCTGAAATTGCTATGCCAAATCTTTCCACCTTTCTACTTTGCTTCCTCCATTTAAAACACTACTTAAAGCTTAGCCCTTTGAGCAAGCTTTTGATCACCTGATTTCATATCTCTTTTGGTGAATCAATCTCATACTTTTTTTTATAATGGCTCTGCAGAGTTCCTCAGGGAATTTAACAACATTAAACATGTTAAATAAATACAAGTTATTGTTGTCTTAATGATAGTGGTATAATATTTCTGTGAGTTTGTTTAACAATACATTTAGAAAACACGAAATAGACATTACAGCAAACAAATTTGTGTCTTCAGCTTTCAAACTTGGACTGGACTAAGGGTCAGCATGTGTGTCACAGCATTGTATAAACACTGCATGAACTTCAATTAATTCATGAGATGTGGGCATTGCTGGCTGGGCTAGCACTTATTCCCTGTCTCTAGTTGTCCATGAGAAGGTGCCGGTGAACTGCCTTCTTGAATCCTTCAGCTCATTTGGTGTAAGTACACTTATAATGCTGTTAGGAAGGGAATTCCAGGATTTTGATCAGGATCCTTTACTGTCACTGGTTCAAAATTAAGGATCTGGGCAACTGAAGGAACATCACACAATCATGGATTGATCATAACTGGAAATGTAAAAGAGGTCGGAATTGGAGAGGTGCAGGAGGGTTTTGAGGCCAGAGATTACATAGATGGCAGGGGCAAGACCATTGGAAACAGGATGAGTATTTACATTTTCGATGCTGCTTGATTAGGAGTCAATGCACAAGGTGATGGAGACCCAGCCAGATGAACATAGAACAATACAGCACAGAACAGGCCCTTCGGCCCACGATGTTGTGCCGAACATTTGTCCTAGATTAAGCACCTATCCATGTACCTAATTGCCGCTTAAAGGTCACCAATGATTCTGACTCTGCCACTCCCACAGGCAGCACATTCCATGCCCCCACCACTCTCTGGGTAAAGAACCTACCCCTGACATCCCCCCATAACTTCTACCCTTCACCTTAAATTTATGTCTTCTTGTAACACTCTGTTGTACCCGGGGAAAATGTCTCTGACTGTCTACTCTATCTATTCCCCTGATCATCTTATAAACCTCTATCAAGTCACCCCTCATCCTTCGCAGTTCCAATGAGAAAAGGCCTAGCACTCTCAACCTATCCTCGTACAACCTATTCTCCATTCCAGGCAACAGCCTGGTAAATCTCCTCTGCACCTTCTCCAAAGCTTCCACATCTTTCCTAAAGTGAGGCGACCAGAACTGCACACAGTACTCCAAATGTGGCCTTACCAAAGTCCTGTACAGCTGCAACATCATCTCACGACTCTTGAATTCAATCACTCTGCTAATGAATGCTAATACACCATAGGCCTTCTTACAAACTCTATTCACCTGAGTGGCAACTTTCAAAGATCTATGAACATAGACACCAAGATCCTTCTGCTCCTCCACTTTACTAAGAACCCTACCATTAACCCTGTATTCCGCATTCTTATTTGCCCTTCCAAAATGGACAACCTCACACTTGACAGGGTTGAATTCCATCTGCTACTCCTCAGCCCAGCTCTGCATCATACCTCAGTCCCTTTGCAGCTGACAACAGCCCTCCTCCTCACTATCCACAACTCCACCTATCTTCGTATCGTTTGCAAATTTACTGACCCACCCTTTGACTCCCTCTTCCAAGTCATTAATAAAAATTACAAACAGCAGAGGACCCAGAACTGATCCCTGCGGAACTCCACTTGTAACTGGGCTCAAGGCTGAATGTTTACCATCTACCACCACTCTCTGACTTCGACTGGTTAGCCAGTTCTCTATCCAACTGGTCAGATTTCCCACTATCCCATGCCTCCTGACTTTCCGCATAAGCCTACCATGGGGAACCTTATCAGATGCCTTACTAAAATCCATGTACACTACATCCACTGCTACCCTCATCCGCATGCTTGGCCACCTCCTCAAAGAATTCAATAAGGCTTGTAAAACAAGGCCTACCCCTCACAAATCCGTGCTGGCTGTCTCTAGTCAAGCAGTGTCTTTCCAGATACTCATAAATCCTATCCCTCAGTACCCTTTCCATTACTTTGGCTACCACCGAAGTAAGACTAACTGGCCTGTAATTCCTGGGGTTATCCCTATTCCCTTTTTTTGATCAGGGACACAACATTTGCCACTCTCCAGTCCCCTGGTACCACCCCCGTTGACAGTGAAGACGAAATGATCATTGCCAACGGTTCTGCAATTTTCTCTCTTGCTTCCCACCTAATCCTAGGATATATCCCGTCAGGCCCAGGGGACTTGTCTATCCTCAAGTTTTTCAAAATGCCCAACATATCTTCCTTCCTAACAAGTATCTCCTCTAGCTTACCAGTCTGTTTCATACTCTCCTCTTCAACAATACGGTCCCTCTCATTTGTAAATACTGAAGAAAAGTACTCATTCAAGAGTTAGGGGATTTAGTGTGATGTTAAATCAGAATGCTTTCAGCACAGGAGGCAGGCAATCAACATACTCAGTCCAGGCTGAATCTCTGAAAGAACTTTCCAGATCATTCCATGTTTTGTCATTACCAGAAGCCAACAAATATTTTCCCTTCAGATAATTATCCAAAATCCAAACCACAACTAAACCTGCCTCCACCACACACACAATGCATCCCATATCCGAGCCACTCACAGAATATTTTCTTTTGCCATTCAACTTACACCAATGGGAATAACTTGTATCGCTCTACTATACAGCTCACACATGGTTTTGAGCAGCTCTATCAAATTTCCTTTTTTTGCCTTTAAGAAGCGCATTGTTCCTTCAATTTGTGCAACTGAAGTCGCTCTTTCTTGGAGGCATTCTTGTAATTTCTTTTTTGCTGTCTCCCTCATATGCTTTCACATCTGCCCAAAGTATGGCCATCAGATTTAGACATACTTCTGAAAGTGAGGTTAAACCAGTGTTTCTTTAAGGTTCAACAGGACTGTATGACCCAGATCCCATAAACCATATTAATCACTTTGACAACCTGCCCTGTCACCTCTGATAATTCTTGCAAAGGTCAAAGTGACTGGCTTTGGTCTTGAAACAGTGGTTGTCTGAATGTGGCATCAAGGAATCCTCGCAAAACTGAAAGCAATGGGAAGCAGGAATAAAACTCTTCACTGGTTGAAGTCATATCTAGCACAAAAGAAGATGCTTGTAAGTTAAGAAGGTGAATCATCGCAGCACCGGGACATTATTTCAAAAGTTCCTCTAGTCCATGGCCTTACCAAACTGAGGCTATTATCGCTAAGTCTGTAGATGACACAAAAACACCTGGAGGGACAGGTAGTATTGAGGAAGTCAGGAGGCTGAAGGAGTTGGACAGGCTAGGAGAGTGGGCAAAGTAGCAGCAGATGGAATACATTGTGGGAAAGTGTGCGGTTGAGTACTTTGGTAGAAAAATTAGAGACATGCACTATTTTGTCGGGGAAAAGCTTCAGACGTTTGAAGCACAAAGGGACTTTGTTCAGGATTCTCTTCAGGTTAACACATGGGTTCAGCTTGCAGTTAGGAAAACAAATGCAATGTTAGCATTCATTTCACAAAGGTTATAATACAAGAGCAGAGATGTAATGCTGAGGCTACAAAAGGCTCTGGTCAGACCACATTTGGAGTATTGTCAGCACCTTTGGGCCACATATCTAAGAAACGATGTGCTGATGATGGAGGGGATCCAAAGGAGGTTTATAAGAACGATCCCGGAGATGAAGAGTTTGTCATATGAGAAGCAGTTGAGAATTCTGGATTGATATTTGGACTTCAGAAGGAAGAGGGTGGTTCTGATTGAAACTTCCAGAATATTGAGAGGCCAGAATAGAGTGAATTTGGAGAAGATGTTTACACTATTTGGAGAGAGTATGACACGAGGGCACAGAGTGAAGGGACAATCCTTTAAAACCGAGACGAGGAGGAATTTCTTCAGGCAGAGGCTGCTGAATCTGTGGAACATATTGCCACAGAGGGCTGTGGAGGCCAAGTTATTGAATACATTTGAGACAGAGATAGACAGGCTCTTGACTGGTCAAGGGGAGTCAAGGGTATGAGGAAAAGGCAGGAGAATGAGTTTGAGAAACATATCAACATGATTAAATGTAGGTAAAAACAATGACTGCAGATGCTGGAAACCAGATTTTGGATTAGCGGTGCTGGAAGAGCACAGCAGTTCAGGCAGCATCCGAGGAACAGCAAAATTGACGTTTCGGGCAAAAGCCCTTCATCAGGAATAAAGGCAGAGAGCCTGAAGCGTGGAGAGATATGCTAGAGGAGGGTGGGGGTGGGGAGAAAGTAGCATGGAGTACAATAGGTGAGTGGGGGAGGGGATGAAGATGATAGGTCAGGGAGGAGGGTGGAGTGGATAGGTGGAAAAGAAGATAGGCAGGTAGGACAAGTCATGGGGACAGTGCTGAGCTGGAAGTTTGGAACTAGGGTGAGGTGGGGGAAGATGAAATGAGGAAACTGTTGAAGTCCACATTGATGCCCTGGGGTTGAAGTGTTCCGAGGCAGAAGATGAGGCGTTCTTCCTCCAGGTGTCTGGTGGTGAGGGAGCAGCGGTGAAGGAGGCTCAGGACCTCCATGTCCTCGGCAGAGTGGGAGGGGGAGTTGAAATGTTGGGCCACAGGGCGGTGACGTTGATTGGTGCGGGTGTCCCGGAGGTGTTCCCTAAAGCGCCCAATGTAGAGGAGACCGCATTGGGAGCAACGGATGTAATAAATGACAGAGCAGGCTCAATGGGTCGAATGGCCTAATTCTGCTCTTACGCCTTACAGTCTAATTGTTTCATCAATGACCTTGTCTCTAACATAAAGCTGATGTTTGCACCATGTTCAGCAAAATTTGCAACACCTCAGATAGTGAAACTATCAGTGTCCACATGAGATAGGATGTGATCTATATACAGATGTGGGTAAATAAGTGGAAAGTAACATTCACATCAAAGTGTCTGCCAAACAAGATAAATTCAACAATCTCCCGTTGACAATGAATGACATCAAAACTACAAAGTTTCCACTACAACTGATAGAACAGAATGGTTTGCTAGACCATTTCAGAGGTAGTTAAGAGTGAACCAGTCTTATGTATCTGCAGTCACATGTAGGCCAGACTTTTAAGCATGGCAATTTCCCTCCCTAAAGGACATCAGTGAATCATATGGGGTTTTATACCAATCTATAATAGTTTTTTGATCATCATTTCATTTAATTCCAGACTGGAGTTCACATTCCACCATCCTCCATGGTGCAATTCAAACCTTGGATCCTCAGAACATTAGGAGAAAGTGAGGACTGCAGATGCTGGAGATCAGAGCTGAAAATCTGTTGCTGGAAAAGCGCAGCATTCCTGAAGAAGGGCTCATGCCCGAAACGTCGATTCTCCTGCTCCTTGGTTGCTGCCTGACCTGCTGCGCTTTTCCAATAACACATTTTCAGCTCCTCAGAACATTATCTAAGATGCGTGGCGACATTATATACTTTCCACCATACCCCTGTACTTTTGTACTTGAATACACATGACAATAAAATCATATCAAATCAGCTTGTTGGCAAGCCTTCCACCACAGGAAACATTCACTTCCTCCATGGCCAACACACAGAGTCAACTGTGTGCACTGCAGCAACTCACCAAATGTCCTTCAACAACACCCGGAAAACCCTCAAACTTGATTACATAGAAGGGCAGTAAATGCAGCATTCAAAGCCATACACCATACTGACTTAGAACTATACTGCCATTCTGACATTCACTGCTGGCTCAAAGAGCTGGAATCTCCTTCCTAACAGCACTGTACCTACACCAAATGGAATGCAGCAGTTCAAGAAGTGCTTTACAACCATCTTCTCAAAGGCGATAAATTCTGGCTGAACCAATGACATCTACATATCATAAAAGAATTAAAAAGTAACCTTGGGGTTCTGTTTTCTGAGGTTTTATTGCCATTTCTCATACTTCATGCCAAAATGTCTCACTGCACATTTCACTGCATTTACATTTTATCTGTACTTTTCTTCCCTTTCCACGATTTACCATCTTCCTTAAAATATCACAAGTTCTGCATTACCTGTGAATATCAGAATTACGTTGTGCACACCCAAGTCTAATCATCAATATAGATCAAGAAAAACTTTGTACCAATCGTGAGGAAGCCTGATGCATACCTTCTTCCAGTCTGAGAAACAATTACTTATTTTGTTTCCTGTCACTCAGCTATCTTCATATGCATGTGGCCACTAACCCTTTTATTCTGTCTGCTTTGACTTTGCTGAGAAGTCTTTTGTCTGGCATTTTATTAAATGCTTGTTCAAAGTGTACATATACCACATCAAGGTTCTCTACAAACTCAATCTATCGTCTTACACACAATTTGCCTTAAACAGATCTATGCTAGCTTTCATTAAATAACCCACACCAAGTGACTTCTCATTTGTTCTGGATTCTTGCTTCTAAAAGCTTTCCTACCACCTAGATTATACTGATAGCCCTGTTATTGCAGGGCTTAACCCAACACATTTTTTGAATAACTGTATGAAATTCATTATTTTGCAATCCTCCAGCAACATTCTTCTGTCCCAGGAGGATTGGAAAATTGTTAGTGCTTCAGCAATTTCCATCTTTACTGCTCTCAGGAACACTGAATGCACATCATCAGGTAGTGGTGACCTAAACTGAAATATAACCATATCTAATAGCTCCTATTATCAATTTTTAAGCCCATCTAGTGTCTCAACCACTTCCATTTTCACTGCTAGCTGACAGTCTTTTCTCTGATTCTATCTTCTCTTCTCCTACTCTCTCAACTTCTCTGATTACTTTCCTCAATTCCCCTCTGAACTTAGCATACTTGCCTGGTTCTCACTTATATTATTAGTTCGATATCTCTTCTGGCATTCATGAAGTTTTGTTAACCTCATCTTAACCCTCCCCCCCTCCCCCACCCTTGTTATAGAACTCTACTGTACCCGAAACATCCCATCCTTTGAAAGAAGCCCATCATTTTGTCAGTGTTTGCTATCTGTCTTTGACTGTGATACACACAACAGAGGTTTGAATGAATTTGAACAGCCATTAATCAATTTTGTCCAGTTACAGATATCACCATTTACGAAGGATGTGAATGCTTTTCAGAGAAGATACAGAAAAGATTTGAGAGAATACATCTGGAGAACAGTGACTTCGATTACATGAGCAGATTGAAAATGCTGTGTTATTTTCCATAGAAAAGATTGACATGACATTTGATAGAGACCTTCAAAACCATGAGAAGTCTCGACAAAGCAGATACAGAGAAACTGCTTCCACTGTTGAAAGGGTAGAGATACTGATTTAACGTCAAGGAGGCTGAAATGATCTGAGGATGAACTTATTTTTGAAAAATGCAGTATTTTGATAAGATTTGAAATGCACAGCCTAAGAGTCTCATGACTTTCACAAGGGCACTGTATAAACACCTGCTTGTCAATTGAGGTCAGCAGAGTTGAAGGCAGCCAGCATGGACACAAACAGGCCAAATAGCCTCCTTTTGTGGTGCAGCCAATCTATGAATATAATCAACAATGCAATAGAAAAGCTGGGACATCTTCAAGACAGTTCTGAAGATAACTGGCATCATATGCCACAAATAAGCAGACGGCTGGTGTTAGATGCCTGGAAATGATTCCCATTTTGAAGGCTGCCTCATTCAATTTTTTTTCTCATTCTGGCGCAAGCATTTCTGTAGGCCAAAAAATAAGGGAAATATTGAAAGTCATTTTAAAGATATATTGATAGCACTCATGAGGAAATCAATATTATCACACTGATTAGTTTGATTGATTGATTAATTTATTGTTGTCATGTACTAAGGGACAATGAAAAGTGTTATTTCGCATGCAGTACAAGCAGATGCACCATACAAAGTGTATTAGGGTAGCAGAACAAAATGCAGAATACAGTGTTACAGTTGCAGAGATGGTGCAGACAGAGAGAGACAAAGATCAGAATTAATATTTGATAGGAAGTTAAGACTGCAGATGCTGGAGATCAGAGTCAACAGTATGGTGGGCTGGAAAAGCACAGCAGGACAGACAGCATCTGAGGAACAGGAGAATCGATGTTTCGGGCAAAAGCTCTTCATCAGGAATGAGGTTTGTGAGCCAAAGGGGTGGAGAGATAAATGGGAGGGGGGAAAGTAGCTGAGAGTGTGATAAGTAGATGAAGGTGGGGGTAATGGTGATAGATCGGAGAAGAGGGTAGAATGGATAGGTGGGAAGGAAGATGGACAGGTCATGAAGGCGGTGCTGAGTTTGAAGACCGGGTCTGGGATAAGGTGGATGGAGATGAAACTGGTGAAATCCTACTTGCAGGATGCTTCAGAGAACATCGCCGGGGCACCCGCACCAACCAACCCACCGCACTATGGCCAAACACTTCAACTCCCCCTCCCACTCCATCAAGCACATGCAGGTCCTGGGCCTTCTCCATTGCCAAATCGCAACCACCCTACGCCTGGAGGAATAATGCCTCATCTTCCACCTTGGGACCCTCCAAATACTCGGGATCAATGTGGATTTCACCAGTTTCCTCATTTCCCCTCCCCACACCTTATCCCAGATCCAACCTTCCAACTCGGCACCGCCCTCATGACCTGTCCTACCTATCCGCTCCACCCTCCTCTCTGAACTATTGTCATTAGCTCCACTTTCATCCACTTAACGCACTCTCAGCTACCTTTATCCCAAGGCTCACCCTTCCTCCCATTTATCTTTCCACCCGCTTGGCTCACAATCCTTATTCCTGATGAAGGGCTTTTGCTTGAAATGTTGATTCCCCTGCTCCTCAGATGCTGCCTGGCCTTCTGTGCTTTTCCAGCACTACACACTTGACATTAATATTTGAGAGGTCCATTCAGAAGTCAGATAATAGTGGGGAAGAAGCTGTTCTTGAATCTATTTATATATGTATTCAAAATTCTACATCTTCCTTCCAGCAGAAGAGGATGAAAGAGAGTATAACCAGGATGGTGATTATGATGATTATGTTTGTTGTTTTCCTGTGGCATGGGAAGTATAGTTGGAGTGGATGGATGGAAAACAATGGATGGTGGAAAAGCAAAATCAGTGTTGAGATGGAATTTGCCATAATCAACTGCATTCGGCCACATTTATGTTTGAAATATAGGATAGTAACCCATATAAAAAGGGCATAATTTTGATTGATTTTAATTACTAAACTCTAAGACAACATACTTTTTAGTGAGGCAAAGTAGTTTACTTGAACTACAATTCCATTAATAATGCAATGATACTATAAATGACACAATAACTGTTGTAAAATATAATAATGAAAATTATCATTTTTTAAACTATTATTTTCTTGACTTGGTGCACATTCACCCTTTTAGGTCTCCTTCTCTCACATTACTCCAATCTAGGATTGGACCGAGTAGTTAAAACTGGCTGGCAATTAAAAAAATACCACCAACAGAGTATGGTGCATCTCCAGCTGGTACCATGTTATGCTGCAGTTAGCTGATTCCAGATGGAATACTTAAGTCAATCTGAAGTTGCTACCTTTTGTTGCTTTGGAGGCACAGGCAATTTACTTCATTCAGTTATGCGTCCAAAGGATCCAAAATGACATGCTGTTCAGAGATATGGGTGTGAAGAATAACACACAGAAAGCTGCAGCCACATACAGTAAGCAATCAGGAAGACATGGAGAACTTTATTTCAAAGGGTTTGGAGCACAAGAATAAAAGAAGTTTAACTACAATTGTACTTTAACTTCTTATCCAAGGAAGAATGTACTTGCAGTTAAAGTTCAAGAGATCAATTCCTGGGATGACAAGATTGTCCTTGGATGAAAGCTTAAATAAATTGTGAATATACTATCTGGAGTTTAAAACAATTAGAGGTGACCCCCCTCATTGAAATCCAGAACATTTTGAGGGGATGTGAGGGCAAGTAAAGTGTGTTCCATCACATTCCTGACCTCAAGATGACATGTACAAGGCAATGCAACCCTTGTCAATCACAACTATTGCCAACACCAGTCCATGGTCTCCATTGCCATTTTAGAGCATTGTCTGTGGCAAGAGAAAGCTTCCTTGTGTCAACATAAAAGTACATAATTCTAAATATATATTATATATATATGTTTTCTTTTTAATTCATTCATGTGATGAGGGTATTGCTGGCTAGCTATTACTGAATGGTTGAGTAGTCTTGCGAGATTGCTCCTTTTCATGTATATTGAAGCTAGAGATTTGGAGACTTTTATGAAATAGCAGCAAATAGAGATGGTCAATAAATGCTATTCAGAGGCCATTCAGTCTTCTGTAAGTTTCAATGGGATGGCCCTTTATCCTTCTAAACTCCACTGAGCATAGTCTCAGAGTCCTCAAACATTCCTCACTTGTTAAGCTTTTCACTCCTGGGATCATTCTCGTGAACCTCCTCTGCACTCGCTCCAGGGGTTGCATATCCTTCCTGAGATATGGGGCCCAAATGTGCGCACAGTACTCCAAATGTGATATGATCAGAGCATTATCGAGCCTCAGAAGTGCTTCCCTGCTTTTATAATCAAATTCTCTCAAAATAAATGCCAACATTGCATTTACCTTCCTAACTACTGACTCAACCTGCAAGTTTACCTTGCGAGAATCCTGGACTAGAACTCCCAAGTCTCTTTGCATTTCAGACTTCTACATTTTCTCCCCATTTAGAAAATAGTCCATGCTTCTATTATTCTTACCAATATGCATGACCTCATACTTTTCCATTTGTACTTCATCTTCCACCTGTTTGCCCACTCTCCTAACCTGTCCAAACCCTTCTGCAGCCTCCCCACCTCCTCAATACCACCTGTCCCTCTACCTATCTTTGTGTCATCTGCAACTTAGCCAGAATGCCCACAGTTCCTTCATCTAGATCATTAATGTAAAAATTGAAAAGTTGTGGTCCCGACACTGAGCCTTGCAGAATACCATTTGCCACTGGCTGCCATTCTGAGAAAGACCCTTTTATCCCCACTCTCTGCTTTTTGCCAGACAGTCAAGCTTCTACCCATGCTGGCACCTTACCTTGAACACCATGAGCCATTATCTGACTCAGCAGCTTCCTGCATGACACCTTAACAAAGGTCTTCTCGAAGTCTAGGCAGATAAAATCCATTGGCTCTACTTGGTCTAACCTACTTATTATTTCCTCAAAAAATTCGAGCAGATTACCCACAACAGAGGTTTGGTTAATTGGACTGCAATTTTCCTTCTTTTGTTTTACTCCCTTTTTAAAAAGGGGTGTCACATTAGTGGTGTTCCAGTCTTCTGGGACCCTCCCTGACCACCTTGGCATTCTGTCAATATATCAAAGGTGCACAGTGTCAGCACCTTCCAAACCCATGATCTCAATCACCTGGAAAGACAAAGGCAGCAAGCCAAGGAAACATGACTTCCTGCATTGCCCATCCAAGCTACCCATCATCCTGAATTGGAACTATATTACTGTTCTTACACTATTGCGACGTTAAAATTGTCCCAGTAGTGTGCCCTGGGTGCCATAGGAAGAAAGTGATTACACGAGACAGGATACAGAAGAAGTTCACAGGATGGTGCAGTGGTCAGTATCCCCCATTCCCTGCCTGTTCATGTGTCTCTAAATGCCTCTTAAATGTTGTTATCATATCTGCTTCTACCACTTTCTCTGGCAGTGTGTTCTAGGCACTTACTAACCTCTTTGTAAAAAAACTTGCCCCTTTAAGTAAAAAAAAATTAAAGTTTCCCCCTCTCATCTTAAACCTATACCCCCTAAAATTAGACATTTCTACGCTGGGAGAAAGAATCTGACTATCCACCATATCTATGCCTCTCATAACTTTATATACTTCTGTAAAGTCCATCCGCAGCCTCCCATCCTCTAGTGAAAACTATCAAGTTTATCAAGCTTCCCTTTGCAGATAATTGACTCCAATGCAGACCAATATCCTGATTAAATCCCTTTGCATCAAAGCCTCCATAACCTTACTGTAGTGCAGTGACCAAAACTGCAATACTACAAAGGTAGCTTAACTAACATTTTGACAGCTGCAACATGACTTGCTAACTTTAATACTCAACGCCCCAACTAACGAAGGTTACCATACAGCATGCCTTCTTTACCACCTTATTCACTTGTGTTGCCACTTTCAGGAAGCTATAGACATGCACCCGTAAGATCTTTCTGACTAACAATCTTCCTGAGAGTCCGGCTGAAAATGTGTTGCTGGTCAAAGCACAGCAGGCCAGGCAGCATCTCAGGAATAGGGAATTCGACGTTTCGAGCATAAGCCCTTTCCTGATGAAGGGCTTATGCTCGAAACGTCGAATTCCCTATTCCTGAGATGCTGCCTGGCCTGCTGTGCTTTGACCAGCAACACATTTTCAGCTGTGATCTCCAGCATCTGCAGACCTCATTTTTTACTTCCTGAGAGTCCTGCCATTTATTGTATACTTTCCTTTTGCACTTGACTTCCTAAAATCTATCAGCTCAAACTTATCCAAATGTGGCTCAACTGAAGTTTTATACAGCTGCAACATGATTTGCTAACTTCATTTGCCATTTTTCTGCCCAACTTTCCAACTGATTTATATCCTGCTCTATCCTTTAACAACCTTCCACACTATCCACAATTCCACCAATTTATGAAATCCTCCAACCCTGGTAACATCCTTGTAAATCTTTTCCGAACCCTTTCAAGTTTCACAATATCCTTCCAATAGGAAGGCCAGAATTGCACGCAATATTCCAAATGTGGCCTAACCAACGTCCTGTACAGCTGCAACATGACCTCCCAACTCCGATAATCAACACTCTGACCAATAAAGGAAAGCATACCAAATGCCTTCTTCACTATGCTATCTACCTGTGACTCTACTTTCAAGGAGCTATGAATTTACACTCCAAGGTCTCATTGTTCAGCAACACTCCCTTGGACCTTACCATTAAGAGTATACGTTCTGCTAAGATTTGCTTTCCCAAAATGCAGCACCTCGCATTAATCTAAATTAAACCCCCGTCACTCCTCAGCCCATCGGCCAATCTGATCAACATCCTGCTGTAATCTGAGGTAACCTTCTTCGCTGTCCAATACGCCTCCAATTTGGGTGCCATTTGCAAACTTATTACCAATACCTCCTATGCTCACATCCAAATCATTTATATAAATGATGAAAAGTAGTGGACCCAGCACCGATCCTTCAGGCACTCCACTGATCACAGGCTTCCAGTCTGAAAAATAACCTTCCATGACCACACTTTGTCTTCTACCTTTGAGCCAGTTCTGTATCCAAATGGCTAGTTCTCCCTGTATTCCATGAGATCTAACCTTGCTAATCAGTCTCCTAGGGGGAACCTTATTGAACGCTTTACTGATGTCCATATGCATCACGTCCACTGCTCTGCTCTCATCAATCGAGTCATAGAGTCACAGAGATGTACTGCAAGGAAACAGACCCTTCGGTCCAACTCGTCCATGCCGACCAGATATCCCAACCTAATCTAGTCCCACTTGACAGCACCCGACCCATATCCCTCTAAACCCTTCCTATTCATATACCCATGCAGATGCCTTTTAAATGTTGCAACTGTACTAGCCTCCATCACTTCCTCTGGCAGCTCATTCCATACATGTTCTGCGTGAGAACTTTGCTCCTTAGGTCTCTTTTATATCTTTCACCTCTCACCTTAAACCTATGCCCTCTTGTTCTGGACATCCCCATATTGGGGAAAAGACTTTGTCTATTTATCCTAACCATGCCTCTCATGATTTTATAAACCTCTACAAGGTCACCCCTCAGTCTCCAAAGCTCCAGGGAAAACAACCCCAGCCAATTCAACTTCTCCCTACAGCTCAAACTTCCAACTCTGGCAACATCCTTGAAAGGATTCAGAGAAGATTTACAAGTTTCACATCATCCTTCTTTCTTCAAAAAACTCAATTAAGTTCATGAGAAATGATTTCCCACACACAAAGCCATGTTGACTATCCCTAATCAGTCCTTGCTTTCCTAATACATGTAAATCCTGTCTCTTAGGATTCTCTCCAACAACTTGCCCACCACCGACATCAGGATCACCGGTCTATAGTTCCCTGGCTTGTCCTTACCACCTTTCTTAAATAATGATACCACGTAAGCCAACCGCCAGTCTTCCGACACACCTGTGATTATCCATGATACAAATATCTCAGCAAGGGGCCCAACAATCACTTCCCAGCTTCACACAGAGTTCTAGGTCAGGTCCTGGGGATTTATCAACCTTTATGCATTTCAAGACATCCAGCACTTCCTCCTCTGTAATATGGACATTTTTCAAATGTCACCACCTATTTCCCAATATTGTATTTCTTCCATGTCCTTCTCCACTGTAAACACTGATACAAAGTACGTGATTAGTACCTGCCCCATCCAAAGGCCACCTTGCTGATCTTGGAGGGGCCCTATTCTCTCCCTAGTTACTCTTTTGTCCTTAATAGATTTGTAAAAACCCTTTGAATTCTCCTTAACCCTATTAACCAAAGCTATCTCATGTCCCCTTTTTGCTCTACTGATTACCCTCTTAAGTATGATCCTACTGCCTTTATACTCTTCTAACCTATCGAACTATCCTGTCTATACCTGACATATGCTTCCTTCTTTTTCTTAACCAAACTCCCAATTTCTCCAGTCATTCAGCATTCCCTTCACCTACCAGCCCTTTCCGTTCACCCTGACAGGAATATACTGTCTCTGGATTCTTGTTATCTCATTTCTGAAGGCTTCCTTTTTTCCAGCTGTCCCTTTACCTGCGAACATCTGCCCCCAATCAGCTTTTGAAAGTTCTTGCCTAATGCAGTCAAAATTAGCCTTCCTCCAATTTAGAACTTCAACTTTCAATGTGGTCTATCCTTTTCTATCACTACTTTGAAACTAATAGAATTATGGTCGCTGGCCCCAAAGTGCTCCTCCACTGACACCTCAGTCACCCGCCCTACCTTATTTCATTCCACATACTCAATCAGAAAATTTTCTTGTACACACTCAACAAATTTCTCTCCATCTAAAACTTTAACACTATGGTAGTCCCAGCCTATGTTTGGCAAGTTAAAATCCCTACCATAATCATCTTATTATTCTTACAGATAATTGAGATCTCCTTACAAATTTGTTTCTCAATTTCCTGCTGGCTATTAGGGGCATCTATAATACAATCCCAATGAGGTGATCCTCTCCTTATTTCTCAGTTCCACCCAAATAACTTCTCTGGATGTATTTCTGGCAATATCCTCCCTTAGTGTAGCTGTAACGTAAGCCTTACCAAAAACACCACTCCCCTTCCTCTCTTGCCTCCCTTTCTATCTTTCCTGTAGCATTTGTGTCCTGGAACATTCAGCTGCCAGTTGTGTCCATCCCTGAACCACATTTCTGTAATTGCAATGATATTCCAGTCCCATGTTCCTAACCATTTGTCTTTCCTGTTAGGCCTCTTGCATTGAAATAAATGCGGTTTAATTTATCAGTCCTACCTTGTTCTCTGCTTTGTTCCTGCCTGCCCAGACTGTATGACTCACTTCTTTTCTCAATTGTACCAGACTCAGTTGATCTCTTTTCTCACTATCTTCCTAGGTCCCCCACATTGCTCATTTAAATCCGTCCGAGCAACTCAAGCAAATCTCCCTGCCAGTAAAGTAATCCCCTTCCAATTCAGGTGCAATCCATTCTCCTTGTACAGGTCACTTCTACCCATTGAAATGTTTGTCTGTGCCTCAGACTAGAGAGTTCCCGAACACAATCAATTGCTTGGAACACAAAGTATCCCTCATTACATTAGATCCTGTCTTGATACCAGAAACCTGGCTGTTCGTACTACATTCTCTGAGAATCCATCACCCTCTACATTTTCCAAAATAACATACTTGTTTGAAATGGGGATAGTTACACACTATCTTACACTACCTGCTTACCTCTCCTGGAGTTAAACCATCCATCTGAATGCATCTGCAGCTGTTCTCCCTTCCTATAACTGCTATCCATCACACCCCCTTGCTCTTGTAAATTCATCATTGCATCTAACTGTTGGTCCAACTGATCCATTTGATTCTGATAGGATTCACAACCAACTACATTTATTACAGATATAATCCTCAGTAACATGTAAACTCTCTTGAAACTCTCACATCCGAAATGAAGAGCTTATCACTCTACTAAAGGCCATTTTTTTGCTCCTTCCCAATATGCAGACCCAGAAAATAGCACCATCTTATTGCTCTACAAAACACTGCTCGAGGCTAATTTAATACTTATGGCTTATATTTTTAAAATTTAATCAAGAGACAGATCTCAATAAAACATATGATCAAGAAAGAACCCACTATACTCACTAGAGTAGGTTTACAGCAAGGCTACACTTAAAATTATGCACTTATCTGTTTATGTGCTGTGATCTCTCCCAAACAGGTTCATCCAAGATCAGTTGTGAATTTCGCTGTTTGTTATGTTTTCCTAGATGCACTCTGGTGTCCAGCGATACATGAATTCAACAGCAAAGACAGTAACTGCGCAGATTCACTGCTGAGTCAGTAAGCAGTGTGGGTTTCTTTCTCTCTCTCTCCTTCACTGACCATGTGCTGTCGACTGTCTGTCCTTCTCCCTTTTAAAAGTGCTGTTGTTTTGGCTCCTTTTTCTCCAAAACAATGCAACAGCATATAAGACAGTAATTGCTGCTCCTCGAATTCGAGAAAATCACTTTCAGCACTTAAAATACCTCAAAAAAGGTGCAGCTGTTACAGCCACAAATTTTTCCAATCTTCTATCTTGGACTACTCAGAATCCTCTTCAAATTCCAGGCATAAGTTCCCTCCACTATCCCTGATCGGCCCTATCCTCTCTCTGATCATTCTTTTATTCCTCATGTACGCATAGAATGCCTTTGGGTTTTCCCTAATCTTTCCTGGCAAGTCTTTCTCTTGCCTCCTCCTAGCTCTCCCCTACCATGGGGTGGCATGGTGGCTCAGTGGCTAGCATTGCTGCCTCACAGTGCCAGGGTCCAGCCTGGGGTCACTGACTGTGTGGAGTTTGCACATTCTCCCCGTGTCTGCATGGGTTTCCTCTGGGTGCTCTGGTTTCCTCCCACAATCCAAAAGGCGTGCAGGTCAGATGAAATGGCCATGCTAAATTTGTCCATAGTATTAGTCAGGGGTAAATGTCGGGGAATGGGTCTGGGTGGGTTGTTCTTCGGAGGGTCAGTATGAATTTGTTCGGCTAAAGGGCCTGTTTCCATACTGTAGGAAATCTAATCTAATCTAATCTCTCCTCAGTCCATTTTTGAGTTCTTTCCTCGCTAACCTGCATTTAAGTTGCTTGCGGGCGGGTAGAGTTGACCTCACCCACTCTGTGCTACAAGATGTTCCCTGCTGTCTGGGTGAAGGGGAGTACTGGGAATTCTCTGTTGGATTCCTCACTGCTCTATAAACAGCGGTGAGAAACACTCTCTTGGTGCAATTAAAAGAAAGAAAAAGACTTCTTCTTCAAAGTTCCATGTAATCCGCTAAAGCTGTGCCAGATCCTTGCTTTCTCTGAGACCTTAAGTAAGCTTCCTTCTTCCCTTTGACAAGAGGCTCCTCTGCTCATCATCCAAAGTTCCTTCACCTTACCATTCCTTGTCTGACTCAGTGGGACAAAGTTATCCAACACACGCAACAAGTGCTTCTTAAATAGCCTCCACATTTCTGTTGTGCCTTTCCCGTAGAATAATTGCTCCTAACGTTATACTCTGCAGCTCCTGTCTAATAGCAGTATACTTTCCCATACAGTTTACTCCTACTTCTCTCCATGGCTATGATAAAGATGAGGCAATTGTGGTCACTGTCACCAAAATGCTCTCCTACCAAGAGATATGACACCTGGCCTGGTCTGGCCTGTTGCCTAGCACCAAATCCAATATGGCCTCCCCTGTAGTCAGCCCATCTACATATTGGGTCAGGAATCCCTCCTGGACACACCTGACAAAATCGGCTGCATCCAGAGCATCTGCATTAAGGAGGTTCCAATCAATATTGGGGAAATTGAAGTCACCCGTAACAACAACTATTTACATCTGCACCTTTCCAAGATTTGCTGTCCAGTTGTGGAATATTTCTGTTGGTGAATATTCAACTTTCTGGAAAAATACCCAATAATCTTTCTACCTCTGGTCATCTTCTTGCAAGAGTACAGCGCCGATTCCCATATCACTCACATCAATAGCCAACTTGAATGGCGTTGTGCAATTAGGTGTGACTAACATTGGGCAGTGGTTAACACCGTTTTCAGGTTGTCAAATGCCTTCTGACATTCCTCTGCCTAATGCAACTTCCTAAACTTTTTCAACAAGTTAGTCAGTGAAACATGCTGCTAAAATTTGGTACAATTTCGGGTTAAAATAGGTTTATCACTAAGCTTGACTTCTGAAGTTAATCAAACAATTTTGATAAATGCTCCAAACGTTGTTTCCATGTGTGCCTAAAACAATCACTAGATCACTTATGTACACCCCACAACTGGGTAATCCCAAAATGACTTTATTGGCTAGTCTTTGAAACTTCGCTGGGGCACTTTTCATACCAAACGACATGACTTTAAACTGGTAAAGTTTATTTGGTGTCATGAAAGCCAACAATTCCTTCGCTCTTTCAGATCAACGTTGTTTCCATGTGTGCCTAAAACAATCACTAGATCACTTATGTACACCCCACAACTGGGTAATCCCTGTAACCTTTTAGTAAATCCAGTTTTGAAATATAAATTGCTTGTCCCACTTGCTTCTCAATACAGACCTCCAGCCTGGATTGGAATAGGTTTTGAATCACATTTTGTAACTGCACTGACTTTGTGGTAATCAACATATAAATGTTGGGTGTCATCTGGTTTTGGCACCACCACTATGGGTGAGCTCCATTTGCTGCAACTCATTTCGATTATATTGTCTTTAAACATGTTTTCAATCTCTTTTTGAAGCTATGGCAAGATTAGAAGGTCAAATATATTCGGAACAAAAACAGAAATTGCTGGAAATGCTCAGCAGGTCTGGCAGCATATGTGAAGGGAAATCAGAGTTACTGTTTCGGGTGCAGTGACCCTTCCTTAAAATTGAGAAAAGGTCCGTCGACTGAAATGTTAACTCTGATTTCTCTCCAAGGATACTGCCAGACCTGCTAAGGTTTTTCAACAATTTCTGTTTTTGATTTTGACTTACAACATCTGCAGTTCTTTCAGTTTTTATTAAGTTGACAAGGATGTTGCTTCGTTGAAACAGCATTTCCTATAACTACATCGTGCGTAATGATGTGAGTCCTTTCCAGCTTACTCTCAGGTATCTCCCCATATGATTGTAATAACGCTTTCAGGAGATTTTGATTTTCATCTGGAAGGTAACTCAATAATTTATCCCAATTTTTGACAACTTCCTCATTGTCTAATTTAATTTGACGATTATCAAATTTAAGTCTGTCTGGGTTTGATTCTTCACTCCAAGTTGTAACAACTATCACATTCTCCTTTTGCTTTCCTTCCCAATCATAATACCATTTGAACATATTCACATAATACACTCCATGAGTTTTCCTTCTATCTGGTGTTCTTATCCAATTACTCACCTCACTCAATTTCCTTTTGATTTGATAAGGCCCACTGATAATAATAAGAATCATCCATCCTACACCAGTTCTTTAGTCACACATTATTATATTATCTATATTAACTATATTATCTTCTTATTTCTGGCTTCATAGCAGGTGGCACAGGAAGTAATCTTGAGATTACAATATGAAAGGTCCTGCATTTCAACTTTCTATCTAATTCCTAAAATTTCCTTTGCAGAACCTCATCTCTCTTCCTGCCTCTGTAGTTAGTACCAGTATGGACCATGACCTCTGGCTGCTCACTTTCCCCTTTCAGAATGCCCTGTGCCTGCTCACAGACATCCTTGACCCTGCCAGCAGGGAGGCAGCATTTTAACCTAGAATCTCGTTCATGACCAAAGTAATGTGTAACTGTGCCCCGGCAATAGACTCCTATCACTACCACTCCCTTACACTTTGACCCTCCCTGCTTTACAATAGATCCATTCATGGATCCATTGTTCTGGCTGCTGCTGTTGCTTTCCCAAGATTCCAATACCTCCAAGATTATTCAAAACAGTAAACCTTGCAGGAACCTTCAATTTTCTCCCTGCGTGCCTGTCCAACTCAATGATAGAGAAATTGATGACTGATCTCACTATCTTCTTCTCCTTTTTGACCACCTTCTAATTACTTATCCAATTTTCTGTTTAAAAAATGCAATAGTATCTGTCTTAATCACTTTCAGTAACAGAATATTTCATGTCCCAAGAACACTCTGGTCAAGACATACTCATAACCATCTTGTTCACACATGATAACAATTTTAAACTGCTGTTCATTCATCGTTCATTTTCCTATCACTCTATTAAGATTTTTCTAACTTTAAAAATTTAGTCTTTTCTGCTACAATAATTCTATTATTACAATTATCACTCATAAGTACAGCTGCAACTTCTTAACACACCTGGGTAAATCTATACCGTATGTTCTTCATGGCTTTAATATCCTGTATATACAAGAGGTAAAAAGTACTCAAATTGATTTAATCAATGAACCATAATTTGCTGTCAAAGTAGCAATGAGACCATTGGTACTCGGTGTTACTTATGAGCAAATAATAAAGCAGTCTTAGGAGATGGTATGATATGTGGTCAAACTCAAATGTCTAAATGTTCCCCTCTGATTTACATCACTCTGACACTAGCTTATTAAAAACACCATCATACTGGCTGCTGCACCACTGAAATGCATTAATTATCATCAAGTTCCATTTTTTGCTGGTAGTTATGAATCAAACTCACCACAAACAGTTAAAACCTGCCCATTTTAGTCTAAGTAGCCTTTTAATAATGCAGGAAGTGGCACTCAGCCTCCCTTGATACTAACTATTGTCTCACTCCTTCATGCTTTAATTGTTGTTTGAGATTTTAAAATCGTAACATTTAAAGCATAACTTCTGAATGTTCTGAAGAAGAGTCATTGGACTTGAATCGTTAACTCTGATTTCTCTCCACAGATGCTGCCTGGCCTACTGAGATTTTCCAGCAATTTCTGTTTTTGCTTTTGAATTTTTCCTTCTTTCTTGCAACCTCTTAATTTCTCCAAGAGTGGATGCATTCACTAAAACATACATAAATGTTTCCTCTGTGGATCCTATACCCAGGGTACTACAAATTCTTTTCCCCCCGCAATGTCTGACTTCCCTCTCCACTGGCCTCCTGTTGCCTGACAATCTGCTCTTCCAGTATAGAATGAATTAGTTCATCTCTAATTCCACAATTTCACAAAGTTTAGCACTGATTTCCACCTGCAGCCATCCTGGTGCCCAGATGGAGTCCAGTTCTCCTGCCTCACGATGCCAGGAAGGTGAAGACACCCTACGCTCGTGAAGTTCTGAACACCGATTTCTCAACTGATTGGGAATAGTCAACATGGCTTTGTGAATGGGAAATCATGTCTCATGAACTTGATCATGTTTTTTGAAGAAGTAATAAAGAGGATTGATGAGGGCAGAGCAGTAGACGTGCTCTATATGGACTTCAGTGAGGCGTTCGACAAGGTTCCTCATGGAAGACTAGTTAGCAAGGTTAGATTTGGAATACAGGGAGAACTCGCCATTTGGATACAGAACGGACTCAGATAGAAGACAGAGAGTGGTGGTGGAAGGTTGTTTTTCAGACTGGAGGCCTGTGACCAGTGGGGTGCCACAAGGATCAGCGCTGAGTCCACTACTTTTCATCACTTATATAAATGATTTGAAAGTAAGCATAAGAGATATAGTTAGTAAGTTTACAGATGACACCAAAATTGGAGGTTTAGAGGACAGCGAAGATTACCTCAGATTACAATGGGATGTTGATCAGATGGATCAATTGGCTGAGAAGTGGCAGATGGAGTTTAATTTAGATAAATGCGAGGCGTTGCATTTTTAGATTAGATTAGATTCCCTACAGTGTGGAAACAGGCCCTTCAGCCCAACAAGTCCACACCGACTCCCCAAAGATTAACCCACCCAGTAACTAAGAGCAACTAATGCACCTAACACTATGGGCAATTTAGCATGGCCAATTCATCTAACCTGCACATCTTTTTTGGATTGTGAGGGGAAACCGGAGCACCCGGAGAAAACTCACGCAGTAACAGGGAGAATGTGGAAACTCCACACAGACAACCACACAGGCTGGAATTGAACCTGGGTCCCTGGTGCTGTGAGGCAGCAGTGCTACCCACTGTGCCACTGTGCCATCCCCTTTTGGGAAAGCAAATCTTAGCAGAACTTAAGCACTTAATGGTAAGGTCCTAGGGAGTGTTGCTGAACAAAGAGACCTTGGAGTGTAGGTTCATAGCTCCTTAAAAGTGGAGTCACAGGTAGACAGGATAGTGAAGGTGGCATTTTGGTATGCTTTCCTTTATTGGTCAGAGTATTGAGTACAGGAGTTGGGAGGTCATGTTGCAGCTGTACAGGACATTGGTTAGGCCACGTTTGGAATATTGCATGCAATTCTGGTCTCCTTCCTGTAGGAAGGATGTTGTGAAACTGGAAAGGGTTCAGAAAAGATTTATAAGGATGTTGCCAGGGTTGGAGGATTTGAATTATAAAGAGAGGTTAAATAGGCTGGAGCTGTTTTCTATGGAGCATCAGAGGCTGAGGGGTGACCTTACCGAGGTTTATAAAATCATAAGGGGCATGGATAGCATATATAGACAAGGTCTTTGCCCAGAGGTGGGTGAGTCCAGAACTAGACGGCATAGTTTTACAGTGAGGGGAGAAATATATAAAAGCGACCTAAGGGCTATGTTTTCATGTAGAAGGTGGTACGTGTATGGAATGAACTGCCAGAGGAAGTGGTGGAGATGTGTACAATTGCAAGATTTAAAAGGCATCTGGATGAGTATAAGAATATGAAGGGTTTGGAGGGAAATGGGGAGGGTGTTGGCAAGTGGGAGTAGATTAGGTTGGGATATCTGGTCGGGGCCAAAGGGGCTGTTTCTGTGCTGTACATCTCTATGACCTGTGCCATGGTTACCGCAATGTTAATTGGAGAGACAGTGATGTAATGGTAATGCCACTGGACTAGTAATATCGAGATCCAGGTTAATGTTCTAAGGTTATAGGTTCAAATCTTAACATAGCAGCCTTAAGGGAGGAAATGTGCTGTACTTAACTGTCCTGGATTCTGTTCCAAAGTCTGGCCTCATATACTTGAATTTTTCAAACACAGCCTTAGAAATGACCTCATTCAACAGTCTATGAAAATCCATTTACATGACATCTACTGCATTCTTTTACAGCTCCAAAAAGAGTTCTGCTAAATCTTCCAAATTTTCTTTAACAAATCTATGCTGGCTGTTCTTACTCACCCATGGAAGGAGTTGGGCATTGAGAAAAAATAATCTTCGATTATGGATTTAGAGTTTGAACCATGGTACTGACAGATTCCCAGTTCCCCAGTTCTACCATTTCTCACTGTCACAGTTAGCATTGTGTTTGAGACAACCAATCAATCCAGGACAAAACAATGACACAAAGAATCATTTGTTAATACCCTAGCATATAACAATATTTCAGCTTACACTCCACCTGGTTAGAGCACAAGCAGAATGATTCAACAAACCGAACTCTTGTACTTACCTTCAAGCTAGTTGCCATTAGTTTCCATGATTATATCCAATAAAAATATGCTGTTCAGATACACTTGGTGAAACATCTAATTCAACTCACAAATATTCCTTGAATAATGATGTTTTGAAAACTACTTTAGAGATATAAATGCTATTTTAACACTCAATGGTTTAACATATTGGATAGAATGAGTAAAAATGTGTCGTAATGACTTTGGCAATAATAAATTTTTCTTTAATAACAAATTCATTCAGACATTAAACAAAGAACAGCTATTAGTTTAAGGCAAGGGAGCAGAGATGTGTAGTAATCTAGACCTCATACATGGCCATGGTTGATAGTCATCTCATTTACTGACAATAATGTATTTTGCTAGCTCGTAATGTGTACTAGCAGCAACTAGGAGAAGTGCTGTTTGAAAAAGCACTGTTCTAATAAGATTTTAAGGACAAAAATAAATTATGTACAACTGTACAGTAAAGTGCACATGAACAAGTCCATTAATATATTAGATACACATGCCACATACACTGCCACTTAGCACCCAAAATAAAATTACTTCAGAATTTGCCCTGAGTAATAAGTATGATACCAATTATCCTCCAGCTTTAAATTATAATGTCACCAAGTTCTACAAGATTACTATTCTGAATTTTCCTCAATGTAAAAAACTGGAAGAAACTGGATCAGTGTAGATCCAGTAGATTTGCACATCTCACAGAATGAGGCAACTGTAGGAAAATGACAATGTGTTTTCTTCCCAGCATCAGAAGAACCAATACACTGTCAATAATTTATGTTTATAATGCATCGTGAAAGACAACCTTCAATCCTGATGTCAGATGTCATTACTGAGCATGATGAGGACAGTGCAATTTTTAATAGGTATCTGTGGTAACTACCAACTATCAAAATAGAATCAGTTAACTACAAGAGTAAAGATTTAGCAACTTATGTCTTGTGATATGTAGCTGAGTGCATTTTGAAAAGTAGTTAAACATTCCATTAACAAAGTATTAATCACTAGTTTTCAAGCTTTTTCTTTAATTTATGGTCACTTTTATTACTATCCTTATTAGATTGCCATGTTATATTTCTCTCATAATTATGAGTAAGGCCAAAAAGCACACAACACCAGGTTTATTCAAAATCGCAAGCTTTCAGAGTGACACACCTTCAACAGGTGCAGTGCATCTGATGAAGGAGCTTCGCTCCAAAAGCTTATAATTTCAAATAAACCTGTTGGACTATAACCTGGTGTTGTCTGACTTCTGACCTTATCAAACACCGGCACCTCCATATCATGATTATGACTAAGAGATTTAATGTGTCAAGTCACAGCCAACACACTTTGCCCGATTTGCTTCTAACGGGGGGAATATGCTGCAACATTACATTACAAATGAATGGAAATATAATCATCTATCTGTATTCACTGGTGTAAGAAAATATTCCATATGCAATCCTCCATCAAACATGACAAATTTGATGTCGCTTTCTATCATGTTTCTTCTGTCACTTTGTGTTGGTTTTGTACCTCTGCACTGTATGGAGCTGGGTGGGACTGAATTTGCTCAATATTTCCATTCTGAAATATTTAATCCTATCTATTTAATCACTTTCAATAAGTTATCTTTCCATTTGTTCTATTGGCTTTGGTTTCATGTATGGATCTATCCTTGCCCCCTTCTATCTCTCATGTACATTGTATCCCTTGACATCATCATCTCATACAATGTGCTAGTTTTCATCTTTACATTGACACATACAGCTCTCCTGCATCACCATCTCTCTGGATTTCTTCACTGCTGTCAAATTAGCAGACTGCCTAACTGATATCAGTTCCAGAAGAACAGAAATTTCATTCAAATAAATACTGGAAAGATTAAAAATGCCACTTTTTAAAATTCTGCTCCAAACTTGAGGTTCTGACTCAATCCCTCTCACTGGTAACTGTCAGAAAATAAGCCGGAGTGTTTGAAATCTTGGTGTCAGTTTTGTACCTCAAACGAATCTTCAAACAGACGTGTGCACTAAACTACTGGCATTAGCTTGTATAACATTGTCCATCTTTGTCCGTGCCTCACTTAATGTGTAACTTAAACCTTCATGACTTTGTTGCCTCTGAACTTGATTTTGACAATGTAATAATGGTTAGCTGCTCACATTCTATTCTCTGTAAACCTGATGTTATCTACAACCCTGCCGACCATGCCTTAATTTGCACCAAGTCCAATTCCCCTATCATTCCTGTGTTCACTGACTTACATTGGCCCTCAGACAAGTAATATCTTGATTTGAGGTTTTAAAATCTCTCTATGGCCTTGCCTCTCTCCATCTCTGTAACCTCCTAAACATTCACAACACTCTTGATTGCTGCATTCCTTTTGAATATGCACAATTTAAATTGCTTCATCACTGGCAGCCGAATCGTCAGCTGCTTAGGCCCTAAGTTCTAGAATTTCTTCACTAAACATCTCCAACCCTCCTCTTCTAATCTTTAAGATGATTCTTAGACCTTAGTCTTTGGTCAAGCATTTGGCCATTTAAACTAACATTGCCTTGTGCAGATCATCTAATTTTGTGAGAAAATGCTTTCATGAAGCATCTTGGTACATTTCACATTAAAGCTGTGATTTAAATACAAAATCTTGCAGGGGTCTTATAGCACTTCACATACAAAATTAACAACAGAATATATTAGCCTCATATAGTTATACACATTAATGTAGTAGCTTAAAACAGGTGATACTCTCCTTAAGATAGTACACCCTGAAAAGCTGATCCACAATTAAATCATGCAACCTTAAACTAAAAAAGTGTGTCCAAATGGCATGAAGAGCCTATCAGGAGATGCTGTTTATTCTTGAGAGACTAACATCATCTGTTTAATTTGAAATGTTTCCCTGCTTCCTTACAGCAAGGATCAAGAGGATGGGTTTTTTTTACTCCACACTGTTGTTGTTCATTATCAAGTCGACAGCTTTACAACAACAAACTTGCAGTACATTTTAATCACATGATATTTTCATGAAAATCGCTTTAAATAAAAGTCAATGATTCTTTGAGATGGTTTCCCGTTTCATGGTTTTACAAAAAAAAAATTCACTCAAAGCTAAACAGTATTCATAAAAAGTGGCTTCCTTATTAAGACACTAATCTTGATTATAGAATATAAAATTCAAATTGTTTTCTTCAAAATTCCTGTACTAAATAAAATAAGAGAAAGTTTAATTCTTTCTGTTTTCAGATACGATACTAACATCACGACTTGGTGCTTAAGCTGGTCTCTGCTGGGGCACATCATTTCAGGCTGCTTCCTCATTTTGATGATTTCAGCAAACAGCCCAGTGCCAACTGTGCTAAGAGCTGGCCGTATGCTCAAGAGCCTGCAGCCTGGATGGGTAAGATATTTTTCAGCTGGTCTATCTAAACTAGCCAGTTCAGGCCTCTTAAAAGCAGCATTAACTCCTAAGCAGCAGCTGCGGTTATCATACTGAAACTGAGGAAATACCCCAATGAAGCGACAGAAAAGGGAAAGGATTTTCACGCTTTCTGAAAAGGCATTAGATGATTTAATAGAACAGTTGCAAAGGAGATCTCCACTACCAGCACTTGCCCACATACCCAAGACACCTTCCCATGCAATCGCAGAAGGTGCAACGTTTGCCCATTTCTCTCTATCCAAGATCCCAGACACATCTTCCAGATGAAGTAGCAATTTACCTGCACTTCATTCAATACAGTATACTGCATTTACTGCTTACAAAGTGGGAAGACAAAAAACAAGACTGAATGACCACATTGCAGAACATTGCCATATTGTCCATAAAAAAATGAGCACGATTCTCCAGCTGCTGCCACTTCAACAAGACTGAGTGTTCTTCAGAAGTTATTCGATGAATATGGGAGCCTGAGGTGGTGAGGGATGCAATATAATTGTTTTAAATAAATTGCTTATTCTTTCTTCCAGTTCCGCTATCTGTGTTATTGAAATATATTAATGCAATAGTTTTAGCCTGTACATAGCTCTCTATGATGATTATGCTTTTAATCATTTGATTTTGTACTGGGTAACATTTGTATGCTCCATAATGATTATGGGAAACTGGGTTAATTATTCGATGTGGACCACTGGAACATACACTCAGCAAAGGGTTAGGAATGCAGGCTTCACCTCATAAGGCAATACCTCATCGAAGGATACTGTAGTAACTGCATAAAGTTTGATTCAGTCAATAAAGTAGAGGTAAAAAGAATCAAAATTTGGATAATACTGTAATCGAACTGAGTTAGATAAAAGATAAATGGATGAGTTCACAGAATATAGAACATTACAGTGCAGAACAGGATCTTCGGCCCTTGATCTGCATTGACCTGTAGAACCAAGCCGAAGCCTATCTATCCGATACTATTCCACTTTCATCCATATGTTTATCCCATGACCATTTATATGCCCTTATTTATTTCAGGATTTTTGTTTCAACAGCAGGAAGAGTGGGAGCGTTGGCCAGAGGGCTGACAGAAAGGTGATACACTGACTTTAAAACTGACCTTGAGCATTGGGGCCCTCCATTTTAGTTTCAGCAGCAGGAAGAGAGGGAGCGTCGACCAGGGAGCTGACGGGCAGGTAAGTCACTGATTTAAAAACTTACCTCGTGAATAGATGGAGCATATGCTGAGCAGGACGGACATGGGACTCCGATTAAGTCAAGTAATATATTTGGGTGTTTGAGTTACCCAGTACACTACTTAGGTCTCACCCATCCTCCTCCTCTAACCAAAATAAAAGGTTCTGTGCCCCAGATTGGTAAGGTAACTAGTTTATTTAAAAATTCTTTATTTTTCTACACTTTCTTTGGGAATTTAGAATAGTGTGAATGGTGATTAGGGGAGGTGAATGTTCCTCCTGCAGAATGTAGGAGGTCACCACAAGTTACCCTGCTGACCTCCCCTGCAGGACGTGCACCCAATCCAGTTCCTCGAAAACCATGTTAGGGAACTAGAGTGGGAGTTGGATAAACTTTGGATCATTGGAGAGGGGGAGGGGCTTATTCAGAGGAATTACAGGGAGGTGGTCACACCTCAGGTGCAAGAAAAAGGCAGATGGGTTACAGTCAAGGGACGGAAAGAGAACTGGCAGGCAGTGCAAGGAACCCCTGTGGCCGTTCCCCTCATAACAAGTATACCATTTTGGATACTGTGTGTGGGGGGGGGCAACTTACCAGAGGTAAGCCATGGGGTACCAGTGCCTGGCACAGACTCTTGCCCTGTTGTTCAGAAGGGAAGGGGGAAGATGAGCAGAGCATTAGTCATTGGGGACTCCATAGTTAGGGAGACAGATGGGAGGTTATTTGGGGACGAGAGAGACCTGTGGTTGGTGTGTTGCCTTCCAGGTGCCAGAGTTTGTGATGTCTCTGATTGTGTTTTTGGGATCCTCGAGGGGAAGGGGGAGCACCCCCAAATCGTGGTCCATATAGGCACTAATGACATAGGAAGGAAAGGGATGGGGATTTAAGACAGAAATTTAGTGAGCTAGGGTGGAAGCTTGGAGGTAGAACAAACAGAATTGTCATCTCTGGTTTGTTGCCCAAGCCACTTGCTATGGAGGTGAGGAATAGGGAGAGAGAGGAGTTGAATATGTGGCTACAGGGATGGTGCAGGAGGGAGGGTTTTGGATTCCTGGATAACTGGAGCTCATTCTGGGGTAGGTTTTATCTCTATAAACAAGATGGTCCACACCTGAACCAGAAGGGTACCAATATTCTGTGGGGGAAATTTGATGATGTTCTTCAGGAGGGTTTAAACTAATTCAGCAGGGGGATAGGAACCTAAATTGTAGTTCCAGTATCCAGGAGGTTGAGAGTAGTGAGGTCAGAAATGAGGTTTCAAGGTCACAAGAGTTCACCAGCAAGCAGGAAGGTGGTTTGAAGTATGTTGACTGAAATGCTAAGAGCATCCTGAATAAGATGTGTTGGTTCCTGGGACTTCAATATTGTGGCCATTTTGGACACATAGATAGAGCAGGGACGGGAATGGTTGTTGCAGATTCTGGGATTTAGATGCTTCTAAACTACTTGAACTATAGTATTTCCAGTCAATATTTGGAAAGTCAAAGTTTCTCATAACAAGTACCATGTTACTCTTGCTCCTATCCAGAATCATCTGTGTAATCCTTTCTTCTACACCTCTGGAACTATTTGGAGGCCTATAGAAAACTGTTAACAGGGTGACCTCACCTTTCCTGTTTCTAACCTCATCCCATTCTACCTCAGTCAATGAGCCCTCAAACATCCTTTCTGCCACTGCAATACTGTCCTTGACTAACCATGCCACACCTTCCCCTCTTTTACCATCTTCTCTGTTCTTAACTGAAACATCTAAACCTTGGAACCTGCAACAACCATTCCTGTCCCTGCTCTATCCATGTTTCTGAAATGGCCACAACATCGAAGTCCAGGAACCAACCCATGCTGCAAGTTCACCTGCCTTAGTCCAGATGCTCCTGGTGTTGAAGTAGACACACTTCAAACCATGTTCCTGTTTGTCGATTCACTCTTGCGACCTCAGTACTCTCAATCTCCTGGACACTCGAACTACAATTTAGGTTCCCATTCCCCCTGCGGAATTAGTTTAAACCCTCCCGAAGAGCATTAGCAAATATTGCCCCCCCCCCCCCCCCCGCCCCACCCCGTTTGTAGAGGTACCACCTACCCCAGAATGAGCCCAATTATCCAGAAATCCGAAACCCTCCCTTCTACACCATCCCTGTAGCCACGTGTTCAACTCCTCTCTCTCCCTATTCCTCGCCTTGCTACGGTGTGGCACGGGCAACAAACCAGAAATAACAACTCCGTTTGTTCTTGCTCCAAGATTCCACCCTCGTTCATTGAATTTTTGCCTTAAATCCACCTCCCCCTTTTCCTACCTATGTCAGTAGTGCCTATGTGGACCACGACTTGGGGTTGCTCCCCCTCCCCCTCAAGGATCCCAAAAACACGATCAGAGACATCTTGAACCCTGGCACCTAGGAGGCAACATACCAACCGTGAATCTCTCTCCTTCCCACAGAACCTCCTATCTGTCTCCCTAACTATAAAGTCCCCAGTGACTAATGCTCTGCTCCTGTTTCCCCTTCCCTTCTGAACAACAGTGAGAATACAGTTCAATTGCTACTTTATTCCATCACTATCACCATATGCTTGCTTTGTTTACCATTCAAAATTACAGGAAAAATGTTACACTTCAGGAAGCAACGTTGCAGCAAAACAAGTAGTTTAAAAAAATGACGGGAGAATTGAATTTGTTTATTATGCTGCTCTGTACAATCCATGGAAAGGTCCAGTAAGCAGTGGATAGTGAACAGACGTCATCTTGTTACCAAACAGTCAACAGTTGCAGCAACCAGAAATTCTGAAAGTAATTTGAAAGTCATAAAACAAGATACTTCAGTGTGTCAACACCCACAAGCCCCCTTGTCACCGTGTACTCAACAAACTAAACAATATGTCTGCAGGCAGCAATGGCCTTGTCCATCAACATGCTTAAACTTCATTGAGACAACTCAGTCCAATACTGTGGTTAGCACATTTTGAGTATTAGCTGTACGCAATTCTTCAAAAAAAACAGTTTCCTACACCCATACCTGTACTCATATTTTAATATGGCTTTATATTATTTCAATTTTCCATGGCCCGATTTAAATGGAAAAATTAGGAACACAGATGGAACTTTACCAGCAAATTTGAAGAAAATGTTCTTCTTAAGATCCCATTTTACTGTGCATAAAATAAAACTGTTTTTCTAAAGATAAGGTGCATCATTTAGAAGTCCTGGCAAAGTGAAAGTTGAAACCATAAAAGGAAATGGTACCATGGCAGACAGATGTGACAAATTATATGGCCTCTTCCTGCCCTGTAACTTTTACGATGCAGTGAGATATCCAACTATCCCTCCTAGGGTTTTATGAGACAATAAAATCTCCCATGCCGTGTTTAAACTTTGACATTTCAAATTAAAAAAGGTGCATTGCAGCTAATTTTATAAAAGTTGATTTTTTTTAAATCTACAGTGTATGGAAAAAATAACTGACATTATGGTTTAAGCAAACTATCAAGCAGGCTTTCTCTTTACCAAAAATACATTACCTTCTCTACACTTCACAAATGTATTTCAGCTCCTTTTAGAGAGGCATCGACACACAATCAAGTGGGCAAGATCTTCCGACAGACCCCTTACCTCCCATATCCCAGAATCAGAGATCCACTCACCTCTTCATTCAGAAATTCTTCCTTCATTCCCCTTAGATTGCACCAGCACTGTAACTACCACCACTTCCCTTCATAATATAATCCTTTGTGACTCAGCCTTCTGTGACTCACAATGGCACCTTTCAAATATTCCACGTTCAAATGTTGCTGAAATCTGTTGAGTGTCATACCTCCTACACTAGCAACTACTCCAATTACCTCTTCGTCAGTTAATGGGGGCACTTTTTGGGCTTTCCTCGCACTTACCATTCTATCATTTCCATTCTCCCTTACACTCTCCAATCATACAGTTAGTCTGTCTTGCTGTTTCCAAGGATGAAGCATTGAAAGTGGTGAAAAGTTATACAACTTGTTTTGTAAAATCAGAAATTTGCATCCTCCAAAAGTAGTAATGAGATTCCTGTTCACTGCAGAGACTGATTCATGCGAAGTAATAGTAAATCAGAAAGAGCAATGGTCTTGAGAAGGTCAGAGTTGAGCATTTTGCTCCATTCCAGGTACTTGGAAAGCAAGAAATTACACAAAACTGGCTATATCCACATGTGCAAAGCACCACCTCCTAACTAGCAAACAATGTGAGTGAAGACACCTAACTCAATATAGCCTATTTTTGTCACTACAGAAACACATTTCTATGTCACGGCACGCCGAGAGTAAAACTGCAGTGTAAAAACAATTATGCCTTTACCCAGAAGTCTAAAAGACCAACTCTATTACCCTTATAGTAGGACATTCTCAGTTTATTTCTCCATAAGACAGGAATTTCAACCCTCCCAAAAATGTATTAATGCTAAACATTAATGTAGACATCTATGTAACAAGTGATTACAGAATAAATTTACACTTCAGTCAGTAACTAGATGTGAGATACAGTAAATATTATACCAGTTTACAGTGTATCCCATCTGCTGGAGATAGCAATGGACAGGTATGAAAGATGTGCATTTTTATGCAGAGAGATACATTATATATTCTGACCATCAGTCTTTCTGGTTCTAACAGTGTAAACTGCATGTTTATAGATTTTACTTTATTTCATGAGTGATTTTTCTGAAAAAGAATCCTTTCCAACAAACAATTTTATGGCAAGAGTTTTGAAATGAATTTCTTTTTTTGGTCAATGGCATTCAGTGTCAACATAAGCACTCCCAAGGAAGATATAACAAAGTTAGATGTAAAGTAATGATATCTCCACACAACTCAGATCTCACAAGATCATATTCAGGTACACTAGAGTGACATATCTCTATTTCCCACATCAAACACGTTGATCTCCAGAGTGCAAGTGCTAATTAATGTTGAATTTCAACAGTTTGTGTGTCACAGGCATGGTACTTAATGCCATTTCTAAGAGAAGATTTTTCATTCCATCATTGTGGTCTAGATTTGAACCTGCGTTCAATATATGTAATTCTTAAACCTCACATCCAAAGGTGTGATATTTGTTCTAAACGACTGATTCGACTGCAGTGTGGAAATAATTCAGTTATAGCAATGAGCTTTAACTGATAGAGTGATGAGAGGAAAATTGGAGACAAGGATGACAGATACACTTTTAGTACATTTTAATACTCACCACAAGCTGGCCACAGGTCACAATTCAAGGAGACAATGGCTACAGAGCTAATCTAGAACCTTTTGAACACAACATAACTTGGAATGATACAAACATTGAAATAAACCAGAGAAATAGGAATAATTTTCTGAAAAACAAACTGGAAGTTGAAATGCTGAAGCAACATTTTAGGTAACCATAATGTAGTGTAATGTAGAAAATTTATAACAATTAACATCTTAAGTAATTCAGTAAATCTACATTAACACACTCATTTCTTCACAGGTTTACAGGTCAGTGTCAAATGGCACTACCACAGTCCAGAAACAGTCACCAGTCCTGGAGAAGGGTTACACCTGAAACGTCAACTTCTCCATCTCCTGATGCTGCCTGGCTTGCTGTGTTCTTCCAGTCTCGTCTACTTCAGTCACCTAACTTGGCAGGTTGTTATGACTACTGGTATCCTGATATCTACTTGTTCCAGAAGCAGTCAGGAAAATCTCCCTGTGGCTACCGGTGTGGAACACCCTGCATTTACCATGGCTAATCCACGTAGCCTGGACATCTTTGGATTGTGGGAGGAAACCGAAGCATCCAGAGGAAATTCACGCAGACACAGGGAGAATGTGTAAGCTCCACACAGTCATCTAAGACTGGAACCTAGATCCCCGGAGCTGTGAAGCAGCAGTGCTAACCACTGTGCCACAATGTTCTCTCTGCTAACAACAGGAATGTTGATTTGAAAGGACTTACAGATTTAGTGAAATGTCTTCCCTCCTGTGTCTGAGACCTGTAGTCATGAAGTCTAAGTAATCTGCCCATGGACAGAGGAGGCAGACTGTGAAGGACCTCTCACCATCTGAGAGATTGGAGACTGCAGCCTCCATACTGAGTGTAATATTTTTTTCTGTTCTGTGACCAAAGGCTTCAGTAATCTGGGCTACTTCTCTGAGGAAAGTAGCTGAGGAGAGGTTCTCTGATCTATGATCCCCAAAAAGCTAAGAGCCTTCTAATTTACTGTCCTCCAACAGATCTTTTGTGCCACTGATACAGACCTGTGTCTTAAAGATGGAAGCTTCTTGCTGTCCTGAAATTACCTCTTCTCACAGAGAAACATATAGATACTTGCTGCACAGAAGGGCTTATTTGGCTCTTTGTATCTACACCAGACAACTAGGATCTGATGGCACTAAATCCATTTTTCAGCTTTTGGACCACAAACCTTGAGGCTATGGCAACACAGGTGAATACATTAACATTGCTCATGTGTTATGATAGTTTTTTGGTTTAACTACTCTTCCCTGCAAACAGTTCCAGATTCCCACCACCTGGAGATTGGTGGAAGTCTGGTAACCATTGCCCCCTGATTATTCACTCCTCTACAAACGGAAAAAGTATCTTCCTATCCACCCTATGAGCCTCAAAATCGTAAACGCCTCTATCAGGTTTCCTCTCAACTTTGCTGCTCCCAAAGATAACAACCCGAGCATAACCAAGAGTTCTTCATAGCTCAGACCCTCCAGGCCAGACAGCATCCTAGTAAAACTACCCTGCACCTACTGCAACTACATCCTTCCTATAACGTGGTGTTTTACGCAGTTCCAGCATAATCACCTTGTTCTGGTTATCTATGTCTCAGTTAATAAAAGCGAGTATCCCATATCCCTTCTTAACCAGCGTAGCTATTTGCTAGATTCAGGAATCAGTGGATAATACACACCAAGGCAGCCTTTGATCTTCAGTACTTGCCAGGGTGCTACCTTTCATACAGTAATCCCTTGCCTTGTTAGCCCTCTCCAAGCCCTCCCTCATTTTACATTTTTCGAAGGCTGAATTCCATTTTCCATGCCTCTGTCCACCTGACTGGTCTGTTGACATCCTCCCACAGTTCATGGCTATCATCTTCACTATATATCGCGCTACAATTTTCTTGTCATCCACAAATGTCTTGATCATACCCTATATTTAAGAATAAATCATTAAAATACATCACAAACATCATGGGCTCCAGCTCTGAGCCCTGCAGAACTCCCACAGGAGACAGACCTCCAGTCACAGTAACACTCTCTACCATCATCTTCTGCTCCCTGCTTCTCAGCTAATTTTGATTGGAACAGGCACTTTGCCTTCCATTGCATAGGTTCTTACTTTCTTGACCAGACCAAAAGAGTGTAGTGCTGGAAAAACACAGCAGCATTCAGGCAGCATTCGAGGAGCAGGAGAGCCTTGCTAAGTCTATAGAGACCACACCAAAGCATTACCTTCATCAGCACTCCGGTTATCCCCTTAAAAATCTTATCAAACACAATCTTCTCTTTACAAATCCATGCTGAAAATTGCAGTTTAATCAATATTCCTCCAAGTGCAGGGAAATTCTGTTCCTCAGAATTCTTTCTAATAGCACACTGAGTTTAGACTGACTGTAACACGACAGCAGTCCTTCAATTCTCTGGCACCTCTCCAATGGCCAGACTTGGCATTGAAAATTATCTGCCTCTTTTTCTCAATGTTGATTTCGTCTAGTATTTCAGTCCTCCACCTGCACCATCCTTTCCATTGTGAAAACTGACACAAAGCATTCAATAAGAACTATGCCCACATAGAGTCACAGATGTATAGCACGGAAACAGACCCTTCGGTCCAAATTGTCCATGCCGACCAAATTTCCTAAATTAATTTAGTCCAATTTGCCAGCATTTGGCCCTCTAAACCCTTCCTATTCATATATGCATCCAGATGCCTTTTATATGAGTCATTGTACCAGCCTCCACCACTGCCTCTGGCAGCTCATTTCATACACTCACCACCGTTCGCATGAAAAAGTTGCCCTGAGGTCCCTTTTAAATCCTTCCACTCTCACCATAAATCTATGCCCTCTAGTTCTGGACTCACCCACCCTGGGAAAAGACCTTGTCTAGTTACTCATTCCATGCCCCTCATGATTTTATAAACCTCTGTATGGTCCCCTTCTATAAGGTCACCCATCATCCTCCAGTGCTCCAAGGAAAACAGATCCAGCCTATTCAGCCTCTCCGTATAGCTCAAAACCTCCAACCCTGACAACATCCTTGTAAATCTTTTCTCTTTCAAGTTTCTATTCAGTTGCTCTTTACATATTTTAATAACCCTTTTGGATTTTTTCTTTATTGTACCTACCACTGATTACTCATGCCCTCTCTTAGCTTCTCTTTAACCTGCTTAAGATCCCCTTGCACTTTTATACTCCTCTAGGGACTATGTCGTATTGAGCACTCGGTATCTTGATCTCAGTATGTCTGTGCATGGACATCCAGTTTGTTCTCCAATTTCTCTCCATAATGCTGCCAGACCTGTTGTGCTTTTCCAGATATTTCTGTTTTTGTTTCAGGGTTCTCCAGTCTTGATTTCACCCTTTCTCTTTATGGAAAGATAGTTGTCCTGTACTCTTGCTATTTTTTTTCCTTGAATGCTTCCCATTGCTCCAACACAGCTTTATCTCAAAACAGCAGTTGCCAGTCCACTTGGGCCAAATCATATTTTATTTTAGCAAAGTTAGCCTTTCTCCAGTTTAGAACTTTTATTCCTGACTCTTCCTTATCCTTTCCTGTGATTATCCAAAATATGACTGAATGATTGTTACTATCTCCAAAATGGTCTCCTACTGATAATCACTTGCACTTATTGAGCTAATTTTTGAATATTTGGTCCAGAACTGACCCCTCCCTTATTAGACTACTAGCAGAAAAGGTTATGTTGGATGCAATTTAAGAAATCAGGTACTTAAAATATCCTACTGTTCCTCTCTTATTAGTCTTATACTTCTCTGAAATTTGATCACATATTTGATTTTCCAAGTTTTGCTCAGTGTTTAGAAACTTATAATACAGACTCAACAGAGTATTTGCCCATTTTGCTTTTTTTTTCCCTTTCCCCATATTGCCTTATGATCCTTCCAAAATATCATCTCTCCATACTGCTATAAGTGATTGCTTCTTCAATCTTGCATCACCCTCCTCTTCTGTCTTTCTTTCTTGATCTCCTCTGAATATGCTGTAACTAGGAATGGTGAGCTGTGAATCCTGTTCATCTTTCAGCCAAGTCTCAGTCATAGCTGTGATATCTTATTTCCATGTGTTAATCTGTGCCCTCAGCTCATCTCTTATTCCTCAGATTCCCTTTGTTAAAATATGCTCCATTTTGTCTTGCTAAATGCTCTTCTATCTCATACAGTCTATGTTTTCTCTGCCTTGGCAGAGATGACAATCTTTGAGGATGGTGAGTATACCTCATGATAATTATTGGTGATGCCAGTGCCCTCTTCTGCCCAGGACTGTTTATCAGTTGACATATTGAAGCCCCCACAGTTAATAAACCGTACCAGCTCCATAAACAGGTCAGATCATCTTGTTCTTTTTTAAATTAGATGCTTGTTCTGCTTTTCAAACACTCCCTACCAAGCAGGCTACAATTATTTTGTCAGTGTGAGGCTTTCACTGGATGGTAGAAAGTCAGACTGTGCAGCATCAAGTATCACCACAGTGATTTAGTCTCAGATTAACTCTTCTCTGAAGATGCCATAGTTGTAACTGTCATTCACAAAATAATCAATGCTCTCATCTGAGTCCAGGATATGTCTGGTGAACTCAGCCTGGTCAATAATAAAGTTCCATCTCACATCAAAATACTTATCAAAAGCAGTGAATACATGGTCAGCACCTCAGCAATCCCTTGCTTTTCAAAATATCGCCACTGCAGTTTCTCACCAAATACAAGAATGTATAGACCTGCTGTTTGTCTGGTTAGTGTAAGAAGCTCGGTTGAAAGCTAAATAAAAGGCCTTTTATTTTACAACCAGAAAGATCATTTCTGCAGATTGCATCTGTTTCAACTTAACTAAATAAGTGTTAGCTGTTCTCTGGTTCATTTCTCAAGGAATGCCTTGGCCACCTGCCTGGTTTAAAGTTAAAACAAACTTGGCAGTTAAGTGTCAGTCATCATTAACAGTTACATACTCCATGACAATGCTTCTGCTAATCAGAGTCCACTTGCCGACCAAGTAATATTCTTCTTCCCAGGGAACAGAAATATTGTTTTCTTTTTATCGTGATATTTCTTATAAATTCTCCTGATGATTGCAAGATGAAAATGCTTCAAAAAAAAAGCCTTTATACAGCAATGCCAAAGATCTGATTATTAAAAGATAGGTAGCATTAATGCCAACTCAGTGTTCTCTGATTCAGTGACGGTTTTCCTGTGACAAGAATATTTTTGCCATTCTTCCTTGCCAATTGTAGCTATTTTGGTTACAATGAATGGTAATGGTGGAAGTGTGTTCTCTATAAGGTCGAGGCCTTACTTAAATTATTGATTGTCTTGCCTTATCCATAGCATTACCCCAACATGGCAAGTCTATGGCTACAATACAAGTCTCTCTCTTCAATCACTTTCAGAGTTTATGGAGAGGAAGTCACAATGATTTATTTACCTGGCATTTTCCTGTGCGAATGTCATATAAAGCCATTGAGCCATGTCGAGCCCCGACTGCTATTCTGTTACTCCTCTCACAGCAGCTTACCATGTAGAACCTGAAATCCACAGAGAATTTCAAAAGAACTGAAATCTACTGGCATGTCATTGCAGTGAACCAGCAACAGCAGCAATGTGCTTTGAGATCACTCACCCTTGTACTTATAAAGTTCCAAATCAAAAATGTCATGTTATTTATAATACACAAAGATAATTTTAGGATTTTGTTTTGCATTATGTTCCGTGTCTTTAACACTGTCACCATCTTTTATATATTTTAACTAAAAATAAAGTCAGACAAATCAGTGACAGATATTAATTCTGCCAACCTTGAAAGCTGACGAACCAACTCATTCCTAGGGCACTTAAAAAAAGTTAGTGTAATTTTCAGGTAATGCTGAATGCTATTTTGTCAGTGGGATCACACTGGTACTTTGTGGCATTTCCTACTTCCATCAGAATATAACACTGGGTAAGGGGAATTTGAGGTAGTTCGCTGTCACCAATCCTCCTTTGTCTTTGCTTTGACTTGGGAAAATCTAGTGATTAGTGATAGTGGATATGTCACTTTAGAGTACCTACAGATGAGGCACTGTTTCTGGATAACAGGAAGATTTATTGCATGATAGCAATGTGCACAACTACATTTGGTCAGGCATAATTGGTAAGAGCTTAGGGAGCCAGTAGAGGTACATTGGATGCTTCTGAAAGCGAAAGCAGAATTGCTTGTCTCCACCCACAGGCTGTGTGTGACATCAACAGAATGATGGAACTATTGTAACATGAACATTAACCGCTTCAGAACCATTACCGAATGCAACATGCTGCTGCTACAGCTTCATTTCAGAAGATAATTTAGCAATTGACTGTGTTGCACTTATACATGCAGATACAAAATATAAATGCAGCTGAGTTTAAAAGAGAAATTCTTTCTTTTAAAACTGTGGCTAGTAGAAATTATTGAACTGTGTGATAGAAGATATGTGGTACATGGTACTTCTTTTACATACAGGTAGTTCTGGGATGATGCATGTTTTGGCAGCACGATTTGGCTATAATATCATGGTATTTTGAGGAATGCCTACTTCCTTTTGCCAAAGCGCGATTCCAGTGGAGATCAGTTCATGTGCTTTGTTCCGTGCATGCACCAATGTGCACGCTGAAATCTCCACGCCGTTCTGCTCATGTGTAGATGTGTACGCCGAAATCCCTACATCATTCTGCTCATGCACTGGTGTTCTTGCCATTCTGCCTATGCTCCAGTGTCCACCCATGCACAATATCTGCCCCAATCTCTGTGCTGTTCTGCACGTGTGATGTCAGCCGCTGACAAAACACAGCTTTCTGTGAGAGATACTGTACAGAGAGCAGCTTTCTTACATAGTTTAAATGCACTGTGTTAATTTTACTTTTGTTTTGTTAATAAATATGATTTCAAACTTCATTCAGTCTGTGCTAAACTTTGCGTTTGACTTTTGGGTGATTTTTGAACGATCATGAGTGATACTTTATTTGCTGGTTTGCCCCTAACCCCACTTTTCCCATAGGCCCCATTATTTGTATTAAGCGATTTTCTATGAAGCAAGGTTTCTCTGGAACACAACTACAGCGTTATAGGAGATCTACCTGCATTCGTAAAAAGCCCCTGACATTGTAGCACATCTACTTCTCAATCTATCAGCATGATTGGCTGGAAACAAAACTATTGAATGTGTCTCGGAAACTGTAACTATGCAAGCCACTTCTTTGAGAAAGCTTCATCTTAATTAGGTTCTCTCATCATGTAAAGAATATTTGCATCAACACAATGTCAAATAGCATTGTCACAGTATGCAAAGGCAGTTTTCTATGTTTAGCATCAACTGTAATTCATTTTAGAAAGATGACGATGAGTATCAGTCATGATGATGACTGATAAACCACGTTACAATAATTGTTTGTCTTACTTAAGATACTGTCTATTACATATTACACAATACTTTGCTGCTAAAAATACCGGCGGTTTTACAAATTGTAAATAAAATGCTGCATATTTTTGAGCTACACCATACAATGATGCTTATTGAAGGAGTGAGATGAAGAATTTGAGACCAAGTGGCCCCAACATACTTTGACTCCACCTGACAACAATCTTTTAATCGGTTGAGCTGTAGAGTGTTGAAAAGTGCCAGGAATAACAGAGAGGGAAAAAAATCCAGACCCCGCCAACAGAAAACATCAATTTCTCTCTCACTCTGGGAAACTTACAGACAAACTAAAAAGTTGAAAAGAAAGAATTCAAAAACAAGAAAAGACCTAGGTCCACCTGATCAACAAGTGAACTGAAGTACAACTAATATTCTCCAGACAACAGTGTGTCATCATTGTTAAATCAAAATGACTGAGGAAATAACTTTCCATCTTGTGGTCTGGAACATTTGATCTTCAAAAATTTATTTACTCTTTCTGTGTCCTTTTTGTTTGTTTTTGGTTTCCCTTAATCATGATTGAGTGTGTATGCATTTGGGATTTTTCTGAAAGGATAGAATTTTAAGTTGCAGAATAATAGATGAGAAATCCTTCATTTTCTGTGATTTTTGTAAAAGCTGTGTACTACAATAAATAGTTTGTTACTATCACTGATAAAGTCTGGTGTAAATTGATTTTGCTCGGTAGTAGTTAGTCAGAAAAGTTTGACATTTTGGTGGTCCTATTGGGATTTCGTGTAGTTCTGCATTTGTGACAGCTTATGGAACAGTAGGGCACAATTATAGGTCTACTCTTCCCAGTTAGGTCGAGATGAATATTTAGGGTTTGGACAACTATTAGCAAAGAATACCATTTGAATGAATGAATCACTTAAACTATCTTATTCTCATTACCATAAAACATGAGTCGGTCCAGTAATCAGTAAAGGCAGCAAACTGGGTGTTTGCCTTCAAAGTAAGAGGGTTCAAGTGCAGGAACAAGGATGCTTTGTGGCAATTACGCAGAGCATTAGTGATGCTCAGCCTGGAATACTGCATCTGAGGAAGGTTGTCCTTGTTGTGGTGGAGTGCAATGAAAGTTTATCAAGTTGATTCCAGAAATGGCAGGACTAACATATGATATATAAGCAGAGATTGAGTTGATTAAAATTTTATTCACTGGAGTTTAGAAGAATAAGGGGTGATCTCATAGAAATTTATAAAATTCTAACAGTACTAGACAGTTTAGATGTAGGAAGGATGTTCCTGATAGTACGGGCAGTTCAAAACCAGGGGTGGTGAACCTGTGGTTGGTGCCAAAATACATGTTTTCAAAACAAAAGGTAGATATAGCTCTTGTGGTTAAAAGGATCAATGGATAAGGGGGGAGGATAGGATTCGGGTATTAAGTTTGATGATCAGCTGTGATGGTATTGAATAGCAGGACAGATTCAAGGGGTCAAATGATCTATTCCTGTTCCTATCTTCTTTGTTTCTACGTCAAATTATCTGGCTGCATAGCAGCCCTTACAGGGCTCTCCTCCAAAGTCAATCGTTTTTTGGGCGGCACAGTGGCACATTGGGTAGCACTGCAGTCTTACACCATGAGGTACCTGGATTCCATTCTAGCCTTGTACAGAGTTTGGGTTTCCTCCAGGTGGTCTAGTTTCCAGCCATAGTCTAAAGATGTACAGGTTAGGTGGATTAGCCATGCTAAATGTGGGGTTACGGCAGGTGGGGTTAGGGTGGCAACTGTAGATCATTCTCAGGTTTGTGCAAACCTAATGGGCCAAATGGCCTCCATCTGCACTGTTGGGATTCTATGAATCTATGACCATTCTACATAAACCACCTTCATTCCAGCAATAATTGTTATCTACACTGCACTTTAAGGTTGTACTAGACATAACAGAAGTTTCCTTTTGGGGGAGGGTGAAATGTTTGTTATTTGATGAACTGCACCATTTGACTTAGTCTACTGTCTCTATTCCTGAAAAAACATCATTTAAACTCCACTCTTATAAGTAACATGTGCCAGTGGAGTAATTGTATTGTAGAAACAACCTAAGCTCAAACTTTGAACCCACATTGGAAAGGGACTCTCATCACACTGGTTTTGATATCAGGCCAGACTTTAAATCAGATGTTCACCATCATGTGCAAACTAAATTTGCAGTACAATAGCAACCTATGTTCACTCACCGACAAATTGAAGGGAAACATTCCTGAAGTCCCTTTTTCTTAACCGAAGATCCTTCGAGGCAATACATGATGATGTCCATAACCTGAAATAGTAAATAAGGACACCAGTGTTTCATCAATGAAAATGAACACTCCAGGTATATTATTATTTGTCTTTTCTAAGATTCTATTGTTCTGTATATATGTATTCTCTCTGCCTCTTCACCATTTACAAAGCTGAAATCAAAAATGTGACAGAATATGCCTGAATAGTTCATCATAACAACAATATACATTATCCTCAATACAGCAGTTCATTTGACTAGCATTTGCCCCGAGACTCAATATTTAGCTTTTCAATCACTAACACATGCAGTTGCCATATTTCACAATTCCACAGCTTCCTGATGAAAGGTTTATGCCCGAAACGCCGACTCTCCGGTTCCCCGGGTGCTGCGTGACCTGCTGTGTTTTTCCAGCACTACACTCTCGACTCTGATCTCCAGTCCTCACTTTCTCCTAGCATATTTCACAATTTTTAGGACATACAATACCAGCACCATTCCCAGTCGCTACTAAAAGAATAGGTAATCATCAATTTCAAGTATTTTTCAAGTCTTACACAATTTTGGTTTACATAAAATATTGCTTGTCCTTAAAAGATTTTTAGCAACTGAGGAAGACAAATTCCATTTTGATTAGATGGTACAAACCTTTAACTGAGGTCAAGGAATATTGAAAGAAGTGATACAATACTGGAAGCGTTGGGCATGGAAAGTGAGTTTGATCCATAATTGTAGAATTTAATCAGCTTCAGCAGGTTCCCTGCCATTAGACTACTTGGCCACTTCCAACTTTGTATTATATTGTCGCCAGCATTATTTTATATTTAAAACCTCATGCTTAAATATGGTACCAAAGTACCTACTCCACTGAAAACATGGACTAATGCCTTGGTTTTTGCCAAGGATGGCATACCGGGCTCTCCTCTTTAATATGCATATACTACCATTTGGCAATATTATCCACAAGTCAATCTGTAGGACTAGAATGAGATTCATGCCACATATGATGAGGTTGTACAAACTGATAGTACTTCTAATTACAAACCAACCTCAGGCCTTTACAATGACTGTGGCTTTCATCTATCAGATTTCAAAAACTAGAACCCAAACACCCAAAAGACAACTTCACACTGTAGATGTGTTTAATTACATTACTGGGAAATATGCAATTATTAAGGTCAGAATTTGTTTTGGGTAAGTAAGGATCAAATACTGTTTCCAATCCCAGATGATCATGAACAATATCACAGTTGTCCACTAATTTTAGCAAGATTAGATACATAATAAAGTTTTCTCCAACTTTGTTGTTTAGTAGTACTGTTTCCACAAATTACATGAATACAATTGCAGAATGGACACATGAGAAACTAATGAATTTCAATAAAGTTAAGTGAGAGATTAATGCATTTTGTTTGGAAGAATAAGGAGGACACATACTGTATGCGAAAAATGTGTTGCTGGAAAAGCGCAGCAGGTCAAGCAGCATCCAAGGAATCGATGTTTTGGGCATAAGCTTATTTTTCAGCTCTGATCTCCAGCATTTGCAGTTCTCACTTTTTCCATATACTGGGTACGCAAGGTACATAAGTAGGAAAGGTTTAGAGGGATGTAGGCCAAATGCTGGCAAATGGGTCTGGATCAGTTTAGGAAATATGGTTAACATGGAAAAATTGGACCAAAGGGTTTGCTTCAGTGCTGTAAATCTCTATGACTCTGTATGTTAGGAGACTAAGACTGTGCACAACAGTCCAGGTCTCACCCAGGCTCTATACTCTGGTACTCAAATCACTCTGTAGTAACTGTTCACATGTCATTTGCCTTTTTAATTGCTTGCTGAGCCTGCATGTTAACTTCTATCACCGCATGAACAAGGACACCCAGGTCACTTTGAAGTTCAACACATTCAAAAATACTTTTTATTTCCAATTTCCTCAAGTGGATCAGCTATAGGTGCTTTATGCTGTGTGGTTTGTTGAGTGGCTTCCCGAGCTTGCAATGGCAACCATCTTGGATTGGTGTGGCATGTTTAGAATAGAGTCTATGTTATGGATGTTAGTAAACAGCTTTGTTAGCCATTTCCTTTGTGTCATCCGAATATTTGTAGGAAATCTGGGTAAATTCCTACTGGTTTGCCAATCATGGCATATGTTAGAATACTGGTACTGTCTTTATGTGGAATGATTTGACAAATCTGTCTGTTCTGACATTTTGCCATAAGGACTGTTTCTGCTGTCCACTTATTTTCCTTGTCGACCTATACCGTTGAGTTTAATAAGATTGTGAAATGACCGTATCAGTGTTGACAGTGTTGTAGTTGTTGCTCAGTTAATTACAGGCAGCATAGGAGTTTGTAAAAGTTCTAGTTGAGTGTGTGAAGTCAGCGTCCTTTGCTAACCACCAGGCATTTTTCACAAAGGGTTTGAGGAGAATTATTGTCACATTGGAGTCTTCATTCTTCCTGCATTCTTCAATAAACTGTTCACTTTCTGACCTCTAGCAGGAGATAAGGGTTTGCGGATGTTCGATGGAACGCATATTGGTGGTAGCCAGTTTAAGAAGTCAAACGAAATGGTTGCATTATTTTCAGAAAGAGTAGGCTCTGTTCAATGGCAGTTTGTGCCTATCTACTGCAGACATCCCAGTTCACTTTCCACAGACTCTAACATCAAACAGGGCAACTGCGTAATTTAGATTAGAACTAAATACAGCATTAATGCAGAATATAAATCTTACCAGATTGAAAACATTGAGGGAGAATATCCTCTTTTCTGACAAAAGAATAACTCCTGTGACAGAAAAGATGCCTACACTTCGACTGAAGTTAAACACAACTTAGACTGATCAGACAGATGTTGCTAAGATATCTGTCGGCCTACTCCCTCATGTATGGGAACCATAGAAACAGAGAGAGAGGAGGTGTCGGCCATTCAGCCTTTTGAGCCTGTCCTGCCATTCAATATGATCATGGTTGATTCTCTGTCTCAATATCTTTAAAATGCAGAAATATATCTACCAGTTTCATGAATATATTCAGTTACTTGGCTTCCATAGCCTTCGCATGAAGAGAATTCCACATGTTCACTACCTTTTGAGTGATTATATTTCTCCTCATCAAGGTCCGACATGATTCATCCTGAATATTCAGACTGTGTTCCCTGGTTCTATACTCACCAAAGAGAGAAAACAGCCTCTCTGCATTTAGGCTGCACAGCATTGTTAGATTTTTTTAAAGATTAGATTACTTACAGCGTGGAAACAGGCCCTTCGGCCCAACAAGTCCACACCAACCCGCCGAAGCGCAACCCACCCAGACCCATTCCCCTACACCTAACACCACGGGCAATTTAGCATGGCCAACTCACCTCACCTGCACATTTTTGGATTGTGGGAGGAAACCAGAGCACCTGGAGGAAACCCACGCAGACATGGGAGAATGTGCAAACTCCACACAGTGAGTCGCCTGAAGCGGAAATGAACCCGGGTCTCTGGCGCTGTGAGGCAGCAGGGGAGGCAATGGCCTAAGTGGTATTATTGCTGGACTGTTAGTCCTGAGACCCAGGTATTGTTCTGGAGACTTGGATTTGAATCCTGCCGTGGCAGCTGGTGGAATTTGAATTCAATTAAAAATCTGTAGTTGAGAGTTCTAATGACCATGAAACCATTACTAATTGTCAGGAAATGCTCATCTGGATCACTAATGTCCTTTAGGGAAAGAAACTGCCAACCTTACCTAGCCTGGCCTGCAAGTGACTCCAGACCCACAGCAAAGTGGTTAACTCTTAACTGCCCACTGGGAAACTTGGGTCAGGCAACAAATACTGACCTAGCCAGCAACTCCTTCATCCTGCAAATTAATTTGTTAAAAAATCTCTAATGCATATAGGCCTAATCGAACTAATTGCTCCTTGTGGTGCAGTTCTGTCATCCCTGGTATCAACTTAGTGAATCTCCATTGTCAACCCCCTATGGCAAGTATATCCTTTCTTAGAAATGATGTGGAGGTGCTGGTGTTGGACTAGAGTGGACAAAGTTTAAAATCATTTAAAAACATTTATCTCTCCACCCCCGAGGCTCTCAGCCTCATTCCTGATGAAAGGCTCTGGCCTGAAACGTCGATTTTCCTGCTCCTTGGATGCTGCCTGACCTGCCGTGCTTTTCCAGCAACACACTCTCAACCCATCTCAAAGTTTAAAATTACGCAACACCAGGTTGTAGTTCAACTGTGTTGAGTGATTTTTAAGTTGCTTGGATAGGGAAAGCCAAACTACATGCAATATCCCAGGTGTGGTCTCAGCAAGGCCTGTTTATTTGCATTCTGAGGAAGGGTTACACGACCCAGATCATTAAATCTGAATTCTCTCCACAGATGCTGCCTGCTCAGCTTTTCCAGCAATTTCTGTTTTTGTTCCTGTATATCTGCAGTAAGACATCCCTACTTCTGAACTCAAACCCTCTTGCAGTGAAGGCCAATACACCATTTGCTTTCTTAATTGTTTACTATACCTGCTTGGCTACCTTGATTGACTAAATTACAAGGACACTCAGATCCCTTTGTACATCCACGCTTCTCAATGGATCAGCATTTAAATAATACACTTCAGTATGAAAAACAGGATGCAAGGAGGCTTCAAGATGATCTGGAGAAATTAAACGAGTGCGCAAACTCACGGCAGATGCATTATACCATAATAAACTGGAAGTTTGACACTTTCTTATGAAAGACTGGAAGACAGGTTAGCCGTGGTAATGCATCTGCTATATGTTTGCTCTCTCATTTAACTTGTCCAAATCAACTTGAAGCCTCTTTGCATCCTCCTGTTAACTCACTCAGTTTTGGATCTTTAGCAAATTTGGAAATATTGCACAAAGTTCTATCATCCAAGTCATTTATGCATATTGTGAACAACTGGGGCCAAAGCACAGATGGGTACCCCATTAGTTATTGCCTGGCACTCGGAAAAAGACCCACTTATTCCCACTGTCTGTTTTCTGTATGTCAACTAATTCTCAACCCACGCCAGTATATTTCCCAGAATGCCAGAATAACATTGCTCACTAACTTACTATCAAACACAGTCTTGAAATCCAAATAACTTTAATATCTCCTATATCTATTCCAATAGTTACAATTTCAAAAGTCAGCTGTAGAAACTGCAATATGCAAAGTTATTAAAATGAAAAGGACAAATTTAAAAAAGAAAAAAAAACACTCAAAATGGAAACATCAAGCTTAAAACATGAGAATTTTGCAATTAAGAGAAGTCCACTAATTCCATGAGGTTTGTGCTTTTTCTTAAGAGGTTTATCTCACCCTCACAAGGCATCACTCAATTTACTTTTGTTTCCAAAACTCTGAAAACCAGTAGCTTTGAAAACATTATAATTTCTGATTCACTTGAAAAACTAAGACCATAAGACTGTAAAGTATCAGATTACAATTAGGCCATTTGTCCCACTGGGTTTGCTCCTCCACTCGATCATGGCTGATGTGCTCATTCTCTCCTGCCTTCTTCCTGTAAACCTTGGCCTTCTTATGAATCAAGAACCTATCTCTGTCTCAAACATACTCAATGACTCAGCCTCTACAGCCCTTTGAAGCAAAGAGTTCCACAGATTAATCACCCTCTGGGTGAAGAAAATCCTCTTCATCTCAATTCACTCTCAGGCTGTGCCCTCAGGTCCTAGTCTCTCCTACTAATGGAAACATCCTCTCCATGTCCACTCGATCAGAGCCTCCCAATATCTGTAAGTTTCAACAAGATCCCCGTCTTCCAAACTCCATCAAGTACAGATCCAGAGTCCTCAACCTTCAGGAGAAAGTGAGGACTGCAGATGCTGGAGATCAGAGCTGAAAAATGTGTTGCTGGAAAAGCGCAGCAGGTCAGGCAGCATCCAAGGAGCAGGAGAATTGACGTTTCGGGCATAAGCCGTTTTTCAGGGCTTATGCCCAAAACGTCGATTCTCCTGCTTCTTGGATGCTGCCTGACCTGCTGCGCTTTTCCAGCAACACATTTTTCAGATCCTCAATCTTCACCCCACTATTCTGCAACCTCCTCTGGTCGCATCCAAGGCCAGCACATCCTTTCATAGATACAAGGCTCAAAACTGCTCATAATATTCCAATGTGGTCTGACTAGAGCCTTTTACAGCCTCAGTAGTACATTTCTACTCTTGTGTTCTAGCCTTCTTGAAATGAATGTTAACATTGCATTTGCCTTTGTAACTGCCAACTGAACCTGCATGTTAGACTTAAGAGAATCCTGAACTAAGACTCCCAAGTCCCTTATGCTTCAGATTTTTTAAAGCCTTTCCCTGTTAAGAGAATAGTCTACACCTTTGTTCTCCATATCAAAATCTATAACCTCACACTTTCACATATTGTATTCCATATAATTTCTTTGCTCACTCTTCTAACCTGTTCCACTACTTCCGAAGTCTCCCCACATCCTCAACACGACCTGCCCCTCCAACTATCTTTGTGTCACCTAAAAATGTAGGAATAATGTCCTCTGTTTCTTTGTCCAGATTGTTAAATATAATGCGAATAGTTGTGGTCCCAACACTGACCCCTGAAAAAGACTCCTTTATCCCTACTCTGCCTTTTGCCAGTGTCCTCTAAGCCAGTACCTTGCCTGTAACACTGTGGGCTCTTATCTTACTTTGCAGCCTCTTATGAGACACTTTGTCAAAGTCTTCTGGAAATTGAAATAGATCACATCCACTGGTTCCCTTTGACTAACCTTCTCAAAGAATTTTAACAGATTTGTCAGCCCTGACATCTCCTTGATAAAGCCGTGCTGACCCAACTGGGGCCCTCCTTGACTCCAGTAATTCTTGAAAGATCACCACCAATGCCTCTACAATTTCCTCAGCTTTCTCCTTTAGAACGCTGGGGAGGGTAGTCAATCTGGTCTGGGTGGTTTATCTACCTTCAGACCTTTCAGCTTACCCGTCGCATTGTTCCTAGTGACAACCATTGCACTCAACTCAGTTATTGTATCAGCCTTGAAAATATCCAAACAAAACTGCTTACCTCAACAAGAAGGTCAACTACATCTGTTGGCATTTTCTCGATCAGTATCTCAATCACCCGCAGAATTTCACTCTTTGCGCGAGCCAAGATACTGGTGTGCACATTGGGTTGAGACTGTGTATTGGCTGCTAAAGCTGTGTGTCTATGGACCTACAAAGGAATCATGCACAAAGTAATCAAGACATTAGAATCAAGATAAAAAAAAACTAAATGATCTATTTTAAAAGAATTAAATACCAATGAATAAACATTTCACAATTTCCCGGTGTTAATTATGTTTCCCTAAAAAATAGTTACATTAGATAGTAACAATTGATTTTTCTTAATAACTTGGCATTTAAACAGCAAATTTAACATAATAATAAAATCCTAAAACATCCATTTTTGTATCTTTAAAGATAATATGACATCAAGAACCAAGAGAAAATAACTAAAGCAGAAGACCAAAACCTCTGACAAAAAGGCAGTTTTTAAGGATTGTCTGAAAGGAAGAAAGTGAGATTGAGAGCCAGAGTGGTTTAGGGAATGAATTTCAAAGCCCAAGGACTGGGCAGCTAATACAAAATACTCAAGAGACTGGAATTCGAGAAGTGCAGGCATTTTGGAAGGTTGGCAGGCTGAGCTTTATAGAGAGAGAGGAGAACATGGTCATGCAGAGACTTGAAAACAAGTGTTGGGGGAATTTTGAAGTTGAGGTGCTGCTAGTTTTCCTGATGAAGGGCTTATGCTCGAAACGTCGAATTCTCTATTCCTGAGATGCTGCCTAACCTGCTGTGCTTTGACCAGCAACACATTTGCAGCTGCTTAACTGATAGCCAACTGGGGTGAACAAATAGAAGGGTGATGGATAATTGGGATACAGTGATGAAGACACGAGGGACACAAAATGTTGCATCAATACAAAGGTATAGAGGGAAGAGTGTATGAAGTTTCCACAAGGTGTGAGAATAGGGAAGCCTGGATATAATGAAGGAATGACTTTCAAGTTTCAACTGCAGAAGAAAGAGATGAGGTCAAGGACAAAATTATGAAGATAGAAGTAAATAAAGAATTTCTAACTTCAATATAAGGTTTCCTTTAAAAAAAAATAGCTCTGCCTTCTGGTGAAATCGTGAGAAAACAAATTTATCGGCGCAGGCTTGGAGGGCCGAAAGGCCTGTTCCTGTGCCGTAATGTTCTTTATTCTTGAAGCAGTGACATGTTAATCAGATGATGCAAATTTATTAAGCTTAACCAAAGAAACAGAAATCAGAAAAGAAGAGAAAGGTAGGAGTTGCAGATAGACAGGATAGTGAAGCAACTGTTTGGTATGCTTGGCTTTATTGGTCATACATAGAGTATTGGAATTGGGAGGTCATGTTGCTGCTGTACAGGACATTGATGAGGCCACTTTTGGAATGCTACATGCACTTTAGGTCTCCCTGCTCTAAGAAGGATGTTGTGAAACTTGAAAGGGTTCAGAGAAGATTTACAAGAATGTTGCCAGAGTTGGAGGGCTGAATAAACTGGGGCTATTTTCCCTGGAGCGATAAAGCCTGAGGGGTGTCTTTACAAAGGTTTATAGAATCGCCAGGGGCATAGATAAGGTGAATAGCCAAGATCTTTATCCCCAAGGTAGGGAAGTCCAAAACTAAGGGCACAGGTTTAAGGTGAGAGGGGAAAAATTAAAAAAAAGGAATTGAGGGGAATCTTTTTCCACCCAGAGGGTGGTACGTGTATGGAACGAGTTGCCAGAGGATGTGGTGGAGGTGGGTTCAATTTAGAAGGCCTCGGCATGGGTACATGAATGGAAGGGTTGAGAAGGATATGGGCCATTTGTTGGCAAATGGGACTTGTTCAGTTTAGGATATCTGGTCGGCATGGACAAGTTGGACCGAAGGGTCGGTTTCCATGCTGTATAACTCTATGACTTTATGACTCAAATATGAAAACTGATTTGATCACAAAATCTAAAGACACAAAAATGGCTCTGTTAACAAATGGATGCTGACAAGAATCAATAATCATGAAGAACAATGCCTTCAGCCGCCTAGCATTTAGTTCTGGATTGCATTCCTAAATCTTCTCTGCTTGTCCACGTCACAACTATTTTTAACACAGTCCTTAAAACTTTGAGGTTCAAGAAGCTACCCTAATAACTCCTAATCCAACAGTGACAAATTTTGTTTGATAAACCATCTGTAATGTGCCTTTGGATGTTTCGATGTGTAAAAGACAACATTCAAACACAAATTCTTGTTATGGGTCTCTGGCCAAAATGAAACCATATACTACAAGAAGGATACACAGTGGGCATTAAGTAAACCTAACATTTATCGAGCACGTCAGAATGAGAGTGAGTGTTCTCCATGGATTTGGGTTATATAATCTCAGCTGACCTACCCATGTCGCTCTGAGGAAATGCTGTACTGTTCAAGGTATTGTCTTTCAAATAACCCACAACACTATACAAAGAGAGCAGGAGAATTTGTTCATTGTCTTTATTAATATTTGTCCTTCAGTCAATAACACTGAAATTATTTAATTGGTCAGTTATTTCACTGTTACTTGTAGGACCTTGTGGATTACAAATTGAATGTAACAAGAATGACAATGCAATAAAACAGGGTATAACACCAGATCAGATAAGGTGGTGTTGGTTAAAAAAAATAGATTTTAAAATATGAGAAAACATCATTAAAAACATATAAAGTCATGCCAGCATGGTGGTACAGTTAGTGGCACTGCAGCTGGCAGTCAGCATTTGGAAATCAGATGTGCGATCCAAATTAATGATCTGATATCAAACATGTTAGCATGTTGACTCTTTTAAAATGAAGAGAAGTGTTTAAATGGTTTTGCAACAAGGCTGACAAATAGTAAATAAAGTTTAAGTTTTTGAAAGTTGTGTCATGAGAACTAAACATCGCTTCTGAGGCTAAAATTTTATTACTCATTGTGAAGTGCCCTTGAAAAAGGTGGTGGTGAGCAATCTTCTTGAACCGCTGATGGGTAGTTTGATTCTGAGCAGTTTGTTAGGCCACATCAAGGAAGAATTCAGAATCAACAATATTACAGCAGGTTTGGAGTAATATACAAGCCTAAAATGGATAGGGAAAGCAAATTTCCTCCCCTAATGGACATTAATGTACCAAATGGACATTTACAGTAATCCAATAAATTTATGTTCACCATTACTGATACTGAACTTTAATTCTATTTTATTTATTTAATCAACAGAACTTTAATTCCTTAGCTGCCATGGTGGGACTTTAACCCATCTGGATTATTAGTCAATGAAATATATCCACGAATGTAACAATGATATTACAGTATCAAAATCTGAAGTAATAGATTGCTTGAAAAATATACGTGAATTAGCAGAAAGAGATTTTGAAAGGGACCTGGGAATAGCAATAGACTCATCACTTCCAATGCCTAGGGAAAATGGTGAATCAATTAGAAGAGCTAATAGAATGTTGAGATATAGTGGAATCTAGTTACTGTGATTGATTTGGACAGGTACTAAAGTGATCACGATAATCAAATGTTCACTAAATCAAAAGGTGGTCATTCCAAAATATCCCAGAAGACAGTTTTCACCCCAAATTAGGTACCCTAAGCAGGACTGCTCAGCTGATTAAAATTGTAGTAAGCTATCCTGTTGAATAGCTGCAGTGCGAAAGTGCAATTCAGACACTCCATCAGTATGCTGTGTAAAAACCACAATACGCTCCTCAGCCCATATTCTGCGAATGCTAAAACTAAATTATTAACCATTTCAGGTTTACTCTGAATGGCTAATCACCACTATTGGGGTTATTCATTGATCATCAACTGTGCTCATTGGAAACAACTCCTTCCTGGATACTGAGACTGGTTCTGGGGGAGATAGCAGATCTACACAGGCCAGACAGGAGACACCTAGGCAGAGGTGGCACAAATATCATTGTATGATGATTTACTAGGGGTACAGGGGAAGAGTTTAAACTAACATAGAAGAGACATAGAAACCAGGAGCTAACATTAAAGAGAAAAACAAGAGAGAGGGAGCATTACAGTATGAAATATTAGAAATGGGATGATTAAGAGGAAATGCCTAAATTGGCCAATAAGGCCTAAATTGATTTCTTGTGCATTTGTGTGAATGCATAGGATATGGTGAATAAGGCTGGTGCACTGTAGGCACGTGGGAATATGATGCTTTGACAATACCAAAGATCTGGCTCAAAGAAAGAGAAGGATTGTATAGCAAATAATCCTGGACAGAAAATATTAGGAATGAGACAAAGGAAAGAATGGAAGAGGGGTGAAGTATTGACTAAGGATAATATTACTGTACAGAATAAAGAATGATTTCTTACTGGAAACAAGGACAGAATTAATGTAAGGAACAACAGAGTTGCCATGATAGGACTGGGTGTTTTTTGTTGCCCATCTTTGGAAAGATATTAGGAATAACCATATTCTCTATTGGCAGAAGGGGTTGATATATCACAGTCCAACAGGTTTATTTGGAAGTTCTAGGTTTCGGAGCATAGTTCCTTCATCAGGTAGCTGTAAAGCATGATCATAAAGTACAAGATTTATATCAAAGATCCCAGTGTCAAAGATGACACTGCTATCTTTTGCTGTAAATTCTGTGTCTTACGATCCTGCGCCACAGCTACCTGTTGAAGGAACAGCGCTCCAAAAGCTAGTACTTCTAAATAAACCTGCTAGATTATGACTTGGTGTTGTGTGATTTTTAATTCTGCGCTATAAGCATTTTATGATGTCTCATATTAATGATTTTTGCTGAGACTCATCTTTCAGGACATAACGGGATTATCACCTTCTGGTTTTGCAATAACAGTATTGAGTACAACTCCCTGGGTTTTGTCCTGACGATTCAGAACAATGTCTTGAATTCAAAGGGAAGGACAGATTGTTACCTGATAATTAATGAATGATGCATATTGTAAATGGGAAATCTAAAATAAAGCTGTGATTTGGAAGTGCCGGTGTTGGACTGGGATGTACAAAGTTAAAAATCACACAACACCACTTTATAGTTCAACAGGTTTATTTGGAAGCACTGGCTTTTGGAGCACTGCTCCTTCATCAGGTGGTTGTGGGGTATAAGATTGTAGGACACAGAGTTTATAGCAAAAGTTTGTAGTGTGATGTAACTGAAATTATATACTGAAAAAGACCTGGATTGTTTGTTAAGTCTCTCATCTTTTAGAAAGGGCATGTTGGTTGCCGTTCTTTTGTGTGTAAATCCCAGAACTTTCTTAAAGTTACATTCTTCAGTGAACTTTAACAATAGGTGCCATGTTGGTCCAGATAATGCATTGAAGATGTGAGGTGCCCTGTGTGAGGCTGCTGATGCCCCAATGTTCAGACTGATTCTAAAAAAGGGATTTACAGAAGCTTACATGAATCCATGCAGCTTTTGAGCAAAACAAAATATAATTCTGCAAGTACAAATTCACCCCACAAACTAGCATAGTACATTGGTGAGACTGAGCAGAGGCTACGGCAATGGATGAATGGACACTGCACAACAATCAACAGGCTGGAGTGTTCCCTACCAGTCGGAGAACATTTCAGTGGTCTGGGATATTCGACCTCAGACCTTGAGGTGACCGTCCTCTGAAGGCGGACTTCGGGACAGATAACAACACAAAGCAGCCAAACAGAGGCGATAGCCAAGTTAGTTAGCCATGGGGATGGCCTCAAGTGGAACTTCAGGTTCATGTCACACTACAGGTGACCCCACTGCACTGCACCACGTTAGTGGGGTGAATTTGTACTTGCAGAATTACATTTTACTTTGCTCAAAAACTGCATGAATCTATGTAAGATTCTGTAAGTCCCTTTTTTAGATCAGAATCAGTCTGAACATTGGAGCAGGGACAGCCTCACACAGGGCACCTCACATCGTCGACGCATTATCTGGGCCAACATGACACCTACTGTTAAAGTTCATTTGAGACTATAACTTTTAAAAAGTTCTGGGATTTACATACAAAAGAATTGAAACCAACATGCCCTTTCTAAAAGATGAGAGACGTAGAAAAAGTATTTTTCAATATATAATTTCAGTTCCATCTCACTATAAACTTTTGCTATAAATTCTGTGTCCTATGATCTTATACTCCACAACCACTTGATTAAGGAGCAGTGCTCCAAATAAACCTGTTGGACTATAACCTGGAGTTGTGTGATAGAATAAAGCTGATTATCACATCAAATTTCCATGATGACTAAACAGAAATTGCACTGTATTGAACAAAAAATAATAGTATCATATACATTTTAAGCATTATTCTCACAACGTACAGGTTGAACCCATCCTTGACTCTGTGTTCTTATTTTTGGTGAAGATTTGATCACTCTCCTAATATTGGTCATAGTTGAACGGGTTTAAAGAAAGACAGGGAAATGCATGGATTTAGGGAGGAATGAATCAAGGGAGGGCATTCCCAGCCTCAAAGGCTGTAGAGATATTGAGGAGGAATGAAAATGCATCATAATCACATTAGTGGATTTTGATTCAAAACAAGGATGAATTTTTAAGCAATCAAGTTCACGTCAGTGATTTAAGATAACATTTAGATGAATTGCCAGGAAATGGTATATTTGAGATGAAATTGAACTTCCAATTAAAAATAATTGATTAATATCTGGTAAACTCAGAAAATAAGATTTTATTTAAACCCAAGATCATTATTGCAGAAATGTGTAGAGATATATGGGTAGATGATGGCAACCTTCTCACAGTGCAATCTGTTGAACATCTTGGATTATATCACAGTTTGTTAAATTCACCTCCTAGCAAAAGTAGATAATCAAGCAAAATGCACTGATTATACATGGAACTTGAACTGACAAATGATTAGCTAATGCTGCAATACTGAAACAAGCTTAAAGTTATATTTTCAAAATGTGGGAATGACTTTTAATTCAAAGGCAACGTTCAGTATTTTTTCATTGTACTCAGTAGAATTATGTTATATTTCCAGTTTTGTTTTGTCATCTTTACTGCATGCAAAATTTGTGCAAGTAATAACCAGGAACAAATTAAATGTTTCCATTTTGTTTCCTTTATTTCAATGCATAACCACTGATGCAAAGATAACCCAATAATAGTTGTATCAAAAAGACTATTTTCTAATTCTACTTCGGAAGCTAAAATAATAGAAGGGCCTAAAAACCAACATATGATTCTAAATTAAGTATGTCATCAAATTGCTTTTGCAGAAAACAATGTAAGATTTAAAGAAAAATCTCAGTTCGAACAACACGTTTTCCAAGGGGGCTCATCAGGATTGCCAATGAAAAATGGGGTATGAAATCACTGATTAATAGCTGTAGTTTGCGGGACACAGCACAATGACTCACCTCACGTGCAATAGTAGTTATGAAAGCTGGTGGTCTGGCTGTAGCAATAAGTGAAAGAGCATGACGTGCTGAGCGGGCGGAGTCAGCTGCTGGGCTGAGCGGCAGTCCCATTGTTATGCTAAACAGGATCAAAGGGGAGGGAGAGAGGGAGAAAGAAAACACATTGAGAAACTAAGGGTGAAAAGATTGTCAGTTTATAATGCCATTTCATGGTCAACTAAATCAGTTAAACAGTTTGAAAATAATGGACTGCTACAAGGCAGTGTGATGAGAATTTTGAGGGACTCGACATCACCTATATGTCCAGTAATTACACATATCAAAATACAGCCCATCTGCTTAACATCCAAAAGGGGCATATTAACAAATTAAAGTGTTTGATCGAAAATATCATGTTTATCTCTGACAACAGAATATTAAAACACTATTTTGTTTACAACACTTTATTAACTATTTAGGAATAATATTCTTCAAAAGTATTTTTCTCTGGTCATATCAATTCATATCTAATAGCTATGTGATGTATTTTGAACAATAAATCCTTCAAAAATTGAACATTAAATACCAAGGTTAAGAGAAGTTGCAACTCTTGCTTAACTAGCAGAATTATTCTCATGTGCATCAGATAGATTAAAAAATCACAATGTTCTAATACCTTAGGAAAGACTTAAAAAGGAACTGAGGGGTAACTCCTTCTTGCAGATGATGGTGGATATCTCGAATGAGCTGCCAGAGGAGGTGACGGAGACTGGTACAATTACAACATTTAAAAGGCATCTGGATCGATATAAAAATAGGAAGGGTTTAGAGGGGTATGGGCCAAATGCTGGTAAATGGGACTAGGTCAGATTGGGATGTATGGTTGGTGCAGACTTGTTGGACCAAAGGATTTGCTTCAGTGCCACATGACTATATGACTCTATCTGAAAGCTAGCACCTAAAAATATTAAAAATCTTAAACCTGCTATTTATGTTCAGTATTTTCTGCTGAAATTTCTTTTATTTTAGTTTGGACTGAAAATGCTATAGGAATACATTAACGAATTGGTCATAAGTTGTAAAAACCGACTCAGATTTTAATTGAAGGTTAGAGGTGGATTTGCAAATTTTTAGCACAGTAGCATTATTTAGACTTTAAAGAGATATTCAAGCCATCAATAATTCAAATGCAGATTGCAATTAAAAACTCTTTTATAAGGACTATTGGAAGGATGCTGTGTAACTTGAAAGAGTTCAGAAAAGATTTACAAGCATGTTGCCTGGGTTTGGAGGATTTGAGCTATACAGAGAGGCTGAATGGGCTGAGGCTATTTTTCCTGGAGTGTCGGGGGCTGAGGGGTGACCTTATAGAGGTTTACAAAATCAGGATACGGTAAATAGACAGTCTTTTCGCTGGGGTGGGGGAGTCCAGAACAAGAGGGTATTGGTTTAGGGTGAGAGGGAAAGATATAAAAGGGATCTAAGGGCAACATTTTCACGCAAAAGGTGGTGAATGAATGAAATGAGCTGCCAGAGGAAGTGATGGAGGCTGGTACAATTGCAACATTTGAAAGGCATCTGGATGTGTGTATGAATAGGAAGGAATTAGAGGGGTATGGGCCAAGTGCTGGCAAATGGGACTAGATTAGGTTGGGATATCTGGTCAGCATGGTTGGTTTCAACTCCATTTTCCTACCTGCTTTCCATAACCCTTCAACCTATTACTGATTAAACAGCTATCCACCTCCTCCTTAAATTTACTTCATACCTCTGCTCAGTAACCAGCATACTCTGGGACAATGACTTCCAAAGATTCATGACCCTTTGAAAGAAATAATTTTTTGTCATCTCTGTTTTAAATCTGCTACTGCTTATCCTAAAACTATCATCTTTCTTTCTAGATTGCCCCATATGAAGAGATAATGACCAATTCCGTTCTACTTAAAGCATTATCTCGAATGAAATTGCATAATAGAATCTACATGTACAGAATATTTAATGGTGGCACCACACAAGGGAAATGACCTGCTGTGCTTTTCCACAATTACCTCCCACCTAACTTCCCCTAGCCCCACCCTCCTATTTATCTCTAAGTCCTCTTGCCCTCTGCATTCCTGATGAAAGGCGAATGACTGAAACGTCAACTCTCCTTCTCCTTAGATGCTGCCTGACCTGCTGTGCTTTTCCAGCGCCACACCTTTTGATTTAAACAATTTAAAAATGCAAAGCAGTTCTGTTCTATTAGTCTCATCAGGATATATACAATGGCTCTAAAATTATAACTAGCTGTACCAAAGCAATACAAAAGTACTATAAGTATATATTTTTCTAAATAACTTGCTGGCACAATATCGCTCATTTGACATTTCTAAAAATAAATTTAAAATAATATAATTAATAAATTATAATCTGTGCAATTCTACTTTGCATGTAATCATAGAATCCCTACAGTGTAGAAGCAGGCCATTCAACCCATTGGGTTCATACTAACCCTTGGAAGAGCATCCCACCTCCACCATTTCACCCCCCAATCCTATCCTGTAATCCTGCATTTGCCATGGGCAATCCAGCTAATCTGCACATCTTTGGACTGCGACAGGAAACTAGAGCACCCAGCCAAAACCCATACAGAGATGGAGAAAATGTGCAAACTCCAAGTAGACAGTCATCTAAAGTAGCCATCACTGAACATACTTGACCATTTCAGTTTTTCTTCCAAGTTTCTTTAAAAAGGTATCACAAAAGTCCAAGGATCTGAATTAATTCTTGATAACATTTTCAATCATTATTATGGTCAGATAAAAAGCGAATAGGAATTATGTTCTGATAATGGTTATGCAGACTGCGTTAAAGGGACTTGCTTTGGAAAGTTTGAAATGACCAATTCATTCCCCCATTCTATTTAATAAAAACAATAAATGAGAAAATGTCAAAATGTAATCGCGGAGCAAAGAATGCTCACCATATTCAAAGTAATTTCTGATGACTCTTCATTATATTGGCTGTATATATTTTTAACTTAAACAACATGGTGCTAAAACATTTAGGAACCAATTGTCTTGCATGATAGCACTTTGTATTTCTGAAGTGGCTGCATTTCGGATTATATGCATATTGTTTATGTTATAGCATGCTCAAACTATTTCAAAATTAAATAGAGGATAAGAATTAAGAAAGCTAACATCATAAATCCAAGGATCAGGTTTCATGTGATCAGTTGGAAGAGTCAGTCAAGACTGACCTGCTATAATTTGTCCTATTAATAAACAGTATACAGGGCATTCAAGATGTCTCTGGAAAGCTGCAGTCCACCAGTTTGGTGGCATATGCTACAAACATTTTCAAAGCCTCTTGCAACCTCCCACCATCCTCTTTTTTTGTGAAAGCAAAAAAGCATAAAATATTGCATAGCAGGGTTCTTCTTTGAACTTCGTAATAGGCAAAACACGAAAGCATGCTGCCTATTGTTGCAGTGTTCATCTGTCCAGTGGAAAAAAAACCCCTCATTTTAAAACACACAGCTAGTCATTCTGTACAAAACAAAAATCTTTATTATTAAAGCACAATGACAGAAAGCATCTTTTAGGCACAAAATATAGTTTTCCTTTATAAAGCCTTCCAAAATCATCAAACAAGTCAGAATAAACTAATGAACCAAAAAAACATTTGTGGGGCACAACAATAACTGATCAATGATTGGACATTTACTAACTCCCAAAAATCAAATTTTTGGATGATTCGTACTTTTCTAGTATTTGGAAGCTTATTTTGCCAATTTCAGTTATTCCTGCTTTTAACTAATAAGAGTGAAACATTTTTTAAAAAATCTGTGATGGTTTCTGGGTCTAAACATACGCACTAATGAACCAATCTTAAGGAAATGCTTTCACTGAAATTACCTGAACTCAAGATCCCATGACACAAGGCAAAATTGGAGACAAATGTATGTATCAGAGGGGTACAGGCATTTTAGGAGGAAGCTTTGCAGCCCAGATTTTCACGGAGTTGAATAAGATATGTAAAAAAACTGATGCAAAAACAAAGCAGACATTCATTCATAACTTTCCACTATGTTATAAAAAAAAGTCTTTTTTCAATGCACAAGCCTTAGAGTGGGCCCTAAACCTGATGAAGGAGCGTCGCTCCGAAAGCTAGTGTGCTTCCAATTAAATCTGTTGGACTATAACCTGGTGTTGTGTGATTTTTAACTGTGTACACCCCAGTCCAACACCGGCATCTCCAAATCAAGCCTCAGCATGCCATCAACTAGATTTGACCACCCAATGAAGATTCTGTCTTTGCAGACACTTTCGCCTGAGGAAAGCTGGCAAAACTGGGAATTCTGCCATTCCCATTATCTGCTTCAAGGAAGAAAATCCAGGCTTCAGCGGGTGTTTACACACTGGGTGGTCAGGAGCTGGCTGTCATAAAAGAGGGAATGATGACCATGTGTAGATCGGAAGAACTTAGGATAACAGACCTGAGCAGTAATGCCCAGAGTAAATTGTTACCAACAAATGTGAACTGGCATATGGAACACTGAAATGCACAGCACAGAAACAGACCCTTCAGTTCAGCTTAACCACACTGACCAGATATCCTAAATTAATCTAGTCCCATTTGCCAACATTTGGCCCAGGTCCCTCTAAACCCTTCCTATTCATATACCCATCCAGATGCCTTTTAAATGGTTTAATTGAGCCCACTTCCACCATATGGCAGGTCGTTCCATACACACACCACACTCTGGGTGAAAAGGTTACCCCTTATGTCCGTTTTAAATCTTTCCCTCTCACTTAAACATATGCCTTCTAGTTTTGGACTTCCCTAACCTGGGAAAAAGACTTTGACTATTCACACTCCCATGTCCTTTATGATTTTAGAAACGTTTATAAGGACACTCTGCAGCCTCCGACACCAGGGAAAATAGCGCCAGCCTATTCAGCCTCTCCATTAAGGTCAAACCCTTCAACCCTGGCGACATCCTTGTGAATCTTTCCTGAAGCCTTTCAAGTTTCACAACATTTTTCCTAAAGTGCAGTTGCATTAAAAAAAAACTCAGCTTATGGAGGTGAGTTGGGTGGGGATGAAAGTTGATGGGAAAAATGAGATGAGCCATTCAGTTAGGCATGCATTAGCAATAGATGGCAAGTTATAGATAGAGAGAAGGGGGAGAATAAAAGCTATGAGAAAGAAGATTGATCAAGATTGACAATGAATAAAGACGACATTTAAAACATAAAAGGTCACAGGAGGAATACATGTACAGTAGGAAACTCAACCCAACTAGTTGTAAGCAAGATGTTATTAATAAAAATTTAACAAGTGGCAGAAGGATGCCAACTTCAGGAAGCGTGGCATGGCCTATCTGGTTAAGAAAATAAGTGATCATCATTATTTTGGGTGATGCAGAATAGTGTTGGGATTTGGGAACTCAAGTTCATATGAATTTTAAAGCAGGATCTTAAGAGGCCATTAAACAAAGCTAATGGAATATTCAATGTTAAAGGAAGTAACAGACAATATGTAAGCCAAAATGTAATGGTATATTAGTATGAAAACTTAATAAGATCAGAGTTGGCACTCTGTACAGTTCAGGATTTCATACCATAGTAAAAGTGAGACAAAAGAGAGACAAATGAGATAGTACAAAGGTTATGTCTGGAATGAGAAGAGAGATATATGAAGAAATGTTTCATAGTTAGGACCAAATAGCCATTTGGTAGCACAGAACAGGAGTCTTGTTGAAAAAAAGGCTCATTTACCAACGATTTTTGACAGCTCACTGTTTGGCACACTTTTACATACTGGAAACTACACATATTAATATATAGTGTCCTGTTCTTTGCATAAGGAAAGAACACAAACACACATTATGCTTGTTTCAACTACAGCCCTTCTCTGGTTCATTTCTAAGGAAAATGCTTCAACTAATCAGAGTCAACCTACCTGCTTTAAATTTAAACAAAGCTGGCAGTTAACTGCCAGTCATCACCTAACTGACAAATTACCCATGATCATGCTTCTAGCAATCATAGTCAATGTTCTAACCAATCAGCACTCTTCTCATACAGCATTTTCTCTTTTCATTGGTGCTTGTTGCAAATTGTCCTGATGCATACAAGATGGAAAGCATCCCCAGAAGTGTATTATTTCTCAGCAACACAAGAGTAGGGCTATCTTCTCCAGGTCAGTTGAGGTTACATGGGTCATTTGTTGGAACTGTTAAAATTATTAGCAGTTAAGTAGGCGAAGTTGAGAATAGCTTAAAACAAGGGACCTACAGGATCAATATGAGAGAGTGAAGACAGAGAACAGCACAAACAACTTATTTTAAAGCAATGTTGAGGCTGTGGAGAACACACTAATGCTGTTAGTGAGTGAAGCAGAAATCACATTTAAGAACAGTTTAGAGGACTGTTTGAAGGATATAGCAATGGTAACAGACCAGTACACTCATATCCTTGAAGGATAGATCTCAAATCCCAATGATCTAGGTGTTTGTTCAATCTGATACCAGATTGAATGCATGAGTAGTATTATGACAACGGAGACAGACAGCAAAATTAAATGTCTCCTTATAATACAGTAAAATTAAAATGTTCAATAACCCCTCAAAGTTGACCCCAATGGTTCATAACTAGGTTTGTTGATAAATCAGTACCAGAGTCTATGAATAACTAATACTATACATCAGGTTTATAGCATAAACAAAATGATTTAACAATTTATTTATAATACTGTAGCTTTAGCAGAGTAAAGTTGAACCATAACATAAACTAATGTCTATGATTAAACGAAATCATTTTTGATTCCTGTACCAAACTTTCACAAAAAACAGACAGGCAAAAAGACATAATTATGGATTAAATTGGGTCAGCACGGTGGCTCAGTGGTTAGCACTGCTGCCTCACAGTGCCAGGGACCCAAGTTCAATTCCAGCCTTGGGTTACTGTGTGGAGTTTACACATTCTCCCTGTGTCTGTGTGAGTTTCCTCCCATAATCCAAAGATGTGCAGGTTAGGTGAATTGGCCATGCTGAATTGCCCACAGTGTTCAGGCATTTGTAGGTTAGACGCATTATTCAGGAGTAAATATAGAATAATAGGTTATGGGAATGGGTCAGATTACTCTTTGGAGGGTTGGTGTGGACTTGTTGGGCCAAATGGCCTGTTTCCATACTGTAGGGATTTTATGATGATTTTAAATCAAAAGGGGGAAGAAAAATGAGATGTGACTGGCCAGTTCACTGAAGGAGATTCTACAATCTGTAACATCACAGGCACATGGGATTGTATCATACTTGCTTTCTAAAGACACATGCATGTAGATATCTTCCAGCAGGTTCAAAGAATATTGATTTAGTTTTTCTAACCGAGGCTCTACTCTCTGCACTTTCAATAAGATGATAATAAGACGACAACCAGGCAGCAATCAAATCTCCATTGTCATAGCCACAATCGTTCTGATTTAAATACAGTTCAAAAACTACCTAAAACTGAGATTTCCTTTTGTTAGACTTATCTCCCCTTGAGGCCGCTGTTATCATTAAACATCTGCCATCTGTTTGAGCATAATGCCTTTGCAGCGTCAGAGCACTTTCAACAAGAATCAGCTTGCAATTAATGTCCAGGTCTGGCCTCGTAAACAAATATCAGTTTATTAGTTCAGGAGCTATGGATGGACTCACTATGGAGCATCTATGAGGTCAAGAATAACATGGATAACATGTTTAACGAATTGGTCATACCACTAATAAGGGCTAAGCAGATAGAAAAAATAGTTGGGTGAGGTACATGTGCTCACACAGCACAGCCGTCCCCAGTGGCCATTCTCCTCTCAAACAGGCATATTGTTTTGGATATTGTTGGGGGAATGGACTTTCAGGGGAAAGAAACAGCATTGTTGTACAGCAGGCAGGGTTGAAGAGTGAGCAGTAGTGATAGCGGACTCTATAGTCTGGAACACAGATAGCATTTCGGTGGCCTCGAGCAAAATTCCAGGATGTTGTGTTGCCTCCCTGGTGCCAGGATCGGGCATGTCTCTAAGCATGCACATGATATTTTGGAGGGTGAGCAGCCAGAGCTTCTGGTCCACAGTGGTATTAACAACACAGGCTGGAAGGAGGTGGGGTCCTACAAAGGCAATTTAGGGAATTAAGTAGGAAGTTGAAAAGCTGGACCTCTGAGGTTGTAGTCTCAAGAGTACTCCAGGTGCCACATGCTAGTGAGGTGAGAAATAGAAAAATTATACAGTTGAATGCATGGCTAAACAGTTGTGCATTAGGGAGGAATTCAGATACCTGGATCATTGAGATCTCTTTCAGGGAATGTGCAAAAAGGACAGCTTGCACTTAACTGGAGGGATGCCAATATACTTGCAGCGAGTTTTGCGACAGCCACTTGGGAGAGTTTGAACTAGCGTGACTGGGGAAGGGGTTGGTAGGAACTAGGGTGGTCGGTCAGCATGAGGTGTGTTTGCAGAGAAGCGAGAGACTAAATCAAATAAGTCTAGTTGGAAGAACAAGTGGGGCCAGATCTATTTAATTTCCCTAATATTCACTGGGACATCCTTAGTGCCAGCGACTTAGATGCAACAGAATTTATTTGGTGCATACAGAATTTATTTGGTGCATTCACAGAATCCCTTCAGAATGAAAGCAGGCCATTTGGTCTACTGAATTCACACTGGCCCTCTGAACAGCATCCACCCAGTCTCCCCGTGTCAGCGTGAGTTTCCTCCGGGTGCTCCGGTTTCCTCCCACAGTCCAAAGATGTGAATTGGCAATGCTAAATTGTCCATAGTGTGTTAGGCGCATTAGTCAGAGGGGAATGGGTCTGGGTGGGTTAGTCTTCAGAGGGTCAGTGTGGACTTGTTGGGCTGAAGGGCCTGTTTCCAGTTGCAGGGAATCTAATAACTTCCCCTTATCCTATCACTGTAACCCTACCTTTCCCATAGCTAATCCACCTAGCCTGCACATCTCTGGACACTATAAGAAATTTAACATGGCCAATCCACCTAACTTGCACATCTTTGGACTGAGAGATGAAACTGGAGCACCTGAAGGAAACCCATGTAGATTCTACATAGATAGTGCAATGAGGGAAGGGACCCTATTGGACTTGTACTGGGAATAAGCTTTACCAGGTGATCAAAGTGTCAATGTGGGAGCATTTTGGAATCAGTGATGATAATTCTGCAAGTTTTAAGATAGTTGTAGAATAAGGTAGTTGTAGAGAAAGATAAGACTGTCATTCAGGTGAAAGTGCTAATTATAACAGGCTCGGGGGTAGCTGTTTTCAAGGTAAATCCAATGAGACATATAGGAGTCTTTTTGAAAGCCATTTGATGAGAGTTCAGGACCAGCATGAAAAATAATGATTGCAAGTTCCAGGAACTAAAGATGATGAGGGATGTTGTAAGTTTAGTTAAAAAGACGAAGGAAGCACTGTTATGAAGGTGTAGAAGTGCACTGTACCTTTAAGAGAGTGAAGGACTTGGCAAGCACACAGAGTGTTGGGGAATTTACAATGTAACATTTGGTTCAGAACAGATAGCACTGGCTGAATTGCTAGGAGACAAAAAAAAATTGAATTTGGCCAATCAGTTTAAATTATACCCCCAAAAAATTCTAAATTCCAATCAAGTTTGAATTGAGTATATTGACAATCTTAAAAGCCAATGACACAATCCAATGCTTTTGAGGGGGCAGGTTTAAAAGACCAGGGAAAATTGAACAGTTAGGAGGAGGAAGTGCCAAGCCACCAGCATGTGGAGGCTGCCTGAATAATAGCTCTCTTAAAGGTACCTTTATCAATCAGTAATCTGTGAAGCAGAATCCCCAAGAAAAAGAAAAGACAGGAACACAGAAGAACTGAAAACTGTCTGGTTTTGAGATAAGAAGTTTAGTTTTGTAAATCTTAATTGGGATTTTTTTTATCAGGCCAGTATTGTGGAGGGGAAAGTAAAAGATAGGTTAGAGGAAGGAGTTGTAAATAGTTGATAGTTAATCATTCTCAGTTATACTTTAAGAAATAAAGTTGTTGATTTTTACTTTAAATAGTTCTTGGCCCGCCGAATTTTCACAGATTACTGCATGGGATAAATCTTTTCTGTGTTGCTGACTTAACTTAAGCAGGAGGGTTTACCTCGTGTTGTCACAAGGTTTAGGTTAAACAAAAACTAGGCCCTCGATTATAAAGGACCATGAAATGGCCTTAACAAGTAGGATTAAGGAGAATCCCATGCCAGTTTATACATTTATTAGGAGCAAGAGGGAAACTAGGGAAAGGGTATGTCCACTTAAGGACAAAGGGGGGAATTTGTGCATAAAGCCATAGGAAGTGAACATGGTTCTCATTGAATACTTTTATTCAGCAAGGACAAAGACATGAATGATGGCAAGATTAGACAAGGGCTTGTTGTTACACTAAGACATGTTGATAGTAAGAAGGTAGTGGTGTTGGGTGTCATTAAGGTGGATAAATCCCCACTGCCTAATGGGATCTAACAGAGAATACTGAAGGCAGCAAGGGAGGAGATTACTGAGGCCTTGACAGAGGCTGTATCCTATTTAGCTAGGAGACTGGAGAATAGCCCATTTGATTCCTTTGTTCAAGAAGGAATATAGGAGATAATCCAGGAAATTATACATCAGTGGTCGGGTAATTCTTGGTGAAGGTTCTTAGGGAGAGGAGTTACTTGCATTTGGAAAATAATGGACCTTTTAGGGATAGTTAGCATGATTTTATGCAAGGGAGGTCTTGCCTCACAAATGTGATTGAGTTTTTTGACAAAGATGATTGATGAGGGTAAGGCAGTAGATGTTGTCTACTAAAGCATTTGACAAGATCTCTTATGTTCAACTAGTCCAGAAGATCAAATCTCAAGGAATCCATGGTGTGTTGGCAAGTTGTATAGAAAAATGGCATGGCCATAAAAACAAGCTGTAGTTGTGGAGCGTATTTTCTGACTGGAGGTCTGTCACCCAGTGGTGCTCCACAAGTATCAGTGCAGGGTTGTCTGTTGTTAGAGATATACAAATATATATAGATGAGTTGGATGAAACATTGATGGTCTGATCAGTAAGTCTGCAAATGACATGAAGATTGAGTTGCTGATAGTGAGAAATGATATAAATGAAACAACAAGATAAAGATCAACTGGAAAGTTGGGCAGAGAAATGGCAGATAGTCTCGAATCTGGACAAATGTAAGGGTGTTATAGAGTCAAAGAGATATATAGCACGGAAACAGACCTTTTGGTCCAAGTCGTCCATGTCAACCAGATATTCTAAATTAATCTATTCCCATTTGCCAGCGGTTGGCCCATATCCCCCTCAATCCTTGCTATTCATTTACCCATCCAGATGCCTTTTAAATGTTGCAATTGTACCAGTCTCCACCAGTTCTCTGGCAGCTCAATCCATACATGCACCACCAGCTGTGTGAAAAAGTTGCTCCATAGATCCTTTTAAATATTCACTTTTGACCTGAAACCTATGCCCTCTAGATTTGGGCTCTGCTACAATGAGAAAATGACCTTGGCTATTCACCCGATCCATGCCCCTCATGATTTATAAGCATCCATAAGGTCATCCTTCAGCCTCCGGCACTCCATGAAAAATAGCCCCAGTCTATTCATCCTCTGCTTATAGCTCAAACTCTCCAACCCTGGCAACATCCTTGCAAGTTTTTTTCTGAACCCTTTCAAGTTTCACAACATCCTTCCTATGGTAGGAAGACCAGAATTTGCATGCAATATTTAAATACTGGCCTAACCAATGTCCTGTACAGTTGCAACATGACCTCCAAACTCCTATACTTAATGCACTGACCCTTGGGTGCCTTAATGCACAGACCCAATTTCAATGCCTGAGAAACCTGAAGCCCTCCCTCCTTCAATAATTCTTCAGCCACATCATTCAGTTCTTCAATTTCTATACTCACTCGCACATAAAACTGGGAGTAATCCTGAATTTACTCTTTTTAAGATCATCCATTTTAATTTGTTTCCTTGTTTCCTAAATTCTGCTTTCAGGATCAATCTATTGACACTGCTTGTTATCAATTCTCACAATTTACCTGACTCTTTCTTAATGCCTGCTAGAAAGAGAAGTTGAAACAAATTTGAAAAAAAGTGACCATGTTTTTTATCATTTGCTTTTAATTATCAAAGCTACAAGAAATTACGAGATCTTTCTAAAATGATCAAAATTAAAGCTTTTTGCATCGCTAAATCTGAAATAATCTCAAGCCCAATAAGATCAGTGACAAGTCTGTTCAAAATCTGTTGTGTTTAATTATTACAATCTGCATTATTGACCGCTTGCATTCAATCTGTTATCGGTAAAGTATTTTTCTGTTGGCAGTGCTTGGTTTTCCAAGGCTTTATTAACAAAGCCCAGTAGTGATAGTATGTAGGTCGGGATTAGTCCCTCCTGCAGCTGTGCCAGCTGGACTCTGTCATTTTCTAGGGACAAGCAGGATATGATTGGATCAGTACTAGCTGCTAGATTCAGACAATGGCAGCTGCAGCCCTGTTCTGGAAGCAGTAGATTGTTAAACTATTCTATTGAGCATATTGAAAGTGAGAAAGTGAAACTAAAAATATTCCAACGTACTGCAACTTCAAGTATATTTTGATGTGCCATTCTTCTGTCTCTGTCTAAATGACCAGGCAACAGCTCAGCTGGTAGCACTCTCATTTCGGAGTCAAAAGCTGGAGGGTTCAAGTTCAACTCCAGGGATTTGAGCACACATCTTGGCTGACTCTCCAGTGCAGTATTAAAAGCATGCCAGTGAAACTGTCTGTCAGATGCAATGCTCAGCATCAGTCCCATTTCTATCAGGGTTGGATGAGAACATTCTGTGCTAACTCTAATAATAAAAAGGGATATTAGTCCAACAACTTGAAAATTTAAATAGTTTGCGGGATATTATTGCATGTAGATTTCCTCCATTGAATGTACGTCATTGGCTGCGAAGAACCTTGATTTCTTCTGGGGCTGTGAATGCAACATGTAGATGCAATATTTTCCTTTCTTTTAAACCACTAGGTGTCATCTAATTTTTACATTGTCCACCCCAGTTCAATAATGGCACCTCCACACATCATGGTTACCATCTTCTAAATTCCATAAAGTAGACTGTGCTCATAAGATAATTCCCCCATTGCAGGGATCACGCAGAGGGATAAATGCACCTTCACACTCTGACATCAATACATTTACACATATACGCAGACATAACAGCATCTCCACACATACAGATATAAATGTATCTACACACATGCACATATTTAACTACATCTTCAGAAAATGATATGTGGCCTGGTGGATCCCCACTGTAGAACTCAGGCAGCGTTGCAGCACCTGAAAAGGTCGCAAGTTGGAGGAGAATTGGTTGCACGGAAGCTGGTCAGGTTCAGCGCTGCACTAACGCAAACGATATTATTATGAGTCACACACCATTCAACAAGATTTTCGGTGCTAATAGCTCACCGGCAAAACAACATTAAATGGGCAACTTTAAATGCAGACTACCTGTACACATATGTGTATTGATACATATCTGTGTAATCTACTGACATGAATAAATAATAACACAATAATTAAAAATGAAAATTCGACTGAAAAAAAGGGAAAAAAAATCGATGTCATCTTGGGGTGAGAGATCATGCAGCCAGTCATATTATGCTGCTCAGAGAACTAACATGTTTATCTTGTCTGATTCCACAAATTTATTACAATCAAAGAAAGAGGTGAAGACACATAAAAATTCTTTACACAGAGGGTGGTTGGATTATGGTAGTGGAGGTAATAAATAATTTACAAAGTAATTAGATAGTCGCTTCAGGGAAAAAAAACATTTAAAGGTTGAAGGGACAGATGAAGTGAGATTAGACTAATTGGCTCATATGGAGAAACTCAACAGTGCAGACCAACTGGCCTGTTTCCGTGCTGTAACATTTTACGATTCTAAGTCAAAAGAAAAGCACAAAAAATTTCATTTGATTCTCATACACTATTTTCCTGTTACTACACAAGTACCCTAACTGGGTCGACAGCACTCCAAAGCTGAGTATTTCAGGTTAATACCAACACTTCAGTCTTCAATACCTCAATGGGAAATCTGCTCTAGAAAATATCACCTCCGTTTATAATTGATACCAAAAGATATTGCTCTAACTCACATTTATGGGCTTCATTTAAATATCAGTATTTATTTCAATTTGCTGTCAACGTGCATCGGATTCAATTAAGTCCTTAGCTTGTCTGGCTCATATCTAGGTCTAAATTCACAGTAATCTGGTTGACTCTTATCTGTCCTCTGAAATGGCCTTGTGGGTTTCTCAGTTTATTCAAGGTGGTGCTGCTCTTGGGAAATAAATGCTGCTTTTGCTTGTGGTGCCCACATCCCATGAATGAGTTTAAAAACATCCAGTTCTAATCAAGTGTTTCGATTCTTGGTATAGATTGCCCGGCACTATATTATTGAGAATGCCACTGTATTATTGAGAATGCTACACTATCAAGTTTCATTTTATTTTTGATACTTCTTGCTTGTCAAGGAACAAACATCTTTCTTAACAATGGGACTACATAACTGAAATATCAAATTGTCTGTGCTTTCCACAGATTTTCTGTTTATATTTCAGATTTCCAACCACTGCATTGTTTTGTTTTCCCTTATATTTTGTGGAGGGATATGCTTAGAAATCTAAATAGTGATGGTTAAAATTTTAAGTCATTCCTGTGAAAGAAATGGATAAATAACAATCTACAGAGACTAGCTGGAGTAGCATTTGTCATTTGTGCTATTTTCTAGTTAATTTGAGATTGGGTTTCAATCTCGTCATCATAATGACAGCAACATTTTGCCAGGTAACATTTAGATCTCAAATTCCTTCACTAAAGAACTATACAAACACAAACAATTCTTCTGTAAAGTATGAATGAAAACAAAATTTTAAGTTAGAAATGTTCATCCAATTAAATTGGCTAATAACAAGAATGAGTCTTGCCATTTTCCTTGACATTAACAATACACGGACCACATCATTTCAAGAAGACAGCTCACCACTATCTTCTCAAGGACAACTAGGGATGGACAATGAATGCTGGCTAGCCAGTGACACCCCTGACTCATGAGAGAATAAAAACGTACCACTGCTGACTATCCCAACTGCCAACTTTCTGGAACCGCTCTTGACCAGAAACGTAACTAGACAACTATGTAAATGTGGGCATATAAGATCAAGTCAGACATAGATAATTAGCAGTGAGTAGTTCACTTCCTGATTCCCTTAAGCCTTTTCATCATCTACAATGAACAGAGTTATCGGTGTTAGGAAAACTCTCAACTTGTTTTTAGTCTGCGACTTCAGACTGCAGTACGTACCAACTGCAAGACACCCGGAAGACATTCTCGAAAACATTTTCTTTAGTTCTGTACAAATTTGTGACATCATACAGCACCTTTCGGGATTGGATGTCTCAAAGCAATTAGCCAATTAAGTACTTTCAAAGGTTAGTTACTGCTGTAAAATATGAATTGTAAATACACCTACAGGAAGCACTTTGAGACAGCAACATCATAGAATCTGATGTTGATTGAGGGGTAGATACTTGTTAGAGGACTGGGGATAACTATCAAAGTGCAGACAGGGCCTCGGTTCAGTGGCGCATCTGAAAAATAATACCTCAAAGTGCAACACTCCCTCAATACTATAATGAAGCTTCAGCCTAGTTTTTTTTAGTTCCAATCTCTGGAGTGGTGCTTGAACATAAAATGTTCAACTTCTACACTCCTTAATGCAGAAATTCATAAAACAGGCCCATCTCTATCTTCTCAAGTGCAATCATGAATAAGCAACAAATATTGGTCTTGGCAGCAACACCCACTTACCACGAGTGCATAAAGTTCATGACTTTGAACATCCACATCAAACAGTTCTGCTCTTAGGATCCTTTCATGCTATCTTTCAACTGCTTTTTATTATCTGAGTTTCAACAAAGGTTTTTGTTTTCCTTAGTACTAAGTGAACTTGTGTTTCATACCAGTTTCCTCCCTGGTATAATTTTACCATACATTTCTGATGGCAATTAAACTTGTTTCTTCTCATAAGTCAACACGAGTCTATCATCAGAAAAAAATAGTCCCACAGCATGACAGGCGGTTTTGAAGAAACATTGAATTTACATGTGTGTTGCTTGCACAAATCAATTGTATTCAAGGAGGTCAGCTGTTTAAAAAGCAAGACTAAAAAGCTAAAATGATAGAATTGACTATGAGATTTATCAACATTGGCAGTTTGGAAGTCATTAACATATACATTTTACCAAATAAAATTCAAACTCCCTTCATGTTCTGAAGTGATCAAATACAAATTATATGTAATGTTACTGAATTTGTAACCAGCTGCAGAATTTATTAGCCTGGATTTACTTGAGAGGGGCAGAGCAGCAATGGAGTGTGGCTTTCATGAGCTCTTTGATTCTGCTGTAGCCTTGACCCATTTTTCTGAGTTACAACCATTGACCCCAGATGAGATTTTCAGTTACCAACAGGCAGACCACTGTGGCCAAAAAGTGAATTGAAATGGTGCTGCAGCAATGATTCAGAAGTGGCAAGAGACCACGAAGTGACATGGGAATGAGAGAATGAGGAAGGTTGCACAGGTATATTACAGTCGTAGACATGTGCACCTCAAAAACAGACCCTTCGGTCCATTGGAAGACGTACAGGCAATTGCCTATCTATCTTTTTCAGATGTTAAAGCTTTTATCATCACATCAGGGCTACTGCTAGATGGTCTCAGGTTTGTGAGGAAATTTGCAATGACACCAAACTTTTGGTGATGTAGTGGACAATCAAGAAGGTTACCTCAGAGTACAGCAGGACTTGATCAGATGGGTCAATGGGTAAAGGAGTTTAAGGCAGATGGAGTTTAATTTAGATAAATACAAAGTGCTGCATTTTGGAAAGGACCTGGAGAATGTTGCTGAACAAGGAGACCTTGGAGTGCAGTTTCATACTTCCTTGAAAGTAGAGTTGCAGGTAGACAGGATAGTGAAGAAGGTGTTTGGCATACTTACCTTCATTAGTCAGTGCATTGAGTATAGGATTTGGGATGTCATGTTGTGGCTGTACCAGACATTCGTTAGGCTACTTTTGGAATACTCTGTGCAATTCTGGTCTCCCTGCTATAGGAAGGAAGTTGTGAAACTTTAAAGGGTTCAGAAAAGATTCAGAAGGATGTTGCCAGGTTTGGAGAGTTTGAGCTATAAAAGATGGCTGAACAGGCTAGGGCTATTTTCCTTAGAACATCAGAGGCTCAGGGGTGATTGCACAGAGGTTTATAAAATCATGAGGACCATGGATAGGTTGAGTAGCCAAGATCATTTTCCCAGGGTAATAGTGTTGAAAACTAAAGGGCATAGATTTGAAGTGAGAGGAAAGACTTAAAAGGGACCTAAGGAACAACCTTTTCACACAGAGGGTGGTGCGTGTATGGAATGAACTGCCAGAGGACGTGGTAGAGGCTTGTACAATTGCAATATTTAAAAGGCAGCTGATGGGTATATGAATAGGAAGTGCATAGACTGATATGCTGGCAAATGGGATTACATTAATTTAGGATTTCTTGTCGGCACAGACGATTTGAACCAAAGGGTCTGTTTCCATGCTGGACAGTTCTATCACTCAATAGAATAGGATATTGGACATTTAACAGGTCATGGAGAAAAGAGTCACTTTTAGGAATCACAGTGAAAACTGAGTAGCAATTAAGAAAAAACAGGTCACAGTAGCAAAATGGCATGAGGCCTCACACTCTATTATCCTACATAACTTGTCTCTTTTTTTGTTATTTATTAATTTTTTTGGGATGGGGGCATCGCTGGCTGGGCCAGCATTTATTGCCAGTCCATAATTGTCCTTGAGAACATAGAACATAGAAAAGTACAACACAGAACAGGCCCTTTGGCCCATGATGTTGTGCCAAGGATTATTCCTAATCCAAACCTAAACTATGCACCCCTCAATTCACTGCTGTCCATGTGCATGTCCAGCAGTCACTTAAATGCCCCAAATGATTCTGCTTCCACCACCAGCGCTGACAACATATTCCATGCATTCACAACTCTGTGTAAAGAACCCACCTCTGATATCTCCTCTATACCTTCCTCCTAATATCTTAAAATGATGCCAGTCAATCCTGCCCTTGGCTATTGACTCTATCCATGCCTCTCATTCCCTTGTACATCTCGATCAGGTCACCCCTCTTCATCCTTCTCTCCAGAGAGAAAAGTCCGAGCTTAATCAACCTTTCTTCGTAAGACAAGCTCGCCAGTCCAGGCAGCACTCTGGTAAAACTTCTTTGTACCCTCTCTGAAGCCTCCACATCTTTCCTATAATAGGGTGACCAGAACTGGATACAATGTTCCAAGTGTAGTCTCACCAGGGACTTGTAGAGCTGCAGCAAAACCTCACAGCTCAAACTCTATCCCCCTGTTAATGAAAGCCAAAACACCATATGCTTTCTTAACAACCCTATCCACTTGGATGGCAATTTTGAGGGATCCATGCACTTGAACACCACACTGCCAAGAAACCTGTCTTTGATCGAATATTCAGCATTCAGGTTCGACCTTCCAAAATGCATCACTTCACATTTATCCAGGTTGAACTTCATCTGCCATTTCCAGCCCAGCTCTGCATCCTGTCTGTGTCGCACTGCAGCATGCAATAGCCATTGATAATATCAACGGCACCTCCAACCTTTGTGTCATCAGTAAATTTTCTAACCGACCCGCAACGTCCTCATCCAAGTCATTTATAAAAACTACAAAGAGCAGAGGCCCAAAAACAGAGCCCTGTGGGATACCACTCACCACTGACCTCCAGGCAGAATACATTCCATTTACAACACACTCTGCCTTCAGTCAGCCAACCAATTCTGAATCCAGACAGCCAAATCCCTGTATCCCATACCTCCCGAGGATCACTGATGAAGCAGCTGAAGAAGGGCCTAGGATACTACCCTGAGGAACGCCTGCAGAGGGTCCTGGAGCTGAGATGACCAACCTCCAATAACCAGAACCATTTTCCTGTGTGTAAAGTTTGACTCCAACCACTGTCCCCTGATACCCATTGATTTAAGTTTTGCTAGGGTTCCTTGATGCCACACTCGGTCAAAAGTGGCCTTGATATCAAGGGCTGTCACTCTCACCTCTGGAATTCAGCTCTTTTGTCCACATTTGACATGGCTGTAATGAGGTCAGGAGCTGAGTGGCCCTGATGGAACCTAAACTGGGTGTCATTGAGCAAGTGCTGCTTGATAGCACTGTTAATGACACCTTACATCACTGTTACTGATGATTGAAAATAATCTGATGGGGCGGTAATTGGCTGGGTTGGATTTGTCCTGCTTTCTATGTACAGAATATATTTGGGCAATTTACCACATTGTCATGTAGATGCTAATGTTGTAGTTGTATTGGAATAGGTTGGCTAAGGGAACTGCAAGCTCTTGAGCATAAGTCCTCAGTACAATTGCCAGAACGTTGTCAGGGCCTGTAGCTTTTGCAGTATCCAGAGCCGCCAACCTTTCTTGATATTACATAAAATGAATCAAAGTGACTGAAGATTGATATCTGTAATGCTGGGGACCACTGGAGGAGGCTGAAATGGATCATCCATGTTGCACTTCTGACTAAAGATTGCTACAAAAGCATCAACCTTATCTTATGCACTGATGTGCTGGGCTTTTCCATCTTTGAGGATGGGGATATTTATAGAGCCTCTAGTGAGTTGTTTAATTGTCTTCCACCATTCAAAACTGAATGTGGCCAGACTACAGAGCTTAGATATGATACATTGGCTGTGGGATTGCTTACACTGTCTATCTCTTACTACTTATGCTGTCTGGCATATAGGTAGTCCTGTTTGGTGGCATGTTTCATGCAGTTCTTTTATTTTTTTCATGGGATGTGACTGGCAAAGCCAGTATTTTTTGCTCTTTAACTGAGTAACTTGCTCAGCCATCTCAGAGGGAAGTTAAGAATCAACCATATTATGTAGGCCTGGATTCACAAACAGACCAGGCCAGATAAGGATGACAGATTTCTATCCTTAAATGGTATTAATGAACCAGATAGGTTTTTATAATAGCTGACAATGGCTTCATGATTGTCATTATTGAAATTAGCTTTCAATTCAAGCCTTCCATTAATTTGAAATTGAATTCCACCAGCTGCCATGGAGAGATTGCAATAGCAATGTTTAAGAAGCATTTTGACAGAAACATGGACCATGTGCAGGCAAATGGGATTGGTTTAGAATGACATCATGGTTGGCATAGATATGGTGCACGAAAAGGTCTGTTCCTGTGCTGTGCTGTTCTATGATTCGAACCCAAATCCCGAGTGCATTAGCCCTGACTTTTAGTTCAGTGACATTACCATACACCATTGTCTCCTTGCTTCACTGTCTTTAATCAGGTTTTTAAAACTGGTCAGCACCAGTTTCTTATTCATAACTACAACTGTTATCTACCAAAGGAACAAATTACTGAAAAAAATATAATAGAACTTTTGAAGAAAATCACAGAACTTGGAGACTACTCTACCCGCCACATCTGTGTTGACTTTTGACAGAAACATTGCAGGTCTGCAAACCCCTTCTTCTTAGGTAATGATCCAATTCTACATTTAAAGTCTCAACTAAAGTGGTTTGAATCAAACCCTCAGGCATTGCATTCCAAATACTACCAAACATGAAAAACCTTTCCTCATGTCACCATTGCTTCTTTCGCACTAAATCTGTGCTCTCTGGTTTGTGAACTGTTTACTAATGAGAACAGTGTCTCTGTATCTACTCTGATCAGATCAGTCATGGTTCTGAATGCTTCCACCAAAACCCTTTCAGAGATTAAAAATCTCAATTTCTCCAACCTTGGTTAGTAACTGAAGTTCCTCAACCCTGGAACCATTCTCATGAATCCTTCTTGTTCCTTTTCTAATGGCATCACGTCTTTCCTAAAAGGTGTGGTGCCCAGAACTGGACACAGTTCTCCAGTTTCTTTTCCTTCCTATGTCATAGAACATAGAACAGTACAGCACAGTACAGACCCTTTGGCCCTTGATGTTGTTCCGGCATTTCATCTTACTTTAACATCAAACTAACCTATATACCCTACATTTTACTATCATCCATGTGCTTATCCAAGAGTCACTTAGATGTCCTTAATGTATCTGACTCTACTACCACTACTGGCACTGCATTCTACGCACTTCCCATTCTCTGGGTGAAGAACCTACCTCTGACATCTCCTCTCATTATCTTGCATCAAGTTGCCTCTCACGCTTCTTTGTTCCAATGAGAAAAGCCTTAGCTCGCTCAACCTTTCTTTATAAGGCATGCCCTCCAGTGCAGGCACCAACCTGGTAAATCTCCTCTGCACCCTGTCTAAAGCTTCCACGTCCTTCTCACAATGAGACGACCAGAATGGACCACAATATTCCAAGCATGATTTACCTAGGGCTCTGTAGAGCTGCAGAGTTGAAGAGTGTGGTGCTGGAAATGCACAGCCCGTCTGGCAGCATCCGAGGAGAGCAGGCAAGACGATGTTTCGGACATAAGAACGACTATTTTCCAGCTCCTCTAATGCGGCCTGAACTGTGCTTTTCCAGCACCACACTATTCGATTCTGATCTGCAGACCTCAATTTCTCGTCTATAGAGCTGCAGCATAACCTCGTGGCTCTTAAACTCTGTTCCCTTGTTTAAGAAAGGGAATAGGGATAATCCTGGGAATTACAGACCAGTCAGTCTTATGTCTGTGTTGGGCAAAGTTTTGGAGAGGATTCTGAGAGACAGGATTTACTTGGAAAACCATAGTCTGATCAGACTGGCTTTCAGAGGAGCAGGTCATGCTTTACAAACCTTTGAAGGTGTGACAAAACACACTGATGAATGTAGAGCAATGGATATGATGAATATGGAATTCAATAAGGCATTTCATAAGGTTTCCCATGGTAGGCTCATTCAGAATGTAAGGAGGCATGGGATACAGGTAAATTTGGCTGTCTGGATACAGAACTGGCTGGCCCAGAGAAGGAAGAGGGTTTTATTGGATGGAAAGTATTCAGCCTTGAATTCAGTGACCAGTGAAGATCCGCAAGGATCTGTTCTGGGACCTCTGCTCTTTGTGATTTTTATAAATGACCTGGATGTGGAAGTGGAAGGATGGTTTAGTAAGGTTTCCAATGACACAAAGGTTAGTCAAGTGGTGGACAGTGTGGAGGGATGTTGTAGGTTGCGGGATATTGACAGAATGCAGAACTGAGCTGATGAGTGGCAGATGGAGGTCAACCTGGAAAAGTATGAAGTGATTCATTTCGACTTAATATGAAGGCAGGATTCTTGACAGTGTGGAGGAACAGAGGGATCTTGGGGCCCGTGTTCGTATATCCCTCGAAGCTGCCGCCTAATTTGATAAAGTTGTTAAGAAGATGTCTGGCGTATTGGCTTTCATTGCAGGGGGATTGATTTTAAGAGCCAAGACACCTCTAAGACTATACTAAAATGTTCAGTCAGTTTGCCCTTGGCATTTGAAGATGATACAAAGTTCTTTTTAGTCTGATGGCCTCAGGCTACCAAACAAGGGGATAAGTTAAGAATCGTTCAAACTGACTGATCACCATCCTCTCTCAATCATCACAAACTAACATATTGTAATTTACTCAGAGCAACATACAACACTGTGAGCAGATTCCAGAATTATTCAGGCAATATTCCTTATTATAATCAGTAAATGAGGTCAGGTTTTAAACAGTTTGGGTACTGAAGAGTTTTTGGTTGAGACGTGCTTGCAATGGATTTTAGAGTTCACACATCCAGCAGGGGCTATTGGCTGGGATAGGAACAGAAACACTGGTTGATATTTTCCTCCTCCACCAGTAATCTAAATACACTGAGGCTAATCATACCCTGTCACAAAACTGGTTTATTTGTTCTAAAAGCTGTTCCTTTTCTCAAGGATACTATGTTCTTAGTTTCTTTTTCAGGGAGGTAATAAACTGCTCTCGGTGTCGATTATTCTGGTTTGGTGTAGAGATTAAAGGATATTGAGAGGCTTTTTTGTTTATATGTAAACAGATAAGACTTCAGGCCAAAGTGGTCATGTTTTAGAAGTGACCTGTAGAATGAAAGGGGAGTGGTCAGCTCTTTAACTGAGCAGTTTAATTCAGTCTGGAATTAGTTGGGAATTCAACAGTGAGCTGTGTGGAAACAAATTCTCTGTCTCGCTTTCTGTCCTTCTAACATCAACCTGTAAGCATCTGTTCCATTCAGTTATACTGGTTTCTAAGGGGGTTTGCTTATTGGGATTGCTGTGTATATTCGGAGCAGCATAATTTAGTCTAGTTTGGATAGACCGTGTTCTGTATGGGGTTCTTTATTCTGTTCTTTTTGTTTCATTGTGTAATTTTGTGAATAAACTTTTGTCTGGTTTTAAACTGGGAGTCAACCTCACTAACTCACTCTGGGTAATTTTCACTGCACATTTACTGAAACAAATTGCAAAGTTATGGTCTGAGCTGCCAGCTTAAGAATGTTTTGAGTGATCTGGCTTAGTCTATAACAGATTGGGAGCTCTTTGTGGGATTTTAAACAGCTAGTGGTCGGTGCTAGTGTCTTTATTTCGGGTGCTGGTTTGGTTGAGTAGACAAATTTAGGAGAGTAATTGTTCTTTCAATAGCCAAACGTTTTCTGAATATGGATGCAATGACTTTGGAAGGATTGAAAAAGGTGAATAAGATCAAGCTGCAGGAAGTAGCAGACCAGCTGGGATTGGACCTGCCTACTTCTGTGAGGAAAGGAGAGGCAATTATAACAGGAGCTTAGCATTTACCTTGCTGGAGAAACCATCAGAATCTATAGAGTTGGCAAGGATTCAATTGTAAATGAAGCAGCTTGAGTTAGAAGCCAGAGATAAGGAAAGGGCAGCAGAAATGAAACAGTTTGAGTTCGGATTAAAAGCAGAACAGAGGGAAAAAGAGTAGCAGAAGAGAAAGAAAAAGAGAGCTTGTGAACTTCAAAAATGAACACTTAAAAAGGAAAGTCAGCTTAAAAGGCTGGAGATAAAGGCTCAGTGAGGAAGTTGTGCGAACCCATGTGGAAGAGCAGAGAGTTAAAACAGCAAGGTTCACAGCTGAAGCGGCTGATGATCATGAGCTGGTCCATAAAACTTGGTTTGGCTTCCAGAATCAATATTAGTCCATGAGGGATAGAAATTGGGCAAAGAGTAAGGTAGATCTCAGTGAAGATCATATGGATAATGTACTACACGGTAAAAAAAACCCTTGAGGGGGACAAAAAAGTTAAAAACCTCCAATGTTTTCATTGTAATAAAGTGGGCCACATAAAATCATAGTGTTGGTGGGCTAGGAAAAAGCCAGATGTAGGAAAACCAGACAAGCCTGGAAGCTTTGTTGGACTAGTAACAAAAAGCACAAGGGAAGTTAGACGACTGCCTCAGACTGCACAAGATGATCAGAGGTTGATTAAGGAGGAAGTGCCAGATCTGCTTAAAACATATACATGCAAGGGTAGAGTTTATTCACATAGGCCAAGACCAGTAGGTTACAGTATTAAGAGACACAGGATCCTCTCAGTGTGTAATGCTGAAGGATGAGGAGATAAGTAGTCCTGAGAGGCTACTGCCAGAAAAAGTACTGGTAACAGGAATTCATGGTGTGACAAAAAGTGCTCAATTATGTAAAGTGAGGCTTAAAAGTCCAGAGAACAGTGGCAAATTTGTGGTAGGAGTACTGGACAAACTCTCAGACCCAGGAACACAAATTGTCCTTGCAAATTACATAGTTGATTCACTGGTGGGCATGCTGCCTACTCTAGTTGAAAAGCCAGTGGAGACACAGGCAACTGAAGACATGGAGAATGTTTTTCCAGGAGTTTTCCCTGCTTGTGTGATCACAAGATCACAGACGCACAAGCTGAAGCAGGAGGGATCAAAAGGCACAGATAAAGAAGCTGACACAGTGTTATTCCGAAACTCTATTTGATTAGTTAAGTGGAACAGAGGAGGGGCAAATAGGTAAACTAACAAGTATCTTTAGTTCTGCTAAGCTGATTTAAGTTCTCATCTTTCTGCTGTAATTCAAACAGTTCTAGCAAAAGGCAGTTACAGAGAAGGAAGGTAAATGCACTTGCGTGTTATTACTTAACAAATTATGTCTTAATGAGGAAATGGAGACCATCACACATTCAAGCAGATGAGAAATGGGCAGAGATTCATCAAATTGTTTTGCCAGTATGGTACAGAAAGGAGGTGCTGCGAGTGGCGCATGAGCTACCATGGAGGACAATTAGGGGTGAGGAAAACACTGATTAAAATGCAAAGACATTTTTACTGGTCTGGACTACACAAAGATGTAGATGAATTTTGCCAGATGTGTCATACATGTCAACTTATTGGAAAACCATAGGCAGTAATAAAAGCTGCAACTTTAAAACCTATTCCAGCATTTGATAAACTTTACACATTGATTGCAAAGTTCCCCTGCATCAAACAAAAAGTGGGAATAAGTATTTATTAACAATAATAGGTGTGTTGACTACATTTCCACAATCAATCCCATTATGCAACATTGCAGCTAAAAGGGTTATAGAAGAATTACTAGTAAATTTTTTTTACTAGATACGGACTGTCAATAGAGATCCAGTCAGATCAAGGATCGAACTTCACATCCAAACTATTAAGGAGATTGTGGATAACTTGGGAATAAAGCAATTCAAATTGACTGGGTACCATCCAGAATTGCAGGGAGCGGTGGAGAGATGGCATCAAACACTGAAGACCATGTTGAGGGATTATGGTCAGGATTATCCAGACGATTGGGATCAGGGAGTTCTGTTTGTGTTTTTTGCAATCAGAAATGCACCAAATTAATTGACCAAATTCAGTCCATTTGAATTAATTTTTGGGTATGAAGTAAGAGGGCTGTTAAAATTGATTAAGGAGAAACTAATACGTCAGAATTCAGAATCCACCCATTTGGACTATGTGCCAAATTTTAGAGAATGATTAAATAGAGCTAGAGAGTTGGCTAGACAACATTTAAAAGTATCACAGGATGCAATGGAACAAAAGGTCGATAAGAAATCAAAATTGACCATTGTGTAATGGGGACAAGGTATTAGTGTTACTTCCAATGACAGGTGAGCCTTTAAAAGACAGGTAAGTTAGACCTCAACAAATTGAGAGGAAATTGAGTGAGGTGAACTACTTGATAAGGACTCCAGACAAGAAAAAAACTCAGAGTGTGTCATGTAAATATGCTCAAATGGTATTTTGATAGGGAAGAAAAGTAAGAGGAGAAGGTGTTAATGATTACAGCACAGAAGGAAGAACCAAGTTCAGAGGATTCTGAATTGATCAATGAGGAAGTTGTCAAAAATTGGGATGAATTCTTGAGTTAACTTCCACAACAAAATTGAATTGACCTGGAAGACTTATATTATCAGATGGGGAAATATGCAGAAATAAACTGGGAAGTACTAAACTAATTGTGCATGATGCAGATATGGGAGATGCTGTTCTGATTAAGCAACATCCTTGGAGGCATAACACTTTAAAGTTGGCACAGTTTCAGAAGGAGATAGAGCGCATGCTCCAAGATGGCATAATTAAAGTGAGTTACAGTGACTGGACTCACCCATAGTCATGGTGCCAAAGCCAGATGGTACCCAACGGTTATGTGTGGACTATTGCAAAGTCAACATCGTTAAAAAGACAGAAGCATATCTAATTCCACAGTTGGAGGACTGTATAGAAAAAGTGGGACAAGCAACTTACTTTTCTAAGTTGGACTTGCTCAGAGGCTACTGGCAAGTACCTGTCAGAGAGAGAAAGGGCAATTTCGGCTTTCGTAACACCAAATGGACTGTATCAGTTCAAAGTCATGCCATTTGGTATGAAAAACGCACCAGCCACTTTTCAGAGACTGACTAATAAGGTCATTGCTGATTACCCAACTGTGTGGGGTATATTGATGACCTGGTGATATTTTGTCACTCGTAGAAGGAACATTTCTATTTGTTCGATCGACTTCGGAAGGCAGGCTTGGTGGTAAACCTAGCTAAAAGTGAATTTGCCAAAGCCCAAGTCACCTGCCTGGGCCATATTATTGGACATGGACAAATGGCCCCAAGGGATGCGTTGGTGAAAATGCGGTACTACAGTTCCTGGGATAGAGTGGATTTTACCAAAAGTTTCTGCCGAACTTTAGCAGCGTGGCTGCTCCACTCACCGAATTTTTTTAAAAAGGGCAAGACGTTTCAGTGGACAGCGTACTGTCAAAGACATCTGACAGCCTAAAAACTGTCTTAGCCAAACCTGATTACATGAAGCCTTTCAAAGTAGCTATTAATGCTAGTGATGTGGGTGTTGGTGCGGTGCTCCTGTAGGAGGATGTTGGAGGAGTAGAAAGACCCATTGGCTATTTTTCCAGGAAGTTGAAAGTTCATCAACAGAAATATTTAACAGTGGAGAAAGAGACTTTAACCTTCGTGTTGGCATTACAACATTTCAGTATTTATTTTACCAGCAATGCATTTGAGTCGATCATATACACTGATCATAACCCATTGATATTTGTGGAAAAATGTAAGGACAAAAATGCCAGACTGTTTAGATGAAGCTTGTTGTTGAAGCCATTCAATTTGACCCACAATTGTACATATGACAGGTCGCGAAAACATGATTGCCGATGCATAATCGAGACTTGAATGAGATACGGAGGTGCTCGATAGCGGGTGTGCCATAGTCTGAATTCACATGTGGTCATGCATGTTTATAGTCAGTATAGTGCATGTGTGGGTTTAGACTACCAACTAGGTTTCTGAAGTGTTTTAAAAATGAAGCCATCTTTTGGTATTAATGTTTTTTTTTAAGGGGGGAGGTGTCACAATGCTGGTTTCTTTTTTCTAAAAGCCGTTCCTTTTCTCAAGGATACTATGTTCTCGGTTTCTTTTTCAGAGGGGTAATAAACTGCTCTCTGTGCCGATTAGTCTGGTTTGGTACAGAGATTAAAGGATATTGAGAGGCCTTTTTATATATACGTAATCAGTTAAGACTTCAGGCCAAAGTGGCCATGTTTTAGAAGTGACCTGTTTAATGAAAGGGGAGTGATCAGCTCTCTAACTGAGCAGTTTAGTTCAGTCCAGAACTAGCTGGGAGCTCAACAGAGAGCTGTGTGGAATCAAACTCTTTCTTTCTGTCCTTTTAATGTCAACATGTAAGCATCTGTTCCTTTATTTTATACTGGTTTCTAAGGGGGTTTGCTTATTGGGACTCTGGTGTATATTCGGAACAGCATAATTTAGTCTAGATTGGATTAAACTGAGTTCTGTAGGAATTCTTTATTCTGTTCGATGTGTTTCATTGTGTAATTTTGTGAATAAATTTTCGTCTGTTTTTAAACTGGGAGTCAACTCACTAACTTATTCTGGGTAATTTTCACTGTACACTTACCAAACCAAATTGCAAAGTTATGGTCTGGGTTGCCTGATTAACAATGTTTTGAGTGGTCTGGCCCCGTCCATAACAATATGCTACCTAAGGTATGCTTTGTATTACTTCATTTAAAAAATGCAAAAAACATTATAAATGGTATCTATTACATGAAATTAAGCAGAGAACCAGGATTTTTTTTTCTAAATTGATTCAACTAATTCCTTTGAGGAATATGATTCAAGAGTTGTAACCGGCCTAGAAGGATGCCATTTGGCCCATCGAGTCTGTGTGGGCTCCCTGCAATGAAATCCAGTCGAAAGGTGTGGTGCTGGAAAAGCACAGCTGATCAGGCAGCATCTGATGAACAGGAGAGTCAACATTTCAAGCATAAGCTCCTCATCAGGAAGATCTTCATCTCCTGCTCCTCGGAAGCTACCTGCCCGGCTGTGCTTTTCCAGCACCACACTTTTTGCCTCTGATCGTCAGCATCTGCAGTCCTTACTTTCTCCTTGCAATGTAATCCAGTCAATTTCACTCTACCCAACCCCTGCTCAGTCCATGCAGGACTAATTTTCAAATTTTAATTTAATCAATTTGCTTGAGAAATAAGATTCAAAAGCACAGAGTAATTCAAAAGAGTGAAATGAATTGCCACAGCCATGACAGATAAGTTGGATTTAGGTTTGTGATTTGTAGCACAATGCTTCGGTGAGTCGGTGTGGACTTGTTGGGCCGAAGGGCCTGTTTCCACACTGTAAGTAATCTAATCTAATCTAATATAAGCTAAAGAATACTACAGGAAACCATAAGACCATGATATAGGAGTGGAAGTAAGGCCATTCGGCCCATCGAGTCCACTCTGCCATTCAATCATGGCTGATGGGCATTTCAACTCCACTTACTAGCATTCTTCCCGTAGCCCTTAATTCCTTGTGACATCAAGAATTTATCAATCTCTGCGTTGAAGACATTTAGCGTCCCGGCCTCCACTGCATTCTGCGGCAATGAATTCCACAGACCCACCACTCTCTGGCTGAAGAAATGTCTCTGCACTTTTGTTCTGAATTGACCCCCTCTAATTCTAAAGCTGTGTCCACGGGTTCTAGTCTCCTTGCCTAATGGAAACAATTTCCTAGCATCCACCCTTTCCAAGCCATGTATTATCTTGAAAGTTTCTATTACAAAAGGACTGAGCTCTCATTTTAGACCTAACTTTTAATACTCAAATGAAAAATACGCCATTTTCACTGATGTTTTAAAAAAACTTCAGCTAAGTTTGGATCTTTAGATATTCTGTACATAAGGTGCAACTTTAACAAAAATGTAATCTTCCACTATTCTATATATTTTTTCTCTCGCAGAGATGAAAGTGCCCCCCCATCCACTTAAAGGATACAGCTAAAACTCTGATTAGCCACATGCACTGGCAGTTCCACACAGCATGCTTAATGCAGCAGATTCTTGGGGGATTATCCCTAATGCTGGCAGGCTGGGGTGCTGAAATTCGTTTCAGTCAATGCACATAAACTGATGAACATAGCCTGCTGTTTTTCGAGTCAATAAATGTGAATTGAAATAAAAAAAGCCACGAGCTCAACATAAAAGCTCTCTTGTGAGGCATGCTTAACATCATAGACAGAAGCAAGGCAGCTGTGTGCATTTTATTGTGTACATGGTAAATCAAGCACAAAGGGGGCAGCACAGCAGGGCACCAAGAGGGCAAGACGCACGCTTCATAATACATCTGCTATTCCAAGTCTTTCCTCTGCTCCCGCTTCTGTACTGTAAGCTTCAAGGATGTAATGCACCGTTTTCAATCTAAATCTAGTTATGGATTAATAAGTAAACACTTTCTCGCTTATTATACAATTTATCACATTGAAAATTGCCTTGGACTCCTGGAGGCTGTTTGGGGATATATTTGTTAACTGACATTTTGCACACACAGCAAACCTTATAATCTTTAGCAAGTGAATGTATATTTATAACTTGCTGATCAAAATGACAAACTTGTTCCTTCAAAAATATCCAATTGAAACAATCTCCAATGCAGCAAAGATGGAAAGATAAACCACAGGCAATGCTCTGTATTATGCCATAAAAGGCAAGGCCAGGTTCCGAACCTTCTCCTCAGTAGTCATGTCAATGCACTAAGCAGAGCCCAACACCCATGCTTCGGATGGTGGCATTCAAAAAAAGATATAACAAAGACACAAATTAAGGTGTATTCTAGACCACACCTCTTTACGGGCAAGTCAAAAGTATCCTTGATAGGGAGCTGGGACGGGATCACCAATCTGTTGTGTCTCAAGTTTGGAATAGTGTTTGGTACAGGAAGAATGAAAAGGAAATGGAAAATTATAAAATATGTTGGAATCAATCAATTTGGCAATATATCTATTTTATTTATCTATTCAATTATTAATTGTAGAAATATTCACCTGGAATGTAAAACTAATGAGACCAAAGTCTGACCTATTGGACCTCTTGCTCTTGGAGAAAATGACTGCAGGTAACAGATGCATTGGTTGTAATTTCTCCGAAATTTTGTAGATTCTGGTAAGATCTCAACGGATTGGAAAACTACAAATGTAATACCACTAATAAGAAAGGAAGGAGGTAGAACCTTAGGGCAGTTAGCCTAACACTTCTTATAGGAAAATGCTTGTAGCCATAAGATAGTAGCAGGACACTGATAAACGTATAATGCAAACAATCAGAAATAACTTCATGCATTGTGGAAAGGAAACTGTGACTGACAAATTTATTGGAGATCTGTGAGGATATAACTTGCAGAGTGTACAAGGGAAACTGAATGCAGTATGGTTAGACTTTTGAAAGCCGTTCAATAAAGTGTCACAGAAAAGTTTATTGCATTACAATATTAGCATTATAATATTAGCATGACACAAGATTGGCTAACTAATATAAAATATATTTAGAATAAATAGATCGCTTTTGGGTTATAAACTGAAACCAGTAAAGAATCGTAATACCTCTAGTACAGTGTTGGATTGAATTATTTACAGTCTGTATTAATGAACTGGATGAAGGAATGAATTGTACTGCGGCCAGCTTTACTAATGATAGAAATGTAGGGAGGAAAGCAAGTTGTGAAAAGTATATAAAGATTTTGAAAATGACACAAGATTGGCTAACTAATATGAAATATATTTAGCATAAATAGATCGCTTTTAGGTTATAAACTGAAACCAGCAGAGAATCGCAACACCTCGAGTGCAGTGATGGATTGAATTATTTACAGTCTACATTAAATGAACTGGATGAAGGAATGAATTGTACTGCGGCCAGCATTACTGATGATAGAAACGTAGGGAGGAAAGCAAGTTGTGAAAAGTATATAAATATTTTGAAAATGGATATAGTTAGTTTAAATGAGTTTACAAAAAAAACAGCTGGGAGTATAACATGGGAAAATGTCAGTGTGACACATTGGCCAAAAGAATAGAAAAGCAGCATATTATTTAAATGGAGAGATCACAGTGGCTCAGTGGTTAGCACTTCTGTCTCACAGTGCCAGGGACCTGGGTTAAATTCCCACCTCAGGTGACTGTGTGGAGTTTGCAAGTTCTTCCCATGTCTGCGTGGGTTTCCTCTAGGTACTCTAGTTTCCTCCCAGATTCCAAAAGAAACATTGCTATGACTCTATGGGCAGGTCAAGTGAATTGGCCATGCTAAACTGCCCATAGTGTTAGGTGCATTTCTCAGGGGTATATGTAGGGAAATGAGTTTGGGTGGGTTACTCTTCAGAGGGTCAGTGTGGACTTGTTGGGCCGAAGGGCCTGTTTCCATACTGAATTTAATCTAATCTCAGAATGCAGCAAATCAAAAGATTCTGGATGTCTTTTTACATGAATTACAAAATGATAGTATGCAGACTGCTCCTATACCTCATTAGAGTTTAAAAGAATGAGAGGTGACCTTTTTCAAATATTAAAAGATTCTGAGTGGGCTTGACAAGGTAGATGCTGAGAGGATGCTCCCCCTCAGAAGGGAAAATAGAACTAGGGGACATAGTTTAAAAATAAAGCGTCTCCCATTGAACTAGAACGGGAGCGGGACATTGAGCCTGGTCTGTTATTTCATATGATCATAGCTGATTGAACACTTTCATGCTTCTTACCCATACGATCCTCAAAACACTTCATGTTACTGTTAATGAAAACTTTATCAACTTTTACTAAATAACTCAAAAGACTGAACTTTCACAGTTCTCTGGGGTAGGGAGTTCCAAAGATTTGCTACCCTCTGAGTAAAAAATATTTTTCCTCATCTCAGTCCTACATGGAATTGCTTAATTTTAAATTGTGCTCACCTGGGTTTGGACTCCCAACCTAGGGAAAATATTTTATCTGCATCTATCCTGTGTATCTCTTTCAGTATTTTGTCGGGTTCAAGGAGATCACCTTTCATTCTTTGAAACTCTACAGAATACAGCATATGTTTGCCCAACTACTCTTTATAGGACAGTCTTCCCTTTACCAGCAACAAGTCTGGTGAACCTTCTTTGTACTCCTTATATGATAATATCATTCTTGAGATAAGGAGATGAAAACTGTGCATATTTCTCCAGGCACAGCCTAACCAGGCTCCTTTGTAAATGAAGCAAAATGTCACTACGACTGTACACAAATCCTCTTGCAATAAAGGCTAACGTTCCACAAGCTTTCTTAATAGCTCATTGCACCTTCATGTTAGCCTTCAGTGACCTATTGACAAGAACATGCTCGTACTTTTGCACATAGAGTCATAGAATCAGAGAGTCCTCCAACATGGAGACAACCCTTCAACCCAAACTGGTCCAGGCTGACCAAAATGTCCATCAATGCTAATCCCATTTCCCTGCACTTGGCCCATATCACATCTATTTGTCCAAATGCCTTTTAAATGTTGTTCATGTACTCACCTCAACCACTTCTGCTGGCAGCTCATTATGCAAAAAAGTTGCCTCTCAGTTCCCTTTTATTCTTTTCCTTCTCACCTTAATAGATGCCCTCTCATCCTTGAATTCCCAACCCTGGGAAAAAGACTGAGTGCATTCATTGTATCCATATCTCTCATGATCTTATACTCTTCTATAAGATCTCCCCTCAGTCTCTTACGGTCTAATTAAAAAAAGATCCTACCTTGTCCAACCTCTTCCTATAACTCAGAGCATTGAGTCCTGGTAAAATCCTTATAAATGTCTTCTGCACTCTTTCCAGTTTAATAACATCATCCTATAGCAAGGTAACCAAAACTGAACAAGTGCAGCTCCACCAACATCCCATACAACTGCAACATAACTTCGCAACTTCTATACTCAATGCCCTGACTGATGAAGGCCAGTGTGCCAAAAGCCTTCTTCACTGCCCTATCTACCTGTGACTCTACTTTCAGAGAACCGTACACCTGAACTCCAAAGTCCCTCTGTTCCACTACACTTCTTAAGGCCCTACCACTCACCATGAAACTCCTACCTTGAACTGACTTTCCAATATGCAAGACCTCAGACTGAACTCCACTTGCTATTTCTTGGCCCATTTCCTGCTACAATTTTTGATAACCTTCCTCGCTGTCCACAATACCTCTTATTTTAGTGTCATCTGCAAACATACTAATCATGCCTTGTATATTCTCATCCAAATCATTAATAAACACACCAAACAGCATTGGGCCCAGCACTGACCCCTGAGGCACTCCACTAGTCACAGACCTCCAATCCGACAAGCATCCTTCCACTATCACTCTCTGCTTCCTATCATAAAGCCAATTGTGTATCCAATTTCCCAGCTCCCCCTGGATTCCATATAATCTAACCTTCCACAGCAGCCTACCATGTGGAACCTTATCAAAGGCCTTACTGACAGACGACTACCATCCTGCCCTTGTCAATCTTCCTGGTCGCTTTATTAAAGAACTCGAACAAATTGGTGAGGCATGATCTCCCATGCACAAAGCCATGCTGACTATTTCGAATTAAACTCTGTATGAACCAATGTGTGTATCTTCTGAAGTAACTTACTTAACACGAATGTTAGGCTTACTGATCTATAGGCCCTATGTTTTTCTTTGCAGCCCTTCTTGAAAAAAAGCACAACATTCATTACCCTCCAGTCTTCTGGGGTCTCACCCGTGGCTCATGATAATGCAAATATATCAGCCAGGGCCCCTGCAATTTCTTCTCTAGCTTCTTGCAGTGTTCTTGGATATATCTGGTCAGGATCAGGAGATGTATCCAGTTTCATATATTCGAATACATCCAACACCTTCTCTACTGTGATATGGACTGTCCGCAAGATATCACCAGTAACTTCGCCAAGTTCCTAACTCTTCATGTCTTTCGCTGTGGTAAACATAGAGGAGGAATATTCATTGAAGATCTTGCTCATCCCTTGCAGTCCTACACATATATGTCCACTTTGGAATATCCCCCCTATACCTCCAGGGATTCCCTTGATCCCAGCTACCTGTACCTGAACCATATCTCCTTTTCTCTGGTCAAAGCCTCAATATCTCTTGTCATCAAGGGTTCTCTATACCTATCACCTTGCCTTTGACCCTACAGGAACATTTACACCTTGAACTCTAGCTATCTCACTTTTAAAGACCTCCCACTTGCCAAAGGTCCCTTTGCCAGCAAAAACTACTCCAAACAACCCCTGCAAGCTCCCTGCCTGCTTCCATGAAAATTTGCCTTGCCCAATTTAGAACTTGAACCTGTGGATGAGTTTTGTCCCTCTGCATAAAAATTTTAAAATTATTAGAACTATGGTCACTAGGCCCAAAGTGTTGCCCCACTGTCACCTGTCCGGCCCTATTTCCCAAGAGTAGGTTGAGTTTCACCCTTTCCTGACAGGACCTTCCATATACTGCTTCTGGAAATATCCCTGAACGTACTTTACAAATTCCACCCTGCCTAAGCTATTAACACTCTGGCAGTCCCAGTCTATTTTAGGAAAATTAAAATCCTCCACCATGACAACAATATTGCTCCTTCAAGTCTCCCCAGCCTGTTTGCATATTTATTCCACTAATTTCCGATGACTACAGCACAACCACAATCATGTCACCATGCCCTTCATTTCTTAGCTTCACCTACAAACCCTCACTGGATGATTCTTCAGTTATTTCATCTCAGACTACTGATGGGATACTCCCCTTAATCAAAAATGCAATTTCCCCATCCTCCACCACTTTCCACCAGCTCTGTCCCGCCTGAAGCACCTGTCCCCTGGCACATTAAGCAGCCATTCCTGTCCCTCACTTAGCCACATTTCTGAAATGGATATAAATATCCTAATCCCATGTACCTATCTATGCCCTGGGTTCATTGGCCTTACCTGCCAGCTCTCTTACATCGAAATAAATGCAATTTAATTCAACACGCATTCCTTGCTTCCTGTGATGTTCTAGCCTGACTTGTCTCTTCACTTTACTATTTCTGATTACTATATCTCCTTCCAGCCTCACACTTGCCTTCCTGTTGTTGACAATCCCACCCCTCTTGCCAATCTAGTTTAAACCCTCGCTTGTAGCACCAGCAAACCTGGCTGCCCAGATAATGGTCCCCTCCAGTTCAGGTGCAAACCATCCCTCTTGAATAGGTCACCTCTGTCCCAAATAAGATCCAAATGATCTAAAAATCTGAATCCCTGACCCCTGGACCAATTCTTTTGTCACGCATTCATCTACCATGTCCTCCTGTTCATACCCTCACTAACACGTGGCACTGGAAGTAATCCGGAGATAACCACCAACTGGGCCCTGGTTTTTAACTTTTTTTCCTAGCTCTCTATAAATTCTATATCTGTAACCTCACACCTTTCAAGAAATATTTCCCCTGTTCTTCCCTAACCATTAAACCTCTCCAATTCCTCCTGATAACATTTTACATTCTTCCTCACAACACACACTCTTGTTTGGCTTCGTATCATCTGCAAATCTGGAAATATTACATTTAGCCCCTATATCCAAACCGATATAAAGACAAATTTTTTTCTCTCAATAAATTGCTAATCTTTAGGCTGGTCATTGATTACAGCACAGATTCCACAAAGGAGTAAAAGGATAGGAGAACAGGCGGAAACTAAAAGTTAAAACCACAGTCAGATAAGCCATGATCTCATGGAATGGAGAAGCAGGCTCAAGCAGCCAAATGGACTAAGGCTGCGCATACTTCTGTACATTTGCTATTAAAGTTGCTGTTAGTGATTTCCTGCTCCTGAATAGTGTGCACTGTTGAGCTCAACAGATGGACATCTTTATGGTTTCATATTCAACAATACTGAACTAATGTTGAAAAAAAATCCAGATTTTATTAACTGAATTTCAATTATGCTAGTTGCAGTGGTGAGTTTTGAACCCACATTCCTAGTCTGCGCCTTTGGGTTACACGGTAAGTGATGTTAGCACCATTTTTCCAATTTTTTTCTTTTGATAAAAATGAATAGGTTTCAATACTAGACTATCTTTTTAAAGATAGTTTATATTTTAGCTTCTGACTCACTCCAATTCACATATCCCAATCTTTACTGTGAAATGATAAGTGAGTGAAGGATAATCAATGCATTCTACTTCCAGATCTGCTGTCTATGAAAATGTTACAGTGCGATTAACTGATTATCTTGTCTGATAAACTAAATATTCTTGGATGCTGGAGATCACATATAGTTAGTGCCAGAATCAAAACTGATGCTGGGAAAGATGAAATCCACACCACAGAATTCACTAGATCATTATGGGCCATTTTTATCAAGGCCAGTGGAAGTGCCAACATTTTGCTGCAGACTGCAAAATTCTTGTTTAAATCCATGCTGAATTATTATGTTATCCTGAAATTTGATGAAGATATTATTCAGAAGCTGGAAGATTCTTTCCACAAGTGATTTAAGTGTTTTAACCACATGATTCTATAGAACTTAATGAATATTGTGAAAGACAAAAGGAGTGATGATATATTATATTAAATGAAGGAAGGCTGCATATGTTTCAATGACTGCTTTTAAACATAGATAACGTAAATAAGCAGCAGAGAAACTGGTCATTCAGTTGAACTGAACCATACTCACAAGAGGCTGTTCTTTATTCAGAGCTAATAGCGTTACTCTCTATTCCATTCTCCCTCATCTGTTTATCTGGAATCCACTTAAATATATCGATGCTATGAACCCTAAGTTTGATCAAAGAATAAATGACCCAATCCGATTAATGTACATCACAAGGGGTGAAAGGTACATCTCATTCAAGTGTACTGGAAATTGGCCACAGTATCTTGTCTTGAAAATTCTTCTTTATTCACTTGTGGGACATTGATGTCGCTGGCTGGGCCATCATTTATTGCCTGTTCCTAGTTGCTCTTGAGAGGGTGGTGGTGAGTTGCCTTCTTGAACCAATGAAGGCCATACACTGTAGGTAGACCCATAATACCATTAGGAAGGGAACTCCAGCATTTTGACTCAGTGATGATGGTGACACATTTCCAAGACAGGACAGTGAGTGGCTTGGAGGTGATCTTGACAGGTTGTGTTGTTCCCACACATTTGTTGTCCTTGGCCTTCTAGATGGCAAAAGTCATGGGTTTGGAAGGTACCGGCTAAGGATCTTTGGCAAATTTCTGCTGTGCATCTTGTAGATGGTGCACACTGCTGCTACTGAGGATTGATAGTGGAGTGACTGCAAGTTTGTAAATATGATGGCAATCAAACAGGCTACGTTGTGTTGGATGGTGCCAAGTTTCTTGTGTTTTGATGAAGATTTATGCAAGTCCACGAAACACCATTAAATATTATCCCATGTGCATTACTCAATATTGAATATGGGGTGCACTGAAGGCACATCTCATTATCAAGAAGCAGTCAATTTATGGACTGTCCTCTCATTTCCATTGAGTATTTGCCACATAAGCGTCTTATCCAATGTTTAAATATTTCCATTGAGTTTTAAATGGGCTGGACAAAGTCCATAACAGAAAGGAAAAACAATTACTTATAGGAAGGGTGGATTTAAGAGTGAAATAGAATCTTCTCAATGTTAACATTCTAATGATTCAAATGGTGTACTTTAGATCTGGAGATGCACTGACAAAAATAATCAATTCTTGCTGTTGATACATGTATGGATTTATTTTGTGATGAACATATATTCATGAATATCTTGCACAAATATATATCTGTACACAAAATAACCTTTGCAGCAGATGCAATTTTGGAAAAGAAACCAAAATTCCATTATCATAGGACCAGGGGGAAAGAGCCTGAGTAGGCACAATGAGTGAAACATGTGCCACATCATTCTAAGACTTTATCAAAGGGTCTACTGGTATTTTTAAGCATACATTCACAAGTTTGTATTACTGTATTGTCTTTCAGATAATAAACAGTTATTCTCCTTTGCACTATTTCAAGGATATATACTTTTACTTGTATTTTTCATAGTCAAATAAAAGATATTTTACACTGCCTTATGAGATGCAACCAATCTTGATGAGTTCTATCAACTCACCTCTGCACAACTTTATAGCCTTGATAGTACATTGAGTTGTTCACAACACTCAAAATAGTGGTCATGCTAAATATATCCAAGATTTTGGTGATGCTTGCTGATTTAAATTATCTTGCAATAAATTTGTTTAATCACTAACTGTAAAAATCTACCATTAAACTAGAGCACAAATGCATTCCTGCTCCACAAATTGTTTGCAAGACTGAGATAAATCATTTTTTTGATCTCCTTCTGCACTATGAGAATTTTGTGAAATTGGTTTGTTGAAAATAGTAATGTATAATTTGATGCTAAAAATCAACTTTTCCTGCCAAGACTTTGCTGTAATATGTCAAACGTATAATGCAATTAAAACATCGAAATATGCTAAATGCAAAGTATACTGAATAACTAAATTCTGCAACACATGCAGCCTGATCGATTACATAAACATGAGCCCAACAGTGTGAAACAGTGTGACCAAATTTCCAAAACAAATTTGGAAACACAAAGTGATACTCACCCACACCAGCTGTGATCTGATCCATCTTTTGGGATATCTACTCAGCCATATTCTGGTTGTTAATTAATAGTCGAACTACCATAAGCCCCTTTATTCGGACCATTTGGCTTAAGCCCTTTAGTCTTCAACCACATTTCACAAGAAGCTTGGGAGTGCAGCAAGTGTATTGTGGCCACAGAGCATAACCTTTGGTTAAACTAAAGTTCCTCAGTGAGTCCATGCTTCCTTCATTGGAAGCAGTGGACTTATGTTCTCACCGGGTGGATCTCTCCCTGGTAGAATAGCCTGCCTACTTTAAAGACTAGTTGTGTGACACCTCTGGTTCACATGGCGTCGGATTTGAGCCAATGCAATCTTTATGTGTTAAAATATGTATTCAAGGTTGAGATTTGTAAACCAGGGACCCTTCCTGGGATATTGCTTGTCTTGATGGCATTCCAGCCTAAAAGTACTGTTCTATACCTTTGCTTTTAGGTGCGGTATATGTTTTGATTTTCAATGTTGCGCTGCCCTATCATGAAATGCACGTAACATGAATACTTTAATGAAGTGTGAAATGAAGTTTGTTTAAAATATTACAACTCAATTCATTTGTTATATTTTTCTTTAATATACAAATAAATAATGTTTATGAACTCAGGAAGAGAAAGGTTTAGGGGTAGAAATTTACGTTGTAGTGTAGGGAACTGGCACAGAAATATTAAAAAAATCAAAATTAAGATCACAGTTTGTGCCATTGCCTATGGTAAGTAACCAGCTTTAGCACTGAATATGTGCATTAAAATATATTTTTTGCTAGTTAGCGCAATTAACACAGTCATGCTCGATTTCACTTTACCCATTCAGACTATAAGCGAGGTTTCAGATCATGTAGAGGTACAGTGTGAACAGTTCTTAATGGTATTGGAAATGTTTGTCCGGAACATTCAATTAAGCTGATGAAGTAAAAAGAGGTGTACAAGAAAATATTCTGATTCAGTATGTGGATGTACCTACCAGAGAAGGTGCAAAACTTGACCTACTCTTGGGAAATAAGGCAGGAAAGGTGTCTGAGGTGTCAGTGGGGGAGCACTTTGCGACCAGTGACCATAATTCCATTAGATTTAAAATAGTGATGGAAAAGGATAGACCAGATCTAAAAGATGAAGTTCTAAACTGGAGAAAGGCCAATTTTGATGGTATTAGGCAAGAACTTTCAATTGGGGGCAGATGTTCGCAGGTGAAAGGACAGCTGGAAAATGGGAAGCCTTCAGAAATGAGATAATGAGAATTCAGAGAAAGTATATTCTTGTTAGGAGAGGTTTGGAGGAATATGGGCCCGGTGCTGGCAGGTGGAACTAGATTGAGTTGGGGTATCTGGTCGGTATGGACAGGTTGTACCGAAGGATCTGTTTCCATGCTGTACATCTCTATGACTCTATGAGCAGACAGACATTAAAAAAATACATGGTAATTAGGACATAATAATCAGTTAAGTTTCCTTCAGTCAAAATTTGAACATTGTCTGGAACTTCCAACTAAATTTTTCAGAGTTAAAATACTGTAAATCTTTTTTAAATGATTTTTTAATTGGATGGCAAATTAGGATATCTGTAGATAGCTAAACAAAATGAGCTGAATACTTTCATCTGTGAATATTTTAAAATTCGCAAAAATTGAAGTAGTTCAGTATCTCACAATCATTGAGGATGAATAAAAAGTACTTTCAATTTACAGAGAAAGAGACAGTGAAAGATAAGGCAAAATGTAAAAATAGATTTAAAATAAATCAAGACATTCATAGCATGCATTACGATTCACTGATTCAAACAGCTAGTTTTTAAGTTACATTTACAAGTGTAAAATCTGGATGTGGGCATAGAAGGATGGGTTAATAAATTTGCAGATGACACTGAGGTAGGCAGAGTTGTGGATAATGCCAAAGGATGTTGTGGGTTACAGAGGGACATAGATAAGATGCAGAGCTGGACTGAGAAGTGGCAAATGGAGTTTAATGCGGAAACATTTCAAGGTAGTTCACTTCGAAGAAGTAACAGGAATGCACAGTACTGGGCTAATGGTAAAATTCTCGACAGTGTGGATGAACAGAGAGATCTCGGTGTCCAGGTGCAAAAATCCCTGAAGGTTGCCTCCCAGGTTGATAGGGTTGCTAAGAAGACATATGGTGTGTTGGTGTTTATTGGTAGGGGAATTGAGTTTCAGAACCATGAGATCAAGCTTCAACTGTACAAGACACTGGTAAGGACGCATCTGGAGTATTGTGTATAGTTCTGGTCACCGTATTATAGGAAGAATTTCAACGCTTTAGAAAGGGTTCAGAGGAGATTTACTAGGATGTTGCCTGGGAAGGTATGGAGGGAAGGTATTATGAGGAAAGGCTGAGGGAACTGAGGCTGTTTTCGTTGGAGAGAAGAAGGTTGAGAGGTGACTTAATCAAGATATATAAGATAATCGATTAGATAGGGTGGACAGTGAGTGCCTTTTTCCTTGGATGTTGAAGGCTAACATGAGGGAACATAGCTTTAAATTGAGGGGTGATAGATTTAGGGCAGATATCAGGGGTAGTTTTGTTGCTCAGAGAGTAGTAGGGGCATGGAACAGCCTGCCTGCAACAGTAGTAGTCTCACTAACGTTAAGGGCATTTAAATGGGCATTGGACATATATATGGAGAATAATAGAATGGTTAGATGGGCATTTGATTAACTTCACAGGTCGGCACAACATTGAGGGTCGAAGAGCCTGTACTGTGCTGTAACGTTCTATGTTCTAAAATTCAGCATTCTCTAACAAATGTTTTTTGTTTGCTTACAGTCACACTGTACAGTATCAGTGCAGTTTACATTACATGGTGCTGCTGCATTTGACACCTCCATTCATTTGTTCCTTTATCCTTTCAACATCTGTGAATTAGTATTTAACACAGCTTTTTTTGTTACGCTCTTTCAAATTTATTAATGATAAGATATAGTTCTATTGGTACTTTGGTTCTACAGTACTCTGTCAAAATGCATACTATTTATTTTTGAGCCTTGGCACACAGAGTTTGCACCAACTCAAAGCAACGAGTTGAGCCCAATCTTATTTCCACTTGACATCTAGAGAATGATGCTTTCAGCATGAGTCACTCACTAGTTATAAGTTGCAGACTCTGGATAGTTACAGCATTTTTACCACTAACAGGTCAAACATCACTTAACTCTCCATAAAGCAGAGATCAAATAAGAATAGAATCATGGAGTCCTTACAGTGTGGAAACATACCCTTCAGACCCAACAAGGCCATACTGACCCTCCGAAGAGTAGCCAGCCCAAATGCATTCCTCTACCCTACTTTCCGATATTTACCCCTGACCAATACACCTAACCTACACATCCCTGAACACTATGGACAATTTAGCATGTCCAATTAACCTAACCTGCACATCTCTGGATTGTGGGAGGAAACCCACGCAGACATGGGAAGAATATGCAAAGTCCACAGAGACAGTCGCCAGAGTCTAAAATCAAACATGTGTGCCTGGCGCTGTGAGGCAGCAGTGCTAGCCACTTAGCTACCATGCCACCCCAAATCGAGTACTTTCTGCTCCATATGGCTCAACTGCTGACTGAATAAATCCACCTTGACACTGGAAATCCATTATTTCATTGATAAAAGGTAATTCTGAAGTAAGAAAGTTCATTTTCACAAGCATTGTTATGGTACTGGAAATCAAATCTAAACAGAGACTCTCCCCAAAGCTGCATAAGTGGGAAAGCAGCTACATAGATAATATAAAGCTTTTTGGCTTCCAATAGATTCCATGCCTAAAGGTTATCCTGGGTAAGTCTTATCTGTTATTCAGGGCTACATGTGACCTATGAATGAGAGTTTGTGAATATTAAAAATCACACCAACTAAAGGTGGAAGCCCATGCATGGTAACTTGGAGACTGTGTCAGTACTTACAAATATATTTATCCATATAGACAAAGACAATCTGATTCTGATGCTTGGTCTTCCTGGCAATTCATTTTGTGCCACAATAACGGTGAAAGTACACTGCCAAGCATTCCCTCTCACATGTAAGACTAATCATAAAAATGGCATAACACTTTCGGCAGATAAGTGGGTTAAGATGGTACACAAAGGTTTTTGTCTGAGATGTACAGTCTGCCATTGAGTTTGTGAAGACACCACCTCCCTCACCAGTGAAATACATTAAGTGGTGAGAAGTTGCTGTATTTGCATGGTAGATCTAAACTAAACTTCCCACTGAAAGTTAAGTTGCTCCATTTTCGTCAGAGTACCCTTTTGATAATTTCATAAATGTTAATTGCTGCCAACTAATTTCTCTGACACTGAAAATTAACAATAGCATAAGTAGAGTTGTATTCCTTCAGGCTTTAATGGTTGTTTGACATTTTTGGGGAAAAAAGCTCTTTTAAAAATGTAAGTTTTTTTGAATGTCTTTTTGTCTATTTTGATCCATCTCCTTTCCCTCTCTTTATTTCTCATTGTTTACGTGATTCGACACCATTCACCAAATCTAATTATTTTATTGCCTTCTCAATCCTGATGTTATTAACGTCACCATCCTTCAGCCTGATTGGTTAAGGACATAAACAGTGACTTGCCTCATTCAACCAGGTTCCATATTCTATTCCTTTCACTGAACTTGCCACATAGAAAATTGTAAAACCCAAAATACTGAAGGGTAAGTGTAGCTAATGACAGATCTGTTCAATGTCTTGCTGCAGCAAATTATGACTTTATGATTTGTGCAGCATTCAAAAAGGCCCCATCATTATTCATTTATTGTCTCACAGTTCGACGATTGATATTTTGGCTCTGAGTTACAAGGTTGCATATTTAAGACTTACTCTTAGATTTCAGCATAAACTCTAAGCTAGACTGATGTTTGGCTACATTGTCAGAGGTGCATCATTTAGGCGGAATTTTAAACCCCTCTGACAATTCTAAAAGACATAAAAGATTCATAATATAATTGCTTCAGTGCTTACCAAGAAGACTGATGTTATAAATGCTGTGGTAAACAAGAAGTTTGCCAACATACTGGGTGAGAGAACAATAGATAGAGAAGAGGAACTTGGAAGGCTGGCAGTACTAACTGTAGGTAAATTACCCAGAATGAGGTGAGTACTTCCAAACGTTTTAAAGGAAGTAGGAGTAGAAATTGCAGTTGGGCTGGCCACAATTTCCAAATCCTCCAAAGATACATTTGCAGTATCAAACAACTAAAAACTGCAAATTTAACATGTTGGTTCAAATTTGAGAGAAGGATTAACCTGTTAACTATAGAATAGTCAGTTTAATGTCAACAGTGGGGAATCTATGAGAAACCAAAATTTGAAAGAATACTAAAGCAGCCACTTGAATAAGCCTTTAACATAGAGTAAACAAGGCAAAAGTACAATTCTGACATAAAAGCTGCAAGATGGCAACTATTTTTTTCATTCATTCTGTGCTCTAATGATGCCATGGTATAAACTGTGCTATGACTATGGCTCGTAAAGTACAGCTGGACGGAAAATTCTTTACAGAAAAGATCAGGATTGCAAAATGCCTCAGACCTGGTTTCCAATTTTTGATCCTCTCCCCGGTTCTGATGCACCTACATCACCAGCCGAGCTGACTGGAAAATCTACCCTGTAATTTGTATTGGTATTGATTAACCCACTGCACATTCCAAACATTTCTGCTTCTACTCCTAGTGATCAATTACCACGTAAGATACAGGCTTTACGTTAGTGATCTTATTTTAACTGTCGTAAGAGGTGATGCACTAGAATTCTGTCTTAATCTTTGCTATAGTTAGGAACAGTCAAATAATCCATGAAAGGCAGCTGAACATCATATAAAATTTAAGTATAGACAATCGGTACCAGAGTATCAGATTTACATGAGGACTGCTGCAGCGGTTCTGTCAAACAGTACTGCTCTTAACATTGCTGACATTTAATATAAATATAAAAGGACTGTGTGTTAATTCCTGACAAGCTTCCTGTACAAGTATTTTAGTAAATGTGTTGGTAACATATTAACATATAAAAACATAAAATATCTATTACAAGTTGAATGAAAAATTAGACATTGTCTATTGCACAGAAAATCAATTCAGCCACAAAGCAATCATTCTAGATCTTTGGCTCCTCTTCACTATTGACAGCATGAACTGCTAATGTCTTGCCAAAGTGAATTACTTACACTGGATTACTAGACAAGAGGACCAAAGGCAGAAATCAGTATTCAAGCATGAAAACACCTGGGGATTAACACCTGAGCCTCTTAACCCTGGAAGGACTGAACTGTGCCCAAATCAGAAACTAAATATGTAAATTCCAAAAAAATGGAAGACTAACAGACAAGCTAGATTTTTCGGCTCCCTTCATTCATTAATAAAGATTGCTGGAAAACAAAGATAAACACTAAAAAAAAGCCCAATAAAATCTAAATAGAATTTGTACAACATTCTATAAACATTTTACTATTCTAGTAAGGATGTGATTTTTAACTTGTGGTCTGGATAGCAAAGAATGGAATTGCGAACAGTGAAGCTAAATCCTGCACTTGAAGCTACACTATTGATATGTACCTCACTGCAATCTGCTAACTAATTTTTTGACTTGTGTTCCAAAGGCATTTTCTGTGTAAGTGAATCCTAAGATTATAGTGTGGTAACTTGTAGAGTATAGAGCATAGGGACAATAGAATGAAGCATTAATGCCACCTCATGTAACATACTACTGAGTGGACCAAAGATTGGACAGAGCATCACTTACTCATGAGGCCACATGAAGGCACTGTCTCCTCTCCCTCTTTCTAAAATAGCTAATAGCTTCTTAGCAATTAGGATAGCCCTGCAGTATGTTATCCTTTTTTTCAAAATCCCTTTGATGTTTTGTCTCCAACCAACCTAGCAGCAGCAGTCTACTAGTGAAGCATGACAGTGGGAGAAGCTTGAAGTTAAACTGCACACATTTTGTTCCTTTGTGCATTGATACCATAGTGAAAAATTTAAATTATACAGGTCAACCTGATATTTTAAAAGGAATAATGGAGCAGATAAATGCAAAATTATAATTATCTGGAGACACAAGATACTGTCACTTTTTCTTGTTGTGAAGGACATTTCATAAAACTTTCTAATACTATACAGGAATTGAAATGGGTGAATAGGATATTATTCACTTTAGTTGGGGAGTGACAAACAATGGTGCATCAAGTGAAAATTATCGGATGAGAATGAGGAGACCAGATGTTTCTTTAACTGGAGTGTTATCATAGAATCCCCACAGTGTGGAAACTGGCTCTTCGTCCAACAAGTCCATACCAACCCTCCGAAGAGAATCTCACCCAAACCCATTCCCTCACCCTATTACTCGACATTTACCCCGATAAATGCACCTAACCTACACATCCCTGAACACTATGGGCAATTCACCTAACCTGCACATTTTGGATTGTGGGAGGAAACCAATGCAGACATGGGGAGAATGTCTGTGTGGAGTTTGCACATTCGCCCGAGGCTGGAATCGAACCTGGGTCCCTGGTGCTGTGAGGCAGCAGTACTAACCACTGTGCCACTGGTTATAACAGCATGGAATGTTTTTCAACAGTAAATAATTGTAATAGAGCCAAATGCATCTTTCAGATGAAAAGTAAGGAAACAATGGATCAGAGGAAAATAGCGAGCTCCAGGGCATAATTTGGCAAAGAGTTGTCATAATTACAACGAGCCATAAAAGTCCCTTTTGTGCTATAAAAATCTGTGGTACTAATAGCCTGACCATCAAGCTGATAACGCCCGAATAGACCTGCAAAAGTTTGTAATAGTTACATCTGCTAATGTTAAAAACAGAAAATGCTGAAAATACTCAGCAGGTCGGGTAGCATCTAAGGAGAGAACAACATTTAATGTTTCAGGTCAATTGCATATCATCAATGTTGCACAGTCTGTGTACAGTATTACCAGCATTTGCTGTTTTTTTTATTTCAGATTCCCAACATTACAATATTTTGCTTTGGTATTTCTATTGAAAAGCTTTATGCACTGTGAAGTTTGCCCTTTCTTTGTTTACTTAAAAATCGAGCAGTCAAAATAAAGGACTCACATTCATGTACTATAACACAAAAACGGCTGAAATATAAACTGGATTAAAATTTAATAAGGGATCTTGTGGTGCAGTAGTAGCATCTGCATTTCTAGGTCAGAAGACCTGAGAACCAGTCCCATCTACTCCAGAGGTGTGTCATTAAATTGCTTATCAGACTGATTTTACCAGAGGTCATTGGGGATATTTAAGAGACTGCTGGACATGTATATGGTCACAGAAAGTTGAGGGTTCGTACATTAGGTTTACCTTACATGAGGATCAATAGTCAGCACAACATCGTGGGCTGAAGGGCCTGTTCTGTGCTGTGCTGATCTATGTTCTAAATCTCCCTGTAGAAGGCAGCAAAGACTGATGGAAGTAAAAGGTTTGTCGTATCAAGTTCCAGGAATATGGCAACATAAGAGACAATCTTGTTTCAACAAAGTGAGCACGTGAGGAAGATCCCAGGTGATCCAGGCTCAGTACCCTCAATTCTGATATGTGCGATAGTTCTGTTCCCATCTGATCCTGCATTCTGAGAAAATCAAGTATTAGCAGCGCCATTTAAACTAATTGGGCCGGAATTGCGTTATCGCTAATACAGGTAAGGAAAATTTGCGTTCTACAAATAGCAGTCTAAATTCTTCAATCGTGTTAAAGCCAATTTGCATTGAAGAAATGCATGTTACAGGCAGATTGGACTGTGCTTCATTTCATGTTAGCTTTTCTGAGCACAGATCAGTTTTGAATCTCCATATCTTGATGGTGAAATAACTCCACAGAGGCCAGTATCCCCCCACCAAGACATCCTTTACTTGCACATGGAAAGTCCTTGACTCTGGCATAGCCTTGTCAGAGTCAGCATCCAGAGTGTCAGAATTTCTGACACTCCTCTTTCAGCCAAGGCTCCCTGATTGGACCAGATTAACAGGTGCAATCAGGGAATTCATTCTAGAAGGTCCAGTTGGTTGACCCCATTACAATCATAGCAGATAGTTTATATATTTATTGTTATCTTAAAAGAAATGGGTACTTAAAATAATCAAATCAAACCTACTTTTCCTGGTAAAATTAGTTAGAGAAAAAAATATCAATACCAAATCTACAAGAAGGTAAATTGTTTCCAATACTGTAAAGATTTCATGATCTGATGCAAACTTGACTACCACATTGCTGTTTTAAGGTATCAATTCTCAAAGGCTTAATAGGTCTCTGGTTTCAGACTCCATGTACAAATAAAACTATTAACTTAATTAGCAGGGTTTTGTGATATTGAATTGGTTAACAACCCAACCTGAATTCTAATGTTATCAATAGCTTATGTGCTTTGGCATGCAAACAAAATCAGACTTTGGCCAACATGTACATATGATGGTAAAGGAGGCAAATGATAATGTTGACCTTTGTAGTAAGAGGATTTGAGTACAGGAGCAGGGGTGTCTTGCTGCAATGAAACAGGGCCTTAGTGAGACCACACCTAGAATATTCAGTACAGTTTTGATTTCCTTACCTGAGGAAGGATGTTTGCGAGAGAGGGAATACAGCAATGGTTTACTAAACTGATTCCTGGGACGGCTGGATAGGATGACTACAAGGAGAGGTTGAATCAGTGAGAATTATATTCACTGGAGTTCAGAAGAATGAAGGCCGAATCTCAGGATCTAGAAAATAGGTCTAGGTAGGGTAGATGGAGAAAGGATGTTCCTGATGAGAGGGAGTTTGGAAGAAGAAATACAAATTATTTAGTGGGGTTTGGATGTCAGTGATGAGAACTACTCATTTCCTACAGTCACTGTCAAAATATATGAGTTAGCAACAGAATTGCTGTGCTACCTGTCTACATTCCTAATAAGAAAAAGATGTATTGGGCAGAGACTTCCAAACTTAAGACTTCATATGCTGAATTCAATCCACATCTACTAAACTAAGTTTAAAGCCACTCATCCATTCTGTTACCATGCCTACCTCTTTCTGCTCAAATTCTTTTCCAAAAGATCATCTAATTTGTTATCACAGAAAGCAGTCAAAGCTAAAACACTGTTTGATTTCAAAAAAGCAATAGATACAGTTCCTAGGGCTAAAGGGATCAAAGATTCCGGTGCAAAAGCAGGAGCAGGTTGCTGAGTTGGATGATTCAGCTATGGTTATACTGCATGGTGAAGTAATCTTGAAGGGCTGAATGGCCTACTCCAGTTTCAATTTTCTATGCTTCCCTGAAATAGTGATTACTTGGTAATGAACAGCTTGGTCAGTGGTGAAATCTAAGCAGAATTATCTTTCTTATTTAAAAAAAATACGACAAACAAATTTGTGAATTGTGCATATTTATAATTAACCAGGACAATTATTTTGAATGCTCCCAGATATGCTGGTGAATGTACAAACAAGTTTATGCTTGGATTCCTCTTCAAGTAGACAGCACTACTTTTTCATCACTGTCATATAAGGAAAGGAATATCTTTTGTACCACCTACTTCAGTTACAAAGCCTGTGCTTGTTATCACAGCAGGAGTATTCTTGCGTAGTAGCTGTGAAGTTGTTAGCCAGATATTGCTCATTTTCTATGGTGACATGTCTAAATGCACAATTTGCCAGAGTGCTCTGCAATTGCAATTCAAACTCTACTTACTAAAAATTACCTGCAACACAAACCAGAAAGCAAGCACTTTGAGTATTTTCAAAATGATTGTTATCAATTTGAAAACTGCACCAGTAATATTCCTCTCTCTCCATCATTCACCTTTCACAGCTAAGAAAAATATTATCAAGGACACTTTTTAGTGAAAATTAACTGCTTTCAAACCTTTTACGTATACAAATCCAAACATTACGAAGCTTTGGTTGGGCTATAAGTAGATGAAGGGCTTATGCTCGAAACGTCGAATTCCCTATTCCTGAGATGCTGCCTGGCCTGCTGTGCTTTGACCAGCAACACATTTTCAGCTATAAGTAGAACATTGTATGCAGTTTTGACATTATAATGAGGAGGATGTGAGGGCCCTTGAAATGGTGTAGTGGGGATTTACCAGAATGGTTCTAGAGATGACAGAGGTTAGGTTGGAGAAGCTGAATTTGTTGTCTGTAAAGCAAAGGGTAAATGTGATACAGATATATAAGTTTATGAGAGGTTAGATGAGATTGACAAAGAAAGCTGCTCCTTTAGCTGATAGAACAAGGACTAGGGAACAAGGTTTTAAGGCATTTTTCTGAGATGTTAGGAGATGAGTATATGAACCTACTTTTTATGCAGAAAGCACTATTAACCTGGAACGTACTGCCTATTTGGGTAGTGGAAGCAGGGATGATGAGCAATTTCAAAAGGAAACTGGATGGCAAGTCATAGGAATAATCTTTCAGAGTTATGGGGACGGAATGGAGAATGGAAGTGAAGCGAAGGACTGCATAGCCTCCTTCTGTGCTCTAATCACTCGATTAAAATTTTCAAAATATACATGGCACTTGCGTCACCTGCCATTTGTCTAGAATATCTGGACCAGAACGAGTGACCCACAGATATGTCTTTGCAGCATTTTCTTTTTCAGCTAAATGTATTTCATTCTGTTAGATACACTACTATGGCAGTGCTGAAAAAATTAACAGTGTTATTAATAATTCCATGCATTCCAAATGTCAGGTCTTGAATTTAATAATCTGTGCTTCAGTCCCTATGTCAATGTCCCACTTGTAGCGGAGGTTGTCAACATGAAAAATTAGATCAGTTGGTAAGCAGAACTGGAGGCTGCTGGATCTAACTAGTTACTGATTCAGAATTTGCTGAGAAAATATTAGTGCATGTCTTCATTCATGTATGAATAATTTGCAATGTGCGCCAAGGAAGAAACTGGTGGTGAGATGTAAATTACGACAAACTGCCAGGTCATTTGTGCTGCTCCGTCCTTGGTATCACAAAAATACAAGTTTACTGTAACCAGTCATTAACCTTCTTCCTGCAATGTTGGGCAATCTGCTGAATTGCGGCATTGCACTGACCCAGGTGGCAACTTCACACCAGGCTGGCAGGAGCCTGGTTTCCTCTGGTGGTCCTGAGGAAGGGAGCAGACCTTCTCTCTACCACTCTGTTCAGATGTAAATGGTTCCTAGACATTTGTAAATTTAAAATGTAACTGAGTGGCTTGCTAGGCCACTTGATAAGGCAGTTAAGAGTCAATCACATTGCTGAGAGTCTGGAGAATAAATGAAGGCCAGACCAAATAAGGTGCTGCATAAGTGAACCAGATGATATTTTACAATGATTGTCAATAGACTGGATTTTGATTCTAGATTTGTTACTGATTGTAAATACCACCACCTGCCATGGAGGAGTTTGAACCGTGTCACCAGACCATTAGGCTGGGATCAGGATTACTAGCCTCATGATGTTATTACTATCCCCGGACGAGTTTGTTCGAAAATGTAGGTCAATTTCTGCTACTTTTCTGATTGTTCAGTATGTATTTTAGTGGTTTGGAAACTTTAACCTGGACAAATTAATAACAGTAGAAAATGTCACTGAGCAAAAGCGTCAGCCTGATATGAGCTTGACGGTTTTAAGTACACAGCTCTCAGTCTGCCTCCATTATTCTGTATCATGAGTCTTTAAACCTACTGTGATAGCTAGCTCGGATGTAAGAAATTGACTGAGCTTGGATGCAGCAATATATTTCATTATCTTTCAATTGCTTTAGTATGGAACAGAACTATGGGTGCATATACACGTGTGTGTGTGTGCGCGTGGTGTTGCTATTTTCTGATGCATTAACTGGCACATGTGGGATGACAAGAATGAATCCACAGACAAATGGAAGTGGTGTCACCAAGATGATCATCACTTACAAAGAAACTAATCCAAGATTGACCACAAACTGTTAGTGCACTACCAAATCAATGTGAGTTCAGGGAGCCTCTGATCATGCACTGGGGGAGGTATCTATAGGTAAATAAATAAAGGTTCTTAGTGGTTCTATGAACAGGAATGGAAGACAGAAGAACTACTTCAGTCAACAGTACAATAGACCCATGCCAGTAAACCAATTCTGAGAATTGGTATCCTGAAGTGAATCAGATGAAAAAACACTGCTTCTGTTAAGTATTATTTATTTTTGTCTTTATTATGATAAACTTGATCATTTTGGTAAAAATTGAGAGAACTAAATTGAGTTGGAATAGGTTTGTAACAAATCAGGACAAGTAAACCTTTGGATTGATTTGCTCAAATTCAGTCCATCATTGCAATTGACTTGGGTCTTACAATGCATGTTACAATGAACCAAATGTTTCCTTCAAATATTTCCCATTTCCAACAACAGTAAAACGTATTTCACAGAATCTCTGAATTCTCAACAGTGTAGGTGGTGACCATTTGGCCCATTGTGTCTATACCAGCGCAATGAATAAACCATTACCTTGATCTTATCCTGCAACCCTGTATATTCTTTCTTTTCAGATAAGTACCAGCTTTGGAGGTAGAGAAGGTTCACTAGGTTGATCCTGATTATTGAGGGAATTTAATGAGGAGGGATTGAGTAGGTTGAGTTTGTGCTTATGCAAGTTCAGAAGAATGAGAGGTGACCTTATTGAAAAATACAAGGTTCTTAGACAACTTGACTGGGTAGGTGGAGAAACATTGTTTTCTATTGTGGGAGACTCTCTAGGAGCAGATGGCTTAATCTCAGAAGAAAGGGCAACCAATTTATAACAGAGATGAGGAGGAATTTCTTCTCTCAGGTGTAGTGAATCTGTAAATTCTTTACTGCAGAGGGCTGAGAGACTGGGTTGTTAAGAATATTCAAGGCAGAGAATGACTTTTTAAAATCAGTCAGGGAGTCAAGGGTTATAGGTAAAAGCAGGAAAGTTGAGGACTATCAGGTCAGCCACTGAATGCTGCTACATCTTATTATCTTATTTATGTTCATTCAAGGATGCTATAACAGCTCTGAGACTGGAAGAAGTAACAATTTATCAAACAACCTGTTCGGCAAAGTACTACTTTGGTAAACTGACAAAGTGTCAAGTTAAAGAAATCAGCACTGTCAATGTGAAAGTCTGCAGAGGAGTTTAAAGTAAGTTTATCTAATGGATAAAAACGTAGATTACATTTCACACTACTCAAAAGGATAGCCGATGATGATAACCATGTGTAAATAATACATGTCTTCTCAATGACTTCATGAATTCAACCCCAAAATCTTTTGAGATAGTAGATTTAAATCTGATTTTTCACCTGGGGAGTTTTGTATCAGTCAGTGGCTTCTGACTGTTACAATGGGCTTGTGAGTTCCACTCAAAGTGGAGAATGAGTATGTGGGTAAGCTGAGGTGGGGTCTAAAGTGGTCAGCATGAACCATGATTGTACAACAACTGCCAGACCGAATTCTTTTTGGAATTGAAGGCAAATCGAGTCTAGTAGCTCACCTCCATTTCTGTCTCACTGCTTGGGATCCAGACCTTTGGAAAAATGCATCTCCCAGATGGACTTGGGAAATGGGTTTGGTTTGCCTGCGACTTGAATATCTGACACTACACTTTTTTTTACTCAAGCAAGCAATACGGGTCTTTACATCACCATCTTAAAAACAACAGGGTTAAGTCATATGCTTTCAAATTAAAAACACTGGTATTCTGGATACTTTCCTTTTAATCCTTTTAAACTTTAATAGGCACATCTTAAGATGCTTAAGATTTCACGAGTTTTGTTTCATTAATATTCATTGCTTTTTAATCCTTTTAGAGTTTATATAATTGCTGCAGTACCCTAATATAAACAATCAAGAGTTAATGGTTCATAAAAGTTTTCAGATTTATGTGAAAAACTGTAGACTTTCTTTGATAATTTTGATGCTTACAACTTAAAAACAAAAACTCTACTTGAAATACTTGAAAATAAATATTGGACTTTGAATGCTAGAACAAGTAACCTTGAAGAACATCTTAACAGGCAACAAATTATGTATGGAAATACATTAATATATTAATGCTATTTTATTAATTTCTGGCATCCTACAAGTTTATTCTGCATCTGAGGCAAAGAAAGAGCTAAGTAGACTGGGCAATCACTCAATTTTTCTCCCCTGATGATTCTCAGCACTGGACCAACAAAATGCATCGCTTGGTACAGGAACGCAAAGTACCAATAAGTAGAGATGGCAGGAAGATTTTGGTTTTATAATTTTAGCTGTGTAAGAAAAACAATATTATACCATAGTAGTGTTTATAGAATCATACAGTCATCTTGTTTTATCAGTGACTGGAAAGTATGAGCATGTTTCGAATTTATATATCACACAGTCATTTTATCTGGGGGCAGACTGCTTGCCTGCTGCTCCAGGAAGGAAAGTTATCTGGAAGTTCACATGACCCAGAATAAGTTGGCCCCAATCATAATATGTAGAAGGCAGTAAAACTAGGTGTGCAGGCTGGAGGAGCCTGTGCCCTGAGTGGGAAGTGCTAGTCAATCTGATTGGGTGGCAGTTCTGTAGTCCTAGAAAGGTAAACCTGATGTTTTGGGGTAGGGCTGGATTCTGATGTTCAGGGGAAAAACAGAAGGGTGGAGGAACTGGGTCTCAGAGGGCAGGTGGTGTGAAAGAAAGACAGTTGATACCACCTTGTATGGTAGGTTCCTGGATGCATAGGGGGAGACCTCCAAGATGTGTCCATCCTCTCTCATCAAGGTCACAAAGCCTCCTCGCTATCACTTGCCTGCTCACACTAGTTGTTTATTCATGGTCAATATGTTTTTATTTATTTCATAACTTTTTAAAAATCAAACTGTTTGGACGCATTATAAAACACATATAGAGGAGGTTGGATTTGATTCCAGGCCTTCTGGCCCAGAGGCGGGGACGTTACCACTCATTGGTAATTATTTTTAGGGACCTAACACCGAGTGTATTATGAGGGTTAGCTCAGAGCTAGGTGGAGAGCTTGTGGATTAGCCACCTGACCTATTTTACATGTTAAACCCCACTATAGAAAAGTCTAGTGTGGACAAATAAAAAGCCATGGACTTGTTTTCCCAAGTGAGTAATAAAGGAAGTATTGTCTAAAAGCCTGTTTGACATTACTTGCCAAAATTCCAAATTGTTTGTGTCATGCTTAAAAATAATTTACTCTGCTCCAAGTAAGGGGACACAGAGTCCAATTCAAGCCATTTAATTAATGGAGTATCAACATCAAGTAAGAAGAGAGCAAGTCTCCCACAAAATTGGATGAAGAAGTTCTCACCGTTAATTCAGAAATCAAAACTCCTAACAGAAACAGATACAATTGGAGTAATCATATCCACCACACAAGTGAAAGATGGGTACTTACACCATTTTTTCAAAAATCTGCACAAGGTACTATGTTATGAGATACATTTCTGATAAAATGTACTGAAAACTTTAATGATTAATATTTCTATAACCAATATCATAGATAAAATAAAATGTATTTTTATAATCCCTCTTTCAGAGAAAACATTTCTAGGTATGTAATGGGAAAACTATTCCACATTAAAACAGAACAGAAGGAAAATAAAACACAAACTATTGTTAAGTGAATCAATTTACGTCTGAAATTACATTTAAACGCACATCAGGTCAGATAGTTTAATACAAAAGAGACACTGAAGGAGATATAGAAACTAAAATGACTGTTGTTAGTTTGCATTTTAGATTTTTTTTCCACCAAAATGCCAGGGAATTGGCAATTGTAGTGAACCAAAACTCTGCACTGGGTACTGTCCACTGCCCATTTTAAAGAACTGTCTCTCTTTTCATTATTTGGAGCAGGAAATTTTGTCTTCCAACAATCTACAGCAGCAAGCAACTCTGTATCATTTTACTCACATTATTGTTAATTTTTACATGTGTAAAGTATTGATTTTATAGACAGAGCAATGGAGCTTATGTTATTGCTTCATGTGACCACAGGTAGAACGGAACTTCAATACTGAATACATTTCAAAAATTTCAATGAGTGAAATGAATCAGAAACTGAAATACTTTCAACTGAGTACTAAAGTAAAACTAATAAAATAAATAACACTTAAGTTAATGAACATCAGAAATTATATTAAGTCTAAAAATGTAATTCATCCATGGTTCTGGTTATAATGGGATCTTCAATTATAATATTTTCAATAGCAGTAAACCGTCTCTGATATCAACTAAAAAAAATCACATGGATATATGCATTTAAAAATGGATAGTTAAGGATTTTAGGAAAATTAATTAAATTGACTCCAGGAAGGATAACAGGTTAAAGAAACTGAATTTAAAAGATCTTTAATAGGCTGTTGTGCTACCTGAAAAACTCTCATAACTGCTCCAAGTTCTGACTACTGATTTACTTTGTTGCATGCTCCCACTTGTTCCCAACTGCTTTCAGCATGACAGTTTCATACAATCTTTGCATAATCCAGATTCACCATCATGGTGTCTTCTTTCCAAAAGCACCAAAACAAACCAATGCTGGTAGCAGGAATAATGTTGCAAAATCTAGACCGTGTTATGATTCCAGCTGATGTTATTACCAATCAAGTCAAATCCTAAACTGAAATATGGCTTGATTGCTCTTATTTGCTTTGTTTTGGTTTTAGCAAAGCTATCACTCACTGAGACATAAGCATACAATTCTTCTGATTTTGATTTAACAATAAAACAGAAGTTTATTAATAAAAGAAATGAAAATAAAATAGAATAAACCAAACTCGCAATACAAACTCAGGGAATTTTTGAACATACAGTAAAATGTAATCTTATCAATCTCAACCATCCCTTATAAATTCAAAGAGAAACTTTTGTATAGTACACAAAAGTGTTGACTGGATAATCCAGCTCGGACACCTCCAGAGGTCCCCTGCAACGCAGATGCCAGTTGTCAGCTAACTCAATTCATTATACTTGATATCAAGTAATAGCTGGAGATACTCAATGTTACAAGGACTAAGATCCTCAACAGCATTCCGCAGTAGTACTCAAGATCTTGCCATACCCTTACTCAGACTGTTCCAGTACAGTTGAAACACTGACAGTGTGAAAAATTGTCCAGAAATATCCTCTATGCAAAGAACAGGACCAATCTAACCTGGCTAATTACCATAGCATCATTCTACATTCGAGCAAAGCTTACACGATAGAAGATATCATCAACAATGAGAGTGACTGCACTTGACAAGAAGGCAACATTTGACTGAGTGCGACACCAAGAAGCCCTTGCAAAACCGAGGCCAATTTGAATCAAGGGGAAACCCTCAACTGTTTGGAATCATATCCTGTAGACACACAAAAGAAAATGGTCATGGTTTGTTGAGGTCAGTCATCTCAGCTGCAGGACAACTCTGCCAGAGTTCCTTAGAGTAGTGTCTTTAGACCAACCATCTTCAGCTGCTTCATCATTGATCACCCTCCATCATAAGATCAGAAGTGGGGATGTTTGCTGATCATTGCACAATGTTGAGCACTATTCGTGATTCCTTAGATGCTGAAGCAGTCCATGTTCAAATGCAACAAGATCTGAACAATTTTCAGGTTGGGCTGATGTGGCTAGTAACATCTGGACCACATATGTGCCAAAACTGAATGGTACTAACCATATAAGTATTGTGGCTACAAGAACAAATAAGAAGCTTGGAATCAATTGAGAGTCAAATCATCCTCAATGCACACCGCATCCATAAACATCCACTCTCTCCCAGAATTGCATATAATATCTGCAAAATGTACTGCAGAAATTCACCAAGGTTCCCTTGACAGCCTCTTTCAAACCTGGGACCACTGCCAACCTGAAGGATAAGAGCAGTAGAAACTTCAGAACACCACCACCTTGAGATTCTCCTCTAAGCCACTCGTCATCTTGACTTTCAAATACATCACTATTCCTTTAGTACTGCTGGTTAAAATCCTGAAACTTTGGCCTTAACTGCATTTTGGATGTACTGACTGCAAATGGGCTGTAGCGGTTCAAGGTTGCTGCTTGGAACCACCTTATCAAGGATAACTAGTGATGGGCAATAAATGCTGGTCCTGCCAGCAATACCCCATGAATGAATGAAGAAAAATCCCCTGGTATAGTCAGATAGTCAACATGGTTTCGTCAAGGACAGGTCATGTCTCACAAACCTCACTGGGTTTTTTTTGAGAAGGTGACTCAGCATGTAGATGAGGGTAGGGCAGTTGACGTGTATACACGACTTCAGTAAAATCTTTTTTAAGATTGCACATGGTAGGCTGTTGGAGAAAATACAGAGGCATTGAATTGAGGGTGATTTAGTAATTTGAATTAGAAACTGGCTTTCTGAAAGAAGACAGTGAGTGGTGGTTGATGGAAGATATTCAGCCTAGAGTCTAGGTACTAGTGGTGTGCCACAAGGATCTGTTTTGGGACCGCTACTGTTTGTCATTTTTATAAATGACTTAGGCGCAGGCATAGGTGGATGAATTAGTAAATTTTCAGACGACACTAAAGTTGGTGGAGTAGTGGACAGTTTGGAAGAATGTTACAGGTTGCAGGGATACTTGGATAAACTGCAGAATTGGGCTGAGAGCTGGCAAATGGAGTTCAATGCAGCTAAATGTGAGGTGATGCACTTTGGGAAGAATAACAGGAAGGCAGAGTACTGGGTCAATGGAAAGATTCTTGGTAGTGTGGATATACAGAGGGATCTTGGATTCCATGTACATAGATCCGTGAAAATTGCCACCCAGGTTGATAGAGCCGTTAAGAAGGCGTACGGTGTGTCAGGTGTCATTCGTAAAGGGATTGAGTTCCGGTGTTGCAATATCATGCTGCAACTATATTCACGCTAGTGCGGCCATACTTGGAATGTTGTGTACAGTTTTGGACGCCATATTTCGGGAAGGATGTGAAAGCATTGGAAAAGGTACAGAGGAGATTTACCAGGATGTTGTCTGGTCTGGAGGGAATGAGGAAAGGTTGAGAGACTTGAGTCTGTTGTCATTGGAAAGAAGAAGGCTAAGAGGGGTTTTGATAGAGACGTACAAGATGATCAGAGTATTAGATAGGGTAGACAGTGAAAGTTTTTCCGAGGATGATGACGTTAGCTTGTATGAGGGGGCATAACTACAAATTGAGGGGTGATAGATTTAAGACAGACATCAGAGGCATGTTCTTTACGCAGAGAGTGGTAAGGGCATGGAATGCCCTACCTGATAATGTAGTCAACTCAGCCACATTAGGGAGATTTAAACAATCCTTGGATAAGCACATGGATGATGATGGGATAGGGGGATGAGCTGAGAATAGTTTACAGGTCAGCGCAACATCAAGGGCCGAAGGGCCTGTTCTACGCTGTATTGTTCTATGTTCTATAGTACTCAAAGTACCACAAATACAATACCCACATACTGTGCCTAACACCTTGTTAGATTTAACTCATTTATGATTTTCAGATTGTAACTGCAGGTTGTTTCTCCCTGGAACTATTATACACCTGAGTACTCCATTTCAGTGTTTTATCTCAACACTTGGTTGGGACAAACACTAACTCTCACTTTACCTTAACGTGATTCACTACATACCTCTCTCTTCTCAGACGCATCTGACCTATACATTTATCCACATCTAAGGACTTCACAAGACTACTCCACTTGAAATAAATCTAAAACCAAAAGTATCCCTCTCTGATGGTACTTTACTTGAATGTGAAGATAACAGGTCTTAGAAGTCTCTAAATAAACCTTGAGGCTCCATTATTTACCTTACAGGGTCGCAACCCAATTTAAGAGAAACAAAAATCCATCTACTCTAAAGCAAGACCTCAAAAACTATTATTTTTAAATACCATGGGTATAGATACTTACAAGTTAATTATTAACTTCTGACACACTGAAAATCCACCTTACGCATGCAATAGAATTTTTAAAATATTGATATATACATAGTTTATGTCAAAATTCGCAACCAGTTGATTGTTAGCTTCAAACCTTTAGTAACCTTACGACTCAAATGAAAAACAGCCACATAGGAACTAATCGAATAACATTGTATTACTTATGTTTGATTTAGTTTTAGTTACAAAACTGTTACCTGCATTTGCATTTTGCACTGAAATGAGCTTGCCACAGAAACCTGAACTTTAAGTTTTTTTTGAGACCATCATATATACATAGACTGGATAAGTATGTAAGTTAGCTCACTGAGCTGGAAGATTTGATTTCAGACATTTTGTCACCATACTAGGTAACATCATCTGTGAGAGTCTCTGGCCAAATGCTGGTGGTATGTCCCACCTCTGTATTTATAGGTCTTGGTTTCTTAAGGTGGGTGATATCATTTCTGGTTCTTTTTTTCAAGGGAAGGTAGATAGGATCTAAATCAATATGTTTATTGATGGAGTTCTGGTTAGAATGCCATACCTCTAAGAATTCTCGTGCATGTCATTGTTTCGCCTGTCCTAAGGTATGTGTATTGCCCCAGTCAAAGTGGTGTTCTTCTTTGTCTGTATGTATAGAAACTAGTGATAGTGGATCGTGTCTTTTGGTCTTAAAAGAGTGGACTTAAAAGAATAGTCAGAAAATTAAAATCGCCAATTTTTGTGTTTTTTTTAAAAAAACGACCTGACATTTATTGATAGGCGAAGGCATGATTTCTAGGAGAGCAACAGTAAGGGAAGCAATGCACACTTGGCATTGGGCTGCATTTACTTGAGACTGGTGAGCTGCAGGTACCTTCTAAAGCTGAGTTAACTAGAAGATAGGGCATGTGATTAGGAGATGATTGAAGTTAGGCAATAGCAGCCAGAGGGAACGAACTCGAAACTCCTGACATCACATTCATAATAGATTTCCAATGGAAATTCCAATAGATTTCTTTGAAGTTAGGCCACATGGGGAACATATAATCCAATGCTGGCTTCTTTTAAAGTAATTGACTTTTGTACAGGGACCTCAAACAGGCACGACATTTGCAACTGTTATTATAAAATTTCATAATATATTACCATTATTTGAGAGCTTGGATTTTAAAGTGGAAGAAAAATGAGCATTTGTCATTTTAAAAACAAAAGATCAGAAAGTCATTTTGAACGGGGAGTTCATATGTTTGGATAAACAAGCTGGAAGATAATTGATTTGGTTCTACTACATAGAGGATCCATGCCAGCAGAAGAACAGTTCAGCTTGTGAAAGTCTTCAGGCCATCCTGAAATGATTGTATTAAATGATTTTAGCAGCCGTCAAGTTGTCAAAGTCAAACAAATGTCAGTGAGTTATTCTGTCTGAGAGTCTTGAGGAGAGACAGAGTTAACCACATTTGGTGAATGTGCAGAAAATTACCAAAATAAACATTTGTAAACTTGTCAGGTTAGTAACTAACCTTAAAACAAAAATACAAGTGATAAGTCACTGGGGTTGAGTGTCTGTAAATGACATTGCTGGGAAAAGAGGATATATCGTTTTATTGTTTGTGAAAAGATCATTCAAAAATGACATGTACTAAAAGCTTTTCCATATGTGTAATATACTTACATTCTTTTTTTTTAGATTACTTACAGTGTGGAAACAGGCCCTTCGGCCCAACAAGTCCACACCGACCCGCCGAAGCGCAACCCACCCATACCCCTACATTTACCCTTTACCTAACACTACGGGCAATTTAGCATGGCCAATTCACCTGACCCGCACATCTTTGTGACTGTGGGAGGAAACCGAAGCACCCGGAGGAAACCCACGCAGACACAGGGAGAACGTGCAAACTCCACACAGTCAGTTGCCTGAGTCGGGAATTGAACCCGGGTCTCAGGCGCTGTGAGGCAGCAGTGCTAACCATTGTGCCACCGTGCCGCCCACAATTATGAGACAATACAAAGTTAGTTTGAAGGTAGAAAACAGAGGGTGGTGGAGAGTTGTTTCCCAGATTGGAGGCCTGTGACTAGTGGCGTGCCACAAGGATTGGCGATGGATACACAGCTTTTCGTCATTTATATTTGGATGAGAATATCGGAGGTATGGTTAGTAAATTTGTAGGTGACACCAAAATTGGTAGTGTAATAGATAGTGAAGTATATTATCTCAGAATACAACAGGACCTTGATCAGATGGGCTACTGAGCCGAGCAGTGGCAGATGGAGTTTTAGTCAGATAAATGTGAAGTGTTGCATTTTGGTGAGGCAAACCATGGCAGGACTTAGACACTTAATGATAGGCCCCTGGGGAGTATTGCCAAACAAAGTGACCTAGGAATGCAGGTGCAAAGTGGAGTCACAGGTAGACAGGGTGATGAAGGAGGTGTTTGGCACGCTTGCTTTCATTGGTCAGTGCATGGTGTATAGGAGTTGGGATGTCACATTGTGGCTGTACAGGGTATATGTTCAGTTCTGGTCTCCTTATCAAAGAAAGATGTTGTTAAATTTGAAAGGGTTCAATCAGAAAATATTTATAAGAATGTTGTTGGGATTGAAGGGTTTGAGCTATAAGGAGAGCCTGAATAGGACTGGGTTTTTTTTCCCTGGAGTGTCAAAGGCTGACGGGTGACTTTATAGAGGTTTATAAAATCAGAGAGGCATGGATAGGGTAAATTGACAGTCTTTTCCCCGTGGTGGGAGAGTCCAAAACTAGAAGGCATAGGTTTAGGGTGAGAGGGGAAAGATATAAAAGAGACTAAAAGGCAACTTTTTCCGCAGAGGGTGGTACATATATGGAATGAGCTGTCAGAGGAAGTGGTGGATGCTGGTACAATTAAAACATTCAAAAGGCATTCAAATGGGTATATGAATAAGAAGTGTTTAGATGGATATAGGCCAAGTACTGGAAAATGGGACCAGATTAATTTGGGACATCTAGTTGGCATAGATGATTTGTACACCTGCTGTACATCTCTATGATTCTATGAGGAACATAGATAGGGTAAATAGCCGAGATCTTTTCACCAGGATAGGGGAGTCCAAAACTAGACAGCATAGGTTTAAGGTGAGAGGGGAAAGATTTACAATGGACTGGAGAGGTGTGTGTGTGTGTGTATAGAACAAGTTACCAATGAAAGTGGTGGGAGGCTGGTACAATTACAACATTTGAAAGGAATCTGGGTGGGGACAAGAATAGAATAGGTTTAGAGGGATATGGGTCAAATGTTGGCAAATGGGACTTGATCAGCTGAAAATATCTGCTCGGCATGGACGAGTTGGACCAAAGAATCTGTTTCCATGCTCTATAAATCTATGATTATAATGCTATGACTATAAGTACATTGGAAGCTTTGTGTAAATATCTTCATTGACTGACCAACATGGTAACTAAATTGTAAAAAAATGAGTTATAGCTTCTCGGGCCAGTTTTCAGTCTGGGACCTGACATTTACACTTTTAGGGGGAAGTGAAGACTGCAGATGCTGGAAATCAGAGTTGAGAGTGTGGTGCTGGAAAAGCACAGCAGTTGGGCAGCATCCTAGGAGCAGAAGAGTCGACATTTCGGGCAAAAGCCCTTCATCAGGAAGCCCTTTGCTGATGAAGGGCTTATGCCCAAAATGTCAATTCTCCTGCTCCTTGGATGTTGCCTGACCTGCTATACTTTTCCAGCACCACATACTCAACTCTGATCTCCAGCATCTGTAGTCTTCACTTTCTCCTACATTCTTTGTGGCTTTGGCACCTGTTGCCATGGTGGCCAACTCTGTCCCAGTCAATGCCGTTTATCGTCGTCTGGTGTGTCCCACTTGTGAAAATCAATGTCCAGGACCTTTGTGCTTACAAGCACCCTTAATGCAGATTTGAAAATGACCTAGTGGTCCTTTAGCTCCAGTGACTTCATCACAAAGTAAATCCTTTGATGTGTGACTGTTTCACATTCTTACAGCATTAAATTTAGAAGCTATTAGTGCTAATTTTCTAAATATAAATACATCCTGTACTTGACTTGAAACAAAAAGGTTCAAGCCACAATGGCTGTGTCATCGACTTGTACAGCTGGATGAATGCAAACACAATTAGTTCAAGGCCATCATCAACATCTCTAATCAGATTGCCTTTTACTTTTCTCAGAGCTCACTCACAGTGTTAAAGGTTTCCTATCGAGGTTCACAACACTACTGGGTTCAATGTGTGTAAATGGTTTATGGTCATTTGAGGCTGTAATCACAACACAATCAATTTCAAAGCATACATTCCCAATAACAAACTATAAAGCAACTCAAATTAATTTTAGAAATGCTTTTGCTAAAAATATTTAGAATTCATGAATGCTCACAAAATTATTTTAATCTCACAATTGCTACCACTCCCCCAACCCCATAAAAAGAAATCTGATGTTGTCAGTGTTCTCAGTTATCAGGTACTCATAACAATTGAAGGTATAGTTTTTCTTTGTTTAAAAAAAAGTTCCTAGAAATTTAACAATTGAAGTTTTAAATCTTTCAAATGCTCTGGTTAAGTAAGTTTAATATGTTTTGCTAATTTCTGTGAAAAATGAAGACTTGCATTCAAAATAAATTCACTCTGTAGGATAACATAAAGCTTTCTTCTCCTCCTCCCCACTGCTCAGCAGTTGCACCCGATGTCCCAGCTGACAAAAATGAACAAATATTCAGACAATAGATAAGTCTATTCTACCAATGTATGCTAGTGCCATTAAAAGAAATACGGCGAAAAGGAAGAGAGAGAATGAGAGAGAGCGGAGAATGAAAAGACGATTAGAATTTGATCATTCAACTTTAGTAACTGCATTGAAAGATGCATCTTAAAGTGCCACCTAGGGGTAAAATTCTGACCTGAACATCATGCTTTTTAAATTGCTTTTTTAACCCTCACTTCATTGAGCAAAACAAGGCATGCAGTGAGAAGTCGTTCTAATGTCTTAAGTTGTATATATGCACCACTCCTGCATTTCCCCTGGATACATAATTACAGGCGTGTACAGAAGAGAGACAAATTAGGCCAGGATTCAGCTTTTTTTTTCTGTTCTTCCTCAGTACTGTTAAATGGCCTCGAGTAGGAGTTCTTTATACATCCTCCATAAAATCTGCAGTATGAGAGAGATTCTAACATGATAGCAGAAATTGAAGAGACACACACATAATATGTCAGGAATCTCATTAATGACCAGTGAGCCAAGTGAAATCAGACTACCATGTTATAGACATGGGCTAAACTGGATTATAGCCTGGAACTCTCAGAATTGAGATCATTTGTCTTGTAGATTTCAGCTTCCACACAAAGCAATAGTGTTATCTTTTGTTTATTGGCTCAGAAAATGAAGAATCATGTGTAGCTCTATCCCCCAAAGTCAGCAAACTGACAAGGAGGCATGAGACAGACATCCATAGAACATAGAACAGTAGAACACAGAACAGACCCTTCAGACCTTGATGTTGTGACGGCCTTTCATTCCATCTAAGATCAGACTAACCTACAAACACTTCATTGTAGGAACTTCCACGTGCTTATCCAAGACTCGCTGAAATGTCCCTAATGTATCTGACTCTACTGCCACTGCTGGCAGTGCATTGTGCGCACCCACCACTCTGAGTAAAGAACTTACTCTGACATCTCCCCTAAACCTTCCTCCAATTACCTTAAAATTATGCCCCCTCATGATAGACATTTCTGCCATGGGAAAAAAAAGCTCTGCCTATCCACTTTACTTATGCATCTCAATCTCTTGTACACTTCTATTAAATCACCTCTCATCCTTCTTCACACCAATGAGAAAAGCCTAGCTCCCTCAATGTTTCTTCATAAGACATGCCCTCCAGTCCAGGCAGCATCCACTTCATTTGGAATTCTCGAATTTTGGACGGGTTGATTTCAAAGGTTATCTGTGGGTAGCTACTGTCATATCAGTGGCCTGATTGTATGTCAATTTAAAATGAAGTTGTGACAGCAGCAAATATTGAAATAAGAGTGAAATAATCAGTGTTGAAATATGCTACAGTAAATTGCATTTAAAAAAAATGATGTTATGATTGGTTTTGTGTTTACTGCGACCATAATTTACTCCATCTCTTTTATGGCTTTCTTCTGTGCAGGATGGGATTGGCTGTGAGGGGGGGAGGGAGCCTTTCAATCATGTCTGAATCTGTTGTGTAAGGGCATTGGGACCCCGAGCAATCATCCAATTATGTCATGAAGTTGCATATCAGTGTGTATTAATACCAACACAGTGGGTGGAATTAAAGAACTCCAGAAGAATATGAGACCAGACTAGACTACAGTGCAATGCTCTCTCAGGCAAACAGGCCAAGGGCACATGGACACAAACACACAAAGATAATTGATTAGACCTTACCTCATGTAATCATAAGTCAGAGTCTGATATATATATAATTCCCATGTACAATGGTATTTAGTATTAATGTATAATAAGTCACGTTACTTTTCAGTCTCAGCTTGAAGACAATTTCTGACTTTGCCTCCTTCTTGACCAAACCCAGAGTGTTGTAACAAACCATACAATAAAACATGATCAGCAGCTTTACTTAGAAGCAGAATGTGAACCAACTTATTCTATCATAGGCTTTGACTCATACTTTAAGTGCTAAAAAAAATCAGCCTTTTGTGGGATTATGTAGTCTTTTTAAAATACAGAAACTGACTGGAAACGCACCTAGCAATTTTTTTGCAATATAACATTAATAGAAGACTGTGCATGTAAAATACCAAGTTCTGAAACCAAGTTCATTAATATTAAACAATTCAGTATAAATTATAAAATTAAAACACTATTGGGACTGTGAAGTAATGTGGCAACTCAAGCAACATGCAGAGTTTACAGCTCCTCATTGATCAAATACAGCAGATAGCCCTTTATTACATTGGGTTCTCAGAGCTTTACTGCCCTATGCTAATTCACTTTCTGCAGGATCTATAGCTTAAGTTTGAATGAGCTTGATCATTTGACACTTTTTGCTATGTCATTCTGTTTCACTGTTAAAAACCAGAAAAAAAGACAAAAGAAATCTAATGCAATTTACTGAGCATTTGATAAATTAGATAAGAGTTTTATGAAGTAACTTAATGTGAAGCCCATCACCTTAGGGTGCATCTGATCTATAAATTTAATTTGGCATAAAGTGAATACATATTCCCACCAATGCTAAATTTACATCATAAAAAAGTTAACCTTTTGTATGATTTTTGCAGAGTATTATTCCAATTCTCTCAAGTGTCAGACCTTAGCTCCAGGCTTAGCATTTTTACAGTCATTTATTTGTGAAGTTACATCACTTTAAAATAACATTGCAGTTGTAGTATAAACATATTCTTATTCTGAAAATAAATACAGAGAAAAAGATTGGGAATACTCTGTGGTGTAACATTCATAGAGAGACAGATGTCAGTCAGTGTGTTTAAGTTCTTAAAGATACTATGGATAAACGGATGTCTAGAAAAAGGTGAAAGAGATAAGTGAACATACATTAGTGTATACAGGAGAAGAAATAAAATGATCAAAAAACTATTGGGGGAGTACAGAAGAGGATTGAAGGGCTCAAGTGATATTAACAGGAGACAAAAGGTGGTATGATGTCAGAAATAGAATGACAGTGTGAAAGTAGCTAAAATGGAGTAATGGAAGTGCAGCACGAAAAAACAGCAAGATGAAGTAGCCTCCAATAGCCTTTCATCTTGTATGATTTAGTTGTTTACACCAGTATGAATACTTCACCTAAATAACCATATTTAGAGTTCAAATTACACAAATTATGCAATGCAAGGCTTGTTACCACAGCATGCTAAAACCAGAAATACTATAAAACAATTTACATTATGATCAAATTTGCAGCAATAAACTGCCCAGCAGATTATTTTAGTTTTTCATTGTTAACTCTTGTCAACTACGAAGTAGGATAAGCAAAACAGGTTATCAGCTGACCTGAGATTGACTGTGGTTTGCAAAACACTACAAATTCATTTTACTACATCACACGTAGACCAAAAATGATATGCTTTTGACATGTTGCAGATGATATATTATATTTCCATCAAGGTTACACAAAATCTTGAAGTTTTCAGTCTGAAAGGTCCCTTAATATAAAACTTGAAATTAAAGCCACAATATCCAATTTTGAGCTCCACCACCCAAGCAAATTATAAATTGAGTGAGCAATGAATTTGAAAACCTTGAGCTGGTACAGAAGCACTGCAAGGATCTCCTGAACAGACTGCAACACATAAATATACCTCTTCTTCATGAAACAGTGACAAAATGGTAACATAGCAAGGCTCATTTCCAATGTACACACAACAAGGAATCCAATAATATACTTTGACATTAGTGTGTGAATAACTAATTGGACATTGGATATTACTGAATGCCCAATCTTAACTGAAAATGTGAGGATGTCAGTAAAACTCGGCATTTATTCACATCAATGGGCTCCTTATGTGAATAAAATACAACCCTATAAGCATTTCATTACTTACAACTGTTGCGTTGTTACTTGGCACAACTCATATCCATGCTGTTTGATTGCATTCATGTTACCACTTAGTCTCTCACTGGTTTGTAAGACTAATTACAAACAGCTATGTGCTAAAAATCAACTCTATTTCATTCTAAATTTAATGCACAAGATTAATGTTTGCAATGCTTTTTTGCAATGAGGTAACCTGGGAATATCAGTCTTCCATGGAGCTATACTGCATTAATGTTATAATTATGATTTTAATACTGACAAGCTCATTGGAATTTACGTAATTATGCCAATATTTCAAATAAGAATTGCAACATTCATCTTTAAAGACACAGGTTTTTAACATCCAAGACAATTTTACTGAGTAAGTACCACCAACAGGTACCATTCAAAAAAAAACATTAATTTTTTTGCTCTTCTGTCAGTTAATTTTTGTTTGTGCACAGTTTGTATATAATTAAAAGGCAGTTAGAATGCTTACAAAATCATACAGTTCCATCCTCTATTGCTTAGTATGCCAATAAGTGAATGTCCATTTGTGAAACCTTTTTTTTAAAGCTTCACTTTGATATGTGGTCCAATAATCTCTCTCACCCAATAATATTGATTGAAAATGTATCATACAATTATAGAATGACCTTCCACACTACAGCAGCTCAGCCAACTACTACTGAAATATTGTACAGCAGGTTATTTTGACAAGTTAAAATGCAGCAATTTGAGTGTTAGGAATGGAGGTGGGAGGTTGTTGCTGAGAAAAATATTCTTCCATCTAACTCTAGTGAGTGATAAAATTGGGCAAAATGCTTAGGTATTCTTTTTATACTTTTAATTCTTTTCTTAAATCTTTCTTTCCCTCAACTCATTTAATGTCATTATTTTATAATGGAAGGTTGATGCAAATTTTAATAATGCAAGTAATAAATCAAATATTTGATTCATCAATCATTTTTGATGCACAGGGCCGCAAACTGAATTACAAAGACAAGTTTCAGGCAAATTCAGAAATTTGCAACATTGATGCAACAAATGGTTTTGTAAAAATTTAAGAAGGATGTGGTTTTCAGAAATCAAATATTCCATTGCTTTGGTTTCTAAACACATCAAAGGAAAAGAATCACCTGGTGCTGAGGATTATGTCAAGTATGGCAGTCAGAAGCAAAATTTGGGCTCACAACCTGAACTCAACTTAGAGGTAGAAAAACATGATGATAAAATACATAACCAACAAAAAAAAATGATTTTCAAGGTAAGCCTGATTAGTCCAGATCATGTTACAACCATTTGTTATGAAGTCTATACTTACCTTTTATATGCACAGTTTACATTAAATACTAATGGGAATTTTGTTAACTATAGTTCAGTTCAGATTTTTAAAAGATGCCCCAGGCAATAATTATATTATGTCTTACACAGCTTTAGCAAGAAAAATAAAGCAGAATTTAGTTATAATATCTCTCTTTCACTTGCTTTCCCTTCCCAAAAGGGTGGTACTGTGGCTACACCAGGGGTGGGGAACCTGAAGCCTTCTAGGTCATTGTGTGTGGCCTTTTGAATGAATCCTTTATTATTTTTATTTTAATCTTAAAATGAATATATTTAACCTACCAGAGAGTAAAAGAAAATTCAAGATATAATCCTCACAAACTGACCGCCACAATTAAAAAATTAGTAAGTCATAAGGGCTATTTCGACACCTGCTATGCTCATGATTTAATTATAATGTGACTCTAGAATGTACATTATCTTCCCTGCCTGACTGGCGCCACTACTGCCCGAGGCTGGTTGGCGAGAGCCTGTGGGTATCCAGTATGCCAGTGTTTATCAACTTATGACAACAGTGCATGTGACTTTCCATTTGAAGTGAAATTTGAGAATAGTTACACAGTCTAACTGTATCAACATTTTTTTTTAGTTAGTACATCGTAGTTAGATTTTTACAAAATAATGTGAATTTTGAAGAATATATAATTGAAGTTTCTTTGATGCGGCCTTATTAGATTACAACTAACATAATGCGGTCTTCCAACATGAAAGGGTTCCACACCTCTAGGCTACACCCTTTTGTCTTAAACTAAAAGTAAGCAGTTTAACATATACAGATGAAGTAAACTGGTTTAACACAACAACTGTTATTATTAATATCCTGTGATGAAATTGAAAGTATCTCAAACAAAAAAAATGTCATCCAAATTAATTTCCAAGCCTTGCAAATCTAAGAAGCCATGGCTAATGTCTATCAAAATCTATGATGGCCCTTAAAAAGATGATATATTGTTAGTTTGCAGACATGCATCTATACTTCGCATTTACATGTATCACAATTTTTTTTTTACATGTGCCATAATTTTTAAATCCCCACCCAGTTATTGGCCTGTCAGCCTGCAAACAATGTATCAAAATAATAATCAAAGTTCAACTAGATAGGGTATGGCCCAAGGAAGAATTGATTAGTTTTTGAAGAAGATCCAGATTTGCTTTTATAGCCTGTAGTTCTTTAAAGGATTTATTGACATCCATTAATTCATTTCATAGAACATTGTGGATTGTTATTTAGAATGCTGTTACCATAGAATATAGAAAGAGGTAGGAAATTCGGCCCATCGAGTCTGTGCCATTCAGTGCTGAGAAGTTTTTAGAAACAATTATTTGGGATATTCTAAAGGAGAAATCAAGTTTAACTAGAAATTTTTTGTAGAGTTAACAGAAAGGCTTAACAAAGGTAATGCTGTTGATTTCATGAACATGGACTTTTGGACAGCGTTAATGCAGTGCCATACAACAAACCTGAGAGGAATGTTATAGGTCATAGAATAAAAGGGTTAATACCAACATGGGTACAAAATTGGCCGACTTATAGGAAACAGAGCAATGTTCAATAGATATGTTTCAGGCTGGAAGAAGTTTTGATGTGGAGGTCAGTATTAGGACCCTTGGTTTTCCTATATGCATATAATATAAGTGATCCTTGGTGTGCAGGGGACAATTTTCAAGTTTGCAAATGACACTAAACTTAGAAGAATTGTAAATTGCGAGGAGGAGAGGTAGCTCAGTGGTTAGCACCACTGCCTCACAGTGCCAGGGACCCAAGTTAAATTCCAGTCTTGGATGACTGTCTGTGTGGAGTTTGCACATTATCTGTGGACTTCCGCCGGGTGCTCTGGTTTCCTTCCATAGTTCTAGGTTATGTGGATTGGCCATGATGAATTGTCCTTAGCACCTGGGGGTGAATTAGCTGTTGTACTATGTGGGGTTACGGAAATAGGCTATGGGGCTGGGGCTGAGCAGGATGCTCTTTGGAGGATTGGTGTGGATTCAATGAGCCAAAAGGTCTCTTTCCACCCTGTGGGGATTTCATGGTGGAAATCCAGAGGCATTGACAAGTTGATGGAGTTGGCAGATAGATGGCAGGTGAATTTCAATGTAGACAAGTGTGAAGTAATGCATTTTTGTTAAAAAAACATCAAAAGGCTGAAGGTAAAAGAGGGTAGATTTAAAAGAGATGTGAAAAACAGGTCTTTTACACAGAAAGTGGCAAGTGTCTGGAATGTGCTGCCAGAGGTGGTAGGAGAGACAGATACGATAGCAAAATTTAAGAAAAGTCTTGACAAATATATGAATAGTCAGAGAATAGAGATGTACGGACAGCATAGAGGCAAAAGGTTTTTACTTTAGAAATAGGGAAAAGGAAATTCGACGTTTCGGGCCAGAGCCCTTCATCAGGAATGAAGAAGGGCTCTGGCCCGAAACGTCAAATTTCCTGTTCCTTGGATGCTGCCTGACCTGCTGTGCTTTAACCAGCAACACATTTTCAGCTGTGATCTCCAGCATCTACAGACCTCACTTTTTACTTTTTTACTTTAGAAAGCCAAAATATATTGACGTAGTCTTGATGGGCTGAAGGCCTGTTCCTGTGCTGTATTCTACTTTGTTATTTGAAAGACAGTATTAAATAAGGGAGTTTAACTCTAAGGAGGCGTGCAGAAGCTGACGGACTTTGTTGTATATGTGCTCAGATCATTAAAAGTGCCCAGACACGACAGTTTTAGCAAGATCTCCCTACTTTTAAACTCTGTAATAAAGGCCAACAACTGTAAACACCTTTCCTATTAACTGCTGAACGTGGATGCTAGCTTTTTGTGATTCATGGATGAGGATTCCCGAATCTTCAGTGCTGCAACATTCTGTCATCTCTCTCTGTTGAAATAATGTTCAGCTCTTCTTTTCCTCTTGTTAAAATCCATCACCTCACATATTATATTCCATCTACCAAGTTTTAGCCTAGTCACTCAACTTGTTCACGTTTCTCTGTTGATTCCCAGTCCATTCTCATTACTTGTCTTTCCACCTATGTTTGTGTCATTCCCAAAACTGGCTACAAAACATCAGTTTCTCTCATCCAAGTCACTAATATATTGTGAATAATTGTGGCCACAGCACTGACTCCACCAATTTACAGTTTTCCATCAGTTACAGCTTTGATTGAAGGTGTCAAAACTCAGCACCTCAATATATTTTGCCAAAACGTATTTCAAATCTGTACAAGTGAATTTTGAGTTGTAAACATTTACCATGTCAGCTAAATTTCTGTGCCAGATTCTCCCAGAAGTCAATACTTTTACAGCTGCCCTCTCTATTTCTGAAAAGTGATTATTGTAGCAAATAACAGTGATTTTTTTTACCAGTAAGAAGCAAAGCATGACCATTTTGGGCAGCCAGCACCGGCATTAAGCATTCTCAGACCAGACCAGTACAGTAAAGCAAGAGAAAGGCTTCCTGTAGACTACCAAAAAATGCATTTCCATCTCCAATTCAGAAGAACAACCCTAATGCACAAAAGTGAGATTTTTCCGTTTCCGATACAGCCACCTTGTGGCTCTCCTGTGAGGTTGTGAAATGTTATAAGTATTAACAATTCAGAAGAGACTTCTGGACCTAGATGCACTGGGTTTAAATGAATAAGTCTCGGAATTTTTGTTCCAGTAGAACCAACGTACAAGAAGCGAAAAGACAGTTGAGATCTGCACAATCTCAAACTTCATTCACTTATTTCATAAGACAGTTGTCAATACATATTAATTTTGCAACTTATACAATGCTCACAAATCTACCTAAAACTATATGAACTGTATGAATTGTATGAAGAATGACCATAATTTGATAATGTTTTACATTAAATCTGAAAATGATGTAAATCAATTCAAAACAAGGGAACTTCTGAAAGTATAAGAGGCAGGTTGGCTTTGGTGGGTGGGAAAATACATGAAAAGGTACAAAGGCAGACAAGGAATGGTTCGTATCTAAATAATATGGTCAGAGATTCTAACAGGAACCAATAGCCAAGAAAAGAAATTAAAAACTGTTGATATTAAATGAGGTAGCTTAAAAAACTGCAAAGAAAATAGAAAACCTGAGTATTGGACGTATTTCAGAATTCACCAAAGGAGAATAAAAAAACTGACAAAGAAAATGGAGAATATGACATAAACTAGCGAGAACTAATAAAGCAGGCTACATAAGATTCTATGAATAACTAAAAAGGCAAACTTATAATGGGTAATAGTGAAATTACGAGAAGCTAAATAAATTGTCAGTCTTCTTGCAGCAATATATCAGACACCTACAAATAAAAGAACAACAAATAAGACTGAAGAATCAAAAGAAATTAATATTAGTGAGTAAAGAAATATTAGAAAAATTAATGGGACTAAAGGTTGAGACAACTCTGGCATCCATAGATTGAAATCTCAGAGTGTTGAAACTGGAATACTTGCAGATTGCAAGATGTCATATATAACTCTACTATTTAAGAAAAGGGAGAGGAGAAAATGGAGAACTACAGGCCTGTTTGCATGAAACATAATTTCACCTTCATAGGTCCACCTGCTCAATCATTTTCTGAGCATTTATCATATCTTTTATTATAGATTCTAGAGATAACACTAGAATCTATAATAAAAAATATGATAAATGCTCAGAAAATGATTGAGCACATGGACCTATGGAAGTGAAATTATGTTTCATAAAGCTGTTAGGTGTTGTTTGAGGATGTTAATAGCAGAATGAAGAATAGATTAGCAGGAATTACTGGATATGATGTATGTGGATTTTCAGACGTCTTTCTTGATTTCCATTACTCACTATGTAACAACATGTTTCGTCATGTCCTGTGGTCTGGTTTTATATTCGAGATTATGCACATCAGTTGGGTCGGATGTGAACTTTGACTGAAATGGTCTTGGAAGCACAGACTGCTTTCAGTGTAGAAGAAATCTATTTGGCCCATCATGTCTGCATCAGCTTTCCATATGTACAGCATGATGAGGCGCCAGCCTTCCTCCTTTCCTTGTAACTCTGCAGATTGTTGTGGTTGTGTTCGCCGAGCTGGAAGTTTTTGCTGCAAACGTTTCGTTCCCTGGCTAGGGAACATCATCAGTGCTGTTGGAGCCTCGTGTGAAGCGCTGCTTTTGCGTTTGCAGCAAAAACTTCCAGCTCAGCGAACACAACCACAACAACGGATACCCGAGCTGCAAATCTTCAATCAAACTTTAAACTCTGCAGATTATTTATTTTCAAGTAATAATTTCTTTAATGCCTCAATTGAACTTGCCTGCACCACATTTCCTGACAGTGCAGTCCAGACCCAAACTACTCAGGGTACAAAAACATTTCTTGTCACAACTCATTTACTTCTTACAAACACATTTTACTTTAAATTTGTGCCCTCTTATTTTGACCTGTTTACAAATGGGAATGTTTTCTCCCAGTCAACACTGTTCAGAACTCTCATGATTTTGAAAACTTCTATCACATCTATTCTTAGTTTCTCCACTCAAAGGAAAACAGAATAACAGAAGAAATAGGCGGTCAAACAAGTCATTCAGCTCCTTATGCTGATGCTGCTACTCAATAAGATAACAGCTGATCTGCCTCAAGCCTCAATACCTCTTTCAAAGCCTTTGTCTTCCTGATACTTCAAGAATCTACCTACCTCTTTAAATACTTTGAGTGATTCATCCTTGACAAATTTGAGTCAGAGAATGTCAGACCTTTACTACTCTTTGGGAAAATAAATTCCTTTGAACCCCAGTTTTAAATGTGTGATCCATATTCTGTAACTCTGCCCCCCCACCCCCGTATTTCAAGATTCCCACTTTAGCTAAAACATCTTTTCAACATCTAACATGTCAACACCCCTGTGAATATTGATTTCTTAATTTCTTTAACTTCTTAGTTTTCTGAAGAGGTAACTGTGAGAGTTACCGAGGATAATGTTGTTGGATGTTGTGAACATGAGCTTTCAAAAGGCAGATTTAGTGTATTGAGATTTCTAATAAAATCAATAAGATTGCCCTCAATTCTTCTAAACTCTACTGAATAAAGGTCTGACCTGTTTAGCTGTTCTTGATAAGTCAATATCTTCAAACCAGGAATCAGCCTAGTGAATGTATTTACAACTGTCTCCAGTGCCATCATATCCTTTCTTAAATATGGGAAACAAAATGATACACAGTACTCTAGAAATGGCCTCATCAATACCCTGTACTGTAACATCAAGATTTCCCTATTTTTAAACTTCAAACGCTGGCAATAAAGGCCAAGGTTTCATTTGCCTTATTTATTTGCTGCACCTCCATGCTAACTTTTTGAGTTACATTTACATTAGATTAGATTAGATTACTTACAGTGTGGAAACAGGCCCTTCGGCCCAACAAGTCCACACCAACCCGCCGAAGCACAACCCAACCAGAGCCATTCCCCTACATTTACCCCTTCACCTAACACTACGGGCAATTTCGCATGGCCAATTCACTGACCTGCACATCTTTATGACTGTGGGAGGAAACTGGAGCACCCGGAGGAAACCCACGCAGACACAGGTAGAAAGTGCAAACTCCACACAGTCAGTCGCCTGAGGTGGGAATTGAACCCGGGTCTCTGGCGCTGTGAGACAGCAGTGCTAATGCAAAAGAACACCCAGATCCTTCTGTGCTGAAAATTTTTTGGTAATATCTCACTTAAATAATAGTCTGCATTTTGATGCTTCCTACCAAAATGCATGACTTCTCATTTTCCTATGTTAAACTCTATCAAATTTTTATTCACTGCAAAAGTTTTTTAAAAAGCAGGTGAATGCTACTACGCTCTTCAGCGGAATATATCAATACATTTATCCATTGCCCTGGTGACAGGCATTTTCTTCCATCCTTGTACTACCTCATCATAGCTGCTGTATAACACTCACACAGTTTTACACACCATATTTACAGGACCCACCAGTCAGAATAGCAGATGGGTTACTGATTTTCACGCCTGTTTGTCTTTTGTAATTTTGAAGACTGGTTGATGACATTGTATTGCTGATCCAATGCATCATGCCCTATTTTTATGTGGTTACAAAATCCAGCCGGTGAGATACTTTAGATTTCAAAGTAATAAGTTATTCAATAGCATTTATACAAAATTACAAATTATATATTTTTTCAATTCTGTATGCTACTGGTCTTCGTCTAGCCAGTGAGGCACTTAGTTTTAAATAAATAGTTTTGTCAGGTTTGCCTCTGTGATATCTGGTTGCAAATACATAGGGCATTGGTGAAAATACATCTATAAAATTCTAACAAATCTAGACAGGGTAATGCAGGAAGGGTGTTCCTAATGACCAGAGAGTCCAGAACCAGGAGTCACACTTTTGGGTATGGAGTAGGCTGTTTGGGTTTGAGATGAGGAGAGGTGTCTTCACCCGGAGACTGGTGAGCCTGTGGAATTCTCTGCTACAGAAAGGAGCTGAGGCCAAAACATTGAATATTTTCAAAGAGTTACATATAGTTCTTAGGGCAAAAGGGATCAAAAGTGTGAATAGAGTACCGAGTTGGATGATTAGCCATTGTCATGCTGAATGGCAGAGCAGACTCAAAGAGCACCTACTTTGTATGTTCTTCTATTTATATTAGTGATAGAAAATTGAGAATTTTGATCCAGAGAAAAACTTTGCTTTCCAGCATTTTTTCTGCTTGAAGTACAGTGAAATGAAATTTCTGCAGTTATGTGAGACAAAAGCAAATGCGACCCAAAGAGACATTATATGAAATTTCATTTCAGTAAGGGTATGTAACAAGACTTCCTTACTTTTTTTACTCCATTCTCCAATGCAATAAAGGCCTGCATTCCATTTGACCTGCCAATCAATTGCAGAACCTACACACTAGTTTTTGTGATTTATGTATGCAGATGAACAAGCCCCACTGTGTCACAGATTTCTTTGGTGTCACACAGAGTTGAATGATATACTCATTTACTATTATTTAAGACAATACTTAATCTGCCAGATTTTTCCAACTCACTTAATATATCCAAGTTTCATTGCAGAGTCATTGTGTTCTCTTCACGACTTGTTTGACTACCTATCTTAGTGTCATCAGTAAACTGAGACAGCATACATTTGATCCCTTTAGCCAAGTCATTAATATAGTTTCACAGCTGGGTTTTCAGTAGGATATTTTGCCATTGTAAATGCCTTTTATCATTGTTTTAAGAAAAGAATCTGAAAAGAAACTGAATTACAGTTGCTTGGCATACTAAATCATCAGAAAATGTTGCATTTTCCCAATTCTGTGTTTTAAAAAGGACAGTTGGCAAAAAAAATTGTTTTCCTTTAATAAGTCCTTTTTTTGAGCAAATCCTGTAGTGGCAGTGATGTTATAAAGTTAATGATAGTTTTCATTTTAAATGAGTAGTAAACATGTCCAGTATAAATGTGGAGTTAAAGTACAATCTGATTTCAGAATGAAGTGGCTCTTACTGCAACTCACTTTGATCTCTTGGGTCTTACTCACTATAAAAAGTTTGCAGAAGAGGAAGATACTGACACTTTGCACATCAACAGTAACATTATACTTTAACTTCACCCAAGTATGTGGAGAAATAATCATATGAATGAGAATTATCTGGGTCTGAACCCACTAGCCTCTGAACTTTGGTTTAAAACAATCTAAGAATGATATTTTCTGTTATTTCATGATAACATTATTGAGTTGGATAATAAATAAAAATACAAGCCCAAATTACTGTGCTTTCAAATTAAAAACGTTTTAGCATAAAATATAAGGCTGACACGCCAACCCAGTGATGTGCAGTGACTGCACTAAGAGAGGTGTCATCTCTTGAGGCTCTTTATTCCTGTTCAGGTGGGTGCAAAAGAATCCAGGACATGACTTCAGAGAAGAGTAGGAGAGTTGTCCTGTCCAACATTTATCCCTCAATCAATATGACAAAGCCTGATTATGTGATCATAAACACATTGATGGCCATCGGAGCCTGCATGCAAATTGGCTGCTGCTTTTTCCACTTCAAGACAGTGACGACACTTCAAAAATGCTTCATTGACTGTAAAATGCTTTAGGGCATCTGTGATCATGAAAGATATTATATAAATGCAACTCTTTATTTCCTTACAGTAATTTTAATATCCAGGAGATTTTGTTGCTGTCAACATTAATCTTGCATACATATTGCTACAAAAACATGTTACCAACAGTTTACAATCATAGAAAAAAATTGTATTAAAATTTAGGTGATTACTGCAGAGTGCTAAATGACACGCTTCACATTCTTTTAAAAAACGCACTAAAAGATAGAAACATATTTTAAAATTCCTCATATTTGAATCACTAGCTCAGCAGGCTAATTATTATCATTTGACAGAAGTAGAAATATTAATTTCTGACATTGGCTTGCTGCTGGGCAGACAGGAAAAGAAATTTACTGACAAAATCTAATTTCCCACCAGCAACCACATCTCATCTCTAACTCTGGCTGTGGTAAGCGCAATGTGCTGCCTTGCATTAGCCCCTTTCTAATAAACATTGAAAGATTACACTTTCAGTGTAACTATATTAGAAGGGGTCACAGCGAGTCAGAATCATTTATGTAGTATATCCACATTGAGTGATGTAATCACTCAGCAATTCAAAGCTCACATCCTCCCTCAGGTTCCTGACTAAATGATGATTACCAGTGAATAGCATTTGCACTTCAGTTCCTGCAATAGCAGAATGGTAATATCATACAGGGATTTTACAAATTCATAACATTACTACCCAGATAAAATGACCAGTTTACGCAAAATTCTCCTGGACATACACCACTGCATGTGCTTTTCAAGAGATAAAAATAAATAATTCTCTTAAAAAACGCTACTGGCAAAACAATGGTTCCATTAATCACCAAATCTACTTTTGTTTTCTAATCTTGGAGATTCAATGTCTAAAAATGATCATTCACTAATTATATCAGGTCAAACCTATTTATAGGCAGTCATAGTACTGACTTACTTACAACTCCACATTAAAATGTCAATGTAAAATTAGAGATACTAAAAATATGTTTTGTATTTGTAATAAATTGTAGAAAATACTTTTCTCCTAAATGGTTTAACTTATATATTATAACATCACATGTTGACATTTTAAAGACATTATCACTTTAAAAATACAAATGTCAACTTTAAAGCAATTTCATTATCTTCAATATTTAAAACACAAGTTTAAAATTTTTAAAATAACATTGACTTTTCTCCCCAAAATATCTCAAACTTTCATGCGGTTAACATCAAGAGAGTTATATTTGAGGAATGGTTGAATTTGACATTATGAATCTGGTAAATTAACTTCAATTTATGTTCTCATTAACCTAGGATGCTACATTTAATATCTTGAGTTTTTTTCTTAAAAAGGTCAAAAAGAAGCTAAAACTAAAAAATAAAATGCAATGGTACTGCATGTTAGATGATGTCAAAGAAAGTTTAACTTAAAAAGCATTTTATTAAAATTAAGGTACACAGTGCAACATGTTAACTCATTCAATAGAAATAGAATCAGGTCCACGGTATTGAATGTGTGAATGTAGTTCTATAGAAAGATAGGAAATTAAATGCCAGAAAACAAATATGCCGAATGCAACCTTCCCTCATTTGGTGGGATATTGTCAGTGATGTACCTCAGGTGAGAACAACAAATTATGGGGCGTGACAAAAACTAAGAAAAGATTACTGGAAGTCAAAGATTAAAAGGTGTGGGGATTAAAAAGTGGCAGACACCTTTCACAGGATAAAAATGTGAATTGGTACATTTTAGGAGAAACTGAGAAGCAAGTGTATTGAACAAAGGACAAAGAAAATTTACAGCCCAGGAACAGGCCCTTCGGCCATCCAAGCCTGAGTCGATACAAATCTACTGTCTAAATCTGTCGGTTAATTCCTAAGCATTTGTATCCTTCTGCTCCCCACCAACTCATGCATCTGTTCAGATGCATCTTAAATGAATCTACCGTGCCTGCCTCTACCACCTCTGCTGGCAACGCGTTCCAAATGCCCACCTCCCACTGTGTGAAGTACTTGCCCTATGTATCCCCCTTAACCTTTCTACCTCTCACCTTGAAAGCATGACCTCTCGTTATTGAATTCTTCACCCTGGGAAAAAGCTGGTCTCTATCCACCCTGTCTATAGACTTCATGATTTTGTAAACTTCAATCAGGTCCCCCCTCAATCTCCTTTTTACTAGTGAAAATAAACCTAACCTACTCAACCTCTCTTCATTCCTAGCACCTTCCATACTAAGCAACATCCTCATAAACCTTCTCTGCACTGTCTCCAAAGCATCCACATGCTTTTGGTAATGTGGCGACCAGAACTGCACACAGTATTCTAAACGCTGCCGAAACAATGTCTTGTACAACTTTAACATGACTTGCCAGCTCTTATGTTAAATACCCCATCTAATGAAGGCAAGCATACTGTATGCCTCCTTGACTACTCTATCCACCTGTGCAGCAACCTTCAGGGTACAATGTATCTGCACTCCCAGATTTCTCTGTCCATCAACTTTTCCCAAGGTTCTTCCATTCATTGTATAATTCGCTCTAGAATTAGACTTGCCGAAATGCATCACCTCACATTTGTCTGGATTGAAAGCCATCTGCCACTTTTCCGCCCAACTCTCCAGTTTATCTATATCCTCCTGTATTCTCTGACAGTCCCTTATGCTTTCTGCTACTCCACCAATCTTTGACTGGTCTGAATAGAGCCTGCTTTTGCTATTCCTTAAAGTGGAAGAAGGGAAAGACCTGAGTCATAGATACAGAGAACCTTATATCAACAAATACCTTTATAAAGCATTTCACTGTTAAAAAAATGCAAAGGCTGTTTACACAAGATTTTAGTCTATTCTAACATTTACTTTAATGTCAACCTGCATCCAATTATGTCTCTGTAAAGTGATTTGAGCCATTGTTTGTAACAGAGGCGCGATAGAAATGTAGATATTTGTTGTTAATACTATCAAATAAAAGAGAAACCACACAAATAATTTACTGCCCCTCTTATGCAGCTTTCAATCGGAATTATTTGAACCCTGGATGGGACAGGATATCAGAGAAATTATTTTTAGCAATTACAGAAAAAGCCTTTGAAATCAGTTCATCCTTTTCAAAGTGGTTCAGCTTTATGTTCTCTCAATTACGTACTTACTTTGAAAGAAGCTTTTCAGCATCAGCACAGAGTTCTAGAAGTCCCATCAGCACAGCTGAAACATCCATGTAAGGTTCCCACACAGTAAAACCACGACCAATCAAATCAATGGCAGTTCTGCGGATGGTACTGTGTGCTGGAAGCTTAGGGCTAGAAGGCTGCAGCAAGAGGAATGTCAAAGCCTTGCCTGGGAGACAAAAGTGAAAAATAATTACAGCTAAAAGCTGTTAAATACTTTGTTTTAATAATTACTGTATATATAAGATAAAGATATACTCCAAAAATTGATAATTTACAAATGTGCAAACTTCAGTCAAGACAGAATTCTTTCAAGTAGACTATTGCAGCTATTTGACAAATTGACTCCGTATTGTACAGCCAAAACGGACAAGGAATTAGCATGCATGTAACATATCCATCTTTTCTTTCCTTTATCAGTAATAGTAATGCCACTCAAGTATTTATTACAAAATTATAAACATCTGTTAGCTATGATATATCCTTCTGCCTGTCATCCCTTTCTTCATAGCAATTATTCTTTCTGTCTGTGATCCATGGATTTAAAACAAAAGAAAACCAATACAAAAACACTATGAACCAGGGAATTGTGCATCACCAATGCTCATCAAAGTGGGAAAATTGGACACAAGTCGTTTTTGTTGCTGTTAGTAGTGTAATCCTTGGCTTTCAACTGTGGAAAGTGGACAACCAATCATGCTTATTCTTTGAATCCTGTTTTATTGGGGTTCATTGATGGCACACTTTGTTACTTATTTTGCCTTGATATAAAGGGCATTTCTGGAGCACAACAACTTTACTTGCATTGAGAGCTAGGCAACAATGTGATCTGAAGTTGAGTAGGCCTGGTAGAACCCAAATTCAGTATTGATGGACAGATTATCGGTAAGTACTTGCTATATTTGCACCACTGTCAATGATTGCTAATGATCAATATTCATGTTTCATTCTCTACATTAATCCTCTGAACCAAAGTGATATTGATGGTAGTCACAACAGTAATTCATATTTGCACATTAGACCTAGTATGAGAAACAAACATTAGATCTAAAAGATGCCGGAAATCTGTTATAAAAGAGGAAGCACTGGAGAAAATCAGCACGTCTGGCAGCATCTGTGGAGAGAAAAGAGAAACTTGCCCACTTCTGAAGGGTCAGTGGACTTGAAATATTAACTGTTTTTCCCTCTAAAGATAGTGCCAGAACTTCTGAGTTTCTCCAGCACTTCCTGTTTTTCTTTCATATCTAAGGTTGGGTGGGGTGGTGCACTTGTAAATGGCATATGACAATTAATATCGAAAGGTATACTATTCTACACACAAAAGGGTTAAAACTAAGAATACATACAGTACGCAGTGCACTGAGTGAACTAGATTAAACAACTTGAAAGCTATAGTGCATCAGCATCTAAAAGTTTGGGATTCAAGCTAAAGTGTAGTGTACAGACTAATTAAGAAATGGATTGTACTGCTGGCATGCCCAATATAAAATAATAAAGCACTCTATTGTCTTCACACAAGATGCTGGTTAAGCCTTGTTCAGCTTTAGACTTGTCAGATGGTAGTGAACATACAGGCTTCAAAAATATTCAGTGAAGAGCCATTAATATTTAAAAGTCCCCAGTTATCGTGATAAGCTTACAGAGCCGAACCATTTTAATATCACTTGTGGCATTTAAAATATTGAGCTGAAAAATGTGTTGCTGGAAAAGCGCAGCAGATCAGGCAGCATCAAAGGAGCAGGAGAATCAACGTTTCGGGCATAAGCTTATGCCCGAAACGTCAATTCTCCCGCTCCTTTGATGCTGCCTGACTTGCTGCGCTTTTCCAGCAACACATTTTTCAGCTCTGATCTCCAGCATCTGCAGTCCTCATTTGCTCCGCACTTAAAATATTGAAAAGGCAGACTGTATGTACGGAAAGATTACTATCCACACTCAGTGGCTCAGTGGTTAGCATTGCTGCCTCACAGTGCCAGAGACCCGGGTCCAACTCCCCCCTCAGGCAACTGTCTGTGTGGAATTTGCACATTCACCCGGTGTGGGTTTCCTCCGGGTTCTCTGGTTTTCTCCCACAATCCAAAGATGTGCAGATCAGGTGAACTGACCATGATAACATGCCCATAATGTTAGGTGCATTAGTTAGGGGTGAACGTAGGGGAATGAGTCTGGGTGGATTGTTTTTCGGAGGGTTAGTGTGGACTTGTTGAGCTGAAGGGCCTGTTTCCACACTGTAGGGAATCTAATCTAATCAAAAATGATGTGTTTCTTCTATCAAAAAAGCTAAGTGTGGAAACTGTTCAAAAAAGAACTGAACGATTTCCAATGCTGATATAATTCGGTAACCAGGGAGGTGATCTGTTGTCATAAGCCTCTTAAGAACTTATTTTCAATTGCCTTCTTGGTGATCAAAAAGGAATTTCCCACAATTGATTTTCCCTTAGAACTTGCCCACATTTTTGCTCTTATCTGTTGCTTCCGCTTTTCCCAGATAGCATGGATGCTGGAGAATGGTAGCACTGGGGTCATGACACTTATTTTGCACCTCAATTATACAGCACAGGATCAACATGCAGATAGTCTTGTCTGCCATTTTTTGCATGTGTACAATTTTAGGAATTCTTTAAAAACTATCTTCTGTATTTTCATATAAAGTAAGAGCAGCTGAGAAAGTGCAATTTATTGGCAATAACTTTGAAAAATATTTTAGATAAATGCTATTGGACTCTACCTGATGATATAATTAAGTTTTGCTAAAATATTTAGGAAGCAACCTTTGACAAAATAAGGAAATTGAGGATGACAAAGCTTACATAATTTTAGCCCATTTTGTAACATACACATCTTGCAAGAGATGGAAACTATGCTTTTTGACAAGATTAATTGATTTCAGCCTGTCATCTGTATTTACAGTTTGTATAAATTTTTTGTATACACTTTACGAAGGTAGCGTATTTGTAGCAAAACTTTTAAAAACTTATTTTAATCCATATTTTTAAATAGAAGCGAAATTAATTTTAGCAGGCGTTTGTAGCTCAAATCACAGAAAATGTCTGGTTTATGGCATTTGAGCATGACCTATTTCATTAAACCAACTTGGAAGGATTTCAGAACACAACATAAAAGAATGGGCTCCAAATACTGTTTGCTGCCATAAAAATCAGGCACACGGTATGATGTGACCTTATTATCAGGCATCCAAATAGAAAGGAAGAGTATCTTTGGGTTATAAGCTACAAACTCTGAGTGTAGATGGCTTTCTGCAGTGGTCAGCAAAGTGCATGGAGGGGAAGGGTCTCAGGAGAGTATCACAGCAGCTTATGCTGGCATTTATCGGAAACCTCTTGGCTATTGCTTACAGATAAGGATAGCATGAATTATAGCCTAAGCCCACAGCATCAATCTGTACTGTATAATTATATAGTCACATAATGATAAGTGTGGAAAGGGCCACAACTAACCACAATTTTTGCCAAATAAGGACATGAAAAATTTAAAAGTTTAATTTTTAAAATTGATTTTGCAAAAACATTTTGCATAATAGGGCTATTTTTAAAAAACAGGTTAAAATCTTTCCTACGTCATTGGCATCTAAAGCACAAGTACAAAATCCAGGAATGTCAGTTTTGATAGGAAGCAACCAAACAAAGCAATTTTCTTTTCCTTTGGAGAAAGAACATTTGTGCAGCACAGATATTCATCTTGACCTGGACGAGCAAGCTAATTAAATAAAAATGGAAACAAAATAAGAAGACGGCGATGTATCAACAAATATAGATTCACATTATTAGCTCAAGTTTCAATATTAGAATGGAACCTAGAAACACAGGATTGCCTAGATATGTTTCATGAAGCAAATGTGTTTAAATATTAATATTCTAAAGGTATCATTAGTAAAAAAAAACCATAGTTTCAAAATTAACATTCAAGCCTCTTGAGTGAGATTTTATATGATCAGTTGAGAATTCACTATACAAAAGTTCATTGTATAACTGGAAATGTAGCTTACAGAAATTTCGAGCAACTGAATTACATGTGGCAAAATCAAATATCAAAATATTTCCTTCCTGCAGTGGCAAGTTAATAACATAGACATCATGCCACATCATTGGTTACTTAAGCCTTCTGCTTTAACATTTGCTTTTTTTCTTCATAGACCACTAATTATTTGTTTTAATTGTAACTAACAGTTTGTCCCAGCATGGAAAACGTTTAAATGGATTTCCTTAGAAAGGCAAAACCATGTTGTCTGTTAAATAATGCTGTAGATTATGTTAAGGACAGCAGAAGATATCTGAAAGAAGTAAATGGATACGCTCACTAACATGAGAGAAATAACTAAGATCAACGAATTGTTATGTATTTCAGATTCATTGTGAATTCCCCAGTGTCTGTGCCTTTTAAGGAACTGCACTATTTTAAACTACTAAAATGGAAACCAAATGGACTTGTGAATTTTTTTTAAAAAACTAAGCATTACCTTGAATTTCAACAGGATTCACTTGGGGCAATGTACTGATAACCAATCCCACCATTCCTGAGTTGTCACAAAATGTGAAAAATTGAAAACACTACTGAATTTTACAGAACTGTTTAATTCAGGTTAAAAGACTATGCACTTGGATAAAAGCAAAATACTGAAGATGCTGGAAACCTGAAACAAATACAGAGAATGTTGGAGAATCTCAGCAGGTCTGGCAGCATCTGTAGAGAGAAAGAGAGTTAACGTTTCAAGTCTATTTCTCTACAGGTGTAGCCAGACCTGTTGAAATCCTTAGTGTTAGTAAAATAATGCCAGACTAATGCCATTTACAAGTTCACTGATGATACCACCATAGTTGGTCGAATCTCAGATGGCGATGAAACAGACCATAGACGGGAGGTGGAAGATCTGGAAAAATGGTGCCCTGAGAATAACCTAACTCTCAATGCTGGCAAAACCAAGGAACTCATTATTGACTTTTGGTGGGATGTTACTCATGCCTCCCAACACATTTAAAGTACAGACGTGGAACAAGTGGAGATGGTCAAGCTCCTGGGTTTGGTCATCCACAACAAGCTTTCTTGGACTCTTTGAGGTGTATCGAGGTGAACAAAATAATGAGTGGAATAGATAGAATCAATAGCCAGAGACCTTTCCCCAAGGCAGGATTGACTGATACGAGGAGTCATAGTTTGAAGATATTAGGAGGAAGGTATAAAGGAGACATCAGAGGTAGGTTCTTTACACAGAGTTGTGAATGCATGGAATGCGTTGCCAGCTGTGGTGGTGGAAGCAAAGCCATTAGAGACATTTAAGTGACTGCTGGAATGCACAAGGATAGCAGTGAGTTGAGGGGTGCATAGTTTAAGTTACTATATTTTACATTAGGATTAAACCTCGGCACAACATCGTGGGCCAAAGGGCCTGTTCTGTGCTGTACTTTTCTATATTCACATGGACGCACTGGTTACAAAGGCCCAACAATGTCTCTTCTTCCTCAGGCAGCTGAGGAAATTTGGCATGACGGTGAATACCCTTGCAAACTTTTATAGAAGCGCCATCGAGAACATTCTGTCTGGATGTAGCACTACCTGGGTATGGCAACTGTACCATTCAAAATCGGAGATGGTTACAGAGAGTGGTGAATTCAGCCTGGACAATTACAAAGGTCAACCTCCCATCTATAGAATCCATCTACCAGGCCTGCTGTCAAGGAAAGGCTGCCAGCATTCTCAAAGATCCATCCCACCCTGACAATGTTTTTTTTACAACCTCTACCATCGAGGAAAAGGTACAGAAGCCTGAACACACGCACCTGCTGGTTTTGTAACAATTTCTACCCTACGGTTGAGAATACTAAACGGACTCTCAAACTCTTAACGTTCGCCCGTACCTGTGTTTTAGTTTTTGCCGCTGTACCTATTATTTACTTATCTATGCTATTTAACTATGTGATCTGCCTCTATTGCTTGCAAGACACAGCTTTTCACTGTGTCTCATTACAATTGAATTGAATTGAATTCAATTCATTAATATGCACACTAGGTTGTTTTCATTATCAAGAAATTAACTACAGCAATTAAGCTTTTTTGTTTAACCAATGGCAAAAATAGGTAAATTGGATTATTAATAGATAACTTTATAACTTAAGCTCTACCCCTTTCTTAACCTTGCAGCTCACCACAATCTTCTCAAGTTCAACTAGAGACAGGCAATAAATGCTGGCCTAATCAGTGATGCCTATATCCCATGAGTGAACAAAAAAATCCTCATAAATCTCATTTACACAGACACAGGCATATTGAGAGTCAAGACAAGACAAAGATGCAAATTTCTACAACCAATCTGGATCACAGCCATTGATGAGTTGTTTTCCTTCAACTAATTCAGATGCTTTGCTCGTGACATAAAGTTGTGGATATATCAATTTTTAGCATTTCATCGATTGATTGAGGATTTCCCTTTCAGTGCCTCTGAAAGTAATCATGTTTTCCTTCTTTTCCTACCATAGTGCATTTATTGACAGGACAACGTACAGAGAAAGATGAGGGAGAGTTCCTACCTATTAAGAATTTTGTTTTACTTGTCTACATAAAAGACAGAGAGGGAAAGATGAATCCTTTCTCCTCATATCGATAATTGTTTCTGCTGTATTGTCCACACCCAAGACATAGCAACCTGCCCAGGAACCAATCAAGCGGTTGTTACCCTGAATGAACCCATAATAACTGGTCCCAATTGAAAGACAATCTTTGAACAAAACTGCCCTGAGCACACAGGTGGTACCATTCAATCAGGAATGTGGCCTCACCATTGGAATAAGCCAATTGTTGTAGATACAATTCATTATGTGTTCTAGTAACTTGTTTTTAAAGTTTCTTACACAGTTTCCTTGATTTAAAACAGTATCATTTCCCATTTATAGCTCGTAGTCCAAAACAAAGGTTTTTTTGGTATTTGTAAATAACTGGAAATTATAATTTGCATTCAACAATAGATACTGAAATAAATTCAAAAAACATTTCAAAAATAGTCCAAATAACAAAAAACAAGTTTAACTTTACCAATTCCAATGTAGTCACTCATTGGGAAACATAAGAAACAGGACACTGACATAAAGAGTAGGCCATCTGGCCCTTCGAGCCTGATCCACCACTCAAGATCATGGGTGATCTTTTCTTGGACTCAGCTAAACCTACCCGCATTTTCACCATATCCTTTAATTTCCTTTATTTTTCAAAAATGTAGCTACTTTAGCTTTGAAAGCGATTACGAAAGTAGTGTCAACTGCTTCCCTGGGGAAGAAATTCGATAGATTAACAACCTGAATCTTGTGGCTATTCCCTTTTGTCCAAGTCTCACCTACCAGTGGAAACATCCTATCTATTTCTATTTTATCGATTCCCTTTATAATTTCATATGTTTCTGTAAAATATCCCCTCATTCTTCTGAATTCCAATGATTATAATCCCACTCTACTCAGCCTCTCCACATAAACCAACCCTCAACTCCGGAATCAACCTAGTGAACCTTCTCTGCACCCCCTCCAGTGCCAGTAAGGAGATCTGCACACAGTACTGCAGGTGTGGCCTCACCAGCACCTTGTGCAGCTGTAACATTACTTCCCTGACACAGATAATAAATTCAGATAATAAATTTTGAGAGTTAAGAAGTCTGAAGCATTTCTTGAAAGCAAGGCTTTCCATTCTTCCTTGCCTCCAGCAAAGATTCTAATGAATACTGACTGCCAGGCACTCTGCAATCATTTGCATTTCTCAATGTAGAAATATCTTCACTGATGGATTAACAATTAGAATGTAATCAATGCAAACTTACCAAGAAGTGATCTAATTTCCTTAGTCGGCATATATTAAGTCATTGTGGTGAACATGCAGTGAAAGAGGGATGTGCTGAGAGGATTAAATGAAGAAGTGAGCAAAACATAAACACCAAAATGGACTATTTGAGCGAAATGGCTTGGTTCTGGATTGTTAACCATATGCAATTTTCTGCAGCTGCTCACAGAAACTACCCACATAGTAAATTCATTTCTCAACTGGGCTCACACAGGCCAGGAAACATAATAAGGTTTGTATAGAAAACCAGTCAAAATTCTAAGTTATACAGTACCACAGAAGAAAGCAAAGCAGAGCAGCCATATTTTCTTCATTGCTAGGTATTCTAACTTGAGGTGCCGTACATAGTTAGCTTAGTGTAAAAGTACAGAAACTTAAAAAGCACAAGATCATGATGTAGAAATAAAGCATAGGCAACAAACACAATTTTCTCCTAGCTTTTCCTTCGAGTACATGAATGAAGTGGTCATTTTACCAGAGTGGTAGTCCAGGGCTAAAAATACAAATGATAAAAATGATCAAAATACAAATGAGTTGAAATCCCCACACTGCAGTTTCAGAATTTCCATTTAGCTTAAAACTTTTGGAAATTAAGATCTGGCATCAGTGAAAGTGACCAAGCAGCAGGCAGATTGTTAGAAACTCCAACTGTTTCACTAATATCCCTTAGGACAGGAAATCTGCTTTCTTTTTCCAGGCTAGTCTATACTCAACCGTACTGCAATATATTTAGCATAACTGCGAAGTACTAAGGGATGTTTCACCACATTAAAGACAAGATGCAAATGCAAGTAACTGCATTAAGAATATTACAAGTTGCTTCCAAGTTTATAAATTTATTCTTTTTGCATTATACATCATGATCCATTTTTACTGGTTGCAATAGAATTCCAACTGGTAGCTGCAGCATTCTGGGCTAAAAAGAAGACAAAATTGCTTCCACAATGCTGGAATCAACAAAGCATTAACAAAATGTCATTTAAAATGGAAAGTGAAATAAAAGGCATCTCCATGCAATGCACCACTAAAACATTTGATGCAGGTTTCACCCTTAATTCTGCAATCTCAAAACCTGGCTGAGAAAGCAACAATAAAAATCGTTTTCCAAGATCATTACACAATTTCCTTGAACAAAACTGAGAAACTTACAAACATTTTCTCATTTTGGATATCTACTGCAGAGAACATTTTGTAACAGGTTGAATGTAATCGTGGACGAAGAGACACCGGCAGAATATTCACTCTTATTGACAGTGCCAAATAACTTAAAACAAATATAAACTTCTCTCAAATTATGAATCATGAACAGCCTTCCAATCTGAAGGCTGAAAATATCAGATAAGCAGATATTTGTGAGGTGACAATAGATGAAAACAAATTGGCTTTTGTTTAATGGAATCTTCAATACCTAAATCCATAAGAGCAGAAAAGCTCTTCTACTTCTGTGAGGAATACTTGCATGGCACTATCGCAGGGAATAAAGTATATCTCTGTAAATAAGATGCTGGATGAGAACTACACAATCCACAAATGTCAAGGAATCGATTGGCATTCTTTTGAAACTGTTTGTCTCTTCAAAACACTGCATCTTAACTATTTACGTGGCAATCATGAGCTGAAACCTTCTTCTGCAGGGCAACTTCCACCCTCCTGCTAATCCTTTGACATAAATGGGTCACTACTTCAGAGACTCACTGCCACATACAAAGTGGTTGGGAAGAAGATTGAGATTCAAGAATCAGAAATGCTTCTCACCTACAGTTGTGGGTCTCGGCGTTCAGGGATCTCTGAAATCAGTGGAGTGGGGTGCTTTGCTGGGAGAGGTTCCTCCTGGAGGAGTTGGGGTTGGGGTTGGGGTTGGGGTTAGATCTCTGCAATCTGCTGAAAAGTGGCCTCCAAAATTACAGCAGTGGTTTTCAAGTTATGTTGCATGGAAACAGTCTAGGTGTGCTGTGAAACTTTGTATAAAATTAATGAAAATCAACATAAAACAAATTGTTGCACCTTGAATGATATTGCTGATACATGGTCTGGAGGGCCTGCCTTATGAGAACAGATTGAGTAGGTTGAGACCGTGCATGTTGCAATATAGAAGAATCAAAGGCGCCCTTCTTGAAGCATGCAAGATTCTTTGAGGACTTGACACGGTAAATGTGGAAAGGTTTTTTTCTCCCTTTGTGGGAACCAGAGGGCTTAATCTCAGAATAAGAGGTTGCCCATTTAAGGGAGAGACGAGGAGGAATTTCTCCTGTCAAAGGGAGTCATTGCATGGAAGTCTTTGCTGCAGAGGACTGTAGAGACTTGGCCATTAAGTATATTCAAGGCTGTGATTGATTTTTAATCAGTGAGGGAATCAAGGGTTATGGGGAAAGCAAGAAAGTTGAGTTGAGGATTATCAAATCAGCCATGATCTCATTAAATGACAGAGTAAACTTGATAGACTAAATGACCTGACACCTACTCCTATGTCTTATAAACTATATAGCCAAAACTACAAGTCAAAACTTGTGAAAATTAATCAAATTAAAAATGTGATATCACTCTACAGGTGGTCAAAGGGCAAAATTAAATCTATTTTACTTCCCCTGATCCAAGAAGAAATGGGTAAGTTTGTTGTCAAAAGAAGCGATTTCTCTCTGAAAATTCAGTCATCGATGGAATGTCAGAATCCAAAGATGATAAAGCAAGAACCGATCAGTGCAATGTGATCTACCTGACCTTTGGATATTCAGGGCCAGGAGATTTGTAGCTTGTGCCTTACCTTAATGTTTCATGTAGAGACAAGTTGGCAAATGCTGCAAAGATATCAAGATAAAATACCATTTGAAGTCAAAACATCAATTCAGCTGAAAAACATGGGTTGCCATGGAATCGTATTTGTCTTTAAATGTTGCATGTCACTGAAAAGTTTGGGAACCAGCAAGTCAGAAGATGTCTTAGCAGTCGGTTGGGATGGGGATGTGTGGGTGGGAGAGTAGGAGAGGTTCTCTGCATTTGAGGGTAATGCTCGTAAAATCTGGAGTCAGCAATGAATGCTCAGAAGTTAATTATTGGGAGTTGAAGAAAAAAGTGGACTGAGTGTTAACCAGGAGGGAGCACTTGAACCATGATCGGAAGCATCGGAACCAGCACTAAAATGGGCTGAGAGAAGCACTGAATAAATTAGAAAAACCAAAGAGAAAGCCCCTTAAATTGAGATTGGTAAACTTAGGATCCATCACCATAATTCTAAATTAACGTAGGAGCACAGCAGTAGAGCACCAGAGGAAAGTTACAGCCAAACTTCGAGCAATCAACATAACATGAAAGTCAAATCACTCCTGTCCCCTCATCTGGCTGGGACCTCAGCCCTACTGCAGCAACTTTATTCTGTGCATACTTTTACTAGAGCTTATCCCAGCTTTAGGACATCTCTCCCTTGGTGAGAAAGAGCCTAAGGTGGCAATGAATTGGGAAAAGCAATGAACCCATGGCATAAAAGTGAATTGACACCCTACTGGCAGGGTTCTGGAAATAGGCATGTTTTTAGATAACAGAGTAAGAATAGGACTATGTTGCTAGAATGTGGTTTGATAGATTGTCGTTCTTTGTAGGGTTAAATTAAAGGAATCATGTGATCTGCTTTGATCTTGACAGAGAGCCGTGAGAGTGAGGACCGGGGGCTGCCAGGAAAGTAAACTTTCCTCTAAAAGGACTTAACTCAAGAGTCAGCAACCTCCACTATGCAGTAGAAGAGGGAGTGGTGAGAGCAAGGGCAGAGGGTTGCTGGGAAAGTAAATTTTTTCTTTCATTTTGACAGCAGAGCTGAGTGGGAGTGGTGGAAATGCGCTCTGAGAAGGTCAGTGAATGATATATTTGGGCAGCAGCTGAATCAGAGACACTACATATGTAGTGTCTCCCACACACCCTCCTTCTCTAACAAAAAAAGACACTGTGATATGTTGATAAGGTAAGGGTTTGCTATTTCTTTTTTTATCATGTGATTGGTTAAAAAAAACTTCTTTTTCTTTTATCTGTTGTTTGATATTATAGGTGAACTAAGTTAAACTTAGGCATAAAAATGGCAGGAGATCCCAGACCTGTGTTATGCCCCTTAGGGATGTGGCTGATGTCCCTGATTCCTTCACGTGCAGGAAGTGTGTCCAGCTGCAGCTCTTGTTAGATCGCATGATGGCTCTGGAGTTGTGGATGGGCTTACTTTGGAGCATCTGCGAGGCTGAGGTGGTCGTAGATAGTACATTTGGCGAATTGGTCACACCACAGATTAGGATTACTGGGGGGAGAAAGGGAATGGGCGATGAAAAGACAGTGAGACAGCAGGAAGGCAGTGCAGGTGTTCCCTATGGTCATCTCCTCCAAAACAGGTAGACAGTTTTGGATTCTGTTGGGGGAGATGGCTCACAACGGTAAAGACAGCAGTAGCCAGGTTCATGGCATCATGGCTGGCTCTGCTGTGCAGATGGGCAGGAAAAACAATGGAAGGACTATAGTCACAGGCGATTCAATTATAAGGAGTGTAGATAGGTGGTTGTGTGGTTGAAAACGAGACTCCCGAATGGTACGCTGCTGCCCAGGTGCACGGGTCAGGGCATCCCAGATCAGCGCAGAACATTCTCAAGAGGGAGGGTGAACAGCCAGCTGTTGTGGTGCATATAGGTACCAATGACATGGGTAATAAATGGGATGAGGTCTTACAAGCAGAATTTAGAGAGTTAGGAGCCAGGTTAAAAAATAGGACCTCACAGGCAGTAATCTCAGGATTGCTACTAATGTCATGTGCTAGTCAGAATAGAAATGAAAGAATAGGCAGGATGAATAAGTGGCTTGAGAGGTGACGGAGGGAGAGAGGGGTTCAGATTTTTGGAACATTGGGAGCAGTTCTGCAGGAGGTGGGACTAGCACAAGTCAGACGGTCTCCACTTGGGTAGGACTGGACCACTGTCTTTGGGGGTGTTTTTGCTAATGCTGTTGGGGAGAGTTTAAACTAAGGTGGCAGGGGGATAGGAGTCAAAAGAGGAGGTTAGTGGACACTAAGGAGATGGCCTGTAAGGAACTAGATAATGAAGTCAGAGTGACTAAGGGGAAGAGTAGGCAGGGAGCAGATGATGAACGCAAAGAGACAGGTGGTCGAAGATCCATTTGTTTTAATGCGAGTAGTATAGTAGGTAAGACAGATGAACTTAGGGCTTAGATTCATACCTGGGAGTATGGCATCATTGCTATTAGTGAGAGTTGGTTGAGGGAAGGGCATGACTGGCAACTAAATATTCCAGGACATCAATGCTTCTGGTGGGAATATGAGGGAGGTAAAAGGGTGGAGGAGTTGCAGTACTGGTCAGAAAGGATATCACAGCTCTGCAGGAGGAGGACACTATGGAGGACTTGAGCAGTGAGACAATATGGGCAGAGCTCAGAAATAGGAAGGGTGCAGTAACAATTTGAGGTTGTACTACAGGCCTCCCAATAGCGAATGTGAGAAAGAGGTACAAATATGTCAATGGATTATGAAAAGATGTAGGAGCAACAGGGTGGTGATGGGAGATTTTAATTTTCCCAGCATTGGCTGGAATTCATTTAGTATTAGAGGTCTAGATTTTGTAAGGAGCATCCAGGAGGGTTTTCTAGATAAGTATGTAAGTAGTTCAGGAAGAGGCCATACTGGACCTGGTGTTGGGCAGCCAGGTGGTTGAAGTTTCAGTAAGGGATTACTTTGGGAATAGTGATCACAATTCCATGAGTTTTAGAATACTCACGGACAAAGACGAGAGTGGTCCTAAAGGAAGAATGCTAAACTCGGGGAAGGCCAACTATACCAAAATTCGTCAAGAGCTGGGAATGTGGATTGGGAGCAGCTGTTTGAAGGTAAATCCACATTTGATACGTGGGAGGCTTTTAAATAGAGGTTGATTAGAGTGCAGGATACACATGTCTCTGTGAAAAATGAGAGATCGAAATGGCAAGATTAGGAAACTATAGATGACAGATGAAATTGTGAGACTAGCTAAGAGGAAAAAGAAAGCATACATAAGGTTCCAATCTGAACTGAGGAATTAAGAGGGCTAAAAGGGATCATGAAATATCTAGCAAACAGGGTTAAGGAAAATCCCAACGCCTTTTATTCATTTATAAGGAGTAAGAGGGTATCCATAGAAAGGGTTGGCCCACTCAAGGACAAAGTAGGAAAGTTATACATGGAGTCAGAGAAAATGGACGAGACACTGAATGAGTACTTTGTGTTGGCATTCACGAGGAGAGGGACATGATGGATGTTGAGATTAGGGATAGATGTTTGATTACTCGAAGTCAAGTTGGCATAAGAGGGAGGAAGTGTTGGGTATTCTAAAAGGCATTAAGTTAGGTAAGTTCTGAGGTCCAGATGGGATCTATCCCAGGTTACTGACGGAAGCAAGACAGGAAATAGCTGGGACCTTATCAGATATCTTTCTAGCATCCTTGAACACAGGTGAGGACTCAGAGGACTGGTGAATTGCTAATGTTGTCCCTTGTTTAAGAAGGATAGCAGGGATAATCCAGGTTATTACAGACCAGTGAGCCTGACATCAATAGTAGGGAAGTTACTGGAGAAGATACTGAGGGATGGGATCTATTTATATTTGGAAGAAAATGGGCTTATCAGTGATAGGCTACATGGTTTTGTGCAAGGAAGGCCATGTCTTATCAACTTAATAGAATTCTTTGAGCAAGTGACAAAGTTGAGGGAAGGGCAATAGATGTCATATACTTGGACTTCAGTAAGACGTTTGATAAGGTTCCCTGTGGTAGGCTGATAGAGAAAGTGTAGTCGCATGGGGTCCAGGGTGTACTAGCTAGATGGATAGAGAGCTGGCTTTTCAGCAGGACACACAGTAATAGTGAAAGGAGGTTTCTCAAAATGGAGAACTGTGACCAGTGGTGTACCACATGGATCCGTGCTGGGACCACTGTTGTCTGTGATATACACAGATGATCTGGAGGAAGTATAAGTCTGATTAGCAAGTTTGCAGATGACACTAAGATTGGTGGAGTAGCAAATAGTGAAAGGCACTGCCAGAGAAGGCAACAGCACATAGCTAGATTGGCGAGTTGGGCAGAGAAACGGCAGAGAGTTCAATTTGGGCAAATGTGAGGTAATGTATTTTGGAAGGTTCAATTCAACAGCGAACTATATGGTAAATGGAAAAGCCCTGGGAAAATTGATGCACAGAGAGGTCTGGGTGTTCAGGTCTATTGTACCCGGAAGATTGGTAATGCAGATTGATAGAATGGTCAAGAAGGCATAGGGCACACCTTCCTTCATTGGACAGGGTACTGAGTACAAGAGTTGACAGGTTATGTTAAGGTTGTTTTCGACTTTGGTTCAGCCACATTTGGAATACTAAGTACAGTTCTGGTCGCTGCATTACCAAAAACATGTGGATGCTTCAGACAGTGTGCAGAGGAGGTTCACCAGAGTTGCCTGGTATGAAGGGTGCTAGCTATGAAGAGAGGTTAAGTAGATTGGGGTTATATTAATTAGAAAGACAGAGGTTGAGGAGGACCTGATTGAGATCTACAAAATCACGACAGGTATAGACAGGGTGGATAGCAAGAAACTTTTTCCCAAAGCAAGGATTCAATGACGAAGGGTCACGAGTTCAAGGTGAGCGGGGAAAAATTTAAGGCAGATATACGTGGAAAGTTCTTGACACATAGGGTTGCCAGTGAATGTGGTAGAGGCAGGCAGCAGAGAGAGATACAGATCCCTAGAAAATAGATGACAGGTTTAGATAGAGGATCTGGATCAACGCAGGCTTGGAGGGCCAAAGGACCTGTTCCTGGGTTTTAATTTTTTTTGTTCTAGAGTAACAAATCTAGCTGATGTGACTAATAAAACATTAAAAAGAGATCTTGATTTATTTGCTTGAATGAAGATGTGAAGTGTTTACAACTGCAGCAAATTAAACAATGCCTGTGCTACAGCAGTTAGAGTGGTAGTGTCCAAGGAAGGTGTTGAGAATGTCAGTTTTCAGATAGCAATGCTTTAAATGATCCATTTACTTTTAAGACATTGCTGGTGTCTAAAAAAAAAGCTAATCAGCATTCCTACCTCAATACAAGGCTCATGTAATTTACACTGGCATGGATAAAGGTTTTGAGAAGTGAAAGATTTGCAGAATATTCCCGAATACTCAGACACAGGCAGTCTGCCAGGATCAAGGAACGAGCAGCTAGAGATGGAAATTTGAGATGGTTCACTTTGCAGGAGTATGGATAGTTGCTTGAACTCAGACTGAAAATATTTAATTCCCAAGGATCAGAAATGACTTTGCCTAAAAGGAGAATCTCTCATCCTCACTTTGAAAAGCAGTTTTTGGGTCAAATCATTTCCAAGCTGGAAAAGGAACAGAGCAGAAGTAAACCCACGGAATGAAGAATTATTTCAGACTTGGTCCAGGAAAACTGAATGATTACTTAAGGGGCAGTGTAAAATAAAACCGTGAAGTGAGTTTCTTGGTTGCATTACAAGTAAACTGGGGGAAGAGAAGATCTACTCTGTTTAAAGACTTAATTGCCTGCAACAGTGTTTTTTCTTTTATTCATTTCTGGGATGTGGGCATTGCCAGCTGGCCAGCATCTATTGCCTGTCCCTAGTTGCCCTTCAGAAGGTGGTGAAGAGCCGTCTTCTTGAGCAACTGCAGTCCATGCGTTGTAGATAGACCTACAATGCCCTTACAAAGAAACTCAGTGACAGTGAAGGAATGGCAGTGTATTTCCAAATCAGGATAGTAGGGTGGCTTGGAGGGGAACTTGCAGATGGTAGTGATCTCAAGTATCTGCTGCTCTTGTGCTTCTTGATGGAAATTGATTGGGTTTGGAAGGGGTCTTCTAAGTAGTGTTTATTAAATTGTACATTCAATCCATATGCTCCAGGTACAGTCTTACAATATAAAATTCTGTCATGACACTCTTTTAGTTATGAACTGGAAACTCAATTTCCTTTCTCTTATTGTCTCACCAGAAATCATAAAATCTATAGGAAATGCATTGAATTCTGGAGTGCAGGTTCATAGCTCCTTGAAAGTGGAATCGCAGGTAGATAGGATAGTGAAGAAGGCGTTTGGTATGCTTTCCTTTATTGGTCAGAGTATTGAGTTGGGAAGTCATGTTGCGGCTGTATAGGACATGGATTAGGCCACTGTTGGAATATTGTGTGCAATTCTGGTCTCCTTCTGGTCTCCTTCAACTTGTGAAACTTGGAAGGGTTCAGAAAAGATTTACAAGGATGTTGCCAGGGTTGGAGGATGTGAGCTACAGGGAGAAGCTGAACAGGCTGGGGCTGATTTCCCTGGAGCGTTGGAGGCTGAGGGGTGACCTTATAGAGGTTTACAAAATTATGAGGGGCATGGATAGGATAAATAGACAAAGTCTTTCCCCTGGGGTTGGGGATTCCAGAACTAGAGGGCATAGGTTTAGGGTGAGAGGGGAAAGATATAAAAGAGACCTAAGGGGCAACTTTTTCACGCAGAGGGTGGTACGTGTATGGAATGAGCTGCCAGAGGATGTGGTGGAGGCTGGTACAATTGCAACATTTAAGAGGCACTTGGATGGGTATATGAATAGGAAGGGTTTGGAGGAATATAGGCCAGGTGCTGGCAGGTGGGACTAGATTGGGTTGGAATGTCTGATCGGCGTGGATAGTTTGGACCGAAGGGTCTGTTTCCATGCTGTACATCCCTGAGACTCTATGACTCTAAGATCTTTGGGTATCCAGTTTATTCTATATACGATTACTATTTGAAAATAAGCAAGCAAAAAAAACACCTAAGGCAAGTTTCTTGGGTATGCTAATTTATAGCTTTTGCTTTATTTGCAATGACAACCCCCTCCCCCTTTGTGATAATCAAAGTTTTGAAAGCTTAATAACATTGAGGATGTACCAAATTCTCCTGAGTTTTAAACAGAACAGTGTACTTTGTCATTTCAGCTGTAGAGTTGGAGAGACTACGAATGCACTGCACCAGCGGGAAATAGAATGAAATCTATTAGCATGCATTTTTTTTCCAATGTGTCACTGTGTCAGTGCTAAACAGTGGCCTCTACTAAACTGCAGGGAAGAATGTAAAAGATAAGCAAATCAGTTGATACCTCAAGTAAACTGAGAGCTCTTCTGGTGGAAGTTCAGAACCTTATTTTTTCATTAATTCCAATGTCACCAATATAAGTTTGGAAAGCAACTGGATCTATTTGCTGCCAAATTCTCTTCATCTTAGGCTTGTTCAAATTTAAAGATATTCAAAAGAATGCCCAAGATCCAAATTATTTCACAGATTGATTGATATGAATAACCAAATAGCTAAAGATATAAACCTGATTGCATCAGAAAACAAACTGCATTGTCAAGCTTTGACATTATGAATCAACAAAATAACTGTAATACAGCTGGATGTGATTTCCTTTGTAGAGACACAAAATAAACAGAACAAATCACAATTGTGTATGATTCTCCAATTGTGTTTTATAGTGGTTGTTATGTGAAACCACTATTTCAAGAGCAATTAGGAATGGGTAACTAAATGCTGATTGAGTCAGTGACACTCGTGCCCCTGAACAAATTAAAATATTACAGAAAAACAATTACATAATGATAAATGGTCAAGATGATCTTTATTGGTAATTAAAAGTAATAAACAGTAAATAAAAGCTGGTTTGCAACACATCACTGGAATTTAGAAGAAATTTACCCTTTTTTAAATCTGGACAGATCTCAGCATTTCTTTACAGGGATGAGGTTAAAAAAAAGGGCTATTTCTGATGGCAAAAGAATTGGAATTCTTTTTCTCCATCTTATATATCAAGTGGTCAGATGAAACAGCCCTTGTTCTGCTGCCCATTTCTGAGAACAGACATCTTTGTTTAAGCTTTGACTTAGCTTAAATGAACGAATTAATATTGACAAAACATCAACTAAGCTAATGATTGTTAGTTAAGGCAATAAACATGTCACATTAGAGTCAGCACAGTAAAGAGATAATTAGCTCTGGAAAAGCACTGCTGATTGGAGCTGTTGAGATCTTTTGCTCTTAACCTTTGAGCCCATTATCTGGCACAGGACATATGCAGCTACACTAATCTGAATTCACTGTTGACAGCTTGGTTACTGGAAGCTAGTATGTGTGTATTATCAGTATTCAGTTAGCATTAATTTAGACCACAAGTATGAATTTTCAGCTAGAGTGTATATAAAAAACATATATTCAACCATGAATTATGTCAAAAGAAATAGAACATATGATCCTTTCTCACTTTAAGATTATGTATTTGTAGATAAAACTACAGATTTCAAAACTCTTCCATTAATTGAAAAGATACAGAAACAGAATTAGCCCAAAGATGTCTTTTTTGCTGGTAAATAAAAGCATTTGTGAATTTACTTTCCTCAGATTTTGTGCACTCAATTTCAAACCTTTTCTCACTGGTGTTCATGTGCTTGTCATGCTTTGTGTTTGTTACAATTGTTTAGTAATAATAATCTTTCTTAGAAATACAATTTCTCTTTTGATTTGAGGGAGTGAAAGAAATGCATGAATAAATCAGCTAGCTACACTGATGCAAATATAATTTGTACTTCAATAAGAATAATCCTCCATTTATCATTAATTAACCCCTGAATGGATTTAGACTGTAAATCACTACATGGGAAGGAAGCAGCAAGCAAATTGTTTTTTAAAAATATGCTGTGGTTTTGCATGGAGTATGAGGTAAACTTTAAGAGCAGCACAGAACCAAAAACGAGGTTGGATAGCATAAACCACAATGGTGAAACATATGCAGTTTATAAATGCCCCCTCAACCCTAAAATGTATAAGCTAATTGTTTATAATATAGAATCTACAGATAGAGTACATAGGATGAAAAGATTAATACAATTTCCACTGTGTTTCAACTTTGCCAGCTGTAAGCACCATGGTAAGTCCTAGCTCTTACACATGCATCACCTGATGCCAGCTCAAAGTCATGCTAAAGCTGCAAAGTCATCACATTTTGTTCTGCTGCTGACTTCGATGTCTGTAATACTACCCAACTTCACTCTTGCCTCAGCAAAGCTGCACTTAAATCTTCATCCATGTTGTTAACTCTAGACTCAACTATTGTAATTTTGATCTTTTAGCGTCCATAATTTAAGCTCATTCAAAACTGTGCTGCTCATATTCCAAATACTCTTTCTTTTACAAAGTTTATCCATTACCCTAAAGGTCAGTGCCATAAATTCATTCCTGGTTCAATATTATCTCAAATTAAAAATGTTCATCCCTTGTTCAAATCTGTCCATGGCTTTACCTTTACCTGACTTTGTATCCTCTTTCAGTTCTAGAATTCTCTGGGAAACCATTTTCCTCTAGCTGTAGCCTCTCAGACATACCTAGTTTCCTTTGGCCCAATACTGACAGTGCTTTATGTCAGGATCACACATGAGAAAAATCCACCCCACTCCCCCCAAACCTTGAAGTGTCTACTTTTCTTTGATATTTGCTTTAAAACACACCATTGTACCAATAGGTCCTAATGTCTCTTTGTACACCTTGGAGTCATACTTTGTCTGGTTACACTCATATGACATACATGCTTTTTACTATGTAAAAGGTACTTTACAAATGCAAATTCTTATTTGCATGTGGCAGAATCTGTGGAGAGAGAAACAGAGTTTATGTTTCAAGTCCAGTGTGAGTTTTCTTCAGAACAGTTCTATTTCTCTCTGTACAGTTGCTGTCAGACCTTCCAAGTTTCTCCAGCATTCTCTGCATCTAAGTCAGATTTCCAGCATTCTAATAGTTTGCTTTTATCTGACTTAGCCTAATATTTTTTGGGGTTGAAGCCTTGAAGATACTTTTAGATTCTTATGTATTTTGTCAAATTACCATTTACAATTATTAATTTCTGCTAAAGATATTATTTTTGTTGTAGCCAAAAGTGAAACTACTGGACAAGTGAATGCATTATTTTCACTGCGACAGTTAACCTTCTATAGACAGTTGAACAGAAAAAAATACAATTCAAAAAATGTTTACAATATGAAATTAGTCAGGCAGAAAATGCTGTTAAAATAACTACAAATGAACTAAATTTGTTTGATGTTTCTCATGTTCTGTCAAACAAACAATAAAAGAATAAAAATGGAGAATAGCATACTTTTATATACCAGATTCTTGTAGTTTCTTGAAATGATAAAGTCTGAAGATATACTCATTTTGAATTATAACATGTAGCAATGCCATAGAAAAGCAGCAGCACACAAATGAGAATATATTGTGGGAGGAGACTGGTTTTATTATCTTACAATATACACAGTGTACTCAACCTCCTTATAACTCACTGTTGAAAACAATCTAGCAATATTGAATTTTCTGCGCCATAAATTCAACTCCCTTTCAATCCATTCACTTGCTTTTTTATTGCCCTAGTTTTACTCCACTCTTGTTTTGACATGAATATCCATCCTTTTTACTTTGGCAAATAATATGTTAATCAATTACTTTACTGCTAATGTTTACAAATCTCTCCTTTACTGCTATCCTGTTTCCTTGCCGCTGTCCCTTTATTTTCCCCAAGGTAAACCTTACTTTTGATGTGGTTTCTTGCTGAGTTTCTTTCACATTTTTATTTTTTTACAGAAGACCACAAGTCACCACTTATTTTTCACCCAGCAAAATGAATGCTGTTTTGCACTACTTAGCAAAAACTGACTACATGTGGGTTGCAAAATTGTCATATTTGCTGTGACAGCTACCTCTATTGACAAAAACAGATCCAAAATCTGAACAATTGCACCATTAAGTAACATTAGCCATTGTATAAAAGTCACAAAGTGATTTGTCATTCCATCTTAAATAGCAGAAGCAAATGTCCATTGTAAAAACACGAGTTTTGTTCCTTTGGCTTATGACATCAGTACCTTTTAATAACATTAACATCCTTTAACAATTTCCAGGTACGTATTGTTGTCTATATGTACAGCTTTACTGTACATTTACTCGCACCTCCTCAGTGGAATTCAGTTCTTTCATCCATATTTGAACCAAGGATATAATGAGGTCAAGAGCTGAATGGCCTTGGTGGAACTTAAATTGAGTTTTCAACGAGCAGGTGGCTAAGCAAGTACTCAGCATAATATTCCAACTCCTGTCTCCTTGCAATAAACAATAACATTTTCTTGGAAACTCAGCAGGTCCAGCAACATTTTGCTTTGAATCAAATAAGGTTCTTCTTCAGAAAAGTTTTCTTCCTTTTCTCTCTCCACAGATGGTGGCATAGATTCGGAATGCAGAAACGGCTTTTTGGCCCAATGAGTTTGCACCAACATAACTACCATTAATAGTGCATTCATCTCAATTTCCTGCATTTGTCCCATACCCTTGGACGTTATGATTTTTTAAGTACTCGCCCAATTTTTTTTTAAATTTGTAAGGTTTCCAGCGTCCACCATCTTCCCAAGCAGTGTGTTCTAGATTCCCACCGTTGAGTGAAAATGTTTTTTTCCCTAAATTCCCTTTGAATCTCCTGCCCCTTACCCTAAAACTATTCTCACTGTTACCAGACCTGAGTTTCTCCAGCATTTTATCTTGAATCTCCAGCATTCATAATACTTTGCTTTCATTTGACTTTCTATTAACATTCTATTAGCTTTCCTAATTACTTTCTGCACCTGCAGACTAACCTTTTGGGTTCATGCACAAGGACACTCAGATTCCTCTGCAATCTCTCAACATCGAGGTAATATGCTTCTTTTGCATTCTTCCTGCCAAAATAGACAACTGCATTTTTCTTCACATTGTATCTCATTTACCAGACCTTTGCCCAATCACTATATTATTAAAAATCACACAACACCAGTTTATAATCCAACAAGTTTAATTAGAAGCACACTAGCTTTCGGAGCATCGCTCCTTCATCAGGTGATTGTTGGACTATAACTTAGTGTCATGTGATTTTTAATTTTGTACACCCCCAGTCCAACACCGACATCACCAAATCATCACTATATCATTGATATCACTTATATAATTTCCTTGTATCTTCTTCAGATTATGTTGTGTCATCAGCAAATTTGACAACCATATTTCATCCCATCATCAAAGTAATTTCATTAATTGTAAACAGTTGAGTTCCCATCACCAATCCTGCAATACACCATTCATTATATCTTGCCAACCTGAAAAACCAGTTCTGTCTACTCCCTGCTTCATGTCAGACAGACAATCGCCTATCAATGCTGATACGCTATCCCGAGATCCTGACCTTCAATTTTCTCCAATAACCTTTGACGTGGCAGCTTATCAAATGCCTTCTGGAAATCTAAGTGAAGTAGAACAACTGGTTCTCCTTTATCAACAACTTGTGTTACTGCCTCAAAGAAATGTAAGTTCTCTCCCCTCCCTCGTCCACCTTCTGCAGGATCGTTCCCTCTGGAACACCCTGGTCTACTCCTCCTTCAGTCACAATACCTTCCCTCACATCACCTTCTGCAACCGCAGAAGGTGTAACATCTGCCTGTTTATTTCCTCCCTCCTCACTATCCAAGGCTCCAGTCACACCTTGATGAAGCAGTACCTTATCCGCACTTCACTCAATCTAGTCGCTGCATTCACTGTTCACAACGTGGTCTCCTCTACACTGCGGAAATGAAACACAGACTGGGTGACTGCTTCACAGCATACTTATGTTCTGTCTGCAAAAAAAGCCCCTAAACTTCCAGTTGCTTGCCACTTCATCACACCACCATGTTCCCTGGCCAACATCTCTGTCTCAAATTGCCACAGTGTTCCAGCGAAGCTCAGAAAGAACAGCATCTTATTTTCTGTCTGGGGACTTTGCAACCTTATGTAAAAAATATCAAATTCAATAAATTTAGAGCTTGAGCATCTTCTCCCGTGTCCTTATCCCAATGCCCATACACCAGGCCTTGTCATCACATGGGCTACTACCATACACAAGCCATTTCAACTGCTGATAGTCCCTCTTAGCAGCTATGCACTCTCCCAGACTGACCTTTACCTGCCCTTTGACTGCACAACTGTTTTCCTCTCTTTTTGGGGTCTATTTCCACCTATTTGTTCACTCCTCTCCCCTTGCTTAAATAGCAACTTTTTCCTAGCTATAATCAGTTCTGAAGAAGGGTCACGGAGTCAAAACATTAACTCTGATTTCTCTCCACAAATGCTACCAGACCTGCTGAGTTTTTGTAGCAATTTCTGTTTTTTGTTTATGATTTCCAGCACCCACAGTTCTTTCAGATTTTTATTATAGATCATTTAGTCTGATATCATTAGTAGAGAAAATACTAGAGTTCATTATTGAAGAAGTAACAGCAGAGCACATGGAAGACAGTGACAGAATTGGACAGGATCAGAATGTATTTATGGAACAGAATCATGCTTGACAAATTTATTGGATTTTTCTGAGGATGTTGATTGGGTGGATCAAGAGAATATGGTTGATTTGGACACTCAGAAGATGTTTGACAAGGTTCACATAAGAGGTTAGCATGTAAACTTCAAGTGCATGGGACTGGGATAGTATCCTGACATGGATAGTGAACTGACTGGCAAACAGAAAATAAACATTAGGAGTAAATGGGTCATTTTCTGAGTGGCAGCCAGTGACGATTGGAGTACCAAAGGAAACAGTACTTGGACCCCAGTTCCTCACTGTATTTTATATATATGTAAATAATTTAGATGAGAGAACTATAATATCTCATCTTTACAGATGACATAAAGCTGTGTGCAAGGGTGAGCTGTGAGGAAGACGCAGAACTGCTTAAGTGTGATTGGATAAGTTGAGTGAGTAGGAAAATCCAAGGCAGATGAAGTATAATGTGAATAACTACGAGGCTATTAACTTTGGTAGCAAGCACACAAAGGCAAATTATCTTAAAAACAACAGGTTAGGAAAGGAGAGGTGCAAAGAGACCTGGGTGCCCTTGGTGCAACAGATAGTGAAGAAGGCAAATGACATATTGGCCTTATTGGGAAGAGGATGTGAGTACAGGAGCAACAATATATTACTGCAATTGTACAGGGCCTTGGGTGGGACCATACTTGGAGTATTGTGTGCAGTTTTGTTCTCCTTACCTAGGGAAGGATGTTCTGGTTATGGAGGTTACCAGATTTATTGCTGGGATAGTTAAACTGGTGTATGAGGAGCAACTTGATTGGTTAGGACTACATTCACTGAAGTTTAGTTGAACAAGGGGGGATCTTTAAAAAAATGTACAAAAGTCTAACAGAAATTGAAAACAGAAAGAATGCTTCCAATGATGGGGGAATCCAGAACCAGGGGTCAGGGTCTAAGGATATGGGGTAGGCCATTTAGGGTGGAGATAAAAAGAAATGTCTTCATTCAGAGTGTGGTGAACCCGTGGGATTCTCTGCCACAGAAAGCAGCTGATGCCAAAACATCGAATATTTTCAAGAAAGAGTTAGAAATAGTTCTCAGAGGTAAAGGGATCAATCGGTATGGGACAAAGTCAGGAACGGGGTACTGAGTTGGATGGTCAGTCATGATTATATGAATGGTGCAGCATGCACGAAGAGCCAAATGGCCTACTCCATTTCCTATTTTGCATCTTTCTATATTTCTTAATACCTTTCTCTTAACTACTGTCGATACTAGAGTAACAGTCGCATTTTTTGGGGGTCGAATATTACGTGGATACTATTTTTGAGGGGCTGAAATTCATGCCCGTCAAAATTGATACCATATCATTAGTAGAAGCCCAATTGATCTCTAAATGAATAAAAAGAAATAAAACTGAATTATGGTAATTATGAAAACCAAGAGCAGAACACAACAGCCAGTGGACTGGAGGACTGGGAGCGGAGCAGAACAACCAGCAGTCTGGAAAACTGGAATGGGATGTGACAGCTGGCACACTGACTCATAACCGTTGATCTGTTATAGTGTCACAGAGATGTACAGCACTGAAAACACACCCTTCGGTCCAACTCGTCCATGCCAACCAGGTATCCCAACCTAATCTAGTCCCATTCGCCAGCACTTGGCCCATATCCCTCCAAATCCTTCCTATTCATATACCCATCCAGATGCCTTTTAAATGTTGTAATTGTACCAGCCTCCACCACATCCTCTGGCAGCTCATTCCATACATGCACCACCCTCTGTGTGGAAATAGTTGCCCCTTCGATCCCTTTTATATCTTTTCCCTCTCACCCTAAACCTATGCCCTCTAGTTGTGGACTCCCCCACACCAGGGAAAAAACTTTGTCTATTTATCCTATCCATACCCCTCATGATTTTATGAGGTCACGCCTCTGATGCTCCAGGGAAAATAGCCCCAGCCTTATTCAACCCTCCATTTAGTTCAAATCCTCTAACCCTGGCAACATCCTTGTAAATCTTTTCTGAACCCTTTCAAGTTTCACAACATCCTTCTGATAGGAAGGAGACCAGAATTGTATGCACTATTTCAAAAGTGAACTAACAAACATCCTGTACAGTCACAACATGACCTCCCAACTCCTATACTCAACGCTGTGACGAATAAAGGAAAGCATACTAAACGCCTTCTTCACTATCCTATCTACCTGTGACTCCACTTTCAAGGGACTATGAATCTGCACTCCAAGATCTCTTTGTTCAACAACACTCCCTAGGACCTTATCATGAAGTGCATAAGTCCTGCTAAGGTTTGCTTTCCCAAAATACACCAACTCGCATTTCTCTAGAGTCATAGAGATGTACAGCATGGAAACAGACCCTTCGGTCCAACCCGTCCTGCCGACCAGATATCCCAACCCAATCTAGTCCCCACTGCCAGCACCCAGCCCATATCCCTCCAAACTCTTCCTATTCATATACTCATCCAAATGCCTCTTAAATGTTGCAATTGTACCAGCCTCCACCACATCCTCTGGTAGCTCATTCCATACATGTACCAACCTCTGCACGAAAAAGTTGCCCCTTAGGTCTCTTATATCTTTCCCCTCTCATCCTAAACCTTTGCCCTCTAGCTCTGAACTCCCCCACCCCTGGGAAAATACTTTGCCTATTTATTCTATCCATGCCCCTCATAATTTTGTAAACCTTTATAAGGTCACCCCTCAGCCTCCGACGCTCCAGGGAAAATAGCCCCAGCCTGTTCAGCTTCTCCCTGTAGCTCACATCCTCCAACCCTGGCAACATCCTTGTAAATCTTTTCTGAACCCTTTCAAGTTTCACAACTTGAAGGATACCAGAAGGAGACCAGAATTGCACGCAATATTCCAACAGTGGCCTAACCAATGTCCTGTATAACTGCAACATGACCTCCCAACTCCTGTACTCAATACTCTGACCAATAAAGGAAAGCCTATTTTACGCCTTCTTCACTATCCTATCTACCTACGACTCTACTTTCAAGGAGCTATAAACCTGCACTCCAAGGTCTCTTTTGTTCAGCAACACTCCCTTGGACCTTAATCTAAATTAAACTCCATCTTGCCACTCCTCAGCCCATTGGCCTATCTGATTCAGATCCTGTTGTAATCTGAGTTAACCTTCTTTGCTCTCCACTACACCTCTTCTGACAATCAACACAGGATTTATGGTCATTATTAGACTGTTTATTCCAGATTTTTAATTGAATTCAAATTCTGACATCTGAGGAAGCATGACGTCAACTCAAGTCCCCTGATCATGAGCCAAGTTTCTGCATTAGTAAAGGGCTCATGTTCAAAATGTCAATTGTCCAGTGAAGAACTAGGGTCGACCTTTACATGAGATTAAATGGAAAATTCCAGATTATTTGGCCTAAAATAGGAGGATAACTTTTGCGTGAGGTAGACTACTACTCGAGTGTACACGTATTTTATCTGCAGGACAAGCAAAGGTAACCATTCAAGACAGCTAAAGCTATGCAATAAGGCACACTTACATCGTATTTAAAATTCATGTACCAAATCTAGTTTTGGGCAAACAGATAATCCGGTTTCATAGTGTCCAGTCTACTTAAATAGCACACAAAAGAGACCCTGAACTTCATATTTATCCTCAACAATTATATAGGTTAAAAACAATGATTGCAGATGCTGGAAACCAGATTCTGGATTAGAGGTGCTGGAAAAGTACAGTAGTTCAGGCAACATCCTCGGATGCTGCCTGAACTGCTGTGTTTTTCCAGCACCTCTAATCCAGAATCAACAATTATATGCCTGAGGCTTCCTATTGCAAACAGTTATCGCAATCTGAGGCATCACTCGGAGAAAAAGAAAACAATGAGCCTAAGGCAGTTTTAAGTAATTTTCAATCTGCCAACAATGGCTTAGCAAGCAAATAGAGGAACACTGAAGCAGTTAAGTTAATTTGCATAATTACACAGTTACAGAAATTCTGCTGCAATTATTCTTGAAACATGGCTTTCACTGAAATACACAGCTTTCGCACATATCCATCCCATAAATCGCCATTTTGTGTGAAACTTCAAAACAATTTGGTGGTTTACTTATAGAGTTTGAAGTACAAGTCGTAAATATGAACTAATCGAGGCTGCATGTACAACATTTAGAAACATCTGGTTAATGAACGGAATTTGAAATATCTTTTGAGAGGGGCTCTTAGTCAAAGCTTCATTTTATCGCTACTCTCTCCTATTCTGCTCTGACAATCAAAGTACAATGCAACGTGATTGATAGCTAGTTGTTAGTTACACAATTTGAATATAGCATGGTGAGTACAGCTCACCATGGCCTCTATACAAAGAATAAAATGCAAGAATTGGAAACATATGCTGTATAGCACATATTATACTCCAATCCCAAAAGGTCACAATGCTTTGCTACTATTTCATTACACTGCACTAATAGCTTTGTGCTGTTCAAAGTACCAAATGTCAATTCATTTAAAGTAGGTCATGCTACATTTAAAAAAAAAGTCATTTATATTCCAATATACTTTTCAGTTAGGTAATCTAAAATACGACAGGGCAGTCAAATCAAAAGATCATATGAAGATGTGACCAGTATATGGAGTAACTTTGCAACATGGCTTACTGTTATTATGATAGGCGGCATTACAATTTGAGAGAGAGTTTACATCAGCTTGCCACCTGAAATTTAACTAAACAGCTTTTTAAGACATGGCAGCACTTTAAGTGTTTTAATTTTAAATGGCTGTTATTTCCCAATAAGAAGGTACATGACCCATATTGTAGGTGCCATTTGGTGAATCACTAACGAGAAGTTCAATAGGTGGCATCATTTTGTAATTAAATAGCTCATGAACCATTTGTAAGGTCAACAAAGATTAATGGCATGAGCCAACCATGGTCAGCATATGCATTTCTATAGAATTTTGTTAATACCAATCAGAGTGTAAAAGAAAGCTTCGCATGTTACAGTAGTGAATTACTACACACACAATAGGAAGCTCAAAGTTAGCCAATGATTATAAAAGGCAATGTCAACCATTTGTTTGCTTCATTTATCTATTGAGTTTTATTGGTTGTATTCTTTCCTACATCATGGCTGGAATTTTATGGAGTTTATTTATTTCAATAAGGTAGATATGTCAATTATTATGCAAGAAATTAACAATTCATTTGTATTACCTACTTAGCCAATAGGAATACACTATTTTGACAGTATCTTTATGAGAAACAGTGCAAATGCAATGCAAGTTTTTTTAAATGTATGCAAATTAATGACTCACAAGTAGTTGGAGTTTTGGGAATGTACAATTTTGTTCTGAAATTCAAGATATTGATGTCAGTGACAAGGTTTTAATATGTAAATGAAAGTTGGGATTTGAAGCTGAGGATAATAGACACATTTTGCTTTCTCGTTGTTTGAAACATTGCAAAACTTTCGGACCTCCAGGAGATGCTGTTGACAACAGCTTTTAAAACCACTCAGCTTTTCAGCACGAGAACAGTTATGTTTCCTGGATGTAATTTCCTGCTTTTTATCCAACTAGCATCTTGGAACGTAGTAAGTTATTTGCCTGCACACTCAGGAGGCAAAATCTAATTCTTCAATAACAGATCTTTCCTTCATGATACCATTTATGACCCAGGATGACTGATAACTTGGAATATTTAGAGCATAAGCGATGCAAGGTTTGGATATCAATCTGTTCGTTTCCCCAACTGGAAACCATGGATGAACTGGGAAATTCATTGCGTACTGAAAACCAGGCATGCAGTGTTCAAGTCAGACCTTTACAGGAAATCTAGATATGACTTCCTTATGGCCATTAGAAAGCCAAGAAGCATTACCAGACTAAGTTAGAGATCTAAACTAACTTACCGACACTCTGTGCCCGTGGCAAGGTCTACACGGCATAATGGGTTAAACAATGAAGCGGAACACGTTAGTGAACAAAAATACATCCCTCCCTGATGCGTTCAATGCTTTTCATGCTCGGTTCGAACAGATGGTTGGTGAAACAGTGTCACCTGTCTTGAGTCTTGGATGCACCTATTCATTCAGTCACTGCTGCAGACCTTAGACCAGCCTTCTTGAGGGTGAACCCTGGAAAGTGACTGACCCAGATGGAGTTTCCAGCCATACACTCAATCACGTGTGGATAAGCTGGCAGGACTAATCGCTGACATCTTTATCTTCTCCTTGCTATAAATGGAAGTCCCCATCTGCTTCAGGAAGACGACTATCATCCCAGTACCAAAGAAAATACATGCAATCATGTCTCAATGACTACTGCTTGGTGGCTCTGACCTCCATAATTATGAATTGCTTTCAAAGTTTAGTCATGACTCATTTCACTTGATCCCTTGCAATTTGCCTACCGGCTCAACAGGTTCACAGCAGACACCATCTCCCTAATCCTACACTCGTCCCTGTAACATCTGGATAATAAAGGATACCTATATCAGGCTTCTATTTTTTGACTACAACTCCGCCTACAACACTATAATCCCAACAAAAATAATCTCCAAACTGAGTCCTACATCTCTGTTCCACCCTTTGCAACTGGATTCTCAACCTTTTGACTCGCAGACCACAATCAGTGAAAATATGCAACAGCACCTCCTCGATGACAATCCTCATCACCAGTGCCCTGCAAGGATGTGTACTGCACAAAAAACAAAAAACTTTTTACTGTACTTAGATACGTGCAACAATGATAAATCAAATCAAAAAATCAAATTAAATATCTATGCCAAGCATGGATATGATTCAAACAGCGGAGCCAATGCAGTTCTGAAAGTGACCTTACATATTGAAATCCTCTACTCCAAGGAGTCACATCAAATCACTCACTAGGTGCACAGATTTCTAGATATTAATGGCATCCATAAGACATAGAAGCAGGAGTAGGCTATTTGTCCTATTTGTCTGTCAATAAAACAACTTATTTGATTTTTTTTCCTAATTTTACTCACCTGACTAATCTTTTGATCATTCTTCACTGTTATTAAATTAGATTCCCTATAGTACGGAAAGAGGCCCTTTGACCCTCTGAAGAGTAACCCACCCAGACCCATTCCCCTATCCTACCCTATATTCACCCCTGACTAATGCACCTAACACTATCGGCAATTTAGCATGGCCAATTCACCAGACCTGCACATCTTTGGATTGTGGGAGAGCACCCAGAGAAAATCCACGCAAACACAGAGAGCATGTGCAATCTCCACAAAGACAGTCACCCAAAGTGGGAAATGAGCCAGGGTCCCTTGCACTGTGAGGCAGCAGTACTAACCACTGAGCCATCATGCAGAGTGTTCTTTTAATACTCTAATCTTCTGACCACCCACTTTTGCACAATTATATTTTGTCATATTTAACATTCTTACTTCGCCTCAGATGGTGGGTTCTCCACTGAAAGATTTCTTCCCAGAAAATATCTTTGTAATGTAATATTCACTTGGATACCCTTGCAATATTTATATGCAATCTTTGCATTTTGGCATTTTTTTGTATAGCTCTCCAGTTCATTGGATGCTTATTTTCCATTGATCTGAGTCAGCAGTGTCTTCTATTTTAATACTTTTTAATGCAAATTCCCTACCAAGCCACTCACCACCCTGACTTGAAAATACATCAACATTCCTTCAGTGTCACTGGGTCAATATCTTGGAACTCCCTCCTTAACAGCATTCTGGGTGCACTTACACCAAATGGACTGCAGTGGTTGAAGAATGCAGCTCACCACCACCTTCTAAAGAGCAACTTGTGATTGGCTATAACATTCCGCTCACATTCCATGAGAGATTTAAAAATATTGCTGCGCATAAATATGTCATGGAGAGACTTTGTCTTTTAAGAATATCTACTAATTTAGACCATAAGATATGGGAACAGAAGTAGCCCATCAAGGCCAGGCAGCATCCGAGGAGCAGGAGATTAGACATTTCAGGCATAAGCACTTCATCAGGAAGCCCTTCATCAGGCTTATCCCCGAAATGTCGATTCTCTTGCTCCTATGATGCTGTCTGACCTGCTGTCCTTTTCCAGCACCACACTCTCGACTCGGATCTCGAGCATCTGCAGTCCTCACTTTCTCCCATTGGCCCATCAAATCTGCTCCACTATTTACCGAGATCACAGCTGATCTGATAATCCTCTACTCCACTTTCCTCCCTTATCTTTATAGCCATTGCTACTCTTATTGATAAATTTCTGTTGATCCTAGTCTTAAATACAATTAAGGATCCAGCTTCTGGATCAGTGGTGCTGGAAGAGCACAGGAGTTCAGGCAGCATCCAACGAGCAGCGAAATTGACGTTTCAGGCAAGAGCCCCACATCAGAAATAAAGGCAGTGAGCCTGAAGCGTGGAGAGATAAGCTAGGGGAGGGTGGGGATGGGGAGAGAGTAGCATAGAGTACAATGGGTGAGTGGGGGAGGAGATGAAGGTGATATGTCAGGGAGAGTTGCAGTGGGAGAGGGACTCCCTGAGATTCTTGTAGAGAGAGGAGGAAAACTTCTTCAACGCAGGCATCCTTGCAAGAGGATTCGCAGTCGGGTTAAAATGACCCAGCCTTGACAGCCTCTGTGGTAAAGAGTTTCACTGATTCACTCGCCTCTGAGAAACAATATTGTCATCCATCTTAAATGTGCAGCTGCTTACACTGATCTATTCTATGGTCCAATACTCTCTCACAAGGGGAGAAAGCTTCTCAACATGTATCTTGTCACGCCCCCATTAGAATCTTACACATTTTAATAAGATCTCCCATTCTTCTAAAATCTAATGAGTACAAGCACAATCTACTTACCCTTCTTCATACGAAATCTCTCCATACCCGAAGTCAAACAAGTGAACCTTCTCTGGACTTTCTCCAATACCAGCATATCTTTCCTTTGATAATGAAATCAAAACTGTTCACAGTATTCAAGGTTTGGTCTGACACGTGCTATGTAGTTTTAGCAAGTTCTGTCTATTTGTATACTGCATTCCATTTAAAATAAGGGCTAATCTTAGTTGGTGGCATGTTGTGATATGAATGCTCTATGTTGCAGTTTTCTGTAGTATCTTCCAATTTAAATATCATTAAATTTGACTGTTTTTCCTGTCAATGTACACAACCTTACATTTTCCCACATCACATTCCATTTGTCAAGTATTTGCCTACATCCAACCTGCCTATATTCCTCTGCTGGCTCTTTGTGTCACCCTCACCATTGGCCTTCCCACTAAGTTTTATGTCATCCTAAACTTGGCTACAATACATTCCTTTCCCTCATCCAAGTTATTAATATACACTGTAAATAATTGTGATCCCAGCAATAATTGTGCTCTCACTTCACTTATTATGGATACTATCCTGCAAATTCCTTCTTTATCCCAACTCTTAGCCTTCTAGCCAGTCCTCAAATCATGCCAATAGACTATTCCCCAATAGCATGGGCAATTATCTGATTCAGGCACTTATGTTCTTTGTGTTTATCCAAATGTATTGTATCTACCGGTTCCCTGATATCTACCCTGCTTGTTACCTCATCAAAGAACAAATAAATGTATACGATTTGTGAAGCAATGCTGAATATTTCAAGCATTAGTAAATGCTATGCTATTACAACCTTCATAACAAACCAACATTTGTCCAATTACAGGTGTTAAGCTTAGAGATGAAATAGGAATAGAGTTAATACTTTGAGTCCAATATGACCTCTTCTTCAGAACTTCAAAACTTTGGCATTCTTAAGAAGAATCATATTGTAGGATACAAATCATCATATCTATGGGTGTATTTGTTATCAGCCCATGAGTTCCCTAGAACTAATACTGGTGATAATCATATTTATTTCCTTCTAGTGTTTAGCCCTTTGATTGCTAAGAATTTTTGAAATTCTATTAGTATTCTTTACTGTGGTTACTGATGCAAAATATTTATACAACTTGTCTGGCATTTCCTCACTCCCCATTATTTCCTAAACCTTGTGTTCTCAATGGACTATGTTCACTTTGCCCTTTATTCAGTTTATTTTCATAGAACAGCAGATTTGATGTCTTATAGTTCATCCTAGCACAAAATTATGAAGTACTCACAAATTAGTTAGGCTGCACTGTATCAACTTTAAACAAATTACTGTCTATGACCATAAAAACTAAGGACAAACACTACACAGCTCACAATAATTATATGTGGAGAGATTTGTGTCATCTTTTCACAGTAAAAAATGAAAAATCACAAAACGCCAGGTTAGAGTTGAACAGGTTTACTTGGAAGTACAAGCTTTTGGAGTGCCTCTCCTTCATCAGCTAGCTTGTTTTCACAGTAATGCTGTTTTCACTAATCTTGTTCCAAGTCTTCCAGCATTCTAATGCTGTGCCCTTGAATAATAACCATGTCGATGTTGTTCTTACCCATCACAAGATTCATGAAAGGGTCGAAGCTATGCAGAATTCCTTGTACATGCCTTCCCCCAGTCAGTATGAATAGCACTTTCTTGTCCATGAATTTCTTGAGCTTAAATTGCACTTTGTTCATGGTGCCAATGGTGTGGCCAGCATTTTCTGTTTCTCTGGATTTTTCACTTTGATCTCCTTGTGACCTTATAGAGGTTTACAAAATTATGAGGGGCATGGATAGGATAAATAGGCAAAGTCTTTTTCCTGGGGTCAGGGAGTCCAGAACTAGAGGGCATAGGTTTAGGGTGAGAGGGGAAAGATATAAAAGAGACCTAAGGGGCAACTTTTTCACACAGAGGGTGGTATGTGCATGGAATGAGCTGCCAGGGGAAGTGGTGGAGACTGGTACAATTGCAACATTTAAGAAGCATTTGGATGGGTATCTGAATAGGAAGGGTTTGGAGGGATATGGGCCGGGTGCTGGCAGGTGGGACTAGATTGGGTTGGGATATCTGGTCGGCATGGATGAGTTGGACCGAAGGGTCTGTTTCCATGTTGTACATCTCTATGACTCTATTTGCCCATCGGTCTCAATTTGGACTGCTAATTAATTTATTTTGTTCCAAACACTATGCAATTTAAGTAAAGAACAATTGCTTTCAAATTTTACCCTTTTCTCCCCAGCTTTGACCGTTGTTTCTTTTAAGCTACATGGCTACTTCTACAACAGTGAAGAATGTTACCTCAGGATCTTGATCATTTGGGCCAATGGCCTGAGGAGCGGTAGATGAATTTTAATTTTTAATTTGGATGAATTCGAGGTATTGCACTTTTGTAAGACGAACAAGGGCAGGACTTATAGAATTAATGGTAAGTGGTAGATAGTGTTGTTGAACAGAAAGACCTAGGGGTTCAGGTACATAGCCCGTTGAAAGCTGCATCACAGGTAGACAGGGTAAGAAGGCATTTAGCATGTTTGCCTTCATTGCTCAGATCAGTGAGCATGGGAGTTGGTACATCATGTTGAGATTGTACACAATGTTGGTGAGGGCACTGTGTCTAACTCTGGTCACCCAGTTATAGAAAGGATATTATTAAATTGGAGATATTATATTGAATTTATTGTCATGTGTACCAAGGCACTGTGAAAAGCTTTGTCTTGCGAGCAATACAGGCAGCTCACATAGTTAAATAGCATAGATAAGTAAATAATAGATAAATAGCAGCAAAAACAAAAATACAGGTACGGGCAAATGTTAAGAGTTTGAGAGTCCGCTGAGTATTCTAACAACAGTAGGGTAGAAACTGTTAGGAAACCGGCTGGTGCATGTGTTCAGGCTTCTGTACCTTTTCCCCGATGGTGGAGGTTGTAGAAAAACATTGGAGGGTGGGATGGATCTTTGACAATGCTAGCATCCTTTCCTTGACAGCGGGCCTGGTAGATAAATTCTATAGATGAGAGGTTGTCCTTTGTGATTGTCCTGGCCAAATTTCTCACTCTCTGTAACCATCTCCAATCTTGAATGGTACAGTTGCCATACCAGGTATCCAGATACCTGTAAATGTTGGCAAGGGTACTCGCTGTCATGCCAAATTTCCTCAGCTGCCTGAGGAAGAAGAGACTTGTTGGGCCTTTGTAACCAGTGCGTTCATGTGAAGAGTCTAAGAAAGCTTGTTGTGGATGATCAAACCCAGGAGCTTGATACTCTTCACTCATTCCACCTCTGTGCTGTTAATGTGTAGGGGGTCACACGTAACATCCCGACGAAAGTCAATAATGAGTTCCTTAGTTTTGCTGGCATTGAGAGCTAGGTTGTTCTCAGTGCACCATTTTTCCAGGTCTTCCATCTCCTATCTGTGCTCAGTTTCGTCGCCATCAAACGACTATAGTCATGTCAAGAGTGAACTTGTAAATGGCATTAGTCTGGTATTTGGCAATGCAATCATGAGTATACAGTGAGTACAGTAGGGGGCTGGGTGCGCATTCCTGGGGGGCTCCAGTGTTGAATGTTAGTGAGGATGAAATATTGTCCCCAGTCTTCACTGATTGTGGCCTGTGAGTCAGGAAACTAAGTATCCAGTTGCAGAGTGTGGGGCTTAGCCCGAGATACTAGTCTCGAGGGATAATAGTGTTGAAGGCTGAACTGTAGTCAATGAGTAGGATTCTTATGTAGCTGTTCTGGGTGTCAAGATGTTCTAGGGAGGAGTGAAGGGCGAGTGATATGACATCTGACATGGATCTGTTGGTCCCATAGGCAAACTGGAGTGGGTCAAGAGTAGTGGGGAGGCTGTAGTTGATTAATTTCATGACCAGCCTTTCAAAGCACTTCATGACCACCGGAGGTAGGGCCACTGGGCGATAGTCATCGAGACATACTTCATGAGCCTTCTTAGGCACAGGGATGATGTTGGCCCTCTTGAAACAAGCAGGGACAGTGGCCTGCTGCAGGGAGAGGTTGAGGATGTCTGAGAAGACCTCTGCCAGTTGATCAGAGTGCACGGTCTGGTACTCCATCTAGTCCCATCACTTCTTTGGATTCACATGAAGGAAAACTGATCTGACCTCTGATGTGGTGACTGTTGGGATAGGTTCATCAGGACTTGTTGGAATACGTGTTACCTCTCTGCCAAAATTATGCTCAAAGCAATTAGAGGGTTTGAATTTTCAGGAAAGGCTGGATAAGCTGGAATGCTTTTACATTGGCTTATTGGGCATTGAGGGGTGGTCTTATAGAGGTTTATAAAACCAAGGTTCTGTTACCTTGGAGGTCCTGCTTTAACTTTTAACTGTTCAAAATCTTTCAGGAGAACATCTTGTCCAGACAAATCAATGTCATTAGCTTCAATATAGATGACAACAAATTGATCCCTCCCCAGCCCACAAGAGATGTCCTTCACCCTAGCACCAGCTAGTCAACATGGCCTTTCAGACTCATGCTCACGTTTGTAGAGAAGACCATCTATCCCACCTGTTGTAACAACCCCTACCACTATGTTCCTACTTCCTCCCACCTCTTGAATGGCCCCCCATTCCAAGATGTCATAGTCTGTTTGCTCATCCTCTCTGCAGTTCCCATTCTGCGCTACACAGCTTGCAAGAATATCATTATCATTGGATAATTGTACAGACAGAGGTTATTCATGAGCTAACTTTTGGATCTCCATATCTCGCTTGCCTACAATCACATCGTGAGCATCAATTACTTACTCTAAGGGATGTAACCGCCTCCTGTAGCAAAGTGTCCAAATAACATTCGCCCACCCAATGCCATGCAGTGTCCATAGATTCTGACTCCATCTCCTCAGCTCAGATCTGTAGTTACTCAGCTGTAACTACTTGTTACAGATGTGTTCAATGTGGATCACCTTAGCATCCAGCAGCACCTACATGCTGGAGCTGCAAAACATTACTCAATCTATCAACTCTTAACATTTTATTTTGTTTATTTATTAAATCACTTCAGTATTCCTGCTCTTAACTCTTGAAGAATTGCTACACTGTACACTTTATTGCATTTTTCATTTTGTTTTTATGTACTGGTTTCAATTCTATACCTAACAGATCCCTTTTTTTTCAAAGGGGATAAAAAGTCTAAGGGCCTGAAACAAAACTGAAGAATGTTATTTCTAGTTTAAAAAATAGAAACATTCACCAATATTATTCATGAATCAGCTGCTATATTTAGGCAAAAGCAACCAACACCTTCCTCCTTTATCTGTTGAACTCCTGAGGTGCTCGATTCTGGTACACATTATTCAAAGTTGCAGTCTTAAGTATAACCATGCCCAGCACTTTGTTGCAAGTCACACTTCCTGGGATGCTCAACTCAAAAGCAAATTGCACTCAAGCACTAAGTCACATTAAGTTGTTTACTCATATATATGTTTCCTGTAAAGGCTCACTCAGTTAGTGAGGATCCAGCTTTAGCCACTTCTTAATTAGGCTGCTTCTTCAACTTACTGCTTGGAAAAGAATCTGCTCAAAGCACAGAACTACAGAAATTTAAACTGCTAATTTTATTTACGTGCTAAATACAAATTATATTTCATATTAAGGTACATTAGGTTTGCAAAATTAAAGGATTAGACCTTTCTTACTGAGCAAATGCAAGTACTCAGTCCAAAGCTGAACTGAATTTACAAGTGAATTTATATGTTTCCAAAACTTTCTATGGAATTCAGTGCTTATCTAAAAATTAAATCACACTTGCACATGCTTTTAAAATATAGGATGATAAGGTAGCTCACATTTTAAAATTACTGGTTGTTACTGAGAGAGAAAGAGAGAGAAATCATAAACCAATATTTTAAATTTAAGCAAGGCAAAATGGAGTGAAAATTAGGCTAATGCAATGCCAGCGATGGCCTCCAGTTAAGTGATTAATGAGAAGCAAGGAGCAACAGATTCAGGACAAGGACACTGAATCAGAAGTGGCAATAGGTAATGAGGAAACACCTTGGTTCAGGAACACATAAGCAGCCAGAGGGAGGCAGTAGCGATGGCACTTGCAAGCAGGGTGAGTCAACACTAGGCAGCACCATCTGCATTCTTTGAACATGAAAACAGCAGAAGCGTTCCTGCTTCTGCCAGCTCCCAATTTCAGAACAAGCCAGTAACTGAACAGAATTTCCAAATAAAAATAGTGGTTACAAGTGTAGGTCAGAGACTAAGAATTCTGCAGTGAATAACTCACCTGACTCCCATCGCTTGACCAGCATCTACAAGACATGTTAGGAGTGTGATGAAATACTCCCCACTTAGCTGGATGATTGTACCTCCAACAACACTCAAGAAACTTTACACCACTCTGGACAAAGCAACTCACTTGACTGGTACCACATCTACAAACATTCAGTCACTCCACCATTAACACTCAGCAGCAGCAGTGTGTACCATCTACAACATGCACTGTACAAATTTGTCAAAGATCCACAAACAGCACTTTCCAAATTCACAGCCACTTCCATCTAGAAGGATAAGGGCGGCAGAAACATGTGAATGCCACCACTTTCAAGATCTTCTCCAAGCCATTCATCATCCTGACTTGAAATTATATACCTTTCCTTCAGTATCAATGGGTCAAAATCCTGGAATTCCCTCCTTAACAGCATTATGGATTACCACAAGTTTAAGATAATACCTCACCACCACCTTGTCAATGGCAATGTGGGACACACAATAAATGTGTCCAAGCCAGCAATGTCCACATCCCAGGAATGAAATAATTTTGAAAAAATGAAATCTTATTTTGTTTGTTTTTTCTCTAAGGTCTGCTTGTTAGACTGCACATATACCTAGGTTAGCCTGAAAACTGCTGCTATGTGAAAAATAACCCATATTTGTTTCAGGGCTTTGCAAGTCATTTATTGAGCTTTATCAATAAGTGCAATTCCAGCTTGTAAATAACCTGGGAGTTGGCATTCCATAAAGAACACTGAGAAGGCCATTTGGCTACTGGGAAATGGATGTTGTGTGGCCATATGTCCAGGTCACTGCATAGACAAGTGGAAGACAGAGAAAAATCAAACATGTGTTTGTTTGTGTACAAGCAAGTGCTCACCATGAGTGTGAGAATGCAGATGTGCCCAATCTTACAATCCATGTTTTTTTTTAAGATTCCCTACCGTACAGAAATAGGCTCTTCGGCCCAACAAGTCCCTATCGACCCTCCGATGAGTAATCCACCCAGACCCATTCCCCTACCTGATATTTATCCCTGACTAATGCACCCAGCACTATGGACAATTTATCATGGCCAATTCACCTGATCTGCACATCTTTGGAGGGTGGGAGGAAATTGAAGCACCTGGAGGAAACCCACGCAGACAGGGGGAGAATGTGCAAACTCACCTGAGGCAGGAATCGAACCGGGGTGTTTGCTGCTGTGAGGCACAGTGCTAACCTCTGAGCCACCGTTTCATTGCGTCTCATTTTACAAGAATGTTTCGCTGAAATTCAATTTTTATATTGCTTGGCTGAGGAAGGGAATGAAAATCAAAAGAGCTGCACAAAAACTACAGTTGCTGGGCAACCATCAGGATCTTTGAGACACAATTTCCAAAATATTCAATGGCTGCATTTAGATTTATCCATTTCTGTATACAATGCTCAGAACAGAAAATGATTTTTTGTACTCCAGATGATCAACCCGACTGCTCATTTGTGACAGCACTATGCATAGACGTTTCCAATCTGACAACCAGATTATCAGTGTTCTCTGCTACCGAACTCAGTCCCTGAGTGGTGCAAATTTATACCAAATTTGTTCACATTACTGAAATAACACTAGCAGATACATGAAATGTTGGGGTGAAAATTTTTGCAAATTAACTATCACTTCTCCTATTACTTTTAATTCAGATTGTTTATTTCCATGAGTCAAAGAAAGATAAGTATACCCAAACATAGCAAAAGATCCCAAACCTACTGTAATGTAACATGTTCCATAGTAATCTTCCCTGAGGAGAGAAATAACGTAAAACAAAAAAAAACAAAAAACTGCAGATGCTGGAAATCAGAAATGGAACCAGAAATTGCTGCAAAATCAGCAGATCCAGCAGCATCTGTGGAGAGAAATCAGAGTTAGCATTTCAGGTCCAGTGACCCTTCTTCAAAAATAACTATGGGTAGGAAAAGATTGGTATATATGCTAAGAAAAGGTTGGTGGGGGGGGGGGGGGGGTGTGGGTGGGTGGGGGGAGTGGGGTGGGTGGGTGGTGTGGGGTGAAAGGGAGAGAAAAGTAAACAATGAGTGAAGGTGGGAGCCCACACAGAGAGAGAGAAAAAAAAAGTTGGGCAGTAAAAAGAACATGTGAGAGTCAGCCTGGGAGAACAAATAGCTGCTAATTCTATGGCTAACAATGGGTTGTTTGCGGTAGCAGGCCATGTGATGACAAAGCCTGGTGTAAGGAGGCTGTGGGAAGGAGACGGGAGAAGGTGCTCAGACCCTAAAAATTATTGAGCTTGATATTATGTCCAGAAGGTGCAGAGGTCCCAAGTAGAAAATAAGATAAATAACATTATTTATTTTATCAATGATATTTCTGGTGTGAGCCAGCCTCCACAAGTATCATTTCAATAAAAGTGTCATCGCATTATTCGTTGACCAGATAATACCAGTGCATTTCTGCCTGCTTATCAATAGACAAGTAATCCAGGATAATGCTCAGGGGATCGGAAAGGAAAAGCTGCTACCCTCACCTGATTCATCCAACATGGGACTCCAGACCCACAGCAATACGGGTTGACTCATAAATAGCCTCTGAAGTGGTCTAGCAAGCCACTCAGTTATATCTGACCACTGCAAAATCTAATGAAAGGAATTAAACTGGACAAACCAGCAGAATTGACACTGGAAATGACAACATTGGGTGAGGAATGGAAAGAAAATAAAAAAAAGCTGCACAAAAACCACAGTTACTGGGCAAGCATCATGAAATCTGTTGACCTTGCGAAGTACTCTTAATAAGATCTGGGTATTTTGGGATTGGGAAAGCAGTCCCACCGACTGGTCAAACAAAAGCCTGACACTGTGTATAATGTTTGATTCTGTGAGAAAGACTATGCCCCAATCACCGCAATCGTAATCCCTCAGTATATTCTCTCCAACAAACATGACACATCCACCAGAGATGGAAAAAATTTGGGGAATTGTTCTGGGAGTCCTTCAACATGAATCCAGACTACACAAAATTTGATGGCATTCCGTCAACTATGGAGAAAGTGAGGACTGCAGATGCTGGAGATCAGAGCTGAAAATGTGTTACTGGAAAAGCGCAGCAGGTCAGGCAGCATCCAAGGAGCAGGAGTTCCTGAAGAAGGGCTCATGCCCGAAACATCGATTCTCCTGCTCCTTGGATGCTGTCTGACCTGCTGCACTTTTTCAGCAACACATTTTCAGTTCCATCAACTATGCAAGGAAACCTTCTGCTGATTATCACCTAGACCATCCCCACCTGGTATCACCACCCACAATTTGGATGGCAAGGTCATGGAGCATAAGCAGCAAGTGATTGACAAATCTAAGCAATTCCTCAACCAACAGAACTGATGTAAGCTATTCAGTCCTGGCACATCTAATTATGAATGATGGTGGATTATTAAACAATTCCCCAGAAGAGAGGTTTCACATATATTCCAATCCTAAATTATTTGGGAGCCCAGCACATCAGTGCAAAGGAAAGGCTGAAGCAGTTAAATCCATCTTCAGCCAGAGGTGCTGCATGGACAATCCATTTTGGTTCAACCAGGGACCTCAGCATCACAAAAGCCAGTTTTCAGCCAATTTTATTGACTCTACAAAATATCAAGAATTGGCAAAAGGCAGTGGATATTGCAACTGAAGTGGGTCTTGACAGCTTTCTGGCAATAATACTGAAAACTTGTGCTCTAGAATTAGTTGCACCCCTAGCCAAGCTGTTCCAGCAGTTACCTGGTAATGTAGAAATTTGCCTAGCTGTACCTTGTGTAGAAAAAGCAGGACAATTCTTCTTGACTAATTACTTCTCTACGAGGCTACTCTTAATCAACAGCAAAGGAATGGAAGGTATCCTCAACAGTGCTGTCAAGCAGCACCTACTCAACAATATTCTGCTCACTGATGCTCAGTTTGGAGTTTGGGCTGACGTTGTTACAGCTTTGGTTCAAACTTGGACTAAAGAGTTGAATTCAAGAAGGGAGAAGAGGATGACTGCATTACACTATTTGACAAAGTGTGGCATTACAGAACCTTAGCAAAACTGGAGTCAATGAGAATCAGCGGAAAAGCTTCCACTGGTCAGAATGATAGCTGCTGCAATGGAAGACAGCTGTGGTACATCGACAAAGTCAGAACCAGGCTATAGCCCAACAGGCTTATTGGAAATCTATCGGAGTGCTGCTCCTTTGTCCAATATTGGCACCTTCATATCATGTACATGGAGGTCAATCATCACTACCCCATGCTATATTGCTAGAGTTCCACAGATAGTAGTGAGGATGTTCAATGGTTTTACAAATAATCATTACCACTCTCAGCTCTTTCAATACTGATCAGCCCTTGTTTAAATGCACCATGGCCTCAATAACATTCAGGCTTGAGTTGATAATTGGCAAGAGAAGTGAACGTTGCCACAGTCCTCAAGGACCGAAGACTGCTGACTCATTTGAGAGAAGTGGCTCATTGTAAGTTTAACTTGAGGGTCACCATGCCTCAGGTAAGCAGCGACACTGAGAAAGCCAGACCTTGATGGCAACTTTAACCCATTGCAAATTGTTATTGGAATCATAAGACCATAAGGCATAGGAGTGGAAGTAAGGCCATTCGGCCCATCGAGTCCACTCTGCCATTCAATCATGGCTGATGGGCATTTGAACTCCACTTACCAGCGTTCTCCCCGTAGCCCTTAATTCCTCGAGACAACAAGAATCTATCAATCTCTGCCTTGAAGACATTTAGCGTCCCGGCCTCCACTGCACTCTGTGGCAATGAATTCCACAGGCCCACCACCCTCTGGCTGAAGAAATGTCTCCACATTTCTGTTCTGAATTGACCCCCTCTAATTCTACGGCTGTGCCCACGGGTCCTAGTCTCCTCGCCTAATGGAAACAATTTCCTAGCGTCCACCCTTTCCAAGCCATGTATTATCTTGTACATCTCTATTAAGTTTCCCCTTAACCTTCTAAACTCCAATGAATACAATCCCAGGATCCTCAGCCATTCCTCATATGTCAGACCTACCATTCCAGGGATCATCCGTGTGAATCTCCGCTGGACACGTTCCAGTGCCAGTATGTCCTTCCTGAGGTGTGGGGACCAAAACTGGACACAATATTCTAAATGGGGCCTAACCAGAGCTTTGTAAAGTCTCAGTAGCACATCTCTGCTTTTATATTCCAACCCTCTTGAGATAAGTGACAACATTGCATTCGCTTTCTTAATCACGGACTCAACCTGCATGTTTACCTTTAGAGAATCCTCGACTAGCACTCCCAGATCCCTTTGTACTTTGGCTTTACGAATTTTCTTACCATTTAGAAAGTAGTCTATGCTTTTATTCTTTTTGCCAAAGTGCAAGACCCCGCATTTGCTCACGTTGAATTCCATCAGCCATTTCCTGGACCACTCTCCCAAACTGTCTAGATCCTTCTGTAGCCTCCCCACTTCCTCAGTACTACCTGCCTGTCCACCTAACTTCGTATCATCTGCAAACTTCGCTAGAATGCCCAGTCCCTTCATCCAAATCATTAATATATAATGCGAATAGCTGTGGCCCCAACACTGAACCCTGCAGGACACCGCTCATCACCTGCTGCCATGCCATTCCGAAAAAGAACCTTTTATCCCAACTCTCTGCCTTCTGTCAGACAGCCAATCCTCAATCCATCCCAACAGCTCACCTCGAACACCATTGGCCCTCACCTTGCTCAGCAGCCTCCCGTGTGGCACCTTATCAAAGGCCTTTTGAAAGTCTAGATAGGCCACATCCACTGGGTTTCCCTGGTCTAACCTAGTCACCTCTTCAAAGAATTCCAACAGGCTTGTCAGGCATGACCTCCCCTTACTAAATCCATGTTGACTTGTTCTAATCAGACTCTGCTCTTCTAAGAATTTAGAAACCTCAACCTTAATGGTGGATTCTAGAATTTTACCAACAACCGAGGTTAAGCTAATTGGCCTATAATTTTCCATCTTTTGTCTTGATCCTTTCTTGAGCAAGGGGGTTACAACAGCCATCTTCCAATCATCCGGGACCTTTCCTGACTCCAGTGACTCTTGAAAGATCCCAATCAATGCCTCCGCTATTTCCTCAGCCACCTCTCTCAGAACTCTAGGATGTATCCCATCGGGGCCAGGAGATTTATCAATTTTAAGACTTTTTAACTTTTCTAGCACTATCTCTTTTGTAATGGCAACCATACTCAACTCAGCCCCCTGACTCCCTTTAATTGTTGGGATATTACTCATGTCTTCCACTGTGAAAACTGACGCAAAGTACTTGTTAAGTTCTCCTGCTATTTCCTTATCTCCCATCACTAGGCTTCCTGCATCAGTTTGAAGTGGCCCAATATCTACTTTTGCCTGTCATTTGTTTCTTATGTACTGAAAGAAACATTTACTATCATTTCTAATATTACTGGCTAGCTTACCTTCATATCTGATCCTCTCATTTCTTATTACTCTCTTTGTTATCCTCTGTTTGTTTTTGTAGCCTTCCCAATCTTCTGATTTCCCACTGTTCTTGGCCACTTTATAGGATCTCTCTCTTTCTTTAATACATTTCCTGACTTCCTTTGTCAGCCATGGTTGCAGTTTGCAAACCACATGTCCAGTCAAGCAAGCTAATGGAGTCCCATCAGAACAAATGCATAATAAAGTAGCAAGGCACAATAATTAGAATTCAAAATCCCTCGTGTGGCAGCAGGCTATTTGGCATATCGACCCTCCGAAGAGCATGCCGCCCAGATCCACCCCCTACTACCCTATCCCTGTAACCTTATATTTCTATGAATTAATCCACCTAGCCTGCACATCCCTGGACACTATGGGCAATTTAGCATGGTCGATCCACCTAACCTGCATATCTTTGGACTGCCCAGAGGAAACCCACGCAGGGAGCATGTGCTAACTCCATACAGACAATTGCTCAAGGTTGGAATCAAACCTGGGTTCCTCGTGCTGTGCAGCAGCAGTGCTAACCACTGAGCCACCCTGTATATTGTACAGAATTCAATGTTTGCCATACAGCTAGATAACAGCTTCTCTGTTTGCTTTGGCAACACTCATGCCATGCAAGTCCGAGACAAAGGTGATTGCCAATAAGAGAGAATCCAACCATCACCCTTGACGTTCAATGGTATGACCATCACTGAATTCAGCATGCTGGGAATTAACAGATACCATACATTGAATTGGACTAGTCATAATAGGATTGGATAAAGCCAGCATGGGTTTAGGAAAGGCAATTCACACTTAACAAACCTACTGGAGGTTTTCTGAGGATATAACTAGCAGAATACATAAGGGAGATGTGATGTATTTGGATGATCAGAAGGCTTTTGGCAGGTCCTGCACAAGAGGTAGTGGGCAAAGTTAAAAAACAAGGAACAGGGTGTATTTTTAAGCATGGATCCAAAATTGGTTGACAGATAGGACACAACAGGTGGGAATGTATGGGTTTTTTCATAGAAGGAAAGCAGTAACTAATGCAGTACTCCAAGGATCAGTGCTTGGGCCCCCAGTTATTCACAATATATATCAATTCCTGAAGAAGGGCTCATGCCCGAAACATCGATTCTCCTGCTCCTTGGATGCTGCCTGACCTGCTGCGCTTTTGCAGCAACACATTTTCAGCTCTGATCTCCAGCATCTGCAGTCCTCACTTTCTCTCTCTCTATATATATATATATCAATATATATATATATCCCTGGTTGAGGGAACAATGCAACATTTCTAAGTTTGCTGATGACTCAAAACTGGGTGGAGTTGAGTTATGAGGATGAGGCAAGGAGGAGCTTAAAGTTGTTTTAAGTGAGTGAGCACACATACATACAATGTAGTTAATTATGAGGTTATACATTTTAGCATAGAAAACAGAAAGAAAGAGTATGATTTAAATGGTGACATATTCAGAAGGATGGATATACAAAAAGTATCTGAGTGTCCTTGCACACCAGTTAGTGAGAGTAGACAGCGGGTGCAGCAGCAATTAAGCAGACAAATGTTATGTTGGTTTTCACTGAAAACGGATTTTCATTCAGTCGTCGGGATGTCTTGCTGCAAATACCCAGGGCCTTGGTTAGACCACAGCTGGACTACTACATGCAGTTTTTGACTCCTTACCCAAGAAAGGTATACTTGCTGTAGATGGAATAGATTGGAAACTCACCAGGCTAATACCGGGGATGGCAGGACTGTGAGGAGAAATTGGTTTGACTTGGTCTGTATTCACTAGAGTGTAGAAGGAAGAGAGGAGATCTAACTGAAACAAAATTCTAACAGGGCTGGAAAGAGTACATGCAAGGATATTTTTGCTGACTGGGGCAGTCCAGAACAAGGATACAGGTTGAAAATCCTTGAACTCCCTCTTTAATACCACTGTGGGTCCACCTAGCCTACAGGGAGTGCAACAGTGCAAGAAGACAGCTCAGCTTCACCTTCTCAAGGGCAATTAGGGACGGAGAATAAATTCTGTCCTAACCAGCGACATCCACATTCCATGAATGAGTTTTTTTGAAAAAGTAAAGAAAGCATCCTTGTAATTATGCCATTTAATTAAATATATTTGCACACACTGTGTGAAGTAAGAATGCAGCAGGCACTGCAGTCTGGAAGGTTATGCTTGAGGTCATAATAAAATACTTAATCTTTCCCCTGTATCACCATTGACAGCATTTAAAGGAGTATGCTTTGCTATCTCCTTAATTATTTTAATCAATGTGTTTTTCTGCACAAGAACGACTAAATATTATCAAATATGTAAGATACGATGTTTCATTTCTGTAAAACTCTATTTCAACCTAGGCGTGAACATAAATGATGTTATAAAAATCACTGAGAAGCGAAGAATGATTTGCAATTTTGAATAAGTGTAATATAATGCAGCAATGCATAATATATTGCACAGAACTCCAAATTTGCCATACAGCTTGATAACAGTTCCTCTGTGCTTCCGGCTACAGATAAGTACAGTGTTTTAAATGTACTTGAGTGATTTCCGATTCCAAGCCAGCTGTCACACATAAAAGCATTACAAATAATGCTGAGACTGCCCGATGCAATTTTTATTAACCCTTTTGAATGATGTCAAATGCAAAGGCCAGTAAAATAATTTTGCTTTGGTTATAGAGAGCTAACTTCCTTGCTCAAGAGCTCTTCCATCACTGAAATGCACTTGGAATTTGGGTAAACATTTCACTGAAGCTACTAAATAAATGCTGAACACACAACTACAGAATCCAAACAAATCTTCTGATTTTCCTGATCTCTACTGGTACAACAAATCTCTTAAAAAGTGACTGTTTAGGATTTAGTGACACCATAGAATCTTTCCAATGATGGAAAAATTCAAGAGATTCACTAGAAGAGCAATACATTTCCTTTACGTTTGCAATTTTACCATCAGGATCTATTTAGTCTTTGGGAAATCTGGATGAAAATACTGTAGGCTGTCCATCCATTGAAATTTTCGATTCTGTATTACTCATTTTTATTAGGTAGCAGTACTGAATGATATGGATTAGAGATCAATTGCTGCAGTTGAAGCAAGCAACAATAGTCTAACTAAATGAGGGAAGAGGCTTATGGAGTTGTATGGCCGCCTCCTATTTTTGTGCTCAATCCATTAAGTAGTTACATCTTGATTAGTTGAGAACAGCATTTGCTTTTCATTTGTTGTTTATCAAACAGGATAAAGCTGCAATGGGTGGAAGAACCAGAAAGTTCATACAAAATGTAACTAATCGAATATTATTCCTTTGATAATATAGAACTCGAGTATTGTTGAAACAAGACATATATTGTGTAAGGTTTTCATCTTGCATTTATCAGGACAATTCACAAGATGACTAATAAGAGAAAAAAACAACATTTTATACTGCATGAGAGGAGATTGAGAGAAGAATGCTGATTATTAGTAAAGATGTTTCTCCTTGATAAAGATGTTTCCATGGAGAATGCACAAGTTAATGATTGACAATTAACTGCCAGTCTTTATTCATGTTTTAACCAGACAAGTTGATTTAAGGGGTGGTTCATTTTTCAGCACAGTTGTGTTATTTTATCATAATGCTAACCTTTGTATGTGTATTCACAAACGACAATATTTTTAAGATAGCTTGGCCTCAAGTCACATTAAAATGGTTACATGTTAAAGTGAAGGTAGCAGTTACATATTCCTATGGATGCACAAACTGAATGATAGTACGACAGTACAGACTCAATAGGCCAAATTATATTTAGTAAGCAACCAACACACTGACGTATTCTTAGACACCAAATCAAGAAGAAAAACTCAGTGAATAGCTGTCACATTTTAAAATTGTGCAAAAGTGAAATAAATTGATTAAGTATTATGAATTGAGGTATCACAATCTAAAGAAAATTGACAGTAGTCTGTGGGGCCTTGAACAGATTAGTTTATGAACAAAAGTAAAATCACCAATAGCAACATGTGGATTTCTGCACTTAACTCAATTTATGGATTTCTCAAATTCAGAGAGGTAATTACAGTGATGGCTGACAGTTTTGCCTTCAAAAATCTGAGCCAATTTATTTTTAATTCAGTAATGTCGAAAGGCACTTTACAGGTATACTATTGAATGAAATTTGATACTGAGTCACAAAGCAGACATTAGGATAGGAAACAGAATCTTTGTGCAGAAGATACATTCTAAAAAGCATCATAAAGAAGAAAGGACAGTGAGAGGCAGAGTGATTTACTGAAGGAGGTCCAGTAAGTTTTATCCCTCAGATAACACTACTGAGATAGAGACTACTTCTTAGAGTATGGTAATCCAAATACTGGCATGTTACTTCATAATATTTTGAATACTACAACATAAAATAATATCTTCTTTTTGTGATGTTGCATGTCGTTATCTCAGGAAATAATAAGGCACGAAAGATCTAGCAATAGTAGCTGACATTTTTAAGTCTCGATAAACCGGCAAAAAAATTACCAGAAATACTGCAAGTTTACTGTATTTCCAAATAACCCCTCAAACTTTGATATGATGTCCACTTCAGTGCTAAAATTTTCTTCAATGGTCTTAAAACTCTTGGAACTGCATTAATAAATGTAGAAGGTTACATAATTAGGAACTGTGTAAAGGTTTGTGGAAGGAACTTTGACTTCCTACCTGGAAGGCAGTTTCAAACACAAGGAGATAGATATAGTTCTTAGGGCTAAATGAATCAAAGGGTATGGAGTGAAAGCAGGAAAAGGGTAGTGAATGGCAGCGCGGGCTTGAAGGGGAAAATGGTTTACTCTCATTCCTATTTTCAACATTGAAAATGGAGATTGTGGGAGGGCAGTAAACAGAGTAGCTATGCTCTTCATATCTATTCAAAAATGACATGGAACAAAATATTCCACTCGCCACATAGGAATGCAATTACCATCCCCTTTTACAATCTTAAAAATGGTTAAAGACAACAGATAAAACACTGCTGATTAACTCCAACATTAGTATAGGTCAGCAAGTTTTCTAAGTATGCCCAATATTAAGTCCCAACTTGGGGTAAAAGATAAGTTGTCCACTAAGCTAATCTGATTGCTGACTCAAGGTTGAGGAAGAGAATTCTAAAAAATATCCACATTTGAAAAAAGGTTTCTTCTTATTTCAGTCTTAAATGAAAGACTTTCTATTTTTAAATTATGTCCCCTTGGTCTATACTCCGCCCACAAGGAGGAATATCCTCTCATCCCTGACATAATTATTGGGTAAGACACATGCAGATTTTTTGTTTAACAGTTAATCCTTAGATTTTGAAGAAGTCTTTGAGGGTTATAAAACTGCCAATAACATCTGTTATTGGGAAATTGTTAGAGTATTATAAAGGAAATACAGGTCGTTCTGCTATAACACAGCAGTTGCGTTCATCTGCAACACCGTGCTAGAGAAAAACAAACTAAAGAAAATCGCGCTGTACAAGATCGCTATGGAAAATTGCTATACCCATTCAGTAGAAGGTTCGCATTATCCAAACAGTGTCCACAATTCATCAGTTGCATTATAGCCAACTTGTGTTAATGAAACGCTCATTATACCAGAAGGACCTGTAACAAGGTAAAGCTATAAACTAACAGGACCATGGGGCTGCTCTCTCGTTATACACAGAGAGAGAGACACATTGAGACAACTGATGGTGGTTTAACCTGAGGGTCAACATACCTCAGACAAAGGGACAGGTTATGAAAGAAAGTCCTTCATGGTAACTTCCACCCGTGGGGGAATTGGCATCACTCTGCATTGCAACCCAGCAGTCCAGCCAACTGAGCTGACCGACCTCAAAGTATGTAAGAACATTTAGAAATACATAACATTATCAAGCAGAGTCAGCATGGCCTCAAAAAGGATGAAATAACACATAACAAATTTATTAGAATTCTGTGAGGATGTAGCTGACAGGATAGGTAAAGGAGACCAATGGATAGATACAGAGCAAACTTTGCTTTACACGCTTCCTTATAAACTGGCACTCTCCATAAACAGGCAAAATAAATTACCAGAAATACTGGAAGTTTACTGTATTATTGCAATTTTTGCCATGTCAAATAGTCAGTTGTGGGTTGAGTGAGAAGGCTCTTTGCCAGTAGGTTTTATTCAGACAAAGTTGCATTATTATTTAAGTGATTTTTGCTGTAAATAAAGTATAACAGTGATGTGTATACCTGCTGCATTATTTTTCTGTTATTTAATGTGTGCTTTTACATTGATTATATTGACCTCTTGATCAATTGGAATATTTAATCAACACTCCTGGTGCCATAGATGATGGTCAACAAAAAGTTTGTTGCATTTGGGTTTTAAGAGGACCCTTGATAAGGTATGATGTTAGCCTAAATAATAAGATGAGCATGGATTGAGGAGTAAATTTGCAGATGACACCAAAATTGGAGGTGTAGTGGACAGTGAAGAAGATTACCTCAGATTACAACAGGATCTTGACCAGATGGGTCAATGGGCTGAGAAGTGGCAAATGGAGTTTAATTCAGATAAATGCAAGGTGCTGCATTTTGGGAAAGCAAATCTTAGCAGGACTTATACACTTACTGGTAAGGTCCTAGGGAGTGTTGCTGAACAAAGAGACCTTGGAGTGTAGGTTCATAACTTCTTGAAAGTAGAATCGCAGGTAGATAGGATAGTGAAGAAGGTGTTTGGTATGCTTTCCTTCATTAGTCAATGTATTGAGTACAGGAGTTGGGAGGTCATGTTGTGGATGTACAGGACATTGGTTAGGCCACTGTTGGAATAGTGCTTGCAATTCTGGCCTCCTTCCTGTCGGAAAGATGTTGTGAAACATGAAAGGGTTCAGAAAAGATTTACAAGGATGTTGCCAGGGTTGGAGGATTTGAGCTACAAGGAGAGGCTGAACAGGCTGGGGCTGTTTTCCCTGGAGCGTTGAAGGTTGAGGGGTGACCTTATATAGGTTTACAAAATTATGAGGGACATGGATAGGGTAAATAGGCAAAGTCTTTTCCCTGGAGTCGGGGAGTCCAGAACTAGAGGGCATAGGTTTAGGGTGAGAGGGGAAAAATATAAAAAAGACCTAAGGGGCAAAGTTTTCACACAGAGAGTGGTACGGGTATGGAATGAGCTGCCAGAGGAAGTGGTGGAGGCTGGTACAATTGTAACATTTAAGAGGCATTTGGATGGTTATATGAATAGAGGGATATGGGCCGAGTACTGGTAGGTGGGACGAAATTGGGTTGGGACATCTGGTCGACATGGACGGGTTGGACTGAAGGGTTTGTTTCCATGGTGTATATCTCTATGATTCTATGACTCTAAGACAGAGTTGAGACAAAAAGGATTTTCAGGATGGTAACTTGTAAGCAGTGGATTGCCACAATGATCAGTGCTGGGGCCGCAATTATTTACAATGTATTTTATAGAAAAGCATTGTGCTGGAAAAGCACAGCAAGTCAGGCAGCATCTGAGGAGCAGGAGAATCGATGTTTCCGGCAAAAACCCTTCATCAGGAATTATGTCTGAAATGTCGACTCTCCTGCTCCTTAGAGCACCACACTTTTCAACTCTGATACTCCAGCATCTGCAGTTCTCACTTTCTCCCTATATATATTGATGACTTGGATCGGGAACGTGAATGCACTATAGCCAAGTTTGCAAAAAATAGATGGGACAGCAAGTTCAGAGAATGGGACAAATAGTCTGCAGTGGAATATATACAGGTTAAGAGAGTAGGTTAAAACCTTCGCAAATGGAATATAATGTAGAAAGCTGCCAGGTTATGCACTTTACCAGGAAGAATAGAGGAGCTGACTATTATTTCAATCAAGAAAGACTGCAGAAAGCTACAATAGAGAGATTTTGGAGTTTTTGTACATTAGTATCCAATTTCTTTAGGTAACAGGGAAGGCAAATAGATTGTTGGCCTTTATTTCAAAGGGAACGCAGCACAAAAATAGGGAGGTCTTTTTAAAACTACACAAGGTAGCAATCAGACCACACCTGAAACATTAGGAATTTCAGGAAAGATACAACTTCATTGAAGGTAATCCAGAGAAGGTTCAGTAGGTTGATCTCGGGTATGGAAGGACTGTCTTATGAGGAGAAGTTCAGTGGGTTGTGCTTGTACTCAGGAGTTCAGAAGAATGAGAGGCAAGCTTATTTAACTCATCAGGTTAGTTGTAGAAAGGTTGTTTTCAACTGTGGGAGGGTCTACGACGAGAAAGCATAATCTCAGAACAATGGGTCACAGTAAGCAAAGCTCAGCCCCCAGTTTATGAACTTTGATTTGGAGTTCATCAAGCCTCAGAAAAATACTATAGAGGCTGTTGCCACGGATAACATAGTGTCGGTCAGTACCTGCATACAAAAGCTTTCTTTTTATATTTATCCATGGAATGTGGGCATTGATGAGTCATCATTCCTCCTAGTTTTATCACCATTAAAATCAAATTAACTATTACTGATATCATATTTGATATCATATTGGTGGGAACGTGTGCTCAAAATGGTTGCTATATTGATTACAAATCACTGGAATAAGTATATGAAACAAAATGGTACATTTCAAGAGATGTGACAATTTGTCATTGAAATGCAGGCTCTTTTTTTTGAGATGCTGATACGTATTAGAGGTGAAACCAATTGCTTAAGGACTCATTGTGGATGCCTGAAATTTATAAAGTTTGGCTTTGACAATAACTAGAAATACTTATGCATCTAAATTTTTTAAAAAGTATAGCAACAAAACCAGTAAAACTTCAAAATCAGTTGCTGAAACAGAATTCCAGTCTAATGCAAAATAAACAATCAATTTTAAATCTGTAACTTTACCATGAAAAGAATCTTGGGAAACCCAAGTACTTACAAGTGTGTCTAGCCAGGGAATAGTTGCTCCCTCCGCTGGTCAGTCCAAAGCCCTCTGGCACCTGATTGGTGTTCCGAGTCCGAGTTGGCAGCTTTGGAGGTTCAATCTCAGCACCAAACTCTGCTCCAATGACACCGAGAAGGACAATGGCTGTAGCCTGCTTGCGGCGCTCCTCGTATGATGATGATGATTTCTTTGTTTGTGGAAGAAAACTCGGCAAACAGCCTAAAATAGAAACCAAAGACAAGAGTAAATATGCTAATGTACATACATTTTTTCTCATATTATGCCCAGAGTAAAATATATAGGAAGTCAAATAAATGAGGAGCTCTTATCTAGGGGTTATTTCTGCTCTGATACACTTTCAGAAGACAAATATTTTTGGAGACGGATAGGGATTAATTAATTATTAATTAATCATTTATGCAAAGCTTGGCCGAAAAAATGGTTGACCATTGATATTGTTCCATTTTTTGGTTTTCAATAATTTTTTTTCAAGTTCACAAAAAGAGAACAATTTATGTGAAACAGTACAATTATCAAAACTGATGAAGTTCAGGGTCATCTCCATAAATGCAACTTGAATTTCTACACAGCATTGGACAGTCACAACCACTCACTACTTATACAACAACATGAATTACAAGTAGGCAACTCAGTCCCTCAAGCCAGCTCCACCATTCGAGAAATCTTAGAATCACAGAATCCCTACAGTGTAGAAGCAGGCCACTTGGTCCGAGTCCACATTGACACTCTGAAATGCACGCCACCGAGAGCCACCCCCTACCCATTCCCTGTAATCCTGCATTTTCCATGACTATTTCCACCCAACCTACACATCCCTGGACACTCTGGGAAATGTAGTACTGCCTATCCACCTAACCTATACATCTTTGGACAGTGGGAGGAAACCTATGCAGACATAGGGAGAATGTGCAAACTCTACACAGTCACCAGTTGAATGAACTAAATGTGGTCTCAACTCCATTTGCATTGCTGCCTCTTCATTCCCCTCAACTCCCTTATTAATTCAAAAATTATCTAACCTAGACTTGAATATATGAATGACTCAGTCTCTACTGCTCTTTGGAGAAGGAAATTCTAAAAGCTAACCACTATTGAATTAAAGAAATCACCTCATCCTTAAGTGAGGCATCTTCCATTTTTGAACCATACCCTGGTCCTAGATTCCCCCACAATGTGTAACATTCTTTCCGCACTCAACCTGTCAAATCACTTCAGGATCTCAAGCAAAATCAGAAATTGCTGAAGAAACTCAGCAGATCTGATAGCATTTTTGGAGAGAAAAAGAGTTAAAGTTTCAAGTCCAGTGATTCTTCTTTAGAACAGATCTTAATTTTTTTTTAGTTTCATTAACAGCAGCTTTCATTCTTCTAAACTCCAAAGTCTATTGGCTCAACATACTCAGCTCAATCTTACCGCATAAGGAATACCTTAATTTGAGGAACTGTCTTATCTGAAATGCTCCGAATGCAACTACGTACTTTATTTAGGAAAGAGATCAGAACTGCACAAAGTACTCAAAATGGCAACTTACGAAGGCACTGTACAGGAGTAGCTACACTTTCTACTTTTTCCATCTTGCAACAAACATGCCAAAATTCCATGTTTCTTCCTAATTACTTCTTGTATCTGCATATGAATATTTTGGACTCATGCTCCAGTGACACCCAGATCATTTGCACTGTAGTGTTCTGCAGGTTCTCTCCACTAAGAAAATGCTTTTTTTGAAGAACCAATCCTGCCTAATCTTATTTATCCATATTACACTCATGCTGCCATATTTCTGCTATTCACTTAACTTACAGACTCTCTGTTTGCTTGGCAACTTGCTTTGTGTCAACTCTGCATCAACAACAAATATATTTCACATATATTTAGTCTCCTAATCCAAGTCATTAATATGAATTGTAAATAGTTGAGGCCCAATATTGAACCCAGTGGCTAAACACAACTATAAAAGGAAGGAAAAATAGATAAGTCACAATTCTTTGCAACTGATTTACAAATGGACTCTGTCCCAACTGGACCCAGAATCTCAACTTGGTCAGTTAATTCACCTTGCAGTTTCAGAAATCTCATGATTCAGCAGAGAACCTTCAGCCCTCATTCTTTTCATGATTTTCCAAATTTATTCCTGAATAGGGTAAAGAGGTGCGTAGTGGTAATGTCAGTGGGCAAGTAATCCAGAGGCCAAGAAAATTCCTTTGCATATAGATTCAAATTTCAGCATTACTGGTGAGACAATTTAAACACTATCAATAAATAAAGGAAATCAATTTAGTCTCAGTGATGACCATGAAATGACCACTGATTGTTGTTAAAAAAAAACTTGATCATAATCCTTTAACAAAGGAAATCTTTCATTCTTATCTGATCTGGCCTTGCAAGCCATTCTGTTTGAGGGAAATTACAGATTTGTAATATATGTTGTCAATGATGCCCCCATTCCATGTAAGAATTTTTTTAAAAAATGTAAGTGGTAAATAATCCTTATTTACAGAAGAGATACAGATCAGAAGCAGGCCAAAAAAATGCTAGTATCAGCACATTTATATTCCAACTGAAGAGGTGTACTAACACAGCTGAATTGCATCGGTGGTTCCTTAGCCAATATCAAAATTGTGTCAATAATATAAAATTTGATTTTTTTTGACAAGCAAGGTAGCATATAATGTAACTCTCAAAGGTTCTACTTTATACTTGTGATATAGACAACTTGCATTTATATCAAACATCTAACATTAAAAAAATGCCCAAGATGCAAACAGAATACAGGTGAACAACCAACAATCTGCACCTCATTTCTAATTCATGCCTTGCAACAAATTCATCATCACAGCAATTTTGAGTACCTAAAGAATGAGGATAAATTGAACATACATTTCAAGAAATAGGTTTCTTCATGTGGATTTCCTAATACCATTAAGTCCCTAATGCAGACCATTTTAAAGCTAATAGTTTAGAAGACATTGCAGTGAAATTACTAAGTGAATACTCAACACTTACATTTGACACTTTGATAGTTTAGCAAAAGCATTAAGCTCACATTAAAATAATGGAAAAATGCATGTAATATGAATGTGTTAAGTGCTCTCTGCTAATAGGGCTAACAGCCATTTTTAGACATATATCAAAGCATTAGGTCCATAACTCTCTCCCAATGTTTTGACCAAGTATTTTGACAAATAATGATTACTAAAGACAGTGAAAGGACAGAAGAATATCATGCCACATTGACACTACCTTTAGGATACTAGCACAAACCTTCCATTTTAGAAGAAGTCCTTTGCCCTTGGAAGATGGAAATAACTTACCTGCTTGAACTGCTGCAGCACATGTGGTGTAGGTATATCAACAAAGTTGTTTGGAAGGAAGTTCTAGGATTTATTGTGGCACATTCCAAAGGGAAACTAGGAATGGGCTAGCCAGAGATGTTCATCATAAGAAACAAGGTATTTCAACAATAAAAGTCATTGGGAGTTGTATTACTGAAAAGATACTGAGTGTCGCTTGTAGGCAAAACAAACACAAGATCCCACTGATTCTACAACATATGTTGTTGGAACCAACAGCACACGCAAAAAGGGTAATAGGACAGCACTGTTGCTCAGTGATTAGCATTACTGCCTCTCAGTGCCAAGGACGTGGACAATCATCTGTGTGGAGCTTGCATGTTCTCCACATTTCTGTCTGTGTTTCCTCCAGGTGCTCTGGTTTATTCCCACAGTCCAGCGATGTGCAGGTTAGGTGGAATGGCCATGCTTAATTCCTCATAATATCCAGGGATGTGCAGGTTCAGTATATTAGCCATAGGAAATGCAGGTTTACGGGGATAAGGTACGGCTGTGGGTCTGGGTGAGATGGTCTTAGGATGATCAATATCCTCAATGGGCCGAATGGCTTGCTTCCACACAGTAAGGATTCTATGACAATTCCAAGGAGCCAAACAGAGAATAGACTGTCACATGCCAACCTGGTAGGCTCACCATTGACATAAAGATGCAACAATGGGCTAACTGCTACCAGTTTCTCTTGCATCATGAGGTATCCCTCACCATACACTTGGCTGAAGCTAAAAAACCAACATATAAAGAACAGTCACATTCACACCATGACACATGGTACTGTCACATAAATGCACTGCCACAGGATTAACCTAAACAGAAAACTATAGTTGATAAAGCACAGGTGGTCATTCTGCCTTCTGTATCTGTGTTGATCTTTTCAGCAGCTTTTCAATTAGTCCTACACCCTTCCTCTTTGACTGTTGCCTTGCAAAATCTTGTTTTTAATGAATTTATCCACTCTAAGATTCAAAGATGTGTAGGTTTAGTGAATGGACCATGCTAAGTTGCCCATAGTGTTAGATGCATTAGTTGGGGGTAAATATCGGGTAGGGGAATGGGTCTGGGTAGATTACTGTTCGGAGGGTCGGTATGGACTTGTTGGGCCGAAGGTCCCGTTTCCAGTGTAGGGAATCTAATCTAATCCAATCCAACCCAATTAGCTGTTCAACATTTCTGTTCAATCTGCATCCTCCACCCTCTCAGATCATAACTTTTTTCATAAACTCTTTACTCTTTACATCACCCCTACTTAACTCTCAATCACCTTAAGTCTGTTTTCTTTGGTCACTGTGTAGCCTTATTTACTACACAAACCCTTACAGACATTGAAAACTTCAAGTTTAAACCAAATTATCTTTTTCCAAAAGACAGCAACTTTAGATTCTTCAGTCTCTCCACATTAAGATAAAAGGAGTATAAAGAAATAAGATTTATTGTCAGAATATCTGAGTAGCTTCCTCTTCAGTCACTGCACGGACTAAAAATAAGCTGCTGATTGCCTACTGGAATCTTTATCAATCAACTTTGTTCTCTCTTGAGAATGAATCTTGCATTGGGTCTGGCTCCACATTACCAATCCACTTTTCCACATGTCCTTTATTCAAATATTAACTTTGACATCAAATGTCAAAAGTTGGAGAAGACAAAAATAGAACTTTCTGGAAAAGCTCAGCAGGCCTGGCAGCATCTGTGAAGAGAAATCAGAGTTAACATTTCCATAGAACAAGTTGGAGAAGGTCTGGGGAGGCAGGCTGTGTGGAGATAATGTACAGTTGAGCACATATACTCAAGCATCCTCAAATCATGTGTTATAGAATGGTTCGCTGATATTTAACCAGAATTGCAAATGTAGCCAATCTTGCCTCCCTAACACACTGTATGCCCTCCACTATTATCCTGACAGAGAATGGCTGAATGAGATGATTCCATTGGTAGCCCAGGTGATTCCTCAAAGTAGAACTTCTGTTTTCCCACACAGCTCAGCGCCTCACTGTTCAGTATGTATATACAGTCAAGACACCGTTAGCTTCTGATGTTGTTAAAGTTGTGTCAACACATCACTCATCACCGAGTGAAGGGAAAATGTCTAACACAGGCCAGGTTTGAAATTCAGGCTGTTAGTAAATTCAGTATGCTGAATTCACGTGGGCAGCAGTAACTATGTTACAGTAAGATTCACCGACCATAATTAAGAGCATGGGAAGATCAACCAAGGCTCCTGTTTTGGATTTCTGCCTGACATTGCCAACTGAAATGTACTTATCTTGAGAAAACATGTCTGAGTTATTATCTGTGATGGCGCAGTGAGTCAAGTAACCTGCAAATAGTCTGCAAGGGCACACAACTGAGTGGAATTTTACAGTCCCATGCTGGCCAGTCCACAGAGTATCTGCAGGTCAGGTACAAGAGGCAAACATCAACAGATCATTAAATTATACCCCGATGTTTTCTAGAAAGGAGGGGAGAAGTTTAGCAATGGATGGAAGGGTTAAAAGAAAAGTAAAATGTAAAGTATGATTGCAAATCTGACAACAGAATAATATTTTTCATTTCGACTGCTGACTGATTCCACACATTTATGCACAAATAGTCTGTTGTACTGTACAAGCTGGTTTTTACAAACAGCACTGAATTTTGCAACTTGGTTATCAATAGCGGCTTATATTTACATGGCGCCTTCAATGTCTACATACCCCAAGGAAATTCATGGGAATATAATCAAATAAGAATTGTCAATGAGCCAAAGAGCTGTCACAAAACACTCCTAAAATTTTGGTAAATGCAGTTGGTTAAGAGGGGAGATTTAAGAGCTGGAGGACCTAAATAGCTGAAAGCTAAACTCGCAGCGGAGTAGATATAGCGGGTACAAAAGTGATCTACCTTGGAAGAATGAGATGTTGTAAAGAAGTTGTAAGGTTGGACAAGGTTACAAAAATAGAGAAGGTCAAGTTCCTCAAGATAAAACAAATAACTACTGATGCTGGAAATCTGAAATAAAAACAAAAATTGCTGGAGAAACTCAGTAGGTTTGGCAGCTTCTGTCGAGAGAAAATGGAGTTAAGGATTGATTTCAGTGACCCTTCTTCAAAACAGTGCTGGAACTAAGACATGTACTCTGTATGCTGTTTAAATGGGCACAAAATACCAAAAATATTAAGGTGCAATTATAAAACAGCAATTCCTAATCCAGAACCTATTATCCGAAGAAAAATGTAGCAAACATAACTAAGGAATTAGTTCATAATATTACATTGAACGTTTCACTTTGACATTATTTTGCTTTTCTTTACAAAAAAAATCATGACCATGGATCATAATCCTGGATCACTAATGGACATACTGAACTTTTCATTGCAACATGGAATTTTAAAAAAGCAATACAGAAAAAGATGACTCCGAATAGAAATTCAGTGGATAGATAGAGAGGAATTCTGGCATGCAGTAGCTGTACAGAGTCAGAAGGCAGAACGACTAAAGAGAAAGAAATAATGAGAGACTCAAATTGGCATCACATGTAGACTGGGTGGTGAAGAATGCACTTAGCACATTGGTCAGAACACTGAATACAAGAGTTGGGACATCATGTTACAGCTGTAGAAGACATTAGGAAGACCACATTTAGAGTTATGCATACAATTCTGGTTGCTCTGCTACAGGAAGGATGTTATTAAACTAGAAAGGGTTAAAAAAAAGATTTACAAGGATGTTATCAAGAGTGGAGTGTTTGAGTTAGAAGAAGAAGCTGGATAGGTTGAGACTTTTCCTGTGGAGTGTAGGAGACTGAGGGGTGACCTTATAGAGGTTTATAAAATCACGAGTTGCATAGATGAAGTGAATAGCCACTGTCTTTTCTATAGGGTATGGGAGTCCAAAACTAGAAGCCCTAGGTTTAAGGTGAATGGGGAAAGATTTAAAACGGACCTGAGGGGTCTTCTTCCATAGAAGTAGTGCACATATGGAATAAGCTACTAGCAGGAGTGGTAAAGGGGGGTACAATTACAACATGTACATGTATAGGAAAGGTTTAGAGGGAAGTGGGCCAAACATAGAGAAATGCGACTAGTTCAGTTTAGGAAACCTGGTCAGCATGGGTGAGGTGGGCCAAAGAGCCAGTTTCCCTGCTGTATGACTGAGTACCTAATGCCCTCTCAAGAGGAGGCTACTTACTCATGCTGCTAGAGATATACAAACAAAACAGGCTATAAAAGCAAGCTTCAACTTAGCTAGAGCAAGCTCGAGGCCTGATCTTCTTGTGTCTGGACTCGAGTGCTGTGAAGATTGAAGTCTTGAGAACAACCATTTAGTAGCCCTCAATTGCAAGCAAATAAAGAGAACACATCTTCTCACTATGAGTGTTGCTAGCCAGCCAATGATGAACAGAGCCAGGAGAAAGGAATTTCAATCTGTAGAGCTAAGAATCTCAAAATTGACTGTTCAACCCCAATATCAATGTTACCAGTAACATAAACTATACCAACCACATTGTTCTACCATCTACTTTGCACAAATAACCCAGAGACTGATCTGTCAATTTAAAAAAAAACTTTTTGTTTTGGGTTCACTTCTCTTTCCCAATCTATGTCTATGTGTTGCAATATTATTTCTTATCACAGCCACTAAGCAACAAACTCACTCTTTTGTAAACTCAAGAAGGCAGAGTTAAATCAGCTCTTTTTAAAACCTAATTCCTTGGGATAGTAGAAAGGTACCTTTTAAAGGGAAGGGATCTTATGAAAACTAAACTTGTTGTGACCAAATTTGGGGGGGGGGGGGGGGGGGGTGAATGAAGAAGGGGAGCGGTTCATCCTTCTTCACCCAGCGCTTGACAATTTGCTTTTATTATTCACTTGTGGGACTTGGGCATCACTGGCTGGTCAGCATTATTCTGCATCGCTAGCTGCCCTTGAACTAAGTGGGTGCTGGGTCTGGAATATTCTAGGTCTGGAATCATAGGTAGGCCAGACCACTTGAAGATGGCAGATTTCCTTCCTTAAAGGACATTAGTGAGCCAGATGGATTTCTCCAACGATCAACAATAGTTTCATAGTCATCAGCTGATTCTTAATTCCAGATTTTTAAAAATTGAATTCAAAGTTCACCATCTGCCATGATTCAAACCTAGGTCCCAGAACATGAGCCCAATTTCTGGATTAATTGTCTAGTGATACCACTAGGCTATCGCTTCCCTTGAGGTATGAGGTATGCAGTATGGAATTTGAAGATACCAGCTGGAACTGTAACAAATTGGTGAATCTTGCCTGGAAGTAGTCATAACAATAGTTCAACATTCAACTGCTTCTAGTCTGTAAGATTATAACCCATGATTAATATTCTAAATCTAAGAAGAACTCATATGGTGCAGTAAAAGGTTATTTTATCCCAGCAGCTAGATTGCTTCAAGCATAGAATTAATTTTTTGATAATGTGCATTATTTCAAGAACAGGGGCAAGGCCTGTTTCAAGAAATGTTGTAAAATAGATGAACAGTTAATACCTTATGGAATACAGACAGTCCCTGGGTTGTGAGCAGGTTCCATTCTTGAGTTCGTTCGTATTTCTATTTGTACACAAGTTGGACACATGCAGGCCAAAATAAAATAGTATGAGGAAATGTTTGTATGTTGGATTGTTAAAACTGATACAATTCCCTTGTACGGAATTGCGTTTGGAAGTACAAGTGTTGGTAAAGCGGAAACAATTATCTTGAAGTAAAGGATGCATTATAGATGGAAGCTGTGTAAACTAAACAGAACAGAAAATGTGTATTATCACATACACAACAAGAAATAATTGATCGCTTGCCACAGCACCTGAACAGGTTAATAGATGTAAAATGCCACTGCATAAAGCTGAAGCTTGTAATTTGTGAATGTGTAAACTTTTCTGAATTAACTTGGTACCGTGTTAAATTTCATAATCAAAATTGTGAAATAAAAAAATCACCCGACATAACTGACCTCATTTTTGCTTTTGAAATATTGTTCTCCCTATGACCTTGTTGTATAGAATGTGCAATGTTCAATGACCCATTATTTCTCGTTAAAACAAATGTGGACACAGCCATTTGGGCCAAAAAATATACAAAAACCTACAACTTAGAGAATGACTGAGCACAGCCAGCCTCACTCTGATTGTTCTGTCAGCTGACCTCTGCACAAGCAGTGGCTGGGTGATCCTATGCTCCTTTGCTGACAAATGAACAAGCCAAGGTCCTTATATTTTGTTCAGCGCAGCCTTTAGCCCAGGTGCTTGGACAGTGAGCCAGCATGACATCTCAGATCAAGATGAATTGGTGCAAACTCCAAGCCAAGATTGTTTTATAGCATTTAATTTAGTTTCTTCCCCTGCTTGGATGAGCACAGTCTGGTTATGGATTTCTATTCTAATGTATTGGAGCAGGCCTGAAAGGAACCAATGAAGCAAATGCTATAGTGGAGAGGCAGGAATACCGATCAATAGGCAAGGCCCTGACCTCAGCGCTCTCTGTCCCAGCAAATGGCCACCTCACTCTAGACGAAAAAGCAAAGCCATGTGTGTAGTCAGAAATGATCCACAAGAAATGTAGGAATAACTCTACTGCAATGATTTAATGATTTCTAATTTTTGAAAAAAAAACACAGGCTATGAACATGTTTCCAGTTTGCACATTTTGTTTGTTTATGCAATATACCTAATGACATAATGGATGTTAGCTAAAAAGACTACTTTTAAACATATATATTGCAACACATAATTTATAATGTATTGTAGAAGTAGATCAGACAATCCCAATAATTTGAGCTAGAAGATCAGACTAAAAATTTCCTTACAAAAATATAAGGTGCATTTGGAAACTTGATTTTTTTTCCCAATATTCTGTTGTAAAAACAAGAATAGTACCTGGTCATGTCAAGAGTTTTGCCCTTCATTCACAGATCAATCAGCTAAAGAATTAAGGTTCAATGCACTGGACAAATCACATAATATTTATCCACAAAAGTGCAAAATACATGTCACTACATAGAGCTTAATTTGGAATAAGAAAACAGCAAAGCACAAGTTTTAGAGAATTATGCACTGAAAACCAATATTGATATACTGCCTCACAGGAGCATTATTTAAGAAAGAATAACACTAAGCCACAGAGGAGATATTAAGTTAGAAAATCAAGAGGAATATTTAAAGGGATATAAGTGATATTGAGAGACAGAGAAATGAAGAAGAGAATTGCACAGCTAGGCAAATAAATCCTTGGCTAAAATGGTAGAGCACATTGCTTTAAAATAATGTCTTTAATCGTTGTTTATCACCTTGCACTCCAAGATATTTTGCAACAATATCAATTCAAGAGATCAACCAATATTTAGAATGCACCAGGAGAGAGCTATGATTGGCTAGCATTTGCACCCTGGTTGGTAAAGTGTGCCATGGAGAATGCATCCATTAATGCTGATTGACAATCAATCTGTTAGCTGAACTCAACAGCTCTTGAACTGGTATTCTTGTGACTTCTAATCAGTGCAAGACAAAAAAAAACTTCATAAAAATACATGTTTTCTCTGCAGATGAAACTGTGACAGAGGCCAGAATTAGAGGTATATAAAGGGCCCTCTTGTGGTACGACGGTAATGTCTCTATCCCTGGACCAGGTTCAAGTCCCACCTGATCCACACGTGTATAATAACATCTCTGAACAGGTTGATTAGAAAAAAAGGCAGAGAAGTACAAATGGATACGTGGAAAAAAAGGAAGAGTTAAAGAAATGTCGATGGGCAAAGAGTAATTGGAACAATGAGGTGAATCTCTGATGAAGCTAACTCCATGGGAATTGCCCAAGAAATTGAAATTTCCAATAGGCAGTTATCCTGTGCTTGGAACCCTCTGAGAAAGCACCTTAAGGTCAGAAACTTGAGAGGGTTCTAACTCAGTTAATCTTACCAGCTACCCAAGAAACATTAGAGAATGATACCATACTTTGACTTGCCACTGCTACTAGTCTGACCTTGTCAGTCCTCTGTGACCCAACACCACAACCCACCACACTCCTCCCTAAGTCAGCCTCGTCCCCAGACTGTACCCAAATAGACCTGATCTGCCTCGACAATACTCTATACAAGCTGCACCCCCACCACCTGCATCCACATCCACCCCGACCATTGCCCCCACCCACCATACTTAACAAACGCTCGAACATGTAGAACCTGACAGTCCTAACCCACCTGATAGCCCCTACCTCCATCTACCTGACAACGCAACCCCAACCTACATTGTCACTGCACTATCCCACCTCCTGATCCCAAAATCCCTTCTATCTATTTTACCCAAACCACCTGTACCTCCCAAAACCCTCATCCCTCCTCACCTCCCCGCCCCCAACAGCTCCCCCCTTGATTGTTTTATAAGTCAAGAAACCATCTGTGTTAAATACACTCAGCGAATTGGCCTCACAGCCTTTTGTGGCTAGGAGTGCCACGGATTAACTGTACTCTGGCTGGAGAAATTTCTCCTCATTTCAGTTTTACAGATGCTGTCCCTTCACTCTCACTCTGTTCCCTCGGGTCCGAGTCTTTCATAATAGTGGAAGTATCTTAGTTCCATCCACTCCACCCAGGTCTCTGAGAATTCTGAAAGTTTCAATCAAGCCCACCCCCCAACCCTAGGCCTGTAACCATACATTTCTCATAGATAATCCACCTATTCTGCACATCCCTGGACACTATCGATAATTTAGCAAGACAAATCCATCTAACCTGCACATCTTTGGAATGTGGGAGGAAACCGGAGCACCCAGAAGAAATCCATGCAGACAAGGGAGAATGTGGGGAGTTTGCACAGAATAGGTGGATTAGCAATGGGAAATGCAGGATTACAAGGACAGGAAAGCGGGACAGGTCTGAGTGGGATGCTCTTTAGAGAATTGGTATGAACTTGATGGAACAAATGGTCTGCTTCCACACTGTAGGGATTCTATAATTCTATGTGCAGACTCTACACAGCCACCTAAATGTGGAATCAAACGCCAGTCTCTGGTGCGATGAGGCAGCAGTGCTAACCACTGAGCCACTGTGCCACCTCAAATATGCATGCTTAATACATAGTTTTTAAAATACTGTAGTTATGTCTATAACATAGTTGATTTACTACAGTTATTAAAAATGGGGTCAATTAAAATTCTAGGTAGTCTTCCATTTACTTACTTCAACATTTAATTAAAGAATATTTAAATCGGAGAATGATTATCCAACGTAGATGGTGTTTTCATAAATTTAAATTGGCGGAAGTCTTCTAACCTATTATTTCAAGTATAAAGAAATCAAATGAATAAAGTAACATTACCCTTAAAAGAAATAGTGAACTGACTTTGAACAGATTATAGTGATAACTGTGATTTCATTCTGTGGGCAATAATGTTCCATTTAATCATGATACAGGTGACATAAATATCTATTTTCTTGACAAGACAGTTGATCACCCCATCACAGCAAGAAAATCAACAACCTGAAGTAACTATTTCAATGCTGAATTTCATCTAACATAATATTTTGGCTTTCTGAAACAGTATTTGATACCATAATTCCATTGAACATTGCTGTTACTAAAAGAAAAATCTAGATTTGACTGTCAGTTGGTAAATGGAATGTAGAGGGAGGAGTGAAATTAGAAGACAGGCTACCAGCCACATGACATTTTCTTTCTTGTTGATAATCTACCAGTGCACCATGTTTGGTAGAAAACGACCAATCAGAAAAAAATACATCATCGTAAGGTACAGATCTAGTCATTGCTTGGCACTCGTGGGGCATAAATTTTACTTGCTACTAGTTCTGGGACTTGCACATTGCTGAAATTTTTTCAGGGCTCATAGTCTTTGCAGTATCCAAGGCCTCTTGTTGGTGTTTAATATCATGAACAGTTATTCGAACTGGCAGAAGGTTGAGAGGGATGATCTCCCGGCACTTTTGGATGAAGATTGCGACAAATTCCTCAGCCTTATTTTTTGCACTGATATGCTGGGCTCTCCCACCATTAAGGATGGGGACATTTGTATAGTTTCCTCTATCAGTGTTTCATGTAATATTCAACCACCATTCATGACTGGATATGGCAAAACTGCAGAACTTTGAACTGCTAAGCCCTGGCTATCACTTGCTCCTTGTGCTGTTTGGCATACATAAGGTTGTTTTGCACCTTCATCAGATTGTCACTTCATTTTACATATGCCTAGTGATGCTCCTGGCATGCCCTCCTGCACTCTTCATTAAACTTGGGTTGATCGCATGGTTTGATGGCAATGGCTGAGGAGGTGATAGAATTGCATAGAGTTGAATAGCAATTTATTGTCACATGTAATTTTACAACTGAAATACAATGTTATATGTCGCCATGCCACGGCTTCTAAATTAGTGACAGGAGTTTTAAGTAAGAAGAAGAAAGAAAATAAAAGTTCATCACAGTTCAATTAACGGTTTCTAGGTTTGGAAAACTGGGCTGAAACAGTCATGCAGGACTGGATCAAGACCATCTTGCAACACCAAGTCAAGACCGCCATGCCAGGACGAGACCACCCCGCTTATGAGACGGACACACCAGGAGAGTCTCAGCAGCTCCAGGTCTAGAATCACCATTCCAGGCAGGTGGAAGCTACCTCATTGCTGGGCCTGGACTGGCAGAAGACATTTTTTGCTAAAGTCATTAAAAGAAGGTATCATAATAAATGGAAACATTTTTAAAAGGCACAGATAGAGAAAAAGTAACCCGACCAGGTAGATGAACTCCGGGCTCCTGGGCTGAGGAGCCAGCACGTTGAGCTGCCACAGTGCCACCGTTTTGCCAGCCATGACTGAGCTACAGTACAATTCATCAAGTGCCATTGGCCCACAGGACCTCATGGATGGTCAGTGTTTAATTGCTAGATCTGTTTGAATTCTATCCCATTTAGCACACTAATAGAATCAAGCAACAGAAGGAATACTCAATGTGAAGTCAGGTCATTGCTGTGGTCATTCCATGCATACTGTCATGAGCAGGTGCATCTGCAGCAGGCAGATTGTTGAGGATGTAGTCAAGCATGCTTTTCCTTTACCACCTGCTGCAGACTCAGTATAGCAGTTACGTTCTTTAGAACTCAACCAACTCAGTCAGTAGTAATAGTTCTGACGTTTGATGGTGAATAGTGGACACCCCATTCAGTGAGGGTAATGTGGAAATCAGCAGATTTCCTTGTCCATTTTTGAATTGATGCCATAAGACATTATGGGGTCTAGAAGAAATGTTGACATTGTCCAGAGCAACACCTGCCTGCTGTACACCTATGTGCCAGTGCCTCTGTTCTGCCAGTGACATTTGTACTGTGAATATTACAATGACAGACAGCTGTTTGACTAACCTGCGAGATAGCTTTCCCAGGTTCGCACTAGCCCCCTGTTGTTAGCAATGAGGAGTTTGCTTGGTTACAAGGCCGAGTTTGCCATTGTTGTTTCTGGTGCCTTGCTTGATATCATTTGGTCGATATGATCTGTTTCATTCTTTATTTGTGACTTTTCAGTGGATGATAGAACTGAATGGTTTGCTAGGCCTTTTCAGAGGGCAATTAAGAGTCAACCACATTGCTGTGGGTCTGTTGTCATATATAGGCCATACCAGGTAAAGATAGGAGTTTTCCTTCCCTAAAGGAGATCAGTCAAGCACATGGGTTTTCCAACAATTGACAGTGGTTTCATGGTCAACATTAGACTTTCAATTCCATATTTTATAGATTTCATGTTCTGCCATGGTGGGATTTGAACTGGGTCCCCAGGAGATTACTTGGGTCTCTCAGATATTTGCAACAAACATTGCCCTGATCAAGGTCTGACTACTCTAATCCCATTTTATAGCTCTTGCCCCATAGCCCTGGAACATATAGCAATTTAAGTTAATATTTAAATACTACTCCAATGTTGAGAGTTTTGGACCCAACTCCCTTTCATACAGCGAGTTCTATCGTCTCATGAGCCTCTAGGTGAAAACAATTCTCAAACTCTCTTCTTAGCCTTCTACCTCTAACCTGCACCCCTGGTTATTAACCCTTTTACGCAGAAAAAGCATCTAACTATCCAACCTATGCCCCTCACGATCTTACATATCTCTAACAGGATCCCTCGCCCCCTTCCCTGTTCAATTCCATTTCAGCTTTTCTCTCCTCTGGACTATTTGTTAGGATCCCGTTGCTAATCTAGTTCAAATACACTCCAACCACATCAGCAAACCTCCCAGTTCTCATTCAGATGAAACCCATAGAACGTGTTCTACCTCTCTACAAAAATTATCCTATATTTCAGAAATCTGAAACCCTCCCTCCTGCACCATCTTACCAGCCATGCATTTGTATGGTCTATCCTTCTATTCCTAGACTCATGACTGTGTGGTCGCTGAATTCTTAGTCCAGCAACAAGCCATCATTGCCTCCCTCATACCATAACAATATGTTAGAAATTATCTTAAACAATAATGATATAGCAGTAGATGCCTCTAAGTGCAAGAAATGACTGTGTGGCTCAACTTGCGATATCACAGCTATTAATTGGATTAAAGATGCTACATCTGTCTTAGCTGTTGATTCACATTGCTGCCTGGGCATTTTGATTTGATAAATAATTTTAGACCAGTCACAGTACTGCAGGGTCACAAGAAGGAACTTTTAATTTGTCTTTACTTTCATCAAAATACAGCAAGATTTCATGTCAGCTAAATTTCATGGGTCAAAATATCTAGGTATACAACATCAGGGTTTCTTTCAGGAAAGGTTTGTACGCACAACGTGAGACCAAGTAGTAAGTTAGATTTGTGAATTCAGGGAGGGAAGATTCCAATTTATACCCGTCCCTGCACAACCAGTTGGAGATGAAATAAGCCTCAAGGTTTTTTTAGATTAGATTAGATTACTTACAGTGTGGAAACAAGTCCTCACCAACCCGCCAAAGCGTAACCCACCCAGACCCATTCCCCTACATTTACCCCTTCATCTAACACTATGGGCAATTTAGCATGGCCAACTCACCTAACCTGCACATTTTTGGACTGTGGGAGGAAACCCACGCAGACACAGAGGAAACTCCACACAGAGAGTCGCCTGAGGCGGGAATTGAACCCGGGTCTCTGGCACTGTGAGGCAGCAGTGCTAACCACTGCGCCATTGTGCCGCCCTTAAAGTTGTTGGATAGAATCCTGAGGGACAGGATTGGCACATCTTTTACCAATCTTTCAGGATAAAGGAACTGATGATGAATAAGCCTGATGCATGACATTTTGCATGAATGCTGAAAATGACAAGATGCCCCGATCTGACACAAGTTGTCCTTGTAGGTCCTTCCACTATAGTGAAGGCAGAAGCATGAGAAAAACCGATCATTCTTACAACAGCATCTGGGAGGGCTATTATTTAAAACAAATAAGATAATACACACACAAAAATTCATGATTTGATTTCAACCTTGATAAAGCTGTAGTGAAAAAAGCAGCAGATGCTGAAGCCCCCAATGAACCAGAGCAGAAGCAAGTCATCCTCAATTCTGAGGGGTCACATAAGAATAATAAGACAGTCCATCAAAATAGTGGAACTTGCAGAAATTAGATTTGGGTGACTATCCACTCCGCATCCAGGCAGTTAGCAATGCAGTCACGCATCTTAACTTGAATTGTATTACTCATAATGCTGTTAGGAAGAGGACTGCTGTGACTGTCACTCAACTTGTTTATTTTTTTGTGTGCTTAATAAATAACTAGCAAAAAATGGTCTTTGCAGATGAGAAAAGGAAAGAACATAAAGAATAGTTGACATTTTTTGGGGGTTATGGTGGCTTCAAAATGATTAAATCAATGACTTAGTATAGTTTCAGTATTGTGAACTGACTAGAAAATTCCATAGTTCTTGATGTTTAATGACTGATGGCCAAACTGGCTAATGGCTATTTAAACTGGACTTCACCAGTTTCCCCACCCCCCCCCCCCCCCACCTTACCCCAGTTCCAACCTTACAGCTCAGCACAGTCCTCATGATCTGTCCTACCTGCCAATCTCCCTTTCCAACTATCTGCTCCACCCTCCCCTCTGACCTATCACCTCCATCCCCACCCCCATTCACCTATTGTATTCTTTGCTACCTTCTCCCACCCTCCTCTCTGACCTATCACCTCCATCCCCACCCCCATTCATCTATTGTACTCTTTGCTACCTTCTCCCCAGCCTCACCTCCCGCTCCATTTATCTCTCCACTCTGGAGGCCTCCTGCCTCCATTTCTGATGAAGGGCTTTTGCCCAAAATGTTGATTTTCCTGCTACTCGGATGCTGCCTGACCTGCTGTGCTTTTTCAGCATCACTCTGATCTAAACTCTGGTTTCCAGCATCTGCAGTCCTCACATTTGCTTATTTAAAGGAACCTTGTGAGTAAATTCATTTGATGCCTTTGGGATTATTCCCTCTTGGCATTAGTTAAGTTGCAAACAAGTTCTAGCTTGCATAATGAACTTAGCTAAATGTTTACCAGTAGTTTGAGCCGCATTGGATTTAATAAATTAAGTTACAGCAGTACCACAAGGGAAACTCTACAGATGCTGCCAGACCTGCCAAATATTTCCAATATTTTCTCTTCCGATTTCCAGCATCCACAGTATGTTGCTTTTGGATTGGTATTTAATTCACTGCCACACAGAGATGAACTACCAACTTCAAGTTGTTTGGCTCTTTTCTCCAATAGCATTTCCAGTTATCTGTTTTTACTTTGTTTATCTTCATTACTTCCTTTTTTGCCATTCTCACATCTTATCAGTTAACAATCAAAATCCATTTACACAGCTACATTTCTTTTCCTCAACAACTGACTCCAGCTAACTTAAATTGACATCATTGTTCCTCTCTCCTTAAATGCTGCAGGTCCTGATGAGTATTTCTAACATTTATTTTGTAATCATCCTGACACTCTCTCTTTTATTGCATTGACTTTAACTTGGAATCCTTCAAGTGGCAGCTTATTAAATGCGCTTTGGAAGTCCAACTTCACCAGATCAGCTTCATTACCCTCAGTAACCATCTCTGCTCCCATCAAATAGATCAATTAAGTTTGTTTCTTGATTTGACTTATTAGTGTCACATGTACCTAGGTAACAGTGAAAAGTTTTCATTTGCATGTTCTACAAAGTGAATTAGGGTAATAGAGCAGAGTGAGGAATACAATATTATGGCTGCAGAGAAGGTGCACAAAGAGTGAGATCAACATTTAAATTTAAAATTTGACAAGTCCATTCAGAACTCTGAGAACAGTGGGAAGGAAGCTGTTTTTGAATCTGTAGCTACATGTGTTTAAGCTTTTGGACCTTCTGCCTGATGGAAGAGATTGGAAGAGATTATAACTGGAGTGGAAGGGGTCTTTGATTAGACTTAGAATTTCCTTGATTGTCATATGTATTCAATATAAAATACAGTGAAATGTGTGCCATTGCTGCTACACATGCCGTCACCATAGTACCACTCTGGGTGTCCCAGCTCATGCTATGCTGCCACTAGGGCCCGCTTCACATGGAAGCGAGAGCCCCGCTCCACGTTTCACAGCTGATTGACTGACTCCATAGCCATGCTGCCAAGATGCTGTCGCCGCTCCAGAGCCCATTGAAGCCATCTCCTGCCGAAGTTCCCTCTTTATCTGATATGTTAAGAAGAAGGGGTAGAAGGAAAGAAGAGGTAAAAAAAATGCAGACAAAGAGGACAAGCCCAGGCACCAAAGCCCACACACTGCCTATTCTGCTGTCGTCATCTTGATTATGTTGGCTGCCGTGCCGAGGAAGCAAGAAGCTACAAATGAATGCTGGCTTTCCCCAACTAAATCACACTTGTCCAAAGGACTATTAATTTTATATAAAATTGTTATCACTTAAATTGAACCAATTTGCCTCTAATTCCTCAGTTTGTCTTTGAGATCTTTTTGAACAGAAGTGTGATACTTATAATTCGCAAATCCTCAGACTACTGCCCTCCATCTTAGGAGTGTTGGAAGATTATGATCAGTACATAGGCAATTTCCACGTTGGTTCCCTCATACTCTCAGTATTATCTCATTAGGTTTGGTGACGAATCAGCTCGAGGTACAACCAACTTTTCCAGTAATTGCCCTTTATCAACTTTTAGCCTATCCTGCAACTCAGTTACATCAACTTACATTGCAACTTTGGCTTGTAAGGAGACAGCAAAAGTATTCATTTTACTCTGTCTTCTGCATCCATCCATAGATTACCCTTTGGATCCAGTTGTCCCTGCTCATACACTTACTACCGTTTTACTACTTAAATGCTCACCGGAGACTTTTCAATTTCTATTAGCTGCAATATTTTCTCAAACACTTTCTTTGCCACTCTTCTTTTTACTTCCCTCTAAATGTACTGTTTCCATTCTAATTTGCATTTGAATTATCAGCCTGACATCTTTGCATTCCTGATGAAGGGCTTGTGCTCGAAACGTCGATTCTCCCAATCCTTGGATGCTGCCTGACCTGCTGTGTTTTTCCAGCACCACACTCTTCAACCCTGATCTCTAGCATCTGCAGTCCTCACCTTTTCCTCTTTCATATGCTGCCTTTTTCAGGTTTACTTTTCTTTCATCATCCAGGTGACTGTAACTTCGCCCCTCACTAGAATGCATTGTGACGATAAATCTATATCATCTCTGGTTTAAAGACAGCAGTGTTACAGTTCTAGGAGAAAGTGAGGACTGCAGATGCTGGAGATCAGAATCAAAAAGTATGGTGTTGGAAAAGCACAGCAGGTCAGGCTGCATCTGAAAAACAGGAGAATCGACATTTCGAGCATAAACTCTTCATCAAGAATGTTACAGTTCTGTAGGCCAATCTTTGGTTCCCATTTACCGAGGACAGACTTATTTTTATTGCATCCAAATTAGCCTTCCTCTAATTTACTATTTTGATTCTAGATTGTTCCTTATGCTTTTCCATATCCTACCTAAACCTTGTAATAGAGTGGTTACTATTAAATAAAAATTCTTGAGTAACACACAAACCACCCCATTCTCCAGAAATAGACTGTTGTGACTTGCATAGAAGAATACACGGTAATCAGATCCCACTACTCTAGAGTCACATTATCTGTATCAATGTTTGATTTAATTACTAAAATGGCCAGTTATTTCCCTTTTGATATGGCTATTACAATTCACATGGGAGGACTGCACTAGAAATCAAAGTCCTCTATGCCATGGCATAGTGGTTCAGTGGTTAGTACTGCTGCCTCACAGCGCCAGGGACCCGAATTCAATTCCATGCTCAGAAATTGAATTCCTGTCTGTTTGGAGTTTGGACATTCTGCCCCCATTTGTGTGGGCTTCTTTCAAGTGCTCCTGTTTCCTCCCACAGTCCAAATATGTGCAGGTTAATTGGATTGCTCATGCTAAATTACCCTCTAGTGTCCGGGGATAAGATGGCTAGTTGAACTAGCCGTGGTAAATGCAGGGTTACGGGTTAGGGGAGGGGGTGAAACTGCATAGGATGGTCTTTGGAGGGTCAAAGTGGATTCAACGGGCCGAATGGCCTGCTTCCCCAGTGTAGGCATTCTCTGATTCTATGAGCTGCACCAAAAGTTTAACAATCTTAGTCAGTTACCAAATATGGTTGACATTTTTACTTGGAAACAATCATCCAGAGCAACAGTCTTGCTCTGGTTTGCATTTACTCGAAACAAACTCATGTTTTAACCACACAGCAAACTGGTTAGCAACTAAGCTAATATGCAGAATTAAATGACTCCTCTGAATCCTATCACACATACACACCCATTCTTACACACAACTCTGCAGACAATGAGTGGCAAGATAGGGAAAACCTGTTTACCAAGTGTCCAAACTAAGAAAGGTCGTAATAAGGAGACTTTCTCAAAATTTCCTCCTCATTTTTTATTGATGAGACCATTGATGGAAGAGAAATAGAAAGCCTTCAGTTTGGGTACCAGGGCAGTTAATAGAAGTCTCATGATTGAATTTGCTGTCTATTCTCAGACTTTATGAGGAAATCAGAGATGTTGACTAAAACTTGCTCGATTCTCAGGAAATACTTCACAATTGGTTCTTCAACTAGGTTTCATTGAAGGATATATTGCTATTCAGATATTACTCTGAGACAGCCAGTGCAAGGTAAGTAGCATTATTACCTTGCAAGCTTATCCACAACTGAACAACCCTCAATTCTGTGGAAAAACAAACCTAAAGACCAGAGGCTTTACCAGTCAACCTTTAGTCTAGGCACCTTCCAAACTTCTGCCTACTTAGAGTCATAGAGATGTACAGCATGGAAACAGACCCTTCGGTCCAACCTGTCCACACCAACCTGATATCCCAACCCAATCTAGTCCCACCTGCCAGCACCCAGCCCATATCCCTCCAAACCCTTCCTTATTCATATACCCATCCAAATGCCTCTTAAATGTTGCAATTGTACCAGCCTCCAACACATCCTCTGGCAGCTCATTCCACACACGTACCACCCTCTGCATAAAAAAGTTACCCCTTTTCCCTCTCACCCTAAATCTATGCCCTCTAGTTCTGGACTGCCCGATCCCAGGGAAAAGACTTTGTCTATTTATCCATGCCCCTCATAATTTTGTAAACCTTTATAAGGTCACCCCTCAGCCTCCGACGCTCCAGGGAAAACAGCCCCAGCCTGTTCAGCCTCTCCCGATAGCTCAAATCCTCCAACCCTGGCAACACCCTTGTGTATCTAAGATTATAAAACAATTTATCTCACTCTTCAAAGCTATTCTCACAAAATCTCTTGGCACTTCGTAAATAGCACACAATTCCAAGTTCTTTTTGTGTTTCAGAATGTTGCATGATAGACCCTTTGCAAACCAGAAACTAACCAAATCATCAAAATTCCCATTTTCATAACCTACAACTAAATGTTGCTTCAAAGGTTGCTTTATTATCTTTTATTCACTTGTGGGACATGTGCATTTCTGACTGGCCAATATTTATTACTCATCCCTAGCTGCACTTGAGGATGTGGTGGTGAGCTGCTTGTTTGAATCTCCGCAGTCTGCATGCTGTAGGATGATCCATGATGCTCGGGGGCTGGAGGGGGAGCAGAGGGGGTGGTGGTGGTGCTGGAGTAGGGGAGGAATTCCTTGATATTAATCCAGCGATAGTGATGGAATGGTGATATATTTTTAAGTCAAGGTGGTGAGTGGCTTGGTGGGGAACAGGTGGCGGTGTTCTACTGTCCTTGTCTTTCTAGTGGTTGGGGGTTTGGAAGGTGCAATTTAAGGATCTTCTCTGCAGTACATCTTGTATACAGTACATGTTGCTGCTACTGAGTATTGGTGGAGGGGGGAGTGGATGCTTGGATGTGGTGCCAATAAAGCAGGCTGTTTTGTTCTGGATGGTGTCAGTTTCTTGCATATTGTTAGGGTTGCACCCATCTAGGCTCATGGGGAGTATTCAAACACATTCCTGACTTCTACCTTCTGATGACGAACAGGTTCTTGGGAGTCAGGAGATGAGTTACCTGCTGCAGTATTCCTAGCCTCTGACCTGCTCTTGTAATCACTGTGCTTATCTGGTGAGTTGACTTGAGTTTCTGGTCAACAGTAAAGATATTGATCGTTGGAAATTCAGTGATAGTAACATCATTGAGTGTCAAGGAGTGGTGGTTAGATTGTCTCTTATCGGCGATGGTCATTGTCTAGCATTTATGTCATGCAAATGTCACATGCCACTTGTCAGCCAAACCTGGGTATTACCCAGATCTTGTTGCATTTGAACATGGACTGCCTCAGTATCTGACGAGTTGCAAATGCTGCTGAACATTGTACAATCATTGGTGAACAATCTCAGTTCTGACTTGATGATAGAGGGAATGTCATTGATAAAGCTGCTGAAGATGGCTGTGCCTAGGACAATACCTTGACAAAGCCCCACAGAGATGTCCTGGAGCCGAGATGACCAATTTCCAACAACCACAACCATCTCCCATGTGCCAGGTACAACTCCAAGCAGTAGAAAGTTTGCTTCCCAATTCCCAGTGATTCTAATTTTGCTAAAACATCTTGGATGCCACAGTCGATCAAATGTGGCCTTGATGTCAAGGGCTGTCACTCTCACCTCACCGCTGGAATTCATTTCTTTCATCCATGTTTGAACCAAGGCTGTAATGGGGTCAGGAGCTCAACAGTCCTGGCAAATCCACACTGGGCTTCACTAAGGTTATTAGGCAGAGGTGGGTACTGCAGATGCTGGAGATTACAGTCAATATTAGAGTTGTGTTGGAAAAGCACAGCAGGTCAGGCAGTATCTGAGGAGCAGGAAAATCGACGTTTCGGGCAATCGATGAAGGACTTTTGCCCGAAACGTTGATTTTCCTGCTCCTCGGATGCTGCCTGATCTGCTGTGCTAAACAGGTTATTGCTGAGCAGGTGCTGCTTGATAGCACAGTTGTGACACCTTCCATCACTTTACTATGATTATGATTGGATTGACGCAGAAGTAATTGGTTGGGTTAAGTTTGTCCTGCTTTTTGTGTACAGGACATACCTGGACAATTTTCCACATTGTTGGATAGATGCCCATGTTGTAAATGTACTGGAAGGGCTTGGCTAGCAGAGCAGCAAGTTCTGGATCACATGTCTTCAGTATTATTGCTAGAATTTGTCAGGGCCCACAGTCTTCACAGTATCCAGCATCTCCTACCATTTCTTGACAAAATTAACCTAATTTTAATGGATAAAAATGCATTTCAAAAAACAGCTGACAAAACTGGATATCAGCAAAGTTATAATCTAGGATTAAAACTATTTTCTTAATAATCAAACAAACTCACGTAACACAAGACAACAACATTGCATAGATGACATTTAACAATGTCAAAAGAAAAATATTTGGTTGTCAAAGGTTGAAAATCAAAGCATAGAATTTCCTGGATTCCACAAGGAACTGGGCTGCTTATTGACAAAGTTGAATTGCTGACAGTCATAGGCTGATGGCAAGCTTCAATTCAGATGCAAATGAGGCTGGTTCCAAGTCTTTGGACAGTGGTCATGGCACATTATTTCAGCATTTACAAGATACTAAAGATGCTGAAATGTGGAATTATCATCAGGTTCCCAAATATGTCATTCAAGACAGTATTTACAGGACGTAGAGACTTGTCTTTACTATAAGCTTTGGAGGTTATTTTCTACTGATTCCTTAGGCTTTAGAAGCAGAAACAAGGACCAAAAACAGTTGAGAGGCAAATATCAGTACAGGGCCCCAGAGTCTTTTCAACCAGCATTTTTCTCACCTTAGCTCTCAGAAAGCTTTGTTTGGCTGTTTTTTCCCCCCCAAAGTTTCTGTAATGAGAATACAAACATATAAACATGTATCTATAGTCTGGAGTCACATGTAGGCCTGACCAAGCAAGGATGGTAGAACTCCTTCCTTGAAAGGCATTGTGATCCAGATGGGTTTTCTCAACAACTGGAATTATCATTAGATGCTTAATTCCAGATTTGCTTTATATTAGTATGCCACCATCTGCCATGGCAGGATTTGAACCCAAGAACATCACCTAGGTTTCTGGATTAATACTCTAGTGATAATGCCACTTGGTCATCACCTACCAGATGTGCAGTCCCAAGATTTAGCAATGCTCCATGAGACTAGAAACACACTTCAAAACCTTTTTTTTCCCTCTGGCCTTTTCACCATTTCTAAGTGCACACCAAAGTTCCCAATAATCACTCCCCCAGAGTTTTGTACCTTGCTAAAATTTCCCCGCAACCTTCTTATCTACATCTTTCTTAGTAGTCAGTGGCATATAGTGGGTGGCACGGTGATTCACAGCACCAGGGACCCAGGTTTGATACCAGTCTCGGGCGACTGTATGTGTGGAGTTCGCATATTCACCCAGTGTTTACACGGGTTTCCTCGGTGTACCTCCAGTTTCCTCCCACAATACAAAAATGTGCAGGTTAGAAATGACCATGCTAAATTGCCCAGAGTGTTCAGGGATGTGTAGTTTAGGCATATTTATCAGGGGTAAATGTAGTGTAGTAGGGTTGGGGAATGGGTCTGGGTGGGTTACTCTGCAGAGGGTTAGTGTGGATGTGTTGGGCCAAAAGGTCCGTTTCCACACTGTAGGGATTCTATATAAAAAAAATAAACTTAGTGATCTACATTTATTAGCTCCTACCTCTGATCAAACGTATTCATTCCTAGATTTCTCCAGGACTTCTCTGAAGTATCTAGATTATACTTCCTTCTTTATTAAACTTATGCTCTTGCACTGCTACAGCTTCCACCCCTCCTTTCTTTCCTTCCCTATCTTTCCTGAAGACTTAATATACAATAATACTTAGTAATGAGGACCTGTGCTTTTTTTGGAACCAGATCTTGGTTTTGCCACAAAATTGATTGCCAGTGATCATTTGTGCATAGTACTGTACCAACCTTAATTACTATACACCATATGTTTACCAAGTGGAACTGCAAATCTAATTTACATATTGCTCAATTACCTCTTAGTTCTGAATCTCTCTGACCTCATACTTATGCTTTTTAGGGCTATATCTCCCATCCCTTCCTGCACACTTTGTTTATCAATCAATACAAAATTTGTGTTCCTAACCTCTATCAAGTTAGTTAAACCTTCAGAAGGGCACCTGTAAACTTCCTACAAGGACATTGGCCTTAGCTCTGTTCAGATCTAACCTGCCCCGGTCCCTTCTCTCCCAGAATTTAAAGCCCTATCTCATGCACCATCTTTCAAACGTTACTGGTTTTTCCATAGTATGCTAATGTTGTTACTAAACAAATCTGACTGAGGTTTAAATGCTAAAGCTGAAAATGTGTTGCTGGAAAAGCGCAGCAGGTCAGGCAGCATCCAAGGAGCAGGAGAATTGACGTTTCGGGCATAAACCCTTCTTCAGGTTCCTGTTTAAATGCTAAAGCAAAGTAATGTCTGAAAAAAAGGGAAAAGAACATTAAGGAGATTTAACCAATCCTTGGATAAGCACATGGATGATGATGGGATAGCGTAGGGGGATGAGCTTAGATTGTGAGTGCAACATTGAGGGCCGGAAGGCCGATTCTGCACTGTATGGTTCTACGTTCTATGTTTCACAAACACAACTTTCAAATAGAAACAGAGGGTATCCTTCCATAATTATGGATATTTGTTGTTTAGCTTATATTTAAGAACTATCTTTTGAAGTCCATCAATAATCCATTAAAGCCCCACACAAATGCGCATTTCAATGCTCTTACTCTAGTTTTTTTTGAGAAAGGCCATGAAAATAATACCAATCTATACTGCGCTCAACATAATTTTTGCAACATAAGCTTGCATTAATTGGAATAAGATTCTATGTCTGCCTAAATTCATCTCACTCAGCTCTATTAACAACCTCCAGAGAGAACTGACCTTTATCAGTCTGGCTGGACACAACCTGAACTCACATTCAATAGGAGGCAGTTAGTGTTATTATCTGGTAATCTAAATTCTTGACAAAACATTTCAATTGTAGAAAGTAATACAGAATTTACATTATCTAAATGGAGTGGCTATGTACACCTTAAAATAGTTCATCTAGTAAAAATCTGATTCAGATTGGATTCAAGTCATACAATCACTGGAGCAATGGAAATAGATGGGGAGACCGGTTGGTAAGGATACTAAGCTATGACCTTCCTCATTCTTCAACTAATGTTCAATTTAGGTAATTTGGTTTTCATCAATACTATATCTGCATTTGCAGTGAAGCAAAAAGCAATTCCCACCTTGCCTAGAAGGCCATTGCTATCTTATGATCTAAACATTCTTTAAGCTGAACAAACTTAAGCCAGCAGTCCTGCCTGTAACTTTCATCTATATATACATTATGCCATATGTGGGCTTCTTGTGGAAGCAATTCCTTGGCTCATTGGTTGCTGATGCTAGTTTGTATACAAGTCAAATACAATAGGGAAAATGCTATGGTCTTTGGATTCCTTGTATCTGATCTCCAGTGCAGTGGAAGAGATTAGATTGCAGCATCAGATACAGACCATGCAATAGATACAGTCGAACCTGTTTTAGAGCCAAGCACTTTACACAACAAAGAAAGAGACCAAGTAGCACATTTTGTTTTGAAATTCATATTCATTAGTGATAAGTATGCAATTCAAGTCAAACAACAGTACGGTTTATGAGAAAAGTTACATTATTCTAAGGGTTTGTTTTTGCAAATACGAAGCTTGTCCTTCACAAAATGAAAACAGAGTTTAATATGCTTAGTTATCATTGCTACCCTTCACCTTAATAAATGCACAATAAACAAATGGAATGTCTGAAAGAGAAAAACAGCTGGCACAAGTACAAGGAAGAGACAAAGGGCAGAAATTAAATTAAACATGAAACTTAAGCTACAGTGGACTGTTGCCATTTAATGCATTTGTATACAGCATGAATGAAGTTGATTTGGTCTCAGAAGCTCAAAACAAAATGCAAAGATGGCATCCCAAGGAAATCTAGGGCATGAAACTGCTCTTCAAGATCTCACAGAAATGCTGAAGAGCCAAGTGACATTGACCTGTTAGATACATGGAAGTGTATCAAAATAAATTGATCAAATTATTTTCTTCCAAAAAAACAAAATCAATATTTTAAGTTTGATGAACAAAAGTACCTTTTGCTTACAATTCTCCGGTTTTAGGAAAAATGAGATGAGATATCAGAAACTGAAGCACATTTCAGTAAAGCCTAATCATACTGGTAAGGGTCAAGTTCACTTAAACTGATTTCAGTTGATACAAAAAGCATCCAATAATGTTAACTTAATTAAGTACCACTGTAAATGGTTCAAATCTATCACACAGTTCTGAAGAAAGAGGTGCAATCAGGCCTAATTATATGAAAAATGTAGGTCCTAATATGATTTTGCAATTTTGAACTTGAATATGATGAGGGAATTGAGCAAAACAAAAACTTTAACCATCCTGCTGCTGCCAATATAAGCTAATGCACGATTAATATAATCCCCACGAATAAAACCAATGCACCACATCTACATCAAATACGTCTCAACAAAACTGGACCCAATTATGAAAAATCGACTATGTAATTTACTACAGCTGTTCAGTGCATTTTCTGCCTTGAGGATAACAATAAGATAATTAAGTAAAGTTTTTTGAAAATATTAACACCAGCATTCATCCTGTAACACAATCAAATAATAAGATAGATTTTCAAATGGTTATTATAACAATAGACAATGTTTTCCATTTATCAAAACACCTCTGAACATGCCAATTTATTGTCCATCTAGGTCACTGATGTCCTTCAGAAAATGGGTCTGGCCTACACATGACTCCAGACCCAAAGCAAAGTGAATAACTCTTAGCTGCCCCTTGAAAAGGCCTAGCAAGCCATTCAGTTCTATTAGGGGTGCCCTGTTTAACTCTCTTCTGTGTCAGCTCCTCATAGCCCTCACTCCTTGATGTTTTCTTGAATTTCAACAGCATAATTACGGCTGGGCACCCCAATAGCAATGCGTGGGGCTCATTACTGATGAGAAATAAAACTGACAAAAAGGGCAGAGGTAGGGTGTTAAATATTGATCACTGTAGTGTTCAAGAAAAAGTAAGAAAAAAGTTAAAGGAGGAGGCTAGGCATTTTTAGTTAAAGAAAACACTATTTATATATTAGCAAGTCAGAAGTTGTGAATTTTCTGACCAGTGAATCACCTCATGGCACCTTAATATCCCTCCATTAATGTAGGTCAAGTCAATGTGACAGAGTACTCAATATGTATCTGAATGTGTGTAGCTGCAGCAAGTCAGGAAGGTGTTCACCATTTGAAAATCCATCTCATTGCTGTTCACCAGCAATGACAGAGCACTTTGCTCGAATTGTGTCTGAGTCACTGGACTCAAAACTAACTGCACTCCCTTGCCAGATTTTGAGACTGGATAGTAAAGTATCTACAATTTGCTACTGTTGCTTTCACAGTGGCATATGTTAACTTTAAAAGTGCTCCCTGGACACAAGATCCAGAACTTTTACACATAATCAGGGAAAGCAAAGACCCCAATACTGATCCTTTCAGAACTCCTCAACAAATCATCTTTTGGCCTGAAAAAATATCCATTAACCTTCCTCTCCATTTCCCATGTATGGTTCATTAACAGCCTCCCCTTATCAGCCCTCCCTATAACTTTAAAAAAACTCCAGCAAGTCAGTCAAACAATAATTTCAAGCTGATTCTTCCAACTCAATTCACATTTTTCCACGTTACTGTTAATTCAATCCTGAATAATGTGTCTATATGCTAAACTGACTGGTCTATCATTGCAAAAGGGCATGAGGTTTGCAATTCTCTCTCCCTTCTTGAATCCAGGCAAGATTCAAAGATAATTGTCAGTCATCTGCAATTCCATTCTCACTTCCTTCAATGCACTTGGAAGCATCTCATTTGGTCTCTGTGCCTTCTGAAGTTCATCAAGTATTTAAATACAAACAGCTGTTTCAATACCTTTGCCTTATCAATTTTAAACCTGGTGAGGGACTGAGTTTCCTTCTGTCATAATGGCATATTAGTTTCAACACGGACATTCACTATAAACCAACCGACTCCCACAGCTACCTAGATTACACCTGCTCCCACCCTGCCCCCTGTAAAAACGCCATCCCATATTCCCAATTCCTTCACCTCCGCCGCATCTGCTCCCAGGAGGACCAATTCCAATACCGAACAACCCAGATGGCCTCCTTCTTCAAAGACCGCAATTTCCCCTCAGATGTGGTTGACAATGCTCTCCACCGCATCTCCTCCACTTCCTGCTCCGCCCTTGAGCCCTGTCCCTCCAATCGCCACCAGGACAGAACCCCACTGGTCCTCACCTACCACCCCACCAACCTCCAGATACATCATATCATACTTCATCATTTCTGCCACCTCCAAACAGACCCCACCACCAAGGATATATTTCCCTCCCCTCCCCTATCAGCATTCCGGAAAGATCATTCCCTCCTTGACTCCCTTGTCAGGTCCACATCACCCACCAACCCAACCTCCTCTCCCGGCACCTTCCCCTGCAACCGCAAGAAATGCAAAACTTGCCACACACCACCCCCTCACTTCCCTCCAAGGCCCCAAGGGATCCTTCCATATCCGTCACAAATTCACCTACACCTCCACACACATCATTCGCTGCACCTGATGTGGCCTCCTCTACATTGGGGAGACTGGCCGCCTACTTGTGGAACGTTTCAGAGAACACCTCTAGGACACCCGCACCAACCAACCCAACTGTCCTGTGGCTGAACACTTTAATTCCCCCTCCCATTTTGCCAATGACATGCAGGTCCTTGGCCTCCTCCATTGCCAGACCATGGCTGCACAACGGCTGGAGGAAGAGCACCTTATCTTATGCCTAGGAACCCTCCAACCACAAGGGATGAATGCAGATTTCTCCAGTTTCCTCATTTCCCCTTCCCCCACCTTATCTCAGTCCCAACCCTCGGACTCAGCACCGCTTTCTTGACCTGCAATCTTCTTCCCGACCTCTCGACCCCCACTCCCTCTCCGGTCTTTCACCCTCACCTTAACCTCCTTCCACCTATCGCATTCCCAACACCCCTCTCCCAAGTCCCTCCTCCCGAGCTTTTATCTTAGCCTGCTTGGCACACCCTCCTCATTCCTGAAGGGCTTATGCCCGAAACGTCGATTCTCCTGCTCCTTGGAAGCTGCCTGACCTGCTGCGCTTTTCCAGCAACACATTTTTCAGTTCTCATACAGTGCAGGATATTCAGGAGATATCAAACTGGGCCCCCCTTTTGCAGCACTTAGTGAGCCGTGTTTTGAAATTTAAATGTTCAACAGCACAGTCAGACACTTTTGATAGCTGCTGTGAACGGTAAATATGTAGGGAAAGTGTTGGATTAGGGCAGCAGTTGTTTAAAGGGTTAGGATGGCAGGCGAGTAAGGAAACATAATGGCAGCAAAGTGACAACATGCTTGGGCTAGCTTGGGAGATGTATCGGGGAGGAATCTGGTTTCAGGATTGATGGTGTGAGGGCAGTGTGTCAGGTCAGTTTCGATTGGTAGATTCATTTAGGGGTGGGAGGGGTGCAGGCCAGCAGTAGGGATAGATGTTACACTGAGTTAGGGTCTTGTCTGAGAATGGGATAGTTCTCAGATATTTGGGGAAGTGTGAAGAGTTGGGGAGTGGAGTGCTGATGGGTCAGTTTGATAGTTATTCAGGAGTTACACAAGCACCTCAATCTTCTAACATCTTTTGACTAACTATTAACTGAAACAGACCCTTCTGAATTCTCCAACTTGCATGGAAACTGTCAAAGTGTTCCAGCTGCAAGGGATTTGTCCATTGCAATTTTGAATTTCCGAAGCAATTCCAATGATTCTGCTGTGTTTGGGAGTTTGTATCATTCCAATGCACAAATCCAGTCTGCACTGTTCCAAGAACTATCTACAGGAGATAGTCCTTGAGCTGCAAAGATAGATTAGGCTGGATAACCCATTTTCTAATGACACAGACGTGATGACCCAGTTCCATGTAATGAGAATCATTTGGTGGATGAGTAGGGAGATGTTTACTAGCAGAAAGAAAATAAAAGTTTTGTGAGCAATGACCACCTTAAACCAAGTGAGAATTTGGTGCATGTATCAAATTTCAGAAAATGTTAGAATACATTGTTTGCACATGAACATAAGAATATATATTTGGCTTCCCATTTGCGTACTTACCTCTCTCTCTCATTGACTTTTGTTTTGCAGAAAAGACAGTAAGGGAAGAGAAAGGTCAAAAATCTAGAGACAATACTCATTAACACAAGGATGCTTAGATAAAGCAATACATTTCTACATAGACAACAAATGACCTGAAAACACAGTCTGGATATTATGAAACAGATGAAGATAATTGAGGAAGACAATCTCAGAATCTTCACATGAGAGAGGAAATCCATCCTTGAAATCATATATATCATGTTGCCAGGTTTTATCGGGGGGAGGAGGGGGGGTTAAATACAAACATATTTAGCTACTCAATGTACAGATAAGTCATGACAATATCACACAAAAGCTGCTCTCTTGTCCACAAGTAAAAGTGCTATGTATCAGCATTGTCTTCCCCTCGGGTCAACCGTGCATTCCCAAAACCAGATTAACTTTATTAAGTCTGCACTGCTGTTCAGAAAGCTCCCAAGGCAGGAATTAATAATAACAATTTTCAAAACGAAACAATGGTTTGATAAATGCAAGTATGGAGAAATTAATGCATTTTGAAGTTAAGGAAGTGGCTATTCAACATTTGAGTCATAAGATCATAGAGTTATACAGCATGAAACAAACCATTTGGTCCAGCTTATCCATGCCGACCAGATATCCTAAACTAAACAAGTCCCATTTGCCAGCATTTGGCCCACATTCCTCTGAACCTTTCCGATTCATATGCCCACAGAGATGCCTTCCAAATGTTGTAATTGATCCCACCTCCACCACGTCCTCTGGCAGCTCGTTCCATACACATACCACCCTCTCAGTGAAAAGGTTGCCCCCCAGTTCATTTTTTTTTTATTTACCCCTCTCACCTTAAACTTGGGTCCTCTAGTTTTGGACTCCCCTACCATGGGAAAAAGACCTTGGCTATTCACCTTATCTATGCCCCTCATGATTCTATAAACCTTTATAAAGACACCCCTCAGCCTCAATCGCTCCAGGAAAAAAAAAGCCTCAGCCTATTCAGCCTTTCCTACAGCTCAAACCCTCCAACTCTGACAACATTCTTGTAAATCTTCTCTGAACCCTTTCAAATTTCACAACATCCTTCTTATAGCAGGGAGACCTAAATTGCATGCAGTATTCCCAAAGGGGCCTAACCAATGTCCTGTACAGCGGCAACATGACTCCCAACTCCAACACAATGCACTTTCTAATAAAGGCAAGCATACCAAACGGCTTTCTCATATCCTGTTTACCTGTGACTCCACTTTCAACAAACTACAAACTTGCATTTCAATGTCTCTTTGTTCAGCAACACTGCCCAGGACCTGACCAGTAAGTGTATAAGTCCTGCCATGTTTTGCCTTTCTAAAATGCAGCACCTCACATTTATTTAAATTACAGTCCATCTGCCACTATTTGGCTCATCTGATCAAGGTCCCGTTTTACTAAGGTAACCGTCTTCGCTGTCCAATACACCACCAATTTGGTATCATCTGCAAACTTACCAACCATATCTTCTATAGTCACACCCAAATCATTTGTATGAATAAAGTAAAACAGTCTAGGTCCAAACGTATTTTCTCCAGTCAACTTATTCACACAAATTTTATAAAAAAACAAATAGAAAATAAACTTCCATGACAAGCTTTGTAAATATTCATTAAGTTTTGAAGATGGCAGGGTGGTCAAGATCAGTGTATCCAACAGCTATATAAGATAATGGTTACTGCATTCATACTAATCTTGAAACAAAATCACAGATGAAGATTTTAGTCAAATCCATAATGATGAATTGTGCCGACTGCAAACATTTATGATAAATTACTATAACTGGAGGTAAGTAAATAAATTAAGATTTGACAAACAAGTTACAAGGGGGAAAATTACTTTTTTCAGAGGGTCATAAACCTTTGGAATTCTCGACCACATAAGGCTGGAGAGCTCAGTCCTTCGGAATGTTTAAGGTGGAGATTGATGAATTTCTGATACCAGTGGCATACAACATTAAGGGAACAGGCTGAGCAAAAATGAACTTAAGTGTTTGATCAGCCATAACTGTTTTGAAATAGGGGCAAGCTTGATGGTCTGAATGGCCTATTCGTATGTTCCTTACCATTTCCTTTGGTGTGAGGGTGGATGGGAGAGCTGAAAAGTACTGGCTCAGATCGTGGTGGTGATTATGGCAAAACTGTAAGCACTTGCAATCATTAATCTAACAAAAATGAAAACAACTTTGTAAGTCCAGACGAGCACAATAATGAAAAAGTTCAGAAGCCGATCTCACAGATTCTACCTTCTTCCAGTGTGTGGAGTTCTCCCAGACTGCAACTTCTAAGCAACCAGCAAATTGATAAAATCTTCAACTTTTGCATGGTTGGTTTTGAAAGATGCATGAAAACACTAAGCCTTGTTGAATGTTAATTGGGTTTTCAAAAGGCGTATTAATTTTACTGAGAAATACCCTCACAGGCCCTAGAAAGCTAATTTTATATTTTTGGAATGTAAAATTTCTCCATCACTAAAATGATTTATTTTCCTGTCTGAGAATGCAAGAGAATTTGTTTTCCTAACTTCCTGATTTTTTTCCATTCCTGTTCAATGTGAATGCCTGCTTTCTAGCAAATTTGCTATGCGAGCCTTGATTGATGCCCACATTAAATATTATCAAGAAAGGGGAAGTGCGTGACACAAAGGCACTGGTTCTTTGTGGACAGCTTTCTCAAAGATCAGAGGTTGGGCATTGTTGCTACAGTAAATAATCCAGTAAAGCACATCAGATATACCCGACTTCAAATTTAATGATGAGTGAAATCAGAAAACAGGGAATAACTTAGTAATTATGTAGAAACAGCTTGAAAGCATTAACTTACAAATGTATTTGAAATGAATGGTTTACACCTTGAGATAATACAAAACATAATAGGTGACATGAGAACAAAACCCATCCTCAATTTCATCAAATTACATTTTAGTATTTAGAGCAACTGTATTTGATAGGTTTGTATATTTGATGCATGATTTCAGATATGATTTTTGGTTAAGTCATAGCTTAACAAATAGGAATACAAGCTAATCAGCATCAATTTAACGATTTAAATATTACATTGAGATCTGAAATATAAATTATGTCTCAATCAAGAGACAGTATACCTACTATTTGTTCACAAAGTAATTTAAACAACTTGATGTCTCATCTTTAATACTGCAGGATAGATCAAACAAGATGGTAGCGGTTAATATTTTAAAACCTTACTGCTCTCTTGGAGCTAAATTCCCACAGAGCATTCAGATCAATATTTTAACTAGTCACCAGTACTTTCCACTTCAAACCTGAAAAATTGCTGTTCATTACTTTATTCAAAATGAAATAATTGTATTTAAACATGATTCAAATATTAAAATTTTGATGAATTGTAGTTGCAAATAAAACTTGTTGTGTCACAGAACCTCGCACAGCATTTAAGAATATTTTAATGCTTAAATCCTAAGCAGCAGCAATAATATTGATTCTTGGCTTTTAAAACTATATTTCTGCATGCTTTATATGAATTACCTAGCAACAAGCCATGCTATAATTAGTCTTAAATTATAAATAATAATGTAAATTTGTTTTATTTCCTAGACTTAGATTGGAATATTGGAAACAAACTCACAGTTCATTTTCAAAATGTATGCAATTCACAACCAGCTTCATTATGCTGCAACAGATCAAGTACTCCAGGAATTTTCACAGTTTCCCTTCCCCTCATTTGAAAAATGTTATGCGCACTGACAGTAATTCAATTTCAGTTCATTAAATGGAAAATTACTCGAATGTAGTGTGTCTAAGAAATATTTATGTATGAAAACTATACAAAATATTTGAACATTGGAGTTGTACATACCTTGGTTAAAGGCAAAATTTACTGAGTACCCCAGTTTCCCAGAATGAAAAGATTTCCTTGTAAATTTACAAATTACTTAGCATATGTAATGAAATGAAAAGGATTTTCACTAAACAACTTAATACTTACAGCACAAGTAACAAAATAGAAAGGATTTTTGTCAAATGGTCTACAATTAGATTTGTTAATCCATTATCAGAAATGGACAGAGCTTAAAATACTCAGCAGCTCAGTACAGAATCACTACTTGGGGACTCCAGAGAGTTAACTTCATGTGATAAAAGGCTCAACAAAGCAATTTTGACTGCACAGCCACAATGTGATGTGCACTGAATACTAGAAAAGGAGTGGGAACTGCTGTTCATTCAACCCACACAATTTGCACATGGCTTATCAATAGCCTTACTGCTGAATATAGAACTCAGTCTATTTGGCTTTCAGTCAATTAAGCTTTAAGCTGTCAGCAAACAACACTTTTAAGTTAATTTTGAATCACTGAGAATCAAGTTGAAGGTTGTGAAAGGGCGCGTGCACACACACAGACATGAAAAAAGACAGTTTAATTGCCCTGAACAGCCATCATGTGTTGTGATAAGTCTATTGAATCTTAGCTAATCTATTTATCAAAAGTGCAACTGAATGGTTGGTTAAGTTCCACTCTAGGCTAATCTTTCATAATCTTTCACATAAACAACAGGAAGATCATAAAACAAATAGCTTTTTTTAAATAATCTGTTGTATAATTACAGATCTAGAGAATCTAAGGACATAACCTGTGCAAAACTCTTTCATTTTCAATACCTAATAACAATTAACAGGATTAAACATTGACAGAAAAGTACTTTGAAAAGTTGTGACCATTGACAGTGTATGGACATGAAACTGACGTGGCATAATTCTGAACATAGAATATAAAATTTTCAAATAATCTAAGAAGGGGTTTTCAGCTTTAATTTACCAAATATAAAATAATTACTTATTGCATTGCATTTTTTGAGCAGATCCAAAATTGTCCTGTATTTCTGAAGCCTAAATAATACCTTAAGAGATTTAGTTAGTTTTGTATATTTTTGCAAGCTATATCCATAGGGAGATTAAGAAGTTTCTTTACTCAGCCATGAATTACAGTCGAATTAATACAGCACCTTTGGCTTAACACCTATGTGCCAGATCTTTGAATGTGTTATCCAATTAGACCCAGTCCTCTGCTTGTTCTCCATTGCCCTGCAAATTTCTCATTTTCAAGTGTTTATCCAATTCGCTTCTCTTCATCTTTAAAGTCAAATTTCTCATCCAGCATCTAACTGTGTAGGGAGATAGATAGGGTGGTGAATTGGAAAGGTGCATGTTGTTTGGAAACAAACTAAAAAAATGATGGCTATACAGAGAGAAGTGGTGACCCACATTCTTTAACTACCAGATCATGCATTAAATGTAGTTCATAAAATATACTTCAAAAACTTCCTTTATTAGGAATAACATGTAGCCTGACAGTGGTTGTCTTAGACAACAACAAACTTTCAGTATAGATCTCAAATAAACATTTAGTTTCTTCACTGAATATATAATCTGTTTCAGGCATATAGCGCAAAGTAATTTTTTTTTGGGTTCTACCAATACATGCTTACAGCCAATATGCATTTCTATCCAATCATAATGTGCTGCCAATTTTCACAGTCACCATTTGTATGTAACATCACGACAAACACATGTAACAATAAGTTTTTATATTAATTATTGCTGGAACAATCTTAATTGACAGCTTGACTTGGATCTCGCAATCTAACCTCTATCAGTGCTTGGTTAAGGTGATGTAAGCATGTGCTACATTGTCAGATGTGTTATGTATCAAACTGGACATGACACCAAGACCTTTTTATGTAAAGAAATTATTTCTGACATACTTTTAAATGACTCAGCTCTAATTTTAGGGCTATTCTTTGTTCTGGAATTCTCCACCAGGGGAAACAGTTCTGACCTACATACCTACCTAATCAAGTTTTGTCAATTTAAACACCTGATTTAGATGTTTATCCCAGCTGATGTTATTACTGGGCAGGTCAGATCAGAGACTGAAATCTGGCTTGATAGATCAAATTTTGTTTTTTACTTTTGGTTTAATAGGGTAGCCTTTCACTGAAACACAAATATGCAAGCTTGTTATTATTTAAAACAGAAGTTTAAATAAAAGATGTTAAAATTGAATAAACTAAAATATTAACAGAAAACACAGATTTAAACATTTTACAATACACAGTGAAGTAGAACCCCATTAACCTCAAAAGCACTCCTTTGCAGTACTTACATGAGAGTTACATTCTTTTCACATCTATAATGTTCAGTTTAATGGTCATTCCAATGCCCTATCTTGAGAATTTGATCGCCTCTTCCTTAAGCCTTCGTATAACTGAGATTAGACTTTCTCAGCTTCAAATAACTCTGATGGTTTAACCCATACAGTAACCTCCTTCTTAACGGTCCTAAACCACCTCTGTTCCTCAAGAGCAAGCCTCCAGCTTCAGTCTAGAGTTCTGCAAACTACCAACTGTAACAAAAAGCTGCTCTCTGCTGTCATTCCTTTGTAATTACCTTCATTTAAGAATAGCACAGTTGTTTCTAACTCAAACTTCACTTTTTCAAACTGAATATTATTGTGTTTTGGTTTCTGTTACCGCGAGGATTTCTTTTTTAATTTTGAGATCATCTATTAAACCTGAGTCATGACACATCATCAGATCCAAAATACCTTGATCCCTGGATGGGTTATTTTAGGAAACTGTCCTGAGCACACACTATAAATTCTACCTCAATCAATCTACACAAAAATTTTGTCACCGAAGATCAAGGTACGTCCATTTTTATTTTATATGATTAGCTTCTGATTTATTCTCTGTCCTACCATATAGATACTTTTAGGGGGCCTATAGGCTACTCCAGACTAGATTCTGTAATTGTGGTGATGGATAAACATGTACAAGTTATCTATTAAACACACAAAAAACCCATATGCCACTAGCTCAAAATTGAAATATCCAAAATAAATGATATGGAAATATATAAAAATCACACTACACTAACAGGTAGAGATGCCAAGTGCATGCAAGCTCTCTTCACACTTTTAGACATGGAAATCATCATAAGCTGATCGTGTATCTTATCGTTGTGTTCAAATTGGCTGCGGGAGCTGCCTCGGTAACTGTGATTGTACTTTGCAAGTTAGTTGTGAAACTATTTGGGATGTCCTGAACATCTGAAAGATGCAATTTTCTTTCTTTTTTAATTTCATGAACAATGCCTAACATGAAACTAACGCTGCATAGAATTAGATTGCTCATTCACAATTTCAATTATTCTTTCCATTTAACTGCTTAGATGACTTCTTAAATGTTTGTGCAGGCTATTGATTTTTTTAATTTAAACAAATAGCCAACAAGCCTTGATGAAGCAATGAATCTGCCTTGTGCCATATAACTGACAACATAGTAATAGTACCTTATGCATGCACATGTCTACATAGTTGGCTGGAAAATAATTTAACGCAGTAATTTCAATTCAAGCATTGGCAAATGTTCATAAACTACTCAAACTTTGCTCTTACAAATCTTCAACTCATGAGAGTAGACATACATAAAGATCCTATCGGGATCACTAAATCCAGAGATCATCAATAGAACATCAAGTAGGGAATTCAGAAGGATTTTCTTAAAGAGAATGTGGAACCCCATGCTTTTGAAGCAATTATAGCAGATGCATGTGAAGGAAAACTAGGCAAAATAAAATGGATTAAAGGGACATATTGATTGAGTTGGTTGAAGAAGTATGGGAGAAGTTCAAGTTGACCATCATCGTCCTATACTTGTTGACTTTAATGGCCTCTTTCTTGTGTTCTATATTTGATGTAATGTTGTGTAAAATAATCACTGTAACTTAGTCTATCTGTTCATATGTTTTAAGTTCAATGAAACTGACATGAGATGCTTAGACTGAATTCTGGACTCCCTAATCAGCTAGAAGTAAAGATTCTTGCCACACTATTGAAAGTTAAACAGAGATATCATGCCACAATTGCAACCTCAGAAGAAAGTAAATTGCCTGGCTATATAGCAAACTTGCTGATTGTGTGACTCTATATACGAACTTGATCAATAGAATTTGCCCATTTAAGAACTCTGACTCCTGCAAATTGGCTCTCGAGCAGCCTATGGTTCTACCCTTTCGGCACCCTCCTGTTTCTCAAATATATATTGCTGTCAGCAACATCACCCCAAAATACAATGAAAATTCCACATGTATGCTCATAAAAAGCTGTTTCTAACAACTTTTACTCTAGATTGCAGAGGAGATTTACCAGGATGTTGCCTGGAATGGAGAATAAGTCGTACGAGGAAAGGTTGAGAGTGCTAGGCCTGTTCTCATTGGAACGGCGAAGGATGAGGGGTGACTTGATAGAGGTTTATAAGATGATCAGGGGAATAGATAGAGTAGACAGTCAGAGACTTTTTCCTCGGGTACAATAGTGTGTTACAAGGGGATATAAATTTAAGATGAAGGGTGGAAGGTATGGGGGGATGTCAGGGGTAGATCTTTACCCAGAGAGTGGTGGGAGCATGGAATGCGCTGCCTGTGGGAGTGACAGAGTCAGAATCATTGGTGACCTTTAAGCGGCAAGTGGATAGGTACATGGATAGGTGCTTAAGTTACGACAAATATTTGGCACAACATCGTGGGCCGAAGGGCCTGTTCTGTGCTGTACTGTTCTATGTTCTATTCCTTCCAATTTACCTGATTTGTCATGCTTCTTATCCAACATCCTCGACAGATGAAATGATACAATTTTGAAAGCTTGCGATGTTTTATCTTCTGAAAACCTCAAAACTCCATCACTATTTCAGGTATGTATTCTAGAGCATAAAGTAGCCTTACCTCGGGTCACTTTTGAATATTTTGTCAGTCACCTTAGATCTTCTGAAGAAGTGTCATATCGGACTTGAAATATTATCTGTGTTTCTCTCTTCTGCCAGAATTGCTGAGTTTCTCCAGTATTGGTTTTTATTAACTTAAATTAGTGTACATTAGCTACAGTTTCATTCCATCCAGGTTCCCTATGCTTTTAAGCAACTCAACCTTCTGTCCCACTGCTTCTTCATTCTTCCATATAACCAGACCTGGCACCATTCTCACAAATCTTTCCTGCAAATTCTTTATATTGTTTGTGACATTCTAATATTTACGTTAGAACACATTTGATTAGTTTAGATTTGATTCCCTACAGTATGGAAACAGGCCATTTGGCCCAACAAGTCTATACCGACCCTCCAAAGAATAGCCCACCCAGACCCATTTCCCTCTGAGTAATGCACCTAACATGATGGGCAATTTAGCATGGCCAATTCACCTGACCTGCACATCTTCGGATTGTGGGAGGAAACCCATACAGACACAGGGAGAATGTACAAACTCCACACAGACAGTTGCTTGAGGCTGAAATCGAATTCGGGTCCCTCAGTGCTAACCAATAAACCACCATGCCACCCCTAACATGTTTAGAATTGGGGACAATACTCCTGTTGAAACTCACCAATATTTAAGAAAACCATCATTTTAACTTTATTGTTAATGCATTCTGCATATTTATTAATAAAAGTTCAAGATCCCATACATCTTTCTAAGCACGTTTCAACCCACCCTGCCAAAATCAATGTTCTATGCACATATACCCCCAGGTTTTTCTCTTCCGTATTCCCTTTAATTAAACTTTAATTTTTATTGCCTCTCATTATTCTTCTAATCGAACTAAATCAATTCATGTGTCTCTACATTAAATTTAGCCTGACAAGACTCTGCCCACACCACCAGCGTATTTCCTCCTGAAGTCAATCACTATCTCCTTCGTAATATTTTCTTCCTGTGCTGCCCAAAATTTTGAAATTTTTCCCCATTTCTCAAGTCTAACGCATTAATATAAGAGTAACAGTGATCCGAGTACCAACCCCTTGGAAACGCCAATTTCTATCTTCGAAGAAACAACTGTTCACTTCTACTTTGTATCTTGTCACACAGCCAATTCTTTTCCATGCCGCCACAGTCCTGTTTATTTTATGGTTTTAAATTATGTGAGCAAGCTTATTATGTGGTACTTTATCAAATACATTTTGAAACTCTACAGGCACATCAATTACAGGACTCTGATGAGCTCCTTTTGTTCCATCATCATAAATACAATCAGGTTGCTGAAATACAATTGACTTCTGACAAATTCCTGTGCTGTTAGTGTGGAAGCTTGTTAAAGACCTTCTGGAAATCCAAAAAGATCATGTCTGGCTTTCCTTTGTCTAACTTGCTCATTACCTCTTCAAAGAATTCAAACGGATTTGTCAGGTTTGACCTCCTCTTGACAAAGCTGAACTGACTCAGCCCTACTTTATCATGCACACTTTTCAAGTATTCTGCAATCACATCCCTAATAATGGGCTCTAAAATTTTACCAATAACCAATAACAGGCAAACCAGACGATAGTTTCCTGCCTTCTGCCTCCCTCCCCTCTTAAACAGGAGTGCTACATTAGCCATTTTCCAGTCCTCTGGGACCTGCTCTGATTTCAGTGATTCCTGAGGGATCATAACCAATGCCTCTACAATCTCCTCAGCTATATCCTTCAGAATCCTGGGGTGGTCTACCTAGTTTAGGTGATTCATCCACCTTCAGACCTTGGAATTGATGCTCCTCCAAGTGACTTTTGACTCCATATTACTCTTTGTCCTTTTCCATAATTAACCTAAATTGTATGATCCTATAATCAATATTTTAAAATGTTCCCTCCACTCATACTTGACACATAGCATCTGCCAGAATCAGATCCATTCCTCAAAAATTCTTTAAATTTTTTTCCTTTTGCACTATTATCATTCCAGTCTAGATAACAGTAACCAGGAGATTTGGAATACATGTAGTTCCCTTACAACACCATCGTTCAGTTACCCGTGTGATCTCGCTTTTTATTAAAATCGTGGAATACTAGCACCATTTAAACTAATGGGGCCAGAATCGTGTTATAGCCAATACAGGTAAGGAAAGTTCATGTTCTATACATATCAGTCTAAATTCGGCAATCGTGTTAGAGCAAATTTGTGTTGTAGAAGCACGTGCAATAGGAGATCCACCTGTACTTGGATTTCAAAAAGGAATTTGATAAGGTGCCACAAGAGAAGTGGATATACAAGGAAAAAGTTCATGGAGTTGGGGTGAAATATCAGCATGGACTGGATTGGCTCACTGGCACAAATGAATGGGATTATCAATTTTTGGCAAGCTATAACTCATGGATTGCTGGAGCCTCAGCTATTTACTTACATATAATATTATATACATAATACTGTTTACATAATAATTGTTTATAATAACAGATTAGACAAAGAGATATTGTATCTAAGTGTACTGGTGATATGAAATTAAGTGGGAATGCAAGCTTTGAGGAGGGAACAAGTAAAATTGTAGTCACAGTAGTAGGATTATCTCATCAGTTTTATTTTGTATCTCCATCCAAATGAATTTTAAACTATAAGACATAGGAGCAGAAATTAGGCTTTTCAGCCCATCGAGTCTGGTCCGCCATTCAATCATAGCCGATATGTTTCTCAACCCCAATCTCCGGCTTTCACCCCATAACCTTTGATACTCAAGGACCTATCAATCTCAGTCTTAAATATACTCAATGACCTGGCCTCAACAGTCTTCTCTGGCAATGAATTCCATAGACTCATCACTCTTTGACTTAAGAAGTTTCTCCTTACCTCCATTACTCTAAGGTTATGCCCTTGATCTTATTCTCTCCTACCAATGGAAACATCTTCCCAATATCTATTCTGTCCAGGCCATCCTGTATTCTGTATGTTGTAATTAGATACCACTCCCTCCTTGTAAACTCTACTGACTATAGACCCAGATTCCTCAAACATTCCTAGTATGTTAAGCTTTTCAGTCCTGGGAATATTCTTGTGAACATCCTCTGAATATGCATTTAGGGCCAGTACATCCTTCCTGAGATATAGAGCCCAAAACTGTGCACAATATTCCAAATGTGGTCTGACCAGAGGCTGATAGAGCTATGAACCTGCACGCCAAGGTCTCTTTGTTCAGCAACACTCCCTAGGACCTTACCAGTAAGTGTATAAGTCCTGCTAAGATTTGCTTTCCCAAAATGCAGCACCTCGCATTTATCAGAATTAAACTTCATCTGCCATTTCTCAGCAGACTGGCTGACAAAAAATAGAGGACCCAGCACCGATCCTTGTGGCACTCCACTGGTCGCAGACTTCCAGTCTGAGAAACAACCCACCACCATCCCCTGTCTTCTATCTTTGAGTCAAGTCTGTATCCAAATGGCTAGTTTTCCCTGTATTCCATGAGATCTAACCTTGCTGACCAGTCTCCCATGGGGAATCTTGGTGAATGCCTTACTGAAGTCCATATAGATCACATCTACTGCTCTGCCCTCATCAATCCTTTTTGTTACTTCTTCAAAAACTCAATTAAGTTTGTGAGACATGATTTCCCACGCCCAAAGCCATGTTGACTTTCCCTAATCAGTCCTTGCCTTTCCAAATACATGTACATCCTGTCCCTCAGGATTCCCTCCAACAACTTGCCTACCACCGACATCAGGCTCACCGGTCTATATGCTATTGTGAACTGAATTTGTTAGCCATGGTTGTTCTATCCCTTTCTTAGAATTCTCTCTCACTGGATACATGTTTGTTGTGAGGCACAGGCTACTTTCTTAAAGGTTCACCACTGATCCTCAACAATCTTTACTATTAAACTCCTTTCTCAGTCCGCTCCTGCTAAGTTTGCCCTCATTACATTGTCAATACTACTATTTAAATTTAACTGTTTCTAACACCTGAGATTACCCCCCTCAATTTGAAAGCTAAATCCTACAATGTAACAGCTATTGCTTTATGGAGATCCTTTACTCTGAGATCATTTATCAAAATGTGCCTCATCACATACCACCAGGGAAGGAAGGAGCTGGTCCGATGGGGCAAGTTCCATTTGAATCATGCCGGGACCAGAGTCATGGGAAATCACAAATAGGATTTTGGGTAGAATTTTAGTGAGGTTGCAGGGGTTCAGCTGTATGGAAAATTAAGGAAGAAGTTCAAGGAGATAGGAGGACTCAACAAAGGTTATTAAAGTTTAAAGAACACATTCTAGGACAGAGAATATGGAAAGGTTCGGAATCTAACTTCAGGCATTGCAGCTAAGAGGACAACTATGATAAGGGGGAGTGGTCAATGCTGAACTGTGGGTAAAAAGCCAAAAGAAATATGAATGCTGGAACAAGACAAAGAACAGGAATTGCTCGAAAATGTCAGCAGATTTGGCAGCATCTGTGGAGAGAAATCACAGTTAACATTTTGAGCCCAGTGACATTTCTTCAGAACCCTTCTGCAGAACTAGCAAAGATTGAATCTGACCGATACAATGTATGTATCACAAAGATGCGGCTGCAAGGGGATCAGAGCTGGGAACTAAAAATCTAAAGATTTATGCTCTATCAAAAGGACAGGGAGATGGGCAAAGGGTGCAGGGTTGCCATGTTAATAAGAAATGAACTAAGATTGATAGGAAAAAGTGATGTAGAATTGAAAGGCATAAACTGTGTGTGGGTAGAATTCAGGAACTCGAGTGAAGAAATTACCCTGATGGGAGTTGCGTACAAGCTTCCTAGCAATAGACAGGATGTAGAGCAGGAAATAACTCAAGAGATAGAAAAGGCAATGCTACAATAATCATGGGGACTTCAATTAGATTATTAAATTATTACTTATAGTGTGGACACAGGTCCTTTGGCCCAACAAGTCCACACCGACCCGCCGAAGCGCAACCCACTCAGACCCATTCCCCTACATTTACCCCTTCACCTCACACTACGGGCAATTTAGCATGGCCAATTCACCTAACCTACACATTTTTGGACTGTGGGAGGAAACCGGAGCACCAGGAGGAATCCCACGCAGACATGGAGAGAACGTGCAAACTCCACACAGAAAGCCGTCTCTTGGAGGCGGGAATTGAACCCAGGTCTCTGGCTGCCACCCTAGCAGGTGGATTGTGAAAACCAGGTTGGTATCGGATCCCAGGAAAAAGAAATTAGTGGAACACCTAGCAGATGTTTCTTTGGAGCAGCTTTTGGCACAGCCTACTAGGGAACAGGCAATTCTGGATTTGGTGATGAGGAATGAGGCAGACTTAATTAGGGAACTGAAGGTGAAGGAATCCCTAGGGTCAGTGACCACAATATGATAAAATGTACCCTGCAGTTTGAGAGAGAGAAGCTCGAACAGAGGTCACGGTATTACAATTGAGTAAAGGTAATGACAAAGACATGAAAGCAGAACTGGCAAGAGTTGATTGGCGGGGACCCTAGCAGAGAAGATGGTGGAGCAGCAATGACTGTGGATTCTGGGGCTAATTCAGGAGGCACAGCAGAAATTCATGCCAAGGAAGAAGATACATCCTAAGGGCAATTATGGCTATCAAGGGAAGACAAGGACAGCATAAGAGCAAAAGCATAGAATGTGGCGAAGTTTATTCAGAAGACTTTAAAAACCAGCATGCGATAACCAGAAGTGCAGTAAGAAGGTAGAAGATAAAACATGAGACTAAGTTACTCATAATATAAGATTACAAGAGTGTGTTTTATATATCTAAGAGTTGAGAGCGAGGGAAGAGTCACAATGGACCTTTGGGAAATGAGGCTGTAATGGAGAACAAAGAAATGGTGAAGGAACCGAATAGCTTTTTTGTATCAGTTTTCAGTGAAAGAGACCAGAACTTCGACAGAGTCAGGAGCAAGAGGTTAGAACATGGCTATCATTAAGGGAAAGCTGAACGTTCTGAAGGTGGATAAATCACTCAGGTCAGATGGACTATAACTCAAAGTGTTGAAGGAGATAGCTGAGGAGATTGTACAGGCATTGGTGATCTTCCAAGAATAACAAAGTCAGAGAGGTTTCCAGAGGACTGGAAAATTACTAATGTAACACCCTTATTTAAGGAGGAAGGGAAGCAGAAGACAGGAAACTATAGGCCGGTTAACCTGACCTCAGTTGTTTAGAGTCCATTATTAAGATTGAGATTGCAGAGTTCTTGGACGTGCTTGGTAAAATAGGGTTGAATCAGCATAGCTTCATCAAAGTGCCTGACAAATCTGAATTCTTTGAGGAGGTAATGAGCAAGTTAGACAAAGGAAAGACAGTGGATGTGATCTATTTAGATTTCCAAAAGGCCTTGGACAAGATATCATATGGGAGACTGCGAAGTACAATAAGAGCCCATGATGTTAGGTGCAAGGTATTGGTACAGATAAAAGATTGACTAACCGGCAGAAGGCAGAGAGTGGTGATAAACTGGTCTTTTTCTGGATGGCAGCCAGCGACAAGTGGAATTCCACTGAGGTCAATGTTGGGCCTACAACTATTCATGTCTTACATTAGTGATCTGGATGAAGGAAAGGTGGTGTTGATAAAGCTGGGCAGCTGCACAAAGACTTGGGCAGGATAGGAGACTGGGCAAAGAATTGGAAGATGGAATAAAAAGTGAGAAAAAATGCATTTTGGTATGAAGAATGGAGGTTTAGACTTTTCTAAATGGGGAAAAGGCTTTGGAAATCTGAAGCACAATGGGACTTGATGAAATTCAACTGAATGATTTTATTGTCACATGTATTTTACAGTGAGAAAAACAGTAAAATACAGTGAAAAGATTTTCAACTGTCACCATAATCTGGTGCTATTTTAATGACTTAAAGAATGAAAAAAAATGAAAGATGTGAATTAAAGAGAGTCCATAAGTCCTGAATCAACTTATCATCAACAACATCTGTGCTGCCAAAGTTCAGTATTCTCTTAAGATTAACATGCAAATTCAGTTGGCAGTTAGGAAGGCAAATGTAATGATGGCTAGAATACAAGAAAAGAGATTACTGTGGAGGCTGTACAAGGCTGTAGTCAGACTGCATTTGGCATACTGTGAAGAGTTTTGGGCCTCGTATCTTAGGTAGAATGTGCTGGCATTAGAGGGGATCCAGAAAGGGTTCACAAGAATGATCCCAGAGATCAGTGCTGGGTCCTCTACTTTTTGTCATTTACATAAATGATTTGGCTGTAAGCATAAGAGGTACAGTTAGTAAGTTTGCAGATGACACCAAAATTGGAGGTGCAGGATACCGGGAAGGGGGTTACCTCAGATTACAACAGGATCTTGACCAGATGGGCCTTTGGGCTGAGAAGTGGCAGATGGAGTTTAATTCAGATAAATGCAAGGTGCTGCATTTTGGGAAAGCAAATCTTAGCAGGACTTACACACTCAATGGTAAGGTCCTAGGGAGTGTTGCTGAACAAAGAGAGTTGGAGTGCAGGTTCATAGCTCCTTGAAAATGGAGTCGCAGGTAGATAGGTTAGTGAAGGCGGCATTGGTATGCTTTCCTTTACTGGTCAGAGTATTGAGTACAGCAGTTTAGGAGGTCATGTTGCCACTATACAGGACATTGATTAAGCCATTGTTGGAGTATTGCATGCAATTCTGGTCTCCTTCCTATCAGAAAGATGTTGTGAAACTTGAAAGGGTTCAGAAAAGATTTACAAGGATATTGCCAGGGTTGGAGGATTTGAGCTATAGGGAGAGGCTGAACAGGCTGGGGCTGTTTTCCCTAGAGCGTTGGAGGCTAAGGGGTGACCTTATAGAAGTTTACAAAATTATGAGGGACATGGATAGAGTAAATAGGCAAAGTCTTTTCCCTGGGGTCGGGGAATCCAGAACAAGGGCATAGGTTTAGGGTGAGGGGGAAAGATATAAAAGAGACTTACGGGGCAACTTTTTCACACAGAGGGTGGTATGTGTATGGAATGAGCTGACAGAGGTACATTGTAATATTTAAGAGGCATTTGGATGGGTATATGAATAGGAAGGGTTTGGAGGGATATGGGCCGGGTGCTGGCAGGTGGGACTAGATTGGGTTGGGAAATCTGGTCGGCATGGACCAAAGGGTCTGTTTCCATGCTGTACCTCTCTATGACTCTATGACTGTCTGAGATGAAGGGCTTGTCATATGAGATGCAGTTGAGGATTCTGGATCAAATGTACTTAATGAAGTTTAGAAGGATGAAGTAGGAATCTGATTGAAACTGAGAATACTGAAAGGCCTGGATAGAATGAACATGGAGTAGATGTTAACACTGACATGAGACTCAAGAGCACAGGCTTAGAGTGAAGGGACGAAGCTTTAGAACTGAAATGAAGAAGAATTACTTTTGCCAGTGTGTGATGAATCTGTGGAACCCACTGTGTGCATTAAAGACAGAGATATATAGGTTCTTGATTGGTAAGGATAAAGGGGAGAAGGTAGGTGTATGGAATTGAGAAACATATTAGTCATGATCAAATGGTACAGCAGACTCTGCGGGGCCAATAGTCTAATTTTGTTCCTCTACCTTGTTGTCTTATCACCATATGTAAAATAGCCTTATCATCATATGTAAAATAGCCTGATCTGTAGTTGAATCCATAACATATTGTGTTCAAAAACTGCCTTGAATACACAATAAGTTCTTCCTTGTATCAAGGCTGAAAATGTGTTGCTGGAAAAGCGCAGCAGGTCAGGCAGCATCCAAGGAACAGGAGATTCGACGTTTCGGGCATAAGCCCTTCTTCAGGAATCTTCAGCTCTGATCTCCAGCATCTGCAGACCTCACTTTCTCCTTCCTTGTATCTACCTTTCTAACTTACCAATCTATATGAAAAATATTTGCGATTAATATACTTCCCTTCTTATGTGATCTCATTATCTCCTGATGTATTCTTTGTCCATTGTTAGAGAGCCTGTAGGCTACTCCTTCCATTGTCACCTTCCTCTTGTTATTTCTTACATCCACCTGATATAGATTGAACATCTTTTGATCCTAGGTCATTCCTTGCCATTGTACTTTATTCAACCCTGCACTAATAAAGCTACCCTGCCACCCTTTCCTTCCTGCTTATCCTTTCAAATAAGGAAAAGTGTTTATATACTTAGTTCCCACCCTGTGATTTCCTTGTAACCCTGTTTCTATATTTTAGAGAAGATCAAACTCATTAATTTCTAATTTGATTGTTAATTTTCTTTTTCTTAACACCACATGCATTTAGATAAAGAGCATTTTTTTCTCCTTTTTACCACTGCTTCCTGATGAAGGGCTCTGGCCCGAAAAGTCGAATTTCCTGTTCCTTGGATGCTGCCTGACCTGCTGTGCTTTAACCAGCAACACATTTTCAGCTCTGATCTCCAGCATCTGCAGGCCTCACTTTTTCCTCCATTGACCCTTCTTGTTGCTTTTTTTTCTGTATTGCACACTCTGTTCCTGTCCCATCCTGGATATATTTCTGCAAGTAGCTGCCCTGTAATGTTGCTATATTCTTTTGTTTTGTAAAGCTATATTTCTCCATTCTCTGAGGATCCCCCCAACCAATTAGTTTAAAGCCTTTGTTTCAACCCTAGTTATTTGATATATCAGGACTCTGGGGTCAACACAGTTCAAGTGAAGCTCGTCCCACCTCCCTTCTACCCAACTACTGATACCTGTGCTCCACAAACTGCAACTCATTCTAGTCATATTAATTGTTGAGTCACGTAATTAATTTCTTGACTTTATCCTATTTTGGTTGCCCATCACTCAGAGATTACCAATTCAGAGATTACTACCTTGGAGGTTTTGCTTTCCTAATTAACTCCAAGCTGTTCAAACAAAACACTCCATCTCTATCTCACCTGCAGTGACACCCTCTTGTCCCTGTTCACAGGTCAAATTTGAATTACCTAGTGCGAGAAATGTAACATTCACCCTTGGAAAGTTGAGGGGCTTATCTCCAGCTCGGATTCTAGCTCCTCAACTTGGTTCCAAAGTATCTTGTGCTGCAAACTGGTCCCTGTTTTTACCATTACATCCTATTCACATCGAGCTAATTGTGCAAGCAGTTCATCAACCTTACTTTTCACAATTCCTTGCTCAAGTGTTCTTTGTGCGGACTGTTTCAGCTTCCGCAACATCCTTCAGCCTTTAAACACTTCCAGAGTTCTGTACAACAAATCTGGAAGTAAATCTCGGATTTTCTTTGCTCATCTTTTGGTGACAGTGCTTCAGTTGTTGAGGCACTGAAATCTACAATTCCTTTCCTAAACCTCTCCATATATTTGACTCCACATTTAATATCTTCTGTATAACCTCCCTCATTGACCAAGTTTTTTTGCAAATATTAGTTGATTACACTTCTGTGAAGTACGTTTGCTAAGTTGAAAAGGATGGATAAATGCAAACATTTCCCCTGCTAAAAAGGACTACTCCTCTACAATTCATCAAGGCTTATGCCCAAAACGTCGACTTTCCTGCTCCTCAGATGCTGTCTGATCTGCTGTGCTTTTCCAGCACTATACTCTGAATTCTGATCTCCAGCATCTGCAAACATCACTTTTTCCTAATACCTATCGTGGCATCATCCAAATAGGAAAAGTTGCATATTTGAGGAAAAGAAAATGTTGTAATGAGGAAGATTGCTGTAGAGGCATAACTGAACTAAAATTTACATGGATGTGCATTTAAAAAATATCTAATGGAAACACTTGGTTAATTATTAACATTTTCCATTTATACCAACAACAGTCTTAAATAATTTAATGCTTCTCAAGCATATTTTCTGTGAAGAATATAATGGGCCATAATTTGCTTTTGCAGAGCATCTAACAGCATCTGCCATTAGTTAGATTGGCCCTTGCATATTTATGTTTCCAACATTTTGCATGGGTAAGTTGCTGGAAGTGAAAGCTTCGAACATTGCAGTAAGGGAAACCAGATATCTATGATCTGACTAAAATCAGCATAATCAATCAGATTAAGGGTTTGTCAAATTAACAATTCAGTGACTAAAGGAAAGACAGGATGAATTCACTGCCAAATCATGTACTGAGATTAACAAAGAGAAAGAAAGAAATATTGAGAGACATCAAGAAAGACAAAATGGTCGAGAGGGAAGGTGTTATGAGGAAAGGCTGAGAGACTTGGGTCTGTCCTCATTGGCAAGAAGGCAGCAAAGAGGGGATTTGATAGAGACATATAAGATGATCAGAGGATTAGATAGGCTAGATAGTGAAAGTCTTTTTCCTAGGATGACGAGGTCGACATGTACAAGGGGGCAGAACTACAAATTGAGGGGTGATAGATTTAAGACAGATGTCAGAGACAGGTTCTTTATGCAGAGAGTGGTAAGGGCATGGAATGCCCTACCTGCTAATCTCAGCCACATTAGGGAGATTTAAACAATCCTTAGATTAGCACATGGATGATTTTGGGATAGTGTAGGGGGACGAGCTGAGAATAGTTCACAGGTCGGCGCAACATCGAGGGCCGAAGGGCCTGTTCTGCACTGTATTGTTCTATGTAATGCAAAAACCCCACGTTTTTCATATCTTCAACAATTAAAACCTGGAGAAATGGCACTCCGCATTTGTCATTGTACTTTTTGTTACCTTGAACCAAAGTTGACAAGAATTAATATTTTGTAATGAATGGAATTTATATCTACTATGTAAGTAAAGCAATAAAGCATGCTAATTTTAGATTTTTTTTTAAAAAACACCAACATGTTTTATGCACTTACTGGTGGTGTGATACAACTAGGACAACAATGGCTAGACATCGGACTAACCGTATATTTACTCCCTGTTTAAAACTGCGATAATATTTGTGCATGAATAATGTTAAATGTCATGTACATCAGTTATTTTGACAGAAAATTATGGCCCAAGGAGAACAGTATGTTGTAATTTTCAAGAAGATTCTCTTTGCCCCCTTAGGATAAGTATATTGATTATTTATGTGACATGACATCTCTAGACTATAGAAGATGATGATGTATGTATTTTCTAGCATAAAAATCCTTAACTATACTCTTTTTGTCCCAACTTCTGTTCGGATTATAATTCTATTTACCTAGTTTTCATCTGTTCTGACACTGTCTCCCTCCACATCAATATTTCCACTTATAATCGTCAAGATTCTGGATTTGTCAATTCTGTTTTCCAACTACTTTTATCATTTCCCCTTCTTTCCCCCGAGCTGTGAAAAAAAGGTTCCCAATCTCTTTACCTTCCACCCTACAAGTCCGCCAAACTTAACAGATCATTTTGTCCAACTTTTCTAGCACCTACAAACTGATGTAATCACTAAGTGCATATTTCTATCCTATTCCCCCTCAGTAATTCAAATGGGTATTTCTTCATGATATTTGGCTTTACCCCTCAATTTTCTTCCATTCTGACAGCCTTCACATACAAGCACTGAAGATGCAACTGCAACTCTTTCAACTCCTATCTTTGCACTGTGCAAGGGTCCAAAAATCTTTCCAGGTTAACAGTAATTTACTTGTATTCTTTTCAATGCAGTACTCTCTGCTCATAACTGGGGAGATCACACATGGATTGGGAATTACTTTGATCAACATTTATTTTCAGTAATAATCATGATTCTGAGCTTTCGGTAGCTTGCTGTTTTAATTGATCGCCCCACTCCCACTCTGTTGGCAGTTTCCGCAGTTCTCAGATTTTCCACTCTATTACTTTTCATTTTCAATATTTGTAATTTCCTCAAATCTGTTACATCTGAAACATTTTCAACTTCTGAGAATAGGTTATTTTCCAAAAATGATAACTCTGTTTCTCCCTCGGACTATTTCTGGCATTTTAAAAAATATGTTCCAGATTTCAAGCATTTGCAATACTTGAAAATTTTGCTTTCTTATTACAAAGCTATGTTTGTCAAAATACTGCTATCATTCTGTTCTCCTGTACTTTACATTTCAAGGGTATCAACTGCATCATTTATATTACAGTTCAACTATTCAGTGCTGACTACCAAAACTGACATAACTAGCTCTAATACTGCTTGTTTACAATGGACCATAGACTGCAATAATATTAAAACATAAACAATATTAAGGTAGAAATAGTTAATTCTTGATTTTAAAAATAAATTAGGATAAAATGTTATCAGGATTAGATGGAGTTATTAAGGTATTATAGCAAATGGCAAACAGGGTCCAAAAGGCTGAGTTGCATACTCCAGCTCCTAGTTTATAAGTTTGCGACACAAATGCACATGTGACTGTAAGGACTTTTCTGCTGAATTTCACCTTTCTTGGTTCTTGTCTGAACCCTGCCTCTGGTTACTGTCGACTCAGATTAATAAAGGAATTTTGGAATAGGAGGTAGTGTGGTATAAAATTAATTTAGTCAGCAGGGTGTGAGGACTATCTTTGAACAATCATACACAGACCACCTGCTCAAAGACCTCCAGGTTCTGTTTGTACTTTACAATCTGAAGGCGAATACTATCTCTGCAATAAAAGTCCCATGGGGTTATGACATATTTAGAGCTAGGCAAGTTAAATGGAAAATCAAAATGCACCTTTTCTAATAAATGGTAACAAAAATCTGGATTCCAGCAGAATAGACCAGAGGTAGCAAATTAATTAAATTGAATCAAGTTTCATAGATATTTGCTTGGTAAGGTTGCAAAGGGATATGAAGCAAAAGTAGCTGAGATACAGGTCAGTCATAATCTAGCTCAATGTGGAAGAGGATCCAGGGAGTTTAAGAGCCTCTTCCTGTTTCTGGTTTCTCAATCCATAATGGTACATTTTAATGATTCCAAACACGCAACATTCTATCCATTCTGATTCACATGAATAAAAGGCATCATTCAAATCTATTTCAAACACTATCTGTTGATAAAAAGGTAGGTTAGTAAGAATGACAATGCATGGATCTTTTATTTTCACCACCACTGCCCTCAACCAAGACTATTAAAACATTGTTGAAGACTGAGATTTGCTTCTGAAATCAACTCATCAAAAGCCTTTCTCATGCAACTCAGGTCCCCCTTCATTTGTTAATGACAGAATGCATATAGCTGGTCATTCATGACTGTTCCAAAATATATATAATAATCCCTAACTTGGAGTAAATGAAAACCAAAGGAAAAGATAGCTTTAAACAAAAGCTTTTGAGCTAAATTTTTTACTGACACAAGATGTCTAATCATGTCCTCTATGCGTAACAAGTTTCTCATGGAGATGACCTCACTCACTGTGGTATGAAATCAATATCGAGACATTTTAATCGACCTGATTGATAATGATGTCACTGCTAGTATTTTTCTTCATGCATTGCTTGCCCTGTCTTGCGCTCCAATATAAATATCTGCATCTCAGAATCAAATAAAGTACTTAGAATTTATATTTTACATGCTTGAACTAGAATCTTTTACATCAGTGGGACAGCCATAACGTCCAACTGCAAAGCTGACATTTTTGCACATTGAGATGCTGCTGAGAATTATTTTGAAAACTCTCAGTGCACAGTAACTGGACCTGATAATGCTTTGGGTCTTTTAATTGATTCTAACCATTTTATAGATGCGCCAGACACAAAAGTTCTTCTAGGTTAGGCTTCATAAGGGTAGTCAGACATTTTCTGGCAGGGTGTGGGGCGGAGGGGAGCAGAGAGAAGATGTAATTTGTGCGGTATACATGAAACTGTGAAACTATTTACACAGAAGGGATTTATGATTTCAATATGTACAATACCCAGAGGAAATCTTCCATCACTATTTCCACCAAGTTACATGATCTTTACAACAGAATGGCAATAGCTTCTAAAAATATCTTTAGAAAGTGAACCCACAGAAGTTGGTTGCTTACAACACTAAACAAAACCATTGTGATTTTTAAAAATTTACTTGTGTGATATGGGCATTGCTAGATGGCTAATATTTAGTGCCCAGCCCTAGCTGTCCTTGAAGTGAGTGGCTTGCAAAGCGATTTCTGAGGGTTGTTTAGAGTCAGCCACATCGCATATAATTTAGTACACACTAATGAAACACCATCTTTGGATCATAAATTCAAATTTTGGCAGAGACAACCCCCGTTATATTTCACAAATAAATCATTGCAGTGCTAGTGCCCTTACCTTGGAGCCAGCAAGATTAGGCTCAAGTCCCACTTATTTCAGAGATATGTAGCAACATCTGTGAACAGGTTGATGAGAAAATCTTTTCTTGTACCTACACCAGGTTGGATAAATCTTCACATCTCCAGCATTTCCAAAGTGAAATACACATTTCCCAAATGCCAAACTGCCAGCTTAGCTTATTTAATCTTGGACTGTTTGTTCTTCAAGACTTAGTATTACTCCACATGAAGCATTTATCATTCAAGGTTCTTTGGCCTTACCAAGTAGTCATACAAGTTTTAAATATGCTATGATCAAATATTCTTTGGAGGCATCTTGAATAGTCTCACTGATAACAGCTTCATATTGACTGAATGATTTAAGGGTATGTTCAATAATTACATTTAAATCTGTATGTGAATGTTGAATGACAAAGAATTAGGAGCATCATACCAAAATATTTCACCACTTTTGCTTAACTTATTTAATATACACAAATAAAGTGATCACATAATACCAGATTTAGGGCACATCAACTTAATTCTACGTGTCCAAATTATATGTTTTCTATCTTTTCATGGGATGTCAGCATTGTTGAAAAATGTGTTGCTGAAAAAGCGCAGCAGGTCAGGCAGCATCCAAGGAGCAGGAGAATCGATGTTTCGGGCATAAACCCTTCTTCAGGCTGGGCCAACATTTATTGCCAATGAGTTGCCCTTGAGAAGGTGCCTTCTAGAATGGTTGCTGTCCTTTTGGTGTAGGTACACTAACAAAGCTGTAGTGATTGAGCTCCAAGATTTTGAATCGGCAGCAATGAAGGAACAATTTTCTAGTCAAACTTGGAGGGGATCTTGCAGGCGATTGTGTCTCTATGCGTCTGCTGCCCTTGCCATACAATCATAGATGTCAACAGCGAGGAGAGATCAGTAGCTCAGATGTGCACTATAAATATAGCACATGTCAGGATCAAAGACATAACTCCATACAAAATAGGAACAAGAGTACACCATTCAGTCCCTTGGGCCTCCTCCACCATTCAATAGAATCAGGACTCATTCAACACTCCTCATATCCACTTTCCTGCCCTTTCCCCACAACCCTCAATTTCCCTATTGATCAAGGTGTCCATCTCAGCCATAAACATACACAAGGACTCTGCTACAAACTTTTCTTTGGCAAGGAAATCCAAAGACTCTCAACCCTCAGAAAAGAAATTCCTCCTCAGCTCAGTTTTAAATCGGCATCCCTTTATTCTGAGACTATGCCTTCTGGTCTTGGACTCTCCTAGGAGGGGAAACATCCTCTCCACATTTACTGTGTCAAGACCTTGTATGTTTCAATGAGATCACTACACATTCTTCTAAAGTCAACTGAATCGTGTTCCAAACTGTTTAACCTTTGTTCATAAGACAATCCCTTCATACTTAGAATTATTCTAGTGAACCTTCTCTGAACTTTTCTTAAGTATGAAGACCAAAATTGCCACAGTACTCTAGATGTAGTCTCACTTGTACAGTTGCAGTGACACTTCCTAGCTCTTACACTATAATCCCTTTGAAATAAAGGCCAATATTCTGACCTGATTACCTCCTGCACCCATATGCTAACTTCTGTGTTTCATGCACAAGTCCCTCTATGTTGCAGTATTGTGCAGTTTTTCTACATTTAAACATATTCTGTTCTTTTGTTCTCCCTTCTAAAATGAACAACTTTGCATTTTCGCAAATTGCACCCCAAGTGCCTTCAAACTATATAATATCCTGATTTGGAAGTGTACTGCTGCTCCTTCAGCATCACTTAGTGAATATCCTGGAATTCCCTCACAAACAACCTTGTAGGTAAACCTATAAGGACTGCAGCAGTTAAAGAAGGCAGTTCACCAACACATTGTCAAAGGCAATTAGGGTTGAAGAGAATGCTGGCCAAGTTGGAGTTGCCCACATCCCATGATAAAAATAAAACAAATTTTGCCAAGTAAACAGTGCTGAAAGTAGTCTTACTTTTTCTGATAAATGCTGGCATATCTACTATAACTGAATAGGTGCAGATACTGTGAAGTAAACTCAATTTCAATATTCTATGGTTGACTCAATACACTCATAAGTGAGCCCAAACTTTAAGAGGATTGTTTCTTGAACATTCCTATCCTTCAAATGGCAAGGAAGAAGTAGAATCATTGGATCATTTTGTAGTTCTGGGACACACCATACTGATAGTTGACAAACACTTGTGAAAGTGCTAATTTTCTTATCGTAAAAAGAATCCTGTTTCTTTCACACTAACCTTCCCTCATGTTGGGATATTTAGTCAAAAATGAATATCCTTGCTAGTGCCTGCATTATGTTTGCTATGATGTAACTCATACCTTGAACAAAATCATCAATAAAAAGCTACAAAACCCCTCAGAGGTTTTCCTTCTGAGGAAAATAAACACTGGAACAAGGCAAAAGTGAGGACTGCAGATGCTGGAGATCAGAGTCAAGGTTAGAGTGGTGCTGGAAAAGCACAGCAGGTCAGGCAGGATCGGAGGAGTATGAAAATCAATGTTTTGGGCAAAAGCCCTTCATCAGGAATGAAGGGTTGTGCACGAAACATCGATTTTCCTGCTCCTTGGATGCTGCCTGATCTGCTGTGCTTTGCCAGCACCACTATAACCTAGACACTGAAACAAGGTGAGTTGAATGGGTGACCATGCACAAAGAAAGGTGCAAATAAAATGAGGTCAATATATTAGTCATCCTTTTACACAGAAGAATAGGAAATAAATGCAGTATTAGACCGTTCAGCCTTTCCAGACTGCTCCACTGCTCGAGTTTTCTCCTCATTCCCTTTCAGCCATATAGCACCAAGAACTATATCTACCTCCTTCTTAAAAAAAAATTCAATGTTTTGTCCTCAACCACTTTGTGTCAGATAATTCCACAGGTTCACCACTCTTTAGGGTTAAGAAATTTCACTTCATCTCATTCTAAAAGACTGAAACCATGCCTTTAAATTGTGACCCTTTAAGTAGCTTTTGACTAACTGGCCCTCAGGAGCATCCTTCTTGTGTTGCCCTCTTTGGTCCTATTAGAATTTTATGGTCTTATGTAAGATCCCAGTCTCATTCTTCTAAACCTCAGTGAATATGGCTCTAACTGATCCAGTCACCCTTCATATATCAGTCCTACCTTCACTGGAATCAGTCTAGTAAACCTTTGTTGCATTCCTCAATTGCCAGAACATCCTTCTTCAGATAGGGAGACTAAAACTAAACACAATATTCCAGTAATGGACTTAGCAAGGTTTTGGACAATTACAGCAAAACATCCCTCCTTCTGTACTCAAATCTCTTATTATCAAGGCCAAAATACTAATTACCATAGAATGGAACAGAGAACTGCAAATGTTGAAAATCTGAAATAAAAATATGAACTGCTGGAGAAACTCAATATTTCGAGTCCAGTGGCCAATGTTTTGATGAAGGGTCACTAGACTGTATATGTTAACTCTGCTTTCTTTCTACAGATGTTGTGAGACCTGCTGTGTTTTTCCAGCAATATCTCTCAATTACCTTCTTTACTGCCTGCTGCACCTACATTCTTACTCTCAGTGACTGGTGTACAGGACACCCAGTTCTCGTTATATCCCATCTTACCCCATAAATTATCACTCAGACATAACCTGTCTTACTTTGCTTTTGCTGCCAAAGTGGATAACTTCATTATACTTTGTCTGCTATGCATGTGCCCACTCACTCAACTGGTTCAAATTACAAAAGCATTTCTGCATCGTCCTCACCCTACTTGTGTTGTCTGTAAACCTACAGCAATTACCTTAGTTCTCTCATCTACCCAATTAATATATATTGTGAATAGCTGGGATCCAAGTACTGATCGCTGTGTTAGCCTACTAGTGACTGGCTGTCACTTGGATAAAGACTCATTTATTTCTATTGCTAGTTTCCTGTTTGCCAACCAATTTTCCATGTGCGTCAGTACAGTCAGAGTCATAGAGATGTACAACACGGAGTAGACTCTTCAGTCCAAATTGTCCATGCTGACCAGATGCCCCAAACCAATCTAGTTCCACCTGCCAGCACCTGGCCCATACCCCTCCAAACCCTTCCTATTCATATACCTATCCAAATGCCTTTCAAATGTTGCAATTGTACCAGCCTCCCCCACTTCCTCTGGCAGCTCATTCCATATGCGTACCAACCTCTGCGTGAAAATGTTGCCCCATAAGTCTCTTTTATATCTTTCCCCTCTCTCCCTAAACCTATGCCCTCTTGTTCTGGACTCCCCAACTCCAAGACTTTGTCTATTTATCCTATCCATGGCCCTCATGATTTTATAAACCTTTATAAGATCACTCCTCAATCTCCAACACTCCAGGGAAAACAGCCCCAGCCCCAGGAAAAACATCTCCCTATAGCTCAAATTCTCCAACCCTGGTAACATCCTTGTAAATCTTTTTCTGAACCATTTCAAGTTTCACAATATACTTCCAATAGGAAGGAGACCAGAATTGCACGCAATATTCCAACAGTGGCCTAACCAATGTCCTGTACAGCCACAATATGACCTCCCAACTCTTATACTCAATACTCTGACCAATAAAGGAAAGCATACCAAACACCTTCTTCACTAACCTATCTACCTGCGACTCTACTTTCAAGGAGCTATGAACCCGCAATCCAAGGTCTCGTTGTTCAGCAACACTCACTACACTGTCCCGAATTCCATGTGTTCTCCATTCCATTCCTCAATCTCTCTCTTTTCACTTTTGGGAACTGGCTGGCCACCAATATCCACTACAAACCCACTGACTTTCAGTTACCTTGTCTCTATATCCTTGCACCTCTCACTCTGTACAGATTCCATTCTAATCTCCTTGTTTATCTGTCTCAGTTGCATCTATTCTAATGGTGCCAGTTTTCACAAGGGTGCCTTGAAAATGCCCAACTTCTCCCTTCACCAACTGTGTCCAATCCATCTCCTGCATTTTTGCCCTCACTTCTTCACTTCCCATCCACAACAGCAACTAGGTCCCCCTAATCTTCACTTAACGCAGCACCGACATATAGAAGAATCACAACACACTATTGTGTTTCCTGGACATCATGTCTGTTTCAGGCTGATTGCAGTGCTCCAGTGAAGGTCAGCACAAGCTAGAAGAACACCTCACTTATAGAAATTATATTCCATCCAAACAGTTCCTGCTCACCCAGCTTGTTGGAATGTCCTTGAAGCCTCCTTGTAACAGCTGCAAAAATGTTCAAGGTCCAAGTTCAGAACAAAATGAAACTCTTCACTGCAGATTCCAACTGATCAGCAGAGCATCTGTCTAAGATTCAGCCAGAACAATTGAGTTTATTTCAGATCCTTGTTCCCACTTCTCTTAAAATTGCAGTTTTTCAAATGTATTCATTTTTGTCAGATGTGGACATCGCTGACTGGCCAGCATTTATTGCTCATCCCTAATTGCCGTTGAGAACGTGGTGATGAGCTACCTTCTTGAATCGCAATATCATGAGGAATGGAACTCCAGGATTTTGACCCAGTGACATTAAAGGAATATCAATATATTTCCAAGTCAGGACGGTGAGTGACTTGGTGGGGAAACTGTAGGTGAGGGTGTTCCATTTACCTGCCGCCCTTGTTCTTCTAGATGGAAGTGGTCATAGATTTGGAAGGTGCTGTATGAGAATTTTTGCAGTGCATTTTACAGGTGGTACACATTGCTGCTCCTGAGAGTCAGTGATGGAGGGAGTGGATGCTTGTGGATGTGATGCCAATCAAGCTGGCTGTTTTGTCCTAGATGGTGTCAAAGCTGTTGCGTAGCGTTGAAGCTGTACTCATCTAAGCAAGTGAGGAGTATATCATCACATTCCCGACCTGTGCTTTGTAGATGGTGGACAGGCTTTGGTGAGTGAGGAGGTGTGTTACTCGCTGCAATATTCCTCGCCTCTGAACTGCTCTTGTAGTCACTAGGTTTATGTGGTAGGTCCAGTTGAGCTTCTGGTCAATAGTAACCCCTAGACTGTTGATTGTGAGGGATTCAGTGATGTTAACTTCACTGAACGTCAGGAGCAGTGGTTAGATTGCCTCTTATTCGTGATGGTCATAGCTAACATTTGTGTGGTGTGAATGTTACTTGCTAGCTGTCAACCCAAGCCTGGACATTGTCCAGATTTTGTTACATTTGGACATGGACTGCTTTAGTATATGAGGAGTTGCAAATGGTGCTGACCATTGTGCTATTATAGGCGAACATACTCACCACTCTGACCTTGTGATGGAGGGAAGGTAATCGATGAAGCAGTTGAAGATGGTTGGGCCTAGGACACTACCCTGCATTGAGTACAAAACCAGGGTTGATCCCTTGGTTTGATGTAAATGGTGGGGGGTGGGTGGGGCGGAGAGAAGATATATCAGCTCATAGATTATGCTGGACGACAACTCTGCTGCTGTTGATGGCCCCCAGCACCTCATAACAATGCTGCTCCTTTAACAAGATTACGCTAGTCTTGCCTTTGTTTTTCCCCCAGAGAGGTTGCAAAAGCAGTGATTCTGAAAAGTCTGGATTAGATGGGTTTACAGCCACTTTGATTACAGCTAACCAATACTGCCTCAGGCCACAGGCTTTCAAGTTTAAAAGAAATACTTGCACAACGAAAGAATGGTGGCCAGTTGTTACAACTGGTTGTCTAAGTGGTAAGATTTCAATGATTCACAAAATGCACTTTTAACAAAGATTAAATGTTTCCTTACCTTATCTCATGATTAATGTCCTTCAAGCTATGTAACTATTGTATCACTCTAATGTATAGCAATGCCTAAGGTTCTTCGTGGACTGTGGTTAATTAGCTTCCTTTATCATGTTGCAATCTTCTACACTACTATTACCTCTTTCTTCAACCTCTTTCACTCCAAGGATAACAATTCCACTCGGTCAGCTTAATATTGTACTTGTAGCTAAAATCTCTCATCCTTAGAACCATTCTGCTAATTCTCTACTATACCCTTCCCAAGGGCCTCATGCCCTGCTTGAACGTGGTGACCAGAACTAGATCATCTGTCACTGAGCTAGAGCATTCTAAAGGCTCAATACAGTGTCTTTGCTTTTCTGCTCAGTAGCTGTACTTATGAAGCCCAAAATCACATATGCTTTGCTAACAACTCTTTCAATATATCCTAATAAATTCAAACATCTGTGTTCTTCACTGTCTGTATTGTCTTTCTCTTTTTGATCTGCCAAAATGTATCACTTAACATTTCTCCACATTAAATTCCATCTGCCATTGTCAGCCCATTCTGCTAATTTATGTTTAGTTAAACAATTGTTAGAGTTCTCACTGTTTCAAGTCTGGTAACATCAGCAAATTTTGAAATTTCATTCTGAATTCCAATATCCAGTGATTCTGACATTAGAGAGGTAACCACATTAAAAGGTTTTGGAACATCCTATGATTGTGTAAAGCGCAATATAGTTTTCTCCTTCTTACTAATTTTTAAATGTATCAGCAAAGTTTTTGATGTGTAAAAAACATTAGATATATATTAAAAACTGGCCACATTTAAGTACATTTAGACATCTTAAACCTAAGGAATTGTATGTAGCTGGAACCTTGTTCAAATTATGAAGCTATGAGACTTCCAGTGCCATTGTATGATAGCCAATTATATGATGGTGATCACAGTCGTGCTGATTCAGCAAACCTGATCTCAGAGGCAAAACTACGATAATTAGCTGTTCAGCTCTTTTGGCAATGGTATCTGCAGAACAATGCAAAATTATCAAATTGTCATGTGATATATGTAAATATTTAAGTAACTGAACAACCTCCTAGAATCTCTGCACTATAACAATGATATACAGTGTAGAAATCTTAGTTTTGTTAATGAAAAGAAGCAAAACTTTATAAGGTACAACAAAAATAAAGCAGTAAATAAATAGCTTACTTGTGGATTTTACTGCAGAGATCTGCTGAGATGATACATTTAAACCACCCGATTTCCAATAGCTTGTGCTTTGCTTGGGATTTTCTTTGAATCACTATTCCCTTCAGAAACTTTTACACAATAAAAGGCTGAGACTCTCAAATATCTGTAAATTATTTTACAAGTATTTTCAAACAACCAGAAGCTGTATTGTGAACTAAATATCAATCCCAGACTTGAGCAAAATAAAACTTCCAACTTTTATTTTCACTATCTATCAAAATAAAATTGCACTGAACCGGAATTAAAACAGATATGTTTAATTAGCCATCACCACTACTCAGATCAATCTGAAAAGTTATTGCAATTGCTTTCTCCTGAAGAACACATGACAGGTGCAGTTATGTGTAGACTTCTTCCCCTCGCTTTGCATGAGCTATTGCCCAATATCTTGCAAGGTCTACAAGTGAGTAACAGTTGAGGCCATCTGTCAGTCTGAATAGCCAGATCTATGACCTACTGCTGAATACAATGATCATGCCAAATAAGTCAGGCACTGACAAAGTTCCTGTTGAGTTCCATTTAAAGAGCTTAGACAAACGGAAGAACTTGCTTCAGACCCTGTTGACATGCATTTCTTGAAGTAGTCTCATGTAAATCTGTCCCACAATGATCAAAGGACCTTTTAATTTGAACTTCATTACTTCTTAGAAGCCATCAGCACCACCTGTCAGACCTTAACCGTAGTTGGAAATATTAAACCACAATCCTATCCCTGCATACCCCAAAAGGTTTCTCTTTTTCAAGATTGACAAATGAGCATAACAGACTAGCATTGAAACACAAATTAGATCCTGGGAGATTTTTCTTTCAATTGTAATGATCAATTCACATGCATTGAACAAAACACAAACAGGGCATTTCATACAAATATTTAAGTCTCTTCAACATGCATCTTTCACATACATAAAATAAAATAACTGAAACGTAAAGCTAAACCATTTGAAAAACAATTATAAAGCCAGTCTATTTATTCAACTATTAAGCTGAGGGTATGCGAGAGGGAAGCAGAAGATGAATGCGGAGGGCAGGGCGAGTCAAGACAGCAAGGAGGGGAAGCTCAGAGGGGAGGGGTGCAGAGGCAGTGGAGGGTGGGAGGGGACAAGATAGCAGAGGGAAGAGATGTCAATAGAGGAGAGAGGCAGCAATTGAGAAAAGAAAAGGATATGATGGAGGACAGAAGTCAAAGAAGACAGAAGAGGAAATTGAGATGATAGGATGGGTAGATTAACGATTTGGATGGATGGAAAGGGTAGGGAAAGGAGAAGAGGTGATGCAAGGTTGAAGAGATGGCAATAGAGGAAAATAAGGGAAGCAATGAAGAAGGGAGGGAAGGCAAAGTAGAGGAGAAAGTGGAGTCAGTGAGGACAGAGCAAGGAAGGGGGAGGGTGAACAGCAGCAGAGGAGTACAGAGGGAGGAAGTATACTAAAGTGGGAAGGAGACAGAATATAGTAAGGATGCGTAGGGATGATGATATATGATACTTACACTGTGCTGCCCTTTCTCACAAATCCCAATCACCCATCATCTCTATACTTGCTGATCCAGTTATTTAATTGTGTTGAGCCATGTTATCTTTGGGGCATGTGAGACTTGAACCAGGGGCTTGTGGCCATGAGGTAGGGACACTACCTGTGCCACAAGCCTCCTATGCTCACTAATCTACATTACATCCCAGATTTGAAATGGCTTAATTTTAAAATTATCGTGCCTGCTTTCAAATACCTTCAGAGTCTAATTCCATTCAGCACACCATCACCCCTGAGATATCTGGGTTCCTCTAACCTGACTTCTAACTTAAATCATACTTTCATTTTCAGCCATACCTTCAGTTGCCAACTATAAAAGTTCGGGAATTTCCATCCTAATGTTTTTTAATTCTCTATCATCCTTTAAGATGTTTCTTAAAGGTCTTTCATCATCTGCCGTCTCTCCTTACATGGCTCAGTGTCAAATTTTACGTCTCTCTTGATAATTCTCTTGAAGTACTTTGAGAGGTTTTTTTTTTACATCAGTGGTGCAATAGAAACTCAAGCTTTTCTGCTGAAATGGTAAAGAAAATGGCAGTTATGTGTATACATTTGTGCTGGGGAGCCTGAGTACATTGTAGTATTGTATTGGTGGAAACAGAAAAGTGGAATAAAGAGAAAAAAAATTGAATAGTGTGTGAAAGTGCAGGGAACAAGGAATGGAGTTGGACGGGGGCAGACCATGCAGGGATGGGGTCGGATACGTTTTGGCGCCCATCATTTGGCCCCACCGTTTGGCTCTAAACTGTTTTGGCGCTCATTACTTTGGCGCTGATCTGTTTTGGTGCCAATTCAGAATTTTAAAAGGACTTGTTTGGTTAAAGAAGAGAGGATGACTAACGACCCAATGTAATTTTCTCAACCAGCAAGAGTTGAGAGTCAAAGCTGTAATGACCCGCTGTAGATTCAAATCTCGTTTTGTAATCATTTTCTCATTTAACAATTGTTAATAGTCATCTACTGCCTTGATGATACTTAAGCCCTTCTGTCTTCACATTGGAAAGCTGCAATACAACTTTCTTTCTATTTTCTTGTAGAGCTCATTCCAGAAATGGCTGAAAACATTGTAAGCAAGAGAGACAAACCGAAATTTTCACATGATGGTTATCTATGTGCGTTTGATCAACGTAGCAAAATGTAGAAATTTGTTTTTATAATGAATAGGTTAAAATTATGAACAAAAAAGAATTAGATTTATTTCTTACAATGCAATAAAAACGAATTTCTTACGGGCTCTACAAGATTGTTTTTTTGAATTGGAGCCCAAGTAATGAGCACCAAAACAGTTTAGAGCCAAAACGGCGGCGGCCAAATGATCGGCGCCAAATAGTCCCATTCCGGCAAGGATGGGAGTGGTAAAAGGAAAGAGAAGCCAAAGAGAGAAAGTAATGGAATGAAAAGAGGAAGGGTGCAAACTGTTGCTTTCACAAGGCTAACAGGTGGATACATAACAACTCACAAAGTACCTCCCTGGCCACATTTACATATTAATACCAGAATAGGTTATGCTGTCATTACTTTTGGAAGAAAAATAAAAGCAGATTGTAAGAGTTTTCAAAAGTATTTGAAGAATTAATAAAGTGAGCACTGATCAAATAAAGAGTGAGATTGGACCATTAATAATAGAAAATAAAGAAATGGCAGATACTTTGCATCTGCCTTCACGGCACAGGATCCCGGAAACAGTGATAAATCAGGAAATACAAGAAAAGGAGGAACTCAGGAAAATCATAATCCAGAGAAATGGTAAATTGCCGGCGATATGGGCTGATATATGCATGGGTTCTAATCCTAGGGTCTCAAAAGTAATAGCTAGTGACATAATCAATGTATTGTTTTAAGTTTCCAAACTCTCTTGAATAGTGAACAGTCCCAAAAGACTGGAAGAGAGCAAAGTAACTGCTTTATTGAAGAAGAAGAAACAGAAAGCAGACAACTAGAAGCTTGTTAACCTAACACCAAACATTAGAAGTTATTACTGAAGAAGTTATTGCAGGGCAGTTGGGTACATTTGAGATAATCAGTCAGAGTCAACATAGTACTGTGAAAGCGTAATCAGGCTGAATCAATCTTTTGGAGCTCTTTGAGGCAATAACAAATGCTGTGGATAAAAGAGAACTGGTGGTTGCACTACACGTAGATTTCTATAAGATATCTGGTATGGTGACATATCAGGTCATCCTAATGCATGAATCTTAGAAGGTTCATATATAGGTACAGTAGGTATAGTAATCAGGAAAGCTAATAGAATCTTATAGCTTATTGTGAGGAGAAATAAATGCAAGATCAGGGAGGTTATGTTTCAGCTACACAGGGCATTAGTGAGACTGCATCTGGAGTATTACATACTGTATTGGTTACTGTACTTAAGGAACAATGTTAATGGGTTGGTAGTGTGGTAATTTACAAAGAGGAAGACCTTAGATTCTGGACAATGTAAACTGGCTGCTGTGATGGGCAGAGCACTGGGAGATGATGTTTAATCCTACAAAGTGTGAGGCAATGCATTTTTAAAGTACTAAAAAGGCACGGAGTAGATAATTAATGTTAGGACTCTGGGAAGTAAAGAGAATGAGAGGAATCTTTGTATGCTTGTCCAGAAATCCTTGAAGTAACAGGGCAGATGGATAGGGTGGTCAAGAATGTATATCACACTTGCTTTGATGAATTGCGCAACCTGCTGGGCTTGAAAAGATTCTAACTTCCCCAGAAACAAACCCAACGATCCAGGAATCTATAGGCTCCCTTCCTGTTCCAAATCTTCAGTCATACATTCATGTGTTCCATCTGCCTATGCCTATCCTCACTAACATGTGACATTGGAAGTAATCTGGAGAGTACGGCCTTTGAGAGCCAGATTTTTAAGCCAACTTTTCATCAAAACTCTCCAACTTAAATGGAGACTTTTGGAGAGCTCCCATGTGTCAAAGAAATACCATGTGGAATCTTCAACTCCCTCAGCAATTTGTTGGAAGTCTGCAGCAATGGGAATTTCCTCAGGCCCCCATGCACAAGCTCCATCTATGCCAGAATACCAACTGTCTAGTATTGGAATACCTGAGCCTTTTTTGCATATACTCCATTAGAAATCATCCTATGTGTTATTGGACTATCAGAGGGTTCAGATTTCAGTGAAGACCATAAGATGTAAGAGTAGAATTGGGGCATTTGGCCCATCAAGTCTGCTCTGCTATTCGATCATGGCTGATAGGCACAACAGTGAGCCAGTTGCGTCTTGTGAATGAACAATGTACTCCCATTTGGGATTATTGTGTCTCATAAAAGGTTTCAGTTATGTTAACTTAATGTAGCTGAGGTTACGCTGCCAATAAAAAAAAACTGGACATTTTAAAGTTGCATATAACCCTTAAGTTCCGTTTCTCATATTTAAGTTATATGTAACATACAATGAATAAATCTTTGACTTGCAAAGTAGAACAAAAATAAATTCCAAAATATCAGAAAATTTAAAATGCCAAAAATCAAAACTCACGAAGGGAACTGTACAAAATTTCAGTCTTTCAAAGATATAAGAATCTCTCCCCTCAGTGTTCACGTTCCACTTCAGCTTCAAGTGCTACAAATTACTCTTCTCTGTACAGTACTCAATTTTATCCTTTGTAATAAAAGTGATTGAATGCAGGGAATACCTTGATTCATATATTTCAATGCCGACTTCAATCCAGTCTTTCAAGCCAAAAATAAATGAATCCTGTAAATATTGTGAGCATTTTAAATATTAAATAAAAAGTTCCCTTTATTGGGAATGCAACATCAGTTAAAACACTGAGAAAAAGAGAAATTATGACAATTAACTCCCACTACTGCTTTTATATTGTTTCACTAGGTATATGCTGAAAATGTGTTGCTGGAAAAGCGCAGCAGGTCAGGCAGCATCCAAGGAGCAGGAGAATCGATGTTTCGGGCATGAGCCCGAAAACGTCGATTTCCTGAAGAAGTTTCCTGAAGAAGGGCTCATGCCTAAAACGTCAATTCTCCTGCTCCTTGGATGCTGCCAGACCTGCTGCGCTTTTCCAGCAACACATTTTCAGCTCTGATCTCCAGCATCTGCAGTCCTCACTTTCTCCTTCACTCGGTCTATGTCTACTATTTTAAGCGATTAGATTTTTTTCAGTGTTACGTCAGCTTTTTGACACTTAAAGATTTGTTCCATTTTGCAGACTGCCAGATATAGCGGTTTATCAGGGACTTGCAAAAGCTTCTTGCATTTATCATATTTCAAACAGATGTCACACAATTTCTTTAGCCTCTACTCTTTTACATCTGATTGTGAATACATTTCAGATGAGGGAAACCAGACTCCACCATTTACTTGAGTTGCTGGTACCCAGGAGTCCTCAACTGCTTTCAGTACTGCCACAGAGTTTTATTCTGTACTGGCCTTGTCTGTTAAACTTGGTTTGAAGGTTCAATCCAATGTTTAACCTTGTGTTTCAAACCAGAATGAGTAAGTAACATGTTTCAGGACAGATTATAAATTCTGAATTAAAACTGCCAGTTTTCAGTGCAAGTCACAGAGTGAAAAGACAAGAACAAATGTCTGATTAGCAAATGGTGGCATACAAATGATGACAATTAAGCAAAACGTGGATCACCGAGGGCTGGAACAAGATAATCTTCACATCCAACCACAGGCTTAAACGTGTTACGAACATTTTTCTGAATATATGTCACATTTTAGTTTGCTTTGCTAAATAATATTCAAAGTGGGACCACATGTTAAAAAAAGGTTCTTTGATGTTTATTCATTCAACTCATATCGTAAAATTCTTAAAACATTAAAGTTGTTATTCAACAGCTTGCTAACAATGTGTATTATGAGCAATGAAGGCAAGATTACAATGCTGCAACCCAGGAGTATGCCCGAGTAAAAGATATATGTTTGGAAGTAGATATGTGGACACTGCAAAGTCAACCTGGAGTCTACGGCAAAACTCAGATCTCTAAAATGTATTTATAATTCACAAGCATTTTTTGCCTTTCACAGCTTCAATAAATTCACACTGTACAGCAGTTACTATAAAATCTCAACAGCTATCTCCTGGATGATTATGTAATTTATTTTCTTTCAAAAACAGATTTTTTTACTGGAAGTGTTAGGCTACTTTTTAAATTAACATTACACAGACTATTTTCTGATCAAACCCAAACTCAGTGGTTAACCTTGTGTCACAAATACATGCAGTCAGCATGGACTGCAGGAAAAAAATCCTGATTCCTGTTTGTGGAATAGCATTTATCCCAGGGTCATGGGACTCAAAGCAAGAGCTACTATCTGGTTGCTACCAACTTCCCTCTAGTGGCAATCACAAGAGAAACATGTTCATGTCTGTTTTTACCACAGGAACCATTGTAATTTATACAGGACACTGACGACATAAAAGCCTTCATTCGTGCAAACAAAGAGAGAAAGTATTTATGCATTTCTGAACAATATCAATCGAAAACATTGTAACAAAACAGTGAGACAGCAGATTTTAACCAGAATAGGCAATATGTTATAGCAAACTATCCAAAAGAATGATTTGGAGATGCCGGTGTTGGACTTCACCTGATGAAGGAGCATCACTCTGAAAGCTAGTGTGCTTCCAAATAAATCTGTTGGACTATAACCTGGTGTTGCGTGTTAATAACTTTATCTAAAAGAATATTGTTGTATTTTCCTCAAAACTAGCTGAAAGAAGAAAGCATGATTGAGTTGTCAATTCCATTCCACAAATGACCAAATAACTGGATCAGCCATAATGCATAACCCTACAACTCATTTCAAAATTTAATTCCAACCCGATAAAAACGTGGAGACTTTTTACATTTCTTTTTCGTGTGATGTAGGCCTTGTTTTCAATCCCAATTGCGCTTTAACTGAGTGGCCTGCTAGGTCATTTCAAAGAGCTGTTTAGAGTCAACCAAACTATTGTGGATTTGGAGTTGCATGTAACCAGGCCTAGTAAGGATGTCAGATTTCTTTCTTAGAAGACATAAGTGATGATGACAATCAGTAATAGTTTCATGACTACCATTACTGATGCTAGCTCTCAATTCCAGATTTATTAACTTAATCTAAATTCCACCCGTTGCCATGGTGGAAATTGAACACATGTCCCTGGACAACTGAGCCTCTGAGTCACCAGTACAGTGACACTATCATTACCCCATCAACTATTGCTCTGAATTAGGAGTACAAACTTCAAAATAAATCTTCACAATGCTATAGAGATAGATGGTGTGACTCTGAACAGGACTCCGAGTACAAGTTCAAAGACGGCTGATTGTATTAAATAAATAAGAAGGAACTATATTTCTTGCGCCTGCAGACTGAAGAATTCCTCACATGAAACAAAATCTTTTGCCCAACAATTCAAACAGATGATCAATAATATTTTCCTAGTTCCTTACACTACAAGCAAAATGTCCACAGCCTCCACCTCAATTCTTAAACTCATTTCTTGCTTCTTCGTCTGATCACACAAAATCAATTTCACCTCTTACCAGGGAAATATTCTCATTAAAAAAAATAAACAAATGACCTTTAAAAGTTTACTACAAAAATACACATCCAGCTTTTGCAAGTTATTTTGACAAAAATGACACATTTATTTTGGATCTTCTCCATTCCTCTAAAATTAGGAGTACAAGGAATATTAATGGAATATCATTTGGCTACTGAAATGTCCGAAGTAGAAGTGAGGGACAGAATATTCAAATTAAGTAAAGGTCAGGATAAAAGGTATGCAAAGTTCCAAAGGTCTTCCTGGATTAGTAATGGCATAAATCAAGCTGAATGGAAAAATATGATGCAAATTCCAAGTTCCAATGGCATGATGGCAACTAAGTTGTTATCGCTGGTATAAGAAAGGAAAGGGAAAAGAACAAAAAAAAACTTTGCCAAATGTATTTATGCTTTCCTTTAGGCATAAGGACAGCACACAACAAAAAGCAACAACCTGCGTGCATAAAATGTTTAGCTTATATTAGTGTGATTCTCCAAATCTAACGAACAAAAATATTGGATATTTAAGACACAATATATCATAATTGTGAGTATGTTCAGTGAGCTGGTAAGTTGATTTCCAGACATTGCGTCCCCTGTCTAGGTGACATTGTCAGTGAATTGGAGCCTTCTATGAAATGTTGCTGGACTGTCTCTTCTGGAATTTATTTAGTTCTGTTCATTCCAGTTACCGGTTCTGGGTGTTCGTTGTAGTGGCTGGTATACTGCATCTAGGTCTATGTGCTTATTGATGGAGTCTGTTGATGAGTGCCATGCTTCTAGAAATTCTCTGGCTTTCCTCTGTTTGACTTGTCCTATGATTATTGTGTTGTCCCAGTCGAATTTGTGGTTCTTGTCATCTGTGAGCGTGGCTGCTCAGGTTAGTTGGTCATCGCATTTAGTGGCTAGTTGGTGTTCATGGATGCAGATTGCTAGTTGTCTGCCTGTTTGCCTGATATAGTGTTTTGTGCAGTCTTTGCATGGAAAGTTGTAAATTATGTTTGTCTTGCACATGATGGGTATCGGGTCTGTCGGTTTATGGGCTGCCATTAATCCCAGTGATCAGAGAAGTCTGGCTGTCGGTTCCGAGACAGTTTTTATGCAAGGTAGTGTCGCTAGTGAATCAGGCGTGGCAAATCCTCGTCACACTGTTTATCTGTTAGGCATCTGCAGATGACATTGCGGGGATATCTGTTCTTGGCAAATATACTGTCGAGGTGTTCTTCTTCTTCCCTTCATCAGTCAGGAGTGCTGCAGTGTGTTGTGGCCCTTTTGAACATGGTCCAAATGCAGCTTCCCTTGTGTATGCTCGGGTGGTTGCTGTTGTAGTGCAGGACTAATCGGTGTGTGTAGTTTTCCTGTACGCTTTTGTGGTGCATTCACCATTCTGTGTTCTTTCTACCATCACATCCAGAAATGGGAGTTGATTATGGGTTTCCTCCTCTCTCGCAAACGCGATCCCTGTGAGCATGGTGTTGATAATCCGAAGGGTGTTCTTGATTTCTGTTCTCTTAATGATAGCAAAAGTGTCATCCAAACACCCCATAAACCGACAGCCACGCTCAGACAACGATTCACCAGGACAAAAGATCCTAAACCTATCACGTGCAAGACTAACATAATTTGCAAGATTCAATGCAAAGATTGCATGAAACACCGTATAGGACAGTAGACATACAACTAGCAATCTGCATCAACCAACACAAACTCGCCACTAAATGCCATGACCAGCTGTCCCTAGTAACCATGCACACAGATGACAAAGACCACAAATTCAACTGAGACAACACAACAATCATAGGACAAGCTAAACAGAGGACTGCCAGAGAATTTCGAGAAGCATGGCATTCATCCACAGACTCCATCAACAAGCACGTAGACCTAGACCTAATATATAAGCCACTAAAACAAACAACCAGAACCAGCAGGAACGGAACCAAATAAGCTTGAGAAGAGACAGTACAGCAGCGCTTCACAAGAGGCTCCAAAGCACTGACAATGTCACCTAGACAGGGGACGAAATGTCTGCAAATCAACTTCCCAGCTCAGTGAACATACCCACAACTACAACACCTGGCACCTGAGCTACAAATCTTTACACAAACCTTGAATACAATACCATTGTGAGACATCTATGTATTTGACTGAACTCCACATTACAGCTAAAGATATCACAGCACTTCGCAGCACAAGCCGTCATTTGGCTTATCGTGCACACGCCTGTCCTATCGCAGTAGCCTTGCAAAATCTGGACAATTAAATATTTACCCTATTCCCTTTCAGAAAAAGTTATTATTTAATCTGCTTTCATCACCTTTTCAGGCAGTATATGCTCACCATAATTAAAACAAGCATCTGTTAGAGTTACAAGATATTTTTGGTGCCAAAACCAATCAATGCAACAATAAAAACACAACATGAGGGAATCCTACAGACTACATCTTTGATTTTAAGCATCTTATTTATGTACTACAATACTGATTACTCAGCAAGCACTGAAATATCATCTATCCAGTATGTCTGATGTTAGGAAGTATGAGAGAATAGCTCGAAATATATTCCCAGCCATCACCTCTTTTGTTGAACAATCCCACTTTCACCAAATTCTTTGAATCTGGAACAATGTGGTTAGCTTAGAATACAAAAAAACTTCTGAAAATATGTCCTCCTGTTTAATCATATTTCAGAGACAGTCAATTGATTCATGTCTTACAATATAGAAGTGCCATGTGCCAGCTTTAATTGCAATTCATAATACAAAAAAATGTGAATACCAACAATTTAGCATGGAAAGAATTTTATTTATATATCCTCTTCTATGTCTCCTGATATATTCTTCTGGTGACAGGTTGCTGAATTCCAAAAACAAAAACTAAAACTTGAGAGATTGCTTCAATCTTCTTCTACTGAGTTCGGATTTCTTTTCATTTTTTTAATCCCCATTTCAGGTATACATAACAGATGTTATTCAAAAGTTTAAAATACTTCAGTTGACAAAAGGAAGTTCTCAGAACACATGGTACAATTGAATGCCAGGGTACAAAGAAATGATGTGGGAGTAATAGGTTATTTGCAACACAGCTTGAGTTTTGTGTGGTTTTCTTCTTGAAATAAGATGCAATCTCTTGGAATGACCCTGAGAAAGAATTGATACTACAACTGCTACCTTTGGACAGCTCATATTAGTCCATAATTGTATCCAGTTCACAAAAAGGTTAGGCTTGCTTTCACTCAAACAAAAAGAAAATTAATTCCTTTCTCCTTTTTCAATACTTCATAGGGAAACAATGCAGTATGTATGAGCATACCGGCTATTTTGAAAACATTATGGATTTTTATACTTTACATATTTTCATGGAATTTCAAATGTTACATACAATACAGCACAAAACAGGCTCCTCCATGGCAACATTTACTTTCTACTCAAGCCTCATCCCTATTGTTCCACAGCTAACATGTATTTCCTTCTTTCTAACACGTTTATCTGGTCTTCTCTGAAATGCATTTGACACAATCAGCCTTAATCTCTCTCTTGTAATAAGTTCCATGTTCTCACCATTCACAGGTAAAGATGTGTCTTTTGAATTTTTTAATTGATTTCTTGGTGACTACCTTATATATTGAAAGTCCTTAGTCTTGCTCTTTCACAAAAGTGGAAAAAACACTTAGTTAACACATGGTTAAGGCTGCATATGGGATACCTGCCTTTATTAGCCATGGCATAGATCTTAAGAGCAGGGAGGTTTTGTTGCAACTGTATAAAAGCTTGGTTATGCCATAACTAGAGTTGTGTGTGCAGTTATGGAATCAACCTTGTAGGAGGGATGTAATAGCACTGGAGAGTGTTTAGAGAAAATTTACTAGGATGTTGTCTGACTTGTGAGTTTTAGTTATGAAGAGAGATTGTATAGGCGAAGGTTATTTTCCTTAGAGTATGGGTGACTGAGGAGAGCATGACTGAGATGTATAAGATTATGAGGGGCACAGATGGGAAGAAGCTTTTCCCGTTGGTGGAGAGATCAAGGGACATGGGTTACAGATTTAAGGTAGGGGCAAGAAGATTTAGAAAGGGATGAGAGGATTTTCTTTTGCCCCCCCCCCCCCCCGAGAAGATCGAGAGAATTGGGAACTCAATGTCTGTAAGGGTCTGTAACCCTCATGACATTTCAGAAATATTTAGATGCCCACTTATATGTCAAAGCATGGAAGGTGTAATAACTCCTGCAAGGTCCATGATGAAATCACTGATTAATCTCCCTGACTAGCTCAATGAGTATGAGTTCTCTTGGTCACAGACAATGGTCTATCTTGCTGGAATTCATCGCCTGAGCTCTTTAAAAAGCAGACAGTGGTCACTCAGTTGAGAGTAACAGCATTTCAAACTTTAAAAACATACAAAGCAGACCCAAGAGCTAAAACGAAAAGAAAGAAAGCAGATCCAAGGGTTTTTGGGCAACAGTGGTTAAAGACCTTGTCTTTCAGCCAGGAAGCCTTGATTCAAGTCTCACCTGTTCCAGAGATGTGTAATAACATCTTGATTAGGTGGATCAAAAAATATCATAACACAGACTGCACCTCCTCCCACCCCCACTCCTGTAAAAATGCAATTTCTTACTCCGAATTCCTCCGCCTTCACTATATCTGCTCCCAAGATGGGCAATTCCATTCCAGGACATCCCAGATGTCCTCCTACTTCCATAATTTCCCCATCCTTGTTATCAACAATGCCCTCAATCACATCTCCTCCACCCCACCAATTTCAACAAGGAAAGTATCCCTCTGGCCCTCACACTGCACTCCACAACTCCCCCTCCCACTCCCGATGACATGTCCATTCTGGGCCTCCTCTACCGCCTAAACAAGACCACCCACAAACTGGAGGAGGAACACCTCATCTTAAACCTCAGGAGCCTACAAACACACAGCCTCAACATTGAATTCACCAGTTTGAAAATCACCCCTCCCCCTACCCCATCCGGGATCCAACCCTCCGACTTGGCTCTGTCCTCTTGACCAAACCTATGCATTGTCCTTCCCGACTGCCTGCTCCACACATCCCACCGGCCTATCACAATCATCACCTATCTTCATCCATCTATTGCCATCCCAACTACCTTTACCCTAGCCCCACCACTTTCCCCCTATTTATTTCTCAGCCCCTTTCACCCTCCCCAGTCCTGATGAAGGGTTAAGCTTGAAGCATTGATTCTTTTGCTCCTCAGTTGCTGCCTGACCTGCTGTCCTTTTTCCAGCACCACATTAATCGCTGGAAAGGTTTGTGTCTTCAACACAATGTAACCTCAGAAGTTTTTTTTTGACTAAAATAGAATAGCTCATAATTTTTGTTGTTGAAAATCACTTACCAATTATATGCACTCACTGAGGGGCAGACAATTCTTTCACTGAGTGGAATATATTTTGATTGCATTCTTCTTTGAAATGTATCACCATCGCTATTATATATCAATGTTAGACTAATAAAACAAACAACAATATTGGCCAAATTTCAGTCTCTGATCCTCAAGAATGATTTTCTTCCATTCTACTAACATGCCCTTTGTCCTTACAACTGTCCTTCTCAATTAACACTGTACATGTCTGGTCACAGTTACCCTTGATTATTAGACTACACCATATCACCAACCAAAGTTTTGTCATGCTTCCAAGAAAACAAAACAAACAAAAACCCTACACTTTTGACATGGCAAAGTAAAAATGTATTGTGGAGATGGTTGGCAGTTGTATCAATGTCAAAAGTGTAGTGGAAAAGCACAGCAGGTCAGGCAGCATCCGAGGTGCAAAAGAATCGGCGTTTTGGGCATAAACCCTTCACCACAGGGAAAAAACTTCATCTATTTATCCTGTCCATGGCCCTCATTATTTTATGAACATTTATAAGGTCACCCCTCAGCCTCCAACATTCCAGGGAAAACAGCCCTAGCCTGGTTCAGCCTCTCCCTGTAGCTCAAATCCTCCAACCCTGGCAACATCCTTGTAAATCTTTTCTGAACCCTTTCAAGTTTCACAATATCCTTCCAATAGGAAGGAGATCAGAATTGCATGCAATATTCCAACAGTGACCTCACCAATGTCCTGTACAGCCACAACATGACCTCTCAACTCCTGTACTCAACACTCTTGACTGATAAAGGAAAGCATACCAAACACCTTCTTCACTATCCTATTTACCTACGACTCCACTTTCAAGGAGCTATGAACCTGCACGCCAAGATCTCTTTGTTCAGCAACACTCCCTAGGACCTTACCATTAAGTGTATAAGTCTTGCTAACATTTGCTTTCCCAAGATGCAGCACTTCACATTAATCTAAATTAAACTCCATCTGCCGCTTCTGAGCCCACTGGCCCATCTGATCAAGATCCCGTTGTAATCTGAGGTAACCTTCTTCGCTGTCCACTAAACTCCCAACTTTGGTGTAATCAGCAAACTTACTAACTACACCTCTTATGCTCACATCCAAATCACTTATATAAATGATGAAAAGTAGAGGACCCACCACCGATCCTTGTGGCACTCCGCTGGTCACAGGCCTCCAGTTTGAAAAACAACCCTCCACCACCACCCACTTTCTTCTACCTCTGAGCCAGTTCTGTATCCAAATGGCGAGTTCTCCCTGTATTCCATGAGATCTAACCTTGCTTACCAGTCTCCCCTGGGGAATGTTGTCAAGATAAGGAGAATTTCTTCTCTAAGAAGATATTTTCAAGGTCATGATTTGGAGGTGCTGATGTTGGACTGGTATGTACAAAGTAAAAAATCAAACAGCACCAGGTTATAGTCCAACAGGTTTATTTGGAAGCACTAGCTTTCAGAGCACTGCTCCTTCATCAGGTGGTTGTCAAGATGATTGATAGAGGCACTCATACACAGTATACTTGCAACACTGGAGTTAAACCAACTATTTAAATTTTGAAAAACTCATATTTTATTGTGCTTTTCATCATATCCAAGCATTGCATAGCACTTCACAGCAGACTAATTTCAAAGTGCAGTCATTGTTGTAATGTAGGAACCACCACTCCAAATCTGAACACAGCAAGCTCTCACTGCGTGTAATGCGATAATGGCCAGAGATTGTTTTTTAAGCATTGAATGACTGAGATGCATGAAATAGTGTTATATGGGACCAATTGCCATATACCGATCCATTAGTCTATTCTCGATCATTAGTAGAGTGATGGGAGGTGTCATCAATAGTACCATCAAGCAGCAGCTGCTCAGCAGTAACCTGCTCAATGACGCCCAGTTTGGGTTCCACCAGAGTCAGAGTCACTCAACTCCTGACCTCATTACAGCCTTGGTTCAAACATGGACAAAAGAGCTGAATTCCAGAGATGAGATGAGTGCCAGCCCTTGACATCAAAGCTGCATTTTACCGAGTGTGGCATCAAGGAGTCCTAGCAAAAGTAGAATTAATGAGTATCGGGGATAAACTCCACTGGTTAGAGTCATACCTAGCACGAAGGAAAATGGTTGTGGCTGTTGGAGGTCATCTCGGCAGGAGTTCCTCAGGGTAGTGTCCTAGGCCCAACCATCTACAGCTGCTTCATCAATGAACTTCCTTCCATCAGAAGGTCAGAACTGGAGATCTTTGCCAATGATTGCATAATGTTTGCGATCCTCAGATACTTAAGCTGTTCATGTTCAAATTTAACAAGCTTCTGGACAATATCCAGACTTGAGCCAACAAGCGACAAATAACATTTGCGTCATACAAATGCCAGGAAATTATTGTTGCCAATAAAAAACAATCTTAATCTTGACATTCAAAGGGGTTATCATCACTGAATCCTCCAACATCAATAGGTTTGGGGTTACCATTGACCAGAAACACAACTGCACTCACCATGTTAACACAGTGGCTACAAGAGCAAGTCAGAGGCTAGGAATACCGTGACAAGTAACTCACCTCTTGATTCCGCAAAGCCTGTCCACCATCCAACAGGTTCAAGTAAAGCATGTAATGGAATACTCCCCACTTGACTGGATGGGTGAAACTCCAAAAAGCTTCACACCAATCCACGACAAAGCAGCCCACTTGACTGCCACATCCATAAGCATCCACTCCTTCCATCACCAATTCTCAATCTACAAGATGCACTGAAGAAATTCACCAAAGGACCTTAGATAGCACCTTAAAATATCCAGACACTTCCATCCAGTAGCATAAGATTCTTAAGGGAGCTTGACATGGTAAATATGGAGGATTGTTTCTCTTTTTGGGAGAGTTGAGGACCATAGAGTAAATCTCAGAGAAAGTGGTCTTACAGTTAAGGCAGAGATGAGGGGGAATTTCTTTTCTGTGAGGGTACTGAAACTGCAGCAACTGTAGAATTCTTTACAATCCAGGGCTGTGGAGTTTAGGTCATTAAGTATGGTTAAGCCTGAGATCGAGTAGACAGAATTTTAATGAAATTGGGAATCAAGTGTTCCGAGGAAATGGCAGGAAAGTGGTGTTGAGGATGATCAGATCAGCCATGACCTCATTGAATGGCACAGCAGACTCAATAATTGTTCTGATCAAGGATTACTAGTAAAAGGATCCTTCTCTTGCTGAACTCATATACCACAAGCAAAGAGAGTTGCAGTTATTTGAGGCAAATTCTCTCAGTCTTAATTCATCATTGGAGGAGTTTTTCAGACCTAGGCCTAACTAGCTTCCATAAGGAAAAAGGTTCTGTGATCACTGGACCGTGTTCGGTTCCATTTACAATTTTTCAGATAATGATTCAGTCAGTGCTCTTGCGAATATCTAGTTCTTGGCTGATCTGTTTTTGAATATAAATTCCAGTTTAAGAATTAAAATTTTAGTTGTGGCAAATTAAGTTGGGAAACAGATAAGCAACCTTGAGGTGAATGGAATTAAAACAAGCTAGAAGTTTATTTTGCTTACAACAGCAGAGTCACGTCAATTTAAGATCTTTAACAGTTAGAAAGAATAAGATCATAATACAGCAGGTGATCTTATTTTGTTGAAAAACTGGATATATGACACCTTCAATTATTCCAGTAAAGGATAGGCCATTTATAGAGTTTCCTAGAATTAACCAATACTTTGGAATTAAAGCTAGTTAACTTGTATTCCAACCTGGCAGATGCTGTGTATATTGCACTAACCTGGAGCTCTGTAGGATTCTTTGTATTGAATTTGTTGCTGTCAACTCAATCAGTGCATAGCCAAAAGGAAGGAATAAATACAGAGAATGCTGTAGAAAGAAACAATTGTGAAGAGAGAAACAAAATTAACGTTTTGAGTCCAATAGGACTCTTCTCAGAACCGAGACTTCTTGATGTTTGGAAAACAACAAGAGACAGCGTTAGTATTGTGTCTTACGTAACTTGTTGCTCCTTGGAGGTCAATCATTCTGTAATTCTACAGTAATCCTCTGAGTGAAAGGCAGTTAACCCTGATACAGTTTGAGCTCTAGTTACAGTTTTAAACTTTAATAGTGGGCTAAGGCTGTTTTCTGATGTTTTATGCCACTGAACAGGGATCACAAAGAAGCCAATGTTTGAATTGTCGTGTCTGGAGTTGTGAAGTTCTAAAGGAGCATCAGAGGGGCACTTAGCCAAAAGCTGAGCTGCCACAAAACATGGCATCTCAGAGATCAGCTAGAACACTGATTTCTCTTCCGACTGTATGAAACAAAAACTGCAGCATTCGGGTTTGTGACTTTCTCAGCAAAAGTGAATGAACATTCAAGGTGTAATCTAACAGACAACTACCTCACTATCATCATTCTTGGGGTTGTCATTAATAAATAGCTCAACTGATGCAAGTCAGGATGAGCATTTTGTGGTTCGTGGCTAACCACCCAAACCGACCCCCAACACACATCCATGCCCCTTCCCCCTCAAAATCTTTCTACCAGTTCAAGGCTATGTCAGAATTGATGGAATACTCTTCATTTGCCCAGATAAATGGAACTTAAAAATCCACAATGGGCTTGGCCCCAGTAAGGAAATGCAGTGCACATGATCAGTAGCCAAACTACTGTCTTAAACATCCCCTCTGTTCACAAATATAATCATCATTAGCTGCACTCCAATCTCAGCAATATTTCCATTGGCAGTAACATAGCTCCAAGTCTGAAGGTTGTGAATTAAAATATTATTCCAGGGTCTTCAGCAAATGACCTTGGCTGACAGCACTAACAGAGTTCCTGTCTATTGAGTCAAATAGTGAACCAAGGCCCATCTGACCCCACCCTCCCCAGGTGGATGACACAATTCAAAAAGCAGGGTAGGTTTCTTTGGTATCCTGGCTAATACTGTGATGAGGGATGGCATGTTGGACCTTGTCATACTCAAATGCCAAGTTCAAATGTCTCCCATAACAACATATGAAATAGAAGCAGCTCCTCAAACATGTCCTGTCATTCTGTAGGATTGTGTCTGATTTGTCCGATGCTTCAACTCCTCTTTCATGTCAGATTGTCATATCTCTCAACTTCATAATAATTAAAAAAAATGTATCCACCTCCTCTTCAAATACTTTCAAAGATTTAGCCTCCATAATTCTCTGGGGTAGGGAATTCCAGGTATTCACTACTCTCATTCTCTATTCCCTAAGAGATGACACATTTCAGTTTTAAATTCATGTTCCCTTATTCTGTAACTAGGTCCCCAGTTCAAGGCTCCTCATTCGTGGCTTACCACCCAAACCAACCCCCAACATACATCCACACCCCCTACTCCCAAAATCTCTCTACCAGTTCAAGGCTATGTCGGAATTGATGGAATACTCTTCATTTGCCCAGATAAATGGAACTTAAAAATCCACAATGGGCTTGGCCCCAGCAAGAAAATGCAGTGCACATGATCAGTAGCCAAACTACTGTCTTAAACATCCCCTCTGTTCACAAATATAATGATCATTAGCTGCACGCAGATCTCGGCAATACTTCCATTGGCAGCTCCAAGTCTGAAGATTGTGAATCTACCCTGTAAAGTCCTTTCTAAATCTCGAATATTTCAATACGAATATTTAATTCTTTTTAGCTAATGAATAAATGCCTAATCAGTTCAACCATTCTTGATAAGTCAATCCTTTGGGGCAGCACGGTGGCTTAGTGTTTAGCACTGCTACCTCACAGCACCAAGGAATTAAGGGATATGGGGAGATGCAGGTAAGTGGCATTGAAATGCCCATCAACCATGAATGAATGGCTGAGTGGACTCGATGGGCTGAATAGCCTTATTTTCACTAATATTTCTTATGGTCTTAAACATGATGAAACAGAATGCTACCCATTGCGGAGATATGCCTTTTTGGTTGTAGCATTTATCAAGGAGCTAACAAATATATTTCACATTTTCTTAAATATCTGTTTGTCTTAAATTTGGTCCTTGACTCTTTTGCATCTGATCAAAATCTGACAATAGTTGTGAACAAGAGAAATTGGATAGAATGAATAATCATCTTTATTGACTTCATTCTGAGGTTCTCAGTCTATTTCTAGCAATTTGAGATCTTATCAACATCACTCACATTACCATCACCGTCCCACCAAACCCCAGCTATAACTATCAATCAAAAAAGATAATGCCATCACAGAGAGCATATTGCACAGTTCTTTTGCCCAAATTCATTGAAAAAGATGGCAGTGAGTTCCTCCACTGATTCTGGCAACAGCAAAATAGGTCATCGTGCACCTTAATCTCACCAAGTTATGACTCTACCAGCATACTTCAAAGAAACTTTTATGATCAACAGTTACCAAAGTTAAATTAAAGTTACAATTAAAAATGATTAACTTTTGAAACCAAAATGATTCACAATATCCCTGCAAAATCATGCCAGTGAAATAACAATGTCATAATTCAGAATCCTGAGGCATAGTAGTTCAATTTAGTGAGTGAGCAATTTGGTCCTAGTTACACTAAGATCTCATTGGTTTCATCTATGGTTCAGTTGAGTAACATGGAGGTTCCAGTTAGACTCTGGAAACCTTAACACATAATCTAAGCTTATACTCCAGTGCAATCCAAAAAGAATATTGGCTTGTGGGGAAATGTGTTTCAAGTGATATATCTAAACCAAGGCCCTGTCTACTCTCTCAGGTTGATAAGAAAGATTTCATACACTATTATTAAAAAAGAAAAGCTCATTCCCCATAGCTTGGCCAATAAATATCCTTCAAATCAACATTTGCTATATACAGATTGTGGTCATGCCCCTCCAACCACTTAGCTGGATGGTCGGCTTACAACGCAGAGTAATGCCATCAGCACAGGTTCAATTCCTGCACTGGCTAAGATCACCACGAAGGCCTTACCCCCCCTCAATCTCATTCTTGCCTGAGGCATGGTGACTCTCAAGCTTAAACTCAGCACAATTGTCTCCCTGCAATGAAGTGCAATGCTATGATGCTCCAGGACTATGGTGACTTTATCTTTACCACTGTCAAATGGAATATGCCGTTTTCAAAATGGTCATCAGATATCCTAAAATTCAACAGCAAAGGCAGCTCAAACAATCCACTGGATAGGCCAAGTGATTTGGGATGCCTTGATGTTGTGAAAAATTACTATTTCAATGTTGTTCCACATTTCGTATCCAGTCTAAGCTAAATTCATTGATCTGAGCTCTTATTATGGTATCCCAGTGAGGTGAAAGAAAATTGCTGGGAAAAATCTGAAGTTACACGACACCTACAGTGACTTCACGTGACAAAGGAGCAGCGCTCCGAAAGTTTGCGATTTTTAGTAAATATGTTGGATATAACCTGATGTTGTGTGACTTCTGACTTTGTTCACCTCCACATCATGGGGGAAAAATTGCCAAGGAAAACAAACTGCCAGCCTTACAGTTGTATTTCTATGGGAAACAATACCTAAACAGTAAAATTATAATTTACAGGAAGGTAATAGTCTTGCAATATTGCAGTTAACCTTATAATGCAGAGATCTAGGTGATATTCTGGGAGACTTGGGTTTGCATCCCACCATGGCTGACTATTTATATTTGAATTAAATTTTTAAAAATCTGTAATTAAAAAATTGATGACCATTACGATTGTGAAAATCCATCTGGTTCGCCAATGTCCTTTAGGGAAGGAAATTGCTGTCCTTACCTGATCTGGCCTACACCTAACTCTGGAGCCACAGATATTTGTTTAACAGCTATCTGAAATGGCCAAGCAAGCCACTCTATTGTTTCCAAGGGCAGTTAAATGGGTAATAAACGCTGGCCCAGCCAGTGACATCCATATCGACAAGTAAATTTTAAAAATGAATTCACCTATTTTGCAATTTTGGTTCACATTTCCATCTTTTACAATCTATTTACTGATGGGGTAATTAAACTGATGAGCATGCACAAGAGTGTTTTTATAATGATTCACAATTAATTCAGCTATTTAATCTGACCAAAATGGTCAGATCTCAAACACCAAAGATTACCATTTGCACATTCTGAAGTATAACCCAGAACAGATTTTATAGAGAACTAACTAATCCGTTAAACCAAAGGAGTTACTTCATTTGGCATATGATACAGTTAACCGTGACCAACAATTGATCAACATAATAAATTTGTTGGCTGCAATATTCTGGTATCAAATTAGTCCATTGTGCAACATAAAGTAATTATTCTCTGAAATGGTTACTACCTGTTTTAATTAATGCTAATGTTGCCTGCCACCTGATAGTCTAAGATTTTATCAAGGCCCTGCTGTCTGTTGGTATTGCTTGCTTCATTGCGAGCAAATTTTGAAATGAAGAACATTGCAGAATTTGCAGAAATATCCATATTTCTCTCTTGCTGATGGAATGAAGATCATTGAAGCAGATAAAGATTAAATGGACCAAACATAACATACTGAGGAACTCCTGTAATCCAGCCTCCGCCAAACATTATTCTCTTCTTGTATGTTAGCTATAATCCCAGCCACCAGACTGGAAGACGGTCACTTCATTGAGGAGTGTAATAACCAGATCTCTGTAACTCTCTTGTATTACATTTTGACAAAGCCGCGATGACAGAAGGTGGAGTGAAGCGAGGGCTGCCAGGAAAGGTAAGTTTTCCCACTTAAAAAGGGACGAACCTCGGGAGTCAGGCCTCCATTTTGACAGAGCGGCAAGGAGAGAAGGTGGAGTGAAGCGAGGGCTGCCAGGAAGGTAAGGGTTTAATTTATATTTGGGCAGTGGCTAAACCTGAGATACTACATGTGTAGTATCTCCCTCCTGCCCCCTCTCCTCTAACCAGAAGAAAAAGACTCTGTAAGGTAAGGCTTTTTTTAAAAATTTTTTCTTTATCTTTCTTTTTCATATATTTAAGTGCATTATTTGGCTTTAGATAGTTCATACACAGATAAGCCTACAATGAGAGGGGACCTCAGACCCATGGTATGTGCCTCTTGCTTGATGTGGGAACTTAGGAATGTGTTTGACATTCCTGACTCTTACACTTGCAAGAAATGTGTCCAGCTGCAGCTCTTGTTTGACCGCATGACAGCTCTGGAGCTGCGGATAGACTCACTGTGGAGCATCCGCGATGCTGAAGAGGTCATGGACAGCACGTTTGGCGAACTGGTCACACCACAGGTTAGAATTGCTGAGGGAGACAGTGAATGGGTGACCAAAAGACAGAAAAAGAGTAGGCAGGCAGTGCAGGTGTCCCCTGTAGTCATCTCCCTCCAAAACAGGTATACCGTTTTGGATACTGTTGGGTGGGGATGGCTCATCAGGGGAGGGTAGCAGTTGCCAGGATCATGGCACCATGGCAGGAACTGCTGTTCAGAAGGGTGGGAAAAAGACGCGCAAGGCGATAGTCATAGGGGATTCTATTGTGAGGGGAGTAGATAGGCGGTTCTGTGGCCGAATACGGGACTCCCGGATGGTATGTTGCCTCCCAGGTGCTCGGGTCAGGGATGTCACTGGTCGGCTGCAGAGTATTCTAAAAGGGGAGGGTGAACAGCTAGTTGTCATGGTGTATATAGGCACCAACGATATAAGTAGAAAATGAGATGAGGTCCTGAAAGAAGAATTCAGGGAGCTAGAAGAGAAGTTAAAGAGGAGGACCTCAAAGGTAGTGATCTCAGGATTACTATCAGTGCCACATGCTAGCCAGCATACAAATGAAAAAATAGGCAGGATGAACACGTGGCTTGAGGGATGGTGTAGGAGGGAGGGGTTCAGATTTGTTGGACATTGGGACCGATTCTGGGGAAGGTGGGACTATTACAAAATGAATGGATTACATTTGAACCAGACCGGAACCAATGTCTTTGGGGGAGGTTTTGCTACTGCTGTTGGGGAGGTTTTAAATTAATGTGGCAGGGGACTGGGAACCAGAAGAGAAAAGAAATAGGCAGCGAGGGGAACACTGCAGACTCTAAGAATTATGAAGATAGCATTAATAAAAGAGAAGAGTAGGCAGAGAGCAGATGAGCGCAAAAGAACTGGTGGCCTGAAATGCATCTACTTTAATGCAAGGAGTATAGTGTGTAAGGCAGATGAACTTAGGGCTTGGATTGGTGCCTGGGAATATGACATTATTGCAATCACAGAGACTTGGTTGAAGGAATGGCATGATGATTGGCAATTAAATGTTCCAGGACATAGATGCTTCAGACAGGACAGGGAGGGAAATAAAAGGGTTGGGGGGGGGGGGGGGGGGGGGAGGAGGGGGTGGAGTTGCATTGCTGGTCAAGGACGATATCACGGCTGTGCTAAAGGAGCACACCATGGAGGTCTTGGGTAGTGAGGCATGGGTGGAGCTGAGAAATAAGAAGGGTGCAGTTACATTGCTGGGGCTGTATTACAGGCCTCTCAACAGTGAGCGTGAGGGAGAAGAACAAATAGATAAACAAATTATGGAAAGATGTAGAAGCAATAGGGTAGTGGTGTTGGGAGATTTTAATTTTCCCAACATTGACTGGGATATACTTAACGTTGGAGGTCTGGATGGGATAGAATTTGTAAGAAGCATCCAGGAGAGTTTTCTAGAGCAGTATGTCAATAGTCTGACGAAGGAAGGGGCCATATTGGACCCGGTGCTGGGGAACGAGACAGGCCATATGGTAGAAGTTGCGGTGGAGGATTTCTTTGGGAACAGTGACCACAATTCTGTAAGTTTTAGAATACTCATAGAAGAGGAGGAGAGTGGTCCGAAGTACTAAATTGGGGCCAAGGCCAATTAAATCAAAATTAGGCAGGAGCATGGAAATGTGGATTGGACACAGCTATTTGAAGGGAAGTCCACAGTTGAGATGTGGGAGGCTTTCGAAGATAGGTTAAAGATAGTGCAGGATAGGCATGTACCTTTGAAGGCAACGGATAGGAAAGGATGAACTGTGGATGACAGGAGAAATTGTATGACTAGCCAAGAGGAAAAGGGAAGCATACATAAGATCTAGGCAGCTAAGAACAGAACGGGCCCTGGAAGAATATTGGAAGAGTAGGACAAGTCCTAAAGAGGAATCAAGCAGACTAAAAGGGGTCATGAAATAGCTTTAGCTAGCAGAATTAAGGAGAATCCCAAAGCATTTTATTCTTATGTAAGAAGCAAGCAGGTAACTAGAGAAAGGATTGGTCCACTAAAGGATAATGAAGGAAGACTGTGTGCTGAACCTGAGTGAATGGGTGGGATTCTGAATGACTACTTTGCATCAGTGTTCACTGAGGAGAGGAACACGGTGAATGTTGAGATTAGAGATAGAAGTTCGATTAGGCTGGATCACATTGACCTAAGTAGGAAAGATGTGTTGGGTAGGCTAAAGGATATTTAGGTGGACAAATCCCCAGGACCAGATAGGATCTATCCCAGGTTGCTGAGGGAGAACATAGAACATAGAAAGATACAGCGTAGTACAGGCCCTTCGGCCCTCGATGTTGCGCCGACCGAATCCTACCTAACCTACACTAGCCCAATAACTTCCAAATGCCTATCCAATGCCCGCTTAAATGACCATAAAGAAGGAGAGTTCACCACTGCTACTGGCAGGGCATTCCATGAACTCACAACCCGCTGTGTAAAGAATCTACCCCTAACATCTGTCCTATACCTACCACCCCTTAATTTAAAGCTGTGTCCCCTAGTAACACCTGACTCCATTAGCGGTAAAAGGTTCTCAGTGTCGACCCTATCTAAACCCCTAATCATCTTATACACCTCTATCAAATCTCCCCTAAACCTTCTCTTCTCCAATGAGAACAGCCCCAAGTGCCTCAGCCTTTCCTCATAAGATTTTCCTACCATTCCAGGCAACATCCTGGTAAACCTCCTCTGCACTCGTTCCAATGCCTCCACATCCTTCCTATAGTAAGGCGACCAAAACTGCACACAATACTCCAGATGAGGCCGCACCAGAGTCTTATACAGTTGCAACATGACCTCAGGACTCCGGAACTCAATTCCTCTACCAATAAAGCCCAGTACACCATATGCCTTCCTCACAGCACTATTTACCTGGGTGGCAACTTTCAGAGATCTGTGTACATGGACACCAAGATCCCTCTGCTCATCCACACTACCAAGTAAAAAATGAGGTTTGCAGATGCTGGAGATCGCAGCTGCAAATGTGTTGCTGGTCAAAGCACAGCAGGCCAGGCAGCATCTCAGGAATAGAGAATTCGACGTTTCGAGCATAAGCCCTTCATCAGGAATAAGAGAGAGAGAGCCAAGCAGGCTAAGATAAAAGGTAAGGAGGAGGGACTAGGGGGAGGGGCGATGGAGGTGGGATAGGTGGAAGGAGGTCAAGGTGAGGGTGATAGGCCGGAGTGTGGTGGGGGCGGAGAGGTCAGGAAGAGGATTGCAGGTTAGGAGGGCGGTGCTGAGTTGAGGGAACCGACTGAGACAAGGTGGGGGGGAGGGGAAATGAGGAAACTGGAGAAATCTGAATTCATACCTTGTGGTTGGAGGGTTCCCAGGCGGAAGATGAGGCGCTCCTCCTCCAGCCGTCGTGTAGTTGTGTTCTGCCGGTGGAGGAGTCCAAGGACCTGCATGTCCTCGGTGGAGTGGGAGGGGGAGTTAAAGTGTTGAGCCACGGGGTGATTGGGTTGGTTGGTTCGGGCGGCCCGGAGGTGTTCTCTGAAGCGTTCCGCAAGTAAGCGGCCTGTCTCACCAATATAGAGGAGGCCACATCGGGTGCAGCGGATGCAATAGATGATGTGTGTGGAGGTACAGGTGAACTTGTGGCGGATATGGAAGGATATGGAAGGATCCCTTGGGGCCTTGGAGGGAAGTGAGTGTGGAGGTGTGGGCGCAAGTTTTACATTTCCTGCGGTTGCAGGGGAAGGTGCCGGGGGTGGAGGTTGGGTTGGTGGGGGGTGTGGATCTGACGAGGGAGTCACGAAGGGAGTGGTCCTTGCGGAACGCTGATAGGGGAGGGGAGGGAAATATATCCTTGGTGGTGGGGTCCGTTTGGAGGTGGCGGAAATGGCGGCGGATGATACGTTGTATGCGGAGGTTGGTGGGGTGGTAGGTGAGAACCAGTGGGGTTCTGTCTTGGTGGCGGTTGGAGGAGCGGGGCTCAAGGGCGGAGGAGCGGGAAGTGGAGGAGATGCGGTGGAGGGCATCGTCGATCACGTCTGGGGGGAATCTGCGGTCCTTGAAGAAGGAGGCCATCTGGCCAGATGGCCTCCTTCTTCAAGGACCGCAGATTCCCCCCAGACGTGATCGACGATGCCCTCCACCGCATCTCCTCCACTTCCCGCTCCTCCGCCCTTGAGCCCCGCTCCTCCAACCGCCACCAAGACAGAACCCCACTGGTTCTCACCTACCACCCCACCAACCTCCGCATACAACGTATCATCCGCCGCCATTTCCGCCACCTCCAAACGGACCCCACCACCAAGGATATATTTCCCTCCCCTCCCCTATCAGCGTTCCGCAAGGACCACTCCCTTCGTGACTCCCTCGTCAGATCCACACCCCCCACCAACCCAACCTCCACCCCCGGCACCTTCCCCTGCAACCGCAGGAAATGTAAAACTTGCGCCCACACCTCCACACTCACTTCCCTCCAAGGCCCCAAGGGATCCTTCCATATCCGCCACAAGTTCACCTGTACCTCCACACACATCATCTATTGCATCCGCTGCACCCGATGTGGCCTCCTCTATGTTGGTGAGACAGGCCGCTTACTTGCGGAACGCTTCAGAGAACACCTCCGGGCCGCCCGAACCAACCAACCCAATCACCCCGTGGCTCAACACTTTAACTCCCCCTCCCACTCCACCGAGGACATGCAGGTCCTTGGACTCCTCCACCGGCAGAACACAACTACACGACGGCTGGAGGAGGAGCGCCTCATCTTCCGCCTGGGAACCCTCCAACCACAAGGTATGAATTCAGATTTCTCCAGTTTCCTCATTTCCCCTCCCCCCCCAACCTTGTCTCAGTCGGTTCCCTCAACTCAGCACCGCCCTCCTAACCTGCAATCCTCTTCCTGACCTCTCCGCCCCCACCCCACTCCGGCCTATCACCCTCACCTTGACCTCCTTCCACCTATCCCACCTCCATCGCCCCTCCCCCTAGTCCCTCCTCCCTACCTTTTATCTTAGCCTGCTTGGCTCTCTCTCTCTTATTCCTGATGAAGGGCTTATGCTCGAAACGTCGAATTCGCCACACTACCAAGTAGCCTACCATTAGCCCAGTAATCCATCTTCTTGTTACTCCTACCAAAGTGAATGACTTCACACTTAGCTACATTGAATTCCATTTGCCACATTTCTGCCCAGCTCTGCAACTTATCTATATCCCGCTGTAACCTACCACTTCCTTCCTCACTATCCACAACTCCACTGACTTTTGTGTCATCCGCAAACTTGCTTACCCAGCTTTCAAGCCCTTCCTCTAGATCATTTATAAAGATAACAAAAAGCAATGGTCCCAAAACAGATCCTTGTGGTACACCGCTAGTAACTGCACTCCAAGATGAACATAGTCCATCAACTACTACCCTCTGTCTCCTTCCAGCCAGCCAATTCCTAATCCAAACCTCTAATGTATCCTCAATGCCATACCTCCGTAGTTTTAGCATTAGCCTACCATGGGGAACCTTATCGAACGCCTTACTAAAATCCATATACACAACATCTACTGCTTTACCCTCGTCCACTTCCTTAGTCACCTTCTCAAAGAACTCAATAAGGTTTGTGAGGCACGACCTGCCCTTCACAAAACCATGCTGGCTATCCTTGATCACGTTATTCCTATCCAGATGTTCATAAATCTTATCCCTTACCATTCTCTCTAAGACTTTGCCCACCACTGAAGTCAGACTCACTGGCCTATAGTTACTAGGGCTATCCCTACTCCCTTTCTTGAACAAGGGGACCACATTCGCTATCCTCCAGTCCTCTGGTACTATTCGCGTTGACAATGACGACATAAAAATCCAGGCCAATGGCTCTGCTATCTCCTCCCTAGCTTCCCATAGGATCCTAGGGTAAATGCCATCAGGCCCAGGAGACTTATCTATTTTCATCCTTTCCAATATTCCCAGAACCTCTTCCCTGCATATTTCCAGGCCATCCATTCTAATTATTTGTGATTCCATATTCACATCAGCAACAGTGTCCTGTTCCTGAGTGAATACTGATGAAAAGTATTGATTTAGTGTCTCTCCAATCTCCTCCGCCTCCACACACAACTTCCCACTACTATCCTTGACTGGACCGATACCTACCCTAGTCATCCTTTTATTCTTGACATACCTATAGAAAGCCTTTGGGTTTTCCCTAATCCTACCAGCTAAAGACTTTTCATGTCCCCTTCTCGCTTCTCTTAGCTCTCTCTTTAGATCCTTCCTGGCTACCTTATAACTCTCTATCGCCCCAACTGAACCTTCACGTCTCATCTTTACATATGCCGCCTTCTTCCCTTTCACAAGGGATTCCAATTCCTTACTAAACCACGGCTGCCTCACAAGGCCCTTTACACCATGCCTGACTGGTACATACTTATCGAGGACACGTAGTAGCTGCTCCTTGAACAATCCCCACATCTCATTAGTGTTCTTCTCTTGAAGCCCGTTTTTCCAATCCATACATCCTAAGTCATGCCTCACTGCATCATAATTTCCCTGCCCCCAGCTATAACTCTTCCCCTGCGGCGCACACTTATCCCTCTCCATCACTAAAGTAAAAGTCACCGAGTTGTGGTCACTGTCCCCGAAGTGCTCACCTACCTCCAAGTCTAACACCTGGCCTGGTTCATTACCTAGAACCAAATCCAGTATAGCCTCACCTCTTGTTGGCCTGTCTACATATTGTGTCAGGAAACCCTCCTGCACACACTGGATAAACACCGACCCATCTAATGAACTCGAGCTATAGCTCTCCCAGTCAATATCTGGGAAGTTAAAGTCCCCCATAACAACCACCCTGCTACCTTCACTCTTTTCCTGAATCATCCTCGCAATATTATCCTCTACTTCTCTAGGACTATTAGGAGGCCTGTAGAAAACACCTAACAGGGTGACCTCACCTTTCCTATTTCTAACCTCAGCCCAAACTACCTCAGATGGCAAGTCCTCTTCCATCGTCCATTCCACTGCTGTAATACTATCTTTGACAAGTAATGCCACACCTCCCCCTTTTTTACCCCCATGTCTGATCCTACTAAAACATTTAAACCCTGGAACCTGCAACAGCCATTCTTGTCCCTGTTCTACCCACGTCTCTGTAATGGCCACAACATCGAAGTCCCAGGTACCAACCCACGCTGCAAGTTCACCTACCTTATTTCTTATACTTCTGGCATTGAAGTATACACACTTCAATCCACCCTTCTGTTTACAGGCACCCTCCTTCGAGATCGCTGCATTATTCATAACCTCCCTAAACTCAAGGTCCTGTACCCTAAAGCTACAGTCCAGGTTCCCATGCCCCGGCGGAGTTAGTTTAAACCCTCCCAAAGAGCACTAGCAAACCTCCCCCCAAGGATACTGGTGCCCCTCAGGTTCAGGTGTAGACCATCCTTTATATAGAGGTCCCACCTTCCCCAGAAAGAACCCCAGTTGTCCAGAAACCGGAATCCCTCCCTCCTGCACCATCCCTGTAGCCACGCATTTAACTGCTCTCTCTCCCTATTCCTCGACTCTCTATCATGTGGCACGGGTAACAAACCAGAGACTACAACTCTGTTTGTTCTAACTCTGAGCTTCCAACCTAGCTCCCTGAAAGCCTGTCTGACATCCTCACCCCTCTTCCTACCTATATCGTTGGTGCCAACGTGGACCACGATCTGGGGCTGCTCCCCCTCCCCCTTAAGGACCCGGAAAACACGATCAGCGACATCACGTACCCTTGCACCTGGGAGGCAACATACCAAACGTGAGTCACTGTCGCCCCCACAAAACCGTCTGTCTGTACCCCTCACTATCGAGTCCCCAAGAACGATCGCTCTACCTTTCTCCACCCTTCCCTTCTGAGCAACGGGGCCAGGCTCCGTGCCAGAGGCCTGAACCTCGTTGCTTGCCCCTGGTAAGTCATCCCCCCCACAAGTATCCAAAACGGTATACTTGTTCTTGAGGGGAATGACCGCAGGGGGTCCCTGCACTGGCTTCCTCCTCCCACTCCCCCTCACTGTCACCCATCTATCTTGAACTTTCGGAGTAACTACTTCCCTAAAGCTCTGATCTATGACCCTCTCTGCCTCCCGAATGATCCGCAGTTCATCCAAATCCAGCTCCAGTTCCCTAACACGGGCTTGGAGGAGCTGGAGATGGATGCACTTCTTGCAAGTGTACTCAGCAGGGACGCTAATGGCTTCCCTCACCTCATACATGTTGCAAGAGGAACATTGCACTGCCTCCACTGCCATCCCTCTAAAAAGCTAGCTTTCTTTAAAAAAAACTAAATGTAAAGAAACCAAACAAGCAAAACGCAGCACTTACCTGCTTGCCGCAACAGAAGGCGAGAGAGGAAATAGCTGGGGCCCTGACAGATATCTTTGTGGCATCCATAAATACAGGTGAGGTACTGGAGGGTTGTTCATGTTTTCCCCCTGTACAAGAAGGGTAGTAGGAATATTCCAGGTAACTACAGACCAGTGAGCCTGACGTCAGTGGTGGGAAAGTTGCTGGAGAAGGTACCGAGGGATAGGATCTATTTATATTTAGAAAAGAATGGGCTTATCAGTGATAGGCAACATGGTTGGTGCGGGGGAGTTTGTCTCTTACCAACTTAATAGAGTTCTTTGAGGAAGTGACCAAGTTGATAGATAAAGGAAGGACTATTGATGCCATATACATGGACTTTAGTAAGACGTTTGATAAGGTTCTCCATGGTAGACAAATGGAGAACGTGAAGTCACATGGTGTGCAGGGTGTTCTAGCTAGGTGGATAAAGAACTGGTTGAGCAACAGGAGACAGAGAGTAGTAGTTGAAGGGAGTTTCTCGAAATGGAGAAAGGTGATCAGTGGTGTTCCACAGGGGTCAGTGTTGGGGCCATTTTGTTTGTAATATACATAAATGATCCGGAAGAGGGCACTGTTGGTATGATCAGCAAGTTCGCAGATGACACCAAGATTGGTGGAGTAGCACGAAGCATAAGGAACTATCAGAGAATACAGGAGGATATAGACAGACTGGAGAGTTGAGTGGAAAAGTGGCAGATAGATTTCAATCCAGACAAATGTGAGGTGATGCATTTAGGCAAGACTAATTCTCGAGCGAATTATACAATGAAGGGAAGAGCCTTGGGAGAAGTTGATGGACAGAGAGATCTGGGAGTGCAGGTCCATTGTACCCTGAAGGTTGCTGCATAGGTGGATAGAGTGGTCAAGAAGGCATATACGGTGTAGTATGCTTGCCTTCATTAGACGGGGTACTGAGTACAAGAGCTGGCAAGTCATGTTAAAATTGTACAAGACATTGGTTCGGCCGCACTTAGAATACTGTGCACAGTTCTGGTTGCCACATTGTCAAAAGGATGTGGTCGTTTTGGAGAGGGTGCAGAAAAGGTTTATGAGGATATTGCCTAAGAAGAAAGGTTGAGTAGGTTAGGTTTATTTTCATTAGAAAAAAAAAAGAGATTGAGGAGGGACCTGATTGAGGTTTACAAAATCATGAAGGGTAATAGACAGGGTGGATAGAGACAAGCTTTTTCCCAGGGTGAAGGATTCAATAACGAGAGGTCACGCTTTCAAGGTGAGAGTGGAAAGTTTGAGGGGGGTACACGTGGTAAGTACTTCACGCAGAGAGTGGTGGGCATTTGGAACGTGTTGCCAGTAGAGGTGGTGAACACAGGCACTGTAGGTTCACTTAAGATGCGTATGAACAATAGCACGAGTATGTGAGGAGCAGAGGGATACAGATGCTTCGGAGTTGATGGACAGGTTTAGACAGTACATTTGGATTGGATCAGGCCTGGATGGCTGATGGGCCTGTTCCTGGGCTTTTAATTGTCTTTGCTCGACATTAATGGCACATATGCCGGCATGTTAACAGGATCCAAACTTGTGGGTGAATTAGAAATCAACAGAGTTTCTCGTTGACAGAGAGTTTAATAGCTTGCTTCACAATCCTCATATTACCCTAGTTCCAGTTGATCCAACTTTATCATTATTATTTTTAGTCAACATGTACACATATTTTTTGACCACAAGGGCAGGTGGATCTTGAACCGGAACTTTCAAGCCAAGAGTAGGGATATTACCACTGCACAAGAAAAATGAAATCAGTTAATACAAAACATCCATAAAAATTTTAAAATGCTGGAGAAACTCACATCAGGCAGCATCGATAAAAACAGCAGTATCAATACTTCAAGGCCAATATGATTCATTCAAAACACCAATCACTTGTTTACCTTTCAAATTTTACTATTTGATGTAAACACCCATTACCTGTTTACTAAATTTGTTTGACGTTAACTTTTGATCACGGTTGTCAAATTAACTGACAAAAAGAGAAAGAAACAATATCTTTTACACAAGAATACAAATCAAATCATCTTTCCACAATCTACATCTTACATCATATTACAATTATTCTTAAATAGCTTGAAAAATTAATGGATTTCATATTCCCCATTCTTTCTTTACGAAAGCACAACATGCATAATTACAAAGTAATCCAAACAAATTATGGCTTTCCATGTTCTTGCAACATAAAGCAATCCTGTATGAGGACTGAATTATTTCTTGGAGCAAACATTTCTTTCTGTAAAATAATCTGATAACTGGTGACTTGCATCAACGTAGCTGACTTTAAAAATCCATTTTTTTCCCAATATTTCCTTTATATTTTCAAGGTCAACCCTCAGCCTTTTCTCAATTATGTCCTTTGGGAATGTGCATGGTCCTAAAAAGAATGGCTATCCACATAACTTTGGGCAAACTTTTATCTGATTGCTCCTTGTATGGGATTCTTTCTGTGTATCAGACAAGAATATCCCTATTTCTCTTACATCTACTCACCCTGACATTTTAGCAGCTTAAATATTTTTAACAAGCCTTTTGACTTTCTATGCAAAATATTGATTACTCCTTCTGACCAGGAACATGGTCACTCTTGTTCGACTGGAAAATACATTTGAAAGAGTGGCATGTGAGGCATTACTGAAAAGGACCAAAACTGCATACAATATTCCAAAAGTGGCCTAACCAATGTCCTGTACAGCCGCAACATGATCTCCCTTTTCTAAATGCTCTGACCACTAAAGGAAAGCATACCAAACACCTTCCTCACTATCTTATCTATCTGTGACTCTACTTTTAAGGAACTATAAACCTGCACTCCAAGGTCTCTGTTCAGCAACACTCCCTGGGATCTTACCATTAAGTATATAAGTCTTGCCCTGATTTGCCTTTCCAAAATGCAGCACCTCATGCTAATTTAAATGGAACTCCATTGGCCCATTGCCCATTTGATCAAGATCCTGTTGTACTCTGAGGTAACCTTCTTTGCTGTCCGCTTCATCTCCAATCTTGGTGTCATCTACAAACTTACTAACTATATATCTCCTGTGTTCACATCCAAATAAATGACAAAAAGCAGTGAACCCAGCACTAATCTTTGTGGCACACCACTGGTCACAGGCCTCCTATCTGAAAAGCAACCCTCCAACATCAACCTCTGTCTTCCCTTTGTAATTTCCAAAAAAGATTGAAACCAGGGGGTGGATTAGCCATGATGGAGGAGAAAATTGGCGAAGATGCTGCAATCTGTGCTGAAAACAAAAAATGCTGTAAATTGCAGCAGGTCAGGCAGCATCCATGTAGAGAGAGAGTAAGCTAACGTTTCAAATCTAGATGGCTCTTCATCAGAGCTAATGAAATTTTCATCAAGATTAACTTGCATTCCCAGGAACATCTTTTAAGTTTTGGTAGTTATTAAATTTTCACAAATGACTACATTTCTAGCTTGCTTTTATTAAAACTATGGCGTTGACCTCTCCTTCTATCTTTTCAAGCCTTTGTAATCTCACGTTAATAGTACACTACAAACATATACATTGCACTGACTCCAAGCACGCAGACATTCAACACTACAGTCCATTGCTTCCACGACGAAACACCTTTGACTCCCTTCATCACAATCATGACAAGGCGCTGGCAATTACATTCTCTCGTCCTGTCACATAGACTTTCAAACTAGCTCTAACAACAAATTCCATCTAAACAGTCTGGCATTTTCATCTTTAAATCATTCCAAAAACTTTAAAGACTCACGATTGGTTTATACAATTGTCTCAGACACATTACTGGCAACGCACACGTTGAAATGTTGCAACACCATCACTAAACTCAAGATCTTCATCAATATTTCTGTTGATGAATATTCGACTTTCTGGAAAAATACCCACTAGGTCTTTCTATCTTCTCAACATCTTCAGCACCAGCACCCACATCACTGGTATTGATAGCCCTCTTGAATGGTTTTGCATAATTAGGCATGGCAAACACTGGGGCAGTGGTTAACACAGCTTTCAGGTCATCAAATACCTTAGGACATTCCTCCATCCACTGAAATCTTCTGCATTTCAATCAGTCAGTGGAGCAAATATACTAAAATTTGATAAAATTTTCACGAAAAAAAAAAGTCCCTGGAATTGCAGTATTTTCCCTTTTGTCGATGGTACGGGAAACTCCCCAATAAATTCGCTTTCATATCTCGTTGGGTTATCTGTCTACGTACAATGACTTGGGCTTTTGTGAACTCACTCTTAGCCAGATTTATCACCAAGCCTGCCTTCTAAAGTTGATCTCAAAGAAAGTGAGGACTGCAGATGCTGGAGATCAGAGCTGAAAATGCACAGCAGGTCAGGCAGCATCCAAGGAGCAGGGGAATTGACGTTTCGAAACGTCGATTCTCCTGCTCCTTGGATGCTGCCTGACCTGCTGCACTTTTCCAGCAACACATTCTAAAATAGATCAAATAGTTCTGCTGGATACTCCAAGTGTTTCTTTTCTCTGCAACTAAAAATCACCAGATTGGCTATGTACACCACACAATTGGATAATCCCAAAATGACCTTCCTGCTTCTCCTTTGAAATGTGGCTGGTGCATTCTTCATACCAAATGGCATAACTTTATACTGGCAACGTCCATTTGGTTTCACGAGAGTCAAGATACCTTTTGCTGTCTTGGATAAAGATACCTGCCAGTATTCTTTGAGTAAGTTCAACTTTGAAATAAAAGTTGCTCATCCAAACTTCTTGATACAGTCTTCCAGACATGGAATAGTATGAGAATCAGATTTTGTAACTGTTTAAAAAAAACCTGGACAAAATATATCTCTTAACTCTATAGTTATCATCAGACATCTTACTTAACCTCGCCCACGATTTGCCAACTTACAATAAGTTCCAGTAACTACGATGTAAAAGTGCAGAGGTTCCTTCCTTGGTTTTAAAATGGCCTTTTCTCATTTCAATCTTCAAAAATAAAAATAAAATGATACTGTCATTTCACAATTGAATGATCTTTGGTCCCTCATACTTAGACCATAACTGAATTTGCTGCCAGTTTTGCCTGCTGCAATCCCTCCACTCAATGGCCCCTTCTGGTATGTACGTTAATTTAGTGCAGAATTTTGATAGCTGTCCTTTGGAATAAATAGCTTTATGCTGTGTTTCAGTATCACTCTGGCCATGTTCAATATGGCATCATCTGCTCCCTCTTATTAGCCAACATGTGTGCCTGAAGTTCATGGCATTTCATCTCTTTCCATGACTTGTTCAGATTCTGGAAATATATTATCAGTGTCAATTAATCTCAAAACTGAATCTAGTTGTCATGTCTATGAAGAGTAAGAAAAATGTTTTTGTCCTTATTTCCTACTATACATTGCTACAACTTTAGTAAAGTCTACTGCTAACAGGCGACTTGTCGCAGGCCAGGATGATGTCCTCAAACATTTTTTTATTTTAAGTATATCACGTTTTTCACTGATTTCATCTCTAGATTTTCTGTACTCATCCATTATTCCTACATCCTTTTGTAGGACTTTAACATACTGCAAGGTGAATCAGCAAACTGGCCGCGTAGTTTTAAGATACTATAAACTCCTTTAAACTCCTAACCCTTCATTCCATTAACCTTCCTTTAACATTGTGATTTGAGACATTAAGTCTTCTTAAAGAGATGCCACAGCATCCTGATTTGCTAAACTGCAAATCCACTGACATATGAAAAACTGCTTTTTCATGTTTTCGCGCTAGTTTCATTCAAATCTTTTTCATTGACAGCTTGTTCGGGACCTCATTGGATATGAATGTCCAAAATAATTAAGACGCTTATGTCAGCTATTTTACATGGGGTCACTAGCTCTTTTCAGTGAAGGCAACGTGGTGTCATTCCCGAACTTGAAGCAAGTAGCTGCCAGAGGAAGTGGTGGAGGCTGGTACAATTGCAACATTTAGAGGGCATCTGGGTGGGGATATGATTAGGAAAGATTTGGAGGGATAACGGCCGGGTGCTGGCAAATAGGATTAGATTAGGTTGGGATAACTGGTCGGCATAGACGAGTTGGACTTAAGAGTCTGTTTCAGTGCTGTACATCTCTATGACTCCAAGTAGAACTTGCATATTTTGTAACCTTACTTTGGTCCTTACTATTTAAGAGAACACAGACAACATTCTAACCAATTCATTCCATACACTCTGAAGTGTACCTGCTGTCCCAACACAAAGTAAGTTAATGAAATCACAACAACAACTTTTGACTTATGACTGGTACAGTTCCCTTCGGCTGATCAATACTCTCATTGTCTCCTTTCAAAGCCTTCATGTCATGTATTCCATGCAAACCCTTTGGCTGGTTTTCCCATTTCTAGTGCTGCTCCTTCTTCAGGTGAAGTGAAGAGAAGCACACAGACACAGAATTTATAGGCAGAGAGATCAAAAGATCATAGAAATGGTGTGAACGGAATTTCAACAAGTTAAATAACAAGCCTTTGCAGGTGATCAAAAGTGTCAGATGGTGTGAGTAAAGTTTCGGCAGAGAAACTATACCATGCTCTTTGCAGCCTTCAACACGTCATCAATATTGGTGAACATCTCACCAAGATCATCCCTATGCCTCCACTTCTCATCTTCAAATAACCGCCAAACTTCAAACAGACCATTATTTGCAGCATACTACCCAGCCTTCAGGACAATATTGACCATAACACCACACAACCCAGCCACGGGAACCTCTGCAAGACATGTCAGATTGCTGGCATGGAATTTATCATAATGTGGGAATGCCACCCACCACATACATGGCAGGTACTCATATGGTTTAGCCAATATTGTCTACTCATATGCTGCAGACAAGGATATCTCAAGACATGGTATGCTAGCGAGACCATGCAGATGCTCTGACAATGGATGAATGGACACTATGCAACAATCACCAGGCAGGGATGTTCCCTCCAAGTCGGGAAACACTTCAGTGGTCAAGGACATTCAGCCTCCGATCTGCGGGTAAGCATCCTCCAAGGTGGCCTTCGAGATACACAACAACGCAGAATCATTGCGTAGAAACTGTTGGCCAAGTTCTGCACCCATGAAAACGGATTCAACCATGATTTTGGGTTCATATCGCGCTATCCTGTTTTGACACCATTACCTTAAGAACTTGTTGTGATCTCTCTACCTTAATTATTTTGTACAGTTTTGGATTACTTGTTACATTGGTTAGACCCTTAGCATGTGATTGTTATACCTATCCTGTTATTCCAGCCATTTGGTTTGTCTCCAGCACCACCTTTTAATGTTTTGTAATTTTCTCTCTGCCTCAATTAATTGGATCGCAGGTCATCCTTTCACTTGCTATTCAGCTGTTGACACTTTACTCACACCATCTGACACTTTTGATTTCCTGCAGAGACTTATTATTCAGCCTTTTGACACTCAACTCACGCAGTTTGTACAATCTTTTGATCTCTCTGATTATAAATTCTGTGACTGCGTGCTTTGCTTCACTTCACTTAATGAAGGAGCAGCACTTTGAAAGCTTGTGATTTCAAATAAATCTGTTGGGACTATAAGCTGGTGTCATGTGACCTCTGATCTTGTCAATCCCAGTCCAATACTAACAACTTCACATCATGGCTTGGACAAAGACAGTGGCCTAGGTCAGTGCTGTCTTGAGGGTCAGATAAACAGCAGCAGCACAGGAATAAGGTCATTGACCTGTAGAAGTGTCTGTTCTGCAGAAGGGTCACTGTACCTGAAAGGCTAACTCTGTTTTCTCTCCATGGATGCTGCCAGACCTGCTGAGTTTTTCCAACAGTTTTTGTTTTGTTTTTGATTTCCAGCATTCACAGTTTTTTTTTGTTAAGGTCACTGACCTTCTGCATTCTACAATGGTAAGTGCTCCTATCTTCTTTCTGCTATCCCACTCACTAACTCTGCTATTGAACACAAATTCACTAACACTTATTGACCATCAACCTCACAATGGCATGCATCATCTCCACTGAACATTCCTCACCCATCTTCTCCTCAACAACTAACCTTTCTGTCCTCTGATTAAAATGCTATACAATCTACAGACGACGATAGCCTCCAAGGAAACATAAGTGTGTAAGAAATGAAGCTAAGAACCATAGATGCACCCTGTGTAGATAAATGAGATGACTACATATCCATGTGAAAACCAAACTGGCAGGAGCAAAACGGTCAAAAGTTGTCCCTAAGATTCAAAGTGAAAGCCTGAAAAGATGAAGTGAAATCCAAGTTGATCCAAAATCAGCCACAATAATATGGTGAGTCTGATGGTTTGGAAATAAAATGGTGGTTGTTTATGAGAAAGATTCCAGACTCACCATTGAAACCTTAAGGGGAAAATTGGGAATTTCTTTTCTGGACATCACAAGCTAAATGTTGTCAATCTTGCTGTACTTTCCCACATTGCTCACATCTTTTAAGGTATGGAAACTTCCCATAAAAAATGAGGTCTGCAGATGCTGGAGATCACAGCTGAAAATGTGTTGCCGGTTAAAGCACAGCAGGTTAGGCAGCATCCAAGGAACAGGAAATTCGACGTTTCGGGCATAAGCCTGATGAAGGGCTAATGCCCGAAACGTCGAATTTCCTGTTCCTTGGATGCTGCCTAACCTGCTGTGCTTTAACCAGCAACACATTTTCAGCTGGAAACTTCCCATCCCTTGTTATTTTGTTTTGTCACGTCACCATATAATAATAATTTGAGTCATATTTAAAACATCTGTTGACAACATTTTAGACATTCCTGAGATGGTGATTTTCATCATGTCATTTTATCTGAGGTACCAAAAAGGTCTCTAGCCTCATTCCTTTTGTTTGTGATTCCTCTTTTGCACTGATGCTCACGTCCCATATCTGAGTGGTCTCAAAACACGGCTAAAATCCTCCACTTTTTCTGTAGAATCGCGACAGATTGGAAACAAACCCTTCAGCCCAACAAGCCCACGCTGACCCTCTGTAGAGTAACCCACCTAGAGCCATTTGCCTGCATTTATCCCTGATTAATGCACCTAACCTACATATCGCTGAACACTAAGGGATAATTTAGTATGGCCAATTCAACTAACCTGCATATCTTTGGATTGTGGGAGGAAACTGGAACGCCTGGAGGAAACCCATGCAGACACGGGGAGAATGTGCAAACTCCACATGGACAGTCGTCCGAGGCTGGAATCAAACTCTGGTTTCTGGCGCTGTGAGGTTGCAGTGCTAACCGGTGAATCACTGTGCCACGGTCGATGTTTCAATACGCCATGAAAGCTGCTGGAAATGATTACTGTCCCAGGAATATTTTTAAAGCTATTCCAAAGGTATATCTTTTGTGAGAATTTAACTTCAGCTAAGACTAGGAGTAGGTTTAACACCAATAATTTGAAATCATGCACTGATTAGAAATCTCCAAATAGAACTTTTGCAAGCAGCTTAAAGTCTGTTAAATTCCAATCTGCAAGATAGCCACCTGCTTTTCTAAAGTTATTCAAATCTGACCATGGCTAATATGCTTTTTGTAGATTATCTACTTTTAAAATTTTGTTTGCACCTTTTCATAGAATGTCCAAACCTCCTTCAGTGTCCAATTGCTGAGCTTCTAGATTTGAAAATACTTTGCACCTGATCCTGCTTCTGGTAGAAAGTGACAGTGTGAAGGGCATACTTCTGTCTTATTGTAATCCATATGAACATATTCATATTTCAACTGGTCACAAGGTGCAGCTCTACAGAACGAGTGGAAAATCACTCCCAACAGTTGGCATTGGGTTTCAAGCCTTTAGCACAATTACCTCCAACTATGATCTCCATTTCCATCTGTAACAACCGGAGACAATACAAACAATGGACTAGCCCTATTGGGGGAAAAAAAACATACGAAGGACAACTAAAACTGAAGATATGCAGGAGAAAGATAAATGGTGCCAGACTATCATGTCATCTTAAGTTCAGATGAAACCAGGTGAAAGGTGGTGAAGAGGATAAATTAAAATTATTTCATGAGACTGTTCTGGTTTGATGGCTATTTATATATGATAAAGCATCGAACAAAGAGCAAATGCATCATTGAAATAGCTTTTCATGCTGTTGAAGATCAACAAAAATGCAGGTCAAGTTCACTGTGCTTTCTTGGGGTGAGGCAAAGCACAAGGTACATTGAATTATTGTTTATCACATTCTTAATTATTTCTAATGAATGTTGGAACTCAGCCATTTTCAGAAAAAGTATAACACCTGAGTTTTTATTTCAAACACCATTTCAACTACACAAAAATAGTTAGAAAGTGTGCAACAGTTATGATATAATATGTCACAATGCTCAACTATTTTGCATTGCAGAAAATTAATAATAACTACAATATGTGCCTTTTTATGCATTTATAAAGAGCAAATGAATGCTAAGAATGTTTTTTTTAGGTTGTCTGGCATTTTAAAGGTTCTGAAGTTGCAGATTGCAGCAACGAAGACTGAACAATTACATTCAGTTCTCAGAATGTTTACACTGTTTCTCAGTTTAAACATAGTGCATGGACATAATTGTCTCAACTAAAACATTCAACTAAGTCACATATTTGTATGGTTAGGAACTTAAATGATGCATCAAAACAAAATCAATCGATTTGTCTATTCAAAGAAAATCAATGGATGACTTTATATAATCTGTTACAACATTTAATATTCATAGCCACAGCCCTCCACATAGGTTGTCTGTAAAATTTATATTTCAACATATTCAATACATACGAGCTGGAAATGTCACCACAGGTTAATAGTTTTCTAAATCCCTGTACAGATGCATATATGAGCATAAAATATTTAAGCGGATACAGCAAGTGCAAACAATGCCATCCTCCTCATCTCTTGATAAAGCAGTTATACAAGTTAAGGCTAACTGTACCAGATCTTACATAGGATTTTGTTATTTCTGTCTGTATGCTTTTATGTAGCATTTTAATGAAATAAATTTGAACAACAAACTAGTTCTGACATTCTCTTAATCGGCCGAATGGATTGCAGAAATCCACATCATCCACTGATGCCCTCTGCTATACCAGAACAATCAATAAGCATGAGTTGAAACATATGCAGATAATAATGATACACAATGAATTTCATTTTTTTTTCCCAAAACAACATTTGAAATTAGTGACACTTAGCCACTTAGTAGGACTTTCAAAATGAAGTGACTGAGCAAAACTCAAATCAAGACTTGGTTTATTGTTTTAAAATAGCATGGTATTAATGAAAACAAACAGCTATATATAAACAGCACTGAAACAGGCTTTTTGACCCAGTTGGTGCATATTGGCATTTATGATCTAAACATGCCGTTCCCAAACTATCTAATCTCACACAGTCTGCAAGTCATTTAACTCCTTTCTCCCTCACATACATATCTAGCTGCCCGATAGTTCTCCAGCCACTGAGAAAGACAAGACTGATTACGTATAATTAATAACTAAGTAATTGTTAACACTGAAACAACCAGGTCAAGTAATTTAAAACAGCTATAAATTTGACAATTTAAAGCAATGCTTTCTCTACAGAATTGCCATTTAGCAAATTGCAACAAAGGCATTGTCACTTGTCTTTCGAGAATAAAGATACCTGCACCTCCAGAACAACTCAATTGGTCATATGTTTCAAGTTGGGGTGCATTTATATCTTGCAAGAACAAAAAAACAAGTAAAATGTGATAGACTGCCATGTAATAGATTCAAGTGACATTTTTCTGTATAGAAAAACGTGTTGGAACAACCAACCAATCTGGCAATATCTGCAGAGCGAGAACCAGAGTTGGCATTTTAGATCTTTCTCAGAACAGATTTTTCAATTGCCCATTTTGCAGGTAGATTTTGGTTAATAAAACTAGAATTGCAGATCACTGGTGTTTCAGTCCTGGACAGAAACTGAACAATCCATCTTTTGTACCTATGCTCAACATGCCCATAAAAACACAGTGAACAGTGACATAATTGCAACTCACCCTCCTTGACTGAACTAATTATGAAGAATTGACACCTACATAGAAACCAGTGCAGGAGTTCCATCAGAAAACTTAGAGATACTTATTTAAATCTACAGATTTGAGCATGTCATAGAGATCTTAACAGTACATCTCAACACTAACCATACTAGCATTATATGGCGTATGGCTTTTATCAATGACAGTCATTCTTGCATGCTTAACTGTATATCTGTATATATGAGGCCTCTTACTGAGTTATTTGTATCATTGATAGTCACAGGTGAGGTGCCAGAAGACTGGAGATTGGCTAACGTGGTGCCACTGTTGAAAAAAGGTGGTAAGGACAAGCCAGGGAACTATAATCTAGTGAGCCTGACATCAGTGGTGGGCAAGTTGTGAAAGGGAATCCTGAGGGACAGGATGTACATGTATTTGGAAATGCAAGGACTGATTAGGAATAGTCAACATGGCTTTATGAGTGGGAAATCATGTCTCACAAACTTGATTTTTTTTTTGAAGAAGTAACAAAGAGGATTCATGAGGGCAGAGTGGCAGATTTCATCCAAATGGACTTCAGTAAGGCATTCGACAAGGTTCTCCATGGGAGACTGGTTAGCAAGGTTAGATTTCACAGAATACAGGGAGAGCTAGCCATTTGGATACAGAACTGGCTCAAAGGTAGAAGGCAAAGGGTGGTGGAGGACTGTTTTTCAGACTGGAGGTCTGTGATCAGTGGAATGCCACAAGGATAGGTACTGGGTCCTCTACTTTTCATCATTTACATAAATGATTTGGATGTGAGCATAAGGGGTATACTTAGTAAGTTTGCAGATGACACCAAAATTGAAGGCGTAGTGGACAGCAAAGAAGGTTACCTCTGATTACAACGGGATCTTGATCAGATGGACCAATGGGCTGAAAAGTGGCAGATGGAATTTAATTTAAATAAATGTGAGGTGCTGCATTTTGGGAAAGCAAATCTTAGCAGGACTTATAGACTTATTGGCAAGGTCCTAGGGAGAGTTACTGAACAAAGAGACCTTGGAGTACAGGCTTAGGGTGAGAGGGGAATGATATAAAAGAGACCTAAAGGGCAGCTTTTTCACTCAGTGGGTGGTACATATATGGAATGACCTGCCAGAGGAAGTGGTGGAGGCTGGTACAGTTGCAACATTTAAAAGGCACGTGGATGGGTATATGAATAGGAAGGGTTTGGAGAGATATGGGCCATGTGCTGGCAGGTGGGACTAGACTGGGTTAGGATATCTGGTTGGCATGGACGCGTTGGACCGACGGGTCTGTTTCCATGCTGTACATCTCTATGACTCTATTTGTAGTTCAGATTGTGGATCAGGTGATCAATGTGCATGCTGAGCTGGTGGGTTAGATATCAGACGTTTCGTCACCATGCTAGGTAACATCATCAGCAAACTCCGGTGAAGCGGTGTTCTATCTCATTTGTTATTACGTATCTTGGTTTGTGGTGGCGAGTGATATCAATTCTGGTTGTTTCTGAAAGACTGGAAAATGTGGTCCAAACTTGTGCGTTTGTTAATGGAGTTCTGGTTTGAATGCCAGGCCTCCAGATATTCCTACATAATGTTACCTATCATGATGACATCTGAAAACAAACTCACCAGCTCAGTGCACAAACTGACAACCTGAAATACACACACACACACACACACACACACACTATTTAAAATCATTAAAATACAGTAGAACCCCTGTATCCACGGATTCGGTTTCCATCGTTTCAGTTACCAGTGGTTTACGGTGGCCCAAAAATATTACATGGAACATTCTAGAAATAATTCCAGAGGCTGCCAGAGAGGTAAGTTTCCCATTTAAATGAGAGGGTTCACTACTATCCAGGGTTTCGGGCATCTGCGGTACGTCTTGGAACATATTACCCGCGGATACGGTGGGGGGAGCCTCTACATAAAAGCAATTCAACATTTGAAAAACTGTAATGAGCTTAAACGCGCTTACACGGCCCATAAATTATCTGAACAAAGTGTGGCACCCTTAATAATCAGGAAGCATTCATAGTCAACAGATTCGCAAAAACTAAAACATCACAAGCACTTAAAACATTCCAAAGTCTTAGATATGCTTTTAATTTATCTATTCAACAAAGTTCCATGACAATCACTTTATCTATGTCCACTGGTCTCACATGATTATACAAATGGCATCATGCAAGCTGAAGATTTCTCCCCTCAATTGTTCACATATTCCGTCTCCAGCTCATCATGTCAGCTGATTTTGTCAAATACCACAAAACTGAAAAAACACTATTTATTTGCAAAGGGAGTGCACTATTTAGATTTAGGATTTATAAACAAGATGTGGACATCATAATAAAGAAACTCTGGCTATTCTTGTAATAAAAAAAAACCTTACTAATAATTGTAACGCTATGTTGGAAAGATGTCTGAATATTTTCAGATTTGTGTACAACATTGAAAGCCGCCATTTTTAAAATGCCAAATTTAAAAAGGCATTATTTACTCAGTTAAAATGCAATAAAGATGCCAAATAAAGCTCGATATATCACAGAAGATTGAAAACATCCTTATTAGATTAGAGACATTTCATGATTATGCTAAAATGTTATTGCAAATTTCAGCATAGGCCATTTGGTAGGGGACAATTCTGAATGATTCAAGCAATAGCTACAAGTTTGACTGAAGCTCAGGTCCAAAACAATGCATTACCAGGGTGGGGTGAGGTAACAGTGTGTGTGAAATGGACAAGGAGACTTAATTGTTTCGGATGTGTACTCAGTGAATTTAAATGGCAGTTTACAAATACTCTCGTTAATCTATGTAGCAGCACTCACTAAGATGATGCCAAGATTTTTTTAGGAACTACTGCTCATTGAAGAACAACAGAGGCCCGCTAGTGCGCTGGTGATAAATTAACTAATATAAGATATTTAGACATTTCTATGATAATGAACAAGTTCATTATTTTGTAATATTTATTACTGAACGAAGAATACTCAATAGCTGGGTCTACTAAAATAGCTCAACTAATAAAAATATTGAATTTTTTGAGTGCAACATGGCAGATTTTCCACAACTGACGTCCGATTGGACCACACTAAATACGATGGTGACTACCAAATAACAATTAATTAGAAATGTAACCAAATGGGATTATCTTGCAAATAATATAATGGTACCAAAACAATTGTTCTTAAAGTCACATATAGAAAGATAATTAAAGTGGTCCAATAATAAGAAGTTGAAGTTATGAATTTATTAAAAACTCAAAAACAAAAAAAGTACTCATCTTAAAATGATACTATTATAGGACTGGAGCTAATTGTATTGTACTTAAATAAATTTGGAGTTTTTAAAAAATGCAGAAAGAAAGCCATTCAAACTATGCAATTAATATGTTCGAAATAATTTGAGAGTTTTGGAATACATGCTGGAATCATTTGATATCATAGCTGTCACTCCATTACCTCCCTTTTTCATCAAAATTCTGGAGAAACTAGAATCTCTATTTGATTACCAGCACATAAGCAATTAACGGTCAAATGGCAATGTCAAAAAAATCCCAAGGTACACAAGTCAAAATATAAAGCTGCCATACATCCTAAATTACCAAAAGTTGCCATCAGGAAATAGGGCAATTCCCAAAGTATTTGCCAAGGTCTGTAACACCGATATGCAAAGCAAAATTCATCTAGGTAATCACTTCCATTCATCTAGATAGCAAAACTCTATAAATGCTACTGCACACATAAATTCAAAGGTCACAACTAACAGTGTTTTATCAATAAATGAATACTCTGAATACAGCAAAATCATTGCAATTAACATTGCATCACAGAATTAACCTTTATAAAAAAGTATGAAGGTTAGAACAAGCTTGATCCAAGTGCTAGAAACTATTAAATGACAATTTTTAGTATGCAAATAACAACTGCTAACATTATTTTAATTTGGCAATGACTAGTTAACATCATACAATTGGAACAGAAGTTTTATATGGTCACAAAAGGTGGATACTTTCCGAGGTGTAATTTAAGTTTTCTTCAAAATAAAAACAACAAAGTATTCTTCAATAAAATAGTTCTTCACAAATTTGGAAATGGAACCACTTACCTGCAGTAATATCATCATCAGCTAAATCAGATTCTTCTTCCTGAATTTTGGCATCTGCCCCTTGTAAATCAGGATTTGCACTAACAGCTTGCATGGTTTCCGTTGTCACACCAGCTAAAAAGAAATCCATTTAAAAAACTTAGAATCACAGCTTTCTGCTTTTTTAAAAATGAAATTTGAATTAAGTTAATTTTTGACCTTTAAACCTACCAATTTAGTAATCAATACAATCTTTAGGCAGTGAATTAAAAGCTAGTTATACAATTACCTGTTTTGTTGGGCAAAGCAAGCTTCAAGCATGCAACAACGTAGTATAACTTACATGTAACAAAACATGCTAAAATAATTAATAAGAGAAACAGTAGATAAAACCAGGAAGTGGGAGAATATGAGACAATGCAGCTGAAATCTCAAAGGCTGGTGAAAATGAGAGGATAGACTCAGGAAGAACACTCCAAACTGTTGGGATACACTCCCTAATGGCTAAACTCTTAACCAAAATGAAGCAGACTGTGAAGCAGTTGTGAAATTTTTGAAGTGTAGTTGGTACAGAGATGGGCTGAAGTAAAACTATGGAGTGATTTTAAATTTTGAAAGACAAGGGAGATGCAGTCATGCAGTCAAGAGATGAGTGCATAGTAAAGGATACAGATTACACAGATCTAAATGATTTGTAGTTGGAATAGCACCCCATATTATTGAAGATGTTGAAGTTATTAAAGAGAACATCAGAGCCTTGAGTTTATGAAATTGGAAGTGATATTTCAACTGGAGTGGGTGAGAGTGAGTGAGGGAGTACATTGCTGGGTGGGCACATGAATGTATTGGTGGATGAGCAGATAAGTCCATTGGTGGTGGGTAGATGAGAGTGTGGGTCCATGTATGAATGAGTGGATGAATGGGTAGGTGAGTCAATGGGTGAGTGTGAGTGAATGGATGAGTGCATGAATCAGGGGGCTGTTGAATGGGTATTCAAGTGAATGGATGAGTGAGCAGATAGGTGGGCGGGCAGATGACTGAGTAAAAGATAGAGAGCTGGTGCATGGTTGCTTGGGAGGATGGGAGCAGCTAGTTGGGTCATGTTATGGTGTGTCAGCACAGAGTCAATGGGCTGAGTTCTTTTTTCTGTGCTATGGACCTGATTCTAAGTTTCCACATTGAGATCAATGTGAGAGACTTTAGCAGTCAGTCGGATGCAGCTCAAATTAGACCACCTGGAGTTTAAACTTTCCAGGAAATGACATTGTATGTCTGTGTTTCAGGATTTGCCCCTGGGTCTCAATATATTCTAGTACTACAGCTTCAGAGCATTACTGCTTCCAGTCCCAGAAACCCGATCGATTCATTTTTGGTGCCAAGACAAACTAGATGCCCTAGAATATGAATTTCATTCACTATCCAGGCTACAAAAACTGAAAACACCAGTTCAGTTTTTGTAGCATCACTCACCTCTACTCCTGTCACAACCCATTTACCACAATACTTTTATTTACGAATGGTCAGCACAATACTCAAATATTCATTGTTCCTCTGTCAATACCCAACTTTCATCAGGTGTAAATTTCAGATCATGCAAAACTTTTCTCAGTCTCCCTTCATTGCTCTCCTTGCTGACCTACAATGGTTTGCAGTTGCACAGTAGTCAAGCATTTAAATGCCTTCTTGAAATCTTACCAATTCAAAAACCATATTAGCTGTCCACTCATTATGACTGGACCCATTGATTCTGGTCCACAAATGGTGTCTGTAGACTCGGCACCTCATACCTATGTTCTGCAATTCTTTTCATAAAACAAAACACATCTGTCTTGCCCGTTAAGAAGAACCTCTTTACATATCCATTCTAATCTCTCCTCCTCCTTGATAACACCTTTAATATTATCTCACATTAAAGGTGCCACAGAGAAAGCAAATTATCCTTCAGTGTCAAGCTTTTTCCCTCTTCCTTCTGATAGATTAGCCAACTGACTATCCTTGAACCCTTATATCTGTATTTAAAATTTGAAGAAAACTTTTAAGAGTCAACTTTTACCCGATCTCCTCTTTTGCAACAACTAATCTTCACTGAATAAAATTTAGTCCCCTTAATATTTACTTAGTTATGGGCTTAAATGAGCCTGTCAAGATTCTCTACCTTGGAACCATGTTAAAGCTACACATAAAAAGATCAGCTGGGAATGCTTTTACTTCCCTCAACATTTAATCAATGACAGGAGAGTGCCATTTTTTATAATTTATACACAAGCTTCATGTTTGAAATGGAGGCTATATTTTGAACAACATGCTCTTCTTTGAAGAAAGGTCATGTACAGCTTAACACGAATGCTTTAACAGCATCTGTCTTTGTTACACAACTTCTCAAACTTGAATCTTACCACATTCTGTACTTGAATTTATTCAGGTATCTAATCAGATGCTATACAGTAAAAATTACTTTTATTTTGGTGCTTCAGTAGAATTTGGATTTTCATGTTTTCTCAATTTGTTTCCCGTAACACCAAGCCTACGATCTTTAGAGCTTTTATTAAGTTCAACTTTCCAAGTACAAAGCAATGTCAATAGATTACTTACAAAGTGTTTTACAAACTGATAACTGATAACACTAATTTAATAGTGGATACCAGATCCTACAGTATGGAGGTCTTGACAATGAAATATTTACTTACTATTCTCAGAATCCTTCAACTCATGTGAGAATACAAGGATTTGGTACAATGTATCTCCTATATATATGTGGTTCAATCCTCTGGTAAATTGAGCTTTCTGCCATAGATCAGTTCTACCCCAGATTCTTGGTGCGCTTTGATAGACAGACAGCCTGCCTCACATTAATTCACTTCACACCATTTTAATCGATCAATGGCAGGCTCCCCAGCCACTTTAGACAGTGCCTGTCTGGCTGTCTGCATGCACAGGAGTACACCAAAGCAGACAAATCAGTGCTCAGGAGCATGCACAGATTGAGAGTTCACAGTAGTCAAGGCCTTGAAGGTGGAGCCTGATGGGAATCCATGCAGTGTCATTCAGATTGGCTCATCATACATACCACGTGGAAGAGTTTCAATTTCTTACTTCATTTGTGACTAGGGCAGATGACTACGTGGTGGTATTCATGAGAACAGTACATGGCTGACTTGTACCTTTTAACCCTTTAAAATATGTGGCTCTCTGTCTACAGGCTTTTAATGATGTATGAGACAAGATCGATTTTTATAACTCATGAAATATCAGCATAAAATAAGGCATTTCTCATCCTTTCATAGTTTGGTCAAAAAGATAGTTTATGCTGCTCAACAGTAATTTGGCATATATTGCTTTTAGCACAAATCAGAACAGTTCTGCCACATATGCTCTAAATTTGTAGCATTTGGATAATTGCAGCCATTATTTAAGATATTAACTGATAAATATAATGAAAGCAAATAAAATGCATTTGCATTGCTTACTGACATAAGTATGACTCGATGAAATATTTCAAAGTTCCTAAGTAGTTCAGAATCCTAGTCATACACTACAGCGTTAATTGAGCTGTCGAGCAATCAATCTCCATCAATTAATCTATAACCGACTCAGAAATGACACAACAGTTCCAGTGCTTGAAAGCTTCGACAGCATAGATCTAAAACTATTGTTATCCTTCAATGTTATGTTACACTTATCATATCAGATCTCAAAGTACCCATGTACCTAAATTATCCAAAATGTTCAAAAGTTAACAGAAGGTCCCATCCCATAAAAATCTATTCTCCCTGCCATAAACTGTGAAACCAGGGAAATGTGATTCTTCATCCTCTCATACGGTATAATCAATTCCACAATTCAGAAAAATGCCATTCATTCTAAAGTAATTAACAAAATACCTTCATGAAAAGCCAGTGTTAATGCTATGACGGCCTCAGAAATTCCATTCTAGACCACGGAATCATCTGGAATTCTATCTGGTTAATGCATTTGCTGAACTAAGGGTCTTGGAATATTCTTTTACTCTCAAAAGTTTTCTAATATCCTGTCCTCTGGTGATCATTAATGCCAAATTTGTGAATTAACAATCTTCCTGCTGAATTCAGAAATACTGCACATTTGAAGCTTCTGAAATAATTTTCAATCAGCTGAAAAATTAAGCAATATCTTAAGTGCACTGATTAAATTTTTCAGTTATGCTCTTTGGAATGAAAATGACGTGTTTGATATAAGATTAAATGCTAAACCAAGAGCAGTACAAGACTTCTATGATCTGCTATTGGATTGCATTCAAATTTCAGAGGAATTTGTCATATGACAATTTAAGATCAGCAGGAATTTGTTCTTTGATATTGAATGGGGTGATATTGAATACCCAAGCATTCATGTTTAGTTGACAACCCGACTATAGTTATTGAACCCTAAAACTGGGCTTGTTTTCTCTTCATGGGAAATATAATCTAATTTACAAAATAATGTAAGATTGATATTCTTTACTTTAGCTGACAAGACTAAACAAAATAGCTCCTTCTATTGCAAATAGTCCAAGAATTTTCAGACCTACAAAAACCTGAAGGTCAATTTTTACTGAACAAAAAAAAACCAAATAATTTCTGAAAATAATCAATACACTAACTTTGCTTCAATACTGGATATAAATGTCAATCATTTCCATCAGGTAACAATTACAACACTGGATTACACAACCCTAGTCAGATCTTTCGCATTTCAGGGATTTCAATGTTTAGGCCAATTTCTGAAATTTTATCAAAGAATTTGAAGCAAGTTAAAAGAACATAAAATGAAATAACAATTGAGTTAGAAAAAGGAAAACCGTAAAACAGTAATCAATGCATTTCCAACATGCTTTATAGCTATTTTCAAATGCAACTGGTAACCCTTTTAAATCTCTAAAGCCTTTAGAAGCAGCTCTCTTCTCTGTAAATATCACGAAGTAGCTGGCATTTTCAGCAAGTCCAAGCGTTCTCTCAAACACCAATTCTCTTCAATCAATATTGATTTTAAAAATTTCAACAGCTCTAAAGAAAGATTCCCAAGGAAAACACAGCAGCTGACTTTGTATTGATCAGTTTGGCGCTCTATGACACTATTATACTCGTGCTTTTCTATGGAAACCTGGGACGTGATGCAAAAATCAAGCTCAGGCCTAGTCCTGAAGTAATGACTACAACTTTTCTACTTATATTCAGAAACAGATTTCATGTTGTTTTTCTTTGCATCAATACTACTAATAACAATAAAAGGAACTAGTATCATCCAAACAAAAATGCTCTCTTTGAGCCTAGGTCAAATTTGCTTTTACTACAATACAATGTTTCCATGTGGTAACATTAGGCTTGACAGAGTGGCTGATAGGAGGGGCATCTATGCTGAATGATAAAAAGGGATTTATGAGAGAGGGAATATTTACCACTGTTGAAAGCCTGTAAAACGCTGCAAATTGCTCCAAATTAGATAAATAATGCTCAATTCAACCAGGATATCACACTTATAGAACAACAAGCATAATAAAGCAAGTTTCCCATGTCGCCATCAAATTGACAAGAACAGTGATGAAGCATTTGCTTTCCATTCATTATTTCAGTCAAGGTACGATGTTTTATGAGCGTTGCTTGATTTTAAAAAAATCTTAAAGCATTTCCTAAAGTTAGAATTGAAAGTTTCAAATGTACAAAATGTCACTTTGCAAACTTACACCAGAGGATAGGGACATTTAATTTCAAGGGATCTGAGCACTGATGCTAAGGCTAGCATTCCTAAATGCCCTTCAGAGGTAATGGTGAGCTGTCTCTGAGGGTGCTACATTTGTTAGAGTCATAACTATCACAAAGAAATATAGTTGTATTTATTGGTGACCAATAATCTCCAATTTGGATCTTCACTGCATGTTGGTGTCTGAGGCCAAACTTCCTTCAGTTGTTTCAACAATGACAATCCCTCCAACATAATGTCAAGTATGGACTGTGAAGTGACAAGAAGTGATTGTATCATACAAATGCCAGACCATGACCATCCCCACCAATAAAGATGCTAACTCTCTCTCCTCAATATCCAATACTATTACCATTGCCATAGGATGCATGGTGGCTCAGTGGTTAGCACTACTGTCTCACATTGCCAGGGTTTGATTCCACCCCTTATGACTATCAGCATGGAGAATACACACTCGCCCCATGTCTCAGTGGGCTTTCTTTAAGTTTTCTGGTTTCCTCCCACAGTTCAAAGATGTGCTGTTTAGGTAGATTGGCCATGTTAAATTGCCCATAGTGTCCAGTGATGTGCAGGTTAAATGGACTAGCCATGGGAAGCGCAGGGTTACAGGGACAGGGTACAGGTGGGGTCTGGGTGGAATGCTCTTCGGTGAATCATTTCAAGTGGGCTGGAATAGCCTGCTTCCACAGTGTGAGGATTCCGTGATTACCATTCCTATACCATCAACATCACTGAACAGCTGTACTAATGCTGTGAGGACGAAAGCAGATTGGAGTCAAAGAATTCTGTGGCAAGGGATTAATCTCCTGACTTGCCAATACCATAAAAATGTAATACTATAAGATGTAGGGACATTTAGGCTATTCCGCCATCCAGTCTGCTCTGGCATTTAATAATGGCTGACATGTTCTCAATCCCATTCTCTTGCCTTCTTCCCATCAGCTTTGATTGTCTTATCAATCAAAACTCCATCTCTGTCTTAAATACACTCAGTGATCTAGTCGTTCATAGAATTTGTGGCAAAGAGTTCCACAGATTCACTACTCTCTGGCAGAAGAAATTCCTCCTCATCTCAGTTCTTCACTCTGAGGTTGTGCCTTCAAGTCCCAGTCTCTCCTACTAGTGGAAACATCTCCACATTCACTCCATCCAGGCCTCTCAGTATTTTCTAAGTTCAATCAGATCTCACATCCCCCCAGTCACTAAACACCATCAAATACCTACCCAGGCTCTTCAACTGCTCTTCATATGATAAGCCCTTCGTCATGAAAATCATTCTTATGAACATTCCCGCTCCAACACCATCACATCTTTGCTTAGATACAGGGTTCAAAACAGCTCACAATATTCCAAATGCAGTCTGACCATAGCCTTATTCAGCCTCAGCAATACATCGCTGCTCCTGTATTCCAGCCCACTTGAAATGGATGCAAACATTGCATTTGTCTTCTTATTTGCCAACTGAACTTGCATGTTAACCTTAAGGAATCCTGAAGTAGGACTTCAAGAATACAAGAGCAGACATATCCCTTCGTGTTTCAGATTTCTGAACCATTTCCCCGTTTAGAAAATAATCTATGCTTCTATTCTTCTGACCAAACTTGCACTTTCCCTTATTGTACGCCATCTCTCACTATTTTGTCCATTCGTCTAGCTTATCTAATTCCATCTGCAGCTTCCTTGCTTCCTCAACACCATCTGGTGCTCCACCTATCTTTGTATCATGTGAAAACTTAGCAAAGTTGTGGTCCCAACACTGAACTCAATGGAACTCCACTAAACACCTGAAAAAGACCCCACTATTCCCGCTTCCTGCCTTCTGCCAGTCAGCTTATCTTTTTATCCATGCCAGCACCTTGCCTCTAACCTAATGTAGCGACCTCCAGTGCAGCAGCTTGTAAAATGCCTTCTGGAAATCCAAATAGCTCACATCTACTGACTTTCCTCTGTTTAATTTGCTTATTATTTCCTCAAACTTCTGAGAGATTTTCAAGATATGATCTCCCCTTGGATGAAACCATGCTGACACAGGCTTTTTTGATCATGCACTTCCAAACGCTCTTCAATCTCATCCATAATAATGAACACTAAAGTCTCACTATCAACAGAGGTCAGGTTAACTGGCCTATAATTTCCCATCTTCTACTTCCATCCCTTCTTAAATATTACATTAGCTATTTTCTAATCCATTGGGACCTTCTCTGACTCTAGTAATTCCTGAAAGATCACCACTAAAGCCCCGACAATCTCCTCAGCTATCTCATTCAGAACCTTGGGGCTGGAGTCCACCTGGTCCAGGTGATTATCCACCTTCTCCTTCGTGATTGCCACTACATTCATCTCTGCCCTCTGGTTCTTGAAGTTCTGGTTGGTTGGAGATCCTGCATAGAGAAGGAGTCTTGTTCAAACCTGTGCATAAAAATGTTGGCATATTGGGGTGGCATCAACAAGTTTCATCCCACCATCAAACTCACCATGGACGACTCTGAACCCACAGACAACCTCACAATGCTACACTTCTCCAGCTTCCACCGAAACATATTAAAACAGCCATCCACTATGGACAAGCCCTACGCATACACCGGATCTGCTCAGATGAGGAGGAACGTGACGGACACCTGGAAGTACTCAAGGAGTACTCACAAGAACAGGGTACAAGGCTCAACTCATCGACCACCAGTTCCGACGTGCCACAGCAAGGAACCGTAATGACCTCCTCAGGAGACAGATATGTGCTACAACTGACAAAATACCCTTCCTTGTTCAGTACTTCCCAGGAGCTGAAAAATTACGCCATGTTCTTCAACATATTATCAATGTGGATGAGCACCTCACCAAGACTTACCCCACACCTCCACTACTTGCCTTTAAACAACCGCCAAACCTCAAACAGATCATTGTTCGTAGCAAGCTGCCCGGCTCTCAGGACAACTCCATACAACCCTGTCATGGTGGACTCTGCAAGACGTGTCAGAGTGTGGACATAGATACCACCATTACGCGTGGGGACACCTCCCACCTTGTACATAGCAGGTACGCATGTGACTCAGCCAACGTTGTCTATCTTATACGTTTTAGGCAAGGATGCCCGGAGGCATGGTACATTGGGGAAACCGAGCAAAGGCTACGACAACGGATGAATGGGCACCGCACAACAATCAACAGACAGGAGGGTTCCCTCCCAGTTAGGGAACACTTCAGTGGTCCAGGACATTCAACCTCGGACCTTCGGGTGACAATCCTCCAAGGTGGACTTCGGGACAGGCAGCAGAGGAAAGTGGCTGAGCAGAGGCTGATAGCTAAGTTCGGTACCCATAGGGAGGGCCTCAATCGGGACCTTGGGTTCATATCACATCACAGGTGACCACCATTGCATTATACACACACACACACACAGATACTCCTACACACACACCCATTCTCACATACACACGGACATACGTACACACAGACACCCACACACACCCTTACAAACACACAAACTCCCACACTCACACATGCACCCCTCACAGACTTAAGACACTCTGCACTCACTACACACACGCGCGCGCATACACACACACACAAAGACCCACATGCACACACATATTTTGTGGGGTGAATTGTACTTGCAGGGTTACATTGTACTTTGCTTAAAAACTGCATGCATTCATGTAGAACTCTGAGCTCAAAAACTGCATGAATTTATGTAAAACTTTTTAGAGTGGAATCAATCTAAGCATCATGGCATAGACAGAGAACACAGGGGCTAAAACCTTCAACATATTGTCTAGCTATCACCATTGCTAACAGCTAACCTGTGAATGCAACTTTTTTAAAAAAAGTTTTGTGATTTACACATGAAATAAGTGAAACTATCACTGTATTCTAACAGATGAAAGGCTTAACAATCAATTTTTCAATGTATAATTTCAGTTACATCACACTGTAAATTTTAGCTATAAATTCTGTGTTACGATTAAGCTCTCCACTTTCACCTGATGAAGGAGTATCACTCCAAAAGCTAGTGTGCTTCCAATTAAACCTGTTGGACTATAACCTTTCGTTGTGTGATTTTTAAACTTTGTACACCCCAGTCTAACACTGGCATCTCCAAATCATGACTAGTCATAGGGATGTACAGATGGAAACAGACCCTTCGATCCAACTCGTCCATGCCGGCCAGATATCCCAACCCAATCTAGTCCCACTGCAATTTCAATTGGACTTAAAAAGCAGAACCATTGTCTGAGCAAAGCAGCCTGCTTGAGCAACTTAAATATTCATTCCACCAGCACCAGAGCACAGTGAACCAACTCCTCAAATCTCCTTCAACAGCATCTTCCAAATGTGTAACTAGAGAAGCATCAATCTCCTGCAAACACCAACATGCGAAAAGTCTCTTCCAAAAAACAGACCATCCAGATGTGGAGTTGTTTTGATATTCCTTCACTGTGATTTGGTTAATATCCTGGAATTTCCAGGCTACAGTGCTGTGGGTACAGCAGGTAGGAGTCAAATATTGAAAGATGGCTGTTCACTATCACCTCATTAAAGACAATTACAAAACAGGCACCAAATTATGCCCTTGTCAGTGATGCTCACATTGTGAGACTGATTACGAGAAAGCACAGTGTCATAAAACTGCTTCTTCAGACAAGTTTTTGCTCACCTTTCTAATTTTGTCCATCAAGATTTGATATGTAGTAGTTTTTCATTTTGCTGTCTATACAGCAAGTTTCTCAAAAATCAAGTCTATTTTGGAAGCCAAACTGTTATGTTGCCTTAACTTTTATACTGAAAGTTTGTCAGTTTCTGCATAAAATAGCTTTGCCACTTTAGCACCAGAAAAGTAAAGTTCCATCTACAGATGACCACAGTGCTGTATTTATACATTTCCTGTTAAACCTTCAGAATCAATGCCATTAATGGGTAAACTTACAAGAGAAAAAAAAATTCTTAAGCCAAAAAAAAAACACAGCCTGGCTCCTAGTTATATTTTAATGCAAGACTGCAGTGTGGTCAATTCTTCAAACCACTGTCCCCAATGAACAGCCCCATTGGTAAATATGGTGGGGCTGAGATTTTTCCCGGAATTTGCACAGCCGTGTCCAATTGCAATTTGCTTATTGTATTGGAATATATTGAGGATATTGAAAGCTTTTAATATCACTTTAACATTGTGGGATGAAATAGAATTTACAGTTTGACATTGGAGTACATGTCACTACTTACATAAATCTAATAAGAAAATGGTAATGAATGCCTCACTGGTGCCATCAACCAAGAACTAAAGGATGCGTTGCAAGCATGGAATCATTCATAACAAGAAACAAACTTATTCTTTGATAATCCTTCAAGGAAAGAGGAGGCCCAGGAAGTACTTACTCAACAGAATACAGTCAGTTCTGCTATACGTCAGTAGTTCCATTCTCATGCAATCCCATGTTGTAAGAAAATTGTCTAATAGCAGCACCATTTAAACTAATAGGGCCAGAATCGTGTTATAACCAACACGTGCTTTAAAAGTTTCTGCTATAGAAACAGTATCCTCAATATGTCAATCATGTGACACTAAGTTCGCATTAACAATAGCAGAACAATCTGTACGTCATTTCCATTCATTCAACCCAAGGTTTTTCTTCACATATCATAAATAAAGACAAAAGATGAATTTTGTTCCACCAATTTGGATGTGAGAATTCCAAGACAAACAATTTTAAATTGATTTGTTGTAAAACTGGTAAAAACATACTACATGAAATAAAGTTTGTTTAACAGTTAATGTTTTCTTGCTTTGATTCAATAAAGCCCCATTTTAAACAAAAGGGTAAAAGCAGCAAGTCAACTCCTGTCATTGGGTCCAACGCAAGAGCAGTTGTATCAGAAAAACTTTTATCAAGACTGTTCTAACTATTTATTGAATGTCCAAAGAAACTTCATGGGATTGAATGGCCTCCTTCTTTTCCTATATCTTATAGTCTACGATCATTTTGACTGCAATATATTTTTTCCAAAATCGCCTCAACACATTTCAGCAAATTAAATATACACACATAAATTTACTGACTGAAAATCAAAGATGTAGCATGTGAGAAACTTGAAAATAAAATAATTAGAGATTATGAACTAAGTTTAGAATATTTTAATTGTATAGCAGGGCTGCAACCAAAAAAACCCGAGGGCAGTCATGAAAAATCTGAAGTTGGGTACTATGTAGTTAACAGGGAGTAAAGGTAACGAGATTTAAATCAGAGGTTATCTGTGGATAAATTTTTCAATAAATCCTGTGCTACATCAATTAATATTAACAAGGATAGTTCAATTGTACATTTTGAGTAATAACTCAAAAGCCAATCTAGCTCAGAATTGTAATCAATGATGGTATAAATATTTTTAAGCCAGTGAACAAGAGTAATGGAAATAAGTATATATGTATTACATGTGCTCATTTACCAATTTCATAGGCAATAGAGAGGAGTACTATCCATTTGATCTTGACCTATTTGGCAGGTTTTCTTTTAAATGCTAATTTTCCATCTTACTTTTATATAAGCTAACACTGCACCTTTAACTTCACATTTAGAATCTTCCAGGACATACCATTCACATTTTAATTACACTGTTCATGAGACAGAACACTTTAAACTTTAAGCTCATACCTTTCTAGGCTAGGATAAAGATTGCTTTTCTAACCAATTTGCTTTATGATTTTAAATATCGGAACCAAATACCTCCTTGACCTGCCTGTTTAGCATACAGAACTGGAGTCCACTCAGCCTCCTGTTAGTCATGCAAAATACGAATCTGCTGAGTTGCCACTGAAGTTTCTTCAAGTCAGATTTTATTTCCTAAGATGGAACACTCAAAAGTGAACACAATGATGGTCCAAGAAGATGGAAGCAAATTGATCACTGAAATTAAGTTGCAGAGAAAAGTGCAAGGAAACTTGAATAAGTACAGAGTTTACCATTAAAAGGTAAGTATGATTAAAATTACTTTTCATTCCCTCTGATTCTGTCTTTTTAACCCATGTATTAAGGCAGGACAGTGGAAATCTAAGGTGGTAGAACTTGTGTAACGTGCAAATTTCTGAATACTGTAAACATCCAAAAAAATCAGGAAGCTTCAAGGTGTCTTCAGATAGTCTCACTCAACGTCAGTTTCACTGATCTTGAAGAACAGTTCAGGGTCAATATTTTGGTTGGAGAGAGAGAAGGTCCCAACGCATAAATGTCAGAAGAGAAATGTTAAACAACTCAAAAAGAATTAGACAAATGAAGAGAAGTAAATAATAACACACAAGGGTGGAAGAAAGACTCCTAAGGTGGATGATCAAACAAGAGAAACACAAAGAGCTGGAGAAGAACTAGTATTCTTTTGGCAATGTGACATTTATCACGACAGCAGATTAGAGACATAGAAAGGCACAAAGCTCTTTTGTGCTTTAATCATGAGGATGAAGTATTTCAAATCTGAAATACCAAGGGACTAGGAGTCAAAGGGGGAGGTGATGGCTTTGAGCAATTATCACTAGACTACTAATCTACAAACTCAACAAATGGTGGTATTTGAATTCAATAAAACAAAATCTGGCATGAACAATCTATCGATGATCATGATCCGTTGTCAGGAAAACCCATATGGCTCACTAATGTCCTTCAAGGAAGGAGTTTTTGCTATCCTCACCAAGTCCGGCCTACATATGACTCCAGATCCATAGCAATGTGGTTTACCCACAACTGCCCTCTGAAATGGCCACTCAGTTGTACCAATTGCTACAAAGTCTCAATGAGGAAATTAAACTGGATGGATCAGCCAACAAAGGCGGAAACAGACCATCGACTGTGCAAAGTTCTCCTTGCTAATGTCCGGGGACGAGTGCCAAAATTGGATTGGCTGTCTCACAGACTCGTCAAACATCAAGGTGACAAAGCCATATTCACAGATCATAATATACAGACAATGTCCCAGGCACCACTACCACTATCACCAGCCCTGGATATGTCCTGTCTCACCGGAGGTAGCAGCACTGTGACATAAAGTCGGGAAGGAGTCCCCCCTGGGAGCCCTCAACATCAACCCTGGGCAGGTTAAACATGGGCAAGGAAGCCTCCTGCTGATTACCACATGCTGTCCTCCCTTGGCTGATGAATCAGTCTCCATGTTGAGCAATGCTTGGAGGAAACACAGAGGGTTGCAGGGGTGCAAAATGCATTCTGGGGGGTGAATTTCAACGTCCACCAGCAACAGTGACTCAGTAGCATCACTATTGATCGAACTGGTCAGGTCCACAAAGACATAGCTGCCAGGCTGTGTCTGTGATGGATGGTGAGACAACCAACAAGTGGAAAAAAAAGCACTTGACCTCATCCTTTGCACCTGCAGGCAGCAGATTGGATCTGCTCACCGCACAGTCCTTGTGGAGACAAAGTTCCACCTTCACATTGAAAAGAACCTCCATCATGCTGTGTGCCACTTTTACAGTGCTAAATGGGACAGACGTTGAACAGATCTATCAACTCAAGACTGTGCATCCAAAAGAGGCAATGGGCCATCAACAGCAGCAGAATCATATTCCAACACAATCTGGAATTGCATGGCACCGCATATCCCCACTCAAACATTCCACTGAATCAGGGTTGATCCCCTGGTTTGATGGTAGAGTGCAGGAGGGCATGCCAGGAACAGCGCCAGGCATACATGAAACTGGAGGTAAACCTGACAAAGTTACCAAGCAGCACTAATTGCATGTCAAACACCATAAGCAGCAAACGAGAGCAAGAACACTAGCTGACCCCACTTGAGCTCTGCAGTCGTGAAAATCCAATAATGAATGATGGACAATTAAACAACTCAATGGAGGAGGAGGATCCACAAATATCCTCATCCTCAATACTGGAAGAGCCCAACACATCAGCGCAAAATATAAGGCTGAAGCACTCACAGCAATCTTCAGTCAGAAATACTGACTGGATGATCCATCTCAGCCTTCTCGAGTAGTCCTCAACATTACAGATACCAATCTTCAGTCAAATTGATTCATTCCACGTGGTATCAAGAAACAGTTGGAGACAATGGACATTCCAAATGCCCAGCAACAGTATAGAAGACTTGCCTCTCACCTAGTCAAACTCTTCCAATACAATTACAACACTAGCATCTACCTGACAATGTAAAGAATTGCCCGGATATGTCGTGTACCTAAAAAGCAGAACAAATTCAACCCAGCCAATTATCACTTCATCAATTTGCTCTCGATCATCAATACAGTGATGGAAGGTGTCCTCAACAATGCTATCAAGTAGCACCTGCTCAGTGCAGCCCAGCTTGGGTTCCACCAAGTGAGACTCGAACCTCATTACAAGATGCAAGATTTTATCAAGCAACTGGATTCAACTCAATATTGCGATTTTAAATAAATTACATTAATGCCCTGATTTAACCTCAAATCTATCTCAAAGAATGTCTTGCCATTTTTATCACTGCTTCTGCACGTTAATAACTTCCAAGAACTCATCTGTGCCCCTCATTTTTTCTCTTCAACTTGCTTGAGATGTGGACATCATTGGCAATGCCAGAATGTTCTGCCTATCCCTAACTGCACTTGAATGGAGTGACTTGTTAAGCCATTTCACAGGATAGTAATTCCTTTGGATCTGGAATCAGATATAGGACAAATCAAGTAACAATAGCAGATGTCCTTCCCTAAAGAATACTAGTTTTTATTGCAATAAATAATAACTGTCATGGTCACCATTCCTTATATTAGTTGTCTATTTCAGATTTATTCTTGAACTTTAATTCCATCAGCAGCTATGATGGGATTTGAACCAGCATGAGGCTGTGAAAGGCTCCGAGGTAAAAACAAGGACTGCAGATGCTGGAAATCAGAGTCTAGATTAGAGTGGTGCTGGAAAAGGTCAGGCAGCATACAAGGAGCAGGAAAATCGACATTTCAGGTAAAAGCCCTTCGTCAGGAATAGAGACAGGATGCCTGCAGAATGGATAGATAAGTGAGAGGGGGGTGGGGGTGGGGAGAAAGTAGCATCGAGTACAATAGGTGAATGGGGGTGGGGATGGAGGTGATAGGTCAGAAAGGAGGATGGAAAGGGAGATAGACAGGTAGGACAGGTCATGGGGACGGTGCTGAGCTGGAAGGTTGGAGCCGGGGTGAGGTGGGGGAAGGGGAAATGAGGAAACTGGTGAAATCCACATTGATGCCATGAGGTTGAAGTGTTCTGAGAAGGAAGATGAGGCGTTCTTCCTCCAGGTGTTGGGTGGTGAGGGATCGGCGGTGGAGAAGGCCCAGGACCTGCATGTCCTCGGCAGAGTGGGAGGGGGAGTTAAAATGTTGGGCCACAGGGCGGTGGGGTTTATTGGTGCGGGTGTCCTGGAGATGTCAAATACTTCTTCTGCCGCCTCCGCCTCAGAGTTTACTTTTACAATCAGGACTCCCGCCCACTTTCCAACCTCCTCACTGGAACACGAGGTGGCGCCAATGCAGTCATCACTGTAGTGGAGGAAGAAGTGGGGAGTGGTGCTGGTGTAACTATAGAAGATGGGCTGTTTTACGTAGCCAACAAAGAGACAGGCATAGCTCGGGCCCATACGGGTGCCCATGGCTACCCCTTTGGTCTGGATGAAGTGGGAGGATTCGAAGGAAGAATTTTTAAGGGTGAGGACCAGTTGAGCCAAACGAATGAGTGTGTCGGTGGAAGGGCACTGTAGTGGACTTCGGGAGAGGAAGATCCATCCACCTGGACACCCCGCGCTGGCCTATTACCTGCCCTCGATTTCTTCATTTCCAACTGCCGCTGAGACATTAACAGCTTCAACCCATCTACCCCCTCTCCCACTCCAACCTCTCACCCTCACAACGCGCAGCCCTCCACTCCTGACTTCATCATCGAGCCAGCTGATAAAGGGGGTGCAGTGGTAGTTTGGCGCACTGACCTCTACACCGCTGAAGCCAGACGCCAACTCGAAGACACCTCCTCCTATCTCTCCCTTGACCACGACCCCACCCCCCCATCACCAAACCGTCATCTCCCAGACCATACAGAACCTCATCACCTCAGGAGATCTTCCACCCACAGCTTCCAACCTCATAGTCCGGGAACCCCGCACCGCCCGATTCTACTTCCTTCCCAAGATCCACAAGCCTGACCACTCTGGCCGACCCATTGTCTCAGCATGCTCCTGCCCCACTGAACTCATCTCTACCTACCTCGACACTGTCCTATCCCCCCCGGGCCAGGAACTCCCCACATACATTAGAGACACTACCCATGCCCTCCAACTCCTCCAAGACTTCCGTTTCCCTGGCCCCCAATGCCTCATCTTCACCATGGATATCCAATCCCTCTACACATTCATCCGCCATGACCAGGGCTTTCAAGCCCTCCGTTTCTTCCTCTCCCGACATCCTCAACAGTACCCTTCCACCGACACTGAACTGAACTGGTCCTCATCCTTAACAATTTCTCTTTTGAATCCTTCCTCTTCCTCCAGACCAAAGGGATAGCCATGGACACTTGTATGGGCCCAAGCTATGCCTGTCTCTTTTTTGGCTACGTAGAACTGTCCATCTTCCGTAGTTACACCACCACCACTCCCCACCTCTTCCTCGACTACATTGATGACTGCATTGGCGTCACCTCGTGCTCCAGCGAGGAGGTTGAACAATTCATCAACTTCACCAACACGCTCCAGCCCGACCTTAAATTCACTTGGACCATCTCTGACACCTCCCTCCCCTTCCTGTACCTCTCCATCTCCATTAATGACAACTGACTTGACACTGGTTTTTTTTTTAAGAAACCCAGTGTTTCTAGCTCCCACAGCTACCTGGATTATACCTCTTCCCACACTACCTCCTACAAAAATGCCATCCCGTATTCCCAATTCCTCTGCCTCTGCCGTATCTGCTCCTAGGAGGACCAGTTCCACCACAGAACACACCATTTGGTTTCTCTTTAGAGACCGCAATTTCCCTTCCCACGTGGTTAAAGATACCCTCCAACGCATCTCATCCACATCCCGTCCCTTCGCCCTCAAACCCCACCCCTCCAACTGTAACAAGGACAGAACGCCCCTGATGCTCACCTTCCACTGTACCAACCTTCGCATAAACCATATCATCCGCTGACATTTCCGCCACCTCCAAAAGGACCCCACCACCAGGGATATATTTCCCTCCCTACCCATTTCCGCTTTCCGCAAAGACCGTTCCCTCCGTGACTACCTGGTCAGGTCCACATGACCCAACAACCCACCCTCCCTCCTGGTACCCTTTCCTGCCACCGCAGGAATGGCAAAACCTGCGCCCACATCTCCTCCCTCACCTACATCCAATGCCCCAAAGGAACCTTTCAAATCTGTCAAAGTTTTACCTGCACATCCACCAATGTCATTTATTGTATTTGGTGCTCCCGATGCGGTCTCCTCTACATTGGGGAGACTGGACGTCTCCTAGCAGAGCGCTTTAGGGAACATCTCTGGGACACCTGCACCAATCAATCCCACTGCCCTGTGGCCCAACATTTTAACTCCCCCTCCCACTCTGCCGAGGACATGCAGGTCCTGGACCTCCTCCACCGCTGCTCCCTCACCACCCAACGCCTGGAGGAAGAACGCCTCATCTTCCGTCTCGGAACACTTCAACCCTATGGCATCAATGTGGATTTCACCAGTTTCCTCATTTCCCCTTCCCCACCTCAGCCCAGCTCCAACCTTCTAGCTCAGCACCATCCCCATGACCTGTCCTACCTGCCTATCTTCCTTTCCACTCACCCTCCTCTCTGACCTATCACCTTCATCTCCAACCCCATTCACCCACTGTACTCTTCGCTACCTTCCCCCACCCTCCTCTCTGACCCATCACCTCCATACCCACCCCCATTCACTTATTGTACTCTATGCTACTTTCTCCCCACCTCCACCCCTCTCTCATTTATCTCTCCACTCTGCAGGCACCCTGCCTCTATGCTGCCTGAGCTGCTGTGCTTTTCCAGCACCACTGTAATCTAGACTGTGAAAGGCTCCGAGTCTAGTCAGATACATTTGGAATATTGAGAGGAGGTTTGGGCTCCACATCGAAGGAAGGATGTGCTAGCCTTGGAACGAGTCCAGAGGAAGTTTACAAGACTGATCCAAGCAATGAAGGGATTGTCACATGAGGAACAGTTGAGAATCTGGGTCTATATTCTCTGGAATTTAGAAGGATGAGCAAGACGTCTGATGGAAACTTCCAGAATCCTGAGAGACCTGGATGCAGTGGATGTGGAGAAGATGTTTCGACTCGTAGGAGAGATTAGCACTCGAGTGCACAGTCTCAGAGTGAAGGGACAACCCTTAAGAACTGAGATGAGGAGAAATTTCTTCAGTCAGGGTCGATTAATCTATGGAACTCATTGCCACAAAGGCTGTGGAGGCCAAGTCAGAATGCATTTAAGACAAAGATAGATAGATTCTACATTAGTAAGGAGATCAAAGGTTACGAGTAAGACAATGGGATCGCAAACCATTATGGTTCAGCAGACTCAATGACTCAAGGTGGCGCCAGAGTGTGGTAGCATTTTGCGAGTCATCTAAAGCAGATCCTCAATTCAAAGTCTATCAGTTACTAACAATGTTCTCTTAAATCTACTTTCAGGTTTGAAGATTCTCCAATTGATAAGGCCCAATTACCAATGTTAAAGAATGCAAGCACAGAGAGAGATTAGGGGCCTACTGACTCCTCCTAAGTCCGGCCTCCTCTTGGAAACCGATGCCTGGCCAGCTTGGGAACAAGACCTGACCCCGCGGTGGGCCAACATCATGGAGGCCCGAGCAGACTGACTGCAAGACCCCCTGGAGACTCATGAGTGTGACTAGTGCCCAACATCCCATCGGACAAACCCACTTACCTTGTTAACACTGGAACCGTAAGCCAAGAGAGATCAGAGGCCTTTCAGCTTCCCGCAGGCCCGACCTAGTAGAAACCAAGAACTAAGGCACGACCAGCATGGGAATAAGACTTGACCCCACAGTAACCAGACATCGAGGAAGCCCAACCGAATTCACCACAATAGCTTCCCTGGAACACTCAAGGTTGTAACTGGTGCCCAGGGCCCCACACTTACCTCTTGGAGCAGCAAACCTTCCTCATCGATGCCCAGGATCCACTAGAAGCAGCAACCTACCGAAAAAAATGGGAGATGCGCTGGACATCAGATGAGAATGAAACTTCAGTGTTTCAAGTCCCCCTCTGTAGCATACTCGTGCCAAACGTCCAAGCCACTGAAAATAAGTTGGATGACCTTAAAGCTAGACTCACTTTCGAAAGGGAATTGAGAGACCTCTAGGTGTTCTGTTTCACAGAAACATGGCTCACTCCTGCTACACCTGATTGTGCCTTACAACCTGAGGGTCTCGGTTTACCAAGTAGACCGTTTTCCATCCTCAGGCAAGGCAACAGGATGGTGGAATATACATCCAAATGAACACCTCCTGATGCTCAGACGTGGTGACCCTGGCAAGTTACTGCCTCTGGGTCTAGGATACCTTACAGTGAAGTGCCATCCCTACTAATCTGGACGAGTTCATCTCCGCTATCCTGAAAGCTGTCGACATCACATCCATACAGAAGTGAAGAGTAGTCACGACTAAGTATAAAGCATCACAAACTGTCTTTTGACAGAATACCTGGAGGCCTTGATCAAGGTAGCCAGTGATTTCAACCGCCAAGCTCAAGATTGTGCTTCCAAAATACCAGCCTGTCCTACCAGAATTCCAAACATCCTTGATCAATGCTATACATCCATCAAAGATGCCTCCTGCTCCATCCCCCTGTCTGAATTTTGGAAAATCAGATCACAACGTTGTGCTCCTCCTCCTGGCTTACAAGCAGAAATTGAAACGTAAGAGCCCAGGACAGAAAGTAGTGCAGTCTGAGGCAATGGAACGGCATCTATGGCAATGTGCAGAGTCAGTGGACTGGTCCATATTCACGAATTCAACAGCCAACCTCAACAAGTTTGCCACTACAGTTACAGATTCTTCTGCATGCTGAAGAATCAAATCCAAATGTTCTCCAACCAGAGGCTATTGGATGAACCAGGAGATCCCCTTCCTTCTGAAGTCCAAGCCTAAGATATTCAAGTCAGGCAATCCTGAACTAGGTAAAAACAATGACTGCAGATGCTGGAAACCAGAGTCTAGATTAGACTGGTGCTGGAAAAGCACAGCAGTTCAGGCAGCATCCGAGGAGCAGGAAAATTGATGTTTCGGGCAAAGGCCCTTCATCAGGAATACAGGCAGAGAGCCTGAAGGGTGGAAAGATAAATGAGAGGAGAGTGGGGGTGGAGAGAAAGTAGCATAGAGTACCTCGGATGCTGTCTGAACTGCTGTGCTTTTCCAGCACCACTCTAATCTAATCCTGAACTATACACAAAATCCAAGTGTGCCTTCACAAGCCCATCAGAGATGTCAAGGAACAATACCAAACTAAGCTTCACACCAAGACCAACCACACAGATACAGGGTTTGTGGCAAGGCGCACATGACATCATGGACTTCAAAGCCAAATCTAATAGAATTACGGGCAACAGTACATCCCAGCTCGATATATTCAATGCATTCTACGCTCACTTTGAACAGAAGGTCAGTGAAACGATGTCATCTGTCCCAACAGCCTCAGACGCACGTGTACCCACAGTCACCGTCGCACACAACAGAATCACTTTCTTGAGAGTGAATCCCCAGAAAGCGACCGGCCCAGACAGGATCCCTGGCCAAGCACTCAGATCCTATGAAGACCAGCTGGTGGATCTACTCGCTGACATTTTTAACCTCTCGTGAGTATGATCTGAAGTCCCCACCTGCTTCACGAAAACCACTATCATTCTGGTGCCAAAGAAGAAGCATGTAGTGTGCCTCAAAGACTACCACACAGTAGCTCTGACCTCCATAACGTAGAGTGCTTCGAGCAATTAGTCATGGCTCATATCAATTCCAGCTTGCCTTGATCCTGTGCAATTCGCCTATGCTGCAACAAGCCCAGGGCTCCCAGGCCCTGCACTCATCCCTGGAACACTTGGCTAATAAAGATACCTACCTATTGACTACAGCTCTGCATTCAACATCACAATTCCAAACAAACTTAACTCCAGACTCCGAGACCCAGATCTCAACTCCTCCTGTCTGTAACTGGATCCTCAATTTCCTGATCCATAGACTTCAATCAGTAAGATTAGGCGACAACACCTCCTCAACACTAGTGAACCACGAAGCTGCGTACTCAGCCCCTTACTATACACCTTATACACTCATGACTATGTGGCCAAATTCCACTCCAACTCCATTTACAAGTTTTCTGATGACACCATTGTTGTAGGTCTGATCTCAAATAACGACAAGACAGAATAAAGGAAAGAGATTGAATGCTTCATGGCATGGTGTAAGGCAACTATCTCTCCATCAACATCAGCGAAATAAAAGAGCTGGTCATTGACTTCAGCAAGCAGAGAGGAGGGCACACCCTTGTCTGCGTCATTGTTGCTGACGTGGAGATGGTTGAGAGCTTCATGTTCCTGGGAGTGATGATCACCAACAATCTGCCCTGTCCACCCACGTCGACATGAAGGTCAAGAAAGCAGAACAATGTCTCTAGATCCTCAGGAGGCTAAGAAAATTCAGCTTGTCCACAAAGACTCTTACCAACTTTTATGGATGAGCTACAGAAAGCACCAATCAGGCAAACCAGTCTTCCATCCATTAACTCCATCTATACTTCCCGCTCCCTGGGGAAAGAACCTTGGGAAATAATCGAAGACCCCTCCCACCCCAGTTATACTCTCTTCCGTCGGGCAGAAGGGAAGGTTTGAAGACACGCATGAATAGATTAAAGAACAGCTTCTTCACTGCTGTTTTCAGACTTGCAAATGGACCTCTCAAGTATTAATGGTAATGTCTCTCATTCTCTGCACCTTCTCTGTGGCTGTACTGCACTCTGTTCTGCCACCCTGATGTACTTTGCATGGTACGATCTGCCTGTATAAATTTTGCACTGTATCTTGGTACACATGACACCAATAAATCAAACTCAATGGACTGAATAGCCTACATACTCCCAAAATCTCTATACACTCCCAAAACTTCTATTCATGCACTTCTTACCTTAAGGATGGATTGTGGGAAATTTTTGGTTTTCAGATCTAATACCTCCTGATGTGGCTCAGTGTCATACTTTGGTTTATAACATTCTTTTATAATGCCATGGGACATTTTATTACGTAAAAGGTGTGCTTAACTATAATCTGTTGTCATTATTTAAAAACCTGAGGGTTGTCAACACTTAACAGTATAACTTCCTGTTCACACCAATGTTGCAAACACAAAGTTGTCACTATCTCAATTTTCCAGAAGCTTTTCATTTTGTCCCAATGCATTTGACTCTGCTGTATGAACTGGAAAAAAACAAGAAACTGTGCTATTTTCATATAAAAAAATATGAAAAGAACTGCCACTAGCTCCATTCGTCAGCATCAAAAAGTGTGGTGCTGGAAAAGCACAGCTGGTTAGGTAGCATCCAAGGAGCAGGGCCACACGTTTTGACTGATTCGCCCCAGCATCTGCCGAACTCACTTTCTACGAGGTCTAAATGTGCTTTGGTCCAATTGCTGATTTACAACTGAGTTGAACTTGTAGCAAGGTGGGCCTAATGCATATTTGAAACTGAAAACTATTTGGCTATCACACCAAATATTTCTGACCCATTTTGTCTTGGTATTGTTACTTCATTTACTATTCTCATCTTGGATAGTCAAGATATGATCTTGAAGAGATAATTATTCAAAGTTAGCTACTTTTACAAGTGCTGATTATCTGAAGCAAAGGTTTAGCATCTGTTACCAGTACTTCGTAATGCAGGTTGCATCAATAAGCCATGTGCTCTTGCAAATCATTGTTTGACAGTGACTAATCAAACTCTGAATAATGTACCAACTGACGTATCACACAGATACTCACACTCAGTTGAAAAATGGGGAGAAATGAGACTCGATCTGACATGTACTATCAGCAAGGTCTTCAGGGACCACCTCCTGACATATTATTTTTGACAGTAAGAACTGTAATTAGTGAAATACATTTGAACATAGCGATGAATGGGCTAGCGTGCAAATTTGTATTACTAGCCAACAAGAAAAAGTTGTGAAATTGATAGTGGCACATTTATTGCAAACAATATTGTTGATCTAGGCATTTATGCAAGCAGAAGAATAGTTTCATCATTCATTGCAATTATGGCAACCATATTTAGAATGGATTAGCAGTTTGGTGGAAAACAGGAAATTTATCATCAGCCACTCTATGGGATTAGTACCATCAAGATATGACAGTAATATTGCATGAAATTTTGTACAACTAAATGTTCACTTATGTGACATACAACCCTAACTAGCTCTTTCCAGATAGCCTAACATGAAAGAACAAAATCAGTTTGGTGGGCAGGTTGCTTTTGAATGTAAAATGCAATTTAGTGACCTTATGACCCAAGCCACAGAGAGGTCAGGCAGCATCACTTCAGCTGTAACAAAATACTGACCATTGGTGGTTGCTATGGAAGTTGATCCCCAGAGCAGAGCTTTGACTGCTTTCAGAATACAGTCTATTCAACAACTGACCATAGCTAACACCATATATCACACAAAATGAATGCAGTTAACTTAATTACTGTTACAATACCCATGCTATGTCATTTTCTTTTTTTCAAATATCAATGATTTACAGTTGGTGAGATGCTTTACAAACTGCATTTGAAACATTATATGTTCTCTTTGTTTCTCGAGACAGTATTCAGCAAAAGTACCTTTCCTCATTGAGTAGCCTATCTGAAGGCATAGCGTAAAGAAAGCCTGGCATTGATATAGCACCTATCAGAACCACCAGATTTCTTGAATATCTTATTACCAACTATGCACTTTTGATGTGCAATTGCTCTCGTAAAATGGACAAAACCGCTGGCAATTTGCACAAACAAGCTTCTTCAAACAGCAATGTAGTAATGATCAGATCATCAATTAAGTTTGATGTGATTGCGGGATAAACTTTGGTCAAGAAACTGAGATTAGCTTCGCTGCACTTCGTTCAAATAATGGCAGTGAATTTTTTATATTCATGTCTTCCCTGAAATAAATAGCCATTTTAAACGAAACAACAAAAATAAATTCAGTTACTTATTTAGGCCAATCTATTTACCAGCCTAGAATTCACCAGGGAGGCAGGTGCATGGTTATATGCTATTGAACTCGTAATCCTGGACTAATGCCACAGAAACATTGCAGCTGGGGAGATATTAAATTTGAGTGATACAGCAAAAAGGAAATGATGGTCTCATTAATTATCATACAACCAGAAGATCGTCCCAAAAATCCATCTGGTTAGTAATGTCCTTCAAGGAAGAAATCTGCGACCCCCCATCCAATCTGACTACAAATGACTCCACACCCAAAATAATGTGGTTGCTTTTAAATGCCTGCTAAAGTGACCGGGGAAGCTATTCAATTTTAAGTGGCTCACATAATACTGTTCTAGAACAATTAAGGATAGATAATAATATGTCAGTAATTCTCATTGTCAAGAAAAAAAATCCTCAACTTACTATTGTGTACAGAGTGACTTCCCAAAGCTTCAGGTTGCATTAAAACCTACCGAAGAAGCGTGTAAATTTAAATGATAAACTTAAACCCACAGTTTTTTGTTTTTGGAACACTGGTAAAGTTAAATAGGGCCGAATGGCAATATAGCATATTCACTGCACAAACAGATACATAGCAAAGGCGTAGGCTAGAAAACAGGTAGGTAAAAAGCTAACATCACAGATGCTGAAAATTTGAAAAAGAAACAGAAAACAAAGGGAGTACAATATTAAGTAATTGCACAGAAAACAGAGAGGAATCCATGTTTCATTTCAGGTTAATGATCTTTAAGAACTTTGAAATACTGTGTTCTGATCAAACTACTCAGTATTGATCACTGATCGTATTTGTGAGAACTTATCATGATTGCGCTTTCAGAATGAGATATCTTCTACCTAAGGAAAATTCACAGCTTCAACAATGACGGTGCGTTTATGAGATGTCTGACAAATTTGAAAATAATCTCTAAAATAGCACACGTATACGGAAATGATGTTATTTCTGTATCATAAAATTATTCCGGACAATAATGATATTAACTGCTTAGAATCTCCATCAGCTTGCAATTTCTAACGAGAACCAAGAAATTCCTCATTTTTGCAAAACATTTATCTGGCAAAATTAGCTTTTGGTGTAATAAAGATCACATGTTAAAGGCATGCTGGAGAAAGCACTTCAGGACTTAAGTTTCAATTTTTAAAGTAAGTATGGAAAATAAAACTTAGAATTATGATACTTCAGCCAGGCATACAAATAAAATAAAATCATTGTCCGACAAATTGTCCTACAGCATTTATTGCCCATTCCAAAATGTCCTGAATGTAAAGGTGAGATGACCAGAAGTAGGTCATTCAGCTCGTGTCTGCTTCTCCATTCAAAGAGATTATAGCTGTTCCGATTTTAACCTCAAATCCACATTCCTACCTATCCTGATCACCCTTGCATGATAAGGATCCTTCACATTGAAAAATGAGGAGTCACATGTAGGTCAGATTGAGTAAGAATGCCTGCTTTTCAATCTACAAAGGCATTAGTGAACCTGATAATTATTTGCAATCCCATAACTTCATGGTCACCAACACCAATACTAGCTTTTCAATTTCAGATTTCACTAATTGAGTTCCGAAAGTCTCTACTGTTGCCGTTTGTCCAGATGTCTAGTCTATTTTCTGTAACATAAATACCAAGCATGATGGATAGTTAGCAGAATTAAAAGATAAGGTATGCTAAAAGTCACATCGATACAGTCTGATTTTTAGTTGATGACATTCTGCACTCTGTTCTGTTACCCTAATGCACTTTGTATGGTATGACCTGCCTATATAGCATGCAAAATAACACTTTTCACTGTATTGGAGGCGATAATAGCCTTGTGATATTATCGTTGGACTGTTAATCCAATGATTCAGAAAATGTTCTGAGGACCAGGGTTCGAATCCTACCATGGCAGATGGTGGAATTTAAATTCAATAAAAATCTGGAATTAAGAGTTTGATGATGACCATGAAATGATTGTTGGAAAAACCCATCTGGTTGACAAATGCCTTTTCTGGAAGAAAATTGCCATCCTTACCTGGTCTGGCCTACATATGACTCCAAACCCACAGCAATGTGGTTGACTTTTAACTGCCCTCTGGCAATTAGAGATGAGCAATAAATGCTGGCTTGGTCAGCGGTGCCCTCATCCCATGAATAAATAAAAACTTGGGACACTTGACATAAGTAAATCAAAATGAAATCAATTATGACAAGGTTTGGAATGAAGGAATGTCTATAATGAAGTTCATAAGGTGCTGATGTGAGGGCCCCTGGTGTTGTAGAGTCATAGAGATGTACAGCACAGAAACAGACCCTTCTTCCTGGCATATATGTTAATGGACTTGAGCTTGATGCACAAAGCAGAAATTCAAAATTTGCAGACGCTACACAACTTGGAAGCACTGAACAGTGAAGAGGGTATTGGAGAACTTCAAAAGGACTCAGACAGGGCAGTGAAATAGGCAGACAAGTGATATGTGAAATTTGATGCAGAGAATTGTTATGTGATTAATTTTGGAAGAAGAATGCAGAGAGAAAAAGTATAATTTTGAAGAAGCAGAAAGACCCAAGTATCTATGTTTAGAAGTCATTGAAGACTGAGAAAACAGTTATTACAGGATATAATATCTTTCGGGTACAGAGTTAAAAAAAGTAATCTTAAGTCTGTAAGTTAGCTCGCTGAGCTTGAAGGTTTGTTTTCAGATGTTTCATCACTACGGCTAGGTAACATCATCAGAGACAGTCTCCAGTGAAGTGCTGGCGATATGTCCCGCCTCTCTATTTATAGGTCTTGGTTTCTTAAGGTGGGTGATGTCACTTCTGGTTCTTTCTTTCAAGGTAAGGTAGATAGGATCGAAGTCAATGTGTTTATTGATGGGGTTCTGGTTAGAATGCCATGCCTGTAAGAATTCTCGTGCTTGTCTTTGCTTCACCTGTCCGAGGCTATGTGTGTTGTCCCAGTCAAAGTGGCGTCTGTATGTATGGAAACTAGTGAGAAACTTCCAAAATATGAAACCAGATGGATCCAACACACCACACTTTTATGGATTACCAAAAATACACAAACCCGGTGCCCCCCTCAGACCTACAGTCTCCCTACCTGGTATACCAACATCCAGACTAGCCAAAGAATTCTATCAAAAACTAAAACACTTCACTGAAAATTCACTCCACTCCATTCACTCCACCCAAGAATTCCTCAACACCAAAGACTCCTAGATAGAAGAGGACGAAATAATGGTCTCCTTTGACGTTACAGCCCTTTTCACATCAGTTATCATCAACTTGGCCAAAGAAACACTGACATCACCGCTAGGAAAACCAGGACCATAAACAACAGACAGCACCAACTTCTTCAGCAAAGACAACATCCTCAAGCTAGTGAACCTATGCCTCACCAGCCACTTCACATTCAATAACAAAACCTACAAACAAGTGAATGGAACACTTATGGGATCATCAATATCTGAACTCATAGAGGAAGCAGTAATGGAGAGACTTGAACAAGCTGCCCTCCCATCTAACCAACCCAAACTTTGGGTCTGCTATGTAGATGATACCGTCGTCATCACTAAACATAACAAATTAGAGGAAACATTTAACACTATTAACAATATTGTGACAGGAATAAAATTCACAAAACAGGAGGAGAAGACACCCATTCCTAAACTTAACATTTGAATGTATGTAGTTAACGGTGGGGGTCAAACCAGAATCTACAGAAAAATAACACACACAGACCAAATACTTAATCTCAGAAGCAATTACCCCAACACCCACAAATGGAGCTGCATTAAGACATTATTTCATTGAGCTACATCACACTGCAGCACCCAAGAACTACAAAAAGCAGAAGAAAAATATCTATACGTTTTCAAGAAAAACGGGTACCCAATACCCACAAACCTACCAACTTACTGAAACAGTGACTACTGAACCTAAAGGATACCACCAGCAAAACTAACATCATTTACAAGATACTATGCAAGAACTGTAAAAAAACACTACATCGGACAAACTAGCAGGAAATTTGCCACCGGGATACATGAACACCAACTGACCACCAAAAGACACAACCCACTCTCACTAGTTTCTATACATAAAGAAAAAGGACGCCACTTTGACAGAGAAAACCCACACATTCTAGGACAGGCTAAACAAAGACATGCATGAGAATTCTTACTGGCATGGTATTCTAACCAGAACTCCATCAAAAAAACACATCAACATAGATCGTCTCTATCTTCCCTTGAAAAAAAGAACCTGAAATGACATCACCCACTTTAAGAAACCAAGACCTATAAATAGAGAGGTGGGACATACCACCAGCACTTCACCAGACACTCTCACTGATGATGTTACCTAATATGATGACAAAACATCTGAAAAACAAACCTTCAAGCTCAGCAAGCTAACTTAGACTTATCATCAATCTAAGACAAAAATCTTCTCAAAAATCATTAAGTAATGTTAAACTTATACAGAACATTGCTTTAACCTCAAGTGGAGGTGCCGTGTCCAGCTCTGGGCACAGCAGTTCCAGAAAGCTGTAAAGTCATTAGAGTGTTGAGAAGATTCACGATAATGATGACAGGAATGAAAAGCTACAATAAATCAGAGAAACAGGGACTTTTTTCTTGAAAAAGGGAAGGTTGAGGGAATATTTGAGATAGTTGTGGTTCTGTTCGCCGAGCTGGGAGTTTTTGTTGCAAACGTTTCGTCCCCTTTCTAGGTGACATCCTCAGTGCTTGGGAGCCTCCTGTGAAACATTTCTGTGCTGATTCCTCCGGCATTTATAGTGGTTTGAATCTGCCGCTTCCGGTTCAAACCACTATAAATGCCGGAGGAATCAGCACAGAAGTGCTTCACAGGAGGCTCCCAAGCACTGAGGATGTCACCTAGAAAGGGGACGAAACGTTTGCAACAAAAATTCCCAGCTCGGCGAACAGAACCACAACAACGAGCATCCGAGCTACAAATCTTCTCACAAACTTTGACTATTTGAGATAGGTATACAAAGTCCTCATAAGGCATCTGGACAGAGATAGGTAAGAAGAAAATGTTTCCATTGATGTAAGAATTGAGAAATGAGCCACATTGTTTCCTGCAATTGGCTTAAAGCAAAGGAGACATGAAGAAAATCTTTTTCATGCGTGAAGTGTTAGTAATCAGGGTGCATTGCCTATGTGTGGTGGCAGAAGTTTCATATGATGTAGTTAAAGGGAATTGGATTATTATCAGAAACATAAAATAGTTGTCTGCAAATGGTATCAGTTGGACTGCTTCGCTCTCTGATGTAACCATTCTGTGATGTCAAGAAGTTAAAACAAGAAAAATGTGCAAGATGAGGTCAATTCAAACAAGAAAGAAAGAAAAACAACTAATCAAGACTATAGAGCTCAACAGAACTCGAGACTTCTACCTTTAAGGTTAAGTTATTAAATTTGGAACATGCTTTCAAATTACTCTAACTGTTAGAACAGAGAATTGTGTTGTACAGTATATATTGTTTAGCATTTGGGGCAGAGATGTTCAGCAAGTGACTAACTTACAATAAGCCTCAATGCAAAACCTATTAGGATATTTATAGGTTGCCAACTCACTTAATCAAGGTTCCCCAAAATATATCTCATTATTGATCAATCCCTGCCATATCCATGAAATTGAAATGTTTAAATATGCAAAAGGCAAAAAAAGTGCTTAAAATTAACCATCATTATGGGACAGAATTCACAAATAGCAGGGAACTGCAACAGTCAAGACAATCAGCAAGTGCTGAGAGCAAAATATACTTCAATCAATAATTTGACATTTTTCCTTTGAGAAGAAAAAAAAGAGATGTGTTAAAGCTTTTCACTTTCACCTGTAAGGACTGATGCAAGAACGCCAAATGTCAAAGGGAGCAACAATTCATACTGCACGAGAAGCAGATGCTGATGGATTCGAAGTTCCCTCTGATTGCTCAGTGACCAAATCGTGCTTTAAAGGAGGAAAGTAAGGTGGAGAGACACAGAGGTGTAGATTGAGGTCAAGGCAACTGAATGGCGGAGCAACTAAAATAACATTAAATCACAAAATTAAAGAGCAGAAGGCCAGTCATAATTAGAGAAATTCATTTATCGAGGAAGAACGTGGAGCAGGAGGAAATTACAAAGGTAGAGAGCATGATTTGGAGATGCCGGTGTTGGACTGGGGTGTACAAAGTTAAAAAAATCACAACACCAGGTTATAGTCCAACAGGTTTAATTGGAAGCACTATCTTTTGGAGCGCCGCTCCTTCATCAGGTGATTGTGGAGGACACAATTCTAAGACACAGAATTTATAACAAAAGTTTACAGTGTGATGTAACTGAAATTATACGTTGAAAAATACCTTGATTGTTTGTTGAGTCTTTCATCTGTTCGAATACCATGATAGTTTCACTTCTTTCATGTGTAAATCACAAAACTTTTTTTTAAAAAGTTACATTCTCAGATTAACTGTAACAATTGGTGTTAGCCAGACAATATGTTGAAGGTGTTAGCCCCCTGTGTTCTCTGTCTGTGCCATAATGTTGAGACTGATCCTAATTGTCCTCCACAACCACCTGATGAAGGAGCTGCACTCCGAAAGTTAGTGCTTCCAATTAAAGATAGAAAGGGATTTGTAACAGAGAATTTTAAAAATATGATGCAGGAGCCAATGTAGATTAGTGAGCACAGCAACAATAAAAGAATGGGACTTTGTGGCTTGGATGCATAACTGGTTTTGCAATACTCCTGTCAAGCCTCTTGTGTTGTTTTTTGAGTTAAGGGTACCATATGAATACGTGTTGTTGGTGTTCAATCTTTGCTGAAATAAAGAATTGTTTGCAATGTCACAGAGACAAAAAATGCAAGTTACCTACATCAATTAAGACTATCTTAATAAATATTTCCCAAGCGCAAAATAAACTTAACAATCAATATGAAGCATGTCAAACCTTAGCTTCTTCACTGTCCAGTGAATAGCATGAACAGAGCTGGCATTGTATTTTTCTTTAAAATGCATTTACAGTCAAATGTTTATCAGAACACTCCAAAGTATAAACAATGGGCCATTGAGTTCACTTGATAGTTTTAATTATTATTGGTTTTCATGAATTTATACTCTTAATTTGAATTTAATTCAAAATAAGATACAACAATTTTATAGTAGAGACAGAGATGCTGAAAATTGTTGAAATGAAAGTAATTTATTGTTCCCAAATTGTAGTATTGAGCAGTAGATAGTATTAGTTCAAGTATGCACAGGCCTCACAACCATGAAGTTGGCTCCATTAAATGATAAATTCATGGGGATGTGTTCTTCCTTTAATCTCCTCTCTCCTGCTGCTTTTGAGTTGCTATAGCCATTCCCTGCCCCCTCCACTTGGTCAGATTACCAAGCATAAATTCAATGTCTAGATATACAATAGTTACTTGTCCCAAGGTCATGAGATGAGATGGATCAACTGTTTTCCAATTAGCAGGATGACCAAAACAACAACAAGATTTTGAAGTAGTTTCCTTCATTCAGTGCTCGCTGGACCTCAAAGCTCATTCGCAGTTTAGTTAAGAGTGCGGATCTTTGACTTCTCTCCCTCTGCTCCTCGTGACCTGGCTAAGTCTCTCTCTCTCTCTCTCAAGGGAGAGCCTGAATGAAAATGTCAGCAGGATTCAACCCCTCATCTCAGTTAACAGTCCAGTGCTACACTTCTTAATACAAAATTTTAGGACAACAGACTAAGATGGGGACAAGATAGTTTAGACAAACGATCGATGTTGAATGCCGAAAAGGAACACATTACTTCTGTTAGACCACTCTTTTTTTTAAGCTGTATATAAGAAAGTGAGTTAAATGGTGTAACAGAGAATTCTGTTACTGCTTCATTAAAGCTTCAGCAGAACATGATCTCTTTTCATTAAAAAGAAGACAAATTGTGGACATTTGCTGGCATGAAGACAAAAGCTACACATTTTTCTAAGCTTCGTTCAGAATGTTATTTGCAGCCCACTGATTTCTATGACTAGGATGTTAAAAACCTATTCATCACTTTGACGTATTGGGTATACAACAGGATTAATGCCGGTGGCAATGTAAAAACAAAAACAATAGGAATCACAACTAATGAGCTGTACCTTTCAGCTTCTGAATGAAACACTTTTGTCTCAAAAATACCTTACTTCACAAAGATGGAAAAGAACAATTGTTATAGGGAAACAAATCATAATATGCAAGAAAGATATATTGACTGTTTATGCAGTTTGTGAAATTTCTTTAAAAAAGCATAACTTTTTAAATGCAACTCATTTTTCTTTATATTCAAGAAAATTAAAATAAAGATATTGCTAACCACATATATCCCTTCAGATATTTGTATGAGCAGAGATAGAGGTGTTCATATTTAATTATTACTAGGCATAAAGTGCCAATCTCAGTTTGCTTCATCTTTGAAATCTTTAAAAACAAAGTGGATGATAGAGGGTGAAATAAAAATAGAAGAAGGTTGAAAAATTCAGCCTTGGCAGCATTAGAGAGAGAAGCAGTGTTCACAATTCAAATGCAACGTTTCTTCTCCAGAACTGAACTGGGTTGAAAATGATGGTTTTTGTGCTGTTGACAGTGTGGGAGCTAAGGGTAGTAGAGGAGGAATCTAGACAAAAAAAGGTGCCAATGGAGATGTGAAAATGGGCTGAATTTGCTGAGAGCAAACCCATGCAAACAAGACACAGAGTGGGGAAAGGTTGCAATCAAAATTAAGGTGACTGTTCATTGAGTTGTTGAACTCAATGCTGATTTTTGAAGTCTGCAACGTGCTTGTTTAGAAAATGAGGCGCTGTTCACCCATCTTGCTTTGGGCTTTGCTGAAACACTGCAACAGCTGTAAGGTGAAAATGTTAATACAAGTGCAAGAGGGATTATTGAAATGGTGAACAACTGGAACATCTTACAGTGGTGTTCCACAAACGTCAGTCTCATGAATGTAGGGGAGACCACAAAGTTAACAGCAAATGAGACTGAGAGTGGAACAAGTAAATTGGCATTTTACCTAGAAGATGTGTTTGGGCATAAGATAATGAGGAGGGAAGACAAAAAAAAGGAGAAAACTGCCCCCGTGGAATGCTGACAATGGGGGAGGGGGTGGGGCATGTGTTTGGGGGTGGCGTTCTGCTGGATGTGTTAGAAATAGCATGGGATGATACACTGAATGTGAGGACACCTATCAATGTGAGGGAACCCTATCATTTTTCTTGGTGGGAAGGGAAGGAGTGAGGGCGAAAGTGCGTGAAACTGATCAGACACAGCTGAGGGCCCTGCCAACTACTACGGCCAGTGGAATCCTCAGTTATGGAGAATCAAAAACATATTAGAAGCACCCCGATGGAATCTGGCAGCATTGAAATATATGTGGCAAAGACAACGAATGAAATGAAAATCCAACAGGAATCAGTGGTGAGAAAGTATAGTCAAGGGAAATGCAGGAGTCCATAGGTTTGTAATGTATTTTGGTGGACAGCTTATTTCAGAAATGGAAATGCTGAAGCAAAAGAAGGGAAGGGAAGAGTCCGAGATGGACAAGGTGAAGGTGAGAGAAGGATGGAAATTGGAAGCAAAAGTTGGTGAACTTTTGTAATTCCAAACAACAGCAGAAATTAGCAATGATATCATCAATGTGCCAGAGAAAGAGTTTTGGGAGTGAGCCTGAGCAGATTGCTCTATACCCCATAGAGACAGGTATACCTGCAACCCATGGAGGGACCCATATCCACACCTTTGACATAGAGAAGTGGGATGAGTTAAAGAAGAAACAGTTTAAAGTGAGAACGGGTTGATTCAGGCAAAGGAGGATTGTGGTGAATGACACCTGTTCAGACCTCTTTTCAAGCAAGAAATTGGTATCCTTCAAACTATCCTAATGGGACAAGATTGCATAGAGGGACATGGACATCCATTGTGAAAAGGCAGTCTGTGACCAGGAAACTGGAAATTATGGAACTGTCATAAAGCATATATAAAAAAATAAACATAAGTGGGAAGAGACTAGATGAGGACAGAATGACGGCATCAAGGTACGGATTAGTAAGTTCACTGGGCTGAAACGATGCATCTGTTAAGGCTACTCTTTTAGTGGATTTTAAGAAGAACATACAAGTGGGCCCCCATTTAGGAACTATGAGCTGAGAAATTATGGGAGGGGAGATCTTACGAGATTAGACCAGTTACACCGCTGGAAACGCGAGTCTGACATTAACTGTGGGATTCAAGAGGAGAAGTCAGCATGCCAGACAACAGCAGTACTGGACTTGTTGGCAGGTTTAGTAATAAAGTTAGAGAACAGAGTGCTGAAAGTTCAGAGGTAGAAATGTTAGAACGTATGAGTGGAGCAAAGAACTTAAAACAGATGATGTCAGCTCAACAGTTTTCAATAAAGAGATAAAGTGCAAATAAGAGCCCACAAGGAGGTGTCCAGGTGAAGTTAGAGGACTGGAAATGGGTGAAAAAGTGGATCAGGAAGATGATTCCTGTCCAAAGAAAGTATATCAGGGTAATAGAACAAAGTGCAAAACATTGTGTTACAGCTACAGAGAAGGTGCAGAGATGATCAACTGTAATATATGAGAGGTCTCTTCTTAAGTTTGAACCTTAACAGCTGCAATCTGCTGCTGTGGGCAAACCAAAGACTGATTCACATTTTCATTTTCTTAACTTGCTCTCATTTCTAATTTATATTTGTGTGTATCGAGTTTTATCATCTTTTCTCATGTCTTAACAGTCATGAATCACATGTTTAAATTCAAGAAGAGACTGGCGAAATGAGCCGCTTTTAAAGCATAAATATGTTTGGGCTGGGTTTCTTTCAAAGTGAACTTGTTGTGACCAACCAAGGGACGTTTGAATAAAGAAGGGCTCCCAGTTCAACCTTTCTTACCTGGGAGCATAACCAGATGGAGATATCCCATCTGGAATTATAACAAGTTAGGGACCTTTACCGAAGAGTGGTCGTAACAGTATACATTTTAAGAATTGTGTTCCCTCCATTTTGTTCAGACCTGATTTTATTCAGTTATTCCTAGGTATTACAATTCTATTGTTACTGCCCAGACTTTCCATATACAAATTTCATATTTCAATATGGTGTAGAGGTATTCTGACAAGAAAAACGGGTCAGTACTATAAGTCAGTATGTGCCCTATCCTGAAACCCAGAAACTTGCCACCTCTACTTTTGCAAACATTTCCTCCCATAAAACCCTGATGGCTGTGATCATTCTGCAGCTGTCAGGATCAATTAGAAGTGTCGGGATAAGAAGTAAAGTGTGAAAAATACAAGCACTTTGGAATGCAGTTTTCTAAGATAATGTGACATAGATCTTTCACTACATTGTAACTGCAGTTTATGAACAGCCAAAGCGACTTGGCAAGAGTCCCTTCTATGAAAGAAGTGATTGTTACCATTGCAAAAGTGACCACTACCACTATGGGTTCCTCGCGATAACTATGATCTGTATGGCTCTCCTGGTCTGATACAGTCACTAAGGCACACTTCCCATTGTGCTTTTCATCCTGCATTAAATTGCAGCTCAAGGTCTGCACAGATTCCAGCATTAGCACCTGGTGAGATGAGACTATCTCCACTGAGTGCACATGAGATCAATGCTCCTGAATTATTCATCTATAACAGCCTTAGAATCCTCAGCTCAAGCCTTTTGCTTATGCCACCTCCTTTGAACTGGGTTACAAACCAAGTGAAGTTACCATAATAAGGACTGGCTGTGCACCAAACACTAAAGGTAGCAGGATTTAAGCAAGGCTTAACTCTCTTTTAATGAATGAATCAGAGCAAAACTCTCATTGAGTTGAAAATGATGCTAAGTAACCTGGCAACTTATTGCAACAGGATTAGTGTCTCAGACCAAAGATGTCATACTACAATTAAATACAGCATTGGCGAGATCACAGTCTGAGTAGTGCATACAGTTTTTGTCTCTTTACCGGAAGAGTAGTATAATTGGCATAAAGGAAGCACAATGAAGATTAATAAATGTAATTCCTGGGATGGAGAAATTGTTCTTTTTTAAAAAAAGAGACAGAGGTCTATTCTCTGGAGTTTAGAAGAATAAGAAGTGATCTCACTCAAACATATTACAAATTTTAACAGTAGATGAAGAAAGCATCTTTATCAGACTTGGGGTTTAGAACCAGGAGAGTCAGTCTTAGTATCAAGGCAAGCCATTTAGTGCTGGGACAAGGAGGAGGTTTCAGTCAGACAGTAGGAAATCTTGGGAATGATTTTCCACAGCCCTACAGGAAAAAAGTTGTTGAGTATGTTAGATAGTTAGATTATAAGCTGATTAAAAACATCAAGACTACTGAGATGGTGCAGGAAAATTATGTTAAACTAAAAGATCAGCCATGATCTCACTGAAGGCATAAAGGGCTGGGTGGCCTATTCCTCGTCCTACTTATGTACTTCTGCAACAAGCAAGTAATTGAAAGCAGATGAAGCACCATAAAATTCCCATATCATACAATTTGAAGGTGTTTGCACTAATCACCATCAGCAGATGCTGGAGATCAAAGTCAAAAAATGTGGTGCTGGAAAGCACAGCCAATCAGGCAGCATCTGAGGAGCAGGAGAGTCGACGTTTTGAGTATAAGGTCTTCATTAGCAATGTATGTATATGTCTGTATTTTTTATATATATGTGTGTGTATATATATATGTATATATAATGTTTGTGTGTGCGCGCATGCGCACACGTGTGCGGCGCAAGTTGGGCTGAGAGATAAATGGGATGGAGATGGGATTGGAGGTGGGGGGGAAAGGTAGCTGGGAATGCAATACGTAGATGAAGGTGGGGGTTGATGATGATGGATTGGAGTGTAGGCTTTCATTTTGCATCTCCAGAACCTCCTGTAATTGCCTTTTATTTGAAGCCATATAGTTGTTTTAATGTTTTTGATGCATCAATTTGGCAGGGGGGGTAATGATATATGCAGTTTGGTTAGTTCAGTTGATGGGACAGCTGGTTTGCGAAGCAGGGAGATGCTAAGACTGTGGATTCAATTCCTACATTGGCTGAGGTTGCTGTGAAGGTGTTGCCTTCCCAAGCTTGCTCCTTGACTCAGGTATGGTGACCCTCAGATTAAATTTACCACCAATCATCTCCCTCTAATAGTATTAATGGGGAGAACAGCCCTATGGTTCTTTGGGATTATGGTGACTTCACCTAATGCCACATACAGTAGGTAGTCACATAAAACGGTTCACAAATCCTGCTGTATCTTGATAAGCCAATACAGACAAGCTGTTACAAAAGGAATGCTTTCATAAAGTGACTGATATGTCCAAAAACAAATCAGGAGACAGTTAGATGTGATGTTATTAAGATGGCAATTACGTTTAAAGAAACCAATCAGGAATTGGGAAGATAGCCTCTAGTAAATCCATGGACTGCTTATGCAGTATCAAGCTGAATGGAGCTTTGGGTGCCAGAAAGGTAATAGGTCAAAAAGTATTAAGAAGTGTTGGCTCTCGTATTTGGTACACAAAGAAGGAACTTTGAAGAACTTCAATCAACAGAACAGAACAAGCAATCAGTTTCCTGTTGCGAACTTGCTGCCTAAAACAGATTGAATGAAAGCCATTGAATCATATCTTGACAGGTTATCTAAAAATATTCTATTTTAATTGAAGGGCTGTTGTGGCACACGGTAGTGTCTCTGCCTCTGGGCCAAAAGGTCTGTTTTCAAATTGCATCTGCCCCGGAGATGTATCGTTACACATCTGAACAGTCAATCTAGATTTGGCAATATTCGCAAAATCCCACGAAAAGGAAAAAATAGATTCTCATCATTTCAAAAATAATTTTAAAAAGTCAGATCACTCACAAACAAGTCCTGTTGTGAATGTTAGTGTTGGCACCTTGTCTTTATTGACTGTTGTGTGATGGGCATATGACCCACCGTTGAAACCTCCTCACCTGTCTACACTTACCACCAACTGTTCAACTTAACAAATTTATTTAGTGTGCTGGAAGGCACTAGGTAGGAGATGTCTGTGGCCAATGACAATCATTATGAGAAGGTAATAAATTGGAATCTTCTCAAGTATGATGCCGATATTCAAAATGAGTGACACAAATTACTCTAGATCCATTAGTCTTACTACATAGCTTAAATAATGGCATCAATTATCGACAAGGATCACCTTTTAACTGATATATAATTAAAAGCAGTCAACATGGAAGATCTTGCAAAACCACCTCAATATCTCCAATGGTGCCTAACCAAATTTTCAACACTAAGTGAACTGTGATAAGCCCTATGAAGTGATGTTCATTGACTTTCAAAAGATCTCAAACAAGTTACACTTGTCAGAATAATAATTAAACTTAAAGCTTTGGGGATTTAGAATAAACTCTAATAACGCACAAGCTGCTGCCTGAATATTGGAAGTGAGTGGTTATTAGAGGATTAATTTCACAGTGGAGAGAAGTGCAGAGTTGGATGCCTGAGGCATCAGTGCTGAAGGTACTACTCTTTTGAATTGACAAAAATGGACTGGATTCAGAAACTCAGTCCAAAGAGCTGCCATTTTCAAAAGATATGAAAGTATATGAAGCAATGGAATTTGGCAGGGACAATTCAAACATTACAAACCATGTATAAATGGGTAGGACACTAAGGGAATAATTTTAATAAAGTACAGGAAAATGCAAAATGTTACATAACAGAAAAAATACTCCTTTCATAATTCTCAGGATTCCTAATAGATTCAACACAGATGAAGTTCAATTTATTCAGCGCAGCAAACATTAAAACAAATATGAGTTGCCACAATGATAAAATATAAACCGAATGAGTAATGAAGAAACTTCAGAGTGCTCTGGTCAAAGCATATTTTGAATATTGTGTCCAATTCTGGTCAGCGAGAAACAAGAGAAACATTTTAGGATTGGAGGCAATGAAACAGCATTATTCTGGATATCACCTCAGGTTTAAGGAATGAATGAGGAGAAAATAAGCTTTACAGCCTTAAAAGGTATTTGAGTAGAGAAACATAAGATTCTTGCAGGGATAGGGAAAGCAAAACCAGAATATTACTTTCAATTAAGCAATGGGATTCAACTAAGAAATATGGTTTCAAGTTTGTAAGCAGTATACCTCACACTAGGGTCAAAAAAAATTCTTTACATACTAATAATCATGTGGACTAAATTTCCATAAAGAGTTGTGGAGGCAAAAATACAAATAATTAATGAACCAAGTTGGAGGGTAGCAAACAAAATTGGAATCTTTTTCCATAGACCAAATATGCTTCCTCAACCTTAATTATGTATCTTTTGACACAGTGAAAATGCCCAGAGGAGGTGCAGAATCCAAATGATTTAACATTTGCAAAAAGGAATTAAATTATTATCTGGTAAAAACAGAATTGACAGGAGTTGAACATGACTTAAATTGTGTCGTTCTTTCTCTCCCCTCCTCCACTGAAAAGTAGGTCATTGTGAGGGGCAAAATCCATAGCAAAAGATGCTTCTGTTTGCAATAATCTCAGTAGGCTGAATGACCTTTCCTTGTCCTGGATTCAACATTCCACATTATAGCAGTCAATACAACACATCTTCTGATTTCTCTTTCAGCTAATCAGTTGGGTAGGGAATACAAAGAGGGGGAAAAAAAAACAAACTCATGTATGCTTGTCCCAGTTGGTAGCATGAGTCAGAAAGTTATGGGTTAGAACTCTCCTCCAAGGTTTGAACTCACAACTTAACCTAACTACAAAGTTAAAAATCACACAACACCAAGTTATAGTCCAACAGGTTTAAGTGGAAGCACTAGCTTTCGGAGCACCACTCCTTCATCAGGTAGTTGAGGGGTACACAATTGTAAGCCACACACACACACACACGCACACACACACACACACACACACACACACACACTCCTACAGACACACACTTCCACATGCATTCCCACACCCACACCTACATACGCACTCACTCATGGACACCCACAACCCCCCGACACACACGCGGACACTCAGACACATGCACCCCACCCCCCAGACCCATGTGCGTGTGTGTGTGTGCGCGCGCGCCTGTCTGGTGTGGGAGCGTCTGAGGGAGAGCTTCTGTGTGTGCCGCGCACGCATGTGCATGAGTGTGGGGTGGTCTGAGTCTGTGGGGGAGGGCATGTATGGGTGTGGGTGTAGGTGTGGATGTGGGAGTGTGTGTGTCTGTGGGCGCGTGTGTGTGTCAGGAGTGGGGGGTTGTGGGTAGCCATGAGAGAGTGCATGTGTGGGTGTGAGGTGTCTGCGTCTGTGAGGGAATGCATGCGTGATCGTGGGAGTGTGTGTCTAACACTGGCAGCTCCAAATCATAACCTAACTACTTTATTGTAGTACTGTAATGGAGTCCTTGAAATAACATATCTGTGTGAAGCTCTATCTTCCTAATCCAGTGGTTTTAATGGATGTAAAAGACTTAGCACTATTGAAAGGAGAAATAGGGCTCTCCCTGAATACTGGACAATATTTCTTTTTCATTCAGAATCAAAATAGATTAATTGAACATTTATCTTATTCCATGACTCTCTGACTCTATTTCTGGGACTACGCTTTGTGAAAATGAATTGGCAATATGCCCACATATGAACTACAATCCTACAGGTACTTAATTGCACATGAATCTCAATACATTGTGAGACAAACAAGAGATATAGCATAATGTATTGTATATGTAGAGCACAAATCTCTTAATTGACCACAGCCTGTATCTGTAAGGTGCATTACTCTGGTAATTTTATGTCCTACACCACTGCCATGAATTTCTGGATTGTTGACAGCTTTTCATCTGGGATGCACTGCCAAGCTATACAAAATATTCGGAAATCTACATGTGATAAATGAAGAGGCAAAGTAAACAGTTAAAAATACCTAATTTCTTCACCGAAATATTTAATACATTAAATAATTCTTGTTATATAAAATCAATTAACTTGTTGTCGAACAGACTGACTGCTGTCTAAAATAATCACAACAGGCAGTGGATTAATTCCCTCTGGGGATGCAATAAATAATAACCGAAATCCTAACACAACACCATTACTAGATTCAGTCTCACATTACACTGCACTTCCATAACTTCAACTCAAACAAAGTTTAAATATTGATATACAGTGTAATCATAGTAAACTCATGCTTCCTATTGTTAAACATTTTTTCTCACTCTATTATTACAAAAACCTGCTGCTTCTAAAGAATCAAAACTAATCCCAATAATTACCTGAAAATACACTTGAGCTATAAACCATTGAGTGTACTTATTTATTCTGAGAAATGAAATATTAAAAAAAACAAAAGCTTCAATTCAGATAAGGAAGACAAATTCATAATGCACTTGCAGATATAGCACAATGACAGTTCGAATAAAAGTAAAGTCCTGTCAATACCAAACATCTCAAATATAAACAGGATGTACTGGGGGAAAAATAACACTTAACAGTTCTGACAGGATCTTGGAGAGAGCATGTTTTAATGATCTGAGTGTGAAATGATGTTTCTCCAAAAGTGAAGTCCTATTGTGTTCAAAACAGTAACTCTCTTTCTTTCTCTACAGATGCTTGCAAAAGCTGTTTAGGTTTTTCAGCACTTTCTGTGGTTATATTATAAAATATTCTGCACAATTGATTCACGTACATTAATAATGTTAAGTCAGAAAAGTAATAGTTCCATTGCATTTGACAGTATGGAGCATGCAATATATAAGGACTGCTCTACTCCTACTTTTTTTTTGCTCCAAAGCAATTCCACATTTCTGGTGGATCATTTAAACAGTTTTTAGACAATAAGTGCAGGAGTAGGCCATTCTGCCCTTCGAGCCTGCACCACCATTCAATATGATCATGGCTGATCATCCTTAATCCGTGTCCTGTTCCTGCCTTACCTCCATAACCCTTGATTCCACTATCCTTGAGAGCTCTATCCAACTCTTTCTTAAATGAATCCTGAGACTGGGCCTCCACTGCCCTCAGGGGCAGAGCATTCAACACAGCCACCACTCTCTGGGTGAAGAAGTTTCTCCTCATCTCTGTCCTAAATGGTCTACCCCATATTTTTAAGCTGTGTCCTCTGGTTCGGCACTCACCCATCAGCGGAAACATGTTTCCTGCCTCCAGAGTATCCAATCGTTTAATAATCTTATACGACTCAATCAGATCCCCTCTCAGTCTTCTAAACTCAAGGGTATACAAGCCCAGTCGTTCCAGTCTTTCAGCATAAGATAATCCCGCCATTCTAGGAAACGACGTGAACCTATGCTGCACTCCCTCAATAGGCAGAATGGCTTTCCTCAAATTTGGAGACCAGAACTGCACACAGTACTCCAGGTGTGGTCTCACCAGGGCCCTGTACAGCTGCAGAAGAACCTCTTTGTTTCTATACTCAATCCCTCTTGTTATGAAGGCCAGCATGCTATTAGCTTTCTTTACTACCTGCTGTACCTGCATGCTTACCTTCATTGACTGATGCACAAGAACACCCAGATCTCTTTGTACTGCCCCTTTACCTAAATTGATTCCATTTAGGTAGTAATCTGCCTTCCTGTTCTTGCCACCAAAGTGTATAACCATACATTTATCCACATTAAACTGCATCTGCCATGCATCTGACCACTCACCTAACTTGTCCACGTCACCCTGTAATCTCCTAACATCCTCATCACATTTCACCCTGCCATCCAGCTTAGTTCATCAGCAAATTTGTTAATGTTATTACTAATACCATTTTTTATATCATTTTATATATTGTAAAAAGCTGCGCTCCCAGTACTGATCCCTCCGGTACCCCACTGGTCACTGCCTGCCATTCCGAAATGGAGCCATTTATCACTGCTCTTTGTTTCCTATCAGCCAGCCAACTTTCAATTCAAGTTAGTAATTTGCCCCCAATAACATGAACCCTAATTTTGCTCACTAACCTCCTATGTGGTACTTTATCAAAAGCTTTCTGAAAGTCCAGGTACACTACATCTACTGGATCTCCCTCGTCCATCTTCAGAGTTACATCCTTTTATGTCTTTTTATACCTTAGTGAATGTGTGAATGGTTAAAGGAGGCTGGCAAGCTAAGTGGCTGAGACGGCTAAGATCAGGAACTGGGAGAGAAACCAGAGGCCTGAGTACTACACCCATTTACAAGCCATTTAACAGCACCACTGTTCCTGCCTCCATGTCATTCAAATGCTCAGAATTTGAATGCATAATCAGACAGGAACTGAACCCTCACATCCCAAAAGGAAAAAGCAATATAACTAACAAAAACCTCAATGTTGCATCGACCTGTGGAACCAATCTGAAGTCTATCTATCCTACGCTATGCTGAAAATGTGTTGCTGGAAAAGCGCAGGTCAGGCAGCATCTAAGGAGCAGGAGAATCGCCGTTTCAGGTATGAGCCCTTCTTCAGGAATGAGGCCTTACAAGGATGCCTTCCTTGAAGAAGCTCTCTTCCTCCCTCTACAGCCTCATTCCTGAGGAAGGGCTCATGCCCGAAACATCAATTCTCCTGCTCCTTGGATGCTGCCTGACCTGCTGCGCTTTTCCAGCAACACATTTTCAGCTCTGATCTCCAGCATCTGGAGTCCTCACTTTCTCCTATCCTACACTATCCCATTTTCATCCATGTGTTTATCCAATGACCATTTAAATGTCCTCAAAGTTGGCAAGTCTACCACCGATGCAGGCAGGGTGTTCCACACCCCTATCACTCTTTGAGTAAGGAAACTACCTCTGACATCTGTCCTACATCTATCAACCTTCAATTTAAAGCTATATCCCGTTGTGCTAGCCATCACCATTCAAAGAAAAAGACTCTCCCTGTCTACCCTATCTAATATGTCTCAATTAAGTCACTCTCAACCTTCTTTTCTCCAATGAATACAGCCTCAAGTCCCTTAGCCTTTCCTCATAAGACCTTCCTTCTATACCAGGCAACATCCTAGTAAATTGCCTCTGAACCTTTTCAAAATCTTCCACATCCTTTTTATAATGCGGTGACCAGGATAGTATGCAATACTCCAAGGGCAGACAAATCTGTTCATTTCCAACAAACAAAAATACAAATTGCTGGAATAATTCAGCAGATCTGGCAGCATCTCTGAAGACAGAAACAGAGTCCAGCATCTGCAGTTTTATTTTAATGTTCAGTTCCAAGTTTTACTGTGTTTTTTTGTACTGATTTTCATTCTATGAAAAAAGATTAGTGTAACTTGTTGTCTTTTGAACTCTATGCCACAATTGAAAAAGACAATCAAAAAATTAGGCTTCAGTATGTTATATTCTATAACCACTGCTTTGTCAGACAATTACCCACAATAGTGTGCAACTTGAATGGAATGCTTGGGAGTTTGATGAGTTGGGGGAGTCTTAGCCTCTTTCAAAAAAGTCTAAATGTGTTTGTAATTAACTTGAAACAGAAAGTTACCAATAAATTCCAGGGCAAGAGAGCTAAGGAGGAGTATAAAAATAATCCAAAAAGGATGAGTTAATTAAGGAAGCTATGTTGAACAGATGTTTCCTATAAATGGGAGTTAACTCCTCAGTTTTATAACGTACAAATACAGCATCTTAAGTTGGAGTGGCGGTTTGATGAGTTCAGATATATTAAATCAGGAGGGAAAGGTGGTCTGTTTTTTTTTCTCAGTTTTACCACCCATCCATCTGCAGAGCAGACAGTCCAAGAGAACCAGGAAGGTGCTCAAAAGTCCCCCAAGATGATTTTGTTCATGAACTGGGCACTGGTGAATAAAATGGATCCTCAGACAAAGGCAGCAAGAGCCAATCCTGTGGCACCATGCATGATTCATCTGTACAGCAGGGAAGGAAGGAAGGAAGGAGAGCAATAGGTATGCATTTTGAAGCCACAGCTGTGACTCCAGAATGGTATGTTGCCTCTCTGGTGTCAAGGTTCAAAGGTGTTACAGAGCAGCTACAGGTCATTCTTCCAGGGAGCGTGATCAGCCAAAGGTCATGGTCCATGTTGGTGCCAATAACTTGCATGGGAAGGAGGTTGGGGTCCTGCAGTCAGAATTTAGGGATCTAGGTTAAAAAAATTTAGGAAGGACCTCATGAGTAGTAATCACCGGATTACTCCTAGCACCATGTGAAAATGAGTACAGAGAAAGGCAAGGACCAATTAGGGATATTGCACATTGCTTTGTGGGAGGGAAATTGTATTTCATTAACTTGTTTGAGTTTTTAGAATAAGTAACAAAGAGGATTGATGAGGTAGAGCAGTGGATGTGATCTATGTGGACTTTAGTAAGGCGTTCGATAAGGTTCCTCACAGGAGATGGGTTATCAAGGTTAGATCACTTAGAATACAGGGAGAACTAGCCATTCAGATACAGAACTGGCTCAAAACTAGGAGACAGTGGGTGGTGGTGGAGGGTTGCTTTTCCGACTGGAGGACTGTGACCCACGGTGTGCCACAAGGATCGGTGCTGGGTCCACTGCTTTTTATCATTTATATAAATGATTTGGATGTGAACATAGGAAATATGGTTAATAAATTTGCAGATAACACCAAAGTTGGGGAGGTGTAGTGAACAGTAAAGAAGGTCACCTCAGTGTAGAACAGGACCTTAATCAAATGGGCTGAGGAGTGGCAGATGGACTTTAATTTAGATAAATGTGTGAAGTGCTGCATTTTGGAAAGGCAAATCAGGGCAGGACTTATGCACTTAATGGTAATGTCCTGGAAAGTGTTCCTGAACAAAGAGACCTTGAAGACAATACAAAGATGGACGGGAGGGTGACAGGATAAATGCAAGAAGGATGTTCCTGATGATCAGGGATTCCAGAGCCAGGCATCACAATTTAAGGATCCTGGACTGAGATAAGAAATTTCTTCAGCCGGAGTGGCGAGTTTTATGTCACAGAAAAACTATTAGAAACAAAACACAATGTTTTCTAGAAGGAATTAGACATAGCTGTTGGGGTTAAAAGGATCAAAGAATATGGGGAGAAAGCAGGAACAGGGTAATGAGTTAGATATCAGCCATAATCATAATTGTGAGGTGATAGTAGCTCAAAGGGCTGAATGGCATATTTTTGCTATTTTCCATGTTTCTGACTGGCACCAGGGAGTGCACAAAAAGTGGACTGGACTCAGCTGGCAAAAAGTAGCTGATGGATCTGTGGCGAGGTGACCAGTTGTCAGTGCCAAAATCCTCTGCCTGCCAACAACTAATATTTAAAGCCTAAAGAAACCCAGTTTATTTACCCTTACCAATTGCTATAAGCTGATCAATACATCAGAAATGTTATAAATGTAAACCAGTTGCTCTGTGCCTTTTGCAAGGAAGTGAAAAGACAGGAGGAGCGGCAAGTGCTGGCAAAATGCAAGGATCATCTTAGCGATCCCTGTGGACAGGGACCAATGAACACCTTTCCTAGCTTTTCTATCCACCCATAACACCAATATATTTTTTGGAGTCTGTCTACGAGAATACAAAGGGGAATTTTATAAAAGGGTTAGAATTTTAATCAACAGAGTTATATTTTTTTTACAGTTCATGATTGTTCACATGTAGTCAGAATCAATTTATTTCCAATAAATAGTAACTCATTATGTACAGAAACCTGGTCTGCAGTTTCTGTTAATTTTGGTCTTTACAGATATATATTTCGAGTATGTTGAGAAATTTTGCATACTTTGATAAAATCTTTAACTTGCTAATGCTTAGGTGAATACTGAGGATTGATTTCCAGTGAGGCATAATATTTTATATAACTTAGAAATATAAGTAGATTATTGGAACAGCCTCAGCTCATTCTAGCCTTCCTAAATATGGACTCAGCTGGCAAAATATGACAGAAATAACAAATGCATTTTCAGATGACATCTGTAAAATGTCTCACATTAATATGCTTCAAACTTTAATCCAAATAAAAAGCTAACAAAAAAAACAGATTGAATTTATGAATAATGTCATTGGAAACCAATCATTGTAACCTATAGGGCATCATTACATCATGTCGCCGTCTGCATATTCATAACTGCACAATTGAGACGACCATGATGATACTTACGTGACATAATGTTGTCAACATACTGTGGCAAGTAGGGTGCCCATGTGTCTATTGTTTCCTTTCTTCCTTCTTTCTCGATTCTTCGAAGCTCTGCCAACAGTAAAGCTTGAGCGGCTTCCCTCACCTTTAAAGAAAAGGTAATTAAAATATATTTATTACTGTGCGAAATTCTAGAAAGAACGAATTAAATTTTTTTTTTAAAAAAGTGGTACACTAAAAGCTTGATCAATTTTTTAGATTTTCATAAACATATATAAATTGTAGATGATCAATTATTGGATAAAAACATAAGAAAAAATGCGTAGAGGTTGTACATAAAGCCCCTCGAGCCTACTTGGTTTAAAGTCACATTCATGCTAGACTGATTTGATGTGATTTATTTTTGCCACTAAGTACAGTGAAAAGTTTTGTTTTGTGAGCAGTACAGGCAGATCATCGCAAACAAGGACATACAGATCATAGGCTGCTTTGACAGAGAGAGGCATTCAAGGTTGCAAGGGGTGTAAAAAAGCAAGATCTGAAATTAGAGGGGTCAGTGCAGCAGTCGAATAACAACAGGAAGAAGCTGCTCATGAATCTGTTGGCAGGTGTGTTCAAGCTTCTGTGTCTTCTGCCTGATGGAAGCTGTTGGAAGTGAGTATTACTGGGGTGGGAGGGGGTCTTCAATGATCTTGGCAGATTTTCTGCGGCAACAAGAAATGTAAATGGAGTCCATTGAAAGGAAGTTGGCTTCCATGATGATCTGGGCTGTGCATACAACTTTCTGTAGTTTCTGTGGTCCTGGACAAGGCAGTTGCTGTATCAAGCCATTATGCACCCAAATAGAATGCTTTCAAAGGTGCATCTGTAAAAGTTGGTGAGGGTCCTTATGGAAATGCAGAACTTCTAGAGGAAGAAGAGTCTTTGTGGCTTTTTGACCACTGCATTTACTTGGGAGGACCAGGACAGATTGTTGGTTATCGTCACTCCTACGAACTTGACACTCGTGACCCTCTCCATCTCAGCTTCATTTATGTAGGTAGGGGAATGTCTTCCTCCTTTCTTCCTGAAGTCAACGATTAGTTCTTTTGTTTTGCTGAGAGAGAGAGATTATTATAATTGCACCAAGCATTCTATCTCCTTCCATTATCTGGCTCATTGTCATTTAATACCTAGCCTACCATGGTGACGTTTTCGGCAAACTTGTAGGTGGCGCTCATACGAAATGTGGCCACACAGTTGTGAGGGGCTAAGTATACATCCTTACAAGATACCAGTGTTGAGGATTATTGTGGAGGAGGTGCAGTTGTCTATCTTCACTGATTGCATTGTGAGGGTCAGGAAGCTAAGGATCCAATTGCAGACGTTAGAGCTGAGACCTAGGTCTGAGATTAATCTGGTAGGGATTATGGTTTTGAAGACAGAGCTGTCTATGGTTGACTGGGTGAAGACAGCAAGTTTTCTTCCCTGAAGGACATTTGTGAACTGGCTGATTTTATGGTAATCCAGAAATTACAATGTCATCTTTACCTCAGATGCTCTTTACAGCAGACTTATTCACTAATTAAAATTACATTTCTCTGCTGTTGCAATGCAAGTTAAACAGTTAGTCTAGACCTTTGAAGTACTAGCCTAATAACATCAGCCTTTTCCTTGGGCAGCTTCTTGAGACCGAAGATGGCTTTGCAGTAACAACCATTCAGCCTTCGTCTTCAGTGAAGAGCCTAAAGGAGGGAATTTGAGAGCTAAACGCTTGATTGACACAGCAAAGAAAACTAGGAATTCTGAAGAGACCAGAGTTGGAGCAAGACAGAGATCTATATAGGTTGTAAACAGGTGGCCACAAGGCTAGGGAGGGACAAGACTCTAGGAGGAGTTGAAAGGAAGGAAGAAAATTTGTAATTACATGCATTGCCTGACTGGGTCAGCAAACACAGAGGTAATATCTTAACACTCATCAAATTTCATTTATACACAACAGTCAAACGTTTGGATCAGACTTACTGACGGTCCAAAGTGGAGGCCAGCCAGCAAAACATGAAAATAATCAACTCAAGAGATTGCACATACATGAATACTTTAGGACTGGATGAGCTGAGGTAGATGTGAAGACAGGCAATAACGCAAATAAATTATGTTTCAAATACAGTAAATTCATCCTCTCTTTAAGTGCTTTGTTGTTTCTTTTAAACTTCGAAGTGATATGAAACTTCCAAAACACTGGCTTCATTGATTTTCTCGAAATGATCACTTGGCTCTTGGTAATTGAACCAATGCAAGCATTTTAAATAGGAAAATAGTAGGTGGGGTAATGGCGAATATATCAAATCTAACAGCGAACTAACAATAAAAGTGTTTTTAACATTAGGTGAATTGAAAATCCACATATCCTCAACTAACACAATAAAACGCATTTATTCTTGTGTTACAATGTGAACTTTCATGATGTTCTTAAAAGCTGACAGTGGCTCTGTGCTCAAGTTATTTATCAAATTGGTAAAATCCCAGCAGCTCTTCATTCCACTCCTCTTGGTACCTCTCTCACAAAGCTGCACATTCAACAAAATTTCTGCCACAATAGCAGAGGTGTGATGTCAAGGCTACCCACTCATTAATCAAGTATAGGTACCAAAAACCATTTACTAGTCACTACAAAAAGCTGTAACAGTCAGCAAACTGTCACCTGGCAACCATGCAGCACAAATTCTGCATTGTCACAGCCTCACAGAAACTTATTTCAATATCAAATTGGAATCATGAAATCAAAACATTGTTAAACTGTCTAGGAAACTGTAAATCAATTCCATCAAATGCATCAAATATATTAAGTAAACTGAAGATTTCACTTATTTTACTTCAACACTAATCAGTGCTAAATTTGAATTAAAAGTCAAAAGATACTTGGAGAAAAATTGCTTGTTAAATTGTTAGTGCAACAAAAATATCATTGCCTAAATAGATGTGCAATCCCCCAGTCTTTCTAATTTGGACACATAAGAACATAGGAATTAGGAGTAGGAGTTGAATGTTCAGCCTTATGAGATGTCTCCAGCAGTCAATATGATCATGGCTGATCTTCACTTTCATGCCATCATTTAGTCAGCTCCCCCATACACTGAGATTCCCTGATCTATCAATGATCTGTTTCACTAAGCTGTAGATAAATTCAATGACCCCCAACTCCCACGTCTGGAGAACTGAATCCCATAGACTAACAGCCAGAGAAAAGAATTCTCATCATCATCTTAAAAGGGGATTTCTTATTCTGAAAACATTATATCCTAGTTCAGGTCTCCCCAGCAAGTGCAAACATGTCCCTGCTACTCGTCCTATCTAGTACCCTCAGGATATTTCTTGTTTCTAATGAACACACAAACAAGGAACATAAAATTACAAAGAGATATTGATACACTAGATGAATGGGAAAAATTGTGGCAGATGGAATTTAATGTTAGCAAGTGAGAGGTTATCCATTTAGAGCCAAAAAGGAATGCAGCAGGGTACTTTCTAGGTGGCATGAAGTTAAAAACAGTGAATGACCAAAGAGTCTTGGGGGTCCAGGCACATAAAATTTTAAAATTTCATCCCTCCTCCCTACCTTTTATCTTAGCAAAGCCCCTCTCCAAAGTCCCTCCTCCCTCCCTTTTATCTTAGCAAAGCCCCTCCCCAAGTCCCTCCTCCCTACCTTTTATCTTAGCAAACACTTTCCAATCCTCACACTTCCTCCAAACCAAAGGAGTTGCCATGGGCACCCGCATAGGCCCCAGCTATGCCTGCCTCTTCGTAGGATATGTGGAACAGTCCATCTTCCGCAACTACACTGGCACCACCCCCCACCTTTTCCTCCGCTACATCGATGACTGTATCGGCGCTGTCTCGTGCTCCCATGAGGAGGTTGAAGAGTTCATCTACTTTACCAACACCTTTCATCCCGACCTCAAATTCACCTGGACCGTCTCAGACTCCTCTCTCCCCTTCCTAGACCTTTCCATTTCTATCTCGGGCGACCGAATCAACACAGACATCTACTATAAACCGACTGACTCCCACAGCTACCTAGACTACACCTCCTCCCACCCTGCCCCCTGTAAAAACGCCATCCCATATTCCCAATTCCTTCGTCTCCGCCGCACCTGCTCCCGGGAGGACCAGTTCCAATACAGTACAGCCCAGATGGCCTCCTTCTTCAAGGACCGCAGATTCCCCCCAGACGTGATCGACGATGCCCTCCACCGCATCTCCTCCACTTGCCGCTCCATTGCCCTTGAGCCCCGCCCCTCCAACCGCCACCAGGACAGAACCCCACTGGTCCTCACCTACCACCCCACCAACCTCCATATACAGCGTATCATCCGCCGTCATTTCCACCACCTCCAAACGGACCCCACCACCAGGGATATATTTCCCTCCCCTCCCCGATCAGTGTTCCGAAAAGACCACTCCCTCCGTGACTCCCTCTTCAGGTCCACACCCCCCACCAACCCAACCTCCACTCCCGGCACCTTCCCCTGCAACCGCAAGAAATGCAAAACTTGCACCCACACCTCCTCCCTTGCTTCTCTCCAAGGCCCCAAGGGATCCTTCCATATCTGCCACAAATTCACCTGCACCTCCACACACATCATCTATTGCATCCGCTGCACCCAATGTGGCCTCCTCTATATTGGGGAGACAGGCCGCCTACATGCAGAACGTTTCAGAGAACACCTCTGGGACACCCGGACCAACCAACCCCACCATCCCATGAAAATTATAGGTCATATGGAGAAACTTTCCCTTCTGTTGACTTTATATTGCATTTAAGGTTCAAATCCTTAAAATAGTCCCTAGATAAACATTGATCTGTTCCCATTATTCATTCTCTGTAGTGCGCCCCCACTAGCAAAACAACAAGCATTGCTTCCCATGTAATACTTAATGAAGTCAGACCAATCCACATTGTATAAACTCCAGTGCTATTGGGTATGAAACAGTGCTGTGTAATGTAGAACTTATTTACCCCAGCATCCTAAATTGGAGGAAAACCAGATAATGTTGAAATGAATGCTATTCTACTGCCAATGTTAGAAAACTTGATTCAAAGCAATCTAAATGTAAACATTCAATGAAATTGACACTGTAATAATTGTCTATTTGTTTTTCTATTACTCAAAACAAAACTGTGTCCATACAAAACAAGCTGCATCAAAAGGGAATTAATTCAAAGAACTGAATTGAATTAGCTTTATTGTCATTCCATTAAGACGACAGCCTGGTACACATACATTCCAAGGTATTATTTCTTTGAAGTTTTACCTCTAAACAACGATCTTGCCATCGTCGGGCTAACATCTCCAGAAGTGGAGGTCTAAACTTGTCCTGTCCGAGATGATCAGGAAGCATGACACAATGCATAGCTGCTAGTTGACTCCATCCTACAAAAGTACATCAAACACATTACACATGAAGGTACATGGATTAGTATTCCATAGTCACAAAAAACAAACAATCTTCGCACATTTAATTCAAAAGAGGTGCCAAAATTAACTTCAACCGGAGCTACAACAGAAATCTGCAAAGTGATACCAACACTGCTGCCGACCTTGGTTCAATAAAATACTTCTTAAACACTACTTATTTAACAACATATTTAAAAAGCAGCAAAATTTTTATCATCTACTCATTTCTAAGGCCAAATAGTAATCCCATTTGAAAGCTGAATTGCCAGTCTTACTTAAAGAACATTTAAAACATTTTTGATCAACAAAAATTGTGTAAAATTTTGATGATGACCAAGTTGATTCTAAAATTCAAAATTATAATTAGGTCATTGATTTATATAATGTCTTTGTCCCTCTAAACTAGAATGATTAAATAAAACAAGGCATTTGTGTCTATTCATATTGCAACAACATTTAAAATTGCTCAAGGCAACATTATATTGTGAACTTCAAAGACAATATAATTTATTATTTTGAAAAAATCCAACAAGGATTTTATGAGAAACAGTTAAAAGGAACAAAATTTTTACACTTTAAATATTCTAATATTTTGGTTGATCCATTCTTAGTTTTCAAAATTACATTCATATTTTATTGTATTAAACAGTGATGCAAACTGTTTAAGAACATTAAGCAGAAAAATGGGAATCTAAGGATGTTCTAATGTCAAATAATTGCCAGCATAATCCAAAGTAAAGCAATCAAACTGGAACTTTAGTTAACTCATAACGAAATAATGTTCAAGGGAAATATCCATGCTCTACTGGTGCAATTTAGTTCTCCTTGCAATCATTTTTCATGATCTATGTTGCTGATTAAAAGTAACATTTCATATAAATTCATTCTAATTTGGCAACATAGGTTGTGGGAAGGTCTTTATTGATGATGTAAATGGAATGGATCATTTTGCCATTGCATTGAAAGCCATACAAAACATCCTGTCCTATGACAAATTCTGAACAGCAATTTTCAACAAGAGAAAACTAAACATGAAGACTATCCTGGGTGCTCTGAATTGCCAGTAGAGTTGAGTTATCTCCTTTTATTTTAAGTTAGCTGTTCTGATTGTTTTATATACTTGGACAATTATTCTTCTCAATTATGTAGGCATATTTCGTTTGCTGCAGCAAAAATGTTTCCAATATTTTCTACTCTGTGCAGGGAATCAAAAAAAACATGTTTCAAACTGTTTTCATGAGTTAGATTAAAATTTCAGCCATTTATAATTCTTACACATCTAGGCATTTCATTCACAAAATTATAATATTCTTCATCCCAAGATGAAAAATAAATGTATGGAAGCAAAACTAAAAGTGCATTGTAACAGGTTGCCCATTTCAATAGTTTGAGGAAAGCTTTTTCCTGAACAAATGCACTTACTTCTATCTATGCAAGACTGATTAATGCTACATATACACTACTAAAATTAGCAGGATGAAAGTGGTATGGTGTATTAGAGAGGGAGTAGAATACCTTCATTGACTGAGGGGCAGTTATGTAAAACATTGCCAGAGCAGTCAGCCTCATGGGCAGCAACAGCAGCTTGGAAAGGAAAAGGAAGACAGAAAAGAGAAGAGAAGCAGAGTAATTTTTAAAGGCCAAAATAAAAATAACAGTATTAGTAAGAATGGAAAAATGAGACTGTAAAGATGTGAATATTAAACCACAATTTAGTAAACCTTATATTTATTAGAATCCACAATTATAACTCTAATATCTGCACATTAAAAGAAATTAAGAAAATAAATTTCATTAAAATAAAGTTTATATTCCATTCTCTCTAAAGCTATAATGAGCATCACATTAGCTCATAATAGTCACATGTTATTTAAAGCAATGCGTATATAGAAAATACCTGAATGCGCCAGCAAAATATTTTTTTCCAAAAGCAATCTAACCAGTAGTACTATTTACAGTAACGTAGTAACAATAAATAACACGTTTGACAAAATCTGGCTCAAATTAAGGGAAGATATAAATTTCAATAAAAATTAATTCCTCGAACCAACTGTACAATTGCTGATACAGAATGCAAGTTACTGAGTGTTGGATTTAACCAACAGAGCCCAAAAAGTGACTGCAAAATAAAATCATTTCAATTTTATTCAGGGATAACTATTACTTGTTATTTGCAGACTGTGGCCTACAATCACTGGCAATTTAAGATAAAGTATACTCAAATGCATCTGAGTATTTTAAGCAAGTTACTCTCATCAATCAATTCTAGATACATAAATGAGTCCAAATGCCATCATAAAATCATTTTTCTATGGAATATTCTATTAGCATCCCATTTCTTGCTGGAAAACTAAAATATACTGCTTCGCTCTTTAAAATTATTCTGAAATTTTAGGGGCAATTTATCCTGTTTAATGCATACGCATTTACATGTTAATAATATCAGCTTACACCATATATACTCTTGTAAATGTCCAAATTTTAAGACTATTTTAAAGATTCAATTTACAGGGCCAACTAACACACAGGCACAAGTTTTAAGGGGCTGAAATTCATGATGCAGATCGAAATATCATAGTATTAGCACAAGTCGATTTGATCGCACAACTAATCCCGGGTAAAGAAGAGAAACACAATTAATTACAATAAAGGTAATTACTGGATAAAAGCAAGAGACCAGGCCAAAAATTTAACATGTTAAAGATTCATTGAAATCCTGTAAACTCACACTGTTCAACATCAGCATGGCGCACTTAAAATGAAACATTTATTAAATTCTGCATAAGTGTCTTGGATTTTCCCGTCAAATTCTTCCATTTCTCTCCCATTTACTCTCATATGTTATGAACCTCAACAACATTCATAAATTTGTCAAAGAATTAAAGTTATACCAGCTTGTAGCTAATCTACCTCACTTTAATTCAGATATAATGGCACAATTAAAATGATGAACTTTTTAATGATATTAACTTTTAGGTGTATAATGAATAAAGTGCGATAGGTATCGATAGACTTAGTACCAGTCTGAATGAATTAATCAAAACGTGTTGGAGTAAACCAAGTGCGTTAAGTACAGTTATGAATGAATGAACGAACGAATGAATGGAGATACAATATAGCAAACAAAGAGCAATGAGTAGAGTTACTGGTATGAATGAATGAATGTGATTTTGTTTAAGTGGGTTAATGGGAACATGCAATTTCCTTTGTAAGAGGTTTATAATGCAGGGTCAACTTATACACAAGATATATGGAAAATACAAGATTTTTTGGCAAAACATAAGGGGTCACTTATCCATGAGTTTGACCTATACACAAGTATATACAGTACTTAGGATAAATGCTTAACTATTATAGAAAGTGCACCTATGCTTAAACAGGACAAAAGAGTTTCTCTAATCATTTCTCTAAATATAAAATGACATTATTGTCCTACAAAATCATAACATCATAGCTTAGAGTGACATTAAAGAGTCATAAAGACTTTAATGTGTTGGAGGATTTTTATTATCTTAATATAAACTCATGTAAAGACCATAAGTTGCAGGAGCAAACATAGGCCCCCATTCAGCACATCATATCTGCTCCACCATTCAATGTGATCATGGTTCATCTGATGACAAACCTTCCTGCCTTTTCCCCATAATCGATTCCCTTACTGATTAGAAATCTATCTCAGCCTTGAGTATATTTAATGACCAAGTCTATAGCCCTCTGTGATAAATAATTTAACAGATTCACAACACTCAGAGAAGAATTAAAGGGAAGAGAACGGGGAACTTCTTAAGCTGAGAGGTGACCTTATAGAGGTCTGTAAAATCATGAGGGGCATGGATAGGGTAAATAGGATCTTTTCCCTGGGGTGGGGCAGTTCAGAACTAGAGGGCATAGATTTAGGGCGAGGGGGAATAAATTTAAAAGGGCATTAAGAGGCAACTTTTTCACGCAGAGGATGGTGTATGTATGGAATGGGCTGCCAGGGGAAATGGTGGAGGCTGGTACAATTACTACATTTAACAAGCATCTAGATGGGTATATGAATCGGAAGGGATTAGAAGGATATGGGTCAAATGCTAGCAAATGGGACGAGATTAGGCTGGGATATCTGGTCGGCATGGACGATTTGGACCGAAGGTCTGTTTCCATGCTGTACATCTCCATGACTCTAAGTGTGTTCAGGATAATTTGTTTGATGATGATGATTGAGGTTAAATGAAATAAGCATTGTCAAATCTGGAATTGCTGGAAAATCTCAGCTGGTCTGGCAGCATCTGTGGGAAGAAAACTCGGTCAAGCGATGTTCTGATGAAGAGTCACTGAATTTGAAATATTAACTGTTTCTCCAGCAATTTCCGTTTTTGTTTCAGATTTTCAGCACCTGCTGTTCTTTGATTTATTATCACATCTGGTTGTGCAAATGAGCTGGGTTGAGTCAATTCAGCCACTCGGGAAATATTTAGGAAAGAGTGATTAGACTATCATAAAGTTTTGGTTAGCTGTGGAAAAGGGCAATGAGCAATTCACGGTAAAAATATTTACAGGGTACCCGCACAAGATCTAATTTCAGTGATTTAAGAACTGATCCATCTTGGGTAAACTGGAATCAAAGATTGCAATGAGTATACCTATAGGCCATCAATATAAGATTATCTCCAACAAATCCAATTAGGTATTCAAAAAAGAAATACTTACCCAATGTATGAAAAGCATGTCAAATTCAGTGACAGAAGTAAATAAAGAAAAAGAGAAATGTGTGGGGAAACTCCACAAGCAAAGAGTAGGAAAGGATGCTAGCTTGAGTCAAATGGATTCTTCCTGTGCTGTATATCTGACATGATCATATGCAATGGTCAGGCAAATGCTAATAAAACTATGGGTTATTTTTAAAGAAGCGACAGTTTAAGTAAGTTAAACTACACTCACATAATGTTGAAAGGCAAGATAACCAAAGCCAGAATTCTCTGGATAATTACAGAGATCAGAAAGGGTTTGTGCTTGACTAGCTGGAAGAAAGGACATCCTGAGTGAAACACTGCCAAACTAAGTGTGTACACCTGGGAATTTGAGAGTAGTCGGAATTCAGTGTAGAGGCAAAGAGGTACTTCTTGCATGTTTTTTGGCTTATAGTTTGCAATGACTTTATTCTACAGTAACAAAGACCAGGGAATAAGGGTCCTCGAATAATTTATATTATTTAATATTGAGTACCTACCAAAAGATTTAATTTAATGAGCTAAGTCATGGCAGCTGATGTGGCATGGTTTTCCTGCTCACTGTGGGAAGTCAGGAACACTTGCTGTTCCCAGGGCCATCATGGACGCAGGAAGTGTCTCCAAGCTGCAGCTCCTGCTGGCCTAATTTTCAGAGCTGGAGATACAGTGCCACATCTGCAAGGTGAAGAATGTCAAGGATAGCGTGGATAGAGAGGTGGTCACACCACAAGTTATGATTCAACAGGCAGGAAGGGAATAGGTGATCATCAGGAAGGGCAAGAGGACTAAGCAGGCAGTGCAGAAATCTCTAACGGTTATTCCACTGCAAAACAGTTATACTGCTCTGGATATTATTGGGGGAAATGGCTACTCAGGAGAACGCAGCAACAGCCAAATTATTTGCACTATGTTAGCTGCACAGAGGAGTCGTCAAAAGTGTGAGAATGCAAGAGTTGTAGGGGATTCCATCATAAGGAGAATAGACAGGCTGCAAGTGAGACTCCATGGTGGTATGTTGCTTCTTGGTACAAGGGCAAAGGATGTCTCAGTCACTGATAGCAAGCATGTAGGTGCAGAAGGTGGTAAGCAAATGTATTTTGGCGTTCAAAACAAGAGGATGTGAGCAGGGAAGTCTTGCTGCAATGATACAAAGTCTTGATCAGCCCACACTGAAAATATTGTGTGCAGTTGTGGTCTCCTTATCTGAGGAAGGAAAGTCGTACTTGAAAGGGAATGCAGTGAAGGTTTACCAAACTGATTCCTGATACAGGAGGAGAGGTTGAAACGATTAGGATTATATTAGCTGGAGTTTATAAATATGATGGTTAAGGGAATCCCATAGAAACCTTTAAAATTTAAACAGGATTGATGTAGAAAGGATTGAGATGAGGAGAAATGTCTTCATCCAGAGAGTGAGGAGCGTGTAGATTTTGAAACCACAGAAAACAGTTCAGGCCAAACCATTGCATGATTTCAAGTAATAATGTATTTGGTTATTGTACTTGGAGATAAAGGGATTATAGTAAATGGAAGAAACAATTACATACTATTGAGTTGCATAATCAGTCATGAACATAACGAATGCCCATTTCATGGGACACTGGCATCAGTTTTGGAACCGGGATGATCTGTACTGATGGGACAGTCTCCACCTGAACCTATCTGGAACCAGTGTTCTAGCGAAAAGGATAAATAGGGTGGTCACTAGGACTTTAAACTTGTGAGTCGGGGAAGGGAAGGGAAAGCAACAGGGAGTACGGAGCAGGTTAGCATATGCGCAGGGTTTAAGTTCAAGGCAGGCTAGGAATGAAGCAAAAAAGAATAACAACTTAGGACCTACTACTAGAGATGATGGAAATCATGAGGATAAGAACATTAGCATTAAGGCACTTTGTAACGAACACAACAAGAATTCAGATAAAGCACGATATCCTGCAACCACGTCTCTGTGATGCCTACCACATCATTATCATTCATGATGATTTGTGCTGTTAATTCATCTACTTCGTAACAAATACAACAAGCATTCAGATAAAGTAGATGAATTAACAGCACAAATCATCATGAATGATAATGATGTGGTAGGCATCACAGAGACGTAGTTGCAGGGGGTTCAGGACTGGCAGTTAAACATCCAAAGATTTACAACTAATTGAAAAGTCAGAGAGGTGGGCAGAGGGGGTGGGGTTGCATTATTAGTTAAGAATGAAATTAAATCTATGGCACTGAATGACATAGGATCAGATGATATGGAGTCTGTGTGGGTGGAGTTGACGAACCACAAAGGCAAAAAACCATAATGGGAGTTATATACAGATGTCCTAACAGTGGTCAGGACATGGGGTGCAACATGTACCAGGAAATAGAAAGGGAATGTCAGAAAGGCAAGGTCACAGTGATCATAGGGGACTTCAATATGCAAATTGACTGGGTGAATACTGCTGGTGGAGCCAAAGAAAGGGAATTCATGGAATGCTTACAGGATGGCTTTTTGCAACAGCTTTTGATGGAGTCCACAATGGAGCAGGCTATTGTGGACTTAGTGCTTGGTAATGAGCTAGACTTTATAAAAGATCTTAAAGTAAGGGAACACTTAGGAGGCATAATAATATGAGGAGAAAGTGAGGTCTGCAGATGCTGGAGTATCAGAGCTGAAAATGTGTTGCTGGAAAAGCGCAGCAGGTCAGGCAGCATCCAAGGAACAGGAAAGCATCCAAGGAACAGGATTCCTGATGAAGGGCTTATTCCCGAAACGTCGAATTTCCTGTTCCTTGGATGCTGCCTGACCTGCTGCGCTTTTCCAGCAACACATTTTCAGCAGTGATAATAATATGGTAGAGTTCAGTCTGAAGTTTGAAAGAGAGAAGGCAAAATTGGATGCAATGGTGTTACAGTTAAATAAAGGTAATTACAGGAGCATGAGAGAGGAACTGATGAAAATCGACTGGAAGCAGAGCCTAGTGGGAAATGCATGATGATTCCTGAAGGGCTCCTGCCTGAAACATCGATTTTCCAGCTCCTCGGATGCTGCCTGACCTGCTGTGCATTTCCAGCACCATTCTAATCTTGAGTCTAATCTCCAACATCTGCAGTCCTCACTTTCACCTAGTGGGGAAGACAGTAGAGTAACAATGGCACGATTTCTGGGTGTAATTGAGGACACAATACAGAGCTTCATCCCAAAGAAAAGAAAAATTATCCCGAAGGGGTGGGGTTGGGGGTGGGGTAGATTAGACAGCCATGGCTGACAAAGGAAGTCAGGAAATGTATCAAAGAGAAAGAGAGCCTATAAATTGGCCAAAAGCACTGGAAAATCAGAAGATTGGGAAGACTACAAAAACAGAGGATAACAAAGAGAGAAATAAGGAAGAAGAGGATCAAATATGAAGGTAAGCTAGCAGTAACATGTATTAAACTTTTACTATCATTTCTAATAAGAAACAAATGAGAAGCAAAAGTAGAAATTGGGCCGCTCCAAATTGATGCAGGACGACTAGTGATGGGAGATCAGGAAATAGCTGAAGAACTTAATAAGTACTTTGTGACAGCGTTCACAGTGGAAGACATGAGTAATATCCCAACAATTAAGGAGAGTCGGGGGCAGAGTTGAGTATGGTAGCCATTACAAAAGAGAAAGTGTTAGAAAAGATGAAAAGTCAAAAAATTGATAAATCTCCTGGCCCTGATGGGCTACATCCTAGAGTTCTGAGGGAGGTGGCCAAAGATACAGAGGAGACATTGGTTGTAATCTTTCAAAAATCACTGGAGTCAGGGAAAGTCCCAGATGACTAGAAAATCGCTGTTGTAACCCCTTTGTTCAAGAAAGGATCAAGACAAAAGAATGGAAAATTATAGATCTTTTAGCATAACCTTGGTTGTAGGTAAAATTTCTAGAATCCATTGTTAAGAATAAGATTTCTAAATGCTTAGAAGTGTACGGTCAGATTAGAACAAGTCTGCATGGATTTAGAAGGAGAGGCCATGCCTGACAAACCTGTTAGAATTCTTTGAAGAGATATCAATAGGTTAGACTAGGGAAACCCAGTGGATGTCATCTATCTAGACTTCGAAAAGGCCTTTGATAAGGTGCCTCACAGGAGGCTGCTGAGTAAGGTGAGGTCCCGTGGTGTTTGAGGTGAGCTACTGGCATGGATTGAGGATTGGCTGTCTGACCGAAGGCAGAGAGTTGGGATAAAAGATTCTTTTCAGAATGGCAGCCAGTGACGTGTGGTGTCCTGGAGGATTCAGTGTTGGGGACGCAGCTGTTCACTTTATATATTAGTGATCTGGATGAAGAGACTGGGGGCATTCTGGTGAAGTTCGCCGATGATATGAAGTTAGGTGGACAGGCAGGTAGTTCTGAGGAGATGGGGAGGCTGCAGAAAGATTTAGACAGTTTAGGAGAGTGGTCCAGGATATGGCTGATGAAATTCAATGTGAGCAAATGAGAGGTCTTGCACTTTGGAAAAAAAGAATACAGGCATGGACTATTTTCTAAATGGTGAGAAAATTCATAAAGCCAAAGTACAAAGGGATCTGGGACTGCTTCACCATTCCTGACGAAGGGCTTTTGCCCGAAACATCGATTTTCCTGCTCCTTGGATGCTGCCTGACTTGCTGTGCTTTTCCAGCACCACTCTAATCTAGACTCTGGTTTCCAGCATCTGCAGTCCTTGTTTTTACCTGTTTTTATCTCTGGGACTGCTAGTCTAGGATTCTCTAAAGGTTGACTTGCAGGTTGAGTCCATGGTTAAGAAAGCAAATGTAATGTTGTAATTTATCTCAAGAGGGTTGGAATGTAAAAGCAGTAATGTGCTACTGAGACTTTATAAAGCTCTGGTTAGGTCCCATTTAGAATAGTGTGTCCAATTTTGAGCCCCACACCTCAAGAAGAACATTATGCCACTGTAGCGAATCCAGCGGAGATTCACACGGATGATCCCTGGAATGGTAGGCCTAAGAATTGGCCATGCTAAATTGCCCGTAGTGTTAGGGGGAACGGGTCTGGGTGGGTGCGCTTCGGTGGGTCGGTGTGGACTTGTTGGGCCAAAGGGCCTGTTTCCACACTAAGTCATCTAATAACAGCTAATCTAATATCACAAGATGAAAGGCTGAGTATCCTGGGATTGTATTCATTAGAGTTAGAAGGTTGAGGGGAGATCTAATAGAAACTTACAAGATAATGCATGGCTTAGAAAGGGTGGGCGCTGGAAATTTGTTTCTATTAGGCAGGAAGACTAGAACCTGTGGGCACTGTCTTAGAATTAGAGGGGGTCAATTTAGAATAGAAACGAGGAGACATTTCTTCAAACAGAGAATGGTGGGCCTGTGGAATTCATTGTCATGGACTGCAGTGGAACCGGGACGTTAAATGTCTTTAAGGCAGAGATTGATAAATTCTTGATCTTGCAAGGAATTAAGGGCTATGGGAAGAGTGTGGGTATGTGGAGTTGAAATGCCCATCAGCCATGATTGAATGGCAAAGTGGATTCAATGGGCCAAATGGCCTTACGTCCACTCCTATGTCTCATGGTCTTACGGAATGGCGGAACAGGCTTGAAGGGGCAAATGGTCAATTGCTGCTCCCATTTTCTACATTTCAATATTTCCTCTTCCTGAACAATGTCATTTTTATACTTTTTGAACAACAGGGGCTTTCGCTCAGTAAAAGGCCTTACTTCTAAATTTTTTCCAGTCCTGGAACCCAGCTTTGTGTTTTGGAGCTGTCTTTCAGTCCATTCCATCATTTGACTCCTGAATCCAAATACTCTGACTTCAGTTATGAGTCGTGAATGGGATTTTAGCAAGAGCCTTGTGAAAATCCATTGCATTGCCCTTTTCTATTCCAACAAGATTGTGTTTAACCAGCATTAATGAATTCTTTATTGCTTTAAACTTTAATACAAATTATCTGTATTAATGAATAGAAGCGTGCGATAATATTTGTCCTATACTTCCTATTAACATAGCTAGCCTGCGCCAGTTAAGTCTTAACTTACTTAGAAAATGGGGAGGTGTAAAGAAAAATCCCAATAGTTACATGGAAATCAACCATGTTTAACAGTTCGTCAAAGTACTTTGGCACGTTGGAAGCTAAGTTTGATTGTGCTCTTAACTTCCCTTACATATGGAGGCTTGCAAAGTTTGTACAAAACTACCCTGTTCAGGGCCAATCAAACTGCCATCCAATCAGTCCCAAATTCTCAATTTGGGCAGACAGGTCAGAGTGGTATGCAGCTCCAATACTTCAGAAATAGCTCTGCTTTCATGCTAACTTTTTGAAAAGCTTAGATATTAGGAGCATCAACATCCCAGAGACTACCAGCTTCTTAACTAGAAGCTGAAAGAGACTAGCCACATAAATGCTGTTGCTCCAAGAATAGGTCAGTGACTTGTAATTCTGCAGTGAGTAACTCAGCTTCCGTCCCAGATTCTGCCTGGTGTCTACAAGGCAGAAGGTGGGAGTGAGATGGAATACACTCCACTTGTCTGAATGAATGCAGCTTTAAAAACATTCAAGAGACTGGATACCATCCAGGTCAAAGCACCATTTCCATTAAAAAAAACTCCCTCCAACAGTGAGTTCAGTAGCAGCAATGTGTATTGTCTACAAGGTGAAAGTGAAGACTGCAGATGGTGAAGATTAGAGTTGAGAGTGTGGTGCTGGAAAAACACAGCAGGTCAGGTAGTATCTGAGAAGCAGGAGAACCAATGTTTCAGGCAAAAGCCCTTCATCAGGAATGAGTCTGGGAGCAGAGGAGGTAGAGAGATAAATGGGAAGGGGTGGGACTGGAGGAAAGGCAGCTGAGAATGCAATAGATGGATTGAGGTGGGGGTAAAAGTGACAGGTCAGGGAGAGGGTGGAGCAGACAGGTAGGACCGGTCATGAGGCTGGAATTGAGATAAGGTGGAGAGAGGGAATTGAGGAAACTGGTGAAATCCACATTGATGCCATGATTTTGGAGTGTCCAGAGATGGAAGCCGAGGTGTTCTTCTCCAAGCGTGGGGTAGTTAGGGAGTGCCAGTGGAGGAGGCCCAGACCTGCATGTCCTTGGTGGAATGGGAGGGGGAGTTGAAATGTTCAGTCATGGGGCGGTGGGGACTGGTTGGTGCAGGTACCCTGGAAATGTTCTCTGAAGCACTCTGGGAGTAGGCGGCCCATCTCTCCAACATAGAGGAGACCACATCGGGAGCAACGGATATAGTAAATGACATGTTTGGAAGTGCATGTGAAACCTGCTGATGGATGTGGAAGGCTCCTTTGGGGCCTTGGATGGAGGTAAGAGGGGAGGGGTGGGCGCAGGCTTTGCAATTCCTGCGATAGCAGGGGAAAGTGCCAGGAGGGGAGGGTGGGTTGGTGGGGGGCTTGGACCTGACTAGGGAGTCACAGAGGGAACGGTTGTTACGGAAAGCAGATAAGGGTGGGGAGGGAAATATATCTCTAGTGGTGGGATGGGTTTGTAGGTGGTGGAAATGGCAGAGGATGATGCGATGTATACAAAGATTGATGGGGTGTAAGGTGAGGACCAGGGCGGTTCTGTCCTTGTTGGGTTTGAACGGGTGAGGTTCGAAGGCAGAGGAGCGAGGTCGATGAGATGTGCTGGAGGGCATCAACCACCACGTGGGAGAGGAAATTGCAATCTTTAAAGAAGGAGGCCATTTGGTGTGCTCTGTGGTGGAACGGGTCCTCCTGGGAGCAGATGCGGCAGAGGCGGAGGCATTGAGAATAATGGATCGCATTTTGTACAAGAGGCAGGGTGGGAGGAGTTGTAGGCTTAAGTGAGGACTGCAGAGGCTGGAATTCACAGTCTAGATTAGCGTGGTGCTGGAAAAGCACAGCAGGTCAGGCAGCAACTGAGAAGCAGGAAAAATGACATTTCGGGCAAAAGCCCTTCATTCCTGATGAAGAGTCTTTGCCTGAAACGTCGATTTTCCTGGGAGGAGGTGCAGTCGAGACAGCTGTGGGAGTCAGTTGGTTTGTAGAAGATGTTGAGTGGGTCACCGTTGGTGGAGATGGAGAGGTCCAGGAAGGAGGTGTCGGAGATGCTCCGGGTGAATTTAAGGACAGTGTGGAATGTGTTGGTGAAGTTGATCAACTGTACAGCCTCCTTGTGGGAGCATGAAGTGGCGCCGAAGCAGTCATCAATGTAACAGAGGAAAAGGCGCAGCCAGTGTAACTAAGGAAGATGGGCTGTTCCACATAGCTGACAAAGAGATCGGCATAGCTGGGGCCCATGGCTACCCCCTTCGTATAGAGTATGTGGGAGGATTCAAAGGAGAAACTACTGAGGATGAGGACCAGTTCAGTCAAACTAAATCAGAGTGTCAGTGGAAGGGTACTGGTGGGAATGTCAGGAGAGGAAGAAATGGAGGGCTTGGAGGCCCTGGTCATGGCTGATAGAGGTGTTTGGGACTGGATGTCCATGGTGAAGACGAGATGTTGGGGGCCAGGGAAATGAACGTCTTGGAGGAGGTGGAGGGCATGGTTGGGGGGGGGGAGTTTCTGACCAGGGTGGATAAGACAGTACCAAGGTATGTGGAGAATAGTTTGGTGGGGTAGGAGCAGGCCAAGATGATGGGTCGGCCTGGGTAGTCAGACTTGTGGATCTTGAGTAGGAGGTAGAACTGGATGGTGCAGGGCTCCCAAACTATGAGATTGGAAGCTGTGGGTGGAGATCCCTTGAGGTGATGAGGTTGTGTACAGTCTGGGAGATGAAAGTTTGATGATGGGAGGTGAGGTCATGGTCGAGGAGACAGTAGGAGGCATCTTCGAGTTGGCGCTTGGCGTCAGCGGTGTAGAGGTCAGCATCGGAAGCTGACCTTACAGAGCTTTATGAAATCATGAAGTACATGGATAGGGCAAATAGACAAGGTCTTTTCCCTGGGGTGGGAGAGTCCAGAACGAGAGGGCATAGGTTTAGGAGGAGTGGGGAAAAATGTACTAGGGACCTAAGTGGGTGGTGCATGTACGGAATGAGCTGCCACAGGAAGTGATGGAGGCTAGTACAATTACAACATTTAAAAGGCATCGGATGGATATATGAATAGGAAGGGTTTAGAGGGATACGGGCTAAGTGCTGGCAAATGGGACGAGATTAATTTAGGATATCTGATCGGCATAGACAATTGGACCGAAGGATCTGTCCCGCTTTATATGTCTCTATGACTCCAAGTCTAAAGGACAGAACTCCACTGTTGTAGGTGTTAGAAGGGCATGCAGAGTTTTATAAATTTAAATTGAGCGAAATCAGAGCTTCCCAAACTGTCTTCAGTGACCCCAGTGTTAATAACCGTGAGGCTCTTTATATCCTTGGTTGTCTTTATTAAAAGGTTCAATATGGCATAAATAATCAACATTTGAGGGCCTGATTTCTACTTCAAAAAAGCTATTAAAAAGATAGGAGTTTAAAAATCCCTTAAACTTGCCCATACTTCCAGACTCCCATTTCCAGCTGAAGGACCATGGCACATTATAAGCCTTGAAATGGGGGTCACATTGGAATACATTTTAGGAATGACTGAGCCAGATGATCCAGTAAAGTGGTTTAGGGTATCATGTTCTTTCTATTTAAATTATTTTCCGTGTCAGAAGTGTGATCCTTTCAAACCTTTTCAGAATTTTGAAGACAAATTTGATTCAGTCCCGATCTGCAATGACCGACTGAGTATATATTTTCAATTCATTATTCGCAAATTTCACGTTTGTGAAAGGTGAGATATGTTATGGTTTGGCGAAGGTATTACTATTAGCATATTTCTTATGTAATCAATTAATACATTATCAGTTTCCTCTTGCATAGCTATATGTTAATATTGTCGTTTGCTTCTAACAATTAACTAGTTAACAGTTCTTTTCAGGCAATTCCATTCAGGATATCCCCAAGTTTTCGAATTTTCATCAGATTAAAAACTATTATTTCATGTTACCATGTCTATTTTGAATGGATAGCTTGCAGCAGCTCATTATTCTCAGACAGTTTAAGCTTCAAGGGAGTCATGTGGAATTATCTGTGATCATAATGTAGCCTTATTCACAATTCAGATAAGTTTGTCAGCGTGATAGCTTGGACACAGTTAAAACACAGTCTGGAAGGAACAGGAAAATTGACTTGACAGTTGTGGTCCAAAATATACAATTTTTTTTTTGTCTGGCTATACTTGTATTAAAGGCTTGTCATATCTAGTAATGTCTACATAAGACTACTAGATTTGTCACAGTTCCAAAATCTTTATTGTTCATTTTGCATGGCCACAATCTACTGTTACAGTGTCAGTGGAATAGCAGTGTGACATACTGGAAAACTCCAGTATACTGCAAGTAGTTAGCATCTTAATGGTCCAATTTATCACCTTCCTTCACCCCACCTCAAATGAAAATTTTGAACTTAACTGCTAAAAGCTCCTCCAAGGAAACGGAACTATGATATCAAACATTTATGCCTCTTCGACAACATAATTACTGCTCTAGCACTTTTATACACTCTTGAGCAAGATGCAAATAAAAAGCTGAACAGTGTGATGTGAAACCGATATCTGAGAAACGACCAAATCAGACAACATCAAACAAAACAGAATCTAATGATTTTTCTGTGACAATAGCATCATCATCACAAAATATCCTGCTATAAACATCCTGAGGTACTCTACTTTGGAGAAACCAAACACAGACTGGGTGACCACTTTGCAGAGCACCTCCAGTCTCTGCGTAAGCAGCACCCTGACCTTTTCGCAGCTGGACATTTTAAAATCGCAGCGAAAGTGAGGACTGCAGATGCTGGAAATTAAGAGTGGAAAGTGTGGAGCTAGAAAAGCAGCAGGTCAGGCAGCCTCTGAGGAGAAGGAAAGTCGATGTTTCGGGCAAAAGACCTTCATCAGGAATTCCAGCACAAACACTCTCGATTTTAACATCGTGCCCTGCTCACAAGTCTGCCCTCGGCATGCTACAGTGTTCCAGTGAAACACAGTGCAAACTGTAGGAACAACATGTCATCTTCAGACTAGGCACTTCACAGCCTTCTGGAATTAATACTGAATTGTGAACCATTTCTTTCCTTTCTTTTAACTTATTATCACTTCCTTCCCTCCCCCATCCCACTTACAGTCCTTTCAAGTCTGGCAGGAGACACACCACTGTTCTGCCATTCTCACATTCTGATCACTTAATGTAAACTACCAACATCTTATCTCCACCAGCACCCTACACACATTAACCCCACCACCACTGTTAGCATAAATGCTGCCCCTCCACACTTCACTTCAGCTCTGATGAAGAGTCATCTAAACTCAAAACATTAGCTTGCTCTCTCTCCATGGATGCTGTCTGACCTGCTGTGATCTTAAGCATTTGTTGATTTCGGTACAGATTCGCGCATCTGCAGTAATTTGTTCCTCCACCATAAGGATTACCATGGCAAGAAACTGAAGTGAACCAGCCACGAGAAATACTGTAATTTCAAGAGCAGGCCAGAAACTTCAAATTCTCACCTTCGATCCCCACACCTGTCCACCATCTCTGAAGCAAAGTCAGGATGTGATGGAATACTCTCCACTTGCATGGATGGGTACAATTCCAACAACACTCAAGCAGTCAAGAGTGTGGTGCTGGAAATGCACAGCAGGCCGGGCAACATCCGAGGAACAGGAGAATCAATGTTTTGGGTGTAAGCCCTTCATCAGGAATGAGGCTTGTGGGCCAAGTGGCTGATAGATAAACGGAAGGGGGAGTGGGGCTGGGGGAAGGAAGCTGGGAATGTGATATCCCATTCCTAGCTACCTTCCCCCCAGCACCAAACCCCCCCCTCCCATTTATCTCTCAGCCACCCGGCCCACAAGCCTCATTCCTGATGAAGGACTTACGCCCAAAATGTCGATTCTCCTGTTCCTCGGATGCTGCCTGACCTGCTGTCCTTTTCCAGCACCACACTCTTAATTCTGATCTACAGTCAACACTAAAGCAATCCAACGCGTTACACAGATACAGTTGTCTATTAAACTGGCATCCCAACCTGCTCATTCAACTTTCATTTATTTCACAGGGGCATCAGTAACATCCACAAGATGCATGCAGCAACTCACCAAGGCTCCACCAACAGTAATTTCCAAACCTTGGACCTCTCCCACCTACAGAGACGACTTCATCCACAAATTTCCCTCCATGCATGATCCTTACGTGGAGCTACATTGTCATTCTTTCTCTATCACCTTCAAATAACACTGTGAGTCTGCCCAAACCAAAGGACTGCAGCAGTTAAAGGAGGCAGCTCAGCACCACCTTCTCAACAACAATTAGGAATGGACAAAAAATGCTGGCTCAGCCAGCAATACATACAGCTGATGAAAGAATTAAAAAAAACCTTAAGAGTGAATAATTACTTTGGGTTAGCTCCAGGAGAGAGTTTAATGTTTACTTAAGACACACTGAAATGCATCACTGTAAAGTGAGACTTCTAAATGTGTTAAAGGGAAAATATTCCCTGTAACTTGAAGTACAACTTTCCTACATAAAATAGTCTTTAGTAAAGGTATCTTTTGGTTTAGTTCCGTACTAAAATTATTGCATGATCTATGGTATAGAAGTTGGCACACCACTTGCTTTAATGGTTAAGAAAACTGAAAGAATACTCTTCCACACGCTTGTAGCACATAATCTGTTGTAACTATCATGATTTGCCAATAACATTGCTGGCATTTACACAACTTGTATCTTAGGATAGGTTTCTTTACACTTTTAGAGTGGTGCTGGAAAAGCATAGGAGGTCAGGCAGCATCCAGGGAGCGGGAAAATCAACATTTTTTTTAGATTAGATTAAATTACTTACAGTGTGGAAACAGGCCCTTCGGGCCAACAAGTCCACACCGACCCACCGAAGGACATGCACCCAGACCCATTCCCCTACATTTATCCCTGCACCTAACACTATGGGCAATTTATTAGCATGGCCAATTCACCTACCCTGCACATTTTTGGACTGTGGGAGGAAATCGGAGCACCTGGAGGGAACTCACGCAGACACAGGGAGAATGTGCAAACTCCACACAGTCAGTTACTGAGGCGGGAATTGAACTCGGGACTCTGGCGCTGTGAGGCAGCAGTGCTAACCATTGTGCCACCATGCTGCCCACAGGACTGATGTAGGGCTCCTGCCGAAACATCAATTTTGTTTCTCAAATGCTGCCTGACCTGCTATGCTTTTCCAGCCCTACACTCTTGACTCTGATCTCCAGCATCTGCAGTCCTCTCTTTTGCCTTCTTTACACTTTTGACATTTGAGTTCACTATGATTTGTTTTATTTGGTTAAATTGCACACTGTTACACAGTTCTCTCCTGTTTGCTTCCTTTCGTTCAAGAGTTTTAGAAGTACAGAGGAAGGCTATTTCTACACCCTAACATTCAAAATTATTTTTGGAGAATAATATTAGTTTAAATACTTACTATGAATTTTCCTTTCCGCATTTTTCTTTTCTGATTTCAGTGCTATACTATAGATTGAACACTCAGATTAAATTTAGTGCCGGCCATTCTGGTTGTATATATAATTTATATATAGTTCATTAAACAGAGGACAACCAAACTAAAGTTGTGAGGAATCTGGGGCACGGAATGGTTACAGCAGAGGAGGGCATTTGACACATCAATTCCACATCTGCTTTCTGCAAAAGTGTTTCAGCTATCCCATTCTCATAATCCTGCACAATTTCTTTCATAATTTCAGGGGTTTAACCAATTCTTTTTGAATGATTTCAAAATTGAATGGTCTCCATCACACGTGTAACCAGTGCATTATAGATCCTGAACACTGGCTGAGCTAAAGGCACGTTTTCTCATTTTATCTTTGGTTGTTTTGTGCATCAAGCTAAATCCACATTCTTTGGCTTTTGACCCTTTGCCAAAGGAAATGTTTTTTCCCTGTCTTGATTGCTCCTCATTTTGAACACACACTGGTACAGTGCAGGTGGAGTCTACTTGGTCCATTGTGTCTGTACTGGCTCTTCAAGGTTTTGCCCTCTTGAATACCTCAATTGAACCTGCATCAGCCACATTTCCAGACCCTAAAACCCTGCTGCGTGAAAGGTTTTCCTTACCTCACATTTGCTTTTTTTTTTCACAAAACACTTCAAAATGTGCCCTCTTGTTCTTGATCCATTTACCAGTGGGAACAGTTCCTTCTCATCCACTCTGTCCAGATCGTTCACAATTTTGAAAACTTCAATCAAGTCTTCTCTTAGCCTTCTCCTTGTCAAAGAAAGCAGTTTCAACTTTTCAAACCTTTCCTCATAACTAGTGTCTTATCCCTGAAACTATATTCACCAACCTCTTTGACACTTTCTTGAATACATTGACATTTTTCATAAAATCAGGTGTGCTATATTGAATATCCTAGCTGAATTCTAACCAGCTCTTATATACGTTAATCATAACCTCACTGTTCATCTACACTATGTCTGCTTTTATGTAGTCTAGAGTCATGTATTTTTTTTTAAAAGAACCTCTCCCTACCTGCTTTGCTACCTTTAATATTTATGTACATATACCAGGTTTCTCTGTTCCTGCATACCCAAGAATAGTATCCTTTGCACCAAGGCGCATCATTTCACATTTCTCTGGATTGAACTTCACCTGCCACCTATCTGCCGAACTTGTCAACGTCGTTTTGATGTTCTATTCTGTCCTCATGATTTATAATGGTTAAAAGCTTTGCAACATTCACAGATGTTGCAACTACCTAGCTTATTTAATCTACCAGGAAATGCCAATGCCCAACGCTGCCCGCTGGGGAACTTCACTATCAGCTTTACTCCAACTTGGGAAATACTCCTTAACCATAACCTTTTTGTTTCCTATCCCTCAGCAAGTTTTGCATCCAATGTGACCCTTTCATTTCATGATCTATAACGTTCCTCTCAATTCTGTATTGAAAACCTTTTAGATGTCCATGAATACCAACCACATCAACAGCCTTCCCCTTATTAACTTCAAATAACTCCATACGTTAGTCTGGCATGATTTTCCCTGAAATCTATGCTGGGTCTTCGAAACCAATCCATATTTTTCTTTGTAATTATTAATTTTATCTTGAATAATTGTTTCAAGTCACGTATCTCAAACAGAAATTTGACTGATTTGCAATTGCTAGGTTGACCTTTGCATTCAGATACTGAAGATACTTGTTCAGTCTTGATATATTTTCAAAGATAAAGCAAGTATCGTATAAATATTGAAAACTGCACAGTACATAGCAATGTGTTCATCTATCTTCCTTAGTTTTTTTTTACTCTACACCTCTATTTGTTTGGCCTTGCAATCTGAATACCCTTTTAACCAACTTCGCAATCTGTCCTGTCACCTTCAATGATTTGTGTCCATAGACACTCAGGTTTCTGATCTTATACCTCTTTCTTTTATATTTTATAACAAACCAAATAGTTTCATTCTCCTTTGCATTAAATTTCATTTGTTACATGACCTCCCCTTCCACCAACTAATCTGTCATCATCCTCACAGTTCACTTCCAGGTTGAAACTTACAAATTTTCAATCAGTGTCCTGTTCAGCCAAATCTAATTCATTAATATGTAATTAAAAACAAGTACTGGTCCTGTGTAAAACTCAACTTCAAGATTGTGTCTAACTTAGAAAGGATGTGAAGATGTTAAAGAAATAGAATCACAGAGACATGCAGTACAGAAACAAATCCTTCGGTCTGACTCATCAATGCCAACCAGATATCCTAACCTAATCTAGTCCAATTTGCCAGCACTTGGCCCATATACCTCTAAATCCTTCATATTCACATACCCATTCAGATGCCTTCTAAATGCTGTAATTGTACCAGCCTCCACCATTTCCTCTGGCAGCTCATTCCATAAACGCACCACCCTCGGTGTGAAAACGTTGCCCCTTAAGTCTTTTTTATATCTTTCCCCTCTCTCCCTAAACTTATGCCCTCTTGTTCTGGACTTCCCCATCCCAGGTAAAAAGCTTTGTCTGTTTATCCTATCCATGTTCCTCATGATTTTACAAACTACTGTAAGGTCACCCCTCAGTGTCTGATGCTCCAGGCAAAACGTCCGCAGTCTATTCAGCCTCTCCCTGTAGCTCAAATCCTCCAACCCTGGCAACAACTTTGTAAGTTTCTTCTGAACCCTTTTAAGTTTTGCAACATCCTTCCGAGAGGAAGGAGACCAGAATTGCACGCAATACTCCAACAGTGACCTAACCAATGTCCTATACGGCCGCAACATGACCTCCCAACTCCTGTATTCAATACTCTGACCAAAAAAAGGAAAGCAGACCAAACGCCTTCTTTACTATCCTATCTACCTGCGACTCTACTTTCATGGAACTATGAACCTGCACTCCAAGGTCTCTGTTCAGCAACACTCCCTAGAACCTTACCATTAAACGTATAAGTCCTCATAGACTTATACACAGAAGAAAAGACGTATGATAATTTTTACAGGGACAGTGAACCACAGTAGCAATGATAAACTTAAGAACTGGGGGCTGTTCTCTTTCAAGGAAAGTTGATTGAGGAGGGAAAGTTGATTGAGATGGGAAAGGGGTACTTACCCTTCAAGGCAAGAGTCATGACAGAGTTAAATGAATACTGTGCATTAGTCTTCCTCTATGAGGCAAATGTTGCCTCAGCTATCGAGACAGATAAGTCACTAAAAGGTTTAAACTTGGTAAGGTGCTGGTTTGGTTAAGCTCTTTGTAGTTTAAGTGTGATGAAGCACCAACATTAGATGAGATATATCCAAGGATCCTGAAGGAAGGGACAGTGGAAACTAAAGAACAATTGGCTCAAAGGGCATAATAATCTATACCTGTTTGTAAGATCATTTGTTTCATCAATGACCTATTCTATATCATAAGGTCAGAAGTCAGGATGCTTGCTGATGATTACACACTGCTCACCAGTACTCACAACAACTCAGATGCTGAAGCAGTTGTTGTCCATAAGTAGCAATACCAGGACAATTTCCAGCCTTGGGCTGTGGAGTCACAAGCTAAATGAATATCACACAAGTGCCATGAAAGAACTACCTCCAACAAGAGAGAATCTAAGCATCTCACCTTTTTTAGGATTACTGTTGACTAGAAATTGAACTGGACTGGCCATATTAATACTGTGGCTACAAGAACATGTCAGAACCTAGGAACTCTGCGGTGAGTAACTCATCACTGCTCTCCCCAGTGCCTGTCCACCATTTACAAAGCACTGAGTGATGTGACGGAATATTCTCCACTTTTCTAGATGTGTGCAGCTCCAACACCACTCAGGAGGCTTCACACTCCCTGGAACAAAGCAACCCGTTTGGCTAATACTCCAGCCACTACATTCAGTATTCATTCCCTTCACCACATGTCAGAAATGTGTGCTATCTACAAGATATACTACAGTAGCTCATCAAGATTCCTCCAACAGCACCTTTCAAACCCATAACCTTGATTACCTAGATGGACAAGGGGATAAGACGCACTGGAATATTTCAAGTTCCCTTCCAAACCACGCAATATTCTGACTTGTCACTGGGTCAAAATCCTGGATCTCCCTTCCCAGCAATATGATGTCCCCACACGCCATGTGCTACAGCAGTGATGATCTGCCTTCCCCAGTTTCTCCAGGGCAAGTACTGGATGGACAATAAATGCTGATTTCAGAGACACCCAAATGCCATAAATAATAATGATAATTTTAAACTATCAGAAATAAAGTAATTTTGTTTGGAATGCAACATAAGCACAGCATTAAGCAGCTGAACAGAATACAAGCTTGCACTGAAACAGAGATGGAGCAATAGCAGTTTATCTCACAGATGAAAGTTACAATGTTTGGAGTTGAAATACATGATGGTGACTTAAGTTTGATAAGACAGGTAATTCCATACAACATATAGAACCTTTTTTGCATTATAAAGACCAAGGCAATTGTCATGCTTTCCTTGCCAAAGATAACACAATAGGTTCAATAGCTTAGTTCTGAGCCACACAAAGTAAATTTTTTTAAAAAAAATCATGTGCTGACTGTACAACATGACTAGGTTTTAAACATTGGATTTTATAATCAGACAAAAGTGCACTTGAGACTGATTTGAAACACAGAAAGAAGAATGGGAAGAAGTTGTCTCGTGACTTGTTAAGGATTTTGTAAGAATACTAAAGCAAATAATATCTTTTTCATATGTGTTATTTGTGTTGCTTTCATCCTCTTTTTAAAATTGTGATGTTTTAATTATTTGCGGCATTAAAGATGTATGCTGAATGCAAGATATTTATAAGATCATAAAACAGCCATAGGAACAGCAGTAGGCCATTCAGCTATTTTGAGCCTACCCTACCATTTAATGAGATTATGGCTGTTCTGATAATCCTCACCACCACATTTCTGCCAGATTCCCTTACTGATTAGAAATCAGTACCTTGAATATGTTTAATGATGCAACCTCAACAGCCTTCTGCAGTAAAGAGTTCCAAAGATTAATTTCCTCACAACCACCTGAAGGAGCCACACTCCAAAAGCTAGTGCTTCCAATTAAACCTGTTGGACTATAACCTGATGTTGTGTGATTTTTAACTCAAAAAAAAATCTTGCTCATCACTATGTTAAATGGCTAATCCCTGATTTTGACATTATGTCCTCTCATCCTACAAGGTCTCCAACAAGAGGAAACAATCTCCCATTAATATTCTGTCAACCCTTCTAAACATCTTGCACATTTTAATTAAGTTATGTTTCAGTCTTCTAATCTTTAATGAGTAGAAGCCCAATCCAGACAAGCTATCCTCATAAAAAAAATCTCTTCATAACCAGAATGAGACTAGTGTACTTTCTGTGGACTACCTTCAATGCCAATGTATCTCTCCTTCAATAAGAGACCAAACTGTACAGAGTATTTCAGGTATGGTCTGGCTAATGATTTGTATAGCTTTAGCAAAGTCTCTCAATATTTATACTTCATTCCTTTTGAAATACATTTAATCGTAACATTTGCCTTCTCCATTACCACTCAACTTCAGTGCTAACTTTTTATGCTTCATACACAAGGATCCTCAAATTTCTGTTTCCAGATTTCTGTAAACCCATATAAATAATATTCAGCTTTTTCTATTCTTCTTGCCAAAGTGCATAACCTCACATTTTCCGACATGATATTCCATCTACCACATTTTCACCCACTCAGTCAACCTGTACAAATCCCTCTGTAGACTCTTTCATTACCCTCAGCACATGCTCTCTCACTTATTTGTGTCATCTGTAAATGTGACATTAATTTTCCTCATCCAAGTCACAAATATAGATTGTAAATAATTGTGAACCCATCACTGGTCCCTGTGGTACTCGACTTGTGGAACATTATCAGCCTGAAAATTCCCCTTTACTTGAACTCGCCTTCTATTCATTAGCCAATCCTCTATTCATGCTAAAATGCTATCCCAATACTATGGACTTTTATCTTATTGAATGCCTTTTGAAAATCCAAACATATTACATTATCCTGCTTGTTACTCCTCAGAGAACTGTAATAAATTTCTCAGGCATGATTTCTCCTTCATGAAGCCATGTTGACTCTATTTGATTATGTCATGTTTTTCTAAAAGCTTTCTTACTACACCATGTCAGATGTCAGACCTTCAGATTCAAAAGAAACACAATTTGCAAGTTGGTCAATAAATAAACTTCACAAATGCCCACCTTATTGAACTTCATCTGCCCCAGATTTGAACGTAAAGTAGTTTGAGCGCTGGATATGCCAATAATGGAATAGCAGCCAAATATACTATTAAACAGGACTAGACAATCTACTGCCAACAAGATTCACATTTACGTCCTATTTATGTTCTGGTACTTTGACTTAAATTTATTTGGTACTTTGAAAGGTAAACTTTTAAATAGACAAACACAGAAACACACTGCTTAAAGTCAGTCTTGCAGTGGGGTAGGATTTCTTTTTCAAACAACAGAAGAGGAATAATTTCACACAGTGCATTTAGACTACCCTCTGTCATTTTAATTCTGTACTCCTCTCAGAGCTTTGCTTTGTAGTTACCTTGTTTGATCTGTCCCTGCACAGCGATGGAAGAGACTGGAGGGGAAAGTTTCCCTTTAGTCATCTCCAGGGTGCTTGGTTTCTGTGGTCTGCAAGGAATAACAATCAAATATTAATTACAGACTTTGAAACAGGTCAAGCCTTCTTGATGTTCAGGATTTGAAGCTCTACCATATCAGTCAAATGTTGTAAAATTTAGTGTTGATCCAGCTCATCAACAAATCACTAGATAACTACAGTCTTATAGTTACAACTCATTTGATATAAAAGCAGCACACAAATTAGAAAAAACTCTTCTCTGCTACAGTCCAGATTTAAAAGGTACACAAAGGGATACTCCAAACTCCAAAATGTAAAAGGCATTTACTATTTATTAAAATCAAGTCATCATGTTCATGTGGTGATCTGTGAGATACACATGTGAACACAATAATATCAGAAGGATAAGCTTAATGTTGGCAATCATGACAGATTTCCGAAACATACCATAAACAGAAATAAATAATAGATAGACCTAAATGCTTCAGCATGAAGACTTTATGCCTTGCATGAAAAGCCAAATGATGTATTCAAATAAATATTCATTTCTGGGGATATTTTAATGTTGCCTTCCTGAAATTAAACGATTATGTTGTGAGAAAATTGCAGAAGTATCATAGGATTATTTTTAGCTTTGTTGCTGTTTTGAAATTTAGTCAAACTTCAATTATGGCTTTTGTGTTGCAATAGATTTAACTTCATTGTCAACAAGGCTGGAGACATAAAAACTGCAGATGCTGGAATCCAAAGTAAACAAATAGGAGACTAGAAGAATACAGCAAGTCAGGCAGCATCAGGAGTTGGAGAAGTCAACGTTTTGGGTGTAACCCTTCTTCAGGACAGGGGATAGAGACATTTCACTCCCATGTATCCCAGATGTTCACCTATTTTGAACAACGTGATTTTCCCCACTTCTGTCATACACACAGCTCTCCACCTCTTCCATTCCCCGCTCCACTGCTCTAAACCTACACCCCTTCCCAAATGCAATAAATGCAATTCCCAAATCCCCTTGTCCTCACCTACCACCCAACTAGATTCCGCATCCAACATATCATCCTTAAACACTTCTGCCAACCCACTCGACCCCTCCACCAAGAATACCTTTCCCTCCCCACCCCTCTCTACCTTCGCCAATCCTTGGTTCATGCCAATTTCCCCATCAACCCCCCTGAACTCTCAGGTAGGTTCCTCTGCAACTGGAAAAGATGCAAAACCTGCACACCGACCCTCTCACCTCCATCCAGGGCCCCAAACAGTCCTTCCAACTGAGACAGAAGTTCATCTGCCTCTTCTCTAATCTAGTTTACTTTATCCAGTACTCCCGATGTGGTCTTCTCTACATTGGTGAGACCAAACGTAAACTCAGGACACGTTTCACTAAACATCTCAGCCAGTCCCGCAGGGGCCAACCTGACCTCCCAGTTACGGCCCATTTTAATTCCCCTTCCCACTTCCTTTCCAACATGACCATTCTTGGCCTCCTCCATTGCCACTGCGAGTCAGACTACAAATTGGAGGAACAACACCTCATCTTCTGCCTAGGTGACCTGTTGTCTGGAGAATTTAACATGGAGTTCGCCAATTTCAAATAACCTCCCTTACATTCCCCAACAGTCTTTCTTGCCATTCCTCCTCCCTTCTATGCCTCTGAACCAACCTTCCTTCCAGCTACCAACTGAATTCATTCTTCCCATCGACCAACCAGTCATACCCTCTGCCTGCGTTCACCTATCACTACCTCACCATTCTGCCCCTCTCTCCATCCAAAACCCTCCCATGCCCCCTTCATCTGCAGCTCCCTTTACACCTACCCCAGTCCTGAAGAAGGGTCCCATTCAAAATGTTGACTTCTCCACTTCCTGATGCTGCCTGGCTTTCTGTGCTCTTCCAGCTTCCTACGTGTCTACCTCGTTTTCAACAAATGCATTTTTGTTTTGATTTTCTGAAGGGTCCCTGCAATTTTTCCATTAAATTTGTTTTCAAGTGCATTTGCTGTTTCATTTCTCTCAATTACATAGCTGCCAAATTGAAAATATAACCATGATGACTTTGAAGTTTGCCCTAAATTAGCCATGCACAGTGGCTTGTGTGTAACAGTTTTTGACCTTTCCTTTAACATTAAGCATTGAGAAATACAGGTTATAGGAAATGCACAATTTCACTGATATTGTTCAGAAAATTTTATTACTGGTATAGACATATAATTCTATAAATATGGAGTATTGCTGAAAATGGGAGAAAGTGAGGACTGCAGATGCTGGAGATCAGAGTCAAGAGTGTGGTGCTGGAAAAGCACAGCATGTCAGGCAGCATCCGAGGGGCAGGAGAGTCAACATTTCAGGCATAAACCCGTCATCAGGAATTGAGTATTGCTGAAAAAGCCACATTTTGGTGAAGCTTTTCATCTTGCACTCATCAGGACAACTCACAAGAATACTAATGCAAAGGTAAAACAACATTCCAGCTTGATAAATGCAGAGTGCTGACGGTTTGCAAGTAGACACGGATTGGCAGAGGTATTGTCAGGGAGAATGCAGAGGTTATGATAACAGACAGTTAAATTTTAAATTCTGATTCATTAAGCATTGCTCAGAAAAATGAACAGAGAATCATTTCATTTCACTCTTTTGGTGCATTGAAATAGGTGTATTGTTAATTTCAAGTATAAGCTGAAATTGATGCAGTTTCTCTTTGAATCTGTGTAATTCTTATTGCTATAACTTAATGGAATCTGAATTATTTGTGATCACATTTTAGGTGTTTCATGCAGAGCAGGCAATCTTGCACAGAATGAAACATTAGTATTTAAAACTTCAAATCTGGCATACCAGGAAATTTCTTGAAGGTGGTGACAAAGAAGTCACATTTTGGGTGAAATATTCCTACTTTTTGTGACTGCCACTGTCGCTTGTTGATGCACCCCAAGCTACGCCTTACAAACTTCCATTTTCTCTATTTTTCCTCAATATGGTTTGATTACAATCACTTCTATTGGAATCATCAAAATTCTGAGATATAAATTGTGAATACTTGACTCAACATATGAACCTGTTCAGGCAATGCTCTGCTATGGTAACATACTTGGGTCAGATTCATATAACACTCATGTAAAAGAGTTTTGCAGTCCTGCACACGAGGGAAAGGTGGAAATCAAGTCAGAAGGAAATTTGATCAACTCTAATTTCAGGTAACCTGAAAAACACAGGACTTTTGTTTTTAAAAGGTTCAAGGCAAGAAGAGGAACAGCAAGGTAAAATAGCTTTAGAGTTTATTCCAGGCATCAACAGAATGGCAAAAAATTCACCTAATGACAAGACAGAGTACAAGCACTATGCTAAGTTGGAACATATGGCAAGTGAGATTTCTCCACAGATTAGGTGGAATGATCAATTAAAAATAACAATTAAATCTGCATATATACAGTGGAGGTTATGTAGACTAGGATTATGAGATTGGTTCCTGTAATGGGGAATTGTCTCATAATAAGAGCCTGAGTGAATCAGGCCTATATTGTCTGGAGTTCACCAAAATTAAAGGTGATCCTATTAAAGTACTAAAGATTTGGAAGGGCCATGATTGGTTAGACATAGAGAAGTTGTTTCGCGTATGGCGAGTCCAGAACTCAGAGGTACAGTTTTAGGATAAGGCTTTGAACCATTAAGACAGAGATAAGGAGAAGTTTTAATCTTTGGGAATTCTCTGTGTAAGAGAGTAGTGGATGCTGTATTGATAATTACATTTAAGGCTCAGTTGGAGAGACTTCTGGTCTTTGAGAATCAAGGGACATGGGGAGCAGGCAGGAAAGTGGAATTGAATATCACGATCAACTACAACTGGACTGAACAGTACAACAGGCTATATGGATGACACTTATTCCTATCTCTTGTCCTTTCATAGCCTCAGGATGCCCCAAAATATTTTGCATCCAATGCCTTTCATCTAAAATGCAGCTTCTGTTGTGTATGAAAAACTTAGCAAGCTTTCACAAACAAGAAGTGAATAACTGAACACGTTTTGTATGTTGGATTAGGATAAATCTTCACAAGTGAGCAGATAATGATCTCAGTGTTATGTCTAACAAAAGGTAGTGGAACATTTCCATATTATTATTATATCAAAGAACAAAAGATAGATTACAGTAGGGAATGAGGGAAGTGGGCTCTGTGCTAGATCTCTGCAAGAGAAAACTCATTTGCAATCCCACCCATTTTCTCTTTAGCCTTAAAAATGTTACTGCTTTTGATAATTATCCAGTTCTTTTTGAAGGCCTCAATTGAGTCTGCCTCCACCACAAGCTCAGACAGGACACTGCAGATCCTATCCATGTCAACATTATTTCTTTTGCCAATCACCTCAACTGGTGTCCTGTACTTCTCGACTTTATTACCAGTAGGCATGAATCACAGAAACTAGATTGCAGTACAGTAGCTAATCAGGAAGGCAAATAGAATTTTCGCATTTATTGTTAAAATAGTGTATAAAAACATGGAAGTATTGCTGCAACTGACAAGGTAGTTGTGATAAGGCATCTGGAGTACTGCGCGGGATTTTGACTCATTTTACTTAGAGGAATATAGTTGCATTGGAAGAACTTCAGAAGAGATTCACTAAATTTATTCCAGAGCAGACGGGTTTGTTTTATGAAGCGAGATTAAGCAGTTCAGAACTGTTCCTCTGTGGAGTTAAGAAGAATGAGAGGAGGTCTAATTGAGAAGTATAAGCTGCTAAAAGGGATTGAAAATGAGGAAAAAATGACAAGTTATTTCTCTCAAAGCGTCATGAATCTGTGGAATTCACTACCCTAGAATATGGTTGATGTGGAAACATGAGTAAATTTAAGGAGGCAATAGATTTTTAATTAGTAATAGGTTAAAGGATTGAGGAGAGCAGGCAAGAAAGCAGAGTTGAGGCTAAGGTGAGATTGGTCGTGATTGTAAAAGAGCAGAACAGGCTCAAAAGACTTGCCCACTTGTACTCCTAATTCTTAAATTCAGTTAAGGAAGAGAGATTGAGAAAACCAGGTCTGCATTTACTAGAGTTTTGAAAAGTGACAAGAGAGCTCATTCAACCTCAAAATTCATACAGGGCACAAAAGGGTGAATACAGATGGGACTTTCTCCTTAACTGGTGATTTAAAACCGGAGCTATGATCTCAAGATGAGTGATCAGCTTTTTAAGACTAAGACTTTTCTCATAAGATGGTGAATCTTTGCACTTTTCTACCCATGGGCAGTGGAAGCTGAATTATTGAGTAGGTTCAAGACAGAAATCGATAGGTTTCTGGAGACCAAGGATATTATGGAATATGGTGACAATACGACTTCCCTGTGCCTGAAAGGTCAAAATTCAACCAAGATCTAAATGAATGGCTGGCCAGTCTCAATAAGCTAAATTGGCCTACTCCAGTTCATATGTATTCTGACCAGAACCCTCATGATTTTGGAAACCTCTATCAAGTTTCCTTTTAATCCTCTCTTCACTAAGAGTAATCTTTTCCCCTCTATCTACACAACTGATTTCCAAATTCACAGAACCACTCTTGTGAATATTTTCTGTGGATTCTCTGTCTTCATATTCTTCTTAAAGCATGAGACCAGGAAAAAGGCACAGTAGTCGAGGGTGAACCAGGGTTTCATAAAGTTTCTTCAGAACTAGTAAAGACTGGTAAACCTTTGCTGCACTCCTTCTACAGTAAGGCATCCTTCATCAGGAAAGGAAACAAAGGGAGGCAATATTCCATTTTTCTTCTTTGCTGCTTGCTGTGTTTGCATGCTTACCTTCAGCATCTGGTGTAAGAGGATACTCAGGACTGGATGTATATTCCCATCACTCAATTAACAGCCATCTGCATTCCTGTTTTTGCTATCAAAGTTGATAACCTCACATTCAGCCACGCATTTGTCCACATCACAATGAACATTTGCTATTTATATTCTCTTTCTGTCAGCTTGTCAAAGTACTCTTGAAATTTATTGCTATCCACCTCATTGTTCACAATACTTCCAAGTTGTGTCATTCATGAATTTTGAAATTGTGCTCTCTCCAACAAAGTTTAATAACACAGAGAAAGAACATCAGAGGTACTAACATAAACGCTGTGCAGAATTCTATTCTATATCTTATACATGGCCCTACCCAAGTAGAAGTCCCATTTTTTTTGTCCCTTAAATTGTTCCATTACTTCTCTTCCCATCTTTTGTTAATTATATACTTATGGGAGCCTTTTAGATTATTTTCCTTGAGAGTCTCCAGGATCTTCTTACATCTTTGCCAATTTTGTTAAACATTCTCTATTCATCCTGTTTCCTAACTGCATTACCCACCTAATATCTGGCATATTCTCCTTGAACTAATTCAATGGCACTACCATCGTGAATTGCTGGATTATATTGTCTCTACCTCACACATGGTAATGCACTTTGGTTATAAATGAGCTTAGGCAGAAAAAAAATCTTACCCACAATAGTGGTTTGAGCAGCAGGGATGGATTGGAAAAGGATAATTGAAAGTAAAGAAAGCAGGTATTGACAATAGATTAACATATCGGTAATAACACTGAGTTTATAGTCAAGTAACGGAAGGATTCCAGCTCTCTCTGAGGCAGTTATCAGATTTACATGTCAGTGATGCTGGAATTCAAAGAAGAATTCTTCTCAAGTGAGGATAGGTCTTGCAGTAATTAAGTAAGTTGTAATTTACAGAGCAAGTGTAAAATAGAATTTCATCAATAGTAGTGCAGAAATAAGGTAGAATCAATTTTTTTCAGAAAGGATGGCAGGCAGAATTGGTAATGGATTACGAAGATGGAAGGAAGTTAATTTCAGAACAAATAATGCATTAAGATTTGACTTTATCCAAGGCAGCAGCTGGGTAGAAGGGGAGAGGTCTGAAGACACAGGCGAAAGGCCAAAAGGAAAGGTACTTTTCCTTTGTCAATGTTAATTTTAATTCATATAGAACTCAATGCGTAAAATGTTAGCTGGACAATGTAATGACAACTCTCAGATCAAAAGAAGGAGGTGGAGTGAAAGCTTGAGTTTCAATGTAAATTTGAAGGTGCTCACATAGTTCCAAATAATAAGGGGTAGAAAATAAAGGAAGAAAGAAGGAAAAGATCATGCTCACCATTCTTCAGATTTGACTGCACAGGCAAAAGGAATGATAAAAATATGTCAACCACTACACAGGTGTGTGTGGAACGATGGAATAGCAATGCTAGGGAGACAAACTGTAGAAAAATATTAGAGCAGAAGACATTGCGAAAACAATGGAGAGGTGAAGTTATTAAAATACATCACGACAAAGTGCCAGGCTGGTAGATATTGATTATAATGCTGATCAACACAGAGCAGGGCTGGGACAAAAGTCAGACTTCATAGTTACTAAGAGGAAGGGAGCTGGCGAAGTAGTATGATGCAATAACAAAATAATTAAGTAAAGGTAAAGCAAGGCTGGAAATGGGTCACAGTTGGAGACAATGATTAGAAAGTATAACTTGTTCTTTCAAGTTGCCCTTACAGAAAATTACGTCCATACACAACTAATTTTGAAAATAAATAGATTCAATTAACAAAGTTATGAAATCATTATTGAAATAACTTTAACCTGCAACACCTTTATATTCAAAATGTATAACTTCTTCTGAGAACTTAAGTGATTTTACTCCAGTTGCATAAGAACAGAGATGATTCACACCTTTGTGGCAATTTTTTCATGTGCTCTCCGATGAAGGTTGCATTGGTCATACTCATTAAAGTATTGGCTAAAGAAATGAGAGACAGCAGGTGTTGAGTTGTGACAGCCCTGGATACATTGTATGCGCTGTTTCCCAGAATTTGCTTTTTTCCTGGTTCAATGGCACCATCTAGTGACTTGGTCTGTTTGAAGCCAGGAAGCATCAGCGACATATGTCCTCCTCTTGACAGCAAACCAAAAGATACAGGACAGTGAGGTTTTAACATGCCAAGGCGGATGAGGCAAACCTCATCTAATCCTTCATTCAACCCCCAAGCGTGAAGGCAGGACATGAATAGCTTGGCAGTGTCCATTGTTAGGTTGTACTCTAACAGTGTGAGTGGCTTTGATTTGCTGCCCTTATATTCTGAGTCACTTTCTTCCCTCTTCTGCCTCCTCATTTCATCATCATCTTCATCATCATCCAGCAAATGCTCCTTAATATTCTCTTTGATAGTTTCCTTCACCTGTTGGAAGAGGACAGCTGCTCTCTTCCCAGTCAGGAAAGAACTGCTTTTGTCTGCACTGCCTGGTGTTTTCTGGAGACTTTCTGGAGAAATAAGAGTGGGATTGGGTCTGGATGCTTCCTCTGTTAGCAACTGGATGATCAGAGCTTCCACATCAAAGAATAATATATGGATATCTGGATCTGTCAGGTTGGTCTTCATGGCTTGAACCATTAGGGCATTATGGGAATACTTTGGTAAAGCTCCCTACAAAAATGAGAAACAGATGAAAATAAATTTGTGCATAGAAAAGTTCATGGTTAACAAACTGAAAATTCCAAACTTGCATTGAATAATTCCAGCGAGCTCTGTCTCTAAAAATATCTCATTAAATGAATGGGTTGACATAAACATGCTTGTAAAAACGTATGAAGGAAATTAGTGACATTACAGAACAAGATGATCCCTACACAAATTTCAACTCTCACTTCAGAACACAGCATCACAACACACTTTGTATTTGGTCTTCCTCAACAATTTAAGCTTCTGAGAACATCATCTGCAAAGTTTCTCCTCACCAGCACAGAGAGAAAAACAAAATCAGCTTTTTGAGTCTTGAACTAAAAGTTATCGGTTATTGTCTGAACAGACTTGCTTCAGGAAAAAAAACTGGAACGATCAAAACCAATCAAATTGGTTGCAGAACATATCTAGATTTTAAAATAACCAAATTGGTTGGAGGTTGAAAATAACAGCTGTTATAACCAAAGCAGAAGTGGAAACCATCAGCATGAAACATTACTCTCTTTCTGTTTGCATGCAGGCAAAGAGTTAAGGCAGAACAGTTGAGTAAAGAGTGGCAGTTTTACACAACCCTTGTGACAAGTATATGCATTCAGTGTTCACCTCCTTAGGCAGATCAAGAAACTTAAGAACATTGCTTTAAAAACACAAATTTCTATCAAATGAACACTACAGGTCATAGAAATGTTTCATGTAATTACAGAAAAACAGAAAATAGAAGCAGAAGAAGGCTATTTTGCTCCCCCCTTCAACCTCATCAGCGATGATCATCTAGCTCAGTATATTGGTTCTGCTTTTTCCCCATACCCTTCCACCCTTCAAAGTGAGAGGATTTGAGTACAGCAGCAGTGATGTATTGCTGCATCGCTATAGGAATTGGTGAGTCCACACCTGGAATCTCATGTGCAGTTTTGGCCTTTTTATCAGAGGAAGGATGTTCTTACCACAGAGGGGGTGCACCGAAGGTTTACCAAATTGATTCTTGGCCTGGCAGGAATGATACAAGGACAGTTTGAGCTGGTTAGGATTACATTCACTGAAGTTTAGAAGAATGCACATGGGTGGAGATCTCATTGAAATCTATAAAATTCTAACAGAACTAGACAGGGTAGATGCAGAAAGGATGCTCCCACTGTGGGGGAAGTCCAGAGTCAGGGGTCTATTTTAAGGATAAGGGATAAACCTTTTTAGGATTGAAATGAGGAAACATTTCTTCACCCAGAGTGCAGTGAACCTGTGGAATTCGCAGTCCACATGAAGTGGTTGAGACCAAAACATTATCATGTTCAAAGAGGAGGTAAATACAGCTGTTGTGGCTAAGGGTATCAGTGCAGAGTGCCAAACAGCAACATGCCTATCCCGTCAAGCCCTACCCCTGGCTAACAATGGTTAAGCATGATAAACTGTCTGGTTTTGTGCATGCATAAAAAGGCAACATAAGAGCTGTACTTCAGTGGGGTTACAAATACTGAATGAAGTGGTAACACATAAAAAGCCAAGGCAAGGCAGAGATACTGGGAATATCCAATTAGATCCAAGTTTATGAGTGCCAAACGAGTAAGCATCAAGATGTATCCTGTTCCAATGCATGTGATGGATGTCTGTGCAAAGTGGCCTGGCATCAGCATTATAATGTGTAGTGCTGGTGCATATCAATATGAAGTATTGAACATAGATCATAGAAAAGTACAGCACAGAACAGGCCCTTTGGCACACAATGCTGTGCCGAGGTTTAATCCTAATGTAAAATATAGTAACTTAACCTACGCACCCCTCAACTCACTGCTCTCCATGTGCATGTCCAGCAGTCACTTAAATATCCCCAATGACCCTGCTTCCACCACCACACTGGCAACACATTCTATGCATTCACAACTCTGTGTAAAGAACCTACCTCCGACGTCTCCTTTATACCATCCTCCTAATATCTTCAAACTGATGAAGGAGCAGAGCTCCGAAAGCTAGTGTGCTTCCAATTAAACCTTTTGAACTATAACCTGATGTTGTGTGATTTTTAACTTTGTACACCCCAGTCCAACACTGGCATCTCCAAAACATTATGTTGTATACCTCGATCAAGTCTCCTCTCTTCCTCCTTCTCTCCAGAGAGAAAAGTCCGAGCTTATTCAACCTTTCTTCATAAGGCAAGCCTCTAGTCCTGGAAGCATCCTGGTAAACCTTCTTTGCACCCTCTCCAAAGCCTCTGTATCTTTCCTATAGTAGGGCGACCAGAACTGGACACAATATTCCAAGTGTGGGACTTGTAGGGCTGCAGCAAAACCTCGCGGCTCTTAAACTCGATCCCCCTGTTAATGAAAGCCAAAACACCATATGCTTTCTTAACAGCCCTACCCTCTTGGGTGGCAACTTTGAGGGACCTATGTACTTACACACCCACATCCCTCTGTTCCTCCACACTGCCAAGAATTGTGTCTTTAATCCTATATTCAGCATTCGAGTTCGACTTCCAAAATGCATCACTTCGCATTTTTCCAGGTTGAACTTCATCTGCTATTTCTCAGCCCAGCTCTGCATCCTATGTTGCACTGCAGCCTGTAGTAGCCCTCAATACTATCAACGACACCTCCAACCTTTGTGTCATCTGCAAATTTACTAAGCCACCCCTCAACCTCCTCATCCAAGTCATTTATAAAAACTACAAAGAGCAGCGGCCCAAGAACAGAGCCTTGCAGGACCCCACTCAACACTGACCTCCAGGCAGAAGATTTTCCATCTATAACCACTCTCTGCCTTCTGTCAGCCAGCCAATTCTGAATCCAGATAGCCAAAGCTCCTTGTATCCCGTACTTCCTGACTTTATGAATGAGCCTACCATGAGGAACCTTATCAGATGCCTTGCTGAAGTCCAAATACACCACATCCACTGCTTGACCTTCGTTGACCTGTCTTGTCACCTCCTCAAAGAACTTAATAAGACTAGTGAGGCATGACCTGCCCCTCACAAAGCCATGCTGACACTTTGCTTTGCCAAATAGTCATAATTCCTATCCCTCAGAATTCCTTCCAAAACTTTGCTGATCACAGACGTCAGAGTGACTGGTCTGTAATTGCCAGGAAGGTCCCTATTACCCTTCTTGAAAAGAGGAATAATATTTGCCTCCTTCCAACCCTTCGGTACGATTCCCGTGGAGAGGGAGGAGGCAAATATCCTTGCCAGTGGCTTAGCAACCTCCTTTCCCGCTTCCTGGAACAGCCTAGGATAAATCTGGTCTGGCCCTGGGGACTTAGCAATCTTAATGTTTTCCTAAATTTCCAGCACATCAACTTCATCAATCTCAATCCGGTCAAGACCATATCCCAGCTCCTCAAAGTTTTCCTTTACAACAAGTTTCCTTTCCTTGGTGAAAACCGAAGCAAAAAACTCATTTAGGGCTTCTCCTATCTGCTCAGACTCCACGCACAAGTTCCCTCCACTATCCCTGATCATTCTCTTATTCCTCACGTATGAGTAAAATGCCTTTGGGTTCTCCATAATCCTTCTTGCCAAGCCTTTTTCATGCCCCCTCCTAGCTCTCCTCAGTCCATTTCTGAGCTCCTTTCTAGCAAGCCTGTAATCCTCTAAAGCTGTGCTAGATCCTTACTTCCTCCACTTTACATAAGCTGCCTACTTCCTTTTGATGGGAAGTTGCTCTGCTCTCGTCATCCAAGGTTCCTTAATCTTACCCCTTCTTACCTGTCTCAGAGGAACAAATCCGTGCATCACTCGCAACAACTGCTCCTTAAATAGTCTCCACATGTCTGCTGTGCCCTTTCTGTGGAACAATTGCTCCCAGTCTGTACTTCCCAACTCCTACCTGATAGCGTCAAAATTTGCTTTTCCCCAATTAAACATCTTCCCTCAGTAACTGCTCTTTTCGCTCTCCAAGGCGATGCTAAATGTGAGGCAGTTGTGATCACTGTCACCAAAGTGCTCTCCCACCATGAGATCTGACACTTGTAACGGCTCGTTGCCAAGCACCCAAATCCAAAATGGCCTCACCCCACATCGGTCTGTCTACATACTGAGTAAGGAAAACCTCCTGAACACTCCTGACAAAAACGGCTCCATCCAAACTATCTGTACTTATGAGGTTCCAGTCGATATTGGGAAAGTTGAAATCACCTATAACAACAACGCTGCTACTTCTGCATTTTTGCAGAATCAGCCTGCCTAGGAGTTCTTCAATCTCTCTACTGCTATTAGGGGGTCTGTAAAAAAACCCCAGTGAGGCAGCTGTTCCCTTGCTTTTCCTAACTTCCACCCATACTGACTCAGTAGAACAACTTTCCTCAACAACCTTCATTTTTGTAGCTGTGATGCACTCTCTGATTAGCATTGCTGCACTCTCTCCTCTTTTTCCACCCTCCCTGTTCTTTTTAAATGTTATAAACCCTGAAACATCAAGCAACCATTCCTGCCCCTGTGAAACCCACGTCTCCGTTATTGCCACAACATCGTAGCCCCAAGTATTGATCCATGCTCTAAGTTCCTGACCGGCTGTGCTTTTCCAGCACTACACTTTCCGACTTTGATCTCCAGCATCTGCAGTCCTCACTTTCTCCTCAGTCAGACATGTGCAATGCTACAGTCACAGGATGCAGGTGCTCACGGTCCATGAAGCTCGTTCCTTGATGCTGGGGAAAGCTTGTCAGGTGAAGACCTGGAGAAGCAAGCGGTGAGCTGGGACTGCCAAGTACCCATGGGCTGAGGAGAGCCAGATGGGAGTTTAATTTAGATAAATGTGAGGTGCTGCATTTTGGGAAAGCAAATATTAGCAGGACTTATGCACTTAATGGTAAGGTCCTAGGGAATGTTGCTGAACAAAGAGACATTGGAGTGCAGGTTCATAGCTCCTTGAAAGTGGAGTCGCAGGTAGATAGGATAGTGAAGAAGGCGTTTGGGGGGGGTATGTTTTCCTTTATTGGTCAGAGTATTGAATACATGAGTTGGGAGGTCATGTTGTGGCTATACATGACATTGGTTAGGCCACTGTTGAAATACTGCATGCAATTCTTGTCTCCTTCCTATCGGAAAGATGTTGTGAAACTTGAAAGGACTCAGAAAAGATTTACAAGGATGTTGCCAGGGTTGGACGATTTAAGCTACGGGGAGACGTTGAATTGGCTGCAGCTGTTTTCCCTGGAGTGATAGAGGCTGAGGGGCAACCTTATAGAGTTTTATGAAATCATGAGGGGCATGGATAGGGTAAATAGAAAAGGTCATTTCCCTGGGGTGGGGGAGTCCAGAACGAGAGGGCATAGGTTTAGGTGAGAGGCGAAAGATATAAAAGAGACCTAAGGGGCAACTGTTTTACACAGAGGTTGGTACAGTGTGTGGAATGGGCTGCCAGAGGAAGTGATGGAGGCCGGTTCAATTGCAACATTTAAAAGGCATCTGGATGGGTGTCTTTGTATATATAGGAAGGGTTTGGAAGGATATGGACCAGTTGCTTGCAGGTGGGAATAGATTGGGTTGGAATGCTGGCAGGTGGGACTAGATTGGGTTGGAATATCTGGTCGGCATGGACGAGTTGAACCGAAGGGTCTGTTTCCATGCTGTACAACTCTATGACTCTGAAGAATTTGCTGTCAAGAACTGACACTTGCTAGTTTTTCTCTGTGCATGTGAATACCAAACTGCTTATAACTGAAGTTAGACTCGCTAATAATCAGATGTTAATGTATACATTTGGACTCTTGCCATTTACGTGTGAAATTTTCAGACTGACATTAAAACCTTGAGTGGCAAATGGGACATTTTGGCACTCAACATCAAGTTGTTTATTTTTCCAATCATGGCATAGTTCACCACTGACTAACCACTGGGCACATCATTCAAGGGTATTGGAAATTCCACCTATTATTTTTTTTAATCATTATCTAATGTCTTCTTGAATGCCTCAATTGAACTTGCCTCCACCACACTCTCAGACAGCACAGTCTAAGCCCAAACTACTCACTGTAAGAAAAGGTATTTTTCTCACCTCACACTTGCTTCTTTTGCAAGATACTTTAAAACTGTGCCCTCTTGTTTTGTTTCTTTTATGAGTAAGACTAATGTCACCCCACCTATTAAGTCCAGACCCTTCATTATTTTGAAAAATTGTACTGTATCACCCCTCAACACCTTAAATTAATATCCTTGTGAAATGTTGAGTGCAAGAGGAAAAGCCTTTAACAAACTGAGTCTTTTCCAGCAATATACAATTAGAATTATGCAAGGAATACTTAGTATTTTACGATTTGGAGATGCCGGTGTTGGGCTGGGGTGTACAAAATTAAAAATCACACAACACCAGGTTATAGTCCAACAGGTTTAACTGGAAGCACACTAGCTTTCGGAGCGACGCTCCTTCATCAGGTGATGAAGGAGCGTCACTCTGAAAGCTAGTGTGCTTCCAATTAAACCTGTTGGACTATAACCTGGTGTTGTGTGATCTTTGACTTAGTATTTTACAGTAACGTGCAATTGCATTGTGAAACACAAATTATTGGCCAATTCTGCATAACTTGGAATACCTTCTGTAACACAAAGCAGTTTTGGGTTTGTTGCCATTACGCCCATACTAGAGCAGTGAACATTCACTGGGAAAAGTGAAAATGACATTAATAATTAATAATAGCAAGAGATTGAAAATTCCAAAGTTAGGGCAGTCAGTTTAAACCATAATAGAGAGGAAAAAAACTTGCTCCGCATGCCTGTTCCTGCCAATCACATCTTTGTGTACTTTCTAATTTCACTTGGAGTGCAGGTTCATAGTTTCTTGAAAGTAGAGTCACAGGTAGATAGGATAGTGACCAAGTGGTGTTTGATATGCTTTCCTTTACTGGTCAGAGTATTGAGTACAGGAGTTGGGAGATCACATTGTGGCTGTAACAGGACTTGGTTAGGCCACTGTTGGAATATTGCATGCAATTCTGGTCTCCTTCCTATCAGAAAGATATTGTGGAACTTGAAAGGGTTCAGGAAAGATTTACAAGGATGTTGCCGGGGTTGGAGGATTTGAGCTACAAAGAGAGGATGAAAAGGCTGCGGCTGTTTTCCCTGGAGGTTGGAGGCTGAGGGGTGACCTTATAACAGTTAATAAAATCACAAGGGGCACGGATAGGATACATAGACAAAGTCTTTTCCCTGGGGTTAGCTGAGTCCAGAACAAGAGGGCATATGTTAATGGTGAGAGGGGCAAAATTTAAAAGGGACTTAAGGGGCAACATTTTCAGGCAGAGGGCAGTATGTGTATGGAATGAGCCGCCAGAGGAAGTGGAGGAGACTGGTACAATTGTAGCATTTAAAATGCATCTGGATGGGTATATGAATAGAAAGGGTTTCGAGGGATACGGGCCAAGTGCTGGCAAATGGGATTAGATGAGGTGAGGATATTTGGTTGGCATTGATTACTTGGACCAAAGGGTCTGTTTCCGAGCTGTACATGTTACTCTGTGACTCTAAAACAAGAAAATAAAGTCTAGAAACTACTTTGGCAAAAGTAGACAACAAACACTTAATACTTGCACCTAATTCCTTAGTTTCTAAAATGATTTAAAATCACTTTCTCATACTTAAACAATCTGTAATCCTTCAAAGAGAAATGATTTTTCCATTTGAAAACATAACTTTGACAGTGTTTTAAAACATGTTAATAAAAATATCCAAATTGTAAAGTTTCTGGAGGCTCAAACCAAATTCTTGCTCTATGGATGTGAGGTACCAAATTAATAATTTCTAATTTGATTTTGCATAAAAAATTCATTTTGTGCACTTTCAACTCTTGCCCCTTCAATAAGCTGAGGCTGCAACAAGACAACAGTACATTGCAGCTTCAATTGTACAACGAAGTTGACATTCAAACTGTTACTTAAGTCATCAACCAGCATGGATCAATGTCAGCTTTTTCTAACTTCCTAGTTCATAGAATGGATTCAACTCAGAGGGCAGTAATTTAGATCACCACATTCATGCTGGTTCGCTGCAAAGGTGACAAGAGTTATTTTGCCAGAGCCCTACATTTTCTTTCTATCATCTGGTGTTGGACAATATTCATTTTCACAGATTTTGCTTCACAGAAATAAAAATGGAAATTGTTCAAATTAAGCAAGACATGAATGCAAACCTTGCTTTGTAACTTGCTAACCAGTGGTGGAAGGGCTTTATTTTCACACTGGAAGGTGGTTTGCACTGGTATTTACTTAAGACTAGTTCTGTGTTCATTCCTCTTTTCAAGTTTTATAAACAACCTAGATGGAGTATAAGCAGCATCTCTGAACAGACTGATTAGAAAACATCAAGCAGCATTTGTTATGAAGGTGTAGGTGTGCACTGTACCTTTAACAGAGTGTGAAAGCAGGCAAGGATTTAACAAGCACAGGGTGTGCTGAACAATTTAAAAATTTAACATTTGGCTGTCAAACAAACAGCTGCAGCTGAGTTGCCATGGCACATAACAAATTTGAATTCAGCCAATCAGTTCAAGTATGCCCCAAGATACCAAATCCAATCGAATTTGAATTTTAATGTTTTGATGACATCAAACTAATAAGATGGTCTGATGTTTTGGGGTATAAAAATAGGGCATTTTGAACAGTTAGCCAGAATTGCAAAGAGCACTAACAGACTGTGCCTGCAGAGGTACCTTTTCATATGAAACCAGTGAAACAGAACCCTGGAGAAAAGAAGACAGGAAAATCTACAGAGGAAGATACCAAGGGAAAAGTGACAGCTGGCTGGTTTTGAAATTTGAATTTTTTTTGTTAAAGTTAATCGGGGGTTTTATTGGATCAGTATATTATTATTGAGTGGGAAGTAGATAAATCCATCAGACAAAGGCGATTTAAGTGTAGATAGTTGTTTAATGTTTTTTTGGAATCAAAGAATAAATTATTCATCTTTTTTTAGAGAGAGAGATTTGGGTAGTTCTTTGTCACTCATAATTTAACAGATTACGAGATGAGGTAAGCTTGTCTGTGTGTCTGATTTAAATTAGCAGAAAGGTTTTCCCCATGTTATAACATTTTGGAAGCTCAGGTCCATGACTTGAACTGTTTAGACAGATCCAGTCAGATTTGGACAGACTTGAATAGATTTGGGTACGAAAAGGCACATATATTTAAACATTTGGTGGTTAGTGTCCTAGATCTTTAAATAAAACGTAAGCGAGACAATTTGTTTAAGTTTGGTTACTTGTGGGTGGTTAAATTAAATGGGAGAGGAACAGCTCTTAAAATTGCTGAAGACATTCTGGGGTTTGAAGATGTTTCCCAAATTTGCCAAGAAAGTTTAGAAGGAAAGAAAAAGACCTTACTCTTAGAAGTAGCAAAGATGTTAGAATTGGGTTTAACCAAGGACAAAAGTAAAGCTGAAATTATAAGGGAATTACATAAACACTTTGGCGTGTCAGACAAACAGACAAGTGCAGTAGAGTTTGAAAAACTTAAAATACAATTGAGGAAAATGGAATTAGAAGATAAAGAGAGAGAGAGGAAAGAAAGAGGGAGAGAAAAAAAGAGTGAGGATAAAGAGAGAAGGTTCTTAGCTGAGCCGAGAGAGAGAGAGAGAGAGAGAGACAGAGAGAGAGAGAGAGAGAGAGAGAGAAGAAAGACAGAGAAGGTTCTTAGCTGAGCAAACAGACAGAGACAGGGAGAGAAAGAAAGAGGGAGAGAGAAAAGAGAAAGTGAGGAAAAAGAGAGAAAGTTCTTAGTTGAGCCAAGAGAAAGGGCGGTGGAAGAGAAAAAGAAAGAGAGAGAAGGTTCTTAGCTGAGCAAACAGAGAGAAAAAGAGAGAAATTGAACTTGAGAAGTTGTAACTCAGCAAAGTCAAATTAACAGGATGGAGATTAAAAGAGCAAGTAGTGATATATACAAATGTCAAAACTCTGCCACATTTTGACGAGAAAGATGTTGAAGCCTTTATTTCATTTGAAAAATTTGCTTGGGAGAATGGAGTGGTCTGAGGACTTGTGGGTAATGCTAGTTCAGACTAAACTGGTAGGCAGAGCTAGTGAGGTATTTGCAGTGCTGTCAGATAAGGGATCAAGAGATTATGAAGTGGTCAAACAGGCTACCTTAAGTGCTAACGAATTGGTACCAGAAGCGTATAGACAGCAGTTCACAAACATAAAGGAGGAACCAGGTCAGACTTGTGTTGAGTTTGAAAGAATTAAACATACTTGTTTTGTGAGATGGGTGCAGGCCTTAAAAATAGATAACTATGAGTCTCTAAGAGAGATTACTCTGTTGGACGAATTTTAAAACTAACTTCCAGAGATAATAAGATTTCATGTGGATGAACAGAAAGTTCAGGAAGTGAAAAGAGCGGCAGAGTTGGCAGTTGAACACACGTTGGTGCATATAACAAGCTTCCGGCAAGAATTTTATCCTGTGAGGTATAGAAGTTAGGAGAAGAGGAGATCCTACACTACAAAACAGAGTAGAGAACCACAGGTTAAAAAGAAGCCCAAGAGGGTAGAAAGGTGGTGAAAAGCCTGAGAGGTTTGCATTGGGGTAAAGTGGGACATGTAAAGTCATCATGCTGGTTGTTAAAGAAAGGCATTGTGGGAAAAGATATTGTCCAAGAAGCTAAGCCAATGGCATTAGTGAAAGTAGTAAAGGGAACTCCAAGAAAAATCGAGCAGCTGCAGAAGAGTGCACAGCCTAGGCAGGGGCTGGATATGGAGCTCGTGCCTGATCTCAACAAAGAATTTGCCTGTGGATAACATTTACTCAAGAGAACAGGGGGAGAAGGGCAAGAAGTTATAATTTTGAGAGATACAGGATCTAACCAGTCTCTAATTGTGAGAGATGAACAAATTTGCACTCTTTCTGACCAGTCACCTGAAAAAGTGGTAATTTGTGGGATAGATGGACAGAATTTAGCATTCTCCTATGTAAGATCAGGTTGGGGTGCCAACTGAAGACAGGGGAAGTAACAGTGGGAGTGATTGACAGAGTGACAGTTCCAGGAAATCAGCTTGTTCTTGGGAGCGATTTAACAGGGTCCAAGGTGGGAGTGACACCCCCTGTTATGGAGAAGCCAAAGGAAGACCAGGAGGTAGAAGATATAGGAGGTAGAGGAGATAGAGGAAAAATATCCTGGTATTTTCTCAGACTGTGTCATATCAAGATCCCTCTATCATAAATCACAGCACAAAGCAAAAACTAAAGAGAAAGATGAAGGAGTTAAGGTTCAGTTAGCGGCACCTTGTTTGACATAATTGTGCAGGAAAGACCTGAACAGGCAGAGGGTTTAGACCAGAAAGGCTAATGGACTTGAAACAGAAAGACAAGACAATAAAAATAATCTGTTGATGCGTACTCTGAAAAGGAGGATATTCCTGAGGGTCATTATCTGAAAGACAGAATTCTAAGATGAAAATGGAAACCACAGCAGGTTAGTGCAGAGGAGAAATGGGCTGAAGTGCACCAGATTGTGTTGCCGGTTGCATATAGACAGGAAGTGTTATGGGCATCACATGAACTACCAATCAGAGGTCACTTAGGTGTACGAAAGACTCAAGTTAAGGTACAAAAACATTTCTACTGGCCTGGAATGCTCAAGGATGTGCTTACTTTTGCCATATGTGTCATACATGCTAAATGGTAGGTAAGCCACAGGTGGTAATAAAATCAGCACCTTTGTAGCCAATTCCTGCATTCAAAGAACCTTTCACGCAGGTTATAATTGATTGTGTAGGTCCCTACCCGAGAACTAAAAGCGGGAACCAGGACTTGATAACCATAATGGGTGTGTCTACCAGATTTCTGGAGGCAATTCCCTGATGGAGCATCAAGGCAAAAATGGTGGTTGAGAAGTTAGTAGCTTTCTTCACGCAGTATGGACTACCTGGAGAGATTCAGTTGGACCAAGGGTCTAATTTTACTGCTAGGCTGTTTAAGGAAGTCATGAATAGCTTAGGTATACAGCACTTTAAATCAAGTGCGCATCATCCTGTATCGCAGGGAGCTTTAGAAAGATGGCATCAGACCTTGAAGACCATATCGAGAGGTTACAGTCAGGATTACCCAAATGATTGCATTGTTTGCCCATTAAGGATGCCCCAAATGAATCTACTTAGCTTATTCCCTTAGAGTTAATATTCAGAAATGAAGTGAGAGACGCTTTGAAATTAATTAATGTAATTTCTCTATTCATTCAGCGCTCCCTACATCTACCAGCTTTTCCTTTCACCCTCACAGGAATATGCTGTCTCTGGACTCTCGTTATCTCATTTCTGAAGGGTTCCCATTTTCCAGCTGTCCCTTTACCTGCGAACATCTGCCCCCCAATGAGCTTTTGAAACTTCTTGCTTAATACTATCAAAACTGGCCTTTCTCCAATTTAGAACTTCAGCTTTTAGATCTGGTCCCTGCTTTCCCTGACTGTTCGACTCGCTTCTTTTATCAACTGTACCAGTCTCAGATTGATATCTTTCCTCACTATCTCCCTATCACCCGCTTACCTTCAATGTTTAAATTCTCCTGAGCAGCTCTAGCAAAGCTCCCTGCCAGTATATTAGTCCCCTTCCAATTCAGGTGCAATCCGTCTTTCTTGTACAGGTCACTTCTACCCCAGAAGAGATTCCAATGATCCCATATACCAGCTCCTCAGCCATGCATTCATTTGCTCTATCCTCCTCTTCTTACTCTCACTGGCTCGCAGCACCATGAGTAATCCAGGTATTACTACTCTTGAGGATCTCCTTTTTGAATTCCTGCATAACTCTCTATACTCTTCCTTTAGAATCTCATCCTTTTCCCTTCCTATGTAATTGGTTCCATTGTGTACAATGATCTTCTGCTGATCCCTCTACCTCTTGAGAACATTCTGTATCCTCTCTGAATATCCTTGATCCTGACACCAGGGAGACAACACACCATTCTGATTTTTCACTGCTGGCCACAGAAGTGTCTGTCTGTGTTTGGGACTAAAGAGTCCTCAAACAATTGATCTCTTGGAACCCGACCTACCCCTCATTACATTAGAGTCTGTCTCGATACCAGAAACTTAGCTGTTCATGCTACACTCCCCTGAGAATTCATCCCCCCCGACTACATTTTCCAAAACAGCATGCTTGTTTGAAATGGGGATAGCCACAGAAGATTCCTGCACTAGCTGCCTACCTCTCTTACATTTCCTGGAGTTTACCCACTTATATGACTGAACCTGCAACCTTTCTCCCTTCCTATAACTGCCATACACCACATCCCCTTACTCTTATAAATTCCTCATTGCCTCTAACTGTCTCTCCAACCAATCCATTCGATCTGATAGGATTCACAACCTGTAAACTCTCTCTAAACTCCCACATCCAACAAGAGGAGAAATTCCTCTACAAAACACATTCCTCTAGCTCCAGGCTAACTTTATACTTATGGCTTATATTTTTAAGTTTAATCAAGAAACAGATCTCAATAAAACATATCAAGAAAGAACTCACTCTATTCACGACTGTAGACTTACTGTCAGGCCACACTTAAAAATATTCACTTTATCAGTTTTAGTGCTGTCACCTCTTCCAAACAGGTAACAGGTTCCTCCAAGATTAGTTGTGAATTTCACTGTTTGTTAATTTTCCCAAACGTACTTTATACAGTCACCATTGAAAAAAATACAGAGAATTTGGCTAGAACTACAGGATGACTGGGTGTTTTTTTTGAACATTGAAGAAATGGTCAATACTGTAGTACAGTACCACCTAATGACCAACTTGAGGCTGTCTTGTGTGTCTTTGGGCTCAGATTAGGTTTATTATAGTATGCCTAGTAAATTGGAAATCCCATCCTCTACGATAGCCCGTTTGGCCCAATGTACTCCAGGGAATCGGACTCTTTGGTGACTCGAGAGGAACAGAACCATTGCTTGAGAGTGGACTCTCATAGACAGCGATGATAACACACAAAACTCACTGCCAAGAAAAAAGATGATTTTCATCTGGCGGTCATCTGAAAGCTTGCAAATACTAGAAATGAACAAACTCAGTCTTTGTCGAAAGTTAACATTCAACAATACCATGTCACATATTCTTATATTAGCTTATTAAAAAAGCATGAAAGTTTTTGGAGAGTTTATTGCTATATGGACAACAGAAACTATTGATCTGGATTTCCAGACGTGTGATTTGAACAGTCTTTATCCTGCTGATCTCTTTCCATACATGTCAAAGACAAGGCTGCATAAAAATAAGAACCATAGTTCAGGCCTTTTCTTTCGTTTTTAAATTGCTTCTGCCCCAGACAAGATTGCAGCATTCAAGAGATTCCTGGTGATTACAAAAACAGTATTGTTGACTATATTTCAGTTTTAAAATGTGGTTGGTATTCATCAGTTTTCTATAAATACCAGACATTGAAATTAGAAATCACTGGATACTCCAAAAGGAGACTGGATCTGACAAACTGGATATTATTTATCAAAGAACTGCAATTTCACTCTACATGTGATTTCTCAAATAGGAGTAGAATGAAAACATTATACACAGATGCAACTTTAGCCAAAGGCAGATGCATGATTAAATATGGTATACTGTATGAAATTCTGGTATCCCTGTGATAGGAATGACATTGTGAAACATGAAAAGGTTCTGAAAAGATTTACAAGGATGTTGCCAGGGTTGGAGGGTTTGAGCTGTAGGGAGAGGCTGAATAGGCTGGGGCTGTTTTCTCTGGAATGTCTGAGGATGAAGGGTGACCTTATAAAAGTTTATGAAGGTCATAAATAGGGTGAATAGACAAGGCCTTTTCCCCAGGATATGGAAGTCCAAAAAGAGCATACATTTAAGGTAAGAGAAGCAAGATTTAAAAGGGATCTAAGGGACAACTTTTTTCATGCAAAGGGTGTTGCATGTGTAGAATGAGCTGCCAGAGGAAGTGGTGGAGACAGGCACAATTACAACATTCAAAAGGCATCGGGATGGGTACACGAATAAGAGGCTTTTGGCCAAATGCTGGCAAATGCAATTAGATTAATTTAGAATATGATTGGCATGAATGAGTTGGACCGACGGGTCTGTTTCTGTGTTGTACACCTCTGACTCTATAGAAACTAAAATGTTGGCAATGCACCCGCTCCATTGTTATCTCCATCAACAACATCTCATTATCTGTTGTGGTTCTGTTTGCCGAGCTGGGAGTTTGTGTTGCAAACATTTCGTCCCCTTTCTAGGTGACATCCTCAGTGCTTGGGAGCCTCCTGTGAAGCGCTTCTGTGATGTTTCCTCTGGCATTTATAGTGGCTGGTCTCTGCTGCTTCCGGTTGTCAGTTCTTGCTGTCCGCTGCAGTGGCCGGTATATTGGTTCAAATTGATGTGTTTGTTGATAGAATCTGTGGATGAGTGCCATGCCTCTAGGAATTCCCTGGCTGTTCTCTGTTTGGCTTGCCCTATAATAGTAGTGTTGCCCCAGTCGAATTCATGTTGCTTGTCATCTGCGTGTGTGGCTACTGGTCGTGATAGCTGGTCGTGTTGTTTCGTGGCTAGTTGGTGTTCATGGATGCGGGTCGTTAGCTGTCTTCCTGTTTGTCCTATGTAGTGTTTCGTGCAGTCCTTGCGTGGGATTTTGTACACGAAATTGGTTTTGCAGTGTGTGGATCTGATGAGGGAGGCGCAGAGGGAACAGTCACAGAGATGTACAGCAATGAGACAGACCATTTGGTCCAACCCGTCCATATTGACCAGATATCCCAACTCAATCTCGTCCCATCTGACAGCACCCGGCCCATATCCCTCTAAACCCCTCCTACTCATATACCCATCCAAATGCCTCTTAAATGTTGCAATTGTACCAGCCTCCATCACATCCTCTGGCAGCTCATTCCATACATGTACCACCCTGTGTGTGAAAAAGTTGCCCCTTAGGTCTCTTTTCTATCTTTCCCCTCTCACCCTAAATCTATGCCCTCTAGTTCCTGACTCCCCAACCACATTGAAAAGACTTTGTCTATTTACCCTTTCCATGCCCCTCATAATTTTGTAAAACTCGATAAAGTCACCCCTCCACCTCCAACACTCCAGGGAACACAGCCCCAGCCTGTTCAGTCTCTCTATAGCTCAAATCCTCCAACCTTGGCCATATCTCTGGTGGTGGGGTCCATTTGTAGGTGGCAGAAATGGCAGAGGATGATGCGATATATATGGAGATTAGTGGGGTGGAAGGTGAGGACTGGGGGGGGTTTTGTTCTTGTTGCAGTTGGAGGGGTGGGATTTGAGGGCGGAGATGCAGGAAGTGGATGATATGCACTGGAGGGTATAATCAATCATGTAAGAGTGGAAATTGTGGCATTTTAAAAAAAAGGAGGCTACCTGGTGTGTTCTGCAGTGGAACTGTTCCTCCTGAGAGCAGATTAGATTAGATTAGATTACTTACAGTGTGGAAACAGGCCCTTCGGTCCAACAAGTCCACATCGACTCGCCGAAGTGCAACCCATCAACACTCCAACATTTACCCCTTCACCTAACACTACTGGCAATTTAGCATGGCCAATTCATCTGACCTGCACATCTTTGGACTGTGGGAGGAAACTGGAGCACCCGGAGGAAACCCACGCAGACATGGGGAGGATGTGCAAACTCCACACAGTCAGTCGTCTGAGGCGGGAATTGAACCCGGTTCTCTGGCGCTGTGAGGCAGCAGTGCTAACCACTGTGCCACCTTGCTGCAGCGCAGTCGGAGAAATTGAGAATAAGGGATAGCATATTTACAGGAGGCAGGGTTGGAGGAGGTGTAGTCCAAGTAGCTGTGGGAGTCAGTGGTTTGCAGGAGATGTCAGTGTTGAGATGGTCACTGTTGATGGAGATGGAGCGGTCCAGAAAGGGGAGAGAGGTTTCTGAGATGGTCCAGGTGAACTTAAAAGTTCAGGGTGGAATGTGTTGGTGAAGTTGATGAACTGTTCAACCTCCTCGAGGGAGCATGAGGTGGCGCCGATACAGTTGTCAATGTAGCAGAGGAAACGGTGGGGAATGGTGCTAGTATGACTGCAGAAGGTGCATTATTCTAAGTAACTGACAAACAGAATGTAACCCATGGCTACTCCTTTCTTCTGGAGAAAGTGGGAGGATTCCATGGAGAAATTGAGGATGAGGTTCAGCCAAATGAATGCAAGTATCACTGGAAGGATACTGGTGGGGACATCAGGACAGGTAGAAATGGAGGGCTTGGAGGCCCTCATCATGGCAGATAGAAGTGTATAGGAATTGGATGTCCATGGTGATAGACAATTTTTTATTAAACAAAGTTCGTTAAGGGATGTGACCCAAAGGCAGATATGTAGAATTAGACCCCAGAATCTCAATGAATGGTGGAACAGATTTGAGGAGCTGAATGGTTTACTCCTGTTCCTCCATGCTCTGATGGACTTGCTTACTTGCCTCAGTTTATTTTCTCCCACTTGCTTATGTTTAGGTTAGGTCTTAAAGATTTTGCAATTCTCTGGTTTATAACTAATTTTTGCCATACGATTTTCTTTTCTCTTTTCCACTTTGATAATATTCTTAACCAAAGCAAACAACAGCAGGGATCCTGCTGAATGAGAAAGATTTTAAAAACCAGCTAAGGGCCACAAAGCAGGTTAAAGAGCTTCTAAAAGCTATTAGGAAAGGAAATTTACTCGGGACATCAAAATCAATAAGAATAAATTTTATAGTTACATAAAGGGAAAGCGGGTGGTCAGGAGCAATGTTGGCCTACTAAAGACTGAAAATGAGTATAATGTCAATGATGATGCAGAAATGGCAGACATGTTTAATAATAACTACACCTCAGTATTTATAGCAGAAAAGAAGGATACCTTACCGGAAGTAACAAGAAAATTAATAGTTGATTGAGAACAGGAATTGAATAAAATTACCATTAAGTAAAACATCAATAATAAGGAGATTAATGGAATTTAAGAGTGACAAATCTCCAGGACCTGACAGTTTCCATTCAAGGGTGTTAAACAAAGTAGGGGAGCACATTGCAGATGCCCTAATTAGAATCCTTCAGAATTCCCTAAATAAAGCTATCATCTCTATAAGTTGAAAAATTGCATGTGTTACTGTATTCATTTTAAGGGTAAAAGACAAAAACCAGAGAATTTTGGACCAGTCAGCCCAGCATCAGTGATGATGCAATTATTAGAGTCCATAATCAAGGATAGGGTAACTGAGGTCCTTGTGAATTTGCAGTTAATTAGGGACAGCCAGCATAGATTCATGACAAGTAGGTCATGCCTGACAAATTGCATTCAATTGTTTGAAGAGGTAATGAAGGTAGTAGAAAGGGGAATGTGTGTAGATGTTGTTTATATGTACTTCTGGAAGGCATTTGATCAAGTCCCACATAAGGAGCTGTTAACCAAGGTAAATCCCATGGAATTGAAGGTAAATTACTGACATAGCTGGGAAATTGTTTGAGAGGCAGATGCCAAAGTAGTGATAATGGGTATGTAATCAAATTGTCAGGTTGTGACCATGGGTATCCCACAAGGATCTATGTTCGGGCCTCAATTATTCACATTGATTTTTTACAAAAACAGTGGTTAGCACTGCTGCCTCACAGCGCCTGAGACCCAGGTTCAATTCCCGACTCAGGTGACTGACTGTGTGGAGTTTGCGCGTTCTCCCCGTGTCTGCGTGGGTTTCCTCCGGGTGCTCCGGTTTCCTCCCACAGTCCAAAGATGTGTGGGTCAGGTGAATTGGCCATGCTAAATTGCCCGTAGTGTTAGGTAAGGGGTAAATGTAGGGGTATGGGTTGCGCTTCGGCGGGTCGGTGTGGACTTGTTGGGCCGAAGGGCCTGTTTCCACACTGTAAGTAATCTAATCAAAAAAAAACCTACATTGTGGAAGCAGGCCGTTCGGCCTATTAAGCCTACACTGACCCTCCGAAGAGTATCTCACTCCCCTATCCTATCTCTCTAGCCCTGCATTTCCCACTGCAAACTATGGGCAATGTACCATGGCCAATTTACTTAACCTGCACATGTTTGGACTGTGTGTGTGGCACCCAGTGGAAACCTACAGAGACATAGGAAGAGTATGCAAACTCCACACAGCCAGTCACTGAAATTGAACCCAGGTCCCTGGCACTGAGAGGCAGCAATGCTAACCACTGAGCTACTGTGTCACACATTGAATAACAGCATAGAAAGATATATATCCAAATTTACTGATAACACAAAGTTAGGTAGCATTGTAGATAACAACATTAAGGAATATAAATAGACTAAAGTTAATTGGCAAATCTACGGCAGATGGAGTTCAATGTGAGCTTGTGAGGTTATCCCTTTCGGGTTGAAGGAGGATAGATCAGGGTACTTCCGAGATGGTATGAAGTTAATAGAGTGAATGTCCAAAGAATCTTGGGGGTTCAGGTGCGCAGATCTTGAAAATGTCACAAACAGGTGAAGAAAGTAATCACGAAAGCTAACAAATTGCTGGTCTTTATATCTGGAGAATGGGAGTACAAGAATGTAGAGGTTATACTGCAATTATACAAATCCTGATTAGACCTCACTTGTACTCGTGCAAGTACTTAAGCGCAGATTTGGGCACCACACCTTACAAATGATATATTGGCCTTGGATAGAGTACAATTTGTGCTTATAAGAATAATACCTGGACATCAGGGGTTAAAATAAGAGGAGAGATTATACAAACTGTTCTGAACTGTCACTGGACCCAAAATGTTACCTCAACTTATCCTCCACAGATGCTATCAGACTTGCTACTGCTTCTAATCCAAGCTCTGTCTCTCAACTGAATGCAAACTTCAGCCATGTTATCATTACAATTACCTATGTGATCTCTTACTCAAACATTTTGTTGCACTTGCTTTAAAATAGCCTCATCTCTGGTTGGTCACACAAAAAACTGTTCCAAATATGCTCACTTAATTCTTCTTCATGGCTACCTTTGTCAATTTGATTTACCAATATATATGATAGATTAAAGTTACATGTGATTAGCATACTGCCTTTTTTTTTTACATGCTCCCATTACCTCTTGATTTATCGCTCATCCGACAGAAAAGCTGCTTTTAAAAAGCCTTTAGTCGAAGCTCAGTAGTGTCTTCGTCCTCTTGTTAGTTCCTAATCTCCTCCCATATGGATTCAATGTCATCCAAAGCAAAATAATTTTGTACTTATTCTACAAAAGCTACCCTACCACCCAACTTTATTTTGTCAGCAGGAGGTCATGCCTCACAAACCAGGTACTTTGAGGTGGTGACTAGATGAGGGTACTGCAGTTGATGTAGTTTATATGGATTTCAATGAAGCCTTTGACAAGGTCCCACATGGAAGACAGAAAAAGAAGGTGTAAGCACATGGAATCTAGGATAACTTGACAAAATGGATCCAAAACTGACCCAATAGTAGGAGACAGAGAATGATGATAGATGGCTGTTGTGTAACTGGAGGCCAGTCTCCAATGAAGGAATCAGTGTTAAGTCTCTTATTATACACTATACATACACACACACATATTAAGTGATGAGGACAAAAACATGAGAGGAATGATGACCAAGCTTGCAGATGAAACAAAATCGGCTGGATGGTTGACAGTGAGGAAGGAAGTCTTCAAATACTGGAGTATTTAAATGAATTGACAGTTGCAGATGGAATTTAAATTTGAGGAGATGCCTTTTGGAAGAAGTAACAAGACAAGGAAGTACTCAACAAACAGCAGGACACTGAAAAGTTCAGAAGAAACACCATATTTTGGGTATCCCAAATCCCCGAAAGTGGCAGGACAGGTTTAGAGTAGTTAAGGCAGCATATAGGACACTTGCCTTTATCAGTCCACCACGGATTGTATTAGGAGGGAGACCATATTGGACCTGTACAGAACTTTGATTAGGACAAAGCTGGAATACAGGGTGCAATACCGGTCACCACACGAAAGGAAAGCTATAATTGAGGGTGTGCACAGGAGATTCATCACGATGTTGCCTCAGATGGAGAACTTCAGATATGAGGAGAATACGGAGAAATTCAGATGTTTTGCTTTGCAGCAGAGCTGATGGTCAAGGGGAGGACCTATATAGAATTATGAAGGGCATGGACAGCGTGAATAAAAAGCAGCTGTTCCCCTTAGTGGAAGGGTCAATATCAAGGCTGTAAACTTTTAAGGTGAAAGGCAGGAATTCTAATGGGGAGCTGATGAAAATGTTTTCACCAGTGTTTATGGCTGGTCCAGAATGCCAATACCTGGGTGATTATTATGAGATGGATAACCTCACAAACTTTAACAAGTGCTTGGATAAGCACTTAAAATGTCATAACTGGGAAGTATAGATTTGACATAGTTGTAGCAGCACAGACTCAATGAGCCGAACCCCCTTTTTTGTATTGGATGATTCTATGACAACCCTTCTCTTCCTGACCGTCATCTAATAAAGTTGCATGTCCTATTTAGTTCTCCACTTTGTTCTTATTGTAACCATGTTTCTACAATGGCTTTAAAATCATATTCACTGATCTCTATTTGTGTTGTTCATTTATTTATTTTGGTCTGAATACTATTCACATTAAAGACTGAGTAATTTTGTCTTTTTCTCACTTTTCCCTCTTTTGACGCTATTTGTTGTTTTGTATACTAATATACTCCCGAGAATCATGATGTTGTCTTATGCAGATAAAATGTTATATTTGAATGATTGGCCTGTCATTTCTCACTAAGGTCTCCTGTCATCAGGTGTAACTTTTAGTGAAGATTTTTAATGAAGACAATTTTACTTTATGCTTCCATGCTTAATCTAATCTTAGTCCTCTCTCTTGAATTCTCTTCCTGAACCGAATTTGATATTGAGTTATCACATTTTAACTTGCACTTCTTTTTGTGCTGTGCATTTCATTATTGTTAATCCAATGAGTAAAGGAGACACACAGTTTCTTATTCTGTTCACCAATACCTCTAAGAGGATTCCACGCCATTTCATCTTGCAGGTCAAGCAACTGGCAGATTAAATGAGCAAAAAAATGTGTTGCTGGAAAAGCGCAGCAGGTCAGGCAGCATCCAAGGAGCAGGAAAATCGATGTTTCGGGCTTGAGCCCTTCTTCAGGAATGAGGAAAGTGTGTCCAGCAGTCTACGATAAAAGATGGGGAGGAAGGACTTGGGGGAGGCGCGTTGGAAATGTGATAGGTGGAAGGAGGTCAAGGTGAGGGTGATAGGCCGGAGTGGAGGTGGGGACGGAGAGGTCAGGAAGAAGATTGCAGGTTAGGAAGGCGGTGCTGAGTTTGAGGGATTTGACTGAGACAAGGTGGGGGGAGGGGAAATGAGGAAACTGGAGAAATCTGAGTTCATCCCTTGTGGTTGGAGGGTTCCTAGGCGGAAGATGAGGCGCTCTTCCTCAAGCCGTCGTGTTGCTATGGTCTGGCGATGGAGGAGTCCAAGGACCTGCATGTCTTTGGTAGAGTGGGAGGGGGAGTTGAAGTGTTGAGCCACGGGGTGGTTGGCTTGGTAGGTCCAGGTGTCCCAGAGGTGTTCTCTGAAACGTTCCGCAAGTAGGCAGCCTATCTCCCCAATATAGAGGAGGCCACATCAGGTGCAGCAGATGCAGTAAATGATGTGTGTGGAGGTGCAGGTGAATTTGTGGCAGATATGGAAGGATCCCTTGGGGCCCTGGAGGGAAGTAAGGGGGGAGGTGTGGGCGCAAGTTTTACATTTCTTGCGGTTGCAGGGGAAGGTACCGGGAGTGGAGGTTGGGTTGGTTAGTGGTGTGGACCTGACGACGGAGTCACGGAGGGAGTGGCCTTTTCTGAACGCTGATAGGGGAGGGGAGGGAAATATATCCCTAGTGGTGGGGTCCGTTTGGAGGTGGCAGGAATGACGACGGATGATACGATGTATATGGAGGTTGGTGGGGTGGTAGGTGAGGACCAGTGGGGCTCTGTCCTGGTGGTGATTGGAGGGGGCGGGGCTCAAGGGCGGAGGAGTGGGAAGTGAAGGAGATGCGGTGGAGGGCATCATCGATCACATCTGGGGGGACATTGCAGTCTTTGAAGAAGGAGGCCATCTAGGTTTTTCGGTATTGGAACTGGTCCTCCTGGGAACAGATGCGGTGGAGACGAAGGAATTGGGAATATGGGATGGCATTCTTACATGGGGCAGGGTGGGAGGAGGTGTAGTCTAAGTAGCTGTGGGAGTCTGTCGATTTATAGTAAATGTCCGTGTTGATTTGATCGCCCGAGATAGAAATGGAGAGGTCTAGGAAGGGGAGGGAGGAGTCTGAGACGGTCCAGGTAAATTTGAGGTCAGGATGGAAGGTGTTGGTGAAGTGGATGAACTGTTCAACCTCCTCGTGGGAGCACAAGACAGCGCCAATACAGTCATCGATGTAGCAGAGGAAAAGGTAGGGGGTGGTGCCAGTGTAGCTGCGGAAGATGGACTGTTCCACATATCCTACGAAGAGGCAGGCATAGCTGGGGCCCATGCGGATGTCCATGGCTACTCCTTTGGTTTGGAGGAAGTGGGAGGATTGGAAAGAGAAGTTGTTCAGGGTGAGGACCAGTTCAGTCAGTCGAAGGAGGGTGTCCGTGGAAGGGTACTGGTTGGTATGGCGGGAAAGGAAGAAGTGTTGAGTCCTTTGAGTCCTTCGTGATGGGGAATGGAGGTGTACAGGGACTGGATGTCCATGGTGAAGATAAGGCGTTGGGGACCGAGGAAGCGAAAATCATGGAGGTGGAGGTCGTGGGTGGTGTCCCGAACGTAGGTGGGGGGGTTCTTGGACTAAGGGGGACAGGACCGTGTCGAGGTATGCAGAGATGAGTTTGGTGGGGCAAGAGCAGGCTGAGACAATGGGTCGGCCGGGGCAGTCAGGTTTGTGGATTTTGGGCAGGAGGTAGAAACAGGCGGTGCGGGGTTGTGGGACTATGAGTTTGGAGGCGGTGGATGGGAGATCCCCTGGGGTGATGTGGTTATGGATGGTCTGGGAGATGATGGTTTGGTGGTGGGGGTGGGGTCATGGTCAAGGGGGCAGTAGGAGGTGGTGTCCGCAAGCTGGCGTTTAGCCTCAGTGGTGTAAAGGTCGGTGCACCAAACTACTACCGCGCCTCCCTTGTCTGCCGGTTTGATAGTGAGGTTGAGGTTGGAATGGAGGGAGTGGAGGTCTGCATGTTCCGAGGGTGAGAGGTTGGAGTGGGTGAGAGGGGTGGAGAGGTTGAGGCGGTTAATGTTGTGGCGGCTGTTGGCTATGAAGAGATCGAGGGCAGGTAAGAGGCCAGCACAGGGTGTACAGGTGGATGGGGTGTGTTGGAGGCGGGAGAAGGGGTCGTCAGAGGGTGGCCCAGAATCCTGGTTGAAGAAGTAGGCGCGGAGGCGGAGGCAATGGAAGAATTGTCCGATGTCTCGCCGCGTGTTGAACTCGTTAACCCGAGAGCGCAGGGGAATGAAGGTGAGGCCTCTGCCGAGGACTGATTTTCATCCTCAGAGAGGGAGAGGTCTGGAGGGATGGTGAAAACACGGCAGGGCTGGGAGCTAGGACCTGGTGTGGGGCTGGAGCTGGAAGTGGGGGCGGGGACAAGCGTGCGGGCGGAGATTGGCGTGGGGGTGGGGTTAGGCGTGCAGGCGGAGATCGGCGTGGGGGCGGAGATCGGCGTGGTGGCAGAGATCGGCGTGGGGGCAGAGACGCATGCGGCGTGGTGGTTGTGCAGGTTAGTGATGTCGCTGGGTGTGGAAGTGGCTGCGGCGACTGCAACCCAGGGGGTAATATCTCTGGGACAGCCGGACCAACCAACCCAACCACCCCATGGCTCAATACTTGAACTCCCCCTCCCACTCCACCAAGGACATGCAGGTCCTTGGACTCTTCCTTCACCAGACCATAGCAACACGACAGCTGGAGGAAGAGCGCCTCATCTTCCGCCTAGGAACCCTCCAACCACAAGGGATGAACTCAGATTTCTCCAGTTTACTCATTTCCCCTCCCCCCACCTTGTCTCAGTCAAAGCCCTCGAACTCAGCACCGCCTTCCTAACCTGCAATCTTCTTCCTGATCTCTCCGCCCCCACCCCCACTCCGGCCTATAACCCTCACCTTGACCTCTTTCCACCTATCACATTTCCAACACCCCTCCCCCAAGTCCTTCCTCCCTACCTTTTATCTTAGCCTGCTGGACACACTTTTCCTCATTCCTGAAGAAGGGCTCAAGCCCGAAACGTAGATTCTCCTGCTCCTTGGATGCTGCCTGATCTGCTGCGCTTTTCCAGCAACACATTTTCAGCTCTGATCTCCAGCATCTGCAGTCCTCACTTTCTCCTCCCTGATTAAATGAGCAAGTCTAACTAACACAGCGAAGGGTTGAATATGCTACCCATTAAGCTGTTACTATAAATTCTAGACCTATGTGGAGATATTTTAATTTATCTTAAACAGTTTTCCTTACAAGTTATTCAACATTATTGCATATTCATGGTCAGAATTTTTAATTGGTTGGTCACTGCATCTTACAAAAATTAAAGCCAGATCCAAAGAGAATACTGCAGTGCATCTGATTAAATTTGCTAAGTTTGCATTGTGTCTACCAAATTGCTATTTTCTCTGGTAACTTAAGATGGTACAACAGCAATTCTAGAAATAAGGCAGCTAGTTTTAAACCAATCAATTTCAAAGTTCAAATTTAATAAAAGTCAAATCAGACCATGCCATTGTCATCATTCAGTACAAATGTTAATTTTCTCCCATCAATAGCCTGCAATGTAAAGTTTCAGATATGCATGACAATTTAGTTTTCTAAATAACCTTTAATATTGTCAAAAGAACTGAGGATATGACAGCCCTAGGCTTTGTTGAGCTGTAAACTGGTTAAAGATCATAGATGGAGACTGCTTATCCTCATCATCGTGCATTGGTTCCCTTTTCTGTCATATCCATGTTTCAGCACTAAGCAAAAATAAGCTAAGGATCATGAAAATCTGAGAAAATGCAAACACTGGTGGTTCTGAGCAGACAATGGGAGCATAGGAGGAGGAAACAGTTCACATTTCAGATCAATGCCTTTCATCCAAACTAGGTCAAATTGGAAGTGCAATAGGTTCTGGGTGAAAAATAAAAGGGTGTGACATGGGCAAAACAATATAATTAGAGAGATGTCAGGACAGATTGAATGACAAAAGTTAGTCTTTCAAGGTCAAAAAGATTGGTGACGGGGCAAGAAAATCAACAGAACAAAACAAGTTCTCTGGTCTTTCTGGTTATGTATTCTCAAACTTCAAAACCTCGAGGTAGATAGAGAAATGCTGATGGATGGAAAAAAAGCTTCTACTGTGATATTTGGATGCTGGTAGGATTGTCTATTCAGAAAGGCAAGTTAAAGCAGCTTGTGCTGTGCGAAGTAGAGAAGAAAGGGACTGTGGTTATGGAACTCACGAAAGTCATCATTTTTAGCCTTGAAAAATCTTACCTGAGATTACCCTACAAAGGTATTGGATCTCAAGTTTCAGTAACACACAAACTTAGCTGTTTTATGTTGCTGCTAAATGAATGATATTTGTCACTAGCAGGATACTGTCAAGGCAAAATGACGTCCTTCCTATTACATAAATGAATAATATATGAATTTCAGTGCCGTACGATCCTAGATAGGGAGGCCATGTTTCAAAGGCTGTTGAATTTCATCAAACATCATATCCCTTTGGCTTCTTAAAACAAGCAAGCTACTTGTGGTATTCAAGCAGCCATGCTTGTGAAATTCACAACAATGTGCCCAATATTAGATGAAATTCCACATTTGGACAAGATTTGCTAAGCCTAAGTGTGCAAAATAAAAGCACCGTCTTCTCATACAGTATAGTTTCCCTTTACTTTGGTCTTGCAAATTGTTCCAATGACTGCATAATTAAGTACTTCAAAAAAGCATATTTTTTAAGCAATGCTAAAAATAAAAGAAAGGCTAGTCTTTACAATGTTCAGGATGCCTACCTTCTTTCATGTAATTATCAAGACAGCATGATACCCTGCCAAAAACATCTATATTAACAGGACTGATTGAACCCTCTCAAATCATCATATGAGCTGTCTTGAGTCTAACAGATGAAAAAGAGTTCATACAGTTAATCATTTGTCTGCCAATGGCAATCTCAGCCAAGGTGCCTCTGAGGACACTGTATTTAGCTAGAGTGTTGTGTGTCCTTGGTCAAAACGCAGGGCTGGGAAAAATGAGATTTAGGAGATGCTGCCTCATGTTATTGCCAATAATCCACGATGGCTCAGTGGTTAGCACTGCTGCCTCTCAGCACCAGGGACCCAGGTTTGATTCCAGCCTCAGGCGACTGTCGTGTGGAGTTTGCACATTCTCCCCGTGACTTTGTGGGTTTCCTCCGGGTGCTCTGGTTTCCTCCCACAGTCCAAAGATGTGCCCTGCCTGTAGTGTAATGTGCATTAGGGTGGGTTACTCTCCAGAAGGTCGGTGTGGACTTGTTGGGCTGAAGGGCATGTTTCCACACTGGAGGGAATCTAATCTAAACTGCAATAAAAGTGCAGGCAGATCCACAGACAGAGTATATTAAAATATATGCAAATACTCATTTGAAAGGTGAGAAATTTAGGCATGAGACACACAGACACTGAGTCAGTAATTTCTGATGTATAATAGAACAACAATTTGTATCGCAACCAATTTAGCACAGAGCTAATGTGGAGAAGAGTAACATATTCGTAATGTTACTAGGTTAGTAATCTAAACCTTAGATCAATGTTTTGAGAGATGTTAGAATTTAATTTCAATTAATGACTCTGGTACACAAAGCTCGTCTCAGTAATGTTAACATTCAAACAATGATCAGTGCTCGTAAAAATCACATTTTATATCTTTTAGGGCAGAAAACCGGGCATCCTCACCCAGACTGGTCTGCATAAGATTCAAGACTGGAAAAATGTGGCTGACTCATAAGTGACCTCTGAAGCAACCCTAACAAGACACTCCGTTCAAAAGTATTTAGGGACAAGGATTAACACTGACCTTCCTCATGTAAGAATAATTAAAAGGCTGAACTCAAACAAAAATATTCAATTAAAAAAAGCAAAAGAACTGTGAATGCTGTAAACAAGAAGCAAAAACAGAAGTTGCTGAAAAAGCTCAGCAGATCTGTCAGCATCTGTGCAGAAAAATCAGAGTTAATGTTTCAAGTCTGATGATCCTTCCTCAGAACTGATGGTAGTTCGGAAAATGTTGCTTTATAAGCAGAAGGTAGAGTGGGGAAAGGGGCAAGAGTAAATGATAGATGGGGCTAGAGCCCAAAGAGAGGGAAGAGAAAGGCAGACAAACATAGAACATTAGAGTGCCATATAGGCCCTTCAGTCCTTGTCGTGCTGACCTGTGAAACTAATCTGAAGCCTATCTAACCTACACTATTCCATTATAATCCGTATGTTTATCCAATGGCCATTTAAATGCCTGTAAAGTTGGCGAGTCCATTCCTGTTGCAGACAGGGCGGTCCACGTCCTTACTATTCTGAGTAAACTACCTACCTCTGACATCTGTCTTATATCTATCACCCCTCAATTTAAAGATTTATCCCCACGTACCAGCTATCACCATCTGAGGAAAAAGGCTCTCACTGTCCACCTTATCTAATAATCTGATTATCTTGTATGTCTCTGTTAAGTCACATTTCAACTTTCTTCTCTCCAACGAAAACAGCCCCAAGTCCCTCAGTCTTTCTTCATAAGACCTTCCTTCCATACCAAGCAACATCCTAGGAAATCTCCTCTGCACCCTTTCCAAAGCTTCCACATCCTTTCTATAATGCGGCGACCAAAACTGTACACAATACTCCAAGTGTGGGCACACCAGAGTTTTGTACAACTGCAACATAACCTCATAGCTCTGAAACTCAATCCCTCTACCAATAAAAGCTAACACACTGTACACCTTCTTAATAATCTAATCAACCTGGGGCAACTTTCATGGATCTATACACATGGAGACTGAGATCTCTCTGCTCATCCATACTACCAAGAATCTTACCCTTAGCTCAGTACTCTTTATTCCTGTTGCTCCCTCCAAAGTGAATCATCTCACACTTATCCACATTAAAATCCATTTGCCACCTCTCAACCTCGCTCTGCAGCTTATGTTCCTCTGTAACCTGGAACATCCTTCTGCGCTGTCCGCAACTCCACCAATCTTACTGTCATCCGCAAATTTACTAACCCATCCTTCTACGCCATCAGGGTCATTTATAAAAATGACAAGCAGCAAGGGCCCCAAAACAGATCCTTGCGATAGTAACTGAACTCCAGGATGAACACTTCCCATCAGCACCACCTTCTGACTTCTTCTTACATTGAGCCAATTTCTGATCCAAACCGCTAAATCACCCTCAATCTTATGCCTGCATAATTTCTGTAATAGCCTACCATGGGGAACTTAATTAAATGCTTTATTAAAATCCATACACATCACATCACCCGATTTACCCTCATCCACCTGTTTGGTCACCTTCTCAAAAAATTCAATAAAGTTTGAAAGGCAAGACCTACATTTCACAAAATCGTGTTGACTATCCCTAATCAATTTATTCCTTTCTAGAGGATTACAAATCCTCTCTCTTATAAGCCTTTCCAAAATTTCACACAGAATCAACGAAAGAATCACCGGTCTATCATTACCAGGGTTGTCTCTATTCCCCTTCTTGAAAATGGGGACATTTGCTACCCTCCAGTCTTCTGGCACTATTCCTGTAGACAATGATGACATAAAGGAAAGGGAAGGAAAGCAGTGAGTATAAATACTCACCCTTCGACACCAACGGTCATTTGAGTGGGAGCAGCGGCTGAGTAAAAACGAACCCGGAAGACTACAGCTAAGGTAAGACAGTTTGTTTTAAAATTAGTTACCTGTAGCAGGCAGCGGTGTTTTTTTTTCTCTCTCTTCACAGAAAGAGCGGGAGCAGCAGGGGAAGTGACGATGACCAAAGGGGCAGCCGGGAAGGAAAGCAGTGAGCATATAAATCAGGAAGGTGGCTAAACCCGAGATTCTACACCTGTAGTATCTCCCACCCACCCTCCTCCTCTAACCTCCTTAACTACTCTGGGTTTTTTTTTTAAGGTAAAGATTTTCTATTTCTTTACTAGTGACTGGTTAAAAAAATTACTTTGTTTTTGTGTGTATATATATTAATTCTTTTTTAGGGAAAGACTATAGCAGAGAGATATCAGAAAGTATTTTAACTCAAACGTGTACAAATGAACTAAGTAATTAACTAAGCAGAGATAGCTGGGAAGGTGATGTGCTGTAGCTGTATGATGTGTGAGCTGGCTGATCCCATTGAGAAGGGCAGTGACCACATCTGCAGCAAGTGTTGGTTGTTGGAAGAACTCCGGATCAGAGCTGATGATCTGGAATCTGAGCTTCAAACACTGCGGCACATCTGGGAGGGGGAGAGTTACCTGGACGCTTTGTTTCAGGAGGCAGTCACACCTGGGAGATTAAGTAATTCACATTCCGCTAGTGATCAGGCACATCAGAGTGTGACTGTAAGTGAGGCAGGTAGGGGGAACCTGAGTTCAGGAGTGGAGGAGCCTCAGCCCTTGACCTTGTCCAACAGATATGAGATTCTTGCTCCCGGTTCGGATGAGGAAAAGGGCTCTGGACAGGATGAGCCAACTGACCACGGCACAATGGTGCAGAAGGCCATTCAAGAGGGGGGAGCAAATAGACAAGTAGTAGTTATAGGGGATTCTATCATTAGGGGGACAGATAGTATCCTTTGCAAGCCAGAACGGGAGTCTTGCATGGTGCGTTGCCTGCCCGGTGCCAGGGTGCGGGACATCTCCGACCGACTTGAAAGGATATTGGAGCGGGAGGGGGAGGATCCAGTTGTTGTGGTCCATGTTGGTACTAACAACATAAGCAAGACTAAGGTGGAGGACCTGTTTGGGGATTACGAAGCACTAGGCAGGAAATTGAAGTACAGATCCTCAAGGGTCATAATCTCCGGATACTACCCGAGCCACGTGCCAATTGGCATAGGCACAAGAAAATTAGGCAAGTAAACACGTGGCTAAGGGATTGGTGTGGGAAAGAGGGATTCCACTTCATGGAGCATTGGCATCAGTTTTGGAACAGAGGGGATCTGTACCGTTGGGACAGTCTCCACCTGAACCAATCAGGTACCAATGTTCTAGCGAAGAGGATAAATAGGGTGGTCAGTAGGACTTTAAACTTCTGAGTTGGGGGAAAGGGAAAGTGAAAGCGACAGGGAGTATGGAGTTAAATGGAAAGATAAGTAACAGGATAGCATATGTGCAGGCGGATCTAAACTCAAGGCAGACTGGGAATGCAGCAAAAAGGAAGGATAACTTCGGACATCATATGACTTCCAATATCTCTAATGATAAAGTTAGCATTAAGGCACTTTACCTGAATGCTCGTAGCATTCATAACAAAGCAGATGAACTGATGGCACAGATCATAGTGAATGATTATGATGCGGTAGGCATCACAGAGACGTACTTACAGGGGGGTCAGGACTGGCAGTTAAACCTCCAAGGATTTTCAACTTATCGAAAAGACAGGGAGGTCGGCAGAGGGGGTGGGGTTGCCTTGTTAGTTAAGAACAAAATTAAATCTATGGCACTGAATGACATAGCGTCAGATGATGTGGAGTCTGTGTGGGTGGAATTGAGGAACCACAAAGGCAAAAAAACCATAATTCGAGTTGTATACAGACCTCCTAACAGTGGTCAGGACCAGGGACGCAACATGTACCGGGAAATAGAGAAGGCATGTCAGAAAGTCAAGGTCACAGTGATCATGGGAGACTTCAATATGCAGGTGGACTGGGTAAATAATGTTGCCAGTGGATCCAAAGAAAGGGAATTCATGGAATGCTTACAGGATGGCTTTTTGGAACAGCTTGTCATGGAGCCCACAAGGGAGCAGGCTATTCTGGACCTAGTGCTTTGCAATGAACCAGACTTTATAAAAGATCTTAAAGTAAGGGAACCCTTAGGAAGCAGCGATCATAATATGGTAGAGTTCAGTCTGCAGTTTGAAAGAGAGAAGGCAAAATCAGATGTAATAGTGTTACAGTTAAATAAAGGTAATTATGAGGGCATGAGAGAGGAACTGACAAAAATAGACTGGAAGCAGAGCCTAGCGGGGAAGACAGTAGAGCAAAAATGGCAGCAGTTTGTGGGATAATTGAGGACACTGTACAGAGGATCATTCCCAAGAAAAGAAATATTATCCGGGGAGGGATTAGACAGCCATGGCTGACAAAGGAAGTCAGGAAATGTATTAAAGAAAAAGAGAGATCCTACAAAGTGGCCAAGAGCAGTGGGAAATCAGAAGATTGGGAAGGCTACAAAAACAAACAGAGGATAACAAAGAGAGAAATAAGGAAGGAGAGGATCAAATATGAAGGTAGGCTAGCCAGTAATATTAGAAATGATAGTAAAAGTTTCTTTCAATACATAAGAAACAAACGACAGGCAAAAGTAGACATTGGGCCACTTCAAACTGATGCTGGAAGCCTAGTGATGGGAGATAAGGAAATAGCAGCAGAACTTAACAAGTACTTTGCGTCAGTTTTCACAGTGCAAGTCATGAGTAATATCCCAACAATTAAAGGGAGTCAGGGGGCCGAGTTGAGTATGGTTGCCATTACAAAAGAGATAGTGCTAGAAAAACTAAAAGGTCTTAAAATTGATAACTCTCCTGGCCCCGATGGGATACATCCTAGAGTTCTGAGAGAGGTGGCTGAGGAAATAGCGGAGGCATTGGTTGAGATCTTTCAAGAGTCACTGGAGTCAGGGAAAGTCCCGGACGATTGGAAGATCGCTGCTGTAACCCCCTTGTTCAAGAAAGGATCAAGACAAAAGATGAAAAATTATAGGCCAATTAGCCTAACCTCGGTTGTTGGTAAAATTCTAGAATCCATCATTAAGGATGAGGTTTCTAAATTCTTGGAAGAGCAGAGTCTGATTAGAACAAGTCAACATGGATTTAGTAAGGGGAGGTCACGCCTGACAAACCTGTTCGAATTCTTTGAAGAGGTGACAAGTAGGTTAGACTAGGGAAACCCAGTGGATGTGGTCCATCCATCTAGTCTTCCAAAAGGCCTTTGATAAGGTGCCACACGGGAGGCTGCTGAGCAAGGTGAGGGCCCATGGTGTTCAAGTGAGCTACTGGGATGGATTGAGGATTGGCTGTCTGACAGAAGACAGAGAGTTGGGATAAAAAGTTATTTTTCGGAATGGCAGCCAGTGACAAGCGGTGTCCCGCAGGGTTCAGTGTTGGGGCACAGCTGTTCGCATTATATATTAATGATTTGGATGAAGGGACTTGGGGCATTCTAGCGAAGTTTGCAGATGATACGAAGTTAGGTGGACGGGCAGGTAGTACTGAGGAAGTGGGGAGGCTACAGAAGGATCTAGACAGTTTGGGAGAGTGGTCCAGGAAATGGCTGATGGAATTCAACGTGAGCAAGTGCGAGGTCTTGCACTTTGGAAAAAAGAATAAAGGCATACGCTACTTTCTAAACGGAGAGAAAATTCATAAAGCCAAAGCACAAAGGGATCTGGGAGTGCTAGTCGAGGATTCTCTAAAGGTTAACATGCAGGTTGAGTCCGTGATTAAGAAAGCGAATGCAATGTTGTCACTTATCTAAAGACGGTTGCAATATAAAAGCACCGTTGTGCTACTGAGACTTTATAAAGCTCTGGTTAGGCCCCATTTGGAGTACTGTGTCCAGTTTTGGTCCCCACACCTCAGGAAGGACATACTGGCACTGGAATGTGTCCAGCGGAGATTCACACGGATGATCCCTGGAATGGTTGGTCTAACATATGAGGAACGGCTGAGGATCCTGGGATTGTATTCATTGGAGTTTAGACGATTAAGGGGAGAATTGATAGAAACTTACAAGATAATACATGGCTTGGAAAGGGTGGACGCTAGGAAATTTTTTCCATTAGGCGAGGAGACTAGGACCCGTAGACACAGCCTTAAAATTAGAGGGGGTCAATTCAGAACAGAAATGCGGAGACATTTCTTCAGCCAGAGAGTGATGGGCCTGTGGAATTCATTGCCACGGAGTGCAGTGAAGGCCAGGACGCTAAATGTCTTCAAGGCAGAGATTGATAGATTCTTGATGTCACAAGGAATTAAGGGCTATGGAGAGTGGAGTTGAAATGCCCATCAGGGAGGAGAAAGTGAGGTCTGCAGTGAGGTCCGGAGATCAGAGCTGAAAATGTGTTGCTGGAAAAGCGCAGCAGGTCAGGCAGCATCCAAGGAACAGGAGATTCGACGTTTCGGGCATAAACCCTTCTTCAGGATTCCTTGACTAACAATGCCACACCTCCCCCTCTTTTATCACCTTCCCTGCTCTTACTGAAATATCTAAACCCCTGAACCTGCAACAACCATTTCTGTCCTTGCTCTATCCATGTTTCCAAAATGGCAACAACATCGAAGTCCCAAGTAGCAACCCATTCTGCAAGTTCACCCACCTTATTCCGGATGCTCCTGGCGTTGAAGTAGACACACTTCAAAACCACCTTCCTGCCTGCCAGTACACTCTTTCAACCTTGAAACCTTATTTATGACCTCACTACTCTCGATCTCCTATACGCTGGAGCTACAATTCAGGTTCCCATCCCTCAGCTGAATTAGTTTAAAAGGAGTGGATAATGATCTGGCTAGGAGAGTAAATTTCTGTTCATGGAGACTGCTAGTGGCGAACAATAGTGGTGCATAATACCAGATGATGAGTTAACAAAGCCTAGTGTGTGGAGTTGGGGACTTGAGCTTCCAGTTGTCTGCCATTTTAACATAGCACCCTGTTCCCTGGACATCTGTCTGGTTTGCTCCGATGTTCCAGCAAAGCTCAGCGCAAGCCAGAAGAAAAACATCTCATTTTCGCTTGGGGGCCCTGAATCCCTCCAGACTCAAGATCAAGTTCAATAATTTTAGGGCCTGAACTCTCCCATGTCTTCGCCTCCAACCCCACACACCATGCCTTGTTATCACATAGTGTGCCATTAAACACTGCTTCTTGTTAGCCACTAACAGCTATTCACTCTCCTAGCCAGATCATTATCCATTCCTTTGTCTTCCCTCTCTTTGGGCTCTATCCACACTGATCATTTACGCCTTATCCAGTCATCCCCATCCTACCTTTTGTCCATAAACTGACATTTTCCTAGCTACCACCAGTTCAGAGGAAGGGTCACTAGGCCCAAAACATTAACTTTGAATTCTCTTCATGGATGCTGCCACACCTGCAAAAATATTCAACTGTCCAGCTAGAACTGCTGCAGAATGAGAAGATTTATACTTTCAACTCTACTGAATCAGATATTCAAATAAAAACTGCTGATGGTAATATGAGGCAAGTGGTGTCCCTGAGTGAAACTCGGTTTAACAGAGCATAAGTTTTATGTTAACAATTTGGTTGTCAGTCACAGAACATTTCCACAAAAGGTTGCCAACAATTTTAACAAAAGAACATTAAAGTTTATCAGACACAAAAAGAAAAATAAACTATTTTACACGACTTAATAATTTGAAATAATCTTATTACAAATATCAGTCATAAAGGGTTTATCACTCAATAATCTCACAAAGACTCAAGCCTCAGTGAAGGGCCATCCCATTTCTACTTTAAAGTTCCTTGTGCAGTCGCACAGTATAATTGGTTTCTTTCTGGCAAATATCTGCATGAGAGCTTCTTTAGATAATGTCTCTCCATGAAGTCATAGTCATAAAGCACTGAAGCTGACCTTTTGGTTCAATTACGAACACAGTTACTTTCTAACATGACTTCTTTAAATTTATTTGCTCATAATCTGAGTTTTGTTTTGGTTCCTTCATTAGGTATTTTAAACACCATCATTTGCAACATTCTGCCTCTCACAGAAGGAAGAAATAGTTGTCACTGGAGTATCACTTTTCTGCCTAAATCTAAGAGATTTTATGCTTTTGAATTTTAACAGAAATCTCAGCATAGGAGTTCCACAAACTCTATGATGACATAATTTTGTCCCAAAATGATTAATGCTTCTTCTTTATACTTGACAAATACATTGGTGAAAACCTAATCACAATTGCTCTAGACCTCAATTGGCCTTTACAGACCCTATATCTTCACGTTTGGAAGCTCAAGTAATGGTTGCCATTTCTGATGCTATTATCTCTAATTGCACTATAAAACCATGCTATTAAAAATTCACAACAGAAAATAAAAGTGGGACTGGCAATTGCACCTACATATAATGCCCGTGGTGAATAAACAACTTCAGATAGACCACCTAAATGCTGTAGTTAAATCTGTATTGCAATTCTGTTGATTTGTTTTGAGCATGTACATTTAGAACTCCTGTTCAGCATTAAAGAATAAATAACACTGTTTGCTTCTTTTGCAATTAGAATTCATATTCCCTACTCTGTATAAGGCAAAAAAAAGAGATACACATCAGTAGAGCTTCAGCACTCATTTAAACAGTTACAATGATGCAAAAACAGTAATATTTGAAAGAACCTTAACAATGCACACACAAATATTTACACATGGTCAATGCTCCTCATTTCATCCACGCTCCAAATACACCATCATGCACACATTGCCTGCTCACTACATTCACATTCTACTGAGACTAATCGGTTGACAGAATCTCAAAAGTGTGAAACTCTTGACTATCTTAAGGTTTTCATTCCTAAATCTTTAGACCAAATATCCAAGCTGAGTACTAACTAAGTACCAAAAACTATTAATTTATCTGATTTTCTTCAGCCTTGATGATGGCTTGCAATATAGGTTTCATGTTTATCTTTAAAAAATAATTCTCCATCAATTCAGATAAGTTCATAAAAATTAACACAAAATCAACTTAAATTAGAATTAGAAATTTTGTAACACCTCAGTGCACAATAAAGTTGCTGAGGAAATGTTATACCTTATCAGCAGCTTCAGAGGCCAAAAGATTGGTAGCAAGTGTCTGTAGTTTGTGATGTGCCATATGTTTCAAAGCAGTGAGGCTCCGCCGAGTCATGGCCTGTTTTAGATTTACAGCAGGATGACTGAGGGTATCTACAGCAGCTGGAACGGCTTCATCACAAGCATTCAATATTTCCACCGCAGTAATTCCCATTACACATCGGTCCAATGCACCTGTAGAAAGAGAGAAAAATCCATAATAGTATTTGTAGTTACAATTATTACTTATTTTAAAAGTGAATCCAGAATAGTGATCAATATAGATCGCACATTATCTGTGAAAGGTGCAAGAAATGTGATCATCTGCTTCAAATCCTTTTCTTTCTTTAGATTAAAAGTGCATGCCATTCATGCTTTAGTGTTCACATTGCCTCAATTTGATAAATTGCTGTAATCCAGGGCACTCTTTGAAATAAAATGCAGGCTCTGACAGAGTTGGTGATGTTGCTTTCTGCTCAAGTACACAAATAAACTTGAACATTAAAAAAGTGCTGAAAACACTTTGTTAGATACTCTAAACGCAAAGCCCCATATTGATCTCTTGTATGTTTTTTCAAATGACTAGACCACATTTGCTCCAGCATTTTGACTTTACAGGTGTAGCTGTTAATATACAAAGGTCATGTCACTACTTCCATTATCACGAAAACCTTCCTCCCATACCCATGCTTTGTTATGAAATAAGCCTTTGGAAAATTAGTACGATTTAGCAGATTTTTCACTTACTTCTTGATTGTGTCCTTTAGGGAAAGAAATCAGTTGTTGTTATCTGGTCTGGTCTGGTCTACATGTTGAATCCAGACCCACAACAATGTAGCTGACCTTTAAGTGCCTTCTAGGCAATACGGGATGGGTAATAAATGCTAACCAAGCCAAAGACACGCACACTCCATGACAGAAAAAAAATCATTTGAAACTTGGAATAAAGAGAGTTAATTGGCAATAGATTGAAAGCACCGCCCTCCTAACCTGCAATCCTCTTCCTGACCTCTCCGCCCCCACCCCACTCCGGCCTATCACCCTCACCTTGACCTCCTTCCACCTATCCCACCTCCATCGCCCCTCCCCCTAGTCCCTCCTCCCTACCTTTTATCTCAGCCGGCTTGGCTCTCTCTCTCTTATTCCTGATGAAGGGCTTATGCTCGAAACGTCGAATTCTCTATTCCTGAGATGCTGCCTAACCTGCTGTGCTTTGACCAGCAACACATTTGCAGCTGTGATCTCCAGCATCTGCAGACCTCATTTTTTACTTACTAATAGATTGAAAAACAATACTCTGAGCTTTCGAAAAAACTTCAGAACTGAAACAGCTTCTAGGCTCTTGTGGTCGTTCATCTAAGAGGACGATGGGCTTTCAAAAAATTGGCACTACTAATGTCCACCAAACTGACATTGAATGAATGGCTAGAATAATCATGCCTGCAAAATGGTTATTAAATAAATATTTGGATCATAGGGTGAACAAAAGGTGGATTTGGACAGCACTGGTTCAAGACGAAAACCCACCTTAAGAACAATTAGGAGTAAGCAACAAATTGTGGTTCAGTATATTAATGAACAAATAAAAAGTTTTCTTTACAATAAATGATTGCTAAAGATACACTTACAATTTAAACATGGAAAGTCTGACATAAAAGCAAAATGCGAATGTTGGAAATCCAAAATAAAACAAAGAGAAATTCAGCAAGTGCAGTACTGTATATGGAGAGAGAAACAGAGTTAGCATTTCAAATCGGATATAACATTCCTTCAGAACATTCCATTCTGAAGGGAGCAAGTGGGACAATGCTAAGTTTCGCATGAGCAGTTGGGAGAGAGCAATGCAGAATGTGTGTATTTTTCTGGGAACTTACAGCACAGTGAAAATTCAGTGCATGGGGGAAGAGTGCTTCCTGCTGTTTTTGGCCGTTTATAGTTCGTAAAAGACTAGAGGTTAGATCACTGATGAAGTATTTAAAAAGGAGAAAGTGAGGACCGCAGATGCTGGAGATCAAAGTCAAAATGTGGGGTGCTGGAAAAGTGCAGCAGATCAGGCAGTATCCCAGGAGCAGGAGAGTCAATGTTTCAGGCATAGATAAATAGGGATGGGGCTGGGGGGGGGGGGGGGGGGGGGGGGGGGGGGGAGGTAGCTTTGAAGGTGATACGTGAATGAAGGTGGGGGGTGATGGTGATAGGTCGGAATGGAGGGTTGAGCAAGGAAGATGGACAGTAGGACAGTTCAAGGGGGCAGTGTCGAATTGGAAGTTTGGATCTGGGATAAGGTGGGGGAGGGGAAATCAGGAAACTGGTGAAAGCGACATTGATGTTGTGCGTTTGGAGGGTCCCAAGGCAGAAAATGAGACGTTCCTCCTCCAAGTGTTGGGTGGCTTGGATTTGGCTGTGGAGGAGGCATAGGACATGCATGTCCTTGGCGAAGTGGGAGGGTGGTGGGGTTATTGGGTGCATGTGGAGATGTCGTCTGAAACGTTCCACAAGTTGGCGTCCTGTCTGCCCAACGTAGAGGAGACTACATCGAGAGCAACGGACCCAGTAGATGAGGTGTTTGGATGTGCAGGAAAATCTCTGATGGATGTGGAAGGATCCTTTCAGGCCTTGGATAGAGGTTAGAGGGAAGGTGTGGGAGCAGGTTTTACACCTCTTGCAGTGATAAGGGAAAGTGCCGGGAGTAGAGGGTCGGTTGGTTGGTTGGGGCGTGGGGTGAACCTAACGAGAGAGTTGCAAAAGGAATGGTCTCTGCGGAGCCTGAGACGATTTAAAAGGCAGGTAAACAGATTTTTGAAACATAAAACTAAATAATAAAAATATTTTGAAACGAGCTCCGCTGCACTGACAGAAAAGAGAAATTGAAGTCTGGGACAGATCAACTACGGTTTTGTTGAATGGCAGGATAGGTTTGAGGGGCTAAATGACCTACCCCTGTTCCTAGTTCCTATGTTTTTATGACTCAAAACATTAACTTTGTTTCTCCCTCTACAGAGGTTCTCCAGCATAAGCTGCTTTTATTGCACTCTAACACATGATTTGAAATTTTTGGAAAACCTATTTTTCATCTTCATGACCACAACAGATTGAGACTCATTTGCAAAATACTGACTGGTCAACTTTAGACATTTCATTACGAACTTATCTTAGATCTACATACTGTTAGAAATTAAAGTTCAACAATTTATAAAACAATACTCTGACATAACACCATTATAATTTATTCATGGTAAGATTCAAATGATATATCCAATTATCTTTATTCTCCTTATGTTGCTTTTCTCCTCATTATGTTAATTCACCTAACAGTCCCATGCATTTTGTTTTACAACCTGACAGAATGTGGACCAGGCTTAAGTAATCAGATATTTCCATTAACTCAGGATATTTGAAAACAAAATGCTGGAAAGAAAATATAGCCAGTTATTTTAAAATGTATAGAAGGATGACCACAAAGTAAAGCATCAGAATAAATTTACCTTGTGCATTGACAAAGCAGTATCCCTGGAGCCCTGAACAGCTGAGAGACAATGTTGACCAATTACTTTGTTCTCAGAATATATGAACCAATGATTTTTAAACAGACAGATACTGATCATAATTAATTAGCCTTTACAGAAATGAGCACAGAGCAAAAGAGTGTGTGAGGAATAAGCTAAATAATTAGAGGCCAGTCAGTCTGACCTCAAAGTGGTGGGCAAATTACATGAATCAATATTGAGAGATAGGACTAACTGTTACTTGAAAAGATTAAATCAAGAATAGTCAGCATGAATTTGTCAAGGGAAGGTCATGTCTCATGAACTTACTTAAGTTTTTGATGAAAAAGCAAAGGGAATTAACAAGGTCATGCAGTGGATGTTGTCTACAAGGACTTCACCAATTTTACCATTTGACAAGGTTCCACATGGCAAAACAATGAATTAAAGTCCAATGGAGACAGCAGAATGTGTCTCAATGATAGGAAACAAAAGGTAATGATCAACGACATGCAATGTAGCTTTCAGCTGTGTTCTTAAAGGGCTCATTGTGTCTTTTGCTGCTTATGGTAATATACTGATGAATTATACTTGCACATGGGATAATTGGGAAATCTGCTAATAACACAAAAGTTGACTGGGTAGTTGATAGTGAAGAGGATTATGTTTACAGCAGGATGATTTTAATGGTTTCGGTTGAATGAACAGAAAGTGGCAAATGAAATTCAATCTGGGTGAGTGCGAGGTTGTGTACTTGGAGGGCAAACAAAACTAGGGAATACACAATAAAAAGAAAAGTAATGAGAGGGCTAGAAGAATGCAGAGTCCTCTGATTCTAAGTTCACAAGTTCTTGAGGTAGCAGGAAAGGTCCATAAAGAAGTGCAGGAGGCATATGCTTTCATTTACAGGGTAAGGGTTCGACTAAAAGACCTGAGATTTAATGCTGGAACTAGCCAGGCTGAAGTGGAATTGTGCACACAATTCTGGTCATCATATTACAGGAAAGACAGAATTGCTCGACAAAGAAACAACATTTACAAGAATGTTGCTAGCTGTTGAAACTTACAACTATGCATTAAGACCGGATTGTCGAGATTTGCTTTCCTTGGAATACAGGTTGCCAATAGGTGCCTTATGTATAAAAAGAGAGGCTTGGATAGAGTGGGAGGGGGAGTTGAAGTGTTGGAGGAAGAGCGCATCATCTTCCGCCTAGGAACCCTCCAACCACAAGGGATGAACTCAGATTTCTCCAGTTTCCTCATTTCCCCTCCCCCCACCTTGTTTCAGTCAAATCCCTCGAACCCAGCATCGCCTTCCTAACCTGCAATCTTCTTCCTGACCTCTCTGCCCCCACCCCACTCCGGCCTATCACCCTCACCTTGACCTCCTTCCACCTATCGCATCTCCATCACCCCTCCCCCCTACCTTTTATCTTAGCCTGCTGAACACACTTTCCTCATTCCTGAAGAAGGGCTATGCCCGAAACATCGATTCTCCTGTTCCTTGGATGTGCCTGACCTGCTGCACTTTTCCAGCAACACATTTTCAGCTCTGATCTTCAGCATCTGCAGTCCTCACTTTCTCCTTCATTGTGGACAAGCCAACTTAGCTTTCTGAGGAAGTAGAGGTATTGGTGTGCTTTGTTAACTGTAGCATCAACATGGATGGACCAGGATAGACTGGTGGTAATATTTGAGAGTTTTGCTCACTCACCTTTGTAGACTCTATCTCATCTTGCCAATTCACTTTCCTACCTACTGTGCTGTCATTGTGAAATTTAGTGACTATACATGTGGCCACTTCATCCGAATCATTTATGTCGATCGTAAAAAGCTGAGGCCCCAGCACTGATCCCTGGAGCAATCCATTTGATTTCGTCAACTCAAAAACGACCCCTTTCTCCCTACCATTTACTGTTAACCATTCTTCTATCCTTGTGAAACGTATTCCTACACCACAAGCTTTTTTTTTTGCAGTAGGCTTAAATGAGGTAATCTTATAAATGCTTTTCACATATGCCACATTTGCAGGTTCTTCATAAATCACCTTGCTTGTCACATTCTTACAGAATTCAAATAAGTTGGTTAAACATGATATCCCTTTTCATAAAACCAAACAAAAACTGTGAGATCCTATTATGAAATTCTAAATATCCTGTGATAACTTCCATAAAATAGGATTTCAGCAATTTCCCTATGACAGATGCTAAGTTTTTGTTCAGTTTCCCTTCATTCTAATAAATCTACTAACAAGCTAAACATGTTCTATATTCCAATCCACTGGGACACCTCCAGAATGCAAGGAATTTTGGAAGATGACAACCAATACGTGTTGTCTCTGAAGTCACTTTTTAAGACCATTGCATGGAGGCCAGAAAGTCAGAGTCATAGAGACGTACAGCATGGAAACAAACTCTTCGGTCCAAATCATCCATGCAGACCAGATATCCCAACCCAATCTAGTCCCACCTGCCAGTACCCGGCCTATATCCCTCCAAACCCTTCCAATTCATATACCCATCCCAATGTTGCAATTGTACCAACCTCCACCACTTCCTCTGACAGCTCATTCCATGCACATATCACCCTCTGGGTGAAAACGTTGCCCTGTAGGTCTCTTTTATATCTTTTCGCTCTCACCCTAAACTTATGCCCTCTAGTTCTGGACTCCCCCACCCCAGGGAAAAGACTTTGCCTATCCATGACCCTCATAATTTTGTAAACCTCTATAAGGTCACTCTTCAACCTCCGACACTCCAGGGAAAACAGTTCCTGCCTGTTCAGTCTCTCCCTGTAGCTCAAATCCTCCAACCCTGGCCACATCCTTGTAAATTTTTTCTGAACCCTTTCAAGTTTCACAACATCTTTCCAGTAGGAAGGAGACCAGAATTGCATGCAATATACCAACAGTGGCCTAACCAATGTCCTGTAAAGCCGCAACATGACCTCCCAACTCCTATACTCAATACTCTGACCAATAAAAGAAAGCATACCAAATGTCTTCTTCACTATCCTATCTACCTGTGACTCCACTTTCAAGGAGTTAACAACCTTCACTCCAAGGTCTTTTTGTTCAGCAACAGTCCCTAGGACCTTACCATGGAGTGTATAAGTCCTGCTAAGATTTGCTTTCCCAAAATGCAGCACTTCGCATTTATCTAAATTAAATTCCATCTGCCACTTCTCTGCCTATTGGACCATCTGGTCAAGATCCTACTGTAATTTGAGGTAACCTTCTTCGCTATCCACTACACCTCGAATTTTGGTGCCATCTGCAAATTTACTAACTGTAATTATGCTCACATCCAAATCATTTATGTAAATGATAAAAAGTAGTGGACCCAGCACTGATCCTTGTGGCACTCCACTGGTCACAGGCCTCCAGTCTGAAAAACAACCCTCACCATTACCCTCGGTCTTCTACCTTTGAGCCAGTTCTGTTTCCAAATGGCTAGTTCTCCCTGTATTCCATGAGATCTAACCTTGCTAACCAGTCTCCCATGGTCGAACGCCTTACTGAAGTCCATATAGATCACATCTACCACTCTGCCCTCATCAATTTTCTTTGTTACTTCTTCAAAAAACTCAATCAAGTTTGTGAAACATGATTTCCCATGCACAAAGCCATGTTGACTATCCCTAATCAGTTCTTTCCTATCCAAAAACATGTACTTCCTGTCCCTCAGGATTCCCTCCAACAACTTGCCTTCTACCGACGTCAGGCTCTCTGGAACTATACACCAGTGTGCGTGAGAAATCATGTCTCCCTCAACAGGTCTAATAGTTTTCTAGTACCTTTCTCCTAAACATGGCAATTATATTAAGTTCCTCCCTTCTTTGTTCCTCTTATTTAATGAAGACAGGCACAAAATACCTGCTCAACTCTTGTAACACTTTTGTCTCTCGCGATTAATTCCCCTCTCCACAATTCATTCTTCTCACAAAAATTCCTCTTATATTTTAAAATAGTGTAGTAAACTTGACTCTTTTCGTATGTTTAGCTTGCTTTCTCTCAGGCTCTGATTTCTCCCTTTTTTGGGTCATTTTTATCAGTTCTTGAAATTTGTCAGTGGTCTGGGGTCCACTGCTTTTTGCCATTTATGTGAAGGAGTTGGATGTGAATAAAGGAGGTATGGCTTGTAAGTTTGCAGATGACATCCAAGTGGGTGGTGTAACCAAGAATGAAGATGATTGTCTCAGTACAAAAGAGTCAATGATGCAAGGAGTTGCAGATGGAGTTTAATTTAGTTAAGTATGAGGTGTTGCGTTTTGGGAAGGCAAACCAGGGAAGGCCTTATACAGTTAATGATACAGCTCTGGGGAATGGTGTCAAACAAAGAAAGTTAGGTGTGCAGGTGCACATTTCCTTGAAAGTGGAATTGCAGGTAGACAAGGGGCGAAGAAGGCATTTGGCACAACTGCCTTCACTGGTCAGAACATTGATTATCGGAGTTGGGATGTCATTCCACAGCTGTACAGGACGTTGCTTATGCTACTTTTAGTAATTTTTTGGTTGCCCTTATATATGAAAGATGATGTTAAACTTGAGAGGGTGCAGAGAAGATTTTCAAGGATGTTGCCAGGACTGGAAGGTTTGAGTTGTAGGGAGAGGATGAATAGCATCGGAGGCTGATAGAGGTTTACAGGGGAACCTCGATTATCTGAATACCAATTATCCGAAAATCAGATTATCCAAAGGAGATCTCGAGGTCCCGATAGAAACGTTACATCAAAGACGTGTTTCCAACACTGACTGCGTCTTTTGTTACAGTGATTAAACAGGCACTGTCACCAAGTGAATGACCTCCCGCCCTCCCTCTCTCCCCACTTTCCCTGGAGTTCTACACAGGGGAGCGGGGTTGGACCGGGTTGGAGGGGTGTGAATGGACCGGTTTGGGGGATGGTGCAGGACAGGGGGGAGGGGGGTGCTGATGGACTGGGGTGGGTGGGGTGTGGTGTTGGGGGCAGGGCTTCGCGAACTGTGTGCTGCTGCTACTCTCCTGGACAGAGAGCAGACTTTGAGCCCCAGAGGAAAGGCATTTAATCGATTTTCCAAATAATCGATTATTTGAACGAAATAGTGCCCGCCCATCTCGTTCAGATAATCGAGTTTCCACTGTATAGAGGTTTATAGAATCATAAGGGGTATGGATAGAGTGGATAGCCATTGTCTGTTTCTTAAGGTGGGGGTTTCCAAAACTAGAGGGCATAGGTTTAAGGTGAATGGGGAAAGACTTAAAAAGGACCTGAAAGATAACTTTCTCTAACAGTTGGTGGTGTGTGTATGAAAATGAGCTGCCAGAAGAAGTGGTAGAATCAAGCACAATTACAACATTTAAAAGGCATCTGGAATGGATACATGTACAAGAAGGATTTAGAGGGATATGGGCCAAATGCTGGCAATTGAGACTAGATCAGACTAGGATGTCCGGTTGGCATGGATGAGTTGGACCAAAGCGTCTGTTTCCATGTTGACGCAATGATTCAATCTGTCCAAGCTATTTAATACCCCAAAGATCTGCCAATTCAGCTGTACCATCCTACCTTTTAATCCATTTTTCCAGATTACTTAGGCAACTCTGCCTTTATACCCTTATAGTTAACTTAATTCAGGTTTAAAACAAGTCTTGGATTCACAAACAAAAAAACGTTACTGGAAAAACTCAGTACATTCGGCAAGCTCTGTGAAGGGAAGCAGAGTTCACGTTTCGGGTCAAATGATCCTTCTTCATAACCAGTCTGACAGATTGCCATGCTGCAAGACCTGCTGACTTTTTTCCAGCTATTTCGGTTTTGGTTTCTGATTTCCAGCATTCACAATTCTATGGTTTTTTTCATCCACACTTCACTTTCAAACTTTCAAATGTGAAATTCTGTCACGCTATGATCACTACTGCCTCAGGTTCCTTCATTCTATCAATTAATCCCCTCAGTTCAAATCAACAGGTTAAAAAAAATATCCGCTCCTTGGTTGCTGCTGGAATGTACTGTTCAAAGAAATTGTCCTGAATACACTGTGTGAATTTTCCAGGTATGTTTGTACATGTAGATTTGGCCCAATCTACATATAGATACTGATCATTGAAATATCTGTCTGACTCACTCCACTTATGTATTCCTGTGTACTCAATCCTACACAGTGCAAATGTAGCAGAAAGTGTTAAGTATTACAATAAACAGAATGGTCAACTGTAATACACCCCCCAGGGTTCTGGAATATGGGAAGGACATAGTCCCAAGACAAGGGGCCAATCATTTAGGACTGAGATGAGGAGAATAATTTTCACTTCAAGGATTGTGAAACTGGAACTACCTATTGCAGATGGATTAAGAATATGTCACTGAATATATTTTTAATGCTGAGGGTTATGTGGTGACTTGAGGAATCAAGGGATGTGAAAACAACTGGTCTCATGGATGCAAGGACAATGACCATTGATAAACAAATTGTATAGTATTCCAGAGTCGAGGACTGCTTAATCTACAAGATCCTGCTCCTATTTAATATCGCTGCCACTGCAAGTTATGTCTGTGCATAATACATATCAAAAAGTAATATGTACATCAATTTCAATTAAGCATGGAAAACAGATACGGTAATGCCTAGGAAGATGCATTTGACTCTGGCTAAGATGTGGGATCTGAATCTTCTATTTTTTTAAGGACTGATAATATTGAGAGATAGGGTGAATTGATTTTTACTTTTAGAATGCTGGGTGTTGGTATATTTAGAATGCTTTGAATTATCTCAGCTACTGTGGCTGAATTTGTAGCATTGTGTGATTCATGTAAATTGTGATCATGCAACTTATGACACAATGGACTGCAGCAGTTCAAAAAGACAACTCACCACCACACTATCAAGGACAGTTAGGGATAGGCAATAAACATTTGCCCAGTCTGCAATGTCCATCTCCTGAATGAATTTTTTTTAAAAATGACTTCAACATCATTAAGAAAGAAGATTCCACACTTAAATGAACACATGAATACAGAGATATTACAGAGCTTATACACAGATGTAAATGAAGGAATTGTACATAAGGAGTTACAGCATTTCACTTAGTAATCTGGAGCAAACAGCCTCGGAGACATGAAAAATTCAGACAACTACAGCTTGAGATACTCTAAACTGACATTCCAACATGAAGAAAGAATTTTAGCTTATAACACAACTTGTCACAGCGTCAAGTTTTCAGGACAAATTACTTGGTGTAGAATACCCTGAAACCTCCAAAACACAATAGGAGGAGTTAAGAAAAATATTTATTTTTTCTAGCTTTGTAATTGCAGACTATCAACAGGCTGGAAACAACTTCAGTGAAGGCTACCCAAGTGTAATGAACTTGAGCCAAACACAGTATTAAGGAGTTATGTACTCTACTGAATAACCTCTCCCCTTCTGTTATTATGAATCTATTAAGTGCTAGAACCCTCACTGATTTTTCGTTAACTGTATTTCATTCTTCTATCAATTTTGACTTGGAGCTGAGAACTGTGATCTCAATATGACCTTTGGACTGTGGGAATGAGCTTGTAAACAACAAGCTTGTTTATTTGAGAGGCAAGGCCTCAAAGTTAATAATAGGTTAATTTTTGATCCAAGGGCTCCATAGACATTTCAATATCTGGGAAAGCAAAATGTTTAACCAGATAGATGCTTGGCTATTAACAAGGTCAATACCTAGAACTGGTGTCAGCAAGTCTGGGAGAGAACATGATGTTCAAACAGAGGGAGGGGGTGAAATGGTTGAACTTCTTAAAAAATCATTCATGCGAAGAGGGCATCGCTGGCAAGACGAGCATTTATTGCCATCCCTAATTCCCCAGAGGCAATTATGAATCAATTAAATTCTTGTTGGTCTGGAGTCACGTAGGCCAGACCAGTTAAGGATGGCAGTTTCTTTGCTCAAGGATATAATAGAGCATAAAACATAAGAACTAGGAGCAGGAGTAGGCCATCCGGCCCTTCAAGCCTATTCCGCCACTCAATAAGACAGTGGCTAATCTTTTCGTGGATTCAGCTCCACTTACCCATGTTTTCACCAGATCCGTAATTCCTTTACTTTTCAAAGTTTATCGACCTTTGCTTTAAAAGCGATTACTAAAGTAGCGTCAACTACTTCCCTGGGCAAGAAATTCCATAGATTAACAACATTCTGAGTGAAAAAGTTTCTTCTCAGTTCAGTTCAAAACCTGCTTCCTCTAATCTTGAGGCCATGCCCTCTTGTCCTATTCTCACCTACCAGTGGAAACATCCTATCTATTTCCATTTTAAAGATTCCCTTCATAATTTTGTATGTTTCTGTAAAATACCTCCTCATTTTTCTGAATTTCAATGATTATAATCCCAATCTACTCAGCCTCTCCTCATAAGCCAACCTCCTCAATTCCAGAATCAACCTAATGAATCTCCTGTGCACCCCCTCCAATCCTTTATTAAGTCACGAGACCAAATCTGCACACAGTTATCCAGGTGTGGCCTCACCAGCACCTTGTACAGCTGTAACATGACCTCTATGCTTTTAAACTCAACCCCTTTAGCAATGAAGGACAAAATTCTATTTGCCTTCCTAATTACTTCTTGTACCTGCAGACCAACCTTCTGCGATTCATGCACAAGGGCATCCAGGTCACTACAAATCAGCATACTGCAACTTTTTACCATTCAAGTAATAATCTATTTTGCTACTACTCCTACCAAAATGTATGACTTCACATTTACTAACATTGTATTCCATCTACCAGACCTTTGCCTACTCACTCAATGTATCCATGTTCCTCTGCAAAGTTTCACAGCCCTTTGCACAGCCACTCTTCTTAGTGTCATTGGCAAATTTTGACATCATACACATAGTCCTCAAATCCAAATCATCTATATAAATTGTAAATAATTGTGGTCCCAACACCAAACCAAGGCACGCCATTAGTCACTAATTGCCAGCCAGAAAAGCACTCATTTATCCCCACTCTTTGCTTCCCGAAGAAGAGCTCATGCCCGAAACGTCGATTCTCCTGCTCCTTGGATGCTGCCTGACCTGCTGCGCTTTTCCAGCAACACATTTTCAGCTCTGATCTCCAGCGTCGGCAGTCCTCACTTTCTCCTTCCTGTCAGTCAACCAATCTCTGTCCATGCTAATACTCTGTCCCTAACACCATGCACTCTGGTCTTATGCAGCAGCCTCATGTGCGGCACCTTGTCAAAGGCCTTCTGAAAACCTAAGTACACGCGTTCTCCATTGTCAATCTTGCTGGAAATGTCTTCATAGAATTTCAAAAAATTTGTGAAGCATGACTTGCCCTTCATGAATCCATGCTGCGTACAATAGGACAATTTCTTCCTTGATAACAGACTCAAGCATCTTCTGCACTACAGAGGTTAAGCTCGCTGGTCTATAATTTCCCATCTTTTATCTATTTCCCTTTTTAAACAGTGATGTCACATCAGCTATTTTCCAATCTGCTGGGACTTCTCCAGAGTCCAGCGAATTTTAGAAAATTACCAGCAGTCCACCTGCTATTTCTCCCGCCATCTCTGGGAAAAATTCCATCAGGGCCATGTGACTTATCTATCCTTTGCTCCATTAGCTTACCCAACAACAGCTCATCAAAAACTAGTTTTCAGTCATAATAGTTTCCAACTACCTTGCTCAAGTACCTTGATCTCTTCATCACTTACGAGCATGTAATTAGTATCTTCCACTGTGAAGACTGATGCAAAGTACCTGTCCAATGCCTCAGCCATTTCATCATATCCCATAACTAACTGCCCCTTCTCATCCTCTAAAGGACCAACATTTACTTTAGCCACTCTTCTTCACCTTTGCTATCTGTCTTCATATTCTGTGCTAATTTTTTTTCTCATACGCTATCCAACTGTTCTTTATAGCTCTTCTTGTGGCTTTCTGTTGACCTATAAAGTTTTCCCAATCCTCTAGATTCTTGCTGTTTTTGTCCACTTTGTATGCCTTCTCCTGCTTTATTTCCTTCGACACACATGGCAGATACCCCGCCTCTTACAGTCCTTCCTTCTCACCGGAATATACTTTTGCTGAACACTTCGGAAAATTTGTTTGAAGGTCCTCACTGCTCGTCAACTGTCACACCATAAAGTCTGTTTCCGGGTTACTTTCACCAGGTCCTCCCTCATTCTGTCATAGTCCCCCTTATTCAAGCACATTAGTGAAGCACATGAGATTTTCTGACAATCACTAAGAATTCACGGTCATCATTAAACTCTTAATTCCAGATGTTTTATTAAATTCAAACTCTATATCTGCCTCGATAGGATTTCAACACCAGTCCCCAAAACTTTAGCTAAATCTCTGGATTCTCAATGCAGTGATAACACCAGTCAGCTACTGCCTCTCCTTTTAGACTGTGTTTCTGGAAGCAGGGTGTAGTTGTTGATGCTACAGCATAAAGATTTGAAAGCACCCTGCTTAACCTCCCATTATCTGCCACTGGAAGTTCATAGAACAGAAAATGAGTTATAAGCATTTCTGAAACTTCCTCAAAGTGAACCAAGAAAGTGGCCCTTCAGAAAATCAACCAAGAAACAGTTATATTTGCTTGTGGAATAATGCGACATGAAAACTACTCAAGCAATTTTGGCAATTTTGTCATTTCCTTTTATTTATCCCTTAAGTGTGTTTGTTTATCTGTCGGTATTTTGTACGACTACATCTGAAAACAAAGATTATTGAGTTTATTAATCATTGACATTTAGATGAATTTGTCATAAAAACAACAAATTCTGGAGATCTGAAACAAAAACAGAAACTGTCAGTGAAACTCAGCAGCTTTGACAGCATCCAAATGAAAAAAACAGTTAATATTTCGAGCCCGGTGACTTTTCATCAGATCTCCTAATAAACAGCAGAACAAACTAGATTACTTTGTTGTTTAACTTCGATCCACTAAAGTTACTGTCCACAGTAAAGTCGTTTGCTTAAGGTATAAGCCCAGTGTCTAGAATTGATTATTCAGAGTTTGGAACAAATTATTCAAAAAGTCTGGTTAGGAACCATTAGAGTCAATTCTGAGGGCCTTTAAAGGTTTTATTTTACTGTTCCAAATGAAGAGGCAGGAAGACTGGTTTGATTCAGCAACCTGTCCGCACCATTACAGTTTATATATTGCTCCCAGTCATGGTGTTTCAGAGAACACCTCTGGGACACCCGGACCAACCAATCAACCCAACCACCCCGTGGCTCAACACTTCAACTCCCCCTCCCACTCCACCAAGGACATGCAGGTCCTTGGACTCCTCCATCGCCAGACCATAACAACACGACGGTTGGAGGAAGAGCGCCTCATCTTCCGCCTGGGAACCCTCCAACCACAAGGTTTGAACTCAGATTTCTCCAGTTTCCTCATTTCCCCTCCCCCCACCTTGTCTCAGTCAAATCCCTCGAACTCAGCACCACCTTCCTAACCTGCAATCTTAATCCTGACCTCTCCGCCCCCACCCCACTCCGGCCCATCACCCTCACCTTGACCTCCTTCCACCTATCACATCTCCATCGCCCCTCCCCCAAGTCCCTCCTCCCTGCCTTTTATCTTAGCCTGCTGGACACACTTTCCTCATTCCTGATGAAGGGCTTATGCCCGAAACGTCAAATTTCCTGTTCCTTGGATGCTGCCTGACCTGCTGTGCTTTTCCAGCAACACATTTTCAGCTCTGATCTTCAGCATCTGCAGACCTCACTTTCTCCTGGTTATTAAGTAACCCCTATGTTAATTGCTCCACTACTGGCAGTTGGGCCAACAACAATATGGCCCCAAAGATGTGCAGGTTACGTGCACTGGCCAAGCTAAATTGCCCATAGTTACAGGGATCTGCAGGCTAGCTGGGTTAGTTATGGGAAACGTGGGGTTACAGGGATAGGATGGGGTTGGGGGGGGGGGGGGGGGGTGTTGTGTGGACACTCTTCAGACGTTTGGTGTGGACTCAATGGGCCAAATGGCCTGTTTCCACACTGTAGAGATTCTATGATGCTGTGTTCTATTTTGTACTGTCCCTGTGAAATGCCTTGGAACAACGTTGAGGGTATGTTGCAAACTTAGGATGTATAAAAATATTCCAAATGAGAAAAACAGTCTCTACAGAAAAAAAATGTATCATTTTGACTACCTCAGGAACCCCAGGAAGGCATCAAATGGAAAGATTATGTATATAATGCCACAACAATAGTGATAGGCTGGAGGATTCAAAACATTTTAGAAACCAAAACGTATGACTAAAAAATAATAAAGAGGGGGAAATTGGAGATCAAAGAAAACCATAAAAAATTAGCGAAGACTGCAAGTACACAACAAGGCAAACAGTTGCAATGTTAGAGTTTAGCCCTCGGGAGTGAGACTAGGCAATTAACAGTGACACTAAGAAAATTACAGATTTCAGAAACAGTTTTATATATGTGCTTTCACAGTAGAGGCACAGAAGCCTTGTGAAAAAGGAAACACGTTTGACCAATTTATTATAAATTGTTGAGGACGTAACAGGCTGGATCAAAGGGAATGAGTACACTTGGATTTCAAAGAGCACTCATCAAAAGTACCATATCAAAGATGCAACATTATGCAACATAAGAATTCACTATAGGGATGATAAATTAACATGGATACAGGACTGGTCAACCAATGGTCAGTTGGGTCACTTGTAGTTTGACAAACTGCAACTCGCAGAATGGCACTGGGATCAGAGGTATTGCCTCAACTGTTCACAATCTGTATTAATCACTTGAATGAAAGGACGGTCAACAGAAAAATAAACTGTGAGGAGATATAAAGATGTTAATGGTTAATAAGATGTTAAGTAAATGGGCAGAAATTTTGCTGCAGATTGAACAAGTGTGGGAAAATGTAAGGTTGTCCATTTGGCAAGACATTAGCAAAACAAAGGCATCTTGGCCTTTAGGGCAAGGGAACATGAGTATAAAAATAGAGTATTATTACATCTGTAAAGGGCAGTGGTAATTCCACACCTGGAATAAAATGTACGTTTTTGGCCTCCTTAACCATGTTTCTTCCCATGGGGAAATCTAGAAATGAGGGACAAGCTTAAAATTAAGAGGTCTTCTGCTTAAGAGGGAGATGAAGAGGAAATTGTTCACTGAGAGGATCACTAGCTTTTGACATTCTCTTCCACAGAGAATGGTGGAGGCTGGGTCATTGACTATTTGAAGGTTAAGTTAAACAGATTTCTAACCAATAATAGATTCATTGGTTGTGGGGTGGTTCTTTTCGGGAGGGGGTTGGGTGTTGAAGAGCAGGCAAGGAAACTAAGTTTCAGACACAATCAAATCAGCCATGTTCTATTGAATGCTAGAAAAGGCTTGTCCTGCTCCTATTTCTTGGGATCTAATGCTCTTGCACTCTTTTTTTTGTCAGAAATATTTGTAGGTGCATTGGCATTAGCTAAATTTGTCCACCATAACAACCTTAACAGAACAGTAATTATTCCAGGAGAAAGTGAGGACTGCAGATGCTGGTGATCAGAGTCGAATGTAGGGTGCTGGGAAAGGACAGCAGGTGAGGCAGCATCCGAGAAGCATGGGAATCAATGTTTCCAGAATAAGCCCCCATTCCTGATGAAGGGCTTATGCACGAAACATCGATTCTCCTGCTCCATAGATGCTGCCTGATCTGCTGCGCTTTTCCAGCACCGCACTCTCGACAGTATTTATTCCAGGTAAGTATTATTAAATCATTTAGTCATAGAGTCATAGAGATGTACAGTGTGGAAACAGACCCTTCGATCTAACCTGTCCATGCCGACCAGATATCCCAACCCAATCTAGTCCCACCTGCCAGCACCCGGCCCATATCCCTCCAAACCCTTCCTATTCATATACCCATGCAACTGCCTTTTGAATGTTGCAACTCTAACAGCATCCACCACTTCCTCTAGCAGCTCATTTTATACACATACCACCCTGTGTGTGAAAAGGTTGCCCCTTAGATCTCTTTTATATCTTTCCCCTCTCACCATAAACCTATGCCCTCTCGTTCTGGACTCCCCCACCCCAGCGAAAAGACTTTGCCTATTTATTCTATCCATGTCCTTCATAATTTTGTGAACCTCTATAAGGTCACCGCTCAGCCTCTGACGCTCCAGGAAAAATAGCCCCAGCCTGTTCATCCTATAGCTCAAATCCTCCAACCCTGGCAGCATCCTTGTAAATCTTTTCTGAACCCTTTCAAGCTTCACATCATCTTTCCGATAGGAAGGAGACCAGAATTGCATGCAATATTCCAACAATGGCCTAACCAATGTCCTGTACAGCCGCAACTGACCTCCCAACTCCTGTACTCAATACTCTGACCAATAAAGGAAACACTACAGTTGCACCCTTCCTCAGAGAGAAACAAGTAGTTTCAAAATGTCTAAATATCATCTTACAAAGAGATTTTAGATAAATGCGAGGTGCTGCATTTTGGGAATGCAAATCTTAGCAGGACTTATACATTTAATGGTGAGGTCCGAGGGAGTGTTGCTGAACAAAGAGACCTAGGAGTGCAGCTTCATAGCTCCTTGAAAGTGGAGTCGCAGGTAGATAGGATAGTGAAGAAGGCGTTTGGTATGCTTTCTTTTATTGGTCAGAGTATGGAGTACAGGAGTTGGGAGGTCATGTCGTGGCTGTACAGGACATTGGTTAAGCCACTGTTGGAATACTGCGTGCAATTCTGGTCTCCTTCCTATTGGAAAGATGTTGCAAAACTTGATAGGGTTCAGAAGAGATTTGCAAGGACATTGCCAGGGTTGGAGAATTTGAGCTATAGAGAGTGGTTAAATAGGCTGGTGCTGTGTTCCCTGGAGCGTCGGAGGCTGAGAAGTGACATTGTAGACATTTATAAAATCATGAGAAGCATGAATAGGATAAATAGACAAGGTCGTTTCCCTGGGTTGGGGGCTGTCCAGAAGTAGAGAGCATAGGTTTAGGATGAGAGGGGAAAGATATCAAAGAGTGCTTAGGGGCAACTTTTTCACGTGGAGAGTGGTATGTGCATGGAATGAGCTGCCAGAGGAAGTGGTGGAGGCTGGTACAATTGCAACATTTAAAAGGCATGTGGATGGGTATATGAATAGGAAGGATTTGGAGGGATATGGGCCAGCTGCTGGCAGGTGGGAGTAATTGGGTTGGGATATCTGGTCGGCATGGACGAGTTGGACCGAAGGGTCTGTTTCTGTGCTGTACATCTCGATGACTCTATTAATTCACAAACTCATTTGTTTAACTAAATCCAATTGCCTTCTGCAACGTGCACATGATGAAATTCTACGAAAAGCTCTAAAAGTTTGTGATACATTCACTGGACCATGATATACTTCAAACTATATTTCATTATCACCTCAACTTTCTGTAATAGCTGATAGATTTATGAAAAATGCACATTGCAAAAGATATGATTGGTCTCAATTTTCTGTCCGTACGTCCAACTACAGCATCAATTAAACAAATAAAACTTAACAGTAATTTCTCATTCTTAAGACTTCAAGCAAAAAGCCTACTAAAGCTGAGCTGAACCAAGTCTTAAGTGAAGTGGACCGGTCCTCTGGGAATGGTGGATGGGAAGAAACATGTATAAAATGTGTAGAGATACACATCGCAAAAATACAAAAATGAGTTAAATTAAAGCTATTAAAATACCTGCATAAAATTATTTTGCTTTATTAATGGAGGGGAAGCAATGGCCAAGTGGTATTATCATTGGATTGTTAATCTAGAGAACCAGGTAAAGTTCCAGGGACCCACGTTCGAATCCTGCCATGGCAGATGATCAAATTCGAATTCAATTTAGAAAATCTGAATTTAGGAGTCTTAGGGTAACCGTTAATCCACTGTTGATTGTCAGAAAAACTCATCTGGTTCACAAATGTCCTTTAAGGCTTTAAGGAAGGAAATTGCCATCCTTACCTGGTCTGGCAAACCTGTGACTCACCCACAACAAGGTGGCTCACTGTTACAGTTGGACAATTACAGATGGGCAATAAATGCGGGCCTAGCCAGCGATACCCTCATTCCTTAAATGAATAAAGAAATAAAAAGACTACGATGAATCCCCCCGTTCAATCAGCCATTCACCCAATCCATACTCCTCCCTTGCTCAGAAATGAAATGTCTATAAAGCATTTGGTGTGCACAGTCATGCAATGCTGGAAATATGTTTAAAAACGGTTGCTGTTTATCTATTTGTCGAGGGCATTTGATACTGTGCCACACAGACTTGTGAGAAAGTTATAGGGCATGGTATAAAAGGGACAACAGCAACATGGATACAAAACTGGGCTAAGTGATAAACAACAGGATGCAATGATTAATGGATACTTTGCAGGTTGCAGGAAGAAGGTTTGCAGAAGAGTTTCTCAGCGATCAGTCTTGGGAACTTTGTTTTTTCTCATATATTAATAATACAGATTTTGGTGTACAGGGGACAGTTCCAAAGACTGCAGATGATATGAAACTTGGAACAGCTGTAAATAAAGCTCCAAAGGAACCTTGACAAGTTAGTGAGGCACGTATATAGCTGGTGGATGAGGTTTGAGTGTGAGGTGATGGAGTCTGGTAGGAAGACATTGAGAGACAATACAATATAGGAGATACAATTCTAAATATGGTACAGTAGCAGAGGGGTTTGGGTATATATATATGCACAGATCATTGAAAGTTGCAGAACAGGTGGAGCAAGCAGTTAGTAAAGCAAACGGTGTTTTTGGCTTTATGAATAGAGGCATAGAGTACAAGAGCAGGGAGGTGATGTTGAACTTGCATAACTCACTTGTTAGACCCAACTGGGGTATTGTATACAGTTGTGTGTGGCACATTATAAATAAAATGTGAATACATTGAAGACAGTGCAGAAGCTATTCATAAGAATGATTCCAGGAATGACAGACTGCAGATATAAGGTTAGATTGAAGAAATTGGGACTGTTCGACTTGGAGAGAAGAGGCTCAGAGACTTTATAAAGATTTCAAAATCACCAGCAGGCTAGATAAAGTACATTAAAACTGTTCCCCCTCGTGAAATAAACAAGAACAAGAGGGCATGGATTTAAGGTAATGTTTAAAAGAAGCAACAGTGATGTGAGAAAATAGTTTCACACTGAGTATTTAAGGTATGAAATACAATGCCTGGACATCTTATCGAGATAGGATCAACTGAGGCATGCAAGAGGGTACCGGCTGATTATGTGTATTGAAATGGTGAGTGAAAATGACATGGATTATCTTCCTGAGATCACATTTTTCCTGATGCTGCCACAGAATTTGCTGGCAAAACCCAGGAGGTCTGGAATCATCTGTGAAGAGAAAACAGAGACAACCTTCTGGGTCGAGTGATCCTTCTTCAAACCTGACCCGAACCTTCATTCTACTGTCTCTCCACAAATGCTGTCAACCTAGTGAGTTTCTCCAACAAGTTCTGTTTTTGTTTCAGATTTCTAATATCTGTAGTTCTTTGTTTTGTTACATATTTAATGATATCAGTCTCAACATAAAATAATAGCTTTCATGGGTTTTGCAGAAAACAGACTCCAACTTACTACTACTGGATAATGTAACAGTTTCTAAATCCATGCTTTGTCAAACTCCATGTAACTTAACATCTCAGAATACTGTCTTCAAATTAAATGTCACCACTGTTCATGTAATTATGCCTTTCACGTTCCATGTATAAGTAGTTTGTGGCATTCACAGCAAATTTGCTTTCTCATTTACACTCTTCAAGATGAACATTCTATATTTTATAATTTCACAAAATCGTACTAAATCACAACATCATGTGACAATAAAGGATATTCTTGCTGTTTTTCTAAATAATTTAATTATGTCCCTTTGCTTTAGAAACAAGCCAGTTAGAAATACAGTCTATCAAAGCAAATGAAATGATCTAGCTCACCATCATATTGCCAGGACCATTCCCCATACTTGTGGATCATTTCATTGCTTTCAGATTGTGCTGGTGCTATTATTGATAACTCTCCCCTGTCTTTATTAAGTCTAACGATCAAGGATTGAGCCTCAGGTCCAGATTCATTGGCTATCTCCTTCTGTTCCTGGTGTGGCCAGTGAATTGCTGTCCATCCCCCAGGCATGTCTCTCTTTAATGTTGACAATTGGAGATACTTCCTTCTTAAAGCTAAGCAAGATAACGTTGCTATACAAGAACATGTACACTCTCTGGATACTTAACAGATTTATAGATCTTAAAATATGAATGCTATACTATTTGGAAATTTAGATTTCATTTTTTATTAAATGAGATGTGAACATCACTGTCATGGCCAGGATTTATTGTCCATCCCTAGTTGATCTTAAGGTGGTAGTGAGTTAATGGATGAACTGCTACAGTCCATATCATATAGTAATAGATGTTTATAGCATGGAAACAGGCCCTTTTCTCCATGCCACAGTGTTCACAATTAATCTAGTCCCATTTGCCTGCATTTGGTCCATATCCTCCATACCTCTCCCATTCATGTACCTGCCCAAATGTTTCTTAAAATGACAAAATTGTTCTTGCCTCCAACACTACCTCTGGCATACTGTTTCAGAGGATCACCACCCCGTGTAAACAAAATGCCCCTTTAAACCCTTTTGTATTTCTCCCCTCTCGCCTTAAATCGATGTCCTCTAGTTTTAGACTCCCATACCATAGGGAAAAACTGTTGGCTATCTACTTTATCTATGCTTCTCATGATTTTATAGACTTCTATGAGGGAAAAAAGCCCCAGACTAACCAGCCTCTCCTTATAACTCAAACCTTCCAGTCCAAATAGCATCCAAGTAAATCTTTTCTGCACTCTTTTCTAATTTAATAATATTCTGTAGTAAGATGACCAGAACTGCATGCAGTATTTCAACTGTGGCCTTACCAACATCCTATACAGCTGCAACAAGACGTTCCATCTCTCCTACAATCTGCTCTGACCAATGAAAGCAGCATGCCAAAATGATTCTTCACCACCCTGATGACCTGTGACTCCACTTTCAAGTGGTATGAACTCTTACGCTTGGAGGAAGTGTATCCAGCTGCAACTCTTGTTTGACCGCATGATGGCTCTGGAGCAGTGGATGGACTCACGGTGGAACATCCGTGATGATTAGGAGTTCATGGAAAGCATGTTTACTGAATTGGTCACATCGCAGATTAGAATTGCTCAGGGAGACAGTGAATGGGTGATCAAAAGGCAGAGAAAGAGTAGGAGGACATTGCAGGTGTCCCCTGCGGTCATCTCCCTCCAAAACAGATATACCATTTTGGATACTGTTGGGGGAGATGGCTCACCAGGGGAGGGCAGCAGTTGCCAAGATTATGACACTGTGGTGGGCTCTGCTGTTCAGAGGGTGGTAAAAAGATTCATAGGGCCATAGCATAGTCATAGAGGATTCTATTGTAAGGGGAATATTTCGATGGTTTTGTGGCTGAAAACGAGACTCCCGGATGGTATGTTGCCTCCCAGGTGGTCGGATCAGGGATGTCACCAATTGGCTACAGAACATTCTGAGAGGGGAGGGTGAACAGCCAGTTATCGTGGTGCACATTGGCACCCATGATGTAAGTAATAAAACAAGATGAGGTCCTGAAAGCAGAATTCAGGGAGCTAGGAGAGAAGTTAAAGAGGGGGACCCCAAAGGTGGTGATCTCAGGATTGCTTCCAGTGCTATGTGCTAGCCAGGGTAGAAATGTAAGAATAGGCAGGATAAACACTTGGCTTGAGGAATGGTGTAGGACTGAGGGGTTCAGATTTGTGGGACTTTGGGACCTGTTCTGGGAAGGTGGGATGATTACAAATTGGATGGCCTGCACCTGAACCGGACTGGAACTAATGTCCTTGGGGAAATTTTTGCTACTGCTGTTCGGGAAGGTTTAAACTAATGTGGCAGGGGACTGGGAAACAGAAGACAAGACTGGTAGACAGTGAAGTGGAAACTAGAGACTGTAAAGAACAGGATCATGAATTTTACATTACCAAGGTGAAGAATAGGCAGAGAGCAGATGAAGGCAAAAGAACAGGTGGTTTGAAATGCATTTTAATGCAAGGAGTATAGTGGGTCAGGCAGATGAACTTAGGGCTTGGATTGGTGCCTGGGAGTATAACATTATTGCGATCAGAGAGACTTGGCTGTAGGAAGGGCATGATTGGCAACGAAATGTTCCAGGATATGGATACTTCAGGCAGGCCAGGGAGGGAAATAAAGGGTGTGGGGAGTGGGGGAGGAGGAGTTGCATTGCTGGTCAGGGATGATATCACAGCTGTGCTAAAGGAAGAACCTATGGAGGGCTTGAGCAGTGAGGCATTATGGGTAGAGCTGAAAAATAAGAAGGGTCCAGTTACATTGTCAGAGCTGTATTGCAGCCCCCCCCCGCCCCATCAGTGAGCGTGAGGTAGAAGAACAAATAGGTAAACAGATTATGCCAAGATGTAGAGGCAACAGGGTGGTGGTGATGGGAGATTTTAATTTTCCTAACATTGACAGGAATACACTTAGTGTCAGAGGTCTGGGTGGGGCAACATTTGTAAGGAGCATCTAAGAAAGTATTCTAGAGCAATAGGTCAACAGTCCAACTAGGAAAGGGGCCATATTGGACCTGGTGTTCGGAAATGAGCCAGGCAAAGTCATAGAAGTTGCAGTGGTGTATTTCTTTGGGAATAGTGACCACAATTCTGTAAGTTTCATGATCCTCGTAGACAAAGATGACAGTGGTCCTAAAGGAAGAGTACTAAACTGGGCCAAGGCCAAATATATAAAAATTTGGCAGGAGCTTGGAAATGTGGATTGGGGGCAGCTATTTGAAGGGAAGTCCACATTTAATGTGTGGGAGGATTTTAAAGATAGGTGGAATATAGTGCAGGATTAGTATGTCCCTTTGAAAGCAAGGGATAGGAGAGGCAAGATTCGTGAACCGTGGATAACAGGAGAAATTGTGTGACTAGCCAAGAGGAAACGGGGAGCGTACATAAAGATCCAGGGTGCCAAGAACAGAACAGGCTTTGGAGGAATATTGGGAGAGTAGGACCAATCTTAAACAAGGAATCAAACAGGCTAGAAGGGGTCATGGACTAACTTTAGCAAGCAGAATTAAGGAGAATCTCAAGGCCTTTTATTCATATATAAACAAGAGGTTAACTAGAGAAAGGAACGGTCCACTAAAGGAGAAGGAAAGAAGGTTGTGTGCCGAACCTGAGAGAATGGGTGAGATTCTTAATGATTACTTTGCATCAGTGTTCACTGAGGAGAGGGGCATGATGAATGTTGAGATTAGAGATATAAATTTGTTTACTCTGGACCAAGTTGACATAAGGAGGGTGGATGTGTTGGGTAGGCTAAAGGATATTAAGGTGGACAAATCCCCAGGACTGGATGGGATCTATCCCAGATTGATGAGGAAGGCCAGAGAGGAAATAGCTAGGGCCCTGACCCATATCTTTGCAGCATCCTTAAACACAGGTGAAGTGCCAGAAGACTGGAGAGTTGTTAATGTTATCCCCCTGTTCAAGAAGGGTAGTAGGGATATGCCAGATAATTACATACCAGGGAGCCTGACATCAGTGGTGGAAAAGTTGCTGGAGAAGATACTGTGGGATAAAATCTATTTATATTTGGAAGAGAATGGGCTTATCAGGGATAGGAAACATGGTTTTGTGCGGGGGAGATAGTGTCTTACCAACTTAATAGAGTTCTTCGTGGATGCGACCAAGTTGACAGGTGAAGGAAAGGTTGTAGATGTCATATACATGGACTTTAGTAAGGTGTTTAAGGTTTCCCATACTAAGCTAATGGAGAAAGTGAAGTCACATGGTGTATAGGGTGTTCTAGCTAGGTGGATAAAGAACTAGTTGAGCAACAGGAGACAGAGAGTAGTAGTTGAAGGGAGTTTGTCGAAATGGAGAAAGGTGACCAGTGGTGTTCCACAGGGATCAGTGCTGGGGCCACTCTTGTTTGTGATATACATTAATGATCTGGAAAAAGACACTGTTGGTATAATCAGCAAGTTTGCAGATGACACAAAGATTGAAGGAGTACCAGAACACATAGAGGACCATCAAAGAATACAGGAGAAAATAGATAGACTGGAGAGTTGGGCGGAGAAGTGGCAGATGGAGTTCAATCCAGGCAAATGTGAGGTGACGCATTTTGGAAGGTCTAATTATAGAGTGAACTACTGTAAACAAAAGAGCCTTGGGAAAAGTTGATGAGCAAAGACAGCTGGGAATTCAGGTCCATTGTACCCTGAACGTGGCTGCACAGGTGGATAGAGTGGTCAAGAAGGTACATGATATGCTTACTTTCATTGGACATGGTATTGACTATAAGAACTGGCAGGTCATGTTAAAATTGTACAAGACTTTGGTTCGGCTGCATTTAGAATACTATGTACAGTTCTGGTTGATACATTACCAAAAGGATGTGGACACTTTGGAGAGGTGTAGAGAAAGTTTACGAGGATCTGGTATGGAAGGTGCTAGCTATGAACAGAGGTTGAGTAGGTTAAGTTTGTTTTCATTACAAAAAAGGTGATTGAGGAGAGACATGATCAAGGGACAAAACCATGAAGGGTACAGCCAGGGTGGATATTGATAGGCTTTTTCACAGGGTGAGGGATTCAGTAACAAGAGGTCACACGTTCAAAGAGAGAGGAGAAAAGTACTTTACCCAGAGGGTGGTAGGTGCCTGGAACGTGTTGCCAGCAGAGGTAGTCGTGGCAGGCACGGTAGATTAATTTAAGATGCGTCTGGACAGATGCATGAGCAGGTGGGGAGCAGAGGGATACAGATCCTTAGAAAGTGGTTGATAGGCTTAGACAATGGATTTGGATTAGCACAAGCTTGGAGGGCTGCAGAGTCTGTTCCTGGGCTGTAAATTTTCTTTGTTCTCTTCATTCTTTGAATCTGTACCCCTGATTCTCTTCATTCCACAACACTCCCCAGGGCACTAACTGACTGAGTAAGTTGTGTCCTGGTTGGACTTACAAAAACGTAATACCTTACATTTATCTAAATTAAACTCAGTCTTCCATTCCTCAGCTAACTGGCCCAGTTTATCAAGATCTCACTGTATTCCCAGATAATCATCTTCACTGTCCAAGTGGTACAGGTACATCTACAATGCTGACAGCACGCAAGTTTCAGAATTTTGACTCAGCAAGTGAAAGGACAGTAATGTATTTCCAAGTCAGGCTGATAACTGGCTCAGAGGGGAACTTGTTGTTGTTTACCCAAGTATTTGCTGTCTTTCTTCTTCTAGTCAGTACAGTCCTGAGTTTGGAAGATGTTGTCTAAGGAGCCTTGGTAAATTCCTGCAGTGCATCTTGTAGATAACACACACTGGCGCTATAGTGTATTGATTGACTGACTGATTGATTGAAAAGCTTTGTTTACCAGCAGTACAGGCAGACCATAGCAAGCAAGGATGTACAGATCAGAGATTGTAAAAAGATTTAGACAGAGACATACAGGTTACATTGCATAGGGCGTGCGCTAGGTAAGATTAACGTTATCAAAAATCAGCATTATTTGAGGTTAAACAGTCCATTCATCAGTCTAATAATAACTGGGAAGAAGCTGTTCCTGAACTTCTTGGTGTGTATGTTCAGGTTTCAGTATCTTCTACTTGACAGAAGAGTTTGTAGGAGATCATTACCAGGGTGCGATGGGTCTTTGATGATGTTGACATCCTTTCCAAAGCAGCGAGCTTCTGGTGGCTTCTGTGATAGTCTGTGCACACCACCTTCTGTGCTTTCTTAGGTCCTGGGCAGAGCCATTGCCATACCAGGCCATTATGCATGCAGACAGTATGCTTTCAATGGTGCATCTATAGAAGCTGGTTAGGACCCTTATGCCAAATATCCTAAACTGCCTGAGGAAGAAGAGGCGTTGTTGTGCCTTCTCGACCATTGCATCTATGTGAGAAGTCAAGGACAAGTTGTTGATTATCACTCTGAAGAATTTGATGCTGTCCACCCTCTCAACCTTCGTTGTGTTGATGTAGATGGGAGCATGTTATCCTCCTTCATTTCTCAAGTCAATCACCAGTTCTTTAGTTTTGCTGAAGTTGAGAGAGAGGTTGTTCTCATTGCACCACATCACCAAGCCCTCTTTCTTCCCTCTCTATTTTGACTCGGCGTTGTCATTGTTAGATATCCGTCCTATTACGGTGGTATTGTCAGCGAATCAGTAGATGGCATTCATTGGGAATTTGGCTACATAGCTATGGGTGTACAGGGAGTACAGCAAGGGGCTGAGGTCGCATACGTGGGGGGCTCCAATGTTGAGCGTTGCTAAGTAGGAAGTGCAATTACCTATCTTCACTGATTGCGATCTGTGTGGCAGAAAGATGAGGATCCAGTTCCAGAGGGCAGAGCCGAGACCTCGGTCACAGAATCTTGAGATCAGTTTAGAGGGGATAATGATGTTGAAGGCAGAGCTGTCGTCAATGAGCAGGAATCTGACGTAGGTATCCTTGTTGTCCAGATGTTCCAGGAATGAGTACAGGGCTCGGGATATGGCACCTGGTGTTACGTCAATTCTGCAATGAATGTCAGTGAATAAGGTGTAATCAAACAAACTGCTTTGCCCTGGATGGTGTCAAGCGTTTTGAAGTTGGAGCTGAACCCATTCAGTCAAGTGGATAGGATTTCATCATACTCCTGACATGTATTTTAAAATAGATGAACAGGCTTTGGGGAGTCAGGTGGTGAGTGACTTGCTGAATCTCTGGCTTGCTTTTTTTAACCGATGTATTTATATAGCTAGTTCAGTTCAATTTTGGTCAAAGGTAATCTGCAGGAAATTCACAGTGGAGGGTTACTATTGAATGTCACAGGGCAATAGTTAGACTTTCTTTGATTGGAGACAGAATTTGTATGGCTCAAATGTTATTTGTCATGTGTCAGACCAATCCTAAATATTGTCCAGATCTTGCCACATATGGACATTGATTACTTCAGTATCTGGGAGTCACTAATTATTTTGAATATCACTGTACAATCACCAGCTGACTTTCACGCTTCTGACCTTATGATGGAGGGAAGGTCATTGATGAAGTAGCTGTAGTGTTTGGGCCTAAGGTACTACCCTGAGGAAGTCCTGCAGTGATGACACAGAGTTGAGATGACTGACCATTAAAACCACAACCATCCTCCTTTGTGCCAAGTCATGATTCCATTCAGAGAGTCTTCCCCGATTCCTACTGAATTGAATTATAGCTACACTCATCCAGGTAAGTGGGAGGTATTCCGTCACACTCCCGAATTGAGCCTTGCAACTCGTGGACAGGTCTGGGGAATAGAGGTGAATTATATAACCCACAAAATTCCCGGCATCATAATTTAACAACTATTGTGTTGTTATTTATAGGTATTATTCCTTCAACTAATTTTCTCATTGACATGCTTTGGTAGGTTTTAGTGTTATAGTCCAGCGTGATCCGAAATCTGCACGCCTATTGAGCTTAGATTAAAAATTTATGAATTATTTTAAGATGTCCTGGCAAACTATATTACTAGGATACTTAAGGTTCCATCGACCCTCCACCTGTGCTATTTGTGTAACATCGTAATGTCACTCCTTTGTGAGACATAAATCATGATAGACAGTGTGTGACGCAACACTTATTTGGATGTTTTGGAGGGTGATAGTCTGGGTCCAAGCAATATGAGACACAAAGTTTTAAAATGTTTCTGTAATCATGAATTTTTCCTAAGAATTAGGAGCAAATATTACATAGATAGTTTGACGGTGTTGGAAGTAAAACATAAGATGAAACAGCAAGAGTCATGATTTTTTGAATGATGAAAGTCCTCTGACTTGAGGGTTGGTCAGGCAGCATCCAAAGAGCAGAAGAATCGACGCTTCGGGCATGAGCCCTTCTTCAGGAATGAGGAGAGTGTGTCCGGCAGGCTAAGATAAAAGGTAGGGAGGAGGGACTTGGGGGAGGGGCGTTGGAAATACGATAGGTGGAAGGAGGTCAAGGCGAGGGTGATAGGCCGGAGTGGGGGTTGGGGCGGAGAGGTCAGGAAGAAGATTGCAGGTTAGGAAGGCGGTGCTGAGTTCGAGGGATTTGACTGAGACAAGGTGGGGGGGGGGGGGGGGGGGCGGGGAAATGAGCAAACTGGAGAAATCTGAGTTCATCCCTTGTGGTTGGAGGGTACCTAGGCGGAAGATGAGGCGCTCTTCCTCCAGCCGTCGTGTTTCTATGGTCTGGCAATGGAGGAGTCCAAGGACCTGCATGTCCTTGGTGGAGTGGGAGGGGAAGTTGCAACTCCCCCTCCCACTCCACCAAGGACATGCAGGTCCTTGGACTCCTCCATCGCCAGACCATAGCAACACGTCGGCTGGAGAAAGAGCGCATCATCTTCAGCCTAGGAACCCTCCACCACAAGGGATGAACTCAGATTTCTCCAGTTTGCTCATTTCCCCTCCCCCCCACCTTGTCTAAGTCAAATCCCTCGATCTCAGCACCGCCTTCCTAACCTGCAATCTTCTTCCTGACTCTCCGCCCCCACCCCCACTCCGGCCTATCACCCTCGCCTTGACCTCCTTCCACCTATCGCATTTCCAACGCCCCTCCCCCAAGTCCCTCCTCCCTACCTTTTATCTTAGCCTGCCGGACACACTTTCCTCATTCCTGAAGAAGGGCTCATGCCCGAAACGTCGATTCACCTGCTCTTTGGATGCTGCCTGACCTACTGCACTTTTCCAGCAAAACATTTTCAGCTCTGATCTCCAGCATCTGCAGTCCTCACTTTCTCCTCTGACTTGAGGGGCCAAGATTAAGGGAAGATGTAATAAAAGGACTCAAAAATATTGAACAACGTTAGTGAAGAACTGTTAATGGATAATTTTGCACAAATTCAAGAAGAGCAACATTCCCTCTGAATACAAACATTTCCCAGTCTCTCATCATTCAGAAAAGAATTGTTCTTTTGTTTTTCATATCTTCTTCATTAGACGAAGTATCTGGCCAAGTCTATGCTTACTAACACAATTTGTGTATATCCTTTACCTTTGCTTCACTGCTTTCTTTTCTAACTTTGCATTATGAAACTTTGATGCATCACACTCAGTCCCCTAAGTCATCATGTTATGCAAGTTCATTTTATATTGTTTGACAATAGTGGTCAACGAGGCATATAGTATGCTTGCCTTCATTGGACGGGGTATTGAGTATAAGAGCTGGCAAGTCATGTTACAATTGTACAAGACATTGGTTCGGCCGCATTTTAGAATACTGTGTACAGTTCTGGTCACCACATTACCAAAAGGATGTGGATGCTTTGGAGAAGGTGCAGAGAAGATTTATGAGGATGTTGCCTGGAATGGAAGGTGCTAGCTATGAAGAGACGTTGAGTAGGTTAGGTTTATTTTCATTAGAAAAAAGGAGATTGAGGGAGGACCTGATTGAGGTTTACAAAATCATGAAGGGTATAGACAGGGTGGATAGAGACAAGCTTTTTCCCAGGGTGAAGGATTCAATAGTGAGAGGTCATGCTTTCAAGGTGGGAGGTGGAAAGTTTAAGGGGGATACACGTGGCAAGTACTTCACATGGAGGGTGGTCGATGTTTGGAATGCGTTGCCAGCAGAGGTGGTAAAGCCAGGCACTGTAGATTCATTTAAGAGGAGTCTGAATAAATGCATGAGTAGGTGGGATACAGATGCTTAAGAACTGACCAACAGGTTTAGACAGTACGCTTGGATCGGCTTAGATTAGATTAGATTAGATTACTTACAGTGTGGAAACAGGCCCTTCGGCCCAACAAGTCCACACCGACCCGCCGAAGCGCAACCCACCCATACCCCTACATTTACCCCTTACCTAACACTATGGGCAATTTAGCATGGCCAATTCACCTGAAACACACATCTTTGGACTGTGGGAGGAAACCGGAGCACCCGGAGGAAACCTACGCAGACAGGGGGGGAACGTGCCAACTCCACACAGTCAGTCGCCTGAGTCGGGAAATGAACCCGGGTCTCAGGCGCTGTGAGTCGGCAGTGCTAACCACTGTGCCGCCCATTAAGGCTTGGAGGGCTGAAGGGCCTGTTCTGGGCTGTAAATTTTCTTTGTTCTTTGATTTCAGCTAAATGACCAGCAAGCTACCTGTGGAGGTAATTTCTAAAATGTTTTGCTGACTAGAGTTTTACACTCTAGACAGAGGGAAAAAGAGTTGGTCATTCCTAGGAAGGAGGTTCACAATAGCAAACGTGCTGTCAGTCTCATCTGGAGGCAGACTCAAAGAGAAAAAAATGACCAAAATCGCAAGGCTGAGGTGGTTTCAGAGAAAGATACAAAGAAGACATGAGTTTAGGGAACCCATGTTAAATAATAAGTCACCTGAATTCACATTCAAGGGTGTCGCAATTAACTGAAGGATAATAACATGAGTTCAACTTGGAGGTAATTGCTGAAAGGAAATGGACTGCAGCCATGCTAGCTGACCAAAAAGCTTTCGTAAAGAGACAAGAATGATTCTATAGAACAGAATCCCTACAATATGGAAACAGGCTCTTCGGCCTAACAAGTCCACACTGGCCTTCTGAAGAGTAACCCATCCAGAGCCATTCCCCTACCCTACATTTTATCCTGACTAATGCACCTAACCTACACAATTCTGAATATTATGGGCAATTTAGCATGGCCAACTTACCTCACTTGCACGTCTTTGAACTGTGGGAGGAAACCGAAGCGCCACGAGGAGACCCACACACACAAGGAGAATGTGCAAACTCCACACAGACAGTCGCCCGAGGCTCGAATCGAACCTGGGACCCTGGCACTGTGAGGCAGTTGTGCTAACCACTGTGCCACCATGCCGCCCAAAACAATTTCATTCTTCACTGTGGTTTGAAAGCCCTGTGTATTGAGTAAAACAGTGTGAATCTTGCTCTCTAAAGTTTGCAATGAAATCATTCCAATAGTGTAATATAGTTGGAATTTGTATTTTGTGTAACAAACTTTTATGTTCTTAAAACATTTTGTATATATGTTTAATAAATTATTTCATGATAAACAAAAAGGAAAAGAAAAACTTATGATCTATCAAGCAGGAATCAGATTTATTCAATATTACTATCATCTGGGTCATAGTTAATATGACTGAGGCCCATCTCCTGATCCTTGCAATATCCCATCAGTTTGGAAGCAGTAAGTGGGAATAAGGGGTTCTTTTCTAGCTTGGCAACCTGAACCAATGGGGTTCCACAGGAATCTGTAATGGGGCCACAACTGTTCTATATACAGTATTAATGACATGGGAGGAGACAAGAAGGGAGTATATTGTAGCTAAACTTGTAGACGACATAAAAATAGGTGAAAAAATAAGTTGCGAGGGGGATACAAACAGTTTATAGAGAGATAGTGATAGGTTAAGTAAGTGCGCAAAATGTTAGCAAATGGAGCATAATGTGGGAAAATGTGAATTATTCATTTTGGAATGGAGAACAAAAGAACAGTATTATTTAAATGGAGAAGAACTGCAGAAAACAGCAACACAAAGGGACTTGGAAATACTTGCGCATGAAAGACAGGTAATTAGAAAGGCTAATGAAATTATGGCTCTTATTTCAAGTGGGTTGGAGCATAACAGGAGAGAAGTATTACTGCAACTTTACAAGGTGCTGGTGAGAACACATTTGGAGTAATGTGTGAACACTTCTGGTCACTTTACTTCAGGAAAAATTTCATTGGAGGCACTAGGATGATCCCCAATATGCAGGAAATGCCTTATGAGCAATGGCTAAATAGATTGGGATTCAACTCATCAGAGTTTATAAAGCTGAGAATTGATCTTATTAAAACATTAGGGCCTTGACAGGGTAAATGCTGAAAGGATGTTCCATCTCATGGGAGAGTCTAGGACCAAAGGGCACAGTCTCAGAATAAAGGGCCGCAAACTTAAGACTGAGGCGAGGAGGACTTTCTTCTGTCAGAAGTTTGACAATCTTTGGAATTCCCTGCCACAAAGAGCTGTGGGGCAACAGTCCTCATATATATTTAAGGATAAGATAATTAGTTTCTGAATCAGTCAGGGAATCAAATGTTACAGAGAAAATGCAGGCAAGTGGACATTAGGAATGTTGAATCAACCACGATTGTATTGAATGGCGGAGCTGGTTTGAAGAGTAGAATTCCTGTTCCTGTTTCTTATGGTTTTGGCCTGGAAATCCACCATTGCTCCATTTATGTCTGTGCTTTATTTTCTGTAAATTAACCAATCTTCAATCCATACTATTACCCCTTATCTCATGAATCCTAATTTGTGTGTTAACCTCTTGTATGGCAAGTTATAAAAGGTTTTTTTGAAAATCCTGTCGCACTATGTCTTCTGATTCTCTCAGTTATATACAGCCATGCCAACTCCTCTGATTTCCACAAGAAAAGCTTTTTTTCTGAGAACACTCCGGCCTTCCACATGATCGCTAAGCAATTTTTGAAAACTGTCAATTAAGATAAGACTCAGAGCCTTTAGCTATCATTGAAAATAAGATGTATTAATGAATTCTCTGATCACTGCAAGCCCCAGCGTGAGCCAATTCACAAATTCAGATTTGTTAAGCATTAAATTTGTAAGTAGTCCTGGCTCATCTATGTAATATAGTTGGATAGACAGACTGAAAAAGAAGGAAACTGTGGAGATGAGAACAGTGAAAGAGCTGCTAGAACTATGTGCTCTATTTATACTAATGTAACATAACTTCAGTTGTATACATCTCAACACTTAGGAGCAATGTATATATTATTAGGAGGGGAACAACAATGAATTTGCAGGTGCTCAATGTTAGATATGCACTTCCTGCATTGGAGCACAAAAGGGTGGAATCAGGGCACTCCTGTTCATTGAACAACAAGGAAGAAGTCACTGTTAAGGGGAGGTGACGGCCTAGTGATATCATCGCTATTCTACGAATTTCAAGACCCAGGGACGCTGGTTCAAATCCAGTCATAGCAGATGGTGGAATTTGAACTCAATATAAAAAAAATTCTGTCATTAAAAGGCTAATGATGACCACTACGTCTTGTTGGGAAAACCCATCTCGTTCAGTAATGGGAAGGAAATCTGTTATCCTTGCCTATTTTGGCCTACAGGTGATATCAGACTCTCAGCCATGTGGTTGAATGTCAACAGCCCTCTGCACTATTAGATGAGCAATAAAGAATAGGCAGGTCAGTGACATCCAAATCCCATGAATAAACAAATTGTTATAAGGAGCTCATGAAAATAAAAGATTGGATTGCATCATAAAATACCATTAGCGACTTACCATATAGAGTGGATATCGTGTTTAGAGTTATGTAGAAACTGAACTGCTGGAAACGATATTACATGCACAGACAAAGCATGATAGATGTGCGAGTTAGTGCAAAAAAGGATGAAATCAGGTGACTACTAATCTCAATAATTTACCAAATACAGAGGAACCTCGATTATCCAAATATCAATTATCCAAAAATCAGATTATCCGAAGGAGATCTCTGTGTCCTGATAAAAACATTACATCAAAGACATGTTTCCAACAGTGATCGCATCTTTTGTTCAGTGATTAATCAGGCACCGTCTCCAAATGACTGACTTCCCGCCTTCTCTCTCTCCCACACTTTACAGAGGGGTGTACCCTAAACAATCCCCCCCCCCCACTCCCCAGCCAACAGAGCTATACTTTAAACAAAAAGCTTACTAAGCTGCCTATAAGTTCAAGATATCAAATTTTCACGTTATTTGAAGAAAAAAAATGAAGCTTTACATCCATTATTTTAAAAAGTACAAGTAAATACAAATAATTGAGGATTTGAATTGTTCTTGTCTCCTTTTGACCACAGTTGTGATACAACATCAGCAGCTATTTAAAATGAGATAACTGTACTCACCAGTATCCATTTGCCAGACATAAACAGACCCATCAGAACAACCAACTACCAGGTAATCATCAGAAGGTCTCCATTTGATGACTTGAATAGGAAATAAATGCCTTGATGCGAGCATTATGCACTTCTTGTCTCGAAGGCTGAGAAGACCCACCGAGTGATCACTGGCAACTGAGCAGATGCAGTACTGAACTCGAGACTACAACCAAAACCAAAAACAAAGAAAATATTTACTTTGTAACATTAGGCAGATATGTTAAATTTGAAACACATTCACTAAAAGAAACACTTTGTTACTTGCATTAATTACGCAATTTTAAATTAATTATATTAACTTTATCACATAATGCCAACTAGAGATTGCCTATACATTAATGAAATATACATACAAGTGACGAGGACAGGAAAAGATTCAATGGAGTATAATGAGATCTAATTTTAGAACAGCAATCAGCACACTGCTGGAAGTGCAGAACATTCCACTGCTCTCTTGTCATTTTCCAGTACTCACTAAATTGCTACTCATGAAAAAAACTGCCCCTTTTCAGAAACCCTGTTTCAGATTCCAATGTACGGGTGTTCAAGAAGGTACAAAGATATACAATTAGCCATCATTTAAAGGTTGCAGGTGTGTTTCTAAAAACGCAAAAATGAAATTAAGACTGGGGTTATGTTCTTTCAGAACTTCCTTAACGGGGAAAAAAAATATAAAACCACCTATAGTGTCAACTGAAATATTTTACAATGTTAAATTTCTGTATTGCAAGCTAGTAAACTTTTAAAATGAATTAAAAGAAGTTACTTTCTACCTCTAGTACCCTCCTGCTTACCACCAGTTCTAGTGACCAAACCTCCCTGATCTCTCTGCTTACTGAAGATACCTTCTCTTCCCTGACATCCAAATTGCAGTCATTTCCTTCCCAACCCTCCTATGAAACCTCCCCCTGGCCCCGGACCTCTGACTTGCAGACTCTCCCCATTTAAAATGCACCTTCTTTCAAGCTTCCTGCTGCCTGACTCACCCGGTTACCATTTGCCTGTCCTGAACCTGGGTTCCCATTCAAGATCCAGATCTTATCTAATGCTTTTGGACTGTAAAGGTCCAAGTCTTGATGCTGCATAAATGATGACCTGAGGCTGTTATAGTACATGGCCTCTTCAATTGTTCTCACTTGCCATTTCCCTTGCCTATGACTTCACCGTGTGAGAGTTCAGAGTCACAGCACACAGACTCTTTGGTCCAACTCGTCTATGCCGACCTAGTTTCCCAGACTAAACTGAAGACAAAAAATGCTAGAGACCACAACATGTCTGATAGCACTATGGATGCTGTCTGAACACTGATTTCCAGCATTTGTTGTCTTCAGTACAGATTCCAGCATCTGCAGTAATTTGTTCCCAAACTAAACTCGTCCCAATTTCTGGGGACGAATAGCAAAAGACAGGGGGAACAGCTTCAGCTGTCAATTAAAAAAACATGGATTCTAGCAGCCGCAGCCCAGCACTTTTGTACAATCAGGGCTGCGAATATGTTCACAACCCCACAGCTATGGTCACAGACCAGACCTGGATTTTGAACAGAAACCCCAATTCAGGAGGCAGTGATGAGAAGTTGAATCAGGGAGTAAGGGGCTCAATGAGGCAATGAGTCTGATAGGGTGAGAGATCACAGGTTGGAGGTCAGGCACATAGACAGGCCACAAATCAGAAGTCAATTGAATGGAGAGAGCGAGACTGCCAGGCAGAGTGTTAAAATGGAGAGATGTAACTCCTAATAGTGCCAAATAGGTCACAATGGAAAATATGTTCAAACAAATCTTGTGACATGCAACAAGATCACAGGGCCCACTAACTTACCAACACCAAACAGATCAACATTAAAACGGAGGCTTAATGCCAGAATGGTTACAGGAATTAAGGTTTTTGGAGAAGGTTCGCTTTAGAACAAAAGAGATAAAGGAAAGCCTTAACCTAAGTATAAAAGCTGATGACAGATTTAGATAAAATCGACTAAATAAACGCTATTCCCATAAGCATATGGACCAGAGAACACAGGCATTAGATTTTTGAGGAAGAATTTACTTTAAACTTAGTAAGTGGTAATAACTTGGAAATGTGCTTCCTATAACCATGGTATAATGACAAGGATGACATGTTGCTTCCAATATAGAAACATAAGGTATAAAGACTTTGAGAGTCATCCATGCAAGTTCCCAATTATACACTAACCACAAAATGGGTGACATTTTGAGAACTGGATTACTATAAACCAGTAGCAACAAATGGTCTTTCAGGATCCATTACTTGGATACAACTAGTATAATTTCCAGCAAGGCATAAAATATCCAAGTTTAACAAAGGACACTAAATATTGTATAAGTAATGCAAAGAAGCATCAAGAAACTGATACAGAAAGGGAGTACAGAATATGACAAATTAGCAAATAACATAAAAATGGACTTTAAAATCTGTTACAGTCTAAAAAGGAAACATCTGACTAAGCCAACAGTAGGTCCTTTTCTCAGAGTGAGAAAAAATTATAATGGGGAATAGAGAAATGGTACAGGATCTAATTTATTCATTTATGTTTGCTTTTGAAAGATGAAGTGTTTCACTTTGATTTCACAGTTGTCGGTTTCATTCATTTGCTGAAGGACTGCTGCCATTATAACAATATTGGAATTAGAGTTCTCTGGATTATTAGTCCAGTCTTTTTTCCCTCAATAATGAATTCTACAAATTAGGATTAGGAATGGACTGTTCAACACCTCAAAATCTGCTCTGCCATTTAATGAGATCATAGCCGATCTGATTATGACCTTAAATATGCATTCCATATACCCCTAATAATCATTCACCCTCTTGTTACCAATAATCTATGCACCTCTCTTCTGCCACCTGTTCAAGACGACAGTAATCCAGGAACTAACTGAAGGCCCCATTACAGGTCAATGAGTTTCCAGAAACGTTTTTCAGTATGAATGTACATGTATAAATTTATAATAGAAATACCAGAGAAGACAAATTTAAATTAAAGACTAAACTATTGTGACAAACAGGGTGAGAGAAAAGGACGGTCTCTATGGAATGCTACTAATCCACCAGTCACAACATACATTAGAGATATGTTTTATCCAGTTCTCAATGTAGACAATTATAGATACTAATCAGTCCATTTCAGGGTGCTAATCCGCTACCAGATTAGTTTTGAAAAATACTGAAACTACTTATTATAAAATAATTATTCAATAAAGAATGCAAAGCATATTGTGTTTAAAATATGATATCCTTCTAATAACTTAATAGACACATACTATAGAATCCCTACAGTATGGAAACAGGCCCTTCGGCCCAACAGGTTCACACTGACCCTCCAAAGAGTGACCCATACAAAACTCATTCCCCTTTTGCTCTAAATTTACCTTCCTGACTAAGGCACCTAACCTATACATCCCTGAACACTATGGACAATTTAGCATAGCATAGCCTGTGCATCTTTGGATTGTGGAAGGAAACCAGAGAACCAGGAAGAAACCCACACAGACAGGGGGAGAATGTGCAAATGCCACACAGAAAGACAGTCACCTGAGGCTAGAATCGAACCTGAGTCCCTGGTGCTGTGAGGCAGCAGTACCAACAACTGAGCCACTGTGCCAATCACCATACTAGTAAGAGAACACTTTCTTGTCAGAGAACTATAACAAAAAAATACTTTTGCCAAATAATTGCTAATTTGTGAAGAAGCAAAGGATAATGTTCCAGATGACTTTCTGCCTGGCATCTTAACACAAGTCAAGTGATATTGACAAATACAGGTAATTAGCAACAGACACATGCAGTTGTCACTGGGCTATTTTCAGAAGTGGTTTGTTCAGACAATGTCAATAGAAAGCCTCCCCAAAGCTTTTTCGAGGAATAACTGTATTAGTTTTAACTCTCTCGTTGGATTCTGAGAATTATTTTAGAAGAAAATGGGTTAGTTACATCCTAACTTAACTCTAAACAGAATGGAATAACAGCAACTCTGATAACCATAACAACTCATACGTGTGATTTCTAGCAAACAATTTCAAATAGTTCTAAGGATGGCATACCGCGTCTAACAAAATGTCAGACAAAAAGTCAAAATTCCTTATAGTGACTGTTTTAAACCAAATTCATACTTCCTCAATCTTTGAAATCAACCAATTTCCTCAAATTATTTAAATACAAGGCCTTAAATAAATTAATAATTGAGGTGTTGTCATAGCTGCATGCCCATGTACTTTGTTTGAATTATCCACGAAATCTAACTCTGCTATACCTCAAAAACACACTTACGGTAGAGTCCCATCACAATATCACAGCGGACTGACGATAAATGTCCCATACACTTGACACAGTTGGGTACAATTCTTTACTAAAACAAATTATTTTCTTGTATTTTTCTTGGGAATAGTTTTTAAATGCTCAAAATCTAGTGTAACCCACTTGCCTCAAAGTTAGATGTTCTAACATTTTTCCACGTAATTGAAGTTACAAAGTGCATTACCTAGACATAAAGATAGTCAAAAGCCCCTTGTCTTCACTTTAAAATTGGAAGTTACATCATTTGAATAAAAGTCACATGCGCAAGAAAACCCTCACTACTGGTGCATTTGAAGATACTCAAGTAACATGGATCCCATCTCTGAAAGCTTGCCTTTGTACTTTTATGTAAAAATTGGGTATCTGGCTTTTTATAACCCTTTGATAGTAAGAGCCATACTCATTCGGGGAAGCAAAATCCCCATCGGCCAATCTAAATGGAAGGTTGGATCTAAAACCACTTTGAACAGTTACCCTCGGGACAAGATCACAGTCTAATCAAAGCAAATTTTGTAGTTAAAATACAAATTGTAACCTAGGAGTATGCAAAGCACAATAGGCAGTGACTTATTTATCTGCATGACCAAAAAAATCTTGAATATGGCTAAAAATGTTTACTTTTGCACGGCCATAAACAACACTATCACGAGAATCTACATGACAAGGGTGAACTCTAGCTAAGTGAAAGAGATAAAAATGCTGCAGAAATCTGAAGTGCACATTCTCAAGGGAGGAATAAATGTCCATAAGAATCTTTTTAAAAAATTAATAAAAACTTTAGGACATATTATCCTTCACAGGCTCCAGGAGCAACAAGGCTTTTAAACATAAGACAGCTGATGTTCAATAAATGTTGCATAGAAAGTTGAACTGTACAATTTGATAATGTTTATGATAGCTTTAAATTAACAACTGCACACTTGATTTCCACTGTAAACATATGCAAAGAAAAAAACTTTAAAATGTTCCAAGGTCTCAAATGGAAAAAAGGTTAAAAAAAAACATTCAAGTGTCATAAAAATGAAAAGCCATCAAAAATACCACAAAATTGCATCAAGTTAACAGTGTACCTGAGGGATTGGAATGAGTCTTAATGGACCAAGAGATAAAAATGATATGTTCACGTTGAGTGCTTGAGATAAGAGGAAAAAAGACATCGTTAAAAAGGAGGAATTATGAAATCAGGAAGGAAGATGCAAGGATCAGATAACTAGGGAGTATTCCATTGCTAAAAACAAATGATCCCAGCATTAGAGTGCATGGAGGAGAGGAAACCGACTGTAGCAATGCAAAAATGTACATTGTGCATTTAATCAAAATATGAAAAGGCAGATACAGTCAATTAATAGTTATACAAATGTGCAGTTTTATATATAATGAAATAAACTCAATACGAGCAGGTCACTGGTAATATATCCTGCAGCGAGTAACTCATCTCCAGACTCTTCAAGCCTGCCCACTAACCACAAAGCAAAACTCAAAAATGTGATACCATCTAGAACAAAGAAGTCTTCTTAATTGGCACCACATACATAAGCAATAACTCAGGTCACTACTGATGCCCAGTAGTGTGTATTTCTGGCGATACAGACCGCAGAAATTCACCAAGGCTGGTTAGATAGCACCTTTTAAAAATACAACCATTATCATCTCAAAGGACAAGGGTAGTCAATGCATGAGAACATCATGACTTGCAAGTTCCCCTCATTGCATTTACCATCCTGATCCTCATGCAGTTACTGTGCTGACATGTGCCACAAACCTCGGTAGAATGGACACGTTCCCAAAGCCTGATGATTTGCAATTTGGTTATGGAATGACGAGCTGTACCACTGCTTTAGTCACTCTTAACCCACTGCATCTTTCATATAGGTCACTTTGGCCTTAGCAAACCCGGTCATTGAGAGATTAAGTTCCAGGTCAGATGACACTGTTTTCTGACAGGGGACTTCCAGTTGCTTCAAGTGCATGTCCCAGGTGTCACTGTACACTGGGAGGTTTTTGAAGTAAATTATACTATCAAAGAAACCTTAGCATGTATAATTGAAGCACATGAGGTTGGGGAAAGTGTACTGAAGTGGATAACGAACTGGTTAGCACACAGGAAATAACATAAAAACTTGAGAACTCGGAGCAGGAATAGGCAATTGAGCCTGATCCACCATTTAATGCAATTAGGCTGATCTCATCTCAGCATTAACTCCACTTTCCTGTCCATTCTTCATAAACCTTGAACTAATTCCCAATTAAAAATTGGTGATCTCCTCCTCTGGCATCTACCAGGCTTTAGGATAGCAAATTCCTCAAATAGATGACCCTTTGAGAGAAGTATTTCATCCTCATCTCTGCTTTAAATCTGTTAACTCTTATCCTCAATCTCTGGCCTCCTGTTCTAGACTGCCCCACGTGGGAAACATTCTCCTTACATATAGTGTGTCAATCCCCTTTAGCATCTTGTATATTTCAAGTAAATGTGTTCTCATCCTTTTAAATTCTAGCAAGTATAGGCCTTAACAGTTCAATGTCTCTTCATAAGACAAACCACTCATCTCTGGAATCAATCGAGTGATTCTCCTCTGAACTGCTTCAATACCATATTCTGCACTCTGACCTGCTAACTGATGCACTCTGCATGGTACGATCTGTCTGTAGTGTATGCTAAACAATGCTTTTCGCTCTATTTTGTACCTCTGACAGTAATTCAAATCAAATCAAAAAATATCCATCCTCAAGTAAGGGGACTAAAATTGTATGCAATATTTCAGATGCGATCTCACTAATGCCTTGCACAGATGCAGCAACACTTCCCTACTTTTATAGTCTATTCATTCAGCAATAAACACCAAACTTCCATTTGTCTTCCTTATTTTCTCATGTACCTGAAAACTCCATACCTGTGCATGGAAGCATTCTTAAGTATCTCTTCATTTAGACAATAAGTTGCCTTTCTGTTTCTCTGACCAAAATGGACTACCTCTGACTTCTCTACATTAAACTTCCTGTGTCAAATTTTTTGGCCATTCATCTAACCTGCCCATAATCATTTACACATTTCTTATCTTTTTGTTGCAACGTACTTTCCCACCTACTTCAATGTCATTTGCAATTATGGCTCTACTGAAAAGCATGAATAAATGGATCTTTTCTCAAGTAATAGGTGGTGAGTAGCTGGGCACCACAGGAATCAGCGCTTGGACACCAGATATTCACCAAATATATTAACGATTTAGATGAGGTAACTAAATGGGATATTTCCCAGGGTGCAGACAATGCAATGCTGGGTGGGAGGATGAACTGTCAGGAGGGGATGCAGAGAGGCTATTATGATTTGGACAAGTTGAGTGAGTCAGCAAATTCATGGTAGATGAAGTAAAACATGAACAAATATGAGATTACCCAAAGCAAGATGACAGATTAGTGTCTGAATGACAACTGATTGAAAAAGCAGACCTGGGTATCCTTGTCCACGAGTTGCTAAAAATAAGCATGCAGGTGCAGCATGTGCTGACCTTCATAGCAATATGATTCAAGAACTGGATCAGGGATGTTTTGCTGCAGTTGTCGAGAGGCTTGGTGAGACCACATTTGGAGTCTTCTGTGCAGTTCTGGTTTCCTTATGTGAGGAAGGATGTTATTGTTATGGAAGGAATGCAGTAAAGGTTTACCAGAGTGATTCCTGGATGGTGGGACTGACATATGACGAGAGGTTGAATCAATTAGGATTATATTCACCGAAGTTCAAAAGAATGAGTGTGAGATCTTATAGAAATCTATGAAATTCCAAAAGCACTAGACAGGGTAAATGCAGGAAGGATGCTCCTAATGACTAGAAGCCTCCAGAATCAGGATGTACAGATATGCAGGTGATTTAGGGTTGAGATGAGGAGAAATTTGAGCCTATGAAATTCTCTGCCACAGAAAGAAGTTGAGATCAAAACATTGAACATTTTCTAAAAGATAAATAGATATTATTTTCACAGCTAAAGGGATCAAAGGGTATGTGGAGAATATGGCCAACAAGATACTGAGTCGGATGATCAGCCATGATTGCATTAAATGACAGAAGTTTCAATGAGCCAAATCAGCTATGCCTTTTTCGTTATTTCTACGTTTCTCACTATCAGGCTCATTAATCCATGAACCATGGCTGAAACACTTGCAGGTCCAAATGGTATTGCAAATGGGTTGCCTCCAGTCACTGTATTAACTTTTCAGTCGTCAATGCAGAATCTTGTAGAGCCACCTGATTTAGGCCTGAGAAAAACTGGGGAGCTCCAGCTAATGGCATTAGGCTCTTGTCAGTTCGTGTTCCAGCATATTGCTAATCACCTCCTGAGCTTGGTCCAGCTTTTCTGAGCCTAGTCCATAAGAATGTTCTCTTTTGAGATGGGCCTCTCCCATATCTACATCATGTAGGACTTGCTGAGCTTGACTCTGCTTAGTTCCTTAAATGTGGTGATCGGACTCATTAAATCCCCTCATCATTCTGAAATTGGGTCAGCAAATAAGGAGTCTCAGTTTGCTAGTGTCTCTACTGTTTACCTGGACAGAAGAGGTTTCTATGTGGACCTTACTCACCTCTCCTTCCATTTCATCCCCGCTGATACTCTTGTTCTTGAGGAAGGTGGCAATGGGAGAGACATTACTTTCTTGTTGCATTCTTGGCAGTATATTGCTATATCATGATGATGCCGTCATAAGAAGGGAGACATTGTACAAGTTTTTCACTGTACTACTACAATGGAACACAGGTGACAACTATGCTCTATCTGATAGAGATACTCTACATGACACAGCCTTTGCTGATGATCTGGGATCTAACTTGATAAATCATTTGCCCAAGCTTCTTGGCTACTCTATATGCACCATTGGACTGAATTAAACTTAAGAGTTCCTTACTTAAATTTAATAACAACAATCTATTCAATCTGTTGTGCCATCAGGATTATGTCTCAAACAACACAATCAATAGACCAATCTAAACTTGAGAAATGAGTCTAATTTCTCTGGACGTAGTTGTCTCTAAGATGTGATATTGGGAAACAGGTTGGTAGCTTGGTTTGATGATTGCACAAAGATCTTTTCAACTGTAATGCCTTGGTTTTCTTTTTTTAATATTATTAATTTATCTTCTGCAGTCTTGTGTGAAAATGCTTCAGTAACTAACCACCACCTTGATTAACTACATAATTTTAAAACATAGGTCATTCTATTATAATGCATGTTTCATCAACACGAATTCGCTGCAACGTGAATGACGAATTAGGGACACTGTTTCTAAAGTGCAAACTTTTCAAATGTGAATTGACTGTAACTCGATTACAGCGTCAACACTTGAAGTGCTGTTTCTATAACACAGGGTTGCACAAGAACTCAAACATCCTGTTTCAGAAGAACTGACTGTATGATCAATCAAAGCGGATTTCATTTTACATCAGCTGGGATTAGATTAGACTTACAGTGTGGAAACAGGCCCTTCGGCCCAACAAGTCCACACCGACCCGCCGAAGCGCAACCCACCCATACCCCTACATTTACCCCTTACCTAACACTACGGGCAATTTAGCTTGGCCAATTCACCTGACCTGCACATCTTTGTGACTGTGGGAGGAAACCGGAGCAACCGGAGGAAACCCACGCAGACACGGGGAGAACGTGCAAACTCCACACAGTCAGTCGCCTGAGTCGGGAATTGAACCCGGGTCTACAGGCACTGTGAGGCAGCAGTGCTAACCACTGTGCCACCGTGCCGCCCACTAGATGACAAGTATTATTTCAGAAGTTCGTGATCTAAATTCTTTGTCTTGTAATCATTCTTTCTGGAAAAAGTTTCGATATGAGCCTCAAAGTTAATCTTCACTAATTGTATTCCTTGTTCGATTTTCAATAAAGTTACAGATCAACCTATCATTTTCCAGCTTCTCCTAAAACTGCAATCCTCAAAAATTAAAAATAAGTCAACTTTCCGCAAGGTCTTCAGAGTTGTTTTATTTGTATCATGCCATTTGAAGCTGTATTCATAACTGCAATCTGAACAGATCACTGGATCATTCCCTAACTTGAACTTACTATTTTGATAATAAGACCATTAGACATAGGAGCAGAATTTAGGCTATTCAGCCCATCGAGTCTTCAATCATGGTTGATAAGTTTCTCAACTCCATTCTCCTACTTTGTCCTCATAACCCTTGATCCCCTTGACAAGAACCTATCTCTGTCTTAAATATACTCAATGACCTGGCCTCCACTGTCTTCTGTAGCAATGAATTCCACAAATTGACCAGTCTCTGGCTGAAGAAGTTTGTCCTTATCACTGTTCTAAGGGGTCTTCCCTTTACTCTAAGGTTGTGCCCTCAGGTCCTTGTCTTGTCTAACAATGGAACCATCCTCTCAATGTTCTCTCTGTCCAGGCCATTAAGTATTCTGTAAGTTTCAATTAGATTCCCTCTCATCCTGAAATATTGAGTCTGCTTTCTGTCCACAGATGCTGCCACACATGCTGAGTTTCTCCAACAATTTCTGTTTTCGTTTTACATTGACATTTCCAGATTAGAAACAAAAAAAAATCTGTCTGAACTGTTATGCACTCCAGGTGGCCCTTCCTCTCTTAACCTCTAACAAATGCTTGCTGCTTCTCATTATCTTTTCACCATTTTCTCAGGTTCATCTTAAATTTTTGCATTTTAATGTTACTGACTAGCAGCTTTCCAGGAATGTTTACACCATTTTCTCAATGCAAACACAACTGTTTCCTTCTGAATCTATTCTGTGCTTTTCAACTCACTTGAAAATCAAAACATTTTCCATTCACAATCATCATCTTTATTTCTTTTGATATTTCTTAGCTATACTAAGCCACCTGCTCAACATTTATTCCTTTCTCTTTCCAAGAGCACATCAGCTGACTCTCTAATCCAGTTACACTGTCCACTTTGATAGGGAATGAGATTTTGGATATGTTTGTTCAAGAAAATCTAAATATCACATTAAATTCTAATAGCTTGAGAGTTGAAAATTCATCATTTTGAAAAAGTGAATTGAGATAATCTAAATAATCACCGTCTACACATTTTATCTCGTCAAAAGAAACTTACTTGAATATGAAACTGAAATACAAAAAGTAAAGTTTAAAGTTTCATAAGAATACCCCTATGGACTGTCCTAAAAAAAGATTCTTTCAAAGAGTATTTCCTCTAGGCTAAAGTTAGAGTTAAAAAAGTAACATGTTGAACTACAAAAAACTGGTATTACATGAAAATAGGGATCTTGGCACAACATATCGTATCATAAGTACAATCACTTGTCAAAGTATTAAGAGTAAAAACACTAAAACCTGGATTTCAATATTACCAGAATGAACTTACACTGCAATTTTCAGGTGGTACGACCAGTTGGGTGATTTCTCCACCATGGATGCAGAAGATATGTTTCATTTCACCCGAATTGATATCCCAGATGATTACAGAGAAATCTACTCCACCTGACACCAAGTAACGCTGATCATAGCGAGCGGAGACTTGGTGTGGATACAACAGGCATGTCACTTTGCTTCGGTGTCCACGAAGAGTTCGATGAGGAGGCCAGCCTGATGAAAGGCAAAGAACAGAAATGTTCAAAATCATTTACAAATTTATGCAAAGTCAGAAGTGGTGATTACAGATTTATAATGAATAATACTGTGTTTATCTCTGTGTCCCTGGTATTGGGAAGTTTGAGGATGGAACAACTTCAGGCGTATTGATGTATATATAAAAAAAAGATGTTGGGTATTTTGAAAAGCATGAAGATAGACAAGTCCCTGGGACTGGATGGGATCTATCCCAGACTGCTAAGGGAGATAAGGGAGGAAAATTCCTGGGATTTCATACAAAATCTTTATGTTCTCTTTAGGCACAGGAGAAATCCCAAAGGACTGAAGAATAGCCAATGTCGTTCCTTTGGTTAAGAAAAGAGACAGGGATAAACCAGGAAATTTCAGACAAGTGAGCCTTCAGTCAGTAGTAGGGAAATTATTGTAGAAGGTTCTTATGGATAGGATTTACTCATACTTCCAAAAATACGGACTTATCAGCAATTGGCAACATGGCTTTGTGCAGGGGAAGTCACGTCTCACAAGCTTGATTGAGGTTTTTTTGAGGAAGTGGCAAAGATGATTGATGAGGCAGGACTTGTGGGTGTTCTCTATATGTTCTTTGCTCTTTGCTCAGTGCCTTTGGCATTAATGGAGTAGTTGAGATAGTAACTGATCAGATCAACAGCTGAAAAATAATCACAGCTATCAGAAGATCCAAGTAAGGAAACTAAGAGATTGTAAGCGAGTGAACAATTTTTTTCTATTCCTAAATACAAAAGAAGGCAAAAGTGGAAAGGAGTTGGTTGCAAGTGTTGGAGCTGCAAATGTGTTGCTGGTCAAAGCACAGCAGGTTAGGCAGCATCTCAGGAATAGAGAATTCGACGTTTCGAGCATAAGCCCTTCATCAGGAAACGTCGAATTCTCTATTCCTGAGATGCTGCCTAACCTGCTGTGCTTTGACCAGCAACACATTTGCAGCTGTGATCTCCAGCATCTGCAGACCTCATTTTTTACTGCAAGTGTTGGAACAAAGTTATCAGAAGTGGTCTTCTTTGTGACATGAGACAAAGTGGGTCGAGGTAATGGGAGATAGGTAGATATGTAGATCAAGATGGTAGCCATAATTATGGGTCAGAGAAATCATGTCAAGAAAGAGGTTGAGTATAGACCAGTAAGAAGTGATTTCAGAGAGGTGACTGCAAGGATAGCTAAGGTGAAGATCGAAATTGCTAAGAGGAACAGATTATAAAAGGCTGAGAGACCACATCTCAGTGAGAAATTCAGTTTGAGACTTAAACTGGGCAGCAGACACCTTTAAAGGAGACAAGCAAAAAAAAATGGTGTAGAGAAAATGAGGATAAATGATATTGTGATTTGATGACATGGGTCACACAATGACCTACGCAGAGCTGTGGAGAAGAAAAAGGTTGGGTGTGGAGTTTAGGGGCAAAGCATCCCCATATATTAGTCAAGTCTTTGTTAATACAATTAACCAATTTAAAAATTAATGGATGGCTCTAACTTTACTCGGTAATGAATATGCATTCTGGGTAGAAACACAAAAGGGAAATGCAAGACTGTTGATGTGCAGTAATTGACAACTTAAAACCTATGCCAACAAACTTGATTGAAATTGATGACAGAAAAGCATGGGGACATAGTAGTTCCACATATTTCAATAGACCTCTCAGGGAACGCCAAGAGAGAAAATTCAAAATTAAGGAGAATTTAAACCTGCCATGTCTGCAGAAGAAAAGAATGTTACAGCTTTGGTAAGAATATCAGACCAAGTACCTAAAAGCAAATTGTAAAACTGCTCTCTTTCACACTGAATGAATACACAGAACAGTAGTGCTAGGAGATGCACATATCAAACAACATTACTTACCATGATATGCAGTAATCACATCATGCTTCTCGCATAAATGGATCATCTGCCTTGACTTGAGCAAGGTGCTTTCTAAATGTAATTCCAGAACTACTGAGTGCTTCACATAGTCTGAAGAGCTAATCCATCTTACAAAAAGCCTGTTCATGAACAACGTACTCCCCCACCCATCTGCAGCTTGACCCTATCCTTTCCCCTCCCATTTATACGATAGTAATCGCATTTTCTAACACAAAAGAGAGAAATTTTATTTCACTTTCCTTCAAATAACAATTTCCTGCATAATCTCGGGAGAAATGCAGTTCTGTTGAGTACATGAACAATCTTTCATCCTTTTTTTTGTGAATTTGCAACAATGTAGTGATTTTACAAAAATGGAAATTATTCCTATATTAATTCCTGTGAATAAATGGTTAAAAAATTCTAATGTGACATACATCGAGCAAAGGATTGTGTAGTTTCTATCCAATGATCAATATAGTACAAATTGAGAGATAATGGCCCCCTAATATTAACTATACCAAAGCCAACTCAATAATGGCTGAAGTCGATTACCAAAGGATAACACAGCTCTCAAATTGAAATATTTATTTAAATGCACACTATCACTGTAACTTACACTTTTAAAGAGTGTCCGTATTTTAGAAGTGTAGAAAGGCAATCAGATTCAACAAATCAGTCCATAATTAGGCACATAGAATACTTCTCCTAAAACATTTTTTTTCTAAATTTATTGTTGTTTACATTCAACAGTTTCTAAATGATTAGTACTGAAGAATTCAGGCACCTCTGATAAAGTATACAATAGAAGCAAATCTAACAATGTCTCATTTAACTACATGATAAAAGATGGCATTTTAACATAAAATTCAAGCTACAATACATAGGATATTTTGTTACCTCGTCTTAGCATGTGTTCTCCTTGCAGTAGCTGTACGATAGCAGTCTGAGTGGCTGGCACAATAACAATACTGCCATCTTCACGTCCACATACCAGACGCCCATGAGAGGGAATATAAACACTAGCTGTCACCTTCAAAGGCTCTTCACTGCCAGGAAGTGTGCTCAGCTGGTCTATAATTCCGGCAGGCCTTGGAACAAGACGATCAAATGTATCTTGTAAGCATGCAGAAGTGGTGACTTTCAACTCTGTGAAGACAATTTGAATTTCAAGATATAATATATCAGGCACAGTAAATTTGATTTCCAGATAGGAGATGTTTGTTTTAAAGTTTTAAATAGCTACGTTTTCATTACAACAAATTCATATAAAATAATCTACATATCTTGAATAGACAAAAACAAAGCAGTCATGAAAATCCATATGTTTCTCTCTCCATAGATGCTGCTATATTTTCATTATTTCCAGAATTTTGTTTTTATTTCAGATTTCCATTATCTGCATTATTTTTCTTTTTATCATGTTTGAAGTACTTGACAGAGGAGACATAATATAGCCTGGACCCTTGAGGCTCTTTTGCTTTAACAGGATGCCTAAAACTACAGATGTTTCAACTACATATGTTGAAACACATCAGTGTTTTGGATTAGATCACCATGAGTAACTAGGTACACTGCCATGTCTCCCTATTTGTAAAATGCTACAGGCCTTTTAGCTTACACTATGTCACAACCTGACACCACACTCCGTTTTTGTGATACGACAGGTCAAGACATGTGCTTCTTGTAATATCCACTCCTGAATAAAGAGTTGCTTATTTTGGTCAATACAGACATGGCCATGATACTAGTAAAGTACAGAAAATAAAATTAGTTTTAACCACATAAGCATAGTATTTACCAGCACGTGATTACGAACAAAAGAAGCATAAAATATATATAAGTGAACCACACTGTTACCTAAAAGACAAACTATTAGATTCAAATAAAAAATATTTTTCTGGACACTGCAATTATTAAAAATCCCACAATCCAGCAGGAGACATTAAACAATCCACTACTTTTTGCAGCATTTAATATTGGAAATATTTCACAGAACTATATTGTTCTATTAATTTGGTAGCATTAAATAGTTAAACTTGAAATGATTTTTCCATTTTATTTTAAATAAAATGATTTTAAGGATAGTCGCATAAGTGAACAAGAAACAGTAAGCCTGTAGAACTAAATCACAAGTATGAGAATTAAAAACAGTACAAGCATCTTACCTTGAACGGTACCTTTCTGATTCAAGTCTACTGTTTCAGGAATACACCATATTGAGAGTCTCCCTGATGAATCTCCCTGAATCAGTAACTTAAGGAAGGGCTCTCTACGACCATAAAAGAACCGTGTAACAGGTGGACAGATGAGAAGCTGCAATATCACAAAATAAAAAGGCCAGTTCTAATTACTAGAATAGAAATGTGAGCAGTCTGTACCACTGATATATTGCTTACAAAGCACAAACACCAGATGTAGCAAAATGAAAAGGAATTAAAGCTATGCAGAACTAGAAGGTGACAAAACAACATTGCCTGTAGTAAATGTGTAAAGACAAAATTTAAGACAATTAACTAGTTTTAACTTTTTGCATGGGGTATTGTATTTTAAGTTAAAATGTCAGCCATTATCATTTAAACTGACAATAATTAAGCAAGTGCGCTCTTCAGAAGCTGCAGAAACTAACTATGCAGGAGCCAGTCACAACTGTTAATATAAAATTTCTATGACAGAAACTAAACCTTTAAAAGTAGCAGTTATTTTCCTAAAAATTTATTTGAGAAAAATAACCTCATTTAATTCACTTCCAAAATAAATTGCGAAATAAGACCTTTGCCAGATATTTAAAAATACAGATATTAATAAAGCTTGAAAACACATCACTTAAAAGTTATGAATGGATGCAATACATACTCTGAATATTATGAAAGAATGAGCAAGGTAAGAGATTATTTGCAATTTTGAGGGTTCCAGCACCGGTGGTCTTAAATGTAAAATTAAAAGTAAATTATTTACAACTAAGGAGACAACATATGCAGATTGTTGAGACTTTGCAACTGGCCTCTGTGTTTCATGCTTAAGTCAGAAACTACATATCAAAATTAAGTTAGGTCGGTGGATGAATTGGATGACTGAAAGTAAGTTGAAGCATTTTGAAAATACATGGAGCAAATTTAAGATTATTTATGCACGTTGACAATAAACACTAACAAGGACAGGTTGCATGTGAAGAGCTGTCTCTGCACTGAAAATACATGTAGCTTCAGAGTAAGCCTTTTTTGTTTTATTGGAATATTTCATATTTGCTTTCACCAGAGGCAGATTGTTATTTTTAAATTGATTCTTAGTACAAAGTGACAACACTGGAATTTGCTTTTGACTTAACAAACCTTAAAACATACAACTTGCACTCTCCATCATACAACTTCAATCTATTAAAATTTAACAGTAACATGACCATACCTAGAAATACAGTGTTTATTGAGTCTTTTCCAAAAAGTTAGGTTCTTGAGTTAATTGGAGACAAGTTAATGTTTTCAGACCAACATCAAATAATGCACAGTGTATGCCTACTTTTAACATGGTTAAATTCTAATATGATAACATCACTCCTGCATTTCTGGGGGAAAATATATATAGCGTATGATGTAACTGACTCTGGACAGTAAAGACCATTTCCTCCATATTTTGTCCTATCCAACAAAAATGCTTTGAACAAGAAGAACTAGTGAACTACTAAGAATATTCATATGAATATATAAAAATAAGGAGAAGTAGACTATGTGGGCCATTCAAGCCTGTCCTACATTCAATAAGATCATGCTTGATGTTGGTGCATTTTGAATTTCACATTCCCATCCAATGAGATAACCTTTGACTCACTTACCTAATAAGAATGAGTAAATTCACCCTTCAAGCCAACACCCACAATCCTGCACTTCAGGCACTCTACCCATTTGGCACCTTACCCACCTCACTCATCTGGCTGCACACATTTAGCCCAAATTATGCTTCAGACCAAACCCCCTTAAAATATATGAAGAATCTCGCCTCGACCCCAATATTTTGTTATTTGTTAGTTAAAAGGGAAGTGGCAGGTATTGCATTCCAGAGGCAACTCAATTGGTTAAATTACCAGGCTTGAAGCAAAATACAATTTATTCATACACTCCAGTGAGAAAAATAATAAAAGAAAGAAGAAATTGGAATAACAACACTATTGGGAAACTTAACAGAATAATAGATTATTTAATGAATAAACAGTAACTGTTCCAATATACTAACATCCAATAAGCACACCCTGGACAAAGGCAAATTCAGTAAAATAGATTGTCTCACATGCAATATCCAGTCCAGAAATAAACAAAGAGAGAAAGAGTGAGACAGACAGAAAAAGAGAGAGAGAGAGAGCGAGAGCGAGAGAGAGAGCTTGACCCCATCCATTCAGGCTATTTGTATTGTTCCAAATTTAGGAAAAAACCCAAGGCCTCTCAAACTGTTTACATTATGGCCTTTGAAGGAGACTGTTGAGCACTTTTGGCTTAACCTTTCTTCAGAAAAAGAACAGGATGAAATACCCTCTTAAAGCCATAATATCACACCAATCAACTTAACCTTTCACAGAATCTGCCAAAGTGATTGGTTGTACTTCTGGACATTTAAAATCACATAATATGACACACCTACAATGAAAATATCCAGGGTTTGTGCTGATAAGTGGCAAATAACATTTGCACCACACAAATGTCAGGCTATGACCATCATAAATGAGAGATCATCTCACCATCGCCCTTCAATATTCAATGATGTCACCATCACTGAATCCTCCACTATCAAGATCCTGGGAGTTTATCATGGATTAGAACTGGACTCAACACAAACAGTGGCTACTAGAGCAGGTCAGGGGCTGGTAACAATGCGACAAGTAAGACCGCAAGACCATAAGACATTGACCTGGCATCCACAGCTTTCTGTGGCAATTAATTCCATAGATTCACCACTCTCTGGCTGAAGTAGTTTCTTCTTATCTCCATTCTAAAAGTAAAGACCATTGCCTTTTACTCTAAGGCTGTGCCCTTGGGACCTAGTCTCTCCTACCAATGGAAACATCTTCCTCACATGTACTCTCTCCAGGCCATTCAGTATTCTGTATGTTTGAATTAGATTCCCCCTCACCCTTCTAAACTCCACTGGCAGAAAGCAGAGACTGGGGTAAAAGGGTGGCAGCCGGTGTCAATTGGTGTCCTGCAAGGCTCAGTGTTGAGGCTACAACTTTTCACTTTATGCATTAACAATCTAGATGGAGGAACTGAGAGCATTCTGACTAAGTTTGTTGACAATCCAAAGATAAGTGGAGGGACTGGTAGCAGTGAGGAGGTGGAGAGGCTGCAGAAGAATTCAGACAGGTTAGGAGAATGGGCAGATGAAGTATAATGGGGAGAGTGAAAGATCATGCACTTTGGGAGGAAGAATACAGGCATGGACTATTTTCTAAATGGGGAGAAAATTCAGAATTCTGAAGTGCAAATATATATGCATCATTAAGTTAGATGCTATGTTCATATACTGAACTGAAGAGTTCCAGTCCAGGATTCTCTCAAGGTAAACTTGCAGATTGAATTTGCCTTCCTCACTACTCACTCAATGATGACATTTATTTTGAGAAGACTTGATTAGGAAAGCAGGGATGCATTTCAGAGACTCCATAAGGCTCTGGTCAGGCCACAGATGTGTGCAGATGTGGGCCCTATATCTCAGGAAGGATGTACTAGCCTTGGGGCAGGTTCAGAGGAGGTTCATGAGAATGGTCCCAGGAATAACAAGTTTAACATATGAGGAAAGTTTGATTCTAGCAATTCCTGAAAGATCACCACTAACACCTTGGCTATCTCTTCAGCTAGCTCCCTTAGAACACTGGGGTGTAGCCCATTAGTGCAGGTTATTTATCCACCTTCAGGCCATTCAATTTTTCTGGCACCTTCTCCTTGGTGATGGCCACAATAGTCAGCTCCTGACTCCCCAAAGCCTTTCCATCATCTACGAGGCACAAATCAGGACTGTCATGGAAAACTCCCCACTTTAGTGGATGAGTGCAGCCCCAACAACACTCAAGAAGCTTGACACCATCCAATCTGCTTGATTAATACTACAGCCACTCCCTCTAGTAGCAACACTATGTACTATTTAGAAGAGGTATCACAGAAATTTACCAAAGATCCTCAGAAAGCATCCTCTCAACCCATCTGGAAGGACAAGGACAGCAGATGTATGGGAACACCACCACCTTCAATTTCCCCTCCGAGCCACTCACCAATCTGACTTGAAAATATATCATGGTTCCTTCACTGTGCTTGGGCCAAGATTCTGAAATTCCCTCCCTCATAGTATTGTAGATCGACCCACAGCAGGTTGACTGAAGCGGTTCAAGAAAGCAGCTCACCTCCAGCTTCTCAAGGACAAATAGGAGTGGGCAATAAATGCTGACCAGCCAGCGACGCCCACATCCCACCAATAATTTTTTTAAAAGGCCTACTGTTGCAAAAAAGGTGTGGTTTCCACAAAGACATTCTTCATGCTAACAGTTTTTTTTCATACAGGTTCATAATAGGAGGCCATGCCCAGCAATCTCCGACAAAGAAATCATCAAAAGCTAAGTGGGTAAATTTTAAAACTAATCAGAACATCTGGATCACTATTGTTAACCATAGATCATCATAAATTGAACTGACATAATAACAAAATGCTTAGAATAGAAAATAGCAACAAATTTATTAAAGTAAATAACTACAAATTGGAAGATCCAGGAAATAGATTTTTGAGGTTTCACAATTATAAGTTTAAGAGGAAACAAGCAAAACATTATCCTATATTGTCTTCTGCTCCAATTTTGAAATATTAGAAAATGGAATAATTTTACTTGGGATACTATTTCACAAAATATAGATTAAAAATTATCTGTACTACACTGGTGGCCAACAAACACTTAATAGCTAAATTCACCAGAAAAGGCACAAATTTAGAGTAAACGAAGTGAACTGTACAATAAAGCTGTTAGCTTTATGACCTACAGAGACATCATTACACAATTTTGCTCGCAAACAAAGATATATGCATAAATAAGTTAGATGCAAGAAGACTTGGCATAAACAGTTATGTTCATGCACTGAATTGAGAAGAGGAGAAATTTCTTCCCTCAAGATAGCAGCGAACCAGTGAAAGTCTGTGGCACAGAAATAAGTTGAGGCCAAAACACTAAAGGTTAAGAAAAAAAAGAAAGAGTTAAATATAAATGTTAGGGTTAATGGGATCAAAGGGTATGGGTAGAAACCAGGAACCATCCTTTGCAATGAGAAGATTTGTGCCTTTGCAAGTTATATAGCATAGAAACAAGTCCTTCAGTCCATGTCGACCAGAATCCCAAACTTAACTAGTCCCACTTGCCTGCACATGGACGATATCACTCCATATATTTTTTATTCATGTACTTAACCAAATATTGTTCAAACTTTGTAACTATAGCTGCATCGAGCACATCCTCTGTAAGATCATTCCCCACATAAACCACACAGTGCAAAATTGCTCATGTCTTTTTTAAATCTTTCCCATCTCATCTTAAAAATAAGGCCCCTAGGAACGCCTTCACCCTAGGAACAACAAACACATTTGCCATTCACTTTATCTATACTGGGGTATGTTTTGTGGTACACATAAATTATACAAAAGAGACGGTTTGCACATTAATAGGTTAGGGACCAGTATTCTGGCAGGCAGGTTTGCTACTGCAACACAGCTGCGTTTAAACTAAATATCAGGGGGGGGAACAAACTGGAAGTTTAAGAAGGAAATTGAAGGGAAAGTTAGAACAAGGGAGGTCAAGAAAGACAACGGTATCAATGAAGCAGAAAATTCAAAAAGGGATCATGCAGTAAGGTTGAGTGAAATAGGGGTTGATAGGAAGGGTGAGGGCAGTAACAAATTAAAAATACTATATATGAATGCATGAAGCATTAGAAATAAGAGATGAGCTTGAGGCTCTTTTGGAAATTGGCAGCTACGATATTGTAGGGATAACTGAGACGTGGTTTCAAGTGGACAGGGCCTGGGAAATCAATATTCAAGGCTACACGTGCTATCGTAAGGACTGACTGACGGGCAGAGGGGGTGGGGTGGCCCTGTTGGTAAGGGATAATATTCAGTCCCTTGAGCGGAGGGACCTAGAATCAGGGGATACAGAGTCAGTATGGATAGAGCTGAGAAATTCTAAGGGTAAAAAGACCCTCTTGGGAGTTATCTACAGGCCCCCGGACAGAAGTCTGGATGTCGGATGTAAGTTGAATAAGGGGCTGAAATTGGCCTGTTGCAAAGATGTTACTACAGTTATTATGGGGGATTTCAACATGCAGGTAGACTGGGAGAATCAGGATGGTATTGGACCTCAAGAAAGAGACTTTGTGGAGTGCCTCAGAGATGAATTCTTAGAACAGCTGGTGCTGGAGCCTACCAGGGAGAAGGCAATTCTGGATTTGGTATTGTGCAACTAACCAGAATTGATCAGGGACCTCAAAATGAAGGAGCCATTAGGAGGTAGTGACCATAATACAATAAGCTTCAATCTGCAGTTTGAAAGGGAAAGGGTACAATCGGTAGTGACAATATTTCAGTTGAATAAAGGGAACTATGGAGCCGAGAGTGAGGAGCTGGCCAAAGTTCAATGGTGCAATACCTTAGCAGGGATGACAGTGGAGGAACAATGGCAGATATTTCTGGGTATAATGCAGAAGATGCAGGATCAGTTCATTCCAAAAAGGAAGAAAGATCCTATGAGGAGGCAGGGGTGGTCGTGGCTGACAAGGGAAGTTAAGAAACATATAAAGTCAAAAGAGAAAAAGTATAACATAGCAAAGATGAGTGGGAAAACGGAGGACTGGGAAGCTTTTAAAGAACAACAGGGGATTACTTAGAAGGAAATACGAAGAGAAAAAATGAGGTACGAAGGTAAACTGGCCAAAAATATAAAGGAGGATAGTAAAAGCTTTTTTAGATTGTGAAAGGCAAAAAAATGGTTAAGACTAAAATTGGGCCCTTGAAGACAGAAAGAGGGGAATATATTACGGGGAACAAAGAAATGGCAGAAGAGTTGAATTGGTGCTTCAGATCTGTGTTCACTGGGGAATTGGTATTGGAGAGAATGTTAGGTCTGAAGACTGAAAAGTCTCCAGGGCCTGATGGTCTACATCCCAGGGTACTGAAGGAGGTGGCTCTAGAAATTGTGGATGCGTTGGTGATTATTTTCCAGAGATCGATAGATTCAGGATCAGTTCCTGCAGATTGGAGGGTGGCTAATGTTGTACCACTTTAAGAAAGGAGCGAGAGAGAAAGCAGGAAATTATAGACCAGTTAGTCTGACCTCAGTGGTGGGAAAGATGCTGGAGCCAATTATAAAGGATGAAATTACGACACATCTGGATAGCAGTAACAGGATAGTTCAGAGTCAGCATGGATTTATGAAGGAGAAATCGTGCTTGACTAACCTTGTGGAATTTTTTGAGGATGTAACTCTGAAGATGGACGAGGGAGATCCAGTGGATGTAGTGTACCTGGATTTTCAGAAAGCCTTTGATAAAGTCCCACATAGGAGGTTAGTGAACAAAATTAGAGCGCATGGTCTTGGGGGCAAAGTACTGACATGAATTGAAAATTGGTTGGTTGACAGGAAACAAAGAGTAGTGATAAACGGCTCCCTTTTGGAATAGCAGGCAGTGACCAGTGGAGAACCGCAGGGATCAGTGCTGGGACCGCAGCTTTTTACAAGATATATTAATGATATAGAAGATGGCATTAATAGCAACATTCGCAAATTTGCTGATGATACAAAGCTGGATGGCAGGGTAAAATGTGAGGAGGATGTTAGGAGATTACAGGGTGACCTGGACAAGTTAGGTGAGTAGACAGATGCATGGCAGATGCAGTTTAATGTGGATAAATGTATGGTTATCCACTTTGGTGGCAAGAACAGGAAGGCAGATTACTACCTAAGTGGAGTCGAGTTAGGTAAAGGGGCAGTACAAAGAGATCTGGGTGTTCTTGTACACTAGTCAATGAAGGCAAGCATGCAGGTACAGCAGGTAGTGAAGAAAGCTAATAGCATGCTGGCCTTCGTAACTAGAGGGATTGAGTATAGAGGCAAAGAGGTTCTTCTGCAGCTGTACAGGGCCCTGGTGAGTCTGCACGTGGAATATTGTGTGCAGTTCTGGGCTCCAAATTTGAGGAAAGACATTCTGGCTACTGTGGGAGTGCAGCGTAGGTTCACAAGGTCAATTCCTGGAATGGCGGGACTATCTTATGTTGAAAGACTGGAGCGACTGGGCTTGTATACCCTTAAGTTTAGAAGACTGAGAGGGGATCTAATTGAGACATATAAGATTATTAAAGGATTGGACACTCTGGAGGCAGGAAACATGTTTCCGCTGATGGGTGAGTCCCAAACCAGAGGACACAGCTTAAAAATAAGGGGTCGGCCATTTAGGACAGAGATGAGGAAAAAACTTCTTCACCCAGAAAGTGGTGGGTGTGTGGAATGCTCTGCCCCAGAAGTAGTGGGGGCCCAGTCTCTGGATTCGTTTAAGAAAGAGTTGGGTAGAGCTCTCAAGGATAATGAAATCAAGGGTTATTGAGATAAGGCAGGAACAAGATACTGATTAAGGATGATCAGCCATCATAATGAATGGTGGTCCAGGCTCTAAGGGCAGAATGGCCTACTCCTGCACCTACTGTCAATTGTGTGTACCCTCTGATTTGTGATTTTGCAAACCTCTAAGGTCACCACTCAACCTCCAGTGAAAAACGTCCCAGCTTATCTAGCCTCTCCTTATAACTCAAACCTTCCATTCCCAGCATCATTCTGGTAAACCTTTTCTGATCGCTCTCCAGCTTAATAATATCTTTTCCACAACAGGCCGACCAGAGCTGGACACAGTACTCCAGAAAAGGCCTCCACAATGCCAAAGATAACCTCATGCTCCAAATCCTTTACTCAAAGGTCTGAGAACAAAGGCAAGTGTGCGAAAGCCTTCTTAACCACCCTGTCTATGGGTGACACTAACTTCAAAGAATTAAGTACCTGGACCCTTACATCTCTTTGTTGTACAGCACTATCCAAGACCCCAACACTATTGTATAAGTCCTGCTTTTTTTTAAAACCAAAATGCAATACCTCTCATTTATCCAAATTAAACTTCGTTTGCCACTCCTCAGCCCATTGACTCAATTGAATTCCGCTGCTTATCTTGCAACCTTAACTCTTTGCTCTTTCACATTAATCCTCACTACAGAAAGTAAAGTTTTGAACACCTCTAAAATAATTGTCTAACAGCACATACACTTGATCTATTTTCAATGCTCTTATCCACCTATCAAAGTTACTTTGTTTAATGCTTTCAAACTCTACGTACATTTGACCAGACTCCCCCCTCAGATTCCGAAAACACTATCTGTAGGCTTCTGGTATTAGCTCATATGCTCTTAAAATGGCTTTTCTCATCCCATCATATTCCCAGATATCTTCTCTGACAGTGATGCAAATACTGCATTAGTTCTACCTACCAACTTTGTTTGGATCAATAATACCCATATTGTCACCGGCCATTTCATTTGTTTAGCCACTTCTTCAAATGAAATAAAAGAGGCTTCTATGTCCTTCTCAAACTTAGACAATGCTTGGACATATCTAAACAGATCCTTACTAGGACTTTGACTATGATGGGTTTGCTTTCCATCACTTTCCTTATCACTACGCCTACCTTTTACATCACCTCCACTATTTGAAGTCAAATTTCCCTTTTAATTGCCAACTTCAGATTCAAAAACTCTTTCTCTCTTTCTTCTGTTTTTAATCACGATTCAAACTGTTTGGTTGTTGCTTCTTTTTGTTCTGACAGGGCTGTTCTTTCTTTTTCCCTTACCATTGCCTTGAATTGCAGCTGCAAATTTGCAATTGAAGTTTAGCAATTTCCAAAGATCTTGAGTGCATTTCTGGGAATCATAAATGTTGAGCTACTGCTGCAATTACCTCATCTTTTGGCATAAAAATAACTCCAACTAATCTGCCAATTCCAAAATTGCCTTGCTCACTTTCTGTCAAACTCCTGAAGTGACTTGTTCTACGCCAGTAAACTGAGTGACTGTAAGTGCCATTACTACATAAGGCACCCTCTATTTAAACTAACCGAATGCAATACCTAAAAAAAGAACATCAACACTCAACATCTTTGACTGTAAAAATCCAACACTCAACCTGGAATTAGAGATTTTTATCACATACTGGAGTCCCCAATTTGTTATGAACTAGACCGAATCTCCTCAAAACATTAAGAAGACAGCTTAGACCCCAATTCTTTCTGATTTTTAAAAGGCAATTGTAGAATGTTTTGGTCCAGATGCAATTTGATTTGTCAAAGTAGCAGGCTTGAAGCAAAACTCATTTTATTTTTTCAATATATTTAAGATATAAACAACAAAAAAAGGAGAATTGGAATAACTTAACGCTACTGGATAATAGACTATTTAATTACTAAATCATAACAGTTCCAATGTAGTAATATCCTATGAACACACCCTGACAAAGGTAAATTCGATAAAATAGATTGTTTCACATGCAATTCTAGCAGCAGAAAGAGAACCCAAGCTTTTAGCTGTAAGAGGGAGACCAACAGCTTCCACATCTAGCTTCAATATGCCAGCAACTGCTGAGAGCTGAAACTAAAATGCTGGTTCTGTGGGAGCTTCACCCCACCCCTTCATGCTGCTTTTATTGTTCTAAATTTGAAAAACACCAAAGCTAGCTGACAGCTTGGCTCCAAGTTTACAATACTTGCTTTCAAAACAACATGACAACACAATTCCTTCTTAAAGTCATATCTCTTAACAAATGTATTGGCCCTAGAGAGTAATTTGTCCTCTTGGCATGAGCATGGTGCTACTACATAGCCTCTACCATACTGCTGAGAGATTAATTTTTGGATCATCACGCTGAGCACTTCACACATCATTGTCTGTCATTACGTTGACTTAATGTTCTTCTTCTCCAGTCATGACTCCAATCAGACACAAACCATTTGTCATCTGTTTTCCTGCCTGAGCGAACGCGTTGAAATATCTTCAGCTGATATTTCTCCACTGGCCATCTGTATTTGTTTGTTGTGCTTCCATCTCACCAAATATTGTGCGCAAACCCATTTAGCTTCTTACAGTGAGAGCACTATGTTCCACATTCTGGACATGCTTCATTTTTCTTCATATAACATGGTCCACAGTATTTGCTGTCTCCTATCTCCTTGATCTTTCTGCCCTTTCAGCCTGGTATATCAATTGGCATAATAAGGCTTACCCTGTTCCAGCTGCGGATTCGGTACCATTGTCTTTTGCTTTCCTGAGAGCAAGTTTCTCCTCGTTCAGTAAATGTGCACACATTCCAGCATCTCTAAAGCCTAACATATTCTTATTTATAATTAAATAACCTTCTTTCAATGCAAATTTACAGCATTCTCTAAGTGTTTTAATGCAGTCACATACTGATCAATGGATTATCTTTCACCTTCATAGAATCAGAGAATCTCTACAGTGTGGAAACAGGCCATTTAGCCCATCAAGAACACACAAACCCTCTGAAGAGCATTCCACCCAGGCCAACCCCTCTACCCTACCACAACGACCTGATGAAGGAGCTGCGCTCCGAAAGCTAGTGCTTCCAATTAAACCTGTTGGACTATAACCTGATGTTGCCTGAATTTTAACCATACCACTGCAACCTTGTATTTCCCATTACTAAACCACCTACCTTGTACATCCCTAGACACTATGGACAATTTAACATGGCCAATCTACCTAACCTGCACATCTTTTGTCAGTGGGAGGAAACTCAAGCAGACACGGAGAAAATATGCAAACTCCACACAGTCAGCTGCCCGAGACTGAAACTGAACCTGTTTCCCTGGTACTGTGAAGCAGCAGTGTTAATCACTGAGTCACCGTGCCATCTTCTGCTTTAATATTGAACCATTCTGTGAACAAGTCACATTTGATTCACATCAAAGTGTGCAAAATCTCTCCTGTCCTTTTTTTGCTCTTTGTAGAGGTTGAAGGTGAAATATGCCTCATGAAAAATCTCTCCCAAACAGTGATACAAGTGTAGCCACTCACAGCTGCTCTGGTCTGTTAATTAAAACTATCAACCTTAGGAGAAAGTGAGCAGATGCTGGAGATCAGAGGCGAATAATGTGGTACTGGAAATGCACAGCCAGTCAGGCAGCGTTCGAAGAGCAGGAGAATCGATATTTTGAGCATAAGCTCATTATCAGGAATTTTATAACCTTACTGTGAAGCCTCTTCCAAGGATGCCTACCTTGAAGAAGTTCTCCTCCTCCCTCTATCAATATTAGTGTACTTGGGAAAATTAGGAAAGTTAGTAGCCATCATTCCTCACCCAATGCTTTCAGTTGTAGCCTGTTTCCTTCATCCTTTTCTGTGTTTTTTAGCAACTCTGAACATTCCTGTATTTCACTTATAGTAGATGTAATCCCACACAGCTCTTCAATGCCTAATCTCAGCTCCACAACAATATCATGTTATGAATTCATAGGTCTAGTTCTTAGTATGTCTTTATCGAACTGGCTGTAAGATGAATACCTGCAGTTAGCACCTCATGGTAGAAGGGTTGCATATGCCTCTGGGCTTGTTGCAGTCATTAGTACAGGACTATATTTCTAAACCATCATTATACTTTCCGTGCCACTTTTAAAAATCTCAGGGCTTGAATCTTTCTCTACTGTTTCTTAACTCTCCCACTCTTCTGTTGGAGTGATTTCCTAAACTCTCCCAGGCCAGAGCTCTCTGAGCTGCTTTTAAAAGAAACCAGGCCTTCCTCTCACTATCTCTCTCTCATGACAAATTATGGCTTTCAGAGGTGTACTTTGTCCTTTTTTACCTCTATGAAGAAAGGTTGAGACATAGCTGATAAGCAGTCTGCTCAAAGCCAATAGGGTAAACAGCTTGTAAGACGATGGGATTTTCTTTTCAAATTGGAGCAATAGAAGCAGCCTGAATGGGTGAGGTCAAGCTCCCACATAAACAGTATTCGTTGGGGTCTTTAAATTGGATGTGGAAGCTCTTATTCCTCTCTCCATTACAGGTTCTCTTCTTGCTGCCGGAATTGCATGTATAATAATCAATTTTACTGAATTTGCCTTTGTTAAGGCTATGTTTATGAGATGTTACTATATTGGAATCATTACTAGTTCATTTGTTTTGAGGGAGTTTGGTCTGGTCCCGAACACTCTGCAATTGCAAGTGACTTTCAGAGGCAGACTCTGACATAGTGGGATTGCAAGAGATTAGAGGAGGTGATTGCACTACAATAGAATTAGCAATTGGGGTGCATAAATAATAGTAACAATAAAAATATATTGTTTGTACAAAAGATAAATTCAGAAAACTGTAACCCATGTGTAAAATTATGTAAAGAAAATTGTTAAATTGTTTTTTTTTAAAATCAATTTCTATTTACTAACTATATTCCTCGAGCAACCAGGACTGGAATGTTAATGTCAGGGTTGCTACTGAATACTCAGGATTCCTACAACATAATGACAATAAGTTGCTTGTCATCAAAGGTTTTCTTACAACTACACACAGCTCTCAGGCATCAACTACAATAAATACCTCAGCAACAGAAATTTTACACCAATCAGTAGATTTACATTTAATTAAAAGGAAGAGCTTAAAGTCCCCTGTATTAATTTTCTGCTCACTCTTCAGTGAACATTCAACCTAGCACCGGTGCCTTTTAGAATTTCCTACGTGCTTTCTTGCATCAAACAGATCAAGCAAAGAATGTAAGATAAAGTGCAGCAGCACAGATACATAAAAAGGGAATCCAGGACAGATTTTTTTTTGGATTTAAACAGTTGTTCTTTGATTATGGGGCTACTTTAGCTAGATTAATTAGCTAAACATAATTAAAATCTTTACATCTTCTGCAATGTACAATTAATAAGCATTTAATAATAAACAAACAAGCACATTATAAACGTACAATGCTAGCAGATCTGGCAGAAGTTGCTTCAAGCAGCAGAAATGTTTATTCTTCCAACAATATGTCACTTATATTAGGGAGGTCAAATCAGGCTTCTTGTTAAACCATAAACTTCACAATCAACCACAGAAAATTATTGATAAACTTTTTGCTAATTATTTCGTTTGGCATAGTTTAATTTGCCAAATAATTGGAATTGTCATCAGTTAAATGGGAGAAAAAAGCTTGAAAGAGAAAAGAGTCTGATGAGAGATTTCCATATCATATTTGTATATTACTGACATTAAATACTCGAGTCATAAACTTTGAAAGTGTAGATCAGCTGTCAAACTATCACACAATTACCAGAATTATTTAAAAATGGATTTCCATCAATCTATGACATAGGGATTTTATTCCTTTCAGCTAGTCACTGCACCTCAAAGTACAGACAATACCTGTGACTTGAACAGGAAATATCCAAGTTGAACTTACATCCAGACATCTACAGTGACTTTATCCATAACAATTTCACATAAGGCATACACAATCTTATATGTTTAAAAATCAAGAATATAAAACATGCATTTGAAAACAGCTATTCCATGCACTGGAGCAAGCATAAGCAAAGTGCACAGAATCATCAACACACAAGAACTGGAACTACTCACAGAAAATGACTGGAAATCCATGCACATTGGAGCTATACCAAATCAGTTCAAATTTTAGTCAATACAAATTCAAATCTATCAACTACTCAAAAATACATGCCAACAAAAAAAAGTGAATTTTTGTACACATTTTCATACCATTTGGAGTGGAGTTGAACTATCAACTAACTACTGCAAAGCTATAAAAAAACTTCCAAAACTACTTAGCTTCCTTCACAACTTCTCAAGTAATGAAACAGCAATTGTCCATCACTAACAAGACTTGGGTAACATTCAACATTGCAGTAATAAGTAGTACCTATACATAAATAAGACAAGGCAATGTTTAACTTCAACAAGATAAAACCGAACCATCTCCTGACCTTTCAACAATACCGCTATCAAAACTCTTATTTCATTAACATCTTGTGGTCACTACTGATTAAAAACTAAACTAGTTCAACCATCTCACAACCATGATAAGGGAGGTCAGAGGCTGGTACTCTAAATAACGCCTCGTGTCTGAAAAGACCAAGTTTCACCACTGCTTATACATCTCAACCCAGAAGTGTGCCAAAATTAATAGCATAATCAACAAACAAAGAAATGCGGATACTGGAGGTCAGAAACAAAATCAGAATCTGCTGGAAAAACTCAGTAGCTCTGACAACACCTGTGGAAAGAAAGCAGAGTTAACATTTCGGGTCCAATGACCCTTCTTCAGAACTCCAGAACTTCATTGCACAAATCTGGCCAGGGAATTTGCAACAATGAAAAGTTCAAAAGCAATTGTAGGACAGCATGTATTTCATGTGCTGCTGATTCTATCCCCTCCAACTCTGAGGCTATGGCTCAGAATATCTACAGCCTACAGCACAATGCATGTAGATGACTGAAACAGTGTTATCCTACCCTGTAGTCTCTTCCAGGAAGAACCAAGAGCATCAATAGCGCCACAATACCTTCAAGTTCCCTCAAATTACAAACCTCATAAACCTGGTCATACAGCAGCAATCATTTATTGATACTTCATCAAAATGCTCAATTCCATCACTTAACACCATAGCTGGAGCACTGTCAACAACTAAGTAGCAACGGTTCACGAAGGCATGCACCATTATCTTTATAAAGCAACAAGATAAGCTAATGAACGTAGGCTTGACATGTTACCCAGTTCAAATACAAATAGAAGGTCACAATCTTCTAACCTGGCTAGAAAGTTGATAGTTTACATTTATAGGAGTTAGTTTTTGAGTTTCAAGTCAACTACTTGAGTAAACATTCAAATAAAGGAACTCAATTTTAAGAAACAAAAGTTTATGCCTTGTTCAACATGTTTACCTCTTTCACTGCTGGCATATCATTGAAAAGTTTACTTTTACTGTCGAAAAGCATATAAATATTCTGCCAAATACTTAAATTAGCAGTATTTGATACATTAATGACTGGTTAGTATAGCCTTACAGATACCACACATATACCAGCATTAAAACACACCAACACTACCAAAGTACACAAATGGTATGAATTTTTATTTGAAAAAATCAATGCATTAATCAGATTGTGCAAAATTTTGAATTACATTGCAACAACTTAAAATTCATTTCTGATTTCTTCAAAAGGAATACATAGACAAATATGGATTATCTCCCTTGGTCGGTAAAAGGTACATAATCACAATCTTAAGATTGCACAAGGATTATAAAGGGTGAGTTAGAAAGGATGAATATATGATCATAAAGATCAATGGTAAATAATCACAATATTCAAAAAATTAAAAGTTAGTTGCCAAAATTATGCATGGCTATGGAAAAAGTAGAGAAGCAAAAACTAGGCTTTGTTACAGAAAAGTAGAAAATAGAAAAAGTGGTTTAAGATGCACTCAAGTTTAGATGCAGGCAAGGCAGCCAAATTAACCTAATTGTGCTGTATGTTTGAGGTTACTTTCACCAACAACAAAACGTGAAATCAATTTTGGTTTCCGTTAAGAGTTGAAACTGCAAAAGAAAATGTGGTTTTAAAACAATCTTCTTCAGATCAACAAGGGAAAATGCACCTTAAATTTTACACACTGTATAAAATTGTGAGCGCAGACAGTATTCTTTAAAGATCACAATAATCTGTGCTCCGGTATTCTCCAAACATAAGGAAATAACGTTAATCCCCAACTCAACAACAGGAAAAAATCAATTATTAAATAAATGGAGTTGTATGCAAAATTCCAAATATTAGATAGAAAAAATTGAGTGCGGTTATAAACTGGACACAAATAACAACGAACCATGAATTGCTTACAGATTGCATGAGAGATATATATCTGGTAAATTACTTAAAACAGTGCGACACAAAAGTCTGTTCATGATTATTACAATCACTTTTTTCATTGTTCTCAGTTTACATAACAGACTTGGTTTTAATTTACACATCAGAGAGGGCATTTATTAAACCATACCATGCTCATTGCTCCTCTCCAAATATAATTGAACATAATTATGAAAATTCCCTGAAATGAACTTTACAAAAAATGTTTTGAGCATCTTAATACATTAAATTCTAAAGCAAAATCAATATAGCTTCATGTATACTTTGCTGTGTGAACGTGTGCCAAATTCACCATTTACCCTTGTTTGTGATTCTCCATTAATCTATGCCAGACTATATGTACAGTGATTAACAAATTTCATGGTAATAGTCTAAAATGAAGAAGTACCTCATAACAATATCTCACAGTACAACGGGACAGACTATTATATATAAAGATACTATCCAGTTAGGGGTAAACATTATTCTAGTTACATTCTCTGGAACAAAAAAAAATCAGAAATGAATTGATTACATGTTGCAATGTACATTGGAAAATAACTTGCTTTAAATTTTTTGGGGGTACCACATACCACTGTGTAAAAAAAATGATGAAAGCAGCAGCAAACCACCAGTCTACGATATTATTAACTATTGGTGATTTAGGCAAATAGCGCATAGCTGGACAGAGACACATAAATATAGAGGGAGAGAATGGTTGATGATTCTTACTGGTGCCTCAAAAGGCCGAGCACAAGATAACAGCTGCGGTGTGTAGAGCTCCCAGGCCTTTATAGGGTCAGGGTAACACTCATGAGGAACGTGGACAACTGCCTCCCCCAAATACCCAGACTCTAGATGATGGACACTCTGGCAAAAGGATAAATAAATGGTGGAGAAAGAGGAACAGAGCAAAAGAAAAAAGTAAATGAAAATAATTAATGTTCAAATCATACGCAACAATAATGGTTTTAACAAACATCCAGATAAATAAGATATGTAAGTGGATTAACAGTAAAATAAAACTTAAAATCCCCACAAAGCCAAATGAATCACTTATTGTAAAACAATTCTAAAATAAGGTAAACTTCAGATTTTTTTTAGTCTATCATACAATTAATTATGTAAAACAAAATTGAACATTAAATACAAGAGTTTAAAAAGAGCAAACATTAAATATTAAAACTCCATCTTGATTGGCAAGGTTACTTATTTTAAAAATATTTAACACAATTATTAACACAAGTGATTAATTCCAATATATACAACTGCACAAGAAATTCTACATGATAACAAATAATTAAGGATTCAAAGGCATATCCTTTAACAAATGTCAATTATACCTTAATTCATTCAGATAATTAATTCATTCATCAATTAACCATTAAGACATTTTCAATGCTAAACACTGGTGGGAAAATCAAGTTATTGGCCAGTAAGCATTCAATGCCAAGAAAGGTGCTTTATTTACCAACAATATCATAGTTTACCTATTAGCACTTTGCTTCTGTATTATTTGATTAAGCCTACATAGGGTAGATGAGTTTCCTTACTTTTTTTTGAAAAACAGTGTCCAATGTCAGGTTCAATACACTTTCAACACAACAATTAATCATTATTTTATGTCATATACAGTGTTTTATCAGAGCGATAACAGCACAATGGGAAGAAAAAAAGATTCACTGCACTACACAACTCAGTTTATTTAAGACTGCAATCCAATTGTCAGATGTCACATACTAAAATAATCCGCTCAAAGTTTGTTGTGATAGAACATGACATTCAAACTGCAAAACAAGATTACTGCTTTCTAATTATTCATTAGCTAATTAAAGAAAATTTAAGCAGGAATGAATATCTGCACTGTATTCAACATCAGAATCACAGAATAAAAAAAGATTCTGAGGAAGTCTGTTTTGATTAGCATATTGTGAAGTTTCATCCTCAATTCACGCTAGATTTTCCAGAGAAAGGATCCTGTACGCAATTTCTTTATTTAAAGCAGTAAAGGTAGCAATCACACAAATCAGCTTTCAGTCTTAAATTACAGGAAAAAACTTCAACTAAATACTTGACTCACAATAAGTGAAAAAGATACGCTTTATAATTCACGTTCTGGGAAATCAAAATCCTGAAAACAAGAGAGTTCTTCCCGGAACACCATATTTTAATATTTCACAAAAACCTTGACTCTGGGGATCATATTTCCTGAAAATGTCAAGAATATAATTGCTGTTATTCTATACTAATATATAAGCAAGGACCAAATCAAAAACTGACAGGTCACTTTTTTGAAAGGATAAACTGTGATTTCTATACCACTTTTGTTATATTAAATTGGTACATTAAAGATTTTTGCTTTGTGAATACTGGATGATGTCCATAGGTATAGGGAGAATAATAACGGCAAGTTCTTATAAAAAGACTAGATAAGTACGTTTGGAGATGGTCAGTAATTGAATATGTTGTTCTAAATGCACAGAAGGAGGTCGAAGAAAAGGGAATGGAAAATATAAAGAAAGGAATGAAATTAAGATTCACAAGTAAAAGACCTGGAACAATCTCGGGATGTGCCAAGCCATTCATCGGCTGCCTCAATGTAGGAAATATCAGCTTGTATACTGTAAGGTGACAAAACAGAGATAAGTGACTAGATTATCTTCAAAATTGCAACAGAACTTTTTTGATACATTTGAAAGACAGATGGGCCTACAGTTAATTTGGGTTCCAAATCAGAGCATCTCTGACAAACTAGTACTCGCATGGTATTTCTGTTAAGTGAGTTTTTGCATTCAGCACCCTGGAATACAGCTTGGAACTAGAGTTTTATTATTCTTCTTCTCTTTCCCGACTCCACCAGAATAGGAATGCATGAAAAACCTTGGGAAGGTAACAAGACTATTATGCTGCAGAATTACTTTAGCAGAGTAGTAGATTGTAAGATTATAGCACATTGAACAGATTGCTTGGATCCTGTATGAGGCCTTGGTCAGATAGCATCTGTACAATGTGTTGCCAAATCCTAGAATCATATTACTTCATATAAACACATCTATAGGAAACAATGACTTCTGCTCTCAGGATTCAAACAATGGCAAAAAGTTAACAAAATTAGGCTAAAAAAAACAAATTCGGCAGATGCTGGAATTCTGAAATTAAAACAGAAGCTACTAGTGAAATCTGGCTGATCTGACACATCAGTGGAGACAAAAACAGAATTAACATTTCAAGCCAGATTCTTCTTCAGTTCTGAAAGACAGTGAATGAATGAGAAACATTAATAGTTGCACTCTCCACAGATATTCCAAACCAAGTTTCCCCAGCACTTGGATTTTATGTAAAAAAAATTGATATGTGTTTCTTTTTTAGGAAATTGAGACAGAGATAACTTTAATTGCTTCAATTAGATGATGAAAGAAATCAAGTCAATCAAGTAAATTGTTCTCTGTATCAAAGGGACCACTCAAATAAAACTGAGTCAAGTTAAAAAATGGAAGGAAATCAGATAATTCTTTTCACGTATACAAGAATAACAATTGTAAGCAATTTAAGATTGTCAATGTTCCAAGCTTTTTAACAAAGTTCCTGGAATGGTACATGGGCATCCCAAACAATGCCACTGACTTTACTTTGGATAATGTAAGTAAAAGCAAAGAAAGAGGATGAGAAGATACAGATAGATAACACAAAAGAGTCTTCAATAAGCATTAACAATGCAACAAACGAAGGAACAGGAATAATTTAGGCCAAAAAGGAGTAACACATATGGAAAAAACAAGTGGCATAGTTAAGTTACTCAATGAATAATTTTCATAAGCTTTTATCAAGAAGATGTTGCGTAAGTCATCATGTGAGAGGAAGTATTTGAGACAACGCATGATGAAGTTTCAGATTGACAGGTTGACTGCAATTCAAGTTATAGAATAAGAGTTATACAGCATGGAAACAGATTCTTCGGTCCAACTTGTCCACACCAACCAGACATCCCAGTCTGCCAGAGTCCCGTTTGCAAGGCCCATATCCCTCTAAACCCATCAAGATGCCTTTTAATGGTTGTAATTGTACCCACCTCCTACAATTGATGCATTCAAGGATATTAAGAGAATTAAGTGAGGAAATTGCAAGGGCAATAACCATAATCCTTCATCAATACATTACATCCTGATTGAAACAAAGAAGAGTGGAAAGATTCATCCAACAGCACAATACTAGTCAGTTCAGTCCTGTACCACTTCCTCTGGCAACTTGTTCTATATACACACCACCCACTGCATGAATAAGCCACCCCTCAGGTCCCTTTTAAATCTTCACCCTCTCACCTTAAATCTATACCTTCTAGTTTTCACCCATTCCACGTCACAAAAAAGGCCTTCACCCTACGAATGATTTCATAAATCTTGATAATATCATCCCTCAACCTCCGATGCTCCAGGGAAAAAAAGCCCCAATCTACTTAGCATCTCCCTGTAGCACACACACTCCACTCCCAGTAACATCCCTGTAAATCTTTTCTGCACCCTCTCAATTTTAACAACATTTTTCCTATAGTAGGGAGACCAGAATTGGATGTAGTCTTCTAAAAGTGGTCTCACGAGTGTCCTGTAGAGTCACAACACAACATCCCAATCCCTATACTCGATGTTCTGACAATAGTCACAGGTCTCAAGACTGTCTCCTATCTTCAAGTCAATTTTGTATCCAATTGGCTAGCTCTCTCTAGATTCCATGTGATTAGACTGTTTAGTAAGATTAGATCTTACTAACCAGTCTACCACGCTGAAGTCCATATAGACACCATCTATTGGTTAGCCTGCATTAATCTTCTTTGTCATTTCTACAAAAAAATCAAAAGTTCTTACATTAGAAGGGCGAATACATTCAAGAATATTAAAGGAATTAAGTGAGGAAATTGCAAGGGCAATCTTTCATCGACAGTGTATCCTTATTCAAACAAAAAAAGAGTGAAAAGGTACGTCCGGCAACACAATACTAGTCAGTTCAGTCCCAGTGATCAGAAAACTTTTAAAAAGGATAATTTGGGATAACATTAACAGTCCCTTGCATAACTGTGGCTTAATTAAGCAAAATCAACATTTTTTTTTAAATATGCAAATATGCGTTTGACTAACTTGATTAATATTTTGATGATCTAACACAGGGTTGATGAGAGTAATGCTGCTGTTGCTCTGCATAACTTTCCAAAGGCACTTGATAAAATGCCACATTACAAGCTTCTGATACATTTTAGATAAAAGAACAGGAGACATAATAAATAATTCCAGAGGGGATACAGGAGCAGGTGGTCTTAACAGTATGTGAGTTCAAGTCATTACGAGTGACAGAAAAAGATTGAGAAAGTAAATAAAGAAATCTACAGGATCCTGAGCTTTATATGTGTACAAAAGCTAAAAAGTTGTTATAAAGCTTTAGAAGGCATTCTTTTAGACTTCAAATCCAGTGTTCTGTTGGTGTTTTGAGAACCAGATGTCAGCAAGGATCTAAAAGAAATACTGAGCCCAAAATAAAGAATAGTTCCAGCGATAAGGAATTTCAGTTATCTGGATGGGTCAAGAAAATTGAAGAAGAGAAGGTATGATTGTACGATGTATCACTTCGCAATCATCTGTGTTCTGGAGAGATGGAAAGAAATTGCTTCCATTCGTAGAACGTTCTGGAAGTAGATAGCAACTGTAAATTACAACAGGCAGTAAAAAATCTTTTGGTATAGCAAGAGTTTAACACCCACAATGCTCTGTCTAAAAACATGTTGGAAACACATTCAACTGAGGTATTCAAAAGGGAATTGGATAAATATCTGAAGAGAAAATATGCAAGGCTAAGGGTAAAGATGAGATAGTGGGACCAGGCAAATTTCAGGACATGAAGACATGATGGATCAAATGGCCTCCTTCTATACTGAATCAGTAAAGGATGGCAAGAAAATGGGGCCGGGGGTATTGAGAGAAAGGATTCACATTGAAAAAACTTAGAGAAGAAAAATACTTCGCAGAGAGCTATGAGACCATGGGATGCTTCAGCATAATTGACTGCTAATAAAGTCATAATTTAAAACAGAAAGGGATGAATATTTACATCGAACATGGAACATTACAATGCATTACAGGCCCTTCGGCACTCAATTTTGTGTCAACCAGTGAATCAACCTGAAACCCATCCAACCTAAATTATTCCATTTTCACCCACACGTTTATTCAATGACCATTTAAATGCCTTTAAAATTGGCAATTCTATGACTGTTGCAGGCAGGGCATTCCAACGCCCCTACTTCTGAGTTAAAAAAAACTACCTCTGACATCTATCCTATATCTATCACCCTTCAATTTACAGCTATGTCATCTCATACTGGCCACCACCATCCGAGGAAAGAGACTCTCACTGTCCACCCTATCTAACCCTCTGATTATCTTACATGTCTCAATTAAGTCACTTCTCAACCACCTTCTCTCTAACGAAAAAGGCAGAACATAAAATAGCTGTGTGGAATGTACTCTAGCAATTTCTTATACTGCAGAGGCATTAAGAGCCAAATGATATCCTCCCTTGCTTGAATTTCTGTATTAACTCTCTTTTATGAAATCTAAACCACAAGGGTGCAGTTTAAAAATATTCATGCTGTGCTGAATTTAGGACTGTGTGCTTGAAGTGAAATGCACTAAACATTAAGCCTGCTAAAATAGTTAGAGTAGTGAGAGCTTATTTTCCCATTCACATTTCTCCTCTGCTTCAAAACTGAAGTAACTGATTCCTTGCCAACATCAGTTCTTCTTTGGCATGCTGCCACATTTAGCCATTACCTCTACTTGTGCCTGGATACTGTCAATATGATTTGACCTAAGTAGAAATTTCAGCCAGGACTGGTCATCATCTCAAGCATCATTTGTGGTCATTAATTACTGAAAAAATTGACACAGATTCTTTTCTCTAACAATTCAGGAAAACTGTTGTAATATCAAAGCAAAATACTACAGATGCTGGAAAAAGTGCTGGAAAAGCTGAACAGATTTGGCAGCAGCTGTCGAGAAAGAGTTAACATTAAGTCCAATGCTGCTGCTTCAGAATTGGAAATTGTAAGCTCTTTAACATAACCTCAATGAAATTGCTAAAACAGATTTGAATCAAACATTTGATCTTCATGGTTCACCCTGGTTGTGGTTCTACAGTGCTGGAGAGAGACTAAGGCTGGAATAAAAAAGCTGAGGAAAGGATGGCAGGCTGTACTAAAACAAACAGTAAAACACTCTTTAAACATATTAATTGAAAAAGAATTGTAAGGATACAGTAGGCCCATAAGGAACTAGCAGTATAAGCTGCTCACTGAAGCAAAGGGTAAGGCAGAGGTCCTAAATGAGTACTTTGCTTTGGTCTTTACCAAATGAGAAAATGGTGACAATGGCCCAGTCGAAAATGTGGATGTTGCGCACTGATCAGTACACTGATCGGTAAAGAAGCATGATTGAAAAGGCTAGCAGCACTCCAGGTAGAGAAGTTACCAGGTCCAATGGGATGCATCCCAAATTGCTGGGAGAAGTAAGGGAGCAAATTGTAGAGTTGTTGATAAAAATTTTCCAGGCCTCTGAACACAGAATTAGCACCAGGATTAGCACTGGAAGATTGCAAATATGACATTGTTGTTTAAGAAAGGGACAAAGGATAACCCACAATGCCACTGACCTGCCAGCTTGACATCAAGAGTGGGAAAACTGATGGAAGCTATAATACGAGAAATAGGAAACAGAGCTAGGTATAGATGGGCATTTCTCAGATTGTAAACAAGTGGTGTTCCCTTGGGACTGGTGTTGGGAGCTTTGCTTTTTCCGATTTATATAAACAGTTTGAAGAGGTGTTGAGGATAGTAATTTCAGAGGAAAATTGACAAATTACCCAAAGGGGCAAACACTTGGTATAAAAGGCAAGGTAATACATTTTGGTAGAAGAAACATAGACAGACAATACAGGCTCAATGGTACAGCTTTAAGGGGATCATAGGGATCTCAGGGTACAGGTGCCTAACTCTCTGAAAGTGGCCAGGCAAGTTCTAAAGGAGGTTGATAGGAACCTTGGGCTTGTAGTAGATGCATAGAGTCAAGAAAGCCAAGAACGGATGCTACACCTCTACAAATCATTGGTCAGACCACATTCAGAGTATTGCGTTCAGTTCTGGGCACCTTATTTAAGGAAGAATGTTAAATCCCTGGCATGTGTGCAAAGGAGGAGATTTGCCAGAATAGTACAAGGAATGAGGGATTTTAGAAACAAAGAAAGATTAAAGAAATTGAGCTTAATCTTCTCTACTCCAAGGAGAATAAGAAGTGACTTTATTATAAACAATTTTAACAGGGTAAAGAAGGGTATTCTGTTTCCATTAGTTGGTCAATCAGTAACTATGGGTCACAATTTCAAGACTGTCAGCAAGACAGCCACGAGTGAGGAGAAACGTCTTTACTTAGGGAGTTATGATTTAGAATGGACTGGGAGAGTGGTGGGTGTGGAATCCATACAAGGCTTGAACAGACAGCTGGATATATATTCCAAAGTGATTAAATTAGACGACTACAGAGATGGGACTGGAGAATGGGACTAGCTGGTTGCTCTTTTGGAAGCCAGTAAAGACACAAGGGGTTGAATGGCCTCCTTCTGCAATGTAAAATTTTATGATTCTAATACTACTCCTGAATAAATTTGGTAGGACAACCAATTTTGAGCCTTATGCATCTTGATCTCCTCTGACCTCTCAAATTGGCACAGTGAAAAGTTCAAATATAAATGGTTTGATGAAATTTGAATACAAGGGAAATGAAATATAAAAGGTGGGATGTTTTGCAACAGTCATACAGGTGCTGTTCAGACATCTGGAATACCATGTGTAGTTTTGTTCTCCTTATTTGAGGAGGATATAAATACATTAGAAGCAGTTTAGAGAAGAGTCATTTGACTGATGCGTAGAATGGAAAGCTTAACTTATGAGGAAAGGTTGGAACAATAGACCTGTATCTGATAGAGTTTATAAGAGTAAGAGGTGATGTTGACAGAAGATACTGAGAAGACTATTAAAAGGATGTTTCCCTTGTGGAAAAGTCTTGTACAAAGGCAACATAGTTGAAAGATAATGGCAATTCCAATTTAAGGAAGAGAGGAGGAAAATGTTTTCTCTCAGAAAGTTGGCTGTTCCTGCAGAGACTATTGAAGATAGAGTCATTGATTTTGTTTTTTTTAAAGGTGAAAGCAGACAGATCCTTAACTAACAAGGGAGGCAAAGATGGCCAAGAGTTGGCAGGAATCAAATTCAGGTCACCTTTGGTCTCACTTTATTGAATTGTGGTGCAGACTCAAAAATATAGTATATATCTGGTCTGAATTTGTATGTTTTAACATAAACACAGGACATTTTTTACTTTCACAATGTTCTCATATTCATTAACACACAAAAATGATTTTTACTCAGTGTTTAATCTCCAGCAGTGCTTTTAATGAACTTTTCATAACCTATAAGTATTTAGTGAATAGTGAATAGTGATGATTCTTTTGAATTCTCTACCAAGAGGGTTGTGAAAACTCAATTTTTGACTTGATTTCAAATAGATATTCGTGGATTTCTGATCACCAATGGCATAAGGGTTAGAGGATAACATGGGTAAAAAGGGGATGGAATTATTTGGTCAGCAATGATCGTAAAAGGTGATAGAGTAGGCTTGACAAGCTGAATAACTTCGCCTTGTCTCTATGTTCCTACTTTTTCAACCAAGTGCCAAGAAAAATTAATGAAATATTCAAAAGTAATTGAGGCATAATATCAAATGAGAAAATATATTGCATTTCATTGTGAGTTTACGACACCTTATTACAAGTTGAGCTAAGTAATAAATGCAGTACTGTACATGATACAAACAGATCTTCACAAGATTAACATGTATACAAGGTTGAAAAAATTGCGTAACAGTAATTATGGAAACTGGGTCAGAAATGCTCAAACTACACCATGCAATCACCATCATTAGAAAGGAAAAATGCATGCTAATGCTTTAGAACTGTATAAAGGCAGTAGGTGTACTCTTAAGAGGGAAATCAGGAGGCCAAAAAAAGGGGACATGAGATAGCTTTAACAAATAGGGGGTTAAGGAAAATACAAAAAGATTTTATAAATATATTAAGGACAAAAGAGTAACTAGGGAGGGAATAAGGCGCCTCAAAGATCAGCAATGCAGCCTGTGTGTGGAACCATATTAGATTTTGTGGGGGGGGGGGGGGGGGGGAAGATACTAAAAGAGTATCTTGCATCAGTGTTTACTGTGCAGAAGAACATGGAAGATATAAAATGTGGGAAAATAGATGGTGACATCGCAAAAAATGCCATATACAGAGGAGGAAGTGTTGGATATCTTAAAACGCATAGAAATGGATAAATCCTTAGGTGCTGGCAAGTAGGACTAGATTGGGTTGGGATATCTGGTCGGCATGAACGAGTTGAACCAAAGGGTCTGTTTCCATGCTGGACATCTCTATGACCTGATCATGTGCATCCTAGAACTCTGACAAGCTAGGGAAGTGATTGCTAGGCCCTTGCTGAGATACTTGTATCATCGATAGTCATAAGTGAGGTGTCAGAAGACTGGTCAGCAAGGCGAGATCTCATGGAATATAGAGAAAACTAGTCATTTGGATACAAAACTGGCTCAAAGGTAGAAGATAGAGTCGTGGTGGAGGGTTGTTTTTCAGACTGGAGGCCTGTGATCAGTTGAGTGCCACAAGGATCAGTGCTGGGTCCACTACTCTTCATCATTTATATAAATGATTTGGATGTGAGCATAAGAGGTATAGTTAATAAGTTTGCAGATGACACCAAAATTGGAGGTGTAGCGGACAGCAAAGAAGGTTACCTCAGATTAAAATTGGATCCTGATCAGATGGGCTAATGGGCTGAGAAGTGGCAGATGGAGTTTAATTTAGGTAAATGCAAAGTGTTGCATTTTGGGAAAGCAAATCAGAGCAGGGCTTATACATTTCATGGTAAGATCCGAGGGAATGTTGCTGAAAAAAGAGACCTTGGAGTGCAGGTTCATAGTTCTTTGAATGTAGAGTCACAGGTAGATAGGATAGTGAAGAAGATGTTTAGTATGCTTTCCTTTATTGGTCAGAGCAGTGAGTATAGAAATTGGGAGGTCATGTTGCAGCTGTACAGGGCACTGGTGAGGTCACTGTTGGAATATTGCATGCAGTTCTGGTCTCCCTCCTATCGGAAGGATGTTGTGAAACTTGAAAAGGGTTCCAAAAAGATTTACAAGGATGTTGACAGGGTTGGAGGATTTGAGCTACAGGGAGAAGTTGAATAGGCTGGAGTTGTTTTCCCTAAGGGATGACCTTACAGAGGTTTGTAAAATCATGGGGAGCATGGATAGGGTAAATATACAAGATCTTTTCCATGGGGTTGGGGAGTCCAGAACAAGAGGGCATAGGTTTAGGGTGAGAAGAGAAAAATTTAAAAGAGATCTAAGGGGCAACTTTTCCACAGAGGGTGGTACATGTATGGAATGAATTACCACAGATGAAGGCTGGTACAATTGCAGCATTTAAAAAGCATCTGAATGGGTATATGAATAGGAAGGGTTTGGAGGGATATGGGCCGGGTGCTGGCAGGTGGGACTAGATTGGGCTGGGATATCTGGTTGGCATGAACGGGTTGGACCGAAGATTCTGTTTCCCTGCTGTCATCTCTATGACTCTATAATAACTCTCAGAAAGGTTTGGTATGGAGTCTCAACATGCAATGTTAACAGAGATGCTGATGAGGTTATTTTGTGCATCCAATTTCTTTTCAAATTTCCAACATGACCACTAAGTGTACTGTGTCGTCAATGTAATTTTTTTTATTAGTATTTGTCATGAGTAATTTCAGAAATACTCTGGAGTAGAATTATGCAGGAGACTGTCAAGTAGCTTTTGCATGTAAGGACTGATCAGGGGCTTGAACCTCCAATCTGTGAATTGGACACATGAAAACCATGAATGTACATTTCTTCTGCATCTGACTGAAGAGTTCATACAGTTCAACAAACTACATGCTTTATCTAACATACAAGTACCTTAATCAGTCAAGGTAATTAGAATGTATTGGCTCTCCGAAAATGTTGTTGGTCCCAAGTTTCAGACAAAGACAAAATGCAGTTTTAATGTACGCTATCAGTTTAACCTAGTTCTATATAAGTTACTCTGTTTCATAGTGCATTATTTACAGAGTTGAGTCACCAGTCAGCAGATGCAAAAACCAATATCGAGGATCATACCAACATCCATTTGAGTCTTCACAATAAAAGCTATATGGTACCTATTATACTACAGCATCCTCTACTGGTTAAGTGATAGACTGCAGTAATGTTATCCTCAAAGAAAATGATACAGTGTCCACTAATGATATAATCACAATGTATTACCAATTAAACACTGTATAAATTCTATTTCACCAGTTGATTATTTACAAGTCACATTTTTACTCCAGACCTTAGCCAGCCAGTGAATACTTCAGATATCATACTGAAAGGAGTAGTCCGTGCACAGTGCCTGTGAACAGCAATGCGGAATTGATGTGTCACACCTCAGCAGCCATTTTCTAATTGTTTTGACCTTGGTCCTTATAAAGAGCTTTGCCCAAGAAAATATAACTCAATTTAGCAGTTTGGCAAAGTCCCCTTGACTGAATATTATGAAAAAATGTAATTCATTATACCCTTTATGGAAATTGAAATTTATACGAGATTGGAAGATAATTTTAGATAAAGTGCTTTTTACTCAAATACACTAGTCTTTTTATATAGAAAAATAAGGTAATTTTAACCATTCATTCATATTATTGATATGTGAGGGATTTTGCTCACTGCAAACCAACATTATCTTAGGACACAATGACTGCACTGTAAAAATGGTCTTAAACCATTAACGAGTGTTCTGAGAACATAAAAATCATAATATAAATGCAAATCATTCTTTTCTTTAATTCTTCATGATATTAGATCTCACGGTCACTCGATCACTGGATGAGAGAGCTGACTTACTATGAGAAGTTGAATAAACTATCTATAATCTCTCGAGTTTAGGACAAGGAGACGTGATCTCATTTAAACATACAAGATGGTGAAGGGCTTGACAGGGTAGACACAGAGGTTGCTTTCACTTTCTGCAGAATCTGGAAAATAGGAGCAGAGTCTCAACCAGTCAATCACACAGACTGAACAGACGACAGAATTATTCACTCAAAAGTTTGTGAATGCTTGGAAATGTTCTTGAGATGGTGGTGGTAAGTTGCTTTCTTGAACTGAAGTCCACTTGGAGTGGGAACATCACATTGCTGTTCTTGTTTCTAGTCAATGATAAAGCTCAGAGTGCCGGTAGTAGGACAGTCTCCAGTGGGAGCAGTGTTCTTCAATGTCAAGAGGAGATGGATAGACTCTCTCCTGCTGGATAAGGTTCATCACCTGTCACTTGTGCAGTGTGAATATTACATGGCATTTATCAGTCCAAGCTAGAATTTTGAGTGTGTGGTGATGGAAAGACACAGTAGGTCAGACAGCATCTGAGGAGTAGGAGAATCACATTCCAGGTATAAGCCCTTCATCAGCAAACATTGATAAGGAGCAGACAAAAAAGTGAAGTTGAAGCTCTACATCAGCCATCACCACAGTGAATAGTAGGTTAGGCTTGGCAGTTCATAATGTCTGCTCCAGCTGTCTTTGCAATTCAGAATAAATATGCATCTCACCTTACATAAAGTGTACACGTCATATATGAGTCACTAATGGACACAACAAACTCTGCATTATGAACCTTTAGTCACCTTGTCTGGAAAAATATTTATCAGAAACCAAATACTCCTGATCACAAGGTCTGCCATGATAATGAACTCGGACACTGAATATTAAAGAATACACAGCACTGGATGGTGATAAGTGTACACACTAGCAATGATCAAGACCACATAGTCAAGCCCATGCTTAAGAATTTGTGCCTTGTATAATTTTTCACCAGTCCTAGATTTTTAACATGTATCCTTATTGAAACTCAAAGAAAATTGAATGAATGCGGCCAACTCCAAGTACAACTGAAGTATGAATGAAAGGGGCAATTTTAATATTGATCTGGAAGCAAATGTTGCAAAAGCCTAGCCAGTTCAAGTGAGTAGCTTTGTCTAGAACAACTTTATGGAATTAAGCCAGTGCGTGGGTGATCAACATAACTGAAGTCAAAACTTTTGATTTAGCATTCAATAAATGTTTCACTTTGCAGAAGTACTAGTTATTGAAAGACACTTCTCTTAATGATTCCAAATTATTTTTCAAAACTTCAGAAGTCTAAGAGCTTTACAACTGCAAAACCCAGAGTATATCAGAGTAGAATTTAGTAGAGGATGCTCAAAAGCCAGCTGAACTCAAAACTGGAATCAAATTGAGCCTAGTTTCTAATACGGAAGCCTAGTTTCAATGTAATCTTAAACCATGATGCAGGGATACAAATCCATTTCAAAAAAGCTTATCCTCTTTACAGTGCAACATAGGATGCATATCTTGTGCTAAAGGTTTTAAACTGAGCAATGAAAATGTGACAGCAATGTAATAGTTTAATGTCAATGGGTCCCATGAAGAGTAGATAACCAGAAGCTCAATGCTTCAGATAACCTGAAATTAACATTTCCACTTTCTAAAACGACAACCTTAATAAATACATCCAAAAAACAAGCAAAGCAAAATATTACATATCAACAAAAGTAAGCTATTTACTAAAATTCAATATGTCAATAAAGTATGGCTTACAGATTTATCTTTCCAGTCCAGCACCTTAAATAGTAATGGAGGAATGGAGTTCTCAATGGCTTTGCCAACATTACTGCGGAAGGACTCACTGGCTGGTAAGCAGCTGTTAGGAAAATACATTTTTTTAAAAATTCACATAAAAATCACCACATATTGGAAGATACTAGTACAATAAAATGTACCACAACAGTGAAAAATAGGATAGCACTTACTGAAGTTTCAGTATAGAGCCATAAAGATGTACAGCATGGAATCAGACTCTTAGGTTATACTCGTCCATGCCTACCAGATATCCTAAGTTAATCTAGTCCCATTTGCCAGTATTTGGCCCATTTCCTGCTAAACCCTCCCTATTCATATACCCATCCAAATGCCTTTTAACTATTGCTGTTGTACCAGCCTCCACCACTTCCTCTGGCAGTTAATTCCATACAGACACCACCCTCTGCGTGAAAAGATTGTCCCTTAGATTTCTTTTATATCTTTCCTCTCTCAATGTAAACATATGCCCTCTAGTTTTGGGCTCCCCCTACCTTAGGCTATTCACCTCATCCATGCCCCTCTTGATTTTATACACCTCATTTAGGTCATCCTTCAGCCTCTGAAACTTCAGGGAAAACAGCCCCAGCCTATTCAGCCTGCCAATTTGACTCAAATCCTCCAACCCCAGCAACATCCTTGTATCTCTTTTCTGCACCCTTTTAAAGTTTAACAACATCTCTCCTATAACAGGGAGCCCAGAACTGAATGCTGTATTTCAAAAGTGGCCATACAACAAATGTGAGAAAGTGCCTTAACACAAACAAATGCAATATGCCTACATGCATAAATACAGATTTAGTTTTATGTAAGGACAACACTAAGAACTACAATAAGAATTATATAACTAGTTTAAATAAATGCTGATAATTATGTCAAGTAACTACTTCAAAAAACAAATAGTGAAGAGCTCGATTAGGCCTGCATTCTAACATACTGTTGATCACTGCAGTAGTGTTCATCTGCTAAAATAAACCTTAATTTGACACTTCAAACAAAATGGAAAATATCTGACTAGATTAAATTCATTAAATAAGCTTTTTGTTGTTAGTGAACCAAACTTGAGTGTGGTTGATTTGGAGTCACTAAATCAACTCTCACTTTTTCGAAGGTCTTCAGAATTCTGCAGAAACAGTTATTGTGTTTCAATATTTTTTAATTGCAATTTTTACCAATTTTAATGCTGAGAATACACAACAAAATGGTACGCAGGAGACACAAAGTTTAAGTAGGTATTTGACATGCAGCAGAACCTGAGTGCAGCTGCATGGCCAGGCATGATGGCGTAGGAGCAGTCTTGTATTTAATTTGTAAATGAAGACAACTGAAAACTTTATTAATAATGGACTATAATCCTAGAATTCCTCAATATTATCACAAGCGCTGCTCAAATTTATAAGCAATGAAGCCTTTGATCTAGCAGGAGATCATGGTAGGAGAAACCCAGATATTACAAAACTGGCAAGTGAACTTAAGTTTTGGCATGACGTCTGCGCTTTGTTTCTGGTGGAGTTTTACTAGATCAGCAAAGATGGCACATGACACATGCCTAATTGGAGGTCCATGATTAGCAACACTGGGATTTGATTTTCAAAGGGATCTCAAAAAACATGGAATTTACTATTTCATCATAGATTCCTGAATGTGAAAGTCTATGGCCATTTTTCCTCTCAGATACATAAACATATATGAAAAACTAAAAACAAAAGCAACATTTTCTAGATGGTACAAACCGGAAATAAAAACATCAAAGGCCACAGATCTGAAACATTACAACTATTTCTCTTCGCACTGGTGCGGTTGACTTGCCTACTTGCACCATTTTGTTTTTTTTCATTTAAGAAAATTTCAAAATTTAACATACTATGATTAAAGTACAACAGAAAATTAGAGCTTTCATTTCGTTTGAAAATTGAAGTGAAATTAAAGTGATGAAACACACTTTGTCTATGCTTTATCAAATCAATTTACACATTTCATTAATTGGACTGTTAATGCAGTATTTTCTATCAACCTAACAAGTGGTACACAACATCAATCTGGAATTGTATTCACAAACATTGCTCCTGAAGTGTGAAGAGTGTGATGCAAAGCAGCAATAAAAAACATTTTCGAAGTTCAAGCCTACCTTGGTGGTAGCTGGTAAGTGAAGCTACTCCCATCTTCTGTCCAAATGACAACTTTTTCAGCATCTACAAATTCACCCCCAGTCCAATATTGGTCATTAGTGCTAGATACTGAGCAGAGCAGAGAAAAATCTCCAGCATCAAACACCTGACAAAAAAAGGGCAAAGAAATATAATGCTTTAAGACAATTAAGTATAAAAGCCATAATAACTGAATGAATTGTTAAATTTTTACAATACAGTTTTACATTTAAAAATTTGATCTCAAACTTCTCCTCCTTCAATGACATCATACATCAGTACATAAAGTCTTACCCGCCAATACTTGGAGCATACTACCAGCAGAGATTGCTGTGTATATGTGCAAAATGAAATGCTTTGGCAGTTCAGGCAGTAAATAGGTTTAGATTCCTCTTCAAATACTGGTTCAGTATCCTATAAGGTAGAAAAAGTTTTTGAAACATGTTGGTGCTCTTCATATTGTTCTCACTCGGATTTAGAGTATTGTAATCAATTATAAATAAATCAAAACTTATCAAAGTAAACAGAGGCATAATAATTAATAATATAAGCTAACAAAATCAAGTGTGGCACTCAACCACCCATTATTACAAGCACAATATTTTTCTTCTTTAGTAACTCAGCTGAAATGATTAGCATGTAACGTAATCTCACAATTTGATCAGTGTCTAATTCTGATATGTGATCGCTGAGGATGACACTCTTCAAAGAACAACAATACCAGTCATTGCTAGTGTGGTGCTAAAAAAGCACAGCAGGTCAGGCAGCAGCTGAGGAGCAGGAGAATCGGCGTTTTGGGCATAAGCCCTTCATCAGGAATATCAGAAACAACACAATATTCTCAAGAAACCTGAACCTTAAGCAAAGAGCCACAGATACTGGAAATCAAACAAAAACCAAATGCTGGAAAATCTCAGCTAGTCTGGCAGCATCTGTGGAGACAAAGCAAAGTTAACATTTTAGGTCCAGTGATCCTTCTTCCGAACTGGACCCAAAATGTTAGTTTTGCTTTCTCTTCACAGATGCTGCCAGACCTGCTCAGTTTTCCCAGCAATTTCAGAATTAAGTCTGAACCTTACCTAACCAAGAAATTCAGCCTTGTGCCTGTAATAGCTTTCTAGAGCTGACCTTGCCTCATTTGATTGCATTGCAAGGAATTTTAAGGAGATCCCAGACAATTAGATAAGTTACATTAGACAGGAAGAAACTTTTCCCTTTGATGGAGAGATCAATCACTAGAAAACATAGATTTAAGACAAGGGGCAGAGGTTTAGAGATGTGAGGAGAAACCTCTTCACCCAGAGGGAGATGGTAATTTTGAACTCACTGCCTGTGTGCATGTGTGCAAACACCAAAGAGGAAGAGCCTGCAACATTCTAGCAATTTGCCAGAGTCCATGCTGGACCACAGGTATCTCTGTTAAAAAGACAAGTGATGATTTTAGGTTGAGAGCATGATGCAAGCCAAGGAAATAGGCTTCCATGAACAAATATAACTTGCATATACACAACATATCATGAACTATGCATTGCTTGGTCATATCACGAATCACAAGTAACCTTGCAGGTAACCAGAGGGAAAGCATGAAGAAGAAAGTAAAATAAAAGTAATTAGCAAAACAAAGACATCTCAAAGTGTACCTTGAAAATTGAATAATATTTACTGATAATAAGGATGGCATCAAGATCCAAAAATTCATTATTCCAGTCCATTGGGTATTCAGAAACCAGTAGGAATCACAATGTTAGGGCTGTATTACCATTACAGTTCTTCATGATGCATGGAAAATCTCTTCCAAAAAAAATGAAACTAATGATTACAGAATTTGCTGACTTACAAAACTACTCTATCCAAATGCTTAAAATCATACCTGCATTCGATTGATTTCAGCAGTAATAATCCACACCTTCAAAATTCCAGTCATTGAAACTGCTATCACCGTGTCCTCTGAGAATTTCAAAAAAACAAAATTGTCATTCAGGCACGAACAGTTCAATTAAACATCATGCATATGGCAATAATTTGCTTAATACCCTACAACAATTGTAAGGCTGTCTCTAAAGCCAGGTATGTAGTAAAAATACAGAAGAAACTCAAGCTGCCATATATCATCCTGTCACATCCAGGGACACATTGTCATTAGAAAGTGGACAATCATCCAATGAGTGAGCTCGCAGCTTCACATTTTTTGGTGCTGCTGACCTATTGTACTATGACAATGAAAAATGTTATCATTCAGGAACACAAAATCTCAAAATCATAACACCTCATAAATTTTAAATGCACGCAATTACTTTGTTATCACTGCCTGCACTCTAATTCCATTGCACAGTATAAGCAGGGAATGGAATATCAGTTGCCAATAAGACTGGTTCCACAAAGAAGAATGTATTTCTTGCCAATTCTAGAAAATAATTCTCTTCGATTTAGAGAGATTAATCCAATTCAAAACAAAAAAAAATCGAATGTCCTAAAGATCTATTTTCAGAAACCAGGAACAGTCCTGAATAACTTTGGCAACAATAAAGACACTGAAAAAAATTAATGACAATGAAGTAAAAAAGCATGGGCTAGAAAAAACAATATTACCACCAATACAAACAAGCAATAGAAACAGCTTAATGAATCTGTCATGGAAGTAAGAACAAACATCATCGGGATTTTAAGAGGAAAGTGCATCAAGAAAGTATGTATTATGACTAACTCCAATGTCTGAAAGATGGGAGATTGAAGTAAATGGCAAAATATCAATATGAAAGGCTACAAGTTGAAATAAAGTTACTTGCACACATCGTTCTGCTATAATGCACATTTTGTTAATGTACGATCACTATAACACAATTGATGAATTTGGGACAGTTTCTAAATCGCAAACTTTCGAAGTGTGTATTGGTCATAACGCAATTCTGGCCCCATTAGTTGAAGGATGTTGCTGTTACATGATTTTCGTATAGCACAGGGTTGCACAAGAACAGAACTACTGCATTATAGCAGAACCGACTGTATAATAGACGGAAAAGACACAGGAAGACATTTGCAAAAGGATTTGAAGGATTGGATCAACCAGGAAGGATAGATCTTTCGTATGTAAAGGCAAAGGAGGTTAGTGGGACTCAGCATAAAGGATGCAAATCAACAGCAAAAAATGATAAATAAAGTATTTTATTAACAAACCCTGATGAAATAAGAAAAAGATAGCAAAAGCTTGTTGAAGAACTATTCACAAAAAGTGAAATATCTAAATGATTGAAGTAGAAGCAGAGAGAAATGTTGCCATGGATTCACTTGGCCAGAAATACTAAAGGGTGAGATTTGAGCAGTAATGAGATAAACACTGTAAAAGCAGCTAGAATAGGTCAAAGACTTACAAATGAGATTAAAAATATCGGATGGATTTAGCACCAATGATTATTAAGCGAGTCAAAGTTTTTTTTTAAATGAGGAAGATGTCTAGAGGGCTTCAGACAACTAACAATAAACAAGCAAAGGAAGAAGTCAAAGGTATGTCGATGTTCTGACTTTCACACAAGTCACTTGACAGCCCATTCAATGAAGGTTGTGTTGAGATCCATATCCAAAAGACTGGATGTGCAAGTTTATTCATTTTGATCAGAAAAATAAAAAAGCAACTTATCTAAATGGAGAAAACGTTAGAAATGCTTCAGTGAAGGAGAATCTGGGTGCCCTCACGCATGCCCTCAAGCTAATTAGGAGGACAAATGAAATTTTGTCATTTATTTATTGTTGAGGAAAGGAAGAAGATGGAAAGTGCTGTTATTATTGAACAAGGCATTGGTGAGACCATATCTTGAGTACTGTGAACAGTTTTTGTCCCCTTACTTGAGGAAGGATGCAATTGCACTCGGGTCAGTTTAGAGAAGATTCTCTCGATTAATTCCAAAGATGAAAGCCTCATCTTATGAGGCAAGATTGAATATTTTAGACCTCGTAACCTGCAGTTTAGAAGAATGAGAAATCCAACTGAGGCATATTGAATGCTGAAGGGAACAGATGAAGTAATTGTAGAGTGCATGGTTCCCCGTACAGCGCAATATTGAATAAGGGATAGCAGGTTTGGGTTAAGGATTGGCAGAATTAAAACAGAAATGAGGAGCAATTACTGCTCTCAAAGAACCACGCATCTGTGGAACTCGCTACCTCAGAATGCAGAGGATACCAGGACACTGAGTAAATTTGAGGAAATAGACAGATTTTTCATTGGCAACGGGTTGAAATGCGATGGGGAGCTCCCAGGAAAATATAGTGGAGGCCAAGATTAAATCAACCGTGATCATATTAGATGAGATTAGATAAGATTCCCTACAGTATGGAAACAGGCCCTTTGGCTGAATAAATCCACACCGACCCTCCAAAGAGTAACCCACCCAGATCCATTCCCCGACATTTACTAAAGCACCTAACACTATGGGCAATTTAGCATGGCCAATTCATCTAACCTACACACCTTTGGATTTTGGGAGGAAACCGGAGCACCTGGAGGAAACCCACGTAGACACGGGAGAATGTGCAAACTCCATACAGACAGTCGCCCGAGGTGGGAATTGAATCCGGGTCCCCGGCACTATGAGACTGCAGTGCTAACCACTGAACCACCGTGCTACCCATAATGGATAGCAGAGCGGGCCTGAGGGGTAGAATCGCTTATTCCTGTTCCTAGTTTGCACGTAAACAATTAACACTCAACATATAACTTTACTAGTTAAAACTTTTAATCCCATTTAAATATATACACACACACGTCTAAAAAAAGGGTTTATGAACAAGAAGATAAAACAGTGAAAGCAGTTTAGATGTGCATGTTCAAAGGTTATTAAGAGGATTTTGATTTTTCTGCTGGCCAGAATGCCACTTCTCAGTTGTCCTCCAGGTGGTTCTATTGGTTTGCAAAAGGCACAGGGTGAATGACTCACCTATAAATGATCTCTGACATCAATTCAGAGTCACACTTACAGCAACTGCTGAAGGAACGATAAATTAGTTTTCTTCAAGTTTACTGCAAAGAACAGAGAGAGAGTTCCTAAGGTGGCGTGGCGTGAAGGCATCTTTTGCTCACAGCCACAAACCGTTTAGTTTCCTGAGAACCAAACATAAAATTGTTGGCCGCTAGAAGGCCATTGTCACTAAAACTTGACCATAGCCCAACCAACTTCTTTTGCCAACCAAAACTCTATCCAGCTCTAGATCACCTATAAACTGTATTTCAATTACTGGTTCATAAGCAGCTCAATTATTGATGTTTCCAATGGGTGTCAAGTTAGTTACTTTGTGTACAGAGAATAACTACAATTTCAGACCAGTAGCAATTCCTCAGCTATCCTTGGTTTTTAAAACTGTTTTTTTCTCATTTCAGTCCACAATAAAAAAAACATTAAATAGACTCCATACATTGAAATATACATGACTTTGGCAAAACCAAACTCAACAAGAAATATTCATGTAATGGTATAAGGAAAAGAACCAGAATAGGGGCAAAAATTCAAATACTTAGGAAGAATAAAATCTGTAGATGAAAAGTGCAGTAATAAAATAAGCGCAAGGACAGCAATGGGAAAGATCACCTTTGTCAGATTATTTTCTTAAAATAAAGTTCCCAAAATCATAGAATCATACAGTACACAAAAGGCCCTTCAGCCCACCGAGTCTGTACTGCCAAAATTATATTCTTACTGACATTAGACCAACTTTCTTGCACTGGGCCCACAATGTTTAATTTTTATTACACTTCCAGCTGGCTGTCCTTTTCCAGCACCACGCTTTTTGATTATGCTATTAACCTGCCCAGCTATCTTCATGGACTGTGGACAAGCTTTACAGATATTATGATATACCTCTGTAGTAGGTGGGACTTGAACTGAGGCCCAAGTTCTCTGCCTCAAAAGCTCCAAGGCCACCTTTGGTAAGAAGATAAGTTGCAAACTAGAAAGCCCAAAAACCTACTTTGATTTGCTAATATTGATTTGGGTAGTTATCATCTTGCAAGAAACAGAGACCTAACTTACAAAATAGTTTTCAAATATGGATTTGAAGAAAAATTAAAAGGAATTGCTGAATTGAAAAACTAAAATGATACACTATTGTGCACGGTGAATGAATGAATAAACTTGTTGAACATAATTAGGAAATGGCACACTTGAAAAAGAAACACAGACTTGTAAGAGACATCATGGAGGGACAATTTTATGAAAAAGAAGAGGAGGAAAGGCGAGACTATCAATGTTGAATAGCTTGAAAATTGGAAGAATGGCAGCTCAGTGAAATTGGTAAAGACCTGTTTGAGTTAAGAACAATGGCAATTCCATCAGAAACCAATCACTATAGGAAAGAGAAGGATGGCCCAAGACATTACTGCAACATAGAAACTTTTTTTCTTTCATTTTGCTTCCCCACCTCAATTATTTTAAAGTTACCCAAACATGTGTAACGAAATAACTTGACAGCTAACCTTTTCTTGCCTTAGTAGTTAAGATTTCAACTTGTTTTATCCTTTATCTGATGATAAATTTTAAAATGCAGCATTTTCTAAGCAAGAAATATTCTAACTTCAGAATCATACTCAGAAAACACCAGTAAAACCCGGTTCATTCTATAACATCGGCAATCATTTTGCCACGAAAGCTGTTTAAATGGCCACCAGCTTTAGGAAGAAGGCCGCCAGGAACTCTGATATATTTGCCACAAAATTAAAATAACAGATGACTATTACTCCTGAAATCACTAGAAACATCTCTAAAATAAGTAGAAAAAACATACAATTATAACTTCATTTCAGTTTGTAGTCATGTGAAAAAAAACTTAAAACATGTTAACAAAATGTATTCCTCACCTTTTGTTCTCAGTGAACGTATAATGCTCACTGAACTAATCCAATCAGGAGAAATCTTGGACACCAAAGAGTAAAGCACTTCCAGGCTAACAGCATCGACTACAAGGATTTCTGGATAATGTCCGTAGCATAGCAGTCTTCCTTCATGTTGAGTTCCAACACTGAACTGATAAAACTATTTTTTTGATAGATAATTAGAATAGCAAAGTTTTGAGTCATCTTTTATAAATGTTAGCAAAAGATTTCACTCCCAAAATTAAAGCCCATCTTTCACACAAATCCAATCAGGTTTCTGTATTACCAGAAACTGTACTTACTTAACTTCTGTACTTAACCCTGTACAAGATTGATTTGGAGATGCCAGTGTTGGACTGGGGTGTACAAAGTTAAAAATCACACAACACCAGATTATAGTCCAACAGGTTTAACTGGAAGCACACTTGATGTATAATTTCAGTTACATCACACTAAATTTTTGCTATAAATTCTGTGTTAGGATTGAGCCCTCCACTACCACCTCATGAAGGAGCGTCGCTCTAAAAGCTAGTGTGCTTCCAATTAAACCTGTTGGAGTATAACCTGGTGTTGTGTGAGATTTAACTCCGTACAAGATTGTAATGCTCTGCAATCTTTGACATTGATGACCATGGTCCTTCCTCCAACTAAGGTCCTTATTCTGTTTCTCCCTATTCAACAAAACTGCCCTCTCACTTTTGTGGATGTAACTGAATCATCTCCATCAAATGTTTATCCTTTCATGTCAGGAGTATCTCCAGAGTAGGTATAAAATAAACCACTCATTTCTGAAGCTGAGCCACCATTCAATTGAATATTGCTGACCTCAACTCAATTTACCTGGCACAAAGCATCAGAGGATTTGCAGACGTAAGTGAGCAGGGACTGGACTGGGGAGAAAAGACCAATTCAAGATAGGAAGAAATGAGTCCTGTGGAGCAGGAGCAGACAGAAAAAAAATGGATCCACTGGACAGTCCTGTTTGTGGATTTTTGGAAGGAGGTAAAAGTGAACTATGCGGGGTTGGGGGGCAATCAGCTTGTGGAGGAGGTGGGAATCACCAAATGAAATGTTAGCGACAGTAGTTGACACAATGGCCTCATGATCCACGGTGGTGTCATGGTCCGGGGGAGCTGGCACTCAGCCTCTGCAATGTCAGTCCATCAGACAAGAATAATGCCACTCTTGTCAGTAGGCTTAATTACAAATCAGGATTGGATCTGAGTGCATGGGGCGCAGTCAGTTCAAGGGGAGATAGGTTGGAATGGGTGAGGGGGAGGCAGAGAAATTGAGGGGACCAATGTAACGTCGACTGTACTCAATGAACAAGTTGGGTGCAGGCAGAAGGCAGGATCCAGGTGGTGGTGGTGGTTGGGGGGGGGGGGTAGAGATGTTGGAGGTAAGCAAAGCAAAGGGGTCTGTGGGACAAGGAAATTCACGTTTCGGGCCGGAGCCCTTCATTGGAAAGGGCGGATGAAGGGCTCCGGCCTGAAATGCTGATTTTCTTGCTCCTCAGCTGCTGCCTGACCTGCTGTGCTCTTCCAGCAACACACTCTCAACTCGGATCTCCAGCATCTGCAGACCTCACTGTCTCCCAGTCTGTGGGACAAACAGAGGATTCTTGTCCACAGAAATGGGTGTGGAGGTGAAGACAACTCAAGAAGAGTTTGGCAACATGTTATGCCCGAAATTCATTCCAGTGGGGATGTAGAGGAATAAAACGGAGACCTCTGCTAAGCACAGAATATCTGAGGAAGGGTCACTGGACCTGAAACATTAACTCTGATTTTTCTTCACAGCTACTGCCAGATCTGCTGAGTTTTTCCAACAATTTCTGCTTTATTTATGACTTACAGCATCCACAGTTCTTCAGATTTCAATTTATCTGTGTTTGTTCCATCATCTCTTTACACTTCTAACAAAAATCAATTGATCAGAGTCTTGAAAAAAATTGAACCGTTTGAGCATATAAATTATGATTGGGAAGAAAGTTTCATTGTTCAGCAGCACAACAGTACTGAAATTTTATTCCTGGATTTAAAAAATTCTCATCAAAATCAAATCCTTCATAGCTGTGCCACACATTGTTTTCATTTATGCACAAGGCATGGGCATCACTGTCTGGTCCAGCATTCATTGATAATGCCTAATGACCTTTAAGACAGTGGTTGAGCAGCAGCTGAGAAATGAAAGCGAGTTTCTGTCATGAAACTATCAATTTTTGTAAAGACATTTCTGGTTTCCTAATGCCTAATGATCTGGCCTACATATAACTTCAGACCCAAAGCAATGAGATTGACCGTCAATTCCTCCCTGAAATTGCCCAGCAAGTCACTCAGCTCAAAGGCAATTAGGGATGAGCATCAAATGCTGGTCTTGGCAGCAACATCCACATCCCATAAATGAGAATCATCCACTTCAATATACCTAGACCAGATTTCCCATACAGTCAACCTCATCAATCCCCAATTTGAGTTTATCTGCATTCTATCACGCAAAGGACTAATAGTCTCCTTCTGTGCCAGAATGACTGTACGATTCCAGGTTGTCTTGCACATCACTCCTGCTTGTTTAAATGCACATGCAAAGTTCTGTGCAGACCAGCATTTTTTCTGAAATTTTGAAAAGTGTGGCATTGGAAAAGCACAGCAGGTCAGGCAGCATCCGAGGAGCAAGTTTACCTTCCACTCCCACTAATCTCCCAATACAGCGTATTATCCTCTGCCATTTCTGCCAGCTACAATCAGACCCCAACACCAGGGATATTTCCCTCTCCACCTGCTTCTACGTTCCGCAGAGATCAGTCACTCCGTGACTCCCCCTTTGGTTCATTCCACCCACCAACCCACCCTCCAGACCCAGCACGTTCCCTTGCTACCACAAGGAGGTATAAAACTTGCGCCCACACCTCTTCTCCCTCACCTCCATCCAAAGCCCCACAGGATCTTTTCAAGTTCGGCAGAGGTTTTCCTGCACATCCACCCACCTCATCTACTGTGTCCAATGTTCTCAGTGTGATCTCCTCTACATCAGGGATGCAGAACGTCAACGCGCGAAGCATGTCAGTAAACATCTCTGGAATACATGCACCAAACAACCTCACTGCCCTGCGGCCGACTACTTCAACTCCCCCTTCCACCCCACAAAAGGTCAAGCAAGCCCTGGGCTTCTTCCACCTCCAATCCAAGCCACCTGACGATTGGAGGATGAACGCCTCATCTTCCACCTTTGACCCTCTAACTACATAGTATCAACATTAACTTCATTAATTTCCCAATCTCCCTTCCCCAACCCTCCAACCTGGCTCCGCCCTCTTGATCTGTCCATCTTCCTTCCTACCTATCCGTTCCCCCCTCCCCATCAACCTATCACCATCACCTCCACCTGCATCTACCTATTACCTTCCCAGCTTACCTTAGCCCCCCAGCCACACACCCCCATTTATCTCTCAGCCCCCATCTCCCCTACCCCCAACTCATTCCTGATGCCCAAAACATTGATTCTCCTACTCCATCAATGCTGCCTGACCTGCTGTGCTTTTCCAGCACATTTTTCCACTGTGACTCTCCAGACCTCACTTTCTCCTAGTAATTTTTTCAATGTTAACAATTTAAAATTTTGAAAAGATTGCAGGATTTACATTCTCAATGTTCTTAATATTCTTAAGGGAATCAAGTGCACAGACGAGGTCTTAAAATGCATAAAGGTGGATAAATCCCTTGGGTTTGACCAGGTGTTTCCCAGAACTTTGTGACAAGCTAGGGAGGAGACTGCTGGGCCCCTTGCTGAGATATCTCTATCATGACTGCCACGGATGAAGTGCCGGAAGACTGGAGGTCAGCTAATGTGGTGCGATTGTTTAAGAAAGGCTGTAAAGAAAACACAGGTAACTATAGACCAGTGAGCCTTACTTCAGTGGTGGCTAAATTGTTGGAGGGAACTCAAAGATAAGATTTACATGCATTTGGAAAAACAAGGACTGATAAGGGATAGCAAACATGTCTTTGTGCGTGGGAAATCATGTCTCACTAATCTGAGGGAGTTTTTTGAAGTGTTGACAAAGCTGAATGATGAAGGCTAAGCACGCAACAAGGTTGCGCATGGTAGAACTAGTTATTAAGATTGTATCACATAGGATCCAGGGGAACAGGCCAATTGGATACAAAGCAGGCTTGAAGGTAGGAGACAGAGGGTGATGGTACAGGGCTGCTTTTCAGACTGGAGGTTTGTGACCAGTTGTGTGTTGCAAGGATCGCTGCTGGGTCCAATGTTTTTCGGCATTTATATGAATAATTTGAATGAGAACATAGGAGGTATGGCGAGTAAACTTGCAGATGACACCAAAACAGGTGGTATAGTGGACAGAGAAGATGATTATCTCACAGTACAACAGGACCATAGGACCTTAATCGGATGGAACAATGTGCCTCAGAAGGAATTTAATTTAGAAAAATGAGAGGGTTTGCATTTTGGTAAGGGCAGGATTTATACAGTTAATGGTAGGGCACTCAGGAGTGCTGCCAAACAAGACAGCTGGGGATGCAGGTGCATAGTTCCTTGTGGTTCCTGGTGATGAAAGCAGTTTTTGTCATGCTTGGCTTCATTGGTTGGAACATTGAGGATATTGGCGAGGCCACTTTTAGAATACTGCGTACAATTCTGGTTGCCCCTCTGTAAGATGATGTTCCATAGGAGAAGGTGCATAAAAAAAAAATTTACAAGCAGGTTGCCAGGATTGGAGGGTTCGAGCTATAGGGAGAGGCCAAATAGGCTGGGGCTTTTTTCCCTTGATTATTGGAGACTGAGGGCTGACCTTATAGAGGTTTACAAAATCACAAGGGGCATGGATAGGGTGAATAGCCAAGATCCTTTTTCCTTCAAAGGATGGGATAGTCCAAAACTAGAGGGCATAGGTTTAAGATGAGAGGGCAAAGATTTAAAAAAGACCCAGTGGATAACTTTTTCTTACAGAAGGTGGCACGTGCATGGTATGAGCTGCCAGAGGAGCTGGTGGAGGCGTATACAATTACAACATTTTAAAAGGTATCTGGATGGGTATCAGAATAGAGGGATATGGGCCAAATGCTGGGATGGGATTAGATTAGGTTAGATTGGGATGTCTGGTCAACGCGGATGAGTTGGACCAAAGGGTCTGTTTCTATGCTGTACGACTCTATGAATGACACTAAAATTAAATTCATGCTGTTAAACCTTTGTACAGGAGACATTGCTCCTGAACGGTTTATGCCATTTACACCCCAAATCATACAATACCTGAATTTAAAGCAATGTAATTAATTTTACATTGAGGGAGCAGATTATGTTTCATTGCAACATAAAGCATATAAGTAAGAGACAACTACGTCACATTCAAGACATTTTCAAAACAGGTTTATTGGGATCCGGCAATATCATTATACTCACTTGAATGCCAGTATGAGTGCATGCCAGTTTAGTAAATTCGATGCATCGTCCATCATTCACATCCCAAAGACACATTTCTCTGCAAGAATTTTTTTTTTTAATGAGCAATATGTTTAGATGTGGTACATTTAATTATAAAGGACTTGTGGAATGCAGAACATACACCAACAGGGAAAAGTCTTGGTTAATTATTTTAGTTTCTAAGATAAAACCATGCATGGAAACCTTGAATGTAAATGCAGGCATTAAGGTGATTTGACCAAGATATATATATATATGATGATGAAGCCATTAGATTCTCTTCATATAGTCAATCTTTTTAACTGAACTGATTTAGAAAGGCCTGAGGTTTACCCTCCCAAGATAGGGGTAGGCAGAATTAGTCTGATTGTTCTTCTCCACCTACCTCACACAGAAAATATTGAAGTTTTGTCATAAAAGTGCGAAGAGGAGGAGCTGGAGTCAGACATTCCTCCCCTTAAGTTGCTCTACCATTCTATAGATCATGACTGATCTGCCTCCGGCCTCAATTCCTCTTTCGTGCAGCACAGTCATCAAAGGGACAATATTTTAAAAACTAATGTATCTCCTCTTTAAGTACTTTCAGTGATCTCACCTTCACTCACTGCTCTTAGAGAAGAAATTCCTTTGCATATCTGCTTTAAATGAGTGTCCTGTTATGTAACTACGTCTGCCCAGTTTAAGTCTCCCCATTAGTGAAAACATCTTCTCAACATCTCCCTTGTTAAGCTCCATCAAAAGTCTTGTGTGCTTCATTATGTTCGTCGCTCACCCTAGACTCTAGTGACCAAAGGCCTTATCTGTTTTGGCGTTCTTGGTAAATCAATTCCATCATCCCAAAAATCAGCCTAATGATTCAATTTTCAACTGCTTCCATTGCCAGGATGTACTTCCTTGAATAGCGGCACCAAAACCATACACTGTCCTCTATTTGCGATCTCACTGACATCTTGTGCAGTTTTAACAAGACTTTCCCATTTTTAAACTCCAACTGTGTAACAATAAAAGGCCAAAATTTCACTTCCATTCTTCATTATTTGCTGCACCTGCATGCTAATGTTCATATTTCATGCACAATAATACCCAGATCCCTTTGTGTACACTTTTAAGAATCTCTCTCCTTTAAATAATAGATTGCTAGTGATTCTTTCCGAAGTGCGTGAGCTCATACTTTATGACATTAAACTCCATCCACCAAGTTTCTGCCCACTCAGTCAACCTGTCTAAATTCCTTGTAGATTCTTTATGTCCTCATCACGACTTGCCCAACCACCTGCATTTTAGCAAACTTGGAGACATTACACTCTGCCCCTTTTCCTCCAAATCCCTAATATACATGGAAACTAATTGAAGCCCTAGGACTGATCCTAGTTTTAGTCCACCAGTTCAGTCTTTCTAATCCAACAAAAACCTATTTATCTTGACTCTATCTTCTGTATGTTAATCAATCCTCAATCCATACTAATATTCCCAATAGTGAGAGCTCCTATCCAATGTAACATCCTTTTATTAGGCACTCTACACAATGGCTTCTGGAAGTCCAAATGCACTACATAACCCAGCTCCCTTTTATATATATCGAATGCTACACTCTCAAAGAATGCCAGCAAATTTGTCAAAAGTGATTTGCCTTTCACAAAGCTATGCTAACTCTATTTGATTGCATTTAGCTTTTCTAAACATCCTGCTATTTCCTCCTTAGTGTTTTCTCAACAACAGATTATTTTAAATTAGTTCTATCTGCCTGCATATGGTCCATATCCCTCTTTTCCCTGCCCACTCATGTATCAATCTAAATGTCTCTCAAATGTTGCTCCAGTCCTCTCCTGGCAGCGCATTCCAGGTACCTACTATCCTCTGTGTAAAAAAACTTGCCCCTTGCATTTCCTTGAACCTTTCCACACCTCACCTTAAACCTATGTCCATTAATAATTGACATTACTAATTTGCCACAATAATTTGCCATCCTGGCAAAAAGACAACAACAACTATCCACCCTATCGATGCTTCTCATAATTTTATACATTTTTAATCAGATTGTCTCTCAACCTTCGATGGTCTTGTTTATCTAAGCTCTCTTTCTAGCTGATACACTTCAATCCAGGCAACATCTCAGGAAATTTCTTTCACACCCTCTTCAAAGTCTCCACAATCTTCCCACAGTGAGACAACCAGTACTCCACACAATACTCCAAATGTGACCGAATTAAAGTTTTACACAGCCTCAAAATTTCTGATAAACTTTTATACTCAATGCCCCAACTGTTGAAGGCAAACATTCCTTACAACTTTGTTACCATTTTTTCCACCTGTGTCTCATTTTAGGGAACTATGGACTTCCACCAAGATCCTTCTGCAAATCAATGCTCATAAGGTTCCTGCCATTATTTGTAAAAGTTTTTTTGCATGTGATCTCCAAAAATGCATTCCCCCCCCCCCCCCACTTGTCTGGATTAAACTCCATCTGCGATTTCTAACTGATCAAGATCCTGGTATATCATTTGACAACCCTCCTCACTATCTGCAATTCCACCAACTACTGTGTCGCCTGAAACTTATTAACCAGACTACCTACAGTTTCATCCAAATTATTTATATATATTACAATTAACATAGGTCCCAGTCTCGTGGAATACCACTGTCACAGCCCTACAGTCAGAGAAACATCCTCTGTTTATGACCAAGCCAATTCTGTATAAAAGTGAGAGACTTAGGTATCATTTTTTTTTAAAAGCTGATATTTTCTGGTCTGAAACCTTGACAGTGTGAAAAATCTGGCTGCATAAGTTTCATCAGTTTCTTTGGAATCTTGAAAACTTCTACAGGACTATTTTTAATTCTCTTTTCTGAATCTTATTTAGTTCCTGAACACCAGAATTTTATTCCATATTCATTTCTACTCTCTCCAGGGTAAAAAAAAATCTTCAACAATTAGAAAACCAGCTACATTTGAATAAAAACAATATTTTTTTAAAAAGTGATTATAAATGTCAAAATGATATTGTCCCTAGTCCTTTCAGAACACAAGTTTTGTCAATTAGCATGTTATCCTCTTGTATAAAACTGAAAACATTGTTTTCCCATGCAAGATGGCACTGCACTGATAGGTTTTTGTTTTAAAGTGAATGCATAGTGCTTATTTTAACAGAAGTTCATACATCAACAGATTATTGAAGCTATCTTAACTGAACACTGTGGAATCTTTTAAAATTAAATAAAAAATGACATTACTCTCATAATTTAAAGTGCACAAGTGTACTCATCCTAACAGCAGTTCAGTAAATTTTTCAAGTTTCAAATTTATGAGCTTTAAATTATCACATAACCTGTGCATTTTCCTTCAAAACAAATCATTTTCCATCACAATATAAACCAAAGGATCTTAAAAACTCTTTAATAAAATGCATCCAGTTTTCTGTGTTTTCCTTAACCATTTTGATCTTTTAGAGTTAAATTATTTTACTAATTGTCAACTATTAGTGAATAGGCTTACGAAAAATAACGAATGGATCAAAGACAGGATTTCATAAGGGAATTGTTATTATACAGAATGTATCACAAACATTACAGTTCCCATTTTTTTTAAACCTTACTCACCCACTTTCAGATGCACTGACGATGTATTGTTTATCACTGCTGGCACTAGCTTTAGAAAGACAAGTGATAGATGCGGTGTGGCCAAACAGCAAGGCCCGAGGAATGATCTAGTTGTACATACAACGTTAAAGAAATGGTTTAGTGCATAATTTCTGCAACAGTCAATAAGTTGTTCTTTGTTATAAACATGTTTTGGGTATTTGTCAATTCCATTAACAGTCAATATGTTTGATGATAAAGTTCATAAAACGTAAACTGAGTAAAATAATTTAAATTAAACTTCTAATAAAGTTTAAGCTGTTTTTCCAAACTAAGAACTTTTACTTTCCATGAATTAAGCTTAAAATAACTTAGGCTTCATTATAAATGAACTCAAACAAATAACCTCTTTGCCACTCTTTCACCCTGTTCTTCAAATGTTATCTGAACCACATTACTCTATTTTAAGAAAAACGTGACTTACAAAATTTCTAATATTTATATTACCCTTCTGGTATTTTTTTTACTTACTTACAGTGTGGAAACAGGCCCTTCAGCCAAACAAGTCCACACCAACCCGCCAAAGCGCAACCCACCCAGACCCATTCCCCTACATTTACCCCTTCACCTAAGACTACAGGCAATTTAGCATGGCCAATTCACCTAACCTGCATATATTGGACTGTGGGAGGAAACCGAAGCACCTGAAGGAAACCCACGCAGACACGGGGAGAATGTGCAAACTCCACACAGTCAGTCGCCTGAGGCGGGAATTGAACCCACGTCTCTAGCACTGTGAGGCAATACTGTGCCACCGTGCCGCCCATGTCTTTTACTTTTAAAAAATAGTTTAATAAAACTATTTTAGTTAATTAGATAGAAACAACCGGGTCACTGTATTTCTAAGCTCTAAAAAAACAAAACAATAAAATTGACCTGATTGTCTACGAAATCATTTCACACTTGAAACAAGTCTCTACAAAATGAACAAGAATGAAGGAAGATATCAGTGGGAGATGAGAAGAGACAGGGCAGAAGTAGCGAGGGAATAAAATAATAACATATGAACACAAAAAAATGAGCAGGACTAGCCCATTCAGGTATTTGGGCCCTTTCCATCAATCAGTGAGAGCCTGGTTAATCTCCCAGAGTCATAGAGTTATACAACTCGGAAACAGGCCCTTCAGCCCAATTAATCCACGCCGAACAAATCTCCTAAACTGGACTAGTCCCATTTGCCTGCGTTTGGTCAATGTCTCTCTAAACCTTTCTTATTGTTGTGGTTCTGTTCGCCAAGCTGGGAATGTGTGTTGCAAACGTTTCATCCCCTGTCTAGGTGACACCCTCAGTGCTTGGGAGCATCCTGTGAAGCGCTTCTGTGATGTTTCCTCCGGCATTTACAGTGGTTTGTCTCTGCCGCTTCCGCTGCGGCGGACAGCTGGAACTGACAACCGGAAGCGGCAGAGACAAACCACTATAAATGCTGGAGGAAACATCACAGAAGTGCTTCACAGGAGGCTCCCAAGCACTGAGGATGTCACATAGACAGGGGACGAAACGTTTGCAACACAAATTCCCAGCTCAGCGAACAGAACCACAACAACGAGCACCCGAGCTACAAATCTTCTCCCAAACTTTGAAAACCTTTCTTATCCCTGTACCTGCCCAAACGTCTTTTAAATGTTGTAAATGTACCAGCCTCTACCACTTCCTCTGGCAGCTCGTTTACTTATACGAAGCACTTTCTGTGTGAAAAAAGTTAACCACTCAGGTCCTTTTTAAATCTTTCCCTTTTTACCCTAATCCTTTGCCCTCTAGTTTTAGAGTCCCCTACCCTGGGGAAAAGATCTTGGCTATTCACCTTATCTATTCCCCTTGTGATTTTATAAGCCGAACCAGGTCAGCCCTCAGCCTCCTACACACCAGGGAAAAAAATGTGTCAACCTATCCAGTCTCTCCTTATAATTCAAACAGGAGTCAGGAGAACAAGTACAGCAATGAGCCAAACAAAGTAGGTCAATTATATCGGGCATAAATAGAAAGCAAAATGTCAAATTTATACCTGTTGGTTTAAATCAGTTTGGCATAAGGAAATATTACGATAGAGAGTGAGTAGCTACTGGAAAAACATTTTTCTGCACAATCAATACTTGGATGTTTTCAATATTTAGATACCCAATAATCTCCATCTTATACATTCTTAATAACTAAGACTTTGCAGCACTCCCTCCCAAGAAGAAGAAAATTCCAAAGATTGACTACCCTCCAAGTGAAGAAATTCCTTCTCTTCACAGTACTAAATGGCCTGTTCTTATTCTGAGACTGTCTTTTTTGTTCTAGAAAGAACATGGAGACCTTGGAGAGGGTTGAAAGTGAGGTTTACCAGGATGTTGCCTGGATAGGAGTGTATTAGTTAAAAGGAGAGGTTGGACAAACTTGGATTTTTTTTTGCTGCAGCATCAAAGCTGAGAGGTGACCTGAAAGAAAAATATAAGATTTGAGAGACATGGACAGGGTTAATAGCCACAGTCTTTTTCCCAAGGTAGAAATATCAAATATTAGAGGGCATAGGTTTAAGCTGAGAGGGGGCAAGTTCAAAGGAGATGTGTGAGGCAGGGGAGAAGGCAGATTGGGTAAGAGGAAGATGCGTGGGACAGTACTCAGACTGAAATGGTCAAGCACTAATTTTCTGTGGCAAGTTCAGTTTCAATCTATAATACAAAGCAGAAGTGCACACAATACTTTTAAGGCTAAGTGAGACCAATCCAGCGCAATACTACTTTTGACTTGCTTACAAAGGGGTGCCACATCTCTGAATATTCTGCATCTGAGTGTTGGACTGAGTAACTGCATTTGAATTTACTGCTTACTTTTAATGTTCTCCTGGGTCTCAAATATATTGTGCCATTCTTTTCCAATCTCCAATTTAACATACAATAGCTGATAAAATTCTAACAGGCCCAGGCATCATCTCTTTGTAAGTCACAAAACAACAAGGCAGCTGTACGAATTGGATAAGGTGATTTACACCATTGTCTTTCTTGCATAATACTAACTTTAAACAATTGAAAAGGCACAAACAAATTTCAAAAAGCCTTGGCCAAATTAACTTGACCAATATTTATTTTGATTATTTTCTTCAAAAGGTCTGTAGGCATGTTCGAAAGAAGAATGTGTTGGGATTGCCCACTGATTACACAATATACTATACTCATTATTACAATAAAATAAAACAAAGATCGATGGATGCTGGAAATTTGAAACAAAAATAGACATAGCTAGAGAAATTCAGTAGGTCTGATAGCACATGCGGTCTGAAAGCAGAACAAGCATTTCAAGTCCAGTGACACTTTCTCAGAACTCCTTAATTGTTAGGAAAGGGTGGGAGACATGCTGATGAGCAGTGAATGTATGTACATGTGGTTGTGCATCATGGAGGTGAGAAGTACACAATAGTGGATCTGGGTTTGAGGGAAAGAAAGTCAGCTAGGGATAAAGGGAGAAGGAAAAGCTAATAGGGATCATCCATAGGTAAAAATGAGTTAGCTGTGCAGTCCAAGTCATGACATGTCATTACTCCCTTTACTTTGTAAACCATATTAAGTTTATTGGGGAGGGAAAAGAACATTCGGGCAAACAGATGGATTAGGAGTAAGAGTAAGGCCACATAGGTCCTCCAGCCTGCTCCATCATTCAGTAAAATCATGCCTGATCTGATTACACAACATTCCTACCTCCTGCTATTAACCTCTCATTTAAAGTAGACAGTGCTAACAATGGCGAGATGATGAGGGAAATTGTCTTTTCCAACTTCATACTGCATCAATTTAAAAAATAGACTTTCAATACCATTTAATTATTTCATCCGTCATTTGCTAACTGGGAAAGGAAAATGCTAATAATTTAACTCAAGATCGCTATTCTTTTATTTTGCATCAGTATTTACTGTGGAAAAGAACATGGAAGATATAGAATGTAGGGAAATAGATGGTGACATTTTGAAAAATATCCACATTACAGGAGGAGGAAGTGCTGGATGTCTTGAAACGCCATAAAAGTAGATAAATCCTCAGGACCTGATAAAGTGTACCATAGAACTCTGTGGGAAGCCAGAGAAGTTGATTGCTGGGCCGCTTGCTGAGATAGTTATACATCAATAGTCACTGGTGAGGTGCCGGAAGACTGGAGGTTTGCTAACATGGTGCCACTGTTTAAGGAAAGTGGTATGGACAAGCCAGGGAACTACAGACCAGTGAGCTTGACATCGATGGTGGGCAAGTTGTTGGAGGGAATCCGGAGGGACAGGATGTACATGTATTTGGAAAGGAAAGGACTGAATAAGGATAGTCAACATGGCTTTGTGTGTGGGAAATCATGTCTCACAAACTTGATTGAGTTTTTTGAAGAAGTAACAAAGAGAATTGATGAGGGCAAAGCAGTTGACATTATCTATATGGACTTCAGTAGGGCATTTGACTAGGTTCCAATGGGAGATTCATGAGCAAGATTAGATTGCATGGAATACAGGGAGAACTAGCCATTTGGATACAGAACTGGCTCAAAGTTAGAAGACAGGATGGTGGTGGAGAGTTGTCTTTCAGACTGGAGGCCTGTGACCTGTGGAGTGCCACAAGGATTTGTGCTGGGTCCACTACTCTTCATCATTTATATAAATGATTTAGATGTGAGCGTAAGAAGTATAGTTAGTAAGTTTGCAGATGACACTCGAATTAGAGGTGTAGTGGACAGCGAAGAAGTTTACCTCAGATTATAATGGGATCTTGACCAGATGGGACAATGGGCTGAGAAGTGGCAGATGGAGTTTAATTCAGCTAAATGCAGGGTGCTGCATTTTGGGAAAGCAAATCTTAGCAGGACTTATACACTTAATGGTAAGGTCCTAGGGAGTGTTGCTGAACAAAGAGACCTTGGAGTGCAGGTTCATAGCTCCTTGAAATTGGAGTCGCAGGTAGATAGGATAGTGAGGGTGGCTTTTGGTATGCTTTCCCTTATTGGTCAGAATATTGAGTACAGGAGTTGGGAGGTCATGTTGTGGCTGTACAAGACATTGGTAAGCCCACTGTTGGAATATTGAATGCAATTCTGATCTCCTTCCTATCGGAAGGATGTTGTAAAACTTGCAAGGATTCAGAAAAGATTTACAAGGATGTTGCCAGGGTTGGAGGATTTGAGGTCTCGAGAGAGGTTGAATAGGCTGTGGCTGTTTTCCCTGGAGCGTTGGAGACTGAGGGGTGACCTTATAGAGGTTTATAAAATCATGAGGAGTATGGATAGGATAAATAGACAAAGTCTTTTCCCTGGGGTGGAGGAGTCCAGAACTAGGGGGCATATGTTTAGGATGAGAAGGGAAAGATAATAAAGAGATCTAAGGGGCAACTTTTTCACGCAGAAGGTGGTATGTGTATGGAATGAGCTGCCAGAAGAAGTGGTGGAGGCTGGTACAATTGTAACATTTAAAAGGTATTTGGATGGGTATATGAATAGGAAGGGTTTGGAGGGATATGGGCCAGGTGCTGGCAGGTGGGGCTAGATTGGGTTGGGATCTGGTCAGGTTGGAGGAGTTGAAACGAAGAGTCTAGTTCTGTGCTGTACATCTCTATGACTCTATAATGTTTAATACCAAGACAATAAAAGGAGGACCAACTGTCAAAAAGAAACTGAAAGGCAGAAAGCTAGTTTATTTCTTAGCCGTGACGTTTTGAATTAATAGTTTAATTTTAGGACAGAATTAAAAAGAATTGTGTTGTGGAGGTGGAATTGCTGATGTCATCACTGGGTAGAAAGGCAGAATCATAGAAACACGCTTAAAAATTAAGTGATTGGCAGCAAAACAACAAAGGTACAATACTGAGCATTTAAAAAGGACCATATTTTAGCTGACCATCAGCACTTCAAACACAAGAATGGTACTTTTTTTAAAAAAAAATCCATTAGTAAGCCATCACAGAAAAAGAAAAACAAAGACAATACAGAGAAAAGTAGGTAGAAAAGTAACATGGGCTACATGTAGACAAGGTCGTAAGGGAAGACCAAAAAAAAGACAGAAACAACAGGCTATCAGATGGAAATATCAGCATGAAGGCATCACAACAGTAAGTTAAAGTCACTGAATGCTATTTGTAGGATTGTCACAGAAAATCCCGAATGCTTAAATTAGGTTGATTTGAATTAACTTTCTGGATTAGTGGTGCTGAAAGAGCGCGGCAGTTCAGACAGCATCCGAGGAGCGGTAAAATCGACGTTTTGGGCAAAAGCCCTTCGTTAGGAATAAAGGCAGAGAGCCTGAAGGGTGGAGAGATAAGCTAGAGGAGGGTGGGGTGGGGAGAAAGTAGCATAGAGTACAATAGGTGAATGGGGAGGGGATGAAGGTGATAGATCAGGGAGAAGGGTGGAGTGGATAGGTGGAAAAGAAGATAGGCAGGTAGGACAAGTCATGGGGACAGTGCTGAGCTGGAAGTTTGGAACTAGGGTGAGGTGGGGGAAGGGGGAATGAGGAAACTGTTGAAGTCCACACTGATGCCCTGGGTTTGAAGTGTTCCGAGGCAGAAGATGAGGCCTTCTTCCTCCAGGCGTCTGATGGTGAGGGAGCGGCGGTGGAGGAGGCCCAGGACCTCCATGTCCTCGGCAGAGTGGGAGGGGACGTTGAAATGTTGGGCCACAGGGCGATGTGGTTCATTGGTGCAGGTGTCCCGGAGATGTTCCCTAAAGCGTTCTGCTAGGAGGCACCCCGTTTCCCCAGTGTAGAGGAGACCACATCGGGAGCAACGGATATAATAAATGATATTGGTGGATGTGCAGGTAAAACTTTGATGGATGTGGAAGGCTCCTTTAGGGCCTCGGATGGAGGTGAGGGAGGAGGTGTGGGCGCAGGTTTTGCAATTCCTGTGTTGGCAGGGGAAGGTGCCAGGATGGGAGGGTGGGTTGAAGGGGGGCGTGGACCTGACCAGGTAGTCACAGAGGGAACGGTCTTTGTGGAAGGCGGAAAGGGGTGGGGAGGGAAATATATCCCTGGTGATGGGGTCTTTTTGGAGGTGGCTGAAATATTGGCGGATGATTTGGTTTATGCGAAGGTTGGTAGGGTGGAAGGTGAGCACCAGGGGCGTTCTGTCCTTGTTACGGTTGGAGGGATGGGGTCTGAGGGGGGAGGTGCGGGATGTGGACAAGATGCGTTGGAGGGCTTAAATTAACTGCTAAACATAAAGATAAATTCTTGTATCGGCTTGGGATCCAAAGACATCATCCTTGTAATATAACATTCTTAACAAAAAACAAAACTTTGCACTATTAAGAACTGACCTCCAATTTTGAAGTTAGATCCCAAAGACAAATCTGTCCATCATGACATCCTGTAACAATGGTTGCCAAATCATCCATAACCAGTAATGTTGAAATACAATGTGTAGGAGCTTTGGGGCCCCACAGTACTATAGGCAACACAAGGCTATTTGCAGCCATTTTTGGTTTCGGCCTGTTTTAAAAACAAAATTTAAGAGGTGGGTAATAGTTAGATCAAAATGCAACAGCACAATAATTGCACACAATCACAACCTCCTGCAATTGCTTCATTACTTACTAGAGACAAAAAACTGCACATTTTCAAACCCAAAGTAGACAGGCAGGAGGCTGGAAGAACACAGCAAGCTAGGCAGCATCAGGAGGTGGAGCAGTCAACGTTTCAGGTATAACCCTTCTTCAGGACTTTACTTGAAATGCTGACTACATCACCTTCTGATGCTGCCTGGCTTGCTGTGTTCTTCCAGACTCCTGCTTGTCTACTCCCCATTTATTAGAAGATGAGAGCATTTGGCAAATGCAGACATATGGTATGTTGTTTCAAAATTCATTCACAGGATATGGCTGTCACTGGCTAGGCCAGCATTAGTTGGCTATCCCTAGTTGCCCCTGAGAAGTGGTAGTGACCTGCCTTTTTAAACAGCTGCAGTACATTTGCTGTAGATCAATATGCTGTTAGGAAGGGACCTTAAGGACTTTGACCCAGAAACAATGAATGAATAAGAAATATATTTCGAAGTCAGGGATGGTGAATGGCTTGGAGGAGAACTTGCAGGTGGTGGCTTTTTCTCCCCCTTATGTATCTACTGCTTTTGTACTTCTAGATGGTAGTGACCATATGTTTGGAAGGTGCCTTGTTGCTACTTACTTTGCAAGAAACAAGTACTTCTATTTTAAATCAATAGAAAATATAAACTTATTCCAAACATTACATGAACACGAAAAAGAAATGTATTGTTCTGTGTGGACACCACTTAAAGATGTTCAGTTTCTCCCAGTTCCTTTCTAGTTACAACTAGTAACAGAGTAACCACAAATAAGAATGGTGTCAATTTCACTACCCACTTTTTTTTTGCTGTTCACTAGTGTCTGTGGTTCACCTGCCAAAAATAAAATGTATGACTCCAAACCTACTCTTGTCTATTGTCTTGCAGTACACATATCCTTTTCTTGAAATTTTCTCCCATGTGTCCAATCCTTAAATTAAGTGATTTCTCTTGCCCAAATGTCCTTACATCAGCACTTCTTAATTTTGCAACTGGTGGTTTTTAATCTCCAATGATCTATTACTTTTAAAGTTTTAACGTAACCCAGTATGCTTTCAATGCAATTACATGTTATGCATGAGGCAGAGGAGAAGGGTGTGTATATGTCTGTGCCTCACACCCTTGCCTACACATGCTCTCCTGTCGCACCTGCCCTGACATCCTTGCCTGACCTTTAAGGTCCCATCTGTATCAGGAACAGATACTGTTGGTCAATCGCTTTGCTGAATACGTCCATTCATACAGCAGATCTGAACTTGAGCTGTTTTCTGATTTTGGCATTCTCCACACAATTCCAATGAACAGAAGGTATTTTTCAGCCTTCTAGACTCATGTTCAATACCAGCTACCAGCACTCAATCAAGGAATAGGAAACACAGGAAGTCACAAACAGACTTTTTGTGATAAAGTCCATTTATCGTATGGCAAGCTGTGAACTACAATGGTGAGAGTGATCCATGAGAAACAATTTCAGGACAAGTCAAGATTCTGTACAGCCAACCCCCCACTGTCAGGCGCTAAGTTAAAAACCCCTATGGAAGTGCAGACTGACACAATGCACTAAATTACTCAATAGCATACCCTCTGCATAACAAATGTCAGACTAACCATCTTAATTTCAGCAAATGAGGAGGCCATCATTTGGTTTCAAGAACCTTTATTTTGTGAATGCAAATCAAGTTCAATAATCATGCTTTTTCAGATCAAAATTATTGGCCAAGCAACTCCTCAGCAAACATCGCAAAAGGAAATCTCATTATCACATTCCAGTTTCTCAAACATGTTGAGCACATAGCACCTATATTACCACATTACAACAGCAAATACACTCCACAAGGTAGGATATTAGCAGTCAAGTGCTTTGAAACACCCAATTTGCTTTTCAAAAGCAAGTCCTTTTGTGCAGAACTTAACTTTTTAAAAACATATTAATTTTTCTAAGAATGGATAAACAGAATGGATAAAGAACAATCATAATTGGTTACATCTGCTGCAGAACTGAAAAATTCCTTATGGGTTTAATAAAATGCTATCGATGAAGAGTTTTAAAATGTATAGTTTATTAGGTACAACAATTTCAAATAAGTATTTGCAGGCATCAGGATAATATTCAGAGAGCTGCCAGCCTCATTGCACACATGCGGGACTCTAACTGCAGTGTTGATAATATAGTTCATCAAGTGTATGCTGGAGGAACTGAGCAGATCAGAAAAGTTGGTGGAGAGGGAAACAGTTAATTTCTAGAGTGTGATCTCACTCTTGTTCAGAACTGAAAGGAGCTGGAAAACACTTGCTTTTATTTTATAGATAGAGAGGGAGCGAGAGCAAAGGGAACAGGTAGCGAAGGTGCCCAGGTCTAAACTAGAGGGTAAAAGATTAAAGGAGAGGGGGGAAAGATTTAAGAGGGAGCTATGGGGTAACTTTATCTCACAAAGCTGGTACAATTATAACATTGAGAAGGCATTTGGATGGGTGTATGAATAGGAAGGGATGAGAGAAATATGGGCCAAATTCTGGTGAAAAGGGACGAGATCAGATTGGGATGACTGGTTGATGCAGGTGAGTTGGAACGGTCTGCTTCCGTGCTTTATAACTCTGTGACTTATTTCCTTAGATGTCTCACATGGAAAGACACATCCTGCACAACATTTAAACTTGAAAGATGAATTTTGATCCAACGAATGTTTGATTCCAACCAGGTGTTGTTTGCCAATGAATTCTGTAACAAATGCATTTTTAAGAGTGGTTTGATTGTATAGTGGTCAGTTACACACAGCAAAAGGTCACTCTTTACTGCCTTTTAAACAGATCGCCATCAACTAAGCTGAATCAAATCCTATAAATACTGTTCCAGTTAATTATCAAGCTTTATTTACAGTTTCAACCCACTTGCATGTAGAATATAACATTTCTTTTTACTTTATTCGGACTTTTAATATGGTATTAGCTTGAAACTGACAACTATTTTTCCAAAATCTGAAAAAACGTGCCAACCTCAAAATGCACCATCTCAACAACTGTAAAGTTAAAGCCCTTGGCATCACTGCTTAATGTGTTGCTGCAAATTTCCACTGTTCACATCATCTCTACATTCAGTTAATGATCTAGCTTTAGGCATGGAACATTTCACATCATTGCAGTTAAATAGAAAATCCCCTAAGATCGGTACCAGGTAAAAGCATCCAGAGTGAATACAAGTTAATTTGCTAAATACGAAAAAGAGAAATTATGATACTTTAAAATTGAAGTCCATTGTGTGATAAATATTAATACATGAACACATGTCCAAATGTACTGAGATTGTTAACGCAAATAACTGTTCAGCGACAGTTTGTTTTATATATATTTAAAAGTAAAAAACATCCCAGAAAGCATTATCGAAATAAATTGACACAGACGCAGGGTAGTAGACTATGTGATCTTCAAATATTCAGCAAACAGGTAGATGTTAACAAGTGAAAGGAAGACAACACGTACTATTGCTCGGAAGTAATAGTAGTAGAGGAGTTGGGAAGTCATGTTCCAGCGGTATAGCACATTGGTTAAGTCACTGATGAAACACTGCCTTCAATTCTAATCTCCCTGCTAAAGGAAAGATGTTGTGAAATTTGAAAGGGTTCAGAAAAGATTTACAAGGATGTTGCCAGGGTTGGAAGGTTTGAGCTACAGGGATAGGTGAATAGCTAAGGTTTCTTCCCAGGCTGGGTGATTCAAAACTAGAGGGCACAGGTTTAAGGGTGAAAGGGGGAAGATTTCAGAGGGACCTAAGGGACAACGTTTTCACACGGAGGGTGGTGCATGTATGGAAATGAGCTACCAGAGATGGAGGTTGTACAATTATAATACTTAAAAGGCATCTGGATGGATCTATGAATAGGAAGGGTTTAGACGAAAATGGGACAAATGCTGGCAAATGGGACTAGATTAATTTAGGTTATCTAGTTGGCACGAACAAGTTGGACTGAAAGCCTGTGGGCGGCACGGTGGCACAGTGGTTAGCACTGCTGCCTCACAGCGCCTGTAGACCGGGGTTCAATTCCCGACTCAGGCGACTGACTGTGTGGAGTTTGCACGTTCTCCCCGTGTCAGCGTGGGTTTCCTCCGGGTGCTCCGGTTTCCTCCCACAGTCACAAAGATGTGCGGGTCAGGTGAATTGGCCAAGCTAAATTGCCCATAGTGTTAGAGACGGGGTAAATGTAGGGGTATGGGTGGGTTGCGCTTCGGCGGGTCGGTGTGGACTTGTTGGGCCGAAGGGCCTGTTTCCACACTGTAAGTAATCTAATCTAATCTAATCTAATCTATTTCCATGCTGTATATCTCTATGACGCTTAAAAAGAAATTCTCCAGTTCTGATGATGGTCGACTCAAAGACACCTGTCATTACCACAGAGTTGGCTCACAGTCTGCTGACTTTTCTGTTCCCTCCCTGAGAAATACTACATCACCACTCCACAAACCAACAGTCACAAGCACCAACTTCTGTCAGACTGCAAGAATTTCCGGTATCGTAGCTAAGGCTTGGTGATCAGAATTGGATACGATATTTTAGCAAAGTTTAAGATTTACTATAAATTCCTATGCATTTATTTACAAAGTGCAGGACCCTGTGCAAGTATGCTTTCAAGAAAATCAACTTGTCTTGAAACCTTCATATTTTCTGGTACACCAGATCAGATTGTATTGTTTCCGCACACATCCTAACTGACAAGCAAAACAAAACACCTTTAATGGCATAACTTTACCAAGTGTCTCCCTTGACCTGTCAAATTTTATTAAGGGGTCTCTTAGTTATTACACACACACACACACACACACACACACACACACACACAGACACACAGAGACACAGAGACACACAGACACAAAACTCCTTCATTTTTACTCGGACCAACTCTCCCTGATAAATTAAATGGCGCAAGTTGAAATGGGACCTTTATGATGTCTCTTTCCCTTTTCTCTTCCAAAACCTCCATTCTCTGCATTGAACTTGATCTGCCATAAGTATATTCAAGTCAACAGTCTGCCTTTGCCCGCTATAGTCAGCTACAGTCCTCTTCACTTTTTGTTGTACTTAAACTATGTATCATTGGCAAACTTTGAAATTATGCCACCATGCCAAAGACCAGCTCACCATATCAAAATATATACTTGGGCAATTAAATGGTGGCTTTGCCAACAACATCCACATTGCATATTGTTATTAAAAAGTCATTTATCCAAATATGACACTCACTACTGTCTTCTGTATCATAGCCAAATTTCTTATCCTTGCTACTTCTACCCAGTTAATCCCAGGGATTCCAATTTTGCTACTATTTATTATACATGGCACTTTATCACACCCAATTAACATCATTTAACAGTCACATTTTATGTTCTCCAACACCGGTTAAAGTTTTCCTTGATCAATAGAACTTCTGTTTCCTATAAAAAATGCTATGTTGTCGAATTAACATGTAATTAGGTATTTTTTAATAAAAGAGTAACCAAGTAACTTGCTGTATTTCAGAACGCATTAATAGGTGTCCCAACCGTCCTGCTACAAAGTTAAAAATCACATAACAAAGGAGCAGTGCTCTGAAAGCTAGTGCTTCCAAATAAACCTGTTGGACTATAAACTGGTGTTGTGTGATTTTTAACTTTGTGCACCCCAGTCCAACATCGGCACCTCCACATCATCCTGCTACAGTCATGGGAAAACAAAGGAAAAACACTACTCCACTGATCCCTTGAAATATGAATTCTGTCACCCCTCATCAGTTTGACAACAATTTGCACTCTATACATAATGAACAAAATGTTAACAGTACAGTATAAAACATTTCACAAATAAGTAAAGATACTGATCTACCTTTCTGGAATTGCCCATTTCCCTTTGGCAGAAACAAAACGTCGAGATCTCACAAATACTTTCCTTATGTTCTTACAAGCAAAGTAATGCATGATAAAGCGATTTATTCACTGTTTTAGCTTGACAAGAACACATCCAAGCCTCACATTAATTAACTGAACAAAATAAACAATTTCAGGAACTGATCCATCTGCACAGCTCCGCATCAGGTAATCAATATTTACAGAGCTTTCAGTGGATAGGACATTACATGTTCAATGAGACATTATACTTTTGCAAACATGAAATGTACTATACATTTTTATGAAATGTACACAATAAAACTGAGTTGTGGAATATTGCAAACATCGGATCTGTGTGTTACTGGGAATATCATTTGTAGTTTGGGAATTAAAATGGGATAGTGCAATTCAAGAGCGTGGAAGTCTAGTACACCTAAAAACATGGGCTAACATGGCTTTAGGAAGTCAATAGCTAGTAAAGTAAGAAACAGCAGGTGGGCTTGCAGATATAGTATCTATGCTGCTAAAAGAAACTGAATATTTTTGAAACATCAACAGAGGAAAGGATGGTGAGGTAACATGTTGGTATGGATTGGAATAAGTTGGTATGGATTGGATAGTGAGATCTTGAGTGGAAAAACAGAATCCACAGGGATGGAGGTAAGAAATAAAAATGACAAGACAACACTGACAACAGGCGAAAGGTCTCCTAACAGGAGTTATATAGTGGGACACAGAATAAATCAGGAGATAAGAAGAACATGGAACAAAGGCAAAACAAAGTCATAGGTGACTTTAATATTCATGTCAATTGAGATAGTCAGATTGTCAGACAAAGTCAAGAAGAAGAATTTGGGACAGTTTCCTAGAACAATACGTGGTGGATCCAACCAAGGATCAGGCTCTTTTAGATGTGGTAATGTGTAACGAGGCAGGTTTCAGAGTAAAAGATCCCCACGGAAACTGTGGCCATCACGTGATATGATTTAGTGTTCAGTCTCAGGGGGAAGAACTTGGGTGAGAGACAACTGTGCTAAGGTTAAGTAAGGGTAATTACAAAGGAATGAGGGTAAGAGCTGGCAGGAGCAGACTGGGAAAGTAGTTCAGCAGCAAAAACAATGACAGATGCTTAAGAAGATAGTCTATGGGTCACAACAAAGACAAATTCCAGTGAGGAAAAAGATTCTTAGGAGGGAATTAGCCAACTATGGTTAACCAGAGAAGTTAAGAATAGAATCAGATTGAAACAAACATAACATGCAGTGTGCAAAGATTAGTGGTAAGCCAGAGAATTGGAAAGTTTGAACATCCAATAAAAGAGAGAAAACAAACTTAGGGGGTAAACTTGTACATTATATCAGAACAGACAGCAAGAGCTTCTCTAAATATACAAAAAAGGAAGCGAGAAGCCAAAGTAAATATAGGGTCTTCACAAAATGTCACCATGGAAAGAATAGTGGGGAATCAGGAAATGGCAGTGGAGTTGAATAAATACTTTCTTCAATCGTCTTCAGTCTTCATAGTAGATGACATTAAATGGTATTCTAAAATTACTAAATATTCAAGGGGTAAAAGGACAAGAAATAAATACAATTACTAAAATTAAGAAAAAATACTAACTTTGGAGACTAAAAACCAATAAGTCCCCTGATATAATGTGGTACATTTGGAGATATTAAAGGAAGTAGCTATAGAGATAGTGGATGCACTGGTATTAATCTTGCAGGAATCCTTAGATCCTGGAAAAGATGTAAACAGCCAATACAACAAGAGAACAAAAAATAGTGCAGGTAAAGGCCAGTTATCTTAATGTCTTATTGGGAAAATGTTGGAATCTATTATAAAAGGATGCAATCACACAGCACAAAAACATATAATATGTACAACACGATCAAGCAGAATCAGCATTGTTTCATGAAGGAGAAAATCATGCCTGACCAATTTACTACAATTCTTTGAGGTGTTAACAGGCAAAATAAATAAACAAGAAGCAGTGTATGTATACATCGAGATTTTCAGAAGGTGTTTGATAAGGCATCACACATTAGGCTTCTCAAGAGCCCATGGTGTTGGAGGTAGGATATTAGCATGGATAAGGGATTGGCTAAATAATAAGGACAGTTAGAATTAGGGGGACATGTTTAGGAAAGCAAGCTGCAACTAGTGGTGTGCCACAGGGATCAGTGCTCGGGCCACAATTACTCTCAATATATATAAATGACCCGAATGGGAAAGCGTATCTTCGATAGCTAAGTTTGTGGATGACACAAAAACAGGTTGCAAGGCAAGTGGTGAGGAATACGGACAGGTTATGTGAGTAAGAAAAAACTTGGCAGGTGGAATATATTATGGAGAAACGGGAGGTTATACATTTTGGACAGAGGAGCTAAATATTACCTAAATCTACAAAGACTGCAGAAAGCTACAGAAAAGGGATTTGGAAGCCCTTACCCAGGTATCGTCATGTGTACCCCAAAGCTTTATGGAACTTTAAGGAAGACATTGCTGGGCCCCTTGCTGACAGATGTATCGAAAGCCATGGGTGAGTTGCCCGAAAGCTGGAGATTGGCTAATCTGGTGCCATTATTTAAGAAACGTGTTAAGGAAAAGCCAGGGAACTAGAGACCGGTGAGCCTAATGTCGGTGGTGGGTAAATTGTTGGAGGAGATTCTGAAGTACAGAATTTATTTGCATTTGGAAAGGCAAGGACTGATTAGGGACAGTCAATATGGCTTTGTGCATGGAAAATTGTGCCTCACTAATTTGATTGAGTTTTTTGAGGATGTTGCAAAGACAATTGAAGAAGGCAGACAGTAGATGTTATCTATAAGGACTTCTGTAAGGCATTTGTCAAAAGTTCTGCATGGTACACTGGTTTGCCAGGTTAGGTCACATGGAATCCAAAGGTACACAAAATTGACTTGAAGACAGGAGACAAAGGTCAGTAGTAGAGGATTGTTTTTCAGACAGGAAGCCTATGACTAGAGGTGTGTCACAAGGATTGGTGCTGGGTGCACGGTTTTTCATCACTTATATTAAATGATTTAAATGAGAATATAGGAGGTATGGATAGTAAGCTTGCAGATGACACCAAAATAGGTGGTGTAATAGGACAGTGAAGATGGTTTCCCCAATGTACAATGGGACCATAATCAGATTCGCCAATGGGCCAAGGAGTGGCAGATGGAATTTAATTTAGATAAATGTGAGTTGTTGCATTTTAGTAAGGCAACAAAGGCAAGACTTATACAGTTAATGGTAGGAACCTAGGAAGTTTTGCTGAATAAAGAGACAGTGGGGTGAAATGCATAGTAACTTGAAAGTCTGTGGAGTCGCAGGTGGACAGGATGGTGAAGGTGGTGCTTGGCATGCCTGTCTTCATTGGTCAGTGCACTGACCATGGAAGTTAGGACATCATATCATAGAGTTATGGAGCCATAGAGATGTACAGCACGGAAACAGACCCTTCGGTCCAACTCATCCACGCCAACTAGATATCCCAACCCAATGTAATCCCACCTGCCAGCACCTGGCCCATATCCCTCCAAATCCTTTTTATTCATACACTCATTCAGAGGCCTTTTAAATGTTGCAATTGTACCAGCCTCCACCACATCCGCTGGCAGCTCATTCCATACACGTACCACCCTCTGCATGAAAAAGTTGCCCCTTAGGTCTCTTTTATGTCTTTCCCCTCTCACCCTAAACCTATGCCCTAGTTCTGGACTCCCCCAACCCCAGGAAAAAGACTTTGTCTATTTATCCGTTCCATGCCCCTCATAATTTTATAAACCTCTATAAGGTCACCCCTCAGCCTCCGACGATCCAGGGAAAACAGCCACAGCCTGTTCAGCCTCTCCCGATAGCTCAAAGCCTGGCAACATCCTTCTGAATCTTTTCTAAACCCTTTCAAGTTTCACAACATCTTTCCGCTAGAAAGGAGACCAGAATTGCACACAATATTCCAACAGTGGCCTAACCAATCTCCTGTACAGCCACAACATGACCTCCCAACTCCTGTATTCAACACTCTGACCAATAAAGGAAAGCATACCAAACACCACCTTCACTACCCTACCTACCTCCGACTCCACTTTCAAGGAGTTATGAACCTGCACTCCAAGGTCTCTTTCTTCAGCAACACTCCCTTGGACCTTACCATTAACAGTATAGGTCCTGCTAAGATTTGCTTTCCCAAAATGCAGCACTTCACATTTATCTAAAATTAAACTCCATCTGCCACTTCTCAGCCCAATGGCCCATCTGATCAAGATCCTGTTGTAACCGGAGGTAACCTTCTTCGTTGTCCACTACACCTCTAATTTTGGTGTCATCAGCAAACTTACTAACTATACATCTTATGCTCATATCCAAATCATTTATGTAAATGACAAAAAGTAGAGGATCCAGCACCAATCCTGGTGGCACTCCACTGGTCACAGGTCTCCAGTCTGAAAAACAACCCTCCATCACCACCCTCTGTCTTCTACCTTTGAGCCAGTTCTGTACTCAAATGGCGAGTTCTCCCTGTATTCCATGAGATCTAACCTTGCTAACCAGTCTCCCATGGGGAACCTTGTCGAACACTGAAGTCCATGTAGATCACATCTACCGCTCTGCCCTTATTAATACTCTTTGTTATTTCTTCAAAAAACTCAATCAAGTTTGAGACACATGATTTCCCACGCATAAAATTGCAGCTGTGGAGGATAGTGGTGAGCCCCTTTTAGAATACTTTGTTCATTCTGTTCTCCCTTTCCAAATGAAAGATCATGTTAACCTTGAAATTGTGCAGAAAACATTTACAAGGATGTTGCCTAGATTGAGAGGGTTTGAGCTATACAGTGAATAGGTTGGAGCTTTTTTCCCCTGGAGGTTCGGAGGTCGAGAGTTGACCTTATAGAGGTTCATAAAATCATGAGGCACATGGATGAATTACTAGCCAAGGTCTTTTTCCCCAGGTTAGGAGAGTCCTGAAGAAGGTTCTCTTTTGAGGGCATAGTTTAAGGTGAGAGGAGAAAGATTTAACAGAAACGCCAGGGATAATATGGGCCAAATGCTGGCAAATGGGACTAGATTAAATTAGAATATTTGGTTCACGTGGACGAGTTGTCCCAGAGGGTCTACTTCCATGCTACGCATCTCAGTGACTCTAATCGAATTGAATGGCAGAGCAGACACAATGGGCTGAATGGATTATTTGTGTTTTATAATCTTATTCAGTGAACTCTGAAAGCTTAAGAGACCAATTTGCATCATCAGAACAAAGAAGAAATTGCAACAAATGGATAAACACAATAATTAAATATAGCCTGGAGCAGACCACGTTATTATGGAAATTGTGGAGCTTAAGGCAGCTCTCTGGTTTCAACCTATCTGGGAATCTGTTAGTTGGACAAGATATACAATTTGAAGCTGGGAGAGTATTTGAGTAGGTAAAAACAATGACTGCAGATGCTGGAAACCAGATTCTGGATCAGTGGTGCTGGAAGAGCACAGCAGTTCAGGCAGCATCCAAAGAGCAGCGAAATCGACGTTTCGGGCAAAAGCCCTTCATCAGGAACAGGGCTTTTGCCTGAAACGTCGATTTCGCTGCTCGTTGGATGCTGCCTGAACTGCTGTGCTCTTCCAGCACCACTGATCCAGAGTATTTGAGTAGATGAAGCAGCGCTAGATGGCACAAGAACCACCTATCAGGCAGATATGGCTCAGAAGAAGACCCATGGAAAATACTAGGGCAAAATAGAAGCATTGGGAGACCCTGGTAGTTCAGAGCAGCGAATAGTTAGTTGAAGAAAGCCCATAAGCAGGATTTCCTTAGCACAGCTAAAAGAGACTGAAGCTAGTAAAATTCAGCAGCAGCTCAGGTCAAGCTGGATGATAGCACCCAAAATTCTGCTGGTAATTAGACACAAAACCGGTCTTAAGAGAAGAGATTAGACTACCAAAAAATAAGCAGTTATTGAGGCAGACTGAGTCATGAAGGCTACATCTTGACAAATGAAAAATCAGAATCCGTTATAAACAGGGCAAATAAAGTGCTGTGGTCAGAATGCCTCTGACGCTGGTAACTATTTTGATTCCACTGGCCACTAAAAGCATGGGGTTCACCTACAACTTGCCAGTTAACACATATTTACCTCATTTTAATTCTCAATGTTAGAGTCACAGTTGTGTATATAGTTTAGAATTGTTCGCTTGCTTGTTCAGTATACCTGTTGACTCATGACTGTAGAGATTTCTTCTGTTAAAGTCTATGCAGTTTCTGTTCTTTAACATTATAGTCTATCAAGCCAGATCATTACAAAGATCCAGCTTGTCCAGTATTCTTGGAAAATGACAAAACATTCACATTTTTTAATGCATCACACACACACACCAATATACAAAATGGAGTCTCCAAAAAGACTGGCACACACCAAGATTGTCAACAATCTGAAACAAATAAAATATGGCTGAAAATCAACAATGAATAAAAGCATAATACCAAGGCCACTGATGAAAGTTAAATTTCCTATTTAGTAATGGAATTTTAGAAATCATATTAATACTATGCAGTTTTCTTTTCCAGTGTGGATTGTTCACTAAAAAGAAATCAAATGGCCTCATGTATGGCATGCAAACAGCAGCAATGGAATGGCAAATGAACTTCTAAAGACAAAACTGCAACCAAACTTAATACTCCCCAAATTCTCTTTGGGACAGAAAAATCAAAGAACTTTAAAAATACAACTTGTGCAAATAAGAAACAAAGAAGAATTAGGTGGGGTAAATTTGCCATGATAAGGAGGTTTCGTTTTCTTTGGGGAGTTAAAAGAACATACCTTGAGGACTGATTATGCTGCACTCACAGTCATGGAGTCCTACAGCACAGAAACAGGCCCTTTGGCCCAAACTGGTCCATGACTGACATTTTGGTGAGCAGCGCTAACCCCATTTCCCTGCACTTGGCTAATTAAATGCTGGATAACACTGTTTAACCTTGCAATCTTTGGACAATCCGAAATTCGGTTAATCAAATGCCAAATAGTTGAGGTTCCTCTGTATTTGTCCAAATGCCTTTTAAATGCTGTTAATGTAACTGCCTCAACAACTTCCGCTGGCAGTTCATTCTATATGTGTACCACCTTTTGTGTAATAAATGGCTCCCATTTATTCTAGTGATTTTTGGGAATTTATTCTTTCCCCTCTAACCTTAAATTGATGCCCTCTAGTCCTCGAATCCCCAACCTGGGAAAACGACTGAGTGCATTCACCCTATCCATGCCTCTCATGATCTTATACACTTCTATAAGATCCACCTCTCAGCCTCCAATGCTCTAAAGAGAAAAAGTCCTAGTTTGTCCAATGTCTCTCTATAACTCAGTCTTTTGAGTCCTGGCAACATCCTTGTACATTTCTTCTTCACGTTTTCCATTTCCGATAGCAAGGTGACTAAAATAGAACACAAGACTGCAAGTATGGCCTCACCAACATCCTGTACAACTGCAACATAATTTCCCAACTTCTATACCCAATGCCCTGACTGATGTCCTGACTGATGAAGGCCAGTGGGCCAAAAACCTTCTTCACTACCCTGTCCACCTGTGACACCACTTTCAGAGAACCGTGCACCTGAACTCCAAGATCCCTCTGATCCACTACACTCCTTAAGGCCCAACCATTCATCATGAAACTCCTGTCTTGATTTGACTTTCCAAAAGGCAACACTTATCTATATTAAACTGCATTTGCCATTTCTTCACACACTTTCCCAGTTGATCAAGGTCCTGCTGCAATTTCTGATAACCTTCCTCATTGTCAATGATACCACCTACTTTAATGTCATCTGCAAATTTACTAATCATGCCTTGCACATCTCATCTAAGTCATTGATACAGATAACAAACAATAGGGCCCAGCACCAACCCTTGAGGCACTTCAATAGGGACAGGTCTCCAGTCCGACAAGCATCCTTCCACTATTACCCTCTGTTCCCAGTATCAAATCAATTGTTCATCCAATTTACCAGCTTCCTTTGGATTCCATGCAATATAACCTTCCAGAACAGCTTACCATATGGAACTAAAACAAAGGCCTTACTAAAATCCAAATAGATTACATCTCCCCTCCTGCCCTCATCAACCTTCTTGGTCACTACATCAAATAGGATGAAGGGCTGATGAAGGGCTTATGCCCGAAACGTTGAATTTCCTGTTCCTTGGATGCTGCCTGACCTGCTGCGCTTTTCCAGCAACACATTTTCAGCACTACATCAAATAACCAACAACTTGTGAGGCATGATCTCCCAAACATGCAGCCATACTGACCATTCCTAAGCAAACCCTGTCTTTTCAAATGCATACATTCTGAGTTTATCTCTCAGAATCTTCTCAAGTGACTTATCTGCCACATATGTTAGACTTACTGCTCTATAGCTCCCATGCTTTTCTTTGCAGACCTTCTTGAATAAGGGCACAACATTCGCTACCCTCCAGTTTTCTGGGACCTCACCCATGGCTAATGATGATACAAAAATATCAGCCAGGGTTCCTGCAATTTCTTCTCGAGTCTCTTGGATATATCTGGTCAGGACCTTCACACATTGTAATACATCCAACAACTTCTCTACTATGATATGGACTTTCCCACGATATCATCACTTACTTCCCCAAGTCTTCATGTCTTTCTTCACGGTAAACACAGAGGAGAAATATTCATTGAGGACCTCAATGGACAGTATTCCATCACATGCCTGATTGCTCCTTTGTAAATCTTAGACCGGCATTGAGGCGACAGGGAACGAGTTACTCACTGCAGAATTCCCAGCCCAAGACCTGCTCTTGTCGCTACAGCATTTATAAAACTAGGCGAGTTCAGTTTCTGGTCAAGCTCAACCTCAAGATTTTGATAACAGGAGATTAAGCAATGGTAATACCACTGAACATCTTGGGGAGATTGTTAGATTTTCTGTTCTTGGAGACTGGTCATTGCCCGGCACTTATGTGGCACAAATGTTACTCATCAAACTTAAATGTTGCCACATTTGGACAGACTACTTCAGTGTCTGAGAAGTTGCAAATGATACTGATCTTATGATGGCAGGAAGGTCATTGATGAAGAAATGGAACATGGTTGGGCCTAGGGCACTACCCGAAAAACCATGCACAGATGTCCTACATACAAAACAACTGATCTCAAAGAACCAAAGCCATCTTCCATTGTGCTGAGCATGACTCTTAACAGAGGAAAATTTCCTTGTTCCCATTGACTTTAGTTTGGCTTCACCTCCCAAGGACCATGTGCTGTGTCTTACCATAGCTGATGTGAAGGAAACCCTATGCAGAGTCAAGCCACATAAGGCTGCAGGACCAGATAACATCCCTGGCAGTATGCTCAGAGGATGCTCTGGCGTTCTGGTGGATGTTCTCACGGGTATCTTTAACATCTCCCTGAGCTGTGCCATAGATCCAAAGCGCTACCATTATTCCCATGCTGAAGAAGCGTCCTGTCTCAAGGACTACCGCCCCATTGGGCTAAGACCCATCATCATGAAGTGCTTCAAGAGGCTCATGATGAGGTATATGAAGCACCCGGCTGCCCCTCCCTCACAGGACACCTTGAAGTTCACATACCATCCAAACCACTCAACAGATGATGCCATTTCCACCACCCTCCACCTGGCCCTCACCCACCTGGAGAAGAAGGACACCGACATCAGATTACTGTTCATAGCCTTTAGTCCTGCATTCAACACTATCATTCCTCAGCACCTGATCTTTTGCACAGATCTGCCTGGCAATCTTTAATAATGAGTATATTTGTATGGCTTTACCAAGTTAACACTTTACCTGATGCTGGTCCTGGCATGCTTCCCATACTCTCCACTGAACCAGGACTGATTCCTTGATTTGATACTCGTGGTTGAGTAGGCGAATATGTTGACCCATGAGGTTACAAACAGAGGTTGAATCCAACACTGCACCTGCTAAATGGCCACAATATCTAATGGTTGCCCAGTTTTGACTAATCTGCAGAATGGCTCACCCAGTTTTAGCAAAAACCCCAGATGTTAAAAGGCGGATTTTTACAGGGTCAATGAATTGTTGTTTCTGGTGCATGGATCAACATCAAGTGGTCCATCCAGCTTCATTCCTTTTATTAGAGACTTTCTAGTGGCAAGACGGAACTGAGAGACTTGCTAGTGCAATTCAGTAAACATTTAAGAATCATATTGATGTGTATCTGGAGTCAAATGTAGGCCAGGCGAGGTAAAAATAGCAGATCTCCGTTCCATAAAGGATATTAGAATTATATTGTTTTGTTTTTACAACAACAACCAAGTATTTCATGCTCAACACCAGATGAGTTTTTATTTCCAAATTTCATGAGCTGAATTCACATTTCACCATCTACTGTGGTAAGAATCAAACCGTGTCCCTGAAGTATTAACTCAACTCTTACATTTGTGCCAAGAGGCCAGTTACTGAGCTAAACTGGTGGCATGATTCTCATGTCTAAGATTGTTGGGGTATCCATGAGGGCCTTGGTATTCCGGGCCTGAAATTTAATTTAATAAGTGGAATGTGCTTTTTTTTCAGATGTGGGCTGGTCACCGTACACAGATAACTATTCAGTTTAGGGTGTAGGTTTGCTCACTGAGCTGTAGGTTTGATATCCAGACGTTTCATTACCTGGCTTGGTAACATCATCAGTGGCGACCTCCAAGTGAAGCAAAGCTGTTGTCTCCTGCTTTCTATTTATATCTTTATCCCGGATGGGGTTCTTGGGGTTTGTGGTGATGTCATTTCCTGTTCATTTTCTGAGAGGTTGATAGATAGCATCTAGATCAATGTGCTTGTTTATGGCGTTGTGGTTGGAGTGCCAGGTCTCTAGGAATTGTCTGGCATGTCTTTGCTTAGCCTGTCCCAGGATAGATGTTTTGTCCCAGTCGAAATAGTGTTTTTTTTCATCCGTGTGTAGGGCTATGAGGGAGAGGGGGTCATGTCTTTTTGTGGCTAGCTAGTGTTCTGGTGGCTAACTTTCTTCCTGTTTGTCCTACGTAGTGTTTGTGGCAGTCCTTGCATGGAATTTTATAGATGACATTGGTTTTGTCCATGGGTTGTACTGGGTCTTTTAAGTTTGTTAGTTTTTGTTTGAAACTGCTGGTGAGCTTGTGTGCTACTAGGATTCCGAGGGGTCTCAGTAGTCTGGCCCTCGGAATCCTAGTACACATTTGTGGTGTATTGTTTTCGCTCTATTTCTTTTCAATACAATGCACATAGGCAACCTACTCCCTGCTCTCTCCCAATAGCACAAGTAGTCAATGCACTCCAAACCCACCGACTCCCACAGTTACCTAGAGAATACATCCTCACACACACTTCCTGACAAGACTCCATTACATTCTCCAGTTTCTACATGTCGCATCCGTTCCGATGATGCCACCTTCTATAAAAGATCCTCCAAAATGTTTAGCTTCTTCCTCAATCAGGGATTTCCCCACACCCTAGTTGACAGGACCCCCAGCTGTGTCCGACCCCTTACCCTTTCTCCAAGTTCTCACAACAGCAATAGGGTCACTTACCATCCCATTAGCATATACATCCAAAAGATCATGAGCTGCCATTTCTATCACCTCCAGCAAGATGCCAGCATGAGATACATATTCCGCTACCTTCCCTTATTAGCCTTCCACAGGGACTGTTCCCTCTGGGACACTTTGTTCCACTCCTCCATTCCCATCACACATTCCCCTGCAATCATAGGTTTACCACCTGCCTATTTTCTCCCTCCTCACTATCCACGGCCTCAGATACACCTTCCCAGTGAAGCTGCAATTTACTTACACTTCACTCAATCTAAACTCCTGTATATATTGCTCACAATGTGTTGTTCCTCTATACTGGGCAGACAACACAGAAGGGGTGACCACTTTGCAGCACATAGTTCTGTCTGCAAAAATGAGCCCAGATTTCCTGTTGCCTGCCACTTCAATGCATCATTGTGTTCGCTGGCCAACATCCCTGTATTGCTCCAGCGCAAGTTGGAAGAACAACGTCTCTTTTTTCACTTGGAGACTCTGCAGCCTTCAGGACTCAATATCGAGTTCAACATGTTACGGCCTGAGCACTTTCTTCCAGAGCCTTACCCCCAACTCCCAAAAAAAACCTTATCAGCTGCTACCACAACCATCCTTTTGTCAGATACTAATGGTTCCCATTAGCAGCTATTGATCCTGACCAGGCTGGCCTTTGCCTATTCCTTTTCCCTCTTTTTCTCTCTCAGTTCCATCTCCACCTTTTGTTTACTCTTGTCCCCTACTCCCACCTTATCTTCAGTATATATATCAAACTTTTCCTGGCTACAATCAGTTCTGGAGATCAGAGTTCAGAGTGTGGTGCTGGAAAAATGATGGAAGGTGTTGAATGACCAGGGATAAGCCACGCGCACTCACTCAGAATAAAAATCCTGAGAAACTGCAGATGCTGGAAATTAGAAACAAACACAAATTGCTGGAGAAACTCAGCAGCTCCGGCAACATTTGTGGAGAGAAAGAGTCCGATGCTGGAAAAACACAGCCGGTTAGGCAGCATTCGAGGAACAGGAGAATCAATGTTTTGAGCAATGGCTCTTCATCAGGATTTTTGATGAAGAGCTTATGCTCGAAATGTCGATTCTCCTGCTCCTCGAATGCTGCCTGACCGGCTGTGTTTTTCCAGCAACGTACTCTTTCTATCCACAAATGTTGCCGGAGCTGCTGAGTTTCTCCAGCAATTTGTGTTTGTGTTTCTAATTTCCAGCATCCGCAGTTTCTCAGGATTTTTATTCTGAGTGAGTGTGCGTGCCTTATCCCTGGTCATTCAATACCTTCCATCATTTATCCACTGGAAAACATTCTGCACGCTGCATTACTTTTGCTGCATTCACTTCAAAGATGCAGATGGACATGGCAATTCAAAATAGTATTCAATCAAAATTTATTGAAAGAAATGCACCACCCTGCAACCTAAATTGTCTAAACTCTATGGAAGAGGAAGAAAAACGAGTCAAAATGCAACCATGTAACCACTGTCAAGTGCCATAAAAACTCAACTGGTCCACTAACTCCCTTTGTGGAAGGAAATCTGCCATCCTGACCTAGGCAGGCATATCTGTGACTGTAGGCCCATAGAAATGTGATTGATTCTTATCTGCCTTTTGAATAATTAGGGATGGGCAATAAATGCTAGCCTAGCTGGTGATGCTTGCATTCCATAAGCAAATAAATGAAACTAAATTTATATGTTGTGAGTCATTGTTTCCTGAAATTTATAAAATCACAATGTTGTTGCTGCAGAATGATAAATATGGTTCATCAAGTAGTTGTAAAATTATTTTCAAAATTAGACTCGTAATCTGGCACATTGCAATTACAAAATTATCCAACTAATATGTTAGGCATAACTCATAACTTTTGAATAAACAATTAGTTATCAGGCCAGTTTGGGAAAGATGCCATTAATTTTCTTCTTCCAAATTATCTCCACTCAAGACCAAATTATTTATGCGTAACAAACCCACTTCCTATTTGTTAATTCATCTCCTTCACACCACTTCCAAACAACATTAAACAGTGTTGAAACAAATGCTGAAGCTTAATCAATGGCTATTTGTTATCTATATTGGTCAACTCCACTCCCCCAATTATTTCTATATGTTCATTTTAATCAATTTCCTCCATTTTCAACTACACTGTCTGGAGAAAAAAAATCTTGTAGTTAACTTGGGGCATTCTTTGTTGCACAAACAATATTGTTTCCTTCATAAAATAAATTTTAAAACAAAATTTATGTCTCACTGAAACAAACTTCAATATAGTCATGGCAAGTGAATATAGCGAGACTAATTGATTTGCAATAGGAAATGCTAGCCGCTGTATATTTTTAGAAGAAAATCTATTTAATCTTGGTGTTTTGATAAAATACCTAGAGGCAAGGGCAAGCTTAATGGAACATTCAACTTAACCCTCACTTATTTTGGCTAGAATGTTACATGACAGCACATTTGAAATTATATTCCCTCCACCCTATTTTCCACTATTATGTCTTTATAAAGCACATCAAGCATCTGTTCAACTAGCCTTTAACAGCTAACTAATAATATGTATATAATTTGTTCTGGTTCTGCTTTAGAAATATAATAAATAATGAATAATAAGTATTAGAGTTTACAGTACAAGTTTCAAAATAGTTTCAACTTCATTACTATGGGAACAAGAATTTAGAGCTTACACTCCAAGTCCTCAGTCTCCTGAACCATCTCAGGAAATACTAATGACGTAAAATAACTTTCATAGGAACAGGAGTAGGCCATTCAAGCCCTCAAGCCGGAGCCACGAATGAGAGCATGGCCGATCTGTGGCTAAACTCCACATACCTGCCTTCGGCCAACACGCCTTCATACCTTAGCTTGATAAAAATCTCTCTCAGATTTAAAATTAATAATGGATTAGCATCATCTGCCATTTGTGAAAGGGAGTTCCAAAACTCCCCCGTGTTTTGAGTGTTTGATTTGCATCCTAACATCTCTGAATAGTCCAGCCCTAACCTTTAGATCATGCCCTCTAGTTCTAGAATCCCCAATGGAAATATTTTATCTTTATCTACCTTGTTTTTTCCTATCATTTTTTTTAATTGACACCTGGGACTTAAACGTGGCTGGCCAGCATTTATTGCCCATCTCTAGGCTTCCTTCTGAATCACTGCAAACCACCTGCTGTATGCCAGCTGGCCTGTCCGGTTTCACTTCTTTGCTGATCCTTTGTAGAGACTGATAAAATTGAATGGTTTACTAGGCCTTTTAGAGCCAACCACATTGCTGGGTTTCTGGATCACATCAAGGTTAGGCTGGCAGATGTCCTTCCCAGAAGGACATGACTCACGTTGCAGCTGTACAGGACATTGGTTCGGCCATTTTGGAATATGGCGTGCAATTCTGGTCTTCCTATCAGAAGGATGTTATGAAACTTCAAACAGCTCAGAAAAGATTTCAAGAATGTTGCAGGGTTGGAGAGTTTGAGCTATACAGAGAGGCTGTATAGGCTGGGGCTGTTCTCCTTGGAGCATCGGAAGCTGGGGGCAGGGTGATGTTCTAGAGGTTTATAAAATCATGAGGGTCAGAGATATGGTAAATAGACAAGGCCTTGTCCCTGGGATGGGGGGGGGGGGGGGGGGGGGGGGGAGTCCAAAACTAGGTGAGGGGAAAGATTTAAAGATAACTTAAGGGGCAACTTTTTCACGCATAGGGTGGTACGCGATGGAGTGAGCTGCGAGAGGAAGTAGTGGAGGGTGGGACAATTACACCATTTAAAAGCCATCTGAATGGGTATATGAATAGAAAAGCTTTAGAGGGATATGGGCCACGTGCTGGCAAATGGAACTAGATTAGTTTAGGATATCTGGTTGACGTGGACGAGTTGGACTAAAGGGTCTGTTTCCATGCTGTACAGCTCTATGATTCTAAGAGTGAGCCCTCTGGAACCCACTGAAAACAGGCTTCAAATCAAAATAATTTGCTTTCTGCCAGATCCAATTTGTCATTTGCACAGAGCTAACATCGATTCTGCTACCTTCATCATCACTCCTGGTTACCAGTAGTATTAGTCAGTTATATTAGTCAGCCACAACCTTCCATAACAAATTCATGCTGTTTTCTATTAACCTTACCTATTTAAAAGATTCATTTCTTGCTTTAGGGTTTTTTTCTAATAATTTTTTCTAACACCAAGGTTAGATTGAGGGGTCTATCGTTACCTGGTCTATCCCTTTCTCCCTTTTCAAATAAAGATACAATATTAGTAATCATCTCAGCAATCAAAGAATATTGGAAAATTATGACCAGCTCTCCTGCCACTTCCTCCTTGCTTTCCTTCATCTGGGATATATTTTATCCTGGTCTGGCAAATTATCTTCTTTCAATAGGATTAATTCCTATTTAATTACTCCCATCCAATAATTGACTTGCTTAACTACGATGTCAGAATTTTCTCTCGTGTCAAGAGAAACAAGGAATTAATTATGAACCTTCAGTCAGCTTTGCACTGAAGCAACCTGGGATGGGTGCTCTGCAGTCAGCATCGCAGTTAGGAAGTCCGAGAACAGTGGCCTACAGACAGTTCCTGATTAAAACAATACAAGACTAACATCACAGATAATTTGTACGTTCACTGGCTGGTTTGAAAAGGGAGGGTTTGAAGCCAGGAACATCAAAAAACCAAGTGGCAGATGGATCAAGACTTCACACAGATGGTATTTTATTAAGACTAATATCAGGAACAACATTGCACTGAGACGACGCTACACACGAGGTATTAAGGTAGACAAAGTATGGTCAAAGTGCAAGTTTTAACAAGAAAAAGCAGTAAAGAGGCAATGGCCTCAACTATTGAAGCCATGGCTGCCAACGTTGGAACAACTAAATTAGAGATGCAATTTCATTGGCATTTGACAAAATATTTTAATTGGAACAAATTCATTTCAAAGCTGCGTTAATTCAGGAGTAAACATAAGGGGAAATTCTGATTGGTAGAAAATAACAGTTACTGGTTAGACGGGAAATTTCAGCATAATTCCACTCATTTGTATCATGACTTGAATCCAGAAATTGAATATAAATATGTACTGACAACAGCAAACAGAGCAGTGGAATCAAGGAAGTGGCCCAGAAGATATTAAAACAGCCACACAAAATATGAAAGGGCATTGTAAAGTACTACAGACAAAGAAAATGACTATGCATACTGTATAAAAACATGCAAATGGCTATGGATGACACTTAAAAAAGGCCTCCATTCCCAACACAAATCAACTAATGCACAGTAACAAAGCCAACAGAACGATGAACAACTTAACCAAAAAAAAAGTGCAATGTGACTCAGACAAACCTAGCTAATTACAAATAGCATTGCCAAATTGATTGTGGGGAAAAACAACATAAAGCAATAACCTACTTTAAACTTGTGCTCTTAAAATCATCCTCAGATGTATCTATTATCTGAGATGTATCTGACCATGACCCCTTACCTGGGCTACTCACTTCACAATTCTTGTTTTTACATTATCTGGGTCTTGGAATTAACAGGCTAGCAATAATACCACTAGGCTTTCACCTCCCTTACTACTGGCTTAAAATCAATAGTCAAACTGATTCTCAACAACATAATAAGGTTTCCATTTACAAGAATAAATATGTTATGCTGCAAAACATGAAGGATTAGCTCTCCATGCTGACACTGTTAAAATAAGCCAGCTTAATTTTTTGGTTAGTGCAACCACATTTTAAAAGGTGTCTCAATGGAGTCAGCTCATTTGATTTTGACTCATTGATAGTGAAGTGAATGTTTCCAATGCCAGTCAGATATTATGATTATGATGTATGCAGGTTTTTCCTGGATTAGCAAAGACAGGTCGAAGGCCTTGTGATTGTGCCAAAGGAATCATTATTGTTTACCACTGCGCTGGTCTAATTACAAATTGTAGTACCACTAGTCTCCCAGTGAGGATGCTGTCAAGAACTAGAATACATAGCTCAGTATCACCCTCAGCAGGAGTACAACAGAACTGCACACCAAACAGCAAAACTCTTCCAGTTTATACAGGTACTTCTTCTATAACACAATGGTTGCATCCTTGTGCAACCACGCATTTTAGAGAGAAAAAAATTGCACTTTTCAAAGGGTTGGTAATGTCATTGCGTTACAGCCAACACACGTTTTAAAGGTTTGTGCTTTATAAACAGTGTCTCCAATTCACATTACAGCAAATTCACATTCAAGAAACACATGTTATAGCACAACAACTTGGATATGAAAATATCTAATATCTAGAAGACAGGAATCTTTACTAACCAAAATTAAGCAAATAACAAGTCTAATACAATTTATTCTCAAACTATAACATTATTGCACACCAAGAACTATCGCAATAAACTTTGAGAATGGCCTACTTCCACACTGTAGTATTCTAGGAGATAACTGAAATTTTACCAGACAGGAAATAGCCATTTGACCTGCTAAATATGTAAGACCAGATGATATAGGAGCAGAATTATACCATTCAGCCCATTGAGTCTACTCACCATTCAATCTTGGCTGTTGTGTTTCTCAACGGTATTACATAGGACTGTAGAGAACAGGAACAAGTTCCTCAGCCACTGATGTTGTGCTGAACATGATGTTGAATTAAACTAATTCCTTCTGCCCAACCTTGGTCCATATCACTCTATTCCTTGCATATTCATGTACTTACCTAAAAGTCCTTTAAATCTTTAAATGTCTCTATCCTATCTGCCTCCACCATCACCAACGGCAGTGTGTTCTACACTCCTACCACCCTCAGTATAAAACTAAACATACCCCTCATATCTCCTTTGGATTTTCTCGCTCTCACCTTAAATGTATGCTCCCGAGTTTTATACATTTCAATTCAGTGAAAACGATTTTGACCATCAACTCTATCTATACATCTCATGGTTTTATAGATTTCTATGTAGATCTCCCCTTAGCCTCTGTTGCTCCAGAGAAAACAACCCTAGTTTTTCTATGCTCCCTTTATAGCTCATATCCTCTAATCCAGGCTGCATCCTGGTAAACCTCTTCTACATCCTTAGAAAGCCTCCATGTCTTTCCTGTAATGTAGCAACCAGAATTGAACACAATACTTAAGTATGGTCGGACCAAAGTCTTTTAAGCTGCAAAATGACATCCTGACTCTGGAACTCAATTCCCTGACCAATAAAGGCAAGCATGCCATACGCCTTATTTACCACCCTATCTACTGGATGGCCACTTTCAGGGAGCTATAGACTTGAACTACAAGGTCTCTCTTTATATCAATGCTGTTCATTAACTGCATACTTTTCCTTAACACCTCACACCTACCCATATTAAACTCCAACTGCCATTTTCCACCCTTGTCTGCGACTGATCTATATACTACTGTATCCGTTGGCAACCTTCTACACTCTCCACAACTGCACTAATCTTTGTATCATCTGCAAACTTACTAACCCACGCATCTACATTTTCATCCAAGTCATTTACATATATCCCAAACAGTAGAGGTCCCAGTATGGATCCCTGCAAAGCACCACTAGTCACGGATCTCCAGCCTGAAAAACAACCTTCCACCTTCCACCATTGCGTTCTGTGAGCAATTCTGAATCCATGTGGCCAAGTCACAATGGGTCTCATGTCTTCCGGATGAGCATACCATGTGTGACCTTGTCAAAAGTCTTACTAAACTCAATGTAGACAACATCCACTGCTCTACCCTCATCAATCACCTTTGTCACTTGCTTGAAAAACTCAATCAAGTTACTAAGACATGACATGCCCTGCACTAAACCATGCTGACCATCACCAATTAGACCATGCTTTGATAAATGTATATAAATCCTGTCCCTAAGAATTCTCTCCAATAGCTACCCATCCACCGATGTGAGACTCACCAGTCTATAGTTTCCTGGATTATCCTTATTTCGCTTCTTGAACAGAAGAACATTGCCAGTCCTTGGGAACCTCTCTAGCGGCTAATAAGGATATTAAAGATTGTGGTCAAGGCCCCAACAATCTCTTCTCATTTCTTTCAGTAACCTGGGATAGATACCATCATACCCATGGGACTTATACTCAAGAGACCCAAAACCACTTCTTTCTTGATCTCAAAATGCCCTAACATATTAGCATGCTCCAAACACATCTCACTATCCTCTACATCCTTGTCCATTCCCCTGCCTTCTCCATAACCCTTGATCCCTTTACCAACCAAGAACCTGTGCCTTAACTACATGCAATGACTTGGCCTCCCTAGCCCTCCATGGCAATGAGTTCCACTGATTCACCACCCTCTGCCTGAAGAAATTCCTCCTCATCTCAATTCTAAAGGGTCATTCCTTTAAACAGAGGCTGTGCCCTCAGGTCCTAGTTGCTCTCATCTTCACCAAGTCCACTCTCTCCAGGTCTCTCAGTATTCTGTACGTTTGAGAGAGATCCTCCCCCATCTTTCCAAACTCCATCAAGTACAGACCCAGAGTCCTCTGCCACTCCTCATGTGACATCGCTGGGATCATTCTTGCAAACCTTTCCGGATGCTCTTCAAGGTAAGAACATCCTTCCTTAGATAATAGAGGCCCAAAAATGTTCTCAATATTCCAAATGCTTTCAGATCAGAGCTTCATACAGCCTCAGCAGTTCATCACTGCTCTTGTATCTTAGTCGTCTCGAAATGAATGTTAACATTACAATTGCCTTTCTAACTGCCAGCTGCATCTACATAGGAGAAAGTGGGTACTGCATATGCTGGAGATTAGAGTAGTGCTGGACAAGGACAACAGATCAGACAGCATCCGAGGAGCAGGAAAATCGACATTTCAGGCAAAAGCCCTTCATGAGGAAACTACATGAATCTACATGTCAACCTTAAGAGAATCCTGAACTAAGACACCAAGTCACTTAATGCTGCAGATCTTTGAAGCCTTTTCCTATTTAGAGAATAGTCTATCATCCATCATCCAAATCATTAATGTATAATATAAATAGCTGTGCTTCCAAAATTAACTCCCATGAAACTCCACTAGTCACCGGCTGTCATCCTGAAGACGACCCCTTCATCTCAAGTCTCTGCCTTTCACCAGTTAGTCAATCCTTTATCCATTTCAGTACCTTGCACTAACACCGAAAGGTCTTATTGTATTTAGCAGCCTCCTGTGTGGCACCGTGTCAAACACCTTCTGGAATTCCATATAGACCACATCCAGTGACTCTCCTTTGTCTAACTTGATTGTTACCTCCTCAAAGAATTCTAAAAGATTCTTGAGGCATGACCTCCCTTTGACGAAACTGTGCTGAGTCAACCCACTTTTACCATGAACCTTCAAGTACTCCACAATCTCATCCTTAATAACAGATTCTAAAATCTTACAAATGACCAAGTTCAGGCTGATCAGCCAATAATGTCTAGTCTTCTGCCCCCACCTCCCCCCTTCTTAAACAGGGATGTTACATTCGCTATTTTCCAGTCCTCTGGGACCCTCCTTGATTACAATGATTCCTAAAAGATCACTAATGTCTCCAACAATCTCCTCAGTTTTCTACTTTAGAACTTTGGTCTAAGTGATTTATCCACATTCAGACTTTTCAGCTTCTCCAGCTTCTCCTGAGTGATGGCCACTACATTCACATCTGACTGTCTCATTAGTGTGCTACTGGTGCCTCTATCATGAGGACTGATAAAAAGTACCTTTTCTGTTTCTCCACCATTTCTTTGTTCCCTATTACTATTTCTCTGGCCTCATTTTCCAGCAGCCTAATGTATGCTCTTGACACCTATTTGGCTTTTATAGCTCTAAAAACAACTCCTGCGATTTTACTTTATATTACTAGCTAGCATACTGTCATATTTCATCTTCTCATTTTTTTTATTATACTACGGTAGTGGGCAAATGCATGGCAGATGCAGTATTATGTGATGCTATCCACTTTGGTAACAAAAAAAAGATTATCTGAATGGTGATAGATTGAGAGAGACCTGGACATCCTCATACAGCAGTCACAAAGTAAACATGCAAGTGCAGCAAACCCGTTAAGAAGGTATATGATATGTTTGCCTTCAAAGCAAGGAGAATTTCAGTACTGAGAGCAGGAATATCTTGCTGCAATTATTCAGGGCCTTGATGAGACCACACCTGGAATATTTTGTGCAGTGTGGGTTTTCTTGTCTAGGAAGGATGTTATTGCTAGAGGGGGAGTACAGCGAATGTTTAACCAGACTGATTCCTGTGATTGTAGAACTACCCTATGAGGAGAATTTGAGTCAGTTAGGATTATGTTCACTAGAGTTCAGGAGAATGAGGAGGGAATCTCATAGAAACCTATAAACATCTAACAGGACTAGACAGAGTAGATGCAGGATGGATGTTCCTGATAAAGTAGGGAGTCCAGAACCAGGAGTCAAAGTGTAAGAATGCAAGGTAGACTATTAAGAATCAAGAAGAAAAGTTGCTTCACCCAAACAATGGTGGGCTTATGGAATTCACTACCACAGAAAGCATCTGAGGCAAAAATATTTTACAATTTCAAGAAGGAGTTGGATTTGTATTTGGGGCTAAAGGTATGGTAGAAATGTGAAAACAGACTACTGCGTTGGATGATCGGCCATGATCATAATGAATGGTGGAATAGGCTTGAAGGGCCAAATAGCCTCATCCTGCCCTATTTGAACCCAAATCCACAAAACATTAGCTAAGTTTCTAAATTAATAGCCTAGCAATAATACCACCAGTTCATCGCCTCCACAGTAATCCCGGGTCAATGGCGGTTGGTCCAATAGATTCTATTCTTAACAATTTTAAAAGCAATTTGATATAATTTCATATCTTCCAGCCTTAAGGGCATTCAAGAGTCAACTGCATTGATACGTATTTTATTTGATCTATTATCTTCAAATGTACCAAGATATGGTGTATTGTAAAAGTATTGTTTTGCTTGCTAACCAGACAAATCATAACTTCTACAGGTACATCAAGATAATACAGAGTGCAGAATATAGTGTTACAGCTACTGAGAAGGTGCAGAAAGATCAACTCTGATGTGAAAGATATGTTCACAAGTCTGATAACAATGGGGAAGGACCTCTTCTTGAATTTATTGGTACTTTTTTTTAATTTTTATATCTTCAACCTGATGAAAGAGGCTGTAAGTGAATATAACTGGGGTTGGAGGAGTCTTTGATTATGTTGTCTGCTTTTTCCTGAGACAGTAGTAAGAGTAGATGGAGTCATTGGGAGAAAGGCTGATGGACTGGGCTGCATTCACAACTAATTTCTTGAGGAGTTTCATAGCTCAAACTGAGAAGCACAGTAGGTAGCCTCCCTAAAGGACACTAGCAAGCCACTGAATTTTCCTGAAGAAGGGCTTATGCCCGAAACGTCAATTCTCCTGCTCCTTGGATGCTGCCTGACCTGCTGCGCTTTTCCAGCAACACATTTTTCTGATCTCCAGCATCTGCAGTCCTCACTTTCTCCTACTGAATTTTATCATCCAATATTTTCAGGATGACCAACAGAAATGCTGCTTCTTATTTATTTGTAACCTGAACACATTCATTAATGTAACCAATGGGCCACCATTCTAGTCAGCGAACATTTCACACTTCTAGAAATGTTCTGATTTTTGACAGCACAGTTTCAACAATTACGAATGCATTCATCACAATCAAAATTTTGGACCACTTTTTCACAGAACACTTCAAAGAAAAACTACATTTGAGGGTCACGTTTAAAATTATTAAAGTTATGTTTTAAAGTGAATTCACACATCAAGCAGCAGATCCATAGGAACACTGCAACCTGCAAGTTCCTCTCAAGCTACTTTACATCCTTACTTGGAAATATACTGTCATTCCTTCACTGCCATGGAGTCAAAATACCTAACAGCATTGTGGATATTGCAGTTCAAGAGGGTAACAGGGCCATTAGGAATGGACAATAAATGCTGACGCATCAATGAAATCCACATCCTCAAAATAATAAAAGAAATCCTAAAATGAGTAACATATTAAACACACATACATAAGCAAACACATGTACAATTGCTAAACTTAGATTGATTCACTTACTGGTTGTCGGGTTTATAAAGAATTTCAAAGCCTGAGTGTAAACTAAAGGATTCCTCCACAAATTTTCAGTACCACCCAACACTCAAAAATTCCCTATAGAAACGAAATGATTAGTGGTCAGTACCTTGTCAAAAGTTGTTAACCATTTCTACTTTAATGGTCTGAACAAAACTCACCGCACAAAAACATCAAACAGCAAACATTTTTTTGGTTAAAAATTTGAACTTATTTTCCAATTTTATATCTCGCTCGTTACATTCCATTGGAATGCCACATCACCCTTCCCATACATGTTTTGTACCAATGTGGACCACAACTTCTGGCTTTTCACCTGCTCCCCCCCCAAAAAAAACTCCTCTAATGTCACCCCTGCCCAATACTGAACTTAGCACGAAAGGTGCGTCTGAGGCCTTGGTTACCGAGGAGGGAGGAGGTATATAGCAGTGTTATAGACTCAGATGTACAACACAGTAACAGACCGTTTAGTCCAACTCATGCATTCTGACCAGATTAATCTAGTCCTATCTGTCAGCATTTGGCCCACATCCCTCCGAACCCTTCCTACTCATATACCCATCCAAGTGCCTCCCCACCACTTCCTCTGGCAGCTCATTCCATTAAGGCACCAAACTCTGCATGAAAACATTGACCCCTTAGGTCCCTTTTAAATCTTTCTCCTCTCACCTTAAACCTATGCCTTCTAGTTTGGAATGCCCCCAACCTGGGGAAAAGACCTTGGCTATTCACCCATTTCTGCCTTTCATGATTTTATAAACCTCTATAAGGTCACCCCTCAGCCTCTACCCTCCAGGGAAAACAGCCCCAGCCTCTATAGTTTAAGCCTCCCAACCATTGCAACATTCTTGTAATTATTTTTCTAAACCCTTTTAAAGTTTACAACATCCTTCCTATATTAGGGAGACCAGTATTGCATGCGGTATTTCAAAAGTTGCGTCACCAATGTCCTGTACAACTGCAACATGACTTTCCAACTCCTATACTCAATGCACTGACTAATAAAGGCAAGCATACCAAACACCTTCTTCACTACCCCATCTACCTGCAACTCCACTTTCAATGAACTATGAACCTGCACTCAAAGGTCTCTTGCTTAGCAAACACCTCAGGACCTTACCACATAGTCAATAAGTCCTACCCTGATTTACCTTTCCAAAATTCAGCAGCTCACCTTAATCAAAATTAAACTCTATTCTTCTTGTCCAATCTTCTGCCCATTGTCCCATCTGATCACGAGCCCTTTCCTATCCGATGTAACCTTCTTCACTGTCCAATGCACCTCCAATTTTGGTGTCAACTACAAACTTATTAACCATTCCTCCTACGTTCACATTTACATCATTTATATAAATAATGAAAAGCCTTGGACCCACCAACAATCCTTGTGACACACCGCTGGTCATAAGCTTCCAGTCTGAAAAGCAAACTTCTACTACCATCCTCTGCCTTTTACCTTTGAGCCAGGTCTGTAACCAAATGACTAGTTCTCCCCATATTTCATGTGCTCTAACCCTGCTAACCAGTCTACCATGAAGAACCTTGTGAAACGCCTTACTGAAGTCCACACAGATCAAGTTCATTCTGCTCTCGTCTTGAACGTTTTACAGGAGTCACTAAAAGGAAGTGCATGGAAATCTAGCAGTCAGAGGAAGGACTCATTACATTAGAATGAACATGACAGCAGATCAGTTAGTACATTACAAATATTATATACCCAGGCATCGGTGAACTCAACTTTGGCAGGAGTGGGAAGACAATTCCAGACATTAGTTTTGTTTGGGTCTCTACTGACACCTTCTTGATTAGATTATTACTAAGTCTACAAACATAACTTGCATCTGTAGAAGCACCTTTACCATACTAAGATACTGGGAATCGGTTTAGCTCAGTTGGCTGGATTAGCTTACAGAGCAGTGTGATGCCAACAGCATGGCTTCAATTCCCATCACTGATTTAAGGTTACCATGAAGGATTCTCCTTCTCAATCTCTTCCCTCACCTGAGGTCTGGTGGCCCTCAGATTAAATCACCACCAGTCGCTTCTCCCTAATGAGAGAAGCCCCTATGGTCTGGTCGGCCTATGGTGACACAACAACAACTGCAACAACTTCAAAGTAGTTGAAGAAGTATTGTGAGACCAAAATTGAAACTGACCCATAAAAATATTAAGACAGGAAAACCAAGTAAGCAAATAGGCTTCAAGGCTTTAACAGAAGCAAGAGGAGACAAATTTACAATGAGAATTCCACAGCTTAGGGTCAAGGCAATTGGGAATACACAAGAAACCAGAAGTGGATGAATGATGTCACGGAGCTGTCAGGCTTAAGGTTCCTGTATTGACTGTACTTTGAGTACCCAACAGTGGTGAACAGTAACATTTAATGCAGGCCCTTACTTTAAGCAGTGAGTAGCAACAAGTTGTTTTACCATGGAGGTCAGCATTGTCAAATTCAAACCTACTTTTAGTTGTTGATCCACTACACATGTATTTGACAGCAATCTGGACCATGAACAATGTTATTTTATCCCCCTTGCCCTCTTAGTCCGTACGAAACCAAGTCAATTATAGCATTTCAGCTGCTGCTCTGGTTGTGTCGAGCTTACTCAACCTAGACATATGGGATGTACGATCTGGATTTAATAATAATAGTAATAATAAGACAGAAATTTGTGCCCTCAATGCCAAGAACATTTTAAAACAATTACTTTGTGCAAGTGGTATACTTCTAGAGGTGCTATGTACTTTTCAGCCTCTCTCTATAACCTTGTTAATGACATTTACAGAAAGCTTTACATCTCACTGGGGTTCAACTATGATGATCAAACAAAACCATAGTTTGAATCTAGTTGTCACTAATTAAACTACAAAATTATGTAATCACTGTAGTCCAGAGGCAATCATATAAAAGAATCACCTATAACACGGTTGTCCACTGCAAAAACTAAACCAAAGACCTTAAATAATTACTCTAGAGTCATGGAGATATACAGCACGGAAACAGACCTTTGGTCCAACTTGTCAATGCCGAACAGAAGTTGTAAATTAAACATGTCCCATTTGCCAGCGTATGGCCCATATCCCTCTAAACCCTTCCTACCCATATACCTATCCCGATGCCTTTTAAAGGATGTAGTGGCACCACTTCCTCTGACAGCTCATTCCATACATTATGCATGATCCATTACACTTCTCCAAACGTTTTTGACTTGAGGAAATGTAGCAAAGTCCAGAATCAAAAGCTAGTCTCAGTAACGGTAATCATGAAACTATCAATTGTCATGAAACTTCATCTGATTCACTAATGTCCCTGAGCTAAGGCGAGCCTTACCTGATCTGGCCTACACATGACTGGATGCCCAGAGCAATGTGGTTAACATTTAACTGTCCTCTAAACCAATAGCCTTGTAAACCAATCAGTTCAAGGGTATTAAGGAATAGGCAACAAATGCTGGCCTTGCCAGAGACATGTTATCCCTTGGAAGATTTTTTTTCAACAAACATCAGCACATGGCTGCTGACTTGTTACGTCTCCATAAACTTGCTACCTCAAAACATAGCAATCTCACTTCAGTTTCATGCATTTCCTGGGCAAAACAAATAACTAATAGTTGTCTGGGACTGAGTTGCAAGAACACCAAGGTTAATGTCGAAAAAAACATCTGTAGAACAAGCTGATGCAGTGTCAACAATGACAAGAACCCTTGAAATATGTGTTCTGAGTTAACAATGCACCACTGTTTTCTTGCTGTAAAAATACTTGGAACTAAAATGATACAATAAGACATAAAACTAAATTTGTAATCATAGAACATAGGAATAGGCCCGCTATGTCTATGCTGACCAACAAACACCAAACTATACTAATCCCATTTGTGCACACTTGGTGCAGAACCTACTACGCCCTGGCATTTTAAGTACTCTTCCAGGTGCTTCTTAAATGTTGCAAGAGCACCTACCTCCACTACTGTCTCAGGCGGCATGTTCTATATTTCTACAACTCTCTGGGTGGAAACATATTTCTCATATCTCCTCTAAACCACTTGTTTTTCACCTTAAAATTTGTCCTCTGGTCTTAGACATATCCTGATGAAGGGCTTATGCTCGAAACGTCGAATTCTCTATTCCTGAGATGCTGCCTAACCTGCTGTGCTTTGACCAGCAACACATTTGCAGCTGTGATCTCCAGCATCTGCAGACCTCATTTTTTACTCTTAGACATATCTGCCAAGGGGATTATCACAATCAACTCTATAGCTCTCATAATTTTGTATACATCAATCCAATCCAATCCCAATTCAGCATCCTCTGCTCCAAGGAAAATAAACCCAGCCTATCCAGTCTCTCCTCATAGCTGAGACGTTCCATCCCAGGAATCTCCTCTGCACATCTCTAGTGCAATTACATCGTTCCGATGGAGTGGCAATTAGAACTGCACATGGTAGTGCACCCATCTGTGACTCAACCAATGTTTTATAAGTTGTAATAAGATTTCCCTGTTCATATATTCAATGCCCCAAGTAATAATGAAGGCATGCATCCAACTTGTCTTCTTCACCAGCCTATCTACCCATGCTGACACCTTCAGTGATCTATGGATTTGTACACCAAGGTCCTTATGTTCCTCAGTACTTCCCAAGGACCTACTATTGTGTAAATCCTTCCCTTCTTAGACTGCCCTAAACGCAACTCCTCATACTTCTCAGGATTAAATTCCATCTACCACCAGCTGACCAATGTCAGACTGTAGTCTGAGACCATCCTCCTCACTATCAAAACACCATCGATTTTCTTGCCATCTGCAAGCTTTCTAATTATACCTTTGACATTCACATCCACATCCAAGTGGTTAACACACTTAGGTGCACATAACAGCAAAGGTCCCAGGACCAATCCCTGTCCTACACTGCTGGTCACAGGCTTCCAATCACAAAAACATGGTTACTTTTCCTTCTAAATCCCATTTTACCGAGGTGCTATAAATCAGTTGCAATTATGAGGACAAACATACCTGAACCTGGTGTGTAGACTGGTGTCGAGATTCCACCCAACAAAGCAGCTGGAATTATTGAAACATTGCATCCAGGTATAGAATGCATCAGTTATCAAAACCAAATCATAAAAGTTTCAGAACACTCATTCATTAATATTAATCACAACCATATCAGTTTCCTACCAAAGCTTTAGAATCCTAAATCCACAACCACCTTCACACCAAGGTACAAATTACAATTCATCAAGGAATTTAATGCATACAATGCATGGAATCGGTATCTTATTTAAAACCCAGTCGGTAATCATTTGCAGAGATCAATATGAGCGTTGATTATGAATCCAAGACACAGGGGCAGGGTTCAGAGGTTACCACACAAACCAAGTTAAAACTCAAAATGACAACTTCCTGAATCAGACCAGGCTTAGACGAATTTAAAAGTCCTCCGGAAATTTCCGTCTGTCAGCTGGAGATTACGACGTGATCATCATCAAACCCTTGGTTTTAAAAATGTGCCGTATCAGCTGCCTGAATATTGAGCAAATAAACACTTTTGGACATCAGGTACATTTCTGTACCAAATCCCGAGGTTATAACCAGGGATGGAGAGTCATCAAGGCCACAAAATAATAAAGAGGGCTCCTAGAGGGTCTGGGGGAAGAGAACAAGTCCCAGCAATAAATGTTCACCGAAGTAAATCGATAGACATAAGCTGTGATCCTAAACAGCACAATTACGTCCATTACAGACAAGGCTCTAGGTTTAAAGGCCTGGATGAAATCTGTCAACGACAACACTTCTCGCTGATGTTTAAAAAATAGTTCCAAAGACGGTCAGAAGCAGAATGCAGGGTTCAGCTTACAGGCAACCGCCTGCGCGTTATCACTCACTCACCTTCTCCGCTGCTTGTTATTTTCCTCCTAATTTCACTCCATGTTGCTGCAGCAGGTTCCAGCCCTGACGCTAGCTCACCGGCAACAGCGCCATTCACTTACGCACTGACCCGGCTCCTCCCAGCCCGACCCCGCAGACCTCCTGCCGCCTGGTCTGACTCCCTCGCCAGCGCCACCTGCCGCCACCTCCTTCTGCACCAGACATGATCTCCTCCAACTGTAGCAGGTGACTATTTTTTCATCCTCCCTTCCTTGGGAGCTTATTGCACTTGTGTGAGGAAACATTGTTGAGACAGTCTTGAAAAGAAGTGGCTTTTTTTTAAGGTTGCATAGATGTCTACCTTGAAGCAGTGGTATAGTGGTGATGTTAATGGATCATAGAACAAAAGAACATAACACAAGAACTCATAGCAGGATTGGGACATCAAGTTGGCCTCAATTGCACTTTCCTGCCTGTTTTCCATTATCCTTAGTCACAGACACCACCTATTACTAATTAAAAATCTGTCTATGTCCTCTTTAAATTTACGCAATGTCCCTACAGTCCACCATGTAGGGATTGTAAAGAGGACAACCAGATGAACCTTAAATATATGAGACCAATGATTGGTGCTTTTAATCTGGTTCACTCAGGGTGCACTGGGTGGTAGATATAAACAGGAGTGTCTGAGGTTCTGTTCATTCTGAGATCTGGCTGAGAAAACTGGACTAGTGTCAAGTACTATTCATGTGCAAGTAAAGGGTGATTTGGTGAAGGGATACGGTCCTCTATGGAGTTATTTTACACCACACTCTAGAATAGTGAATTCCAGAGATTCATGATCCTTTGAGAGAGGTAATTTCCCCTCATCTGCTACCCCTTATCCTAAAACTATGACCTCTCATTCTAGAGTTTCCCACATGAGGAAACATTATTTCTGTATCTTCTTTGTCAATCACCTTTGGCATCTTATATGCCTCAATTAGCTCTTCTAAACTCCAGAGAACATAGGTGTAATCCACTCAAACTCTCTTCATAGGACAAACCCTATGTGTCTGGAATCAATCTAGTAAATCTCCTCTGCATTACGTCCAATACAATACATCATTTCTCAAATAAGGGGATCAAAATTGTATGCAGACCTGTAATGTAGAATCCCAGAATTTTGAATTCAAAATTCAAATTAAAAACGAATGGTGCCAATGTCATTTTTTTTCCCTTGATTGTTGAGTATCAAAAAAAAACTTGTGATTCACTACTGGTCTTTAAGGAAGGAAATATGTTATCCTGACACTAGATTCACACCAATGTGGTTGACTCTTTATTGTCTTTGGGCAATTAGAATGGGTAATAAATGCTGAGCTTGCTCAAATCTCATGATCAAATGACAAAATGTGCCTTCTGTCAATTCCCATCAGCAGATTCCATATTTTATAAGTTGAAAATGTGTTGCTGGTTAAAGCACAGCAGGTTAGGCAGCAACCAAGGAATAGGAAATTCGACGTTTCAGGCATAAGCCCTTCATCAGGAACGAGAAGAGTGTGCCAAGCAGGCTAAGATAAAAGGTAGGGAGGAGGGGCGATGGAGATGTGATAGGTGGAAGGAGGTCAAGGTGAGGGTGATAGGCCGGAGTGGGGTGGGGGCGGAGAGGTCAGGAAGAAGATTGCAGGTTAGGAGGGCGGTGCTGAGTTGAGGGAACCGACTGAGATAAGGTGGGGGGAGGGAAAATGAGGAAACTGGAGAAATCTGAGTTTATCCCTTGTGGTTGGAGGGTTCCCAGGCGGAAGATGAGGCGCTCCTCCTCCAGCTGTCGTGTTGTTATGTTCTGCCGGTGGAGGAGTCCAAGGATCTGCATGTCCTCGGTGGAGTGGGAGGGAGAGTTAAAGTGTTGAGCCACGGGGTAGTTGGGTTGGTTGGTACGGGCATCCCTGAGGTGTTCTCTGAAGCGTTCCGCAAGCAAGCGGCCCGTCTCCCCAATGTAGAGGAGGCCACATCGGTTGCAGCGGATGCAATAGATGATGTGTGTGGAGGTACAGGTGAACTTGTGGCGGATATGGAAGGATCCCTTGGGGCCTTGGAGGGAAGTGAGGGAGGAGGTGTGGGCGCAAGTTTTACATTTCCTGCGGTTCCATGGGAAGGTGCCGGGAGTGGAGCTTGGGTTGGTGGGGGGTGTGGACCTGACGAGGGAGCCACGAAGGGAGTGGTCTTTGCGGAACGCTGATAGGGGAGGGAAATATATCCCTGGTGGTGGGGTCCGTTTGGAGGTGGCGGAAATGACGGCGGATGATACGTTGTATACGGAGGTTGGTGGGGTGGTAGGTGAGAACCAGTGGGGTTCTGTCTTGGTGGCGGTTGGAGGAGCGGGGCTCAAGGGCGGAGGAGCGGGAAGTGGAGGAGATGCGGTGGAGGGCATCGTCGATCATGTTTGGGGCGAATCTGCGGTCCTTGAAGAAGGAGGCCATCTGGGCTGTGCGGTGTTGGAACTGGTCCTCCTGGGAGCAGATGCGGCGGAGACGAAGGAATTGGGAATATGGAATGGAGTTTTTACAGGGGGCAGGGTGGGAGGAGGTGTAGTCCAGATAGCTGTGGGAGTCAGTCGGTTTATAGTAGATGTCTGTGTTGAGTCGGTCGCCTGAGATAGAAATGTAAAGGTCTAGGAAGGGGAGGGAGGAGTCTGAGACAGTCCAGGTGAATTTGAGGTCGGGATGGAAGGTGTTAGTAAAGTTGATGAACTGTTCAACCTCCTCGTGGGAGCACGAGGCAGCGCCGATACAGTAATCGATGTAGCGGAGGAAAAGGTGGGGGGTGGTGCCAGTGTAGTTGTGGAAGATGAACTGTTCCACATATCCTACGAAGAGATTTTATAAGTATAGTTAATTCAGTATTTCTGACTTCTGTGTTGATTTCCATTCCAAATATTTGATCAAGAACATAAATGTATTTTCCCTACTGATTCGTATACTTCATATTATTCCCCTCAATGAACCAAAGTGGATCCACAGATCATGACCATTTGAAAGAATTAATTTCTCCTCATCTCTGTAATCAAAATAATACATTCCCATTACTTATAAACTAGGAGAAGTAAGACAATCAGCTCTTTGAGCCTGTTCCACCTTTCTGTATTATTGTTGCTGATCCTCAATCTCATTGCTATATTCCCACTTTCTCCCCATGGCCCTTGATGTCTTTGAGTCTAAACAATTATCTATCTTTTTTTTAAGTACATTCAAGACCTCCACATTTTTCTGTGACAGAGAATTTCACAGGTTCACTACTCTTTCAGTGAAGAAATCATAGCTCATTTCAGTCATAAATGGTCTACATCATATCCTGAGACTGTGTCCCCTGGTTCTAGACCTCCCAACCGGGACAATAATTTCCCTTGCCTCTCAACTGACCAGCCTTGTTAGAATTTGTACATTTTATTCTATCCTTCTAATCTATTGAAAACAGATCAAACCAATCAAACCAATCTCTCCTCATAGAGAGGTTTGTCATCCTCAGCATCAACCTACTGATGCTATGGTGCATTTCCTTCAGGGAGACCAAAACTGGATGCAGTAATCTAGGTCTGGTCTCAACAAGGTCCTGCATATAACTGCAGTAAGACATCCCTTTGTACACCAGCACTCCACCATTGAAATAATACTTTTCCTTTCTGTTTTTCACAGCAAAGTTAGTGGGCGGCACGGTAGCACAGTGGGTAGCACTGCTGCCTCAAAGCGCCAAAGACCCAGGTTCAATTCCCGCCTCAGGTGACTCTGTGTGGAGTTTGCACATTGTCTGCGTGGGTTTCCTCTGGGTGCTCCGGTTTCCTCCCACAATCCAAAAATGTGCAGGTTAGGTGAATTGGCATGCTGAATTGCCCATATATACCTAGTATTAGGTGTAGGTGGGTTGCACTTCGGCAGGTCGGTGTGAACTTGTTAGGCCGAAGGGCCTGTTTCCACACTGTAAGTAATCTAAAGTGTACAACTTCACAGTTAGCCACTTGTACTACATCTGCCACTGACTTAACTGGTCTAAATTCCATCCTCCTCACAACCCATGCAATTTTGTGTCATCAGTAAATGTTGCATTTTGTTCTCTTATCCATATCATGAACAACTGGCACGCAAGCACTGATCCCTGCAGTACCCCATTCTAGTCACAGTTTTTTTTTAATTCATTCACGAGATGAGGACATCACTGGCTGGGTCAACATTTGTTTCCCTTCTCTAATTGCCCAGAGGGCAGTTAAGAGTCAACTACAATGTTGTGGGTCTGGAATCACATGTAGGACAAACAAGAGAAGAATAGACAGGCAGGAGGCTGGAAGAGCATAGCAAGCCAGGCAGCATCAGAAAGTGGAGAATTCGACGTTTTGGGTGTAACCCTTCTTCAGGACTCAGGGTGGGTGTAGGGGGAACTGCAGATAAAGCGGGTGGCAGGGGCAGGATGAAGTGGGGATAGATGCAGACAGGTAGAGGGGATGACCTAGTTGGTCAATGGGAGAAATGAATCCGGTTGGTGGCAGAGAGTAGTGGAAGGGATGGGGAACAGCTGGGAAGGGAGTTGGAGGATGGGAAGGGAGGTTATTTGAAATTGGAGAACTCAGTGTTGAGTCCTCTGGGCTGTAGGCTGCCCAGGTAGAAGATGAGATATTGTTGCTCCAATTTGCGTTGTGATTCATTTTGGCACTAGAGGAGGCCAAGGATGGTCATGTCGGAAAGGAAGTCGTTGGGGGAATTGAAATGGATGGTGACTGGGAGCTCCGGTCGTCCCTGCAGACCCAGCTGTGATGATCAGTGAGGGGCCAAATGGACCTCCATTGCCAAACGAACCACAGCACAAATTAGAGGACCAACACCTTATCATCCTCCTGAGCAGCCACCAGCCCAGAGGACTCAACATTGAGTTCTTCAATTACAAATAATCTCCTTTCCCATCCCTCAACCCCTTTCCCAGCCCCTCCCTATCCCTTTCACTGCTCCCTACCACCAACCAGATTCATTCCTCCAATTGACCAATCAGGTCGTACCCGCTACCTGTCTTCACCTATCCCCACTTCACCACCCTGCCCCCACCACTACCTTTATCTGCAGCACCCCCAAAACACACCTCCCAGTCCTGAAGAAGGGTTACACCTGAAACGTTAATTTTCCCCACCTCCTGATGCAGCCTGGTTTGCTGTGTTCTTCCAGCCTCCTGCTTGTCCTTTTTTGGATTCTAGTATCCGCAGTATTTTTTTGTCTCTAACCAGGTAAGAATGGCAATTTCCTTCCCAGAGGACATTATACCATTTGGAAAAAGACCCATTTACTCCCATTCTCCATTTTCTGTCTGTCAACGTATTCTCAATCCATTCCAATATATTAACCCCTGTCCAATGTGCTTTCGCTTTGCCCTTTAACCTCTTGCAAATGGCATTATTAAAAACTTTCTGAAAATCCAAATACTCCACATCCATTGGTTTTCCCTTATCTACTCTATTAATTACTTGCTCAAAAACTCCAGTAGATTACCTAAGCAGGATTTGCCTTTCATAAACCTTTGTTGGCTTTGTCCAATCCTGTTCATGCTTTCCAAATGTTCTGGTATCACATATTTTTTATTACCACTCCAACTCAAATAAAAACAGAAAATATGAGCAGGTTAACAGTATCCATGGAAAAGAAAATAGAATATATAATGTTTCACCTTAGAAAAATTGAAGGTTGCTCTTGGCTCTGTTTCTCTCTCTTCCCACAGTTGTTGCCAAATAGGTTGAGTGTTTTCAAATTTTTTCTGCTTTTTCATTTACGATTTTTGATTTCAACAAATTTTTTTTTGCGCTTTTGTATTCCAGATAAATTTGTTGCCGTTTTACTGATGGCAACGAGAAAAATTTACTCGAGAATCACAGAAGTACTTTATTTTCTGTACCTTGGAACAGTCCATCTTCCGCAACTACACTGGCACCACCCCCCACCTTTTCCTCCGCTACATCGATGACTGTATCGGCGCTGCCTCGTGCTCCCACGAGGAGGTTGAACAGTTCATCAACTTTACTAACACCTTCCATCCCGACCTGAAATTCACCTGGACTGTCTCAGACTCCTCCCTCCCCTTCCTAGACCTTTCCATTTCTATCTCGGGCGACCGACTCAACACAGACATCTATTATAAACCGACTGACTCCCACAGCTACCTGGACTACACCTCCTCCCACCCTGCCCCCTGTAAAAACGCCATCCCATATTCCCAATTCCTTCGTCTCCGCCGCATCAGCTCCCAGGAGGACCAATTCCAACACCGCACAACCCAGATGGCCTCCTTCTTCAAGGACCGCAGATTCCCCCCAGACGTGATCGACGATGCCCTCCACCGCATCTCCTCCACTTCCCGCTCCTCCGCCCTTGAGCCCCGCTCCTCCAACCGCCACCAAGACAGAACCCCACTGGTTCTCACCTACCACCCCACCAACCTGCGCATACAACGTATTATCCGCCGCCATTTCCGCCACCTCCAAACGGACCCCACCACCAAGGATATATTTCCCTCCCCTCCCCTATCAGCGTTCCGCAAGGACCACTCCCTTCGTGACTCCCTTGTCAGATCCACACCCCCCACCAACCCAACCTCCACCCCCGGCACCTTCCCCTGCAACCGCAGGAAATGTAAAACTTGCGCCCACACCTCCACACTCACTTCCCTCCAAGGCCCCACGGGATCCTTCCATATCCGCCACAAGTTCACCTGTACCTCCACACACATCATCTATTGCATCCGCTGCACCCGATGTGGCCTCCTCTATATTGGTGAGACAGGCCGCTTACTTGCGGAACGCTTCAGAGAACACCTCTGGGCCGCCCGAACCAACCAACCCAATCACCCCGTGGCTCAACACTTTAACTCCCCCTCCCACTCCACCGAGGACATGCAGGTCCTTGGACTCCTCCACCGGCAGAACACAACTACACGACGGCTGGAGGAGGAGCGCCTCATCTTCCGCCTGGGAACCCTCCAACCACAAGGTATGAATTCAGATTTCTCCAGCTTCCTCATTTCCCCTCCCCCCACCTTGTCTCAGTCGGTTCCCTCAACTCAGCACCGCCCTCCTAACCTGCAATCCTCTTCCTGACCTCTCCGCCCCCACCCCACTCCGGCCTATCACCCTCACCTTGACCTCCTTCCACCTATCCCACCTCCATCGCCCCTCCCCCTAGTCCCTCCTCCCTACCTTTTATCTCAGCCTGCTTGGCTCTCTCTCTCTTATTCCTGATGAAGGGCTTATGCTCGAAACGTCGAATTCTCTATTCCTGAGATGCTGCCTAACCTGCTGTGCTTTGACCAGCAACACATTTGCAGCTGTGATCTCCAGCATCTGCAGACCTCATTTTTTACTATAATATCAAAATACATCACCACATTTAAAAATAAAAACTGCAACAAAGATCATTTGCTGTTTTAACATTTATTCACCAGTAAGAAAGCCTGGGATTCTTAAATGTAGATACACTGCTTCTGTTCAGAATTCCATAAACCAGACTTTTACCAATATTTTAGTGTCATTCCCAATTGTTATAAAGTTGAAGGCGTGTACCTTTAAGAGAGATTGTATACTGTTCTAAACTGAGAGCTTACAAGCCCCCATGTAACTGACTAGATGGTGGTCCCAGAGGATACTGGAAAATTGAAAATATGTAACAGTCGGCTGTGAAATGGATACCTGAGTTTTGGTTGCTGTTTTGACAACAATTCGAATTTAACCAATCAGCTTAAATTATGCCCCAGGATACTAAAACCCAATCGAGTTTGAATTTATTGGTTCGACGTTGGCAAAACAATGAGCCAATCCGATGCTGGGGATATAAAAATGCAGATATTTTGAAAATTGGAGACAGAGCAACTTTTAGGAAACACTTTCTATCAAAGTCAGCTTTTCATATGAAACATACTAGCAATAAAAACAAAGAAGATGCCCAGAGAGTTCAGCAGCTGGAAGAGTAAAGTCACAGAAGACGGTAGCAGCTCTGTGCTTTTGAAATTAAGTTGATGCAATTTTAATAAGTGTTTTATTGGAACAGCATATTGTTATAGAGTTGGAGGCAGTTTATCATCAGTTAAGAGAACAGGGGACTTAGATTTGTGAATAGTTGTTTAATGTTCACTTTTAGAGCAAAAAAATAAATTGATGTTATTTTCTTTAAATACTGAAATTTGGGAGTTCTCTGTCACTCATATTTTAACAGATAACGAGATGAGATGAGCTTTGCTGAGTGTTTGGATTAATTAATAGAAGGGTTCACTGCTATATCATAACACAATGTTTTTAGTCCTTTTTTTTCCTCTGCTAGGAAATTGTCTGCTTTCATTCTGCACTTACTTACAAAGCAACAGATTACATCAGGAACTTGGTACATTGATTCCTCAGAACAATATCTTTCTGTGAATGAGTCCAACATACATATTATTTTAATAGAATAGGCAAAGTTCATTGAAAAAAATTGGGTAACAACCCGAGTTGATCTATAGATGTCTCTAAAACATATGAAAATACATCATGTCCCTTAAATAAATGAAACAATAAATTAAAGATATTGTACAAGTTGAATAGCATCAGCAATATTTTTCAATCCAAAAACTGCATTTGTGATTTTTGATTTATTTCTAAAACAATTTTAATTAAAACGTTTATTTTAAGTTTTGAAAACAAACCTTTTGAATTCCAGGATGTAGCCAGACATAGCTTCCTGAAACAGAAAATGGCCACTTCCTCTAAGTGCCAGCATTGGGATGATCAGAAATGGGCGGCATGGTGGTTAGCACTGCTGCCTCACAGCGCCAGAGACCCGGGTTCAATTCCCAACTCAGGTGACTGACTGTGTGGAGTTTGCACATTCTCCCCGTGTCTGCGTGGGTTTCCTCCGGGTGCTCCGGTTTCCTCCCACAGTCACAAAGATGTGCAGGTCAGCTGAATTGGCCATGCCAAATTGCCCATAGTGTTAGGTAAGGGGTAAATGTAGGGGTATGGGTGGGTTGCGCTTTAGCAGGTCGGTGTGGACTTGTTGGGCCGAAGGGCCTGTTTCCACACTGTAAGTAATCTAATCTAATCTAAAATCGTTCTGTAATGGAGAGAAAAATATTTTCTACTTATTACTCCTCTCTTTCCCGACTCCTCGTTTAACCACAAGTTTATTTTAGAAAGTATGTGTTGCCAATTCAGCAAGTGTTTAACATTTTACTTGCTATAACTAGAGAAGACATAAATAGACAGGTTTTCTTGAGTTTTGAAAAGAAAACTGCATTTATGATACTTACAGAGCTCATCTCAGTTAAAATTTTAAAAAACTCGAACTTTCACATGCACACAGCTCAAAGTTCACAAGTGCACTGCCATAGATATAAACAACCACCTGATGAAGGAGCAGCGCTCCAAAAGCTAGTGTGCTTTCAATTAAACCTGTTGGACTATAACCTGGTGTTGTGTGATTTTTAACTTCATAGATATAAACGTTTGAGTACACATACAAACAGATTCAAGAATAGCTTCTGCCCCGCTTTTATCAGCCTTTTGAATGGAACTCTTCAATATTAATGTTGATCTCTTTGCACCTTCTCAGCAGCTGTAATACTGTATCCTGCACTTTCTTCTGTTACCCTGATGTGCTTGTATATTGTGATCTGCCTGTGAAGCACGTAAGACAACATTTTTCACTCTATTTCAGTATACGTGACAGTATTAAATCAAATTAATCATATCAAATATCCTCATGTTCCTTAATAGAGAATTACTAACCTTCAATTGGATTATCAATAGCATCAATATTAAGATATAATTTAAAATCTTTAATAGATACCTTGCATTTACAGAGCAATTATATACACATCCTTAGTGTAGCATCCTTAGATAACCAGTTCCAAAGAATAGTCATTGGACTTGAAACTTTAATGGTGAGTTTATCCAGTGTTTTTTGTTTTTCTTTTTCTTTCTGATCTCTGGGATTTATGCTATTTTGACTTTATTTGAGTTTAAAACAACTTTATTCACCCAAAATAAATTTACGTTACTAAGAGTAATATACATACATTATGTGATTGAAAAAGTATTTACACAGAAACAAGAATTGTAATATTTATGCATTAAACAGTTTAAGAATCTGTACAATGCACGGTTGGTTTGACAATTCTCCAGATCCGTATTAGTTTTATCTTCTAGGGATCTAGATTTCACTCTTGATTGTTATTGATCAATATTTTTATTGGTCTCTTGCACGTCGTTGAAGTTTGGTTGATGTCATGATGGTGATCGTCATGTTTATTATTTGAGCATAATTTTGTGTGTTCTGTGCACAATTGGAGTACTGCGTGGTTTCCTGAGCTGGCTCACACTTCCATTCAACATTAATTTAATGGACATTGTAATTTTGTAGTGATTTTTTAAGGGTTTGTGATTATAGTTAGGTAGTCAATTATTTATAAATAATTTTATGATCATTTATTGAGTTTGTGAAGAGATCAGATATGCTACATCAGTTAGTTAGATAAAGGAAGTATAAAACTGTGACAATTGGGGATAGTTCCTTGATACCAGAGGACAAACAAGTTGTTCGCAGGGAATGTTTTGGTTGCACAAAATGGTGAGATAGCATCTTACATTATTCCAGTATGAAATTAGTTTAGTCCATGCGGACTTACTACAGTGCCCTTATCCTGAATACTTCCCTCTCTGAGTCTGGCACTTACTGTTATCCAATATTTCTAAGATCAGGTTACTTTCTCTATATCCATCAATTATCTGAACCCTTTTGGCCAAACGCCATTAGACATTCACTCATGACTTTGGATTATCATCGTCCCCTTGCCTGACCTCAACTGGGGAGGTTACTTTACATTCTTTTTAAGCTCATTTTCAAAAACGAAACACTGAGCACATTTGGCACTGGATGAATTGTTGATTCTACTCTTGGACGTTGTGACCTCAATGTGTTTTGCGTTTCTTTCCTTTGTTTTCATGTTAGAAGTTTGGACAGTTAAGTACTGCTGTATTGGTTGTTAAATGAAACATCATGGTACATAGTAAATACTAGAAAAATTCAGTTTTAAGTGATCTCAATATTCAACAGTAGGATCCAGACGATATACATTAGATATGTTTGCAAGTAATCAGGTTCCATGGGAAAGATGTATGACTCTGATGTTCTGTCCTGCACACAGTCGACGCAGTTCTGCAGATGAACGATCCTTAATATTTTCATTCTGCCTTGCTTTCTTAATTGGTTTACCTTTTTGCATGATATGCACAACTAGCTCTTTCTGAAGTGTGTCAGTTTCAAGAACTATCTTCATCAAAGTCCTGTAGGATTCAAATCTGACATCACTTGCTTGAGTCATTTGATTATGTGTTAATGCTCCTCCTGCCATATGGGATGTAGAATATAGAATATAGAAATGTACAGCACAGAACAGGTCCTTTGGCCCACAATGTTGTGCTGAGGATTTATCCTAATCTAAAATAAAATAACCTAACTTACGCATCCCTCAACTCACTGCTGTCCATGTGCATGTCCAGCAGTCGCTTAAATGCCCCTAATAACTCTGCTTCCACCACCACCGCTGGAAACACATTCCATGCATTCACAACTCTCTGTGTAAAGAACCTACCTCTGATGTCTCCTCTATACCTTCCTCCTAATATCTTAAAACCTATGCCCCTTCATGCCAGTCAGTCCAGCCCTGGGGAAAAGTCTCTGGCTATTGACTCTATCCATGTGTCTCATTACCTTGTATACCTCGATCAGGTCACCTCTCTTCCTCCTTCTCTCCAGAGAGAAAAGTCCAAGCTTAGTCAACCTCTCTTCGTAAGACAAGCCCTCCAGTCCAGGCAGCATCCTGCTAAACCTTCTTTGCATCCTCTCCAAAGCATCTGTATCTTTTCTATATTAGGGCGACCAGAACTGGACACAATACTCCAAGTGTGGTCTCACCAGGGACTTGTAGAGCTGTAGAAAAAACTTGCAGGTCTTAAACTGGATCCCCAGTTAATGAAAGCTAAAACACCTTATGCTTTCTTAACAACCCTTTCCCCAATTAAATATCTTCCCTTTGTAACTGCTCCTTTCCCTCTCCAAGGTTATGGTAAATGTGAGGCAGTTGTGATCACTGTCACCAAAGTGTTCTCCCATCACGAGATCTGACATCTGTCCTGGCTCATTGCCGAACACCAAATTCAAAATGGCCTCTCCCCTCGGTGGCCAGTCTAATACTGAGGAAGGAAACCCTCCTTAACACACCTGACAAAAATGGCTCCATCCAAACCATCTGCACTAAGGAGGTTCCAGTCGAATTTGGGAAAGTTGAAGCCATCCATAACAACAACCCTGCTACATGTACATTTTTCCAAAATCTGCCAGCCTATCAGTGCTTCAGTCTCTCTACTGCTATTTGGGGGTCTGTAGAAAACCCCCAATGAGGTGGCTGCTCCTTTGCTGTTCCTAACTTCCACCCATACTGACTCAGTAGACAAATCTTCCTCAACAACCATCATTTCTGTAGCTGTGATGCACTCTCTGATTAACAATGCTACACCCCCTCCTCTTTTTCCACCCATCCTGTTCTTTTTAAATGTTCTAAACCCTGGAACATCGTAACCATTCCTGCCCCTGTGAAACCCACATGTCTGTTATGGCCATAACATCATAGCCCCAGGTACTGATCCATCACTCTTATTTCTGACACTCCTTGTGTTAAATCAGATAGACTTTAACTGATCCATTTGTTTCATCACGTGAGAAACCTTCTTGACAGATTCACTACATCCTGTCACTGCCCCATCTACAACTACACCCCTCTCAGATGTGTAGCTCTGATTCGCACCCTCTTGCCAAACTGTACTTGCGAGGAGTTGCAGGCCTTTCCAAGTATTTGTTATGATTCTGAAATTGCAACAGCATTATCAAACTGGGCAGCGATTTTGATCAGCTTTTATTCCCAGCTTTGGATCTTCATAATTTCTTAATTTATTCTGATACATTAAGTTATCTCAATCAAAGTGGGGAGAGGGCGGTGTTGTAGGGTGCCATGTAGTTTAGTGGGGAAGGGGCCAGATGCACAATGGTGCTACAGAGAAGGCCAGGTGAGTTGGTCAAAGTGCCAAGTAGGTAAGAGGTATAGAATACTTAGTGAGAGGTTTGGGTGGAAGATGGTGGTGGAGTGCTGAGACTAGGTCGAGGGGTTGAGGGTCAGATTTGGCAATGATAGTGTCATGTCAAGGGTGTTGATTTAGAGGAAGGTTGTTGGGTCAGACAGGATTAGACCCAGGATATGTCAGGTCAGTGGGGATGTCAGGTCTGGCAATGGGAGAAGGTATATTGGATCATGTGTGAGAGGGTGTTGGATCTGGCAAGGTCAGAAGTTGGAGAGATGATGGTTCAGATCAGGGGGTGGGGTGTCAGATTTGATGATTCAAGGGAAGGTGGTATTGGTGAATTCAGTGCTGGGTCATGATTCAATTTAATAGTTATTCAGAAATTAGAGTAGATTGTAGTGGTTCTGTTCGCCGAGCTGGAAGTTTTTGTTGCAAACGTTTCGTCCCCTGGCTTGGAGACATCATCAGTGCTCTGGAGCCTCCTGCGAAGCGCTTCTTTGATGTTTCTTCCGGCATTTATAGTGGTCTGTCCTTGCCGCTTCCGGGTGTCAGTTTCAGCTGTCCGCTGTGGTGGTTGGTATGTTGGGTCCAGGTCGATGTGTTTGTTGATGGAGTTTGTGGATGAATGCCATGCCTCTAGGAATTCCCTGGCTGTTCTCTGTCTGGCTTGCCCTATGATAGTAGTGTTTTCCCAGTCGAATTCATGTTGCTTGTTGTCCGAGTGTGTGGCTACTAGGGATAGCTGGTCGTGTCGTTTCGTGGCTAGTTGGTGTTCATGTATGCAGATTGTTAGCTGTCTTCCTGTTTGTCCTATATAGTGTTTTGTGCAGTCCTTGCATGGTATTTTATAAACTACATTAGTTTTGCTCATGTTGGGTATTGGCTCCTTTGTTCTAGTAAGTTGTTGTCTGAGCGTGGCTGTTGTTTTGTGTGCCGTTATGAGTCCTAGGGGTCGCAGTAGTCTGGATACAAACCAACAGCCACGCTCAGACAACAACTTACTAGAACAAAGGAGTCAATACCCAACATGAGCAAAACTAATGTAGTTTATAAAATACCATGCAAGGACTGCACAAAACACTATATAGGACAAACAGGAAGACAGCTAACAATCCACATACATGAACACCAACTAGCCACGAAACGACACGACCAGCTATCCCTAGTAGCCACACACTCGGACAACAAGCAACATGAATTCGACTGGGAAAACACTACTATCATAGGGCAAGCCAGACAGAGAACAGCCAGGGAATTCCTAGAGGCATGGCATTCATCCACAAACTCCATCAACAAACACATCGACCTGGACCCAATATACCAACCACTACAGCGGACAGCTGAAACTGACACCCGGAAGCGGCAAGGACAGACCACTATAAATGCCGGAAGAAACATCAAAGAAGCACTTCGCAGGAGGCTCCAGAGCACTGATGATGTCTCCTAGCCAGGGGACGAAACGATTGCAACAAAAACTTCCAGCTCGGCGAACAGGACCACTACAACAAGCATCCAAGCTACAAATCTTCGCACAAATTAGAGTAGATTTTTAATCCAACAATTTTTTCCTGGATTATCAATAAATTTATATGAGTAAGAACCATCTGAAATTTCTGACTTAAAGGGACTTATTCAGAATTTTCCAGATGTCAGGCAGTTATCCCAATGAATATTCAATTTCCAGGGCAATTCCTAAAGAGTCAACTACAACCAGATTTCTGCATGATCCCAACAAACAGCTTCAAAATGACCATCTGGTCATTGAAATTTCTGGGCCACTGAATTCAATATTCTCTTCCTTCATAGTAGGAGTTCAATTTACTGTTGAAAGAAGACAAGTTTTGTCAAAGCCTTATATGCATTCGGACAATTTGCAAGTGGACTCTGATAAATATTAGAGATCAGAATTAATCTGCCTAGTTTAAATTTAAATAACTTTGACAACTGTCAATCATCAATTCATAGAGGTGTTGCCACAGAGAATGCACCATTAGAGCCCTCTTACCAACCAATCAGTATTATTGTCTCATGCAAAATACATTTCAGTTTTCTCAAGTTAGTATTTTTGAAAATTATCTTGATTATTACAAGACAAAAAGCTTTGATAATGTGTCTTTTTTCATTAACGCATAAATTCTGTACTATCAAATGAGTATTTGAATTTACATTAGTGAAGAAACGAGCCTTCAAGGTGGTTTATAATAAACTGGAAAGATACAGATTTCAAATCATTACACTGTGGTCTCATTTTGTTTTTTGAAACGTAAGAGTTTCCTACCAGTAAATTTAACCAAAATAATTTTTGAAATAAAATGTGATTTCAGAACACTCTGAAATTCACCATGGGAATTCCACTGCTTTCCACCTCCTTTAAGAACACTTCACTTCAAAGCCAACTCTTTGTCCAAACCTATGGTTATTCCTTGGCATCTATTTTGTTCCGACTATGCCACTGTAAACCATTTTCCTATGTTATCAGCATCATATAATGAATATGTGCAGAGAGATACAAAGTTGACACCTCAGGGAAATAATGTGAACAGACGAGAGATCATAGAACAGAAAAGCTAACTCTTATTCTCTTTCTACTTATTTTGCAGACCTTCTGAGAATATCCAACATTTCCTGCTTTTATTTTCTATTTCCAATTAATTTTATACAAATACAGATTGTTGTTCTTGGAAAGAGGTAGCTATTTAACATATCAGCTAAATTCACAATCTGATAAGTTTCCGAATACACCATTTCAGGGATTTGGATTTTATATACATGATTACATAGGATATACAATATGAATTGAAGCTATTTAGTCCAACCAGTCAGGCCTATTTCTGTTCCACTTCAGCTTTCAGTCATGTTTCCTATTCCAAATGTGCAGTTTAAATATTATGTATTTTGTAAAGCTAGCTAATCAGGCTTTAAAATGGTTGCAAGGAGTCTTACAAAATTGATCTCAAAGTGACATGACCTCTTGAAAGAATATAGTATTAATCTTTCACATTGAACAAACAAAAAGTGTTAAGAGTGAAAACTTCAGAAGTGTTAAATAGAAGAGGAACATCTTGACGAATTTCAGAGTAATGTTCTTTGCAGAACAACGATCCATCAAAGTTAACATTTGCAGCTGTTTTGTTTGATTGTGGTCCTCATTTGGAGGGGAGTGACACAATAACTTCACAAAGGCCAGTATTCCATCATCAGGTCACCCTTTATTTACACGTGGAAATCCTTGACACTGGTCCGGCTTCGTCACAGCCAGTTCTCAGAGTGTCAGAATGTTTAACGCTTCTTTTTTTAAAAATTTTTTTTCTCTCAGAGTGAACAGAACCCCTGACACTGCTGTTCATTTTTCTTTTTTTGTGAGTGTGCAGGCGTGAGACACAATGAAAGATACAAGGTACACGAATCTTTATTCAGCTTCCACCACCAGGAAGAAACACCCAAGTGGCCAGTGACAAGCAGTGCCCTTCACATCAAAGGGCAATGCTGTGTGATCAAACAGTGAAGGGGAGGGCAGGGATTAAATCAAAAGAGAGTTGGAGGGAGAAATAATGCACTCCATTCCCTGTGGTGCCCATCTCTCCCTGAACAGCTCAAGGGTGTTGCCGGACACAGCGTGCTCCTTCTCCAGAGACACCTGGGCACGCTTCTCTTTTTCTTTTTTTTTCCCCACACTACCGCCTAACTGCGGTAGTGCTTATTTTCCCCAGCACCCATGGTGTGTGTGTGCAGGTGTGAGACACAGTGAGAAACACAAAGTGCACAAATCTTTATTTAATTTCCACCACCAGGAAAAATAGGAAAACACCCGAGTGGCCAGTGACAAGCAGTGCCCTTCACATCAAAGAGGGCAATGCTGTGTGACGCTTCTCTTTTTATCTGTCAGCCTGGGCTCCCTGATTGGACCAGATAGCAGGGAATCAATAATCAGGGAACTTTTATTCTTTGAGGTCCACCTGGCTGACCGCATTACAATCATTACACACACCATTGGAGAGACATTGTGAAACAAGAATTGCTTATCAACAGGAAGACAGAGGCAAGTAACTAGAACAAAATAAAATAGTGAAACTGCTGTAATACTGAAGTAGGCTGGTAAGAGTCCAGTGCTGTGAAGTGAAACAAAAGAGTCTGAACTCACTTCAAGGATCTGATCTGCTCCCTGGTCCATCAATGAGATCAACCTTCAACTATTTGAAGGCAGAAGCACTACGAATGCTGAATCTAACTTCAAGTTTGAATTTGGCCAACTCATAAAGAATATCTTTAAACAAGACTGGTCTGAAAGTATATCGTAAATGAATCTTATTTTTGTTTTCATATGTAACTTTTATCTTGACTTACTTTAAATTTTCTCAAAACTCACTTACTTTAAATTATTCAATCTGTATATTAGTAAAGTTATTTTAGTCAGTAACTTTACCACTTGTTACTTGTGTGACGTTCACAATACTTATACAATAAATTAACCATTTACCCTGTGTTGAAATGTTACCAATAGTTCTGATGACGAGCCATTGGACTCAAAACATCTTTCTCTCTATAGATGCAGCTGGACCTGCTGAGTTTCTCCAGCACATTTTATTTGTTGTTTCAAATTTCCAGTGTCAGCAATTTTTTTGTTTTTGTTAACCTTTTATCTTAATTATGTCAGATGTGTACCATGAGTTGTTTTTAAAATATTAACCAGTTGAAAATTTATAAGATCTTCATACCATTTATATAAAATCTTAGTTCAGAGAACAAAAAGGAAGCACTTGGTATGCAGCTGTGACATTCACTTAAAGCTAATCTCATTAGTCTTTTTGACAAAGGGTCAGTTAGACTCAAAACGTCAGCTCTTTTCTCTCGTTACAGATGCTGCCAGACCTGCTGAGATTTTCCAGCATTTTCTCTTTTGGTTTCATTAGTGTCTGTTCTCATTTCCCTCCACAGGCTTGTCTTCCTTCCCTATGACTCAGGCTTAACAAGTTTAAACCAATGTTGATCCCTTAGTTTCAAGGCAATGATAACGTATTAGAACAAGTATGCCAAACATACTTGTTGTTAAAAGGTGCTCAGATTATTGGAGTATCTGAGATTTCTGATCTGACAGCAGAGTCATGGTTTTATTCAGTTGAAATAACTTCACATAGTTGGTTCATCCATCACTTCGAAAAAGTCCGAAGCTTATTCAGTGTAAACTTCTTTGAGGGATTATTTTATTATTTGGTGACAATGTTAGCCAATTGTAGTTACCCTAGGTCTAGTCATCGTCAATCAGGATTTGGGATCAAATTTCTTGGCAGCTAATCTGAATAGGGAATGGCAGTTTCTACACTTTAAGTTTTGAAAGTCCTACTGGATCATAAGATTGATCTGTTTTTAGGTTTAACCAGCTCAGTTGAAGGGAGAGGTTGAGAAGAAGTCCTTTGTGGTAACCTCAGTTGGTCTAGGACACATCCTATGTCTGCCTTTTCTAATTTGGGAACTTATTTGATGAATTTTAGGGCTTTCAGACTGGTTTGCGGTGACGGAGGTTTTGACTATATTGGGCAGAATAAGATTCTTTAGCAGCTTCATTATCTATGCTTGCAGCTCCAACTACAACCTCTGTGACTGGAAATCCCAGGTGCACTCTTTCTCCTCTTGCTTGTCCCTTCCTGGACTTGTAACTTGCTTTGGCTAATACTTCTTACCTTTTTCTCTAAGCTTACCCTGCTTCCCTCAGTTTTTGCTCCTGTTTTCCTTTGAAGGTTTGCCATCTTGAAAAGTGTCCATATTACAGAAAAGGATATGCTGGATGTCTTAAAATGCTCAATGGTGGAGAAATTCCCAGAACTTTATTAGGTGTACTGTAGAACCTTGTGGGAAGCTAGGGAAGTGATTGTTGGTGCCCTTGAAAAAATACTTACATCATTGACAGTAACAGGTGAGGTGCCGGAAGACTAGCGGTTGGCTAATATGGTAACATAATTTAAGAAAGGTGGGAAAGAAAAGCCAAGGAACTATAGGCTAGTGAGCCTGATGTCAGTAGTGGGTAAGTTGTTGGAAGGATTTCTGAGGGACTGAATCTACATGTATTTGGAAAGGCAAGGACGTATTTGGACGAATCTACACGTATTTGGGGATAGTCAACATGACTTTGCGTGTGGGAAATCGAGTCACACTAACTTGAGTTTTTTGAAGAAGTGACAAGCTTGATGATGGCTACATGTTGTCTATATAGACTTCAGTAAAGCATTCAACAGGGTTGAACTCTCCATAGTTAGACTAGTTAGCAATGTTAGATCACATGGAATACAGAGAGAACAAGCAATTTGAATACAAAATTGGCTTGAAATTGGAAGATATAGGGTGGTGGTGGAAGGTTACTTTTCAGACTGAAGGCATGCGACCTTCAGTGTGCCACAGGTATTCGTGATGGGTCCACTGTTTTTTGTCATTTAATATAAGAGGGATGGTTAGTCAGTTGGTACATCAAAATTAGATTAGATTAGATTACTAGTGTGGAAACAGGCCCTTCGGCCCAACAAGTCCACACCGACCCGCCGAAGCGCAACCCACCCATACCCCTACATTTACCCCTTACCTAACACTACGGGCAATTTAGCATGGCCAATTCACCTGACCCGCACATCTTTGGACTGTGGGAGGAAACCGGAGCACCCGGAGGAAACCCACGCAGACACAGGAAGAACGTGCAAACTCCACACAGTCAGTCGCCTGAGTTGGGAATTGAACCCGGGTCTCAGGCGCTGTGAGACAGCAGTGCTAACCACTGTGCCACCATGCCGCACACAAACTAGTGGAGTAGTTGACTGCGAAGGTTAACTCAGAATAGAACGGGACCTTGATCAGCAGGGTAAATGGGCCAAGGAGTCGCAGATAGAGCTTAACTTAGATAAATGTGAGATGCTGCATTTTGCTAGGGCAAATCAAGGCAGGAATTATTCACTTAATGGTAAGGTCCTGGGGAGTGTTGCTGAACAAGGAGACCTTAGGTTGCAGATTCATAGTTTCTTGAAAGTGGAGTCTTAGGAAACAGGGTACTGAAGAAGGCATTTGGTATGCTTGCCTTTGTCTGTGCATTGAGTACAGGAGTTGGGAGGTCATGTTGTGGCTGTACAGGATATTGTTTAGGCCACTTTTGGAACACTGCATGCTATTCTAACCTCCCTGAAAAAGGAAAAAGATTACAAGGATGTCACCAGGCTTGGAGCTATAGGGAGAGGCTGAATAGGCTGGTACTATTTTCCCTAACATGTCGGTGGCTGAGGGATGACCTTATAGAGGTTTATAAAATCATGAGGAGCATGGCTGGGGTGAAAAGTCAAGCTCTTTTCCCCACGATCGGGAGTTCAAAACCAGAGGGCATAGCTTTAAGGTGAGAGGGGAAAGATTTAAAAGGTACCTACGAGGCAACTTTTACACATAAAATGTTGTAGCTATGTTTATGGAATCAGCTGCCAGAGGAGGTGATGGTACAATTACAACATTTAAAAGACATCTCTATGGGTATATGAAGAGAGTTTAGAGGGAAATTAGCTAAATGCTGGCAAAAGATTAATTTAGAATATCTGGTTGGACTGAAGGGTCTGTTTCCGTGCTGTACGTCTCTTAACTCCAGCTCAGTTTTCATTTCTCTCAGCTGTATTTGGGCTAAGGTAAATTATTTTCAGCTTCTATTGTCTGCTCTGACTGTGTACTGATTTTAAAATGTTCAGCCATTATTCCCAAGAATTCCTATCTCTTTGTCTTACTGCAGAGCTGTTTATTCTGAAATGACTGGCAATGGCATTTAAGTGGACAACTAACTTTTGCCAATTGAAATCCACCTAATCAATAAACTCCTTGGTGTGAAAGTTAGCGATCTTGTTATTGTTAGCAGTTTCACACCAAAATCTCACTGCTGTAACTCTGGTTTGTCCTAATATACATTTGAACTTTTACTTGGATATAGTGAGGACTGCAAATACTGGAAAGTTAGAGTTGATGAAATGTGGAGCTGAAGAAAGCACAGTAGGTCAAGTGGAACTAGAAGAGCAGGAGAGTTGATATTTCAGGCAAGACTCATCAGGACTGGGGAGAAGGGAAAGGGCTGAGAAATTAATACAGGAGGGAGATGGGGCTGGGGGAAAGGTAGGTGGATGCAGGTAGGAGGTGAATGAAATTGGTAAGTGGTAAGTGGGAAGAGTGGAATTGATATGCGGGAAGGTCAGGAGGCAGAGTGGAACGGGAGGGCTGGGCCTGGGATAAGGTGGGGAGATTTTGAATAGGTTGTTACATGGGATGGTGACCCAAAAGCCTGAAAAACTATTAATGTTGAACTGTGTTTTTTGTCCACAGAGAAATGTGAAGCATGACTTATGCTTCTTCCTGTCCATTTCTGAATAGCCATTCAACACAGTGACTTGCCAGTCTTTTTTTAAGACGTCCTTTTGTCTCCTTCATTTACATATCTCCTATTTGCCACCAAACATTTCACTGGTCATTCTACTTTCAGTGCAGAATGAAGAACCGATAAAACTTTCAATTGATGCACACTGGTCTGATTTAACTCGTACACTGTACCTCAAATTGAAGCACCAGTATAATCAATCATTTCAGGTTTTACTTTTTCTCTTTCATCTTTGCTTTTCATCATTTATGTAAATGGTTTGTATGTGAACATAGGAGATATGGTTAGTAAGTTTGCAGATGACACCAAAATTAGTGGTATACTGGACAGCAAAGAAGTTTACCTCAGAGAAGAATGTGATCTTGATCAGATGGGCCAAGGAATGGCAGATGAAGTTCAGTTGAAGTGAGGTGCTGCATTTTGGAAAGGCAAATCAAGGTAGGATTTATACACTTAATGGTAACATAGAACACAGAAAAGCACGGCACAGAACAGGCCCTTCAGCCCACGATGTTGTGCCGAGGATTATTCCTAATTTAAAATAAAATCATGTTACCTACGCACCCCTCCATTCACTGCTGTCCATGTGCAGCATGAACTGCAGAGGAAGTTGTGAAGATTGGTATAATGACAACATTTGAGAAGGTATCTGGATTGGTATATGAATAGAAAGGGTTTAGAGGGAAATGGGGTGTTGATAAAGTCCTGATGAAGGGCTCTGCTCAAAATGTTGACTCTCCTGCTAGCTTGGTTGCTGCAGCTCCACATTTTATTGACTTCCTAGCAACTACAGTTTTCACTAGTTCCATGTTTTAGAGGGATATGGGCCAAATGGAACTAGATTTATTTAGCATATCTGGTCAGCATGGATGAGTTGAACTGAAGAGTCTGTTTCCATTCTGTACACTTAATTGACTCTATTAAAATATGATTAAATAGAAACATAAGTAAGCCACGCACTTGAGATGTACTGAGATCATGGCTGACTTGGTCACCCTCAACTCCACTTTCCTGTATTTCCCCCATATTCCCTTAACGGATTAAAACTTTAACCGCTTCAGCCGTCAACATACGACGCAGCCGCCACAGCATTTCAGTTTGTTTTGCGATTGGACAGCCGCATTTTAAAACAATAAAGATGGCAGTTGGCACTGGAATGGCCTCGGTGTATAATAAGTTTGTGGGAGCGGAGACAGTGTTACAGAAGGTGGCCATTCCGCCCGTCGTACCCACACTGGGTCACTTAAGGTGCACCAAGACCAAGTTGCCACATTCCCGCCTTCCCGATACTCCCAGGTCCGAATGGTCCCTCTAAAGCACTTCAATTGAACATGCCTCCGCCACACCTTTCCGGGGACAGGCAGTACATCTCCACCGTCCGACAGATCCGGAAAAGCCCGAGTGCAGGCCCTCTCGGCCTATTCGGTGAACACTCTGCGCCATGACTTAGCAAAGTGTGGCTGAGGGGAGGAGGGGGGGGGCCAATACGGAGACGGCCGATGACGCACGGGAAAGGGGCGTGGCTGAGTGTCCGGCGGACCCTGACGGGCAACCGCCTGTACCAATCGGCGCGGGGAACCCGGCGATGCCGCGGCTGGTGATTGGAGGCTGTCGTCCAATGGGCGCGGCGGAAGGCGAGGTGGGCGGGAGTTACCAATCCACCGTGGGCAGTGTCGGTGGAGATCATTTCTGTGTGTGGGTCGGGAACGGACCGACTGATTTAAAGTGTCTTTTGGTTTTTAATTAAAATTCCGATTTTTCTGCCTTGTTTTCGCAAACAATACGAGCGAGGGCCTGGGTTGCACCGGGAGCCGGTCCTGGTCGACTCGATACAACAACGCACTTCACTGAGGATGAGGGTGAAGGTGGTGGCGGCCGACGCCGAGTTTCAGCCCGAGTTGACCAACGCCGGCTGCAGGTTAACGGTGGTGAAGTTCACCATGAAAGGGTGAGTGACCGCGGTGGACCCCTCCCCGATCTACCCCCACCCCGCCTCCCCGCCGAGAGCAGTGCAGTGGAAAAGATTAGGTGCGACTGCTGCGCCGTCTTCCGCCCCTCACTCAGGGTCGGCCCAAGGCTTTGCGGCCTAGCTGTCTGTTGTATCTCGTCAGCCGGGAGTGTTGGCGGCAGGAGGTGGTACTGTCTCTGTCTCTGCCCCTGATCTGGACCGGGAGCTTTGTGCTGCCAAGAGGTACTGAGCAGGGAGACCTGGTGTGTTGGCTGTTACAGTGACGGAGGTTGCAGTAGGAATGCGAAGACCTCATCCATATCGGTAATTAAGTAACTTAACGGTGGAGACAGCGCAATGGTTAATTTATTGGTGCTCTCTAAGACATCACAGTACAATGGTGCACCGTATATTGTATCAGTGAATGTGTTCTAGAACAACAAATAGTGGTGTGATAATATAAGAAAAAGCTCTGGATGCTGGGAATCTGAAACAAAAACTGAAATCGCTGGGGAAACTCAGCAGTAAAAAATGAGGTCTGCAGATGCTGGAGATCTCAGCTGCAAATGTGTTGCTGGTCAAAGCACAGCAGGCCAGGCAGCATCTCAGGAATAGAGAATTCGACGTTTCGAGCATAAGCCCTTCATCAGGAATAAGAGAGAGAGAGCCAAGCAGGCTGAGATAAAAGGTAGGGAGGAGGGACTAGGGGGAGGGGCGATGGAGGTGGGATAGGTGGAAGGAGGTCAAGGTGAGGGTGATAGGCCGGAGTGGGGTGGGGGCGGAGAGGTCAGGAGGAGGATTGCAGGTTAGGAGGGCGGTGCTGAGTTGAGGGAACCAACTGAGACAAGGTGGGGGGAGGGGAAATGAGGAAACTGGAGAAATCTGAATTCATACCTTGTGGTTGGAGGGTTCCCAGGCGGAAGATGAGGCGCTCCTCCTCCAGCCGTCGTGTAGTTGTGTTCTGCCGGTGGAGGAGTCCAAGGACCTGCATGTCCTCGGTGGAGTGGGAGGGGGAGTTAAAGTGTTGAGCCACGGGGTGATTGGGTTGGTTGGTACGGGCGGCCCGGAGGTGTTCTCTGAAGCGTTCCGCAAGTAAGCGGCCTGTCTCACCAATATAGAGGAGCTCTGAAGCGTTCCGCAAGTAAGCGGCCTCAGCAGATCTGGCAGCATCCGTGGAGGGAAAGCAGATTTTACGTTTCGAGTCTGGTGGTCCGAACTGATAGTATCTACGAAAAAAATGGTATTTATCTTGAGTGGGGGTCAAAACAAATGGCAATCAGGTAGAGGGGGGGAGATGTGTACTTCAGAAAAATCTGCAAGCACAGTGGAATAATATTAAGGGTTAATTTCCCAGTAACTGATGTTTGATTGCAGAATCCTTCTATCTTGTAAGAGGATGGGCAACTGTGCGCATCAGTTGGTGTTTTATTAAGGAACCACATAAGAGATTAGTATGAAATTGGATGTAATGTACTGACCTGCATAAAGGACTTAGCAGCAGCCAAGAAACAAAGTTGGAATAAATGAGCCTTTTTCCAAGGGGCAGTCAATGACGAGTGCGATACTGCAGGGGTCAGTGCTTCGCAGCATTGCCTTAAGCTATGCATCCACACACTGCAATTAGCTTTTGCATGCTAATTGTGATATTAATTCCAGAATTCTCTGCCACACATGGACCTTGGAGGCCCAGAAAGGTGTAAAGAGAACTTGAAGGAACACTGGTGCTTGGATCCTAGCAATTCACAATATAAATGATTTAGATGAGGGAATTGAATGTAATATCTATACAGTCATAGGTATGTACAGCATGGAAACAGACCATCAGTCCAACTTGCCCATGCTGACCAGATAGCCTAACTTAAACTAGTCCCATTTAGAATCATGGAATCTCCACAGTATGGAAACAGGCCACTTGGCCCAACAAGTCTACACCAACCCTCCCCAGAGTAACCCACCCCGACTCACTTCCCCCACCCCATCACTCTACGTTTTTTCTGACTAATGCACCTAACCTACACAGGGAGAAAGTAAGGACTGCAGATGAGAGTTGTGTGTGGTGCTGGAAAAGCACAGCAGGTCAGGCAGCATCTGCGGAGTCGGAGAATCGACATTTTGGGCGTAAGCCCTTCATCAGGACCTAACGTACACATCCCTGAACATGTATGGGCAATTTAACACGGCCAATATCCTAACTTGCAATCTTTGGACTGAGAGGAAACTGGAGCACCCGTAGGAAACCCACGCTGACACTGGGTAGGAACTCCACACAGACAGTCACCTGAGGCTGGAATTGAACCCAGGTCCCTGGTGCTGTGAGGCAGCAGTGCTAACCACTGAACCACCATGCTGCTCACATCTATCTAAACCCTTTCTATTCACATAGCCATCCAAATACCTTTTAAGTGCTGTAATTGTACCAGCCTCCACCACATCCTCTGGCAGATCATTCCAAACGTTGCTCCTTGGGTCCCTTTTAAATCTTACCCCTCTCACCTTAAACCTGTGCCCACTACCTTGGACTCCCCTACCCTGGGGAAAAGACTGGAGTGACTGTTCGCCCATCCATGCTTCTCATAATTTTATAAACCGCAATAAAGTCACCATTCAGCCTCTAACGTTCTCGAGACCTCTCCCTCCAACTCTAGCAACATCCTTATAAATTTTTTCTGAACCCTTTAATGTTTAACAACATCTTTCCAGTAGCATGCAAATGACAAATCTGGATGGGAATGTAAACTGCAGCGATGATGCAAATGTCTTCAATCTGATTCGAAGAATTGAGTGGAAAATGCATGGTTGTTGGCGTATAATGTGAGGTTATCCACTTTGGTAGCAAAGGCAGGAAGGCTGATTATTATCTGAATGGTGTTAGTTTAGTGGGTTGCAATGAGTCCAGGGTGTCCTTGTATGCTGGTTGCTAACAGTAAGCATGCAGATGTAGCAGGCACTGAAGACGACAAATGGTTTGTTGCTCTTCAGGTGAGGCTGTTCAAGTATGGGAACAGGAATGACTTGCTGTGCTTATACAGGACTTTGGTAAGAACACAGCTGAATATTGTTTGCAGTATTGGTGTTCTTTATTTGAGGGAGAATATTCTGGCTGTGGTGGAGTGCAACATAGGTTTCTCAGACTGATTTCTGGAGTGGCAGGACTGATGTAAAAAGAGAGACTGGATTGATTAGAACTACCTTCAGTGGAGTAAGACAATAAGGGAAGGGTTGTTGTGGAAACCTGCAACATTCTAACAGAATTTTGACAGGGAAAGGATATTCTCAATGACTATGCAATTCGGAACCAATGGCCTAAGAATACAGGGTAATGCATTTAGAACTGAGGTAAGGAATTTATTCATCCAGAGTGGTGAACTTTTGGAGTTCTTTGCTGGAAAATGTGTTTGAGGCTACTCCATTTTTAAGGAGTTGGTTATAGTTTTTAGGTCCAATGGAAAGAAAGCAGGAACAGGGTATTGAGTTAGATGATCAGCCATGATCATAGTGAATGGCAGAGCAGGCTCAAGTGACCTACACCTCTTATTTTCAATGTTTCCATGAGTCCCACTCTGCTACTGCAGTCATTCCCACATTTGCTGCAAAGGGAAACAGTAGCTTGAGAAGGTGTATGATTCACTAACCCCTGGTTTTCTCTGGGCCCTTTCCTCAGGTAGCTGAGCTTCTTGCTTCTGTTCGCTTCTCATGCCATTCCCGTCAGCCACCTGAGGCCCTACAGCCTGAGGATCATTGGAATAAAATAATTTGTATACTGGATGTATGGGAAATTCTTTTGGAAAGCATATAGCATTGCTTCCTAAATTGGTTTCAAATCGTATAAGGGGACCTGTTTCACTTCTGAGAAATAGAGGGAACAATTGGGATATAGTAATATTTGGATTTAGAATATTTATGATAAGGACATTGGAGAAATTTAGTGTACAGTAAAAATGTTTAAAGGGAAGATGCCTCATCAGTAAATTGGAAGTGATATTGTCCTGATCAATTATCATCAAAGATTGATTAGCAAAATAGTAATTGAATCATTTCAACTTTGAAGTTCAGCAATGCAGTAATTGCATTCCCTTGGAATAGCGAAACAGCAGGCATAGTTACACACATCAAAGTTATTTTAAGCTTAAAGTTCCTAAAATTATTAGTGGAGGGAGATAGAGTACAAAAACAAGTATGCTCAACCTCCATGCAATGTAGATTAAATTGCAGACAGTATCTTGTTCACATCTGAGTACCAAACTTTGGGAGGATGCCAAAACCTGTGGGAGGGTACTAGAGTGGTATTAGAATGTTTACTGCTACGAGAAAAGACTGATGAAGGTGAGGTTTTATTCCTCAGAGCCAAACATTAAAAGGAAATTTATGTTTGAAACCTTGAAGGATCTTGAGTAAATTTATTCCGAATGAACCGTTTACAATGACAGAAGAGCCAGATGGTATAGGTTTGTGGTAATTGGTAAAAGAACCAGAGATTCAATGAGAGTGTTTTTTCTTTAGCTACTATGGTCTGGAATGCACTCCATGAAAGGGTGACAAACAAGAGAATAATATATTGAAAAGAACTAGATACATATTTAATGGGGAAGCAAAAAAATGGGGCTGTTGGATTAAAAGAGGGAGTGTGTCTTATTGGATTGCTTAAGAGGCACTTTTTGTGCCTTACCATACTATGAATTCATGTTCAACTGCTGTCACCTAAGGTGTTGGTGTTATTGCATTTCTCCCCTTCAGTTCAGCTCGCACTATACCAAATAATGAATTTTTAAATCCTTTGTCCTTGCAAACTCTCATCCCATTTCCAATCTGTCTTTCCTCTCCAGTCCCTGAATGTTTTCTCTCCTCAAAAACCTAAACTTATCATTCTGGCAGTACTATTTTTGAACCCCACCTGGTTTCACTTCCCTAAAAACAGTTCTTAGTAAAATCACAGATGACAACCTATGTAACTGGTAAGCACACTTTGCTCTTGCTTTCTCTACTCCTAATGAGCTTATACTTCTATATCCTCCCAAATTCAGCTGCCAAGACCCTTAATTGTGGTATTTCCTTTTTAAACCTCCACCTGTATGTACATAGGAATGCAAGGAAGTCATTTAGCTCCTTGTGTCTTGTCGTCCATTTGATAAAACTGTGGCTGGTCTGCCTTCTGATGGTAGCTTGGATCTTTCAAGCTAATTTAAAGTTAGCAATTAATGCTTGAGCATTTGTTGTTTTCGGAAGAGTTCCAAATACTTGTTTAGAAGTGTTTCCTAGTATCTAATTTTAGACAGTGCCAATTTATACATACAAATAAATTAGGAGCAGCAATAGGCCATTCAGTCCTTCAAGTCTGCTTTGTCATTCAATAAGATTCTGTATTCTGAGTACCTTATTCCTAGACACCCCCCAACAATACTGTGTTCCTTTGCCTCCAAAGAATCTACCTATCTCTGTCTTGATACAAAATCTATGGCCTTGGCTCTATTACCTTATAAGATAGAGTTCCAAAGTTCCACAGTTCTCTGAGAGAAAATAACTTTGTCTTGCTTTAAAAGGTTGACCCCTAATTTAAAACTGTGTCCTAATCCTAAACTGACTCACAATAGGAAACATCTTTGTACGTACATCTTGTCATAACTAATCAGGATCTTCTACATTGCAATCGAGCAACCCTCACTCCAGTGAAGATATGCTTGATTTGTCCAACCTTTTGCTCGTAAGACAACTTGCTCATTCCAGATATTCATCAAGTAAAACTCAACTGAGCCACGTTTATATCCTTCTTTAAATAAAGAGATGAAAACTGTACATTATTCAGGATGTTTACCGTCTTTGTCCAGTACAACTGAAGCAGATATCTTTCCTCTTGTAACAAAGGAAAACATTCCATGAGCGTTCTTAAGATATAACTTGCCAGCATGTCAAAAGCCAGTTTGATTATTCCCTGAAGAAATAACAAAGAGTTGCGGATGCCTGAAATCAGAAGTAAAACTGGAAATCACTAGAAAAACTCAGTAGGTCTGTCTGCATCTATGCAGAGAAAAAGCAGTGTTATTGTTTTTGGTCCAGTGACCCCACCCCACCCCTTTTTCAGTTCTGCAAGATTTTCTTAAACTTTCCAGCAGCTTCTGTTTTTGAATACTTCCTGTGTTTGTTCAAGATAATTAGTCCCTTTGAACTTCCACTGTTTTAGCTTTTTACTATTTTTGCGATCCGTAATTGCCCTTGAGAAGATGGCGGCGTGCTGCTTTATTGATTCACTGCAGTTTCTCTGATGTAGGTACAGTTGCAGTGCAGCTGGGCACGGTGTTCCAGGATTTTGATCTTACAGCATTGAAGGGATGATATGATTCCAAGTCAGGATTGTGTGTGGATTGTTTGTCTAGGTTGTAGAGGTGATGACGTTGAAAGACTTTGAAGTAGCTTTGCAGTTTGTTGTGTATCTTGCATATGGCACAGGCAATCCCTGGGTTGCGAATGGATTCTGTTCTTGAATTCTTTCACAAGTCAATTTACACACAGTCGAGCACGATATAAAATGCATATTCATATGTATGAGGAAACATTTGCATGTTGGATCTTTAAAATGAATATGAATACACCTTTGTATGGAATTGTGTTCTCAAATTGTAAGTTCATAAGTCAAATGTTCATAAATCTGGAACCACTTCTACACACTTCGTCCATCTGCAATGGTGAGTGATACTAATCCAATGACTTGTCACTGGCTAGAATTCCTTTTGCCACATATCTGCCCAAGCCTGAATGTTGTCCAGGTTTGCTGTGTCTTTTTCCATTTATTGATGGTATGTAGGCATTACTGGCTGGGTCACCATTTATCTTCCATTCATAATTGCCCTGTAGAAATGGTGGTCAGCTCTCTTCTCAAACTACTGTAATCCTTGAAGTATAGGAAACTCAATGCTGTTAAAAGGAATTTCCAGGATTTTGATCCCATGATAGGGCACCACATCCACTGTCAGGATGGCATGTATTCTGGAAGGGACCTTTGAGGTGGTGGTGCTCCAAGTATCTGCTGCATTTGTCCTTCTGGATGTTAGAGGAAATGGAAGCTGCTGTTGAGGAGCCTTGGGTTACTGCAATGTATCTTGTAAATTATAAACATGGCTGCCACTGTGTGTCAGTAATGAAGGGAGTGAATGTTCAAGGTGGTGGCTGTGTTTTCAATCAAGTCCAATGGGCAGACTTGTCTTGGATGGTAGAAATATTGGAGTTGCAGTCATCTGGGCAAATGGAATGTACTTCATCAGACATAACTTGTACGCTGTACTTTGTGGCCAGATTTTGTGGAGATGTGATATGAGTTGCTTGCTGAAAAGTTTCTAACCTACTGTTCTAGGTTTGTATATGGACAGTTCAGTTCAATTTAGTTTCTGGTCAGTGGTAAGCCATGGGTTGATGTTAGTCTCTCAACCAAGGGAAACAGTGGCGTAGTCAGAAACACTCTGCACTCCTCATCCAAAACCCCAAACTAATGTCTTGAGTTAGATGTTTGCATTCTACCATGGCAGGTGGTGAAATCTGAATTCAGTGAAATGTGAAATTAATATCTTGCCCACTGGCAATTACAAAACTGTGATTGTGGTAAAAATTCAGCTGGTCTTCAGGGAAAGAAATGTGCCATGTTATCCTTACCTAATCTGGCCTATGTGTGACTCCAACTATGTAGCAATGTGGTTGACTCTTAACTGCTATCTAAAATGGTCTACCAAACCACTCGTAATGGATTTATTCATTTTTGATAAAACAATATTGCTTAACTGCTCTGACATTTGGCTGAGTGGCACGAGACAAATCATCGCTCGTGGGCAGGTACTTTTAAGATACGCTCAGCAAACTGAAGGTTTCTCAGAGGATCTGAGTTGTGGACTTATCCGTGTACCCTATTTACAAATGACGTTGATGGTGGGATTGGTAACCACCTGTGTACACATTTGCAAAGTATCATTGACCAATGCTGCATTCTGAGCAATTTGAATAGAACCATAAAATTACAGAGATATTGAAAGATCGTGAACTGATAAAACAATGGCAAATGGCTCCTAGTGAAGGCAAATATGGGGTCCTAACACAGGTAGAACAGAATGTTCTGAGTGCCACACAATGGCTCATTGTGGAGAAATGCCAAGGAACATCCTGTAAACAAAAAGCTGGACAATTCCAATTCAGTCAGTCTTATTGCAGGAGTTCCTCAGGGTGGAGTCTTAGCTTCGCAACTGTCCTTCCCTTTTTTTGTAAGATCATAAGTAGGAATGTGTGATTGCAAGGTGTTCCCCTTTAATGACACCTCCGATATCGAAGATGTCCATGTTTCTTTCGCACCATCCATGCTTATGTTAAGTAGTAGTTAAAGTTTGAGCCACTCAAATGCCAGTCTATTGCAACGCAGACAAATGAGGATTTAAGCATCTCCACTTGACATTCAGTAGTCTTAAGGTAGCTAAACCTCCAACTATTAACATCCTTCGGATTACCATTTTCAGAAGCTAAACTGGACCAGACAAATAAATACTGTGGTCACGAGCATATTGTCTTGTGCACAGAAAGCTTTCCACTGCCTGGATTAGTGGAGCTATATTAACACTCAAGCTCCATACACCATTGAGGAAAAAACAAGGAGTTTGTTTGGTGACCTTCCCAGTCGATGCTAAGTAATTACAAGAATCATTGCAATATTTCACCAGGTTGCTCTACCAGCTAGAAGGACAAGAACAGCAGATGCATTGGAATCATTTGCAGATTTGTTTCGAAGCTCCACACAATCTCTGACTTGAAACTATATCCCCATTTCTTTTGTTACTGCAACCCCAAAATTCTTGCATTCCCTTCCAAACAGTACTGTGGGTATCCAGCATTGTTAAGCCTGCAGCAATTAGACTAACAAATGAGGAATAGGGACAGAAGTAGATTGTTCGGCCCCCTCGAGTCTGCTCCACTGGTTCAAGAAGGCAGCTGTACAGCACTTTCTCCAGGGCACTTGGGGAGTGCTATTATCAGGAAACTATTTAATGCAGAGACTTTGATAACGTTCTGAGGACCTGGGTTTGAATCCTGCCGTGGCAGATGATGGCATTTGAATTCAATAAATATCAGGAATTAGGAATCTCGTGATGAGTGTGAAGCCATTCAGTTGTTGCAAAAACCCATCTGATTCAGTACACTCCCTTGGGGAAGAAGGCTACCATCCTTACTTGGTCTGGTTTACTTGTGACTCCAGACCCAAAACAATGTGCTTGACACTTAACTGCCCTCAGAGAAATGTGGGATGGGTAATAAATGGCCAGTGGCACCACACCCTGTGAATGAATGTAGAAAGAAAGTTGGGAGATTGGCAGTAAATGCTGGACTAGCCAACAGTGCCTGCTTCCTATCAACAAATTTTAAAGAATTGTTCCCCATTAATGTTAAATTACCAGTTAATAGAATAGAATATCCATTGTCGTGTGTACTCCAATGTAGAAGTACAATGAAAAGCTTTGACAAGGTCTCTTATGGTGCCTTCTTAGATACTAGTACCTCGCTACAAATCATAGATACTAAAGAGGAATAAAAAGTTGGAATAAAAATAGTTGCATTACTTTACAGAGTTGAAAAAAAGTTAGAAATAAGAACTTGTTAAAGGAGTGACATTACAGTCAGATAAAAGTATTTCAAATAAATGTTAATAGTAAGGCTCTGAGGAGTGTTGTTGATCAGAGACCTAGGAGTTCAGGTTCATAGTTCCTTGGAAGTAGCATCACAAGTTGACAGGGTAGTAAAGAGGTGTTTGGCATGCTTGTCGTCTTTGGTCAGAGAATTGAGTATTGGAATTGGGATGACATGTTGCGACTGTACAAGACAATTTCTTTTTTGTTTTCTCCTGCTATTTTATTTGTCTGTTATTTTGGAAGGTAGATTTATATTGAGGTCAACCTTCTTAGAACTATTTCTCCTTTTCAATTATGTCTTTAAATTTATTGTGATTTCAGTTAGATAAATTTTCAAGTATTGTTAAATGTTGTTCTTTTTCTTTGTAAAATCAAATATAGTTGGTTAGTTTTAGGTCATGCTGTTGCTGAAAACTGTACTAAGAGCACCCGAACTCTGACATTTGCTCACCTGCTTATTTCAATTTATAACAAAATTAAAACTGTTCTTCCATTAAATCTCAAGGCAATGTGTCTTCATAGTCCTTCCTCCAGGAAAAATGGTGCCAATGTTCTTGTCTGCAAAGAAGATGACCCTGTGTTTAAGTAGATACTCTATGCAGTTGTATAAAAATGTGCTTTTTTGAACATGGTTTTTCTGGTCTAATGTTTTACTTCCAGTTCAAAATGTGTGCCACTTCCAATAGATACAAAAAAGTGCTCAGTACCATAGATGTTGTTTCACGATACTCTGACAATTTCTAACAAGGCTTCACTACTTTTGTACCCCATGCCCCTTGCTGCAAAGACTAGCATTCTATTTGTCTTCCTAATTCCTTGCTATACCTGTTAACATCCAAATCCCTTCCAGCATTTAAAAATAATCTATCTATCCTTGTTGCTAAAGTGGATAATCTCACATTTTCCCAATTTATTCCCACTGTTGCTCACTTGTTAGCAGACTCCTTTGTATGCTGCTTTTACACCTTACTTTCCTTCCTTTGTAACAATTCAAATTCTAACATGTGCCATGGTGAGTTTTGAACATGGATCCCAGAACATTGCCTAAGTCTCTAGATTATTAGTAATTGTAATACCACTAAGTCAATTTGCTTGATTATATTCTGATTTTCAAAATTTTCTGCTACTCTCTTAATGGATTCTAGCGTTTTACAAATGAGAAATGTTAGTGTTTGTGTATATTTGTATATGAAATGCATATGGTGGAATCTACTTGCAATGTTAGATTTGGTTATATGGCATGGTGTCTAGCTCAAGGGAAATTGATCACATTTAATATGTTACCTACAAATTAAATGAAGCAGGGATGGTTATTGTTGATGTGTAAGTTACATCAGCTGTATTACTGGACTATTAGTCAGTATCAGCTATCTATATATGGTACCTTTAACACCATGAAACTTTTCTGGGCATTTCAGTAGAGCAGTATAAAATAAAGCATGACAAACAGACATGAGATGTAAAGTTAAATGACCAAACACTTGACTTTAAGTATCAGAATGTAAGGTTCTTTTCTGGAGGTTTCTCACACAAGATGCAATTCAGACACGCAAACTTTAACTGTTTGCAAAAGTTGACAAGCTAGGTGATCCCTTTGACACTTTTCGCTCTCAAAGTTGAGTCAGAAGAGAGACTCCGAACAAAGAAAACACGTCCCCTTTTATACGGGTCAGTTGGCAATGCTTACAGATACTCTGGCCGCCGCCCCATCCATCCACCCACACCCCCACGTTACCCCAGTTATAATGATAGGATGAGATCATCCTTTGAGATATTGCAAATGCTCTAATTCTGGAGAATTGTTATGCAGACTATTTCCTGACACGGTGATTCCCCAAGACATTGTAGGCGTGATGCGTCCTAGCTCCGGGTTGGTCCTGCAAATGTGTTTTGGCTAGCCCCGCTACCTCACGGATCAGGGACCCAGGTTCAATCCCAGCCTCGGGCGCCTGTCTGTGCAGAGTTTGTACTTTATCCCAGTGTCACAGTGGGTTTCTACCTTTGGTCCAAAGATGTGCAGACAAGGTGGACTAGCCATGGGAAATGTAAGAGTAGAGGGGTGGGATGCTCTTCAGAGGGTCAGTGTGGATGCGATAGGCCAAATGGCCTGCTTCCACATTGAATGGATTCCAGGATTAGCTCTGACAAGGACCTCTCCAACCCAGATGGAGAAGAGGAAAATCCAAGGCCCCCCCTGAAAGGGAGAGAGGGGCAAGGATGTGAAGGGGGTGGCAGAACCAGAAGCCCCTTCCTCTTGGAGTGGGGTGAAGTAGGTTTTAAGGAGAAGAGGTTGAGTTTCAGCACCGTTTGCTTCTGACCCTGATATTGAGAAGCATGCTGCATTTTATTAGTGAGGTGCCTGGTGTTTTTATTATTTGTCATTATTTGCCCTGTGGGTCGCACAGAACGTCTTGTTGGAGGGAACACAACCCTCCTGGGATTGGAGTCACGTTTATCATTCTAATCCAGAACATGACAAACAGTGAGAGATACCATGAATCAAAACATTCCATGTATAAAGCATTGTGACCTGTACAACCCTTGATGCAGGGCTATATGGAATGAAAGACAAATTAATAGCTGTTTCATGATGAAAAATAACCAGTGAATCAAAAATCAGCTCATCTAAGTTCAGTTAGTTAACTTTTGTGATTTCTTTTTAAAGATGTGGACCATGTGTGAGAATAGCTCCAACTTTCAGTGCAATGAGTTCGAAATACCCACATGCTGTCTTCTTGGAAGTTGATGTGCATCAGTGTCAGGTGAGAATGTCAAAAATCCTTATGATTTAATTAATAACTTAAAGCTTCAGATAAATTTTATTTTTCAGGATGTGTTTTACCTTAATGATTCAGCTAATGTGCCTACCATGTTGCAATATACCGTCCCCTCTACCTTATTTTTAGCATCATCACTTTTTTTTTGTAGACCCCCAGAGCACTCAGTTGTCTTTTTTCAAATCCAAACTTAATATCATATCATCACTTCCTGACTTCCCTGCTATCTGTTGTTTTTTGTCTTTGTGTCGTGGAGTTATAACGACACAGTTCAGCCTATTGAAACCACAATAGCTCTCTGTTAGTTGTTTTAGACCATTCCAAAGACATTTTAAAATTCATGGAGCAATCTAAATTACTGTATTGGTGTCCATCCAAGTTATTGATGTGTTTCATTTCTTGCCTCGATGTGAATTGTCAGTGCTGTACAACCTGGCAGAGAAGTTTTGGGAAGGGACCTTCATGTAGGTATATGCAAATACTACTCTTTAGCGCGTCAAGGGGACACTTGTAAGAAATATTGTATTACTACGCAAGGTCTGTTGGCAAAAAGACATGTTGAGCATATGAAGGCTCAGATGTGTGGTGACAGCCCTATAATTGTTTTGAGCAAACCAGCTACGTACCAAACCTCCTCTGAGTAAGCAGAGGTATCAGATTTGGATTTTGAAGCTGTCAACTTCAGGTGCAGTCACAACTCTTTTTTGAGATGTTTTGTTTAATTAAATGTAATAAGTTTGTTTTGGAAACAGATAATCTTGATATTGAATTGGGGTAACCAGTGCAAGAAAGACATTGGTATCAATGTCTAAGACTTGAAGTTGATGTAAACACAAGGTTTATTCCATGTGCAAATGCCACGTTGGTTAGGAGTCAGCAACCTTTTTAAAGTAGATTAAACATTACATTTTAAGAGCTCAGATGTTACTCAGATGTCAATAACTGAAAATATACACAATGGAACAGATATGCATTTCAGTGAGACTTTAAAATTTATACAAAAATGTGAGTGGACACATTCTAGTAAATACAATGTGAATAAATGCTTAGAAAGCAACAAGCGATTTCATTGTCATAAATGTGGGTAGGATCAGTCAAGGTGAGGAGCAATGCACGAGTCCTTATTGAACTGCTTGCGGTCCTCGAAGCACAGGTTGCAGACCTTTGACCAATGCTATACTTGAACTATTGTGTGCATAATGTGGCCATATGGTGCATTAAAGTGCTGAACATATTCCATTCTCAATGTTAACATACCTCATTAGTGGCAAAAATGTGTTGAATATAACAATTCTCTGTCACTTTCCTCTTCCTTTAAAGCATAATGACTTGTTGAGAAGATAATAAGAGTTTGTGTCAGGTGCAATAAACTAGCAATTGCATTTTTAATGGCAAATTGTACTTACGGACATTTTTAAACACCTTGTTTAGATATGTAAGGCACATATCTGGTTCAGGTGAGATTTGAACTTATGCAGAGACACTACCCCTGCACCACAAGACACTGCAGTGTTTACTTTATCTTTTTGAGCCACATAAAATTTGTTATGTCAAAATAAGTTTATTTAACACTTCAAAATGATTTATAGGGGAATGGTAGGCACCAAGCAATACATGAAATTATTTCATTATTTGAGCAAAGGTGCAATAAAATAAATTTAAGTTTGCTTTTGAAGCTGCCAGAGAAAAGCAGTAAGGCAGCAATAATAGAATGAACTGAATCTGACAATTGAAAATTATCTTAAATAATAAAGAGATGGTATTCGGGCACAGAGGGTCTGCTCGACATCAGGATGGAGAAGACGGTGGAAAGACTTGGAAGATTTCTGAGGAAAGATGAAGAGTTTTAATGTGATAACTCTTTGTGATTCTTGAGTATTAAGTTGATTGTGCTTGCATTTTTTTTATGGAATAGTATACAGGATGTGAAGTTCTGAATGTGAAATGATTTGAGTGGTTGTTGAAACTGAAGAAATGTGTGGAAAAATCAAACTTTGAGAGATTTCAGCAGTAGTATCAGTGAGTTGCAGATGCAGATAACCACACTTCTGTGTGTGAGTTACCCAGTTACAAAATTTGAAACTCTGTTTAGGATCGTACAGGATATGCGTAGTTAAAATGCAACTTTCTCTGTATTAAAGTTTACCTTCTCTTCCTGAACTTCATGCCTCCATTATCCCCTATGCCACTGTCCCTCAACATTGTCCAGTATACTGAGGAACCTCAGTTATCCGGCATTCGATTATCCAAATGTTAGATTATCTGGACAAGATCGTAAGGTCCTGATGTTTGGCTAAACTGTGTTATCCGGCATTTGATTATCCGAGAAAAATACTCCCTGTCTACGTCGTTTGGATAATCGAGTTCCTCTGTATATCTTATAACCTGAAATTTGATTTCAATCTTGGAATTAGAAGTTTAGAAATAGTTCTAGTTCATTTAACTGTTTTTAAAAAAATATCAATGAACTTGTTACTGTTTCAGCAAACAGCAACAGCCAACAACATCACAGCAACACCATCATTTTTATTCTTCCGAAATAAAGTAAGAATTGATCAGCTTCATGGAGCAGATGCCAACGGATTGGAAGAGAAAATTAAACAGCATCTGGAAAATGATCCTGGAATTGAAGATCTGGATATTCCTAGAGGATATGTAAGTAAATCATGTGGTGCTATGAAAACCATAAACACATTTTTTAAATGAATTATTGCTTCCTTGTCACTTGTGAAAATTATCCAATCTTTCTTTGAACTGTTTTTGAATGTATTTTATCCTCTTCTGTCAAAGGAAAGCCTAGTATCTTAGCAGTAATACTTCCTGCTTTCTCTTAGTTGGCCAGTATTCAAGAAGGAAATGGCAGTTTTTCTTATCTAGCAATAAATATCTGGACTGCATTACTTGAATGGATGGAAACATATTCTGAAAACTACAAGTGAATCTAATTACTGAATAGAACAGAAATTTGCACAGCTCTGGCAGAAGAACAGGAGAAAGGCGCTTGTTTGCTCGTTCTGGAAAATTGAGTTGCATGATTCTAAAATTCTATTCTGCATGCAAGCAAACAAGGGAATCCGAATTTATAGGCTTACAAGTTGGCATGGGTGTGCTAAGCTGTTTGAAGTTTAAATGGATGAGAACTATGCATGCTTCATTTTTAATCACTCTCAATTGAAGAATTGAATTAAGAAATAAGCAATTTAAAGAAAAGTATACAGGATTTGTAGTCTAGTTACAATTGATGAAGTACGTATCCTGATTACGCCTAACACAGGTATGGTGGGCAAAATGGCCACCTTCTATGCTGCGTCATTCTGTAATTCTATTTGTTCAGTCATTAGAGTTGAGATTTGAACCTATGACCTTCCAACACAGATGTGAGAGCACTGTTAACAAATATTTGGCTGACACATAAGGTGTCAGCACACCTTCTTCCATTGTCAGCACACTAAAAACAAATTCTGGGGGACAAACCAGCATAAAATTGAGCTTCAGGTTCTGGGAAATTCCACTTCTAGGCAAATAGTGCACACCTTGTCAGCAAATGGTTAAACTATAACATAATATCGATGACCTAATTAGGTAAGTACAAAATGTTCTTGCTCAGCAATGTAAGCCAGAATTGGCTTTGAACAATTCATGGGAAAGTGCTTTAAGTTACACTCCAATGAATCAACCTAATATTCTTAAATAAAGAATTCATTGCTAACAGTAATTCATTGTGTGCCACTGCCTTTGGGTTGGGAAGGAATCAGATAGTTCCCATTCCAAATCCCACCCAGTGACTGATTAAGATTGATTATGTGTTTTCTTTTTACAGTTCATTAGTCTGTTGATGCTCACTGGTTTAAGTCTGTTTCTGACTGGGCAACTTGTACCATTGGAAGTACACATTTGTATAAGGAAGGGTGACAACTTGAAAACACATGAAAATGGTGCAAGAACTCCATTATGTTATTAAGTGACATGTGAGCTTAAGTCTTGAATATAATGATTAAAGTTTTAATTCATAATGCAGAATTTGGAATGTATACTGTGGTCTCCAGTGGAGAAAAATTTCAGTGTGCTAAATGTCAGTACTTGGTTAAGTGTGTTGAAACAAGATTGTGTTTCTTTTTGATTCTTCATCACCAAGTAAAGATATGCTTCAGATTCAGTATGAGAATGGATATATCATCTTGTCAAATCTGTAATTTGCCATGAATTTTAATATAAAAGTGGTGGATTCTTAATACAGTACTATTGTCCACCCAGGAAATTTCATGTCACTGGTCCTGAGTTCCTGTGGGTCCTTGTGTGGCTGATCAGCCCTATCTTAGAGCCACATGTCTGACCATGTAGTTGTCAGATAGTTCAGGGTTATGAAAGTGGTCCTTGGCCTTAAGATTGTTTCCATTTCATTCTCCTGTTCCTTTTCTGTACTTTCTCTTGCCAGCTGGTGTTCTTGAAGAATTGTGTCCCTTCGTACAGGAGTTTCCTCCAAGTCAACGACTTCTGAATGTGGGGCTCCCGTGCTTTGATATGTATTTCATTTCTTGAGGGAAGCGTTATGGGAGCCTTTGAAAAACTTCCTCTGTCGTCCTCTTGTTCAAATAGCTTCTTGAGTTGGATGAAGAAAATTTTCTTTGGCAGTCTGAACTCCGGCATCCTAAGCATGTGGCTCAGATGATCATGGCCGTGTTTCTGTTGCAAGGATGCTGGTGTTAGTATGTGTGTCTTCGCAGTGTTGCAGCGAACCTATCATGAATAGCAGTGATGGTAATTTTCATGGGCCTTGAAATGGCATCCATATGTACTCCATGTAAAAGAGTCACGAGGATGCTGCCTTGTACACAAGGATCAAGCACAGACATAATGGTCGTCAAAGATGCTGACCCTCTGGCGTCAGAGGGTAGTGCTCTCAGATTGGATGCCATGTTAAATTTCTGATAGCTTCCCAGGTGAGAAAAATGTCCCATATTTGAGATGATTACTCTGTTGATCTTAATGGCAGGATGGACAGGAGTTGTGTTGGTAAAGGATTTGAGTCACTTTTAGGTAAGAGGCTGAGACCAATTCTTTGGTATGCTTCCGCAGGGATATTAAGTGAGTCTCGTAGATTCTCTTCCGAGATAGCAGAGATGATGTTGTCATCCACGTACTGCAGTTCCACAACTGGGCTTGGTGTCATTTTCTTCTGGTTGAATTTGAATGGTTTTCCACCAATCCTGTCCACACTACTGTGAAGCTTGGTTTTGATGAGGAAGAATAGTGGTGATGAAGATGGAGAAAAGGTGATGACATCCCTTGATCTCAAAGGATTCTGTTATTTTACTATTGGTGAAGATAGTTGTTGACATGTTGTTATTGAGGAGGAGATGGAGGATGGTGGAAAGCCAGCCTTTGACAGGGTTTTCTGTAGCACTGTCTGACTGGCTGAGCCAAAGGCCTTACTTAGGTCAATGAAAGCCATGTAAAGCAATAGCTATTGTTCCTGGCATTTCTCTTGGTGTTGCCAAGTAGTAAAAATCACATCTGTGATTGCTAAGGACAATTAATGATATACACAGATTAAGATATTTAGTGTAGTTTATTAGTGAAATGATACTTCCATTGCATTATTGGCAGGTTCTAGTTGCCATTTTCAATTACATTGGCATGCCCTGGCTGAAGTCACTCCCTAGTCTGTTTGCTGTTCCATGCATTAGGTCTTTACACTTAATATGCAATAGAATTTAGGTTTTTAGAGAGTACTTGAAAATAGATCCAGAAAGTGTTCAGGCAAGGCTATTACTGTTGCAGGCAGGCCGTTTCACATCCCTACGACTCTGTATAAAGAAACTACCTTTGATGTTTATGCATAAATCTATCACCCCTCAATTTAAAGCTATGCTCCCTTGTGTTAGCCTTCACCATCCGAGGAAAAAGGCTCGCACTGTCCACTCTATCTAACCCACTGATTCTCTTATACATCTCGATTAAGTGACCTCTCAACCACCTCCTCTCCACCGAAAACAGCCCCGTTCCCTCAGCCTTTCCTCATAAGACCTAGCTTCCATATCATACTGTTCTGTTAACATTTGTTTTCCCAAAATGCAGCACCTCACATTTATCTAAATTAAACTCCATTTGCCACTTCTTGGCCCATTCGCTTATCTGATCGTTGTAATGTGAGGTAACCTCCTTCACAGTCCACTACACCTGCAATTTTGGTGTCATCTGCAAACTTACTAACTTATACCTCTTATGCTCACATCCAAATCATTTATATAAATGATGAGTCTTTTGGCACTATCCACAACTCTGCCTACCTTAGTGTCACCTGCAAATTTACTAACCTTCCTTCTATGCCTACATCCAGATCACTTATAAAAATGACCAACGGCAGTGCCTCCAAAACACATCTTTGTTGACTCCACTAATAATTCAGCTCCAGGATGAACATTTCCCATCAACTGCAACCCTCTGTCGTCTTTCAGCTAGCCAATTTCTGATCCAAATTGCCTTCAATCCCAAAACTCCATACTTTGTGCAATAGTCTGTTGTGTGGAACCTTATCAAATGCCTTACTGAAGTCCATATACACCACACAACCGCTTTATCTTCATCCACATGTTTCATCACCTTCTTGAAGTACTCGATAAGGTTAGTGGGGCAGACCTACCCTTAACAAAAGTGTTGACTACCCCTAATCAAATTATTCTTTTCCAGATGATTACAAATCCTATCTCCTATAACCTTTTCCAACACCTTACCCACACCGAAGTAAGGGTCATTTGCCTATAATTACCAGTGTTGTCCCAACTCCCCTCCTTAATCAAGCGAACAAGATTTGTATCCACCAGTCTTCTGGCACTATTCCTGTAGACAATGGCAGCATAAAGATCAAAGCCAAAGGTTCTGCAATCTCCTCCCTGTCTTCCCAGAGAATCCGAGGAAAGGCTCAGTGGTTAGCACTGCTGCTACACAGTGCCAGGTTCAATTCCCATCTCGGGAAACTGTCTGTGTGGGTTTTGCATATTTTCCTTGCGTCTGCGTGGGTTTCCTCCGGGTGCTCCGGTTTCCTTCCGCAATCCAAAGATGTGCAGGTCAGGTGAATTGGCCATGGGAAATTGCCCATCGTGTCAGGTGCATTAGGGAGTGGGGGAATGGATTTGTGTGGGTTACTCTTCGGAGGGTCAGTGTGGATTTGTTGGGCCGAATGGCCTGTTTCCGTACCGTAGGGAATCTAATTAAAGCCCATCCGGCCCAGCGGTCTTATCTATTTTCAAATCTTCCAAAATTCCTAAAACCACCTCTTTGTCAACCGCAGTCCCATCTAATCTAGTAACTTGTATGTCTGTATTCTCACTAACATTGCCCTTTTCCAGTATGAATACTGACGAAATGTATTCATTAAGCGCTTCTCCAATGTCCTCTGATTCCACACACAACTTTCCATTACTGTCTTTGGCTTTAATCCTATTTTGGCATTTTTTTTATTCCTGATATACCTGTAGAAGGCCTGATGGCTTTTCTTGATCCGATCCAGTAAAAACCTTTCCTATCTCCTGGCTCCTCTTAGCCCTCTCTTTAGTTCTGTCCAATCTTATAATTTCACAAGTGAGCTGTGGAGACAATTTTTTTTTCAAATGCAGAGATAAATAGATTCTTGCCTAACAAAAGAATATAAGATTATTGGGAGTCACTGAGGATGTGGAGTTGAGGCCATTTTCAGATCAGCCATAATCTGCTGAGTGATTGACCAGGCTCAGAGGCAAATGCCTCCCTTCTAATCTGTATGTCTGCATGTCACAGCTGAAACACTTGTTTTTCTCGTTCCACAAATCCTGCCTGACCATTTTAACTTTTCCAACATTTTCTATTTTGAGTTCAAATTTCTCACATTTACAGTTCTTGCATTCATAACTAGGAATGTCTATTTAATTAAATTAATTTGCTTTACTCCCCTTTTGTTTTCAGATGGATTTGATGCCTTTTATTAATAAGGCTGGGTGTGAGTGCCTTAATGAAAGTGATGAATATGGATTTGACAATTGTCTACAAAAAGACACGACATATTTGGAATCTGATTGTGATGAACAGGTAAGGGTTTTTAATGCTTTTGGAATAGGCTAAAAGTATAACCTGAATTACGATTTGAGACGAGTGTGCACTCAGCAGTGTTTTAAATTGCAACATTTTACATAATGTTTGTAACTTAATTTTTATCCCTCTTATGTTCTGTCTCTTGTCATTTGAAAAAAACTTGCTAATCGTTTCATAGCACATATTATTGCTGCTTGAGCTGCATTTTCTTATTTATAAAATCGATTGAAAATATTAAAGTTGCCTTGTTAGCAAGATGTGCCAATTCTTTTTCATCTTTATCAAATGCAATACAGTCAAATAGAACAGTAAGGACAGTGCAGTTGAATTGCAGTGGAGGCCAGTTCCTATTATCTATAGAAAAGGATGTGAAAGTCCTCTAAGTCCTCAGGTGGTGAGTGGGCTGGTGAATTTGGTAAGGGCAGCATCATGTCAATAATTAATACCTAGTTTGTCCATGGATACTTCTGCCTTTTTCTTAATAAGTTATTTTTCCAAATGTTTACAAATTTGGGTTCTATATAATTTTGATTATTTAGAATAATCAAAATAGGATGGAAGTGGATGACTGATACGAAATAAAATTGGGAAAGGCCTCTGATGGTTTTCATAATTAATTTAGTTTCTGAGTAGGACAGAGACCAGTTTTTTTTTCTTGACAAAAACTTAGATGTTTCTTGATTTGGCAACTTTTTTCCACGTAGAATCCAAATGTCTTGCATTCTGTATGATGTATATTTTGTCAAGTGGGAAACATATTAATTTTCAGATTTAATCCGTCAATTAATAGGCATCTGAAATAAGTCATGTTGATGCATATTAAATGAATTTTGATGTGAAATGCTGTCCATACTGGAGGCTAGACCAATATGGACCACAAACATGAACGTTGCTTATGTAACCTTTAGCAGTGTGTGCATTTGGTTGAGGTTCTTTTGAGAAATTCTTGCTTTCTTAATTTCTGATATAATTAATTGACACTCTTTCATTTCTCTTTCATAACCTACTGAGACACTTTAATAGTTTCTTTAGTTCTGATTCCTTAAGCGTTTTGGTCCTATAAACCTAATTGCAAACCCTTTCAGCTTTTGTTCACAAAATAAACCATTTCTGCTAGAATGAAAATGCTCTGCTGAATTGTTGATTCAGACTGGTGACCCTCGGTCTATTTTCTCTGTCATAAAAGGTTAGCTTTGTAGATATTTCATCAGTTAACATGACCTGTATCCTAACCTTCACTGAATTGCATGCTTCTTTGAAAATTACATATTTAGTAACTACTTCAAATAACTTGCTAACCTATTAGAAAAAAATCTTTTGAAAGAAAACAAATCAGAACCCATGTGCTTAGGTTTTAAAAATTAAAATTCCAAAATGCTAATACAGTAAAGACCTTTCTCGTGAACTGAACAGCATAACAGCATTTATGGGGATAGGAGACAAACAGTTGAGGGTGAAGGGAGTAGAAAGATATCCTAACCAGGCTAGAAGTAGTAAAATGGGTGGAGGTGCGAGAAGAGCTTAAAGCCCTGAATAGATATTTTGGTTCAAATAGTGTCTCTGTACTGTAAATTTTAAGTATTTTCTTCTTGATACTTAAGGGATTTTTAAATTTATTTTGAAACAGCTTCTTGTGACAATAGCATTTAACCAGCCAGTCAAGCTTTATTCAATGAGACTTCAAGCCCCTGACAATGGTGAGTTACATGAAACGCATTGTGGAAATGTTTTTATTTTTATACTTTGTTCTTCCCACCAATTGATTTCCCTTTGTTCCAACTCCTACACATGAGGAATGGAGCTAAGCATTTCTTTTATCAGCACTGCTTTCCTTTTTTTCCTTATGTCTGCTTTTTTTTTGTTCATGCCTGAATTTGGTTCATATCTGTTCATTGTGATATGTGCGTTCAAGGTGTCTGTTCTTGAAATTTTTCTCTTGGGTGAAAAAAGAGAGAAAGTATTAACTTCACAGTAATCTATTCTAAATTGTTCAAAACATTATGGGTCACTGTTAAATCTTTCAGAAGTTTGTACTTCAAACTTCGGTCATTTTACTTATTATATCTTTTTATTTTTCAATTTCTATGGAATTTTGGTTAATTTGTTATTGCAAAGATAAAGATTTATGTTTTATTGGGGAAAACTGAATGAGAATGGCATTGATCATGAATGTGTTGCATTGTGAGTAAAATGGTATCAGTGCTAAACAATGAAGGACAGAAAATGTGCCTTGACAAAAAAGAAATTCCAGCCCTCCTTTCCCCTCAATTCATTTTAGCCTTGCCAACATGAAGTTGGTAAGGGAAAAAGTATTATTTGAGCCTGCCCCATAATTTTTCAATGCTATATGTTATTAGCCCACATTATTGGATTTTAAGAGAATAAGGAAATTTAAGTCCTGAAGAAGTGACTGTCCTCTGTGTCACTACTTACTGTGTCACAACTTACAACGATCCATGAACTACATAGTTATCTTCAATCAAATCTATTCTTTTGGTCAGGGACAAAATTTGACAGATTTCTTTTTTGTAAAGTACCCTCAGTGATGTAGCGTTTCCGACTTAAGATGAGGGAAGACTTCATAACTGCTTATGATTAATTCTAACTAATAGGATTCTTTAAAGGGTTTGACAGGGTAAATAGTGAAGCAATGTTTCCCCTTGTGAGAGACTCCCGGACCAGAGGGGGGGACTCTCAATAAAGAGATTTAAGACTGATGTGGGGACGAATTTCTTCTGAGTGTTGAGAGTCTTTGGAACTCCTTGCCACAAAATGTATAATTCCAGTCCTTCTGTGTATATTTAAGGCTGAGATAGATTCTTGATCAGTAAGGAAATCAAGGATGACTGGGAAAGGCAGGTAAGTGGGTGTGAGGAATACCAAATCAGCTATGCTATTGAATATTGGCACAGATTCGCCTGTTCTTGTGATCTAACATACATGATATGAAACATTTAGAACATACAAACGTGAGACAATAAAGGAGTCTGTCTCAAAATCTAATACCATTCAGTGAATGGAGTTAATCAGTCTTGCAAATAGTGGAGCAGAATGAAGCTGTACAGCAGGATCACATCAGTCAAGGATTGTGGTAGATAATCAGGAGACTGCGAGGAAGAGAAGAAAGCTTAATGAATATTTCATTCTCAACTCTTTTAGAGTCCAGCTTATATGTAGGAATTGAGGTTGATTTTTCAAATATTTTCAATCAAGTGTGCCATTTGGAAGATTGTACTTGGTTTCTTCCTGTAACTCTGTAATACAGTATTTGCTTACTTCAAAAATTATTTCTTAAAGCATTGATGCTGGGGATTTCACCTTATTAACATTTATATCCTTTTAAAATGCAAAACGGGCATCAATATTTTCATCTTCTATGTTGATTACTCGTTCCCTTGAATTGATGTTTTATGTTAGTTCACATCTTTTGGTTAAGATTTTTCTGTTATTTAGGATGCCAGCTTTCATCGAGTTCTCAAGTTTCAAATAACCTCCCTTCCCATCCCCAGGTCCCTTTCCAGCCCCTCCCCCTCTCTTCCATTCCTCTGATCGATCCTCCCTTCCAGTTACCGATCAAATTCATTCCTCCAATCGACCAATCAGGCCATACCTCCTACCTGCGTTCACCTATCCCTGCCTCCAACCCCCCCCCCCCCCGCCCCCTTACACCCTCCCCCAGTCCTGAAGAAGGGTTGCAAGTGAAACGTTGACTTCTCCACCTCCTGAGGCTGCCTGGCTTGCTGTGTTTTTCCAGCCTCCTGCTTGTCTACCTTGGATTCCAGCATGTGCAGTTTTTTTTGTCTCTTGCTTTCATTGGTGCTGACTGGTTTATGTGGTTTAATATTATTTTTACACTTGCAGGCAGAGGTCCCAAGTTTGTAAAAATATTCACCAATTTGCCACGTTCCTTTGATTTTGATGACGCTGAAAGAAGTGAACCAACACAGACCCTGGAGTTAACATCAGAAGACCTCCAAGAGGATGGAGTTGTGCCATTGCGCTATGTCAAATTTCAGAATGTTAATAGTGTAACAGTGAGTGATGTTTGAAATTCACAATTTTTTCAAAGTACTTAGAATGTATGTGCTTAAGTTTTACTTCAGACTACAAGCAAAATCTGTTTCATAGCACAGAAGGATCTTGATATTCATGTGCTTGAAACACAAAATGTTACATATAGGTGCTGTAAGTAATTAAGAATGTGCATGGAATTTTCACCTTTATTGCTCGAGGCTTGTAGTTTAAAAATAGCTAAGTCCAATTACAACTGTATAGGGTGCTGGTGAAGCAGCAGCTCGAGTACTGTTTACAGTTTTGGTCCTGTATTTTCTTAAAGAGGATTTGTTGATTTGGAGGCAGTTTGAAAAGCAATTCACTTGGCTGATTCTTTTTTTTAGAAAAAGCACAGAAGAGGCCTTTAGGTCAACACAGAGATTTTACAGGTCAATCTACGTGAGTTCCACTTTCCAGCACTTGCGCCCATTATGACATTTCAAATGATTTTTTATTCATTCTTCAAATGTGGGCATCATTGGCTGTCCAGCATTTTTTAATGTCCATCCCTAGCTGTTCTTGAGAAGGTAATGATGATCTGCCTTTTTGAACTGCTACACTTCACGTGCTGAAGGTTGACCTGCAATGTTGTTATGGAGGAAATTCCAGAGGTTTGACCCAATGACGGTGAAGGAACAATGATAAATTTACAAGTCAGGTTGGTGAGTGGCTTGGAGTGAAAATTGTTGGTGGAGGCCTATCTGCCTCCCTTGCCCTTCTATATCGAAGTGGTTGTGGATTTGGAAGGTGCAGTCTAAGGATCTTTGGTGAATTTTTGCAGTGTATCTTGTAGAAAATACAAAAGTGTTCATCCACCTATATTTTTTACAGGTAATGAAATAAGGCAAGTGCCTCACATGCCACCTTAACCACCTTATTACCCTAACCTTACAATTACTGGAGTTAATTTCCATCTGCCTCTGATGTATTGATCTGACCAACATGTCTATAACCTGCCTGTCACCTAAGACCACCATCTCTATTTACAATCTGAAAACTCCTTGTCATTTGACAAATTGTTTATCATTGTTCCCTTCCACCCCACTCCATATTCTCATCAATATCATCTATATACATTATGAACGATAAGGGACCCAGCAGTCTGTGTAGTGTGCCACAGAAACAGATTTCCTACCACCTGTGCCTCCTAACGCTCAAGCAATTTTGAATCCAACTTGTCAAGCAGTTCTGGATCCATGTTCTTGAAGGGTGAATGGGGTTGACTTATGGCTAAACAAGTTAGGCTTTTCTACATGAGCGTCCACAAGAATGATTGGCAATCTTGTTGTAACGTACAGGATTCTCAAGGGCTTGACAGGGTAGATGGTAAGATGATGTTTCCACTAGAGAGGGAGTCTCAAACTTGGGGACAAAGTTTGAGACTCTCATTTTGAGACAAACTAAGGGAAAACTCATTCAAAAGTGATCCTGAAGGTTAGTGAATGTCTGCAATTCTCCACCTCAGTTCTGGAGGTTGGATCATAGTTTAAAGCAGGTGGGTAGATTTGTGTGATATTGATGTGTTGAAGGCTATGAAGAGATGGCATCAAAGAGAAATTGAGGCCTGGGGCAGATCAGTCATTATCCTAAAGAAGAAAAATCATTAATTGCTAGAAAAACTCGACTTCAGGCAGCATCTGTGGAGAGAAAGTATTGTTCATGTTTCGGGTCCAGTAACCCTTTTCAGAACCTTGAGAATCTTGGAAAATGGCAGGGCAAAATTAAGGGACCAGATGACCCACTCCTCCTCTATCTTATGCTCTTGTCTCCATGAACTGCAAATACTATTACCTGTACAAAACATTCAAAAACAAGTGACCTTGTAAATGCTTCAGATTATTGTTAAAATATCCAAAGAAGCATAAAATGGAGAATCGGTAACAATTTTATCAGAAAGTTGTTGAAGTGTGATATTACAATGCATATGCTGCAAGCTTTGCAGCGTCCCTTCATTTCAAACATTTGCAGACTAACATACTGGAAATGATACTTGATGTAATGAGGGTGACAGGGATCTGTGCCATTGCTGAATGGCAGAAAGAAGAATACATGTCATTGATCATTGAGATTTGAAGTTTGCAAAATAAATAGGAATGACTGAAGTTGGGTGAATTGATCAAACAAATGCAGGGAAAGAAAGCTCGATTGAGGAAGAAAAAAAATTGAAATTTTTCTTTTGTCTCTCCTTGTCTGAAGGAATGGGACTAACCTTTTTGTTTTGTTCTTGCATGGGTTGTTGGCACTGCTGGCAAAGTCATTTGTTGCCAATCCGAGATTGCTGTTAAACTGGTGCTGTGCGCTATCTCAGAAGGCAGTTAAGAATCAACTGCATTTGCTTAGGTCTAGAATCACACATGCAGACTAGATTGGCTAAGATGATCAAGTCCACCGCTCCCCCCAAAAAAAAATCAGGAACCGAGATGAGGTTTTATGATAGTCGGCGAGGGTTGTCTTTAGAATAGCCTTTAATTGCAATTGTTAGTGAATTCACATTTCACCATCAGCCATGGTGGAATTCAAACCGATGTCCCCAGAACATTAGCAAAGGTATCTGGATTATCAGCCTCATGTCGTTATCACAATGCTACTGCCTTTCCTAATGTTCTCACTTCTAATTTGGTGCTTGTCATGAACAGTTATCGTTTATTAGGTGTTTTATTCAATCAATAAAAGGGTGGGTTTCCTCCCACAATCCAAAGATGTGCCTGTCAGGTGAATTGGCCATGTTAAATTGCCCATGGTGTGAGGTGCATTAGTCAAGGGTAAATGTAGTAGAATGGGTCTGGGTGGGTTACTCTTCGGAGGGTCAGTGTGAACTTGTTGGGCCGAAGGGCCTGTTTCCATTCTGAACGGAATCTATTCTCCTGAATAAACTTAACCTTTGTGTTAATTTGTAAATCCAGAGAGTTTTTGCAAATAAGAGGTGAGTTAGTATTTAAAGAAATAAGTGACTTTTGTATAGCTGGTTTGGAAAAAGAAATAGCTGTTGTACATTTCTTAGATTACTATAACTGTCTTCCCCATTTTTCTTTCGGATGAGTAAAACCATATTGCCAGCTGAAGATGTGCTGATTTTGCAATAGCACTTGAATAAGTCAGCACAGAGATGCTTGTGTAAAATTAGTAACAGTTTGCTTCCAGGAGCCACAGTATTGAGAAAGTGTGTAACTGATCAGGTATTGCAAAAGACAAACTTGCTTATATGCTCCAATTAAATCTCCTGCAATTTACTTCTGTTTTTCAGCTTTTTATCAAATCAAATCAGGGTGATGAGGACACCACAAGAATTAACTACCTTGCGTTTATTGGAACCCCTGTGCAAACAACAAATATGTTGGATTTCAGACGGGTGAGTTTAACATGCTTAAATTTTAATATATTGATTAACTTGATTACTAGAATGCAAGTGTATAGTTCTATTTCCTGTTTGTCAGAAACTGGTGATAAATGTTGGCCGAGCCAAGGACATTTGCGTCCTGTGAACAAATTTAGTAAAAACTGATTGTCAGATATCAGAGGCTACACTCGCATTTCTCAAACTTGTGATTCTGAGAGATGATAGACAGCAGTTCAAAGCCAAAGGGCATTAAAAACTGTACAGAGGATCCTCTATTATCTGAACGAGATGGGCGGGCACCATTTTGTTGAGATAATTGATTATTCAGTTAATTGAATCAACGTCTCTCTCCTGGGGCTGAAGTTTCCTTTTTCCTCGGTCTGCCTGCCTTGCTCCCTCTCTCTGTCTCAGGGTTTGTTTCTGAGCAGACACACACTCGCATATAAGGGACCTGCAGCATTGCTGAAGCCTCGCCTTCCCTCCTGTCCCAATTCGTTCATTGGGATTGACACAGCAAGCACTTGCTAAGTCTGCTCCCTGTTCAGGAGAGTAGACAGCAGCTTACTGCGCACGAGTTCCTGGACCCACGCCCACCTAGTCCACCCCCGACTGCACCTCCAACCCAGCCCATGCCTTGACTCGCTCGCCCTCTGTCCCTCGCTCGCCCTCTGTCCCTCGCTCGCCCCCTGTCCCTCGCTCGCCCCCTGTCCCTCGCTCGCCCCCTGTCCCTCGCTCGCCCCCTGTCCCTCGCTCGCCCCCTGTCCCTCGCTCGCCCCCTGTCCCTCGCTCGCCCCCTGTCCCTCGCTCGCCCCCTGTCCCTCGCTCGCCCCCTGTCCCTCGCTCGCCCCCTGTCCCTCGCTCGCCCCCTGTCCCTCGCTCGCCCCCTGTCCCTCGCTCGCCCCCTGTCCCTCGCTCGCCCCCTGTCCCTCGCTCGCCCCCTGTCCCTCGCTCGCCCCCTGTCCCTCGCTCGCCCCCTGTCCCTCGCTCGCCCCCTGTCCCTCGCTCGCCCCCTGTCCCTCGCTCGCCCCCTGTCCCTCGCTCGCCCCCTGTCCCTCGCTCGCCCCCTGTCCCTCGCTCGCCCCCTGTCCCTCGCTCGCCCCCTGTCCCTCGCTCGCCCCCTGTCCCTCGCTCGCCCCCTGTCCCTCGCTCGCCCCCTGTCCCTCGCTCGCCCCCTGTCCCTCGCTCGCCCCCTGTCCCTCGCTCGCCCCCTGTCCCTCGCTCGCCCCCTGTCCCTCGCTCGCCCCCTGTCCCTCGCTCGCCCCCTGTCCCTCGCTCGCCCCCTGTCCCTCGCTCGCCCCCTGTCCCTCGCTCGCCCCCTGTCCCTCGCTCGCCCCCTGTCCCTCGCTCGCCCCTTCTCTCTTTCTCTCTTTCTCTCGCCCTGTATTGTTTTTCTCTCCCTCGTCCTCGCCCTCTTTCTCTCATCCCCGCTCACTCGTGCATTCACACTCACCTTTGCCCTTTACTGGATAATTCTGGAGAAGGGGAGTTGCGTGGGCAGTCAGTCATTTGGAGACAGTACCTGGGCTCATTGATGTCCAGGACTGTTCTCGGCAGCATTTCAGTGAGCAGAGTTCATTTTTAATCACTGTAAACAAAAGACTCAATCGGTGCTGGAAACACTTCTTTATGTTTCTATCGGGACCTTAAGCTCTTATTTGGATAATTGAGGTTCCTCTGTACGTGGAGTCAAAGAGATGTATAGCATGGAAACAGACGCTTCGGTCCAACCTGTCCATGCTGACCAGGTACCCCAACCCTATCTAGTCCCACCTGCCAGCACCCCCCGGCCAATATCTCTGCAAACCCTTCCTGTTCACATATCCATCCAAATACCTCTTAAATGTTGCAATTGTACCAGCCTCCACCACCTCCTCTGGCAGCTCATTCCATACACATACCACCCTCTGTGTGAAAACGTTACCCCGTAGATCTCTTTTATATCTTTCCCCTCTCACCCTGAACCTATGCCCTCTAGTTCTGGACTCCCCGAACCCAGGGAAAAGACTTTGTCTATTTATCTTATCCATGTCCCTCATAATTTTATTAACCTCTATAAGCGTCTTGACGTTCCAGGGAAAACAGCCCCAGCCTGTTCAGCCTCTCCCTATAGCTCAAATCCTCCAACCCTGGCAATATCCTTGTAACTCTCTTCTGAACCCTTTCAAGTTTCACAACATCTTTCCGACAGGAAGGAGACGAGAATTGCACGCAATATTCCAACAGTGGCCTAACCAATGTCCTGTATGCTGCAAATACCCTCCCAACTCCTGTACTCAATACTCTGACCAATAAAGGAAAGCATACCAAATGCTGCCTTCGCTATCCTATCTACCTGTGACTCCACTTTCAAGGAGCTAGGAACCTGCACTCCAATTTCTTTGTTCAGCAACACTCCCTAGAATCTTACTATTAAGTGTATAAGTCCTGCTAAGATTTGCTTTCCCAAAATGCAGCACCTCTCATTTATCTGAATTAAACTCCATCTGCCACTTCTCAGCCCATTGGCCCATCTGGTCAAGATCCTGTTGTAATCAGAGGTAACCCTCTTCGCTGTCCACTACACCTCCAATTTTGGTGTCATCTGCAAACTTATGAAATGTACCTCTTATGCTCACATTCAAATCGTTTATGTAAATGACAAAATGTAGAGGACCCACCACCGATCCTTGTGGCACTCCACCGGTCACGGATCTCCAGTCTGAAAAAACAACCCTCCACCACCACCACCACCACCACCCTCTGTCTTCTACCTTTGAGCAAGTTCTGTATCCAAATGGCTGTTCTCCCTGTATTCCGCAAGATCTAACCTTGCTAACCAGTCTCCCATGAGGAACCTTGTTGAACACCTTGTTGTTGTCCATATAGATCCCATCTACCACTCTGCCCTCAACTCCTCTTTGTTACTTCTTCAGAAACTTGATTTGAGTTTTTTGAGGCATGATTTCCCACGTACAAAACCATGTTGACTATTCCTAATCAGTCCTTGCCTTTCCAAATACATGTGCATCCAGTCCCTCAGGATTCCCTCCAACAACATGCCCATCACTGACGTCAGGCTCACTGGTCTATAGTTCCCTGATTTGTCCTTACCACCCTTAAACAGTGGCACCACGTTAGCCAACCTCCAGTCTTCCGGCACCTCACCTGTGGCTACTGATGATACAAATACCTCAGCAAAAGGCCCAGCAATCACTTCTCTAGCATCCCACAGAGTTCTAGGGTATACCTGATCAGGTTCTGGGGATTTATCCACTTTCATGTGTTTCAAGACATCCAGCACTTCCTCCTCTGTAATATGGATATTCGCAAGATGTCACCATCTATTTCCCTACAGTCTATATCTTCCAGGTCCTTTTCCACAGTAAATCCTGATGCAAAATACTCATTTTGTAGCTCCCCCATTTTCTGCGGCTCCACACAAAGGCCGCCTTGCTGATCTTTAAGGGGTCCTATTCTCTCCTCAGTTCCCTTTTGTCCTAAATGTATTTGTAAGAACTCTTTGGGTTCTCCTTAATTCTATTTGCCAAAGCTATCGCATATGTCCCCTTTTTGCCCTCCTGATTTCCCTCTTAAGTTTGCTCCTACTTCCTTTATACTCTTCTAAGGATTCACTCAATCTATCCTGTCTATACCTCACACATGCTTCCTTCCTTTTCTTAACCCTCAATTTCTTTAATCATCCAGCATTCCCTATACCTACCAGCCTTCCCTTTCACCCTAACAGGTATATCTTTCTCTGGATTCTCGTTATCTCACTTCTGAAGGCTTCCCATTTTCCTGCTGTCCCTTTACCTGCGAACATCTGCTCCCAGTCAGATTTTGAAAGTTCTTGCCTAATACTGTCAGAATTGGCTTTTCTCCAATTTAGAACTTCACCTTTTAGATCTGGTCTATCCTTTTCCATCATTATTTAAAATCGAATAGAATTATGGTCGCTGGCCCCAAAGTGCTCCCCCACTGACACCTTGGTCACCTGCCTTGCCTTATTTCCCAAGAGTAGGTCAGATTTTGCACCTTCTTTGGTAGGTACATCCACATACTGAATCAGAAAATTGTCTTGTACATACTTAAGAAATTCCTCTCCATCTAAACCCTTAATACTATGGCAGTCCCAGTCTGTTTGGAAAGTTAAAATCCCCTACCATAACCACCCTATTTTTCTTACAGATAGCTGAAATCTCCTTGCAAGTTTGTTTCTCAGTTTCCCTCTGACTATTAGGGGGTCTATTATACAATCCCAATAAGGTGATCATCCCTTTCTTATTTCTCAGTTCCATCCAAGTAACTTCCCTGGATGTATTTCTGGGCATGTCCTCCCTCAGCACAGCTGTAATGCTATCCCTTACTAAAAATGTCACCCCTACCCCCACCCTTCCTCTCTCGCCTCCCCTTCTATCCTTCCTGTAGCATTTGTATCCTGGAACATTAAGCTACCAGTCCTGCCCATCCTTGAGGAATTTTTCTGTAATTGCTATGATATCCTACTCCCTATCCATACCTGAGTTCATTTGCCTTCCCTGTTAGGCCCCTTGCGTGGGAATAAATGCAGTTTAATTTATTAGTCCTACCTTGTCCCTGTCTGCCCTGACTGTTTGACTGGCTTCTGTTCTCAACTGTACCAGTCTCAGATTTATCATAAAATCTTTTGGAATTTTTTTGAGTAAACGCCTATTTTAGTTTTCACAGGATTTAAGTGTAGCTGCAAAAACAGCAACAAAAACAGAAATTGCTGGAAAGGCTCAGCAGGTCTGGCAGCATTTGTGGAGAAAAATCAGAATTAACGTTTCAGGTCGAGTGACCCTTCCTCAGAACCCCTCAGATCTGAGGAAGGGTCACTCAACCTGAAATGTTAACTCTGGTTTCTCTCCACAGATGCTGCCAGACCTGCTGAGTTTTTCCAGCAGTTTGATTTTGTTTCTGATTTACAGCATCCACAATTCTTTTGGCTTTTATTTGATTTTTACAGCATCTGTTGCTCATTCCTTATTACACATGAAAGTGGTAGTGAGCAGCGTTTTTGAACTATTGCAGTCCATGTAGTGTTAGTACATTCCAGGATTTTGACCCAGCAACAGTGAAAAAAATGGTAATATAGCAGGCTAAAGTTGTTGAATAGCACTTTTGTCTTCCCTAACTGGTGCTCAAATCCCCTATAATTCCTGCACACGTCTTATCTTATTCCTTCACTGGACGTGGGCATCTCTTGCTCATGATGTTTATGGTCATAGTGGCTATAGTTTGTGTGCTTTTGATGGAGCCTTGGCTAATTGCTGCAGTGTATCTTGTAGATGGTACACACTGCAGTTGTAATGCGTCAAAGGCAGGGGGAATGAATGTTTAAAGAAATGGATGCAGTGCCAAACTTACAGGCTGCTTTCCATGAATGTTGAGTTTGTGTTCTTGGAGCCAGGCAATGAGAGTATTTATGACTTATGCCTTGCAGATGGTGGGCAGACTTTGAGGAGTCAGGAATTCCTAGCTTTTGATCTGCTCTTTCAGCCCCAATATTTGTTTAACAGATCCGCTTGAGTTTCTAGTCGGTGATAACCCCTGAGGAAGTTAGTGTCCAATTCAACAATGGCAAAGCTATTGAATATCAAGGGGTAATTGTTAGATTCTCTCTTTTTGGAGCTGGTCATTGCTTAGCACTTGTGTGTTGTGAATGGAAGTTGTTACTTAGCCTGAGTAGGAGTATTATCCTGATCTGACTGCATATAGACATTGCTAATGATTAGTAGTTATACGGGGATCTCTACTGGGGTTGGATAATGTGAAAAGTAAAACAATAAATTCTAGCTACTTCTCTTTGCTATCTCAAATATTCTTGGTTAGATCTAATTGTTAACTCTCTCTATTAAGAGGACAAAAACTTTCACAGGATTCCAGGTATTGTCTAATTAGAGTCTTATATAGTTTAGCAAGACTTCCCTGTCTGTATATTGTTTTTTATTGAAATAAAGGTGAACGGTGCATTTGACTTTCTTATTAATTTCTAAATGTATATGCAAGCTTTGTGATATCATCTCACTCTGAAGCCTGTTTCTGCTTTTACTCCATACCCTTTAACTCCTTTAGCTAGAGAACAGAAACGATCATCATCTTGAAAGCAAAGATAACCTTGAAATCATAACCTCACATTTTCCACATTGCATTCCATTGCCAAGTTTCTGCTCCCTCACTTAACCTTGTATATCCCTCCGCAGCCTCACTAGTTGCCACCTTACCTATTTTTGTATCATCTGTAAAAACAAAGTGAAGCAAATGTATTCACTTACATAATCCAAGTCATCAATTCTGGCCCCAGTCCTGATTCATACGAATGACAGGTTGCCATCCTGAAAATGCCTCCTTTTACACTAACTGTCTTTTAATAGTTGACCAATCCCCTATGATATATTATCCTCAATACCATAAAACAATAAGATGTAGGGGCTGAAGTGGGTCATTCAGCCCATTGAGTCTGCTCTGCTGTTCAGTGACATCAAGACTGTCCTGATATCCTCACCAGTACTTGCCTGCCTTTTCCCAATAGCCCTTACAGATTAAACATGTCTTTCTCAGTTTTGAATATATTTAATGACCCAGCCTCTACAGCCCTCAGTAGTGTTTAAGTGTACAAATTCATTATTCTGCGACCAAGCGAGTTCTGCCTTTTCTCTGCCTTAGAACAGTAACCCTTTTACTCTAAGAATATGCCCTCTGACCTTAGACTGTACCTCAAGGGGAAAGTGAGGACTGCAGGTGCTGGAGATTAGATTCGAGAGTCTGGTGCTGGAAAAGCACAGCAGGTCAGGCAGCATCCAAGGAGCAAGAGATGGGCCTGATGAAGGGCTTTTGCCCGAAACAAGGATTCTCCTGTTCCTCTGATGCTGCCTGACCTGTCTGCTTTTTCAATACCGACACTCAACTGTTTTTCATGGGGAAACAGCCTTGCCATGTTGAACCTATTGAGTCACCTAAGAATCTTGTATGTTTCAATAAGGTTGAATCTAATTTCTAAACTCCACTGAGTACAGGCCAGACCTACAAGGAGAGTCTTCCATACCTGGGATCAACCTAGTGAACCTTATCTGGACTGCCTCCAACACTAGTACATTTTTCTTTTGGGTAAGAGGCAGCAGACTGTTGGCAGTATTTGAGTTGCGGTCTGACTAGTACTGTTCCTTGTGTAGTTCAGCAAAATTTTCCTGTTTATATATTCCATTCCCTTTGAAATAAATTCTCAGTAAAATTTTGTCAACTGACAGATTTATAGCCAACATGTTAAGTTAAAAGTATTGAAATTGTGGTTTGTTTTATGTAATCAATACTCTAAATTTGTATTCCTAGATTGCTGGAAAGAAAGGAGAAAGCCACTAACTGAATGAAGGAAAGACTGCATTGTTGATTGTGTGCTAATTAGACCACACTGGGCCAATACTGTTTTCTGGATTCTTGCAATATCATCAATACCGTGACTCTTGATTTGGTCCCCTAAAGTCTCTTGCTTCCAGACTACCAAGCAAATCATTGTTCAGTTCAAAATATTTTGTGGATTATTCTTGATTGTGATGAACTGATTTAATTATTTTCTGCACAATGAAAATTAGTCATTCTGGAAGTCATCTTGGGATGCACCTGAAAGTTAAAGTTGTGCAATTAATCTTACTGTAAAACTAGCCAACCTAAATGTGGTGATACTTTCCAGATCTTCATGGATTCCAATGGTAAGCTGGTAGCTGTTTCCTTTAAATTGAAGAGCTATAAACATGACTGCGTTTGCTGTCTGTTAACTCTAATGCTAATAGTCTTGGATAATTAAAATAATGTTTACCTATTTTTGCCAATGGATTGTCTTTTATTTCAAATTAATTTCGAGCGTCTTGAATATGCATTTTGGTATTTTCTCTTGGTAAATTGTGAACTTTTCAAATAGTGCTGTGCTTTACTTTTTATCATTGGTCTTGTCAAAACTGAGAAATCCTCATCAAGCTCAGTCTGGACTTCTCTAGATATAGAGATGTTGAAGGATTGATGTCGAGTGCCATGTACTTCATTACTAGATGAATAGTCACATTGTAGCAGGGAAATCCAAATATTAAGTGCAATTTCATGGTCACTATCCATTTTTTACATAGTAGTAAACTCTCAAATGCAATGAACTGCAGTCTGTAAAAAAAAAAAATAAGTGGTAGAAACATTCAGCAATGAAGAGAGAGAGAGAAAATCAAGTTGAGGTGACTTTTTTAAAATCAGAAATCAAATACTGTATCTATTTTGAATCCCTTGTTATAAGGGGAAAGATAATTTACTTCTCTACAATATCTTTTCACAACCTTGGGATGCCCAGAAATGCATCTTAGGTGGACACATGTCTTGATGCAATTTAATATTAAGTTCAAAGTGGTGTACTTCAAGATAAATAACACTGGGAGGTATTATCATTGTGGTACTATTTTTAGGGGAAGATGAGCAAAATGTGCCAAGTTTGCAAAGTTGCCAAACTTTAAAAGTTTTCCAAAAAAAGTTGATAAGGTAGTTAAGAAAACACATGCCGTACTTGCCCTTGTAACTAGGGGTGGAGTACGAAAGCAAGTAAGTTGTGCTAGACTTACAACCTACAGACTGCAGTGTCATACTTTAAAGTAGAGAAGCGTAACAGAAGAAGAGACGTAATAGAAGTATTCCAAATTGAGGGATGCTGACTGATCGAGTTAGGAGAACATGTTCCTCTTGACACACCTAAGAAGTTAGGAAGAAGAGTCTTGAAAAGTTAACTGAGTTTCTTCAGCATTCCATGTTGTTTCAAATATCTACATAACCTAATCAAACCGTTTCGCCATCTTAAGATATCTTGGGTCACCCTTTAGTCTTTCTATTTTTATTCTTTAATGGCACAAGTGTGCAAAATAGGCGCAGAAGTAAACAATTAGACCTCTCAAACCTGCTGCAACATTCAGTAAGAGCATGGCTGTCTTTGTTTCTGATTTCCAGCATCCGCAGTTCTTTTGTTTTTTATTTAATTGGTCTGCCATGTCTTTGTTCTCCATTATAAATTCCCCTGTTTCTGTTGGGACCTATATTCATCATTACTAATCTTTTTCTCTTCACATACCTGTAGAAGGCTTTTACTATCAAGTTTGTTCCTTGCAAGCTTACTCTCTCACTCTGTTTCCCCTCTCGTAATCAGTTCCTTTGTCTGGAATCCAAATTGTTCTCAATCTCCAGGTTTGCTCTTTTTTTGTGGGGGGAGGAACAATTTGTATGCATTTCCGTGAGTTTAATGCTACCTCTAATTTCCCTTGTTAGCCACGGTCTAGCCATGTTTCCCACTTGACTTTTCTGCCAGACGAGAATGAATAACTTTTGTGGTTTGTCTGTGTCTTGAAACTTTTACCATTGCCTATCTACCACCGTCCTTTTAAAAAATGATCCCCAATTTATTATAACTAGCTTATGCCTCATACCATTGTAATTCCCTTTATTTTAATTCGGGACTCTTGTCTCAGAAATAACTACTTCACTCTCCACCTTAATGAAGTGGTCACTCTTTCCTGAGGGCTTACGTGTAACTAGATTGTCAGTTATTCCTTTCTTGTTACATATTACCCGGTCGAGGATGGTTTTTCTCTAGTTGGTTCCTCAACATGTTGATTCATGAAGATATTCTGAATGCTGTACAAGAATTCCTCCTGTCTGGTGTTGCTACTGCCAATCTCTCAAATTGAAATTGTCCATGCTTATGACTGTGTCTTGATAACTTGCATCTCTAACGTTTTTTGTTAATGCAATCCGCACTATTACAACCAATACGGTTTTATGGGTTTGTATACAACTCCTCCTTTTTGTTTTCTGCTCCTTTGGTGTTTTAAGCTCACCTGTACAGATTCTACTTCAGAGCTAATATTCTTTCTCACATCACATTAATTTCCTTGTTTTAATCAGCTGTGCTATCCCACCTCCTATTTTGACTCTCTTTTCTAAAGACTTAAAGCCCTTGGGTGTTCATGGTCCTTTTCTCATCTCTGGTCAGCCTGTAGATGCATCTGTGTAATCCCCACTATATCATACCTGTTCAATCTACTTACATGGTTGATTCATCTATTTTGCTGAGAGTGCTCATGTTTTAAGGCACAAGGCCATTTGGCCCATCGCATCTACATCTCTGAAGACCATCCCACCCAGACCCACCTGAAGCAATGCTCTGCTTTTTTTTTTACTCCTTCAAGTCAAAGTAAACAACTTCAATTTTTCTCACTTAACCTGTAAACTCTGTCTCCTTTTTAAACTATTTATGTAAATCTCTCTCTGCTTCCATATTTTCATTATGGAGGCCAGAATTGTGTACAGTATTGTCCAAAGTGGTCTAACTAAAGTATGCAATAATTAAAATGTGATTGTAGAGATTTTAATTGAAAATACGTTGATTAATTATATTTTACATAAATTGCAATCTCAATTTTCAAATTTGAAGTGAAAGCTTTAGCGAGGGTTCATTTAAATGGCATTTAAGGTCATTGAATTTTTAGTTCTGTTTAAAGCTTAACTTTTGAATGCTAATTTTAATTACATTTTTAAACACTTTACCTGGAAGAGGAGGTTTAATGATGTTTATAGATTAAATCAATAATCCTTGGAAAAAGGTTTTGAAATCAGGCTAAAAGTACTGGAATAAAAGTAAAACTCTCTTTCGGGGATCCGTACAGGCACAGTGAGCTAAGTGGCCACCTTTGGTGGCTACAAAAGTATAATTTACTTCATTTTGTGCAGACATTTTTCTTCCCATGACCTTTCAGTGGTCATTTATATTTTGGCCACACCTGCTATTCCCTTTTTAGTGAGGTGAGCTGAGGCACTGAGTTGCTACAGAAAATTCCTTACCTTGCAAAAAATATATTGACTAGATGAATAAGAAAGCAGAAAGCAAAACAAAAATGAAAGTATGACAGTAATTTTCAATATACTGGTCATTGGTTAGAGTCCTGCAGGAAAGAATTTCTTTCCACAGCATCACCCAGTTTTCATTTCCAATAATATTTCGTTTCTGTATAACTGAAGGATGCAAGTTGATTTTGGACCCTCTGGTTTAAAGAACCTGCAAGGAAGCCATAGTTGAGCTTTTCATGCAGGTAAGCTTTTAAATGCGTAGGACTATTGACAACGCTGTGCCTTAATTCCAGCTTCTCTGTTTCTAAGTTTCGTTATGCAGTGCACTCTTGTAACATTCAGCTGTTTAACCTGTGCAGTCGACCTGTTGTCATGGACTGTACTTGAAATTATTCAAGGTGCTGTGTGCCTGAGTCCACTCTTTTATTCCATAGATATATCTATCCATATCTGGATTCTTTGAACTTTCCTATATAATTCAAAATACGTATGTGGTCAATTGACAGGTGATGATGTAACATGTGGGACATAGTCACTATTTTATTCGATGTTGTAGCTTCACGATTCTGCCATGTTAATTCCTGACAAGCTTAGCAAGAATATAAGCAAAATAGACAAGGCCCACTTTTTGCTCAGGTTTGTCAGCATTATATTGATGCTAAATATGATGAATAATTTGTGTATAGTCACATTTGTGTCACATTTTATTCCTTTTCACTTTGCCAAAATTACTGGAATGTGACTGCTCACTAGTCTTCAGAGATGATACAAATACTATTGACTTGCAAAGCTACTTCTCAGTGGTCATTGGCATGAATTTCATTTTTCAGATTGTAATAAATATGACCAAAAAGAGTAGATAGTGGAGTAAAGAAAATATTTAATTTCATCTAAGTTTTGATGATGGTCATAAACCAGTTGTGCTTTGTGCCAGTAGTTTATGTTGCCATCTCAACACAACAAATTACAGCCTAATTAGTCACTTTAATTGTCCATAATTCCATGCCTGAATTCATACTGATGTCTCTCATTCCTCCCTTATTCTCTTGTTAGGTACATTAAAACTGCTGTTTAGAGACAGCCCAGGGACGTGAAATCTCCCTGTAGTATCATTAAGAAGTTCCAGTCCAGCGATGTTATGAATAGAGACTGTAGCCCATAACCTACTGGCCCCATTCACAATATTGTCACAGAACTACTTTAAGGTGTCACTGCAGGGAAAATTACACACGAGGGGTCTGTTCTCTATCTGATGTTGACCAACAGTTTTCAAGCGTGTAAAACACTTAAAAATAAGGATCAGTGTGACACTGCTGTAGCTTCATCAAGGCTTCAATTCCAGAACAGTTTTGCCATGATCTGAAAGCTGCTGCTCTTTATCTCCCCTTCAACCAATTGAAACTTTTCAAACTTCATTCCACAACATGTGATTTTGAAGGTACACTGGACAAAATTCAAGAATGTCATTCAACATGTAACTGAGCCAAGATAAATCCCATCCAAAGCATTATGAAATTTGAAGAAATGTCACAAAACTGATAAATAATAACAAAATACTGGGAATGTTCTCAACGTTCCAAACAATCTCAATAGAGAGTGAAATGGTTTAGGTTGATGACCTCTAATCAAAAGTGGAAAAAGTTGAGATCAAAGCTTTTAAGACGAGCAGATGATGAGAAAGGGTGCAGGTCAGGAAGGAATAAATGGGAATTGCTGTGATGGAGTGGAAGGCAGAAGAGATTAAATAACATGAATGGTGCTGAACCTCATGATATTGTCAGCGGACATTCCGTGTATGATTTTATGTTGGAGGTAAGTTAATTGATGGCAAAGCTGAAGATCATTGGGCCCTGTACACTTCCTTGAGTAACTTCTGTGGAGATGTTCTGGAGCTGGGATGACTGACCTTACAAAGAACCGTCCTTTTTGATAGGTACAACCGTATTGGTGGAGATATCCCCTTGATTCCCACTACCTCCAGTTTTGCTTGAGTTCATTCATGTCATTGTCAGTGACCCTTATCTCCTTTCCATGTATGACAATAAGAAACTGTTGTTTTCCTGGTGAGAACAAAAAACCTGAGAAAACTGTGAAGTTCCAAATGATTGCCAAGAGGGCCTGCAATATGTGAGAACTACTTGCAATGCCTGAATTCTTTAAATCCAGTGTTTAAAAGCAAGTGTTAATTTCATACAGCGATTGCATGAGTTTGAAATTTTGAAGTCACCAACACTTCAGTTTTTATTGCAGTAGATTCAAATCAAAATGATACAGCAGAGAAGGTAATTCAGCTCATTATGCTTGTGCTGATTTGTGTTCAACTATCCAATGAAACTTACTTTCCCAATCTTAACCCAAAGCTTTAATGCACTTTCTCAAAGTACTTTCTTCTCTTCTGGCTATTGTGGTTGATTCCACCACATGGTAGTGCATTCCAGATCTCTCAGAAATATAATGCAACGAAAAGGTTTTCATGGAAATTTGCCAAAAGTATGTATACGGCATCTTCCAAGCCCTCAACTACTAGGGTAGACCTAGAACGATAATGGCAAGAGATGGGTTCTAATGTCGCCTCCAAACCATTTCTCATCTTGAGTTGGAAATCCATTACAACCACTGTTGTTGGGTAAGAATTGTGGATTTCATCTTTTTATCAGCATTATGGATGTATAAAATACCAAAAGGACTTCTGTGAACAAAGAAGGCAGTTCCCCACCATCATTTGGGTCATTGGGCTGAGGAATGGCAGATGGAGTTTAATTTAGATCAATGTGAGGTGCTGCATTTTTGGAAAGCATATCTCAGCAGGATTTCTACATTTAATGGTAAGGTCCTAGGGAGTGTTGCTGAACAGAGACCTTGGAGTGCAGGTTCATAGCTCCTTGAAAGTGGAGTTGCAGGTAGATAGGATAGTGAAGAAGACATTTGGAATGCTTTCCTTTATTGGTCAGAGTATTGAGTACAGGAGTATGGAGGTCATGCTGCGGCTATATAGGACATTGGTTAGGCCACTGTTGGAATATTGCGTGCAGTTCTGGTCTCCTTCCTGTTGGAAAGATGTTGTGAAACTTGAAAGGGTTCAGAAAAGATTTACAAGGATGTTGTGAAGGTTTGAGGATTTGAGCTATAGGGAGAGGTTGAATAGGCTGGGGCTGTTTTCCCTGGAACGTCGGAGGCTGAGGGGTGACCTTATAGAGGTTTACAAAATTATGAGAGGTATGGATAGGATAAATAGGCAAAGTCTTTTCCCTGGGGTGGGGGAGTCCAGAACTCTAGAGCATAGGTTTAGGGTAAGAGGGGAAGATATAAAAGAGACCTAAGGGGCAACTTTTTCACACAGAGCATGATGTGTATATGGAATGAGCTGCCAGAGGTGGTGGTGGAGGCTCTTACAATTGGAACATTTTAAAAGGCATCTGGATGAGTATATGAATAGGAAGGGCCTGGAGGGATATGGGCCGGGCGTTGTCAAGGGGTCTAGATTGGATTGGGATATCTGATTTGCATGGATGATTTGGACTGAAGGGTCTGTTTCTGTGCTTTACATCTCTATGACTCTATTTGGGGATGATATGGAGGTGCTAGTGTTGGACAAAGTCAGAAGTCATACGATGCCAGGTTATAATCCAGCAGGTTTATTTGAAATCTCAAGTCTTCGAAGTGCTGCTCCTTTGTCAGGTGAAGCACAGCGTTCTGTAAGCTTGTGATTTTAAATAAACCTGTTGGACTTTAACCTAGTGTCATGTGATATTTGGCGATGGGTAATAAATGCTGGCTCAGCTAGTGACACCCCCTATTCCCTGAATGATTGAAAGTGCTGCCTCAAACTCTTTTTACAAAATCTTAAGTCACTGCCTTTTGGTTGTTGATTCTTCTGTTAGAAACAAATTCTTTCTTAATCCATTCTATTTGTGATTTTGAACACCTCTTCAAATCTCTTTGCTGTTTTGCATCAACTCGATTAATCTGTCTCTCTGCACAAATCTGAAACCACTATACATGGTGTCTTTCAAGTAGACCCCTTCAGTATAGTCTGAGTGGTCTGAACATCCTTTTAAAATGTGATGCCTAGACTTGAACTTAATACTTCAGCAACATAACCAGAATCTTGAATGTTCAGCATTCTATTATTTTGATCTTTGCTTTCCTTAATAAGCTAAAGGCATTCCACGCTTTTTCCAACAGTCCTTTGAACTTGTACTAGCATCTTTTTCCAAATAATTGTGCACATAGATTCCTGGTCACTCTGTTCCTGCACCACCTTTTTAAGTTTGTGCTTTTAGACAAAGTCATCCTAATAATTGAAATATTTAGCAGTTATTGTTTGTTCAGAAATTTTCAAGATCGATACTTGTGTTCCCTTATATCGGCTGATCTTCGTCTTCTAGGTGGTAGAGGTTGTAGATTTAGAAAGTTCTTTCAAACGAGTCTTGCTGAGCTGCTTCAGTATATTTTATAGATGGTATGCATTGCTCCTAATGTGTGTCTTGATGGAGGGGTGAATCTTTAAGATAGTGGTTGGAGTACCAATCAACTGGACTGCGATTCCTAGAGGATATTGAGCTTCATTGGAGAGGTGCACATCCAGGCAAGTGGAGAGTATATTCCACCACGTTCCTGAGTTGTGCCTTATTAATGGTAGACAAGAGATGAATTACTCACTGCAGAATTCACAACCTCTACCTAGTTCTCTTAACCACAGCATCTGTGCAACTAGACTAGTTCTATTTCTAGTCCGGTTTACCTGCAAAATGTTGAGAGTGAGTGATTCATAATTGGTTAAGCAATTGAACGTCAAGGAAAGATGGCTATGTCTTTTTCTCCTTGGAGATGGCCATTGCCTGGTATTTGTGTAGAATTGGTATTGCTGGTCACTTCTCAGCTTTTGCCTGAATATTGTACAAGTGTTGCTCCATGTGAACTTTGTGCCTCATATACTGAGCAGTCTTTGTGTACATTGGAAGGGAGATCATTGATGAACTTTACCCTGTCCATACTGATGTAATAATATCCAAATGCAGTGAGACCTGGATAATATCCAAACTTAGGTGGTATGAATGTCAACCACCACTTGTTAGCCTAAGTGTTAGTCAATCACCATCTCAAAAAATAGAATCAAACATTGATCCTTGACATTCAGCAGCAGTTTCATCACTAAGTTCCCCCATCAGCACTATCCTAGGGCTAAACCTGGGTCAGAACTGAACTGTACGAATTACATAAATACCATGGCTTCAAAAGCAGGTCAGAGGCTAGGAATCTTGCAGTGAGTTACTTACCTCTTGACCGCCCCCCCCAAAAAAGCCTGTCTACCGCCTATAAGGTACAAGTCAGGAATGTGATGGAATACTCCCCACTTACATTGACTGGTGCATCAATACTGAAGAAGCTTGACACTATCCAGTACAAGATGTGGAGGAGCCGGTGTTTTTTTTTATTTCAAAAATATACTTTATTCATAAAATATGCATAGAATAATTTGATACACTGTACATTAGGTAATGCCATTCATATTTCCACATTTACATACACAGCTCCAAATTATCATTATTCCATACAGATCTGTGCATCTCTCACTCACATATTGAGCTAAGGCGTCAGCAGAGCCCAAATGACTGCATGGGCCCCCTGCTTTTCTTTCGACAGGCAGATGTTACACGGTGGTCTTTCCCCACCGCGCCTTGGCGGCAGCTGCCCCAAGCTTCAGCGCGTCCCTCAACACGTAGTCCTGGACCTTGGAATGTGCCAGTCTGCAACACTCAGTCGGGGTCAACTCCTTCAGCTGGAAGATCAACAGGTTTCGGACCGCCCAGAGAGCGTCCTTCACCGAGTTGATGATCCTCCAGGCGCAGTTGATGTTCGTCTCGGTGTGCGTCCCGGGGAACAGGCCGTAGAGCACGGAGTCCCGCGTCACGGCGCTGCTCAGGACGAACCTCGACAAATACCACTGCATTCCTCTCCAGACTTCCTCTGCATAGGCACATTCCAGAAGGAGGTGTGTGACAGTCTCGTCCCCCCCGCAGCCGCTTCGAGGGCAGCGTGCGGTGCGGCTGAGAGTCCGGGCGTGCATAAATGATCTCACAGGTAGAGCCCTTCTCACCACCAGCCAAGCCATGTCTTGGTGCTTGTTGGAAAGTTCTGGCGATGAGGCATTCTGCCAAATTGCTTTGACAGTCTGCTCAGGGAACCACTCAACAGGATCCGCCCTCTCCTTTTCCCGAAGGGTCTCGAGGACGCTACGTGCTGACCACTTCCTGATGGACTTGTGGTCAAAGGTGTTTTTCTTCAAAAATTTCTCCACGAAGGACAGGTGGTACGGAACGGTCCAACTACTCGGAGCGTTCCGCGGCAGCGAGGCCAGGCCCATCCTTCGCAACACCGGGGACAGGTAGAACCTCAGTACGTAGTGACACTTGGTGTTTGCGTACCGGGGATCCACACACAGCTTGATGCAGCCACACACAAAGGTGGCCATCAGGGTGAGGGTGGCATTGGGTGTATTTTTTCCCCCGTTGCCCAGATCTTTGTATAGTGAGTCCCTTCGGACCCGGTCCATCTTTGAACTCCATATGAACTGGAAGATGGCCCGGGCGACTGCAGCGGCGCAGGTTCTGGGAATAGGCCAGACCTGTGCCACGTACAACAGCAATGACAGTGCCTCACACCTGATAACCAGGTTTTTTTCCCGTGATGGAGAGCGACCGTAGCCTCCATCTGCCCAGTTTCTGCCTCACTTTACTGATACGCTCCTCCCAAGACTTGGAGCACGCCCCAGCCCCCCCGAACCAAATACCCAGCACCTTCAGGTGGTCGGTCCTGACGGTGAAGGGGATCGAGGATTGGTCGGCCCAGTTCCCGAAGAGCATGGCCTCGCTCTTGCCTCGGTTTACCTTGGCCCCCGAGGCCCGTTCGAACTGGTCACAAATGCACATGAGTCTGCGCACGGACAGCGGATCCGAGCAGAAAACGGCGACGTCATCCATGTACAGGGAGGCCTTAACCTGCAGGCCCCCGCTGCCCGGAATAGTCACCCCTCTCAGGCTCGCGTCCTTCCTGATGGACTCGGCAAATGGCTCTATGCAGCACACAAACAAGGCTGGAGAGAGAGGGCAGCCCTGTCTGACTCCAGATCTGACTGGGAAGCTATCTGATTCCCACCCATTGATTGAGACTGCACTGACGATGTTGGTGTAGAGCAGTCTGATCCAATTGCAGATTCCCTCCCCAAAGCCCATTTTGGAGAGAACATCTCTCATATACATGTGTGATATCCTGTCAAAGGCTTTCTCCTGGTCCAGGCTGATCAGGCAGGCGTCCAACCCTCTGTCCTGCACGTAGGCGATCGTATCCCTGAGGAGTGCGAGACTCTCAGCGATCTTCCTGCCTGGCACAGCACAGGTTTGGCCAGGGTGAATCACCGACCCCAGAGCAGATCTGACCCGGTTGGCAATTACCTTTGACAGGATTTTGTAATCTGCATTCAACAGTGTGATCGGTCTCCAATTTTTGAGTTCCTCCCTCTCCCCCTTCCGCTTATAGATGAGGGTGATGATGCCTTTCCTCATGGATTCGCTCATGGTACCTGCCCGAAGCATACTGACATACACCTCCAGCAGGTCCTGGCCAATCAAGTCCCACAGAGCGGAATAGAGCTCGACCGGTAAGCCATCGCTTCCGGGAGTTTTATTCTTTTCGAAGGACTCGAGGGCCTTGGTCAGCTCGTCCAGAGATAGCGGCTGGTCCAGCCTCTCCCGTGTTCTGTCGTCTAAGACCTCCGTGATAGACGACAGGAACGACTGGGAGGCCGCGCTGTCGGTCGGCTTCGCGTCATACAGACTGGCATAGAAGGATTTACTGATCCTCATGACGTCAGCCTGAGATGACGTTGTCGAGCCGTCTTCTTCCTTCAGGCTGCTGAGCACAGAGCTCTCTTTGTGCACCTTCTGGAAGAAGAAACGTGAGCACGTCTCGTCCTGCTCCACCGAGCGGACCCTGGACCGGAAGATTATCTTGGAGGCCTCTGAGGCAAAGAGCGAGGCTTGCTGGCCCTTCACCTCCTTGAGGTCCTCCGTGACATCGACCCCCATCGTCTGCAGCAGGAGTAGGTTCTGCATACTTTCCTGGAGCTGGGACAGTTTTCCCCGCCTCTCTCTCGCCTCCTGAACACCTTTGAGGATGAAGAACCTCTTGATGTTCCCTTTAACTGTTTCCCACCAGTCTGCTGGAGATTCAAAGAGGGGCATCACGGTTCTCCAACCTGCGTAGTCCCTCTTGAGCTCCTCAATGTTTCCCGGGGTCAACAGCTTAGTGTTCAGCTTCCACGTTCCCTTACCCGCCCGCTGCTCGTCCTGTAGGTGACAGTCGGCCAGCAGGAGGCAGTGGTCAGAGAAGAACACCGGCTTGACGTCGGTGGATCTGACTGAGAGCGTTCGGGACACAAACAGGTAATCTATCCTTGAGCGGATAGACCCGTCTGCCCGTGACCAGGTGTATCTACGCTGCGCTCCGTCTGCAGGGGTGCTGAAGACGTCGTGCAGCTTGGCATCTTTTACCGCGTCCATCAGGGCTCTGGACGTGGCGTCCAGTTTACTGTCCCCCCCGCCGGATCGTCCATCTGCATCAATGATACAGTTGAAGTTTCCGGCCAGAATGACCGGCCTGGACGTAGCCAGCAACAGTGGAAGCTGCTGCAGGACGGCCAACCGTTCACTCTTACCCACTGGGGCATACACATTGATCAGTCTCAGGGGAGCATTCCTGTACATAACGTCGGCGACGAGGAGGCGCCCGCCCACCACCTCCTTAACCTCGGAGATGGTGAAGTTGCTTCCTCGCAACAGGATACCCAGGCCGGAGGCGCGGCTATCGTTGCCTCCCGACCAAACTGACTGCCCATGGGCCCACAAGCTCGACCATCTCCTGTAGCTGCTGAGGTGCGGTATCCCACACTCCTGCAGAAACAGGAGGTCGGCTTTAACGCTGGCCAGGAAGGCCATCGTTGAAACACATCGCGTAGCCGATTTGATGCTACGCACATTGATGCTGGCAACTTTAAACCCCATTTTAACAATTTACAAGGTTAATAGTGTCCATTTGCTGCTGGTCTTGCTCCTCTGGGGTAGCTGCGTGCATCCCCGTGGTGACGGCAAACTGCTGGACCATCCCAGGGCTGAGGTAGCTGTCCGGCTCCACGCTGGAGCCATTTCCCCGCTCTGGTGTCTTTGTGTCAGGCCCAGGGTCCGCACCGTCCAGTTCTCCATCTGACAGCGGGGCTGTCACAGGACCGCTGCTCCCAGTTACCTGGAGCTGTGGGCCGGTGGACACCTCTTGGTTCTCACCGGGTAGGGGGAGGCCTTTACCCATCCCCACAGAGGGATCGTCTTTCCCTTCTTGGGTGGTGCTGCCCTCCTTTCTCTCCATGGCGCTCTGTCTCTTCCTCTGGTGGCGACCCTTCTTGCGCCCGTCCTCACCATCAGAAGAGCTGCCTGTATCCTCGGCTTGGAGGTGTCGTTTCCCCCTTCTCTGGGTGGCTTTGGGGCCCGAGACAGGTTTCCTCTTCCTATTTCTGACTGTGATCCAGTCATCTGCCTCCTTTGATTCCTCCTCTTCCATTTCCTCCGCCTGCCTTGAAGGAGCTTGGATCGGCTGCTGTACCTCCCCGCTGTCTGCCGTCTGCTCCGCTACCGCCTGCTCTTCCTTCTGGGTGTCTCCAGGCACCGTTTCCGTGCTATCTTGTGGTGCCCTGCTGGGCTTTGGCGGTCCCCGGCTCGTGTTGCCACCTCTGGCCATCTGTGCGTAGGTGGCGGCTCCTCGTCTTGGGCAGGCCTTGTACATGTGGCCTGCCTCTCCGCACAGGTTACAGTTCTTGGCCTCCTTGCAATCCTTGGTCAGGTGGCCTTCCTGTTTGCAATTTCGGCATACAGTCACCTTACAGTCGGCCGCCATGTGGCCTGACCTCCCGCAGGTTCGGCACACCTTCGGCTGCCCTGCGTATGTCAGGTAACCTCTGCTTCCTCCGATGGCGAAGCTGGAGGGTGGGTGGAGGATGTTCCCGCTGCCATCGACCCTCAGGGTTACCTTGACCTGCCGCTTACTGGTCCAGATCCCGAAAGGATCGACCACATCAGTGCTTTCGCCTTCCACCTGGTCATACCTCTTCAAGAAGGTGAGAACATCTGCCGCTGGGACGTAAGGGTTGTACATTTGGATTGTCACAACCCGACTCCTCTGCGCAGGAAGCACACACAACGGGACCGCCGACAAGATGGAGAACAGAGGTTCCCCTTCCTTCTCCTTGAAGACCTTCAGGAGCTGCTCACAATGCTTCACGCTCCTGAAGGTCACGTCGAAGTAGCCTGCCCCAGGGAAATCCTGCAGGCAGTACACGTCCACTGCTGCAAACCCACAGCACTCCAGCAAAACCTTCTTCACAAACACTGTCCGATCGACCGGTGTGTGCTCCTCCACCTTCTTCACAGTCACCCTGACTGTGTTGCGAATGCCCTGGCCAGGGCTGCGAGCGGCTGCTGAGGCCATAGCTCTGAGGTTGGCTGATACCTGAATTGGCGTTAGGCCGAAGCCAGCATAAAGATCCACCAAGAGCAGGTCAGCACAACCAAACGATCCTCCAGCGGCCAATCACGATCCAGCGATGGTCTCCAGCAGCTCCAACGACTCGCAACACGAACCCCTTGGTTTTTCTCCCGCCAGCGCACTTCCGCAGCGTCGAACCTGCAGCTCTCGAGCAGAAGCTCTTCCTCTGGACCTCAGGAATTACACATATTCCAAGCCAAAAGGCCGAGAAGCGAAGAAGTGGAGGAGCCGGTGTTGGACTGGGGTGGACAAAGTTTAAAAATCACTGCCAGGCTATAGTCTAACAGGTTTAATTGGGAGCACTAGCTTTGAGTGTTGTGCCTTTAGGTGGTTGTGGAGAACAAGACCATAAGACACAAAATTTATAGCACAAAATTGTAGTATCATGCAACCAAAATGATGTATTGAACAAACCTGGATACCTGTTAAGTCTTTCACCTTTTTAGAGTAGGTTGCAGCCTTCGGTTCACCAATATGTAAATCCCAGAACTACCTTTAACTTACCTTAAGTTATCTCGAGAAGGTTTTATAACAACAGGTGACATCTCAGTTCAGACAATGCATTGAAGGTGTGAGGTTAGGGTCTTCCAATCTTGAGCCAGTCTGGTTCTATTTCCAAAGTGGAATTTACAAAATATTACATGTATTGACTGCTTACTGGTTGTGCATTTTTTTTGTGCAAAATAGAATGGTTTTTTTCTGCTAATACAAATTCACCCCATAGACCTATGAGTGTGTGCATGCGTGAGAGAGAGTATGTGTATGTGTGTCTTTGAGAGTGCTCATGAGAATGTGTGTGAAAGCTTGAAGTGTGTATGGGGGTGTGATGTAGTACAAGTTTGTGTGTGTGTGTGTGTGTGTGTGTGTGTGTGTGTGTGTGTGTGAGTGTGAGTGAGTGTGTGTGTGTGTGAGTGTGAGTGAGTGTGTGTGTGTGTGAGTGTGAGTGAGAGATGGTCTGCATGAGTATGTAAGTGTGTGTGTGTCGGGGTCACCTGTATTGTGACATGAACCCAAGGTCCCATTTGAGGCCATTCCCATGGGTATCAATCTTGGCCATCAACCTTTATTCAGCCACTTTGCATTGTGCCTATCCCAAAGTCTGTCTTGGAGGATGGTCACCTGACGATCTGAGGCAGAATGACCCTGACTGCTGAAGTGTTCACCAGTTGGGAGGAAACACCCCTGTCTGATTGTTGCATGGTATCCATTCATCCGTTGTCATAGCGTCTGCTTTATCTCGCAAACATACCATGCCTTGTGGCATCCTTGCCTGCAGTGCATGATAAACTACATTAGCTAAATCACATGATTATCTAAAATCTGATTGAAGATTTGTAGCTCGGGTATCCGTTGTTGTGGTTCTGCTCGCCGAGCTGGAAGTTTTTGCTGCAAACGTTTCGTTCCCTGGCTAGGGAACATCATCAGTGCTGTTGGAGCCTCGTGTGAAGCGCTGCTTTGATGTTTCTTCCGGTATTTATAGTGGTTTGTTCTTGCCGCTTCCGGGTGTCAGTTTCAATGGGTGGATGGAGGTGGGGGTAAAGGTGATAGGTTGGAGAGGAGGATGGGAAGGAAGATTGACAGGTGGGACAGTTCATGAGGGCGGTGCTGAGCTGGAAGGTTGGAATTGGGTAAGGTGGGGGGAGGGGAAATGAGGAAACTAGTGAAGTCCACATTGATGCCATGGGGTTGAAGGGTCCCAAGACAGAAGATGAGGCATTCTTCCTTCAGGCGGTGGGTGGTGAGGGAGGAGGCCTAGGCGCTGCATATGCTCGGCAGAGTGGGAGGGGGAGTTGAAATGTTCGGCCACGGGGAGATAGGGTTGATTGGTGCGGGAGTCCCAGAGGTGGGGACGACATCTGAACTTCCCCTCTGCTGAGGATATGTAGATCCTGGGCCTCCTCCATCCCCATTCCCTCACCACCTGACGCCTGACTCTCAAGATCATAGTGGGATTTGGACCCCAGTCCCCAGAACATTTCCTGAGTCTCTGGATTAATAGTGGAGCAATAATGCCATCAGATCATCACCTTCCCAATAGAGTAGATGGCAGAACGGGAAAGGACTATAGTGCTGGGCATTCCTCCAGATGATTGAGACCGCTTTACCATGGGTGGAACCTTGGACGAGGCTAACACAGCTTGATGTTGTGTTCTTTACTGCTGGTCCGGAGGCAGCAGGAAGCTTGGGTGTTATGCCATCCAGCAGGAGCTACAGGACCCCCATGACTCACGTTCAGGGCAAATGTCAAGAACAGCTGTGGACTGACCACACTTTTATGGGTGCACATTGGGTTTTTGCAAATGGCACGAGTGCAAGGCATGACTTTAAATTCCAGGATACTAATGAGTGGCGAGTTATTCTGGGAACAGCACATAGTAAACTGGAACTGAAAATAGACATGAGAGACCCCATTGGGGTGTTTTCAGTTATTAATAAGATATATTTGAGAAGATATGGTGAGAGAACTTGTTCGGCCTCGTGACAAGAAACTCTCAAAAAAAACCACGTGCAACTCAGATTTGACTAAACAAAATGTAATATTCAGCCCAGAGCTAATAATTGCACTTTGCAAGACAGAAGATTTAAAATAAAGCTTCAATTTTCTTCAGTCTATGCTATTGGTGAGACTGTACTGAGACACCTAACACCATTCAACCAGGACAGGTGTTTTGGCAACACAATGACTGCCAGAACCAGTTAGCAAATACAAAGGAACTGGCAGTCTCGTTTTTACTAAAATCAGTGCTGGAGAAACACAGTAAATCTAACAATGTTTGTGGAAAGAGAAATAGTATTAACATTTCAAATCCAACATGACTTTCATATCTGATGGGGGGTTGGATTAGTATTTTGTAGTGGGTTTTCATGCTGCAGAAAAGGGGTGAGGAGGAGCAATTGGGGTTGAATAGTGCAAAAGACAAACGAGTGTTAATGGTGGACAGGGGATATGGATGAAGGGTAGGTTAATTGAAGATGTATGTGGTTAATTTTCTTGAGAGCATAGCAATGCAATCAAGATATTGGAGTGAGGGTATGTTGAAGGGGGTAAATCAAAATGGAAGTCAGAATTCATGGACTGATGTTGTTGTACTTAAAGTTGAGCCCTGTCATCTATAATAGAAAATGAGTGCTTCAGTTGTTCCTCCCAACTTGCATTGGGTGAATGAAGAGATGTTGGAAGTGACGGAAGAATGGAAAGAAGTCGTGGAAGAATTGATCCCCGCGGAATGCTGAAAAGAGAGGGGAGGGATAAAATGTGCTGGGTGGTGGTGGAAATATCAGAACTTGCTGTTTTGAATGCAAGAAGTGTATGGAAAATGAAAATGAGAGAAACCCTATCATTTTTCTGGCAGGGAGGTGAAGTGGTAAGGGAATAAGCGTGGAAAAGTGTTTGAACGTGACCAAGGGCCCATTGAGATGCAATAAAGATGCAGAAACTGAAACAAAGAGTATTGCGCATACCGACTGGGATCTGGCAAATAGCATAGCCACAGCTTTACCTTGAAGAAAGCGGGATAAGTTAAGAGAGAGGTAGTTCAAAGAGCTCAACCAGGTTAAGGTCTCCGTTCAAGGAAGAGGGCGAGTGCTTTCAAACCATACTGATCAGAGTTGGAGGTGTACGAAGATTGCATGGCCATAATGCTGCTGCCAGGAAACTGGAAGTTGTGGAACTGGAAGAGAAAGAGAAAGCGAATAAAAAATAGAATTGAGATGAGACACGACAAATTGTTTTGTCAAAACGGGCTGAAACCATGGGTATTTCAGGGCAGACCTGTTTGTGGTTTTAGAGAAGAAGGTAGAGCTGGCAGTGCGGATGGGAGGATTGTGAGGTGGGAAGCTGTTGATGGGCCACCACTGGAGGAGATGAGGTGAGTGGAAGTTCTGAAAAATAACAGCTTGGTGTTCAGTAATGTGGTTATAATCCAGAATGAAAGTGGAAGAGGTGTCTGAGAACTGATGCCTAGACACTTCAAAATAAAGACTGATCTGCGAGACAGTAGCACCATTCGTTTTGGCAGATTTAATAACAAAATAGGGTTGAACCGGAGGGAACTGAGTGCAGCAAGCACAGAGGGAGAAACATAAAATTTTGAAATTAAGGCAGCAATGACACATGGACAGTTCTCAATGAAGGGTTCAAGGGCACTTAAAAGCCCAGAGGGAAGGCTCCATATGGAGGGAGAGTCATGGAGATGGGGGAGGACTCTGCTCAAAGAAATGGGCATAGAAGTGAAGACAGCAAAAGGAAAGTTCAGTGTCTTGTCCTGATATTCACTGAGATGGGATAATAAAGGAATATCATTTTGCTGAGCACAGATCATTGAGAATCCGGCAATGGAAGGTCAGAGGGTTTAGTGAATACATAGTGAGAGGTGGTATTAGAAGAAGGCAATGACAGAGGGAAGGGAAGATGGAAGAGCAGGGTAAAGGATCCAGAGGGACGCAGTTCCCATGCTTTGTTGGAGCTTGTGATGCTTAACACCTGAAAGGAAAAGTTTCTTGTTCGGGCGTGAAATAAAACAAAGTTGAAATAGAACTGGGGAGCAGGACAGCTTTGATATTTTTTAGCATTTTTAAATTGTTGCGTTGCGATATAATCAGCTATGTCAAGTCTTCACTGGAGCTTGATGAATTCTGCAAATTCTTGCCCCCTTCCCAGGCGAGGTGTACACACTCATTGAAATAGAAAGTGGTATACTTGGTACAATCGCATGGGTACCTTCCTATAATATATTTACACAAAAAGTACTTGAATGATATTCAATGATTTGTTTTGTACAAAGGAATGTAGTTTAAATTACCCGAACTATCATGGACCTATGTGGTTTGCATTGATTTTGACAGCAGAACATGGTGAGAAACATTCTGAAAAGAGCAGTTTTAAGTATATAATAATTTTTGCATTGGCAAAATAACACAATTTCTGTTCCAACGAAAGGCTTATTTAATGTTATAAAAACTAGAAATTAGAGGGAATCCTTGAATTTTTACAACACTGGAACTATATTCGTAGTTGCTGAATTATCCAGCAGATGTCAGTATGCTCTCTTTGAACACAAAAATGCTAAAACAACTATGATCGGAACACAGGAAGGTATGAGCATGAGTAGACCTTTTGGCCCTTTCAAACCAGCTCCACTCTCAAGATCATGGCTGACCTGTCACTGGAGAAACTCTCATTCTTCAGTGTCTTTTGTGCAAAGCAGAGTTGGCAGTTGTTTTGGAAGCTGGTTTTACTGGTGGACAAGGGCTGACAAAATATATTGTTTGCAGATGACAAACAGCACAAATGTGACCATGGCAGAGAAATGATAATTTTAGGACCAGTAAAGATCATCAAGCTCAACAAGTTTCTTCCTTCTTCAGACCATAAGATCATAAAATATAGGTGCAAAATTAGGCCATTCAGACCAAAACATCTGTTTCACCATTCAATCATGGTTGATATGTTTCTCAATCCCATTCTCCTTCCTTTTTCCCGTAACCCGTGATCCCCTTACTAATCATATCTAGGTATCTCTGTCTTAAATACATTCAATGACTTTGACTCCAATGATTTCCACAGATTTATCAACCTCTGGCTGAAGAAATTCCTCCTCATTTTAGTTCTAAAGGGTTGTCCCTTCACTGTGGCCTCAGGTCCCAGTCTCTCCTACTAGAGTAAACATCTTCTCCATGACAGGAAAGCAATGGGGCAGTGATATTATTGCTCCCTACGCTCTATGCCAGGAAGACCATTGCATGAATCCTCACTGGGCACCTTCTTCTAGCTTCAAAGGAAACACTTCCTGAAAGCCAGTGTGTCTTCCTATCAAACTTTGGAACTATGATTTTCACTGCTTTACAACTCCAAGAGAAATGCCAGGAACAAACCATCCAGTCTGCATGGCTTTCATCAATCTGACATAGGCCTTTGACTTGGTCCTTGGGGAAATGCTTTATAAGGATGGTGGCAGCAGAGTAGGCAGCATCTGGGCATCTGTGCCCGGCCTTTTCCTCTTTGTCTGCTTTTTCCTTTTACCCCTTCTTTTCTCAGTTTTATTTAGTTTTCACCCAAACTTACCCGATAAAGAGAGCTCTTCGGTAGGAAGAGGGGTTCCAAAGTGGCCTCTTCAGAGGCAGCGTGGCTAGAGTCAGCTGGCCTGTGAAGCCTGGAGTGGGACTCTTGCTTCCATGTGGAGTGGGCTGGTGTAGACCTGAGTGGGCTCTGGTGGCAGCATGGCATAGGCTGGTGAAGGCCAGACAGGACTGCAGTAGCAGAGGAGGGTAAGTTAGACTCTCTTTAAATTATATTTTGTCATTTTGAATTTTATTTTAAGTTAATGAGAATGGTGCCTATGCATGGCGATAGTACACACTTTCCACTGTGTTTTATATTGAATACACGTGACACTAAATGATTCAATTCAAATCAAGAAAGACCATGTCAAAAGCTGGCAGTCCAGAAGAATTCAGAGTCCTTTGTCTCCTCCATGACAAGCTATTAGCAATGGTCCTCAACAATAATAATATTACAGAGTTCTTTAATGTCAAGACAGAGATCAAGCAGGGATGAATCACTCCCCACCACCCTTTTCTCCATCTTCATTGCTGCCAATCTTCATTTTGTAAGAACAAGCTTACTAGTGGTGTAGATATTGTCTACAGGATGGACAGAAAACATTCCAACCTCAGCTGGTTGAAAACCAAAAAAAAATGATACCAACCTCATTTGTGGAACTTCAGTATGAAGACAACAATGTCATTTCTGCTTTGTCAGAAGAGAATCTCCAAGACTCACTTAATACTTTCACGGAAGCACACCGAAGAATTGATCTCTGCCTCAACCTCAGAATGACTCAAATCCTTTATTGGCCCATCTCAGGGCAAGTTTCGGTCCATCCCTCCAATAACATCAACAGAGAATTCCTCCCAAATGTAAAACCTTTACCTTGCCTGGGGAACAACCTTTCATCTAAGGCAGATCTCGATGTGGAGATTCAATGTAGCATCCAATCTGTGAGCACCACCTTCAGCTGCCTAAAGATGGCCATGACATCTGTGATTCATTCTTGTGTATGACTCTGAAAGGCAGTCACCCTTGTAACTCTTCTGCATGACTCTGAAACTGAGGGTACATATAGATGCCACCTCTAAGGCCCTTGAGAAATACCATTAAATGATGTTTGCATTGAATTTTCTGCACTAACCGGGAGGACCGGTGTCCTTGAAGACGTAAATAGCACCAGCATTGAGATCATGATCATCTGAAACCAACATCACTGGGATAGCCATTGCTGAGCCATTGCATACCCGAGATCCAACTACAAGAGCAAATCATCTTCATCCAGCTTAAGGAAGGTACTCACATGAGAGGACAGAGAAAGCTTTTCAATGACTGTCCAAAGATTTTCCTCAAAAATTGCAATTTAGATATCAACGTGTAGGTGACTCTTGTTCAGAAGAAACTGACTTTCAGTAACCCTCTGTATGACGGGACGCAATTCTTTGAGAATACCCATCAGCAAATGGAGGTATGGGAAAAGTATCAGTGAAAAGATTGTTAGTGAGTTCAAGACCAAGGACCAATTCCCCCTTCTAGAAATAGCTGCTAAATGTGTGATGGACAATGTTGCTCTAGGATCAGGCTCATCAGCCATGTAAGGACCCATAGAACCCATGATCAGTGACACAAAATTTTCTAAGTGGATGCTCATAATCGTTAGAGAGTGATTGTTGACAACATCGAATACCTCGTACTAATTAGCGCTTTACATCATATCCAAAATTCTGAAACTATCAGATCAATTTAAGAATAAGTACAAATTACTGTCAGATACTGGTGCGCTTGCAGCCTTTTATATCCTGATGGGAAGTTTATGATGTTGGTTACCTTTTTCAGGTAACATGTTTAACATGTCACCTTAAATCCCTCATCCTTAAAAAAATGTCTAGACATCTTTTCAACATATTTATGCCTTTTGTTCAATTAATTTTTATTGGAAATTAGCTCTAAAACACTGTACAGTCTGAATAAATGTTAAATGCACAAACTACTTTTGCATCATTTCCAACACAGAATAAGCACAACTTAAAGGCTAGAATTATTTTAATGTAAACATATCAGTAAACTTATTTTGATCAGCAATGCTGATACAAAAACAATATATTTATCTTTACTCAAAAGATTGATATATTCCAGTCTTTGTATAAAAGCTTTATTAGAAGTTTCTTTAGCATTAGCTGCCCAGTTGTAAAAAAAATTAAATAATAGTGTCTGTATGAAAATGCAACGAGGTTTGCAAATGCATATACTGTTTGTATCGAAAGCTATTGTGTATGAGCTCTATACTGATAATGAATGACAATGGGCTTGCATGTCTCTTTACAAAAACATCCAGGCTCCTACATTGTATATCCAAATGTCAGAATCTGCAGTAGAATAAACCTTTGGTCTACTTTCTCAAATACTGTTTATTCATTTATTTTGTTATGAATTATCATCACCATCTGCTCATGTGCACTTAATATGACAATCTATTCATAGACTGTGTTTCAGTAAAATCATCACATTTCATAAAAGGGTTAGTATATGACATATATCGCATAAAATAACAGATGGACAAGGACGGATTACTGAGATGTGTGTGATCCCTTGCTGGTTCTAGTTTTATGTGTGCATGAGTGGCACACAGATGCTGCCAAGCTAAGACCGAATTACATTGAGATGCATTTATGGCCGTTTATTTTGCTTCTATTAAAATGAACATCCATGCATGCTGTAAATATGAAATTGACATGTGTCTGAATTTAATCTTTAATATTTTGCCAGAAATTGTAAATAAGATACAATAACAAAGCAGCAATTAAAGTCCAGTGAAAATAATTAATGTTGAAATAGAGCAATAGAAAAGTTACAGCACCGAAAAAGGCCATTCAGTTCATTGGGTATGCACCGACTGAATAAATTGCCACCCTTTATAATCCTACTTACCAACAGCACCTGATCTTGTCGGTTTGGAAAATTAAAGTGCAGATTTAGATTCCTTTTAAATGGGTTGAGAGTTTCTACCTGAACCACCAAACTGGACAGTGATACCCACTACCATTTGGGTGAGAAAGCTTTTCCTCATGCCCCCTCTAATCCTTCCATTGTTTATCTTAATTCTGTGCCCCCAGTAATTTCCTTCTCCATGGGGAAATAAGACTTCCCTTTCCACTTTATCCAAGTCCCTTATAATTTTGTACACATCAATTAAGTCACCCCTCAGCGTCCTCTGTTTTAAGGAAAACAACTCGAGCTTGTTCAATCTTTTCTCATAGGTACAATTCTCAAATCCTGGCAACATTCTTGTAAATCTCTCTCTAGAGCAATTATGTCCTTCCTATAATGTTGTAACCAGAAAACTGTGCATAAAACTCCAGCTGTGGTCGAACCAGTGTCTTACGTAGTTCCAGCTTTACATCCCTGCTCTTGTATTTAATACCTTGTCCAACGGAGGAAAGAATCATGTATGCCTCCTTTATGATCTTACCTACTTGTCCTGCCACCATCAGGGAGTTGTGCACAAGCACTACAACATCTCTCACTTCCTTTACCCCTTTCAATACCTTCCTGTTTATTGTATATTCCCTTGATTTGTTTGCTTTCAATATGTTCTGGATGTAACCAGGGATCAGGCTATTTTGGATCTGGTGATGTGTAATGAAGTAGATTTAATAAATGATGTCAGAAACAGTCACCATACGTTGCAGAATTTAGATTTCAGATTGAAAAGGACGATTGGGTCAGAAACAAATGTTCTAAGCTAAATAAGGGTAATTACTAAAATATGTGGGCATAACTTGTGCCCATGCTAAAGTACACAACTTCATTTTTTCCTACATAATATTCCATCTGCTAAGTTGTTGCCCATTGTTCAACCTGACTGTATCCCTCTGAAGATTCTGAAGAATCCATCACTTAGAATTTTTCTTATCCCGTTAAATGTTTGCCTTGATGAAGGGCTTTTGCCTGAAACGTCGATTTTACTGCTCCTCGGATGTTGCCTGAACTGCTGTGCTTTTCCAGCACCACTCTAATCTCGACTCTGGTTTCCAGCATCTGCAGTCATTGTTTTTACCTACTGCATCTCTATTGACTTATCCCTTCACCTAAACTACCTTCGCTAGCTCTTGTTTCTTGCCCTCATAAATGCCCTTGCTTAAATTCAAAATAACAGTCTGAACAGTACTGATGACCTAAATAGGAAGTTGTGGGGAGGATGCAAAGAGATAAGACACAAACCATAGGAGCAGAAGTACGTCATTCAGTCCATTGAATGTGCTCAGCATTCATCATAGGCATAAGTTGTGGGCGGCACGGTGGCACAGTGGTTAGCACTGCTGCCTCACAGCGCCTGAGACCCGGGTTCAATTCCCGACTCAGGCAACTGTGTGGAGATTGCACGTTCTTCCCTTGTCTGCGTGGGTTTCCTCCCACAGTCCAAAGATGTGCGGGTCAGGTAAATTGGCCATGCTAAATTGCCCGTAGTGTTAGGTAAGGGGTAAATGTAGGGGTATGGGTGGGTAGCGCTTAGGCGGGTCGGTGTGGACTTGTTGGGCCGAAGGGCCTGTTTCCACAATTCTCCATTGCTTATACATTCGCCTCTTTGGCACTCTTTTCATTTAATCATGTGGTCAGCTGAGGTGGAAATGCTCGCTGATACTGGGATCATGTGCTATTTATGTCACTGGCACCATATTTTGACCCCAGCTTCATATTAAATGCCAGAACAAAGTGAGGACTACAGATGCTGAACATCAGATTCGAAGAATGCAATGCTGGACAAGAACAGCCGGTTAGGCAGCATCTGAGGAGCAGGAGAATCCCTTCTTGATGAAGGCCTTATGCTCGAAACATCGATTCTCCTGCTTCTCAGATGCTGCCTGACCTGCTGTGCTTTTCCAGCACCGCAGTGTTTGACTCATACCAAATGCTGCAAGGCAGGATTGGGCTTTTTTGGGTGTAATCCTCATCTAGAATCTGAAAGAAAATGGCAGAAAAATAGGGAAATTGGCACTCTGGCTCATCGACTGGGACCTGGAGATCCTGTTGGATAAATGATCAACAGCAAGACCTTACTCTTACCTCAGAATTGCCAAAGTACGCTGCCAGCCTGCTCAGAGATAGTCGCCCAGGTCAACACCATTTCCACCATGAGAAGGATGCCCAGCTGTGCCTTAAGAAGATAAGTGAGATTCTCTGTTCTGCAAGAATAGGTGCCACCATCTTCTCTCTGCTACCTCACACCCATTCTAACTCTGCCCTCCACACTCACTGCACTACCACCTACTCACCCCTCCAAGAAATTTACTGTCCAAAACCCCCAGGGCTTATCCCTTGGACTAATTTGAGAGGACAGCCCTGATTGAGGATGGTCAAGCTCCATGATTGATTTGTGTACAGCTCCCGGACTGATTTACTGGTAATCCTTGGACTCATTGGATCTATCATGCAGCATTGACTATGGCTCAATCCTTGCATAGGAAAGACCTGGCTCCTAATTACACCCAATAGCTAACTGACCATGGCCAATCTCTGGACAGAGATTCAATATCCTTGACTGGCAATGACAGCAGCCCTGACTGACAACAGATCCTCTTGACCCGACTACTCCCTTGGACTTTCAAACATGGCCATTTAGTTGAAGCCCATGCAATGCATTTACCACAAAGTTGTTAGCGCATGCTGCTTTTGATGCAGCACAGTGATATACAGCAATATTTCTGCCCTCTTGACTGTTCGTTGCTGGCAATCATGACAAGCTACCTGGCTTTCTATTTGTGCCAAAAGGCATGGCAGATTTGCTCTCATTGATCAAGTAAGCACAAAGTGAGTGAATGCTAAGAAAGACAAGCTAAGAGCTTTGAGGTGCATCTTGTACCAATATATGAGATTGAAGCTTGTCACTGAGGGCAATGAGACCTTGCAACAGCATTGCAATGCCATATGTCTGTGAACTCCAAAGTACACTGGTGAAGTGCTGAACTGCATTTTAAGATGGTCTAAGATCAACCATAATAATATGGTGAGACTGGTGCTTTGCTGATGCTGACTTCCAAGGATGAAGGATGGCGACAGTTACTGCCCCATGGAGTATGGAATGGGATGTTGGAGAATGATGATCAGCCTGGAGACTCACAGACAATGTTGGCAAGATGTAGTTGCCAGGTAACCTCTCTGAATTTCAAGTCAGGGATTAACACTGGCTAGTTTCTCATCGATAAACGGGAGAACAGCAGCCTGCATCTGAATGTGGTGAAATTAGCTAGCGACAAGATACAAATGCACAGAGATAAGAGCACAACCACTTACTTGTAAGTTTCTCATCCAACTTTTGAAACCTCGTGAGGAAAAATCAGACTTTCTTCTCTCAACATTGAGAAAATGATTTTATCATTCCCACCATAACTTCTCAAATTTCTCATCACCTACATCATTTAGTTGCAGGGCGAGTTCTTTCAAATGTATGAATTTATCCCTTTATTTGTTTGCGTTAAAAACAAAATGACTCTGATGCAACCTAAAATGGGGCAGGTTTAACTGAACAGGAAATTAAATGCTGTACAGGGAGACCTAACAGTATACTTTCACTTAGGTTTACATCTATTATTCTGATTGCAGCATATGTGTTTTATGTGACCCTTTACCTTCTTATCTTAATTTACAGGCTGAGTCATAGTGTTTATTATGGACAAAACACAGATTATTATCTGCACTGTTTTATAGAAAAACTCCTTAGTAACCAAGGACTCATGAAATCTTGGGAGACTTTAATGGTAGATGAAAAGTATTCGTATGGTACAGGTAGCAAAGCCAATTAAATGTATCATTGAGGAATTAATACATGCTACACACATGAACACTACGACGGATGCAGTGAACAGAGTAATGGTATTATTGGATCTGCAGCTGTTGTATTGTATCTAAGAAATACTAGCCCGCGGAGATTACAAAATGGCAGTTCACTGCCTTGGACCATTGTAATCTACAAGATTATCCCATTAATCATTTGTGTCACTTGGGTACCAGATTCAAAAAGCTGTCTTTTTCCATGGCTGCAATGGCTTTAAAAATAGTGTCTGGGGATTTTAGCTCATTAAAAGAAAATCTGAAACAAAATATGTAACTTGTGCAATGAAAGCCTTGTTTTGGTTTATAGTGCTTTGTCTACTTCACAGCATTTGCTTATTCAGTGTATACACAATTAATCTTTATTATCCTCTATCATTCATCTAAAATGTGGTGTTACTCAGTGAAAACCATTCTTGTTCAGAACAGTAATATAATTCCCTCCTTCTTATAGTATCAAAAAGCTAATCCATTCTTATTAGGTTGACCCCTCATCTCTACACAGCTGAATTTAACAAATTAAAGTTCTCTTAATGCAATTATTGTTGGAAAGTGTCTTTATATACAGGGAAGATCATCTGCTGAAATTCTGCTTGATGGTTGCTTCTGTTATTTCGTAGCTAGGCATCAGTGTACAAATCTCCACTACTTACATGAATGATTGTTTGGACAAAAGATACTTTAAAAATAGCTCATTTTGCTTTTTACTTTATTTTGTCCTTCAGTTAACCCAACCTTAACTTCACAAGAACAGATGCAGGCCATTTCATCCCTTCAATGTGGTTTTGTCATTCAGTTAGATCATGGCTGATCCTGAAGATGTTTTGCATGTGGTACAGCAACTAATGCAATGGTTCATATAGCTCAATTTCCTCTAAAAGTAATAAAAAGCAAGCTTATAAAGTCATAAAAGCTTGTAATGAACTTAACATTTCCTTTTCTCCCTCAATTACCCATCTAAAATAGCAATTTTAAATGAAGAAAGTCATTCTTGGACAGAACAATAACAATGTCCACTTTTAATATTAATAGTCATTCTAAACCTTAATGGCCAAGTTATTTTTATCTTTTTGCTGCAGATTTTTCTTTCTGTGCAGTTATTGTAGAAGATTATCAATGTATTTCTTAATCAGCCAATGATTCTGATCAGCTCTTACTTGGCTACCAGGGGTCACAAATTAAAGTTGATCATGTACCAGAAGCTGAACTACGTCAGCCATATCAACACATTGGGTAAATTAGCAGAGGTGTCATCTATGTCTTCCAAAAGTATTAGCAACAATATTTAACCGGCTCATACTAATTACTACCCTGCAATAACCTATGTTTTGTTTAAATAAGAGCCGATTCTTGTTCAGAGTCTCCATCACTAAAAACCAAATAGGCCCTTAGTCCCAGTGGAGGAACAGAAATGGTGACATCTTTTTACCCACAAATACAATATGATGATCAGCGGTAGGTCATTGCTTTTTACCACACAATGCAATCGTGAAAAAATCCATGGAAAGAAATTTCCAGAGACCAGGTGTTTTTACAGCTTTAAAGACTTTATCACGGGAAGAGTTGCTCATACAGAAAGTAAGAAATAGTGCTTAGGCTAAAGTCTTTGCTTCAGACCTGTTAAGAAACTCAGTAGAAACATTGTGGGATAAAAACAAAGCCTGCAGATCAGCCACACCTGTCAGTACAGAGAAAATCAGAGAGTGAGGATCTGAGGGAGTATTCCTGGTTAGAGGTTTGGCGAGAAAGCAAATGTACTGAAGCTCCATAAGTAATGTTCAAATTCCTGTTGGATAAAGGGATGAATTTTAAATTAATGGTAAAAGACAAGCTGAGAAATCTAGAAGTAAGAAAACAGCTACTTATAGCTCACAATAAGCATTTCTGTCATAGTAAGTAGGTACCACAAAGCACAGCTGCAGCAGGGAAATTGAGGGCCACAGAGTAATTTATATTGAGGGCACAGTATTGGAAATGTCACAAAGTCGAACTAAGGCTACAAAAGGGCAATTCAAAAACTAAAACAAACAGAGTTGAACATAAAAGGGTAGTTGTAAATACTTTTGAGGCCATAATAAGTTAGGAAGATGCTTAATTTAAACAATGGTTATGGATAGAAAATTTCAATAAGACTGAAGTTTCAATATTTTATGTTTGGAAGTTGTAGAAAGGGAAGTGAATTGTTTATTCAAAAGCATCCATGTTGTCCACAACAAAGTAGGCCCCATTTTGAATGCAATGTGGGAGAGAGTGGACCCAGAGGCAGTCATTAGCAAGTAAATGAGTGAGCAAGAGGAGGACACAGAGATAGTGACCAGCTTCTAAATGCACACAAGAAATAAAGAATGGATGTTAGAGAAAACAATGCAAGAGAAAGAGGTATCAGAGGAATAATAATAACATCAGAGGAAAATCGTGAGTTGATTGGGTTGTGAGCAGTAATGGATTGTGTTTCAACTCCAATAATTTTGAAGAGCATGAACTTGTAAACTAGCACAGGGAAAGAAAGAATCTGTAAGCACTGGAGAGGAGCCAATTTTCCTGTAAAGGCAAAGAATTTCTACTTTCTAGTAATCTCTTGTTTTTAATTTAAGTACTAAATTTATCCTTATTTTTATATTATTAAATGAAGCTGCAGTTCTGAAGAAGGGTTATTGGACCTGAAACATTACCTCTCCACAGGTGCTGCCAGATCTGCTGAGTTTTTCCAGCAATTTCTGATTTTGTTTCTTAGTTCCTGCATCCATATTTCTTTGTTTTTTTTTCTGGTTAGTCTGATAGAATGTTCCCCACTTGCCTGGATGGGTGCAGTTCCAACAACATGCAAGAAACTTGACACCAGCCAAGACAAAGCATCCAGTTTGATTGGCACCACGTCCAATCCCTCTACTATCAGTGCTTAGTAGCAGCAATGTGTACTATCTATAAGATGCACTGCAGAAATTCAGATAGCGTTTTCCAAGCCTACGACCACTACCATCAAGAAAGACAAAGGCAGCAGATACATAGGAACACGGTCAACAATAAGCTTCCCTTAAGTTGCTCATCATCTTGATTTGGAAACATATTGCTGTTCCTTCAATGTCATTGCGTCAAAATCCTGGAACTCCTTCCCCAACAGCATTGTGGGTCAATGTACATGAAATGTGGCAGTTCAAGGGCAGCTTACCACCACCTTCTAAAGGGCATCCAGAAATGACCAATAAATAGTGGTTCAGCCAGTATTGCCCACAAGCCGTAAAAGAATCAAAGCAAGGACAATGTTGCAACTACCACCATCACCATGAAGAGGGAAATAATTATGCGGCCTCAATCTCACCAATCTCAACAGCTGCATCTGTCTATGACTGTATTAATACGACTCACCTATTAATAGCACTGTATTAATAGCACAGTCCTTGTGGAGACTAAGTCTCACTTTCTTACTGCATACCAAAGCCAAAGGAAGCTGATTGTGTTTGTTGGGTGTTAGCTCAGCTCTTGGACATCTCTGCAGGAGTTTCTCAGCATGGTGTCCTATGTCCAACCATCTTCACCTGTTTCATCAATGACCTTCCCTCCATCTTAGGATCAGAAGTGGGGATGCTCGCTAATGATTGCCCAATGTTCAGCACCATTTGTGACTCCTCAAATACAAAGACAATTCATATACAATGTAGCAAAACCTGGACAACATTCAGGCTTGGGCTAATACATCCAAAGTAACTTTTGGCGTGCCACAGTCAAGCAATGACCATCTCTAACTATCACCCCATGATATGCAATGACATTGTATAATTGAATCGCTCACCGGTGACATCCTGGGGCTTACCATTGACCACAAACTTAACTGGACCACCATGTAATTAGGTCAAATGATGAGAATTCTGGAGGAAGTAATTCACCTCCTGTCTTCTCAGTGCCTATCCAACATCTACAAGGTACAAGTCAAGAGCTCCAACAATGCTCAAGAAATGAAACTTCATCCAGGATAAAGCAGCTGATTTGACTGTATCCATTGCTCCCGATGCGGACTCCTCTACACTGGGGAGACAGGACACCTACTCACAGAGTGCTTCAGGGAACATCTCCAGGACACCTGCACCAATCAACCCCACTGCCCCGTAGCCAAACACTTCAATTCCCCAAGGACATGCAGGTCCTGGCCCTCCTCCATCACCACTCCCTAACCACCTGATGCCTGGAGGAAGAACACCTCATCATCACCTGCCTGGGGACACTCCAACCCCATGGCATCAATGTGGATTTCACCAGTTTCCTCATTTCCCCTCCCCCCACCTTATACCAGTTCCAACCTTCCAACTCAGCAATGCTCTCATGGCCTGTCCCACCTGTCCATCTTCCTTCCCAACTATCCGCTCCACCCTTCTCTCCAACATATCACTATTACCCCTATCTCCATATACCTATTGCACTCTCAGCTACCTCCCCCCACCACACGCCCCCTCCCATGTATCTCTCCACCGGTGAGGCTCTCAGCCTTCATTCCTGATGAAAGGCTTTCGCCCGAAACGTCAATTCACCTGCACCCTGGATGCTGTCTGACCTGTTGTGACTCTTGACTCTAATCTCCAGCATCTGTAGTACTCACTTTAGCCTAGATTGGCAGCCCGTCTAAGAATTTTAACATTCTGTCCCGCCAGCATTATGAAACCTCAAATATATTTGATGTAGTGGGGATAACAGAGAAACGGCTCCACAAAAAGCATTTAGGGAATAGTGATTATCATTCCCAAGGTTTGTTAGTGTAGAATGGACAAGAAACAACTCAGGCTAAAAGTATTTAATTGGAGGAGGAAAGATTTCAGTAGGGTGAAAATGAAATCTAGCCAAAGGAAATTGGAATCAAGAATTGGTAGGAAAACTGTACAGGACTGTTTAAAGAGGAGATGGTTCAGCTAAAGTCGAAGTACACTCTCATGAAGGGGGAAGGAGAATCAAAAACAATTAAAGCCCTCAGTTAATGCATGGAGTGGCAAGCAAAAGGAAGCAAAACAAAATGTTAGTGTACAATAGACATCGGGAGATGATACCATAGGAAATATGGCCATATGTAGAAAGTTAAGGGGGATATTGAAAAGGCAAATGAGAAAAAAAAGATTTAGTATGAGAAGAGATTGTTATTTAAAGTTTAATATTTAAGGGATTTTAAAAAAATATGTCTTAATAGAGTATTCTAAGAGTAACAAATAAGTTGGGCTGATTACAGAGCAAAAAGAGATATAAACATGGAGGTGGAGGGCGATGGCTGAGGTACTAAAGTTTTTGTTCATGACACATGAGCATGACTGTAAAGTCACCATTTATTGATCATTCACAATTGCTTTTCAGAAGTTGATGACAAACCAGTGACTAGAACCACTGCTGTCAGTCCCTTGAGCCTGTTTCATCAAAAATCTAATTGTAGCATCAAATCCACATTCCTGCCTCCCCATGATAAATTTTCATCCCCTTGCTTACAATGAATCTATCCAACTCCGGCATGAAAATATTCAATTAATCTGCTTCCACTGCTTTTTCAGGAAGAGAGTTCCAAAGACTCATGACCCTTAGAAAAATTTTGGCTTATCTTAGTTTGGAAATGATTCTCAGGGAAAGGATTAATCAACACGTGGAAAGGCAGGGTTTGATCAGGAATAGTCAGCATGGATTTGCTAGAAGGAGATCCTGTCTAATAAATTTTATTGAGTTTTTTGAAAAGGCATCTAAATATATTGACGAGGGTGGATGTGGCCCTTGATGGACTCAAACCTCCCAGCATAATGGGCAGAATGACCATAACCTGTGAAACCTCTACCCCACTCCCCTTTCCTGGAACCCCAGTCCCCTCTGTTTGTGTGCAATATTCCATCCTTCAATCTATAATTGACCCCTATCACTGCAGATAGTCATGTTGCATATCCTTCAAAATGAGATGCAATCTAGAGATCCATGGATGGCCCCTGAAAAGCCCTCAGACCATTATTGAACACATTCCCAGGACTGGCCATCACCCATTTCCCACCAAATGACCTGGTAGGACAGCCCTGAATAAGCCAGACCAGTCCTGTACCCTGAATGTAATACCAGGAATGGCTGCACTTAACCTTCAGGACTGACTGGGATGTAAACCCAGACTGCAAAGTCATGGAATGTGATCACCCTCAGTCTGGAATCTTATGAGCCCTCTGACTGACTGTTGTCCCCTTTCACCCTCACTCAGAACTGTTTTCACAAAGACATATTGGCACCCTGAAACTGAGCACTGAAGATCCCATACACTTAACATCCTGTAGAATATGAAATGCATATGTCTGCCTGCATGAAAATCAATCTGGAGAGAAGAATTCAAGTCCCAGGTTGGCCTAAACTCCAAGGTAGTGTTGAAGGCCTGAAGGGGTGTCTGAGTTGATCTACAAGTAGACACGATGGTTTGGCGATGATGGCTCTCGTAAATGAAGGGTGGAGGAAGGCAGTGACCATCAATGATGGAGCCACCAAATGCCCACGCTGGCTGACATGTTGGCATATCTGGAACCATTTAATTTCTCAGGGAAGGAGAGAAGAATTGAAGATGGCAAATAAGTAAAGCGAGTTGTAACATTGATGAGATGAAATTAGGTAGTTTCCACTCCATTGCAAGATCCTGAAATTGCTATTTAAACCTGTCCTCAATGTTGAGATTCTGCTTTATTTCCCTTTTTTTTGTCTTTCCCCAACTTTCTGGCATTACTCATGCCACACCAGGGAGAGAAAAATTCCATGCCTTGGTGTCAATAATTACTATGTAAAAAGAAAACTTAACTTATTATATTTACTACTTAACACAGTAGCGAGATTTTCTATCAACTATTGCAACACATTTAAAAGTTCTAGTGCCGACCAGATGGACTCAATCTAAGGAAGTGCCAACTGGTCCATTCAACCAACTCAGCTGTGGAAAGCAATTCTTCGGCAAGCTCAGGCTGCACTCCTAAATAACTTTAGGGCTGATATGGGATGGTGACACTGAATTTGATTTTCAAGGTGTTGGCCAAGACTGAGCCAGATGGAAATAATTTGTGACTGCCTGCAATTACACAGCTGACTGAGTACTGAATGGATTGAAGTCCTGACTGAATGGGACTGGCTTAATGGACCTGACTTGGAAAAGCTACTGAGCCAGACAACATGAGGGAACTGAGTTGACAATAGTTGAGATAAAGTCATTAAAATAACATAGTAATTTTGCATTGGGGAGCCTGTGTGTAGAGTAGAAACCTTCCATTATGGGATAACCGTGATATTTTCCAAGAATGTTGCATGTCCTTCAAAATGAGATGCAATTATTAACCTAAACTATTAAGTGTTTGTGTAACTTTAGCCCTGTATTTTACTGTTACAAAATATGACTTTATTTACTCAGTGCCAGAAAGAGGCTCATACACTTGCTGATCTTATCACAATTACACAAAAAACAAGAAGCTGATAAAATCTAGATTGTAATGCAAAAGGAGGCAGTTCAGTCTCTGCCCCAGTCCAGATCCTTAACCACTTACTGTGTTTTTAGCTCATCACTTCAAATGTATTTCAACTGCTTCATCATCCTCCTGCCAATGGGAATCACTTCTCCCTAGCAACTCTATCCATCCCCTCATGATTTCAAACACATCTATGAAATCTCTTCAATGTTCAACAGACAGCAATCCCATCTTCCCCAGCCAATCCACATATTTCTTATTCATTCGAGGGATATGAGCTTGGACAGCATTTATTGCCCATTCCAAGTAGCCCTTTATAATGTGATGGTGAGCTGCCATCTTGAATCTCTGCTATACATTTTGTTAGGTACCCCCACAATGCCTGAGCGAGAGAGCTCAAGGATTTTAATGCAGCGACACTGAAGGAGCAGTGAAAGATATATTTCTGCTGTCTTTGTACTTCTAGATGATAGTGCTCAACCTGGAAGAGTGCTGAATCATTGGTCAGTGATAGTTAGCATGAAATTTCCTTGCTTACGTTTGACCTGATGCCATGGAAACTTTATTGGTCCCAAATCAATGTTGAGGACTACAGGGCAACTCCCTACTTACCACTGTGCCATCAGCATTACTGGATCTGTACTGCCAAAGGGATAGCAATCCCATTTGAATCTCCAATCTAAGAGGAATGGTGATGGTGGTTTCTAGAATTGTAGGGTATAATTCCATAAGTAGGGCCATGTCAGGCTGTTGCTTGATTAGTCTGTGAGGCAGTTTTCCCCAATCTTGGTACTAGCTCCCAGACATTAGCAAAGACGGCATTGTAGAGTCACCATGACTGAATTTGCCATTGTTGTTTCCAATCCCTACATTGAGGTCAGATGGTGTGTCTGATTTTATTTTTTGAGGGTTTTGATACAACTGCCTGGCTTGCTAGGCCAATGCAGAGTCCACCACATTGCTGTGGGTCTGTGTTCACATATAAGCCAGACCAAGCAAGGACTTGCAGGTATTTAGATTAGATTCCCTACAGTGTGGAAACAGGCCCTTCGGCCCAACAAGTCCACACCGACCCTCCAAAGAGTAATCCACCAAGACCCATTTCCCTCTAAATGATGCATCTAATGGTATGGGCAATTGAGCATGGCCAATTCACCTGATCTGCAAATCTTTGGACTATGGGAGGAAACACATGCAGACATGGGGAGAATGTGCAAACACCGCACAGTCAGCTGAGGCTGGAATCAAACCAGACTCCCTGGCACTGTGAAGCAGTAGTGCTAACCACTGAACCACTGTGCCGTTCCAGTATTTTTTTTATATAGCACCCATGGTGTGTGTGTGTGCAGGTGTGTGACACAGTGAGAGACACAAGGTATACGAATCTTTATTCAATTTCCACCGCCAGGAATATAGGAAAACACCTAAATGGCCAGTGACAAGCAGTGCCCTTCACATCAATGCTGTGTGATCAAACAGTGAAGGGGAGGGCAAGGATTAAATCAAAATGGTGTTGGAGGGGGAAATAATGCACTCCACTCCCTGCGGCGCCCACCTCTCCCTGAACAACTTCAGGGTGTTGGTGGAGACCACATGCTCCTTCTCCAAGGACACCCGGGACCTAACGTAACTGTGGAAGAAGGGCAGGTAGTCGGCTCTAACGACCCCCTCCACGGCCCGCTGCCAGGACCTGTTTATGGCCAGTTTGGCCAGGCCCAGGAGCAGACTCACGAGGAGGTCTTCAGATCTGTCCTCCCTCGTCTGTACCGGGTGCCCGAAGATCAGGAGCGTGGGACTGAAGTGCAACCAAAAGCAGAGGAGGAGGTTTTTAAGAAAATCAAAAAAGGGAGTGCAAACGCCCACACCCAATATACACGTGGTCCACGGACTCCACAGCGCCACAGAACAAGCAGTTGGGCTGGGAGTCTGTGAACCACCGCAATCTGCGGTTGCAGGGAACCGCTGCGTGCAGCACCCTCCACCCCAGATCCCTGAGAGAAGGAGGGAGGACTCCTGCATAGAGGGCCCTCCACTGGGGATCCCCACCACCCAGCAGCAAATGGGCACGCCAAGGCGTGTCCGGACAGTGGATGAGTGAGAAGAGGTGGACGGTGTGCAGCAGCAGTCGATACAAGGCCCGCCTTTTTACATCCTTAAAAACAGGGACAAAATGAAAATTCCGGAGGCGGCTCAGGTTGTGGGGCACAGGCTCCCACGGGAAGTACGGGACCTTGGGGCCTATGTGAAATTCCGTCCGGGCTGGGGTGAGCAAGGATGGGATCCCACCGCACACCTGAACGTCCTCCAACTGGTGCACTACGTAGGGTCTGAGCACCGCCGTTTTAAGGCGTCGGATGGCAGTGGCCACATACTGGACATCTACCGCTGCCCTACTCGCTATGTCCTGCAGCAGCATCCAGCTCAGGCCCCCGGCACCCAGCACGTCCCCGACCCTGGTCACCCTCACCGCCACGGCCCTCCCCTCCGACAGCCACTCGAACCCACGAGCACGGAGGTGTGGATTCCTGAGCAACGGTTCCTGATGACAGCCGCTACTCCTGCTGAAACGTAGGCGCGGCACAATTTGACCATGTTCCAGACATGGATCGGGTCCTGGTAAAAGACAGGCAGCGTCTTGAGGGAGACCTCCAAACCATCACGGTCGACGAACAGGAGCTGCGTGGCGTATTTGAGGTTACGCACCTGGCGGAAGAAATACATCGCCAGGGCGCACCACCTAGGAGGAGGCTCGACGTAAAGGTATCGCTGCATGGTCTGAAGGTGGAACGTCGCGACCTGGGTGCGGATGCACACCAACAACTGACTGCCCTCCTCAATAGGGAGACTCAGAACCTGCACAGCAACCCAGTGCATCTTTTTTGTCCCAGAAGAAGTCGACCAACGTTCTCTGGATGTCAGCGACAAAGCCAGGAGGGACCAAAATGACCAGCCGGTTTATGACCAGCACTCGGCTCCTGTAAGATAGCACTCGGAGCTGTCCTGTCCAGAGGCCTAGGCGAGCCGAGACTTTGGCCTCCAGCTCCTGCCAGCTGGCCGGCCAGGATTCCTCAGCCGGGCTGAGGTAGACCCCCAGGTAGAGGAGACGGGTGATACTCCAGCTGAGCCCTTGTAACTCCTCCGGCAGGGAGTCCACCCGCCACGGACCCACCAGTAGTCCGGAACATTTGGCCCAGTTGATCCTGTCGGAAGACGCCGCCGAGTACACGGCCTGGCACTCGCGCATCCTCCCCAGGTCAGCCGGGTTGGTGAAAGTGAGGAGCACGTCATCGGCGTAGGCCGAGAGGACCACCCCCGTGCCCGCGCCGCGCAGAACCAGCCCTGACAACCTCCTCCGCAAGGGGCGCAGGAAAGGCTCCACGCACAGGGAATGCAGCTGGCTGGACAGGGGCAGCCTTGACGCACTCCGCTCCTGAAGTGAAGGGGCGCCGTCAGGGACCCGTTAACTTTAACCAGACACACTGCAGCGGCGTAATAAAGTCGGATCCGGGCGACGAACTGCATCCTGAACCCAAATGCCCGCAAAGTCCTGAGCAGGTACTCGTGACCGACCCTGTCAAACGCCTTTTCCTGGTCGAGAGACAGGAAGGCGCTCGGCAGACCAGCCTGTCGACAGAAACGAATCAGGTCCCGGGCCAGATGGACGTTGTCGTGTATCCTCCGGCTCGGGACCGTGTAGGACTGGTCCGGGTGAATCATGTGGGCCAGCATGGAAGCCAGGCGAGAAGACAACACCCTGGAGAAGATTTTGTAGTCCGTGCTGAGGAGGGAGACCGGACGCCAGTTCTTCAAAGAACGAAGGTCCCCCTTCTTTGACAGCAGGATGATAACCACCCAGCGCCAATAAAGGGGCAGCTCTCCGGTATTTAGACACTCACCCAAGACCTGTGCGTAGTCGTTCCCCAGGACGTCCCAGAACGCCCTGAAGAATTCCACAGTCAGCCCGTCCAGTCCTGGAACTTGCCCCTTGGGAGCCGGTTGAGGGCACCGGTCAGGTCCTCTAAGGTGACGGGAGCGTCGAGCCTTCTGGCATCCTCCGAGCTGCGGCAGGTCCTCCCACAGAACTCTGCGAGCATCCTCGCTGGATGGATCCAGAGAGAACAGGGCTGTGTAATAGGTTTGGATGTGGGCCCTGACACCCTCCGGATCTGAGACGAGGGACCCGTCGTCGGCCAGCAGCACAAGGAGCTGCTGACGGGTGCCACGCCTTTTTTCCAGCAAGTAGAAGAAGGGGGAACCGCGGTCCAGGTCCTGGAGGAGCTGGATCGTGACCTCACGTACTCGCCCCGAGCCCCGACGAGCTGCAGGTCCCGGAGCACGGCCTTCTTCTCTTCGTACACCCCGCGCAGGGCCGGGTCCGCGTCGGGCTGACCGAGGCGTGACTCCAAGTTGAGCATCTCCCTCTCCAACTCCCCGATCCTGGATTTCCGCTTCTTTGTCGACCCCCTCGCGTACTCCTGACAGAAAACGCAGACGTGAGCCTTGCCCACATCCCACCATAACCTCAGGGAGGGGAAGCATCCCCGCTTCCTTCTCCAGCTGGCCCAGAAACGACGAAACAAGTCTCAGAACCGCTTGTCCTCCAGCAGCAGGTTGTTAAAGAGCCAGTACTCGGAGCCGAGCCTGGCGCTGAACGGAAGGAGTTCTGCCCACACCAGGTGATGGTCCGTGCATGGGGGAGGACACCTGCCGCATGGAGGCCTTCGGAAAACAGGAGGCGTACGCCCGCGAAACTTACAGGCGGTCGATTCTGGACGCTCCGACACCAGGCCTCACAAAGGTGAAGGCGATGGAGTCAGGACGGAGATTCCGCCAGACGTCCACCAGACTTGACCAAGTCCCCCAACCTCCTCCCCGACACCCAACCGGTGCAGACACCACCGTAGTCCCTGCCCTCGAGGAAGCAGTTAAAATCTCCCCCGAGGATGACGCATTGGTTTTCGTCGATGGAGGCGAGATGAGCGGACACTTCTTCGAAGCAGCTCGCTTGCCTCGGCCCGGCCAGGGGAGCGTAGACGTTCACCAAGTGAAGCACCGCGCCCGCCCAGCCGAACCGTCAGGTGAAGCAAAAGGCCTGGTACCGGCTCCCTGACCCCCAAGATCTCCGGCTGAAAATGCGGGGCCAACAAGATAGCCACCCCGCCAGATCTGCGGGTGAGGTGACTCATGTAGACTCCAGGAGCCAGGTGGCTTCGTCTCCCGGGGTAGTGTGGGTTTCTTGCAGGAAGCACACTGCATACCTCCCGTCCTGAAGGACCGAGGGGGCCAGGAATCTGCGCTGTGACTCCCTGCTGCCGTTGATGTGGAGGCTGGCTATAGTTGTCTTCATGTGGGAAGCGTTGTGCAACCACCACCAGTACGGTTAAAAAACTATATATACATTCACTGGGAGGACAAGGGAGGGGCACAGACATCCCTCACCTTCACCAGGAGTGCCCCCAGGAAGTTCCTGACTCGCTTTCGCTCATTCACGTCAAGCCCAGGTGCCTGGCGAGCAGCGTGGGCCAACCAGTAAACTCTTTTGAAGGAGCTCCAGCAGTCGAGCACCAGTTGGGCTCTATCCCGGCGACTCCGAGTTTCCTCAACAAACTCCTCGAGTTCCTCAAGGGGGATGAGGGGGAGATCGGTGGGGGGGGGGGGGGGGAAGCACCTGGGACTCAAATGTCACTGGAGACAGACTCTACGTCATCCCCAGTGTCCGCCACTGATCCCGAACCCTCCTTGGTCACCAACCCCTCTCCCACCGAGAGAATGGGGGCTGGTCCGCCACCGCCAACTGGCCTCAAACCCCTGGTGACCCCACCCGCAGGGTCACCAGCGGTAGCTTCCTCAGCACACCCCTTCCCAGAACATCCCAAGTTCTGGTCATCAGGCAGCAGAGGCTCAGGGTCCTGCTCCTCTCCCGACACCGGGATGCCCAGCTCCTCGGGGAAAAGGTCCTCCCCCAGGGCCAAGGCCCCTGGAAAAACAGTCTGGGAGGGAGGAGTAAGGATAACACCTTCCTCCCCTCCAACGCTCAACAACCCAGCAGAGGGTTCTCCGTTGTCACCCACACCACAGCCCATGTGGTTATTAAAGTCCTCCCCAGGGGCCAGAGGCATTGAGGCAGCAGAAGGCCCTGCTGTGGCCACTGGGGGTTTGGTCTGGGCAGGTCAGACCATGGTGCAGGACAGTCAAGAGGCACTGTAGGCTCATCCCCCTGGAGAGTAGCAGTGCTGCCAGCGCACTGCTGGAGTATTGCCTCCCCTCTTAGGGCCAGTGCCTCTTCCCCAGCGAGGCGGGGGGGGAATTTATGGGCCTTCCCCTCCCTGCCCACCTTGGTGGTCATGGGGCCTGAGGTCCCCCACCTCCCCCCAGCCTTTCCCGGAATATGATTGGCTGGGGGAAGACAGGGGGCACAGCCAGGGTGGGGAGGGTCAGCTGTGTTACTTCCTGCTCTGGCCCTGGTTTTTCAGGTGATGGTGGGTGATGGTGGGTGGGGTGGGGCAGGGGTCCAGAGATGTGGTTGCTGCAGGAGGTGAGGCAGTGGTGGTTTCCCTCACGTTAGTGCCAGGGTGTGCTGGGCTTGGGGATCCCTGGGCTAGGTGTTGTGGTGCCAGGGGCAGGTGTTGAAGCCCCAGGGGTTTCTGTATTGGGGTGGGGCCAGGAACAGGTATGGATTTGGGAGTCAGGGTTCCAATGCCGGGATGATGCTGGCACGGCCGTGGGGGCATTGTTGTGCTCGGGTGGGGCAGGTTGTGGGCTAGGTGTAGGGGAAGGTGATAGGGTGGTCACCTCGTGGGTGGGCCTGGCGTGTTGGGCCTTCCTGACCGCCTTCCAGCCGGCCGGACATCACCCCCCTCCCTGCCAAAGGCTGAGGCATTGGGAGCCTCCGGCTTAACACCACAAGCCCCAGCACGGGGGGCTGACTTTGGGGGAGGGGGAGTAAGTGCGGCAGCGCCACCCTCAGCCGTTGGTGTGGGCTGGGCAGCCTTCTGGGTGGGCCAGTTTTTTCTAATATGCCCCACCTCGTGGCACAGGTGGCACCGCATGCCGTCCGCCATCCAGATGATGCGGTAGGCCGTGCCCTCGTGGAGGAGGGTGAAAGAGCCCTCGGTGATCACCTCCTGGGCCAGGTGAAAGGAGTCAGAAGGAGTATAAGTGCCGGAGGGCAGGAGCGGTTGGGCACCCGACCAGATCTCCCCCAAGGTGGTGAGGTGGGGGAGAAGGAGCTCACTGGCAATGAAGGGCGGGACGTTGGAGATCACGACCCTCTGGGCCATAACCTCTAGAGGGTTGACAGGCAGAAGTGTCCCGCCCATAGTGAGCCCCCTCTCCACGGCCAGGTGGACCACCTGCTCGGCCTTTCGGAAAAAGACAGCCTTCCCATACATCCTGGCTGCATCGACGATAGCCTGTGGGCTGACCACACTAGCCCTGGCCTTACAGCAGGCCTCGATGGTCATGTTGGGATGGGGATAGGCCTTTACCCCCAGGCGTTTAGTCATGTACCTGAAGGGGGTCATGGTTGCAGCCGGGGTTGGGCAGCCGGGGTTGGACAGCCGAGCCTAAGGCAGCGGCTATCCCGGCGTAGGTGCGGCTGGGCCCTGCGACCTTTGGGCTCGCCATGCTTTGCTGACTTCCACAAGCTTGACAAGAGTCCAGTCGGGTCCCCAGGCAGCAGCAGCAGTAGAGGCAGGCCTCAGGCAAGTTTGAGGCAGTACCAGAGTGAGTCCCAGGTAGTCCCTTGGTCATAGTGTTGGGGGCAGGCCTTTTTGGGGGGGTCCCCAAGGCAAGTCCCAGGCAGCCCCAAAATTTAGTCCCGGGCAGCAGTGGTGGAGGTGGGCCTCGGGTCACAGCAGTGGAGGAGGTTGTGGGGAGGGGCCCAAGGCGAGTCCCAGACAGCGGTGGTGGAGGCCGGCCTTGGCGTTGGAGGCAAGCCTCAGGCAAGTCCCTTGGTTGCAGCGGTGGGAGCAGACGCTGTTGGGAAGGATCCCCAAGGCAAGTCCTAGGCAGCCCCAAAATTTAGTCCCAGGCAGCAGCGGTGGAGGTGGGCCTCAGGTCGCAGCAGTGGTGGAGGTTGTGGGGAGGGGCCCAAGGCGAGTCCCAGGCAGCGGTGGTGGAGGCAGGCCTCAGCGTTGGAGGCAGGCCTCAGGCAAGTCCTAGGCAAGCCATTGGTTGCAGCGGTGGGGGCAGACCTGTTAGGGAGGGTCCCCAAGGCGAGTCCCAGGCAGCAGCAGTGGAAGTGGGCCTCTAACAGCAGCGGCAGTGGTGGAGGTCCTGGGAGGGGCCCCAAGGCAAGTCCCAGGCAGCAGCAGTGAGGCAGGCCCCAAGCAGTAACAGCTGAAGCAGGTCCAGGCAGGGTCCCAGAGACCAGCAGTGGGAGTGGGCCCCAGATCAACAGCAACGCTCCCTTGACCTGGGTGAGGCCCAGGCTGCAGCTCCAAAAGTAGGCCTGGGACTCAAACTCTCACCTTCTTCTGCCTCTGCTGCCGCCTCCTCCTCCTCCTCCTCCTCCTCCCTCTTCTTCTCCTTCTCCTTCTCCTTCTCCCTTCTTTCTTCCTTCCTTCCTTCCTACCTAAAGCGCTCTCGACGTGGGGCAGCTGGTCCAGGGACAGTCCCCTTCCTCTCAGACACAGTCAAGGAGAGTCCTTGCACATACACTGATCCAGCTCCCTCAAGAGCCTGCTCTCAGAGTGAACAGAACTTCTGACACTCTTTTTTTCAACCTCACTACTGCCTAACTGCGGTAGTGCTTATTTTTTTCCCTAGCACCCATGTTGTGTGTGTACAGGTGTGAGACACAAAGTGCGCGAATCTTTATTCAATTTCCACCACCAGAGAGATAGGAAAACACCCGAGTGGCCTGTGACAAGCAGTGCCCTTCACATCAAAGGGCAATGCTGTGTGATCAAACAGTGAAGGGGAGGGCAGGGACTAAATCAAAATAGAGTTGGAGGAGGAAATAATACACTCCACTCCCTGCGGCGCCCACCTCTCCCTGAACAACTCCAGGGTGTTGGTGGACACCGCGTGCTCCAAGGACACCCGGGCCCTACCGTAACCGCGGAAGAGGGGCAGGCAGTCGGCCCTAACGACCCCCTCCACGGCCCGCTGCCAGGAGCTGTTTATGGCCAGTTTGGCCAGGCCCAGGAGCAGACCCACGAGGAGGTCTTCAGACCTGCCCTCCCTCCTCCGCACTGGGTGCCCGAAGATCAGGAGCGTGGGACTGAAGTGCAACCAAAAGCAGAGGAGAAGGTTTTTGAGAAAATCAAAAAGGGAGTGCAAACGCCCACACCCAACATACACATGGTCCACGGACTCCACAGCGCCACAGAACAAGCAGTTGGGCTGGGAGTCCGTGAACCACCGCAATCTGCGGTTGCAGGGGACTGCTGCGTGCAGCACCCTCCACCCCAGATCCCTGAGAGAAAGGGGGAGGACTCCAGCGTAGAGGGCCCTCCACTGGGGATCCCCACCGCCCGGTGGCAAATGGGCACGCCAGGGCGTGTCCGGGCGGTGGATGAGGGAGAAGAGGTGGATGGTGTGCAGCAGCAGTCGGTACAGGGCCCGCCTTTTAACGTCCTTGAAGGGGACAAAATTAAAATTTCGGAGGCGGCTCAGGTTGTGGGGCACAGGCTCCTGCGGGAAGTACGGGACCTTGGGGCCAATGTGACATTCCGTCCGGGCAGGGGTGAGCGCGGACGGGATCCCACCGCACACCTGAGCGTCCTCCAACTGGTGCACTACGTCGGGTCCGAGCACCGCCGTTTTAAGGCGTCGGATGCCGGTGGCCACGTACCGGACGTCTACCACTGCCCTGCTCGCTATGTCTTGCGGCAACGTCCAGCCCAGGCCCCTGGCACCCAGCACGTCCCCGACCCTGGTCACCCTCGCCGCCACGGCCCTCTCCTCCGACAGCCACTCGAACCCGCGAGCACGGAGGTGCGGATTCCTGAGCAAAGGGTCCCTGAGGACAGCCGCAAATCCTGCCGGAGGGTAGGCGCCACCATGTTCCAGACAGTGATCAGGTCCTGGTAAAAGACAGGCAGCCCCTTGAGGGCGAGCTCCAAACCCTCACGATCGACGAACAGGAGCTGCGTGTCGTAGTTGAGGTTACGCACCTGGCGGAAAAAATACGTCGCCAGGGCGCACCACTAGGAGGCGGCTCGACGTAAAGGTATCGCTGCAAGGTCTGAAGGCGGAAGGTCGCGACCTGGGTGCGGACGCACACCAGCGACTGACCGCCCTCCTCAATAGGGAGACTCAACCTGCGCAGCGACCCAGTGCATCTTTTTGTCCCAGAAGAAGTCGACCAACGTTCTCTGGATGTCAGCGACAAAGCCAGGAGGAGGGACCAAAGTGACCAGCCGGTACCACAGCATGGCGGCCACCAGCTGGTTTATGACCAGCACTCGGCTCCTGTAAGATAGCACTCGGAGCTGTCCTGTCCAGCGGCCTAGGCGAGCCGAGACTTTGGCCTCCAGCTCCTGCCAGTTGGCCGGCCAGGATTCCTCGGTCGGGCTGAGGTAGACCCCCAGGTAGAGGAGACGGGTGGTACTCCAGCTGAACCCCCGAAACTCGTCCGGCAGGGAGTCCACCCACCACGGACCCACCAGTTGGCCCAGTTGATCCTGGCGGAAGACGCCGCCGAGTACACGGCCTGGCACTCGCGCATCCTCCCCAGGTCAGCCGGGTCGGTGAAAGTGAGGAGCACGTCGTCGGCGTAGGCCGAAAGGACCACCCCCGTGCCTGCGCCGCGCAGAACCAGCCCCGACAACCTCCTCCGCAAGAGGCGCAGGAAAGGCTCCACACACAGGGAATACAGCTGGCCGGACAGGGGGCAGCCTTGACGCACTCCTCTCCCGAAGCGAAGGGGCGCCGTCAGGGACCCGTTAACTTTAACCAGACACACTGCGGCGGCGTACAAAAGTCGGATCCGGGCGACGAACTGCGTCCCAAACCCGAATGCCCGCAGAGTCCCGAGCAGGTACTCGTGATCGACCCTGTCGAACGCCTTCTCCTGGTCCAGAGACAGGAAGGCGTTCGGCAGACCAGCCCGTCGACAGAAATGGATCAGGTCCCGGACCAGATGGACATTGTCTTGTATCCTCCGGCCCGGGACCGTGTAGGACTGGTCCGGGTGAATCATGTGGGCCAGCACGGAAGCCAGGCGAGAAGACAACACCCTGGCGAAAATTTTGTAGTCCGTGCTGAGGAAGGAGACCGGACGCCAGTTCTTCAACGAACGAAGGTCTCCCTTCTTTGGCAGCAGGACGATGACCGCCCTGCGCCAAGAAAGGGGCAGCTCTCCGGCATTGAGACACTCCCCCAGGACCTGTGCGTAGTCGCTCCCCAGGACGTCCCAGAACGCCCTGAAGAACTCCACAGTCAGCCCGTCCAGCCCCGGGGATTTGCCCCTCGAGGGCGCCGGTCAGCTCCTCTAAGGTGACGGGAGTGTTGAGCCTTCCGGCGTCCTCCGGGCTGAGCTGCGGCAGGTCCTCCCACAGAACTCTGCGAGCATCCTCGCTGGACAGATCCGGAGAGAACAGGGCCGTGTAATAGGATCGGACGTGGGCCCTGATACCCTCCGGATCCGAGACGAGGGACCCGTCGTCGGCCAGCAGCACAAGGAGCTGCTGACGGGTGCCACACCTTTTTTCCAGCGAATAGAAAAAGGGGGAGCCGCGGTCCAGGTCCTGGAGGAACTGGAGCCGCGACCTCACGTACGCGCCCCGAGCCCCGACGAGCTGCAGGTCCCGGAGCGCGGCCTTCTTCTCTTCGTACACCCCGCGCAGGGCCGGGTCCGCGTCGGGCTGACCGAGGCGTGACTCCAGGTCGAGCATCTCCCTCTCCAACTCCCCGATCCTGGATTTCCGCCTCTTTGTCGACCCCCTCGCGTACTCCTGACAGAAGACGCGGACGTGAGCCTTGCCCACGTCCCACCATAGCCTCAGGGAGGGGAAGCTTCCCCGCTTCCTTCTCCAGCCGGCCCAGAAACGACGAAACGAGTCCCGGAACCGCTCGTCCTCCAGCAGCAGGTTGTTAAAGCGCCAGTACGCGGAGCCCAACCTGGCGCCGAACGGAAGGAGTTCCGCCCACACCAGGTGATGGTCCGTGCACGACACCTGCCGCGTGGAGGCCTTTGGAAAACAGGAGGTGTACTCCCGCGAAACTTACAGGCGGTCGATTCTGGACGCTCCGACCCCAGGCCTCACGAAGGTGAAGGCGATGGAGTCAGGATGGAGATTCCGCCAGACGTCCAACAGGTCCAAGGACTTGATCAAGTCCCCCAACCTCCTGCCCGACGCCGAACTCGTGCGGGCACCGCCGTGGTCCCTGTCCTCGAGGACGCAGTTAAAATCCCCCCCGAGGACAACGCACTGGTTCTCGTCGATGGAAGCAAGATGAGCGGACACTTCTTCAAAGAAGCTCGCTTGCCTCGGCCCGGCCAGGGGAGCATAGACGTTCACCAAGTGAAGCACCACGCCCCCCAGCCGAACCGTCAGGTGAAGCAAACGGCCTGGCACTGGCTCCCTGACCCCCAAGATCTCCGGCTGAAAATGCGGGGCCAACAGGATAGCCACCCCGCCAGATCTGCGGGTGAGGTGACTCATGTAGACCCCCCTCTCGCCGCTCCAGGAGCCAGGTAGCTTCATCTCCCGGGGTAGTGTGGCTTTCTTGCAGGAAGCACACCGCATACCTCCCGTCCCAAAGGACCGGGAGGGTCTGGAATCTGCGCTGTGACTCCCTGCCGCCGTTGATGTTGAGGCTGGCTATAGTTGTCTCCATGTCGGAAGTATAGTGCAACCACCACCAGTACACACAGTTAAACTATATACACATTTACTGGGAGGACGAGAGAGGGGCACAGAAGTCCCTCGCCCTCACCAGGAGTGCTCCCAGGAAGTTCCTGACTCGCTTTTGCTCATTCACGTCAAGCCCAGGCACCTGGCGCACAGCGTGGGCCGACCAGTAGACTCTTTCAAAGGAGCTCCAGCGGTCGAGCGCCAGTTGGGCTCTATCCCGGCGACTCCGAGTTTCCTCGACAAATTCCCGGAGTTCCTCGAGGGGGATAAGGGGGAGATCGGTGGGGGGCACCTGGGACTCGAAAATCTCGCTGGAGACGGACTCCGCGCTGTCCCTGGTGTCCGCCACCAATCCAGAACCCTCCTCCGGGAGGTCGCCTTCGGTCACTGACCCCTCCCCCACCGAGAGGATGGGGGCTGGTCCGGCACCGCCAACTGGCCTCAAACCTCCAGTGACCCCACCCCCAGGGTCGCCTTCAGTACCTTCCTCGGCGCACCCCTTCCCGGAACGCCCCGAGTTCAGGTCGCCGGGCGACAGAGGCTCGGGGTCCCACTCCTCTCCTGAAACCAGGACGCCCGGCTCCTCGGGGAAAACATCCTCCCAGGGCCAAGGCCCCCAGAAAAACAGTCTGGGAGGGAGGAGCGAGGATAACACCTTCCTCCCCTCCACCGCTCGACGACCCAGCAGTGAATAAAAGACTGTCATCTGCACCATGGCCCGTGTTGTTATTAAAATCCTCCCCAGGGGCTGGAGGAGTTATGGCGGTGGAAGGCCTGGCTGTCGCCCCTGGGGGTTTGGGCAGGTCAGGCCAGGCCAGGCCAGGCCATGGTGCAGGACAGTGGGGAGACACTATCGGCTCATCCCCTAGAGAGGGGCAGCGCTGCCGGCACGCTAATGGGATTTCTCCCCCCTCCAAGGGCCAGCACCTCTTCCCCAGAGAGGCAGGGGGGAATTTATGGGTCTTCCCCTCCCCGCCCGCCTTGGTGGTCATGGGGCCCGAGGTCCCGCCCCCAGCCTTTCCCAGAATACGATTGGCTGGGGGAATGCAGGGGGCGTGGCCAGGGTGGGGAGAGTCAGCCATGTCACTTCCTTCCCCGCCCCTGGTATATCAGGTGATGGTGGGTGGGGCGGGGCAGGGGCCCCGTTCCCTCTCCGGGGCCCAGAGACACGGTCACTGCAGGAAGGGGGAGCAGCGGTTGTTCCCCCCAGGTTAGTGCCAGGGGGTGGCTGGGCTCGGTTTCTGGAGTAAGGGTTGAAGCCCCAGGTGTTCCTGTAATGGGGTCGGGGTCGGGGTCGGGGTCGGGGTCGGGGTCAGGGTCAGTGGGACTGGGATCAGGTATGGGTTTGCGGGTTCGGGGGTCAGGGTTCCCGCGCCGGGGCGACGCTGGCACGGCCGCAGGGGCATTGTCGTGCCGGGGCGGGGCAGGTCGTGGGTTACATGGAGGGGAAGGGGAAGGGGATGGGGATGGGGATAGGGTGGTCTCCCCATGGGCGGGCTTGGCGCGTTGCGTCTTTCTGAGCGCCTTCCATCCGGTCGGACGCTCGCCCCCCCTCCCTGCCAGAGGCTGAGGCATTGGGAGCCTCCGGCTTAGCCCCCGGTGCCGGGGCTTGTGGTATTGACTTTGGGGGAGGGGGAGTGGGTGCGGCGGCACCACCCGCAGCCGTTGGTGTGGGCTGGGCAGCCTTCTGGGTGGGGCAGTTCTTTCTAATGTGCCCCACCTCGCGGCACAGGTGACACCGCACGCCGTCCGCCGTCCAGAAGGTGCGGTATGCCACGCCCTCGTGGAGGACAGTGAACGAGCTCTCCGTGACCTCCTCCTGGGCCAGGCAAATAAATACCTGGCGTCAGAAGGAGTATACGTGACGGAGGGCGGGGTCCTTAAGACCGAGCAGGAGCGGTTGAACACCTGACCGGATCTCCCCCAAGGTGTTGAGGTGGGGAAGGAGGAGCTCACTGGCAACGAAGGGCGGGACGTTGGAGATCACGACTCTCTGGGCCGTGACCTCCAAAGGGTCGACGGGTAAATGTGTCCCGCCCACTGTGAGCCCCCTCTCCACGGCCAGGTGGACCACCTGCTCGGTCTTAAGGAAGAAGACGGCCTTCCCGTACATGCGGGCCGCAGCGACGATGGCCAGTGGGCCGACCACACCAGCCATGGCCTTACTGCAGGCCTCGATGGTCATGTTGGGATGGGGATAGGCCTTTACCCTCAGGCGTTTGGTCAGGTGCCTGAAGGGAGATGCGGTTGCGGCCGGGGTTGGGGCAGCCGAGCCTAAGGCAGCGGCTACCGCGGCGTAGGTCCGGCTGGGCCCTGCGACCTTTGGGCTCGCCATACTCTGTCGGCCCCCGGCAGCAGCGGTGGAGGTGGGCCTCTGGCAGTAGTAGCGGTGGAGTCCTTGGGGAGGTGCCCGAGGCGAGTCCTAGGCAGCGGTGGTGGAGGCAGGCCTCAGGCAAGTCCTCGGCAGGCCCTCAATTGCAGTGTTGGGGGCAGGCCTGTTGGGGGGTTCCCCAAGACAAGTCCCAGGCAGCCCCAAAATTAAGTCCTGGGCAGCAGCGGTGGAGGTGGGCCTCGGGTCGCAGCCGTGGTGGAGGCTGTGGGGAGTGGCCTCAGGCAAGTCCCAGGCTGCAGTGGTGGAGGCAGGCCTCTGGCGAGTCCCAGGCAGGCCCTCAGTTGGGGAGGGACTCCCAGGCAGTGGTGGTGGAGGCAGGCCTCTGGCAGCGGCAGCAGTTGAGGCAGGCCTCTGGTGAATCCCAGGCTGGCCCTTTGTCCCGGCAGTGGAGGCAGACCTGTTGGGGAGGGGCTCCCAGGCGAGTTCCAGGCAGCAGTGGTGGAGGTTGTGGGAAGGAGCCTCAGGCGAGTCCCAGGCAGCGCTGGTGGAGGCAGGCCTCTGGCTGCAGAAGTTGAGGCAGGCCTCTGGTGAGTCCCAGGCTGGCCCTTGGTCCCAGCAGTGGAGGGACTCCCAAGCAAGTCCCAGGCAGCAGCAGTGGAGGTAGGCCTCAGGTCACACCAGTGATGGAGGTTGTGGGAAGGGGCCTTAGGCGAGTCCCAGGCTGCGGTGGTGGAGGCAGGCCCAGGCGGGGTCCCAGAGACCAGCAGTGGGAGTGGGCCCCACTGCAGCTCCAAAGCTAGGCTCAGAACACACAGCTCTCACCTCCTTCCTCACCTCCTCCTTCTTCTTGTTCTTCTCTTTCTCCTTCTCCTTCTCCTTCTACAGGCACACACTGCCACTGGTCCAACTCCTAACTGGGAAAACACCCAAGTGGCCAGTGACAAGCAGTGACCTTCACATCAAAGGGCAATGCTGTGTGATCAAACAGTGAAGGGGAGGGCAGGGACTAAATCAAAAGACACTCCTGTAAAATCTGTCAGCCAGGGCATCCTGATTGGACCAGGTTAACAGTCCCAGTCAGGGAACCCGTATTCTGAGGTCCACCTGGCTGACTGTGTTATAATCACTCCAATAACCGTTTCGTTTAACTTTCTCAGATGAAATATTCACAACAAACCTAGGTACATTACTATCAAAGCAAAGTACTGTGGGTGGTAGAGATCTGAAATAACAAAGTTCTTATAATTAGTTACAAGTGTTTAATACCAGCTGGTGTCATAATGGGAGCTACCTAAAGCACTGCCATTTCACTAGGTCAATTAAGCTGAGGTTCTGCGTCCTGTGAGCTTGATCCCTTTGCTGCTCCCATAGGTTCCTCACTTAGACCACAGGGAAAGAATAAACACAGAGCAGAGCACTTCAGTTTAGGCTTTTGCTTCTACTTTATTTATGACAGCAACACCGGCTAATGTTCCACCAGCACTAGAACAAGACAGGCTGAGAGCAGATTGGGATACTTGTTGCTGAAATGTCTAATTTCATGATTCATATGTTTTGGAAGCATATCTCTTAGTTTGGTGGTTCAAGTATTAAGTGTAAGGTAAATGGAAAAGAACTTGGTTTTGAAAAAACTGATAAGCACCACCATTGACTGTACACCTGAATGCTCAGAAGTGATTAAAGGGGCATTAAAAAGGGCATTGTGAAAGTTAAGAGCCAAGGAGTTTGAGAAGTATATTAGTATGGACAGAGGACTGATTAATAGACAAAAGATAAAGAGACGTGAATAAATAGGCATTTTCAAATTTGGCAGGCAAAGGATCAATGCTCGTATCTCAGCTATAATTCTATACATGAAGACAGTGGAACTAACATATCTAAAACACAAATGGTAAATGCTGGAGAAACATTAGCGTGTTTGGCAGCATCCATGGAGAGAGAAACAGAGTTGATAGTTTGTGTCCGACCTAATGAGTTACTTGAGCATTTTCCGTTTGTGGTTTTAGATGTTAATAATTCCCATTGAATATTGTATTATCTTTCTTTAGGAAAGTTGATGGATGTTAACAATATGGAAGAAACACATTTATTAGAGTGATACAACAGCTAAATCAAACACCTTCATCTTGATTATAGAATCAGATGGATGGTAAAAGAAGATTTCCTTTTGCTCCACTATTACTTTAATTATAATTTGAGAAGCATGTGCTGTCTGTTTTTCAACTGAACCTGTGTACTTCCAGCAGGAATGACCGGAATGCAATCAAGATGGAAATCATTGCGTGATCGTCCCCATCCTGATCCAAGGTTAAAAAGGTAAATTATAGCATGTATTCTGTTGCCATGGTTAAGTTAATTCACCAACAGCTGGCGGCCAAACCTCGAAATATTCTGTCCAGTATTGCTCAGGCTATTTAATGTATAAATTTACTGAGCGATATGAGAAATGACCCATAGGGGGAGCCGCTACTCCATCTATTTTTCCAATGAATTACTTTGTTCGCTCCTTAGTCACGTTTTTTAAAAATCTATCCTCCTTATCTGTTTTGAAAGTAGATAAAATCTTCTTTTTATAATTCGGTAAAATTACATTAAAAATTCTGAGAATTTAATAATGTTACAAATTCATCAGCCACCTCTTGCTATACCTTTCAATTCCATTCAAACCTTACAGCATGGAAACAGGCCATTCAACCCATCAAGTCCACACCAACCCTCCAAAGGACATCCCAACCCAGACCCGTTCCTGTACCCTATAAACCTATATTTCCCCATGGTTAACACACTTAACCTACATATCCCTGAACACTGTGGGTAATTTGGCATGGCCAATCCAATTAACCTGCACATTTTTGGACTGTGGGAGGGAACCTGAGCACTGACAGAAACCCATGCAGACACAGGGAGAATATGCAAACTCCACAAAGAGGGTCGCCTGAGGGTGGAATTCAAAGTGTGTCCCTGGTGCTGTGAGGTAGCAGTGCTAACCATTGTGCCATCCAATCACTGAGCCACTATGCTCCCCAGAGTTGAATCTCATTGAGAATTAATCAATAATTTCTGCTCTGTGGCCTTTCATCTCTGGTCTTTGGCTTTTTATATTTGTTCATGGGTGATGGACAAAACTGGCTCAGACAGCATTTATTTGACCATCCCTAATTGCCTTGGAGAAGGTGGTGATGAGATGCCTTCTAGAGGTGTAGGAACACCCACAGTGCTGTTATGGAGGGGCTTGAGGACAGTAAATGAATGACAATATAGCTCCAATCAGGATGTTCTGACTCTTAAAGGAGAATTTGCAGGTAATATTATCTCCATGCATCTGCTGCTCTTATCTTTCTAGGTGGTAGAAGGTGGACGGTTTGGAGTGCTGTCAAAGGAATTTAGGTAAATTGCTGCAGTGCCTCTGTAGATGGTACACACTACTGCCACTATGCATTGGTGGTGAAAAGGAAGCAATGTCAAATATGGTTAATGGGGGGCTAATCAAGTGGGCTTCTTCGTCCTGGATTGTGTCAAGCTTCTTGTGTGTGTTGGAGTTTAACCCACCCAGGCACATGTACATGTCTCATCACACTCCTAGCAAATGCATTATGTTTGGTGACAGGCAACAAATATTGTGGAAATAGAAACTTACTATCTTAGAGTTCCTAGCCTTTGACTTGCTCTAATGATCATAGTATTTATGTGGCAGATCTAGTTCAGTTTCTGATCAATGGTAACCCTTTGGAACTTGATACTGGGGGATTCAGTGATAGCAATCCCACTGAACTTCAAGGAAGATGGTTGGAATCATCCTTGTTGGAGATGGTCATTGCCTGGTGGGAATGTTATTTGCCACTGATTAGCTGAAGTCTAAATGTTGTACAGGTATTGCTATATATAGACATGGGCTGCTTTAGGATTTGAGAAGTTGAGAATGAAGCTGAACATTGTGCAATTATGACAATGCCATTTCTGATCTTATGGTGGAGGGAAGGTCACTGAGGAAGCAGCTGAAGATGGTTGACCAATCATTTCATCCACATGGATGGTGAGTTGGTATGAAAATTAAGAAGATGTAGAATACTTTTTGAGTGATGAAAGATTGAAAATTGTTAAGTTTCAGAGGGTTCAGCGTGTCTGTGTACATGATTCGCAGAAATTTGACATGGGAAACCAAATGGTTTCCTACCTCTGATTGTGGAGTATAAGAGTAAAGAAATCATAATAGAGGAACACTGTGAAACCGCACGTGGAGTACAAAGGGATTTGGTTTCCTTCCTTAAGGAAGAGCCCACTTGCCTGACAGACAGTTGCTACAAAGATCCTCTTGACTGACTTCTGGAATGAAGGGATTATTATATGAGGAGAGATTGACTGGATCAGACTGATATTCCCTGGAGTTTAGAAAAACCAGCGGTGGCTTAATTAAAACATATGACACTCTTAAAGGGCTTGACACGGGAGATGCTGAGAACATTTCTTGACTGGGGATTCAGTAATAGAGTCACAGGGCAACTGACTTCATAGAATCATAGAATCTTAGGTTGAATGGGCTCCTTCTACAATATATCATGCCTGTTCTGGCTCCCGAAAGAGCTACCCGGCTCATCCCATTCTCCAGCCCTTTCTCCGTTGTGCTCTATTTTATCTCTTCCAAATATATGTCCATCTCTCTTTTGAAACTGCCTAAGGAATCTGTCTGCAGAACTCTCCCAGGTCGTACATTAATGGGCAAATTGGTAGGCCTGCTCATGACTGGAGGGCTGGTGGCAAACCTGCCAGGCCATTCTGGGACCAAGGAGATGATGTCATACCAGTTAGATGCTTAGCTGCTTGGAAACAGAATCTGTAGTATATTTAGGATTAATGTCCAGCCTCTGAGGGCTGCTAGCCAATCAGGTTGCTGGTTGCTGTCCAGTAACTATGCTATCACTGGGAGCAGTGAGCACTGTTAGTATGACATTAGGGGGATGGGACTGGGAATGGCACTGGAATCCAGGAGGAACGTAGGGGAGGTGACATCCTCAGTCAGTGAGGGATGCACTGCCATAGACGGGAGGTCAGTATAAATGGCAGGAATATCATGGTGAATTGGTTTGTTCAGCACAGGCTGCATACGTAGGTGGAATTCTTCTCTCCCAAGCCAAAGGCATGCTCACTAACTTTTAATTAGGCGATATACTCATTTCATATGACAAGCCACTCCCCTCGACTATTGGTAGAATATCAAGGGCAGAGGGCTGACCCTCTTAAATGCAACGTAAATGTCTCAACTGACCTTTGGATCAGGAGACAAGTGTTTCAACCATGGACTGAACCGGAAACTCCATTCCTTTTTGCCTCATGACTGTGTATGCTGCCATTACCCCTCTTCCAGCTTCCCAGGTGAAGAACATTTGTAGCTCAAAAGTTTGCAATCTTTTGAATTCCCTGCTCCAGAGGGTTGTGGATGCTGAATTGTTAAGGAGATTCAAGACTGCATTTAGATTAGACTTACAGTGTGGAAACAGGCCCTTCGGCCCAACAAGTCCACACCGACCCGCCGAAGCGCAACCCACCCATACCCCTACATTTACCCCTTACCTAACACTACGGGCAATTTAGCTTGGCCAATTCACCTGACCCGCACATCTTTGGACTGTGGGAGGAAACCGGAGCACCCGGAGGAAACCCATACAGACACGGGGAGAATGTGCAAACTCCACACAGTCAGTCGCCTGAGTCAGGAATTGAACCCGGGTCTACAGGCGCTGTGAGGCAGCAGTGCTAACCACTGTGCCACCGTGCCGCCCACAAATTTTAATAGAGTTAATAGAGTTTCAGGTACAGACAGAATTAAGAAATATGAGGAAGGTGTTTACAAATCTATTTGTCCATGGCATCACTGCTAAAGCCAGCATTTTTACCCATTTGTGATTGCATTTGAGCTGAGTGGCCTGCTGGAGCCATTTCAGGGTGCTGTCAATAGCATGATTCTGGGTATGGTGTAACATAGAGGCTAGACCATGTGAGGAGATTTCCTTTCCTAAAGGACTTTCAGAGACCTCATTGATTTTCATGGCAATCGATGGTAGCATCATGGTTGCCATTACTGAGAATAGGTTTAATTTCCAGAACGGTTAACAGAATTTAAATTCCACTACATGGCACACTGGGATTTGAACCGCCACTACTGAGGCTTGTTTTAATTTCCAGAACGGTTAACAGAATTTAAATTCGACCACATGCCACAATGGGATTTGAACGTACGTCCTCTGAACATGATTCGAGGCTTCTGGATAACATATCCAGTGCAGCTGTGGTGGAAGGTCAACCAAGATCCTGTTGAATGGCACAGCAGGCTTGATGGGCCAAATGGCTTTTTCCATCCTGTAACTATGTTCTTAAATTTTCTGGTTTACCCCTAACTCCCTGATTTTTAACTTTAATTTTCATAATTCCTTCACAATTCTTCGAAATGCAGAAATTTCACTTTAATAAATGCAGTTTGCTTTTCCCTCTGAACGTGCCAACAATATTTTGCATCTGGCTGATGATTCAGTTTGCTGCTTTAAATTTAGTGTATCTGCTAATTTTCTTTTGTTGTCTCCAATATCAGAACATTTCTTTGTAATGATATTGGTCTTCTCTGCAATCACATTTGAGTTAGTTGACTCCTGGAGCTAGGTTTCATTCATTTTTATGTGATATTTTCTTCTTTTCACCCCTGTGGTGTCTTGGCACCCCATTGTTGCTGCCACTTAGCATGTTGCTGAACAAATCCCAACGCACACCCACACACATTGACTGCCTTTGACAGCTTTCATATAAGCCAATCACTTTTACCATATGCAACCATAACTTTAGATTTAACAGCATAGTAGGAATCCATAACTTTCTGTTTAGGCTGGTTAAATATCCAACTGCTGAATCCACAAGTTGAGGACAAAGTGTATGATTAAGAGAAGGTTATTCAGCCTCTTGAGCTTGTTCTGACATTCAATTTGATTGTGGCTGATCTATATCTTTATTCCATCTAACTGCTTTGGTTCTATTATTGTTAATATCTTTGCCTGGAAAAAATTTGATTTGACTTAATTTCACTGCTCTTTGGGAGTGAGTTCCAGATTTCCACTACCCTCCCAGTGAGGCATTTTTTGATTATATCATCCCTGAATATTATTCAACTTTAAATTTATGTTTTAAAATTAAATTATTCCACCATCCTTCAGCAATTTTGGCAGCTACAGAATTTTGCTTGGTAACTGTAGTCATAACCATCCAATTTTAGTACAAGCCCACTTTGTCTACTTTGTCTCCCAACTCCTAACCAGTTCCATTCCCAAGCCAATTGGTTGCCATCAATTCAGCATGTTGTCATTTTTAACAGGCTCTTGTTTGGAATGTTTTTCCATGCTGCCTAAAAGTTCACACAAGTCGCATCAGTAGATCACATCATCTCCCGTGATTGTTACTTCCTCACAATGTTCAACTGGATTTGTTAGAGATATCTAACACTATATGAAATCATGCCAGATCAGTATATGTTTGTTCAAATGCTCAGTCACACTGTCCCCAATGATAGATTAATAGCTTCCCCACAACTGGCATTAGATAAATTAGTCTAATTTGCTAACTTCTTTCGCTGACCCTTCCTAAATAATGGAGCGCCCTTCAGTTTTCCAACCCTCAGGGACAACACTTGAATCAAAAGACATTAGTACAACTAATATGATAAGCAATTTTTAAAGTGAGTTATGGCATTGTAGTTATCATTATAGTGACAAATCTTGTCTTCTGTAGTTACAATACCTGTTAGATTAAATAGTAACACACACTGCTTTACTGACAATCACAACAAGCACAAAATGTGGAGTTCTATATTTTTCCCCTTACATTTCAATAAGACTTTTTTCTCCTCAGCGATTTTTTTTTTACTCTCTTGTGCTGTTACTATACAAGAATTCCTTGATATTATGATCCAATGCATCATTCTAATTGCTTCACTTCACCTATGAACCTTGTCAGTGAAGATTGAAAAGCTATTCGCACATAACTGGCACTGCCAATGTTTCTGGTACTCACTTGGACATTTGCAGGTGAATGCTTTCCATAGGAGTTTTTGGAAACTGATCAAAATCCAGTAAGTCTTTTTGTCTTCAGTAAAGGATGCAGAAAATACTTGTCATGGACAGCTGTTGCCCTGGCTGAGATCAGTAAACTAAGTATACATTTCTATCACTTCACAAGATCTACATTTAAATCTGCCCTTTCCTGGGACTAATTTTGAAATGCATACCAGGAACACTGCAGAGTACTTTGTTTAAAACTGGAAACTGTGACTCTGGTAAACCTAAATTGCTCTTTTGAAGCTGTGATTGAAACACATTGTTAGAGCATGGTATAAAAAGCTTTATCCTGCATCTAACCATTAGATCTCAGCTGCCATCCTTGACATTTGTACTGAAGGCCAGATTTTCATCAGCCTAGGTGGAATTCTTGCCATATTGTCTTAAACCCATCTCATTAACTACAGTTCTGAGGAACATCAGTGGACCTGAAACATTAACTCTGATTTCTCTTCACATATACTGCCAGACTTGCTGAGCTTTACCAGCAAGTTCTGTTTTTGTGTCATTAACTACAGATTCAACCCCGATTATGACATCCTTCTGATGTTAGTCTGATTCTATCGTTCAGCATATCTGGCTGCCTTGCACAGTGACTGGGATTTGCCCCATACATAGTAGAGAAAGGAAAATTGGGGCCTCTCTCTGTGGGCAGGGATCTGGAGGTCCTGGTGGATAGAGTGATGCAGAGGAAGGCCATCCTCTTTCCTAAAGACTGGCAATACAGTATACAACACAAGACATGTTAAGTCTGGGCCAAAATTATCACCCAGGTCAGTAAGGTCTCAGCTATCTGGAAGAATGCCCAAAGTAGCTGAATGACCTTCTGCACTCTGCCAGAGTAAGAGACACCATCTTCTCTCTGCTGCCTCACATTTAATCTCTCAGTTACTGTATCCACCTCCCACCAAGGTTCAAGCTCCACCCACTCTGACAATTACTTGCAATATTTTCCATCACTTGCTCTCTCCTGCTTCAATATCTGAGATTACCGACCCTGCTGCCCTCTGTGCTACACACTCACCCACTTGGGTCAACTCACCATTTTTCCCTCACCACCAACCATGCCACCAAATTTCACCTCACTCAATCCCTCTCTTTCTCTCATTCGAGGAGATAACAGCCCACAGTAGAACCAAAACAGCCAGGGTGGGTGGTAGCCTCTACACACCTTAGGGGGAGAGGGTCCTGTCCCTGGCTATTGTAAGTGTTTGACTGACCTTGTCCAAGTCACAGGACTAGTTTCAGAGGGTTTCCTTCACTCCCTGTGTTGGGACCCCTGGATGAAAGCTGTCTTCCTTGTCTTGACAGAGGACTGCTGACAACCATAACAAACATGCTGGCCATGTGTCATAATGGCAAGACAGAAGTACTGTGAGCTTGGCATCTCTGGCTGAGGGGGGCAAAGTGCAAGAATGCAAGGCAAGATAAGGCAGTGATGCTGTGAACATGCAGGTACACTCAGAGTGAGTCAGAACTAAAATAGAGAATGAATAGCACTGAGATGTATCTTGCTCCACTGTGTGATTGGGTGCTTGGCCGTGCATCCAAAGTATCCTTTCATAGCAGCATGCTAGTTCAGCACTGAATTGTAGTGGATTGGATAGGTGCCATGAGGGTTCTGAGAGGCTGGCACATGTTGGATACCAACAACTGAGTGTAAGAGGGATGTGGCTGGAGTATTCTCTGTGACATTATTGCCAGGCATCAAACATCGCAGCTCAGAACTGAGTGGCAGTACTAGAGTCATCAGTACTCACTCTGTCTTTCATTTTGGGAACTAATTTCCTCACCATGATTGGTAAGATATGAAGTTGCATATTAAAGGGAGATTCAGTGTTAATGAGGTTGTCAGCAAGATATGTTCCTTGTTAAGAAGCATGTTGCCACTATCTATTGAGAATCCCATCTTCACTCTTATTTGGAAAGTAAAGCTAATTACTCTCAACAGTGAGGTAGATTTACTATGCTTTTCATGTAATCCTCCCAAGTTTTGCATCGTAGTTCATGTTGTTCAACTTCCTTTAACATCACATCCTTGGAGTTCAGTCTGATAGTCATAATGAGGCCTGATTATGAATGTTTGGCTGAGCTTCAAGATTCATCAATGCATTCGCTTGGCTTACACATGTAAAAAGGACGTATTGATTTGATTCGTTAACATCTTTATGAGGCTATAATTAGGTATTCTTTCTTTGATGTGACTTTTTTCAATGTCTGTATGGTTATTAGACCAGATTGAGAGATGTAAAAGGAGGTAATGTTTATTGAACATTTGAATGACATATTTAATTGTCACTTTCATAAGATTATAAGTGCAGCAGGTTTATTTCAAAGGTAATTTTGAATGTGTGTGTTTTTCTTAAGCCTTTCAAAGAATTGCCATAGTTATTGTATGGCTCATTGGTTTTGTACATACTAAATACTGAATGAAAGGCTTGTGGGAGATCATGGAAAGGACATGAGTGCATGTGGAGATATTAGAGTTCATGGTTAAGATATTCGACATTTAAGGTTTCAAAACCACATAAAGCTTCAAGACTCCTCTGAAATTTCCCAAGCTGACAACAAAAAGGATTTCCCAAGCTGACAACAGCACCCACACGGCAATAGGGCCAGCAAAGGCTGGGATTGTTGAGATATTGACACCCAAATTCCACATGCTGGGAGTGATTTGGTTGGATATACCTATCATTTTAAAATTCTGCCATTTCCATTCTGTCACAAATGGAGACATGGAAATCCAAGGCTAAATCCTCATAATACGTGCCTCCTTAATATTAGCTCGACAAGGTTACCTAATTTGGTTAAAGATCACTGTTTTTTGTTTAAAGTAGATAAAGTATGAAGCCACCAGATGCCACGGATTTGAACAAACAAAATAAACTTTACCATATCTTGACTATTCAATAAATATAAAGTCTCCTTGTCCTCCTGAACTACAGGGCTGCTCTCTCATGAGGTGGAGATGACTGGTGTGGTTTCATCTGAGGGTCACCATTCTTCACACATTGGGGGGGGGTGTGGGGATGAGGGGGAGTTGGTAGATTGAGAAGAAGAATCCTTCATAGTAACCTCAGCAAGTGCAGGAATTGGTGTCACTCACCAGCCATCCAGCCAACTGAGCTAACCAGCATTCGATAGCAATCAATGAATTCCCAAATGTTAAAATACTGCTGGTTACTATTGACCAGAAAATGAACAGGATCAGCCATATAAAGCCATTTAAATATCAAGAACAGGTCAGACACAAGGAATTCTTTAACTCCCCAGCATCTGCTTACCATTTGCAAAGCACAATCAGGAGTGTGATGGAATACTTTCCACTTGCCTGTGTGCAGCTTCAACAGCACTCAAGAAATCTGTCACCATCCAGGACAAAGCAATCCAATGACTGGCATCTTGTCCACCACCTTCAACATACACTCTACCAATGCATAGGATTCCGGAGACTACTTGTAAATATGCAACTGTCAACATAATTTCATCTTATTTACCAAATACCTAGCATCACTGAGATAGTGCTACTCTTAAATTTACCTGAGCATTCCAGACCTAGCTTTCTGGAATTCTTTTTCAGCTGAGCTGACCTCTCTCAGGGATTGTACCTGACTATAGATTTTAGATTAGATTACTTATAACGTGGAAACAGACCCTTCGGCCCAATGAGTCCGCACTGACCCGCTGCAGCGCAACCCACCCAGACCCACTCGGGCAATTTAGCATGGTCAATTCACCTAACCTGCACATTTTTGGACTGTGGGAGGAAACCGGAGTACCCGGAGGAAACTCACGCAGACACGGGGACAATGGGCAAACTCCACACAGTCAGTCGCCTGAGGCGGGAATTGAATCCGGATCTCTGGTGCTGCATGACAGCAGTGCTAACTACTGTGCCGCCATGCCACCCATAATTCCAGGGGAGGCATGGTTGCTCAGTGGTTAGTATTGCTGCCTCACAGCGCCAGGGACCCAGGTTCAATTCCCGCCTTGGGCAACTGGCTGTGTGGAGTTTGCACATTCTCTCCATGTCTGTGTGCTCTGGTTTCCTCCCACAAACCAAAAGATGTACGGGTCATGTGAATTGACCATGTTCAATTGCCCATAATGTTAGGTGAATTAGTCAGGGGTAAATATAGGGTAAGGGAATTGGTCTGTGTGGGTTATTCTTCAGAGGGTCGGTGTGGACTTGTTGGACCAAATGGCCTGTTTCCAAACTGTAGGGAATCTAATCTAACTAAACACAGGTACAATCCCAGTTCTTCAGCCATGCTACTGTCAAAAGTTATTCACCTGCTAGTTTACTTAATCCCTTCTCCCAAGCCAACATCCTACTGGGGTTTTCCAGCCTGAAACATCGACTCCCCTTCTCCTTGGATGCTGCTTAACCTGTTGTGCTTTTTCCAGCTCCACTCTTTGTCCACACTGACTAGGTTTTACAAGACTTCAGTACAACACCTAATTGCTGTAGCTCCATAGGATGGGCGAACCTTTGCCCTAGCTATTTGGAGTCAGCCCTACATTAGTACTTGTGTAATATGGAGACATTCTCTCTGTCTCTCTCCCACTGATACATTGATTTTACTAATTGCTGCACACTGAACTTTGTATTGATTTGAGTCGCCTAATAAAATCACTCGAGCTGTCCGCACCCTTATTCCTAGGCAATGTCAAAATTAACCAGTATTGGTGTGCCTTATGTCTTAAACATTGCCATCTCCATGGTTTGCTAGTATTCACACCACAAATTGATTTAAAAATGGATTTTATCGCAACCTAAAAGAGGATCCTGCCTTTTTGAATTATTAAATAGCGTCAAATTGCAAGTACCATTGCTTTTATTTTCTCTAATGTGTGGTTAGGATTACAAAATTACACTCCCACTGTACAGCCAGGGTTGCCAGAAACTCACGTCAAACTCTGGATGTGGACTCCCTGAGGTTTTTAGTATTTTTTCTTGATAGCCAAAAGAGACACATTCCAAAAATGCATTTCTGACCAGCATGGCTTTGATTCAAGCAGCACAATTTTATAAATTACCCATATAATTTAACTGAGAATAGTGACCAGGTAATGAATGGGTTGCCCTTCTTATTGTTAAACAACACAAAAATGTTATTGAAGAATGTTGAAGAATTCATTTGTTTTGATTGTATTCCAGCAGTTTTTTAAAAGAATACATTCGAAAGGAAGGTTTCAAGCAGTGTTTTTGAAGAATCTTATATTTATTTTAGTTAGGGCATAAAGAAATGAAAGATAAATGATACAAAGAATTGGAAAAGATCATAGATTCAAGGATAATGTGAGAAGAGTCAGGAATAAATGCAAAATACAATTAGCTAATTATAGAGAATCAATGTCCTAAGAAAACTCAGAGGAAATAAGAGAAAGGAAAATGGAAATAAAATGACTTAATTAGATTTTTTTTCACTTAATAATCAATGTTGAAATTCAACATAATTATGATTACAGTGCAGGAGTTAAAATGTTCTGCGCTGGGATAAAGGGCAGAGAGTTGATTAAAGCAGTAGTTTTGTGCTTTAATCATCTCCAGTCACTGTACTCCAGCGCAGAAGGTAATGACTGCTGTGTGTTGCCAATAATGGCTTGATTCTTTCAGAATGTAGCCTTGAGTATTGAAGTTTTAAAAAATAGATAAATTAAGATGAAGGACCTGAACTCATTGTGCAGGCCACAACCAAGGCTGAAAAAATTAAAAAGATGATGCTACAGTTCGGAACCCTCACTGTGAAACCATGTGAGCAGGAAATGCATGTTGGAGACAGAGTTTAGCAATATATTCAACATTCCATTTATAATTCCTAACAACATGGGTAGCATGGTGGCTCAATGGTTAGTAGTACTGCCTCACAGTGCTAGAGACCTGGGTTTGATTCCACCTTTGGGCAGCTGTCTGTGTGGAATTTTTGTGTTCTCCCTGTGTCTGTGTAGGTTTCTTCCAGGTGCTCTGGCTTCCTCCCAGTCCAAAAACGTGCAGATTAGGTAGATTGGCCATGGAAAATTGCCCATAGTGTCCAGGGATGTGTAAGTTGAGTCTAGGTGGGATACTCTTTGGAAGGTTAGTGTGGACTCCATGGGCTAAATAGCCTACTTCCACACTGTAGGAATTCTATGATAACACATGTCGCTCTCAAACTGGAAGCTCATCCTTTGTAAGATGATGACATGGTAAACCAGCCAGTGTTCATTCAGCAATACTAATCTTGATTTTGAAACAAAAACAGAAGTTGCTGGGAAAGCTCAGGGTCACTGGACCCCAAAACATTAACTCTGATTTCTCTTCATAGATGCTGCCAGGCCTGCTGAGCTTTTCTAGTAACTTCTGTTTTTGTTTCTGATTTACAGTATCTGCAGTTCTTTCAGTTTTTAATTTACTAATCTTGATTTTAATGGACTTAATTTTTTTATCAGCAAGGGAAACTTGAAAGCAAGCAATATGTTTTAGAACTGATTGGGACGTAAATTCAGTAACGTTGTATAATGGTAAATAACTCAGCTAGGCTGTGACCACATCTGACCTCCATGGAGATTCAGGCCACTATTACCATGCCTGGGGTTGTTTCCTAGGCAGGCAGGCAGCCTCCAGGAACACACAAATACTTCATTTGATATTCCAATGAGGTTTCAAAGCCCATTTCAACCTAGGACTTCAAAATGCAGCTCAACTCGTTGGCTTCTGTTGCTGTAAGTTCTGACTGGTATTTCTGGGTTTTGCCTAATCAGTGGGTCCTTAAAGGAATCATTGAGGATGCTCAAGGAAAAGGCTGCAACACTTGACAGATTCTGTTTTTCACTGAGCAAGTATAAGTGCTCCTCTTGATTTCACAAAACAACGATAGGTTGCTTATGACCTACTTCCTCCCAACTCCTGATTGCTTCCCTCAGCTCCTGCCATGACTCGCATATGGGTCTCAGCACAATTAAAACTCGTTAGGCTCCTAAAGGTGAGCTGAATTGATTGGCGACTTCAATTCCCCTGGATTAAGATGATGAGGCCAAAGGGGTATCTTAGTTCATTCCTGAGGCCCCACTCATATAGTACTCTGTCACTATGTACTGTCAGAATTGTGCCTGGTTGGAGCACAAAAGAATTTAGGGCTCACTGTGTAGCTATTTTGCTTTGTCAGCCACAGTAATGGAACAAAGAATTATTTAAGATTGATGATCTACCAGACAGTTAAATTCTGTCATTTCATTTCAATTAAATGAATAGATCTGTTTGCTATTGTCCTGGTAAGTTTTTTTTTAGATTACATACAGCGTGGAAACAGGCCCTTCGGCCCAACAAGTCCACACCGACCCGCCGAAGCGCAACCCACCCATACTCCTACATATATACCCCTTACCTAACACTACGGGCAACTTAGCATGGCCAATTCACCTGACCCGCACATCTTTGGACTGTGGGAGGAAACCAGAGCACCCGGAGGAAACCCACGCAGACGCGGGGAGAACGTGCAAACTCCACACAGTCAGTCGCCTGAGGTGGGAATTGAACCCAGGTCCCTGGCGCTGTGAGGCAGCAGTGCTAACCACTGTGCCACCGTGCCGCCCACACAAGAGTTAGATTAGATTACTTACAGTGTGGAAACAGGCCCTTCGGCCCAACAAGTCCACACCGACCCGCAACCCACCCATACGTTTACCCCCTTACCTAACACTACGGGCAATTTAGCATGGCCAATTCACCTGACCTGTACATCTTTGGACTGTGGGAGGAAACCCACGCAGACACGGGGAGAACGTGCAAACTCCACACAGTCAGTCGCCTGAGCTGGGAATTGAACCCGGATCTCTGGCGCTGTGAGGCAGCAGTGCTAACCACTGTGCCACCGTGCCACCCAAGTTATAGGCTATAGTATTTTATATTGACAATATATTTTGTAATTTCATAAGAAATATGTACGTAGTTAGTATGTTCCTTTAAAGTAACATAATTTTCTCACAGTAGTAGCTTTTAGATAGATCCTAACATCAAATATGACAACCACCTGATGGAGGAGCAGTGCTGCGAAAGCTAGTGCTTCTAATTAAACCTGTTGGACTATAACCTGGAGTTGTGTGATTTTTAACTTTGCTGAAAATGTGTTGCTGGTTAAAGCACAGCAGGTCAGGCAGCATCCAAGGAACAGGAAATTCGACGTTTCGGGCCAGAGCCCATTTTTAACTTTGTCCACCCCAGTCCAACACCGGCATCTCCAAATCAAATAACATTGGTTACAAGCAGTTATCCATAGATTAACATTGTGCTTGTAAATCCAAGTCTCTTCCTGAAGGTTAAATCAAACTTACTGTCAATAAGCTTTCTTTCACTCTTTAAATGCTTTTTGATACAATATTGTGCATGACTAACAAAGTGCTTTGCCTGAAATGGGATAGCCGCATCTCAAAGCTTGATATATTGGCAAAACTAAAACAGCATTGTAGTGAGAAAATGTTTTAACCAGTGAATAATTTTAGTACAAATCATATTCTGCTTAAAAAAAGAAATCCTACTTGAAATATTTTCCACGAATTCATAAAAATTAAAAGGCTAAAAAAATCAGTTAAACATCTGAGGGCATCAATAGATTTCTTTAACTAACAACTTGTGTGGGGTAACATTTTGTTGGCGCTTTCATACTCATTACTTCAGCCTCAAGAGGCATTTGGCAAAAACAGACCAGAAGCCATGTTGGGTCTGCTCCAGCTAATCAATCATGGAAAAGTAATCGTGCATTATTAGCACTGTGTGAAATTTCCTGAATTCACTATTATGCATATGAGAAGAAATAACTAATATGGAAACAGCTGTGTGGTTTCTGAGCAATCCGATTTTCTTCTTGAATGTATATATCCATCTTTCTGCTCCTATAGTTATACATTTCACTGCAGAATGTCTACAACAGCTAAAATACTCTCATCAGCTGTTATTAACAGTTGGAGGCAATCCATTTCTCCAAGGCAGCTTTTTGTTTTAACTCTTTGGGTCCTGAATTTTTCTTTTCCACTCTGAACAGCATTAATCCATCTCATCACTGCATAACACCTGGTAGAAAAACAAATAATGGAATACATCTTCTGTCTTCAGTGGGCGTACAAAGATTCTTTTGTATGCAAAATATTTGTCAAAGAAACTGAAGATTTTTCTGGCAATTTGGTTGGAAAACAAATAATTGTTTTTACAAAGAATCTTTATTGGAGCAATGTTGTTTGACAAATGCTGCACCTGAAATTCCTCCTAATTTGTTTTCTTGTGTCTAAACCTGAAAGCTGTAACAATGCAAGTTTGATGTCCCTGATGTCAAAGACCGGTGTGCTTGACCTTCTTTGATAAATGCTGAAGTTGTTTGCCTGGCCATTGTCTGAGCAACAAATCATAGCTTCTTCATCATAGTGTAAAAATCCATATCACCCTGTCAATCGTGCAAAGTTTCAAATCACACAACACTAGGTCATAGTCCAACAGGTTTATTTGGAGGCACCAGCTTTCAGAGTGCTGCCAAATAAGCATGTTGGACTATAACTTGGTGTTGTATGATTTTTAACTTGGTCCACCCCAGTCCAACACCGGCATCTCCAAATCAATCGTACAACTCATCCAGACAGAATCAAAAAATTAAGGTATAGAAGGAGACCATTTGGCAGCTCATGTCTGTGCCCACTCTTGGAATGAACATTATCACTTACTCTCACCCTTCTGCTATTTTCCTGTAACCCTGCACATTGGTTTTATCCAAGTAATTATCCACTGCTTCTCCCATTGGATGTGCCTCCATCATACTTTCAGGCAATGCATTCCAGCCTCTGTTGCTGAGTGATAAAGTTTTCTTTTCTCATTGCCTTTGCTTCTTTTGCATATTACCTTAAATCTGCATTGATTCATTGTTGATTCCCCATAATTTCTCCCTATCTGTAGTCTCCAGATCACTGATCATTTTGAAAAATGTGGTCACATTTCCTCTTAGCTTCTGCTGTCCTAGAAAAATGATCTTGACTTCTGCAAGCTAGCTCCATAACTCAAGCTTCTCATCCCAAGGACCATCCTCATGAACCTTTTCTGCACTTTCACCAACGTGTTCACGTTGTTCGTGAATGTGTTATCCAGAACTGTACACACTCCAGCTGAAGTCTAGCTAGTGTTTTATATAACTTCAGCATAACTTCCTTGATCTTGTACTGTATAACACCATTAATAAAGTAATGATACTGTTTTATTAATTGCTCTCTTTACCAGTTTTATCACTTTTAATGACTTGTGCGCATAAATACCCAGGTATATAACTCCTGCGCGCATTTAGAGTGGTACACTACATTTTATGCTTTCTCTCCATGTTCTTTCTACCAAATTGTGATATATCACATTTTTCCGCATTGATCTATCACCTATGTGCCCATTCCAACAAACATCTGTGTCCTTGTGAAATTGTATTCTGTCCTCTTTACAGAATACAATGCTTCCAAATTTTGTTTTGTCTGTAAACTTTTAAATGGCCTGTTAAATTTAGAATTGTAGATGAATCATACAATCCGTACAGTGAGGAAGGATGACATTTGGCTCATCGTGTCCACACCAACTCTCCAAAAATCCTATTCCATAAAATTCCACATTTATCACAGTTAATTCATCTAACGTACACATCCCTGGAAACCACGGGCTAATTTAGCATGGCCAATCCACCTAACCTGTAAATGTTTGGACTGTGGGAGGAAACCCGAGCACACACAGAAAACCCACACAGATACAGGAGGAATGTGCAGACTCCACCCATTGCTGGAACCTTCCTGGCATTGTGAGGCAGCAGCATTAGCTACTATTTGAAATTGAAATGTACAAAGGTTAATATTATTGACATATGTTATGAAAAGCAAAGGTTCCAGTACTGACCCTTGGAAGTGTCCTCCACATCTTCCTCCAACCTGAAACATTAACCATTACTGTCTGTTTCCTGTCAGTCAATTTTGTATCCATATTGTTACTGTCCCTTTAATTTTATTAAAATCTAATCTTGTTCACAATTCTGTTGAGTGCCACTGTATTGAATACCTTTTGAAAGTTTGTGTGCTCCACATCAATAGCTTTGCCCTCATCAATCCTCTCTATTATCTCCACAAACTCTTCCAGCAAGTTAATTAAACATGATTTTCTTTTCTGATATTCATTCTGGCATTCCTTAATTAACCTGTATTTGTCCATAAATAATTCTATCCTGAAATATTGCTTCGAGAAATGTTGCAACAATTGATGTACAACTGACTGCAATTATTGGACTCATCCTTACCACTTTTCTTGAACAAAGATGAATGTTTTCAATTCTCCAGCACCACCCATGAGCCTAAGGAAGACCAAAGATTATGGCCAGTACCACTGCAGTTCCCCCACGCACTTCCTTGAATATCCTTGGATGCATTTATCATGCCCTGGTGCCTTGACAAGGACAGCTGTATAGTCAATACTCTCTCCTTATTAGTTTTGATACTTTTCAAATACCCTCTTCTACCACAATGTCCAGGGTAGCATCTGCTTTCTTTGTAAAAACAGGTGCAAAGTATTCCTTTAGTATCCCAGCCATGCTTCCTGTTTCCATGTATAAACCTCCTCTATGGCCTTTAACTGTTCCTATTCCTTTTTATATGCCTTTGGGAAGCTTTAGGATTCCCTTTTATGTTAGCTGTCAATCTCTTTTCATAATCTCTCTTTGTTTCTCTTATTTGCTTAGTGAACCTCATTTCTGAACCCTTGATATGCAAGCTGTTTCTTAATTGTATTTCTACCTAATGCACACACCAAGTAGATAAAAAGCCTCCAAGCCAATCACCCATCCTTTTTTTATTCCTGTAATATCATTCTTTCTACTCACATTTGATGTTCTGGTTTCTCTACCTAATACTTGCCACCATAAAACTCTTTCTTTATAGATCCTGTCAAAAAGACAGCAGTATCTAGACTGAATCTTGATGATCCGTTATCGTCTTAACCATGGCACAGTAACAAGGACTAAATCACAGGAGACCAGCTTCTAACTAAACATAAAGGTCCTTAAAATGCGAATCACAAATTTTGTCACACATATCTGAATTTATATACCTGCTATTGTTTGTAGCAAGTAGGAAAGTATCCTATGGACCTGTAAACTTTAGCTATGCCTGCTCCTTTAATAAGACTGATGCTTGGAGGCATTCTGCAGAAGAGTCATACTGAACTCGAAACATTAACTCTATTTCTCTTTCCACAGATGTTTCCAGACCTACTGAGCTTCTTCAGAGTTCACTGAATTTGTTTTAATACTCGGTGGCTCAAGAATGGGCCCTGACATACCCATGCCTGCTGCCGGAAGTATGACACATTTAAATCCAGCTAGAAGCAGGTGTGAGTGCTGAGTTCCTGGCTCCAACAGGATGTTTTTGTGCTAGACTCAAAAGCTCAACTATCATTTCTCTTGAATACCACTGTAAATAGGCATGTGAATAGTAAACAGATAGTAGAATGTGGAATGGATGCAATGCATGCCCCAAGATGTAACATATGCTTAGAAGCAGAGGACAAGACTAGGTTACTTAATGAGTATGTTATATCAGTGTTTACTGAGGAGGATAATCTGATAAAATATTTTAGAAGCAGAGATTGTAGAAGTGATGGTTAGGGTATAGATTGAGAGGGACAAGGTTCTGGAGACTCTGGCAATGATTACATGAGTCACTCTATCCAGAAGGCTTGCATCTAGGCTGCTGAATGAAATGGGGGTGCAGATAATGGAAGAGCATTCCATAATCTTCCAATCTTTCTGAGGTATCGAAAGGGGTTATTAGATTAGATTAGATTAGATTAGATTACTTACAGTGTGGAAACAGGCCTTTTGGCCCAACAAGTCCACACCGACCCACCGAAGCGCAACTCACCCATTTCCCTACATTTACCCCTTACCTAACACTACGGGCAATTTAGCATGACCAATTCACCTGACTTGCACATCTTTGGAAACCGGAGCACCCGGAGGAAACCCACGCAGACATGGGGAGAATGTGCAAACTCCACACAGTCAGTCGCCTGAGGCGGGAATTGAACCCGGGTCTCTGGCGCTGTGAGGCAGCAGTGCTAACCACTGTGCCACCATGCTGCCCTCTTGAGAGGTCATTTTCCTTGTGGGAGAGTCTAAGACCAGCAGCATAATATCAGAGTAAAGAAGTTATTCGGAAAAAATTCATTCACAAGGTGTAGGTGTCATGAGATAGGCCATCAGTTGTTACTCATCCCGTTTCCTGGAGGATGGTTAAGAGTCAACCATACTGCTGTGGAGTCAAATATATGCAAGACCAAGGAAAGACAGCTGCCAAAGTTAGATATACATAAAACTTCTGGCATCTCATGGAGAGACAACATCACTAACAAAGTTCTACTGAGAAAAGCCTGTGGGACTTAGTGATGGCAGGGTGACGGAGCTTGTAGAACTATGGTAACATTTTGGATACCTGCATTTGAATCCTGTTATAGCAAATGGTGACATTTGAAACTAAGAAACAAAAGGGAATTAAATATTTAATGGTGACCACAAAACTATGGAAAGTTAAGTCCCCTCAAGGACAAATGAGGGAATTTATGCGTAGACCCAAAGGAAGTGGGTAAGACCTATAATAAGAACTTCACATTGGTATTCACCAAAGAGAAGGACATGGATTGTGGTAAGATTAGGGGGGGGGGGGCGGATGTTGATTTTCTGGGGTATGTCAGTCTTACAAAGTTGGTGTTGGATGTTTAGAAAAACATCAAAGTACAAAAGTCCCCAAGGCCTGATGGGATCACTCTCAGGATACTGCGGAAAGCAAAAGAAGAGATTTTTGGGGCCTTGACAGAGATCTTTGCCTGTGACTATAGAGGATACAAGGTCCCAGAAGAGGAATCGTGTGGTACAAGCCCACAGTGCCCTGAAAGTGGCGACACAAATGGATGAAGTAGTAAAGAAGGTAAAGACTTGCCTCCACTGGTCGGGCATTGAGTATAAAAGTTGACAAGTCATGTTGCAGTTGTATAGACCTTTAGTTAGGCCAATTTGGATAATTGTGTGAGATTTTGGTTGCCACACTAAAGGAAGAATGTGGAGGCTTAAGAGACAATGTAGAAGAAGTTACCTGGATTGGAGTGTATTAACTATAAGCAGACGTTGGACAAACTCAGACTGTTTTTGTCAGATTGTCAGAGTCTGAGGGGTGATCTGATGGTTTGGATGTAAAATTGAGAGGCATGAATAGTGTGGATAGAGTCGTTTTTTCCAGGGTGAAAATGTCATATGGGGCATAGGTTTAAGGTTAGATGGGCAAAGTTGAAAGGAAATGTGCGAGGAATGTTTTTTACATAGAGGGTGGTAGGTGTCTGGAACAGACATGAACAGGTAAGTAACAGGAATATGGACCATGTGCATGCAGATGATATTAGCTTAGAATGGCATCATAGTTTGCATAGATCTGGTGGGCTGAAGGGCTTGCTCCTGTGTTGTACTGTTCTATGTTCTATTCCCGATTGTCTGAAAAATCCTTCTGTTCATAAATATCCTTTATGAAAGGGGCCACTGTACATATCTGGTCTGGTCTACATGTGACTTTCACTGCCCGCAGGGTAATTAGCCAGTGTTGTCCACATTCCAGGAACAAATTAAGGAAAAAGACATGGTTATTTTGCTACCTGGATATATGTCTGCCACAGTGGTAGTGGAATGAATACCACCAGAGGACAAAAAAGACATACTCCAGGGAAGTACATTTAAAATGGACCATCAAGGACAGGGAACCGTATGGGCTGTAACAAAAGAAATGGTCTTGGTCCAGGGCTAGCTGCCCATGTGTTGGGAGGATCTAAGTCTTTGTCTTTAACACTATGGGTAAGGTTTGAGAGAAAAAAAATCAAAGGCACTTGAAGAGGTATAAATTCATTAAGAAAAGCCAGCTGGCCACATTCTTATTCCAATTACAAATAAGAGGAGGCAGTGGTATAGTGGTAATATCACTGGACTATTAATTCAGAGACCCAGATAATATTGTGGGAACCAGGGTTCAAATCCTGCCATGGCAGATGATGGAATTTGAATTCAATAAAATTCTGGAATAAAGATTCTAATAATGACCGTGAACCCATTGTCTATTGTTAGGAAAAACCCATCATGTTCACTAAAGTCAGTTAGGAAAGGATCTTACCTGGTCTGGCCTACACATGACTCCAGACCCACAGCAATATGGTTGATAAATAAATACACTCTGAGAAGTTAGGGAGGGGCAATAAATGCTGGCCTAGACAGTGATGCCCTCATCCCATGAATGAATTAAAAAAAAATTACCAAATTCACCAAGGTAGCCATCAGAAAAACATAACATGGAAACCAGAGCAGATATTTCATGGGTTCAACTGACTCCAAATCGTCCCTTGTTGGACACCAGGCCTCGACATTTCAGGACTCGCTGCATGGGCACCAGTCAAATGCATCTCATGTCCATGGGTATTGGCAGCTGACCACTGCCAGCCTCTATGAATCCTTCTAGCACATCTCTGATCCAGATAGAGTATGCCTCTGCATTTCAATGCTGCACGTCAGGTACACTGGCAATGATCATTGTAATGCTGCAGCAAGGATACTTTGTTCAGAGACATGTACCCAGCTCATGAACTTGACCAAGTTGCATCTCGAGGCTCTTCACTTGCTGTCATAGCACTCGTTCATTATAACCCTATCTGGATGCTTGCAGCATCCCTTCCTTGCATTGACTTGCTTTGCCTTTTGCTTTAACCTCCCCTCGAACAGAGATATCAGGCTCATGTTACTGGGTTACTTCAGGATCTAAAGAAGAGTCATATTAGCCTTGAAGTATTAATTCTGTTTCTCTCTCCACAGACCTGTTGAATTTCTTCTGCATTTTCTGTTTTAATTTCAGGTTTCCAGCATCCACAGCATTTTGTTTTTATCATATGACTGCTGTCTTGCTGTGCTGTTTAGTATTGAGCCAAAGCTCGGCACAAAGCCAAGAGGTTTGTCCTAATTGTCAGCAGGCCTTAGCCAAGTCAAGGGGGATAGCCTTTGCTCAGGGGGCCTTGGCACAGTTAATCAAAACCAGACCAGGACTTGCTCAGGGCAGTCAGAGTCAGGATCCTCTCTTCATAAGAGATGCAGAGCCAAATGACAGGTCGGACAGACATAACGGAAACGCAGATATAACGGAAGACGTAAATGGGTTGCACAGCAATTACCATTGTTTCAGATGGGGAGGTTTTTCAAAAAAGTATGAGCTGTGGGCATAATAGGCTAGACCAGGCCAGCATTTATTCTCCACCCTAAGTCCCCTAGTGAAAGTGTTGATGAGCTGCTTTTATGAACTGCTGAGGTGTAGGAACCACCCAGAGTGCATTTGTGAAGGGAGTTCTAGGATTTGGACCTAGTGATAGTGAAGGAATGGGGATTATCGTTTCAAAGCGGGATGGCATCTCGGGAACGAAACTGGTAGGTTGTAGTTTTCCAAACTCCACAGCCTTTGATCTCTCCAGCCTTCAATCAACATGGCTACCAATTTTCCTGGCTTTGTAGTATCTTTAGGAATCCAATCTTTTCCAGTTTCTAATCTCTCTAAGCCCTCAATCTTTCAGGGCATTCTTTTTTCCTGGATTCTAATTTCACAGTTTCTGATCCTCCTTTCTGCCTTGGCTTTCACATTTCCCCTGACCTATGATCCCATGGACATGATCTCTGCTTATCTGAGAGATGACGTGACAACCACTGTGGTCTGATCTTCACCATTTCACCAAATTCTCCAGGCTCCCTCACGTGATGAAAATGAGATCTGAGGTCCCTTGGCCTCCTGACTAAGGTGCCGGGATTGTTCCACTGGCCCACAGCTTGTTTGAATACACACCTTTTTAATCTCTGAATAAAAGAATCGTCAAACATTGTATTTTAAAGAAAACTGCAGCAACACTGAGAGAGGTTGGATTTGAGCCAAGTTCATTTATTGACAATAAAACCATAGAAGTTCCATCCAATTTAAGTCACTGTGGGTTGTCATTTTGATATGGAACTCCATTCCTAATTATAAATGCAAGCATAAGGATTGGATCCTGTCAGTTTACTGAACGAGATGGTGACATTTATTAGAACACTATCATTTCACCTCTGGGACCTGGCTTTTAGTCCATATCAAACAGATGGGATCAAAGACTCCTCTTTCTAGTAGTTGTTAAGGGTCCTAAGTGAAAAATGAGTTTGGACAGTGCTTTTCCAGTTCCCAGTAGCAGCAAGACCACAACACAATCTGCTCGTAAATTAGCACTACTTGGCCAACCTCACTTGGAGAGACTATAAGGACAGATGGTGTGGGAAATGGAAATGTCACACACGTGTAGTTGGAGATGCTCTTCTTAGGTTGGGGGTTAAGACTTACTGTTGAGCTGTGTTGGTGAAGGCCTATATTAAATCTAACCTGTGGGCAATTTCTGATCAAAATTTGTTTGTTGTATTTGGTTGCTGCAAAGGAGTAAAAAAGGAATAATTGATTTCCTAACACTGTCATCTCTCATTGTGATAAGTGCAATAACATTTAGAAAGATTGAAGTTCATAAAGACAATAGCTTATTCTTCATTTTATTACCTCAAACCTTTATCTAAAATTGTATTCAATTCATAATTAAACTTCCTGCTGTGAGTTTTACTGAGGTTGTCAGAGTTGTTTGTTTATCATTATACTTTTTATAATTATCTGTCTTGCTGCTGACAGTTTGGAGGCGAAGATCTGTTTCCTGAACAGCCGGCAATGAATTGACTGAATATTGTGGAAATAATGTTAATCAAAGTTGAAGATCCATACATTTGGGAATGCTACAAGTGATCAGCAATTGAGGAATTCTCTGAGATCACCACAGACTGAAGTTGGACACTGTAAGTGTGACTGATATTCTCCTTCAACAATATGACACTCCCAGACACAGAGGATATCAGGAGTGACAGAATCTGATTCCAAATATGTCATTGATACAGTGACCCAGCTGTTATGGTGCTAAACATGTAATCCAGTGATTGCGATCTTAAAATAATCTGGTAATTTGTGGTCTAATTTCAAAAAATGACCAGTAAAGCAGACATATGGTAATAACGATCTAATAGATTCTCTAAGATCCTTCAAGGGAAGGAAGCTTGCCACTCTTAACATGGGGAAACCTTTCTGACTTCAATCCTGAACTATATATGTGGTTGATTCTTGGTGTCCTCAGATAACTCAATAAAAACAATCACAGAATGAAATGCCCTCACCCACAGCATAAAAATAAACAAATACCAAATCATATGGAAATACTTCAGTTCATTGCAGAACAGCGTACCTATCAGTTAGCTGGCAACAGTATAAATGTAAAATTCACCATGATCTTACCTGTTTTCTCATGAGAGAGAGAGAGAGAGAGAGAGCTGGTGGTAGTTTAACCTGAGGATCATTGTGTCTCTGGGGAGAGGTTGAGAAGGACTTCATGGTAACCTCAGCCAGTGTGGGATTTAAACCCACACTGTTGACATTACTCTGTATTACATACCAGCCATCCAGCCAACTGAAACTGGTTCAGTGGCCAAACTGCTCTATTACAAAGTACTTTACCTTTTTGAGTTGGAATGCTTGAGTGGGATTTTCTTCTTCTTCATCAGATGCCATATTTTACCACATGAGAAAAACTACCAGTGTTGTGTTTTATGCCTGAGAAATACACAGAGATGATACCAATTTCTATCCTTAAAAATGAACTTTGTTTGCACTGCTTTTGAAATGACATAAATGTCGATGGAATCAGCAAGGCTTTCTATGCTCCCACAATCTTGTGTCTGCTCATTATGATAATAATGCTGTAATTTCACTGACTCCAACTCCTCATTCGTGGGTCAGAAGGAATGTGGATCTCTCCTGCTGTGTAGCTGAGAGATACATTAAGCCCCTTCATTCCTGTATTAGAAGTACAATAACCGACTAGCATTTTCAAGAGATGACCTGCAGATGCCAGGAAGCTATTTAAGGACAAAGGTCATTCTGCTATAAAGCACGTTTCATTAACACAAATTTGATGTTACGCAATTGACGAATTGGGAACGCTGTTTCTAAAGTGCAAGCATTTAAAATGTGTGTTGGCTGTACCCATTACAATTGCCAACACTTTAAGCGCTGTTTCCAAAGCGTAATTTTTTTATAATGCAAGGTCACATAAGAACACAATCATCGTGTTATAGAAGAATTAATTTTGACCTTTCCTTTCAGGATTCAGTCTAATTTTTCATGTTCACAGCGGCCTAATTCCTGTCTAATTCTTCCCAATGTCTTGGCAACATCTGCTTGTACACCAATTCTGCTGTCCATGTCTCACCGTCAGTAAATCAGTTTATCTTAAATAGACATGTTCATGATCTCATCATATTTCATAGGACTCTACCTGATGCTAATTCATCGAGATGGAGATTTCATACTCTATCTTACTGTACCCCCCCCCGCCCCCAGAGAAGTCTGCCTCTCCTCTGTAAATCAAAACAAGAGTATTATTTCGGATCAATAGAAACATGCTTCTCTGTTGAAACTAATAGATTAATATTAGGCAAAGCACTGATGTCCCTGAGGAATGTTATGTCTGTACATACTAGTTAGTTGTATAAATGTCTGTTGGATCTTTTGATACCACAATATAAACGCGCAGTTAAAGGAGGTAACGAAAGCATACCAAATTATGTAAAACACCCAGTTGGAGGCAAACCCACACCAGGTTTTGCATGGGATGCAGCCAAATTTTCTTGGGATCTAATGGGGAGATGTAATGTGAAGTTTTCTTTATCTCTACTGCATGCTGTTTTCTGTAAGCAAGAGCTAAGGCCAAAATTAAAGTGGTCCTCAGGATCATTTCGTTGGATATGTCTACCAAGTGGGTGGCTCACCGTACGGGTTTTTAATCTCTCGACCAACATTTTTAACCACTGACTACAGCATGACATTAAAAAGTGATCTCTTTTTCAAGAAAATTGTGCAATGTCTAACTCATTGCTGGAGTACATTGACTTAGCCACTTAAATAGCTGTTCTTTAAATGTGACTCAATACCCTGAGTTTAGGAGGTGTCATTAACATTGGAGTGGGTATCACAGTCCAGCCAATTTCTAGCATCGCTCAACATTCATAAAGATGTGCACATAGTCCTATGGGAGTCACTAAAATGCTAATTTGTCTCTCTTTCCCACCTCAGAAATTCTGAGACTAATTGTAATCTATTGCTATCCTGGATAAGATTTGCCATCTCAGCATAAACCAGCATTTCAAACTGAAACCCTGCACACCATTGTGGCTTTATTCCACATTAAGTCACACACGTATTAATAGGGTCATCAGTGGATTGTCCACAGTGAATATTAAAGACATATGTTTAACCCCCTACATCAAGCAGATATATAACAAAGTATTGACTTTTCAGGCAGTGAAAAGGTTAAGGTAATTTGTGATCAAAATCATGCTGTTGCACTGCAAGCTGTGAACAAAGTTAATTGCTCACAGGTTTATCAGCTTTACATGCATTCTTCCCAAATGTCTGACAAGTTTGTAGTATTTCCGCTTTGGATGGTTAAAACAGACAAGGCCAAAATGATTAAACAATGAAACCAGTTTGAACAATGTACAATTCTAATGTTATATTCCAGCATTCACAAAGATTGAGAGGGAGCTCTGCAGTTAGTTGTAACTGGTGTAAATCCAGGGAAACTTAATAATCTGATCACACAGTCATTAAAGTGGCCAATTATATATTTTTCCGAAATATCATTACGCACAGCGTGCTGTCATGCTTAGCTGTCACCAGTTGAACCTCCCTCACCATCAATGGCTTTTGACAATACAAAGCACTTATATTTTACGCTGTTGCTGGAGACCAGGCCTAAGTCTATAGTGGATCTTGACAGTTATTGTTTAGGCTGTGTAAATCTCCGCTGCAAATGTGTTGCTGGTCAAAGCACAGCAGGTTAGGCAGCATCTCAGGAATAGAGAATTCGACGTTTCGAGCATAAGCCCTTCATCAGGAATAAGAGAGAGAGATCCAAGCCGGCTGAGATAAAAGGTAGGGAGGAGGGACTAGGGGGAGGGGCGATGGAGGTGGGATAGGTGGAAGGAGGTCAAGGTGAGGGTGATAGGCCGGAGTGGGGTGGGGGCGGAGAGGTCAGGAAGAGGATTGCAGGTTAGGAGGGCGGTGCTGAGTTGAGGGAACCGACTGAGACAAGGTGGGGGGAGGGGAAATGAGGAAGCTGGAGAAATCTGAATTCATACCTTGTGGTTGGAGGGTTCCCAGGCGGAAGATGAGGCGCTCCTCCTCCAGCCGTCGTGTAGTTGTGTTCTGCCGGTGGAGGAGTCCAAGGACCTGCATGTCCTCGGTGGAGTGGGAGGGGGAGTTAAAGTGTTGAGCCACGGGGTGATTGGGTTGGTTGGTTCGGGCGGCCCAGAGGTGTTCTCTGAAGCGTTCCGCAAGTAAGCGGCCTGTCTCACCAATATAGAGGAGGCCACATCGGGTGCAGCGGATGCAATAGATGATGTGTGTGGAGGTACAGGTGAACTTGTGGCGGATCTCCACCTTGCACCCCTCTGTTAGAATCATAACAAAGGTTGGCAAATTATAAGCATTCTTTGTGATACAAGAGTGGTTGTTCATTCAGTAATGTGACCCAAGATTTTAATATAAACAAGAAGAGTGCTACTAAATGTAGACTCCTAATGAGGTCAGATTGAGAGGGTGAAATTGTACACAACCAGTGATACAAAACAGATGGATTTTCATATGCTGTCTGTTACGTAATGCGGTCAATATGCAGAAGTCAGTAGAAGTGAATAACTGAGGTATGTAAAGCATGAAAATGTGTTGCTGGAATAGCGCAGCAGGTCAGGTAGCATCCAAGGAGCAGGAGAATCAACGTTTCGGGCATGAGCCCTTCTTTAGGAATGCCCGAAACATCGATTCTCCTGCTCCTTAGATGCTGCCTGACCTGTTGCGCTTTTCCAGCAACACATTTTCAGCTCTGATCTCCAACATCTGCAGTCCTCACTTTCTCCTATGTAAAGCATGACCATGCATCTTTTGAGTACCCTTGTTTATGTCCAATTTTATCTGTCAGATTTGCATTGTGTAGTTGTAATACTCAAAAATATGTCTCAAAAATAGAGATGATCAGTACAAAGCTTAATTATTGATTTGTGTGTATACCTGCATTTATGGTCTGAGGGTCCCATCTTATCTAGGTCAGAATGTTTTCAGGAAAGGTAGAAGTCACATAGATGTTTCATTTTTTTTCATATTGTATAGATATTGCCACAAACTCAGCCATGATCTTATTGAATGATGGAACAGTTTCAAGGGGTCAAATAGTTGTCTTCTGCTCCTATTTCATGTGTTGTATGTAAAGAGAAAATGAAAGAAAACCCTGCATTTAAACTTTACAGTCAATAAAGTACATTTGAAGTGTTATGTTAAGAGTATAATGTATGCCTGACGAATTTTCATAAATGTCTCTAAATGAAACATGAGAACTTCCTTTGGATTGTGTAAAACACAAGCTGGGGGTAAATTTATTAGAAACACGGGACAGAATCCTAAGTGCCCCAAGTGGAGGAAGTGTTCAGTTGAATGCAGAATTAAGTCCCAATATCATCCTGTCTACTTCCGGGTTCTAGCTGTGCAGATTTGAAAACTAGCAAGGGATTTCAGTGCAGCTGTTTGGTAAGTAATTATTATATCAAATAGTCCATTAACTCCTGCTACAACCCAGCATTTTGACAGACAATGCACAGATTTCCTGAGCTGTCAGTGAGTCACCAGGATCAATGAGGTGAGTGCACAATAGGCAGACTTTAGTAAAACTGACAGACTGGGAAGTTTTTGAACAGGGCAATCAAAAGAGCTCTAGCCATGGCCAGGTGAGCACTTGATGTTCAAAGCATTCCATCTTCAAATGTGTTTTCACTGCTTTATGAATGTTTTCCAAATGCTTGGAAGTTAGTTCACTTTTTTGGAACTTACCTTGAGCTGAACTTTGCTGTTGTCAGTCTTTTTGACCTACATCTGTGTCCCTTTAAATATTTTTCCTTTGATAGGTTTAATGCTCTTTCTCATTGACTGGGAAACCTGAAATTATGATGCTAATGTCGTGGTGCAGTTAGAGACATGGCAAAACCTGTTTCTTTGACAGATGGGCTCCCAATCTGCTAAAGGCTTTCCTATTGTGTGTTGGTAAATTGAAGTTAAATTCCATCCATAGCAGATATGTGACTAAATTGCCATTCAGCATTCCCAGTGGTGGGGGTGGGGGGTCAGTGTCAAACTGGACAGTCAAAGTTTTTCAGAAGTCCTCACATAAGGGTTTGGATTTAATAATTGAGGATCAATAAACATAATACATCACAACATATCCAGATGCTACTTTTGTTTTCACATATACTTGTATAAGACTTGGCTTTACCTCACTACCACCTCTCTCCATTGCACTATTCTCAGCATTACAGCAAGGATATGGAGGCTTTGGAGATGATGCAGGAGAGGTATACCAGGAAGCTGCCTAGATTAAAAGTTATGAGCTATAAGGAGAGGCTAGAAAAACTCGGGTTGTTTTCTCTGGAGCAGCGGAAGCTGAGGGGAAACTTGATAGAAGTCTATAAAATTATGAGGTACATAGGGTTAATGGTCGAAATGTCTAATACTAGGGGACATGCATTAAAGTTGAGAGGGGCTGATAATGTGTTGCTGGAAAAGTGCAGCAGGTCAGGGATTATGTTTTTTGCACAGAGTGTGATAGGGTCTGGAATGTGCTGTCAGGGGTGTTGGTGAGGCAGATATGATTGGGGCGTTTAATGGATATTTAGGTAAGCACACGAATATTCCAGGAATGGAGGGATATGAACCAAGGGCAGCCAGCAGGGATTAGTTTAATTTGGTGTCATGTTCGGCACAATGTTGTGGACAGAAGGGCTAATTCCTGTCCTGTACAGTTCTATGTTCTATGTTCTATTTGAGTCAAATTGAGCTGCTGACCACAAATTAGTGCCATCACTGACACTCTTGCACTGTCTGTAACAGTGTCAACTTCACTCCCCTCATTCATTGCTGATACCCTTATCTCCTTAGTTAGGTCTACATTTGACTATTTACAATTTCCAGATGGCTTCCTGCAATCCACTCTCTGTAAGATTGAGATCATTCAAAACTTACCATTCGCATTCTAATTGGCACCAAATCCTGATCACCACTGTGCTCATTGACCTCAATTTGTTCCTGGTTAAGTGATATCTTGATTTAACAATTTGAGTCTTTGTTTTGAAATTCCCTTTACACCTCTCTATCTCGCATTCAATTCTTCAAAACAGACTTTTTTGGCCAAGTCTTTTACTTTCTACGATAGTATTATTTTATTTTTTGATTTATAAGTTCCCGTGATATACACTGAATATCTCATAATGGTGAACCTTGACCAGTTATTCTTTTATAATCCAAGATAATAATACCAGGCTTTATATTCACAAAAGGCTGCCAATTATCTTTTAACAAAAATACATACGTTTATTACACAATAGAAAAGAAAACAAATTCCACAAAAAAATTAGAATTTGTAAAGATCACATAAAGAAAAGGAAAGATTTGACTATTTCCTCCAGCAATTTGCTTACAGTCATTGAATCCCTGTGAGGTATCACTCCTATTTTTACTCTAACATTTCTTACCAACGAGCAGGATCAGAAGCATTTTCTTTTGATTTTTTTTTTGTACATTATCATCGGATGTGGCTTCCCTGGCTCTTCCTCAAACACAGACTAACTCAGTGAATTTTTTTTTTCTGCATGAAGAAAGCAAAGGGTTCCTAAACAACTTACTATTTTATTCCAGCTCTGTTGGCCTGGAGACTACCTAAAACTGCCCTTCTGCTGGCATAGATCTTCAGTACTGTGAGCTGATTCTGACCTCTGACCCCAGCCTCTCCCTGTTGGTCATTAAAAAAGCACAACTCATTAAATAATTCAGTACTTATTGCTTCTGCTAGATTCTCTAGTCATTTTGCTTTGAATATATTGTTGCTTGGAAATCTGGAAAGTGGGATTAGTGTACATTTAGCGTACATTTAAAGGGCCTCATTTATACACTCTGATTTTATCAGTACACGTTAACCTATAAGACTAACATTCTGCTCTTTCTGCTGATTTTAATTTTCCAGTGATGACTGTACTCCATTATTTGTCCTTCTGTATTGTTGGTGTACTCTAATTCCTGCCTTTAAATGGAGAAAAGGTTTGTGACACTCATGGTATCATGAGTAAAGCTTGATCTATAAGTTCCCAATTTCAAGCCCAAGTCTCTGACACTAAGGTTAGTGTCAGGGGCACAGGCATCATAACTGTTTCCAGTAATTGTATATTGACTGTGAAATCCCATATATTCAGCTTCTAGGAGCTTGGCAACAATCCACTCTCACATTTCATGGCGCATTGTGCTGCTATGCTATTCTATAGGTGACAAGACAATAAAGAAAGGAGTAGGCCATTCAACCCATTGAGCCTTTCTGTGATATTCAGAAAGATTATGGTTGATCTAACATTCCTCATATAAACTTCCCCATGTTTTCCCCTAACATTTGTACCTATAGTCTGATTTGCCTAATAGCAAACTAGGAGCTATTGTTCGTGGAAAATCAGAATTTCTTCATTATGGATGTGCAATCCTTCCACCCAAATTTCCTCTGTGCATTACAAAGGAGCAATTATTTAATACCCCTCATAGTGAGACACAGATTGCTATGGTTGCCTTCTCTTGTTTGGTTCGTGTCCATCGTCTTCTGTGTGATATCATTATGGAACCAGGCGTGGTCCTTGCAGACTCCTTTAATCACTTATCCCTTAGATCTGAAATGGTCACCATAGCATGTTGCGGATGGGTAGAAAATGGGTAGAATATAATTTATGGCTGCAAACACTACAAAGTCACAAGGAAGTGGGACATTAAGAGCTGGGATGCTGAAAAAGCAGGTATCAAGGGCACATAGGTAAGTGTGTAATTCAAATCTATAACTACAATACAGCTTACCTGTAATAGACACACTTTCCTCATTCCTGAAGAAGGGCTTATGCCCGAAATGTCAAATCTCCTGTTCCTTGGATGCTGCCTGACCTGCTGCGCTTTTCCAGCAACACATTTTCATACCTGTAATAGCACTGAACCTAACCAGTGAAAGTGTAGGTCTGTGTTCAGGATGATTATCCACCTTAATGAAGTGGGTGCACACTCTGACATGGATTGAACTATCACGGTGTGTCTGAGCTCTATACAATGGTAGCCAGGGTCTGATGAGAAAATCCTATTTTTAACATCCCAACTCCTCCTCACTAGAGGTTCTTTAGGAGCCTTTGATTGGTATGATGTGAGAATCATTGCGGGATTGACATGGATGCGGGGGTGTACTGTTACATCCCTTGGCCTGGTCTTGTCCCCTAGAGCACAACTGGATTATCCCTGTCATGAAACCATTCGTCAAGCTCTGCTACTGTTTCTTCCAGGCACTCTCTTGTCCTTCAATCAACAAAGTGTGTTTGGAGGTTATACTTTCAGCACCAGCAAGGTGTGCAGTTCCGTACAACAAGTGCCATTTGCATAGATTTGTCTCTGTAGTTCTGCAATGCTACACCTTGGATTTCTGATACCTTTACAGCATGCGCTGTCAAGCTTGCAGTGATCTGTAGTGATCTCCAATGTGCTCTTCAGCCTCATATGGTGCTCATTGCAGGCGGAACACTGGTATTCTTTGACTCCACACTGCTAGCACAGATAGGACATTTCAGCAGGCTGTGGCTAGCCCTTTCTGCCCTTATCTCTTTGAAGGAGTCTGGAGACAGGGTGTACAAGAATCATAATCAGTGGTCTCACAATCGGCACACACTGGTACAATGAATGATGAGGTTTACATGCATGCATGGTGATTAATGCTTTCTGCATCATCGGGATTCCATGTGTATCATAAAAGGTCACAGTCCTCCAACTTGCCAGTGCTTGCCTTGAACCATTGAACCAAACACCCCACCGAGATTGTGAGACAGAGACTTGAATTTTTAAGGTTCTTCAAATTGGACATAATCCTGGATATCTTTGCTTTACAACTGCAACTACTATATCCAAAAAAGATGAAAATATGAGAGTTAATTTGCTGTAAAATGACCTGCTCTCCCAATGCAAACTGGCTTAAATCCCAACTTTATAATGTTCCCCTTACACCAATGGTTTATCAGATCATAGAATTCAATGCAACTTTAGCCAAGATCTTGGAGAAATGTCCTCGATTTCATGCAGCCAGACTTTGAAACCCTGTACACTGAAGACCTGTGAAGTAAACACCACTGAGCATTACAGGTTGCTGGATATTGGAATGAAGGCTTTGTGGAATTCCAGATGGGAGCTCTCTCAAGGCAACCAAAGTGAGTGTTCCTACCTGCTACCAGAGCCATCGTTTTAGGCTCACAGGTAAGAGAGAAACTAATAACCTTCACAGAAATCCAGCTTTCACTGTGCCTTGATGGACCGGGGTAAATATGGGAGACATTTGTGTCAACGTTCCTTTCCCCCCAGGGCAGAATTTTCAACTGGGAGCAATAATTTCCAAGGCTGCTGATTTATGCACTTCAATTGCCCATGTCAATTTTAACAGTCGGCAAAACCTCTTGAGAATTTCATTTCTTTCTTTTTCTCCCTTTGTGTAGGTTTCTGTGTTCATCTCTGTCTGGGACGTGTTTGCCTGCAAGGAACATTGGCAGTGATGGAGATTGAAACCATTTCAACATACTGCACCATGCCAATGCTTATGGTCAGAGTCTGAAGGAGAGGGAGCACATGGTCCTTGAGAGAGAGAGATACCTGAGGAAAAGCTGATTATGGGAAAAAGAGAGAGAAATCAAGACAGGCAGAGTGAGAGGAAGAAAAGACCCCTATTCTTCCAGCAAACAGGGAATTTGTGCATGGAAATAAAATGCCAGCCCATCCTTTTCCCTTAGTGCAACACTTTCCACCAGTTTCTGCAATGAGTGCAACAAACCACATTCATAGAGCAGGAAATTTGAATAACTTCGACATACAGTGATATAAAATTTGTAGCCTTGGAATATGCAGTGTTAATGCTTTCACAGTTAACGTGTATGGTTACTGGCAAAGAACAATCTAATATTTCTTCCGCACAATGCCTGACTAAAATTTCTGCAGTATGTTTAAATGATTGGGTATATTCAAATACAATTAAATACTCACAATGTTATTTTAAATGTAAATTGAGTTGTGTTAAATAAGAGCTTCTTGGTTTTCTAATTAGGTCACTTTTTTGTGAAATTAATTTATTAGCAATTAAATTATCTTCATAAACACATGGCTATTGGACACTTTATTTTGGTAATGGTGAGTTGTAAATTAATTTGACTGAACTTGGATACTTAATTAGCTATCCAGAATGAAAAACTGTTGTTGCAAAGTACATAGCCAGAATGATACTACTGCAGCCTTATCTCGAGTCAACATGTTCAGGTTACAAATTCATCGTTGTACCTGGCCAAATGTACACATTGAGGAACAACTGATTTTAGAATAAAATGCACAGCTCTGGAGTTTTAAAGTTATAAATTCACTTCTTAATACTATAAGGACTTTAATATTGTGAATGTGTGGGTTTGGGCGTGGTTGCAAAATCAGAGCCAGGAAAATTGGAAGCACGGATCTAATATTCCATAATTTTAAAAAATTAATTTGAGATACAAGTGTCATCGGCAAGGCCATCAATTGTTTTCTGCCCCTAATGAGAAGATGGTGGAGAGCTGCCTTCATGTGATGTGAGAGAGGGAATTCCAGAATTGTTACCCAGTATCAATGAAGGAATATCGAGATATCGCAGTTCAGGATGTTGATACATTGGAGGATAACCTGCAGGTGTAGGTATGCCTGTGCATTTATTGCTTTTATCTTTCCAGGTGATACATTTTGCAGGCATGTTGAAGGAGCCCTGTACAGTTGCTGGAGTGCATCCTGTACACTATTGTCACAGTGCATCAGTTTTGGCAACAGTGAATGCTTAAGGTAGTGAATGGGTACTGATCGAGTTGGCTGCTCTGTCTTGGATTGTTGCTAACGTCTTGAGTATTCTTCAATCTGAACACAATCCAAGTAAGTGGGGAAGACCTTGTAGTATACTGCAGTCTCTGATGTGGACTCTCTTCCGCTGTCCCTGTCTCAACCTTAATGCTCCTATTACATCATTTGTGGTGTATAAGTCACCAAGTGAAAAACCAACTTGCTGCCTTATGGGAAAAACCAACTCACCATCAAACCGGCAGACAAGGGAGGCGCGGTAGCAGTTTGGCGCACCGACCTTTATACCGCTGAGGCCAAACGCCAGCTTGCGGACACCTCCTCCTCCTGCCCCCTTGACCACAGCCCCACCTCCCACCACCAAACCATCATCTCCCAGACCATCCATAACCTCATCACCTCAGGAGATCTCCCATCCACCGCCTCCAACCTCATAGTCCCACAACCCCGCACCGCCCGTTTCTACCTCCTGCCCAAAATCCACAAACCTGACTGCCCCGGCCGACCCATTGTCTCAGCCTGCTCGTGCCTCACCAAACTCATCTCCACATACCTCGACACGGTTCTGTCTCCCTTAGTCCAAGAACTCCCCACCTACGTTCGGGACATCACCCACGCCCTCCACCTCTTCCATGATTTTCGCTTCCCCGGTCCCCAACGCCTTATCTTCACCATGGACATCCAGTCCCTGTCCACCTCCATCCCCCATCACGAAGGACTCAAAGCCCTCCGCTTCTTCCTTTCCCGCCGCACCAACCAGTACCCTTCCACTGACACCCTCCTTCGACTGACAACTGGTCCTCACCCTGAATAACTTCTCTTTTCAATCCTCCCACTTCCTCCAAACTAAAGGAGTTGCCATGGGCACCCACATGGGGCCCAGCTATGCCTGTCTCTTCGTAGGATATGTGGAACAGTCCATCTTCCGCAACTACACTGGCACCACCACCCATCTTTTCCTTCGCTACATCGATGACTGCATCGGCGCTGCCTCGTGTTCCCACGAGGAGGTTGAACAGTTCATCCACTTTGCCAACACCTTCCACCCTGACCTCAAATTCACCTGGACCATCTCAGACTCCTCCCTACCCTTCCTAGACCTTTCCATTTCTATCTCGGGCGACCGAATCAACACAGACATCTACTATAAACTGACTGACTCCCACAGCTACCTAGACTACACCTCCTCCCACCCTGCCCCCTGTAAAAACGCCACCCCATATTCCCAATTCCTTCGTCTCCGCCGCATCTGCTCCCAGGAGGACCAGTTCCAAAACCATACAGCCCAGATGGCCTCCTTCTTCAAGGACCGCAGATTCCCCCCAGATGTGATCGACAATGCCCTCCACTGCATCTCCTCCACTTCCCGCTCCTCCCCCCTTGAGCCCCGCCCCTCCAACCGCCACCAGGACAGAACCCACTGGTTCTCACCTACCACCCCACCAACCTCCGTATACACTGTATCATCCGCCGTCATTTCTGCCACCTCCAAACGGACCCCACCACCAGGGATACATTTCCCTCCCCTCCCCTATCAGCGTTCCAAAAAGACCACTCCCTCCGTGACTCCCACGTCAGGTCCACACCCCCCACCAACCCAACCTCCACTCCCGGCACCTTCCCCTGCAACCGCAAGAAATGCAAAACTTGCACCCACACCTCCTCCCTTACTTCTCTCCAAGGCCCCAAGGGATCCTTCCATATCCGCCACAAATTCACCTGCACCTCCACACACATCATCTATTGCATCCGCTGCACCCGATGTGGCCTCCTCTATATTGGGGAGACAGGCCGTCTACTTGTGGAACGCTTCAGAGAACACCTCTGGGACACCCGGACCAACCAACCCAACCACCCCGTGGCTCAACACTTTAACTCCCCCTCCCACTCCACCAAGGACATGCAGGTCCTTGGACTCCTCCATCGCCAGAACATAACAACACGACGGTTGGAGGAAGAGCGCCTCATCTTCTGCCTGGGAACCCTCCAACCACAAGGGATGAACTCAGATTTCTCCAGTTTCCTCATTTCCCCTCCCCCCACCTTGTCTCAGTTGATTCCCTCGAACTCAGCACCGCCCTCCTAACCTGCAATCCTCTTCCTGACCTCTCTGCCCCCACCCCACTCCGGCCTATCACCCTCACCTTGACCTCCTTCCACCTATCACATCTCCATCGCCCCTCCCCCAAGTCCCTCCTCCCTACCTTTTATCTTAGCCTGCTGAACACACGTTCCTCATTCCTGATGAAGGGCTTATGCCCGAAACATCGAATTTCCTATTCCTTGGATGCTGCCTGACCTGCTGCGCTTTTCCAGCAACACATTTTCAACGCTGCCTTATGGGGCCCACTGAACCTAATCTGAGTTGGTGCATGATCTGAATGAATGAGTCTTATGTCAATACATCTTCGGTGTGACTGACCTTTGCTGAGAGGTTTCTTCACGATACACAAACTGGCCCAATTCCTGAGAAATATGTGGAAGTCTTGTGAGAGATAAATGAAATAAAAGATCTCTGACAAGTTAAGAACATTTAATGCTATGATTATGAATATGATCATATTTTACTTGACTTCTACATCAAGTTGAGTCTTGTATGCCATATGGCTGTCTGATATTTAATTCTGTCACCAGCTGGTTGGATATGGCCCAGCTTCATTCTCAAGTACTTTGAGACTCCACCTATTTAGAGAAGTCTTTCTCTGCACTTGCTAGCTATGTCATAGGTAGAGGGTCATCTCCAGTTCCCTGCTTCTTTCTCGTGCGCTGTGCTCTCTTCTCCCTCAAGGACAATAAGAAGAGATCTGTGAATGAGAATAATAGAATATATTGAATGGGTTAACGTTAGAGTTGAGGGTAACTATGAGCAAAAGATATGATGCTTCATCTGAATGATGTGGGTGTCATTAGTGGATGGAGGGATGCGTAACTGAGGTGGTTTTGGCCCATTGCTTGTTGCCATTAAACTTAGCAAAGTTTATCCAGAGCCGAGGTGGCAGCAGTAAATAGCATTCCATGTAGAAACATAGGAACAAGAGCAAACCATTCAATCTCTCAAGCCTGTTCTAGCATTAATTCACTTCCTAGTGGATCGGTACAATGTTTTCAGCCATCAATGAAACATTAATTTTTAATATGGATTTATAAAATGGATTTCATTTCTGCTATTAGACCTGTTTTGTGTGTTACGCATTCCTCAGCATTTATATAGTGCCTTTCACAAACTCAGGATCTCCCAAAAGCCAACTTTGTGAAACGTGGTTGTGACAGACTCAGTTACTTGATGCATCTCTGAGAATGAGGATTGTTCCTTTTGGTGGAAGTTAATAACTACCAGCCCTAATTCCTCTTAACCAAAGTTAACATTTTTGAACTTCAAAAAGAACTGAGAAATTCTTCTATGCCAATTGAGAATATGTATCTTTTTCAGATAAGTCCGTCTTTCACCCTAATTAACACGATAGAAAACTTTTCACGTGTTCAGATTGGATCATATTCCCAATATAATCATTCCATTATCAATTTCATATTTCTGAGAGGTGGAGAGTTTCATAATTAGACTGTTCAGAGCATGGCTAAACAGTATCATACAAATTGTAATTAAAACAAATTACCATGAGAAAACTATTTTGATATGATCACATCACACTAATATGGTAGTTTAGTAGTTATGTTAATAAACTAGTAATTCAGAAATTCATGTTGTTCCCCTGTACAAGAAGGGTAGTATGGATATTCCGGATAACTACAGACCAGTGAGCCTGATGTCAGTGGTGGGAAAGTTTCTGGAGAGGGTACTGAGGGATAGGATCTATTTATATTTTAGAAAAGAATGGGCTTATCAGTGATAGGCAACATGGTTTTGTGCGGGGGAGATCGTGTCTTCCCAATTTAATAGAGTTCTTTGAGGAAGTGACCAAGTTGATAGATGAAGGAAGGGCTGTTTATGTCATATACATGGACTTTAGTAAGGCGTTTGAGAAGGTTCCCCATGGCAGACTAATAGAGAAAGTGAAGTCATATGGCATGCAGGGTGTTCTAGCTAGGTGGATAAAGAACTGGTTGAGCAACAGCAGACAGAGAGTAGTAGTTGAAGGGAGTTTCTTGAAATGGAGAAAGGTGACCAGTGGTGTTCCACAGGGGTCAGTGTTGGGGCCACTGTTGTTCTGTGATATACATAAATGATCTGGAAGAGGGCACTGTTGGTATGATCCACAAGTTTGCAGATGACACGAAGCATAAAGGGATTGTCAGAGAATACAGAAGATATAGACAGACCGGAGAGTTGGGTGGAAAAGTGGTAGATGAATTTCAATCCAGACAAATGTGAGGTGATGCATTTAGGCAAGACTAATTCTGGCGTGAATTACACAACAAAGGGAAGAGCCATGGGAAAAGTTGATGGGCAGAGAGATCTGGGAGCGCAGGTCCATTGTTCCCTGGAGGTGGCTGCACAGGTGGATAGAGTGGTCAAGAAGGCATATAATATGCTTACCTTCATTGGATGGGGTATTGAGTATAAGAGGTGGAAAGTCATTTTGAAATTGTACAAGACATTGTACACAGTATTCTAAATGGGGCCAAACCAATATTGGTCGCCACATTACCAAAAGGATGTGGTTGCTTTAGAGAGGGTGCAGAGAAGGTTTATGAGGATGTTGCCTGGTATGGAAGGTGCTAGCTATGAAGAGAGGTTGAGTAGGTTAGGCTTATTTTCATTAGAAAAAAGGAGATTGAGGGGGGGCCTGATTGAGGTTTACAAAATCATGAAGGGTATAGACAGTGTGGATAGAGACTAGCTTTTTCCCAGGGTGAAGGATTCAATAACAAGAGGTCACCATTTCAAGGTGAGAGGTGGAAGGTTTAAGAGGGATACACGCGGCAAGTGCCTCACACAGAGGGTGGTGGGCATCTGGAATGCGTTGCCTGCAGAGATGGTAGAGGCAGGCATGATGGATTCATTTAAGATGCGGCTGGACAGATGCATGAGTAGGTGGGGAGCAGAGGGATACAGATGCTTAAAATTGGGCGACAGGTTTAGACAGTAGATTTGGATCGGCTCAGGCTTGGAGTGCCGAAGGGCCTGTTCCTGGGCTGTAAACTTTCTTTGTTCTTTGTTCTCTGGCAGGGTATTCACAGGCTCACTACTCCCTGGTTGCAGAAATGTCTCCGAGTAAAAAGTGAGGTCTGCAGATGCTGGAGATCAGAGCTGAAAATGTGTTGCTGGTTAACGCACAGCAGGTCAGGCAGCATCCAAGGAACAGGAAATTTGACGTTTCGGGCCAGAGCCCGTCATCAGGAAATGATGAAGGGCTCTGGCGCGAAACGTCGAATTTCCTGTTCCTTGGATGCTGCCTGACCTGCTGTGCTTTAACCAGCAACACATTTTCAGTGCAGAAATTTCTCCCCCAGCCTTAAATGGCCTATCAAATCCTTACACTGTGACCCCTAGTTCTGCACTCCCGGGTCATCAGGAGCATCCTTTCTGTGTCTATCCTTTCTAGTTCTGTTAGAATTTTATAGGTTTGTATGAGATCTCCACCTTATTCTTTTAAATGCCAGTCTATATAATCCTAATTGATCCAGTCTCTATTCACAAGTCGGTCCTGACATCCTAGAAATTAGTCTGGTAAACATTTGTGATACATCCTTCAGAGGCAAAACATCCTTCCTTAGATAAGGAGACCAAAACTGCACACAATATTCCAGGTGTGGCCTCAACAAGTCCCTGTAAAATTGCAGCAACATATCCCTACTCCTGTACTCCAATCCGTTCAATATGAAGACCAATATACCATTTACCTTCTTTACTGCTTACTGCATGTATATAGTGACTTTCAGCAACAGGTGTACAAGGATACCCAGGTCTTATTGCACCTTCCTTTTTCTCAATCCATCACCATTCATATAATAGTCTGCCTTCTTGCTTTGAAGAGCCTCGCATTTGTCCACATTATAGTCAGATGTCATGCATTTTCCCATTCACTTGTGCAAATCACACTGAAGCATCTCAGCATCCTCCCACCCAACTTTGTGTCATTTGCAAACTTGGAAATATTACGTCTAATTCCCTCTTCTAAGTCATTGATCTATATTATGAATAGCTGGGGTCCAAACACTGATTCCTGCAGTATTCCATTAGTCACTGCTCCTTGGGAAAAAGATCTGTTTACTCCTCCCCAATGTTTCCTGCCTACCATCCTGTTCTCTCTAAACGGCAGTACACTAACACCAAATCTCTGCTTTAATTTTACTTGCTAATGTGGGCCTTATCAAAAGCTTGCTAATAGTCCAAGTAAGCCACATCTACTGGTTCCCCTTTATTAACTGATTAAGTTACGTCCTTGAAAAATTCCAATAGATTTGTCAAGTGTGATTTCCTGTGCTGACACTGCCTGATCCTGTTACTGTTTCCAAAAGGAAGAATTTCCACTAACTTGCCTATATTGGCCTAAATATGACTCCAGTCCTGCTTCAGTATGGTTGGCTTTTAACTACCCTAGGAAATGGATTAGTAAACCATTCAGCTTGTTCACTGCTTAAAAAAAAATCATCCACTAATTAGTCAACCAGTAATGGGTGGGAGACACTATCTAAGTCGTGTTTTGCAACTGCCCAAATATATTACTTCACTTCCTCAGCAGTCAAGTGTCCGCTCCTGCTCAGCAGCGCTCCGCCGATTCACGAGGTAAGTTTTAAAATCAGTGATTTCACCTTCCCAGCAGATACCTGGTTATCACTCCCATTCTTTCTGCTGCTGAACACAAAATGGAGGACTCCAATGCTCAAGATAAGGTTTTAAATCAATGATTCACCTTCCCATCAACCCCTTGATCATCGCTCCTGCTCTTCCCACTGCCGAACACACAAACATTCTCCTCCTCTAACCAAAAAAAAGGTTCTGTGCACTGGATTGGTGAGGTAACTAATTTTTTACGGTTTATTTTTCTACAGTTGCTTTGGGAATTTAGAATAATGGGAATGGAGGTTAGGGCAGTTGAATGTTCCTCCTGCAGAATGTGGGAGGTGAGGGTCACCACTCGTGCCCCTGATGACTGCATCTGCAGGAACTGCACCCAACTCCAGCTCCTCGGAAACCGTGTTAGGGAACTGGAGCTGGATGAACTTTGGATCATTTGGGAGGTGGAGGGGGCTATTGGGAGGAGTTACTGGGAGCAGTTACATCTCACGTACAAGAAAAAGGCAGATGGGTTACAGTGAGGGATGGAAAAGGAACTGGCAGCAGTGCAAGGAGCCCCTGTGGCAATTCCCCCTCAATAAAAAGTATACCGTTTTGGATACTATTTGGTGGGGGGGAGGGAACTTAGCAGGGGTAAGCCAAAGGGTACAGGTCTCTGGCACAGAGTCTGTCCCTGTTGCCCAGAAGGGAAGGAGTAAGGAGCAGAGCGTTAGTCACTGGGGACTCCACAGTTAGGGGGACAGATAGGAGGTTTTGTGGGAATGAGAGAGACTCACGTTTGGTGTGTTGCCTCCCAGGTGCCAGGATGCGTGATGTCTCAGATTGTGTTTTTAGGATCCTTAAGGGAGGGGGTAGCAGCCCCAAGTCATGGTCCACATAGACATTAATGACATAAGTAGGAAGAGAGATGGTGATTTAAGGCTGAATTCAGGGAGCTAGGGTGGAGACTTAGAGCTAGAACAAACAGAGATGCTATCTCTGGTTTGTCACCCGCGTCACGTGCTAGTGAGGCGAGGAGTAGGGAGAGAGAGGAGTTGAACACTGGGATGGTGCAGGAGGGAGGGTTTCGGATACCTGGATTATTGGGGCTTATTCTGGGGTAGATGAGACCTCTCTAAGCAGGATGAACCAGAGGGATACCAATATCCTGGAGTGAAATTTGCTAATGCTCTTTGGGTGCATTTAAACTAATTCAGCGGGGGAATGGGAACCTAAATTGTAGTTCCAGTGCCCAGGAGGTTGAGAGTAGTGAGGTCACAAATAAGGTTTCAAGATCACAAGAGTGCACCAGCAGGAAGGTGGTTTGAAGGGTGTGTACTTCAATGCCAGGAGCATCTGGAATAAGGTATGTGAACTTGCAGCATGGGTTGGTACTGGGATGTCGATGTTGTGGCCAGTTCGGAGACATGGATAGAGCAGGGACAGGAATGGTTGTTGCAGGTTCTGTGGTTTAGATGTTTCAGTAAAAACAGAGAATTTTGCAAAAGAGGGGGTGGTGTGGCATTGTTAGTCAAGGAAAGTATCACAGTAGCAGGAAGGATGTCTGGTGACTCATCTAATGAGGTAGTATGGGCTGAGGTTAGAAACAGGAAAGGAGAGGTCACCCTGTCGGGAGTTTTCTATAGGCTTCTGAGTAGTTCCAGAAATGTAGAGAAAAGGATAGCAACGATGATTCTCAATAGGAACGAGGGTCACTGGGTAATTGTTATGGAGGGCTTTTAACTTTCCAAATATTGACTGGATATACTATAGTTCGATTACTTTAAATGGGTCAGTTTTTGTCCAATGTGTGCAGGAGGGTTTCCTGATGCAGTATGTGGACAGGCCAACAAGGGGTGAGACCACATTGGATTTGGGACTGGGTAATGAATTTGGCCAGGTGTTAGATTTGGAGGTAAGTGGGCACTTTGGTGATAGTGACCATAATTCAGTTATGCTTACTTTAGCGATGGAAAGGGACAAATATATACTGAAGGGCAAGAGTTATAGCTGGAGAAAAGGCAATTATGATATAATTAGGCAAGATTTAGGATGCGTAGGATGGGGAAGGAAACTGCAGTGAATGGGCACAATTGAAATTTGGCGCTTATTCAAGGACTAGCGACTGTGTGACCTTGTTAAGTATGTACCTGTCAGGCAGGAAGGAAGTGGTTGAGCGAGGGAGCCATAGATTATGAAAGAAACTGGATCTCTTGTCAAGAAGAAGAAGAAGAAGGCTACTGTTAGATGAGACATGAAGGCTCAGTTAGGGCGCGTGAGAATTACCAGTTAGCGAGGAAAGACCTAAAGAGAGAGCTAAGTAGAGCGGGGTTTGTGGGAGGTGGGGGGTGGGGGAAGAACATGAGAAGTCATTGGCAGATAGGATCAAGGAAAACCCTAAATTATTCTAAAAGAATGACTAGAGTAAGATTACTGCAAATCAAGGTCAGTTGTGGGAAGTTGTAGGCATAGTCCGAAGAGATAGGGGAAGTTCTAAATAAACATTTTTCATCAGTATTCACACTGGATAAAGACAATGCTATCAGGGAAAAAATTAGATACAGGTGACTAGGACTTGATGGGATTGAGGGTCACAAGAAGGAGGTTTTAGCTATTCTGGAAAATGTGAAAATAGATAAGTCCCCTGGGCCGGATGGGATTTATCCTGGGATTCTCTGGGAAGCCAAGGAGGAGATTGCAGAGCCTTTGGCTTTGATCTTTATGTCGTTATTGTCTCCAGGAAAAGTGCCTGAAGACTTGAGAATGGCAACTGTTGTCCCCTTGTTCAAGAAGGTGAGTAGAGACAACCTGGTAATTATAGAGCAGTGAGCCTTACTACAGTTGTGGGTAAAATGTTGAAAAAGGTTATAAGTGATAGGATTTATAATCATCTAGAAAAGAATAAGTTGATTAGGGATAGTCAACACATTTTTCGAAAAGGTAGATCATGGCTCACAAACCTTATTTGAGAAAATGACCAAACTGGCGGATGTGGCATATATGGGTTTCAGTAAGATGTTTGATGAGTTTCCCCACTGTAGGCAATTGCACAAAATTGGGATTGAGGGTGATTTAGCAGTTTGGATTAGAAATTGGCTAACTGAAAGAAGACAGAGGGTGGTGGTTAATGGGAAATGTTCATCCTGGAGTTCAGTTACTAGTGGTGTACTGCAAGGGTCTGTTTTGGGGCCATTGGTGTTTGCCATTTTTATAAATGACCTGGATGAGGGTGTAGAAGGATGGTTTAGTGAATTTGCAATGACACTAAGGTCAGTGGTATTGAGGATAGTGCTAAAGGATGTTGCAGGTTACAGAAGGACATAGGTAAGCTGGGCTGAGAGGTAGCAAATGGAATTTAATGCAGACAAGTGTGAATGATTCACTTTGGAAGGAGCAACAGGAATAAAGAGTGCTGGGCTAATGGTAAGATTCTTGGTAGTGTGGATGAGCAGAGAGATCTCAGTGTCCATGTACATAGATACCTGAAATTTGGCGCCCAGGTGGTAGGGTTGTTAAGAAGGTGTTAGCTTTTATTGGTGGAGAGATTGAGTTTCAGAGCCATGAGATCATTTTTCAGCTTTACAAAACACTAGTCTGGCCGCACTTGGAGTATTGCGGATAGATCTGGTCAACGCATTATAGGAAGAATGTAGAAGGGTTGGAAAGGGTTCAGAGGAGACTTACTATAATATTGCCTGGTATGGCAACTGATCTTATGAGGAAAGGCTGAGGGACTTGAGGCTGTTTTCATTAGAGAGAAGAGGTTGACAGGTGACATAATTGAGACATATAAGATAATCAGAGGATTAGATAGGATGGACAGTGAGAGCGTTTTTCCTCGGATAGAGATGGCAAGCACGAGGGGACATAGCTTTAAACTGAGGGGGTGATAGATATAAGACAGATGTCAGAGGTAGTTACTTTACTCTGAGAGTAGTAGGGGTGTGGAATGCCCTGCCTGCAACAGTAGTAGATTTGCCAACTTTAAGGACATTTAAATAGTCATTGAATAAATATATGGATGAAAATTGAATGGTGAAGGTTAGATGGGTTTCAGATTGGTTCCATAGGTTGGTGCAACATTGAGGGCCGAAAGGCCTGTGCTGTGCTGGAATGTTCTATGTTCTTAACGGACAATAAATACCAGCCTTGCCAGTGATACCTACATCATAAGAATGGAGAAATAAATCTTTGAGGAGATAGGAACATGTCTAGCATAAGTCTCTATTTATCTAGGCTCTGACAGGCTCCACCATGTAATTTATCCATTGCCATTAATTGTGGGAATTCATGTGACTTGGGTTCACCTTCTAAGCAAGATTGAAACTCATGGCTCCACTTCCATTGCCCCAACACTATGTATATATTCAGATTAGATTAGATTACTTACAGTGTGGAAACAGGCCCTTCAACCCAACAAGTCCACACCGACCCGCCGAAGCGCAACCCACCCATACCCCTACATTTACCCCTTACCTAACACTACGGGCAATTTAGCATGGCCAATTCACCTGACCCACACATCTTTGGAGTGTGGGAGGAAACCAGGCACCCAGAGGAAACCCATGCAGACACGGGGAGAATGTGCAAACTCCACACAGTCAGTCGCCTGAGGCGGGAATTGAACCTGGGTCTCTGGTGCTGTGAGGCAGCAGTGCTAACCACTGTGTCACCGTGCTGCCCAAGAGGAAGGTATGGCAACTCGCCAACTGCTGTCGATGTATTGCACTCACTAATAATTCTGGGTTGATTCTTTTCTTCAGTACTTATTCATTCACAATTTTCTAGCTGCATTCCTATTTCTTGTTTTGCATGCTCACCATGTGCATCTTTCTGATTTGTTGCTGTATATTGAAATGATAAATACAGTGTGATCGAAGAGCGTGAACAGAAAAACTGAAGTTAAAGCAAGGTGGTACACTTTCAGGAAGTGCGTACTGTTGCAGTGCATTTTTTTTTTCTTTATTCTTTCACAGGATGATGCATCACTGATTAAGCAGCATTTATTGCCCATAATCAAACACATTGCTGCAGGTCTGGAGTCACACGTAGGCCAGACCAGGTAGGTAGGACAGTTCCTTCCCTAAAGGACATTAGTGAACCAGATGGGGTTTTTTTGACAATCAACAATGGAGTCATGGTCATCATTAGATTGTGAATTACAGAAATTTATTGAATTCAAATTCCACCATCTGCCGTAACAGGATTTGAACCCAGATCCACAGAAAGTTATATGGGTCTCTGGATTAATAGTCGAGCAATAATGCCACTAGGCCGTCACCCCCCATTTGAGATTGATCTTTTCTTGGAATGTGAGATTAAATATGTATTCAGATACCTATGTGCTCAAGTTATATCGTTTAATGTTTTACACTGTACATTTCACAGCATTGATAGACAAGTGTGCCAGCCTGACATTTTTGAAACATGAGAGTTTGATTCCAGGAAACATGATAATACTGTAAAGGAGGTATACTGTAAAAGAGTGTCAGAATTAAAGAGCAGGGGCTGTAATAACACCAAAGATCCTTGTCTGGCCTATAACAGGACTGAATAACATTACTTGGGTATTTAACAGCAATTGAAAAGTCTGTTGGATGCAACAACAAAGGCAGCGACTCACCAAGTCTTTAACAGCACCTTCCGCCAGTTAAATGAACATTGGCAACTAGTGCTTAGGAACACCACCTGTAAGTACCCTCCTGTGTCACATACCATCCTGACTTGGAATTTTATCACTCTTCCTGCACTTTTGCTGGGTCAACATCTTGGAACACTCCCTAATTGCGCTGTGGACATACCTACACCAAATGGTTTAACAAGGTAGCTTGCCAAACGCAGGCGGGTAGGACTAGTTTAGTTTGGGACATGCTCAGCATAGACTGGTTTGACTGAAGGGTTTGTTTCTGTGCTGTATGACTGTGTGACTCTAATCTGTGTTCATGGAGACTGCAATTTGACAGATTATTGGGGAATTAAGCGGAGGAAATCTAACTTTCATTTCATTTTATCTATTTTCAAAAATAGCACAGACCTGAAGATCAGCTACAATCAAGGAGGCATTTCTGGGTCAGGGAGGATGGTACACACACAATGGAAAATCTTGAAGTATCGTTTTCCCCTCACTGGAGTTGCTGAGGGAGATGGAGAGAAGGGGAAATGTTTGAGTGAAAACCGAAAGAACTGCGGCTGCTGTAAATCAGAAACAAAATCCGAAGTTGTTGGAAAAACTCAGCAGGTCTGGCAGCATCTGTGAAGAGTATTCAGAGTTAACGTTTCCAAGAAAGGGTCACTGGACCTGATACGTTAACTCTGATTTCTCTTCACAGATGCTGCCACACCTGCTGAGCTTTTCCAGCAACCTCTGTTTCCTTGAATAATTGAGTGAGCTGGTTTCAGAGCGGTATTTATCTCCTTCTGGCCCTATCATTCTTTAAGTGATGGGTAATAATGGGCTTTCTTGGCCTGCGAGCAATTAAAGTCATTAAGATCAATTCATAGTCACTTAAGGGATTCAACTTACCAATTTCCCAATTATCTGTTTTCTGACAGGCAAGAAAGTGGCATATCTCCCATCGAGGTTAGCAGCACAGCTTGTCTGCTGGGTCAGTGGGTACCTCCATTTGCCTCAATGTTTGTGTCTATTGGAAGCACAGATTGGGGTAAGGAAGTTACCTCTGAAAACCATGCCCCCTCCTTATGTCTGACCTTCTCCCTCCTCACAACCCCCATATTGTAAAAGGCAAAACAGAAAGACCTACATGTTCACCATTAGATCCATGATGAATATCTTGACCATTTTCAGTGTCCAGGAGCTTCTGGTTTCTGATTAGCGAGCACTTTCTGGTGAGCTTGGATGTCACTGTTCAGAACTGATTCACTAAGAAACTCACCAGACTTCTCAGTTCTTCTTAACAAGGGCAGCAGCTGTATGGGAAAACCATCATCTTCCGTTTCCCCTCCCTCCTAAAAACAAAATATGCTGACACAGTGGGTCAGATGGCTTTGATGAAAATTCATCTGGATTCAAAACATTGGCTTACTCTCCCTCCATGGATACTGTCTGAGCCACTGTGATCTCTACAATTTGTTGTTTTCAGTACAGATTCCAGAGTCTGCAGTAATTCCCTCCTGAACTACACACTAGCCTGACTTGGAGCTATATGAATATTTCTCATGAACTGTCTTCCTGACACCATTGCAAGTATACCTACCACCCAAAAACTGGAGTACTTCAAGAAAGCAGTTCACCACCACCTTCTCAAGTACAATTCCCTCCCTAACGACATTGTGGGTCAACCCACAGCAAGCAGGGACTGCAGCGATTCAAGAAGGCAGCTCACCACCACCTAGAGGGCAAATAGGGATGGGCTATCAATGCTGGCCAGCCAGCGATGCCCAAGTCCCACAAATGAATTTTTAAAAAATCAAGAATGGTGATAAATGCTGACTCAGCCAGCAAAAGTGGCATCCTGTGAATGCATTAAAAATTATTAGGTTCTGAGTGATATGTTAAATATGTTTTTTGGTGCAGTGATTTGATTATGACTTCTGCCTAGCAAAAGTAAGTTGACAATTACAGCTTCAAAATCCTGAATGGGTTTTTGTTGAGATGCAACAGGATGTTGGGACCATGCAATTATGTATTCAAAATAAAGTGCTTGGGACTGCACTATGATGATCTGAATTGGCATCCATTGGTATGCATTGTTCAAGTTTTGTACAATTTTGAGTTACCCAGGAGCTTGCATTGCCATTGATTTTTCTGAATTAATGCCTAAACCAATCAGAATCAACCCGCCAGTCCATCTTTTCTCCTGCAAAATAAATTGCTGTGATCATTTAAAATTTGGCATTCTTGAGTTTGTCCTGACGAACGTAAGGCAATAAGCTTTGACAATTTTATCTCTTTTCAGCAATATTCAAGATGGTTGTTTGTTTACATGGCTGAATGTAATGGCAAATACAATGTTGACATTTATCTTGAGACGACTAGAGTATAAAAGCAAGGATGTATTTCTGAGGCTTTACAAAGCTCTGGTCAGACTACATTTAGAGTATTGTGAGCAATTTTGGGCCTCATATCTCAGGAAGGATGTACTGCCCCTTGAGTGGGTCCAGAGGAGGTTCATGAGAATGATCCCAGAAATGAAAGGCTTAACATATCAGGAATGTTTGAGGACTCTGGGACTATACTCTATGGAGTTTAGAAGGATAAGGGGGAACCTAATTGAAATTTACAGAATAATGAACATCCTGGATGGAGTGGATGTTGGGAAAATGTTTCCATTGCAGGAGAAACTAGGACCCAAGGGCACAGCCTTAGGGTAAAGGGAAGACCCTTTAGAACAGAGATAAGGAGAAATGTCTTAGCCAGAGAGAGGTGAATCTATGGAACATTTTGCGACAGAAGGCTGTGGAGTCCAGGTCATTGAGTATTTTTAAGACACAGATAGATAGGTTCTTGATTGTCAAAGGGATCAAAGGTTTTGGAGAGAAAGCGGGAGAATGGGATTGGGAAATTTATCAATCATGATTGAGTGGCGGAGCAGAATTGGTGGATCGAATAGCCTAATTTCTGCTCCTATGTCTTATGGTGTTATGGTCTTAATGGCCACCTGAGTGGATTTACATTCTCTCACTTTTAAGGAAAATATGAATGTGATTTTTAACGCCACTTCATTTAGATTATTAGAAGTGTACCCTTTTAATAACCGTAACTCCTGAGGAGTGTAAATAGTGGTTACTGGATGAGGAGCTATGAAGTATGCTGGGTGGCCAGGAGAGGTGTGAATGGTGTATGGAAGCATGGGGAATATGAGGGGGATGGAGGAGATATAAGATTGCCTGAGGGGGCATTCAGTAGTGGGTGGTGTGAGGGGCATGAGGGATGGGAAATATGTCAAATTATCGATGATACATGGTGGTGTGAGGGGAAATGGAAAAGGTGGAAAGATGAGCTCGTAGAGGCATGAAAAATGGTGTTGAAGAGCTGGGCTACCATCCCAGCTAGAGACAGTGAGGACTGCAGATGCTGGAGATCAGAGTTGAGAGTGACTGGAAAAGCACAGCTGGTTAGGCAGCATCCAAGGAGCAGGGGAATCAATGTTTCAATAAACCCTTCATCAGGACTATCATATGGATCCAATCTGAATCGTTTCACTGGTTGAATTTTATATTACCTTGCAGTTTCATGCCTCCAGAAGCATAACAATATCAGATACAGAGTGAGGGATTGTACAATCTAGTCCCTTTGTGTTTTGATGGACAGGTCCCAGAATGCTTTGTAATGAGGACTTCAGTGATGACTTTATTTTTCTCATTCAAGCTGCCAAGCAGAGCTGTGTTCCTAGGGTTTTGACACATTGTCAAGTCATTTCACTGCATTCAGATACATTGAGACAGATGGTGTGAAGAACTGCAGAGGATCTCCCTGATCCTCCTGATCTTCCTGATGAAGGGCATATACCCACAATGTTGATTCTCCTGCTCCTTGGATGCTGCCTGACCTGCTGTGCTTTTCCAGCACAATACTCTCGACTACCAACCCAGCTAATCAATTCAACCTTCCAATCAACCCATGTTGGCAGTTATACCCCTGTGATGTTGCTGTTAGACTCGACATGTCTCATTCATATGTCCAAGGTCTGAATTACATGAAGTGCCTGATTTTTCGTGCCCATCACCAGGGGATCATGCCAAGGGGAACACCTAGCTGCCCCACAGCCATTGACTGGTTGACCCCTGAATTTTATTGTTTGCTTTTTACCACAAGGCAACGTATATAACTATATGAGTTAAAGCTCCCCTCATTCAATCTCTGTCTGTCTGAGACTGAATGAAATGGGTTAATTAATGATGACATTTAGTAATGACATCCTAAAAGCAAAGCAGTGGAGCACTTTTGTAGCTCGAAATGATGGCCAGGTGGAGAGCAAAAAGAGGAGAATGATGACAGCTGTCAGGTCATTGCCCAATTGAAAACAGCAATGAAACTATAAATAAATAGGTAATGGTGCACAGGGTAGCACGCTTTTGGCTTGCTGCCTGCAGCAGAACTCTCATGAGAGGATGCTGCGCTCTGAGCAAAATGCCTTTAAGTGTGTTATTATGTGGCTAGGAAGCATTCACTGGAGTTATAAAGGGTGGTTGTTGGTGGCAGTGTCCTACAGTGTACAGTTTGAAGCCGACTTGTAAAAATAATTTCCTGTTCTCTTTCCTGGAACATCAAAGTACCTAACACACTTTGGAAGCTGGCAAGTTGCTCCTGTATCATCCTCTGCATCCCTTCACACCATCTGTCTCAATGTATCTGAATGCAGCGAAATGACTTTACAAGGTGTCAAAACCCTAGGAACACAGCTCTGCTTGGCAGCTTGAATGAGAAAAATAAAGTCATCACTGAAGTCCTCATTACAAAGCATTCTGGGACCTGTCCATCAAAACACAAAGGGACTAGATTGTACAATCCCTCACTCTGTATCTGATATTGTTATGCTTCTGGAGGCGTGAAACTGCAAGGTAATATAAAATGCAACTAGTGAAACGATTCAGATTGGGTCCATTTGATGTTAGATTAATTTTGCTGCTTATTCAGGGACAAGGGGCATGAGTTAGTATCTGTTGTGTTCATTTTTGAGCATCAAAAGATCCATTTCATGTTGGTCTAAAAGTGGGACAACATGCTCCCAATCTGTGCTTGTGCCATTCCCACTGCTAAATTCAGAAATCCCATATTAAGACCTCTCCTTTTCTCCTCGACCCGGAGTGGATCCTATGAGCTTGTTCATGAGGACCCTATCACCTGTTGAAAGACCTGGCAACGCGTACTTACAGATGAGGGGGCAAATGACACTCCTACGTCTTAGAATTCTTCAGCGGTTTCTGTTACAATGGTTCAATGAAAGGTAAACGGTTTTAATATTTAAAAATAAACCTCTCTGTGGAGCCAGGATGAGCAGGAGTCTCACAAGTTGATTCCCACCTATCTCTGCTCTTTCCCTCTTCAATCCTCAGTCCAGACTTACAGTAGGGCCCTGGGAGTAATATTGAACAAAGAGATAAGGGTGCAGGTGCATAGTTCCTTGTAAATAGAGTCACAGGTAGACAGGGTGGTGAAAAAGTGCTTGGTATGCTTGCCTTAATCAGTCAGAGCATTGAGTACAGGAGTTGGGATGTCATGTTACAGTTGTATAAGACACTGGTAAGGCCACATTTGGAGTACTGCATTTGCCTTGTTAAAGGAAAATGTTATTTAAATTGGACAGGGTGCAAAAAGGATATACAAGGATATTACTGGGAGCGGAGGGCGCGAGTTAAAAGCAGAGGCTGTATAGAGTGGGACTTTTTTCCCTGGAGTGTAGCAGACTGAGGTCCTTTCCCCAGGGTAGGGGAGTTCAAAACTAGAGGGCATAGGGCTAACGTGAGCGGGGGAAAAGTTTAAAAGGGACCTGACGATTGCTGGTTATATGGAACGAGCTGCCAGAGAAACTGGTAGAGACAAGTGCAACATTTAAAAGACATTTGGACAGTTATATGAGAAGGAAAGGTTTAGAGGGATGTGGTCCATGTGCAGGCAAAGGCGACTCGTTCAGTTTAGGAAACTTGGTCAGCATGGGCTGAAGGGTGTGATTCCTTGCTGTATTACCATATGACTCTATGATTTACATAACCAGGAATTTCAGTGAAGCAGGAGGAATATGAGCTGCTTGTGGAGGCACGGCATGAATATTCAGATGATGACCGGTTAGCAAATTTTGAATAGTTTTATACTTTAGCTGGTAGGGAGAGCTTAAACCTAAATTATCAGCAGTTCAAATCCAGGAGAAACTCATACCATTTAGCTCAATTTCCCATGATTGCCTTTGATTGTAATTCACTGCAGAGATCATAATTTAATCCCAAAGTCCAGGTAGCATTCTTGTAAATCTATAGTTTTCTCCCTTCAAGGCTAATACGTCCCTCCCATGTTGTGCTGCCCAGATCTGCTATAGCCAGGTATAACCAGGGTGGGGATGGGAAGGAAGGTAGCTAGGAAGATGACAGGTAGATAGAGGTGCGGGATGATGGTGGTAGCTCAGAGGGGAGGCTGGAGCAGATAGGTGGGAAGAAAGATTGATAAGTAGGGCGGTGCTGAGTTGGAGGGTTGGATGTGGGATGAGTTGGGTGGTGGGGAAGTTTGGAAACTGGTGAGATCGATGTTGATGCTGTGTGGTTGGAAGGTCCCAAGACAGAAGACGAGGCATTCTTCCTCCAATATTGGTGGATGTGCAGGTAAAACTGATGGATACGGAAGGCTCCTTTGGAGCCTTGGATGGAGGTGAGGGAGGAGGTGTGGGCGCAGGCTTTGCAATTCCTGTGGTGGCAGGGGAAGGTGCCAGGATGGAAGGGTGGGTTGTTGGGGAGTGTGGACCTGACCAGGTAGTCACGGAGTGAATGGTCTTTGCGGAAGGCGGAAGTGGGTGGGGAGGGAAATATATCCCTGGAGGTGGGGTCCATTTGGAGGTGGTGGAAATGTCGTTGGATGATTTGGTTTATGCGAAGGTTTGTAGGGTGGAAGGTGAGGACCAACGGGGTTCTGTCCTTGTCATGGTTGGAGGGGTGGGGTCTGAGGGCAAAGACCATTCCCTCCTCAAAGGAGCCTTCCACATCCATCAAAGTTTTATCTGCACACTCACCAATATCATTTATCGTATCCGTTGCTCCCGATACGGTCTCCTCTACACCAGGGAGACTGGACGCCTCCAGCAGAGAAACATCTCTGGGACACCCGCACCAATCAACCACACCGCCCTGTGGCCCAACATTTCAACTCCCACTCCCACTCAGCCAAGGACATGGAGGTCCTGGGCCTCCTTCACCGTCGCTCCCTCACCACCTGACGCCTGGAGGAAGAACGCCTCATCTTCCGCTTCGGAACACTTTAATCCCAGGGCATCAATGTGGACTTCACTAGTTTCCTCAATTCCCCTTCCCCCACCTCACCCCAGTTCCAAACTTCCAGCTCAGCACTGTCCCCATGACTTGTCCTACCTACCTATTGTTCTTTTCCACCTATTCACTCCATCCTCCCCTCTGACCTATCACCTCCATCCCCATCCCCATTCACCTATTGAACTCTATGCTACTTTCTCCCCATCCCCACCCTCCTCCCATTTATCTCTCCACCCTGCAGACACTCTGCCTCGATTTCTGATGAAGGGCTTTTGCCTGAAATGTCGATTTTCCTGCTCCTCGGATGCTGCCTGAACTGCTGTGCTTTTCCAGCACCATCTAATCTAGATTCTGGTTTCCAGCATCTGCAGTCCTTGTTTTTACCTCGATGGTTCAGTGAGTGTAAGTAACTACTCTTTAGGGTGTTGGGGATAATTGCAATCGTAATGGGTTAATTGGGTGAGAATCCAAAAAAAAAGTAGATTCTCACTGTTGAGTTAAACGATTACAATTTATTCCTCCGTCCTCAGATGCTGAGGTGACTTTCTCAACCTCAGAGAAGGCATGTACGTATTTACATAAATATGTATTTGTGTCTCTTTTGTTTTAACTCATTCATGGGATGTAGGTTTTGCTGGTTAAGCAGCGTTTATTGCCAATCCTCAAATGACAAGGGGGCAGTTAAGAGTTATCCATATTGCTGTGCATCTGGATTCACATGTAGCCCAAACCAGGTAAGTATGGCAGTTTCCTTCCAAAAAGAACATTGGAGATATTAGAAGACATAAAAGATGGGTTTTTTCAACAATTGATAATGGGTTCATGGTCATCATTAGATTCTTAATTCCAGATTTTATTTTATTATTCAATTCAAATTCCACTATCTGCCACGGCAGGATTCAAATCTGGCTCCCCAGAACGTTACCTGGGTCTCTACATTAACATTCCTGATGAAGGGCTTATGCCCAAAACGTCGAATTTCCTGTTCCTTGGATGCTGCCTGACCTGCTGTGCTTTTCCAGCAACACATTTTCAGCTCTCTGCATGAACAGTCCAGTGATAATACCATTAGGCCATTGCCACCCCATGTATTTGCCTATTCATTGGAATAAACATCCTTGTACCAAATATATGATCAAAATGCATAACATTTCAGAAATTTGAATGTGTAAGCCAAGTGTGTAACTGTTAAGGTTTGTCTTTTGCCTCCTGTCCAGGTGAATACACAGATTTCAGAGCATGCTCCTTCTCTTCACTTTTACTGAACTGGGCAATGGCAGAGCACCAGCTTCTCCGGTGAGACGGACAGGCACTTCAGTGAGAATGGTCAAGCAGGTAACTCATGGCTGGAAAGGCTTACTCTAGCACGAAGGGTAAGGCAGGCAGCTTGTATCTGTTGGAAATAATGAAGCACCAATGTAAAATAGGATGGGGGAACATTTCACTGTAAAATACCGTGCTGGGTCACTGTAGAGGTGGTATCACTCCCAGGGTCAAAGATTCCAGTGTTATTATAAAAGTCAGCTGGACACTACACCAGGTGCTGCAAGCTAGAAACTTTCCAGAAGCCTGACAAATGCACTGCATAATGATGGGAAGCCTTTTTAGTGGGGAAAGGTAGATTTCAGTCTGTCATAGGATACCAATGTAGTCAGTCCGGGGCTGAGCATTTCTGGGGTTTGGGCATAGTTAGTCAAGCAGTTGTTTGATGTTTCAGACCAGAGACTGGGCCACAGTCAATCCAGCAGTCAAACAAAATCAGAGAGATGGAGACTTATTACAAATTCTGGCTTGCTGGCAGACTGCTGGGGGAGGCTGTTCTGCAAAGTCAGGCAAGGTAGACTATACATAATGTGGAGCACTTTCATAATCAGTGCACAGCAGCAAAAAGGATGAGGACTGCTCATGTCTGGAATTTGGTCTAGTTGTAGTTGGTATCTGAGAGAATGGTGACAGTCATTAGGGGCAACTACTTAGTCTCAAAGGGTATGAGGAGGAGGGAATCAAGAAAGTCATGCTCGCTCCGTCTTCTCTGGGGATGATGCAGGACTTGGGTGTTGGCACCTTGATAGCTAGGGGCCTCCAGGAGTGTTACTTGTTGCACAAAAATCTAAGTGAATATGGAGAAAGGTGATTTATCATTTGGAGTACATGGAGCAGAAGCAGTTTGTGAGCATGCATGACTACACTAGGTAGCTCCTCAGATGCTGCCTGAACTGCTGTGCTCTTCCAGCACCACTAATCCAGAATCTGGTTTCCAGCATCTGCAGTCATTGCTTTTACCTAGTAAGATGGCACCAGTGAATGAGCAGGAAGCAGAGTAGGCAGGAAGGGTTAGTTTGAGAAGATGAAGTGGTGTTCAGCCCTCGAGTAAACATCTTGCATGTGATACCGAGGCCTGCAGACTGTGACGCTTTCTGAAGATACTGTGAAGTGGCAGAGTTATGTCCCTACAAGTGTGAGATAGCAGAGAGAAGGAGGTTCACTTATCCTTGCAGTGTGTAAGAGATGATTGACTATTTTCTGCTCTGTTTGCTATCCCTTTAGTTGCACCCAATGGGGTGACTTATGTTGTGAAATCTGCTCACATTGGGCAGATAGAATAATAGAATCACTATAGTGTGGAAACAGGCCCTTCAGCCCAACAGGTCCACACCAAGCCTCTGAACAGTAACCCACCCTGACTCATTCCCCTACATTAACCCCTGACTAATGCACCTAACCTACATATCCCTGAACACAATGGACAATGTCCCATGGCCAATTCACCTGACCTGCAAATGTTTGGATTATGAGAGGAAACCGGAGCACCTGGAGGAAACCCATGCAGACGCAGGGCAAATTTGCAAACACCACACAGACAGTCGCCCAAGACTGGAATTGAACCCATGTCCCTGGCACTGTGAGGCAGCAGTGCTGACTACTGAGCTACAGTGATGTGATCAGATGGTCTCCTGATGTCATCACAAAGGAACAGTATAGATCATCTTTCAGTCACTCCACCCAACAGCAGGGGACAGGGGCCAGAGGGTGGGGCAGGTGCCGGGGGCAGATTGTAAATTTCAGAGTCATCTTAGATTTGTTGGTAGGCATTTCTGGATTTTTAAGGATGATCACCAAAGGCTCCTGGAAAGTTCCTAGCTTGTAGCACCTGGTGTAGTGTCCAGCTGATCTTTATAATGGCACTGGAACCTTTGACCCTGGGAGGTCCCTACAGGTGCATGAACCTCCAGCTGCCTGACCACATGGATTATTGAGTAACATATCGTTTCCACAGCTATAAACTGAGAAGCATTTGATGATGTGACATAACCGAGGTATTGACTGTTATGATGCTATCCAACATACTCAACAATGACACTGTACTTTAACTTCAAAATGGAAACATTATGTCACAAGTTATTTTGACTCTTAGGAGCGTATCGTCATCAACATATATAAAGAAACAAACCATCATGTTTTTGGATGATGTTGCCAAAAAACATCATGCATTTGGGAACTAAATGGGACCATAGACTTCTTGGAGTCTCCAGAGGCATTGATACATATGGCAAGACATAAAACTGTTTATGGAGATGTTCTGTCTGCAATTTGACAGCTAAGAGTTGAATCAAGTCAATAAGATTAAGTCGGTAAATGTGTAGCTTAAAAATTGGTGTGGGAGAAATAGGTTTGAATTTGTGGGACATTGGCACCAGTACTGGGGAGAAAGGACTTGTTCCAATGGGATGGTCTTCATCTGAATCATGTAGAGTCCTTGTGAACCGCATAACTGGAGCCGTGGACAAGGGTTTAAAGTAAGTGATGGTGGGGGTGGGTGCGGAGAGATGGGGTTCATTTATAGGGAAAATAAGAAAAACTGAATTAAAGGAGGAGGTATGAATGCAGGTTAGGGATGTGGTGGTTCATTACTAGACAATAAAGGTGGGGAACAGAACAGGTGAACGTTTTATGCATCAGGGAATTCTAGAAAAAAGTCAGGAAATTTACTAGTATTTTTAAAAGCTTTTTTTCATCTAAATGCACAATGTATTCAAAACAAAATTAATGGTGCAAATAAAAACACAAGACTATGTTTGGTAACAATTATTGAGACATGGTTACAAGGAGACCAGGTCTGGGAATTAAATATCAGCATTTCGGAAAGATAGACTGAAAGGAAAAGGAGGTGGTGTGACTTGTCTGGTGAAGGAAGGGATCAGTGCTGAAATGAGAAATGATGTAAGCATGAGAGATCAAGCTATGGAATCAATCTGGGTAGATTGGTATATCTTCAATCTGGAAGATCCATCCCTCCCCCAGCCTGCAAAAGCTGTAATTTAGTGAATTTAATTAGAGGACACCTATGGCACCAAATAAAGGACCCTAGCCAACCATTACTGCTCAGTAATACTTGCCTAGGTAACAACAATGGGAGCATTCTCATGATATAGCAGTCGGGGAAGGACATTCATCTTAATCAGGGCTATTTGGCCTCGCCATGATAATGGTAATCCCTCCCACTGCTGCGAGTCCTGTTTTATCCTCTCTAGTAATTGTACAAAGTTAGCCTTATACAGCTGGTAGAAGGAAGGGGTAATAAAAATTCCCAAATACAGAAACTCTTTTGGTTTTGTATTTTATCCTTCAGGTTAGGCACCTCCACTAAACCCCCTACCGGCATGGCTTCTGATTTTGTGAAATTGATCCTATAACCCGAATTGAAATCATTTGGATCAATTGGGGAACAGACTTGTCCAGATTGGCCAAGAATAAAAGGACACATTGTCTGCATATAGGGTAATCTTATGCTTCCCCATTCCCACCTTTGGCACAACTATTTCAGAGTCCCTTCTGATAGTTTCAGCTAATGGTTCAATTGCCAAGGTAAATAGCAGCGATGATAAAGGAGACCCCTGTCAATTACCCCTTCTAATATTAAAATTATTTGACTTAACATCATTTGTAATAATGCTGCCTTATGATCCTTACACAGTACTGCTATCCACCTGGCAAAGGATCCTCCCAAACCAAAATGCTCTCGACCCTCAAATAGAGCTTTTCCGCATCTATGGGGACCACCAACCCTGGAATCCATCTTTGCTGACATACCTGTAATGTATTCAGTACTCTCCTAATGTTGTTCGAGGAACTGCAGCCTTTAACAAAACATCTGGTCTTCTTTTATAATACAGGACAGAACCTTCTCCAACCTCAGAGCCAACATCTTCAATAAAATTTTGAAATCTACATTCAGTAACGAGATTGGTCGATATGAAGTACATTCATCGGGGTCCATCCTTCCCTTTAAAATAAGGGAGTTTTTAACTTCCCCAAGAGTGGACAGCAGACGATCCTGTGTATAAGAATATTTGTACATCCCCAGAAGTGGTTCCACTAATATGTTTATGAATTCTTTTAGAATTCAGTTGGGAATCCATCTCGCCCTGGTGCTTTGACACCTTGGAGATTGCTTATTGCTTCCTGCACTTCCTGTACTGTTCGAGGTGCATTCATAAGGGAAGCCTGCTCCTTCCTCACATTGGGGAGGTCCAGATTTTCGAAGAAGGACTGCCTTCCCATTATATTATGTTTGCTCTCCTCCGCCCCCCCCCATCCCCCTGACCAATATAGCTCTTCAAAATATTCCCTAAACCTAGCATTGATCTTTTTCAATTCACGGGTAATTGTACCAGCCTTCTCCCTAACAGAGGTAATAGATTAGGAGGCTTTTTTACTCCTAGTTAAATAAACTAGGCTTATTTCTGAATTCAACCAGTCTTTGTTTGGCAAAGGAGGCCTCTTTTTTAGCCATTTGTGTGTACATTGAGTTGAAGGCAGCCCGGAGAGCTGTGACCCACTGAAGTTTAACCAATGATGGTTTATTATAATATGTTTCCTCAGCTACCTTCAGTCAGGCCTCCAGTAACCCCTGCTGCTCCTCCCTCTGCTTTGTTTAGTCATCGAATATGAAATGATCAGACCTCATAAATATGTCTCAGTGGCATCCCAAAGTGTTGTTGAATTACTAGCCGTACTTGAATTATTATCCCAAAATGTCGTGAATTCTCTTATAATATATTCAATAAATTTACACTCCCCAACAAAAATGAATCCATGCGCCAGTGACGTGCATTCACTCCACTATCCTTAGCTTTAATATCTAAACATACTGGTGCATGATCCGAAACAGCTATATTGCCTATTCAGACCATCAGTTGGCATAAAACACATATCAATTCGCGTATGACATTTGTGTGGGTTGGAATAGAATGTGAAGTCTCTTCCATTAGGGTGGAGGTACCTCCATACATCCACTAGTCCCAGCTCATCGCACGTGTCCACTAACTGTTTAGACTGCACAGGTGGAGTCAAAATTATATACCATTCCCCCGTGGGTGAAATGTAACACGGCCGGGTACCTGATGGAGTATTGGATGTTTAGGTTCCTTAATTCATTTTTAGCCGTCATCAAATTTCCCTCTTCTCAGGGCTCCAAAAAATCTTGAAAAAACATTACCTTTAAACCTTTATACGTTAAGGCTTGTCAGTTCCTTTCCGATCTTCCTGCTGCTTCCACTATTAACTGTTTTTCTTTGTAATACAGGAGCAGCACTAGGACCCCTCGGGAGAGCTGTTCCAGCCTGGACCTGCGTGTTGTGATCCCGTAGTCCAGCTCCACGCTTACCAGGCCCAACTCCATCTCTAACTGCACGAACTTCAGGAGCCATCCCTGCAGTAAGCCAACCAAGTCTTCACCTTCTTCATGTTCCAGGAGGCCCATGATCCGTAAGTTTTTCTTTCTATTTTTATTTTCTAGATCTTCGACTTGATCTTGAAGGACCTGAACATGGTCGTCCAGCATTTGGGTCCTTCCTCCTGAGACCTCCACCAGGGTCTCCAATGCCGTGGTCCTTTCCTCCACTGGATTTCCTGCTCATGCTTGTTCAGTATGGCAGACAGTGGCTCCACTGCTGCTTGAATCCACTCTTGGAGTTTAGCAAACTCTGAGAGTAAGTACTGCTGTCCTGCTGGATCCGGAGGGGCCATCACAGGAGGCTGAGTACTGGCTGCAGGCACCCCTGATGCAGTAGGGGATTGCCCCGTCTGCTGTCCTCCTTTAGGCCCCTTTCATCCTGGCCTGAAGGTATCTCAGGTGATTTCAACAGCTCCAAATAATCAGTAAGTTTAAATTAATACATTTTTCTCTTTAGACTGGTTGAAAAGGGGCGGTGGTAAAGGTCCACCTTGCCCAGAGGTATGGCACAGAGCCCAGCACAGCCGGCCACTCAGACTGCCGCCATCTTGGATCTCCCCTATTGGGAGATTTCTATAGTTGCACCAATAGCAACAGAGACTCAGAGGAGCAGATTGGGTGGCAGATTTTGGAAAAGTGCAGAAGTAACAGTTGTCACGGGTGATGTCAATTTCCCTAACATTGATTGCAACTTCCTTAGCGCAAATAGCTGATTTTGTCAGGTGCGTCCAGGAAGGATTCCTGACTCAATATGTAGATAGGCCAACTAAAGGGGAGGCCATTTTGGATTTGGTGCTTGGCAACGAACCAAGCAGGTGTTAGGTCTCTCGATGGGAGACCACTTCGGTGATAGTGATCACAACTCCTCACCTTTTAATATAGTCAATGAGAGGGATAGGAGCAGGCAGTATGAGAAAATATTTCATTGGGGGAGGGGAAATTACAATGCTATTAGGCAGGAAATGTGGAGCAAAAACTGGGAGCAGATATTCCCAGAGAAATGCATGACAGAAATGTGGAGGTTGTTTAGGGAGTACTTGCTGCAAGTGCTGAATAGGTTTGTTCTACTGAGGCATGGTAGGATGAATGAATTTTGGATGACAAGAGATGCAGAACATCTTGTCAAGAGGAAGAAGGTTGAGGGAGCAAGGATCTGACAGGGCTGTAGAGGTTTACAAGGAAGGAACTAAAGGATGGACTTAGGAGAGCTAGAAGGTGAGTGCAAGAGAGAGAGTGAGAAAGAAACTTACATCACAGTGAGCTTGCACATTTACTGCCTTCGCTGTTTGAATCATGTATCGCTGAATGTCGGAGTGCTTCTGAGAAAATTAACCAACAGTGAAATTCACAACTGATCTTGGAGGAACTGTTTGGGCAAAGTCACAGCACAGAAACAGATAAGTGAATAGTTTTAAGTGTGGCCTACAGAAAGTCTGCAGTAGTGAGTAGAATGGGTTCTTTCTTGATTATATATTTTTTGAGATATGTCTCTTGATTAAACTTAAAATATTCATTTAACCTGGGACAGTGTTTTTGTAGAGGAATAAGACGGTGTTATTTTCTGGTCTGTAGACTGTGAAGGAGCAAAAATGGTCGTTAGTAGAATGATATGTGCATCTTGTCAAATGTGGGAGTTTAAAGAGTGTCTAAGGGTTATTGTGGATTATATCTGCAATAAATATTGTTGGTTGCGAATCCTATCAGAATGAATGGATCGGTTGGAGAGACAGTTAGAGGCAATGGAGAATTTGCAACAGCAATGCTATGTGATGGATAGCAGTAAAGGATGGGGGGATGTCTCAGATATAGTCACATAGATGGGTTAACTCCAGGAAAGGTAAGAGAGGTAGGCAGGTAGTGTAGGAGTCTTATGTGGCTATCCCCATTTCAAACGAGTATACTGTTTTGGAAAATATAGGGGGTGATCGATTCACAGGGGAACGTAGCACGAACAGCCAAGCTTCTGGTATTGAGACTTGCTCTATTGCATTGAGGGCTATGTCAGGTTCCAAAAGATCAATTGTGTTAGGGGACTGTCAAATCCAAGGTACAGACAGACATTTCTGTGGCAAGCAGTGAAAAATCAGAATGGTGTGTTGCTTCCCTGGTGCCAGACTCAAGAATGTCTCAGAGAGGGTACAAAATGTTCTTAAGGGGGAGAGGGGCCAACAGGAGGTCATTGTCCCCATTGGAACCAAAAAGATAGGAAAGGAAATGATTGAGATTCTGAAGGGTGATTGTAGAGAGTTAGGCAGGAATTTAAAAAGGTCTTCGAGAGTAGTAATATCTGGATTACCCCTGGTGCTACAAGCTAGTGAGGGCAGGAATAGGAGGATAGAGCAGATGAATGCATGGCTGAGGAGCTGGTGTATGGGAGAAGGATTCACATTTTTGGATCATTGGAATCTCTTTTGGGATAGAAGTGACCTGCACAAGAAGGACGGATTGCACCTAAATTGGAAAGGGACTAAATCTCCTTCAGGGAGATTTACTAGAGCTGCTTGGGAGGATTTAAACTAGTAAGGTTGGTGAGGGTGTTGGCTGTTGGTTGTTGGATCCAGGGAGATAGTGAGGAACGAGATCAATCTGAGACTGCTACAGTTGAGAACAGAAATGAGTCAAACAGTCAGGGCAGGCAGGGACAAGGTAGGACTAATAAATTAAACTGCATTTATTTCAATGCAAGGGGCCTAACAGGGAAGGCAGATAAACTCAGGGCATGGTTAGGAACATGGAATTGGGATATCACAGTAATTACAGAAACATGGCTCAGGGATGGGCAGGACTGGCAGCTTAATGTTCCAGGATACAAATGCTACAGGAAGGATAGAAAGGGAGGCAGGAGAGGAGGGGGGAGTGGTGTTTTTGATAAGGGATAGCATTACAACCATACTGAGGGAGGATATTCCCGGAAATACAACCAAGGAAGTTATTTGGGGGAAATTGAGAAATAAGAATGGGATGATCACCTTATTGGGATTGTATTATAGACCCCTTATTGTCAGAGGGAAATTGAGAAACAAACTTATAAGGAGATCTCAGCTATCTGTAAGAATAATAGGGTGGTTATGGTAGGAGATTTTAACTTTGCAAACATAAACTGGGACTTCCATAGTGTTGAGGGATTAGATGGAGAGGATTTTGTTAAGTGTGTACAAGAAGATTTTCTGAGTCATTATGTGGATGTACCTACCAGAGAAGGTGCAAAGGTTGACCTACTCTTGGGAAATAAGGCAAGGCAGGTGACTGAGGTGTCAGTGGAGGAGCACTTTGGGGCCAAATAATTCTATTAGATTTAAAATAATGATGGAAAAGGATAGACCAGATCTAAAAGTTGAAGTTCTAAATTGGAGAAAGGTCAATTTTGGCAGTATGAGGTAAGAACTTTCAAAAGCTGATTGGGGGTAGATGTTTGCAGGTAAAGGGATGGCTGGAAAATGGGAAGCCTTCAGAAATGAGATAATGAGAGTCCAGAGAAAGTATATTCGTCAGAGTGAAAGGAAAGGCTGGTAGCTACAGGGAATGCTGGATGACTAAAGAAATTGAGGTTTTGGTTTAGAAAAAGACAGAAGCATGTATCAGGTATAGACAAGAGCGATCAAATGAATTCTTAGAAGAGTATAAAGGCAGTAGGAGTATACTTAAGAAGGAAATCAGAAGGGCAGAAAGGGGACATGAGATAACTTTGGCAAATAGGGTTAAGCAGAATCCAAAGGGATTTTACAAATACATTAAGGACAAAAGGATAACTAGGGAAAGAATAGGGCCCCTCAAAGATCAGCAAGGCAGCTTTTGTGTGGAGCCACAGAAGATGGGGTAGATACTAAACAAGTATTTTGCATCAGTATTTACTGTGGAAAAGGATATGGAAGATATAGAATGTAGGGAAATAGATGGTGACATCTTTAAAACATGTCCATATTACAGAGGATGAAGTGCTGGATGTCTTGAAACACATGAATGTGGATAAATCCCCAGGACCTGATTAGATTACCCTAGAACTCTGTGGGAAGCTAGAGAAGTGATTGTTGGGCCTCTTGCTGAGATATTTATATCATTGATAGTCACAGGCGAGGTGCTGGAAGACTGGAGGTTGGCTAACATAATGCCACTGTTTAAGAAAGTGGTAAGGACAAGCCAGGGAACTACAGACCAGTGAGCTTGATGTTGAAGGTGGGCAATTTGTTGGAGGTAATCCTGAGGGACTGATTAGGGATCGTCAACACGGCTTTGTGCATGGGAAATCATGTCTCACAAACTTGATTGAGCTTTTTGAAGAAGTAACAAAGAGGATTGATGAGAGCAGAGCAGTAGATGTGATCTATATGGACTTCAGTAAGGCATTCAACAAGGTTCCACATGGGAGACTGGTTAGCAAGGTTAGATCTCATGGATTACAGGGACAACTAGCCATTTGGATACAGAATTGGCTCAAAGGTAGAAGACAGAGGGTAGTGGTGGAGGGTTGTTTTTCCGATTGGAAGCCTGTGACCAGTGGAGTGCCACAAGGATCAATGGTGGGTCCTCTACTTTTCGTCATTTATATAAATGATTTGGATGCGATCATAAGAGGTATAGTTAGTAAGTTTGCAGATGACACCAAAACTGAAGGTGTAGTGGACAGCGAAGAAGGTTATTTCAGATTACAACAGGATCTTGATCAGATGGGCCAAGGGGCTGAGAAGTAGCTGATAGAGTTTAATTAAGATAAATGCGAGGTGCTGCGTTTTGGGAAAGCAAATCTTAGCAGGACTTATACACTTAATGGTAAAGTCCTAGGGAGTGTTGCTGAACAAAGAGACCTTGGAGTACAGCTTCATAGCTCCTTGAAAGTGGAATCACAGGTAGAGAGGATAGTGAAGAAGGCATTTGGTATGCTTTCCTTTATCAGTCAGAGTATTGAGTACAGGAGTTGGGAGGTCATGTTGCGGCTGTACAGGATATTGGTCAGGCCGCTGTTGGAATATTGTGTGCAATTTTGGTTTCCTTCCTATTGGAAAGATGTTGTGAAACTTGCAAGGGTTCAGAAAAGATTCAGAAGGATGTTGCCATGGTTGGAGGATTTGAGCTGTAAGGAGAGGTTGAAAGGCTGGGGCTATTTTCCCTGGAGTGTCAGAGGCTAAGGTGTGACCTTATAGAGGTTTACAAAATTATGAGGGGCATGGATAGGATAAATAGACAAATTCTTTTCCCTGGTGAGGGAGTCCACAACTAGAGGGCATAGGTTTAGGGTGAAAGGGGAAAGATATAAAAGAGACCAAAGGGGCAACATTTTCATGCAGAAGGTGATACAATACGTGTATGGAATGAGCTGCCAGAGGAAGTGGTGGAGGCTGGTACAATTGCAACATTTAAATGGCATTTGGATGGGTATATGAATAGGAAGGGTTTGGAGGGATACGAGCTGAGTGCTGGCAGGTGGGACGAGATTGGGTTGGGATATCTGGTCGTCATGGACGGGTTGGACCGAAGTGTCTGTTTCCGTGCTGTACATCTCTATGACTATGACTCTAAGGGGGCATGAATAAGCCTTGGTGGGTAATATTGAGGAAAACCCCAAGGCGTTTTACACTTATGTGAGGAACAAAAGGATGGCCAGATTGATGGTACGGCTGATCAAGGATAGTGGAGGGAACTTGTGCCTGGAGTCAGAGATAGGAAAGGTCCTTAATGAATACTTTGCTTCAGTATTTACTCATGAGAGGGACCTTGTTGTTTGTAAGGGCAGTGTGAAACAGGCTGATACACTCTAACAGGTTGGTGTTAAGAAGGAGGATGTGTTAGAAATTTTGAAAAACCTGGACTAGGTGAAATATACTACTACTGGAAGCGAGGGAAGAGATTGCTGCGCCCTTTTCTTTGCATCCACACTGTCTACCAGAGTAGTACCAGATGAATGGAAGGTGGCAAATGTCATTCCCTTGTTCAGGAAAGGGAATAGGGATATCCCTGGGAATTACAGACCAGTGGTGGGCAAATTATTGAAGAGGATTCTGAGAGACAGGATTTATGATTATTTGGAAAAGCATAGCTTGATTAGACATAGTCAGCATGGACTTGTGAGGGGCAGGTCATGCCTCACAAGTCTTATTGGATTGTTTGAGAATTTGACAAAACACACTGATGAAAATAGGGCAGTGGATGTGGTATATATGGATTTTAGCAAGGTTCCCCATGGCAGGTTCATTCCGACAGTAAGGAGGTATGGGATACAGGCAAATTTGGCTGTCTGGATACAGAATTGGCTGGCCCATAGAAGACATAGGGTGGTAGTAGTTAGCAAGTATTTAGCCTGGAGCTCAGTGACCGTGGTGTTCCGCAGGAGAATTGAGTTTAAGAGCCATGCTACAGCTCTTTAAACCCCTGGTTAGACTATACGTGGAATATTGTGTTCAGTTCTGGTCACCTCATTATAGGAAGGATGTGGAAGCTTTAGAGAGGGTGCAGAGGAGATTTACTAGGACTGGAGGGTAAGTCTTATGAAGAAAGGTTGAGGGAGCTAAGGCTTTTCTCATTGGAGCAAAGAAGGATGAGAGGTGACTTGATAGAGGTGTACAAGATGACGAGAGGCATGGATAGAGTGGATAGCCAGAGACATTTTCCCAGGGTGGAAATGGCTATCACGAGTGGGCACAATTTTAAGGTGATGGGAGGAAGGTTGAGGGGAGATGTCAGAAGTAGTTTCTTTACGCAGAGAGCGGTGGGTGCGTGGAATGCACTGCCAGCAGTGGTGGTAGCGCCAGATACATTGGAGACATTAAAGTGACTCTTGGACAGGCACATGGATGATAGCAAAATGTAGGATATGTAGGTTGGTTTGATCTTAGAGTAGGATAAAAGCTCAGCACAACATCAAGGGCTAAAGAACAGTATAACATAGTACTGGCCCAAGTTCTATGTTCTAGTACTGAGATGTGCCATAAGCACCACCCACAATGATTTGTTGGCAGAACAGCTTAGGATCTTGAAGAAAAGTGACTTAACATCTGATATTCCTGAAAATCTAACACGGGAGGTGACAGCTCAGAATGGCTACTGTACACTCCCCTGGTTGGCAGTGCAAAGAAGAATGACAGAAATGTCTCTCTCTAATTGGTGACTTGCTTCTAGCAATCAAACGACACAGTCAAACAGGAAACTGGACAACTCCTTTCAACTGATCTGTAGAATGCAGCATCTTAAAACCAATTGCTCAACTTCCAGGGTCAGTGCTATTGGAATCAGCCAAATTAAATGCTGCAACACTTCACTATCTATTCCAAATGGACAATCCACTGACTGATGCATATATCTTTTTTTAACGAATATCTTTTTACTCTGTGTGTGTGTGTGTGTGTTTGTTGGTTTATTTTCCCTTATGTATTGGTAACCAATAAATTTATTCTTTTTTTAAAACAAAAAAGCCTGGTTAAATTGGCTTATTTTAACCGTAATATATATGTAAATATATTGGCATTGGGAAAGATATCCACAAGGGAAACGATCCTTTGTTTTAAGTTAACCTTGTGTCCAACAGCAGGACAGGGTTGAAGAATGAAAGGATGTCAGTCCTTCCCTCCTCACCTGGGAACGGAATGAATTGGGAATTGGTCGTAACAAACATATATTATGAAGGAGCTGAAATGTTGTTTGACTGTTTTGCATGTGACTACAGTTGTGGCATAGCTGGATGGGAGGTAACATTTTGTGGTGTGTGTATTTTTCTGTGTGTTTAAAATACAAAAATATTGGCTGTATTTTCCTTGGCAGGTTTTCTTAGGTTGCTTCTACCCAGATGATCTAAATTTTGAGAACAGTATTTACTCATTGTGCCACTACTTCCCACGTTAGTCTATGTTGTTTTCCTGTAGAAGGGGTGTCACCTGCTTCATGAGGAACAACTGTACAATTGAACCTGTGAAATGTGGGGTTCTTGCCTGACAGTAATGCAGTGAGGGCATTTCCATGACTTTTTGGCAAACAGAAATGAATTGAATGAGCTCACAGTGGCAAGCTCAATCCAGGCCAAAAACTCACTGTGTTTATATAATGTAAAATTATTGCCAACCCTGGAAGGGCTGGCAGAATCTACTGTATGCTGTTTGTATGGGCTTCACATGCCTTTCTGCTTTGAGAACTATTTATAAAATGCCACATAGAAATATTTATTGTGCCCTCTTCCTATGGTTAGACACAAATCATTAGGTTTGCTTTGAATATTTATCTGTATTGTCTTATTTGGACTTCTCTTCTATATTTGATTCAATTAAATGGTGTGAAAAGAGTCATAATCTGGATTTGGCACACTTCATTCTTCTATTACATTAACCAGCATGCATGTAGGTGGAGTTCTCTTTATCTGTAGCATTGCTTCAAATGATGCTTGAACCATTGCATTCAGACCATCTTTAAAATTCTTGGCTAATTTCACAAAAAGCCTTATTTCTTTTCAAAACCCTGGGTGTATCGGCAAAAAGGATCATGAAGGAATGGGAGGTTAGAATACTACTCTTTTGCTCTGCTGTTCTTTGAAAGTATCTGGATCCAATTAAATTTCTTTATTTTAACTTAAAAGTCTATTCTCCAAAATTAATTTTGGTGATCACAATCTATTTCTGTGTCTGTATTAGACTATAATTTGAACCACGCAAAAACTCAGTACAACTTCATCGTTTTGCTAAAGTAATGGATTTTAGGAATTGAAAACATCAAATTTGTTTAGTCAGAGGTATTTTTCTTTGATTTGAATGTGGTGAACTAATGGGGTCGTGTAGAAAAAGCTTTGCTATCTATCGATTCTGTGGTATATATTGGTTCTGTATATACTTGAGAGCTATGTACCATAGAAACATGTTCTAAACCTTAAGATAGAAACCTAAACAAGTAAAAATAGCTGAAATAGCTTGATCCTATTAAGGAACTATAAGCGATTTAGCTGTGGTAAATTCAGTTGAACCTTTATATGTCCCCTTCAGCAATAATTTACATTAATTCTTTCCAGGAACAAGATGAGAAAGATTTATTGGGGAGGCCTTGCTTTATTTATTTTCTGTCATAGTATCAAAGTGTCATTTCTTAAAAGTTAATAAGCACATTAATTTGTATTTGGAACACTTTCTTTATTTCTTATTTGCAGTGAGGTTCATTACTTTGTGTGTTAGAGTGGAAACTCAACAATTTAATTTTATAGAATATCTTTATCGTAGTAAATGAGGAATGGTATCAACTAAAGTTTGACAGGAGAGATATTAGGAAAGGTGACTTGAAACTTGATCAATGTTATATTTTAAAATAATATCTTAAAGAAGAAAAGAGAAGTCGAAGTCTTTGCCAGGGAATTCTGTAACTGAATCATTGGAATAAGTATTTCAAGGAAGGCAGTGTGCCTAAAGAGGGGAGAGAATAAAGGAGGCATTGAGATAGCAGAAAGGGACTTGAAAAATGTAGGCAGTAAAGAACAAAGGATAAACAAGTCCAGAGCACCAGCTAAAATGTGTCTGCAAATGGATTCCACATTGTCCCATTGTACGAAGTGAGTTCTTTCACTTCTGTTCTCTGACATCACTCAGGTCCAAGTGCATTAATACCTCTGTGGTACTCAATTTCTAGCTCTATTATTGCAGTTTAACTTAAAGCAATTTTCTGGAGTATTACTGAAAAATAACAGCTTTTTTGAAGCTGTTAATCTTCCACTCATCGGGATAATTTATGAGAAACAACAAAGTAAAGTGAAAACAACATTGAAACTTTAAGAGGAAAGTACGGACTACATTATTGACAAGTAGAGTTTAATTGCTAAAGGCAGGGTGAAGGAAAAATTTATGCAGGTCAGGTAGATTGGCCATGCTAAATTATTGATAGTGTTCACAGAAATGCAAGCTAGTTGGGTTAGGCATGAGGAATACAAGGTTACAAAAGTAGGGGGTAGATCTGGGTGGGAGGATCAGTGTGGACTTGATGGGCTGAATGGCCTGCATCTACACTGTAAGGATTCTATGATTCTGTAATTAACTGTGCATTCTTCATGAAAGTACCTCTACCAATCAAAGTTCACGTGTTAACCAATTAGCACTTTTCTCTCATGTGATATCTGGGATAATTTCTGACTGAGCAATTTTATAATATCAACAAGATTAAATTTAAGATTTAAAGGCTAGAATTTTCCAAATTATTCAAACCTGACTCTGAGGATCAGCCTCTTTTTCCTGCTTGCAATGTCTCTAGAGTTTGAGCTCAGACATTATTTGTTAACTAGAGAGGATACCAATTAAAGTTAGAATAAGGTACTTTCAAGTCAGGTATCAAGAAACAGGAAACACATCTTTACAAAGAAAATCAATATAAAGTATTACTTTCGACATTCCAGGTGTGAGAAGAAAAGAACACGCATGGAGTTTGATGATTAACTTTTCTGACTTACTTTTCTACTGTTTTGTTCATATAATTCAACAATGTGGGCGGCACGGTGGCACAGTGGTTAGCACTGCTGCCTCACAGCGCCTGGAGACCCGGGTTCAATTCCCGACTCAGGCGACTGACTGTGTGGAGTTTGCACGTTCTCCCCGTGTCTGCGTGGGTTTCCTCCGGGTGCTCCGGTTTCCTCCCACAGTCACAAAGATGTGCAGGTCAGGTGAATTGGCCATTCTAAATTGCCCATAGTGGTAAGGGATAATGTAGGGGTATGGGTGGGTTGCGCTTCGGCGGGTCGGTGTGGACTTGTTGGGCCGAAGGGCCTGTTTCCACACTGTAAGTAATCTAATCTAAACGTGTTGGTCGTATTGAGTTTTACTCGGTATTGATTGGATGTGCTTACTGTCAAATCCATTAAGCTTTATAAGTTTATTTAAACTTCATCAATAACTTTCAACATCATGCATATCATCTACATTTTCTTCTTGGGTGCAACATTTTACATTTATTTGTATTAAATTTCAATTTACTATTAATCTGCCCATTTATACCATATCTAAATCATTGTGAATTCCTTCACCGGTTCCATTTCAACTTGATGTCATCATAAACTAGACAATTTGCATCTAGTTTCTGAATACAGGTCGAAAGCATCAGTTAGAAAAATGTCGTGAGCCCTGGGTCAATGCAGTCACAAAATATATAATAATGCAGTTAACAATGCAAATCAAAAGACTGCAGATACTGGAATCCAAAGTAGAGGGGAGGTTGGAAGAACACAGCAAACCTGGCAGCACCAGGATATCGAAAAGTTGATGTTTTGGGTGTAACTCTTCTTCAGTTCTCGACCTCCTGATGCTGCCTGGCTTGCTGATTTCTTCCAGCCTCCTGCCTGTCTAAATCGGAAGCACTTAGGCAGGATCCTGGTTCTCTTATATATGATTAATTGACTCACTCAAGCGGTGTGAAGGTGAGAAAATATGGATAATTGCTGGAGACAGCTTAATCAAAAGCAATATTTTCAAGATCCCATACTTAAGAAAGAAAATGACTAAGGAAAGTATGAAACTAGTCAATTATACATTCAACAGAATTGAAAAATCAACTTCTTCATGGTAATCATGACAGTTCTATATAATGACTGATTATAGATTTTGGGGAGGTGCTATTGCAAACTTGCCAGTCATGTGCCAATCAAGTCAAAAACAAATCTCCCAAAGCTCAAAACTAAAAGAAACAAAAGCCTCTATTGTAAACCCAAAAGCAGCAAAAAATGATTTACTTCCCAATATTTTGAACAATTCTGCAGCTCTGAAGAAGCATATTATGTTACTTCATAAGATAAAAATCCCATGATATTCATGGATAGAGATTGGCTAACTGATAGAAGACAGAATTAAGATAAGGGGGTTATTTTCAAGATGGCAAACTGTAACTAGTGAAATACCACGGGCATCAGTACTGGGACTGATTATTTGCAACATATATTAATGACTTGGATGAGAAAAGTAAATGAACTATAGTGGTGGAAATGTTGGTGGAAGACACAAAAATAGGTGAGAAGGCAAGTGTTGAAGATAACACAAGGAGACTGCAAAGGGATATAGATAGGGTTAAGTGAATGTGCTAAAAATTAGCAGATGGAAAGTATAATGTGGGAAATTGGGAGGTTATAGAATTTTATTAAAAGAATAGGGAGTTGAACACTTAAATGGAGAAAGACTGCAGAAAGCTATAGAACTGATGGACTTGGGAGTCCTTGTGCAAAAATCATAAAAAGCTAACCTACAGATTCAGGTAATTGGGAAGGTGAATGGTATGTTGGTCTTCATTTCAAAGAGAATGAGGATAAAAATGGGGTGGCATCAAGCCTCTTGAGTATTTTTGGAGCTGTACTCATCCATGTAAGTGGAGATTATTCTTATACATTCCTGACTTGTTCCTTGTGAATGGTGAACAGGCTTTCAGGAGTCAGGAGATAAATTACTCATTACAGTATTACTAGCCTCTGACCTGCTCTTGTACCATGTATATGGCAAGTCCAGTTGAGTTTTTGATCAAAGATACCTCCAGAATATTGAAAGTGGAGGGTTCAGTGGTGGTATCCCATTGAATGTCAAGAGGTGATGGGTCGATTGTCTCTTATTGGAGGTGGTCATTGCTTGGCATTTGTGTGGCATGAATGTTGTACCTATACTCATTAGAATTTAGAAGAATGAGAGGTGACCTGATGAAGCATACTAGATTCTTAGGAGACTTGACAGGGTCGATGTGGGGAGATTGTTTCCCCTTGAAAGCCAGAGGGTATAATCACAGAATAAGGGATCACATATATAAATGGAGATTAGGAGGAAATTCTTCTCTCAGAAGATAATGAACACAAAGGGGTATAGAGGCTGGGTCTTTAAATATATTCAAGGCTGAGATAGATTTTTAATCTATAAGGAATCCACAGTTATGTGGAAAAGGCAGGAGAAGTGATTATTAACTTTGGTCATGATATCGTTGAATGTTGGAGCAGACACCATGGGCTGAATAGCCTACTTCCACTCCCCTGTCGAAGAGTTTAAGAGTCAAATCAGACTTGAAATGAAAACTCTATCTCTTTCTCCACAGATGCTGCCTGACCTGTTGAGTTTTTAGAACACATCCTGCTCTCGTTTCAACAAGATCCAGGCTGGTGCAAAGAATTTCTTTCCTGCTCTCTAATGTTTTTCTCCTGGTACTAGTTTAAACTATGGTCTATAGTTTTTCCACCTGGAAAAGGACAAGGTATGAACAAAGGACAAAGAAAATTTGCAGTTCAGGAACAGGCCCTTCGGCCCTCCAAGCCTGAGCCAATCCAAATGTACTGTCTAAACTTGTCGGTCAATTCCTAAGCATCTATAACCCTCTGCTCCCCACTGACTCATGCATCTATTGTGCCTATCTCTACCACCTCTGCTGGCAACGCGTTCCAAACGCCCACCACCCTCTGTGTGAAGTACTTGCCCCATGTATCCCCCTTAAACTTTCCACCTCTCACCATGAAAGCATGACCTCTCGTTATTGAATCCTTCACCCTGGGAAAAAGCTTGTCTCTATCAACCCTGTCGATGCCCTTCATGATTTTGTAAACCTCAATCAGGTCCCCCCCAATCTCTTTTTTTCTAGTGAAAATAAACCTAACCTACTCAACCTATCTTCATAGCTAGCACCTTCCATACCAGGTAACATCCTCATAAACCTTCTCTGCACCCTCTTCAAAGCGTCCACATCTTTTTGGCCATGTGGCGACCAGAACTGTACACAGTATTCTAAATGGGGCCGAACCAATGTCTTGTACAATTTTAATATGACTTGCCAGCTCTCATACTCAATACCTGTCCAATGAAGGCAAGCATACTATATGCCTTCTTGACCACTCTATCCACCTATGCAGCAACCTTCAGGGTACAATGGATCTGAACTCCCAGATCGCTCTGCCCATCAACTTTTCTCAAGGCTCTTCCATTCATTGTATAATTCATTCTAGAGTTAGACTTGCCTCAATACATCGCCTCACATTTGTCTGGATTGAAAGCCATCTGCCACTTTTCCACCCAACTCTCCAGTCTATTTATATCCTCCTGTATTCTCTGATAGTCCCTTATGCTTTCTGCTACTCCACCAATCTTTGCGTCATCTGCACAAGTAAAAGCATCCAACATCATAAATTGAAGAATCATTATCTTCAACATTTGCCTTCTCCCTTATTTTTGTATCTTCCGCAAACTTGGCTATAGTATATTTGCTTTCCTCATCCAAATATATGTTTGAAATAATCAGTCAGCTGGAGCTCAACCATAACCTGATATGCTTCCTGTCATTGCTTGTACCCCAATGGTTAACTCTGACAATGTTTAGGAAAAGTTATGTTCTGTCCTTGATAGAGTTCTTGCTGTAGTTGCAAGAAAAGACCATCCTTCTGAGGGCTTTAATGCCAGAGTTGGTCAAAACTCCAATACCTGGACTGGAATCACTCCTGGCAATATGCACACCATAGCCTAATTATAACTAACAACTTCTTCCTCCAGTAGGGTAAATAGAAACTCTTATGGAAGCATTCTTCATCAGACAACCAGCACCTTTGTGGCAGCACTCTGAAAGCTAGTACTTCCAAATAAACCTGTTGGATTATATCCTGATGTTGTGTGATTTTTAACACCAGATCATGTAATTATTCTGTTCAAAGATTTAAGTGATGTCTGTGCCACTCTCCATGTAAGGGCCTGATGCCTGCTGGGCAGATCCTGTCTTGTTCAATTGATGAGAAATATCCATTTAGCACAAAGACATTGCAAAACCCAACAGCCCATGAGAAAAAGATCAATAACTCAATCTTAAATCAAAGAGTTTTGGAGAATTCTAGGGCAGTTCTTGACCAATCTTGAATATCTTCACACACCTAACTCAATTCCAGGACAGTGGGCTTAAATAAAGTTAGCTGCATTAGTTTCTTGAGCCATGCACTAGCGTTAAACATTCTCATCATCAGAACTAGTTTGATGATAATTATGCTGAAGTATGTGACCACCAAAACCAAAAATGAACAACCTTAATTTCTTAGCTGACCAACCCAAGATCACAAGTCAAGAATACAGCATAGTAATATTTCCAAGCTTTTGCCTAAAGACAAATCCAGAAGATAAAGGATATGTTGTGAGAAGAGAACATCCTGAAATCCCCTTTACTCACAGGATGTTGTTTCCTTCCTTAAGGATGACAATGCCTTCCCATCAACATGGAAAAGACCATTTACAACATCTTTTCCACTTTGAATCCATAAATGTAGCTGATGCTCTCCACAATACACTCTGATATTCATACAAAAGCTGATATTCTATTACAATACATTTGTGAACCACTGTTAATGGGAGATGAGTAACAAACAATCAAATAGATCAAAAACAACACAGCTTGAAATCATAAGACAATACAATATAGGACCGGAATTGAGTCTGCTCCGGCATTTGATCATGGTTGCTATGTTTTTCAACCCCATTCTCCTGCCTTCTCCTTGTAGCTCTTGTACTATGAAGTCTCTTTGAGCTTCAGATATCTAAAGCCTTCCCCCACTGAGAAAATAATCTATTCTTCTATCAGAATACATAACCTCACACTTTTCCACATTGTATTCCATCTACCACTTCTTTCCACACTAACCTAGCCTGTCAAGTCCTTCTGTAGCCGCTCTACTTCCTCAACACTACCTCCATCTATCCATGTGTCATTTGAAAACTTGGCAATATCCAGATTGTGTTAATGTATATCATGAATATATGGTCTCAACACCGCTCCCTTGGGAACTTCATTAGTCACTAATTGCCATCCTGGAAAGGATTCTGTTATCTCCATTCTCTGCCTTCTGCCTGTCAGCCGATTCTCTATCCATGCTAATACATTGCCCTCACACATGGGCTCTTATCTTATTCAGCAGCTGCCTGTTTGGTACCTTGTTAAAGGCTTTCTGGAAATCCAAATAGATCACATCCACTGGGTCTCCCTTGCCTAATGTGCTGGTTAAATCCTCGAAGAATTCTAGCAGATTTATCAGATATGACCTCCCTTTGAGAAAACTGTGCAGACTCAGCCTTATTTAACATTTCCAAGTACTCTGCAATCTCATCCCTAATAACGGACACCAAACTCTTACAAATGACTGAGGTCAGGCTAACTGGCCTAGAGTTTCCTGTTTTCTGCCTCCCTCCCTTTTTAAATATGGGTGTTACCTTGAACACTTTTCAGCCTTCTGACACCTTCCCTGACTCCAGTGATTCCTGAAAGACCATCACCAATGCCTCTACAATTTCCTTAGCAGTCTCCTTCAGAACTCTGGGGTGTAGTCCATCCAGCCTATGTGATTTATCTACCCTCAGACTTTTCAGCTTCCCCAGCACCTCCTTCTTAGTGATACCTACTACACTCACTTCTGCCCTCTGATTCTTGAAATTCTGGTCTGCTGCTAGCGACTTCCACTGTGAAGACTGATGCAAAATATCCATTAAGTTCCTTTGCCATTTCGTTGCTCCCCATTACTACCTTCCAGCCTCACTTTCCAGTCGTCCAATGTCTACTCTTGCTTCTCTTTTAACCTTAGTTGTCTCTAAATGAAAATCCCTTGTCTTGATAGGATTCCAAATGAGATGTTAATTAAGCTGAAGGGCCTTTGTCCACAAGATTGAACACATTCACCCTACACACTAGTAAAGAAAAATAACTTCCCTTGCCAAAGTAAAAACAAAGAACTGTGGGTGCTTGAAACCTGAACAAAAACAGAAAGTGCTACAGAAACTCAGCAGGTCTGGCAGCATCTGTGGAGAGAAAAATAGAGTTAAAGTTTTGAGTCAACGACAATTAATCAGAATACAATTAAAGGCAAAACATGATTATTGTTATTTTGGCACAGCAGACAATGCCAGATAAAAATAGACTCTGAAACACGATATCACAACACAGGGAAATTAAAACATTAAGTGATCCTCATGATTGCCATATTAGTGTTAGACAAATTTTATGAATTACTGATATCAGACACTAAGTTTATAGCTTAAATAGAAATTAACTCTTTATTATTATACAGTTTATTAATATAATTTATTATTACCAATTTATTATTAATATTAGCAGCAAAGCTGAACAGCAAGATTATCAAATTAATGTCTATGATTTAAACCCTGAATTCTTTTGACCCCATTCACACAAAAACAGTCATAGTAAAAGGATAAATCGAAAGAAGATACCGTTGCAACTGGCCAGTTCACTTCAGCAATTTTGAATGATGGATGCTATTCACTCTTGGGTATTGAGTTGATCATATGGGATCGTAGATCTTGCTTGAATTCTGAAATCAACTACTGAAAATGTATTGCTGGAAAAGCGCAGCAGGTCAGGCAGCATCAAAGGAGCAGGAGAATTGACATTTCGGGCATGAGCCCTTTTTCAGGAAATGGTTCATGCCCGAAATGTCGATTCTCCTGCTCCATGGATGCTGCCTGACCTGCTGCGCTTTTCCAACAACACATTTTCAGTTCTGATCTCCAGTATCTGCAGTCCTCACTTTCTCCTTTCTGAAATCAACAGTCTTGAATGCAAATAGCTTCTGCAGACTACTGGAAACTTTTACTCATATCTCTGCTGCTCCTTTCTTAGAATTTTCAATAATTCAATAACTGAATATAAACTAAGACAGTAAAACTCATGGTTAGTAGTTTCCAACCACATAGCCTTCTGCTTAGAAACTCAGTCCAAGCCAGTTCAATCTATTCTTTGCTTTTTTTATTCAATGTTCTCTTTGTTTGACTAGTTAGCACCATCCTCCCTTTGATTACTGTTTTATCCAAACAGCTACCAATCCTTGAGCATAAGCCATGTCAAGTCCAAAATGTCTGCAATGTTCTTAGGACTATACTCAACCTGCAATTAACTTTCCAGGCAGTGTCCTTTAACAAATATAAATTTTTATTTGTTCATTTGTGGGATGTGGGTGTTGCTGGCTTGCTAGCATTTACTGCTCATCCCTAGTTGCCCTTGAAAAGGTGGGGGTGAGCTGCCTTCTTGAGTCACTGCAGTGCACCTGTTGTGTGTTCACTCACAATGCCATTAGGGAAGGAATTCCAGGACTTTGACCCAGCGACAGTGAAGAAATAATGATATGTTTCCATGTCATCACGGTGAGTGCCTTGGAGGGGAATTTGAAGATGGTGGTGTTCCCATATATATCTGCTGCCCATGTCCTTCTATATGGAAATAGTCATGAGTTTGGAAGGTGCTGTCTGAAGATCTGTGGTGAATTTCTGTAGTACATCTTGTAAATAGTACACATTACTGCCACTGAGCATTGGTAGTGGAGGGAGTGGATGCTTATGGATGTAGTCCCAATTAGGTGGGCTGCTGTGTCCTGGATGGTATCAAGCTTCTAGAGTGTTGTTGGAGATGCACCCATTTAGGCAAGTGGGGAGTATTCCACCCTGACTTGTGCCTTGTAGATGATGGTCAGGGTTTGGGGAGTCAGGAGGTGTTTTACTCGCCACAGTATTCCTAGGCTCTGATCTGCTGTTGTAGCCATGGTGTTTATGTGTTAAGTCCAATTGAGTTTCCGGTTGATAGTGGGAGATTCAGTGATGGTATTGAATGTTGAGGAATGGTAGTTAGATTGTCTCTTACTGGTGAGGTCATTGCTTTGTATTTGTGTGGCGTGAATGTTACTTGCCACTTGCCAGCCCAAGCCTGGATATTGTCCAGATTTTGTTGCATTTGAACACAGACTGCTTCAGTATCTGAGGAGTCAGAAATGGTGCTGAATATTGTGCAATCATTGGCAAACATCCACTTCTGACTGTATGAAGGAGGGAAGGTATTGATGAAGTAGCTGAAGATGGTTGGGCCGAGGATACTACCCTGAGGAACCCCTGCAGAGTTGTCCTAGAGCAGAGATGACTTACCTTCAACAACTACGACCATCTCCCAATGTACTAAGAATGACTGAACCAGCTTGCTCCTGACACTCAGTGTTTCCAATTTTGCTAGGGCTTCTTAATGCCACACTCGATTGGTTGTAACCTTGATGTCAAGGGCTGTCACTCTCAGCTCACCTCTGGAATTCAGCTCTTTTGTCCATTTTTGAACCAAGTCTGCAATGAAGTCAGGGGCTGAGTGGCCCTGGAAGAATCCAAACTAGGCATTACTGAGCAGGTTATTCATAATACTACTAATGACATCTTCCATCACTTTACTGATGATCGGGAGTAGACTGATGGGGTGGTAATTGACTGGGTTGTGTTTGTCCTGTTTTTCATGTTCAGGAGACATCTGGGCAATTTTCCCTGTTGTTGGGTAGATGTCAGTATTGTAACTGCTGGAAGAGCTTGGTGAGGGGAGTGGCAAGTTCTGGAACACACGTCTTCGGTACTATTGCCAGAATGTTGTCAGGGCCCACAGCCTTTGCAGCATTCAGTGTCTCCAATTGTTTCTTGGGGCAGCATGGTGGCTCAGTGGTTAGCACTGCTGCCTTGCAGCACCAGGGACCCATGTTTGATTCCAGCCTTGGGCGACTGTCTGTGTGGAGTTTCCACATATTCCCCGTGTCTCTGTGGGTTTCCTTTGGGTGCTCTGGTTTCCTCCCACAATCCAAAGATGTGCAGGTCAGGTGAATTGGCCATGCTAAATTGCCCGTAGTGTTAGGTGCATTAGTCAGAGGGAAACATGTCTGCGTGGATTACTCTTCTGAGGATTGATTTGGACTTGTTGGGCCAAAGGGCCTGTTTCCACACAGGAGGGAATCTAATCTAATCTAATATCACATGGAGTGAATCAAATTGGAGGAAAATTGCTATCTGTGATGCTGGGGACCACTGGACGAGGCTGAGATGCATCATGCACCCAACACTTCTCGCTGAAGATTACTGCAAATGCTTCAGCCTTGTCTTTAACACTGATGTGCTCTTCCATCATTGGGGATATTTGTGAAGCCACCTCCTCCAGTGAGTTGTTTAATGGTCCATCCGCATTTAAGACTGGATGTAGTAGGACTGCAGAGTTTAGATCTGATCTATTGGTTGTGAGATTGCTTGGCTCTGTCTATCACTTGCCGCTTGTGCTGTTTGGCATGCAAGTTGTCCTGTCTGGTAGCTTCACCAGGTTGGCACCTCATTTTTAGGTAAACCTGGTGCTGTTCCTGGCATGCCCTCCTGCTCTCTCTATTGAATCAGGGTTGATCCCCTAGCTTAGTAATAATGGTTGAATGGGAGATTTGCTGGGCCATGAGGTTACACATTGTGCTGGAGTAAATTCTGTTGCTGTTGATGGCCCACAGTGCCTCACGAAAGCCCAATCTTGAGTTTCTAGATCTGTTCAAAATCTGTCCCATTTAGCACGGTGATAGCGCTACACAATGCAATGAAAGTTATTCTCAATCTGAAGGTAGAACTTTGTCTCCACAAGGACTATACGATTGTCACTCTTATCAATACAGTCATGGACAGATGCATCTGCAACTGGCAGATTGGTAAGAATGATGTCAAGTATGTTTTTTCTCTCCCCAACTGCTGCAGGTGCAGTGTAGCAGCTATGTTCTGTAGGACCTCACCAGCTCGACCAGTAGTACTGCTGCTGAGCCACTCTTGGTGGTGGATATTGAAATCGACAAACCAGAGTATATTTTGTACACTTGCCATCTTCAGTGCTTCCTCTAACTAGTGTTCAACATGGAGGTTTCCATGCCCATGATTAATTTGAAGACATGAGAATTCTCAGGGCAACTCCATCCCGACTATATACCACTGTGCCACTATCTCTGCTGGGTCTGTCCTGCTGGTGTGACAGGACATATCCAGGGATGGTGATAGTGGTGTCTGGGACATTGTCTGTAGGTATGATTCTGTAAATATGACTATGCCAGACTTTTACTTGACTAGTCTTTCAGACAGCTCTCCCAATTTTGACACTAGCCCTCACATCTTAATATGGAAGACTTTGCATGGCTGACATGGATATTTCTGCCATTGTCTTTTCTGGTGCTTAGGTCAATGCCAAGTGATCTGTTTGGTTTCATTTATTTGAGAATTTTAAGCTATTGGTACAACTGAATGAATTGCTAGGCCATTTCAGACAGCAACTGAGAGTCAACTACATTCCTGTGGGTCTGGAGTTGCATGTAGGACAGACCACGTGAGGATGGCAGATTTCCTTCCTGGAAGACCTTAAAAAGCCACATGAGTTTTTCTGATAATTGACAATTGTTTGTATAGTGTTCCTGTGTTAATTGTATAGAGCGTCTGGATCCGCTGATCAGGTGTTTAAGTTTCTGGAATTCTTGGACATCATCAGAAATATACACATAAGACAAGGAAGAAACCATGGTCTCTTTCGATGTAACGGCACTGTTCACCTCTATCGACAAAACCTTAGCCAGAGAAACAACAGCCAACCTGCTGGACATACAGAACAGACAACAGGACATTGAACCTATCAACAAAGACAGCATACACAAACTACTGGACCTGTGCCTCACAATACACTTCACATTCAACAACCAAATATATGAACAAATCAACGGCACACCCATGGGCTCACCCATCTCTAGACTCATAGCAGAAGCAGTAATGCCAAGATTAGAACAAACAGTCTTATCGCAAATTCAACCCAAACTCTGGGTCAGATATGTGGATGACACCTTTGTAATCATTAAAAACACAGAAATAGAGAACACACACCGGATCATCAACGCCACACTCACGGGAATCCGATTCACTCAAGAGGAAGAAAAAGACAACCAACTCCAATTCCTAGACGTGATGGTACAGAGAACACCGAACGGACAATTCACCACAAAGGTATACAGGAAAGCCACACACACAGACCAAGTCCTAAACTACGAAAGGAACCACCACAACACACACAAAAGAAGTTGCATCAAGACACTATTCAAAAGGGCCACAACACACTGCAGTACATCAGAACTGCAAAAAGAGGAAGAAGAACACCTATACAATGTATTCGCCAAAAATGGATACCCGCGCAATTTCATCAACAGATGCCTAACGGAAAGACAACGGAACAAAGACATGCTGCAACCCAAAGGACAAGCCACACTACCGTACATCAAGAGCATTTCTGAACTGACAGCCAGACTACTGCGACCACTAGGACTCATAACAGCACACAAACCAACAGCCACTCTCAGACAACAACTCACCAGAACGAAGGACCCGATACCCAGCATGAGCAAAACCAATGTAGTGTACAAAATCCCATGCAAGGACTGCACAAAACACTACATAGGACAAACAGGAAGACAGCTAACGATCCACATCCATGAACACCAACTAGCCACGAAGCGACACGACCAGCTATCCTTAGTAGCCACACACGCAGATGACAAGCAACATGACTGGGACAACACTACTATGATAGGACAAGCCAAACTGAGAACAGCCAGGGAATTTCTAGAGGCATGGCACTCATCCACAGATTCAATCAACAAACACATCGACCTGGACCCAATATACCAACCACTACAACGGACAGCTGGAACTGACAACCAGAAGCGGCAGATTCAAACCACTACAAATGCCGGAGGAAAGATCACAGAAGCGCTTCACAGAAGGCTCCCAAGCACTGAGGATGTCACCCAGACAGGGGACAAAACATCTGCAACACAATTTCCCGGCTCGGTGAACAGAACCACAACAATTAGTATAGACTTTCAAGTAGCGACAGAGAGATGATTTAAACTGAAGGTAACTTTCAGATATATTTCAATAATAACTGAATAATGGTAGACAATAATAGTAATAATTAATGATATTATTCAATTATTCTAAAATAGACTAGGGAAAAATATAGAGTCAATGACATAGAAGGGTAAAGATCCACTAAAATTTATTCAGGGAAGCTTTCTTAATCAGTATGTTTCTACTTCAAATGAGGAAAGACTTTTAATTTTAGTTTTAGTTTTAGTTTTTAGGAAATTCACTTTGGGTAATAGTGATCATAATTTAAAGTAATCATGGAAGGTGAAGAAGTCCAATTGGACAGTCATTTTCATTATGACTTGAGAAGGCATCAGGTTCATGCTGATGAGGAAACAAGAGTGACCTGGATGAGTGTACATGAGCAATGGCAAGCTCTCAGGGTAGAGATAATTTGCATACAAGCTTTGTGCTTTCCCATCCGCAGGAAAATGGGACATTTGCAGCTAAAGGTCCCTGGATAACAAAAGGTTAAAATGAATTGGAAAAGGGAAGCTTAAGACAAATGTTAAGTAAAGAGTATAACTGAACTAGCCAAAGCACAGGGCATGGAGGGGATGATTGAAAAAAAACTGAAAGAAATGTCAAGAAACAATAAGCAGGTTACAAAAGGGAACCAATAATCTTTTGATAACCATGTAAAAGTTAAAGGACATATATAGGAATTTTATGACTGACAAGGGAATAAAAGGATGTCTAGGTAAAAACAATGACTGCAGGTGCTCGAAACCAGATTCTGGATTAGTGGTGCTGGAAGAGCACAACAGTTCATGCAGCATCTGAGGAGCAGGAAAATTGATATTTCTGGCAAAAGCCCTACATCAGGAATAGAGGCAGGGAGCCTGAAGTGTGGAGAGATAAACTAGAGGAGGGTGGGGGTGGGGAGAAAGTAGCATAGAGTACAATAGGTGAGTGGGGGAGGAGATGAAGGTGATAGGTCAGGGAGGAGGGTGGAGTTGATAGGTGGAAAAGAAGATAGGCAGGTAGGACAAGTCATGGGGATAGTGCAGAGCTGGAAGTTTGGAACTAGGGTGAGGTGGTGGAAGGGGAAATGAGGAAACTGTTGAAGTTCACATCGATGCCCTGGGGTTGATATGGGATGAGTTGGTTACGGAGGCAGGCACTGCACTTACCTCGTGCACCCATCACAAAGCCAAAGTATTTGGGGTCCACGCCTCCCGTCAGTTCCCTGACCTCGGCATTAAGGTGTTTATATTTCTCTTGTTTCTCTCGCCATGCTGTTTCCAGTGCTTTACTATCATTCTCGTACCACACTGTGACATCTAAAACCACGATCTTTTAGTCTTTTCTAAATATGAGATCGGGTTTCCATAGGGAACCGTCTTTGGCAAACAGCCTGGGCTCCATGTACGATGTCCAGCCGTACTTACTGACTTGCTTCTGCAACTGGTCAGTGATCTTGTTATGGCGTTTTATTCGAGCATGTTTCACGAATGGGCAGCTTCCTGAGATGTGTGATATGGTCTCGTTTGCCATCTTGCACCTTCGGCATAGTTTGTTTTGGTTTGGCCGTCCCTAGATAATGTGGCTCTTGTCGGGTACAGGTTACACTGCAAGAGCACGCTGTTAACGAATCTAGAGGATTTTTGTTGTACTCCGACTTTTGCCCAAGAATTAAAGATCTTGTCATCTCTAAAGTACTGGATGCCTGCTCCTTGACATTCCAGCTTTTTGCCATTTATCGAATTCCCACTCCCTCCAGCCAGCATACCTATTTGGTGGTTTCGGTCGCTCCGCTTTTGCCTTCTGGAGTGCAGGCATGATGTCTTGGATGGCAGTCATCGGGTCAATTTCCCCTTCACCGCTGCTGTGGCTACTGGGTTGGAAATTTTCAATTTCTTTGAGGACCTTGAGCTCGCGCAGTCCCGCAACTGTCTCTGTGTTGCTCTCTCCTTTATATTGAAAGGAGGCCCGAATAACTACATCACTGGACATGTCTAGTGCCTCACGTTTGCGTACAATCGCGGATGGGATTTGGGACGTCTAGACCGCCGTTCCTGTTGCTAGCGTATAGCACTCCATCTACGGTATGAGTTGGCAGGTGTAGGAATTCTTTGGTTGCGTTGCGTATTATTTGGTCCAGTTTTATGAGAGTAGCCTGTGACGCTTCTGTCAGGATCAGATGGAAGTACAATCGGGGGATGACATGTATCTTTAAGATCTCCAGCCGTTGTCGTGGTCGGAGAGATGCTGCCTGTATTCATTTAACCTAGGACTTAAGCTTCTCCTCCCACTCTCCTTCTGCCACACCTGCCCATGGATCGATCCGGGCACCCAGGTATTCCTCTGTCTCACCTGGGGGTATATTGGCTATGGATTCGTCCCGCAGCTTCCAGTTTTCAAAGTGATTGTACAAGGTTTTCCTTTTAAAAGTGAAGTGGAATCCCTTTGTCTTTGCTGTGTTAATACTGAGGCCTGTATGGTTGCGGTATGCCTGAAGCAGCTTTAGATTCCTAGCCATACCCGTGTGTGAGTCGCTTAGAAAGGCAATGTCATCTGCGAAGGCTAACGTCGAACCTGAAGACTGAAATCATGACTGAGGCATTGAATGAATGCTCTGGCCCAGATTTTGCAATTGTAATGATGATGAAATTGTCAGCATTCACTGCCATTACTTCTCTGAACCTGACAGCAACCTCTGGAGTCCAAATGTACAGTTCAATGCAGAAATTCAGAAGGTGTTGTCAGATCATTCATGCTTCTCCAAAGGATGTGTTGTTGAAATCCACTCAGGCAGCAATCAAACAGTAATCAATGTGTTGATGAAAACGTACCATTGTAAACTATTTTTCTCCTGTAAAACCGTGAATAAGTTACACCATATTAAATGTACGGTGACTGGGTTTTAACTATGTTTATAAGTATTGCGGAACATTTTCTTTGTTCCTTAAGAACTGATTTTATTTTTGTGAATTATCATATTTTTCCAGGAAATAATTAAGTATATTTGTTTCTGATATTCCAGCTTTTAATATATTACCATATGGATACACCAATTACTTAATTTGCTCTCTGTGAAATGTTAATTCATAGTGAAAATAAAGTACACTTAAATCCTTTATCTTCAGCCTGTGAGAATACATTAACATGATTGGCTGCTGAATCTACTACATGAAATCACTGTTGCTGGATATAAAGATTACCTTGATAGCATCAGGTTCAAATTGGAAAAGGAAAAATCTGGGTCACATGTGTGCATATAATTCTGGGAGATCCTACTGTCTTTTTCTGGTTGGGAAGAATTGTGTTTATTCATGCTAGTCTCCCAATGTCCTTTCTTTTAGCCAATTATATACTCTTTAATAACACGTGGTACTGCTTTTTGAGTTGGTTATGAGGTATTTTATGATTTTCTAAAAAATGACACATGTAGATAATCTACTGCATTAGCTTCATCAATCCTTTCTTCTATTTTTAGTAAGGGCTCAATCAATTTAGTATTTAACAAATCAATGCTCGATGTCTCTTATTAATCTGGGTTTGCCAAATGAGATTTTTGTCATATCGTCATGCAGCACAGAATCAGACCCTTCAGTCCAACCACTCTATGCCGAATATAATCTCAAACTAAACTAGTCCCATCTGTCTGCTCCTGGCCCATATTCCTCCAAATCTTTCCTATTCCTGTACTTATCCAAATGTCTTTTAAACATTGTAACTTCCTCATGAAGTTCATTCCACATGCAAACCATGCTTGGTATAAAAAATTTGTCTGTTCTAAATCTCTCTCCTCTCACCTTAAAAATGTGCCTCCTTGTCTTGAAATCCTCCATTTTTGGGAAATGACAACTACCATTAGCCTTATCTATACCCTTCATTATTTTATAAATTTCTATAAGGTTATCTCTCAACCTCCTATGTTCCAGTGAAAAAAGTCACACCCTATCCAGCCTTTCTTTCAAACTCACACCTTCCAAACCTGACAGCATTCTGGTAAAATCTTCTGAACCCACTTGGCTTAATAATATCTTTCCTATAATTGGGCCAATAGAATTGGAAACAACATTCCAAAGGAGGTCTCACCAATGTCTGGTGCAACTTTACATGATCAACTGGTTCATAGATTTCCCAACACTTATACTTATTGCCATATGATTACCAGTTTTATTCCACCCCCATTGCATTTCCATAGCCTCCAGGACTATGGACCAAGAGCTGGGAAAAAGTTTTGTTAGTTTTTGTTGATTGATGCAAACACAATGGTCTTAAAGGTATTCTTTGTACTGTAAATATCTATGAGTCTGAAATTTTTGAACAGGGATTTGATATTTATAAATCTTCCTGTCTCTGGCAACATCTAATATCTAAGGAACATTAGACCAGAGATTCTGCAAGCTCCCCCTTGGTGCATCCCAGCGTACATCCCATCTAGGTTCCCTGTGAGTTATGTCAACTTATTTAACATCACACTTTTTTTGTTAATTCACTCACAGAATGTGGGCACGTCTGCCTAGGTCAGCACTTATGGATTTCCCTAATTGCCCAGAGGGCAGTTAAGATTCAATTACATTGCTGTGTGTCTGAAGTCAAATGTAGGCCAGACCAAATAACGATGGCAGTTTCCTTCCCTAAAGGGAAACCAGATGTGTTTTTCTGACAACTGGCAATAGTTTCATGATCATCGTTAGACCCTTAACTCCAGATCCTTTATTGAATTCAACTTCCATCATCTACCAAGCAGGATTTGAACCCAGGTCCCGAGAACGTTATCTGAGTTTCTAGATTTGTAGTCCAGCGATAACACCTCTAGGTTATTGTCTCCCCATACTTCCAATTATGTCTACACTATCTAAGCTTCTGCTCTCCTGAAGTGAAACATTATTTCATCCTCTACTTTTATGAAAACACAAATAATTCAACTAACAGACAAGCAGGAGGCTGGCAGAACACCCTCCTCTCTGACCTATCACCTCCATCCTCACCCCCATTCACCTATTGTACTCTATGCTTTCGCCCCACCCCCACCCCTCTCTCATTTATCTCCCCACTCTGCAGGTACCCTGCCTCTATTCCTGATGAAGGGCTTTTGCCCGAAGCATCAATTTTCCTGCTGCTCGGCTGCTGCCTGACCTGCTGTGCCTTTCCAGCACCACTCTACTCTAGACTCTGGTTTCCAGCTTCTGCACTCCTTGTTTTTTATCTAGTTGATTTTAACCCTCTTGCAAGGAAGCCTGCCTTGAAGAAGTTTTCCTCCTTTCCCTACAAGACTCTCAGTGAGTCTCTCTCTCATTGCAACCCCCAGGTCATCTCCTCTGCCCTGAAGCTCTTCAACCATGTCCTGAAACAGACTCAATTTCACCAGTTTCCTCATTTCCCCTTCCTCCACCTCACCCCAGCTCCAATCTTCCAGCTCAGCACCATCCCCATGACCTGTCCTACCTGCCTATCTTCCTTTCCACCTATCCACTCCACCCTCCCCTCTGACCTATCATCTTCATCCCCACCCCCATTCACCCATTGTACTCTTTGCTACCTTCCCCCACCCTCCTCTCTGACCTATCACCTCCATCCCCACCCCCATTCATCTATTGTACTCTATGCTACTTTCTCTCCACCCCCACCCCCCTCACATTTATCTCTCTACTCTGCAGGCACCCTGCCTCTATTCCTGATGAAGGGCTTTTGCCCGAAACGTCGATTTTCCTGCTCCTCGGATGCTAACTGACCTGCTGTGCTTTTCCAGCACCACTCTAATCTAGACTCTGGTTTCTAGCACCTGCAGTCCTTGTTTTTACCTGGAAGAACACAGCAAGCCAGGCAGCATCAGGAGGTGGAGAAGTCGACATTTTGGGTGTAACCCTGCTTTAGGACTGTGGTGGGTGTAGGGGGTGGTGGGGACAAGATGTTGAAGTGGGGATATATAAAGACGCATGAATCTGGTTGGTGGCAGGGAGGAGTGGAAGGGAGGGGGAGGGGCTAGGAATGGAGTCAGGGGATGGGGAGGGAGGTTATTTGAAATTGGAGAACTTAATGTTGAATCATCTGGGTTGTAGGACACCAGGGCAGAAGAAGTGATCTTGTTGCTCCAATGTTAAACTAGGTTGGAAAAGAGTTGAGAGTGTGGTGCTGGAAAAGTGTAGCAGGTCAGACAGTATCCAAGGAGCAGGAGAATCACTGTTTTGGGCAAAAGCTCAAAGATGAAGATCAGGAAGAGAGGCAGGTAACCTCTGTCTGACTTGGCAGTACTGTTTTCGGCCCTGGAAAGAGGTGAAGGGGGTATTGTGCTGGCAGGTTTTGCATCTTTTCCGTTTGCCCCTTTCAGGTGAGGCAGAGATTCACCTGCCTCTCTTCCAACCTAGTTTAATGCATCAGGTGCTCCCAATGTGGTCTTCTCTACATTGGAGAGGCCAAATGTAAACTTAGGGAATGGTTTGCCAAGTATTTCAGCCGGGCCTGCAGGGGTCGACCGGAGCTCTCGGTCACCGCCCATTTTAATTCCCTTTCCCGCTCCCTTTCAGACATGACCATCCTTGGCCTCCTCTTTTGCCACAATGAACCACACCATAAATTGGAGGAACTTAATGTTGAATCCTCTGGGTTGTAGGACACCAGGGCAGAAGAAGAGGTATTGTTACTCTAATGTTAAACTAGATTGGAAAAGAGTCGAGAGTGTGGCGCTGGAAAAGCATAGCAGGTCAGGCAGAATCCATCTTCCACCTGGGCAGTCTACAGCCTAGAGGACTCAATATTGAGTTCTCCAATTTCAAATAACCTCCCTTCCCTCCCCCGTTCCCTTCCCAGCCCGTCCCCTTCTCTTCCATCCCTCCCTATCACCAACCAGATTCAGTCCTCCCACTGATCAACCAGGTCATACCCTCTACCTGTCTACACCTATACCCACTTCACCCCCCTGCCTCTGCCACCCCCTTTAGCTGCAGCTCCCCCTACACCCACCCTCCATCCTGAAGAAGGGTTGCACCTGAAATGTTGACTTCTCTACCTCCTGATGCTGCCTGGCCTGCTGTGTTCTTCCAGCCTCCTGCCTGTCTACTTTGGATTCCAGCATTTGCAGTTTTTTTTGTCTCTAACCAGATAATTCAACTCGAAGCAAAATCACAACGCTTGACACTAATCTTGAAGAAAGCTGCTCACAAATGTGTAGGGATCTCTAAGTAATGGATTTCCTCTTTAATTTATATCCAATATTTCAGTTTCTAACTTAAACCCATATATATATATCCCAATTATTTATTTCTGTGTGTAAAGGTGAAGACAAGAATGGGGTTCACCTCCTCATTTGCCAGAGACCGCAATCAATTGAATCATAGAAAAAGTACATGCTCTGAAATTTACCTTGTTGCTGATGAAAAGACCTTGACATTATTTAATGATTCCACAACATATTCTGAGGTCATTCACTAGTTGGAATATATTACAGAACTTTGACTTCATGGAAGAATAGCTTAAAAACTGACTAAACACTTGGTCACATAGCTGTCAGTCACATAAAGAGAAATGGGTCGTTTGGTACCTTTTTCACCAGTAATTAGTCTCTCTGTGATTTCTTACTTTCTGTCATCATGTAGTTGTATAATATATGAGACAGGCTACCCGCTGAGCAGATCCCTCTGCTGGATAAGAAACAAACATCATTCCTCACGCTAGACTCAGTGAACACTCATTCATTAACACTTTGAGAAGTGAACATTTTGAAATAGGAACTCATTAATTTTATCAACACTTTGATGCATGCAACCAAATCTATTGCTCAAAAAACTGTTACTGCTTAATTTCCAACATACAAACATTGATATTGTGAGAGTGAAGTAGCAGCAGAGAATAAACTGTTTGGAAATCAATAGACTATTTTATACCACACTATACTTTCTTTCTACCATCATTAAGTCCAAATATTTGCTTGTAACTAATTTTACTAGGAATAGGGAATTTCAGTCCTTCTGGTAGGTATAGTAGAAAAGATACACGCATTCTTGAAGAAATTTTATTAGCTGCCTCACTAACAACCTGACAATATTTCTGAATGACAACCTTAGATAGGTGCTTTACCTCTCCCTGACAGCACTAATGTGACTATTGCTTTCCCAGATGTTCTTGCTGTGTAGGTATTACTAAACTATTGCCAGCTGCCATAAATGAAGGACAATTCTGAATGTATTCACAAATTTGCAAACTAATTTCATTCACTTCCCATTTAAAAGGGAAGGGGATAACAATCATTCCACTAGTTCTGGCTCGATTTGACACAACCTTGAAGGCAGAGAAGTTTGGATGTAAATCTTTGTACTCAACTGCAGGAGAAGAAAAGTACATTATACAGGTGAAATTGGAAATTTGTCTGGATGAACAGTGGGGAAAAAAAATCATATCTTAAATGTAAGACAGGTTTTAAATAAACTGGCCTGCAATATACTGTGCTCACTTAAGCATAACATCCTTATGCAAGAACTTCAACATGAGTAGCTGTCTATATAGACAGCTAATGATAATTTATCTGTTATGAATTGTCAGTAATCATTGTCTACTCAAAGCCTGTCTGTCTCTTTGAGCAGGTACACCTGCTCAAACCTGAAAGCTATCTTTCACAGACCAGTGGACAAGATATTCTTGGTCCCACTTTTGACATTGTCTTGAAATATATCTGTCTGTTGACAGCCTCAGGTTATTTTGTAAGAGAACTGAACCATCTGTCTGGATAGAGACAAAACTTGGGCAGGAGCTAAATCCACTTGATTTATGAATCAGAAAATAGGTTATATCCAATTTTTAAAAACTGATTTAAGTTTACTTTGATGCCTTCCTGTGTTTTTTTTATACATACATTAGACAATAATAATCATTATTTAAACAAAGAAACTTCTGATGTTTCCTTTATTTAAGGAAGGATATTGACTTGCTCTCTGCCTGATTTAACTGGTCTCAGCCGAGTAATTAATGTTACATGAGGCTTCCATGTGTTCTTTAGGGAGGAAAATAAGATTTCTACTGTCCATAGATCTCTACTGGAGAAGTCAGGTGTATGGATTTTAGGGGAGTATTCCATCCACATTTGTTTGGTTTTAACAAACTGCTTTCAATCATGCAATGTTTGAAAAGACGTACAATCAGTGACGTAAAGAAATCAATAAGTGACAAAACTAGAGGACTGTTCAACAAAACAATGCCTAGCAAGTAAGAACAACAGGAGAACATAACATTCATTTAAAAAGTTAAAAAATTACACTTTTCTATTAAATGGCCTCCTTCAGTCAGCAGGTCTTCAGATTCCAAATAAACCCAGTTCTACAAGTGAGGTATACTCTGTGGGAAGAACTTGATTTGGATACAGGCAGTCTCCAGGCTATGAACGGGTTCATTTGGAGTCCTTTTGCAAGTTGATTTGTACACAAGTTGGAACACAATGCAGAAAATATGAAGAAGATGTAAGTACAGGAAATGTTTGCATGCAAAGTCTTTAAAATTACACCCTGTTTGAGATTGTGCCCATATATACAAGTAAATTGAGGACACCTTAGTATTTGAAAATTTCCTCCTCAAAACTTATGTTGGATTTAAACATTTAAATTAGGTTGCAAGTATCAACAGCATGATTGCATTGTTGGGTCCAATTTGCCGATTAGTGATTTTGTAGAATAAGGTTTCTTATCTGATAACAGCTAGAATTTGGCATCATTTTTCTTATGCGATTGTGGAAACTTTTGTTACATGTTTAAGTTCCTTGGTAATCTGTTATTTGAAATTACTTCTTCTGCAGCATCATTGTATACAAATAAGATATCATCTCACTAACAACTTAATCATACCCCATTTTTTAAATTGGTCCTTTTGCCTTATTTAAAGACATCTAAGTTATCCTCAAACATATACAACAAAAGCTGGGAATTTTTTGCTCTTTCCATCTCAACTGTGTGATTTGGCCAGATCTGTGACAAATATCCAATTTCAGGACTTCTTGGGGTAACCTTTTAGCCAATCTTCTTCAATTCACTTCAAATGGATCCTATTCCACCTGGTATTTCTGGCTAATAAGTTGTTTATTTTGTTGCTCAACTACAGTTAATTTTCTTTTGCATATGGGTTTCATGGCTTTGTTCATTAGCTTTATTGAATTATTTCTCCAGTTTTCCAAAGACAACCATTGATTTCATCATGGTTAATATGAAATTTGTGCTTTATCTGTCCTTTTAACCCTAATCTGTAATTCCATCAGGCAGATTTAGTTCATTGCTGATCTTTGAAATACATCAGTATAGGTTGGTATTAATTTTCCCAATTCCTCCATCTCCATCGCATCTGCTCTGATGAGGAGATCCAAGTAACCCAGATGTCCTCCTATTTCAAATAATGTTTTTCTCCCGCTCTGTCATCCAGACAGCCCTCCATCACGCCACCTCCATTCCCCACTCCAATGCTGTAAACAAACTCCCCCCAAATATAATTAAGATAGAGTCCCTCTTGTTCTCACCTTCCACTCTACTAACCTCCGCATCCAACGTATCATCTTTAAACACTTCTACCAACTCATATTGGACCCCACCACCAAGAATGCCTTCTCCACCCCAACCCTCTTTGCTTTCTGCAAGGACTATTCCTTTTACCACTTCCTGGTTTGCGCCTCATTTCCCACCAATCCTTCCAACCCCCTGTCCCCCCCAACCACTCCGGTATCTTCCCCTGCAAGTGAAAAAGATACAATACTTACCTGTACAGCACTTCCTTCACCTCCATCTAGGACCCCAAACAGTCCTTCCAGGTGAGACAGAGGTCCACCTGACTCTCCTCTAAACTAGTTTACTGCATCTGGTGCTCCCTTTGTGGTCTTTTCTAGATCAGTGAGACCCAACGTGGACTAAGAGTCCATTTCACCAAGCATCTCAGCCGGGCCTGTAAGCTCCTGCCTGATCACTGTGTCACTGCCAATTTCAATTCCCATTCCCTTTCCAACATGAGCATCCTCGGTCTCCTCCATTGTCACAGCGAATCAGACCACAAATTGGAGGATCACCAATATCTTCTGCTTGGGCAGCCTAGAGCCTAGAGGATTCAACATTGAGTTCTTCAATTTCAACTAACCTCCCTTGACTCTCTTTCCAGCACCCCCTCCTCCCTTCCTCCTACCGACCCTTCCTTCCAGCTACCAATTGGTTTCATCCCTCCCACTACCTGTGTTCATCTATCACTACCTCATCATTCTGCTTCTCTCCACCCTGACTCATCTCTCGTTATCTGCAGCTCCCTCTACCCCCACATCTAGTTTTGTAAAAGGGCTATACCTGAGACATGGACTTCTCCACTTCCTGATTCTGACTGGATTGCTGTGTTCTTCCAACCTCCTGTTTATCTACTTTGGATTCCAGCATCTGCAGTCTTTTTTTTATCTTTAATATAACATCAAGTTATCATTTCCTTCTCATCATTAAGGAATCAGAAGTCTTTAGAGCCCATTATTTGAGGGTGACGGTTGGTGGTTGGAGCCAAAATGATGTTTGATACACGCACCAACACTTATACCACTTATTCGTCAAATCACTATGCTGATAAAGATTTTGTATGTAAAACTAAAAAAAACTATTGAATTAATGAGCGTGAATTGGAGCTCAACACTTCATCCTGTTCTGCCTTTTAATCTCACAAATGCTTAAACTGCAGAAGGAACTCATTGCCAGTGTCTGCAAAGGTGACTGTGACAATATGTTTGACTCATCCAAGGCTACATCTGAAGATAATTGCAGGTTCGTGCATTTTCTCCATCCCCTGCTGCATAAGGAAAGTCACTGAGGCTTTCTAGTTTAAGAGAACGCATTGTGTTTCATTCTCTCCTGCTTGTGACTTACAGGAGGGGTGGACTGAAATTTGTTTCAAGAATTATCCGGTTCTGTTTAGAACACTTTGCCAATGCACAGCACTTTGAGAATACAATATCTCAACTCCTTCATGCATCAGAACTAAAAGATACTCCCCACACCCTCAGCATCTGCTTTGTATTGTCATTGGCAGCAAATCATACAGGTCAATGGCTAATACCCTGGCAGCAGTCATGATGCCTTTATTCTTGGCAGTCCACAGTACCATTTACAGTTCAACCTCTAACAAGCCTGTGGGTGACGACAGGACAACATGGTTTCTGTGCCACAACATGACCCATGACTTTGGTGCATTATCCATTTCTCTGTGTGCAATATGCATACAACTGAAATTATTTTTGCAAATACGATCAAAAAGTAAAAAATGAGGTCTGCAGATGCTGGAGATCACAGCTGCAAATGTGTTGCTGGTCAAAGCACAGCAGGTTAGGCAGCATCTCAGGAATAGAGAATTCGACGTTTCGAGCATAAGCCCTTCATCAGGAATACTCTTATTCCTGATGAAGGGCTTATGCTCGAAACGTCGAATTCTCTATTCCTGAGATGCTGCCTAACCTGCTGTGCTTTGACCAGCAACACATTTGCAGCTGCAAATACGATCAAACAGACTTGTTGAAACATTGCTTATATTCTCTGGACTGCTCTGGAGGAGCATTCAGTACTTGACAGAGTCTGTGCAAAGACATGTGATCATCTGTTGTGTGCTGCATCGCCTTTTCACGAATGAAGACACAACACTTACCATTAGTATTGTGTTATGGTCAATCTCTGAGCGATGTTTCCCAACTTGTTACAGTTCCAGAAGAGCGAAATGAAATTATTACATTCCTGGGTGAGGAGCAATGGACTGGTTCGTTTTTATTAACCTACTCATTCAATTGGTTTTAACAAAGTAAACTAAAAACAATCCTTTTGCTTGCAGATATCTTTCTCACAATGAATTTATGTTTTTGAAGGAGCTAATGTAACCAACTTGAATTAAAAATAGTGAGTTTATTAGTTAATAAACACGTGAAGCAATAGTACAACACATATATGCACAGATTAGATACAAGAAGTGATTCCAAAGAAAAGATAAAAGTTGAAATTTATTTGGATTAGCATTGGGTTGTTGAAGAAAAGTCAATAGAGAAACATTTGACCATTATATTCATTAATATTGTAGCATTGATGTTACAAGTTGCACAGTCAATTTTGAGATCCTTTGCTTTATAGATTAACTGAAATGCATTTGTCCATTTTCTTTTCTTACTGACTGGCCTTTAGCACTCATAGTGTGAGAGAGTATCTTTTCTTTTTACCTACAGCGCAGGAACGTTGAATGGCTGTCCTTAAAATTGCCCTTCACACCACACTAGTCCACAATTGGACATTAGCTCACAAGTATGTACAGACCAAAGGTTGCCATTGATTTTTAATATCTTTATTGTATATTTCTGTAAGTGTATAATACAATAATATCTTTCCGCTCATATCCACAGATTTTCTTTTGCTGATAGAGGTAATTAGATTGCCTTGCACCTCTTCCCTTTGAAGTCTTTCATTTTGAAGTTCATTTGGTGCCCTACAAGATAAAATGTTCCAGTAATTCACACAGGAAATTTTTTAATAGTGAGCGAAACTATTTGTAGAAGTTACATTATTAGTCAGTCTTGGCTTGCGTCTTTATTTTGAAAAAAAACACATATCTCGCTCAGACATTCATTATGTTCATAAATAATTTGAGTTTCTGATCTGTCATCATGACAGCTCCCTCCATGAATCATGACATGTGATTTATTCTCATTTGATTACAAAACAAGATAATCAATTAAAAATACAAGACAACAAACATAGTCTCACTCAAGTATTTACTCTCTCAGTCTTTGCCAATATTATCTTTTTAATTCTAATCAGTCTCTTTAATTTCTGGATGGGGTATTTTACCATATTGACACAGTACACTAGAAATCAAACCTTGCTGTTGTTGGAGTTGTCACAAGAGTTAAAGATTTTAAAAAGTGCATAAAATTCCTCAATTTATCAATCTTTCAATTCCATGTTGACAGAAAGCACACATCAGGTTTCTGCGCTTATAAATTTTATTATTTATAAATAAATTTATTACGAATAAATAAATTCTAACTCAGTTTTAACAATTATGTATCATCTATACATAGCTTGACTAACAACAACTAACACACTCTACCCACCTTATGAACCATCCTCTTCTTATACATTCAAACAGACACAGATAGAGGAGAAAGTGTGGGTTTTATAGATGGAGGGAATAACTGGGAAGACAGTTCAGTAGTTTGTGTTACAGTATTTGCTGAGATGAACCTGGTGCTGTTCACAATGCAGCTTTTCAGTCTCCCTGCTCAAGATATGTCCACTTGTTTTCAGGAGGCACAGGGTGACTAGATCACACTTATATAGCTCTTTGACTTACCAATTAAAAGTCACAGCTTACAGCAACTTTTTACCTACAGCACAGGAATGTTGAATGGCTGTCCTTAAAATTGCCCTTCACAGGGGAGGTTTTTTTTACTGCAAAGAATAAATAGCTCCTTTTCCTCCATAAATCTGATGTTTTATGCTAAAATATTTACACACTGAAACTTTAAGCTACTGGGGAATCAATCACATTGCTGTTGATAGACAGAAGGCCTTTCTCATTAATAGGTATAGGGAGGAAGAGATAAGGGAGAATAGCTCAATATTATACTCCTGCCCCAGGTGCGATGTTTCAGTTTCTGGTGAATGGTAAGAACAGGATCCTGAGCTTAGGGGATTCAATAATTCTAATGCCACTGCATATCAATGAGAGATGGCTATATTTTCTCTTTTTGCTTATATGTTTTACCTTGAGTGTAGTGTAAATATAACTCGCAACTTATCAACCGAAACCTGACAGTGTGTCATGAATCTAGATTCAACCTGCAGACTTTCATTTTTCATTGATACACATTAGGCTGCGTTGCTCATAATTCCTTTGGGAGAGGCAGATTGCAAATTAACATTTGTTCATTGCTCACTTAGGGCCTCTGGTTGACTTCCTTCTGCTGATCTCTCTTCTCTGGCAAAAAGACTCCATGATCGACTGGAATTCAGGGGATGTTCATCTAATGAATGGAGTATATTTGGTGAGGGAGATTGGGAAGTATCAGGGCAAGACATGAGATTGTATGGATGAACGAATGGGACTTATATAATGAAAGCTGGTGATGGAGGAGATGGGCAACATTGTAAGGAATGCAGGATGTGAGGAATAAGGTGATGAAGTCAACATGAGAATGTAGAATGAGGAAGTTACGATTGATGCATACAGTAGGATATAAATCCAACTGTACTTCCCTTCTTAGTTTGACCATTTACCTACTTGCTGTGAAGCAGGTACTAAATGCCAAAAAGGCCTGCTCCTATTTCTATGTTTCTACATCCAAGTAGCAGGGCACCATATTTTTGCTGCTCATCTCTCAGGCAACCTCCAATCACATAGCTTCACGGTTTTTGCTATTGTGTCAGTCTCACGATTGTTACAATGGTATGTCCCTCCAGTTGCTCACCACCCTGAGTCTCAGACTTGTTAGTCTCAAATTCAATTTGGAACTCGTTTTCCCTTTCCATCTTCACTTCCTCCAAACTGCAACCTCAGAATAGCCCCTTGAATGCTGGTGTCTTAGCGCATGTCATACTTTTCCTCACCACACTCACTGTTGTGAAAATGCAACAAACAGGAATTAAAATTGCAAATAGGCCTCATTCCTGATGAAGGTCTCTTGCCTGAAACATCAATTTTCCTACTCCTTGGATGCTGCCTGACCTACTGTGCTTTTCCAGCACCACTCTAATCTAGACTCATGGGCGGCACGGTGGCACAGTGGCTCACAGTGTTAGGTGAAGGGGTAAAATGTATGGGTCTGGGTGGTATGCGGGTCGGTGTGGACTTGTTGGGCTGAAGGGCCTGTTTCCATACTGTAAGTAATCTAATCTAGACTCAAATCTGCAGTCCCCACTTTTACCTTGTAAATAGGTGACTACATTAAAAAGCCTAAAATAGATGCTTTTTTTAATTGATATATTTGACAACAACCTTGTTTTATCACATACTTTAAACCAAAACTGCAACTTGCACTGTGAGATGCCAGCCTGGGTTATCGCTTGGTTGTCTGAAGCTCCTTAACTGTAAATTAGGCTCTTTTACTACTAATGTACGGTAATATTCCTTCATTTTTATCTGTAGGTTTTCAAATAGAGCTCTCTAGCGTAGTATCTTAGATCTTTCTTTTCACATGCTCATTTTAAAATGGTGTGTTCTTTCATTGAAATCAAATTCTAATGATAAGTTACATGAATCTCATTTTAACTCTATCCCTGCCTCCACCTCCTTCCAACTCTGCTCCTGTTAACATGAGGATGTTTGCTGGCAATGTGGGAGAGACCAGGAGGAAACATTGCAAGGATCAGCCTTACTTAAGTATTAGAATGAGATGCCCTGCCTTTTGAGATATAAACACAGATCTGTTGCACAACCCACCACTATACAAATGGCAAGAGGCACTTGTCTAACAGATTACTGTCTGATTGCATGGTTATTTATTTTTTAGCATTCCTGATTCTCCTCTGTGTGTGGTCAGTTGGGTTAAATCCCCTTCCCCTATTGATTTATCCTGTTTAGGATTATACCAACTTGGCAGGAATAGGTTCAATACCAATCCTCTTTTTGACCATCTATGTCAAATTAGAGATAAAGTGTCATCAAGTCAAAGCTGATAAAACTAAGAGAGTGGTATGGTATTATTTGATTGCTTAGTGAGATTTGGGGCTTTCTTAAGGTTTTTCTGCAAATGCCTTTCCAATTTCATTAATCTGAGAATTTTCCTTTTGACTGCTTAGCCACACAAACTCAACAGATGCAGCTGTCAAAACCACTTCCAGATAAGAGGAGCCTTCTGTAATTGACTATGGATCCAAAAATACAGCCATATCTCATCAAGATAGGACCGGTTTTGTTTCCTGAATGAAATTGCAGGGAGTCCTTTAAGTGTTCCTAAGGTTGCTGCCAGTGAATGAGCTGGCAAAGCAGCAGCAAGTCCAGATTTTATATTAACAAACTGAGATCATGAACATGTTCCACAGAGACTGCTTCTCCACTAAATGTGAATATTCTCCTTTGCAATGAAAAGCCTGTGATCATGCTGTTGGTAGTATTGCCAATTTATAATTCTGTCTAACTCATTGGCAATTTAATCAGACTCTACATCTGGCACTTGTGTCCAGTTCGTAGTTCAAGAGGTTGGCACCTCTGTCCAATGTGTTCCATTTTTTTGCTGCATTTTTCTGACAGATTCTAAAATGCTCTATTAAAGAATTCGCCAAGAGATCTTCTGAATGTGGAAAGCAAAATGCTCTCTCGTTCCCTTCTTAAGCTGTCCAAAATTTATCACCTGTGTAATTGCTGTGAAATAAGATGACAGCTGTACTAGAGAAAGCATTCTGACTCTTTGGCTGAACTTGCTGCTGATCCTGGTTATTACGCAAGAACATGTTTGGACACTTGCCTTGGGGATGATATCTTCTCTGTTCAAATGCTCCTGGGCATCCAGTAGTTCCACAGAGCTGCTCTTCAGTATTTCTATTCTAATTAATTTCCATGCAAGTGGTCTTGATCCTTTTGGTTGGCTGAAGCCCCATTGTGACCCATAAACAGACTGTTCCACAGGAGAGTTTTATGGAACAGGCTATGCATTCCTCAAGAAAGCAGTTTGGATCAATACATGGATTAACAAAAAAGCTCAGTGAACCGAAAATTCAACTATCTTGAGATAATGTCGTGATTTACGATATTATACTGTAAATCTGAGCTAATCACTTTGCATGGTACCATCTGTCTCTATAGCATATAAAACAACACTTTTCACTGTATCTTGTTATATATGACAACAATAAGAATGTTTGTTTCCTGCACATAAAAAATACCTAGCCCATCCTGATTATCTCCCGTCCTCTCTTAAAGACACTGGAAGCGTCGTACGTAGTGGGACCAACCACTGATAGCTTGTGGCTGAATTAGACTGCCGATATCAATCCGCCATTCTACAGTTTTCAATTAAATGGTTAACCAAATCAAATCAAAATTAGTGTTGGCAGCCCTTGGATGGCTCTGCAACAAAAATCAAATCACAAAGGCAGTTATAAATTTAACTAAAAATGTCATTTTGGGAATCCTCCTTTCCATTCTTTTGAAAACAAACTTTAAATCAGTTTAAACAGCCCCTGGTGGGGTACTGTAGTGAAGCAAAATGATACGGTTAATGAAAATTTACCAAACTGGAACGGACACTTATCATAAATTAAATCAAAGTAATGTCATCTGGGGTAATCATTTTTTCCTATGCTGAGTCTAAGGGCCTATTAACAGTGATAGGGGATAAACCACAGTTTTGACTGAACAAGAAAAAAACACGTCTTACACAATCATGTATAGTTTATTGCATTATTGTAATAGGTGTGAGTTACATTGACTCATTAGGTATAATTACAAGGACTGGAGAGAGTCTGGGAGAACATGCCAGTCTCTGTTATGACCTCGTATTAGACAGCATCTTCTCCACCCAAAGAGTTTGTGATATCGTCAAAATGTCTTCGACTTAATGCAGCATTAAAATTCATTCTTTCAGAGCTTATACAACATTTCCTCTTTTAAGTCAGCAGATTGGCTCAGGATAAATGAATCATGATGGATGCTAGGAAACCAGGCAAAGAACTGCAAAGTGCAAGAGTTTTAAAACCTCTTCTATTGATAAAAATGGCAGGATGGTAATGCAAATGAAGTGATGAAAAGCAGGCAATGTGAATGCTGTCTATGGTCGATGGCATCTTGTTCTTTGCAGAAGCCTGTATTCATTAATATTCATTATCCTGCTTGAAAGATTTAACAAATATTTTTAAGCAAAACCTACATCTATTATGTTCCTACAATATTAAAATCAGTGTAAAATGCAACTAATTAAACAAAAACATTATTATAGAAGTAATTTCTAAATAATGTTTTGTACAATCTTGGTCATAGAGTCATGGAGATGCACAGCATGAAAATAGACCCTTTGGTCCAACTCGTCCATGCTAACCTAACCTAGTCTCATTTGCCAGCGCTTGGCCAATATCCCTCAAACCCTTCCTATTCTTATACCCACCCAGATGCTTTTTAAATGGTGTAATTGTTCCAGCCTTTGCCACTTCCTCTGGCCGCTCATTCCATACATGCACCACCCTCTGCATCAAAAAGTTGCCCCTGAGGTCCTTTTTATATCTTTCCCCTCTCACCCTAAACCTATGTCCTCTAGTTCTGGATCCCCCCAGCTCAGGGAAAAGACCTTGTCTATTTACCCTATCCATGCCCCTCATGATTTTGTAAACCTCTATAAGGTCACCCCTCAGCCTCCGATGCTCCAGGGAAAATAGCTCCAGCCTGTTCAGCCTCTCCTTATAACTCAAATCCTCCAACCCTGGCAACATCCTTGTAAATCTTTTCTGAACGCTTTCAAGTTTCATTATATCCTTCATCTAATATATAGCAAGTTAAAATAATAAGTAAAGCTGAAACCAAGCTGAATTCAATTGGTTGATTCCCACAACTCATCAATGAAACTGTGCTTCAGAGAAAAGCATAGAAGTTTTCTAATTCCTGACATATTATGGAACAGTGAATGTCATGGACGAGCAGGAACTTTTCCTTTCTTCCACAATGTTCGTGTTTCTTTCTCTTGCTCTCATTTGTGTTGCTCTCTCTCTCTATATATATTCACATACCTTTTAAATGCTTTGGTATAGGTATATATTTAATGTTGAATTTAAATTAGAATTGCCTAAATCAACAGAGATTCATATTATTTTTAAACTGTAACAGCCAAATGTAATCTTAATGCTATTGCTTCCCAGCCCAGAATGTAGTTCTGCCCCTTTCCCAAAGGAACCTGATGACAATAAACAAATCCAGCTGCAAGCAGTCCTGGCAATTCCCACATCACCACTTAATTGTAGATAATAGCAGTGGCACAATTGCTAGTTTCATACAAGGACATGATTCATCATGCTGTGTTTTATAAATATATTAAAGGGAAGAGGTTAGTCAGGGAAAGAGTAGGGCCCGTTAGGGACCATGAGGGCAACCTGTGTGTGAAGCTGCAGGAAGTTGATAGGGTGTTCAATGAATACTTCTCTTTGGTTTTCACTCTGGAAAAGGATAACTTAGGTATGGAATTCAGTAAAATGGACTGTGAGGATCTTTGAGTACCAGCAATCTACAAATCACTTAAAACATCTTTAGATGTTGTACTTGCAATAAACTAAAATGTGCATATTTGTCACATGACAAAGAAACAAAAACCAAGTCACACACTATCCAGACTTGGAACTATATTGTCTTTCCTTCACACAACTCTCTTGCTAATAGTCCTGTGGATGTAACTTACACAACATTAACTGTTGAGATTTGAGAAGGCATCACCACCTTCCCAACAGCCATGAAGGATGGGCAATAAAAGCTGGCCCAACCAACAACATTCAAATCACAGGCTACCAGAATTGTTAATCACAGAATTGTTGTGGTACAGAAGGAGTCTACATTCAGCATTCAGTAAGAGGTCTGTTACCTCTTACCAATCTCCTGCCTTTCTCCATATCCCTGTGCGCTATTTCTATTCAAATAATCATCCAGCATCATCTTCAATTGACAGTACCTCCACTGCAATTTCCAGGCAGTGCATTCCACTCCCTAATTACTGGCTGAGAGAAAAAGCTTTTTCTGACATCACCCTTGTTTCATTTGCACATCACTTAAAATCAATGCCTTTTCCATTTTCTTTACTTTTATGAGCATGAACAGTTTCTCCCTATGAGCTCTGTCCAGCTCACTCATAATTTTGAAAACCTCTATCAAGTCATCACTCAGACTTCTTCTCCCTAAGGAAAGCAGTCTCAACTTCTTCAATCTCTCCTCATAACTGAGGTTTTACATTTCTGGAACCATTCGTATAATTCATTTCTACACTTCCTTTAATATAGTCACATCTTTCCGATAATGTGGCACTCACAACATCGCTGAATGATTACAATTAGCGATATAAATACTTTGTAATTTTAAACTGTCTTCTTCAAAAGTAACTGGAATCAAAGCCATTGAAAAATTTTAAGGCAGATGTAATATTGCTTGGTTGTGAAGAAGGGGTGAAAAGGTATTTGTGTAAGTGTGTTTGTAGTGTTGTCCGATCAGTGGTGTGAGGCAGGTTTGAGGGGTCAAAGGATCTACTCCTGCTCTGAATAATTATGTATAAAAAAGTGCTTACAGGTTGGACAACCAGTGAAGCTAACTGATGCATATGAGACAATATTAATTTTTGAGGGAACTGTGTCCATAAAAATTGGTACTGTTTGGGAGAAAGTAAGGACTGCAAATGCTGGAGATCAGAGTAGAGAATGTAGTGCTGGAAAAGCACAGCAGGTCAGGCAGCATCCTAGGAGCAGGAGAATTGATGTTTCGGGCATAAGCCCTTCATCATTCCTGAGAAAAAGATTTTGATACAGCCCATTTCTGAAGGTTTCATCTTGCTTCTCTTTGTGTTTGGCTTACAGGTTTTTTTTTAGTTTTTATTTAAGAAAATCTGGTTAGTTTTAATAAATAGTTATTTTCTTCACAATTACAAATATCAGGTGTGTTTTTCTTTTATGCTGCTACAGACAATTAGCTAAAGTAGATATTTTGATAGTCTAGTTACATTTTTGTATTTGTAGTGACTCGTTGAACAACGGGGCATGCTATTGGTGTATTCGTCCAAGCAAGTCATGACATTGGAAAAACTGAAGTCATTGTCTTTTGCTCCTGTCAAGAACTCTCTTCCTTACTCTTTGATTCCATCCCTCTCTTTAGAAACTGTCTGATACTGTTCCAAATAGCTTTTGACCGTATCCTCATGTTTAATGCGAAGGTGAGAGTTTGACCTCACTTCTGTGCCATTCCTGAAACTGCCTTTCTTTACCTCCTCACTTACATCAGCTTAGCTGCTGCTGAAGCTCTCACCCTTGTTTATGTTATCTTGAATGAGACTAACTGGTTCAACCTGTCCTTGATAATTTAAAATAAGGTTCCAACTCAACCAGTAGATTCATATCTAATAATAGCTGGTTTATTTTGATTTTCTTTACCCTCTGGAAGACTATTTTAGTGCAAACAAGGAGAAATGGTTAATGAATGTTCTTCAGACAATATTAGGTAAGGTATACAATTCTAAAGGGGGTGCACAGGCAAAAGGATCCTGGTGTAGATGTCTACAAATTGCTGAAATTGGAAGAACAGGATGAGAAGGTGGTAAATGAAGCAAACCACATCCTACGCTTTAATAAATGGGAATAGAGCACAAAAATAAGCAAGTTATGGTTAACTTGTGTACAACACTAGTTTGAAATCAACTGGAGTATTGCATCCAGTTTTTGTGTCAAAGTTTAGGAAGGATGTGAAGGCTTTAATTATTGGCAATCACTCATTAATGAGTAAGATTCAAGTAAGTAATTCCATATCCCTGGTCATAGGTTCTGTGGGTCCTTGCATGAGCCCGATCCTAGAGCTATATCTCCAACAACACATGTGGTAGGTGTTTCTGGGAGGTGAAGTTGGTCCTTGGCCTTGAGATTGTTAGCATTGCTTTCTCTGGTTCTTTTTCTTTACTTTGCATTGCTGATGGGAGCTCTTGAAGAATTGTCCCTTCACACAAGAGTTTCCTCCAAGTTGATTTCTTCAAGATGACATCTGTGTTACGTTCTTGAGGTAAGTCTTAGGGAGGCATTAGAGAAGTGCAGAACTAATTCACAAGAATAGTTTCAACGAGGAGGAACTTTGGTTATATAGTTATTTTGGAGAAGTTGGCACAGTTTATCTTTGACAAGAGAAAGCTGAGAGGAAATTTGATACAGGTATCTAAAATTATGAAGATTCTGAATTGAATAGATAGGCAAAACCATTACCATTAGTGGAAGGATCAAAAACAAGTGAGGAGAAATTTAAACGAATTGGCAAAACAAAGAATTGCAATGTATGGAAAGGTATTTTCTTGCAGCAATGGTAAGATTCTGGAGTACAAGTTTGACACTAAAGTGGAGGTAGTGGTTCAATTGAGGAATTCTAGAAAACCTAAATTATATCAAAAAGAAAAAAATATTCAGACAGAACGTAGGTTAGTGGTACTAAGTGAAGAGGACCCACATAGACATGACAGGCTGAGTGGTCTTGCAAGTATTCTCTGTTTCTTTTTATTTATTCATAGTATCCAACATGTTGATAGAGAGACAATATCAGAGATTACACTCTTCTGCCTGCTTTCAATGAACCGCATAATCACTGGCACCATTCTGTGAGTCTTGAGTCACATTTAGGCTATACCAAGTAAGAATGGCAGATTTCCTTCCCTGAAGGACTTTATTGAACCAGGTGGGTTTTTACAATGATTGACAGTAACCTGAAATCCACACAATCAGAGAATCCTTGCAGTGTGGAATCAGGCCATTTGTGCCATCTGAAAAGCATCCAGCCCAGACTCACTAACAGCTTGCCTTTCCCATGCACGAACCTGCACATCTCTAGGCACTGTGGGCAATTTACAATGGTCAATCCAACTAACCTGCACATCTTTGGATTCTGGAAGGAAACCAAAGCACCCTGGGGAAACCATGCAGACACTGGGAGAATGTGCAGAATTCACGTGGACAGTCACCCAAAGCAAGAATTGAATCCGGGTCCCTGGCGCTGTATGGCAGAAGTGCGAGCCACCTTGCCACCCAAATTTTGGTTATTAGTCCAATTAGCAAAAGTCACTGCTTTTCCTCAATCCACATTCTTTGGCTGAATTTTCATTCCCTGACGCTGAGCAAATTTCTATTAGGAGGATAAATGAGGAGATGTGTGGGGCCATGGGATAAATTAGGAGATGTGTGGGGCCATGTTTCTGACTTTCAGGGGTAGCAATGGGTAGCACTGCTGCCTCACAGCATCAGTAGTCTAGTTTGATTTCAGCCTTGAGTAACTGTCTGTGTAGAGTTTGCACATTCTCTCCATGTCTACATGAGAGTGTGCTGGGTGTTCCAGTTTCCTCCCACAGTCCAATGATGTGCATTTTAGATGGATTAACCATCAGAAATTGTCAGTAATGAGTAGGCCCGTGTAGACTAGGTGGATTAGCCATGGTAACTGTTGGGTTACAGGGATAGGGTGGTGGGTGCAGGGTCTGGGTAAAATGGTCTTTGGAGGGTTGGCAGTAGACTTGATGGGCCAAAAAGACTCTCTTTTTTCTACTCTAGGGATTCTATGATTCTAGAATACACCTCTGATTCATATTGCGTGCTACTTTTGCTGGGTTGGAAACATGATAGATTGTGACATGATAGTCACCTGAAGTGATGATCGCTTTGCTATATAAATGCCTGCTCCCAGTTCAAGTTTCTCTAACTCACTATTCTCATATGTATGGGTCTATTTCTGACCTTGCTGAGTAAGTCATTCTGTGAGCCTTGTGCAAACCTGTCATATAAATAGGAGCCTTAAAATCTCTTGTCAACTTCATGATGTAATTGTTTATAATGGATTTAAACATGTTAATGCAATGGTTTGATTTTCACATTAATTTAATAACCTAATATGCCTTTGAAGTATCCATCCAACTTCCACTAGGTTCAGAGCCAATGAATCATAAAACAGCATTGACAAGTGTTTTGAATATTTGAATGAAAAAAAAAGACATTCACTAACCCTTTTGAAGTAAATTGCACCTCTTACCTTCTCACAAAACTAGCAACTAAACAAAGCCAGTGAAATTTCCATTGATTAAACTTTTATTTGCTACCAAATAAACACAAAGGCATTGAAAACCCATTTCAGACAAAGGAAATGTTATTACAAGGAACCATAACCACTAATTTTAAAAAAATCTAGCAGTCCCTTTTCAACGATGTAAACAAACTCCTGACAAGCTGAAATCATTAGTCATTCTTCAATCTCATTCTTGAACTCCTATGACATCATTGGCAATTGTATGCAGGGAAAAAGGCTGAATAAATGGCCAAGTATATGCATTGAGACTTTGAGGGTCTATGGCCAAGTACTGACTTGGCCAATGCACAGATTGTCCAAAGCCAATGGTAGAAATTGAGAGTGTAGGAGACTATATATACTGCTTCAGAGTCCAAACTTCTCCAAATGAAGACTCCATGGTGAGAAGTGAGGTCCCACAATTTCAGGCTATTTTGTTTATATTATTGACTTTCCTTTATGAACCCCAAACTTATTGATACTAGTATATCATAATATTTGAAATGTGCTTGGCAATTTATGCACAGCATGTACCCACAGCAGCAATGGTTACGGGTAGGACAAAGAAAAACCTGATGTTAATTAGATTAGATTCCCTACAGTGTGGAAACAAACCCTTCAGCCCAACAAATTCACACCGACCCTCCGAAGAGTAACCCACCCAGACCCATTTCCCTCTGACTAATGTACCTAACTTATGGGCAATTTAGCATGGCCAATTCACCTGCCCTGCACTTCTTTGGATTGTGGGAGGAAACCCACATAAATACAGGGAGAATGTACAAACTCCACACATACTGATGCCTGAGGCTGGTATTGAACCTGGGACCCTAGTGCTGTAAGGTAGCAGTGCTAACCACTGAACCACCATGCTACCCAAGCCACTGTGCTGGTGACTGAGGAATAAATATGGCCAGGACAACAGGAGAACTCTTCTGTTTTTCTTTAAAAACTTTTAGACAAACTTTTATATTCATTTGAGAGAATAACAACTCATTTGAAAGATTACACTTCTGACAATACAGCACTGCCACAGTAATGCATTCAAGTGCCAGTCTGGATTTGGTCCTGAAGGTGATGAACAATACTACAACTCATTCTCCACTGACTGTGAAGCAAATGTGCCATGACAGAGCCACACTAATGTCCATTTTCTGGAGTAAACACAAGTTTTAATCAAAATCTTAGAATGACCTGCCATGTTCTATGGTGCAGAGATACAACAAATGGACAAAGGTAGGAAAAATGATGAAATAGAATTGAAAGCTGTCATCAGGCAAAAGCTAAAATTGATTTTGTATGTACAATACAGAGTTGCAGAGTTAAAAAGTGTGGTGCTGGAAAAGCACAGCAGATCAAGCAGCATTTGAGGAACAGGGGAGTCAATATTTCAGGCAGAAGCCCTTCATCAGGAATTTGGGGGCTAAGAGGGCTGAGATATAAATAGGAGGTTAAGGGTGGGGTTGTAGTGTTGGGGTGGGGGGTAAGGTAGCTGGGTAGGCGATAGTTTTATGTGCATAGAGGCTGATAGTGATAGGTTGAAGGGCAGGGTAGGCAGGATGGGTGGGAAGGAAGACAGACAAGTAGGACAATTCAAGAGGGTGATGATGAGTTGGAGGGTTGGATCTGGGATGAGGTGGTGGGACGGTAGATAAGGAAACTGATGAAGTTGATGTTGATGCCATGTGGTTGTTGGGTCCCCAGGCGGAAGATGAAGCGTTCTTTCCCTAGTTGTTGAGTGGCTTGCATTTGGCAGTGGAAGAGGCCCAGGAGTTGCATGTCCTTGGCGAAGTGAGAGGGAGAGTTGAAGCGGTCGGCCACGGGTGGGGTTGTTTGATGCATGTGTCCCAGAGATCTTCCCTGAACTGTCCAGTGATTTAGTGTCCTGTCTCCCCAATGTAGAGGAAACCACGTTGAGAGCAATGGACAAAGTGGATGAGGTGCTTTGATGTGCAGGAAAATCTCTGCCAGATGTGTAGGAATCTTCTGGGGCCTTGGATGAAAGTGGGGGGGGATGGTTTGGGTGCAGGCTTTACACCTCTTGTGACAGCAAGGGAAGGCGCCAGGAGTGGAGTGTGTGTGTGTGTGTGTGTAATTAACGAAGGAGTCACAGAGGGAATAGTCTCTACGGCATGCAGATAATGGTTGTGAGGGAGCTATATCTCTGTTGGTGGAGTCTAATTGGAGGTGGCAGAAATGGCGGAGGATAATGTGCTGTACCCGGAGATTAGTGGGGTGGATGATGAGGACCAGGGTGACTCTAATGTTGTTGTGGAACCACATGTCCTTCACCAGTTTCCTTATCTCCCTTCCCCTCACCTCGTCCCAGATCCAAACCTCCAACTCATCCTCTTGAAGTGTCCTATCTGTCTTCCTACCTATCTGCTCCACCCTCCTCTCACTATCACCCCATCTGCATCAACCTATCGCCTTCCCAGCTACCTTCCCCCACCCCTACCCTCCTATTTACCTCTCAGCCCCTTCACCTCATCACATTCTTAATGAAGGGCTTATGCCCGAAACATTGATTCTCCTGCTCCTCAGATGCTGCCTGACCTGCTGTGCTATTCCAGTGCCATACTTTTTCACTTTGATTTCTCCAGGGTCTGCAGTCCTCATGTTCTCTCAGTGCAGATATGCACTTGGGGGATAGAGTAGATTATCAGGTCTGGCAGCTACTTCAAGATAATTGGATATCTTTTAGGGCTATCAATGAAGGATGGCCAGAATACTGACCCAAGGTGTGGATGATAGACTTTATTGTTGTACGTTTCAACAAGATAAACATACAGACTTTGAATTTCTCAAACAAATGTCTTCAAAAACTAGTAAAGTGTTCTAGTTATACATGATTGCAAAACACTATGCGAACCGACAGCTTATATCCCATCTGGTACTGTGTTATCTTGCTTTCCACCTCCTTTGTTCCCTGCTGCTTGACTTTGATACATATACATGAAACTAGTAATCAATATTCTGTGGAGCAGTTAATGTTTTAGGCACGCATACACATTAATAAGGGAACCTGCATGACATTTTCATGCACCTCAGTTGGTATTTTTATTAAATTGTTGCCATGGACTTTTCAATTCAACTTTGTCTAAACCCTAACCTTGTTCATTGCGACCAATGTAATATAGACAAAAACAACAAGTTGGATTGTATTAAATAGAAACTGCGATACAGAAGTTGGACAATCAAGCCAACAAGTTTGGACACAAAAGGGGATAAGGAGACGCCTGTTGTCAGAGGAAAGGAACGCAGGTGCTGGATGAATGCATATGCAGAAAGAGATCAATAAGGTGGGCCTTTGAAAATAATTGAGAATAAGAATTCTGAATGCAACTGCAGGACACATGAAACAGGTGGAGCTTTGGGAAGTTGGAGCTGGTTGAAATGTGAAGGGCATGTGATTAATTTGCATCACCATTCTTGTGTTACATTATCTGTAACAAAGTATTTATGGGCATTCTTCCTGGAACTTCCTCCTGAATACAATCAATTCTCTACCTCTGTTCTTGACTTTCGGAGCATGCTTTACAAATTGCATTATTGTTTATTTGTCGCATGGTACACCAAGCTAGGGATGTTTCACAATAATTGTACATGGCATCATGTTATTGGCACGGCTGTAATATTCCTACCTCTGAGTCAGGATGTTGGGTTCATATCCCAACTGCCTTGGATCTGTGTCCAAACGTTTCTGAACAGGTTGACTGAAATAACTATAGGAGAAAGTGAGGACTGCAGATGCTGGAGATCAGAGTTGAGAGTGTGGTGCTAGAAAAACACAGCAGGTCAGGCAGCATCTGAGGAGCAGGAGAAACAAATTTCGAGCAAAAGCTTTCAACATTCCTGATTGAAGACTTTGATCAGATCAGCCCCTAACTCTTCTAAATTCCAAAGAAATCAGGCCTAATTTGTATAATCACTCCTCACAAATTAACCTCTGAAATCAAGAATCATTCTTATAAATTTACATGGTCTTCCTCCAAGGCCAATATGTCCTCCCTAAGATGTAATGCCCAGATCTGCTCATAGTACTCAAAATGGGATGTAACCAGAATTTTGAATAACTGCAGCATAACTTCTACATCCTTATACTTAAGGCCAGTATTCCATTAGCTTTCTTGATTCTTTTCTGTGCCTGCTTGTGAGGTTTTAAACATCTATGCACCTGAATCCCCAAGTCTCTTTGGAGATGCACTATATTTAACTTTGTATCATTTAGGAAGCACCTAATCTATCCTTTGTTAGTCCAAAATAGATAACCTCACACCTGCTGAGGTGAATTTCATCTGACACGGTTTTGTTCATTTACTTGGTCTGTCAGCATTCCTTTTCAATTTATTCTATCAGCCATGATCTCGTTGAATGGTAGAACAGCGTAGAGTGCCTGAATGGCCTGCTCCTGTTCTTCTATTCCTATATGCTATTCTTCTATCTACAGCACAGAAAAAAGTCTTTTGCTGAAAATGTCTTGCTGGTTAAAGCACAGCAGGTTAGGCAGCATCCAAGGAACAGGAAATTCGACGTTTCGGGCCAGAGCCCTTCATCAGGAAATGATGAAGGGCTCTGGCCCGAAACGTCAAATTTCCTGTTCCTTGGATGCTGCCTAACCTGCTGTGCTTTAAGCAGCAACACATTTTCAGCTCTGATCTCCAGCATCTGCAGACCTCACTTTTTACAATAAAATAGTCTTTTGGCCAAGTACATTTAAGCAAGTTAAAAACAAACACCCAACTGTTCTTATCCCACTTTCCAGCACTTGGCCCGTAGCCTTGTGTGCCTTAGCATCACATACACATCTAAATACTTTGTAAATGCTGACGGGTATTCTGCCTCTACCACCTTACAAGCAGTGAGTTCCAGATTCCTACCAACCACTGGATGAAAAAGGTTTTCCTCTCATCTCCTCTAAACCTCTGCCTCTTTTTAAAATTTATCTCCCCCACCATTGAACCCTCCACTACCAAGAAATCATCTTCCTATCTATCCTATTGACGCACCTCATAATCTTAAATGTCTCAATCATGTCCCCTCTCAATTTCCTCTGCTCTCTGGAAAACAATTGCAATCTGCCCAGTTCTCTTCATAACCCAAGACCTCCAGTCCAGGCAACATCCTGGTAAATCTCCTCTGCACCCTCTCCACTGCAATAACGTCCTTTCTATAATTTTCACGTAGAGGTACATGATGGCTCAGTGGTTAGTACTGCTGCCTCACTGTGCCAGGGACCCGGGTTCGATTCCCACCTCAGGCAACTGTCTGTGTGGAGTTTGCACATTCTCCATGTGTCTGCTTGGGTTTCCTCCGGGTATTCTGGTTTCCTCCCACAGTCCAAAGATGTGCAGGTTATGTGAATTGACCATGCTAAATTGCCTGTAGTGTTAGGGCAGGTGCATTAGTCAGGGGTGAATATAGGGGAGGGGGAATGGGTCTGGTGGGTTACTCTTCAGAGGGGTCAGTGTGGACTTGTTGGACTGAAGGGCCTGCAGTGATTCTATAATTCTAAAGATTCTCTAGGTGAAAAAAAATTTCTATACTGTTCCTATGTCTGGAAGCATTTCATTGCTGATAGAGAAGTATACACACTGATGTACAGTGCAAACAACAGCAAAGTTGTGCACAACCATCACTCAGAAACAGTGATATGATCAGGGCCATAGAGATGTTTTTGTGATATTGATTATTAGGCATTGAGAAGTAACCACTGGTCAGGACACCACGGACAACTCCTCAGCCAACAATGGGATATTTTACATCCACTGAAACAGGTAGATGAGGGGAAGAAAATGATCCAGGTGGGGGATGTTGGTTTTGGTGGTCATGGGCAGATGGCTGACCCCCACATATCCCTAACCCCAGATGAAAAGTCAGTGGCAAGCTTTCATGATAAGAACAAGCCGACCCTAAAGCCACCACCTGCTGTGGTTGAGCACACCTGATGTATCATAGATTTAAAAGTGAGGTCTGCAGATGCTGGAGATCAGAGCTGAAAATGTATTGCTGGAAAAGCGCAGCAGGTCAGGCAGCATCCAAGGAACAGGAAATTCGACGTTTCGGGCATAAGCCCTTCAAACAGAAGAGGCTCTTTGGCACAACAAGTCTGCACTGCCAAAAATATACTGCTACCTAAAGTAGTCCCACTTTACTGGACTAGGCTTACTGCCTTGAAGGTTATGAAACTTTAAGTGCATGTTGAAGTTCTTTTTAAAGATTGTGAAGTTTTCTGCCTCAATTAACTTCCTGGGTAGTGCAATCCAGACCTCTGGCACTCTCTGGTGAAACTTCTTTCCTCAAATCTGCTCTAAACCTCCTTCCTTTCATTTTAAAATTGTGCCCCTTGATTACTGGCCCTTCGACTAAGGGGACCAGCTACTTGCTCTTTAGTCTGACCATTCCCCAAATAATCCTCAGTCAAATGGGACCCTTGCCCTTTCACTGTAAGCAAGTCTTGCCCTGTAGAACTGCTGGTCTGAAGAAGGGTTAGACCGGAAAAGTTAACTTTTCCATTTCCTGATGCTTCCTGGCTCACTGTATTCTTTGAGCCTCTTGCTTGTCTATTTTGGATTCCAGCATCTATAGTTTTTTTATTGCCTCTGGCTAATCTGATTGGTCAGCGACTCCAGCTGTGCCAATAGCACCTGAACTCTGTAGTGAATGTTACCAATGGATCTCAGGTCCAATGGATTCAGCAGTATGCTGAGCCTTTGGGGCTGGGAGGGAGGGGATCGTAAGGAAGTGGAGAAAAAAAAGCAGAGCGGGGAAGTTGGTGGCTTTGGCTATTAGCTGAAGAAAGGAGTTACCATCTTCCAGTGCAGGTGCCAGTGTCAGAATAGGCAATCCCCAGAAGATATTATCCCTTTCTGACATTTCAAGCTCTTTTAAAAAAAAGGGAATCTCACTTTTGTTAATGGGAATCACTTTATGCTGTGGGCTAACTGGGATTGGATGAGCTTTTATCAAGCTTAATTGTCCCTTAGTTATTTATTTAAATGTGGTAGGTGGGCTGCTCTTTCTGTGCCCTCTGACCTTCTGTACTTTAGGATGAGTGGGGAGGTAATGGGCTAGCCACCCAACCAACCAACCGGCATGATTAGGTACAGCCTACAGCATACAGCCTCAGGCCTTGGTTTGATCTCGAGCGATGTAATGCTGCCACAGTGTTGCATTGGAAAGCCAGCTCTGGATTGGGACTTGTGTCCAAAGCCTTGTGACTCAGACTCAAGAGCACTAGCAGCTGAACTCCCGCTGACATTTGAACATAGGAACCCGAACTGGATCAGGCAATTCAACCCCATGAGCCTGCTCCACTATTTGATACGATCACGGCTGATCTCAACTCAGCCTCAACTCCATTTTTCAGGCTGCTCTCCGTAACTCTTCAACATGTTACTAATTAAAAATCTCCCTACCTCCTCCTTAAATTCTCCTAACGTCCCAGCGTCCACCGCACTCTGGAGTAGTGAATTTCACAGATTCACAATCCTTTGGGAGAACTAATTTCTCCTCAACTCTGTTTTTAATCTGCTTCACCTTATCCTAAACAATGGAAATGAGTCAAAAAGTGTGGTTCTGGAATAGCACAGCTGGTCAGACAACACCCAAGGAGCAGGAGAGACGATGTTTCGAGCATAAACTCTTCATCACAAATGAGGAGGGATGCCAAAGAGGGCTGAGAGATACATGGGAGGGAGATGGGGTTGTAGAAGATAGCTGGGAATGTGGTAGGTAGATGAAGGTGGGGGATGATGGTGATAGGTTGGAGTAGATAGGTGGGGAGGAGGATGCTGAATTGGAGGGTTGGATATAAGGTAAGGTGGGGAGAGGAGAGATGAGGAAACTGGTGAAATCAACATTGATCACGAGTGGTTGGAGGGTCCTAAGGCGGAAGATGAGGCATTCTTCCTCCAGGAGTCGGGTGGCTAAATTTGGTAGTGAAGGAAGCCCAGGACTCGTATGTCCTTGGCGCAGTGGGAGGCAGAGTTGAAGTATTTGGTCAGAAGGCATTGGAGTTGTTTAGTGTGTGGTCTGAGAGACATTCTCTGATATGTTCCACAAGTTGGCGTCCTGTCTTCCTAATGTAGAGGAAACCACATCGAGAGCAACAGACACAGTAGAATGACATGTGAGGAGGTGCAGGAAAATCTCTATCAGATGTGAAAGGATCCTCCATGAGGAAACATCCTTTCTAAATCTACATTGTCAATCCCCTTTAGCATCTTATACACCTACAACAAATCTCCTCTCATTCTTCTAAATCCCAGTCAGATTTGATTTTGACCTCAAAAAGGATGGCCAGGGGACTGAAAAAAATGCATGACTGGGGAAAGAGTGAAGGAATGACTGTGTACTGATCTGGTCTGTGCACAATGGGCCTCCTTCTGTATTATAACTGTTGAACAATTCTAATGAAACCAGGTTTAGTAGCATTCTCTAGATCATCCTGAATTGAATTCGATTTTTAGTGGTCACTGATACTGCTTTTGATTCTGTTGAGACTATTTGAAGAGTACGCTGATCTTAAGCTATAGTAACTGGTACTTATTGCCTCAGCACTCCTAGGCTAGGAAGGATGACAATCCATCTACCTTTTAATCATTAGTCAATGACAACTGCTGATAAGTATTTTTGTGTGGATAGTCAAACAGGACTTGATGTAGTAACAATGTGATCCAATGTGAACACCTTGTTGACATTCCTATTTTATGTCCACCTGTGAACAATGATCACAAGTGAGTTTCCAAAGTACTGCCATTATCATTTAAACTGTACTTCAATAAAGTAATGAAAACAATGGGGAAAGAAAAGTGGTTACTAATCGTCAGTGGTTGTAAATTATTTCTCTGAATTTGAAGTTACTTTCATTCAATTACAATGACATGCCTTGTGATGTTTTCATCACTGAAAATGTTTCTAAATGGAATTATCTTTCTGCACATTCCATTGAATATGCTCTGTAATTTTTCATGTTGCCTTTTTGCTTTATCTTTAGATTTGCCAATTTGTTGAATTTTGAGTTCCCATTGAAGGTAAATTACTCCATAAAGAGGACATTCACCTTGAGTGATTTGCACAGGCAGCAGTGGTAAAACAACTGAATTCCTATCAATGTTAACCCTCTGTGTTTCAACAATGGTAGTCTGTGGCAAAATTAGGCACATAGAGGCAGAGCTGTCTGCAGAGTTCTTGGTTACTAAACCGTGGCAGATGTATTTCAATAGAGGCAAATGGGAGGCCGCTTGGTTTGAATAAACAAAGGATAGTTCTGAAAATTTTAAAAGTAGTGAAAAGCAAGGAACTGTGTTCATCCAAAGAGTTTGCAGTAATTAAATATAACAGTCAGGTACAGTACTAATTAAAATGATTAATGAAATGTTAGCCTTTATAACTAGAGGACCTATAGCTATACAACACCCTAGTTAGTTAACATCTGCAACACTGATTATAGTTCTGAGCAGTACATCTTAGAAAGGAATGTTGGCCGAGGAAGGAAGAAAATCTAGCTCTACAATATAGATGTAGGTTTGCTGGCCGAGCTGGAATGTTCATTTTCAGACATTTCATCACAATACTAGATAACACCTTCAGTGAGCCCCTGCATGAAGCACTGCTGATGATTCCTGTTTTCTATTTATATGTTATAAATCCCAACCCAATCTAGTCCCACCTGCCAGCACCTGGCCCATATCCCTCCAAACCCTTTCTATTCATATACCCATCCAAATGCCTCTTGAATGTTGCCATTGTACCAGCATCCATCACATCCTCTGGCAGCTCATTCCATACACATACCACCCTCTGCGTGAAAAGGTTGCCCCTTAGGTCTCTTTTATATCTTTACCCTCTTACCTTAAACCTCTAGTTCTGGATTCCCTGACCCTAGGAAAAAGACTTAGTCTATTTATTCTATCCATGCCCCCCATAATTTTGTAAACCTCTATAAGATCACCCCTCAGCCTCCGACGCTCCAGGGAAAACAGCCCCAGCCTGTTCAGCCTCTCCCTGTAGCTCAGCTCCTCCAACCCTGGCAACATCCTTGTAAATCTTTTCTGAACCCTTTCAAGTTTCACAACATCTTTCCGATAGGAAGGAGACCAGAATTGCATGCAATATTCCAACAGTGGCCTGACCAATGCCCTGTACACCCACAACATGACATCCCAACTCCTGTACTCAATACTCTGACCAATAAAGGAAAGCATACCAAGCACCTTCTTCACTATCCTATTTACCTGTGATTCCACTTTCAAGGAGCTATGAACCTGCACTCCAAGGTCTCTTTGTTCAGCAACACTCCCTAGGACCTTACCATTAAGTGTATAAGTCCTGCTAAGATTTGCTTTACCAAAATGCAGCACCTCACATTTATCTGAATAAACTCCATCTGCCACTTCTCAATCCATTGGCCCATCTGGTCCAAATCCTGTTGTAATCTGAGGTAACCCTCTTCACTGTCCACTACACCTCCAATTTTGATGTCATCTGCAAACTTAAAGATAAAGAGAGAGTTTCTGTTATTGCGAGAATGCAGAATAAGTGAGAAAAGTGTTAATATCAGCTCCAAGCCATGCTGGACAATAACTAGAAGACATTTCTTCGAATGATGGTGGATGCATAGCACTTTCTCAATGAAGGTTTTTGCAAAATGTTTTCATTGGATGTAGGCATCACTGATTGGACCAGCATTTACTATCCATTACTCTTGTCTTTGAGATGGTAGTGGTGAGCTGCCTTCTTGAACCTCTGCAGTCTATTTTGTGGCAGATGATCTGCAATATCATTAGGGATTGAGTTCAAACATTTTGACCCAGTAATACAGAAGTATGTAGATCAGTTTCCAGGTTGGGATGTTGAGTAGCTTGGACAGAAACATGCAGTTAATAGTGTTTCTAAGTATTTGTTCCTTTTATTCTTCTAGATGGTGGCAGTTGAGTGTTGGAAGATGCTGTCTACAGAACCTTGTTGAATGTTAGAGTGTATCTGATAGATAGTACGCATTGCTGCTACTGACCCTTGGTCGTGAGGGTGTGGATATGGTGCTAATCAAGTACACTGCTTTGTCCTGCATGGTGTCAAGCTTCTTGAGTGTTGTTGGAGCTGCTCCCATCCAGGTAAGTGGGGTGTACTCCATCACACTCCTGACATTTGCCTTGTATAACAGATGTTGCTGAATGTTGTTGAGGATTGTACAACAATGGAGGGAAAGTCATTGATGAAGCAACTGATGATGGATGGGCCTAGGACACTACCCTGAGGAACTTCTGTAGAGTTGTCCTGGAATTAAGATAACTGACCTCCAACCACCACAATCGTCTTTCTTTGTATCATGTGTGACTCCAGCCATCATTGCGTTTCCTTCTGATTCCCATTGACTTCATTTTTGCGAGGGATGCTATATTTGATATCGAAAATAGTCTCTCTCATCTCACCTCTGGAATTCAACTGTTTTGTCCATGTTTGAGCTAAGACTGTAATGAGGTCAGGAACTTTCAGTTTCTAAACAGGAATCATATCAGACTTGAAACTTTAACTTTGTTTCTCTGAAGAAGAGTCACTGGAGTCAAAGCATTTACTCTGTTTTCTTTCCACAATGCTGTCAGATCTGCTGAGTTTCTCCAGCATTTTCTCTTTTTCTTTCAGATTTCCAGCATCTGCAGGATTTTACTTTGATTATCAGGTAACCCTATCACAGTTTTCCTCCCCTAAAGGGCAGTAATGAACTAGATAGATTTTGAAAACAATTGACAATGCTTCCTTGTTAATTGTAAGAAAAAATCATGTTTTCATTGTCCAATATTAAAATTCTAATTCCAGGTATTAATTGAATTCAAATTCCACCACCCTAAATGGTGAGAGCTGAGACCATGTCCACAGGATCTCTTATTTACTAGGACATCAACAGGACCAGTAGGCCATCTATCAAGGAGTAGATGAAATAGGATAAAAGTTTCATTGTTCCACTAAGAATGGGAGCATAATGAGACCAGTGGGAGGATAAAGGATCTTGGAGATAGTTGAGAGCCACCCACTGTGTCCGAAAGAAAATCAAAGTGTAAGATCTCTCATGGAAGGATAGAAATTAGGGATCTCTGACCAATTTTACCTCCAATCTCTGGTATCCACAATTATGAAGGGCATGGATAGGGTAAATAGACAAAGTCTTTTCCCTGGGGTTAGGGAGTCCAGAACTAGAGGTTTAAGGTGAGAGGGGAAAGATATAAAAGAGACCTAAGGGGCAACATTTTCACGCAGAGGGTGGTACGTGTATGGAATGAGCTGCCAGAGGATGTGGTGGATGCTGGTACAATTGCAACATTTAAGAGGCATTTGGATGGATATATGAATAGGAAGGGTTTGGAGGGATATGGGCCAGGTGCTGGCAGGTGGGACTAGATTGGGATGGGATAGCTAGTCGGCATGGATGAGTTGAACCGAAGGGTCTGTTTCCATGCTGTACATCTCTATGACTCTATGATTCTAATAGACCTGTTTGGTGTGATTTTGAATAATAAACTTGAAACAGGTGTTTAGTTCAGAGTCAGAGCGTCATACCATCACAGATGTTTGTCCCACCATGTCTACGACAACCAGCAAACAATAAATTTTACTAATCCCATTGGCCTGCACTTATTCAAAGCCAATTCTGCTCTAGCATTTTAAGTAACTCCATGAACCTTCTTAAATGTTGTGACAGAACCTGCCTCCACCGATCTCCCATGCTGCATGTTCCACGTTTCTACCACCCTCTGGGTGAACAAACTTTTCCTGAGATTCCCTCGAAAACACTTACTTCTCATCTTAAACATTAGCCCTCTGGTCTCAACCCAGATGGCCTCCTTTTTCAAAGACCAACCCAGATGGCCTCCTTCTTCAAAGACACCGTACAACCCAGATGGCCTCCTTCTTCAAAGACCGCAATTTCCCCCCAGACGCAATCGACGATGCTCTCCACCGCATCTCCTCCACTTCCCGCTCCTCCGCCCTTGAGCCCCACCCCTCCAACCGCCACCAGGGCAGAACCCGACCGGTTCTCATCTACCACCCCACCAACCTCCATATACAGCGTATCATCCGCCGTCATTTCCGCCACCTCCAAATGGACCCCACCACCAGGGATATATTTCCCTCCCCTCCCCTATCAGCGTTCCGAAAAGACCACTCCCTCCATGACTCCCTCGTCAGGTCCACACCCCCCACCAACCCAACCTCCACTCCCGGTACCTTCCCTTGCAACTGCAAGAAATGCAAAACTTGCGCCCACACCTCCCCTTACTTCCCTCCAAGGCCCCAAGGAATCCTTCCATATCCGCCACAAATTCACCTGCACCTCCACACGTATCATTTATTGCATCCCCTGCAGCCGATGTGGCCTCCTCTATATTGGGGAGACAGGCCGCCTACTTGCGGAACGTTTCAGAAAACACCTCTGGGACACCTGGACCAACCAACCCAACCACTCCGTGGCTCAACACTTCAACGCCCCCTCCCACTCCACCAAGGACATGCAGGTCCATGGACTCCTCCATCGCCAGCTCACAGCAACACGATGGCTGGAGGAAGAGCGCCTCATCTTCCACCTAGGAACCCTCCACCACAAGGGATGAACTCAGATTTCTCCAGTTTCCTCATTTCCCCTCCCCCCACCTTGTCTCAGTCAAATCCCTCGAACTCAGCACTGCCTTCCTAATCTGCAATCTTCTTCCTGACCTCTCCGCCCCCACCCCACTCCGGCCTATCACCCTCACCTTGACCTCCTTCCACCTATCGCATCTCCAACGCCCCTCCCCCAAGTCCCTCCTCCCTACCTTTTATCTTAGCCTGCTGGACACATTTTCCTCATTCCTGAAGAAGGGCTTATGCCCGAAATGTCGATTCTCCTGTTCTTTGAATGCTGCCTGACCTGCTGCGCTTTTCCAGCAACACATTTTCAGCTCTGGTCTTAGACAAGTCTGCCATGGGGAAAAAAATTCTCACGATCCACCCTGTCTGTGCCTCTCATAATTTTGTAAACCTCAATTCGATCGCCCCTCAGCCTCCTCTGCTCCAAGGAAAACACACCCAGCCTGTCCAGTCTCTCCTCATAACTGAGACTTTTCATCCCAGGCAACATCCATTAGTAGACCTCACAAAATGTATCAGCTCACACTGACCTGGGTTAAATTCCATCTGCCATTGCTCTGCCCAATTTACGCGCCGATCTATATCTGACCTTAGGAGAAAATGAGGACTGCAGATGTTGTGTCTGACTGTAGCCTGAGACTATCCTCCTCACTTATAAGAACCAATAATTTTCATGTTATCTGCAAACTTACTAATCATACTTTTGGCATTCACATCCAAGTCGTTAACATACAAACAAATAACAAGGGTCCAACATCGAACCCCCTGTGGTACACTGCTAGTCACAGGCTTCCAATTAATAAAGCAACATCACCCTTCACGTTCTACCTGCAAACCAGTTTTGAATCCAGTTTGCATACTTGCTATGGATTCCATGGGTTCTTACCTTTTAGACCAGTCTTCCATAGACCAGGCTTAGAGATATAGAGCACAAAAAAGGCCCTTCAGCCCATTGCATCCATGCTGGTCAAAAACATTTGGGATCTTGCCAAAGGCCTACTGAAGTCAATGTAAACTACATCAATGGCAATACCCTCATCAATATATTTAGTCACCTTTACAAAATACTCAATTAAATTATTCAGACAAGATCTCCCTCTAACAAATCCATGCTGACTATTCCTGAACAAACCCTACCTTTCCACGTGTTGATTAATCTTCTCCCTCAGAATTTTTCCAATAATTTCCTTGCCAATGACGTCAGATTAACTAGCTTGTAGTTATCTGGCTTATCCCTGCCGTCCTTCTTGAATAAAGGAATTACATAAGCTACCATCCAATCATCTGGCACTTCACCCGTGGCCAGTGAATTATTAAATGCCTCTGACAGGGTCCCAGCAATGTCTTCCCTTATCCACCTTCTCTTCCCTGTCCCCCCCATAGCAACCTGGGACACATCACATCAGGCCCTGAGAATTTATGCACCTTTATGCCCACTAAAACATTTAATACTTCATTCTTATTGATCACAACATGCTGTAGAACCTCACCATATCAATCACAGTGCCTTTCTCTCTTTTGATTACAAATGAAAGGCATTCATTCAGGGTCTAACCCATGCCCACTGACTCAACACACAGATGACCCCTTTGATCACTAATTGGTCGCACGCTTTCCTTGGTAATCCTATTATTCTTAATATAGTTATGAAAAGCCTTGGAGATTTTCTTGATCTCATCTGCCAAAGATATTTTGTTGTCCCTCTTAGTTCTCCTGATTTTTGTTTCTAAGCACTTCCCCCACCCCACCATTCCACCTATACTCTCTACATTTAACACATTGAACCTGACATACGCTCCCTTCTTTTTCTTTATCAAACTTTCAATATTCCTTGACATTCAGAGTTCCCTAGACTTGCTACCTTCAATCTTAGTGGAAAATGCTGGCCTTGAATTCTCACTATACTATCTTTAAATGATTCCCACTTTCCTAATGTAAACCCACCGGAAGTAGCTGCTCCTGAACTAAGTTTGCCAGATGCTGTCTAATGATACTGAAATATGGCCTTTCTCCACTTGAGACACTTAACATCTGCACTACCTGCATCCCTTTCCATAGTGACTTAGAAACTTACAGAATTATGGTCACTATCTCCAAGATGCTCACCCACTGACACTTCAACCAAATTGACCAGCTTCATTCCTCAGGATTACATCGAGCACTGCCCCATTTCTGGTCAGACTTTCTGCTTACTTGCACGTAAAGCTGTCCTGGATGCTTTCCAGTTTGTACAATTCTTTCAAATTAAGGTGATCCCAGTTAATGTTATCAAAGTTGAAACTGCCAACTATTATAACCCAATTCCCCTCATGCCTGTCTATGGTTTTCCTACATATCTGCTCACCTATCTCCTTTTGACTGTTGGGAGACCTGTAGTATAATCCCAGTGAAGCGATTGCCCCTTTTGTCTTTCTCAGCTCTACCCAGATGGCCTCCTTTGAAGACCCTTGATGTCCTCCTTCATTGTGGGCGGCATGGTGGCACAGTGGCTAGCACTGCTGCCTCACAGCACCAGAGACCCGGGTTCAATTCCCGCCTCAGGCGACTGACTGTTTGGAGTCTGCACGTTTTCCCCATGTCTGCGTGGGTTTCCTCCCCCAGTCCAAAAGATGTGCGGGCCAGGTGAATTGGTTATGCTAAATTGCCCGTAGTGTTAGGTTAGAGGTATGGGTGGGTTGCGCTTCGGCAGGTCGGTGTGGACTTGGTCGGGTTGGGCCGAAGGGCCTGTTTCCACACTGTAAGTAATCTAATCTGTTGCAGTGATAGTTTCCTTTATGAATAATGCAATGTCCCCATCTCATTTACATTCCCTGCTATCACATCTTAAATGTCTATACCTTCACAGCTGCCAATCGAGCTGTCAGTTCTGCCCCTCCTATGACCATGTTTCAGTGATGGCAAAAATATCATATGTCTACATGCTGATCAATGCTCTCAGTTCATCTGCCTTACCTTGCACTGAGCAAACTTCGTAGCAAGGATATTGGACCCATTCCAGTTCAGATGCATCCTCTCCAGTTTATATAATCCCACCTACTCCAGAAGCAGTCCTAATGATCCAAAAATCTAAAGCCCTCCTTCCTACAACATCCCTTCAGTAACACATTCATCCCATTCCCACAGTGGTGTATGGCACTGGAAGTAACCTGGAGATTTAAATTTTAACTCAGAAGAAAAGATAATGGTTATTTACACAGCACCTCATAACCATGCATGCATACACACAAATTGATAGATTCCACAAGCAAAGAATGTTTTTTGGTAAACAGTAGAAATTCCAAAGATTATTCACATGTTCAAATTTCAGCCCTTTGGGCTGAACACAGTGCATGCCTGGATGGGTAATTCTTGTGGTTCCTTGAAATAAAAAGCGAAGTTGTAAGTCTCCAGATTTTCAGATGTATTTCAGAAGATTCAAAAAAATTGTCCTCCCTGCATTACCAGACATACAAGTACCAAGACCAGGGTAGACCTGGACAGATGAGAACTGGATATTTTAGAATGCTACACTATAGGAAGGAAGGATGTGATAACACTGGAGAAAGTGCAAGGGAGATTTTCCAGGATGCTGCCTGGGCTGGAGAGTTTTAGTTATGAAGAGAAACTGGACAGATTGGGATTGTTTTCCTTAGAGCAGATGAAATTAAAAGAGGACATGATTGAGATGTTTTAAATGCTGAGGGGCATGGATAGGGTAGACAGGAAGAAGCCTTTCTCCTGAAGACATGAATCAATGACCAGGGGCATAGACTTAAGGTAAAGGGCAGAAGGTTTATAGGAGATGTAAGGAAAAGCTTTTTCACCCAGTGGGTGGTGGGAACCTGGAACTCATCCCCTGTAATGGTAGCAGAAGCAGAAAGCATTATAACATTTGAGAAGTGTTTAGTTGCGCTTTTTGCCAAGCCATACAACACTGTGGGCCAACTGCTAGAAAATGGGATTAGAATAGTTAGTTGGTTGCTTTTGACCAGTACAGATGACCAGGGTTGAAGTGCTTTCTTTCATACTATAGATGTCTATGACTCTATGATTCCATAATCATGCTAATGCAAACTGACAATCTTTTATTAATTGCTTACACCATGCAGAAACATGTCAAGGCAGTCCTTCATGCTTCTTTCTCTGTGACCATCATTTTCTAATGATGACCTTTTAATCTCTTTAGATGTAGTTTACTAATTTCCAATGTTGAACCATTTTTAGTGTGTGAATCTTTCTTTGTTGCTTGATAGTGTCAATAGCTGTGATTTTTAACTCTTTAGTCTCTCTTAGATACATGCATTATTCGAAATCTTGTTTAATTTTAATATTATGATGTTGCATTTGATGCTCAATCATAGAGTCATACAGCAGGGAAACAGACCCTTTGGTCCAACTTGTCCATGCCAACCAAGCATCCCAATCTTGCCTAGTCCCATTTGCCAGTAGTTGGCCCATATTCCTCTTAACTCTTCCTATTCATATAGCCATCCAGATACCTTTTAAATATTGTAATGGCACCTGCCTCCACCATCTCCTTTGGTAACTTGTTCCATACACTCACCACTCGCTGTGTGGAAAAGTTACCCCTCAGGTCTTTTTACTCTCTTATCTTAAACCTGTGCCCTCTACATTTGGACTTCAAGCTTTAAGCATTTCTAAGGAACTTCTCTGGGCCTGTAAATTGCTCTATACTGAAAGAAACTTGAGATTCAGTTGTAGACTCTAGTTTACACTTCCACAGAAAAATAACCTCTGAGTTTTCAATATTGACTTGATCCAATTTAAACTTGAAGCTCATTCGCTTGACATGTTTCACTGGTAGCTTTCAGTTGCTGAGCTACCATTTAGTAATTGTTGCTGAAATTTCATGTTTGCCTTTGAATATATTAATTTCAGCTTGATACAAGCTTATTTCATATACCATTTATTTCTGCCAATGGAGGCGGTGGCTGTAGAGCATTGTTGTCTTCAGTGGCGTGAGTTGACTGATTCACTTCTTTATTGTCATCTGCAATAAACACCGATTGTCTGCAAAAGAGACAACAAGAGTTGTTGTTAAAGTTTGTCATTTATACTGTCTTGAAAGGGCGACGATGTTCAAGACCTCTTTCTCCAAAACATCGACACCAGTTGCATCTCTTTTCTTGCACTCTACTGGAGGGGAAAATCAAGGTCGATAATGTTCTTGTGCGGCTAGTCATTTTCTCCCTTTCTTTCTCATTTCTTCTAGTCTTCCAACAAAGAGAGATGAGAGATTTTCAAGACCTTGCTATGAACTGAGCAATGACATTTCTTCCATATAGTCTGATTCATTGTGTCATGAGTCACCTTCAATGTTTGCTGCAACTACAAAATATAGAAGATTGAAAGCCACACAAACATCTCTCTCTGCCTAAATAAAAACAGTGATGATTAAGAATGGTATACAGAATATTGGTAACCTCTCACCTTGTAATAAACTGTAGCTTGCACCTCCTCACTCAATTCCATCAGAATTATTCCTGAACTTGGATGCAAGTTAGTTGGAGAAATTTAGATTCGAACATGATATTAAGTCTGAAAGAATGGATATGCATATCTGCAGACAAGATATCATCTTGATTCTACAATTTTTAAACATTTATACTGCTTCTGGAAAACTTCCGTTGCTGCTTTGGCAAACTGCTTTAAAATAAAACAGTGACTGCTGTGGCAGCATGCGTGGCACTCAACACTGGGCTGCTGTGGCCTGCTGGACTGTTTTCTAACCACAATATGGACATGAAACAATGACAGTGCCTATGCCCTCTGGCTTCTTGTTCTGCTGGTACCTTCTTATCTTAGTGCAGTAGAGATTGGTAGAAAAAGGATCAAACTTTACTGCAGAGCCCCTGGGACCCCACGCTGATTTTTTTTTTGTATTCTGGGATTGCCACCTTGACTGCTGAAGTATGAATCAAAGGTGCTAATGACATTGTCATGATTGACAATTTTCCTATCAAGTCCCTGTTTTATAATATCACTGGAACAGCTGCCAACTGGAAACAGGAACACCTTTATCTGATACTTAGTAGGCTTCTGAGTGATCAATGCCAGTGTCTATCTGGTATTGATAATACCAGTCTGTTAAGTATACAGCTTGGTTAAGATCTTCCATGAGGTCGGTATATCAGGCAAAGCTCTGTTTGGACCAAGGCTGTAATGAAGTCAGGAGCTGAGTGACCCTGGCAAAACTCAAACTGGGTGTCACTAAGCTGGTTATTGTTGAGCAGATGCTGCTTGATAGTACTGTTGATGACATCTTCCATCACCTTACTGATGATCAAGATTAGACTGATGGGATGATAATTGGCCAGGTTGGATTTATTCTGTTTTGTATGTGTAGGACATACTTGAGCAATTTTCCACATTGTCTGGTATATGCCAGTGTTGCGACTGTCCTGGAAAAACCTGGCCAAGAGACCGGTAAGTTCTCGAGCACAAATCTTCAGTACTATTGCTGGAATGTTGTCAGGGACTATAGCTTTGGCAATATCCAGTGCCTCCAACTGTTTCTTGATACCATGTGGAATGAAGCAAATTGGCTGAAGACTGGGATTTGAGATGCTGAGGAGACAGTGAGATCTGCAGATGCTGGGGATCAGAGTTGAGAGTATTTTGCTGGAAAAGCACAGCAGGTCAGGCAGCATCCCGATGAAGGCTCTGGCCTGAAATGTCGATTTTCCTGCTCCTTAGTTGCTGCCTGACCTGCTGTGTTTCTCCAGCAAGACACTCTCAACTCTGTAATGCTGAGGTAAAAACAATGACTGCGGATGCTGGAAACCAGATACAGGATTAGTGGTGCTGGAAGATCACAGCAGTTCAGGCAGCATCCAAAGTGCAGCGAAATCGACGTTTCAGGCAAAAGCCATTCATCAGGAATAAAGGCAGTGAACCTGAAGCGTGGAAAGATAAGCTAGAGGAGGGTGGGGGTTGGGAGAAAGTAGCATAGAGTACAATGGGTGAGTGGGGAAGGGGATGAAGGTGATAGGTCAGGGAGGAGAGGGTGGAGTGGATAGGTGGAAAAGAAGATAGGCAGGTAGGATAAGTCCGGACAAGTCATGGGGACAGTGCTGAGCTGGAAATTTGGAACTAGGGTGAGGTGGGAGAAGGGGAAATGAGGAAACTGTTGAAGTCCACATTGATGCCCTGGGGTTGAAGTGTTCCAAGGCGGAAGATGAGGTGTTCTTCCTCCAGGTATCTGGTGGTGAGGGAGTGGCGGTGAAGGAGACCCAGGACCTCCATGTCCTCGGCAGAGTGGGAGGGGGAGTTGAAATGTTGGGCCACGGGGCGGTGTGATTGATTGGTGCGGGTGTCCCTGAGATGTTCCCTAAAGCACTCTGCTAGGAGGCGCCCTGTCTCCCTAATGTAGAGGAGACTGCATCGGGACCAACGGATACAATAAATGATATTAGTGGATGTGCAGGTAAAACTTTGATTGATGTGGAAGGCTCTTTTAGGGCTTGAATAGAGGTGAGGGAGGAGGTGTGGGCACAGGTTTTACAGTTCCTGCGGTGGCAGAGGGAAGTGCCAGGATGGGAGGATGGGTTGTAGGGGGAGTGGACCTGACCAGGTAGTCACGGAGGGAACGGTCTTTGTGGAAGGCAGAAAAGGGTGGGGAGGGAAATATATCCCTGGTGGTGGGATCTTTTTGGAGGTGGCAGAAATGTTGGCGGATGATTTGGTTTATATGAAGGTTAGTAGGGTGGAAGGTGAGCACCAGGGGCGTTCTCTCCTTGTTACGGTTGGAGGGGTGGGGTCTGAGGGCAGAGGTGCGGGATGTGGACGAGATGCGTTGGAGGGCATCTTTAACCACGTGGGAAGGGAAATTGCGGTCTTTAAAGAACTGCTGTGCTCATCCAGCACCACTAATCCAGAATCTGTGATGCTGAGGACTACTGAATGAGATGGATTATCCATTCGGTACTTCTGGCTCAAGATTGCTGTGAAAACTTTAGCCATATCTTTTGTACGTCTTCCATCATTGAGAATGGGAATATTTGTGGAGCCTCCTCCCCCAGTGAGTTGTTAAATTGTCTATCACCATTCACGATTAGATACAGCAGGACTGCCGAGCTTAGATCTGATCCTGGCTTAATGGGATCACTTAGCGCTGTCCATTACTTACTGCTTATACTTGTTTGCTATGCAAGTAGTACATATTTAGTAGTGTCACTAAGTTGACATCTCAGTTGACTTGATGGTGATGAGGTTGCAGATTATGCTGGAGTACAGTTCTGCTGCTATTGATGGCCCACAGTTCCTCATGGATAGAGAGTCTTGATTTACTGTTCGAAGTCTGTCTGATTTAGCATGACACCAGGTTATCGCCCAACAGATTTAATTGGAAGCACTAGCATTTGGAGTGCTGCTCCTTCATCAGGTAGTTGACAGCACTCCGAAAGCTAGTGCTTCCAATTAAACCTATTGGACTACAACCGGGTATTGTGTGATTTTGAACTTTGTGCACCACAGTCCAACACAGACATCTTCAAATCATGATTTAGCACGATGATTGTGCCACACAACCTGATGGAGGTTATTCTAATTGTGAAGACAGGACTTTGTCTCGACAAGGACTATGCGGTGGTCACTCTTACTGATATTGTCATGGACAGATGCATCTGCAGCTGGCAGATTGGTAAGGATGAGGTCAATATGTTTTTCCCTCTTGTTGGTTCCCTCAACACCTGCCACAGGCCCAGTATAGCAGCTATATCATTTAGGACCCGCCCAGCTCGATTATTAGAGTCATAGAGTCATACACGTCAGCATGGAAACAGACCGACTAGTCCACGCTGACCATGTTTCAAACAAAACTCGTCCCACTTGTCTATATTTAGCCTATATAATTCCAAATGGTTCCTATTCATGTACTTATTCAAATATCTTAGAAATGTTGTACCTGCATCCACCACTTTGTGATAATGCAGTGGCTTTGAAGGTTGTTTTGTCCTTTTTTATGAAGAGAGGTTGTAAGGCCGAGGTGAAGACCTGTCTTGGGAGACCTTGGAGTTGTTTTTCTGCAGCCTGAAGGGGTGTGGCCTGCTCTCACAGATCTAGATTCCTGGGTTTTGTTTTTTCAGAAGCATCAGGATTTATGGGGTCTCAACAGAGTTGGAAGTGAATGACTCTTGGCTGCTACCCTCTCTGAATTTTCTTGTGATGTTTTTCCCTCCTAAATGGGAGAACTTCATGTAAGAATCTGTGTCTGAATTTTCCCTTTTGCCAAGGGGTGTTTATGGGATATTACTTTATTTGAACAGCGAATTAGTAATAGTTACTGTATCAACTATTCTGTTAAGTTTTAAATAGAGTTAAGCTATTCTATGTTCCTCTTTCTTTGGTTATAATTTAACCGTAGTGTTTAAATACATTCTATTTTGCTCAATGTTGAGTAGTTTGACCAGTTGCATTGCATCTGGAACAGGCACTTCACATTTCCCTTTAAAAATAAGAAAAAGTTTGGATCTAGGCTACCTTCTTAAAATATTTTGAGGGGATTTGGTCTGGTCCAGTTCATTCTGCTCTGATAGCTCATTCCACACATGAACCATTCCCTGTGTAAACAAAAGTTGCTCCTCATCCTTTTTAAAACTTGCTTCTCCTCCACCTTAAGGAAAAGACCCTTGCTAATCGTTCTATCTATACCCCTCATGATTTTATAAAACTCCTGAACCTCCTATTCTCCTAGTGAAAAGCTTCCCAGCCTATTTTCATAACTCAAACCCAGTACTGATGCTGAGCCACCTTGGTGGACATTGAAATCCTCCACCCAGAGGTTATTTTGTACCCTTGCCAACCTCAGTGCTTCCTCTGAGTATTGTTCAACATGAAGGAATACTGATTCAACAGCTGAGGACAGACAGTACCTGTTAGTCAGCAGGAGATTTCCTTGTCCATGTTTAACTTTATGTGAAACTCCATGGGGTACAGAGTCAATGTTGAGGACTCCCAGGGCAACTCCTTCTTGACTGTATACCACTGTGCTGTCACCTCTGTTGGGTGTGCCCAACAGGTAGGACAGGACATATCCAGTGATGATGATGGTGGTATCTTGGACATTGTCTGTAAGGTATGATTCTGTGAGTATGACTATGCCAGGTTGTTACTTGACTAGTCTGTGAGACAGCTGTCCCAATTTTGGGACTATCCCCCAGATGTTAGTAAGGAGGATATTGCAGGATCTACAGGGCTATTTCTGCCATTGTCTTTTCCAGTGCCTAGGCTGATGCCAGTGTGCAATCAGGTTTCATTTCTTTGAGGCTTTGTCACAATTGGTACAACTGAATGGCTTGCTTGGCCACTTCAAATAGCAATAGAAGGTCAACCACATTCCTGTGAGATTGGAGTCGCATGGAGGCCAGAACAGGTGAGGATAGCAGATTTCCTTCCCTGAAGGACATTAGTGAACGAGATGGGTTTTTCCGACAATTGCCAATGAATTCTTAATTCCAGATATTTTTTATATATTTAATTCAACTTCCACCACGACCACAGCCGGATTCACATGTAGATCCCCAGAACGTTAGCTGAGTCTACCACTAGTCCATCGCCTCCCTCGAATGGGGCAAGGAAATAAGAATGCAGTGTGTAGGCCATAATATATAATTTGGGGAATAGGTACGATTCTTAGCGAGTTTTGATAAGATTTGTAGCTCAGGTTGAGGTTTTGGATGTAGGTTTGCTCGCTGAGCTGAAAGGTTCATTTCCAGATGTTTTGTTACCTTACTAGGTAACATCTTCAGTGGACCTCATGCAAAGCAATGCTGAAAATTCCTGCTTTCTATCTATATGCTTAGGTTTTGTTGGGTTGGTGATGTAATTTCCTCTGGTGACGTCACGGTGTGGTAGATGGGATCTAACTCAACGTGTTTGTTGATAGAGTTCCGGTTGGAATGCCATGCTTCTAGGAATTCTCATGCGTGTCTTTATTGGCTTGTCCTAGGATGGATGTATTGTCCCAATCGAAATGGTGTCTTTCTTCATATGTATGTTAGGATACTAGTGACAGAGGGTCATGTCTTTTTGTGGATAGTTTTCTGCCTGTTTGTCCAATGTAGTGTTTGTTACAGTCCTTGCACAGTATTTTGTAAATGACGTTAATTTTGCTCATCCCATCTACCACCCCCTGAGAAAAGGAACAGGAAGTGACTTCACCACAGGAAATAACATCACCACAGGAAATTACATTACCAACCCAAAGAAACCCAAACATATAAATAGAAAGCAGGACCTGCTTCACCTGAGGTCCACTGAAGATGTTACCTAATAAGGTAATGAAACATCTGAAAATGAACCTTTCAGCTCAGCGAGCAAACCTACATCCAAAAGGTACTATTCTCCGCAACCGTCAGTGAGAATACCAAAGTCGGAGCTGTCAGATGCCAGGGTTAAGGACTTCTCCTCAGGGCTGAAGAAGAACTTGAAGAGAGAGGAGATGGATTCAATTGTCATTATCCATCCCCTAACAGTGACATTAATGGGAATAAAGAGGAAGCTCTGCTGCAAGACTTTGAACAAGTTGGCGCTAAATTAAAAAGCAGAACCTCCAAATGTTGATTCATAACCATACTATGAAATATGGCTGCAGCACATTTCTGCCCTTGCAAAGTAAATATTTCTCTCCTGCCTGCACATTGTCCAACTTCAAAGGGATTCTAGCTTAACTCTCCAATGTGGAAAAAATAAAATCATCTGAGCAAAATTATAATTTTAGTAATGAACAACTCGAAAACGAATATTCAATCTGTAGCCTAAGGCTTTATAAATTCAGGAGAAACTGTATGATGGAAAATATAGTGGATTCTATTGTAATTAAACCTGTAAATTGATAAACATTAATCAGAGATTGGGATCTGAGAAAATGGGATAATAACTACCTGGCTAGAAAGTTCCAGTCTTGTGCATATGTCATAGGAGCACAGTCACTGTGACACAAGCCTGCAAAAGCTGGCTTTTAGGGTGGTGGCCTTTTTCTGTGCAAAATTATGAATCAATTATCTGATAATGTTGGAGGGTGAGTGTGTGTTTTGGGAGAATCTTGTCGTGGAGCTAAGGTCATTTCAGGTTTTCAAAAGTAAAAAAGTAAAAAAACATTTGCAGGACTCTGGAAAAGGCGGGGGGTTGGGTTGTACTAAGAAAATTATTCCTTCAGATATCCATCACAGACATGATGGGCCAAATAGCCTTATTCTGAATTGTAACCATTCTATGAAATGTAAAATACATTAAGACTGAGTTACAGGCAGTTTTGTTGTCTGTCCCCATAATAATTTATGGGATTGAAAGCTGTTTTCTTCTTTCGTTATTCTGGAAATCATCATACCACATCCACTGAACAGCAACCCAAAATCATTGCGCTTCGGTCTGTTGATGTCCATGATGAGAGTATTTAGTAATCGGTCAGGTTTTGAGCACTGACAAGGATCAATAAAGTATACTCACAAACAGAATAATGTATATTCACAATCGTCATTTTTCAAAACTATTTGAAGGCATCTTTTGCTCTTTCATCTAACTTGTGATCTGTTTGCAGTCCTCAAGGGATCATTGGTCAATGTGTGAGTAACGCTGGCAACTATAATTGTACCTTGAGTGGGTATGAATATCAGGAACAGAGAATTGGGACAGCATCTGAGAGCTCTACTTCACATGCCTTTTTTGCTTTGTTTTCTCTGTTTTGAAATGGTACGTGCTTCCTTTCTGTACAATGACTGATCATTTATCTAAAGGCTTTGCTTTTCGCGATTGGTCACAAGGGTGCTATTAGTTTGAAAATAAGATAAACAACATCTAGTGAATAATAGAAGTGTTCAAAGACAGAGTTTCCATAAATATGCCAACAAAGGAGGAAGATTACAGCTAGCCAAGTGGATGCAAGAGCATGTTTAAATATTCTACAATCTGTTGGTTAAGTTATCAACTGTGCCAAATAGTTTCCCTCACTCTGCTGAGTTAGTTGATCTAGCAATGTTGTGAGAAATAGTTGCGATTGTGTGTATGAAGGCAGGGGTGCTTGTTGTGGTAATTTGGCAGGGTGAAAGAGGACACAACAGGGTAATTGATTGGATTCACTTTCTGACTGATTGAGAAACTCCAGCTGGAATAGTGATTTTGCCTGGATGGTGGGTGAGGGCAGGGCAGGCTTAATTATGATATATCCTCAATTTAAATGGCTTGTCATTAGTCACTGGGCTTCGGCTGAGCTAAACCTTGTTACATACATGGCTTCCGTGGGTTAGAAAATGAGGAAAGGCCTTTGGAGAGTGGTGTCAGAAATCTGGTGGTGAAGCTGTTCTCAAGCAAGAAGATCTAAAATAAGGAGGCATGAGAATAGAGAAGAAATTAATTAAAAACCAAATAAAGCTATCACTGCAATATTTTTCAATTAACTTTCAAGCAGTTGAAATGCAATAAAAGTCCAGAATCAACACTGAGTGGATGTCTGATGCATTACTTAGCTTGGAACTTGACAAATTGGATATATAATTGCATTTCTGTCTGCTTCCTATTTCTGTCAGTTAATTAAGTGTCTGTTCAGTGGTGAGTGTATATGGTTCATTTATCGTTGTCCAAAGCAGATGTTCTTGATAGTGGACCCTGCAGGTATCTGTTTGGGAATTAGTGATGCTTCACATGGAGGAACATCAAAAGAAGTATGTGTAATTGCATTTAACATGCTTGATTTACTCGTGGCTGTTGTCCTTACCAGGGTACACGAATATTAACTTAGGTAAGAACATTTTTACAATCTCACTGCCGCCTATAGTAAAATACCTGAATCCTGAAATCTAAATTTCAGTTGTCTGCTAAATTCAGCTCAGATATAAATTAAGAATCAACCTAACTGCAAAAAACTGAGGATAAAATTCTTTACTATTTCCAGTGTATGTGAAAGGAAAATCAGATGGAAGTTGTATCTGCCTATTTTGTATCTTAAAAATGTTTCTCTGAGTTACGTTGCACTTTCAGGGCCTTGCTGCAAACAGTCCACTGAGTTCTGGTAGATATTATTTGCATACTTCAGTATGTATTTAATTGGCTCCAATTAACTGCATTGATTTGCCCTTGGTACATGAGACCTATGACCAACAGTCAGTTGAAGCCACACAAACACATCCTGCTCTTGCAGTAATTGACTGAATGTAGACTTATTTATAAAGTAATAGCAGCAGCAGCAGAGAAACGCTGGGGGTAAAGTTGAATCTAGGCTTGTAATCGAGCAATGTGCAATTACCCCATGTCAGGTTGCATTGAAGCAAGTGGCAGGAAAACTTTGTCCTGTTTATTCATCTAAATGTTTTCAGCGTGCATGCCAGTGCAAAGCATACTGCTGACTGGCTGCAAACACAGAGGAGTGCCAGGTGTAATCAGGACTGGCACAACACATAGTTCATCTGTCCCACTTAACAGGGACCTGGACTCACTGAACAGAGTCAGGCTGTAAATATCCGTGGAAAGCTTGGATAGAATATAGAGCCCAGAAAGTAGAGAAACAAGCGAGAGGAAGGGCTGTCAGATTTTCAGGTGCAGTGCTGGAGGCTTCCATGATGGAGTCACTCTGGAGTGACACCCATGGTGGAATTTAACCAGTGGTGCATCATTCCCAATGGCATAACTGGAAGATAGAATGTCTTCTACTTTCATGCCAGCAGCTGGCACCTCATGGTCAATTTGATAGTTTAAAGGCCAGAAAGAGTGGCCATGCAGTTGCATGGAAAGGACAGTTTTCCATTGGAGGATTCCAAAATCAGTTCACGTTTTGTCAGGTCCAGGTGGGCTACAAAGGATCCACCTGGACAAGTTGGGGACTCTTCACTCCAAAACTCCAAATCTCTAATCTCCTTCCTTTTTACAAACTCTGAGCCACTGTATCTGTTCACTCCTTCATTCCAATCCCTTCCATCAAACTACTACCTCATTAATTAATAATTTCCCGGGAGCCTCACCCCACTCCTCCCCACTACCTCCCATTCATCCAAGTCCATAGCACATCAGTTCTAGACATCAGAGCAAAAACATAGACTGGCTGCATTGTTCAGTGAGACCTCCCCGCACAGTCTCCTCTCAGGCTGCCAGAGGACAAGGGGGAAGTGCTTGAGACATAACAACAAAAGATCCTGCTGCCTGACCTAAAAGGAGATCATGGAAGGTTAGCAACAATGGTGTCCACTGAAGATCATGGGGACAGTCCCAGAAAAGTGTCTGTTATTTTGTTGTGACCCGTATTTCGGCAAATTTCCTCAATTTGTTACCGTTCCAGACGGGATACCTTGGTTAAGATCCCAGAAAACTGGTCCTCCTTGTTTATTCACCAGCTCTCTCCCTTTGATTGCAACAAAGTTAATTTTAAAAGGTTCCCGTCCTTTTTTCCCAGACTCTAACCAACAAATATTTTAAAAGGAACCAATTTCTTGAAAACAAAAGTTCAAAAAGAATGAGTTTAAACACAAGAAGAAGTAATAATGCAATATACAGACATTTAAATTAGAAATAAGACCTAAAAGTTTTTAAAAAATGCTTATTCCTCTCTGTTCATGAAGAACAGCTAGTTCCGATGCATTGGAGAGACTGGATGCCTCCTTGCAGACCGCTTTAGGGAACATCTCCGGGGCACCCGCACCAATCAACCACACCGCCTTGTGGCCCAACATTTCAACTCCTCCTCTTACTCTGCCAAGAACATGCAGGTCCTGGGCTTCCTCCACTACTGCTCCCTCACCACCTGACGCCTGGAGGAACGCCTCGTCTTTCTTCTTGGAGCACTGCAACCCCCAGGGCAGCAATGTGGACTGTTTCCTCATTTCCCCTTCCCCCACCTCTCTCCAGTTCCAACCTTCCAGCTCAGCACTATCCTCATTGCCTGTTCTACCTGCCAATCTCCCTTCCCACCTATCCACTCCACCATCCACCATCCCCTCTGACCTATTTTTTTTAGATTAGATTAGATTACCTACAGTGTGGAAACAGGCCCTTCGGTCCAACAAGTCCACACCGACCCGCCGAAGCTCAACCCACCCATACCCTCACATTTACCCCTTGCCTAACACTACGGACAATTTAGCATGGCCAATTCACCTAACCCGCACATCTTTGGACTGTGGGAGGAAACCGGAGCACCCGAAGGAAACCCACGCAGACACGGGGAGAACGTGCAAACTCCACACAGTCAGTCGCCTGAGTCGGGAATTGAACCCGAGTCTCAGGCGCTGTGAGGCAGCAGTGCTAACCACTGTGCCACTGTGCTGCGCACAAATCTCCTCCATCTCCACCCCCACTCACCATTGTACTCTTTGTTACCTTCTCCCCAGCATCCTCCCCTCCCCTCCACCCCCCACTCATCTTATCTCTCCACCCTGGAGGCTCCCTGCCTCCATTCCTGATGAAAGGCTTTTTCCTGAAACGTCAATTTTCCTGCTCCTCAGGCACTGCCTGACCTGCTGTGCTTTTCCAGCGCCACTCTAATGTAAACTCTGGTTTCCAGCATCTGCAGCCTACATTTATGCCTCTTTGCTACCTTCCCCCACCCTCCTCTCTGACCTATCACCTCCAGCTCCACCCCCATTCACCTATTGTACTCTTTGCTACCTTCTCCACAGCCACACCTCCACCCCCCACTCTCTCCACCCCGGAGGCTCCCTGCCTCCATTCCTGATGAAGGGCATTTGCCCGAAATGTCAATTTTCCTGCTCCTCAGATGCTGCCTGACCTGCTATGCTTTTCCAGCACCACTCTAATCTTGACTCTGGTTTCCAGCATCTGCAGCCTTCACTTTTGCCTAATTGAATATTGAGACTGTTGCAATGGAAGTGGAACAGCCCATTTTAAGATTTTTGGCTTTGCGTGTTGATTGAAACTGTTTTGTTCTGATTCCGTTTGGTAGCACTTGTAATGAGAAGGCATCATTGTCTTTTGCTCCACCTGTAATGCATGAGTTTTTAAATGGCTGTTCTCAAAGCTGTGGCCCTTATAGCACACTAGTTCATGCAATAGGAAGTTAGATGCTAACACATAGAGGCCAGAGTTGAGGGTTACTTCCCTCATATTCTTATAAGGGGCAGATATGTAAATATGCGTCCCTCCTACACTATTTGTTTTTGCTGTAATGTTCACTGTCTGATACTCCCAGGACATTACAAGTTGAAGTAAAGACAAAACACTGCAGACACTAGAAAGTTGAAATGAAACATAAAGTGCTAGGTAATCTCAGCAGGTCAGGCAGGATCTGTGGAGAGGGGATCAGAGTTGACATTTCCAGTCTGATATGGCTCTTCATAACTGGAACATTTCCATGGAAAAATGTATCTGATATAGTTCTGGTCAATGTTTGTGCTTTGGTATCTCCAAAATGATGTGGAATGGACTTGGATGAAAGGACAGAGGGTCTGGGAGGAGGGTGGGACTTCCTGGAGCTTTGTAATTAATGAGCTGATGGAGTGATTGGATGGAGATGTTTGGTGGGGAAGAGCGATTTGATGGCGATTGCTGAAAGGTTTGAAGGGGTGCATAGAAAATACAACTCAAGCTGAAAGTTTCTCCAGCACTTTTTTCTTTTATTCATATTAGAAGTTCAGTTCATAGTACTATTTTCTCCCTTTGGAACTCCCTTGAGATATTGAGTGTCACCATTCAGAAACTGCTTCACCAGGTAGCGACTAAATTTGCAGTCAACTTCTAGTTATGTCCATCGGTAATGCAGGGTTATGACACATACCTGCATAACAAATGAAATTAGATTAATTGTTCCTCAATTATATCTCTTCAGCTCTAATCAGGTGTTTCTAGGTTCTGGACCGGGCATCTGCAATCACATTTGATTTTTTGATGAATGATAGAAGGAACAAACTCTAACAGAATAATCGAGTGCTCTGGGTCTTAAAGATTTCAGAAAGAGTTAACAGGCTGTGATCAATGTAGACTATGGTCTCATTTTGGACATATATCTCAAAGTGTTTGAGAGCCAGTCATGTAGGAAATGTTTCCTTCTCTCTATGGTATGGCACTATCTTATATTTGTTTTTGTTTTGGAGAAGTACCTGATTAATCTCTCTCTTCTGAATTCATCTTCTGAAAGAGGACAATCCCTACCTCGATGTCCCTCTGATCAATGGCTACTTTTGGAGATGAAAGTACAGACTCAGTGACTAAAATGGCTTTTAGCTTTTCAAAGGTAGCTTGGCATCTCATATTCTCTATTAACCTTGTTTTTTTCTGTAATAGGTTTGTCAGTGGCACGGCTATTGTCTTGAAATTTGGGACAAACTTCCAATAGAACCCACACACTCATGATTTCCTGTATTTAGAGGGAATGGAAAACTGTCGGATGGTTAAGTACTCATCCATGGTGTGCTATGTGTCCTAAATAGGTCACTTGGGTCTTAGTGAACTCACTCATTGTGACATTGACTATGTGGTCAGTTTACTATACTTTCTGGAAGAGGGCTTCCTGCTGCTGTAAATGCATTTTCCAGGTATTGATGTAAATTAGGTAGTCTTCAAGTTATACTATGCAACAGGATAAGCCTTTCAAAATAAAGACAAAGTACTGCAGATGCTAAAATCTGAAACAAGCATGTTAGAGAATGCTGAAGAAATGCAACAGATCTGGCAGCATCTGTGGAGAGAGAAACAGAATTACTGTTTTGTGTCGACTATGACCACTTCAGAACCTTGAAGAGGAGTCATAAAATCATAGAATCATAGAGTTTTACTGTACCAAAAGAGGCCATTTGACCCATCATGTCTGTACCAGCTCCAAAAAGAGTGATCCAATTAGTCCTGTTCTCCAGCCCTATCTCCATAGCCCTTTAAATTCATCCCTTTCAGATATATACCCAGCTGTCTTTTGAAACCTTGTATGGAATACTCCTCCACCACTCTCTTAGGCAGTGCATTCCAAATCCTAATAACTCTGAGTAAATAAGTTTCTCCTTATCTCGGTCCTATTTGTCTTGCTAACCATCTAGGAATTATGACTCCGAGTTCCTAACATGCCTCAAGGAAACAGAATATCCTTCTTTACCGTGTTAAAATTGTTCATAATTTTCAACACCTCCATAAAGTCTTAGCCTTCTCTGCTCCAAGAACATTAAGCCCAATTCCTCTAATTTGTGTCTAAAGTGCCTCATTCCAGCATGGCAGTCAAATGTTTGACATCATGAGTTATCTACTCTGTCTGCTTCCAATGCTCAGACGCCATGCCTACACTAGCACCCTGACAGTCAGGATGGTGCACGACTGAAAGTGTCCTATTTGACATTATTTGTGGTTTTAGTCTTTGGTGGTATTGCACAACATAGCCTCATTTCACAACTTCTGTCTCTTAACATCCCTCTGAAATGTCTTGGTAAAGCACTTACTTGTACCAAACCAATCCACTTTTCAATGGCTCAAGAAAATTGCTCCCCGTTACTTTACTAAAAGACTCTCATTTTTCTGCAATACATTTGATTTAATACTGACATTTTATGATGAGTAGCAGGAAGAAACTTGTTTCCATCATATATTAAATTTAACTATGTCATCAAATCAGGAAATTGAGATCAAACTAAATGTTGCACCAATTTACTTAATAATGAGTTGGCCAGGAACAACTTGTTTGGATAACTATTCTTCTTCATTTCTAATATTTCCTGAGGTATCTGATAAGAACTTCTTCAAATCAGGCATAAGTGCTGCAACAGCTCATTTGCCTGCTGAGAGTTTTTATTCATTAATCTGTAAAATTCAAGGTATTTCAGAGCTGGAAATCAGAAATAAAACCAGAAGATTCTGAATCGTTCTCGTGCATTTTCCTAATTTTCCATTAGTTATTTACTTATAACCATAGTTTATAATCAGGGTAGCATGGTGGCTCAGTGGTTAGCACTACTACCACACAGCACCAAGGGATTCAGATTGGATTCCACTCTCGTTTGACTGTGTGGAGTTTGCACATTCTCCTCGTGAGTGCATGTGTTTCCTCTGGTGGCTCCGGTTTCCTCCTATTGTCCAAAAAATGTGTAGTTTAGGTGAATTGGCCATGGGAAATGCAGGGTGGGATGCTGTTCAGAGGGTCAGTGTGGGCTAGATGGGCTGAATGTTCTGCTTCCATATACCATTCTGAAGTTATACTCTTCTATGAATGCTCTGCTGCTACAGGGTATTATTTCTAAGGAAGCTTCAGAACAGCACTGGACCAGACAGTCATTTTGAATTTGAAAGCTCAAACATACAAGTTGTTATATGACAAACCACATGCAAGATGAACTGCCGTTATCAGTTACCACCCTTTGTTTCTCAGTAACGTTGGTCCCAGGCATGACACATGCACATAAGCACATTACAATTACAATATAATTATTCAAAAAGTTACTTCTGAAAATAATGTTTTATCTACAAAGCATGAGGAGAGAACCTAAATTGTTCCTTCACAAAAGTTGAATTTTAAAAAGCTATACAAACAATGCTTCTAGGTCGTGCAAGGAATGTACATGTGTAAAGACAAAATTGATGTCACTCATAAATGATGGAAACCAATGCCCTTTTCAGATTTAACCCAGACTAGAAATTGCCTTTTCAAAGCCTAAGACCATCAGTACGTGGTTCAACACTACACAGTTATGAAGTCTTCTCACACTCGGTACTCCCTCTATCACTCTCACCCTGTTGGCTGTCTCTCATTGACATGGTTGCCACTGCCTGGAGCACCACATTGAGTGTGATTAGTGCATGTTTCCAATGTGCATACTCCATACATAAGTTGTCACTATGCCTGTACGGAGGCCCAGATGGGCACATTCAGTTTTGTTATAATGCTTGATATGAGCCTTGCCATTGTAAGATGAGGCAACACAGGCTATTTGCCTTCACTTTTAAAAAACTAATTCATGGAATTTAAAGGTGAGGTGGTTTGTGCATGCATTGGTTCTACTGTCACTACACATGGGATCAGCAATGGCCACATCCTGTAGCATAGGCGAAAGTGAGGACTGCAGCTGCTGGAGATTAGAGTTGAGAATGTGGTGATGGAAGAACACAGCAGGTCAGGCAGCATCCAAAGAGCAGGAAAATCGATGTTTCAGGCAAAAGCCCTTCATCAGGATGAAGGGCGTTTGCCTGAAAAGTCGATTTTTCTGCTCCTCAGATGTTGCCTGATCTGCTGTGCTTTTCCAGCACCACTCATCCTGTAGCATGTTATGGTCAGATAATGTCACTGGCTTTGTCACCAGTGGATATTTTGATATTTGGAATGATCACTCCATTTTTAAAAATGATCCCTGCTGGATTTGAAATGGTTGCTCTTGAGCACAGAATACTTTTAGAAATTTCTATAACTTTTCAGGACAAAATGTTAACTAACTCATCATTTCTGTGGAGTCACTCCCCTTTGCATGAACGCTGCTGTAAGAGGTAGTGAAGAGACACGATCACCTGCAAATTCCCCTCCAAGACACTCACCATCCTGACTTGGAAATATATTGCTGTTCCTTCAGTGTTGCTGGATTAAAATCCTGGAATTCCCTCTCAAATAGAGTTATGTGTGTTCACCATACAGAATAGACTGCAACGGTGAAGTCCACATTCCATGAATGAATGAAGAAAAAGGTTGATATGACAACAGAATATGACAATTGTGTACAAGAAGGTACACATTCATACTTTAGCACTCCTGTGCAATATGCAACATCTTCACTTGAACATTTGGTCACAATGAGCTGGTTTATGGGCCACATGTAATAGATCTCACTTTGGTGAGTGTGTCAGACAGGGAGGATGCCTCAATCTTTCCACTTGAGATGATCAACATCTGATTTATGCCAGTCAATAAAGATAGGAAAATAGATATGTAAGAATTCAAAGTTAGGCAATAGCAGGAAGGAGCAGGGAGAAAAAAGTAACCAAAACTAATTGTTACAAAGATAACAAAAAGACAAAACTACTGGCTATGTATCTGCGTGTACAAAGCAGTCATAACAAAGTAAATGATTACTAGTGTATGTTAAAATAAACAAATGATTTGATTCCTATTATATAGACATGTCTTTGGAATGCCAAGGATTGTGTCCTGACTATTGAGGAGAGTATGACATTCAAGAAAAATAGGAAGCTCCCAAAGGTGGAAGGATAGCATTGTGAATCAAGGTTGACATGTTCGATAATCAGAAATGACCTTGGTTCACATGTCCAAGATATGGAAAGAATTGGTTTGGGTGGAGATGATTAGCAACTAATAGAAAGGAGTCACTAGTGCTGGCAAGACTTTTCTGCCTATTCCTCCCCATAGGACTCAATGGTATACTTGCAGAAAAATAAACACACACATGTAATAAGCTAAGAATGGTCTGATCCTGAGGCCCGACTGGGAAGTGAATCCCACTTCTAGGCTCATCTTTGGGCTGGGACTTCATTATGGGAAGACATAGCTGCCATGAGATGAGTGATAACTCTGCTGACCCTGGCTGCTGATACCTTTCATAAACAAAAAGCACTTGAGGCCAACAGCTTTGCAATACGACCAATCGTTGGCATGCTGATGGTATATTTCAGATACCTGGATAAAAGAAATGCTGCCCTTCAGCTTGTGCCAGTTGAGGTGCCCTGAATGATCACAATTCGCTTTGCACTGTGAAAACAAACAGCAGTAAGCTTTGTATTTGCTGGAGACACAAGGTTTAGGCAGAGCTAAGATTCTCATTCGTTGTCTACTGTCCATTATCCTCTGATATCAATGCACAGTCCTTAATTATCATGGGTTGTATATGTTTCCTGTCTATTCAGATTATGTATACCTATGATATAGAAATAGTAAGGACAATGCACCATCCATTACTACATGGTGTGCTAAGTTCCCTTATAATGCAAAATTCATTTTGGCTTTCACCACTGGAACAATTTTGTGTCTTGCATTGTTCCATAAGACCAGCCACATGTTCTTCCATTTCCTATTGTCCATATGTGGTCTATCTCCTATTGCTGAAGCAAATATACAGACTGGCTGCTTAGACCTGAGGCTCCTGACTCCTGAGATGATTTTGACCAATGATCTCTGGGGAGTGGAGCCCATGAGGGTTGTGCCTCCACAGCAATTCAGGAACGGTCTTTAGTTCAGCAGGGACAGGGTTTAGTTTAAGCATGTAAAATTATTTCTTTGCATGATTTTTCAAGTCTTGTTGCTTCTTGGTTGCTGAATTGAAAGCGACCTCATCAATTGTTTGGAAAGACATGAATTGATAGTTTGTGCAAAGGATAGGACTTCTAAAATGTGTGATTCATGGTCCAAAAAAACTGGAAAATAGGTAGTTAACTATTCATAATTAATGTTAAGATAACTTATTCAACAGCAGCTCTTCAAATATGATACATTTGACACTGTCGCCACTGTTATACGTAATTATTCAGTCATGGGATGTAGGCATCGCCGGCTGGGATAAAGTTCTTGTCCAATCCTCTTTGCCATTTGGGGTTGTGAGCTACATTTTTGAATGGATAGCCCCGTTCAGTTTCTGATCAATAGTAATCCACAGGATGCTGATATTGTGATATAGGTGTTGCTGGCAAGGACTTATTTTCTTAAAGACGGGATTGGTTGTCCATTCCTAATTGCCCTCGAATAGAAGGGCTGGCCAGGTTTGTTGGCCATTATAAGAGGGCAGTTGAGAATGAACCACATAGGTAAGGATGGTAAATACCCTTCTCTTAAGGATATTTGTGAACCAGATGTACTTTTACAAAAGGTTGATAATTTTTGGTCTCTGTTACAGAGACTAGTCTAAACATTTCTGACCTACTTACTGAAGTTAAATTCCACCAGCTGCCATGGTGAGGTATGATCCTCTGTCCTTAGCATGAATCTCTCAGTTCCTGAATTATTAGTTTCCTCATACTGCAGCTATGTATCCACTTCCCTTTCATATAAAAAGAGAAGGACATGTTTCTCAATAGGAAGTAAGTGTGTGCAGGGAACAATGGGATGGGATTGACCTGAAAGACTGAGAAAAGAGTTGGCATCTTTTACACGTGTGATGTAGGTGAAAATGTAACTCCTTGTACCTTTCATGACCTGGTGCTTTTTGCATTGAATATAGTGACATGGCAGCATTATTCTGCTGCTCACTTCCTGAATCACATCATCAATGTCTGCTGCCCCAAGCCAGTTATCATTGGAACACAGTACAGCCTTTCCCCATGATAAATCCAGTCTTGAACTTGCCTTTATTTTGAACATCATCTCCTTCAAATTCTGTCTTTGAATTAAATAAAGTGTAGTGGTCAGCGAAGAAGATTACTTCAGATTACAACAGGCTTTTGATCTGATAGGTCAATGGGCTGAGGAGTGGCAGATGGAGTTTAGTTTAGATAAATGTGAAGTGCTGCTATTTGGGAAAGCAAATCTTAGCAGGACTTATACACTTAATGGTAAGATCCTTGGGAGTGTTGCTGAACAAAGAAACCTTGGCATGCAGGTTCATAGCTCCTTGAAAGTGGAGTTGAAGGTAGATAGGACAGTGAAGAAGGAGTTTGGTATGCTTTCCTTTATTAGTCAGAGCATTGAGTACAGGAGTTGGGAGGTCACATTGCAGCTGTACAGGACATTGGTTGGGTACTTTTGGAATATTGCATGCAATTCTGGTCTCCTTCCAATCGGAAGGATGTTTAGATTAGATTAGATTAGATTACTTACCGTGTGGAAACAGGCCCTTCAACAGTCCACATCGACCCGCCGAAGCGCAACCCACCCATTTCCCTACATTTACCCCTTACCTAACACTACGGGCAATTTAGCATGGCCAATTCACCTGACCTGCACATCTTTGGACTGTGGGAGGAAACCGGAGCACCCGGAGGAAACCCACGCAGACACGGGGAAAATGTGCAATCTCCACACAGTCAGTCGCCTGAGGCGGGAATTGAACCCGGGTCTCTGGCGCTGTGAGGCAGCAGTGCTAACCACTGTGCCACCGTGCCGCCCACTTGATGTTGTGAAACTTGAAAGTGTTCAGAAAAGATTTACAAGGATGTTGCCAGGGTTGGAGGATTTGAGCTATTGGGAGAGGTTGAATAGGCTTAGGCTGTTTTCCCTGGAGTGTCGGAGGCTGCGGGGTGACCTCACAGAGGTTGATAAAATCATGAGGGGCATGGATAAGATAAACAGACAAAGTCTTTTCCCTGGGTTGGTTTAAGTTTAGGTTTAGCATGAGAGGGGAAAGATATAAAAGAGACCTAAGCAGCAACTTTTTCACGCAGAGTGTGATGCTTATATGGAATGAGCTGCTAGATGAAGTGATGGAGGCTAGTACAATTGCAACATTTAAAAGGCATCTGGATGCGTGTTTGAATAGGAAGGATTTAGAGGGACATGGGCCAAGTGCTGGCAAATGGGAATAAATTAGGTTAGGATAGTTGAACCAAAGGGTCTGTTTCTCTGCTGTGCATTTCTATGACTCTATGACTCTAAATGGAGTTGAGATCATTCTTGCAGACCCTTATCACACCCACTGATACATGTTGGACATCAAACCTTTAATAAAATGCTGATGAACAAGCTAAACTTACTTCTGAGTTTGCTGCATAATTACAGACCTCCAACATTGTGTACCCTATCAGCAAATAACTGTGCCCACCCCTACTGAGTAAGAATCTTAGACTAAAACATTGACATATCTTCCGATAATATTATTTTGCAATTTGTACTAAATGCACAACCAGATTTGTATGGTAGTGCTACTTTTATGTTACAATATACCTCTGATAGCACTAAAGTAGAATGATGGAAGACTATCCTGTCACATTTCATATTACGTTTGATCAAGTCAATGTGCTTCGGAAGTTAAATTTCACCCTTATACTTGTGCACAGTAAAAAAAAAACCTTTTTGTTGATGCAATCTGGAATTATTTCAACCAACGAGCAAATAAACTTGCATGTATGCAGTGTCTCCTCACCTTCTCACAATGTCACAAGGATTGCTGTAAGGTTAAATGACATCTCATTTTTATTAAAAGGAGTTAGCTGGTATATGCAAATCAAAAAGTGTCACCTCAAAGTTTAGTTTAGTTTAGATTTTATTAATATTAATTTCTAAACAGGATTTACAATGTCAATACTCTTCAGTTTGAAAATAGAGTGCATTATTTACAGTTGCTCCATAGAAAATATCCTATCCGGATGCATCACAGCTTGATATGGCAGCTGCTCTGTCCAAGATCACAAGAAATTACAGAGAGTTGTGGATGCAGCCCTGTCCATCACGAAAACCAGCCTTCCATCCATTGATTCCGTCTATACTTGCGACTGCCTCAGGAAAGCAGCCAGCACAAAGTTCCCTCCCATCCCAGTTATGTTCTCTTCCACCCTCTTCATCAGGTAGAAGATACAAATGTTTGAAAACACGTACTGACAGATTCTTTCCCGTTGTTATTAGACTTATGAACAGACCTCTCATATATTAGAGTTGATCTTTCTCTGCACCTTCTCTGTACCTGCAACACAATATTCTGCATTCTGTTCTAGTACCCTGATGTACTTATGTAGCATATGAATTGTGTAGATAACACAAAAAAACAATACTTTTTACTGCATCTCGATCCATTTGACAATAATAAATCCTCTTCCATCAGGCAGAAGATACAGAAGCTTGAACACATCTACTAACTGCTTCTTCCCTGCCGTTATTAGACTGATGAATAGACTCTCTCACTTCAAATAATGTTGATCTTGTTCATGTTAGTCTTGCTTCAAGTATGTCCTGTGCCATGTAACCTGTCTGCCTCAGTCTGTCCAGAATTTCTGCACCCTATGATCTGTATGTCCTTGCTTACTATGAGCTGCCTGTACTGCTCACAAACAAAGCTTTTCACTGTACTTAGGTATAAGTGACAATAAATTAAATCAATCGATCAATCAAATAAAATCAAAAAATTGCATCTGTTAGGTCAAATTCTTATAGAAACTTTCTCAAACTGATATATCTTGTGCTGATTTCCCAGATGACCCTGCTGGCACCTTGTGTATTTGCCACCCTGAATTAATGTGTGGTACAGGGTAAGAATGTTTGAGGTAGTTTGTAACAAAACGTCTTCCTTTGTTTTAGTTTTGTCTTGTGCCCACTGGCAATTAGTGGCAGAGGATACTCCACTGTGTGTATTTACGCAAGAGGCACTGAACTTAAGTAATGTTGTGTTATCTCTCACAGTCGGTACACTTTTAAGAAACATGCATTTGATATCACCATTGAATCGAAACATTTGATGAGAGTAAAAGTCTTGTGTTTCATTTTACCTTGGATCATTTGAAGTACGGCCATCTATTAGAAGCATGTAACCTAATAACTTAACATTGGCTCAGACACGTCTGAGGTATGTAATAACTGTATATAATAGATGTAATAAATATCTGTTAGATATTTCAATATCAAAATATCTATGCTCAGATTTTTTTGTTTGAGAGATAACATAAGCATTGTGGCATTATTGTGGCATCAGGTAAAACACCCTATCGGAGGCAAACTCACATCAGGTCACAGAAGTGTTTATTGTAAGATAGCAATAAGTACAATTTCAATTGTTTGGGCACAATTACTGGGATATAAAGGGGCTGGTACAGATACCCTCTAAAAGCTAGAGTAGACTTCCTTGCCTCCATTCATAGATATCAGGAGAGTAAGTGGAGCCATTGTAACATTAACACTTTCAAAATAATTGCCTTATAAAATAGGCCTGACAAGGTTAGAAGATCCCAAACTGGATGTGTTGTGGTCTCCAGTGGGCCGCAGGCAGAGACTTTGGGGCTACAAGCTTTTCAGACTGTGATGGCAGCCATGATAGTGACGGCTCTGCTGAGAAAATTCTGGGAATGGTTCCAAGATTCCACAATGCGCACACTGGCATTTCTTTTCCCTGACTTGTGTTTTGCTGGAAAGGGAGATGAGTGAATAAATTTTGTATAGGCAACTCTAGAGACGTTGCATTAAGAATTAGATATGCACTGTCAAACAGACTACTAAATTCTGAGAGATTGTATTGCAAACTGCATGCCTGGATGTGTCATTTGCAAGCAGGATAAAATTTTCATCTATTAATTTTAATTGTAAAATATATAATTTTCCTAATGTGTAAAGGCAATGTGCACATTTAATAAGAAAATAGTGAGGGCTAGTTAATATTATTTTATCCAACTTTCCTCCTATTGACAATAGACAGTCACTCCCACACCTCCTACAATTGAAGGGTCACCCCACCTTCTACTCAACATCTCTGTAGTCACATCAATCTGAAGTCTTAGGAGCAAAAATAGAAAAATATCTTGAAAAGCGCAGTGCTAATTGTGCTCCTCTCTTCATTAGAGTATCAGTGTAGAATTGATACAGTGACAAAACAGAAGTCCTTGACAGCGTTATGGACTAAGCCAGACCACTCAAACATTCTTAAACAGGTAGCCCGAGACCTAACTTTGCAATTTGTTTCGGTAAGTGTACTGTAAAAATTACCCAGAATAAGATAGCTAGGTTGACTACTAGATTTTAGAATAGACAAAGAAGATTCTCAAAATTACACACAATGAAACACAAAGAGCAGAAGAAAGAATCCTGACAGAACTCAACCTGTCCAGCTATACTTAATTATGCTGTTCTGAATATATACAACAGTCCCAATAAGAAAACTCCCTTTAAACCCCAGTATAAATGGTACACATGCTTATAGGTTGAAGTTGAAGGGCAGAAAAGAGAGAGAGTTTCCACACAGCTCCCTGTTGAACTTTCCAGTTCAAGGCTGCATTAAAAACACCTCAGTTCAGTTCAGTTAAAGAACTGACCACTCCCCTTTCATTACACAGGTCACTTCTAAAACATGACCACTTTGGCCTGAAGTCTCATCTGTTTACATATAAACAAAAGCCCTCTCAAAATCCATTTCAACTCTGTACCAAACCAGACTGATTGGAGCCTGGCCTGGTTTATTACCTCACTGAAAAAAGGACAGAGTCTCCTTGAGCCAAGGAACAGCTTTTAGAAAAAAAAAGGGACTGGCTTTGTGACAACAGTTATATATACATTTTTGAGAAATAATTGATAAGGTTTTCAAGCAGTTAAAAGATTGAGTGGAAACAAAGGAAAAGGTCAAAAGTATCAAGATTTTACGTCTGATAAAGCTTACTGAGATCCTAGAAAGGCTGAAAAGGCAGCGTTGATTTTTAATGCTAGTGAGAATTACTTGAGTTATTCACACACTCTAGAAATGCCAGGAGCTGATAGGATCACATTCTCACTTGCCCTTCTAAGAAAAGTTGGCAAAGAAATCTGCCCAATTCTGGCAACCCTGGGGAGGCCCAAAAAGATGCTTATTTTTTTCTGCTTTGTTTTTCTGGTTGGAACCACTGAAACAGGAGTGTATAAGATTTTAGAGTCGTTTATCAAGGATGAGATTGCAAAGTACTTGGAAGTACATGGCAAAAGAGGAAGAATCAGCATGGCTCCATCAAGGGGAGGTCATGCCTGACAAATCTGGTAGAATTCTTTGAAGAGATAATGAGCAAATTGGGCAAAGTGGACATGATCTGTATGGATTTCCAAAAAGCCTTTGACAAGGTGCTGTACAAGAGGCTATTAAATAGCTAAGAGCACATGGTGTTTGGTGAAAGATACTGGCATGGATAGACTGGCAGAAGGCAGAGGGTAGGGGTAAAGGGACCTTTTTAAGGATGGCAGCTGGTCACTAGTGGAGCTCCACAAGGATCAGTGTTGGGACCACAACTATTCACGTTCTACACAAATGACCTGAACAAAGGAACTGAGGGCATTGTTGCTACGTTTGCAGAAAATATGAAGACAGGTAGAGGGACAGATAGTGTTGAGGAAGCACGGAGGCTGCAAAGAATTTGGACATGCTAGATGAGTGGGCAAAGAACTGGCAGATGGAATACAATGTGGCAAAGTGTGAGGTTATACATTTTATCAGGAAGAATAGAAGGATAGACTATTTTCTAAATGTGGGAAGGCTTCGCGGAAGTACAAAGGAAGTTGGGAGTTCTAGTTCTCAATTCTCTTCAGGTTAACATGCAGTTTCAGTTGGCTGTTAGGAAGGCAAACTCAATGTTGGCATTCGTTCCAAGAGGTCTAGAGTACAAGAGTAGGGATATGCAGATGAGGCTGTATAAGGATCTGGTCAGAGCACAGTTGGAACATTGTGAGCAGTTTTTGGACCCATATGCAAGAGAAGATGTGCTGGCATTGGAGCGGGTCAGAGAGTCATAGAGTCATAGAGATGTACAGCATGGAAATAGACCCTTCGGTCCAACTTGTCCATGCTGACCAGATATCCCAACCCAATCTAGTCCCACCTGCCAGCACCCGGCCCATATCCCTCCAAACCCTTCCTATTCATATACCCATCCAAATGCCTTTTAAATGTTGCAATTGTACTAGCTTCCACCCCTTCCTCTGGCAGCTTAAAGCCTACACATACCATCCACTGTGTGAAATAGTTGCCTCTTATGTCTCTTTTATATCTTTCACCTCTCACCCTAAACCTATGCCCTCTTGTTCTGGACTCCCCCACTCCAGGGAAAAGACTTTGTCTATTTACCCTATCCATGCCGCTCATGATTTTATAAACCTCTATAAGATCATCCCTCAGCCTCCGATGCTCCAGAGAAAACTGCCTAAGCCTACTCAATCTCTCCCTATAGCTCAAATCCTCCAACACTGGCAATATCCTTGTAAATTTTTTCTGAATCCTTTCAAGTTTCATAACATCTTTCTGATAGGAAGGAGACCAGAATTGCATGCAATATTCCAATAGTGGCCTAACCAATGACCTGTACAGCTGCAACATGACCTCCCAACTCCCATACTCAATACTCTGACCAATAAAGGAAAGCATACCAAATGCTTTCTTCACTATTCTATCTACCTGCAACTCCACTTTCAAGGAGTTATGAACATGTATTCCAAGGTCTCTTTGTTCAGCAACACTCCCTAGGACCTTACCATTAAGTGTATAAATCCTGCTAAGATTTGCTTTTCCAAAATGCAGCACCTCACATTTATCTGAATTAAACTCCATCTGCCACTTCTCAGCCCATTGGCTCATCTGATCAAGATCCTGTTGTAATCTGAGGCAACCTTATTCGCTGCCTACAACATCTCCAATTTTGGTGTCATCTGCAAACTTACTTACTATACCTCTTATGCTCACATCCAAATCATTTATATGATGGAGGAGAAATGTTCCCAGGGATGAAGGGCTTATCATATGAGGAGCGGTTGAGGACTGTGGGTCTGTACTCCATGGAGTTTAAAAGGATGAGGGAGATCTAATTAAAAGTTAAGGATACTGAGACACCTGGATAGAGTCAAAGTGGATAAGCTGTTTTCACTAGTAGCAGAGACTCGGACCTGATGGCATGGCTTCAGAGTGAAGGGATGAGCTTTTAGAACTGAGCTGAAGAGGAATTTCTTCAGCCAGAGGGTGGTGAGTCTGTGATTATCACAGAGAGCTGTGGAGGCCAAATTATTGAGTGTATTTAATATAGGGATAGCTGGGTTCTTGATTGCTAAAGGGATCAAGGGTTAGAGGGAGAAGGCAGGAGGACGAGGTTAAGAAACATATCACCCATGATCAAATGATGCACCAGACTCAATGGACTGGATGACCTAATTCTAAATCTTATATCTAATGGTCACATGATCCTGCCAGGTCACTCCTTTCCTTCTGTCCTACAGCCGAACTGTTGAACAATTTCCCAACTCGCAGGAAATGTGAGTTCCAGCAGGGCCTTTATTTGAATCTGTCTCCTGGGTCTGCTAATGCTGGTTTTGTGGCTGATCTTCCAGCTTCCCTTGCATATTGTGTGGACCTCCAAAACATGCCTCTATACTTGTATGATCAAGCATCAAACAACAATGTACTTCAGTGTTACTATTATAAAATCTAGGCAGGTTCAGGTTGGCCTGAGAATGTGACCAACACATTAATACATTAATAGCATGAAAATAGTGAACACAATTAAAATCTTATGCACTCACAGTACTCTTATAACAGTACGCACCAGTCAGAAAATCAGCAGAAGTACGTTTTTGAGATTTTTCTGCAAATCTATATCTTTTTGTGGATGTGACTTACATAGTGGTACTATGGAAGTAATTTGCAGCTGGGGAATTTTTGTTGAACCTCAGTTTTAAATTTCACTTTAAAGCCTTCCTCTATAAATTACTATGCAGGAGCAACTCTGAGCTTTGTGGATCTGCAAATTGCCACTTAGCAGAGAATTGAATTATAGAGGCCTCCAGGCACTATTAATTCGCTGCAAATGGTATAAATGCCACATTGCATTTCCACTGAGGTGGCAGAAGCAAGGAGAGTGTGAGATGAAGTTTTATATTTAAGTACACTTTACCCAGTTTCAGGATGTGACTTTTGCTTCCTTGATCTTAGCCTTGCATTGGTAAGCTCGGCTTTGTGGTAGTCACAGTCTCACAGAGAGTAAGTGGAGGGCTATCTATAGTAACATCACAATTTAGCTCTAGAGATGACTGGGAACTTCTCTGTTAATCTTACCTGGGAGCCTATATCTATAAATCACTAGCATTGATTTTACACAAGTAATTTTTAAATGAAAGTATCTACCACTCACTAAATCACTCTTCTTTTATTGGGCAATATTACTAGTGTTTTGGCCATGTATCCTATTCAGTTGGACTAGTAATTATTAGAAACGATTATGAAGAGATTTAATTGCCTTTAGCATTGAATTGAAGATTTCGTTTCTTTTTTTTCTTGGCACAGTTGGTGGCATTGTGAGTTGTAAAGAGAATAGAGTGGAACTTCAAAAGGAGATAAACAAGTTGATGGAACAGGTGGACAGCTGGTAGATGAAGTTCAATGCAGAGAAATATGAGATGATTCACTGTGATCTGAATTGCAGATATATGTTTATATTTTCTTCTTTTTCTTTCTAAACTCCCACACGACTGCCAACCAGTGGTAGTGCTTATTTTTCTCTAGCACCCATGTCGTGTGTGTGCAGGTGTAGGGCACAGTGAAGAACGAGTACAGAAATCTTTATTCGTATTCCACCACCAGGAAGAAAAGAAACACCAGTGACAAACAGAGCCTTTCTCAACAAAGGGCAATGCCTAAGTGTCAATTGCAGATATATTCAGAAAATGTAATTAGCTGCTTTCACCTGCACAGTCCGTATACTAATTGGAGGTAGAATATTCTGCTGAAAGGTCTACCTCTGCTTTGAGTATTTGACACTTTTCATAAGAATCCTGTCCAAACCTACAGCGTCTTGTGAAAACATTTTCCACTGCCTAGATGAGTAGAGTGTAACACTCAAAAGATATCTAAAAAAACTAAGATTACATACAAACTCCAGGATCTGAAAAAGATTGTCCACTGGTGAGATTTAGTGTGATTTTTTACATTGCTCATAAGGATTTTTCCCTTGAATTAATTACAAATCTGAAATGAATCAGCTCAGTGATTCTATTTTCAATAACCATCTTCTGGCTGACATCCAACATCCACTGTCCACACGAATGAGCTTGTCCAAAACTCTGCTATCTATACCTGAACCCACACCAAATTTCATTCACATCACTCCTGACTTACACTGCTTTGCAGATTAGCACCATTTCAATGTTAGGTTTCTGGTCCTTGTTTTAAACTTCTCCATGTTTCCTCCCTATCTCTATTGTCTCCTCCATCCCTCTGAGATCACTGTGCTGTTTCAATTCCAGCCTCTTGCACATTCCAAATTTGAATCTTTCCACCAACGCTTAATGTGCTTTCAGCTGCCTAGGTTATAAATTCTGAAATTCCTTGTCCTAATTTTTCCACCTGACTACTCCTTAAAATGTGCATTTTTGACTACAGTTACGGTTACAATATTTGGAAGACGTTTGGATAAGTACATGACTCAGAAACTCCCGGAGAAATAGGAGTCAACTACAGGCAAGTGGGGCTAGTATAATTTGTGAACATGGTTGGCATGTACTAGATAAACCAAAAGGTCAATTTCCATCTATGACTCTAAGATTAAGCTTTTAGCCATTTAGTGTAGTGTGGTTGAGTATCAAATTTGTTTTTGTTAGCACTCCTGCGAACTGTCTCAGGATATTTTAATTTGGTAAAAGTTCTGTATTGCTGTTGAACTGGAAGGTCATGAATTTGACGGCCAGTACAGAAAGCCCAAGAAAGCGGAGGTGAAATTCTGAGTTAAGCTCTAGAGGGATCCAAATATGAACAATGTTCTGTCTGCTGTCAGTAACGTAAGCAGGAGCTGGCACCAAGCTGGAGGGCAGTGGGAGAAAAAGTCACATTTTGCTAGCGGTGGCCAATTAACAGCTTGTCACTGTACCATTCAAACAGGGATGTAGCCTGCCTCCTAGAGGCAAGAAGGGAGAAATAAAATAGAATTGTGGGCGAGTCAGCCTAAAATCAATAGTCGGGAAAATGCTGGAGTCTATTTTATAAAAGACTCTGCACGGTAGGCTAATTAATAAAGTTAGGACGCGTGGGATGTAGGGTGAGCTTGCCAATTGGATATACAATTAGTTGAATGACAGGAGACAGAGTAATGATGGTGGGTTGCTTTTCGGGCTGGTGGCCTGTGAACAGCAGTGTTCCACAGGGATCAGTTCTGTGTCCACTTTTGTGCATCATTTATATAAATGGTTTGGATGAGAATATAGAAAGCATGGTTAGTACGATTGTAGCCAACACTAAAATTGTTGGCATAGTAGACGGTGAAGAAGGTTTTCTAAGATTACAAAGAGATCTTGATCAAATGGGTCAATGGGCTGAAAAATGACAGATGGACTTCAGTCTGGATAAATGTGAGATATTACATTTTGATACAACAAACAAGAGTAGGGTTTATATAATTCATGGTAGTATTCTAGCACAGAGGGACCGAGGGGTGCAGACACAAAATTTTTTAAAGTTTGTGTCACATATAGACAGGATGGTTAAAGAGGCATTTGGTACACTTGCTTTTATTGCTCAGTCCTCTGAGTAAAGGAGTTGGGAAGTCATGTTGAGGTTGTACATATCATTGGTGAGGCCTCTTCTATAATATTCTGTCCAGAACCGTTTGCCCAGTTATAGGAAGAATATTATCATGCTAGAGCAGGCTCAGAAGAGATTTACCAGGATGTTGCTGAGTATGGAAGATTTGAGTTCTAAGGAAAGGCTGGGTAGGCTGGGATATTTTTCACTGGAAAGAAGGAGGTTGTGAGATGACCTGACAGAAGTTTATAAAATAATGAGAGGTATAGATAGAGTTAATGGTACTTGTCTTTTCCCTAAGATGGGGAATTTCAAGACTAGTGACACATTTTTAAGGTGAAAAGAGAGACGTTTTATACAGTGGGTGTTTTGCATGTGGAATGAACTTCCTGAGGAAGTGATGGATGTGAGTGCAATTGCTTTTAAAAGCCATTTGGATAGAAGCATGAATAAGAAAGGTTTGAAGGGATGTGCCAGGTGCAGGATGGTGAAATTAATTTAGTTTGGGATTATATTCGGTGTAGGGCCAACATGAGTTTATGGTGGCAAGTTATGCTTAACAAATCAACTGGAGTTTTTTTTGAAGATGTAACAATATAATAGGTAAGGGAGAGCTAGTTGAAGTGGTGCATTTGGATTTTTAGAAGGTTCTTGATGAGCTATCTCTTAAGATGTTAGTGGGCAAAATTAAAGCACAGAGAGTGGGAATCCCAGGTGGCAAGCAGTGACTAGTGGGGAGTTGCAATGATCAATGATTGAGTTCTATTTACGATTTAGTTAAATGATCTGCATCAGGAAATCAAATGCACCATTTCCTAGCACTGATGATGCAAAACTATGTTAGGTTATGAGTTATGAGGATGATGCAAGGAAGCTTTAATGTTATTTAGACAAGTTGAGTGAATGAGCAGGGGAAGTACAATGGAGTTAAATACGAAGTTATACACTTTGGTGTGTAAAACAGAAAGGAGGAGCATTATTTAAATTATGATATATTGAGAAATATGGATGTGCAAACGAATGTGGGTGGCTTTGTACACAAATTAATAAAAGTAGACAAGTACATCTAACAAGCAATTAAAGAAGGCAATTAAGGTATATTGGCCTTCATTGAAAGAGGATTTCAGCTTTAAACCACAGTTGGAGCATTGTGCACAGTTTTGGTCTCCCTTCCCAAGAGAGGATATACCTCTATGCCTTGCGAGTCAAGAACCAAGGGACACAGACTCAGGATATGGGATAAGCTTTTGAGATTTTGGAGAAGATTTGTAGCTCAGGTTGTGGATCAGGTTGCAAGTTTGCTAACTTAGCTGGTAGAGTTGTTCTCAGACATTTCATGGATGCCAGTGATAATTTGTCGTGTCTTTTGGTGGTTAGTTAGTGCTAATGTATCCTTGGGGCAGGTATCCATACACATGGACGAAGAGGGACACCAGTTTGAATGGGACAATACATCCATCCTGGGACAGGCTAAACAAAGACACACACGGGAATTTCTAGAGGCCGGGCATTCAAACGGGAACTCCATTAACAAATATATAGATTTGGATCCCATTTACCAACCTCTCAGAAACAGGACTGGAAAGGATTTAGGACCATTCAGAGCAGCCATTTTGATTTTTGATTTTTGTTGATGACTACCGTATATCTGTGCCAAAATAGTTCTGCACCTAAATAGGTCTGCTGCAAAATAGGCTGAGCCAAACAGGCCACGCCAAATCACTCGTTCCAAAATAGCTGCGCCGAATGGTCCCACTCCGGATTGGAAAGGATAGCGCCCTCCACAACAAACTGAAACAGATAAATAACAGGCCAGACAGAACACTCACGCTTTACTGGAGGCTCACTGATGATGTTACCTAACATGGTGAAGAAATGTCTGAGAACAAGTCCATCAGCTCAGTGAGCAAACGTACAACATGGGTAGAACTGAGATGTAGAAATATTTCTTCACACAAAGCAACGTGGCAATCTCTCCCATAGAATGCCATTGAAGATATTCAAGAAGATTAATTTTTTCATAGATATTAAAACATCTTGTTGTTCTGGACAGAGTGTCTCTAGCACTGTGCGAACTCCTTCACCAATATGTATACTAATTTATGCAGGTACCTTGCTTGTTTCAGGGAAAGGTCTACACAGCACATGTCTGTCATAAGTGACTATTTGAAGACAACAATCTAAGAATTAAACTTTACAATTTTAAAAACTCTATTTCTAACTGTCCGATTCTTTGTAACTTTTGCCAATTCACCAAATTCTTTGGTCCATTTCTCTCTCTTCATGGGTGGATTTTTTCTCTCCATTTATCTCTCTTTCTGTCTTTGCAGGGCAAGCTGCTCTGGTCTATGTTGTGTTCAGACATGTTTCCACACTGGAGAGTGGGGTCAGGTTGAGGCCTGCCAGGGCTTGGTATCTATACCTTCCTCACTGCCTTCTAGATTTTACCAAGGATTTGACCAATCAGGAGCATCAGATTTATTAGTTTTATCACCTTAAAATGCTGTTAATGGCATTCGACGTCTTGATAAATGTGAACCCTTTGATGTTTCTGTTTTGGGGCCTGGATGTCTCGTTTTTTAGCCTAGAATATGTACCTGGTCTTTTGCTATGCCAAGGAATATCTGCCCCATGTATCTTGTGTTCTTTTGTTTGTCAGGAAATGTTGCAACGATACTATGGCTTTAATACTATGTATTTTGTCCTGGTGTTTTTTTAAAAGAGGTTTTAAGGCAAAGCCTCACAGCGCCAGGGTTCAATTCCCACCTTGGGCAACGGTGTGTGTGCATTTTGCACATTCTCCCCGTGTCTGCATGGGTTTCCTTCAGGTACTCTGGTTCCCTCCCACGATGATCCAAAGCTGTGCAGGTCAGATTAATTGGCCATGCTAAATTGCCCATAGTGCATTAGTCAGGGGTAAACATAGGGTAGCAGGACTGGGTCTGGGTGGGTTTCTCTTCAGAGGGTCTTTTTGAACTTGTTATGCTGAAGGGCCTGTTTCCATACTGTAGGGAATCTAATCTAATCTAATCTAAACAATAGCTTGGATGGGTGGCTCAAGTAGAGTCAAAGTGTGGCACTGGAAAAGCATAGGTCAGGCAGCATCCAAGGACCAGGAGAGTTGATGTTTCAGGCGTAAACCTTTCATCAGGAACGTGGCGGGGGAAGCGGGCTGAGAGTTAAATAGGGTGGTGGACTGGGAGTGGGGCTGGGGGGAAGGTAGGTGGGAAGGCGATAGGTAGATGTAGATGGGAGGTAATTTTGATGGGTCGATGGGGAGGGTAGAGCAGACAAGTGGAAAGGAAGGTGGGCAGATAGGACAGGTCAAGAGGGTGATGCTGAGTTGGAGGGTTGGATCTGGGATGAAGTGGGGAAGGGAGATTTGGAAACTGGTGAAGTTGAAGTTGGTGCCATGTAATTGTAGAGTCCTGAGGTGGAAGATGAGGTGTTCTTCCTCCAGCTGGTAGGTGGCTTTGATTTGGCAGTGGATTTGGCAGTAGATGAGGCCCAGGGCTTGCATGTCCTTCAGGGTGTGGGAGGGGAGTTAAAGTGGTTAGCCACAGGGAGGTGGGGTGTATTTGTTACCCACAGAACTAGGGTTTTTACTTTTTCAGTAGCAACTACTGGGGTATTGAAGCTGGAATGTGGAAGCAATTTTTCCTCTCTCAGTTTCAGCTAAAAACTGGGGGTACTCTTCCTGCTGCTAAAATGGCTGTGAGACAATCTGTTTTATTGAATTTGCCTTTTGCCAAGTATTCTTTAGTCTGATCATTGCACTAATCAGACGCTGCACAGCATTTATTTTCTATAAATGTTTATTTTCAGATGTTAAATTTTTCACATTTAATTTATTTAAATAAAACATAAGAATGCACAAAATATCACAGCAGGAAAATATCTTTCAGTCAGTCCAGGCTGTCTTAGACACCTGGTGTGGTTTTTGCTGCAGACTACAGACATTCCTGTATCCCAACCAGACGTGAAAGGAAGAGGCCAAAAAAAAATACAGGGTTTGCTTTGGAGAAAACCTTTCTTGGGAATTCCTCTCTGATTCTCTTTGGCGTGATTGTAGTTCAGAAGATTAGTCTGATCCAATTAAGGTCACGTATTACAAGATAATTGCTTTTCCACTCTTACACTGAAGACACTATTTGAACATTGGGTTTCATCGATCCATGTCCAGGTAAGTACCAGCAGCTACTTCGCTAACATTCATTGATGACTTGAAAGCTCTTAGTGTTGTCCATTGCAACTTGAACCAAATTTGGTCTAATATTTCTCTTTTACAAGTGTTAGCTGTAACATTGCTTAACTTATTGGGGCCTGAACTCCATTGCAACATTCTCAGGCATAATGGCACAGGGGTTTCTTACATTCTGAATTCATAACCCTGAGAACAGCCCTCAAATTTAATTAACAAAAAGCCTCTGATCATTAATGGTGATGATGCAACTATTATAACTGGCTCACTAATTCTTTTAATATTGATTCAGGAAATTTGGGCTTCTCTGGCTGAGGCAGCATTTATAATCCATCCCTAACTGAGCTTGGGAAGATGGTAGTGAGCTGCAGTTCATTGGTGGATGTACAATCACTGAGCTGCAGGACAGAGTTCCAGAACCGTGGGTGGCACAGTGGTTAGCACTGCTGCCTCACAGCACCTGTAGACCCGGGTTCAATTCCCGACTCAGGTGACTGACTGTGTGGAGTTTGCACGTTCTCCCCGTGTCTGCGTGGGTTTCCTCCGGGTGCTCCGGTTTCCTCCCACAGTCCAAAGATGTGCGGGTCAGGTGAATTGGCCAAGCTAAATTGCCCGTAGTGTTAGGTAAGGGGTATATGTAGGGGTATGGGTGGGTTGCGCTTCAGCGGGTCGGTGTGGACTTGTTGGGCCGAAGGGCCTGTTTCCACACTGTAAGTCTAATCTAATCTAATCAAAAAAAAAACCAGTGAAATGAATGGTGAGCTTGGAGAGGAACCCTTGAGAAAGGAATGTGATATTCTTAAATAATCTGATATTTTGTATGCCACTCTGAATTGCACTAAAGTATCAAACAAGCCACTTTGCATCAACATTCCTTAGAAATGGGATGAGAACTGTAGTATCTGCTCAACATTGACCTGGAGATTGAATTTGGACAAAATAAAGGCACACACAGTACAGCCAAACAGAGTTATAACATATCCAGCATCACAGAGTGCGGCACGGTGGCTCAGTAGTTAGCATTGCTGCCTCACAGTACTAGGGACCCAGGTTCAATTCCAGCCTTGGGCAATGACCTGTGTGGAGTTTGCACATTCTCCCTGTGTCTGCGCAGGTTTCCTTCGGGTGCTCCGGTTTCTTCTCACAGTCCAAAGATATGCTGGTTAGGTGAATTGGCTGTACTAAATTGCCCAATATGTTGAGTGAGGTATAGGGTAGGTGTATTAGTCATGGGGAAATATAGAGTAATAGGTTAGGGGAATGTGTCTGAACGGGCTAATCTTCGGAGGGTCGGTGTAGACTGGTCGTGCCAAATTGTCTTTGTCCACATTGTCGAGATTGTATGGTTCTATGGCCACTGACAAAGTACACTTAGTTGCTCCATTGGGATGGAGGGTCTTGTTTCCTCAGGTGGCAGGCCCCAGCAATGGGCTGCTGTTAAAACCTGCGCCTCCATTAGGTGCACAAGGTGCAGCTACATAAACCGCTGCTCCCACTTCTGTGATAGGGCAGAAGGGAGACTGCTGGGAATGACACATCAAAGGCCAATGAAAATTAACACATCTCAAGATTTGCAAGAGATCTTGAAACCACACTTTCAGGAGTAGAGTTGTGAGCCTCACTTAGTCACAGGGACATGGCTACAGTTCCTCAGTTTTCAGCCAGTCGGAAAGGAGCAGAATGTGGATCTTGTCATTGGGATACATTGGTTGAATTAAGCTTGGGAAATGCTCTTTCGATCTGATTGTTGTTTCAACAATACCAACAACTAGCAAAACAAATGTCATTTACAAAATACCCTGCAAGGACTGTAACAAACACTACATTGGACAGACAGATAGAAACTAGCCACCTGGATGCACGAACACCAACTAGCCACCAAAAGACATGACCCACTATCACTAGTATCCTTACACACAGATATAGAAGGATACCACTTTGATTGGGACAACACATCCATCCTAGGACAGACTAAATAGAGACATGCACAGGAATTCCTAGAGGCCTGGCATTCAAACCCAAACTCCATTAACATAGGTATAGATTTGGACCCCATTTACCAAACTCTGAGAGAAAGAACTGGAAATGATATCACACTCCTTAAGAGATCAAGACACATAAATAGAAAGTGGGACAGAACACCAGTGCTTCACCGGAAGCTCATTGATGATGTTACCTAGCATGATGGCAAAACGTCTGAAATCTGAACCTTAAACTGGAATGTCAACCTGAGCTCAAATCTCAAAAATCGCAAACAACTTGAACTTTTTTAACTGTTGCTGAAATGCTGTAGAGCATTCCCACAGCTTTTTCCACAAAGTGGATGGAGTTTAATTTAGATAAATGTGAGGTGCGCATTTTTAAAAAGCAAATCAGGGCAGGACTTATACACTCAGGATTAGGACCTGGGGAGCATGGCTGAACAAAGAGACCTTGGAGTGCAAGTTCATAGTTATAGAAAGTAGAGTCACAGGTAGATAGGATAATGAAGAAGGCATTTGGTATGCCTTCTTTTATTGGTAAGAGTATTGAGTACAGGAGTTGGGAGGTCATGCTGTGGCTGTATAGGGCATTGGTTAGGCCACTATTGGAATATTGAATGCAATCCTGGTCTCCTTCCTATCAGAAAGACATTGTGAAACTTGAAAGGGTTCGGAGAAGACTTACAAGCATGTTGCCAGAGTTAGAGGATTTGAGCTAAAGGGAGAGGCTGAAGAGGTTGGGGGCTGTTTTCCCTGGAGCATCGTAGGCTGAGGGCTGACCTAATAGAGGCTTAGAAAATTGTAAGGGACATGGATAAGATAAAAAGAAAAGGCCTTTTCCCCAGGACGAGGGAGTGCAGAACTAGAGCACATAGATTTAGGGTGAGAGGTGAAAGATATAAACGAGACCTAAGGAGCAACGTTTTCACGCAGGGGGTGGTACGTGTGTGGAATGAGCTGTCAGAGGAAGTGGTGGAGGCTGGTACAATCACAGCATTTAAAAGGCATCTTGATGGGTATATGAATAGGAAGGGTTTAGACGGATATGGGCCAACTTCTGGCAAATGGGACTATATTAGGGAGGGAAGAGCATGAATATCCCAGGGATATCGATGTTTCCAGTAGGGTAGAGAGAGAGATAAAAGGGATAGAGGAGTTGCATTATTTGTCAAAGACGATATCATAGGGTGCTGAAGGAGGACACTATGGAAGACTCGAACAATGAGGCAATATGGGCAGAGGTCAGAAATAGGAAGGGTGCAGTAACAATGTTGGGGCTGTACTGCAGGCCTCCCAATGGCGAACATGAGATAAAGGTACACATGTGTGAACAGATTATGGAGAGATATAGGAGTAACAGGGTGGTGGTGATGGGAGATTTTAATTTTCCCAATATTGACTGGGATTCACTTAGTGTTAGAGGTCTAGATGGAGCAGCATTTTTAAGGAGCATTCAGGAGGGTTTTCTAGAGCAGTATGTAAATAGTCCAATTTGGTAAGGGGCATAGTGGACCTGGTGTTGGAGAATGAGCCCAGCCTGATGGTTGACGTTTCAGTAGGGGATTAATTTGGGAACAGTGATCACAATTCCATAAGTTTTAGAATACTCGTAGACAAAGACAAGAGTGGTCATAAAGGAAGAGTGCTAAATTGGGGGAAGGCCAACTATTACAAAATTCGGCAGGAACTGGGGAATATGGATTGGGAACAGCTGTTTAAAGATAAATCCACATTTGATCTGTGGAAGGCTTTTAAAGAGAAGTTGATTAGAGTGCAGGACAGATATGTCCCTGTGAAAGTGAGGGATAGAAGGGGCAAGATTAGGGAACCATGGATAACAGGTGAAATTGTGAGACAAACTGACAGGAAAAAGGAAGCATACATAAGGTCTAGGTGACTGAAAACAGGCAAAACTTTGGAGAAATATCAGGTAAGTAGGGCCAGTCTGAAATGAGGAATTAAGAGAGCTAAAGATTTCATGAAATGTCTTTAGCAACAGGATTAAGGAAAATCCCAAAGCCTTTTATTCATATGTAAGAATCAAGAAGGTTGGCCCACACAAGGACTAGGGAGGAAATTTATGCGTGGAGTCAGAAAAAATGGGTAAGATTCTTAAGGAGTACTTTCCGTCAAGGAATGGGACATAATGGATGTTGAGGATAGGGATAGATGTTTGATTACTCTAGGTCAAGCCAGCATAAAGAGGGAGGAAGTGTTGGGTATTCTAAAAGGCATTAAGGTGGACAAGTCCCCAGGTCCAGATGGGATCTACCCCAGGTTGCTGAAGGAAGTGAGAGAGGAAATGGCTGGGGCCTTAACAGATATCTTTGCAGCATCCTTGAACACGGGTGAGGTTGCGCAGGACTGGAGAATTGCTAATGTTTTCCCCTTGTTTAAGAAGGGTAGCATAGATGATCCAGGTATTTATAGACTGGTGTGCTGATATTTGATACATGAATGGGCAGAGAGTAGAGGGATACAGGTCCTTAGAAAATAGACGACAGGTTTAGAATGGAGGACCTGGATCAGCTCAGGCTTGGAGGGCCAAGGGGCCTGTTCCTGTGCCGTAATATTCTTGTACTTTGTTCTTTCTACCCACCCTCAACTGCTGGCACCTTCACTTGTTGCCGCAAAAGGTGTAACACCTCTATCCAAAGGATCCTTTCACATCCGGCAGAGATTTTCCTACACATCCAAACACCTCATCTACTGTGTCTGTTGCTCCTAATGTGGTCTTGTCTACACTGGGGAGACAGGACGGCAACCTGCAGAATGGTTCAGGAAATATCTCTGGAACACATGCACCCAAAAACCGCACCGTTCTGTGGCTAACTACTTCAATTCCCCCTCCCACTCCATAAGGGAAATGCATGTCCTGGGCCTCCTCCACCGCCAAATCCAAGCCACCCGACACCTGGAGGAGGAACGCCTCATCTTCCCCCTTGCGACCCTCCAACCACACTACATCAATGTCGATTTCACCAGTTCCCTCATCTCTCCTCCCCTGACCTTATCCCCAGATCCAACACTCCAACTCGGCAAGGCCTTGTTGATCTGTCCTATCTCTGTCCATCTTCCTTCCCATCTATTCACTCCACAGTCACCTCCAATCTATCACCATCACCCCCCACCCATCACCATCACCCTCCCCAACCTTCATCCACCTATCATCTTCTGAACTCCCCACACCCTGTCCTGCTCCCCCCCCTCCTATTTATCTCTCAGCCCTCTTGGGCTCCCTCCATATTCCTGATGAAGTGCTTATACCTGAAACATTGACTCTTCTGCTCCTCAGATGCTGCCTGACCTGTTATGCTTTTCCAGGGCCACACAACAAACAACCTACATTGACAGGAGTGCAAAGAAGCAAACAGAAAAGGATTGCTTTGGAGATGGAATGACCAAGATTTCAGAGCAGATTAATTTAGAACTGAATTGAAACTCGAATGAGCTAAGTTGTATTGAGAGTAAGGATGAAGAGATATTTGTCCAGGAAGTGTAATTAACACCAGCTGAAAAGCTAAGACCAAGAATGTGAGTCTGAATCACTGAATAGGCTGGCAGCACGAAATTGCACATAATGTTCCGCGAAATTCAAAACCATGAACTGGCATCCAAGAAATTGGGATTCAGCTGTCGAACTGTGAAATCACACTTTGAGAAGTGCTCGCAGCATCAGCGTCTCAAATGGACACAGCTGCAGCTCTACAGTGCCTGACAGAAGCAGAATGTGGCTCTTCATCAGCATTCATCAGCAGAGTTTGTCTCAGGAAATTCCTTTCAAGTACGATCTCATATTCAATGACTATGTTTTCTAAACGTTCTAATGCTGGAGATCACACACACATACACGTTATTCCCAATGTGAGTGATTCCAATCATTGCCATGTCTTCCTATACCACAGCTACACAGATGGCTGGCATCTAAATATGACCAAAATCTTTAAAGAAGATAGGAGTTGTTCCAAGTCATTTACAAAGTTCCGCAGAGAGGGTGGCTCTATTAACCATTAATGAAACCATAAATTAAAGGATGTACAGCTGACCCTGAAAAATGGATTGGATACAGGAATGATGTAAGAATTTCAATTACAGTGCATGATTCTGGATTCACTGCTCATCTTTGTATTAGATCCATGTGCCTTTGTTGTTTTCTTTCTCATGAATGGTCTGGATGGTTTGATGACACCTCATTTTGCCTCATTTCTCCTGTCAACAACCTTTTAGTTATGGCAGACAAAGAAAATCAGACACTGGAAATATTGAATTGCAACAAGTACAACACTGGCATTGTACAGCTCCCCTCATATCAGCAAAACCATTTAACCTGTCATTATTGAATAGAGATTCTGGGAGCAAAACTGAATATTCGTCTTATATTTCTTCACGCCAGCTTAGTATTAAATGCAGAATGTTCCATCACTTTTACACTTGGACAGCAGGCAACATTTTTGAAGCATTTTATAATTTTAGCCCCAATAGCCATTAGTTTTAATCAATTATGTCAAGAATTTCTTCAACTTTCCTATCTTCATTCTTGAAGCGCTCAAGTTAATGAATAAATTGTGAAGCTGTTTATGCACTTGTTCAGTCCCTCTTCCCTCTCAGCATCTGCTATTTCTTTATTTGTATTTGTTCATATGATGTAGATATTGCCCTCGAGAGGTTAGTGTTGAGCGATCCCCTTCATTACCCTTGGGGTGTAGGTACACGCAGAGTACTATTAGGAATGGAGTTTGGCATTTTTAACTAGTAATATTAAAGGAACAGCAGCTGCAAATGTGTTGCTGGTCAAAGCACAGCAGGTTAGGCAGCATCTCAGGAATAGAGAATTCGACGTTTCGAGCATAAGCCCTTCATCAGGATGAAGGGCTTATGCTCGAAACGTCGAATTCTCTATTCCTGAGATGCTGCCTAACCTGCTGTGCTTTGACCAGCAACACATTTGCAGCTGTGATCTCCAGCATCTGCAGACCTCATTTTTTACTTAAAGGAACAGCAATAATGTCCCAAATTTGGAATGTGTGTACCATGGTAGGGAATCTACATTTTATTTCATGCAACTAGTGCTTTTGTACTTCTAGATAGTGGAGGTGACAGGTTGGATGGTATTGACAAAGACTTGGTAAGTTCCTGCAGCGCATTTTGTCCCTACTGCTATCAGTGCATTGGTGCAAAGTGAATGAGCATGTGATGTTGTGGCTGGGTTACCAACCAGGCAGGCTGCTTTCTCCTGGATTGTGTCAAACTTGTTGAGTTGGATGAGTTGCACTTATACAGACAGGTGGGGTGTACTCCCTTGTCCATGTGATTTGTGCTTTGCAGTTGGCGGACAGGTTTTGGGACACAGGAGCAGAATTACTCACTGCAGAAGTCTTAACTCCTGACCTGCACATAAAGTCACAATATTTCTATAGCCAGTCCAGTCAGTTTCTTGTCAATGGAGGGAATTCTCATGACAAATGGAGATGGTCAAATCCTCTCCTATTGGAATTAGACATTGCCTGGTACAAGTGGCAAGACTATTACTTACCATTTGTCAGTCCAAACCTGCATATTGACCAGATCTCACTGCATTTGGACACAGACTGCTTCAGTGTCTGAGGAATCATGAATGGTGCTAAATATTTTGCAATTATTGGTGAACATTCCCATTTCTGATCTTGCGATGGAGGGAAGGTAATTGCCAAAGCAGCTGAAGATGGGTGGATCTAGGACATTCACTCTATTATAGTCATTCATTCTATCCTGAAAGTATGGGATAACCATGTTCAGAGCTGAAAATGTGTTGCTGGAAAAGCGCAGCAGGTCAGGCAGCATCCAAGGAACAGGAGAATCGACGTTTCGGGCATAAGCCCTTCTTTAGGAATGATAACCATGTTCAGACAAACCAGTTGTCGTGGGCAGCCTTCTGTCTCATTTATTGCTCATAATGATGTTGCCATTGGTCACAATACCTTCGCAATGTCAATCACTTCAGTTTTTCCAGCTGACCATACCTACTCCTAAATGGATCTGTCAGTTAGGAACAGTCCACAATCAGTGGTCTCAGAAAGAAGACTCTCAGCTCCATATGTATTAAACAAACCTTTTAAAGTAGCAACATTCTGATGTCATCTTGCTTGCAACATTTCTGTTATTTGTACTTTCTTTATGAAGTAAAGCTATTCCGACCTTCTACACATCTGCATTTGGTGCTAAAGTTATGAACCAGAGAAAACTTGTGCTTCCAGCTGCAAGTTTCCGTATATTGTGAATCTCACTGTGTTACTCATTGTGAGAGTGAGGCTTCACCTGTTTTGTTATGATTTCAGTTAACAGATAAAGGACATCATCATGATAAAAGTGTTGGGCTAACTCCCTTCAGTTAGGTCAGAATCTGCAATGTAAAGACAGATTTCTGTGTAGTGATCAGAATACTCCAGATGCTGCTGGCAAATGATTAGAACATTCCAAACTTTACAGCATTCCAATCATTTCTCAGTTCTGGGGCAGGTAGCATTAGTGAGCCAAAGGTGGGGAGAAAACATTTTCCTGTGCCATTCAAATGGTACTCTTAATTATTTCCCACCCTTAAATCAAATAGTAGCCACATTACTGAGCAGTTGGCAATGATGCTATCTGGTTGAATCCATTTACAGAGCAGGGAATGAGCACCAATTTTAAGGATAAATAGCAGATATTTGGTGGGAGAACATTCGGTAAGTATGTGAGACTGGAGTTGTCCAAGCATCAGAATTATATTCCAAGACTCAGACTACCTAGGAGCTATAAAATTATAGCTGCAGCAACTTAAATTTATCCACTCAATTCAGCATCAATATTACTGAGAGCACTATACTGATCACAATGTTTATTTTCACATGTACAAGTTATAGTACAGGATAACCATTTTTAGACAAATCATTCATCATGGGCGGCCTTCTGTCTCACTTATTGCTTGTGATGATGTTGCCACTGGTCACAATATCTTCACAATGTCAATCTCTTCAGTTCTTCCAGCTGACCGTATTCACTCCTAAATAGGCCAGTCAGTTGGGAACCATCTACATCTTGTCAATTCTGTACAAGTGGTTAGCTGGGGTATGTATCTATCAGGGACTTTAAGTGGGTCCAGCAAATCTTAGTACTTATTTTCAAACCTTTGGAATATTACAAGCATTTCAACAAGGCATGAGAACCAAACACACAGACTGGCTGTGAAGATGGTCAATCAGGGAGTCCAAGGAAGAACCTGAGAGTGAGCTGACTAATCATCGGAAATCATATTTCAGTAATCTGACTATGAACAAAGTCATGGAAGATTTACACATGACAACAAATAACGTTTCCATGTTCCTGTGCAGCTGAGTTTGTTATAATGTCCTTCACAAATTGTTATACAAGATAATCCTATAGAGACAGAGGTACCTTTGAACTCAATTTTTCATTGAGTCAATTGGTTGAGGATGTTACCATTCTTCATGCTGCCTTTACAAAGTAAACCTCTTGAGTTCTTTTAGCAGTCCTCATTCACTCCTAGGTAGATCAGACTGTAACAGTCAATGCAGCTCCATTTCTATCACTTCAACACAGTGCATTTAGTTTCCCTCGGTTCACAAGAGTTACACCTCATTGTGATGTGCAGTGCACGAGTGTGATGTGATGTCATTATTTGACTACTTGGTTAATGGGACATAACTTAAATGTAATAAAAGCTTGCTACATGATTTCATTCTTGGAGAGACAGCAGTGGACCTGCAGCAATCAGGTTTTTAAGCATCATACCAGTGTATAAGATATCTGTAATACAGTCACAACAAGAAGATTAGGCCATTCAGCTCCTCACTCAGCTTTATGTGTTTCCCGACATCACTGCTGAACACTTGAACTCTAATCTTGGAATATATCCATTGTTCTGAACTCCATCTACTCTATAAATTTATCAAGTTGATATATCAAAAATCTAAATGAGATCAGAGCTTCACCTGCTAAATTCAAAAGAATACCAGATAGGGCTATACAATATGTTCTTAATTATACACTCTAATCCGCAGTATCATTCATGTGAGTCTGTGCCATACCCCACACACAAAACAAACACATCCTTTTTCTGGCCAATACTCCTGAACTAAATATGACATAGTTTCTAATATTCTCTGCCCCAAAATACAATAAAATGTAGTTAGAAACAGAAGTAGGCTAATTGGCCCAGCAGGTCTGCCCTATCATTCAATGAGGTCATTACCAACGGTCCCACAAAGCTGCTCTGATTTTCCACACATCGTGTTATCACTGCCTGAACTCTGAGTTCCTGGTTCCTTTTTCCTAAGTTCCATCTCAGTTACTGCAAAACATAGTGAAAAGCTAAGACCAAGAACAAATTGCTGGACATTACTTTCCACATCCTAGACAGACAATATACTTGATCTCAACAGTCTGTCTCTATTTCCCATCTAATTACCAACCCATGGCACAAGGATATTTCCACTTCCCGAATGTAGGGTCATAAAACATCTCTGTATTCACTAATAGATGTGTTGAAGATACTACTGTCATATAATAGCCTCTTTTGATAGATGGGTCAAATGTGACCTACACTTCACAAAGCCATGATGACTATCACTTGTAGACGCCAATATTTCTTTAGGTACATGAATAGCAACAGACCATGAGATGGAAGATTAACTTGTGAAAAGTATAACAATTCTAACCAAGTGTTCCCAAGCATTAGAGTTAGTAATACTTCACAATACAAGATAATCATACTGAGACAAACCTCTCAATGTCTATCTTTTCTTTGACTCCACCAGTTGATGATGTAATCTGACTGTGAATCTGTGGAATTCCCTGCCCATCGAACTAGTTGAGGCTTCCTTATTGAGTGTTTTTAAAGCTCAGTTAGATAATTGTTTATCCAGTAAAAAAATTAAGAGTTATGATGAGAGAACAGGTAAGTGGAAATGAGAAAAGATAAGCCATGATCTTATTGAATGGCAGAGTGGGCTTGAAAGGTCAGATGGTCTACTGCTGCTCCTTATTATGTTCTTAAGCTCTATGTACTTATTTGGACCTTTCATGGATCACGTTCACTTCCAGAGAGATCAGTCATGAGGCAGTTCCATTTCCATCACTTCAACTGATCATGCAGTCAACTGCCTACGGTACATGCAGTTGATACATGTATTGTGATGTCTGACATCACCGGCATACACATTGTGATGGGGTCACATGCATTATGACATCACGTGAGTCCTGAGTTAAAGGGCTCACATGTTGATGAAATTGCAGTTGTCAAACCTCTGGCTCTCATTATAATTGAATAACAGAATTATAACAAAACAATATAATTGCACAAAAGTGGCAACAGCTCAGAAGATTGGATGGAACATGCACTATAGAAACAAGCAAAGAATATTGAAATGAATAAAATATGTGAAAAATTAGCATACAAGTGAAAGTTAACTAAAAGCAAAAAATGGTAGAAGTATAACTACTGAAACAGTCCTATAGTAAATGAGTCAGGGTAGTTAATAGTGGTTAATCATCTCATTGGTGGTCCTTCACAGATAAGGATGACTCGCTTCCACTGTCAGGATGAGTCTGTAGGTGGCAGTACAGACCGATGTGGCTACTGCAGGCTCTGTTACACTTGGGGCAGAAAGTGGTCATGGGAAGGGGTGGGTGGGGCATCGCTGATTTCACCTGGCTTCCACTTTTTCCTGACAGCAAATCTCGAGGTGCTCGAGGGCTTCCTGGATGCTTCTCCACATTGGACAGTCTTGGGCCAGTGATTCCCATTGTTGGACTGCTGCACTTCGCCAATGAGAACTTGACAGTATCATTTTGAAGCTGGGAGTAGAGTACCTGCTTAGGGTGTCTTGGGTTGGTCCTGCGAACGATGTGCCTAGGCCTGGTAGTCAATCATGGGTGGTCATCAGCGTCTTGATGCTAGGGTCAAGACACTGGTGATTGTGCATTTTTCTTCCCAACAGATTTGCAGGATCTTGAGCAGGCAGCGTTGATGGTACTGTTCCAGTGCCTTGAGGTATCTGCTGCAGAAGGTCTACATCTCAGACCCATATAGGAGGATGGGCAACACCACACCTCCGTAAACCATGATCTTGGTGTCGGATTTGATGTTGCCCTCGAATACCCTTTTCCTCAGGTAGCCAAAGGCGGCACTAGCACACTGAAAGCGATGCTGGATCTCCTCATCAACAGCAGCTTTGCCTGACAGAACACGTCCGAGGTATTGGATATGGCCAATGTTCTCTAAGGCCTCCCTAATGACCTAATGATTTGGGGTTTGCTCTACAATGCCAGGCCAGGTTGGCAGAGGACCTTTGTCTTGCGGATGTTCAGGGTTCCTCCAGTATATCCAGTTGACACGCGTATTGTGATACCTGCTATCACTGGGTTACATATAGTGAAGGGGTCACATGCATTATAACATCATGGTCTGAGTCCTGTGTTAAAGGGCTCACATGGTGATGAAATTACACTTGGCAAACCTCTGGGTTTCATTTAGTTTGCACATATGTCTAATATCACTGGGACACACATTGTGACGGGGAGACACTCATTGTGAAATCAGCATCTGAACTTTCTGTTAAAGGGCCCACAGGCATAATTTTTGGGTCTAATGACATACTGCACCAGAGTTCAACAAAATTGTTGCTGCTCAGTTCCCAGAGAACAGGGAGATTGGATGATTTGCTACAAAGGGATTCTTTACCTCCTGCAACTGATGTTCAGCAGTTGTATATGCTTACAACAATAAGAGGAGATAATTCTATTCCCCAGGCATATTTCTCCACTTGTTTAGAATCATATACCTCAACTATGCTAACCTGTCTTTGATCTAGATTCATTGATGGCCATAGGAACTGAGCTTGAGCTTGTTCCCATGTTATGTTAAATCGTGGCTGATCTTTATCTGAACTTAATCTAAACCACCTTGTTTCATATCTCATGTTAACCTAAGTAACATAAATCTGTGGTTCAATCAAAAAGCCTTTTGTATAACCTGGACAAAAAGCAACTTTCTGGCAACCTGATACTGATGTCCATGAAGTGGTCTTGACATCCTTAACAGACTGACTTTAATCTAATCTACTATCATTAAATACTAACTACTTCAAATAGATTGATATTAAGTTTCAATATTCGAAGGAATGCAATTTTGCTTTACTGATATGTCCTGGAAAATTAAGCCCTGTAACACTCCAGTGCCATTCCAGTGAATTTACACTGTCCTCTAGGACCATTATGTCTTTCCTGAGGTTAAAGGACCTAGAAATGAACTAAATCCTCCAGATGCAGCGTAAATGAAAACATTTCACAACAGTAGCACAGGAGCTAGCCCATTTATATTACAATCCTTTTGAAATTTAATCAGCATTTAAAATTATTTCATGACTTCCTATCAATTCCCAACTTCACACTACTTTAAAAACTACTGAGTTGGCATTCTGCTGCCTGACCTGCTGTGCTTTTCCAGCACCACTCTGATCTAAACTCTTTCACAATTTCCTATCCAAGTTAACTGCGCTGAGACAAAACTTTCAATGTTTGTAACCAGTTGATGGCATTGTCTATCTTGATTCTCTCTCTTTACAAAGTAAATTTATTGAGGTCTTCCAGTGGAACACATTCACTTCTGGATAGACCAGTCAGTTAGTAACAGTGACAGTACAGCTCCATTTCCACCACTTCAAATGATTGTGCTCTGTATTGATCGCACTGTTGTGAAATGTTTTCATTTACACTGCATCGGGATGATTTAGTTCATTTCTGGATCCTTTAACCGCAGGAAGGACTTAATGTCCCTGTAGGACAGTGTAACTTCATTAGGATGGTCCGGAGGGAGGGAGGGATGTGGGAGGGGGTTTACAGGGTTTAATTTTTCAGGACATATCTGTAAGTTGCTACCTCCAGTTTATTGATGAAGCGAAAAAGAACATATTAGGATGTCTGATATCACTGGGATACGTATTGTGATAGTGGTCATACTTATAATATCACTGCCTGAATCTTTAGCTGAAGTGCCCATTAGTTGCTAAAATTGTGTTCAACAAATCTTGGGCTTCATCCATTCTCTTATACCTTGCTGTACTGGGATTCAACAACAGGATTCTATGTGTTCACATTCCTGAGAGCAGGGAGATTGGACAATGGGATTCTTTGCCTTCTGCCATTGATTTTCAGCAGTTTCAGCAGTATATATTTACATCAAAAGAACAGACCATTCAGTTCCCCAGGCATATTTCACCATTCACTTTTATCATGTACTATAAATATACTGATTCTTCTTTGATTCATATTAATTGATAAACCATAAGAACATGAACAGGAATAGTTCATTCAGCTCTTTGAGTTCATTCCTGTATTCAATTAGATCATGGCTGAATTGTATCTAAACTTAATTTAAGCCACCTTGCTTCAAATTCCACAATAACCTAAGTAACATAGGCCATAATTGTACATTATAAAATGTTTCAATTAACCTAGCCAAAAAATAACTTTTTCAAAGGGATACTGATTTCCGTTTTAATTTGATGAAGTATTTCCTCATATCCTGAATAGTTTAATCCGAATTTTAAAATATTACAATTATTATAATATTCCTCACAGGAGGAGATCATTTCTCCATATCCATCAATATACCACCAGAGGCCCAGTATTGAACTCAATCCTCCAATGCGTTCTAAACCAGAGCTATGCAAAATGGATTATCTAAAAAGTGTTGTTACAATTATATATGGCGTTGGTGAGACCACACTTGGAATATTGTGTCCATTTTTGGTCTCCTTATTGAGGAAGGATATATTTGCATGGTGGCAGTTCAGAGAAGGTTCACAAGGTTAATTCGAGGGATGAAAGGGCTGCCATATAAAGAGCGGTTAAATAGTTTAGACTTGTACTTGCTGGAGTTCAGAAGAATGAGGAGTGTTCTGATTACGATGTAGAAAATGCTATAGGTGATTGATAAGGTGGAGATTGAACAGATCTTCCCCATTCTGGGACAGTCTCGACCAAGAGGGGTCATAGATATAGAGTGAGAGGAGGTAGGTTCAAAACTGAGATGAGGAGAAGCTACTTCTCTGAGAGGGTTGCGAATCTGTGGAACTCACTGTGGAGGCTGAATCAATCAACAAATTCAAGAAATAAATAGATATGTTTCTGATAAAAAATGGGATGAAGGGCTATGGTGGAGCAAGCAGGAGATTAAAATTGAGACAAGGAGAAGTACAGTCATGATCATGTTAAATGGTGGAGCAGAATCAAAGGGCTACTCCCGCTCCTATTTCCTATGTTCTTATGATTCTAAATTCAGAAATAACCTACCAACCTATTTATATTCCAGTCTAACTGATATTAAAATTGATATTTAGTTAACTTTCTAAGTTAATTTTTGACTGTCAGCTCCAATTTTCTTACCATTTAAAAATATTCAGCTAATCTTAGCTCCAAAGTTGCATTCCTCACATTGAACTGCATCAACCTCAGTTTTATCCATTTGGTCTAGAAATAATCCTTTACAAAATTCTACATCCATCCACGATACTCACAGTATCATTTGTCTTAGTGCCATCAGAAACATTGAATATTGTGTAATTTATCATTTGACTATACAGTATCTTTTTAGGAGACATGTTTATTGTATTTCACTGAGTGTACAAAAGTCTCTGGCCCTACCTTAACTGGGCCACTTGAAGAATGACATGTTGATGGTCCTTCTCCCCCTCTGACTCCTCTCCTGCCTCCAACACACCCCATCCACCTGGACACCACTTGCTGGCTTCTTACCTGCCCTCGATCTCTTCATAGCTAACTGCCGCCGCGACATTAACCGCCTCAGCCTCTCCACCCCTGTCATCTACTCCAACCTCTCACCCTCGGAATGTGCAGCCCTCCACTCCCTCTGTTCCAACCCCAACCTCACTATCAAACCGGCAGACAAGGGAGGCGCGGTAGTAGTTTGGTGTACCGATCTTTACACCGCTGAGGCTAAATGCCAGCTCGCGGACACCTCCTCCTACTGTCCCCTTGACCATGACCCCACCTCCCACCACCAAACCATCATCTCCCAGACCATCCATAACCTCAACATCTCAGGGATTTCCACCACCTCCAACCTCATAGTCCCACAACTCCACACCGCCCGTTTCTACCTCCTGCCCAAAATCCACAAACCTGACTGCCCCCGCCGACCCATTGTCTCAGCCTGCTCCTGCTCCACCGAACTCATCTCTGCATACCTCGACACGGTCCTGTCCCCCTTAGTCCAAGAACTCCCCACCTACAGTTCAGGTCACCACCCACGCCTTCCACCTCCTCCATGATTTTCGCTTCCCCGGTCCCCAACGCCTTATCTTCACCATGGACATCCAGTCCCTGTACACCTCCATCCCCATCACAAAGGACTCAAAGCCCTCCGCTTCTTCCTTTCCCGCCATACCAACCAGTACCCTTCCATTGACACCCTCCTTCGACTGACTGAACTGGTCCTCACTCTGAACAGCTTCTCTTTCCAATCCTCCCACTTCCTCCAAACCAAAGGAGTAGCCATGGGCACCCGCTTGGGCCCCAGCTATGCCTGCCTCTTCATAGGATATGTGGAACAGTCCATCTTCCGCAGCTATCACTGGCACCACCCCCCACTTTTCCTCCGCTACATCGATGACTGTATCGGCACTGCCTCATGCTCCCACGAGGAGGTTGAACAGTTCATCCACTTTACCAACACCTTCCACCCCGACCTCAAATTTACCTGGACCATCTCAGACTCCTTCCTCCCCTTCCTAGACCTCTCCATTTCTATCTCGGGCGACTGAATCAACACGGACATTTACTATAAACCGACCGACTCCCACAGCTACCTAGACTACACCTCCTCCCACCTTGCCCCCTGTAAAAATGTCATCCCATATTCCCAATTCCTTCGTCTCCACCGCACCTGCTCCCAGGAAGACCAGTTCCAATTCCGAATAGCCCAGATGGCCTCCTTCTTCAAAGACCGCAAATTCCCCCCAGACGTGATCGACGATTCTCTCCACTGCATCTCCTCCACTTCCCGCTCCTCCGCCCTTGAGCCCCGCCCCTCCAATCGCCACCAGGACAAAACCCCACTGGTCTTCACCTACCACTCCACCAACCTCCATATACATCGTATCATCCGTCGTCATTTCCGCCATCTCCAAACGGACCCCACCACCAGGGATATATTTCTCTTCTCCTAGCAGCATTCTGAAAAGTCCACTCCTCTGTGACTCCCTTATCAGGTCCACACTCCCCACCACCCCACCAATCCAACCTCCACTCCTGGCACCTTTCCCTGCAACCGCAAGAAATGCAAAACTTGCGACCACACTTCCCCCCTTATTTCCCTCCAAGGCCCAAAGGGATCCATATCCACCACAATTCACCCGCACCTCCACACATATCATTTACTGCAGCCGCTGCATCCGATGTGGCCTCCTCTATATTGGGGAGACAGGCCGCCTACTTGCGGAACGTTTCAGAGAACACCTCTGGGACGCCCGGACCAACCAACCCAACCACCCCGTGGCTCAACACTTCAACTCCCCCTCCCACTCCACCAAGAACATGCAGGTCCTTGGACTCCTCCACCGCCAGACCATAACAACACGACGGCTGGAGGAAGAGCACCTCATCTTCCGCCTAGGAACCCTCCAACCACAAGGGATGAACCTAGATTTCCCCAGTTTCCTCATTTCCCCTCCCCCCACCTTGTCTCAGTCAAATCCCTCGAACTCAGCACCACTTTCCTAACCTGCAATCTTCTTCCTGACCTCTCCACCCCCACCCCCACTCTGGTCTATCACCATCACCTTGACCTCCTTCCACCTATCGCATTTCCAATGCCCCTCCCCCACGTCCCTCCTCCCTACCTTTTATCTTAGCCTGCTGGACACACTTTCCTCATTCCTGTAGAAGGGCTCATGCCCAAAACGTCGATTCTCCTGCTGCTTGGATGCTGTCTGGCCTGCTGCACTTTTCCAGCAACACATTTTCAGCTCTGACCTCCAGCCACTTTCTCCACGTTGATGGTTTTGTAACATATTTCTCCATCAGGTACAAATAACTTCTTGGAAGCAGAAGCAGCCAATGTGGTGGCAAATCGTGGTGGCAGAAAAAGTGGTCAGCATCAAAGGTCACATATAAAAGAATAGAAATTCCCAGAGGCAGACATTTGAAATCCTTGCTGCATTTCAGAAAAATTTCCTGAAAATTAAATACCAGAATAATTTCTGCTTAAAATATCAATTCTGTAAATTTAGATTCCCTGCCTCTCTTAACAAAAATTGATAGCTTGTTTTCCTATTCAAAATTCAAAATTAAAAAATAAAATGGCTTTTTACAAATTAAAATAAAAAAAATCAGTCAATGGCTACTGTCAGCTTAAACAAAGAGTCATTCAATTTGAACTAATAGCTTCTGTAATCCTAAAACTCACCTTTCTGAACCATCATTTTGTCTCTCCAACTCAGCATCAGAACAGAGAAAACCATGCAAGATGTCATCAAACTTTATTTGATGGCAATGCTAGATTATGTTGAAACCTGAAACTACATGTTTGTATGCCTTAAAGAAATAGGCTAAAAGTGATTAAATTTCAGTAATAATACTACAACAGTCGAAAACTAAATGAAATAGGAGGAAAAGAGTTTTAAAAACATATCAGAGCTAAACAAACAGAGGTAAAGAACAATTCTGAACTCCACTACAATTAAACAAAAATAAAGATAGGCCTTCAATGGGAAATGGAAGGCAAACAATTACTGATGGACTGTGCGACAAATGCCATCTTTACAGAATTACAATTATTCAAGCACCACATGCAGCTTTATTTTGCATTCAAGTAATAAATGATTTCATGCAAAGATCTTGAAAACCAACAGTAGTTGATATCAAGAGTCAGAATTTTGCAGAATTGATGCATCTGGTCTTTCCATGGATGTTATGAAAGAAGCAGAAAATATCAGGAAAATACTCAAAGACTAGTTCTAGATGGATCTTAATTTAAGGATTAACTGACTCCAACTCATGTAATACAAATAGAAATCACAAGTGTTCAGTGACAAGTTCTTGATGAATATTACGATTGAGATTTATCTGAAGAAGAATTCTCAAAGAGACTCTGGGAATGAATAATTGTCTCTACACTGATTTAAATCTTCAGGAAGGATCTTAAAAGGTCACCCTACTGAGGCCTTGCCTGAAGCTGGACACATCATGAAGCCATTGTGGCAGGTCAACAATAAATACACGCTGGACCACAGTCAACAAAGTGCACCAGACCAACAAGAACGGAAAAAGAATCATTTGCTGCAATGAAACAAAAATTGTCCAAATTTTCTTCACATCTGCAAAGTGTATGGCAACAAAGGACAATGGGCAGAGAAACAAATCTGGTTCAAACCAGACCTGAAAACAGAACAGAGGTGACCAACAGAATTACACTGTCAGCAAAGGAACTAATAAGTACATGCACAAATGTAAATACATCAACAAAGTGAAAAGTCAACCCAGTGAAAGGCAAACCTTGGAAGATGACCAAGCTTTCCATATTAATGTAGATGGTACAATGTGAACAGAGATTTTCACAATCATTAACATTATAAGTCCTGCTTGTCTACCTTGGATTCCAGCATCTTCAGTTCTTTTTGTCTCTAACCCTAATTGATTTGTTTTTCATGGGTATTATCAGTCTTTTTGGGGACTTTGTTTGTTTAGCTCCAGTATGTTTTTTAAAACTCTTTTCCTCCTATTTCATTTAGTTTTCTACTGTTGTAGCATTTTTACTGAAATGTAATCACTTTCAGCCTATTTCTTTAAGGCATACAAACATATAGATTCAGGTTTCAGCACAAGCTAGCATTGCCATCAAATAAAGTTTGATGACATCTTGCATGGTTTTCTCTGTTCTGATGCTGAGTTGGAGAGACAAAATGATGGTTCAGAAAGGTGAGTTTTAGGAGTACAGAAGCTATTAGTTCAAATTGAATGACTCTTTATTTACGCTGACAGTAACCTTTGACTGTTTTTTTTATTTTAATTTGTAAAAAGCCATTTTATTTTTTAATTTTGACTTTTGAACAGGAAAACAAGCTATCATTTTTTGTTAAGAAAGGCAGGGAATCTAAATTTACAGAATTGATATTTTAAGCAGAAGTTATTCTGGTATTTAATTTTCAGGAATTTTTTCTGAAATGCAGCAAGGATTTCAAATGTCTGCCTCTGGGAATTTCTATTCTTTTATATGTGACCTTTGGTAGCATTAGGAGGTGGAGAAGTTGACGTTTCAGGTGTAACCTTTCTTCAGGACTGGGATGGATGTGGGGGTCATGTGCAGATAAAGGGTGGTGAGGGTGGGGACACGGGGAGGTGGCAGGGTGATGAAGTGGGGATAGGTGGAAACAGGTAGAGGGTACAAACTGGTTGGTCGATGGGAGGGATGAATCTAGTAAGTGGTTGGGATGAATGGAAGGGACGGGGAGGGGATGGGAAGGGAGTTGGGGGATGGGAAGGGAGGTTACTTGAAATTGGAGAACTCAATGTTAAGTCCTCCCAGCTGCAGGCTGCCCAAGTTGAAGTTGTAGTGTTGTTCCTCTAGTTTGCAGTTTGATTTGCAGTGGCAATGGGGGAGGCTGAGGATGGTCATGTCATTGTGGGAGTGGGAAGAGGAATTAAAATGGGCGGTGTCTGGGAGGTCCGGTCGATCTCTGCAGGCTTGGCAGAGATGCTTGATGAAACGTTCCCTTAGTTTTTGTTTGGTCTTCCTGCTGTAGAGAAGACACATCAGGAGCACCAGATACAGGTTGGAGGAGAGGCAGGTGAACCTCTGTCTCACCTGGGAGGACTGTTTTGAGCCGTGGATGGAGGTGAGGGAAGTGGTGTACCGGCAGATTTTGCATCTTTTCCAGTTGCAGTGGAAGGTACCTAAGGGTGTTGGGGATGGGCGGGGTTGGGGAGAGTGGCACAAAGCAAGGTTTGGCAAAGAGAACAGTCCTTGCGGAAGGCAGAGAGGAAGCTAGTGCCAATATATCATCAGTATGTATCCTGAAAGACATGTACTCTACCTATTGGCACTCCATGGTACAAATTACGTAAGACAGCATATATTCACAGCATATAATAGGTCACCATTTCCATGCATTGTCACAATATGCAAGTTAATCTAAGCTTTCCAAAATCTTCTACTTGGTAGATATAGTGGTTCAGCAAAGATAGGATTATCAGTGTGCGAAGATCCTGGTAAAACAACAGTACATGGAATTCAAACCACACTCACTATTGTAGATCCACTAGACATAAGGCAATGAAATTAGCTAAGATTGAAGACATCCTTAAGGTAGATCTTTGCAATCAGCACCTGTTGTATATGATAAGCTACAGAGATGGTCTGACAGCATTAAGGAAATACCTGAGAAAATTTTTCCATTTGGCCATACAGAGATAAATTCATGTATCACATCAAGTCATTTTCAAGGCCAAACATGTTCTTATACCAAAAAGCATTATGCTAATACGTTATGTCAATGTCACACCAGAGAAGCATTGATATTGAATTCTAGCAGTTGAATTTATGTACTGGCCAGACATGAATCAGGATATTCAAAAACTCTTAAATACATATGAGGCATGTTAAATATATCGGTATCAGCCAGAAAGGGAGGCTGTACATCAACATAATATTCCATTCGCTCTTTGGATGATCCCCATTATTTGACAAATGTGCAACAAAACAAATGCTCGCACAACTATTTTCAGCTTAATCAGCTTACTAGAGTGGATAGTGTCTGACACCAGACTATCAAACTATTTCAAGTCATGAAAGCTCAGTGGGAAGTGACCCATCTCGCGATCAGTGCAGATGACGTCTAGCAGAATATTTGGTATATTCTATTAAGTTTATGACCATGAAGTGTTGAGCAACAAGAAAAGGGGCTGGATTTTCTGGTGGAATTGGGGGGAATCATGTCAGCCCTGGTGAAGTATAGGGCTGTGGGGTCTTGACCAGTGGGAAGTGGGAAGAGATGGGGTGTTGGATTTGGTTTGATGGCAGAGTGGTGGTTCAGGTCTGAAGGAGTAACAGGTCAAGTTCTGGGAAAAGTAAGCATTCTGGGGAGATGTTATTCAGGGTGTAAGGAAAGTGTGGAGTACCTGCAGTTCTTTGGAATTTTTATTAAGGTAAATATGGAGTCAGTTTAAATGGTCACTCAGGAGTTGGACTGTGTATTTAATAGTATAGCAGGTCCTGAATTTTACTTAATTTCCTTGAATCTCTGTGAATTCTCCAATTTAGATGGGGATTTTCAGAGGATTCCAGCTGTAGAGGAATTGTCCAGTGAAATCTTCAATTTCCAGGGCAAATCCTTTGGCGTCTGCTATGATGGGGAATCTGCGGGGATCTGATGTGTACTCTCATCTACATTAAAATAACACCTGGAATGGCCAGCGTAAAATCAGGCCAAGGTTTTAACATTACATTGCTGAATTTTCATGTAAAAAATGAGGTCTGCAGATGCTGGAGATCACAGCTGCAAATGTGTTGCTGGTCAAAGCACAGCAGGTTAGGCAGCATCTCAGGAATAGAGAATTCGACGTTTCGAGCATAAGCCCTTCATCAGGAAAGCTTAGATTAACTTGCATATTGTGACAATGCATGGAAATGGTGACCTATTATATGCTGTGAATATATGCTGTCTTACGTAATTTGTACCATGGAGTGCCAATAGGTAGAGTACATGTCTTTCAGGATACATACTGATGATATATTGGCACTAGCTTCCTCTCTGCCTTCCGCAAGAACTGTTCTCTTTGCCAAACCTTGCTTTGTGCCACTCTCCCCAACCCCGCCCATCCCCAACACCCTTAGGTACCTTCCACTGCAACTGGAAAAGATGCAAAATCTGCCGGTACACCACTGATGAAGGGCTTATGCTCGAAACGTCGAATTCTCTATTCCTGAGATGCTGCCTAACCTGCTGTGCTTTGACCAGCAACACATTTGCAGCTGAATTTTCATGTAACACTGATAGTGAAAGGACTACCATTCCTCACACAATGTATGCACGGAAGGCAAGTGCAATCAAACTTGCCCAGCAAGCAACTGTCTCACTGTTCTGAGAGACCTGATATTCTTCCAGAATGACAGAGATGAATAGAAGAGGTACACGAGCAGAGAGTGGATAGAGTTTTGGTTAGAGAGAAAAAGTCCAGTTACAGTCAGAGTAACAGTCAGGAGACGGGCGGACTGAACCTGGAAGTGAATGTCAGCAATGGAACTTCCAGATAAAAGTCTGTGGGGGCAAGGCCCAGATCAAGCTCAGTTGGAGAACAAGCAGAGCGAACCTTCACTGGATCCAGAGGCAGAGCTCTCGAGGCGATGTCAACGTTCAAGAAATGATGTAGGGCAAGAGGAGGGAGCAGCTTGGATGATTATGGTTGGATTTAAAACTAAAACTGCTGGCCCAATGAGGCCTACTCATTGGGAATCAGAGTCTTAGAGTGGAGTCTGTGAGAGAGGGTCTTGCAATGAGTGGTGAGTGATAAAAAATAAAACAGCATTCTGAACAAGGCGAAGCAATCAGGATGGCATCACAGGGAAGTGGTGATTGATTAGGAAGCAGCTTTAGGGACTGAGAGAGTAGTACCACGAGGGAGATGGAAAATAAAGTCATTATTTTGTGGTATGTAATTTGTTAGGAATATATTATATATATATATATATATATAGAGAGAGAGAGAGAGAGAGAGACAGAGACAGAGAGAGACAGAGAGAACAAAGGATTCAAAATTATTAGACGCCTTGACAAAGTAGATCATGAGAATCTTTTGACCCATAACAGATGTGTCTAAGACCAGAGGGCCAACATTTAAGGTGAGGAGTGAGGGTTTTAAAGAGGATCTGAGGAAAATCTTTTTTCACCCAGAGGGTGATGGAAATGTAGAATGGGTTACCTGAGGGGATATTGAAGGCAGTTACTCTCACAATAATTTAAGAAGCATCTGGACAAGTGCTTAAAATGCCAGAACATAGTAGGCTATGGGCTAATGCAGGCAAATGGGCTTAGTGCAGTCTGATGTTTGTTGGTTGGCATAGACACAGTGGACTGAAGAGTCTGTTTCTACGTTGTAATACTCTAAATATTTGGATACCAACAATGTTTTCCAAAATATGTAACCTGTCCAGACCATAAAAACTAATTACATGGCGTAACATTGCAAAGTATAAAGAACAAAAGAGAAGTCCCGAATTGGAACAGGCCTTTGGCCCTCCAAAACCATGCCAATCATCAAAACTAACCTTCTGCCCTTATTCAGTCCATATCCCTCTATTCCCTCCTTATTCATGTAATCATCCAAATGCCTCTTAAATGTTGCCAACATGCCTGCTTCTACCATCATCTCTTCTGGCAGTGTGTTCCAAACCCTAACCACTCTCTGTGTGAAAAACTTTCCTCGCACATCTCCCTTAAACTTACTCCCTTTCACCTTGAACCTGTGCCCCCTTGTAATTGAAACTCCAACCCTGGGAAAAAGCCTCTGACTATCCACACTAGCTAAGTGTCTCATAATTTTGTTGATCTCCTTTCATCCACTATCTTTCCAGTGCAAACAATCATAGTCTTTTTCATCTTTCCTCATAGCCAATGCCCTCGAGACTAGGCAACATCCTGGTGAACCTTCACTGCACTCTCTCCAAAGCTTCCATGTCCTTCTGATAGCAAATTGACCAAAACTGCACATAATACTTCAAATGCAGCCTCACAAGGGTTTTATATAGCTGCAACATGGTTTGCCAACTCTTGTACTCCATGCCCCAACCGATGAATGTAAGTATGCCATATACCTTCTTAATCTTTTTGGCCACCTCTATTGCCACTTTTAGGGATCTGTGGACCTACACACCCAGATCCATCTATATGCTAATGTTCCTAAGGGTTCTGCCATTTACAGTATGATTCACACCTAAATTTGATCTTCCAAAATGCATCATGTCACATTTGTCTGGATTAAACTTCAGATGCCATTTCTGTGCCCAAGTTGCCAATCTCTCTATATCCTGTTGTATCCTATCACAATCATTGGCATAATCAGCATCTCCACCAATCTTCCTGTCAGGCCATTTATATATACTACAAACAACAGAAGACTTAAAACTGATTCCTTTGGAACATCACTAGTTACCGATCTCCATTCTGAAAACCACCCTTCCATCAATATCCTCTGTCTTCTATGACCAAACCACCCCAAATCGAATGCGATTTTATTTTTGTACCATTCTGCCATGTGGGATTTGATCAAATGCCTTACTAAAGTCCGTATAAACTACATCCTAGGAACAGGAGTCAGCTCAGACCAATGTACAGCATGCCAATCATGAATAATAGAGTGAGGGAGAAAGTTGCGATGATTGTGCAATGATGTTGAATGAACACAACCATCAGCAAAAAATACCAAGAACATCTGAGCACAACAGCTTCCCGATGGGTACGTGATCACTAGTTGTCTGAGTTTCAGTATGTTATGTTGACGTATGAATTGTTAATCTTGTTAAACTCTGTTTTTAACTTGTTTGTGTGATTCTTAAATCGATAATACATACCTATTACAACTATGTATATCTGTTTGGGATTTCTTTTTTATTCTGTTGAAACATAGGTATGGTATATTTGGTTTCACAGCTAATGCATGTACAAATAAACGTCTATGGACACACCCCCTCTCACCATGTTAGTGACATCATCAAATTTCGTTTATGACCTGAGTCAGATATGACTTAAATTCCACAAAGCCTGATGACTTAATTTGTTTGCGTCCCATGGACAAATAAGAAAATAAATTGATATACTATAGCGACAGGGCAGAAGTTAACAGATTGTACATTTAATTTCCCTCCCTTATCCTGCTGTTAAGCTTAAAATCCAGCCCGTGGAGATTAACCATGTCCTTCAGAAGCTGCAATTTATAGCAGAGGAAACAATTTGAAACCACAGTCTGAAGATTCATTATCAGAGTGAGAGGATCAGATGTAGAGTATAACTTCAAATCTCCACCCTTCACTGGGAAGAAACATAAAATCTACCCTTTTATTCCACCGTTGTCCCCCAAAAATATCAAGAGTGAAGGTTAACAGTTTAAGTAATAATATTTGATATAATTAGTAGTGGTTCAACACCACTCAAAGAGAAATAAATATTCAAAGCGAGGAAAATTATGACATAAATCTAAGTGGGATTGTGAATTGTGAGGAGGGTGCAAGGAGGCCTCCGGGCATTTTAGATAAGTTGAGTGTGTGGAAAAACACATGAAAAATGTAGTGTTACATGAAAAAAAAATGGCATAATGCACCTTGGTCTGAAAAACAAAACAGCAGAGTTTTATTTAAGTGGTAATATTTTGGGACATGTGGATGTACAAATCGTATTCTTGTACACCAGTCAATGAAAGCCAGCAAGCAATTGGGAAAGCAAATGTTACATTAGCTTTCATTGAAAGAGAATTTGAGTTCAGAAGTAGGAATGTCCAGGGCTTTGATGGGACTACAACTGGAATATTGTGTGCAGTTTTGGTCTCCCTAATTTACCATAGAGAGAATGCAGTTAAGGTTCATCAGGTTGATACTGGGGTTGACAGGACTGTTGTATGAGAAGAGGTTGGTTTGATCAGGCCTGTATTGACCAGAATTTAGATGGAAGCTGGCTGAAATATATGAAACTCTAATAGAGCTATGATTTGGAGATGCTGATGTTGGACTGGGGTGTACAAAGTTAAAAATCATACAACACCAGGTTATAGTCCAACAGGTTTAATTGGAGGCTAGTGTGGTTCCAATTAAACCTGTTGGACTATAACCGAATAGAGCTAGACAGACTCAATTTGAAATAAAATGAGCATTTTAAAATCAGGATATTTCTTGGCCTGTAGTCAAGGTGAAGAAGTCTGGGGGTGATAGCTTATTGGAACTCAGGTTATGTTAGGACGCAAACAACAGAGTTTTTAATGACCTCAGGTTTACTGATTTTTGTTGAGGTTTACCTCTAATTACTATATAGGCAAAAGTGAGGACTGCAGATGCTGGAGATTTGAGTCAATATTAGAGAGGTGCTGGAAATGCACAGCAGGTCAGGTAGCATCCGAGGAGCAAGAAAATTGATGTTTTGGGACATTCCTGATGAAGGGCTCCTTTAGGAAACATCGATTCTCCTGCTCCTCGGATGCTGCCTGACCTTCTGTGCATTTCCAGCACCACTCTAATCTTGACTATAATTATTATATGCTGAATTTTAGGCAGAAATATCAACAGTTATAAGTTTCACAAACCAATTGTCACATTTTCTGAAAATATCTGCCTCTTTGTATAGAAAACCTATTACCCCAGTGAAAATATCAGCTCAAATGTCACATGAATTTATGCAAGTTAATTCATAATAGATGTGTGTCCCAATATTTAGGTGCAACCAAGATAAAAACTACCTCAGTTCTGAGAAAGAGTTGTACCAGACTGGAAATGTGAACTCTGTTTCTTTCTGCACAGATGCTGCCAGACCTACTGAGTTTCTCCAGCATTCTCTACATTTACTTTAAACACCACCTAATATTAGTACAACTGAGATTTCTGTAACTTAATGATTTCTTCGTGCATCTTTATCTTTTTAAGATGCTTCACCAAAGTTTTATTGTTTTCAGTGTACCTGTACATGTTGTCATACTCTGCAGAAGTAGGTGATTGGAATGGCCATTCCAATTGGGCACGGCCATGTTTTGCTTAAGTATCGAAGAGGAGGAAGATCAGCAGAAGCAAGAAGAGCTGAGAATGAGGTACCATAGTATGAGACCACAGTGTTTTTATTATTACTCCTATTGATGATGTTTCACATATTTATTCAAAATAATAATAGAACTGCACAGAACACCTTGCTATATGTTCACTTGCAAATTGAGGAGAGAGGTTCAGGGAGGTTTTAGCAGAATTTTTTCCCTGGTGAAACCTAGAAAGTTTGTACACAGAATCAAGAATCTTGCTACTTTTAAGAGCCAGCTTTCATTTGTGGTGTCTGCTGAATTAGATAGAGTCAGAAAAGGGCAGAAATGAAGGACTATTGCAGTTGACATCAGTAGTGCCTCAACCTACCCACACCCCAGTGGGTTAAGGGAAGAAGTCAAACAGTTTCTGACCCTTGTTGTTATCCCATTACCTTTTGCAGTAAACACATCTGGGATGGATCCCGGGACTGAATTCAGATGCAATTCCATTCTAGACAAATATTCTATTGACAATCACCTTCAAGCTTCACCCAAGAATAATAACTATTTCAGGTACCTGGCACCAATGGAACTTTGAAGCATCAGGAAGTCAGTGCCTTTTAAATAAGAGCAAGAGCAAATTTGTGATAGAATGCATTCCTTATTCAAGTTAATCAGAGAGATATTAGTCTCATTTTTGTTTCAGCAGCAGGAAGAGCAGGAACGTTGATCAGGGGGCTGATGGGAAGATGAATCAATGCTTTAAACAATTACCTCATGAATCGGTGGAGCACACATTGAGCGGAGCTGACACGGGACTGCTGAGTAAGTGAAGTAATATATTTGGGTGGTTGCTTTACCCGAAACACTACTAAGGCGGTGTGTCCCACCCATCCTCTACTTTTAGCCAAAAAAAAGGTTCTGTGCAACGGATTGGTAAGGTAACTAATTTCTTTTTATATTCTTTATTTTTCTACAGTCTCTTTGAGAATTTATAATATTGGAATGGCGATTAGGGCAATTGAATGTTCCTCCTGCAGAATATGGGAGGTAAGGGCACCACTAGTGTCCCTGCTGACTTCCTCTGCAGGAAGTGCACCCAACTCCAGCTCCTCGAAAACCGTGTTAGGGAAGTGGAGTGGGAGCTGGATGAACTTCTGATCATTCGGGAGGTGGAGGAAGTTATTCAGAGGAGATATAGGGAGCTAGTCACACCTCAGGTGCAAGAAAGAGGCAGCTGGGTTACAGTAGGTGACAGAAAGGGAAGCGGCAGGCAGTGCAGGGATCCCCTATGGCCAATCCCCCTCAATCCAAGTATACCATTTTGGATACTGATGGGGGGAGAAGTGGAGGGTGGTCTTAGCAGGGCTAAGCCATAGGGTGCAGGTCTCTGGCACAGAGTTTGTCCTTGTTGCTCAGAAGGGAAGGGGGGAGAGGAGCAAAGCATTAGTCATTGCAGACTCCATAGTTAGCAGGACAGATAGGAATGAAAGGACTCATGGTTGGTGTATTGCCTCCCACGTGCCAGGGTTTGTGATGTCTTGGATTGTGTTTTCAGGATCCTTGAGGGGGTGGGGGACGGAGAACAGCCCAAAGTCATGGTCCACACAGGTACTAATGACAGAGGTAGGAAAAGGGATTGCGATTTAAAGCAAAAGTTCAGGGAGCTAGAGTGAAAGCTTAGAGCTGGAACAGACAGAATTGTTATCTCTGGTTTGTTGCCCATGACACGTGCTAATGAGGTGAAGAATAGGGAGAGAGAGGAATTGAACTCATGGCTCCAGGGATGGTGCGGGAGGGAGGGTTTTGGATTCCTGGATAATTGGAGCTCATTCTGGGTTAGGTGGGACCTCTACAAACAGGGTGGTCTACAGCTGAACCAGAGGTAATATCCTGGGGGGGGGCGTAAATTTGCTAATGCTCTTCGGGATGGTTTAAACTAATTCAGCAGAGGGATGGAATCTAAATTGTAATTCCAATTGAGGAGGTTGAGAGTGGGGAGGTCAGAAATGAAGATTCAAGGTTGCAACAGTTCACTGGCAAGCAGGAAGGTGGTTTGAAGTGTGTTTTCTTCAACTGTAGGAGAATCCGGAATAAGGTGGGTTCACTTACAGCATGGGTTGGTACCTGACCATTTCAGAGACATGGAAGAACAGGGACAGGAATGTTTATTGCAGGTTTAGGAATATAGATGCTTCAGTAAGAACAGAAAAGATGGTAAAAGAGGGGGTGATGTAGTATTGTTAGTCAAGGACAGTATTACAGAGGCAGAAAGGAGGTTTGAGGACTCCTCTACTAAGGTAGTATTGGCTAAGGTTAGAAACAGGAAAGGTGGGGTCATCCTTTTGGGAATTTCCTATAGGCCTTTGAATAGTTTCAGAGATGCAGAGGAAAGGAGAACAAAGATAATTCTGGATAAGAGCAAGAGTGACAGGGTAGTTGTTATGGGAGACTTTAACTTTCTAAATATTGACTGGAAATACTAGAGTTCGAGTACTTTAGATGGGTCAATTTTTGTCCAGTGTATGCAGGATGATTTCCTGACACTGTATACAGAGAGGCCAACAAGGGGCGAGGCCACATTGGATTTGGTACTGGGTAATGAACCTGGCCAGGTGTAAGGTTTGGAGGTAGGTGATAATGACCACAATTCGGTTATGTTTACTTTAGTGATGGAAAGGGATAGGTATATACACAGGGCAAGAGTTATTGCTGGGGGAAAGGCAATTACAATGCAATTAAGCAAGATTTAAGATGCATAGGATGGTGAAGGAAACTCCAGGGGATGGGCACAATTGAAATGTCGAGCTTATTCAAGGACCAGCTACTACATATCCTTGATAAGCATTACCTGTCAGGCAGGGGGACATTGTTGAGCATGGGAACCATGGTTTACAAAGGAATTTCTTGTCAAGAGGAAGAAGGAAGCTTATGCTAAGATGAGACATGAAGGCTCAGTGAGGGTGCCCAAGAGTTACAAGTTATACAGAAAGACCTAAAGAGAGAGATAATCAGAGCCAGGCAGGGATATGAGAAGTCATTGGCAGATAGGATCAAGGAAAACCCGAAAACTTTCTATAGGTGTATCAGGAATAAAAGAATGACCAGAGAAAGATTACGACCAGTCGAGGATAGTGGTGGGAAGTTGTGCATGGAGTCCGAGGCGATAGGGGAAGTGCTAAATGAATATTTTTTGTCAGTATTTACACTGGGAAAAGATAATGTTGTCGAGGAGAATACTGAGATACAGGCTACTAGACTAGATGGGATTGATGTTCATAAAGAGGAGGTGTTAGCAATTCTGGAAAGTATGAAAATAGATAGGTCCCCTAGGCCAGATGGGATTTATTCTAGGATTCTCTGGGAAGCCAGGGAGAAGATTGCAGAGCCTTTGACTTTGATCTTTGTGTCATCATTGTCCACACGAATATGCCAGAAGACTGGAGTTTAGCAGATGTTGTCCCCTTGTTCAAGAAGGTAAGTAGAGACAACCCTGGTAATTATAGACCAGTTAACCTTACTTTGGTTGTTGTTAAAGTGTTGCAAAAAGTTATAAGACATAGGATTTATAATCATTGAGAGAGGAATAAGTTGATTAGGAAAGTCAACACGGTTTTGTGAAGGGTAGGTCATGCCTCACAAACCTTACTGAGTTCTTTGAGATGGTGACCAAACAGATGGATGAGGGTAAAGCTGTTGATGTGGTATTTCAGTAAGGCATTTGATAAGGTTCCCCACAATAGGCTATTGCACAAAATATGGAAACATGGGATTGAGAATGATTTAGCGATTTGAATAAGAAGTTGGTGAGCTGAAAGAAGACAGAAGGTGGTGGCTGATGGGAAATGTTCATCCTGGAGTCCAGTTACTCATGGTGTACCACAAGGATCTGTTTGTCATTTTTATAAGTGATCTAGATGAGGGCATAGAAGTAAATTTGCTAATGACACTAAGGTTGGTGGAGTTGCGCTCAGTGCTGAAGATTGTTGCAGGTTACAGATAAACATAGATAAACTGCAGAGCTGGGCTGAGAGGTGGCAAATGGAGTTTAATGCAGAAAAGTCTGAGGTGATTCACTTTGGAAGGAGCAGCAGGAATGCAGGGTACTGGGCTAATGGTAAGATTCTTGGTACTGTAGATGAGCAGAGAGATATCGGTGTCCATGTATATAGATCCCTGAAATTTGCCACCCAGGTTGATAGGGTTGCTTAGAAGGCATACAGTGTGTTAGCTTTTATTGGTAGTGGTGTTGAATTTTGAAGCCATGAGGTCATGCTGCAACTGTACAAAACTCTGGTGTCGCCACACTTGGAGTATTGCGTACAGTTCTGGTCATCGCATTATCGAACGATGTGAAAACTTTGGAAAGGCTTCAGAGGATATTAATTAGGATGTTGTCTGGTGAGGAAGGAAGGTCTTATGAGTAAAGGCTGAGGGACTTGAGGCTGTTTTTGTTAGAGAGAAGAAGGTTGAGAGATGACATAATTGAGACACATAAGATAATCAGAGGCTGAGTTAGAGTGCACAGTGAGAGCCTTTTTCCTCAGATGGAGATGACTAGCATTTAAATTGAGGGGTGATAGATATAGGACAGATTCAAAGGTAGCTTATTTACTCAGAGATTAGTAGGGGTGTGGAACACATTGCCTGCAACAGTAATTGACTCGCCAATTTTAAGGGCATTCAAATGGTCATTGGATAAACATATGGATGGAAATGGAATAGCGTCGGATAGATAGGTTTCAGGTTGGTTCCACAGATTGGCGCAACATCAAGGACTGAAGGACCTGTGCTGTGCTGTAATGTTCTACATTCTATGTTCTAGAGGTTTCTAAAAATGTTGGTGTCTTGAGAAGCAAAGTAAGACAATACCTGTGAATAAGTTAAAAATCTGACACACATGTCTAATTGGTTAACCATTTATAAAAACGCATGCCTAAACTCAACATTCATTCAACAATGCATAGCAGCCGATGCCATTTTCAATTGTGTTAAGGTTAAAAATCACATAACACCAGGTTATAGTCCAACAGGTTTTTTTGGAAGCACTAGCTTTCAGAGCGCTGTTCCTTCATCAGGTGGTTGTGGAGAATAAGACCATTAGATACAGAATTTATAGCAAATGGTCACAGTGTCATGCAATTGAAATGATATATTGAACAAACCTGAATTGTTATTAAGTCTTTCATCTTTTAGAATGGGTTGCAGATTTCAGTTCATTAATATGCAAATCCCAGAATTTTTTTAAGTTACCTTCTCAAGACAACTTAAGATTTTATAACAAAAGGTGACTTCTCAGCTCAGGCAATGCATAAAAGGCGTGGTTCTATTTCCTAAGTGGAATTTACACACACACACACACACACACACACACGCAAACATACACTCTGTCACGTGATTCACACACACATGCACACACTCACATACACTCACTCACACACTCTCTCACGCACACATACACACTCTCTCTCATGTGCTCACACACACATATAAGTCTACAGGGTGAATTTGTATTTGCAGAATTATATTTGTAGATACATTCTATTTTGCTCAAAAAATGCACAATCTGCAGGCAGTCAATGCTGGCAGTTAATACATATAATATTTTGTATTTTTAGTTACAAAAATAATTAAAAGTGATTACTTAAATAGAGTTCATCTTCTATTCAAATTGGAGTCTCAAGCAGGTCAGCAGGGCTTCTGCAAGTTGTTCCGGGCCTTAAGGAGTCTCGTTCTGGGAACAGCAACGATGACGGTCATGCCTAGGAGACCCTGGCTCTGCTGCTGCTGCTGCCTTACCAAGAGTCCCCTCTCTGGGACCATGCCACTCCCACATCTAATGTTCCACCACCGCTGCCAAGAGTCCATGCTCCAGGCCTACTGCAACCAGGAATCCTACTCCAGCCATCTCCACCAGCTCAACTGATGCCTCACCATCACTGCCAAGAATTCAACTCCAGGCCTACCACAGCTAGGAAGCCCCATTCTAGGCAATGCTGCTGCCGCCAGGAGTCCCAATCCACGCCGTTAATATTTCAACTGTGTTCCACCGACATCACTCTGGCCTTGAAGGTGAAGAAGGAAAAGAAAATACATAAAAAGGAGAGAGAGAAAAGAATGCCACCAGTCTGAAATGAACAGGCTCAGGAGGCCAAACCCTACCTACTGTACCAGCGCCGCCATCTTGAAAAATGTTGAGATCTGATCTGTTTAGATATTAGGTTTCAACAACGTCTGTCAAGAAACACAACAGCTACCAAGACAGAGCAGACCATGTGACAAGTGCCCCAGCTTTTGATTCAATATTTACATCACCTATTTTCAGCATATTGTGCATTGTGATAATTATTAATAGAAGGATGTATTTCAGCACTTCCTCAAACCTCCTTCATCAGAACTTCATACGGTTTTTATCCTAGCAAAGCAGCAATGTCCTTCTGAACTTGTTTCAGTAAAGGATCCAAATCTTCCTGGATATATAGAGGCATAATGGCTTTTGTTCATTGTGATGCTGTATTCAGTATTAAGTCTCTTTTACTAGGTAGGTCTGTGAGGTTTCCTTGCTCCATAGCATTGTGACTCACACTGTGCCTTGTGGCTGGCTTACACTCCGCACTGTGAGAACAATGTCTTTTAATTAAAAAGTACTCTAGACTGCAAAGAGAACTGTTTTCAAAAAGAAGGGATTTACCAGAATGGCACAGCAAGGAATCCAATGCCTAGTGTGAACTCTCCTGTGGCTATGGACTACTCCAATATCTGGATGGTCAGGAGCCACAGAGTAATTTACAAGCTAAACTGGTTCTCAGCCAACTAAGCAGGCTGGAACTGGAAACAAGTTACAGAAAGACAGACATGGAGAGAGAGAGGAAGACACACAATTGTGTGTGGTTCTCTGCAGTTGCTGCCTGTTCTCTTGAGTTAAAAAAACCCTTTAAACTTGAACAAAATCAACTATCTTTCCTACAGCAGTGCTGTGTACTGTATTTTGAACTGATGAATCACTGATATTTTTCAAGTGAATTACCATATATACTTGAGTAATAGACAAATTTGTTTAGACTACATGTTAAGGTTAAATTTATGGGGTCAACTATTGCACGGAAACTACTTTTGAGCAGCTGAAATTCATTCCCATTAGCATTCCCGTATCATTAGTAGAAGCCCAATTGATCTCTAAAATAAAAAACAAAAAAAGCATAACAAATTACTGTAATTACTGGATAAAGGCAAAAGAAACAAAAAATGAATTACTGGTAGTAAGCTTTTAATTATACATATAAAAAATGATGTTGAAATATAAAACAGCTTTAAATCACAACGATCACAACATGTTATATTTTATGTTCAGTGTGACAAATACAGAAGTTCATTAAAATTCTGCAAAATCTTCAATATCTTCAGCACCAAATGAAGTTTCACAATCATCAGGATGAATGATATCATTGTATGGTTCCTTTTCATCTTCACTGTCCGTAGCTAGCGGTAGCACATCATCTGCTTCTTCTTGTTCATTCATGTCATCCTATACATAATCATCCTCTGGACCATCCAGTGCATTCAAAATTCCACATTTCTTGAATGATTAGGCAACTGCGTCAGCTCTTATTTTCTTCCATGAATCAGTGATCCATTCACAGATCAGTGATGGAGCCACATACTGCCTCTTTTCTTGTATATTTTTTCTCCTTCATGCATCCACTTCATTCTCAGCATGCCCATAAATGGCTTATTGATACTTATCGGTTGCAAAACGCTTGTCAGCCTGCTGGGAATTCCAGCTACATCAGTGTTATGTGATTGGATGTTATCAACAACATTCTTCACTAGAGGTTATCTAAACTGCTCCCAATTGAACAAACTCTTTTCCTTGTGTAGTCCTTTATCCATTTTCTACATCCACCTTCGACCATCCAGCTTACAGATGCCAATTCTTTATGGAAATTTCTCCTTTGGCAAAGTTTTTCTCTTAAAAACAGCCCTTGATTTTAGCTTAGTGCCACCAGCCATACAAGAAAGAACTAAAGAAAACCTATTTTTCTCATGGCCAGTGGTTCTCACCAATACTGTGTTTTCTCCATTTTGGTTCACAGTTTGATTCTCCAGCATGACAAGAGTAATAGGCATTTCGTCCATGTTTCTAATGCATGATAATTTATGGCCTTCCTTCTGCCAATTTCTGATTACAAACTGTGAAACTGTAATACCTTACCTTCTAGTCTAGCAGACAGCTTTTGCGTAAGCTTTGTTCTCTGCTGAAGTACGAAGCCATGCCTTTTCATGAAGATTGTGCACCATCCAGCACTTGCTTTAAAATCTGAACATCCCTCCTCCTTTGATTCATTTCATGCATGGAGTTGAATGGCTTCAAAACTAATACATTTTCCATTTTAATAATTTTCAAGTACCCACTCAGCAACGTTTTTATCCAATTGTGACCACTTGCTAGGTTTACCTCTATCGGCACACTTTTGTTTTTATCACAGAAATCATAGAATTCTTACAGTGTGGAAACAGGCCATTTGGCTCAACAAGTCCACACAGACCCTCCAAAGAGCATCCCATCCAAACCCATTCCCCTCCCCCATTACTCTACATTTCCCCTAACTAATGCACCTAGTCTACACATCCCTGAACGCTATGGGCAATTTAACATGGCCAATTCACCTAAGCATTGTCTCAAGTTGGTTTGATATCTTGATCCAGTCTCTGAGAAGTTTCTCTGAAACACAAAATTCCCAAATTGTTGACAGTAATTGTTCTTCTCTGCAGCTTCAATAATGTTCAGTTTAAATGCTGCTGTATAGTTTTTTTTCTTTCACTGGAGGGCACTTTTACACAAAATGATGAAGGCATTTCAAAACCTCAACTAGATATATGACTGTATTCCATGAGGTTGGTTGTCTCCTAACTCTTTTATTCAAAAATAGTGTGAATTGTACATCAAATCATATAACAGCACAAAAAATAAATTCATTTCCTCATCATAACATTTATGTACAGGATATTACCTTGACTCACAAATGTTGATCTGTTATCTGTGAAAAATTAGGATTAACTTTTACATGAGACATATGGAAAATTCCAGATTTTTGGCCAAAAATAGGGGGTCAATTTTTACATGAGATCGATCGGCTATTACTCATGTATATATGGTAGTTGCTTTGTATTACCTACAAAGCAGTGGAAGTTTCCAGACAAAACCAACTGAGCAACAAGTCAAAGTAAGATTATTTCAACATGAGAATCGGGAAACAGAAAGCACATCAGGTCAAGCAGCATCAGAGGAGCAGGGGAGTTGACGTTTCAGGTTGGAACCATTCATCGACTTCCCTTTTCCTCTGATGCTGCTTGATGCGCTAAGCTCTACTCCTTATCCACTCTGACTCTGCAGCATCTGCAGTTCTCACTATCTCCAAGTTTGTGTCTATGTTTGCTGGGGAGTTTATAAGGGGATTAGAGATGACTCTAGTTTTTCTTTCTAATCAGCCTATTCAGGTTATGTGTTATGACATATCTCTGGTGCAGCTGGGATTAAACTCAAGTCCATTAGTCTGGGGATGGGGCAAACCATTGTGTCACAGAGGGCCTCAGAGTCTTGGTTAATAGAGTTATATACCAATCGTTTACATCTGTTTACTTGTAGCAACAGTCTAACTATTCAGAATAAATAATTCTCGTTTAGTAGAGAAACCTGCTTCATGTTTTCTATCATACATGGTCTGAAAGTCAGGCAGATATGGGTACTGCACATACCTGAAGAAATGTTGACATTTGGTATGACTCTAGGAATAGCAGGGCTTGATTTATGGCATGATACCCTAGTTGGTTGTACTGTTTGAGAACTTTTTCTTCGAAGTGTTTTAATTCTGTCTTGTGTTTGGCCAATCCCTGCAATTAAATTCCTTACCTGAAAGAACTACCTTACATAACATGTGCTCCCTCAGAATGTTCATGATCCCATGTACCCTCCATAACCACTAGGCACAGTCCTCAGGTGGCATACAGAATAGCAACGGTGGGGAATTCAAAACTAGAAGACTTGATTTTAAGGTGAGAGGAGAAATATTTAAAAGGGACCTGAGGGGCAAATGCTTCACACAGAGGGTGGTTTGTGTGTGAAGTGAACTATCAGAGGACCTGGTAGATGCAAGTACAGTAACAACATTTCAAAGACATTTGAACAGGTGCATGAATAGGCAAGGTTTAGAGAGATATATGCCAAATGCAAGCAAATTGGACTAGTTCAGTTTAGGAAACCTGGTCAGCATGGATGGGTTGAAACAAAAGGTCTGTTTCTGTGCTGTATGATTCTAAGTCACACAACATTAGAGGCTGCATATATTTTCTTGCCTTCATTCTGGCTTGGTCAGTCTCATGGAATTCCCTGCCTAACATTGTAAAAATGTGAACAGTAGTGGTTCAAGAGGAATGCTTACCACTAGTTTCTCACAGAACTAAAGTAAAACTAATAAAGATTATCTTTCCAGAGTCAACCACATTTTAGAACAGAAGTACAGAGAGGTACACTTTAGAATTCCTTCCCAAACTTTAGAATTCCCTCTCTGACATGCTGTAACTCTCACGTCTTTAAGCCAAAATTACCTTTTTGCTAAAGTTTTTTGCCTATCTTCCCAATACCTCTTATGCAGTTCAGTGTCAAATCTCATTTTGTAATACTCATGTGAAGTGGAACATCTAATACAAACTGGTGTATACAAATGCAAGCTATGAGTAAGATAAATGGGAAACAGGAGTAGACTGTACTGTCTATTGCCTGCTTTGCCATTGAATATGATCAGTGATGATTTTCAGCCTTGCCTGCTACCGATACCATCTCCTTACCTGAGAGACCAAACATCCATCTCTCAGAATTTTAAATACATGGAGCATTCACAAGTTTCCATGGTGGAGAATTCCAAAGATTCACAATCATCTCTTTGAAAGAATTTCTTCTCATTTCAGTTCTAAATGATTGATTCTCTGTTGTGAGACTATGCTGCTAGATTACAGATTCCTTAGCCAGGAAAACAATCTGTCAGTGTCTATTATGGCAAGCCTCTTCAGAATCTTTGTGATCACCTTTCGTACCTCTAAACTGCAAAGAGAAAGGTCCAATTCACTCCACCTCTAATTAAAGGACAATTCTCTAATCTGAGGGGCAAATTTACTAAATCTTCACAATATCATCTCCATTATAAATAATCCCTTCCCCTCAGCCCTCACTGACTATTTCAGTTTAAAGTACTGTCCACAACCTCATGTGCTTTGAATGAGATGATGGTATAGTGGTAACATTACTAGTAACTCAAAGAGCTAATAATCTGGGGACAAGGGCTCAAATCTGTTCATTTAATAAAATTTGCAATTGTAAAACCTGGTAGTCATTAAACTATTATTAGTTGTCAAAAAAGTCTGTCTGGTTCACTAAGGTTCTCCAGGTTGGAAATCTACTGTTCTTACTTGGTCTGGCCTACATCTATCTTCAGATCTATAGCAATGTGGATGGCTCTTAACTGTCTTCTGAAATAACCTAGCAAGTCAATCAACACAAAAGCAATCAAGGATTGGCAACAAATGCTGGCATTACCAGAAATATGTCCATTGCATAAAAGAGTTTTTTTAAAATATCTGATTCACCAGGATACTGATCCTCACTGAGTTTGAGTAATCCATTGATGACAGTGCTCCAAGAATCAAATCCCTTACTACCCTCCTTCTTTTATGTATGACTTTTTGTTCATTGTTGCATGGCTCAGATAATAATCCAAGCAGTATTACCTTAGGACTTCTGCCTTTTAAAGTCTTAAATTCTCTCTGGATGTAGGTTGGCTCACTGAGCTGGAAGGTTCATTTTCAGATGTTTCGTCACCATACTAGATAACATCATCAGTGAGCCTCTAGTGAAGCACTGGTGTTAGTGCCCACTTTCTATTGATGTGTTTAGGTTTCCCTGGGTTGGTGATGTCATTTCCTGATCTTTTTCTCAGAAGGTAGCTAATGCGGTTCAAATCAATGTGCTTGTTGATAGAGTTCCGGTAGGAATCCCATGCTTCTAGGAATTCACGTGCGTGTCATTGTTTGGCTTGTCCTAGAATGGATGTGTTGTCCCAGATGAAGTTGTGTCCTTCCTCATCTGTATGTAAGGATACTTGTGAGAGGAATCATGTTTTAAACTCTCTCAGTAATGTGTCACTTATATTTCTAATTTTGTTGATATTGTTAGCTATGCATAAAGTATGTACCTTTGAGAGAAGGTTTCTGTTAGATTGGGTATTACACCATCTTATCTTGCATCACTTGAAGCATGACACCATACTGCAAACATGCTGTTCTGTTGTAACCTACTGTCTTAGTACCAGCTTAAACATAGCTGTGTTTAAAGGATGTGATGTTTGTGTATAGCAGTTAATTGTAAGAAATGTTTGTTGGGTTCTGCATGACCATAATATCCATGCTTACTTCCTAAATTTATGGCAGATAACATAAGTTGTCCATCAGGTAAAACATCCATTTGGAGGCAAACTCACAACAATTGTTTCCTTCGTGAATTACAACAACTGAACCCTTTCCTTTCCATTCCAAATTCATCTCTGCCCTTATACTTGACAGACAGCATAAGTTTCAGAATTCCTGCAGAGAATGACATCTACACTGACTAAAATGTCTTGTTCCACGATTACATTTTTTTTCCATGTTGAAAATAAAAACTAAGGAATAAAACAAAGTACCAGTATTGGAATCTGAATTACAAACAGAACATGCTTGTTGTAAACTATCATCTGAAAGAAAGAAATTAATGTATTGGGAAATATCTTTTGAAATGACAAAACTAAAGAAATACCATTTATATGATTTACAGATAAAAACAAGGCTATCTTCTTCTCTCTGTTTTGTTCTTCCTTTCCCTTAGTGTGTTCTAACTTATGGTTCACCAAGTTATTTCGGCAACTACATCTGTCTAATTATATAAATTCTCATGAAGGATTGCACTGAAATATTAACCTATTTTGTTTTTGCATTATTTCAATTTATAATGTATCGCAATTCATTCCTGAGATGTACATTAGGATGATTTGCCAATGAAAATAGATCACCTTGTTATTTCATTTGTAAAGAAAGTATTTGGGTTTTAATAAATATAAAATGAAATGTATTTTGAAAAAAGCATACACTGAATGGCACAATATTTTGCTTTATTCATTCATGGAATGTTGATGTTGCTGGCTGGGCCTCAATTTCTCCACTTTTCTAGCTTCCCTATAAAAAGGTGGTGGTGAGCTCTGTTCTTGAACTACTGCAGTCCATGCACTATAGATAGATCCACAATGCCAATAACGAGGGAATTTCAGGATTTTGACTCAACAACACTGAAGGAATAGTAATGTATTTTCAAATCAGGATGGTTAGTAACTTGAAGGGGAACTTGCAAGTGCTGGTGTTCCCAGATGTTTGCTTTTTTTGTCCTTTGAGATGAAAGTGGTCATGGATTTGGAAGGTGCTGTCCAAGCAACCTTGATGAACTTTTGCAGGGCATCTTGTAGATGGTACGTACTGCTGCTAATGACTATCAGTAGAAGAGGGATTGGATTCTTGTGGATGTGCTGCCAATCAAGCTTTGCTCTGGATGATGTCAAGCTTCTTGAGTGTTTTTGGAGCTGAACTTATCTAAACAAGGAGGGAGTATTCCATTATACTCCTGACTTCTGCCTTGTAGGTAGTTGTCAGACTTTTAGGAAATCAGGAGATGAGTTATTCACTGTAGGATTCCTAGCCGTTGACCTGCTCTTGTAGCCATAGAATTGAAATGGTGAATCCAGTTGAATTCCTGGTCACTGGTAACCCCAAGATATCTGTAGTGATGGATCATCTCCAATACTAAGCACAATGTGTGCTTGATTATGGTTAATTGTTGAGGAATGAGAATGTGGTGCTGGAAAAGGACAGCAGGTCAGGCAGCATCCAAGGGGCAGGACAATCGAAGATTCAGGCATAATCCTTTCATCAGGAATGAGATTAAAAATCACATAACACCAGGTTATAGTACAACAGGTTTATTTGGAAGTGCTTCCAAATAAACTTGTTGGACTATAACCTGGTGTTGTGTGATTTTTAACTTTGTCCACCCCAGTCCAATATCAACATCTCCAAATTAGGAATGAGGCATTCCTGATGAAGGGCTTATGCCTGAAACATCAATTGTTGTGTTACTCAGATGCTGCCTGACCTGCTGTGCTTTTCTAGCAACATACTCTTGATAGGAATGTAATATACTTGCTCCAGATTGGCAATGGAAGAAGTATATGGTCAAGTTATTTGTCTATCCTATAAATTCTGTGATTGCTATATGCCACTGAAGTAGGGAAAATTAAACAAAGGCTATGTAGTCTTGTTTCATTTGTAAATTTTGCTAAATCCAATAAGAAGTTCAAGAGAAACCTCTTTACCCAGAATTGTATCGTGTGTGAAATTCAATGTCACATCAAGTAAAGATGAATAGCATAGATATGTTTGATTTTAATCTAAACAATACCTATGAGGAATGATTGAGAGGGCTACCCTGATGGAGCAGGGTGGGACTGAGGTTTTATGCAGCATATGGGGCTGAATGATCTGCTTCATGCTGTGGATTATGTAGAATCTGTGAATAGGATTCTGTGTATCAATATCCGTGCGAGGTGGTCATAGAAGGCCTATTGTGTGATTGGATGCCAGTGTACCACAGGGATCAGCACTGGGTCATTTAATGTCCCTTACTGTTCATGATGTATATGGGGTTACGATAAGTCAGTTTGTGGGTGACTCAAAGATTGAACAGATGGTTGACAGTGATGAACAATGTTTTAGATTACGGAGAATATAGAAAAGCAGATCAGTGGCAGATGCTATTTAAGATATTTTCCTGTTCAAGTATGTTATTGTATGCCACTGGAACAAGGTGGGACTTGATCTCGGGTTTCCTGGCTCAAAGGTAAGGACTCAGAGGTAAGTGTGAGGGAGTATTCGATAAATGGCAGGACGCTTGGAAGCTGTGAGGGAAAGATGGATCTGGGAGGTGCTTGTCCACAAATCCCTCAATGTGGCAGGACAGTCACGAAGGCCAATGTAACAATTGTCTTTATCAGACTTGGCATAGATTATAAGAACAGGGAGGTTATGTTGACGTCATACATAACTTTGGTGAGCCACATCTGTGTGTGTAGTTCCCGTCAGCGCACTATGTGAAGGATGTGACTGTACTGGAGGAGTTACATCCTGGAGATTCACCAGGATGTTGCCTTGGACGGAGCAGTTTAGCTATGAAGATAGACTGGATAAGTTCAGGTTATTATCTTTGGGGAGAGTAGTTTGAAGGGGGACAGGATTGAGATGTATAAGCTTATGAGGGGCATGAACAGTGTGGATAGAAAACTTCTCCCATTAGTGGAAGGGTCAATAACAAGATGGCATAATTTTAACATGAAAGGCAGGAGGCTTCATAAAAATTTGAGGAAACATGCTTTCACCCGAAGGTGGTGGCAATCTGAAGGTGGTGAGCAGAGACAAGAAACATCACAACCTTTAAAAATGGACTTGGATGTGCAAATGTCATCACATTCAAAGTTATGGACCTAGTTCTGGAAAGTGGGCTAGTATAGATTTAGGGTAGTTTTGTCAGTGTGGCTGAAGGGCCTTCACTGTATCATTCTGTGATTCTATTCGATGAATAGCCAAATCTCAACACAATGTACAGAGGTGAGGTATGAAAGAGTTAATTGTGATCTTGCAGTCGTATGAGCCAAGGGAATTCTGGCTCATTAAAAATAAACTGGAATTAGCATGACTATAAACAATAGTGCAGCATAACTGCAATTTCCTAATGCTATTAAAATCCTGGAAGAGACAACATAATATATAATAGTATAGAAGGAGCATTCACACATCCATGCTCTGGAGCCAGGTATCTCCCACTCTGGAGATTTTGGTATCAGTTACGGAGACAACATTGGGTGAAATTTTCTCAGCTGAATGTTATAGGAAATGGTTGGAATGTTGGGAAAATATACAGGCAATAAAAATAAATGAGGTTCTTAACATCGAAAGTTTGATCTCCCCCTTAATGTTATCAAGGCTAGATGAAAATTTTGTGGTAAGAACCAAGGATCCAATTTGTATGCATTAATATCTCATTATTTGCTAATCCAAGCAATTTGCTATTTGCTCAGATACCAGTGAGAAACTAAATGGTGCCAAATCCCATCTTGAAATTCAAAGTGTTATCCTGGAGGTTGCAGTTCACTGCCATTAATCCCCAACACTTCAGCACATATCCTCTGAGTAGTGACTGCCTGCATCCTCTGTCCGTTGAAGTCAGCATCAGTAAAGCATCACCCTCACCACATCATCATGGTACATCTTGGACTAGCTTGTGTTGCACGAAGCTCACTGACAGCTTACATTGTAACCTTATGTAGACCTCTGCCAGGATACTTCGCAGACAGGAACATACACCCATCTCATACACCAGAAATGGTACATCTCAGAGCTCTGAGATCTCTTTTGTTTTCTTTGTAATCTCTTGCTTTGCATTTTTTTCAATATGATATGCACCTGGGATGTGAGCAACATTAACCAGGCCAACCTCCTTAATTCCAGCAATCAAGTTGCTATGGGGTTCAAGTCAGATATCTTCCAGAAAAATAAAAGATTTCCTTCCCCAAAGGACATGAATGAATCGGATGGATTTTTAGGATAATCGACATTGGTTACATGGTCTAGATTTTAGTCAAAGAAAAAAAGTTGTGAGGAGAGGGTGCAGAAGTCAGGAAGGATTAGTAGTTAGAGATGATTGGGTGAGTGAGAGCTATTGAAGGAAGATGCTACCTGCAAGAGCAAGATTGGGAGATTTTAGCATTAGCGAGTACTGGGTACAGTAGCAGAGTTATGGCGAGTCTGAGGAAATAGCGAGAAGCTGATAGCATGTACCTGAATGGAGTGTTTTCAGCTGTACTTTCCTCTGAACCACGGACACTAGGTAATTACTTCAAACCACACAACAATATCTCGCGCCATTGTCTCTACTGGTAGTCCTGGAAAAGAAGGCAGCCCTCTTTTCTATCATCCCGACTACTAGGATTTCCAAAAGTAGGGATGTCAACTTGCCTCTTTCAGTCCATGTCCTTCAGAGTCCTCAACGAAACTCCAAAAGATTGGAATTTTTCCAATATATAGGAAAACTTCAGTCCATTATGTACATCCATACTTGTCTAGATCAGTTTGTACAAAATACCAAGGATAAAAAGTGAGTTAAATATTCAACAACAGGAGATGTAATTGTGATTTTTGTTGATGCACATCATAATAGGATGCTCCACCAAAGTGTGATTATTGGAATTGGAAGAAGCGGCTTGGTCAACTCTGGATCTAGATTGAAATAAGCAGCTGTGGTTGTGGTTGTAACATTCAGTCAAGCCACACTGCAGTTCTTACAGGGGACTTGTAACTTGCAGTCCAAACACGGAAGAGTTTTGTCATGATAGGAATCATAGCTATGGAACACCTCTGGAAATGTCCTACTTTAATTATAACATGTTTTTGCAAAGTCATGCAGCCAAATGTATGTCTGTAGATATGAATTCAGTGGCTGCTTTGACAGAGAGAGTGAGAGAAAATCTGAAATTGCATAGAAAATCTGAAAAATCTGAAATGAAGAGGTACTGAAGAAGCTTTAAAGGGAGAAAGTGTAATATAAATTGAACTAATAATGTTCTAGGAGTGTCTCAGACTGAATAAAGAAGACAATAGCCTGAGCAAGAGATATATTTGTGTTTTGCCCCCTTCAAGCATACACTGAGACTGGGATTAAAAGTTTTGACATTAATCTATATTCATTAGTTACATATAGCCTAGTGTGCTATGAGGGACAAAGTGCTAAGAAAAATTATTTAGCCATCCCTCCATTGCATGTAAAAGAAAGAGCTAAGACACTCTTGAGTGCTAACATTCAGCTACTGCCAAAAAGAATTAGGCAAAAGAGTATGAATGGACCTGTGGAACAAGAATCTGAACATCAACTGTTCAAACACAATTATTGCAATGTTCAACTCTCTTCACAAACAACTCAGAGACTTTGAAGTATCATTTGTCAACTTGTATCTTTTTGGACTTACCTCTTATTTCATGTTGGGGATGAGGGGGAGGTTATGTTATTACTTCTTCCGACAGTTAGGAATTAATAAACCCAAACTTTTGTTAATTCAAGAAAGCCTGGATAAATTGGCTCCTTTTAAAATGTAAGTTCATTTGATCTGGGAGGAAGATATCTTCAAGGGCAGAGATCCTTTCAAACTTCACCTTGCTTTGATCAACAGAGAGAACTGGTAAACAGAGGGAGCCACTGCATCAAGGATCTTAATGGTTTGGAACCATTGGAACCAGAACAAAATGAGAACACGCAATGGATCTGTCCTAAAAGTTTTGAACTGTGGCAATTCGTATACATTTAGATTAGATTAGCTTACTTACAATGTGGAAACAGGCCCTTCAGCCTAATAATCCACACCAACCCTCCGAAGAGCAACCCACCTGGACCAATTCCCCTACATTTACCCCTTCACCTAACACTATGGGCAATTTAGCATGGCCAATTCACCTAACCCGCACATTTTTGGACTATGGTAGGAAACCGGAGCACCCGGAGGAAACCCACGCAGACATGGGGAGAATGTACAAACTCCACACAGACAGTTGCCTGAGGCAGGAACTGAAACCGGGTCTCTGGCGCTGTGAGACAGCAATGCTTCAACCAGCCATGTACAGGGATCCTGTGTGTTTTATCTTGTGGACAAATCACAGGAGGATTTATTCTGTGGTGAGTCAAATATATCAATAGATCTGAGGTTGCTCCAAACTCTGCATCATGCACACTTTGTTCTTGTGATTCCTAAAGTTCAAGAACCATTTTAAGGGGTAACAGGAACAGAACTCTGTACACCACAAGGTAATCACATTGCTTGGCATGATACTGAGCCACTAAATTCAGGTAAGTTAAACATGTAAATTTCCAGCTGAGCTGAGTTCATTTCAGCTAAGGCAGCAATGGCACCTAATTCGTGTTACAATGGCTGGATAAAGGAGGACAAAAATCAGGTTTCTTAAGCATCATCACTATCCAATGATTCCTAGTGGAAAGTGAACATGTTTACAGGCAGTATGCCATAGTATTAAGTTCAGTTATATGACCTTCCATATCAATATATATTATCTGGGTTCACCCAGATACAATTTGAACATTGAGTCTAGCAGTTAATGTTTATGACAAGATTCTTCTAAGAGCTAGAACCTTCAAATGAAAACACCAACAAATATAATTGCAACAAAAAGCTTTTCAGTGATTAGAAACACATCTCCTAAATTCTAATTCAATAATTTAGTTACTTTGAAATAAAATTGTACTCATGTCAGGATGTAATTAAAAAAAGCTTATAATACTAAATACTTCTAACTCACTGAAAAAGTCCACAGTTCATCACTGGCTTTGTTCTCTGTCGGTTGTTTTCATCTTCACTGTGTAGGTCATCTCTTGAGGAATTTTGACATATCCTTGGCTCCCTGTAAGGCCTGAAAATGTGTTGCTGGAAAAGCGTAGCAGGTCAGGCAGCATCCAAGGAGCAGGAGAGTCGACGTTTCGGGCATGAGCCTGAAGAAGGGCTCATGCCCGAAACGTCGACTCTCCTGCTCCTTGGATGCTGCTTGACCTGCTGCACTTTTCCAGCAACAAATTTTCAGCTCTGATCTTAAGCATCTGCAGTCCTCACTTTCTCCCTGTAAAGCCTGGTTATATTTCCAAAAAAAGGAATACCAGAGTTCCAAAGGAAAAAGAAAGTCATGTTACTTTTGTGAAATAATTTGTATTCATATTTTGTAAATGAAATTACATATGTGTAGGTCTTATACAAATGTCTGTAAATAAATGGATAGAAATGTAATGATCTTGGAAATGCCTGGAATCCTCTCCTGAACTCATTGGGAGTCTGGGAGATCTGATTGAAATCTGTGCATTTTGTAAGAGCCTACTTGACATAACATTCTCAATGTTATCCTGTTTTAACTAGTCTATTTGACCAGACTGCCTTTGGAATAGTGAGATTCAAATGACTAACCTTACTGAGTGTAGCATCAGTGCGAATAGTTACCTTATCTCATCAAGATGCAATTGTTGTTGATGAGTTATTTATATTGATATTTGAAGGGTACAATGCAATAAGATAATGCATTCAAAATACAGTTTCCATATAAGTGTAAGCATTTTTAAAATAATAGCGCTATAACAATACCGCCCTAGTATTTCATACAATGTGGTTGGTGTGAAAGACAAATGAAAAAGAAAACTGAATGCTTCTTTTCCCTTAGTCTGGTGATGCAGACTGATGAGAACTGAGCAGAAAGATTACAAGGTGAATTCTAGTTCTGTCCTTTGATAGTTGATATTAGACATGATGGATGTTGGCACACTACTGTTAGTCTCAGTTTTCAAGACCAGGAAGGAAATCATTAACCAGAATTTTTATTTCCCAATCACTGCAGTGATTCCTGCTAGAAATTGTCAGTCTTAATGATGTCATGTGAAGATGTGATCTGACTTGACTGTCATAGCTGCTGTATTAAAGAAAAACCTAAAGCCTAATCCACTGTAGGTACTTACATGAAGAGTAGATTTGCTGGTACTGGAGGATGGATTTTGTCTGAGGATATGGGGCACAGCATAAGTTTGGAAGTTCTGAAAGGGGAGAACTGGAAAGAGTTGACTACATCCTCCGAGGAGCAGGAGAGTCGACATTTCGGGCATAAGGCCTTCATCAGGAATGAGGCCAATGGGCCAAGGGGGCTGAGAGATAAATGGGAGGAGTTGGTGCTGGGGGGGAAGGTTGCTGGGAATGCAATAGGTAGATGAAGGTGGGGTGAAAGTGATAGATCGGAGAGGAGGGTGGAACAGATAAGTGGGAAGGAAAATGAACAGGTAGGACCATTCAAGATGGCAGTGCCACGTTGGGAGGTTAGGAAAAGGTGAGGAGAAGGGAAATGGGGAAACTGGTGAAATCCACATTAATCCCTCGTGGTTGAAGTGTCCCAAGAGAGAAGATGAGGTATTCCTCCTTCAGACATTGAGTGGTTAGGGTTTGGTGATGGAGGAGAACCAGGACCTGTGTGTTCTTGGTGGAGTTAAAGTTTTCAGCTACAGGGTGGTGGGTGTCTTGTCCCAGAAATGTTCTCTGAAATGATCTGCAAGTTGTTGTCCTGTCTCCCAATGTAAAGGAGACCATATCGGGTGAAATGGATACAGTACATGACATGTATGGAAGAACAGGTAAACTTTTGTCAGATGAGACACTAATGGAAGCATCTAAAGGGAATAGATTAAGGAAGAATGCGTAGTACTACAGGGAGAAGACCCGCGAGGGATTATTCAGTAGGATAGCTGATGGCTCAAAGGTAGAAGCCAGAGGATGATGGTGGAGGGTTGTTTTTCAGACTGGAGGCAAGTGACCAGTGGAGTGCCCCAAGGATCGGTGCTGGGTCCACTAATTTTCATCATTTATATAAATAATTTGGATGTGAGCATAAGAGGTATAATAGTAAGTTTGCAGATGACACCAAAATTGGAGATGTAGTGGATAGTGAAGAAGGTTAGCTCAGATTACAATGGGATCTTGATCAGATGGACCAATGGACTGAGAAGTGGCAGATGGAGTTTAATTTAGATAAATGCGAGGTGCAACATTTTGGGAAAGCAAATCTTAGCATGACTTATATACTTCATGGTAAGGTCCTAGGGAGTGTGGTTGAACAAAGAGACCTTGGAGTGCAGGTTCATAGCTCCTTGAAAGTGGAGTCGCAGGTAGATAGGATAGTGAAGAAAGCATTTGGTATACTATCCTTTATTGGTCAGAGTATTGAGTACAGGAATTGGGAGGTCATGTTGTGGCTGTACAGGACATTGATTAGGTCACTGCTGGAATATTGGTGCCATTCTGGTCTCCTTCCTATCAGAAGGATGTTATGAAACTTGAAAGGGTTCAGAAAAGATTTACATGGTTGTTGCTAGGGTTGGAGGATTTGAGCTAGAATGAATGGTTGATGAGGCAGTGGCTGTTTTCCCTGGAGCTTCGGAGGCTGAGGGGTGACCTTATAGACATTTATAAAATCATGAGAGGCATGGATAGGATAAATAGACAAAGTCTTTTCCCTGGGTTGGGAGTGTCCAGAACTAGAGGACATAGGTTTAGTATAAGACGGAAAAGATATAAAAGAGACCTAAGGGGCAACTTTTTCACGCAGAGGGTGGTGCATGTGTGGAATGGGCTGCCAGAGGAAGTGGTGGAAGCTGGTACAATTACAACATTTAAAAGGCATCTGGATGGGTATATGAATCGGAAGGGTTTGGAGGGATATGGGCTGTGTGCTGGCAGGTGGGACTAGATTGAGTTGGGATATCTGGTCAGCATGGACGGGTTGGACTGAAGAGTCTGTTTCCATGCTGTACATCTCTATGATTCTATGGCTTTAGTTTTCAGTCCCTTTTTTAACTCCCTTTTTACTTCTCCATTTGTTTTTTCATCGTTAATGGCATTCACTCACTAATGAGCATGATTGTGCACCCAGGAAATCCCGTGTCACTTGTTGGTGGTTCTGTGTGGTTGATAAGCCTTATCCAAGAGCCGTATCTCCAACTGCACATTTGGCAGATTTTTTAAGAGGTGGAATGGGTCCTTGGCCTTGAAATCATTGGTATTCCTTTCTCTGGTTCTTCATCTGCACTTCTTCTTACCACTGGTGTTCTCAAAGAATTGTGTCCCTTCAGACAGAAGGTTCCTCAAAATCAGTTTCTTCTGAATGAGAGTCTATCACACCTTGCCACCTGTGTTACATTTCCTGAAGGAAGCCTTCAAAGATTCTTTGCAATGCTTCCTTTATCTTCCTCCCATTTGGGTGCCTTTCTTGAATTGGGCAAAAAAAAACACATTGGCAGATTTTATTACCTTCCTACTAACCCTTCCATACCCTACCTGGTCCTTAATTGTATTTGTACTTGACAACAATCATATTCACACCTTTTCTTCTTTAGTTTAATTTCCATCTCTTTTTGTCAAACAGAGAACAGTGGATTTGTTTGCCTACTTCTTCTTTTGTTATGAACCCAGCTAATATTTTCACAAAAGAAGTCAGATCCCAGACAGAAACTGGCTTTATAGATTTTTTTTGGCTTTAATAAAGTGGTCTCTCAAAGAAACATAAGCATGCAATGCTGTAGATTTTACTTTAGAAATCAAATAGAAACATAGAAATAGGAACAGAAGCAGATTTTTCAGCATTTCGAGTCTACTCTGCCATTCAGTAGCTGGTCATCCAACTCAGTACCTTGTTCCCACTTTCTCTCCATACCCTTTGATCCTTTTACCCCTACAAAATGGTGTATTTATTAATTTTAACATTTAAGTTTATTAATAAAAGCAATGGAGATAACATAGAAATAATCAAAACCAATTACTTATAATGCCAATACAAAGACAAAAACAAACATAAACTTGAAGTATAATCTCATTAATTCCAAAACAATCCTTCATAAATTGGAAAGAGAAAAATAAATAAAACAGATTATAGTACACAAGATATATATTCACTAGAGTCTCCCATTCCAACACTTCAGCCCATTTAAGTCACTTGTAACTTCAATTTTAACGGTTGACCTGCAGACAGCTTCTTCCTGGAACTATTTTACACATGAGCATCAATACACTCAGCTTTAAATTAACTCTTCAGGGTTTTATTCCAGCATTTCAGTACGAGCATGAACACTTACTTTAAGTTTAATTCAGTCTTCTCAGGGACTCTGGTCTGCCCAGCATTTTATTCAAAGGAATTCACATGGCTGCCCAAAACTCAAGTAAAAGTGATACCAAAAGTCTCTTCCACTCTAAGCTTCGAGTTTTCCCTTAAACTTAAACAAAATTCCAAAATGTTTCTAACAAACCTTCCGGGCCTATTATTCAATTTGCTGGGTTGCAAAACATTCTAAGGTGGAACAAAAATCCATTTATGGTCCACAAAATCCATTCTAAGGCCGGGCCTCAAAGACCATTTTAAAAGAATTCATCATAGCTACAGAAATAGTTAATCATTAACTTCAAGCACACAAAAAAATCCCATAAGTTACTCACTCAAAAACTGGAAACTGAAACATATACAATTTGAAGAAAAATCCCATAGTTGACATCATACTTTCAAAGGAATGTATCTTCACCCTGCCCAAAGTATCTCTTTATTGAAGTCACCAATTGTTTAGTAATTACTTTTTTGCCAACCTTCGACACATATAAATTTGATCCAGATCTATTTTTGACCCCATTAACATTGACTTTCCCCCAATTTTTACAGGCATTGTCCTTTAATTGTTTTTTTTGTATGTGATTGATGAAAAGAGCAATATGAGGAATGCTGGAGGAAAGTACGAGAAATGCTTCTATATCATCTTAGAATTGAGCTGTATGACATTAATGTGGAATAAGGCAGAAAGTGACACATCAGGAGACTTATAGCAGTGAAAATGCTTATCTGGGGCATAGTGATTGTAATAAAGTCAAACATGTGGATCTCATAGAATATGAGTTCCCTGATTGGGGATGTTAATCTGGTCCAATCAGGGAGGCATGGTGGATAGATCTAAAAAAAGGAGTGTCAGAGGTTCTGTTCACTCTGAAAGCTGGCTTTGAGGGGGCAGGATCACTGCCAAGGACTATCCACATGTAAATAATGATTTGGAGACGCCGGTGTTGGAAAGGGGTGTACAAAGTTAAAAATCACACAACACCAGACTATAGTCCAACAGATTTATTAGGAAGCACTAGCTTTTGGAGCACTGCCCCTTCATCAGGTGGTTGTGAAGAATAAGATTGTAAGACACAGAATTTATAGCAAAAGTTTACATTGTGAAGATCACAACCACTTGATGAAGGAGCAGTGCTCTGAAAGCTAGTGCTTCCAAATAAACCTGCTGGACTATACCCTGGTGTTGTGTGATTTTTAACTGTGTAAATAAAGTATAACTTAGTGACTGGATACCAGCCTCTATGGAGTTTATTTCACAGGGTCACATTTATTATTTAATAGGAACAGGAATAGGCCATTCAGCCCCTCAACCCCGTATCAAAAGATTATTTTTCCTCAATGAGATAGTGAAAATGTGAAATCGGATTTCACTGTGAACAATTACGATGTCCTGTTGATTAACTCCTTTAACTAAAACATTGACGATACTTTCAGACTTTCTCTGCGATTGTGCTTTAGAAGAAGTGGAGCTAAATTTTGTCTTTTGATGTAAGAGTTTTGATATACCTCTGAGTACTCTCCCCATGATCAGAGCTGTGGTGATTTCATAGATACGTGACAGCCTTTTTCCTTTACCTTTAGAGCACATTGCCCTAGACCTCAGATGAAATTGGTTGGATTGCACGCAGGTTACTTTGTGGAGATTGATTAGCAGGTATCTAAAAGCCTGTTTATTTCACCCAGACAAATCTGACACAATATTTTGTTGTGATTCCACTGTTAAGACATACTCCTATTGTTGTTGCATGGTTTGTCAATTTAAACAGAAAATTTTGTGAAATATGATTAAGAATAAAAGCAGCAATAATGGAATGGTTGCAGCACAGACAGAAGCCTTCTTGTGAACTGAACCACAAAGAATCAGGTCTTATAAACCTTTGCTTGCCACTGCACCCTGTTGTGGTATAAACAGTGAGATTAAACCTTGTGGCACCCAATAATTACAGACGTAATTTTCTAGCTGATGAGTCACTGTGGTTATTTGTAGTCTCTAATGTCATACTTCATGACAATTTTGTTTATTTCTGATCATAATTTCTCATCACTGACTATCTTACTACTTGCATCACATATCACATATCTTTATTGTCACACCTCACACCTCATGCATAAAATCAAACCCCACTTCTCCCAGAGTCACCACAAAAAATAAAAACTTTTCCTCAAAGATTCCACAATTTTTCTGACTTTTAGACTCAGGTTAACAGAAAGCATGGATCAGGTTGCTGTACTTAACAAGAATTGCTATTTATTACAAATAAATAAATTCTAGCTACAGATAATCATTGAAGATAAATTAGAGAAGTTGTAATTGTTTTCTTTGGAGGGAAGAAGGAAGTTGATAGAGGTGAACACTTTTTTAATACTTTTCTGCCATTATATTCTACATCTTGTTTTATTTTTCTGTGTTTTCAAAAGGTGCTGAAGAGTGGTGACATGATACAACACTTCACTGTATTTTGTAACAAAGTACAGTACATCCGACAATAAATCAAATAAGTTTTCAAGATCATGTGAGGTCAGAACAGGGCGCAGCTTTGAAGAAATTTACAAAAGAAACAAAATGTGATGTAAGAAATGTTTTTTTCTCCAAACAGCAGTTAGGGTCTGGTAGTGACATGAAAGCAAGACATTGAAGAGGGCTCTATATGTTCATTTGAATAGATTCAAAGGATATGGGGAAAATGAGGGACAATGGCAATAAGTGCTCATTTGGACAGCAACCAAATTGCCTGTTTCTGTACCTTGATAATTCTGTAATTTTGAGATTCTGTGAACACTGGTGGAAACACGAGCCAGGGTGGGAATTGTCCAGGGCTGGCCTATCTACAGAAAGCAGGTCAAATCCAATGCTATCAGTTCAGTCTTGATTATGAGTAAATTGATAGAAAGTGTCATCAAGCGGCATGCGCAAGGGACTAAACAATTCACACAAACTCAATTTGGGTTCCACCTGGGCCATTTAACCTGTGACCTCCTTACAGCCTTGGTCAAAACATGGACAAAACACCTGAACTCCAGAAGCGAAGATCAAGGTGGCATTGACAATATATGGCATCAAGTAAAACTGGAGTCAGCACAAATTGTGGGGAAGCTCTCTACTGGTTGGAGTCATGTTTAGCAGAAAAGAAGATGATTGTGTTTGTTGGAGGTCAATCATTTCACTCCCAGGATATCACTGCAGAAACTCTTCAGGTATTGTCCTAGAATCTAGGACTACACCCTAATCTTCAGCTACTTCATTAATGACTTTCCCTCCATCATAAAATCAAAGGTAGGGATGTTTAATCACTATCAACAGCTTTGGTTTACTATTGACCAGAACCTGAAATGGAATAGCTATGTAAATACAATGGCTATCAAAACAAGTCAGTGTCTAAGAACTCTGTACTGAATAACCCACCTCTTCTCTCCCTGGTATCTGTTGACTATCAACAAGCAGGGGTCACAAGTGTGACAGAATGCCTTTAATTTGTCTGTTTGGATGCAACTCCAACAACATTTGAAAAACTCAACGTCATCCAAGACAAAACAGATACACATTCAAAACTCAGAAACCAATGCACAGTGGCAGCAGAATGGGCCATCTTAAAGATACACTGCAATAACTCATCAAAGCTCCTTCTGCAGCACATCTTAAGCTTGAGACCGCTGCCATCGAAAGTTCCTTTCTAAGTCACACTTTGGACTAAATTGCTATTCAGTCACCTTTGCCAGGTGAAAGTTCTGCATCTCCCTCAGCACCATGGACATACATGTACTCCAAGAAATAGAGCATTTGTGAAAGGAAACTCACCATTAACCTCTCCAGAACAATTAGGGATGGGCAATAAATGTCGTCTCAACCAATGACACTCGCAACCCTCTTATGAATGTCTCATACTGCATCTTTGAGGTGTCCAGACCCCAAACTGTTTTCTGAGCGATACGTTTGGGATGAGGAGGTCCTAACACTCACTAATCTGGAGCAGATGCCAGCCAGTGAAATTTCCCAGAGTCCTTATTATCATTCAGAACAGCTAAGAGACTATTTCCTTGATTAGATTGCAAGTGGAAAGATGGATAGCAAAACAGTTATACTATGGCAGTTAAAAGACAGAAACCAGTTAAGGGACAGCATTATTTCTCAACAAGACAGTGGAAAGAAGAACAGTGTTAGTGTTGTTAGCAGCTGGATGCCCTCAGTTGTTTCGATAAATTAGTGGTGCGACTGTCATACAGCACAGACCAAGGAGGAATCTAATCTCATCAGTTTTTTCACCAGGTCGCTTAAAGTTAAAATTACACTCTCAAATTCACAATTAGGATCTTATAGAGAACCCAGACCAAAATCTAATTCCTACTGTTGCTTTATCAGCTTTTTACTTCTTTCGGCACATTTTTCTGTCTAAACATTCAGTAGAGTGGTCTTTGGACCATTGACACTGAATTTAGAAGTTTGATCTCACTAGAATGTGAATTAATGAGAACCTCAAGGTGCAAAGGTTTCAAAGTCTTGATGGAAATCATTGGATTCCTGCTATAATGCATTCTGTATAAAGCTGCAAAATACAAAATTGCAATAAAAGGAAAACACTTACAATGATTCATACATAATTCATACTGTATCAACAACCCCTCTTTGTAAAATAACATTCTGAGAACTGTAAAAATCATCCGAGACCTTTAAAAACAATGCTTTTCTTGAAAGACATGCAGCATCTAAAAACACCCACTAATTTCATTCTGTAACTTTCAAGGATGAGCTGTTCAGACGCCACCTTGTGGCAACTGAGAGCCCCTCACAAACATTTTGTGGGCCTGATGTGACTGTTTAATATTTTGGAACTCACAATAGACAGACTGCGAGCAGCAAAGCAGAGATGAGCCAACAAGGTCCTTCTGCATTGCACCTGAGGCCTCCAGTATTTGATAGGTCAATAACCTTTTCATTACAAAGCCATGTTTATCTCATTTAATTACTGCAGTACAACATCAGAAGGGGCTTCAGCATTCACTGGGAATATCTCTGCATGAAAACAAAATCAGTGGTACAAACAGAGCAATAATGTTCAGAACATTTAAAATGTATTCATCATTTTCTCATATTACTTGAAGCACAGCAATTTCCGGGGTGTCATTTGTTGGCTAATAATGCAATTAATCTTGTCAGAGCCATCAAAGGTAAGGAGGATATTGTAACAACTTGCAAACATATGAATTAGAGTAGGAATGTGTTACTTGACCCCTCCAGCCTGCTCCAGCACTGAAAAAGATCAGGGTTGGCATGATTACTGCACATTCCTGCCTATCTCTGATAATGTTTAAACCCTATGTTATCAGGAAATGACCTACCCATGCCTTAACCATTTCCAAGGAAGCTGCTTCCACTGCATGATCCTTATTGACTGCAATTCCTTTGTTTTCCTTTCAAGTAGTGCACGTTCCATTTATATCCCTGCATTTTAATATGGATTTGATGGATTGGATTACCTTCTCCTGTGCTGTTATGATCCCACACCCAGCTTTCCACCATTATCCCTGACCCACTCTAGTCACTCAACTAAATTTAGCAAAAGCCGGATATTTGCAAATAAATCCAAATTGTTTAACTCGGGCCACCTCGTTATCTGATTTAGCATCAGTTCTATATTAACTTTAAGTTAAGTGAAGCTTGTTGTTTGTAAATATTAGTTACATCAGCACCAATTATATAACTAGGCTTTAATAGCTTGTTTTGCCCAGACCTCAAGTGTAGAAATAAGAATGTCTTTGCACATGTACTGATTTTGAAAATTTATACAATTGCTGGAGTGTGATGTGTGCGTGTGTAGTGGTACAAAATGGTGCATAAACAAGAGGGCAATAGGCCTAACCTTGCCATCAGTTGGACTTTTTCCTGAAACTTTCAGCTCAATTTGCACCATGTTTTACTGGATCTGTGATCTGGTAATTTGAGGGATAAGCAAAATATAATATGAGAAAGAAAATTGCACTCTCCCTGTGTGGTGGAGGCACATTCAGTCTAAGCATTTCATAGGAAATTGGACTCTTATTTGAAAACGCTCAGGCTCTTATTTGAATTGCCTGTTCCTGCTCCTACTGCACACATTCAGAGTGTTCACTTAGAGAGTTGGAGACAACACAACAGGTTGAATGACCTCCTTCTGTAGTGTAACAACCTTATGATTTTAGTTCTGTGAATATACATTGTCAACCCCTGAATTAAATAACTGATTTGCTTGCTAATAACTGTGTGTTACCCACAGCACTATTATTTTTCCAGGCATATTTGGGGTGTATTATCTGTGCAATCAGTAAACCAAAAGTAAACATGGATTGATATCATTATTATCTGTTAATTCCGGTGTAGAGAAAAGGCTGTGTTTATGGTAACACGAGGAGAGTGAATCTACTGTAGGTACAACTTCTGTGTTGAATATCAGTGTCCTCCCTCAGCTATATATTGAAGTAATATTCATAAAAGCCAAAATATGCTGGTCATGATTTGGAGATGCCGGTGTTGGACTGGGGTGTACAAAGTTAAATATCACATAACACCAGGTTATAGTCCAACAGGTTTAGTTGGAAGCATGCTAGCTTTCGGAGCGAAGCTCCTTCATCAGGTGATTGTGTTATGATCGAGCCTTCCACTATCACCTGATGAAGGAGCGACACTCCAAAAGCTAGTGTGCTTCCAATTAAACCTGTTGGACTATAACCTGGTGTTGTGTGATTTTTAAAAATATGCTGGTGTTCACATAAAACATCCCTGACTGTTTTTCAGACAACAAACATCGCGTTTATTGTAAGTTGATAATTGGATTTCTTTTGTCAATTGTCTTGTCCTTTGGCTTTTCACATTTTACTTAGCGTCACTATAATGTTCCTCACCTTTGTCTATTTCTTTCTGTCATTCACTCTAATCCAATGCTGCTGTGTTTAAGGTATTTGCTGCTGTACCTTACTGAATGAGTTATTACTCTGTATTTACCTAGTACAGGATTATTAGAGCAACACAGCAGAATGCCCTGTTTTTTGCTCCTGGTTGGTGTGACCCAACACATCATGGGTTTTATGCGTATAATATATTTGCGGTCTTCATTTTTTTGGCCGCAGTTAAGTGAAGAGTGAGGACCAGAGGCCTGAGGGGAAGGTAAATTTAAAGTATATAAGCTTACCTCGTGTATAGGTGGAGCGTACGCTGAACAGGAGTGGACACGGGACTGCTGGGTAAGTGAAGCTTTATATTTGGGCAGTTGCTTTACCCGAAACACTACTTAGGTAGTGTTTCCCACCCATCGTCTTCCTCTAACGACCAAAAAGGTTCTGTGTGTTGGATTGGTACGTGGATGAGGGTTTGTTTTAGTTTTCAATAGTCTCATTGGGAAATTAGAACAGTGGGGATGAAGGTTAGGCAATTGAATGTCCCTCCTGTAGAATGTGGGAGGTAAGGATCACCACTAGTGTCCCTGCTGACTTCCTCTGCAGGGAAGTGCACCCAACTCCAGATCCTCAAAAACTGTGTTAGGGAACAGAAGCTGGAGCCAGATGAACTTCGGATCATTCAGGAGGTGGAGGGGGTTATTGAGAGGAGCTACAGGGAAGTAGTCACACCTCAGGTACAAGAAGAAGGTAGACGGGTTATCGTCAGTGGACAGAAAGGGAACCGGCACTCATTGCAGAGATCCCCTGTGGCTGTTCCCCTCAATAACAAATATACCGTTTTGGATACTGTTGGGGAACATGACTTGCCAGGGGTAAGTGCTACCTGAACTGCTGTGCTTTTCCAGCACCACTCTAATCCAGAATGGGGAACAGGTCTCTGGCACAGACCATGTCTCTGTTGCTCAGAAGGGAAGGGGGAAGAGGAGCAGAGCATTAGTCATTGGGGACTCCATAGTTAGGAGGACAGATAGGAGATTCTGTGGGAACGAAAGAGACTTAGGGTTAGTGTGTTGCCTCCCAGGTGCCAGGGTTCATGGTGCTTCCAATCATATTTTTGGGATTCTTGAGGGGGAGGGGGAGCAACCCCAAATTGTGATCCACATAGGCACTAACGACTTGGGTAGGAAGAGAGATGGGAATTTAAAACAGAAATTCGGGGAGCTAGGGTGGAAGCTTGTAGCTAGAACAAACAGAGTTGTTTTCTCTGGTTTGTTGCCTGTGCCACGTTCTAGCTAAGCTAGGAATAGGGAGAGAGAGGAGTTGAACACGTGGCTACTGGGATAGTGCAGGAGGGAAGGTTTTGGATACCTGGATAATTGGCTAACCCTCTCTTAATTCAGCAGAGGAATGGGAACATAAGTTGTAGTTCGAGTATGCTGGAGGTTGAGAGCAGTGAGGTCCGAAATAAGGTTTCAAGGTCGCAAAAGGGCACTGGCAAGTAAGAAGTTGGTTTGAAGTGTATCGACATCAACGCCAGGAGCATCCGGAATAAGGTGGGTGAACTTGCAGCATGGGTTGATACCTGGGATTTCGATGTTGTGGCCACTTTGGAGAGATGGATAAAGCAGGGACAGGAATGGTTGTTGCAGGTTCTGGAATTTAGATGTTTCAGTAAAAACAGAGAAAATGGTAAAAAGGGGGGAATTGTGGCATTGTTAGTCAAGGGCAGTATTACGGTTGTAAAAAGGAGGTTTGAGGACTCGTCTACTAAGTTAGTATGGCTTGAAGTTAGAAACAGGAAAGGAGAGGTCACTTTATTGGGAGTTTTCTATAGGCCTCTGAATAGTTCCAGAGATGTAGAGGAGAGGATAGCAAAGATGATTCTCAATAGGAGCGAGAGTGACAGGGTAGTTGTTATGGGGGTCTTTAACTTTCTAAATATTGACTGGGAATACTAAGGTTCAAGTACTTTAGATGAGTCAGTTTTTGTCCAATGTATGCAGGAGGGTTTGTAGCCAGGCCAACAAGGGACAAAGCCACATTGGATTTGTTACTGGGTAATGAACCCGGCCAGGTGTTAGATTTGGAGGTAGGCGAGCATTTTGGTGATAGTGAGCATAATTCGTTTATGTTTACTTTAGCAATGGAAAGGGATAGGTATACACTGCAGGCAAGAGTTATTGCTGGGGGAAAGGCAATTACAATGCAATTAGGCAAGTTTTAGGATGCATAGTATGGGGATGGAAACTGCTGGGGATGGGCACAATTGAAATGGGGAGCTTATTCAAGGAACAACTCCTGCGGGTCCTTGATAAGTATGTACCTGTCAGGCAGGGAGGACGTTGTCAAGCGAGGGAGCCGTGGTTTACTAAGGACGTTGAATCTCTTATCAAGAGGAAGAAGAAGGCTTATGTTAGGACGGGATGCGATGGCTTAGTTTGGGCACTTGAGAGTTACAGGTTAGCCAGGAAAGACCTGAAGAGAGTTATGAAGAGCCAAGAGGGGACATAAGAGGTCATTGGCGGATAGGGTCAAGGAAAACCCTCAGGCTTTCTATGGGTTTATCAGGAATAAAAGAATGATGAGAATAAGATTAGGGCCAATCAAGATAGTGGTGGGAAGTTGTGCATGGAGTCAGAGGAGATAGGGGAAGTGCTAGTGAATATTGTTCATCAGTATTTACACTAGAAAAAGACAATGTAGTTGAGCAGAATACTGAGATACAGGCTACTAGACTAGATGGGATTGATGTTCACAAGAAGGAGGTGTTAGCAATTCTGGAAAGTTTTAAAATATATAAGTCCCCTGGGCTAGGTGGGATTTATCTGAGGATTCTATGGGAAGCCAAGGAGGAGATTGTCGAGCCTTTGGTTTTGATCTTTATGTTGTCATTGTCTACCGGAATAGTGTCAGAAGACTAGAGCGTAGTAAATGTTATTCCCTTGTTCAAGAAAGGGAGTAGAGACAACCCTGGAAATTGTAGACAAGTTAGCCTTACTATGGTTGTGGGCAAAGTGTTGGGAAAAGTTTATAAGAGATGGATTTATAATCAGGGATATTCAACACAGTTTTGTGAAGGTAAGTCGTGCCTCGAGAATTTATCCTCGATTAGAAATTGGCTAGCTGAAAGAAGAAAGAGGGTGGTGGTTGATGGGAAATGTTCATCCTGGAGTTCAATTACTGATGGTGTATTGCAAGGATCTGTTTTGGGTCCACTGCTTTTTGTCATTTTTATAAACGACCTGGATGAGGGCGTTGAAGAATGAGTTAGTAAATGTGTGGATGACACTAAGGTTGGTTGAGTTGTGGATAGTGCAGAAGGATGTTGTAGGTTACAGAGGGACATAGATAAGCTGCAGAGCTGGGCTGAGAGGTGACAAATGGAGTTTAATGCAGAAAAGTGTGAGGTGATTCACTTTGGAAGAAGCAACAGGAATAAGGAGTACTGAGCTAATGGTAAGATTCTTGACAGTGTAGATGAGCAGAGAGATTTCAGTGTCCATGTACATAGATCCCTGAAAGTTGCCACCGGGTTGATAGGGTTTTTAAGAAGGCATATGGTGTGTTCACTTTTATTAGTAGAGGAATTGAGTTTCTGAGTCATGAGGTCATGCTGCAGCTTTACAAAACTCTGGTGCGGCCGCATTTGGAGTATTGCGTACAGTTCTGGTCACTGTATTTTGGGAAGGACGTGGGACCTTTGGAAAAGATTCAGAGGAAATTTACTAAGATGTTGCCTGGTATGGAGGGAAGGTATTACGAGTAAAGGCTGAGGTACTTGAGGCTGGTTTTGTTAGAGAGAAGAAGGTTGAGAGGTGAATAAATTGAGACACATAAGATAATCAGAGAGTCAGATAGGGTGGACAGAGAGAGCCTTTTTCTTCAGATGGTGATGGCTAGCACGAGGGAACATAGCTTTAAATTGAGGGGTGATAGATGTAGGACAGATGTCAGAGGTAAAAACAAGGGCTGCAGATGCTGGAAACCAGATTCTAGACTAGAGTAGTGCTGGAAAAGCACAGCAGTTCAGGCAGCATCCGAGGAGCAGGAAAATCGACGTTTCGGGCAAAAGCCCTTCATCAGGAATAGAGCCCTCTCGGGCTTTTGCCCGAAACATCGATTTTCCTGCTCCTCGGATGCTGCCTGAACTGCTGTGCTCTAGTCTAGAATCTTATATGACAAAGCCTATTTCCCATGTGGCATCTCTGAGTGATGGCCAAATTAATCTCAGGTTATAGACAGTTCTGACAAACTGATTTCAGAATAAGCAGAAATTGGATTGGAGACATTCACAGTCTTCTTTTGTTTTACCTTTCTGAGAGGTCATTTTTATCTAACCAGGGTGAAACTCCAGTCCCGAAAAGAAGTTCAGAAGCATAGACCGCCAGTACCTTATTGTGTTAATTACCTTCCAAAAGATCTAAAGAGTGATAGGAACATTGTAGAGACATCGAATATAGGAACCGGAATCAGTTCTGACATTCAATACGATCATGGCTCAACATCCCACTCAGTACCCTGTTCCCTGCTCCCACATTCTCCCATTTTCTTTTATCTCTTTAGTCCTAAGAATTGTATCTAATCTTTCCTAAAAGTCTTCAATGTTTTGGCCTAATTTCATGTGGCACAGATTTCCATAGGCTCACCGCTCTCTGGGTGAAGAAATTTCTCCTCATTTCTGTCCGAAAAGGCCTCCTCCCTTATTCTTAGAGAGTGACATCTGGTTTTGGACTCCCTGCCCAACAGGAACATCCTTCCTGCATCTACCCTGTCTCGTCCTGTTAGAATTGTAAAGGTTTCTATGAGACCCAACCCCCACACCTTCATTTTTTTTAATCTCTGGTGAATGTAGTTGTAACCAATCCAATTTCTCCTTATACAATAGTCCCTCCTTCCCAGAATCAGTCTGGTACACCTTTGTTTGGTACTCCCTCAATAGTCAGAACATCCTTCCTCAAAAAAGATACCAACACCCAATATTCAAGTTGTGGTCATACTAATACACTGTACAGTTTCAGCAAGACTCCTCTCTCCTGTGTTCAAATCCTCTTACTATGAAGAACAACAAGCCATTTACCTCTTCACCCCCTGCTGCACCTAAATGATTATCTTCAGCAACTGATGCACAAGAGGTTTTGTTGCAGCTCACCTTTTCTCAACACATCCCCATTCAGATAATAATCTGCCTGCCTATTTATTGCAGCCAAAATCTACAACATCTGTCATTTATTTGCCAATTATGTAACTTGTCCCACATTGCACTGAAGCTTCTCTACATCCTCTTCCCAGCTCAGCCTCCCATCCAGCTTTGTGTCATCTGCACACCTGGAGATATGATTTTTTTTTACTCACTTGTGGAATTTGGACTTTGCTGGCTGGGCCAGCATTTATTGCCTGTCCCTAATTGCCCTTGAGAAGGTACCTTGAGAAGTGAGCTACTTTCTTGAACTGCTGCAGTCCACCTGCTGTGGGTTGATCCATAACGCCATTAAGGAAGGAATTCCAAGGTTTTGACTCGGGACAGTGAAGGAACAACGATATATTTCCCAATCAGATGGTGAATAGCTTGGAGGTGGTCCCATGTGCTTTAATTTCATATGCTATCCCTTACTTGGAAGCTTATTGAAAACTTTCTAGAAATCCAAATAATTGTAGGTAACAAATATACAGTGGTATGTAACATAATTTGTACAGAACATCCTGGTAGGAGAATGATGACTGGCAGGAAATGGCCAGAAAGGGGATATTAAATTAAACTATGGATCATAAATACAATAATTGATCTCAAATGGTGAAAGTGAAATGTGTAAGGTTTTTATTAGATAAATTTAATATAGTAGTGCTTAAATATGCAGCTCTGTACAATAGGATTGCTGCCACCTTCTCCTCTGGGCAATGCTGCAATCATAGAGTGTTACCACACGGGGTAAACCCTTCAGCTAATTTAAACCACACACAGAGAAAAACTCTCTTCGCCTTGTAATCTGTTACATTATGAGATCTACCAAATCCCACTATTTAAAGAAAAATTTAACAATTCATTCTTGAATTCCAAGAAAAATAATTAAACAACAACTATCTACACTATAATCCTAATTTGTCTGAACAATTTATCCACCTCCCACTCTACAACAGAACACAGATCCAATAACCCCCTCCGATTAAGTTTAACAAAAAATTCTAATTTCAAAACCAGTCAGCTGGGTCGATTTTCTTCTGAACCCTCCTCTGTAGGTTTTCCTGGGCCATCTTTTCTTGGGTATTCTGCTGCACAGATTACATGTGAAGAGTTACCTTTCAGGGAGGGACTCTGCGGGCAAAGTCTGTTTGTGCTCTTTGCCGCTCTCGCTAACTGTTCAAAACACCCGATTTTTATATCCCAAAACATCGGACCATCTCATTGGTTTGATGCCATCAAAGCATTAAAATTCAAATTCGATTGGATTTTGATTTCTTTGGGCATAATTTAAACTGATTGGGCAAATTCAAATTTGTTGTGTAGCATGGCAACTCATCCCCAGCTATTTGTTTCACAGCCAAATGTCACATTTTTAAATTGTTCAGCACACCCTGTGCTTGCAGTCAGTCCTTGCCAGCTTTCACTATCTCTTAAAGGTACAGTACACACCTACACCGTCATAACACAGAGCAGGTCACTGCCAGTGACCCTCAAAGTCACTGTAGCAAACTATATCAGGATGCTTCCAGGCTGGGGCCTACAACAATGTTCACCTGTCACTGCATCAAGGCCCTGGTATCCTGGCCATAACTTATCCCTCCATCAACATCACTAAATACAGAGTATCTGGTCATTATCATATTGCTGTTAGTGGGGGTTGGCCATGCATAAACTATCAGCCACATTTCCTGCATTGCAACAAAGAATACTTCAGATGTATTTAATTTGTTCCAGAGCAACTTGAGGAATCTATTGATCATCACAGAAATGTGAATCTTTCTTTCTTTATCATTGGTCTATATTTTGCAGTCCCTCTACCAGGTGTGTTACCCACTGAGGGTGGGTAAGGGGAAATATAAGATGCCTGTGGCTATTGAAATACTTTTTTTCCTCCCTCGATCAGTCTCCATAATGTAAGTGGTGGATAAGGCATCGACTAGCCCATCCAGCCTTAACCTATAACTTCCCCCTTACAGTGCAACCCATTGTTTCACTTTCAAACAGGGCAAGGTAAAGGAATGGTGTGTGATGTTCTCATGACAGTGGGATTAGGTTTGGTACAAGGAATCATCAACCGCATGCATATGACTTGGTGGATGCCTCATATCAACAGGAGATATACCATGACCATTAAGATTTTCACTCCATTAACATGTATTTGATATTCAAATATTGTTACAAACAAATTGCAATGTCTCTATTCGCACCACCTAAAGAGATAGCGATTTAATTTTCCACCCCATTTTATTCAATAGTCGGTGTACATTTCCCCCACTCCCTCTGTTTTCAGGCTCTGATTTTGCAATTAATGCAACAGCACAATGATTAAGTTAAAAAAGAGGCAGGGTTTATTTCACATACTCCTAGATACAGGAGAAATCTTACAATGCAAGCACATGTCCAAAAACAAGGCAATGGAGAAATGGAATGGATAAAGAAATAATTCATATAATACTACTTGAATGTAAAACAATGAAGGAGTATCAGTTTATCAATGCCATAAGCTTTCACAAATCGAGTCGAAATTTCCAAAGTTGGAGTTCACACTCAGGAGTTTCTTTGTGAAGTGAGTCTGATTGGTGAGCCAGAAGTTGTGTAATAGGCAGTTTCTTTCACAATTCCCTTGAGAGTCTTCTGAGGAAGGTTTTTTTCTTAAATGTTCATGTATCTGCCAACCATCCAACCCAAACTTTGGGTCCACTACATGGATGACACCTTTGTCATCACTAAACGAAACAAGTTAGAGGAAACATTCAAGACCATCAATAATACCCATACTGGCGTAAAATTCACTAAAGAGGAGGAAAACAATAACAAACTGCCATTCCTAGATGTCACAGTAGAGTGAACAGCCAGTGGGGAATTTCACACCAGCGTCTACAAGAAAACAACATATACAGACCAAATATTGAACTATAGAGGCAATTACCCCAATATCCACAAATGAAGCTGCATCAGAACATTTCACCACACACTGCAGCCCGAGGAACTACACAGAGCAGAGGAAAATCAACTATACAATGTATTCAAAAAGAACAGGTATCCATTGAACACAGTCTGCAGATTTCTCAACAACAAAATCCAAACAAGCAGACAAAACACGTCCAGAAACCCGAGCCACTCTCTCATACATCAAAGATATCTTGGAAATGACTGCCAGACTACTCAGACCCCTAGGCGTCACAATAGCCCACAAACCCACCAAATCACTAAAACAGCAGCAAATGAACTTGAAAGACCCTATACAGACAAGAAAAACTAATGTAATTTACAAAGTACTGTGCAAGGACTCTAACAAACACTACATTGGGCAAACAGGCAGAAACTAGCCACCAGGATACATGAACATCAACTAGCCACAAAACAACATGACCCTCTCTCACTAGTATCCCTACATATAGATTGCAAGGGCATAAGTATGGGAATTAAGTGGAAAACAGCTGAGTGCTCTCATTTTTTGCTCAGGTACTTTATAGCTTTCAGAACTCAATATTCAACAGCTTCACACAATGAATGCTGTCCTCCATTTTGATTAACAGCCCCCCCCCACACCACCTCATGGGTTTGCTCTCAGCAGAGCTGACTTATTTTCTGCTATTAACACCTCTTACTATTAGCCTCCACTTGCCTTTTGCTTTGGGGCATCTTTCCAACCTGTAGTACCTCCTCCATTTCACAGCACAGTAAAACTTTTCCAGTCCTCTTCATTTCCGAATAAGAGCCATATTGGACACAAAATGTTAACTCTCTTTCTGTCTCCACAGATGTTGCTCTCCTGTTGAGTTATCTGGTATACTTAGTTTTTACTTTAGAGCTTCAGCATCTTCAGTATTTTGCCTTTGATTTTATAATATTTTAATTTTCAGCTCTTCTGGTGAAAACCCTTTTTTGCTTCATATTCCATTGTATTGACCTTGACTATTTTTATCCTTCATAGCCTTCCTTGCTATTATGAAAATAATGTCAGGAGAAATAGACGTGCAGTTAATAATTACTGTGCATCAATTAATCTCTTTCCCTTTTCATATTATATATCATTTTACATGGCTTTCAGAAGTAATTAGTCTTTAAACAAAAATTATATTGTATGCCTGCTAACTAAACACTCTGTCATACAATGATAGTTTGGAAATGAGCAGCATCGTCACTCATTAATTTTTTTGTCAACTACTTCAGACCCAACAAAGCCTTGCTCAAGAATTCTCTTGAGACTGCTGTGATGGACTGCACCACACAATGACAGAATGGTAGTCTGCACCTGAAATTCTCCCTCAGCGGTTTCTGATTTCACTCATCCTGATCTGTAATTATAACCTGAGACTTGTGCTGGGAATCAGCACTCTAGATGGACCTACTACTCTTAGTCTGCGTGAATTCAAGAAGGTAGCTCAACGCCACATTGGCAAAGGTCATGGGCCAAAGATGGACATTGCTAGAGACTCTCACATCCCCTGAATAAAACATAGGATGGCATCTCCAAACATTCAAACAACCTGTAGATAACAGCTTGGGCCAGATAGTACATAGTAAACATTTTATTTATATCCCCTCTGAAGACCCTTTGTCTCATCCTCCCACATGCCTTTCCACCTATTTTTATGTCCTCGCAATTTTATATTGCGAATAATTGTGGTGGCCACACTGATCCCTTTGGCATTCCACTAGTTTCCATCTGAAAATGTCCCTCTTATCCTAACTCTCTGTCCTCTATTTGTTTACTAATCCTCTGTCCATGCTAATGTACTACCTCCAACACTATGAACTTATTCAGTTGTGAATGCGTAGTACCTTATCAAATACCTTCTGAAAATCCAATTGTATTACATCTTCTGTTTCCCCTTTATTTATCCTACCTGTTACCTCCTCAAAGATTATAATAGATTTGGTAGGCATGATTTCCCCTTCATGGAGCAATGCTAACTTGTTTTAATCATAATCTGTATTTATAAGTGCTCTGCTATTAAATTCTTTTTAATAGTCTCTAATATTTTCCCAGCAACATTCATTAAGCTAACAGTTCTCCCAAGGCAAAAAAAACAAAGTAACTTTTTGATGGAGGCAGTGATGTAGTGGTAATGTCATTATACTAGTAAACTGGAGACACAGGTAAGTGGTCTGGAGACAAGGGTTTGAATCCTACTGTGACAGACAGTTACAATTTGAATCCAATAATATCTGAAATTAAAAGCTAATTTTATGGCAGCATGAAATTATCACTGATTGTCATAAAAACCCATCTGGTTCACTGATGTCCTTTAATGAAGGAAATCTGCCAGCGTACATGTAACTCTAGCCCTACAGCACTGTTGTTGACTCCTGACTATCCTTTGAAATAATTAGCAAACTAATCAGTTCAATCAAGCCCCAATGATGTCCAAAAGAAAGGAATGAATCTGGCCAGACTACTGATATTGAACTAGACAACAGACACAAGAATGGTGCACACAGCCTTGTCAACTATGCAAAGTCCTCCTTACAATTTTTTTTTAATATTCATTCATGGAGAGTGGGCATTGTTGACTTGTCCCTAATTGCCTTTGAGAAGGTGGTGGTGAGCTGACTTCTTGAACTGCTGCAGTCCGTGGGCTGTAGGTAGACTTGCAATGCCTTTGGAAGGGAATTCCAGGAGTTTGACCCAACAACAGTGAAGGAACGGTGATTTATTTTCAATTCAGAACGGTGAACAGCTTGGAGAGGAATTTACAAGTATTGGCTGTCCCATAACTCTGCTGTTTTTGTCATTCTAGATTATAGTAGTTGTGGGTTGGGAATGTGCTGCCCAAGGATGTTTAGTGAATTTCTGCAATGTATCATGTACATAGTTCACTGTTACTGGGTATTGGTGATGATTGAATGCTGATGTGGTGACATCAAACAGACTTCTTTGTACTGGATGGTGACAAGGTCCTTGAGTGTTATTGGAGCTGCACTTTTCCAGGGAAGGTATGGGCTTGTGCCAAACTTTGGAGGCTGTCCCATGGACTAGTAGAGCAACAACATGACATAGCTTTGGATTCATTACTTACAACATGATGTCTCAGACACTAGCATTACAATCCTTAGATATACCATGTTCCATCAACAGGGCAAACCCAAAGGAGATGATAGCACAGAGAGAGGGATTTGTCCTAGGAGAACTCAACATTGACTCCATGAAGTCTCATGGCACCAGGTCACACAAGACAATGAAACCTCCTGTTGATTACTACCTTTGCCTCCCGGATGATGAATTAGTACTCCACCATATCGAACAGTTGTTGCTGTTACAATTTCATAAAACATTGTTTAAGCCACAGATAGAGTGCTGTGTGCAGTTCTGGTTGCTAAACTGTTGGAAAGATGTGATTACATTGGAGAGGGTGCAGAGGAGATTCACTAGGATGTTACCTGGGATGGAAAGTCTCAGTTATGCGGAGAGGGGAGATGTTATTGTGATATACAGAAATTATGAGAGGCACAGGCAGAGTAGATTGTGAGAATTTTTTCTCCATGGCAGACATGTCTACAACCAGAGGGCAAAAGTTTAAGGTAAGGAGCAAGTGGTTTACAAGAGATCTAAGGAAACAAATTCCTCCAGTGGGCGGTAGAAATATTGGAGGCACTGCCTGAGAAGTTCGTGGAGGCAAATACTCTGCAACATTTAAGAAGCATCTGGATGAGCACTTAAAATGCCAGGCGAAAGTGGGTACTGCAGATGCTTGTGATTAGAGTCAAGATTAGTGTGGTACTGGAAAAGCACAGCAGGTCAGGCAGCATCCGAGGAGCAGGAAAATCGATGTTTTGGGCAAAAGCCCTTCATCAGGATTGAGGCCTCATTCCTGATGAAGGGCTTTTGCCCGAAACTTAAAATGCCAGGCATAGTGGGCTACAGACCAAAGGGAATTAGTGTACCTTGGTTTATGCAGTTTGGCATAGACATGGTGGGCTGAAGAGTCTGTTTCTTTGCTGTATAACTCTACCTAAACACTGGCATCTACCTAACAATGTGGAAAACTGCTCAAGTATGTTGAGCACACAAAAAGGAGGACAATGCAGCATTGCCAATTATCACAGTGTGAATTTACTCTCAATTTCAACAAAATGATGGATGGTGTCACTAACAATATCATCAAGTGACACTTGTGAAGGGATAGCATGCACACTGATGCTCAGGTGAGTTCTACCAGAGTCATTTGGCTTCTGCTACCTTGATTAAAACATGAACAAAAAAGGTGAACTCCAGAGATTACGTGTGAATGATTGCCTGTAACATCAAGGCAGCATTTGACGAGTGTGGCATCAAAGATTCAGAGAAAAACTGGAATCAATGGAAATCAGCAGTGAACTCTCCATTGGTGTCATAAAAATGAAAGATAGCTGTGATTGTTAGCGTAAACGATCTCAGTTGCAGGACATCACTACAGGAGTTCCTCAGGGTAATGATCTATGTCTGACCATCTTCAGTTGCTTCAACAATGACCTTCCCTGTATCTTTAGTCAGAAGTGGGATGTTCACTGATTATTGCACAATGTTCATAACCATTTGTGACTTTTTGGATACTGAAGCATTTTGTCTGCAAATGAAGGCAATCTTTGGAGACTGATGAAAAGTAACCTTCACACCATACAAATGTCAGACAATGACCATGTACAATAGGAGAGAATCTAACCATTGCCAATTGACTAGTGCTTGTTCTAATTTTCTTACTGGTTGAGTGGGTTTCTGAGGTTCAAGCGCAGCAATGACTTCAATAAGTTAAACCAAAAGTGATTGATGTGCTAACGCTGATCACTATGCGTGGAACGTTGGAGTGAGTGCACATACGCCCATTGCTCATGAAGTTCACTTGAAGTTCAGTGGCATCATTATTGCTTAATGACCTATTATCAACACCCTTGGAGTTTCCATTGACCAGAAACTTAAGTGGCCTAGCCATATAAATATTATGGTTTCAAGAGTATTCCAGAGGCTAGGAATTCTGCATGAGTACCTCATTTCCTATTTCCCTAATTGTTGTCCAACATCTACAAACAGAAGTCAGGAGTGTGAGGAAATACCCTTCACTTGCTTTGATAGGTGCAGCTGCAACAACACACAGAATGTTTGATACCATCATGAACAAAGCATCATACTTGATTGGGACCGTATCCAACACTGTCAAATTTCATTCCCTTTGCCACTGAAACTTAGAAGCAACAGTGTATATTATCCACAGGATGCTCTGTAGCAATTCACCAAGGCTCCTTTGTCAGCACCATCCAAAGCCATGACCTTTACCATTATATGGACAAGGGCAGCAGATATATGGGAACACTACCATCTGCAAGTTGTCCTCCAAGTCATGCACCATCCTGACTTGGAACAATATTGTCATTCCTTCTTTGTCTGTGGGTTAAAAATTCTGGAACCTCCTCTCTAAAAATACTGTGAATATCTGTACACTCAGAAGTTATACAGTGGTTCAAAAAGGCAACTCACCAGCACCTATTCAGAGCAATTAACAATGGGCAATAAAGGCTGGGCCAGCCTGGAATACCCACTCCCCATGCACAAGTAATTAAGAAACGTGAATAAGTGACTGTGGGTCCTGCTGATGGATCTGAAATTCTCAGGAAAAGCGATTGAAGTTCACAAGTAACTAGTATAATAACTCAATGATTTGCAGTAATGTTTATTCTTCATATTCTTGATATCGAGTCTGATCTTTAAAGGTCTGTAAAAAAGTATTCTAAATAGCTAAATGAAAGGTCTCACAGTTAACAGCACAAAGATTCAGTACAGTGCTTTCAGCTAATGCGGCAGTCAGCGACCTCAAAAGAAATCAAAAGGAAATGATGTATTTGATGCTCACAGTAACAAAGCAGATAGTTTGACAGAATTGAATTGACATAACTTTGTAATCAAAATCAAGTTATGCTACATGTCAGCAAAAAAGCCAGGCAATCCCAGCACTGGTGTGACCTTGGCTCTGTCTCTGGGAATGACCTTTTAGTGGAACAGAACAATACTTTTTGCTGACATTTTGTGTCCAGCTGAAACAATCTGTTAAACTAGGAACAATGCCCTGACTGACTTTCACTTGGGACTGGAGAAAAAACAAAATTGACTGGACTCTTAACACAAAATTCAAGCCTTATGTTTACCCTTGTTCATTCATTCTTCAAAAGTGCCACTTAAATTTTCTTTCTTTGGATCTAAGTGCTGAGACAATACTGCAATGAACAGAAAGCATTCCTAATCAATTTACTCTAAAGTGATGTTTTCTAAATGTCTGGTAACATAGTCACTGTGTGTTAATCATTGTATTAAACAACTCCCAATTAATAATGACTCAGATAATCTCTGGTCTGCACCGTTTGTCAGCATAACAGGCTCATGGTCTCTAAAGCTGACCTTGCTTGAATTTGTGTATAATTTCCATGGATTGGTACCACTAAAGACACCTGTCCAACATCCACCTCCTTCATGCAGCTACAAAACCTATCACAAGCCTGCTACCTCAAAACAAGCCAAATTAAAGTGGTAAATGTTTCAGCTGGAGTATTGCTTCCAATCTGGGCACAAGACTTTACAAACGATGTCAAGGCCTCAAAGAGGGTGATGAGGCAGCTACCTAGAATGGTAGCACAGATAATGTGGAGAGATTAGAGAAATTAGAGTTTTCGCAGGTAGAAGGGTCAGTAACTAGATGATTGGGATGTAATTTGGCAAAATAGCCAGCGATGGAATGAGGAGAATTGGTTTCATGTGGTATGTTGCTGTGACCTGGAATGTACGGCTTACCGGAAGTGGACCCAATCGTCATTTTCAAGAAGGAATTGGATGAAAACTGAAGAAGCAGAAGACTAATTGGTTATTCTTTCAGAGGACCAGAACATATATGATAGATAGAATGGTCCCTTTCTACATTTTAAGTTCGTTTGGCCCTGATAATGCCAGAGGCAGGTTTTGTAAGAAAGGGGTGTTTCAGATGGGCCAAACACTGTAAAAGTTTGAATCCATGACCATTGCTATTTTTTGCCTCTACAAAATTCTTATTTAGAAACCAGACTGATTGACAGGCTTGACTTGTGTTAGATGGTGAGCTCTCCACAGCAGGCAAGAGAGCATTTACAGAGGAGGTTTTAATCATCGATCGTATTGACGAGGTTCAAGCCCTAGCCCCTGGGTATAGGGAAACCTGTCAATGGTGGGTGGCTCAAATGGATAGAGGGGAGTGGCTCCACTAAGGTCTAGGATTTGTTGGTTGGGCTGTATCACTCATAATCCAAAAGCTTTGTCCAAATCTGTCCTCCTTCTCCTGATCTATCAGGTTTCCCAAGGCCTAGGAAACTAGGCAGATCAGGGATAAAACTATGAGACAGGTTAAACACAAGGTTGCCAGCATCACTATAATATTTAAATAGCTAATCTACCACCTGAAAGCAGGTCAACTGCCTGTTCTCTGTCCCACCTTAGCTCAAAGCGGAAGTTGGCTTGGAAAAGGTTGAGTTTGCAATTTTTATTATTTTAATGTTCCACCAGACCTAAAAGCTAAAATTATATTATTTTATGAATTAACAGTGTTTAGGATAAATCATTGTGCATGCTTGCAAGGTGCTGATGAGTGAACAGATTTACCTTTTTGTTTATATTTAATATGTAGAAGAAGTTCTGAATAGACATTTCTAAAATGGGATCCCTATAGAGACATGCCAGGGGTCTGCAAGGCCATCAGATTACTATTTTTGGTGACTTTCTTGCCCATTATCGCTCTTATTGCATCCTTACATCAAACATTTTCTTCAATGTGCCATATTCTCATGGGTTGTGGATGTCACTCACTGACCAGCATTTATTGCCTGCCCATAGCTATCCTTGAAGTGAATCACTCACTAGGCCATTTCAGAGGGCAGTTGAGAGTCAACCATCGCTGTGTGGCCATCAGTCATTTGAGTAGCCGAGAGTTTCTTTCTGAAATCAAATCTGGTTGGAGTGGATGGGGCGTCAGGGGGAATCATGTTTGCCAAGATTTACTGGTGGTCCCTGGAACTGCATCAACAATTGCAGGAGGTCCATGGATATGCCAACATTTGCAGGAAGTTCCTATGAGTGAACCAGTATTTAAAGGAGGTTCCTGGGAATCAGCCATTATTTGCAGGTGGTCCCCAGCAGTGTGCTAATTCTTTGGAGAGAGTTTACAGGACTGTGCCAATGTTCTGTCGGCCATTCCCTCTCTAATACACAAAAAATCCATAAAACCACTGATTTTTGAAGGGAGTGCAACAGAATTTGTTTGTTCTCAGGAAAAAGTAGATTAATGTAGAAATATTCAAAGTGCAGAACTGCCTGGATGACTGCATTCTGCAATGCGATAATGTAAGTGTAGAAATGCTATTGAACCTGAAGTTTAATCACAAAGTTAGGTAGCACGGACAAAAATTTGATGAGGATTAAAGATTAACAATTGAGACAAAGTTCTCCCAATCAAAAATCTTTGCTACTTTGCTACTTGGTTAATCCTCTTGATAGAAGAGATGTATAAATATTTGATTTTGAAAAGAAAATGTTAACCAGGAATATACAAATACCATCCATTGCCACTCTGGGCAATATATTTACCAATATAGGTTGTGGGGGTGGGTCTGAAAAATGCAAACGGGGCACTGTTTTTGAATTTTATGAGTAACAGGAAAAAGAAAGATGGGTCTGTAATCACAAGAGAATGGGAGATCAATTGAAATTGCTTTTGAAGTAATTCACCAAAATGTAAATACAACTAACTGAGATTTAAAGGGAAGTTTGCATAATGGTGCATGGGGTTCACCGGGATTCACTAAACATTACCAGTTAGTCTAATTTCAATGGGAAAACTATTGGAAACAATTATTGAACAGAGTTAATCTGCACTTGGAGAGGCAAAAAATAATCAAGAATAGGATTAAGGGAAGGTCGTGTCTGACCAATTTGACTGAATTCTTCAAAGAGATAACCAGGTGTGTAAATGAGGCCTATGAATTTAATGTAGTCTACATGGACTTCAGAAAGCCGTTTGACAAGTTTCCCTATGAGAGACATATAACCAAGGTAAGACTGTTTGGCACGATTTACAAAGTAGTTCACAGGATGCAACAGTCATCACAATCATGGGTGGTTAAAGTTGGCAGCACTGCGTTGAGTGCTGTCTTTGCCATCGATTCTAAAGGCCCCATGCCCTCAAAAAGAATGAGGAATTAAGCCACTGTGAGCTGACACAGAGGCCTCCAGTGGCGCTAATAGTTAGGAATACAGGGATACGGGGGGCAGTAGCACTTAGCCAAGGGATCGATAGTGAGAGTAGAGATGGTGAATTTCAATTACATGAACCACTTGAAGAAATTGAGGCTATTGACCTTGAGTAAGAAAGTGGAGTTGAGGCTAAAGGTCAGTTATGATTGTATTAGACATAGAATAATAAGGCACAGTACAGGCGCTTCGGATCTCAATGTTGTTCCAATCTTTTTTCCTACTCGACATCAAAGAAAATACTGCTTCTCGGATGCTGCCTTACCTGCTGTGCTTTTCCAGCACTATTCTAATCTTGACTCTAATCTCCAGCATCTGCAGTACCCACTTTCACCTAAGATCAAACTAACCTACATACCCTTCATTTTACTATCATCCATGTGTCTATTCAAGGGTCACTTAAATGTCCCTACTGCATCTGAATCTACTACCATTGCACACAGTACATTCCACACACCTACCACTCTGAGTAAAGAACCTTTCTCTGACATCTCCCTTAAATCTTCCTCCAATCACCTTTAAATAATGACCCCTCATGATAGCCATTTCTGGCCTGGGAAAAAGTCTCTGACTATCCACTCTATCTATGCCTCTCATCATCTTGTACACTTCTATCAAGTCACCTCTCATCTTTCTCCAATGAGAAAAGCCCTAACTCCCTCAACCCTTCTTCATAAGACATGCCCTCCAGTCCAGGCAGCATCCTGTTAAATCTCCTCTGTCTAAAGCTTCCACATCTGTTTTATAATGAGGCAACCAGAACTAAACACAATATTGCAAGTGTGGTCTAAGCAGGGCTTTATAGAGCTGCAACTTAACCTCATGGCTCTTAAACGCAATCCCCCTGCTAATGAAAGCCAACACATCAAATCCCTTCTTAACAACACTATTAACTTTGAGTGATCTACGGACGTGGACCTCATGTTCTCCTACACTGCCAAGAATCCTACATTTAACCCTCTAATCTGTATTCAAATCCAAAATGAATCATTTCACACTTTTCCAGGTTGAACTCCATCTTCCACTTCTCAGCCCAGCTCTTTATCCTGTGAATGTCCTGTTGCAACCTACAACTCCACAACTTTGTGTCATTAGCAAATTTACTAACCCATCCTTCCACTTCCTCATCCGGGTCATTAATAAAAAACACAAAGAACAGAGGTCCAAGAACAGATGCCTGCAGAATACCAAAGGACACCGAGCTCCAGGCTGAATACTTTCAATCAACTACCACCCTCCGTCTTCAATGGGCCAGCCAATTCTGTATTCAGGCAGCCAAATTTCCCTGTATCCCATTCCTCCTTACTTTCTTAATGAGCCTACCATGGGGAACCTTATCAAATGTCTTCCTAAAATCCATATGCACCACATCTACTGCTCTACCTTCATCAATGTGTTTTGCCACATCCTCAAAATTCATTTAGGCTTGTCCTTCACAGGCCATGCTGACTATTTTTAAACAAGCTATAGTTTTCCAACTAATCATAAATCCTGTTTCTCAGAATCCTCTCCAATAATTTGTCCACCACCGTTGCATGACTGACTGGTCTATAATTCCCAGGGTTATCCCTGTTCCCTTTCTTAAACAAGGGAATGGGCTCGGCAAGATGACAGCGATTCTGTAGAACTGCTGTGGACAGCTCTGCCTGACAGCCAAGGCATACTGGTGTGTTTTGCCATCCCTGGCCAACTTATGTGGTGGAATTATTAGTTTAAAACCTTACAGAACACATATTTGTTAATATTTGGGAGTGTGAAGGATTCAAAGGGAAAAGGAGTGAGCAAACAGCAGCAGGGAGAACACTCCCCTGCAGCACCTACACACCAGAGATTACAGCAATGGCATCAGTCTCTCCTGGACCCCCCGGGGACCTGAGAGACTCACAGGAATCGGCTGCGGCAATGGAGAGACTTACCTTGAAAGTTGGGGTCGAGACTGAGGAGATCTGTTGGGAGATTCGTGCCCAGGTCCAACCTATTGCATCCAGGCTGCAGAAGCATGAGCAGGAGATCCAGGGCCTCGGGAAGAGGCTGGAGGAGGTGGAGGGTTGAACTAAGGCCTCGGAAGCTGCAATGGAGTCCTCGTCCAATTGGATCCAGATGCTGGAGCGAGAGGTGCGGGCTTTGCGAAACCATATCGATGACCTCGAAAATTGAGGTCGGAGGATACATCTCCGAATTGTTGGGCTCCCTGAAGGTGAGGAAGGTGAGCAGCCAACTTCTTTGAAAACTGGCTACTGAAGTTTTTGGGCCTTCACATGGAGCCCAGCAGGCTGCAGATTGAAAGGGCGTATCGAGTTACAGTGCACAGGTCAGGTCCAGTGCCGTGCCCCCGCTCAGTCCTAGTGCACTTCCACTCATATTAGGACAAGCAAAAAGTCATAGAAGCTTCCAGATCCCTGGAAAAACATCCGCAGGCACTGCTGTACAAGGGGTCAAATATCATGGTTTTCCAGGACTTCTCTGCAGCTGTAATTCAAAAGAGGAAGTCCTTGGATGAAGTTAAAGAGAGGCTGAGGAACCTGGGCATCCAGTCCTCCATGAGATACCCCGCAGTGCTTCATTTCAGCCACGAGGACTCAGTTTATGCACTTGACTCAGTGGATAAAGTTAAAACTTTGTAGACATCTTTAAAATAGATGGATTGGCCTGAAGAATACATTTAATGCTTGTTCTCTTTTCTATCTTTCCCCATGTTTTCCTTCTTTTTTATTCCTTCTTTTGCTAATTATTTCCTTTTTGGAAAGGGGGGAAAGACCTTGGAATAAGTTGTTCCTTTTTTTTAATAACTGGATTTTCTGCTGGGAAACTTTGTGGATGTTCTTTGTCATCTCTTCTCGTTTTTTTTTTGTTTGTTCTGTTTCTCTTTTAGTCACAAGTAGGGGTGACATGAAGCCAGGGATGGGTGGAGTGTTCATCCTGACTTTGTCCTTTTTTCTGTTGATTTAAGGATCATCTTTTTTTGTGGCCTAAGGCTGGAGCACAGTCTGGGATGAACAGTCTTCCATTCAAGGTTCTATAGTTTTTTTTCTTTGTAGTTTTTTCTTAGTAATAGTTGATTACAGTTATGATAGAGTAGTTTTTGTATGTATAGTTTTTCAATTCTAGTAGTCTTTATTTACTTATGCTCGGCGCTTTGTAAGCAGGGTTCTCCCTCCGAGGGGTTCAAAGGTGTCTGAAAGGGGATATAGCTAAGTGTCATATTAAATGGTGCACCTGGAACACTAAGGGAAGTCATTTGCCTGTTTAAAGGAAAAAAAAGTGCTTTCTAGCCTTAAGAGGGAAAGGGTTGATATCGCTTTGTTGCAGGAAACCCCTTTTGATGATGGGGAACACCTGAAATTACAACAGGGGGTTATGAATGGGTATTCTTTTCATCCTTTACTACTAAAAGTAGGGGAGTGGCAGTACTTATCCAGAAAAATCTTCCATTCACATTATTAGAGCAGGTGAAAGATGAGCAATGACAGTTTATGATGCTTAAAGCCCTGATACATGGGGAGGAATATGGCATTTTAAATGTCTACTGTCCTCCGGCGCATCCCCTCAAATTTTTGATTAGTGCTTTCTCTAAGTTGAGTGCTTTTGGAACACGGCACATTATTATAGGGGGGGGGATTTTAATTGTCTTTTGGATCCGACAGTGAACAGGATGCCATGTGGACCCCCAACTATTTCTTCACAGGCCAAGCAGGTGTTTGACTTATGCGAGGAATTGGGGCTGGTGGATAGTTGGAGATCAGCAGGGACTTCACCTTTTTTTCAAAACCACATAAATGTCACATGAGGATTGACCTATTTCTGGCACTCTCGGCCCTTCTGGATTCGATTATGGGTTGTAAAATTTGGAATATAGCTATCTCTGATCACACAGCAGTATATTTGGAGGTTAAATGATGGGCTAGGTTTGCAGCACTGGCGTTTGGACTCTTTTCTCCTTAAGGATTCCAAATTTGTGGAACACTTTTTGAAGGCGTTTCAGGAATTCTTGACGATCAACTCAGGCACAGCTAGTAGTCGTCAATGCTGTGGGAGACTGCTAAGGCCTTTGCTAGGGGATTACTTATTTCCTATTCGGCCAGCCAGAAATGACAGAAGGAGGAACAGCAGCGTCTACTTGAGACGCAGTGCGGCACATTTTGCGTGGCCTTCAGTGACTAAGCTACAGCGGATCATGGCCCTCCGGGCTGCCTTGAATTCAATACTGACACAAAACGCAAAGAAAGAACTTGCTTTTGCTAGACAAAGGCTGTTCAAATATAGAGATAAACCAGGGAAGTATTTAGCGTACCTGACTAGGAAAAAGCGTGCTCCCCAATCCATTACTGCAATCAGAGACAGCGACGGAGTCCTTACGTACAATGCTAAAAAGATTAATGAGGCTTTTTGGAGCTTTTACTCTGAAGTGTATCGGTCTGAAGGTTGCGAAGACAGGAGGGCTAAAATGGAGACCTTTTTTAAGGACTTGGACCTCCCAGGGGTAGCCTTGGAACACGCCTCTCTCCTTAATGCCCCTTTGACAATTCAGAGTGGGAAAGCACCTGGCCCTGATGGTCTCCTGGGTGAGTTTTATACGGAGTTTAAGAAGGGGAAGGTTCCTGAGGATTGTGCCTCATACAGGCCCATCTCTCTATTAATTTCAGATTTCAAGATTCTGTCCAAGATCCTGGTGCTGAGATTGGAAAGGGTGTTGCTCCATATTATTAAAGGGGACCAGACAGGTTTTATAAGGGGTCGTAGGTCCTCTAATAATATTAGAAGGTTGCTGAATATGGTCCACGTTTGTCAGCAACGATTGATTCAGGGGTTGGTGATTTTCTTAGATGCAGAGAAAGCATTTGCCCAGGTGTAATGGCCGTATTCTTTTTATGTCTTAGAACAGTTCGGGTTGAGTGGAGTATTTGCTAGGTGGGTGGAGGTTTTATATTGCCATCCTCTGGCTGCGGTCATCAGGTCATCACTAATGGGGTGAAGTCTGGGAATTTTTGGATTGGTAGGGGTAGTCGGCAAGGCTGTTCTGTCTCACCGTTGTTGTTTACGTTGGTGATAGAGTTGCTGGCAGCGACCATTTGTCAGAACATCCACATAACTGCTCCCAAAATGGGATTGAGGGCACACAAGATTACACTGTATACAGATGATGGCCTTCTGATTTTATTGGACCCCATGACCTCCGTACCCCATTTGATACAATGTATTAATTCATTTGTGGCTATTTCCAGATGTAAGATTAACTTTGCAAAATCGGAGGCTATGCCATTGGGAACCTTAAGGATGTGCTAGAAGTTGAAGGTGGTCCTAAGTTCCCTTTTACGTTGTCATGGGCAGGGTTCCAATACCTAGATATTTTTATTTCCCCCAAGTTTGATCTGTTGTTTTGGACTAACTTTGCTCACTTGCTCGACAATATTAGGCGAGATCTCCAGAGATGGGAGGTTCTTCCAATTTCATGGCTGGGCTGAATATCTCTCATTAAGATGAATGTTCTTCTTCGTTTGCTTTATCCTATGCGTATGCTCCCTATAATGTTTCCCAGGTCAATGCTGCGGAAGCTTATGGGTTGGTTTGGTTCTTTTGTCTGGCATTGTGGGCGGCCCCTCATCAATCAAACTAAATTGCAGTTGCCTCAAGGAAGGGGAGGAGTTGATTTCCCAGACATCAGAAGGTATCAATTGAGTTCCCTGCTTTGTCTGCGATTGGGTAGGTAACTCAATATGGCTGGATATTGAGGCGTCCCAAGCAAAGTGCCCCCTTGTAACCTGTTGTTCATGGATAAGATGAGGATAGTTATGGACCATTGCCGGAACCCCATTGTCATTAGTACAGTCAAGGCATGGAGGGCGATGCGTCAGAGTGAGGGTTGTTAATCCAAGACTTTGCCACTTGCACCTATAGTTGGCATGCCAGGGTTCCAATCAGGGATGATGGACTCAGGGTTGAAACTATGGGCAGTGAGAGGAGTTTCTAGTTTGGGAGATTTGTTTGAGGGGGAGGTTATGATGTCATTTGTGCAACTCCTGATGAAGGGCTTATGCTCGAAACGTCGAATTCTCTATTCCTGAGATGCTGCCTGGCCTGCTGTGCTTTGACCAGCAACACATTTGCAGCTGTGATCTCCAGCATCTGCAGACCTCATTTTTTACTCGCAAATATGGGTTACCCAGCAGAGATATTTTCCGCTTTTTCAGGTTAGGGATTTCATCCAGGAGAAGACTACGCTTCTCTCTAAGTCCTATAAGCCCGATACAGAGAGGTTGTTGCTATGTTCCAAAAGCGCCCTTTCGGTTAGTGCCCTTTATCGCCTGCTGGGTGGCAGGGCCTGACAGGACATTAACTGGTTATGTGAAGTCTGGGAGCAAGAGCTAGGAGTGGAGATCTCTTCTGAAACATGGGAGAACATACGGGAGAATACTTGAAAGATCTCAATCTGTAATAGGACATGTGCTATGCAGTTAAAAGTTCTGCACAGGGTCATCTGGCACCAGACCATATCGCGAAGTTTACAAAAGGGGCATCTTCAATGTGCCCCAAATGTAAAATCAGTGTAGGTACTCTTACCCGTTGCTTCTGGACATGCCACAGGCTCCGTGTTTATTGGAACACTGTGGAGGGAGAGATAGGGAGGGTATTGAGGACTGAAGTCAAAGTAGACCTGATATCTCTCCTCTTAGGTCTACTGCATTTACCATCTTTAGATGAGCATGGGAAGAAACTATTTAATATTCTTGCATACTGTGCATGGAAGAATATTCTGATGAACTGGGTGTCTGAGAACCCGCCGGGCTTGCTGGGATGGCAGAAACTAATTATGGAGCACATTCCCTTGGACTTTTTTCAAAACATGGTGCACCACACAACAGACCATTTTAATAAGACATGGCAGCCCTACTTGAGTTATTTGGATATAGATTTGTCAGTTATCTTAACTAGGGCATTTGTTTAACCAGGATGGTTAGATTTGTCAAGCCCTGGGACCTAAAGGGGTTCTCCTGAGTTAATGTGGGTATATGTATATAATGCTCTCGTTCCTTTGTTTGGGAGCTTTGTGCCGAGCATAGCTGTTCTGTATTTTGTGGGTTTTTTTTTGCTTTTCTTTCTTTTTTTTGGTGTTGCTTTGCACAGTGTTAGGGCTTGTTTTGTACTATGGGGAAGGTTAATAGTTAGTAGACAGTAGTTGTATTGTAATTTGTCTTTTGTAAATCTTTTTATTATATTGATATTTGTTATTGATTGTATTTTTCAATAATTTTATATGCTTGTAAAGTTAAACAAAAAGGGAATAACATTTGCCACCATCCAATTGTCTAGTCAGTGGACAGTGAGGATGCAAATATCATTGCCAAAGGCGCAGCAATCTCTTCCCTTGCGTCCAGTAGTAACCTTGGGTATATCACTTTTGGCCCAAGGGATTTTTCCATCCCTAAGTTTTTCCAAATTTCCAGCACATCGTCCTCTTTACCATCAACCTGTTTGAGTATATCAGCCTGTTTCACGCTGTCCTCACAAACAACAAGGTCCCTTGCACTAGTGAATATTGAAGCAAAGCATTCATTAAGGACCTTCCTACCTCCTCTGACTCCAGGCACAAGTTCCCTCCACTATCCCTGATCAGCCTTACCTTCACTCTGGCCATCCTCTTGTTACTCACATAAGGGTAAAATGACTTGGGGTTTTCCTTAATCCTACCCACCAAGGCTTTTTCATGTCCCGTTCTAGCTCTCCTAAGTCCATTCTTCAGTTCCTTCCTGGCTTCCTTGTAACCCTCTAGAACCCTGTCTTATCCTTGCCTCCTCAACCTTAACAAAGCTTCTTTCTTCCTTTTGACATCTCTTGTCATCCAAAGTTCTTTCACCCTTCCTTGCCTCAGTGGGACAAACCTATTCAGCACTCGCAGCAAGTGCTCCCCAAACAACCACCACATTTCTGTTGTGCATTTCCCTGAGAATATCTGTTCCCAATTTATGCTCCACAGTTCCTGCCAAATATCATTGTAATTGCCCCTCCCCCAAATAAATACTTTCCCATACCATCTGCTCATATCCCTCTCCATGCCTATAATAAAGGTCAGGCAGTAGTGGTCACTACCACCAAAATGCTCTCCCACTGAGAGATCTGACACCTGACCTGGTTCGTTGACAGATGAACATTGAATGGTGGAACAGACTGAGGAGCCATATGGTCAACCCTTGCTTCTGTTTCTTATGTCCTTATAATTTTGAGCTCATGGACAAGGTCATGGTATGCAGGTCTTTACTCTCTTCCACCCTCTTTTGTGGGGCAGAAGATTTAAAAGTTTGAATATATGTACAAACAGATTCAAGACCAGCTTCTTCCTTGCTGATATCAGACTTTTGAACAGACCTCTCAAATGTTAATTCTAATCTCTCTCTCTCTCTGTACCTTTTCTGCACTCTGTTCTGCTACCCTGATGAACATTGTATGGTACAATCTGCCTGTACAGCAAGCAAAACAACACTTTTCAATGTACCTTGGTACATGTGACAACAATAAATCAATCAATCACTAATCAATCAATCTTTAGCATTCACAGACAAGTCTGTTGGATCTGGCTCTTCCTCTCTATGGAGGAAACCATGAACACACACTCCTGAGACATACAGCAGTTATCATCAGCTGTCCCTTGTCTTGAGGATGACATCTATCCTGGTATGTGAGCTTCTTCCATGGGTCTTCATGTGATTAAACAGGCTAGTTCTTGATTGACTCATGGGTAGTTTGACAATACCCAAGAACCAGTTGAGTCTCTTATACATAGAATGAAGAGATCAAGTCTGGCTTACAAAGCAAACTACATTATGGTCATCCACAGCTATATTTGTGGCTATTCAGCCATGTTTTGCCATGGAAGTGACTGAGATTCAAGAGTTTTCCATTCTGGGCTAGATTCATTACTTACACCAGAGGGTACTTGTAGTATTAGGCTTAAAAATGAGATCTTAAAACAAGACCATTAAGGGTTAATCATTAAGGGTTAGTTGGACATGACAATGAGCAATTTAAGTAACTTGGAAAAATACATGAAAATAGGCCTAGTGTGAAAAACAGCTTGTTTTGGCTGGGAGTTAACTGCAAGAGTCCCTGACAGGCAGAACGCAATGAAACCCATTTGTTGAATATGTCTAAATTAGTTTAAACTAATAGCGTCACTTATTAGTTTGCATAAACAAAAGTTAATTAAGGTCATAAATTTGCTTTATATCAAAGCACACATGTCTTCTTGTATTCATTTTGATCAGGCCTTGAAAAGCCCATTAGGCACTTTCAGCCTAACATTACAACAATTGATCTTTGAAGTGAAAGACCACAGTCAGGTAGATTTGTTTTTGTTCATTCATGGGAAGAGGGTGTCATTGGTCAAGCCAACATTTATTGCCCATCCCTAATTGCCCAGTGAGAAGTTAAGAATCAGCCACATACAGGCCAGACTAGGTATGGAAGGCAGATCCCTTCCTTAAAGGACACTAGCGAACCAGATGGGTTTTTCCAACAAGCAACAATGGATTCAGAGTCATCATTAGTATCTTACTTCCACATATCACTGAGTTCACATTACACCATCTGGTGTGGTGGGATTGAACCCAAGTACTCAGAATATTACCTGGTTCTTTAGATTAACAGCTAGCAATAATTCTACTAGGCCGTTGTGTCCACCTATAAAAGGCATGGGGCTGTCATGAAAGCTATGGCCAGATTCCTTCAAATGTTTAGTTTTAAATATTCTATTATACCATCTGGGAGAATTCCTAACATAGTGGTACTTTGAAACATGCCTGAAACATCGATTGGCTAAACTCTTGGTATTTTTGGACTTCATTCTTTTACAGTAAGTCATAAATTCTCTTTGCTTCTAAATGTTGTCACCTACGACCTGTACTTAGATGGTCTTGCTAGCCCGTTAACATGGTGTCATCCATTTTCTGTCATATTTTTACCACAAACACGGCTAGAAAGAATTGTTTCCTAAAGAAAATTGCTTCTTTTAGTGCTTCCAACATTTGTTCTATGTGTAGAACAAATAGAAGTCTGTCTCAATTTGATGTTGTGGCACAGCCAAATAAATTAAATTCTGACACAGCTTGGGAAATTTCCAATTTCTGCAGTCTTGCATGCATTCTACTGAATTCCATTTTGCATATTTCAATGTTAATTTTCTCACAGGCCAGAACAATAATTGACAGAAGGTTAATTAAGGTTATCTGATATTACAAAGGGATCATGATCAAGTGGCCCAATGGGCCAAAGAGTGGCAGATGGAATTTAGTTTGGATAAGTGAGCTGCTGAATTTTGGTAAGATGAACAAGGGTAGGACTTACTCAGTTAATGGTAGGTCCCTGGGGAGTGTTGTTGAACACAGAAACCAACCTGTTCAGGCACATAGTTCTTTAAAAGTTGTGTCACAGGTAGACAGGGTGTTAAAAAGCATTTAGCATGTTTGCCTTCATCACTCATACCATTGAGTATGGGCATTGGAATGCAATGTTGTAGTTGTACAAGATGTTGGTGAGGCCACTTTTGGAGTACTTTGTGCAGTTCTGATCACCCTGCTACAGGAAGGATAATATTAAATTGAAGATGGTGTAGAAAAGACTAAGAACGATGTTACCAGGACTGAAGAGTTTGAGTTATAAGAAGAGGCTGAATAGGCTGGGACATTTTTCACAGAAGCATAGGAGGTTGAGGGGTGACCTAATAAAGGTTTATAAAATCATCATGGGTATAGATAAGGTGATAGCAAAGATATCACCTTATCTAGGGTAGGGGAGTTCAAAACTAGATGGCATAATTTTAAGTTGGAGGTGAAAGATTTAAAAGGGACCTAAGGGGCAACCTTTTCGCACAGAGGATGGTGTATGGAATGAATTGCTAGAGGAAGTAGCAGATGCAGATACAGTTACAGCATTTTGAAGACATTTGGACAGGTACATGAATAGGAACATTTTAGAGGTATATGGGCTAAATGCAGGCAAATGGGACTAGTTTAGTTTGGGAAGCTTGGTCGGCATGCACAGGTTGGACTGAAAGGTCTGTTTTGGTTCTGTTAGACTCTGTGATTGTCTGACTGTAGGACTCTAATGGCCTACTTCTGTTCCAACCTGGGATGGTCTTAAGGAAGCAGAACTTGCTTCTGATATTCCAACCATGACCCAAGCCAATAAAATTCCATCCATTATGTGGAAAGATCACAATCTAGCATTCCCAATGTGTACTGGAATGTACAGACCAGTGTTTGAAACCTTCTGATTGATGGAAACAAGTCTAGATGATGGTGGGGAACATCCTACTATCTTATTTATTCACATGGTGAGGCCACCCCCAACTTCTTCATGGCTCATTCTGGGCGGAAAGTTTGGATGACACTGGGGATACACTGTTCAAAGCATGCAAGTTGTGAATGGAGTCCCAATTGTCAACTGAGGGAGGTACTCAATCGGCCCTCTTTCAGCCAGTGCTCCTGCAGAAGAGAAACCCAGCTGGGATGAACAGTGTTGTTTCGCTGATCTTACTATAAACAAAATGGGCTGGCTTATTGTATTCCCCACCTAGCTGCCCTCAAATACCTTAGTCTGAGCCAGGAAGCCAGTCAGGTCACCCGATATTACAATATGTTACAGCATCTGAAACAACATTACAGCATGCCAATTTGTGGATTACACAATGGGAATCCTGCAGGAAAATTTTGGCAGCAAAGCCACTGGAATGTATAATCCATCAATTTTAACAGACACAGACTGTGCAGATTGTAAATTATCTAATAATCTGAGTGTCTAGCTTCCTTTTCTAGGAGCAGTAGTGAATACTCCCAACTAACTCTCCATGTTCTGGCACAAACAGAATCCACATGAGAATAGCCAGCTACAGCTGTAAATCACCAAACTCTCTCCTGTTGACTGCTGAGGTCAATGGGGACGGAAATGTGCCAAATGATGTTGTTATGCTGTGATGTGTAGTCCCTACCCACTGTAACAGACTGTAAGAATCAACTTGCAAAGACTTTGAGCTATTAGCCAAGAATGCCTCCCCCAATTCCCCCCAATCCTCAACCACCCCATAAACTGACACCCAGGTCAAGTAGCCACTAAGTCCTGCTGCAGGAGGCTGATGTTGATGGGTGAGGTTTAAAAAAATAAAGTGACAAGGAACAAAGCTATCTGGAATCCCTCCTCAGAAAACAAACAACAAATTGGTCCTCCTCTGTTTGAGTTGCAGCAGAGAGCCATTGAAAGCTGCTACGTCTTCTGTGGTTCTCTCACATAATTTCAAATCAATCTGGCAGTGTAGCAAAGCCCAGCACTTTGAGGCTGCAACCTTCTTAGCTTTGTCAGGTCAGCTGCAGTTTAACACAGGAAATCAGGCCACCAGATGATAAGTTGCAGATGTGATTTTTGAAAAAATTTATTCACGGAATGTAGGCGTCACTGTCTGCTTCAGCATCTATTGCCCATCCCTAGTTGCCCTTGAAAAAGTGATGGTGAGCTGCCTTCTTGAACTCCTGCAGTTCACTGAGGAGTAGGAATATCCTCGATGCTGTAAAGGAGGGAATCCCAGGATTTTGACCCCTGAATGAACAGTGATTTACTTCCATGTCAGGATGGTGAGTGGCTTGGCAGGGATCTTGCCGGTGATGGTGTTCCCATGTATCTGTTGCCCTTCTGAGGTCCTGGAGAGTGGAGTGCACAGAGTGCCAATGATCCAGATTATTTTCTTGTCTACCTGCTTTCTGGGGCCACAAAAATAATTAAATACCACTTTACTTTATTTGACCTTGGAGCTGAGCAGTGTTTCCAGTGTGGATGCTGTAACCATTTCCTATCTAAAATGTTGCATACTCAGATTTATGTGATAGGAATCAGAGTGCTGATTCCTGTTGATCTTTTGAACAATGCACATACTTTGGATTTTCAATTGTGGGCATCTTTTATATGGGAAGATATCATATTGTTCATGTTAAGGGGTGACAAGGTTACTATCTACCCTTTGAGGATATTATCATCCTGTTCAAACAAACCAGGGCAGTGCAAATCAACAATCTCAGTGTCTTTCAGAGAGGTGGGGAAATTACTAGAGGGGAATACAAAACAAAGAAGGAAATAAAACATAAAGGAAATAAAACATAAATAAAATTTGCAGAAATGCACGTTGAAAGGTACATTTCAATGATTATTCCAATAACACTGTGTTATGGCTTATGATTAACCATTCAGATGTAACTCAAATTAAACACTGCACCCTTATAAAGAATGTCAGTGAACCAGTGCATGGGTTGTATGGCAACCACACAAGACACCACTGGTGCTTTTCACCTGAGACTGAGCCTCTGTATCTCTGCTGTTTATGAGTGCAACCAGGTATTTGCTGACTGCAACATTTCCATTATGAAATTTATGCGAAATGTGCATATCTTAATTACATCATTTACATCATTGGCCAGTATATATTTTAAATAATGACTAAGTAAGCAAATAGAGTCATGGTACAATGGTGTTTGCCTCTGTTGGTTTGTAAACTTTAATGAAGTCCCAATTTCCCAATTATCCCTATTTATTGCTTTTGTGACCCCAGTCACGGTATTCTCCTATACTCTTGAGTAAGTTCTAATTAAAATTTTTTGTCCCATGGAATTTCTCCAACACCTGGGCTCCCCGCACCAAATGTTACGACTTTTAATACCAATTATTGTTCTGAGTTAAGAGTATCAAAAATTTTCCATGCTTAACTCTCTGCTTGGCAGAAATCCATCTTGGCAAATTCCAATTCATCACCTACAACTAGTGGATTCAATACAATCCATGCTCTCCAGTCTTACACACTGCTAAAAAAAAGCCTGGTCCTAGTAAATAATACCAGAAAGGAACATTAGAACCAATTTTACAGTAAACTCGCATTTGCTCATGTTAGAACATAATGAAAGAAATGAGAAATGGAATAGGTCCCAATGGCTCTTTGATTCTGCTGCACTAATCCATAAGATCACATTTGATCTTGCATTACAACTTTATCTTGCTGCATTATTACCATACCCTCCCTAAATAAATAAAATTCCATCAATTTTATTCTTGTCTACAGTATTCCAAAACTTTGTGCAAAAGAAATCCTCATCATCTCATTCTTAAATGGCTGTTCTTTTGTACTGAAGTTGTGACATCCACTTAGACTCTCCAGTCATGGGAAACTTCCTCACTGCTCTTGACAATTGTATGTATTTCACAGGGATCGTTTCCTACTCTTCTAAGGTTTAGGGTGTAAGATGTTTTGTTTTTATATCTTTATGGATATAGTCTGGAGGAGGTAGAATCTGTAGTAAAGTTTTAAAAACTGAGTTGAACCAATGAGTTTAAATTTGTGAGATAATGGAATTGCAAAAGTTTAGATGACAAAGGAATGTATATGATGCCCTGCATAAGCAAATGTCACTTACATGAGCACCATAATGATTGGACAAGAGCTGTAAGGTAGGTAAATGGACATGAAAAGCTGTATCTTACCTTTTTGTTTGGAAAGTGATGGTTTTGTTGAATCTTATGCAGGGTTTCTCTCTGTGAGTCCTCAGGAATTTTCCAGTAACTTTTCCAGAGTTACTGCTCTGAACCCTTTCAATTAGCTATGTACTCTGTCTCTCTTATCCAATGCTAAGCCGATTCTACCACTCATTGTAAGTGGGATAACTGCCCAAACCAGGACATACCCAGTTAGACCATTATCTCTGGTGCCTGTTTGTGGGATCCTGTTTATAGTGTAATAGCTTTTGCTACATAAGAGCAAGAGAAATGGGAAATGGAGTAGGCTCCTATGGCACTTTTCATCTGTTACATTAACCAGTAAGATTGCAGTTGATTTCTACCACAACTGCAATCTTGCTGTATTATCCCTACATTGCTCCCTTAGTCTATAAAACTCTATCAGTTTTTCAAATCTATCAATATCGTTGTGACACCCACTCTTGCTCAATCGTGCTCTTGCTCTCATTCCAAGTTAAAACAGCCCACAATAGGAAAGAAAGAGCCAAAACAGCCCATGGTCTCCCTGACAGTCAGCTTCTCACTCTGTAAGAAGAAAAGGTCCTGACCTCTCTCAACTATGCCCCCCACCACCCTATCCTCCCAACCTCAGTGGCTGACTAACCAAACCCATGCCTGTGGACTGATATTGAAGGCTGCTCTTGACCTTGGGGCCCCCTGCTTTCTTGACTTGACTGAGAACAGCTGACAATCGTGTCAAATCTCCTGGCTTGGTGTCTGTGCTGAACAGCAAGTAAGGCAAAAATACTGTAAGCCTGGTGGCTCTGGATTGGGGGCTAAATTGAAAAATAAAATGGCAAAGTGGGGATGCTGTGATCATTCAAATAGGCTCAAGGTGAATGAGTGCTGAGAGATCCAAACAAAATTCAATGTCCTATGTTCTAAAGAAGAGTCACACGCTTATCTTGAAATGTTAAGTCTGAATGCGGTCCAACATGCCAGATTTCTCTGGTATTCTCTGTGTTTAATGTCGTAATCCTGAACCCCAGGCTAATGCTCTGGCACATGGGTTCAAATCCCACCATTGTGGATGGTGAAATTTAAATTCCGTAAAAAAAAATTGACATAATGATGACCACATAACCATTGTCAATTCATCTGGTTCACTAACGTTTTTTAGAAAAGAAAAAATGCCACCTTTTCCCAGTTTTGCCTAGCCATAATGTCCCACAGAAATGTGGTTAACTCTTAACTGCCCTCTGTGTAATTAGGGATGGGCAATAAATGCTGACTTAAACAGTGACACCTGCATCCCATGAATGAATGGAAGAACACTAGTTTTAGATGTTACAACCAGACCCGGCCATAAGGTTCACTAATTCATTATATTTTCAGATGGTTTACTCAAAAATACTAAGCTCCCAGATGAGAAGGAATGAATTGGCTCCTCTTTAATCACCCAAACCTTCGGATAGTTGTAGCAAGTTTACTTTAAAAAGAATCCCTTCATTTGTGAGTACTTTTCTCCCAGACCCAAATGAACAATTATTGCATAAATGCTGTCCCCTCTACATTTCACTTCAGCTCTGCTGAAGAGTCATCTAGACTTGAAACATTGGCTTGCTCTCTGTCCATGAAAGCTATCTTTCATCACTGCAGATGCTGGAAACCAGATTCTGGATTTGAGGTGCTGGAAAAGCACAGCAGGTCAGGCGGCATCCGAGGAGCAGTAAAATCGACTTTTCGGCAAAAGCCCTTCATCAGGAAACGTCGATTTCCAGCATCTCTAATCCAGAATCCATGAATGCTATCTGATTTCCAGAATTTCTTGTTTTCAGTACAGATTCCAGCAAACGCAGTAATTTGCTCCTACATTTTGTTCAATTTACTGCATCTGTTCAAGGAATGCTATCCTAAAGAAATTATGTTCTTCCTTATGACATTCTCATTCACTGTGTACATCTTTGTTGCTCTCCATTTCACTGCTGGTGTTCAACAAGATGTTTGCCAAAATGTGCTGGCAGGAAACACACCAGTATTCTGTTATTTTCACGTTTCAATCACTTAATCTGAATTGTCAACATCCTTTCTCCATGAGTACTATACACCCACTACCCTTACACCTCTATCCTTCCAGAGATTATAAATGTTGTCCCCTCTACACTTTACCTCGGCTCTGATAAGAGTCATCTAGACTCGAAATGTGAGCTTTCTCTCTCTCCATGAATGCTGTCTAACCCGCTGTCATCTCCAGTATTTATTGTTTTTGGCAGTTTAACTTGGCTTTTTTGAATTAACAAAAAGATTATTTATGAAGTATCAAACACAAACTGTAGCACAGAAACATATCATAAATAAAAAGGGGAATCTGAAAAGATAAATGTTTAAAAAAATACAGATCAGTCTGACTTGTTCACAATAAGTGGATGGCTACTGGTAGTGTTTACATTGGTGGTTAAACAATCGATTTTATATTTGTAGATCATTTGCAGTTCTGTAGTGCTGATGTCTTTAGACCATAATTAAATCTCAGTATTCAGTGTGAGAGAGTCCTTTGTTGTCTTGTTTCCCTTTAAACTGGTTTGCAGTACTCAGAGTCAGACAGGGTGTTTACCAAAACAGAGGTAAATAGCTGACAGTTCTTTAAGTGTACCCTTCATAGCACACTAACACTCAAATCCAGATGACACAGTGAAAAGCATTCAGTCCTGCGAGTTAACTCTAGTAGAATTGAAATTAGTCCTTAAACCCCTATCCTTATGTATTTTTCAAAGAGATCAACGCAAAATGTATCTGCAGGTTGGTACAGAGTTCACAGGAGGGTGGCTTGGTGCTGAGCAGGGATTCTTAATGTTTGTACTTATAAGAGATCACAGTACAATCTATTTGAGGTTTATTTGATGGTTTTTGATTTTACATTCCATCAGTCCCACACAGAAGCAATTATTGTCTCCATAGCAGTCCTTTCTCTTTCAATAAAAAACATTTTTGATTTAAGAACTAAAAGCCTCCATAGTACTTCAGTTCTGACCCATGGTCATGACACAGTGCAGCAAAATGTCTGATGCCTACTCATACAAAGATAGAGCATAAAAGCTAGCAGCATTAGAAAAAGCATTAGAAAAAGCATCAGCAATTGATTCCTAAGGAGAATTGGTGATCCAAATGACTTAAGTTTGACAGAAACTATTGTTATGGACCGGACCTACAAACCTCTCCCCCTCCAAAAAAAATTAAGAAAATTGTCTAGAGCTTCCACAGCCAGTTTCAAGACCCCAGTAATAGTAGAAAAATAAAACAAAAAATCCTGGTTCTATAGGAGCTTGACGCCACCTATTCATAATGCTGCTCATCCAATGTAAAAAAAAATCCCCAAGCCTGTTTATTCTATTGGCTTTGAACATACTGCTCATCATCTTTGTTTCAACCTTTTTTCATAAACTTCAGCTCTGCATTCAACACTATCATTCCTCAGCACCTGATTGGAAATCTGAGTCTGTTGGGCCTAGACACCTCCCTTTGTAACTGGATCCTGGAATTCTGACTGGGAGACCTCAGTCTGCCCAGATTGGAAACAACATTTCCAAAACCCATACACTGGGCACAAGGGCCCCCAAAGGCTGTATACTCAGTCCACTACTGTTCAATCTGCTGATACATGACTGTGCAGCGATGCACAGCGCTAATCACATCACTAGGTTCGCTGATGATACGACTATAGTAGGTCTCATTAGCAGGAATGATAAGTCAGCATTCAGAGAGGATGTGCAGCGCCAACAACCTGTCTCTGAATATGGACAGGACAAAAAAGATGGTTGTTAACTTCAGAAAGGCATGGAGTGACCACTCCCCACTGGACATGGATGACTCCCCTGTAGAGATCGTGAAGAGCACAAAATTTCTTGGCATCCACCTGGTGGTGAATCTGGTCCACCTGGTCCTTCAACACCAGCTTCATAGCCAAGAAAGCCCAACAGCGTCTGTGCAGGTTGAGGAAAGCTCAATTCCCAACCCTAATCCTCATCACATTCTATAGAGCGTTCATTGAGAGTACTCTGAGCTGCTGCACCACTGCATGGTTTGGGAATTGCACCATCTCAGAATGTAAAACCCTACAATGCATAATGAGGACAGCAGAGAAGATCATCGGGGTCTTTCTTCCCTCCATCACAGTTTTACACCACAAGCTGCATCTGCAAGGCTGAGAGCATTGTGGAAGACCCCACACACCCTTCACTCAAACTCTTGCCCCTCCTGCCATCTGGCAGAAGGTACCAGAGCATTAGGTCTCTCACAGTCAGACTGTGCAACAATTTCTTCCCCCAAGCCATCAGGCTCCTGAACACTGTATGATCACACTTTATTCCATATGAAATTTGGTGCAAGACTTTTTGATTAACTGCTAAAACAACATTTTTTTATTAATGTTCATTCATTATTGCATTGTAGTTTGTGTTATTGTTATTGTTGTTCATGTAGCACCTTGGTCCTGGAGGAAACATTGTCTCATTTTTACCATATCAGTCAAATGAGGTAGAACTGACAAATAAAACTACTCTTGACTCTTTTCTTGACTCTTGAAAATCCAGAACAAAATACACATCTAAAAGCCATATTACTGTCACACTGTTTATGTCATTCAATGTGATTAATTTTAAGTTTGATACATGGGCAAGTAGCACTATATTATCAGATTGAAACCCAAATCGGAACCTACATCCCACAGAGATAAAAATGTGTGTTTCAATTGGAATAATTGAGTGTAAACATAATTTATAATCAGCACTTAACATTTTTGAGCTTGCATGCATGTATTGACCTCAGCATCCTTGAGGTAGAAAAATTTGTTCAACTAGCTATAAGACAGAGGGAACAGTTCAAGACAAAGCAAAGTATGCCTGGTCTATTTAAAGAGAAGCCAGTAAGGGGACATCTGGTACAGGAACAAATTGTCACTGGTCAACTGGTCAAGGAGCAACTGGTCGAAGTTTTCATTGGCCTTCCTAGGCTAAAAAAAATCAATTGAGATCATCAAAACTTGTACAAGAGATTTATTCATGGAAGGGAAGCTATAACTATTCATACTACACTTATAAGCAAGTCACTAAAACAGAGTCAATACAGTTTTGTGAAAGGGATATCATGTAGAACAAAATTTCTAGAGTTCTTTGAAGATTTACCAAGCAGGGTTGATAAAAGGGAACTAGTTGATGTAGTGTATTTGGATTTCCAAAACAAAATGCAGTAAGGTGCCCCATAAATGATTATTACACATAATAGGAGCTCATATTATTAGACATAATGTATTAGCATGGTTTGAGGACTGGTTACTGCACAGAAGACATAGACTTGGGATTAATGAATCTTTTTTCAGATAGGAAAGAGCTGAGAGGAGTGTCATAATGATCAGTCCTAAGGATTCCATTGTTTACCAGATGGACTGCTACAGTTTGAAGAAGCATCTAACCACTACCTTTTCAGGGGGAACTAAGGACGGGCAATAAATTGCTGACTCAGTCAATGACACATCTCATTCGTGAAGTTTTAAGAATCTACACGAGTGACTTGGAAAATGAGAAAGAGAGTAAAATTGGTCTAGAGTACATATTGTGATGAGGACATAGGGAATCTGCAAGGGGATATTGATATTGAGTGAGTGGGAACAAAAATGAGCAGATGGAGTTTAGTGTAGATACGTGTGAAATGATGAATGAAGGATGAAAAAGCAGACTTTTAGTTAACTGGAGAAAGACTCCAAAAAAGTACAGCATAGTGGGATCTGGGTATTCTAATGTATAAAACACAAGAAAAAGTGCAGCAAGTAATTAAGTAGACAAATGAATTGACATTTAAAAATAGGGAAGTCATGCAAAGTGATGACTGACAAGTGGGAGGTTTTCAGAAGTGTCATAACAAGAATTGAAAGGCATTATGTTCCTGTTAGAGTGAAGGGTAAAGTTCAGGAACTATGGATGAATAAAGATATTGAAGTTTTAATCAAGCGTAAGAAAGAATCATATGTTAGATATAGACAATTGGGATCAAATGAATTTCTTGAAGCATATGAAGAGCATAGGGGTATTCTTAAGCGGGAAATTAGGAGGGCAAAGAGGGAAATTAGGAGGGCAAAGAGGGCAAAGATATCCTTGGCAGATAAGGTTAAGGATAATCCAAAGAGATTCTACAAGTACTTTAAGAGCAGAAGATCAACCAGAAAGACAATAGGCCCTCTTAAAGATCTACAAGGTCATCTATGTGTTGAACCCCAGGAGATGGAAGAGATACTAAATGAATATTTAATGTCAGTTTTTTTACTGTGGAGAAAGAAATAGAAGCTAGAGAACTCGAGGAAATAAATACTGATGTTTTGAAAACAGTTGACATTACAGAACAAAAAAGTCTTAGAAAACATAAAGGCGGATAAATCTCCAGGACTTGATCAAGTGTATCCCAGGATGTTGTGGCACATTAGGGAAGAAATTGTGGGGACCCCAGCAGAAATATTTTTTATCATCTATAACCACATTTGAGGTACTGGTGGACTGTAGGTTGGTTAATGTTGTGCCTTTATTCAAGAGAGGTTGTAAGGAAAAGCCTGGGAACTATAGATCTATGAACCTGATAATGATGGTGAATAAGTTGTTGGAAGTGATTCTGAAAAATAGGATTTATATGTATTTGGAGAGGCAAGGACTGATTAGAGATAGTCAGCATGGTTTTGTGTGAGAGAAATTATGTCTCACAAACTTGGTTGAGTTTTTTGAGCAAGTAACCAAAACGATTGATGAGGGCAGGGCAGTAGAAGTTGATTACATGGACTTTAGGAAAGCCTTTGACAAGGTTCCACCTTGTAGACTGATTAGTTAGAATTAGATCACATGGGATACAGGGTGTGCTTGCTAACTGGATGTAAAATTGGCTTGAAGGTAGAGATGGTGGTGGAGTGTTGTTTTTCAATCTGGAGGCCCGTGACAAGTGGTGTTCCACAGGGATCGGACTGAGTACACTCTTGTTTGACATTTATATAAATGATTTTGAAGAGAATATAGGAGGCATTGTCAGTAGGTTTACAGATGACACCAAAATTGGTGGTATAGTGTACAGTAATGAAGGTTATCTTAGATTACAAAGAGATCTTGAACAATTAGATCAATGGGCTGAGGAGTGGCAGATAGAATTTAATTTGGATAAATGTGAGGTATTGCATTTTGAAATTTGCATCACAGGTTGACAGGGTGGTTAAGAAGACATTTAGCACACTTGCCTTCATTGCTCAGACCTTTGAGTATTGGAGTTGAGACATCATGTTGAGGTTGTACAGGATGTTTGTGAGGTGTCTTCTGGCATACTGTGTACAGTTCTAGTCACCTTGTTATAGGAAGGATATTATTAAATTGGAGAGGGTTCAGAAAAGATTTACCAGGATGTTATTGGGAGTGGAGAGTTTGAGTCATAAAAGTAGGCTGAGACTTTTTTCACTGAAGCATATGTGTTTGTGTAGTGACCTTATAGATGTTTATAAGGCGAATAGCAAGGGTCTTTTCCCTTGGATGGCGGAGTTCAAAATGAGGGGTCGTATTTTTAAAGTGAGAAGAGAAAGCTTTAAAAAGGATATAAGGGGCAACTTTTTTATACAGTGTATTGTTCGTGTGTGGAATGAACTGCCAGAGGACGGGATGGGACCATTCGCCACAGCAGATTCGCCACCGACTATTAGCCTCTGCCCTTTGATCACTGAGGACGCTTAGCCATCGCCCATTGGCCACTGAAGATGATTCGCCACCGCAAATAGGTTTAAAATGTTAGAGAACAAGCATATCTAAACTATATAAAATTGTCGTTTTATTGGTTAAGGTAGTGTTTGCGTTGTTTCAGTAACAACTTATTTTCGTAATAGGAGAGTTTTTTTTAAGCTTGTATTTTTTTTTCCATTTACCCTCATGTCTTCAAAATGGAAACAGAAATTATTAGTAAACGTGGAAATAAGAAGTTTTACCATGATGGTTTTATATATGTTTTTGATAAACTGTCCAAGAGTGATTCAAGTATTAACTTTTGGCGATGTGAACATTCTTATTGTGTGCTTATAGTGTTTTTATTAACGAATGTGTAGCTGATGTCCCTCAGTCAGTCCTAGCATCTTTACCGACGAAAAGCAGCATGAAGAAAATAATTTGATGAAAAAGGAATGATAGGAGAGGCAGATGACAGAATACAAAAAATAGTTCTTGAATGCGGTGAAAGAGATTGTTTGAAATACCTTACAGAATAGCGCATAACTATCAAATGAACTAAAATTTCATTGTTTAATATTAATGTGAGATTTTACTGCCATTATAAAGATTTTTAAAATATATTTCCTTTTACTGGTTAAAGTTTGTAACTTATTTTTATATATAAACCAATAAAATGATATTTATTTTACCTCTTTTTTTGTCAGTATGTAGTTGTATAAATAAAGGGGACTGAGAAGTATGAAAGAACAGGCGGGAGGGAAAACAATCAGTGCATATATATATTTCCAGAGGCAAATATTCTCCAGAAGTCAAACGACCCCAGTGGAGAAACGCTGGTGGCGAGCCGGCAGTGGCTAATCATCAGAGGCGAATCTGCCGTGGCAAATTTTCACCAACCCGACAGAGGAAGTGGTGGATGCAAGTACAGTTACAACATCTAAAATACATTTGGATAATTACTGCATAAGAATGGTTTGGAGGTATATGGGTTACATGCAGGCATGTGGGACTAGTTTAGTTTGAAAACATGGTTGGTGTGGACTAGTTGGGCGGAAGGGTCTGTTTCCATGTTGTATAGGGTGTTGGTGAGGCTGCATTTAGAGTATTGTGTACAGTTTTGATCTCCATCTTGAAGAAAGGATGAAAGGATGTGCTGGCATTGGAGGCAGTTCAAAAGAGGTTCATTAGGGTGATTCCTGGAATGAAGAGCTTATGCTTCTCAGATACTGCCTTACCTGCTGTGCTTTTCCAGCATCACACTTTTCAACTCTGATCTCCAGCATCTGAAGTCCTCACTTTCTCCTGATTCCTAGGATGAACAAGTTGGCTTATTGAGAATGGCTCATGGCCTTCATTCATTAGAGTTAACAAGAATGTGTGGTGTGAGTGGGGGTGATCCTTTTGAAACATACAGAAGTCTGAGGGGGCTTGACAGGGTGCATGTTGAGAAGATGTTTCCACCAGCAGGTGACCCTCAATCTAGGGGAAAAGTTACAGAATAAGGGAACACTCATTTAACACTGCATTGAGAAGGCATTTCTTCTCCCACAAAGTATTAGATGCCTGGAATTCTCATGTGCAGACAGCTGTGGCGGTTAGGTTCCTAGAAATATTTAAAGAGGTGATAGATAGATTTTTGAAAATCGGGGATTGAGGGTTATGAGGAGTTGACATAAAAAAGGCTTTGAGACAGATCAGCCATTAACTTACAGAGTGGCAGGTCAGGCTTGAGGGGCTGAAGATCCTACTCCTGTTATTCCTTAAACAAAAACTTGCTGGAAAAGCTCAGCAGGTCTGTCACAATCAGAGTTAACATTTCGGTTCGAGTGACCCTTCCTCAGAAACTGCTATTTTTTATGTTCTTATACAGGAATAAACATTTTCCATTTCTACGCTCATTGAAGAACATTCAGGAAGCAAAAGTAAATGGAGTTTTCAATAAGAAGCAAATACTGACAACAAGACTAAGCAATATAACCCACTCAATTCATTGAGGAATTGTTATCTGAAGTCATACTGATTGCAAAACTATTTAGTGGGCAGATTTCTGTTGCATTCTATGTCACAGCACGTTCAAGAAGAACATTTCAATTCTTAGTCAATCTATTTCAATTGTAATGAATATAGTTTTAGACAAAATATATAAATGTGAACTAGAAGACAAGAAAAGCTTGTGAAGGGTGTTTGCATAAGGTAATGGCTTTAAAATGGATTGATTTTGAACAATGTGTTAAGTTCCACCCAATCTGATGGTAGCAAAATTGAGAGAATACTGCACTCTGATCTTACAGAAGACAGATGTCTCACTTAGTAGTTTTGGGAATAAGGTCTAACTAGTTAATGTAGTTGGTTTCCTGATTTCTGTCAGGTAATAAACAACTTCTTATTAAGTCTCATTAATGGTTGTTCCTCTACCATTGTTAATCAGAGAGGAATGCTGGCAGCATCGGTTCATCTCAAATACCTCCTGATGGGACTGTGCCCATATCCCAGAAATGAGTCCAATGAATGACGCTCGTAATCCCTCTCCTCTAGGATAAGCAGATCAAAACTGCATATAATATTCAAGAACGGGTTCTGTAAAGGCGTTATGCAATTTACAGCAAATATCCTTCTCTCTTCCAATCCCATCCCTTTGTAATATAGGCTTACATACTATTTGCCTTTCTGTTTATTTGTTTTGATGCCTGCAAGGTTCCAGTAGTATGAAAGTTAATATCCATATTTCTCTTCTTTCACTGAGTGTGGTTGCTAAATTGTACTTTTTTAACTGTTGGTTTGATTCTAAAGTAGAGATGAACTTGACTATGGTCCTTCAAGAGCCAACTTGCTCACATAGAGTTTTTCCTTGTAACTTAAATAAATCTCATGCTCATTAATTCTGGGTAATGGCTGATTTGGAAGGTATGGATTTATGTATGTCTGAATTAGAATCTAGATTCCTGCAATTCATTCAAGCTTTTTAGAGATTTTAGCTCTTTACTAAAACATATGGAGAATTGATGCGCCTATGCTGACTGATACAGTACTTCCCAATTTATCTAATTCTATACATTATCTTCTGTTATGTTCATCTCCCACTCTGCCCGGTCTCTTTGGAGCTTTTACAGTAGCTTCAGATGGGCAAAGTTAATACAGCACATGTATCCCATAATCGTCATTTAATTTGCCTGCTTTCCAGTAATTGTTACTTAACAAGCACTTAACAAGAGAAAAGAAAAATCTGAATATTAAGTCACTGTGTTAATGTTTCCACTCATAAGAGCAATTTTGGAAGTATAGACAAAAGTTAGTCCTCAATTTATTCAGCGTTAACTACCAAAATTATCACACTTCAATTTACTTGGCCGAAGTTAAACAATAAAAGGCCTTTTACAAAAAAAAATCTGTATCTGCATATGGCTCCTTTGAAGGCTCAGATGATCAGATTTAATTCTCACCAGATGTGTGCCTTAACATGTTCGAAGAAGATGAGTAAAAATGATTACTCTTATCTATGACAATGTTGCTTATTGATGCACCAGTCTGTCCTTGCTTCCTCAATCCCTGCATCAATAGTGCTGAGGTGGAGATAGTAGAGAACATTAAGTTCTTGGGAGAGATGATCACCAACAATCCGTCCACCCGTGTCAACATGATGGTCAAGAAAGCACATCAACATCTCTACTTACTCAGGAGGCCAAAGGAAATTTGGCATGTCCAAAAAGACACTTACCAATTTTTATAGATGCACCATGTATCACAATGTGGTTTGGCAAACTGCTCTTCCCAATACCACAAAAAACCACAAAGAACACAGCCCAGTCCATCGTGCAAACCAGCCTTCTATTCATTGACTCCATCTATACTTCCCGCTGCCTTGGGAAAGCAACCAACATAATCTAAGACCCCTCGCACCCCAGTTATACTCTCTTCCACCTTTAGAAGAAATAAAAGTTTGAATATTTGTACAAACAGATTCAAGAACAGCTTCTTCTCTGCTGCTATCAGACTTTTAAACGGACATTTCAAATGTTAATACCATTCTCTTTCCTTGCATCTTGTCTACAGCTGTAACACTGTATTCTGCACTCTCTTCTGCTACCTGATGCACCTTGTATGATATGATCTGCCTGTATAAAATGCAAAACAACATATTTCACTGTGTCTTAGACACGTGACAACAATAAATCAAACTCAAACTCAAACTCAAATGCATGGAAAGCAGTGCAAGAGGAGGTGGTAGAAGCAGAGGCAATGGCAACATTTAAGACACATCTTGACAGATACGTGAACATGCAAGGAGTAGAGTGACACAGGCAAAAGGATTTTAGTTTAGAAAGACGTTGCGTGTTAGTTCAATCTTGGTGGACTGAAGGGCCTATTCCTGGGTTGTACTATTCTTTGTTGTTAAACTAATACATTCAATTTGAAAGAAAAATTGTAATGCCTTTATTAAAATTCTTATGTTCAAAGGCCTTGTTCCATCTCAAAAAACTGGACACGGATATATGGTGGGAAATTTTCACTTGGGTTCCAGTAATGTACAGAAAAGGTCATTAATTAAAATGTCCAATTTTTTTTGTACTGTACCATTGTTTTTGTAGTTGGTCAGATTTTTCAGCAGACTATTCAGGAATCCAAAATATCTGTCTGAATCTTATAAATAAATCTGAATTGAAGTCAAGTGGTTTTATTGTGGTGCTGACTCCCAGTTGGACTAAGAGTGTTTACCATTCCTCTTCGCCAACCATGGGTGGTCTGAGTCCTGAGGTGGTCATTTCATGTGCCCTTCAAAGAGATCCTCAGATGCTCCAAAGTAATCTGTTAAGTGTTTGTTTAGAAATGTCTTTCTTACAATAACTTATGGATAGTTTTCACCTTAAAATGTTTAAAGTTCTCATAATTGCTCACGTACGCTTTGAACTTATACAAAACCTCTGGCAGTGCAGTTGCTTCTTGATGGGCGGCTCTTTTGGAATTGAGTTTGAGAAAACGAGAAGGGAGAGGAGCAGCAGGACAAAAGTGTAAACAGATGCAGCTGGTTAAAGAGCAAATAGGAAAAAGGCATGCTCAGAGGAAACCATACTCTGCAAACAGACAACTTAAGCCCAGACAGTGACCTGCTGTTTTCTACATCAGAAGGCTCTGATTCTTTATTTAGATATGAACAGACCTGTATTGTATCCTACAATCAGAAGCTCCAGCCAACTGCAGCAGACAGCATCGAATTTTCAAGAGTCCAGGGACATCCACTTTAGATCTGGAACATGAATCATCTCAGAAAATGGACACCCTACTGTGGAAATTGAACCAGAAAAACCCTGAGCAGGAAATGTCAGCAGGTCAGGCAGCATCTGAGGACAGAAAAAAAAAAATCGCATCTCAGACCTTTCCTTGAACAAGTGCTTTCAACTAGAATTCTGAGTTGTTTCTTGCAGTAAAGGTCATGACAGATCTTGACCTCTTTCATTATGGTTTCTTCCAGACTGCTACATGGATTATTGGCAACATCAGTCAGTTTACAGTCTCTGCATTCCTTGAACAGGTAAATGGATGCTGTGTTTGCTATAGCAATAATTTCATTATATACCTTCATCTTGGAGAACATCCAGTTTTTGTTGAATGTACTTTTACTATCCAATGGGTAGCCTGAAAACCTTCGTGGAATACAAAGGCTTATACGCTATTAATTTGCAACTTAATACTGAGCAACATTGTAATAAGCAGTTCGATTGCTGTGCTCTGTACGATTGACATGATACCTGTATATTGTGTCAGATCACTTGATTTCCATTACTATTGCACATTAATTTAAACCTAGTTGCTGGGAAGCAAAGGATTGCTCCTGCACATTTATAATCATGTTATCACACTCTGGGTGGGCAACTTTGTCAGAATTGATCCATGCTTCAACTTGAGCCTTCATGAAGTGGAAAACTGAAGTTCCCTATCAATGATTCAAATCATTCTTCTTCATACAGCCTTCCTTTAATCCAGACCTGAGTTGGAATTCTTCCTGATGACAGACTTATGCCTGAAATATCAATTCTCTTGCTCCTTGGATGCTGCCTGACATGCTGTGCTTTTCCAGCATCACACTCCTCAACTCTGATGTCCAGCATCTGCTGTCCTCACTTTCTCCTGAGCTAATATCCTGTATTATTGTGTTTGCTGTATGCTGCAGTTTTTCTCACTGTGACAGGAACAACACGGGAGCAATTGTTGTATTCTATCATTCAATGTTCAATTATGTGTGCTTGTCTACTTGTGTGCTATTAAGTCAAGTATGTGCACCTGGGCATATCAAAAAGGAAGGAAGCTTAACCTGTCATATTGGACTCTGGGTATTAACCACTGGTGACTTGTGTTTGGGGCTAAGAATTGCTATGAGTCCTCCTTTTTATTCTTTTTAATTAAACAGTGGCAAAACCAAAGCAAAATTGGAATTGACCACCCCCAAGGGGCTCTGTAACAAACACGAAAGTATAAATGAAACATATCAAAATTAAATTAATATATCATTGCAGGAGGTGCAATGGTGCACCCTAACCCCTGTGTCACCCACTGGTTATAGAATGCCTGAAGAACACTAAGAGGGTACCGAATGACTTCAAGGACACCTGGGCACAGAAAAGAGAGGCAGGTAATCAGGAGCAACAATCCCCTTTATAGCTTACTGCATGGACCTGTTAATGGCCACCTTGACCAGGCCCAGAGCAGACCCAGGAGGAGGTCCTCTCATCTGCCGCCAAGTGTCAGGGTTGCGGGGCTGAAGGGGAACCAAAAATATAGAAGCAGCCACTTTAAATTATGAAAAATAAACAGTTGTAGCTGAGTTAGGAACAGATAATAAATGCTGGCCAGCCAGCCAGCAACACCCTCGTCCCATCAGTGAATGAACAAGAAATATGTGATCAAGGAACTTTTTGAGGCCATAAAAGTTACAGGTGGCCTGGTGGTTAGTGAATCTACTTAAACTTTGATTGAACAGGATTATATAGTGCAATATTGACCACCTCAGGTCCCTGGTGATAAGGATTGGATTCCACATAGAGACCCCCTCCACCAGATAAGGAAGGGAAGGCTGCAGGAGCAGCCAAAACTAGAAACTCCTCCAAACCAAACAGAAGGACACAGAGGAAATTCCTTGAGATAGTTCAAACTGTAGACAGCACTTACCTGAACATGAAGTCAATATGAAATTCTGGGTGAATGAGGGTTATTTTGAATGGAAGCCCAGGCTGTTCAATCTGACAAGATACCATGAGTAGCTTCAAAGACAAACACGACTGTATGTAAGCCCTTAGAATCACTGCAGTGTGGGAGCAGGCCATTTGACCCATTGAGTCCACACTGACCCTCCAAAGAGCATCCCACTTAGATCCACCCCATTCTTGTAACCCTGCTTTTCCCATGAATAACCCACCTAGCCTGCACATCCCTGGATAATATGAAGCAATGCTGGAGATCAGACTGAAAGAGTGTGATGCTGGAAAAGCACAGCTGGTCAGGCAGCATCCGAGGAGCAGGAGAGTTGATGTTTTGGGCATAAGCCCTTCATAAGAAATGGAGGATAGAGAACTTGGGGTGAGAGAAGAGTTTGAGTGAGGGGTGTGTGGTGTCTTCCACAATGCTCTTAACCTTTCGAATGCAGCATGTGGGGAATGGAGGGAAGAAAGAGTCCAATAATCCTCTCAGCTGTCCTCATTATCTGTTGTAGGGTCTTACAATCCGAGACAGTGCAATTCCCAAACCAGGCAGTGATGCAGCAGCTCAGAGTACTCTCAATGAACCCTCTGTAGAATGTGGTTAGGATGGGGCATGAGAGTTGGGCTTTCCTCAGTCTGTGTAGAATGTAGAGACGCTGCTGGGCTTTCTTGGCTATGGAGCTGGTATTGAGGGTCCAGGTGTGATTCTCCACAAGGTGGATATGAAAACATTTAGTGCTCTTCACGATTTCAATGGGGTGGGGTGGCATTGATGTCCTGCAGAGAGGGCTCTGTGCCCTCCTGAGGTCAACAACCACCTCTCTTCCATTTTGTCCACATTCAAAGACAGGGTGTTGGCACTGCATCGGTATGTTAGTTGCTGCACGTCATCTCTGTATGCTGACTCGTCGCTTGTGCTGATGAGACTCTCTACAGTTCTGTCATCAGTGAACTTGATGATGTGATTCAACTTGTGCATCACTGCACAGTCATGTGTCAGCAGGGGAAACAGTAGTGAACTGAGCACACAACCTTTGAGGGCCCTTGTGCTCAGTGTGATGGTGTTGGAAATGCTGTCCTCGATCTGGACTGAATGAGATCTCCCAGTCAGGAAGTCCAGGATCCAGATACAAAGAGAAGTATTTAGGCTCAGCAGACTCAGCTTTCCAATCAGGTGCTCAGAAATGATAGAGTTGAATGTAGAACTGAAAGCTATGAACAGTAGCCTGACATAGGTGTCCTTTTTCTCCAGGTGGGCGAGGGCTAGATAGAGGGGGGTGGAAATGGCAACATCTGCTGAGCAGTTGGGACGAAACGTGAACTGCAGGGTGTCCACGGAGGACAGCAGGGTCTTAATATGCCACTTGAAATACTTCATGATGATGAGTTTAACCACAACGGGGCAGTAGTCATTGAAACGGGACACTGAAGGCTTCTTTAGCACGGGGACAATGATAGCGGCCTTGAAGGATATTTGAACTATGGTGCAGCTCAGGGAGATGTTAAAGATGCCTGTGAGAACATCTGCCAGTATATCAGAGAAACCTCTGAGTATTCTGCCAGGGATGTCACCTGGTCCAACAGTCTTACGTGGGTTGTCTCTGCACAGGGTTTTTCTCATGTTGGCCATGGTAAGACACAGCACCTGGTCATTGTCGGGGGTCGGGTGGACTTCCTCGCTGCCACGTCATTTTGTGCCTCAAACCGTGCATAGAAGTTGTTTAACTCAACTGGGATGGAGGCAACACCCGCACAGGCAGATGATCCTGTTCTGTGGTTGGTGATGGCCTGAATGCCCTTCCATGTGCTCCGCATATCGCCGCTGTCCTGAAAAGGGCTGTGTATTATCTGTGCATATACACGCTTTGCCTCTTTGATGGCCCAGGTCAGGTTGGCCCTCGCTGTTGTTAGGGCCACCTTATCATCTGCTCTGAAAGTGGAATCATGGGTCCTCAGTAGCATTCACACCTTTGTGGTCATCCACACCTTCTGATTATGGCGAGAAGTGATGGTCTTGGACACAGTATGCCGTCAATACACTTGTGAACGTAGCAAGTCACCGACACCGTGTACCCCTCTAATTTGATGGCATCACCATTGGTTGATGCCTCCCTGAACACGCGCCAGTCAGTGCGCTCAAAATAGTCTTGAAGAGCAGAAATAGCTTCTGAAGGCCAGGTTTTCATCTGTATCCAAACTGGTTCGATCATTCTGATGAATGGTCTGTAAGCTAGGATTAGCACAACAGAGATGTGATCTGAGGAGCTGAGGTGAGGCCGGGGGTCTGCCTGTATGCATTGGGGATGTTTGTATAAACCAGATCCAACACGTCACAAAGTCACATGCTGATGGAATCTAGGGAGCACAGTTTTGAGCTTCGCTTGGATGAAATCTCCAGCAACAATAAACAGTCCATCAGGGCGTGTGTTCTGCAGGCCACTAATAGCCCCATACAGTTCACAGTGTGCCTCGTTAGCATTAACATTGGGAGGAATATACACCCCATGTATAAGGACAGCGGTGAATTCCAGTAGCGGATAAAATAGTCTGCATCTAACAGTCACAAACTCTACCTATGATAAGCAGTAACTGGAGACTAGCATGGAGTCTTTGCATCATTTTGTGTTGATGTAGGCACACAGACCCCCACCCCGAGCCTTACTGCACAGAGCTGCATTTTTGTCGGTGCGAAACAAGGCGGGCCAGTCCAGCTGGATGGTGGTGTCTGAAACTCTGTCACAGCCATGTTTTCATGAAAACAAGGACACGGCTGTCTCTGAATTCCTGCTGAGACACCTGCCACAGTCTGATGCAGTCCAGTTTGTTGTCCAGGGAACGGACAATGGAGAATAGAATGGATGGGAGATCAGGCCAGCTAGGGTTTGTTTTTACCCTGGCATGAATTCCTCCATGCTTACCCTGCTCCGCCTCCTCGCACACTGCTTCTGATGACTCAATGCCCGGCTACTAGCATCGGGCGAGGCTGAGGATTGAAGAACTGGCTTCCGTAGCAAGCTGAGATCACGTAACTCCTTCAGCAGCTCTCCATTCATGTACGTTTTCAGCCGGTTCCTGGACTGTAGCAGTGCTTTGTGCAACAGTGTCTGCAAACATTCCTGTTCCTCCTCGAATTACGTAGCTCTCGGTCCGGAAAGGCCACTGCGAGCTGCTGCCGTGCCGCCATCTTCTGCTACACGTTTACGATTCCTTAGTTAAATGAAACATTCACACATTCTCTATCTTCCTTTTATTTTCTGGTAACAATTAATCACAGCACTAACATGTGAATCTACCCTACACTGTATCTTTGAATTTTGAATCTTGCATGCAATTGATGAGTTGTGGGTTGTGATTTGCTGAGCCAACATTCCTACTTGCCCGTGAGAAGGTGGTGGCGAACTGCCTGAAAACCATATGCTATAATAGACCCACAATGCTTTTAGGGAGGGAATTCCATGATTTGTCCCGACATTAAAGGCTTGGCAACATATTTCTAACTCATAATGGTGAGTGGTCTTGCAGGAGATCTTGTTTGATAATTGGTGATGTCCCCATGTATCTGCTACTCATATCCTGCAAGATGGAAATGGGCATGGGTCTGGAAGGATTGTGCAGGATCTTTGATGGATTTCTGCAGTGCACCTTGTAGATATTACACACTGCTTCTACTGAGCATCAGTCATGAGTGAAGTGGATGTGCTTATCAGGTAGGCTGCTTTGTCCTGAATGGTGTCAAACATCTTGAGTGTTTTGAATTCATTATGTCTACATCAACCCTCTGATGAGCATCACACCTAGAACCCCCTCCTTTCCCTCTAACACTGCATTTCCCATGGTTAATCCACCTAGTCTGCACATCCTTGGGCACTATGGGCAAGTTACATGACCTCATGTCTATAAAATGTGGAAGAAACCAGAGCACCCAGAGGAAACTCCACGCAGATTCGGAGAGAATGTGCAAACACTATGCAGACAGTCACCCAAGGTGGAATGGAACCTGTTCCCTGGTACTGTGAGATAGCAGGGTTAACCACTGAGCCACCATGCTGCCTTCTGCTCTCATTCAGGCAAATGGGGAGTATTCCATCACACTCCTGACTTGTGCCTTGTAGATGTTGAGTAAGTCAGGAGGTGAGTAAAGTGAGTTACTCACTGCAGAATTTCCAGAAACTGACGTGCTGTTGTAGCCACAGTATCTCTATGGTGAGTCCACTTCTGTTTATGGTCAATGGTAGCTTCTACCATGTTGATAGTGGGGGATTTAGTGAAGGTGACACCATTGAACCCGTAAATGGGCAAGAGTTAAATTGTCTCTTATTGCAGATGGTTTTGACTTGTAACTTGTGATGTAAATGTTACTAGCCACTTGACAGCTCAAGTCTAGATACAGTCTTGCCCTTGCTGCATCTGGACATGGACTGCTGGTGAATTAAAAAAATTGTTGCATTGAAGTGTCACTAAATCAATATATTCATGTACTTTTCCTCCATTCCATGAGAAAAAAAATCGAGTAAAAAATAACATTGGAAAATCAGAGGGAATGATCATGTTACAATGATTTTTAAAAATGGCACTTTAAAATTACTTAGGAAAAATGTTGGATCATTTAAAATGTAAATGACTTTGCTTCTGTAAATTTGCATTTCCAAGGCACTGCTGACAGTGAGAATAAATTTATTGAAAAATAGCTTACCTTAGGTGTTGTTTCCTTTCTCAAAATTCAGCGGAAATGACTCCTGGTAAAAGGTCGCACGGTGTAGGCTGCCATTATTTTCAGGATGCTTCTTAGCTAGTGTGCCAGAAAATATGACCCCTGGAGCATTCAATTAATTAACAGTTCAGAGACTTTAAAGTTGCAGTTTTACAATTTGGGTATCATTTTACAGCACTATCTTTAATTCAATCCTTCCTGTTGAATTACATGCTGATTTTTTTTTTAAAAAACTAGCTGTTGAAATAGTCAACTTTTACACATTGTTATTTCAATGCAAACTATCCTTATGCATGGATTTAACAAGTCTTAGAAATGTTAAGGTTCATGAATTAGAAACAGAATCTGATTTGGTTTATTCTGGTTGGCTAAAGCTGCAAGCTGAAATTCCCTGTAAATTCTAATCCTTTGTTTTAAAAAATAAAACAACAGATGTAAGTGAGATGTCGTGGCTATTTGTTTTTCTTTCAGTCATTAAGACAATAATTATTGCAATGCTACAGTTTTATAAGCACCAGTGGTTTTCTCTGTGTTACATTGAACAAATAATGCTCTTTGTGTGTGAGCTTAAACCAAGAAGTGTGGACCTTGCTGTTACATTAACGATGATGGGAACTGACTTATTTCAAGTTGGTCACTGTTGGTATTGCAATAACATTGATTAAACAATTCAGACTGAGACACGATACAAATTATTTGGTTATAGAAAGGATTGGAGAAAATTTATGTAATCCCTTAATCCATTTCCTAGAAACTCCATGGAATAATTTTATTTAAAATGTGGAAGGGAGTTCATTTCTTCATTCATCCAGAAGAGTGAGCTAACTGGCTGGGCTAACATTTATCACCCATCCTAAATTACCCTGGAAGAGGTGGTGCTGAGCTGCCTTTTTGAACCACTGAGGTCCATTTGGCATAGGCAGACTCACAATACCATTAACAAAGGGATTCTAGGATTTTAACCCACGTAAACTTAAGGAACACTGAGTTACTTCCAAGTAATGGATTGTGAGTAGCTTGGAAAGGTTCCTGCAGGTGGGGTATTCCCATATATCTACTGCCCTTGTCCTTCTAGATATTAGTGGTCCTGGGCTTTGACAATGCTTTTTAAGGAACCTTGGTGAACTTCTGCAGTGCATTTTATAGAGATTACACGCTGCTGTTATTGCGTGCAGTAGTGGAGGCTGGAGTGAATGTTTGTGGATGTGGTGCCAATCAAGCATATTGCTTCATCCTGGAAGTTGTCAAGCATCCTTGAGTGTTATTGGAGCAGCACCCATCCAGGCAAGTGGAGTGTATTCCATCACACACGCTGACATGCGCCTTTGGAGAGAGTGGGCAGGATTTGGGAAGTCAGGAAATCAGTTACATGCTGCCGATTTCTTAGCATCTGATAATCCACAGTATTTGTATGGCTAATCCAGTTCAGTTTCAGATCAATAGTAATTCCTAGAATGATGATAGTGAACAGATTCAGTGATGGCAGTGCCATAGAATGTGAAAGGGTGGTGATTAGACTCTCTGATGATTATCCTTGCCTGGCATTTGTGTGGCAGGAATGCTACTTGCAGTTTGTCAGCCTAAACCTGGATATTGTCTTGCCCTTACTGCATTTGATATAAACTGCCTTTTTGAGGAGTCACGAAAGATGATGAACATAGTACAAGCATTGGCAAACATCTCTGACCTTATAATGGAGGGAATGTTATTAATGAAGCAGCAGAAGAACTAGGACACTACCCTGAGGAACTCCTGCAGCTGAAATAACTGACTTGCATAAACCACAGCCATTTTTGTTTAACCCCACATACAACTCCATTCAGATTTCCACCGATTTCCATCAACTTCAATTGTTTTCTGGGGCTTCTTGATGGCACACTTAGTCAAACATGGTCTTGGCGATATGGATGTTAACTCTCAACTTACCTTTGAAGCTCACCCTTTTTGGCCATTCTTGAAACAAGACTTTAATGCAAGCAACAGCTAAATTGACTTGGTAGATTTCAAACTGAGCAGGTAAATGCTGAATGTGTGCTACTTGATAGCACTATTGATGACCCCTTCCATCACTTTGCTGAAAATCAAATGTGGACTCAATTGACAGGACATACAAGAGGCAATATTTTACATTGCCAATAGAAGCTAGTATTGTAACTGTATTGAAAGAACTTGGCTCGGGGTGAGGCAGGTCCTGGAACACAAGTCTTTTGCCAGAATGTTGACAGGGCCCATAGTCTTTGCTATATCCATTGCTTCCAACTGTTTCTTGATATCATGTGCCAAAAGTTTTGCTGTTATAACCAAGAAAGCTTTCAACATTGCTTTTCCTGCCGTCGGTCCATCTACCTTTATGTCTTGCATGTCCCTCTGCCATCGCCCTCCTCAGTTTGTGCTACCAGCCTGGCTTTGACCTTGTAAGTCCCATCTGGAGACACATCTTCCTTCTGTATCCACTGAGGTAATATGGCTGGTTTTCCGCAGTCTGGCATCTCTATGTACACACCAAACTCTCTCCAGTTTTGTACCTCTTGTTCTTTAACATCATTTATTAACTTGTCTTTAAGTTTTTTGTGATCACTAGGACTTCTAGATCACATGGGCTTATGATCCTGCTCTTACTCCTTCACCTTGTTAAACCACACCATCTATCTTGTCTTTTATCTCTTTCTGGACTGCTACTGTTTAACCATCCCCTCTTATTAACAGGATTTCTTTCAATTATTCATGATATCTTAACAGAGGCATGCTCATTCCCCAACCAACTATTTGAGTTTAGCCTGTCTATTCTTGCCTTCCATCTTTATGTTTCATGTTCCTAATCGAAGGGCATAACTTCTTGACCCACATATTTTGTAGAATCCCTATAGTGTGGAAACAGGCCATTCAGCCCAACAAGTCCACACCACTTTCCAAGGAACCTCCCATCCAGATACTCCCCTACCAAATCTCTGTAACCATGCATTTACTATAGCTAATCCATCTAACCTACACATACCTGGACGCAATGAGTAATACAAATGGCCAATCTACCTAACCTGTACATCTTTGGACTGTGGGAGGAAACTGGAGCACCTGGAAGAAACCCATGCAGACACGAGGAGAATGTACAAAATCCACACAGATAGTCACCTGAGGCCAGAATTGAACGCAGGTCCCTGGCACTGAGAGGCAGCAGTGCTAACCACTGAGCCACCGTTTTGTGGCTTTCTCTGCTGATACTTTAAATGGCCACATTGACTACCCCCTTCTGGTAACTATTTGACATTACCTACTTTTGACAATTGTCCTTTTGAACCATCTTTGAAGCCTCTTATTGACCATTACAACTGATCAATCCATCATTTACAAATTGTCAATTGTAGCAGTTTGATCCTTGAAGCTGCTGCAAATTTAGGTATGATAGGTAGTTGGCTCATCATCATGTTCTATAACTTCTTCAGAATTTGTAAGTTTGGAATTTACACCAAGCAAATTTGAAGAGTGTACCCAGTCTGTTTCCTCTGCTGTACGATTACTTTTCACTCTTTACCAATAAACTTTTGAAGAAGGGTCTCTGGATCCTAAATGTTAACTCTAATTTCTCTCCACAAATGCTGCCAGACCAGCTAAATGTTTCCAGCAGTTGTGTTTTTGTTTCTGATTTCCAGCATCTGCAGTTCTTTTGGTTTACAATGATCTTTTCTGGGCGTCTCCACTCTTTAAGTTCCTCTGCTCTTACAATAAACCATATCTCCCTCCTTAAAAGTGGTTTCTGATAGCCTTACTTTATATACCTACCAATTTGTTTTAAGACTTCAGCTCTATTGCACACTGTACATTCAAATAATCTGAAAAGGTAGAAATTATTGTAGCCCCTTCCCAAGCTGAAGATTGATCATTATTGAGAAAGGCTAAAGCTTAGAATCCATTAGAATTTAGGAGAATGAGGGATGATCGTATACAGGTTCTGAGGGGACCTGACAGGGTAAATGTTGACAAGATGCTTATACTAGTGAGGGACTCAAGATGAAAATTTAATCTCCTAGGGTTCTTTAACGGGAGATCATGCCTGACAATTTTACTAATTTTCTTTGAGGAGGTAACAAGCAGGTTAGTTAAAGGAAAAGCAATAGATGTAACATATTTGGATTTTCAAAACACATTTGATAATGCACCACATATTACCGTGGGCGGCACGGTGGCACAGTGGTTAGCACTGCTGCCTCACAGCACCTGAGACCCGGGTTTAATTCCCGACTCAGGCGACAGACTGCGTGGAGTTTGCACATTCTCCCCGTGTCTGCGTGGGTTTCCTCCAGGTGCTCCGGTTTCCTCCCACAGTCCAAAGATGTGCAGGTCAGGTGAATTGGCCATGCTAAATTGCCCCTAGTGTTAGGTAAGGGGTATGGGTAGGTGGTGGGTCGGTGTGGACTTGAAGGGCCTGTTTCCACACTGTAAGTAATATAATCTAATCTAATTAGGCTACTTAGTAAGATATTAGTCCATGGTTTTGGAAGTTATGCTTTTTGGTGGGGGTGGGTGCTGAATATTATTTAAATGGGCAAAGGCTGCAGGAAGCTAGAGGAATTTTGGAGTCTTTGCACATGAATCACAAAGATGTTGCAGTTAAACTCAGCAGACAGATGGAATGTTGTCCTTTGCTTCACAGGAATGAAGTAAAAAATATAGAAGCAGGGAGATTTTGTTAATTTTTTTTGCAAGACTTTGTTCAGACCATGGCTGAAATATTGTGTAAGATTTGAGCCCAGGAAAGCTATATTCAGGAACTCAGGAAAGATATATTGGTTTTTGATGCAGTGCAATGAAGGTTCACAGGTAACGATGAATTGTTTTATAATGAGACGTTGACTATCATAGATGACATTACACTAGGTTCTTTGTGGATTTAATGCAGAAAGATTGTTCCCCTGCTGTGGGAAAGTCTAGGACCAAAGGGCATAATCTCAGAATAATGGAATTTTAGACCGAGCTGAGGTGGAATTTCTTTTCACCCAGGGTAGTGAATCTATGCAATTCTTAACCTTTTAGGGCTGTTGAGGCTTGGTCATTAAATACATTCAAGGCTGAGACAAATTGATTTTCAATCAGTAATGGGTTCAAGAATTACGGAATAAAAGACAGGAAAGTGGAATTGGGGATTATGAACTCAGTCACAATCTCATTGAACGGTGGAGCAGACTCAATGGGCTGAATGGCCTAATTCTGATTCTGTGTATTATGATTATGGTTTGTCAGTTGAGCCAAACAATGGATAGCTAGAAAGGGGGTGAAGTGGGAATAAATGTGTGGATACAAAGAAGAGGGGGTGGAAGAAGCAAATAGATACAGAGGAAGTGGGTGGAGAAGCCAAAGGCTGTAAAGGGATGGACAGGTGGAAAAGCAAGTGGCTAAAGAGGGGAGAGGGAAGGAAGTGACCATGGGGTCTCTGTCAGTAAAGAAATACTTAGCTAACTGGAGGGTGGGGGGGGGGGAGCAGATAATATTGAAGTTGCATGAAATTAATTATTTGTAAATTAATATTCTATTTATGAAGTGTATATCAGTTATTGTAAGAAAACTTTCACTAATAACTTATGGCTTTTGTATTGTGCCAGTTTAAGTGCTGTGATGTAAAGGAAATTTAAACTTTCCTTGTGTGTTGTGGAGCTACATTTAATGGAGGTTGATAACTGTAGAGAAGGAATTCTTTCAATTCTGCTTCTGTGAATCCCAACACCTGATATATCAACATTTAAGAGGCATTTGGATGGGTCTATGAATAGGAAGGGTTTGGAGGGATATGGGCCGGGTGCTGGCAGGTGGGATTAGGTTGGATTGGCATACCTAGTTGACATGGACGGCTTGGACTGAAGGGTCTGTTTCCATGCTGTACATCTCTATGACTCTATGACTCTATATCATTCTTATGTGACTGCACCTCACCTATAGACGGAGCCAATGAGAATGAAAAAAAAATCCTAAAATGAAAAAGATTTCATTCAAAAATCTCAAAATATTTCCAAGAAAATCAAATACATTTTGGCCCTGGTTCCTAGGTGAGAAGACTTTGCGGTTGGCTCAGAAGGATTTTTGTTGAAACCAGGCATTTTGTCTGGTCGAAAGTTTAATATTCACAAATCACTTTCACCTTATTCTAAAATTAGACACTGTCCAATAATCCTATAAACCTCACAATTGTAACAGTTTATTAATTAATTAAATGTAGCAATGTAAACAGAGTTATATTTTCTAATATGATCTGTTCAGAGTAAAACTTGTAGCTACCTAACCAGATTGACTCTATTAGAAACCTATGTTAAATTGAAGCTATTATCTATTGGAATCTGTTGCATTTAGTAGATATTCCTTCAGTTTTTATTTTAAAAATTGAAAGAGTCACCTCTCATTTCTTTAAAGTGATAATGTATACTGGGTGAAGGTTCAACAGATGGTAAAAGGAACTCCTCAATTTGCATCTTTTTGTACTGAGCAAGTCAGGATTATATGCCTGGGAACATTTAGGAACGGATCTTTTCAAGGGTTGAAGATGACAACATTGAAATCTGTTCAGCAATAACAGACGGCCATATTGCAATGCTTTGGGTAGGTCATTCAAAGGAGTTCAAAGTACACTGAAGACGTGATCAAAGATTACAGGCAGTGAGTGCGAAAATGAGACAGTCAGAGAAAGAACAGTCTTGATGCTGGAATTTTTTTAAGCTGTTCTGCAGGGAATCAACTGAACTACATGGATTTTGTACAGGAAACTCAATGAGAAGTCAAGCAAAATTGAATGGCTCTATGTTGGTCGAACAAGAGGAAGTTCTAGGAGTTAATAGGCTTCAAAGTTTTGAATTCAGGACACAGAAGAAATCCTGGACGGCTGAGAGGGTGGGAAAGTCACTGGTTCTTCATTGGGGAAATCTGAGAGGGACTTGGAAGAAACCTGCAAGCAGTAATATTTCAGTGCAACCAAGGGACTGGAGGTTGAAATACTCACAAATAGTATTTGCTTGGTGCATCTGAGGAGGTCAAGAGAAAAACCAAGAGGCTAGAGCCACTTAGTGAAACTAAGTATCAATACAAAGTTATGCTTGTGAATGAGTATTGGAGCGCAGTTTCTCAGTCAGGGAAGGGTGGACCCAGGAAGAAAGGGTGATCAATCAGAACGGGAGCAGTTGTTGAAGCAGTCCTTGATGGGGAGGCTCTGGAAAGGGTGTAGAAAGGCATGATTGGCAAAAGTAAAGATTCCCTGCAGCTGAATGAGATTTGATATCCCACTGCATCATTAACATTTGTTGGTATTGCTAAGAAATCTGTAGGAACTAACTTGACCACATTTACTGTTTGATGTGTGCTGTGTGGTGTTTGATTCTATTTTGTACCTGGTAATTCTGGGTATTAGAATTAAGTTGTAAATCTATTGCAGACTGTATTATTGCTTTAGAGTTGTCTTGTGAAGTTTATTATTGTTTGTTCAAAACCATGGAATCTGTGGCTTTATTTTCTTAGTAAGTCCCTTGGATTTCACAATTTATGGAGTTTAAAAATAAAAGTCATTGGTTCCCTAGCCAGATGATAAAATTATTTGGCCATCTGATCCAACATCATAACAACAGTCATTAGTACTTCATTCAACATTTTAATCTTGCTCCATGAATATGATCAGTAAATTATATGAATGGTGAGATCAGCCTTTTGTTTACCTGCAGTCACATTGCAGGGCCTGGAAGTATAAGGTCTATGGCCTGAAACAGCTCAACATAGAAGCTGACAAACACTCAGGTGAGTAGCAGCATGTGTTGAGCTGCAAGGAATTGCAAATAACTTAAAAGGAGATGGGTCAGACAATTGTAGGGCTATACACTCGGAAATTATAGCCAGGCGGGGATAAGCACAGTCAAGGGTGCACCAGCTATAAACCTGTCTGAGCAAGTCTAGGCATACTGGAAAAGTTTGGTGTTGGGTTGAGCAAGATTGTAAGGGACTTCAGAGAGGCAGCACAATTCTGGTTAACTTGGGTAAGTCTGGACATTTCCAGTTGGAGACAGTGTTAACTACTACTGATACTAACACCAATACAACGTAACCTAGATATAGATATGAAGGCATAATAAATCTTCTATTGTGATCTAAGATACATGCCTCTTCTGCTGAGACCTATTTGTAATTCATTGTTCAACACAAACTAGCAGGAAGGTCCAAGTCTAGCATAAGAAGAAGGACTGATGGCAGCTTTTTACCAACTACAGGCCTAAACATCATTGTTATAAGGATGGGTGGGTCTCTTTGTTCTGACTGTTTCCCCACTGTCACATACAGAGTGCAGATACTCTATTTGATAGAATCATGACCCTAAGACTTGGGGGCAGAGCTAAGCCATTCAACCCTCAAATCTGCTCCACCATACAGGGCGATCATCGCTGATCTGAGAATCCTCAACAACATTTTCTTGTCTTTTCCACGTAACCTTAGATTTCCTGAGTAAAAATCAATCAATATCACCCTCGAATATTTCTGATGACCGAGCCTTGACAACTCTTTACAGTAAAGAGTTCCACATGTTCACACTGCGCTAAGAGAAAAGATTCTTCCATATCTCTGACTTAAATAGGTGACCACTTAGACCGAGATGATGCCCTCAGATCCTAGTCTCTCCCATGGAGGGAAACAATCTCTCTCTGCATCTACTCTGTTGAACTATTAAGAATCATTCCCAAGCCTGGCACCAGCAAGAGCTAGGTGACTAATGAAGTCTCCTCCAATTTTCTTAAACTTCAATGAGTGTAGGCCTAACCTACTTACCCATTCATCATAAGAAAATCTCTCTATATCCCAATTAACTTTTTTTAGGCTCTGCCTAAAGGCAATATGTATATAATTCCTTAAATGAAGGGACCAAAACTATTCACAGTTATGGGTATGGTCTGCCTAATGCATTATTTAGGAAGATTCTCTATGTTCATACTCAATTCCCTGTGAAATAAAGGTCAATACTTGGTTTCACTTTTATCCTCGGAACTTGTAGCAAGCTTTTTGTGATTCATGCATGAGGACTCCTAAATCCCAATGTACTGTAGCTTCCTGCAGTCTTTCTCCATTTAAGTAATATTCAGCTCCTCTGTTCTTCCTGCCAAAGTGTTTTCAATCCACCAAATCATTGTTGACATTTATTCTCCATTTCAGTTCTAACATTTACTGATATTCCCCTTACCTGCCTCCATATCTTTTGCCTCAACCATTCCCTGTGGTAGCAAGTTCCATATTCTCATCATTCCATAGAAAGAAGTCCAATCTCAATTTCCTACATGATTTCTTGGTGACTATTTTAGATTTATGCCATCGAGTTTTGTTCTTCCTGAAAATTAGAGTTGTTTTCTCTATTCTGACTTCATTAAAACTTTTCATAATTTTGAAGATGACTACTTTCAAGTGAAAATAAACCTTACCTGTTTGTCTTTTCTAGGCATGTATAACCTCACTGTTCTGGTTTCTAAGCAATTTTTCATCCATTCCATATCTCTGCAGGCCAAGAATGTTGTTGAGACTGCCCTTCATGTTTATTATTGACAAACCCATATCAATTTTGACTTATGCTGATTTAACTCACGGATAAGGTGCTGTTGTGGTTCTGTTCGCCGAGCTGGAAGTTTTTGCTGCAAACGTTTCGTTCCCTGGCTAGGGAACATCATCAGTGCTATTGGAGCCTCCTGTGAAGCGCTGCTTTGATGTTTCTTCCGGTATTTATAGTGGTTTGTTCTTGCCGCTTCCGGATGTCAGTTTCAGCTGTAATAGTTTGTATGTGGGGTCCAGGTCGATGTGTCTGTTGATGGATGTTCTTGCCGTTTCCGGGTGTCAGTTTCAGCTGTAGTGGTTTGTATATGGGGTCCAGGTCTATGTGTCTGTTAATGGAGTTTGTGGATGAATGCCATGCCTCTAAGAATTTCCTGGCTGTTCTCTGTCTGGCTTGTCCTATGATGGTAGTGTTTTCCCAGTCAAATTCATGTTCCTGGTTGTCTGAGTGTATGCGAAGTGTTGTCCTGTTCTGTCCTATAGTGATAGCCTGTTCTATGTCCGGGTCCATTCCTGATTAGTGGTTTTTTTTAGTGATTAGTGATTAAGGTGCTACCAGGAACTATGTTAATGAGAGAGTTGGAGTTGTTGTCAGTCATCCCATTTCATTTTCTTTCTCCATTGCGAAAGGAACAAGTCAGGTATTTTATTATAATAGAATCAGGTCTTTTGAGGAGTGCCCAGGAAAAGAGTACCTGAGACTCTGCCTTCAGCCGCTGTCCAATTGGAAGATAAGGGAGAATTCAAGAAAATGTTCAGATCCTATTGGTTTGCTGATTCTGGAAAGCAGCCAGCTCCAGGTTGTCATTTTGGCAGCCGTGGACATTAACTGTGGATGAAAAATTGGGCAGGCTCCATTTGGGGGCTTGCATTCCTCCCTCTCTGGTATTGCTGTGTTCATTGTGCCCATGTGACTGAAAGATCTCTGGCACAGGAAGAAGAGATCTGCCATGATCACTCAGCAGCAGCAATTGCAAATGAGTTTTGATCAGTCTTCCAAACGGAAATACTTTTCTGATTTTGTCGTTGACCGTGACCTTGGTCATGTGTCCCATATGTTTAAGATAGAAATTTTTAAACAAAGGCTTTTTTTTTACATATACCACAGTTGCAGAGCTATGAAAATCATCCTCCACAATTCCCAAGCCACACATGTGGTATGAATTAAAATCATCATTTTGTTTTGTCTGATCACCCTTTATGCACGTCTTTATGCTGGATTGAGGGGGAGGAAGAGGAGAAATGGGGAAACTGGAAAAAGAGAAACATTTGTTTGATGAAAATACTAAACCACAAGCTCATCTCTTTGATCTGAAGTAAAGGCTTTGTTTCCATTGAATGATATTAAATGTTAATAATAGTCATTTACTGGATGCTGGTTCTTTTTGTTTACCTAAAAATGAAAAGAATGTGACCTAATAGTCCTTGTTCTTCCTTGGGTTAATCTTACAAGATCATTACCATAGAGAGGGATTCCTGGAATAATGAATATGGGTGGAATCCTTCATCAGATCTGTTCTACGAAATATCTTTAATGTTCAGTTGCTGATTGGCCTCCTGTGCTTGCCAGCACATAATTGTTCTTTGCTTTAAACTTCCACCATCTAAAGAATGAGCTTGCATTCATATGACATCCTTGATAATCCCTGGGTGTTCCAAAGCACTCCCAGTGCCAAATAATTACGTTTGAAGTTTTTATTAAAGTCATGTAAAGGAAACACTAACAGCCAATCCCAATAGTTCAATAGATTGTTGCCTTACTGCAAAATGAAAGACCAGTTAATCTGTTTTCTATTTGGTGGCATTGGGTGTGGTTCAGATATCGGAGGAAATCCATGCCTTTCATCAGAAAGTGCATGGAGTCTTTCACATTCACCTGAAAGACCGACAGCTTAATATCAGATCTGAAAGACTTGGCTTCAACAAAAGAAAAACAGAAAATGCTGGACATGAACAACCAGCAGATAGTATCTGTGGAGCAAATGTCAGGGTGAATATCTCATATCAGAGATCTTCCAATTCTGTAGAGCTGCAATTAAAAATTATTTTTATTCTAGTTTTTTTTTGTTGTCCTGAAATATCTTGAAATGTGAAAACTAAGATGAGAATGTGATTCGCATTATGAAAGGTTTTGATAAAATGAAGTAACTTGCCTAATGCAAAATTTTACAAGTACACAAAAGGTTATATTTATTAATTAAACACAACCAAAGGACATGCAGAAGATTGCTTTTTTCCCTAAAATAGTGTTATCTTGTTGTTAAACAAGAAACTAAACTCTATTTGAAGAAAGATTCAGACATGCTCTTATTAACAACAAGAGTCAGATTAATAGGAATGCACTAGTAACGTCTTATGATAGATTGGGGAGACAAGAATTGAGTAGGGAGTAGCTTGGAAACTGTTTACTAATCAGGTAAGGCCATGGAGTTAGTTGCCAGTGAATGGGAAAATGGGAGCCAGATTCTGACTGCTTTGGTTCCACACATCTTTTCCTCATCCTGTTCCCCTAGAGTGGATTGTTATGGTGGGAAAATGATAGCATTTCCCTCTCAGGTCCCCTTTTAAACCCTACAGACAGTTCCCCGGTGGCTGAGAAAGGCAGGGAGTTTTAATTAGCTTCTGCCCAGTGAAAAGGTTGGGTGGCACATGATACATAAAATTTAAATGATTCTTGATATATGTAAATTGCAAAAGTAAACTGATTCCCTTATATTTCTGCAGTTAGAATAGAATTGAGACAGCAGCTGTGAAAATTCCAAACGCATGTATAATGGTAACCCAATGGTACTGATAGATGTTTCTGAGTTCAAAGATATAGCAATTTGTGCACAAACATCAGAAGATGATCAAGATAACTGTGGAATTTTCAACAAAATCTAACTGAATGCTGCTGCTCAATCTCTCGAGGAACACATGCCCAGATCATACCCAAAACCACATGGAACATTCTTTTCAATAGTTGCCCGAAATTGCTCTAATTCTATACAAGTTAAGTACAGCCACAGCCTTAACAGCTAGAAACATCTGCCTGGGTATAAAACTGTTACAGGTGCTCATTTAGAGTTGGCACTGCTTCTTTGGTGTTTAGTTGCTTCTTTGGTGAAGTGTATTCCTGCAGCAAATTGGCCTCTTCAAAGATCTTCATAGGGCTCATGTTCCTTACTTTCTGGATGGAGCTAATATCCTTGAAGGTGTCTCCTCCTCAAAATTTTTCTTCATTTCCAAATCTTTCACCCTTTCAATGCAATGGCAAACAAAGGTAGATTGTGTAGATTTTTGGTTTGCAAGCTGTATTTATTGATTTTAGATGGTTCAAATCGCCCCTCGATCCCTGATTCTGACACTGGACTTGTGAAGGGAATGTGAAATGAAGAGGGCAGTGGATAGATTTTTCAGGGCTAAAGAATCTCTGTGTTTATGTTCAAAACAAACAGTAAGCATAATATAAGAAATAACAGTAAATGCAATAGACAGGGAAATTGACACAATCAGTTGTATAGAGGATAGTAACTAAATACAATATTAAATTGCACACAGATTAAACACTATTAGAACTTAAACAGCAATTTTGATCATTGAAGCTTTATTTAGGCTTCCTACCCTTACGGCCCCATCCACTGTCATCACCCATCTTCCCCTCCCTGCTAGCTAGGTTGGAAATTTTGGGATCTCATGAGTTTAAGCTCACCACTGGGGAGAACACGATTTTGAAATACAGCTGACCATTGAGGTTCTTGCTGTCAATTCTCTCAGTTTGGAACAGGCCCATGTCTGGAAGCTATGGTTCAGACAGCACTTGGTTGGCGTCCCCTCTCTCGGTTGTCCTTTGTTGCGAAAATGCCCTTGGTTAGGCTCTGGATTCAGCTTATCTGTGCGGCCTCTGTAGTTCTTGGTTCCAAAGCTGTTTGTTGGGAATGGAAGCCTTGGAGAAGCAGTTTCTGCAGAAGCTTGTTGTTGAGAAAGGCTCTCTTTCAGGTCAGATCAGGGCTAGCAGTTGTGCAGAATACGTACTCCCTTATTTCCCCTCAAGTCTGTGATGTCCATTGTGTTTTTGATGTTTCCTTCTCAAGTCAGTTGGTTTCCCCATAGCTGAGAGTATACAGAGGAGCCTCAGACGACATGAGCGGCGAGTATTTTGTTCGGAAAATCGAATGTCCGGTTGATCGAATGCCGAATAACACAGTTTAGTCAAGCATGGGACCTTGTGATCTTATTCAGTTAATCCAAAATTTGGATAATTGAATGCCAGATAATCGAGGTTCCTCTGTATATAAATGGATTTTGATTGAAGTTGAAGGTTCAGTATCTGGGTAGGCCCCACACTGTCTGTGCGAGGTAGCCTGAGGTGTAATAGTTAGTTTCAGGCTAGAATGGTAGGTTTGGTTGATGTTCTCTTGGAGTGTATTCCTGCAGCAAGTTGACCTCCTCAGGCTGAACTATGGTTCCAAGTATATTTTTCCCAGAGTTCAGCCCGGCTGTCCCATTTACTTTTAAAAGTTTTGAAAATTCTAGAATCTTGTCCAGTATTTCAGACGATGGAGATTTTTGCTCAGTCCTACAGATGGGAATACTATAGATGTCCTGAGAAATTCTCACTAAGGCCAACATTTCTCAGTTCAACCAGTGGGCAGAGGCAAGTTCAGCACTGTCTGAGGTTGCAAACAAAATTGCAAAGCAACCAGTCATTGTGGCTGAAAGCTTTCCAATCTTCAGGCTCATACGTTTCTGCAGTCTCAGGTGACTCTTACCTTTCTCATTCTTAGTTATTTCCAGTTTATGGTGAGCTTCTGGACTAACAGGGTATACGTATCATTAATCCTGATATAAAGAGGGTTCAATCAGTTCAATTTCTCAAATGATTTGCAGGATGGACCAAATGTGAACAAAAGTTCAATGCATTGTTCCAGGGACAGAAAGCTGATGGAGTGAGCCTTCACACTGATTTGTCGATTGGTGATCATTAAAAGCGATATTGAATAGATATAGGGCTTGGATATGCAGCTGAATGCATCCTGTCCTTATTCAGTAATTCATATGAATCACATTGAGAATAGCAAACTTAGTTTTGAATATTGTGAACCCTTAAAAGCGTGATTCATAACTTAGAACTTCATTCCATTATGTTTTATTTCCAAATGTTGTTATTTCTTTGACCCTGTGTTTTATCTTGTGCCAGCTTTCAATTGTAGCTTTGATTCCTGCAGTGCTTATGCAGTTCCACCTCACAAAAGCAACTGGAGGCAATTGTAAAGTATTTGATTGAAGTGGCATATTCAATCATGCTCAGAACATAATTTTAATTCCTCTTGCACCCCCCAGCCCCTACCCCCTATCAGTGCGATTAATGCTGTTCAAACTCCATTTCCTGCTCAAGTCATACTCCTTGCACGCTACAGGACTAATACATAAACCAGTCCACTTGGTAATACTATGTTGTCACAATCTTAACTCCTGCAACAACTCTGTGAACATGCTGTATATACAGATATTCTTTTGTTTTCTGCTTGCACAGGATGTGGCTGTCACCAGCAAGATCATTTGTTGCTTATCCTCAACTGAGTTTGCACTGAATGGCCTGCTTGGTCATTTAAGGGGTAACTTAAGAATCCACCACATTGCTGTGAAACTGGGACCACATGAGGTGCAGACAGGCTCAGAATGGTACGTTTTCTTTGTTAAGGAACCAGATGGATTTTGAAAACAATCAATGATAGCTATCATGGTGACTATTAGGGTGTGCTTATTAATTGAATTTAAATTCCACTAGCTGTGGGTGAAATTTGAATGCATGCTCCCAGACTTTATGCCTGTGTCCATGGATTATTAGTCTAATAGAGAATCTTTTCCACCAAACAATGTGCATCATTAAATACCCTAACTTGTTTCTTGCTCTGCATTGATCATAAATCACTGAGGTAGATGATCTTGTATTGTGGTTCTGATTGCTCCTCCATCTCAAGGATTTTAGAAGCCAAGAGATCTTGTGTAAGATTAATCTTCACCCCCATCATGGTGTAAGATCTGTCTGATAGATTTGCTTTCACCATCATCTTTCCTGATTTAGATCGACAGGGCCTGTTAGCTGTTGTGTTTTGTAGGAAACCACTTGGTACTCTCACAAGAAACGGTTCATGCCTTAAAGAAAATGTAATGTATTGCATTAAACCACTAGGTGTAAGTTGCATTGATATGATAAAAATTGCTCCTGAGACAATGACAGAAGTCTTGTTACTACTGGACAGGTCCATTCCCAGAATAGAATCTATTTTAACAGATCTCTTTCTTGTTCTCTTTCTTAATTTAAATGGCAGTATTTCACTGAAACATAAGCACACTCAGCTGCAGATTTGGTTTTAACAATAAAACAGAAGCTTATTGTACAGAAAAATCAAAATCTAAAATAAGATAAACCAAACTATCTACATATAACACAGTTTAAAAGATTTCAAACACTCAAGAAAACAAAATTTAATCTATTCCATCCCAGCACCACCACTTTACAATTAATCAAAATGAGAGAAATTTTCCAACTCTATCAAACTTGTAGGTTGATTTAACCGCTTGTTTTAGTTCTGGAGTCAAAATGTGTGGTGCTGGAAAAGCATGGCAGGTTTGGCAGCATCCAAGGAGGAAGGAGAGTTGATGTTTCGAAACATCGGCTCTCCTGCTTTTTGGATGCTGCCTGACCTGCTGTGGTTTACCAGTACCAGACATTTTGATTTTGACTCTCCAGCATTTGCAGTCCTCACTTTCTTCTCTTTTTAGTTCAAGCCTTGTGAATTGCAAAGCCATTTCCTTTGAGTCACACAACCGAGTGTTTCGACTTTCTCAGCCTTGAATAACCAATGCACATTTCTCACCAAACTCTTGGTGTTGAAGTTTCCACAAACTGAAAACTTTAATCTGAGTTAACTTGTTTCCTTAACTGCTCTGAAAAAAGAAGCTCCTGTTTCTGGGAGAAACTATTCTTGCATTCAACTTCAGTCAAGCCACGTTTTAACTAAATGCTAACGATTTTAACTTTTCTTTAAAAGTATGCTCACCTAAATTTCTTCAAAGCTAGTGGCATAATGATTTGTTTTCTCTCTCCTGTCATAAACCACACAATGTAAACAAATCTCAATTAACACTCCAGGAGGCCAATGGTCACCTGCTCTCTGCCTCATACCAGGGTCTGATTGGGTGTGGAGAGATTGTCAAGTCAGAGCAAATTAGATTGTGACAGGTCCAGGAGGAGATGGTGAATATACTGTGTATTGAGTGGTCAGGTCAAATTGGAAGGATTTGGGAGGACATATACGTGGGCTGGAGGGTGCTTCAGAGCTTAGTCAGTGGATGGCTTAAAAAGTGAGTAAGACAAGAAGGGTCAGTCTCATAATTACCTAAGAGTCAGATTCATATTTTTCCATCTGACAAATCCTGGTTAACTCTCTAGAGTTATTAAGTAAATTGAACTCTTTGAAGTCTCTGACACCAGTTCAGAGTCAGAGACCTTTGCAGAGGAGTCTGTGGATTATAGAAATCCAAAAGAAGTGCAGGTACTGTAAATCAGAACCAAAAACAGAAATCACTGCCAATACCTAGCAGGTTTGGAAATCAGAGTTAACAATTCAGAACAGTTCCGTGGAAGGGTCACCGGACATGAAAGGTTAACTCTGATTTCTCTTCACAAAAGCTGACAGACCTGCTGAGCTTTTCGAGCAATTTCTGTTTTTGTTGCTGCAGATTATACAGTTGCCTCCCATAAATTTAAACTTCTGGATAATATCTTATGGAGTCAGTGTGTTGGGACATTTGTAGGGTCCAAATATGCATCTTGGGATCATATGTTGAGTCTTCCACAATGCAGAGAACAAAAAATCTGGCCCATTATTTATTTACCTTAAGACTTTGAAAATTGCAGATTGACTTGTTTTTTTGCAAAATGTCTTCATTATGGTTTGATTCAAGTCTATTCAAGTACAATCTCTCTTTGATAATATATTTCAATTAGATTCTGTCATTCACAACTAAATAACAAGAAGGTCTTAGAATTTCATAAACTGCTTTAATGCATAAATCAGTAAGACTCACTGACCCAAACATATGGAATTAATTGCTCTTGGACATGCAGACAATCAATCACACATATATGACTGTGTGTGTGTGTGTGTGTGTGTGTGTGTGTGTGTGTGTTTTATATTATTGTCTATAATAATTAATGCATCTTTTTTTGATGGAGTTTTGTTTAATCCTAAACCTGGTAGGAGTGACAATGACTTCTCCAGTTTTGGTCATTACAATATAGGTAGCACAAAACTTAACCCACTGTGAATTGGGACAAGGTCAGTGCTAAACTTCAAAAGGGTTTGAATTGTTTGGTCAAATTGGCAGAGAAGGGGGAGGTGAAATTTAATGCAGCAAATTTTATTTTAGTCAGAAAAATGAGAAGAGCAAAAATACAATGAGATGCAATTTTCAAGTGTGTGCAGGAGAACAGGGACCTGGGGATATATCTGCATAAATTAGGTTTTGATTAAGAAAGCATACAGGAATATGGGCTTCATAAGTAGGAGTATAAAGCACCAAAGCAGGGAAGTTTTGGTAAACTTGTATCAAACACTGGCCTGGCCTCAATTGGGGAACTGGAACCAGTTTTAGGTACAATGCTTTTGGAAGGATGTGAAGGCTTTAGAGATGGTGCAGAAAATATTCATGAGAATTGTTCCAGGACTGAGGAATGTCAGAAGCCAAAATAGATTGAGTACTCCTTGGAGAGGTGACAGATAAGAGGAGATTTGGGAAAGGTATTGAAAGTTGTGAGGCAATTAAGCACAGTAGACAGAGAGAAACTTTCAATTACTGGAAGGATCAAGAAACAGAGGACTTCTATTTAGAATGATTGTCAAAAGAATTAATGGTGACATGAGGAAATGCTTTTATACATTATGAATCTGTAGGATTTAGAATGCATTGGCTGAAAATATAGTTAATGCAGGTGCAACTCGAGCTTTCAAAACAGAATTGGATTATTAACTGGAGGAAGATTTTGCAGGACTATGAGGAAAAGATAGGGAGTAGCATGATTTGAAATATTCCTGGAAAAAGCAGGGAAATATATATTGGACTGAATGGCCTCTCTCACTGCTGTAACCATTCTCTGATGCAATACATATTCCTCTCCTCCTACATTATCTGCTTTTCCCAATATGATTTATTTAGTTTCAATACCTTACTGCAGCAAGTTTAATTGTAAAATACTAAAAAGTAAGCATTTCATCCATCAGAATTGTTTTCAACTTTCCAAGGCAAACTACTTGTCTGTCAGGCTAAGAATTGCATGAATTTGTTTCTCTTTCTTATCCTCTACCATCTCCCATTTCCCCACCCTCAAACAACACCATTTTTTGCTGTTTGAGGTATTCTGCTATTGGTGATTTTGCTACCATGTTCACCTATATAATGACAGTGACTCCACTTTAAGTCAAAAGCAATCCATTAGTTAGAACATGTTTCTTGAGCTCCTGAAGCGTGAGCAAGGCACAATATAAACATATATTTCTTTATATGGTTCAGCCACTTGCTAGATAAATACATTTAATCAATGGGGGCAGCTGCTTCATTATTGTGTTATATTTTGCACAATACCAACTCTTAAGTAGTTTAAAAAATGTGTTGTAAGAGAATAACTCCTTTAGCTTCATCAAGTTCAATTTTCATTTTTCCAAAGAATGCCTTTTTGTTTTCTTTTCCTAACTATCCTTATTTGACTATAACAAATGAGTAATCCATTACAAAATATGGAATCTTAATGCTCCTATTATCTAAACATCTTACTGAATTTTATAAACATATGGAGACCTGTACAGGGTATAATGCCATAGTAACTCTATATAGACTTAAAATGTTCGTTCGAAGCACACCAATTTATCACCAAAATAATGAATAATTTCACTAACAAGAAACTATTGAACACAAATCCTGTTTGTGAAGATAAAATAGCTCTTTCTTATAGTACATTATTAATTTGTTCACGATTTTAAATTTTGTGGAGAAACCCATTTTGCAGTAAATAATAATCATTGTAATTAATAGAGTAGCTATTTTATCTCTCTAAATCTGGTGAGGACAATTAATCAGAACAATGTTAATAGATGCTTTGGCAAGTGGTTCATGAGTGCTTTGTTTTAAAATGCTGAGCATGCTTAGAATCAGAATGCAGGAAGCTTTTGTGCTGCAATTAAGATCACGCTTAATAAATAAAGCCCAGACATTCATCTACAAGAATTTGGATCCTGAAAAAAGGTTTTACTAATGTTGCCTGAAACTCTGTCCACAATAGAACACTTTTAGCAATATAATAGACCGTTCTGGGAATAGCTGTTTGTAATGGATTGCAACAGGGAATAATTAATAGATGTTGTGAATTAAATTTCGCAGGTGACTCGAAAGGATATTTCATCAATTTGTTCCTTCATTTTATTTTTAAATCTTTAATTAAAATTTGTTCTCCATTGTCTCATTTCCTGTCTCTTAAATCGTCGGATATGTATGTCTATAAATACAACAGTGGGCATAACTGTGTTAAAGGTGCCCAATTCACCTCCTCTTGTGGAGAATAGACTCCAAATGTTACATTCTTCCATTCAGCCTCTGCACAATCCAATAATAAAAATTGATTGTTTTCCAGAAAGTGCAAACAGATAAAAGGAGGAGAATGGAAGCATGTATTATAATCTGAAGTTAAGTAGGGCCCAAGGAACAGGGAATTGCTTGTTGTTTTTCAATTCACTTTTCCTGGGAATTTTTTTTGGCTTAGTCATCATGATCATTTGTGGCAATAATCTCTCAATCAGTTAGTACATTCAGGAAGCAGAATGTCTAGAAGCATAGGCAAAAACCTGTCACTAAAAAATGCTCTTGGATATGGACAAGCACATTTGCAATTCAGTTGGCTGCATTTGAAATCATAACCATAGTTTTTTTTCTCTGTTTATATCCAAGTAAACAATGATTCTAATGTCAGTAAATATCATAGAATCTCTACAGTGTGAAAGCTGTAGAGCTCACATTGACCCTTCAAAGACCATCACATCCAGAACCATTCTCCTACCCTAACCTTTTGTGAGGGGCAGGTCATGCCTCACAAGCCTAATTGAATCCTTTGAGGATGTGACAAAACACATCGATGAAGGTTGAGCAGTTGATGTGGTGTATGTGTATTTTAACAAGGCGTTTGTTAGGTTCCCCATGGTAGGCTCATTCAGAAAGTAAGGAGGCATAGGATACAGGGAAATTTGGCGGTCTGGGTACTGAATTGACTGGCTCATAGAAGACAAAGGGTGATAGCAGATTGAAAGTATTCAGCCTGGAGCTCAGTGATCTGTGGTGTTCTGCAAGGATTTGTTCTGGAACCTCGGCTGTTTGTGACTTTTATAAATGACCTGGATGAGGACATGGAAGGGGTAGTAAGTTTGCCGATGACACAATGATTGGAGAAGTGCTGTTGTAGGTTGCAACAGGACATTGACAGGATGTAGAACTGGGCTAATAAGTGGCATTTGAGCTCAACCTGAAAAAGTGTGAAGTGATTCATTTTGGAAGTTCAAGTCTGAATTCAGAATTCAGGGTTAAAGGCAGGATTCTTGGCAGTGTGAAGGAACAGAGGGATCTTGGTGTCCATGTCCATAGATTCCTCAAAGTGGCCACTCACATCGATAGGGTTGTCAAGAAGTGGTATGGTGACTTGGCTTTCTTTAACAGGGAGATTGAGTTTAAGAGCCGTGAGGTTATACTGCAGGCCTATGGAACCCTGGTTAAACCACACTTGGAATATTGTATTCTGTTCTGGTCACCTCGTTATAGGAAGGATGTGGAAGCTTTAGAGAAGGGCATGTCTTATGAAGAAAGATTGAGGGAACGAAGGCTTTTCTCGTTGGAGCGAAGAAGGGTGAGAGGCAACTTGATAGAGATGCACAAGATGATGAGAGGCATAGATAGAGTGAATAGTCAGAGACTTTTTCCCAGGGCAGAAATAGCATCACAAGGGGGCATAATTTTAAGCTGATTGAAGGAAGGTTTAGGGAAGAGGTTGGTTCTTTACACAAAAAGTAATGGGTGCGTGGAATGCACTGCCAGCGGTAGTAGTAGAGTCAGATACATTAAGGACATTTGAGAGACTCCTGGATAGGCGCATGGATGATAGTAAAATGAAGGGTATGTAGATTTGTTTGATCTTAGAATAGGATATAGGTCGGCACAACATCAAGGGCTGAAGGTCCTGTACTGTGCTGTATGTTCTATGTATCGCCAATGGCCAATCCACCTAACCTGCACATTCCTGGACACAATCGGCAATTAAGCACAGCCAATCCACCTAACCAGCACAACTTTGGATTATAGGAGAAAACCAGAGCACCCAAGGGAAACCCATACAGACACGGGGAGAATGCACAAACTCCACAAAGGCAGTCACCCAAGGGTGGAAATGAAACCAGGTCCCTGGCTCTGTGAGGCAGTAGTGCTAACCACTGAACAATCATGTGATCCCTATTACACTTTTGATGGGTGTGTTGATTCCATTAAGCTTTCACTTCCCTGCTTAATAAGATGTGATGTCCAGTTAATTCTGGGAATACTTAATTCAAAGGGACAATTAAAGGTTATATATTGATAGCATTCTTTTACCACTCCTCATCCATGAATTTTGTGGTCCATATTGGTGCCCCCATCAATCCATCCAATGCAGTAAAGATAGCATATTACTGACTTATACAGACTAGTTACTGGTATGCTATAGAATTGTCCACAAAGTCATCAGTGGAACTCAGTGAATCTATTTATCTGATAAATGTCCTGGATCAATGTGGATGTATTCATCGGATTCTTGAAGTGGACCTTAGGCCGCATTTAATTCCTCTTATGAATTACACTTCCTTATAACTTGATTTGTTTATAACTTTTTTAAGCCCTTGGATCAAGGGGTTGGTTGTTGCCTATTTTCTTTGCACCCTGACTTGAAGTATTTCCAGTGTACACAGGTAGAGGATTAAATTGCTTAACCCTCTCAAAACAATTGCACCAGCCAATGAGATCATTGTTGATTGGCAATCTAACTCTAGGTACTGCATTTGTCTTTAGAAATAGAATTAAATGTTGTCTTGTGTACTCAAGTACAGGAATATGTGAGTACAGTGAAAAGTGTACAAAGTTGCTATTCTCCAGTGCCATCTTGGTTACAGAATATCAAAAGAAAAGCCAGCAGAAATAAAAGAAAACCAAAAGGTATTAAAAAAAATCCATATCTCAAAATCTAAGTCTTATCTCCAGAAAGGTTTTTGGAACCGCTGATGCGGGCACATGGGTCCAGTCATGGTCTGACATCTTGGTCACCCTGCGAGTCTTGCATCAGTCGCTGGGAGGAGCTGCGTTCCTTCTACCACTGAAGCTGCTGTTTCTGCTTCCAATCGCTGGAGGAGTGTTACCACCACCGCTGCTGCTGCTGCCACTGGCCCTGAATGCCAGGAGGAGCCACGGCTGCCACTGCCTCAGACTGCCAGGAGGCTACCGCCATTCTGTGCATGGCCTACTCTTTGTGCTGTGCCGATGCTGCTGACTAACTCTCTGCAAAAGGCTTTAAAAAAATGAGGAAAAAAAGAGAAAAGAAAAATAGCAGAAGTTAAAAGAAAGAAAACAGGTGGGAATGGACAAGCCCCAGGCTAAGGAGTCCACATACAGCCTTGCTACACAGCCACCATTTTGTTTGAAAGCTTGCCCACATTCCTTAACAGTCCTTAGTTTAACAAACCGCTACCAATCACAGATTTAAAAATAACTATTGATCTAACATCCATTGATCAATTTTCAGAAGAAATTTTCAAAGTTCTACTGCTGTATGTGAGTAAAGCTGTATCCAAAATTATTTCCTGAAAGTTCTGGTTCTAATTTTTAGCCAACAGCCCTGAGTCCTGGACTCCCCAATCTATGGAATACTTTCACACTACTTATTCTATCTGTTCCCCTCAATATCCTGAAATCTTCAATAAAATTACTCCTTACCTATACACATTCCCAGGATTTTTTAAATTACTCATGAGTCATTGGCATTGTTTGCTGGGTCAGCAAGTTGCTCTTGAGAAGGTAGTGGTGTGCTGGCTTCATGAACTGGTACAGACCATGTGGTGTAGGTAGATGCCATTAGGAAGGGAATTCCAACCCAATGACACTGAAGATGGCTTAGTGGTTAGCACTGTTGTCTCACAGCATCAGGGCCCTAGGTTTGATTCAGGTGACTGCCAGTGTGGAGTTTGCATATTCTCCCTGTGTCTGCATGGGTTTCCTCCGGGTGCTCCGGTTTCCTCCCATAGTCCAAAGATTTGCAGGTCAGGTGAATTGGTCATGCTAAAATGCCCATAGTGTCAGGTGCATTAATCGGACGGAAATGGATCTGCGTGGGTTATTCTTCGGAGGGTCGATATGGACTGGTTGGGTCGAAGGGCCTGTTTCCACACTGTAGGGAATCTAATCTATTTCCAAGCCAGGAAGGTAAATGGTTTGGATTGGAACATCCACACAGTGGTGTCCAATGTATCTGCTGCTTTTGTCCTTTCAGGTTGTATTGGCAATGGGCTTGGAAGGTGCTGTCTAAGGAGCCTTGGTGAATTTCTGCCATGCATCGGAATTGTGGAATCTTTCTACGTAATTGAGACCTTAGAGTCCACATAGCTCTTAGGTTAAAAAAAATCTATGCAACGCCCTCTCCAAGGCTGATATTTTCTATGTAAGTGTGGAGTGCAGAACTGCTCAATTGGTATGATCTATCCAGGGTTCAAACCTAACTTCTATCCTCTGGTATTCTCGTTTCTCATCAGACTTTTTGGTTACTTTCTATAATTCTAATTTTAAGTTCATATAAATAACATCCATAGATATTTGCATCTAATATTTTTGTCAGTTCTTCAAAAACCTCTATCAGGTTTGTTAGGCATGACATACACTTTGGAAAACTTGGCTAGATCTCTCCGATCAAATAAAAATTTTCAATGCTTTCAATCCTTTTAACTTTAATTAAGGGGTCAAAGGGATATGGGCCAAGTGCTGGCAAATGGGACTAGATTAGGTTAGGATATCTGGTTGGCACTAAATGGTCTGTTGGACTAAATGGTCTGTTTCTGTGCTGTACTTCTCTATGATTCTATGACTCCAAGAACACAACCTTAGAAGGGTTTGAGAGTCCTGGGCTGTGGCAAGATATGGCAAGATCAGGCAAGAGTTCTCGTGAGGCCCATCCTAACGTTGTCAAAAATCACACAACATTAGGTTATAGTCCAACAGGATTATTTGAAACCACAAGCTTTTGCAGCCCCTGAGGAAGGAGTGGTGGTCCCCAAAGTTTGCACTTTCAAATAAACCTGTTGTACTATAACCCGGTATTGTGTGATTTTTGGCTTTGTCCAACATCAATACCTCACATCATCTTAACATTGGAAGCATCTTGCTCCATTTCTTATGATTTTGTCCAGTGTTGAGTCAAGATTGGTGAACTGCAATTTACTCAGGAATTATTGCTTGTTAAATGTCTTGTTAATGCCCCGGCTCAATTCATTAATATTCAACTTCCTAACTTGCCAAATGCATTGAATAAGCTAAGTGTTGAGAAATCTCAACATTGCACTTAGAGCAGGTAGCTCAGCTTGCTGCTTGCTCCAAAGGAAATCCATGTTGCTTAGCAGCAAACAGAATCTCAGGGCATAATCCATGGGCACCAGCTGCTTGTGACCCTCATTTACAGACATTGGCTGACAGCATTTGCCAACTCCTCAGGATCTTTATGGCTCCGGAACCACAGATTTGCTTTGCAAGATGTATCAGCATCTACCACTGAGAAGGCTGAGGCAGAGACACTGTGAACACACAGACAGGCTGTCCCAGCTCATGGACCAGTCTGCATCTCAGGATGCTCACTCGGTCTTACTGCTTACTCACATTGGCCTACCAAAATGCATGTCTTGTTTTGCTTTGTCATACCAATTAGTGCAGTCGTAAAAGCAGGCCATGCTGGCTGCAGTTCTCATTAAAGGGAGTGTACATCTTGCTGTACAGCAGTGTGCCACATCAATCTCACAATGCAACATGGGTCAGTAACTTTTTTGCATGTGCAGCAAGCAAGCAGCCATGTCTCAAACCTTTAGGGATGAAGTTCTCACTAAAGTCCATGGAAGCACATGTTAGTCACAGAGTCATGGAGTCCTGACATAGTAAGTCCAGGGTACCCACTGAAACCTGTCCAGGGGATTGGCCACAGTCTAGGGCCTGATTGAGGTGTTCTTAGTCAGGTGTCCATGTCTCTGTAGTCTAGAGAGTTTAGCTATAGTCAGTCCTGTAGTTCCATAGCAGGCAATCTGAGGGGTAGGGCATATGAGGTTGAATAGATAGGCATCAGTCAGGGGTCTGAGCGTATTTAGTTCAGGCCTGTCTGGTTAAGCCCTGATGCACTTGTACAGTATGATCTGCCTGTAAAGCACTGAAGACAACGATTTTCATTGTACTTTACTTCTTTACATGTGACAATAATGAATTAAATAATAAAACAATAAGTCACTCAAGGGGTTAGGCTATGGTCAGCCCATCATGTCCATACACAGAAACTAAGGGGACAGGTGTTTGGGGAGACAACACATTGGAGACGTGGCAAGCTGTTCTTCAGGATTGGGCCTGCAGTCAGTGGGGAGATAAGGGGATAACAATTGTGAAGATTGCAACAGTGGGGAGGCTATGGCTCAGTGTATTATCACTAGATGATTATTCCAGAAGCTCAGGTAATGTTATGGAGACTGAGGTGCAAATGCAGCCATAGAAAAGAGTGGGATTTGAATTCAATAAATATCTGGAACTAAGCTTTTGATGATGACCATAAACCACAGTTGATTGTCAGAGAAATTCCATCGACTTCACTAATGCCCTTTAGGGAAGGAGGTCAGTCATCCTTAGCTGGTCTGGTCTACGCGTGACTTTAGACCCACAGCAATATGGTTGAGGCTGTAATGGCATAACAATTGCAATGGTCAAGGAAATTGGTTGACTACGCAGGCTTGTGAAGTTTCATGAAAACAATGTAGAATAAATTATCTAAACTGAAATAACATTTTAATCAAAACATATTGAAATTTGGGAGTCATACCTTCTGTTCCTTCAACCAAGTCATTTAAATGAATTGTAAACAGTTATGATCCAAGCATCAATTCCATGTTACCAATCTATAGTACTCGTTATGTCATACCAATCTGAAAAAGATCCATTTAATTCTATTGTTTACTTCCTGTTAACCAGCCATTCTTCTTTCTGTAGTTTTAGGCTATCTCCTACATTTTATGCTTTTATTTTCTGAAATAACCTTTGTTGTGACACTGCATCAAATGTTCTTTGAGAATCAAAGTACAGTACATCCACTGGTTTCTCCCTCTCCACACCAGATGTGACTTCTTCAAAGAAATCCAATAAATTGTTTAAACATGATTTCCCTTTCACAAAGCCATTTTGATTCTGCTTGCTTTTGAAATTTTGTTCAAAAGTGGCTTCCTATAATTATTTTAATAAGAGCTACAAACATCTTCCTTATGACAGATGTCAAGCTAACTCACTTGTAGTTCCCTATTTTCTCTCTCCCTCATTTTTTGAATAAAGGAGTTACATTTGATCAGATGGGCCAATGGGCTGAGGAGTGCCAGATGGAGTTTAATTTAGATAAATGCAAGGTGCTGAATTTTGGGAAAGCAAATCTTAGCAGGACTTATATACTTAATGGTAAGGTCCTAGGGTGTGTTGCTGAACAAAGAGACGTTGGAGTGCAGGTTTATAGTTCCTTGAAAGTAGAGCCACAGATAGATAGGATAGTGAAGAAGATATTTGGTAGGCTTTCCTTTACTGGTCAGAGTATTGAGTACAGGAGTTGGGAGGTCATGTTGTGGCTGTATAGGATAAAGGCTAGGTCACTTTTGGAATATTGCGTGCAATTCTGGTCTCTTTCCTATTGAAAGGATGATGTGAAACTTGAAAGGCTTCAGAAAAGGTTTACAAGGATATTGCCAGGGTTGGAGGAGTTGAGCTATAGGGAGATGTTGAATAGGCTAGGCTGTTTTCCCTAGAGCGTTGAAGGCTGAGGGGTGACTTTATAGAGGTTTATAAAATCATCAATGGCATGGATAGGGTAAATAGACAAGGTCTTTTCCCTGGGGTGGGGAGTCCAGAACTCAAGGGCATAGATTTGGGTTGAGAGGGGAAAGATATAAAAGAGACCTAAGGGGCAATGTTTTCACACATTTCACACATGGTGTGTGTGTGGAATAGGCTGCCAAAGGAAGTAGTGGAGGTTAGTACAATTGTAACATTTAAAAGGCATCTGGATGTATATGAATAGGAAGGGTTCGGAGAGATATGGCCGGGTGCTGGCAGGTGGGACTAGATTGGGTTGGGATATCTGGTCGGCATGGATGAGTTGGACCGAAGGGTCTGTTTCTGTGCTGTACATCTCTATGACTCTATTTGCTGCCTTTGAATCTAATGGGATCAAATCTGAGGAATTTTGAAAAATTAAAATCAATGCTTTAATTATTTCATTGATACCTTTTAAGACCCCAAGGTGAAATCCATCTGCATCCGAGAACTTTGTGAGCTGACAGCTCCAACAATTTGCTCAGTTCCAGTTTCCTGGTGATTGTAATTTTCTCCAGTTCCTTGGTGCGATTTTACTTGGAAGGTTAGCATGGAGAAGATTGGATTGTTGTCTTTGGAAGACAAGAGACTAAGGGGAGATTTGATGGAAATATACAAGATTAGGACTAGTTTAGATAAGGTACACAATAAAATGTTTGTATCAGCTAATAGTAAAAGAGCTATTTTGGACAGATTTAAGACTTGGAGCAAAAGATGAAGTGGAGAGATAAAAAGGATGAACTTTATATACCGAGTATTAATGCCCTAAACCTGCTGAAAGTTGTGTTGAAAGTGGAAATGATGAATGATTTCAGAAGGATATTGGTTGGCCACTTCATGGAAATAAACTTCAGGATGCCACAGAGTAAGAGCAGAGAGCACACACCTTCTCATCAGTATCATGAGGCTCAGTTCTTAGTATAATAGTCATGCTGTGTTGTATTTTCCTGTTAAGACCCAGATCTAATGAAGTTTATTAAGCACCAAACAAATTCTACAAAGCCTCCAAATCCAGAAAAGTAAAAGGCTCTTTCATTAACAGACCAAAGCTTTGTGTGACATTGAAATGTATTCAGAAACAATTTTATGACTCTATGAGCACAAAATCTCATTTCAATCCTTATTTAAAAAGGGCCGATAAATCTTAGTTAAATAAGAGCTAGGGGAACCAAACAGTGGAACAATTAAATGTCTCGATCCTATTATAGGCATACAATAGGTACAGCTCATTTTCCCTATTGCATGAAACAAAAATGCCTTGCTATATGACAGTCAAAGGCAAGACAGTAGAAACTGTTTATCTGTGCTTTAAGATCTATTTGAAAAAGCAGAGTTCACATGCATTGAATGTTTAGAGTTTGCCTTCACTCAACATGTTAGATCAAGTTATAAGAATCTCACTTTTTTCTCTCAATAAATCCTTTTGTGTTCAAAAATAAGATATGAACAAATCAAAGTGATTGTTCATTTTACTGACTTGCTGAAGATTTAATATCCTTTCAAATTATGAGTCGATTTAGTTCCTTGTGCCATAAACACAAGGCCTCAAGGATGCTTGGAAATGAGGTAAAATGACTGCCACGAGTTTCTTCAATTATTGATTAACTATGGACATTACAGGTTCGGAGACTGCCTTTTACAATGATACATAAAAAAGATTTTCAGCTACAGCCATGTATCTTCTTGATGTTTCCTTTTAGGATTTCTACTTTAATGAATTCTCATCCTTCCATAGCTTTCTGTCCACAATTATTTCATAGTGTTTCTATCGCTGAAGTTCAGCTTTTTTTAAGCTTCTTCTTGACAAGATGACAATAATGCAGCGATCTCTAAGGAGGGTGCCTGTAACCAGAAGGGTGGATTGAAGTGTGTATACTTCAATGCCAGAAGTATAAGGAATAAGGTAGGTGAACTTGCAGCGTGGGTTGGTACCTGGGACTTCGATGTTGTGGCCATTACAGAGACGTGGGTAGAACAGGGACAAGAATGGCTGTTGCACGTTCCAGGGTTCAAATGTTTTAGTAGGATCAGACATGGGGGTAAAAAAGGGGGAGGCGTGGCATTACTTGTCAAAGATAGTATCACAGCAGTGGAATGGACGATGGAAGAGGACTTGCCATCTGAGGTAGTTTGGGCTGAGGTTAGAAATAGGAAAGGTGAGGTCACCCTGTTAGGTGTTTTCTACAGGCCTCCTAATAGTCCTAGAGAAGTAGAGGATAATATTGCGAGGATGATTCAGGAAAAGAGTGAAGGTAGCAGGGTGGTTGTTATGGGGGACTTTGACTTCCCAGATATTGACTGGGAGAGCTATAGCTCGAGTTCATTAGATGGGTCGGTGTTTGTACAATGTGTGCAGGAGGGTTTCCTGACACAATATGTCGACAGGCCAACAAGAGGGGAGGCAATATTGGATTTGGTTCTAGGTAATGAACCAGGCCAGGTGTTAGACTTGGAGGTAGGTGAGCACTTCGGGGACAGTGACCACAACTCGGTGACTTTTACTTTAGTGATGGAGAGGGATAATCGTGCGCCGCAGGGCAAGAGCTATAGCTGGGGGCAGGGAAATTATGATGCAGTGAGGCATGACTTAGGATGTGTGGATTGGAAAAACAGGCTTCAAGAGAAGAACACTAATGAGATGTGGGGATTGTTCAAGGAGCAGCTACTGCGTGTCCTCGATAGGTATGTACCAGTCAGGCATGGTGTAAAGGGCCTTGTGAGGCAGCCGTGGTTTAGTAAGGAATTGGAGTCCCTTGTGAAAGGGAAGAAGGCGGCATATGTAAAGATGAGGCGTGAAGGTTCAGTAGGGGCGATTGAGAGTTATAAGGTAGCCAGGAAGGAGCTAAAGAGGGAGCTAAGAGAAGCGAGAAGGGGACATGAAAAGTCTTTAGCTGGTAGGATTAGGGAAAACCCAAAGGCTTTCTATAGGTATGTCAAGAATAAAAGGATGACTAGGGTAGGTATCGGTCCAGTCAAGGATAGTAGTGGGAAGTTGTGTGTGGAGGCGGAGGAGATTGGAGAGACATTAAATCAGTACTTTTCATCAGTATTCACTCAGGAACAGGACACTGTTGCTGATGTGAATATGGAATCACAAATAATTAGAATGGATGCCCTGGAAATATGCAGGGAAGAGGTTTTGGGAATATTGGAGAGGATGAATATAGATAAGTCTCCTGGGCCTGATGGCATTTACCCCAGGATCCTATGGGAAGCTAGGGAGGAGATAGCAGAGCCATTGGCCTGGATTTTTATGTCGTCATTGTCAACGGGAATAGTACCAGAGGACTGGAGGATAGCGAATGTGGTCCCATTGTTCAAGAAAGGGGGTAGGGATAGCCCTAGTAACTATAGGGCAGTGAGTCTGACTTCAGTGGTGGGCAAAGTCTTAGAGAGAATGGTAAGGGATAAGATTTATGAACATCTGGGTGGGAATAACGTGATCAGGGATAGCCAGCATGGTTTTGTGAAGGGCAGGTCGTGCCTCACAAACCTTATTGAGTTCTTTGAGAAGGTGACTAAGGAAGTGGATGAGGGTAAAGCAGTAGATGTTGTGTATATGGATTTTAGTAAGGCGTTCGATAAGGTTCCCCATGGTAGGCTAATGCTAAAACTTCGGAGGAATGGCATTGAGGATACATTAGAGGTTTGGATTAGGAATTGGCTGGCTGGAAGGAGACAGAGGGTAGTAGTTGATGGATTATGTTCATCTTGGAGCGCAGTTACTAGCGGTGTACCACAAGGATCTGTTTTGGGACCATTGCTTTTTGTTATCTTTATAAATGATCTAGAGGAAGGACTTGAAAGCTGGGTAAGCAAGTTTGCGGATGACACAAAAGTCGGTGGAGTTGTGGATAGTGAGGAAGGAAGTGGTAGGTTACAGCGGGATATAGATAAGTTGCAGAGCTGGGCGGAAATGTGGCAAATGGAATTCAATGTAGCTAAGTGCGAAGTCGTTCACTTTGGTAGGAATAACAGGATGATGGATTACTGGGCTAATGGTAGGCTACTTGGTAGTGTGGATGAGCAGAGGGATCTTGGTGTCCATGTACACAGATCTCTGAAAGTTGCCACCCAGGTAAATAGTGCTGTGAGGAAGGCATATGGTGTACTGGGCTTTATTGGCAGAGGAATTGAGTTCCGGAGTCCTGAGGTCATGTTGCAGTTGTATAAGACTCTGGTGAGGCCTCATCTGGAGTATTGTGTGCAGTTTTGATCGCCATACTATAGGAAGGATGTGGAAGCTTTAGAACGAGTGCAGAGGAGGTTTACCAGGATGTTGCCTGGAATGGTAGGAAAAGCTTATGAGGAAAGGCTGAGGCACTTGGGGCTGTTCTCATTGGAGAAGAGAAGGTTTAGGGGAGATCTGATAGAAGTGTATAAGATGATTAGGGGTTTAGATAGGGTAGATACTAAGAACCTTTGACCGCTAATGGAGTCAGGTGTTACTAGGGGACATAGCTTTAAATTAAGGGGTGGTAGGTATAGGACAGATGTTAGGGGTAGATTCTTCACACAGCGGGTTGTGAGTTCATGGAATGCCCTGCCCGTATCAGTGGTGAACTCTCCTTCTTTATGGTCATTTAAGCGGGCATTGGATAGGCGTTTGGAAGTTATTGGGCTAGTATAGGTTAGGTAGGATTCGGTCGGCGCAACATCGAGGGCCGAAGGGCCTGTACTGCGCTGTATCCTTCTATGTTCTAAGATAAATGGATTGCCCAAATTCCCAACTCCAAGTAGGCAAACTTCAGGCCAAGAACCCCATGACAATGGGATCCAACCACAGAAATTGGATTTGTTTCATGCTGATTTCTCTTCTGGCAGCTCCCATGCAAACTTCAGCCGCCATCCATTTGCAACAATTGGTTTTAACTTCTAATGGCATGTCTTTGAAATGCTTGTTAACTTTAGCACTATTGAGTGTGGAAATTTGCACACATTGCAGGGACAAATTTGTCAACAGATGTCAGGACACCCACCAACACACTAGAACAGCAGCTAATGAACTTGAAGGGCCCTATACAGACAATGAACAAAACTAACGTCATTTACAAAATACTGTACAAGGACTGTAACAAACACTACATTGGATAAACAGGCAGAAAACTAGCCACCAACTAGCTACAAAAAGACATGGCCCTCTCTCACTAGTATCCTCACATACGGATGAGGAAGGACACCACTTCGACTGGGACAATACATCCTAGGACAAGCCAAACAAAGACAGGCATGAGAATTCCTAGAAGCATGGCATTCTAATTGGAACTCCATCAACAAACACATCAAGTTAGACCCCATCTACCACTCCCTGAGAAAAGGAACAGGAAGTGACTTCACCACAGGAAATAACATCACCAACCCAAAGAAACTGAAACATATAAATAGAAAGCAGCATTGCTTCGCATGAGGCCCACTGAAGATGTTACCTAGTAGGGTAATGAAACGTCTGGAAATGAATCTTTCAGCTCATCAAGCAAACATGCATCCACAGTGTATTTGAATGTTGTTAAATATTCTGACTGAATTCAGTTTAAGAGAAAAAAGACTGTGTCTAAGGCTAGTGTTTGAAATTTAAATAAGAACAAATATGAGGAGCTAAGTACAAAGCTGACAAGTGTGCACTTGAAGCAGACTATTTGGCCCATCGAGTCCAAGCCAACGCTCCAAACAGCATTGCACCCAGACCCACCCTCTCCCTGTATTTCCCATGGCCAATCCACCTAAACTGCACATCCTTAGATTGTAGAAGGAAACCCACAAAAACACAGAGAGAATGTGCAAATTCCACAGTCACCTGAGGCTCAATTCAAACCTGGCTCCCTAGCCCTGTGAGAAAGCAATGGTAGCCACCCAGCCACCATGCCACCCTGGTTAGTTTAATGTGTGCAATATTAGAGATACTGATACAGACATTTAAGGAAAATTTCATAACACTGAACAAAGATACATTCTAGTGAAAAAGAAGACTCCTGAGGAAGGATGCACCATCTATGCCATGCTAAAAAAATTAAAGCGTATCAAATTAAAAGAATAAGTGTTTAATTCATGAAAAACATGAGAAAAAAAAAAGATCAACTATAAGGGCAAACTTACCTAAAATGGACAGAATAAGCCTCTCTAAAAAGGTTAAAAATCACACAATACCAGGTATTGACCAACAGGATTATTTGGAAGCACCAGCTTTCGGAGTGCTGTTCCTTCATGCTTCCAAATAAACTTGTTGAACTTTAACTTGGTGTTGTATGATTTTTAACTTTGTCCACCCCAGTCCAACACCGGCTCCACTACATCATCTCTAGAAAGGCTCATTTTAAAGGAAGAGAGAAGCCAAAGTGAACATGTGCCCTTCAGAAAAATGAGGCTGGGGAAATAACAATAGTGAAGCAGGGAATGGTACAGAAGTTGAATAAATACTTTGCATCAGTCTTCACAGTAGAAGACATGAATAACATTCCAAAATGACTAAATATTCAAGATGCAAAGAGAGCGAAGATATAGCCACAATAACTCTCACTAGAGAAAAAGTGCTAGTAAAACTAATGGAGCTAAAGACTAGTAACGCCCTCTGGATGTGATGGGAAGTATCCTACGATATTAAAAGAAGCAGTTACACAGATAATAGATGAACTGGTACCAAATTTTCATGAATCCCTAGATTCTAGGGAAGTCCCAGATGTAACACTTTTACTTAAAACAGGAAGAAGACGAGCAGGCTAGATAAAGGGAAGCAGTGGATGTAAAATGTTTGGATTCTCAGATGGTATTTGACGAGTTACCAAATTAGGCTGTTCAATAAGTTCATAGATCATGATGTTGAAGGTAGTGTATTAGGTCACGAATGGAGTATTCATTAACTAATAGAAGTCAAGGAGTTGGAATAAGGGAGTTATTTTTCAGGATGGCAACCTACAACTAGTACAGTGCCCCAAGGAGCAGTGCTGGGCCAAAATTATTTACAGTATATATTAATGACATGTATGAGGAAAGTGAATAGGGGTTTACAAAGCTAAAAATCACACAACACCAGATTATAGTCCAATAGGTTTATTTGGAAGCATTAGCTTTTGGTGCGCTGCTCATTCATCAGGCAGTTGTGGAGTATAAGATCATAAGACACAGAATTTATAGCAAAAACATTTTATATAGTCCAGGTTAGACTATAACCTGGTGTTGTGTGTTTTTATAACTTTGTACACCCCAGTCTAACACCAGCACCTCCAAATCAATCTATAGGGGGATATAGACAATTATACAAGTGGGCAAAAACATCACAGAATATGTGGGAAAACATGAGGTGGTGCAATGTGGCATGAAGCATTGTGGAGTTGATTATTATTTAAATGGGCAAATACTATAGAATGCTACAGAGCAAAGAGATTTGGGAACAAAAACAGAAGTTGCTGAAAAACTCAGCAGGTCTGGCAGCATCTGTGAAGAGAAATCAGAGTTAACATTTCAGATCCAGTGACCCTTTGACAGTCCTGAGGAAGTGTCATTGGATCTGAAATGTTAACTCTGATTTCTCTCCACAAATGCTACCAGACTTGCTGAGATTTTTGAGCAATTTCTGTTTTTGTTTCTGATTTGCAGCATCCACAGTGCTTTTGGTTTTTATTCAGAGAGATTTGGGAGTCTTTATGCATAAATCACAAAACGCTAGCATCCAAATTCAGTAGGTAATAGAGGAGGCTATTGGAATTTTGACCTTTATTTCAAAGGGAACAGAGTATAAAAATAAGGAGGTTTTGTTAAAACTATAAAAGGCACTAGTCAGACAATAGCTGGAATTCTGTGAGCCGTTTTAGGCTCCTTAAATAATGGAAGATATGCTGCCACTGGAGGCAGTCCAGAGAAGGTTCATTAGGTTGAAACTTGGTATGAGGAGAGGGTAAGAAATTTGGTCTGTACTCATTGGAATTAAGAAGAATGATACGTGATCTCGTTGAAAATACAGATTCTTAGGGGACTTGACAGGATAGATGCAAAGAGATTGCTTCATCATTTATAGAAGTCAATAAAATTATGAGATACATAGGTAGGGTTGATGATCAGAATTATTTTGCCTGAAATGAGGGGGCATGCATTGAAGGTGGGTGGGACAAGTTCAAAGGAGATGGGGTAGGGTGGGGGAAGGCTGGGGGTGCTGGCTAGATTTTTACACAGAGAGTGGTAAGATACACTCTCTGTGGTAAGAGGAAAGGCTGAGGCACTTGGGGCTGTTTTCATTGGAGAAAAGAAGGTTTAGGAGTGACTTGATAGAGGTGTACAAAATGATTAGGTGTTTAGATAGGGTTGACCATGAGAACCTTTTTCCACGTATGGAGTCAGATATTACGAGGGGGCATAGCTTTAAATTAAGGGGTGGAAGGTTTAGGACAGATGTTAGGGGTAGATTCTTTACTCAGTGAGTCGTGAGTTCATGGAATGCCCTGTCAGTAACAGTGGTGGACTCTCCCTCTTTATGGGCATTTAAACGGGCATTGGATAGGCATATGGAGGAAAGTGGGCTAATGTAGGTTAGGTGGGCTTGGATCGACGCAACATCGAGGGCCGAAGGGCCTGTACTGCGCTGTATTTTTCTATGTTCTATGTTCTAAATACAGGAACATGCTGTCAGGAGTGGGCATAGAGTCATAGACTTATAGAGATGTATAACACGAAAACAGACCCTTCGGTCCAACTCATCCATGACGACCAGATATCCGAAATTCATCTAGTCCCATTTGCCAGCACTTCGCTCATCTTCCGCCTCGGAACACTTCAACCCCAGGGCATCAATATGGATTTCACCAGTTTCCTCATTTCCCCTTCCCACCTCACCTCAGCTCTATCCTTCCAGCTCAGCACCGCCCTCGTGATCTGCCCTACCTGCCTATCTTCCTTTCCACCTATCCACTCCACCCTCCTCTCTGACCTATCACCTCCATCCCCACCCCCATTCATCTATTGTATTCTATGCTACTCTCTCCCCACCCCCACCCTCCTCTCATTTATCTCTCCACTCTGCAGGCAGCCTGCCTCTATTCCTGATGAAGGGCTTTTGCCCAAAACGCCGATTTTCCTGCTCCTTGGATGCTGCCTGACCTGCTGTGCTTTTCCAGCACCACTCTAATCTAGACTCTTGTTTCCAGCATCTGCAGTCCTTGTTTTTAACCTCATATTCCTCTAAACCCTGCCTATTCACATACCCATCCAGATGCATTTTAAATGTTGTAATTTTACTAGCCTCCACCACTTCCTCTGGCAGCTCATTTCATATATGCACCACCTGCTGTGTGAAAAAGTTGCCCCTTAGGTTCCTTTTAAATCTTTCCTCACTCACCCAAAACCTATGCCCCCTAGTTCTGGACTCTCCTAACCCCAGGAAAAGAGCTTGGTGGTGGAGGCAGATAAAATAGGAGCATTTAAGGGACTTTTAAATAAGCGCATGGGTATGCAAGGAATGGATGGACCAAATGTAGGCAGAAGTGATTACTTTAATTCAGTGTCATTGTGGGCTGAAGGATCCGTTCCTGTACTATGCAGTTCTGTGTCCTACATTCTATCTTGTGAAGAGTCCATAAAACACATTCTCAGAATAAGGGATTGCACATTTAAGACAGAGATGAGGAGGAGGATTTTGTTTTTATAGGATAATTAATCTGTGGAATTCTTTATTGCAGAGGGTTCTAAATACTGGATCAATATGTATATTCAAGATTGAGATAGACAGATTTTTAATCAGTAAAGGAATCAAGAGTTTTGGGAGAAAGGCAAGAGCATGAATTTGAGGATTATAAGATTAGCCATAACCTCATTGCATGGCAGAGCAGATTCAATGGGCTTTAATGGGCTATTTCAGCTCCTACATCTTATGTTCTGGTGTTTTAATGAAGATTAGTGGCAAATCAGAAGATGAGGTAAAAACCAAGAAATGAAAATGATCACAATAAGAATAATAAAAAGCAAGAAATTAGAGCATTAGAGAAAGCTAGCTAGAAATATATAAAAAAACCTAACAGCAAAAGATTTTATGGATATATAAAAACGAATAATTAAATAGTGAACAGTGATCTTCTAAAAGGTGAGCCTGAGAGATAATAGAAGATAATAAAGAAATGTTGGATGAACCAGACAGATATTTTCTGTATATGTCAAGGATACAAATGATATCCCAGAAATAAGTATTCATCAACACTTGAAAGGAAGATGTAAACTTAAAATAATTACAATCATCAAGGAAAGGTACTAAGAAAATCACAACTAAGCAATGGCAAGTTCCCAGAGGCTGATTAGTTTTATTCTTGAGTCTTAAAAGAAGTAGCTGCAGAAATAGTAGATGCATTCATTTTGATTTTCCAAAATTCCCTAGATTCTAGAAAAGTTCCATCTGACTGGAAGAGTGAATATAACTCTGCAATTCAAAACGGGTGACAAGAGGACGCAGGAGACTGCAGAGCAGTTAGCGTAACATCTGTCAGAAGGAAATTGCCTGAATGTATTATTAAACACACTGAGCACACTTAGGAAATCGAAATGTAATCAGGTAAAGTCAATGTGGTTTTACTTAAAGTGTTATGGACCAGGCCAGACCCCTTCAAAACTTTTCAAGAAAGTAGCCCAGACCCTTACTTTGCTCATTGTTTTAAGCAGATGTAACATGGATATTCCAGGACAGATGCAGCTGGTTAAACCACTTAGCTTTGAACATACCGAATTTATTTACAAGATTGCCAAATGAAACACAAACAAAAGAGAACTGAATGCCAAATAGCTTAACCAATGCAAAAACCCAACAGATTATCCCAACTTAATCGTGCTGTTCCCAATATTTGCAACAATGCCCATAAACATCTTGGCACAAAAGGTAAAATCAAACTCAGGTTCTGACAGGAGAGAAGTCGGAGAGAGTTCAGCCTGGACCTGCTTCTTGGGTCCAGCAGCTTTTTCCACATTCTTCCTAAAAACCAAACCAAACCAAACCAGTGAAAAGCTGAGCTGGGAGAACTGGCTAAAAATCACACAATACCAGGTTATAGTCCAACAAGTTTATTTTGAAGCACTAGCTTTCAGAGTGCTGCTCCTTTACAACTACCTAATAAAGAAACAGCGCTCCGAAAGCTAATGCTTGGACTATAACCTGGTGTTGTGTGATTTTAAACTTTGTTCACCTCAGTCTAACACTGCCTCTTCCACGTCAGGGAGAACTGGCTGTTCCCCTTTCATTGTACAAATATTTTCTTTTTCAAAAACCCGAAAGCCTTTTGTCTCTGGCAGTATCTTTTAGCTACAATCAAATTGGTCCTAAAACTCTTCAACTTAGATTTTTCAGAGTTTGAGTCTTTTACAAACTCGCTGAAAATAAAAACCCAACAAGATAACTCTGTTATAGGAGGAACTTTGTCACAAAGGGAAATCATGTTTGACTATTTTAGGGAGGAACAAACAATTTAAGGAAAGGAGAACCTATAGATGCAATGCACTTAGATATCTGGTTGGTAATATAAAATGTATAAAGCTCTAGCTCTCAACTATTTTCAATTTATTTTAGTGACATGAATGATTGGTGCTATTGACTGCTTGTAAATTAATGCTGATACAGACTATGCACTTCCCTCTACTTCACCTGGTGAAGGAGCAGCAACTCGGAGAGCTTGTGATTTCAAGTAAACCTGTTAGACTATAACCTGGTGTCACGTGACTTCTGACAAAAATACCTCCACATTGGATACCAGATATCAACATCTCAGGCCTATGAGCATCAGCCACACTCACCCATGTTCAAATGTTGACATCTGACTTCTGTGTGCATCTAAGAATCCTCATGGCATACCTCCTAACCATTTACAGGGCGAATCTGCAATTCAAAAATTGAAGTAAAAGAAGGGAACCCAGCTGTTACTTTTAGTGGGAGGGAAGAGAAGACAAGGGTGTCATGATTGATTGAGTAGGTGGCATAGAGGACACGCAGGGTTAGTGGTATTGGATTTTGAGCGTGGTGACAGTGAGTGAGTGAAGATGTTGGGGGCAATAGTGAGAGTGGGTGATCACAAGGCTTGGTGGGAGATTAATGCAACAGTAGAGGCAGAAATATTGTAAGGTATCATAGAGAATGTGGTGGCAATTAGGCTGGCAGAGTGGAGAAGGTCATCAGTTTTCCTACCACAGTGCTGTGCATTTGTCCAGACAGCTGAGATTACACTGACCCAGTGACCTCAGAACAGATTGGTATGGTCTGCTCTTGGGGTCTCCACTGCTGATCCTGGGGATGGAGAACACTCTGCCTCTGCAAAGCAGGACACTGGATAGGATAACTGTGTGCCAACAGTACTTGGCCGGGCGTGTACAATTGCCTTTGAAAGATGGCATTGACATGAGGGATGCCCGGTCCATTATGGGATATCCTGGTAGTGGTAAGTATTTCCAGGTATGGTGAATGGCAAAATGGGACTAGAATCACGCAAGAGTGATACCATAGGAAGGCAAGGGTAGCTAATGAGGCCTGTTTGGTGAAATGTGGTGAGAAAACTCCCTTGGCCTAGAAAGTGGCATTCAGGCATAGTGAGATCAGCAATGTTTTTATTGAAAACTGAAATAAGGCCATGGGGCTGAATGGCCTCTTTTGTTTCTAGATAGTGGATTCATATACAAAGCATTGAATAATAGCACTGTGAGAATACAGTACATTCATCACACAGCATGTAGTATTTAAAGAAATGGCTCAGTACCACCAACTTTACACAGCCAACTAGAGATTTCCTCCTACTCACTGGCTAGCAATTAACATCCAGGCCTACTGAGAGTCATTCATCAGATGCCATTTCCCCTCGAAGCAGGGTGATGTAGGAGCTTTTCTTTCTGGATGACAGACAGATAACCTGTGGGTGAATGGTAGAGATTCATTCGCTCTGGAAGTTCAAAATGAAACATCATTGACTGAGTTTTGTAAAATAGTCAGAAGGCATCATGGGCTATTGGTTGGCATTTCTCACACCCTGTGCCTCAGACATGGCCAGAGAAACCTAGGTTAATCAACCACCAAACTGCAGCTGGATGCATGTGGGACAGCCAACTGGTTGGATATCATATATTGATCAAGCATTATGTGTAAGACAAACTTACCAGAAAATGTTGGTGCAATTTTGTGATAGATTTCACTCAAATGCGCTAAAATATGGTCAGCAATCATTTTACATGAAAGGGTATAATTTGAAATCAGTTTTTCATTACTCATCAGTGCTTACTGATATAGTTTAACCTTAAAATTGATAAAAGTGATCATTAACATCAGAAGTGCTCACCACAATTCAAAACTGACCAGTAAGCACCAATATCAATTTTTAGGCATCAAAAGCAATCATTGGACATCAAATGTACTTTTTTAAATAGCTGAAGAGATCACTGGGCATCAAAAGTGATCACTGACATCAAAAGTCCTCAACCCCCTCCTCCACACATAGACCTATTTCTGAACTGTCTCCTATTCTCACTCACTTATCATCTCCTTCTTCTTCAACTTCACTCTTACCTGGATTTCAGAACCTTGTCTAGATATGGAAGAGCTCCCACTGCCTATCACAATCCTATCCCACTTTGTTCCCATTGCCTTGGCTGCTCATATTTGTGGGGCCCCTGTGTCTATGGAACTCTTTCCTCTGCGAGACAGTGAGAGAGTGTCAAAGTGACTACGCCTGTGAGTGAGAGTGTGAGTGTGTCCATGAGTGAATGAGTCTGCTCCATACAATGGTGAAAGCCAGTACCTGTATAACTTTTAGCCCAATGATAGTCAATTGCGTATACAGTGGGACTGTGAAAAGAGATGTGAAATGGCTTTGCAAGGATTCCAATGGGCTACTCCCTGGAAACTGTAGGATTCTGGTTTGCAATCAGTTATTTTCTAACCTTTAAGGGGCTTGAATCCCTTTCAGACTCCTGATTCTGGACACTCAACTTACTATAGGGATGTAAAATTTTAGGCAATAGACAGGTGCTTCAGGGCAAAAGAACTTAATAGTAAGGTCCTAGGGAGTGTTACTAAACAAAGAGACCTTGGAGTGCAGGTTCATAGCTCCTTGAAAGTGGAGTCGCAGGTAGATAGGATAGTGAAGAAGGCGTTTGGTACACTTTCCTTTATTGGTCAGAGTATTGAGTACTGGAATTGGGAGGTCATGTTGCAGCTGTACAGTACATTGGTTAGGCCACTGTTGGTATATTGTGTGCAATTCTGGTCTCCTGCCCATCGGAAAGATGTTGTGAAATTTGAAAGGGTTCAAAAAAGATTTACAAGGACGTTGCCAGGGTTGGAGGATATGAGCAACAGGGAGAGGCTGAACAGGCTGGGGCTGTTTTCCCTGGAGCATCGGAGGCTGAGGGGTGACCTTATAGAGGTTTACAAAATTATGAGGGGTATGGATAGGATAAATAGGCAAAGTCTTTTCCCTGGGTTCAGGGAGTCCAGAACTAGAGGGCATAGGTTTAGGGTGAGAGGGGAAAGATATAAAAGAGACCTAAGGGGCAACTTTTTCACACGAGGGTAGTAAGTGTATAAGTGTATGAAATGAGCTGCCTGAGGATGTGGTGGAGGCTGGTACAATTGCAACATTTAAGAGGCATTTGGATGGGTATATGAATAGGAAGGGTTTGGAGGGATATGGGCCAGGTGCTGGCAGGTGGGACTAGATTGGGTTGGGATATCTGGTCAGCATGGACGGGTTGGACCAAAGGGTCTGTTTCCGTGCTGTATCTCTCTATGACTCTATGACTCTAATTTTATGTTTATTTAAGATACAAAGGTGATGCTAATGCAAGAAATTGGGTAATTCAATAAATCAAGGAAATTCTGCAATCAATATACAGGAGAACAGTAGTACTTTAAACGCACGGCACTGTGGGTGGCATGGTGGCTCAGTGGTTAACACTGCTGCCTCACAGCACCAGGGTCCCAGGTTCGCCTTCAGCCTTGGGCGACTGCCAGTGTGGAGTTTGCATGTTCTTCCCATGTCTGTGTGGGTTTCTTCCAGGTGCCCCGATTTCCTCCCACAGTCCGAAGATGTGCAGGTCAGGTGAATTGGCATGCTAAATTGCCCATAGTGCTAGATGCATTAGTCAGAGGGAAATGGGTCTGGGTGAGTTACTCTTCGGAGGATTTGTGTGGACTGGTTGGGTTGAAGTGCCTGTTTCCACACTGTAGGGAATCTAATCAATCACACTATTAACAAGATTACCACTATTCGAACACACTCCTATGGACACACAGAAAACAAATGTGTTTGATTTCAGACTCTTTAATTAGAATTCCTACCAATAGCGTCCCAACACACTGTCACCACCTGCCTTCCCATCCCTGCTAGCTATTTTGTAAGTTTGGGGTCTCAGGAGTTTATGCTCACTATTTGGAATGTGGTTTTGAAGTGCGCCTGGCTGTTCTGGCTTGCCGTACCTGGAACCTGGATGAAGACTTCAGACTGCAGAGGTTCTTCAGTTTGGGTTGAGTCTACTGATGCAGTAAGATATGTTTTGGATCTATCAAATAAGTACTTGGTTTTCTTTACTGTTTGCTGGTTTGATAAGCCTGGCTTTCACTTCAGGTTGAGTCTGAGAACTGTGATATCGGTCAAGTCAGTTGTTCTTCCAAATTGTCGGACTTTAGTTCTGATGGTCATTGTCAGTTCTTCCCAATGGTGCTCTATGTTTGGAAGGGATTGTGTCCGGAAGCTCTTGTTCAGATTGCACTTTCCCCTCTTGGATGTCACTTGCTGTTCGGTTTGGTTTCCCTGTTCATGGTTCTTGGCTTGGGCTTTGTGATTTTTTGTTCCAAAGCTGTTTGTGAGGAAGCATGTGAGGAAGCTCTTCATGCAGAAATTTGTTTTTGGAAAAGAGACAGGTGAGATCGAGACTGGCAGTTCCCCTGACTGTGGGCCCTGTTATCTCCACTCAGATCTGTAGTTTTTATTGTGATTGGGTGTTCTCTTCTGAAGTTAATTGGCTTTCCGATGGTTAGAGTATGCATTTTAATTGAGGTTGAAAAATCTGCTATCTCTGTTGGCAAAAGTGGTGACTTTTTTTTAGGATCTGCATGTCCTTTGTGGAGGGGGAGGGGGAGTAACCACTCGGTGCCTGGAGGAAGAACGTGTCATCTTCCGCCTTGGGACCCTCCAACCACGGGGATTAATGTGGATTCCACCAGATTCCCCATTTCTCCTTCCCCAGTCCCTTATCCCAGTTCCAACCTTCCAACTTGGCACCACCCTCTTGAAAGGTCTTACCTGTCCATCTTCCCTTCTATCTATCTGCTTCACCCTCCTCTCCGGCCTATCAATTTTACCACCATCTTCATCTACCTATCACATCCCCAGCTACATTCCCTCCAGGTGCACCCCCTCCCATTTATCTCTCAGCCCCCATGGCCCACAAGTCTCATTCCTGACGAAGGGCTTCTGCCTGAAACATCAATTCTCCTGCTCCCTGGATGCTGCCTGACTGGCTGTGTTTTCTAGCACCACACTCTTTGACTATCTCTGCAGACCCATATTGTCTGCATTGTGTAGCCTGAGGTGGAAAATCTGTCTCAAACTATGGTCTGTTGGTTTTGGTCGATTGTCCTTTTTTAGAGAGGAGTTGTAATATGGATTCCAGGCTGAACAATAGTCCCAGATAGCAGTCTCCATTCTGGCAGTTGTGTTGTGTATTCTCACAGATCTCAGTCCAGCTGTCCCTTTATCATTTAAAAGTTTTGAAGAATCCAGGGTTTTGTCCAGTACTTTAGATATCAGAAAGTCCAGGGTTTCATCTTTGGTTTTAAATACAGTAGAATTTTGCTCAAACATACAAAACATAATTGACCAAGCAATATTAATCAGTTTGGAGGAGTGTTAGGGATATGGCAAGGTGAGTGAAATCTTTAATCATTAAAAAGGAAAGGAATTTCTTAAAATGACTAGTGCTGGGGAAATGTGAGACATGTTTACAACCCCCTAGAGATTTGCGCAGAGTTAACAATGGGGGGTGATGGCCTAGTGGTATTATCTTTAGAATATCAATCCAGGGACCAAGGTAATAGAACATAGAACATAAAACATTACAGCACTGTACAGGCCCTTTGGCCCTTGATGTTGCGCTGACCTGTGAAACCAATTTGAAACCCATCTAACCCACACCATTCCATTATCCATATGTTTATCCAATGATCATTTAAATGCACTTAAAGTTGGCACTTTAAGTCTACTACTGTTTCAGGCTGGGCATTCCATGCCCTTACTACAGGTAATGTCCTGAGGACTTGGGTTCAAATCTCTGCTATGGTAAGTGGTGAAATTTGAGTCCAATAACAAATCTAGCTTTGAGAGTCCAATGATGACTATGAAATGATTGTCAAAAAAACCCCATCTGGTTCACTAATTTTCTTTATTGCAGGAAGGAAACTACCAACCTTACCTGGTCTGACCAACATATAACTACAGTCCCACATAAACATAGTTTACTCTTAAACTGCCCTCTGTGCAATTAAGGATGGGCAGTAAATGCTCATTTTGTCAATGAATGAAAAAAAATCTATGCAATGCTTGAATAAAGTGCTGTATCTGCTGGAATTAGAAAAACATTATGATATAGCATCACCTGATATGTTCTGGTTGCTAGACGTGAAACTTCTGCTGATAGACTGGTTAGCAAGGTTAGATCACATGGAATACAGGGAGGACTAACCTTTTGGAAACAGAACTGGTGTGAAGGTAGGAGACGGTGGGTAGTGACTGAGGGTTGCCATTCAGACTGGAGGCCTTTGACCAGTGGTGTGCCACAAGGATTGGTGCGGGGTCCACTGCTTTTCATAGTTTATATAAATGATTTGGATGTGAACATAGGAGGTATGGTTAGTAAGTTTGCAGTTGACACCAAAGCTTGAGGTGTAGTGGACAACAAAGAAGGTTACTTTAGAATGCAATGGGACTTTGATCAGATGGGTCAATGCACAAAGGAGTGGCAGATGGAATTTTGTTTAGATAAATGTGAGGCACTGCATTTTAGAAAGGCAATTCAGGGCAGGATTTATATATTTAATAATAAGATCTTGGGAGTGTTGCTGAACAAAGAGACCTTGGGATGCAGGTTCATATTTCTTTGAAAGTGGAGTTGCAGGTGGACAGGATAGTGAAGAAGACATTTGGTATGCTTGCCTTTGTTGGTCAGTGCATTGAGTGTATGCATTGGAAGTAATCACACAACCACATAAAATTAAAAAACACACAACACCAGGTTATAGTTCAACAGATTTAATTGGTTATGGATAAAGGAGCAGCACTCCGAAAGCTAGTGCTTCCAATTAAACCTGTTGAACTGTATCCTGGTGTTGTGTGATTTTTAATTTTATACAATGATGTTGCCAGGGTTGAAGGGTTTGAGCTAGAAGGAGAGGCCGAATTGTCTGGTTCTGTTTTCTCCAGTGGTTTTAAGATAATTAAATGATGCCAAATGATCATGAATGATGTTGTTTAAGTACTTTTGATGTCTATTGAGACCAATCATGTCATTTGATTGCTACTCTAAATATCAAATAATGGCTAAATGATCATTTTTGATGTCAGATAATGTCACATGATGGCTTAATGATGTATTTTGAGCAAAAGTGATTACAAATCATTGCAACTGGTGTCTGATCAATGCTTCAGAATGCAAATGGACTCAGCGGCCCTTATGGCATAGTGATAGTGACCATATCTCTGGGTCAGAAACCCACGTTCACATTCAGCTTGCTCCAGAGGTACATAATAACTAGCTTTGAACAGCTTAATTTTAAACAAAAAGAATTCTGCAAATGAAATCAAAATTTCCTGATAGGATATTCCCAACCTCGCAATTGCTGGATGTATAAGATCTGGGAGGGAAGAGCAAAAACTGGGGGAATCCAATGCATTCAGAAATAAGTCAATAAAATACAGCATTCCTTCTAAATCATTTGCTATTGGCTATTGAAAAGAGAAATATCTTGTCTTCCTCCATTCAGAATCACTCAAGATGTCACTCAAAAACAAGAATGCTATGGGGTATTTGAATTAAAATTTAATTTCAGAAAGAGTCCTCTCAATAACATTTTCATTACCATTAATTATTTGTTAATTCATTGCCTATATTCCTCCAGTAGACAGCTATACATCCCAAAATCTGTTTATGCAAGGATTACATTTTTCACAGGGCTCCTGATGGTTCAGTTGGTGTAAAAACTGCCTTTGGAAAAACAAAGTACACAGAGCAGGATGGAATTGGGTGAACTGTAATGCCTTCTTCAGTCATGATGTGGAGGTATCGGTGTTGGACCGGGGTAGACAAAGTTAAAAAGAAAATCACACAACACAAGGTTATAGTCCAACAAGTTTATTTGGAAGAACAAGCTTTTGGAGCATTACTCCTTCATCAGGTACCTAACAGAGTAGGATCATAGGACAAAAAATGTATAACAAAAGATAGCATAGTATCATGCACTGATCAATATATTGAACAAACCAAGATTCTTGTTAAGCCTTTCATCCTTTAGAATGGGCTGCAGGTTTCGATTCATTAACATGTAAATCCCAGAAATGAGGTGCTGCATTTTGGGAAAGCAAATTGTAGCAGAACATATAAACTTAATGGAAAGGTCCTCGGGAGAGTTGCTGAACAAGAAGATCTTGGAGTGCAGGTTGTTAGCTCTTTGAAAGGAGAGTCACAGACAGATAGGGTATTGAAGAAGGTGTTTGATATGTTTTCCTTTATTGGTCAGAGTATTGAGTACATAGGTCATGTTGCGGCTGTACAGACATTGCTCAGGCTACTTTTGGAATTTTGCGTGCAATTCTGGTCTCCTTCCAACCAGAAGGATGTTGTGAAAGTTGAACAGGTTCAGAAAAGTTTTACAAGGATGTTGCCAGGTTTGAAGGATTTGAGCTATAAGGAGAGGTTGGATAGGCTAGAGCTGTTTTCCCTGGAGCATCGAAGGCTGAGGGGTGATCTTATAGAGGTTTATAAAATCACGAGGAGCCTGAATAGGATAAATAGACAAGGTCTTTGCCCTGGGATGGAGGAGTCCAGAACTCGAGGGCATAGGTTTAGGGTGGGAGGAGAAAGATATAAAAGAGACCTAAGAGGTAACTTTATCACGCAGAGGATGGGGTGTGTGTGTAGAATGGGCTCCAAGAGAAAGTGGTGGAGGCTAGTACGACTGCAACATTTAAAGGGCATTTAGATGGGTATATGAATAGGAAGGGTTTGGAGGGATATGGCCAGGTGGTGGCAGGTGGGACTAGATTGCGTTGGGATATCTGGTCAGCATGGGCAAGTTGAACTGAAGGATCTGTTTCTGTGCTGTACATCTCTATGACTCTATGACTATGACTCATAACATAAATCCTTCTTCAGCTAGGAATCTAGTTATTTGGTGGAATTTGAGCACATCTTAGTTCAGGCAAACATCTGTCTTCCACCAGGTAATTTTCTACTGTTCAGGCTTTTTCACAGCATAACCCAGGCTGACAAAAAAGTAAGGTGTTTTTGAAGAAAAGTATGAGCCTATACAATCCATTGTCCCAGGAATTGTCAAGCCCTGAATAATGGAAAATACATTGAGTGGGTTTATGTACTGTCTACTTTGTGTACAACTGAAATGTAGTTGGCACTAATTGGGTGTGTATGTAACACATCACTTGTAACTTGAAGCAGAACAGCACAAACAATTTTACACAACACTCTCCTGGAGTGATGCTGAGGACCCACTGTAATTTCACCAGAACATCTCGCCTCACTGCCTAGTCTCAGAGGTAAAGAGAAATCATAATGGCGTAAAAGTTGGAATTGTACTACAAGAAGAGTGAGGGGCATTTTTAAAGTGAAAGTGACATTTCTGCAGAAATTAAAATAGGATGTTTATATTGAATAAAGTGTCTGTCATTTGACTGCATTTTCAGAATTAGTTGCCGTATGAACTGAGCCAAGAAAGAGATGCAGAGCAGTTTGCCAATGTGGTTTGTAAACAAATATGTGTGTGCTCCAGGATCTGTTTCAAACCAATTGCATTGTTTTTCTCGTAAGTATATTATAAACTTCAAATTATAAACTGCAATCTGCCAAACTGAATATGCAGGACTTTGGAGATTTATTGTGAATGAGCTTCTTTTTAATCGTGCCAATGGAAATTCTGGTTGAACTGGATAATTTGGTTGAGCCTGGAACGTTGGTGAATTGTCTTGTTACGAACCACAAAATGCTATTGTGTGGTCTTGCCCTCAGCTCGGTACACAATGAATTATGAAGTCAGTAGATGACATTTATTGCAGACTGGGCTTTTAATAAACAGACAGAGAGGTTATAATCAGAATGTCATTTTTTCTCTCTAAGCTGGCACTGAGCACTTTCTATTGGCTGCTCCACGAGATTCGGAAGCAGTTTACCAATCTAATAATTGTGATAGAAGTGATAAATAGTGCGTATAGCAGGGAGGGTTGAAGGGCTAAGGATGAGCAGTCAGGGGAGGGCAAAGCATAAAGTCTCACAGAAAATAATGAATACATTCTTATAAAGAGTTTATAAACTTGTATCATTTTTCAAATATACTCACCACAGTAGACAGAAAATAATCTTTTTATCTTTAATTGCATGTTGCAATAGCTTGTAAACTAAGATGTCAGGATTATATTGCCCTCAATGTTGAAACACTGGGGCTGGAAGTCTGCTTCTGTGCACTGGAGATACAATGTATCTTGATTATAGTTTTAGGATAGGAACAGCAGATTTAAAACAGATGAGAGAAATCACTTCTCAAAGGGTTATAAATCTGTGGAATTCACTACTCCAGGATGCAGTGAATGCTGACACATTGAGTAAATATAAAAAGGAGATAGACAGATTTTTAACTAGGAATAAGTTGAAGGATTGTGGAAAACAGGCAGAAAACTGGAGTTGAGATCTAGACGAGCTCAGCTATGAGTATATCAAATGGCAGTGCAGTCTTATGGCGTTAAGTTATCTACTTTTGCTCCTAGTCCTTATGCAGATAATAAAGGTACAGGTTGCAGAGCACTGCTGCTGAGATTACCATGAATATTTTCAAATCAGGTAGTGACTGGCGTGCTGAGTTTTAATTAGCAATTATTCATTCATTCGGGGGACGTAGATTGTGGCTACCTGGGCTAACATTTATTGCCTGTTCCTTAGTCGCCTCAAACAAATCTTGCTTTGAATCTTCTTCAAGCAATGAAGATTTCTGTGATGTTAAACAGCTCGATTTATCAGCACTTACTTCCAGCTGAATTCCTTAGGGCAAGCGGTCTCCACTGATGTTAAACAGGCCAGTTTTGAAAGCCATTATTATTTTTTGTTGTTGCTCTAAGATACTAACCAGGATTGAAACAAATGTTCCCTTCATTTTTGGGGACAGGGAGAGATAACTGCAGTAATTAAATCAAAGAATGTCAATTCTGGCGAATGGAACATCTTCACACTTCCTGCATTCAATCTTAGCATAATATTGCTCATGTTTGCATTTTGACAAAATCTACTTATTTTACAGTTATGGTCAACCCAATATGATGCATTTAATAAACAACATCCATCTGGTGTTTGGGTTTTATCCCTGGGCTGTAAGTGAATTTCTGCCCCCATAAATTCTTATTTGGAGACTAAAATTACAGGACTATACGGATGCATATATTCTGACGAAGGTAGGGAACCCTAACTTTTAATCTATTTGTTCTGGGTTCAGAAGTAAAGTCATAGTACAAGACTGAAGAAACAAAATAGTGACAAACTGAATGGATCTAGAATTCAAATTAATGAGTACATGCACATGTATCAGCAACACTGACACAACTTGTGAGTATTGATGGTTTCGCACCCTCTATAACAGTCAGCAGATGTAAAGCCTGCCTTCCTACAACACCTACCTTGGACTGTCGAGGGATTGTTCGGGTTGTGTGTAGGATTGCCTGTAGGAATAACTATAGAACAGACAACACTTGCAGGCAGGAACTTTTCAAAGCCCCATGAGATAAATGGTACTGCTGGGTGATGTTGAATTATTTTCATTAGATGTTGGTTGTAGAGGGATGGAGTTGGAATTTCTCAGTTTCTGTGAAAGAGGTGGGGTCATACTTGGCTATTATTCTGTCATGTGAGTGAATGAATGCATTGCTTCTTATAGATGATAAGACAAGGAAGAAATGCTCTTTGCACCATAATTCACGAGGTCATGTTACATCGTCAGCAATATCATTCTTAGAGCATCTAAGATTGATGGTTTTGAAAATGGAAATGTTATCTTGGTACAGCAAATGATATTGTTCTGAGTTTGGGGTAAGTGTGTGTGCACATTAATTTGAATCTCAGTCCCATTCAGCTTGTCAACAGTTGACTTTTTTGATTCGTCCCACTTGTACTATGACTTTATACTATGTGCAGCTGTATGTGGTTCTTATGTCCCTGTAATTTTAATCTTTGAAGTATGAATTTATGGGGCCAGGAATTCACTTACAGCCTAGGGATAAAACCCAGCCACCAGATGGATGCTGTTTATTAATGCAACATATTGGGTTGACCATAGCTATAAAATAACTAGATTTTGTAAAAATGCAAATTTTTCTCCTTTATTTCTATAATTTTGCATATAACATGCAAGCATATTACAATAAGACTAAATGCAGAAATAGTGAAAATGTTACATTGACCAGAATTGACATCTTTTGATTTAATTACTGCAAACAATTATCTCTCCTTCTCCTCAGAAGTGAAGAGAAAATAACTAAAAGAAAATTTATTTCTGATTTGTTTATGTCCTGATTAGTAACTTACTTCAACAAAAAAAATATTGCTTTCAAAACTGGACAGTTTAACAACAGTGGAGACCACTTGCCCTAAGGAATTCTGCTGGAAGAATGCACTGATAAATCATGCTGTTTAAAATTAGAGAATGCTTCATTGCTTAAGGAAGCTCAAAGTTTTGTGGAGCAGAAAGAGACCAGAGTCATAACTTTTAAATGGCTTTGATTCTGCTTTTAAATCCTCATAAAGCAAGCATCTGAAATGAACACTGGGATCGACAATAGATACTTACTTATATATTTATTCAGCGTTCTTCCTTCCCTGTATCCAATACTCCGTTGAAGGCACTGATTCATGTTAAGATATAGTTCTATCAATGCCAGCAACTCTTAGTGAATATTTTTTGAACGGGAGCCTGGATGATAAATGTCATCAAGGAAAGGCCAATATTTATTTCTTGACAATATGTGTTTAAAGTTGAAGTAATAATACAATTTTAAACCTAAATATTTTTATAATTTTTTTATTATAAAAGTTATTTCAGTGACACTAATGCAGAATGGGTCCATAGAGCACACTGTGTACAGTTTACAGAATAATAGGAGCTGTTTGAGCATAACACTAGGGAAAACAAACACATCCTTTATATGAGCTTCTAATTTCTTTGTTCCTTTTCAATATTTCTTTAATCCTTCTTTTTCATATCTTCCCTTCTTTACGAGTTGGCTTCTTTTTTCTGGAAAGTGAATGTTGTTAATTGGTAATATCTTTTGCTAACTCTACTGTTCTGTAAAGGTAGGAGATATGCTAATGATTAGATTATTTTTATTGGCTGGAGAGTGGTTTTTATTGTCTTATATGTTATTGATATAAAGTATAAAAGTTCCAAGGGTTATAATACTTTTCAATTCTCTCGCACAATACTCGATTATATTATAAAAATAACCACCATTCATTTCAGCTCTAAATCCCAAGGAAACATGGTCTAAGTCCACAGAATTTTAGTAAAACTATTAAGTTGTGCTTAAAATTTTGATATTTAAGGATACATTCCTTGGGTCTTCTCAGTGATGGAATCCAATCATGAGTGAGGAGCTCCGATCTGAAATTCTTCACTCTTCCAGAATTGCTGTGGCAATAAAATGTCACATTTCCCTTGTGATGGCAGATGGACAGTCAGGGAAGGCAGTGGGTGGAGGAAAGGCATTTCCCTAGGGGGAGAGGTGGAGAATTAGTGTACAGTCACATTAGGTTTCACTTGCTGATCAGCAACCACTTACATAGCAGTAAATTTATTTAGTGGCACTATCCTCTGACTTCACCGTACAAAGAGAACAGAAATAAAATGATGCCTTAAAAACGGGTTAAGACTAAAATGTACAAAACTGTAACATAAGTAAACATAAAATACTGACTTCAATAATTTGTGGCAGCAAAACATGTATGAATGTAATTGATTTCAATAGGTCCTGTCTTGCTTTAGGTGATATCCAGCCTTGAGGTACATATTTGGATTTTGTTAATATGTACAAAAATCCAGGAATTGAATAAATTATTTCAGGTTTTCTGAAGGCAAGAAAGGCAAAGCTGTTTTTCAATATTTCTTTGGAGAGAGTGGCAGGTGCATGTCAAGGGGCATGCCTCTCAGGAGGGCCCAAGGGCAGGCCAAAATAGTGCCAGTTAATCATCCAACAAAATGCATATGACAGATGGGAATAGAAGCTTAGCGTTATTTTCTCATGATTGCTCGGCTAATTTTGCCTTTTAAATTTGCTAACAACATGTCATACAATCGCTCATCTCCCTAAGGTTCATAACATTTCTGTCACCCGACATTCAAGAAACATTTAGTGGCAAAGATTTATTACTTTGTTCGAATTGTTGAAAATTGTATTCAATTAACTATAATAGAAATGTAAATTAAATGATTCTCTTGCATAACAGAAGAGTATTTGTAAAATAGAACCAGTTGTTTTGACTAAATTATTTGACAAATTAATGATTAAGTCAGAGTCTCTCTCTTCATTGTGACTGGTATTTCCTTTGTACCTTGCAATACTAAAACAACCTGTGTATCTCCTATTCATTTCTCCCAAAATTTTGATTTATTTCCCCACATCCTAACTTGACCCATTCTGACATTTTTTTTAAAACAATAATTTTTCCTATAAAGATTTATCTATAACATTTAAATTTATTAGTCCCATAAATAACAGAAGTTTGCATTGGTTTAAAAAGTGAGCCTGAAAATAAAATGCAGCTTTAAAGAACGAATTTGTCAGTCAATGAGAAATATAAATTTTGAAAGTTCACCTTGTTGTAATCAAAACAGTAGATGAGTAAACCTCCTAGAAGTCTTTGGGTCCTAGACTAATTAGAGTCAAAGGCAGAAATATACACTTAGAGTCATAGAGCCATAGAGATATATAGCACAGAAACAGACACTTCGGTACAACTCGTCCATGCAGACCAGATATCCTAAATTAATCTAGTCGCATTTGCCAGTACTTGGCCTGTATACTTCTAAATCATTCCTACTCATATACCCATCCAGATGACTTTTAAATACTGTAATTGTACTAGCCTCCACCACTTCCTTTGGAAGCTCATTTCATACATGTACCACCCTCTGCGTAAAAGAGTTAAGCCTCAGGTCCTTTTTATATCTTTCCCCTGAACTTATGCCTTCTAGTTCTGGACTCCCCCACCCAAGGGAAAAGACCTTGTCTGATTATTCTATCCATGCCCCTCATGATTTTATAAACCTCTATAAAGTCACCCCTCAGCCTCCGACGCTCCAGAGAAACAGCTCCAGCCTGTTCAGCCTTTCCCTCTAGCTCTAATCCCCCAACCCTGGCAACATTCTTGTAAATCTTTTCTGAAGCCTTTCAAGCTTCACAACATCCTTCCAATAGGAAGGAGACCAGAATTGCACGCAGTATTCCAAAACCAATAATGGAAAGCATGTCTCTCAGCGTTCTTCATTATTTTTCAGCGTCAGTTGGAGTGGGAGGAGCAACAGCGAGGACCAGAGGGCTGACAGGAAGGTAAATTTTAAAAGATAAAGAAGTTTACCTCATGGATAGGCAGAGTGCACACTGAGTAGGAGCAGACACGGGGCTGCTGGTTCTGTGCCAATTAGTAAGGTGACTGGTTTCTTTTTTTTCAGTTTTTCAGTAGTCTCATTGGGAATTTAGAATAGTGGGAATGTAGGTTAGGGCAGTCGAATGTTCCTCCAGAGGTAAGGGTCACCACATGTATCCCTACTGACTGCATCTGTGGGAAGTGCACCCAACTCCAGCTCCTTGAAAGCTGTGTTAGAGAACTGGAGCTGGAGCTGGATGAACTTTGGATCATTTGGGAGGCAGAGGGGGGTTGTTGATAGGAGTTACAAGGAGACAGTCACACCACAGGTACAAGAAGAAGATAGATGGGTTACAGTCAGGGGATGGAAACGGAACTGGCATGTAGTGCAGGGATCCTTTGTGGCCGGTCCCCTCAACAACAAGAATACTTGGATACAGTTTTGTATAATACTGTTGGGGGGCACAACTTACCAGAGGTAAACAGGTCTCTGGAACATGTTGCTCAGAAGGGAATGAGAAAGAGGAACAGAACCTTAGTCATTGGGGATTCCATAATTAGAAGGACAGTTATGAGGTTCTGTGAGAATGAGAGAGACTCACAGTTGGTGTGTTGCCTCCCAGGTGCCAGGGTTCGTGATCTCTCTAATTGCGTTTTCAGGATCTTGAGGGGAATGGGGAGCAGCCCCAAGTCATGGTTCATATAGGCACCAATGACATAGGTGGGAAGAGAGATGGGGATTTAAAGTAGAAATTCTGGGAGCTAGGGTGGAAACTTAGAGTTAAAACAAACAGAGTTGTTATCTCTGGTTTGTTGCCTGTGCCATGTGCTAGCGAGGTGAGGAACAGAAACAGAGAGGAGTTGAACACATGGCTACAGGAATTGTTTAGGAAGGAGGGTGTTGGATTCCTGGATAAGTGGGGCTCTTTCTGGGGTAGGTGGGACCTCTACAAACAGGTTGGTCTTCAACTGAACCAGAGAGGTACCAATATCCTGGGGAGGAAATATGCTAATGCCACTTGGGTGTGTCCAGGTACGTAGATCCTTGAAAGTTGACACCCAGGTTGATAGGGGTGTTAAGAAGGCATAGGATGTGTTAGCTTTTATTGGTAGAGGGATTGAGTTTTGGAACCATGAGGTCATGCTGCAGCTGTACAAAACTCTGCTGCGGCCGCATTTGGATATTGTGTACAGTTCTGGTCACTGCAATATAGGAAGGATGTGGAAGCTGTGGAAAGGATTCAGAGGAGATTTACTAGAATGTTGCCTGGTATGGAGGGAAGGTCTTACAAGGAAAGGCTGAGGGACTTGAGGCTGTTTTTCATTAGAGAGAAGAAGATTGAGAAACAAATTAATTGAGACATATAAAATAATCAGAGAGTTAGATAGGATGGACAGTGAGATCCTTTTTCCTCAGATGGTGATGGCTAGCACAAGGGGGCATAGCTTTAAATTGAGGGGTGATAGATATAGGACAGATGTCAGAGGTAGTTTCTTTCCTTGAAGAATAGTAGGGGCATGGAATGCACTGCCTGCAATAGTAGTAGACTGGCCAACTTTAAGGGCATTTAAATGATCATTGGATAGGCATATGGACGAGAATGGAATAGTGTAGATTAGATGGGCTTCAGATTGGTTCCAGAGGTCAGTGCAACATTTAGGGCTGAAAGGCCTGTACTGCGCTGTAATGTTCTATGTTCTATCTACCTGCGACTCTACTTTCACTGAACTATGAACTTGCATTCCAAGGTCTCTTTATTCAGCAACACTCCCTCGGACCATACCATTAAGTGTATGTGCTGCTCTGATTTACTTTTTCAAAAGGCAGCATCTCACATTTATCTAAATTAAATTCCATCTGCCACTCAGCCTATATTCCCATCTGATGAAGATCCCACATAATCTGAGGTAACCTTTTTCGCTGTCCACCCCATCTCCAATTTTGGTGTCATCTGTAAATTTACTAACTATACCCCCCTATGTTCACATCCAAATCATTTATATAAGTGATGAAATGTAGTGGACCCAGCACCAACCCTTGTGGCATGCCACTTGGTCACAGGTCTCCAGTCTGAAAAACACTTCATGGTTATAAACCTGATTCATACTCTTCGGAACCTGTTCTGCATTTTTGTGGTGTCAATATTCAAAAATGTCAACCAAGCAGAATAAAGAAATTATTAGCATATTAGTTTTATTTCCATTGTTGGGATATTACTGAAAGTATTTAGGTACAAAAATCCAAGCACATTATCAAAAGAATATTATTAGTAATACTCATTATATTTACTGAGACTGGTATTCTGAGGAAGATTGATGGATGTATATAGTCTAGTTGACAAAGCAGATAGAAATAAATCAGAAGAGGGAGTCCAGAATAAGGAACATAATTTTAGAACGAGGTAGGCCATTCAGAGGTAAAGTCAAGAAATGCTTCTTTATGTGAAGGATGGTGAAAATAATGCCTTGGTAGAATAGCACTGCAGTATTTCTTAAAAAGAAGGCAAGATTTTCTCTTTTTTTTCAGTGAATTCATCATAAAAAATTACAAAAAAGGCAAATTTTAAAAAATCAAACAATTTTCTAACATGAGAAATTGATTGGTTGACTATGATTATGGGAAATTCACCAGGGAAATATTTTTCCATGATTTTACTTAATTTTTAAGATGTATTCAATTTGTGGGATGTGGGAGTTGCTGGCTGGCTAGCATTTATTGCCCGTCCCTCGTTGCTCTTAAGAAGGGGGTGGTGAGCTGCCTTTTTGGACTGAACGGCCGACTTAATTGTAAAATCATGTTCCTTATTCTGGACTCCCTCATTTGATTTATTTCTATCTGCTTTGTCAACTAGACTATATACATCCATCAATCTTCCTCAGAATTCCAGTCTCAGTAAACATAATGAATATTACTAATAATATTCTTTTGATAATGTGCTTGGAATTTTGTACCTAATTACTTTCAGTAATATTCCAACAATGGAAATAAAGCTAAAATACTAATAATTTCTTTATTCTGCTTGGTTGACCTGCCGTGGGTCAACCCACAATGCCCTAGTGATGGAATTCCAGGATTTGGACCCTATGACAGTGAAGAAACAGCAATGTATTTCCAAGTCAGGATAGTGAGTGACTTCGAGTCATAGAGATGTACAGTATGGAAACACACCCTTCAGTCCAACCCGTCGATTCCAACCAGATATCCCAACCCAATCTAGTCCCACATGCCAGCACCCGGCCCATATCCCTCCAAATCCTTCCTATTCATATACCCATCCAAATGCCTCTTAAATGTTGCAATTGTACCAGCCTCCACCACATCCTCTGGCAGCTCATTTCATACACGTATCACCCTCTGCGTGAAAAAGTTGCCCCTTAGGTCTCTTTTGTATCTTTCCCCTCTCATCCTAAACCTATGCTCTCTAGTCCTGGACTCCCCGAGCCCAGGGAAAAGACTTTGCCTATTTATCCTATCCATGCCCTTCATAATTTTGTAAACCTCTGTAAGATCACCCCCCAGCCTCTGACGCTCCAGGGAAAACAGCCCCAGCCTGTTCAGCCTCTCCCTATAGCTCAAATCCTCCAACCCTGGCAACATCCTTGTAAATCTTTTCTGAACCTTTTCAAGTTTCACAACATCTTTTTGATAGGAAGGAGACCAGAATTGTGCGTAATATTCCAACAGTGGCCTAACCAATGTCCTGTACAGCCACAACATGGCCTCCCAACTCCTGTACTCAATACTCCGATCAATAAAGGAAAGCATACCAAATGCCTTCTTCACTATCTACCTGCGACTCCACTTTCAAGGAGCTATGAACCTGCACTCCCAGGTCTCTTTGTTCAGCAACACTCCCTAGGACCTTACCATTAAGTGTATAAGTCCTGCTAAGATTTGCTTTCCCAAAATGCAGCACCTCGCATTTATCTGAATTAAACTCCATCTGTCACTTCTCAGCCCATTGGCCCATTTGGTCCAGATCCTGTTGTAATCTGAGGTAACCCTCTTCGCTGTCCACTACACCTCCAATTTTGGTGTCATCTGCAAACTTACTAACTGTACCTCTTATGCTCGCATCCAAATCATTTATGCAAATGACAAAAAGTAGAGGACCCAGCACTGATCCTTGTGGCACTCCACTGGTCACAGGCCTCCAGTCTGACAAACAACCCTCCACCACCACCCTCTGTCTTCCACCTTTGAGCCAGTTCTGTATCCAAATGGCTAATTCTCCCTGTATTCCATGAGATCTAACCTTGCTAATCAGTCTCCCATGGGGAACCTTGTTAAACCCCTTACTAAAGTCCAGATAAATCACATCTACTGCTCTGCCCTCATCAATCTTCTTTGTTACTTCATCAAAAAACTCAATCAAGTTCGTGAGACCTGATTTCCCACGCATAAAGCCATGTTGACTTGGAGGGGAACTTGAAGGTAGTGGTGTTCCCTCATATCTGTTGTCCTTCTTCTAGATGGAAGTGGTCATGGGTTTAGAAGGTGCTGTCTGAAGATCTTTGGTGAATTTCTGTTCTGCATCTTTTTTTTAGATTACTTGCAGTGTGGAAACAGGCCCTTCGGCCCAACAAGTCCACACCGACCCTCTGAAGAGCAACCCACTCAGACTCATTCCCCTAACACTACGGCAATTTAGCATGGCCAATTCGCATAACCTGCACATCTTTGGACTGTGGGAGGAAACCAGAGCACCCGGAGGAAACCCACACAGACACAGGGAGAACGTGCAACTTCCACACAGACAGTTGCCTGGGTTTCTGACATTGTGAGGCAGCAGTGCTAACCATCATACCACCGTGCACACTGCTACTACTGACCATTAATGGAGGAGGGAGTAAATGCTTGCTGGTGTGGTGTCAATCAAGCAGACTGCTGTGTCCTGGACATGAAAAGCAAATCAGAGTAGGTGTCAAGCTCCTTGAGTGTTTTTGGAGCTGCACTCATCCAGCAAGGGGTAAATATTCGATCATGGTCCTGACTTGTGCCTTGTGGATAGTGGACAGGCATTGGGGTGTCAGTGGTGAGTTAGTGCTGCATTATTCCTACCCTCTGACCTGCTGTTGTAAAATTCAATGACTTGATACAATGTTTTATTCCTGGGCAGGTCCTTTTGTGTGAATACATGTGGTTTCAATTTGGCATACATGAACAACAGTGTGAGCCAAGTGGAAATCCTAAATTGGTTGCTCATTTAATTACTGCTGAAAATGTGTTGCTGGAAAAGCGCATCAGGTCAGGCAGCATCCAAGGAACAGGAAATTCAACGTTTCGGGCATAAGCCCTTCATCAGGCTTATGCCCGAAACGTCGAATTTCCTGTTCCTTGGATGCTGCCTGACCTACTGCGCTTTTCCAGCAACACATTTTCAGCTCTGATCTCCAGCATCTGCAGACCTCACTTTCTCCTGCTCATTTAATTATCCGAGCACTCAGTATTGTTCAGGAAGTTTTGTCATATTGTGGACTCATATATAACACTTGATATTATGTTTTAGATTTTGTAAGTATGGACTGGTTGAAAATACTCAGGACTCTACTTATTCAAACAGCTGAAGAAGTACACAGTTCAGACGATCCACCAGTCACTGGGTTGTAAGTCCACAAGGTAAAAACAATGACTGCAGATGCTGGAAACCAGATTCTGGATCAGTGGTGCTGGAAGAGCACAGCAGTTCAGGCAGCATCCAACGAGCAGTGAAATCGACGTTTCGGGCAAAAGCCCTTCATCAGGAATAAAAAACCAGCTCTAACAACACTCCAGGAGTTCAATATCATCCAGCACAAAGCACCATGCTTGATAGGCATCCCAGCACTACACTGCACTATCCTAACCATTTGTTCTTATTGTTATTGATGAATCGTAGCAGCAGTGAGCCCATTCACAAGTAGTACTGAACCAATTCACCAAAGCAGCATCCAAAGGAGCATCCAAACCTACATATCTACCACCTAGAAGGACAAGTACACCAGTTACATAGGAGCACTATCCCCTGCAAGTTACCCACGATTTCCACACACCATCCTGACATGGTAGTAGTCATGTCACTGAACCAGTACTCCTTCACATTGAACACTAGTTGGAAGAAGCACTGAGGGAGCCCTCTGGGAGGGGACTTTAATGCCCATGCCCAATAGTGGTTCATCAGAACAATGACTGAACTGGCGAAATCCTAAAAGATATTGATCAGCTGTAGGTGATGAGGGAGCTGATAAAAGTGAGAAAGCTATTTCACTGGTTTCGTTAATTTACCAGTCACTGATGTATCTGTCCATGGAGAAAGTGAGGACTGCAGATACTAGAGGTCAGAGTCAAAAAGTGTGGTGCTGGAAAAGCACAGCCAATCAGGTAGCAACCAAGGAGCAGGAGAATTAAAGTTTTGAACATAAGCTGTTCATCAGGAATGTCATTCCTGTTGAAGAGCTTATGCTCAAAATGTCGATTTTATCTGTCCGTGGAACATAGTAGGGTTGACTGCTGCACAGTTATTAAGAAGATGCAGAACGTTATTCACAGTGAGTACAACCTCCATCATTGGTGTACTCTATCACTTCAAACATTGAGCAATGAGGCACTGTGATGCAATGAGGCAACAGGACTGTATATTACATGGCATCAAGGAAACAGCAGCCTGGTGGCTCAGTGGTTAGCACTGCTGGCTTGCAGCACCAGGGTCCCAGCTTCAATTCCAGCCTGGGGCGACTGTCTGTGTGGAGTTTGCACATTCTCCCTGCGTGAGTTTCCTCTGGTTTCCTCCCACAAAGATGTGCAGGTCTGGTGAATTGGCCATGCTAAATTGCCCATCGTGTTAGGTGCATCATTCAGAGGGAAATTGGTCTGGGTTGGTTACTTTTCAGAGGGTCAGTGTGGATTGGAGGGGCTGAAGGGCCTGTTTCCACGCCATAGGAAATCTAATCTAAGTTGAAAACTCTGGTTCCTCGCCATGGGACTGGATGGCATTCTGGCAACAGTGCATGAAAACTTATGCTCCAGAACTAGCCATACCCTTAACTGAACTCTGAACTCTCCCTTAATACATTGTCATCTACCTACCATTATGGAAAATAGCCCAGGTGAATCCCATCCTTGAAAAGCAGGACAAAGTAAAACCCAGATAATTATTGTTCTATCAGCTCAATTGGCAAAGTGATGAAAGAGGTCATCATCAGTGCTAATAAGCAGCACTTTGAAAGATATAACCAGCTCACTCATGTTCAGTTTGGATTACGCCTGGGCCACTCAGCTCCTGTCCCCATTACAGGCTTTATTCAATACAGCAACTGACCTGAATTCTAGAGGTGGGGCAAGAGGGCTGAAAATATGTTGCTGGAAAAGTGCAGCAGGTCAGGCAGCATCCAAGGAGCAGGAGAGTCAACGTTTCGGGCATGAGCCCTTCTTCAGGCCCAACAAGTCCACACCGACCCGCCGAAGCGCAACCCACCCATACCCCTACATATACCCCTTACCTAACACTACGGGCAATTTAGCATGGCCAATTCACCTGACCCACACATCTTTGGACTGTGGGAGGAAACCGGAGCACCCGGAGGAAACCCACGCAGACACGGGGAGAATGTGCAAACTCCACACAGTCAGTCACCTGAGATGGGAATTGAACCCAGGTCCCTGGCGCTGTGAGGCAGCAGTGCTAACCATTGTGCCACCGTGCCGCCCTAAAAGTAAGGTTCATAGGGTAACCATCTTCAGCTGCTCCATCAATGACCTTACTACCATATAATGGCCAGGGGATGTTATCTAATAATTAAATAATTTTCAGCACTATTTGCAATTCTTCAGATATTGAAACAATCTATGTTCATATAAAAGAAAACCTGCACAATGTCTAGGCTTAGTTGATAAGTGGTAAGTAACTGTTTTGCTGCAAAGTGTGAGGCAATGGCCATCTCTAACAAGAGAGAATCTAACCATCGTCCCTTAACATTCAATAACATTATCATCTCTCCATTCCACATGTCCAACCTCATGCCATTAAGGGAAGGAAATCTGTTAGCCTTATCCAGTCTGTCTCACATGAGGCTCCAGACCCACAATATTGTGATTGACTCTTAACCATTCTCTGAATTGGCCTAACATGTCACCCAGTTAAAGGACAATTTCAGAGGGCAACAAATGCTGACTTTGCCAGCGATAGTCATGTAGCTTGAAAAGAATTTTTAAAAAGTATCTGATGAAGAACTGAATTGGATCAACCATATAAATATTATGACTACAGAGCAGGTCAGCGGCTAGAATAGAAACTCACCTGCTGATATTCCAGAGCTTGTCCACTAAAGCACAACTCAGGAGTGTGATGGAATACTTCCAGTTGCCTGGATGGCAAGCTCCAACAACACTCAAGAAACTTGACACCATCCAGGACAAAGCAATCTGTTTATTTCCACCCAGGCACCCCCTTATTGCTGACACACAGTGGCAGCATTGTGTACCTTCTACAAGGTAACTCAAGGTCTACAGCGATAATTCATCCTGGCTTGTTGATAATACCTTTGAAACACACAACCTCTACCATCTATTGGCCCATATCCCTCTAAATCCTTCCTCTTCATATATCCATTCAGATGTCTTTGAAATATTGTACCAGCCTCCACCACTTCCTCTAACCTATGCCCCCTAGTTTTGGACTTCCCTATCCAGGAACATGGTCTTGTCTATTTGCCTTATCTGTGCTCCTCATGATTTTACAAACCTCTATGAGGTCACCTTTCAGTCTCCAATGCTCCAGGGAAAATAGCCTCTCCGTAGTGCTCAAATCCTTCAATCCTGGCAACATCTTTGTAAATCTTTTCTGAACTCTTTCAAGTTTCACAACATTGTTCCTATAGGAAGGAGACAAGAATTGCATGCCATATTCCAAAAATGGTCTAACAGTGTCCTGTATAGTCGCAACATGATCTCCCAACTCCTATACTCAATACTCTGACCAATAAAGGCAAGCATATCAAATGCCTTCTTCACTATCGTGTCTACCTGTGACTCCACTTTCAATGAATTATGAACCTGCATTCCAAGATCTCTTTGTTCAGCAACATTCCCCAGGACCTTTTCGTTAAGTATATAAGTACTACCCTGATTTGGCTTTCCAAAATGCAGTGCCTCACCTTTTTCTAAATTACATTCCATCTGTCACTCCTCAGCCCATTGGCCTATCTGATCAAGATCCCATTGTACTCTTAGGTAACCTTCTTGACTGTTCACTACATCTCAAATTTTGGTGTCATCTGCAAACTTACTAACCATACTTCCTACATTCACATCCAAATCATTTATATAAATGATGAAAAGCAGTGAACCCAGCACCAATCCTTTTGGCACACCACTGGTCGTAGGCCTCCAGTCTAAAGGCAACCCTTCAGCCACAATGCTCTGTCTTCTACCTTCGAGCCAGTTCTGTATCCAAATGCCTGTCCTTCAAGCATTGTTCTATCTTTACAATAAAATTCACTTTAATAAAGTGGGATTGATTTTCATCCATGTTGCTGATTGGAAATGGCTATCCTTGTGTTCTGCAAAACTGAATAGACTGTGCCTTAGTTAAAATGACTCGCAACATGGTGGCTCAGTGGTTAGCACTGCTGCCTCACAGCACCAGGGACCCGGGTTCAATTCCCACCTCAGACAGCTGTCTGTGTGGAGTTTACACATTCTCCCCATGTCTGCGTGGGTTTCCACTGAGTGCTTCAGTTTCCTCCCACAATCCAAAGATGTGCAGGTTAGGTGAATTGACCATTCTAAATTACCCATAGTGTTAGGTGCAGGGGTAAATGTAAGGGAATGGGTGTGGGTGGGTTGTTCTTCAGAAGGCTGGTGTGGACTTGTTGGGCTGAAGGGCCTGTTTCCACATTGTAGGGAATCTCAGAGCATATCCAATAGATTTCTTACTCCGATGACTGACTGCTCCTTCCCAATTAGTTAGTCCTGGCAACTTGTTGAAAACATTGTAACTCGGTACAGTGCTAACAATGCTGGCTCCATTACCGAGAAGGTGAAGGCCTAGTGGTATTATCAGTGAGCTGTCAATCCACATAATATTCTGGGGACCTGTGTTTAAATCTTGTTATGGCATATCATGAAATTTGAATTCAATAAATATCTGGAATTAGTATGTAGTGGTGACTATGAATCCATTGCTGATTATCAGGGGAAATCCCATCTGGATAACTAGTGCCCTTTAGGGAAGGAAATTGCTATCTTAGGCTGATGAGTGGCAAGGTGGCACAGTGGTTAGTACTGCTGCTTCACAGTGCCAGAGACCTGGGTTCAATTCCCACCTCAGGCAACTGTCTGTGTGGAGTTTGCACATTCTCCCTGTGTCTGTGTGGGTTTCCTCCAGGTGCTTTGGTTTCCTTCCACAGTCCAAAGATGTGCAGGTCAGGTGAATTGGCCATGCTAAATTGCCCCTAGTGTTAGGTGAAGGGGTGGATTGCTCTTCAGAGGGTTGGTGTGGACTTGTTGGGCTGAAGGGCCTGTTTCCACACTGTAAGTAATCTAATCTAATTTGATTTGGCCTACATGTGACTCCAAACCCACAGCAATGTGATTGACTCTCAACTGCCCTCTGGGCAATTAAAGCTGGTATACCCTGATCCTGTGAATGAATTTTTAAAAACTGTATCAGTGGCATGCACAACACCTGATATACTAACGATATGAAAATCAGCACCTTTCAGTTTTCATTTTGTCAACCAGCCTCCTTTGTCTGTCTTCATTTAGTTAATTGTCTCTGTCCTGCTAATAAATGGTGGCTGCCCTGCAGATTTAATGCGGAAGGAAAAGGTACCACTGAAACATTGCCCCAGTACCAGATTTGGACTGCGTTAACTCTGAATATATGCCTTTGTCTGCATATGATAACACCTGTACAAGGCGCAAGAATGTAAATTATATACTAAAATGAAGCTAAATAAATCTGCATCAGATCATCTGTAATCACATCAGATATTGATGAAAGGCAGGTTATACCCATAAAAACTAAAGGAATATATCCTGGGCTACTGTCTAAGTGCTATCAATCTTAATGTGACAGGTTCACATTCAGAAACGTTGGATTATATAGCACAAAAGGAAGCCATTCCATAATAGTCCCAAGCACGGCTAAATGGACAGCAACTTCAGGATTTCTGTATTTGACTGTGAATGCATAGACATTAGAAGTTGAGACCTGTTTTACTCCATAACAGTTAATACTGATAACCTCACTTTTATTCCTGTTGCAAACTCAACAAATATATATCCAATTCTCTTTTGGAAGCTATTCTTGAATCTGTATCCACCACCCTTTCAGATAGTGTTCACATAACTTTCTACATAGAGAAAAGTCCCACCCCAGCCCAAGATTCCTCTACCACTGGAGTTAAATTTGTTTGTGTTTGGTTACTTACTCTTTTGCTAGTGCAATCATTATTTTGCTTTCAAAAACAGAACAAAAAGGAGAGTTTTATCTTTAATTTAGACATTTTAAAATTGCTTTTGCTTCTTTGGAACTTTTGCTGAAAGCTGTGAGTGTTGTTTACAAATTATGAAGGAGAAGGTGTGTGGTGCTATCACCAGTTTGAGAAATAAGTTATTCAGAGGAAAGTGTGAAAATGAACTACAACCTCTCTTGAGGAAGTTTTTATTATTAAGTAACCGTATCCCCAACACAGTAGGATTCTTCCTTCTCCCTGACCATATATTAATTACTTCCATCGTCCAGTTCATTCTGTTGCTGCACACCCATTCACTGTAGGGTTTTGCCTCCTCTGCATTCATGATGCTTCACTAACATCACCTTTGTTTTGTACAATATGATACGGTACATTGTATATGTCTACCATATCAAACCAGAGTATTTCATTTTTCCACAGTCCTCCTAATGTTCATTGTGGAAGTGCCCTCAACCATTTCTTGGAATGTAGGCTGCTATTCCAAGCTGTTAAGGAAATGCAAGGTTAATGTCAGGAGAGGTGTATTTCAATGTATGCAGAGCAGAGCAGTACTCTACTTAAATGGAATGAGCTTACAGGTGTCAGTGGGAGAGGATCTGGGTGTCTTCCACTTCACCTGATGAAGGAACAGCATTCTGAAAGCTTGTGCTTTCAAATAAACCTTTTGGATTATAACCTAGTGTTGTGTGACTTCTGATCTTGTCCTCATACATGACTCACATAATGTTCGCATAATAATTTGGCATACAGAGTATTTCTGAAAAATAGATCTATTGTGGGGAAGCTCTTTGTCCTTATCAAGACAGTTTGCAAGAATATCAACTTAAGGAGAATGCAACATTGATATTATATGAGAGGAGAATGTTGATTGGTGACAGGATATCTTTGAATGGTCAAAGTGTTGTCATAGAGAATGCAGCAGGTAATGATGACCAACAGTTGACTGTCAGGCTTTTGCTAAATTTTAAACCATGCTCAAGCTAGGGACACTACCACTGCACCACAAGAGCCCTGAATCTTCCTTCTTAATATTCAAACAAGAAGCTGCAAAAGCCTCTTTTGTATCAGCAGACGCTGCATGTTTCCTCTCAACAGACACCCAAGTCCAGACACAACCACGAATGAAGGGCAGACAATCAAGCACAACAATCCCCATCGTGGCTTGTTGCCTTGATGTATTAATGGCCACTGTGGCCAAAACCCTCCTTCCTGACTGAATCTAAGAACTTATTGAAATAGGAATTGGAGAAGCTGAATTGTTCTTGAGTCTAAATGAGAACACACCCTTGTCTTACACAACAAGATCCATCAGTCCCTTAAGAGTACTGTGTGCAGTTCTGGCATCCACATTGTAGGAGGGATGTGACAGTGCTGGAGAGGGTGCAGAGGAGATTTACCAGGATATTACTTGGATTGGTGGTTTAGTTATGAAGCAAGATTGTATAGACTTTTCCTGAGAGCAGAGAGAGTGGAGGGTGTGGGCACACATGATTGAATGTATAAGCTATGAGTGGGTAGAGATGGAGTAGATAGGAAAAAAACCTTTCCCCTTGAGGGAAAATGACCCGGGACACAAATTTAAACATGAGAGGTTTAGTGGGACTGTGAGGAAAAATCTTTTCACCCAGAGGGTAGTGAGAATCTGGAACTCACCATCTGTAAAGGTGGTACAGGCACAAACGCGCAACATTAAAGAAGTATTTAGAAGGCATACAAAGCTAAATACTGGAAAATGGGATTAAAATAGTGATTGTTTATTGACAGGCCGAGGCTTGATGACTGGACTCAGATTTGCCGATAGTTGTCAGAGGCAGGAATTCCTGTGCCTCAGAGATGGGTGTCTCAATCTCACCTTGATAAATGTGGCCCAAGTGCATTGAAGGGTCCTCCTACATTTTACGTTTGTCAAGCTGACTGATTTTTTTCGATTGAGTGTTTGAGGAATATGCCATCTCCACATCTCTGCCATGGTAAAATTGTCACAACTGCCTTCTAATTAATAGCTAATGATGAAGTGCCTTTGATGTTTTACAGACTTGCAGTGTAGTGACATCTAAATCTAACATTGGCTTTCTTTGCCAAAGTTTAGATCTTTATTTACAAAATTTGAAGTGATCACGAAACTGCAGCCAAGTTGCAAAGGCTGATGACTTTCTCATAATCAAGGAGCTTGTGCTCATCAAATTAAACTTCAGAGACTTGACATCTGTCTCTAATTTCAACCTTTTTGATTCAGTAATTCTGCAAATTCCCCTGAGATGGAAACTGCCGTATATGTGCCAAATTTAGACCAGTTTTTAAACAGAGTTAAGTGCACTGGAGTGGGCATTCAATTAGTCAAAGAATTGCAGAATTGTTATACTGCTGAAGGAGGCTGTTTGGTCCATAGTGTTAGTATTGGCTTAAATGACATTAAGACATAATGCCATTCTCCTGCTTTTCCCAATCGCCCAGATTCTTGCTTCTATTTGAATAATCACGTCATGTCTTCTTCTTCAATTGAAAAATGAATTCGCCGCCATCATGCCTCCAAGCAGTGCATTCCAGAGTCCAATTACTTGTATTTTTCCCAGCTCACAATTACTTCCTTTACAAATTATTTAAAATCTATGTCCTCTTGTTCTCATGTAGGCACAGTTTCTTCTCATGGACACCGTCCCTATCTACTCCTCATGATTTTGAAAACTTTTATTAACTCTCTCCTTAGCCTTACATCAATCTAAGATTACATTGCCAACTTCTTCAATCTATCTCCAGAGTTGGAGTTTCTCATCTCTGAAATTATTCTCTCAAATCTGTTCTGCACTCTCTCCAATGTGTCCACATCCTTCTTGAAGAATGGCACCCAAAACTGTACACAATACTCTAGCTGAGGATAACCAAGTATCTTATGCAATTTCAGTCTTACCGCCTCTATCCTTTGATACTGTCTGCTTTATTGACCGCTCACTCTCCCTGTCCTGCCACTTTTACTGACTTATGCACATACATACAGCCAGGTCTTTCTCCTCTGTATACCCTTCAGGGTAGCATAGAGTCATACAAGACAGAAACAGATGCTTTGGTCCAACTTGTTCACACTGACCAGTTTCCCAAACAAAACTAGTCCCATTTGCCTGCATTTGGCCCATATCCCTCTAAACCTTTCCTATTAATTTATCTGTCAAAATGTCTTTTAAATTTTGTAATTGTACCTGCATCTACTACTTCCTCTGGCAATTCATTCTATACATGCACCACCTTCTGTGTGAAAAAGAAACAGTCCCTCAGGTCCCTTTTAAATCTTCCCTTCATCCCTACATTCCAGTGAGAAAAATCCCAACCTGTCCAGCCTCTCCTTGTAACTCAAAACCTCCAGTCCCCGTGACATCTTCTAAACCTTTCCTACACCCTTTCCAAATTAAAAATATCGTTCTTATAGCAGGACAACCAGAATTATACACAGTACTCCAAAAATGGCCTCAACAATGCCCTGTAAACCACAACATGACATCCTAACTCCTATATGAATCACCTCATGCTTCTCTGCATTGAGCTTCGCACGTCACCTACCCAACAGAGCACACCAAGCTGTTGATGAATGTTTGATGTTCTATGCAGTCCTCACAGTTTATAATGTTTCCAAGCTGTGTATTATCCACAACCCTGCAAATTGGTACCTGGATCGTGAATATATATCAGGAAAAGGAAGGACCCCTAATTGACCACCAGGGAACTCCACTGCAACCCATTCTCCACGATGAAAAATATCTGTTAACCATTGCTCTTTGTCTCCTGTATTTCAGCCAATTTTGCATGCATATTGCTACTGTCCCTTTAATTCAATGATCCATAACTTTATCTCAGAAGTCTATCATGTTGCTTAAGACTACCGTAAAACTTCCATTATACATGCTATTAATGCTTTTTTTTTGTCGCTTTTTCTGTGCCAGATCCAAGACTTGGTCTCCAGAGTTAGGTATGTTTATTTTGGAGTCTAATTTGGAAATTGGGCCATATTGACTCATTTGTTCCATTGAATTCACTTTGTTTTAAGGGATTCAATAGTAAAATATATTTAAGGCTAAAACTTTATCATCTTAAAATATTTCTTACCCTACGGCACTTAGCCTTCCTGCCAGAAGAATTGGAATGATATATGACAAAAACGTTACCCTTGATGGACTAGGAACATTGTTCTGAAGACTACTATCTGACTGCCTGCAGTCACTGTTAAAGTAAATTACTTTTTAGGACTTACATTTAACATATTTCCATGTGAAATAAAGCACAGAAGGAGCAATTGCAACCCTGACCCTGACAATTATGATGAAAGGTCATAGACCTGAAATATTAATTTTTATTTTTAATATCCACAAATGTTGCTAGGCCTGCTATGCATTTCCAGCATAGTGTTTTTTTTTTAATTATTGAATTCTGTCCACATTTGATTTATCATACTTTGCAAATTTGGTTATACGTTTCTGTTTCACTCTTTTGCTTTGGAGAGCAGCTGTTCATTGTTCTGCCATTCATACCTCATCTGGATACATCGTTTCTTTTGCCCCATTACAAGTCCCTTTGGCTTTGCATCATCGCAGAATTATTACAGTGCAGAAGGAGGCCATTTAGCCCATCGTGCTAGCTGGCTCAATTATTTGGTGCCAAGTTCCTGCATGGAATGACTATCCAAAACAAAATCCCATGCCCTTTTGAATGCCTCAGTTTGAACCTGCCTGCCCCACATTTACCAGCAGTACATCTCATACTCTAAACAAGTTGCTGTATGAAAAGAATTTTTCTCACATCATTGTTGCTTCCTTTGCACATCACTTTGAATTTATGTATTCTCATTCTTGTATTTTTTACAAGCAGAAACAGCTGCACCCTATCTACTCGGTCCAGCCTCTGCTCATGATTTTTAAAAACTTCAATCAGATCTTTGCTTAGCAGCCTTCTCTCCTGGGACAACAGCCCCAACGTCTTCAATTTATCTCCATTTCTATAGTTGCCGATAGTTGGAACCATCCCATTAAATCTCTTCTGCACTGTCTCCAATGTTTTCATGTTTTTCTGATTTGGCGCTCACCACTGTACACAATATTCTAACTGAAGTTCAGCAAGTGTCTTGTTCAAGTTCAGCATCACTCCCCTGCTCTTATACACAAAGCCTTTATTAATAAAGCTGAGAACGTGTTATGCTTTATTTACTGTCCTGTGCTGCCACCTTCAATGAACTGTGTACAAATGTACCCAGGTCCCTCTTCTCCTGCACACATTTTAGATTTATACCTTTTTTTAATTGTCTTTGTTTTTTTTCAAACCATCACCACACAGTTTTCGGCATTGACTTTCATTGTACACTTATCTGTCCACTCCATCAACTTGGCAACGTGGTTTTGGAGTTCTACATCATCTTCCTCACAGTTCACAATTCTCACAAGTTTAGAGTCCTGTCTAAACGTACACCAAGATCCTGATCATTAATATATGTCAGGAAAAGCAAGGATCCCAAGACCGACCCCTGAGAAATCTCACTCCAAACCATCCTCCAGAGTGAAAAATATCCACTGACTCTGTTATCTGTCACTCAGTCAGTTTGGTATCCACAATGTCACTGTTCCTTTCATATCATGACCTGTAACTTTCCTCTCAAGTCTGGTGTGAGGTACTGTATTCAATAAGAAAGGTTTTATTATTTAATCTTTCTTGCCTTCCACCCTTATAAAAGCTTTTCTTTTTGTCATCCTTTTCTAACTTTTCCTTTCACTTCCTCAAAACCTCATATTTCTAGCTTCTCACAGTTCTGAAAGATCTTCAACCTAAAATGTTGTCTCTTTTTCTGTATTCACAGATGCTGCCCAAGCATTACTTATTGTATTTTACTGTGCAAAACTGAATAATTCTCGTTGATTCATCAATGTTTTGCTCTTACGAGATTGAGAAACTAGCTGGTTGTCATGAAAAATATTGCTATGTGAAATGGAAGTGAGGAATGGAAGGGATCACTGTGAAGGAGGTTGGACATGAAGGTTGGGGAGAGACAGGGGATGGGTAGGTGGAAGGGGTCTCATTGCTGACCTACAAACAACACGGAAAAAATGTGCCTGATAGATCTCACATTTCTAGCTTCTCCTTAGCGGCGACACTTTCCATTTCTGTGGGGCCATGTATGCAGCTATTAAGCCTGAATATCTGTGAAAAGTTACAATACACAGCATCCCCATAAAAAACCCCTGGCTCTGAAGTGTAATTTAATCACCCACCCACCTTGTTAAAACATCTCTACTGAAATCAAAATTGGTTTCTTTGGTAGGCATTGAGATTCTGAACTTTAAATTTTTTATCTCCTCACCATAACTCTGCCTGCCCTGGTTTTAAAATAACACAACCCCACATTAATCAGCACCTCTATTGTTGTGTACTTTTTAAGGGCAAGTTACAAGTGGTGAACATAAAATTGCTATTGGATTTGATTTGATTTATTTACTGTCACTTGTACCAAAGTACAGTGAAAAGCTGTGTTTACCAGCAGTATAGGCAGATCTTAGTAAGCAAGGGTATACAGATCAGAAAGACTTAGACAGACAATAGACAATAGGTGCAAGAGTAGGCCATTCTGCCCTTCAGGCCTGCACCACCATTCAATATGATCATGGCTGATCATCCTCAATCAGTATCCTGTTCCTGCCTTATTTCCATAACCCTTGATTCCACTATCCTTGAGAGCTCTATCCAACTCTTTCTTAAATGAATCCAGATACTGGGCCTCCACTGCCCTCTGGGGCAGCACATTCCACACCCCCACCACTCTCTGGATGAAGAAGTTTCTGCTCATCTCTGTCCTAGTTGGCCTACCCCTTATATTTAAGCTGTGTCCTCTGGTTTGGGACTCACCCATCAGCGGAAGCATGCCTCCAAAGTGTCCAATCCTTTAATAATCTTACACGTCTCAATCAGATCCCCTCTCAGCCTTCTAAACTCATGGGTATACAAGCCCAGTCGCTCCAATCTTTCAACATAAGATAGTCACGCCATTCCAGGAATTGACCTCATGAACCTATGCTGCACTCCCTCCATAGCCAGAATGTCTTTCCTCAAATTTGGAGACCAGAACTGCACACAATATTCCAGGTGCAGTCTCACCAAGGCCCTGTACAGCTGTAGAAGAACCTCTTTGCTTCTGTACTCAATCCCTCTTGTTATGAAGGCCAGCATGCTATTAGCTTTCTTCACTACCTGCTGTACCTGCATGCTTACCTTCATTCACTGGTGCACAAGAGCGCCCAGATCTCTTTGTACTGCCTCTTTACTTAACTTGACTCCATTTAGACAGTAATCTGCCTTCCTGTTCTTACCACCAAAGTGTATAACCACACATTTATCCACATTAAACAGCATCTGCCATGCATCTGTCCACTCACCTAACCTGTCCAGGTCACCCTGTAATCTCCTAACATCCTCCTCACATTTCACACTGCCACCCAGCTTTGTATCATCAGCAAGTTTGCAAATGTTACTATTAATATCATCTTCTATATTATTAATATATATTGTAAAAAACTGCAGTCCCAGCACTGATCCCTGCGGTACCCCACTGGTCACCGCCTGCCATTCTGAAAGGGAGCCGTTTATCACTACTCTTTTTTCCTGTCAGCCAACCAATTTTCAATCCAAGTTAGTACTTTGCCCCCAATACCATGCGCCCTAATTTTGCTCACTAACCTCCTATGTGGAACTATATCAAAAGCTTTCTGAAAGTCCAGGTACACTACATCTACTGGATCTCCCTTGTCCATATTCAGATTTACATCTTCAAAAAATTCCAGAAGATTAGTCAAGCATGATTTCCCCTTCATAAATCCATGCTGACTCTGACCTATCCTGTTACTGCTATCCAGATGTGTCGTAATTTCATCCTTTATAATTGACTCCAGCATCTTTCCCACTACTGAGGTCAGACTAACTGGTCTATAATTTCCTGCTTTCTCTCTCGCTCCTTTCTTAAAAAGTGGTACAACATTAGCCACCCTCCAATCTGCAGGAAATGATTCTGAATCTATCGAACTCTGGAAAATAATCACCAACGCATCCACAATTTCTAGAGCCACCTCCTTCAGTACCCTGGGATGTAGACCATCAGGCCCTGGGGACTTATCAGTCTTCAGACCTAACACTCTCTCCAACACCAATTCCTGGCAAATATAAATTCCCTTCAGTTCAAGTCCTTCAGCCACTGTTATCTCTGGGAGATTGCTTGTGTCTTCCCCAGTGAACACAGATCTGAAGTACCAATTCAACTCTTCTGCCATTTCTTTGTTCCCCGTAATATATTCCCCTGTTTCTGTCTTCAAGGGCCCAATTTCAGTCTTAACCTTTTTTTTGCCTTTCACATACCTAAAAAAGCTTTTACTATCATCCTTTATATTTTTGGCCAGTTTATCTTCGTATCTCATTTTTTTCTCTGCGTCTTTCTTTCTTAGTAATCCCCTGTTGTTCTTTAAAAGCTTCCCAGTCTTCCGTTTTCCACTCATCTTTGCTATGTTATACTTTTTCTCTTTTGACTTTATATGTTTCTTAACTTCCCTCGTCAGCCACAGCCACTCTTGCCTCCTCATAGGATCTTTCTTCCTTTTTGGAATGAACTGATCCTGCATCTTCTGCATTATACCCAGAAATATCTGCCATTGTTCCTCCACTGTCATCCCTGCTAAGGCATTGTACCATTGAACTTTGGCCAGCTCCTCCCTCACAGCTCCATAGTTCCCTTTATTCAACTGAAATATTGTCACTTCCAATTGTACCTTCTCCCTTTCAAATTGCAGATTGAAGCTTATTGTATTATGGTCACTACTTCCCAATGGCTCCTTCACTTCGAGGTCCCTGATCAATTCTGGTTCATTGCGCAATACCAGATCCAGAATTGTCTTCCCCCTGGTAGGCTCCAGCATCAGCTGTTCTAAGAATCCATCTTGGAGGCATTCCACAAAGTCTCTTTCTTGAGGTCCAATACCATCTTGATTCTCCCAGTCTACCTGCATGTTGAAATCCCCCATAACAACTGTAGTAACATCTTTGCGACAGGCCAATTTCAGCTCCTTATTCAACTTACACCCTACATCCATACTACTGTTTGGAGGCCTGTAGATAACTTCCAAGAGGGTCTTTCTACGCTTAGAATTTTTCAGCTTTATCCATACTGACTCCACATCCCCTGATTCTAGGTCCCCTGCGCAAGGGACTGAATATCATCCCTTACCAACAGGGCCACCCCACCCCCTCTGCTCGTTAGTCTGTCCTTATGATAGCATGTATAGCCTTGAATATTGATTTCCCAGGCCCAGTCCACTTGAAACCACGTCTCAGTTATCCCCACAATATCGTAGCTGCCAATTTCCAAAAGAGCCTCAAGCTCATCCATCTTATTTCTAATACTTCGTGCATTCATATATAGTATTTTTAATTTGTTACTGCCCTCACCCTTCCTATCAACCCCTATTTCACTCAACCTTACGGCATGATCCCTTTTTGAATTTTCTCAGAGGCATACAGGTCACATTGCAAAGGGTGTTTACTAGGTGAGAGCGATGTTAGCAAAGTCAGCTTTATTTGAGGCAAGAGTGTCCATTCATCAGTCTAATAATGGCTGGAAAGAAGCTGTTCCTGAACCTATTGGTGTATATGTTTAGGCTTCTATATATTCTACCCGACGGAAGAGTTTTTAGGATATCATTACCGGGGTGCAATGGGTCTTTGGTGATGTAGGCAGCCTTTCCACAGCAACATGCTATGTAAATGGAGTCCATGATGGAAAGTTGGCTCCCCCTGATGGTTTGGCTGTGTGCACCACCTTCTGTCATTTTTCATAGCCCTGGGCAGAGCAGTTGCCATACTAGGCTATTATACACCCGTGGACAGTATGCTTTCAATAGTCGAAGTTGGTGAGGATCTTTATGAATATGCCAAATTTCCTGAGCTAGACCAAAGTGAATACTGCAGATGATGGGGATCAGAGTTAAAGATTAGAGTGGTGCTGGAAAAGCACAGCAGGTCAGGCAGCATCTCGGGAGCAGGAAAATCAATGTTGCAGGCCTTTTCCAGCACCACTCAAATTTCCTGAGCTGCCTGAGGAAGAAGAGGCATTATCATGCCTTCTTGACTGTTAAATCTACGTGGGAAGTCAGGACAGGTTGTTGGTTAGAATCACACTGAGGAACTTGACGGTCTCCACCTTCTCACCTTCAGTTCTGTTGATGTAGATGGGGGTGTGCTCTCTTCCTTTCTTTTTGAAGTCAATGATCGGTTCTGTAGTTTTCCTGATGTTGAGGGAGAGGCTGTTCTCACTGCGCCACATCACCTGATTCCTGACTCATTTCTATTTAAATTTACTTATACTTTTAGCTAGAGGACAGACATAGTCCCCTCAGTTGCTTTTCTTTCCTACTTTTACAAAAGACCTAGAAAACATCACCACCCCTAAAATAATGGCAACAGCCCTTGACATCAAGGCCACATTTGACCAAGTGTGGCATCAGGATCTTGAGCAAAACTGGATTCACAGGGAATTGGGTGAAAGGTCTCTGCTGGTTGGAGTCATACCGGCACATAGGAAGTAATGTTGTCGTTATTGGAGATCAGTCATCTCAGCTCCGGATGTTTCTGCAGGAGTTCCTCAGGTAGTGACCTTGGCCCAATCATCTTAAGCTGTTTCATCAATGACCTTCCATCCATCATAAAGTCAGAAGTGGGAATGTTTGCTGATGATTGCACAATTTTCAGAACCATTCGTGATTCCTCAGATACTGAAGCAGTCTGTGTCCTACTCAGATACTGAGGCAGTCTGTGTCTGAATACAGAAAGACCTGGACAATATCCAGGCTTGGACTGTCAAGTGGCAATTAATATTTGAAACACATAAATGTCATGCAATGACCAATTTAACAACCATCTTTTGATATTCAGTGGCTTTACCATCATGGAATTTCCTCCGCTATCAACATACTGAGGGCTACTACTCACTCCACCACTGATGCTCAGTAGCAGCAGTGTGTATTTTCTACAAGATACACTGCATAACTTCAGCAAAGATCCTTAGACAGCATCTTCCATAACTACAGCCAATTCCAGGACAAGGGCAGCATGTACAATGCAGCAGAATGCCATGACCTACAAGCTCCCCTCTAAGCCAATCACCATATTGACTTAGAAATATGTCATCGTTCCTTCAGTATCATTGGGCCAAAATCCTGGATTCCTCCCTAAGGGCATTGTGGGTCAACCTACAACACAGGGGCAACCTACAATGTAGCAGATCAAGAAGGCAGCTCACCACCACCTACTCAAGGATGACTCAAGATGGGCAATAAAATGCTGATACAATCAGTGATGCCCAAGTTCCACACGTGAATAAAAATAAAAGACATTTTGGTCTGGAAACATTAACTCTGTTTCTCAATTGTTAATTGAGGATTTCTAGGAGTTTAAACCCTCGAACATGAAAGTACAGCATCAAAAAAGACCTTTTGGCCAATAATTTCTAATTTCCTCTTTTGCCTGGTAATGGAACAAATTATGCTTTTGCCTTCAGAAAACCACGTCAGCTTGAAAGGCCCAAAGAATTGGGCAGGAGTTTTGGGAGTGCTGTGACGACGGGCAGCAGCTGAATGATATGGCAGAGGTAGGGTTGAACATGGGTTGAGCAGGATTGAGCATTGTGTTGGGGAGCCATGACTGAATGGTACAATCATCAGCAATCAATTGTCAGCAATTGTGGATTCCAGCGTTATGCGGAAGGATGTCCCACCTGCAGGAACATCTCCATGAGGAATGCAGCCAAAGCAATGGGGTTCAAGGTAAAGGTGGGGAGTGTTGCACAGGGGGATGTGCATGGTGGAGACCATGAGTTCGACAGACAGTGGTCCTTTATATTGGTGTAGATCACACTGGCTATAATATGGCTAAACAAGATGGAACCCATTTGTGACTGCAATCCAGCTAATGGCCTCACCATACATACTGGGTACCCACCAATTGTGATTCCTAACCTCTGTCTCCACTGATAAAGTAGCAGAAACCCATTTGCTGCCCATGTCAATTGGGCCAGGAGCAGACAACTTGCCCAATACCCATTCCTTTGCCGCTGGTAAAGTTCCAATGAGGACAAATGAGTGATGAACACTGTGTCCCTTCCACCTCACAAAACTTTACAAATTCCACACCTGCTAGCCCACAACCAGGCATTGCTTCTGTTCTGTGTTGAGCAACCTAATCTTAAAGGGGAGGAATTGCAGCACCAGCCTACACGCCATTGGCCATTTGTTCTTCCAGAAAGATATAAATGTGGTGTGATCTGGGATTGGAGAGATTTGATTTTTTTAATGAGGACGTATTGAGTAAGTTGGGTCTGTTTCTTGGGACTGTAGAAGAATGAAAGGCAACCTTCCTGAGACATATAAGATTAGGGTGGCACAGCACCTCAGGTGTTAGCACTGCTGCCTCACAGTGCCAGGGATCTGGGTTTGATTCCACCCATGGATGACTGCCTATGAGGCATTTGCATGTTCTCCCTGTGTCTATGTGGGTTTCCGCTCGGTACTCCGGTTTCCTCCCGCAGTCTAAAGAGGTGAAAGTTAGGTGGAATGGCCATGCTAAGTTACCCATCATGTTCAGGGATGTGTAGATTAGATATCATGATTTGGAGATGCCAGTGTTGGAGTGGGGTGTACAAAGTTAAAAATCACACAACACCAGGTTTGGGTGGGGTTGGGGGTGTTGTGAGTGTGAGAGAGAGTGTGTATGTGAGTGTAGAGTGTCTCAAGTCTGTGAGGGGGTACATGTGTGAGTGTGGGAGTGTGTGTGTCTGTAGGAGTGTGTGGGTGTGTATGTGTGTGTCTTGGTTCGCTGGTTGTGAGTGTCTGTGAGAGACAGTGTGTATGTGTGTGCGTGAGTATACAGTGGTCTAAGTCTCTGAAAGGATGCCTCTGTGAGTGTGGGAGTGTGTGTGTCTGTAAGGGTGTGTGTGTGTGTCTGTGTATATGTGTGTTTGTGTTTATGTGCGTGTATAGGACTGTGTGTGTGTGTGTGTGTGTGTGTGTGTGTGTGTGTGTGTGTGTGTGTGTGTGTGTGTGTGTGTGTGTAAGAGTATCTCTGTGTGTGTATAGTGCAATGTATAATGCAAACTGTAATGTGACATGAACCCAAGGTCCCGGTTGAGGCCCTCCCTATGGGTACCGAACTTAGCTATCAGCCTCTGCTCGGTCACTTTTCACTGCTGCCTGTCCCGAAGTCCGCCTTGGAGGATGGTTAACCGAAGGTCCGAGGTCAAATGTCCTGGACTGCTGAAGTGTTCCCCAACTGGGAGGGAACACTCCAGTCTGTTGATTGTTGTGCAGTGCCCATTCATCCGTTGCTGTAGCCTTTGCTCGGTTTCCCCAATGTACCATGCCTCAGGGCATCCTTGCCTGCAACGTCAAAGATAGACAACGTTGGCTGAGTCATATGAGTACCTGCCGCGTACAAGGTGAGAGATGTCCCCACGTGTAATGGTGGTATCCATGTCCACACTCTGATGCATCTTGCAGCGCCTACCATGACAGAGTTGTATGGAGTTGTCCCGAAATTTGGGCAGCTTGCTATGAATAATGATCTGTTTGAGGTTTGGAGGTTGTCTAAAGGCAAGCAGTGGAGGTGGTGGGAAGGTCTTGGCGAGGTGCATATCCTTATTGATAATGTGTTGGAGGTCACAAAGAACATGGCGTAGTTTTTCAGCTCCTGGGAAGTACTAAACAACGAAAGGTACCCTGTCGGTTGCAGCACTTAACTGTCTCCTGAGGAGGTCATTGCAGTTCCTTGCTGTGGCACGTCAGAACTGGTGATTGATGAGTTGGGCATCATACCCAGTTCTTATGAGGACATCCCTGAGTACTTCCAGAGGTCTGTCACATTCCTCCACATCTGAACAGATTCGGTGTACGCGTAGGGCTTGTCCATAGGGGATGGCTGTTTAAATCCGTTTTGGGTGGAAGCTAGAGAAGTGTAGCATTTGAGGTTGTCTGTGGGTTTGCGGTAGAGTGTGGTGCTGAGGTATCCATCCATGATGGAGATGCATGTATCCAAGAATGAGAAAGATAGTCGAGAGTTTTCCCTGGTGAGTTTGATGGTGGGGTGAAACCTGTTGATATCACTGTGTAGTTTTATCAGTGACTCCTCATCATGGGTCCAGAGGAAGAAAATGTCATCAATGTACCTGGTGTACAATGTTGGTTGGGGATCCTGCAGAGAGAAGATGTCTTGTTCGAACCTGTGCATGAAGATGCTGGCATATTGGGGTGCAAATTTGATCCCCATAGCTGTTCCATGTGTCTGGATGAAGAACTGGTTGTGCTCGAGGATAAAGCAGATGAGTTGTAGGACGGCATTCGGAGATTAGCAGTCATTGCTGCCGAGTACGGAGGCTGGTGCCACGTTGCCATCATTGTAGGTGATGCTGGTGTAGCGTGCTGAAACGTCCATTGTGACGAGGAATGTTCCCGGTTTGACTGGTCCGTGGGTGCTGAGTTTCTCCAAGAAATCCGTAGTGTCCGGACAGACGCTGAGGTTTCCCTGTACAATAGGTTTCAAGATTCCTTCAACATAGCCAACGAGATTCTCACACAGGGTCCCATTGCCTGACACGATGGGATGTCCTGGTGTGTTAGCTTTGTATACCTTTAGAAAACAGTAGAAGTCGCCTACACGAGAAGTACTTGGGATGAGGGCACATAGGGTACTCTGAAGGACTGGATCCAAAGTCCTTCAAGGTGGACTTTAGGACAAGCAGCAGCAGAAAGTGGATGAGCAGAGGCTGATAGCTAAGTTCTGTACCCATATGGAGGGGCTTAACGGGTTCATGTCACACTACAGGTGACTACCATTGCATTACACACACACACACACACACACTTAAGACACTCTACACTTACATGCACACACATATACACTCTCTCTTACACTCACAACCCCCCAACCCTGTCAGATGGATAGACACACACACACAGACACACATATATGTTTGTGGGGTGAATTTGTACTTGCAGTGTTACATTGTACTTTGCTCAAAAACTGCATGAATTCATCTAAGACTCTGTTATCTCACTTTTAAGATTACAATCAGTCTAAACATTATAGCACAGACAAAGAATACAGGGGGATAACACCTTCAACATATTGTCCAGTTAACACCAATTGTTACAGTTAACCTGAGAATGCAACTTTTAAAACAAAGTTTTGTGATTTACACATGAAAGAAGTGAAACTATCATGGTATTCGAAGAGATGAAAGACTCAACAGACAAGATATTTTTCAATGTATAATTTCAGTTACATCACACTGTAAACATTTGCTATAAATTCTGTGTCTTACAATTGTGTCCTCCACCATCACCTGATGAAGGAGCAGCGCTCCGAAAGCTAGTGCTTCCAATTAAACCTGTTGGACTATAACCTGGCATTGTGTGATGTTTAACTTTTTAGATTAGATGTGTTTGTCATGTGAAATGCAGGGTTACAGAGATAGGATAGGGGGATGGGTGTGTGCAGGATGCTTTTTGGAGGATCAGTGTGGACTCGTTGGGCTGAATGACCTGTTTCCACACTGTAAGGATTCTGTGATTCTTGACAAGGGAGAGGCTATTTTTCTTTGTGGGAGAGTCTGGATGAACCTGTGAAATTGTGTGCTGTACAGAGTTGCAGAGGTTGGGTCATTACGAGCATTTGAGGCTGAGATAATCAGATTTTTAAATCAGTAAGGGAATCAGGGGTTATGGCCAAAAGGCAGGAAAGTTGAGGATTAAGTTGTTGGTGATGGATAGGATGCTATGTTTGAATTAAGGGTTTGAACAAGGATACTAAATATTGCTAGGATTTACTTTAGCCTGAGAGAGTGGTTGGAAAATAGATCAAAGTGATTAGCAAAGAAATGGAGTCTGTAACAAGTTGTGACACTGCCCCATCCCTAATTTCCCTTGAGAACAGTTAAGAATCCATCACATTGCTGTGGATCTGGAGTCACATATAGGCCAGACCAGGTAAGGATGACAGATCTTTCCCTAAAGAACATTAATGAACCAGATGGGCTTTTCCAACAATTTACGATAATTTCATGGTCAACTTGTCACCAATGTGAGGTCACATTTGGCATTTTGTGTGCAGCTCTGGTCGCCACACCACCAGAAGGGTGTGATGCAGAGAAGGTTTACCAGGCTGTTGCCTGCTCTGGAGGGGTTTAGGTACAAGGAGATATTGGATAAACTCTGATTATTTTCACTGGGAAGAGGAAGGCTGTGGGGCAATCTAATAGAGATGTACAAAATTATGAGAGGCATAACTAGGGTGGATAGTCAGGTTTTTCTCCCCCCAGGGTGGAAAGATCAACTCCAGAGGGCATAGGTTCAAGGTGAGAGGGGGCAAGTTTAGGGGAATAGTGTGGGGCAAGTTTTTCACACAGAGGGTAGTGGGTGCCTGAAACACATTGCCATTGGAAGGGATGGAAGCGGGCAAACGTTTAAGGCACGTCTCGACAGACACATGAATGAGAGGTTAACAGAGGGATAGAAACCGCAAATGGGCAATAGAAAGCAGCTCTAAATTAGGATTAGGAATTGGCACAGCCTTAGTGGGCCGAAAGGCCTGTTCCTGTACTGTATTTTATTGTATATTGTATAGACTTAAGTTCCAGATTTTTGTTGAACTTAAACCCCACTATCTTCAATAGTGGGACTCAACTCCAGTCCCCACAACTTTACCTGGGTCTCTGAATTAATAGACAAATGATAATACCACTAGGCTATTATGCCTCTCTACAGTATGTCAGTTTGAGACTGTGCATTAATATAATGACTCCTCCTTTTGGAAAGCATGCACCAAAACCTTCTTGGTAAAATGACAATTACTTGACCAGCTATGGCATTGGTGTTGAGAGTCAGTATTTTCACAATACTCCACCTCCACTTAATGCCTTATTTTGGCAAAGATTAAAGCTTTGCCCCTTACAAGGCAATAAAGAAATTGACAGGATGAAGGCAAAATGCTGCAGATGCTGGAAATCTGAAGCAAAGAATCACAATCACAAAGAATGATGGAGAAATGCAGCAGGTCTGGCAGCATCTGTGGAGAGCAAAGCAAAGTGAACATTTCGAGTCTAGTGGAATGTAGGGTCATACCAGGAGCATTGACTCTGCTTCTCTCAGCAAAATGTGCTAGACCTGCTGAGTTTCTCCAGCATTCTGTGTTTGTTAAAGAAATTTCCAAGACTTGGATCTGTTTAATTTTCAACGGTTCCATTATGTATTTGGGTAGTGATGGTAAATTGTTAGCCCCCACTGCTCAAACCACCCCTTTATCTTCTTCCTAGTTTGTTCTACCAGCTATCCAACTTTGAACTTGGTAAAAGGTTGCAATCCTAAACTGGAAATGCATCTTCATCGATGGACAAGGATCTAGAATCTACTTACCTTCTCAGAAACAAAAGCCATTTAATTAATGACTATATGAATGAGTAACAAGGTTAGGCCATTCAGCTCTTTGAGCCTGATCCACCCTACAATAAGATCATGGCTGATCTGATTTCAATATTAACTCTACATTTCTTGTACATCTTTGAAAATAATTCGTCACCTTAAATAAACAATAATTCACCGCCTGTGCCAAAAAAATATTAAAATTTTCTGCCTCCACTGCCTTTTGAAGAAGGGGATTCCAAAGACTTTACAGCATTCTTCAGCTAAACGGACCTGGTTCAAAACTTGGGTGATTCACACTGAGAACACTCAACTTCCCAGTCCCAGAAACGAATGGTCATCCTATACACAACAGGAATAATCATCATAAAGGATCACACAGACTTAAGTATTCCATTTCTTTCTGTGTAACATATTCCTTCTTACTTTTTCGTTTGTGAAATCCAGTGAATATGCTTCTCTGTTATCACATTACTGCTCAGACAATGATTACTTTCTCTGCTTTATATTACATCTGGGAAGAACAGCTGATGCTGTAAAAAGCAGACTGCCATCTCCCACACCAATATTCAGAAGTAATTAGTTCTTGGCAGAGTCCTGGGTCACTACCTTTCCTGGAGATCAGAAAAAAATAATTTTCAAAACATGATTCTATCAAACTCTTTTTCCCTTCTTTCCCTCACCCACCTGTACATTATGATACGTGGTCTTGCATTAGGCAAACCTGTGCTATCAGTGAACATACATTGCAACCTTTCCACTCCCGAAATCTATTTTTGGAAGCACCAGTTATCCCAAATTTTTTGACCAGACCCGATCATTCCCCTGATGTCATCAACATTGTCTTAGAACAAAGACTTGAGAGCAGAAACATGGAAGTTACAGTATTCAGATAATTAAGCAAGGCTATTTATAGTTGTTTGATAACATTTTATCACATAGTTTTATATATATTTATATCTGCTGTGTGTTTTGTACTTCACATAATAGTATTAGTTATTCAAAATAATTTTATTATTCAGAAACTTTGATAACCTAGAAATGACTTGATCCTAAGCATTTTAAACCAGAGAAAATACAATATATTACTGCACTGGGACAAGAAATAACTTGTGACAGATACTGAAGTGAACCTCAGCGCTACTTACAATTACTGATAAGAGAATCGGTTCATCCTGCACTCTTCAGGATAAATGCAGGAAAGCCAAATTTCAAGTGTCAATTTTATTGATACTACAGCAGGAAAAGGTAGGTCTAGTCAGCTCTAATAAGTTTAGTCATTTCCATTTAGAAGATAATGGGCAACTATGGAGAAACTCAAGCTCTTAAGCAATTCAGATAAAAAGCCCAAAGCTTGAACAGATTCCTTTTGTTTTCAGAGAACAAACCCCGGCATTGGTCGCTTCTCACAAATGTAAATAGGTTGTGATCAGTTTGATTAAGATTACAGAAGGAGAGAGTGAGGACTGCAGATGCTGGAGATCAGAGCTGAAAATGTGTTGCTGGAAAAGCGCAGCAGGTCAGGCAGCATCCAAGGAGCAGGAGAATCGATGTTTTGGGCATGAGCCCTTCTTCAGGAATGAGGAGGGTGTGCCAAGCAGGCTAAGATAAAAGGTAGGGAGGAGGGACTTGGGGGAGGGGCGTTGGAAATGCGATAGGTAGAAGGAGGTTAAGGTGAGAGGGATAGGCCGGAGTGGGGATGGGGTCAGAGAGGTCAGGAAGAAGATTGCAGGTTAGGGAGGTGGTGCTGAGTTCGAGGGTTGGGACTGAGACAAGGTGGGGGGAGGGGAAATGAGGAAACTGGAGAAATCTGAGTTCATCCCTTGTGGTTGGAGAGTTCCTAGGTGGAAGATGAGGCGCTCTTCCTCCAGCCGTTATGTCGCTATGGTCTGGCGATGGAGGAGTCCAAGGACCTGCATGTCCTTAGTGGAGTGGGAGGGGGAGTTGAAGTGTTGAGCCACGGGGTGGTTGGGTTGGTTGGTCCGGGTGTCCCAGAGTAGGACCATCCTGTGGCTCAACACTTCAACTCCCCCTCCCAACACCAAGGACATGCAGGTCCTTGGACTTCTCCATCACCAGACGATAGCAACACGACGGCTGGAGGAAGAGCGCCTTATCTTCCGCCTAGGAACCCTCCAACCACAAGGGATGAACTCAGATTTCTCCAGTTTCCTCATTTCCCCTCCCCCACCTTGTCTCAGTCCCAACCCTCAAACTCAGCACCACCTCCCTAACCTGCAATCTTCTTCCTGACCTCTCTGACCCCATCCCCAATCCGGCCTATCACCCTCACCTTGACCTCCTTCCACCTATCGCATTTCCAAAGTCCCTCCCCCAAGTCCCTCCTCCCTACCTTTTATCTTAGCCTGTTTAGTACACCCTCCTCATTCCTGAAGAAGGGCTCATGCCCGAAATGTTGATTCTCCTGCTCCTTGGATGCTGCCTGACCTGCTGTGCTTTTCCAGCAACACATTTTCAGCTAAGATTACAGAAGAACTGCCAAACACCTTGGTTAAGACACAGAAAGGCCTGCCCCCACCATCCATTAGTCACAGGCAGGCAAAAGTGAGGACTGCAAATGCTGGAAACCAGAGTTTCCGGATGAAGGGCTTTTCCCGAAACGTCGATTTTCCTGTTCCTCGGATGCTGCCTGACCTGCTGTGCTTTTCCAGCACCACTCTGATCTAAACATTAGTCATAGACATCAATCGCAGGAATAAGATGCTGCCTAACCTGCTGTGCTTTGACCAGCAACACATTTGCAGCTGTGATCTCCAGCATCTGCAGACCTCATTTTTTACTCATAGACATCAATGTTTATTTTGTGTCGACTTCGACCTGCCCTTTGAGATCAGTAAACTTTTCTGACCATCTATTTAATTTATGCATTATATTTAAACTGTTACTTCTCAATAAACCATCTTAATATTAATTATGTACTTGACACCTCTTTCCTTGGATATTTTTTGACTCCCACATGCAAACCTTTAGGTACTGGGGTGGTATGGTGAGTCAGTGGTAAGCATTGTCGTCTCTCAGCCCTTCCTGAAGAAGGGCTCATGCCCGAAACATCGATTCTCCTGCTCCTTGGATGCTGCCTGACCTGCTGCATTTTTCCAGCAACATATTTTCAGCTCCTCTCAGCAGCAGGGACCCAAGTTCAATTCCAATCTTGAGGTGACTGTGTGGAGATTAACACAGTATCTCCCTGTGTTGGTGTGGGTTTCCAATGGATGCTTCAGTTTCCTTCCATAATCCAAAGATGCGCAGGTTAGGTGGATTGACCATGCCATATTTCCCTGTAGTGTCCAGGGATGTGCAGGTTATGTGAGTTAGCTATGGTAAGATATAGGGTTATTGGAATGAGCGGAGTCTGGCTGGGATGCTAGTCAGAGAGTCAAGAATAAAGAACAAAGAAAATTACAGCACAGGATCAGGCCCTTCAGTCCTCCTTCGCCAATCCAGATCCTCTATCTAAACCTGCTGCCTATTTCTAAAGATTTGTATCCCTTTGCTCCCTGCTCATTCATGTCTAGATACACCTTAAGTTACACTATCATTCCTGCCTCTACCACCTCTGCTGGCAATGCGTTCCAGGCCCGCACCACAATCTGCATATAGAATCTTCCATGCATGTCTCCCCTAAGCCTTTCCCCTCTCATTTTAAACTCGTGACCCCGAGTAATTGAGTCCCCCACTCTGGGAAATAGCTTCTCGCTATCCACTCTGTCTATACCTCTCATAATTTTGTCAATCTTAATCAGGTCTCCCCTCAACCTCCATCTTTCTAATGAAAATAATCCTAATCTATTCAATCTCTCTTCATAACTAGTGCCCTCCATACCTGGGAACGTCCTGGTGAACCTCTTCTACACCCTCCCCAAAGCATCCACATCCTTTCAGTAATGTGGCGACCAGAACTGTATGCAGTATTCCAAATGTGGCCGAATCAAAGTCCTATACAATTGTAACATGACCTGCTAACTCTTGTACTGAATACCCCGTCCAATGAAGGAAAGCATGCGGTATGCCTTTTTGACCACGCTACTAACCTGCGTTGCTACCTTCAGGGAACAATGGACTGAATATCCAGATCTCTCTGTATGTCAATTTTCCCCAGGACTTTTCCATTTACTGTATAGTTCACTTTCGAATTGGATCTTCCAAAATGCATCGCTTCGTATTTGCCTGGATTGAACTCCATCTGCCATTTCTCTGCCATCTCTCCAATCAATCAATATTCTGCTGTATTCTTTGATAGTTCCTTCACTATCTGCTTCTCCATCAATCTTACTGTCATCTGCAAACTTGCTTATCAGGCAACCGATACCATCCTCCCAATCATTTATATATATCACGAACAACAGTGGTCCCAGCACGGATCCCTGTGGAACATTACTGGTCACAGAACTCTATTTTGAGAAACTCCCTGTCTCCTGCTGCCCAGCCAGTTCTCTATCCATCTTGCTAGAACAGCCTGGACTCCATGTGACTTCACTTTCTCCATCAGCCTACCATAGGGAGCCTTATCAAATGCCTTAGTAAAGTCCATGTATATAATATCTATTGCTCTTATCCAATCAATCAATTTTGTCACCTCTTCAAATAATTCTATTAGCTTCGTAAAGCATGACCTTCCCTGCACAAAGCCATGCTGCCCATTACTGATAAGCCCATTTTCTTCCAAATGGGAATAGATCCTATCCTCAGTATCTTCTCCAGCAGCTTCCCTACAACTGACGTCAGCCTCACTGGTCTATGATTATCTGGAGTATCCCTGCTACCTTTCTTAAACAAGGGGACAACATTAGCAATTCTCTAGTCCTCCGGGATCTCACCCGTGTTCAAGAATGTGCAAAGGTATCTGTGAAAGCCCCAGTTATTTCCCCTCATGTTTCCCTCAGTAACCTGGGGTAGATCCCATCCAACTCTGGGGACTTGTCTACCTTGACGCCTTTTAAGATACGCAAAACTTATTCCCTCTTTATGCCTACTTTACCCAGAGTACTCAAAGATTTATCCCTAACCTCAACATCAGTCTTGTCCCTCTCCTCAGTTAATATTGATGCAAAATACTCGTTAAGAATTTCACCCATTTTCTCTGACTCCACACATAACGTTTCTTCTTTATCTTTGGGTGGGCCAACCCTTTCTCTAGTTACTCTTCTGCTTCTTATGTATGAAAAAAGACTTTGGGATTTTCCTTAACCCTGTTTGATAAAGATATCTCATGACCCCTTTTAGCCCTGTTAATTCCTCATTTCAAATTGGTCCTATATTCCTGATATTCTTCCAAAGTTTTGTCTGTCTTCAGTCACCAAGACCTTTTGTAAGCATCCTTTTTCCTCTTAGCTAGTCTCACAATTTCACCTGTCATCTATGGTTCCCTAATCTTGCTATTTCAATCCATCATTTTCATAGGAATATACCTCTCCTGAGCTCTAATCAACCTCTTTTAAAAGCCTCCCACATATCAAATATGGATTTACCTTCAAACAGCTGCTCCCAATCTACATTCTCCAGCTCCTGCCGGATTTTGGTACAATTGGCCTTCCTCCAATTTAGCACTCTTCCTTTTGGACCACTCTTGTCTCTGTCCATGAGTATTCTAAAACTTATAGAATTATGATCACTATTCCCAAAGTAATCTCCAACTAAACATCAATCACCAAGCCAGGCTAATTTCCCAATACCAGGTCCAATATGGCCCCTTCCTGAGTTGGACTATTTACATACTGCTCTAGAAAACCCTCCTGGATGCTCCTTACAAATTCTGCTCCAACTAGACCTCTAACATTATGTGAGTCCCAGTCAATATTGGGAAAATTATTATCTCCTATCACACACCAACATTTTGCTCCTACATCTTTCCATAATCTGTTCACATATTTGTACCTCTATCTCACGTTCACTGTTGGGAGGCCTGTAATACAGCCCCAATATTGTTACTGAACTCTTCCTATTTCTGAGCTCTGCTCATATTGCTTCTCTGCTCAAGTCTTCCACACTGCCCTCCTTCAGCACAACTGTGATATCCTCTTTGACCAGTAATGCAACTCCCCACTACTTCCTACTCTATCCTGCCTGAAGCATCAATATCCTGGGATGTTTAGCTGCCAATCATGTCCTTCTCTCAACCAAGTCTCAGTAATAGCAATAACCTCATACTCCGAGATACTAATCCAAGCCCTAAGTTCCTACCTTACCTCCTACACTCTTTGAATTAAAACAAATGCACCTCTGACTACCAGACCCTTTGCATTCCCTCCTATTGCCCTTAGTCACACTGACTTCATTATCTAGTTCCTTACAGGCTTTAGTTACTGCTTCCTTACTGTCTTCTACACTCATTTGGTTCCCAACTCCCTGCCACATTAGTTTAAACCGTCCCCAACAGCATTAGCAAAAACACCCACAAGGACATTGGTTTCAGTCTGGCCAAGTGGAGAGCGTCCAATTTGTAATAGACCCATTTCCCCCAGAACTAGTCCCAGTGTCCCAAACATCTGAATCCCGCCTGGTTTCAGTCTGGTCAAGTGGAGAGCGTCCAATTTGTAATGTACCCATCTCCCCCAGAACTGGTCCCAATGTCCCAAACATCTCAACCCCTCCTGCTGCACTATCTCTCAAGCCATGCATTCATCCTTCTTATTCTATCATTTCTACTCTGACTAGCGTGTGGCACTGGTAGCAATCCTGAGATTACAACCTCTGAGGTCCTACTTTTTAACTAGGCTCCTAAGTCCCTAAATTCTGCTTGTAGGACCTCACCCCATGTTTTTTACCTATATCGTTTGTGCCTATATGCTTCACAACAACTGGCTATTCACACTCAACCTTGAGAATGTTCTGCAACCGATCTGCAATGTCCCTGACCTGTGCAACTAGGAGGCAATATACCATTCGTTTTCGACCACAGAACTGCCTATCTACACCTCTTACAATTGAATCCTCTATGACTATAATTGGTGCAGACTCAATGGGCCGAATAGCCTCTCTCTGCACTATAGCATTCTGTAACAGGAATGCCATCCTAATGGTCACGTTAGTATAGGTGTGAGACTTCAGAAGCAACATTATTCTTAGTTAAATATATGTGTAGTGGTTCTTAATCAAAGTGAAGATTTGCAATAGCATTGATTTCTGCTAGGGAAAGACTGACAGATTTTACTGTTATGACCAAGACCAGATACCCCAAGTATATTATGGAGATAGCCTAACGCCAACTTTTACATTTTTTAAAAGATGCTGTGTTCCAGATATGACTCAATTTGTCAACCACTAAGCTTTAATCAAAACATACTTTATTCTTACAACAAAATTAAAATACAACAAAGTGAAGAATTGACATGACTTTACTCTGTGGAAAAACTTCAAAAGATAATACATTGTTTCACCACTGTTCATCAACTGTTCCATTATAGGCAGCACAAACTGCCTACATGGCCACAAACATACCCTTGGGAAAGGTAATTTAACAACACAGTTATTAGTCTCATGGGCTGTCTCTTTCCAGTTCAGTAGAAAGTAGTAGAAAAGTAAAAGAAACAATCTGCCTGTTTGATTTCTTAAGAGGATACGTCCGACCAAGACTTCACCCTAGCAACAGTAAACTTATGGTTTCAGATCCAGCAGCCATCAAAACCCACAAACTAACTAAAAGCAAAACCACAACTATTTTGGAGCAAATTCCTGCAGATACTGGAATCTGTACTGAAAATAGCAAATGCTGGAGATCGCAATGGGTCAGACAGCATCCATGGAAAGAGAGCAAGCTAACATTTCAAATCTAGATGTCTTTTCATCAGAGGATTCTTCATCAGAATCCTTTTGGATCTGTGTGATCTGACCCTGTGATTCTTTTACTTAAAAAAAAACCCAGGGAGAATTTTAAGCTGTTTACCAACTGCCTATCTGAAGGAGACATTTTGACACCACTGTGACAGCACTCCTTTGCAAGAGAAACACGACAGAACACATTGCAAAAGGCATAGTATCATCACTGAGAAAATGGATGCACAAGGAGTGAGTTATACTGGAGGTTGTACTGGGGTGCAATGGGGGTTATTATTTTATCCTTGGTAGGCTTTCAAAGATCAAGCTGAGATTGTAAATTAGTTGACCTATGGTGTTCACATGTCTGGGCATGATAGCGAAATAGAAATCACAATAAGTTAATTAAAGAAGCAGATAGATAAAATGCAAAACTCAAGCCACTGTTAACAAGGTGTGATTAGTACCTTTCAGACTCACCGAACGTATCCTCTGGAAAAAGTCTGAGGAAATGAAGTTCCTGACACAGACAGTGCAGTTACTTGCCCATGAGTATAACTGCAGGTTTTCCTGAAGTACAGTGCACAGCTGTCTAACTGCCTGTCTTGAATCAAAGCCTCTGAAGACATTTCTCATCTTTCAGGTTGAGCCCCAAGGTAATGCTGAAAGGCCTTCTGTCAGGGTGTCTAACTAGTGATTAAAACATGGAATTCCTTGCCACAGAGAGGAACTGAGGTAAATAACATACGTGCATTTAAGTGGAAGCTAGATACATGCATGAGGGAGAAAGAAATGGAAGACATTTTGATAGGATTAAATAAACAGTGGTAGTCAGAACTTTGTGTGGAGCATAAATACTGACAGAGACTTCTCAGGCCACACGGCTTGGTTTCTGTGCTCTAAATACCTTGCAATATTTTGCAACTTCGCTGATATCCAAATTTTCTTTCTTTCTTCCTTTTTCTTCAACGTGCACCATGTCAAAGTGCAGGCCAAGGGGGAGTTTTGTGCTAAGTCTGGTCATGGAAAATCTGACCCAAGAGGAGCCCCGCTAGACAAGTTGCCTCAGTGAGCATAACTTGATTTCTTCTTCTGCTTTTTAGTTGTTGCTTGTCTCTTTAATATCTAGGATTTGAAATATAGCAGGAAGAACCTGACTACTCGGTTTATTTAGGAGCAGCCTGCACATGACGAGCACTCAGCGGAAATAAAGGAAACCAACACAGAGGCTACAATGACATAATTAAAATAAAATTTAAATAGCAACATCTGTTTCAGATACCGTGGAGTGGTCCCCATCCGACCAGTAGCTAGAAGTGCACATTAAGTGCAAGCAGGCAGAGGCCTAGAGAACTGGCTGTCTGCCCCTTTTTGCTTTGCAATGCATTCCAGATATAAGTATAATAGGGCAACATTCAGTATAAAATCAGCCCCATTCTCTTTGCTGTACCATATTATTGCTGATTACATTGAGGAAGATCAAGGTTATGTTTTTCCTGTCTGCATTTAATGAACGTTGCCTTGATCCTTGTAGAATATGGGAAATTGCTTTTGCAAATATAGATTTAATTCCTTCCATATTCTAAACCACAATTCTTAATGTATTTCTTTTAAATCTTCTCAGTACACTTCTAAAAAAGGGTGTTGAGGAAGAATGTATGGAAGCGCTTTATTTTCTCAACCATAGAGTTCAGTATGATCTACGCTTTTTAATGATGTTAGCTACTCTTTATTTCCCCTAATTAAATATCCCATCTCTTCTCCTGAAGGAGCTGATAATTGTCTGAGGTACTTATCCGCAGGTATCAGTCGCAGTCCGATATCATACCAAAAAAAGTTAATATCGAAGGGTAGAAATTACCAAACAGTTGCAAACTGCATGTGAATGGTGTGCGATGTGGATCCTTCCACTGCTGGAATTTTACATGGCTAGTTACTCTTGATACTTGGGTTTTGAATGTGAATAAATTACACCCTTGAGGGAGAAATTTAAAGGGCTCCAGCTGCGTTTTTAGCAGCTGCATTTTCATCTTCAGTACAACTTCCAAGTTCCTATACCATGTTCCTGCAAATGGCAGATTCATTGATGCTACACTGAAACTTATGTTTATCTCAACTAGGGGGAGAAGAGCTGTCTTCTGAAGGTCACCCCTGACAGACCAAAACTTGCACAACTAATCTAGTAAGAGACAAGAATAACAAAGTGAATACTGTTAATGACATCTAGAGGACTTGGATAAATACAAGGGGCCAAAATTGCAGTAGAAAGCATGGGAAGGGTAACTGCACTTGTTATTACTAAAGTGCACATCTGTCAGCATTAGGGGTAGCTGGACATGCACATTTCAGCATAGAAATCAGCAAGTCCCTCTCTGGGTTATCTTGCCCATTCAGAAGCTTTCCAATAGTTGAGATATTCTGATATGCAGGTAGTCAGAGATTTAGGTACATCCCACAGATGCAGCTAACCTTCAACTGCCCTCTGAAATGGCAGTCCATTATAGAAATCACTATGAAATCTCAACAAAGAGATGAAATGGCCCACAGAGTATTGTGGGTCTACCCGCAGCATGGAGACTGCAGCAATTCAAGAACATTTTTCACCACCACCTTCTCATGACAACTAGGGACAGGTAGATATTGCTAGCCCAGCCAGCAGCACCCACATTCTGTGAGTAAATTTTAAAATTCTGCCACACATCCCACACGTCACATGTCACTTAAACTCCTATATGGTGCAGCCCTAGTATAATAATGGACAAGTAACCCAAATTACTGTAAATATTTTTAACTTCTAATTCCAAGATATGTGTTTTTCAAAAGAAGACTGAAGTGGCCAGTACTGGCTGTGGATACAAATTAATTGATTGGCTTTGGAGAGAGATCCACATAATGAAGCACCCGTAGCTGTTAAAGGGGCAGGGGCAAAAGCAAGTCAAAGCAGACAGGACAGTGTTCTATTGTGACTGCAAGGATAACAAGGAGCGTTGACTCCCTGCTAAACAGCAAGCCACTCCTTGTTCAATAAGTTCCAACCAGCAAGCATTTTTCTTTTCCCTTTAAAGAGTGCACAAGGACTAGGTTTTTAAAAAAAGTCTGTTTCATCTCTACTGGAGTGTCCTAGTGGGACCAAACACTTTCATGTATACCAGCCTGAGTTCAGGTGTTGACAGGCTGTGCAGATCACATTTGAAGGCCTGTTCTCCAGACACCCCTGTGTTGTCAGTAAAAGTACTCACACTCCAGTATCAGGAATAGAATCCCTACAGTATGGAAGCAGGCCATTCAGCCCATCAAGTCCATACCACCCCTCCAAAGAGCATCCCACCCCACAATCCCTGTATTTCACATGGCTAACCGAAGTAACCTGCGTATCTCTGACACTATGGGCAATTTAACATTGCCAATCCATCTAACCTGCACACCATTGGACTGTGGGAGGAAACCAGAGCACCCAAAGTGTACCCATGCAGACACAGGGAGAATATACAAACTCCATACAGCCAGTCACCTGCAGGTGGAATTGATGACTGGGGTTTGACTGGGGTTGCAAACCTGTGAAAAAAATCAGAACTGCAAAATCTCAACAATTTGTAAAATTAAGGTTCATGAATCTGTTTAGCAATTGGTATCAACAAACTGGTAGCCTTCACTGCAACAGCTGCTACGTTCAACTATCTACGGTTTGTGAACAATTCCAAGACTAAATATTATTTTTCAAACTTTTATTTTTTGGATTCAAGCCTTTTTTCTAATTTTTGTGCATGTGTGTTGTGTGAGCATTTCTTTATGCATATAGTATTAATGGAAACAAAAACAGAAATTGTTGGAAAAACTCAGGAGGGCTGGCAGCATCTATGGACAGAAAACAGAATCAACGTTTCCAGTCCTTTTCAGGACCAAAAATGTTAATTCTTCTTTCTCTCTACATGTTAATTTTATTGGGTCTGGCCAATAAAATCAGAGGAAAAAGTGAGGACTGCAGATGCTGGAGATCAGAGCTGAAAATGTATTGCTGGAAAAGTGCAGCAGGTCAGGCAGCATCCAAGGAGCAGGAACATTTCACGTCTGGTGACCGTTCCTCAGAACCAGACCTGAAATATTAGCTCCGATTTATCTTCACAGATGCTGCCAGACTTTCTGAGCTTTTCAAGTAACATCTGTTTGTGTTTCTGATTTACAGCATCTGCAGTCATATAGTCATAGAGATGTACAGCAAGGAATATACCCTTCATCCATGCCGACCAGATATCCTAAACTAATCTAGTCCCATTTGCCAGCATTTGACCCATATCCCTCTAAAGCCTTCCTATTCATATACTCATCCAAATGCCTTTTAAATGCTGTAACTGTACCAGCCTCCACCATTTCCTCTGGTAGCTCATTCCATATAAGCACCACCCTCTGTGTGAAACAGTTGCCCCTATGTCCCTTTTAAATTTTTCCTCTCTCACTCTAAACCCATGTCTAGTTCTGGACTCTCCCACCCCTGGGAAAAGGCCTTGTCTATTTACTTTATCTATGTACCTCATGATTTTAAAAACCTCTATAAGGTCACCTTCCAATGCTCCAGGGAAAACAGCCCTAGCCTATTCAGCCTCTCTCTGTAGCTCAAATCCTCCAACCCTGGCAACATCCTTATAAATCTTTTCTGAACCCTTTCAAGTTTCACAGCATCCTTCCGATAGGAGAGAGACCAGGATCGCACGCAATATTCCAACAGTGACCTAACCAATGTCCTCTACAGCCGCAACATGACCTCCCAACTCCTGTACTCGGTTCTTTTGGTTTTTATGTTAATTTTTTGTTAATTCAATAAAGCGTACTTAAATTGACTCTTTTTATATTATTTTGATCTGGTAGAAAAGGTAAACGCAAGAGAAGAGATCTTTTCTTAAACTAAACTTGGGACATGGGTAAATAAAGAAGGGGAGCCATTTTATCCCTCCTCAGGCTGAGCTTCATAATTTGGAGTGTCCTGTATAGAACTGTAACAAATCGAGGATAACCACTTAGTGTCTAATAGTAATAATACATGAATAGGAATAGTTGTATAATATCATAAAGGGAGGTAATGGCCTACTGGTATTATTGCTGGACTGTTAATCCAGAGGAACTTTCTGGGGACCTGGGTACGATAGACAGTGGAATTTGAATTCAATTAAAATCTGGAATTAAAAATCAAGTAATGACCATGAGCCTATTGTCAGCTGTTGAAAAAAGCCTATCTAGTTCACTAATACCCTTTACAGAAGGAAACTGCCATCCTTACTTGGTCTGGCTTTCATGTGACTCCAGACCCATGGGAATGTGGTTGGCTCTCAATTGCCTTCTGGGCAATTGGGGACGGGCAATCCTAACCAGCAACACCCTTATCCTGTGAATGAACAAAAAAAAAATTGTGGATATTCAAACAGTTTATGCAACCACCATTAAAAACTTAAATAAATGTTCATGCATTCATCGATAAGTATAATTAACATATTCAACACTTGCATTTAAGTGGTTAAAAGTTTGAGGTGCGAGAAAGGAATCGAACCAGAACCTGTCAGCCAGTTTGGACCAAAGTCCCGAGTCAGTGAACTGCTCTTCTTGGATGCACTGAGTAATCAATTTGACAGATTGGTGTTGATGTAAACACTTAATGCCTATGGCACAGCACTGGAACAGATCTTCTCCTCCATTCCTCCGAAAACATTCTCTGGGGCTTGAACGAACTCCTAACACTGCCTATCAAAGACAATTGTTAATTACTGAGGATAAAAGGTACAAATTCATTAAAACAATGCACTGACCTGTGATTCTGACATTCTTCTCCAGAGAACATTACAATAACTGACAGACAATTTGCTTTTAGACACTTTAAAATAATATGTGAGTGAGCATCTTAACAAAAGTTTTCCCCCTAAAGAACTAATGGAGACATTTAATGGCCTGTCATCACAATAGAAATCACATAAGTCACAAAAGGGTGACTCTTGCACAGTTAGAAAAGTAGGGGGCAATAGAGGAAGTTAAAACCAGAGGAAACACAGTCCGAACTGGACTAAATAAAAGGAAAAGCAAAACAATAAAAAAGGTTTTCTTTTTTGTTAATTGTCAAATATGTGGATAAGAATGACTGCAAAATGGGAATAGGCTGATCAACCAAATGATGTTTACCTAAATGTAAAAAAATCTTGGGCTTAAAATGGCATAGGAGTTTGACCGTTCCCACTCTAAATTCAGCAGGAGACTGTTTGTAGTCCGTGGAAGACCCAGTTACAGAACTTCAAACGACCCAATACAAATCGAATGACACATCACAGAAGAGGTTCGAGAGGCATGAACTCTCTGATCCAATTGAGCCAATAAAAATCAATAGATATCCTTCATAACTAGCACTGGTCAGTGGTTCTTCCTAAGACTGGATGATTGTTCAACTGTGTTTGGTTAAGTGAAGGTCACATCTTACTAACTTCATTGAATTGTTTGAAGAAGAAATAAGGATGATAATTCGGTGGACATTGTTTGGTAAGGCATTTGGCATGGTCCCAAATGGCAGACTGATCAGTAAAATTAAAACCCATGGGGTATAGGGGAATGTCATGAGTTGAGTCAAAAATGGACACAGTGACAGAAAACAAAAGATAATAGTTAATAAATCATTTTTGCAAAAAGACACCGGGTTTCTCAGGGCTCAGTGTTGGGTCTCTTGCTCTTTGTTGGATGTGCTAATGACTTATGCTTAAATGCAGGAGGCACGATTGGGGAATTTGCAAGTAACACAAGAATTATCCAGATAGTTGGTAGCAAAGAGGATAATTGTCGATAGCCAGATGATGTCAATGGTTTGGTTAAGTGGGAGAAAAGGCAGAAATGGAATTCAGTCTGTAGCAGCATGGTAGCTCAGTGGTTTGCACTGCTGCCACACAGTGCCAAGGATTTGGGTTTGATTTCATCCTCAGGCAACTGTGTGTGTGTGTATGGCGTTTATACATTCTCCCCATGTCAGCATGGGTTCCCTCCAAATGCTTCAGTTTCCTCCCACAGTCCAAAGATGTGCATGGATTGGCCATGCTAAATTGCCCATAGTGTCCAAGGATGGTTAGGTTAGGTGGATTAGCCATGGGAAATGCAGGGTTACAGGGATGGAGGTGTTGGTCTGGGTGGGATGATCTTTGGAAGTTTGCTGTGTACTTGATAGGCCAAATGGCTTGCTTCCAGACTGGAGGGATTCTATGAAGAAGGGCTCATGCCTGAAACATCGATTCTCCTGCTCCTTAGATGCTGCCTGACCTGCTGCGCTTTTCCAGCAACACTTTTTCAGCTCTGATCTCCAGCATCTGCAGTCCTGACTTTCTCCTGGAGGGATTCTATGGAAAAATACAAGGTTAAGCATTTAGTGTGGACAAATAAACCAAAGGAGTATATAATAAATGGGAGTGTATTGAGAGAAATAGATGAAGTGAGAGGCCTTGGAGTGCATATTCACGGGTCGCTGAAGGTAGCAGGATGGGTAGGTAAGGAGCTAAATCAGGCAGATAGGATGCTTTCTTTTACTGAGCAAAGTACAGAACGCAAAAACAGGGATACAACTTTGAAACAAGACATTGGCTAGGCCAATGGGGCTAAGTTTTGGTCACCACACTATAGGAAAGACATCATTGCTCTAGAGATAGTATAGAGGAACTTAAAAGAATGTTGTCAGGGTTTGAAAATTGCAGCTTTGAGGAAAGGTTCGAGTTGTGTTCTTGAGAAAAGAGCAAGCAGAAGGATGACTTGATTGAGGTGTACAAAAAAATTAGGAGGTTGGACAGAAAAGACCTGCTACCCCTTGTGAAGGGTCAATTTCCAGGGGATACAGCTTTATAATAACTGACAGAAGGATTAGAGGGGACATGAGAAAAAGCTTCTTCATCCTGAGGGTAGCGGGTGTCTGGAATTCATTGCCAAGTTTGGTGGCAGAGATGGAAGCCTTCAATTCATTTAAAAGTAATCTGGATTTGTGCATGAAATGTTGTAATTTGTGTTATGGACTAGGCCAGACCACTCAAAACATTCTTAAGCAGGCAGCCCAGACCATAACTTTGCAATTTGTTTTGTTAAGTGTACAGTGAAGATTACCCGGATTAAGTTAGCTAGGTTGACTATTAGATTTTTAAACAGACAAAACTTTATCTGCAAAATTACACAATGAAACACAAAGAACAGAATAAAGAGCCACTACAGAACTCAACCTATCCAAACTAGACTTAAAGATGCTGTTCCGAATATACACAACAGTCCCAATAAGCAAACTTCCTTTAAAAACCAGTATACAATGGAACATGATTACAGGTTGAAGTTCAAAGGCAGGAAGGAGAGAGAGTTTCCACACAGCTCCCTGTTGAACTTTACATTTCAAGACTGAACTAAAACTGCTCAGCCCAGCTAAAGAGCTGATCACTCCACTTTCATTCTATATGTCACTTCTAAAACATGACCATTTTGGCCTGAATTCTCATCTGTTTACATATAAACAAAAGGCCTCTCAAAATCTTTTTTCATCTCTGTACCAAATCAGACTGACCAGAGCCCAGCTCGGTTTCTTGCCCATCTAAAAAAAAATCAATGACACAGTCTCAATGAGCCAAGGAACAGCTTTAGGAAAAAAACAAAGGACTAGCTTTGTGACATCTGCAAGGCTATGGATCAGGTGCTGGAAAGTAGGATTAGAATAAGTGGTTGATAATTCATCTAGCATAGACAGAGGGGTTGAACATCCTATTTATGTGGTGTAACTTTTCTATAATTTCTGTAGAATTAGGTGTTAGCTGGAGTGCAACTTTGAAAATGGCAACACTTGTGTCAAAGTACGTGTTGTGTGTAATGATCTGGCTGTTCTCCATACTTTTGATACACTCAGGCTAACAGTCTCACCAAGATAGCAACTGATACTTGGCATAGCACAAATGCATGCGTGGAGCAGACACCATTTAAGTTCTGAAATGTACCTTGGTGCCAGAATATCAAGTGCCCAGAATTGAAGATAAATGACCATTTGTTCTCTCAATGTTAATTGAAGGAAAATGACTAATTGACAACTTGAAAAGCAAACTGACAACACTAGGTGGTTAGTGGTCAGACCAAGAGAGTTGGTGGCGAGATGTAGCTAGTGTCATCATTGAGGCTGACCCCCCCCTGTCTACAGTTAATGGTGTCAAGATGCATTTAGGAGCTGGGTCACAAATCAGCAATGATCTAAATGAATGGCAGAGTATGCTACAATGTGGAAACCGTAGAGGATGGAATTCAGGTAGCTAATATTAAAATCCTTGGGGAATTCCAGATATAATAGCAAGATGGCAGGAATTAAGGTGATTTTAATTGCTCCGTTATTTTTACTTACCGGTTAGCTCGGATATTTTTGAATTCTGAATGTTTTTTTCCTTCAACCCAATCATGACAGCAGCCTTATTTTCAGCTGCTAATTCAGATGCTGGAAACAATTTTCCCAGCAGGGAAATTCGTTCCGCATACGAACACACAATTAGAAGCAGATGAAGGCCATTCAGCTCGTTGAGCCTTCTCTGCTGTTCAATAAGATCATGGCTGATTTGTTTGTGCTTTGAATTTCACATTGCTATCTATTCTTTGATTCTTTTGCCAAACAAGAAACCAGCTATCTCTGATTTTAAAAATATTCATTGACCACTGTCTTATTAGGCAGAGTTCCAAATTTGTATAGCTCTCAGAGAAAGAGATTTTCCCCATCTCTAAAAGGTGGTAGCCCGTTTGACAGCACACTGATTGTTCGCTATGTATCACATTTTCAAGGCATATATATCAAAATCACACCAAATAAACTTCTTAACATTGCTGCCTTCTGTTGTACCCAAGATCCAGTTTCCAGCAATGATACACTGTTCTGATCTGAAGTAGAGCAGCCCACCTCAGGCTAACCTCATGCAGCAGCATTTGTACTTTTCCAAAAACCCAGTTTCCAATTTGTGGCTTCATGATCTTGAAGTGAGAGTGCTCCACTGAACCAATGCTTAAATCAGGGATGGAGTCAAACTTTCACCTTGATAGGAAAGCTAATGGCATGCTGCCTTTGTAGCAAGGAGATTTGAGTATCGGAGTAAAGAAGTCTTGCTGTAGTTATAGAGGGCTTTGGTGAGACCACACCTTGAGTATTATATGCAGTTTTGGTCTGCTAGTCTGAAGGAGGACATTCTTGTTATTGAGGGAGTCCAGTGAAAGTTCACTAGACTGATTCCCAGGATGGCAGGACAGACATATGAGGAAAGACTGGGCTTGTGTTTGCTGGAATTTAGAAGATTGAAGTGGGATCTCATAGGACCATATAAAATCCTGATGGAACTGGACAGACTAAGGGCAAGAAGAATGTTCCTGATGTTGGAGAAGTCCAGAACTAGGAGTCACAGTCTAAGAATAAGGGGTAAGCCATTGAGGACTGAGATGAGAAAGAATTTCTTCACTCAGAGAGTTATGAATCTGTGGAGTTCTCTTTCACAGAAAGCCGTTGGGACAAGTTCATTATATATGTTCAAGAGGAAGCTGGACATGTTCCTTGCAGCTAAAGAGGTAAGGGAGGAAAGCAAGAATGGAATACTGAGATTGCATGATCAGCCATGATCATATTGAATATGGTACCGGCTGAATGGCCTACTCCTGCACTTTTTTTTAATGTTTCTATGTTAATGGCAGAATTGGCCTTTTTGTGCTGTCATGTGTAGTAGCCCCAACTTGGTGAGGTGCAGAGCAGGAAATGAATGTTGCAAAATGTAGCAAAATAGTCAATGTAAAAATGTAAAATTGTAAAGGCACATTTTCAGTATGTCAAACTGGCAATGTCTCATGCACAGAAGATGGTTAACCTGGATGTACTGCTATAGGCTTCTGTCATTTCCCACCACTGGATGGAAAATGAGACAATGGAAATGAAGTTTCCAATAATCCACATGCAGGATACAAGGTCACTCCAATGTCATGAAGTATTGGAACATTTTGTTTTAATATATCTGCTGCCAACCGAAAAGATGATCTGCCAGCAGGCTGGATGCTAATGTACATACCGTGGGTACAAGATAACCACCACATTCAACATGGGACTCTTGTCAGGTATTTCACCCGTGTACATAAGCCAAACCAGCAATTTACCGATCTTTAGGCAGTCAAATTGCGGCTTTGCAAAATTGGTTAGCAGTCCAAAGATGTGCGGGTCAGGTGAATTGGCCATGCTAAATTGCCCGTAGTGTTAGGTGGGGGGTATATGTAGGGGTATGGGTGGGTTGCGCTTCGGCGGGTCGGTGTGGACTTGTTGGGCCGAAGGGCCTGTTTCCACACTGTAAGTAATCTAATCTAAAATGACATGCAAAATCCAAATAAATATCAGACTTTTGCAATGCCTAAAAAAGTCCTGTTCCTTAAATGTTGAACATAAGAAATAAATCTGTGCGTAGGTCATTTAACACCTGCTTTTCAACACAACAAGGTCATTGCTGATTTGATCATGGCCTCAACTTCACCTCTCTGCCTATTTCCCACAACCCTAGAACTCTGTCATAAAGTCCTAGAGTCATAAAAAGTAGAAGTCTAACTCAGCCATGCTGGCCAAGTATCCCAAACTAAATTAGTCCCAGTTGACTGCATTTGGCCGATATCCCCCAAAATCTCTTATTCATGTACCTGTCCAAATGTCTTTTAAATGTTGTCACTGTTCCCGCATCTACCAGCTCCTCTGGCAGTTCATTCCACATACGAACCATCCACTGTGAGAAAATTTGCCCCTCAGGTCCCTTTTAAATCGTTCTCCTCTCTCTCTAAACATATGCTCTCTAATTTTGAACTCCCTTGCTCAGACCTTTGCTATTCACCCCACCTGTGGCCTTCATGATTTTATTCACCTCAATCAACAGTTAACTCTCCTAAAAAAACACAATTATAAAATTACTTGCCCACAACATACATGACCCCCAATCTAGTTCTCCACCATACTCTGGCAGCCAAATCTGTTGAGATAAACTTGTTGATCATTTTACCCAGGTTACATATTCCTGAGTGTATCTTTTCTCTCATTCTCCTTATTCCACTTCAGTATGCACACGCAGTGGTCACGAGAACATCAAACCATGTTCTTTGTAAGACACATTCATGCTATTTTTGTCTTTTCCACCATTTCTTGAACTCTGGTCTGAAGCAGAGTTCACACTTTTCAGTGTGACTTTATCACTAATGATGTGGTAATTTCAGAAGCGCACTGAAAATAAGTTAGGAATGCAAATAATTCTCTTTCTTTTTGCTTGCCAATGCTTTATGACTGAAATAAGTAAAGAGCACAAGTTTATGGGCTGAAAATTGTTGCTCCAGAAATGAAGTTGTTTGGTATAGGGCAAGATATTGGAAAATGATTCATTTGAGTGAGAAATAAGTTAACTCAAGTGAAGTCTTGTTTCAATAGTGCATCCCGTATAACATGACTGCCACAACATTTTGAAAACACAAGTCGCACCATATGTTTAAACAAACATTGGCAACAAAGCTAGATAAAAGGTTTAAAAAAAAGCTTACAAAAGTCACAAAAAAAGGATTCACTCATTTCTCCTCTCTTCCACCCCCAAGATTCAGTACTTAATATAATTTCTCCTCAATCGGCAAATTGATGGGACTCAGCTGCCCTAAATTGAGGATTACATTGAAATTGAATGAGGTAAGCCAATTTAGGGCAGCTGACTACTGAGTCAGATTAGAACTGGAACCCCAGAGGATACGGATTTAATGAGTGGAAATGTGGGTATTTATATATCATCAGTTTCAGTCTAAATGATAATTCTTTAGGGGATTAAAGCAAAGCAGACTGCTCAAGTATTAAAATTAGACCAGTTTTAAGTTTTACTGATTTAATTTGCAACTACTTATAGAAATTAATTTCAGTAATTTTCTTTTTCATATACATTTCTCTTGCATTATATGTATACAAGTCTGCATTAGTACAATAGATCTCTCAGCATTATTTTATGCACTGTTATCATTTCCATCAGAAATGAGTAATTAAAGCTGTAGAACAAATTCAAAAAGATCAGGGACATCTCTTCTACTAAAATCATGAAGGTTAAATTATTTACAATTGTTCAAACATAGTAACAGGTTATTCTGTATGACAGATCTATGTCAGTTCAAAAAAGCCGGACATTTGAAATGAAAACAAAAAACTCTGGGCATGTTCAACAGGTCTAGTAACATTAGCGGGTCGAAAAATGATGCTAATGTTTCAGGTCTGCTTCTTTCTCCACAGCCAACTGAGCCCTGCAGGGAATATTTCCAGACTCAGTCTGCAACAGGTGGGGAGAGAACTAGTAAGAGGGACAAAAGAACATGCTTCACCTAGCCCTCACCGAGCTGCCGGCTGCAGATGCATCTATCTATGATAGTAAGGATGGGAAAGACCTTTGCACAGAGTAGACAATGGCCATCATCTCACTGAGTGTAGCATCCCTCATGTGGTGTGCACTATATTGAACAGGTTCAGAGCAGATCTAGCAGCTCAAAACTGGGCATTCAAATGACATGACGGGAATTAGCAGAAACAGTATTCTAACTCAATCCATAGCATCATGACCCAAAACTATCCCTCAATCTATTATTGCCAATGAGACGGTGGATTGACACAACCTCAGTAAAGAATGCAGGGTACCGTACCAAAACCTAACATTCACCAAAATGAGTGACAGCTTGGTGAAGCTATAATACAGGATCTTGTACATGCCAAACAGCAGAAGCAGCATGCAATAGAGAGAGCTAACTGGGCGGCACGGTGGCATGGGTGGCACGGTGGCACAGTGGTTAGCACTGCTGCCTCACAGCGCCAGAGACCCGGGTTCAATTCCCAACTCAGGCGACTGACTGTGTGGAGTTTGCACATTCTCCCTGTGTCTGCGTGGGTTTCCTCCGGGTGCTCCGGTTTCCTCCCACAGTCACAAAGATGTGCAGGTTAGGTGAATTGGCCATACTAAATTGCCCGTACTGTTGGGTAAATGTAAGGGAATGGGTGGGTGGCGGGTCGGTGTGGACTTGTTGGGCCGAAGGGCCTGTTTCCACACTGTAAGTAATCTAATCTAAATTCATGGATCAACTCTGCAGTTCTGCTGCCTCCAATCATGATTGGTTATGGACTATTAAACAACTCACTAGTGGACAACCCACTATCCCCATCATCAATGATGGGTGAGCTCAATAGACTACTGCAAACATTACGGTTGAAGTACTTGCAGCAATCATCTGACAGAAGGCAAAGTGGGTGTCCATCTCAACCTACTCCTGAGGTTCTCAGGAGACTGTAGATTACAAAGGCTATTTGTCCTGACAACAACTCACCAATGGCCTGAATCAGCTGTGTCTATATCCAAGCTGTTCCTTTACAACCAACATTGGCATCTACCCAACAAAGTGGAAGACTGCCTAGCTATGTCTTATCAACAAAACTAGGATCAATAAAACCCAGGCAATTATCAATAACGAAAACAAAGCTGAAGAAACATAATAGGTCAGAGGCCATCTGTAGAAAGAAAAACAAAGTTAATGTTTTGAGTCCAATGATTCCCATCAATCTACTGCTGATCATCGGCAAAATGATTGAAAGTGCCAACAGTGCTATTAAGTGACACCTACGGAGTAATAACCCATTTAATGATGCTCAGTTTGGATACCTTCAGGGCCACTTGGACCGGATCTCCTTTCAGACTTGGTCTAAATATGGATGTAGGAGCTGAAGTGCAGAAATGAGGTGGCAGTGACTGCCCTTGATATCAAAGTATCATTTGACTGATTGTGACATCAAGAAGCCCGAGCAAAACTGGAGACAATTGAAATAAAGCGCAAGTTCCAGGCTTGGCCTGATTAATAACCTGTAATATTTGTACCACAAAATTGACAAATAACAATATAGAGTATCTAACCATTCTGCCTTGACATAAATGGCATTACCATCACAGAATCCCCAATTATCAACTCTCTAGTCTGAACCAGCCACATATACATTGTGTCAAAAAGTGTGGTCCTTCATCAGGAATGGGCTTATGCCCAAAATGTCATCTCTCCAGTTTCTCGGATGCTGCCTGACCTGCTGCGCTTTTCCAGCACCATACTTTTTGGCTCTGACTCTCTGGCATCTGCAGTCCCCACTTTCTCCTAGTCACATATACACTGTGATTGAAAGAACAGTTCAGAGGCTGGGAATTCACTGGGAAGTAACTCACTCACTGAATCTCCAAAATCTGTTCACCATCTACAAGGCACAAATCAGGAGCATGATGGAATAGTCTCCATTTCCTCAGATGAGTACAGCTCCTAAACACTCAAGAGATTCAATTCAATCAAAACAAATAGTCTGTTTTATTGACACCTTATACAAGCTTTCACTTCCTCTTCCACCATTTACAGATTCTGCTGCAACAGCTTACTAAACCTCCTGGATAGCACCTTCCAAATCCATAATCTTTAATGTCTAGAAACATGAGGGCAACAGCTGAATGGGAATACTGTCACCTCTAAGTTTCCCTCCAAGCCACTCACCATAGTTGGAAATATATTCCCATTAGCTGCAATTCTCTCTCTAACAGCACTATGGCTGTACCTACACAAGATTGACCACAACAGTTCAAGATGACAGTCACCATTTTTTTAAACAGTAATAAAGGATATGTGGATAAAGGATAAAAGGATTGGGCAGCATTATTTATCAACAATAGAACAAATGATATTGCCAGACCTGCTGAGTGTCTCCAGCTGAGATCTATGTCAGTGTTTATACTCAGTATGAACTATGTCCTCACTATTTCCTTCCAACACCTCACCACATGAAACATTTTTTTATTTTCTCCCCTCACCTAGTTGCTCCTTAAATTCATCCATGCTCTTTTCCTCAACTACTCAATGGGATATTAACTTGCACTTTCTCACCACTGAGCAAAGAAACCTCCCTAACCTCTTCATTGACAATGATTTTCTTAGACTTATACTGTCTAGTTCTGAACTCCTCTGAAAACCTTCTAGATATTGACCTTATCAAACCACTTCACTATTTCAATGGTGTACAATCCTTTTAGGGACTTAGCAATGGAAACACTCAACAATTAATGTTTCAGGTATTTTAAAAAAATTAAAACAGTCTTCATTGGATTTCAAATGTAATTTTAAGTAGTAAGCAATATTAACTAAACACTGCAGATTATAAAGCCTTATGCTATAAACTCCATTTTAATTTTTCTGTCACAGCTTCCCACACCAACTCTGTTGACGGCTTTCTGCCACTATGCTCTGTGAGGACTACAAAGTATTATTTCCACCAGCCTGAAGCTGTAGAATATCTTTCAACTGCTTTCCTCTTACAACCTGAGTCAGTGTCCCACCTGTTTTCCATATGGTAAACAATTAACTTAGTATCATAAAAATGTTAAATGTTGGGGAAAAAACTCAGCAGTTCTGACAGAATCTGTGCAGAGAGAAACAGAGTTAACATTTCAAGTCCAAGAATGTTTCTTCAGATCTCATAACGTTTAGACTCTGGCTTTTTGAAATGCCTATGATCTTCTTTTGGTTCCTTCAAATGACTGAGTTACAATCTTATCAAATTGAGCCTACAGCTCGCTCTGTCTGTCCCAAAACTGACCTGCCTTCTTCTGTTAGCAGAACATGCCAATAAATTGAACAAAATAATCTGCTAATGAATGCTCCTCCTTGTTTTCCCAATGTTTGCCCATTTAACCCAACTTTGATGCTCCAAAGTTGCCAATGCAGTAGACCTGTGAGAGTACCAGAGTGTGACACGGGGCCAAACCAGTGGGAACAAGAAGGAGTCATGTCTTTGGGACTTAGGTAGAAAATAGCATGAAGAGTGACCAGTGAGAATGAAGAAGTAGAGAGCTGTTAAAGAAGGGTCCACAGAGGTTAAAGTAAAAAAAAACTTCCCAATATCTTCTTTCAGAATCTGATTCAGGACTATAGGATTAGGCAATTAGACCATGCCCATTGTCAAAGTCAAAAACAAACATAGAAAATGCTGGGGAAGCTCAGCAGATCTGGAGCATAAATTGAGAGTTGAACAAGATTCTTCTTCAGAACTCTTTATGTTTGTTACAGATTTCCAGAATCCACAGAATTTAGCTTCTATTCCACTATTAAAGTCATCTGTGATTTAAAAGGGTAGTCGCAGGTGTTAGCATTCAGTTATAGCTCTATGGTGGTCATTTCAATTGCAACCACATTTTGGGAAGTCCTACACTATGGTCTTGTGACATATTCAACCTGTTCCTGGGTGGAAATATAAATTAACGTTAGTTTATTTACTGACTTTTATTCTTTATTATTCACTATTTTATTCTTTATTAATAATTTCTGTCTCTAATGGAGCTCTATAACTCGTTCCCAGAATTGTGAGCTTTTAACTCTTTTTATAGCGATAACAATAGATGTGCTTACTCTACCAGTCGTTCCAGAATTGGCTTCTCTACTGCTCAGGTGTTTTCACTATCCACTTCAACATTGCAAAATAAACAGGGCAGGAGGGTGGCACAGTGGCTTGGTGGTTAGCATGATGCCTTAGTGCCAGGGACCAAGCTTCAATTCTCACCATTAAGTGACTGGCTGCACGGAGTTTACACATCATCCCCCATCTCTGTAGGTTTCCTCTGAGAGCTCCAGTTTCCTCCCACAGCCCAAAGATGTGCAGGTTAGGTTGATTGGCCATGGGAAATCAAGGGTTATGGGGCTGAGTTTGGATAGATGCTGCCCAGAGAGTCAACGTAGACTCGATGGACCAAGCATCCTCTATCCTCACTATGATTCTATGAATGGTAATGGAAACTTGTTTCTATTAAAGGACTGTAAAATTAGATAGAGAAAACATTGCCAAAATAAATAGGCTGCTCTTTGCAGCACAGTGGTAGTGATGCTTCCTCTGAACCAGGAAACCTGGGTTCAAGTCCCATCTTCTGCAGTGGAGTGTAATAACATCCATGAACAGGTTGTTTATGGGCGAAGAAAAGAAAAAGTATTACCAGGCTGCTGTTTGGGCTGAGGTTAGAAACAGGAAAGGAGAGGTGACCCCGTTGGGAGGTTTCTATAGACCTTCAAATAGTTCCAGAGATGTAGAAGAAAAGATTACTTTGGATAGGAGTGAGAGTACCAGGGTAATTATTCTGGGGGACTTTAACTTTCCAACTGTTGACTAGAAATACTACAGTTTGAGTACTTTAGATGAGACAATTTTTGTCCAATATGTGCAGGAGGGTTTCCTGACACAGTATGTAGACAGGTCAACAAGGGATGAAGCCACATTGGATTTGGTACTGTGTTATGAACCTGGCCAGGTGTTAGATTTGGAGGTAGGTGAGCATTTGGTGATAGTTAATTCAGTTGTGTTTACTTTAGCAATTGAAAGGGATAGGTGTCTATCGCAGAGCAAGAGTTATTGCTGGGGGAAAGGCAATTGCTGGGGATTAGGCAAAATTTTGGATACATAGGTGGGGAAGGAAACTGCAGGGGATGGGCACAATTGAAATATGGAGCTTATTCAAGGAACAGCTACTGCGTGTCCTTGATAAGTATGTCCATGTCAGGCAGGGACGAAGTGGTTGAGCGAGGGAGCAGTGGTTTACTAAAGAAGTTGAATCTCTTGTCAAGAGGAAGAAGGAAGCTTATGTTAGGATGAGACGTGAAGGCTTGAGAGTTACATGTTAACCTGAAAAGACCTAAAGAGAGAGCTAAGAAGAGGCAGGAGGGGACATGAGATGTCATTGGCAGGTAGGATCAAGGAAAACCCTAAAGCTTTTATTCAGGAATAAAAGAATGAGAAGAAAAAGATTAGGGCCAATCAAGGATAGCAGTGGAAAGTTGTGCTTGGAGTCCAAGGAGATAAGGGAAGTGCTAAATGAATATTTTTCATCAGCATTCACACAGAAAAAAGACAATGTTGTTGAGTATACTGAAATACAGGCTTCTGGACTAGATGGGATTGACATTTGCAAGGAGGGGATGTTAGCAATTCAGGAAAGTGTGAAAATTGATAAGATGAGATGAGATTTATCCTAGGATTCCCTGGGAATCCAGGGAGGAGGTTGCACTGCCTTTGGTTATGATCTTTCTATCATCATTGTCTACAGGAATAATGCCAGAAGACTGGACGATAGCAAATGTTGTCCCCTTGTTCAAGAAGGGGAGTAGAGAAAACCCTGGTAATAATAGACCAGTGAACCTTATTTTAGTTGTGGGTAAAGTGTTGGAAAAGGTTATAAGAGATAGGATTTATAATCATCGAGAGAAATGTAAGTTGATTAGGGTTAGTCAACACAGTTTTGTGAAGGGTGGGTGGTGCCTCACAAAGCTTATTGAGCTCTTTGCGATGGTGACCAAACTGGTGGATGAGGATAAAGTGGTTGGTGTGGTGTATATGGATTTCATTAAGGCGTCTGATAAGGTTCCCCACAGTAGGCTATTGCATGGAAATGAAGATATGGAATTGAGGGTGATTTCGCGCTTTGGATTGGAAATTGAAAGAAGCCAGAGGGTGGTGGTTGATGGGAAACATTCATCCTGAAATTCAGTTACTAGTGGTGTACTGCAAGGATTTGTTTAGGTTTCACTGCTATTTGTCATTTTTATAAATGACCTGAATGAGGGCACAGAAGGATTGCTTAGTAAATTTACGGATAACACTAAGGTCGGTGGAGTTGTGGATTGTGCTGAAGGATATTGCATTACAGAGTGAAGTTGATAAGCTGCAGAGCTGGGCTGAGAGGTGGCAAATGGAGTTTAATGCGGAAAAGTGTGAGGTGATTCACTTTGGATGAGGCAACAGGAATAAAGAGTACTGGGCTAATGGTAAGATTCTTGGCAGTGTAGATGAGCAGAGAGATCTTGGTGTCCATGTACATAGATCCCAGGTTGATAGGGTTGTAAAGAAGGCATACGGTGTGTTCGCTTTTATTGGTCAAGGGATTGAGTTTCGGAGCCAAGAGGTCATGCTGCTGTTGTACAAAATTCTGGTGCGACCGCACTTGGAACACTGTGGTCACCACATTACAGGAAGGATTTGGAAACTTTGGAAAGGTTTCAGTGGAGATTTACTAGGATGTTGCCTGGTATGGAAGGAAGGTCTTAATGAGGAAAGGCTGAGGGAACTGAAGCTTTTTTTGTTAGCGAGAAAAAGGTTGAGAGGTAACTTAACTAACACATATAAGATAATCACAGGGTTAGATAAGGTGGACAGTGAGCGCCCTTTTCCTTGGATGGTGATGGCTAGCAGGAGGGGACATAGCTTTAAATTGAGAGGTGACCGTTTTAGGACAGATGTTAGAGGTAGTTTCTTTACTTGGAGAGGAGTAGAGCCGTGGAACGCACTGCCTGCAACAGTAATAGACTCACCAACCTTAAGGGCATTTAAATGGTCATTGGACAAACATATGGATGAAAATGGAATACTGTAGGATATATGGGCTTCAGAATGATTCCACGTGTTGGCACACATTGAGAGCTGAAGGGCCTGTACTGCATTGTAATGTTCTATGCTCTTTGTGTCTATTATTACCACGGTTTTCTCTACTCCCCTTCTTGAACAAGGGAACAACATTTGCTATCGTCCAGTCTTCTGGCACTATTCCTGTAGACAATGATGATAGAAAGATCAAAACCAAAGGCAGTGCAACCTCCTCCCTGGATTCCCAGGGAATCCTAGGATAAATCTCATCCAGCCTAGAGGACTTATTAATTTTCACACTTTCCTGAATTGCTAACACCTCCTCCTTGCAAATGTCAATCCCATCTAGTCCAGAAGCCTGTATTTCAGTATTCTCAACAACATTGTCTTTTTTCTGTGTGAATGCTGATGAAAAATATTCATTTAGCACTTCCCTTATCTCCTCGGACTCCACGCACAACTTTCTACTGCTATCCTTGATTGGCCCTAATCTTTCTCTTCTCATTCTTTTATTCCTGAATAAAAGCTTTAGGGTTTTGTATACCTACTTCTGAGCTAGGCGATTGATGTTCAAGTCCCATCCAATTCAAACGAACATTATATCACCTCTGAACAGGTTGATTAGTAAATTTGTAAAATAAACAGAGAGCTATTGTTGTGCAGTGATAGTGTACCTGTATCTGGGCTAAAGGACTTGAGTTCAAATTCCACCTGCTCAGTAGTGTGTCACACTGCATCTGAATAGATTATTTTGAAAATACTTGTAAATATACAGTGGTCAGTGGAAGTGTAATTAACTTTGAACTTGTTTGAATGGTTTTTGTGGCACAATAGTAATGTCCCTGCCTCTGAGCCAGGTTGAAGTGCTATCTGCTCCAAAAGTGCGTAATATCATCTTTGATTAGATATTTTCTAATCAATTTAAAAGATACTTGAAGTTTGGTCTGAGCTTGTACAAATAATTGATAGACCCATAACAAAATAGACAACCCTGATCTGTTTAGTTTTTTCAGTTGGCCTTACTCAGTTTTCATCCTTGTGAATATCTAGTGTACTTTCACCAATGCTTCTGTCGTCACATGGGGGAAAAAACACTGTTCATAGCCCAGTACTCTTTATAGGATGAAAGAATTCCAAGCATTTGTCAGTTTTTGAAAGGATAAATAATGATAGATGATCTTTTGGTTGAATCAGCAAAGGAGCACAGATTTAGGATTATCACCAGAAAATGACATGGGCACTCAGAAAGCTTCTTCTCACCAGAATATTATTTTGAAAATAAGTGATGGACCACGATTGGCAAAAAAGGCAAAGATGATGAATGAGATTTTCTATAATTTCCAATTTTACCAGGAAAGATTTTATATTTTGGGTCAGGATCCCAATGTTGGAATCAAATATGGAATTCAGTTCCCTCCCCCACCAGCCTCCTGAATACACTCTGAGTGTTGGTTACATGCTCATGAAATACTAAAATTACTTCAATTTTCATTTCATTACAATTACATGCTTTTATAACTTATGTAAAAATGCTTTGAATAAAATAAAAGAACTGGAAATAATGGAAATTAGAAAAGGAAGCAGTACAATTTGGGCATGCATATTTTACTAGTCAGCATATGCAGAAAATATTCCAATGTCTGGTTGACAAGCCTCAGACAACAAACCTCTGGAGATTTTATTGTTACTGTAAAATCATTCAGTTCTAATAGTTTGGGTCAGTGTCTTGCAATGAGCCAGTGTACACATTTGCTACAGTGATTCATGGGTATGCAATGTCTGATGGTGTTAGATTAGCCGAGGTAACATAAAAATATAAATTTCAGCCATCATCATGAATGCTGATAACCAATCAGAAATAACGAGTGAACCTACTAACAAGAACAATTCCTCATGTGAACATCTCTTTCTGTACATTTCATTACAATTGAGGCTTGCTGTAATGAAATGGTATTAGCTTGTTGATTAGTTTTCACTGTGTGAGACAATTTAATTGAATAGTTTGTCTCATAATTGCATTGCAAATTAATAAAATGATCTCCCATTATGCATTTTACTGAGAGCTTGTTCAATGTATTACGTGCTTGCTGCAGCTTAACTAAGACATACTGATTGAGGAGAAAGTTAAGCAATATGACATTCTTGCGTCTCGAGTAAACAAGGTTGACAGGTTCAATAAATGCACATCGTTCTGAAAATTCATGCAAAGTTTTCAACTTCAATAACAGTTGAATCATTTTTTTGAGTTACTTATTTTGTGATTTTTCACAATGTGTACCTTAAGGAACATTTCAGAATCGGCTTACAAACATTGATTAGGGTGAAGTTCACATTTGCATCGGCAATGCACACAATACAAATACATTATATTTGAATTGCAAAATAAAGATAAACACTTGTCATCTGACATTTAGCTCTAGCCAAGAGTTTTTCTGAAGATGGAAGGAAGAAATTGCATTTATGCAGTGACTTTCATGACTCTGTGAAGTCCTATGTGAGTGAGATGGAGTGTTTGGGGATGATGGCGGGCTGATGACAGTTTCAGGATCTCAGTCATGTGCAAGTCAAGAATAGAAATCCTGATGTTGCAGAGTAATATTTGGGACTCTATCACAGCCTGCTCTGTGGACAATCCCCAGAACCAGCAATCATGAAACTAGTAAGATCTCATATGGATTGTACTGCAGTACTGTGCTATAACATTCTATGTTCTATATTCTGTGTGAATTTCAACTGTTCCCCTCCATATTGCTGTTTGAAAACCCTTTAAAAAATACTTACAATTTATTCAGTCAAGTGTACAGTACAACCACGGTTATCCAAACATCGATTATCCGGATTTTAGATTATCCGAGCAAAATCTCAAGGTCCCGATGCTGGAATAAACTGTGTTATCCGAACATTTGACTATCCGAACTTTCGACTATCCAAACATTCGATTATCCAAACATTCGATTATCCAAACATTCGATTATCCAAACATTTGATTATCCGAACAAGATACTCCCCGCCCATGACTTTCAAATAATCAAGGTTGCCCTGTAAATGTAGTATTTTAGAATCAACAATATGTTGAACAAAATATGGTGGTTAACCAACCTGGCTGTGGAAAAATAATTTGTTTTTTTTTAGTGTCGCTGAAGATCCTTTACTGTGGCTGGCTACTGAGACAGCACTGCTCCTCGAAGCTGGAAAGTAAAGCACATGGCAAATAAATTGCAGCAACATTGCATGATGAGAGAGGTGAAATCATCAGCTCCATCAGCAAGAGACTTATTTTGAGGTGAGCACAGGACACCCTTGCTTGGTATAATGGAATTTATATAAAGCAGGATCACATAACTGATCTCATGACTGACATCAGTAAAAATGAAGTCTAAAATTAGCATATGACAGAGGCAGAGTCATACATCACAGAAAAAGGTCCTTTGGCCCAACAAGTCCATGCCGACCAGGTTTCCTAAAGTGAACTAGTCATATTTAGCAGTGTTTGGCCCATGTCCCTCTAAACCTTTCCTTTCCATGTTCCTGTCCAAATGTCTTTCAAATGGTGTAATTGTACCCGCCTCAGAAGTCACAAGGCACCAGGTTATAGTCAGAACAGGTTTATTTGAAATCACAAGCTTTAGGAGAGCTTATCTGTCGTCCACTTCATGGTTACTATTTCCTCTGGCAGCTCATTCCATATATACACACACTCCATGTGAAAAAATTGCCCCTCAAAGAGATCAAAGAGCTTGAAAGTCAAGCAGGAAATCAGCCTCTTCTCATTTAATTATTGTATTGGCACTGGACATGCACCTAATGTACCAGAATCCTAAATATATTTTGCAAGGCAAGTTCAGGAAATTCATTTGATAATGTAAAGAAAATAAAGATGGGTCAACAACCGAAGGGAAATACTACCTTATTTACTTTAGTTTTGGTCTGAAAGTGCAAATTCACACCGTATATGACTATACAAATTATAAACTTACTTAATTTTATGATTTAAAGGCCAAAACTAAGTATTACAATGTTGTGCCTTTCAAAGTCAAGGAAACTCCAGAATAAACAAGATCAAGGAAGTTAACAAAAATATTTGATATTTGATCCTCTCTGCATCATATGTCAGATAAATATCAGAGCAACTGAAGCACTTTAAATAATGCAAAAGTAAAGCTTCACCCACAACAAAAACCTGAAATATAGAAGGTAAAATTATCTCCAGTGACAGGTAGACATGAAGCCTAAAACATAGCGATAACTTGCTCAAAGTTTCACTCAGCATGACTTCAGTAGATTTCTACTACAGGACTGGTGTGAAAAGGTATGAAAAAATTTCTTCTTCCACATATACTGCAATCTAAAAGTTATCCACCAGGATTATTACATTCGTGTCCATGCAGATGGCAAACTGTGTACACTCACAGTTCAGCCTGATTATGACTCATCCTTGCTCTTGCCATTTCCACATATTTTACACCAGTGATGACTCCTCAAACCTGCTAAGTACATTTTCTAGGTTGGGGTAGAAGGATTGTTCAAGGCTTGGGATTAGATTAGATTTCCTACAGTGTGGAAACAGGCCCTTCGGCCCAACCAGTCCACACCGACCCTCCAAAGAGTAACCCACCCAGACCCATTTCCCTCGGACTAATGCATCTAACGCTATGGGCAATTTAACATGGCCAATTCACCTGACCTGCACATCTTTGGATTGTGGGAGGAAACCGGAGCACCCAGAGGAATCTCACGCAGACACGAGGAGAATGTGCAAACTCTACGCAGACAGTCACCCGAGGCTGGAATCGAATCTGAGACCCTGGTGCTGTGAGGCAGCAGTGCTAACCACTGTGCCATCATGCCAGAAGATTTCCCTCCTCTTTCAGTGTCATACAAATGATCGTTACGTCTTTTTGATTGCATAGACTTCCTTTAAACATTGCCTTTAGAGTTTTGCATTTAGACAAGAAAATTCTGTGCAGAACATTTCTTCATGAGATCAAAAAGGTAGAATCAATCATTTGACAGATTGTTATTTGTTTGTTGAAAAAACAAATACTTAAATCTATTTTTAGTATCTATGAATTCTTACATTCATAGGGTCCATGTTCCCAAAGTCTGAATTCCCTTGTCTATCTTGACAGAACTTCTACAAGAACCAGGTGAAGACATGCTTATACAGGGTGTATACAATTTGTTATACTTAGAGTTGAATGCACAATGCTAGATTGACTAGAAAGAATAAAATTTCCATTAAAAGCCAGCCAATAAACAGCGTAAGTGACATGTTGCCCAATATTTGTACCTTTACAATCTGTGGTTACTTAAGATTAGGTAGGCAGTTATAAAGCCTGCAATTAGTACAACAAAGTTAATCAAATTGTTCAATTGGTTTCATTAAGGCATATATAACAGAACAATAACCTAAAACAAATGATTTCAACGTGTCTCCTTAATTAGCTGGGTATGATTGATAGATCCTTGCAGAAGTTATTTGATCTTCAACAAAAGCAGTTCCTTGTTGAGAGGATTCTTAATTGATGCCAAAAGTGGTATTAACTGATGTTGAAAATAATTGCTCCGAAATTATTCATGCATTCATAAAAACATAACAAATGGAAGTCCAACATTGTATCTAGTAAAGTGGACGTGAGCTAATTAATAAAGAAGAGGAAAACATCTTTCACAAAAATGTAGCTCAGTGTTTGCTTCGGAATCATCAGAGCATTTGTGAACTGTAAAAGGACTTATTAACTGATCAGAATGCTACAACATTTCACCAGTGAAGAAGGACATTTTCATTCCTGTGGTGTTATATTTCATTTTAACTGGACAAAAGCCCAAGCAGAAGGTAGGAATGAGGAAAAGAAATGCATTCAGCCAAGCTGTTCACAAGTTGTGATGTAGATGTAGAGAAACATTTTCTTTTCCCCTTGTTTTTACACTTAATGGATAGGGTCATACTTCAACCAAGCTCACAATTATGGCAGAGGTTTCTATTTCTGAAATAAATTATTCAACATTTGAAGGAGTTCTTTTCTCCACATGTTTATTCATCTTCAATGTGTGGTGCTTCACAGCCAATCCTGACAGCAATCAGAACCCCAACCACAACAGACTTGCAAACTCTTCTCCCTAAAAAAAACTTGCATTAATATGTTTCATGACTACTAGAAATCTCAAAGTGCTCTGTAATCAAATGAAGTAGTTTTGAAGTGTAGTCACTGTTATAATGTCAGAAACACAGTGCCATAGATTCATAGAGGTCTCGAGTTGGTCAAAAACAAACAGCTATCTATTCTAATTCATTTTCCATCACTTAGCCCATAGCCTTGTATGCCTTTGCATCATGAATGCACATCTAACTGCTTCTTAAATGTTATGAGCAATGCTATAAATGCAGAATCTATATCCCTTATGAACAGTCTCATGAGCTCTAAGGAAAACAACCCTAGTCTATCTACTCTCTCTTTATAACCAAAGTTACCCAACCCAGGCAACATTGCGTAAATCTCCTCTACAACCTCTCAGTTGCAATCGCATCCCTCTTATAATGTGGATTCCAGACCTGTATACCATGCTATGGCTGTGATTTAACCAATGGTTTATACACTTTTAGCATCACGTCCCTGCTCTTAAAGTCTATGCCTCAACTAAGGAAAGTATCTCATATGCCTTCTTAACCACTTTATCTACCTGTCCTGCTGCCTTAAGGGACCAATAATCATGGTGCCTCTGATCTTTGGAACTTCCCAGGATCCTACCTTTATCAAGTATTCCTTTACTTTGTTTGTCCTTTCCAAATGCATCACCTCACATTTGTCTGTATTGAATTCCACTTGCTACTGATTAAGTCATCTGACCAGTCTGTCTAAACTCTCCCAGAATCTAAGGCTATCCTCCTCATTATCTACCATCTCACCAATTTTCATATATTCCACAAAATTATTGATCAACTCTTCTACATTCAAGTCTAAATTATTTATATATACCATAAACAGCAGGGTTCCAAAACTCATCCATGTGGGACCTCAATGGTCCAGTCATAAAATTGCCCCTTCACCATCACCCCTTTTTCCTGTCACTCAGCCTTTTTGAAAAACAGCACCACACTGGCTGTCCTCCAGACCTCTGGCAGTCACTTCAGAAATGAATAGTAAACTTTTTTCTGCAAAGATAATTTCATGATCAATGTTACTGATACTCAAGCAAGCATGTAAGTTTTGAATTGACACTTATAAAATACTGTGATAAAGACTGGATAATCTATTTTGTGATATTGATTGAGGGATAAATATTCAGCAGAACACTTTTAAGGTAGCAGTGGTGGAATGGGCAGTGTACAGGCTTCTGGGCCTGGGCTTGTCCTCCTTATATTGTTACTTTTTCTTCTTCCCTCTGCCCCTCCTTCTTCTCAAATGTACCTGATAAAGAGAACTCTTCAGCTACAGATGGCTTCGCTGGGCTCAGGAGTGGCGTTAGCGTGGCTTTGGAGTCAGTCGGTTAGCCTGTGAAGCCTGGAGCGGGGTATTTGTTTCCTCATAGAGTGGGCCCCTAGTGGCTCCATGGTGTAACCTGGAGCAGGACCCTCTCAGTAGCATGGTGTGGGACTCTGGCAACGGCATGCTGCAGCACCGTAGAAAGAAATGTTGGATTCTCTTTCAGTTATTTTTAAAACTTTTATGTAAAGTTATTATGAATGTTGTCAATGCATGATGATGGTACACGCTTTTCACCATATTTTATATTGAATACCTGAGGCAATAAAGGATTTTTTGCATGAATAACATCCCTTATTTTCCTCAAAACAGTATCACATGGGATCTTTTATGTCCTCCAAAACAGGCAGATGGAGCTTCAGTTTAACAAATCATTTGAAAGGGCGCACTTCTGGCAGAGCAGCTCTTCATCAGTCCTGCACTGGAGTGTGAACATTGCTTTTTTTTCTGCTGAAGCCCTATAGGGGTTTTGAGCCCAGAGGCTCAGGAAGGGTCACCTGATTTTATCTGTCATGAAGCATGAGTGGCTCAACAGTGCAGGACATCAATCTGAAAAGGAAGAAAACCCAAAGAGAAAAACAATGACAAAACTCTGGTATTAGAAGCAATTTCCCATAAACATGCCAATCCATCAATGAGTATTATCACTGTTCAGTTTTAAGCTTCTTCTGTTTTTCGGTGAATCTTATCTGTTAACTTCAACCAGCTTGTCATTTCTCTGGGAGTTCATCACCAGAAGCTTGTTATCAGTCATTTATTCAAACAAGCAGATCATGCAAGTGTGTCCTTAGCAAGTATTGCAGAGTTTGAGTACAATGGAAGTTCCTTTTTAAAATTTGTACTTTTTATTAGGTTTTATTTTATCTGTCGGTAATTAATATAAACAAAATTGTTTCCCTCTGTCCTCATTTTACTTAATTAATTTGAAGTGCGAATAGAAGTTAAGTAAGCTAAGTTTATTTGCTGTTATCAAAAGAATTAAGAAAATATTTCAAGTATTGAAAGGAATTGATGGAATGGAATTTCACAAAAATCAATACAGACACAAAAAGAAGATACGATTATAAACTGAAGCACTCATGCAGTAAACCTCATTCAAGACTGAATCCATCCAGGTTAAAGTTGTCAATTTAAGAAAGATATTGACATGCCTTGTAGTAAATAATATCCCATCTAAGTCATTTAAAAGGCATTCGATCAATTTATGATTTGGCCAGGTTTGCTAAGATGGGAACTTGTGGTGGATTTTTTTATTGACCTGAGTGAAGAAAAAAAACTCCTATAGTCATATGACATCTTCAATAATCTCGATGCTAAAGCTGATTGTTTTCTCCTTTTCAATAAATGCTGTGATTTACATCATTCAAAAATGAGGCCATACCTTTGACCCTGGATATCTGAAAGTTCTCACATGTCATGCATGACAACATGCAGTTATGTAAAGCTCAAAGGTTAATTACATATGTGTTTAGGTATTCATAAAGGTAATCCATCAAAAAGTGTACATTTCAATGCACTTATTTATTTTTGCAGAGAGACTTTTAAAAATAGTTATCAGCAATCCCAAGGCTTCATAACCACATTTTGGAAACAATAAACTGTCTTTAAAAGACAAAAGAAAACCCCTCTCCATTGCCTGTATACTTTTCAGTTTTATAATATATTACAGTCAAAAGTCATAACTTAAAAAAAACCTAACAAACTTGTAACTGATGCCCTCGCTGTTTTTTTTCATCCATTCATCCTTAATTACAAGCCATCTTACTGCCTGCTCAGTCAATAACGTGCACATGCTTCATTATATATAAATATTGATGAGCTTTTCTTATAAATTATATCATGCTGCTAATAAGCTTGTTCCCAATTCTATTTTTAAATGTCCATCCAATTTAGGTGCCCCAGTTTTAAAAAAAACAAATCAATCTCACCAAATAAATTAGTGAATGATTGTACAAAGTACTGAGTTGCAATTCCAAACTAATCAGAAGCTCCCAATTGATTCACACACTGAAGAAAGGCAAATACTGCAGGTAATGGAAATCTAGGATGAATATTTCTGGAAATATTCTGCAGATCCGGCAGCATCTCTGGAGTAATAAAGAGACCCACTGATTCAGGTCTATGATCTTCCTTCAGAACCCTGGAGAACTTGGATTAAAGAGGGGGGGATGGGCCTGGATTTTCATTCCTAACTGCTTACCTTATGATTCCACTAGACGATGCAGTTTTGAAGAAGGAGGAGCTTTCTTCATGAAGAGGGGAAGGACCTGATGTTCTAAGCACTGACACAGGCAAGGAGAAATCATTAAGTTCACTGCCATCTCCACCTGGTCTGGTCTACATGTGACTATAGACCTACAGCAATGCGGTTGATTCTCAACTGCCCTCTGAAATAACCTAGCAATGCACTCAACAAAGAAATTAAACTAGACAAACCACCTGGCATTGACACAGGCACCAGAAACATCTCTGTTGACCCTGAAAAATCCTCCTCACTAACATCTGGGTGCTAGTGCCATAATTTTGAGCACTGTCTCACAGAAAAGTCAAGCAACAGCCTGACATAGTCATTCCCACAGCCAACCTTACAGACAATGTTCCAGACTCCACTAATACCGTCCCTGGATATGTTCTCTCCTACCAGCCAGACACACCCAGCAGAGCTGGTATACAATTAAGAAGGAGTTTCCCTGGGAATCTCATAAAGTCTCATGCCATCCAGTTAAACATGGGCAAGCAGACACCTGCTGGTTACCATATACCATACTTCCTCTGCTGATGAATCAGTATTCTTCCAGGTTTAACAACTCTTGGAGGTAATAACTGAGGGTGGCAAGAGTGTAAAATGTCCTCTGGGTGGGGGATTTCAACATCTACCACCAGGACTAGCTAAGCGGCAGTACTACTGATGGAGCTGGTCAGGTCCTAAAGGACATAGCTGCTAGACCAGGTCTGCGGTAGATGGTGAAGGAAACAACAAGAGGAAAAAAAATACTTGACATCATCTTTGCCAAACTGGTAGCTGCAAATGCATTTGTCTATGACCCGTATTGATAAAGGTGACCACTGTACAATCGTTGCAGAGATAAAGTTCCGTCTTCACATTGAGAATACCGTCCCTCACGTTGTGTGACACTGTTACCAGGCTAAATGGGACGGACTTTGAACAGATCCACCAACTAACGACTTTGTATTCCTGAGATCCTGTGGTCATGAGCAGTAGCAGAATCATACTCCAAGACAACCTGCAACCTCAAGGTCCAGCATATCTCCCACTCAACCATTACCATCAAGCCGGGGATTAGTCCTTGTTCAATGCAGAGTGCAAGAGGGCATGCCAGGAACAGTACCAGGCATCACTAAAAATGAGGTGTCAACCTGGTGAAGCTACCAAACAGAATTTCGAAATATGTCATAAACGATGAGGATTTCTGCCTCTACCACCTGTACAGACAGTGAGTTGCTGATTCCCACCACCCTCTGAGTGAAAAAAACTTTACTTCCATCACTTCTAAATGTCCTGCCCCTTGCCTTAAATGGTGCCATCTGGTCATTGATACCTTCACCAAGGGGAAACGTTTCTTCCTGCTGATAGTATGTCGTAGAAAAACCCTGGCATGTGCTTAACCAAGGAAAGTCAATTGATTGTGCCATTTCTTCCATGAATCTGAGTGCAAGATAAAGCAGCTTTAACAATGCCCATGTCTCCTCAAAGAGATGGTGTTACATGGGATCCATATTGAGATTGTCGTGCTGGAAAAGCACAGCAGGTCAAGCAGCATCTGAGGAGCAAGAGAATCGACCTTTCAGGCATAAGCCCTTCATCAGGAATGAAGCTTGTGGGTTGGGGCTGAGAGATAAATGGATAAACAGCGCTTGGGGTAAGGTAGCTGAGAAAGCAATAGGTGGATGGAGGTGAGGGAGAAGGTGATAGATCAGAGGGGGCAGTGATGGACAGGTCTGGAGGGCGGTGCCGAGTGGGAGGCTTGGAACTGGGATAACGTGGGGGAGGGGGGAAATGAGGAAGCTGTTGAAATCCACATTTATCCCGTGTGGTTGCAGGGTCCCAAAGCAGAATATGAGATGTTCCTCCTCCAGGCGTCGGGTGGTAACGGTTTGGCGGTGGAAGAGGCCTAGGACCTGGATGTCCTTGATGGAGTGGTAGGGGGAGTTGAAGTGATCAGCCACAGGGCAGAGGAGTTGGTGAGTGCAGGTGTCCCAGAGATATTCTCTGTAAGAAGGCGTCCTGTCTCCCCAATGTAGAGGGGACCACATTGGTTGCAATGGATGCAGTAGATGACATTAGTAGAGATACAGGTAAACTTCTGATGGATGTGGAAGGATCTCTTGGGACCTTGGACAAAGGTGTGGGGAGTGGTGTGGGCATAGGTTTTGCATTTCCTACTGCCTCCTCGATCATGACCTCACCTCCCATCACCAAACCATCATCTCCCAGACCCGTCCACAACCTCATCACCCCGGGGATCTCCCATTCACAGCTTCTAACCTCATTGTCTGTGAACCCCTCACTGCCCGATTCTACCTCCTTCCTAAGATTCACAAACCGGACTGCCTCAGTCAACCCATTGTCTCAGCCTGAGCCTGTTCCCACCGAACTCATCTCTTCCTACCTCGACACCGTCCTGTCCCCTTTAGTCCAGGAACTCCCCACCTACATTTGTGACACCGCTCATGCCCTTCACCTCTTCCAAGATTTTCATTTTCCCGGCCCCCAACACTTCACCTTCACCATGGACATCCAATCCCTTTACACATCAATCCACCACAACAACGGTCTCCAAGCCCTCTATTTCTTCCTCGCATGCCGTCCCAACCAGTACCCTTCCACTAATATCCTCAACCGCCTGGCTGAACTGGTCCTCACCCTCAACAACTTCTCCTTCCAATCCTCCCACTTCCTCCAAACCAAAGGGGTAGCCATGGGCACACGCATGGGACCCAGCTATGTCAGCCAATTTGTCGGATATGTAGAAAGGTCTATCTTCCGCAGTTACACTGGCACTACCGCCCACCTGTTCCTTTGCAACATCGATGACTATATCAGCACCACCTCGTGCTCCCATGAGTAGGTTGAACAGTTCATCAACTTTACCAACACCTTCCACCCCAACTTCAGGTTCACCTGGATCATCTCAGAAAAATCCCTCCCCTTCCTGAACCTCTCCATCACCGTCTCTGGCGACCGACTAACTACAGGCATATACTCCAAGCCCATCAACTCCCACAGCTACCTTGACTACATCTCCTCCCATCCTACCTCCATAAAAATGCCATCCCTTATCCCCAATTCCTCCACCTCTGCCGCATATGTTTCCAGGATGACTAATTCCACCTCAGAAAGTCCCAGATGGCCTCTTCCCTCAACGATCACAACTTCCTTTCCCATGTGGTTGAGGATGCTCTCCAACGCATCTCCTCCACTTCGTGCACCGCTGCCCTTGAACCCCACCCCGGCCAACGCAACAAGGAAAGACCCCCCCCGGTCCCCACCTTTTACTCCAACAACCTCCGCATAAAACGCATCATGCTCCGCCACATCCGCCACCTCCAAATGGACCCACCACCAGAGATATATTTCCCTCCCCACCTCTATTAGCATTCCAAAAAGATTATTCCCTCCGCAACTCCCTCATCAGGTTCACACCCCCTGCCAGCCCACACGTCACTCCTGCCACTTTTCCCTGCCACTGCAGGAAGTGCAAAACCTGCGCCCACACCACTCCTTCGCCTCTGTCCAAGGCCCCACGGGATCCTTCCACATCTGTCAGAAATTCATCTATACCTCTATCAATGTAATCTACTGCATCCGTTGAACCCGGTATGGTCTCCTCTATATCGGGGAGACAGGACGTCTTCTTGCAGATCGGTTCAGAAAATATCTCTGGGACACCTGCACCCACCAACCCCATTGCCCCGTGGCTGAACACTTCAACTCCCCCTCTCCATCAAAGGCATGCAGGTCCTGGGCCTCCTCCACTATCTAATCATTACCACCTGACGCCTGGAGGAGGAATGTCTCATATTCCACCTTGGGCCGTGCAAACACACTGGATAAGCGTGGAGTTCAACAGCTTTCTCATTTCCCCTCCCCCCACACTATCTCAGTCCCAAGCCTCCCACTCTGTGCCACCCTCCGGACCTATCCATCATTTCCCCCTCTGACCTATCACCTTTTCCCTCACCTTCATCAACCTATCGCTTTCTCAGCTACCTTCCCCCAAACCCCACCCTCCTCACATTTATCACTCAGCCCCAACCCACAAGCCTCATTCCTGATGAAGGGCTTATGCCTGAAACGTTGATTCTCCTGCTCCTCAGATGCTGCCTGACCTGCCTGACTCTCAACCCTGATCTCCAGCATCTTTCTCCTTTCTCCTCCTTACATTGGATCCATGCCAGGTCCAATGCTCACAAACATTTTTTTTTTGGATTCCATGAGAAACATGTTTTGGAATGATACCTAACCTCTGAACTCTCGCATATTTTCAATAGGTAGATGATTTGCTTTTTAGATTTGAATCTGTAGCTGGGTGTAAATATTTCCTTGGAGGAAAAAGTGAGGTCTGCAGATGCTGGAGATCAGAGCTGAAAATGTGTTGCTCGTTAAAGCGCAGCAGGTCAGGCAGCATCCACGGAACAGGAAATTCGACGTTTCGGGCATAAGCCCTTCATCAGGATGAAAGGTTTATGCCCGAAACATCGAATTTCCTGTTCCTTGGATGCTGCCTGACCTGCTGCGCTTTAACCAACAACACGTTTTCAGTAAATATTCCCTTACATTTCTTAATGCAGTCCAATCTGAGCTCAAATTAGTGAAACAGTCAAATATTTCCTCAATATTTCTTGTTGCGAAATTGACCAGGGATTCAACCAGCCCACACTTGCAAAACTCTTAATGCAATGTCCAACATTAAATGTGATTGTGAAACATCTGCTGGATAATCCAGAGTATGTAAGCAATTATATTGACAGCCAAGTTAGGATCGACAATAAAGCTTGCAGTGTGATGTCTCATAGTTACCGGAAGCTACATATGTTGATGCACAGAAACCTCGTTTTTTGCAAACAAAAAGATATATTCACACTGCATGTACTTTTCAACTCATAAAAGAGGTGTGCCGTTCGTTGGTTCTTTTCTCAGGGCAATGCCATATTGAATCACAGTCAACCTATTTGATTTAAAAAGTAAAGCAAAGTCTGACAGTTAACTACCAATCCTCACTCATCGGTGCATTCTCCAAGAAGAAGACTCTACCATTCAGAATCCACTTGCCAACCAATCAACACTCTCTTCTCAGTCAGAATAAATATTGGTTTTTGTTTTAATTCATATTCTTGCAAATTATCCTGATATGTGTAAGATGAAATACCCAGCAAAATGTATACTTTAACAACAATAATCTGGCATATCTCAGGTAAATCTATATACTTATATATTGTGTTCACATTCAATAAGTAGACTTCACTTAAGCTTGAAGGAACTTCTTGATTTTGTCTTCTCCTTGACCATTCTGTCTTGAACCCAAAGTCGCAGGTATGGCCTTAAAACCACATGACAAAAAACAATGCAATACCATGAAAATTTGGCAATTGCTAAGATCAAGAAACAGACCTAAACTTGTCATAGAGATGTACAGCATGGAAACAGACCCTTCAGCCCAACCCGTCCATGCTGACCAGATATCCCAACCCAATCTAGTTCTACCTGCTAGCACCCGGCCTATATCCCTCCAAACTCTTCCTACTCATATACTCATCCAAATGCCTCTTAAATGTTGCAATTGTACCAGCCTCCACCACATCCTCTGGCAGCTCATTCCATACACGTACCACCCTCTGTGTGAAAAATTTCCCCTTTAGGTCTCTTTTATATCTTTCCCCTCTCACCCTAAACCTATGCCCTCTAGTTCTGGACTCCCCGACCCCAGGGAAAAGACTTTGCCTATTTATCCTATCCATGCCCCTCCTAATTTTATAAACCTCTATAAGGTCAGCCCTCAGCCTCCGACGCTCCAGGGAAAACAGCCCCAGCCTGTTCAGCCTCTCCCTATAGCTCAAATCCTCCAACCCTGGCAACATCCTTGTAAATCTTTTCTGAACCCTTCTGAGGAAGAGATTAAATAGTTTTTTAAAACATTCACTGGTACAATTTTAATACAGGCTAGCAGCCAGAAGAGAAAGGGAACTGAACAGTTGTTGTGACGGAACAATCTCTGAACAACTAATATCTGCAGACAAACTATCAGAGATAACTGTAAGTCAATGACACTTTCTACTGCCAGTACTGGGAAAGCAAACTTGCCAGGGAAAAGTAAAAGGAGTCAGAGAAACAAAGGGGATAAATCCAGATTGAACAACATTGTAGAGATTTCAACAAACTCACATTCCTGGACGTCACAGTCGAAAGAAAGGACAACAGAGAACTACAAACCTGCGTATACAGAAAACCGACAAACACTGACCAAATGTTTAACTACGCCAGCAACCATCCCAACACACACAAAAAAAGCTGTATCAGAACACTATTGCAACAAGCCACCACACACTGCAGCATAGATGAAATTCGGAAAACAGAGGAGAAACACCTATACAACGTATTCAAGAAGAACGGATACTCAAGTAATACAGTGCACAGATACCTCAAGAACAAACAACGACAAACAGACCAAACACAGCCAGAAACCCTAACCACCTTACCATACATCAAATAAGTTTCAAAAATGACAGCCAGACTACAAAGATCCCTCGAAATCCTAGTAACGCACAAACCCACCGACACTCTCAAACAAAAACTAACAAACTTAAAAGACCCATGGACAAAACCAATGACATCTATAAAATTCCATGCAAGGACTGCCAGAAACATTACATAGGACAAACAGGAAGAAAGTTAGCCACCAGGATACACAAACACCAGCTAGCCACAAAAAGACATGACCCTCACTCCTCCGTAGCCCTACACACGGATGAAAAAAAACACCATTTCGACTGGGACAACACATCTATCCTGGGACAGGCTAAGCAAAGACATGCCAGAGAATTCCTAGAGGCCTGGCACTCCAACCACAATACCATAAACAAACACATAGATCTAGATGCCATCTATCAACCCCTCAGAAAACGAACAGGAAATGACATCACCACAAACCCCAGGAACCCCATCCAGGAGAGAGATATAAATAGAAAGCAGGAGACAACAGCTTCACTTCACTTGGAGGTCGCCACTGATGATGTTACCTAGTCAGCTAATGAAACGTCTGGATATCAAACCTACAGCTCAGCGAGCAAACCTACACCCTAGATTTCAATTATTAGACACACAAAGCTGATTTAATCCCTTAGATGAAAAATCCAAAAACTAGCAAATTTAAAAATGATGCTCTGAAGAAAAGTCATATTAGACTCAGAACATTAACAGTTGGTTCTTTCTCCATAGAACTACCAAATCTGTTAAGTTTCTTCACACTTTCTGTTTTGGGAAAGGAAGTCTTAGCACTTAAAGGTAAGATCCTAGGGAGTGTTGCTGAACAAAGAGACCTTGGAGTACAGGTTCGTAGCTCCTTGAAAGTGGAGTCACAGGTAGGTAGGATAGTGAAGAAGGCGTTTGGTAGGCTTTCCTTTATTAGTCAGAGTATTGAGTACAGGAGTTGGGAGGTTATGTTGCGGCTGTACAGGACATGGGTTAGGCCACTGTTGGAATATTGCGTGCAATTCTGGTCTCCTTCCTATCAGAAAGATGTTGTGAAACCTGAAAGGGTTCAGAAAAGATTTACAAAGATGATGCCAGAATTGGAGGATTTGAGCTATCAGGAGAGGCTGAACAGGCTGGGGTTGGTTTCCCTGGAGTGTCGGAGTTGAGGGGTGACCTTACAGAGGTTTATAAAATCATGAGGGGCATGGATGGGGTAAATAGATAAGGTCTTTTCCTTGGGTGGGGGAGCCCAGAATTAGTTTAGAGTGAGAGGGGAAAGATATAAAAGAGACTTATGGGGCAACTTCTTCACACAGCGGACAGTGCGTGTATGGAATGAGCTGCCAGAGGAAATGGTGGAGGCTAGTAAAATTGCAACATTTAAATGGGTATATGAATAAGGGTTTAGAGGGATATGGGCCGGGTGCTGGCAGTTGGGACTAGATTGGTTTGGAATATCTGGTCGGCATGGACAAGTTGGACCGAAGGGTCTATTTCTGTGCTGTACATCTCTATGACTCTCTTGTTTGTATTTAATAATTCTGGCAAGCATTTAGCAGCTAAAGCCTATTTAGTTCATGGAAACTTTATCGACGTACAAGTTAAGAGAATTCTACAGTAACAGGTTCGATCAATTGATAAAAGTGTTGTCTAAACTTTGCATGACGGAAATTTACAAGAGTTCATTTGAAACAGGATCATTATTTGTCTCTCAGATAAATCAGTTATTCAACTTCAATCGAAAGGGAACCGAACTTAAGAACAAGCAATCCAATTAGCAGTGGATACAGAGTCTAGAAAAATGTTCAAGAATCATTATACAACAAAAGTTCCATTTAATGTAAAGCATTCTACAGTGAGTCTTGATTACTTAAAGCACAATGGATCATTCAATCACAGGAGACATATCTCTCATCTGAAAATTACACCATATCTGATGACTCCAACACAAAATCCTTAGCAATCTAATGCTACAGAATCTTATTACAGGTGTGGTTCCAAAACTCAATATTAACAAAACTATTCTGTCCACCCTTAATGTACGCATTGTAAAAAAATAGGTCATGTCTCAATGATATTGTACAGCCTAAATAAGATGCCAAGCATCAAACTAACATTCACTACCGTTCAAAGACTGGACATTTAAACTTACCACTTGACAGTTAGTGTTGTGAAAAAAAAAGGAGTTGGTGGTGAGGGAGGGGTGCTCTGTCTTCCACTCCACAGAAGCTCTTCAGGGGAGCTTCACATTTCTCTAGTACCAGGATCCGAAGACCCTGAAAGAAATGAACGGCAGCGTTGGCTTTGGAGAATCTCAGAGCATGGCAATAATGACATAATTCGCAACTCTTCAGAAGATCCAGGCCATAATATTTTATTGCTTTCTTTTTACACTTGAGTAAAATCCATCTCTCATATTTGAGAAATGCTGCAAATTTGGGATGATGCAATGCTACCTGTCTACAATGCGACATAAATTGATACTTAATGTAAAACAAGTCTAAGCAAATCAACCATCTACCTACATTGGTTCTGATATACCATCACTGCAGGATATCAATAAATAATTAGTTAAATCAGACATTAGGAACTCACTTTTAATTCATTAAAATTAATAAAGGAGTCCCACTTGCTAATCAACAATGGGAGAGGTTGTTACAAACAGCTGCTCCCTATACATATTTTATGTTACAATTAGATGAAATGTCAATGCATTGTTTCAATTATATATTAAAAAATATTCAGGATAAAGGTGTACGAATGTCTATAATTAGTTTATTTACAGAATATTTAGTTGTATGTTTACATTAGACTATTTAGTTTCATATAGGACAAAATTAAACTAACAAGATGATAGCGTTGGTTGCATAACGTTTTAAAATCACAATATCCAACTTCCCTTTAAACAGTGTTGAGAATGAATTAAGGAGATAGTGAGGACTGCAGTTTGTGGAGAAGTCAAAGTTGAAGAGTGTGGTGCTGGAACAGTGCAGCAGGTCAGGCAGCATTCAAGGAGCAGGAGAGTCAACATTTCCTTCATCAGGAATGAATCAAGGGCCAATAGCCCAACAAGGATGGCTGCTACAATCACTTTCCATGGATTGTCACCTTGCAGTGATGGAAAGGCTTGAGTGTTCCATTGATCCCAAGATCCCAATATAACAATATTCCTCTGGAATCATCACAGAAATTAACATCAGCTGGGCCACCAATTCCTCTCTGACCTCCTGATGGGTCTGGAATGCATCATTGCGTCTAAAGTGCTTCAGAGATGATTACCTCCAAGAAACCCCTGCAAAATAAAATTGCAAGTTACACCTATTTTGAAAGACGGTTACATACTTTCCTCTGCCAGGAAAACCTTTGTCTGACCATAACTCATCTCTCTCCCCACTCTACCCCAAGGAAACTTGGTCACATGATTCCCATAGAGCTGAACCTAACTGCCTTTTAACCATACAATTTTGATATCGCGAGCAAATAAGGGGTCAAATGCTGCTTCCTGCAAATTCCAATGATAATCTCAAAACTTCTGACTCCAGACTGTAATTAAAAAAAAGCCTCTGGCCTGTAAGAAGCAGCTAATAACCCAGACAGGTACTCTTTGGAAATAATCAACATTTTTTTGCTAAGTATGGTGAAGCACAAGTTACATTTCAGTAAAACTTTGTCCGAAAAACTTGGAAGAGATTTTTAAAAGAGAAGGATTGGCATACAGTTGCTCAAGTGCTATCTAACAAATCAAACAGACCACAGAGGAATTACAGACTGTCAATCCAGGTTTGGACTTTTGAACTCCATCTCAAAACCAAGAACATTGATAAACTGGTCTCCTTGGTTTGTTTTATACTTAATATGTTGCTAATTAAATAATGCCTTTATCATTTTCAGTTCTATCTTTCCTGATGTGTGTTTGTGAGTGTGCTTACGTTGCTAAGTGTCAAAGAGTGTGTGAAACAAACCTTACTTTTGATTTACCTTTGCATTAGTATTGTGGCCCTTACAAAGTAAGAGTCTATAAACAGGGAAGGGGAAATATGCCATCACAGTTTATAAAGAGAAACAACTAAACTGCAATTTGCTTTGAGACTGAAGGTGAGAATAAAGGATGATAATCATTTTAATCCATTTATAATAATATATTTTATAAGTTGCTTGCATATAGATTGTGCCTGTGCTTTATACCATCATTACTTCTACAAACAAACATATGAACAAAAGAAATAAAACCAGCGATAGGCCTTTTGGCTCCTCAAGACTATTTTGCTAGTCAATAAGATCACTGCTGATCAAATTGTGGCTTTAAATCCAATTTCCTCTCTGCCCTCCAGAACAACTGATTTGCTAATTAATCAAAACTGTGGCTAGCTCATCAGCCTTGAAGATTTTCAATGACGCAGCCTCCACTGTGGAAGAGGATCCTAAAGACTAGTGACCCTTTTGGTTGAAGCATATGCAGTGTGTTCGCTGTGTACACTGCTGACACACGCTGCAGGTGTGATTATAGAGGGTGAAGCTGCAGAGCAACAAAAGAAATAGGAACTGGAGCAGTCCATTCAGCTCTCAAATCTGCTGTACTATTCAACAAGATGCTATCTGCTCTCGTTCAGGATTCAACATGAAACTATTTGCCTTTATCAACTCTGCTTGTTATTCTCAAAGAAATCCAGCATAAAAAAAATCTTAATTCTCTGACCTATCATTGGCTTTCATGCCTTGTATGACTTAATTATTGACTGGATACTTGAGAGGACATAGGTGTAAGGTGAGAGGGTAAAGATTTAAAGGGGTCCTCAGGGGCAACGTTTTTACTCAGAGGATGGTGCATGTATGGAATGAACTGCCAGATGATGTGGTGGAAACAAAAGTACTGCAGATGTTAGATTCCAAGTAGACAAGCAGGAGGCTGGAAGAACACAGCAAGCTAGACAGCATCAGGAGGTGGAGAAGTCAACATTTCAGGTGTAACCCTTCTTCAGGACTGGGAGTAGGGATAAGGGGACCTGCAGAAAAAGGGGGTTGAGGGGTGAGGCAGGGTGGTGAGGTGGGGATAAGTGAACACAGGTAGGGGGTGCAACCTTTTTTGCTCAATGGGAGGAATGAATCCAGTTGGTAGCTGGAAGGAAGCGTTGATGAGGGGAATGGAAGGGAGGGGAGGGGCTGGAAACGGAGTCAGGGGATAGAAAAGGAGGCTTTTGAAATTGGAGAACTCAGTGTTGAATCTTCCAGGCTGTAGGCTACCCAAGCGGAAGATGAGGTGTTGTTCCTCCAATTTGCAGTTTGATTCATTGTGGCAATGGAGGAGGCCAAAGATGATCATGTTGGAAAGGGAGTGGGAAAGGGAATTGAAATAGACAATGACTGGGACGTCCAGTTTGCCTCTACAGGCCCAGCTGAAATACTCGGCAAACCATTCCCTATGTTTATTTGGTCTCCCCAGTGTAGAGAAGACCACATTAGGAGCACCTGATGCAGTAAACTAGGTTGGAAGAGAGGCAGGTGACCCTCTGTCTCACCTAGAAGGACATTTTGGGGCCCTGGATAGAGGTGAGATGTATGGTGTGCCAACAGGTTTTGCATCTTTGCCGGTTGCAAGGGAAGATACCTGGGGGTTTGGCGGTGGTTGGTGGGGAGAGTGGCACAATCCAAGGATTGGTGAAGGAAACATTCTTTGCGGAAGGTGAAGAGGGGGAAGGGAAGGGAAGATACTCTTGGTGGTGGGGCCTAGTTGGAGTTGGTGAAAGTTTTTAAGGTTGATGCGTTGGAAGCAGAGACTGGTGGGATGGTAGGTGAGGGCAAGAAAGACCCAGTCTTTATTGCGTTCAGGGTGGGTGTTAGAACAGTGGAATGAGGAATGGAGGTGGTGTGGTGATACACTGTCAGGATGGAAGAGCGGGGAAAAGAAAGTTGATCACAGTAGGTGGACATCTGGGACATCTCCTCATCTGAGCAGATTCAGTGAAGATGGAGGAATTGAGAGAATGTGATGGGGTTCTTGCAAGATGCTGGGTGGAAGGAGGTGTCGTCCAGGTAATTTTGAGAGTCTGTGGATTTATAGCAACCGTCACCAGAGTTGGAAATGGAGAGCTGAAAATGTGTTGCTGGAAAAGAGCAGCAGATCAGGCAGCATCCAAGGAACAGGAAATTCGATGTTTTGGACACAAGCCCTTCATCAGGAGCCCTGATGAAGGGCTTGTGCCTGAAACGTCGAATTTCCTGTTCCTTGGATGCTGTCTGACCTGCTGCGCTTTTCCAGCAACACATTTTCAGCTCTGATACTCCAGCATCTGCAGACCTCACTTTCTCCTTGGAAATGGAGAGGTCAAGAAAGGGGAGGGAGGTGACCGAGATGGACCAAGTGAATTTCAGGGGGTGGTGGAAATTGTGCTCAAAGTTGTGAACTGCTCCAGTTCAGTCTGAGTGCAGGATGGTGCACTGGTGCAGTCATTGATGTAACAGTGGAAGAGTTGAGACACACTGCCTGTGTAGGTACTGAAGAGAGACTGTTCAACATAGCCAACAAAGAGGCAGGCATAACTAGGGCCCATATGATTACCAATGACCACCCCCTGGATTTGGAGGAAAAGAAAGGAGTTAGAGGAAAAGTTATTAGGTGGGAACTAGTTTGGCAAGGTGGAGGAAGGTATTGGTGGAAAGGGACTGGATGGTCTTTTGGAGAGGAAGAAGCTGAGGGTGTGAAGGCCATCCTTGTGGGGTATGGACTTGTATAAGGACTGCATACCCATAGGGAAGAGAAGCACTCAGGGCCAGGGAACTGGACATTGCTGAAGAGATGAAGGGGGGGGGCGGGTTTGATGTTGCGGATGTAGCTGTGAAATGCCTGAACTAAGGGGGAGAGGATGGAATCGAGGTAGGACAAGATGATTTCAGTGGGGCAGAAGCAAGCAGAGACAATGGGTTGGCTGGGGTAGTTGGGCTTATGGATCTTGGGGAGCAGATAGAATTGGGCAGTGCGCAGGGCTGGGAGACTATGAGATTGGAGGCAGTGGAGGGGAGATCACCAGAGTCAATGAGGGCACAGACAGTGCGTGTGATTTTGGCCTGATGGGTCACAGTGGGGTCGTGGTCAAGAGGGACGTAGGTAGGATGTGATTAAATTAGATTAGATACCCTACAGTATGGAAACAGGCCCTTTGGCCCAACAAGTCCACACAGACCCTCCGAAGAGTAACTCACCCAGACCCATTTACCCCTGACTAATGTAGCAATCGCTTTGGGCAATTTAGCATGGGCAATTCACTTGACTGGCACATCTTTGGAATGTGGGAGGAATCTGGAGCACCGGGAGGAAACCCACACAAACTTCACACAAACAGTCACCTGAGGCGGGAATTGAACCCGGGTCCCTGGCGCTGTGAGGCAGCAGTGCTAACCACTGAGCCACCGTACCTCTCCGTGATGTTGGAGAGTTGATGTTCAGCCTCTGCGACATAGAGGTCCGTTCTCCAGACTACCACCACCGGTTTTGTCAGCGGGTTTGATGGTGAACTGGGGATTGGTATGGAGAGCGTGGAGCGCTGCACGTTCGGAGGGGGTGAGGTTGGAATGGGTGAGGGGGGTGGAGACGTTGAGGCAGCCGATGTCACTTCGGCAGTCAGCAATGAAGAGGTCTAGGATGGCTACAAGGCCTGTGGGGGATGATCAGGTTGATGGGGACGGTTGGAGGTGGGAGAAGGGGTTTTTATCGAAGAAGAAGGCATGGAGGTGGAGGTGGCAGAAGAAGAGTTCCACACTGTGGCGGGTACAGAATTCATTGAGGTGGGCGCAGAGGGGTATAAATGTGAGCCTTTTACTCAGGATGGGCCGTTCAGCCTGAGAGTTCAAGGTCAGGGAGGGCAATAGTGAACATGTGGCAAGGCTCAGGGTTCGGGTTTTGGGAGGGTTTCGAGGAGGCTGAAGGAGGGGAGTAGTGGAGGCCGGTACAGTTACATTTAAAAGGCATCCCAATGGGTAGTTAACTAGGAATATGGGCCAAATGCTGGCAAATGAGGCTAAGTCAGATTGGGATGTCTGGTTGGCATGGATGAGTTAGATAGGAGGGTCTGTTTCTATGCTGTATGACTCAATGATGCTATGACTGCCTTTGTTAACCATGATTTGGAGATGCCGGTGTTGGACTGGGGTGTACAAAGTTAAAAATCACACAACACCAGGTTATAGTCCAACAGGTTTAATTGGAAGTACACTAGCTTTCGGAGCGTTGCTCCTACACAATCACCTGATGAAGGAGCGTCGCTCCGAAAGCTAGTGTGCTTCCAATTAAACCTGTTGGACTATAACCTGGTGTTGTGTGATTTTTAACGTTGTTAACCATGAGTTATCTCCTTCCTTTTAAACCAGAATAAAATTTTGCTGAGCATCATGAAATATCAACTTAAATGTCTGCTGCTGCTCATCCACTGCCCTTCCCTTTCCAAGCCTGCTTTAGTCAATTCTTTCCACATAACTCTTCCACAAAGTTTCTCTGCATTTAAGTTAAGGACACTGGTTTGAGACTTTAGTTTCTCTCCCTTAAGCTGAATTTGAATGTGATCACCATGTATCAACAGTGTCAACAGCTTCCGTGAATTACAGCTGCAACACATCTCCTGCTTTGCTATCACCATTCTATTTAAGTAATTAATCCGAGTATTAAATATTTTAAAAGTGAATTTCTTAACTGTACTCTTGAGCTGTAACAACGTCTCCTGATTAAAACCAATTGTTTGATGGAGAGACACTCAAAATATCCATCTAGCTGTTTTCCTGTAATATCTCATTTTGGTTTTGACAGTTTGGTGGTAATCTCTGGCAGTAGGCTTTATCTCCTGCTGCTGCTCTTCTCATACAGGTCTGCTCTTCTCTTTATGAAGCTGATGTTTCCATTCTTACACATTGTTTGAGAAGCTGCTGTCCCTGCTCTCTTTTGCACTATTTCAGAAGCATAAGGTACACCTCTACTTTACTCTTTTAGGTGATGGTGACAGACTCCAGATCCTCCCTTCTATCCCATTCCACACCCTTGACAATTGCCTATGATTGCTAATAACCATGGCCATCTGCCTGCTGTTGTGTCTTTACTAAATGGTGAGGCAAGACTTTAAGGTAGCACTGCATGAATGCTGTAGGCGTTTAAGTAAATAAATTCTCACATATCAAACTCAGTAGTGATAATGTGTCTGGAGTCAATTACTAGGCATCAAAGTGAGAGGGGAAATGCTTAGGCGAGATGTGCGTGGAAAGTTCCTTACGCAGAGGGTGGTAGGTGCCTGGAATGTATTGCCAGCGGAGGCGGTAGGGGCGAGAACGATAGCGTCATTTAAGATGTATCTAGACAGATACATGAATGGGCAAAGAGCAAAGGGATACAGATCCTTAAAAAATAAACAGCAGATTTAGATAGAGGATCTGGATCGGCAAAGGCTTGGAGGGGCAAAGGCCTGTTCCAGTGCTATTATGTTCTTTGTTCTAGTGCTAAGCGGGAAAAGTGCCAAAAAGCAAGGCAAGGCAGGGCAGAAATTCTGTGAACATCAAAATGGCCCCACTACGAATGAGTAAAAGTGAGTGAGTGAGTAGCCCGGCATGGCGCCCTAGTTGAAACCATGAGCTGGGTTCCCGACCCTGCGTACACATTGTTCTGCCAGCAGCATTACAATGAAAGGTGCCAGGATACTCCAAAGTGCGGCACTACAATGCAGGAATGTACCTGTAAGTGGATTAGAGATGAGTCATGAGGATGCAGTGAGGCTGGCATGTGCCAAACCTGCCCCTGAATATTCCAGAGATGTTGATGCTGGGAGTCCAAGATGGCAATGCTGGAGGCACCAGGTAACCACTCTGACTTTGTCAGGAACTCCCAGTGTCTGTATTCTATCTGGGAGAATGGGAAACTGCATTTATTGAGAGTGATATTGAGTGATATTCCATGCAAAAGCCTCACTAGTGAGAATCTCATCGCACTGTCCAACAATTGTTTGCAATATGAGACTTGCTTGATCTTGACAGCAGGTAGGTCCTCACTGGGCATCTCACCTGATTTTTCAGAATTTCTTACTGTGACCTATATCATTCAAGGCCAAGGAAGATTTTGTCTGTGTTGATTGTTATTATTATCAGAGCAATTCCACCCACTTTTCCTTTATTCCTGTCCTTACAGAATGTCAAATACTCTTGAATATTCAGGTCACTGTGTAATCACATCTTAATAATAGAGATTGTATCATAGCTATTTATTTCTATTTATGCAATCATAATCCATCCTTTCATGAATGCTGTAGTCATTTAGGTAAATAAATTCTCACATATCAAATTCGGTAGTGATAATGAGCTTGGATTTATACATTAAAAGGTTTTAAATTCATAACTAGTCTAACTGCTATATGCAATGTATTTTTGTCTCCAAAAAAAATCACTCCCATCATTTAGTACTTCCATGGCCTTCCTCAGATATATCACTTGTATAGTTATGAAAGGTTCTATTTTTCACTGTTCTATTTTTGAAATAAGATCAAAGCATTCCTTCCTGATACTGCTAGACTTGATTCTTTGGATTGAGATGGCAAAGTAGATCACATGACAATGGGGAAACAATTCGGAGACAGTGGTCATTGTATCATAAGTTTTAGGACGATGTTGAAAGTCGACATTTGTCTAAACCAATAAAAACAGAGCTGGGCCGCATAGATTGGAACCAAAGGTTGTTGGGAGAAACAGGAGTTCAACAATGGGTTACCTTCAAGTAGGAGGTGGTTTGGCCACAATCAAGGCATACTCCTTCAAAAGGGAAAGGTGGGCCAACTAAATCCAGAATGAGAAATTAAGTTAAAGAAGAAAATGTATGCTTATGACGGTGTCAGGTAATAAATAACAGAAGCAAAGAGGGACTAAGAAAAAAGACTAGCAGCTACATAAAACAAAATCCCAAAGTATTCCAATAGTTGATGGGTAGTTAAAATGGAGAAGTAGTGCAGATTATGTGCAAAAGAGGGGATTTACACATGGAGGCAAGAAGCATAGCTGAGCTGTTAAATCATACATTTGCATCTGTCTTTTCCCACAAGGTTCATGCTGCCCTGCCCAGGCCATAGTGACAGAAGAGGAAACTCAGTCCCTATTAACATGAGGAGGAATTGAATAAGTTCTTGATATTTAAATTTGATAAGGTACTGGGACTGGATGAGACGCATTGAAGCATATTGAAGTAAGTGAGAATGGAAGTTGTACAATCTTCCTGAGATTCAGAGGTGGTGTCAGAGAACTAGAGAATTGCAAACTGTTGAAAATTGTTCAAAAGAAAGGTTGTAAAGATTGATCAGTGCTGGGTCCACTACTTTTTGTCTTTATATAAATGATTTGGATGTGATCAAAGGAGGTATAGTTAATAAGCCCGCAGATGACACCAAACTTGGAGGTGTAGTGGTCAGTGAAGAAGATGATCTCAAATTACAACAGGATCTTGATCAGATGGGCCAATAAGCTGAGGAGTGGCAGATGACGTTTAATTTAGATAAATATGTGGTGAGGCATTTTGGGAAAGCAACTTTTAACAGGACTTATGCACTTAATGGTAAAGTCCTGGGGAGTGTTGCTGAACAAAGAGACCTTGGAGTGCAGGTTCATAGCTCCTTGAAAGTGGAGTCACAGGTAGTTAGGATAGTGAAGAAGGCATTTGCTATGCTTTCCTTTATTGGTCAAGAGTATTGAGTATGGGAGTTGGGAGGTCATGTTGCAGCTGTACAGGACATTGGATCGGCCTCTTTTGGAGTATTGCATGCAATTCTGGTCTCCTTCCTATCGGAAAGATTTTGTGAAACTTGAAAGGGTTCAGAAAAGATTTACAAGGATGCTGCTATAGAGAGGATTTGAGCTACAGGTAGGATTTGAGCTATAGGGAGAGGTTGAATCGGCTGGGTCTGTTTTCACTGGAGCATCAGAGGCTGTGAGGTGACTTTATAGAGGTTTAGAAAATCATGAAGGGCATGGATAGGGTAAATAGACAAAGTCTTTTCCCTGGAGTGGGAGAGTCCAGAAGTAGAGAGCGTAGGTTTAGGTGAGAGGGGAAAGATATAAAAGAGACCTATGGGGCAACGTTTTCACCAGAGGGTGGTACGTAAATGGAATGGTAAAAAAATGAGGTCTGCAGATGCTGGAGATCACAGCTGAAAATGTGTTGCTGGTTAAAGCACAGCAGGTTAGGCAGCATCTCAGGAATAGGGAATTCGACGTTTCGAGCATAAGCCCTTCATCAGGAATGAGAGAGAGTAGCCAAGCAGGCTAAGATAAAAGGTAGGGAGGAGGGACTTGGGGGAGGGGCGATGGAGGTGGGATAGGTGGAAGGAGGTCAAGGTGAGGGTGATAGGCTGGAGTGGGGTGGGGGCGGAGAGGTCAGTAAGGAGATTGCAGGTTAGGAGGGCGGTGCTGAGTTGAGGGAACCGACTGAGACAAGGTGGGGGGAGGGGAAATGAGGAAACTGGAGAAATCTGAATTCATACCTTGTGGTTGGAGGGTTCCCAGGCGGAAGATGAGGCGCTCCTCCTCCAGCCGTCGTGTTGTTATGTTCTGCCGGTGGAGGAGTCCAAGGAACCCTCATGTCCTCGGTGGAGTGGGAGGGAGAGTTAAAGTGTTGAGCCACGGGGTGGTTGGGCTGGTTGGTCCGGGCGGCCCAGAGGTGTTCTCTGAAGCGTTCCGCAAGTAAGCGGCCTGTCTCACCAATATAGAGGAGGCCACATCGGGTGCAGCGGATGCAATAGATGATGTGTGTGGAGGTACAGGTGAACTTGTGGCGGATATGGAAGGATCCCTTGGGGCCTTGGAGGGAAGTGAGTGTGGAGGTGTGGGCGCAAGTTTTACATTTCCTGCGGTTGCAGGGGAAGGTGCCGGGGGTGGAGGTTGGGTTGGTGGGGGGTGTGGATCTGACGAGGGAGTCACGAAGGGAGTTGTCCTTGCGGAACGCTGATAGGGGAGGGGAGGGAAATATATCCTTGGTGGTGGGGTCCGTTTGGAGGTGGCGGAAATGACGGCGGATGATACGTTGTATGCGGAGGTTGGTGGGGTGGTAGGTGAGAACCAGTGGGGTTCTGTCTTGGTGGCGGTTGGAGGAGCGGGGCTCAAGGGCGGAGGAGCGGGAAGTGGAGGAGATGCAGTGGAGGGCATCGTCGATCACGTCTGGGGGGAATTGCATCGTCGATCACGTCTGGGGGGAATCGCATCGTCGATCACGTCTGAGAGTTGCCATGGGCACCCGCATGGGCCCCAGCTATGCCTGCCTCTTCGTAGGATATGTGGAACAGTCCATCTTCCGCAACTACACTGGCACCACCCCCCACCTTTTCCTTCGCTACATCGATGACTGTATCGGCGCTGCCTCGTGCTCCCACGAGGAGGTTGAACAGTTCATCAACTTTACTAACACCTTCCATCCTGACCTGAAATTCACCTGGACTGTCTCAGACTCCTCCCTCCCCTTCCTAGACCTTTCCATCTCTATCTCGGGCGACCGACTCAACACAGACATCTACTATAAACCGACTGACTCCCACAGCTACCTGGACTACACCTCCTCCCACCCTGCCCCCTGCAAAAACTCCATCCCATATTCCCAATTCCTTCGTCTCCGCCGCATCTGCTCCCACGAGGACCAGTTCCAACACCGCACAGCCCAGATGGCCTCCTTCTTCAAGGACCGCAGATTCCCCCCAGACGTGATCGACGATGCCCTCCACTGCATCTCCTCCACTTCCCGCTCCTCCGCCCTTGAGCCCCGCTCCTCCAACCGCCACCAAGACAGAACCCCACTGGTTCTCACCTACCACCCCACCAACCTCCGCATACAACGTATCATCCGCTGTCATTTCCGCCACCTCCAAACGGACCCCACCACCAAGGATATATTTCCCTCCCCTCCCCCATCAGCGTTCCGCAAGGACAACTCCCTTCGTGACTCCCTCGTCAGATCCACACCCCCCACCAACCCAACCTCCACCCCCGGCACCTTCCCCTGCAACCGCAGGAAATGTAAAACTTGCGCCCACACCTCCACACTCACTTCCCTCCAAGGCCCCAAGGGATCCTTCCATATCCGCCACAAGTTCACCTGTACCTCCACACACATCATCTATTGCATCCGCTGCACCCGATGTGGCCTCCTCTATATTGGTGAGACAGGCCGCTTACTTGCGGAACGCTTCAGAGAACACCTCTGGGCCGCCCGGACCAACCAACCCAACCACCCCGTGGCTCAACACTTTAACTCTCCCTCCCACTCCACCGAGGACATGCAGGTCCTTGGACTCCTCCACCGGCAGAACATAACAACACGACGGCTGGAGGAGGAGCGCCTCATCTTCCGCCTGGGAACCCTCCAACCACAAGGTATGAATTCAGATTTCTCCAGTTTCCTCATTTCCCCTCCCCCCACCTTGTCTCAGTCGGTTCCCTCAACTCAGCACCGCCCTCCTAACCTGCAATCCTCTTCCTGACCTCTCCGCCCCCACCCCACTCCGGCCTATCACCCTCACCTTGACCTCCTTCCACCTATCCCACCTCCATCGCCCCTCCCCCAAGTCCCTCCTCCCTACCTTTTATCTTAGCCTGCTTGGCTACTCTATCTCATTCCTGATGAAGGGCTTATGCTCGAAACGTCGAATTCCCTATTCCTGAGATGCTGCCTAACCTGCTGTGCTTTAACCAGCAACACATTTTCAGCTACGTAAATGAAATGAGCTGCCAGAGGACGTGGTGGAGGCTGGTACAATTGCAACATTTATAAGGTATCTGAATGGGAATATGGATATAGGTTTAGAGGGATTTGGGCCAGGTGCTGACCAATGGGACTAGATTAGGATAGGATATCCAGTCAGCATGGATGAGTTGGACAGAAGGGTCTGTTTCTGTGCTGTACATCTCTATGACTCTATGACTCCATATTTCAGCAATTCCACACCAGTGAGTACAACGTAAATAGTGGGGTGAAACTGTTAATAACATTTATTTGGGATAAAATTAATACTCACAAGGGAAAATATGGGATGATTACAAAATGCTAACATTAAGGGTAAATCATGTCTAATAAATGTGGTGGACCTTTTCAAGGGTCTAAAAAAGGCTTTGATGAAGAAAAGGCTGTTGATGTGATGTATATGGATTTTGAAACAGTGTTTGGTCCAATGCCATATATCTGATTTGTGAGAAAATTGATGGGACTGGAATTGCTTCAGTGGCAATCTGAAAACAAAGTTGGTTGATTCATAGAAAGCAGACTGTAATGATTAACGGATATTGCTCAGTCTGGAGGATAGTTTCTAATAATGCTCAGAATGTTAGCTTAGGGGAGTTTGTTATCCTGACAATATTAATGATCGAGGTATTGGTGTGAAATGGACAATTTCAAAATTTATGGACAATACAAAAGTAGGAAGAATATTAAACTGTGAGAAATGCAGAACATCCCAAAAGATATTAATAAATTGGTGGAGTGGGTGGAGAAGTGTGAGGTATACTCTTTGGTATAAGGAACATGGAGAGACAATATAATATGAAGGATGATATTCTAAAGGGTGTGCAGAAGTAATGACACTTGGGTGGAAATGTGAGCTGCATTAAAGTTGGCAAGACAAATAGAGAGAACAGTTAAACAAAGTATACAATTTTACATGTTTCATTAATGGTGGCATAAAATACAAAGAGCAGGGAGGTGATGAACATATACAGTGCATTGGTTCGACCTCAGCATTGTGCACAGTTCCAAGTGTCATTTCAGGAAAGATGTGAAAGCGTTGGAAAGAATGCAGAAGGCATTTACACATAATGATTCAAGGGTTGAGAAATTTCAGTTATGAGGATAATTAAGAAGGGAAGTTTAAGGGGAGATTTGCTATCAGTTTTAAAAATCATGTGGGGTCTGCAGAGAGTAGGTAGGAAAAATCTGTTCCCACACAGAAAAGGATTGCAAACCAGAGGGCACAGTTTTAAAGTGTTTTGCAAAAGAAACAAAGCAAGATGAGAAAAACATGTTCACACAGCAAGTGGTCTCGGCCTGGAATGCACTGCCTGGAGATGTGGTGGAGGCAAGTTCAATTGAGTCATTCTCGAGGGCATTTGGATGTTTATTTAAATAGAAACAATATGCATTTGAGTTATGAGGAAAAGGCAGCAGTGTGGCACAATTTCAAAAGACCCAAAAAGCTGGTGCTGACATGATAGGCAAAATGGTACTGTAAAAAGTCTATGACCTTTCCTGGATCTTTTCAAAAATGTTAGTACACATCAGAGCCATATTCTTAGAACATAGAACGTGGAACGATACCGCGCAGAACGGGCCCTTCAGCCCTTGATGTTGCGCCGACCTGTGAACTATTCTCAGCTCGTCCCCCCACACTATCCCAAAATCATCCATGTGCTTATCTAAGGATTGTTTAAATCTGCCTAATGTGGCTGAGTTGACTACATTAGCAGGTAGGCATTCCACGCCCTTACCGCTCTCTTCGTAAAGAACTTACCTCTGACATCTGTCTTAAATCTATCACCCCTCAATTTGTAGTTACATTGCAGTTCTGCATTTATCATTTGTGACTCTTTCCATCCTGGATATTCATTCATTTATTGATTGAAATCAATTCCTCTCTGTTTTGAGCATCTTTTTGCTGATTTTTTTTTGTTATTCATTCATTGGACCTGTGTGTCACTGGCCAGAGGCACTTATTCTGCATCCTTAATTGCCCAGAGAGCAGTTAGGAATTAACCACATTAGATCTAGAGTCACATATAGGCTTGACCAAGTAAGGACGGCAGATTTCTCTTCTTGAAGCAATGAACTACGTCTACTTTTATAACAATGGTAATGATTCCATTGTTCCCTTTAAGCCAACCGTTTATTCCAGATTCTTGCTGCATTCAAAATTCTGCCATAGTAGGTTTCAAACCCATGTCTTGGACTTCTTGAATGCTGGTCAAGTAACATTATCAGTAAGCCACGGTGTTCCCATAGATCATTTGCCAACATTCAGATCCATTTCATGATATCAGGATAACCATAAACTCTTATCTTTTTCACAACATGCATTCTGCAGCATTTACTCACAAAGATGTAAACACTTTGAAGCCCATTAACTGTATTCCTTCAATTACAGCTTCCCAAGTGACAGAATGCTCAACTTCTTTGTGTTCACCTGTAGTCCATATTTCTACTCTCCATAAAAACCTTAGTTAGCCTTTGCAAATCTGTTTTGGCTGTTGCTGTCATGCCACAGTCATCAGCAAATCTGTAATTGTTTAATAGGCACATAAACAGATTCCTGCAACATCATCTTTCACTGCAAGATTTTTTGCTGCTTCCAGTAGGAAATTTCAATGTGCAATCTTGTCTCACCCCAACTATTGATCTAAACTGGTGGTTGCATCGGTTTTCTATCTGATCTAATCGAGCTCAAGCATTCAGTACTGATGCTTTATGTTGGACTGCCAAATTGCCAGGCTTACCATTCACACTAAGGAACTATCAAATCACTTTCGACTATATATTGTTGAAGTCCTGCTTAAAATACATGTGTGTAAAAGTGTGAGGTTGGCCCTAAATTGCCTTTGTAACAGGTTATCTTCAAACAGCCATTTATACTGTGTATGTGTGTGTGTGCGAGTGTGCCTGTAGGATAGATATTGAGCAACTCTCAACGTCTTTAAAGCCAGCCAGCAGCTATCTTCTAGCTACAAACACCAGGGAAAGTTAAGAAACAGTTAATTTTAGAGTTCACATGTTTAAAATTTATATTTAGTCTGGCAATTGAAATTTTTAAATATAAGATAAATGGAAACACCTGGTTGAGAAGTTGGGAGAAAAAACTGGATGGTTTTGATTCAAATGTATCCTTTGTTTTATTTCAAATGGTCAGAGTTAGAAATGTGGGTACACCAGCTATGGGTGACCATACTTTAGGCATCTTTGCAGGGATAGAGGGCAGTAGTTTTCCAAAGTTTGGCTAGGTGTCAATTTTGGATAAGTTAATGGAGGGCTTGAGCCTTTGTGAGCTTTCTTGCGCATGTTTATGGCATGTTTATGGTGTAAAGTTAGCTATCTTGTGCTCACATAGTAATGGAAATGCTCACTGGTGTTGGAACCTTCTAGTGTTTATGCCACTGAAACCATATCGACACCCTCAATATACGTCACTTCGAAAGCTGTGATTCAGAATTGCCTTTCACAGACCAAGTGAGTGAAGGAGACGGATGACAGTGGCAATTGGCACCCAGGTTCAAGTAGAGTGAGCTGGAGTTCCTGCTGGACAGGGGTTGGAGAGAAAAGCTGAGCTCCAAAGCCAAGACAACCAGAGGATACCAGGCACCAGACTGTGCCAGCCTGGTTTGAAGTTGCAAAATAAATACTAAAAGAACTGTGGACACTGTAGATCAGAAATAAAAGCAGAGATTGCTGGAAAAAGGTCAGCAGGTTTGGCAGATCTGCAGAGAGAAATCAAAGTTATCTTTTCAGGTTGAGTGATCCTTTCTCAGTAGGTTTGACGTTGTTGCCTGGGCCAGTGCAATATCGACTGTGCAAAGAAAAGCCCAGCAGTGAAGACGATTAACGTTGTTCTGTGTTTAACTCTACCACTTCACCCACCCGCCAACAAGACTCATAGTCTACTATTCTCACCATTGCAAGCATCTCCTGTCAATGGCTCTCACCCCAAGACTACTAAACCTTCATGCCCTCTACTCTTCCTGTCCACTCTCTGGGAATGTCTCAACAAATGTCACCAGCACTGCCAGCAACTTTCATCTCACTTACCTCCTTTTGTCTCATTGCCAGAGAAAAAGGCCCACAAAGAGCCTAAAGGTGCAAGATAACTGCTGGAATAGCTGGCATTCATCTCCTCACTCCACACTAGGACAGGATGTCAGGCATAACTCTTCTAACAAGTTCCAGGTGTCAAGGCGAGATTCTCACTGGCAGTAGTCAGTGCCTATCGCAGGGAATTATTGCTTGTTCATGACCTTTTGAACTGCAGATCACGCTCCATTAACATGTAGCTTCCAACTGTGGCAAATGGCAGAAGAAACGGGATGCTGAGAGCTCAAAATGTGTAGCTACAATGAATACCTCCCAATTCCAGTTGCCGCATCCTCCTGAGCCCCTTTATGTTGGGCACCAGGCACCAATATCTCAGGGCATGCTCCATGGATCCAATTCCACATACCTACACACACATATCCACTGACATTGGCATACAAGAAGTGCCAGCTTCTAACAACCCACATGGCATATCTCCAATTCACTTAAAAGACACTTCAATACTGCACCTCAGGGCACAACTAACATTGTAATGTTGCAGTAAGGATACTTTGCACCTAGAGGCCCACGTCCAGCTCATGGACTAGAGCAGTCTGCATCTCTAGGCTATTTACTTGCTCTCATAACTGCTCACTCACTTTGAACGTACCTGGATGCTGTCTTGACCTGCATTTTTGCACCTTGCCCCGCCCCACCCCACCCCCGGCCAGACATATCAGGCTCAGAGTGCTGCTGTATTGTCATATCATTTAGTACAGACACTAGGCTGTAAAGCTTGTTATGGCTGTCAACAGGCCTCAGTCAGAAATAGGGAGATAACGTTTGCTAGACAGCCTCAATACAGCAAGTCAAGGGCAGGCTCTAACACCAGATTGTGCTTAGACATGGTCAGTCAGCTCTCCACATTACAGTGAGGAGCTGAATATCAGCCATACCACTAACTGTCTTGTCTCTTCCTACTTAACTGGAAGCCACTTGCCTCCTGGAATAAGAGGGAGAAAGGTATTATGGGAGGTGAAAGTGGGTGGCCCTGCTATTGTTTTCCATGCAGGTGATCTACTGGCTGCTCCTCTTAGACAATAGGCATATCCATTTGGTTGAAGTAAATTAGTCCTTTCCAACTGTTCCTGGCATCCACTATTTGACATACAAATCATCTAATGTTCACAACTGGAATTATTTTCAATTCAACCATTTTATAACAAGTTTTAACTTTTATTAATATTGGAAGATTATTAAAGACTATTATCAAACTGTCTCACAAATAATAGAGGTCACATGATGGTTACAGCAGCGCATTCTGACTTATGTTTGCAGTTGAGGCATCACATCTTAGGATCACCATCTGACAAATGTTCCCAGATAAACATTGTCTCAACTTTAAAATTCTCATCCTTTTCAAATCCTTCAGTCCTCCCTATGTCTGTAATTTCCTCCAGCTCCCGATCCTTCAAGATATTAGCACTCATCTAAACCTGACCTCTCGAGTAACTCCAATTTTACTTGTTCCATCTTCAACAGTCAGGCCCAAAGTTCTGGAATTTGATCTCTAACTCTTTCCTCTTTTAAGATGTTCCTGTCGCTTTAGCCGAAATGTTCAGCTTCTGTGCAATTATTTCCTTCAGTAGCATGTTGCAAATGTTGATCAGGCTCCTGCAAAGCACATTGGGCCATTTCATAATGTTAAAGATGCTACATAACTGTTTTTGAACTGATGGTGAGAAATGGTCATCCTTCACAGATAGATTATATTTTACAGAAACTTCCCCAATGTAAACTACTTTCCAGTGCACTCCACATTGCTCTGTTTGTGTGCTTACACAGAAGACAGAATTAAATACAGAACACGTTGCTTATCTATTGTGGAATATTTGATGGTGAAATTAATTACATTTTTGCAAATAATCTATGTACTTTACATTATCGAAGTGAAATTCCTGCAGATTATATAAGGCAAGTCTGAAGAAGGCAAACAAGATTCCACAATTTTGAAGATCCAAGAAAGAATGATATTAAATAGGACACAGTGCGATCAGTGTTCCTTTGCTGAGTTTTCACCTCAGAAGGGTCTGCAGACTTGTTTCTGTTTTCTTTCATTCAATTTAGAGATCATGTGGTGTCAAAAGCTAGTGGCCTTTGATTCAGTTAATAAAGCTCCTGAGAGCCACATCTTTTGTTACAGGTGGATCTGTAAGATTCTGACAGATTTATCTGCTGTAGTGTCAGGATTGGGCTGATGAGGATTTATAATGAATGGCTATAGAAGCTATTTGGAAACAGTCCAACACAAAGCTATAAATGTCAGTAAAAATGAATGGGGTCAGGAAGATCAGGCATTTGAACCAACTGATTTGTTTTACACTGACCAGTGCAGACAAACTGCCCGACAGCAATTTAAAAACAGATGGTTATTTAAATGGCTGAGAGTTTGTTTAAAAAAGAAAAAAAAAATCTGAATTCTGAGCACATTGCTGCATGATTTCATCTAAAAGCCATAATGTCAGAACTCAGTGAAAGTATATTCACCTGGTAACTTTATGTAGGCTGTAAAGTGAAAGGAAATCGGTTGCAGACACTTTTTCTGACCAATTTCTTTGATGTTTTAAATTGAGCCGGATGGTTTTGATCAGGTGGAAGCAGGTGAAATTAGTCATAGAGAAAAGGACCTTTCAAACTGGTGCTCTGGAGAACTATTAACTACATCCTTTAAAGTGGTTGCCTGTTGCCTGGTGATTTTTGTGTCTGTGGCACAGAACTCAAAATAAACTCTTAGCCATGTAAATAGTTAAAAGGCTAAAGGAATGTTTGTAACATTTTAATGGTTTCATGCAACTGTTTTACTTAAAACGTTCATAGAAATATCGGGGTTTATAAATAATTTTTGGCATTTGTGAAAAAAAACCCACACACCATTTCTTGGGATCATTTCATTTGTTTATTTTCGATAGAGTGAAATAAACTTCTACTAAATATTTTAAACATATTACAACCTTGTCAGGAATTGTAACACAACTCTTTCTTACCCTTTGCAAAACTTTAATTTTTGTTCATCTCATAACCTTTTATTTAGATTTAGATTTAGATTTTAAGGGTAGCACATGGCTCAGTGCTGCCTGACAGTACCAGGGACCTGGGTTCAATTTCAGCCTCAAGCAACTGTCTGTGTGGAGTTTAGACACTCTCCCTGTGTCTGACTGGGCTTCCTCCCACAGTCCAAAGGTGTGCGGGTTAGGTGGATTGGCTGTGGTAAATTGCCTGTAGTGTCCAGAAATGTACAGGTGTGGACTTGATGGGCCAAATGGCTTGCTTCCACAGTGTAGGGATTCTATGGTAGATTTAGACTTCATTGTCTCACATAATCAAGTGCAAAAGCACAAGAGTATAGTGAAAAGTTTTCAATGTCGCCGCACAGGGGGCCATTTTAGATAGAAGTACCTCAGTGTAAAAATGGAAGAACAAGATAGAAAGGAATAAGGAACACAGTTAAAAGTTAAACATTATAGTCCTTCTTGTATTAAGCTGAAAAATAAAGAAATAAAGCATCAACCTTTACCCTTATTCATTCACTGGATGTGGGCATTGCTGGCTAGGCCAGTGATTATTGTCCATCCCCAATTGCACAGAAGGCCGTAGAGAGTGAACCACATTACTGTGGGGTCTCAAGTTACATGTAGGCCAGACTAGGAAAGAGCAATAGTTTCTTTCCCTAAAGGACATTCGTGAACCAGATGGGCTTTTCCTGACAATTGATGATGGGTTCATGGTGATCATTAGAGTCTTAATTCCAGATTTTTAAAACAAATTGAAGTCAATTTCTACAGTTGCCACGGCAGAATTCAAACCCAGGTCCCCAGAACAATACCTGGGTCTCAGGATCAATAGTTTATCAATGAAACTACTAGGCCATCCCCTTTCATCTTAAGTTCTATGATAATCCTTTATTCAAAATGATTCTGTCATATTCTTGGAGGAACAACATGAGTTTTTCCAGTGTCACGACAACGTCTGTTTTAGAAACAGTGGGACCCTGTGTCAAAATTGGGAGAACTGTCCACTAGACTAGTCAAACAACATCTTTACAAAGTCCTACTGGTTAGGTTCTAGCCCACCAGCAGGATAGAATCATTAGAAAGAATTAATCCAGGAGTCCTCAACATTCACTCTCAATTCTGTTCCCCACCCCCAGCTTATGAAACAGACCTCCTCCATATTGAACACTCATTAGAAGGAGCTCTAAAGGTGGAAACAGCACTCTGAATGGAGGATTGTAATGACCATCACTAAGAGTAGCTCAGTAGCATCTCTCCTAACTGAGCCAGGTGAATCCTTAAAGGTATAGCTACTGAACTGGATCTGTGGTTGGAGATGAGGGACCAAATAGATTGGTAAATCTATTTGAACTCATCCTCACCAATCTACCTGTCAGAGATGTGCCCTTCCATGACAGTATTGGTGGCAGTAACCATCACACAGTCCTTATGGAGATAAAGTTCCCTCTTCAGTGAGACTTCCATGCACAGTTCGGTGCTTGTTGAGTGGAAGCAGTTAGGCGAGGTAGGGAAAAAGGTACTCTTTTGTCTTTTATTTTGAAAGCATTTTCATCCAGTAGGGTTCAGTTTTTCACGCAAAAGTTATTAAAAATAGCAGAATGGGTTCCGAGAGGAGTTAATAAAAGATACAGCACTCTGCTTTATTACCTGGAGTATAGACTACAAGAACAAGGAAGTCATGTTAAATTTCTATTAAACATTAGTTAAACCTCAGCTGGAGTATTGTGTGCAGTTCTAGGCACCACAGATCAGTATGGAGTGAACTTTTTGTAGAGAATGCAAAAGAGATTTGCAAGATTGGTACCAAGGATGAGAACTTCACTTATGCAAATAGATTAGTGAAGTTGGGTCTGATGGGAAGACATTTAAGAAAAGATTTTACTGAAATGTTTAAACTCATGAAATCAGAGTAAATTGGAGAAATTGTTCCCGCTCGTAAAAGAGTCGAGAACAAAAGAGCACAGTTTTAAATTAACTTGCTGCCAGTAACAATCAAGGCCATCCTGCTCTATAATATCCATGCCTCAGGATTCTTACAGGTTTAAACCAGCTGTATTGCTAACATCTCTTTATTCAACATTTACTGCAACTTCTTTGAGGTCAACAAGGCCCCAAGAATGGGACTTCATTGTCATCTTTCTAAACAGAGAGCAGCAGGAGGAGCAATGAAAGGATAGTAGGTTTCTCCATCATTTGACAATCATTGGCTGCACCTATGTGACTCCACAATTATTCTTACTCAATGGAAATTCACTGGAACTCCAAGGAATTCTAATTTCTTGCAAGTGCAGTTGCTGTTTGGCCACATTTTAGTGAACTGTCAGTATCCTGTTAGCATGCTTTCATCCTGCACCTGTCACTCTTTTCACATCAGTCCAACTTTACTTGGGGTATGCCCAACAATGCATACATAACTGAGTGAACAAGTGAACCTTTGTCAAGTTCAGTTGTTTAGAGCATCAACAATACCACAGAGACATGAGCAAATACCTCACTGTATGAGATTTCAGATTCTTAATATTTACAGAAAATTAAAACACTATATCAGGTGTTGTGCTTTTCAGTTGCAGTAATGTTCTTTCATGAAATTATAGAGAAATAAAATGCTGGTTCACATTTGTTTTGATTATATTTGTTTATATAGAACTACACAATTTTCTTTCTATTTGCATTGAATATAATTTCTAATTTTGCAAAGAAATGAGGAAACCTGCTAAAATACTGACAGGAAAAAAGATAGAAATTGGAAAACTTGTTAACATTACTGCCTCACAGTGCCAGTGACCTGTATTTGATCCCATCACTCAGGGGATTAGGTGTGTGGAGTTTGCACATTATCCCCATGAGTTTGCTCTGAATGCTCTGGTTTCTTCCCATGGTCCAAAGACATGCAGGTTAGATCGATTGACCATAGGAAACATAGCATTACAAGAATACAGTAGGGTGTTGGGTCTGAGCGGGCTGCTCTTCAGAGGGTTGGTGTAGATGGGCTGAATGGCCTGCTTCCACACTATAGGGATTCTATGATTCTAACTCAGTCAAAGTGCCTGCTCCTTTAACATGCTGTCACTGCAGTACCTTTTATTCATGTTGGATGTAGCTAGAAGGTGTCCAATGTATATAGGGGAATCAAGAGTTATAGGGAAAGGGCAGAAAAGTAGATGTGAGAAGCCATGATACTATTAAATAGCAGAGCAGGCTAATGGGGCTGAATGGCTTACTCCTATTTCTATCTCTTATGGGCTTATGGTATTCTTCATATTTTGATGAAGGGTATTATTCCTGGGTATTGAGTTCAGAAAATTGATTAGTTAGGTATTGACAATGGAAGCTCTTTCAGCATAATTAAAGTTGTTATGCTCATTGGCTGAATAGTTCATGGTTTTTTTGTTACTATGGAAATGGCTCCATTTCCATGACTTGCACTCATCTCTTTTAAAAACAAATGGCTTCCTGCCAGTTGACTGCAGTGGATCCAGAGAAAATAAAGAGGACAGGTGTGAAAATGGAAACTACAAAAAAAAGTGATGAACAAAATAATCGTGACATTTTGTTGTTGACAAAATGAACTTCAGCAATCAAATGCAGAAGAAAATCTCTATTAAATGCCGTTGTTGTGTTATGTCTCACAGACAGCACGATGCATACCTTTAAGAAACATGCTCATAATACCAGCACTACAGCATGTGACCTGAAGAAGGTATAGATTCCATCTTAACTCAGGCCACCTGAAACACGACATGCTGATATTCTTTATAACCATATAACCTTAAAAATAACCCAGTGAAGTACCCAGAACTCGAATATATCTATATACCAGAAGTTGTAATAAACATCTGTTGATTTTTTCAATTCAATTTTACCCATGTCTTGTCCTTATATTATGAGAGCTGACTTCAGCATTCATGCATCATTCACGCAAATACCCTACGTGAGACAAAGTCCTACTTGAGGTGGATGAATATGGTGGCCACTTAGAACCCACATGCTAGACAATAGCCCTGGAGTTCATGCATTCAGAAAACTAACAACACCAATTTTTGAATAGTTAAATGGCAGGGTGCTGTCTTTATGTTTAAAGTCTGTATTCTGACAAGATCTGTTTCGCTTTTAAAAACAAAGAACCATTGGCCTATTCGCTGGTTGAAAAATAAACAAAGGCAGTCAAAAACGTCCTAACTCATAACTTGATCAGCTATCTAAGTTTAGAGATAGAAAAGAGGAAAAGACCAGTTACCTTTCCTGCAATGTTGCACTTTCATTTCCTTTAGAACAGAGTTGGTCAGCTGTGAATCCACAGATTCTTTCATACAGCTCCCTCTCAGGGTCATTCTTTAAATCATTTTGCAGCTTCCACTCTGTTCAATCTTCAGCCCTGATAGAGGAGTATGAACCGCATTGACAGGGTTAATAGAAAGCAGATATTCCCTTTTATTGAAGGGTCAGGAATAAGCAGGCACAAATTAAGATGAAAGGCAGGAGGTTTAGAGGGAATTTGAGGAAAAAAAACACTTCCACACAGAGGGTGGGGGTGAATTAGAATGTGCTGCCCCGGAGGGCATTTGAGGTGGGAAATCTCACAACCTTTAAAAAGCACTTGGATGTCACATCCAAGCTATGGCCCAGTCCAGGAAAGATGGTAATGATAGAGTGAGGGATATCCCAGGCTTTAAGCTTACAAACTGGGGTTTAATACAATTCTGATGATGATGATCCAGGGTACATTATGGATGGCCAGTTTTGAGTTGTGCAATGTGTTCTAAATCATTCCCATTAACACAGTGGTAGTGCCACACAACATGAACAGGTGTACTCAGTATGAAGATGGGACTTTGCCTTCACTGGCACTGTGCAGTAGTCACTCCTACCAATACTGTCGTGAACAAATGCTTCTGGGACTGGTAGTTTGTTGAAGACAAGTTCTAGCAGGGCTTTTCCTCTTGTTGCTTCCCTTCTTTCACCATATGCTGTACATTCAGTCTGGTAGGTACATACATCAGACCTTTGCCAGTTCAGTTAGGATTGGCACTACTGAGTTAGTTTTGCTGATGAGCATTATAGCCCCCCCCCCCCACTACCATCCAGAGTATGTTTTGTCATCATGTGTGATGGTGATCCATCACTTGATGGAAGATATAGGAGATTTACTTGCTCACATGTGACCTGAAGTTATGCTACACCATGTGACCTCATTCAATGTGGAAGACTCTCAAGGCAATCCCCCTTTACTCTATATACTACTGCACCACACCCCTCCTGAGCCTGTCATGCAGGTGGGACAGGATGTACCCAAGGCTGGTGTCTGGAACTCTAATGATTCCACAAGGATGACTATTTCTTTGACTAGTTTGACTAGTTCTTGAGACAGCTCTCCATTTTAGCTCAAGCCCCCAGATGGAAGTAAAGAGATCTTGGCAGATTTGGATTTGTAATGGTGTTGCTGTTACCTCAGTCAATGCCTGGTGGTCCAGCCTACTTTATTCCAAGTTATTTTTTCTGTAGCAATTTAGTACAAATGAACGAAACTCCAATGGGGCCATTCTCAACCTGCTCACCTTCTTCTTGTAAGACGGACCCATTCACCTCAAGGATCAGCTGAGGGAATCTCCTCTGAACTGCCTCTAGTGCCAAATCTATCCCTCCTTCAGTGAGGAGACCAGAAATGAACACAGTGCTCCAAGTGGGGAAGGCATCTTGCCAATGTCCCCTATATTTGGAACAAGAATCTATGACTTTTAGACTCCATCTCCTCCTTGGAATAAAGGCACATTCCATTCACCACCCCAATCGCTTGCTGCCTCTGCATACAAATGTTTGGCACTTCATGTCCCAAATCATCGAGATCTTTCTGCACCACAGCATCCTGCAGTCTCTCTCACTTTAAATAATACCCTGTCTTTCTATTCATCCTGTCAGAATGAATATTCTCAAAATATTATACCCTACCTGTCAAATTTTAACCCACTCACATAACCCCTCTATCTATTTTCATTGAGACTATTTTTTGTCACAGCAGGAACAATTCAAAATCAGTGTCAACACAGTGGGGAGCAACATTTGTGTACTCTGAGAAGGAATTCCAATTGGTTGGTATGTGAACTCTGACTGGTTATGGTGAATGCACCAGTTATGTGACAACTGACAGCTAACTGCTGCAGTCATGAGTTATGTGTCTGCATGCAATCAGTGCCAGCTGTTCTCCAATTCAAGCATTTGGAGGGTGGGGGAAGGTAGCAAAGAGTACAATGGGGGAATGAGGGCGGGGATGGATGTGATAGGTCAGAGAGGAGGGTGGAGTGGATAGGTGGAAATGAAGATAGGCAGGTAGGACAGGTCATGAAGGCAGTGCTGAGCTGGAAAGTTGGAGCTGGGTGAGGTGGGGGAAGGGGAAATGAGGAAACTGGTGAAATCCACATTGATGCCATGGGGGTTGAAGTGTTCTGAGGTGGAAGATGAGGCATCCTTCCTCTAGGCATTGGGCGGTGAAGGGGCGGTGGTGGAGGAGGCCCAGGACCTGCATGTCCTTGGCAGAGTGGGAGTGGAAGTTGAAATGTTGGGCCACAGGGCGGTGGGGTTGATTGATGCAGGTGTCCCAGAGATGTTCCCTAAAGCGCTCTGCTAGGAGGCGTCCAGTCTCTCAATGTAGAGGAGACCACATCTCGGAGCAACAGATACAATAAATGATATTGGTTGATGTGCAGGTAAAACTTTGATGGATGTGGAAGGCTTCTTTGGGGCCTTGGATGAAGATGAGGGGGGAGGTGTGGGCGCAGGTTTTGCAATTCCTGCGGTGGCAGGGGAAGGTTCCAGGACGGGAGGTGATTTGTTGTAGGGTATGAACCTGACCAGGTCGTCACGGAGGGAATGGTCTTTGCAGAAAGCGGACATGGGTGTGGAGGGAAATATATCCCTGGTGGTAGATCTGTTTGGAGGTGACAGAAATGTCTTGAGATGATGTGGTTTATGTGAAGGTTGGTACGGTGGAAGGTGAGCACTGGGGAAGGGGGGAGTTCTGTCCTTGTTACGGTTGGAGGGGTAGGATTTGAGGGTGGAGGGGCAGGATGTGGACGAGATGTGTTGGAGGGCAACTTTAAGCACGTGGGAAGGGACATTGTGGTCTCTAAAGAAGGAGGCCACCTGGTGTATTCTGTGGAAAAGGTTGGAGTCTATGACTCTCATAGAAATGAGGATTGTCGTTAAAATCTCATTGGGTATATTAATGTCAAAGAGTCATAGAGATGTACAGCATAGATACAGACCCTTCGGTCCAACCCATCCATGCCGACCAGATATCCCAACCCGATCTAGTCCCACCTGCCAGCAGCAGGCCCATATCCCTCCAAACCCTTCCTAATCATATACCCATCCAAATGCCTCTTAAATGTTTTAATTGTACCAGCCTCTATCACTTCCTCTGGCAGCTCATTCCATTCACGTACCACCCTCTGTATGAAAACGTTGCACCTTAAGTCTCTTTTATATCTTTCCCCTCTCACCCTAAACTTATGTCCTCTAGTTCTGGACTTCCCCACCCCAGGGAAAAGACTTTGTCTATTCATCCTATCCATGCCCTTCAAGATTTTGTAAACCTCTACAAGGTCACCCCTCAACCTCCAATGCTCCAGGGAAAACAGCCCCAGCCTGTTCAGCCTCTTCCTATAGCTTAAACCCTCCAACCTGGTAACATCCTTGTGAATCTCTTCTGAACTCTTTCAAGTTTCACAACATCCTTCTGATAGGAAGGAGACCAGAATTGCATGCAATATTCTAACAGTGGCCTAACCAATGTCCTGTACAGACACACCATGACCTCCCTACTCCTGTACTCAATACTCTGACCAATAAATGAAAGCATACCAAACGCCTTCTTCACTAACCTATCTACCTGTGACTCCACTTTCAAGGAGCTACGAACCTGCACTTCAAGGTCTCTTTGTTCAGCAACACTCCCTAGGACCTTACCATTAAGTGCATAAGTCCTGCTAAGATTTGCTTTTCCAAAATGCAGCACCTCGTATTTATCTGAATTAAACTCCATCTGCCACTTCTCAGTCCATTGGCCCCATCTGGTCAATATCCTGCTGTAATCTGAGGTAACCTTCTTCGCTGTCCACTACACCTCCAATTACTATTGACCATTAGGAAATCTAGATTTCAATTTCAACTGAATGTTGAATCAGTTTCAATTGATTAATTGAACCCAAATTTCACCAGCTGTCAAGTGGGGTTTGTATTGTCTGGAATTGTACTAACGTCCAATGATATTTACACTACACCACCATCTTCCCATATAATGAAGTTTCTTGAGTGAAAGCAAAGGAGATCTATTGTACTGGTTCCAGGGTTGGATGGGGATAAGTTATATGGCTCCGTTGAAGAAGCTGAGGTCATTCTTCTTAGAGAAAGATAAATTATAAGGTGTTCATTTGACAGAGGTGCACAAGATTCTGAAAGCATTAGATAAAATAGACAAACAAAATCTCAACTGCTGCTCTCGCAACTGGGGCCAATGGAAATCAAGGGAATACTGTGACTGCTTTGAGAAATCTGTGGCATAAAGGAAGATAGTTGTGGTTATTGGAGGTCAGTCGTCTCAGATTCGGGACATGTCTGCAGCGGTTCCCAAGGCCCAACCATCTTCAGCTGCTTCATCATAAGGTCAGAAATAGGGATGATCGTTGATGACTGCACAATGTTCACAACAGTTCTCAATTCCTGAGATACTGAACCAGTTCATATCCAAATGCAGTAGAACTGGACAAGCTCCAGGTTTGGGCTGAAAAGTGACAAGTAACATTCGCACCACACAGGTGCCAAGAAATGATCATCTCCAACAAGAGTAAATATACCTTTCGTCCTTCAACATTCAATAGCATTACCATCACTGAAACCCCCACTATCAACATCCTGAAGGTTACCAATGATCAATGACTGAACTGGACTTGCCATTAAATTATCATGGTTACAAGAACAGGTCAAAGGCTATTAATCCTACAGAGAGTAACTCACTTCTTGGCTCCCCAAAACCTACTGAGCACTGCAAGGTACAAGGTGTGATGGAATACTTCCCTCTTCTCTGGATAAGTACAGCTCCAACAACATCTTCTAAGACAAAGCGGCCCATTTGATTAGCACTGCATTGTCAAAAGTTCGCTCATTCCTTCACTGACACTCAGTAGCAGCGGTGTTTACCCAGGATATGAGCAGACACATATATGGAAACACTGTGTTCTACAATTCCCCTCAATGCCATTCACCAACCTGACTTGGAAACATATCACAGTTAGGGACAAGCAATAAATGCTGGTCCAACAGCGACTCCTCCATCCCATGAATGAATGAAAAAAGTCTCAAAGGGAAATATCAAATGCAAATGCCAAGTGATATGTTTTAGCTTTACATTATCTAGAGCATAATAGTGACTGGTACAAAAAAAATTTAAACTTCTATAATACTAGCAGAGCAAAAACTGTCTCTGAGGACATGAACATTTCACCAGCATTTTCTTGCACGAAAATGGGGCTCTGCCCATGTACCTTAGTGTACATGTTCTAAATGCTGTTTGCCAGGCTGTAGAATTACACATAGGCATCATTGTAACCCCATATTGGCTAGCTGCACAACAATCTGACCCAGGTATTTTTCTCAATTTAATAACTACAGTGAGCAGGCACATTGAAATTCAGTTCTTGAAATGCCAACTGACAGCCTTGAGGTAACATCCATTCAAATTCCACACCAGCTCCCTCTCTACAAATGATCTTACCTTGTAATTTCCTGTTCTTCATCTCAGTGTGTCTCTGGAAGATGATATTTCTGACATAAGGTTCACTAGTATTTGGCATGTTCCTCATCTGAAACAGTGAAGATGATAGTGGGATGTCTTCCCTAGCTTTCAACCTAAAAATGGCTTAACGTAGGGAGTAATGTTGAGAAGGCGCTAAATTGTTGTGACACCATTCTCTGAGGTATCTACTGAAATTCTCTTTGAAAATTTGACTCCTATTTGGTATCAATCCTTTTGGTCTCTTGGGAATCCAGTTGAGATTAGGGATCATTTTAGGTCACAGGTTTGGTACAAATTGGAAGCTGAACAATCCTACTTCAAATAAGAATTGAACAAACTGGTGGTTTGTTGCGCTTAGTGGATTTTAGTCTTCGCAGCCACTTATAATTACATATTCATTGAGTTTTCGCTGCATTAAAAAAGGTGTGATTTTAATTTTTGTGCAAAATATACGCAGTGCTAACATGATTAGTGCCTAATTTACACAAAACTTGACATAATAAAGGGGCAGTGTTGATGTACTGCAGAATAGTCAGGCAAATTCAGCGATTGAAATACCAATTAACAGTCTAAATGTAAGCTCCATTCAAATTCCACATGAGCCTCCACTCTACAAGTTACCCAAGCGTTCAATTTCCTGCTCTTAATTTCATCACCTCTCTGGAAAATATTATCACTGACCGACAGTCCACAAGCACTTGGCATCTTCCTTTACAGCCTTTACAATCCACCTTCACACACACACACACACACACACACACACACACACACACACACACACACACACACACCAAATAATAATCAGTTTGTGAAACCTGGCTGATATATCTAATTCTAACCCATGGTTCCTCAAACCATTTCTAACATCTCAACTGCTGTGCAAATTAATACATGAGCTAACTCAAAACATAGCATGAGGATCAAGCTGTGGGCTAACCAGAGACCCTCCTTTTGTGTATATTTTAGCCCTATGCTCTGGGTCCACTTAAACAATGAGTGATCATATTAAAGAGAATTGGATGCTGATAAGATATTGGAAATTTGGATGCATGGCCCCATTATCGCTATAGATGTGGGATTGAAAACCTACCCACGAATGAGCTGGATGCAAGTTTTCTGTTTCTATATTATATTGTTACAGTTGGGAGATACAATTAAGCCATTTGCTACATCATTCCACTTTCTTTTTCCATACCATTTCCCATTTTTTCACACAATCACCTTCTGTGCTTGCACCATACAATTTTCCTGTCTGATTTAACTGCATCCTTCAATTTTCTCAGCAAAAGAACATTTGTTTTGTATTTCTCAACATGTGCTTTTACATCTGGCAAAAGGGAACAAGAAGAATCAGAAGATTTGTGGTTAATTTTTATCCTGAAATGGTCACACAAAAAAGTGTGGGGTGGTGTATTTTGACATGAGTCATGAGTTAAGTCATGACTTTGCACAAGATTTGCTGAACCTTTTGTGGAGAAGGTACTCCTTTAATCTTGACTCCAAGAATGACATTGTCTCACTCCCAGTGCAGTGCTCCTCCAGCTGGGAGCGCATTTGGGAACCACAACATGGAGCTCGGGATGTTTCCAAAGAGTTAAATTTCTAAAAGGCCAACGAGCCTGCACTTTCCAATTGTTCGCAAACTTACTGTGCAATTGTGTATTTATCCATTTTACAATTCAACGGGAAAGAAATATATAAGAAGAGAAGGAGAGCATTTAGGAACATACCAACCCATGAAACTCCTTACTTTACCTCAGTATTGAATGTTATTAGTGATTAGGACTAACTCTTTATGCAACAAATGACATTTATCAAGTTATTTTTTGTAATTCCTATGATATTTACATTCCTTATTTTCCTAAGGTGTCTCTGCAAATCATGCATTTACACTCACTGTATTAATAAAACAGCTGTAAAAATATTAACTGTCCAAGGGTAATTGTTCGTGCTGATTCTGGGCCAGATTTATCCCTGAACGGATGTGGAGCTTAGGAGTTCGGCCAAGCTCCAAATTTGACCTTGCAGATAACAGCACACACAGCTGATGCATTTAACTCTAACTGAACCAGGAGTTGGTTTCGGGATTTTTTCTGTCTCTTAGAATGTGCTTCCTTTCCTTGCCATTTTTTAATCATCTTTTTTTTAATTCTCCTTTGACTTGAAGTGAGATTGAATGCAATGTACTTCTCCCCTGTGGGGGAAAGGAACAGCCTGCTCTATAACAGCATTGAAACAACAAGAGCAGCAACATTGGATGAGGGGCTGTGCCTGAAAAATCATAATCTATTTTTCAGTATGAATGGAGCGGAAGTGGGCATCATTGGAAAAGACAATATTTTTCTGCTCATTCCTAACTGGCCTTGCAGACCACAAGTTCACTTCACTTAAGAGAATAATGAATCAATTACGAAACTCCAATAGCTTCATTTCAAAATGCCATGGGGAATTTCTACACTCATTTCAAGATTCACAGTCTTAGTCAGAAGATTAGTAATACAAGAGCATAAACACTTTGATATTTTATCCATCTTGTAGAAGTTTTGCCAAACTTATTGAGGGTTTCCAACAATTTCTGATTTTTGTGTCGATTTCCACTACCTATTGTATTCTATATTTTTTTAAATTACCAGAGGTTTACTCTCAGGATGGGTGAGCACTACCTCATATACAATATGATTTTGACATTTGCTGATCAAGCAAAATACACAATATTGGTTTGGCCACCAGTAGATTTCAGTGGGAGAGATGTTTAACAGGAGGCTTAGCTATTGCCAATGTCAAAATTAAACTGTGGGCTCTCCTCTCAGCTACTGCCCAACCATGACATTCTGATAGCCCAGACAAGCCTTTCCATGATTGCTGCTGAGTTCAGATGATAGAAGGGCACCGTGCTTAATGGCACATCCAGAGGCCAATTACTTCTGCTCCTCCTGGTTTTACAAATAGAAGTCAAAGAACATGCAACAACTTACCACCTTGGTAATCCTTTGGGCTTTGAACTGTCAACACATACTCATACAAATGTAATATGACCTGCTCAGTGTTTCCATTATTCTGTAGTTTTCAGATTTCCGGCATCTGCAGCAATTGTTCATTTTTCCTTCTGCTCTTGACACCTATATTGTGCCTGCTCTTCCTAACTCCATGTAAGCAAAAACACAAATATGGAAGCAACTCCTGAGACATGGTTGCTTTGCTGTCTCCACCGGAGACAGGATAGTTTTTCTCTTTCAGGCCACAACTTAAAGAGCAGGCACAACTTCATGATGATTGCATATTTAAAGAAAAGCTGCACCAGCATTTCTCCTGCTCAAGAGACTAGATGAAAATGGAGAACATATAGAACAATTACTTTCAATAGTAGGTCCTTCAGGTTTCACCTGTTTAGTACTCGGTCCACTTGGGTTTTCAGATGGGTTATGGTTATTTGATTAAAAAGGCTGTATTTCCTGAATGAATATTTTAAAAAGACCATGATGGAATTACAATGTACTTCAGGAAGGAAATTCTGTATGGAACAAAATACCTTGGCTACAGTTTGCTAGTCAAATGCCTGTTTGGCACGACAAGTGCCATTTTGCATTGAAAATGTTGTCACAGCATGTACATACGCTTATGATGCCGTTTATGATGCGTTAGCAAGTTTCTGCGAATGTACATGCTGAGTAGGCAGATCATATCATCTGTCAGACTATAATGCTACTTTGAAGCCAGTGACACCATTTTCACCTGAATGTTTCAGCTAAATCTCTGTCTTAAGCTTTCCAAGGTGAGGATACATTCAGCAGCAGAAAAGACTCACCCCTCAGCACTGTTTAATGAGGTCAAATGTTGCTTTCAGTTTGGATGCAGTTCGATTTCTATTTACTGTTGCTCAATTAGAAACTGAACTGCACTGGCCATGTAAATACAATACCTGCCAGAGCCAATCACAGGTGAGGAACACTGCAGTGAGTAACTCACCTCGTGACTCCTCAAAGCCTGTCCACCATCTACATGACACGAATCAGAAATCTGATGGGATACTCCCCATGTGCCTGGATGGACGCAACTCCAAGAACACTACGTGGCTCGATGCCATTCAGGACAAAATGAGACACTTGATCAACATCACATCTACAAGCATCCACTCCTTCCACCACTAGCAGCAGTGTGTACCATCTACAAACTGCACTGCAGAAATTTGCAGGGCTCCTTAGAAAGCATCTTCCAAAGCCATGATCATTATCTTTGAGAAGAAAAAGGATATATATATATATATATGGGAACACCACCAACTGCAGGTTCCCCTCCAAGCTCCTTCATTGTTCTGACTTGGAAATATACTATTGTTCCTAAAGTGTCACTGGGTCAAAATCCTTGAAATCTCTCCTTAAAGACATTGTGGGTCTATCTGCAGCAGATGGACAGGAAGGCTGCTCACCACCAACTTTTCAGGGACAATCAGGGTAGGAAATACATGTTAGTTCAGCCAACAATACCTAAGTCCACGAATTGAATTGAATTTATTGTCACGTGTACCAAGGCACAGTGAAAAGCTTTGTCTTACGAACAGGACGAGTGTATGAAAAAAAGGTGGAAATGGTTCATCTTTATAATCAGTGTTCATCTGATGGTGTAACATGTTCAGCATGCAAAGGAAAAAGACCAGAGATTACACAGACGGAAGCAATGTTTACCCAAGGCTTTCAAGGAGCGATTCTCTGATCTGAACATTAGTGAGAAACAGTGTGTCTGATATTACACTTCATTAAGGAGATGTTGACTGGAATTTGCTCTTGTTGTAGTCCTAGCTATAGCCTCAGTACTCCCACACAGTGCTATTTCAGTGATTGTAGCATAGCAGGTAGAAGGCTCCTATCTCACTGCAGCCTCCATGACAAATTACAGGATGCTCTCAAGCAATTTTGCCCCTTGCGGACCCAGCTTCAGACTGCACCATCTCAGCATAACTCGAGGGGCCGAACAGCCTGATCCATATGGTCAGATAGCTGGTTGCGGTGTGGGTTGCCACATCATAAAACAAGGAAACTGGCAGTGTAGCAGAGAGTGCTGTCATTGTGAGAGGGAGAAACAAGTGTCTGTTCCACAGTCACTGCCACTCCATAGCTGCAATGCCCCAGTAATGTTAGAAATCCCTTGGAGGAAAACTGGTCAGGCAGATCATCAGAAGCTTGGTCAATTTTTTTTAAATCTTAAGGAAGGGAAGTGAGGTGGGAAATCAAAGGAGTGTTAGAAGGGAAATTCAGAGCCCAGACATCTGAAGGCACAGCCTTCAATGATGGTTAATTATGATTGACAATCCACATATTACAAGAATTAAAGAAGCACAGATATCTTAGTGGGTTGTGAGGTTGCAGGGAATTACTGAGCTAGGAAGAGGCAATGTACTAGAGCGAGTTGAAGCAAAAATAAGAATTTTAAATTTGATAAATTGCTTGATCAGGAGATAATGAGGGTCAGAAAGCAAAGGGTGATAAGGGAATGGAACTTCCTATAACTAAAACATTGGGAGCACAGTTTTGGATGACCTTAAGTTTCCAGAAGGCAAAGTGTGAGAGACTAGCCAGGAGAGTGCTGGAGAATCATCAAATCTAGACATAATGAAGGAATGGGCAAAGGTTTCAGCCCTAGGTGGGCAGAGTCAGGATGAAGGATTTGGAATGCACTGCCTGACAGCATGATGGAAACAGGTTCAACAAAGGCATATAAAAGAGAATTGCGTTATTATTTGAAAAGGAAGCACCTGAAGGGAAACAGGCAGAAGATGGGGAAATGCCACTAAGTGAATTGTTTCTACAGAGGCAAGCTGACAGAGTGCTGTCATCATTCTGTGATTCTAGATTTATCAATACTAAGAGGTTGAGGAAGGCATTCATAGATATGGATTGATATGAGGTAAGAAGCTGATCTTAAGATCAAATGTGATAGCAAGGTTGAAAAAAGACTGGCTTAATCTCAGACAGTTACTAAGTATTGTGAGTTAGAGAACAGAATTTGGAATGGGAAGTAACAACAATGGATTCAATTTTCCAAATATTTAATTGGAGAAAATTTCTGCTTGTAGAGGCTAATGGATAATCAGTCACTGAAGATGTGGAAAAAGCTAGTGGTGAGACAGAACTGGGTACTATCAGCATGTAGGATTTAGCCATCTCTGAAAATGGTACCAGGTTAGAGCAAGACTGTGTGGAGAGATTTTGGAGTATAATGGACTTATAAAGTTATAGAGTATACAGCGCAGAAACATACCTTTCACTCTAATTCATCCGTGTCAACCACATATTATATGATCTAGTCCCATTTGCCAGCATTTGGCCCACATCCATCTAAACCCTCCCTATTCATGAACCCATCCAGATGCCTTTAAATGTTGCAATTGTACCCACCTCCACCACTTTCTCTGGTAGTTCTTTCCATACACATACTACTCTCTACATGAAAGAGTTGCTCCTCAGGTCCCTTTTAAATCTTTCCACCTCACCTTAAACCTATTACCTAACTAGTCCTCTAGCTTTGGACTCCCCTGCCCTGGCTATTCACCCCATCCATGCCCCTCATGATTTCATAACCCATATAAAGTCAACCCGAAACCTTCAACGCTGCAGGGAAAATTTCCCCAGCCTATTCAACGTATTGCTATAGTTCAGGATTTGAATATAGGAGCTACGGTTAGTAAGTTTGTAGGTCACAGCAAAATTGGTGGCATGGTGGACAATAATAAGGTTATCTCAGAGTACAAATGCACCTTAATCAAGTGGGCCAATAAACTGAAAAGTGACAGATCGCGTTTAATTGAGATAAATGCGAGGTGTTGCATTTTGATAAGGCAAACCAGGGCAGGAGTTATACTGGAGTTGCTGAAGAAAGAGCTGTAGGGTTGCAGATGCATAGTTCCTTGAAAATGGAGTCTCTGGTAGACAGGGTGGTGAAGAAGATGTTTAGCACATTTGTCTTTGGAGGTCAGCGTATTGAGTACAGGAGTTGGGACATTATGTTGTGGCTCTACAGGACACTGGTGAGGTCACATTTGGAATAGTGCATTCAATTATGGTCTCCCTGCTATGGGAAGGATGTTGTTAAACTTGAAAGAGTCAACCATGTCAAAGGCTACAAATAAGTCAAAAATGACAGTGAGGTAAAGTTATTTTGTCACATTCAAATAAGATATCATTTGTGACTTTGATAAAAGCTAGTTCAGTACTGTGTAAATTCTTATTTTATTCATTCATAGGCTGTGGGTGTCACTGTCTGGCCAGCATTTAAACCTTCCCCTAGATGCCCTTGAGAAGGTGTTGGTGAGTTGTATTCTTAAACCACTGTAATCCACAAGCTGTTAGTTGACGCACAAAGCCCTTAGAGAGGGATTTCCAAGATTGTGACCCGGTGACAGTGAAGGCATGGCGATATATTTACAAGTCAGGATGGTGAGTGGCTTGGAGGGGAACTTGTGGGTTGAGGTGTTCCTGTGTAAAAATTGGGAGAGCTGTCCCAGAGTCAAATCAATCATAATTATACCTTTCAGCCAATGTTCCTGACTCCTCCATGATCAACCCTATGTACATCCCAACAGATGAGTTGATCTGTTGAGGGTGAGTGATCCTGGAAATCCTCAGTGGAATCCAGACCCCATGAAACCTCTTGGCATCAAGTCACTAGGGTGCCAACTTCCCATAACCACCAAGCCGTAGAATATTGAAAATCACTTAAAAGAAGCAATGAGGAGCAGGAGTATTCAGTTTGTAGGAGTCTTTCCCACTACTCAAAGAACCTGCAATGATCTCCGATAATTCCATGATGCTATTATGGATCCTTCAGGCATTTATGTGGCAACCATCCTGCCTTCTCTTGGATTCCACAACCTGTAGACCAGGGACACAAGTTCCACCTGCTGAGAACTGTTGTCCAATCAGGGACTGGCAGCTTCTATTGTTTTCAGTGCCACTAAGCGCCATGGTGGTTAACATCACTACACGCTCACTAGGGGCCCAGGATCGCTGAGTGACAACGCCAATGGTGATTCAAGGTGAACAGGAATTCCACTGTGAGGTCACAGGATAATGGGGACAAGAGGAACGAAGAACAGGGGAAAGGATTGTCTTCCACCACACTCGGCACCCCACACCCACATCCAAATGCTGGGTTGCTTGAATGCCTGGTAAAGAAGGTCCCCCATCCAACCATGAAACTGTAGACAACCCCAATAGATTTTGCTGGGTGGCCTTCTGAAGCTAGGGCCAAGCTCTGTGACCTCCATCTCATTCCTCAGTCATCAATGAATTACTGTGGTCACAGGAATAATGAGTGTCAATTTGTTAATTAACAAACCGAATTGATAGGCCACCAAGAGCAGAAATATCATATAAGTCAGTTGAGGGGTCTCTTATGGTGCTGTTGCAGTGTCCCTATCTCTGATCCAGGATAATCCTAGGTTCAAATCCTACCTGTTCCCAGATATGTAATTACATCACCCATCAGATTGTTAAGAAAGTGTTCTGTTTCAGACAGGTAGGACTGACAATATGAGATAGTCACTAGCCATCAGCATATAAATGACTGTTCCATCTTTACAAAGAGGTGGGCACAATAGAGCTACGGTTTATTATCTCCCCTTCCAACACTATTTTGATTTGTTGCCCTTTTTTTGTTATTGTGAAAGCAACCCTCCTGGGCAGTGCTTGAAATGTATTTGTTTATTTAGTTAGTTTAGTTATGGGCTACTTCAATGAAAAAAAAGAGTCTTCCTGGAATGAGCTGTCCAGTGTGCGAGTTTTTAGAATTCTGTGCTCCTGTGCTCATTCAATTCTGAATAAGAATGATCTGATAGATTAGATTAGATTCCCTACAGTGTGGAAACAGGCCCTTCGGCCCAACCAGTCCACACTGACCCTCCAAAGAGTAACCCACCCAGACCTGTTTCCCTCTGACTAATGCACCTAACACTATGGGCAATTTACCTGACCTGCACATCTTTGGACGGTGGGAGGAAACCGGAGCACCCAGAGGAAACTCTACGCAGACACAGGGAGCATGTGCAAACTCCACACAGACAGTCGCCCAAGGCTGGAATCGAACCTGGGACCCTGCTGAGGCAGCAGTGCTAACCACTGAGCCACCGCGCCACATGAACCTACCATAGCTTAATACTGATGTCTCACAAGAGACAAACTTGTATCTTAGCTCTAGCATAACTAGTTATTAAGTGAGATGTAATAAACCTATTACTTTCCATCAAGATTAAGCTTTCCTTCTCCACGATGTAATAGTAGCTGAGACCAATACCGGCCAGAAGAATCAGTGGCAGCAAACCTAACCAAGAGATCCTAGATCATATCTGACATTATAAGCACTGGGAATTGTCTGTTTGTACCTTCACCCTTTCCCTTAATCAGGAAAAACTTTTGAGTTTGTCAGGTAACTGACTTTGGGTCTTCCCCATGATTAAATGAGTCTAACTACCCTTGCTGCTGCTGCATTCGCCTTGAGTAAATTCTGCCCTAGGTTAGCAAGGGCACAGAATGTGCTTCAATTTCATCACCAAATGCTGTCATTCCATTATTGGCTGAGTCCTGAAGGACATAGCTGCCAGACTGGGTCCATAGTAGGCAGTGTGAGAGCCAACACAAGGGAAAATCCACTTCACCTCACCTTCACCAACCCACCTGATGTGAATGTATCTACCCAACCACAAAGTCCCAACTTCATGGTGAAGGTACCATCCATTATGTCATGTGCTACTAGCCAATATGCAATATACTTTCAATTCATAACAGGTCTAGTCGCTCGAAACCGTGCCTTTATGAGGCTCAATGGCCCATCTACTGCAATCTGAATTGCATTTCACCACAACCTGCAGCCTCATGGTTCAGCACTTCTTTCAAACGCAAGAATATGGTGCTGGAAAGGCACCACTGCAGATGCTGGAGATTAGAGCCAAGAGTGTGGTGCTGGAAAAGCACAGCAGGACAGGCAGCATCGAAGGATCGGGAAAATCAATGTTTTGGGCAAAAGCCCTTCATGAAGAATGAGGCTGCGAGCCTTGGGGGTGGAGAGATAAATGGGAGAAGGTAGCTGAGAGTGCAATAGGTCGGGGTGAAAGTGATGGAGGTGGGGGTGAAGGTGATCGGTCGGAGAGGGAAGGAAGATGGACAGATGGGACTTCAGGGCAGAAGAGATGACCTGGGGGTTGTAGTGAGAGTCTATCTCCCTTCCCACCTATCCACTCCACCCTCCCCTTGACCTATCACCTTCACTTTCACCTCCATCCATCTATTATACTCTCAGCTAACCTTCCCCTAGCCCCTCCCCCTTCCCATTTATCTCTCCACCCCCCGAGGCTCCCGGCCTCATTCCTAATGAAAGGCGTTTGCCCGAAACATTGATTCTTCTGCTCCTCGGATGCTGCCTTACCTGATGTGCTTTTTCAGCACCACACTCTTGGCTGTAATCTCCAGCATCTGCAGCCCTCACTTTCACCTATTTCATTCACACCAAGACTCTCATCAAGACGGGAATCAATCCAGCTTCAGTTAAAATAGAGGAAGGTATTTTGTTTTGTGTCTTAGAGATATTAAGGGCAAAAGAGTAACTGGGGAGAGAATAGGGCCCCTTAAAGATCAATATGGCTGTCTGTGTGTGAAACTACAGGAGGTGGGTGAGAAACTAAATGAATATTTCGCATCGGTATTTATTGAGAAGAAGGATATGGAAGCTAGAGAATTTGAGAAATATGTAGTGATAGCTTGAAAAGTGTCCATATTATAGAAGATATGCTGGACATCTTAAAATGCAGAAAGGTGGATAAATCCCCAGGACCTGTCCAGGTGCTTCCTACAACTTTGTGGAAAGTTGGGAAGTGATTGCTGGGCCCCTTGCTGAGATATTTGTATCATCAATAACCATGGGTGAGGTGTCAGAAGACTGGAGGCTGGCTAACGTGATGTCCTGAATGCTGCAGTCAGCCATTGCCAAAAGGGATCTGGACAGATGGGTTTTAGTCAATCCCAAAAGCCAACAATCTCAAAAGATGGCTGGTCAACAATCAATATCAATGTTATTGGTAGCATCCAATGCAGGGACTGCAACATTTGATGAACTGCTCTCCACAAACAATTCAGGGACTGATCCATGCATGGTTTTTGTTAAAAGTTTTATCTTTTTCTCATCACCGCTTATTTCTAATTCATGTGCCACGTTATGTTACTATTTTGTCTGGAGTTTAGTGATTAGTAAACTCACTCATTTTGTTCATTCAAGAATGCTTGATTTGATTGAGTTCTTTCAAAATGCGATTTTATTTGTGTCTGGGAAAACAATGTATCCACAATGGAAGAGATTGTTCTAAAAGTAAGCTTCTGTGACCAACCAGAGGGATGAGTGAATAACCAAGGGGAGCTAATGGAAGTGTCACTATCTCTGAGCTGGGAGGCTGAGGTTTATCCTACCTGCTCCAGAAGTATGTCATAGCACTGTTGAACAGGTTGTGAAAAAAAATACACAGATACAAGAGCAGGTCAGCGACTGCAAATTCAGTGGTGAATAACTCACCTCCCGATATCCCAAATCCTATCCCCAATCTACAATGCTCAAGTCAAGAATGTGATTGAATACTTACATAGGCTTAGAGGAGCGCAGTTCAAGCAACATTAAGATGCACCGCACCCCATCCTCTCCTTTAAATATTTACTCCCGCCACCAGCAGCACACTGACAGCAGTATCTACAAGATGCACTGCATTAATTGACATGGCTTCTACAATAGGATGTCCAAAATCTATGGTTGCTACCACCAAAATAAGTGCAGCAGGCACATGGGAACATCACCATCTGCATATTTCCCTTCAAAGTTAAAAATCACACATCACCAGGTTATAGCCCAACAGGTTTATATAAACCTATTGGACCATAACCTGGTGTTGTGTGATATTTAACTTTGTCCGCCCCAGTCCAACACCAACTCCTCCACATCATATTTCCCTTCAAACCACACAGAATTCTGATTTGGAACTATAACGTCATTCCTTCACTGTCACTGAGCCAATATCATAGAGCTCCTTATCTTACAGCAGTGTGGGAGTGTCTGCACTGTTTAAGAAGACAGCTCACCATTACCTTTCCAAGGCCATTTAAGGCAGGCAATAAAACTGGACTTGCGAATTATGTGCATGAATAAAACAAATCAGACATTATGGGAACATGTAAACTGGGATATTGTGTCATCCAGCTGCTGAGGCTGTGACTTTGTGAATAATGCAATCACACTAATGCCACTTACAGTTTTAGGTCTTTAGCTACACAAACTGGTGGAGAATATCAGAATAACAGGTGTAATTAAATCACAAGTCACAGATGGATCTATGTACCATTTGTCCATTCTTCCGGATTAATAAAGGAAGCCTGGAGTTAAGATAATATTACAAAGGAAAAGGGAAAGGAAGACCAAAACATCATTATTACAATTAATATTACTCACAATTATTTAGTACTTACTTTGCTTACAATAGAATGAAGGTCAAAAGCATGTGTAAGACTGATAGATTGCAATAACATTTATTGATGCAAGTAGAAGGCTATCAATTGTATCATTCATAATTAGCATGCAGCACAGTAAGCCATGTCACATGCACTTTTAGACAAGAACTACATCTGTCAGCCCAAATACAAACTGTGTACACAATGCCCAGTCGAGAATCTAGTTAGACAGCTAACCGAATTAAAAACAAAAATCTACAGATGCATGATAAATGCACAGGATGTAGTGTCACACATGAATGACTCCTGTAAGCCAAATGACAGATGTACTTCCTCAACTCCGGGCCAAACTCTAGCATAAACCAGTGTTCATTTATCAATAATTGTGTCTTAATTTCATTTGGCAATGGCGCAGGATTCTCAACTTCCTTTCCAATGGTCTAACTCTAATTAAGCTCTGGACACAGGCTTTTTGATTACTATAGCTAACTCTGACTGTCTTGTTTACATCTATTTTAATTCTATATATAGTTTTTTTTGTTTGCGTATTATTGTAGAAATACATATTTTGTAAAAGAAAACATTAATTCTTTTCATTAAATGTGAGGATTGCCTGAGCGATAACACATTTGTTGCTCAGCTAATGAGCTCAGGTCTAAATCCGAGCTTTAAAATGATACCATCTCTTTTTTTCCTTTTGATGAAGAAGGTTTCCTATTTGCAAATCAAACAAGCTAAATGACTGGCATCAAACAATGAGCTCAGTTATTTAAGTGGCAGCCTTCTATCTCAGTAGGCGATAATTTACATCATGGTGGTCCATTCTGCATTAAGCAATGTCTGGTATGTTCTGGAGCCCTGTTCTGTTAGTGACAGTCTCTGCTGTATTGGCTGCATATGAAGAGAATCAGCTGAGATGAAAAGGGATTCACTGGCCTCTGTTTTCCCAGGGCCCTTTTCTTGGCCATGCTGAGCTTTTTGTTTCTCCTTGCATATTCCAATGCTCCTTACTAGAGGTATCCTTCTCGTGAGGGTACGGGCTCTGAAATGTTTCTACTTTCTTCCTTTCAGATTTATCCTCAGTGTTTGTCAGCAGGACATAAATAGCATCTTCAAACTTCTGCACTGAGCCCATTCCATCACTATACACTCTTGGCCAAGTGAATGATGTCTGTGCTGCCTTGTCCACACCTTCTGGGCGCTCATACCCTCACGAGAAGGATACCTCCAGTCAGAGATAGTCCTTGATGACTGTGACCTACTGCCCATTTTATTGCTGTTAAGGTCTTTGCGCAAATGGCTATCATTCACTCGATGGGTGTGGGCAAGGCAGCACAGACATCATTCACTTGGCCAAGGGTGTATAGTGATGGAATGGGCTCAGTGCAAAAGCTTGAAGGTGCAATTCGTGTCCTGCTGGCAAATACTGAGGAGAAATCTGAAAGGAAGAAAGTAGAAACATTTTAGCCTTTTTGCATGTTTAGCAAATGTCCAGTTCTCACCATAGCAGAGGATGCAGGTTTGGGCAACTCAATCTGATTATCTCAGTCAGGTTGCTGTTACACTACGCATCCATACTCAGCTTGGGCATAACTTCTCTGATGTGTGTTTTGATTCCATCATCAAGTGATAGATTGCTGGTGACAGTGGAGTCCAGATATGTGAAGCTATCAGCAACCTCTAGTATCATATTGTCAATGCTGATAGATAGCAAAATGGCAGCATAAAGGACCATGACCTTTTCTTGCGTGATGCTGATGGATAACGCAAATGTTCTAGAGGTTTGAGAAAGTCTGTCGACTTTCTGTTTAAGGTGTTCCTCAGTCTAGAATGCTCGTGCAGTACCATTATCTTGAGTAGTGCTCTGATGGGAACAGACAATTTATTTTGTCTTGGATCTTATATCAGCAACACAGGACAGCATTCAGTCAGATACGATATGTAAGGAGACACACTTTGTTGATAGTCTGAACGCGTATGATAGCATCTAAGATAAGAGCATGCCAAAGATTGACAGGATTTCACCTCACCTCACCAGATCTCAGAGACTTCCAATGTTGCCCCATCGAAGATGACGTTACTCCTCATGTTGTTGTGGAAGAAGGAGAGCAAATTGAGCAGTCTCAGCAAGCAATCAATCTTGTCCAGCAGCTTAAATAGACCATCTCTGTTCACATGGTCGGATATTTGGTGGGGTGGGCGGCATTTGATAAAGTTAGACAATGTGTCAAGGACTGCAGGCAATTTATTTCTCCAGATACCTTTTGACACAGGAAATGCGAGGAGCATGTATGAAGAAAGCAACAGATCCATCAACAAAGAGCAGCTCCATTGTCAGTGTAGATAAAGGAGTTGGTCACCAACATCAATGAACACTTGGAAAGATGTACAGAAAACCAACTTCAGTTATACTTTAGGGAGGCCAGGATACTGTGGAAGCACTAGATACCATAGAAAGCCTGTTGGTCATGTAGACCTAGGCAGTGAAACCACTTTTGAGGAAATTAGCAAAACCCATTGCTTGCCTTGGAGAAAATGTGAGATGCTGATGCTAAACCATCTAAACTCTCCAAACCTGCAAAACTAACTCAATAGCTTTTATGATATTTATTGTACTAAATATTTTAAGGAAATAAAAAAAGCTGGTATGGAATTATAATAATCATGGAGTAATGAACAACTGGCAAAACAAAGTTAGTAAAAGGCAGAAATGAAAACTAGCTGAAAACAAGAATAATTTCTTAAACTTGTGGGGCACAATTGTGGGGAGAGTGAGCAGGATGGAAGTGGAAGTAATTGCATCATTCACTCCTACCTTGCTGTGTGTTCACACATCATTCACACAACTAATTAATGGCCAGTCAGCAGGACACTCAGTGACAGAGAAGCCCAGAACAGGCTGGAAGCCATGACAGGAGTAGACTCACCAAGCAGCTACCAGTGGGGGGGGTTTAACAGGACACTGGCATTGAAATCCAGCTCAAGGCCAGGCATGGAGATAACGGTCAAAATGCATATGTCATGGATCTGAGTCATGTGTCATATTTTACATATCTGTGACTGAGGTGCATCTCCTTCCTCCTCATTTTTGAGTTGCACTTACCTTATTCCTTCAGTCGGTCACTCAGCCTCTCAAGCAGACATCGTCAGAGACCTCATCTGACTCCACTGGTTGAACAAATTGGGACAGCACTCTGGTGCAGTGCTGATGGGATGGCCTTTTGGTTAGATATTAATGTAGGACTCTTGGTTGGAAGTTGAAATGTTGTTTTTAAGGAAAATCACCAAAGTTATCACAAATGTCCTGACAATATTTATCACTCAACCAATACCAGAAAAACATTGAAATAAAACAAATATCTGAAAATCAAACAGAAATTGCTGGAGAAATTCAGCATGTCTAGCAGGATCGGTAGAGAGAAAGCAGAATTAATGTTTTGAGTCTACTGACCCTTCTTCAGAATCAAAAAAACAGAAATCCAGAGAATCATTGTCTGATGACCAATTTGTTGATGTTGCTGGGAACTTGTGTACAGATTGTTTCCTATATTATAAAAGTGATTACACTTTAAACAGTTGGTTAGTTTTAAGTATCCAGTGGTCATGAATTCACAATGCAAATATAGGTATATGATTTCTACTTGGGACAAACAAGAATTGCATACTCAAGGTCCCTCCAACAAGAATTGTATCATGCATAAGGTGATATTAAATAATTGTTTTATGTCCATCATAATTGGTGGGACTCTCCTCATTGGAGTTTAAAAGAATTAAAGGTGATCTCGTTGAAACATATAGGATTGTTAAGGGGCTTGACAGAGTAAATGCTGAGATGATGTTTCCGCTTGTGGGAAAGTCCAACCAGAGGGAATAGTCTCAGAATAAAAGAGCACCAATTTAGGACTGAGATGAGGACGATTTTTTTTCTCTCAGAGGGTATGAGTCTGTGGAACTTTTTGCCACCGTGTCCTTGCATATATTTAAGGCTGGGATACATAGATTTTTGATCAGTAAGGAAATCCAGAGTTACAAGGGTGAGGCAGAAAAATGGATGTGAGAAATGTCGAATCTGCCATGATCCTACTGAATGATGGAGCAAGCTTGAGGGGCTAAACAGCCTATTCCTATTTCTTAAGTTCATAGCCTATAACCTGTTGACTTGGAATTTCGACAAAGGGCACGCATATTTGAAAAATTATTAAAAGTTACGATAGAAAGTGCAATTAAACATTATTGTTCTGCAAATGAGTTTTAAGCTTTTGAAGTTTGAATTATAAATACAGGTGCCTTTATTTTAAGACTGAAGCCAAAATCTTTCTAAAATATAACTTCATAAAAATGCATTCGGATAAAGATTATTACCAGGAATGAAAAGTATTGAGACAAGTTGAGAAAAATTAAGAAACGTTATGAAGACTACATGATTCTTAAGTTTGAAAAGCCTGACATTAATAGGAGGAAGAAAGCATTAAGTTCTGGACTAATCCAATTCAGATTGATTGAATAGAGAGAATTAAACGATCTCAATTTAAGGGGATAAATTTATCCTTGAAAGTTGCCACCCAGGTTGTTAAGGATATGTATGGTGTATTAGCTATTATTGGTAGAGGGATTGAGTTCCAGAACCATGAGGTCATGCTGCAGCTGTACAAAACTCTGATGCGGCCACATTTGGAGTATTGCGAATAGTTCTAGTTACTGCAATATAGGAAGGGTGTGGAAGCTTTGGAAAGGGTTCAGATGAAATGCCTGATATGGAGGGAAGGTCTTACAAGGAAAGGATGAGTGACTTGAGGCTGTTTTCTTTAGAGAGAAGAAGGTTGAGAGGCAACTTAATTGAGACATATAAGATAATCAGAGGATTAGATAGGTTGGACTGTGAGAGCCTTTTTCCTCAGATGGCGATGGCTAGCACGTGGGGACACAGTTATAAATTGAGGGCTGATAGTTATAGGACAGCTGTCAGAGGTAGTTTCATTACTTAGAGAGTATTAGGGCATGGTACACACTGCCTGTAACAGTAGTAGACTCGCCAACTCTAAGGGCATTTAAATAGTCATTGGATAGGCATATGGACGACAATGGGATAGTGTAGTTTAGATGAGCTTCAGATTGATCTTGTAGGTAGGCGCAACATGGAGGTCGAAGGGCCTGTACTGCGCTGTAGTTCTATGTTCTATGTTCTATTCTTTGCAGTCATTCTCTGGAGCTGAAAAAGTTACAGAGAAAGGAGAATGTTTTCAATTATAAAGAATAAGTTGCGAGCAAGCTGAGAATAAGGAGAATTATGAGATGCAGTCTTCTACAGCCTTGTTATTCTAGCTGTCATGGCAATGGTACTTTTTTCCAAATTAGCTTTAGATTGCACCCCTACTCTTCTTGCAGATGCTAAAAGATTTCTGTGAGCTATGTCCAAATTCATGGAAATACCATCAACTCCAAAGACCAGATTTTTGTCATTGAGATGGATTGTGAGAGTAGGGGAATTTTTCCAACCCTACATTGCTCCGTGACTCCTCCATTGTCTCTCTGAGCTCCCATGTGATACACACCTACTCCTACCCAGGTCAATAAAAATATGTACAAGTGGAAATGAGAGAGGAATTTTGCACCCATCCCTTCCTTTCTTACATCTTATATTTCAATGTGCCTCCATTCCAACATGAGTAAACACATGAAACTCTGGACCCAATGTCCTCCCTAAGTTATGCGCCTTGCTGAATTGGACAAATATCATTATCCCATTGATGTTTCATGGTACAAATAATATTTGTACCACATAAGTGCCAAGCAATGACGTCCCCAAAAGAGAGAATCTAACCATCGCCCTTGACATTCAATGGCATTACCATCACTGAATCCAGTGCTAATAACATCCTGGGAGATGACCAGATACTGAAGTGGACTTGCCATATAAATATTGGGGATACAGAGCAGGTCAGAGGCGAGGAATTTTGCAGTGAGTAACTCATCTGTCCACCGTCTACAAGGCACAAGTTAGAAATGTGAAGGAATACTTCCCACTTACCTGGATAAATGCAGTCCCAACAACACTCCAGAAGCTTGACAGCAACTAGGACAAAGCAGCCAATTGATTGGCTTTGACCACTCCCATTTAGTGCCAACAGTGTGTACTATCTACAAGATGCAATGCAGAAAATCACCAAATAGCCTGACACAGCACCTTCCAAACTCACAGCCACCTCCATCTAGAAGGAAAAGAGCAACAGACACATGGGAACACCAATACTACCTGCAAATTCCACTCCAAGCCACCTATCATCCTGACCTGGAAATATGTCACCGTTCCTTCACTGACGCCAGGTCAAAATCCTGGAATTCCCTCATTAACAGCATTGTGAGTGTACCTACATCATATAACGGTTCAAGAAGACAGCCTACTGCAAATGTCTCATGGACATCTAGGGATGGTCAATAACTATTGGCCTAGTACTGCCAGTTATAAGATCTGAGACTTACATGTAGTTTGTGTTAAATACTTTCTGACTAAATACAACAAAGATACAGTGACCATAAACTTTCTACTACAATTATTACTGCTGAATGTGATGCGGGTACCTTTATACTTGAGTCTTATGTCTTCTGATGCCAAATCTTATTTGTCTATCTATTTGGCATCTATGTCAGGAAATATAAGGGAAAGCAACACGCTTTGACTGCTTTTAGGGATAAGCATCACATGTGACCATTACCATATCCCAAGATCAATTAAACAGATAAAGGAAAAACCACATCTCCTTTTCAAAGTCCACTTACCTGAAGCCCTTAATTAAGAAGCGTCAACATTACTGTGATAACTAGAGCCCACTTGTTCACAAGTTTCACAGGATATTATGTACCCCGAGTAGGTGTATGTTCAGTGAGCTGACCTATAAAATAGATGAGGCTGCAAGCTCACCAACTTCTCAGCTATCCATGAGCTCTCCCTCATAATACATAAATACTCACATTGCCTGTACCATAACTCAATTGGCAGATGGGTAGTCTACCTCTTTTAGTTTGTAAAAGGAAGATAAGATTATCCTTGGAAGATGCTATTTTCCCTCCTGAAGATAACAACATTTCTTCCTTCCCTCCTTCACTAATCTTAAAACTTCCCTCTGTTTGATCCCTTTGCTAAGGGGCCAAACCCTTCATGGTCATGGCCCCCTTCATTATCTAGGTCTGAGCTCTCCTGTAATCCTAGCAGCTCCTATTGTGGAGTTCTGGTGTTGACAGTACTTTTGGAGCTGCCCACTCTCATAAGATTAGACAGCAGCAAAGCTACTCAGTTCCTGACCTCATTACAGCCTTGGTTCAAACATGGATGAAAGATTTGAATGCCATTGGTGAAGTGAGAGTGATTGCCCTTGGCATCAAGGCTGCAAATGACAAAGTGTAGCATCAGGGAGCCCTGTCAAAAATGGAATCAATGGGTATTGGGGACAAATTCTCTATTGATTGGAGTCATATCTGGGACACATAGGAAGATGGTTTGGTTTTTGGAGATTAGTCATCTCAACTCCAGGGGAAATCACTGCAGAAGTTCCTCAGGGTAGTGTCATATGCCCAAACATCTTCAACAGATTCATCAATGACCTTCCTTTTATCATAAGGTCAGATGTGGGATGTTGGCTGATGTTTGCACAATGTTCAGCACCATTCAGGACTCTTCAGATGGTGAAGCAATCCCTGTTCAAAAGCAATAGATCTGGGCTTAATCCAGACTTATGTTGATAAGAGTCATAGAGTAAAAGAATCACAGCACAGAAACAGACCCTTTGATCCAACTTATCTATTCTAACCAGGTTTCCCAAACAAATGTTTATATTTGGCCCACATCCTTCTAAACCTTTCCTATTTATGTACCTGTCAAAATGTCTGTTAAATGTAACTGTACCTGCATCTACCAGTTCCTCTGGCAGTTCATTCCACATGTAAACCATAGTCAGTGTGAAAAAGTTGCTCCTCAGGTCCCTTTTAAATCTTTCTCCTCTCACCTTAAAGATATACCCTGTAGTTTTGAATTCCCCTACCCTGGGAAAGACCTTTGCTATTCTCCTTATTTATGCAGCACATGATTTTATAAACCTCTACAAGGTCATCCCTCAACCTCCTGTGCTTCGCAAAACACAAGTCAGGAGGGTGCTGGACTACTTGCCACTTGCCTGGATTGGTGCAGCTACAACAACACAGGGGAACCTTGACACCATCTAGGACAAAGAAGCCCACTTGATTGGTGTCACATCCACAAACATCTATGTACAAGACGCACTGTAGAAATTCATCAAAAATCCTTAGATACCTCCTTCTAAACCCATAACCACTTCTATTTAGAAGGCCAATGACAGCAGATGTATGGGACAACCACCACCTTCAAGTTCCCTTCCAAGCCACTCACCAAACTGACTTGGAAATATATCGCTGTTCCTTGAGTTTCACTGGGTCAAAATCCTGGAATTCCCTCCCTAATGGCATTGTGGGTCTATCTACAGCTCAAGGACTGCAGCAGTTCAAGAAGGCACCTCATCACCACCTTCTCGAGGGCAACTATGGACAGGCCCACATCCCATGAATGAGTAAAAAAGAGCTCCTCAGGGTGGGGCTTCTGCTTCTGAGAGTGTGAAAGCCCCATTCTGTACTAACTCAGCCTGCCCACAGCTATAGGCCAGATTTATTCTGCAACTACCATATAACACCATAAGACCATAAGACATAGGAGTGGAAGTAAGGCCATTCGGCCCATCAAGTCCACTCTGCCATTCAATCATGGCTGATGGGCATTTCAAATCCACTTGCCCGCATTCTCCCCGTAGCCCTTAATTCCTTGAGACAACAAGAATCTATCAATCTCTGCCTTGAAGGCATTTAGTGTCCTGGCCTCCACTGCACTCTGCGGCAATGAATTCCACAGGCCCACCACTCTCTGGCTGAAGAAATGTCTCCGCATTTCTGTTCTGAATTTACCCCCTCTAATTCTCAGGCTGTGTCCACGGGTCCTAGTCTCCTCGCCTAAAGGAAACAATTTCCTAGTGTCCACGCTTTCCAAGCCATGTATTATCTTGTAAGTTACTATTAGATCTCCCCTTAATCTTCTAAACTCCAATGAATACAATCTCAGGATCCTCAGCCATTCCTAATATGTTAGACCTACCATTCCAGGGATCATCCGTGTGAATCTCCGCTGGACACGCTCCAGTGCCACTATGTCCTTCCTGAGGTGTGGGGACCAAGACTCGACACAGTACTCCAAATGGGGCCTAACCAGAGCTTTATAAAGTCTCAGTAGCACAACGGTGCTTTTATATTCCAACCCTCTTGAGATAAATGACAACATTGCATTCGCTTTCTTAATCACGGATTCAACCTGCATGTTTACCTTTAGAGAATCCTCGACTAGCGCTCCCAGATCCCTTTGTACTTTGGCTTTACAAATTTTCTCACCGTTTAGAAAGTAGTCCATGCTTGTACTCTTTTTTCCAAAGTGCAAGACCTCGCATTTGCTCACATTGAATTCCATCAGCCATTTCCTGGACCACTCTCCCAAACTGTCTAGATTCTTCTGCAGCCTCCCCATGTTCTCAGTACTACTTAACTGTCCACCTAACTTTGTATCATCGGCAAACTTCACTAGAATGGCCCCAGTTCCTTCATCCAGATCATTAATATATAATGTGAACAGCTGCGGCCCCAACACTGAACCCTGCGGGACACCGCTTGTCACCGGCTGCCATTCCAAAAAAGAACCTTTTATCTCAACTCTCTGCCTTCTGTCAGACAGCCAATCCTCAATCCATACCAGTAGCTCAACTCGAACACCATGGGCCCTCACCTTGCTCAGCAGCCTCTCATGTGGCACCTTATCAAAGGCCTTTTGGAAGTCTAGATAGACCATATCCACTGGGTTTCCCTGGTCTAATCTATTTGTCACCTCTTCAAAGAATTCCAAAATGTTTGTCAGACACGACTTCCCCTTACTAAATCCATGTTGACTTGTTCTAATCTGACTCTGCTCTTCCAAGAATTTAGAAACTTCATCCTTAATGATGCATTCTAGAATTTTACCAACAACCGAGGTTAGGCTAATTGGTCTATAACTTTCCATCTTTTGTCTAGATCCTTTCTTGAACAAGGGGGTTACAACAGCAATCTTCCAATCATCTGGGACTTTCCCTGACTCCGGTGACTTTTGAAAGATCTCAACTAACGCCTCCGCTATTTCCTCAGCCACTTCCCTCAGAACTCTAGGATGTAGCCCATCGAGGCCAGGTGATTTATCAATTTTAAGAACTTTTAGCTTTTCTAGCACTTTCTCTTTTGTAATGGCAAACATACTCAACTCAGCCCCCTGACTCCCTTTAATTGTTGGGACATTACTCATGTCTTCCACTGTGAAGACTGACGCAAAGTACTTGTTAAGTTCTCCTGCTATTTCCTTATCTCCCATCACTAGGCTTCCAGCATCAGTTTGAAGTGGCCCAATGTCTACTTTTGCCTGTCATTCGTTTCTGATGTATTGAAAGAAACTTTTACTATCATTTCTAATATTATTGGCTAGCCTATCTTCATATTTGATCCTCTCCTTCCTTATTTCTCTCTTTGTTATCCTCTGTTTGTTTTTGTAGCCTTCCCAATCTTTTGATTTCCCACTGCTCTTGGCCACCTTATAGGATCTCTCTTTTTCTTTAATACATTTCCTGACTTCCTTTGTCAGCCAAGGCTGTCTAATCCCTCCCTGGATAATCTTTCTTTTCTTGGGGATGAACCTCTGTACAGCGTCCTCAATTATACCCACAAACTCCTGCCATTTTTGCTCTCCTGTCTTCCCCATTCGGCTCTGCTTCCAGTCTATTTTTGTCAGTTCCTCTCTCATGCCCTCATAATTACCTTTATTTAACTGTAACACCATTACATCTGATTTTGCCTTCACTCTTTAAAACTGCAGACTGAACTCTACCATATTATGATCGCTGCTTCCTAAGGGTTCTCTTACTTTAAGATTTTTTATAAAGTCTGGTTCATTACAAAGCACTAGGTCCAGAATAGCCTGCTCCCTTGTGGGCTCCATGGCAAGCTGTTCCAAAAAGCTATCCTGTAAGTGTTCCATGAAGTCCCTTTCTTTGGATCCACTGGCAACAATATTTACCCAGTCCACCTGCATATTGAAGTCTCCCATGATCACCGTGACCTTGCCTTTCTGACATGCCTTTTCTATTTCCCGGTACATGTTGTGCCCCTGGTCCTGACCACTGTTAGGAGGTCTGTATATAACTCCCATTATGGTTTATTTGCCTTTGTGGTTCCTCAATTCCACCCACACAGACTCCACATCATTCGACCCTATGTCATTCAGTGCCATAGATTTAATTTTGTTCTTAACTAACAAGGCAACCCCACCCCCTCTGCCCACCTCCCTATCTTTTCTATAAGATGAAAATCCTTGGAGGTTTAACTGCCAGTCCTGACCCCCCTGTAACCAAGTCTCTGTGATGCCTACCACATCATAATCATTCACGATGGTCTGTGCCATTAGTTCATCTGCTTTGTTATGAATGTTACGAGCATTCAGGTAAAGTACCTTATTGCTAACTTTATCATTAGGGATATTGGAGATCATAAGATGTCCTAAGTTATCCTTCCTTTTTGCTGCATTCCCAGTATCCCCCGGTTCCAAAACTAATGCCAATGCCCCATGAAGTGGGATCCCTCTTTCCCACACCAATCCCTTAGCCACGTGTTTACTTCCCTAATTTTCTTATCCCTATGCCAATTGGCATGTGGCTCACACAGTAATTCGGAGATTATGACCCTTGAGGACCTGTACTTCAATTTCCTTCCTAGTGCTTGATAATCCCCAAACATGTCCTCCACCCTAGTCTTGCCTATGTTGTTAGTACCAACATGGACCACAACAACTGGATCCTCCCCTTCCCGCTCCAATATCCTTTCAAGCCGGTCGGAGATATCCCGCACCCTGGCACCGAGCAGGCAACACACCATGCAAGACTCCCAATCCGGCTTGCAAAGGATACTATCTGTCCCCTAATTATAGAATCCCTTATAACCACTACTTGTCTATTAGCTCCCCCCCTCTTGAATGGCCTTCTGCACCATGGTGCCATGGTCAGTTGGCTCATCCTGTCCAGAGCCCTTTTCCTCATCCGTACGGGGAGCAAGAATCTCATACCTGTTAGACAAGGTCAAGGGTTGAGGCTCCTGCACTCCTGAACTCAGGTTCCCCCTACCTGCCTCACTTACAGTCACACTCTGATGTGCCTGATCACTAGCTGAATGTGAATTATTTAATCTCCCAGGTGTGACTGCCTCCTGAAACAAAGCGTCCAGGTAACTCTCCCCCTCCCAGATGTACCGCAGTGTTTGAAGCTCAGATTCCAGATCATCAGCTCTGATGCAGAGTTCTTCCAGCAACCAACACTTGCTGCAGATGTGGTGACTGCCCTTCTCAATGAGATCAGCCAGCTCCCACTTTTATTCCTGGATTGTGGAATTTGGGTGGGATCTGGGAAATGTCTGCTTCCTAGTTAATTTCTGCCCCAGGTATGCGTGAAATCCTGTAAATTTTGAGATAATTTAAAGTTCCCTAAATAAAACTATTGTAGATTTTGAACTAGCGTCATCTTTGAATTGCTCTGTAATTAATCAAAATATCTAAAATATACAGTAAAGCAGCAAAATCATAACAGGAACATCTCATACCTGGGTGTCCTGTAATTATAATTGTAAACTCAGAGCTATCTGAGAGCCACAGATTATCACATTGGCTATTTATGAATGTTACCATCTTGTTAGACTAAATATTACAAGAGAGAGAGTACTTTTCTAAGTTCCTCACTTCTTTTTCTCCTCTTTTTAATCCCTTTCTCCCAGCTACCAAACTAGTTGGAGTCCCTTGCTAATGTATTGTTTTAAAAATGCAATTGAAATGTTGCATTTAACCCTGAAGGCAGTGTCCATTCTGCTTACTAGTTAATGACTGGAAAATGTAAAAGATTAGATTGACTGCATTGCCCCACATGGTCAAAAACCTCCAAACTAAGGGCTGCTTAGTAAAGTACTGTCGCTTATGTGAAGTAGTGTCAGTTGCATTGAAAACAAAACATGCTGGAGATCACAGTGGGTCAGGCAGCATCCATGGATAGAGAGCAAACTAATGTTTCCAGTCTAGATGATTCATCATCAGCTCAACACGTTAGCTTGCTCTCTCTCCATGAATGCTGCCTGACCCGCTGTGATCTCCAGCATGTTTTGTTTTCAATATAGATTCCAGCATCTGCAGTAATTTTCTCTTACACAGTGTCAGTTGTAGTTCAGTTGTTGCTATTATGCATTTTGACTCAGAATGATGTGGGTTTATAGACCCGCTTTGAAATTTGAGCACATAATCCAAACTTACACTTTGGCAAATATTGAGGGTGTTCTGTACTGTCGGAGGTACTGTCATTCAAACTGAATCCCTGTATGCTTTGTCAAGTGGATGAAGCAAATCTTACAGAAACATTACAAAGACATCCATGGGAGTATTCCCTGGGAGTTGCCATGTCAGATATTTATCTGGTAACTAACATTAAAACAATCAATAATACCCGATCAATATCACATTCCTTTCCATGGCGCCTGAGAGCATATTGGTCGCTGTACACCAGTGACTACACATCAAAAGAACATCATGTAAAGTGCTTTGGGGTGATCGAAGGCCATGGAAGGCATAATATAGGTGCAAACGTTTTTTTCCTGAAAAGACATCTGCTGTTCCCAAGCATGAATTAATGTGTCACAGTAATAAATATAGATTTGCAATTACTTTGAGCCTCATGACATGGTGTATTCGGCATTTCAGCTCTCTATATAAAAATATGCATCAGCCTGCCGGTATTCTGAACTTTGCACCAGGGCTTACCACACAAAATTACACATTGTAAACACATGTTTCCTTTGTATATTTACAGTTTATTAATCTATTTTTAGTCATGGATAGAAAATAACTCCGCACAAGGCTAAGCACTTCCTTCCTGTGTAATTTGGACTTACATAAAATCTAACTTATGGAAACAATATTTGGTGTGCTGTAAACTACAGTGCTGCAGTCGCTGGGCTTCACCAGTAGGTGCTGCTAGAGTTATTATATTGATCAATATCACTCTCTAGTGGTAGCTAGACCCCATGACAATTTAACCCAATAAATCCTCACTGTAGATTTTAGATTGAAGCATTCAATCCAACAGTCACATCCAAAATCCTAGCTGCCCGATTGGATCTTTTCAATCTGTTTGGGAGATTCCCCATTGTCAGGATAAACAGTTACGATGTTACATTGTCAGCTTGTGGATCATTGGGGCCACAACAAAATGGCAACACCTGCTTTTGAGAGTTGAGCTTGCTTTGAATAAATAAAGGCATTTTACCATGGGAAATTGGATCAGCCTCCATAAGCTGCTTTGTAAAACAATTATCCCCAGTACAAGAACAACCCTGAGGGCAAGAAGACATTTGAATGAAAGGTACTACAATACACAATTATGAAAGGTACTACAATATACAATTGCAGCAGAATCCTATTATACACTGATACTCTGCAATGGCCAGATTTATGTGAAACAGGATTACTGACAGTAATATTAACCAACACCCTAAATCAGGGATCACAGTGAGGGACAAAAAGAACTCTGTTTAAAATTTGAATTAACTAAGTATTAACACAGAAATTGCATGTACTTCGGGTTCTTTCCATTTTTACATGCATAAACAATGTATCTCCAACCAGAGAAACTACTGTGTGACATTTTCTGGCTGCCCGATGTTTTCATTATGTGGAGATGCCACTATTGGCCTGGGATGGACAAAGTTAAAAATCGCACAACACCAGGTTATAGTCCAGGCATTAGCTTTCAAAATGCTGCTCCTTCACCAGGTGGCTGTGGAGCAGAATCATAAGACACAGACAAAAAATACAGTGGCATACAGCTAAAATGATGTATTGAACAAACCTAGATTGCTGTTAAGTTTTTCACCTTTTAGAACGGGTTGCAGGTCTTGGCTCATTCATATGTAAATCCGAGGACTTCTTTAAAGTCACATTCTCGTGGTAACTTGAGGTTTTATAGAAAGAAAAGGTGACATCTCAGCTTAGACAATGCATTAAAGGTGTGAGGTTAGAGTCTGTCTGTATCCCAATCTTGAGTCAGACTGGTTCAATTCCAAAGTAGGAATTTATAAAATATTACATGCATTGACTGCCTGCAGATTGTGTGCTTTTTTGAGAAAAATAGAATGTGTCTGCAAATATAATTTTGCAAATGCAAATTCACCCCATAGACTTATATGTGTGTGCGTGCATGAGAGTGTGAATGTGTGCATGTGAGTGTGTGCATGTGTGAGTCAGTGTGAGAGAGTGTGTGTTCGCGTGTGTGCTTGCTTGGTAAGGTGTATGTGTGAGTATGATGGAATATAAGCCTGTGAGAGGGTGTGCGTGGTGTAAGTGTGGGAGGGGGCGGTTGGTGTGTGTGTAAGAGACAGGGCATGTACATGAGAGAGGATCTGCGTGAGTGTATGGGTTTGTAAGAGTGTGTGTTTGTGCGTGTGTGTATACAGTAACCTGTAGTGTGACATGAACCCAAGGTCCCGGTTAAGGCCATTCTCATGGGTTCCAAATTTGGCTATCAGCCTCTGCTCGGCCACTCTGCGTCACGAGGTTATCTGTGGGTTTGCGGTAGAGTGAGGTGCTGAGGTGCCCGCCCTTGATGGATATGCATGTGTCCAAGCATGAGATAGATACTAAAGAGTAGTCCACAGTAAGTCTGATGGTGGGATGAAAATTGTTGATATCAATGTGGAGTTATTTCAGTGAATCCAGATCATGGGTCCAGAGGAAGAAAATGTTGTCAATATATCTGATGTTTAATGCTAGCTGGAGGTCCTATGCAGCAAATAAGTCTTGTTCAAACATGTGCATGAAAATGTTGGCATATTGGGTGCACATTTGGTCCCATGGCTGTTCCGTGTGTCTGGATGAAGAACTGGTTGTCAAAGGTGAAAATATTGTGATCAAGAATGAAGTGGATGAGTTGTAGAATGGTGCTCAGAGATTGGTAGTTGTTGGTATTGAGTACTGAGGCTGTTGCAACGATGCCGTCATCATTTGGGATGCTGGTGTGGAATGTTCCTAGTTCAATAGTCCATAGGTGCTGAATTTCTGTAAGAAATCTGTAGGGTTGTGACAGAAGCTGGGGGTCCCCTGTGCAATGGGTTTCAAGATGCCTTCGATATAGCCAAAGAGGTTCCCACTGCCTGATACGATGTGTTGGTTTTGTGCATCTTCAGAAAGCAGTTAGAAGTCCCCCATGTGAGATGTATGTAGGATGAGAGCGCGTAGGAAGCCCTGAAGGTCTTAATCAATGTGTTTTGTTCATGGGTATGGTCTTTGGTTGGATCAGTCGGTGTTGCCTGTAGTGTTCCCGGTTGTTCAGTTGTCGGTACACTTCCTTGCAATAATCTGTTCTATTCTGAATGACGATGGCTCCTCCTTTATCTGCTGGTTTGATGACAATGTTGCCAGTGGTTTTGAGAGCATGGATGGCATTGTGTTGTGATCGGTGATGTTTTGCTCTACCTTATGGGTGTGGCTAATGAATCTGGTAGTTACACACTTCCTGATGGTTTGAGCATACATGTCAAATCCAGGGCAGTGAACACCTCCCCCCCACCCACCCAGAGGAGTCCAAAAAAATTCCTTCTTTGGTTGCTCCACTACAAATCTCTCTGATGACTGCTCCAGTTCGTTGGTTGTCTCATTGGGATCACTGCTGACATCTTGGAAGAATTCCCGGAGTCTTGTTCGTCTGATGAATTCCTCTGTGTCTGCCACAAGACCTAAAGAGTCCATTTTGGTGGTGGAGCAGACATTGAGCCCTCGTCTGAGAACTTGAATCTCTTCCGGTGGTCCGCTAAGTTGATAATCGATTTCCCCGTGATAGTAACATTTTCAACTATGGTGCCGGGGAGACTTGGCTACTCTTGGTGGTGATGTCAAGTTTCTCCAGTTTCTTGTTCTTGTTCTTTGGCTTCCACCCTAAACATATTGAAACAACCATCCCCTATGGATACACCCTATGGACACGCATAACAGGATCTGTTCAGATGAGGAGGAATGTGATGGACAACTGAAGGACACGCTCATAAGAACAGGGTATAATGCTCAAGTCTGAAAATGTGTTGCTGGAAAAGCGCAGCAGGTCAGACAGCATCCAAGGAACAGGAAATTCGATGTTTTGGGCATAAGCCCTTCTTCAGGAATGAGGAAAGTGTGTCCAGCAGGCAAAGATAAAAGGTAGGGAGGAGGGACTTGGGGGAGGGGCGATGGAAATACGATAGGTGGAAGGAGGTCAAGGTGAGGGTGATAGGCCAGAGTGGGGAGGGGTCAGGAAGAAGATTGCAGGTTAAGAAGGCGGTGCTGAGTTTGAGGGATTTGACTGAGACTAGGTGGGGAGAGGGAAAATGAGGAAACTGGAGAAATCTGAGTTCATCCCTTAGAGGAGTTCTTCACAGCCTGCAACACATTATCAAGGAGGGTGAGAACATTGTCCAGACCTTCCCTACGCCTCCACTTCTCGCCTTTAAACAACAGCCAAACCTTAAACAGACCATTGTTCACAGCAAACTGCCCGGCTTCAGGACAATATCAACCACAACACTGTACAACCCTGTCATGGCAACCACTGCAAGACATGTTGTAGTGTCGAATTATATTTGCAGATATATTCTATTTTGCTCAAAAAATGCATAATCTGCAGACAGTCAATCCATGTAATATTTTATAAGTTCCTCCTTTGGAAGTAGAACTAGTTTAACTCAAGATTGGGATACACCTTCACCTTCACCTTCAATATATCATCTAAGCTGAGATGTCACTTTTTTTTATAAACACTTGAGAATGTGGCTTAAAAGAGGTCCTGTCATTTACATATTATGGAACTGAAACCTGTAACCCATTCTAAAAGATGAAAGACTTAACAACAATCTCGGTTTGTTCAATATATCATTTCAGCTGTATGACACTGTGTCTTCTGATCCTGCTCCGCAGTTACCTGATGAAGGAGCAGCATTCCGAAAGCTAGTGCTTTCAAATAAATCTGCTGGACTATAACCTGGTGCTGTGTGATATATTCATTGATACCTTTGTTCACAATTATAGTGCAGGTACTTGCTCATTTACCTTAAATTGGTCAGTGTCTCCAATGGTCTAATAAATGCAGGAATTCAATATGAATGTGTGTACGAGATAACTGAGTTAACCATTCATTGCCAGATTTGACTAGACCCACAAAGCATCATCAACTCCTAAACTGCTGTCTGTTCCAGGATCATCAGGGAATGTAATGATAACTTTCAGCTTCTTGTCCTCATTACAGACAAACTTCTTAATCCCTCTTTCCTGCTCTAACTTCTTTCCAACAAGCGCAAAGAGATCTCTGTTACTGAGGCCAAAACCATTCAGTTGGCCTCTGCTGTTCTCCTCCCTCCTCCAGTTCATCAAATCAAAGTTTTATTTAGATTTTACCTTGCCCTATTCCAGAACTCATATATTTCTCTAGTTTCTCAACATCTCTCTCATGTCTTATTTAAGTCTATATGCATGAGACACATCTACTCTGCTTTTACTTTATTCTCATGTCAGCTCGTTTCCCTTCCTGATTCAGATCTTAATTGATTTTGCTAAGGGTTTTCTCTCCTCAGGCAGTGTCTACCACATCTGCCCCCATCCTCAGAGCTGGTGGTGTCACCATTCTCCTCAGACAACTCAGCCATGACCCTTCTCTCCAAGCAAAATGACATCTTGAACATATTGTCACCTATGATCATCTTTCCCAGATTTTCATATCTGAATCCCTTCAATGAGGTTTCTACTCTGGCCACAACACAAAACAGCTCTTAGAAAAGTCACAAATGCCATCCTATGTAACTATTCCTTGTCACCCTCGTGATGCTTGCAGCCTTTGACTTGGTTGACAATTTTATTGCATAAGGGCTTCAGGACCCTGAAGCAACCGAGTGATGATATCATAACACTAACAGAAGCACATGTATATAAAAATGTGATTGAGATTTTAGTTCTAATGACTATTAGATCAGAACCTGGTATATCTATGGTTCCTATATATGGAAGTATTTAGTATAAAAGGAAATTCAAAGTGCTACTTTGAAGTCTAAACTTGAAGACAGTTCTTGACTTTGTCATTTCTTCGACCAGTCTGTTGCTAATCTGAACTCATGGTGTGGCATCAAACTACACAATAAGAGCTGGTGGAAGTGGTGAGTTGTAGCAGCAGTAAACATCAAGGAAACATGAGATTGTCTGGAGAAGAATTCAAAAAGCCATTTTCCAAAAAAACATCACTGGGTCAACTTAAAGATCAGTTAGTGGAAAGAAAAGTCAGAGCTAAACAGTCATGTCTCGGAACAAAAATTCTTCCAAAGAGACCACCAGAATACTATAAGTCACAAAAAGTTTTTTACTGCCTATATTAGAGGATGCATCTTTGAAAAAGAGAGAGAATATTAAAATTCCACTTGCAGCTAAAGGGAGAAATTGGAATTGAGTACTAATTAAAAGTGGCCAATTGTCATACAACCAAAGCAGATCTGACCCCTTAAGGGGAGAAGGAAAGAAGGTTTGTTTCCTCACAAAAAAAACACTGAAGAACAAAGTTGAGAATTCCAACAGGGATTTAATGAATGTTTGAACTATTTACCTGATGACAAAATTAACAACAGCAAGTCAAGGTCGTTTTTCAAGAACAAGTTCAAAGGAAATTGATTGAAAGATTAGCGTATCAGGATTATTACTGCAGTTTCAAGTTTCAAATAGTGAAGTTAATGAAAAGTTTTTATTTAAACAGTTTGAATGATAAACATAAGTTATATTCAATGACTAAGAAGTTTTTTTGATTATATTCATTAAAATACAAAAGAAAATGCATAAAGACATTGAATCTGATCACCTGGCATTGAAGTTGGAAAAATAATACTTCAGACACAAACAATAATTGTGACAATGATGTCTCAGCAGCCATATTTGATACAGTCAAAAGCTCATTGAATCTTATTAACTGAAGACATTTTGAGAGAGTTCTCCTCCCAGACTTTTGAGAAATCTTTAGCCATCTTGGAAAATGAATATCGTCATTCATTTCTTTGAGGCATATGACAAAGCAAACTCAAACTTTTAATTGACAATTGGGCATTCAAAATAGCAGTAACTTGAACAGCTTTCAATATTATACTAAAACAACAAGAATCAGTAAAGATTCACCATCAACTTTAGTCATAGAGTCGTAGAGATGTACAGCATGGAAACAGACCCTTCGGTTCAATCCGCCCATGCCGACCAGATATCCCAACCCAATCTAGTCCCATCTCACAGCACCTAGCCCATATCCTTCCAAACCCTTCCTATTCATATACCATCCAAATGCCTCTTAAATGTTGCAATTGTACCAGCCTCCACCACTTCCTCTGACAGCTCCTTCCATACCCACACTACCCTCTGTGTGAAAAAAGTTGCCCCATAGGTCTCTTTTATATCTTTCCTCGCTCTCCCTAAACCTATGCCCTCTAGTTCTGGACTCCCCAACCCCAGGGAAAAGACTTTGCCTATTTACCGTATCAATGCACCTTGCAATTGTGTAAACCTTTATAAGGTCATCCCTCAGCCTCCGACGCTCCAGGGAAAACAGCCCTAGCCTGTTCAGCCTCTCCCTATAGCTCAAATCCCTTAACCCTGGCAACATCCTTGTAAATCTTTTCTGAACCCTTTCAAGTTTCACAACATCTTTCTGATAGGAAGGAGACCAGAATTGCACGCAATATTCCAACAGTGGCCTAACCAATGTCCTGTACAGCCACAACATGACCTCCCAACTCCTGTATTCAATACTCTGACCAATAAAGGAAAGCATACCAAATGCCTTCTTCACTATCCTATCTACCTGCGACTCCACTTTCAAGGAGCTACGAACCTACACTCCAAAGTCTCTATTCAGCAACACTCCCTAGGACTTTACCATTAAGTGCATAAGTCCTGCTAAGATTTGCTTTCCCAAAATGCAGCACCTCGCATTTACCTGAATTAAAGTGCATCTGCCACTTCTCAGCCCATTGGCCCATTGGCCCATCTGGTCCAGATCCTGTTGTAATCTGAGGTAACCCTCATGCTGTCCACTACGCCTCTAATTTTGGTGTCATCCGCAAACTTACTAACTGCACGTCTTATGCTCACATCCAAATCATTTATGTAAATGACAAAAAGTAGAGGACCCAGCACCGATCCTTGTAGCACTCCACTGGTCACAGGCCTCCAGCTGGAAAACAACCCTCTACCACCACCCTCTGTCTTCTACCTTTGAGCCAGTTCTGTATCCAAATGGCTAGTTCTCCCTGTGTTCTGTGAGATCTAACCTTGCTAGTCAATCTCCCATGGGGAACCTTGTTGAACGCCTCACTAAAGTCCATATAGATCACATCTAACACTCTGCCCTCATCAATCCTCTTTGTTATGTCCTCAAAAAACTCGCAAGAACAAAGCCATGTTGACTATCCATAATCAGTCCTTGCCTTTCCAAATACATGTACATCCTGTACTTCAGGGTTCCCTCCAACAGCTTGCCCACCAACGATGTAAAGCTCACTGATCTATAGTTCCCTGGCTTGTCCTTACCACCCTTCTTAAACAGTGGGACCATGCTAGCCAACCTCCAGTCTTCAGGCACCTCACCTGACACTATCAATGATGAAAATACCCAAAAAACAGAAAAATAAATGTAACAGGAGATCAAAATTGGAAAAAAAAATTCCAAGTCAATAGCTTCAAATAGCTATAATCAATCAAAAAATACAACAAATTTTGCTCTTGCCAATCTGTCCATTAGAAAAGTTCAAGCTTTCTAATCCAATTGAAACAGTAGCAAATTAGTAAACGTGGAAAGCACAATTTCTAAGATTTCACACAATGTGAGGATGAAATACTTCATTTCCTTTCAGGGAACTAATAATGGTGTCTTATGTTAAGAATGAAGCAGTAAATTAGAACTAGCTCATAATTCACATACTGTCCTGCTGTTATGTCACCATAATCTCCTTCAGCCAAATTGATTGAACATCTGATTGAACCGAAGTCAACAAACGCAAAGCAAGGTCACCAACTTTACTTCAAGTCATTCCAAACTTAGTAGCAGAGATAAAGAATAAATGTATTGTAAATATTGTAAACAGAAGAACCCAAGTAACTAATTCGAAAATGAATGCGCTGAATCTTCCATTTTTTGATAAGGTCTGATTTGCATTGAGGTTTTTGGAGAGATTTCTGCCACAGAGCCTCATGAATTTTCATACCATGTCTTATTTCGTTAACTATCTACTTAGACCCTATTGTGTCCCTTGTGTTGAATATTGGCCCCATCTTATCGTTCACCATTGACCCAAAAACTCGCCAGTCAGCAGATTTCACAGAATTCACCAGCATCGCTTGCCTCAGGCCAAACTTAAAAGGCCGCTATGCGCCCAGATAAGCACTGTTGGTCCAGTGGCTGCTGTGCACAGTTCTTGGTATTTGCTCTGAACATGAGAGATAAGGGTAGTGTAGAGATGGGACTGCCTCATCCCCCAGAACCAGCAGTAAGTCCACGATACATTACCATGCAGACTCAGCCAGCTCAATTGCCCCCATTTTCTCTCTGATACTTCACATTCATTCCATCTCTGTTCCTTTACCCACCTCCTAACAAGGTTCATGCTTTACCAGTCTCACATCTGCTTGCAACATCTTCCTTCACTTGCTGTCACCCACAGCAATCCCCAAAAATACTAATTCTGCATGATCCCTGCACTTGCCTGGGGCGTCTTCCCACAGCTGTGTCACATACTCCCAATTTCCTCAACATAGCCTCTCATTTCAGAAGCAAAGCAGCCTCCATTAAAGGCAGAAAGAGTTGATCCTGGTGTTAGGCTGCCAGGCATTGAGCACACTGCCCCTTAAAGTGAGAGCATCCTGATTCTGACTGATTGTCTCCAATTGTCTGGATTGCTATTTGAGGTGACCCTTGACTTACTGAGCCGGGAAACCCGAACTGAAAGCTTTCCCCTTGACCTGACTGAGGCATGTGGACAACCCATGAGAAACCTACTTCCTTTTCTTTTGCGCTAAATGGCAAGAGAAGATAGAAGTGATATGAGCCTCTTAAATCTGACAGACAGTAAAATGCACAAAAAAAGGCAAGGTGAGGCAATGCAAGGCAGGGATACTGTGAGCACTGAATGAGTGTAGGGGCAAACTGAGTGAGCACAATGACAGCAAGCAAAGACATTGGGGAAAGCAGCCTGACCTAGTCTGTGAGCTAGATGTGTGTCCCTGACCATATAGTGTCCTTACTGCAGAATTATAATGATAGTTGTTGGTACAGTCTGAGGTGCAGCATTGCAGTGGATCAGGAATGTGACAGTACGGTTTCTTTGCAGTTGGCACATATCAGATGCCAATTTCAGTGGATATGGGATGTGTGTGGCCGGTGCCTCAGCAGTGTGTCGGAGATATCTATTCCCTAGTTTCCGGCATGGAGGTTGTTTGGAGCAAACAGTGAGCTGAATTTGCCAGGCACCTGTTCTGGTTTCTGTGTCAAGATTTCTTGACATCCAGCTTGTTTTGGGAGTTTGGTTTGAATGAAAGCTGAATATTAATGCGAGGAGTTGGGCCATCAACATGATGTTTATAAAGCAATAATCCCCATAATTGGCAACTCGCCACTGCCTCGCAAGAAACTCTCTACATCACTGAAAAGCGCAAAAGATGGAGCAAGATGCTTCCAATTAGTCTCATGGACTTCTCATCTGACTTTTCCTCAAATCTTACCACAGTCCATATCACTCACACCCCTACCAGAATTTGCCTCTTGTAACTGTTAACCAATAGGTATGATGGGGGAGGGATAAGCTTGGGGAGGGATTGGTGTTAAAGTCTAAGCATGAGGACAATGCTTCATTCTTAATTAGTTCCTAATTGTGAAGTGTAGTCCATACAAAAATGGAAAATTAGATTAGATTAGACTTACAGTGTGGAAACAGGCCCTTCGGCCCAACAAGTCCACACCGACCCGCCGAAGCGCAACCCACCCAAACCCCTAACCTAACACTATGGGAAATTTAGCATGGCCAATTCACCTGACCCACACATCTTTGGACTGTGGGAGGAAACCGGAGCACCCGGAGGAAACCCACGCAGACACGGGGAGAACGTGCAAACTCCACACAGTCAGTTGCCTGAGTCGGGAATTGAACGCGGGTCTCAGGTGCTGTGAGGCAGCAGTGCTAACCACTGTGCCACCATGCCGCCACAAAATGTGACAGCTAGTTCTTGTGTTAAAATTCCACAAAAAAGCTATATTGTGAATCAGTCTGTTTGACAGTCTTAGCACTTTGATCACAGTACTGGGAAAAGTCTCAACCCCTCACCAAAGAGTCTAGTGAAATATTTTTAACAGGGCGCTGAAACAATTATTGTGGAAAAAAAAGTCATGTTTCAAACTATTGTGCAGTACAGACAAAAGCACAATCAAAGGGATAAAACCAGTGGCTAAACTCAGAATAATGCATTAAAAAGAGAGCAAAAGTAAATGAGAGATGACTGACCTTTCAGCCCAACATCAATGTTAGCAAAACTCTGAAAACCAAATATTTTGAAATTAATAGTAGGGTTGTGCAGAGTCAACATAGATTTGTAACAGGGAACTCATGCTGGACAAATCTGTTGGAGATTTTGTGGATGTCACTAGCAAAATGGATAAGAGATAACCAGTGGACATGGTGTAGTAGACAGTCTTATATGTGTTGCTGGAAAAGCGCAGCAGGTCAGGCAGCATCCAAGGAGCAGGAGAATCGACGTTTTGGACGTAAGCCCTTCTTCAGCCTTTCCTGAAGAAGGGCTCATGCCCGAAACGTTGATTTTCCTGCTCCTTGGATGCTGCCTGACCTGCTGCGCTTTTCCAGCAACACATTTTTCAGCTCTGATCTCCAGCATCTGCAGTCCTCACTTTCTCCTAGTCTTATTGCTATCACAGAATAAAACTGCTTCCCTCCAAAGAAAAGTGTGTTTCTGTAAATACTATATGGCAATGTATTCTCTATAGTGGTGTATCCACTGATCACTAGATAGGACCATGACAAAGAACAGACAAATGAGGTTTGGTGGCAACCAATAACCTCAAATATCCTCTCACAATTCATATACAGTTTATGCTGTATGACTCCCATAAACACAGCCCTTGGTGGAAGTGACAAATACTACAATGTAACAAGAAAGATTATCTGGAAAAATACCACTGTTATCTCACTGAGACATGCAAAACTCTTGCAGGGCTCAACAGGGTAAAGGCAAGAAGGCTATTTGCCCCAGCTGGGACTGTTAAGAACCAGGGACACAGTCACAGACATGGATCTTTTAGGACACAGTGAAATGAAGATTGGCCAAATGGTTAATAGTGAGGAAGAAGGTGTTAGGTTTCAAGTAGATGTAGACAGGTTGGTCAAATTGGCAGATCAGTGGTAGGTGGAACTTAATCCTGGTAAGTGTAAGTGTAAAAAGTAGAAAAAGTAACAAGACAAGGGAGTACTCAATGAATGGCAGGACACTAGAAAGGTCAATAGAACAAAAGGATTTTGGGATGCTTGTCCACAGATCTTTGAAGACAGCAGAACAAGTTAATAAGATGGCTCAAATAGCATATAGGACACTTGATATAATTAGCCATGATGTAGATTATAAGAGCTGGGCGATTACATCATAGCTGTACATAATTTTGATTAGCCCATAGCTGGAGTACTGTGTTGGTTCTCATCCTCACACTGTCGGAAAAGAAGGGGCCCAGAGGAGATTCAGCAGGATGTTGCGTGGGTTGCAGAATTTTAGCTGTGAAGAGAGGTTGGATAGGTTTGATTTGTTTTCTACGTATGAGAGAATGTTGAGGGGGGGGGGACCCGATTTAGGTGTTTAAGATTATGAGGGCATGGACAGTGTGGAAAGGAACAAGCGGTTCCCCTTAATTAAAGGTCAATAACAAAGGGGCATAATTTTAAGGTGAGGGCTTAGGAGGGATTTGTGAAAAAATGTTTTCACGCAAAGAGTGATGAAAATCTGGAATGCTCTGTTTCGGAGGGAGTAGAGGTGGGAAACATCATGACTTTTGTTATGGACCAGACCAGGCTCCCTCAAAATATTTGAAGAAGGTAGCCCAGACATTAACTTTTTTTTCTTATTTTAAAGTGGATGTGAAATGTATGGCCCAGACATGATGGGAATGGTCAAACTACTTGATGTGAAGCAAAACACAATTTATTTAAACACTATAGTTAAAATACAAACAAAAGAAAGAGGAACTAATTCGCTTAACTAATGAAAAATGTAACCAAATAATAGACACAGTTCCTATCACTAACTACTGTTCCAATATAGTAACATCCCATAAAAACACCCCTTGGCAAAAAGGCCAATTCAGACATGGATTCTCACATGTAGTTCTCCAATCCAGGAAACAAAGATAAAAATCACACAACACCAGGTTATAGTCCAACAGGTTTAATTGGAAGCACTAGCTTTTGGAGCGCCACTCCTTCATCAGGTGGTTGTGGAGGACACAATTGTAAGACACAGAATTTATAGCAAAAGTTTACAGTGTGATGTAACTAAAATTATACATTGAAAAATATCTTGACTGTTTGTGCAGTCTTTCACCTGTTCGAATACCATGATAGTTTCACTTCTTTCATATGTAAATCACAAAACTTTTTTTTAAAAGTTGCATTCTCAGGTTAACTGTAAAAATTGTTTGTAACGGTAACAACTGTAACAGGACTTTGAATGTTTAGTTATTTAGTATATTCAAGGCAGAGATCAATAGATTTCTAAATATTAAATGTATAAAGAAATATGGGGACAATGTGGGAAACTGACATTGATGTAGAAAAGCTGCCATGACCTAGTTGAATGGTTTGTGGCTTGAAGAGCCAAGTGGCTTGCTCAATTCTCCTATTTCCTGTGTTTTCATATCTAGAAGATATCCTGTAGGCTCATGGACAAATGGATGAGAATGTGGATTTGTGCCTTTTTTTGTCTGTTTGTCTAACTCCCCAGTTCAAAGGAATAAGCTGAAAATTGAGGAAAACAATCATAAAACAGTGATAATTAATATCAATATTTCATTTTTATTGCAAGAATCATTTGTCGCTGATGGCAAATTCAAGAAAAAAATAATCAATTATATTCACTGTCTGTGATGTTTTATCATAAGTCAAATGATCAAAACAATTCTATATACCAACTGTTAATTGTCCCACATCCAAGTCCTAGGAGACTTCATTAAGTGCTATCATAGCCACTTTGGTGGAAGTGGGAAAGATAACAACAAAGAAAAGTGAAGAGGAGCAGACTGAATCTGCAGAAGTGATGAAGTACACAGACCAATCCATTCATTCAGCATCCTCACAGCCCCAAAGGAACAAATTCCAAAAGCAACAACATGCACTAATAGGTATTGAAATATTTGACAGCATTGCAAATAAAAGAGACCAGACAACAAGCAGGAGTCAGGAGAAGATTTACATGAGTTGCCTGAAACTGCAAAGGAAATGTAGGTGCAGAGTAAACACTTGAAGTTATGAAAGGATTTATAGGTGTACAATTCCAGAGTGGAATAACTTGCTGGCTGAAAGCTCCATCATCAGTTTTGGAGAACGGAAAAAAGGAACACACATAAGCTTTTCTATTTCAGAAAATAAGATAAGTATATCGGATAAAAGGAAGACTTGGGCACAAGATCTAAGTTAATATTTCAGTGTATAATAAAAGTTCATAATATATTAATGTTGCTTAAGAAATTAGACTCCAAAGTAATGTTGAAGCCTGATTTGTATTTTTATGTGAAGAAGGGGAGGACATGGCTTTTAGTTATATTTTGAGAATTGCAGTGAGTGGTAACAAGGTGTCTGGAGATTTGTTTTGTTCACATGCATTAAATGAGATATTTAAAACCCTTGAGTTGAATAGTTCAGTGCATTAGGAAAAAAACAATAGAAAAAAGAAATGATTGTGGTTGTCTGGTGACAGGAGTCCTGTAACACAGAAAATCAGAACAATTCAGAAGGCAGTCAGGAAATGTGTAGGTTTACTCAAGGAGAAAATGGGCTGTAACAGTGGGCATGCGGGTAACAATCAGTCGTTACATCAGTCAAGACTACTGTTTAACCATGTTAAACAACAAATACTAATGGCTTTTTAATGGTCCTCAAAAGAGACATTATTTCAAGAAAATTGCATTAAGTGAATGCAGACGTTTGCAGAAAACAATTTAGAATCATTGAATCATAGAGATGTACAGCACGGAAACAGACCCTTCGGTCAAATCCGTCCATGCTGTCTAGATATCCCAACCGAATCTAGTTCCACTTGACAGCACCTGGCCCACATCGCTCCAAACCCTTCCTATTCATACACCCATTCAGATGCCTTTTAAATGTTGCAATTGTACTAGCCTTCACCACTTCCTCTGGCAGCTCATTCCATACACGTACCACCCCCTGAGTGATAAGTTGCCCCTTAGGTCTCCTTTATATCTTTCCCCACTCACACTTAACCTATGCCCTCTAGTTCTGGACTCCCCAACCCCAGGGAAAAGACTTTGTCTATTTATCCAATCCATGCCCCTCATGATTTTATAAACCTCAATAAGGTCACCCCACAGCCTTCAATGTTCCAGGGAAAACAGCCCCAGCCTGTTCAGCTTCTCCCTAGCTCAAATTCTCCAACCCTTGCAACATCTTTGCAAATCTTTTCTGAACCCTTTCAAGTTTCACAACATCGTTCCAATAGGAAGGAAACCAGAATTGCATGCAATATTCCAACAGTGGCCTAACCAATATCCTGTACAACTGCAACATGATCTCCGAACTCCTGTACTCAATACTCTGACCAATAAAGGAAAGCATACCAAACGCCTTCTTCATTATCCTATCAACCTGTGACTCCACTTTCAAGGAGCTATGAACCTGCACTTCAAGGTCTCTTTGTTCAGCAACACTCTCCAGGACCTTATGATTAAGTGCATAAGTCCTGCTAAGATTTGCTTTCCCAAAATGCAGCACCTCACATTTATCTAAATTAAAGTGCATCTGCCACTTCTTAGCCCATTGGCCCATCTGGTCCAGATCCTGTTGTAATCTGAGGTAACCCTCTTCGCTGTCCACTACTCCTCCAATTTTGGTGTCATCAGCAAACTTACTAACTGTACCTCTTATGCTCATATCCTAATCATTTATATAAATGATAAAAAGTAGTGGACCCAGCACCAAACCTTGTGGCACTCCACTGGTCACAGGCCTCCATTCTGAAAAACACACCCCCACCACCACCCTCTGTCTTCTACCTTTGAGCCAGTTCTGTATTCAAATGGCAAGTTCTCCTTGTATTCCATGAAATCTAACCTTGCTCATCAGTCTCCCTTGGGGAACCTTGTTGAACACCTGACTGAAGTCCATATAGATCACATCTACCCCTCTGCCCTCATCAATCCTCTTTGGTATTTCTTGAAAAAAACTCAATCAAGTTTGTGAGACATGATTGATTGCAGTCATGCCAGATGAAGAAGGTGCCTTAAAGATTCCCAATTGAGGTTTTTGTGTTTGTACAATTGTTTTTGAGAGTATATGGGCTGAATCATTATTTCTGATATTATATTAAGACCATCTGAAGTAATTCTTGGGTCTTGAGTAACACAATTTTATTGATTGCAGTAAGCATTTATGTTCTGTCATTAAAAGTACATTGGTAGCCTCCTGTGAATATTTTCACTGGCTGAACACTATAGTAAACAACCAACAAAAATGAAAACCTATGATCCATCCACTAGGTTTCATTCTATCACAAGCTGGGACCATAGAAAAGTGGGAATGCTTTGCAAGATCAACGTTCTTTGAAATTAAGAGAGACCTGTGAATCTTAGATAGCAAGTACATGGAAGTACTAAGTATAAAAAATTGAAGTTGTTGTAAATTTATTGCATGGCTTAGAATTTCAGAATGTCTTTGACTGTCACAAGATTTTTCGAGGAGTTGAAAACAGATTAGATTAGATTAGATTCCCTGCAGTATGAAAACACGCCCTTTGGACCAAAAACTCCACACCAACCCTCTGAAGAGTAAGCCACACAGACCTTTTCCCCTACCCTATATTTACCCCTGACTAATGCACCTAACACTATGGGCAATTTAGCATGGCCAGTTCACCTGACCTGCACATCTTTGGACTGTGGGAAGAAACTGGAGCACCTGGAGAAAACCCATGCAGACACAGGGAGAATGTGTAAACTCCACACGGTCACTCGAGGGGGGAATTGAACCCAGGTCCCTGGTGCTGTGAGGCAACAGTACTAACCACTGTGCCGCCCCATCAATGGAACATTTGAAATTTGTGACGAAAGCTGAACTGGGGTCAACGTGGAAGTTGAATTAAAAGCAGGATCATATAAGGGTAAGACGCTTTAAGTGATTGAAGCTCATTTAGAATTAAAAGGAGAGAAACCTGAAATTGAGATGACAAAGCTGTAAGATTCAGTTAGAAATTTAGAACCTGAATTAGAAGATAAAAACTGAGGAAGAAGAAAAGAGAAACAGAATAGAGAAAGAAAAGCAAAAAAAAATGAGAAAGAGAAGGAAAAATGGCAAATGGAAAGAGAGATGGAAATAAGAAAGCTTGAGTTAGAAAGTAAGGAGAAAGTAAAAGAAAGAGCAATGGTAGTTAAAAAGCTTGAACTCCAAAGAATGAGAGAAATCACATGCAAGATGTGGCTGGAGAAAAGGAAGAAAGAAGAAGTATAACCTTAAAGGATTATTCTGATTCCAATGTAAAATGTGATTTAACTGGAAATCTTCTTTATTATCTAAATTTATATAGAACAGAGTTAAAAGCTATTTTAAAAATGTTTTTAGATTAGATTCCCTGCAGTGTGGAAACAGGCCCTTTGACCCAACATGTCCACACCGACTCTCCAAAGAGCAACCCATGCCCCTATATTTACCCCTGACTAATGCACCTAACCTATGGGAAATTTAGCATGGCCAATTCACCTGACCTGCACATCTTTGGACTGTGGGAGGAAACCAGAGCACCAGGAGGAAACCCACGCAGACACAGGGAGAATGTGCAAACTTCACACGGACAGTTGCCTGCGGCGGGAATTGAACCCGGGTCCCTGGCGCTGTGAGGCAGCAGTGCTAACCACTGAGCCACCGAGCCACCCCATAGCACTAATACAACCAGGTAATCGCCTCTCCCAATCCAAGTGCCCTGAGACACTGGAGAAGGTCAATGGATGATGCTGGCTGGTGATGCCATTTGTTTTTCAGAGAGTCTAATGAAGAAAAAACATTAAATGAAAATAGAAGGGAGGCTGCAAAGCAATCACATTGCATCTAGTTGGATTATAGGGTGAACCAGTAAGTGAAGAAATTACATTGGAGTGATCCAACAAATCCCTGTAGAAGGGATTTATCTTAAAGAATAACCAAAAGTATGACCTCACCAAGGATGTTGGAAAAACCATTAGAAGTAAAAGAAACTGAGATGCTGCAGAAAGAACTGTCTTATTGTTTATAATAAAACAATGAACTGCAGATGCTGGAAATTTGATATATAAACAACAATTACTGGGGAAACACAGCAGGACCAGCAGCATCTGAGGAGAAAGGAGAGTGCACATTTTGAGTTTGATGATTCCAATCAGAACTGATGAGTTTCATCAGCAATTTCTATTCCTGATCCTACATTAGTTGTTGACTGTGTTTTGCCCCATTAAAGTCAGCTCTCTACTGATTAATTTTTTTTACTTTGAATTGATCATTCTTATTCACTGTCATAATTCTGAACCTTATGTTATGAAGTTTGCTATCTCCTAAATGTATGTTGACATTTGACCTACCTCTCAGAGTCATAGACTCAGGCAACACAGAAACAGACCATTTGGCCCAAGATATCTGTTTCAACCAGGTCTCCTAAACTGATGTAGTCTCATTTGCCTGCATTTGGACCATTTTCCTATAAACCCTACTAATCATACTAATCAGTCTACCATGCAGAACCTTGTCGAAAACAAAATCTACTGCTCTGCCTTCATCTATCTTCTTAGTCACATCTTCAAAAAAAACAATCAAATATGTGAGACAAGATTTCCCATGCACAAAACCATTCTGACTATCCGTAATCTACCCTTGCCTTTCCAAATGTATGTTAGTCCTGTCTTTCAGAATTCCATCCAACAACTTATCCACCACTGACATCTTACTCACCAGTCTGTAGTTCCCAAACTTCTTTGTAGCCTTTTTTAACTTGCATTCCTGGACGTCACAGTCGAAAGAAAGGACAACGGAGAACTACAAACCTGTGTATACAGAAAACCGACAAGCACTGACCAAATACTTAACTACACCAGCAACTATCCCAACACACACAAAAACAGCTGTATCAGAACACTATTCCAACGAGCCACCACACACTGCAGCCCAGACGAATTTTGGAAAACAGAGGAGAACCACCTACACAATGTATTCAAGAAGAACAGATACTCAAAAAATACAGTCTGCAGATTCCTCAGGAACAAACCACGACAAGCAGACCAAACACAGCTAGAAACCCTAACCACCTTACCATACATCAAAGTCTCAGAGATGACAGCCAGACTACTAAGACCTCTCGGAATTCTAGTAGCACACAAACCCATCAACACTCTCAAACAAAAACTAACAAACTTAAAAGACCCAGTACAACCCATGGACAAAACCAACATCATCTACAAAATTCCATGCAAGGACTGCCACAAACACTACATAGGACAACAGGAAGAAAGTTAGCCACCAGGATACATGAACACAGCTAGCCACAAAAAGACACGATCCTCTCTCCCTTGTAGCCCTACACATGGATGAAAAAAACCCACCATTTTCACTGGGACAACATATCTATCCTGGGACAGGCTAAGCAAAGACATGCCAGAGAATTCCTAGAGGCCTGGCACTCCAACCACAACGCCATAAACAAACACATAGATCTAGATACCATCTGTCAACCCCTCAGAAAATGAACAGGAAATGACATCACCACAAACCCCAGGGACCCCATCCAGGAGAAAGATATAAATAGAAAGCAGGAGACAACAGCTTTGCTTCACTTGGAGGTCACCACTGATGATGTTACCTAGCCAGGGAATGAAACGTCTGGATATCAAACCTACAGCTCAGCGAACAAACCTACACTCCTTTCTTAAATAATGGCACAGAATTAAGCACCCTCTAGTCTTCTGGAACCTCATCCATGATTATCTCTTTTAGGGGCTCTGCAATTTCTTCCCTAGCTTCCCACAATGTCCTTCATCCCTGGCATCATTCTTTGGACCTCCTGCAATGCCAGAATAACCCTCCTTAGATATGGGGCCCAAACTCTCACAATACAGAGGAACCTCAATTGTCCAGCATTTGATTAACAGAACTTCGGATCATCCGAACAAGATCGTAAGGTCCTGACATGTGGCTAACAATGTTATCCGGCATCAATTATCCAGCATTCAATTAACCAAAGGAAATACTCCCTGCCTGTGTCCTTCAGATAATCGAGGTTCCTCTGTATTTCAAATGTGGTCTGACCAGAGCCTTATGCAGCCTCAGCAGTACATCCCGACAGGAAGCAATATTTTCCTAATGTCATAATTGATGGAATAATCATTCTTTATCATTAAAATAAGCAAAGAAGTTCTGATAAAATGTCATCAACCTGAAATGTTAACTGTTCTGCTTTCCACAGATGCTCTGAGACTGGTTCAGTAATTTGAGTATTTTCTGCTTTTATTAAAGAAACAAAGATTATGACTTTAAACAATTCACATTGAAATATAACATTTCTCTGAAGCAGGATTGTCTTTAGGACACAATGTTAAGCTGCCCTTTCACGAGGATATAAAAGGTTCCACTTCATTATTTGAAGAAGAGAAAAGCCTATCAAGGAGAATATTTATCCATCACCTGACAACAATCAGGAATAACTAGTCATTTATCTCATCACTCTCAGTGGGACTTCGTTGTGTGTGCAAATCGGCTGCTGTGCTTGCCTAGAAAACAACAAGTATACATCAGAGGTAATTAATTGGCCGCATTCTGAAATACCCTGAAGACAATGAAAGGCACAGCATAACTTCAGGTTTTTTCTTACCATTTCAATCTAAAATAAGTAAGTGACTGCAGTTGATTTTAGAATATTTGGATGATATAAAGGGAAGAAAGGAGAAAGTGAGGACTGCAGATGCTGGAGATCAGAGTTGAAGACTGTGGTGTTGGAAAAGCACAGCCAGTGAGGCAGCATCCAACATATCATAGGAAATGTTCAAAATGTCAGCTCGCCTAGCTCTTTGTTGTTGCCTGACCAGCTGTGCTTTTCCAGCACCACACTCTATGATAAAGGGAAGAAACTCCAGTTACAGTAATGTCAGACACAATTAGATTACTTACAGTGTGGAAACAGGCTCTTCAGCCCAGCAAGTCCATACCGACCGACCAAAGCACAACCCACCCATAACCCTAATCGAACACTACGGGCAATTTAGCATGGCCAATTCACCTGACCTGTGGGAGGAAACCAGAGTACCTGGAGGAAACCCACGCAGACGCGGGGAGAATGTGCAAACTCCACACAGTCTTTCGCCTGAGTCAGGAATTGAACCCGGGTCTCTAGCGCTGTGAGGCAGCAGTGGTAATCACTGTGCCACCGTGCCGCCCACCAATCTGGCGTATCTTAGTTATATTTGTCACCAACAATCCTTCTTGCTGATATTAGCCCATACAATTGGTACCATGTGGTGAAGATTGCTAACATGATGGTCAGACAATCACTACAGTGTGGAAGGTGACCATTTGGCCCATCCCAACCCTCCAAAGAACAGCCACCCCAACATCCCCTATCTCAGCCAATACCCTATCCCTGTAACCCTGCATTTCCCATGGCTAATTCATCTGGCCTGCACTTCCCTGAGCACTAAGGGCAATTTATCATGGCCAATCCACCTAACCTGCATACCTTTGGACTGTGGGATGAAACCAAAGCACTCAGAAGGAACCCACACAGACATGGGAGAATACGCAAACTCCACAGTCACACAAGGGTGAGATTAAACCCAGGTCTTTGGCACTATGAGGCAGTGGTGCTAACTACTGAACCATTATGCCTGCTTAGGCAGAAAATGGGATCAATCTTGATGAACAGTAAATAGGTTAATTCCATATTCCTTAATAGTTAGTTACTTTACATCTAAGAAACATGATTATCTGTTGTGAGACATCAGGCTCAATATAAGAGTAAGTGCACATTGTATCACTGCTATATGCTGTAAGCACTAAGAACAATGACTCAGCAACCAGTTATAACATGTAGAAAATGGTTAGCTTCTCCCAGAAATGATCTTTCAGATCTTGATGGATGAAACTTAACTTGTGATGTCATTTAAACCTTTCAACTGCTTCATACAACATCTCCCTGCAGGTATTTTTCCAGTTGCTAAATTCCTTATGTTATTGCTTCAAACAAGTAAAATAGGTTTGTCACTACCATATCTCATCCCAAGTTTCTAACTTTATAAATGACTGACAGTTAGATTCAGTTGGATAACTGCTGCTTGAGGATAAAACATTCTGGGCCATCTCATTGCTACACAGTAACCTTGATGGATCTTTCAGGTTTGAGATGTTCCTTGCAGAAGATGAAATATTCAGGTATAATCTGTCATCACATTGAAAGTTTGATGCCCTTTGGAGAGGATGTCCTCTAGTATCAAAGTTACTGTTGTCTCTCTAGGATGATCTGTGGTTTCCTCAAATCATGTCAGAGAAGATAGTTGTGTTTGTGAAAGCATTAGCCATTTCCCTTTGATGCTGTGATGACATATACTTGCAGGGGATCTTTCACTTTTCATGTTCTTTCAGCTAACATTGTCATTTCGCAAGTTCAAGCACAGCCAGTGAATCTGAATATTGCTTCTAAACAGAAGAATTAACTATATCAATAGTCCGCTACTAATTCCTGGTAGTTGTGAAATCAAGAAGATCCAATGACTAGAATTTGAGGATTGGTCTGCATTTAGAAGACAGTTGAATAGTTGTTCTAAAACTCTGAAATCCCTAATGTTTTTGATCCCTCACTTATGAAGTGCCATTGGAAATCAGCAAATTACAAAAGGTGTCAAGACCCATCTGGTAAGAGTGTGGTAGAAATCAAGACCCACTATTCCACGCATTGCTGTTAATGTGAAATATTTAATTAACAGGATGATTAATGTCTGACTGCAACTACTATCTTATACAAAAGAAACTCACATAATGTTTCACGAATGTTCAAGAAGATAAAAACTTATGTATCACAACAAACCTCTAACATCTTTCAAAACCAAATAATTAGTTATTAATACACAAACCAAAACTATGATCCTATTGGTAATAGAGTCATAGAGTCCTATAGCATAGAGCCCTTTGGTCCAAACTGATCCATGCCGACCAAAATGTTCATCCACGCTAAACCCCATTTCCTTGCACTTGGCCCATATCTTCTAAACCTTTCCTATCCATGTATTTTTCCAAATGCCTTTTAAATGTTGTTAATGTTCCTGCCTCAACTACTTCTGCTGGAAGCTCATTCTATATGTGTACCACCCTCTGTGTTAAAAAGTAGTCCTTCAACTTCCCATTTATACTTCCTCTCTAACTCTAAACTAATACCCTCTAGTCCTTGATTTTCCAAACCTGGGAAAAAGACTGAGTGCACTCACCCTATCTATGCCTCTCATGATCTTATCCACTTCTATAAGATGCCCCCTCAGTCTCCTACACTTTCAAGAAATAAGTCCTAGCTTGTCCAACCTCCCCCTATAACTCAGATCGTTGAGTCGTGGCAACATCCTTGTAAATTTCTTCTGCACTTTTTCTAGTTTAGTAACATCCTTCCTATAGCAAGGTGACCAAAACAGAACATAATCCTCCAAGTGCGGCCTCTCCAGTGTCCTGTACAGCTGCAACGTTACTTCCCAATCTCTATACTCATTGCCCTGACTGATGAAGGCCAGTGTGCCAAAAGCCTTCTTCACTGCCCTGTCTACCGGTGACTCCACTTTCAAAGAACTGTTCACCCAATCCATAAAGAGTTTAAAAATCTAAGCTAATTTTCAGTGTATTTGTTCTCAAGGGAATAAGGTCTCAAAACTAAATTATCATATCATTAATTATAAGGATCTACTGTTTTCCTGTTTTCATTTTTTGTCACAGTCATACACATTTTACCAAAATCCTTCTGAATCTTATTCAATAACTGATATGAATAATACAGTGCTGATTTGATTAATTTTAATGCTTCTTTTTCACTAGCTGACATGTTTACATGTTTTACAGAACTGCATTATGTCCTTATGAAATAATGTCGAGAGTATGGTGCTGGAAAAACACAGCCGGTCAGACAGTATCCGAGGAAAGTCGATGTTTCGAGCATAGGCTTTTCATCAGGAATGATTTCTAGCATCTGCAGTCCTTGCTTTCTCATAGTCCTTTATGAAATAATGGCCAAGAAAATGCACTCTTTTGTCAATAGGTATTTTTTTCTGTATGTCTACGTGTTTTACCATAGGAATTTCATGTGCTACCATGAATGGTACCATTTTCTGATAAATAATCATCCATTTCTCATCAGTGTGTCTGTGAGAATGTCTCTACTTCCTCATCAGAACATAGTTTTAATGTAATAATATTTGGGGAATGCTTCAACCTCACCTTCAGTGTGGGCTGATTGTGTTAACTCGTTTAACTCTGGATTTGCTGTTGTTTATTTATTTGGGATTATTGGCATTGCTGACTGGGATTCGGCATTTATTGCCCATCCTTAGTTGCCCTTGAGAAGATGGTGTTAATCTGTTTTCTGGAACATCATGACCCTCCTTGCAATTGATTTGCTGTAGGTAGCCCCACAAAACTGTCAGTGAGGACGTTCCAGGATTTTGACTCAAAAACATTGAAGCGAGAGCAATATATTATCAAACCAGGATGGTAAGAGACTTTTTGGGGAACTCTTAGGTTATGGTGTTCCCATTTTGTTACTGCTCTAGTCCTTGTGGATGCCCAGTCTTGAGTTGCTAGATCTGTTTGAAGTCTATCCCATTTAGCACAGTGTTAGTGTCACACAACATGATGGAGGGCATTCTCATTGTGAAAGCAGGATTTCGTCTCCACAAATAGATCCTTTCCCACTCACTGGCAAGATTCTCATCTCGCCTTGCAAAATTTAGTTTCAGAATTAGAATTTTTTTTTGATGTTGAACATCTAATTTCTCTGATTCCTCCCGATTTTTCCAACTCATTCGGCGTTGCCCAAATCGTTCAGGGACTTGGAAGATTCCAATTCTTTTTATTTGCACTGATTTGTCCTTCTTCATAATTTTCAAGCTTCTTTTAGCACTGTGAATGATGAATATCATTTCTGCTGCTATTCCATCCTTTTGTGTTATTTCATACTGTGAAAAAAGGCATTGAGCTCCTTAAGGACACATTTGCATTTGAACAATGAAAAATAATTCTTCCTGTCAAAATAATATCATTTTTAATAAATGGTTTCATTTTTAAAATTTCTCTATATTTGTTAGTCAATTCATATTGCTATTTTCCCAATTTTAACCAGTCTCATTCTTGCACAAAAATGTTGCTCACAGTTATCCAGTTAAAGAAAATAACAATGATGCTTATTGCTAAATGTTGTATTTTAAAGTCTTTTCATATTTCAGCATTGAATTTTTACTTTAAATGCAATTTTTTTCACCCTTCTTCTAAGATTCTGAACCCACAGTCGATTGCCAATACCACCCATTACATCCTTTTGCAGCTTTTGTGAGACCCTACTTGTTCTTCACAAACTTCATTGATATTTTTCACTGATTCTAGCTGATCTGAGCTTTTACAGGGTAAGCTTAAAGCTGCTGTGCCTCCTGCAGCGTTTTTCTGCTGGCTGCTGTTTCCACAGATGTTGACAGGCTTTGTCTGCTTTTAAAATGCTGAATAATTGAAAATACACTCTCAATTTTTTTCCCTCCAGTTTCTTCTCCTTAGATGGCTGTTGCTGTACTGTATATGTTATTTGGGTTTGTGCTGTCTGGTCGAAATCCACACTATTGTTCATCATGTTTGAATATTTGTGCCAACTGCTGCCAGTACACTGTAATGTTGGATACAATGTGGGTTAACTTTGTAAAATTGCTGTCACCAATCTTTCTTGTTGGTCTGGGCTATTGATATCATGTGTGGAAGGATCACCACACTGTCCTGGACAGAGTGTAGGACTAATCTTGTGTAAAAAGGTTTATTCCATTTTGCTTAAAAACTACATTACTGATCCATGATTGTCATTTGTGAGATATCACACTCAACAGAAGAGTACATCCCCATTATTATTTTAACTATATGTTATTAACAATAAGAGCAACAATTTTGGAACCCTTTCAGGAACTGTCCTTTATATTCCCACAGGTGGAGCTTAACCTATAATGTCAGATAGCCCTTTCAGGTACTGACCACCTTATATAACACTGGTTAACAAGAAAAAATCTGAAAATGTTGGGAGGATTTCTACTTGAGCAGGTAAAGGCAAAAGAATATTTAACAGAAATTTTTTAAAAATGTTTAATTGTTATGAATGGCATCGATGAAAGACTGGCTAAAGACAATTTTCACTGGATGTCACTGGACAGGAGAAGGAAAAGGTATGAGAAATTTCTTGATATTCAATATTGGTGAGCACAGCTGTTGATGCTCAGGATTTCCCATATGTTATAGGACAACAAATCTATATTTCGAACAAATGAAGATACATGGCTATGAATTGAGAACAAGACAGTAGGTCTAATTTTGGATTCTTTGAGAAAAAAGCGATTATAATCACAACAGAAGAGTCATATCAGATTCAAAACAACAACTCTATTTCTCTCTCCACAGACGCTGCCAGTCCTGCTGAATCTTTTCAGCATTTTTTGTGTTTGTTATACAATACAGAGCCTCTTTCAGTACTACAAGCCTTTATTATTCCATGTTTACGTTGTATTTGAATTAATCGGAATTTTTCAAAACGCCTTAACAATTATAATTGAAATAGAAATAAAAATGCAAATCTCAGAATTCAGTGGTGAGGAAAAAGAGGCTGAAAGTGCACAATTTAATCAAATAACAATTCTCCTTAAGCAAAGGAGACTGGCAGGAAATGGGTTTGATCCTGCCGTAGTCTTCGTGCAGCTATTCTCTGGTTTTCTTCAAGGTTTCTTCAGTCCACTGCTCAATGTTTTCTATCACTCTTATTCCAAGCTAGAGTTGGCACAGTAGGTAGGTTCAGGCTTATTGGAGCCCATTCAGCCCAACCGGCAGCATCGCTTTCTCTATGTACTTTTTGTCTTTTTTCTATTTCTTCTTCCTTTCTTCTTCACCTTCGAGGCAGGAGTGGTCTCGGTGGGGTGGTGGCTGTGACATGGACTAGAACTCCTAGTGGGGGTGGCGATGCCTGGAGCCTGGACTCTTGGCGGATATAGGCCTAGAGCCTGGACTCTTGGCGGATATAGGCCTGGAGCCTGGACTGCAGGCGGATATAGGCCTGGAGCCTGGACTCATGGCAGATATAGGCCTGGAGCCTGGACTCATGGCAGATATAGCGGTGTCAGTGAGGCAGTGGTGGCACTGGGTCTCCTGGGACATCAGTTTTGTTGCTGTTTCCAGACCATGACTCCTTGAGATCTGAAACACCTTGTAGAGACTTTGCAGAAGCCCTGAAGCTACAACAGAGACCCCAGTTTGAACAGAAGACTAACCAATTTTAAAGCAATTTCTTTTTATCCTTACTGCCATTCAAAATGGCACCGGATTGTGGTATTAAAACACTTCTCACTGTATCTTCAAGGTATATGTGACAACAAATCAATCATTCATTTACTATGAAAAGAAAGGTGGCTCAGTTCTTTTCTGTTTTACCTTCCGCTGAGCTATCACAACCAATGTTTTTATTTTATCTTATTTTTAGCGTATAGCTAACACTTAGTTTAAAACTTAGCTAAGTAGATTGAACTGGAGGGCTAAATTGCAGGGTTTCCTTGAGTAGAAGATCAAAGAATTGTATTACCTCCATAATGCTCCAAAAGAATAAAATACATGACATTAAACATTCACAAGAAGACACGTGAGACATTTAAAAGGAGATCTGATATGGACATGAGGAATAGCTTATACAGCTTTTTAAAAAAACACATCTTTAGAGACTTTGAGTTGCTAGATTATCTGCCTAATGCCAGTTGTCTAACTGTTGACTTATATAGTGGTGATGTTTGTAGTTCTGTGTTTGTGGTGAATAGTTGTTTTCCCAAGATATTTTCTAATTGGGCTCAGCTTAAGAGAAACAAGGAGAGAGCTTCTTAAAGAAGCATGATAAAAACAGAAAGTTCTGGAGAAACTTGGTAGCATCTGTGCTGCGAGAAATAGAGATAATGTTTCAAGTCCATTTGACTCTTCTCCAGGACTGAAAGGATCTGGAAAATGGTGGTTATACGCTGTGAACAGAGGTGGAGGAGAAACGAATGGAGCATATTATGAGGGAGCCCAGAACAAAAGTCAAAAGAGAGGTGATGAACTAGTGGTATTATTACTAGATGCAGAGACAGACACAGAGGTAATGTTCTGGGGACCTGGATTCAAATCCCACCAAGGCAAATGGTAGAATTTGAATTCAATAGTAATCTGGAGTTATTGATCCATTACTGCTTTTCAAGAAAAACTCATCTTGTTCACTAATGTCCTTCAGGGAGGGAAACTGCCTTTTTCAGCACCACGCTAATCCAAACTGCCACCTTGACCTAGTCTGGCCTACATGTGACTCCAGACCCACAGCAATATGTTTGACTCTTAACTGCTCTCCAGGTAATTAGGAATGGAAAATAAATTCTGGCCTAGCTAGTGCCATCTATGTCCTATGGATGAATTTTAGAAAAGGGAGAGACAATGGTGATCAAAGAGAAACAGGGATATAAAATTGGTGTAAATGTTGGCTGTGAAAAGGAGAAAATGGGCCTTTTGTGTGGAATGCAAAGCCAAAACAAACGCAAACATGATATGTGAGTTGCGTGGATGTAAGAAAAATGGTGTGCTAAAGTCATGTATTGAAGTTGAAGAAGTCAAGGCCATAAAGTGCTTTAACGAAAAATGATGTGTTCTTCCTATAGCTTGTGTTTTGTTTCATCGGAACATTACAGCAGGCCAAGGACAGAAATGTTAGCATGGGAGCAAGGTGGTTTATTGAACTGGCAAGCAACTGGTAGGCCAGGGTCATTGCTATGGACAGAGTGGAGGTGCTCCACAAAATGGTCACCGAGTCTATGTCTGGTTTTGCCAACATGAAGGAGACCTCATTGAGAGTAGCAAATATGCTAGACTAGACTGAAGGAAGTGCAGGTAAAAGTTTGTTTAACTTGGGGCCTTGGATAATGAAGATGGAGGAAGTGAATGAGTATGTGTTCCACTTTCTGTGATTGTACTGGCAGGTACCACGGTGAAGCAAGGTAGTGGAGGAGTGGAACAGGTGTCTTAGCGTTATTTTTATTTCAGAAATATACTTTATTCATAAAATAACACAAAATTAGTCACTAAAACTGGTCGGTTCTCTGCAGTAGTATATAAAGAAAATAGACAAACATTGGAATTTGACTCTACCCAAAAAAACAAACCAAAGATATCGTTTACTTGTGTAAGATTACGTTTATATGTAATTGAAGCACTGAGAGGATCTGATAACTGAACAAACCCTGATTTAACTTCAGCAGAAGGACCTCAGACAATGGTCTTTCTTTACACAATTGTTTTTCCATACTGCGTTTTGGCGGCAGCTTTTTCCCATCATTAATTTACATCTATTTTTCTCTATTTTGCTGTTCAATGCAACTATTTATATAGGTCCATGAGTACACACCTGACTCTGCTCAAGTTGGCACTTGCAGGTATCCCTTTGATGCCTAACGTGCGCCATTTCAGTTTGTATAAAAGCAGGAGATGCTAATTTTCTTGGTGCTGATTTAGTTTTTAGATAATATGGTAATCCCAATACAGATAGCTTTGGTTCAAATGGGATCCCTTTAATTGCCTTAATCTGTGTTCAGGTGATCATAGAGTCATAGAGATGTACAGTATAGAAACAGACCCTTCAGTCCAACTTGTCCATGTCAACCAGATATCCTAAATTAATTTAGTCCCATTTGCCAACATTTGACCTATATCCCTCTAAACCCTTCCTGTTCATGCCCAAATCCAAATGTGTCTTAAATCTTATAATTGTACCCACCTCCACCACTTCCTCTGGCAGTTCATTCCATACACGCACCACCCTCTGCGTGAAAAAGTTGTCCCTTAGATCTCTTTTAAATTTTTTTACCTCTCACCTTAAACCTATACCCTCTAGTTTCAGACTCCCCTATCCTGGGGAAATGATTTTGGGTATTCACCCTATCCATGCCCCTCATGATTTTATAAATGCAGAGCAGCCATTTTATTTGTCCTTTTCAAAATACATTTTTATGCGATAAAGGTCTCAACACTAAAATCAGATGATGTTGAATGTTAATAGTCCATGTTTCCCATTACCATAAAGTTGGATAACAATTGTCTAGGCATGCGAGTTCAAGCAAATGACAACAAAAAATTATCCTGAAGATTTAACATAATAAAAGCTGTATGAAACAAATTATGTATCCAGTCACATAGGAGATATTTGGTCAGATAAATAAAGCTTGGCATGAGAGGTAAGTTTTAAGGTTTGTCTTAAATGAGGAAAGTAAGGTTAAGCAACAAAGAGGTGTAGGAAGGGTATTCCAAATCCTAGGGCTGAGGCAGACGAATGTAAGACCACCATTGGTGGAGCAATTAAAAATTAGGGATGCTCATAAGGACAAAACTAAAGCAGCACATTAAACTTGGAGGACTCTGGGGTTGGAGCAGATTGCAGAGATGCTGAGCAGCAAGGTTATGTAGTGATTTGAAAACAACGGTAACAATTTTAAAATTGAAATGTTGCTTCACTGGGTGTCAATAGGTCAGTGATCACAGGGTGAAAGAGAAGCTGGACCTGCTGTGCGTTAAGATGCAGATAGCAGAATTTTGGATGACATTTAGAATGTGGAAACTCGCATAGGAATGGAAGAAAGTAGACAAGTCAAAAGGTCAAAAAAACATGTTTAAGTGTTTCAGTAGCAAATGAGCTCAGAAAGGAGTGAAGTCAGGCAATGTTACAGAGGTAGTAACGGTGATCATTGACCCCTTCTATCATTCAGATACAGCATTAGTCTTCATATGTGTTCTGGCAATATTCAGAAACAATGAACCTTTCTCTCAACACATCTGTGATTTATACAGAAGATCAGATTGAAATAAAAAGATTCAACTGATGAGCAAATTTTAAATATGCGATGAAAACTGACAAAATGGCAATTTTTGCAGGAAAGTACATGAAAATTTGAAAATCTCAATTTGCGTAACTTCTGATACAAGGCATTGCTTCAGTTTAATTGATTTCCATAATGTTATGAACTGAAAGTGGAGTATAAAGTATTCAGTAGCACAAAAAACTAAATTATTTATGAAAATAATTACATTCTACTAAACACTGAATTAGAAAATAATTTAAATAATTAGAGCATCTTCACTGACTAAATTGTGGCTTTTGGTGAATAACGAGGTGTTAAACTGACCCATTTGGATGAAAAAGCAACAGATTAACATTCATAAAAGTGAGAATTGAACTCTTAATGTGCTGAATCTTTGTGCATTGCAAAACTAATATACATGAAACAGAAAATGCATGATAAATGCAATAGACCTAATAGAACTGACTTCCACAGATGATAAGTGAAACACTCATTTTTAATTATGGTAAATGTAATTCAGAGATTTAGGTGGGATTCTGAATTATTGCTGAAAGTAATAGTCCGACTTCGGCTTGATTATAAGAACATAAAATATTATAAAGTGAATCTTGTTGGTCTACTGGAAGATGGGCATGGATTTTAGCAGGAGGGGAGGTCAAATGTTAGTTTATTGAAGAAGGTTAAACTTTTTCTAAGAAGTTCTCAGAACATTTCAGAAGAGTCAGACTGCTATCATAAGACCAGAAATAGGAACAGCATTAGGCCATTCAGCCCCTTCAGCTTGTTCCACTATTCAGCAGGATCATGGCTGACATCAGTAGGAAGCTGTTTGTATTCATCAGCATACCATGAAGACTCATTAACCTCTCAGCTCGATTGCACCTATGAATATAGTTCAATCTTGTACCTTTGGAATACTGTGTTCAGTTCTGGGCTCCATACTATAGGAAAGATATTAGATTTTAGATTACTTACAGTGTGGAAACAAGCCTATCAGCCCAACAAGTCCACACCGACCCACAACCCATTCCCCTAACACTACGGGCAATTTAGCATGGCCAATTCACCTAACCTGCACATTTTTGGACTGTGGGAGGAAACTGGAGCAAACCCACACAGACATGGGGAGAATGTGCAAACTCCACACAAATTTGAAAGGGTTTAGAAAAGATTTAAAAGGATGTTGTCAGGGTTGGAGGGTTTGAGCTATAGGGAAAGACTGAATAGGCTGGGGCTGTTTTCACTGGAGTGTCAGAGGTTGAGGGGTGACCTTATAGAGGTTTGTATTTATGAGAGGATGGATAGAGTGAATAGCTAAGATCTTTTCCCCAAGTTAGGGGAGTCCAAAATTAGAGTGTATAGCTTTAAGGTGAGAGGGGAATAAATTAAAAGGGACCTAAGGTGCAACTTTTCATGCAGAGGGTGGTGCATGTATGGAATGAGCTGTCAGAAGAAGTGGTAGAGGCTGGTACAATTACAACATTTAAAAAGGTCTGTATGGTACATGAACAGGGAGGGTTTAGAAGAGTATGGGCCAAATGCTTGCAAATGGGACTAAAGTAATTTAGGATATTTGATTGGCATGAATGTGTTGGATCGAAGGGTCTGTTTCTGTGCTGTACAGTTCTATGACTATACAAACCAGAAATGGGAAATATATCTGTGTCAAAGCCCAACCAATATCTGTTGAGGTTCACTGCTTCATCCAAACTCTGAAATGTGAAAACTTCTTGACTAACTTGGCTACCACTGGACAAAATGAACTTCTTTACGTAAGTACTTAAAATGTTAGTGCTGAAGCTTCTCCAGGCTCATCTGTTCAATAGAAGGTTCATTCAGACAGAGTCTACCAGCCTCTCCTTAAACAATTACAGTGTTAGGACTGAATGTTTCACTGGTGCAATCACCTGTCCAAGTGAGGCAACACACTGATTGATTTCAACAAACCTGACTGGGCTAGGCAAGCAGGCTCAGCTGAAAAAAGGGCATCAGCCTAGATGGAGGATTAACCGAAAAGGTGATTAACAAAAAAGAAAGATTGGCTGTGTGGAAAGAAAAGACCATAAACCCATAAGTTTTTAAGATATAAGAGCAGAATTAGGCCATTTGGTACATTTCTCAATGGCCATCTGATACATTTCTCAACCCTATTCTGCTGCCTTTACCCTGTAACCCTTGATTCCCTTACCAATCAAGAACAGATCTGTCTCTGTCTTAAATACACTCAACGACTTGGCCTCCACAGCAATGAGTTCCACAGATTAACCACCCTCTGGCTTAAGAAATTCCTCCTCATCTCATTTATGAAGTGTTATCCTTTCACTTTGACACTGTGCCCTCAGGTCTGAATCCATCCTATTGGCGGAAACATCTTCTCCGCATCAACTTTATTCAGGCCTTTCATTATTCGATAACTTTCAATCAGATCCCCACTTATCCTTTCTAACTCCATCAAGTACAGACCCAGAGTCCTCAATTGATCTTCATAGTGGGAGAGTTCAGTCAATGCAGGAAAATTAGGGGTTTAAAGGGTATGAACATTCAATAAAGAATAAAGAAAAACACAACATTGTTACACAACAAAAAAAGTTCCTCATTCCCCTGTCACCATCACTGCATGCAAGCAATGTGATGTGCCAATACATATAGACTATTTTGTTAACATTTAGTGCACTCTATCTCAGCTAGTCTAAACAAGCAAACTTGATGCACACATGAACAAAGAGAAACAAATATAATTTGAAATATTTTCAAGTGACAGATAACATTGCAAAAGCACATATATTTGCTGCTCTCTCAAGTCTTATACAAATCCCATTGGAATTCAACAAGAAAGTTGTAGTCATAATGCAGAGTCCTCATGTTTGTCTAGGAAGCTCTTTTATGATTGTTGGTACCCACAACATTGTCATCTGATAGCAGGTTTTACCCTGAAAAGTATCCCCCACTGCATGATCACATGTGCTTTCCATGTGATCTGCTGGCACTTCAGTTTGTAATTGTAATCATGTGGGAAATGGCAAAAATCAGGAAGGCAATAGTGATGCACACTTCAAGGTACACCACTGGGAATGACACACTGCCGACAATATCCCCGCCTTGTGGTTGATGGCTTTAAATTATACTGCAGCAGTTCAAACATCTACAACAATGAGAAGCGGTTACAACTATGACTAAAAAGTAGCAGCTCCATCGATCAACTGAAGCAAAAATTATTCTGGCTGCAACAACACGAAAAGTTTTAACTGTAAGAAGATGCAGAACGCTCTCAGAGAAAAAAAACAAAGACTGAATAATCCTAATCATCCCAACATCTTTCTGGACAACAAGGAACATTGGAACAGCAGTAGGCAATTCAGCGCCTCAGACCTGCTCCATCATTCAGCAGTAATAGGTGGCATTGTGGCTCAGTGGTTAGCCCTGCTGCCTCACAGCACCAGGGACCTGGGTTTTATTCCATCTTTAGGTGACTGTGTGGAGCTTGCACATTCTCCCCGTGTTTGTGTGGGTTTCCTCTGGGTGCTGCAGTTTTCTCCCAGTCTCCAAAGATGTGCAGGTTGGGTGGATTGTCCATGCAGAATTACCCATAGTGTCCAGGATGTGTAGGCTAGGTGGATTAGCCAAGGGAAATGTGGTGCTATTGGGGTAGGTTGGTTAGGTCTGGGTAGGATGCTCTTTGGAGGGTTGGTGTGCACTCAATAGCCCAAAATAGCCTGCTTCCACACAGTAGGGATTCTATGATATCATGGCTCAAATATGGCCTAACTCCATATGCCTGCCTTGGACCCAAATCCCTTGATACCAGTAGTGGTTGTAATGAAGTCAGCCAGGTGGACCTCATAGAATATGGGGAGTTTCCTGACTGGGGCTGTTGTAGGAATGTCTGGAGTTCTGGTCACTCTATGAGCTGGATCTGCGTTAGCTGGATAGAATATATTGGACTGTACATGTGTAAATAAACAGTGACTTCAATAAACTTTCTAGTAAAACATTGATCTATCACAGATTTAAATTTTACAATTAAATTAACATCGACTGCTGCTTGAGGAAGAGAGTTCCAAATACCCAATACTCTTTGTGTGTAGAACTGCTTTCTAACATCTCTCCTGAATGAGTTGGCCCTAATTCTTAGTCTGTGCACCCCCTCCCCCCCCCCCCCCCCCCCGACTTAGAATCTTCAACCAGTAGGAATAGTTAATCTTTATTTATCCTGTCTTCTCCTGTTATTGTCCCGAAGTCTGCGATTAGATCATACCTTAACCTCCTAAATTCTAGAGAATAAAGACTTAATTTGTCTGATCTCTCTTCATAACTTAACCCCTGAAGTCCAGGTATCATTCTTCTAAACCTGCTTTGCAAACCTGCATTGAACTTCCTACAGGGCTAACATATCCTTCCTCAGGTCCAGATCTGCTTATAATACTCCAAGTATGGTCTAATTACGGTTTTGTATATCTGCAGTATAACATCTGCATCCTTAGACTCCAACCTTTTAGATATTAAATCCAGGCTATTTTCTGCATCTCCTTGTGATATTTTAAAGAGCTATGCACCTAAACTCCCAAATTTTGTCGGATATCCACTGTATTTAACTATTGCCTTCTAAAACATCGGAGAAAGTGTGGACTACAGATGCTGGAGATCAGAGTTGAAAAATGAGGCACTGGAAAAACTCCAAACACACGGCATCAACGTTGATTTCACCAGTTTCCTTATCACCCCTCCCCCCACCTCATCCCAGATCCAACCCTCCAACTCAGCACCGCCCTCTTGACCTGTCCATTTTCTTTCCCATCTATCCGCTCCCCCTCCCCATCAACCTATCACCACCAACTGCATCTACCTATTGCCTTCCCAGATACCTCACCCTCACGGCCACCACCTCCCCACCACCATTTATCTCTCAGCCTCCATTCCCACCTTCATATTCCTGATGAAGGGCTCATGCCCGAAACGTTGATTCACCTGCTCCTCGGATACTGCCAGACCAGTAGTGCTTTTCCAGTGCCACACTTTGCAACTCTTCTAAAATATACCCTGATCAATTCTTTTTCAATCCAAAATCGATAACCTCACACTTGCTTATATTAAAATTCATCTACCCAGCTTTGCCCAAACATTAATCTATCAATATCCTGCTCTAATTTTATGCTGTTGTCAACTCTGTCTGCAGTGCTGTTCAATTTTGTGTCGTCAGCAAATCTGGATATTTGTCTTTTTATGCCATTATTTGAGTCATTAATGAATATTGTAAATAATTGAGGCTCTAGCACAGATCCCTGTGGGACACCACTAATCTCATCCTGCCAATTGAAGTCCTCATCCATTATTCCGACTCTGTTTCCTGCCACTCAACCAATTTTCTCTCCATGTCAGTAACTTGCCCTCAATTCCATAGGCTTCAACCTCAGTTAACAGTCTCTTGTGTGGGACTTTATCAAAAGTAACAGCTATTCATTTTGTCCATTCAAGGTATGATTTCTAACAAGAATAAATTATTAATATTGCACCATTATACAATTAAGCTTCCCTCCATTGTGCATTTTTAAATACATTCACTAACAATCAGCTACTCTAAATGTCCAGAGTTTGCAGTTGTTATTTTTCTTAGAAAAATTGTTCTGTTATTTATAGGGAATTAATAATTTCACCAGTGCTTCTAATTCAATGTTATTCTCTAACTACAGCTTGATATATGACTTCGCACGGTGGCGCAGTGGTTAGCACTGCTGTCTCACAGCGCCTGAGACCCCGGTTCAATTCCCGACTCAGGCGACTGACTGTGTGGAGTTTGCACGCTCTCCCCGTGTCTGCGTTGGTTTCCTCCAGGTGCTCCGGTTTCCTCCCACAGTCCAAAGATGTGCGGGTCAGGTGAATTGGCCATGCTAAATTGCCCGTAGTGTTAGGTAAGGGGTAAATGTGGAGGTATGGGTGGGTTGCGCTTCGGCGGGTCGGTGTGGACTTGTTGGGCCGAAGGGCCTGTTTCCACATTATAAGTAATCTAATCTAATGTTGTAACAGGTACCTGACATTTTTCCTCCCCATGAGATTCAAAAACAAGTCTAGGAAATGTGCATTGAAGTTTATTAAATAAACTTTTGAATTTAAGTTGTCAAACTTTTATTTTACATTATGAGTAAAGTATGAACTTTTACAGAGAGAAAGAGAGCCTGGTAGACTGAGAGAAATGGGAAACTATTGTAACTGTACTTTTTCTTGTTTTCTCTTTTGATCCCCTGACATTTTCTCTTGCTCTGAAACACTCATTTTATCTTCAACAATCCTCTTGATTTGTTATTCTCCCAAGCTCACACAAATCTGGTCAAAATTTCTTGCCTTCTCACCTGATTTAAACCTATATACTAAACAATCCCTCACAGGTTCATAGCTCCTTGAAAGTGGAGTCGCTGGTAGATAGGATAGTGAGGAAGGTGTTTGTTATGCTTTTCTTTATTGATCAGAGTATTGAGTACAGGAGTTGGGAGGTCATGTTCTGGATATACAGGGCCTTGGTTAGGCCATTTCTGGAATATTGCGTGCAATTATTGTCTCATTTCTTATTGGAAGGATGTTGTGAAATTTGAGAGGGTTCAGAAAATACTTACAGGGATCTTTCCAGGGTTGGAGGATTTGAGCAGTAGGGAAAGGCTGAATAGGCTGGGGCTGTTTTCTCTGGAGCGTTGGAGGCTGAGGGGTGACCTCATTGAGGTTTATAAAATCATGAGGGGCATGGATAGGATAAATAGACAAAATCTCTTCCCTGGAGTGGGGGAGTCCAGAACTAGAGGGCATAGGTTTAGGATAAGAGGGGAAAGATAGAAAAAAGACCTAAGGGATAACTTTTTCATGCAGAGGTGGTATTTGTGTATGGAATGTGCTGCCAAAGGAAGTGGTGGAGACAAGTAAAATTGCAACAATTAAAATGCATCTAGATGAGTATATGAATAGCAAGGGTTTGGAGGGATATGGACCAGGTGTTGGCAGGTGGGACTAGATTAGGTTGGGATATCTGGTCAGCATGAACAAGTTGGACCGAAGGGTCTGTTTCCGTGCTGTCTGTCCTTATGACTCTCTGATCGAGATTTAAATTTCTCTGAGCCCAGAATTCCAAACCCTATAATCTCCAATTTCATTTCAACTTCACTATATGCAGTCACATTTTCACACACTCATTGCCATCAAATCAACGTCATTATCATATAAGAGCTCCAGGATAAGCAGAAACACGTTGATCATTTGCACAATATTTGCATAACCCTATCTGTCCCACAACCCTTCCACTATTCCCTTAATCTTAACATTAACTATTCCCAAGCTCTTGTGCCACATTTTCATCAAATTTCCTCTGAACAGACCTTCAAAGTTACCTTGATTCCACTTTAAATGTCATTGTCCTGCCAAGTTCTTCATGATCTCCCATCCTTCACATTCCCAACCAACGCAATGCTTGCATTTTGAAAGCCATGACCCCACCAAAACCCTACATGATTTCCCATTGTTTCTGTTCACCATTTTTGTGACTTGTAACTAGTGGGCAGCAAGCCCATGGCATACAACTATCTTCATTACTTACCAACGTTTTGGCTTTGCTTTTCAAAGCTACATTGTCACTGTGTCTTTTTGGAGGACAAAGTGAGGACTGCAGATGCTGGAGATCAGAGCTGAAAATGTGTTGCTGGAAAAGCACAGCAGGTCAGGCAGCATCCAAAGAACAGGAGATTCGACGTTTCGGGCATGAGCTCAAGAGAAGACTCATGAAGAAGGGCTGAAGAAGGGCTTATGCCTGAAACCATCGATTCTCCTGCTCCTTGGGTGCTGCCTGACCTGCTACACTTTTCCAGCAACACATTTTCAGCTCTGATCTCCAGCATCTGCAGTCCTCACTTTCTCCTCGAAGATTTTAACCTACTGCGAATCCTCTTGCAAGGATGCCTTCCTTGAAGAACCTCTCTTCCTCCATTCCTGAAGAAGGGCTTATGCCCGAAACGTCGATTCTCCTGCTCTTTGGCACTCTGTATTATTCCCTCATGTCCTCATTATTCTATGATAATCCTAAAATGTGTGGGAAATCCCAAGCATTTCCTCATCATAAAAACATGGATTTCTTAATTTCCCAAACTAAGAACACTTGTCTAAGATTTCTGTTGGGGTTCATTGCTTCCAACATCACTGATATAGCTCACGAGAACAAGTGTGGTTGGGTAGGAGGAGCAGTGATGAAAAATGAAGTGCTTCCCATTCCTGCGACAATGTGAGCCTACCAGTTAAAAGGCCCCTTCCTAAATGTAAACAGTGCTGATTGACTGCAGTCATATGCAGCACCTATCTAACCTTCAAAAGGAGTTTACAACTGGCACATACAGTACTATCAGGAAACAACTTCATTCCAATGCAGTCCACTCTGGAGGATCCCAGGCAGACTCGCCAAGTGCAGAATTACTCCATTAATAGTAACTCTTATCCTTTAAATTAAGGCCTGTACTCATTGGAGTAAAGAAGATTTGAGAGGCAACCCATATTGAAACATATAAGATTCTTCGGGGATTTGACAGGAGAGTCAGGACCACTGAGCATAATCTCAAAACAAAGGGTCACACATTTAAGACAGAGATAAGGATGATCTTTTTCTCTCTCAGATGGTATGAATAGGTGGAATTCTTTACCACACAGGGCAAAAGAGGTTAGTGTATTAAATAATTTCAAGACTCAGGCAGATTTTTAATTAGGACGAGAATGAAAGGTCATGGAAAAATGCAGGCCAGTGGAGTTGAGGGTCATCAGATCAGACATGATCTCATTGAAAATTAGAGCCAATCCTGATGGAATACCCTGTCTTGTTTCCATTTTTACTTGTTCTTCTGGAAAATTTAATATCCTTGATGATTGATCTTGGTCCCCCAGTAATCACATCTCCATAGTCATTATTAAATCATATTCATTTATTTCTATTTGTGCCAACAACTCATCTATCTTGTCAAAAGTGTTGCATACATTCTAAAAAAGACACTTAAGCTCTGGCTTTTTAATCATTATTATTCACTCTGACTACTACTTCTGTTGCAGTCTTAGGCAATAGGACCAGAGGAAATAGGAACAGGAGTAGGTCATTCAGCCCATTGAGCTGTGCTCCACCATTTGCTGATACAGCATTTCTCATATCGACTTTCTTCTGTCTTCCCCATAACTCTTTAACCTTTTCCTGATAAAGAATCTGTCTCAGTCTTAAATATACATAGGAACTTTGTCCCACAGCTCTATGAGGAAAGATGTTTAAAAGACCTACAGCTCTCTGAGAAGAAATTCCTCCTCAGCTCAGTCCTATATTGGTGCCCCGTAATATTGAGATTATGCTCTCTGCTTCTCAATTCCTCCATGTGGGGAAACATCCTGTCAGCATTTACCCAGTCAAGTCCCTTAGAATCTAATATAGAACTGTGACCAGTGGAGTGTCACAAGGATCGGTGCTGGGTCCTCTACTTTTTGTCATTAACATAAATGATTTGGATGTGAGCATAAGAGGTACAGTTAGTAAGTTTGCAGGTGACACCAAAATTGGAGGTGTAGTAAACAGTGAAGGGGGTTACCTCAGATTATAACAGAATATTGACCAGATGGGCCAATGGGCTGAGAAGTGGCAGATGGAGTTTAATTCAGATAAATGTGAGGTGCTGCATTTTGGAAAAGCAAATCTTAGCAGAACTTACACACTTAATGGTAATGTTCTAGGGAGTGTTGCTGAACAAAGAGACCTTGGAGTGCAAGCTCATAGCTCCTTGAAAGTGGAGTCGCAGATAGATAGGATAGTGAAGAAGGTGTTTGGTATGCTTTCCTTTAATGGTCAGGGTATTGAGTACAGGAGTTGGGAGGTCATGTTGCAGCTGTACAGGACATTGGTTAGGCCACTGTTGGAATATTGCATGCAATTCTGGTCTCCTTCATGTCAGAAAGATGTTATGAAACTTGAAAAGGTTCAGAAAAGATTTACAAGGATGTTGTCAGAGTTGGAGGATTTGAGCTATAGGGAGAGGTTAGGGTTAGGGTTAGCTGGGGCTGTTTTCCCTGGAGCATCAGAGGCTGAAGATTGACCTGATAGAGGCTTACAAAATTATGAGGGGCATGGATAGGGTAAATAGACAAAGTCTTTTCCCTGGGGTCGACAGTCCAGAACTAGAGGGCATAGGTTTAGGGTGAGATAGGAAAGGTATAAGAGAGTCCTAAGGGGCAACTTTTTCACACAGAGGTTAGTACGTGTATGGAATGAGCTGCCAGAGGAAGTGGTGGAGGCTGGTACAATTGCAACATTTAAGAGGCATTTGGATGGGTACATGAATAGAAAGGATTTGGAGGGATATGGGCCAGGTGCTGGCATGTGGGACTAGATTGGGTTGGGATATCTGGTCAGCATGGACGGGTTGGACCGAAGGGTATGTTTCCATGCTGTACATCTCTATGACTCCATGACTCTATCCCCAACCCCTATACTCAATGCTCTGACCAATAAAAGAAAGCATACCAAATGCCTTCTTCACTATCCTATCTACTTGCGACTCTACTTTCAAGGAACAATGAACCTACAATCCAAGATCTCTTTGTTCAGCAACACTCCCCAGGACCTTACCATTAAAAGTATAAGTTCTGCTCTGATTTGCTTTTCCAAAATGTAGCACCTCACATTTATCCAAATTAAACTCCATTTGCCACTCCTTAGCCCATTGGCCCATCTGAACAAGATCCTATTGTACTCTGAGGTAACCATCTTTGCTGTCCACTATACCTCCTATTTTGGCATCATCTGCAAACCTACCAACCATATCTCCTATGTTCACACCCAGCTTATTTATATAAATAATGAAAAGCAGTGGAAGAATCAGTGCTGGGTCCACTGCTTTTCATCATTTTTATAAATAAATTGGATGTGAACATAGAAGGTGAGGTTGGTAGGTTTGCAGATGAAACCAAAATTGGAGGTGTGGAGGACAGTGAAGAGGGTTACCTCAGATTACAACAGGATCTTGATCAAATGGGCCAATGGGATGCAAAAGCATGTCAGAGGCTTGTATCCTGTTGTGAGTTACTCAACCCCTGACACTTCAAAGCCTATACTTTACAAGGTACAAGTTAAGAATGGGATGGAATATTCCTCCACTCACTTGGATGAGTGCAGCTTCAAAGACCTTGACACCATTCAGGACAAGACAGCCCAGTTGATTAGCATCTCATCCACAAACATTTACTGATTCCGCCATTAATGCTGAGTTTATGCTCCATCTACAAGATGCACTGCAGAAATTCACAAATATTCCTTCAATAGCACCTCTTAAACTCAAGACCACTACAATCTATAAGCAGAAAAGCAGCAGATACATGGGGACACCAGCACTGGCAATTTCCTCGGCTTGCTACTGATCAATCTGACTTGATGCCATGTTGCTATTCCAACATTTCTGTGGGGTCATAATCCTTGAATTCTTTCTTTTGCAGCGTTTTGGGTATACCAACACCAAATGGACTGCCTTTGTTAAAGAAAGTTAAAAATTGCATGACACCATCTTATAGTCCAACAGATTTATTTGGAAGCACTAGCTTTCAGAGTGCTGCACAGCTACCTTATGAAGGAGCAGTGCTTCAAAAGCTAGTGCTTCCAAATTAGCCTGTTGGACTATAACCTGGTGTTGTGTGATTTTTAACTTTGTCCATCCCTGTCCAACACCAGCCTCTCCACATCATCAGTTAAAGAAGGCAGTTAATCACCTTCATGTTCCTTCAGGTGTTGGCAGGATGGGTACCGGGAGGGGAGGGTGGGTTGGTGGGCGGCGTGGGCCTGACAAGGGAGTCGTGGAGGAAATGGTCTCTCCAAAATGCAGATAGGGGTGGGGAAGGAAATATATCTCTGGTGGTGGGGTGCAGCTAGAGGTGGGCAGTACATACTAGCAAAGCCTGTGATGCCCACATCTCTTCCATGAATATAAACAAGAGGTCCAAGGAGAAAGTGAGGACAGCAAATGCTGGAGATCCAAGTCAAAGGATGTGGTGCTGGAAAAGCACAGCTGGTCAGGCAGTATTGAGGAGCAGGAGATTCGATGTTTCAGGCATAAGCCCTTCATCAGGAATGAGGTTTGTGGGCCACAGGAGCTGAGAGATAAATGGGAGGGGGGGTGGGCTGAGGGGAAGGTAACTGGGAATTTGATAGGTAGATGAAGCTGGGGGTGAAAGTGATGCATCGGAGAGGAGGATGGAGTGGATAGGTTGGCAGGAAGATATACAGGTAGGACCATTCAAGTAGGTGGTGCCGAGTTGGAAGGTTGGATCTGGGATAAGATGGGAGGAGGGGAAATGGGAAAAATGGTTAAATCCACATTTGTCCCATGTGGTCGGAGGGCCCCAAGGTGGAAGATGAGGCCTTTTTCCTCCAGACATTGGGTGGTTAGGATTTTTTGATGGAGGAGGTCTAGCATCTGCATGTCCTTGGTGGAGTTGGAAGAGAATTTAAAGGGTTCAGTCAGAGGGCGGTGGGCCTGGTCAGTGCGGGTGTCCCAGAGATGTTCTCTGAAATGATATGCAAGTTGGCGTCCTGTCTCCTCAATGTAGAGGAGGGCACACCAAGTGTAATAAATGGTGTGTGTGGACGAACAGGTAAATTACTGTCAGATGTGGCAGGCTCCTCTGGGGCCTTGGATGGAGGAGATTTAGGGGCAGGTTCTGCACTTCTTGCGGTGGCAGGTGAAGGAGCCGGGAGGGGAGGGTGGATTGGTGGGGGGTGTGGACCTGACAAGAGAGTCGTGGGTGAAATAGTCTCTCCGAAACGCAGATAGGGGTGGGGAAGGAAATATATCTCTGGTGGTGGGGTCTGTTTGTAGGTGGCAGAAATGATGGAGGATAATGAAGTGTATCTAGAGGTTGGTGGGGTTGAAAGTGAGGCTCAGGGATGTTCTTAGATTAGAGTACTATTTTTTAGATTACTTACAGTGTGGAAACAGGCCCTTCGGCCCAACAAGTCCACACTGACCCACCGAAGCGCAACCCACCCATACCCCTACATTTACCCCTTACCTAACACTACGGGCAATTTAGCCTGACCCGCACATCTTTGGACTGTGGGAGGAAACTGGAGCACCCGGAGGAAACCCACGCAGACACGGGGAGAACGTGCAAACTCCACACAGTCAGTCGCCTGAGTCGGGAACTGAACCCGGGTCTCAGGCGCTGTGAGGCAGCAGTGCTAACCAGTGTGCCACCGTGCCACCCAATACTTCTGTACTTGCTACGATTGGAGGGGTGGGGTTCAAGGACAGAGGTGCAGGAAGTGGAGGAGATGTGCTGGAGGGCATTGTTGTCTGGTGTCCAAGCCCAAAGATAGTTTGTGTCTCTGCCTTCTCCTTGAACAGCCTGTTTTGAATGAAACTCATGGATACAGGTGTAAAACCACACAACAGAAAAATTATAATAAAAGTAAATAAGATTTAAATACAAAGAGGCTATAAGATATAATCATGAAATGTAATTTCCCATTACTGTAACAGCAGGCTGTGAGATTCAAATGTATTGGACGTAACTTCTGTGTTTGGGCAAAAACGTTATTACAATGCAGATCAACAAACATGAGGGAGGCCATAATGGCCAGTGTGAAGGGCACAAAACAAAAGAGGAATGGGAATTTAAAAACAAAAATTATAGGAAAATAGATCAATGCAGATTCACGTGGTAAACCAGAAAGTTAAAATAGAGATCATTGGAAATGTTGAAGAAAGGTGAAGTTATAAAAAGGAGAATAGAAAACTAGTAATGTAAGGCATGAACACAGAAAGCTTCCTATCTGTACTCAAGAAATCAAAGAAGCAGCTATTTCCTTTTCAAAGCCTTGGTGTGAATGAAGATTAAATCAAATTCTCAGGCAGGGAAGAGATAGGAAAGGAAAAGAAAGAACCTGATCAAATGGGGGATGGGAGGAAGGAGGTTGCAACTGCACCAATGTGTGGAGGTGACAGACCTAAAGGTGTTTCTTTTAACATAAGGCCACCTTTCCAAGTGAGTACACATCTGATCCAGTCACCAAGAACATTTACACATTAATTACTATGGGTGTTTTTGTAGCCTGTGCCATAGCAACACAATTTCCACTGCATAATAACTGCAAAATGACACTGTGTAATATTATCAGTCATTATGGATATTGTAAAGGCAAGAACAAATGCTGTAGCCATACAGATAGCTTTATTAATAATATTCTGTCATTAAAATGGAAATTGCTGTAGATTGTGTATATTACGAGCTGAAAGTAAAAAAAAGCTTGTAATATGCTAATTTAGGACAACTATCTGTTAAGTATAAACAATTGACATTCAAATAATACACTGTTCCACCACACTGATTGATTTGGCCAACTGAAGTCAATAAAAATGTGAGATTTTTTCCAACTGTAATTAAGAGCTGCAATGAATGGAATAGAATTAAACAAAAATGTTATTTAAATTGCTGTCTCTGCCTATGAAATGCAATTGGTCAAGTGAAGTAATCCAGACTGCAATAGAGTTTGATAGTGTGGACTTCATGATCAGGAAAACTCAAAATGTTTCAGGCTGTTTATCATCTGAGGTTTTGCTGTATTTAATCACCTCCCTCAGGAGGTTTGCTGACTTGGAAAACTCTCCCATAGTGCTGATTGGTCTATTGGAATTCAGATAGCTTTCAAAAGAATTTGAGCAATTAGTGATCAGCACATTGGCTACTTGAACAACTATGAATCGTGCACACTTAAACTAACATCAGCCATTGAACTAACTCAGTAAGTGTACACTCTGTGAATATAAAATTTCACTCAGCGAAAAAGCCCTGCAGACTCCATTCAAGAGGTTTGAATGTATGATGCCTAAAGCATTTTATTCAGGGGTGTAAAATAAATTAAAATGCTTTCCTCATAAGAAAACTATGGTACATAGATTTGAGGGGAAAACATTCAAATGAAAAGGAGTAGCATTGTCATAACTCTTCAGATCTCTCTTTTGTATCCTGTCCATTAACCCCAGTAATTGATTTCTAATGCTCCTAATGTCATACTTAGCTCTTGCATGCTACAAGCAGCAATCCAAAATAGAGCACATTTTTATATCATCGAGCTGCCTATCTGGTAAAGATATGGGCCCAGGTAGTAGTAGAATGGTCTGGACCACAACTCAACTGGTTCCTATTCCAATTGTTGCACTTCATTTATTCTGAATGTTTCAGCAGATGCTTCTTCCTGACTCTGAATAAATCTCTAAGCATGGATGTGTTGCTCTTGATGAATATGTGGGCAGGAGGTGAAAGCTGCTCATGTCATGATTGGGCTTCCTGATACATCCTGATGGTACACCCACAGAGATATTTGGAAAGGATCTCCTCAATAATGAAATCAATTCAAGTCAGGATGGCATATGGTTTGAAGGGGAACCTGCAGGTGGTGCTGAACCTATACATTTGCTGCCCTTGTCCTTTAAGGTGATAGAAGTCAAGGGTTTAGAATGTGCAATAGCAGAAGCCTTGGTGGGTTGTTGCAGTGCTATCTTGTAGGTGGTACACACTGCTGCCATTGTGAAATGGCGATGGTGAGTATAAGGTAAGATAGTGTTGTTTGTTGAAGTGATTTGCTTTATCCTGAATGGTGTCAAGGTTCTTGAATGTTAATGGAGCTGCACCTATCCGGGATAATGGATTTCATCACATTCCTGCCTTGATCCTTGTAAATGATGGATATTCATACAGTCATGGAGTCATAGAGATGTACAACATGGAAACAGACCCTTCAGTCCAACCCGTCCATGCCGACCAGATATCTTAAATTAATCCAGTCCCATTTGCCAGCAGTTGGCCCAATATCCCTCCAAACCCTTCCCATTCATATACCCATCCAGATGTCTTTTAAATGCTGTAATTGTACCGACATCCACCACTTCCTCTGGCAGCTCATTCCATACATGCACCATCACACTCTGCGTGAAATGCTGCCCCTTAGGTCCCTTTTAAATCTTGCCCCTCTCACCCTCAACCTGTGCCCTCTAGTTCTGGACTCCCCCAGCACAAAGGAATGACCTTGTCGATTTACCCTCTCCATGCCCCTCTCTTGAGGAGTTAGGTAAATTACTTAACATTGAGGTTCCCTTCTGGCCTCCTCTTGTTGGTATGTTTTTTTTTAATGGCTGCTGTAGTTCAGTTTCTGGTCAATGGTAACCTCCAAAACACTGATTGTCAGGGATGCAATAATGGCAATCCAATGTTGTCAAGGGGAGAGAGATTAGAATCTGTTGTGCTCATGTAATTTCTGATCATGTGTTGGCTCAAGAATATATCATAAAAAAAGGCCTCATGTGGATACGTGGTTATAGATGATGATCATTGAGAAGCTGGAATTCCCTAGAACTCCTTCCCTGATGGTGTTGTCGGTTACCTTCAGCACATGACTTCACCAGTTCAAGAAGGCAGCTCACAATCATCTTCTCAAGGATAGCTAGTGATGGGTAGTAAATGCTGGTCCAACCAGCGACATTCAAATTCCACGAATGAATTAAAAAGAAGTTAAGCCATGGTCGAGCGATGACAAGGGCCACGTTGGTTAAGCAAATGGATTTGTCCGTGATTCTATGTGATGGAATTATATTGATAATAGTTTCAAAAAGCTGATTCGGATTGGAAAGTGTTCAGCTGTTTGTCAAAATAAAGTGTTCCTAAGATATTACAGTGGATTCTTTCTTGATTATATGTTTTTGGAGATAAGTCTTTTGATTAAACTTAAAATATAAGCCATAGCTATTAATTTAACCTATGGCAATGTTTGTAGAGGAATAAGACGGTGTTATTTTCTGGGTTTGTAGATTGTGAAGGAGCAAAAATGGCCTTTGCAGTGATATGTACTTCTTGTCAGATGTGGAAGTTGAAAGAGAGTTTAAGGGTTACTGCAGATTATATCTGCCATAAATGCTGTTGGATGCGAATCTTATCAGATCGAGTGCATCGGTTGGAGAGACAAATAGAAGCGATGAGGAATTTGCAACAGCAACAGTATGACATGGATGGCAGTTATAGGAAGGGGGGAAAGTCTCAAATACAGTCACATGGATGGGTTAACTCCAGGAAGGGTAAGAGAGGTAGGCAACTAGAGCAGGAGTCTTTTGTGGATATACTCATTTCAAACAGGTATGCTGTTTTGGAAAATGTAGGGGGTGATGGATTCTCAGGGGAACGTAGCACAAACAGCCAAGTTTCTGGTATTGAGACTGGCTCTAATGCAACGAGGGGTACATCGGCATCCAAGAGATCAATTGTGTTAGGGGATTCTGTAGTCAGAGGTACAGATAGACGTTTATGTGGCCAGTAGAAAAAAAGCAGAATGGTGTGTTGTTTCCCTGGTGCCAGGATCAAGGATGTCTCAGAGAGGGTGCAGAATGTTCTCACAGTGGAGAGGGACCAGCAGGAGGTCATTGTCCACATTGGAATGAACGACATTGGAAGGAAAAAGGTTGAGACTGTGAAGGGAGATGACAGAGAGTTAGGTAGAAATTTAAAAAGGAGGTCCTCAAGGGTAGTAATATCTGGATTACACCCAATGCTACCAGCTAGTGAGGGCAGGAATAGGAGGATAGAGCAGATGAATGCATGACTGAGGAGGTGGTGTATGGGAAAAGGATTCATATTTTTGGATCATTGGAATCACCTTTGGGGTAGAAGTGACCTGTACAAGAAGGACAGATTGCACCTAAATTGGAAGGGGACTAATATACTGGAAGGGAGATTTACTAGAACTGCTGGGGAGGATTTAGACTAGTAAGGTGGGGGGGTGGGACCCAGGGAGATAGTGAGGAAAGAGATCGATCTGAGATGGGTACAGGTGAGAACAGACGTGAGTCAAACAGTCAAGGTAGGCAGGGACAAGGTAGGACTAATAAATTAAACTGCATTTATTTCAATGCAAGGGGCCTAACAGGGAAGGCAGGTGAACTCAGGGCATGGTTAGAAACATGGGAGGGGATATCATAGCAATTACGGAAACATGGCTCAGGGATGGGCAGGACTGGCAGCTGAATGTTCCAGGATACAAATGCTACAGGAAGGATAGAAAGGGAGGCAAAAGAGGAGGGGGAGTGGCATTTTTGATAAGGGATAGCATTACAGCTGTGCTAAGGGAGGATATTCCTGGAAATACATCGAGGGAAGTTATTTGGGTGGAACTGAGAAATAAGAAAGGGATGATCACCTTATTGGGATTTTATTATAGACCTCCCAATAGTCAGAGGGAAATTGAGAAACAAACTTGTAAGGAGATCTCAGCTATCTGTAAGAATAATACAGTGGTTATGGTAGGGGATTTTAACTTTCCAAAAATCGACTGGGACAGCCATAGTGTTAAAGGTTTAGATGAAGAGGAATTTCTTAAGTGTGTACAAGACAATTTTCTGATTCAGTATGTGGATGTACCTACTAGAGAAGGTGCAAAACCTGACCTACTCTTGGGAAATAAGGCAGGGCAGGTCACTGAGGTGTCAGTGGGGGAGCACTTTGAGGCCAGCAACCATAATTCCAGTCGTTTTAAAATAGTGATGGAAAAGGATAGACCAGATCTAAAAGTTGAAGTTCTAAATTGGAGAAAGGCCAATTTTGATGGTATTAGGCAAGAACTTTCAAAAGCTGATTGGAGGCAGGTGTTCGCCGATAAAGGGTTGGCTGGAAAATGGGAAGCCTTCGTAAATGAGATAGCAAGAATCCAAAGAAAGTATAGTCCTATCAGAGTGAAAGGGAAGGCTGGTAGGTATAGGGAATGCTGGAAGAAATTGAGGGTTTGGTTAAGAAAAAGAAGGAAGCATATGTCAAGTACAGACAAGATAGATCGAGTGAATCCTTAGAAGAGTATAAAGAAAGTATGAGTATACTTAAGAGGGAAGTCATGAGGGAAAAACGGAGACATGAGATAGCATTGGCAAATAGAATTAAGGAGAATCCAAAGGGGTTTTACAAATGTATTAAGGACAAAAGGGTAACTAGGGAGAGAATAGGGCCCCTCAAAGATCAGCAAGGCGGCCTTTGTGTGGAGTCACTGAAAATGGGGGAGATACTAAATGAATATTTTGCACCTGTATTTACTGTGGAAAAGGATATGGAAGATATAGACTGTAGGGAAATAGATGGTGACATCTTGCATAACGTCCAGATTACAGAAGAGGAAGTGCTGGATGTCTTGAAATGGTTAAAGGTGGATAAATCCCCAAGACCTGATCAGATGTACCCGAGAACTCTGTGGGAAGCTAGAGAAGTGATTGCTAGGCCTCTTGTTGAGATATTTGTATCATCGATAGTCACAGGTGAGGTGCCGGAAGACTGGAGGTTGGCAGACGTGGTGCCACTGTTTAAAAAGGGTGATAAGGACAAGCCAGGGAACTATAGACCAGTGAGCCTGACCTCGGTGGTGGGCAAGTTGTGGGAGGGAATCCTGAGGGACAGGATGTACATGTATTTGGAAAGGCAGGGACTGATTTGGGATAGTCAACATGATTTTGTGCGTGAGAAATCATGTCTCACAAACTTGATTGAGTTTTTTGATGAAGTAACAAAGAAGATTGATGAGGGCAGAGCAGTAGATGTGATCTATATGGACTTCAGTAAGGCGTTCAACAAGGTTCCCCATGGGAGACTGATTAGCAAGGTTAGATCTCATGGAATATAGAGAGAACTAGCCATTTGGATACAGAACTGGCTCAAAGGTAGAAGACAGAGGGTGGTGGTAGAGGGTTGTTTTTCAGACTGGAGGCCTGTGACCAGTGGAGTGCCACAAGGATTGGTGCTGGGCCCTCTACTTTTTGTCATTTACATAAACGATTTGGATGCGAGCATAAGAGGTACAGTTAGTAAGTTTGCAAATGACACCAAAATTGGAGGTGTAGTGGACAGCGAAGAGGGTTACCTCAGATTACAACAGGATCTTGACCAGATGGGCCAATGGGCTGAGAAGTGGCAGATGAAATTTAATTCAGATAAATGTGAGGTGCTGCATTTTGGGAAAGCAAATCTTAGCAGGACTTATACACTGAATGGTAAGGTCCTAAGGAGTGTTGCTGAACAAAGAGACCTTGGATTGCAAGTTCATAGCTCCTTGAAAGTGGAGTCGCAGGTAGATAGGATAATAAAGAAGGCATTTGGTATACTTGCCTTTATTGGCCAGAGTATTGAGTACAGGGATTGGGAGGTTATGTTGTGGCTGTACAGGACATTGGTTAGGCCACTGTTGAAATATTGCGTGCAAATTTGGTCTCCTTCCTATCAGAAAGTTGTTGTGAAACTTGAAAGGATTCAGAAAAGATTTACAAGGATGTTGCCAGGGTTGGAGGATCTAAGCTACAGGGAGAGGCTGAACAGGCTGGGGCTGTTTTCCCTGAAGCGTCGGAGGCTGAAGGGTGACTTTTTAGAGGTTTAAAAAATTATGAGGGGCATGGACAGGATAAATAGGCAAAGTCTTTTCCCTGAGGTTAGGGAGTCCAGAACTAGAGGGCATAGGTTTAGGGTGAAAGGGGAAAGATATAAAAGAGAACTAAGGGGCAACTTTTTCACACACAGGGCAGTACATGTATGGAATGAGCTGCCAGAGGATGTGGTGGAGGCTGGTACAATTGCAACATTTAAGAGGCATTTGGATGGATATATGAATAGGAAGGTTTTGGAGGGATATGGGCCGGGTGCTGGCAGGTGGAACTAGATTGGGTTGGGATATCTGGTCGGCATGGACGGGTTGGACTGAAGGGTCTGTTTCCATGCTGTACATCACTATGACTCTATGACTCTATATTGACAAGCAGTTTCAGATATATTGTCTATATAACAGTTAAGTTCTTATGAGATTTGCCTATTTGCAGGAAACATTTATTTTACTATCAACCGTTTAAAGAAGCCAGAGTGCATACCTTTATGAAAGAGTTCAGCAAGTGGAAGTACTCTGAGACCTTTTCTGTACTTCAGAAATGTTTCACACTCAGAATCTGTATACTGGCATGGACATTGAATGCTCACTGAGCTTCATAGATTCCTTACTGTGTGGAAGCAGGTTTTTTTGGTCCATCAAGTCTACACCAACTCTTCTAGGAGCATCCCATCCAGACCAAACCCCTATCGCTGTAACCCTGCATTTCCCATGACTAATCCACCTAGTCTGTACATCTCTGGACATTATGGGCAAGTTAGCATGGCCAATTCATTGAACTTGCACAGTTATAGACTGTGGGAGGAAACTGGAGCACCTGGAGGAAACCCATGCAGACACAGGGAAAATATGCAAACTCCATACAGAGAATCACTGAGGGTGGAATCCAACCCAGGTCAATGACGCTGTGAGGCTGCAGTGCTATATGTGATAGAGCTGACATTAAATCAATGATCACTGAAAAATATCAGATTATTTGCAGCTTTTTGGCTGTTATGGTTTTAGCATTCTGAGCCATTGAATCGATGAATTTGTCACAAACATTTATTAACAGTAAGGTATTTACCTTTATCATTGTATCCATGATAAGTCACCATGCTGCCCATTGGCAAGTTCATAATAGCACTAGGGTAGAGAACAAATTTGTAAGTGAGCATGGAGTTGCATAAAAATTATTTAGATCAAATAATGGGAACAATCTTAGATGGAACTAAGGTGGATAGATGGAGTTAACATACAGATCTGGCATGACCTATTTGAATGATAGAATAGGGTTAACAGGCTAAACTAGCTGCTATTCCTTTATTCCTACACATCTCTGGAGCCAACTGATCAATTTGATCTCCATTTTTCTTGTCATATGGCTTAAAGTAGATGCAATGGTCAAGGTAAATACCTCTTCCTGAACCACTCCATCTCCATTTCCAGGAACCAACTCAACACGGACAGCAACTTCAAACCCATCAACTCCCACAGCTACCTGGATTACACCTCCTCCCAACCCCCTCCTGTAAAATTGCTATCCCTTACTCCCTATTCCTCCATCTCTGGTTCATCTGCTCCTAGGAGGACCAATTCCACCGTAAAAAATCGCAGATAGCCTCCTTCTTCAAGGACTGCAATTTCCCCTCCTACGTGGTCAACAATGCCTTCGAGCACGTGTCCTCCACTTCCCGCACCTCAGCCCTTGAATTCCACCCCTCCAATCACAACAAGGACAGAACTCCACTGGTCCTCACCTTTCACCCCACCAACCTCCAGACACAACACATCATCCTTCTCCAATTCTGCCTCCACCAGCAGAGGTATATTTCCATCTCCACCCCTATTTGCGTTCCGCAGAGACCAATCCGTCTGCAACTCCTTCATCAGGTCCATGTCACCCACCAACCCACCCTCCACTCCCGGCATCTTTCCTTGCCACCACAAGAGGTGTACAGCCTGTATCCACACCTTTCCCCTCACCTGCTTCCAAAGCCACAAAGGATCCTTCCACATCCGGCAGAGATTTTTCTGCATCTCCACATACATCATCTACTGTGTCCATTGCTCCCGATTTAGTCTCCTCTACATCGGGGAGATAGGATGCCAGCTATCTGAATGTTTCAGAGAACATCTCTGGGACACATGTACTTAACAACCCCACTACTCTGTGGCTGAATGCTTCAACTCCCTCTCCTAGTCTGCCAAGGACATGCAAGATCTGGGCCTCCACTACCGCCAAATTCCAATCATCTGACGCCTGGAGAAAGAGTGCCTCATCTTCCAACCACACGGGATAAATGTCTATTTCAACAGATTCCTCATCTCCCCTTTCCCCACCTTATCCCAGATCCAAGCCTCCAACTCACCACTGCCAATGAACTGTCGTGCCTGTCCAACATCTTTCCCACCTACCTGCTCTGCCCTCCACTCCGACTTATCACCTCCACCCCAACTTCATCTACCTATCACATTCCCAGCGACCTTCCCCCCCGCCCCATCCCTCCCCCCCACCTCCCATTTATCTTTCAACCCCCTTGGGCCTCCCCCACATTCCTGATTATGAGCTTATGCTCGAAACATCAATTTTTCTGTTCCTTGGATGCTGCCTGACCGGATGTTTTTCCAGCACCACACTTTTTGACTCTGATCACCAGCATCTGCAGTCCTTACTTTCTCCTAAAGGGAAAGATTTATCTGTTGACACATGTTTGTGACCAATTCTTTGAATCAATGGCTCAGAATGCTAAAACCATGATTGCCAGAAAGCTGCAAATAACCTGATATTTTTCAGTAATCACTGATTCAATGCCAGCTCCATCACATATGGTTCATTTGCTGAGACTTAATGATCAGCACTGAGGGACACAGAGTACTGCTAAACTTACTACAGGTCATCTACAAGACTTAGCTCAAAGCTTCTCGAATCAACTCTATTCTTCAAATTATTTTTATAGCTTAAAAAAGATAATTTTCTCAATCAAATTATATATAGTAGCTTTCAACCTAAATTTTCATAACGAGGATATTTCTCATGGTTTTCTTTTCAAATGTGCCAATGACAAATGTAAAGATTGATTCATATTTTTTAAATGGTGAAGACTAGAGACAATGAAATCATCTGACTTTCTTATATCCCTTGGCATCAAAAGCTGAAATGACAAAATTCCTTCATTGGCTTTATACATGATTCCTCAACATTGAATTCCCAAATATCATTTAAAAGTCAAGACATTTATTGATGCTCTTTACCCTTTGGTTATACATTGTCTCCACACTTGTGGGTGCAATGGTTGTAATGACTGGTTAGTACCACAACAGTGGTTCTACAGAGATTTGATAATTATGAGAATACAACTGAAATATTCTACGTAACAGCATTCCTAGGAAGGGCTGAACTCTGAAATACCCACAGATTATGATCAATCAATGTGGAGATGATCTATTGATAAATTTGTAACAGTATTTTTTCCCCAACACCAGTAATGCACATATTATATATTGCTTTGTTCTCAGAGGAGACTTAATGCCCAATAACTTGAGGGGTCCGAGACAGCATGAGAATGTCAAAGAAAGTTAATGTCTGATAACTGAAGTGGCACATTTAAGCTCTCTTACACTTCTATTTTCAAAACCATACTCACTGAGTATATCACGTATGAAGGAGAAATAAAAAGATCAATATTTATTTACTTCTATTTCCATGAGATTTTGTGTTTGAGAACCAGTGTCTATGTCTATTTGATAGCCTTTATGGTGTGTTTGTTCGATCACATAGAATGAACAAAGTTGGATAACATTAACTTTACATTCTTTCTCATACTGCTGAACCTTTTCCATAGCTACTCCTGGGTATGACAGGTTTCAGTCACTTTTTCAGCTACTTCCATCTATGCAAGTTTGTTAAACACAACAGATTTTCAACTCCAACTTTCAATCTTCTATTGCTGTATAACCAAGCACTTAGGCCAACTGACAGAGGGTCTTCCCTAATGAGATATATCCTCCCAGCTCAAGTCCTGCATGGTAATCCAAAAAGTGTGACACACTTGTTGGCATTTTTAATTTTAAGAACCTCAGCCAGTTACCATGCTCGTCTTGTTCATTCCATCTTCTAACTATGCAGTAGAGATGGTCACAAACTTACAACACAGGACCCATGATGTAGGACAAGGAACTCTGATTTTGTCATCCCTGTCAATTTCAGTTTGCTGTGTAACAAGTGTCCTTCACATTACCAGAAATTTAAATAAGACAGGGAAATTCCCAGATTCTAATTCAGATGTAACCTAGTCATGGAACCAAAGGACAGATTTTGAGCTTCAATGGGCAGACAGTAGACTCAGTGTTATTGGTCAGTAATCCATTATATTCTTAGCCATTGAAAAATGGGAGTATAAGTAACATTGTGTTTACAACTGTGACTGACAATCGAGCAATATGGGATGGGTGGTTTTATCTGAAGCGGAAAATCTTTTTGAGATAGAAGTTATCATAACTGTTCCGGTACAGACATACAAACATATAAATTAAGAGCAGAGGTAGACCATTCAGCATTCAGAGAGCTCCACCTATTAATCAAAAAGACCATGGCCGCTCTGTGTGTTTTGAATTCCATATTCCCGTCTAACCTCAATAGCTCTTCATTTCCTGCATAACAAGAATCTACCTACCTTTGACTTTAAATATTTAATGAATCCGGCTCCACTGCCCCTTTATTATGGAGAGTTCTAAAGTCACAAACACTCAGAGAAGAAGTTTCTCTTTATTTCGGACCTGGAAGACCGACTCTTAAGTCTGAAAACAGAGCTGCCTAGTTCTGAACTCATCCATGATAGCATTCTTTCCACATCCACCTTGTCAAGCCCATCGAGGATATTATACACTTCAATCAAGTCACATCTCATTCTCCCAAACTCCAGTAGAAAGCCCAGTTTGACCAGGATTTCCGTCTAAGTCTCATTCAAGGTATAAACTAAGATAACCACCAGTGGTGAAGTGTAGTGAGCCCCAATGGTGGTCAGCGGTGAAGTGTAGTGAGCCCCGATGGTGGACAGTGGTGAAGTGTAGGGAGCCCCGATGGTGGACAGTGGTGAAGTGTAATGAGCCCTGATGGTGGTCAGCGGTGAAGTGGAGTGAGCCCCGATGGTGGTCAGTAGTGAAGTGTAGTGAGCCCTGATGGTGGAGAGTGGTGAAGTGTAGGGAGCCCTGATGATGGACAGTGATGAAGTGTAGTGAGTCCTGATGGTGGTCAGCGGTGAAGTGTAGTGAGCCCCGATGGTGGACGGTGATGAAGTGTAGTGAGCCCCGATGGTGGTCAGTGGTGAAGTGTAGTGAGCCCCGATGGTGGACAGGGGTGAAGTGTAGTGAGCCCTGATGGTGGACGGTGATGAAGTGTAGTGAGCCCCGATGGTGGACAGGGGTGAAGTGTAGTGAGCCCCGATGGTGGTCAGCGGTGAAGTGTAGTGAGCCCTGATGGTGGACAGTGGTGAAGTGTAGTGAGCCCCGATGGTGGACAGTGATGAAGTGTAGTGAGCCCCGATGGTGGTCAGTGGTGAAGTGTAGTGAGCCCCGATGGTGGACAGTGGTGAAGTGTAGTGAGCCCCGATGGTGGACAGGGGTGAAGTGTAGTGAGCCCCGATGGTGGACAGCGGTGAAGTGTAGTCAGCCCCGATTTATGTACCTAAGATTTTGTTCCTAACTACCTTTGTATCCAAGATGTGCCAGGAATGGGGCATTGTACACTTTTTGCTGTACTCCCGTACGCTCTACTTGAATCCACATAACAATAAAACCTAAATATAAATATAAATCTTTGTTTGCCAATAGTTTCTTCTAACATCCTTTCTAATTATTTCTATATTTCTCTAGATTTTCTACAATATTGCGGTCTTGATGTCTGACGGAACCTTCCTTGGAGAAAAATCAAGTTCAATGTTTCGGTTCCACTGACTCTTCCTCAGAACAGTTCGGAGACTGGACCTGAAATGTTAACTATGGTTTCACTCCATAGATACTGCCAAGCTTTTCCAGCAATATCTGTTTTTGTTTCTGATTTACAGCATCTGCAGTTCTTTTGGTTTTTATAACCTTCCTTATTTTACTTTGTTGTACTGTATGTATGGTTTGACATTGAACAGAATAGGCCTGGCTCTATGGTCTCTACATGAAACCCATTCTTTCTCCTATCTCCTCCCAGAATCAGGTTTTACACTGCTCTCTGAGCCGGTAGATTTGTTCTCAGACGTATTGCCACCATGCTATGTAACATCGTTAGCGAGCCTCCAATAAGGTGCTGGTGTTCTGCCCCACTTGCCACTTGTGTGTCTTGGTCTGTTGTGGTAGGTGATATCACTTCTGGTTCTTTTTCTGAAAGGATTGTAAATGGGGTCCAAATCGATATATTTGCTAATGGAGTTCTGATTTGAATGCCAGGCCTCTTGGAATTCCCATGTGTGTTTTTATTTAGCTTGTCCCAGGATGGATGTCTTGTCCCGGTCAAACTGGTGACCCTCTTTGTCTGAGTGTATGATACTATTGATGGTTGGTCATGTCTTTTGGTGGCTAGTTGGTGCTCATGTATCCTGGTGGCTAGCTTCCTGCCAGTCTGTCCGATACAATGTTTGTTGCAGTCCTTGCAGGGTATTTTGTAAGTTACATTCAATCTGCTGGTTGTTGGTATGGGGTCCGTTAAATTCATCAGGAGCTGTTTCAGTGTGGTGGTAGGTTTGTGGGCTACCATGATGCCTAGGGGTTGGAGTAGTCTGGTCATCCTCTGAGATGTTTTTGATTTATGGCAGGGTGGGTACAGTCTCTGGGCATGTTGTGTCTTCTTGTTTAGGTCTGTTGTGTAGGAATCGGCAGACACGCTTATTGGGGTACCCGTTGTTCCTGAATACGTTGTACAGGTGTTTTTCCTCAGCTTTTCCTAGTTCCTGGGTGCTGCAGTGTGTTGTGGCTCCTTTAAGTAATCTCCTGATACAGCTCCATCTGTGGGTGTTGGGATAGTTGCTCCTATAGTTGAATATCTGGTCAGTGGCTTTCCTGTAAATGTTGGCCTGCAACTCTTCATTGGCTTTTCATTCTATTGCTATGTCTAGGAAGGTGAGTCTGTTGTTGCTATCATCGTCTTTGGTGAACTTTATACCAAAGTAAGGATGTTGTTTGTGTTTGTGGGTTTGTTGTAATTTGTTGCATTTCGTGATGACAAAGGTGTTGTCCACATAGCGGACCCAAAGGTTGGGTTGGATCGGGGGAAGGGCTGTTTGTTCTAATCTCTGCGTAACTGCTTCTGCTAAGAGTCCTGACATTGAATGATCCCAAAGGCGTCCCATTGATTTGTTTGGAGATCTTGTCATTGAAGATGAAGTGGGTTGTGAGGCAGAGGTCTATGAGCTTGGCTAGGATGCTGTCGTTGATGATGCAGTTAGTGCCGTCAGGTGTTTGTGCTCTTGGTTCGTCTAGCAATGAGGTCAGTATTTCTTTGGCCAGGGTGATGTTTACTGACGTGACTAGGGCTGAGACGTCAAAGAAAATTATGAGCTTGTCATCTTCTACCTTGATGTCTTTGATGATGTTAAGGAATTCCTGGGTGAAGTGGATGGAGTGGCTTGAGTCTTCTACTAGGTGTTTCAGTTTGTATTGCCGTTCCTTTGCTAGTGTCTATGTTGGTGTCCCAGGAAGTGAGTCTATGGGTCTGAGGGGGGGCCCTTATTTATGTCATCCATAGAAATGGGATATGTTTGACCCTTCAGATTTCATTTTTTTGAGACGTCTGAGATCAAATCTACCAGCTCAGTGAGGAAACTTACAACCTGATTCACAATCTGAGCTGGAAACCTTCTTCAAAATCACAAACATTGCCTTAGATGTCTTCCTCAGTTCTTATCTTTAAACAGCTGTTTCCAGTGCATCTATATCCAAGAGAACAGAACATAGTGCGTTTGTAAAGCACTTTTCATGACCACTGAACTCTGAATTGGACAGCCAACAATGCACTCCTGAAGTGATGGAGGAAATGTTCAGTCAATTCTGAAACAACAAACTTCCACAAATGGGATAAAAGCCAGATAATCTGTCCTATTGTAGTGATGGTTAGAACATGGAGGCTAGTTCCACCACTCTTCAAAGTTTTACATGAGGCTCTTCTGCATTCACTGTAGTGGGCAGATGGTTTCATGGCTTATCTGAAATGCCTCTGACAACGCCTCTCTCAGTACTACAACTAAAGTGTCAGTCAGCCTTGATTATTTGCTCAAGCCCCGAAATGGAATTTGAACCCAGAACCTTGTGAATCAGAGCCCATGGCTGACACATTATCACATCTCCACTTGTAAAGTGTGTTTTTTTCCCAATTTAGCACTTTTAACACTTCCACTGTTGGCTTATCTTTATCATTTTGCAGAACTACACTATCATTACCTCATGCTCCCCCACTGCTACCTTTCACCTTCCCAGCTTTATTTCCTAAAACTAAATTCAGAAGTGTCACTTGTCTTGGTCTTGTTACAACCTGGCAACAAGAGGTTCTTCTGAATACATTAACAATTCAATACCCTTTGAATCATTCCTTTCCTGATTTTATTTCAGTTAATATTAAGGAAGTTGAAGTCCCTTACTTTTACCATCCTTTTGTTTCTGCCTCTCAGCAACTTGCCCCTATATTTGCTCATCTGCCTTGCTTTAACCTCTTGGGGTCCATTGGTGTGCTGACCCTTGCTTCTTGATTCAGTAAGTTTATTCTTTATCCTTTCCACAAAGCAACAACACTTGTCACTTTTAATCCACCCTTCCACATTCTTCAGAAAAGTTCTGCAATGATTTTCCCTGCCACCATTTAGCAATCAGGCAACCCTCCAGAATTTCTGTCCCACTTTGCTTATTACATTATTCATCCTAGACCAGTTTCCTTCCTTGGTATGACATTTCCATAGTCCCGGCAGCTCACATTCCACACAGCATTCAATTATCTCCATCTGTACTTTCCTTATAACCCCCAATCCCTTTCCTTACCATCAAGCTCTTTTTATTAAAGGTGTTAATTGACGCAGCATTAGCTGGGAGCCTGTTCCAAATAAATCCTTCCAACCTCAAATCTTGCATGCAGCTTGCAATTTTAGACTTACGTCCTCCAGCTCCATTCTCACAAGCCAAGTTAAATAATTTGCCTGCCTCTACATCATTTGTTTCTTTCGGCATTTTAACAATTAGATCATGTGAACATATTATAAGTCTGTGCTTAACAGTATGTCAGTAAGTATTCACTTCAAATATTCTCAGGGTATTATTGTAAACAACTGGAACTTGCTGGTGTGGATTCACCATAAGTGCCGAGTGCTGACTAAGAATTCCACGACCTGGTGTCTCTATCATCTTAATTCACCAAAACCTCAGACTGAACACAAATAGAAAAATGTGGCAGGATTTTGATTTTGGCGTATGGGCTCCTTGAAGAGAGTTAAATGAATTCCATCTACTTTGAATCTCCAGCCCATTTGCACAAATTTAGATGCATCTGAGCCGGGAGATATTGGCTTAGTATCTATGGTACATCTGTTCCCGAGGTAGATGCACAGTGGGGTGCCAACTCCAAGATAGATTCAAATTGCCACTTTGGACCGCCAGTAATGAAAAAAAAATCTTATTGTAAAATCTCCCTTGCATTTCTATAAAATCTCTTGCCTAGTATTGTCAAAACATAAGCCTTTCATATACCCAACTAACTTATTCCTGCTCAGCTGCGTGCTTTAGCTCTCAAAACGTTTGAATCTGCAGGTATTTAAAACACAGACAGGCTCCAGTGTAATCATGTCTTGTTGGCTCCTTATCCACATTTTTACAATTTGTTGGCCAATGGGTCTTAGACTCAATTTGTCAATTAAATTATCGAGGCCCACTGAGTATTTCCAGCATTTTCTGCTTTTATTGACAATAATAATCTCAGAATTTTACTCAAACAGTATTTCATTCTTATTTTCATGTCTATGATTTCCTGTCTTCTGACATAAATATGAACCAAGTTCAGATATTTTAGCAGGAAAAATATGTAATAAAATGCAAAAATGCATAATCTTAATATATTTATAAGGCCTTCTGCGGTTTGACGGATACATGCTGAAGAACTTACACTGTATGTGTGAAACTCTGGCGATGGCTTAACAAAAGGCAATGAGTGAATTACTGATGGAATCCATTGCTGGGAAATGTGATGGAGGCAGGTTCATCCAAGGCACTGGGATGGAACCATCATGCAAAGCTAATGGGGAACTGCAGGAAATTGGCACTGGGCAATGATGCTCATTTAATGAGCCAGTGCAGGTGCGACAGCTCTAATGGCCCCCTTCTGTACCACAACATTTCTGTGACTCTGGGATCCATGCTTCCCCAGGAGGAAGTTTCCAGTTTGTAACGAACCGGTCACAACCAGTTTAAGGATGAGCATTGCAATTATCTTAAGACCCCCACTGTCAGTTGTCCAGAGGCAACTTCTGAAAATCGTGACTTATTGTGAATGTTCCTTACGAAGGAATAGCTTGTTATTCACTTTCTAGATTGTTAAGGGGATCAAAGATTATGGAGAGAAAGCGGAAGAATGGGGTTGAGAAACTTATCAGCCATGATTGAATGGCAGAGCAGACTTGATGGGCCAAATGGCCTAAGTTCTGCTCCTATATCTTATGGTCCTTTGGTCTACTTTCTACATTTACACTGAAAGAAAGGTCATATCAGTAACAGAACAATACTTTACATGCCAAATATAACCCAAGCCAGGAAAATGGTTAATGCAGGATCCAAGAGTTAGATGCACAAAGTCTTGTCTCATCATTACTCTAGCCCAAATGTTCTTAAGGACAATTCCTCCCTTTCCATTTACAGCATTTACATAGGGGAGACAATGGCCTCATGGTGTTGTTACTGGGTGAGTAATCCAGGGAACGTTCTGGGGAATCAGTGTTTGAATCCCACCAGAGTAACAATGAGTATTGAATTCAATAAAAACCTGGAATTAAACATTTAATGATGGGGAAATAATACACTCCACTCCCTGTGACACCCACCTCTCCCTGAACAGCACAAGGGTGTTGGTTGACACTGTGCTCTCCTTCTCCAGAGACACCCGGGCTCTGACATAACCGCAGAAGAGGGCCAGACAGTCGGCTTTAACTACCCCCTCCACAGCCCGCTGCCTGGACCTGTTTATGGCCAGTTTGGCCAGGCCCAGGAGCAGACCCACGAGGAGGTTTTCAGACCTGCCCTCCCTCCTTCATACTGGGTGCCCGAAGATCAGGAGTGTGGGACTGAAGTGCAACCAAAAACAGAACAGGAGGTTTTTGAGGAAATCAAAAAGGGAGTGCAAGCACCCACACCCAATATACACATGGTCCACAGACTCCACAGCATCATAGAACAAGCAGTTGGGCTGGGAGTCGGTGAACCACCGCAATCTGTGGTTGCAGGGGACCGCTGCGTGCAGCACCCTCCACCCCAGATCTCCGAAAGCCACTCATGTTCTTTTTTTTTATTTATATGAACTTAATGGACCAAATGGCCTACTTCCAGAGAAACCTCATCCCAAACTCAAAGATGATTGTTGCAATTGCATTTTTTAGGAGCATTTTTTTTCTCTTGTCACTGCTGAAATAACTGCACAGAGGCCAGTATCCTATCACCCTTTATGCTCATATACATAGTATTTGACGCCAGTCCAGCTTGCTCAGAGCCAGCTCTCTGAGTGAACTGAACCTCTGATACTCCTGTTTATTATTTTTTCAATTTTTTTTAACAGAACCTCTGACACTCCTGTTTATATTTTCTTTTACCCTCACACTACCGCCCAACTGCGGTAGTGCTTATTTTTTCCCCAGCACCCATGTTGTGTGTGTGTGCAGGTGTGAGACACAGTGAAAGTCACAAGGTGCATGAATCTTTATTCAGTTTCCACCACCAGGAAGAGAAGAAACACCCCAGTGGCCAGTGACAAGCAGTGCCCTTCACATCAAAGGGCAATGCTGTGTGATCAAACAGTGAAGGGAAGGGCAGGGATTAAATCAAAATAGAGTTGGAGGGGGAAATAATGCACTCCACTCCCTGCGGCGCCCACCTCTCCCTGAACAGCTCCAGGGTGTTGATGGACACCGTGTACTCCTTTTCCAGAGACACCCAGGCTCTAACATAACCGCAGAAGAGAGGCAGGCAATCGGCCCTAATGACCCCCTCCACAGCCCGCTGCCTGGACCTGTTTATGGCCAGTTTGGCCAGGCCTAGGAGCAGACACGCCTGTTGATTTTTTTTCTCTTGCAGGATGTTTGACTTTCCTGTTTTTTTTTCTTTTTTTATGCCTGACACTCCTTTTTTTTGTTTTTTTAAAATTACTCCCACAGTACCACCTAACTGCGGTAGTGCTTATTTTTTCCCCAGCACCCATGTTGTGTGTGTGCGGGTGTGAGACACAAGGTAGTTACTGTCGGTTTTTTTTTTGGTTTTTTTTCCAAGCACCAAGTCACCCTTTATTTACATGTGCATAGTATTTGACACTGGTGTGGCATCCTCAGAGCCAGCTCTCAGATGAATAGAAAACTCCTGGTTATATATATTTTTCTCTTTTTTTTCTTTTTTCCATGTTGTGTGTGTACAGCTATGAGGCACAGTGAAAGACACAAGGTAGTTATCTGTTGTTATCTGTGAGGCAGACATCCCTGATTGTACCAGATTAACAGACCAAGTCAGGGAACTCGTATTCTATGTGATAAATGTGGCTGCACCATTGACATGGGAATAGGCCATTAGGCCCTTCAAGCCTGCTGTGCTATTCAATATGATGATTGCTGATCATTCAACTTAATAGTGTCATAGAGATGTACAGCATGGAAAAAGATCCTTCGGTCCAACTCATCCATGCCAACCAGGTATCCCAACCTAATCTATTCCCATTTGCCAGCACTTGACCGATATCCCTCTAAACCTTTCCCATTCATATACCCATTCAGATGCCTCTTAAATGCAATAATTGTACCAGTCTCCATCACTTTCTCTAACAGCTCATCCCATACGTGCACCACCTTCTGCGTGAAAAAGTTGCCCCTTATGTCCTTTTTATATCTTTCCTCTCTTACTCTAAACCTAAGCCTTCTAGTTCTGAACTCCCCCACACCAGAAAAAAAGACCTTGTATTTTTATCCTATCCATGACTTTCATGATTTTATAAACCTCTATCAGGTCACCCCTCAGCCTCTGATGCTCCAGGGATAACAGCCCCAGCCTATTCAGCATCTCCCTGTAGCTCAAATCCTCCAACCCTTGCAATCTTTTCTGAACATTTTCAAGTTTCACAACACCCTTCCGATAGGAGGGAGATTAGAATTTCACACAATTTCCAAAAGTGACTTAACCAATATCCTGTGCAGTGCAACATGACCTCCCAACTCCTATGCTCGGTGCTCTGACCAATAAAGGAAAGCATACCAAACATCTTCTTCACTATCCTATCTACCTGCAACTCTACTTTTGTTCAGCAACACTCTCTAGGACCTTACCATTAATTGTTTAAGTCCTGCTAAGATTTGCTTTTCCAAAATGCAGCACCTCTCATTTATCTAAATTAAACTCTATCTGCCACTTCCCAGCCCATTGTTCCACCTGATCAAGATCCAGTTGAAATTTGAGGTAACCTTCTATGCTGTCCACTATAACTCCAATTTTCATGTCATGTGCAAACTTACTAACTATATCTCCTATGTTCACCTCCAAATCATTTATATAAATGACAAAAAGTAGTGGACCCAGCACCGATCCTTGTGGCACTCGACTGGTCACTGGCCTCCAGTCTGAAAGGCAACCATCCATCACCATCCTCTGTCTTCTACCTTTGAGCCAGTTCTTTCCTGTATTCCATGAGATCTAACCTTGCTAATCAGTCTCCCATGAGGAACCTTGTCGAACACTTTACTGAATCCATCTACTGCTCTACCCTTGTCAATCCTCTTTGTTACTTGTTTAACAAACTCAATCAAGTTTGTGAGACATGATTTCCCAGGCACAAAGCCATGCTACTATCCCAAATCAGTCCTTGCCTTTCCAAATACATGTAAATCCTGTCCCTCAGGATTCCCTCCAACAACTTGCCCACCACCGATGTCAGGCTCACTGTCTATAGTTCCCTGGATTTTCCTTAGCCTGTTCCTGCCTTTTCCCCTCATCCGTTGATCCCTTTAACCTCAAATGCTATGCCCAACTCCTTGAAATTATACAATGTTTTAGTCTTGACTGCTTTTTGTGTTAGCGATTTCCACAGGCTATCACTCTCTGGCTAAAGAAATTCTCCTCATCTCAGTCCTAAATGATTTACCCTGTCTCTTTAGACTGTGTTCCCTGGATCTGGTCTACCTGACCATCAGGAACATCTTTCCTACCCTGTGTAGTCCTGTTGGATTGTTGTAAAACTCCATCTGGTTTACAAATGCTATTTAGGGAAGGAAATTGCCATTCTTTGGCCTACATTTAGTTGATCTCTTGTACAACAACCAAAAGAGAGGAAAAACCTTTCTTGGATGGATCTACTGACATTGACTAATGCACAAGAAACACCAACAAATACAGCTCTATCGATCCTGCAAAGTCCTCCTTACTAATACCTAGTGCCAAAAGTGAGAGAACTATTTCACAGACTGGTTAAGCAAACATCTGACCTAGTCATATTCATAGTGTCATACATTCCAGATAACATCAACACAATTTCTGCATGTGTTGTCATTCACCAGCAGGACAGATCCAACAGAGGTAGTGACACAGTGGTGTGTAGTCATGTGGGAATTGCACTGAGTCATCAACACATACCCATGTAGTCTTATGCATCAGGTCAAACATGGACGAGGAAACCTCCTCGCGATTATCATGTATTGGCTGTTGATGAATCGGTACTCTGCTGTTTGGCGCTATCACTTTGATATTTGAATAGACTTTGAACAGTGTTGGCAACACAAACTGAGCATCTATAAGGCATTTTGGGCCATCAGTTACAGGGGCCATAATATCCCACGCTCAACTATTATTACTAAATCAATAGAGAGTGAAAAGATTTGCACCAGGTATACCTAAACATGAGGTGCCAACCTGGTGAAGCTACCAAACAGGACTATTTGTATGCCAAAAAGCAAAACCAGCAATTTCTGTTTTTGTTTCTATCAGTTCCTCACTATCAACCTTCTGGGGTTACTATTAACCATAATATCATAGGAAATAGGTGCAGAATTAAACTATTTTGCCCATTGAGTTCATTGATTTTGCTTCCAATTTTCAGTCTGCCTTCATGTTTACCTGGTCTATCTCTGACTTCTTCCTTCCCTTCCTCAACATCTCAGTTTCCATTTCTAGGGATAAACGGGCCACTAATATCCACTATAAACCCATCAACTCCCACAGTTACCTGGACTATACATCTTCGTACCCCGCCTTTTGTAAAGACTCCATTCCATTCTCCCAGTTCCTCTGTCTCTGTCGCATACATTCCCTTCAAAATATCCAACTTCTTCTTCAACCAAAGATTCCCCAGTACCATTGTCAAAAGAGCTCCCAACCAGGTCCAACCCATCTCCCACACTTACCCCCTCACTCGCTCTCCTCCCTCCCACAACAGTGATACAATTCCCCTTGTCCTTATCTACCATCCCACCAGCATCGTCATTCAGAAGATCATTAGCTGCCATTTCCGCCAGCACCAGACACATATTCCCCTCCCCTCCATTGTCTGCCTTCCGCAGGGACCACTTCCTCCTGGTCCATTCTTTCTTCACTCCCAACACACTCCAAAGCTCCACAGCACCTTCACCTGCTGAAGGTGTAACACCTACCCATTCACTTCCTCCCTCCTCAGTCTCCAAGAGCCCCAACGCACCTTCCAGGTGAAGCAGCACTTTACCTGTACTTCTCATAATCTAGTATACCGCATACACTTCTCACAATGTGGTCTCCTCGACAGTGGGGAAACAAAGCATAGACTAGAGACCGCTTCACAGAACATCTACATTCCGCCCATAAAAAAGACCCTGAGCTCCCAGTTACCTGCCACGTTAACACACCACCATGGTCCCTGGCCAACATCGCTGCCTCAGCTTTGCTAAAGTGCTGCAGCGAAGCTCAGCGCAAACTGGGAGAACACCACCTCCTTTTACATCTGGGGTCCCTGTAGCCTTCCAGGCTCAATATCAAGTTCAATAATTTTAGGGTCTGAACTCCCCCATGTCCTAGCCCCTGACCACACACACACCAGACCATTATCACAGTTTGCCATTACACAACTACCTATTGTTAACCACTAACAGTCTCCATTAGCAGCAATTCACCCTCCGAGCCAGATCATTCTCCACTCCTTTGATTGTCCAACTGTCCTTCTCTCCCTTCTATCCCCACCTATTGCCTACTCCTCACCTGCGCCCTCTACCCTATTTTCCGCATGTAAACCAACACTTTCCCAGCTGCCATCACTGGTCCCGAAACATTAACTCTGATTTCTCTCCACAGATGCTGCCAGACCTGCTGAGCTTTTTCAGCAACTTCTGTTGATGAAGAAGTTTCTCCTCAACTCTGTTCTAAATGGCCTACCCTTATTTTTGAACTGTGTCCTCTGGTTCTGGACTTACCCATTAGCAGAAACATGCTTCCTGCCTCCAGAGTGTCTAATCTTTTAATAATTTTACACGTCTCAATTAGATCCCCTCTCATCCTTCTAAACTCAGTTGTATACAATCCCAGTCACTCCAATCTTTCAACATATGATAGTCCCGCCATTTTGAGAATTGATCTTGTGAACCTACCCTGTACTGCCTCAATAGCCAGAATGTCCTTCCTCAAATTTGGAGACCAAACCTGCATACAATACAATACTCCAGGTGCGGTTTCACCAGGGCCCTGTACAGCTGCAGAAGGACCTCTTTGCTCTTATACTCAATTCCTCTTGATATGAAGGCCAGCATGCCATCAGCTTTCTTCACTGCCTGCTCAACTTGCACGCTTGTATTTATTGATTGATGTACAAGAACACCTAGATCTCGCTCTACTTCCCCTTTACCCAACCTGACTCCATTTAGATAGAAATCTGGCTTCCTGTTCTTGCCACCAAAGTGGATAACCACACATTTATCCAATTAAACTGCACCTGCCATGCATCCATCCACTCGCCTAACCTGTCCAAGTCACACTGTATTCTCCTAACATCCTCCTCACATTTCACCCTGCCAGCCAGCTCTGTCTCATCAGCAAATTTGCTAATATTATTTTTAATGCCTTCATTTGTATCATTAATGCACATTATAAACAGCTGCGGTCCCAGCACCGAACCTTGTGGTACCCCACTGGCCAACGCCTGCCATTCCGAAAGGGACCCATTTATCACTACTCTTTGCTTCCTGACAGCCGACCAATTTTCAATCCAAGTCAGTATTTTGCCCCCAATGCCATGTGCCCTAATTCTGCTCACTAATTTCCAATGTGAGACTTTATCAAAGGCTTTCTGAAAGTCCAGGTACACTACATCCACTGTCTCTCCCTTGTCCATCGTCATCGTTACATCCTCAAAAAACTCCAAAAGATTAGTCAAGCAGAATTTCCCCTTCATAAATCCATTTATCCTGTTAGTGCTATCCAAATAAGTTGTAATTTCATCTTTTATAATTGACTCCAGCATCTTTCCCATCACTGACGTCAGGCTAACCGGTCTATAATACCCTGTTTTCTCTCTCCCTCCTTTCTTGAAAAATGGGGCAATGTTAGTCACCCTCCAATCTGCAGGAACTGATCCTGAATCGATAGAACATTGGAAAATGCGTCCACGATTTCTAGAGCCAACTCCTTAAGTACTCTGGGATGCAGACCGTCAGGTCCTAGGGACTTATCAGCCTTCAGACCTAATAATCTATCCAACATCATTTCCTACTTTATATAAATTCCCTTCAGTTCATCCATTACCCTATGTCCTTCAGCCACTATTATATCTAGGAGATTGCTTGTGTCTTCCAAAATGAAGACTGATCCAAAGTACCTATTCAACTCTTCTGCTGTTTCCTTGTTCCCCATAATAAATTCACCTTTTTCTGTCTTCAAGGGCCCAATTTCAATCTTAACATTTTTTTTCTTTTCACATACCTAAAAAAGCTTTTACTATCCTCCTTTATGTTTTTGGCCAGTTTGCCTTTGTACCTCATTTTTTTCTGCGCATATTGCCTTTTTAGTTATCCTCGGTTGTTCTTTAAAAGTTTCCCAGTCCTCTGGCTTCCTGCTCATCTTTGCTATGTTATACTTCTTCTCTTTTATCTTTATACTGTCCTTAACATCCCTCGTCAGCTACGCACACCCCTCTGTCTCTCCTTAGGATCTTTCTTCATCTTTGGAATGAACTGATCCTGCACCTTCTGCATTATATCCAGAAATACCTGCCATTGTTGTTCCACTGTCATCCCTGCGAAGGTATTGCACCATTGAACTTTGGCCAGCTCCTCCCTCACAGCTCCATAGTTCCCTTTGTTCAACTGCAATACTGACACTTCCATTTCTCCCTTCTCCCTCTCAAATTGTAGATTAAAACTCATCATATTATGGTCAATACCTCCTAATGGCTCCTTTACTTCGAGGTCCTTGATCAAATCTGGTTCATTGCACAACACCAGATCCAGAATTGCTTTCTCCCTGGTAGGCTTCAGTACAAGCTGTTCTAAGAATCCATCTCGAATGCCCTCCACAAATTCCCTTTCTTGGGGTCCAGGACCATCCTATTCTCCCAGTGTACCTGCATGTTGAAATCCCCCATAACAACTGTAGTAATACCTTTGCTACAGGCCAATTTAAACTCCTTATTCAACTTACACCTTACATCTAAACTACTGTTTGGGAGCCTGTAGATATCTTCCATTCTGCCCTTAGAACTTCTCAGCTCTATCCATACTGATTCTACATCTCCTGATTCTATGTCCTCCTCTTGCAAAGGACCGAATATCATTCCTCACCAACAGAACCACCCCACCCCCTCTGCCTGTCAATCTGTCCTCTCAATAGCACATATAGCCTTGAATATTCATTTTCCAGGCCCTGTCCCCTTGAAGCTACGATTCAGTTATCCCCACAACATTTTATCTGCTAATTTCCAACTGAGCCTCAAGCTCATCCACCTTATTTTTTATGCTTCGTGCATTCATATATAATATTTTTAATTTGCTACTCTCCTTACCCTTCCTATCATTCCCTATTTCACTTGACCAGACTGTATGATCCCTTCTTGAGTTTTCTGCTCTGTTGATTCTGTTGTCTTTCTGAACTTCTCTTATTCTCACTTTCTCTTTAACTTCCTTCCTAAATTTCCACTTTGTTCCCCCCCACCACACACACACACACACACACACACACACACACACACACACACACACACACACACACACACACACACAATTTAGTTTAAACACACCTGTGTTGCAGTGGCAAACCTACCTGTCTGAATGCTGGTCCCCCACCTATTAAGGTGTAACCTGTCCCTCTTGTATAATTTACCCTTACCGCAAAACATACTCCACTGATCCAAGAATTTAAATCCTTGCTTCCTGCACCAGTTCCTCAGCCACACGTTCAAGTCCATTAACTCCCTGTTCCTGCCCTCTCCAGCCCGAGGAACTGGAAGCAAACCGGAGATAACCACTCTGGAAGTCCTGCTTTTCAGCCTTCTTCCGAGTTCTCTGAATTCTGGCTTCCCTACTCTTCTTCCCGACATCATTTGTGTCAATGTGCACCACAACCTCTGGCTCTTCACCTTCGCCCTTGAGGGTTCTCTGCACTCTGTCGGTGACGTCCTGGATCCTGGCACCAGGAAGGCAACACACCATCCTCAAATCCCACCTGTTGCCATAGAAACCCCTTTCAGTCCTTCTCACTATTGAGTCCCCTATTACCATGGAAGATTCTTCTTGTGGAAGTATCATGTGACAGTTCTGATGATGCCATCAGGATCAATCCCCTATGCATCTGCCAGGCGTCAAGGCAAATGTTTTTTCTTAGGCAGTGGTGGCTTGACTATTAAAAGGGATTATTGCTTGTTAATGATATTAACAGTACACCTTACCTCATCAATATACAGATTCCAACTTTAACAAAAGTGCCAAATAAAGTAGATGCCAAAAATCCTCAATATGGAAGTCAGAGTTGATACTAGGTGACCTCAGCTCACTGTTTGCTCAAATGGATGTCCTGTTGTATACTGGACAGGCTCTATGAGCACCATCCACACACACCCTACATCCATATGAGGATGTGAGGCAGCAGTGCTAACCACCGAGTCACCATGCCATCCTCAGCTAGAGTATTGCTGTATTGCTGTATTCCCTGCAGAGTTCAGAGTCTCAAGCTAAGGGGTTGGTCATTTATGTTTGAGAATGACAAGAAATGTTTTTAGGAGAAAGTGAGGACTGCAGATGCTGGAGATCAGAGCTGAAAAATGTGTTGCTGGAAAAGTGCATCCAAGGCAGCATCCAAGGAGCAGGAGAATTGACATTTCGAGCATAAGCCCTTCTTCAGGAATGAAGAAGGTGTGCCAAGCAGGCTAAGATAAGAGGTAAGGAGGAGGGACTTGGGGGAGGGGGGGTTGGAAATGCAATAGGTGGAAGTAGATTAAGGTGAGGGTAATAGGCCGGAGAGGGGGTGGGGGCAGATGTATAGGGGATTGATACCGATGTCATCATCAGAACTTTCACATGATACTTCCACAAGAAGAATCTTCTGTGGTAATAGGGGACTCAATAGTGAGAAGGACTGAAAAGGGTTTCTTCCCGACCTCTCTGCCCCCACCCCGTCTCTGGCCTATCACCCTCACCTTAACCCTCTTCTACCTATCGCATTCCCAACGCCCCTCCCCCAAGGAATGTTTTTACCCAAATTTTGTTAGTCTTTTGTTAATATGTTTTCTCTCAGAAGATCACAAAGTCTTTGGAAAAACTAAAAGAATCCTGAGGAAGAGTTACTTGCCCCAGAACATTAACTCTGATTTCTCTCTACAGATGCTGCCAGATCTGTCGAGCTTTTCCAGCAATTTCTGTGAAGTCTTTGGATCTCTCTTCCCCAGAGAATGGTGGAGGCAGAGTGATTGAATATTTTAAAGGCAGAGATAGATAGATTGAATTTGACTAATGAGGGAGTCAACGGAGTGTATTTGAGAATGTAGGACTGTGGCCATAATAATAGCAGCCATGATTTTACTGAATAAGTGAGCAGGTTTGAAGGGCTTATATCCAGATAGTCTGATTAAATGATGCAGCCTCCAGAGACCAAAGGACTATGGTTACCCCTATTTCATACATTCCTTACTTGAAATCTCCTTGGATTGCTTAGCTGCTTACTGCACTCTCCTACGTGGAATACGGACAGAGCAAACCATAATGACCTTCTGGCAGATTTGAATAAGTTTTTCCTCACCAGAATTACATTTAGATTGTTGGCCTCAGTGTCCCAGGTTAAAGAAAGAATACGTCTACCAGTTGTTCATTATTGGGTGAGTGAGTCCTGGTTGTGAAGTTTATATGATAAGAGCTAGGAACTTGACAGTAATGTCTACCTCGGCATATAAATACTTCTAGACTCACAATTACATTGTCAGAGGAGAAAAAGAAATTATGTAAAATTCAAAATCCGTAGCATGGTTTGTACTCTACTCTAAATATTTGGAGATTCCATGCAAATGAACGCACCACTATAAATCTGCTGGACTCCATCAAGAACAGAGCTTTTAAAAGTGCACCAAGTAGCATACAGACTGACTACTTTCAGTCTCTTATCATTGCATTTATCGCTTGAATCAGTGATGTTTTTACATACCTCTGGACTAAACAGGATTTGAACCCAGGCTTCCTGGTCTAGAGTAGGGACACTAAATCTGCAGCACAGAAGGGTGCCTTTACTAAGGTATTGTGTGAACCTTTTATAACTATATCACTGAGCCATGTGTCAACTAACACTTGCAGAAGTGATATGACCATGATTTCCTTTGTGCTAGCATTAAAAGGGCACGTGGCACAGTGCTGCCTCACAGTGCCAGAGACCTGGGTTTGATTCCAGCCTTAGGCGACTGTCTGTATGGAGTTTGTACATTCTTCCTGCGTCTGTGTGGGTTTCCTCCTACAATCCAAAGATGTGCAGATTAGGTCAATTGGCCATGCTAAATTGTCCATCGTGTTCAGGGGATGTGTAGGTTAGATGCATTAGTCAGGGGTAAATATAGGATAATAGGGTCTGGGTGGGTTACTCTTTGGAGAGTCGGTGTGGACTTTATGGGCCAAAGGGCCTGTTGCCACGCTGTAGGAATTCTATAGGTGGAGCAGGCAGCATTTATCAAAAACAAATGGATGTCCAGACTGGAACAGCCTGTGTGTGCTCTGGACCATTTATTTCCCAAACCATTTATATGTTGCTCATTGAGTACAGATACAGCTGTTATCTACACTGACTCCTCTCCACACAAACAATGCAGCAGACACAATAAAGTCTTTCCTACTTAAAAGTCAGCTATGTTCATCACCTTAACCCTGTGTCGCCTGGTGCTTTTTTATTACTGGTACATTGCTTCCCTTTATATGTAGTGGCTATCACTTGATACTGTAGTACAATTAAGTTAGAAGGTATTTTGCGTAGCAGGATGTGTCAAAAATGTTGTGGCGCACTGGTTATGTCCCTATGTCTGGGTCATGTGACCTACATTTGGGTTCCATTTGCTCTAGAGAATGTGTAATAGTATTGCTAAACAGGTTGACTTGAAAACATCTGAAAGGTTTATTACAAAATATGGACAAAGATTGGATTTTAGATGATCCATGACAAAGGTTGGAGATCTTACAAATCTATTCTTCTGACAGAATTATCAGTTATATGATTTCAAGGGTAAACAAAAGCCAATTTCTTTAAATCAAATTAAGAGGACATTTAAAGTGGCGCATGTTAATAATGCATAATCAGCAACTTGTACTCTAACCGTTCACCATGCAACGGAGAAAACAAATTTACAGTCATGCTGAAACAATTGTGACTTTAAAGCAACATGGGCTATGCAAATTTCACATGTGTAATCTCTCAACACTTGCATTCTGATGCATCAAACTTTCTCTAATACTTCCAGAGGCAACACTGATACAAACAGAGCATAATACATCTGTTGTTTGGTAAGACAACTTTGCTAGAAAGCATTTGTACCTATTGTTTTGCAAAATAATTACAATTTGTAAATATTTATAATATAAGTGAGAGATCGAGTGACATTGCTAGACATGCTGTTTTTCTGGGGCCATTTGTTCCCTGTGCTGACATTATAAAATGGATGGTGGTAGCAAACTACAGACTGTAAGTTCAGTCAGACTTGAATATTAAATGGTAACACAGATTGTTTTGTCGCACTGTGTCACACAAAAGCTTTATAAAAATGTATGTACGCTGGTTCAATTACAGTGTTAAATTCTATCAAGTGTAGCAAATCCAAATTAATTGCATTGCCAAGTAAACAAGATTTTGTTAAATATCTCGTTATCATGGCTAGTAATGAGTTGTATTTGGGATGGTGTCATGTCAAATTTTCACTAATTGCTTGATTGTCTCATGGTCAGATGATGGGTTGTAAAACAAAACATACAGGGATGTAGGAGATTGCACAAAATGATTTGCTTTACAAACTGCTGACATATGAAAGTCTGTAATTCAGGTAATTGAATGGCTGTTGCATGAAATGACCTCGAATAGTTTCAATCCAGTCAAAGCCAACAGAGGTCCATATCACTGCAACTTAACTTGAAACTGATTTGGTAGTTGTCAGAAAGGCAGTACATGGAGGACAGCAAAGATCTAACCACGGCTGACACAACTGACGACTATGTGACAGTCACAAGGGTAGACTTTCTCTTCTCATCCTTTTCCACTTGTATGCAGATTTTTACATAATTTCTTCTACCTCAATTGCTTTTCCATTCCATTCAGTGGAGTGGGACTGTTGTCACCTGCTAATCCTATCTACATATTCATCTCCAGAGAATCACATGCAATGGTTTCTCTTCCTTCTTCTATATTATTACCTCTTATATCCCCTAAGGATCTATCATTAGCACTTTCCTGTTTTCCTTTTACATGCAGACCATCAGTAGCACCATCCAAAGGCAAAGTGTTAGTTTTCATTTGTTTCATTATTACAACCAGCATCGCATCTCTCAACATACCAACTGTTACTAAAACGACAGTACTTTATACTCAGTTATTACACTCAAATTAATATTAGAGAGAGCAAAGTCATTGCTTTTGATCTCTGCTCCAAATCCTGTTCCCTGGTTACCAATACCATCTCAATTTTGCAATATTCCAACTTTGGATAGAAAGTGATAAATTTAGAGTGCTTTGAAGAAAGGGCTGGAGCATGGGGCTAACTAGGTAACTCTTTCGGGAGTAAGTACTGACATGATTGATTGAATGGCCTCTTGTACTGTAAAATTCTATGATTCTATGATTCCAGTGTTGAGGTCAGTCAGTTTGCCGAGCTGGTGTCACATTTGACCCTGAGATGTGCTTCCAACATAGAGATAGACAACACCGTAACAGACCCTTCAGTCCAAGTCCAACTTGTCCATGTCGACCAGATATCCTCAATTAATCTAGTCCCATGTACGCGCATTTGGCCCATATCCCCCTAAACTCTTCCTATTCATATATCATCCAGATACCTTTCAAGGATTATAATTGAATCAGCCTCTATCACTTGCTCTGGCAGCTCATTCCATACAAGCACCATCCTTTGTGTGAAAATGCTGCCCCTTAGGTCCCTTTTAAATCTTTCCCCTCTCACCTTCCAAAATAGCACACTTGTTTCAGATGGGGATAGCCATGAGACTCTCCTGCAGTACCTGCCTTCCTGTCCTACCTTTCCTGGAGCTGGCCCATCGACCTGACTGTATCTGCAGTTATTCTCCCTACCTGCAACTGCCTCCATCACACCCCCATCTCCTGTAAACACTTCGTTGCCTCTAACTGCCAATCCAACCTATCCATGCAATCTGATAAGATTCACAGTCAAATATACTTGCTGCAAGCATAATCATCAGTAACACGGAAACTCTCCCTAAACTCCCACATCCAACAGGAAGAGCACATCACTCTACTAATGGCCATCTTTGCACCTTATCAGTCTACAGACACAGAAAATAGCTCAGCTAGTGCTTGAGAAAAAGAACTTCTCCAAGCTATTTTATATATTTAAAGCTTAATCAACAGATAGATCTCAATAAAAACATTTAATCCAAAAAAAAGAACCTGCTCTACTCTCTATTGTAGATTTACAAAAACAAACACTGAAGTTACACTTTAAAAAGCCACTTAGCTGCTCCCCTGCTGTGAGCTCTCCCACACAGGTTTCTCCAAGGTCAGGAAAAGTTAGGACAACTGTGAATTTCACTGTTTGCTTATTTTTCTCAGGATGAACTCCAATACCAGTCATATATCTGCCATCACTGGCACCCATTCCCCCTTCCATAGCATCATTTGACTTCACCTCTGCCTCAACTGATCTGTTGTTGAACCCATGTCTTTGTTACCTTGAGAGTTAGGTATTCCAATGCCCTCCAGGCTGATTTCCCACATTCTCCACTTGAGGTCATCCAAACCTCTGCTGACTGTGTCTATAATTCATAAGAAGTTCAATTCCTCTATCATGCCTGCGCTTACTATTCAATAATGGCTCATGGTCAAATAATATTTTGAATTTACAACTCTCCTGCTTTTTTCCAAATCCCTCTGCAGCTTTGCCTCTTTCTATTTCTATTATCTCCTCCAGCCCATAATCCTCCAAGGCATCTTCGATTTCCGGTCTCTTATGCATCCACAAATGTGATCGTTCCACCACTAATGGCTCTGCCTTCAGTTGCCTAGGCCCCAACTCTGGAATACTTTCCCCATACCATTTAACTCCTTTATCTTGTTTCCTTCTTTTAAGTTGCTCTTAAAAAGACGCAACTTTGTTTTTGGTCATCTGACCTAATGTCTCTTTGCATGGTATTCTTTAAAATGTTCTCATGCAGTTGCTTAGGATATTTCATTTTGTTACAGGCACTATGTTTTTGTTCTCATATATTTCTCGTCTTTATTTGCACAAGTGCAAAGCTAAAAATAAAGTAAGTTTTCTTATTTTTGATATGACCCACAGGAAAGTGCTGCCAGGAGCAGAGTTACGGTCAGGATGATTTTTATTCCCAGCATAATTTGAATGATAATTCCTTCCTTGTCTCCTTTTACTGTTTAGTACCCAAAGTCATGCAGACACACACGCCATCAACCATTGCAAAGTTTGCGCTATAAGTGGTCTTAGAAGAGGAAAAATTGCTTTGTACAACTGTCAGAAGTAGAGAATCAATTCTGTCTAAAATTCCAACTAATTTACACAGCAGCAAAGCAGCAGAAAATCCAAGCAAGTTTAGAGTCCTTTTATAATGCAACCAAGAACCTAGAGCTTTAAAAACTGATGCATCATGCTCGTAAAGAGTACTCATGGTCTCACTAACACAGCTGAGAGCAGAAATTTAATATTCTGGCAGCACATACTTTCAAAATTCTCTCTCTCCCTGTCTCTCTCTCTCTCTCTCTCACCTTCTTTCCCTGATGCAGGAAACACTCAGTAAACAGGAACTGTCTCAGCTCCCTGTTCGAACAGATGCTTTTCTACTGTGTGAACTGAAACAGCAAAATGATGTGGGGATTGCAGAGGAACCAAGCTTAGTCTGGAATTATTTATGCAACTTCAAATAAAGGAACTGACTTGAGTTGTGTGTTAAAAAACACTTTCCAAAGTTGTAGATTTCAGACACATCTATACACCACACAAGCTGTCCTAAGGCAGCATGTGTAAAGACTAAAGGAAAACTTCTGTTTTCCTGTTGCATAAGTGACACAACTGCCAGCTCTGTCAAAGACATGAACCAAGAATTACCTGAGACAAGAGCCAAAGACTTCTGTTTCTACATGGAGTTAAAATCAGGTGGATTGACAATAGAGGGACTGGATTTGCAGCTTTATGAAAATCCATTGTGAATTCTGACTGCAGGTGTGGTGCAGTGGATTAGGTTGTGGCTACTTCTTTTACCAACCTTCCACAGTGTCAATATGTTTTAGTGACTATTCAGAAGGAGTCCTCTGGTTATCTCATTAGAGACCTGATATACAGGCCAGTGGCAGACTTTTCTATGTGGACTTAATAGTATTATGAGTTCGACCTTCTTGTGAGTGAAAAGCAACCAGCTATATTAAATGTAACTATACACAAAGGCTGGTTGTAGGATGCTTTGCTTGGAACCCTATAGATTCAGGTTCCAGTTTGATGTGACCTAATGTCACTCTTGTCATAGCTCCTTTTACACATCAGCTAAACCCAGAATCAAGGTACATTTAGTTTTAGTGTAGGCACCTGCAAATAGAAATCAAGTACCAATCTAACCCAGAAGCAAGAGAGCAATTACTATTTTGTTTTGAGCTCACGAGCAAGGGAACATAAAAAATGGAATTACTGAAGTCCTAAGGTTTTGCTTCATTAATCACTGATCTAGGTGACTGTATTTCTGCTGCCTGATCAACCCTGTAACTCCGGCACTGGTCTCACTGCTTGTCCCCATATTGGAAATGCACCATTACTAAGGCCCATAGAATGGTCACAGTCATAAAGAGTTACAGAGTCATTTTTGTCACAGAAGGAGTTCATTCAGCCCCTCAAATCCTTGCCAGCTCCCCATGAAGTAATCCAATCTTAGCCACTGCACTCAATCTGCATAACCCCGAATGTTTATTGCATTCAAGTGTTCATCTTTTTGAAATCATTAATTTTTCTTTCATTTCTACTATCCTCATGGGCAACAATTACCTGGTTAATATTACTGACTGCTTAAAAAAGTTCTTTCATTCACCCAAAATTAGAAATCTGTGTCTCCAAGTTCTTATATAATTGACAAATGAGAAGACATTTTTCCTTGCCTGCTTTACCCAAGCCTGTCATAAGATTATCCATCTCTATCGAAATACACCTCGATGTCCTTTGCTCCAAGGAGAACAATCCCTGCCTTTCCAGCTTAATCTTCAAACTAAAACTTCCGCATCCTTGGAGAGATTCTCGTAAATTTCCTCTATTCCCTCTTGGGGACGTTCACATATTTGCTAAAATGCAGATGACCAGAATTGGATACAGTTCTATAGTTGGGACTTATAGGAAATGAAAATATTTCAATATTTATAAATGCTTTATCACAACCTCTTTGCCTTTGTATTTGTGTATCCCAATATACCACCTCTTTTCTAACTCAATCTGTCTTGCCATCTTCAAAGATTGATGCACAACTAGACCAGGTCCCCATGTCCCTAATAAACATTTAGAATTGTGCCCTTTGGCCAATTTTTTTAATCCTATTGGACACTAACCCTCTTATTCCAGAAACCTCAATTTTGTTAATCAACCTTTCATGTGGTAACTTGAAAAACATTTATGGAGAACTTTTACTGCATTCACTTCGCCAACTTCCTCTGTGTCATTTCATCAAACATTATTTGACAGAAATCTGCTCAACAATGGCTAAATTTCTAACATATGCTCCATCGTCTACTACACTAGATTAGGGACTAGTTTTGGAATCTCCACCAATACTTCAGTAATTGAATGGACCTATAGAACAGGTAGGCCTTTCAGCATGTTATCCATTTGCTGATTTTGCTGATTTTAGGTTTAAGAAAGAATTAGATGGTTATAATTTTGAAAAGGTGTTCCTGTTTCTGATTGCATTTCATTGGCCCCTATTATTAATGAACTCTGAACAATAGCTTCAAAAATCATAATCCAAAAAAAGTCAACATGGTTTTCACAAAAGGGAAATCATGTTTGACAACTTTTTTTTTGAGGATGCACTTAGAAAGATAGATAAAGGCAGAATGGTTCAAAAGGAGTACTTGTGCTTCAAAGAGGCATGCAATAAGGTCCCACATGAAAAGGTTAATATACAAGATTAATATGCTTAAGAATTGGGGAAACATATTTTACGGATAGAGGATTGATTGAGGGAAAGAAAAACAACAGTTGAATAAATGGTATATTTGAAAGTTGGCAGGCTGCGACCAGTGGAGTGTCACAAGGATCAATACTGGGGCCTCAGCTGTTTATAATCTATATCAGTAACTTTGACAAAACAACAGATTGTAACATATCTACCTTTGATATCACAAAATTACGTGGGCTTAAAAATGATGAGGGATACAAGGATGCTCCAAAGAGCTACACTTGGAAATGTTCATTTTTTTCTATTCGTTCATGGGATGTGGATATCACTGAAAAGGTCAGCACTTTTCACTTATTTTTAATTTCTGTTAAATCAGCAACTTTGCTTACAGTCTAAAGTCACATGTTGACCACATCAGATCAAGATATCTGACTTCCATTGAGAAGGGCAGTAATGAGCAATAGAATCGCAGAATCCCTAAAGTAGGCCATTCCACCTTTTGAGTTTGAAACAACTCTTTGAAGAGCATTCTATCCAATCACGCCCTATCCCTGTAAGCCTGTATTTCCCATGCCTAATCACCTAGCCTGCACATCTTTAGACTGTGGGCAGAAACCAGAGCACCCAGATAAAACCTGCACATACACTGGGAGAATGTGCAAACTTCACACAGACAGAATCCTGAGAGTGGAATTGAACCCAAATCCTTGCTGTGAAGCAGCAGTGCCGATCACCGAGGCACTGTACCAACCTCTGGAACCAGCAGGATTTTCTGTGACATTTGCTAACAGCTTCTTAGTTACTACTACTGAAAATACTTTTACATTCAAGATTAGTTTTGTTAATTGAATTAAAGTTGCATAAGTGCTGTGGTGGGATTTGAAAATCAGCACTTCCAGAATATTAGCTCAGGCATATAGATTTGTAGTGTAGTGACATTACAACTGCACTACATCTCTCCCATTAAAGGACTGAGTATCCATGTACAAGGAACCAGATAGTTAGCATGCAGGTACAGCAAGCTATTAAGAAAGCAAACGGCACACTGATTTTTACTCCAAGAAATTTAAAATAAAAAATAAAGAAATTTTGTGACAATTGGACAAGGCTTTGGTGAGACAATTTGTGGAAGATCGTACACAACTTTGGTCTCCAAATTTGTGGAAGACGATATTTATATTCATGGCACCACAGCAAAGGTTCACTTGATTGGTCCCAAAGATGAAGGCGGCGTGGGTGGGGAGGGGGGGTGGGGGGGGAGGTTCTATGCTGAGCAGCTAAAGTAAAATTAACTTCTATGGAAGAAGAATGCAAGAACAAATTTGGATTTTTTTATATCAAAGGAATATGGATGTGTGACCATTGAATTTGTTCAAAATGGAAACAGAAAATGCTGGAGAAACTCAGCAGGTTCACAGCATCTGTGGACAGAAAGCAGAGTTAACATCTTGGGTCCAGTGATTCTTCTTCAGAACTGTTTTTGCTGGTTTTGTTTTAATATTGTTTTAAAGTTGGGACAGGCAGATTTCATCTCCGTGGGAATAAATAAATATGGGAAGTGGCAAAGTGAAGTATATGGATTAATAGATAAACTGGAATTGAATTTGAGGATCAAGCATGATCATACTGAATTGTTTAGCAGGCTTAGTGAGCCCTAAGGTCCTAAGTGAGTCCTAATCTAATTTCTTGTGAATTTTAGATATCAAGTGAGAAAAGGCACCACCTTGATCGTAGCATTAGTCATGGTTGAATACAAAATCAAATTTATTGCATATGTATGGCAAACTGGTACTGAGCTTCATATAGTACATTACTCACTTTTGCCAGCTACTTAAGCCATGGATCACAATGAATGGCATATCATATCAAATAATACGTTACTTCAGTTATTTGCAGCAGGCAGAGTACTGACTGTATTCTACCAGTTCAAACTAAAGAAGAAATTAGAAATAATTTCTAATGTTTCCTCAGTTAGAAACACGTGCTGAACAATCCTGAGTGTGCAACAATTTAAGATTGTCAAACAAACTTGCAATGGGGCCTTCAAAGAGAGACATCCATCTATATGCAGAGGCATCTCCTCATCAGGCAAGATTACACATCCAGGCATGGTACCTTTTTAAGATTAAAAAAGTCACTGGGAAAAATAATTCCCTGATGCATTCTCCATGACAACACCTTAACCTACCACTTTCCAAACAATCAACACCCTTTTCCTACGCAGCATAAATTGTTGCTCCCTTTGTAATTTTACATTCTTGTATCTCTCCTAATGAGTGCAAGATGCAAATCATTTCAATTATTCATATTGTTAATTTGCATCAAACACATTTTTCCCACAGCCTGAAAGCAACAAGCTGTGAGAGAATGAAATGTGAATTCTGTTATCTAGAGCAGAGTGTAAAGGTGCAGTCAAGATAAATGCTTCCATGATGTTAAAAGTGTTGAGAATTTTCTCAAATTACTAATTGCCAGGCAGCTGCAAATCTGTTATCTTTTATTTATGGGGATCATGGCATCAAATTGGTAATTTTTTAAAAAATTCCTGTACAATTTTGTCCATTAAACTTTGACATTTATCCCTGCATAATTCTATTTTGCTTTACAGCACTTTAAGAGAGTGAAGAATGATGCTGCTGGAAAATGGAATACATCAGACACAGATGCCTAAACATTCATTGTAGTGAAGTGTGAGCTTGATGGAATACAGATACCTCATTCCCCAGACACTCACAAATACTGGTAATAGAAGAACCAAGCGGAAACAGTGAGATACACAGAGTTCAACCTTATTCACAATGTCAAAACTTTTTTTTAAAATCATGAAGTACATGAACTAAAGCTTTTACTCAGGAAAAAAAATCATGTAAACATTTAAAGGAAAAACAAGGTAATCCAACAAAGTTGTTGTTAGGTAATGGCTGGGGGATTACAAAAAAGACAATAATTACTATTACAGTATAGCTTTGAGGTTTGCTCAAAGTATGAAATAAGAAATGATTTGCAACAATTTTTGACTTCAGCATATTGAGGGTACCACAGCTACCATATTGTTACCTCCTGAACATGTGAGCGGGCAAGGTTTGGGTTTCCTGAGTCAGCTCAGAAGGTGTGTGGATGAGGTAGTAAGCTGTTTAGAAAGTTTGCCTTGGTTCACATGAACATCAGATTAGTTCTTCAAGTGTTCTTACACTGCCTCAAGTCACCCATTATTCAATCAATGCCATGACCCCTCAGGAACCTTTATATACCCAATTCTATACCTCTTCATTTTCCCCAGGCATCCTCTTATTCCACGTACCCAATTTGGGCACTCTCAATCCCATATCCCTTTTACTTAACCTTCATAGCCATTCATAGAGTCATAGAGATGTATAGCACGGAAACAGACCCTTCGGTCCAACCTGTCCATGCCGACCAGATATCCCAACCCAATCTAGTCCCACCTGCCAGCACCTGGCCCATATCCCTCCAAACCCTTCCTTTTCATGTACCCATCCAAATGCCTCTTAAATGTTGCAATTGTACCAGCCTCCACCACTTCCTCTGGCAGCTCATTCCATACACGTACCACCCTCTGCGTGAAAACGTTGCCCCATAGATCTCTTTTATATCTTTCCCTTCTCACCCTAAACCTATGCCCTCTAGTTCTGGACACCCCGACCCCAGGGAAAAGACTTTGTCTATTTATCCTATCCATGCCCCTCATAATTTTGTAAACCTCCCTAAGGCCACCCCTCAGCCTCCGACGCTCCAGGGAAAACAGCCCCAGCTGCCTGTAGCTCAGATTCTCCAACCCTGGCAACATCCTTGTAAATCTTTTCTGAACCCTTTCAAGTTTCACAACATCTTTCTGATAGGAAGGAGACCAGAACTGCACACAATATTCCATCAGTGTCCTAACCAATGTCCTGTACAGCTGCAACATGACCTCCCAACTCCTGTACTCAACACTCTGACCAATAAAAGAAAGCATACCAAATGCCTTCTTCATTATCCTATCTACCTGCGACTCCACTTTCAAGGAACTATGAACCTAAACTCCAAGGTCTCTTTGTTCAGAAACACTCCCTAGGACCTTACCGTTAAGTTTATAAGTCCTGCTAAGATTTGTTTTTCCAAAATGCAGCACCTCACATTTTTCTGAATTAAATTCCATCTGCCAATTCTCAGCCCATTGGCCCATCTGGTCCAGATCCTGTTGTAATCTGAGGTAACCCTCTTCGCTGTCCACTACACCTCCAATTTTGGTGTCATCTGCAAACTTACTAACTGTACCTCTTATGCTCGCATCCAAATCATTTATGTAAATGACAAAAAGTAGAGGACCCAGCAAGAGGATCCTTGTGGCACTCCACTAGTCACCGGCCTCCAGTCTGAAAAACAACCCTCCACCACCACCCTCTGTCTTCTACCTTTGAGCCAGTTCTGTATCCACATGGTTAATTCTCCCTGTATTCCATGAGATCTAACCTTGCTAATCAGTCTCCCATGGGGAAGCTTGTCGAACGCCTTACTGAAGTCCATATAGATCACACCTACTGCTCTGCCCTCATCAATCTTCTTTGTTACGTCTTCAAAAAACTCAATCAAGTTTGTGAGACATGATTTCCCACGCACAAAGCCATGTTGACTATACCGAATCTGTCCTTGCCTTTTCAAATACATGTACATCCTGTCCTTCAGGATTCTCTCCAACAACTTGCCCACCACTGAGGTCAGGCTCACTGGTCTATAGTTCCCTGGCTTGTCTTTACCACCCTTCTTAAACAGTGGCACCATGTTTGCCAACCTCCAGTCTTCTGGCATCTCACCTGTGACTATTGATGATCCAAATATCTCAGCAAGAGGCCCAGCAATCACTTCTCTAGCTTCCCACAGAGTTCTCGGGTACACCTGATCAGGTTTTGGGGATTTATCCACCTTTAACCCTTTCAAGACATCCAGCACTTCCTCCTCTGTAATCTGGACATTTTGCAAGCTGGACATTCATCCAATATCCAATATCCAATGTCCTCAGGAGCATTGTAATACGAAAAGGAATTGTTTGAAAAGGACATTGAAAGGCATAGCTCCAACAATCTAACTAACCTATCTCTGACAAACTTATACAACTGAAACTGAAAAGAAAATCTTGACCAGAAGATAAACAAAAACATAAAACCCCATCAAACTGAGGTGAGAGTGAATGATATCAAGGCAACAATTGACCAAGTGTAGACCCAGTCATCCAGATATGCTCTTTTGGATTCATTATTGATCAAGCCACTCTTGGTAAGGAACATTGAAGACTCCCACTAAGATCAAATTAGTTTCCTTTCCATCCTTGTTGTTTAACATGGAGAAGTACTGATTATTTAGCAGGAGGTTTGTGGAAGTAGATGATATTCAATGGGCAGTTTCATTGCCCATTTTTGACCAGATGCCATGAAACTTCATTTGGTCCACAGTCAACATTGAAGACATAAGGGCATTCCTACCTAACTGTACACCATCGTTGTTGGGTCTGTCCTGCCAGTGGGACAAGATGTGCCAACAAATGGCAATGGTGTTGTCCAGGACCTTGGTCGGGGGTTATCTGTTGAGTTATAAATTAGTGATTATGACTATATCAAGCCTGACTGATCTATGGGATAGTTATCCTAAATTTGGTACAAGCCACCAGAGGACACCTTTTGCAGTGTCAAGAGGATGAGGTTTGCAATTGTCAACTCAAGCACCTAGGGCAATGTTGGGAGGTCCATCTGGTTTCATTCCTGTTACACTTCGTAGTGATTTGATTCAGCTGAGTACCTTCAGGGGCATTTGTCCCCCGAGCATTGTTTGGGCATCTGGATTACTTCATTAAATTTGCAACACTGCCTGCATTATGAAAGATGCAGATTCATTTTGTTTTCAAATTTAAAGGGCTGGAGATGTTTAAATCACTTCAGATCATGACATTAGTGTTCTCAAATGATTTGCAATGCATTTTTGAATCTTTTCATAACTGGAAAAGAACTGTAACGTTGTTCAATGAAATGGTCAACATAACATTGCAAGTCAGAAGCCTATTCTCAATCACTGCTGAACAAACACATTTAACATATAATGCAACATCCAACTAACATTGTAATTGTCTAAAAACATCACACATATATATCAGAATGTTTGTAACTTCTCACAGAATTCACTGAAATTTTCTGAATTGTGAAACAAAATGGGTCTTAAGAGCATAAGAAATAGGAGCAGGAGTAGGTCATTTGGTCCCTGAAGCCTGCTCTGCTACTCAATAAGATCATGGCTAATCTTTTCATGGACTCAGTTCCACTAACCTGCCCACTTGCCATAACCCTTAATTCCTTTACTGCTCAAAAACCTATCTTTGCCTTAAAAATGTTCAACGAGGTAGCCTCAGCGGCTTCACTGGACAGGGAATTCCATATATTCACAAAGCTTTGGGAAAAGTTCTTCCTCCACTCAGTCCTAAATCTGCTCCCCTTATTTTGAGGCTATGTTCCCTCATCCTAGTTTCACCAGCCAGTGAAAACAACCTTCCCGATTCTATCTTATCTATTTCCTTAATAATTCCCAAACCCATTGCTCTGACTAAAATATTTGGGGGACAGTGATTGAGTATGAAAACAACTTTTTCCTTAACATCTGTTGTGGCAATCCTGAAAACATGATACTTTTTTTCCCCCACAGTTGATATCTGGACCTGACCTGACCTCTTCCTACCCTTGTGAACATAAGACCATGAGAAATAGAAACAGGAATAAACCCCTCAGTCCAGACCCTCAATCCCACTATTTTATAGGATCATAGCTATTCCGACATTCCTCATGTTCACTTTCCTGCGTAAGATGATTTGACCTACTTTCCAGTGAAAAATTCAAATTTGTGGTTCCCTACACTTTTTTGACCAACAAACATTTCCTAATCCAAGATGGAGGATGGGAAAAATTTCTGGCTGTAAGAGCTGATCCTTTTTTTGAGGTATTTTAGGTGTTGGAGGTGATTTCCTTGAATTCCAGGAGCAGCAATTACTGTTTTATATGCTGTTGTATTGTTTTGGAACTTTGGAAATAAAAGTCAAAACAACAGCAGTTTAAAAGGGAGAAGAGCAGATAAAGGAAGCACATGGTGAGGACAGTGCAGGAGAGAGAGAGAGAGAGAGAGAGAGAGAGAGAACCTGCACAGTTACCGCCTTTGCTGTTTGAATTCGTGTATCACTGGACATCGGAGTGCACCTGGGAAAATTAACAAACAGTGAAATTCACAACTAATCTTGGAGGAACTGTTGGGCGAAGTTCACAGCACAGAATCAGATAAGTTAATCGTTGTTTTAGGTCTGTCCAAGAGAAAGGCTGCAGTAGTGGGTATAGTGGATTCTTTCTTGATTATATGTTTTTGGAGATAAGTCCCTTGATTAAACTTAAAATATAAGCCATAGCTATTAATTTAACCTGTGGCAGTGTTTGCAGAGGAATAAGACGGTGTTATTTTCTGGGTCTGAAGATTGTGAAGGAGCAAAAATGGCCTTTACAGTGATATGTACTTCTTGTCAGATGTGGGAGTTTAAAGAGAGTTTAAGGGTTACTGTGGATTATATCTGCCATAAATGCTGTTGGATGCGAATCTTATCAGATCGAGTGCATCGGTTGGAGAGACAAATAGAAGCGATGAGGAATTTTCAACAGCAACAGTATGTGATGGATGGCAGTTATAGGAAGGGGGGAAAGTCTCAGATTCAGTCACATAGCTGGGTTAGCTCCAGGAAGGGTAAGAGAGGTAGGCAGCTAGAGCAGGAGTCTTTTGTGGATATACCCATTTCAAACGGATGCTGTTTTGGAAAATGTAGGTGGTGATGAATTCTCAGGGGAACGTAGCACAAACAGCCAAGTTTCTGATATTGAGACTGACTCTAATGCAACGAGGGGTACGTCGGCATCCAAGAGATCAATTGTGTTAGGGGATTCTGTAGTCAGACAGACGTTTATGTGGCCAGCAGAGAAAAAGCAGAATGGTGTATTGTTTCCCTGGTGCCAGGATCAAGAGTGTCTCAGAGAGGGTGCAGAATGTTCTCACAGGGGAGAGGGGCCAGCAGGAGGTCATTGTCCACATGGAAACAATGACATTGGAAGGGAAAAGGTTGAGACTGTGAAGGGAGATTACAAAGAGTTAGGTAGAAATTTAAAAAGGAGGTCCTCAAGGGTGGCAATTTCTGGATTACTCCCAGTGCTACGAGCTAGTGAGGGGGCAGGAATAGGAGGATAGAGCAGATGAATGCATGGCTGAGGAGATGGTGTATGGGAGAAGGATTCACATTTTTGGATCATTGGAATCTCTTTTGGGGTAGAAGTGACCTGTACAAGAAGGACGGATTGCACCTAAATTTGCTAGAATTGCTTGGAAGGATTTAAATTAGTAAGGTGGGGGGTGAGACCCAGGGAGATAGTGAGGAAAGAGATCGATCTGAGACGGATACAGCTGAGAACAGAAGTGAGTCAAACAGTCAGGGCAGGCAGGGACAAGGTAGGACTAATAAATTAAACTGCATTTATTTCAATGCAAGGGGTCTAACAGGGAAGGCAGATGAACTTAGGGCATGGTTCGGAACAAGGGACTGGGATATCATTGCAATTATGGAAACATGGCTCAGGGATGGGCATGACTGGCAGCTGAATGTTCCAGGATACAAATGCTACAGGAAGGATAGAAAGGGATGTAAACGAGATGGGGAGTGTCATTTTTGATAAGGAACAGCATTACAGCTATGCTAAGGGAGGATATTCCTGAAAATACATCGAGGGAAGTTATTTGGGTAGAACTTAGAAATAAAAAAGGGGTGATCACCTTATTGGGATTTTATTATAGACCCCCCAATAGTCAGAGGGAAATTGAGAAACAAACTTGTAAGGAGATCTCAGCTATCTGTAAGAATAATACAATGATTATGGTAGGGGATTTTAACTTTCCAAACATTGACTGGGACTGCCATAGTGTTAAAGGTTTAGATGGAGAGGAATTTCTTAAGTGTGTACAAGACAATTTTCTGATTCAGTACCTACTAGAGAAGGTGCAAAACTTGACCTACCCTTGGGAAGTAAGGCAGGGCAGGTGACTGAGGTGTCAGTGGGGGAGCACTTTGGGGCCAGCGAACATAATTCTATTCGTTTTAGTGATGGAAAAAGATAGACCAGATCTAAAAGTTGACGTTCTAAATTGGAGAAAGGCCAAATTTGACAGTATTAGGCAAGAACTTTCGAAAGCTGATTGGAGGCAGGTGTTCGCAGGTAAAGTGACGGCTGGAAAATGGGAAGCCTCAGAAATGAGATAACAAGAATCCAGAGAAAGTATATTCCTCTCAGGGTGAAAGGGAAGGCTGGTAGGTATAGGGAATGCTGGATGACTAAAGAAATTGAGGGTTGGTTAAGAAAAAGAAGGAAGCATATGTCAGGAATAGACAGGATAGATCGAGTGAATCCTTAGAAGAGTATAAAGAAAGTAGGAGTATACATAAGAGGGAAATCAGGAGGGAAAAGCGGAGACATGAAATAGCTTTGGCAAATAGAATTAAGGAGAATCCAAAGGAGTTTCACAAATATATTAAGGACAAAAGGGTAACTAGGGAGAGAATAGGACCCCTCAAAGATCAGCAAGGCGGCCTTTGTGTGGAGCCACAGAAAATGGGGGAGATACCAAATGAATATTTTGCGTCAGTATTTACAGTGGAAAAGGATATGGAAGAAATAGACTGTAGGGAAATGTCCAAATTACAGAGGAGGAAATGCTGGATGTCTTGGAATGGTTAAAGGTGGATAAATCCTCAAGGACCTGATCAGGTGTATCCAAGAACTCTGTGGGAAGCTAGAGAAGTGATTGCTGGGCCTCTTGCTAAGATATTTGTATCATCGATAGTCGCAGGTGAGGTGCCGGAAGACTGGAGGTTGGCAAACGTGGTGCCACTGTTTATGAAGGGCGGTAAAGATAAATCAGGAAACTATAGACCAGTGAGCCTGACCTCGGTGGTGGGCAAGTTGTTGGAGGGAATCCTGAGGGACAGGATGTACATGTATTTGGAAAGGCAAGGACTGATTTGGGATAGTCAACATGGCTTTGTGCGTGGGAAATCATGTCTCAGAAACTTGACTGAGTTTTTTGAAGAAGTAACAAGGAAGATTAATGAGGGCAGAGCAGTACATGTGATCTATATGGACTTCAGTAAGGCGTTCGACAAGCTTCCCCATGGGAGACTGATTAGTAAAGTTAGATATCATGGAATACAGGGAGAACTAGCCATTTGGATACAGAACTGGCTCAAAGGTAGAAGACAGAGGGTGGTGGTGGAGGGTTGTTTTTCAGACTGGGAGGCCTGTGACCAGTGGAGTGTCACAAGGATCGGTGCTGCGTCCTCTACTTTTTGTCATATACATAAATGATTTGGATGCGAGCATAAGAGGCACAGTTAGTAAGTTTGCAGATGACACCAAAATTGGAGGTGTAGTGGACAGCGAAGAGGGTTACCTCAGATTATAACAGAATCTGGTCCAGATGGGCCAATGGGCTGAGAAATGGCAGATGGAGTTTAATTTAGATAAATGTGAGGTGCTGCATTTTGGGAAAGCAAATCTTAGCAGAACTTATAAAGTCCTAGGGAGTGTTGCTGAACAAAGAGACCTTGGAGTGCAGGTAGATAGGATAGCGAAGAAGGCGTTTGGTATGCTTTCCTTTATTGGTCAGAGTATTGAGTACAGGGGATGGGAGGTCATGTTGCGGCTGTACAGGACATTGGTTAGAATATTGCGTGCAATTCTGGTCTCCTTCCTATCGAAAAGATGTTGTGAAACTTGAAAGGGTTCATAAAAGATTTACAAGGATGTTGCCAGGGTTGGAGGATCTGAGCTATAGGGAGAGGCTGAACAGGCTGGGGCTGTTTTCCCTGGAGCTTCGGAGGCTGAGGGGTGACCTTATAGAGGTTTACAAAATTATGAGGGGCATGGATAGGATAAATAGACAAAGTCTTTTCCCTGGGGTCGGGGAGTCCAGAACTAGAGGGCATAGGTTTAGGGTGAGAGGGGAAAGATATAAAAGAGACCTACGGGGCAATGTTTTCATGCAGTGGATGGTACATGTATGGAATGAGCTGCCAGAGGATGTGGTGGAGGCTGGTACAATTGCAACATTTAAGAGGCATTTGGATGGGTATATGAATAGGAAGGGTTTGGAGGGATATGGGCCGGGTGCTGGCAGGTGGGACTGGATTGGGTTGGGATATCTGATTGGCATGGACAGGTTGGACCGAAGGGTCTAAATAAACTCTGGCCCTAGTGTTGCTTTATATATTTTATGCATGTCCAAAGTGGAATGAGTTTTAGCAAACCCAAAATAGTTCATTATGAATGTGAACCAGTTGAAATTCCTAAACTGAGGAAGTATCAATTAGATTTGAAAACAGAAAATGGAACTTTTTACTAAAAGTGGAGACAGAATGCAGAAAGCTACAGATCAGTTAACTTAACAATGTCACAGGAAAGATGTTTGATGCTGTTTTGAAGATGTTACAGAAGGGCACTTAGGAAAGAGCAACTTAATGAGGAAGAGTCACTATGGCTCTGCGCAGGGAAAATCATATTTAACTAATTTGTTGGAGGTCTTTCAGGAGGTAACTTGTGCTGTGACTAAAGGGAAACATGTGCGTGTACTGTATTCAGATTTATGGAAGGTATTTGATGAAATGCCACATCAAAGGTTACTGCAGAAAATAAAAGCTTATATGTAGCAATTAACATATTGGTAGGAATAGAATAGTTAGTGGCCACCAAGAAATAAGTGTATCATCATGAACCATTAATTTTCTGTTTGGCAAAACATAATGAAGAGGTGTCTCATAGGAGTCAAAGATGAGTCGTCAACCTTTTACAGGTTAAATGACTTGTAACTAACTTTACAAAAAATGGATAAGAAAGTAAGTTGTGAAGTGTACACAATGACAAAGGGATATAGATAAATTAAGTGAGTGGGAAACGATCTGGTAAATCTGGGAATCGTGAAATTGTCCATTTTGGTAGGAAGAAAAAGAAGTGTATTATCAAAATAATGAACTTACAGAGCTCTGACATGCAGAGGGCTCTGGGAATCCAACTGTATGAACTGCAAAAGTTAGTATTCAGGCGCAAGAAATAATTAAGAAAGCTAATAAAATGTTATTAATTATTATGAGCGTAGTTGAATAAAAAATTAGGAAGGTACTTTTTTTGTGCAGGACATTGGTGAGACTTTATCTGGAGTACTGTACTATATATAATATAGATCCTGTCATTTAACAGTCTAAATATATTGGAAGTAGTACAAAGAAGTTTTAATAACAAATACCTGGAATCGGTGGTTTGTTTTATGAGAAATGTTGGACAGGCTTGGATTGTACCTGTTACATAATGGATGAGAAAAAATTGACTTGACTGAGGTCTTGGTATGGTAGATGTGAAGAGGATATCTCCCTTTATGGAAAATTCTAGAACTAGGGGCCACTCTTCAGAAGGAGAGTGTCTTATCCATTTAAGACAGAGATAAAGTTTTTTTTCTCACAGAGTTGTGAATTTTTGGAATTTGCTTCCTCAAAACGTGGTGAAAGCAGAATATTTAAATATTCTACAGGAGCGTTGGATAGGTTCTTAGAAGTAAAGGGATGAAAAGTTGTTCAGGGTAGGTGGGAATGTACAGTATCAGTTTAGCCACAATCTTATTGACTAGCAGAGTTAGCTCAAGAGGTTGAGTGGCCTAATTTGTGTGCTTGAATGTAAACAACATTAATTCTGTTTCTCTCCCCACAGATGCTGTCAGACCTGCTGAGTATTCCTATTATCTTTTGATTTCAATTTTAAGCACCTTCAACATTTTGCTTTTGTAAATACTCTTGTACAAAGCAGTAATAGATAACAGATAGGTACTTACAGGAAAAATCGAGTAGAAACACAACGATGCTGTTAATGTTCCAGTTCCAGCAACTATATTAAATGTATTCTTTCCCTCAACTGAATCAGGAATGTATAATGTATGTTGATGTCAATAACGCATTTTAATGATAAAATCCAAAGCATTTATCCATTAATTATTTGTATGGTGTAGATCCTAGAAGTTTTGTGTTGTGAAGGAAGGAGCAAGATTAATGCTTAGTAATCTCCACTAATACAGGCTGTGTACCTGAGCACTGAGAAACTGAGAACAAGTAAAGGTTCTATTTAACCACCTTGATTCATACGGTCTTGACAAAAATAAATGTAAGTGAAACAACAATTTCGAAAGAATTCATATAACCAAATGCCCGTAGAGACCTAAATGTGATAAACACTAGAACCCTCTCAGAGATACAGAGAGAAAGTAAATGGGCTCACTTTTCAAATGATCCTTCAGCTCTTCATTACCAACATTGATTTAACTGATATCAATGACAGGAGGTTCTGGCTGTGGAGACTTTTATAGAATAGCGTAGTCATGCAAATTGTTCTATAGACGAGGTTCTCATTGTTCCAACAGCATTTTAGGGCAGAGGAACAACCAAACAAATGAGATCAATTCTAGATTAGAAAGTTACACTTGTCACTTGGCCACTTAAGACAGGTCAGAAAGAGAACTAGGAAATTATAGACCAGTTAGCCCTACATCTGTCATTGGTGCTTTAGTGGAGTTTTTAATTTAAGACACAGTGACTGAACACCTTGAAAACTTTTGGTTGATCAGAAAGAACTAATATCCATCTGTAAAAGGTTAGATCATACTTGGTGAATACGATTAGATTCTTGAAGAGGTATCTGTAGTCATGGGCAGGGGACTATCCATTGATGTTATTGTCACGAGCTTTCAGAAGACACTTAATAGACTGTTACGGTGGAATCAGATGCATCAGAATTCTAGATGTGTGGTGGAATCAGATGACAAGTTATGGTGAGGCCTATCACATTTCATCTTTTGTGACTTTTAACATTTGACAGGACGATATTCTCGCTAGGCAGCAGCCAGATATCAATTGACAGGGATTAATACTTATTAAATTCCTTATTAATACAACAAATCCCCTCATTAATCTTCAACCTCACATCTCACCAAGAGATGTTTATAAAATCATGAAGGTCATAGATAGGGTGAATAGCCAAGGTATTTTTCCCAGGGTGAGGGAGTCCAAAAGTAGAGGACATAGGTTTAAAATGAGAGGGTAAAAATTTAAAAAGGATCTGAGGGGTAATCTTTTCACACAGAGGGTGGTACATGTATGGAATGAGCTGCCAGAGGAAGTGGTGGAGGCTGGTACAATTACAACATTTAAAAGGCATTTGGATGGGTATATGAATAGAAAGGCATTTGGAAGGATATGGGCCAAATGCTGGCAAATGGGACTAGGTCAGATTGTGATGTCTGATCTGCATGGACAAGTTGGTCTGAAAGGTCTGTTTTTGTGTTGTTTGATTCTATGACTCTATAGCTTTATGAATCAGCTTGATGTCAGGAAAACTGAACAAGGGAACCAAATTGAGCACCTGGTGGATTCAGCTCACTAACTGCTCCAAACAGCCTCCACAGTGGAAACAGTAAAAACTTCAGAGCACAATTCATGGGCACTATCTACACACATGCCCATATTCTTGGGAATTGGCATTGGACATGTGTCAGCCCCTGAGAACACAGAGCTCATTTTAAACAAAAGGATTGTCCATTACTTATGACATTATTAGCTGGGCCAGTATTTATTGCCCAGAGGGCAGCAGGAGTGCTACGGGCCTGGAGTCACATAGAAGCGAGTTCAGATAAGATTCACAAACAAATGGGTTTTTAATAGCAATGGTTCCATGGGCACACTGACATTGTCTTTTTTTATATTCCTATTTTTACCGAATTCAAATTTCACAATCTGCTAGGGTAGGATTTGAACACACCTGAGATTCTGGATTACTAGTCCAGTGACAAGCCCATTAGACCAGCACCTTCCTAATTGACTGGACCTGGCTGCATCTCTGGGATCTTTGCTCACTCTCATATAATTCACTTATTTTGAGATACTTGCAGTATCCCTGACCTGCATTGCTTGCTTTTTTTGCATTCCTCCCCCTCAGCCAGAGACACCAAGCTCATATCATTGCTGTCTTGCAAACAAACAAAGAAAAGGACATTTATGAAGGTTGTCAAGAGGGAGAAAGGGAAGACTGCCGATACTGCAGAGTCAGAGTTAATAAAGGGTGGAGCTGGAAAAAGCACAGCAGGTCAAGCAGCATCCGAGGAGAAGGAGTCAACATTTTGGGCAGGACCTTTCTTCAGGATTGGGAAGGGGGAAGGGGGCTGAGGTGAGATGGGGAAGGGTAGGTGGGATGATGAAATTTGGGCAAAGGTAGGAGGTGATTGTGATAGGTCAGTGGGAAATGTGGAGCGGATAGGTGGGAAGGAAGATGGACAGTTTGGACAGGTCAAAAGGGCAGATCTGAGTTGGAGGTTGGATCTGGGATGGGGTGGGGGGAGAGAAGATTTGGAACCTGGTGAATTTTTATGCCATGTGGTTGTAAGATGGAAGATGAGATGTTCCTCCTCCAGTTTGCGGGTGGCCTTGTTTAGGTGATAGAGGAGGCCCAGAATAGATATGTCCTCAGGGGAATGGGAGGGGGAGTTGAAGTGGGTGGCCACAGGAAGGTGGGGTTGGTTGGTGTGTACAGACCAGAGATGCTCGCTGAATCATTCTGAGAATCTGTGCTCGGTCTCTCTAATTTGGAGGAGATCACATCAAGAGCAGTGGATGGAATAAATGAGTTGGAGGGTGTACAAGTAAATCTCTGTCAAATTTGGAAAGATCCTATGAGCCATGGGACAGAGGTGAGGGGGGAAGGTGCGGGTGCAGGTTTTGTACTTCTTACAGTGGTAGGGGAAGGTGCCGGGTGTGGACAGGGTTTTTGTTTGCGGGTGTATGGACCTAATAAGGGAGTCACAGAGGGAATGGTCCCTATGGAATATCCCACTACCAAAAATTTTTCCTCCCCATCCCTATCTGCATTCCGTAGGAATTGACCTCCTTTCTCCAAGAAGGAGCAGGTAGAATCAGGCGGTGCAGGGTTCCCGAACTATGACGTTGGAAGTTGTGGGTGGGAGATCTCCTGTGGTGATGAGGTTGTGTTTTCCTCCATTGCTGTGCCTTCCTTCAGATGTCTGAGACTGCTCTAACCTGGTGGCAACCTTGGACCAGGCTGGCATGATGGTCCTGGGAAAAGGAGGATTTCCCATGTTGGCACCAGCTAGCAAGATCTCTCAGAGTGTGCCCATAAAGCAGAGCACCAATAACCCCATGTTTGCCATGTCCAAGGCAAATGTCAACAGAGTGACAGCACTTGTCCAACTGCACAACCTTTTAAAGATGGCGCAGGAACAAGTGATCCCAATTAATTCCTGGATATCTGCTGAGTGGCAAGTTGCTGCTGGAATGGCACATGGTAAGATGGGGTGGAAATCAGACTTGACAGATCCCACTAAAGATGGTAAGTAATTAATGAGGCGAGTTTGATAAGTTACATGAACTTGCTTGGACTCACAGCAACAAGCCCTATAAAAAAACTCTATACAACTTGGACTTGGCTAAGAAAATGTAAGATTTAGCCCTTATCTGAAGTTGAAGCTCATGGAATCATTAACCTGGCTTAGACATTTGTAAGCATCAGGTGAAGGGATTACTCTAATTGGCAGGAAGTGACCAGTGGCATCATAAAGGATCTTTATTGGTACCTCAACTATTGTAAGTGTTGATGATTTGGGATAGAAAGCCCATATTACATGAATCAAAGATAGGGCAGTTCTGCAAGATGCAATTACAATTATATACTAACCAATTAAATGAATAAAAGAAATGTTCTTAAAGGTGAAGTCATTTTCTTTGGGCTTGAAAAGCATAAAACAAGATTTTTTTTAACAGCTGAAAATCTAGAAACTGTGGAAATGCAAATATCCTTGGAAAGTCAGAAACTTATAACATTGACCCAATTTCTCTATTCGCAGATGCTGACAGTCTTTATGAATATTTTCAAAAATTGGGATTTTTTATTTCACTTTTTATTTTAACCGTTACTGTTTTTGTCAAATCAGATCTCAGATATAATTAGAATGGAATTCACGTGCTTAACAACCTGCTATGTGATTCATTGAACCCACAAACGAGTAATGGCCATTTGGAATCACACATTGTTAAGACCCCAGCTTATGATAGGATTATAACCCTAGACAAGTCTGATTCCAGAGTAAAACCTGGCTTGACAGAGCATAAGCTTTATTTTTCTTTTCATTCATTGTGGACATCAGTCATCGAACATATTCACAAGAGGCAGTCAATGTACTTCAATTGAAAGAAAACAGAAGCTCATTACACAAAATAAAAACATGAACTACATTCCACTACACAAGAACGATTGGAATGATCTCACAGCACCAGAGACCCAGGTTCAATTCCCGCCTCAGGCAACTGACTGTGTGGGGTTTGTACATTCTCCCCATGTCTGCGTGGGTTTCCTCCGGGTGCTCCAGTTTCTTCCCACAGTCCAAAGATGTGCAGGTTAGGTGAGTTGGCCATGCTAAATTGCCCATAGTGTTAGGTGAAGGGGTGGATATAGGGGAATGGGTTTGAGTGGGTTGCACTTCGGCGGGATTCTGTGGACTTGTTGGGCCGAAGGGTCTCTTTCCACACTGTAAGTAATCTAAAGTAATCTAAATCTATCCATCTAATGCGTCATGGTGGCTCAGTGGTTAGCACTACTGCCTCACAACTCGAGGGACCCAGGTTTGATTCCAGCCTGAGGTGACTGTTTGCACATTCTCCTCATGCCTTTGTGGGTTTACTCCACAGTCCATAGATGTGCAGGCTTTGTAGATTAGCCGCGAGAAATACAGCGATGGAGTGTGGGGGGGGGGGGGGGGAGGAAGGATCTGAATGGCATGCTTTAAGGAGGGTCAGTGTGGGCTGAATGGCCTGCTTCCATACTGTAGTGAGTCTATGATCTACACATTAAAGCCTTTTGCTGTACAGTTGTAAGCAAATTTCTGCACATTTGTGAGGTGCTACTTCTTTCAGCTAAAGTTTCTCCCCAAGAACCTTAAAAAAACCTGCTAACTCAGCTTGCTATTTTTAAAGCATGGTTTCCCTAAGTTCATGTCAACATCAGTCATCTTCTTCTCTGAACACCCTCCCTCCACAGCTTCTGCTTCTACAGCTTTCTTCTCACTCTCTCCTAAGTATCTTTGGACTTTTCCACAACCCTGACTGATTGGAAACCTCTCCTGTTTAGGAGCCTCGACTCCTGCTCTTTTTATCTCTCTGTTTCTATGTCGTAAAAATCAAGTCAGCAAACACCTTTGCCATTATGTCCTAAGGTAGCCTGGGTCATTCTGGCCAATGGACTGAAATCACATGACTTCATTAGATTCCCTTCAATGTGGAAATAGGCCCTTCGGCCCAACACGCTCATACCAACCCTCTGAAGAGTAGCCCACCTGTTTCCTTCTGTCTAATACACCACCACTAGGGACAATTTAGCACAGCCAATTCACCTAACCAGCACATCTTTGTGACATGGGAGGAAACTGGAGGGAACCCACACAGACATGTGAAGAATATACAAACTCCACACAGAAAGTCACCCAAGGTTGAGAATTGAACCTGGGACCCTGGTGCTGTGAGGCAGCAAGGCTAACCACTGAGCCAATGTGCCACCCATGATTTCTTGAGCTCTTTTAAACTCAATGCTCAAAATGACTTACCAACCTTTTAAGAAAGACTCAGATTTTCTAAAATCTATTTTTCTCACACTTTAGAATCTAAGTTCTCGAATAATAGTCATGTATTCTGAATCTTTATAACAACATCAATAAGCATCAGCTTGCTTCCTAAAACTGGATTAGAAAAAAGAAATGATTTGTGAACAGTTTTAAAGTAAAAATAACATGCTTTCACATTTGGATATGATTAATATTACTTAGGGAAAAAAGAACTAGAGCTTGATTATCTGGCTAAATTAGATAATGTTTACCATCTTTGATTTTACACTATTTATTAACATAGTTCTCAGACATACTCCATCAATGACGTGAGATATTGGGTCATATCTTGAAACCACAGAAATGATCACTGTTTAACTTTGACTTAATCCCATAATTAATTGGATATCTTTCAAAGACCTTTAGCTAATAGCTGTATCTGTTGTTAGTAAAGATCAAATGTTGCCAAAGAATATCTGTTTGCCATTGTTCTTTTTGCGACAATTTGTCTACAAATGCAGCCAATAATAATCTTAGGTCATTTGTCCTGTCTGCAGTATTAGAACCAACTTGAGTTGCACAATAGCTCAATTTGTAAGCAGTCATATATGGCATATATAAAGGTTCAAAAAGCAAAGATACAAATAAAATATTTGGAAGGTGACATAGTTGTTCTGAATTTTCAAGTTTTCTGGAAAGGCACTGCATCTAGGAATGTAGGAATTAACCAAAATACCAAAAGTTGTTATTATAAAAGTATAATGTGTTTATGATTGTGTGAGTACTCCATTGTAGGGCAACGTGTTATTAACCTACATTTTTGGGACCAGGAGTCTGCCTATTGATCAAGAGGTCCATGTAATCAATGTAAAAACACACACTAATTTATAGAAACGTAATGCAGAGGGTATATACATTACTGTTATACTGTATTTACAGCATAAATCACTTAAATAATAATGCAACTTGGGCTTAAACAAAACTTACCCACAGAGAACCTTCTCACTCATACCCTCAACAGAATACTCAGACATCATGGTAGAATGCAATATTTGAGGAGAAATTGATTTGAAATTGAGTTGATATTTCCTGTCGCCACTTAATTGAAAAGCAAGCGCATCTATGTTGAGGTAAATAAATTAAAAAACTATAATAACTGGACAGAATAATACAGTAAACTTTGTGGTATATGGGACATATAATTTTTGCCAGTTTAACGTGAGTTAAAACAAAGTGTGCTGCGCTTGCTTTTCCCTGAGGAAAAGACTTGAAAAGATGTGGGCCTGCTATCCATTCTTGTCTATTAAATGCGCTGTCAGTTTTCTCTTATTCCATTTTAGTCTTGGTGCTATAATGAAGGCCTTCAGTGAAGCTCCTGCACAGTTCCTCGGGCACAGAGTTCAAGTCAGCTTGGGGTTTCTGCCTTTATGTGGTGGTCCATTGGCTGGGCTTAGATGAAATCTTTTCACTTCTGATATTGCTGGCCATCTCCAATCCCAAAATGCTTTATTCATATCACTTTATCAGAAATGTGACCACAGCATCTCTTTCCAATGTCCTCACAAATACTTTCTAATAATTGGCTTCATGTCAGAAAACGGAATCTGAGTACCACTCATCAATGGCCTAGCTTGACAATTTTACACATCCACATTCTGGACTTGAAATTTGAAACCATAGAGTCATAGAAATGTACAGCATGGAAACAGACCCTTCGGTCCAACCCGTCCATGCTGATCAAATGCCTGCAATGATCAATTCTAAAATCAATTTCTACGAATTATTTGGAGAAATGAAGCCATTAACCCCTGAAGGGATTGTTTGCCCTTAATGACTTCTCAATGATATGACTAGAAAGATCATGCATACTTTAATGACACCATCAACAGTTGTCTAGCTATGAAGATTACCTCTGTGTTCTTATAGTTCCATCTGCATTGGTAGAAAATAGAAGATCAATGGACATCAGAATTCCATTTTGGTTGACAAGAATATGTCCTTTTAAATGTTCACTACAGAAATTCATATTTATTCCTCATAAATTGGACTTCCTTTAATCTGGAGCTAATGTTGAGTGTTTGTAGACCACTACCATTCCCCCTGCTGACCTGAAATTGGGTCATTTCCATCATTGTATACTTGACAATGTAATTCTGAAGTATGCATTAGCTTATTGAAAAGAAATCGAGCAAAACATTTGTTCAGAATGGTCACGACAATGTAAGCTATTTATATGATAACCTGTGGATATTAATGCTGATTTACAAGCAATTAATCAATAGGTTGGATTTTATGCTCCGCAAACTGACAATTCGAGAGACGTGCAGATAAAAAAAATCGTGGTGGCACAAGTTCACTCAGAAGTTGTAACTGCACGTAACATGATTTTGCATGGTACTCCTGGCAATGTAACAGGAGATTTCACACTTTGTTACAGATACATATGGATTATCTCTAATCTGTGTTCTAATGTGTTGTAATCTGTACCTTGTGCAGAAAGGTGGTGGTACCAGGGAAGACTTCTGTATTGCTCTGGGAAAACAGGGACAGAAAACAGTGAAATCAGGGAAGAGTGTGGTGTTCAGCAGACATTGTTTGACAGTGCTGCTCCATTGACTGCAAATGTGGCAAAGAGATGGTGCATAGATGGCAAAATGGATAAAGAGAGGCTGTTGATGCATTCAGAGAGCATTTGAGGGGCAAGATAAAGATAACAAAGGCATGGATGTATTTCAAGATTAATCAATGAGAGGGAGAGAGACCCAAAGGCAAAGGACTAGTCTGCTCCATCTTTATAGACCTACATGTTGTACAGTAGTAGCTCAAAAGAGGACAGAGTGAGGTGTCACCCGTAATCCTACATCAGTGGAGCAATAGCAGCCCTCAGAAGCAAGAAAGGAACATCCACAACAAAGAGACTACTGGAGTCATCATCCAGTTCAATGATCACTGCAGTTCTGAACTACATTATTAAGCATGGAATATTTGTCATGCTTCAAAATACAGTGAGATCCATTGACTTTTATGGATGCCTCGTACTCGTGATCTGGAAGTTGCTCAATTTTTATGCATTTGTGTCTTTTTAGGGATTTATCGGGGGCATGTATGAGATATTCCAGTCAACAACTCCCCATTGCATCAAGGAAACAACAAAAGCCTTGTTCAGGAAAGCTAATGAATACATGCACTACAAAATCCTAAAAGTCAGGCAAAGAATGCCATTCACTTGTGAGTCATCATTGAATTTCGAGATTTACCAATCCTCAGCCCACACCAGTATTTTATCCACTATTCCATGTGCTTTAAATTTGTTAACTAATTTCCTGTGTGAGCCTTTATTGAAAGCCTTCTAAAAATCCAAATACACCACATCTGCTGGTTCCCCATTATTATTCTTCTAGTAACATCTTTAAACAAAATTGTTATTTTTGTTAGACATTATTTTCCCTACATAAATCCATGTTGACCCAATCAAAAGTTTTTATTTCCTCGGTTATCCAAGTGGCACATCCTTTGAATTGGATTCTCATATGATGTCACACAAACAGGTTGATCTTTCCTTGCTTTCTTCCTCTCTTTCCTCTTAAATAGCAGGGTGAAATTTGCACCCTTCTGATATGCAGGCACCATTTCAGAATCTATAGCTTCTTAATAGGTGATCACTAATGAATCCATTAGACCTATACCACCTTTTTCAACTCCAAGATTTAGATAATCTGAACTGGGGATTTGTCAAATGTAGTCTCAGTAATTTTATCTTTTTATTACCTTTTTACTAGCCGTTAGTTCTTTCAGTTCCTCATTCTTACTAATCTCTTGGATTTCACTTTGTTTTTCCGTGAGTTTCTCATATCTTCCTTTATGGAGTTGGATACAAGGTGATTATTTAGGTACTCTGCCATTTTATCATTTCTCAATTTAAATGTTGTTTTCTCTGCCCACAATGGACCCACATATGTCATTGCTGATCTTTTCATTCTTACCTAGCTATAGAAATTTTTAGTCTTTTTTTATGTTACTTGATAGTTTAAAAGTTTTATTCGATTCTCCCTTGATCAATTTCTTTGCCCACCTTAGCTGAATTCTGAAATCCTCAGTCCCACCCAAGCAGATTCTAAATTTTGTTCTGCCAGTCTAAGACCTTCTCTCACTAGTGCGTTGATCCCATTCCTTATTAACAGCATTACGTTATCCCCTTGTCCTTTTTACATGTCTTTCCAAAAGGCCCAATATTCAGATCCCAGCCTTGGTCACTCTTCAGCCATAGCTCTGCAATAAGATCATAAGCATTTACTTCAATTTTTGCAATCAATTTATCTACCTTGTGAATGCTATGTGGATTCAGATAAAGTACTATTAATTCTGCCTTTTATAACATTATTCTATCTTCTAACAATATTGAACTCGAGCTAGAAGCCAATGCAGATGTGATGGATTGAATGTCCTCCTTCTGTACTGTAAAGTTCTAAGATTCTATTATTCCATTTTCTACATTAGCATTTGTTCTTGCTGCCTTTCACTTTTATTTACTACTTTTCCACTTCCCATAGTCAGCATTATTTTTCTCCTATCTGAATTTCCCCTTGGATTTCCATTCCCCTGGCGAGCAAGTTTAAATCCTCCTTGTACAGGTCTCAGTGCCCAGGAAATCTAACGCCTACCATCCTACACAATTTATTTAGCTATGTGTACACTCACTCAACCTTGTTGAGCAGATCGTACTGGAAATAATCCTGGGATTAATGCCTTGAAGTTCTGCTTTTTAATCACTCGCCTAGCTCCCTCAACTCTGCTTTCATGACCTCATCCATCTTGCTATTTGTAACAAGTGAACCATGACTCTGCCAGTTCACTCTTCTACAAAAGAATGACCATCTTTAACTTTGGTACAAGGGAGGCACCATCCCATTCTGGAATCATGGTTATGGGCTGTAGAAATGCTCGTCTGTACTGCTAACTATAAAATCTCCTATCACATTCTCCATTTTCATACATTCCTCCTACACCCTCCTGCTCCCACTTGAGCAGCTGAGACATGAACTTGACTCCTGTTATATTCCTCTGAGGAACTGTTGTTCTCACCAGTATCTGCACTTCTTTTTCTGTTATCAAGCTTTTTGCACAACTCTCCTGTAAGTGGGGATTCACAAAAGCGAGCAAAAAACTCATCAAGCAATCTGTCCAATGCAGTGGCCAGTATATTGGGTCTAGGTCGATGTGCTTATTCAATCAATAAGTACATTGACCTAGACCCAATATACCGGCCACTGCAGTGGACAGCTGGAACTGACAACCAGAAGCGGCAGGTACAAATCACTATAAATGCCGGAGGAAACATCACAGAAGCGCTTCACAGGAGGCTCCCAAGCACTGAGGATGTCACCTAGATAGGAGACGAAACGTCTGCAACACAAATTCTCAGCTCGGCGAACAGAACCACAAAAACGAGCACCCGAGCTACAAATCTTGTCCCTTGCATTGAAATAAATGCAGTTTAATTTATTAGTCCTACCTTGTCCCTGCCTGCCCTGACTGTTTGACTCACTTCTGTTCTCAGCTGCACCCGTCTCAGATCGATCTCTTTCCTCACTATCTCCATGGGTCCCATTCCCCCATCTTACTAATTTAAATCCTCCAAAGCAGTTCTAGAAAATTTCCCTGCCAGTATATTAGTCCCCTTCCAATTTATGTGCAATCGATCTTTCTTGTACAAGTCACTTCTACCCCAAAAGAGATTCCAATGATCCAAAAAATGTGAATCCTTCTCCCATACACCAGCTCCACAGCCATGCATTCATCTGCTCTATCCTCCTATTCTTGCCCTCACTAGCTCATAGCACTGGGAGTAATCCATATATTACTATCCTTGAGGACCTCCTTTTTGAATTTCCGCCTAACTCTCTGTATTCTCCCTTCAGAGTCTCAACCTTTTCCCTTCCAATGTCATTGTTTCCATGTGGACAATAACCTCCTGCTGGTCCCTCTCCCCCGTGAGAACATTCTGCACCCTCTCTGAGACATCCTTGATCCTGGCACCAGGGAAACAACAAACCATTCTGCTTTTTCTCTGCTGGCCACAGAAACGTCTGTCTGTGCCTCTGACTATAGAATCCCCTAACACAATTGATCTCTTGGAAGCCGACGTACCCCTCGTTGCATTCGAGCCAGTCTCAATACCAGAAACTTGGCTGGTCGTGCTACATTCCCCTGAGAATCCATCACCCCCTACATTTTCCAAAACAGCATACCTGTTTGAAATGGGTATATCCACAAAAGACTCCTGCCCCAGGTGCCTACCTTTCTCACCCTTCCTGGAGTTAACCCATCTATGTGACTGTATCTGAGACTTTCCCCCCTTCCTATAACTGCCATCCATCACATACTGTTGCTGTTGCAAATTCCTTATCGCTTCTATCTGTCTCTCCAAACGATCCACTTGATTTGATAAGATTCGCATCCAACAGCATTTATAGCAGATATAATCTGCAGTAACCCTTAAACTCTCTTTAAACTCCCACATCTGACAAGAAGTACATATCACTGTAAAGGCCATTTTTGCTCCTTCACAATCTTCAGACCCAGAAAATAACACCGTCTTATTCCTCTACAAACACTGCCCCAAGTTAAATTAATAGCTATGGATTATATTTTAAGTTTAATCAAGAGACTTATCTCCAAAAACATATAATCAAGAAAGAATCCATTATACTCACTACTGCAGCCTTTCTCTTAGACAGACATAACACAACGATTAACTTATCTGATTCTGTGCTGTGAATTTCGCCCAACAGTTCCTCCAAGATTAGTTGTGAATTTCACTGTTTGGTAATTTTCCCAGGTGCACAAATGTCCAGCGATACACGAATTCAAACAGTAAAGGCAGTAACTGTGCAGGTTCTCTCTCTCTCTCTCTCTCCTGCACTGTCCTCACCATGTGCTTCCTTTGTCTGCTCTTCTCCCTTTTAAAACTGCTGTTGTTTTGACTTTTTTTTCCAAGTTCCAAAACAATGCAACAGCATATAAAACAGTAATTGCTGCTCCTGGAATTCGAGGAAATCACCTCCAACATCTAAAATACCTCAAAACAAGGAGCAGCTCTTGCAGCCAGAAATATTTTCCCGTCCTCCAACTTAAAGAAAGTCTAATTTTTTTTCTCTGCTGGTACGGATATCAGGGTCACTCTGGGAGGCCACTAATGAGGGCAAAATGGCAGTAAAAATAACATACCATGATGCTCAAAATAGAAAATGAAGAACTGCGGACACTAAAACAAAAGCAGAAATTGCTGGAGAAACTCAGCAGGTCTGGCAGCTTCTATGGAGAGAAAGCAGAGTAAACATTTCAGGTCCAGTGACCCTTGTTCTGAAGTTCTTCAGAACCAGTTCTGAAGAAGGGTCACTGGACTCAAGTTCTAAACACTGTTTTTCTGCACAGATGCTGCCAGACCTGCTGAGCTTCTCCAGCAGCTTCTGTTTTTGTTCCAATCCATGATCCTCCATGTACTTGGGGTCTCTGGGTACAACGGTCTCTGGTCACTGTTGGTGCAGGACATGGAATATGATCTCCTCCATAAGGCTGAGGAGAAGGATACGTGTCTGCACCATCTACTACATCTTCTCTGCTGCCTTCACTTTCCCCTTGTACAGCCAGGGATGGCAGAGAATGCCAATCATTGTTTTTACAATTTCTTTGAAGTGATGTCTCTGCCAACTGGTAGTTATTGGAGATAGGTGAAGATGGGCGTGAGGCTAGAGTAACCGCTAAGCATCTGATGTTGAAGTGGTGTGTCTGAATGTCAGATCTGTGTCCTGACTGTTGAGGGGGAGTGATGAGTGATGAGAGTGTGGTGCATTGGAAAAGACGAGATGTCTGTGCTGCAGCTGATTTGTGATATCATGTGAAGATACATTCACTGGCCTTGACCACCTCTGTGAGGTAATTGAACGATTTTCTGGCACTGCCGTCAGTTTCTAAGGGCAAGAGTCCTTGCATTAACCTCTAAAACAAAAGCAAAGCACTACAGACTGGAGATCTAAAATAAGAACTGAAAGTACTGGAAAAAGTAACACAACCCATTTCCTATACTTCTGCTGTCACTCCCTTTTCCTCCCTCTTAGACAATGATAGGGATCTCATTGTCCTTACTTCTCACTTTGCCAGTCTCTGCACTCAAGGGATCGTACACTGTCATTTCTGCCATTTCCAACAGGAATCTACAACCAAACCCATCTTCCCTTCCCTTGTCAGTATTCTACATGGATCATAACCTCTGCAACACTCTGGTGTACTCCTCCTCCATTACTCCCAATAGCTCATCACCTACCAAAACACCTTCCCTTGCAAATGCAGCTGGAATACTTAACCCTATCACTGCCTTCTGCTCACTGTCCGAGGTTCAAGCAAGTCTACCAGGTGAAGCAATAATTGACTTGTACTTTATTCCATCTCGTCCCCTATATTCACTGCTCACAACGTGGCCTCCTCATCATTGACTAGACAACAAGCAGACTGCATGACTATTTTGCAGAACAACTTTGTTTGCAAAAGTGACTCCAACCTTCCAGTTTATTGCCATTTTAACACACCATTTTGTTATTTTGCTAATAAGGCTGTCCTGAGCCAGCTACAGTGAAGCCCTACGTAAGCTGGAGAAACAGCACCTCATTTTCTGCTTGGGCAGTTTACAGCTTTCAGGACTCAACGTTGAATTCACCCACCCCTGCACTCCCTTGCCAGTGTCTTGTTTGCATGGATTTAGTCTCAGCACAGCTGACCTATTTTCTGCTGTTAAAACCTACCCCTCATATATTCTTGTCTGCTGCCATTGCCTTTTGCTTTGGGCAGCTTCTCTCCCAACTGTTCAACTTGCTCCTCCCCACTTTTCAACAGCATACAAACAATTACATTCACAGCCCTCTTCAATTCAAGGAAGAGTTAAACAGGACGTAAAAGGTGTTAAGTGCCTTTCTCTCATTCCACAGATGCTGCTAGACCTGCTGAATTTTTCAAGCTCTTCCTGTTTTTATTCCTTGCATTAAACTCTGACAAACAGCTTCCATTTCCAACGGAGAGTGTTTCTCAACCTATACATATTCACATGTGGAAACATAACTGCTCTCCTCTTGCAGACCTTAAGACTTTTCCTTCAGTGCTACATCTGACAGTCTGGGTGCCGTCTCTATCTGTTTCACCATTCACTTTGTTTCAAAATACCACTTTCAGTTCTGTCAAAATCAACTGTGTCCTGTTTTCAGTCCTTTTAACTCCCTAGTCAGAGTAACAGATCACATTTAAAAGCTAGACACGATCTGAAATATGTGCGAACCTCACACAGCATTATTCCTTTTTGAACGTACAGTTGCCAAACAGGACAGACTGTTCTACTCTACAGGCAAATAAATAGCCAACACAACATTTGCACATTCATAGAAAATGTACAGTGCAGATAGAGATCGTTCAGCCCAGCAAGTTCACACCAACCCTCTGAAGAGCATCCCACCCTATCCCACCATTTAACCGACCTGTTCTGCACACTACAGGGAAATTTTGCTTGGCCAATTCACCAATCCACCTAACCTTGGACTGTGGGAGGAGACTGGAGCACCCGGAGGAAACCCACGAAGACACGGGGAGAGCATGCAAACTCCACATAGACAGTAACGCAAGGTTAGGATTGAACCCAGGTCCCTGATGTTGTGAGGCAGCAGTGCTAAATATTGAATCACCATCTCACCCATTGTTGCCTACTTCAGTGGTACCAGGCATGACAAAATTGTAAGTCATGTGTTTTGAACCTAAACATGGAGCAGATGAATTTTGAGACCAATACCTCCTTGAAGTTCAAATGAGAGACTCTCACTAAAACATTAACTTGTCTTTTCTCTCTGATGTTGCTATATTTCCAGAATTTTCTGTGTTTACTATCACATCAATAATGGATGCAATATTATGTAATAAAAATACACTGCAAACTTTTATTACCTATAATTCCAGAGTTTGAATATCTCTGAGCCCAAAATTTAAGTTTAGTTGGTGATAACAAGTATTGTTTGTCAATGAAAAAATGTATTGTGAAAAATTTTAATACTCTTGCCACATAGGCTAACAAAAGTTTCTATTTTTAATAGCAGCTTGTAATAATTACTGATCTTAATGCCAGGAAATAATACTGTCAAGCCTGGAATGCTAATTACCAATTACTATAAAAATAAATTTCCCAGCAGCAGGCTTGGAGCTACAAAAATCTGAAGGGGTTTAAGCTTCAGTGACAAATTTCTTTCATCACATTACTTACTCATCTCTTCACTTGCTCGGAATATTTTTCAGCTGTTTCGTTTCCTCTGGTCCAAATACTCTACACTTATGCATTTGTTCCAGCTAGGAGCCATATTATTTTCTGGTTACCAGTTTTAGAAAGGCACTGGATGTGAGTGAGGAGTGGCAGTGCGCTGGTACAAAGTGGCAGCAGATTATTCTGAATTGCTTACATTTGATTTAAGTGGGATTGAATATCCTGGAGCAAGGTGGCGCATTAACAGCAAAGCCAGATGTTAACAGCTCAGCTAAACTAAAGGGGCACCACCCAGAGGGTTCTTGATGGCTGCCTTGTACATCTGTGGATGAACCTAACTTCGATCAGCTTTAATATGACCCCTGACATCAAGAGGAGGTAGTCCCACACAGGACACTTATTTATCTGGGTGAAAGCAGATGCTGGAGATTAGAGTCAAGGTTAGAGTGGTGCTGGAAAGCCCAGTAGTTCAGGCAGCATGTGAGGAGCTGGAAAATCGACATGTCGGGCAGGAGCCCTTCATCAGGAGTGATGAAGGCGCCCGAATTATCTGTCCGACTTATTTATCTGCTCACTGTTCTAATGAAGTTTCTAAAAGTTGTTTACATCACCAATCAAAGCTAACATTCCAAAAAATGCATACTAAATCCAATTTTTCAGTACAGTATGTTATACATTGAGGTACCTCACTATTTTTATAATTACAGGTAGTCATAGTAATGCACAGCACCGAAACAGACCCTTCAGTCCAACTCATCCATGCCAACCAGATATCCCAAATTAATCTAGTTCCATTTTCCAGCACTTCACATTTCCTGTCAAACAATCAAGCTTGATGGTGATGCGGGGAGGGTTTTAGTGTAACATGGCAGGAGAGTCTGAGGCAAGAGCCTTTCTGTATTACATATTCTGTTTGCTACAGCTTCTCGAAGCTTCAGTCTGTTCCTCAGCACACAGTCCTGTACCTTGAAATGTACCTATCTGCAACACTCAGTCACCAATAGCTTTGTACAGAAACACCAACAAATTTTGAGTCGACCAAAGACTGTCTTTCACTAAGTCAATGTTCCTTCAGCAGCCCTGAAGCATTACTCAATGTGCGCTGCTGAAATCTGCTCAGATGGCCCAGGGCCGTGCTACTGCTACAGGTGAACCTCAGCAAAAACAAGTACATTTCTTTCCTGCAGAAGATTTACCTGCAAAGGAAAATTCCAGTTAAAAAGTGGGAGATGGTGTCTTCCCCTACCGCGGCTGTCAGATGCACAATGTGCAGGGGAGGTGAGAGCCCAGGCTGGCAGGTAGAATTGGACATGGATGGCCCTTCTTTCACCAGGCAAGTTACATCTTGTTGCTTGCTCCAGTGAAAAGGCATCCTATCATATAACAGTCTGCCTAGGAAGCCAGCTGTTAGAACCCACAACTTCCTTTCACCTCTGGTCCTTGAGAAAATTACAAGCAGAACCAGACAGCTTTGTGGTGATCGCCCATGACAGCATTCCATTCAGCGTGATGTTGAGGGATCCTGGCAAAACTGAAATCAATGGGAACCTGCACAAAGGAAAGTAACTGTTGTTGTTGGAGGTTAATCACTTTAATCCCAGGATGTCACTACAGGAGATTCTCTGGGTAGTGGGCTCAGCCCAGCTATCTCCAGCTGCTTCATCATTGATTTTTTTCTTACTCACAAGATCATGTTTGCTGATTTGTCAGTGTTGTCATTTGCAAGTCCTTAGATACTGAAGCAGCCTGGGCCCATATTCAGCAAGAGCCAGATAGTATCTCGCACAGTAAGTGATTAGGATCAGGAATGCACTGTCTGAAAGTGTGGTGAAGGCAAATTCAATTGACAAGGTGTTAGGCAATCATTTAAGAAGGATTTGCATCACACAGAGGCCAAGCAATGAGCATCTCCAACAACAGCAAATCTACTTTCCCCATCAATTACATTACCATCTCTGTCTCTCTAACCTGTGAGTTATTATTAGCCAGAAACTGAATTAAGCATATGGAACTGTGGCTCCAGGAACAGATCAGGGATATGGACCTCCTGAATCCCCAAAGTCTGTTTATCATCTTATTAGGAACAGACCAGGAGTGAGATGGAATATTTCCAAAAAGCCTTAATGCAAGTAGCACAGATAACACTGAAAAAAGTTGACACCATCCAGGAAGAAGCAAACTACTTAGTCAGACCCCAACCCCAAATGCAAAGTCAAAACATGTGGACAAGCTATAAGCAGCAACTCACCAAGATTCCTCCAACAGCATCTTCCAAATCCATGAATTCTGTCACCTCTAAGAACAAGGGCAACAGATGAATATGGATATCTCCAAGTGCAAGTTGCCTTCCAAAATACCATCCTGATATGGAACTATATCATCATTACTACGGTGTCACTGAGTCAAAATCCTATTAGTCATACCCTCACAGTGCTCTGAGCACACCTGTACCAGAAGGACTGCAGCAGATCAAGAAGATGACTCATCATCATTTTCTCCAGAATAATTAGGGATTGACCAAAAATGCTCCTTTAGCCACATCTCATGAAAAATTTTAAAAATGATCATTTATGCAACAAATTTCACACATTACCCAACCAGACAACTGCTGCAAAAATAAAGTCTTGCTTTCAGTTATGTATTCATGTCCCTGGAATGGACTTCAATGCATGACACTTTAGCTCAGAGCTGAGAATGTTACAGTTGAATGAAGCTATTGTCAACACTCTTGGCTTCTTAAAGATGTGACTGGCGAGTAGTATTATTCCATCAATTTTATGAGCTTTACAGAAAGCAACATCTGTAGCACCTTTTTTTGCAGTTCTGCCTGCTGTTGTTTATTGCTGCGTTTTGGAGTTTCAAGGTTCCTTTCAAAAGCGAAAGAGTTTTGCTGACAGCAGAAGCTTCTTTAGCAATAAATATAGTGCTCAGAACTAGGCCATCCGATGGCAGTGATGAATGGAGTACAAGTAGAAGGAACAAAGGCAGGGCTGCTTGCAGCCTGAAAGCCTGGCACCCAGGACACATGATCTGTGATCTATCAGTGTCTGTTTCTGAAATGGTTGACCAGTAAATTTCTCTTGTGATCCGTGTATATAAAGAGCCTCAGACAACACTTAGCATCGTGGAATCTGAGAACCTTTTTGCAAATTTGATCTGGAAGTTGGAATGAATCAAGGGACCTTGCATTTATTCCTGATAAAGGGCTTTTGCCCGAAATGTCAGTTTTGCTGCTCCTTGGATGCTGCCTGAACTGCTCTGCTCTTCCAGCACCAGTAATCCAGAATTGGGTATTGGCCCACTAGATGTCACTCCCTGTCCACCTCTCCCCACAACCTGAGAGTCACCCACCTCTCTCCACATTTCCTTATCTTGGGTGCTCTGAAACCCTGCCAAGGATGCTGTTCTGCCAGCAGTCATGGCCTCCTCTGTAACACTGCTGAGCACAAGAGCTGCTGTCCTCTAATAGCTGGCAGCTTTCGTCAGGCACATCCACCCCGGGAATATGATTCCAAGGGGTGGCACACCTTGATTGACAAATGGTCCGGTTGGCTTTCCCTGGATGTGGTAATGGAGATAGAATGCTAGCATTCTATCCAACTGATGAGATACCTGATGCCTTAGCAGGACTTTGCCCAGTGATCCAATAGCTAGTCATAGGGTTATAGAGTCATAGAGATGTACAGCACAGAAACAGACCCTTCGGTCCAACTCATCCATGTAGATGAGATATCCCAACCCAATCTAGTCCCACCTGCCAACACCCAGCCCATATCCCTCCAACCCTTTCCTATTCATATACCCATCCAGCTGCCTTTTAAATGTTGCAATTGTACCAGCTTCCACCACTTTCTCTGGCAGCTCATTCCATACTCGTACCACCCTCTGTGTGAAAAGGTTGACTCACTCCAATGTCCAGCGATACATGAATTCAAACAGCAAACACAGTAGCTGTGCAAGTTCACTGCTGCATCAGTTAGCAGTGTGGGTTTCTTTCTCTCTCCCTCTCTCCTCTGCCCATGAGTGCCCATGTGCTGTCTTTGTCTGCTCCTCTCCCTTTTAAAAGTGCTGCTGTTTTGACTTTTTTTTCTCTACAAAGTTCCAAAACAATGCAGCAGCAAATAAAACAATAATTGCTGCTCCTGGGATATGAGGGAATCACCTCCAACACCTAAAATACCTCAAAAAAGGAGTATCCTGTTACAGCCAGAAATTTTTCCTGCCCTCCATCTTAGATTACCCAGAATCCCTTGCACCCCACTCCAGAGTGAAAATGTGTCAGCCCCATGGACCTCTGTCCTCTACAGATAGCAATAGAGATGCAGGCTTCCCGAGACCAGGTATAACTGCACAGATACCTCAGACATTTACAGCACAAAAGAAGGCCATTCAGTCCATCATGTCTGTACTAGTAAACAAAAAAAAACCTGACTACACTAATCCCATTTTCCTTATCTGAAAGGCTATGGCAAAGATAGTGAATATCTAACCTAACTTCCTTTAACCTAAAAAAAAGGATTCACTCGGCTGAACAGGTAAGCTACTTAGTGTTCTTGTTTTGGAGACTAAGTGTAGAGTTGTGGCAGCGCAGGCAATGGAATGTTCCTCCTGCAGGATGTTTGAGGTAGGGGTGATCACCGATGCTCCTGCTGATTTCACCTACAGGAAGTGCAGCCGGCCGAGCTCCTCACAGACTGCGTTAGGGAACTGGAGCTGGAGTTGGATGAACTGAGGATTATTCGAGAGGCTGAGAGGGTGATAGATAGAAGCTACAGGGACATAGTTACGCCAGAGAAGAGAGGTAGCTGGGTAACAGTTAGAGGTGGGAAGAGGAGGAAGCAGAGAGTGCACGGATCCCCTGTTGTCGTACCCCTCAACAATAAGTATACCACTTTGGATACTGTTGGGGGGGACGGCCTAGCAGTGGTAAGCTGCAGTGACCGGGTCTCTGGCACGAGGTCTGGCTCTGAGGGAAAAGGGGGAGAGGAGAAGAGCGCTAGTTATAGGAGACCCTATAGTTAGAGGGACAGACAGGTGGTTCTGTGGACATGGGCGAGACTCTTGGATGGTTTGTTGCCTCACGGGTGCCAGGGTCCGAGACGTCTCGGACCATGTCTGCAGAATCCTTAAGGGGGAGGGTGTGCAGCCAGAAGTCGTGGTGCACATTGGCACCAATGACATAGGTAGGAAGAGGGGTGGGGAGGTCATTCAGGAGCTCAGAGAGTTAAGCTGGAAGCTAAAAGCTAGGACGGACAGAGTCGTCATCTCTGGGTTGTTGCAGGTGCCACATGACAGTGAGGCAAGGAATAGGGACAGAGTGCAGTTGAACACATGGCTGCAAGGATGGTGTAGGAGGGAGGGTTTCAGGTATTTGGACAATTGGACTGCATCCTGTGGAAGGTGGGACCTGTTCAAGCAGGACGGGTTGCACCTGAACCAGAAGGGCACCAATATCCTGGGAGGTAGGTTTGCTAGCACTCTTCGGGGGAGGGTTAAACTAATTTGACAGGGGGATGGGATCCGGACTTGTAGTACAGCAAGTAGGTTAGCTGTTTTTCAGGATGTCCAAGAATGTAGGGATGCTGTGGAGAAGGTAGCACTGACAGGGAATACTTGCGGACTCAGAGATAGGTTCAAGTGTGTATACTTCAACGCAAGGAGTATCAGAAATAAGGTGGGTGAACTTAAGGCATGGATCGGTACTTGGGACTACGATGTTGTGGCCATCATGGAAACGTGGATAGAAGAGGGACAGGAATGGTTGCTGGAGGCTCCTGATTACAGATGTTTCAGTAAGATTGGGGGGGTGGTTAAAAAAGGAGGGGGGTGGCATTGCTAATTAGAAATGGTATAACGGCTGCAGAAAGACAGTTCGAGGGGGATCTGCCTTTGGAGGTAGTATGGGCTGAAGTCAGAAATAGGAAAGGAGCAGTCAACCTGTTGGGTCTTTACTATAGGCCCTCCAATAGCAGCAGAGATGTGGAGAAACAGATTGGGAAACAGATTTTGGAAAGGTGTAGAAGCCACAGGGTAGTAGTCATGGGCAATTTCAACTTCCCAAATATTGATTGGAAGCTCTTTAGATCAAGTAGATTGGATGGGGCGGTGTTTGTGCAGTGTGTCCTGGAAGCTTTTCTAACTCAGTATGTAGATTGTCCAACCAGAGGGGAGGCCATATTGGATTTGGTACTTGGTAACGAACCGGGACAAGTGATGGGCTTGGTCATGGGTGAGCATTTTGGTGATGGTGACCACAATTCTGTGCCTTTCACCTTGGTTATGGAGAGAGATAGGTGCGTGCAACAGGGCAGGTTTTACAAATTGGGGGAAGGGTAAATACGATGCTGCAAGACAGGATCTGAGGAGCATAAATTGGGAGCATTGGCTGTCAGGGTAGGATGTCATTGAAATATAGAATTTTTTTAAGGAACAGATATCTCTTGATATGTATGTATCTGTCAGGCAGGAAAGAGATGGTCGTATGAGGGAACCTTGGTTGACGCGGGTGGTTGAATGTCTTGTAAGGAGGAAGAAGGAGGCTCACATAAGGTTGAGGAAACAAGGTTCAGACAGAGCAGTGGAGGGATACAGGATAGCCAGAAGGGAGCTGAAGAAAGGGATTAGGAGAGCTAAGAGAGGGCATGAAAAATCTTTGGTGGGTAGGATCAAGGATAACCCCCAGTCCTTTTATGCGTATGTGAGAAACATGAGAATGACGAGAACGAGGGTAGGTCCGATCAAGGACAGTAGTGGGAGACTGTGTATTGAGTCGGAAGAGATAGGAGAGGTCTTGAATGAGTACTTTTCTTCAGTATTTACAAATGAGAGGGACCATAATGTTGAAGAGAGAGTATGAAATGGACTGGTAAGCTAGAGGAGATTCTTGTTAGAAAGGAAGATGTGTTGGGCATTTTGAAAAACTTGAGGATAGACAAGTCCCCTGGGTCTGACGCGATATATCCTAGGATTATGTGGGAAGCAAGAGAGGAAATTGCAGAACCATTGGCAATGATCTTTTCATCTTCACTGTCAATGGGAGTGGTGCCAGGGGACTGGAGAGTGGCGAATATTGTGTCCCTGTTCAAAAAAGGGAATAGGGATAACCCCGGGAATTACAGGCCAGTTAGTCTTACTTCGGTGGCAGGCAAAGTAATGGAAAGGGTACTGAGGGTTAGGATTTATGAGTATCTGGAAAGACACTGCTTGATTAGGGACAGCCAGCACGGATTTGTGAGGGGTAGGTCTTGCCTTACAAGTCTTATTGAATTCTTTGAGGAGGTGACCAAGCATGTGGATGAGGGTAGAGCAGTGGATGTAGTGTACGTGGATTTTAGTAAGGCATTTGATAAGATTCCCCATGGTAGGCTTACGCGGAAAGTCAGGAGGCATGGGATAGTAGGAAGTTTGGCCAGTTGGATAAAGAACTGGCTAATCGGTCGAAGTCAGAGAGTTGTGGTAGATGGTAAATATTCAGCCTGGTGCCCAGTTACAAGTGGAGTTCTGCAGGGATCAATTCTAGGTCCTCTGCTGTTTGTAATTTTTATTAATGACTTGGAAGAGGGAGTCGAAGGGTGGGTCAGTAAATTTGCAGACGATACGAAGATTGGTGGAATTGTGGATTGCGAGGAGGGCTGTTGACGGCTGCAAAGGGACTTAGATATGATGCAGAGCTGGGCTGAGGAGTGGCAGACGGAATTCAACCCTGTCAAGTGTGAGGTTGTCCATTTTGGAGGGACAAATAAGAATGCGGAATACAGGGTTAACGGTGGGGTTCTTAGTAAGGTGGAGGAGCAGAGGGATCTTAGGATCTATGTTCATAGATCTTTGAAAGTTGCCACTCAGGTGGATAGAGCTTGTAAGAAGGCCTATGGTATATTAACGTTCATTAATAGAGGGATTGTATTCAAGAGTCGTGAGGTGATGTTGCAGCTGTATAGGACCTTGGTAAGGCCACATTCGGAGTACTGTGTGCAGTTCTGGTCGCCTCATTTTAGGAAAGATGTGGAAGCTTTGGAGAGGGTGCAGAGGAGATTTACCAGGATGTTGCCTGGAATGGAGAATAAGTCGTACGAGGATAGGTTGAGAGTGCTAAGCCTTTTCTCATTGGAACGGCGAAGGATGAGGGGTGACTTGATAGAGATTTATAAGATGATCAGGGGAATAGATAGAGTAGACAGTTAGAGACTTTTCCCCGGGTACAACAGAGTGTTACAAGGGGACATAAATTTAAGGTGAAGGGTGGAAGGTATAGGGGGGATGTCAGGGATAGGTTCTTTACCCAGAGAGTGGTGGAGGCATGGAATGCGCTGCCTGTGGGAGTGGCAGAGTCAGAATCATTGGTGACCTTTAAGCAGCAATTGGATAGGTACATGGATAGGTGCTTAAGCTAGGACAAATGTTCGGCACAACATCGTGGGCCGAAGGGCCTGTTCTGTGCTGTATTGTTCTATGTTCTATGTGATATGTTCTATGTTCCAAGCACCGCTTAATGTCATGAGGGTTTCTGACAGAATCACTCTTTGAGGCAGTGAATTCAAGACACCCATCATTCTCTAATTGAAAGAATTTCTCCTCAACTGTCCTCTTAGTCTTCTACCCTTTACCTTAACTCTGGTTATTCATCACTCTGGTAATGCAAAATATACTGTCTTAATCACCCGATCTATGCTGTTCAAACTTATACATCGGTATCAGCTCCCCCCTTCCCACCCCTCCCCCCAACCCTCACTGTTCCAGTCTTTCCTCATTGTATGTTTCCCTTCTTTTAAGCTGCTACCATTTCAGCTTGGACCTCCTCATCCATTTCACTAGGAGTGCTTTCTTTGTCCTCGGTTTCTGCTTCCTTGAGATGCAACAGGAAAATCTCAGTGAAAGGAGTGGTCTTCACCCTTAGCAAGATTCCATGTTGTGGTGTTAATCAGCAGCAAACCATTAATAAAATATTGACCAGTAAGGAAGGACATTCAGCCCATGTTACTTCATTGATTCAAAATGATTGCTTTCACCTCAGCACTCTATCTGGGAGACCATTCCATGAAACCGTAAGAAATAGGATCAAGAGTGGACCATCCTGCCCCTTGAGCCTGCTCCACCATTCAATGGGACTACAGCTGATTTGACATTCTTCACAACCACTTTCCCACCATTTCCCCATTACCTTTCATTCCCCCACTGATCAAGTATCTATCTCAGCCTTAAATATACACAAGGACTCTGCCCACAGCTTTCTATGGCAAGGACTTCCAGAGACTTACAACCCTCAATGATAGCAAAGTTTAAGAGACATTTAGACAGACACATGAACAAGCAGAAAGTAGAGGTGTATGGACTACTTGCAGGCAAGAGGATTAGATTAGAATAGCATCATGGTCCGCACAGATATGATGGGCAAAAGAGTCTGTTCCTGGTTTGTACTGTTCTATGCTCTATGTACATTTTCTGCTCTGAGAGAAGATTGTCTTCATCACATTCTTAAATTGACACCCCTTTATTCTGAGACCATGCCCTCTGGTTCTAGATTGTCCTACGAAGGGAAAGATCCACTCAGTGTTTACATTGTCGAGCCTTTTAAGAATCCATGCACTGACATTTCTGAATGAAGCAAACCCTCTTGAAATTAATTCAAAATTTGTCATGAACTAATTTAATCCAATGGTCCTTGGCTCATGTTGACAATTTCATTGACTGTAGTATTCTTGCATCCTTGTTGTTATATTCTTATATGATTTATCTTTTCTATATTGGTAAAACCTTTTCTACCTCACCACCCAAATTCTTCTTTCCAAACTTCAAATTGTCATTATTACTCAGATTTCTACCACTGTGGTTCTGCACAGCTACAATATTTTAAGTATGTCTCCTGTTCCACAGTGACCAGGACTGAACACAGAAATTATTACATGGCCTGATGGCAGTGCAATGTAGTGTATCAAAACTCTTTTGACTTTGTTTTAATTATGTAGTTCATCTTGCATTGACTGTGGATTTCTGCTTTTTTATTGAGCAGACATTTGAACATCAAGACCACTAAGTTTCCTGACTCTCTTTGAACACCATTCATGCAGTGCATACGTGACTTGTTCATGTCCCATATGGAATATGAATTAACTTTCATATGCTATTATTCTGCTCACTTAGATTTTGTCTAATTCACTTGTTAATTTCCTTCATTCCACTGATTTCAAATTATATGAATTTTCAACTAATTTGCATTGTTTCTGAATTCATGTTGCAGATGTAAATTAGAATCGATAGTGATCGACTTCACCATGACAACAGTAAAGTTTAAACACAGTACAATTGCTTTCCCACCTTGGTCCATAGTGTTTCCTGTACTTTTGGAAAATGAACAGTGAGTACATGACAGCTACCAAAATAAGCTGATGTGGCTTTACCCACTGGGTGATTGCTGAGTGTGAAGCACTAATTTTCCATGAATGTGAAATGGACCGTACCTTTATATATATTTTAAAGGCTCATTTTGAATGCTTTATGATACAGATTGTTGGAGACCTAACTTTCTGAGGGAGAATTACATCTGTGCCAATTCCCTAACTATGCCTGACCAAACATAGCTGTAGTATACAGCTATCATGCAATAAATCCTTCTTGTTATATTTGTAAGTACTTGACAATTGCGCATCCTCTGTCCCTAATTACAAGATAGGCCAAAGATAAAGCAAAGACAAAAAAGGAATGGAGGTGGTAAACAACCTCAAAAAGCCCTTACCTCATACTATGTACTGATGGAGGTGGCAAATACCACAAATTGATGGCAGAAATCATCTATGAAAAATGTCATGTTGTTTCAGTGATACAGTCCTGATACTGACTTCAAGGAGAAGTCCAGAAGATGCAGCAGAAAAGAAAATCATTTCTGGCAAAAGAGATTACCACGTTAAGAGCATTCAAGAAGATTCAGACAGTCTGTCAGCAACTGAAATATGGCTACCAACACAGAGAGATAGTGGCAGTTGTGGAAGCAACATAAAGGAAGCTCAATATTACAAATGTAAAACTTCATTCAAAAACTGGTAAGAAGTGCTGGAGGAAAAGAGAGAAAAGCCAACCACACTGAGAAAATATCAACGTCTTACAGGAGGAGGCTCAGTTTGTTTAATTCCTTCATGACATGTGAGTGTCACAAGCTGGGCCAGCATTTATTACCCATTCCGAGTTGCACTTGAAATGGTGATGGTGAGCTGCCTTCTTGAACTGCTGTAAGGTATAACTCAAGGCTTTAGGAAGTGAAGTTAAACATTCCTAAAGGAAAAGGGATTAACTTTATGAAAAATGAAGCAAAAGGCAGAAAAGGTATACAAGGAATTAAAAATAAGAGTTCTCATTTCTTACAATTAGTATTACTACTAGACCCCCCAAGGAGCAGTTGCAAGGAACAATGCAAGTTTCTTAAAAGAAATTTAGACAGGAGGTACAGAATTATGAAGACTATAGAATTCATTTAGATGGAAATGTGCAAATTAAAGAAATCCAGTAAAACTATCCAACAGAAGAAGAAAAATTAGAAATAATTACACATGTAAAAAGGACCATTACTCAGTAATTAACTTACAATTTCATTGGGAAGGATTGTCAATGTAACAACTGGAGATCTTAATAATTTATGTAGAAATGTTTGAAGTTTCACTTGCGAAAAGTGGGAAAATATTCATTGTACCTGGAAAGAAGTCATAAAGCTCCATCTTGGCCACAGTAGACATGGCAATCCTAAAGAAAGCAGGTAACCACTATTTTGATTGTTATAAATGGTGAGAAAACTGAAAAAGCCCAGTAAGCAGTGCAAAGATACATTAATGCAAAGAAACATTTTTTTTAAATGAAAGCTGTAAATTACTACTGGAGAGCAGGTAATAAGATTTTAAGCTTTAATTAGAGAATTCAATGTAGTATTGTAGAAATGCAGAGTTAAAAAGCTTGGCAATTGGAGGAAATCCTGCAATATTGTTGCAATGCAGAGTCAGGCAAGCTCCATAGTCATACAATTGAAAATAAAGTTGTTAAATGCAAGAACATAAACTTCATGGTCAGCAGATGTACAACAATATTGAAATATCAAAGATTTAAATTAATCTTCACACTATAATGAAAGGTAAAAAGAGACCATATTACCTGGCAGATCCAATCCCAGAGAAAGACCATTCAGAACAGGATTTTGTGGATGTGGTAGTTCTTAAGATACAGCGCAGCCTCAAATTTAAACATTAAGTTTGAAACTGAGCAAGTTAATACACTATATTGCTTTTCTTATTCACTGGCTAGCCAATATTTATTGCCCATCCCTAATTTCCCTGGAGAAGGTGGTAGTGGTTACCTTCTTGAACCTCTGCAGTCCATGTGGTGTAGGTAGACCCATAATGCCCTAAAGGAGGGAATTGCAGGACAGGAACAGTGAGGAAGAGCAAAGTGTTTCCAGGTCAGGATGGTGAGTGGCTTGGAGGGAAACTTGCTGGTGGTGGTGTTCCCATGTAATCACTATCCTTACCTTTCTAGATGGAAATAGTTGTGGGTTTGGAAAGCACTGTCTAAGGATATTAGGAGCATTTCGGCAGTGCAATTTGAAGATAGTACACACTGTTACTACTGAAATTCTTTGGGGCAGATAGTAATGATGCTATTCTTAGACAATTCATTACAGTAGACAGTTCTAAATATGTCCTAATATCTCTTGATTATTATTAAAACAATATACAAAAAATATCTTGGATGAGAAAGATTTAATACAGAAGTTCACCTTCCAGAAGAATCTTTAGACAATTTCATGAATAACATATATACATCCGAGGAAAACTTTAAACATAAGTTTTGAAATCATGAGACAGAATTTTTATTGGCATTCTTGATGAAACATTGTTATATTTCTTACAATTTAAGCAAGATTTAACTTTGGATAAAACAATTAAAATATGTGCAGGGAGATTGCAAAAAAACTCAGATCTTGAGAAAAGATACTTCTGAAAATCAATGCCCTTTACAACGGTTATCTTCTTCTGACCAATACTTCCTTATTTGGTTCTGTATCATATTTTGTTGTGAAAGCTCCTATAAAGTGCCTTGGTATGTGATATTATGTTATAAGTGGTATATAATCATAAGTTGTTGTCATTGGTATCCCACTTGCATTCATTACGTCCTCAGTTAAAGAGCAAAGAACAAAAGAACAAAAACAAAGTGTGACACTGGCACAGGCCCTTCGGCCCTCCAAGCCTGTACCAATCATCATGCCCTAACTGAACTAAAAAACAAGCCTTCTGTCCTTATTCAGCCTATATCCCTCTATTTCCTTCTTATTCACGTAACCATCCAAATACCTCTTAAACATTGCCAACATGCCTGCTTCTACCACCATCTCTTCTGGAAGTGCATTCCAGGCTCTGACCACTCTCAGCATGAAAAACTTCCCTCGCACATCTCCCTTAAACTTTCCCCCCTCATCTTGAACCTGTGCCCCCTTGTAATTGAAATTCTAACCCTGGAGAAAAAACCTCTGACTAACCACCCTGTCTAAGTCTCTCATAACATTGTAGATCTCTGTCAGGTTTCCCCTCAGCCATCGCCTTTCCAATGAAAACAATCCTAGTCTTTTTCACCTTTCCTCGTAGTCAATGCCCTTGAGACCAGGCAACATCCTGGGGAACCTCCTTTGCATTCTCTCCAAAGCTGCAGGTGTGGTAACCAAAACTACACAATTTACTCCAAATGTGGTCTTACAAGGGTTTTATATAGCTGCAATACGGTTTGCCAACTCTTTCACTGCATGCCCCAGCCGATGAAGGTAAGTATGCCATATGCCTTCTTAGTCACCTTGGCCACCTGTGTTGCCACTTTTAGAAAACTGTGGATCTGCACACCCAGATCCATCTGTATGTTAATGTTCCTAAGGGTTCTCCCATTTACAGTATAGTTCACACTTAAATTTGATCCTCGAAAATACATCACCTTGCATTTGTCAGGAAAGTTGGGGTTACATTTTGGGAAATCACAATTTTAAGTAAATCACCTAAAATTGGTTCCCATAGCAACTTTTGTGACTTCTGCAGGACCTTTCTTGTCAGAAAAAAGCAAATACTGCGCCTTCCTGGTTGAAACAGTTTACCTCACTACACTGGTAAATGCCTTTCAAAATAAAGTAAGCTTAAGACAGGAAGAAAAGATTTCCTTCTCACAGTCCCTCTTGTTGACATTTCTAGTTCTCAAACTTCCTGTTCCCTCATCATCCTGGTTACAGCAGACTCTCCAAGATGTGGTAAACTTCTTGTAAACCTCCTCTAGACCCCCTCCAACAAGCATATCCTTACTTAGATACAAGGCTCAAAATTTGCCATCTGACCAGACCCTGTCAGTCTCAGAAGCATATTTCTACTCTGGTATTCAAGGCCACTTCAAATGTATGTTAACATTGCAGTTGCCTTCCCAATGACTCCCAAGTCCCTTTCTGCTCAGATTTCAAATCCATTCCCCATTTAAAAAATAATCTACTTCTATTCTTCCTACCAAATTGCACAACCTCACACATTCCCACATTGTATTCCATATGCCACTTTTTTGCCAACTCTCCTCACCTGTCTTTCTGCACGCTCCCCACTTCCTCAACACTACCTATCCATCCATTTGTGTCATCTGCAAACTTAATAACAATGCCTTCAGTCTAGATCATTGATGTAGAAAGTGAATAGTTGTGATTCCAAAACTGACCCCTATGAACTCCAGTAGTCATCAACTATCATCATGAAAAAAATCCCCTTTTGAACGAGATGGGAATGTGCAATTTGAAACCAAACAGATCAGACTTGATCTTATTGAATGGTGGAGAGGTCTCAATGGGCCAAAAATCCCCTTTATCCCCATTCACTACCTCCTGCCAGTCAACAATTCCTCTATACTTGCCCTTAACACCATGGGCTCTTACCTTAGCTGGAGGCCTCCTATGCGGTATTTTGTCAAATGCCTTCTGGAAATCCAAATATATCATGTCCACTGGCTCTCCTTCATCTAATGTCAGACTTGTCAGACATGATCTTAACAAAGCCATGATGAATCAGACTAATTTTATCATGCACTTCCAAGTACTCTGCAATCTCATCCTTAATACTGGACTCTAAATTCTTATTTATTGCTCAATTCAGGCAAACTGACCTCCAGTTTCCTGAGTCTCTCCCTTCTCAAACATTACATTAGCCATTTTCCAGTCCTCTGGGATCCTCTGTAACTCTAGTGATTCCTGAGAGATCACCACCAATGCCTCTACAAGGTCCTCAACTATCTCCTTCAGAACTCTGGGATGTAGTCCATCTTCAGAACTTTTGACTTAGTCACCTTCAGAACTTTTAGCTTCTCAGCACCTTCTCCTTAGTGATGTCCACTACACTTCATCTCTGCCTCTGACTGTCTTAGTTCTGGTATGCTGCCAATGCCTTTCATTGTGAAAACTGTTGCAAAACATCTATTTAATTCCTTCACCATTTCTTTGTTCCCCATTACCACTTCTCCACCCTCATTTTCTAGCAGTTCAATGTCCAATCTTGCCTCTCTCTTACTTTGTATATATTTAAAATAACTCTTGTAAAATTCTTTAATATTACTCGTTATCTTACAACACATTTTATCTTCTCCCTTTCTATTTTTTTCTAAGTTATCCTCGGCTTTTTTAAAGCTTTCCCAAGCCTCTAGCTTCCCATGAATCTTCACCACATTGTATCCTTTTTCTTTTGCTTTTATGCTGTCCCTGACTTCCTTTGTCAGTCATCACCTGGTGAAGGAGTGTCTCTCCTTCAATTAAACCTGTTGGACTATAACCTGGTGTTGTGTGATTTTTAACTTTGTACACTCCAATCCAACACCGGCATCTCCAAATCATGTCAGTCATGGTTGCCTCATCATCCCGTTTGTATGTTACTTCTTCCTTGAGATGAATTTCTGCTATGCCTTCCCGAATTACAGTTAGAAACGTCTGCCATTGCTGCTCTGCTGTCTTCCCTGCTAGGCTCCCTTCAATCAACTCTGGCCAACTCCTCCCTCATGTCTTTACAGTTACCTTTACTTAATTGTAACACTGTTACATCTGTTTCCAGCTTGTTCCTTTCAACTGCAGTGTGAATTCTATCACATTATGGTCACTGCCCCTTAGGAGTTCCTTTAGCATAGGCTCGCTAATCAAGTTTGCCTCACTACACATTATTGTGCAGTTTCTTTCCCACGGAAAACAATTTTAACTCCATAAACTTTTCTGGGAACTACCTGTCTTTGCTTACTTCTTAAGGCCAATGCTACTCTTTACACAAGTGATTGATTCAAATTATGAACAAACATTTACAAAACAAGAGCTTGGCCCTTTGAGACCTCTCCACCAGTCAATAAGATCAAGTCTGATCTGTTTGGTTTCAAATTGCACATTCCCATCTCCTCCAAATAACCTTGGGTTCTAATGCCTAAAAAGAATCTATCAAACGCTAAAATATTTGATGACCAACACTTTCTGAAGCAGAGAGTTCCAGGGAAAGCATTTCTCTTCATCTCCATCTAAATGAATTATGAGTAATTTTAAAACAAAACTTTTAGTTCTAGATTCGCCCACTACAGAAAACATTCTATCCACATCCATTTTCTCATGATCATTCAGGGTCATATGTAGTTAGTCAAGCCAGCCCTCACTTGTCTAAGTCCATTTGAAATATGTCCGGTTTGACCAACTTATCCTCAAAGACAATCCATTTGTTCCAGGTGTAAATCTAGTAAAGCTCTGCAGAATTGCCTCCAATGAATTTCCACCTTTCCTTAAATAATGACAGCAAAACTATACACAGTATTCAAAGTATGATCTTACTAATGCCCTAAGTAATTGAAACATAACATCCTCACATTTACGTTCCATTCCTCTCAGAATGAAGGATAGCATCCCATTAGCTTTCTTAATTATGTATTGTAACAGCACACTAATGTCTTGTGATTCCTATATGAGGATATTTCATTCTTACTGTACCTCACAGAATGTCACATTCATTCTCCATCTAGGTAATACTTTGCTTTTTCATTCTTCCTGCCAAAGTGAACAAATTCACATTTCTACATTATATTTTATCTTTACCTATATACTTTCTTATCTTTTCTGTCATTTCACAACATTCTTTCACATCTGTCTTACTGTTGTCTACAAATGTATTCCTTTGTTCAATTCATCTCAGTCTTTGAAGTAAAATGTAACAAGTCAAAGTCACAGAACCTGGTGATGCCACTTGTGACTCCACTCATCAAGTTTGACTGTCAGACAAAATCCCATTTATGCCTGCCAGCCAATCTTCTAACCATTCTAATATATCATCCCCAATGCCATGGGCTTCTATAAATCTAAATACATCTTGTGGCACCCCTTTATTCACAGTGCATGATATTTCTTCCAAGAACTGCACTAAGTTGGTTAAACATGAGTTTGCTTTGACATTCTTTTACTAATTACACTGATGTTTTTAAAATTAAAATACAGCTACAATCTCTTTACTGCTCAGCTCTCAATTGTTACAAGTCTTTGGTTTCCCCTCGTCACAGCCCTGGAGGACCATAGGCTGGTCTCCCATTAGGGAGAGAGAACTACTGGCAACTTTAACATGTGGTTCTCCATGTGGGATTGAACCCGCCCTTCAGCATCACTCTGTTCTTCAAATCAGCCATCCAGCCAACTGAACTGATTTAAATACAAGGATTATGTTTGCTACGTTTCCAATTTGATAGAAACTTTCCTGAATCTAGGCAATTTTGGAAAATTGACACCAACACATTGACTACATTTTCGACCATGGCATTTCATTTGGACCTGGAGTATTGTTAATTCACAGGGCCATCAGATTGCATAGTCCTGCTACCTTGTAATTGTAATTTGGGAAGTTCCTCTCTCCCAGTTTATATCTGCTAAAGGAATTTGTTTTCATCTGTCCTCTATAGTGAGGACAGAAGCAATATATTTGCCATTTCATCTACTGTTACCTTGTAATTTAAAAATAATTCCCCATTCTCACTGTCTAGAGGACTTCACTTACTCTTTTCCGTTTAATTTCCTGTAGAAACTCTTGCTATCCATATATACATTCCCAGCTAGTTTCCTCTTATACACTAATGTCTTCCTCCTGATTAATCTTATGGTCATTCTAAGCCATTATTTATATTCTAACCAATCACCTACCACAAATATTTCTGTGCTTTATCCTAAAGTTTGATGTTTTTGTTAAATTCTCTCATTAGCATCACTTTAAAATTGCAGAAGGCACTCCTAATGGAGCCTAATTGATATTTTATTTAGCAGAAATCTAACCTTACTTGATTTGTACTCCATCCCTGTGCTAAGGCAGTTCTCCTTTGCTGACATTTTTGTTGTGTTAGTTGAATGAGTATATTGTAAATGAGTGCTCGCTTCTGCTGCCAGAGAATGTTTTGTAAGGCACCAGTGCTCAAAACCATGCACCACATTTCATAATAATTGTGCCTCAGTGCTGCAATAAAGTATTTAGACAGCAAAAGAGAAACATTTATTTAAGCTGTTAATCATGGGTCAGTTCAATCACTTATTGCAGAATTGCTAATGATTTCCTTTTCTATGTTATTTTGTCTACTCCCCCTGCCAACAGTACCAACTACAGAGCATTAACCTCAGTCAGTGCATCATGCATGAATGGCGAGTGCTGAAGCTTATGGGTTATTCATAGCACAAGCTTATTTTAAGATCATGAGATAATTACACCCCTATGGTTTCTTCATTACTCAACAACACCAGAAGCAATCAACTATCGGGTTATTGAGGTAGTACTTCTCGCAACTTGTAATGGACTCAACTGAGAGTGACATTCACAACCAGCATAATTATAACAAATGGCACTCAGGCTTTCAACTGCTTGGCAAGTTGGCAATCTTTCTTGAATTGTCAGGTGCAGTACAGAGCTTGGCATTTAGGATCTACTTTAGCAAGGCAACAATATCACAACTGGTCAAACTGAGAACACTATGGCAGCTTGAGGAGAACTCCTCCACATGTTTCATCCCTCCTTGCACTCCCGAGTAGGGAAGATCATTTTGGACTACACTTAAAAGGAAGGGAAGTGGACTACCTCTAGCTATGGTTTTCTAGTGGCTGTGCAATTAGCCCACAGTTTACCTGTACATTGAAATAAGTTTCAGAGAGGGGGTGATTCAACAACCTCGTGATGCCAAAAGCAGATTAGTGATCCCACCAACAGAAAACCATGGTCCCTCTCTTTCAGAAAATAATACTCTTTCCACTCACTTTTTCACAGGCCCTGAAGCAACAAGCTCAAGCCAGTTTGGGGAACAGTTCCCAGTTCTGGATGCTCTCTAATACTTCAGCCAAATGACCACTTTTCGTATCAGAGTCTAGTTATTGACTTCTAACCTGTCATTCAGTCATCACAATAATCTGTGATGGTGTTGCACTAAGATTCAGGTCAGTGAGGCAGGCTCCCAAGATTCCTATCTCAACCAAATTATTACAAACTAGAAATAAGCTAGCTATGATTCACTAAGGCTGGCAGCTGGGATATTTGGTTGCATTAGATCATCTCAATCATTGCAAATGCTGGAAAAGAGATACTTGTTTGGAGTGCAAATGCTGTATCTCTCTGCCAGAAATCAATATTATTAGCCTTTATCTTTGTGCAATAAAGATGCAGCCATAGACAGATTTGCTTCTTTCCTCAAACAATGAACACTTCAAGCTACAGAGATGAAATTGTGATGTTTTTTAAAAGTAATTTCTGAGATATAGATGATGCAGGCTGGGCCAGCACTTATTGCCCATCACTTATTGCCCATCACTAGCTTCGCTTGAGAGAGTGATGGTGAGCAGCCTTCTTGACCCACTGCAACCATTTGGTTTCATTACACCCACAACGCTACTAGGCTTGGGAGCTCCAGGATTTTGTTCCAGCAACACTGAAGGAACTACAATAAATTTTGAAGTCGGCATATTGAGTGGTTCAGATGGGAATTTGCCAGTGCTTCCATGTATCAGCTGCCTTTGGATTACTAGGTGGAATTAGTCATGGATTTAGAAGGTGCTGTGTAAGGAGCCTTGGTGAATATCTGCAGTGCATCTTGCAGCCAATGGATATTGCTGACCATCATAATTCACCCATCTATGACCAGTTACATTAGCACAAGACAGAAACAAATCTATGGGGAGAGGTGAAATCTGTTATGGACTAGGCCAGACCACTCAAAATATTCTTAAACAGGCAATCCCAGACCATAACTTTGCAATTTGTTTCAGTAAGTGGACAGTGAAAATTGCCTGGAGTAAGATAGTTAGGTTGACTACTAGATTTTAAAACAGACAAAAATCTATTCACAAAATTATACAATGAAACACAAAGAACAGAATAAAGAACCCCTACAGAACTCAATGTATCCAACTAGACTTAACTATGCTGTTCCGAATATACTGAACAGTTCCAATAAGCAAACTCCCTTTAAAACTTCCACTCCTATGTCTTATGGTCTTATGGTCTTAAAACCCAGTATAAATGAAACACATGCTTACAGGTTGAAGTTGAAGGGCAGAAGAGAGATAGGATTTCCACACAGCTCCCTGTTGAACTTCCCAGTTCAAGAATGAACTAAAGCTCCTCAACCTTTGCTGTTAAATTCACGTATCGCTAGACATCGGAGTGCGTCTGGGAAAATTAAAAAACAATGAAATTCACAACTGATCTTGGAGGAACCTATTTGGGAAACATCACAGCACAGAAGCAGGTAAGTCGATTTTAATAAATCTGCAGCAGTGAGGAGAGTGGGTTCTTTCTTGATTGTATGTTTTATCGAGCTATGTCTTTTGATTAACATTAAAATATAAGCCATAATAATTAATTTAACCTGGAGCAGTGTTTTGTAGAGGAATAAGACAATGCTAGTTTCTGGGTCTGTAGATTAAAAATAGCTAAAATGGCCCCTTGTGGAGTGATATGCTCTTCTTGTAGGATGTGGGAGTTTAGGGAGAGTTTATGGGTTGCTGAGGATTATATCTGCAATAAATGCTGTTGGTTGCGAATCCTATCAGATCGAATGGATTGGTTGGAGAGGCAGTTAGAGAATATGAGGAATTTACAAGAGAAAGGGGATGTTTTAGATATAGAAAGGGGGGGAGGGGAAGTCTCAGGTACATTCACATAGATGGGTTAACTCCAGGAAAGATAAGAGAGGTAGGCAGGTAGTGCAGGAGTCTTCTGTGGCTATCCCCATTTCAAACAAGTATGCTGCTTTGGAAAATGTATAGGGAGATGGATACTCAGGAGTATGTAGCACGAACAGCCAGGTTTCTGGCATTGAGACTGGCTCTAATAAAATGAGAGGTACATCGGGTTCCAAGCGATCAATTGTGTTTGGTGACTCTCTAGTCTAAGGTACAGACGTTTCTGTGGCCAGCAGAGAAAAAGCAGAATGGTGCCAAGATCAAGGATATCTCAGAAAGGGTGCAGAATGTTCTCAAGGGGGAGAGGGACCAGCAGGAGATCATTGTACACATTAAAACCAATGACATAGGAAGGGAAAAGGTTGAGATTCTGAAGGGAGATTACAGAGAGTTAGGCAGGAATTTAAAAAGGAGGTCCTCAAGAGTAGTAATATCTGGATGACTCCCAGTGCTACGAGCTGGTGAGGGCAGGAATAGGAGGATAGAGCAGATGAATGCATCGCCGAGGAGCTGGTGTAGGGGAGAAGGATTCACATTTTTGGATCATTGGAATCTCTTCTGGGGTAGAAGTGACCTGTACAAGAAGGATGGATTGCACCTAAATTGGAAGGGGACTAATATATTGACAGGGAGATTTGCTAGAGCTGCTCAGCAGGATTTAAACTAGTAAGGTGGGGGGTCAGGGCAGTCAGGAACAAAGTAGAGAACAAGGAAGGACTAATAAATTAAACTACATCTATTTCAATGCAAGAGGCCTAACAAGGAAGGCAGATGAACTCAAGGCATGGTTAGGAACATGGGACTGGGATATCATAGCAATTACAGAAACATGGCTCAGGGATGGACAGGACTGGCAGCTTAATGTTCCTTATAGGAAGGATAGAAAGGGAGGCAAGAGAGGAGGGGAAGAGACATTTTTGATAAGGGATAGCATTAGAGCTGTACTTAAGGAGGATATTCCCGGAAATGCAACCAGGGAAGATATTTGGATGGAACTGAGAAATAAGAAAGGGATGATCATCTTATTGGGATTGTATTATAGACCCCCTAATAGTCAGAGGGAAATTGAGAAACAAACTTGTAAGGAGATTTCAGTTACCTGTAAGAATGATAGGATGGTTATGGTAGGCAATACTAACATTCCAAACATAGACTGGGACTGCCATTGTGTTAAGGGTTTAGATGGAGGGGACAAGAAAATTTTGTATGTACAAGAAAATTTTCTGATTCAGTATGTGGATGTACCTACTGGAGAAGATGCAATTCCTCTGTCACCATAGGCCTTGCCAAGCCTGCGCCCACACCTCCCCCCTCACCTCCGTCCAAAGCCCCAAAAGATCCTTCTGCGTCTGACAGAAATTTACATATATCTCTACCAATGTCATATAGAGTATCCATGCATCCTATGTGGTCTCGTGTACACTGTGGAGACAGGACACCAACTTGTGGACCATTTCAGAGAACATCTCTCAGACACTCGCACCAATCAATCCCACCATCCTATGGCTGAACACTTCAACTACCCCTCCCACTATGCCAAGGACATGCAGGTCCTCGTCCTCCTCCATTGCCAAACCCTTACCACCTGATGCCTGGAGGAAGAACACCTCATATTCCACCTTGGGACCCTGCAACCACATGGGTTCAATGTGGATTTCATCAGTTTCCTCATTTCTTCTCCTCCTCCCATATTAACCGGTCCTAAGCCTCTAACTCAGCACTACCCTCTTGACCTTCCCATCACCTTTCCCATCTATCTGTTCCACCCTCCTCTCTGACCTATCACCTTCTCCCCCACCTTCATTTACCTATAGCATTCTCAGATACCTTCTCCCAATCCCACACCGTCCCACTTATCTTTCAACTTCCCGGCCCACAAGCCTCATTCCTGATGAAGCTGAAACATTGATTCTCCTGCTCCTCAGATGCTGCCTGACCTGCTGTGCTTTTCCAGTACCATACCCTCCACTCTGCACTTGGCTCATAGCCTACTCTGCCCTGGTATTTTAGCTATGCATCCAGATATTTCTTAAATGTTGCAAGAGTATCTGCTTCCATCAGATTCTCAGCCACCTCTACTCTCTGGGTGAAATGAATACTTCTCAGATCTCCTCTAAGCTAGTTGCTCTTCTGCCCTCTGTTCTTAGTACATCTGCCATGAAAAAATCCTCATGATCCACTCTGTCTATATCTCTCACAATTATGTGTACCTTAATCAGATCCTACCCATCGCCTCAATGTCAGGATAGGCAGCCATTCTCATTTTCTTCCCTGCTGGAGGGAAAGTCTACTTGTCAAACTGTTCCAAGCTGTTTCCCCTCTGTTTCAGAATGCACTGAGTTGACAAACTCAATGGAGGAACCTCCCACTCCTTAATGATGCCCACTTATCGTTTCACACCATAGGTTTGCCCTTGATGAATCACGTTTACTTTCAACAGCACCTTCCTCACAACTTTGTTCGTTTTCAGAGATTCCTTTTTCATCATCATTAATGCCTTTATTAGGTGATACAGTTAGGGAGCAACATTATCTTATGAATTTGATTGGATTGTTCTTAGGGTTTTCTCCTTTATAGAGACAAGATACTACAAATACCAAAGATCGCATTCTTAACTTGGAATCTTTAAATAAGATATTTTTGTTAATTTGCGGTAAATAAATCTCCTATATCCTATTTCCAAAATGGGATCATTGAAAAACCTGAGCTGATGCAGTGACATTGAACAATTTAAATTTTGCTGTATTAGAAACTAGGACAGGCGTCTCCTATTGAAAATCTGACAACTCATCATGGATTGAATGACTTCCAAGCTTTTTCTGAGGTATAATATCAAATGAACATTATTCATTTGTCTTTACACAGCCATACACTCATTATAATCAGCTATTATAGCAACCCAAATAAGCATATGCTCTTCTTCCATATCGTTCCCCACAGCAGCCACAGGATCCATTGTCAACTCTCATGCATCCCTTTTGTAGTTCAAAACTCTTGTGTATAACACTCAAGCCCTGCACACTCATGTCCAATCATTTGTTGATTTCCACAGAGTATTCTAGAATACCTAAACACATCCACTATCAAACCATCATTTTTGTTCCTAAACGGCACCACTTTTCTACAGGAATAGTCAGCAATGGCACAGATGAATTCTCCTGCATGGTAACAAGAGCCCCAGCCAGAATAGCTCTCCTAATCTCAAGATGCCTCCCTTGCATCCTTTTTGCTTCTCCAATCACAGATTGCTGTCTCTTAAGAAAGAACAAGAGAAAGGGAGCAGGAACCAATGATTGGTGGAAGTGGAGGAACCAGGATAGGAGGGACTGTTGGCTAAATGTTAAACATTCTATGAAGCATCTTGTATTTTGGCACAATCTACTTGGAACTGGATGCAGATGGGACCATTAGAACTGCCAGTCAATCAGATTGGCCAATAGCTCCATAGAATCATAGATTCCTTACAGTGTGGAAACAGGCCATTTCGAAGAGTCTCCCACTCAGACCCATTCCCCTATTGGATTATTCGACATTTCCCATGACTAACGGGCCTAACCTAGGCATCCCTGAACACTATGGCAATTTAGCATGGCCAATTTACCTAACCTGGCTAATTTAGCACAGACTTAAGAGTAATTGTTCATGAGTCTCTGAAAGATCATGTAAAGGTTTAGCAAGACATAAGAAAGGCAACTCGTATATTGGCCTTATTAAAAATGATTTGAGTACTGGAGTAAAACATGTCTTAATAGCATAGATCCTAGTAAGAGAACATCTGGAATATTACACACAGCTTCAGTCTCCTCAAAGGAAACACCAATTAAACTGGTGAATGAGGAATATAGGTTTGACTTCTCTTCTTTACTTCTTTAGTCCAGATACCCCACTCAAAATACCAGGTTGCTTGATCTTTACTTCATCACGGAGCTCCAGCAAAATTAATATGCCCATTTCCAGGCATTACTGTTTGTTTTTAATTTTACTTTTTCCTCTAAGGAAGGACTCATCTGCCAGAGAGGGATCGTAATGAAGATTTCACCAGTCCAATTCCAAGCATGTGCAAAAAGGAAAAATTGGGGACAGTGCTCTCTAGAGTTCAGAACAATGAGGGGCAGTTTCGTGGAAACATAACATTATTATTATAGGGCTTAGCAGGAAAGGTGCAGAAATGACAGCCAAGGGGTCCCGAACCATAGGGCACAGTCTCAGATTAAAGAACAGACTCTTGGGAGGGAGATTGTGAGCATTTTCTTCACTCAAAGGGTATGAATCTTTGGAATTCTCTACCACAAGAAAGCTGTGAAGGCTCAGTCATTATGTTCAAGACAGAGATTGATGGATTTTTAGATATTAAAGAGATCAGGAAATATGGGGACAGTGTGAGGAAAATGATGTGAAGTAGAAGACAAGCCATGACCTAGTTGAATGGTTGAATAGGCTCACGGGCTGAATGGCTTGTTCCTGCTACTAAATTCTATTGTATAGGTGTACAAAATACACTTTCTTCACCTTTATTGAGAGTGAAAATAAGTAGATACAATTTGTGCCATTGCTTGCTATATCTGAGTCAGACAGACAACAGAACACTGGCACAACAGGGAGTGGGATCATGATTTGAATTCTGATGTTTTCTTTGCTCCTGACGAAAACTCCTTGAATACATTAGTGCATCAAAAATGATTGCATCCACATCACAAGGCATAGAAGTGAGGAAAAAAAAAGATCTTTTGATGTGAGCAGTTAAGGCATTCGTGCCAAATTCTCAGCAGTGTTATATTAAGGCCTCCCTCAAAATAATGCTGCCAGGAATTTGTTGCAATTGCCTTAAGCACTCACAGCAGAAAGATGCATATCAGAAAATTTTCTCATCAGACGCATGATATCTTACAGTTTAGAATTGTCCAGACATCCCACTCAAAAAACCAGGTTGCTTGATCTGTAATCAGACAGCTGGCAACCCTAGGAAACTGGGAAATAAACACTATAAACGTTGAAAAGCATTTTTTTACCCAAGCTCTAACAGACAGCCAGTGCTGTCTATATGTAGGCAGACAATAGTGGATCTCTGCCAGGTTTTCTGAGCTGAATTGCGCAGAGGCCTGCAGCATATATTTACAGTGAAGATGAACAGTGCCCTCACCTTCTGCAACATGGGCATGTTCCAGTCTGTATCAGTAATACAGTTGTAATGAGTCAGTTAGCATGGTGTAATTGTACCAACCAGGTTACTAGCATGTTGGTCACTTGAGTCCATCAACAGCAAGTGAATGTACAACAGAAATAAAATGCAAATCTAGCCCAAACAGCAATTTAGGTGTCACAATCCATGTGGAATTACATATCCCGTTAAAAAAAACTATGTATTTGGATCAACCCAGACAAAGAAAATCACTATTCTCCAAACATACAGCTAGCTTGTGATGTTCCAAACACCGTTCCCTATGTGCTTGGCAGATACCCAAGATTTTGCCATGGTTCCTTTGTTCTGTCACAATCAAGCCTACCCCATTTAGCTGAGGCAGAAGTAAATCTACATGGGAAGCTGTTGGATGACAACTATTATGACATAAAGGCTTGATTGATCACCTCCTCTCCTAAATCCCAGTTCACCTGCTGAATAATTATACAGTCAGATGCTCCTGTCCACACATAACATCAGCAAGAAATTCTTTGGGATGTTAAGAATGTGTCTGAGATGTCTCAGCAATTCAGATGGGATGCTGCCATGCACTCCTCAGAATCAGTCCCAGTCACTTGTCACTGTTAGTTGGGCATTCTTCCTAGTCAAGAAGAGACGGTACCAATATATGTCCTGATCCGCAATAGACAGTGAGCTTAATGTGTTTATTTTAAACGACCACTTCCTCTGGCAGACATTTTGTTGCATTCTGTAGCCAGTAATGCTTTGTATTTGCTCTGTTTACAATAGGGCAAAGAATTCAAAATAAAGCTTAAATGGCAATGATCCCAGAGGCGAAAGGCGAGGTTGAGAAGATGGAACCTTCAGTTGGTACACGATTTAAGGCTACACTTTTGGCATTGCTCTGCATCGCAAAGCAGCTGTCATGCCAACTGACCTCCAATACAAAATACCAGAAAATGTAATGAAGCAACAGAGGTATCAAACTGTAGATTATAGAGGCAAGAATACCTCGACCATGGATCTGGATTTTTTAAAAATTCCAGTGATTGTTGCATTATTTCAACAAAACTGACAAATTTACACCAGAAAAATGTCTTTTTTTAATTTGCTTTGAATGACAAATAGAGCTTGAATTTCTTGATTTTTCCACTAATTGTTTTGTTATCAAATCCTGACCATGTCAATCTTGTATTCAGGATACTCAGGAGTAAACATTCTTAAGCATACCATCAGGTTCTTATTTAAAAATTTTAGGTCAAAATCAACTCCCTACTTACACCATATAGACGTCAATGGTTCGAGAAGGCTGCTCACCAAGGCACACATTTGACTGATACATGATAAATGAAACACAGCATTGGTGTCCATCACTTGTGTCCAGCTGTTCAGCTGCTGAAAAACAAGTATTCTCCATTGAATGACCTATGTCAAATCTTTTCCAGTCATGTAAATAAACCAAAAAAGTGATGGAATTAGAAGGGGGTGGGGAATAAAAAAGAAAAGATTTAAAGTCATACTGCAAATGATTGATTATACTAAGCCTGGGACAGAGAAAAGCAAAGTGCCTGGATTCGAGAGCAAATTTCAGAAAATGCATAAGGCTATAAGACTTGGAACAGAAGTCTTATGGCCATTCAATCATTGAGTCTGTTTGCCATTCAGTGAGGTCATGACTGCTCTTCAGAGGGTCAGTGTGGACTCGATTGTCTGAATGATCTCAATGGGCTGAATCCACACGGTAGAGATTCGATGATTAAATAAATGTGTCACATTAACAATTTTCCAATCCTCTAAGTCTTCTCCTGAATCCAAAGATTCCTGGAAGATTACCACCAGATCATCCACCAGCTCTGTAGCTATTTCCTTTAATACCCTAGGAGGCATCCCATCAGGTCCTGGAGACATATCAGTCTTCAGTCCATCAGTCCCTAAAGCACTTATTCTCTAGTTATTGTATTTATTTCCTCTCCCCTTTTTAATTTGGACATTTTGGAATGCTATTAGTGTCATATACTGTGAAAATTAATGTCAGGTATTTATTCAACTCCTCGTTCCTTTTGTTCTATGTGTGAATTCTGTATCATTCAGTAATTTTTGAGATTTTTTACCTTGAACCATGCAAAGTATTGTTGGAGTAAATTGGAAAATAATAAAATTATAGAGTCTAAAAGCATTATGTCTTGCTTTGCTTTTAAACTGTTCTGCATATTTAGTCCACAAACATAAGAATATAAGGAATAACAATTTAATAAAAGTCAGAATATTTGAAAGGAAATTGTGACTGAGTTTTTGGCATCCGCCACTAGGGGCTCTAGTGTAGGTGTCCATGGATTCAACATAAATTTGAAATTTGCCTTGACTTGTAGAATTGTATGTTCTATATACACCAATGAACAGATAGTGGTAGCATTATATATCATTTCAACAGAATTTGCCAGGTATTTTAAACATTCTCAACTGCATGAAGCTTTGTAAGGTGGTGGTAAATGAGTATATTCAAGTCAGAAAATTCAGAAAGTTCCAACTCACTTCAGCATAAGTTACTAGGAACTGTTAGAAGATTTAAAAACCTATTGTAATTCTCAAATGAACCCTGATTCATCACTGATACCCCGAGCTGGATCTTCCCTCACCTTTGGCAGCCTCAGGAGCAGAACCTATCCATTGGTGTAATCTGATTCCAACTACCCCCACCTAACCTATACATCCTTGGACATGATGGAGCGATTTAGCAGGCCAACCCGTACATTTTCAGACTGTGGGAAGAAACCAGAGCACCTGCAGGAAAGCCATGCAGGAACAGGGAGAATGTGCACACTCCACACAGTCACCTGAGGGTGGAATTGAACCCAGATCCCTGTTACTGTGAGGCAGCAGTGCTAACCACTGAGCCACTGTGTCAGTCCAAAATTCCTTTACTTCTTTTTTCTCCCATGTATCCATCTGTATTCCTCTGCCTATTTTTCTGATCAACCCCCTCCCCAGCCCAACCCTCATTCCATCTCCCTGGGGCCGACATCCTGAAGTCTCTCCTTTCTCAGACTTAAATTATCCCAATCCCTTCCCTCCTACCACTGACCTTTCCCTGAATCGTCCATCCCCAGATCCTCTACACAGGCCTGAAGCACTCTAGATTCTTCCCTGTGCCCAGCCAACACTCCCTTACTCTAAGCACTCAGTTACTCATCTAACTTCTTATCCACACTTGGTACCCCATTCACTTAAGAATGTGTACCCCTATGCCAACTGGCACACTACCCACCCCCACACATGTCAATCACACTAAACCTCCTCCCCTCTCCCCACCTGGCACCCTAGCCCACACTTACCTGGTATTCTCACCATTCACAGGAGTAGTCACAGTATCTTGCTCTGCAACTGAATGTTTAAAGCCTGGTACCCAGCACACTGATTGCTGGAGAAAGGTGGGTATTATTTCCAGGCTGATTCTCTCTACTGGTGTATTTGTGGATTCCTGGACAGTTCCTTAAAAGGTCACTATCCAGGAATGCCCATCTCAGAAGGCAAGGTGCTAACTTTTAATCAGAAGATGGTCAGAAGCAAGGTTTCTGATGGTGAACGGAATATTTGGACCACTGTGTAAAAATGTGAATTTATCCATTTTGGTAGAGGAACAGATGTGCAGAGTATTCCTTAAGTTGTAAGATATCAGTAAGTATAGATATACAAAAGGACCTGGGTGTCCTCATCAGTAAATCACTGAAGGCTAACATGCAGGTGCAGCAAACTATCAGGAAGGTTAATGGTATGTTAGCCTTTATTGCAAAAGGTTTCGAGTACAGGACTATCAAATTCTAGCTTCAGTTGTATAGAACCTTGGTTAAACCACACCTGGAATACCATCTGCAGTTATAATTTTTCTTACATTAGGAAGGATGTTATCTGCAAAGAAAATTCACCAACCTTGTTCCCAAATGTTGAAACCATCCAAGAAAGAGAGATGGAGCTAACTGGGCTTGTACTATCTTGTATTGAGTGATAGGTAATTTCTTTGAAATCTACAAAATATTTAAAGAGACAGCTACAATAGATTCAGGGAAGATATTTTCCCTGGGTGGGGAGTCTAGAACCACTGAACACAATTTGAAAATAAGAGACAAACCATTTAGAACTGGGATGAAAAAATGTTCTTCCGTACCCAGTATGTTTGTTGAGTCATAGAGTTGTACAGCACGGAAACAGACCCTTTTGTCCAACTCAAGGACAGCATCATGGCTCATTGGTTGGTACTGATACCTCAGAGCACCAGGAACCCAGGTTTGATTCCAGCCTTGGGCAACTGTCTGTGTGGAGTTTGTACATTCTCCCAGTGTCTGATGGGTTTCCTTCGGGTGCTCTGGTTTCCTCCCTCAGTCCAAAGATGTGCAAGTTAGGCAGATTGACCATGCTAAATTGCCCAAGGTGTCCAGGGTATGCAGGCTAGGTGGGTTAGCCATGGGAAATACAGGGATAACGAAATAGGGTAAGAGAATAGGTCTGGTGGAATGTTCTTTGGAGGGTTGGTGTCGATTCAATGGGCCAAATGGCCTGCTTCCGCACTGTAGAGATTCTATTCTATTCAACCATGCTGACCAGATATTCTAACTTAATCTAGTCCCATTTGCCAACATTTGGTCCGTATCCCTCTAAACCCTTCCTATTCATGTACCCATCCAGATAGCTGTTTAAATGTTATAATCGTACCAGTCTCCACCACTTCCTCTGGGAGCTTATTCCATATACGGACTACAGTCTACATTAGAAAGCTACCCCTTAGGTCCCTTTTTTATATCTTTGCCCTCTCCTATTAAACCAATGCCCTCTAGTTGTGTACTCCCCTATCCTGGGAAAAAGACCCTGTCTATTTACCCTATCCATATAACTCGTTATTTTATTAACCTCTAAGGTCACCCTTCAACCTCCGAAACTCCAGAGAAAGTAGCCCCAGCTGATTCAACCTCTCCTTATAGCTCAAACCCTCCAGCCCTGGAAATATCCTTGTAAATCGTTTCTGTGCCCTTTCAATTTTAACAAAATCTTTCCTTTAACAGGGCAACCAGAATTAGATGTGATATTCCAAAAGTGGCCTAACCAATGTCCTGTACAGATGCAACATGACCTCCAGCTCCTCTACTTAATGCACTGGCCAATAAAGGCAAGTGTACCAAACGCCTTTCTCACCACCCTGTCTACCTGTAACTCCAGCTTCAAGGAATTACAAACCTGCATTCCAACGTCTCTTTGTTTGGCAACATGCTCCAGGACCCTACCATTAAGTGTATAAGTGTATAAGTCATGCCCTGATTTGCTTTGCCAAAATGCAACATCTCACATTTATCCAAATTAAACTCCATCTGCCACTCCTCGACTCTTCAGCTCATCCGATCAAGATTCAGCTGGATTCTGAGGTAGCCCCCTTTATTGTCCACTGGACCACTAATTTTGGTGTCATTTGCAAACTTACTAATGATTCCTCCTATATTTACATCCAAATCATTTATATGAGTGACAAAAAAAAACAATAGATCCAATATCAATCCTTGCAGCACACTGTTGGTCAAAGGTCCCCAATTTGAAAAACAACCCTCCACTATCACCCACTGTCTCCTACCTCCAAGCTAGTTTTGTATCCAAATGGTTAGCTCTCCCTGGATTCCATGTGACCGAATCTTGCTAAACAGTCTACCAAGCGGAACATTGTTGAACACCTTGCTGCAGTCCATACAGACAACGTCCACCTTTCTGCCTTCATCAATCTTCTTTGTCACTTCTTCAAAAAAACTTGTGAAACTTAGTCATTGCATTTGTTAGAGACTGACAGATTTCTACATATGAATGACATAAACAAATATGGATAGTGCTTTGAAGTGTGTGGTCTACCATGATTGTAATGAAAGGTGAAACAGGCTTGATGGGCTGAATGGCCTATTTTTGTTTCAATATTTTATGTCAAACATAGGTAGCAGCATGAGCTAAATAACCTCGGAACCAAATAGTCAGATCTGAAACAAACACAGCATTTTGGAGAAACGCAGTAGGACTGGTAGCATCCGTGGAGAGCAAAAAATAGTTAATGTCTAGCTTTTCTTCAGAACAAAAGAGAAGAGAACAGATCAGAGCAAAGCTCTGCAGTTCTGCCATCAATTAAACAATTTTACTTAACTGGAGGAGTTTCCACAAATATCCCCGTCCTCAGTAATGTAGCAGCCTAACACAGAGGGTAAGGATTAGGTTGAAAGATTTACAGCAATCTTCAACATGAAATGATTGATTTTGGCTTCTCTCTAAGGTCCCCAGCATCACAGATGTCAGTCTTTAACCATTTTGATTCACTCCACATGATATCAAGAAACAATTGAATGCATTGGATTCTGCAAAGGCTATGGGCCCAGCCAATATGCTGGCAATTAAACAGAAGACTTGTGCTCCAGAACTTGCTGTACCTATAGCCAAGCTGTTTCAGTACAGTTACATCACTGGCATGTACCTGATAATGTGGAAATTGCACAGGTATGTCCTATACACAAAAAGTAGGACAAATCCAACCCAGCCAATTACTGCACCATCAGCCTACTCCTGGTCATCAGCACAATGATGAAAGTGATTATCAGCAATGCCGTCAAGTTGCACTTGCTCAGCAATAACTTACTCACTCAGTTTCTGTACCACCAGGTCACTGATCTCATTACAGCCTTGGTCAAGAAATGAAGAGCTGAAATCCAGAGGTGAGTCACAAGTGACTGCCTTTGAAATCATGCCAGCGTTTTGATTGAGTGTAGATTTAAGGAGCTCTCACAAAGCTGAAGTCAGTGGGAATCTGGGAAATATCTTCCTTTGGTTGGAGAGAGATACTTAAGCCTAGAATCTGCCTGGTGTTTTACTCTGTCTGGTGATCACCCATACCCTTTCTGCCTGTGCACACATTACCTTTGCACCATTTAGATTGACAGACACTGGGAAGAGAGGAGGTAAGTCACATGTTGCAGAATTCCTAGCCTCTGACCCTGTTCCTGTAGCCATTTTGTTTATAATGGACTATCAGTTCAGATTCTGGTCAATGATAATTCCCCAGAAACACAAACAGAAAGCACTGGAGAAACTGCACAGGTCTGGCATCATCTGTGGAGAAAGGGAGAGAGAAGCAGAGTTCACATTTCAGATCTAATGACACTTTGTCAGAATTTCAATGGCACCTGTGCCAAACCAAGGAGCAGACTTATGAGGAGATCTTCCAATTTCTCCAAATCCACAAGTAGAAAAAGATGCTAAACATGAGACTGACTGAGCAGCCCCTGAAGAAGTGAGAAAGGGACTGCGGTCAAGTGCAGCCAATGTAGACACAGAACTCAGACTCTTCTTGGCTGGAAAAAATATGGACAGGCTGGGAGTCTGCGAAACAGCTTAACTTTCCAATGCATGGGTCTGCTGTGATAACTCGACCCCGAATCCCTAATGGAAAAGGGGTTACTTAAACATAGCTAGCCTTCCACCACTGGCACTAATCACGTCTGGATGGAAATGTCTCAGTGCATCCTGATAGTTGATGAAGTTGAAAATGTACAGCCCATACAGAATAACTCTCCATACCAAGTGAAAAGGCTTAGAAGGAATTTGTAAACGATGGTTCAAACTATATAGAGCAGATTCCCAAAGAAATTATTTAGTGCCTGCAGCCAATGCGAAATTCCATCTGAGTGGAGGCCAGTTGAGACAAGAGCTTGCATACGCATGTTAGATGGTACAAGGTCTGTTTTGGCATTCTGGCTGGATGTGAAATAAAGACAGATGAGCACGTTGTGCAGTCACTGGGCTCCTGCTTACATGACATTCACTTTCCTGTTCCTTTAAAAAAAACTATTTACTCCTACAATTTAAGTGCTGCTTTGTCAAAATAGAAATTTTCCTATCCAGTTGATTTTTGGATTAACATGGTGCCTTGACTTCCCACCCACCTTGAGATCTCCCAGCCCTCTCCCCATCCTACCAGATCCCACTGCACCAACTTCAAGTGGCCCATGACTGTACCATTCCCTCAGCTAATAAATACAACCAGGCTATTCTGCAGCCTTGATCTGCAAACAGTCGTGATGCTGCCATGGATAAACTATTAGCCCAGCCCAGCTTCCTGCATTATGTACAAGCCAGGTCCCTGACTCACTGTGTCCTATTTTCCAGGGTGACTTTACAGGCCATCACTGACTGACTGCAACCTATTCCCCATGTTGAATTTGCAAGATGGTCTTGGCTGACTGAATGACTCATTCTGATCTGACTTGACTTCCAGACTGATCTTCGCCTTGATTCCCCCTGACTGAAATGGCCAAATCCTCAAACTTTCTTTGAACCAATCACATGACTGACCTTAGCAGAAGAAGAAAAAAAAACAGTAAAACTAGCAAGGGATGCAAATTGGTTTGACTTGCTTTGTTTAGTTCAGAATAATTCTCCAGTATAACCAAAGCATTCATTTCTAAGTGTATTGTTTCCCTGCTGGTTTGGTTAATACCCACCCCCTCCTCCCACAGCCTAGAAGTGGCCCAGCCTCTAGATTGACTATGGCAGTATCCTCTGATTGACTGAAATTTTGCCTCTTAGCCTCTTGCCTCCCTTTCACACATTGCCATGCTCTGTTTACAGGGTGAGCTGCAGGCACATGCACCACCTCTACATTGACGCAGCCCCGTACTGCACAGTGACATATCTTTCTGTTTTTCACATTGACACTCTGCTGTCTCCTACAGTCACATGCTCCTGCCTTGCCTTTTGTGGTAAATTGCCATTCCCATGAAAGAGCTGCTGTCTGACACTACTGTTAAGGTGTCCCCTGTCAAGCTGAATATGGCATGTTGCTGTTCTCCAGCTGGGTGCAGTGATGGGCCAGGGATAGATGCTGCCTTTGTCCCCATGAAGGGGTCTACTGCAGTTGTGGAGGTGGTAGTGAAAGTGACCACAGGGAACATTGAGATGGTTTCAGCAGAGGCAGCCAGAGCTGTGCTCTCACCCAAACTGGAGACTGAAGAGCAAAATTGCCAGGTACATACTAGGTTTAGGCAATTGAGTTTCTGAAGCATTGAGTATTTTGAGTGGGCAGACATTAATTGGAAAGGGGAAGTTAATTTAGTCAAGAAGGGAAATTAATGAGCTCCAAGTACATGTAGGTAGACATCTTGCCATCTGACAACAAGAAATTCATTTTATCAATTAAAGAGGGAAGGGTTAATTGTGAAAGTTAATCTCAATTGCAAGAATCTGACCTTTTCTTGTCTCACAGTGGATTGCAATTGCAACATTTAGAAGGCAACTGGATGGGTATATGAATAGGAAGGGTTTGGAGGGATATGGGCCGGGTGCTGGCAGGTGGGACTAGATTGGGTTGGGATATCTGGTCGGCATGGACGAGTTGGACTGAAGGGTCTATTTCCATGCTGTACATCTCTATGACTCTAATACATCATGCCCCTCATTTTTCTTGCCTGATGGATGGGAAAAAACACACTCTACATCGGTACATGCAGCAGTCATTTTTGAACACAGCAAAATACTCCAAATGGCACATTAACCTGGCTTTGTTAGTACAGGATATTGTTAATTTGAAAGACTTGTTTAATGAGGAGGGATTGAATAGTTTAGACATTTACTGACTAGAATTTAGAAGAATGAGAGGAGATCTATTTGAAGTATGTAACTTGCTAAAGGGATTGGCATAGTAGGCATTTCCTCTTGTGGGGCAATCTAGAGTGAGAGTTCTTAGTTTTAGGAGAAGGGATGGAAGATTTAAAACAGAGGTGAGGAGAAATTACTTCTTTCAAACAGTCGTGAATCTGTGGAATTCATTATTCCAGATTGTGGTGGACACTAGGGCACTGAGAAAATTTAAAGAGGAGATAGACAGATTTTTAATTAGTAATGGATTGAAGGGTTATGGGGAGGGGGTAGAAAAGTGAAATTGAAGTTGAGATTAGGTCAGCCATGATCATATTAGATGGCAGTGCAGGCTCAAGGGGTTGAATTGCCTCTTCTTGCTCTTAGTTCTTTGAGAAATAGACCTCATTTCCATTTGATTGCTGAGCCACTGGTAAAAAAAAAGTAATATTTATAACGCAGCCTGTCCATTCAGGTAGATGAGAAATCCATTTGCTTGGATCTGAGCATGAAATAATAACATAAGGTGCAGGAAAGGAGGGGGCGGGATGACGTTTTGGTTAATTGTCAGCCAAAAAGCTTTTGTGGGCCAACAGACAAACTTCATGTGACCCCATATTAAAGTGAGTACGATTCTGTAGCTAGCCTTGTTTTCTGAGCAGTCTGCAATGAACACTTTAGGAAACTCTGGTTAAGCTTCTCAATGCTTAAGAACAGAAATTTACATAAATATCTATCAAATGGCATTGGACTTTGATAACAACATTAAACTTGTCTCCCACCTGAAACTGAAGGATGCTCCACAAGAATGTTTTTTTTTCTGAAACACTATTTCCCTAATCTTATCAATGGAGAGTTTGAAATTAATCTGCAGCCTGGTTGAGAACTTTGAGTCAAACTCTCGCCTTTGCTTACAGGCACATGGTCAAATTTGGCAAAGTCACACTCTGTGCAAAACTTGGAAGAATCTCAGGAGTGAATTATTGTTAAGACTGGGATGTGAAGCTTAGACACAATCCAACATCGTAGTTTTCCAGTTATTAGATCAGCCCTCTGAGTGTACTTTTGGGAAAAATAGACACATAAAAATTATATCTTTAAATTATAGTATTCACTGAGGTATCATACTTTCTGAAACAGTGCTAGTAAAATGGTTCTTGAGAGTGTAATTTATAATGGAATCAGATGTAATGTACATTAACTGGACTGGTCACAGATTGCTTGATTTTTGTTTTTTTCATTGTTTAAAAATATAAAGCTACCTCCTTTTTCCAAGGCACAACAAAATAATGCAAGTCAAACATGATTTTTGATGTAATTGCTTTAATAATAGCTTTTTATCTGTCACTCATTTTTAAATTCTTTCTAATGATTAGCCTCTGACTTTATACTTGCAATATTATTATGAAAGTTTATTTTTATCGCTGTAACATCATCTAAATTCACCCTACCTTGGCTCATCTACAGCAGAAACTTTCAGTTATGGCTTCTTATCCTTGGACTTGAGTACTCCAATTTATTCCTGACTGATCTCTCATATTCTACTCTTCATAAGTTTACGATCATCCAAAACTCTGCTGCTTCTATCTTGATTCCTGAAGAAGGGCTTATGCCCGAAACGTCGAATCTCCAGTTCCTTGGATGCTGCCTGACCTGCTGCGCTTTTCCAGCAATACATTTTCAGCTGCTTCTATCTTAACTCAGACCAAATTCCAATTCCCTAACATGTCTGTACTCATTGACCTCCAGTAGCATCCAGTTCAGCAATATTGTCTTTTTGAAATTTTCAGCATTTTTTTGCAAAGTCCTCCATGGTCTCTTTCATCCAAATCTCCAATAATTCCCCCAGCCCCACAATCCTTCAACTTCTCTATAATGTTCTAACCCTGGTCTGGTTTGCAACCCTGATTTTAATTTCTCCACCATTACTGGCTGTGTCTTAATTTGCTGAGGTCCCAAGCTCAGGAATACTATCACTGAACTTCTTCATGCCTCTAACTTGCTTCTTTCTTTGGGGGGAGGTGAATGGTGAATGATGAAATCTGAATTTGATTTTAAAAATTTGGAATTAAGTGTCTAAGGATAACCATGAAACAGATTGATAGTCATAGATTCATACAGCATGGAAACAGACCCTTTTGTCCAACCATGATCCCAAACTAAACTAATCTCACCTGCCTGTGCTTGGCCTATATCCCTCCTTTCTAATTCATGCACTTATCTAAATGTCATTGCAACATTACAACTATACCCACATCTACCACTTCCTCTGAAGGTTTATTCCACACATGAACCACTCTCTGTGAGAAAAAAGGCATCTCATATCTTTTTTAAATCTTTCTCCTCTCACCTTAAAAATACCCCACCCTAGAGAAAATACCCCTGCTATTCACCTTATCTATGCCCTTCATTATTTTAGGAATCTCTATAAGGTCACCTCTCAACCTCCTACACACCAGTGAAGAAAGTCTCAACCTATTCAGCATTTCCTTATAACTCAAACCTTCCATTCCTGGAATAATTTTGATTGTTGGCAAAACCAGTCTGATTCACTAATGGCCTTTAGGTAAGGAAACAGCTATCCTTATCTGTGACTCCAAGTCCGCAGCAATGTGGTCGACTCTTGACTGCCCTCTGGGCAATAAATGCTGGCCTAGCCAGCAATGCCCACCTCCTATGAATGAACAGAAAATACTCCCTAATACTCTCTGACTATCTAGTCAGGTTGTTTTACAGATTTCAAGGTATTCAACACTATAGGCTTTGTAAGTACAGAAGAACCTCGATTATACAAAAGAGACGGCGGACACTACTTTTTTCAGATAATTGATTATTCGGATAATCGATTTTACCTTAAACAAGGGAAGCCACGCTGATCTAATGCTGTGTTCTACCAGAGAATTTGTTTAAATCTGTAATTTTAATGTACTGGGTCCAAGGGGACACAGATTTCATGTGGTGAACAAAATAAAGCAATGATAATACAAGAAAACGTTTTTCAAAATACAGCAGTAATGCTAACTACTTGCATTAGCAAGGAGTGGTGAAGATAGCATTAAACAAGGTCCCGAATATCTTCTATGATTGCAAGAGCATTTGTCAGTTTCTGGGAACTTAGTCTCATGACAGAAAGGCAGAAGCACTGCCTCGCGCATGCATTTATGTTCTCGGCCACTTTTTTCAGGAGTGGCCCAGTAAAGTGACAGGAATACTGTCAAACACTTATTTTTGTAAAAAGGGCTACGTAACAACTCTTACCTCAAAAATATCCAGTTGCTGATGCTTGAGCGGCTTGTGTTTCTTTGTTTTTGCCAGCATTTTCACATAAGAATACACTTACCTCTTTGATGTAATATTTTCGTGGGACCTTGAAATATTCTTCAGACAATCCAAAATTCAGATAATTGATATTTGAATAATCAAGATTCCTCTGTACATTGTGCAATTGATTATCATAATGACTGCTTGGTTGAAATGCAACACTACAAATGAATTCTCCTCCATATGGGATGTTTACAAAGCCTTTGAGAGGATATCAAATTTGTTTAATTTATAGTTTTAATAGCTGCTGGGAGATTATGTTGCTTCTAAGTTTTTGAATGCCTGTTTATTTATTTTGTCAATGACTGATTTGTTTTTTTCTCACTGAGATTTCTGAACCTTAAAGCCATGTAAAGATGACAACACACCATCTCGATGACATATTTAAATTAGATTAATAACACTACTGAATGTCGAACAGCCCTTTATCCACTGGATAAAGTATTCTAAAGCATATGAAGATGTATACAATGCAAAAAGCAAGTTATTGTATTAAAACCTATTTATTATTGAATATTAGTTGAAGCTAATAAAACTTACCTGTCAAGTCGTTTCTGATTCCACAAATAAAATGTCCCTTTTGTAAAGCCATATTGACAGCCAAGATCAAACTATGATTTTCTCAGCACTTTGTTAAAATCTCTTTAATAGATTCCATGATTTTTCCAATGACTGATGTCAGGATGGCTAGCCTGTAGTTCCCTCTTTTACTCTCTCCTTCCTTTCTTGAATAGTGGTGTTGTATTGTTGATTTATAATCTCCTGGGGCCAAATTACAATCCAGGGAGTTTCAAAAATCATTGGCAATACATTCAGTAATCTTAGCAATTGTGTTTATAAATTGAAGAAGTAGGTCATCAAGTCTTGGGGATTTGTTTTCTTTTAATCCCTTAATAGTCTTCAGGGATTTATTTTTGCTGCTGATATTAGTTTTTCTCAGTCTTTGTCTCTTGTTAGATTTATTTCTTATAGATTGTCTCTTATAGATTTATTTCTATGACTTGTATTCAAGTTGTGTCTTCTACTATGAGGGCTGACACAAAATACTTGTTTGTCGTTTCTGCCATTATATTATTCTCCTCAAAGAGAGCAATGTTTATTTTTGTTACTCTCCCTTTCATAACATAATAAAAAGTGGCCTTGGTCATTGTAATGTTTCATATGTTTCAGGTTTTGTTATTTACTCTTGTGGGCATTGCTGGCTCAACCATCCCTAGTTGCCCTTGAGAAGTTACTAATGAGATGACTTCCTCAACTGCTACTGTCCATGTGCAGTAGGCACACTCGAAATGCTGTTAGGGAGGTGATACATTTACAAAACAGGATGGAGAGCTGCTTGGGGTTTCTTGTAAGGGATGGTGCTCTCATGTATCTACTGTCTTTGTATTTCTAGTGGTCATTGGTTTGGAAGTTGCTCTGTAGCAAGGCTTACCAAGTTTCTGAAGTGCATCTGGTAGCTGATACGCACTGCTGCTTCTGAATGTTAGTTAGTGGTGGTGGAAGTCAGTTTTTGAGGATGTAGTGCCAATCAAGTTGGCTGCTTTATTCTGGTTTTGTCAGGCGTCTTGAGAGTTGTTGGAGCTGCACTCATCCAGGCAAGTGGGGAAGATTTCACTATACTCCTGACATGTGCTTGTAGATTTGGGGAGTCAGAAGCTCAGTTACTCAATGCAGTATTCCTGGCATCTGAGCTGTTCTTGTATTTATATGGCTGATCCACTTCAGTTTCTGTCAATGGTAACCCCTGAAACATTTCAGTGGTAATGCCAATGAATCTAAAGCAGTGGTGATTAGATTATCTTTGGTCCGTTTTTGTCCCATATTATCCATAACATCCCTGGAATGCTATTTGCTCCAGTATTAGACTCCCACTCATCCACAATTTCAACTTTCACACAGTGATGCTGTCTCTCATTTTCATTGTCTCTCTCTCTCTATTTCATTTTCCTTTTCCATCACATGTCCTCTTCTTCTGATCTTACTCTCTTAGATCCCACCTTGAGCCTACCTCCTCCTTTTCTCTAAATTTTGCTCTCCTCTATCTCATTGTTGCCATTTTAAAGTATTGTTTATCATTTGGCTTACTCACCATTTTTCTATCTCTGAACTTCTCCTAAAACAGATTGCAGCTTCAGCGAGAAGATGAGTGAAACTGGGAATCAGCATTTACACCTGTAGGTCCAGACCGGGACCTTAATGTAAATACAGAATGCAATATTCCGATGGTATAATTACTTACGTTTTGCAGGTATATGAATGGAACTAGGCACTGGGAAAACACCTGTGTGCATATTCATCTGATATCAACTGATGTATAAATCATAAAAGTAATTAATTAAAATGAATTAATAACACATTTCTGCAGATGATTTACAGAAAATGAAGAACAAACTGCCTGAATCAGTGCAAAATGGGAATTTACTTGAAATATAAAGTCATTATATAAACACTGCAGTGATGCTAACTAATTAGGAGCCACTTAGAATTCTGTGTTGTGATATGTGCAAAGATAGTTAGTTTGCTGCATACTTATATTACTGAATATATTAACAGTAAATCCATTTCAATTATACTTTTTTGAAGGCCAGTAAAAGCTTAACACATTGGAATATGAAAATGTGCTATCATTTTAAATTTGAAGGGTTAACCTCTCCAGTCTGCGGTCTGTCATTATACAAGCGCGGCAGTAATGCTAATGAACTTGGACACACTATTTTGAGTTAAAATGTTAGAACAACACAATCCAGTAGAAGAAGGGTTAATCTGGCTGCCTCTCACCTGTGTCACATTATTGCAAATAGAGTTGTTCAATATTAAACCATAACTGTTATTAGTGAAAATATACATTCAAAATATGTAGATTTTTCCTTTTAAGTAGAGCCCAAGCAGAAACAGCACTTTATTGATTTTGTCTGTATTTCTTCATGAAAACATATGTCTCCATGAGTCATTTTGCGGTTTGAATTTGACTCTGTAGGAATATATTCATTAAGTTTACTGAGGCATCTTTCCATTAACCCAATCATTGCTCTTCATCTCTTTAAGTTGATCACTTAACATTTCATAATTTAAATAGGACGAAGAACTCCTGGTTGTGAACTTGAAACTTAGTGGACTCAGTTTCCAACTTCAATTCTGCCTTCCTAGAACTCCTTAACTATTTTCTTTCACTGTGTTTATTCATTCACAACAAAAAAGCATTGCTAGTAGGAGCTTTACAGGAGAAGATACTGGTGGCTCTCTGAGTTTCAAGTGTCTGTTTACACAACTGAGTGATGTTCTGGGTTACCTTTGTAACCACTGTCAGAATGGCAATGACAGAATTTAATGCTCATTTCAAGTTTCCCTTCAGAAGAGCTATCTGCTTGATCGCAATAGAACATATTACAAGGCCATTTCAGAGGACAGTTAAGATTTAGTCACAGTCAGACCCGACCAGGTAAATTCAGCAGATTTCCTGCATCAAAGCCCATCAGCAAATATCTGAATTGACAATTCAGTCATTACATGTTCATCAAGCCAGATTATTCCAGATTTACTTAATTAATTGCATTAAATTCTCCAGTTGCCATGGTTCGATTTTGACTCAATCCACCAGATCAGTGGTGTAGATTTAGAGTATTTTTCCAGTGCTGACTCAATGAGCTGAAAGGCCACTTCTGTGAAGTTTCATTCTGAAATAATTATTCCATGCTCCAGATTTTACTTGTCCAATAACACAACCACTTTGCCATTCCTACTTAACAGCACATGAAGGCTGAAACCTCCCTAGCATGTGAAGACAGCTTAGGAGAGGATGGGTGGAGGAGAGTGGCGTAGAGGGTTTAGGGGTGGGGGGGGGGGCGCATGGTTGTGGAGGAACCATCGGCTAAATTTATAACATAGGATATTCTGACAGTTCCCACTGAAAGGCAAAATTCCCAGGCTGTCAGCATTTCAAATTTTCCCCAGCCTCATGTCACCCCAATTCCACCTGCTTGGTTGTCCTCTCGGCTGTAGAACATGCGTGATGATAATACTTTCCTCAAGAAACAGGTTCAGCACTGTATGGTTGGAAACTCATAAAAATCAGAAATCCATATAGGAAATCCACATGGGACAGAATGTAACTCCATGACAAAGCAACAACAATGAACCAATGCCAGAGCAGGAGAGGTTATATATGTGAAGGAATCTGAGGCAATTTTTGAGTTAGAGCCATTGAGAGAGTAAGTCACACATAGACTAGGGTACAAAAGGTGCAAAGATTTGCATACAGTGCTGAAATCTGTTAGAAGACTGCAACTTCAAAAGTCATATAAAACTGACATCATATAAAACTTACTAGCGCCTCCTCCATGTGAATGTAAAATTGTATGTAGTATTTAAAAATAAACTGTCTTTCTACACATCTGTGGTACATATATTGCATTGTGTTGCTATAGCAAAATTTTATGAAACTGGATTAATTGATCCTTAGGGGCAAATTGAAATTATGATCAATGTCCATGCCTTGACTCTTCATTTCTTGAAGTAATATGAGTCTTACTCATATTACTTCACTTGATGCTCGCGGTTCAGAAGTGTCTCAAAATAAAGACCATCAACATCATTGGTCATGAGATGTTGGGGCAGACATAGGCTATTCCACCAATGAGTCTGCGCCATCACTTAATTAAATCAAGGTTGATCCGATAATCCTCAATTCCACTTTCCTTCCTCTATCCTCTAACTCTTATTGATTAAAAAAAACTGTCTATATCACTTTGAATATTCTTTACAACATAACCTCTATAACTCTCTGTAGCAATGAATTTGACAGGTTCACTACTTTCTAAGAGAAGTAATTCTTCTTCATCTCTGTCTTATTGGGGTGACTCCTTAATCTGAGACTATGCTGTATACAGAGCTTGGTTCTGGAAATGTTAATACTGAGGAGTGTATTAAGCATCCCCCCACCCCTCCCCTCACACCAGTATGATGATATATGGTGAAGAACAGCTCTGGATATCAAAGAAGATAAACACACTATGTAGGACACATCACAGTCTTAGCAATGACATTCTTTCATACCAATTAACTTGTATCTGATTGTGACTATGTAATAATCTACATTTTGTTTAATGGAAGAACCATTTCTCATGAGATTACTAGTAGTTTCCTTGGGGCACATGAGACAAAAATGGACCTGAAGTTGTCATCATCAACTTTAGAGGGAGATGATGACATTGAGTGTAACTTATGGTGATCAAGAGTGTGACCAGTTCATACAATATGACATGTAGTGATGAGGATTCATCACACAACCTGGAGGCTAGTGTTTCCCACTAGCAGGCAGTAAATTGGGGCAGAAAGCCATGTAAAAATATTGTTTATTTTCCGAGGCATTGAAGCCAGCATGACCGTGTGTCCTCATGTATTATCTGCATATTGGTTCTCCAGCAGATGGATACTGGTCAACAGCAGCAATCCTAAATGTTCTGCTTTGCTTAAAAATTCAGGAATTCCTCAATTCCACTATCATTCAATTATAATCAAATCACAAACTCTGTCAGCATCTCAGTCAGAATGGTTCATTATCACACAAACTTCAATGACAAAAAGAAATACTAGAAAGCCTTGTGATTATCTTAGTGATTAATAGGATTTCAGGATCACTGGTAAGGCCAAAATCACCAAGTATCCTGGACAAGGTGAGTGTGAACTGCTTACTTGACCACTGCAGTCTATCTGCTTTGGGTGCACTCTCAGTGCTCTGAGAGAGTTCCACAATTTTGACCCAATAACAGTGAAGGAGCAGCAATTTATTTCCAAATAAAAATGGTGTCAGCTAGGAGGTGAATTGGTAGCTGATGCTCCGACCTATTTGTCACAGTCTACGTGGTATATGTCACAGATTTGGAAGATTCTGTCAAATAAACCATGATAAGTTTCTGCAGCTGATTTCATAGATGGTAGATACTGCTGCTATTGAGCACCAGTAATGGAGGGAGGTAATACTTCAGTCGGTATAGAGGCTGCCAATCAAGTGAACTGCTTTGTCATGGATGGTGTCAAGCTATTTAAGATTATTGGAGCTGCTTTTACCTATGGAAGTGGAGACATTTCATAATACTCCTGATTTATGGAAGTAAGTCACTAATCACAGAATACTTAGCTTATTCTTGCACCCTCAGCATTTACAGTGGTGTTTACAACTAGATTTCTGTTCACTAGTAACCAGAAAACACACCACCTACTCCCGTTTTCCCAACTGCACTCCAATTGGATGTTGATGATGGAGGATTGGATGAAAAGAATTCTGTTGAATGGTAAGCAAGATGTTTAACCTTCCTCTTGTGGGAGATGATTATTGCCTGCGCTAACATGATATGGATGATGCCTGAAACTTGTCTCTCCAAGCCCAGATGGTGCCCAGGTTTTGCCACATGTGGTCACAAACTTTCCATGATCCAGCTGATGAAAATGCAATTAGCCAATGGAGCTAAACATTGCACAGTCTCCCACAAATATCCCCACTTTTGACCTTACGATAAAAAGAAAGTTATTGATGAAGCAGCTGAAGATGGTTGATAGTCCTGTTTATGGAGCACCTCAGGGCATCGAAAAACACTGTACACACAGCAAAGTACTTCTGAAATGTGTTCCATTTTATAATCGAGGAAACATGCGAGTTCAACTATAATAGCAAATATCAAACATAAAATTCTCATTCTTGTTTTCAAATCCCCATGCCCTTACCGTGTTATCTCTTCCAGTTTGATAACCCTCTGAAATATCAGTGCTTCTTCAGTTCTGAGTTTTTAAACATCCCTAACTTTAATCCACCACATTCACATGACAAAACGTTAAATTCTGGGATTCTTCTGCTCACTCTCTATCTTCAATTTTTCCCTCTGAGACACTCCTTAAAATTTATCTCTTCTCTGTCTTAATAACCTGTTTTGCAATTTGGCATCATATTTTGTTTGATAATGTTCCATGAAACAGCTTGGGAGATTTAATTGTGTCTTATTAAGGATGTTTTGTAAATGCACATTGTTATGGTGGAAGCTAAGGTCCCACACATAGAATAGTGGTCAACTTGTGGGGTTATGGGTTAACTTTTGTGTCCCAGACAATCGGGCATTGGGGTGATTTCAATTTATGGTTGTTTTTGCTTTCTGAAACTTCAAGAAACCTAGATATTGTTTAATTTATTCCTTTTCATTTTTTTATCCCCATCGTATTGATACAGATCAAAGCATGCTGCAACAACTCTTGCTTTTGACTTCCAATTTTTAAAATAAACCCACAGCAAAATCCTTTCAGATGAAATCAAAGATAGGATACACACTTCAATCCACCCTTCTGTTTACAGGCACCCTCCTTCGAGATCGCTGCATTATTCATAACCTCCCTACACTCAAGGTCCTGTACCCTAAAGCTACAGTCCAGGTTCCCATGCCCCGGCGGAGTTAGTTTAAACCCTCCCAAAGAGCACTAGCAAACCTCCCCCCAAGGATACTGGTGCCCCTCAGGTTCAGGTGTAGACCATCCTTTTTATAGAGGTCCCACCTTCCCCATGGTAGGCTAATGCTAAAATTACGGAGGTATGGCATTGAGGATACATTAGAGGTTTGGATTAGGAATTGGCTAGCTGGAAGGAGACAGAGGGTAGTAGTTGATGGACTATGTTCATCTTGGAGTGCAGTTACTAGCGGTGTACCACAAGGATCTGTTTTGGGACCATTGCTTTTTGTTATCTTTATAAATGATCTAGAGGAAGGGCTTGAAAGCTGGGTAAGCAAGTTCGCGGATGACACAAAAGTCGGTGGAGTTGTGGATAGTGAGGAAGGAAGTGGTAGGTTACAGCGGGATATAGATAAGTTGCAGAGCTGGGCAGAAATGTGGCAAATGGAATTCAATGTAGCTAAGTGTGAAGTCATTCACTTTGGTAGGAGTAACAAGAAGATGGATTACTGGGCTAATGGTAGGCTACTTGGTAGTGTGGATGAGCAGAGGGATCTTGGTGTCCATGTACACAGATCTCTGAAAGTTGCCACCCAGGTAAATAGTGCTGTGAGGAAGGCATATGGTGTACTGGGCTTTATTGGTAGAGGAATTGAGTTCCGGAGTCCTGAGGTCATGTTGCAACTGTATAAGACTCTGGTGCAGCCTCATCTGGAGTATTGTGTGCAGTTTTGGTCGCCATACTATAGGAAGGATGTGGAGGCATTGGAACGAGTGCAGAGGAGGTTTACCAGGATGTTGCCTGGAATGGTAGGAAAATCTTATGAGGAAAGGCTGAGGCACTTGGGGCTGTTCTCATTGGAGAAGAGAAGGTTTAGGGGAGATTTGATAGAGGTGTATAAGATGATTAGGGGTTTAGATAGGGTCGACACTGAGAACCTTTTACCGCTAATGGAGTCAGGTGTTACTAGGGGACACAGCTTTAAATTAAGGGGTGGTAGGTATAGGACTGATGTTAGGGGTAGATTCTTTACACAGCGGGTTGTGAGTTCATGGAATGCCCTGCCAGTAGCAGTGGTGAACTCTCCTTCTTTATGGTCATTTAAGCGGGCATTGGATAGGCATTTGGAAGTTATTGGGCTAGTGTAGGTTAGGTAGGATTCGGTCGGCGCAACATCGAGGGCCGAAGGGCCTGTACTGCGCTGTATCTTTCTATGTTCTATGTTCTATGTAGGACTTATTAACAAGGCATACAAAATGTGGGGAATTGCTTCAGTACACTATCCACACACATAAGCACTCAGGAAGTTAAGAAAGACGAATTCTAAGTTTTAGTAAAATTCAAAGTGTAAAAAACATCTCAGGTGAGTTGCAATTTCCTGAGATATCAGAGTCTCATAAGTTCCTTAGTGAGCTGGGTCCAGTAGTTTTCTTTATTGCAGGTGTCAACCTCTTGCCTGTCAGAAACCTGGAGACAGAGATAGAAGATCTCAGAATGGGCTGCTAACTCACACTGGAGACCTGCTCTCCTTCTGGAGATCAAACTACAACTGAGAATCCCAAAGCTGTACACATAAGCAATACAACAGGCTCAATGTGGTAAAGACAGGAGTTTCAAATGCCGAGGGCCTCACTTGGTGGGCTAATTGAAAAGTCATTAAGTTAACATTGCAGCTTTGCTCTTCTCAGCAGAGTTTCCATTGTTAGGTAACTTTAAAAGCATTTGGGTCCATTTTAACAGAATGGATTTTAACACTTTTCTTTGTCAGACTGGAAGCATAGAACTTTCAGAAGGCTTTCAATGCTGTACCATGTAAGAGATTAGTATGGGCAATTAAAGTGCACAGGATTAAGGATAGTGTACTGGATAGAGAACTGGTTGGCAGACTGGAAACAAATATTAGGAATAAAGACTTCTGTTTTCAAGGGGCAAATAGTGACTACTGGAGTACTGTCAGTATCAACCTAACTATTCATGATATATATTAATGATTTAGATAAGAGAACTAAATGTAATATATTCAAATTTGCAGATGACACAAAGTTGGGTAGGAAGGTGAACTCTGAGGAGGATGCTGAGATGCTTCAGTGTGATTTAACAAAGCTGAGTGAGTGAGCAAATGCATGGCAGATGCAGTACCATGTGGATAAATGTGAGGTTATCCACTTTTGTAGCAGAAACAGAAAAGCAGATTATTATATGAATGGAAAGAGGTTGGGAAATGAGGAAGTGCAATGATACCTGGGTGTCCTCATTCACCAATCACTAAAAGGAAATACATAAGTGCAGCAGGCAAGTGGTATGTTGGTCTTCATCACATGAGGATTCGAGTACAGGAACAAGGATATCTTGCTGTAATAGTACAGGGCCTTCATGAGACCACACTTGGAATATTACCTGAGGACAGATATTCTGGCTATAAAGAGAGTGCAACAAAGGTTTACCAGACTGATTCCTGGGATGGCAGGACTGATATATGAAGAGAGACTGGATTGGTTAGGTCTATATTCACTGGACGTCAGAAGAATGAAGTGGGATCTCATAAAAATCTGTAAAATTCCAACAGGACTAGACAGGGTAAACACAGAAAGAATATTCCCGATTACTGGAGAGTCCAGACCAAGTTAAGGAATATGGAGTAGGCCAGTTAAGACTGAGATGAGGAGAAATTTCTTTACCCAGTCAGCGAAGAGTCTCTGGAATTCGCTGCAATGGAAAGTGGTTGAGGTCAATACGTTGAATATTTTCAAGAAGGAGTTTGATATACATCTTAGAACTAAAGGGATCAATAGGGAAAACCTGGGAACAATGTATTAAGTTGGATGATCAGCCATGATTATATTGACTGGCGGAGTAGGCTCAAAGAGCTGAATGGCCTATACCAGTTGCTGTTTTCTATGTTTTCATGTTACTATGACTCATCTCCAAACACTTTGGATCAGCTTCAACTGGAATGTCTACACAATCCAGAGGTTTCAGAAGCATCTGGAAATACAATCAATTCATCAGCCTGCACCATTTAATGAGTCTAGCAAGGTTGTGTATGTTTAAAAGAAACAGAAATTAAATACAGAAATACAGAAGAGAATGCAATTTTCTCTCCAGGACTTCTGGTGCTAACTATAACTCTAGTCCTATATCAGAATGATTAACTCAACTGATCTCTGAATTGGACTAATGAGCAATTCAATTTTAACACAAAGAACATGACAAAGAATTTATATGGTGTGCAATGGCTGAAGAAGACTAGAGAAGAAGCTGAGGAAGACCATTCTCTCAAGGCAGCCACAGATAGGCAAAAACACCAGCATTCATTTATATTCTAAGAATTATTTTTAATAAGAGATGGATAACTGTGTTAGTAACCCTAATAGGACTATTTGGAAAAGTTAAATAGAATTGTCTACTTTAAATTAAGTGGCTGCATGTATTTTCAGGTTTTACAGTTTTTTCGCTCTGCAATAAAATTGATTATTCTGCCTTTATAAAGATTGTTAACACAGTAAGAAAAATTTTCTTGAAACCTTAAAAAGCTGCAAATTAAATTAAGTTTCATCTTTTCCAAAGTCTTTACAGGGCAAAAGAGCAGCTGTCAATCAATGACAGCCAAAATGTATTCTGAATCGAGAAACTGAGACTGCTGGCATCTGCTGTTGGCTGACTGGCAAAATGGAGATGCTGCTGCAGGACATGATAGAAGGGGAAGAGGGTGGAGGGTGCCCAGATGGTATCAGTGCAGCATGCCTAGCAGAGCTATCAGATAGGCTTAAACATTGGGAATAGATGAAGAATATGATTGAAGGTGCTAGAGTAAGACTCCCCAAAAAGTTGCATTTTTCAGATACTCAGTGCGAATTTGGATGACACAAAGTAAAGTTTATCAGTTGGTGCTCTAACCACTTGACCCATTTCACTTCATCAATTTGCTTCACTAAGCTCTGAACTGACCTTCTTCCATTCATGACCATATGCTCCCAAACTTCAGCAGGGGATGTAATCAAACCTCAGTGTGTAATTGAAAAACTTGGCACACCCTTTTGTTTCAAGGGCTTCACAGTAAAGTAAGAAGTGGTCAATTATAATAGAATAGAGTGTAGTTGTCAGTCTGCTCTTTCAGTTTGCAACATCTGAGTGTTTAGCAATGTTTCAGCTTGCATAGGATGTTGGCATGACTGGTAAGGCCAGCATTTGTTGTCCTTGAAATGATTGGCTCTTTAGATTATTTTAGAAGGCAATTAAGAATTAACCACATTGCTGTGGGTTTATGGTTACTTCTGGGCTTGACCCACAGATGATAATTAAAAGCTGTTTGTTGACTAGAAAGTCTAGAGTCAGGGCTCCCTGTCTCAGAATAAGGCATCAGCAATCAGGGACATCTTCGCTAAAGGGGTTGCAAGTGTAAGTGGCATTCTCAGCCCCCGACATCTGTGAATGCTCAGCCATTGGATCCAAAGAGAATGTGAGGATTGTGCAAGAAGACGGGTTGAGATTAAATATCAACGAGGATCTTGTGGAATGATAGGATAGTTTCAAAGAGCCAAGCAGCTTCACTTTCTTATACTGTTAATTTTTTCTGACTATAAGAAGACAGAATTGTATAAGCCACAAGGCTTGAGACACAAGTGCATTATTTTTAGAGAGATCGGCCTCCATGCTTCATTAATATTAAATAAGGCGGCTACAAATATCATGTCCATGGCATTCTTTAAAATTCATTTCATACAGGGAACCTGCACTGGGAATGTTCAGCACCGTGCACATCAAGCATATCAAATAAAATCTGTTGTGGATATTCCACAATACTACACTGGAGACATGGTTCACAGGATGACTGAGAGGTTACACTTGCTATTGGGGTTCTAAGGAGTCACCAACTAAATAGCAAAACAGTAGAGTCTACAGCTTACAGACGACATCGAATTAAACAACATTGCACCCAGGATATGGTTGACAAGTCCGAAGACATTGATGGGGACATGATGGTGCCATGGTCAAGGTAATGCTGGCCTACTACTCCAGAAGCCCAGGCTAATGATCTGAAGTTCAAATTCCCACATTGGCCATTGATGGAATTTAAATTCAATTAACAAATCTGCAATCGAGAGCTTGTGTCAGTAGTGACCCTGTGGCTAATATTGATTGTTAAAGAAATCCTTCTGGTTTGCTAATACCATTTTTCACTGTACCTAGGTACAAGTGACTATATATATATTAAATAAATACTTTTGTTGAGAGGGGGTGTGGAGGTGAGGGGGGTGGCGGGTGAGGTGGGGAGAGGAGGAAATCTGCAATTGTTATCTGGTCTGACCATATCGCTCCAGACAGCAATGCAATTCACTCATAACTGTCCCCTGAAATGAGACAGCAAGACACTCAGTTTATGAATGATTTAGGGATGGGCAACAGGCGATGGCTTTGCCAACGGTGCACTCATCCAGATGCCAATTAGAAAACCTCAGTGCCTTTACCAAGGTTGCTCATGCAAGATACCTAACTGAAATCTTGTGTTCTCTTTTCCTCAGCTCTGTCCAAGCAGGGGGTCTTGTACTTCAAGATCTTTGCCTTTTATTTTTGATGGCTGTCTAACTGCATCAAACGTCACTTGATCTCCATCTCCTGCTATTCATGCACTCTACACACACCATTCTCTGTAACGTTACTCCCTGATTTCTCCACTTTTCATACAGCCCTCACACTGTTCGACCAGTTGTCAAACACGACAATTTATGGAAAAATGCTGGCCTTTCCAGTGATGGTCACATCCTGTGTGAATGAATGAAACAAAGGAGAGATGTCAATACATAGTATTTGGGAGGGCTGCTGCCTACCAATTCTTACTATTGGAATTTGTTCTGATTCTTTCTTTGCCTGTGACAGAGCTTGGCGTCCTTCTAGATTCCATTGTCAGCATGCATGAGGTAGATTAGAATCATAGAATCCCTATACTGCATAAAGAGGCCATTCGGCCAATCGAGTTGCACTGACCCTCCAAAGAATATCCCACCCACACTCAACACCTCATCCTTCCCCATAACTCGACATTTACAATGGCTAATCCACCTAGCCTGCACATCCCTGGACACTGCAGGGCAATTTAACATGGCCACCCGACATAACCGGAGGAAGCCCACGCAGATACAGGAAGAACATGCAAACTCCACACAGGCAGGCACCAAGGCTGTGGTCACTGGTACGGTGAGTCAGCAGCGCTAACCACTGTGCCCGAGGGACTGTTAAAGGTCAGTACGAAATTGTTCCACAAGAGAATCACTGAGTGCTGGAGCAGCTTTTTATTGATGGCGAAGCTCACCCTGGGAAGTGTTATTCATCTTTTGTCAGGATCTTTGCAGAAAAAGTTGCACCTTCATCCTTGTTCATTCAGCTGACCTTTTCCACGATATTGCCTGTCATTTATCATTTTGGGTGCCTGAGTTCCAGAGCTATGACATTGATGTTGCGGTCAATACTTTTAGTTCCATCTTTAGCTCCCTCATTAGTTAACCACATTTTCAGGGACATTTTCCACAATTCCTTCTGTGGTCCACGTCTCAGTTTGAAAAACATATATTCATTTCAATTAAATGTTTGTAATAAAACAATTTTTGCTGTCCATGCAAAAGTGGCACAAAGGTACCCATCCAATTCCAGAAGAGACATAGACATTAAAATTGTTGTTAGCTACCAGAGCCATTACTATGTCCTGTTTATAGATGAAACCACTTTGAAATTAAACAACATAATTAATACATTTGTATTTGAAAAATAATTCTTACTGTCAGGAAATCTTTCCGCAAAAGAAAAGTTAAATTGATTAAGGATATAATATAAATTTTATTTTCTTAACTTCCTTCTCTGGTATTTAAATAAAGAAGTATATTATTTTTATTGAAGAGATGAGTGAATCATGGAGGAATCATTTGGAACAGTCACAGAGCACCATGAAATGAAATATCTGAATTAACATATACACAGCTGATGTACCGTCTGGATTAATGGTGTTTTGTATTGATGCTCACTTACATCATTGGCACTTGCAATGGAGGCCTTGGCAAATTTTCTACTCCATTTAAACTCTATTCATGTTGATGCTGATATGTGTACAATTCTCTGTTTTTCTTGCCATATACCAAAATAAAAGCAAGTGAGTTGTCTTGCAAAGGCAGGGATATGTCAGTTTCCAGACAGGAAATAGATGAGTTCTTGAAAAAGAAAGGAAACAGTTCTTAGAACTATTTGTTTAAGGCATTTATGTTTTCTCTCTTCTCGCAGAGCAATGCTTGGCCTCCATGCTCAGTGTGTTTAGCAACCTCCTACAGTGGTGTGATTAAAATCAGGAGCACCCTGTGTAAGGAATTGCAGACACCGATCTGTTTCCCATCACTGCATGGTGCCATATGCTGCAGCATTCCAGAACCTGGTCCTCAAACGAGACATTCGTTGAGGTTTTTTGGCCTCTTTAAAGCATGAGTAACACTGCCTTGCCTGTCAAAATAACGATGAAAAGTATTAATCCAATGATGTTAACACAAATAACTTGTTAAACAATCATATTCATGCAAACAAACAGAAATCGACACAGAAACAGTGTGAATTTTACATTGGTGTCATGGGTCCTAATACCAGAAGCAAGTGGGGTGGCATGGTGGCTCAGTGGTTAGCACTGCTGCCTCAAAGCGCCAGGGACCTGGGTTCAATTTCAGCCTCAGACAACTGTCTGTGTGGAGTTTGTACATTCTCCCCGTGAGTGCGTGGGTTTCCTCCCGGTGTTCTGGTTTCCTCCCACAATCCAAAGATGTGCAGGTCAGGTGAATTGGCCATGCTAAACTGCCCATAGTGTGTTCAAGGATGTGTATTAGATGGGGGTAAATGTAGAGTGGTAGGGTAGGGGGATGGCTAGGTTACTCGTCGGTGGGAACTGGTTGGGCCAAAGGGCCTGTTTCTGCACTGTAGTGATTCTACGAAAACCAGAGCGAGAAGCCCTGCTTCAGTGGATAGTAGGCCCAGGGGCTTAAAGGCTGCTGCCAAGCTTGTTGACCCTAATGAAGAAAGTATGATGCCACCCAGCCAAAAGCTATTGAACGGCCAGCCACTCACCAGCCTCAGCAGCTCCACTGCTTATGGTGGCCACTGATAGAATTGCATCTGGAGGATGAGGCACGATTTATCCTCAAAGCCAGGTAAGTGGGATTTGGGATATCAGGCCAGACTTGCAGAGGTGGGGAAAAGCTGAGTTTGGGCAGGCAGGAAGTAGAGAGGCAGCTGAGAGCCTGAACCATTGGGCAAACACTGTCCCAAAATGGAGAGCACAACCACACTCAGAGCCTACTAGAACGTCATCGGGGAGGTGGCTACAGTTGGAGCAGAGCGTCTCAGCCACTGAGGGGCAGCAGGTGGGATATCAGGTAGTCCCTAACTAGTCACTTGTGTGACTCAGTTAAGCTTCAAACAGGAGCGGGCCATCTATCACCTTTTCCATGAGGCTGGGCAATGGCAAAACCATTTTATCAAGCTTCCTGACATCTACTGTAGCCACAAAAAAAACTAGCAAAATTCTGCTCAGTGAATAATTTACCTGGTTTGTTTGTGACGTTTTATTTTGGCTGAGCGTCTCTCTTTATAAACCATTCTGCTGGACAGACCTCTTCGAGCAGGAGTCAAGTTTTGACGTTATGTTCAGATGGAAGATCTGAGAGCTGAAATATTGGCCAAGATTCTATTGGGCTGATGGAGTGGGTCTCGCCTACTGTGGGAGAAGCAGCACACAGCCCCCTATGTTCTTCAGCTGGGACCACATGGAAAGAAATGCCCATTTATCTGGTCACCATCTGGACCTTCCACCATATTTGAGAACCCCAGTAATGGAAGCTCTCTCCAGCAGGAGCTGTCAATGCAAATGGTAGCAGGGAGCAATCATGTACCCACCTGAGGCAAGGATCGTTATGGCACCCAGATCAAAGGTGGTGTGGGGTTGGGGGCATGTCATAGAGGGGATGGCGGAGAGAATATGTCAGAGGGTGGGAAAAGGGCAGCATGGCGACTGTCAGCATCAGGGACACAAGTTCGATTCCAACCTTGGGTGCCTGTCTCTGTGGTGTTTGCACATTCTCCTCGTGTCTGCATGTGTTTCCCATCAAGTAATCTGGATTTACTCCCACAGTCAAAGATGATCAGGCTAGGTGGATTAGCCACGGGAAATGCAGGGTTACGAGGATACTATTCTTGGGGGAGGTGTCTGGTTGGGAGTCAGAGCAGACTCGATGGGCCAAATGGCCTCTACCTGTACAGTAAGGATTCAATGATTCTGTGATGATAAGCAGAGGTAGAGGGAAGCTTTCAATGCTCATCCACCACATTCCCATGCTAGGTTGCTCAATATACTGCTTCATTACTTGAAAAAAAACCCTTTTCCATACTCCCACCACCAAGCGACACTCAGGGTTCTTCTGAGTGGCCTCTTTCACACATTGAAAGGCCACGCAGATCTCATTTAAGATGTGAGCCACTGCTAAGATTATGAGAGCTCAGGGGTAATGGATGATAACTGGCAAAAAAGCACTCCACCTGATTCCTGATGAAGGGCTCCGGCCTGAAATGTGATTTTCCTGCTCCTCGGATGCTACTTGACCTGCTGAGCTTTTCCAGCAACACACTCTCAACCCTAACACACCAGCCAGTTCTACAATCTGACTTAATCATTACAGCTTCCCCCAGCACTAGGAGACAGCCATAGGCCCTGTAACCATGGGAAGAATTTTCCAAAGTCCTGATTGACATGGGCTATGGTAAAATATTTGAGGAATCATATGGGATATTGGGTGAGGACTTTCTCCACATCGAGACCATCAAGTTGCATCTTCCAAACAGGAAGGTAAAATTCTCTTCAGTTACTGGTGAGAGACCTATTAACGGTGATTATTGGTCTTTATTGCTTTCATTACTGTTTAATCCTACATCATTAATATGCCAATCCCTACTCCCTACCTGTCAGATAGAAACAAGATGCTGAGAATTCCAACCGTGAAGGTCTGAGTGGGTAACTGGAGACTCCAGATCACTGTTTGCTCTTTGGATGTCCACCTCAGATATTTGGCGTCAATATCCCAGGGCTTGCTCCACAGACAGTGACATCATGCACCCCACACCCATTGTACATTGGTAGCTGACATGTGACTGCCTCTCTGCATCATCACAGAACATCTCCGGTCTTCTTACAGTATGCTTTCACAGGCCCATGCTGTGCTTAATTATGCACTGCATTTTTCATTGTACTGATGCTGAAAGGTCACTTTGTGGGCAAGGACAGAAACCCACTTCATGGACTGGTCCAGGGTGGATCTCAGACCTTCTTGCTCACTCTCTCAATGCATCACTTAGTATCTACCCTGATGCTCATAGCATCTCTGTCTTGCCTTAACTTGCATTACTTTGCCTCATGTTTTAGTGCCTTCAGCTGCACCATAAAGACTCTCAGTTCTTCGGAATTGTTTTGCAGTTTAGCACAGAGATAGCTTTTTAGATACAAAGCCAGGCAGCTTGTCATGTTTGTCAGCAGCTGTCAGTCAAGCTCTGGACATTTTGCTGAACCCTACATCAATCTGTCATCAATCTCAGACCCGCATATGTGCCAGTTACGTACACATCAAACACACTGCGAGTACATCAACCTAGTGACCAAGTCTCAAAGCCTAAGGGGAATAGTCCATAGTCGAGCCCAGGGAGACTCAACAATCAGGTCAGGACAGCTGAGGGGAGGAGGTCACAGACAGGAACTCAGTGCCTTTACAGTTTGGGATAGTGGGCTACTGTCAGTCCTGCGGATACATTGCAATGCCCAGGCATTTGTGGGTAGACAGTTGGGAGTCTAGACAATTATCAGGCAAGTGTCTGGCCATTCGTTGTTTGTGACTGTCTGTCTAAGACAGTGAAGGTTTGGGCCATGATCAGTCCTGATGGTCTGTTCACTAAAAGTCAAGGGCATCAGGATGGAGGCTAGAGAACTGGAGGCAGTACGCTGGGATACTGAGGGAATTACAAGAGTGAAGGGGGAACTATTCTTTTTTATTGAATTGGGAGGTGTTACAGCTGGAGAAGGAAAGGGATCATGCTGGAGGGGAACTGTAGACAGCACCCTGGCTTTGTTTGGAGTGGGGGTGGCCACACGACCTGGGACTCTAATTTTTTTTTGCTCAAAGAAAGAAAATATATCCAAATCCAACAATTCGGCTCTTGTAGTGGGAACAAAGGAAGATCATCAACATATGCAGCCTGTGAGTTCAACTCACAGTATGATTACAGTAAAGGAAAATGGCAGACTGTGCAATTGTACTGTGCTCTGGCACTCCCTATGAAAGAAGAATTAATCCCTGTACCAATTTTAAGCAACCATGCTAAAGGTACTTTTACCTTGAGGTGGGATCCACAAGACTTTCAAAACTAATTTTTCTCAAAAATATATGTCCACACATGTTTGTTTTTGCGATAGGATTTGACGTCAATTGTATTATTAATGTAATTGACAATCTGGAAAACATGAGTTAACTGGTCGTGTGGGCGTTTTCAAAGTCAGGGGTGTTATTTCAGTGTGCACTTAACCATTCCCATATTTATGGAGCAGATGAGAAAATATGAAAATAGTGAAACCAATATGTGCGACCTGATTGTATTTTCCGCCTCTATTTCAACTAAAAATATTGGAAAGAGATGAAAGTGACCCTCCAATGCTGCCAGTTATGCATATCTCAATTAAACGGTGTCAAAATAATGGAACTGCTATCTCTACTTAGTCAATAATTGCGTGTTTTATCAGTTTCCAAAAATAATACAAACTTATTTTTTGTTTACCAAAGTTACTTTGTTAAAAACAGGGGATCATATATTCTTTTGGATCTCAAAACATTTTTAAAAATATCCCAAGTTGCTGCAGATATAATTGAGGCAATAGCAATGTGTATCAGTGTGAAAGTTGATTCCTTGGTTCATGGGTAGATTTAAAAAAGTGAGGTCTGCAGATGCTGGAGATCAGAGCTGAAAATGTGTTGCTGGTTAAAGCACAGCAGGTCAGGCAGCATCCAAGGAACAGGAAATTCGACGTTTCGGGCCAGAGCCCTTCATCAGGAAGGGCTCTGATGAAGGGCTCTGGCTCAAAACGTCGAATTTTCTGTTCCTTGGATGCTGCCTGACCTGCTGTGCTTTAACCAGCAACACATTTTCAGCTCATGGGTAGATAAGTAAAACTCTGTAAGATTTTTAGTGGTTTTGAAGTTAGAATGAGTTTAAAACTAATCACCTTTGTCATGCATGCTCATGGTATGAAGCAGTCCAAGTCTTAAATCCCTATCCTCTACCATTGTGACTGCAATGCACTGTCCCTCCTGACCTCTCTGCAGCCTTTGACATAGTCAATTACCTTCCCTTCCCCCAAGTAATTTGTCTCCATTTGTTCAATGTCTGCCTTTGCTAGATTACACTTTTACTTATCTACTTACGTAAGAAGAACAGAAATAGGAGCAGGAGTAGGCCTTTTGGCCCCTGAAGCCTGCTCTGCCACTCATTAAGATTACGGCTGATCTTTTTGTGGACTCAGCTTCACTAACCTGCCTGCTTCACAATAACCTTTAAGTCCTTTACTATTCAAAAATCTACCTTTGCCTTAAGAACATTCAACAAGGCAGCCTCAGCTGCTTTACTGGGCAGGGAATTGCACAGATTCGCAATGCTTTGGGTGAAGAAGTTCCTCCTCAACCCAGTCCTAAATCTGCTCCCCCTTATTTTGAGTCTATGCCCCTCCTGATTTTATTTTCACCTACAGTGGAAATAACCTCCCTGCTTCTACCTTATCTATATCTCCCTTCATTATTTTATTTGTTTCTATAAGATTCCCTGCTCATTCTTCTAAATTCCAATGAGGAAAGACCAAATCTACTCAATATCTTTGCATACGCCAACCCTCTCAACTCTGGAATCAACCTAGTAAACCTCTTCTGCACTCCCTCCAGTGCCAGTACATCCTTTCTCAAGTAAGGAGACAAAAACTGTAAAGTACTCCAGGTGTGGCCTCACCAGCATCCTATACAGCCACAGCATAATCTGCCTGTTGTTAAATTTCATCTCTCTAGCAATGAAAGACAATATTCCATTTGCCCTCTTAAATGCCTGCTGTACCTGCAAAATAGCTTTTTGTGATTCATGCACAAGGGCACTAAGGTCATTCTACACAGCAGCATGCTGCAATTTTTCACCATTTAAATAATAGCCCATTTTACTGTTACTCCTGCCAAAATATTGTGCTCCATTTGCAGGCCATTGCCCAGTCACTTAAACTATCTGTATCCCTCTGTAAACTTTCAGTGTCCTCTGCATACTTTGCTCTACCACTCATATCAGTTAAAAATGGCACAACACCACGTTATAATCTAACAGGTTAATTTGTAAGTCCAAATTTTCAGAGCGCTGCTCCTTCGTCAGGCAGCTAATGGGGCAGGATCATGAGACACTACTCCACTATCACCTGATGAAGGAGCAGCGCTCCAAAACCTTGCACTTCTAATAAACCTGTTGGACTATAACCTGGTGTTGTGTGATTTTTAACTTTGTCTACCTCAGTCCACCACCAGCACCTCCACATCATGGCTACTTATTTAAGTGTCATCTGCAAACATTGACACATTACACTTGGTCCCAAACACTAAATCATATGTGTAAATTGTAAACAATTGCAGTCCCAACACTGATCCCTGAGGCACACCACTAGCCCCTGATCGCCAACCAGAAACGTATCCATTTATTCCCACTCTTTGCTTCCTGTTAGTTAACCTATCTTCTATTCACGTTAATGCATTAGCCATAACACAGTGTACCTTTATCTTATGCAGCAGCCTTTTGTGATGCACCTTGATGAGTATCTTCTGGAAATCCAGATGCACCACATCCACTGGTTCTCTGTTGTCCAGTGCACCATAATGTTCTCAAAGAATTCCAGTAAATTAGTTAAACATGACCTGCCTTTCACGAATCTATGTTGCATCTACCCAATGGGATGTTTTCTATCCAGATGTCTCGCTATTTCTTCCTTGATGATAGATTCAAGCATTTTCCCCACGACAGAACTAGCCTATGGTTACCCGCCTTTTGTCTACCTCCGTTTTTAAACAGTGGTTCACATTCGCTTGAGACCAAAGAATCTCTAGCAATAGTTTCTCTTTGTAGCTGCCTCTAGAGTCACCTAAGGATCTAACCTTGATTGATTCCTTTACCAGTTGCCAGTTGGTGATATCGTCTTAAAACATGGGGGAAGCTTTCACATATTGATGGCCACCCCATCAACCATTTCAATCCCACCCTCCCTTCCTATCACACTTCTTTTTCCCTAAATAGATTATTTCCTGAGATTTATGGACAAGGGAAAATATAGTGTGCAAGAAAGGGTTCTGGGGGAAAGCAGATTTCACCAAAATAAGGTAGGATCTGCTCCAAGTAGACTGGGAACAGATATTTCTGGTTAGATCTATAACTGAACAGTGGGTACATGTGAGGGTTGGGGGTGAGCAAGTGAGGGGGGAGGAAGTCCCTACCTCTGAGGCAGGAGACCCAGGTTCAGGTCCTACCTGCTCTAGAGGTGCATTGGAACATCTCAGAAGAGGTTGATTGGAAAATATCTCTGAAGAGGCCCAGAGGCTATTGTGGCACAGTGGTAGTGTCCTTTAGAAAATATTTGCATGGGCTCATCCCTTCCTTTGAGCAAAAAGACCTAGGAACAGAGGTGTGTCATCTGAAAAGATTGATTAAACAAAAAATCTACCTGAGATCAGGGGAGGTGGTGAGGCAAGTAGTCATCAACAACTCTCAAACTGAGTTCTGATTGGTCCCTGGAGAGTGAGACCTCCTAACACAGACACTAATGTGTTTATTTCTACCTATTGTATTCTAGTGGCAACTCTGCACATTTTTCACTGTACTCTTGTACTTGGGTACACATGACCATAAACTCAAATATAATTTCTTTATGGAAACAAACCTGTAAATTTTGAGTGTAGGAGCTACTTAGAGTCATAGCGATGTACAGCTCAGAATCAGACCCTTCAGTCCATCTCATCCTAACCTAATCTAATCCCATTTGTCAGCACTTGGCCCATATCTCGATGAACTCTTCCTCTTCATATGCCCATCCAGATGCCTTCTAAATATTGTAATTGTACCAGCCTCCACCACTTCCTCTGGCAGCTCATTTCATACAAGTATTACCCGCTATATGAAAATGTTGTCTCTTAGGTCCTTTTTAAAATTTTCCCCTCTCACCCTAAATCAATGCCCTCTAGTTCTGGACTCCCCCACCCCAGGGAAAGATCTTGTCTATTTACCCTATCCATGCCCCTCATGATTTTATAAACCTCTATAAAGAATGCCTTTCCCTTACTGTCAGTTCCAGCTGTCCACTGCAGTGGCCGATATATTGGGTCCAGGTCGATGTGCTTATTCAACCACGAATTCCAGAAACTGAAACACCTGATCAGCGGATCCAGACACTCTATACAATCAACACAGGAATTCTTGGACATCATCAGAAATATACACATAGTCAAGGAAGAAACCATGGTCTCATTCGATGTAACGGCACTGTTCACCTCTATCGACAAAATCCTAGCCAGAGAAACAATGGCCAACCTGCTGGACATACAGAACAGACAACAGGATGTTGAACCTATCAACAAAGATGGCATACTCAAACTACTGGACCTGTGCCTCACAACACACTTCACATTCAACAACCAAATATATGAACAAATCAACGGCACGCCCATGGGCTCACCCATCTCTGGACTCATAGCAGAAACGGTAATGCAAAGATTAGAACAAACAGCCTTACCGCAAATTCAACCCAAACTCTGGGTCAGATATGTGGATGACACCTTTGTAATCATTAAAAACACAGAAATAGAGAACACACACCGGATCATCATCGCCACACTCACAGGAATCAGATACACTAGAGAGGAAGAAAAGGACAACCAACTCCCATTCCTAGACATGATGGTACAGAGAACACCGAACGGAGAATTCACCACAAAGGTATACAGGAAAGCCACACACAGACCAAGTCCTAAACTACGAAAGCAACCACCCCAACACACACAAAAGAAGTTCATCAAGACACTATTCAAAAGGGCACAACACACTGCAGTACACCAGAACTGCAAAAAGAGGAAGAAGAACAATGTATTCATCAAAATCGGATACCCACGCAATTTCATCAACAGATGCCTTAGGGAAAGACAACGGAATGAGGACATGCCGCAACCCAAAGGACTAGCCACACTACCATACATCAAGAGCATTTCCGAACTGACAGCCAGACTACTGCGACCACTAGGACTCATAACAGCACACAAACTAACAGCCACTCTCAGACAATAACTCACCAGAATGAAGGACCCAATACCCAGCATGAGCAAAACCAATGTAGTGTACAAAATGCCATGCAAGGACTGCACAAAACACTACACATGACAAATAGGAAGACAGCTAACGATCCGCATCCATGAACACCAACTAGCCACGAAACAATACGACCAGCTATCCTTAGTAGCCACACACACAGATGACAAGCAGCATGAATTCGACTGGGACAACACTACTATGATAGGACAAGCCAAACAGAGAACAGCCAGGGAATTCCTAGAGGCATGGCACTCATCCACAGATTCAATCAACAAACACATCGACCTGGACCCAATATACCGACTACTGCAACGAACAGCTGGAACTGACAACTGGAAGCGGCAGATTCAAACCACTACAATTGCTGGAGGAAAGATCACAGAAGCAATTCACAGGAGCATCCCAAGCACTGAGGATGTTACCTAGACAGGGGACGGAACGTCTGCAACACAAATGCCCAGCTCGGCGAACAGAGCCACAACAATTAATAGAATCTAAATTGGTGCTGTATGTACATTCGGTTTTCCTTTGGTTGCTCCCAGCTGTTTGTGGAGCTGAGCATCATTTTGATATAGCCACTGGAATTAAATGTTAATGACATTCATCAACCATGTTGAAGTCCATTTTAGTAATGTACTTGGGAGAGGGGGCAAGCGTACAGCTATAATCTTTTGTTCTTTCCAAATCTCTTTCTTGTTGTCATCAAATCCATTCACAAATCCAATGTGCATGGGCCTGTGACATGTGTGGAGTAGTGATAGTGTCCTTTCTGTTATGGATTAGATCGAGCCTTGCCCCCTACAAAGAATCATAAGGTAGCGTCGACCCTAACTTTTATATTTATGTAAAGGCATGCATGAGGTGCTGTGTTCCAGATGTGATTCAATTGGTCCAGCACTAATTTCTAAACAAATCATGCTTTATTTTTACAACACAGTTAAACTACAAAAAGAGAAGCAGTAGCATAACTTTACTCAGTTGAAATACTTAAGAAGATAATGTATTATTTGACCACAGTATTCAACTGTTCCAGTACAGGTAGCATCCCATTAACACATCCTTTGACGTAAATGCAGTTCAGCAAAACGTTATGATTCTCACATGCTGTCTCTCTCCAGCTCAGAAGAAAGAAACAATCTGTCCCTTTTGGTTTTTAAGAGGAAGCCTCGCTGTCTAAGAGTCGAGAGTCTGGTGCTGGAAAAGCACAACAGGTCAGGCAGCATCCATGTACTACACTGGACTTTTTAGGTTGCCGTAAGCTGAATTCAACACCATTGCCTTGACAAGTGAGCTCTGTTTGAAGCAAAGGCTCATTGATAGCTTTCCAGCATATTTTGAAATTTTGGTTATATTGAGGAAGGGACTCAGAGGTCACCCTAACCTAGCGACAGAACATTTGTCACTCACTTCAAAAGTGGTAAGTACTAATATGGGTAGATTGTGGGAGAAAGTGAGGACTGCAGATGCTGGAGATTGGAGTTGAAAGTGTGGTGCTGGAAAAGCACAGCAGAGCAGGCAGCATCCAAGGAGCAGGAGAATCGACATTTTGGGCATAAGCATCCATCAGGAATCACATGGGTAGATTGTGCTGAAATTAGAATGAGAGTAGTATAAAATGGGGAAGATATTGAATCAGCAATCAGTTTTATTTCACACCTAATTGTGTTTCTATTAATTTTCACTGAAGGATGGAGAGATATGGTGCACATGTCATCAATAATACCTTTCATTTATGGGAAGCTTGTGATATATACAATGCTTTTGAGTTGCTGCTACTTTTTCACAGAAAGGGAATGCCTGACTGAGTTAGTTCTGGCAAACAGCATCATTTCTTGATGCATCAGTGCACAGTTGGCTGCAAGTGATGCACCTAATCCCACAATTCTCTTTCCTTTGACCAACTGGTGATATGTCAACTAGAGATGTTATGAAAAATCAAAGACTGGATAAACCTATCCTCTCAAAGGCAGCTGTGTTAAGAATCTGGCTGTCATCATATTTAAATCATTAAAAAGTGTTCAGTAGACACATCTAAATAAAGTGCAGGAGTTTTGAACCAGAGATCTATTAATCTGATTAAAGTACATTTCTTTCTCTGATGACTACCATTAAAGCACCTTTTGATTCAATCTTAAAAACATTTAAATGCATCCATCAACACTTCAGAAGGACATTTTATGAAGCTATCCACCATCTGCTGGAGAATCCATATCACTGGATAGTTGGCCAGGCATCCCCAAGTGATTGTTCGAATGGTTTCAGCAATCTAATGAGCTGCTCTTCTAGTCCTGTTTTATAGCCATGGAGAGATTTTTTGATCTAATTATCATGAAGCATGTGGAGAACCAGCTCTTACCCAGTGGTGGCACTGTTCGAAATACTTCTTCAACGTTCTCCTCTACATTTTGTTTTGGCTTCTCAAAATGTTGCCGTAACAATATGTTCACACTATTTTAAACAATCATAACAGTCCACATTACTTCAGTTGTTTGATGCGGTGTGAATGACATTTTCATTCACATGAGATTCTTTTGTTATGTATCTGTCATCTTACCTTTATATTGAAGCTGCGCTCTGAAAGCTAGTGCTTCCAACTAAATCTGGTGGACTATAACCTGGTGTAGTGTGACTTTTAACTTTGTACCTTTATATCCACTGTGCCCTCCTGTCCACCACTCTATGTCTGCAGGATGGATTGTCCAGTTTCAACTAGAGATATCGCCAAGGCTAGCAAAAATTGCTTCCCAATCCCAGTTAAACAAAGTCACATTTTGAGGCAAAAAATCTCTAAAATATCAAACTTTGCCAAAATTTGCTTTATCAAACAGTCTTGTTGAGGCTAGTGCTGATTTAATTTGATTTATTGCAATCACATTATAAGTACAGTGAAAAGCTTTGTTTTGCAAGCAGTACAGGCAGATCATAGCAAACAAGGACATACAGTTTATAGGGTGTTTAGACAGAGCGAGACAGACATAGGAGGTTCACAAAGCAAGATCAAGGCCAGGTGAGACAACTGTTAGGTGTCATTTAAAGCCAAAGATTTAACCTCTAAATAGGAATTTGAATAGCAGAGCTACTCAAATCAAATGAAATGTGGTACATCGTGAAAAGGAGTGGTTTAAACTGCAATGCAACAGCTTCAGGATAATGTTGTTGTACCCTAACTGTGGAAAGGGTTTGTGGTTACTTTATTCATTTGTTGTGCAAAACATATCCGATTCCTTTAGTACTTTCAGCAGGAAGAGGTGTAGGGATGTGTTTGATGAGGCTAATAAATTAAACACCTTTAAACAGATAGACAAAGAACACACTAGTTCTGGTCAATGAGCAAGAAATGTGCTGGTGCTTGTAAATGAATGAATTTATAGAATGAATAAAATAGAGCTCAATGACAGTGACTACAATTAATTAGACTCCAGCAGCTCACATTATTGCTACCACAGGAAGGATAGCCATTTGAGTTACCAGACAGCTGCCAGCATCCAATTCCCAAACAAGTGCAGTTAGAGGATTCTATTCACTTCCATGCCACTTCCATTCACTCGCTTTGCTGAATCAGGCAAATAGATCTGAGAACCCATTGTGACATTTGCAGATTTTTAAGGCTAAACACAAAATATGGATTGGTCTTATTATACTCCCTAAGTATCGGCAATCATATGTAAATTGGTCCCAAGGCAATTTCACTATTCTTCTCACCAGCTTTATCAGGGCTTTGAAACACGCTTGCTTCTGTTAATTGTTTTCTTTATCAATGATGCATGCGCACAAAAAGTACACATAATTGATTAGATACAGAAATGTGTGAAGGAACAGAGGGACCTTGTCCACACACCCTTGGGAGTAGAGGAAATGGTAGTAGGTATGATAGCTAATAGGACAGACAGGATATTGTCCTTTATTATCTAAGGCAGAAAATATAAGAGCGGGAAGGTTATGGTGGAACTGTGCACGACACTAATCAGGTCACTTGCAGTATTCACTACAGTTCTGGTCACCACATTACAGGAAGGATAGGATTGCACCAGATCCCAAAATGTAGGGACTAAGCAGCTAGACATACAATTGCCAATATTGTGGACTGATTAAAATAGGAGATACTTTAGAGGCTGGGCTGTGAGGAATGTAGAGTTGCAGAGGGCTGTGGGAGATTACATAGGGAACATGAGATCATGTAAAGATTTGAATGGACATTCTCTGTAAAATGTAGAGAGTGGCAGGGATCATTGATTCACTGGAAGATGACACAGGGTCAGCTTGTTGCTGTTCATTCTTTTTTACTCTGAGTTTCACCTTCTCTTTTATCCCATTTGCCTTAATCCTGTGACACTTGATCAAATACCTTCTAAACTCCAAATATACTCTGTGCACTGGTTCCGTTTTGTCTACACTGCTTTTTATACATCCATAATAATTACCCTGCAAAAACCATGTTGACCCAGTGTCACCATATTATGCTTCTTAAGTGCCCAGTTACCACATAATAATAAATATTAAATGTTAATTTGATTGCAAAAGTTACAACACATCCTCAGCATTACATGGAAAGATAAATTTGCCGAGGCATCAGGCTTATGCAAGGCAGGCATGCCAGGCATAGTAGCACAAAGAAAGCAAAGAGGGCATCACCGGCTTGGGCATGGAAAATGGTCACATATCCAAGGATATGCTTTTTGGGAAGGTAGTCTGTTCAAGAGATCAGCAGGGCACCCTAAACTCTGATTCAAGGATGCTGTTCAAAGAGACATGGAAACCTTCAACATCAATCGTGACAAGTTGCAGATTCATGTAGACGGCTGATGCAATTGTAGACAGCAACTATCAGCATGCGTTTTCCACAATGATAACATGTGGTTTCAGAAACTCTGAAGCACTGCAAACAAGGTGTCAGCAGAAATCACCCTGTACTGATGGTAAACTACAACTACATGCCTAGAATTTGTGACAGTCTTTGCCTTTCTCAGTTGGGAAGTTAGCACCGTTGTGGTAATATCATTGAACTAGTAATCCAGCAGCTCAGATTAATGATCTGGGGACCATGGCAGCTTGTGGAATTTAATTTTTGCAAACAATAAAATCCGAATCTAAAGCTATTCTCTATAATGGTGAAACTCCATGAAATTATTATCAATTGTCAAAAAAACTAATCAGGTTCACTAATGTCTTTTAAGAAAATTCTAAACAAGGAAATCTGGTCTGGCCTACACTTCACTCCAGACTACAACAATGCATTTGACTCTTAACTGCCTTCTGAAATGGCAAGCCATTCAGTTCATGAAGAATTAGTAATGGATTGCAAATACTGGCATTGCCCAAACCTAATTAAAAAATAAAGAAAAAATTAACTGGTACAGTCATCAAAAATAAGTATCATATCTGGCTTCACCACACTAGCTGCATTTCCATCATTTCATGAAGATGAAAGTGTGCCAATGGTAAATTGCATCAATATGAATTCTAATATGAGTTGAATTGCTGAGAAATCAGAAGCCTCACACTATCTGACTCTACCCTCGAAGTTAAGCTTCAACGCCTTCCTGGTCATGATGTGAGTAACTCACCAAAACCAATATGGATTTTCAGCCCATGCCTTCAGTTTGATTCTAACGTGTAGGCATGCATGGAAAGCTCCACAGCATGAGAACATACAGCGTTCAATAATTCTTTGTGATATTATAAACCTTTTCCCATGCATCTCCAGACTTCAAGTGGGACATTATACTAACGAATTTTGAGAAGATTTATAGCTCAGGTTGAGGTTCTGGATATAGGTTTGCTCACTGAGCTGGAAGATTCATTTTCAGATCTTTTGTCACCCTACTAGGTAACATCATCGTAAGCCTCCCGACAAAGCACTGAGAAATGACATTAGTTTTGCTTGTTGTAATGTCATGATATCTTGCAAGAACTGTAACAAACACTACATTGGATAAACAGGCAGAAAACTAGGCACCAGGATATATGAACATCAACTAGCCACAAAAAGGCATGACCCACTCTCACTAGTATCGTTACATATAGATGAGGAAGGACACCATATCGACTAGGCCAACACATTTATCCTCGGACAAGCCAAACAGAGACACGCATAAGAATTTCTATAAGCATGGCATTCCAACCGGAACTCTATCAATAAAGACATCGATTTGGATTCCATTTGCCAACCCCAACAAAAAGAATAGGAAATGACATTACAACCGGAAATGACATCACAACAGAAAATGAAGTCACCAATCTGAGGAAAGCTAAACAATAAATAGAAAGTGGGCCATGCCACCAGTGCTTCATCCGGAGGATCACTGATGATATTACCTAGTATGATGACAAAATGTCTGAAAATGAACCTTCCAGCTCAGTGAGCAAACCTATATCCAGATTACACTAAAGATATTTGGTATTTAATATGTACGGTGGGGGGCATGAGAGGGGTTATACAATTTTTTTTTAAGCTGCATCATATTTTTGCATTTTTCAGATCTGATAATACTGATGGCATCCATCCACCATCATAGATGATGGACTGTACCAGGATGTATGTCACTTCGAGATTGAACATTGGTCATTGTGGATGTAGGGCCAATTTGTAAGTGATAGTCCCATGTGAAGCTATTACAGATGAATGGAGTTCTTGTTTTTCTTCTGTAGACTCTCTTTTCTACCATCCACATTTCTTTTGTCCTCTGTATTTTCCAGAGACTGTATGTCTATAGGCACTGCAGTTAGCAGAGAGATTCTCCAAATCATCAGTTCCACTTTCGTCAATATGAGAACTTGACTACAAAAGTCTGTTGCAGAAACCAGCAACTTGTTGATGTCATACAGATAACCATAGCGCAAAAGACATGCTCTTCATTTATATCAATAGGGCAAACATTATTCACCTTTTAGTACCCTCCTTCCTTGCTTGCTACTTTTCTGTTCCTCTACCTAAAGGAAGGCAGATTACCACCTAAATGGAATCAATTTAGGTAAAGGGGCAGTACATAGAGACCTGGGTGTTCTTGTACACCAGTCAATGAAGGCAAGTATGCAGGTACAGCAGGTAGTGAAGAAGGCTAATAGCATACTGGCCTTCATAACAAGAGGGATTGAGTATAGAAGCAAAGAGGTTCTTCTGCAGCTGTACAGAGCCCTGGTGAGACCACACCTGGAGTATTGTGTGCAGTTCTGGTCTTCAAATTTGAGGAAAGACATTCTGGCTATTGAAGGAGTGCAGCATAGGTTCGCGAGGTCAATTCCTGGAATGGCAGGACTACCTTTCACTGGAAGACTGGAGCGACTGGGCTTGTATACCCTTGAGTTTAGAAGACTGAGAGGGGATCTGATTGAGACGTATAAAATTATTAAAAGATTGGACACTCTGGAGGCAGGAAACATGTTTCCGCTGATGGGTGAGTGCCGAACCAGAGGACACAGCTTAAAAATATGGGGTAGACCATTTAGGACAGAGATGAGGAGAAACTTCTTCACCCAGAGAGTGGTGGCTGTGTGGAATGCTCTGCCCCAGAGGGCAGTGGAGGCCCAGTCTCTGGATTCATTTAAGAAAGAGTTGGATAGAGCTCTCAAGGATTGTGGAATCAAGGGTTATGGAGATAGGGCAGGAACAGGATACTGATTAAGGATGATCAGCCATGATCATACTGAATGGAGGTGCAGCCTCGAAGGGCAGAATGGCCTACTCCTGCACCTATTGTCTATTGTATATTGTCTATTGTCTAAAATACTCCAAGCCCCTCCATCACTATAACATCAAAATTAAAATGCAAGAGGGTATTCTGCCACCTTGCTTTGGACATGAGCTTATTTTTATTGGACCATTGAGCTGGAACAACTACAAATTTCCAAAAGCATAGCAACACTTTAAAAGAATAGGTCCCTCTAACTTCTGCTGACTATTCAGCAAAATGCATCCCATACTCTGAAATTTTAAATGTGGTCCATCGTGATGAATTTGATAAGGTCATTGCACTATTCTCCATACACCTCGTGATCCCAGGACCATATTTCCAAGGTTTGGGAGATTTGCCCATCATAACGTAACAAAAATCTGAACATTGCATCAGAAAATACAATTTTACTGATCCCAAGCTGTAGTATTCCTCAAACAGTCCACCCCAAATCAGCAAGGATCAGGAAAAATTGGAACCAAAACAACGAAAAGGCTTAGATAAGAGCTACACGTCTATCTCAACCTTTTTAGAATGCATGGCCCTATAAAAAGTTTAAGGATGAAATGAAAGCAGAACTCACAAATGAGTTCAGCATTTATATGTTTTAAGACTTTTTTCAAACATTTGTACTTTTGAGTTCAATAGCAACAATGGCTTTCACTTTGACATGACCTTTCCCTTTATTAGTCTAATTATTATTCAATCAATGCATTTAATGATTCATTTTTAGTAAATTTCTAATGGCCCACCTGTTTGAACATAAACATATGGACATTTATTCCCAGGAACTCACAATTCCAACAGTGTGTTACATACATCTGTTTGGGGGGAAACAGAACTCCCACTGTTTTATAAAGTGTGTGTAGAGAGCTACATTGCAAGATTCCCTTGTGTGTTACAGGTGCACCTGTTTTTAAAATCAGCAGACCAGTTGGAAACACTGGTGTAAAACTCAGGAATTATGGAATCTCCAACAACAAAAAAACAGTAATTCATTCCTGTTTCATCTATTATTAGAAAGACTGCAAAGGACAGCTTGTTAACCTGCAGAGTCTATGTGTAAAAGCTGTTAATCATACATAGCATTTGTATAAATATCTGATGTGATGATAGTATAGATCTTTGCAGCTATCCCTTCATTACAAAGCACATTAGGACCACACTTCTGATCTGGCCCCTGAGGTACCTCTGCCATAAGAATCCCCCAAGAAGGCATTCGGGAAATTTAACAGAAGCTGATACCTTTAAGATTCAGAAGGATGCCAAGAATTGCTGGCTGGTGGGAGGAGCATGTGTGGATTTTCTGCCAACACCCCCCTCCCCCCCTCATCAAAGGGTTGTGTTTAGGAGAATTCTCATTATTACTTCGGAAATCCTGGCCTGCTTACTTCCTATGGGTTCCTTTGGAATTTGCTGCTGAACCTTCCAAAGCACTAAATTGTAGGAACAAACAATCAGTGCTGAAGATAATCTGGCATCTCTCCTGACAGCACAGTCCTGCTCTGACTTTTTGGCTCCCTGTTGGGATAGATGTTACTGATGTACCTGCTCACTTTGCAGCTCCGTGGGGCAGTTAAGTGAAGGAGCTGCTCCCACCATGGTCCTTTTGATTGCCTATCCATGCACATTGCCTGTCTTTCCTCTGAGTTCTATAACTCAGCTGCATTTACAACTTGAGTACCTGAGCAAGATATTTTGTCCCCACTTATTGCCCCTCCTTTCTTTTCTTCAATAGTATGTCTTTTGCACCAGGCTAGCATGAACCAATGGTTAGTATCTTCACAGCATCTGAGCTAGTAGATAAACGCAAAGCTTTCTTGTGGACAGAGCAATTCCTTCCCACTGACATGCACCAAAGGCTGAACACAGTTAAATGAGTGTGCCAGGAGAAAGTGAGGACTGCAGATGCTGGAGATCAGAGCTGAAGATGTGTTGCTGGAAAAGCGCAGCAGGTCAGGCAGCATCCAAGGAACAGGAGATTCGACGTTTCGGGCATAAGCCCTTCTTCAGGAAGGGCTTTTCCAGCAACACATTTTCAGCTTTAAATGAGTGTGCCAGACATATTTGGAAATTAACATTAATAAATCAAGCAAGTTATAAAATAATACAGGAAACATGACTATGAAAACTGTTGTCAAAACACTATTAGTTCATCACTGCCAAGTGAGGAATGTTCTCCCTAGTCTGACCTACCTGTGGCTTCAGTCCCTAGCTATGCCTGAATGCCCCTATCAAGGCTGGTAGGAAATGCAACTTTGCTGATTTTAAGCACATCACAACAGCAAAGTACCCTCTTTTTATTGAAGTGGGTATGATTTCATTAACTGCACAGCCCCCTTAAATTGTTTCATGTATACATGCCTCAGGTGGTAACTTAAAGGGCTGACATGTATACAGTTTTCATGGGATCATTTGGGTTGCTGAGAACCCAGCATTTTACAGGGAACATTGCCCAAGAGTTAGTTTGGAGAAAACAATCACAGATTTTGAAAATCCAACAATCCGTGGGTAATTATTTTAGCATCAAGGACTAAGTGCATTTTTATTGAATTATATAATTTTAATGCTGCAATAAGTAATTAATTCAATTAAAAAGTGTTGTAATCTTCTACAGAGCCAGTGGGTCCCTGGGTTTTGGGGAACACAGCAAAATTTTACAGCTGCTGCATTTGCCATTGCTGGTTTTTACCGAAGCAGATCAATTTATCTGTGATCCGTTGGTTAAACTTGGTAAATTCACAAATTTAATCCACCTCCACAAAAACACACAGACAGGAACACATATGGCATTGACCTAACATACATCTTTCCAAATGTGTTTTGGGCCCTCCTCCAACTAGCCCCTTTACAGATCTGTGGAAAATAATCAAGCTTTATTGAATGAAGTATTAGTGTGGTCTCTGGTCTAGTGAAATAATAACTACACTGCTATACCCATATATATTTCACATGTGCTCATCTCAACCCCTCAGACACAGTTTCACTCCAAGAAATAGATGACTCACAATCACCATCATTTCTGCCATTTTCATTGGAAATACAGTTGTTATGCTTCAGTTAGCAGCATTTTTAGTAAGACAATGCTGTTAAAATTGTCACAAAGATACTTAATAATTGTTATTCCTTGCAGCATGTGAGTTTTAAAGGATGTGGCATATTGGATGTATTTCTAGTTCTGTGGAAACACCCATTGCATTGTCGTTAAATTACATCATTGCCTCATTGTTATGGGCATTGGAGATTTCGTCTCACGGGGCTTCCTAGACATCACCCCTCAATCTCTTACCGTCCAAGGAAAACGTCCCAGTCTATCCAACCTATCAATCTTCTAGCCCAGGTAGTATCCTAGTAAATCTTTGCTGCACTCTTTTTAGTTTAATAATACCATTTTTATAGTATGGAGACCAGAACTGCATACAGTAATCCTAATATGGCCTCACACCAACTTCTTGTACAACTGCAACAGGGTAGCCCATCTCCTGTACTGAATGCTCTCACCGATGAAAGCTAGCATGCTGAAAGTTGCCTTCACTGCCCTGTCTAAGTTATTTAATTTATTGACACCAGAGATTTATTTATTTATTATATATATTTCTACATTACAAAGGCACTTTTTCTTGTAATACAATGGCGTCATGCACCCAAGCATATCAATATTTTGAAAACATGAGGCACAGAGTTACTCCTCTTACTCTGTTATTTCCCACTTCGACAGTGGAAATTGAGGGCCAATATGGAGGCCAAATTCTATTCTTGCGTGAGTATGAGAATGGGGATATAAAAATCAAAGAGGAAGCTCTGAGTTATTGGATCAAAGCAAGGCTAAAGATAGCCTGCTACACTCTTTTACAAAAGAACACAGAGATGTACACCACCAGGATAACTGCTGCCAATTAATAAGGGCAGATGCAAAGTTTAAAAGATATTCCGCCAATATTTTTGAGTAAATTTAAGGATTCGATGATCCAGTGTAACATTTGCCTGGCAGCCTGAATGTTGTAGTTTGGCTGTGGCAGTCAATGCTAAAAATGTGTTGCTGGAAAAGCGCAGCAGGTCAAGCAGCATCAAAGGAACAGGAGAATCGACGTTTCAGGCAGAAGCCCTTCTTCAGGAATCAATGCAACAGTAATGCAGCCCAAAACAATCTGCTGTCCTTTAATTAATAGACAGAAAATTGAACATATCACAAATCCATTGCTCTGTCAGGAATGATACATTGAAAAATGTATTTTGCTGTAACTGATACACGTTGATTACTTCTTTCACCAAGGAACTGACATCTTTTTGTTGAATTGATTGGCAATAACTTCCTTGACATTCTTTTCTATGTGTTCACCACTCTATGCTCAGCTTCCCTTTCAGACGTTGAATATATGCTCCTGGTTTCTGAGTTTATGGTTGCAGAGAACGATTTATCAGGCTCCGTACAATCTATGCTTCTTTAGAATCCTGAAAATGCTGCTAAAAGCATTCCTTTTCAAACATAAACATGTTAGTCCCAAATTCATGTGTCAGCACATCCATTTCTGAATCAAGATCTCATTGGTCAAAGATGTATTTTAGGGATTACACATATCATATCAAAAAAACAGCACTTTCTAGCTCCAGAAGAATATTGTGGATCAGTGCTAGGCTGAGTTCATCAATGTCAGCCCTGTCTCTTCCCTGCTACATTGCTGTCTATGGTGTGCTATGTTTAATTCAAGTCAGCATGAATGTTAGCTTGATTTGAGACACTTGTATCCATGTTTGAGAGTGCACTTTTACTATGCCACCCATTTCACGTTGGAACTTGCCATGAATTGATGTTCTTCATTGAGACATTAAATTGCGGCCCCAACTTTCATACTGTTAAGATGCCTGTAAAATTAGCAATAGCACTATTCGAATTTGTCCATCAATTTATCTTGGCTGACATTCTTCCCTCAACAGTGTTACCTGTTTTGTTTACATTTTTATCTAATGTTTTGGGATATAAATTGGGTGTTCCATCTTGAATACTAGTTGTGTTTATGTTTCCCTCCTCAATACTCTCTCCAAAATATCTAACTGGAGTGCACTGGCCACAATTACACTGTACATGGTATTCCAAATGGATTCAACAATTGTACGAGCGCACTAGTGACCACCGGGATTCATCATTTATTGCTATTGGTTATCACTATTGTGCAAATGGCATCAAATACCAATTGAGCCATTATTAAAACTTCACTGTTTCATGCATGTTTACCAGACTATCACATTTTAACATGTATTTTTTACGCTTACTCCATCTCCTCAGTCTTAGTATCTTGCATTTGCCCATATGAAATAAAATCTGCCACTAGTCAGTTTATTCTATATAAATCTCTCTTTGCTTACTTGTTCCTTATTATTTACAACCCACCTCTGCCTCACCTAACACTGTGCATTATGGTAAACCCTGAACATTACCCATGGTCCATTCTGAATTCATTGATCCATAGCAAGACTGCAGTAGAGGCATGGTAATGAACACGTGAAGGAAAGAAGCTCAACTAAGTTGAACATTCTCCTTTTTTGCCTATATCCAGTCACTCCTGATATAGAAACAGGGTCATCCATAACAGCCACAGCCACATTCAAATGGCTGATGACATGAAACATTTTGGTTCTCATCTGGACAAGCATTGAAGGCTTCCTGGAGTCTCTATTCCAATATGAGAGAGTGCTTTTTGGATAGAAGAGCAGAAAACTGTTGAGACATTAACAACACGCACCTATTGGATATAGAAGCATGCAGGTTTGGTTTGGTTTCTCATACTATCATATTTCTAATCTCAGTTAATTCGGTATAATGCATGTAAATTCTAAGATAAGCACCTAACCACACAAAGAAACAAAGGCATCCACAAATAATTGTACAGCAGCTTCCATCATTACCCCTGGACAGCCCAGCCTAGAAAAGAACTATGGACGCCAGTGGGACTAAGCCAAAATAATTCCATCCAACTTGGGGAGACAAAGGAGGAAAATTGCTAAAGAGGGTGAACAGAGAGAGTAAAAATCAAATTTTTGCTTCACCAGCATTTGAATTAAGTCTCAATTGTTTAATATTAGTATTACAATAGTGGAATTGTTGAGAGCTGTGTGATGCAGTATTTTCTATAGCTCCTGTGCTCAGACGGATCTAAAAGCATCTTTGCAATCAGCTAAAATTATTTCTGTGATTAACAGGATCTGTATCTTTTAGTAAGAGCAATACACATATGTATGCGTGCATACATACACACACACAAACGCACAGAGGAAGCATTTGTTTAACTGTTGTCAAGTCTAGATAAACACATATCTAATGCAGGCATAACTCAGGTCCAAGTGTAAAACTCAATGTAGCATTCCAATCCACCACCATTACACAGAATTCCCTAGTCAGCCATCGATTGCCTTCAAGTTTTTGGCAAACTAGTTGTACGTTTATTAGGTTCAACTGCAAATGGTTGCCGGTCTGGGCACATGAAACCTGGTTCCTTTGAAAAAGTCCAGAACATGAAATGTGTTAAACATATGGATTAGAAATGTGTGCATTTTAAGTACTACAACAACTTCAATATATTCCATTGTTATGTTGGATTTAAAAAGAGATAAATACTAATTAGTTGGACCTAAAATATGGAGGAACATTAACAACATTTTGATTTTAATCATCTGAAATATTACTTCTTACAGAAGCTTTGAAAAAAATAAATAAAATATGTGGTGCCACAAAAAAATCCCTGCTGTTTTCAGCCTGGGTTTGATTAATGATTTTCTGCTTAATAAAAGGTTCACAAACCATCTGTTTTTTTCTCCCTAATGCCTTGCCCAAAGGTTTTTTCTTCCCCACTTTAGGCTCTGGGCCAGCCGACATTCTGCTTCCTTCATCCTTGTAAACAAAACCCCTTGTTTTTAATCTTCTAGTGCCATTTCATACTGACTGTAATGCATATTCATTGCTAGTGCACATTTTCATCGACAACATTTAATCCCTTCCACCACCAGCAATTACTGCAGAATGCTATTTGTAATGCAGGAGGCCAGCATTCCCTTCAATAACAGCTGGGTTGCAGATGGGACCTGCAATCATTGCGCAAAATAAAAATTTACAAGATGCCAGTGGAATTTATTTCGTTTTTTTTATGGAGTCAAGGAGGAACCTTTCTGTTTGCTGCTTTCTACCGAGTTAGTTCTTCACAAGCACAGACAGGCTTTGACATTTAATCAGAGGGGTCAGATAGACCTGAAGTAACACAAAGGGGAAAATCATGCAGTGCCACGGTCAATTTACTGAAATGTGATTGCCTCAGAAGTGCAAGTTATTGGAAAACAGAGAACCCATCAGAAAACAGACGCACACACAAAAAAAATTCTGAACGGAAGTGTTACGTAATAGTCATAATCAATTGGAATGTGTGCTTTGTCGGTTAATAATGCCCCTTCAGAGTTAGATTTGGGCATTATTCTTGTTGCCATAACAACGCTAATCCTAAAGAGTATTATTCACTGATAATGCAATCCTTCTTTGTCAATGTTGCTTAATAATAATTATTAGACTCGACAGTTTCCTTTTCTTTTAAAATCAGCATTAAATATTTGTAAATATCATCCTTAGCTTAAAAACAGTTAATAATCCAATGGTTATGCAGGTTGGATAATTATTTGCTATCATTTAATCACTGCTAAATGATCTACTTTGCTTTCCCTGATACACTTTTCAGACTTGCTATTGTTTTGCAAGGTGGATCTTCACCTAGGTTTCTCAGCCATTTATGCTATTATTTATTGCTCGGCACTTTCCTCTTTCTGTACTCCTTCCTGGCTGAGTGTCTCTCCTTCTAAGTTGAGTTTGTTTGCAGTAGAGTAGGCTGAGGGTTTGATTGAGGTCTACAAGATTAAGAGAGGCATAGACAGCTAGATTGTGAGAATCTTTTTACCCATGGCAGACATGTCTAAGACCAGAGGACACAAGTTTAAGGTGAGGAGTAAGTCATTTCGACATGATCTGAGGAAAGAAGATTTCCCCCAGAGGATAATATCTATATGGAACATGCTTCCTGAGAGGGTGGTGGAGTTATAACAGTTAGGAAGCATCTGGATGAGCAGTTCAAATGCCAAGTGAAGGTAAATAGGATTAGTGTAGTTTGGTGTTTGTTAGTCAGCATAGTTTCTATGCTGTATGATTCTATGACTTTAAGACTGATGCCATTCTCCTCACACCTTGAAACTGTAAACACGATTGCCAGAGCAACTCGTTCTTTGTATTTTTCCCTCTTTCATTATTGTCTTTGCTTGTTGTTGACTCCTACCTCTGAAATCTTAGGTGTGCACCATAATGAAGGAATTCAGAGGATCAAAGATGTATTTTATTACTGTGCAAAATTGTCCCCTCCTCTTCTGAAGTAGGTAATCCTGCTTGCTCAGAATTTCATAAAGAGCATCAAACTCCAGAATCTTGTCCAAGTGGTATTAACCCAAGCAATATCAGCGGAGTGCCATAGCCAGACACAATCCTGTCTTCATTTAATGGCTATATACACATGTACATATATATCCTCATTGATGAGAAGTCACAACCTGCCTCACTTCAACTCTCTGTAATGCAGACACACCACTGTCAACTGTAAAACCTCTTCTTATTGCTGTTTCAGAGATTATCACACTCAGTACATTTAATACAGGCTAAAACTGACATTGAATCATAGAATCCCTACAATGCAGAAAGAGGTGATTTTGCCCTTCTGCATTGATCCTTTGTAGAGTATCCCCCCAGACACAACCCATCCCTGTAACCCTGCATTTACCATGGCTAATCGACCTAGCCTGCACATTCCAGGGCAATATTGCTTGACCAATTCACTTAACCTACAAATCTTTGAATTGTGGGAGGAAACCGGAGCACCCAGAGGAATTCCACATAGACATGGGGAGAACGTGCAAACTCCATACAATCAGCTGAGGGTCATATCAAATCAGGGTTCCTGGAGCTATGAGGCAACACTGCTAACCACTTGCTGTTTCACTTACTTATTGATTCTTCAATGCAATAAAATTAGACATGTTGTAATCATCGATAAAGTTTGAATTTCAGAACAAAACTTAAGAATGATCTGAAATATCCAAGATAAGCATTTAAAGAATCAGACAAACATATTTTTTGGTCAGCCTTCTGCCCTTCTTTCTTTTGGGTGTTGAATCATCCTGAGCTACAGATCCAAAGAGACGTTAAGCCCACAGGCACTTCAACAGCAGGGCAGGTACATACGCGTTTGACGGTTTATGGAGCATTGACCTCTTTAACACAGAACTGGCAGAGTTTTAACACAACTCAAATGGCAAACAGAATTTTCTTATCAAACCTCTTAACCTAATTTCCTATTCATTTATTTCTCACCATAATTCATACATTGGGGACTTCATTCATAAATCCTCAGAATATGCCATTGAATGAAAGAAGTTAGCAACCATATTCCATCACAAAGAAACATGAACCACAGAGTTAAGTGAGTATCTATGTGATCTTTAGGTTGATTGTAAAGTCAGATAATGTCACAAGGGCAGCAGTGGAGGCTCATTATTGACTCTGCTGCCTAGAAGGGAAGGAGGAGAAAAACAAGCCATGAATCCTACTCCAGATCTTCAGTCAGTGACCATGTTAGAAAATCTCTGGAGATGGACATCAGGAAAAGACAGATTAACTCATTTACCACATCTCCTATGATCAAATAGTCTGTCAATGTTCCCATTGGAAGACTGCTACTGGGTTAAAGTGCCAAATAGCTGGTGTTCCATCTTAACGAAAACCTAACCGAGACACAGCATCTCCAAATCCATGGCCACTTCCATCCAGAAAAACAAAGGCAGCAGATACATGGGAAAACCACCATCAGCAAGTTCCTCTCCAAGCTATTCGCCATACTGACTTGGAAAACATTTCACTGCCTTTGGATCAAAATCCTGGAATTGCCTCCCTAAGGGCATTGTGGGTCTACTCACAGCATATGGACTGCAGCAGTTCAAGAAGTCAGCTCACCACTACCTTCTAAAGGGCAACTAGGGATGAGCAATAAACATTGGCCAGCCAGTGATGTTCACATCCCATGTGTGAATAAATAAAAGCAATATCTTCAGCAGAAGAAGAAACGATAAAATGCTGAAAGAAATACCAATTTTATAATCATTTTTATTAGTTGGTTTACCAGAACACAGGATTCAATTTACAAGGAATTAAACAAATCTATTCTAATTTCATGGATATTGAAGCATAGATTGAGGCTTAAATGCCTTGCATTGGAACTTGGAAGAGCTTATCCATAGTGTAGCCACTTTGTAAATAGAACTACTGCTTAAAATGTGCAGGACCAAATAAAAAGAACAATTCACAAGAGAAAAGAACACTGATCTATTGTACATGATCTTGAAAGATAACCTGCAAAGAAAATTTCAATGAACAAGAAGAAGCTGCAGCACTGTGCATTATCACAGTCTAAAAGAGTACACCTGTCATGGACAAAACATACTTAATACTACCAAATAAATGTATGGAAAAATGGATTTAGAACATGAATGTATTGGTAGCAACTTTAAAGAGCTCTATATTGTACACATGGCTAATGGTACAGCTGGCAGGAGTTGTATTTCTGAAGTTCAAATCTAATTTGAGGAAATGGTGCTGAAAATAAGTGTCTAATTTTCTCTTTACATTTCTTCTCATTGCAGCACCATCAAAACTGGTGCAATGCTCACACAAAACACATATTGTGAGGGTCCTTGTCATAGCTGATAGAAGCCAGCAGGGTAGCCAGTAATCTGATTCCATGCTGGGACTGAGATATCAGCTTCAAACCAAGTGCTTTTTCATAGCAGGAGCTCAAATGTTATATGAGTAAAAATCCCCTTGAGAGGTGAGTTTTCTTGCCTCTGTATGTCTGGACCACAGGTCAGCAGTGTGTACACCCCAGCAAGCTACAGAGAGCTACCTACAGCAGAAGTGCAATGTAAATCACCAGTGAATAGGTATCAGTAACTGGAGTAGGAATTTTTTATTTCTTCAGACTGCTCAAAATACGAATTGTGTTTCCAGGGTTGCTTTTTGACATATAGTATCTGCAAGTTCACTGTAGGAGGTAATGCCCATTATGGTATCTTTGCATTGGAGATAATATCTCAAACTATTTTATGCATAAGTCACTACAAAGCAGAATTGAAAGAACCCATACACCCATGCTTCAAATATTCCCAAGAGAACTGGCATGTAGGTAGAACAGAGAGTTTAAAGATAAATTTGAAATCCAGTTTAACTGCAGCTGAAAAGACGTACAATTTACAGTGAGAGACAGGCATTATCTTTCTGGCACGTGGAATGACACACCAAGACTGCAACATTTCAGGCAACTTTTCAGGCAGCCTCTATTGATATTGGCTCATACCTCACTTGGCCAGGGTGTGCCAGGTGCTGTCACAAGATATAGCTTATAAATCTGTTTATTCACCAGCTCACACATTAATGAGTTTTTAAAAAATAATTAATTAAAATAAGGCTGAGTGGCACTGTGTGCTCAAACACCTCTGGGACTTGGGTTTAAATTTAGTCCAGACAGACTGGATGAAGATCTTTGCCTGATGGATGTTGAGGGTCTTAAGTGAAATGAGTTTAGGCAGTCTCCATCCAATTCCCGGTGTCCTTAAATTTGGCACTAATTGGCACTAATTCGACAAACTTCCCCAGAGAAGCCATAAGGATAGAGAGTGTGGGAAATGGGAATGTCAAAGTGATACTCTTAATTGCATGTGATGTGTGCCATACCTGACTTTGGAATGCTGGATGCTGTCACTGAGAGCAGGATATTCTATTCGTGACACTGTCATCACTCATCTTGATGAGCATGGGTACCAGAAAATAAATGACAAAAATGTCATCCTTGAAGCACTCAGATGACCTTGGGGAAAAGAAAGAGAGTAGACTTTCTGGGGGTACACCCAGCAGTGTTATCAGCTGTGGCATTAACAATGAAGTAAGGAGTAAGGGTGCAGAAAACTGCTTGGCTGTAAAAGTGATTAGTCCCATGCTGTGCACTATGGGACGCTGCTTATTCGTGCATTTTGACAAAAGAGCAATGCAAGTTAATCAGATCCAGAGAAAGCAGACAAGCAATTACATAGTGGATCTACATCTGTTGTGTTCCACTCCAGTGGATGAAGAATTAACTGAATTCTGATGTAACATCCTTTTCGCAGTTCATTTAAACTCGTATTTAACAGGAATGCAAATACCATAGCTACAGCCAACAAAGGCAAGCTGAAATATTTCATTTAAATAAAAATCAAAGCCGTTTTGAAACAATGCTTTCCAATGGAAGTTGTGTTGACCATGATTTCATTTCGTAAATGCTATTTAACTAAATTAATTTCCTTGATTGAGGATTTGAGCTGATCCATCTGTTTGACTGAAGAATTGATATATTGATGGAAAGCACTCGTAACAGTAATAGTCCTGTGTTGTGTGTTTTTATTAGCATGGTGAGATACATTTTTAACATCTGTTGCTGAAAAAGTTTAACTTTTGGCTAAAATATTAGTGCATTCATGATATGTGAGAAGTTTATGTGCTCAGCATTCAAATCATGTTAATACTCTTTCTATTTTACTATGTTCATTTATTCATGTGTGTATATCCTTGGCCCGTTGTCTGTTATGCTTCATCATTTGCTGTTCTTACTTTTCATCAAAGGCGATTTGCCTTGCCTTCCACACTTAGAGACAGAGTGAGGAGGTAGGTCCCGAGCCTACCTCAGCTGGTGTAGGAATTGAACATGCCACTGGTGCTGTTCTGAATGGCAGCCTTCTAACGCAACCACCCCACTTTATCCTGTAACTGCTACAGAAGTGTTTTAACTACAATAAAGGCCCTTTAATGTGTTATATTTGCTTTACAAAGGAACAGAAATTACGGCATAACTAAGGAGTAAAATTACTGATATGACAGCGCATCAAACTCAACTAAGTGGTGTGAGATTATATTATGGAACTGGGTGTCCAGATGAATTACCAGGGATCTACAGCTCTGAGCTGAGGAGAATAAGACAATGTCTGGAGAAGGTCTCTTTAACCTGCTGGTTAAAGGGATTAGGTGGATTTGGTAGAAATTATGGTTTCCTTGGGTCAGTTGAAAACAGATGACCCCATCCGACATTCATCTCCTTTCACTTATGATTAAGAATCTATTACTTCTGAGGTTTTATTAGTTACTCGGACACCACACCGTTCATTAAAATTCAACTTCTTACTATTTTACCTCCATCTGTTCTGGTCTCAGCGGAGGGGTCTCAGTCCAATAAGCTTAACATGGATGGTGGGCAAGTTGTTGGAGGGAATCCTGAGGGACATGATTTACTTGTATTTGGAAAGACAAGGACTGATTAGGGATAATCAGCATGGCTTTGTTAATGGGAAATCATGTCTGACAAACTGGATTGAGTTTTTTGAAAAGGATTGATGAGGGCAGAGTGTTGGATGTGATTTTTATGGACTTCAGTAAGGCATTCGACAAGGTTCCTCATCGAGACTGATTAGCAAGGTTAGATCACATGGAATACAGGGAGAACTAACCATATGGATACAGGACTGGCTCAAGGTAGAAGACAGAAGGTGGAGGTGGAGAGTTGCTTTTCAGACTGGAGGCCTGTGACCAGTTGTGCACTACAAGGATTGGTGCTGGGTCCACTACTTGAGTTGAGCTATAGGGAGAGAATGAGTAGGTTGGAGCTATTTTCCCTGGACCGTCGGAGGCTGAGAGGTCACCTGACAGAGGTTTATAAAACCAAGGGGGCAGCATGGATAGGGAAATAGAAACCGTCTTTTCCCTGGGGGGGGGAAGTCCACAACTAGAGGGCATAAGTTTAGGGTGAGAGGGAAAAAGGGACCTAAAGGGGAACTTTTTCATGCAGAGGGTGGTGCATATATGGAATGAGCTGCCAGAGGAAGTAGTGGAGGCAGGTACAATGACAGCATTTAAAGGCATCTGGATAGGTATATGAATATTTAAAGGGATATGAGCCAAGTGCTGACAAATAGGACTAGATTAGGTTACAATATCTGGTTAGCATGACTGAAGGGTCTCTTTCCAGGCCGTACAATCTCCATGACTCTATGACTGTATGACTGCAGAGTCTATTAAGGTCCTTGGATGGCCTTGCCATTGGACTCCGCTCAACTCAGCCCCTTGCAATGTTACAGTGCGGCAAACAAGACTAGCCAGCTCACTTCTCCTTATCCCATTGGGGGTACTTACTTAATCAATGAATGGCCACTTAAAGAGCATTTCCTGCCCAGCCTTAATTTTCAGGCTGGAAGGAAGAGGACAGGGTTTAGGGATGTTTGCAAGTGATCCTGCTCAAGCCTCCCCAGCGGCGTTCCACCCCTTGACACATGGGCTAATGCCTACACTTGCTCCTATCACCCTCGCTCTTCCCCTCATCTAGTTCTGCCACTGACATCCCAATCCCCTCAGGCCCCATTTCCACTCCCACTCAAAGATGGTACTGTCCTGGCCTCAAGGACTTTTATGACCTGCCTGCAGTCCCTGAAACCTACACTTCAGCTTCAAGCACTGCTGTGATCAAAGAGTTGGTGCCAAATCAGCTCTCTGACAGGGAACTTCTTCCTGAGTGAAGGGCAGAAATCTCAGTTTTTATGATATTTATATTCCTTGGAGCAGCAAATGATAGTAGGGCAGCTAGCATCAGCAGTGATGTTCACTACGTACTCTCGACTAGCCAACATGGAAACCTGACCACCTTGAAAAAACATTGTCTGGCCTTTATTGTTTAAAACTTATAAGGAAACCTGTCAGTTCAGCTGTTCAGAAGAAGCAGCACCAGAATGCCACACATCCTGTCCACGAATGAAGCTGATAAAATTACGATGTTCTCCAAAAGAATACAGAATGTTCACGTGAGGTTACCTACCACAATGTCAAAGAAGAAGATTACTGCTTTCAGAAACCATCTTCTCTGACATAATTGGAGGAAACCAAAGACACCCTAAGGGAAACAAGCACAGCAATGACATTGATGCCAGAGAATGTATACCGCACAGAGCTCTCAGGAAAGCAAAGAGCTAGTCAGGTTATAGCAACAAACTGAACCCGAATGTATCCTCAAGCAGACTTTCAATCTAACAAGTTGTCAGCCATTTATAAAGTGAGGGAAAATGATCTAGTGGTCAAGAATTTAGTAACCAGAAAAAAAATCATGGTAGGAGATTTTATTTAGTAGGAAACAAACAAAATGGCAATTATTACTTAAAATGTGATAGATTTGGAAATGGTGATGCAGAAAAAAAACCTGGCTGTCCTTGTACACCAGTCACTGAAAGTAAGTAAGCAGATGTAAGCACATGGTAGCCTTGATTACAAAGGCATTTGAGTAGAGGAGCAAGGATTTCTTGCTGCAAATAGACAGCATATTGGCAAGACCACACATGGTATATTGTGTGAGGTTTTTGTCTCTTATTTAAGAAAACATTCTTGCCATAAAGGGAGATTAGTTAAGGTTCACAAAGCTGATTTCTGGGATGGCAGGTTTGTCGTATGTGGATAGATTGAGTCAATTGAGCCTGAAGTCAATGGGGTTTAGAAGGACGGGATGATATTTCTCTTGGTTGGGGTTCTAGAACAAGGGTCACAATCTCAGGTCACAGATTAGACAATATAAGACAGTGACGAGGAGAAATCACTCCTGATAAACCTATGGAAGTCTGTACCATAGACAGTACTGTAAGCCAAGTCAAGAATAAAAAGCAATACAGCACAGGAACAGGCCCTTTGTTCCTCCAAGCCTGCGCTGCCACAATTTGCCCTTCCATACTAAAACTATCTTCACTTACAGGATCCATATCCCTCCATTCCCTTCCTATTCAAATATTTATCCAAGTGCTTTTTGAATGCTGCTATTGTGTCTGCTTCCACCATCTCCTCTGGCAGCGCATTCCAGGCACTCACCACCGTTTGAGTGATAAACTTGCCTCTCACGTCTCATTTAAACTTCTGCCCATTCCCTGCATGTTGAACCCGTGTTCTCTAGTAATTGACACCTCCATCATAGGAAAAAGCCTCATACTTTCCACTCTATCATGCCATTCACAACTTTTAAACCTCCATCAGGTCACCCCTCAATCCCCGTATTCTAATGAAAACAAACCCAGACTATCCAATCTTTCTTCATAGCTAAAATTCCCCATGCTAGGCAACATCCTGGTAAACCTTTCCTGGACTCTGTCCAAAGCATCCATATCCTTCTGGTACAGTGATGACCAGGGCTGTATGCAATATTCCAATTGTGGCCTAATTAAAGTTCTATAACGCTGCAGCATACCCTGCCTATCCTTAAACTCAATGCCCCTTCCAATGAAGGCAAGCTTGTCATAGGTCTTTTTTACTACCTAATCTACCTGCACTGCCACCTTCAGTGATCTGTGGACCTGTACACTCAGATCCCTCTGCATATCCATACTTCTAAGAGTTCTGCTATTCACTATATAATTTCTACCTGTACTTGATCTTCCAAAATGTACAATCTCACATTTGTTCGGATTAAACTCCATCTGTCATTTTTCTGCCCATGCCTCCAACTGATCTATATCTAGCTGTATTCCCTGGCAATCCTCACCATGATCCGCAACTCCACCAATCTTTGTATCTTCCACACACTTGCTGATTAGACCAGCTATGTTTACCTCCAAATGATTCATGTAGACCACCAACAGTAGAGTTCCCAGCAGTAATCCCTGTGGAAACGCCACTAGTCACAATTCTCCATTCCAAAAAGCATCCTTCCACCGCTATCCTCTGTCTCCTATGATTGAACCAGTTCTGTATCTGTCTTTCCAGCTCACCCCTGATACCATGTGGTTTCACCTTCTGTACCAGTCTGCCATGAGGGACCCTGTCAAAGGCTTTACTAAAGTTCATGTAGACAACATCAACTGCTTTTCCCTTCTCAATCATCTGTGTCACCTCTTTAAAAAAACTTCACTCACGTTAGTGAGGCATAACCTCCCCCTACACAAAACCATGCTGTCTATCACTAATAAGGCCATTTGCTTCTCAATGCGTATAGACCTTGTTCCTGAGAGTATTTTCCAATAATTTCCCTACCACCGATGTGAGACTCACAGGCCTGTAATTTCCTGGGTTATCCCTGTTACCCTTCTTACTGGCTATTCTCCAGTACTCTGAGACCTCAAAGAGAATGTAAAGATGTCTGTCAGTTCTCCAACAGTTTGTTCCCTTGTCTCCCTTAATATTCTGGGATAGATCCCGATTTGAGCTATAGGGAGAGGTTGAACAGGCTGGGGCTGTTTTCCCTGGAGTGTCGGAAGCTGAGGGGTGACCTTATAAAGGTTTACAAAATTATGAGGGACATGGTCAAGGAATAGACAAAGTCTTTTCCTTGAGGTCGGTGAGTCCACAACTAGAGGGCATAGGTTTAGGGTGAGAGGGGACAAATATAAAAGAGACCTAAGGGGAAACCTTTTCACATAGAGGTGTATGTGTATGGAATGAACTTCCAGAGGAAGTGGTGGAGGCTGGTAGAATTGCAACATTTAAGAGACATTTGGATGGGAATATGAATAGGAACGGTTTGGAGGGATATGGGTCGGGTGCTGGCAGATGGGACTAGATTGGGTTGGGATATCTGGTCGACATGGATGGGTTGGACTGAAGGGTCTGTTTCCATGATGTACATCTCTATGACTCTATAACCTGGGGACTTATCAACCTTAATACATTTTAATAAGCGCAACACCTACTCTTTTTTTAATAGAAAGCTAGCCGAGGAATTCGACACTCCTTTCCCTGAGATTATCCTTCACCAATTCCTTCTCTTTGGTGAACACAACACAAAGCAGGACCTGACCTACCTCTTCTGTCTTCACACGTGGATCACCTCCCTTGTCCTTGAGTGGACCAACACTTTTCCTGGCTGCCCGCTTGATTTTTATTTATGTTTAAAAAGACTTGGGATTCTCCTTAATCCTGTTTGCTAACAACTTTTCATGACCCCTTTTAGACTTTCTATTTCCATGTTTAAGTTCTTTCCTCCTTTCCTTCATCAGTTCTTACCCTCCTGGACCTTACGTTTGCTTCCTTTAAGTCACTGAGTATATTTAAGAAAGAAATAGTTTCTTAGACAAAAAGATGTTGAGGGCATGGAGAAAGTGCAAGAGCGTGACATTGAAAATAAAGGATCAGCCACGATCACATTGAAAGACGCAGCAGGTTTGACAGGGAGAATCCCACCTCCTGTCCCTATATTTTCTCTCTCTATATACAGCCCTCACAGCAGTGAATTTAACCATAGATACCAAGTCTCAGAAGGCTGAACAATCTCTTTCTTTATTAAATCACCCAACTGTTTCCCATGCAATGTGTTGCTATAGTGTAAGGTTCTACTTTCCTCCACCGTCTATCATTAAGCAGAAGATACAAAAGTTTGAAACACATACTAACAGATTCATCCCCTCTGTTATTAGACTTATGAACAGACCTCTCATATATTGAGCTGATCTTTCTCTGCACCTTCTCTGAAGCTGTAACACTATATTTTGCATTCTGTTCTATTATCAAGATATAGTTATGTGAGGTATGATTTATCTGAATAGCATGCAAAACAAAATGTTTCACTGTATCTAGGTACATTTGACAATAGTAAATAAAAGAAAATCAAAGCCCAGGCTTTTGCATCTTTTGAGGGAAGCATTTGTTTTCAACTCATTCATGTTGCTGTTACAGCCTGCATTTATTTTCCATTCCTAATTGCCCCTTTGAGAGGCAACTAGATTATTGATGGTCTGGAATCACACGTAAGCCAGACCTGGTAAGGATGGCATATTTCATTTCTTAAAACATGTTACAAATGTATAATGTGCTTAATGGTGACTTGTCACTGTTAACTTGGATGTGGATGTTACAGGAGGGCAGGATCAGGTTTGATGCACCTTATAATTAAATAATCTTCCCATACTAACTACTTAGCCATTTTTATAGTGCCTTTTTAACAATTTGTTCAAAGGATGTGGGTGTTGTTGACAAAACCACGATGCCCATCCCTAACTGCCATTGGGACACAAGCAGAATGGTGAGTTCTGGCTGACTGCTGTTGTGTATTTATTCGGATCACTGTACAATTGGAGGAAAGAAAATTCACACCAATTACCTAGAGAAAAATTAAGGACTGATATAAAATGAAGTGCAAACTAAATGTCTGTGGATCTTGGGGGTGGGGGGTGGGTGGGTGAGGAGTGGCAAGTTAGAGGGAGTGTTTCTTTCTTTGTTTTGAAATTAGGAAGTTGAACGAAGGAAAACTAAACTCCGTTGATTTTTATTCAGGGATTTAGCCAGATTTATTGCTTGTTCAACAGTTGGGGCATTGGTCAATGCTTTCATTTCAGACTATAATCCCAATACAAACCAAGTAAATTGCAGATAAATCTATATAGTTAATGTGGCATGAAGAAGCATAGAATGTTATGCTTTTGCTTTGTTCCGACTGCTAATACTCTAGAATTTTACCATCATTAACAGTATCGTACTTAACCCAGGAATGATAGAGCAATTTTCAATTTCCATGTCAAATCACCAAATATAACCCTACTATTTAAAAAGAGTGGGGGGGAAAGGAAAAAGCAAAGAATTGCAGACATGTTCCCCTAACATCAGTAGTGAGGATAATGCTAGAATCTATTATAAAAGACATGATAACAGAACGTTTGGAAAGCATTAATGGGATTGGGAAAAGGCAGCATGGGTTTTGTTGCAATCCACTGAGGTATTCCTGGAGTTGTAACAATTGATAACGTTTTTTTAATGTACGCAGAGTGCCCTAATTTACCAGAAGTTGACAGAAATCTCGGCCAGATTTCTATATTAAACAGGAATTATTATTTAGTATAAGTAGTTAGACTAATCCCTCAAACTCAGCACCGCCTTCCTAACCTGCAATCTTCTTCCTGACCTCTCCGCCCCTACCCCCACTCTGGCCTATCACCCTCACCTTGACCTCCTTCCACCTATCGCATTTCCAACACCCCTCCCTCAAGTCCCTCCTCCCTTCCTTTTATCTTAGCCAGCTGGACACACTTTCCTCATTCCTGAAGAAGGGCTCATGCCCGAAACGTCGACTCTCCTGCTCCTTGGATGCTGCCTGACCTGCTGCGCTTTTCCAGCAACACATTTATAGTTACAGGTAGACTGATAAATCTATTGATTGCTAAATCCTCTTACAAAAAGCCCCTAAAATACACATACAGATGAATAAATAAAGAAAATAGATTATTGGGGATGGTAGGAAAAACTGGAAGGTCACTTCAGTTGGTTTGTTTTCCCCATTCTGCTATGAGATGATCCTTCTTTGGTTCGCCAGATCTTCGGTGTTCAGTTGAATTCTCTGGAAGCTTCTACTGATTTGCAAGAAGTACAGATGAACTGATTTACTTGAAAATGTCTCAACTTTGCTAATTCACAAACCACAGCTCAAGCAACTGCTGCAGGAGAGATAATTGGTTTGCTTCAAGTTTAAACTGAGTTTTTTTTACTGCAGAGAACAGACAGCTTCTGCTGGTCAGAACAACTGCACACATTTCGGTGCCTTTCTTTCCCTGTATGTCTGTGTTTGTGTAACCTGTTTCCAGTTGCAACCTGATCAGTTAGCTGAAAATAAATTTCTCTACCTTGTAAACAAATCCTCAGTTCCTGATCATCTGCAAATTACAGGAATCCACAGCCACAAAAACAGAGCTCACTACAGGTATTAAATTCCTTGCTCTGAGATTATACAGCAATCCTGGCAAATCTATTTATTAAAAAAAACAGTTGTTTCTCTTTTCTGTCCATAGTTTTTAAAAACACAAAAATATACACATTCCTTACAGTTCCTAAAAGATAAATCATGCTTAACAAGACAACTGACATTATTTTGAGGATGTAAAATTGGTAAGGGAGGACCGATGAATGTACTGTATTTGGACTATCAAAAGGCTTTTGATAAGATCTCTGTTAAGAGGTTAGTGAGCTAAGTTAAAGCACAGGGGACTGGGGATAATATATTAACATGGATTTAAAATTGTTTGACAGACAGAAAACATAGAGTATGAATAATTGGGTCCTTTTCCAGGTGACAGACAGTAGCTCATGGAATACTGCAAGCATATGTGCTTGGAGTCTAGCCATAAATAGCATATATCAATGATTTGGATGAGTGAACCAAATGCAGCATTTTAAAGCCTGTTGATAACACAAAAGGGACAGGATTGTGAGTTGTGTGGAGAATACAAAGAGACTTGAGGATTATTTAGACAAGTTGAATGAATGGCAAATGCATTGCAAATGAAATGCAATATGGTTATACACTTCGGTGTAAAAAACAAAATGGATTATTTATCATGTAAAGTGGATGTGCAAAGGGATCTGTGTGTCCCCTTCTAGGAGTCAATGAACATAGATAGTGAAATGCAGTAAATAATTTGAAAGGCAAATGGTATGTTGGCCTTCATCACAAGAGAATTAGAATTCAGAAAAAGGGATGTCTTCTTGAAGTCATACAGGGCCTGGTGAGACCATACCTGCAGTATTGCATGAAATCTTTGATCTCCCTACCTATGAAAGGTTAGACTTGCCATAGAGAGAGTACCAGTATAGTTTCAAGAAGTTGATACCATGGACAGTAGGACTGTCCTATGAAGAGAGATTAGGCCTGTATTCAGTAAAGTTTAGAGGGATGAGAGGAGATCTGTTCGAAACATATAAAATTTTAACAGGGCTGGACAGACTAGATTCAAAGACAATGTTTAACTAGTTGGAGAGTCTAGAACAAGACAACACAATTTGAGGATATGCGGTAGGTCAGTTAGGACTGAGATGAGGAGGAGTTCCTTCACTCAGAGGATAATTAATCTACGGAATTCTTCACCATAGAAAACTGTGGAGGCCGAATCATTAAATGTAATTAAGAAAGAGGTTAATTGTTTTTTAGATATTAAAGGCATTAAGGGATTTCAGAGCTGAAAATGTGTTGCTGGTTAAAGCACAGCAGGTTAGGCAGCATCCAAGGAACAGGAAATTCGACATTTCGGGCCAAAGGGGTTTCAAACAGGAATATGGTTTTGAGGTAGAGGATCTTCTGTGATCATGATGATTTACAGAGTAGGCTTGAAGGCATGAATGGCCTACTCCTAGTTTCAATATTTCTGTGAGATAGTATTCCAATAAACTACACGGCTGTGCCTTTGCCACTCAGATTTTGGTGATGACCTCATCCTTTTCTTTTACAACACAACAAAGCCCATATTTAGATGGCTTGTTTACATCATTGATACTTTGTGGTCTCGGTGCCCTGGACCTGGATCTCTGAATGGGAATCGCAGCATGTGCATACAATCATCTCATTTTTACTGAATTATGTAATAGGGTCATAAATAAATAAGATATCACATGACAAGACTATGTCACTGAAAAAATATTTATTTTTGATTTTTTTTTCCCTTTTTTCCCCCAGTGTAACTTAGTTTTGCCAGGCAAACAAGGCTGTTCTTTTGCAAAACATGAAAGACCCATTACTCACTGCAGGTGCAAGTGAGTTATATGGTCCTTTCACATGAGTACAACAGCACCTGTATTTATAAGAAACAGTGAGCTAGTCTGTTCATCATGTGGGTTACTTAAAGTAAAATATCACTGAACATTTTTTCTTGTTTTAATTTAATTGAAATGTGTCGGATTACAATATTTCCATTCACCATTCCTTTCCCACCTCCAGTGGGCAGCGGTGTCTTGGTAATGACATTGGGCTACTAATCCAGCAGTCTCAGGCTTGAATCCTGCCATTGGAAATGGTAAAATCTGACTTCAATAAAAATCTGGAATAAAAATACTCGTCTAATAGTGTTCATGTAATCACAGTTGATTGTCGTAAAAATGCATTTGATTCACTAATGTCCTTCAGTCCTTATCTGGTCTGACCTACATATGATTCCAGACCCATAGCTATGTGGATAACTTGTAAATACTGCCCTCTGGGCAATTTGAGATTGGCATTAAATGTGGGCTAGCCAGTGATGCCATGGTCCAATAATGAATTTAAATAAAGCATTTGCAATAAATTGATACAGCTTACATATTACTATTTCTTTCACAAAATGTGGGCATCACTAACTAGTCAGCATTTGTTTCCTATCCCTAAATGCCTTGAGGTGATATAATTGCTTTTTGCACTGTAGTGAATTATCACTTGTTTGGGCCATGATTCTCCTATTTAATCCCACTGGATTAATTGTGTTTTACATTACAGAAAATAATTATCATGAACATTAAGGCAGCCCAAAGAACTGAAGGAGACAAGAAAATTATATTGTAAGGTTAGCATATAATAGCCCATCATGCAGTGCATCATTTTGTTCTCATTGTGCGTGCTGTATGAATGCATAGGTAAGCAGTTTAAGCAAGTATCTGTAACATTTGGGAGTTATCTAAGGCTATTAAGACTGTTCTTGAGAGATACATACACAGTATTCCACTTCAAGAGTCTTATTTGCGATTTATATTCCCAGAATCATTGTGTTCTGTGGGAATTCATAATGACAATATCACCAGGCTTGCATTTATTATTCTTTGTCAAGTACTGTCCTGAAAAAAATCTGAAAACTGTATTATATTTTTATTAATCACCTGTCATAGCTCTCCATTGTTTCTCCTTCATGCTGCAACAGCATTATTTTACAGGTGCTCAACAAAATCTAGCAAGATGCAGATTTAAATTTCATTTAACAGCATTTTTCTCCAATGGTGAGGTTAGTGTGCTTATGGTGCAATATGTTGGCTTGTTTTGTTTTTGCCATAACAAATACAAGTTTGAACAATGGAAGAAATTTGAACAAAAATCAACTAAGTATCAATTTTGGGGAGTTTCAAGAAGGGTTTCCTTCCACGAGCAAGTTGCTTTGTGCAATATCCAAAGCTCGCTTCATTAGATATGCACCATGCTACAGTGGCACATTGTTCATGCTATCGTGCTCAGCATAGCAGAAGCACCCAGCTCATATCTACTGATAACGAATGTCAATGAAGTTCTGTCTGGCTAGCTACATCTGACTGCACTACTCCATCATGATCTCCTGGCACTAGCACTGAACGCGCACCAGGCAAAGTCTGCCAACCAGGAGCTCCCCTTCACCATATGGAAACCAAAAAGAAATGCTTCACTATGAATCATAAATGTATTGCCATTTTACATCATCACCTGTCACCTGCAGCTACAAGAATGCATGTAGCGAGAGAATACCTGCCTTAGTGCCACACAATCCTAGAACCCTGTTGAAGAAAGTGCTATTCCTTCCCTAACACTCAGCATAGCATGACATTTTCTCAATGTTCACTTTGGGAGTGTCACATGCTGAAAAAATCTTTAAATGGTTGAAAATGCTCACTTTCATTCAACAACACAAGTGAAAATAAACACTATAAGAAAACAAGGATGCCCCTTGAGCAAAAACAAATTTGTAATCAATACATCTAACTAATACCTATTGATAGCAAGTGTCAATGAAGTCTGTTTGGTTTGTTACAACTGACTGCACCACTCTATCATGATGAAGGTGATGTTCCTTCCATTCAGGCATGTCCTTTTCTTCCTCCTCAGAAGACTACTGTTCTGCTTATCAGCATCCATCACATTCCCTCTTTGTCTGCTCCAGTTGTGCATAGCACATCTTACACGGATTATGCACCATACTCTGCGTGGGTGTGTGCAGCAGTCTCAGACCTATGCAAGCATTGGACCTTATATCCAAGAGGACCATCATCTGCCCCTTGATGGCCCTACTTGAAAAACGGTCTGCATTGTATCTACATGCCATTCCAGTCAGAGGGTTGCTTAATACAGTCACCATCAATGGTTACAGAGGTGTCTCTTTGTAAAGTGAAACAATTCAGTAACATGTGACTTCTCAAGGATTTGGCATTGTGGCAGCATCTCAACAACAGTACTAAATTATCAATTAACTACTATAAACAAGAACAAAATACTTCCTTTAGTTTACCTGATTTTCCTAAAATGTTCATTGCTTCCAATGGGAATTAATTGTTTCGTCTGTTTTGGAAGGAAGGCTGAATCCCTTCAAATTTAGATTAGTACAATTCCGTGCATTTTCCTTCATGTTCCTGTTTGAATGTTGTAAAAACTAGGAGCAGGAGTAGCAGTTTAGTCCCTTGAGCCTGCTCCACCATTTGATATGATCATGGATAATTGTATCTCTGCCTCAAGTATATGTTCCTACTCGCTCTCCATAGCCCTGCAACCCATTATTAATTTAAAAATCTGTACATCTCCTGCTTAAATTTATTCAATGTTCCTACAGCCACCGTACTCTGGGGTAGTGACTTCCATAGATTCATGACACCCTTTGACAGAACTAACTTCTCCTCATTTCTATTTTAAACCTGCTACCCCAATCCTAAAATTATGACGTCTCATTTTAGTCTCCTTTATCAATCTCTTTTATACATCTCCGTTATACTCCAGAAGGTTAACTGCTCAATCACTCTTCATAAGACAAAGTCCTCATCTCTGGAATCAATCTTGTGAACCTCCTCAGAACTGCCTTCAGTGCCATTACATCCTTCCTCAAGTGAGGACACCAAAATTATTCACAATATTCCAGATGTGGTCTCTCTGATGTTTACATTTTGTTTCTAATTATTAGGATTCAGGTGCTCATTGTCAATGACAAAGCAAACTATTAACTAAATAACAAGAATGTCTATTTTTCAAAACATTTTAACAATGCATTGGTCACTGTTGCTGCCAAATAAAAACTTCTAAACAGTTTTGATAACAACAAAGTCGTTTATTTCAGGATAAAATGGCCATCTGAGAAGACAATGAAGAATATTGGTCACGTTAGTGCTTCTAATTGGCATTGCAATAACATTGATATATCAGAAACCCATTTTACCGTGACAAGGGATTACTCAAGAAATGCACGACAGGGGCATGACTCCAAAGTCTAATTGGAAAAAGTCCATATAGTATAGATGTTGGCTGAGGACAGAATCAGATATCACGCAATGCCCTCTACATGAGGAGTTGAATAGATCTGTTTTCTTTGGGCAGAATAGTCTGTAAACATTAACCATCTAAGATCATACATGAAGAATGGGTACTGGAGTGAGACACTGACAACTGCCAGTGCCTACTTCTCACAAGCAGGATTGAAGTTGGACAACTTCTTAAGAAAATAACCTGTGAATCCAAGGGGATGGGGGTCAACAAGATGAAGCCAACAAAAGTGACGAACATTGTCTGTGCATTGACTGGATGGGATTTCCTGATGGTGGGTTGAAATAAAGTCAGAACATGTTTGCAACATAATAAGCCTCATACCAGCCTGTTGCATCAATTACATCCTACCTTTAAAATAAAGTTAGCAGGGTCTAAGAACCTTATTATGCCCAGGTCTTGTTTGCATCAGTTAGCTTTGTGCAATTGTGCGTAAGATCAGCAGCTTTTCTTGTCTTATAGCACAATGGAAGGGAGCAGAAGAATGGTATTTTGTATGAAGGCTCAGGAAAATCAGCACTGAGCCAGTGGTATCTGTGGTATTGTGGACTGGTGTTACACCTATAGAGGAGTGTAATGGGAAGGACAAGGCTTCAGAGGTGTGCTGGGGTATAATGGTAATAGTCATTCATTAAGAAAATGAAAGGCAGAAAAGGCAATGTCAACACTGTCCAAACCGTATGATGATGGCTGCCAGAGTCCTTACAAGGTTTTAAGCTCTGCTAATTCATTTGAAGTGTACCTGCTGAGAGTGATCTCAGACAGTGTTCTTTACAACCCATGTGAGCCTGCAAATTCAACCATCTCCCACACAGTGCTGTCCGCACCATGGGACACTATAACTGATGACTGACAGCCTGTCCCAGACTTCCCATATAGATGCGACAGTCAAAAAGGCCAATCAGCACCTCTTCTTCCTCGTTGGCTCAAGAAATTCAGCATGCCCATAAGGACTCTCACCAACTTCTACAGATGCACCATTGAAAGCATACTGTCCAGGTGCATAATGCCCATCCATGGACTCTATTTACATGGCTCATTGTTATAGAAATGTTGCCAACATTATCAAACACCCATCACACCCAGGTAATGCTCTCTTACAACCTCTTCCATCAGGCAGGAGATACAGAAGCTTGAACACATGCACCAGCAGGTTCAGGAACAGCTTCTTCCTGGCCATTATTAGACTGATGAAGGGACTGTCTAACCTAAAAAAAAATTGATCTTGCTAATGTTGATCTCGCCTAGCGCACATGCTGTGCAATGTAACCTGCACGCCTCTGTCTAAGTTTTTTTTACAAACTTTGATCTGTACATCCCTGCTTACTACGATCTGCCTGTACTGCTCATAAACAATAGTTTGGTACATGTGACAATAAATCAATCAATAACATCATCATTCAATAAAGAGGGAACAAAAAAGACAGTTATAAAGGAAAATTATAGCAGATGCTAGAAATCTGAAATGAATACAGGTTTCTGCTCTGAGGAAGGGTCACTGGACCTGAAACATTGATTTCTCTCCAATGATGCTGACAGAGGTGTTGAGATTTTCCAGCAATTTCTGTCTTTGTTACAGAGAATTCTGGAGCATTCAGTTAATGTTTTTGAGTCTTAAGTACAGTCATACCAGACTCAAACCATTAAGTCTGTTTATCTCTCCAGAGATGCTGTCAGACCTGCTGAGTTTCTCCAGTGTTCTTTGTGTTTGTTTTAAAAGAAAAGTTTGTTTCTTCCACAAGAAAGGCAAACTATCTAACTCCACTGTAACCATCAGTGCATGCCAACATTGGAGCATTCTGACCAGTTTCAAAAAATAACAATGGCACACATATCAATGAAGTGAAACTGATGTAATGTGAAATATTTATCAGTCAAATATAATTTTGGAAAAATCCAGTGTCACCTTTGTGCTCTCAAATCTTGTGTTAACATCAATGAAACTGGGCAGTAAAGTTGTGTATATAATGCAGAGCAGTTCTTACTGCCTAGACTACCTTTTTATTGCATGTGCTTTCATGCTATAATGCCAATTGATGGTGGATTTAAGCACCCAAAAGCACTCCTTACCACTTAATTGTACATCTTCTCTGAAATCCTACCCCAGATCCCCAGCACTTCAAACTTTAGTTGCAATAACAAAACTGCAATAAATGGAAGAAAAGAATTGCCTGATGTTTGTGTGCAGTTCTGGAATCCACATTATAGGAAAGATGTGATAACATTTTGAAAGCTGCACAGGAGATTTACCAGGATGCTGCCTAGACTGGAGAGTTTCAGCTATGAAGAGAGATTGGGCAGACTAGGGTTGTTTTCTTTAGACAGAGGAGATTGAGGGGGGACACCATTGACATGTATAAAATTGTGAGGGGCATAGATAGGGTAGACCTAGATCCATAGAATCATAGGGATGTACAGCAGGAAACATACCCTTTGGTCCAACTTGTCCATGCTGACTAGGTATCCCACCTAATCTAGTCCCATTTGCTGGCACTTGGCCTATTTCCCTTTAAGTAAAAACAAAGACTGCAGATGCTGGAACCCGGAGTCTAGATTAGAGTGGTGCTGGAAAAGCATAGCATGTCAGGCAGAATCCGAGGAGCAGGAAAATCAACGTTCTGGGCAAAAGCCCTTCATCTAATTCATATTCATAAACCCATCCAGATGCCTTTTAAATGTTGTCATTGTACCAGCCTCCACCACTTCCTGAAGAAGGGCTCATGCCCGAAACGTCGATTCTCCTGCTCCTTGGATGCTGCCTGATCTGCTGCACCTTTCCAGCAACACATTTTCAGCTCCACCACTTCCTCTAGCGGCTCATTCCATACATGAACCACCCTCTGCATGAAAAAGTTGCTCCTTAGGTCCGTTTTAAATCTTTCCCCTCTCACCCTAACGCTATGCCCTCTAGTTTTAGATTCCCCCATCCCAGGGCAAAGACCATGTCTATTTACCCTATCCATCCCCCTCATAATTTTATAAGCCTCTATAAGGTCACCCCTCAGCCTCTGATGGTCCAGGGAAAACAGCCCCAGCCTGTTCAGGCTCTCCCTATAGCTCAAATCCTCCAACTCTGGCAACATCCTTGTAAATCTTTTCTGAACCCTTTCAAGTTTCACAACATCTTTCCGATAGGAAGGAGACCAGAATTACACACAATATTCCAACAGTGGCCTAACCAATGTCCTGTACAGCTGCAACATTATCTTCCAATTCCTATACTCAATGCTCTGTCCAGCAAAGGAAAGTACAGTATATCAAACACCTTCTTCACTATCCTACCTACCTGTGACTCCACTTTCAAGGAATTATGAACCTGCACTTCAAGGTTCCTTTGTTTAGCAACACTCCCCAGGATTTTCCCATTAAGTGTATAAGTCCTGCTCTGATTTGCCTTTCCAAAATGCAGCACCTCACATTTATCTAAGTTAAACTCTATCTGCCACTCCTCAGCCTATTGGCCCATCTGATCAAGATCCTGTTGTAATCTGAGGTAACTTTAAACACTGTCCACTACTCCTCCAATTTTGGTGTCATCTGCAAACTCACCAACCATACCTCCTATGTTCACAAACAAATCATTTACATAAAAGGTGAAAAGCAGTGGACCCAGCACCAATCCTTGTGGCACACCACTGCTCACCTCCAATCTGAAAAGCAACCCTCCACCACCGCCCTCTGCCTTCTACCTTCAAGCCAGGAAGAAACATTTCTCTTTGACAGAGGGATCAATGATGAGGGGGCATCCATTTTTTTTTACCCAAATGGTGATGGGAATCTGAAACTCAAATGCCTACCAGGGTAGTACAGCAGAAACTCTCATAACATTGAAGAAGTATTTAGATGAGTGCTTGTGAGATCAAGGCTATGGGTCAACTACTGGAAAATTTGATTACTTACAATGTGGAAACAGGCCCTTTGGCCTAACAAGTCCACACCAACCCAGACCCATTCCCCTACACCCAATTTAGCCTGGCCAATTCTCCTAATTGTGGGAGGAAACCGGAGTAAAGCCACGCAGATATAGGGATGAATGTGCAAACTCCACACAGAGAGTCACCTGAGGTGGGGATTGAACTCAGGTCTCTGGCGCTGTGAGGTAGCAGTGCTAACCACTGTGCCACCGTCGCGCCCACAAAGTTGGGGCTTGTTTTTGACCAATGTGTACATGATGGACCGAAGGGCCTTTTTCTGTACTGTAGATCTCCATCTCTCTCTATGATGCACACTTTCAGTTATACTGTCAGAAATAACGGTGCTGAAAAATCCTTCTCAAACAGATGTTTTTGATACATTGCAGACCATAGGTGTATTATGGACTATTCAAAGCTATTTATTGACTGATGCCTATGCTAATTTGCAGATGATGCTCTGTGGTGTTTTCTTTTTGTTTCCAACACTATTTCTACAACTGATTATTTACAGCCAAGTGCTTTTGAGCAGATCAGCAAAGCTCTGTGAATAGGGGCCTTAATAGGTTTAATCATCAATAAAACAGAACAACTTGTTTCTCATTTAGACAGGAAGGTCATCATCTCATCATCAGTATGAAGAGTGAGTCCCAGTACATGTTTCTTGTTTTCCATCTGGAACAGTTATCCATTAGAGCTAACAAACTTTTCTGTCTTTTACACCATATGTTCAGATAAACAGTTTGGGTTCCACCTAAGTTTATCTATTATTGATCTTTTATTTTCAATGTATATTGAGATAGTGTAGGTGGGATAGTGTAGGTGGGATGGGCTTCAGATTAGTATGACAGGGCGGCACAACATCGGGGACCGAAGGACCTGTACTGCACTGTAATGTTCTATGTACTATGTAATTATATTAGCACTGTGTTTATCTTTGTTGTTCCTTTCTTCTCATTACATACCTCCATCACCTTTTCCTTTGGTGGCAGGTGGAAGTGAAGTGGTATAATTCACTAGCCAGGTAATCTAGGGGCCCAGGAGAATATTCTTAAAATCTAGGTTCAAACCACCCAATGGTACTTGGTGAAATTTAAATTCAGTTAGCAAAGTTTGAGTTTTTTTTTCAAAAAAACTGTCTCAAAGATTGTCATGAACATTAAAAGCAAATTATAATATATACATATTGGTGCTCATTTTAAAAACGCATGAAACAACTCAACAAAGATGGCTGCTCTGCTCTGCATCTGGCCTTAGCAGGAATTTTCTATGCACTTCTCTGAAGTCAATGTCAACCAGACAATCAATGTGCATGTAACTCCTGATGGGTCTGGAATGTTAATTATTGCGTTATAGCCTATTGCAGAGGCATGTCTTCAAGAAAAGCACTGACACGATAAAATTGCAAATGCAGCCATTCTATGAGATGTATCAATGACGCTCCACTTAACCATTGGAATAGGCCATTGACAGTTGTCAATCTGTCTTTGTCTCCACGGGAACTACTTCTCCCCCTATAGGAGGTTTAGTCACATGGCATCCATATTGTTAAATCCAAGTACCCTTAAATCTATACCATTTTTTCCTTTATTTATTGTAAAAGATTTTTAACATTGTACAAAATTATAAAATTACAATAAAAATAGTATAACCATCTTATAGTATAACAACAATAACAATAAGCTACTACTCTACAAAACAAATAAAAAAAATCCATACTGCAATTCAATTAATAATTAAACAAAATAAGTTAAACTAAATTAGGTTGAATTAACTTACATTCCGCCAATCAGCGCAACCCCACCGAAGCTCCGCATCATTGGGAGCATGAGTTGGCATACTTGTATTTATTCAAAATACTTCTTTAGGTCCCTGACCCGCTAGACCCGGTTTTCATGGCTATACAGAGGCCCTAATCAATATAGCCAACAAGTATGTGACTATATGGTTCAAAAGGGCCGTCACATCTTCTAAAAAGGTTTTGTTTTGTGGTTCACCATAATTGTAAGGAAATCTAAGGTGTCAGGTTCCATAACTAACATGCGCCATCCTGATAGGCCTGGGGGATTTTCCGAGATCCAGCTCATCAGAATGTTCTTTGTCGCACAATATGAGACAATATTAAACAGTTGCCTCCCATGCTCATCTAAAGAAGGCGGACTCAGCAGGCCCAAGAGGATGAATACTGGATCGACCTTGACTCCGGTTCCCAAGACCCTTTCCAAAACGTCTGCTATTGCGCCCCAATACTTACAAAGCTTGTGCATGACCACAAGCAGTGAGTAAGAGTTTATTTTACATCTAGGGCACATTGGAGACGTTCCTTTTTTAAATTTTGCAAACCACTCCAGGGCCAAATAGGGCCTGCGGAGAACCTTCAGTTGCATACCTGTATTCTATTACAGATCAAAATCTTTCTCACATTCTCCTAAATGTCCTCCCATGCCTCTAACAAGATCTCCACTCCCAATTCCTAAGTCCAGATCTCACAGAGCCGTTCAATGTCTTTCGAGACACCGCCTCCCAGTAAATGATAGAGGGTACTAATCGAGAGAATACCTATGGACTGAAGTACTCTCCGCTCCACATCAGATTTATAAGGATTAACCAATAGCGCGGTCTTTTTCTGTATAAAGCCCCGAATCTGAAAATAACAAAAAAGATTCCTACTGGACACTTCATATTTAAGGTAGGTAAAAACAATGACTGCCGACGCTGGAAACCACATTCTGGATCAGTGGTGCTGGAAGAGCACAGCAGTTCAGGCAGCATCCAACGAGAAGCGAAATCGATGTTTCGGGCAAAAGCCCTTCATCAGGAATAAAGGCAGTAAGCCTGAAGTGTGGAGAGATAAGCTAGGGGAAGGTGGGGGTGGGGAGAGAGTAGCATAGAGTACAATGGGTGAGTGGGGGAGAAGATGAAGGTGATAGGTCAGGGAGGAGAGGGTGGAGTGGATAGGTGGAAAAGGAGCTAGGCAGGTCGGACAAGTCCAGACAAGTCATGGGGACAGTGCTGAGCTGGAAGTTTGGAAGTAGGGTGAGGTGGAGGAAGGGGAAATGAAGCTGTTGAAGTCCACATTGATGCCCTGGGGTTGAAGTGTTCCGAGGCGGAAGATGAGATGTTCTTCCTCCAGGCGTCTGGTGGTGAGGGAGCGGCGGTGAAGGAGGCCCAGGACCTCCATGTCCTCGGCAGAGTGGGAGGGGGAGTTGAAATGTTGAGCTGGCTCAGCTGATCAAAAGGCATCATGGCGTCGCCCTCAAATACATCTCCCAAACAGAACACTCCTTTAGACTCCCATAACCTAAAGCCAGAATTAATTGATCCTGGCTGAAATCCTGGCATTCCTACTATAGGAGTAAGAGAGGAAGTTTTATATAAATTGCCCACGCTTTGTCGCATAATTCTCCACACTTTAACCATGTTAATGACAATCAGGCTTTTACAATGCTCCGTAACAGTCCTCATTTTGTCCATAAACAACAAATTAATAAGGGGACATTGTGCCTGGGAGGCCTCTTTGTCCAGCCATATTGACCTCGGGTCCTGACAAGCCCAATCATTTACATAGGATACTAGGGACCTTATTTGGTATCTCTTGAAATCTGGGAAGTCTACCTTTCCCCACCATCCCCTGTGGAAGCTGCAGTTTAGCAAGCTCAGAAAGGGGTCGCCTGTGTCACCGGATGAAAGAACCAAGCCAGCTATTAAGGCTCTGCAACACTTGCCTTGGTAGCATTCACATGGGATATAATAAGCAAGGAAGAGCATTCATTTTATCTAGGGCTATTCTACCCAACCAAAGTATTGGTAGAACCTCCCAAAGCTGAAGGTCCTGTCTTATCTTCTCAAGCAAATGCACAAAATTAGCTTTATATAATTGATCAAAGGTAGGAGTAATAAAAAATACCTAAATATAGAAAACCTCCCTGTGACCACCCGAAAGGGAATCGGATTCCACCTTCAACATCGGGTACTTCCACAAGACCTCCCTACGGGCACAGCCTCCGATTTCATAAAGTTGATTATATAGCCCAAGAAAGAGCCAAATAAATTAATATTTTGTGTTAAATGGGACACAGATATTGTCTGGTTAAATAGAAAAAGAAGTACATCATTTGCATAAAGGGCGATTTTATGCCCCCCCACCGCCGATCCCACTTCCGCAGCAACTATATTGGCATCCATCCGGATAGACTCCACCAATGGCTCAATCACTAATGTAAACTGCAGCGGTGAAAGGGAGCACCCTTGTCGGCTGCCTCTACCAATACTAAAATTGTCAGGCATTATGCCATTAATGAGGCTCACTGTCATAGGATCACCATATAGTAGTGCCAACCATCTAGCAAAGATACCCCCAAGACCAAACCATTCCAAGACATAAAAAAGATATGGCCATTCCATTCGGTCAAACACTTTCTCCACATCCAAGGAGACTACCAAGCCTGGAATTGACCCCTGCTGGCACAGCTGGACCATGTTCAGCACTCTTCTAATATTGTTAGAAGACCCATGACCCCCAATAAAACCTGTCTGGTCCTCCTTTACAATAGAGGACAATACCTTCTCCACCCTCAGTGCTAGCATTTTCAACAGAGTTTTAAAATCCACGTTTAGCAGCAAGATGGGCTTGTATGAAGCACAGTCCTCTGGGGCTTTCCCTCTTTTGTGAATAAGGGAGATAGTAGCTTCTCTCAGAGAGGATGGAAGGCTGTCCTGACTGTACAAATAATTGTACATGTCCAACATTGGCCCGGCCATCATATCTATAATGTCCTTATAAAACTCACTTGGAAATCCTTCTGGGCCGGGCACTTTACCACTTTGGAACTATCTTGCCCCCTCCTGTATCCCTTGTCAGGGGGACATTCTAAAGGGCGCCTGCTCCAAAGTTACATCTGAGAGGTCCAAGTACCTAAAAAGGGACTCCATCTTCTCCAACCTGTCCTCACAGACCTCCGATCGACACAACTTAGAGTAAAATTTCCTAATCATTTTGGAATCACAAGTGAGAGTACCAGTACCTTCTCTAATGGATATGATAGATTGAGGGGGCGCTCTCCTTCCTGGCCAGATATGCCAGGCATCGACCCGGCTTATCACCACACTCAAATTGCCTTTGTTTGCAAAGGAGATCGCTCTCCTTGCTGTCTGGGTGAGCGTGGAGTTCAGAGCAGCCCGGTGAGCTGCAATCCACTGTAGCTTGGTCACAGATGGCCTGTCAAAGTACACTGTCTCAGCTGTCTTCAAATATACGCTGCTGCTCTCCCCTCCGCTGCTTCCGGGTCGCTGAGTAAAAGATAATTATATCTCTTGAATGGGCCTTGGCAGTCTCCCAGAGCACCGACGGGTTACTGGCCATACTCAAATTAATATCTCAGAAAATTTTAAACTCCCATGAAAAGTACTCAATAAACTTATTGCCCTTCAGGGGAAGTGGCACGGTGGCTCAGTGGTTAACATTGCTGCCTCACAGTGCTAGGGTCCAGGTTCAATTCCAGCCTCGGGTGACTGTCTATGTGGAGTTTGCACATTCTCCCCAAGTCTGTGTGGGTTTCCTCTGGGTGCTCCAGTTTCCTCCCACAGTCTAAAGATGTGCAGGTTAGGTGAATTGGCCTTGCTAAGTTGCCCATAGTGTTCGGTGCATTAGTCAGAGGGAAATGGGTCAGCGGGTTAACTCTTTGGAGGGTCAGTGTGAACTGGTTGGGCCGAAGGGCATGTTTCCACAATGTTGGGAATCTAATCTAATCAAAAGGACCCAGCGCCAATGCAGCAAGCCTGTCCCATTATCTCTAGTCTTAACCTCCGAATACATTGCCGCATGTTCAGAAATGGCTATGTTCCTAATTCTACAGGACAGCACCGAATCCAAAAGGCCAGAGGAACAAAAACACATCAATCCTTGTGTGACATTTATGTTGGTTAGAGAAAAAAATAAAGTCCCTACCATCAGGGTGAAGGCATCTCCTCACATCCACCAACCCCAACTCCCCACATAAGTCCACCAGTCATTTGGATTGCAGGGAGGCACCTGGGAGACCCCGGGCATCCTGTCCACTTTGGGATCCATAAGACAATTATCATATGGCACACTCCAAGGGCCATCAAAACGTTTCCATTTTAAAGAAGTAGTCGGTTCAGGGATCAGCCTCTGCTCCATACAACATCAACCGACAATATCACAAACCTAATTTCAGGCCATGAAAAAAAGCCTCTGCTCTGTAAAAGGCTGCCAACAATTTATACTTGAACATTCTGCAAATAAACTTTATTTCATTAAAACAATAAAGCAGATCCTGTATATCTGCAAAACTTTGGAAGAAGAATTTTGAAGAGATTATTAAAGAGAATAAAATTGTCTACAACCTTCAGCTGCTGGTTTGCCCTTTCAACGATCCCTGCAAGGGAAGTATCGATGGTTAACACCAGTTTTGGAATTTTTCGACTCAAACTTAAAGCAAAGTTGTTGTTAAATGGGGTAGTATACATAATGTGTTTCAACTTGCCTTTGCCCTTGCTGATACTAACTCCCAGTGTACGTGTTGTGAGTGCATCCATGTTGCAAAATATTCCCCATGTGTAAGAGTCTATTGAATAAAATTTATTTCGGGTTTAATATTAGCACAGTGTTTCTGTAGTTCACGGTCCTATGAGGAGAGACTTCTTTTGATTTGTTCATGAGATGTTGGTTTCAGTAACTGGGTCAGTGATTATTGCCCATTCCTTGTTTCCCTAGAAAACATCATGATGAGCTTCCTTCTTGAACTGTTGCAGTCAACAGGATCAAGGGATCCTGATATTGCTGCTTGGAAGGGAGTTCCAGATTGTTGACACAACAGCAGTGAAGGAATTGTAATCTAGTCCCATGTCAGGATTGCATGGACAGGAATTTGAAGGTGGCACTGTTCATGTGCATCTACAGCCCTAATTGTCATTCTAGGTAATAGAAGCTCCAGATTTAGAAGGTGCTCGTAGAGGAGTCTTGGTGAGTACTACAGTGCATTTTGTAGAAGGTATACGTTCCTGCCATTGTATATCAATAATGAAGGGAATGAATGTTGAAGATGGTGAATGGGGTGTCAATCAAGCAGTCTGCTTTATTCACAATGGTATTGATTTTATTAATTATTGTTGTAGCTGTTGGGACGGACCCGTAGGGTCTCGTCTCCACGTGTTCTTTGGAAGGAGAGATCAGACCGGCTAGAGTTTGGAGCAAAAACACCGTTTATTACAGAATCAAGACTGACAAACTATACAACGAATTCAAAGGCATGCAATTCGTTGGAGAAGGCGTTCTGTCTTCCTCTACGGACCTGGAGCAGTTATACTTCGCGCTTCCTCGAGTTCCCGGTCAGGTTCCCCTCGTTCGGTTCTCTCATTGGTCGGTTCACCTGTCTGTGAAGGGATTAGTGTCTCTATTGGCTGCCCCGAGATACCTGTCCAGCTCCTGCTGTGCTGAACAATGGGTAGACATCCTGGGTTCAGCAGTTTCCGATCTTGTAATTTAATAATTTATTGTTTGGAAGGGTTTCCTCATTGCTATGCGTCTGGCCGTCTGGGCGTTCACAATAGTTCTCCATAGTTGAATATACAGGTATTATCATTTAACACAGGACCCGAATGAGTTTGACGTCAGCGGAGGCATTAACAAGTACTTTATTAATCAAGTGTAGTATCGGTGCGATTTACACTATCCGATAGTTACCGGTTTCCTTTATTAACAATGAGATTGTAACAGGATGATCTGAAACTGACGGACATGTTCTAATCCCCAAGGAATGTGGCCTCAGGCAGACAGTCCTGCAGTGGCTGGGTTTACTTTACATGGCTGTGTTTTAGCTGGTATTTGACAGTGTCTGCTTTAATAATGGTGCTCCCCTCCCTAGCCCCAATGTAGGTACCCCGATAGCAGATTATCCCCAACATATCTCATCTTCACATTGATAACCTTCACCTCATTGTATGGCACTACACTGTGAAGAAGAAAATAGACTTTGAACAGATCTAGGAAATCAAAACTGGACATCCATAAGGTAAGGTGAACCATCAATCAGTAAAATGCTATTGCCCATTATACAATTACCATCAAAAAAGACACATTTTATCAAAACTTTTCACCTTGCAATTATCAGAACAATTTTCAAGAAATGTCAATGTAAAGGGAAAACATTTGTGCTGTATGATTCATTGGCTTAAGTGATGTTCTCTATCCATTACACAAAGGAGTAATGCGGTACATGAATTTCATAACTGATGTGATGTTATGTATGTTGTCTGCACATCCCATAGACTGGTGGATTGTTTCAGTCATTGTATCCCTTCAACTGTTCAGAACCAAGCAAGGTATTACCTAACCAGCTTGCACTCCCAAAACTAAATGCAGTGTCCAACATTTCATGTGATTCTGTTATAGTCCAACTTTTACTAAGTAATCATGAAGAATTACACTGACAGCCAAATGGAAATGTCAGTGGAGCTTGCATTGAGGTACACTTGTGAGTACTGCAAGCTACATATCTAAAACACATGCCTTCTTCTTTACAGACAGAAAGAACATGAACAAGAACTGTACCTGCTTCAATTCAACAAAAATAGATGGCAGCCATCCCCTGATTCATTTGTCAGGGCAATTCCTTGACCAATCAGAGTCAACTCACTTTGTATAAATTTAAACAAAACCTGGGCAGTTAACTGTCAGTCATCAGTAACTGTCACATTTTGCATAGAAACACTTCTACACAGAGTTCACTTGCCAACCAGTCTGCGCTCTTCTGTCATTCAATATAAATTATGTTTTCCTTTCCCTATGGTTTTCTGAATTCTTCTGATGAGTGTGAGGCAAAGAGCTTCAACAAAATGTGACTTTTTTCTACTAAATGATTAACGATCATCAAACTGAAGGACAGCCCTGCTTCAATTAAGAATGCAGGAACAACAACAGATATAGCTAAAAGTGAGGTATCAACCTAGTGAAGCAGCAGTGCAGACCTATTTACATCCCAATAACAGAACCAGTAATTGATAGACACAGCTAACTGAGTTGATGAAATTTCCATTGAGTTTTTGTTGCAACAGTTTGGGAAAAGCAATGGCCAGGAGAAGGAGGAGGCTTCATAAATATTCCCATCTTCAATCACGCAGGACCCAGTTCATTAGCACAAAACATGTAAAAGCAGGAGTGCTGGATGAATGATCCATCTCAGGCACCGCCTGGTGTTTCCTGTATCTCAAACTCCAGTGTTGAGCTTGTTTGATTCACCCCATGGAATATTAAATAACAGCTGGAGGTAATGGTTACTACAGAGGCTCTCAGGGTGCGAGCTGTGGGGGAGAGGGGTCAGCCAGTCAGACAAGGACAAAGGATGGTCTTCAGCGGCCAGAACATTGCCCACCATCCAGGCCCCAGCTGCCCTCAAATTATGCAAATGGAGGTTGGAAACCATTTTATTTGTCTGTGGAAAGGTAGGTAATTGTTCCACTGATGGATTGGGGCCCTTAAATGGCTGTTAATTGAACACTATTGTGCCATAATTAGTGATATAGACCTTCCTGCCCTGAACGTAGTTGCTGAGATAGCAGAAGGGAACAGGTAACTCCGCAATACTAAACAGTACAACTGTTTTCCCTTCCTGGCACCAGCCCTGCTACCATAAGGAGGGGAAAATCCCACCTGTAAAGTTTCCTTTTCTTACTAAACTCCATCAAGTACAGACCTTGAGTCCTCAACCACTTCTCATATGACAAGATTATCATCCACGGGATCATTCTTACAGACCTTCTCTAGACCACTTCCAATGCCAGCATATCTTTTCTAAGATAACGGGCCGAAAACTGCTCACAATAGTCCAATACAGTCTAACCAAAGCCTTATACAGCTCTAGCAGTACATCAAGGCTTTTGTATTCTAGACCTTTTGAAATGAATGCTAACATTGTATTTGTTTTCCTAACTGCCAACTGAACTTGCATGTTAACCTTAAGAGAATCCTGAATGAGGACTCCAAGTTCCTTTGTACTTCGAATTTCCAAAGCCTTTCTCCACTTAGAAAACAATCTGCATCAGTTCAGTTAGAGCTGAGGAGCATACAGGGGGCAGAAACTATGATAGACACTACTTGCAGGGAGGTGCTCACACCACAGGTTTAGTCAGGTAGATGGGTGACCACCAGGAGAGGCAGGCAGGTAGATAAGGAATCGCCTGTGGCCATTCCCCTCTCAAATATTATAATGTTTGCGATCCTGCTGGGGGCAGATAGCCTCTCAGGGGAGTATAACAGCAGCAGCCAGTCCTGTGGCACCATAACTGGCTCTGCTGTAGAGCACAGTCAGGCAATATCCAAGAGAGTGAGGTCCAAGGTCGGAAACTCGCTAGTTGGGGGCACAGACAGACCGTATTTCTGTGGCTGCATTCGAGACTCCAGGATGGTGTATTGCTTCACTGATGCCAGAGTGAAGAATGTCTCTGAGCAATTGCACCAAATTCTTAACAGGACCTTGTGGGTAATCATCTTTGGGTTACTACCAGAGCCATGTGGTAGTAAGGTAAAGAATAGGAAGATAGGAGAGATGAATGTGTAGCTAAGGAGCTGGTGCAGGAGGCAGGGTTTCAGGTTCATTGGGACCTCTTCTGAGACAGGGGTGACCTGTACAAGAGGGATGGGTTGAAACTAAACTGCAACTCTCAAGAAGGTTTGCTAGTGCTGCTCAGCAGGGTTTAAATTAGAGTGGCGGGGGCTAGGAACTGGAGCAGCAGGTCAGCAAGTGGAGAGATTGAGGGGAAGGTAGATGTTAGGATCAGTAAATCAGAAAGAAAGGACAGGCAGAATCAGATAATGAACATGATGGTACTAATGTTTATTTCAACACAAGGAGTATTATAGGTAAGGAAATCAAGCTTAGATCCTGGATGAGTACATGGGACCATGTTGTGGCCATTATAGACATTTGGTTGAGAGAGGGACAGGGACTGGCTGCTCAATGTTCCAGGACTGGGTTGCTTTAGATGAGCTAGACAGAAAATTAAAAGTGGTGAAGGAGTTGCATTACTAATCAGGGAGAATCTTACATCTGCACACAGAGAGGACACACTGGAGAGCTCATTCACTGAGACAATATGGGCACAGTTCAAAAATAAGAGGGGTGCAACCACTCTGTTAGGGTTATACTAGAAGCCCCCCAACAGAAACCGAGACATTGAGGAAAAATATGTCGGCAGATTATGGAAAGATGCAATGACAGCAGGGTTTTCATAGTGGGTGACTCTAACTTCCCCAATATTGACTGGACCTCCCTTACAGAAAAAAGGTTTAGATGGAGCAGAATATGTTAAGTGCATCCAAGAAGGTTTTTTGAAACAGTATGTAGATAGGCTAGTGAGTCTAGCCAAATTACTGAACCTTTTAGTGGGAAAGCATTTTGGAAATAGTGATCACAACTTTTTAGGTTTTAAGACAGTGATGAATAGAGAAAAGTCAGGACCTTGTGGCAAGGTACTAGATTGGGGGAGGGAAAATTACAGCAGTATTAGGCAGGAGCTAGGGAGTGTATATTGGAAACAGCTGTTATCAGTCAAGTCCATATTTGACATGTGGGAATTATTTAAAGACCTGTTGATGAGAGTTCAGGACCAGCATGTTCCAATATTGAGGAAGGACAAGGATGGCAAGGTAAGGGACCCTTAGATAACGAGGGAGGTTGTGAAGTTAGTCAAAAGGAAAAAAGAAGCATATGTAAGGTTTAGAAAGCTAAAATCAGACAGAGCCTATGAGGATTATAAAGAAAGAAGGAAAGAACTCAAGCAGGGAATTAGGAGAGCACGAAGGAGCCATGAAATGACCTTGATAAAGTGGAATTAAAGAGAACCCCAAGGCATTCTGTACTTACATTAAAAACAAAAGGGTAACTACGAAGAAGGTCAGACCACTCAAGCATAAAGGAGGGAACTTGTGCTTGGAGGCAGAGGATGTGGGTTAGATCCTAAATGGTACTTTGCTTCAGTTTTCACCCAGGAGAAAGATCTGCAGGATAGTGGACTTTGAGTAGAGCACACTAATATGCTGGGGCACTTTGAGATCAAGAAAGAAGTGGTTTTGGATCTCTTGAAGAACATAAAGGTGGATATGTCCCCAGAGCCTGATGGTATCTACTGCAGGTTACTGAGAGAGGCATGAGAGGAGATTGACCAAGATCTCTGTATCCTCACTTGTCACTGCAGAGATCCCGGAGGACTGGTGAGTAGCTAATGTTGTTCCTCAATTCAAGAAGGGAAATAGGGATAGTCCGGGAGATGATAGACCGGTGATCCTTACATCAGTGATTGGGAAGCTATTGGAGAGAATTCTTAAGGATAGGATTTATGTGCATTTGGAAGAGCATGGCCCAAGAAGGGACAGTCAGCACGGCTTTGTGCAGGGGCAGGTTACGTCTTACTAACTTGATTGAATTTTATGAGGAGATGATTGATAAGGGTAGAGCAGTGAATGTTGTTTACATAGACTTTAGTAAGGCTTTCGACAAAATCCTTCATGGTAGGCTCATCTGGAATATTAAGATGCATGGGATCCATGGTGACTTGGCCACTGGGATTCCGAATTGGCTTGTCCACAGAAGGCAGAGGGTAGTGGTGTTTTTCAGGCTAGAGGTCCATGACTAGTGGTGTTCTGCAGGGATCCATATTGGGACCTCTACTGTTTGTGAGATGTATCAATGATGTAGAGGAAACTGTAGATGGATGGATTTTACAAAGATTAGTAGAATTGTGGATGGTGTAGAAGGTTATCAAAGGATACAGCAGGATATAGATCAGTTGCAGATATGGGCCGAGAAATGGCAGATAGAGTTTAATCCAGGTAAGTGTGAGGTGCTACACTTTGGGAGATCAAATGTTAAGGACATCTATAAAGTTAATGGCAGGACCCTGAACAGCATTGATGTAGCGAGGGACCTTGGATTCAAGTCCACAGCTCCCTGAAAGTGGCCACAGAAGTAGATAAGGTGGTAAGAAAGGCATGTGGCCTATATTGGTTGGGGAATTGAATACAATGAGGGTGAGGATGTACAATTGAGTACATGAGGATGTCATGTTGCAGGTTTATAAGATTTTGGTTAGGCCACTCTAAGAGAATTGCATTCAATTCTGATTGCCACATTACAGGAAGGATATGGAGGCTTTGGAGAGGGTGTGGAAGAGGTTTGCCAGCATGCTGCCTGGATTAGAGTGTATGAGCTATTAGGAGAGGCTGGAAAAACTCAGGTTTTTTTCTCTGGAGTGGCAGAGGCTGAGGGGAAACTTGATAAAAGTCTATATAATTATAAGATGCATAGATAAGGTTGATGGTCAGACTCTTTTACCCAAAGTTGAAAAGTCTAAAACTATGTGGGATACATTTAAGCTGAGAGCGGACAGCTCAAAGGTGGTGTAAGAGGCAGGTTTTTTTACCACAGAGTGGTAGGAGTCTGGAAAGCACTGCCAGGGGTAGTGGAGACAGATAGAATAGGAGCATTTAAGAGACTTTGAGAGAAGCCCTGAATATGCAAGGAATATAGGGATATGGACCAAGGGCAGGCAGTAGAAATTAATTTAATTTGGCTTCCTGTTCGGTACAACATCATAAGCTGAAGGGCCCATTCTTGTGCTATATAGTTCTATATTCCATATTCATAATCTTGGTCTCTATTCTTCCTGCCAAAGTTTATGCCCACCTCACACTTTCCCACGTTGTATTCTATCTGCCATCTCTATGTCCACTCTCCAAGCCTGTCCAAGTCCTTCTGCAGCATCCCTATTTCTTCAACACTATCTGTCACTTCACCTACACTTGTGTCAGCTGAAAACTTAGCAACAATGCCACCATTTCATTCATCCAGATCGCTAATGTATAATGTGAATAGTTGTCCACTGCAAATTCAGTGGTAATTTTAACTCATTCAAAACCCATTAATTTACAGAGTTAGAATTGGGCCCCAATGGACACAAAATTGAAACGAAAGGGGACATCAGAACCAATTATTTAACAGGGGAGATTATTAGAATGTAGCAAGTGTTGTTGCAATGACTATTGTAACATCATTGAGAACAGAAGATAAGTCTTTAGGAGGCAAGTGTATAAGAAGATGTGGAGGAAGGGTAAGGAAATACAATTAAACTCCAAATGGCTGTCTCTAACATTTTGGCAGTCTGCTTTGTCTCATGCGTTCTATGTAAATTATATAATTTTAAAGTTATGATTAGTTCAGCATAAAGTCTTAACAGCATAGATTGACCAGTCAGGAGAAATGTAAAAAGCAGCTGATAACACAGATGTCATTGCTATCACAGTTCTACTTACCACTATGTTGAAGTGTTCTCAATCATTATTAACCAGCTTTGCTACCTGACTTAGCTTGCAATCTAAGTAAGGCTAGTGTGTCACAAAGTAACAACCACTGAGCTCTTAGCTGGCACACTCAAGATGACCAAAGCAAATGCAAAGTCTTCAAACTGACAGAATCAAAAGACGTTTTGAAATGAGCATGAAATAATGTCACAGAGGCTGGTATCCCATCACCAAGTCATACTTTATTAACAAGTGTAAAGTCCTTGACGCTGATCCAGCTTCCTCTGAGGCAGCTCTCAGAGTGAACAGGATGAATGACACCTCTGTTTACATCTGTCAGTCAGGACTCCCTGATTGGACCAGATTAACAGCCCCAATCTGGGAACTTCTATTCTAAGAGGTCCACCTGGCTAACCTGTGTGCAATCATTACATCCCTCCCCCTCTGAGTCTGAGGGTTAAGTCAGTTCTTATATTTTTGTAACTCCTCCTGGGGCGTTTTAGCACTGGGTCAAGTTCCTCCAACTATGTGCCCCAGAGCATCTCAGAAAAAAACTGTTAAATAATTTGCCGCCTGAATTTTCTTCTTCAGGCAGCAAAGGCATCATCCACCACGTCCATCCCAGATTCAGAGGTAACATCAACACCTGATAGAGATGGAGAACCAACCGGCTGTAAAAGCTGTTGAGGAGCTGGGCACATTTTGTCCCCACACCGTTTGTGAGTTTACAGCTTTCAGGACCGTCACACTGAGTCGAACTTTGCAGATCACTGGACCTGACCTCATGACAACTATCCTTCTTACTTGTGCAGGACCATTCCTGTGGTTCCTCTGTCCAAACTTCATCTGCTGAAGTAAACTGTCTCTCTCTTGTGTCGCAGACTCTTGCATCCGGCATTGACATTCTAATGCCATTTCTCCCTCTTCCCCTGGCCCAGGAAGATCCGATTTAACCTGGTGTGGAGTCTTCTGCCCGTTAGCAACATTATTGGAGTTATGCCTGTGGTTGCATGAGAGGTGGTGCTATCATCAAACAGGAACAGGGATGGTTTGATACCGAATAATGCTGTAGGCTACTTCTTTAAACCTGCTTTTAAAGTGTGGCCTGCTCTTTCTGCCACACTGTTGGATGATGGATGGCATGGAGCTTTCCTCATATCTCAAATAATCAAATTCCCTGCTCGGAAACAATGGCCCATTATCTGTGACCAACACCTCTGGGGGTCTGTGTCTTGCAAAAGGTCTGCGCAGTTTTTCTATCATCGTTCCCGTGTTTGATGAATGAACTCTATGCACGTCCAGCCACTTTGAGCGGGTGTCTACAACAACTAAGAACATTCAGCCCATCAAAGGACATGCAAAGTTGTTGTGTAACCAAGTCCAGGGTTTACCTGGCCATTCCCATAAACGTGGGAGAGCTGCTGGGGGGAACTTTGTCCATATTGTCACTCTGGGCACTGCCCCACCAACATGGCTACGTTTGGCCAACAGACATAATTTCTTACCAACGTTTCCATTTTGGAAATCCCTGGTGGAGTTCAGCTAGTATCTGGTGGTAACCTTTGCTCGGGACAATCAACCTTGCTCCCTATAATAATATGCTGCCCTTTGTGATCTGGTCTCCCATCACCACCAGCTATTTCAGTTTTACCAGGACTGGATCCTTCTGTGTCCAAAGTCTGATATTGTCAGCTAATTTAAAACCATTATTATGAACTATTCCAGTGGCGGTAGCACCAAGAGTGTATCTGCCAGTGGGAGGCAGGTCAATGCATTCACATTTACCACTTGGCTTCCTGGACAGTGTTCAACTTGTAATTGTTCATACTTGGTATTGGAGCCCACCGCTGGCTTCAGCTAGAAGCTGTAGGCTGCACTGCCTGATCCTCTTTAATGTAGAGGTGCCGGTGTTGGACTGGCGTGGACAAAGTTAAAAATCACACAACACCAGGTTATAGTCCAACAGGTTTAATTGGAAGTGCTGCTCCTTAATCAAGTACCTTAATGCATTGTCTGAGCTGAGATATCACCTTTCTTTTTATAAAACCTTAATTTATCTCAAATATATCTCAAGGATGTGATTTGAAGAAGTTCTGGTATTTGGACATTAATGAAACCTGCAACCCAGTCTAAAAGATGAAAGACTTAACAGTAATCTAGGTTTGTTCAATATATCATTTCAGTTACATGACACTGTAATCTTTTGCTATAAATTGTGTGATTCTATTCCACAGCTACCTGATGGAGGAGCAGTGCTCCGAAAGCTAGTAGTTTCAAATAAACCTGTTTGACTATAACCTGGTGTCTGTGATTCTTTAACCTTATTCTCTTTCAGTAGACCTAAGAGGGGTTTGTTTTACACTGTTATTATTACAAAGTTATGTCTGTAAAGTTATTGGTGAAACTTCCTTCTCAATCTGGGCATACTTATGCTCTGCATTAGCCAAACTCCTAGAGGCATACACTCTTGGACATTCCTCTCCATTGGGTCACCTATGAGCTAATAGTACTCCAATGTCCTGTGGGGAGGCCTCACGGGTCAATAACAGATCTCACTTAGGATCATAATGCATCAACATCTTCGAGGATACCAGCTGTTTCTTCACTCCCTTGAAAACTATGGCTTGGCTATGTGACCATTTCCAAGGCTGACCATTTTTATAAAGAGTTGATGCAAAGGTGCCAGGATGAAGGCCAGGTTATGTATGAACTTTCCATAATAATCCACCAGCCTAAGTAAAGACTAAGCTCCAGTATAAGGAGCTGGGGCACCTTTGATTTCCCTCACTTTTTTTCTTCCAATGGGTATAACCCAGTCTTGTTGACTCTGTAGCCCATGTAGGTCACTTTGGGTGCCTGGAAAAACATTTTTCCCTTCTATGCTGACCTGCAAGAAATGTCTAAGTACCATGACATGTCATCCAGATAAATAGTGACCTGCGGTAGACATTGTAAGATGTTTGCTGTCGTCTGCTGAAAAATTGCACAGTTTGACAATACCCCAGTTGGCAGTCATGTATATTGGTGCAAGCCGTTGTGGGTATTAATTGTAGCATACATCAGGGAATCCTCATCTAACTATAATTACAAGTACGCATGGCCCATGTCCAGCTTTGTGAAGGACAGGCTCCCTGCCAGCTTTACGTATAAATTCTCTATGCAAGGGTTTAGATATTTCTCCAGCTGTGAAATGTAGTTTACTGTTTGTTTAAAATTCACACAGAGACAAACTGACCCATCAGACATCACAGCAGTATGACTGGTGCTGTCCATTCCACAAACTGGACTGGTTTGAAAATTCCTTCACTTTCCAGTTTTCTGATTTCTTCCCCAAAGGCAAACGGCATTGGATGGGCCTTGCAGGATCATGGAATTAATTCCTTGCCAACATGTAAGGTGGTCTTGGCTCCTTTGATTTTCACCCAGATGACCTCATTACAATCACTGCAGAGAACAGGGTCTATAAAATGGTCTCCTATTGTTTGACTGCCAGGAGCTCAAAAACGACAATTGGATCAATGTTGTCCAGAGCCCATCATGAAACTGAACTATGTTTGGCATTTTGTTGCAAAGGTATTGTCCGTTTTAAGAGGAAATGTTATGAGTTATTTGAAAGGACCTCACTCAGCACAAGGGAAGAAATCAAAATGACCTCTTTCTGTATTTGAAAAATATTCATTATTTATTGTTGAGCAGTTGGACTTTGCTCCCCATCCCACGCTCTATCTGAGCAGTATTTGTGGATTAACCTTATTTGAAAACTCCATAGATTGTTCAATACATCACCAGACGTAAATGTTAGAACAGTGTAAAGAATAGAAATATAAAACTAGATAGTGCTTTAACTTTAGGTTGATCTTCTGTTCCCTACTTCAATAAAATTCCATCCAACTTCTTTCTGCAGACCTCAGCAGACTCAAGGGTTTACTGCACTGTCACCTTATTCCACAAGTCTGCAAACGTCTCCGCTAAAATGTTCCCTCTACAAATCCTTGCCTGGTTTTCTCCCCAAAAAATTGTAAATCTTACCTAACTGCCCTGAGTTTTTAATTCAGTTTTCAGTTTGAAGAATTTACATGACATTCATTTACCCGCTGTTCTCACAACTAAACTGATGTCATGGACCTAAAGGGAAACAAATCCTAATGACTAAAACCTTTGCAAATATGGCAAACATAATATTGCATAATGGTAGGTCAGTCACAATGCAACGACTTATGTTACAAGTCATTGGCCCCAAACTTCCAATCAGGATCAGAAACCCAATCTTCAACTCTGATTACTTATCAGGTTGAATCTTACTAGAAATAAGCAAAGTGCCATTTTCTTTGAGATTTCTGGAGGGTTTCTCTCCATGAGGTCCAGCTGATTTTCTCATGCTATTTTTCTAAACCTAACTTATTAACATGTACAACATTAGACAATTCTCCCACTTGCTGTAACCGGAAGTACTCCCTGCTGCTGGAATATCCTGGGATCCCCTGTGCAGTGCCATACGTAAAAGAACATGAGCACTGACGGTCCAGATCCTCACTGTGTGATTCATGATATTCATCCAGGATGGCAGCCTCCAGAAGAGGTAGTGATATAGAGAAGGACCATTCTCTTCCCCCAGAACCATAAGAGGAGAGTAGGAGACCAGACCCTGTCAGCCTGTTTAGATTACTTACTGTGTGGAAGCAGGCCCTTCGGCCCAACAAGTCCACACCGACCCGCCAAAGCACAACCCACCCATCCCCCTACATTTACCCCTTTACCTACGGGCAATTTAGCATGGCCAATTCACCTGACCTGCACATCTTTGGACTGTGGGAGGAAACCGGAGCACCCAGAGGAAACCCAGGCAGACACGGGGAGAATGTGCAAACTCCACACAGTCAGTCGCCTGAGTCAGGGATTGAACCCGGGTCTCTGGCGCTGTGAGGCAGCAGTGCTAACCGCTGTGCCACCGTGCTGCCCACTGTTCTGAGGTTGTCCACTAAGTCACTGTGGTATCAACCGTGGAGAAGAAAAGCACAGCATTTCCTTAAGATGGATAAGGACTCACATTAGCATAGCAGAGAAACTGTCACCATATTCCTCATGCTACCTTTGCTACATCACACTCACTCTATTTCTACTATTGCACCCACCTTCCACCAAGGCTCATGCTCTACTATTTCAGTTTTACATGTAGTACTTTTCTTCATTGCTCTGTCCCATTATAATGCTGACCGTGAATGCTAATCTCTGTTACCTACTCACTCATTTGGGATACCTTAATACATACCTCATACTTCTCCCCCACCAGCACCAGCACTAACAGTCTTGCATCTGACTCAATCCCTTCCTTTTTCTCATTCCAGGAGAAAATGGTCCATTTTGGATACAAAAGAGCAAGAAAGTTGGTGGAAGTGCCTGATGATTTGGATGTGAGCTTAAGAGGTATAGTTAGTAAGAGTCATTGAGTCATAGCGATGCACAGAACCTTTAGTCCAACTTGTCCATGCCGACCAGATATTCCAACCCAATCTAGTCCCACCTGCCAGCATCTGGCCCATATCCCTCCAAACCCTTCCTATTCATATACCCATCCAGGTGTATTTTAAATATTGCAATTGTACCAGCCTCCACCACTTCCTCTGGCAGCTCATCCAATACATGTACCATCCTCTGTGTGAAAACATTGCCTCTTGGGTCTCTTTTATATCTACCCCTCTCACCTAAACCTATGCCCTCTAGTTCTGGACTCCCCACACCAGGGAAAAGACTTTGTCCATTTACCTTATCCACGCCCCTCATGATTTTATAAATCTCTATAAGGTCACCTCTCAGCCTCTGAAACTCCAGGGAAAGCAGCCCCAGCACATTTAACCACCCTGTATAGCTCAAATCTTCCAACCCTGACAATATCCTTGTAAATTTTTTCTGAACCCTTTCAAGTTTCACATTTCTCCGATAGGAAGGAGACCAGAATTGCACGCAATATTCCAACAGTGGCCTAACCAATGTCCTGTACAGCCACAACATGGCCTCCCAACTTCTGTACTCAGTACTTTGACCAATAAATGAAAGCATACCAAACACCTTCTTCACTGTCCTAACTACCTGCGACTCTACTTTCAAGGAGCTATGAACCTGCATTCCAAGGTCTCTTTGTTCAGCAACATCCCTTAGGACATTACCATTAAGTGTATAAGTGCTAAGATTTGCTTTCCCAAAATGCAGCACCTCACATTTATTTAAATTAAACTCCATCTGCCACTTCTCAGCCCATTGGCCCATCTGATCAGGATCACATTCTCATCTGAGATAACCTTCTTCGCTGTCCACCACACCTCCAATTTTGGTGTCATCAGCAAACTTACTAATTGTACCACCTGTGTTCATATTCAAATCATTTGCATAAATGATGAAAAGTAGGGGACCCAGCACCAAACCTTGTGGCATTCCACTGGTCATAGGCCTCCAGTCTGAAAAACAACTCTCCACCACCACCCTCTGTCTTCTACATTTGAATTAGTTCTCTATCTAAATGGCTACTTCTCCCTGTATTCCTTGAGATCTAACCTTGCTAACCAGTCTTTCATGGGGAACCTTGCCGAATGCCTTACTGAAGTCCATATAGATCACGTCCACCATTCTGTCCTCATCAATCCTCTTTGTTACTTCTTCAAAAAACTCAAACAAGTTCATGAGACATGATTTCCCACACACAGAGCCATGTTGACTATCCCGAATCAGTCCTTGTCTTTCCAAATACATGTGTATCCTGTCCCTTAGGATTTCTTCCAACAATTTGCCCACCACCGTCAGGCTCACTGGTCTATAGTTGCTTGGCTTGTCCTTACCACCTTTCTTGAATAGTAGCACCACGTTAACCAGCCTCCAGTATTCTGACACCTCACCCGTGACTACTGATGATACAAATATCTCAGTAAGAGGCCCAGCAATCATTTCCCTAGCTTCCTACAGAGTTCTAGGGTACACCTGATCAAGTCCTGGAGGTTTATCCACTTTTAAGTGTTTCAAGACAGCCAGCACTTCCTCCTCTGTTAGAAATCACACAACACTAGGTTTTAGTCCAACAGGTTTAATTGGAAGCGCTAGCTTTCAGAGCACCGCTCCTTCATCAGGTAGTTGTGGAGGACACAATTGTAAGAAGCAGAATTTATAGCAAAAGTTTACAGTGTGATGTAACTGAAATTATACATTGAAAAATACCTTGATTGTCTGTTGGATCTTTCATCTGTTCGAATACCATGATAGTTTCATTTCTCTGTAATATGGACATTTTTCAAGATGTCACCATCTATTTCCCTCCATTCAGTATCCTTCCATGTCCTTTTCCACAGTAAATACTGATGCAAAATACTCATTTATTATCTCCCCCATCTCCTGCGGCTCCAGATTAAGGCTGTCTTGCTATCTTTGAGGAGCCCTATTCTCTCCCTAGTTACCCTTTTGTCCATAATTTATTTGCAAAAACCTGTTGGATTCTCTTTAACTCTATTTGCCAAAGCTGACATCAAAATTGGAGATGGAGTGGAGAGTGAAGTTTACCTCAGATTACAACGGCATCTTGATCAGATGGGCCAATGGGCTGAGGAATGGTTGATGGAGTTTAATTCAGATAAATGCAAGGTGCTGCATTTCGGGAAAGCAAATCTTAGCAGGACTTATACACTTCATGGTAAGGTCCTCAGGAGTGTTGCTGAACAAAGAGATCTCGGCATGCAGGTTCATAACTCCTTGAAAGTGGAGTCGCAGGTAGATAGGATAGTGAAGAAGGCGTTTGGTATGCTTTCCTTTATTAGTCAGAGTATTGAGTACAGGAGTTGGCAGATCATGTTGTGGCTGTACAGGACATTGGTTAGGTCACTGTTGGAATATTGCGTGCAATTCTGATCTCCTTCCTATCGAAAAGATGTTGTGAAACTTGAAAGGGTTCAGAAAAGATTTACAAGGATATTGCCAGGGTTGGAGGATTTGAGCTATTGGGAGAGGCTGAACAAGCTGGGGCTGTTTTACCTGGAGCATCGGAGGCTGAGGGGTGACCTTATAGAGGTTTACAAAATTATGAGGGACATGGATAGGATAAATAGACAAAGTCTTTTCCCTGGGATGGGGTAGTCCAGAACTAGAGGGCATGGGTTTAGGGTGAAAGGGGAAAGATATAGAAGAGAGCTAAGGGGCAACGTTTTCACGCAGAGGGTGGTATGTGTATGCAATGGGCTACTAGAAGAAGTAGTGGAGACTAGTACAATTGCAACATTTAAAAGGCATCTGTATATGAATAGGAAGGGTCTGGGGGGATATGGGCCAGGTGCTGGCAGGTGGCAATAGATTGGGTTGGGATATCTAGTCGATATGGACGGGTTTGACCGAAGATTCTGCTTCCGTGCTGTGTATCTCTATGACTCTGTGACTCTATGACATTCTCCACCTCACCCTCAATAAAAAGAGGATCTTGGCCCTGGCCAGAAATGACTGGGACTAGTTCTGTGGAAATGCTGAAGCAACCATGTTTTGGAAGCCAAGTAACCATCAACCATTGCTGCTCACTATCCCATTATTTCCTCTTTTAGGAAGAAAGCCAAGATACCTTAGAGGAAGTATTGACAGGGCTGCCTGCTGCACCCACCACTAGCTCCAAAACCTGTACCTCTGTGGCATTGTAGCTGATTCGGGGATGGGAGAACCTGATGGTGAGAACTTCACTGCCAAATCTCTGCAGCTGGCCAAGGGAGAAATATTCCAGGCTGTTGGCATTCAGGGGACTGCCAGAGACTAGGCATCGGCTCAGCCCCAGGCAGTTCTTAACTTTGTTAACAGGCAGACACAGGAGCAGCCAACAGGCTTCTCGATAGCTCTTGGCAACTTGACACGAAAACTATAGGATTGCCCCAACGTCGTTGTGAGCCAGCTGCCTCTCACAGCTGCCATGGAGAGCCAGGTCCAGCACTGTCAGCGTTTGTGCACAGACCTGCACTCCATTGCTCCAGTCATTGATTCTCAGCAACAATGGTCACAGGATGATAAAAGACCTTGAGTTAGCTAAAGTTGTCTCTTCCTCACAAAGAGACAGGATGGTCCCAGCAGGCACTCAGCTGGAGCAGAAACAACTGAGGGGCCCTCCAGAAATCTCCTCTCAGGATACTCCAGAGGTGGCCAGGCCTTCCGCCTTCATCTTGCCTGTCATCCTCAGCCCTTGAACTCGGTTCAACCAAGAACAGTGCACCTGCCCCTGGGCAAGACACACTCAGTATGTCTGGGCCATCTAGACCTAAATGTCCCAGGGTTGCCTAATTAAAAACCTCCAGACCAGAGCGGCACAGTGGCTCAGTGGTTAGCATTGCTGCCTCCCAGCACCGGGGTCCTAAGTTCGATCCCAGCCTTGGGTGACTGTCTGTGTGGAGTTTGCACATTCTTCTCCGTGTCTGCGTGGGTTTCCTTCCATAGTCCAAAGATGTGCAGGGCAGGTGAATTGGCCATGCTAAATTACACTATAGTGTGAGGTGCATTAGTCAGAGGGAAATGGGTCTGGGTGAGTTGCTCTTTGGAGGGTATGTGTCGACTGGTTGGGCCGAAGGTCCTGTTTCTACACCGTAGGGAATCTAAAAAAAAAGTTCAGAAACCCTCCTGGCCAACTGCAGACCCTGTGACTACCCCATACCACAGTGAACAAGGTCTTATCATGGCACCATAAGTCTCACGGGTTCAGTGTATTCATTGTCAATATTCCTGCACATTTTGAAAATGCATATTCACTTTTCTGCATCAGTTGTGTGGGGAAGTATCTGTTCAGCCACAACTACATTATTGTAGAACAGAGTCTAGCTATACTAACACTACACAATGTTTTATGGGTCAAGGTAGTAGCATTTGCAGGCAATGGAAACTCGGAAGATAACTGTTACTTTTGTACCGAGGGTGAATCTTTCGAGGCCACAATATGTTGGTCAAGAGTGCTTTGGGCAAGTATTGGGACTGCACACAGGCGGTTCATGTATCAGCTTCACACAGCATACAATGCCCAGATGTGTGCTTCAGCTTCAGTGTATAGTGTCTGTGCAACGCTGCCTCCCTCACTTTGTGCAAACTTGAATCTACTTCTCTCATAGAATGAAACCTCGCTCATTCTGGGTGTGATCACAGCCACTTTCAGCTCCACTGTGCACTTGGTATGTCCAGCGTGACAGCAGTCACTCCTACTGCAGTGCAGTTTCAGACTCAGCCTTAACTCCTGAGGGTGAACCCTCAAATACACATATTCCTTTCTTGGTCACTCTCTAAGTCAATTGATCTTGAACTTCCCCACATTCCCACACAACTCATCTCAGTAAATCTTCAAATCCCCACTTCATACTTCCCAGCCTCAGGTAAATCAAGTCAACATACTACACCACCACTCCCCCCACTGAAGATAAAGTATTGCTGCTTGTTGAATTCCCTTTCATTTCCTGCTCTTTTGTCTCCACCCACTTACATTTTGTATTGTACTTCCTAGTTTTAATGTTGTAATTCTCTCTGCAACCCAGCATGCTACCTCCAGTCCCCACAGTTAGGTTGCCCTGTTTCCTTCCCATAGCACTGACCCCTGATAACCCCCACTTTCACTATCAATGGACAGATCCCCAGGATTGATCAAGACCTTGACTATACCCTTAAGGGACCTCGACCGACAGTTATTAATGATGAGTGACCAGATATTGAAGTGATAACAGTACAACTTCCCTTCTGTCCAGCTGCAACTCCCCAGACTGGATCCAAAGGGATGACCCTGGCCTTCTTCTCAGGTTCATAGATATATAGATCATCTGACCAAGACAGTCCCAAGTGGGGTCATTGACGGTGTCCAAGTACCTGGCCGGGTATTGGTGGCTACTTTTGACATACAGTGCCAGAACATCCAACTAAACTAAGGACTACAGCCCTATGATTATGAGACATGGCCACTCATTTGATGTACACATGGTGCATTTACCATATTTGTGGGAAGCACATGATGCCATACAGCAGCATGTCCACCCTCTCTCTGATAACTGTTGACAATCATTACCAGCTGCTTGGTTTTGTGTCTGTACAAAAAGGCAAAAAAGGCACAATACTTTCAACTCTAGCTGAGGTGGAAGGAGTACCTGTCGGAATGGTCATGAATTTGCGGAGTGTGTGTTGGGGATAGTTTCCAATTGTGATGTGTTCTGGACGCAACAAGGGGACAAGCAATAATAGAATTTAGTAATAGCTAATGAGCCAGATTAGTTAAAACATCTATCAAATAGCCATCATAACATGATCAATATAGTTAAAAATCACACAACAACAGGTTACAGTCCAACAGGTTTATTTGGAAGCACTCGCTTTTGAAGTGCTGCTCCTTTGTCAACTGGTTGACCACTACCTGATGAAGGAGCAGCGCTCCGAAAGCTAGCATTTCCAAATAAACCTGTTGGACTATAACCTGGTGTGTGTGATTTTTAACTTTGTCCACCCCAGTCCAACACCGACGTCAGCAAATTGTGATCAATATAGCTTTTGAGAGTGAAAATCATGACAATGTTGAAAGAATCATTTAACACACGACAAAACTAGCTTATGCCCCTGGGAGAGAAAAGCACCACTTAACAGAAAAAATGGCCATTGGTAAACAAGAGATAAGAGAAAGATTAAACTAAAAAGCCGTATAAAATGCAAAAAAAAATGCAGCATAGATCTGCTGAATGGGAAAATATAAAGACCAGCAAAGGACCGCAGAACAACTTATAAGAGCTACTAAAAGAGCTTATGAAAGAAAACTTGCCAGGGACATCAAAATCAATAATAAGAAGTTTTACAATTACATAATAGGAAAGCAGTGGTCAGAAGCAATGAAGACCCCATTAAAGACTGAAAGTAGGGATATTGTCAATGACTATGAGAAAATGGCAGACGTTGAAAAATTACTTTGCTTCGACATTTATAGTAGAAAAGGAGGATAGCTTGCCGCAAGTCTTGAGAAAATTAATAGTGGATGGGGAGCAGGGACGTTTAAAAAAGAACATAAGTCATAGAAGACAGAGAATAGAAGTCAAAGAGTAACAAAAACATAAATTGCTGGAAAAACTCAGCAGGTCTGGTTGCATCTGTGCAGAGAAATCAAAGTTAATGTTTCGGGTCCAGTGATCCTTCCTCAGAACTGGGAAAGTTCTGAAGGAAGGTCACTGGACCCAAAATGTTAATTCTGATTTCTCTTCACAGATGCTCCCAGACCTGCTCAGCGTTTTCAGCAACTTCTGTTTTTGTTTCTGATTCACAGCATCCACGGTTCTTTCGTTTTTTTGTAGAGGTGAAAAGATGCTTTTCTGACTGCACATCTATGACAGCAGTGTTCCACAGTGATCAGTGCTGGGACCCCTATTGTTCGTGATATGCATAAATGATTTGGAAGAGTATGGACGTGGTCTGATTAGTAAGTTTGCAGATGACACAAAGGTTGGCAGAGCTGCAGATAGTGAAGAGGATTGTCAGAGGATGCAGCAGCATATAAGGTAGACTTGGAGACTTGAGTAGAGAAATGACAGATGAAATTTAATTGGAACAAATGTGCTGTGATGCATTTTGGAAGGTCTAATGCGGGGTAAGTAAACAGTAAATGGCAGAACCCTTAAAAACATTAAGACACAGAGGGATTTAGGCTTGCTGGTGGAAACACATGTGGATAAGTTGGCTAGGTAGACATTTGCTGAAAATGTGTTGCTGGAAAAGCGCAGCAGGTCAGGCAGCATCCAAGGAGCAGGGGAATCGACGTTTCATGCATGAGCCCTTCTTCAGGTAGACATTTGGCACACTTGCTCTTATCACTTGGGGCAGAGAATACACAGAATTGACCTATCGCACTATCAGCTACCTTCTGTCAGCCCCATTTTTCTCACCATCTCCTCGGCTCACAGCCTCATTCCTGAGGTAGGGCTTTTGCCCAAAGCGTCGATTCTCCTGCTCATCGGATGCTGCTTGACCTGCTGTGCTTTTCCAGCACCACACACTCGACTCTTATCTCCAGCATCTGCAGTCCTCACTTTCGCCTAAGAAATGGCAAGCCATGTTGCAGTTGGATAAAATTTTAGACAGGCCACATTAATCAATTAAATCAACTTTGGAATATTGCACACAGTTTTGGTCGCCACATTATCAGATGAATGTGAAGGCTTTGCAAAGAGAATACAGAAATGATTTACCAAGATGTTGTCTTGTTTGGAGGATGTGAGGTATGAGGAGAGATTGGAGAAACTCAAATTTGTTTTCACTTGAACATCAGAGCCTGAGATGCAACCTGGCAGAGGTTTACAAAATAATGTGAGGCATGAATAGAATGGATTGTTGGAGCTTTTTTCCCAAGGTAGAAATGTCAATTACTAGGGGACATAGGTTTAAGGTAAAAGGGGGAAAGTTTAAAGGAGATGTGAGAGGCAGATTTTTTACACAGAGGGCAGTAACTACCTGGAATGTACTACCAGAAGCGATGGATACAATAGCAACATTTAAGAGGCATCTTGACAGATGTGTAAACAGGCAGGGAATAAAGAGTTAGCTTAGAAAGGTATCATGTGTGAGTGCAGGTTTGGACACCCAAACAGCCTGTTCTTGTGTTGGACTTCTTTTTGTTCTTGTATGAAGTAAGACATTGTTAACGAGGAAAATAATGGAACTAAACACTGACAAACATCCCCCCTCTCTCCATCCCCAAGTTTCCAATCAAGAGTGTTAAAGAAAGTAGGGGTGCACATTGTAGATGGTCGATCTACAATCTTTCACAGTTGCCTAGACACAGAAGTCATTCCTCAGGATTGGTAAACTGCACATGCCACTCTGCTTTGTAAGAAGGCCCAAAGAGGAAAACCAAGGAATTACAGACTTGTTAGCCTAACAGGGTGGCTCAGTGGTTAGTACTGCTGCCTCACAGCACCAGGGTCCAAGGTTCGATTCTGGCCTAGTGTAACCGTCTGTATGGAGTTTGCACATTCTCCCCGTGTCTGTGTGGGTTTGCTCCGGTTTCCTCCCACAGTCCAAAGATGTGCAGGTCAGGTGAATTGGCCACGCTAAGTTCCCACCCCATATAATCTCTTTCAAACTCTTCTGTTGGGCAGATGATATAAAAGTTCGTATACACGTATGAAAGATTCGCGAACAGCTCCTTCCCTGCTGTTATTAGCCTTTTGAATAGATCTCTCAAATTTTAAATTTATTGTTGATCTCGCTCAGTGTGCACCTTCTCTGTCGCTGTCACATTGCATTTTTCCCTTTGTTCTATTACCCTAATGAACTTTACCTGGTATGATTTGTCTGTACTGCACTCAAAACAAAACTTTCACCCTACCTAGGTACATGTGACAACAGTAAATCGAATCAAATCGAGGATAGAGTAACACGATGGAAACCTTCAGTTATTCATAGATTCATGACAGGTACATTATGCCTGACAAACCTAATTGAATTTTTAAAATAAATGACTAAGGTAGTGGACAGAGAAATGCCTAGGGATGTTGGTTATATGGTCTTGCAGAAGGCATTTGATAAAGTTCCACAGAAGATGCTGTCAACTATGGTAGAAGCTCACAGAATTGAGGATGAATCACTAACATGACTGGGAAGTTTGATGAGTGTCAGGTGACAGAAGGCAGGGAAAATGGGGAGGTAATCAAATGTCAGGATGTGACCGGTCAGATCTATGTTGGTGCCTCAATTATTCACATTATTTATAAATCACTTAGATAATGGCATAGAAAGACAAAAATATTTTGTAAGGATGTTACTAAGACTGGAAGGTTTGAGTTACAAGGAGAGGCTGGAAAGAGTCATAGAGCCATAGAGACATACAGCACAGAAACAGGCCTTTCAGTCCAACTCGTCCATGCTGACTAGATATTCTAAATTAATCTAGCCCCATTTACTAGCACTTGGCCCATATACCTTTAAAACATTTTTATTCATATAAGCATCCAAGTGCCTTTTAAATGTTGTAATTGTACCAGCCTCCACCACTTCCTCAGGCAGCTCATTCCATACAAGCACCACCCTCTGCATGAAAAGCTGCCCCTTATGTCCCTTTTATATCTTTCCCCTCTTACTTTAAACCTTTAGTTTTGGAATCCCTTCCTCTGGGGAAAACACTTTATTTATTTCCCTTATTCATGCCCCACATAATTTTATAAAAATTTATATGGTCATCCTTCAGCCTCCGATGTTCTGGAGAAAATAACCCCAGCTTATTCAAAACCTCCAACCCTGGCAACATCCTTATGAATCTTTTCTGAACTCTTTCAAGTTTCACAACATTTTTCCTATAACAAGGAGACCAGGACTGAATGCAGTATTCCAAAAGTGACCTCACCAATATCCTGTACAGTCGTAACTTAACCTCCCAACTCCTATACTCAATGCACTGACCAAGCATACCAAACGCCTTCTTCATTATCCTGTCCACCTGTGACTCCATTTTCAAGGGACAATGAACCTGGACTCCAAGGTCTCTTTGTTCAGCAGCACTCCCCAGGATCTTATCATGAAGTGTATAAGTCCTGCCCTAATTTGCCTTGCCAAAACGCAGCATTTCACATTTATCTAAATTAAACTCCATCTGACACTACTCATTCCATCGGCTCATCTGATCAAGGTCCCATTGTACTCTTGTGTAACCTTCTTTGCTGTCCACTATACCACCAGTTTTGGTGTCATCTGTAAATTTATTAACCAACTCTAATATTCACATCCAAAACATTTATATAGATGACGAAAAGTAGTCATCTGGATCCAGACAATTTGGACCCAGCATGACCCCTGCAGCACACTGCTGGTCACAGGCCTCCAGTCCAAAACGCAATCTTCTACCACCACCCTCTGTCTCCTACCTTCTAGCCAAATTGGTATCCAAATGTTCTCCTTGTTCTAGCTCTCCCTGTATTCCATGTCATGTTAAAAGGGAAATCAGGAGGATAAAAAGGGGACATGAGATAGCTTTGGCAAATAGAGTTAAGGAAAATCCAAAGGGTTTCTACAAATACATTAAGGACAAAAGAATAATTACGTCAGGAATAAGGCTGCCTTTGTGTGAAACTGCAAGAGTTGGGTGAGATACTGAATGAATATTTTGTATCAGTGGTTACTGTGGAGAAGAATCTGGAAATGAAAGAACATGGGAAAATATAGAGTGATATCTTGAAAAGTGTCCATATTACAGAGGAGTTGGTGCTGAACTTCTTAAAATGTATAAAGGTGGATAAATCCCCAGATCCTGATTGGGTGTGCCCTAGAATTTGTGGGAAGCAGGGAAGTGATTGCTGGGTCCCCTTGCTGAGATATTTGTATCATCAATAGACACGGGTGAGGTGCCAGAAGATGGGAAGTTGGCTAACGTGGTGCTATTATTTAAGAATGGTGGTAAGGAAAAGCCAGGGAAACATAGACCGGTGAGCCTGACGTTGATGGTGGGCATATATTTGGTGGGGATTCTGAGGGATAAGATTTACAAGGATATGGAAAGACAAGGACTGATTAAGGATAGTCAAGATGGCCTTGTGTGTGGGAAATTGTGTCTTACTAACTTGGTTGAAATTGTGTCTCACTAACTTGTTCATCCAATGGATATGACCAGACTGAATATCAGGGTTCTTTGTTCACTTTCTTAGTGTTTATTTCCTTTGGTCCTATTTCAATGCACACAGCATCCCTATCTGGCCTTTAGATGACTCACTCCTGGGCAGCAGCACTGCAGTGACAGGAAGCGAAAAAATGCCCTGTAAGTATATCAGAAATAAACTGTGATTATGTTGTGAGGTTGTTATATATCAGATGCCAATATCTGTGGACATGCAACTACTGTTGAAGAGTGTGCTTTCTGATGCTTGTGCGGGGAATCAAACATGGAGATAGCAAGCGTTGTGCTAGGAGTTGCCAAGTATTTGCTCTGACTTTAATGTTGGGAATTCTTGGCATCTAGTTTCTCCTCTATTGGTGGGAGAATGGGAAGCTGCGTGGTAATAAGCTAAGATTATTTAATAATGAAGCTGCTAATAAGTTATAATCCATCTAAATAGGACTTTTGCTGTTCATGTGCGAGAATTTCAATTCAATGTCCAACACTTGGGACCTTTTGGTCTTGTGGTCAAGTAGATCATCATTGAACAATTTTTCTCAACAATCTTTCTGATTTTCTCATCATGGCCCACATCGTTCAGGTACTGGGAAGATTGTAGCCAAAAAATTATACACTTACCTCCCTCTGATTTTTCCAAGCAATTTTCTGATGGAGAATTCTTTGGAAATTAGTCGCACAGGAATCCTCGGATGGAGCAGCGCAGAGACCTTGCCCCCTTTTCACAGCAGAGTATGACAGGAAGCAGAGTTTAAATGGGCCAAAGCTTCCAGAAGTGACTGTGTAAGGATGTAGGGTAGGGTAAGGGGGTAGAGTGGGTGGAGTCAGTGGGAGGATAGAAGGAATGTGGGTAGGACGTTGGGGTTGAAATAATTATGTTTTGAGAGCTGTTCTTGAGATTTTCCTGGGGGCTGGATTTGTTCAAAGGATACTTTTATTAGGGGCTCTTCTTTTTCATTTTTTTCAAGGGGAGGCAATGGGCTAGTGGCATTATCACTGGACTATTAATCCAGAGACCCAGGTAATGTTCTGGGGATCTGAGTTTGAAACCCACCACAGCAGATGGTAGAAATTGAATTCCATAAAAATCTGCAATTAATCATCTAATGGTGATTCAAGTAATAACAATACAAGTAATAACAATACATTGCAAATTCCAAATAATCTTGTAAGAGGAGAAATACTGCCTCATCTCCAGTAGAAATAGCAGATCCACTATTATTACACTATACCCACCATTTCTATATACCCCTACAAGGGGATAAACTCTCTCAGCATCTAGTCTGTCAAGGCCCTTCAGAATCCTCTAGCTGAAATTTGTTCAGGGTCATATACAGTTTTGGTGCAATGCCAGAACTGGATATCTGTATTTAGGTTGTACGTTAAAATATTTTGACTGTTCATAGAGTTTTTCTGTATTTCATTTGAACAAGCTGCAATTCTATATCAATATAAATCCTGCTTTTTCATACTTGCTATGCTTTCACAAGACCATTTTCAATCAGTTCAATGAACTATTTAAAACATAAAGATGATATTGAAAACGAATCATTTTTAGGTGTGTAATGTGCCTAATTTTTTTAGGAAGGGATGATTTCATGCTTCATAAGATGCAACACCTCTGGGAATAAATATGTACAAATATAGACAGACAGCAAGGCAACAAAAGCAAAAGCATAATACTGTGGCTGCTGGAAATTTGAAATAACAACAAGATACCGGTGATACTCGACAGCAGCATCTGTGGACAGAGAAACAGAGTTGACGGTTCAGCTCCACGCTCATGGACCAAATGGATTTACGGAGAGCTGACATGAACTCAATGGGCTGAATGATCTCCTTCTGAGCTTTGAGGGCTCCAGATGGACATGTTCTCCCTGCCTAGAGTTGACAAAAGCAAAGTGGCAAAAAGGGAAAATAATTGCGCGAGTTGGCCCCAGAGAGATGCTTGCCATCTCCACATCACCTCAACCATTAAATGCTGAGTGAGTTGGTCCATTGGGGCTTCTTGACACATCACCAATTAAGGCTGTTAAGTAGTCAATTAAGAGACACTTGAGGGCCTCAACCCAGCCACAGTCTGATTATCTGTCTTTCCAGCAGCAGAGAAAAGTGGGAAACCAGGGTGATCTGCTGCTGGCTTTTAGGAGGGAGGAAGCCTTAATTGGCCACTACCTGGGGCAAGTCAAGGGCAGGCATGTGGGACAAAAGTTTGTGGGCTTTAAATATACCCACCAAGGGAAGCTGGAAGTTGCTGCAATGTGTATCAGTGGGTGGAGGGAATGCAAAATTTTGAAGGTGGTGGATAGTGTGTCAATCAATTGGGCTGTTTTGACTTGGATGGGATCAAGCAGGTTGAGTGTTGTTGACTCTGCACTCACCGAGGCAAGAAGAGAGTGTTCTAATACACTTTTGACTTATATCTTGCAGATGGCGGATTGACTTGAGGGAGACCCAAGGTGAATTATTCACTGCATAATTCATAGTCTCTAACCTGCCTTTTTAGCCGTGTTTACATAAGGACTAGGAGCAGGAGTTGTCAATTCAGTCTCTTGAGCCTGCATCAATCACACCTTCATGGCTGACCTCCTCTCAATCTCAACTACATTCTCCTGTCCACCCTCCATAACGCTTCAGCTTATTACTAATTGAAAGTCTGTCTATCTCGTCCTTAAATTTATTTAATGTTCCTGCATCCGCCATACTCTGGGGTAATGAATTCCACAGATTCATGACTCTTTGAAAGATGAAATTACATCTCATCTCTATTATGAACCTACTACCTCAGGATACTCTGCTTTTGCCACCCTCCGCACTTCTGGCAATTGAGATTCAATGTGAAAAAGTGCTGATTTCCCAACTGATATGGAAAGTGGGTAGTAGAAGGTAATTGGTCATTCCTTGCCCATTTTTGCCATGAGACTTCATATGATCTGGAGTCAATGTTGAGGACTCACTGGCCATATGCAACTATGCTATCCTCTCTAGTGGGTCTGTCTTACAGGTGCTGCTTGACTAATCTGTGTGATAACTCTCCCAATTTTGGCTCAGGTCCCCAGATGTTTCAAGGAGGATTTTGCAGTGTGGATAGAGCTGGGTTTGCTGTGGTCATTTCTGGTGCCAATATCAATACAAAGTGGTCCATCCACACTCATTCATTTTAGACTTTACAGCAGTTTAATATAACATGCCAGGCCATTTTTGGGAATTAAGAGTCAACCACATTGCTGTGCGTCTGGAGTCACTTGTAGATCAGAGCAGGAATAATTTATTTTCCTAAGAACATTTGTGGGCAGATTAGGTTTTATGACAACTGGCAGTGGGTCATTGACTGATACTAGTTTTTCCTTAAAATAAATGACATTTAAATCTACCAGTTGATACTTGAACCTGTGCACATAAGGAATTAGCCTGGGGCTCTCCATAATTAGTACAGTGACACCACTTCCCTTCCGCACACATTTTTGCCTTGGATCTCTTTTGGGATAGATTTAACAATTTGCCCTCGTTTCCACCAATAGGCACCCACTGTACAAATCCTGAAGGCACATGACAACAGCAATGACAAGAGTATACCAAAGATAGCTGCTTTGACACCATTGCAGATCTTACATTATTTCAAGAAAATAGCATCAACTATGTCATCAAATAAACGGAATAAAGCTGAAAAGAGCTCTATCCTGCTTTTAATAGCAATGTTAGCACTAATGCCTGTAACTGGGAAATACTTAATTCTCCATTTCTATCATCTAACCCTTTGATGAACCCAAAATTTCACCAGGAGAATATCTTAGTGCTATTACAGATTAGGAAGCTAGAATGCCAGGTGGAAAGAATATTTTTATTTCATTTTGTCAGCACACTGACCTGGACCAGGAGCAAGCCTAAGTTTAATGAACATGTTGACGGCTGAATCTTTTATTGCATATCAATAATCTATCCGGGGGTTTCCTTCCAACATTTATCCCTCAATCGACATCAGTTAGAAAGAAAAACAAATTAACTGATCCTTTAATGCATTGCTTTTCATGAGATCATGCTGTACAGAAATGCATTCCCACACTTTTCCAAACTGATTCCATTTGAACCATCTGAGTTCATGTCTGGAGGTAGATAAGTGAAAGGCTTTTCTTTCTGTTTATCTAATCCATCCATTTTTGAAACTTTTTTTGTTACTTTTCAATGCTAATGTTATAGTCCAATTGCTGCAACAATAAATTCTAACTGCATTCTCATTGATGAATGTGGATGTTCTTTTCTGAAAATAAACACCATAAATTCAAGATACTCAAATGAATGACACTATATCATTCACACACAATGACTAAGTACCCATAATATGAAGGCTACTATAAGAACATAGTAGACTATTTAACCCAAAAAGCTTGTCCCCCCTTTTGGTTAAGCACATCAATTCTAAATCTTTCCACATTTTCTACATAATCCCTAAATGTTTTAAGATTAATTCTTTAAAACATCTCAATCACAAGTGCTTCTATGGACTTTGAGAGTAGGACATTTCAGGCTTTTCTATGAGCAGCTTTTCTTTCAGCTTAGTGTGCCCCTCACCTGCCTCTGTGTGAATACCAAATTCTTAGGTGGACATCACTTTCATATTTTGAACATTCCTGGGCTGCCCAGTATGCACCTAACACAGCTGCTATTGGTTCGCATGAAGATGGCAGGAAAGATTGCTAATAGATTACCTCAGAAATTACAACACATTGTTCTCTTCAATATAGACAGAAATACTCTTCAGAAAACTCCTCAGCTTGTGGAAGACATCAGTTACCTGGCAGAACAGAGTTACATAGGAACATAGGAACTCCTGTAGGCCATTCAGCCCTTTAATGAAATCATGGTTGATCGGTGGCTTAACTCCATATATCAGCCTTTAGCCCATACTCCTTAATATCTTTGCTTAACAAAAGTTTATCTATGTCAGGGTTCTGAAATATTCTCACACACTGGGTCACATACCATGAGTTCTTAAATAAATTATTCTGGGGTTGTGGGATGCAGCCTGTACATCTGTTTGTGGAGATGTGTCTCCTGAATTTTGCAGCTTGCTCTTAATTCTGGTACCACAGCATCTGACTGAATAACGCTGAAAGAACTCTAACTCTTTCATAAACCTCTGAGCTATTTAAGAGCTGTCAAACAATAATGTTCTCAACATTAAGAAACATTAAATAAACCATTTCTTTTTAAATTGAAAGAATAATCCGTTTCTTATTTTACTGCACTACTAGCATGTTGTGGGAAAATAAATCATTTGCTTTGGTTTCCTTTGGAATCCCTGTCCTGATCTCTAAGCATAATAAAATTGATTAATGTTTCATAGTTGGTGGAAAGACCTGCATACTTCAGAGGAGAAAATATTTTGGTTTCAAAAAGTAGAAATAAATTGTCTCATTCATCTATTCATAAAATGTCCCCTAGATTGCACATTTCAACTCATTATTTATTATTTAAAGGAGCTTGCCTGCTGAGAAACAGCACAAACCAAAAAAAATCTACATTTTTTAAAAAAAATGATATTTGATATTTTAGTTTTGTCATAAAGCTACAAGCTAGCCTAATGACCGTATGGCTGCCATCCTTGGTCAGTTTAAGGAGCTACAGGTCCATGTTCCTGCCTTTTGCAGTCACATAGGAGAAAGTGAGGACTTCACTTACATAAGTCTTTTGCAGTCACATCCCTACTTCCTTGTCAGTACACAGCAGAGGGACAGACACCTACAGCTTAGGTGCTGTTGGACCCTGCCAGCAAGACTAGTTGTTTGAAGTCCCTGAACAAGCTATAAAACATTTTAAAAATCTACTGAGCCTCTAAATCATTTCATTTAAATATAAACAACACAGTGATTATTGCCAGTGAATGCACGTTAAAAAGGTTAGTTTGAACACCTGCATATCACCTTGTGGTGATTCAAGAATGTGCACCTCAAGCTGAACACAACGGTCTTCTTGTACATAAGCTCATTATATATTACAGTATTACCTCACTTTGCTAGACGAATCCAAGATTCTAACAGGTTCCAGGCAAAACACTCCAGTCTGTTGTGGAAATGACTCTGTTTAAAAATGTATATTATGTACATCCTTCAGTGTAGACCATCTGTTCTTCCAATTCTGAGGGCCACTGGTTGATATTTTTTAAGTATCCAGGGAAGTCAGAAATGCATCTCAAATTCCTTAACATAGTCATGGGTGACCTCTGGCTAAACTTGTTCTTTTTTTTTCCTTAAAAACACCCACATATCAAAAAAAATGTGTCAGCATCGACCTGTAACAAAATAGTTATTTGAATAGTTTCTTTTGCACCTTTTTTTTGGCTTATTTAGAGTCAGTGTTATTTCGAGCATTTTATTTTGTTTTGCTTGAGAAGGTTGGGATATATAAAGATTTTTTTTTCTTCTGTATATAGTAGGTGCCATAACAGCAGAGTGGAACCGGAGGCAACTGTGATATAGACAGATGTCTCATGAATTTGACCCTGCTGATTGATGGGAAATACAGAAAAATTTAAAGGAATATTACTGGACTTAATAACAAGTGACAAGGTGTCAGAGCAGTAGCCTGCTTAAGTAACCTTCTTGATTTACTTTTAAAGTCAAATTGCAAATAGTTGCTGTTAAGTCTTATAAGTTGAAGAGGAGAGGACAAAATCAGAACCTTCTGACAGTTGGTCAGTACCACTGCAGGGGGTGTTCAGCACATATGTCCCAGAGAGAAAAGGAGAGGTGTATCCTGTTGCGTGGTTCCTTGAGCAGACTGTCAAAGTGCTTTGCCAGAATGCCTCATCACCCTACCTTTCCAACAAGCACCAAGACATTGCTTGGTTCATGGGGAGAAGGGCACTATCTGTGAGATGCTTCATGTACACCCGGTCAGTCTGCGCCTTTGCACACTGCCCTTAGTGCGGCTACGGGGTTGTAGAGACAGTCACACACCTCCTTCTGGAATGTGCCTTTGCAAAGGATGTCTGGAGGAAGATGCTGTGGTTTGTGTCGAGGTTCATCCTAAGTAGTTCCTTGAAGCAGGATTTTGCTCTTTGGTCTGTTCCCCAAGATGCACATGGAGACAAACCACAACTGTGCCTGGAGGACCATACACTCAGCAAAAGATGCTCTTTGGTCTGCCTGAAATGTGCTGACCTCTGAGAGCAAGGAGTTGATTTTGATTCAAGATCCAGGACTACGTGCTGAGGGACCCATTGAAGCTTGGCTCAGCTACCATCAAGGTGTAGTGGAGAAAAAACAGTGTCTGAGGTCTTTCCGATGAAGTTAAATGAAGGTTGTTCAGTTATTGGACCCTCCAGTGCCTCAAATACATGTTAATCTAGTCTGGTTCAAGTAAGAAATGCCTTTGATTTGTTTGGATAGAGTCAAACTTTGTTTGTTTCCTTGATACGCAACAGTATTGAACCAAATTGCATTTGTGACTATGCTACACTTTGAAATACAAAAACAGTTAGGTTCACTGGGAGGAGTAGGTGTTAAAACAGTCAGTATCACTAAGTGGATAGCCTGCTTCAGAATGCAGTCACCCTACAGCTAAGCAAGTGCAGGCAGCGAGGGAATGAATGACCTTCAGATTGAAAAAGGGGACCAGGCTGATAGTGAGGAAATTTGCCAAATACATCTCACTTTCACACTGTTTTCTGGAGGCCAGCCAAAGGTAATACCATGGCATTGTGAATGGTCCAGCTGCTTAGCAAGAAGGTAGAAGTGCAGAAGGGGGTGATGGGAGTAAACAGGTACTTTTATGTCTGTGGATGTCACTCTAAGATGGTGTGCTGCCACCTGTGTGCCAGGGTCAAGGATGTCATGGAGCATCTACAGGGCTTTCTGACAAGGGGAGGATGGTGAACAGCTATAGGTCATAGTACATGCTGGTATTAATGGCATAAGAAGAAAGAGAAACGAGATCCGGCAGGCAGACATAAGGGAGTTAGATAAGAAATTGAAAAGCAAAACTTTAAAGGTTGTAATTGCTGGATTACTCCAGGGCCACACAATAGCGAGTATAGGGTTAGAAAGATAGAGCAGTTTGATCCATACTGGAGACATGGTGCAGGAGGGAGGGCTTTATTTAAGACTACAAGTTAAATGGGTAACACTTGAACAGGATTGGGACTTACATTTTCATGCGGAGATTTGTTAATACTGTGAGGAGGGTTTAAATTGCACTGACAGAGTCTGTGATCCTGACAAACAGTTCAATGAGGGGAAAAGCTGACATTGGTTTAGAAATTAAAATCCCAGTAATTGAATCAGGAAGACAGAGGAAACATAAGCTAGACGAGAAAGGAATGAGTTTGACAAGACTAAATACACAATGTAAGAAGTCTGAGGAATAAGACAGATGAACTAAAGACATAGATAGACACACGGAAGTATAATATCATAGCTATGACTGAGACTTGACTGAAAGCGTGATAAGATTGACTGCTCAATCTTCTTAGTTCTAGAGCATTAAGACAAGATAGAGAGGGTGAAGGGGATGTGAAGTATTGGTCAAAGAATCAATTGTAAAATCCCTACAGTGCAGAAAGAGGCCAGTCACCCATTGAGTCAGCACTGATCTTCCAAAGAGCATCCCACTGGACCGAACTCGTCGCACTATCCCCATAACTTCACATTTTACCACAGATAATCCACTTTGCCTGCTCATCCCTGGACATTGTGGGGCAAACCTGCACTTTGGACTATGGGAGGAAACCAGAACACCTAGCAGAAACCCATGCAGACACGGGCAGAATGTACAGACTCCTCACAGATAGTCACCCAAGGCTGGAATCAAACCCAGGTGTCTGATGCAAAGAGGGAGCAGTGCTAACCATTGAGCCACCATGTCGTCCTTAATTGTATCAGTGAAGAGGGATGATATGTTATACAGATCACCAAATTAGACCAAATGGTTGGAAGTAAAACACAGAAAAAGGGCAAACATTCAAAATCAGATTTCAGAGAAGTATAATTATAAAAGGATAGTTTTGGTAGAGATTTTAACTAAATTTCTAAATTGCATCTAGGAGAACTTTTTTATCCAGTATATAGAAAACTGAACAAGGGAGGGGCAGTTCTGGCCTAATATTTGTAGATGAACCTGGCAGATGGAAAGAGGGTAAGTGGAGGAGCATTCTGCAGGTAGTGACCATAACACAGCTATATTTAGTTATGGAAAAGGATAATGATGAGTTGGAATAATAGTTCAAAACAGGGGAAAGGCTAATTTTATTAAGATAAGATACTATTTGGCCCAAGTGGACTGGCAGCAGCTATTTGCAAATAAAACTGTATCAGTGCAAAGGGAAGCATTCAGGAAGGAAATAACAAGAGTACAGGGTAAACCTATTCCCGTGAAGATAAAGGATGGGACCGAGACTGGAGAACCCTGGATGTTAAGGATTCATAGGTTAAGATTATTTTTTTTTAAAAAACAATGCTTTTAGCAGATACCAAGGGTTCAACATGGCAGAAACCCCACAGGACCATAAAAAGTACAAGCAGGAGATCACAAAAGTGAAATTAAGAAAACCAAAGACAACCCATTAGCAGGAAGAATAAAGGAAATTCCAAAGGGGATTTTTTAACAATAAAGAGCAAAAGTATCATCAGAGGATGAGTGGGCCCATCAGGAAGCATAGAGGCAATCTGTTTCGATATAAGAGTGCACATCAACAGTACCTTCTGAACCAGTGGAACTCTACCTCAGGGGCCCAGGAACATAATACCTGCTCATTCCTTCCAAGTTACACACAATTCTGACTTGGAAAAATATTGCCACTCTTTGGATCAATAGAGAATCCAAATACTGGAATTTCTTTACACAACAGCACTGTTAGCATGCTTACACTACATAATTGGGATATTCAAGAAATGGTTCACCACCTCAACCTCCAGAGCAATTAAGAGTGGCATAAAGTACTAGCCAGACTCACTTCCCATGATCAATTTTTTTAATGAATTAGATGGGCTGAATAGGCTCCCTTTACTGCACTATTTAGAAGTATGGGATATATGTGGAGCTGCTCCAGCAACTCAAGGTCAGCAGGCAAAATTAAAATCAAGATAATTGTGGAATCAAGAATATCAGAAGCAAAATAGACTAAAAAGCAAGTGATAGTTAACTTTATATTTGAGGTCCTGTGAAGGTGGAACTGATTTTAATTTTACCTAAATGGGAGTTGTTTAAATATAATGCTGTAAGGCTTTAGTGTGTATCAAGATTTCTGTTTCAACAATCTGCTGAGATACAGCTATAGTATTGCTGGGATAGGGGCATACGACAAACAGACTTTGTGTGAAGGGCAGTTTCTTGTGACTCATGAGACGTCCCTCAACCATCAGCTTCAAGATGCAAATTCTTCTGCATTGTGATGATTCACAATTCACAGCACAATAACTTTATGCCATTTTTACACACAGCTAGAATTTGTGTAGACTGAACTAGATAAGCATTGACTTCCATGCAATATGTTCCTATATGTTTTTACAGCATTTCCTTTCCCTCTGACCCTCTGACTTCTATTTCCATGAAGGACAAAAGTCCAAATGAATGAGAACTCCATCATCTATTCGAGCTACTTTCCAAGTTAAAGACTTCTATTTTCACTACTGCCAGGTCAATATCCTGGAGGTCCCTATATAGTCCCAGTGTAGAAGATATATAACCAAAAGGATTTAGTGAATCAATCAGGTCCACAATAGTTTAGCGTGCAAGCAAGTAACTTGCTCTTGAGAGATGGGTAAATAATTGCAACATTGAAATGAGGTCACAGGCCTCCAGATTTCAGCAGCCCTGTGATCTAACAGCTGCCAGCCACATTTTTCAGGTCTCTGAAAACAAGACAGCTAGAAAGTAGCCGAATGTCAGCATCTAAATATTGCTTAGGGGGAGAAGAAAAACAGATGTGTTTCACCTCAGATCCTTCCCCAAAACCATGATGTTCAAGGAATCCTCTTACCACGACAAAATAAAGTCTTTACAATCCCCTCACCATCCAGTTATGATGGTCCCATGTCTTCCCCATTGATCTCTCCACCGTGATCTGACAGTTAACTCTCTGACAGCCTCACTTCTCCCCACATGTGTAATCTCTTCCACCCTTCCTCATCGAGAAGCAAATAGAACAACAATGTTTATGAGGTATCTTGACTGATATGTGAATAGACAAGAATAGAAGGATACAGATGGCATAGAGGCAAAAGGCTTTTTGTTTAGAAATGCAACATGAGTCAGCACAGGATTAATAGGCTGAAGGGCCTGTTCCTGGGCTGTACTGTTCTTTGTTATCTGTATCTAGTCCATGGCTGTAGCTTTGTATCAGAGGCACTCTCTCTCTCAGTATCCAGCCAGATTCTCAATTTGGACAAATGTTTCTCCCAATTTCCTGTGCCCTTGGCTGCCAACTATTACTGTCTACTTCTTCCTTGCTTTCACATAAATGTCAGGGTTGTCTACTCCTCCAGGTGTAACTGACATTATGAAGAATGAGTTTTTAAGGAGTCTATTATGTGGGCTTAAGAACTCCTGAAACACAGTGGCCATTTTCAGCAATAGTCTGAGATCTGCATACCAAAAGAAGGTGGCTTTTTCACCTCCAGTTCACAAATGATGCCACAGAGATATACCATCTGCTGCCCAATGATCTGCAGTCAAAAACCAGAACCAGGGACAGGTTTTCCTGTACAGCGAGGATGGCCAGAGCATGAAATTTCAGTGTCACCACATCCTTTCAAACCAAACAAATGCTATCTTCTACATTGGGCAGTCCAAAATGGTGCATATATCAGGGAAGTTTCAACTGTTCATTTCACTTGTAGAAAAGAGGTGTCATGTCAGTGGTATGCTTGGTTACTGCATGGAAGATCAGGACTCTCTTTTTCAGACTAAAGACTCTCTCTCAATTAATATCCAAGTAATGTCCATCAGCAGGAGAATGTTCCAATCTATTATTATAAGGAATTCATAAAAGTGCACCCAGAAAGTCAGACAAAGTCAACATGACTGTACAAAGGAGAAATTGTGTTTGATTCTTTCTTGGTCACTTCAAGGAAATCCTCTCTTTCCAACTTTTCAATATCTACCTCAATTAGTAATGCCACCCCACCTCCCTTTTCTCCTTTCAGACTTTTTTTCCTGAATGCTTTCAAATCTTTGAGTATTACATTTTCAGTTCTTGCCATTTTTAAGGCAATAATTCTGTAATTGCTACTGCATCATATTTCTGCATGGCTATTTGTTCCTATAACTCACCAACCTCATTCATCATACTTAGTGCATTTACACAGCTGCACTATAAACCTGTCTTTGTATTCCTCGTGGTGCCTTTTAGGACACGCCTAATTTAAAACTATACTCTTCACTAATACTTCATATATCATTCTCTCAATATGCACATTATTCACCTTATATACAATGATATCCTGGTTCCTGCCCTTTTCCTAATTTAGTTTAAACCATCCTCATTTAGCTTATGCTATCTTTGACCAAAGAATAACCCAAAGAGTAGATTAATCCTAGTCCTTTTGGGGTACAACACATGCTTGCAGCCACTGAACTGGGCCCAATACCCAAAGATTTTGAAACCTCCCTTATTGTTCCATACCTAAAGCCACATATTGATCCCCCATCTTCCTGTTTCAATCCTTACTAGCAGGTGGTACTGGTAAATATCCAGAGATAACTACCTTTAAAGTCCTACTTTTTAACTTCTTCAGTAGTTCCTGAATACTTGTTGTCTGATCTCCATATCTTCCATCTCTACATCATTAGTGCCAATGTGTACCTCAATCTCCAGCTCATTCTCCTGCATTGACAGAATATTCTCTACCTTCTATGTGATGTCCTTTATTGTGGTTCTGTTCGCCGAGCTGGGAGTTTTTCTTGCAAACGTTTCGTCCCCTTTCTAGGTGACATCTTCAGAAAGGGGACGAAACGTTTGCAAGAAAAACTCCCAGCTCGGCGAACAGAACCACAACAACGAGCACCCGAGCTACAAATCTTCTCACAAACTTTGATGTCCTTTACCTTGGCACCAGGAAGACAACACATCTTCTGGGGGGTCACAGTGACAATGACTTATAATACCCTTCTCTCTGCCTGACTATGGGATTTCATATGATGACTGTACTTCGGTGCTTTGCTGTTCTGCCAGCCATTATTGTACTTGCTACCATTGACTGGACTTCACTACTTCAAGATGCCATTCCTCTCAGCAGTCTGCAATGTTGAGTATGAGCTTGAGAATAGCACACCACCACCAACCCTCTACTCCGTACCTCCCTCCACCACTCCCAAAAGTTTCCAGCACTTAGTGCTTGTTTCTTAGTGCTTCTAAATGGCCACTCACCCACTCTCCTCAAGTCTTACTGTCTGTGGGATGGCTGACTCCTGTAAACAGCAATCCACTCAAAGGATGTGCAGTGACTCCAGCTCCCCTTCAAGCTTAAAAATCCACAGTTTGGACTGAAGCAGCTGCAGACACTTCCAGCACACATGCACCCACTCCCCCGCCCCCACCCCCACCCCATGACATACAAAGGGTACTAATGGGCATAGGAATTTCAAGCCAAAGGTGTCAGCTGCTCACCCATGATTTGTGGCTGTGTATTTGTGGACTTGGCTACAGAGATAGTGGAGGCGTTCATTAAAAATATTCCAGAACCCACCGAGTTCCAGGAGGATTGCAGTGGATTGGAAAAACATTAATGTTCAAGGAGGGAAGGAGATAGGAAGTAAGACACCATAGTCCAGTTCGCCTAATATCTGTCGTTGAGAAAACTCCAGAGTCCATCTATAAGTTATTTAGAAAAAAAATAATGATTCAACACGGTTTTGCGAAAGGGAAATTGTGCCTGATAAATTTTCTAGAGTTCATTGAGGGTATAACAAGCAGCATTGATAGGGAGAGCCTGTAGATGTGTCTGTGGTGCCACAGACTTGGCTCTGGTTGCACTCTTCTGAGAAACTATTGGCCTCAATCGTCATATAAACTGGCCCTTCCACCCACCATATCTATAATCTACAAACACGAAACTAAACTAATCCCATTTGCCTACACTTGGTCCACAGCCTACTATGCCCCAGCATTTCAATTACTCATCCAGTTGCTTCTTAAGTGTTGTGAGAGTATTTGCCTCCCTCACCCAATCAGACAGTATGTTCCATATACCCACCATTCTCTGGGTGATTTCTTTGTTCTCTCAGGTTTCCTCTAAACAACTTGCTTCTCACCTTATGTCCACTGCTGTTAAGCATGCCTGCCTTGGTGAAGAGATTCTCACGAGTTGCCCTATCTATGCGCTCATAATTTTGTAAACCTTATTCAGATTCCCTCTCAGCCTCCTCTGCTCTGAGGAAGACAAACCCATAACTGAGAATTCTCATCCCAGGCAACATCCTGGTGACTCTCCTCTGCACTCTCTCCAGTGCATTCACATCCTTCTGATAGTGTGGCAACCAGAACTGCAGACAGCATTCTATCTGTGGCCTAACCAATGCTTTATAAAGTTGTAACAAAACTTCCTTGCTCCTGTATTCTACACCATACGCCTTCTTCATCAAACTATCTATCTGTGCTGACATCTTCAGAGACCTGTGGACTTGTTCACCAAGGTCCCGTTGTTCCTCAGCAGGGACATACCATTCATTTTATATATATATATATTCCCCCATTAGACCTCCCAATGCATAACCTTGCACTTATCAGGATTAATTCAATCTGCAATTGCTCTGCCCAGTTTACAGATGATCACTGTATCCTGAGACCATCTTCTCAATATCAAGAACACCCCCAGTTTTCATTGTCACACTGCAAATTTACTCATTAAACCTTCTACTTTCACATCCATGTCATTAATATATATAACAAACAGCAAGAGTCCACACTTTTCCCTGTGGTACACAGGCTTACAGCTACAAAAAAACTATCTACCATCACCCTTTCCCTCCTATTTGTAAATTAATTTTGGATCCAAATTGCTAACTTGCCTTAGAACCATGGGCTCTTACTTTTTGGAAAAGCATCCAGGTGGGACCTTGTTAAAGACCTTACTGAAGTTCATGTAAACCACATCAACTGCACTACCCTCATCAATATATTTACTCACCTTTCCAAAAAAACTCAAATAAATTTGTCGGAAAGGATCTCCCTCTAATAAATCTGGGCTGACTATCCCTGATAAATCTTGACTTTCCAAGTATTATTAACCCTGTCCTTCAGAAGACTCAGAATATTTTCCAATAATTTCCATACCACTCATGTCAGGCTGTGTAACTAGTCTGTAATTAGCTGGCCTATTCCTACTATCCTTCTTGAGCAAAAGAATCACATTATCTATCACTCAGTCATTTGGCATTTTTCCTGTGGCCAACGAAGCAATCTCCCATTTCAGCCTGGAAATCATCTCATCAGGACCTGGGGACTTATGTATCTTCATGTCTACTAAATATCTAATATCTCTTTTTCATTAATCTTAATGTGTTCTAGAATCTCACCATCCCAACTGAAATCCCTTCAATGTCTCTCTCCTCTGTAAATACAAAACAGAAGCATTTACTTAAGACATCACCTATTTCCACTGGCTTCACTGTACAGGCCCCTAATGGGTCCCATACTTTCCCTGGTAATCCCCATATTCTTAATATACTTTTAAAAATCCTTGGGGGGTTTCCTTCATTACAACTGCCAAATATATTTTGTGGCCTCTCTTTGCCCTCCTAATTTCCCCTTTAAGCAACTTCCTACTCTCTGTACTTTTGAACAGCTTGCCCTGTTTTTAATGCACTGTACCTGACATATACTTCCTCTGATGTTAATTTGGCTTCTGTGCTTCCCCATGCCCTGCTCCAACTCCCCACCCACATCACCCCCAGCCATCCTATTATGGTGTTATCTAATATTCTAGCCTCAGTTTTCCAGACAGTAGTGAAAGTTAAGTGCTCACCACTGACCTTGAAGAAAGATGCTCACAAATCAGAATAAAAAAACAAAGAACAAATGTCCTTGGATCTTCGGCTCCATTTTCTGTTTCCCCAATGCCGTTTTCAATCTGGCACCAAGTCAAGAGATGTCTTTGCAAGATGAGAACATATTCTAGGATGGGTTTAAATTTACTGCAGAAATGAGCTGATAATTCTTGGAACATGCCACCACCCACTCCAGGAACAAATCGGAAACTGCCAATCGAGTGACTCAGAGGGATAGAACACAACAGAATCTGCTGAGCAGCCAAACTATAAAAACTTTCATCAAGACGATGCTGACAGAGGCAAGTCCAGCAACAGGAGAATTCCACTGGAAGCGAATTGGTCCTCACCAGATCAAAACTAATTGGCCTGCAGTCAATCTAGTCTGATTAGCTTGTGGGCAATTACTTGTATTAAATCACTTTGTATTGTTTTCAAGTTTAAATTCTGGGCAATAAAACTATTGGATTTGTGATGAAATTGTGCTAGTTGTGATTCTCAATGTCTTGGACATTAGAGCGTGCAGCAGCAGCAATCAGTTAAACAACCAATCACATTGAAATATTCACAGACCCAGAGTTACACAATATTCCTCACTTTTTATTTAGGTTTTCAGATGGCTCAATTAATTCTGATTGTATTAAGACAGATACTGGGATAAAGGATTTTAAAAATCAGAAAAGGGAAACGTGGCTTTTTAAAGAAATTTGTTGAGTTTTCGTCATCATGGAGAAAGTTGACAAACTGCAAATATACTTAAAAATAAGCTTTTCAGGGTTGGGGAAGGCATTTAGAGAAAACCATGAAACTATTAAGAACCCAGGTTACACTTGTGCATCTAGCCATAACTTATTCAAGATGTTCTACTGTGACATTAACAATATTAAAATAAGAAATGCTCATCAACTTAATTGTCAACTACTTCTGAACTTCCATGCTGTCCTGGATCCCAGGTGATGCTGTCAGTCTTAGAGATGTAATGATTGCGTGTGCTATCACTATCACTGCAAAATCGTGGCCCACATATCTCTTAAAGATAATCTGACTGTTTTATGAAAAGCATGCTGTATGGGTAAACTACCTTCATGATTAGAAAATTTAAAAATTATAAAAGTAACCGTAATTGGTTAGATCTGCACATTTGAATTCTGGGTGCAAAGCTTTGCCTACCAGGACTACATGTTGAGGCTTTGGGTGTTGGAGAGCAACAGGTCTGTCCTGTGGGGCAAGCTAACATTTACACTGAAATTCTCATGAGATACTACTGGCTGTTTGGTACTTAATTGATGTTCCTATGACCCTTTGACAAAGTTATGTCAAGTCATAAATGGAACCTATGTTGGAAATTCATTCGGTTTGCACAGGATGCAAAGTTCAGTGAATTTAGCATGTTGTGAGTGTGAGAGAGCTTCACCTCTGAGTTTGTGGAAGTCTCTGGAGACTTCTCTTGACAATGCTAGGGTGTACAATTGCACCTGCCTGCTTTTGGCTGATTTCTGACCAAGCTGTCGCAGCATTGTGATTTAGTCTCGTTCAGGTAGAGTAAATCATGTCCCTTTGTGTGGTACTGAGCTGTAGTGGGAACATTGTCAAAATGCCAGCTCTTTGTGGGCAGTGAGCCACAAATGGGGAGCAGATTCAGGAAGAAACAATATACTGACAAGACAAGAACACTTTTTTTTAAGATTAGATTCCCCACAGTGTGGAAACAAGCCCTTCGGCCCAACCAGTCCACACTGACCCTCCGAAGAGTAACCCACCAGACCCATTTCCTTTTAACTAATGCACCTAACACTATGGACAATTGACCATGGTCACTTCACCTGACCTGCATATCTTTATGACTGTGGGAGGAAACCGGAGCACCTGGAGGAAACCCATACAGACACGGGGAGAATATGCAAACTCCACACAGATTGGAACCAAACCTGGGACCCCGGTGCTGTGAGGCAGCAGTGTTTACCACTGAGCCACCATGCCACCCCGCTTTTCTCAGACTGACCTATGTTCTCTCATATCTCGGTGCACAAAGACTGAGATGGGACTGGCTATCTGCTCACACTTGTCAACAGGTAGGAACTCATGTCAACTTTCTTACTTTTGTGTATGCCAGAAATTTTACTGCCATATTATAAAATGTACTCTACTATTGAAAATATAAAACCTCACTGTTGTGTTTATATTTTTAAGATAATGGCAATTTATTTCCTGTCATTTATATAACAAGTGCTATGTTGATATAATAAGCTGTCGATAACTCATTTGGTCAAATTAATAAAAGTAAACTTATCTCGGAGCTTTGAACATATCAGATGGATCGATAATACCTGAACAGTGCACATTTTCACCATTGAACAAATGATGGAGCTACAACTAACTAAAAGGAAAGAAAGGTCAGAATAACTCTTATACAACTGTCTATAATGCTAAAGAAACTTCCCAATGATGCATCTAATAACCAGCTTGTGTTGGATGTTAACTCCTTACTTTCTTCCCAAAAGTCACTTTGTGACAAATACCACTCAGCAAAACAAATGTTGACAGAAGGTTTGTTTCCAGTTTTGCCCTTCAGGATTGTGATTTCAATTCTGTGTTGAGATTACTGCTATTATTTATTCTTTAGCGTCAATTTTCCAATCGTCTATACCAATTGTCCAATGAAGAACAGGTTGCAGGGGATCTGTAAATTGAGTAAACAGACATTTGGTATGCTTTTGCACCTGGTTCTTTCCATCAAAAATGTCTATCCATTTGCCTTTGTATGTGATTGTGCATAATGTGTCCCACATTCTCATTAATGCCTCAGAATGTATAGAAAAGAAATAAAGAAATGCAGCTGAACTCCACACAAAAACAAAATACTACGGACATCAAAAGTCTTAAATAAAAGCAGAATATGCAGAAAACAATCAGCAGGTCAGACAGCATTTGCGGAGACAGAAGCTGATTGCATGTTTTAGGTTGGGAACCCTCTTTTAGGTTTGCAAGGACAAAGGGGAACAAGGCCGGACCTTTGTTTTGAGAAGGAAGATAATATCGAATCTGAGGGGAAGAGTGCTAAGAAGAGAAATTGAAATGAAAAAATATTTATAAAACATAACTGATACCCAACCTTTGTCTTCCTCTTGGTCATTCTATATGATCTCGTTTTCTGAAAATGAGTGAGTGAGTTCTTCACCTGCAATCTACAAAAGAACTTGAAGATGAACTAAAGGTGCCACAAACACAGTTAGGCCCCTTTAGTTCATCGTCAAAGTTCTATAACTTTCTGTGTGACACATTGGGTAATAACGTGTGCTTATTCTAGGAGTCTTATGCCTCACAGGTTAATTAGAAGCTTGACATGGGTATCTTGTCTGCTTCCTGGAACAAAAAGATCTGGAATGTTGATCTGCCACAACATAAAAGTAGAAGCATCATGGCAAACCCAGGGAATCTAGTATAAGCATGTGTGAACAGCTTCTTGTGGTTGCACGCCAGCTGCCAGTTGATGGCAAACATCCCTGTGGTTAGTAAAAATTCTATGTTGATGTGGTGGCGCTCAGATTGCCATGAGAGTGCAGCCGATGCCATTCTGTAACTGTGGGAATCAAGCCAGACAGGCGAATCTGAGATCCTGCAGTCTGCGACTATTGTCATAAAAAGGAGGAATTGACATAATTATTGACCCTGGCAAGTAATTCATCAGTCACCTGCTCTGTGTATTTGTGTGCAGCCAACTGGAAGATCTGGGATAAATCATTGGCATTGCCTTGAAGGATTTGGAAGCAGAAATGTTGAGGGCAGTTGTCAACTTTGCATCTCCTTTGGTGATCAAGTCCAGCATGAAGCAGGTCTGCATTAAGGAAGCTGTGCATACCTCCTTCCTGTATGCCACGTTACTGCACACTAAATTTCTGCATACTTCTCTCCTGCATGCCTCTCACTCATGCACTTGCTGTTCCAACCACAGTGTGTCACAGTGTGGTTGGTGATGGTCTTCCCTTTCTGATGTCCTATTGAACACACCCAATGTTTCCTCCCACCTCAATCTTAATTGTCACTGTGAAAGCCTCCAATGTTGATAAAAAGCTGTATCCAAACAAGCACTTACTGCCAAAAGTTTGCCAGTGGGAACTGAGACACCAGCTGCAATTAGTGAGCTTTTATTCAGATGGGAAAATGATAAGTTTAAATACCCAGCTGAACAACTGCTCAAACTTGACTCCATTTCCTTGGTCAGCTTCCCAAACCCCATGCTGCATGAGTTAAATTTGGAGCCAAGTTAAAACAATTTGCAAACACCTCATTAATGTCTCCTAAGGACATTAATTGCGGCGATAAGTACCAGCCTGCCTACAATAATTAAATCACGGACTTCACCAAATAGATTTTTCACTGGCATCCAGACCTTCCTCTGAGAAACCCAGAATTTGAATTGTGTTATTGCATGAAAAATAAAAGATACTAACACAACCTATCCATTCTTGGGAGGTTAAAATGCTCTCCATAGTGTTTGAAAGAGTCATCCATGAAAAGGGAAAACCAGGCAATAATTCAGATTAAGAGGATAGTGGTTATGGGTGATTCATGTGGCTGGTGAAGGTTTCGCAGCAGCAAGTTTCTGAAGGAATTTGAAGTCAATGGCAAAAATTGAAATCCTTTTATCACTGTTAAAGCAGCAAAATGGTCATATTAGCAATAAGAATGCTGTCCCTAAGAGTTAAGTAATCCAACTGGCTTCACGAAATGGATTAGTCATATTTTAGTCTCTTCCTCTCATAAACATTCACAATCACTAAATAAGTGTAAGTAAAAACACACACTAATCAAACAACATTCACCTTCGTTGGGTTTTTGTGTCTCCATTTCAATCATACTTTAAGAACATAAGAATTTGTTTTTAATTACTTCGCAGGATGTACCCTTTTCTGGCTAGGGCAACGTTTGCTGCCTCACAGCGCCAGAGACCTGGGTTCAGTTCCCGCCTCAGGCATCTGTCTGTGTGGAGTTTGCACATTCTCCCCGTGTCTGCGTGGGTTTCCTCCGGGTGCTCTGGTTTCCCCCCACAATCCAAAGATGTGCAGGTCAGGTGAATTGGCCTGGCTAAATTGCCCGTAGTGTTAGGTGCAGGGGTAAATGTGGGTGGGTGCACTTCGGTGGTTCGGTGTGGACTTGTTGGGCCGAATGGCCTGTTTCCACACTGTAAGTAATCTAATCTAATCTAATCTAATCTAATTGGCCAGTACTAATTGTCCTGAAGTAAGTGGTGTTAAGAAGCCTTCTTGAACCTGTTCAGGTCATGTATTGTGGATAGACCCAATGCTGTTAGGAAGCAAATTCCAGGGTTTTCATGCTGCAAAATTGAAGGAACACTGACATAGCTCCATGTAAGGAATTGGACGTGGTTTGGAGGGATCTTGCAGATGGTGGTCTTTTTGGTGGTGGAGGTCATAGGTTTAGAGGGTGCTGCTAAGGGTCCTTGGTGAGTTGGTGCATTGCATCTTGTAAACAATCCACACTGCTCCCACTGTATATTGACGATGGAGGATCAATGTCATTGTTGTGAATGGGGTGCCAATCAGTTGGAATATATAGAATCCCTAAGTGTGGAAACAACAAGTCCACATCAATCCTTCAAATAGCATCCCCGATCGGATCTCTGTAATTCTGAATTTCCATGGCTAACACACCTAACCGACACATCCCTGGACACTATGTGCAATTTCACGTGACTAATCCACCTGACCTGCACATTTTTGGACTGTGGGAGGAAACCAGAGGACCTGGCAGAAACCCACGCAGGCACAGGGAGAATGTGCAAACTCCACACACACAGTTGACGGAAGGTGGAATCGAACCTGGATTCCTGGCACTGTGAGAGACCTTGTTAACCACTGAGCTACTGTGCCACCCTAATTTTTACTAAATCTGTCTGAGCATATATAATCTTTGAGCAGTAAATGATATTTTTAACATCTAGTTACATTTGAATAAATTGTTGAGGTGGAACAAGTGTTATTTAGACTTTTTGCAGGCATCCAGGGAGAAAGAAATGCAGACCTTCAATGAGATGTATGATTTCCACACTGGGACCAAAGCAAAAGAGGATTAAGCTGTAACGAGTGGTGAGCACAGGCCTGCTGCAGTCTAGTTTCATTGTCATGATAAGACAAAGAACTACCTAGGAATGATGACATGCTGTTGACCTGCTGAAGTGGACTTCTTTGTCCTAGATAGTGTCGAGCTTCATGAGTATTGTTGGAGCTGTACTCAGGCAGGATTAAGCCTCAGAGACCCTAAAGCATCTGCTGCTGTTTATAAAATAATGGCTTCTCTGATCTTGGCCTCAACTCCATTCCCTACTTTAATTCCATTTATAATCCTTGACTTCTTTATGGTGCAAGATGACTAACTTAGCCTTGACTATATCCAAACATTTAACTTCCACAGTTCTTTGGGGTACATAATTCTAAAGATTTATACCTGGCCCTTGCATCATTCAGGTAGTCATAGCCTGCCAACATGAAAATACCCGATTTATGCCAATTCCTTGATTCATTTCCATTTACCAATTCTTGATCAATGTTAATGTATAATCAACTCCCTTCATATTCCACCCACCACCCCCCCCCCCCAGCCCCCCAACAACTTCATAAGCCCTCTTCCAACCAAGTATTTTTCATTAGTATCTTTTTGCGTGGCGTTTGGAAATCGAAGTATCCTACAACTACTGATTGTTCTTTATCTTCCTTGTTTGTTGCATCCTCAAAAAAACTGAAGTTGTCAACAGAGTTTTCCTCTCAGTTGATTGATTGATTTATTTATTGTCACATATAGTACAGCAAAAGCTTTGTTTATGAGCAGAACAGGCAGTTCATAGTAAGCAAGGACATACAGATCAGAGGTTGTAAAAAGACTTAGACAAAGGCATGCAGATTACATTGCAAGAGTGAGTGCTAGATTTAGAATTTAAGTTTAAAAATGAAAAACAGTTATGAGAAATGTTGTGGTTCTGTTCGCCGAGCTGGGAGTTTTTCTTGCAAATGTTTCGTCCCCTTTCTAGGTGACATCTTCAGTGCTTTCAAGCCTCCTGTGAAGCACTTCTGTGCTGATTCCTCTGGCATTTATACTGGTTTGAATCTGCCGCTTCCAGTTGTCAGTTGCTGTCCGCTGCAGTGGCCGGTATATAGGGTCTAGGTCGATGTGTCTGTTGATAGAATACGTGGATGAGTGCCATGCTTCTAGGAATTCCCTGGCTGTTCTCTGTTAGGCCTGCCCTATAATAGTGGTGTTGTCCCAATCGAATTCATGTTATTTGTCATCTGAGTGTATGGCTACTAGGGATAGCTGGTTGTGTCGTTTCGTGGCTAGTTGATGTTCGTGGATGCGGGTTGTTAGCTGTCTTCCTGTTTGTCCTATGTAGTGTTTTGTGCAGTCCTTGCATGGGATTTTGTACAGTAGTACAAACAGTAGTACAGTGGTATAACAATCACCTTCTTCACTATCCTATCTACCTGCGACTCCACTTTCAAGGAGCTATGAACCTGCATTCCAAGATCTCTTTGTTCAGCAACACTCAAGAGGACGTAACCTTGAAGTATATAAGTCCTGTTAAGACTTGCTTTTCCAAAATGCAGCACCTCGCATTTATCTGAATTAAACTCCATCTGCTACTTCTCAGCCCATTGGCCCACCTGATCAAGATCCTCTTATAATCTGAGGTAACCTTCTTCGCTGTCCACCACACCTCCAATTTTGGTGTCATCTGCAAACTTACTAACTATACCTCTTATGCTCGCATTCAAATCATTTATATAAATAATGAAAAGTAGAGGACCCAGCACCAATCCTTGTGGCACTCCACAGGCCTCCAGTCTGAAAAACAACCCTCCTCCATCACCCTCTGTCTTCTACCTTTCAGCCAGTTCTTTGTACTTTTAGATCCTTACAATCTGACCTTTTCCAAATGTTTTCCTGCATACATAGCAGGAATTTCTCCCCTTCTGTGCTCTATGCTCTACATTTTTCTCATCTACCCTAGATGAATTGAAATCACCAACTATCACATTCCTACTTTTCAGGCAGATTTCCATAATCTGTCTAAAAATGTTATCTTCTATTTCCTCCCCACGATATGGATGTTTATAATAAATAGCTAACAAGATCACCACCCCCTTCTTGTTTCTCACTTTGAACCACATTGATTCAATTCTGGAATTGTATTATCTCATTCAATGGCAGTGACACTATCTTTGCTACAACCTCCTCCCTTTATACCCACCTTGTTTCTACTAAAAGCCTTGTAACCTTGAACATTAATTATCCATTCCTGTCTGGTATGAGCCATGTTTCCTCAATGCTGAAATGTCATATTCCCCTAAAGCAATTTCTGTTTCCAATTCCCCAACTTTGTTCACTATATCCATGCATTTACATGCATGCAAATTAAACTTGCCCTGATCTCTTTTTTGCTCACTAAATAAGATCTTTAACGATGAGGAAATAGATGTCTGAAACAGATTTCTTCAACAGAGTCATAGTCTCTTGTGGCACTAGGTCACAGCAATCTTTGAGTAGTGTCATCTTCAGCAGTCAATCCTGTGATAAGGCTTTGATTTTCATTGTCTTCCTGCCCTCCTTTCCTCTTCCATGCCATCCTAATGCGCAATATAAGGGCCTTCCTATGGAGTGTTCTTCCCCTCATTACTATGGGTCCACTTTGACTGCTCTGTCCCCATTACCAGCTGGGGCCTTCCTTCTGGGTATATATCTTTCCAGCTGTATCCTGCTCTTCAGTCATGATGTCACCAAAGGGTGCAAAATTTATTTGATTTGATTTAATGTTGTCACATGTACCCAGGTACAGTGAAATGCTTTGTTTTGCATGCAGTAGAGGAAGATCATACCATGCAAAGTACTTTAGAGTAGGACAGAGCTTTCCTTTATTTGTCAGAGCATTGAGTATAGGAGTTGGGAGATTATGTTGCGGCTATACAGGACATTGATTAGGCCACTTTGGAATATTGTGCGCAATTCTGCTCTCCCTCCTATCTGAAGGATGTTGTAAAACTTGAAAGGGTTCAGAAAAGATTTACAAGTGTGTTGCTGAGATTGGAGGGCTTGGGCCATAGGGAGACCCTGAATAGGCTGGAGCTGTTTTTCCTGGAACATCAGAGGTTGAGGGGTGACCTTATAGAGGTTCATAATATCAGGAGAGACATCAATAGGATAAATATTTAAGGTCTTTTCCCTGGGGTGGGGGACTCCAGAATTAGAGGGCATAGGTTTAGGGTGAGAGGAGAAAGATGTAAAAGGGACCTAAGGGGCATTTTCCTCACGCAAAGGCTGGTGCATGCATGGATGAGGTGCTAGAGGAAGTGGTGGAGGCTGGTACAATTACAATATTTGAAAGGCATCTGGTTGGGTATATGAATAGGAAGGGTTTAGAGGTTTGTGGGCCCAAGTTAGTTGAGGATATTTGGTCAGCATGGACAAGTTGGACCAAAGGTTGTTTCCATGCTATACGTGTCAATGACCCTATGACACTAATACAATGTTATGACTGCAGAGAAGATGCACAAAGAATGAGAACAACATTAAATTTAAAATTTGAGAGGTGCATTCAAAAGTCTAATAACAGCAGGGAAGAAGCTGTTCTTGAATCAGTTAGTAAATGTGTTTAAGCTTCTGTATCTTCTGTCCAACAGAAGAGGTTGGAAGAGATTATAACTGGGATGGGAGGGATCTTTGAAAGGATCTTTGCCTTCCTTTCTGAGTCAGTGGGAAGTATAGGTGGAGTCAATGGATGGAAGATTTACATGTATGTTGGACTGTGTTCACAATTTTTTGCAGTTTCCTACTTGGGAACAGCAGTTGCTACACCAAACTGTGATACATCCAGATTGAATACTTTCTGTGGTACATCTATAAAAGTTGGTAAGAGTCTTTATGGACATGAAAAATTTCCTTAGCTTCCTGAGTAAGTGGAGGGCTGTTGTGCTTTCTTGACCGTAGCGCCAATGTGGGTGGACCAGGGCAGATTATTGGTGAGCATCATTCCTAGGAACTTGACACTCTTGACCATCTCCACTTCAGCCTCACTGATGCAGACAGAGCCGTGCACTCTCCCTTGCTTCCTGAAGTCAATGGCCAGCTACTTCATTTTGCTGAATCTGAGGGAGACACTGTTATCTTTGCACCATGCCACCCAGCACTCTATCTCTTTCTTGTATTTTGTCATGTCATTGTTTGATATCCAGCCTACAATAGTGGCATCATCAGTGAACTTGTAAATGGAGTTGGGACGGAATTTGGCTACACAATCATGAGTGTACAGGGAGCAGAGTAAGGGACTGAGTAGGTAGCCTTGTTCTCACCACTCTCACTGCTCCCTCTAAAATGCTAAGGGACTTCCCTTGTCAGCTGCCCAGTCTCCATTTGTTCCACTGATCTACTTATGAAAACATGGTGATGCTCTCAGCAGCCATAGTTGGTTCCAGCTGTGTGCCAACTTGTCTTTAACTGCAACTTTCAAGCTGCCTTCTGGTAATAATTTTACCAGCACCTTACAGGTTGAAATTACGGCCTGGTGTTAAGCTCTGTTGTTAAACCTGAAGAGGTTCAGAAAAGATTTACATGTATGTTGCTGGGGTTGGAGGGTTTGAGCTATAGGCAGAGGCTGCATAGGCTGGGGCAGTTTTCCCTGGAGTGTCGGAGGCAGAGGGGTGACCTTATAAAGGTTTATAAAATCACGAGGGGTATGGATAGGGTGAATAGCCAAGGTCTTTGTCCCAGGTTGGGGGAGTCCATAACTAGAGGGTATAGGTTTAAGGTGAGAAGGAAAAGATTTAAAAGGGACCTATCAGGCAACTTTTCCACACAGAGGGTGGTGCATGTATGAAACAAACTGCTAGAGGAACTGATAGGGGCTAGTACAATGACAACAATTAAAAGGAATCCGGATGGGTATATGAATGGAGGGGGGTGGGATTTAGAGGGATATGGGCAAAATGCTGGCAAACAGGATTTGATCAGTTTAGGATATCTGGTTGGTGCAGACAAGTTTGAACAAAGGGTCCGTTTCCATGAGTCCAACTCTCGGACTTTAAATGAGTTTTTAAATTTGTTCAATTGTCTTTTATGGGAAAGAGAGCAGAATTCCTGTCCTGACACTCCATGTGCTGGTGATCATTGCTGGCGCCGGGATTGCATTTTGAAATTGACATTCTGCCCAATATCTTTCATTTTGGAGTCCCCAGTTTCCAATCGGATCCATTATCAATGTGTAGACTATTTGGTGTCTACAATCAGTTGGCCTTGGAAGCCAACATAAATGACAATAGAGAGGTCAGGTACTTAGAGAGCCTTTGTCCTCTGTGCTGTCAGGTCAGATTGCCTGAAATCACTTGGAGTACGGCAGAGAGCAGCTGGGACATATGCTAAAACTAGACAGACCAAGTAAGATCAAACAAAAACTGGGCCTGGGCAGCAACACTCTCTTTGCATTGTGTATCAGAACCTGATTATTAGGTGCAAAGTGCTCTAGGTGCTGCTGTTGGTGCTGCAGGGCTGGATCATTCCTCCCTCCTGTATCACAATTGCCCAAGCCATCTTCCACTTTATCTAGAGATAGTGGATGAACGCTATTTGGAGGAATACAATACACAAACTGAGAAAAAAGGGCAAGACGTCTTGCCTTCACCAACCTTGTATGCAGTTACACCAGGCTGTGAATACACCCTCATATGCTGAGCTTAACAAATGAAACATAAGTATAATGAATTGCATACTTGCCAAAGAATCGAAAGAAGTCCTGTAACATTTACATTATTGATTAATACATGTTGATTAATTTTATAAAAGATTTTTATGGCAGTTTTGTAACTTGTGGTTGCTTTCTTGTGGTCTAGTTTTTTAAAGCATTAAAGTCTCTAAATCACATTTTACCCTATGCACTAAACTAAGCCAGCAGTTGTAACAAGCATCATTTACTCCGGGTCAGACAAGACTGCCAGAAAATTTATATCTGAAAATAGAACCATTAATATTTTTGCATATCATATCCTTCTCTAGCAGCAAAAACAAACTGGATTCAGGAGATGTTTTCATTTCTTGTGGGAGGCAGAAAACTCAATATTAGTTTCATGGCTTAGAATGTTTTAATGGTGATTTCTGAAAATCATTTTAAAACTCATCAGAATAGGAATATTATTTAAACAGGGTAGTGTAAACAATTCAGACATAAATTAGACTAAAATCATTAAGATTTGAAAATAATTTCAGCCCTTTCCTCTGACTAACTTCAAACAGTTTAAATATACAGTACTGAATACTAAAATATCAATCATCCCTGGTTTGTGTTTATTTATATAAACTGTTATATTAATGCTATACTTTCTTCTTTATTTGTTATGAGTCATTCCTCTACCTTGGCTCTTCTTTGTATGTTTCTGCTTTAACATGATACTGATGCTGAGTAACCTGAAGAAAGGAAGGACTTGCACGGCTATGGGTTTACAACCCAAGATACTATAGAAGCACATGACAAATTTGAATATTCTGGGTCCATGATAAACGCTAACGTTATATACAAGAATAAAATTCAGTTTAAATTGGCTATGGAAAGAGATATAGAAACTGATTTAAGTAGTGCCTGGAAGTCCAAATGCATCAACGTGAAGCTGAAAAACCACTGAATACTATGTGTGGTGTTGCACTGTATGGACGCGAGTGTTGGAGTCTGAAAAAAGGATAACAGGAGGAAGATAACACCTTTTGGTAGGAAATGCTTAGCATACACTGTTAGACAGAAAGATGAATGAGTGGGTTAGGTAAAAAGTAGAGTTTCAGGAATCAAGAAGTTTGTTAACTCTAGTTAGTTAGAAAAAGACAGCCAAATATTGACATTGGTGATGGCGAACCGACAGTCTTGTCAGACAACTGAAGGAGAAAATAGGGGTTAAAACAGAGGAGGAAGAAGTCAAAATAGATAGAATAGAGAAGATAGAAAAACGTAAGAGAATAACATTATAATGCTAAGGCGATGCCAATGGTCATACTAAGGCTATAACTAACAGGGAAAGAGTCAGTTAATGAGACTAATTGAGAAGCTCTTTCATTTGGCAGACACAGGTACTGTGGGTTGAACCATCATCTGTATTTTCCTTCTGTGCTAAATTCTGCTGTGGTGGGATACAAACCCATGTCTCCTGAACCTTAGCCTGGAGCTCTGGATTAATAGTTCAGTGAAAAACACCATTATACCTCTGCCTCCCCTTATATTGCTCCATACTTTTGAACCTGCAAGTGGGTCAATTAGAGGTAGAAGAGAGTCACGCTTTAAATATCCAGCTTGGGGCTTAACTTTGAGTCAGAAGAAGCCCCCAAGATAGGTATTCAAGTTGCATTTTTTGGTTCTCCTGTGGACCAGGAGTACTATACCAAGCCTTACAAGAAGATTCAGCACCTCCCATCCCTCTAATTCCCATGTTTCCCTTCTCTAGTGACAGACTTCATATTGAGTACAGCAGGTGCTTATCCTTAGGCTAGTGTTTCGCTTTCACCCTGTCTTGGATAGACATCATCATTTCCCAAATTGATGCTCAACTAATCAACAAAGCATTGTTTTCACGGGTGCATAGCTCAGACAGACAAAGCAGCTTTTTGTGCAGTCAGCTCCTTTGGGACATGAACACTTTGGTATTGATATGGATTTTGTGCTGCCTGAATGAAGCTACTACTATTGTAAGGTGGAAGCACATGTAGGGTGCTGATTTGCTGCTGGTGAGCTCACTGGTGCACCCCAAAATCAAGTCTATGTGACATGGTTTCCAGATGAATCCAAAATGTTCTTAATTGGCTGTGTACCTTTTTGATAAAGACCATAATCTGGATCCCAGTCCACTCATGGGAAACATCCTCAACCCAAAATTTATGAGCAGAGTTGTTTTGATGCAGCTCCTTACTACCTAGTAACCTCCATTTCCAAGCCTGCCAACACAGGAATAGGAAAATACAGACACGTGTTTCTATCCTTGGAGATGGGCAGTCTTTTCTGGTGAATTCTCTTGAGTTCTCTGTGATCTATCTCACTGTTGATGCATCTGTACATCAAACTCCTCTAACTCATAATCTAGTCAATTTTGATGCTTGAGAGAGAGGCAGTGCATGGTAATGCTTTTTCAGAAGGAATGTTTCCCTCCAAGGTCATTCAGATTCAGACACTCCTGCAGTTGTGAGAACTAGGAAATTAGTTCACTTCTAACAATGAAAAGAATCAAGTGTGCTTCTGATGCAAACTGATGGGATGTTAAACTGAAGGCCCACTTACCCTTTCAGATGGAAGTAAAATATTCTATGGCACTATTTTGGGGAATCACTGTGCCAGGGTCCTGGCCAATATTTACCCTTTAAGAAATAGCACAAAACAGATTAGCTACATATCATTACTGAGGGTGGAGTCTTATTGTGTCTGAATGACATGGGTTATGGCAAGAAATGTGGCGGAATTATGCAAGACATCTGGCACGGCCAATCTCAACATTCATAACAAGTCGCTGATTCTTTGAAGCAAATTCTGGGCGTCAAGGTGAGATTCTCACCAGGGAGAGGAGAGTTACCTATTAAAGGGTATACCTGCTTGTGATTAACCAGTTTGTGAACTGCACCTCTCACCTCATTAATATGCAGCTTCCTATAAGGCCACCTGTCATGAGAACTAAATGATTGAGAAGTCTCACATGGAAGCTAGAGTGGGCACCTTGCAATGATAGCTCATTGTTGGCTGCATGTTCCTCACCATGGATCACCATCTCAAATCACCATCTATAGGTATCAGCCACAGAAATCAGAAATCTACATTTGCCTTAAACATAATCTTTACTTAGCGAGTCGTGAGTTCATGGAATGCCCTGCCAGTAGCAGTGGTAGACTCTCCCTCTTTATGGGCATTTAAACGGGCATTGGATAGGCATATGGGGGAATAGTGGCTAGTGTAGGTTAGGTCGGCTTGGGTCTGCACAACATCAAGGGCCAAAGGGCCTGCACTGCGCTGTATTTTTCTATGTTCTATAATCAAAGACTAGACTTCCACAGCCATGTACGGTAGGCAATTCCAAAAGATTCAGACCTCTCTAAATAAAAACATTCCCCCTTCTCGGACCTCAGTTGTATCCCCCTTATTTTTAAATTATATCCCCTGGTTTCAGACTCCCCAACCAGGGTAAACATCTTACCTGCATCTATCCCTGTAAGTATTTTGTAAGTTTCAAATAGATCACCTCTCAGTTTTCAAAACTCTAGACATTAAAGACCTATTTTTCCCACTGTCTCCTCAGAGGACAGCCCCATGTCTGGTGAACAAGTCTGGTGAACTTAGTTTCACTCCCTCTGTGGTAATAATATTCTTTTTTATATAAGTAGACCAACCTGCACACACTACTCCAGGTGTGGTCTAACCAAGTTCCTGTACAACGGAAGCAAGGCTTCATTACTCCTATATTTAAATCATCCAGCAATAAAGGTGAGCATTCCATAGCTTGCTGCATTTGTATGTTATCCTTAAGTAACTTTTGACAGAGCCCCTTAGGTCTCTTGGTACATCTACACTTTCCAACCTCTTACTATTTAATAGTCTGCAGCTGTTTCTCCTTCCAAAGTGGATAACCTCATATTTTTCCACATTCTATTCCTTCTGATTTGTTCTTGCCCATTTACTGTGCGTGTCCAGATCCTCCTGAAGTGATCTTACGTCTTCACAACACCTCAATCATCTGCAAATTTGGAAATATTATATTTGGTCCCCACCTTCAAATCAGTGATATATATTCTGAAAAGGTGAGGCACAACTATTGAATCTGACAGAACTACCCACGAGGCAAATGCCTGCCAAGGTGAGGATAACCCATTTATTCCTACTTACTGTTTTCTGTTTGTTGGCCAAACAGTAATCTAAGCTAGTACATTACACCCCCTCCACCCCCACCTCCCCCCCACCCCACTCCGATTCCATAGATTTTAATTTTTCTAACTAGTTTTCTGAGGGAGACTTCCTCAAAATCTAAATGCACCACATCCATTAATTGTCCGTTGATAACATTGTTCATAACATTTTCAGAAAACTCCAACAAGTTCATCAAACACAATTTCCCAATTACAAATCCATGCTGACCATACCCATTCAGGTCATCATCATTCAAATGTCTTTTTCCCTCATAAGAGTGATAGAGATGTACAACATGGAAACAGACCTTTCGATCCAACTTGTCCATGCTGACTAGATATCCCAACCCAATCTCGTCCCACCTGCCAGCATCCGACCCATATCCCTCCAAACTCTTCCCATTCATATACCCATCCAGCTGCCTTTTAAATGTTGCAATTGTACTAATCTCCACCACTTCCTCTGGCAGCTTATTCCATACATGTACCATCCTCTGCATGAAAACGTTGCCCCTCAGGTCTCTTTTATATCTTTCCCCTCTCAACCTAAACCTATGTCCTCTAGTTCTGGACTCCCCCACCCCAGGAAAAAGACTTTGTCTTTTTGTGCTACCCATGCCTCTCATGATTTTATAAATCTCTGAAAGGTCACCCCCTCAGCCTCCAACGCTACAGGGAAAACAGCCTTAGCCTATTCAACCTCTCCCTATAGCTCAAATTCTCCAACCCTGGCAACATCCTTGTAAATCTTTTCTGAACCCTTTCAAGTTTCACAACATCTTTCCGATAGGAAGGAGACCAGAATTACATGCAAGACTCCAACAGTGGCCTAACCAATGTCCTGTACAGCCGCAACATGACCTCCCAACTCCTGTACTCAATACACTGATCAATAAAGGAAAGCATACCAAATGCCTTCTTAATTGTCCTATCTAACTGTAACTCTACTTTCAAGGAGCTATGAACCTGCACTCGAAGGTCTCTTTGTTCAGCAACACTCCCGAGGACCTTACCATTAAGTGCATAAGTCCTGCTAAGATTTGCTTTCCCAAAATGCAGCACCTCACATTTATCGAAATTAAACTCCATCTGCCACTTCTCAGCTCATTGGCCCATCTGATCAAGATCCCATTGTAATCTGAGATAACATTCTTCGCTGTCCACTACACCTCCAATTTTGGTGCCATCTACAAACTTACTAACTATACCTCTTATGCTCACATCCAAATCATTTACGTAAATGTAGACTCGGTAAGTTTTTCATGTTTTCTCATTTCCTCTCATCCTTGTTTAGTCCTGTGTGGGCTTTCAGAGTAGTGGGGTACGAACGTTGGCAGTTGCATGTTCCTCCTGCAGAATGTGGCAGATGAGAGACATATCACATGTTTTCGTTGGCCACATCTGTGGGAAGTGCACCCAACTCTGGGTTTTCGAAAACTGAGTGTAGGAGGGAGGGCTTCAGATACTTAGACCATTGGGATGCCTTCTGGGGATGGTGGGACTTGTACATGAAGGATGGGTTGCACCTGAACTATAGGGGCACAAATATCTTGGGTGGGAGAGTTGCTCAAATGGTTCGGGAGGGTTTAAACTAGTTTGGCAGGGGGTTGGGAACTAGAGCTACACATCTGAGATGGGAGGGGTAGTTGTAGATGAGGTAGTGACAGGATGTTGTGAAGGTTTTCATGTGATGGAAAACACAAAGTTCAGTTAAAGTGTATCTGCTTTCCTGCTAGGAGTGTCAGAAATAAGAGTAACGAACTTAGAGCATGGATCAGTAGTTGGGACTGTGATGTTGTGGCCATAACAGAGTCGTGGGTTTCACAGGGGCAGGAATAGTTGCTTGATGTCCCAGAGTTTAGAGCATTTAAAAAGAACAGAGAGGGTAGAAAAAGAGGAGGAGGTGTAGCATTGCTAATCAGAGAGTGCATCACAGCTATAGAAATGAAGATTGTTGAGGAAGTTTTGTCTACTGAGTCAGTATGGGTGGAAGTTACAAACAGCAAGGGAACAGCCACCGCTTTGGGGGTTTTCTACAGACTACCTCATAGCAGTAGAGAGTTTGAAGATCTCATAGGCCGGCAGATTTTGGAATAATGCAGACATAGCAGGGTTGTTGTTATGGATGACTTCAACTTTCCCAATATTGATTGGAACCTCCTTAGTGCAGATGGTTTGGATGGAGCCATTTTTGTCAGGTATATTCAAGAGGGTTTCTTTACTCAGTATAGACAAGCTGATGACAGGAGAGGCCATTTTGCATTTGGTGTTCGGCAATGAGCCAGGACAGGTGTCAGATCTCGCGGTGGGAGAACACTTTGGTGACAGTGATCACAACTGCCTCACATTTACCATCGCCATGGAGGGGGAAAGAAGCAATTACAATGGGAAAATGTTTAATTGGGTAAAAGGAAATTATGATGCTATCAGATAGGAGTTGGAAAGTACAGATTGGGAGCAATTGTTGCACACAAATGGCACAACAGACATGTGGAGACTGGTTAAGGAGCAGTTGTTGCTAGTGATGCATAACTTTGTTCCGCTGAGACAGGCAAGAAAGGGTAAGTTAAGGAGCCTTGGATGATGAGAACAGAGGAGCTCCTCATCAAAAGTAAGAAGGCAGCTTACATAAGGTGGAGGAAGCAAGGGTCTAGCACAGCTTTAGAGGATTACAGGCTTGCTCGGAAGGAGTTCAAAAATGGACTAAGGAGAGCCAGAGGGGCCATGAGAAAGGCTTGGCAGGAAGGATTCGGGAGAACTCAAAGGCATTTTACTTATACGTGAGGAATAAGAGAATGATCACGGTGAAGGCAGGCCCAATCAGAGATAGCGTAGGGAACTTGTGCGTGGGGCCTGAGCAGATAAGGGTTTTTTGCTTTGGTTTTCACTAAAGAAAGTGACCTTGATGTGAATGAGAACTTTGAGGAGCTGAGAAATAGGCTTGACCAGATCAAGATTGATGAAGTTGATGTGCAGGAAATTTTGGCAAACATTAAGATTGATAAGTCCCCAGAGCCAGACCAGATTTATAATAGGCTGCTCCAGGAAGTGAGAAAGGTGGTTGCTAAGCCGCTGGCGAAGGTCTTTGCTTCCTCACTCTCCACGGGAGTCATACCAGAGCGTTGGAGGGAGGCGAATGTTGTTCTTCTTTTCAAGAAAGGTAATAGGGAAATCCCTGGCAATGACAGATCAGTCAGTCTTACGTCTGTGATCAGCAAGGTTTTGGAAAGAATTCTGAAGCATACGATTTATGACTATTTGAAAAAGCATAGAGTGATTAAAGGCAGTCAGCATGGCTTTGTGAGGGGAAGGTCATGCCTTACAAATCTTATTGAGCTCTTTGAAGAGGTGACGAGACAGTTTGATGACGGCCGAGCAGTGGATGTGGTGTATATGGACTTCAGCAAGGTATTTATTAAGGTTCCTCTCAGTAGGCACATCCATAAAGTCAGGAGTTGTGGGATACTGGGAGATTTGGCTCTTTGGATTCAGAATTAGTTGACTGACAGAAGACAGAGTGCGGTTGTCGATGGAAAGTATTCTGCCTGGAGGTCAGTGGTGAATGGAGCCCCAGAGGGCTCTGTTCTTGGGCGTCTGCTCTTTGTAGATTTTATAAATGATTTGGATGAGGAGGTTGAGGAGTGGGTTAGTAAGTTTTCCAATGACACAAAGGTTGGAGGTGCCATTGATAGTCTTGAGGGCTATTGCAGGCTGCAGTGTGACATTGACAAGATGCAGAGCTGAGCCTAGAAATGGCAGATAGAGCTCAACCAGGATAAATGCAAAGTGATGCATTTTGGAAGATCGAACTTGAATACTGAGTATAGGATTAAAGACAGGATTCTTGGCAGTGTGGAGAACAACAGGATCTTGGTGTTCAAGTGCATAGATCCCTCAAAGTTGCCACCCAAGTGGATAGGGTTGTTAAGAAAGCATATGGTGTTTTGGCTTTAATTAACAGGAGGATCGAGTTTAAGAGCCACGAGGATTTGCTGCAGCTCTACAAAACCCTGGTGAGACCACACTTAGCATATTGTGTCCAGTTCTGGTCACCCTATTATAGGAAAGATCTTGAGGCTTTGGAGAGGGTGCAAAGGAGGTTTACCAAGATGCTGCCTAGACTGGAGGGCTTGTCTTATGATGAGAGGTTGACTGAGCTCAGACTATTCTCTGTGGAGAGAAGGAGGAAGGGAAGTGACCTGTTTGAGGTATACAAGGTAATGAGAGGCATGGATAGAGACATCGATAGCCAGAGACTTTTCCCAAGGGCAGGATTGACTGCCACAAGGGTTCATAGTTTTAAGGTGTTAGGAGGAAGGTATAGAGGAGACATCAAAGGTAGGTTCTTTTCATGGAAAGTTCTGAATGCATGGGATGCATTGCTAGCATTAGTAGAGGAAGCAGAGTCATTAGGGACATTTAAGCAACTGCTGGACATGCACAGGGACAGCAGTGAATTGAGGAGTGCATAGGTTAGGTTATTTTGTGAGGGCACAACATCGTGAGCTGAAGGGCCTGTACAGTGCTGTACTTGTCTATGTTCTATGTTCTATGTTTAGATTCTAGCGCTTCTAGGTCATATTTTTGCAATCTATTTGTCACTGAGGGGGAAAATGAACATTCCTCTTCACCCTCACTTTTATAAGAGAGGATTTCAAAACCTGAAGACTTTCTTCTCACTCGTGAGCTGTCGAACATCTCATGTAATTGTCTGACATAACACCTTGCCAGAAGTATCCTTACTAGACGTTTGCCAGAAATAACCAGACCATCACTAAGACCATTCACCATAATGTCACTAGAACTAATCTCTGCCTTAGTTCATTTGTTGTCAAATACTCTCTTTAAGATACAAAAATATTAATGTAACTCACCTCCCAGCTTGTCAAAGCCTGTCCACCATTTTGGAACAAGTCAGGAGGGTGATGGAATACTCCTCGCGGAATGAGTGCGACTCCACCAACACTCAAGAACCTGAACACTGTCCAGGACAAAACATCACTTTCCCCCACTCCCTCCACCATCGATGTTCAGTAGCAGCAGTGTGTACCATCTACAAGATGCGCTGTAAAAGTTCACCAAGGCTCCTTAGGCAGCACCTTCCAAACCCACAATTGCTACAATTGTTACCATTTAGAAGGACAAGAGTTGCAAATACATGGAAGCACCACCACTTGCTATTTCCCCTCCATGAGTCACCCTTCATTCTGACTTGGGAATATATTGTCGTCCCACCAATATCATTGGATCAAAAGCCTGAAAATTCCTCCATAATGGCATTGTGGGTATACTTTCAGCAAATAATTCAAGTAGGCAGCTCATCACCACCTTCTCAAGGGCAGCTAGAAATAGATATTAATGCATAATTGTGATGCATAGTCTCTGAATTGAAGGAGCCACATATGTGCTACTGATTGACTAGGCCTCTTCCCTGCATGCCTTCTGGTTTCAGAGCCATCCCGTCACGGTGAAAGTTTGCCTCAATTCAAAATCCTTCTGAGCTGCAATCACTATCTGGCCTTGTTATACATACTCTCAGGCCTCATTTAAATTTGTTTGGGAGCATTCTTATCCAACTTCATTGATAACAGGAAAATATATACTTACAGCGTTGAATTTTTGGTGACTGTCAAGAAGATTTTTAAAAATATATTATTCATTGGATATGGGCATCACGGGCTGCACCATTGTTTATTGCCCATCTCGAGATAGCCTTCACAAGGTCAGCTCACCACTACCTTCTCGAGGCAAATAAGGATGAACAGTAAGTACTAGCTCAAGCAGTATCGTCCACATCCCATGAATAAGTTTTTAAAAAAATCTTAGTTAAAGTAGCAATTAATTAGTGATTTACATATTACAATTGCTAGACTGACGGATTCAAATGGGAGGTTCCCTGTTCACCAATAATCCTACTTGGGTGAAAATTAGAATGGCTTACAATTATGTCAGTCTCAGTACAATTTCACCTCTGACTCCTAGCAAGCTTCTGAACCTGCCTTCCATTCAAAGAAGAGATCTTTCCCTTTGTTTCTCATGAGAGCTTCCATCTTTTCAATCCTTTCTTTCTGTTCAGTAAAATCTACAAGAAAACATGACAGAGCAATTTTTTTGCTGGTTGCCTGAATTATAATGTTGCCTGGAATCCCAAAATGTCAATTTAAACATGGAACCCCTTGCGTTGATGCAATCTTTATTATAAAAAAAAGCTTAGATATTTAAATCAACCTCAATTGGCAAGCTCAAGGTGAACTCAAGGTCCCAGACCTCATTGTCCTTTAACCCGCAAGCTGTGAATACCAGAAAGCTGTCCTCAGACAGCTCATCAATGAGGAAGCATACAGGGTATTGATTTGTAATGATTAGGGGAGCGGAGGTTGAAATTAGACAGTATGGGGGTCTGGGGTGGAGATCATGTTGCAAAAGAGTTGGTACTGGTGACTGTCAGTAACTCGTGTTATTTAAACTTGTCATTGGGAGGAGACTCTTGTTCCTGCCAACTCCATTTTAAATGCATTTCAAAAGCTTTCTAGTTGGTACCCTGGTGACGGGCACTTTAAGAGTTTGCAATTGTTCACCTGTCGACCTTATTTAAGTGAAAGGAGTCATTGCCATTTTCAGGGTAAGCCCTGGACACTTCCTTTCTGACTAGACTAAAACAACTGACCTTACATTCCATCTCATGAGGCACACATATTTTTTGTCAGCCATGTTGGAGATTTCTTTATAAGCTAAGAAGTTTTAAGCTAAGTATAAAGAAAAGTTAGCCCTGTCAGTGTGTTAATTATAACTCAGGAGAACGAAATGTGTGATTATATTTTTTGAAAGATGATTATTTTGCAATTGTTCATTGGAGTGCTGCCAATTTCTCAAAGGGTGTTGTTCCCAATACCACACAACCAAATAATTGTAATTTACTTTGATCACAGGAAGAAGGAAATTATTGTAAGCAACAATTATTGTGAGGAGAAGTGTCTAGCTCATCATCATATATATACATATTCACTTCAATTAGATGTATAGTTTGAAGTGCAACTTTGGTGCTGTACATAATTTTACCAATGTACCAGTGGATTCGAGGTTAGTATACAAGGATAAAAAGAAATAGTATGTATAAAGACAAATTCAAATTCCGCTCAGTGTTATCCTGACACCCTAACCAAGACCTTGAAAATAGTTCAGCAAGAGGCATCATTCTTCAAATAGCAGCTTCCTGTATTAAACAGCTTCGAGAATATCGTAAAAAGCCAGTTGAAATTAATTGATATTGCACATCCTTGATGAACTGTTTGATGTAGTCAAGTGATAGCTGATGAGTTCTCTTTCAAGAGGAAATTATCAAGTAAAAGTTGACCTCCAAATGAAAGGTTAATCAAAATCTTTAAGAGGCCAGAAAAAAGGTTCGTATATCTGAGTGTTCATACAGCCAAGCAGAATCAGGCATAGTGACATACGAGAAAACTCCTGGTGGTCTATTAAGTGAGCCAAAACTTCTTAGTTTTGAGGAAAATAATGTTTTCATAAACAATGTCCAAGACTTTGACTTTTGATGCCTAGAGGCCCAATGCATAATTTGTATTTATCTGGATGGTATAAACAAGCCACATTTATACTAAGTGTCAAACATGGCTCAGAAGTATTATTCTTCCAGCTAAGACAGAAGGTCATTGGATCAAATACCACTGCAGCGACTTGAAAACATAATCCAGTTTGAAACATCAATAGTGGCATTGAGATATTGCAGGACCATCAATGGTGAAGAGTTTAACCTGTATGCTCTCTCAGATGGGCGTAATAGATCCCATAGTACTATTGGAAGATGAGCAGTGGAGGTTGCCTGGCCAAAATGTATTCATCAATCATCATTTAAAGCAGATGATCTGGCAACTTGTGTAATAGCTTTTTCATGGAACTTTTACACCCCAAAAGTACTTCGGTGGTTGTGAAACATTTTAGATGTCCTGAGATCCTGAAATCGTTGTATAGATACAAGTATTTGTATTTAATCTGTATTTACGTCAGATGTCAAACTGCAGTTAAAGGCCTGAGGGATTAATTTCAAATCCGCTAATAGGGCTGTGAAACTGCTTGGTTCATGACCTTCATGCAGTTATGTTTCTATTCAAGTCACTGTTCAAATTTAAAGTTTCTTTTAAAGCCATGTTTCTTTGACAGGGTCAAAAATTAATAGATGTGTAATGACTCCAAGAATAGCAATTAATTAGCACAAGTCTCTTCAACTCTTTTTACCGAACCTTTGTTCTATACCCTTGTGACCCTTCTACAACAAAAATCTGATCCTGTTCTCAAAATTTCAGTTGATTCAGCCTTTTTGAGGAAGAGACATCCACATTCTTACTGTGACTTTTGAGAAAAAGCATCCTCATTTCACTATTGAATGGTCTCAGTTTTAAGATTGTACCTTTGTTCTGGATTTTGCATCATTTCCCTGCTACCCTTAGATGCATGCAAATTGCAATGTTGCATTGGAAAGTCAAGTTGGCTTTTGTTAACTTCCTGGAGAGTGTTCAGCGAAGAAGGAAGCATGCTACAGTGATGAAGATTGTGTGATTTATATATATTTTAATATGATTTAACTAAGCTTTGGTTACTGTTTTTAGAGTTAGTGAGAGACACTGTGGCACATATCAGTCATGCATTGGAACCTCAAAAGAGTCAGGAGGCAGAGGTGAGTGTAACTGCCATCATGATTGAAAAGATGATGGGGAAGCTGAAAGGTCTGACGGTGGATAATTCACCTGGGCTAGAGGGACTGCACCCCAAGGTTCTGAAGGAGATAGCTGAAGAGATTGTTGAGGTATTAAGGGTGTCCTTTCAGGAATCACTGGAGTCAGGGTGGGTCCCAGAGAACTGAAAAATGGCTAATGTAACACACCTGTTTAAGAAGGGAGGGAGACAGAAGATGATTAATTACAGGCTAGTTAGCCTGATCTTGGTCATTGGTGAGATTTTAGAACCAATTATGAAGGAGGTGATTGTAGAGCAATTGGAGGTATATAGTAAAATAGGGCTGAGCCAGTGTAGCTACATCAATGGGAGATCATGCCTGCCAAATCTATTAAAATTCGTTGAAGAGGTAATGAGCACACTAAACAAAGGAGAGCCAGTAGTTGTGATCTATTTGGATTTCCAAAAACATTGACAAGGTGCCATGCGGGAAGCTACTAAATAAGATAAGAGCCCATGGTGTTAGGGACAAGGTACTGTCATAGATAGAAGATTAGCTGACTGGCAGTAATAAAAGAATGCAGATATCGAGATCTTTTTCAGGATGATAGCGATAACCAGTGGAATTCTGCAGAAGTCAGTGTTGAGACCACAACTATTTACATTATGCATTAACAACCCCAACAAAGAAACTGATGGCATTGTTGCTAGTTTTGCAGACACGACAAAGATAGGGGAAGGGTCAGGAAGTGATGAGGTGGCAAGGAGGCTGCAGAAGGACCTGGACAGGCTGGGAGAGCAGGCAAGGAAATGCTAGATGGAATACAATGTGAGAAAGTGTGAGGTTGTGAACTTTCATAGGAAGAATGAAGGCAAAGGCTATTTTCTAAATGGGGAAACAGCTTAAAAATTTGTAGTGCAAGGATACATAGGAGTCCTAGTTCAGGACTTTCTTAAGGTTAACATACATGTATAGTTGGCAGTTAGGCAGGCAAACTTAATGTTAGCATTCATTTCAAGAGGGCTAGAAAGCAAGAGCAGAAATATACTGCTAAGGTTGTATAGGCTCTGGTCAGACCACCATTGGAATATTGTGAGCGGTTTTGGGCCCTGTATCTAAGGAACAATGGTGTAGCCTGAGAGGGGGCCCAGAGGACATTTATAAGAATGATTCTGGAATAAAGGGCTTATCATATGAGGAGCAGTTGGGAATCTCAGTATATATTCGTTGGGGTTTAGAAGGAAGGGGAGGAGGGGATTCAAGATGGCAGCAATCTAACAGGTCTGCCTTGCTGAGCTCTGCACCATTCCTCAGGCAAAGTGGTGCATTTACCCTCCACATTTTAGCTATTGAGGGAAAAACAGGTAATTTTAAGTTATTAGAATTGTTATATGTCCTTTTTAGTGAACTGGGAAGATAACTAAAGGCAAAGGGCTACATGGATCACAACACGCAGGGCACTCACCCTGCAGTGACAGACGTACCCGAGGCTGCAGCATTGGCCTCCGTGGAAGCCCGGTTGGACTTACCTGCTCAGCAAGCCCTGGCTTCGGGGTTTGTTAAACTCCAAGAAAAAATCGATTCAGCAATGGAAGAGATCTGGGCCAAGCTGGAACCGATCTCATCCATGCTGCAAAAGCATGGATAGGAGATGCAGTGTCTCGGGCAGCGTGTGGAGGAGGTCGAGCGGCGGACTGCGGCATTGGAGACTGCAGCCGAATCTTCAATGGGACAGATCCAGGTTCTGGACAATCCGGTACAGGCCTTCATGGAGCAGGTCAACAACTTCGAAAATCGAGGTCGGAGAGTGAACATTCGTATTATTGGGTGCTGGAGCCAGAAGAAGAGGATCAGCCTGCCAGCTTTTTTGAGCAATGGCTGCAACAGTTTCTAAGATGGAAAGCTGAGGCGGTCTGAGTGTGGATCGATCAAGCTCACCAGGTCGTGATGCACACGCCCGGGTCTGACCTGCCAGACTACTAAGACCTCTTGGAATCCTAGTAGCACACAAACCCACCAACACTCTCAAACAAAAACTAACAAACTTAAAAGACCCAGTACAACCCATGAACAAAACCAACGTCATCTACAAAATTCCATGAAAGTATTGCCACAAATACTACGTAGGACAAACAGGAAGAAAGGTAGCCACCAGAATACACGAACAACAGCTCGCCACAAATAGACATGACTCGCTCTCCCTCGTAGCCCTACACACGGATGAAAAAAAAGCACCATTTTGAATGGGACAACACATCTATCCTGGGACAGGCTAAGCAAAGACATGCCAGAGAATTCCTAGAGGCCTGGCACTCCAACCACGACGCTATATACAAACACATAGATCTAGATGCCATCTATCAACCCCTCAGAGAATGAACAGGAAATGACATCACCAGGAACTCCATTCAGGAGAAAGATCTAAATAGAAGGCAGGAGACAACAGCTTTGCTTCACTTGGAGGTCGCCACTGATGATGTTACCTAGCCAGGGAATGAAACGTCTGGATATCAAACCTACAGCTCAGCGAGCAAACCTACACCCTAATCCTTTTCTCCTTTAGGGTAGTAAGTTTATTGAGTATTTCTCGCAAGAGTTTAAAGCATTTTTGGATATCAACTCAGGCACAGCCAGAAACCCGTTTGTGCTTGGGAGACTGCCAAGGCCTACACCAGGGGTATAATCATCTCCTATTCAGCGAGTCGGAAACGATAGGGGGGAGAGCAGCAACATCTGCTCAAGGCCCTGCTGAAGGCAGCCAAGACCACATACTTTGATAGGCCATCCGTGATTAAGTTACAGCGAATCCCAGCTCTCCAGGCTGTTCTGAATTCCACGCTAACTCAAACAACGAAGAGAAAAATCTATTTTGTGAAAGAAAGGTTATTTGAGTATGGGGATAGGCCCCCCCCTCCTCCCCCCACCCACCCCAACTCCCCAATCTATCGCATCTATCAGAGCGGGCACTGGAACTCTTACTTGCGACTTCAAAAAGAAGAAGGCTTTTAGAAAATTTTACTCTGAGCTGTATCTCTCAGAGGGCTGTGAAGACAGGTTGGTGAAGATGGAGTTCTTCTTTAAGAACCTGGACCTTCCAGGTGTGACTCCAGAGCAAGTGTCCCTTCTGAACGCTCCCTTGACAGTGCAACAGATACAGGATGCAGTAAGATAGCTCCAAAGTGGCAAGACATCCGGCCCCGACGGCCTTCCGAGTGAATTTTATTAGGACTTTAGGAATATGTTGGCCGGGCCAATGTCGGCCATGTACAATTATTTGTACAGTGAGGACTGCCTCCTGCCCTCTCTGAGAGAAGCTAATATGTCTCCCATCCTCAACAGAGGGAAGATCTGGACGATTGTGCTTCGTATAGGCCCATTTCGCTGCTAACGTGGATTTTAACAATTTATCTTCGACACTCATGCTGATATTGGAAAAGATATTGTCCATTATTGTAAAGGAGGACCAGACAGGTTTTAGTAAGGACCATTGGTCCTCCAATAACATTAGAGGAGAACTGAACATAGTCCAGGGGTGCCTGGAGGGGTCAATCCCGGGCTTGGTAGTCTCCCTTGACACAGAGAAGGTGTTTGACCAGGTGGACTGGCCGTATCTTTTTTATGTTCTGGAGTGGTTTGGTCTCAGTGAGGTCTTTACTAGATGGGTGGAAGTACTATACAGTGATCATATGACAGTGGTCCTTATTAGTGGCATAATTCCAAATCATTTTAGTATCGGTAGAGGCAGCTAACAAGGTTGTCCCCACTCACTGCTGTTGTTCACGTTGGTGATTGAGCCGTTAAGAGGTGGGATCGGGGTGCATAAGATCACACTCTATGCAGATGATGTTCTCCTCTTCCTATCAAATGCAGCAGTGTCTATGCCTCGTTTAATACAATGTACCAATTTACTTGGCTCTTTCTTGGGATTTAAAATTAATTTTAGGAAGTTGGAGGCCATGCCCGTGGCATCTTGGGGGGAAACCCAATCTCAAAGGTGAAATCTGATTCCCTTTCAGATGGTCATTGGGAGGTTTTCCGTACCTAGGTATTTTCATTACTCCCACCTTTGACTAGCCATATAATGCTAACTATGTGCAATTGCTCGACAAGATAAGGCAGGATTTCCAATGTTTGGAGGTTCTTCCAACATCTTGGTAAGGCTGAATTGCTCATTCAAGTGAATGTTCTTCTTTGCTTATTATATCCTATGTGGATGCTTCCTCTGAGGTTGCCTCGGCAAACATTGTGAAGACTCAATGGTTGGCTCAGTTCTTTTGTTTGGCGTCACAGGCAGCCTCTCATCAAATTGCAGCTTACCCAGGGGATTGAGGGGGTCCGGCGGAGGGGGGGGTGGGGGGTAGACTTTCCAGATGTTTAGAGGTATCAAATAAGCCCCCTACTGTGCTTTGTGAATAATTGGGCTTGTAGGACCATGAAAAAGGGCTCATGCTCGAAACGTTGATTCTCCTGCTCCTTGGATGCTGCCTGACCTACTGCGCTTTTCCAGCAACACATTTTCAGTTCTGATCTCCAGCATCTGCAATCCTCACTTTCTCCTTGTGAGGACCCTCCCAAGTGAAGTGCCCCCTTATTAATCTGCTATTCATGGATAAGATGAGGACATTGGGAGAAAGTGAGGAAGATCTCGATCCGCAACAGAACGCATGCTATCCAAACTGAAGGTCCTTCACAGGGTTTATCTTGCCCCAGAGCACCTTGAGAAATTTAAAAATGGAGCATCTTCATTGTGCCCCAAATGCAAAATAGGTATTAGCACTCTTACCTATTGTTTGTGGTCATGCCACAAGCTTTGCAAGTATTGGGGCACTATAGTGAGTGTTATGGGGTGGGGGCAGCGGGGATCCTGAGGATTGAGGTCAACATAGATCCGATGTCTCTTCTCCTGGGCCTTCCAAATTTGCCTTCCTTAGATAAGCATGGGAAAAAACTGTTTGACATTCTTGCATATTGTGCGAGGAAGAACATTTTGATGAGTTGTGCCTCAGTAAGTCCTTTGGGCCTGCTGGGATGGCATAGATTAGTTATGGAATACATCACCGAACGGAGAATTCACCACAAGGGTACACAGGAAAACAACACACACAGACCAAGTCCTAAACTATGAAAGTAACCACCCCAACACACACAAACGAAGCTGCATCAGGACACTATTCAAAAGAGCTACAACACACTGCAGTACACCAGAACTGTGAAAAGAGGAAGAGGAACACCTATACAAGGTATTCGCCAAAAACGGATACCCGCGCAACTTTATCAACAGATGCCTAAGAGATAGACAACGGAACAAGGACATGCCACAACCAAAAGGATTAGCCACACTACCATACATCAGGAGCGTTTCAGAACTGACAGCCAGACTACTGCGACCCCTAGGACTCATAACGGCACACAAACCAACAGCCACGCTCAGACAACAACTTACTAGAACAAAGGAGCCAATACCCAACATGAGCAAAACTAATGTAGTTTATAAAATACCATGCAAGGACTGCACAAAACACTATATAGGACAAACAGGAAGACAGCTAACAATCTGCATACATGAACACCAACTAGCCACGAAACGACACGACCAGCTACCCCTAGTAGCCACACACTCAGACAATAAGCAACATGAATTCGACTGGGAAAACACTACTATCATAGGGCAAGCCAGACAGAGAACAGCCAGGGAATTCCTAGAGGCATGGCATTCATCCACAAATTCCATCAACAGACACATCGACCTGGACCCAATATACCAATCACTACAGCGGACAGCTGAAACTGACACCCGGAAGCGACAAGGACAGACCACTATAAATGCTGGAAGAAACATCAAAGAAGCACTTCGCAGGAGGCTCCACAGCACTGATGATGTCTCCTAGCCAGGGGACGAAACGTTTGCAACAAAAACTTCCAGTTCGGCGAACAGAACCACTACAGAGTAGTAGTTAGTTTATTGTTATTATCATTATACTCTCAGATTGTTACCTTTTTTTGTAATTTTATAATTTTGTAAAGAATAAATTTTTTTCAATTAAAACAAAGGATGAGGGGGGAGTCTGATTGAAACTTACATAATCCTGAGATGCCTGGATAGGATGGATGTAAAGAACGTTTCCATTATTTGGAGCCATGAGGACACAATGGCACAGCCTCAAAGTGATGGGGGGGACCCTTTAGAACTAAGATGGGGAGGAATTTCTTCAATCAGAGAGCGTTTAATGTATGGAACTGATGACTGCAGAAGGCTGTGGAGGCCAAGTCATTGAGTGTATTTAAGACAGAGATGGATATGTTTTTAATTAGCAAGCAGACCAAAGGTGAGGAAAAGGCAGGACAATAGGGTTGAGAAACTTATCAGCTATGATCAATTGGCAAAGCAGACTCAATAGGCCAAATGGCCTAATCCTATTCCATGTCTTATGGTTTTATGGGTTTCTCTGGATGTTAGAAGTTAATTATTAACTTGCAAGTATTTCTGTAGGCATGATGATTTCTGATGAAACTATTTATGAGAGGCATTTTTGCATAACTAATGAATTTTGTTTACTTTAGCTAGTTTTATGAACCAACAGGATAATCAAAGGCGTCTCAAGGTTTGTTGGAGATTCCTGGAACTTTTTCTTTCCAGGCTTGGGGAATGTGGCACTCTTAGCTTAGAGAGATTTTTTTTCACTCTTACTGCTGTTTTAAACAGTCCAGTGAAATCCATCAATGAAGATATTTCTATACGTCAATGCTCCTGTGAAGGAGAGGGTATGGTGAAACCAGATTACTTTAGAGTGAACAGCTAATGTTAGTCCAAACCATCTGAAGCGGTTACATGAAGCTTATATTTAAGCTCAGGTGCATGAATAGCTCTAGAAAGAAGATACGTGCAGTTCTAAGTTAAAGCCACATGTGACTTAAACCTGCCAAGATGTTAGAAACATGGAGTCAAGTGTGAGTACTGGACCAGGGATGTGTTTTGAATACTTTTAGAACTTGTATATCATATTCATTTACTTTGTTAACAAATGTTTGTTCTCTTGTTAAAGCAAAATCTGCAGCATTACATGCCAATCTTATTGCAAGAGGCCACTCTGTTAAAACTAAAAGAAATTTTTTTTTGCCATTTATGAAAACAATTCAAATGAGAATTTAGGAGGCAAGGTTAGTAAGTTTGCAGATGACACCAAAATTGGTGGTGTAGTGGACAGTGCAGAAGGTTATCTAAGAGTACAATGCAATCTTGCTCAATTGGGTTAATGGGCTAACGAGTGGTAGATGGAGTTTAACTTGAATAAATGCAATGTAAAACAAACAAGGGCAGGACTTAAACAATTTATGGTAGGGCCCTGGGTAGTGATGTAGAACAGAGAGACTAGGGGATCAGGTACATAATTCTTTGAAATCTGTGTCACACATAAACAAGGTGATTAAGAAGGCATTGAACATGCTTACCTTCACTGCTCAGACCTTGAGGAAAAAAGTTGGGACATCATGTTGAACTTGTACAAGACATTTGTAAGGCCTCTTCTGGAGCACTGTGTACAGTTCTGGTTACCCTGTTACAGGAAGGATATTATTAAATTGGAGAAGTTGAGAAAAGGTTGACCAGATGTTGTTAAGAATGGAGTTATAAAGATAGATTGGGACTTTTTCACTGGAGCGTAGGAGGTTGAGGGGTAGCTTTATAAGATCATGAGAGGCATAGGGTTTATCCCTAAGATGGAGGTGTTCAAAACTAGGGGAAATATTTTTAAGGTGAGAGAGAAAGATTTAAAAAGAATATGATGGACAACACTTTTTACACAGACAGTGGTTTGGTATGTGGAATGAACCTCCAGAGGAGGTGGTGGATGCAGATATAGTTACAACATTTAGAAGACACTTGGACCCGGCGCCAGGTTCACCTCTGGCGGAGGACTTGGGGGGGGGGTAGTTGCGGAGCACAGGTGCCAGTCAGCCGATGGATAGTCTTATGGGTTCTTCCTGCGAGACTCAGGTTGCACTGCAGTGTGTTAAAGACACAACAAGCTCGGTTTGCTTCTTGGAAACTTATTTCGGTTACGTTAGAGCCTGGGCGTCTTTGTAGAAGGAGCACGAGGTGTTCACCAACACCCCTGAGCTGTTCAGGGAGAGGTGGGCACCTCAGGGAGTGGAATGTATTATTTCCCCCTCCAACTCTATTTTGATTTAATCCCTGCCCTCCCCTTCACTGTTTGATCACAAGCATTGCCCTTTGATATGAAGGGCACTACTTGTCACTGGCCACCTGGCGTTTCCTTTCTTCTTGGTGGTGGAAACTGAATAAAGATTTGTGCACCTTGTGTCTTTCACTGTGTCTCACACCTGCACACACACAACATGGGTGCTGGAGAAAAAATAAGCACTACCAGAAAAAAAAAGTCACTTGGACAAGTACATAAATAAAAGGTTTAGAGCGTTATGGGCCAAATGCAGGCGGGTGGGACTAGTTTAGCGTGGTAACATGGCTGGTGTGGAATAGTTGGACCAAAGGGCCTGTTTCCATGCTGTGTATTCTAAAATATGAACTATTAAGTTGTATTTCAGTCTGGGTTCTGGCTTGCCCTGGAATGATATCAGCTGGGATCATAATGCTGCCTACTGATCAATTGCTAAAAGCAAATTCTTTGTAACAGGGCCAATGAGTTAGTTGAGAACAAATATTAAAGTTTCCAACTAAAATTTCTATACACTAATTCACGTAGCATGGCATATGAAATAACAATTTAGAAGTACAAACTTAGTTTAAAGGGAACAGTGAGTAGAAATTTTCAAACCTGCCGAGAGATTTTAGACAGGTAGGAAAAGGAATTTAATTGGATGGGAAACAAAATTACTGTTTTTTGATGCTAAGTTAAATATTTGCTATAATGTTCTCAGAACGTTTCAGGCAGGTCACATTTCCTGACCGTAATCAGCGGGAACATGTTTTGCATGTATTTGCATTTGATGAATATTCATTAACACACCAGCCTTCTGGAATTACGTTCACGGGTACAAATTTTTTCGGCAAAAATGGGAAACATATCTGTTTACAAACCTTACTATAGTGAGGCAGGATGATCAAGTATTGTCGATTTCTGCCACTGGTGAATACTCTATTTTTTACTCACGTGATTCCTTTATACCCAAGCTGTTTCTTTGTGCAAGAGCTTTCGGTGTTAGTGCGATACCTCAACATGGTGATCAGTTTAGGAGAAGCCTCAGTCACATGCAATCTGGTTGTTATTGTTTCATGCTTACAGTGTTAGGTGTGAAGCCTGACCAGGCCAACAAACCTGTCCAAGTGAGAAAGCCACATTGGTTGCACCAGCAAATCTCACTGGTATGACTAAGCGGGAGTGAACTCAACAGGCCATTTTTTGTAGCTATTGGGTGTGTGACTTTATCTGATTGTGATAAAAGGTCAGTAACCTGGTGATGCAAGAACTTCTGAGTGTTGTAGTTCCTTTGATTTTTTATGTATAAACCCTGGCAGATGTATATCATACAGTAGCGATGTGGTACCTGTAGTGCTCCTTTGGTAGCTGTAATGAAATGACAGACTTGATGTCACATGAAGCATCTGATGGAGATGCCTGGCACCCAATTTTCTGTGTGAATATTTCCTGCAGTGCCAACCATACAACATTAATTGACATGCAGGAGCATGAAACTTTGAGTTGATGATGATATATACCCTGATGGAGGACAGATCATTTCCCAATATGTGGCCCTGGAGTCAGATCCTCTTGAGCCACCCACCGGTAGTGATCTCTGCAGTCACCTTTATCCAGGCTGACTTTGTCAGTTGGAATGGCTTCTCATTGTCATCCCATGAGAAAAAAACAACCCTTATCTCCTGGACAGCCCTCAGGATAATGTCTCAGGAGGCATCATGAAAGCAAAATACTGCTTTTTGCATGATTTCTGACTTCTCTAGGGAGTAGCTGGAAATGATGAACAGAGGGTGAGTGACAGTCTTACTTCATAGAATGAAGTACTGTCTGGATGTCTTTTACATATAGTGTCCAGTGTGACGCAGCAGGGGACAGAACATCCTACCTTTGTGCCATTACTCTTTGGCATTTTAGTCACTCATGAACGTATAATGAGTTGAGAAGAATATAATACCCTGCACCGCCTAGGACCTGAAGTACCTCATACTTTTCAGCCCACCTTCAAAATTCTGCACAGTGTATTTTGCACAACAGAGATCCGGGTACAAGTTGGATAGAAGAAAGAGGTAGATAGTCCATACTATAGAGTACTGGTGAGACACCTATCTGGAATACTGTGTACAGTAAAAGTCACCTTATTTAAGGAAGGATGTAAATGCATTGAAGGGCAGATCGGAGAAAGTTCAACAGACTGATACCTAGAATGAGTGGTTGTTTTATGTGGAAAGGTTAGTGCAGCTCTGTTTATACAGTGCTTTAAAGTCTTGGCCTCAATGATGCTAAAATGAACATCCACCAGAATGATGCTGGATTTTAAAAGGTCACATTATGAGGAGAAGTTACAAAAACCTTGTTTTTTTGTTGCCTTAAGGTTAAATGATTGAGACGTGAACTGATTGAAAATAAAGCATTTTGATGTGGGGTAAATGCAGAGAAACTATTTGTGGTGGCAACACAAGGGGCACATTCTTAAAATTACAGCTAAGATATTCAAGAAGTGAAATCAGGAAATATTTTTGACAAAGGGCAATGGAAATTGATTCACACATTTTGCATTCAAATTTAGGAGTACTAATTTGCAAACTATCATTTTTGTTAATCATAAATGTCACTCTTGTTATTTCCTGTTGTTGATAGCTCTGCCTTTGCCAGGACTCCATGTGGTAATTCCCAGTGCCAAGGATAAAATACTTTTTGTGTAAAAAAGCTACAATGTGTGACTTTATTATGCATTGGAGTATTAATATTTCACCCACTTATACAGGCACATAATCATATGACAAGAATAAACAGAAATATTCCATGAAAACTAATTAACACACTTCCAAAGATCCATCTGACTTTTTAAGAGTCACAGCACCATTAATTCCACTGATGACCATTCGGCCCACTGAGTCCATGCAGAGGCCAACAGATCAATCTAATTAATTCTATTCCTCTGTATGATTCTGGCGGCACTGCCAGATTATTTTCTTCATGCATCAATACAATTTCTTTCTGATTATGCTTTTGTTTCCATCATTAGTGTGCGTAGCAAGTTTTAGGTTAGTACTACTTGCTGTATAAAATTCATTGTCAAAAATTTTAAATGTGTATCTCCTTTAACATTAGTTAATGGAAAGACATTCTCTTGGTCTATCTTATTCAACTTTATAAAAATCTGTGTGCATTTGTCATATCATTTGCATTAAGAGGAAACATCCATCCCTGGAGTCATTCCAGCAACTCTCCTTTGCTCCCTCTCACAAGGACCTTCATGTCTTTCTTAAAGTACAGTGACTACCTTCAGATATGTATGGAGACCAATACCTTTTAAATAGAAATTTGAATATCCAGTTATTAACTATGTGGACAACATGGCAAGGTTTTATGTTTTAAAATATTTGTTTTAACAAACAGACCCAAAGCACTATTGACTAGATACTACTTCTCAAGGCAACTTATACAGAACTTTTAACACAACAACAAAAAAAAATTATTAAGTATATATTAATTTTCCTTGAAGTAGTCATTCAAGAAACAGTCCAAAATATTTCTTAGCTCCCAAAGATCTCTTTCAAAACTTTTCCTTTTCCAGCTTCGAGATTTTTTAACTCCAGAACTTTTTTCATTGTTGTGAGCAAAACTCGAGACATTTCCTCCTGGCCAAAGCCAAACAAATCTTTCAGTCTCATTTTAATTTCATAAAAATTTGGACTTTCCAGTCTGAGTATGAGGTGCAATAGACACCATAGACACTTTTGGCTCCTTGATGCTTTCTCTCTCCTGGAACCTGGCAGGCTTCCTTCGTTTGAGAGCTTTCTTAAAAATGATTTCCTTTCACTTTACCTTTTGTCTTTTATTCATTCGTGGTATATGTACAGCATTGGTTGGGCCAGCACTTATTTTCTACTTATGCTCGAGATGGTGATGGTAAACCATTGCGGGTGATGGTAAACCATTGCAGTCCATTTGATGTTGGTACATTCACAGTGCTGTTTAGGAAGTGAGTTCCAGGATTTTACCCAGAGACACTGAAGGAATTTCCTGGTCAGAATGGTGAGTGGTTTGGAGAGCAACTCTCAGGTGGTGGTGATCCCATCTGTCTGCTGCCTTTGTCTTTCTGGTGATGTCTGTGGGTTTGGAAGGTGCTTTCTAAGGATCCTTAGTGAATTTCTTGTTGTATTTTGTCATGGTGCACACTGTTAGTATTGAGCATCCTTGGTAGATGGAGTGAATGTTTGTGGATGTGGTGTGAATCAATGGTTGCTTTGCCCTGGATGGTATCAAGTTTCTTGAGTGTTTCTGGAGCTGCACTCATTCAGGTAGGTGGAGATTATTCCATAATACTTCTGATATGTGGCTTGTAGATAGGAGTCAGTTAGCTCAGTTGGCTGGTTGGCAACACAGAGTGATGTCAATAGCATGGTTTCAACTCCAAACCAGCTGAGGTTACCATGAAGGACTCTTCTTCTCAATCTCTAGGGATGGTGTAGGGCCCCCTAAAGATCAGCAAGGCGGCCTTTGTGTGGAGCCGCAGGAGATGGGAGAGATATTAAATGAGTGTTTTGATTCAGTATATACTGTGGAGAAGGACATGGCAGATGTAGACTGTCGGAAAATAGATGATGACATCTTGAAAATGTCCATATTACAGATGAAGAAGTGCTGGATGTCTTGAATCACATAAAGGTGGATATGGGCTGGGTGCTGGCAAGTGGGACTAGATTAGGTTAGAATATTTGTTTGGCATGGACAAGTTGGACTGAAGGGTCTTTTTCTGTGCTGTACACCTCTATGACTCCATGACTCTCCCCTCTCCTCAGGTTAAACAGCCACTAGCTGTCTTTCCCTATGGCCAGATAGGAATATAATGACTTTTTTGTGGAGACAATAGGTAAGTTACGTGCTGCAGGATCCCTAGCTCTCATCTGCTTTTGTAGTCACTGTATGACTCGTTCAGTTCGGTTTCTGATCAATGGAATCCCCATGATGAAGCTAGAACTTCAAAGACCCAGTCCCAAAAAGGTAACAATCTTTTAAAACTCAGAACTTTTACAGCAACACGATACTCCAGTTTGACTCTAACTTTATAAATATTCAACACAACTTTCCATTCAACATAAGTGCAGATGCAGACCACTCAGCCAATCAAGTTCACTCCAACTTTCAATGAGATTATGTCTGATCTGATAATTGTCAGCTCCACTCTCTAGCCTTATTCTCAAAACTGTTTTACATTTCATTATTTTGTACTGATTTCCTCTACTCATGACGACCAAGATCCCATATGCTTTGGTAGCTCTCTTTCACTACGTCCTGCCAACTTCAAAGATTGGTAAACATGCACTCCCAGGCCCGTCAGTTGCTGCACTCTCTTTAAGAACTGTGCTATGAAATTGATAGTACCTGCCACTATGCCTTCTGCTAAAGGGCGTTAGGGTTCCTATTGTTTCAGAATGAAAAAACGTAAGAATAAAAGCAAATTTTTCATGGTTCAGTTCCATTACTTGGGCTCTCTTCTCAAGTATAGTTTGCCCAGGGCAATGCAAAACCTTCACAGGGAAGTACTCTCCAGTTCTTGCTACATGCTTATTAACACAGCATATGGCTAGAACTTGAAAGCAGCAAGTCTTGCTCACACCCAGGTCTCTTAAAGTTTCATTGTGTTCTTTTTATTCCACTCACTGTATTTTCAAACAAACGTCCACTATGTTATTGACACAGACAAAATAGGAAGGAGACCATTTAGCTATTTGAGCTAGCTCTGCCAATCGATATGATTATGGCTGATCTTCCAATTTAATACCCCATTTCCACTTTCACCCCATACCGTTTGATCCCTCTAGTCCTAAGAACTATATTTATCTCCTTCCTGAAAACATTCAATGTTTTGGCTTCAACTACTTTCTGTGGTAGAGAATTGCACAGGCTCACCACTCTCTGGGTGAAGGAAATTCTCCTCTTCTCAGTTCTAAATGGCCTATCTTGTACCCTTTGACTGTGACCTTTACTTCTGGACTGCTGTGTCATCGGGAACATCCTTTCTGCAATTATCCTATCCAATCCTGTTAGAATTTTATAAGTTTCTACGAGATCCTCTCTTATTGTTCTAAACTCCTGAGAATATAATCCGAGGCAAAAGTGAAAACTGCAGATGATGGAGATTAGAGTCGAGAGGGTGATGCTGGAAAAGCACAGAAAGTCAGGCAGCATCCGAGGAGCAGGAGAGTTAATGTTTCGGGCAAAAGTTCTTCATCAAGAATGAGAATATAATCCCAACAGAGCCTTTGTGATCATCAAAAACACAGAAATAGAAAAAACACACCGAATCATCAACGCCACACTCACAGGAATACGATTCACGAGAGAAGAGGAAAAGGATAGCCAACTCCCATTCCTAGACGTGTTAGTAGAGAGAACACCCAACGGAGAATTCACCACAAGGGTACACAGGAAACCAACACACAGAGACCAAGTCCTACACTATGAAAGTAACCACCCCAACACACACAAACGAAGCTTCATCAGGACACTATTCAAAAGAGCCACAACACACTGCAGTACACCAGAACTGCGAAAAGAGGAAGAGGAACACCTATACAAGGTATTCGCCAAAAACGGATACCCACGCAACTTTATCACCAGATGCCTAAGAGATAGACCACGGAACAAGGACATGCCACAACCAAAAGGACTAGCCACACTACCATACGTCAGGAGCGTCTCAGAACTGACAGCAAGACTACTGCGACCCTTAGGACTCATAACAGCACACAAGCCAACTTTCACACTCAGACAACAACTCACTAGAACAAAGGACCCAATAGCCAGCATGAGCCAAACTAACGTAGTTTACAAAATACCATGCAAGGACTGCACAAAACACTATATAGGACAAACAGGAAGACAGCTAACAATCCGCATCCATGAACATCAGCTAGCCACAAAACGACACGACCAGCTATCCCTAGTAGCCATACACTCAGACAACCAGGAACATGAATTTGACTGGGAAAACACTACCATCATAGGACAAGCCAGACAGAGAACAGCCAGGGAATTCCTAGAAGCATGGCATTCATCCACAAACTCCATTAACAGACACATAGACCTGGACCCAATATACAAACCACTACAGCTGAAACTGACACACGGAAGCGGCAAGAACATCCATCAACAGACACATCGACCGGGACCCCACATACAAACTACTACAGCTGAAACTGACACCCGGAAGCGGCAAGAACAAACCACTATAAATCCCGGAAGAAACATCAAAGCAGCGCTTCACAGGAGGCTCCAATAGCACTGATGATGTTCCCTAGCCAGGGAATGAAACGTTTGCAGCAAAAACTTCCAGCTCGGCGAACAGAACCACAACAACGGACACCCGAGCTACAAATCTTCAACCAGACTTTAAATTTTATATTTTCCATAACTAAATATTACAGAATGACTATTTAAACATTTTGCCTTTCATCCACCTTAACGTTCACCGTGCCACTCAATCCTTTCTCTCTTGGCATGATTCTGGAAATGCATTTTGAATATTTTTATTCTGAATGCTTGAAAAGTTTTTTCAGTTAATCTTTTCTAGAATCTTATTTTAGTTTGATAAGAACAAACTTTGCTTGCTACCCTGCTTATGTCTTGGTTTTGATCTTTATGTTGCCATTGTCTACAGGATAGTGCCAGAAGACTGGAGGATAGCAAATATTGTCCCCTTGTTCAAGAAATGGAGTAGAGGTAACCCTAGTAACCATAGACCAGTGAGCTTCACTTCGGTTGTGGCTAAAGTGTTGGAAATGATTAGAAGAGATAGGATTTATAATCATCTAGAAAGGAATAATTTGATTAGGGATAGTCAACACGGATTTGTGAACGGTAGGTTGTGCCTCACAAACCTGATTGTGTTCTTTGAGAAGGTAACCAAACAGGTGGATGAAGGTAAAACAGTTAATGTGGTGCATATGGATTTCAGTAAAGCGTTTGATTAGGTTTCTCATGGTAGGCTGTTGGAGAAAATACAGAGACATGGGATTGATGGTGATTTAGTGGTTTGGATCAGTAACTGGTTAGCTGAAAGAAGACAGAGGGTGGTGGTTGATGGGAAATGTTCATCCTGGAGTTCAGTTACTAGCAGTGTACCGCAAGGATCTGTTTTAGGGTTACTGCTGTTTGTCATTTTTATAAATGACCTGGATGAGGGTGTAGAAGAATAGGTTAGTAAATTTGCGGATGACACGAAGGTCAGTAGAGTTGTGGAATGTGCTGAAGTATGTTGCAGGTTACAGAGGGACATAGGTAGGCTGCAGAGCTGCGCCGAGAGGTGGCAAATAAAGCTTAATGCAGAAAAGTGTGACGTGATTCACTTTGGAAGGAGTAATAAGAATACAGAGTACTGGGCTAATGGTAAGATTCTTGGTCGTGTGGATGAGCAGAGAGATCTCGGTGTCCATGTGCTTGGATCCCTGAAAGTTGCCACCCAGGTTGATAAGGTTGTTAAGAATGCATACAGGCTGTATTCTTTTATTGGTTGAGGAATTGAGTTTCAGAGCCATGAGGTCATGTTGCAGTGGTACAAGACTCTGGTGCAGCTGCATTTGGAGTATTGCGTACAGTTCTGGTCGCCGCATTACAGGAAGGACATGGAAGCATTGGAAAGATGCAGAGCAGACTTATCAGGATGTTGCCTGGTTTGGAGGGAAGAAGGTTGAGACATGACTTAATAGAGACATACAAGATGATCAGAGGATTAGATAGGGTGCACAGTGAGAGCCTTATTCGTCGGATGGTGATGGCTAGCACGAGGGGACATACTTTTAAATTGAGGAGTGATAGATATAGGACAGATGTTAGAGATGTTTTTCACTCAGAGTAGTAAGGGCGTGGAATGCCCTGCCTACAATGGTAGTAGACTCACCAACTTTAAGGACATTTAAAAGGTCATTGGATAAACATATGAATGTTAATGGAATAGTGTAGGTTCGATGGGGTTCAGATTAGTTTCACAGGTTGGCGCAACATCAAGGGCTGAAGGGCCTATACAGCGCTGTAATGTTTTATGTTCTATGTTATATCTAACACCCATTTTTATGCATATTCTTGGATGTTCAATCATTTGTCTCAATAGTTAGTTCGACTGAATCATTTTTAATCAATATTTTTCAAAAATATTGAAACACTATTCTTGTCTATTTCAAGACCATTTTCCCAATTGCCCCCACATTCTCAAACCTTTAGAAATTAAATTCTTGAAGACTGGGATATCATTACTGTTCTAAATGAATTCTTAGGTGTCTGTTTTGACTGAGTCTCTTGACTCTGAGGTAGAATTAGTGGGCTCAAGGTCCACTCCAAGCAAGCATTTGAGCACAAAATCTATGATTGTATGTCAGTGAAGTACTGCATCAATTCTTTGTTTTGGGATCTGATTTAGCCTCTCAGATGAATGCAAAGCATCCCATTGCACAGTTTTAAAGATGAACAAGGAAGTTTTCCTTGGTCAGCTGGCCAACGATTGCACCTCAGATGATCTCCTCATTAATTGGATTGCTGCTGTGCCTGTCTGATCCTGTATTACTGTATGCAAATTGATTGATTGCTCAGTTTCTTAAATTGTTAACAGCAGCCAGCTTCAAAAGTACTGCATTAGGTACAACAGATTTTGTGATGTCCCCCTGCCCTGCCAAAAAGTAGTCTAAATTCCAATTTTTTTTCTGTGTACTATCCAGTCCAGGATCATTTATACGATAATAAGTAAAAACAGAATGTGCTAGAAAAACTTAACAGATCTGGCAACATCTGTTGGGATAGAGCATTTAGATTCGACATCAGATCAGCTCTTCTATAATTTCTTTTTCAACCAAAGTCTAGTTCCTTGATTATTTTAACCAAAGTGGTATTCTGTGTGCCCAATATTATGAGGGGCATAAATAGGTAGATAGGAAGAAACTTTTCCCTTTAGTGTAGGAGTCAATAACCAGGAGGAACAGTTTTAAGGGATGAAGCAGAAAGTTTATCAGGGATTTGAGGGGAAAAAAATCAGACGATACCTGGAGCTCATTGCCTAAAAAGGTGGGAAAGTTGGGAATCTTCAAGTCATTCAGAAAACATTTAGATGAGCACACCAAAAGCTCTTAATATACAAGGAAATGGGCCAAATTATGGATAATCCGGTCGAATGGATAGATGGTTGATGAGGGTAGTGGGCACGATGGGCTGAATGGTCTTCTTTCCATGCTGTAAAAACTCTATGCAAGCAAGACACTTCAGATGTTAGAAGTTTGTAAAGTGAAAAATGCAGCATCAGTGGAAAGAGAAGAAGAGTTCGTATTTGCATTCAGTATGACTCTTCTGCGACATTCGACTCAAAATGTTTCTCTCTCCAGCATTTTCTGTGTGCTTTTTGTAAAACAAAAACCTCTTTCAACTGTAAAGGAAATAGCACCAAATGAAAACTCTCTCCGGATGAGGTAAACACCACTCCAAAAAGAAGTGTTGGAGAAATTCAGCAAGTCTGGCAGCATCTGTGGTGAGAGAAACAGGTAATGTTTCGACTCCAGTGACCATTCTTCAGATCAAACACAGTCCTAATGAGCCTCCGAGTGTTGTTCCTCCTCCTCCTCCTCAGTGCTCAGGGCCAATGCAACTGGCATTGTCCTGTTCCCATGTAGCAGCCCTGTCCTTCACGCTCTCAGGGACTCCGTGTGTGAAAGCACGTGCCGCCAGGGCGCCGAACCAGTGATTGACAGAATGGTGTCCTCCAATACGCGAGCACGGAACGGAGCACTGTTCTCTTTTGGAGTATGGCGTCACAACGCACCTGGGCCAATGGGTGGTCGGAGGGGGCGGGGATTGGGGAGACGTAGCGCTGCGCCTGAGAAACCCACTTCACCAAGGGGGGAAAAATATAATAATGAGACGAGAGTCTAATCGGGTAAGAAAGAGTGAGAATAAAAAAAAGATGCAAATTCTTTGAATAGAAGAAAGTGAATAAAAAGTAGGGAAAGCGGGAAATAAAGAAAAAGGGCAGAGGTAGCAAAAAAAGGGAGAGAGAGTGTGTGTGTGAGTTGTTTAAATCTCTTATTTCTCTTGAACAGAAACGAATGATCAATGCAATCAGCGTTGCTTGGCGGCTGCAGTGCAATAGGGAGGAGAGGGTAGTGGTGGCTGCTCGTGTGGGGAAACCGCCTCCTCGTGCCCCCGGGAAACAATGTTTCGCTTTCGTTTGTCTGATTAGCAACTTTGTAGCTTCTGATCCGAGACTGGAAACATTGTGTTCCTGCTCAATGTTATTTTGTAGCTTTTACATAGTGTCCCGCGTTCGTATCGCAATGTAACTTTCTGTGTGTGTGTATGTGTGCATGCAGGGGGAGGAACAATTGGACATAATAGCAACCAGAGAGAGCATTGCATTTCAAACGATACGAGGGGTGAAAAGTAAGATTTCAATTGCAAGTTTGCATTTCAAACATTTGCTCGTTTGTATTTTGAATGCATCTCTTTTGAATCCCATCTAACTCAGGCTGTGGTTCCTCTTGCTCGTAAATTTCTAGCCTTTGCGCGCAGGTTGTTTGGCTGCTCGCCTCTCGGAACAAAATCGACTTTGGCTTTTCCCCTCCATCTCGTCATCTGCAAAGCCCAGAAAGTTTATTTTTCTCTCTCTCTCCCTCCCTCCCCATCCTTTCTCGCACATGCAATCACACCCCATTCCCCTTTCTAAACAAAAAAACAAAAAAAATCTCATCTCATTTGTTTCTCTGCTTGTTTGAACTGAGTGTAACACCGTCAATACATTTTGCTTCCATTTTGACTTTATTGGGAATTGCCAACTACACAGTTGCAAAGTTGTCTTGAGACGGGAGAGGGGCTGGGGAGCTTCAGGTTCCTGCTGTTGTATCAAAAAGTCAGGAGGCGGCCGCCGCCGCCAGCCGAGGACAGGGAAAGGGAGTGTTTGAGGAGGAAGGGCGAAGGTTGCATATGGAGGGGCAAGTTGTTGGCTGGAAGGAAGTGTCCTGAACGAGGAGCTTGAAGTGGAGGAGGGGGCAATGGGGGTGAAGAGGAGAAAGTTGTGAGGACCCTCAGGCAGTTTCCGAGACAGACAGCGCCGCGTAACGGAGGGTTACAAAAGGTCAGCAGTGTCCCGGATCTAGATTGGATACATTGTGGCTTCTTTTTTGGTTAAAATGTCACGATGCTGAAAGTGAGAACAGCAATCTCTCCCTGTGGACTCTGATTTTTTTTTTCTCTTTCTCTTTCCCCCCCACTCCGCCCCCGTCAAAAATGACACTGTAGACATTCTACAGAAACTTTTCAGATGGAGAGAAAAAAAGCCTCGTTCATTATCTGCCCCTTTCTAACAAAAAAATCTTAAATATACATAAGCCAGCCAAACAAACAAACGCTGGCTAGTAAGAGCAAACTGTATTGCTTTTTCCATGTCTCTCTCTCTTTCTCTCTCTTCTCCCCAGCCCCCCCCCCCCAAAAGTTTGTCATTTGACACACTTTGATCAAATGCATTTATCTGGATAATCAAAACAAAAGAAATCGAGATTTTTATTTTGCAGCGCAGATGCCAAAGCATACCTTGTTTCAATGAAAGTTTCTGATGCTGTTGGGTTAGGTGAGAGCTAGTCCAGGTTCAATGGTCTTGTTTGTGGGCAGAAAGGTTAAATCTGCGAAGTTTCTTTTGCATTAAAAGTTGGATATTGTACCCGCTTGAATAGAGGTCCAAATTATCCACTAGGGAAAATTTTATCAGGCCCTTTTTTTTGGTTGAGTAGGGATTTTTTTTGCACATGTAGCACTGATGTTTTGTTTCTTATGATCAGAAAGATGTATGGTCATCCTGATGAGTGTTTGTTTTGAAGCAAATTGCTTTTTGTATCGAGAGATGTGGAGCCTAGGAGTTTGAGGGGGAAATCGATGTCGGATTCATTCATTTTAAGTACCTCCTGTTGCATAATGATGCCGCTAGTACAGTGATTTCGTGTTGTTCGTTTGTGCATTCGTGTGTTTTTGCAACTCGAAGTCTGGTGAATTGTTTAAAATCGAGTGCGAAAGAAATAAAACATTAAACTTGGGAATTCGTTTCTGATTTTCCATGTTTCTAGGCTTGTGTAATTTTGTCAAAATGCATCACCAACAGCGAATGGCTGCCTTAGGGACGGACAAAGAGCTGAGCGATTTACTGGATTTCAGTGCGGTAAGAGAATCCATTCATGGCAGGTGCTGAGAAAGGCGAGTGAGTGAATGTGCACGGCAAAAAAAAATCTCAAGTCCAGCCAGGGCTAGTCGACAGGAGCGTTGCCAGTTAAAGACTTTTCTGTTGGCCTTTCATAATGCTCTGTGTATTTTAGCAATCCATCCACAATAAGGGAAAAAAAAGAAGCCTTCAAACCCCCCCCCCCAAAAAAAATAAACAAGTCACATAACACTCCACTCAGTTCTAATCTCTTGATGTGCTAACAATTGTTTTCGAGGATCGCGTTTAAATAGAGCACTTTCTGAGGTTGCTGGAGGAATATCCTCTTTGAGAAATGGGTTTCGGAAGTTTGGTCAGGAGAGTAGTGCTAGGCGGAAATATAGCCGGTGGCGATTTCAACCCTTTTCTTTTTTTCGCTGCTTTTCTCGCTCCTTAACGTTTGTGCTCGCAGATAAGTGGCTGGAAGAGTTAATCGGTAATCAAATCCAATACTCGTGAAAAAAAAGGGGCGCAGGCGTGTTTATGGTAAGATCTGTGCGAAGAAGTGCTGCGAAACTTCTCTTATCGACTTTTGTTTAATTTATTTTGGTTTTTTTTTGAATAAGGCTAGTAGTGGAAACGAGTTGCCACTACTGTGTTGCGTAAGAAAAGGAGATGCTGTCTTTTGAAAGTCTGGGATAAGAATCGGAGGTAATTTGTTGAGCAAGCAGTGACTTTTTTTAACAACATTTTTTTCCCTGTTTTTTTTTGGTAGATGTTTTCACCGCCGGTGAGTAGTGGGAAGAATGGACCAACCTCCCTGGGAAGTGGCCATTTCGGGGGCTCAAGTATGTAAATCACTACTTTGGTGTTGATTCGTGTCTAAAGCAGTTCTGTTGTATTTATTCCGTGGGTTTTGAACTTTCTTTCCCAGGAAGCCGGACCGATTCGAGTCGAGCACGTTTAGCTTGGCTTTCTAGACCTATGTTGTAAAAGCAGTTGAAGAAGCTCGGTTGTAAACGGAATATCTTCCATGAGCACTGAGGTTGTTTCGTTGCAACATTAACATGAGTCGAACTTGTCTCATTTGGCAGATAGACCGGAAGCAATAATTGTGTAGCGACGGGGTAATTTTAAACAACAAAAATACTACTGAGATACTATTGAAGTTATTTGTTTAGACATTTCCTCCCCCATAAACAGTACTTTTGCTTTAAATTACTGTAGCCTTATTCGTTAGCATTGAACGCTCATGTGCCTGATTTAGTTGGGGGAAAAATATGGAGTTGGGAGTGAATAGAAAGGCTACCTGTCTGTTACAGGTACTTGTGTGTGAATGCTTTGAAGTCACTTGATGTGCAAGTCCATTGATTCAAGTCATTTGTTACAGAGCTAGATCGATTGGTTCAAAACAACTTTGGACCATTAAAACTCTGATACCAAGATTTTGTTTTGTAATGATAAAGGGTCCTTACTTTTCAGTCAAGTCTTGTATAAATTCTAAGAACACCTGCTGTTTAGAAATTTGTGGCAGCAATGAAGGGTACACAGAGTTGTATAGGTCATGAGGAATTCTTCCTTTATTTGATTCAAGGTCATGAATATTGACTATACTATAGAATTTTATCTAAGGGTGTACTTTTTGTTTTGAAAGTATGGATGTTTAGTACATAAGTGCACTATCTTTAACCACAAGTTATTTTAAACACACGCATAGCTGTTGGATACATTCATTTCTTTGATTGAAAAATGTGTACATGTTTATGTGATACATTGTGTTTCGTAAAGCATTTGCTTCCCCTTGAGGAATTGTTCCAGACAAATTGCTTTAACAAAGCAATCTTAAAGTTTTTGAGATGGGGTGAACCTTTGTAGCTGATATAGGTACAGTTTTTTCATACATAAAGGAGAAACTTCTCAAAAACACGGCACTCTAATATGATGAAATTTTGAAAGCTGCCTTAAAGACTGAATCATGCAGGCATTTGAGATGCATTAATATTTTATATGTACTGTAGTGACTGATTTTGTTCAGGAAATGCAAAGGTTTTTGACCCTTTTTCACCCCCCCCAACTCCCCAGCTCTAATTTGCACTGTAGGGATTGTATGTGCTTTTAGATGGAGCATAATTTCAAACAGTTGTCAGTAATTATTTTAGAAATGTGCGTCAAATTAAAATTTAACTATAGTTGGGTTGCTTTTAATACTGAAAGTTTGTGCAAAAGCAGATGGACGCAGTGTAATTTTCCACATTGATGAGTTGTATCACTTTTTTTTAAAAAGAAGTATGAAATTATAATGCAAGTCTGTAAGATTCATGTGAAAATAGTAAAAAAGGCCTTATCTGAATTGCTGCAATTATTTCCTGTCAAATATTTTTTTCTCTGGCAGGAAAGGAGTTTTGAATTTAGTATAGAATCTTTGGAAATAAATTAATTCTCCATATTGAATTCAGACAGTTGCCTTTTCAGAGTTCTTTTTCTTTCAGAATAAATTTGCTTTACATTGTATGATCATGTTGTGTGCATTGTGACTGCCATGGAAAATTTTGTACTCAGTGCATCTTGGTACAATTTTTGTGCTTTATTAAGGTGCTAAAACTAACATAAGCAATTTAAAAAGGGTATCTGAGACCTTAATTATTTGTTAGCCTTTTGTTAATTGTTAAAACTTCCTTTAACTTTTAGTTTTTTTTGTGTGTGGTAATTGAGAAGTGCTCGGGTATATATCACTCATGTTGTTTGATCTCACACCACATCTCCCCCAGTCACCCCAGTGTCTGCCCCTGCTATCCCTCCCTCCATTTACCCCACAATGCTTAGCAGGTGTAGATAGTGGTGACTTGAATCTTATTTTTTCCTTCTGATTGTAGTTTTTGTTGGAAAACCTAAAATTAGTGCAAAGTAATGAGACCAGGGTAGAGCAGATAGTTTTCTCTGGCTAGCACAGGTGTATATTCTTTCATAGATATGATTTTCTCGGACAGGCGAAATAAAAATAACATTAGTTTTTCTACATTAAATTCATTTACACATGAAAGTATCAATTTTGCAACTTATGTAATTGAGGCAGTCTTATATTCTAAAAGTTGTTGTCCTTTCAAAAAAAAGCTTGCATTTCCGAGAAGACATTATTGAGTGACATTTGTAAGCCCTGAGTTTCATACCATGTGAATTCGTCTTTTAAAGTCAATGGACTGTTTATTACTCTGGCCACAATTCTGTTTCCACAAAAATGGATTAAATTTCTTGTAGTGGTAAATTGTTGGCTTTCTTCTTTGAAATATATTAAAGATTATTTTGAAATAGTAATCCACAATACCCCTGTGAGAGTGACAAAAAACTTCATAAAATTGCATTTAGGTGTATTTTGGTGATATTTTTCTATAAGTATGATTCCTCAATAATTGAGATCTTTTTAACTGTAGTGAATTTTCAGCCTTTTCCTTGGCAGCCATTCCCTTACACTTGTTCTTTCCCGGTTGGAAGGGCGATGCCGACGATTCCTGTTAATTGAATGATTTGTGGCGATGTATCTTGTTTTTATTTTTGTTTGATTGTATGAAATCGGCAGGAACAAATGTAAAGATATTTGTTACCTGTGTATTATTAAACAGTGTAGAATAATATTTTTAGATTTGTAATATGGCTTAAAAGCATCTAAATGGAATTTGTTGCATTCTTATTGAAAGCTACAAGTGCAATATAAAATATGAACTGGGCTCGTAATGCTTGTGTGAAAAAAATCATTGATTTTGATTTGCAAATGTTGGGTAGTTAATTGTGTAATGAAAATTTGGAAATAAAACCAATAATGTATTAATTAGAACAAATAAATGCAATGGATTTGAATCAAATTTTGTATTACTTCTAAGTGTTTGGAAATATTTTTAGTTATCGTTTCAATATAGTCAGTTTCTGATTGTGCATAAACACATCTCCTCTCAGTAGGAAGCATAGCATTTATTTCACTTCAGAGTATTAGTTATTTTTCTTTCTGAACTGCAGTCTATTTGTTAGCTGTATTTATCAATTTTCAGGAAGTGTCATAATATTTTGTAAATGAAATACCCCCTTTACAATGTTCTTCACTGCTTGTCACATCATCTCTGCAAAGTATAGATTTGGCCAGTAATACAATAATGAAAAGCTATAACACTGAATACAGATTTTTGTGGAAAAAAAATGTGGTTTCATGTTTTTCAATAACTCAGTTGTAGACCATCTATAAAGGTGACTAAAATTAGTTGCAAGCTTGTATGGATATTTTTAATCTGAATTAACTTGTTTCTTTTTATGGGGATAATCTTCTATTCTGTTAATTAATTTGTTTTTAAATCTTCAAAGTGTTGATACCTGACTACCCCTATAAAATTTGTGTTAAATTGAGTAATTACTAGGAGCAAGATGGGTTTCTCGTTCATTCTCTGATTGTTGCACTGTAAATGTAAAAGTCAGGTTGGTAGGTTAGGCAGGCCACAAGTAACATTTTGTATGAGCAATAATGTAAAACTCAGCTTGGATAGTCCAAAGAGTCTTATTCTTGTATTTCAAGAGATTCTTGCAACAGAATTTGGCCTGGCTGGTTCAACATTTCAATTTCATTGCAAATAACGTATCTCTTAATTATTTTTGCATATGTCATCTTGATTTTCAAACTCTTTCATTTGTATGCAGTAGAGTTTTTAAAAGTTCTGGTGTCGCTTCATAATTTAGATGTCCAAACATATTAGTTACAAGTGATATGTAACTAAATACTTTTTAATGAAGTAAATACACAACTTTTATTTTCAAATATTGTGAGAAATACCAGAATCAAAATCTTATCAGTTTTGATAATATTTTTATGTATAGAGGAAACCCTACCCACACTGATTTGCTTGATCCTGGAACATGTCTTCAGTTGTGCCATCCTATCCTTTGGCTGATGAAAAAGGTTGCCTGACAGCTTTTTGGCTAACCCCTAATATGAGGAACACCATTAATCATGTCTGGTTTTTTTTCCCCTCTATTGGAACCGTAGCCTCTTTTGTCCAAGTAAGAAGGCTTTGTTGTAATGTTTTATGTTGACACATCAGAATTAGCACACTTAACATAGTCTATATTGACAGTTCTGTAGTGGCGAGGTTTGGAGGGACAAGGTATAGGGAGCACTGGAAACTGGTTGATTTCAACTCAGTTTCTGAAGGCAATGTCGTTCAGGTGCGGCTCAGGACTTGTATTTCCGACCTTAGTAGAAATAAGGAATGCTTATTAAAATTTGTAAATTCTGGTTAAATACAGTCAGAACCAAGATCTGTCATGAAGTTGTTAATGGCTTGAATGTGGCAGTTGTCTGTCAGTAGTATGTGTTATTTTACTGCATTGAATTATTGCTGGATTGAAGTAGTGAGTTTGTTAGGAAAGACATTAGTCTTAGGTATGCAAAACCAAACTGATCTGAAGAACAGCTGATGTATAGAAGCTGCAGCTATTACTTTTGCCTTGCTGGTAATATGAATTTTTGGATAGACCGATTTGAACACAATGGTTGCTCATTATAGTTCAGATTGAGATAATACACTCATTGTTTACACTGATGAGCATGGTAGGCTGTAGGGGAAAAATAACAGCCTACCTTTTCTTAAGTTCACACTTTAGGGGAATGGACTATTTGCTCTCTTCCTTGTTCTGAATAAGATCAGAAATGTTTAAAGGAATCAATACACTGATTGTGTTGAGGCAGCCTTTGCAAAATTGTTTGGCTCTTTCCATGACCGCGCATAATTGATTGGATTTCTGTGCTGCAATGATTGGGATAGCTGTTATTTTCTTCCTTTTACATTCTATTGTTTCTGAAAAGCAAAACACAAAATATAAAACATCCACTTACTGGCTATTCGGTATCTGCAACAGAACTTTTCACCAAGGCAGGGATATTAATATGGTTAATTTTGTTTTACCGCATTGCATTATCTTTACCTTTTGACCAAGTGCTGCCTTTTGTTATGTGAAAGGTGGCTCCTTGGGCATAATTATGTTGCTAAAATGCCTAGTTCTGTTTTTCAAAGTGATGGCATGTATGCTATTTGCCCTTTCTAGTAGGGGCTTGGCATATGAACAGAGATCTCGGGTTAGGGAATTTTGAATTGCTGGTCAAAGAAATTCTTTAATAGCTGCCACCTCAATGTAATTTGAAAAATACTACCCAGAAGCAGCAGAGAATTAAGACTTGAACTGTTGTAGTTGTCTGCATTGGGCTAGAGGACAGTTGTATTAGTGCAATAATAGTTTTATGTAACATTTGCATATTTTCTGTTTTTTGTTTGATATTTCCACAGTTGACTTTAGCATCTTTCATAATTTTCTTGAAAGCTCAGTGCATCTTGCTTTCTAATGTATGCTCATTTGATTTTTTTTGAGCATGTTTTTCATCTGTTAGTTGTGTTGCTTGAATCTGATGTCTTTTTTTTTAAAAGGAATTCCTCTTATTCTAGCACTGGCTTTTTGCACATTTGCTGGCAACTTTTATCTTCAAGTTAGGATGTGTAAACCATTTGGATTGGACTTGACTTGCTTTTAAGGTTTAAAAAAAATCCTTTGATGTTTTCTTTGATCTTTTCAGCTTGTAAAGAACTGTATATAGTAACGTTAAGATGAAGTAGCACTATGTCTTGGTGTATGTGAGTCTTTTTCTCTTGTTTCATAAATTCCACCTCCTTTTAACCTTTGATTTTCTGAAAGTTACAGTTTGGCCTAATGTGAGCCACCTAACAGGCTGCTTTTCCTGTTACTTTAGGGCTTTCAGGAATAATCATGGATTAATGAGAAAAGGAAGGTGTTGAAGTTGCATGCAAGCCAGCTCTCCAAATGTGCAATCACCCCACAGTTGTAGTCATGCAAAATATTTATTTTGAAGCGCGAGGGATGCAAAAAAGAACTACTGTATCTACTGCACTTTTCCAGTGGAAAATAAAATACTCTTTTTAAAAACATCCAAGGGAAAATATGTAGTGGTCGGCATGAGCAGCAGTGTTATTATATTATGTGGTGTAAATATCTTTTGGAGATACTTATCACTGCTAGGAGCATTACATATTTCAAGTCAAATTATTCATATTGAAAAAAGAAGTGCTGAGCGGTAATGAAAGGAATGTTTGTTTTGGTTTTTTGACTTGAAGGACTTTTATAAAAAAAAATTGTTCAAGAGCCGTGGGCATTGCTGGACAGGGCATGTGTTGCAGAGAGGCCCACAATGCTGTTTGAGACAAGTTTCACAATTTTGACCCAGTGGTCTCAATTTATAATTCCAAGTCAGGATGGTGTATGGTTTGATGGGGAACATGCAGGTGGTTTTGTTTCCATGCATCTGCTACCCATGTCTTTGTGTTGTAGAGGTCATGGATTGGAAAGATGCTATCAGAGGAGCCTTGGTGAGTTACTGCGGTGCCTTGTTGTAAATGGTACACACTGCTACAACTCTGCTTGAGTGGTGGGGTGTCAAAGAAGTGCCTGCTTTGCTCTGAGTGGTATTAAGCTTCCTCAGTAGTATTAGAGCTGCGCATGTCCAAGCGAGTGAAAAGTTAATAAAAATTGGACACAAACCTTATTAATTAATTATCGAGATTCCCTTGAAGCTATTTTTCTTTCATTCGCAACCATTTATTTCCTCCTCCTGAAGCCAGTGTTTTATGCAGGAAATTTTGTTCTGCTGGTTCTGGCCATTTTCTCATATCTTGTCTGTTTTTTGTTTGAAATTCTGTCAGCATAGGATATTGTCATATGCCCCATCCAGCATCAGTGGACAGACACAAATAGTGTGAATCCTAATGACTGATTTTTGTTTTTATTCATTTAAGTCCTGCACTTAATTGATTGTGTGTCTTAGTACAGAGTAAAGTACAAACTTCAGAGTCTTCTGATATGTGTTCTTCATGCTACATTAATGTAGCATCTATCCACTCTTGCATTATATTTGGAGTGAGGGTTTTCAAATTGTGACTTAAAATATACCAGCATCGTTCATTTTTTATTAGTCATACTGTTTTGCTATTTTTATCTAAGCAATGATCAAGATCTTGACCAGGTCTTGAAGCAGGGCCTTACCACTGTTTTGTCTTGCCTTATGTGTATAAATGTTATTATGGGGTCTGCAAGTTAAGTTTGCATTCATGGTCCTATTTATTTGCATATAGTAGAAACAAATGGATCTAAGATTTGTGCACCAAAAATTGCAACTTCCAAAGTTTGTCCTTCCAAACTAACCAAACACAAACAAGATAAACCTGAAAATAACACATTTAATCTCAACTAAGATTGGGCTTCAATAACTTAATTGCCAGGTTTGGCAAGCTCTTTGTAGCTCTGGAATCAAAAGTTCAGCCACTCATATCTCTAAGTCTATTATGGAGTTTGATTGGCTGATACTATTAAATATGAAATTTAATGGTCCCACTTGCTGCTCCATCCCAAAGAATGGTGTTAATACACATTTCTTTGTTAAAGGAATGAATTTCTTAAGTTTTGTTATGACAGTGAGGTATTTTTGTTTCCATGTCAGCTGTGGCTTCATGACAATGGAGTTGTAAAGTTGTGGTTTTGAGACCTTTTGGACAAGACATTAAGCCAAAACTTTGTTCTGTTAGCTGTTAAAGATCCCTTGGGGACAAAGTAATGTATATTGTGTGTGTAAAAAAAAATCCAGGTTGACACTTCTTCAGTCTAGTACTGAAAAGATGCCTGCTTCTGGGTGCCTACTTATTTGGATCCTTAAACTAAAATCCCATAGTATTCAAAAAACAACAGTGAAATTTCTCATGGGTGTCCTAAACAATTATCTCTCAAAAATGCCACTAAAACACATCATCTGTTCTCACTATGTCCCTGTTACATTGGCAACCACACTTCAAAAGTAAGTCATTGGCTTTGAATTGTCCTAAAGGATGTGAAAGGTTCAAATTAAATACAAATTCTTTATTGTATAATGTAGAAACAAGATAATATTTCCATGGAAAACTTCATTGGGTCTGACTTCTAAATCTGTCCAATAACCTTTCCTTTGTGGAATCTATGTTAATCAGACATTGAACTTTAATGTGTCAACACCCAGAGAGTTGTTTGGAGATAGTGACTGAGAGTGCTTAGTTTCTTCTTTTATTCACCAGTCATTGTTTGTTTCTTTTTGTAGAATTTCCAAAATAGTTTCTTGGTTGATTAATTTCTCCTTAACTCAATCATCTGAAAGACTTTAAGAATGAGCTGCTGCTGGAAGCATTTGTTTGCTTTTCCCTCCCTAAAATAGAGAGAATTAATATAATTATATTTTGTAAAAATTTAAAAAACAGAAAAAAACTGAATTTATTTAGTTCCTTTCACATTCTGTTGTTTCATATGTTGTTATTTATGTACAGTAGGAAATGCAACAACAAATTTTATGCATAACAATTTTCTGTTAACCAGTGTAATGATGAGATAATCTGATTTTATGATGTTCATTGAAGAAATAATATTGGTGAGAGCAGTGGGCACAACTACCCAGCATTACTTTGTCCCTGAGGGATCTTTTACAGCTTGCAGAACAAATGAAGCTTTGGCTTAATGTCTTGTCCAAAAGGTGGGTCCTTCCAAGCAGCATTCCCCTAGACCAGCACTGGAGTTCTCTGGTCTCTCAAGTGGGGCTCAAACTCCTAACAACTGAATTTACTCTCTACGCATTTGAAGTTCACCTTCTAAATTCAGGTGGGAGATGTTCAGTTCATTTGACTTCTCCTCATATTGAGACCTTATGGTCTTTTAGTTGCCAATGTAATAATTCAAGAGATATTTACAGTACATTTCAGAAACTAGTCACTTTTTTTAATACTGTGAGGATCATGTCAACATGTTCCTAAACTAGCCTTTAAATGTATTTCCTTGTTTATGCTGTAATAACTTTGGTTTGATATAGTGCTTTCTTTTATCTTTTAGTATTTACCGCTCTGTAACATTCTCTTTCAGTCAAGGATTCTAAGCCTAAACTTGATTTGTAACTGTCGCCTTGATGTCATTGACTTACAAGTGATAATCTTATGGATCTGTGTTGCTTTGGGCAAGACTTGTCTGAATTGTGGTTGAATTTGCAATGCTGGTGGACAAAGATCCTTGCCATGTGTCTGGATTGCATTACCCCATGTTCTGTTGATTGTTTTGTCACATATCCTGCTTTCTTGTTTTTAAATCCGTGGCTGTAGTAGCTGTTAACCATGATAGAGAAAGCAGTCCACATGACTGACACTTTATGCCACCAGCATAAACGTCCACTCTTCTTTCTTCCTTCACCCCCCCCCTCCCCCCCCCAAAAAAGTCAGTATTTTGTTCTTGTGGTGTGTATAAGGTACAGGATAAGTTGCAGTCACTCACCATGACTATGAAAGCACTCTTAAAACCTGTGGCCTCCCATCTAGGAGAGAACAGGCTTCAGAAGTGTGGAACAAGACACTGTCAAAACAAGGTCGCATGCAAACTGGAGCCATCAAAGTAAAGACACACGTAAACTGGAGGAAGAACACCTTATCTTCCACCTACTACAGACACATGGAATACCATTGCCTCTCAATTGTGCCATTCTAACTTGGGTGCATGTAAATGTTTTTTCACTGCATCAAAATCTTGGAACTACTTATTTTCAGTACTGTAGGAGCACCTGCACTATTAACTATGTCTAGTCATTGGGGAAAAAAATTCATTTTTGAGCGTTGCTACCTAAATTCTCCAAAGTTTTTGTGCGATAGCTACTTGTGCTTTTTAATTAGATCTTCTGCAAAAGACTCATTTATTCATTTATGAAGCTTAGGTTTTCAATTTCAGTTGTGGGGAGTTCAAACCAAAAAAGAACTTACCAAAGGAGAAGAAAGTAAATTAAAAATATTGAGACAACTTTTATAAGACCATAAGACATAGTGGTGAAAATAGGCCAGTGATCTCACTGAATGGCCTATCTGGTAATCTTCTGCTCCACTCTCCTGCCTTTTTCATTAAACACTTGATTCTCTTCCTGATTAAAAATCTGTCTATCTCAGCCATGAATATACATAACAACCCAGCATCGTCAGCCCTCTTCAGTAAAGAATTTCACAGGTTCACTGTTTTGAGAGAAGAAATCCTGCTCATTGCTGTCTTAAATGTGTAACCCCTTAGTCTTAAATTAAACTCTCTGATCCTAGCCCCCCTCTCAAGGGAAACTTTATTCTTCTCGGTGGTGGAGGCTACAGGTTTTGAAAGCACTATCGTAGCTATGATGAGTGACTGCAATGCATTTTTGTAGCTTGTACTCGCCACAAAAACATAATATTGGTCAGGGAAAAGAGTTTATGCCGGTGGTAACACGAGTCATCTAGACTCTAAACATTAGCTCGCTTTCTCTCTGTGGATGCTGCCTTACCCGCTGTGATCTCTAGCATTTTTTTTTGTTTTCAGTACAACCTTCGTGACTACCTTGACAAGTCCTCTCAGAGTCTTGCATGGAGAAAGTGAGGAGTGCTGATGCTAGAGATCAGAGTCGAAAAATGTGATGCTGGAAAAGCACAGCAGGTCAGGCAGCATCCGAGGAACAGGAAAATTGATGTTTTGGGGAAATGAAGCACATTTTATCATTCCTTCTTCATTCCCTTTCATCCCAGTGTCTTGTATCTTTTAATAAGGTCACCTGTCATACTTCCAAATTCCAATGAATCCAGGCCCAATCAACTCCAATCTCTCCATTAAAATACATTCATAGCTGGTTTTGGCCCATAAATTCCTCTTCATTGAGGTGGTTGCAAGAAAATGCATGTTCTGGGAAGGATTAGCAAGGTGAAGGAGTCTCCTTGACCTTGAATTGGTGAGAAGAGGTTTAGTTAACTTTCACAAGGGTGTTTTCGGTTAATCTAACATGATAAAATAATTGTTTATAGTGTACATAATTGCTGTGCAGTGCTCTTGGAAATTTGAATAGGGAAACTGGGAATAGAAACTGCAAGTGAAGTTTTTATTAGGCAGTGTTCCTGGGTAAAAAATAAACTTAAGAGTTTCAGCTTCAGGTTCTAACATTAACCTGGAGTTTGGGAAACTCTGCCTTCTATATCTTCTGCTGTGTTTATGGTTTTTAAGTAGCCCAAAGCAAACCATTGATTCAATTACTTAGCGATTCAATAAAATAGGAAAGGTCCTATTTTTAAATCCTGCTTTATACTGATTTTCACAATGATTGAACAGGTGTATTTCAAAATAAAGTTTTTTTTAAAAAAATAAACTCTTACTGTGCTTTTCAGTTGTGCACCTACTGTACAGTAGCCAGGTAAAAGTTGGTATTTGGTATTTATATTAGAGGTGGGTTGAGGGGAGGAGAGAGGAAGAGCCCAAAGAGAGAGAGAACAACAGTTGGGTAGACAAAGGAGTGGATAAAGGTCATCCTGGGAGAACGAATAGCTTCTAATGAGGTCTGTTAATAGCTGACAATGGGTAGTGTGTGGTAGCTGCCTGTGTGTAAGAGTAGGGGTAAGGACATGGAAAAGGTGCTCAAACCCTAAAATTGTTGAACTCTATATTGAGTCCATATGATTGTCAAGTTCCCAAGTGGAAAATGATCTGCTGTTCTTCCAGTTTTAAGCTGAGCTTTGCTCGAGCACTGCAGGGAACAAGTGGCAGGCAACTGGAAACAGAGTCTTTTTTTGGCAGATAGAATGGAGGTGTTCTACAAAGTGGTCAGCCAGTCTACACTTCATTTCCCCAATGTAGAGGACACCACATTGTGAACAGCAGAGGTCACGAGTGTGCATACTCCAATGCATGGCGCTGGATGTGGCTCTCAGAATGAAGTTGTCCGAGGAATGTTGAACATTACAGAGATACCTGTGATCCTGTGTGGATTCAAAACATGAAGGATAGAAATTGAGTTGGAATCCACGTGGGGTGAGTCTGAGCTGGAGGCAGTTGCTGAGGATGAGCTATGGCTGTGGAAACACGTTTTGTCAAATGCCTTGCCAAACACCAGGAGTGACAGGAAAATTAATGACAATGAACTGGAAAAAAAATTGGAGTGGAAATCCTGTCTGAGAGAGGAGCAGAACTTCTTTGAGGTGTGCATACCTGGAAACGATGTGGCAGTGAGTTAAATACTAAATAAAATACTTTGGTTTTGTTGGATAAAATCCCTCTTGGTTCTGTTCTGGTTGAAGTGATTCAGTCATAGACTTGTATCAGTCATTACTTTGGCTATTTTAGATTAGTGTCTAGACTGCTCTTAAACAAATAAACTTTTCAGTGGTGAGTCATATTACTTTAATTGAATAATCTTGTTTCATTATAGATATATTTACATCCTAGAAGATTTTTATTTTATTTTGGATTTTCTTCTTTTAAAGTGAAGATCATTCATAGTTACTTGCTTCTGTTGAAGCACTAAATAGAAGTTCCATGTTCAAGATATCAATAAAAATGATTATATTGACAAATACTGATTATCAAATTACTTGAAAGGCTTGGTAGGTAGCATCGACTCACTGCCAGTTTCAAGAAGATGCATGTCTTTAATATTTTCATGACAGGCATAAAAATATTCTCTTTGTTATAGCAATGTCTGCTTTTATTCCTTTATAAAACAAATAAGTGCATTAAATTGTTGTAATATTCTTCAGCCATTCACTACTATTTTAGTGTTATGAACCAGTTTACACACCTTCAATATACTTTAAGAAGATAGCTGAGGCCCCAATATTTTATTTACTTTTAAAGGCAAGTGTAAGGTGTTTGTAAGCCGGATGCAATTCGATTGGTCAAAGTACCAAACTTGAAGCAAAACACTTTGTTTTTGCACTATAGTTAAAATGCAAACAAAAGAAAGAAAAATTGTAATAGCTCTATTGGAACCTTAATGGCATAATAGATTACTTAACTATTAAACAGCAACTGTTCCAATACTGTAACATCATATAAAGAAATCTTTGACAAAGGCAAATTCAATAAAATAGATTGTCTGACGTGCAATTTTAGCCACAGGAAGGAACTCCAAATGTTCATAGTCATAAATGTGGAAACAGACTTTTTGATCCAATTAGACCACGCCAACCATGCTCCCAAAATAAACATGTCCCACCTGCTTATGGTTTGGCCCATATTTCTCCAAACTTTTTCTATTATAGCACTATCCAAATGTCTTTTAAATGTTGTAACTGTACCTGCATCCATTGGCAGTTCATGCCACACACTAACTACTGTGTGTAACAAAAAAAAGTTGTCTCATGCCCTTTTTGAAATCTTTCTCCTCCTACCTTAAAGATATGCCCTTTAGTTTTGAGTTCCCCACCTTAGGGAAAAGACCTTTTGTTATTCACCTTATCTATGTCCCTCACGATTTTATAAACCTCTATAACATCACTCCTCAGTCTCCTATGCTTCAGTGGAAAAAATCCCATCTATCCAGCCTATTTTCTTTTTGTAACTCAGACACTCATTCCTGCCAACATCTTTGTATGTCTTGTCTGAATCTTGTCCAATTTAATATCCTTCCTCTAGCAGCATGACCAGAACAGCACACACTATTCCAGAAGAAGCATCACTAACATCCTGTAGAATCCTCAATGTGAAGTCCCAATTCCTATACTCAAAGGTTTGAGCAATGAAAGCCAGCATGCACAAGGCTTCTTAACCACCCTGTCTATCTATGATGCAAATTTCAAAGAATTCTATCCCTGAACCCATAGGTCTCTCTTCTGTAACACTACTCAGGCCCTACTATTAATTGTATAACTCCTGTCTTTGTTTGTTTTTCCAAAATGTAATACCTTGCATCAACCTTGTATCTATATATATACACAATATTTTATTATAACTCACATTTTTAATTGTAACAGAGAGGAATAGCAGCTTCTACATCCAGCTTCAATAACCCAGCAACGATTGAAAGCTAAACTAAAACCCTAGTTCTGTGGGAGCTTCACCCCACTCCCTTCAGGCTGCTTCTATTATTCCAACTTTAAAAAAAAAACTCAAGGCCTCATAAGCTGTTACCATTATTGGCTTGCAACAGACCACTCAACACTTCTGTCTCAACCACTCTTCATTTTTTAAAAAAGGAGAAAATACACCTCTTAAAGCCTTAGTATCATCTCAGCTGTCTTTCACAGTCAGTAGCCATGTCAATGTAAACCTATTCTATCTTTCTGCACTGTCTGAGGGTAAGAGGTTTTTATATGAACCTTCTTTGTTACCACAGGTCTTGCTTGAAATGAGTAATTGCAGACATGGTATGACATAATTTTGCACAAATGACTTATTTTTTGTCGTGTTGAGTTGCCTGAAGTTCAGCTGTCTTACAAACTGTGACTGTACTTTGCAAAACTAATATAGGAGAGTGATTCAGTTAGTTCATTTAACCAAAACCTGGGATAAAGGTGAAAGTAACTTTATGCACACAAGCAATGTGACCAACATGAACTGCGGGAAAATTTTGTGTGATCATTTGAACCTTGAAAGGAAAACAAGCAAACAATACAGTGCAATGTGGCAAGAGAGTTTTCAGCTGCATAGCACTGTGATGAAGTGCCATAGTTATGCCTTGCACTAGTTTTGATGCTGTTGAGAGAAGTTTCAGATGAAGCAATGCATTGCATAAGGTGTTTGCAGAATATGAAATGTAATGGCTTATTTGCGATTTTTCTTGAAGCCAGTTGATACCAACATGCTGTATAAGCCTCGTGGCATAACTACAAGCAAATCAGTAAATTTGTGTTTGACTAGCAGATGTCAATTTTCTGATAAATATATTTTAACTTCCCACTAAGACTGGGATTTGAGATTTTTGCTATGGTTATACTGTTGTGACTTTATCTTCGGTTGAAGAAAACACCTTTTTAGACCATTTACTTTTATTAACTTGGCATCAAAGTCATCAGTTGATGTTTTTCTTTTAATGTTATAAATTCAAAAATGTTACAGTAAGCTTTATGTGCCTTTTTAAAAACAATTACTGTATTTATGTTCAAATTGCTCCTTAAGCTGACAAGTTCATGTGGCAGATATTCACACTGGAGACCTTATAATTTTCGTAGCTGGTCTATAATTAGATGCATTTTCTAAGTATAATTTTGAAGAGAAAATTCACAACATTTGGGAAAATGCTTTTACAGCTTCAATGTGTTTCTGTTAATGGTATAATTTAATTTTTGAGGGGAATCGTATGTTTCACTAAAAAGTTTTCCTTAAACAACAACTCCTGTTTGTTTTGCCAAGGTTTCTCTCCTCTTGTTATGGGGTCTCAGAAAATTTGCATCTACTTAGAGTTGTCTTATGTAGGATTCTTTGTAGGAAATTTGTAGAAAATTCAGTTTAAGTGGATTAATCACATTGTGTTTATGAAAATACACATCCTGACTGAACTTTTTTTTTGTTCTCCACTATGGCCCCTACTCTTTTTTTTCTTTTATGAAAGTTCAACAGTCAGACCTGCTCAATATGAGGGAAACTTATCCTTGATAACAGAAAATGTTAGAAGTGCACAACATGAGTCCTCCTAATAGCACTGGCAATTACAGGTTTTTGAACTTTGACGTTACTTTTCTGAAAAAACATTTGCCATCTAAACATACCAATTCCAATAATTGAAATATAAACCTATCTGTCAACTGGTGACTGAACTGTATTGTGCTTTAAAGTAATTTCTGTTCATTTAATAATTTAATTGCTTTTTAAAATTTTAAAAATCCTCCAGTCTGGAATATTTGCATTGTTTTTGTGTTTTATGGTAGTTTTAGTCCAGTTTAAGAATAAGTTGTTAAAAGATCAGTTTTAAAAATACAATACTATAGAGGTTGACATTTCTACTACCTCTGTAGCATCTTGCTTTGAAACCTTAACTTGGAGCATTCAATTTTTGTTCATACCCTCCTGAACCATTGCCACCTCTGTCTGTCTTTGTCTCTCTCCCTCCTCCAAACAAAATGTCATTTGCTATTTTCTAAAAGTAGGACTAATGTAGTTGATTACATTTTTTTTTCTTGTTGAGTGTTTACATAGATTTTAAATTTGACCGGATACACCATGTCAAAATATTGTTTTTATGTTGAACTGTTAAAATACATTGCATTAGTATGCATTCCCATTCGCATCACAGTCTTACAAGATTCTCTTACTTCTCATAAGTTTAATTTTGGGAAGGAAAAAGAGTTGTAATATTTGCCTCCTCCTCCTCCTCCACAGGTTCTACTCCCTTAGTGCATCACTGTCTGATGCAGTTTGCTTAACTAAATAACCTGTTTGCATCCCTTTTTTTTATCAGGAGTAACTGCAAAAGAGCCAGGTTGAAGTGTTTGTCATTTCTATTTTCCTTCCTTCCTGTTGTGTATTCACTGGACAAACTAAACTGACTGACTGTTGGTATGCCTGGTAGCTCAGATTAATTAGTGATGTTGCTAGTTATTAGCTGTCAGAATGAAGTTCAGAGAAGACTTAGAGGATGAGGTCTGTTGTTTCTGTTCTCATTGAGTTGTGCAAATTGTTGTCTTCTGAGTTTGCTATAATGTCCGCCAGATATGTATACATTATTTTGAGGTGTGATTGACTGTTTGGGGTTTTTGATGAAAATCATCATCGAGATTCTGGGCTAATACATGATCTTAACCTGGGCAAGTGACATTTTTTTTTTAATTGCTGTCTTTATACCCAAGACTGAACACTCTAAGATTTCAAAAACCCTTACAATTAATAAAGTGTATGAGTAAAACAAAAACATTTGTTTTCATGTTTAACTGGTTTATTTATGACCAACACAATTAGCTATTATATGTGATGTTAATGTGCATTTTAAGTTGAGAGCTGCATGACCTGCACAATTACTTTGTATTATTGATTTCGCCATCTTTATTCAGTCTTGGCCTCCTGACAGCACCAAAAATATCTTTTATGACTCCATTTTGATTATGAGATTAATTTGGGACTGTTTTTGGCTGATTGAATGCTTTTCTTTGCTTTTTAACTGCATGTGTTACTCTTTGTAGCTGATTTGTACTATAGTCTGGAATTGGCAGTGACCTTAAATTTTTTTTTAAGACTTAGATGATGATTTTCATCCATGAAATAAATGGTGATCAGAAACGTCTTGCATTCTTTCCTAGTGCAACTGATATTCAAATGAATAAACGTGTTAATGTGGAAAAAAGAAATACCAGGAAGCAAGAGATGTCTTCATCTGATATGTGGGAAAAAAACAAAATTAGTGTTGGTTTCTGTGCCTGAATACACAGAAGTCATTTTCAAAACCTTATGTTTATCATGTCCTTTTTAAAACAAAAAAAAATTGGTTTGGAAATATTAAGGCCCTGATATTATGTGCTCAATAATTTTGTTCTTTCCCAAACATCAGATGAAGACATCTCTTGCTTCCTAGTGTTTCTTTTTCTACATTAATTACTTTGTTCATTTGAATATCAGTTGCACCAGGAAAGAATGCAAGATGTTTTCTATTACCATTTACCTCAAGGATGAAAGTAATCTAAATCTTAAAAAAAAGTCACTGTCAATCCCAGACCACAGAAAAATCAATTACAAAAAGTAACACATGCGGTTACACAAACAAAAATAGCATTCAATCAGCCAAAAACATTTTCAAATTAATCTCTCAATCACTTTTCGGGCAAGCGTTTTTCAATTCCGGTTACATGATATATTATCTCTGTGATCATAAATGCATTTTTTATTTGGATTCTTTTGGTGAGCCCATCCCTGTTGCTAATAGATGTTCACTGGTTAATAACATTGTACTAGCTACTTAAAGTGCACTACTCCATGCACAAAGCAAGGTTGATCTCTCCAGGTCTAATGTAGAAATTGTACAGCATCTTCCACACACAGCACCATTTTAATTAATGCAAAAGACTCGGAGATTTGTCAAATGAAAGTCAGCACCACCCAGGGCAAGAGAAAAATATACTGAAGAGCCTGATAATACTGCTTCAGAAATAGATTTTTTTTTAAACAAAGAAGAGTTTTGAAAGTGGTCTCTGTTTTACAAAAGTAAAAGGATTCAGGAAGAAAGTTAAAGACCTTTGATGAATCAAGATGAATCAAATTCCAATATTGGAGAAAGATCTATGGATCAGAGGGCAGGAATGTTGTAATGAAGTCAATCACAGGGGAGAGAAGTTGTGTCTCATGGCTTCATAAATATATTCAAGGCTAGCATATACTTTTTAATCATTAAGGCAGTCTACAGTTATGGGCCAAAGAGAAGGAAAGTGGGGTTGAGAATTATTAGACCAGCCATGATCTCATTAAATGGCTGAGCAGATGGATGGGCTGACTGGCCTACATCTATGGCATTATGTAGATTTTGTAGGCCAGGACATTGAGTCAATGCATTGAAGGACAAAAGCTGGTGAAAATTAGCAAGAACAACGCTTCATCTTTAACTGTACCATGTGAAAGAACCAGATGGATTAATTTACATGAGGCAGTGTTCCCTGTCGTTGTGCAGCAGTGTTGATCCCATTGTCATGCCTTTGCCAATCTGTGCATCGAGATTCAAATAAGACCATAATTTGTAGGAACAGAAGTAGGCCAGTCGGCTGATAGAGTCTACTGTGCCATTCGGTGAAATCATATTTGATCTGATAATCCTCAATGCATTCCTGCTCATTTTCCATATCCCTTAATTCCCTTGTTGATTAAAATTCTGTCCATCTCAGACATGAATGTACTTAATGACCCATCCTCTATGGTAAAGAATTCAACAGATTCACAACCCTCTGACAGAACAAGTTCCTCTTTTTATCGCTGTCTTCAATAGGTGACCCTTTCATCTATAATTATGCCCTCTGGTCCTAGACTCTCCCACATGGGAGAACATCCTTTCTGCATTAGCCTGTTGCTCCTCCTAAGAAATTTAACTCTGCACTAGTGCCAGGGCCTCATGACCCATCCTCCCACATCGCCCTTTGAGCCACATATTTTAGGCCTTTGACTTTATATGGCTCTAGTTGTAATCCTGACACTTTTCCTTGGAGATTTTGCTTCATAATTTAGCTCCACACTGTTGTTATTCTTTCAGCAGAGCCACCTTTTCTAGTGCTGTCAATGCCATTGGTGGTAGCATGAATAATGAGTTCTGGATGTAAGCTCGCTGTTGTAGACAACATTAGCTATTCCCTTAATTATAATGTTTCACACAGTTTTGAGAAATCGTGCAACTGTTGCTCAATTACATGAGTCAATGCTGCCCCTAGTTCTCTATACCTTCCTCAAATGCATCACACTACTGATCTCTGATCATAGCCCAGCTTTCAATCACCTAACCCAAGAGGTGTGGTTGCCAAAACTTTGTCTAGAGCAAAGGGTCCAGATAACATCCCCTTCCTTGATTTGAAAATGTCTAGATTCTAGCTCCTCAATTCTTCTGTGAAGTTTCCTGAGTTTTAAGTACTCAATACAGATGTGTTTGTCCTGTCAGTTTGACATCCAGCAGTTACCACGTGCTGCAACAACAAGCAGGAGACAACAGCTTCGCTTCACTTGGAGGTCGCCACTGATGATGTTACCTAGCCAGGTAATGAAATGTCTGGATATCAAACCTACAGCTCAGTGAGCAAACCTACACCCTAAATCTCAACCTGAGCTACAAACCTTCACAAACCTTGCAGCAACAATATGTTACCGGTCTGCCATCACTGTCCTATCTTATTTAATGTATAAATTGACTACTCCAGTAGCCTTTTTATAGAGTCATAGAGATGTACAGCACGGAAATAGACCCTTTGGTCCAACTTGTCCATACCGACCAGATATCACAACACAATCTAGTCCCACCTGCTAGCACCTGGCCCATGTCCCTCCAAACCCTTCCTATTCATATACCCATCCAGATGCCTTTTAAATGTTGCAATTGTACCAGCCTCCACCACTTCCTCTGGCAGCTTATTCCATACACGTACCACCCTCTGTGTGAAAAAGTTGGCTCTTTAGGTCTCTTTTATATCTTTCCCCTCTCACCCTAAACCTATGCCCTCTAGTTCTTGACTCCCCCTCCCAGGGAAAAGACTGTCTATTTATCTTATCCACGCCCCTCATGATTTTATAAACCTCACCATTCAGCCTCCGATGCTCCAGGGAAAACAGCCCTAGCCTATTCAACCTCTCCCTAGAACTCCAATCCTCTAACCCTGGTAATATCCTTGTAAATCTTTTCTTTACCCTTGCAAGTTTCACAATATCTTTCTGATAGGAAGGAGACCAGAATTGCATGCAATATTCCAACAGTGGCCTAACCAATGTCCTGTACAGCCACACCATGACCTCCCAACTCTTGTACTCAATACTATGACCAATAAAGGAAAGCATACCAAATGCTTTCTTCACTATCCTATCTATCTGCGACTCCACTTTCAAGGAGCTATGAACCTGCATTCCAAGGTCTTTGTTCAGCAACACTCCCTAGGACCTTATCATTAAGTGCATAAGTCCTGCTAAGATTTGCTTTCCCAAAATGCAGCACCTCACATTTATTTAAATTTAAATTCTATCTGCCACTTCTCAGCCCATCTGATCAAGATCCCATTGTAATCTGAGGTAACCTTCACTATCCATTATACCTTCAATTTTGGTGTTATCTGCAAATTTACTAACTATACCTCTTATGCCTACATCCAAATCAATTATATAAATGATGAAAAGTAGGAGAGCCAACACTAATGTTTGTGGCCTGTAGTCTGAAAAACAACCCTCCACCACCACCACCCTTTGTCTTCTACCTTTGAGCCAGTTCTGTATCCAAATGGCGCATTCTCCTTGCATTCCATGAGATCTAACTCTGCTCACTAGTCTCCCATGGGGAACCTTGTCGAACGCCTTACTGAATTTCATATAGATCGTATCAACTGCTCTGCCCTCATCAATCCCCTTTTGTTACTTCAAAAAATTCAATCAAGTTTGTGAGGCATGATTTCTCATGCATAAAATCCTCAGACTTGAAGTATATCCCTTTTTATACGTTATTGTATTCATGTTTTTATACACCAGTTTCAATCATATTTGAGGTAATTTTAGAAAAAGAGAGTATTTTTAAAAAAAAAAGTCTGGTACCTAAACACAAACTGAAAAACTTATTAAAAACTCTAAATACTCATCAATCTTAGTTGCCAATCAGCTGCTTTCCCTGCATTTGCATCACATTATGGTTCATGACATCAGTCAGGCACTGTTCTTGATGTAGGTAGGCCTTACTGTGCCTTTAATATTCTCCTGCTCACCTCTCACTCTTGTGACTTCACTTTTTAATCTCCCTCTTCCGCATCGAATTTGTACTTTGAATATTTCTGGAAATTTAGTACACCTGTGCTCTGTCTCACTTAGTTGAAGCTTCCCTCACAATGCCTATGTTCCTTATAATTCACACTAATTTTACCTTGCTAACCTCTGTGACTTTCAAAGACCCTGGTGATACAGCAGAAGGCTTGCAATGCAGTGATGCTAGGTGTCAACCAACTCGTAGGAATTGGCAACAACAGCAATGCCACTTGGTAATTAATTTTGCTACCTGTACAAGAAGGATGGATTGCACCTGAATTGGAAGGAGCCTAATATACTGGCAGAGATATGTGCTAGAGCTGCTCGGGAGGATTTAAACTAGTAAGATGAGGAGGTGGGACCCAGGGAGATAGTGAGGAAAGATTTCAATCTGAGACTAGTACAGTTGAGAAAAGAAGTGAGTCAAACAGTCAGGGTCAAAGCAGAGAACAAGGTAGTACTGATAAATTAAACTGTATTTATTTTAATGGGAGAGGCCTAATAGGGAAGGTGCATGAACTTGGGGCATGGTTAGGGACATGGAACTGGGATGACATAGCAATTACAGAAACGTGGCTCAGGGATGAACAGGACTGGCAGCTTAATGTTCCAGGATACAGGTGCTACAGGAAGGACATAAAGGGACGCAAGAGAGGAGGGGTAGTGCAGTTTTTGATAAGGAATAGCATTACAGCTGTACTGAGGGAGGATATTCGTGGAAATATACCGAGGGAAGATATTTGCATGGAATTGAGAAATAAGGGATGATTACCTATTGGGATTGTATTATAAACCACCGAATAGTCAGCGGGAAATTGAGAAACAAATTTGTAAGGAGATCTCCGTTATATGTAAGAATAATAGGGTGGTTACGGTAGGGGATTTTAACTTTCCAAACATAGACTGGGACTGCTATAGTGTTAAAGGTTTAGAGGAATTTGTGTGTACAAGAAAACTTTCTGATTCAGTGTGTGGATGTACCTACGAGAGTAGGTCATGTTTTGCACCTACTCTTGGAGAAATAAGGCAGGGTAGGTGACTGAAGTGTCAGTGGAGGAGAACGTTTGGGCCAGCATCTACAATTCTATTAGTTTTAAAATAGTGATGGAAAAGGATAGATGAGATCTAAAAGTTGAAGTTTCAAATTGGAAGAAGGCTAACTTTGATGATATTGGGCAAGAACTTCAAAAGCTGGTCGGGTGCAGATGTTTTCAGGTAAAGGGACTGTTGGAAAATGAGAGTCCAGAGAAAGTATATTCCTATTAGGGTGAAAGGAAAGGCTGGTGGGTATAGGGAATGCTGGATGACCAAAGAAATTGAGGGTTTTGTTAAGAAAAAGAAGGAAGCATATGTAAGGTATAGACAGGATAGATCGAGTGAATCCTTAGAAGAGTATAAAGAAAGTGGGAGTATATTTAAGAGGGAAATCAGGAGGGCAAAAAGGGCACATGAAATAGCTTTGGCAAATAGGGTTAAGGAGAATCCGGAGGGTTTTTACAAATATATTAAGGACAAAAGGGTAACTAGGGAGAGAGTAGGGCCCCTCAAAGATCAAGAAGGCAGCGTTTATGTGGAGCTGCAGGAGAGGGGAGGAGATACTAAGTGAGTATTTTGCATCAGTGTTTACTGTGGGGAAAGAGATGGAAGATGGCGAATGTAGGGAAATAGACTGGGGACATCTTGAACAGTGTCCATATTACAGAGGCGAAAGTGCTGGATGTCACGAGATGTATAAGTGGATAAATTCTCAGGACCTGATCAGATGTAACCTAGAACTCTGTGGGTAGCGAGGGAAGTGATTGCTGGGCCCCTTGCTCTGAGATATTTGTATTATCAATAGTCACACATGAGGTGCCGGAAGACTGAAGGTTGGCTAACATGGTACCACTATTTAAAAAAGGTGGTAAGGAAAATCCAGGGAACTATTGCCTGGTGAGCCTGACATTGCTGGTGGGCAAGTTGTTGGAGGGAATCCAGAGGGACAGGATGTACATGTATTTGGAAAGGCAAGGATTGATTAGTGATTGTCAATATGGTTTTGCGGGTAGGAAATCCTGCCTCACGAACTTGATTGAATTTTTGAAGAAGTAACAAAGAGGATTGATGTGGGCAGAATGGTAGACGTGATCTTTATGGACTTAAGTAAGGCGTTCAACAAGTTTGCCCATGGGAGACTGGTTAGCAAGGTTAGATCTCATGGAATGCGGCGAGAACTAGCCATTTGGATACAGAACTGGCTCGAAGGTAGAAAGCAGTGGGTGGTTGTTTTTCAGACTGGAGGCCTGTGACCAGTGGAGTGCCACAAGGATTGGTGCTGGGTCCACTACTTTTCATTTATATAAATGATTTGGATGTGAACGTAAGAGGTATTGTTAGTAATTTTGCAGATGACTACAAAATTGAGGTCTAGTGGACATTGAAGAAGGTTACCTCCAGATTACAATGGGATCTTGATCAGATGGGCCAGTGGGTTAAGGAGTGGCTGATGAAGTTTAATTTAGATAAATGCGAGGTGCTGCATTTTGTGAAAGCACATATTAGCAGGATTTGTACACTTCATGGTAAGGTCCTCAGGAGTGTTGTTGAACAAAGAGACCTTGGAGTGCAGGTTCATAGCTCCTTGAATGTAGAGTCACAGGTAGATAGGATAGTGAAGAAGGCGTTTTGTATGCTTTCATTTATTGGTCAGAGTACTGAGTACAGGAAGTCATGTTGCGGCTGTACAGGCCTTGGTTAGGCCACTTTTGGAATATTGCGTGCAGTTCTGGTCTCCTTCCTATAGGGAGGATGTTGTGAAACTTCAACGGGTTCAGAAAAGATTTACAAGGATATTGCCAGGGTTGGAGGATTTGAGCTCTAGGGAGAGGCTGAACAGGCTGGAGTGTCGGAGGCTGAGGGGTGACCTTATAGAGGTTTATAAAATTAAGAGGGGCATAGATTGATGAGGGCAGGGCAATGGATGTGATCTATATGGACTTCAGTAAGGCGTTCGACAAGGTTCCCCATGGGAGATTGATTAGCAAGGTTAGATCTCATGGAATACAGGGAGAACTAGCCATTTGGATACAGACCTGGCTCAAAGGTAGAAGACAGAGGGTGGTGGTGGAGGGTTGTTTTTTTAGACTGGAGGCCTGTGACCAGTGGAGTGCCACAGGAATCTGTGCTGGACCCTCTACTTTTTGTTATTTACATAAATGATTTGGATGCGAGCATAAGAGGTACAGTTAGTATGTTTGCAGATGACACCAAAACTGGAGGCGTAGTAGACAGTGAAGAGGGTTACCTCAGATTACAACAGGATCTGGACCAGATGGGCCTATGGGCTGAGAAGTGGCAGATGGAATTTATTTCAGATAAATGCGAGGTGCTGCATTTTGGGAAAGCAAATCTTAGCAGGACTTATACACTTAATGGTAAGGTCCAAGGGAGTGTTGTTGAACAGAGAGACCTTGGAGTGCAGGTTCAAAGCTCCTTGAAAGTGGAGTCACAGGTAGATAGGATAGTGAAGAAGGCGTTTGGTATGCTTTCCTTTATTGGTCAGAGTACCGAGTACAGGAGTTGGGACGTCATGTTGCGGCTGTACAGGACATTGGTTAGGCCACTGTTGGAATTCCTATCGGAAAGATATTGTGAAACTTGTAAATCTTTTCTGAACACTCTCAAGGATGTTGGAGGATCTGAGCTACAGGGAGAGGCTGAACAGGCTGGGTCTGTTTTCCCTGGAGCGTCGGAAGCTGAGGGGTGACCTTATAGAGGCTTACAAAATTATGAGGGGCATGGATAGGATAAATAGACAAAGTCTTTTCCCTGGGGTCGATGAGTCCAGAACTAGAGGGCATAGGCTTAGGGTGAGAGGGGAAAGATATAAAAGAGACCTCAGGGGCAACTTTTTCAGGCAGAGGGTGGTATGTGTTTGGAGTGAGCTGCCAGAGGAAGTGGTGGAGGTTGGTACAATTGCAACATTTCAAAGGCATTTGAACGGGTATATGAATAGGAAAGGTTTGGAGGGATTTGGGCTGGGTGTTGGCAGGTGGGACTAGATTGGCTTGGGATATCTGGTTGGCATGGACAGGTTGGACTGAAGGGTCTGTTTCCATGCTGTACATCTCTATGACTCTATAGATAAAATAAATAAAGCAAGTCTTTTCCCTGAGGTGGGGGAGTCCAGAACTAGAGGGCGTAGGTTTAGGGTGAGAGGGGAAAGATATAAAAGAGACCTAAAGATTAACTTATTCACACAGAGAGTAGTACGAGTATGGAATGAGCTGCCAGAGGAAGTGGTGGAGGTTGGTACAATTGCAACGTTTCAAAGGCATCTGGATGTGTATATGAACAGGAAGGGTTTGGAGGGATATGGGCCAGTGCTGGCAAGTGCGACTAGATTAGGTTAGGATATCTGGTCTGTATGGACTGGTTCGACCCAAAGGTCTGTTTCCATGCTTTACATCTCTATGACTCTGTCAAGCTACAGACTAAGTTCTGTTGTTTAAATAGAGTAAGACAAACTTTACGTTTTTAAACAAAAAAAAAGCAAACTGCCCTACTACTTTTTAAATATATTTTTCCCCAGGGCAATCAGGGATAGATAACTAATGGCATTGACAGCAATGCGCTCTCTCATCCTACCAAACAACATAAAATTCAATATTGTGATTTATTTTGATACATTCTTATCCCTTTTGTCAAACCAGCAGAAGTCAACATCCTGCCTACCTCGACTACAAAATAAAGTCCTGCTCCATTCGTCTGTTTTATTTTACCTCATTATCATGATGTCGATATCAAGGTTGTCCTGATACTTCAAGAAGTAGACAATCAGGAGACTGGAAGAACGTGGCAAGCCAGGCACCAACAAGAGGTGGAGAAGTCAATGCTTCAGGTATAACCCTTCTTCAGGACTGGGGGATAAGAATAAGGGGAGCTCCCCTTACTCCCACCCCAGTTCTAAAGAAGGGTTAGACCTGAAACGTTGACTTCTCTATCTCTAATGCTGCCCGGTTTGCTTTGTTCTTCCAGCCTCCTGATTGTCTACCTTGGCTTCCAGCATCTGCAGGTTTTCTTTTGCCCAATAAGTCAATAGTCTTAGTTATGTCCCAGTGTCACCAGTTGAAAAAGCTCCATATGTTTTGGCGACATCTTCTATTTCTCGACCTTTCTTGAATGCAGTTTTAAAATCATCAGCCAGATCTTTGCAAAGTCCAGCCAAATCTGGAGATCTTCTGAAGTGGCATGTGGCATCCAGATATGGAGTCCACCTCACATTTTCAGCAGATCTCACTCATGCTCACAGATGAAGGGGGTCTGAGTGTAAATCCCAAATTTGGTGGATCCTTTTTAAACTTTGTTCTTGTGAACAAAATGTTTCTGGGCCCGAGACGTTGACACGAACATGTAGGATTGCTCTAGTCTAATGATTCAGGCAACATTGTTTAGAGATGAGATGATAATCTTGGAAACATTGAGCAGTTAATGATGAGCATAGTGCATTGATCTTTTCAAAGTGTATTGCTCTTGATAAAATGCAGTCGCGTTTTAATCTTTATTCTGAGTTCTCTTGCAATCATCTGCTAAAAGAGAACATTGTAAGCATCTGTCACCTTTTTTGCAGAAGTAAATACTAGCAATATTGTGGTTAATTTTGAATTTAAATGCACATTATTTTGTTCTGTTATCCGGATTGTTTTGTTGCTGAGGCCATTTTTGCTTTCACTCCCACCCTCCTCCAAAAGACTTATAAGAGTCTTTGTTTAGTCAGTTGCCGTTTCTTTATGTAACAAAGTTTGTTCTTACTCAAATTTCCCTCATTGCTCATATCCTCTGCTCATCAGATCATTCTGATTGTTCATTGTTGTTAGTTAAAATCCTCACCGAGACCAGTAAGATCGTCTCTGAAAAATTCCAATCAGAAATAAGGGACAAAATTCACATTTTATATTTTTGCTGCTAAAGAAAAGGTACTTCACATGACCTAATTAAGTAGATCAGTTGAGTTGCATCTTATAACGCCTATTTGATGAGCGTCACACACAACATTAAATGAACAATCCCTTTGACTCCCAGCTCTTCAGATGGTTCACTTCTCCCTGCTATGCTAAGTTGAAACTTCAATATCCTTTCAAAAATCATTCCACTTCATTCATGGGAGGAGGACATTATTTGCTGGGACAGCATTTATTGCCCATCCTTAGTTGCCCTTGAAAAGATGAGCTGATCTCCTAAACCACTGCAGTCCATGTGTATAATTGGAACTGCAATGTCATCAGGTCGCGAGTGCTAGGATGTTGATCCAGGCACACTGAAGCAATGGTGGCATGTTACCAAACCGATAGCTTGGAGCTACAATTGCTGCTGGTGATTTTCCCATGTATCTGCTGCCCTTTTCCGTCCAGAAGAAGATAATTACCATTGGTTTGGAGGTTGCTGTTCAAGGAGCCTTGGCCAGTTTATTCCGTGCACACTGATGTTACTGAGCTTTGGTAGTGGAGAGAGTACGAGAGCGAATGTGGATATGGTGCCAAACTAACTTGGCCAAGTTATTCAGATCTCATTTCCATCAACATGGCTCACCTCTAATTTTTGTTCACCAAATCTTTGTCTATTCTGTCCTCTCCCTTTTTGAGCTGAAAAAGAAACTTTTCCATGCACCCTGTTTAGTTAACACAAAATATTTCCACCACTTGAATTTCAAATGAGGGAACATTGTTGCAAAATAAGAGGGCAGTCATTTAAACTTGAGGTGCAGACTTCTTCTGGAGTGTAGTGAATTCCTTGGAATTCTCTGCCTCAGAGTTCTAGATTAGATTCCCTACACTGTGGAAACAGGCCCTGTGGCCCAACAAGTCCATACCGACCCTCCGCAGAGCAACCCACCCAGACCCATCCCTACACCCAACACTATGGGCAATTTAGCATGGCCAATTTACCTAACCTGCACATCTTTAGACTGAGAGAGGAAACCGGAGCACCTAGAGGAAACCCACGCAGACACTGGGAGAATGTGCAAACTCCACACAGTTACCCGAGGTGGGAATTGAATCTGGGTCCTTGGCGCTGTGAGGCTGCAGTGCTAATCACTGAGCTATCATGCAGTTGTAGAAGCTAGATCCATGAAAATATTTAAACGAGTAGTGGGTAGATTTTTGAAGTATCAGGGAGTTGAGGGCTGTGAGGAGTTGACATGAAAGAGCAGCTGGGGCCTAGAGTGGGTCTACCACTATCTTGAATGGTGTGGAAAGGTGCATGTCCTAATGTGGCCCTATTTATGTAATGTAAACCACACACCACCCTGATTTGGAATTGTTATCACTATTGCCTCACCATCATAGTGTTAATATCCTGGCAGACTCTTCGTTGTAGTACTGTCAGTATGTCGACATCACATGAACTGCAGCAGTTCAAGAAACCAGCTCAACAGCTTTTTGAGGGCAATTAGGGGCAAGTAACAGAAGCAAATATTGACAGTTATGGCCACACCCTGTTCAACATTTTAAAAACAAAGTCCATGAGGTGTAAGGACACCCAGAGTGTTGCGAGAAAGAGTGCCAGGATTTTGACCAAGTAACAGTGACGTATTGTGATGAATTTCCAAATCTAGATTCTGAGTATTTTGCAGGGGAGATTTCCATGTGGTGATGTTTCTTGTGCATCAGCGGTCTTTGGCCTTTCAGGTAATGGACATTACAAATTTGTTGAAGAAGTCTTTGTGAATTGCCGCTGTTGATGAGAGAGGGAGTGAATGTTGAAGTTCATGGATGGAACACTGATCAATCCATGGTCTTGGATGTTATTTTAAAACATTATTATCTTGTAATGTCTAGCTTCATGCATGTTCTTGTATGATTCATTGATTTTATATCAAGGTTTAAAGGAGTAAGGGCATGTGGAATGTATTAGTTTAAATAGATGAAAGGCTGGGATGGGATCGCTGCATGGAAATCACTTTCTCGGATGGACCTATCTCCTACAAAGGGGCATAACCTTAAAATTAAAATTGGATATTTAGGAGTGTAATCAGGAAACAATTTTTTCCCTAGAAGTACAGTGCGATTCTGAAACAAGCGCCTCATAATGCCTTGGGGCTGTTTCAAATGTTCTGGCCTTGAGATTTTTGTTGTGTTATCAACAATGCAGTGCTAATGTGGGTTAATAGAGTTGAGGTACAGATCACCTGATTGAATGGAGAAAAGGTTTTGAGTACTAAATATGGTATACCAATGATCCTATATTTGTGAAGTTATACATAGAACATGGATTACTGCATTATAAAGCCCTTGTATACCAGTGTGGCTTTACATTTCACTGACTATTGATGATGTAAAAACTGCTGGATAAACAGGTCAATAAATATATGAAAAGAAAGCAGATTATTGATACAATAATGTGTAATTCTTCATTAAATTTGATGTCTAAAAGCTAACTTCTGACAAAAAAATTGAATCACGGAGTGAGGGGAGAATCAACAGGTGAGTGCAGTATGAGAATGAATATATTTCAATAATCCTAAAATTGTTTCATAGAAATTAAAGGATAGAAAAGATCTTCAAGATGATACAGAATGACAAAGTGTTGAACGTTAAAAGAATGTTTCACAAACAAAATCGTGAGGAAATGAGGAAATACAGAGGATGAAGGAGGAGATTTTGTAAAATATTTGGAATAATGCGAACAAAATGCATTATGCCTGCCATTTCCAAGTGGGGCTGGCTACTTAAAGATGCTGTCCACTGCAACCCTTTAAATTCTGCCTTTGGCTTTCTCTCTGCAGACTGCACAGACCAAGTATGTCTCACTGTGACAGAGACTAAAGGTGGAGAGATCACAGTGGGGATGAATTAACATCATGAGCCACACAAATCTGAGTTGTAATTGAGGAGGGAAGGTTGCACTGTACAACGGTCATTTAATCCGGTGACTACATTGGAGTCAATGAATACAGTATGATTGACTGGTGTCCAGAAACTCTGCAGCATAGTCAATACATTGCACCATGCTGATACATTACATAATTCTTGTGAATTAGACTTTTCTTCAGTTTCATATCACAAAATAGTAGATGGGAGAAAATGTGCTGTCTGTCAACTCAGTCATTCTCAGCTGTCTATCACCAAGTGGCAATTTAAATGCTGATTGAAGGTCACCTTTGGTACAAATCTGATGGGCTGAAGGGCGTCTTGTTTTGATTCTATTGATTTGTGACAGTCTGGGCAGCACTTAGGTGTTGCAGTGATGCACAGTAAAATTATTAATCAATTATGTGTGTTCATTATATGTTATGTATATTCACAAATAAAACAGTCCTATGGAGGAGGAGGAGGTGAGAAATAGGACCACTGTCACAGTAATTGCCCTTGACTGGCTTCTGTTAGGTTTGTATTACATCTCAGTTTTACTGGATTGTGGCCTGGTTTATTGTAGTAATTAGAAATCTGATCTGATAACTTGCCTTTTAAAAGAAAAGAATGACTTTGTTGAAACCTCTGGTGATTGCCAAAATCATTCTTTTTATAAAACTTTAGAAGATTCAAGAATCTTTGAAGTTGGTTATAGATGCTGTGAAATTGTAAATGATACTATATTTACAAGTTATGTCTATGACTTTGTTGGCTTTTCTATTCATTAATTTCAATCAAATTTAGAATGTTTTGGAAGTTTGGAGTCTTGAAGAAGGATCTTATGTTATGGAGCATTGATTAGTTTTCTGTTTGTCCAAAGCTGCAGCCTGTCCTGCTGTGTGTGTGTGTCTGGTTTTATCTGGTTTGGTTTTGAGAATTCCGGTGTTTGCAGTACTTTACTTTTTGATCAGATTTTGCCCTGTTGCCTATGTCCTTATCTACACTCCAAGCATCCCTGACCAGCAAAAATTTTAATTTTTACAAGTAATTTTAATTTTTGCTCAAATTCCTTCATATTCTTGCCTCAGTTTTATCATTGGGAATTTGTAGAGTCATTGTCATCTTATATGGCTTTCTTATTCCCAATAATGGGCTCCACGTGGCCATATGTGGGTGTACTTGCAGGCAGTGCTATCTGATTACGTGAAGCTTTTTTTTTCTCAAGTTCCTCCACTTGTTTGTACATTCAGACACATTTCAGCAACCCTTCTCTTTATGCCATTGATGTCACTCTCTCCTTAGAAGAATCTATGTATTTCCCCCATACTCTACCATAAATTAAAATCATGTGTTGATGTGAGAAGCATTATAGCATTTAATCACTTCCAATTTGCAACAGTTTAAACTATTACATTTTGTTCTAAGGAACAATTTTGCTTTGAGTTAGCATATACTTTTCCTCTTGCCCCACCGAAAATTGCCGTCGGTTCTGCAAAATGAAAGGTCAGCAACAAATTTCCTTTCTAAGCTATGCACTCTCTAGTTATACATGTAATTGTAAGAGCAGTGTATTACCAATATTTCCTGTAAGCTGCATGCAGTGGCAGCACATTATCAAGAAGTACATGTCCAGTTAGGATATTGTATGCAACACACTTTGAAATTAACAGGCCAAATACAATAAAAATAAATTAGTGGGTTGAGGGGAATGCCTTTAACTTTTAACATTTAACTTAATTTCATCTTGATCTAAGTGCATTTATGGATGGGCTGACGGTTCCGATAAAATTAGTGGAGAATAATAATACAGCAGTTTTTACAGTTGACAGACATGTACTATTGCATTAAATCACTAAGTTAAATTGTCTGGTTAGAATGAGTTTTTTTTTAACAATTCAAATTTTACCTCCTTTGCACAGAACCTGGAACTTGGGGAACAGTCCCTTGGAGAATGAGATCACAAATCTGCTGCTTCCATTATCTCACCACTCTTTCTCCTCTCTTCCATCTCTTCCTCCTCTCTTTGGGACACTTCCTTGGCTCCTTGTGCCTCTTGTCCCTTACCACCCCTCTCTGAGCAAAGTAATAGAAGATATCATTGACAATCAGAAGCAGTTATGGGGACAAGTGGGAGATGTTAGGACAATTTGTTTTTTTTAAGAGTAAGGAAAGCTGAGAGCAGATTTGATTGACATATTGATGGAGCAATATAGACAGAGTAGATGAGAGAAACTTCATACTTGTGAAAGAATTGAGAGGATGGTGACATGGATTTAAAATAATTCAAAGAATATTGAGTAACATTAGGGAAATACCTAACTTGTGAATGGTTAAGATGTGGCTGTTGAAAATAAGTTGAATTGAAACATTCAGGAGGGGATTAGACTGTTAGCTGAAAGTGAAGAATGTGCTGCATGGGAGAGAGAAAATTGGGGTAAGACTAAGTGAATTGCTTATTTGAAGAGCCAGTGCAGATAAGATGGGTCACATTATGATTTCCTGCACTGTACAATTCTGTGATACTGTATAAAATGTGTGAAACATTTTAAATGGAAAGACACTTGAGTATGCTAATATAGGAGTGCTAAAATTTGGCCCTAAGGTACAGCAAAAACTAAGAAAGCAACTGGCATGCTGGTGCAAGGGCATTGGACTACAGGAATAACTGAGCTGCTGCAGCTGTACAAAGTTTTAGTGAATCCATTTCCAGAACAATTGTGCAGTTTTGGCTTTCATAATTAAAGACACATAAATTTGATTTTGAAGATGGTAGACCAAAGGTCACTGAATTATTTCCTGGGATGAGGATTTTGTCTTACAATGAGAAGTTTAAAAGAGCAAGAGACAACCTCATTGAATATTCAGGATTCTGGAGGGACTTGATGCTATAAATGCTGAACATTGTTTCCAATGGTGAGAAAATCTAAAATATGGGATGCAACCTCAGTATCATAGGCAGATAGATTAGAATTGGGATGAGGAGGAATTACCATACTTCAGTAGGTTTGAGTTTTTGTTTTGTAATTCTACCTAAAGAGGGTTGTGAATGCTCCATTCTATATTTAAGGCTGGGACAGACTTTTGGTTCCTTTGTGGATAAAAGGTTGAGAAGTGGAGTTCATATTGAAAATCTGCCATGATCACGCTGAATGGTGGAGCATGCTTGATGGGAGGTGTGGTCAATTTCTGCTCCTATTTCTTGTGTTAAGTGACACTTGCTATGAATCTGTTCACACAGTGCTCAGTTTTAAAAAATATTCAGTTTTGTGGGATGTAGACTTTGGTGGCAAGCCAGTAGTTATTGCCCATCCCAAATTGCTTTTGAGAAGGTGATAGTGTGCTGCCTTCTTGAACTGCTGCAGTCTGTTATGAGGGTGGGAATTCCAGGATTCTGACTTTGTTTCAGTTGGATCACTTGGCTCCAGACTTCATTGCTGCTTTGGTTCAAAGTTGACCGAAAGAGCTGAACTCCAGAGGGAGATAAGGTTGAACTGCTTGCACTTTGTACTAGTGTTTGACTAAGTGCAGCATGAAAGAACTTCTAGTAAAATTTGAAGTCAATGGGATTTAAAGGGAAGGCTCTTCAGTGGTTTGAGTCCTACTGAGTACAGAACGAGATGGTTAGAGTGATGAAGGTCAATTATTTCATCCTGGGACCAGTTGTTTTGAGCTATTACAGTGGTGTCCTTCCTTCCATCATCAGATCAGAAGAAGGGATGCTTGCCAATGACTGCAGCTCTTCAGATAATGAAGCTTCTGTGCCATAATGTGGCAAGGTCGGGACAATAATTAAGCTGAGATTTACCAATGTGCTTCAGTGGGGAGGTGGATGAGCTGTGTAGCCAGACAAAAGATCAGCAATTTTAAAGACTGATTAGATTAACTTTGGATATCTTAGTGCAATGACATCTACTGGAAGTATCATTGGCTAAACATTAAAGTCTTCCTAATATACAACCCTTTCATGGGAAATTTTGATTTTTTTATTTAACAGATGACCCATCTGTTAGTTTCATATAGCATTCAAGTTGCAATTTTGGTTCTGTCAGTTGAAAGCTCTGAACATTGACTTCTGAATGATTAGTGCCAAATATTAGCACTAGTGCTATTAGGTAACCCAAAGTATGTAAAGATGTTCAGTAAATTATTTAACTAAGAATGCTGAGCACATGCAATTTTGTCATCCTTGAGAATTACCAGGCATAAGCTATGATGGCAGAGGAGTGATGTTACAGACTTATGAATGCAATAATGGCAGTAGGATTTTACTATGCATTAATCCCTGCCATCTCAGAAAATAAGATCTCTCATTTTAGTTGATCTCTGTGCTAATTGCCAATATTAACTGGCTACATGTGCAAGATTGTATCACCATGTCATTTATACAAGGACTCAGTTGAGGACTTGAGTTTTGCAGGTGTCCGCAACTAGATAATGTAAAGACCTGGAAAAGGATTTGAAGACAGGATCCATGGATTTTCTCAAATTGATCACTTGGTTTAAGAGCAAACTTGTGCCTTGAGAGAAAACCGTCTGAGAAACCAAACTACTCTGTCAACCTAGGCAGCTAATGTAAATTTATTTTTTAATAATTTGTGCTCAATAGTGCACTTAAGGAGAACATTATGAAATTATTTAATTTGCATAAGAACAGACTTCAGTTTAGTTGCTTATGTGAAACACAAGTTCTGTAGATTTCTTATTTTTTTTGTTGGGATAATAAGATTATTGTTTATGCCTTGTTAGAACTCCTCTTAGTTGTAAAAGGAAAGAATGTAACCTATTAGAGTCATAGAGATGTACAGCATGGAAACAGACCCTTCGGTCCAACCCGTCCATGGTGACCAAATATCCCAACCCAATCTAGTCCCACCTGCCAGCACCTGGCCCATATCCCTCCAAACCCTTTCTATTCATATACCCATCCAAATGCCTCTTAAATGTTGCAATTGTACCAATCTCCACCACATCCTCTGGCAGCTCATTCCATACACATACCACCCTCTGCGTGAAAAAGTTGCCCATGAGGTCTCTTTGCCTCTCACCCTAAACCTATGCCCTCTAGTTCTGGACTCCCCAACCATGGAAGGTTTTTTTTTGATTCATTCCCCTTTGACTTGGTTGAGAATGTGGCAGTTAGGCTACAGTACTGTTGGAGCACTCAGGCTATGCTATGGCATTTCCCTCTGCTATTTGTGTGTATGCATGTGTTTCTTTGCCTCAAAGAAATTCCAGGAAGGGAAACCAGATTACACTTACTTCCCCTCTCCTTTTCTTTAAATTTTATATTTTTCCCCAGCCGAATGATTCCGACCCTGAAATTCCCTTAGTTGAAAATGATGTAAAATGTAATTTGCTGTCTAAAAATAATTACCACAGTCAATGGGAAACTTTCATTTCCCCAATGACACTGGGTTGTAACGAAGCATAGCGGCCCTCTCTGGATTATGAGATTAAATTGAAAATGCAGGTTGTTGCAAAACTACACTGTAAAACTGGCTGTGAAGATAGTGTCTCTAAAAAATGGACCAACTGAAAGTCCAGTGACATTTTTCAAGACTCTTTGTAATATTTAGCTGTTTGTCATTCATTATGGGCTGTGATTAGAACCATTGTTGGTTCCGGTTTCTGCATTTGACGGAGGTTCTACTAACAACATTCATGGTTGTGATTTGGGTCATTGGTTCTAGTCTGACACCAGTCTGAGGTCTCAGTAACTCTACTCAATGTTTTGTGTTTGTCACAATGTTAATGTACAAATAGTCCTGTGCTTCAAAAAGAAATGGGGAAGAGTAATCAAAAGATTGGTCAGCATTTGGTTTTGATGGGGTTCTTAATGGTGGAGAGGAGGTGAAGGGGTATCTGGGAGAAATTCCAGAGGGCATAATTAGCTCTAGGAATGTTAAGTTAGTTCTAATGAAGGGTCACCGACTTTGGATATTAACATTATTTCTCTCTTCACCGATGCTGGAACTACTGCATTGCTGTTTTTTTTTCTCTTTCTATTTTAGTCCATAGTACTTTGCTCTTGTTTTAAACAACTGCTTTGATGAAATATGGATGTAGTTTGCTGGTCATGTTGATCCTGTTTAATCACATTGTATGCTCATGAAATTTATCTTTTGGAAAAAAATTAAAATGCAAGTTTGATTCAAAATTAAACTGACTCATCACACCTAAAATACTGCAACACCGTTTTGTTGAAATCAGCTAATTCAGCATTGGGAAGCAGTAAATCTGATCATTATGGTGAGTTCTCCAAGTGGCAATGCATTTATTGAGTGTTTGTTAAACACTCATGGAAGAAGGCATTTGTCTGTGTTTCATTCTACTGTAGCCTCTTGTCTTGTCTCACCCTAGGGTGGATATTTAGTCTTTAAAATAGACCTGGTTCTGTTATTGTATGTCTCACTCATTAAAATTATTACTTTGTGGTATGTCCACGGTGATTGATATTGGTTCTTATTTTGCTGATGCTCCTTTCAGTGAACTTCTTGTCAGCATAGTATGGTTGCAGGTTTGATGGGAGATGACTTTGTGAACTGTTCAAACTCTTCACACAACCATTTGGAAAGCATTTTATTTCAAATGAAAAGAATTCTCATGTACAAGCAAATAGAGATGAATTTTAAGAGGAAATGTTAGATTATGCATTGACATTGGACTGTAATTTATAAAGGCAAATTCTGGTAATAGTGGTAGTTGGGATCTCCTTTGAGATTAGGGTTGAACTTTTCCTGCTGTACTCTCCTGGACTTTGGAAATCTGATATTGTCTGTCTGGTGTCACCTTAGATCGTAAATTTAAGAGCTTGATCTCAATGGTGTCACTGAGAAATACTTCATTCATCTCTCGTGCCAGTGCACTTCCTGAATGAGAAATAGGATAACATGTTGGGAACAAGGACAATTTTCAATTTCTCCTCAGCTCTCAATGTGAGAATGCTGAGTTGTTCTGGCTGATGTCAGTCGAGTTAATATTGACATTAAACTTTGAATTAGCATGGAATTGTACTAAACCAGACTATTACTTTTGCTGAGGTTGTGGAAGAAATGTTGAGAAATTATGAAGTATTGCAGTAGGTAATTGGGATACCTGGCGTCTATTCAAATAATGTTGTATTTTGAGCTACCTTTCCTTGAATTTGTTTTTTTATTAGTAAGTACTAGAAAAATCCAAGGTTACATTTCATCAATGTTAAAGTAATGTCAGTGACATGACAGCATTATTGAAACAGGTATGCATCTGTGCTTTAGCATCTGCAAAATCTGATGTTGCTTGGTGAGAGACTGAAAGGTTATAGTTAGAATCTGATTGTAGATTATGCAGTCTGGTCAAAATGGGAATGCTTACAGTTGATGGACAATTGAGAAAGGGGAACTGTTTGGCCAGTTACAGTATTTGCAGGTGTTTCGAATGATGTATTGCTATTGTATGCACTGACTTATTGTAGCTGTGCTTCTTAACAGTAGTTTCATATTGTGTGATTGATTTAAAGAGACAACTTTGTAGTGTTGGAGTACTTGTAAGCATTGATAACTGGAGTGATGACTTTAAACTCACTCCAGAGTCTCTTGCATTTACATTACAGTAGCAGGCCTGTCAACATCAACAAAATGTGTAGAGTCAGATTGGTTGTTAACTCATTTGAAATTAAATTGTAACTATATTTAAGGCTGACATGCATGTCAGAAAGGATATATTTTTACACTGAGATGGATTAAACTTAAGTCTGCAACCAATCTTCAGTAGACTATCATGAATTGTGTGTTGAAGTGAAAATATTTTGAATTTCTATTTTGATGTTATTTGTTGTGTAGCAATGAATATTGGAAATTGCAGGCATTGACTCCAAGGCGAGCCACATCATGTGCTTTTATTAAAAATGTTTTTCTTAAATTGCCTTCAATTTCTACGTGTATGCGTTCATGCCTCACTGAGGAGGATAGTTTATATTGCCACTTTCATTAAAGCATTATTTTAAAAGACCTATTGGTAGATTTGCCTGGTGAGTGTTTTAGTGGTGTTCCATGTCTGTTTCTGTTCTAGAGCAAATATTTTGTGGCATTTGCTTGTAGATACAACATGGGAAGCATTTTTTAAGTTGAATATGTTTCGCAATTGAACTTCAGCAAGTTTGGGCAGAGATGTGATGTTCGACTACTGTTTTATTAAGCTTTGTCTGAAGAGGTTGACTTCCTGTAGGTGTAATGTACTTGACTGGATCCTGCCTAATATCTTGTCCTGGTGGCTGTTACTCGCATGTCAGCTTTGATTGCAAAACTTAGTTTATTCCTTGAGGTTCCAACATTTTGCATCTGTTCAGTGATAGTGATGTTATTTGCCTTGCACAGTAGATTTCCTCGACTTCTATGAAGTGTTAAGCAGAGTGCAATGAGGCTCACTTACAGAACATCTTTGTCTGCTTTATGGTCATGGAGTGACACTGGCCGAAGGCCGAGTGCTGCCAGTTTACTTATCTCTCCAGCATATGATGTGATTCAAAGAGTGAAGTACAGGATAAAGTAATACAACTATTTCTGCTTCTTGTGGGAGGGAGAAAAATAAAGAAAAAAAAAACTTACTTGTCCCACAATAAAACACAGACGAGACCTTTAAAATTAATTGTTCTTCTAGTGGGTAATGAATTGTTTTTTCCAAGTTTTGAGAAAATGAAGTTAGGATGCCACTTGCTGTTTCAATTCAGGTTTGTCTTAACTAGAGAGCTTGACATCGGATCTCTTTTGGAATGTGTGCAACTAGGAATCTCCAAACCCCTGTAACATCAAAGGGGATATCCAGAACTAATTGCACTGTGAACTCTCCTGGAAACACCTGCAAAGAATAATTTATGAAGCTCAAAACTATATTTCTGAGGATCACTGAGATAGACTTTGCAATAAAGTTGTCCTTTGTTTCACTTTGACAGTCTATATTCCACAGAGCTTTGATATAAGGATTTTCCTTTTTTTTGGACAGAATTAATAATTACAGGCCAAGTATGCATACCAACCTTGGCATAGAGACTAGAAGGTTTATTGGACTTGTCACATTGAATTTTTGTGCTGTATAGGTGCACAATAACCACTGCTATTTTGAAATTATATTTAAATTTAAAGGGAGAGAAAGTCCCAAATCGTATTGTTAAAGTTCAAACTGCTGCAGATCAATCATTAGCTGTGAAATGGATGAATTAGAGTTGCTATGTCTGGAATCCAAACTGAAAATCTCCTCAATGTTGCCATAAAACAAAGCTGTAGAAACTTTTGATAGTTTCAGTCATATTGCAATGAGCACTATATTAATGAAATAATGCTGATTTGTTCGATTCGGACTTTCAAAGATTGTGGTTAGTTGTACAAAAGAACAATAGATGAACATTTACAGCACTTTTAATTCCTTTACCCTGTTCTATCTGAAGCAATTGCTGAAGTGTTTTGTAATGTTGTTTATGGATTTTGCTATTGGACTAATTAAGTATTAAAAACTGGAAGTTTAAGTATCTCCTTGCACTGCTTGAAAACATCTCTTTTCGTATTTGAAAAATGAACAAGCTTTTATTTTTTTGCCTGTGAATGGCATCAGTTTTGCAAATATTCTGCTTTCCTAAGCAGCCAACTAATACTCTTGATGAAATTATAATAGCTGAAATATTTAAAGGTTAAATTTACAAGATGATAGCAGCAGACAGCTATTAAGCTATAATTACTTTCTACTGCTGCTAGTCAGTGACATTTGATCCGATTAATTGAACATAACAGGGACTTGAAGAGCTGATTCTGGTTTCAGATTGTGTTTTTTTTTGTTGAGATCTGTTCTGCTGCATGAAATTGAATTTGATTTGTATTTAAGTCTTTTCAGAAGAATACTTGTTCTTCAGACTAATACTCAATCTCCCCATCTACTATTTTATCCCAAAAAAAAGATAAACCGGGCATCATTTTTAAAAAGAATTTCCTCTTCTGGAGATATGCTTCGGTTCCCCGAGGTGCCTCTAATAGTATCTTGTAAGTGAGAACATTCGCCACTGAGTGTTGGAAGACTGAGTAGAGTATCACAATCGTGTCGTTTGTAGAATATGGCACAACAAATTTACAGACCTAATAAATACGTGTGCTGCTGAAAACGGACATATTTTGGCAAAGCTCTGTGTCTTGCATTCATCAGGACAATTTTCTAGAAATACAAAAGTCAAAAGAAAGCAATATTTTATTTTGTACGTGAGGATTGCGACGATCATTTGTTTGTAAGTGGAGTGTTTTTGGGTAGAGGCATTACTATGGAGAATGGACCAGTTAATTATAGCAGAGTGTTAACCGCTCAGGCATAAACCAGGCAGCTTGACTCTGATTGGTCAAGGGATTGTGTGAGAAATTAACCAGAGAATTATCGATTTACTTGAGTTGAAACAGGTGCATCGTCTTTTCTGTCTTGAAAGAACAGGCTCTTGTGTATCAATATATTTAGCTTCCAGCACTGTTTGACTATTGATCCTAAATTGGTTGTCAGTATAATTCTTTATGCATTCAGGATTATTCAGAAATTTTTGCTCAGTCAAGGAGTCACTTCTGGTGTTGGATGCTGTTGGGAAGTTTCCAAACGTGGGCTGGTTAGTGATCGTCAGAAGTGGGCTTGTTGCAAACAGCCAAAATGATATGTTGGTGCTACATTATGGGGACTGAATATCCCAAGATTGGCAGATCATATAAAGCAACATGTCCACTGTGCTGTTTAGAATAAGCATGACACTTACTGTACCCAACTCAACAAACTGGTCATAGATATATACAGCATGGAAACAGAACCTTTGGTCCAACTCTTCCATACTGACCAGATATCCTAAATAAATCTCGTCCCATTTGCCAGCATTTGGCTCGTATCCCTCTGAATGTTTCTTATTCATGTACACAGCTGTGAATGCCTGTTAAATGCTGTAATTGTACCTGCTTCAACCGCTTTCTCTAGCAGCTCATTCTATACATGCACCATCCTCTGCATGAAAGAGTTGCCCTTTATATCCCTGTTAAATACCCCCCACCTCAAACCTATGCCATCCAGTTTTTGACTCCCCCCACCCCCCCAGGGAAAAGTCCTTGCTTATTTATCCTATTGATGCCCCTCATGATTTTATAAACCTCTGTAAGGTCACCCCTCAGCCTCCGATGCTCCAGAGAAAGTAGCCTCCATCTATTAAGCCTGCCCCAATAGCACAAACCCTCCAAACCTGGCAACATCCTTGTAAATCTTTTCTGAAGCCTTTCAAGTGTCAGAAAATCCTTCCTATTGCAGGGAGACTAGAATTGCACACAATATTCCAAAGGTGGCTTAATCAATGCCCTGGACAGCTGCAACATGTCTGCCCACCTCCTGTGCAGAGAAGCCCCGATTATCCAGCATTCGATTAACCAAAATTCAGATTATCCGAACAAGTTCATAAGGTCCCAATGCTTTGTTAACTATGTTATCTGGCATTCATTGAATTGAATGAAATATTCCCTGCCCCTGTTCTTTGGATAATCGAGGTTCCTCTGTACTCAATGTACTGACCAGTAAAGGCAAACGTATCAAATGCTGCTTTCATTATCCTATCTAAATGGGACTCCATTTTCAAGAAACTATGAACCTCACTCCAAGGTCTCCTTGTTCAGCAATACTCCCTTGGCCTTAACCTTAAATGTATAAGTCTTGCTCTGGTTTGCCTTTTCAAAATATAGTACCTCACGTTTATCTAAATTAAACTCCATCTGCCACTCCTCGGCCCATTTGATCAATGTACTGTTTTACTCTGAGGTGACCGTTGTTGCTCCCCACTACATATATTTATACAATTATAACACATGCTGGCAGCCAATTGAAGAATCTCAGTCAGGTTTCATTTATTAATACGTAGAGGGCTTGCAGAGTAGACGTGTAGAGACTATGCTTGTTTCAACTCAACTAAATAGATGACACCCATTGACTGGCTCATTTCTCCACAGTAATGACCAAGCAGTCAATTAACCTGCCTGGTTTAAAATTTAACTAAGTTTTGATAGTTAACTGGCAGTCATCATCAACTGGTTCAATCTTCATGGCAACCCATCTATTATTATCAGGGATGTCCTCTCACTTAATATAAGTTTTCATTCTCTTTACTTTGCTATTTCTTGCAAATTGTCTTGATAAGTGAAAGGTGAAAAGGTCAGACAATGTCTTTGTTTGTTGTAGTGATACTCAAGTTGTCTACCAATAAATAACTATTACTGTGCAAGTGTTGATGTTTATTTCTAATTCTTTTTTACATGTCCCTCATCTCACAACATTTCTTTCCATTAATTATTTAATTCATGTTTGGCATAACTTGTGGTTTCTGCTACAACACGGTTGATGGTAGTGTTCCAAATTCACTTTGTTTCAAGACTTTTTCCAAAAATCCGCATTCATCTTTGATATCTTACATATGTGTCACTGTTTTACTCCCTCATTCACCAATTGAAATAATCATTGCTATTTCATTTAACTTCAATGCCATTGCATAGTGGTTAAAGCAGTACAACACAGTAACAGGCCCTTCAGCCCACCATGCTTGTACAAATCATGTCATTCTAATCTAATCCCATCTGCCTGCAAATGGTCCATATCCTGCTATTCTCTGCCTGTTCATGTCTGTCTAAATGCTTCTTGGAAGTTGCTGTTGTAGCGGTTTTCACCACCTCATGCATTTTTTAAAAAACTTTTTCCCCTCTTACCTCAGTCTTATGCCCCCAAGTATTTGACATTTCTACCCTAGGATAGAGACTTTGACTATCTACTTTATCCATGCCCCTTGTAATTTTTCTATGAGTTCGCCCCTTAGTGTCTGATGTTCTGGCGAAAGCAATCAATGTTTGTCTAGTCTTTCCTTGTAGTTAATACATCACTCCAGTCCAGACATCATCCTGGTAAATCTCCTCTGTACACTCTCCAAAGCATCAACATCCTTCCATTAGTGTGGCAAGCAGAACTGTGTACAGGATCCAAATGTGACTGGGCCAAGGTATTATACTGATGCAGCATGACTTGTTGACTCTTGTACTCAGTTCCCCAACCGATGGGGGTAAGCATGCTGCATGCCTCCATTACCACTTTGTCCGCTGTGTTGTCACTTTCCAGACTTGGACCCAAGGTCCCCTGGTATATCAATGCTGTTAAGGGTCTGACCATTTTCTGTTTTTGACCTCTCAAAATGCATCACCTCATACTTGTTTAGGTTAAACACAGCCTGCCATTTCTCTCCTAACTTTTGCGAGCTGATCTATATCTTGATGAGTGCTTTGATATCCTTCCTCATCATCTACAGTTCCACCAATTTTCATGTCATATGCTCACATCCTAATCCGATCACCCACATTTTCATCCAAATCATTTTTAAATATGACAAGCAACAGAGGTTCCAGCATTGATCACACCCCTCCATAACCGTACTCTAGCTTTTATGGTGAAGCTAACTTTGGATCCAACTTGCCAACTCACCATAGCTTCCATGCAATTTGAGCTGTCAGTTCTGCTGTTCTCTCAACAAAGTTTCTGTAATGGCTACCACACCGTTGTCCCATGTACTAATCAAAATTCTGAGCACATCTGCTTTCTCTATTATACTCCTGGTATTAAAATTAAATAAATACACTTCAGACCTATAGTCCTGCTGTATTCATTGACCTGGTCGTGCCTGTTTTTCCTACTAGACTAATTTAATTTAGCCCTTCTCTTCTATCACTTCATGTGGTGACCTGGTGGAGTTGTCAGAGGATATAGCAGGACATAGATCAGGAGGAGGAATGGGCAGAAAAATGTCAGATGGAGTTTAATCCAGACAAATTTTGGAAGGTCAAGTACAGGTGGAAATTATACAGTGAATAGCGGAACCCTATGCAGAGGGATCTGGGTGTGCAGTCCACAGATCACTGAAGGTGGTAACACAGGTAGATAAAGTAGTAAAAAAGGCCTATTGTGCACACCCCTTCATTGGAAAGGGCACCGATTATAAGGATAGGCAAGTTATGTTGCAGCTTTATAGAACTTAGCACTGCTGCCTCACAGCGCCAGGGTCCTGGGTTCAATTCCCGCCTCAGGTGACTGACTGTGTGGAGTTTGCACGTTCTCCCCGTGTCTGCTTGGGTTTCCTCCGGGTGCTCCGGTTTCCTCCCACAGTCCAAAGATGTGCAGGTCAGGTGAATTGGCCATGCTAAATTGCCCGTAGTGTTAGGTAAGGGGTATATGTAGGGGTATGGGTGGGTTGTCGCTTCGGCGGGTCGGTGTGGACTTGTTGGGCCGAAGGGCCTGTTTCCACACTAAGTAATCTAATCTAATCTAATCTAAAACTTTAGTTAGACCACACTTGGAATGTTGTGTACAGTTCCATAGGATCAGAAGGATGTGGATGCCTTGGAGAGGGTATGGAAAAGATTTACCAGGATGTTGGGAGGTGTGAAGGAGTTTAGCTATGAAGAAAGATTGGATAGACTGGTTTGTTTTCACTGGAACGCAGGAGGTTGAGGGGTCACCTAATAGACATTTATGAGATTGTGAATGGCATGGATAGAATGGAAAGTATAAGGCTTTTCCAAGGGTGGAGGGGTAAATTACTAGGGAATACAGGTTCAAGGTGAGAGGGTAGGAAGTTTAAAAGAAATGTGTGAGGCAAGTTCACCAGACAAATGGTGGTGAGTGCCTGAAATGCATGCCAGAGGATGTCGTGGAAGTAACACAATAGTGGTATTCCAGAAGCACCTGGACAAATACATGAATAGGAATGAAATAGAGGGATACACATCCTGAAAGTGAGGACAGGTTTAGTATGGAAGGGAAAAATGCGTTGGGACAGGCTTGGAGGGCCGAAGGGCCTGTTTTGGTCCTGTAGTGTTCTTTGACCTATGTCTCTGCTGTCTTTCTCCTCCTCCCCCCCCCCCCCCCCCCCCCCACCAATATACAATCCTGCCAAGATTTTTTTTATTCATTTGTGGGAAAAGAGATCATTGGGTGAGCCCAGTGTTTTTGCCTATCCCAGAGGGCAGTTAAGAATTAATCATATTGCTATGGGTCTGGAGTCGCATGTAATCCAGACCAGGTAAGGATGGCAGGACATTAGTGAACCAGGTGGATTTTCCCCTGATAATTGACAATGGTTTCATAGTCATCATTAGACTATTAGTGCCAGATTTTAATATTGAATTCAATTTCTACCATATGTCATGATGGGATTCGAACCCAGGTCCCCAGAGCATTACCCGTGTCTCTGAATTAACAGCCCAGCAACAGGCCATCACCTCCACCTAAGCAAGCTTCCCTGCAAGGATATTGGTGCCCCTCCAATTTGGTTCTTGTACAGGTTCCTCCTATACTGGAAGAGATCCCAATGATCTAGATATCTGCAACCTTTCCTCCTACACCAGCTCTTTAGGTATTATCATCTTATTTTCGCCCCGCTGGCATGTGGCACATGGCACAGGTAACAATTCTGAGATGACAGCTGGAGAGATCCTGTTTTTCCAGCTCCCTATCTAATTCCCTGAATTCTCTTTGCAGGACCTTGTCTCTCTTCCTCTCTATGTAGTCAGTACCAACATGGACCATTACCTCTGGCTACTCACCTTACCCTTTCAGAATATCCTGTACACACTCGGACATCCTTGACACTGGCACTAGGCAGGCAACACATAATTCTGGTGTCTTGCTTGCAGCCACCGTGAACTTTATTTTACTAAACATTTTGTTCATAACGGCTAACAAGGCAGCAAGATGGCTCAGTTGTTAGCACTGCTACCTCACAACGCCAGGGAACTGGTTTCGATTCCCACCTCAGGCGACTGTCTGTGTGGAGTTTGCATATTCTCCCCATGTCCACGTGAGTTTCCTCTGGGTGCTCCGGGTTTCTCCCACGTTCCAAAGATGTGCACGTCAGGTGAATTGGCCATGGGAAATTGCCCATAGTGTTAGCTACATTGGTCAGGAATAAATATAGGGTAGCAGAATGAGTATGGCTGGGTTATTTTTCAAAGCGTCAATGTGGACTTGTTGGGCCAAATAGCCTGTTTCCATACTGTAGGGAAACTAATCCTATCTAAAATGGTCATACTAATAATAAAACCTGCCTGTTTTCCAGCAGTGACCTTAGCATACGAAACAGGATTAAGGCTGCAGAAATTATATTACTGCCTTTGACTGGAGATGTAGGGCAGTCATGATAAGTCCATCGATGGAAACTTTCAGACTTACGGATTGTATTAATAGTTACAAATAAGTTGTAATTACTGTTGAAGATTTGGAGAAAATCATTCAAGAAATGAGGGGAGTACAGGAATGATAGCAGGAAATATATTGGATAAGTTGTGAGGTTTCATTGAGACAATTAATATGACCAGATTGAAGAGTCAGTTGGATATGTTTCTGGAGCAAGAAGGGTTTAAGGGATAAAGCATGGGGGAGATCAGCTTTTCTTGCTGCTCATAAATAACTAATTGTTTGCTAACCTGTAGTTCGTATGATCTATGAGCAGAAGCCCCTTGATACTGCAGCATCAGTAAGAGAGGTTGCAGCTGATCTGGTTGTGTTTGAAATTTCTCATTCTCACCTATCCAGTTCCATTGCTTCTCAGAAGAGCTTGTTGTTCAGTTTTCTAAATTGTCAAGGGCACTTTGCTTATAGATATATTGACAAATGTAACTTTGGTTTGCCATTGAGCATGCAACTGCTAGTATAGTTGTCTTTGGTTTATTTTCAATATTGGTTAACTCTCTGAAGTCGCAAAGTTTTTCAGTTTGAATAGAAGTTGCATAACACTGTTTTTCGCGACTAGATGTTGGGCTAAATTTGAACAGAACATACCCAAGAACTTTCCATGCTTTTTAGGTTTGTTTTAGTTTCTTTGGAGCATGTTTATTGCAACTACTTTAGTTAGAATAAAGCTAAAGTCTAAAATATGTTAAATTGAAATGTAATGCAGTTCAGTTTTTGTCTTTGTTTTCCTGGTATGCATGCTGAAAATCATAGCATATTCAAAACTTTGCAAATTCCATGCATTTACTTATCTGTTTGCTTCCTATAGTAGTTTGTACGTCAGCCATTTATGATTGAAACTTACTATATAAATATTTAGAGTACAATTCAGTATTTGAACGTTTCTGGAAATATTTTACAATGACAAACATTTTGGCATCAGTTTGTTAATGGAATAATTATATCGCTCTGTAATACTTTCTAAAACAAAGCACCCTTTTATTTCCTCAGTTACATGACTTATCTAATATTCGAAGTATAGTGATATTCAAGAAGCAAAATGAAAAATCAATTACATTTCAGTCTCATGTATTTTTTGTGTTTTTTGATGTGTTCATGTAAGTTTTTGCTTCAAGTTTAAGATCTGTATTAGGATGTCATCGATTGTCTTGTGAGATTCTGGGCTGATTTTCGAAGGCAGATCAAGTGCAGTGTGCAGTTTCTCAATACATCTCTAGTTTACAAACGAGCACCTGATAAAAGCCGTCTCTAATTAATCTCGAACAAAATCTGCCTTATGTTTCAAATCACTTAAGTAGCCAGAGAACAAATTTCCAAAAATGTTCATCTGACATTTTGAAAAAGGAAACAAAAGCAGGCTGTCTTTGCAATATGTGTGAGATGCTGATTGCATTCATAGTTTTAAGTGTCTTAATTATGAATAATCTATAAATTTCAGAAATCATCAGAAACTTAGTTAATGCTTAAACTGTTTTGGAGTTTATTTTGAAAATGAAAGTTGAGTTTTAAAAGTAAGCTGCTTTTTTGCATTATCACATTTTGCTGATGGGTTCTGTTAATTAGTGTTCTTGGGTGTGTATACATGCATGCAAGAAAGCAAGCATGTGTCTTTTCTTCACTAAAAATGCCTTTTAAAAAATAAAACAAATATTCTAATATTATCTGATAAACACCCCTTTGTTTTGGTAGTTGTAAAGCAGAAGTTACTCTAATTGCGTATAATGCTAAATTTTTGTTTTCAATTGCTTTCTGAGATTTCCTCAGGGGTTACTCGTTTACGTTTTTGGTGGCTAATTTTTGGTTTGCAGAAGCTGCTTAAATGTAAAGATTTAAGTTGGAAAGCCAACTCTTCTTGAAGCCAGTATTTGCAAACTTGCTGCAAGCCTTGTTTAGGATATTAAAGAAACACAAATATCATTGCTGGGCAGGTAGCCAAGATTCCAACAGCAATGAATCAGTGTCCTTCAATCATTTCCCTCCTTTCCTCCTGCTGTACTGACTGCTGTAGATATTCAAGGCCTAGAAGATCAAGCTTTTCTGGCTCAATTGGATTTTCGAACATTTCCCCCCATTAGAACTTTTTGATTAGAAAAACGTACATGCTGACAATGTACAGCCATATTTAATTATTACAGTAATACCCAAGACCAGATTCTCCAAATCCCACTATACACATTCAAAGAAAAATCAAAGGGGAGTAGATGATAACTAAATTGCCTGTGCAATCATTATGTTCAGATTTCTCACTTTCTTAAAAAAAACTGTGTCCAACAGGTGCTGGGTGATGCTGAACCACAGCATTTAGATGAGAAATAGGAGGGGATGAAATAGATCTGTGGGAAACATCAGAGTTCCTAGGAAGGGTCACCGGACCCAAAATGTGAACTCTAATTTCTCTTCACAGACGCTGCCAGACCTGCTGAGCTTTCCCAGCAACTTCTGTTTTTGTTTCCACGGTAATTGTGTGGGAGTTGAAAGAGAAATCTTGACATGACAATTCCGACTACAGTCAAATAGGTAACAATAGATCTAGGTGAGAAGTCTTAGCCAGTTGGATTACAATGAAGAAGTGTGAAAAACGATGGTATACACAGTTGTTAGATGCATGAGGGGTAGTTTACTTTTGCTACAGTCACGTAGGATGTAATTTATGACTTTGCTAAGAGCCATTTGTATGGTGGAGGTGTTGGAACTTCAGTAATTATGGAAATATCTTGGGTATGAACAGATCTGAGTCTTGGCATGCCCTTTACTTTCTTCTGTCTGTCTCCTTACTGCTGACAGGCCAGGAATCCAACAGCAACAAATCTCAGGTTGCACCTCCATTTTAATTTCTAAGTCTAACTGTCCCTATTACAGTACTACCAAACACTAGGTTTTCCAATTCTCACTGTACCAAAGCCCAGGGTTTCCTGGTATTAACACCATAAGATACAGAGCACAAATAGGCCATTTGGTCCATGGAGTCTGCTGCAACATTCAATGAGATCATGGCTCATCTGATCATTCTCCACTCCACTTTCCTGCCTTATCCCTATAATCCTTGATTCCCTTACTGATTAAAAATCTGTCTATCTCAACCTGGAATGTACTGAATGACCAAACCTTGACAGCAGTAAAGAAATTGCACAGACTTGCAACCGTTAGAGAAATTCCTCCTCATCTGTCATAAACGGTGCGACCCCTTAATCTGAAATTATGTCCTCCTGTCCTAGACTCTCCCACGTGGGGGCACAACCTTTCTCTCCCTTCTCTGTCAAGCCCCCTAAAGAGTCTTGCATGTTTCAAACAAGTTGCTTTCCATTCTTCTAAACTCTATAATATATAGGCCCAACCTAGTCAGTTTGTCTTCGCAAGACAGTCTGTCTTAACCTGGGTTACTTTTGTCCAGTAATAAACTCCTATTACTGAAGTACCCAAGACTCTTTTGACTTTTCAACTAAGTTGGTACATCTTCTGGATAAAAATGATTCAAAAATCCATGTCTATATTTTTATACGGAGAAGCCATTTGTTGTTTTCATGGAATAATACAAAGATATGGAACTTGATCACAAACACAAGCTAAAATCCTTGCATGTTTTTAAATCATTTGCCTGGATCTTTCCTCAATATTTTAAAACTTTCCATGATTTGAACAGCATTGCACGTGCCAGGTGTGATACAGTCCTTATTGCAAATGCTGTGAAGGTACCAACTCAGAAACCATTGAAATCTGATTTCCAGCTGAAATAAACAAATGCCAAGTTTCTGATACGGAACTCAAAGGAATCGCTGAATCACTGGTCTGTAAAAATGTTCTGAAGATTTGTGAACCTAGAACATTAGCTCTGATTTCTCTCAACAGATGCTGTCAAACCTGCTGAGATTTTCCAGCATGTTCTGTTTTTGTTTCAGATTTCCATCATCTGCAGTTCTTATGTTTTTTTGTATGAAAAAATGGACTGAATCAAATCGGTTGTTACCCAGCATATCTGGTGAGATATATGTCACCACGGCTAGTCTTCTGAATCCTTTTGTTTCCCATGTGAAATGCCCAGCTTCTGTTAGTCCGCAATTTTGTATTGGAACTGAGAAAGTAATAGAAGAAGCTTGTGGTTTTGTTACATTGGGTATGTTGCACGTGTGACCAAGAGTTTGGTTTTTAAACCGAATTTGCTAACTGGGTGACAGTTGAAAGTTGCTGCTCATTTTTTTCTCTTCTTCACATGTTGATTATTATCATTCAAAAGCAATCAATGAAGGGCTGGAATTGAACATGTTTGGTTCGCAGGAACTGCAGTTCTGAGAAATCTTTGTGACCTTATTTTTCATTGGTTTAAAGGCACCAAATTTCAATGAATTGAGAGTTCCTGGCAACCTTGAATTTAAGAATACAAGAATTGGGAGCAGGAGTAGATCTGACTGAATTTCTTGTTCATGTTATGAAGGTGGTTACTCTTGCTGAGCTGCACTTCCATAATTGCTCAGGCTCTTTGTTAGCATTCCACATCATTATTTATCTGATTGTGACTGTAAACCTCAGGATTTTTGGGTATATGTTCTGTACTTTGGAAATGTTGAAGATGTGGTCATCTGTTGAAGGTTGGGCTATGGCACCACCCAAGCTGGGTTGGTGCTAAAATTGATGACTATTTTGACTTTCTCACTCTTAAAGGTTTCAAACTGAAACATCAAAGTTGCATGTTGTTTGATCAGGCATAGTTAATAAAATCTGATGAACAGTGGAACTTTCATTGTGGGGGAAGAAAAACTTCATTACGAACATATGAATTAGAAGTAGGAGTAAGCCACCGAGCCCCTCAAACTTACTCTGTCATTCACCAAGGTCATTTTATTATTTCAGTAACCCTTAGTTCTGTTGCTCACCAAAAATCTATCTTAAAATATTAACCTCAAAGCTGGTGGAGCCAGAGATCCAAAGACACTTTTGATCCTCCACCTCCTTGTTTCTGTCTTAAGTCGGCAACCCATTCAAAAAAAATTTACTCATTGACAGCATGTGAGTGTCACTGGCCAGGCTAGCACTAATTACCCAGAGGCCTGTTAAGAGTTGACCATGTTGTAGTGGGTCTGGAGTAACATGTAGGTTGGACCAGGTAAAGATGGCCGTTTCCTTCCCCCAAGGGTGTTAGTTAGCCAGATGAGTGCCCCCGACAATTGGCAGTGGTTTCATGGTCATTGTTAGATTCTTAACTCTAGATTTTTATTGAATTCAAATTCCGTAATCTGCCATGGCAGCATTCAAACCCGGGCCCTCACAAACCTACGTAGGTCTCTGGATTAATTGTCAATTGATAATACTACCGGGCTTTTGCCTCCCTTACAGGATTTGACATACTGCCCTCTGGATTTTATTTTCAGTCAAGTTGTCTGGTCTTTTAAACTTAGACCATCAGATGTACTAGCAGACGTAGACCATTTGGTTCATCGAGACTGCTCCATCACTTAATGAGATCATGGCTGATCTGATTAGTCTTAATTTCACTTTCCTGCCTTCTACCCAAACTCATGATTTTCTTACTCGTTAAAAATCTGTCTGTCTCAACCTTGAATATACTTAACAGCCCAAGCTTGAGAGCTTACTGCTGAAGAATTCTGCAGATTGTATACCCTGTGAGAGGGGTAAAGTATCCTTCTCTTCCATAATGTACAAGCCTAGCCTGTCCTGTTGGTGTTGGAAGTTTTATCTTGAGTCCTTGGGAAGCAGGCTTGATGTTAGTAAGTTTTGAGAAGATTCGTAGCTCAGATTGAGATTCTGGATGTAAATTTGCTCGAATACATTGAATTGGACCCGATTTACTACCTGAGAAAAATAACAGGAAATGACATCACCACAGGAAATGACATCAACAACCCAAATACATAGAGAGCAGGAATCATCAGCAATGCTTTGTCCAGAGGCTCACTGAAGATGTTACCTAGTATGGTGATGAAACGTCTGAACAAGGACCTTCCAGCTCAGTGAGCAAACCTACATCCAGGCTTGATGCAGGGAGAGGGGTTGAATTGGTTAGGATTATATTTGCACAAATTCAGAAGAATGAGGGGCGATCTCATAGAAACTTGTAAAATCCTAACATGGTTAGACAGGGTGGATGCAGGAAGGGCATTCCTGGTGGCGGGACAGTCCAGATCCAAGGGTTAAAGTATAAGGACATAGGATATACAGTTTATGGTTAGAGATGAGGGGAAATTTCTTCTCCCAGAGGATGGTGAGCCTGTGAAATTTTCAACCACAGAAGGCAGTTGAGGCCCAAACATTGTAATATTTCAAGAGGAAGTTTGATCTAGCATTTGGGGCTTAAAGGGTCAAAGGTTATGGGTGTGGAAGCAGGAACAGGCTATTGAGTTGGATGATCAGCCATGATCATAATGAATGGTGGATGAGGCACAAAGGGCCAAATAGCCTTTTTCTTCTGTTTTCAATGTTTCTATGTCCTGTGGTCAGTAGTAACTATAGTACCTTTTGAGACTATAGTGATAACATGTGACCTGGAAATATACAGGTCTCATAAACCATGTTACCTTGGATCACTTGAAGAATGATTTGCTCATTTAAATATGCTACTGTTTGGAACCATGTTGCTTAATGTGACCCTAGGCACTGAAAAGTCTATGAATGTCTTATTGGCTATACTAGTGAGCTATAATCAAACTGTGTTGAATTCTTCAATACCCAGTTATCTAAGTTCTAGTTTATAATGTTATGAGGGAAAGTATAAGCATTGCTGCATCAGGTAAGATACCTGTTGGATGGAAAACCCACATGTGTAATGTTTCCTCATAAGACAAACTCATGTAAATACAAAATAAAAGCAGTAGTAGACCATTTGGTCCCTCAGGCATGCTTCATCATACAATAGGATCTATTTGCATTTAAAAATCCACATTAATATTTACTGTGATATCCTTTGATTCACTAACCTATCCAGCATCTATTCACCTTTGTCTGAAAAAGATTGAGTCCCCAAGATTTCAATCCTGTCAACCGAGGAATGACAAATTTATGCCTTTTCTGTTAGTTAACCCATCTTTTACCCCTTACATCTATTGAAAACCACTGGTGTGGTATACTGTGACAACAGGAGAAGTATCCGGTAAAATTTTCACATCAGTGTTTCTGATCTCTAGAGCGTTGGTGTCTATTTCTGAAGGTAGTAGCTGCTGACGTGTTACTGTGCATATGCAGGAGAAGGGAAATCTGCTTGGTCATGCAGTTTTTATGAATCTATACAAGGATGAGAGTCGCTAATCTACACCTTTTTTATTGCTGATTTTCACCATAAACTTTGTGACACTTCTTTATCCTTTTGGAACTTTAAGTACTTGATTCACAATACATGCTCCTCTTCCCAAATAATTCCAACAGATTGGTCAAGCTCTCAATACTGGGAATTGAGAAAAACGGAAGTCAGACTTAAAATTATAATACTGAAGAGAATTCTGTGAATGGATGGTGATGGAACAGATTGGATTGTATCCTTATTGCTTGTTTTGAAATCTTTCAAATTGTATCATACATATTCTATTTAGTCTTATTCTTTTGTGTCGTAATTTTACATTTTACTGTGAAACCAAATCTATAACATTGCTGCTTGAGTTTCAGTGATAGATGACATTGTTAAATGGAGGCAAAAACACAAATTCTGATCAATCAAGCCAGATTTCAGATTGTGGTCTGAATTGTTTAGTAATAGCATCAGTTGGGATCATAACATCAACTGGGTATATTTTTCAATGTTTTGTTTTTATCTTTTTTGCTTTAAAATGAGATTAACGGTTAAGTTGTGTGTTCCATCATGTTTCATGTAGTACTTTGGTTAAAGGCTCCTGACAGGAAACTGAAGATTAAAGGCCGTAGATTTAGTTTTCAAATAAAGTGGTTGATTTGATCGGTAATGTGTGCTGTTGAAATCTTGAAACAACATAATATGCATTTCAAAAAAGTTTTTTGATCTGTGTTTTACTTGACAATTTCAGTTTTTGAAATGTTTCCAAAAATATTATTTTTTTTTCAGGTTGTAGGGGATGCCCTTTTCAATAGCCATCTTTGATTACATTGAGTAAGTCTTATTGTGTATTTATGGGTAATAAAGTATAGATAGAGAAAAAAAGACAAAATTCTGTAATTATTAGATGATGCCAAGTTTGGCTTTTTAAAAGTCTTGATGATAAGACATGGGGCAAATAGATTTTGCAAATGGAGTACAAAGAGAGAGTTTCTTTTTGATCTTCTGGGAGAGGGTAAGAAAGAGCTCTGGACTAGAAGTGCGGTCAGCTCATAAAAGGATTTTGAAAATTACACACGGTGTGCCACTCCATAAGTAATCAGAAGAGCTACATTTTGGCATCATTCATAGCTTTCAAGTAATGTACAGCATCTGTGATTAACGTAGAAATCATGTATACCTAATAAGCCATTTTGATCAAAATCCTCAGAGCATGCAGTATGTGATATTGTCACAAGGATTATTGGCATTAATTTTTGTGAGGCCTCATGACTATGCCCAAATTTATGAGACATGATTTGGGGGAGATCCAGGAGGCTGCATTGCCAGCATGTGCTGGCCTTGCATTGATATTGAAATCAGGCAGTGAAATTCCATGGTGACTTTTGAGTTTTGGGTGAAGCTCTATGGAATTGGGCACATCAATGCCAGCGCAGCTGTATCACACGCAAAATTAAGCTGTATTTAAGCAGTTGGATACAACTCTTCTCTTGTGTTGAACACCAACCCATTTTGCTAGGATCCGAGAACAGATCATAAGTTTGAGGGTGAGGTGCTTCTAGGTGGCTAATGCTTGGTGTGAAGGGAATGCTTCATGTAACCTGCTTGTTTTGAAGTCCTGTGGTTTGATGCAAGACTAAATTTAGGTTCAGACATACTCACCAAGAACGTGACAAATTGAAGAAATGTCACCAGGCTTAAACTTCAAAGTAACACAAGTTGTTATACATTGATAGTAATTAACGCTATTGATAATCATCATAGAAATACCAGGCTCTGATATAGTTACGTTGGGTAAAAATTAATCTGTCTTTGTGTGTTCATGCCCATGTGCTCAGATGAATCTTCCAGAAAGTTCTAGTCCATTTTAGTTTGTTAGAGTATGTTCAACTCTACCCTCATTGCTATTTATACTCCGGTTATATGTGACCCCATAACATCATCGCAAGATTGCTCCAGGGGTTGTTGAAGCCCTTACACAATAGCTATGATGTCTGACCATTATGTGCTGTCACTCTGTCCTCGCTGTTCATCATGCAGAGATATTGTTGGAAGAGACCAGAAAAGCCATTTGCACTGAAGACGTAAATACAGGTAAATGCCTTCAGTGCAAGACAAGAAATAAATTGCTTTGCCTATGTCCCAGATGTTTGGTAAGTGTAGTCCGAAGCAAAACAAGAATAGGTTGTGTAGGATAGCTGAAACGCGCCGAGTAGTGACTGCACAGCCAGACGTGGGACATAGTATTGTTTCCCCTTGGAAACAAAGTGATGGCAGTCTCCTTGTGTGGGATCTGGTTAGAATAATCATTGGCCCCTAGATTTTGGTAGACAGTAATAATGTGCAGCCTTGGCCACCTACTATGTTAGAGTCCTATGTAAATGCAAGCTGTTGTTGTAACCCAACCACACTGAAATGTAGTAAAGAATTTACAACTGCGAAAACGGAGTTATGTCCAGCTAGCACCCCATCTCCACTTTGCCACACGCTTTGCAAAGTCAGGATGCTGTGGTGAGTGTTGGACTTTCTGGTTGTTTCACTGACCGATGTGGTTACAGGGAAGGGGTCCGGATAGAAGGATAAAGTGTGGGGAATAGATCAAAGGGTGGGAAATCAAGACTAATCAGTGTGCTGAGAAAGGGAAATAGGAGCATTGGCTTCATTGAGGACCTTCAAGACCAGAGGTGGATGTCAGAGTCATCGGCAACAGATTGCAATGAGTCAATCAAATGGGGATCAGAGCCTGGGCAAAATAATGTAGATAGATTGGTTGGGAAAAAGTAGTGAATTGGGCAGCCAGATGCAATGATTGGTCAGGAGAAATAGAGATACACTAGAATTGAAAAGTAGAGAAGTAGCAGAGCAAAGCAAGATGCAAAACTGGGCAATTGTTATCTGCTATGGGATGGAGAGAGAGAATTTTTATGTGAAGTGGAAAGAAAAACTATGAAAGTTGGAAACAATGAGTTTGAGTAGCACCATAAGATTGCATATGCAAAAGGCTTTGGGAAGTAAGATAGCAGCCAAGCAGGAATTACAGTCACTTTATTGTTTTGTGCAGTTCATAATCTTCATAGGTGGATTGGAAAATTTATGGACATTTTTGAGGTTGATGTAAATTTGGAGTAATTAATAGTCAATACTAAGCTCCAAGTATCAGTAAAATGATCAGAGGTTTGTGTGATGACTCAGAAATAATTGAGGGTCTGTGAGAGGTCCAGAAGTCCTTTGATAGCAACCTTATCATCCATATCTGCTCCAGTCCACAACAATGAATAATTCATAAATGGCCTCTGAGGAGATTGGGAAAATTTCTCAGTTGGGGAGGCGCTGGTGTGATGGTAATGTCACCATGGCAGCCTAATGTAGTGGAGGTAAAGGATGAAATGCCACCTAACAGTGACCATGTATCCAATGTTGATTATCATTTTTGAAAAAATATGGTTCACTAATGTCCTTTTAGAGAAGGAAGTTTTCCCTCTTTATCAAGCCTAGTCGACATGTATCTCCAGATCCATAGCGAATGTGGTTGATTCTTTACAACCCTCTAGGCAAATAGGTCTGGGAGATAAATGCTGACCTGGTCAGTGATGCCCGCACCCCATGAATGAGCAAATTTTAAAAAGTGTTATATTTTGAATTTTTGTTTTTAGTTGCTGAGTACAAACTGAAGTTACACTTACATATGTACCACAGGAATAAAGCTGGCAGAGTTTGTTACTTTAATGGAATTTAGTCAAATGAATCAGTTTAGACAAAACAAAAAGCCAGAAGTGCAGAAGAGTTCAGCCAAATCCTGAAAAATGAGTTAATACAAAATTGTAACCTATTATTAGCCTACACTGCCTCAAGTGAAATGTCAGCAAATCTAGCTCTGTCAAATGCCTCTGTCACCCTCCGTTTTCCCAAGACATTCAGTTGCTTACTAGATTTTGATATTCAAGTTTTAAAAAAAGAGTCCTTAAACTATAGTATATGAGTGCTGCTTTATTCACTAGCTCCCATAACTACGGCTTTTAGAACGATCAAACTGCTTGTCTGCTTTGGACAATATATTTGAATGGTATTGGACACCAAATCAGGAACTCTGCTTGAAGATATACCAATGGGATACACCTGAAACAACAGTTCACTTTTTTCACTGTGCATTTTCTAAAGAGGTGTATTTATGTTAATTTTTTGCTGATGTCAAAAATGTTTGAGTCTTTTGCCAGTTCGTTTTTGTAAATGTTTTTGGATTTCAAATGATTTTTGTGTCCGCAGTCTATCACCTCAGTGGCCTGCTATTGTAGAATGGGAAGGCCGTGAATACTTGAAACAAAATAACTTGAATTTATAGAATTATTTATATAATGGGCGGCACGGTGGCACAGTGGTTAGCACTGCTGCCTCACAGCGCCTGAGACCTGGGTTCAATTCCCGACTCAGGCGACTGACTGTGTGGAGTTTGCACGTTCTCCCCGTGTCTGCGTGGATTTCCTCTGGGTGCTCCGGTTTCCTCCCACAGTCCAAAGATGTGCGGGTCAGGTGAATTGGCCATGCTAAATTGCCCGTAGTGCTAGGTAAGGGGTAAATATAGGGGTATGGGTGGGTTGCGCTTCGGTGGGTCGGTGTGGACTTGTTGGGCCGAAGGGCCTGTTTCCACACTGTAAGTAATCTAATCTAACACTAACCTTCAGCAAATCCCAATGGGCGTAGAAATTGTTGGATTACTCTGCAGTCCACACACTGCTGTTGGATATACGAACATAAAACAGCAAGTGACTAAATTCTTGGTTAATGCACTTTTACCATAACTGGAAACTGGGGCAATGTTGTATCGGGCATTATTTTTGCTCCCAAAAATTCAGGTGTAGGGGTATGGGTGGGTTTCGCTTCGGCGGGTCGGTGTGGACTTGTTGGGCCGAAGGGCCTGTTTCCACACTGTAAGTCTAATCTAAGTCTACTGATGTTACATAGGTAGAACGTTCTTGGATTGTTGGATGATTTGTGTACAGCAAGTTCTCAAATAAAGAGATTGTCAGGCATTCTCTTGGTAGTCTGACTCATTGAGGACTGTCGTTAGGAGAACTCCCCCATCCTCTCTAAATATCTCAGGGCATCTTTGGTTTTGCCCGCGATGAGTACTATCACTGGATAGCAATCCAGGGGCCTGGTTCAATAGTTTTGGGATGTGAGTTCAAATTTCATCATGATAGGTTATAAATTAAATTTATAAATCTGGAATATAAAGCTGGTTGGTGATTGGGACCATGAAAGCTGTCACCATTTGTTTGGAGTATAAGGATAGAAGTAGGGCATTCAGTCCATTAAATTGGGGTAGACTCAATGTAATCACGGTTGACTGAACACTTCATTGTCTTTTACACACCTGATCACCATAACCCTGTACTCCACAGTCATTAGAAATATATCAACCTCTACCTTAACATACTCAAAGATTTATGGTCAAAAATTCATAACCCTTTGAGTAAAAAGTTATTTCTTACCTAACCTAAGTAGCATCTCCCTTATTATTAAATTATGACCCCTGGTTTTAGACTCTCCAAGTGGGAGAAACACCTTACCTGCATCTACCTTCTCTATTCTCTTATGTTTTTGTAAGATTCAATGAAATCATCTCTTGCTCTTCAAAACTAGAGCATACAGGCTCAGTTTGCACAAGCTGTCTTCATAGGACAGTCCAGGGAACAAGGTTAGTGAATGTTTGTTATGCTTCCACTGACAGTAATATCTTTCCCAAGATGAGGTGAAAGTAAGGACTGCAGATGCTGGAGAGTCAGTCAGAGTTGAAATATGTAACCCTGGAAAAGCACAGCAGGTCAGACAGCATCTGGTGAGCAGGCGAGTCAAAGTTTTGTGCATAAGCCCGTTATCAGGAATGTGGAGGGGGGGTTGGGGCTGAGAGATAAATAGAGGGGTGGAGTTGTGACTGCGGGGAACGTAGGTGGGAAGGTGATAGGTAGATGTAGCAGGGAATAATAGATCAGTGGGGACGGTGGTCTGGATAGGTGTGAAGAAAGATGGACAGGTCAAGGGGGCAGTACTGAGTCAGAGGATGAGGTGGGGGGAAGGGATAGTTACCAAATCCACCCTCCTCTCTCCTACCATCTCAGAGCCAACCTGGCACGATCCTCTTCACCTCACCTGACCTGTCCTGCCTCTCTATCTTCCTCCCCACCTATCTGCTCCACCCTCCCAACCAACCTATCACTGTAACCTCCCACCTGCATTCATCTATCACCTCTCCCCTCCCCCAACCTCACCCCTGTATTTATCTCACAGCCCCCTTCCCCTTCCACATTCCTGATGAAGGGTTTATGCCAGAAACGTCAACACTTCAACTCTTTGGATGCTGCCTCACCTGCTATACTTTTCCAGGCCATACGTTTTGATTAAGAATAGGACACCAAAACAATACACTACATGAGATGTGGTCTTACTTACCTCGTGTTCAATTTGGATAATACTTTGCTCCTCCTGTACTGAAATCTTGTGATAAAGTCTAACATTCCACTAGCCTTTCGAACAGTTTGCTGCACCAATGTGTTAGCCTTCAGTGACTTACTGTCAAGGACCCCAGTACCTTTTTGTGGGTCTACACTTCCATCATACACATTTGTTCCTCTTACCAAAGTAGATAACCTCTAATTTTCCTCTCATTTATTCCACCCAGAAACTTGTGCTCAATTGGATTACCCTGTCAGTGTGCAGATTGAAGTCACCCATGTGTCTCTCATCTTCTGATTAATGCCATGCCCACGTTATCATGACTATGTTGTGGTCTGTAAATAACATGGGGCACCAGACATTGGTTGTTGTTATTTTGTAGTTCAGTCCAAACAGGTTTCTTACATTGTTCTTCCAAACTTGAATTTGCTCTGACTAATGCACTGAAGCCATCCCTTCCATTTCTTTTTCCTCCTTGCCTGTTCTGCTTAAGCATAGAATCTTCTTGAACATTTGATTCCCAGTCCTGGTCAGCATGCAGTCGTACTTTTGTAGTGGCAATTAGATAATACCCATGTACCTATATTTGGGTCTTTAGACCTACTTTGTTGCAAATACTGCATGCATTCAGGTAGAGTGCCTTTAATTTTTTTTTATGTTTCTCTGCTTTTGAAGGATGCTTGATGGTCAGCTTTATTTCTCCTACCTTCTGGTATTCCTAGTATCACGTTGACTTCCTGTGACCGATCTACTTGTAGTTGGGTTATCTCTCAGGTTCCCATTGTCTTCAGGCTATTAAATGCATGCCAGTGGCACTACCAAATGGCCCTGTAAGGCTATCCAATAAGGTTGTAACTTGTCCTGCTTGTAAAGGTCCCATCTGCCCCAGAACTACTCCCAATTTTTCAGAAATCTGATGCCTTCCCTCCTGTAACACCGATTGCAAGTACTGACCAATCAGCTACTTTCACTGTCAGTGCACGTGGATCTTTTGATCTCTGCCTTATTTTCTTTCCTACTCATCTCTGTCCGAAGACTTGGTATTTTGCAGTTACCCTTAATGAAAGCATCTCTCTTGCTCTCTGCTCCAAATTTCTACTTTGATTCAACTTCCCAGATATCACTCTGTCTCTGCCTCACTGAGGTGAAGTTTCCTTCATTCTAACCATACAGCTTACTCTGACCAAGTGTTTTTGACATGCACTTGTACAGAGAGCCCTGATGAGTCTCTCATTTTTCTTAACTTCCTGTTACAGTAATCAGCACCTAATGTCGACAAAGAATTTCAGGTGTTTAGGAGATAACTGCTACCATCCAGTATCTGCCTGGTTATCTGGCCTATTTTAACTTCCACATGCTACAAAGGATTTATTAGTTGAAGTTCCACTTTGACTGAAATTCCCAAATACTGGCTCCATATCTGTTTTACTCAGGTGCAGTCTCCCTTCATTTTGAGCATGTATAAGTCCTTCTGGTTCACGAAGTTTGAAGGATTGATTGTTTCGCATGATGGAGATATTGCAAATCAAGACATTTTTAATAGCAGATTTTGCCAGTCATGTGTGGCCTAAAATGATATGATAATATATTTATTCAAGCTGACGCACTTGTGTCTGTGACACTAAACATTGTCCTTTCTTTATCCTAGAAAAGAGTGAGGGCATGTGTTTGAGTTCTTCAGTGAAGTCAGCATAATTGTCAGGCGATTATCCACCCAGCCAATGGGGTGGCATGGTGGCTCAGTGGTTAGCACTGCTGCTTCTCAGCGCCAGGGACCCTGGTTCGAGTCCCACCTCGGCCGACTGTCTGTGTGGAGTTTGTACATTCTCCCTGTGTCTGCATGGGTTGCCTCTGGGTGCTCTGGTTTCCTCCCACAATCCAAAGATGTGCAGGTTAGGTGAATTGGCCATGCTGAATTGCCCATAGTGTTAGGTGTGTTAGTCAGGGGTAAATATAAAGTAATGGAATGGGCCTGAGTGGGTTACTCTTTGGAGGGTTGGCATGGACTTCTTGGATCAAAGGGCCTGTTTTCATACTGTAGGGAATCTAATCACTTGAACATACACATCCAGACTTACTTCAATATTTCTTGATGCCTCACTGTCATTAAATTGTTAGACTGCTAATTCAAAATCCAGTACAGAAATTTCCACCAGTTGAGTATTGGAGAGATTGAGGCCTTTGATCCTTACCATTAAGTTGTGTCCCTTGTTACTGACTTTGTCTTTCTACTGATAATTGTCTGAGGCTGACACACATCATTTGTGGCCTTGATAAGGTATTTGTCTGTCAGAATCAGTTTTCAGCCATATGCCTATTTCTTCTGCCCCAGCCTCAGTACTACTGAAGCCTTTATTTTTGGTACCTGCAGACTTATCTATTGCAATACATTGCTGGCTAACCTTTCACATTCTAACTTCCGTGAACTTGAGATCATCAAATATTTTACTGACCGCAACCTAACTTGCTCTAATTCTTGTCAGCCCTGTGCTCGCTAACCTTCGCTGGCTCCCATCATTCTGTTAGTAGCCCCTCCTTATCTGTGCAATATGTTCAACCCTTCAAACTTTGAAAATGTCTGACTATTTCTAATCACTGCATATTAAGCATCCCTAATTTTAATTGCTTCACTATTGATGACTGCTCCCCCTGATGCCTTGACCTTAAGCTCTGGAATTCCCTTATAATCCCCTCAGCTTCTCTACTGAGTTTTCCTAGTTTGATGCACTCTTTTAAAATCTTCATTGAAAATATAGGTTTTAGTCATCTGCCCTAATATCTCGATCTATGGTGAATGTCATTTTTTTTTACAAAACCTCTGTAAAGTGCCTTGGGATACCTTTTTTTAAAAAAAAATATTTAATGTGCTACATAAATACAAGTTGCTGCATTGTGGGCCTCTGCCAGCCATATTATACTTTGAGCTATTTATGTCAACGTAAACTTGCTACTGTTATAGCGACCTTAATTAATATGAGTACTGAGATTAGATTACCTTGTACAGCAGTGGCCAGGTAGACTACAATAATGTTGGATCTCTTGTGCCAATCTGTTCTCAAAATCACTGGTGGAATGATAAAACCTAATTTGGTTCGGTGAAGTTTTTGTTTGGGGAGACAAAAGTTCTCTTTTCTTGTCACAAACAAAAACAGAAATCACCGAGAAAGCTCAGCAAGTTTGGCAGTATCTGTGAAGAGAAATCGGAGTTAATGTTTTGGATTCGATGACCCTTGTTCAAACAGCTCTGAGAAAGGGTCACCGGGCACAAAACGTTAACTCTGATTCCTCTTTGCAAGTGCTGCCAAACGTGCTGAGCTTTCTCAGCAATGTCTGTTTTTGTTTCTGATTTACAGCATCTGCAGTTCTTTTGGTTTTCTTCCTATTTTTTGTTGTACCTGGGTGATTTTTGAATTTGCAAATGATTTAAAAAAAATCTTCATTTTGCCGCAAAGCAACCAATTGTTCTTAAGAAAATATCCAACAAAAACAACTCCTTCTGTAATGTTTGAATGTGTCTAAACAATCTTTGGGTCTACTGTCATTTTGCTCCACAGCAGTGATTAAAGCTAATGGTGACCCGTGCTGGTGTGTCCTCCTTGTGACTCAAGAGCCTTTCGTGACTCAATGGTCTTAGTATTTGGAACAAAATTAGCACATCACTGTATTGTGCAAGTTATTCTCGACAGGATGCTGAACAAAAGAACCTTCACCCAGACATTGTGGTTTTACTGTTTTCTTAAGGAGCAGTGATTGATGGAAAACTTGCTGTGAGCCTTTGTTTTTCTGGCATTTGCTCTGAAAGCATAGGTATTGGAAACTTATTGTGTTCCAGTTCCTGTTGTTGCTGTTCTTTTAAAGCTGTTGTCCAATTGACCATTTTTGTTTTTGTCAGTAATATTTACTTTAGTTCTGTAAATATCTGAATTCACCTTTGTACGTTTTAAATTGAATTCATAGTTTCACCTTTTAAATTTCCTTTGGTAGCAGTATCAGTGCAATTTATAATAGGGTCTTGGGCCTAGTTGGTGATATTGGCGTGAGACTGAATCAAGCTTAAGCCATGGTGGTTTTATCAATAAGCATCACTGCACAGCAGTAAGAGATCAATTATTATGATTATTTTTGCTGCTATTCCTTCACAAACCCTTCAATTTAGGTGCAGGAAACCAGTTTCTAATAATTTGGGCGTTGTACCCAGCATTGTCATAGCCTGGTTCCCTTAGGCAGTGTGGTTACTATCTGAGTTGTCATTCAGAATGGCTTAGTTAGCACTGTTTTGATAAAGGTGCCACATTTGTAAATGTTCTGAAATATAACCTTTTTTCTTCAGATGTGGAATTAGTTTGTGTCATGTTGTAAAATTAGCAAGGTTGTCATCCTGAATTGTTACCTCCAGGCTTTTTGGCTTATGACCGTGCAGTTGTTGACGGGAATGTGCATCTATGTAGCACCTTTTTATTATCAAAAAAAAATCACAAGTGCTTTTGAACAAAATGGAGGAAAATAAATGAAACATAAGAAAGTGTTTTGCTTCATTCCTTAATGGTTTGTCGGTATTGCTGGCAAAGCCAACATTTGTTGCTATCTCTAATTGCCCTTGAACCCATGTGAGCAGTTAAAAGTCAACCACATTGATGTGAATCTGTTACATCAAGGCCAGACCAGGTAACAATGACAGATTTCCCTCTCTAATGGACATAAGTGAACCAGGTAGATTTTACAACTGATGATGTTCACCATCATTTTAGAATCCTGGATTTAATAACTGACATTAAATTTCACCTGGTGCCAAGATAGGATTGAAACTTATGTCCCCAGATCAATAGTTTAGGCCTCTGGGTAGTTAGTCTAGAGATACTACACCTAGGTTACCAGTCTCCTCCCTGACAGAGTAACCAAGAGCTTGGTGTAATGTTGAGAGAATTAGTATAGGTTATAGAGTCATAGAGATGTACAGCATGGAAACAGACCCTTCAGTCCAACCCGTCCATGCTGACCAGATATCCCAACCCAACCTAGTCCCACCTGTCAGCACACAGCCCATATCCCTCCAAACCCTTCTTATTCATATACCCATCCAAATGCCTCTTAAACATTGCAATTGTACCAGCCTGACTAAGATGATTGCGTAAATGTGATTTACAATGTGATTGGACAATGAATGTGATTTTAGCATAGATGGAACTGGAACTTAGTTTCTTTTAGATTTTTCTGCAACGTTTTCATCCCTGCAACTTAAGCTCAAAGAGGATTTTGCTTTTGAATCTGAAATGCTTGCTGTATGTTTTGCCTCATGAAAAGAAAGCTTTCATTGTCCACAGCAAGACTGAAAAGATGTGTTCTGTTGCAACATCTTGATTTCTGTTTTAGTTCAGTCACTATTTGAAGGCTTCAGCGGTTTTGCTAAACTGATACACCTATAGTGGCATGATTTATTCATAGAACGTTAGAAAATTGATTCATTCATATAAATCACATCATCTCAGCTATTTGTCAGGGCTGCATTCAACGTCTTCTTCCATGGTGAAGGAAGCTATCCTCATACCAGGTTTAAGCACCCCCAAACAAAAGAATTGGAAGTTTACAAATCTGATCTCCAGTTAGAAGGGACAAATTGTGGCTAAGTGGTTAGCACCGCTGCATCACAGTGCCAGGTTTGATTCCAGTCTTGGGTGACTGTGGATTTTCTCTGGGGGCTCCAGTTTCCTCCCACAGTCTGAAACTGTGCATGTTAGGTCGATTGGCCATGCTAAGTGTCCAAGGATGTACAGGCCACGTGGATTAGCCACAGTAAATGTGGGGTTGCAGAGATATTGTGGGTGGGATGCTGTTCAGAAGGTCGGCACAGACTCAGGCCAAATGGCCTCTTTCCGCTCTGTCGGGATTCTGTGATTCTATGACCTCTTTGTCGCACTTTCATGACAAACGCTACCATCCCTTACTGCACACTTCATATTGAAAGTATTGATCCTGCCTCAACGAGAGGACCAGCAGTAGATTACTTACTTGCTGGATGATGGGATTAAAGTTATGAAATAATGAGGGTTCATGGCTTGTTTTGTTCTCTCAAAATTTCAATTCAGTGTCATAAATTCTGTACAAAAGCTAGGCTGGTGAATTTAGTGTGCTCCAGCATTGTGTGATCCTCAGGTGGAAGGATAAAACTTGTGCCACACGTGTCATGAAAGAGCGATGGAAAGCTCAACAATCTGTTTCGCAGAGTCATAGAGCATGGAAACAGACCCTTTGGTCCAACCAGCCCATGTCAAACAGAAGTCGAAAAGTGTGATGCTGGAAAAGCACAGCTGGTCAGGCAGCATCTGAGGAGCAGGGGTATTCGATGTTTCAAGCACACACACGTCAGGAATGAGGGGCTGGCCCAAGGGGACTGAGAGGTAAATGGGAGAGGTACGGGGCTGGTGGGGGTGGGGTGGTGAAGGTAGCTGAGGATGTGAAGTTGGAGTTGAAGGTGATAGCTCAGAGAGGAGGGTGGAGCGGATAGGTGGGAAGGAAGATGGATAAGTAGGATAGATCAAGCTGGCGGTGCAGAGTTGAAATGTTGATTCTAGGTTAAGGTGAGGGAGGGGAAATGAGGAAACTGGTGAAATCCACATTGATTCTTTGTAGTTGGAAGGTTCCAAGGCAGAAGATGAGGTGTTCTTCCTCCAGGCGTTCGGGTGGTAAGGGTTTGTGGTGGTGGAGGCCCAGGGCCTGCACCTCCTTGGCGTTGGGAGGAGAGTTGAACTGTTCGACCACAGGGTGGTGGGATTGTTTAGTGAGTGTGTGTGTCCCAGAGATGTTCTCTGAAGCGTTCTGCAAGTAGGACTCCTGTCTCTCCTAATGTAGAGGAGACCTACAACCATTTGCCCACAGCTGAAGTCAGATTCCGGTCTGTAGTTCCCTGACTTCTCCTTAAAACATTAGCCACCCTCCAGTCATCAGACACCTCACCCGCAATTCTCTCACTTACATCCCACAATGTTCTGGGATACAATAGATCACGACCCAGAGTTTTGTCCACCTTTTATATTTCTCTAAGAACCCCCGGCCTTCCTCTTCTGTAATGTGAACGGTTTTTAAAACCTCAGTCTATTTCTCTGCATTCTTTAGACTCCATTTCTTTCTCCACAGTAAATACTGACAGAAATATTCATTCAATATCTCCTGGGATTCAACACAAAGATGACCTCTTTGATCTTTAAGAGGCCCTACCTTCTCTCTAGTTACCCTCCTGCACCTAATGTATTTGGAGTATCTCTTTTGGATTATCCTTAGCATTCGCAGATAAGGTTATCTCTTATCCCCTTTTTGCCTTCCTGATTTCTCACTCAAGAATGCCTCTACATTGTTTGTTTACATTGATTAAGAGATTTGATTAACCAAGATGTCTGTATCTAAAATAAGATGCTCTTTTATTCTTGACTAGAACCTCAATAGCTTTATTCATCCATTGTTCCTTAATCATACCAGGCCTACCCTTAGTCTGACATGATTTGGAGATGCCGGTGTTGGACTGGGGTGTACAAAGTTAAAAATCACACAACACCAGATTATAGTCTAACAGGTTTAATTGGTAGCACACTAGCTTTCGAAGCGACACTCCTTCATCAGGTGATAGTGAAGGGCTCAATCGTAACACAGTGATAGTTTTACTTCTTTCATGTGTAAATCACAAAACCTTTTTTAAAAGTTGCATTCTCAGGTTAGCTGTTAACAATGGTGATAGCTAGACAATATGTTGAAGGTGTTAGCCCCCTGTGTTCTCTGTCTATGACCTGATGTTTAGATTGATTCTAATCTAAAAAGTGAGATAATGGAGTTTTACATAAATTCATGCAGTTTTTGAGCTCAGAGTTCTACATGAATGTATGCAGTTTTTGAGCAAAGTGCAATGTAACTCTGCAAGTACAAATTCACCCCACAAAATATATCTGTGCATGTGGGTCTTTGTCTGTGTGTGTCTGTGTCTGTTTTGGTGGGAGTTGTTAGTGTGAGAAAGTGTGTGTGTGTGTGTGTGTGTGTGTGTGTGTGTTGAGAGTGCAGAGTGTCTTAAGTCTGTGAGGGGGTGCATATGAGTGTGGGAGTGTGTGTGTGTGTGTGTGTGTGTGTGTGTGTGGTGCAATGGTGATCACCTGTAATGTGACATGAACCCAAGGTCCCAGTTGAGGCCCTCCCTGTGGGTATCGAACATAGCAATCAGCCTCTGCTTGGCATCTCACTTTTTAGATTTGATTCTAATCTAAACATCATGGCATAGACAGAGAACACAGGGGGCTAACGCCTTCAAAATATTGTCTAGCTATCACCATTGTTAACAGCTAACCCGAGAATGCAACTTTTAAAAAAAGATTTTGTAATTTACACATGAAAGAAGTGAAACTATCACTGTATTCCAACAGATGAAAGACTTAACGGATAATCAGTTTTTCAATGTATAGTTTCAGTTACATCACACTGCAAATTTTTACTATAAATTCTGTGTTACGATCGAGCCCTCCACTATCACCTGAAGAAGGAGCGTCGCTCCGAAAGCTAGTGTGCTTCCAATTAAACCTGTTGGACTATAACCTGGTGTTGTGTGATTTTTAACTTAGTCTGACAGTTCATGGTATCCTTCAGTAACTGATCGTGGGAGGCATACAGGGAGGTTTAGCTTTGGAAACTTGTTCACTTTTGAAGACATTCAACTGTTTCCAATGAGCAGCTACTGCAGTTCTGCTACAGTTCAGTTTTCCTGTTGAGGATCGAGTTCTATACTTTCTTTCAAGTCTTTTTCTATTACTCAAGTATTTCAGCTTCTAGCAAAGCAAATATTTTTAAGGTGTCTTATTGCCTTAAGTTTTTCCAGTTTGTAGCTTTGTGTGATCACCATCACTTTGAACACAACCAGAGAACTTTTTTTTATCACATCTTACGTGCAAGAAAGTGGAGAAATATGTATTATGTTCTAAGCCATGGTTTGCTGACAGTTGGATTTGTTTTGTTTTGCCTCTGATTCATATCTTGCAAATTCCAGCGGTATTCCCCTTTCCTCTTTTAGATTTTGTTTTAAAAGAGCCTAAAGCTTTTTTCAGATATTTAAATTTGTTATAAATATGTATATTATGTGGACAAATGGCAAATGTTCTAACTCTGAAATACTAGTCCATGCTATAATTATACAGTAAGCCAATATTCATCTATAAAGGGAAAAGACTGATCATCATGTTTTCAGCGAAGTTTGGTTTGCCAAAACATGTCAAACATTTAAGTTGTTTATGTTTTGCTGACACACCTGCTTAAAAATGTGTTGCTGGAAAAGCGCAGCATGTCAGGCAGCATCAAAGGAGAAGGAGAATCGACGTTTTGGGCATAAGTCCTTCTTCAGGAATGAGGAGGGTGTGCCAAGCAGGCTATGATAAAAAGTAGGGAGGAGGGACTTGGGGGAGGGGTGTTGGGAATGCGATAGGTGGAATGAGGCTAAGGTGCGGGTGATAGGCAGGAGAGGGGTTGGGGCGGAGAGGTCGGGAAGAAGATTGCAGGACAAGAAGACGGTGTTGAGTCTGAGGGTTGGGACTGAGAAAATGTGGGGGGAGGGGAAATGAGGAAGCTGGAGAAATCTGCATTCATCCCTTGTGGTTGGAGGGTTCCTAGGTGGAAGATGAGGCGCTCTTCCTCCAGCCGTCGTGTCGCCATGGTCTGGCGATGGAGGAGGCCAAGGATCTGCATGTCCTTGGCAGAGTTAAAGTGTTCAGCCATGGGGCGGTTAGGTTGGTTGGTGCGGGTATCTGAGGTGTTCTCTGAAACGTTCCGCAAGTAGGCGGCCTGTCTCCCCAATATAGAGGAATTCACATTGGTTGCAGCGGATGTAGTAAATGATGTGTGTGGAGGTGCAGGTGAATTTCTGATGGATATTGAAGGATCCCTTGGGGCCTTGGAGGGAAGTGAGGGGGGAGGTGTGGGTGCGAGTTTTTTTTTGTAGGTGCATTTTTTGTGGTTGCAGGGGAAGGTGCCGGGAGTGGAGGTTGGGTTGGTGGAGGGTGTGGATCTGACAAGGGAGTCGCGGAGGGAGTGGTCTTTCCGGAACGCTGATGGGGTGGGGAAGGAAATATATCCTTGGTGGTGGCGTCTGTTTGATATTGGCAGAATGACGAAGGAGGGGCGGAGTTCAAGGGCAGAGGAACGGGAAGTGGAGGAGATGCGGTGGAGAGCATGGTCAACCACGTCTGAGGGGAAATTGCGGTCTTTGAAGAAGGAGGCCATCTGGGTTGTTCGGTATTGGAATTGGTCCTCCCTGGGAGCAGATGCGGCGAAGGGGAAGGAATTGGGAATATGGGATGGCGTTTTTACAGGGGGCAGGGTGGGAAGTGGTAATCTAGGTAGCTGTGGGAGTCAGTCGGTTTATAGTATGCGTCCGTGTTGAGGCGGTCGTCCGAGATAGAAATGGACAGGTCTAGGAAGGGGAAGGAGGAGTCTGAGATGGTCCAGGAAAATTTGAGGTCGGGGTGGAAGGTGTTGGTGAAGTGGATGAACTGTTCAACCTCCCTGTGGGAGCATGAGGCAGCGCCAATACAGTCATCAATGTAGCGGAGGAAAAGGTGGTGGGTGGGGTGGGGGTTGGTGCCAGTGTAGCTGCGGAAGATGGACTGTTCCACACATCCTATGAAGAGGCAGGCATAGCTGGGGCCCATACGGGTGTCCGTGGCTACTCCTTTGGTTTGGAAGAAGTGGGAGGATTGGAAGGAGAAGTTGTTCAGAGTGTGAGGACCAGTTCAGTCAGTCGAAGGAGTGTGTCAGTGGAAGGGTACTGGTTGGTTCAGCGGGAAAGGAAGAAGCGGAGGGCTTTGAGACCTTCGTGATGGGGATAGAGGTGTATAGGGACTGGATGTCCATGGTGAAGATAAGGCGTTGGGGGCTGGGGAAATGAAAATCATGGAGGAGGTGGAGGGCTTGGGTGGTGTCCTGAATGTAGGTCGGGAGTTCTTGGACTAAGAGGGACAGGACAATGTCAAGGTATGCAGAAATGAGTTCGGTGGGGCAGGAGCAGGCTGAGACAATGGGTCAGCTGGGGCAGTCAGGTTTGTGGATTTTGGGCATTAGGTAGAAATGGGTGGTGCGGGGTTGTGGGACTATGAGGTTGGAGGCGGTGGATGGGACATTCCCTGAGGTGATGAGGTTATGGATGGTTTGGGAGATGATGGTTTGGTGGTGGGAGGTGGGGCCATGGTCAAGGGGGCAGTAGGAGGAGGTGTCCACGAGCTGGCTTTTAGCCTCAGCAATATAAAGATCGGTGCGCCAAACTACCACCCCGCCTCCCTTGTCTGCAGGTTTGAAGGTGAGGTTGGAGTTGGAGCGGAGGGAGTTGAAGGCTGCACGTTCAGAGGGTGAGAGGTTGGAGTGGGTGAGAAGGGTGGACAGGTTGAGGCGGTCAATGTCACGGCGGCAGTTGGCACACCTTGTTTATCAGGAGTGAGTAGCTGTAAATTGGTTGAAACCTCTTCTGTTCTCAAGTTTTAACATGGTATACACATTGGTAAAGTTGATATAAATAGTAATAAAAAAGGCATAAATAAGCTGAATCAAAATCCTAGAACTCTCTTTCTAATGGCATTCGAAATGACCTTCAGTGGTTTGACAAGGCAGCTCGCCACCATCACAGCATGGTATAGTAACTACTCTTCCCAAGATGGAAAGAAACTACAGAGTCGTGAACACAGCCCAGTCTGTTCCAGTGATTCCATCTATACTTCCCACTGCATCAGGAAAACAACCAATATAACCAGAGCCCCCTCCCACCCCAGTTTCATTACCTTCCAAGCTTTTCTATCAGAAGGACAAGATATCAAAGTTCGTAGACGCGAGCCTACAGATTCAAGAACAGCTTCTTTCCTGCTGTTCTCAAACTTCTGAATGGATGATTTAATGTTAATGTTGGTCTCTCTTTCTACACCTCCTGGGCAGCTGTAACGTTGTATCCTGCACTTTGTTCAGTTACCCTGATGCACATGTATATCCACCTGTGAAGCATGTAGTACAACATTTTTCACTGTACCTCAGTCCACAAGGCAGTAATAAATCAAATCAAGGGGAACTAGGGATAAGCAAGAAATGCTTAACCATCGCCCAGCCAGCGATGCCCACATCCTGAAAGTGAATAATATAACTAAAAGGTCATATTGAATAACAGTGCAGCTGATGTCAAAGCTGTAGTATGTGAGAGCTCAAGGATAACGTTTTGATCGAGGGCAAACATTCCTGCTGGAGTTACGTGAAGATTGACCAGCTTCAGGTGAGTGTAGTTCGGCTTCCAGCTCAAACAGACGCTGTTGTTACAGGAAGGGGGAAGGTTATCTGGATTCTTTGTACCAGGAGGTAATCACAGTGCCTAAGATAGAAAGTTCTGATAAAGGCAGTAGTCAGGGACAGGAGGATGTGTGCAAATGAGCGGACCCAGAGGATAAGAATGTCAGCTTCTGCAACTGTCCAACAGGTTTGATGTTCTCTCGGCCTGTTTGGATGAGAGCAGAGGCTGTGGGAGGTATGAGTGAAATGACAATAGTACCGTGTGGAGGAAGCCCTCTAACTGGCTAGAGCCAAAGGTGTCATGGCAGTCCGGCACAGCATAATCTGGGGAATTGACACTGTTCTCTGCAGCAAAATGTGAGAGTCCAAACGATTGCGTTGTTTGCCTGATCCTAGGTCCATGATGTTGGCTCTCAGCTGGAGAAGAAATTACAGTGGGAGGGGGAGGTTCCAGTGTATTGCCCATGAAGATACCTATAGTATAGGTAGAATGAGGAAAGAGGTTCTGCATAGCCATTATGAGGAACTAGGCAACAAATTAAGAAGCAGAACTTCTCAGGCAATAATTCTGGTTATTACCTGAGCCACATGCAATTGGCATAGGCTAAACAAAGTGAGAGAGATAAATGTGTGGCTGAAAGTCTGATGTGGGAGAAGTGTGTTCCAGTTCATGGGCCACTGGCACCAGAAAGATGGGATCTGGTGGAATGGTCTACACCTGAAAAGGACTGGTACTGGTGTTTTTGAGAACTGCAAAACTAGGGAAGTGTAGTGAGCTGTAATCTAAATGCTGGGGACAAGGGCCCAAATTTGTGAAGTTATGATTGCAAAAGTGGGGAAATGCAACAGAGGAAAGATTTAATATGAGAAATAATCAATGAACAATGATAGGAAGGAACACCGGTCTAAGAGTAAATCAGATAAGCTTAGAAGTTAGAAAATAATAAAAGGACAAAATGTAAGCTCCTGTATTTGAATGCATGCAACATTCAAAACAAAATAGGTTGTAAACCTAAACAAAACAGTAGTAGAGGTACAAATTGAGATAAATACTATTTAGTGGTCATAGCTGAGACGTGGCTGCAGGATGGCCTAAATTGGGACCTGGATATTGAAGGGTTTTTCAGGAAAGACAGGAAACCAGAAAAGAGAGGTAGAATGGCTTTGTTAATTAAATAAATATATTAGAGAGGGATGACCTCAATTCAGGAAACTAGGATATCAAAGTAGTCTGGTTGGGGATGAGAAATGATAAGGGTAAAAGGTTGCTTGTGGGCGTTTTGTACAATTCCCCCTAAAAGTGACCGGGTGATAGGACAGGTTATCAAGGAACAAATAATGGGAGCTTGTCAAAAGATACAAAAATTATCATGGGGGATTTAACCTACGTATAGGCTGGAAAAATCAGATGGCAAAAGTAGTCCAGAAGAGGAATTTATTGAATATTTTCAGGGCGTTTCCTAGAGCAGGCTATACCAGACCCGTTTGGAACAAAATTGGATTCATTTCTATTTTAGTGAAAGCACTCCTGGGTAGCAGTCATCTTAATACAATGGTATTTTACAGACAGTTGAAGGGAGAGAAGCGAGAGTCCAATACTGCTATTTTGAATTTCAATAACAGTAAGTGTGAGTGCATGAATGCAGAGCTACTTAAAGTGAATTGGCAATTTAGATTGAGATAATCCATTAGAGATGCAGTGGCAAACATTTACAGGGGTATTCTAGAAAGCACAGGAAAAGATACATTCTAACAAATTCTAAGAGACTGATCCACCATCCAAAGATAATGAAAAAATTCGAAGGCAGTATCAAAGTCAAAGAAAATACCATATGAATGTGTAAAGTTAGATGGCTGGTCAGGAGATTGGACAGGCTATAAAATAAAAGCAAAGAATTTTGAATAGATTAAAATTGGTGTAAGAGAGAACTCTAACCAAGAAATATAAAAACATGTAGGAAAAGTTTATTTGGATAATTAAAAAACAAAACACTAAATGTTCGTCTTATAGGAAACATCTGTGGATTTGTTAATGGAGGAAAAAAAGTTAGCAGATGAATTTGTCTTATGTCATGTTTCTTGTAGTTGCTACATGGTATTTCATATATCACATTCGTCCTGCATGTAGTGGGCATGGAGTCTTTTGTCTTGCATAGTAGTTGGTGAAGTGTAGCTGTTGGTTTGTGTGCTGTCATTATTACCAGAGGACAAAGGAATCTTGTCGGTTCTGAGGCATTTCTAATATAGGGTAGTGTGGTCAGTGTGTTGGGGTGCACAGTGTCTTCTTGGTGTTGTTTGTACGCTAGACATCAGTGGATAAAGCTGTTAGGGTACCCGTTATTAGCAAATGTTTTATACGTGACCAGCTCTCCTTTATGTGAAAACAAACTGACAGTGAAGAACCCCAATTCAATTGGGACAATACTATGATACTGGGACAGGCAAAACAAAAACAGGCTTGGGAATTCCTGGAGGCCTGGTATTCATCCACTAGTTCCGTAAACAAACATATTGAAGTAGACCCCATCTACCAACCACTGCAGTACAAAACCAGAAATAGAACCACCTGCCATGACAGACAAAACCATATAAATTCTGGCAGATCACACCAACAGCGCTTCATCTGGAGGCTACACAGCACTCAACATGTCACCCAGAAGGAGTGCAAAAACATCAACCGGTTTGGCCAACCAACCACAACCCGAGCTACAGATCGTCACAAAAACCTTACGTCTTTGACTTATAATTGTAAAGAAATATTCACTACTTTGATAACAACAAATTATATATTTATGTTGCGCCTGTAGTGTAATGAAACATCCCAAAGTGCTTCCCGCAAACACAATAAAATGAAGAATGACACTGAGTCACACGACATATAGTCTGGATCTCACAGTCCAAATAGTGGTCAATGTCATCCCTGGTGTCTCTGCCGAGACAATGTCAGAGGTGCTGCAAGAGGGGTGTGGGGTTCCGTAGTTTAACACTTTCTAAAAAAAAAAGTAAATGCTTAAAAAACGCTCACTGCAGGATTCTAATTTCAGATGAATCATTCATTCAGGGATTATCATTCATTCAGGGAGACAGTCAGCAAGGAGCTTGTGATGCTGGAGGGAGGGGGCCATTGCATTTCATGAATGCACAATACACCCAGGCTGCCCTCGTCAGCTTGCCAGTGATGACATGCAAATTCCTGCTGATACCCAAGTCCAGGATAGGATCATTGGTTTTCACATGGTCAATGGTCTGTGGCTGGACTTTGCTGCCGACCTCACGTTCGAGGCTTTTGTCAGGTGACTAGCATTCGGGTCAAATCAGTAGCTTTTACGGAATGCTATGAAGGGTAAAGAGAGCATTTCTAGAACTTGGAGCAAAAAAAACGTGATGGATGCTTGCTATGATTTCAGCAGACTTTTGAACGGTCTCAGGTTTACAGAAGGTGATTTCAGGGAGACCAGTCAGGAGTCATGGAATGCCCTGCCAGTAGCAGTGGTGGACTCTCCCTCTTTATGGACACTGGATAGGCATATGGAGGATAGTGGGCTAGTGTAGGTTAGGTGGGCTTGGGTCGGCGCAACATCGAGGGCCAAAGGGCCTGTACTATGCTGTATTTTTCTATGTTTCTATGAGTGCATTAAATTAGGCAAGTCTAGAGATAAGTTTGAATAATGCTTTCAGCATCCACTACATTGTGGATGTAGAAATTGTCGATTCTTAGAGATAGTGTAAAATGTAGTTACAAACTCATCTCTGAATTGTGTGACAGCAAGGTTGTGAAAAGATTGGCTTAATCTTAGAATGTTGCCAGGGAGAGAGATGGTGTTGCGAACTATGGAACGAAATTTGCAGTTGGGACCAGAAAACATAAAGCTGGTTTTGAAGTCGGGACCTCTTGAGTTGCCAGTCCCGAACAATGCATTTTGTTGTACAAAATGTTTCTCCTATCTTTCCCCTTCTCCTTTGCCCTTCACCCTTCACCCTGTCCCCTAAACAACCAACAAGTTAAATTTCATAAGTACATTCCCAGCTGCTTTGTGTGACCTGGTTCCCATGACACTTGGTACACGCTGTCCTACCTATTCCCTGCCATTTTTGGAGATGTGCCTAGCTGTTTTATGTCTGACAGTCTGGCTGACTAAAGCGGAGAAGTGGAATTCCTTTGGAGAGAGAGCAGACCAGAGAGTAAAGTCTGTTCATTTTATTTTTGAAATTATTCTTTTGCCATTTGCCAACTGATGGAAAACATTTATTACTCCTATTAGCCTTTCCTTAAGGGCTCATTTAGTTCATACTTCAATCATCTCTCCTTTGTTATAAACATCACTAGCGTTTAAATTCCTTGATAACTGCACTCCTCAAATTCAGCAACGTAAGGCAGAATCTCTTCTAAGGACGGCACGGTGGCTCAGTGGTTAGCACTGCTGCCTCACAGCACCAGGATCCCAGGTTCGATTCCAGCCTCGGGTGACTGTCTGTGTGGAGTTTGCACATTCTCCCTGTGTCTGCGTAGGTTTCCTCCCACAGTCCAAAGATGTGCCGGTTAGGTGAATTGACCATTCTAAATTGCCCATAGTGTTAGATGCATTAGTCAAAGTGAAATGGGACTGGCTAGGTTACTCCAGAGGGTCGGTGTGGACTTGTTGGGCTGAAGGGCCTGTTTCCACACTGTAGGAAATCTAATCTAATCTCGAATATCTTTCCATTGTTTAGTGATCTTAAAATGATGTATCTCAGAAGGAAGTCATTTGATTATTTTAAAGAGCTATTTACTGAATAACAATTGCTTGTTCTTTCCCCATAACCAGCAAGTATTAATTTCAAGTGTTAATTGTCTATTCAAAGTCTTATCATTGAACTACTTGTAGCTGAATGATCATAAATACACTGATTGATAGTACCTTATGGATCATAAACAAATTCTCATCTGCCTCCCTACCCTGCAATGATAGGCTTTGAACTCCTGTCTCCACAACATCATGTCTCCATACCATTAACATCATGCCTTCTATTTCAGAGGGCTTGGGTTCAGGTCCCACTTGTTTCAGAGATGTGTAATAACATTGCTGAGCAGGTTGAGTAGAAAATAGGTTGGTATCATCCAAATTACCAGTCTAAAGACATTACCACCAGACCACTATCTCCTCTATTCTGTTGGCTTGTCTGAATGAAGGGGATGTTGAGAATGGCATACAGTGCAGATTCTTAAAGGGGCCACTGGTGGCTGTACTAGAAAAGGTGCAAGTACTTGCCTGAATACAAAACCTGGAGCTGAAGGAGTGCGTTGAAAATGCACGTTCTGTTAGCCATTAGTTTTCTGCATTTCTGGTTACTACCCTGTCCTCACTGCTCACTGAGTTCACACCTTCTCACCCAGATTTCCTGGCTACCCTGTCTCCAACTGAGAAGTACAGTGACCTGAAAATAAATTTGTTTTCAATAACCTAACAGTCGTGTACAATTTGCTTGTCTGACTACTGGATCCGCATCCAAAATCCAGCAAAACCTGGAATTCAACATGGTCTTATTTCTGAGGATTCTGGATTTGGGACATTGCATCCATATCACCGAACAATTAATCTGATACTGAACATTAATTTTTGTATTTACGGAATCTTATTCCTTAAAATTTTAAATTATTGGATAATTTAAAAGTGAGCAAACAATATATTTGTATTTTACTCAATGTAGCTCTTTCCTCATTCCACCCTTTATTATCCCTTTTATTTTGTGTTTACATGGTATGTCATTGACTTGAATATCGTAACTTACACCTCCAGTCTTAGAGTATGTTGAGGATTAACAAGTCTCCAATTTGGTTAGCTAGGAAGGTACAATGTTGCTTGCTTTGTTCACATATCCATGTAGACAGTGTTATGCTGGAAGGAATTTCCATTTACAGCAAGTTACAATGCAAAACCTGATATAAAGAATGCACACAGGCATAAGTATAATCAACAATGTTCACTTGTTGCTTACCATAAAATCTGAGTGAGTATTTCATTTGACTTCAAGTAGGTTTAGCATAATTTTCCTGCCTTATAATTTGCTTAGTTAAAATTATATATTTTGCTACAATTACATGCTAATTAAGATTTTGTATAATTTTGGTATATTAATTTACTTTTTTATTCTCTACTTCTGAATGTAAAATTAAAGATAAATTTCCTTGTCAGAAACCTTTTTAGGTTGTGAAAAGCTGAGCTTCAATTCACTCTGAGAGTCTGGCCTGGCAGCATAGCCAGGGATTCCTGGTTGCAGTTGGCCCAGACCATGGGCTCCTGGTGAGGTGGCAGCAGCCGAGTATGCCCAGAGTGGGGACTTTGGGCATCAACAAACAGCAGCAGAGCCAAGAACCCTTGGTTGCAGTTGTAGAAGGCTGGTGCTGGGACTCCTGGTTATCAATGTAGTGGCAGCAGACCCTGAGATCCCTAGTTTTGGAGCGAGTAATGGCCCAGTGGTGAAGAGATGGTGCCTAAGAGTGGAGAGATCGATGTTGTGGCTGTACAGGACATTGGTCAAGCCACTTTTAGGATATTGTGTGCAATCTTGGTGTCCTTTCTATTGGAAAGATGTTGTGAAACTTTGAAAGGGTTCAGGAAAGATTTACAAGGATGTTGTCAGGGATGGAGGTTTGAGCTACAGGGAGAGTTAGAATAGGCTAGGGCTGTTTTCCCTGGACGATCGGAGGCTGAGGGGTGAGCTTATAGAGGTTTATAAAATCATGAGGGTCATGTATAGCATAAATAGACAAGGTCTTTTCCCTGGGGAAAGTCCCAGAACTAGAGGGCATAGGTTTAGGGTCAGAGGGGAAATATTTTAAAGGGACAACTTTTCCACACAGAGGGTGGTGCACGTATGGAATGAGTGGAATTACAACATTGAAAGGGCATCTGAATGGGTATATGAATAGGAAGGGTTTAGAGGGATCTGGGCCAAGTGCTGGCCAATGGGACTAGATTAGTTTAGGATATCTGGGCAGCGTGGAGGAGTTAGACTGAAGTCTGTTTTCTGTGCTGTATATCTTTATAACTCGACCCCAACGTTGGCAGGCCCAGTGGTGGAGGAGGGGCGGCGGAGCAGGCGGTCATGAGACGGCTCAGGACTCACTGTGTAGGTGACAGATTGAAGATGAGATTCTCTTTCAGTTATCTCTTAAACAACTCAAAATGGCACTTGAAGCTTTTCACTATTTTACTGTATTATTGACTATAAAATGCAAGTGACAAATCTTTCAAATCAATTCAGTTGATACATCCATGTAGATTGTGGGTTTTGTGCATTTTAGGATTTGGTCACATTTGATTCATTTTTGACTTGCAGTTAATCCATGGGAGTGATTGAACTTCTAACTAACTTAAACGGCTTTTGTTTCATCCAAGGTCCCAAAATTGAAAGGACAGTTTTACTCCAGAGAATCATAGAATCCCTACAGTGTGGAATAAGGCAATTTAGCCTCATCGAGTCTGCATTGACACTCCAAAGAGCATCCCACCCTGACCCACCCACCCCCACTCCCATTCTACCATGTGACATTTACCTAACCTGCACATCTTTGGACTGTGGAAGGAAACTGAGGGAAACGCAGGGAGATCATGCAAATTCCACATATACATTCAGTCAAGGCTGGAATCAAACCTGGATACCTGCTGTTGTGAGGCAGCAGTGCTAACCGTGGTGCCATTATCCCAACACTATATTGTGTTGCACCTTCACAATAACTTTAATCTGAAATAAAGCTGTTTCCTATCAGTCCAGAGGAAATGTTGACTTGTCCTGGATCATCAATGCATTAAGATCTTGATGCTTTGCTTTGTTTATTTCATGGTAATGTTTTGATTTTAACCTCATGAGTCCATCGTGGTTAAAACTTTAGTAAATGCTTTTGTGACCAGCCATTCCTCTGTCCAGCTTTAATAACCAGTATGAATGTAACCAAGAGCCCAGAATTTAAATCTTAGGATCAGATTTCATAAGGCTGAATTATTTCACAGCATTGATAGTTGCAGGTAGCTATTTGCTAAGAAAAATAATATACAGAGCTGTTGACACACAGATTGCACCCTTGCTGAATGTATTCATCTCCTCCTCCTCAATAATTTAGTGGTTTAATTTTGGTCAGTTCATCAGCAAAATTATAAGAAATCAGGCAACTTCAATCTGAAATTGCTCACATTACACTAATGTACTTCTGGAGATTTAGTGTTGTGAATAGTTTACTCTTCGTTTAGAGCATGAATGTATATTTTAAAACTCCGTTCAACTGCTGTTTGGCTGAAGCCAACCAAAGTTGTGTAAACTGTTACCTTTCTCCTGGCACAGAACTGGCAGTGTAACTTTGGAAAGATGGCCATTTGATACTGCTTTTGGGCTGTCGTGATAAAACTGGATTAGATTCTTCACAACGAGAAAGCAGCAAACGTGCTTGGGATGCTTTCCCAATCATGCTCCAAACCCCATTATATTCCCCCCCCGCCCCAAAAAAAATAGAACACTATGAATTGCAGCTCTGTGAACTGCTAAGTGAACGTTGTACATGGCAAAAAGTCAATAATTTTTGCATCAACAGGATGAATGAAGTCCCAGGAAATGATGGTAATGCCTGTGCTATACAGTAAGGAAGGAACTTCAGAGAAGTTTCAGAATTTGTGGCGATAGCTCACAGAAGGAAATGAGGCATGTCCTGCTTTTATTATGCTTGCTGCACATGGGATTCCCAAAGGAGAGCAGGGCCAGCCCAGGGATGCTAGGTTGGCAAAGAGTGTATTATTATATGTTTGTTTTTCATTGTTTTTATATTTGCCCGTTGTTGCTGAAGGCTCTGATGTAATTTATAAATAAACTACATGCAATTCAGTCTGTTTTCCGGTGATTGACATAATTTGAACTTGGCATGCACTAGCATAACAAACGTAGGAGGTTTTTGAAACTTGTGGGTTTCTGACATGCCTCGTGAAGACAGCTGTTGTCCGTGTTTCCTTTAAGATAACGTTGATATACTTCAAGGTTTTCTGTTTTCATTAAAATAAGTATTTAATGAGCAAGACACAATGAACATTCATGTGAGGAACTGATTCAAGTGTTTTAGTTTAAAGGATGATGTACTGTTATATAGTTTGTGCAATTTATAACATTAATTGTCTTTTGTTGACTGAAGCCATAACTTAAATATTTAATTAAGATAAAGCTTGTTGAGTTTCATGTCAGTTTGCAGTCCACTTTCAACTTATCTGGGAGTGGTATTCAACTAAAGATTTTCCAAATGACTGGTTCTTTGGTCCTTTTTGCTAAGATAAAGTTTTGCATTCAGGCAACGTTGTTTAGGACCTCAGCACATCTGGAAGAGCTTTAAAGTTTTCGAAGTGTGGTCATTTTTGCAAATATAGGAAACTAAGGCAGCCAATCTATATACTGCAAGCTCCCACAAACAGTGATCTGGCAATAACTAAATAATCTGCTATTATTTTTCAATGATATTGGTTGATGGATGAATATTAGGAGCTTCACAGGAGGCTCCCAAGTACTGAGGATGTCACCTAGACAGGGGACGAAATGTGTGCAACACAAATTCTCAGCTCGGCGAACAGAACCACAACAAAGAATATTAGCCATGGCAGTAAAAGTAATTTTCCTGATTTTCTTTGAAATAGTACGATGGAGTCTTTCACATCTGTGTGAAAGAGCTTATGGGCCTTGGTTCACTTTTCATATAAAAGACAACTTCTTTAAAACACTCAAAAATAAAACAAAGTGCTGGATGGTGGAGTTCTGAAAAAAAAACAGAAATTGTTGCAGAAACTCAGCAGGTCTGGCCGCATCTGGGGGAAGAGAAACGATGGCAGATTATAGAAATTCCACAAAGTGTTTCAGTCTGTGTTTCATCCCTGGAATGCAGGGGACAGTATTTGGAGCAGTAAATAGACAAGATTAAATTAAATGCAAGTAACTGGCTGCTTTAAGGTGTGTTTGGGACCTTGATGGTGGAGAGGGAGGAAGTAAATGGGCAGGTGTTGCACCTCCAGCGATTATATGGGAAAAGGGCGTGCCATGGGGAAGTGCTGGGAATGGAGGAATGGACAGGATGTCTGGAGGGAATATCCCTGTCGAATACAGACAAGGTAGAAAACAGGAATGTTGTGTCCATTAGTGGTATCCTGCTGGAGATTATGGAGATGGTGGCTATGATCCTTTGGATGAAAATAAGGACAACTAGGACCCGAGTATTGTTATGGAAGGGAAGGGCAGGGGTGAGGTAGAAGTGTGGGGAATATAGACTGCTAAGGACGCTCTCACCGATAGCGGTGGGGAATCCTTAGTTGAGAAAAATGGTGTACGTGCCTGAGACCCCTCTGTAGAAGGTGGCATTCTCAGAACAGATGCAATCAAGACACAGAAGCTGAGAGAATGGAACGGAGTCCTGACAGGAAGGCTGTGAGGAAGTGTAGTCCCACAGTTAACTTTTGACATGAAAAATTTATCCAAACGTTTTAGAGCATTTTAAAAATATAATTTTATGAAGTTCTTAACCACTAAATTAACAACTTCGACAATGGAATAGGAAATCATATATCTAAATTTGCTGATGCAAATTTTAGGTGGCATTGTAAACAGTATAGATCATAGCATAAAATTGTAAAGGGGTATTGATAGACTAAATGAATAGGAAAAACTGTAACAGATGGAGTTTAATGTCAGCAAGGGTGAGGTTACCCATTTTGAACTGACAAAGAGTAACTCAAGGTAATTTCAAATTGTTATGAAGTTAAATATAGTGGATGTCCGAAGAGAGTTGGGGGTTCAGGTGCACAATCTTTCAAAGGTCAGAAAATAATCAACAAAGCTCATGGAATGCTGGCCATTTTATCTCGGAGTAGAGAAGAAGGAAACAGAAGTTATCCAAAACCCTGATTCGATCCTACTTGGAGGGCTATGAGCAGATCTGGGCATCACATATCAGGAAGGATACACTGGCCTTCCAGAGAGTGCAATGTGGATCTACAGGAATGATACCTAGACTTCGGGGGCTGAGTTGTGAGGAAACATTATACAAACTAAGCCTGTGTCCTCTAAGTTTGGGAGGTGATCTGATCAAAGTATTTAAAACATTAACAGAAAAGGATAGGTAAAGACAAACTGAGGTAACTGGTTTGGGATGAGGGACAGACTGATTAGGAGAAATGTTACGAAGCACTTCTACACACAAAGGGCGATACAGGTTTGGAACTCTCTTCCACAAACAGCATTGGATGCTAGATCACCTGTTAATTTTAAATTAGCGATAGATGTTTGTTAAGTAAAGGTATTAAGGAATCTGGGTCTAAGGCAGGCATACGGAGTTAGGCCACAGATCAACCATGATCTCATTGCATGGTTGAGCAGGCTGGAGAGACTAAATAGCCTACTTCTACTTCAATGTTCTTCAATCAGTTTCTAAGTATGAATCAGTATGGAAGAAACAAAAGACCAGGTATTGTAACTGGTAAAAGACAGATAATATGTTTGTGCTCATCTTCCATATTTCGAGTTATCTATCTGTTCGTTTGGAGAATATTTTTTAGGACCCTTTTCTTTTAATAGTGAACTGTGACTTTTATCATGTGACTTTCTCTTAGCACCATCTAGATGGCTTCATGTCTGATGTATTTCTCTTGAAAGCTGAGTTCTCGTTGCTTGTGGGTTTGAGAGGACTGTCTTGCTCTAATCTCCCGGCCCTCTCTGAAGTATTTGAATGTGTTGTCTCCATCCTAATTAGTTTCTATTATTCCTAGAACTTCATGTTTGCACAGTCCAGTGTAGTTTTCCACTCATCATGCCAAGATTGAACTTTTCCTCCTAGACCAGTCTGCAGCCTTTGACGTGATTGGTGATCATCCTGTTCCTCAGTTGCTTTTCCATTCTCATCCCACTGAGTAGGACTTTCTTCCATTCTCACTTATCTCATCATAGGCAGGGAATTGCTTATAATGGCTTTTCTTCCTGCTCCAGCATTATTTCCTCCAGTGTTCTCTAATCACTGGCCTTCTATTTCTTTTCTACACATTGCCCTTCAGCAACATCACCTGCAAGCACCGTGTTAATTTTCATATGTATGTTGCAAATGGGATTTTACCTCAGCATCATCTTTCTTCCTGTCTTATCCAGTTTTGGTAAATTGCTCACCAGAAGTCAGATAACAGTCTGATAAAGATTTCTATCATTTAAGTATAAGGAGAACTGACACCATTTATTTTTGATCTCAATCCCAAACTTCACTTCCTAACTACTAATTGTAATTGTATTACTTGGCAACCGTTTCAGGTTAAACACGTTTTTGCAACCTTGGTATCACATCTGAGCTTCTAACAACAAATCCATATCGACTATCTACCCGTGTTTCATGCAAAACAAAACCTTTCACTGTAACTTGGTACATGTGACAAGAATAAATCAAACCAAATCAAATCAAGATGCTTAGTTCCACCCCTGTAAAGTTGCTCTACTTTCCCCTTGTCTCAATTCAAGTGCTATTAAATTTGTGTCATCATTTAGCTCTAGGCTCAGCTATTCCAATGCACTGCTCCTTGTTCACCTGTGACCTCCCCTTTGTAAGTAGGAGTTCATCCTAAACCCTGCTGCCCATGTTTTAACTTGCACCAAGTCCCTTTCTCCCATCTCACATATTTATTGACCTTATTGCTTCCTGATCAATCAGCAACTAGTTTTCTAAGCCCTCCGTGCCCTCTTCATATCTCTAGCCCCACGAACTGCCAAGATACCTGAATTTCTCTAAATCTTGGTTCTTTAACTGTTCCTGATTTTAATTACTCCATTAGCCTCTAGATCTAGAAAATCTTCCCTGCATCTCCCTTTTCAGTAAGGTAATCTGTAAAATCTGCCTCTTTGCTAAAGCTTTTGGTTGTCAGAACCGACATCTCCTCACACAGTTCATTATCATGCTTTGTGTTATATGATCCCCTGATGATCTTTGGACTTTTTTGTGATGTTAAACGTGCTATTTATTGTATGATGTGTTTTATTGTTGTTTTGCTGCATTGTAGACTTAGTTCTATATTTGGGTTTATTCTGTGACTGTTTTCCTTTGTGTGGTACAGGTATTTTAAGATTGTATAACCTATGGAAAAGAGTTTCCTTTTACTTCTGTGGAAAGATTTGAAATGAATCAGGAACTTGTATCCAATCCAAAAAGAACAATGACTTTGTCCTAGCTAAGTCAGGATGGTGCTAGGTCACTCTTCTGGCTACTGCTCGCATATTTGTGCAAGGTCCAGCTGAAGGTTCCACATTACCTTTAAGGAAAGCCTACATTCACAGACTAATGCATGTGGCTGTATTAGTCTGTTAATGTAGGCTTTCCTTAAAGGTGATGTGGAAGTGCATTTATACTGTGTGGTCTTTAGAGGTTTCCTCCAGCTTGACATACACTCTAGTGCCTCAGTTTATTCTCTTGGGGTCAGACTAACTCTTGTAATTTTATGCCAGTGTTTCATAGACCAAAGTTTGGCATTTCTGTAGCGTCTCTTGAGACTGATCGTCTGTCCTGTTTTAATGTCTTACAGTCAGTTGACGAACACTACTATTCTGTGAAGCCATGTGGAGGAATCTCTTAATTTAAACAAGAGGAATATTGCTAATCTGTTTGTTAGGTACAGTAAGTTCAATTTGAAGCAGATACTAATTTATATAGTATGGTGAATCAATTAAGAAACATGGAAAATCTTAGATGATGCAGCATCATGAATTTTTGGAATTTGCTACCCCAAAGTGCAGTGGATGCTGGGGGAGGAGTCAGACAGATATTTAATTTGGAATGTGTTGAAGGGTTCTTCGGAGAAGGTAGAAAAATGGAAGCAAGGAGCATGTCAGCCATGATTGAATGGTGGTGCAGACTTGTTGGGCTGAATGGTCTAATTCTGCTCCTTTATCTTATGAATACCTGACTCTTCAGATACTGAAGCAATCAGTTCCCAGAACAATCCAGGCTTGGGTTGAAAAGTGACAAATAATTTTCATGCTGCACAAATGCCAAGCAATGACCATCTCCAACTAACAAGAATCTAAATATCATTCCTTGATGTCCAATGGCATTACCATTGCTGAACCGCCAGTCACAATATCCTCAGGGCTACCATTGACCCAAAACTGAACTGAATGAGTCACTGTGGTCTGTGGCTGCAAGAGCAGGTCAGAGGCTATGAATTCTGCATGTAACTTGTCTCCTGTTTCACTTCTCCTAATCCACAAGGCACAAGTCAGGAGTATGATGGAACACTTCCCACTTGTTTGGATGAGTGCAGCTCTAACAACACTCCAGAAGCTTTACATCGTCCAGGACAAAAGAACCTGCTTGATAGCATCACACTCACAACTCGAAATCTCGAGCAGGAGTCCTAAATTCTGGATTGATGCATTCTTGTAAATTTAATTGTGTGATGTGTGGTCCATTGTTTGTATTTGCCATTTCATTTATCTTCATAGAGTGACTTAGTGCCATCAAACCCCAAATTAATCTTTTTTTTGTATGTTAGTCTTTTTATTAGTGAATAATTTCAGTTATAAAGCCAAGATAAAAGACCAGAATATAAATAGTTTGGGATAAATAATCTTTAAATAAAAATATTCCTTGTATTTTTTAACCATTTACCACAAGATGAATAGCAAGGAAATAATACTGTTTCAGCAAAGAACAAAAAGAAATCTGAAATTTTTGTACTGTTTTGTGATAAAATTTAAAACAAGAATTAATTGAATTCACGGAGCCCCACCCCTCAGCTCTGAAATCCAGCACAAGGGAGATATAAGTCTGCAAAGTACCAAAGTTGTCTGACTCCCTCAATAAAACATATGGTGCAGGCTGACATGAAATCATAATTTCCAGAGTTTGTGTTGTCATTTGTCCATCTCTCTTTCTTCCCTTCCCCAGTTGCTGTCTCAGAACTTAGTCTCCTGGTGATTTTCATTATGCCTGATCAGGTTGTTCAAACAACCAGTAATGTAGTTTCGGACTCCAACGTGTTAGGGCTTTTCCTAACATCAATTAAATTGAAAATGTCACAGAATGAAAAACTAAAATATTTGGTGGAAAAAATTGATTTTATTGAAAGCTGTCAGGACGTGTACTAGTTATGTGTTTTTTTTGTCTGCTCTTCTAATATTATTGCTGAGAAAAGACATTTTTTATTGAAGCTTTTTGTCTTTACTCAGGTATTCCTTGTGAATTGTCCTGATGAATGCAAGACAATCACCAACACACAAGTTCTGTACTACCAAACAATTATTTTGTTATTATTTGGCCCTGGGCAGAGAAATTTATGCCACCTGTTTTAAATAGTATCGATGTGAGCCTTAATTTAACATTCATTTTACATTGTCTAGAGACAAAATAGAAAGTAAAAGATTCTCTCATTTGAGCCCTAGTGTTATACAGTCAGGTCACTAATATTCAGCGTTCAGTCTCATTATATTTTGGCAAGAAAGAGATCCTGCATAATAGATAGAACTTGTTGATTTTCAAAGTTATTACGGCTAATGGATTTTTTTTCCTCTCTTGAGGCACTTCCAGAGATTTGTTTGCCTTTAGCAGATTTTGCAAATCTCACTCTCTCACTTTTGAAGAAGTTCCAGTTCAAATTTGTTTCCTGCAAATGCGACCTGTTATGAAGTGGGAGCTATTTTCACTTCTCTGGATACACACACCTACAAAGGGAGTTGTGGAGAATCCAAAGTTCAGTCTACTAATCATACATCTTTTAACTTTCAATTAAAAGAGGATTGAAGAGGATTTTTTGTTTTGTGCGTTGATTGGAAGAAGAGAATGGGACAGCAAATATTTTACAGTGGAGCAATGAAGTGTGAAATTAATATAGAAGAAACTATGGGAACAGATGCCTGGACTCCAGGCTAAAGACTTCACATTCTAGCCAAGTCCCTACTTCTTATTTCTTAACCCTCTTTTTGGTCATGATTCTGTCATTCACAGGATGTCAATGGCTAGCTTGGTATGTTTGCCCAGGCCTAATTTCCCTTGAGAATATGGTGGTGAGCCACAGCATTGAACCGCTGCAGTGATGTTAGGAAGTGAGTTCAGGATTCTAAACCAGCTATGATGAAATAATGCTCGTATAGTTTCACATCAAAATGGTTTGTGGCTGGAATTAGAACTTGCAGTTGGTGGTGTTTCCATCCTTGTTCTCTTAAGTGGCAGATGTCATGGGTTTTTTGTGATGTTAGTGCATGTGTCTGTGACCGGGCAAGTATATATCCTTAAGAGAATCAAATAATGACATTGGCGTGCCATTATACCATGTATAAAATATGTCGACTTCATCTTAAGTAGTTATTGCTGTATTTGGTATTCTAGCAGTTAGTCAAACGGCTTGAATCCAGACAGTATGTGTGTCCAAGATACTGTTGGAATGCATTTAGGGGAGGCAATAGCTTAGTGGTATTATCTCTAGACTATTAATCCAGAACTGCACAAAATGTTCTGGTGAGCAAGATTTGAATCCCATTGTGACAGTGAAATTTAAAAAAAATTATTTCATGGAATGGCAGCATTTATTACCCAGAGGGCAGTTTAAGAGTCAGCCATATTGTTTTGGTCTGGATTCACATGCAGGCCAGACCAGGTAAGGATGGCAGTTTCCTTTTCTTAAAGGACATTAGTGAACCTGATGGGTTTTTCCAACAATCAGCAATTTGAATTCAGTAAAGGTGGTAATACATCTCGCTGGTATGAAAATACATCTTTTGATAGTTGTTTCTATTAAGAAGCCAGTCTCCGATCTCATTTATGAGAATTAACTGTAGTAAAACCCAAAGAGCGCATCAGTACTGTTAGTGAATTGCTGTAATGCATCTTGTAGAAAGTGTGCACTGCTGTCATTGTGCTTGGTGGAGGGAGTGAATGTAGAAGATTCTGGGTGGGATTCCAGACCAGCAAACTGCTTTGTTCTTGATGGCCTCGAGCTTCTCCAGATTTTGTTGGAGCTGCACTCATCCGGGCAAGGGAAATAAGACCATAAGACATAGGAGTGGAAGTAAGGCCATTCGGCCCATCGAGTTCACTCCGCCATTCAATCATGGCTGATGGGCATTTCAACTCCACTTAGGGTCAGTGTGGACTTGTTGGGCCGAAGGGCCTGTTTCCACACTGTAAGTCTAGTCTAATCTACCAGCGTTCTCCCCATAGCCCTTAATTCCTCGAGACAACAAGAATCTATCAATCTCAGCCTTGAAGACATTTAGTGTCCCAGCCTCCACTGCACTCTGTGGCAATGAATTCCACAGGCCCACCACTCTCTGGCTGAAGAAATGTCTCCGCATTTCTGTTCTGAATTGACCCCCTCTAATTCTAAGGCTGTGTCCACGAGTCCTAGTCTCCTCGCCTAACGGAAACAATTTCCTAGCGTCCACCCTTTCCAAGCCATGTATTATCTTGTACGTCTCTATTAAGTCTCCCCTCAATCTTCTAAACTCCAACGAATACAATCCCAGGATCCTCAGCCATTCCTCATATGTTAGACCTGCCATTCCAGGGATCATCTGTGTGAATCTCCGCTGGACACGTTCCAGTGCCAGTATGTCCTTCCTGAGGTGTGGGGACCAAAACTGGACACAGTACTCCAAATGGGGCCTAACCAGAGCTTTATAAAGTCTCAATAGCACATCTCTGTTTTTATATTCCAACCCTCTTGAGATAAGAGACAACATTGCATTCGCTTTCTTAATCACAGACTCAACCTGCATGTTTATCTTTAGAGAATCCTCGACTAGCACTCCCAGATCCCTTTGTACTTTGGCTTTACTAATTTTCTCACCATTTAGAAAGTAGTCTATGCTTTTATTCTTTTTGCTAAAGTGCAAGACCTCGCACTTGCTCACGTTAAATGCCATCAGCCATTTCCTGGACCACTCTCCCAACCTGTCTAGATCCTTCTGTAGCCTCCCCACTTCCTCAGTACTACCTGCCTGTCCACCTAACTTCGTATCATCGGCAAACTTCCCTAGAATGCCCCAGTCCCCTCATCCAAATCTTTAATATATAATGCGAATAGCTGTGGCCCCAACACTGAACCCTGCAGGACACCGCTCGTCACCGGCTGCCATTCTGAAAAAGAACCTTTTATCCCAACTCTCTGCCTTCTGTTAGACAGCCAATCCTCAATCCATCCCAGCAGCTCACCTCGAACACCATGGGCCCTCGCCTTGCTCAGCAGCCTCCCGTGTGGCACCTTATCAAAGGCCTTTTGAAAGTCTAGATAGACCAGATCCACTGGGTTTCCCTGGTCTAACCTACTTGTTACTTCTTCAAAAAATTCCAACAGGTTTGTCAGGCACGACCTCCCCTTACTAAAACCATGTTGACTTGTTCTAATCAGACTCTGCTCTTCCAAGAATTTAGAAACCTCATCCTTAATGATGGATTCTAGAATTTTACCAACAACCGAGATTAAGCTGATTGGCCTATAATTTTCCATCTTTTGTCTTGATCCTTCCTTGAACAAGGGGGTTACAACAGCCATCTTCCAATCATTCGGGACCTTTCCTGACTCCAGTGACTCTTGAAAGATCTCAACCAATGCCTCTGCTATTTCCTCAGCCACCTCTCTCAGAACTCTAGGGTGTATCCCATCGGGGCCAGGAGATTTATCAATTTTAAGACTTTTTAACTTTTCTAACACTATCTCTTTCGTAACGGCAACCATACTCAACTCAGCCCCGTGACTCCCTTTAATTTTTGGGATATTACTCATGTCTTCTACTGTGAAAACTGACGCAAAGTACTTGTTAAGTTCTCCTGCTATTTCCTTATCTCCCATCACTAGGTTTTCTGCATCAGTTTGAAGTGGCCCAATGTCTACTTTTGCCTGTCGTTTGTTTCTTATGTACTGAAAGAAACTTTTACTATCATTTCTAATATTACTGGCTAGCCTACCTTCATATTTGATCCTCTCATTTCTTATTACACTCTTTGTTATCCTCTGTTTGTTTTTGTATCCTTCCCAATCTTCTGATTTCCCACTGTTCTTGGCCACTTTATAAGGTATCTCTTTTTCTTTAATACATTTCCTGACTTCCTTTGTCAGCTATGGTTGTCTAATCCCTCCCCGGATAATCTATCTTTTCTTGGGGATGAACCTCTGTACAGTGTCCTCAATTATACCAACAAACTCCTGCCATTTTTGCTCTACTGTCTTCCCTGCTAGGCTCTGCTTCCAGTCTGTTTTTGTCAGTTCCTCTCTCATGCCCTCATAATTACCTTCATTTAACTGTAACACCATTACATCTGATTTTGCCTTCTCTCTTTCAAACTCCAGACTGAACTCTACCATATTATGATCGCTACTTCCTAAGGGTTGCCTTACTTTAAGATCTTTTATAAAGTCTGGTTCATTGCAAAGCACTAGGTCCAGAATAGCCTGCTCCCTTGTGGGCTCCATGACAAGCTGTTCCAAAAAGCCATCCTGTAAGCATTCCATGAATTCCCTTTCTTTGGATCCGCTAGCAACATTATTTACCCAGTCCACCTGCATATTGAAGTCTCCCATGATCAATGTGACCTTGCCTTTCTGGCATGCCTTCTCTATTTCCCAGTACATGTTGCGTCCCTGGTCCTGACCACTGTTAGGAGGTCTATACACAACTCCAATTATGGTTTTTTTGCCCTTGTGGTTCCTCAGTTCCACCCACACAGACTCCACATCATCCGACGCTATGTCATTCAATACCATTGAATTAATTTTGTTCTTAACTAACAAGGCAACCCCACCCCCTCTGCCCACCTCTCTGTCTTTTCGATAAGTTGAAAAACCATGGAGGTTTGACTGCCAGTCCTGACACCCCTGTAACCAAGTCTCTGTGATGCCTACCACATCATGATCATTCACTATTATCTGTGCCATTAGTTCATCGGCTTTGTTATGAATGCTACGAGCATTCAGGTAAAGTGCCTTAATGCTAACTTCCTTATCATTAGAGATGTTGGAAGTCATATGATGTCCTAAGTTATCCTTGCTTTTTTCTGCATTCTCAGCCTGCCTCAATTTTAAATCCGCCTGGACACATGCTATCCTGCTGCTTATCTTTCCATTTAACGCCATACTCCCTGTCGCTTTCACTTTCCCTCCCCCCCCCCCCAACTCAGAAGTTTAAAGTCCTACTGACCACCCTATTTATCCTCTTCGCTAGAACGTTGGTACCTGATCGGTTCAGGTGGAGACTGTCCCAACGGTACAGATCCCCCTGTTCCAAAACTGATGCCAATGCCCCATGAAGTGGAATCACTCTTTCCCACACCAATCCCTTAGCCACGTGTTTACTTGCCTAATTTTCTTGTCCCTATGCCAATTGGCACATGGCTCGGGCAGTAATCCGGAGATTATGACCCTTGAGGACCTGTGCTTCAATTTCCTGCCTAGTACTTTGTAATCCCCAAACAGGTCCTCCACCCTAGTCTTGCCTATGTTGTTAGTACCAACGTGGACCACAACAACTGGATCCTCCCCCTCCCGCTCCAATATCCTTTCAAGCCGGTCGGAGATGTCCCGCATCCTGGCACCAGGCAGGCAACACATCATGCGAGACTCCCGATCCGGCTTGCAAAGGATACTATCTGTCCCCCTAATTATAGAATCTCCTATAACCACTACTTGTCTATTAGCTCCCCCCTCTTGAATGGCCTTCTGCACCATGGTGCCTTGGTCAGTTGGCGCATCCTGTCCACAGCCCTTTTCCTCATCCGAACAGGGAGCAAGAATCTCGTACTTGTTGGACAAGGTCAAGGGCTGAGGCTCCTCCACTCCTGAACTCAGGTTCCCCCTACCTGCCTCACTTACAATCACACTCTGTTGTGCCTGATCACTAGCTGAATGTGAATACTTAATCTCCCAGGTGTGACTGCCTCCTGAAACAAAGCGTCCAGGTAACTCTCCCCCTCCCGGATGTGCCGCAGTGTTTGAAGCTCAGATTCCAGATCATCAACTCTGATCCGGAGTTCTTCCAGCAACCAACACTTTTGTGTAAACCTCTTGCTCCAGACCAATGCCTTGTAGATCATGGACAGAGCTTGAGGAGTTTGGTCGAAACTTTTACTGGTTCTTGTAGTGACAGTATTCATATGGCTAGTCCAATTAGTTTCTGGTTACTGATAACCTGCAAATATTTATAATGGGGGTTCAGTGTTGGTAATTCTGTTGAATATCCAGAGTGTTTGATTAGATTTTCTCTCCTGTCATTGATAGTCTTGTATGATTTAGAATGATGGAGCAATTTCAAAGGTTCGATGACCTAATCCTGCTGCTCTATTCCTGGCAGTTGTGTGGTGTGGATACAACTTGCTATTCACCAACCCTGGCCTTGCAGCTTACAGATACACATGCAGACTGCTTTAGTATCTGAGGGATTACAAATGGCACTGAATATTATGTAGTCATCAATGACTGTCCTTATTTTCTGACCTTACGATGGAGGGATGGTTATTGATGAAGCCACTGAATATGTTTGAGTCTAGGAGGGTCTCCTGCAATAATTTTGACCTCTGACAAATGCAACCAATTTCCTTTAGACAGTGGAGAGTTTTCCCACTGATTTCCATTGACTATCCGTTTGCTAGCACATGATGCCATCCTTTTGAATTCTGTGCACCACATCACTAATGGAACACATATGGGTTTGGTTGTGATAGGCAGAATTTAACAACCTACCAAGACCCACCATCCCATTTATGACATGGATAGCCACATTGGTGTGAAAAGTGGCTTATATCCATTGAACAGTGTTCCAGGATAGATTGATGCCTTCAGGTAGGTGATGAGAAGCTCATTGCACGAGATCCAGTAACTTGGATTCTGTAAGAACATCTGAACCATGGCATTTTGTTTATTTGAAGAGACATTGGAAAGTTAATTAAATTCTTTCATTAGATTAGTGAGAGAGTTTTTGGAACTCAAACTTGTAATCTTCTGCTTGGGAGTTGTGCATTTGAGATTGAAATCAGCCAGCTGCTACAGGGACAGGTCTACTATAACTCAAAATCTCCTGTTTTGTAATGATTTATGTACACTTGAGGGTGATAAATGTAATGAAGATTAATCAGTTTAATCAGGTCTCGTGGATTGAATCCATTGTTATCAATATCTTTCAAATTGCAGAGATTACCTGAGGGTGATCCAAGAGGCATTGTTTAAGGGGAGGAATATTTTACAGAAATTTGCTTGATCTGAAAATAGTAAAGTGTAAGTAATAGTCAGCAGCTTTGATGTGCCTAAAATAATGCAGCTGATAGTGAGTAAACACAAGTTATTTTCTTAGAACATTCTATAACATGATTTGCCTTTTAAGTTGGTTGTTGATAGATTCAATGTATGTCACATACCTGTTTTCTTTTGTGGAATTAAATTAGACACAGCTGGCAGAAATCTTTCACTTTTATATTACTGCGTGCATTTGTATCAAAGCAGTCAGGGATGAAAGCAGAAATGTGCTTCCTCTTTCCAACTGTTCTTTTACTGAAAGAGGTTTGCTTTGTCAAATGAAATTCGTATCCTGTTCAAAACTTTTTCAGTGTTTGTCTCCATGCAATCCATTTGGTTTTTTTTGTAGTGCACTTGACTTAAGAAATTGCTTTGTTTTCTTCTTTTATTATAGGCAATGAATTTATATTCTACTTTCTCCTCCCCAGCAAGTAATGGTTAAAGCAGTCTGGGAGTGACCAAGTGTTCTCTGAAGAGAGAGTTTTCAAATGATGGTGAACAAAGTAAAAGAGAGAAATAGATTCCAATTCTTCCTTTTACCTTGTCACCTTCATTGCTGTTTCTTTCACTTCTTCTGCTTACTAAATATGTACTAACTTTTTGCCATTCTGATGGAAGGTTAACTACCTGCAAAATTAATTCTAGTTTCTCTCTCAACAAATGTTATCTGACTTGCTTGTCAGTTCCAGCATTCTTTTGTTATTTCTGACTTCCAGAATTTGTAGTATTCTGCTTTTGAATTAGTTTTCTCACATTATGATCTCTTGGAGACCGCTATCCTTTGAAACTGGAAAGTATAAACACACAGATCTCACGTTTTAAAATTTCTGCTGTATCAAATGACTAACAATGCCATCAACTAAATGCTGCTTTTATACACAACATGTGCTTCAAAGTACAGAAATCGAAGGTTCCTTTTTAGGTATCATACATTGTACTTCATAATATTATGATTCTTATCATAAATATATGATAATATATTCACAGGTGCACCTAGCTTCTCATGGGCTGCTTCCTTTTCACCTTCCCAGCTGGGTAGCCTCAAATCCCAGATCTGTTGTTCACTGTGAGGGTTACATACTAGATGATTTCAAGTCTGGCAAGTCTTTCAGCCCTTTTTAACTCCTCACAAGCTCATTCTGGTGTCTGAATAGGACCTCCCACCTGGGTCATGTGTATTGAAGGACGTAATCAACATTTTTCTCTAATTAAATTGCAAGCTCGGTTTGCTCTGTCAATTGTTCTCTACCCCTCAGTTGATTACAAACCACTAAGACAAAACTGTAACTGCTGCATGCCTTGTGACATTTCTGGGTTTAAGGGGAAACCTGTAACTTGACCTCAAAATGGTTTCCTTTACTCTTTCCCATGGGAAACATAATGTCTTTGTCTCTAAATAGAAATGTTAATTAGTTAACCTTGGTCCCAACTTCATTTCATCTTGGAAGTAAAGAGAGAGTTTACAGCACAACTGTTTGTAACTAAACACCTCTCTCATCTTTCCAGCACTTTGGGAGACTGAGGGTCAACTCATTGTGGACTTAGAAACTGTTGTCATTGTCTCCAACCCCAAAAAGCACTGCACTTCCCTTTCAATAAAATAGTTGGAGCCTTCCTCTGTTTACCCAATTATCTGTCCCAGCTTACTGTTAGGCAGACTCCATTTCACGTGATCCATATTTAAAGCAGTTAGTCCCAAATTGAGTAGTCTGATAAACTAAAAAGTTCTATCCTACAATGTAGTCGTAAAAACATGAAAACTTAAACAAAGTGGCGAAAGTGAGGACTGCAGATGCTGCAGTATAGAGTTGAGAGTGTAGTGTTGGAAAAGCACAGCAGGTCAGGCAGCATCTGATGAGCAGGAATATCGAAGTTTTGAGCAAAAGTCCTTCATGAGGAACTGTAACAAGTTGCTGGCTGCCATTTTTTTTGTTTTAATATTTTGCACAGATTTAAAGAAGCTCTATTAAAAGTTACTTCCCTTCATCATAGCCAAGATTTCATAGGATGACCAGGTGATTTGTTTCCAGGCCTCTGCAAACACACCTTGGTAGCTGAGCATTACAAAATATAAATAAATCTGTCTTTCACGTTTTTTAAAAAAAAGTACCAAAAGCTGTTGTGAGCCACTTGACCCACAATGCCCCTTTCTCGTGGTTGTATTTCAGGTTGGACATTCTGTGCTGTGAAGAATTTGTAGTTGACTGGCTACATCATCCATGGTAATAACATTTTAAAGCAAACTGCAAACACCAGAAAGCACAGGAACAGTTACTGCTGAGAGTAGGTGGCCATGTGCAGTAGTATAGTCGGCTAACCTTTTACTAATCAGTATTCCAAAAGACAGAAGTAATGTTCTGTATAGCATTTCTTCTGTAATTTTAAAATTGGGTGTTCTTGTGTAGCTTTTTTTTAAACTGTAAAATTCTTGCTGTCATTTGCTTAGAAACTTGTAACCACCTCAGTTAATGACTTTGAAATTCTGTTAATATGGGGTTTTAATGGGCAATTTTTAAAAATCTAGTGATGGATCACTTCTGTTATTTGAAGGGATTTTTGTTTAGGATGGTTAAATACAGGAAGGATTTGTGTTCACTATGCAGTATTTTCCCCTCCCAACACTGCTTGTTTCAAAATGAAGCCGTTTCCAAGATGTGGAGTAATGATTTAGGGTGGATTTGCTGGCTGGACAGTGCTGTCAACTATAGATACAATGTGTCTTCAGTAGGCTTAGTTTTGATTATGGAGAAAGTGAGCACTGCAGATGCTGGAAATCAGAGTTGAGAGTGTGGTGCTACAGCCTGCTGTGCTTTTCCAGCACCACACACTCTTGACTGTGTTTACAGTTCTGCATTCTATTGAGATGTAAATATTATTGTTTTCATTACAAAGTATTTGCAAATTACATTTTTCCAAAGCTGCTGCTGCTACCAGTATGCTCGATCTCTATTTTGCTGAAGAGGGCTTAAACTTATGAAAATATATTAAATAAGGGATTGTGGTTTGTTGTACTCTCTGTTGCTTTTATCTATGCATGCCAAGACTTGTGTGCCTGTTTTCGACGACATCAGTGCAAATCATATTTGCAGAGCAATTAAAACTGGAGAAGTTGTTCCTTATATTTCTACACTTCCTTCTAATGTACATCTTGTAACCAAGATAATGTGAGTGCATATGCTGATATGCTTACAATAGATATGGAACAAGTATGTTCATTGAAATGGATGTCCCAGTGTAATATGCTGCGTAAGCATTTTGGTTTAGGCTGTATTGCATGTAAATTGAGGGAAGTTAAAAATTTCAATCTGTGACCAAAATGAGCTTCATGGCCAGATTGTTGTATCAGTTCAAATGCAGTCAGTTTTGTTAACTCTTCACAAATTTTATGACTCTTAGGACAAGTAAAGATGTAGGATCAAGCCTCTCTGGCTCTGGAAAGTTTTATAACTTGTTTCATACCTTATCCATCAATAGTTCTTTTAGATCAACTTTTATGAGCACATTCTAAAAGTTACATTAAGAAATCATTAGGATGTTAACCTATGAATTAATCTTCTGCCTGAATACTCAATCCTTTAATTTTTCAATGGTATTATAGATATCACTCAACCATTGAAAGTCTTTAGTTTGGGATCCTTCCTCAGTCTGAGTTCTTTGGGTTCACATTTTGTCAGTTCCGATTCCATGATCTTGAAGATCACTATTTCCTCTTTCCAGACCCCTTCATGATTTTGAATACTAAATGATAGAAGATCTCTGACTGGAAGGAAAACTTAGAGGTCTTAGACACAGTGGTAATCGTATTAAGTAACCTGCGATGTTCAGGTGTAAATGAAACTCCTGCAAGTACATCGGGGTGGGTGAATTTCCCTTAAAGAGGAGGAGTCTGTCACTGAAGCTGTTGGCCATGTGTAGGTGCCAAGAGGTACTCTGGTGGAATCTGAACATGCAGAGGGCAATCTTAGCATAAAGCATTTGGGTATTAAAGATATCACGCAACCATCATTTAAAGGCTGGTCATTAATGCATTGCTGTTTGTGGGAGCTTTATACATTTTAAATTAGCAAATGCATTTTCTACAGTACATAAGTGCAAGTCTATTTTATATTTTTAAAATGACTTTTTCACTGAGTGCACATTACAACTGCATTCAGTACAAACAAGCATACCTGATAAAATGAACTGTGCAGGTAATGTAGCTCCCTTTGATTTTTGTTAGATTAGATTACTTAGTGTGGAAACAGGCCCTTCAGCCCAACAAGTCCACACCGACCTGCCGAAGCGCCACTCACCCAGACCCATTCCCCTACATTTACCCCTACCCTAACACTGTGGGCAATTTTAGCATGGCCAATTGACCTGACCGGCACATCTTTGGACTGTGGGAGGAAACCGGAACACCCAGAGGAAACCCACGCAGACACGGGGAGAACGTGCAAACTCCACACAGATAGTCACCTGAGGTGGGAATTGAACCCGGGTGTTTGGCGCTGTGAGGCAACAGTGCTAACCACTGTGCTACCATGCCGCCCACAAATTTATTTGATTAGAAAGGTTCCGAATCATTAATTGCCTGTTATAAAGGAGGATTTAAGACCTGTGCCTACTTGTACCACTTGCATTACATTTGTCAGCTCAACAGGGTATGTCGTTTTGTGTATTGTGGATAGCAGCTCAGTCTTCAATTTTCTTCTGTTCCTTGGATGATGCATTCAGCTTCGCCCCTTGGGAAATTAGTCAGTTTTGGTGGATGTATTGAGTTTAAGCTCATCTTCCAGTTTTGTATATTCCAAACCTACTTGAAGTTTATTGTTTGACTCTGTGTCTTGTGTGGGACAAAATAGGGGACTGTCTTGGTGCATGAATTATGTTTGGGAATCTGTACGCTTTTGTGGATGTGAGTACCAACTTGGCAGAATTGGAGATTTCTGAAGCGTGTAAAATGTTATCATGTGTGGAAGCTGTTTAGAGACATTGTGTCATCACAGTTGCCAGTTTACTCAATGAAGGCAAATTTGAGTTTGAGCCACTGGAGGAGCAGTGCCTTTATCCTGTTAACCTGCAGAGACACGCTCACTACGTTTTATAAAGAGAAAACTTCTGTTAAGTTGCAGAGTGCTGTAATGTGTGGTGAGACTGTTGATCCAGTGAAGTCTTACACCTGTGGGTTGACAGTTGGTTAATCAGATATTTTAAAGAAGTACTGAGTGTACCACTGTTAACTTATGCTCCATCCAATATAAGGCACCTGGAGTGAAGGGGCAAGGTCCTTTGTTTATAACCAGGATCTGGCTCTTAATCTCTGCCTTCCTCTGTGGCATAACGCCCACCACCTGCATGTATTCTTTATCTTCAAATCACACCTGTGTGACTCTTCCTAGTCCTCTGACACCTTATCCTTTTGTACCTTAGTGTATTCTAATTCTCTTACCTATATTTTAAATTGATTGGGAAGATGATGGCCTAGTGGTATTATAGGTAGTGATGTCATGATGGCCATGAAATCATTGTTATTTGTCAGGATCTATCCTTGCCCTACTACCATTGATCTATCCTTGCCCTACTACCATCATTTCTCTATGTCTGCCTCTTGTAAAATGATCCAAAAACCTTTGGTCAGCTTCCACATCACTCTGTCTCTCCATTCTCTATTGTCAAACTCTTGATTGTCTTTCACATGTTAGGCTGCTTAACTGATATACAGTCCCGGCCAAGCTACAGTTTTGTCCTGCCAACTCACTGTCTCTGATCTGTGTCACAAGCCAATTGCCCTTGTGTTGATTTAATGAGACTGCTTACAGTATTGGAATATTTTTCAATTCTGAGCTTTTGCTCCTCCATGCGCACACTTCACCAGGTACTGGTCTCTGAATTATCTGTCTCTGCCCATCTTCTGTCTTTGTCATTCTGTCTTCATTACTCTGCATCTTCACTTAATGTTTTCACTTCAGTTAGTTTTAACTCACCCAAGATTCTGCTATCCACATCCTATCTTGCACTAATTTCTACTTTGCCAGCAGTCCTATCCTCGCTGATGTATATTGGCTGCTATGGTCTTGGCACTACTTAAATTTGGAATGATCTTTGACTAACTACTGGTAGCTTAGCTATCACTTCCCAGGTCTTAAATCTTCTGCTCCTTAACCTCTTTTAAAAACAAAACTCCCTTCAAAAGCTAAGCTTTGTTAAGCTTTGACTAACCCATCCTAATATCGCCTGCTTTGGCTCAGCATTTCTTCTTTTTTTTCCCCTTGAAGCATCTTGAGATGTTTTTCTATATTAAAAGGTGCTATATAAACACAAGCTGTATGTTTAACATCATTTTTGTACTATATGTAGTGATATTTCATGATTCTATTCATATAATTCTGGTCAAATTACATCAGAGGTAACTCAAATGGAGCCTAGAAACTAATCCTAAACAGTTAGCCCTGGACACATTAATGCCCTAATCAGTGGAGCTTTTGAGACCAGGATGGAGTCCTCAAACAGCACCACTTGCTTTTAAAATTGATTTTTGTGGGATGTGCTGGCCAGCATTTATTGCACATCCCTAGTTGACCTTGAGAAAGCTGCCTTCTTGAATTGCTACAGTCCACCTGCTGAGGGTTAACCCACAATAGCATTAGGGAGGAAATTCCAGGATTTTGACTCAGCCACATTGAAGGAATGGCAATATATTTCCAAGTTAGGTTGGTGAGTGGCTTGGAGGGGAGCTTGCAGGTGGTGGTCTTCCTGTAAAGCTGCTGTCCATGTCTTTCCAGATGGAAGTAGTCGTGGGTTTGGAAAATGCTGTTGAAGGATCTTTTGGTGAATTTCTTGATCCATGATGGTTAGTTTATAAATAAGTCATACATTGGGAATCTTTGAAGTAAATCACTCACTTTTATTAAAAAATCTGTTTTTTTTTCAATTGTTTGATTTTGTCAATAAAAGAAATTAATCCCCCTAAATATTTCATCATATTGTGACCTTTTGGTTGAAGGATGAAGTGAAGACTAGTCAGACTTCCTCTAGTTTCTGGTTTTGCTTGCTGCAATTTTGATGAGCAGAAATTTAAGTGGTGGCTATGTAAAACCTGTTTCTGTCTCTTTCTCTAATTAAAGGATTTCACATTTGCCAAGTGTCAGAATATTGGGAGATGTCCAAGCCCATAGGGGGTGAAAAACTGGTGTTTTCTTACTGAATGAGTCATTTTGAGCTCATCAAAATAGGATTTGAAATTATAATAATTTTACACTCTGCCTAAAGCTATATTATCTTTTTTGTAAAATGTTATGTTCATCAAAATATCTGCTAGCCACCAAAAATGAAAGCCACTAGTTACCACAAAATTTAAAAAAAAAGCTGCCTTTTGTTTGGCTGTGTAGATGCCTCAGTTTCTTGTACTAAAATATGAGCGCAAAACCTTTCAATCAGAGAGAGAGAGAGAGAGCGCAGAAACCGGGTTACATGCCTGCCACTTATCTGTAATTATAATTTTGATTCATGCCTATTTCCCAAATCAACATACCAGGGAAGGTTGGGATAGGATTCTTAAGGGGCTTGACCGGGTAAATGCTGAGAGGATGTTTTACCTCATGGGACAAAGAGTCTCAGAATAAAGGGGTGCCACTTTAAGACTGAGATGAGAAGGAATTTATTCTGAGGGTTGAGAGTCTTTGGAACCTGTTGCTACTGAGAGGTCTCAGGGAAGAGTCCTTGTGTATATTTAAAGTGGAGATAGATTCCTGATCAGTCAGGGACCATCCAGGGTTTTGGGGGAAAAAGCAGGAAAGGAAACATGAGGAATGAAAATCAGTTGTGATTCTATTGAATAGCAGAGTGAGCTTGTGGGGCTGAATGGCCTACTCCTGTTCACATTTTATATTGTCTTGTTTGTGGTTAGATTTCCATCTTGGCAGCAGGTGAAAAATGAGCTCAATAAAGATCTGGAATACAAGGCTAGCCTAACAGTAATCATGTGCATACTGTCAACTGTTAGTTTTAGGGAAAGTAAATCTGACATCCTTGCCCCATCTGTCCTACACGTGACTGGCATAGTCAGCGATGTTCAAATCCCATGAAGAAAGAAAAAATTGCCACGAGCCCATAGCCTAAAATGAACGCAAAATACCATAGGTACTGAATATCTGAAATATAAACCGAAAGTTCTGGAAAACTTTAGCTGGACTTTACATTTGAAGTCAAAAATGACTCTGCTTTGGAACTGAAGGATCATAGAAGTTTTTTGTTTATTTTTTTTATGGGACTATACCAGCATTTATTGCCCATCCCTAATTGTCCCTGTAGGTGGTTGTAAGCAGGTTTCTTTAAACTATCCATCTGTCACATGTACACCGATGGTGCTTTTATGAAGTGAATTGCAGGATGTCTGATTCAGCAACAGTGAAGGAGCCTGATATGGTTCTAAATATTAATGGTGTGTGGCATGAACAGGGACTTGCAGGTAGTGTTCCTCTATATCTGCTGACTTTGTCCTTCTTGGTGATAGAGCCAGTGTATTTGGAAGAGCTGTCAAAAGAATATATTTTGCTAAGTTGTTGCAGTGCATCTTGTAGATAATACACAGTGCTGCCTCTGTCAGTGCTGAAGGGAATGAATATTGAAGGTGGTGAAAGGGGTGCAGGTCAAATAGGTTGATTTGTCCTGGGTGGTACTGAGCTGCTTTAGAGTTGTTAGAGCTGCACTCATCCAGGCAAGCTCTTGACACCATATCAATGATGGATCAACTCTAGGGTGTCAGGAGCCGAGTTACTTGCCACAGAATTATCAGCCTCTTGTAGTCGCAAGTTACTTCAGTTCAATTTCTGATCACTGATGCCCCCCGAGTGTCAGTTAGAGATGATTCATTGAAGACATTGACATTAACTGTCAACAAAAGACAATTATGTTCTGTGTTGTGGTGTAAATGTTACTCACCACATATCAGTTCAAGCCTGGATATTGTCCAGGTCTTTCTGCATTTGGATTATGGACTGATTCAGAGTGTAAAGAATTGCAAACGGTTTTGAACATTGTGCAATTATCAGTGAACCTTGCCACCTCTGACCTTCACGATGGATGGAAGGTTATTGAAGCAGCTGAACACTATCCAGGACAGGACACTATCCTGAGGAACTCCTACAGAGTTGAGGTGATTGACCTCCAATAACCGCAGCCATTTTCCTAGGCACCAGGTATGAATCCAACCAGTGGAGTTCCCCCCCCCCCCGCGATGTCTATAGACTGTAGCTTTGGTTGATCTCCTTGATATCATACACTGTCAAATGTCATGTGTTTTATGTTGTTGAAATATTGGAGATAGAACAAAAAGTAAGGGCTGAGTTAGGTTAAAGCACAGGTCAGATTAAATACCAGCAATGTCATAGAAATTCAGAACATAAGAGCAGGATTAAACCTTTTGAACCTGCTCTGCTATTCATTATGATCATGGCTGATCTCCATTTCAATTTACTGTTCTTGCTTTTCCCATTATCGTTTGATCCCTTCAGTCCCAAGTGCTGTATTCAAACCTCTTTGAAATTGTACAATATTTTGGCCTTGACTGCTTTCTGTGGTAGCGAATTCCCCCAGGCTCATTATTTTCTGGGGAAAAGAGGTTTCTCCTCACTTAAATCCCAAACTGTTTTCCCTGTGTCCTTTCAACTGCAGCAATTTAGGAAGGCAATTCACCATTAACTTCTCCAGGGCAATCTGGTGGCATGGGCAATATGTACTGGCCTATCCAGCGATATCCACATCCACAACCCTTTTACAAATTAAACACAAAGCAGTCTGCCAAAAATAAATGCAGAATAGTGAACAACTTTGCCTGAAAGGAAATCATGAAAACAATTTGCACGTGGCTCTTAGTGCAAAAAAAAAGAAATTGTTGAATTTCGTGTTGATTCTAGAAATATGTATGTGTCCCACTCAAATGAGGTGCTGTTCTACAAGCTTGCTTTGAGTTTCACTGGAATGATTCTGAGGCTGAGGACCAAGATATGTGCATAAGAGCAAGATGGTGAATTAAAATGGTAAGCAAACAAAAGATTAGGCTTGCGAACTGAGTGGAGTTATTCCTGTAACCTGTGACAACCTACACCTAGTGCATGTTGGCTGGTAAAGTCACGGTCTGTAACGAGATGTCAAAGTCAAGTGATATACCCAGAAAAGAGAACAGATGAAGATTCACAGAAAGGTATTTGGGAGATAGAAAGCAAACAGCTGGAAGTGTAAGCTTACATGCAAGTTTACCATGATCATGTCAGGGATGAAAAATTACAGTTATAAAAGACTTGAGATGCTGGAACTATTTCTGCTGAGTCAGAGAAGGCTTCAAGGAGATTTAAGGAGACTTGTAAAATTATGAAGGGTTTTAAAATAAGTAAATGCTTATATTTTTCTGGTTAGGGAGTAATTGATGAGAAACCATCAATTTTGAAATTTTCTCAAAGTGAGAAGAGGCTCTAACCATTTTATTCATGTGAAGGTTCAATGGAGTACTGAATGCTTTGTCACAGAAGGCTGTAAAGGCAGAGATCAAGGGAGAAATCAAAAACCCAAGGCTGGGGTGGTGTGTGTGTGTGAGCAAGAGAGAGATATAAATGGTTACAGGTTCATGTTTTATGCTGTAGGAGAGCAATTAAAAAGTAGGATTCCATAAGAACATAACCAATAGAATGAGTAGCTCATTTGACCCCTCAATCCTACTCCACCTTTTCATAAGTTCATGATTTCTGATGTGTGGCCTCAATACCATTTTCCTGTCTGCTCCTATGATGGTTGGCTCCATCATATTGTAAACATAGTTTGAATGTAACCCATGGCCCAGTCTCTCTGGGGAAGAATTCCAAAGATTAACAACTCTCAGAAGAAATTCTTTCTCACCTCTTGTCAGAAATGGGAGATTCCTTATCTGAAATACTGTTCTTCTCTCCCAGATTCAGTATCAGCTTAATCTGCTCAATCTCTTCAATGCAGTAATCAATCTTGTGAAGCTTCAATGATCTGCCTCCAGTGCAATTGTGTCCCTACTTCAAGCAAGGAGATCAGAACTGTCCACAGGACAGTAGTACGATCCAAGCTGATGATAATACTGGGCAAGTCACATCCCAGGGTGTATAGCTTGATAGACCATAGTTTTTATTTGTGCAATTTAGTTACAATGATAGTTACTGAATATTTTCACAGGAGGCTGCCAATGTATTTTTAACAAAATAACACAAATTTAGAACACAAAAGTAAAGGAAAAAGAGTAAGGTTTGTAAGAAAATTTGAGAAGATCTTCTCTTCGAAATAACAAAAAGGATTCATCCCTCTTCCTGCCAGTATCTTTTGCAGACACTCCATCCCATTGAAGCTTTACTCCTCTCACTTCATTTTTCTTACTCAAAGGAAGGTTGCAAGCATGTTCTTCTCCTGGCTTTCTGCAAATTCACCAGAGAGATTCTCTCCCTGAGTTACAAACACAAGTAATGCCAGTAAACTCTAAGGAAACATCAAGGCATTTTTCATTTGCCTTGATTTACTTAGGGCTGATATGGTACAGTTCTGAATGCAGCCTGACTCTGGCCTCTCAGTCTGTCTTTCTGGATTGTAAAAGCTCAACTTTGAAGACTCTTCAGCGGCTATCTCATCGGGTAGCTCATCCAGACATTTGGCTTGAATGACGGGATTTCTTACAATGCTGCTTTTGCTTGTTGCTTTAACGGTGTTTCTAACCCTTAACTAAAACAGTAACCTTCACAGACCTAAAACCCCAGCCCTCTATGTTAGAACTAAAGTTCCCAAATAATGATTTGTTATAAATGTTCATCACCGCGGAGTCTTACCAGTGTCCTGTATAGCTGTAGCAAGATCTCTTCCGGTCATTTAAAAATAGAGAAGAAATAGGAACAAGAATACAGTTGGTTCTGATATAACGCAATTGTTATGTTTTTGTATGATCCCGTGCAATACCTGCACCATCTAAACTAATGGAGCTGGAATCACATTATAGCCAGTACAGGTAAGGAAAGTTCTACAAATAACAGTCTAAATTCTTCAATCAATTTAAAGCCAATTCCTGTTGAGGAAACACTTGTAGCAGAACCGACTGTAGGCCGCTGAGCTCCCCCCCCCCCCCCCCGACCTCTTCTCTGCCATTCAGTAGGATCATCACCTGATCTGACATATCTCAGGTCCATTTTCCTGCCTTTTTCCTGTAATCTTTGATTCCCCTGCAGATCAAGAATGAATAAAATCATTGAATTTTACAGTGCAGGAGACCATCCAGTCTATTGTGTCTCAGCTGGCTGCTGAAGGAGCTACCCAGCTAATCCCATTCTCTGCCTTATCATCACCACCACCACCCTTCAAATATATATCCATCCATCTTTTGAAATCTTCTATGAAAACTGTCACCACCACTCTCCCAGCTAGCACATTCCAAATCCTAACAAATAAAACGCAAAGGAACTGTTGATGCTGTAAATCGGAAACAAAAGTGGAAATTGCTGGAAAAGCTCAGCACGTTGGTAGCATCTGTTCAGAGAAATCAGAGTTAATTTTTCAGGTTGAGTGACCCTTCCCCTCTTCCTCAATCTTAATAATGAGTGAAGATGTTTCTCCTCATTTCACTCATTGCTGTCTTGCTGATAACCTTGAAATTGTAAAGCGTATTTACTGACATACCAGCAAGTGGAAACAGAACATCCTTCTTTACCCTGTTAAAAATTATTCATAATTTTGAACACCCCAATAATGCCATTTCTGAATTATCTCTACTGCTAGTCAAATAAGCCCAATTTCTGCAATCCTTCCTTGAATCTAAAATCCCTCTTCCTGGCATCATTCTAGTAAATCTTTGCACATTCTCCAGAGCGTTAACATCTAACTATCATCTATCGTCCAAACCCCTTAGAAAAAAAACAACGATCAATTTGTTTTCCATCACTTGCTCTACCTGAATTTCTTATGCATCATTTATAAGTACGTCTGGATCACCACCTATACTGCATCATTCTTCATTTTCTCTCCTTGCCCATCTCTTCTGGATACCAGTACTCTATAGAATAAACTTGAAGGTTCTTGACTTCCAAATCTGTTTCTGTGTTCTTAATTTTCAAGATTCATTTAAATGTCTCTTGAAGAATGTTTGTTTGTTTTTTTTTGAGAAGATTTTCCTCCATTCATATAAAACTGCTTTACTAATCTGAAGGTGTATGAATAATAAGCATAGCCCATTGCAGAGAAATTTGCTAACTCTTTACATCGAGGAGCATTTTATTGCAAATTACCCTATCGCTCCACACCACCTTTTGTGCAGGACTCTATGAATAAAGAAGTTTTGTTTTATTCTTTCTTTTACTGTGAGGGTTGCTAGGAAGGTCAGCTTTTTGTTACCCATTCCTAATTACCCACGATGCAATGGTGTGGCATTGCCTTGAAATGCTACAGCCCATGTGTTATGGTCATACACTCTTTGCGGTTTGGAAGGATTTTGGCCAAGTGATAGTGGACAACCACATAATTATTAGTCAGGAATGTGTTTTGGAGAGGAGCTTGCATGTACATCTGCTGCTCTTGTCCATTTTCAGTGGTGCATACTCCTTCCTACTTCACCAAGAGTTGATTCCATTCCAAGTTCATGGGGCTAAGTGGTATCTTTGCACTGATGGTTGTAAAGTTGTGGAACAATTTTCAGCCAAGTACTTCAACTTACTCAAGTTACTGAAAAGGACTTAATTTGAAACAATGTTTGTTTCTTTTGGTTTTGTGGTAATTTCACAGGCTGAAATAGAACTAAAGATTCCAGACATAATCAGCATATGTGGAGAAAGAGAAACAGAGTTAATGATTTAGTTCGATGAGCTTTCATTGGAACTGGGTAAAAGTAAGAGATGTAACATATTTTGAGCAAAAGTTGGGTGTGACTAAGACATGACAATGTCTCCGTTAAATCAGAAGGCAGGAGGGATTGAATCTCACCTGGCCAGTGGGAATGGAGATAGAACAAGGAATAAAAAAAAAGTGAGCAAAGCTGGTGTGCTGCTGACTAAAAGAAAAAAAAGGATAAAAATTAAAATGTGCAATTAAGAAACAAAATGCGGTGGCAGTGTTTATGGTGTGAAGTTGCTGAACTCGCTGTTGAGTCCAGAAAGAAGAGATATGGTTCTTCACGCTTACTTTGAGCTTCTCTGGAATAGTGCAGCAGGAGAAAGAATAAGAATATTAGTATAATAGCAAGGTGAAAGTCCTGGGTTACATATGCTTTCTGATCAGTTTTTGAAGCTGCTTGATAGACATTGCTGACAAGTGATCCGTTGAATTGTTGACCTCATTCCCAATAATTTGATTTACAACTACTCTTTTAAAAAAAAATCAAAAATGGCTAGACCAGTCAGTGTATAATGTTCTAACACTATTATGCCTTTGTCATTGTTGTACAAGTCTTGGTGATTTGTTATTCAATGTCATTGGTTGAGTTCTCTGGAAATGTAGTCTTGCTTACGACATAGTTTAATGTGCAGTTGAGGCAGTAAGGGTGACAAAGTGGGGATAAAGAAAATGACCGTTCAAAAGTAAATGTGCACAGTACTATTGGAACCATAATACTGTATTAAAAAACTTTACACCCTGCCGGCTCAATAATTTTCTAAGAAATGCATGAGAGATCAAATTCATTTTTTAAAAAAAAATAGTTCCCAGCAAGTTTTGTTTGAAAACTGTTACTATAACCTACAATTGTAAACCTTCAGCCTGGGTTTACTACAAATGTCATCAATGTTTGATATTGCAAATTAACAAATTGTTAATGTTAGAAATGCTGCATAGGTTCAGTTAAGATGTTTTGTTTTGTGCTGGAGCTAATCCTAAACTGGAGTGTTTTGTTGTTATTTTAATTGATATTTCTAATCAATCTGTGGGCCATGGGTCTTGACCCTGGACCTTCTGGCCCAAAGGTAAGCACAAAATCATTGTGCCACAATAAATCTCCATTGCTTTGTTTTATATAATCTGTAGAATATTCTTGCATAGAAACTTCCTCTGGTCTGTACCTGACAAACAAGTTTCAAAGTGTCAAACCAAGAATCTATTTACAAGTAATAGGTTTTGTACAGTGGCTTTTCCCAAAATGTTTTTGGAAATTTACATTGGAATGGTTTTGTATTCAATAGACCTGCTGTGTTTTTCTGGTTGTATTGTAAAAGAATAAATCATTTGCCCTGCTTTTATTTGATTACAGCAGAATTTGTTTCAGCCATTTATTACACGTGTAATACCCAGCACTGCCTGTCTGTTCATGTGAGAGATTACATGAGTAATCTTGTATTGAGAGAATGATTTGTGTGGATTACATGTGAAGCACAGATAGATTAGGCCATGTTTCTTTTAAATTTCAGCCTCTTATAATCTATTGATAATATTGGAACAGTAAAGGTTTTTCTTTTGTGGTATTAAAGATCTGGCTTGTTTTAAAATCTGCATTTGTCCCTGATTTGATCTCTTGACTACATCTGCTACACAGTGTTATTCACCAATTATCAGGTTAAGGACTAACATCAAGCTACTGTTCAAATTCATTTGTGTGCAGTGTGACAATGACATGTGCACTGGCCTTCTGTTGTGTTGCTTTACTCGAAGTATAAACTGAATTAAATGCAACCCATGAATTCCATATTACATAATGCACGATACACAAGTGAATTCAAGGCTGGGTATAACCTCAAATCAGGAATTTGCTGGATTTTGTTTTCGATTTGTGCATTATGAAACCTTGGTGAGAATATAGGATTGGCTTAAATCACTAACAAAGTTGTGAGCAGCATATTTCACATAATGCATTCAATTCACATCTGATTTGCAATGCAGTGTGATGCCAATAGTTCCTGCTCAATTCTCGTACTGACTGAGCTTACCATAAAGGTCCTACCTTCTTAATCTGCCAGCATTTATTATCCATCCCTGATTGCCCGGAGGGGTCTGAAGTTGTATGTAGGCCAGTCCAAGTAAAGATGGCAGTTCCTGACATCAGGAATGGACTTATGATGATTATTAAACTCTTAATTCCAGATTTTTGTTGAATTCAAATTCCACCATCTGTGTTCCCAGAGCATTACATGGGTCTCTGAATTAACAGTCCAGTGATAATACCATGAGGCCATCACCACACTAATGCCACAACAGCTCTATCGTCTGTCTGGACTTTGGTGACTTTACCTTTTTTATCTGAAAATCATGTTTTGTGAAGTGTGTTTTCACAACATCAGCAGGCTCACACACTTGGCGGATAGCAGCATCATGTTTTGAGTAAGAAGTTTTGTTGCTGAAATACTGACTGGAATATGATGTCATTGTTGGGTTAGGTAACAAACTTTTAAATGGAAATCTCTGGCTTCATGGTAAAGCTACAGAGGGAGAAGATGGTCTTGTAAATGAGGAGATGCTGGATTAGTGGTGCTGGAAAAGCACAGCGGTTCAGGCAGCATCCGAGGAGCAGTAAAATCGATGTTTTGGGCAAAAGCCTTTCATCAGGAATAAAGGCTGAGAGCCTGATGGGTGGAGAGATAAGCTAGACGAGGGTGGGGATGGGGAGAAAGTAGCATAGAGTACAATAGGTGAAGGTGATAGGTCAGGGAGGAGAGTGGAGTGGATAGGTGGAAAAGAAGATAGGCAGGTAGGACAAGTCATGGGGACAGTGCTGAGCTGGAAGTTTGGAACTGGGGTGAGGTGGGGGAAGGGGAAATGAGGAAACTGTTGAAGTCCACATTGATGCCCTGGGGGTGAAGTGTTCCGAGGCGGAAGATGAGGCCTTCTTCCTCCAGGTGTCTGGTGGTGAGGGAGCGGCGGTGAAGGAGGCCCAGGACCTCCATGTCCTCGGCAGAGTGGGAGGGGGAGTTGAAATGTTGGGCCACAGGGCGGTGTGGTTGATTGGTGCGGGTGTCCCAGAGATGTTCCCTAAAGCGCTCTGCTAGGAGGCGCCCAGTCTCCCCAATGTAGAGGAGACCGCATCGGGAGCAACAGATGCAATAAATGATATTGGTGGATGTGCAGGTAAAACTTTGGATGTGGAAGGCTTCTTTAGGGCCTTGGAGGCAGGTGAGGGAGGAGGTGTGGGCGCAGGTTTTGCAATTCCTGCGGTGACAGGGGAAGGTGCCAGGATGGGAGGGTGGGTTGTAGGGGGGCGTGGACCTGACCAGGTAATCACGGAGGGAACGGTCTTTGCGGAAGGCGGAAAGGGGCGGGGATGGAAATATATCCCTGGGGGTGGGGGTCGTTTGGAGATGGCGGAAATGTCGGTGGATGATTTGGTTTAGGCGAAGGTTGATGGGGTGGAAGGTTTGCACCAGGGGCGTTCTGTCCTTGTTACGGTTGGAGGTGTGGGGTCTGAGGGCGGAGGCGTGGGATGTGGACGAGATGCGTTGGAGGGCATCCTTAACCACGTGGGAAAAGAAATTGCGGTCTCTAAAGAAGGAGGCCATCGAGCATGTTCTGTGGTGGAACTGGTTCTTCTGGGAGGCAGAGGAATTGGGAATATGGGATGGCATTTTTGCAAGAGGGAGGGTGGGAAGAGGTGTAATCCAGGTAGCTGTGGGAGTCGGTGGGTTTGTAAAAATGTCAGTGTCAAGTCGGTCGTCATTAATGGAGATGGAGAGGTCCAGGAAGGGGAGGGAGGTGTCAGATGGTCCAGGTACATTTAAGGTCAGGGTGGAATGTGTTGGTGAAGTTGATGAATTGCTCAACCTCCTTGCTGGAGCACGAGGTTGCGCCAATGCAGTCATCAATGTAGCAGGGGACGAGGTGGGGAGTGGTGGTGGTATAATTATGGAAGATCGACTGTTCTATGTAGCCAACAAAGACAGGCATAGCTGGGGCCCATACGTGTGCCCGTGGCTACCCCTTTGGTCTGGAGGAAGTGGGAGGATTCGAAGGAGAAATTGTTAAGGGTGAGGACCAGTTCAGCCAAACGAATGAGAGTGTTGGTGGAAGGGTACTGTTGGGGACGTCTGGAGAGGAAAAAACGGAGGGCTTGGAGGCCCTGGTCATGGCGGATGGAGGTGTAGAGGGATTGGATATCCATGGTGAAGATGAGGCATTGGGGGCCGCGGAAATGGAAGTCTTGGAGGAGGTGGAGGGTGTGGATGGTGTCTCGAATGTATGTGGGAAGTTCCTTAACTGGGGGGGGATAGGACTGTGTCAAGGTAGGTAGAGATGAGTTCAGTGGGGCAGGAGCATGCTGATAAAATGGGTCGGCCAGGGTGGTGGATCTTGGGAAGGAGGTAGAACCGGGCAGTGCGGGGTTCCTGGACTATGAGGTTGGAAGCTGTGGGTGGGAGATCTCCGGAGGTGATGAGGTTCTGTATGGTCTGGGAGATGATGTTTGGTGATGGGGGGGTGGGGTCATGGTCGAGGGGACGGTATGAAGAGGTGTCCTCTAGTTGCCGTTTGGCTTCAGTGGTGTAGAGGTCAGTGCGCCAGACTACCACTGCGCCCCCCCTTATCTGCTGGCTTGATGGTGAGGTCGGGATTGCAGGGCTGCGCGTTGTGAGGGTGAGAGGTTGGAGTGGGGGTAGACAGGTTGAGGCGGTTAATGTCCCGGCGGCAGTTGGAAATGAAGAGGTCGAGGGCAGGTAATCGGCCAGCGCTGGGTGTCCAGGTGGATGCAGTGTGTTGGAGGTGGGCGAAGGGGTCCTCTGAAGGTGGGCGGGAGTCCTGATTGTGAAAGTAAGCTCAGAGGCATTTCCCCTTCCCCTGTTTCACCCTAGTTGCAAACTTCCAGCTCAGCACTGTCCCCATGACTTGTCCTACCTGGCTATCCTCTTTTCCACCTATCCATTCCACCGTCCTCCCTGACCTTTCACCTTCATCCCCTCCCCCACTCTCCTATTGTACTCTATGCTACTTTCTCCCCACCCCCACTGTCCTCTAGCTTATCTCTCCATCCTTCAGGCTCTCTGCCTTTACTCCTGATGAAGGGCTTTTGCCCAAAACGTCGATTTCCCCGCTCCTCGAATGCTACCTGACCTGCTGTGCTTTCCCAGCGTGATTCAGTCTGGTATGCTCTGAGGATTTGTAGGCTTTGCTCTCATACAGCTGACCATATCAAAACCACTAAAGTTGCATTCTTATAATAACTCTTTGCCTCCATTTGGCAGATGTTAAATGAAATTTATGGTGGTAGAAGATGAGATTAATTTCACAGCCCATGTGATAACTTGATATCCCTTTCAAATCATGTCAGCTGTGCTTCGGTCAGTAATACTCTTGCCTTCGGTAACAGGTTCAAGTTAATTCCATAACTTGAGCACAGAATTTTAGGTTCACTCTGGGAGACCTGCATTATTCGTTGCATTTTTTACGTGACCTATTAAATTAAAGCCCCATTTGCTTGGGTGAATATAAAAGAATCAATGGGGAGCAGTACTTAAAGGATATGCACCTCAAGCAACATCCCAAATACAGATTATTATTATCTCGAAGCTGTTTGTGGGTAATTGACTACACATTATAAAGTCATTAATTGGTTTTAAAGAGCTTTGAAAAGTTCAGTGATTGTGAAAAGCATTACCTAAGGGCTACTCTTGTTTCAAAATTCACCCTTCCATCCAATTCTTCAATGGGTTCTGTTTACATGTATAACAAAAATGCGTCTCTTAACTATTGATATTAACTATACAAGTATAATCTTCCGAATACCTTCACAGCATTGGTCCTTCTATATCTTTAACCATTCGATGTTCTGCTTACATTCTCCAATCCTCCAGCTCTGATTTTTCTATTCCCAACTCCAACCTGCATTGATGTATGGCAATTTCCTTGATAATCACTGTTTGGTACCTTGAGGTATTTGCCATTTCTTATCGAATGTGGTAATTGGTAAGGTTTGATTGAGGTAGTTTGCCTCCGGTCCTCCTTTTGTCTTCACTTTTTCATGAGTCTAACTATTGATCAGTAGCAGAGCATTTAAAGTTTCTGTCCAGCATGAACTGTTCTTAGATTAAAATGATGGTTTATTAATGGTAGCAGTAAACATAAACATTTTGGTCAGGCATACTACTATGGCCAGAGGGAGCTGGTACAAATACATCTGTTCCCTCTGAAAGCTATAGTAGAACATCTTGTCTCCATTTACACTGTGACATCACAGTGTAGGTGCTAATGTAACAGGAGCATTAATTCTTTTGGAACTAATACCGTACAACAAGAGCCTTAAGCTCATTTGATCATTTACACATTTAAGCTTCATTTCTGAATGAATGGTTTTGTCTTTTCATGATTGCTCTCTCATTTGTGAAGCCTTATTTTGGCAGCTACTTTCAGAGGTCCAACCCCACCCCTGAAAATGACACGCACACTACTGCTTAGTTCACCTGTCAAATTGAGTGCCTTGGGGTTCACTCTGCTGTAAAGCTTCTGATTGTATTCAAGTTTTTGCTGTTTTTGAAGACACTTGTTCCAATTTTCTTCTCTTGTAACATTCAGTAAATCTGTTTATATCGTTTTAGCCAAAAGATGCCTCCTACCCTATTCCTTAGTTGTAGCACCCTCAGTATTGAAACCTCATTCGCCATAGTTCTTTTTGAATTGGAAATCTTTTGAAGTCACGTGCCCCCCCCCCCCCCCCCCCCCCCCAAAAGCAAGCTCAATGTTGCAATTGAACTTCATAATCTAATTTGTTAAAGTAATCTCATCAGAAGCTTTCTTTCCTCTTTGGAGGAAAATAATATTCTTCCCATTTTTTTGTATGACCGTAACTGCCCAAAGTTATGCAGATTGAATCCTCTATTCTGACATCAGAATTACTCCACTTGCATCCTTTAACTGGGTGGGTAAGAAAAATGCAACATTGGTTATACATGGTCCTAAAGAAAATCATTCAGTTCCTTTGTCTATCCTGTTCCAATTGATGTGCCCATCTACCATGCTGTTTGTTTACTGTAGTTTGCTGCTGATGCATTATCTGAACACAATCACAGGTTAAAATAGTAACCACTCAGTTTCATGGGGTAACCGCTCAATAAATATTTACTATATATGCTGTTTTATGTGGTAAGTTATGTAGGGTTATTGAAGTTTCAAGTTCGTGTTTCAGTTGTGCCACAAACACTTCACTAAGGAGTGTACACAATAGTAGAATAGCACAATGGAGTTATTGGTTTAAATGAACTTTCTCAGACCTGATTAAAGACTCTAAATTTGTCAGTCATTTTCTCTGAAAGATTGCAGATCTATCCTTACAAGAGATTAATATTGGAGCTTAGAAATCTAAAGCAAAATTAATTTTTTTACTAATTGCTTTTATAATTACAGGGAAATATTTAAGAACTGTGTAATTTAGTTTTGCTGACCTTGTTGATTTTTTGATTATGGAAAATTACAGTTTACAAATATGTTAAAATAAATTGATTAAAGATAATATTTCACTTTTAATTCTTCCCTATAGAAGAAACAAGGTGGTTACTTGTCCTTATGTCTTTGACATTGGACATTTTAACTGATCCACATAAAGAGAAAATTGCATGTGCAATGTCAACTAACCTTAAGGAATGACTTCCTCCCCTTTTTAACAATATCTCTATAAGCAATTAATACAAATAATACAATTTAACACACTTTTTAATACAATTGGGAAATATTTATCAAAATAATTTGGACATTAGGCTTGTCAATTTGCTAACTGACCTATTCATTTTTACTATATGCTATTTAAATTATATTAATTTATTACAAGATTCCAAGCACTATGGTGAAAGTTGCACAGTGGGTTAGATGGTGTAAACATTTGAGATATACAAAAAGAGTAATTCACTCTTACTGTTGTTGTTTCTGGATGAATCTCTTGCTTTGTTTCACTGCTGTGTTTAAGTCTGTGCAAAGTGTTGCGTGCAAGAAAAGGAAGAATGACCACTTGTATTCATATCACTTGTTTAATGTAATATGTGCCAAATCACTTCTCAGAAGCACTATAAGACATAAAATACAATATATAAAATACTATTGCAGGTGACCAAAAGCTTGCTTGAAGAAATGCATTTTATGGAAATTTTTAAATTTATTGTTGAGAGATTCTTTCAGGGAATTCCAAATATTTGGATCTGGCTGCTGCTAGCATGATGGCCAGTGCTGAAATGTTTAAAGTTAGATCATAGAGATCTACATAAAAATGCCTTTCAGTCCATCATATCCATGCCACAAACAGCCACCTAACCTTTCCAATCACACTTTCCAGCACTTGGCCAATAACCTTGTATGCCTTGGCATCAGAAATGCACATTATGGATCAGATCAAACCTCTCAAAACATGTCAAGGAGATAGCCCAGCTCTTAATGTTTTCTTCTTTTAAGGCAAGTGCCAAGTGTTGCATTTTAGAAGCAGTTTGATTCACCAAGCTACCAGGCTTGAAGCTAAACACACTTTATCCGTACACTATAGTTAAAATACAAACAAAATAAGAAGAAAAGAATTGGCTTAACTGTAACTCTATCAAAATAATTAACAAAATAACTACTAATTAACTGTTCCAATATAGTAACATCGCATAAACATGCCCTTGGCAAAGGCAAGTCAGTAAAATAGCTTGTCTTAAATGCAATCCTAGCAGCAGGAAGAGAACGTGAGCTTTTAGCTGTAGTAAAGAGAGAGAGAGAGAGAAAGAGAGAGAGAGCGAGAGAGAGAGCGCTAGCTGTTTTCACAACTCCAACAGCTACTCAAAGCTAAACCAAAAATTCTTGTTCTCTGGGAGCATTGAGCCTCACCTTCCCAGGATGCTTCTGTTGTTCCAACTCTTTTTTAAAAAAAAATAACAGGTTTTAAAAAAAAACCTGGACCCCCTCAAGCTGTATGCTTGATTGGCTTGAAGAAAACTGCTCTTCACCTCTGTCTCAACCTTTCTTTATTTAAACGAAACACAACTCAGGACAAAATACACCTCTTAGAACCATGGTAATGTGACAATACCTAAATACTTATTAAATGTTAAAAGGATTTCTGCCTCTACCATCCTTAGAGACAGGGAGTTTCATTTCCCATCACCCTGTGGGTCTTTTTGCTCTTACCTTAAATCTATATCGCCTGATCATTTGATCCCTCCATCAAGGGGAAATGTCTCTTCATATGCAGTTCATAATTTTATATATCTCAATCATGACTGTTCTCAATCTGGAAAACAACTCTAAGCTGTCTAATCTCTCTCTTTGTAACTGAAACTCTCCAGCCTATGCAACATCCTGTTAAATCTCCTCTCTGCCCTCCCCAGAGCTATCACACCCCTCCTTTACTGTGAACAATACTCTGGCTGTGGCTTAACTAACATCTATAATTCCAATTTCTTGAGCCTAATGCACTTTAAGGAGTACGGTATCGCAAAAGGTTTGTGTGATTGAGGTAACTACAGAGTTGGGGAAGGACAAAGCATGGACAGCTTTGAAAAACAGAATGAGAGTTTTCAAATCAAGCTCAGCAGAAGCCAGTGTATGTCACATGATTATAGATCTTGGTGTCCAGTAGACAATATCAAAGTGTGTTGAAGACAATAACTTGGAAGAATTTAAAGAAATTTGCAGAATGTTTAAAAAGACTGACACATTCATGTAGCATGTGGATATATGGCAGATGGTGTTTGAAGTGTGAACGATGCATTTTGGTGCAAAAACTAGAGAAGCAGTATAAAATAAAGGTTGTATTGTAAAAGGTGTGCCGGAGTAGAGAGACCTGGCTATGCACATGTATGGCCACTGAGGGTGGTTATCAAAATCATGTGTCTGACTAGATTAGGTAGAGAGAAACCGGTGATAGTGGGAGTGGGAAAGGGGTAAGGGACTGGGAAAGTGAGGTGGATTGGAGGGGGCATTTTGCCTGGAGAGGTGGGAGTGTGGAGAGTTTGCCAGGTAATGTTCCCAAGGCGGAAATAGATGGGTCAGTGCAGTTATTTGGGTGAAAGTTTATCTCTGGCTCAAAACTTACATTGAGATTGTGAACATTCTGTTTCAGCCATGTTTTCTAATTTGTTTATGGGATGTGAGCATTGCAAACAAGGCCAGTGTCTGCTGATGGTGGCAGTCCTATGGATTTGGTGATGATAGAGTGAAGGTTTGGCAGAACTGAACTACATGGCTTCAGTCTACCCAGTTTTAGTTACAGGCAATTTCTCCAGTTCTTACACTGGATAGTAGATAAGGAGTCTGACTATTCTGAGACTGTGGAAGGACCGAGAGATATGTTGGGCATCACCAGCAAACATGTTGGAACTGACACGTTTTGAATGCTATAATCTCAGTTCTGACCCCAACTTTGGTTATGATTCCAACTGATATCATCCAACTGAAATCACCGTGCGTGGCGGCACGGTGGCACAGTGGTTAGCACTGCTGCCTCACAGCGCCAGGGACCTGGGTTCAATTCCCGCCTCAGGCGACTGACTGTGTGGAGTTTGCACGTTCTCCCCGTGTCTGCGTGGGTTTCCTCCGGGTGCTCCGGTTTCCTCCCACAGTCACAAAGATGTGCTGGTCAGGTGAATTGGCCATGCTAAATTGCCCGTAGTGTTAGGTAAGGGGTATATGTAGGGGTATGGGTGGGTTGCGCTTCGGCGGGTCGGTGTGGACTTGTTGGGCCGAAGGGCCTGTTTCCACACTGTAAGTAATCTAATCAAATTATGTTAAAGTTTAGTTAGGGCACAGTAATCACCTAATTTGTTTTTAAGTAGATAAGTGAAATGCTTGAGACTTAGAGGAGAACAACAGGACTTCGAGTTTGGACAAGTAGCAATCCTTTATTATACAAGGTTGAATGGTTATATATTGTACAATGCACATGCAACTTATTTCCAGTGCCCAGAGTTAACATGTATGTGTAACATCCCACAACAGATCAATGATGTTTGTTGTTGATTGCGCAATGTTCAGCATCATTTGTGGCAACTCTGATATTTAAGCAGTTCATGTTCAAATGTAGCAAGATCTGAGCAATATCTAGATTAGATTAGATTAGATTCCCTACAGTGTGGGGACAGGCCCTTCGGCCCAACCAGTCCACACCGACCCTCCGAAGAGTAACCCACACAGACCTATTTCCCTCAGACTAATGCACCTAACACATTGGGCAATTTTGCATGGCCAATTCATCTGACCTGCACATCTTTGGACTGTGGGAGGAAACCGGAGCACCCGGAGGAAACCCACGCAAACACGGAGAATGTGCAAACTCCACACAGACAGTCGCCTGAGGTTGGAATCGAACCTGGGACCCTAGTGCTGTGAGGCAGCAGTGCTAACCGCTGAGCCACCGTGTTGCCCTGATTGTTAAGTGGCAAGTAACATTTGCACCACACAAATGCCAGGCAATGACTACCCCTGTAATTTAATAATGTTACCAACACTGAATTCCCCCACAATCAACTTCTTGGAAGTTACTATGAACCAGAAGCTCAAATGGGCATGCCAAATAAATAGTGGTTACAAGAGCAGGTCCAAAGCTAGGAATGCTGCAGTGAGCAATTCACCTCTTGACGCCCCAATGTCTGTCCATAATCTATATGAACAAGTCAGGAACATGATGGAATGCCAAAGTAAAATAAGAACTGTGGATGCTGTAAATCTGGAACAAAAACAGAAAATGCTTGGAGGTCTAGCAGCATTTGTGGAGAAAAAGCAAGGTTAACCTTTTGCGTCCATGGACCCTTCTTCAGAACTCATGTGATGGAATATTCCCTACTTGCCTGATGGGTGCGGCTCCAATAACACTCAAGGAGCTTGACACCATTTGGGACAAATGCAACCCACCTGATTGGCACCAAATCTAGAAGGACATGGGTAGTAGTCACATGGGAACACCACCACCTGCAAGTTCCCTGCCAAGCCATTCACCATTCTGACTTAGAAACATACTGTTTAGTATCACTGGGTCAAGATCATGGAATTCTGTCCCAAATGGCATTGTTGGATGTACCTATGACACATGGATTGAACAGCTCAAAAAGGCAGCTCACCATCACCTTCTAGAGGGCAACTAGGAGCGGGTGGTAAATACTGTCCAGCCAGCAATGCCCAAAGCTTTACTGGTGAATAAAAATAACTATTCTGACAGTGTGCTATAAATGTTACATTTCAGAGAACTCTTGTCTAACTGGAAATATTAGACAAACAGGAAATAGATTTAATCACATGTGGCTGAGTGGCAGCATGGAGATGAGAAGTAAAACTAAGCACAAATCTGGCAACACTGGAGATAACCCTCTGGAAATAGCACAAGGAGTCACTGAATGTGATTTGCTGGTTATGATTTTTTAGATAACGGTGGAACCAGATGAGAGCAGTTCCATCCATCCAGTTGAAAGCTTTTGAAAAAGGTATTAGGAGAGGATGGTATCAGGTAGTTTGTCAAAGGCTGCAGGCATGTCAAAAGAGGAGAAGATGCAAAAGTCTTGTCATAATGGAAACTATAATTTAAGGGTGAAGAAATAACAAAAATGGAAAATACCATTGTAATGAGGGACAACTAAAAATGTGAAGGGAGGGAGCAAATTTAAAACTTATTTAGAACGTACATTGTGTACGATAACTCGTTTTACGTTGGCATGAATTTTTTTTTTGACAACCTGCTTTTTTTTTTAAAAGTAATTTGATTAAGTTGTGTTGTTTTATTTTAAAATGCATACTAATTATTGTACTTAATTTAAAACAAAACCCAAATTGTCCCAATCCATTTAATGCTTCTAATCAGATCATCATTTTCTGTCAATGCTTACTGTACCTCTTTGAAAAATTGAGTCATTCAGACCATCTGTTTCAATGACAAATGTGTTACCTCGAGCTGGTCTGCAGACAAGCAATTCAATAATTTTATTAATGAACTTCTGTTAGAAGACGCTTGCTTAAACACTTTTAAATTCCCAGTCTTCTTCTCTTGTGGCAGTGCTACAATATCCTAAGTGGTCATTTTTCACCGACAGTCTACCTCATGAAGAGAAATAAACTATTTGAATATACTGATCAATGGTGCTGAGGCCAGTATCATCAACTGGAGTGCCAGTTGACCAAGGAATTCATTGTAGACAAGGTAAGGAGCCTATGACTTCCCTCTGCGATGCTGTTGCTCACTGGCAAAACTAGAATGGGAAATGCCTGTGATAAATTTCTGTAGATTTACATAGAAATGCATAAATATTACATTATGGAAACCAGTCACTCAGTTCAAACAATTTGTTTACATTCTACACAGAAATGGTTCTCGTCACATATACAAACCATGTTCCCATAAGCATTTCCTTTCATTCACCAACCCAATCTAATCACCTATTTTTATGTAATTTCTGTCTTAACTTCTAACCCTGCAGGGGGATTCCATTACCTCATAAGTCCCTTTGGAGTTTCTTTTGTTCTCTGTTCTAAAGCTCTTACATTCATTCTGGTATCTATAAGTTCCTTGTTCTAGGCTTCATATTGTAGATCTCCCAAATACTGGGGAGAATCAGCTGTCATTAACCTTGTCTTGCCCAATCTGCAGGCCTCTGATAAAAACAATGCTATGCTTTGTCTTTTTCTTCTTATATTTGTATTTCCATTTATCGGACAAAATTCTAGTTAATGTGGCCATTTTGTCCTGTTTTTTTCCTAAAGGTTCAGTATTTTTTGTAGTATGCAACACAATTTGAACAGATCAATGTGCTGTTAGGATCACAACTACATCTTGTCATTTATATTCAGTATCTTTTGGGATAACTCCAAAATTCCAGTAGCTCTTTTTACAGCAGTCCTGCCTCGAATGTCCTGTGAATCTGTAGCTCTTTGATCTTGTTCAAAGAGAAATCCAACTGCATGTTTATTTCTAGCCAGTATAAATACATCATTTCACTCTTTCTGACATAAAATTTATGTCTCTCCTACTATTGAGAAGAAAAACAATGTAATAAAATGTGCTATTAGAATATAAGGGTTGCATGGTGGCTCAGTGATTAGCACAGTTGCCTCACAGCATCAGGGACCCGGGTTCGATTCTAGCACATTCTCCCCTTGTCAGTGGGGTTTTATCAGGGTGCTCTGGTTTCCTCCCACAATGCAAAGATGTGTGGGTTGGGTGAATTGGCTCTGCTGAATTGACCATAGTGTTCGGTGCATTACTCAGGGGTAAATGAAGGATAGGGAAATGGGTCTGGATGGATTCTCTTCATAGATTAGTGTGGACTTGTTGGGCCGAAAGGCCTGTTTCCATACTGTAGGGAATCTAATTTAATCTAATAATATTAAAATAGTAAATTTGGCACATTAATTTTATGTGGATATAACCTTATAAAAGGCAATATAGAGCTGGTATCCGGCATCTTACGACACAGTGGATTAGTGATGAAATGAGCTCCCAGATAAAGTAGTGAAAGTGGCAAGCTTGAAATCGTATAAGAACAAATTCTGTAGAGGAAACTTGATGAATTACTAGTTAAATGGCAGTGCAATGATATAGATGGCTTTACTTGTGTGCAAGAGACATCTTGTGGTAAGGACAGATTTGAAATGAGGAAATCAAATAGGAGAGGGGTAATGAGGGGTGACTTGGTTGCAGAAGTAGGGAAGTAATGTGTTTAAAATGGAAGCAAGATCTGAGATAAAAGGGGAAACGAATATTTATGGAGATTACAATGCAAGTTTTGAGTATTTTGAGGGGAGGTACCATTCACACTGTTCTGCTAACTTTTGAAATTATTTGCATTGTATGCTTTTATGAGGCTGTTGAATAATTTAAATGAAAGATCCAGTTTCACCAGCTCTTTTCCTCCTGTCTTGATTAATTGATCTGCAGTGAGTATGATGAACATACTTCATGCTGATATTTCATAAGACTTTGGGACAAGGGGATTGTGATGCAGGTAGTTTTTCAGCATCTCGGAGCCATTTAATCAAAATCTTCATACTGCTTGAATTGCGAATATTCCAGTAGAGATGCATTCCAATGGCTGCCCTCTGGCATGCTCAATGCAGTTCTAGAAAGAGTATAAGAAGTTGGACTTCTCTTACCTACAGCCTTCAACCATCATCTTAATCAAAATGCTTGATTCTTGTCTTTCTGCTTTGGTTTTCTTAATATCCCAAGTTTGCTAGCTAACAGAGCTGGAATGAGAAACTAGTATGAGTAAGAAGATCATGTAACTATCAGTTTGTCATGAAAACCAATCTGCTTCACTAATGTCCTTCAGGGAAGGAAATCTCTTATCTTTGCTATTCCTAATCTAGATAAATCTCTAGGTCCCCAGCAATGTGGTTGACTCTTTACCAGCCCATTTTAGAAGTTAGTTAAACATTCATTTTAAGAGCAGTTAGGAATGAGGGATACATGTTGGCCTTGCCAAAGATATTCCTGAAGAAGTGCTCATGTCCGAAATGTTGATTCTCCTGCTTCTTGGATGTTGCCTGACCTGCTGCGCTTTTCCAGCAACACATTTTCAGCTCTGATCTCCAGCATCTGCAGTCCTCATTTTCTCCTTGCCAAAGTTTTCCATATCATGAGTGAAACAAAACTTGATAGCTACACAATAACTTCAGCTCTTTATCTGGATTTCTCAATTTAACAAATATAAATTATCTTTTCCTGTTTTGCCATGCAATTGTTGACCTATTGTTTTATTTGTTCCTAGATGCCCGTTCCCTTTTTTTGTGTATGTAAGATTTGACATGGAGTAGATTCAACAAAGAGCTTTTTCTATTTTACTGGTCAAACAAAGCTGTAAGCATTCATAAGTAATGATTAGATATTAATCAGGAGCACAAACTCTGCAATTCTGCCACCTCTCGTCCCTATTTTCTCCTTCCTTACTTGTCCTGGCTTCCAACCTAAAAAAACATGAGGATGTTGGGTCTGCTTTTGTTTTTTTTTGTCATGCTAACTAAGAACTTTAAAAGGGGAGGCAATGGCCTAGTGGTATTATTGTTGGACTGTTAATCCAGAGACCCAGATAATGTTCAAATCCTGTCATGGCAGATGGTCAAATTTGAATTCAATAAAAATCTGGATTTAATATTCTAATGATGAACGTGAAAATCATTCTCGGTTTTTGGAAAAATCAATCTGGTTCATTCATGTACTTTAGGGAGTGAAACTGCCATTCTTACCTGGTCTGGCCTATATGTGACTCCAGATCCACAGCAGCATGCTTGATTCTTAACTGTCCTCTGGGCAATTAGGGATGGGCAATAAATGTTGACCTAGCTAGAGATGCGCTCATTCCATGGATGAAAAAACAAATTGTCATTTAAGTTAAACCTCCAGCCGTGCGGCTCTGCAATTCTCAGCTACTTAGTGAAATTGCTAAATCATTAGAGTGATAATTGCATGAATGATCTATATTTTTAGTGGTTGGAAATTTATTCTGATACTGCACTTGTGAATAATAGAATAATTAAAATTTATTTTTTCATAGACTTAAGCAGTTTAACTTTACTTTGAGTTCTTTTTTGCTGCATGTACTAACCACAAAAATCAAATTTAATGATGGCAGTCTTGGACTGCTGCATAGATTGGTTTTTGAAGAATTATGCCAATAATGGGAGCCACTTATAATTGCGCAAACACATGGTCCTAGATTGAAAACATTCTACTGGTCATTTTTATTCTATATTTTGTGGAAGTGTTGTAACTTCAAGCTAACAGGTAATTGTATTAATAGCTATTTCCTTTGCCATGAACAGGCTTGAGCTAATTAGAAGACTAGAATAGAAGTGGGGCAGGTTCCTCTACAGATTTTAGCTAGTGATGTTTAATGCAGTAATTTTAACATGTATGATTGGCTGTAAAACTGAAAAGTACAAGCGTCAACCTGACTTTAATTTGTTTTTGTGTTTTGCAAAATGTTTATTATTAGTTGGTTTGTTACTAAAAGGGTTGTACTTAAGTGATGCAAAAGAAGGCTTTTGCTTGCCAGTGCTTTCTAATAACCTGGACCTGAGGAGGTAATGTTCTTTGTGAGTATACTTTTTGTGGAAAGCTGGCCATTATGCCCCACCTTGAACTTGTTCTTATTGGGAAGCCACTTTGATAAAATTTCCTCAAAAGTATTTATCAGGTGAAATATTACAATTCTCAACATGTGTGCCAGCATCGTTTGCACATTTTAGTGTCATATTGCATGAAATGCTTGGGCATTTATCTGTAACTGCACTGAGAATGTCCTTATATACTTCGGCAAGAGTTGAGTCAGATTGGCAACTTTGTGTATTTGCAATACTGTGGATTGCATTACTTATTAAGGAAAATGTCACAGTAATACTGACATCTTGGAATGCTCGTCCATGAGGCAATATGGGCAGGACTGAAGAATAAGAAAGGTACAATTACTGTGATGGGGTTACACTATAAGCCTCCCAGTTGCCAATGGGAGGTTGACAATCAGGTATGTAAACAGATCGTGGCAAGATGTAAAAACAAGAGTCAGTAATTTTAACTTTTCCACCATTGATGGGGCTGCTTTAGTTTCAGTGGTTTAGATGGAGCAGAGTTTGTTAGGTACATCTATGAGGGTTTCTCGAAACAATAGTAGATAACCCAACTAGGGAAAGGGCCATACTAAACCTTGTATTGGGGAATGAGCCTTGCCAGGTGATTGATGTTTCAGCGGGGGATCATTTTGGGAACAGTGATCATAATGCCACAAATTTTAAGGCAGTTATGAATAAGGATAAGACTAATCTCTGGATGAAAGTGCTAAATTGGGCAAAGGCTAATTACCAAACTATTAGGCAGCAACTGGAGAAATAAAATTGTGAGCAGCTGTTTGAGGGTAAATCTGACATGTTGACTCTTAAAAAGGCAGTTGACCACGATGCAGATCCTGCTGGGGCCTTGGAAGAGATCGTTGGCTTCAGCACATCATCTGTGGTTAAGAGAATACAATGTTATTCCTTTGGTTAAGAAGTGCAACAGGGATAATTCAGGAAAGTTATTGTCTGGTGAGCCTTATCAATGGAAGGAAACTATTGGAGAAGGATCTTGGCGACAGGGATTTACTTGCATTTGGGGAAAAATGGAACCTATTTGGGATAGTCAGCATGGCTTTGTGCATGGAAAGTCTAGTCTCTTATTTGATTTAGATTTCTGAGAAAGTAACAAAGGTGATTGAAAGTAGGGCAGTGGATATTATCTTCAGGGACTTTACTGAAGCACTTGACAAGGGCCCTCCTGGTAGGCTGGTCCAGAAGGTTAAGTCATATGGGATTCATGGTAAGTTGGTATGTTGAATACAAAATGGGCTTGGTCATAGAAGACAGAAGATAGTTGTGGAAGAATGTTTTTTGGATTGAAGGTCTGACCAGTCTTGTTCCTCAAGGGTCACTGCTAGTACCTCTGTTGTTTATAATTTTTATAACTGATTTGGATTAAAATGTAGGTGATCTGAATAGTATTATTGCGGAAAATTGGTGGACTTGGGTAATGAGGAAGGTTGCCAAAGAATACAGCAAGATATCGATCAATTGGAAAGTTGGACAGAAAAATGGTAGGTGACGTTTAATCTGGACAAGTGTGAGGTGATTTTGAGAGGTCATAAAGAAGAGAACAGTATACAATATATGGCAGCACCTCAAGGAGCATTGATATACAGAGGGATCTTGGGATCCATTGCTCCCTGAAAGTGGCAACACCAGTGGATACAGTGGTAAGGACGACATATGGCATACTTTTATCAGTCAGGGCCACATTATAGAAATGATGTTTCAGTTGTATAAAGCTTTAGTTAGACCATTTTTGGAGTGTTGTGTGCAGTCTGATCACCACATGATAGGAAGGACATGCAGGCTTGTGAAGGGTACAAGAGGTTTATCAGGATTTTGCTGAAAATAAGAGTGGATTAGCAATAAGGTGAGATTGGACAAAACTTGGAGTATTTTCATTAGAGCTTTGGAGGCTGAGGGGTGACCTGATTGAAATATATAAAATTATGAGAGGCACGAATAGGGTGGATAGCTCGAGTCTTTTTCCCATGGTGAAAATGTCAAATAGTAGGGACACAGTTTTAAAGCGAGAGGAGGTGGGTTTAAAGAAGCTATGAAGCAAGTTTTTTTACACAGTGGGTGGTAGGTCCTGGAATGCACTGCAAGGGGAGATGGTAAAAGTAGAGACCTTAGCAGCATTTAAGAGGCATTTACATAAGTGAGGAATGGAGGGATATGAACCATATGTAGGCAGGTGGGATTGCTTTAGAATGGCATCATGATTGGCAAGAATATGGTGGGCTGAAGGGCCTAATCCTATGTTGGGCTGCACTATGGTGTATGTTAAGATCATAAGATATTGAAGCAGAATTAGACCATTTGGCCCATTGAATCTTCTCCATCATTTGATCATGGCTGATACGTTTCTCAACCTTACCTTCTTCCTATAATCTTTGATCCCCTTACCAATTGAGAACCTATCCCTTTCTGTCTTACAGATACTCAATGACCGAGCCTCCATAGCTTTCTGCTGCAATGAGGGCAGAAATCTTTCCACAGATTAACCACCCTCTAGCTGAAGAAATTCCTTTTCCTCCTCTTCGTTCTAAAGGGTTGTCTTTTCACCTTGAGGCTGTGTTCTGAGGTCCTAGTCTCTCCTACTTGTGGAAACGCCTTCTCCACAACCATTCTATCCAGGCCCCTCCATATTTTGTAAGTTTCAATAAGAGATCCCTCATCCTTTAAAACTCCATTGAGGTACAGACCCAGAGTCCTTAACTGTTCCTCACGTGACCACCCCAAAAGCATTCTTGTAAATCTCCTCTGGACCACCTCCAAGGCCTCATGCCCTTTCCTTAAAAAAAACATTATACAATCTTACCCTGAGCCTTGCACAGACTCAGCAGTACATCTCTGCTGTTGTATTCTAGCCCTGTTGAAATGCATGCCAACATTGCATTTGCCTTCCTAACTGAAAGAATCTTGTAATAGGACTTCCAAGTCCCTTTGTACCTCAAATTACCAAACCTTTTTTCGTTTAGAAAATAGTCTATGCCTCTGTTCACCTATCAAAGTGCATAAACACCTACTTTTCCACATTGTATTTCTTAACTTAGCTGACTCTGCAAGCTTCTCCAAGCCCTTCTGCAGCCTGTCCACTTCCTCAACATGACCTACCCATCTATCTTTGTGTCTTCTGTAAACCTAGCAACAATGCCCTCAGTTCCTTCATCCAGGTTATTAATATATAATGTGAAGAGTCGTGATTCCCAACACTGATTCCTGGGGAATTCCACTGGTACTGGCTGTCATTTTGAAAATGATCCCTTTATCCCAATTCTGTCTTGTACCAGTCAGCCAATGCTCAAGTCACACTAGTACCCTGCTCCTAACACAATAGGCTCTTGTCTTATTTACTGGCCTCCTGTGCAGCACCTTGTCATAGGCATCTGGAAATTGAAATGGATAATGTCCATTGGCTCTCTCTTTTTGTCACACTTGCTTGATACGTCCAAGTATTCTAACAAACTTGCTCGGCTTGATCTCCCCTTGATGAAGCTATGCTGACCCTGCCCTATTTTACTCTGCACTTTCAAGTACTACTCAGTTCATGCAGTAAACATGCCATTTTTATTAATGAAGCATATAATTGTATGAAATACCAAATATTTACTCAATTGCGCAAGTTCTCTCTTGGAACTTAATAGAAATGCAAAATAAGAACCTTTTTTGAGAATGATAAATCCAACACTTTGTTCACTGAAGAATATGAAAATTAAATATGAAGTGCTGACCAGATATCCCAACCCAATCTCATCCCACCTGCCAGCACCTGGCCCATATCCCTCCAAATCCTTCCTATTCATACAGCCATCCAGATGCCTCTTAAATGTTGCAGTAACTGTGCAGGTTCTCTCTCTCCTCCACCCCTCCCACCCCACCCTACCGCCTTTCTCTCCTGCACTGTCCTCACCATGTGCTTCCTGTGGCTGTTCTTCTCCCTTTTAAAACTGCTGTTGTTTTAACTTATTTTTCCCCAAAGTTCCAAAACAATGTAACAGCATATAAAACAGTAATTGTTGCTCCTGGGATTTGAGGAAATCACTCCAGCACCCTAAAAAAAAGGAGCAGCCGTTACAGACAGAAATTTTTCCCCTCCTCCATCTTGGAATACACCGAAGGGTCTGTTTCCATGCTGTACATCTCTATGACTCTATAACATGAATTTCAGGGATGATTTTTAGCATGATGTAGTTTGTGTACAGCATAGATTTCTTTGTTTTTAAATTCATAAATCTGCAGTGATTATACTGGACTTCTATTGTTGTGGAATTCATAGCACAAAGATGCCATTTGATGCCTGGATTCAGTTCAAAATCTTCATTTGGAGTTGTCCAGTCCTATTTCCTTGTACTATTTCTGTTGTTCCATTTAGATGCCTTGCTAGCTGTTTTTCAAATGGTAATCTGGGAGAGTTTATAATGTATTGAATTTGCTGGAACATAAGAATCGAACGACATGTAAAATGAATACTTGATCTCATCCCATTGGTTTCCTGCCAGGCAGGTTCGCTAAAGTTAATCCTATTGTCTTTTTTCTCAGTAACTGTGTGTGAAATCTTGCATGTCATAAATGATAAGCAATGAAGCACAATCCTTACCACAATCGACATTGTGAAAATAACTTGGATTTCGGAAATCTTTATTAGGTTCCATTTCTATTTTAAATCCTCACTTCACAATGTTGTTTTTTTCATAATTTTAACTTCCCTCTGAAACTCTTTATTTATCCTGAAGAGCTTTGCTCAGGCCTGCACGTAGCATTTTGATTTGTCTTGAGTGAGGATATCATAATATATCACGGATAACACTGGCCTCCACCTTTTCATGATAATTGACCTATTGCTGGTTAAATGGAATTAAGACCAAACATTGATTATTGGCATAACCATTAGTCTTTTAATAACTATAAATGAGCAGTTAAATGGTCTCCTGTGCATGGCTGACTGTTTTAACAAATTTGAGCTTTGTTCTTTGTCACAGAATTTAATATTCGCAGTGAACTAAAATGAGATCATGCTCCATCATACATTACTATTTGGCTCAATACTCTGAACTTATCCCATCTCCAGAGAGAAAAAAAATCATTGAAATGACTGCACAGAGGTCGGTATTTACTTGAGCACAGTACAGTGGCTGTGGCCAGCCAGTTTGGAGTCAATTGCTGAACTAAAGCGATTCTCATTTCCTGGTTATATTGGTTGGCCAGGACTTTCCTGGCTTGGTTAGCTCAGGAAGTGACCCCAATCAATGACCTCATAGTCAACCAGATCATCCTGGTTCCGATCACTCCAAACATGAAAAGAAATTGTCTCCCAATTTTGTATGAATCCTTAGCATCATCTCAATTACTTTCATTATCAACTTTACATCCCATGTTCCTCTCCTTTCCCTGAACGGACCAACATGATGCTGGGACATGCCTATGCTACAGATGCTACTGTCAGATAGTTGATCTTTATTGGTGAGTTTAGATGATGAGGAGTATTGACCATTGATTCCCTGGCATTATGTATTGGGGCATAATAGAGCTTCACAGCATGTGACCATTCAGCCTTAAAGTCTGTGCCACTTTCAATTTCAAAGCTACACCATTGTGGAAAGAGAAAGTAGTACTTTTTCAATGAAGAGGATTGGAATTTGACCGAAAGACCATTCTCTTCATCAGGACTCCAGGAATTATTCAATGCCTCGGCTTTGCCTTCAGTTCCCACTTGAGACTTTTTGAGAGCCAACCTTAAGGGCATTTAAATGGGCATTGGTTAGGCATATGGTTGAGAATGGAATAGTGTAGGTTAAATGGGCTTCAGATTGGTTCCACAGGTCAGCGCAGCATCGAGGGCTGAAGGGCCTGTACTGTGTTGTTCTTAAGCAGCATATCAACATATCTGTCACCATGCAACTGCACTGCGATCTGAGCAACTACTGAGTGAGAGTACATTGTGGCCTCATTGGCATTTCATGCCATCTGAGGTCTGCATATGTCATTAACTCCATTAACCCATTGCCAGTGGCAGGCTGTCACTAGGATTACATATGAGACATATTTCCTCTCACTCAAGATGAAGTGAGGTGGGAGCGGCTGAGAGTGGTAAGGTAATTTTGGGGGTTGGGTGCACTTGCTTCTTGCTAAGGTAATACCACTGTTTTTTTAGCCAACATGAATTGGGAGATTTGAAAAGGAATTTGTCAGCTTTCATCACCTCTAAAATATGAAGTGTATGCACAAACGTGCCCTGCGCCAACTTTGACAGTAAAACTGCTCTAACATAGATCAATAATACATTGATATGTGCTGTGACTACCCATCCCTGCATGATTGTACTATAAAGGCCCTTGCGTTAAATATTTCTAAGTTGCACTAAAAGTTTACTGTGCTAAAATTTATTCTGTCAGCACGCATTCTGAGACTACTCTTAAAGCATCTTTCCTTCACTTTCTCTGCTGTGCTATAAAACATAATAAGTCTTTACTGTGGCCTTGCAAGGATGGAAATTCCTTACCGGTAATACTGCTGTGGACTGTCATGGACCAGGCCAGACCCCCTCAAAATATTTTGAAAAGATTGCCTAGACCCTAACTTTTTCTTTCTTTAGTGGCAGATGTGAAGTGGATATTCAAAGTGTAATGCAGCTGGTCAAACCACTCTGCTTTAAGCAAAACAGAATTTGTTTAAACAGTATAGTTGACACACAAACGAAAGAAAGCAGAATTTAGATTAACTTAACTATTGGAAAGCTTAATCAACCCGGTACAACAACTGCTAGTAATTAACTGTTCCAATGCAGTAATATCCCATAAACACACCCCTGAGCAAAAAGGTTAATTCAAAAAGATTCTTACAGGCAGTGGGGAGCAACTTCCAGAGAGAGATTTCAGAGGAAAGTTAGAGGAATTCTCTACTGAAGCTTGCAGCTCCTCTGGACTGTCAGTACTTGTGACTGTTACAGCTTTTAAAAAAAGGGAACTGGAAGACCTGACCACTCCCCTTTCATTGTTAAACTGGACTCTCTGGCAAAATAATCTTTATAAAGTGACAGGACTATGTTTCCTTTAGTTGCCTCCATTCATTTCCACATATATAAGAGAGATTCATGTAATGTGGCCATTGCCATAGATTTTCTACAATGGCTTTTGAAAATCTCAGTCATGCATTAGAGCTTTCCCTTTGATGCTTGTGGATACATGATGCACACAGAGTGGAGGTAGAAAAGATGTTGCCTCTTCTGAGAGAATCTGGAAGAAGGCGCCACTCTTTGAAAATGAAGGATCACTCATTTATATAAAGTGGCTTTCTTTCCCCTGAATGGTGTTACATTTTGGAACACTTGCAAAATGCACCAACAGTCAAGTCTACAAATATTTGTAAGGCAGAAGTAGATAGACTATTTGAAAAGGAAGAAGTGAAAGGTTATCAGGGGTATGGGAGGTGGGAATGTGGTTTTGAAATTAGTATCAGATTAGTGATGTTCGGCCAATATACTTGACCCCTCATCCTTCTCAATCTGCCAGCTATGTGACAGTATCGGTAATGGTAATCACCACACAGTCCTTGTGGAGTCGAATTCCTGCCTTTGTGTAGTATGGCATTATTACTGTGCTAAACTGAAGTAACCCAGTAAATCAAGATTGAGCATCCATGAGGCACTGTGGGCCATCAACAGCAGCAGAATTGTACTCCACATCTACAACCTCATGGCCTGGATATCCACCACTCAATTGTTACCGTCAATCTAAGCGATCACCCTGCTTCAGTGGAGAGTGCAAGAGAGTATGCTAGGGGTAGCACATAGTAAATTGTAAAGAAAAGGTGTCAACCTGGTGAAGACACCAAACAGGATGACATACGTGCCAAACAGCCTGAGCAGCAAGTGATAGACAGGGCTAAGCGTTCCCATAATTAATGGATCAGACCTAAGCTCTGCAATCCTGCCACATTCAGTCGTGAATGGTGGTGGACAATTGAACACTGGAGGAGGAGGAGGCTTAGCAGATATTCCCATCCTCAATGATGGAAGAGCCCAACAGATCAATGTAGTAGATAAGGCTGAAGCATGCGCAGCAATCTTCAGCCAGATGTGCTGAGTGGCTGATTCATCTCTGCCTCCTCCAGTGGTTCCCAGCATCATAAAGACTAGTCTTTAGCCACTTTGATTCACTCCATGTGACACAATAAATAGTTGGAGGCCCGTGATACTGCCAAGGCTTTGGGTCCTGACAATATTCTGGCAATAGTACTTGAAAATATATCACCATTCCTTCACTGTCACTGGGTGAAATTCCTGGAATATCTCCTTAAGGGCTTTGTGGGTCAACCTACAGTACATGGACTGCAGCAGTTCAAAATGGCTGCTCACCATCACTTTCTCAAGGGCAACTCAGGACTGGTAATACATGCTGGCCAGTCGGCGACACCTGTGTCCTATGAGTAAATAAAGTGGAAGATGTTCTACAACTTCCACCTCCTATAACCTTCTGTTGGTATAGTTAGACTGATGTTTGAACAGTGCATGTGAATATATTGTTCCAGAAGTCTATTGCGTGAACATGTCACATGGCCATCACAAGGTTTTCTTTTCCATGCTGCCGGGTCCTGCTCCAAGATCTGAAGCTGGGGCTGACTGGTACATCCTCGTGATTTGGAAGATGATAGGTGTCCTGTTAGGCTTTAGACATGGAGGCAACTAACAGTGCCTTGTCTAGGTGTATTTTCCTCTGCTGCAGCTTTTGCAGGCAGTGGAGTAGCTGGCAGAGGGAAGGTGAAAGACCAGGGCATCTCTGGATGTTTCCTTGTGAAATTGCTGGGAGCTTGACTGTTGCTAATCCTCCCCTGGGAACCTGTTGGATCCAGGTAGGGGGTACTGAAGTGAGATCAGTGTGTGCCTGCAACCCACGTAGCTGCAATAGAATGTAGATACTATTGCATCTCCTGCTGCAGAACCACTCCAGGACCTACACTTCTATGCACAGACGAATGCATGAACATGCATGCAAGCAAGTGTATGTACCATCACGTGCTTAGTCATGTGGGTGCACATGAGAAAGAGCCCAAGGAGTTAACACGTACATGTGAGTGAGTGTGAGCATATGCACACATGAGTACACAGGTCAACCTAATTATTTTCTGTGATCCTACCAAATTCTTTATTATTTCTAACTCTATCTGTTCCAGTCCTCTGTATACTGTTTCTACATTTTATTAAAATATCCTCCTCATCCCTGAACCCCTGCTGGATTATATTAAATGTTTTTCAGTGTTGCAGTTCTGTTAGCACTTTGGAGACTGAAACACTATACTGAAGTTCCTGTCTTATCCATGGGGAATGCTGCACCGTTAATTGTTCTGCATTACAATAAAACTAAAGTGTACTATATTCCCATCCTGGCCTCTTGGCTGGGCTTTAAATGTACAATGGTACTATTTTTGAAAAGAGCTGGTGAGTTCACTCTGGTACTACACCAGTATTTATCCCTTAGCTTTTCTTAAAAATAAACAAATTATCTAGATTAGATTACTTAGTGTGGAAACAGGCTCTTCACGCAATAAGTCCTCACCGACCCTCTGAAGAGCAACCCACCCAGACCCATTCCCCTTCACCGAACACTACGGGCAATTTAGCATGGCCAGTTCACCTAACCTGAGCAATCTTGGACTGTGGGAGGAAACTGGAGCACCTGGAAGAAACCCCATGCAGACACTGGGTGAATGTGCAAACTTGACACAGACAGTTGCTTGAGGCGGGAATTGAACCCAGGTTTCTGGTGCTGTTGAGGCAGCAGTGCTAACCACTGTGCCACTGTGTTATCATGTTGTTTGTGGGATTATGCTGTGTGCAAATTGGCTGCGTTTCCTATATTGCAGGAATGAATATATTTCAAAAATGCTTCATTGACTGCAAAGTCCTTAGGGAACTCCATGATTTTGAAAGAGGTATTAAATAAATGACAATTTTTAGTTTCTTATGGAAAAAAAGGGTGCATTATTACTGGAAAAGAAGTAGAAGTTAGAAGTTAGCAATAGCAATTTGACAAGCTAGTTATTCATGGCCATTGAGTTAAATCTCTCTGCATAACCTGCAATTTTTTTGTTAGCATATTAGTCAGTATCTCAATTGGTATTAAACTTATGAATTCAGCCAGCAAGGAGCTAAGCAGCGTTGTATATTTCAAAGATTAATTTGGTTGCTCTTTTTATTCAGTACGTTTGAGTCGGCTCAGACTTGAAAGGCTGAAGGGCCTGTTCCTGGGCTGTAAATTTTTTTTGTTCTTTGTTCTTCAATTCCAAAGTTATATTTTTTATAAAAGTAGAAACTTCAAATTCTAAAAGGAACTTCAAAATAATTAAACTTGACAGCTATACACTGAAGTAATTTTGTGATACAAATTATGAATGTAGCTGGGCACTGTGTGACTGGCTTGGCCAACATTTATTGGCCATCTCTAATTGCCCTGGAGAAGGCAGTGGTGAGTGGCTTCCTTGAACTGGTGTCGTCTGTATGCTTTTGCTTGACTTAGAATGCTGCTAAAGAGCGTATCCCAGGATTTGACCCAGTAAATGGAATGGTGATGAATTTCCAAGTCAAGGTGGTGAGAGGATTGGTAGTGTTCCCATGAACCTGCTGTCCTTTTCCTTCTCGTTGGAAGTGGTTGTGGGTTTGGAAGGTGCTATTGGAGGAGCCTTGTTGAATTTCTGTGGTGTATCTTGTAGATGGTACAACTTGAAGTAGTTTGTACAGGTAATCTGAAAGTAAATTTGAATTCTTCAAAATGATATTATCGTAAAAAGGTTTATAATTTTTTTCAGATGAACGTACCTATACATTAGGAGGGTAGTAGGCCACTCTGTCTCTTGACCCTTTTGTGCCATTTGATCGAATCATTGTTGATCTGATTATTCTCCATTTCTTCTTATCTCCAGTAAGCCTTCATCACCCTTGATTATCAGGAATCTATCTGCCTTTACCTTAAAAATATTCATGCTCTGCTTCCATTGTCTTTTGAGGGAGGAAGTTCCAAAGTGTCTCTATCTGTGTAAAAAAAATCTCCTTTCTATCAATCTTGATGGAATGACTCCTTATTTGTAAATAGTTCTTGATCCTTCCACAAGAGGAACATCAAATCACTTGTGATCAAGAATAGCTTCCAATTAGTCTTCATAGTTGTATATAACTGCGTGCCAACCTTTTGTGATTTGTGCACAACAATACCTGGATCCCTCTGTATCTTGGAATTTCACAGTTGTTCTCTGTTTAAATAATAGGCTTTTTTTCCTCCAACAATTTGACATGTTTCCATTTTGCATTCCATTTGACAGATTTTTGTCCACTCATTTATCAACCTATCTATTTCAGTCTGCAAACTCCTTTTACCACCTTGCAACATACTGCCCTATTTAGAACATAGAAAAATACAGCGCAGTACAGGCCCTTCGGCCCTTGATGTTGCGCCAACCGAAGCCTACCTAACCTACACTAGCCCAATAACCTCCATATGCTTATCCAATGCCTGCTTAAATGACCATAAAGAGGGAGAGTCCACCACTGCTACTGGCAGGGCATTCCATGAACACTCAACCCGCTGAGTAAAGAAATTTGTGTAATTTTCAAATTTAGCTACCATGCTTCTTTCCACTCTGCTGTCATTTATACATGCATTCACTCTGTTTTCAGCTGGACAGCCAATATTCTATACATGCTAATGTTACCTCCTATAACACTGGGGTTTTATTTTTTTCAATAACCTTTTTTGTGATACCTTGTCAAATGCCTTTTGGAAATCTAGTTGCAGTAGTATAAGTGTGCAGTCTGGCCTTTATTCATAGAACATGTTATTCCTTCAAGTCCAATAAATTTATTAAACGTGATTTACCTTTGATGAAACCATTCTGACTCTTTGTAATGACCTTGGGTTTTTCCAAGTGCCTAGCTATAACCTCTTCTAACACCTTCTTGCACAAATGTTTAAGATCATGGATAGGATGAATGCACTCAGTCTTTTCCCCAGGGTTGGGGAATCGAGGACTAGAGGGCATCAGTTTAAGTTAAGAGAGGAAAGAATAAATGGTAACCTGAGGGGTAACCTTTTCTCACACAGGGTGGTACGCATATGGAATAAGCTGCCAGAGGAAGTGGTTGAGGCGGGTACATGAACAGCATTTAAAAGGCATTTGGACAAATACATGGATAGGAAAAGTTTAGAAGGATATTGGCCAAGTGCAGGGAAATGTGGATGGATAGTTTGGTTGGCATGGGCCAGTTTGGGCCAAAGGGCCTGTCGTTGTGCTGTTGGACTCTATGACTCTATAAACTTCCCCATGATCAATGTCAGTCTAACTGGACTATAGTGTAACATGGGCTGCTGGATTTCTAGTCCACTGCTGCACTATCATATCCCCTTTCCCCAAGTAAGAAGCGGGAGTAGGCCATTCAGCCCCTTCAGCCTGCCCCACTATTTGATAAAATGACGTCCTATCTCATTTTTGACCTTTTTCTCCTGTCTAGCTCTGTGTGTATTTCGCTGTTTAAAATTTGCCAGTTTAATTTTGAGTTTCTGAACCAAAGTCATTCAATGAAAATTTAGTATTTGATCTTCTCCTTTCATAATACCAACTCTGCCAACTTCCCATTGAAATAAAGTAGTTCTTTAATAATCCTGGTATCCTGGCATGTATGAAATTAATTTGGCCCATGACCATCCATTTTGGCTGTGCATTATCCTTAACAAATAAATATTTCCTGATATCTACATTGCTGTTCAAAACAGCAATGCTGCTTCACTGGCTGTGAAGTGGTGCAGTTTCATGAGAAGAGGGAACGAGGTTGGGAAGTAAATCAATGTTGTTAATATGTATTGTGTTTGGGCAGGGTTGTGAAGGATGGGAAGATGATTACTGCTAGGATTCCAGAGGACGGGGAATATTGTATTGAAGGAACTCGCATGCTAAAGGGGGAAGAAAGCAGATAAGTTATTACTAAATTAGCTTCCACAATTTGAGACATTAGCACTCTTCCAGATGATTAGGTAGTTCAATACAAGCTGTGAATTTGCATTGAGGTGAGAGCAGACCTGGTCCCAGAATAGATCCATGAGCACTAAATTTAATAACCTTTTTCCAATGTTGTGATATCTGATGAAACAAAATGACCTGTTGTGACATTTTCAGGTTTATGACACTTCTTTTGTATTTTAACTGGCTTTATAATGCCACAGTTAAAATTAACTGTTCCTTTTTACCTTTTTGGAATCAGTTGCCTTGTGGCTCTTTCATAGGCATCATTTATGAGAAATAATGGTCTTATAAGAATGATTTGGAGGTGCCAGTGTTGGACTGGGGTGGACAAAGTTTAAAAATCACACAGCACCAGGTTATAGTCCAATAGGTTTATTTACAAGTACTAGCTTTCAGTGTGCCATTCCTTCATCAGGTGGTGGTGGAGTATAAGATCATGCTTACAGAATTTATAGCCAAAGGAGTCTAGTGTCACGGAGATGTGATATATGAAACCATTTTAGATGAAATCTTCAATTAAAGATGAAGACTTAATCTAAAATTGTTGAATGTATCACATCTCCATGAAACTGGACTCCTTTGACTATAAATTCTGTGATCATGATCTTCTACTGCACAACCACCTGATGAAGGAGCCGCTCCGAAAGCTAGTGCTTCCAAATAAACCTGTTGGAATATAATCTGGTGTTGTGTGATTTTTACCTTTTAAGAATGTAAGTCTTCCTTATGGTTTTATGTGATTAAACATGTTCTCTTATTTTGCTTTATTTAAGCATCGGCCTTGTCTTTAAATTGTGATTACTGGATACACTTGCATAAATTGTATTTTACTCAAGTGTCAAGAATGGACACACTAGTCATTCATATTCTGAAATCATCTCCTATTAGACCTGGAAATTCTGTACTCGTCAACATACAACATCTTAGCAACTGCGTCTGTTACTCTGCTAATGTGCATTGCAGTTTTATGTCAACCTTGTTAAATATAATTATAATGGAACAAATAACCATGACTATCAACTTAACCCAATTAAACAACGCTGACATACACCAGAGCACACTGTTTATGTGATGCATTTTCACCTTTTTGCATAAATGCTATGATGGAGATTTACAGTGCTGTCGATTTTATTAAGTATATATAAGTATATATGATAATTTTGAGTTCCTTTGCAAAACTTCGTTCTTGATTAGGTTGTGAAATATAAGATTTTGTTACAATAGTTCCAACTCAATCTATAACCTGTTAGATCTGTTTGATTTGTAATGATTGTGCTGTGGTTACTTTTCATCTTTTCTCATTTCAAAGTGCGATCTTCATGCTTGCTGTTCCTTGTGTTCTGAAATACCAATGATGATAATACATTTTTCTTCTCTCATCCTTAATAGACATATTCACATGCAGAGCACTATCTCCCCTTTGTTGCTCTCCTCCTTCCTCCTGTGAAGATGTATCATTCCGTGTGTGCTGGCAGCTCTTTGGTATCTCACCAAGGTTTTTGAAATGAGCTTAAAGAGCAAGTGTCAGCTTATCTGATAATGTGATAAGGGCGAAATCACTTTAGTTTGACGCCATCCTCAACATGAAAAGTTTTTTAACAAGAAGTTAACAATCACACAACAACCTGGTGTTGTGTGATTTTTAATTTTGTACACCCCAGTCCAAGGCCGGCATCTCCAAATCATGACTTTTAACAAGAAGAGTTGAGTGTGAAAAAGAATGGGGCACTAGTTTTCCTCCTGCATGTCTCGGCACAATCATCTGACTTTTCTTACCCCCTTCAAAAAAAATCAGAAACAATGTGCTCTTAAAATCAGACTAAATTTTCAGTTTTAATGTACTTTAATTTATTTGACTAAACTAGAGGCGTTGGGCAGCAAATCTCAGTTTATCTCTGGTAAGTGGTGAATTTTCCAAACTTACAAAAGGTGCATTTGAAATACTCAGACTGTGTTAGAGCTTTTGCAAAAAAAAATGCAGTGGTTTTGCTTAAGTAAATTTGAAGTAAAATTTAATCTGAATTGTTTACATTGGTATGAAGTTTGATTTATTTTGTCACGTTTGTTAGTCTATTTACATAAAATGGTTAATGTACAGAGGAGTTTCATACAAACATTACAAAAGTTTCAGAGTCCTTACAATCCTATAGTTGTAGCAGGTTTCGTGCCACCATTCATTAATAGCACAGCTGAAACTTTGCACAGTGCCCCAACTGAAGTGTAGTCACTATTTATTTAAACCTTGATGTTGGTTTAATGAATTAAAGCAACTTTTCTACTTAGGAATTGTCTTAAGACTTTTAATGTTCACCTCTTATATTAAGGGAAGTTATTATGTGTTTTGGAAGGCTGCTTTGTTGCATAAATTGAACATTAACATTAGTACTTCCATTAACACACTTTATACCATAAGAGACCACCATTGTGTCCATCGCTAATACAAACTGAAAGATACAGTGAGAAATGAGGTTTATACTGACAAGTTGATCCACTGCTTATTTTTTAAATTTACAATCATCCATTTTAATGTATTAACCCGATAAAGAATCCTGATATCATTTGACATTTTTAAAATTTAACTACGTTTTCTTGAGAGACGCCAGTTCTTTTTCTTCAATCTGTGACATATGATGGCATTTCACTTGTACTGTCTAATAGCTCGTGCACTCAGCATCATGAACACTTGTTTTGGTGAACACTTTTATGGATGTTAGGGTTGGCAAAAGTCCGCACAGTGCATGGTGCAAGAGCTTGATGACCAGTGGTGTGCCGCAAGTCTTTTAGTTTTATTATCTAGCATGCGTTTCTTAGAGGTGGTCTACAATCCTCCAGTTCAAGAACTTTGTTGCTTCTGATCATTTTCCACCACACAAATATGTATGAAAAAAATGTATGTAAACATATGTAATGAAAAACGTTGGTAACGTTTTACAAATTTGGCCTCGGTGAAGTGCAGTTGCAAATTGTCAGCAAGTTGACCAAACATTTACATTGGATTCAAGAAAGTAGGAATGAGAATAGCCCATCAGGCTCATTGAACCTGAACTTACAAATAGCCCACAGCCAAGAAATAACAAGTACATCATAAATGTTAGAGTAGGAGTGAAAATAAAAGTTACATAGGGTTCTGAGTTTAGGAGCATATAAGGACAGTTTTTAATCAAAAAAAACTCGGTCCTTATACGAGAGTGGGTGATGGCAGAGGCGTTAGTTGTAATAATTAGGATTTCTGGAATAGGGAGTGAATAAAAAGAGAATTAATTCTGAAGTACGCAATACAAGAAAACTGTAAAAATGTAGTCAATATAACAAAAAAAATTGAGAGAAAATTGCAGAGTGTAGTAGTCATGTCATTGAATGACTAATCCATAAACCTTGGCAAATGCTTTGGGGGCTGAGAATGTGTTGCTGGGAAAGCACAGCAGGTGAGACCGCATTCGAGGAGCAGGAGAATGGACGTTTCAGGCATAAGCCCTTCATCAGGAATGAGGTCTGGGGGCTGGGAGATAAATGAGAGGTTGTGGGGTGGGGGGAAGGTAGCTGAAAAAGCAGTAGGTGGATGAAGGTGAGGGAGAAGGAGGGAGAGATGGATAGGTCCGGAGGACGGTCCCGAGTTGGAGGCTTGAGACTGGGATAATATTGGGGGAAAGGAAATGAGGAAGCTGTTGAAACCCACGTTTATCCTATGTGGTTGCAGGGTCTCAAGGTGGAATATGAGGTGTTATTGCTCTTGGTGTTTGGCGATGGTGGAGGCCCAGGATCTGTATGTCCTTGCCTGAGTGTAGGGGGAGTTGAAGTGTTCAGCCATGGGGCAGTGGGTACGGGTGTCCCAGAGATGTTCTCTGAAATGATCCAGCTTCCTCATTTCCCCAGAGACCAGAGGAAGGGTCACTGGGCCCAAAACATTACTTCTGGTTTTTCTTCACAGATGCTGCCAGACTGCTAGGCTTTTCCAGCATCTTCTGTTTTTGTTCCATGTTATTCCAGCCATTTGGTTTGTCTCCAGCACCACCTTATTTTTAATTTTTTGTGTAGTATCTCTCAGCCTGGTTTAATCAGATTATAGGCCGTCCCTTCCGATGTTATTCAGCTATTGACACTTGACTCACGCTGTCAAACATTCTTTGTCACCTGCAGAGCCTTTATTTATTTCACACTCTACTCACCCCATTTGTATAATCTTTTGATCTGTCTGGCCAGAAATTCAGTGTTCTGTGTGCTTTCCTCTCATGTCACCTGACAAAGGGGCTATGCTGTAAAAGCTTGTGATTTCAAATAATCCTCGTGGACTATAACCTGGTGTTTGATGAAGCTCTGGCAGTGTGCACATGGCATTTTGAATGAATGTACATATGGTCATCCTGACCTAACATTGTGAAGTTCAACTCTAAGATCAAAAATGTTGTCATGATTATAAGTAACCTAAATTTCCAACCAAGAGTGCAACAAACTGACAAAATTGCCTGCATTTAAAACAATATTTGAACGTTTTCCAGTTTTGCACAGCTTTTGTCAACTGTTACTAAAATACTGTGGAATTTAATCTGAAGACATGTAGCTCAATATAAAGAGATTATGAATTATTTTGAGAAAAGAAAGTATGAATACTATGAGCACATAGCGAGCTAGCAGGTGAATTAGGCAGCATTTGACTAAATTTTGGGTCGACCCTTTAGAGAGTTAAACTCTCATAAAGGGTTCTTCCTGACTGACATTCTTTTGTGGTCATAATGAAAAGAGAAAAGTAAATACGTTGCAGGGTAATTACCCCAGAGGCATGTATTTTAATGTGTGTAGTCAATCCCTGTTTGCATTGTCTATTGAAAGGTTCAACTAAAACATTAACCTGTGTTTCAGATGCTATCTGACTTGCTCTGTGCCTCACATTTTCTGTTAACACGAGATGTTTTTAATCTGCAGTATTTTGAAAAAAATATACTCTATAGTAAATGAGATCCCAAGAATTTTTGGAAGTTTAAATTGTTAGATTCACAGGCAGAGGGGCTGGATGTGACAAATTTGTCACAAATAAAGATCCCTAATCATGTTCACAATATGTTCTTCTATATTCAGACTTCTATTGTGTGTAACATGAATAGTGCTGTGCAAGGTGTAAAATTGTTTAGAAGTGTCTGAATATTAAATGTCAGTTAATTGAGGTTAGCTGAGACATTAAAAGTAGAAAAATTGAATGAATTCCTATGTTATCAATGTTACTCAAATTGTGAATGGAGCTAAGCACTTTGAAAACATCAGCAAATGTCCCACATTTTTACAACAGAGAAGTATCTCAAGATGGTTAAGTTTTGGAGGCTTCCCTCAGGAACTCTGCAAACATGTCTTTCAGTTACGAAAACAATGTTCCTCCGCCAAAACTGAAGCTGGTGTTTCCCCATTTCCTCGCGTGATTTCAGCTCTATTTGGATACCTTGGCTGCACATGCTGTCAAGTGTTGCTATCAAGGTTGAGTCATTCACCCCCTCATTGCTGGAAATTAGCTCTTGTGACCATGTGATGTAGAATCAGAAGAAGGTCTTTCAACCCATAAGGTTTGCTGTGTGAGTCAGAGAGATCATGGCCAATATGATCATTTTCAACTCCACTTTCCCACCTTATTCTTATACTCACTGATTTTATTTAATGATTAAAATTCAGGCTATCTAGTCTTGAATATACTTAACAAGGCAGTCTCACTGGCCATCTGCAATCGAGAATTCTGTGGTCTGCAGCCTCTGAGGAAAAAAAAAGCTCCTCATTCCTGTCTAAAATGGGTGACCCCTTCTTCTGAGATTGTGCTGTCTGGTCCTAGATACTCATAAGGGGAAACAACCTCCAGCAAATACCCTACCAAGTGCTGCAATAATCGTGTATGTTTTAGTTTGGTCACCTCTCATTCTTCTCAACTCCAGTGAGTACAAGCCCAATGTACTCAACCTTTCCTCAAGAAAATCCCTTCACTAAGGTTCAAATGAGGTCCGGAGTTGAATGGCTCAGGTTGAATGCAGTTTGTTTGTTGATAGACAGGTTATTGGTCATTAAATTTCATTTCATAGCACCATTGATAAATTCTTCTGTTGCTTTGATGTTTTAAAGGTACTTGAAGCGGTCTTTGGAGGATTGGCTATGTTATGCTTTTTGTGGGCAAGATATGCCTGGGTATTTCCCTACATTACCAAGGAGGTGCCATAAGATCGTAAGACAGGAGCAGAAATTAAGCCATTCAGCCCATTAAGTCTGCTCTGCCGTTCAATCATGGCTGATAAGTTTCTCATCCCCATTCTCCTGCCTTTTCCCTGAAACCATTGATCCTCTTGACAATCAAAAACCTATCTATCTCAGTCTTATATATACTCAATGACCGGGCCCCCACAGCCTTTTGTGGCAGTGAATTCCATAGATTCACTACGCTAGCTTAAAGTTCTTCCCTTTTACTCTAAAGCGGTGTCCTCAGGTCTTCATCTCTCCTACCAATTGGAAGCATCTTCCCAACATCTTCTCTGTCCAGGATAGTAGCTATACTTGATAAGTTTAGCAGAGGGCGCAACTATTTATGCAACACAAATCTTCTGCATAGCATCCAGATATTTTGGGGATTTATATATAGTCTTTACTGTGTCAAGTACTGCACCCATCCTTATGCTGGTGTCATGAAAAGTGACTCCAAATTGACTTGAAGATGAACATTCGTGACCTTAGGCAGAGTGCTGCTAAGGATTATTCACTTGGCAGTACTGGCTGAAACTGGTAGTGAACTGGTCAGCTATGTCTTTCATGCTATGATGCAGCAGTGAATTCATGACTGTTTCTTGAACTAATTTTGTAGAACATTGGATCTGTTACTCACTACCTCTGACTAAGTAATAGAAGTTGGTCGATATTTCTGATTCATGAGTTTTAATTAAATATATAGAAGTCACTTCACATGTATGGTCTTGATGGACTGTATGGTATCTTTCCCGTGCTTTACGTTTCTGTGCCATATGATGGATTACTTTGAGTTGCAATCCTAGACAAAAATAGAAACTATCTTGCACAGCAACAGAGAGTAAAGCAGCAGCAAGATAAATGAAAATAATGATATCAGTTGAGAGAATAAAGTTGGCTGCCTAACAAAGGAACATGCTGCCCTTTTCTGATTTTGCCAAGAACCACCAGAACAGTCGCATCAATTTTGGTTTAATGACTGATTCAAAGCATCTCTCTATAGTGTACTGTACTATAGTACAATTTAATGTCAATTTAGATTATGATCATATGCTCTTTACATTAAATTCACACCAATAATTGGAGTAATTGAACTGAATTTATTCAGGTGTAGCTCTGAACTACCTATGCATGTTCTTAGAATGTCCTGATATGCCTTGTATTGAACTACTTTTGATATGTTTATATGGTTACATTATTATTGCAGACAATTTGACTGTACCAAAGTCTAACAAATAACAATAAATAAATGACTGGTTAATCTGTTTCTGTTGGCATTGATTGTTGGCAGTGTTTAGAACACTAAAAAAATCACAACTTAACTTTGAAGAGTACCGTGGAACCTTCATTATCTAATCTTGAACATAGAAGACACTTGGTGTTGAAGTCCTAGCCAAAATATGGCACTATGCATTACGGCTCAGTCATACAGCATCCAAGGAGCAGGAGAGTCGACGTTTCGGGCATGAGCCCTTCTTCAGGAATGAAGAAAACTTTCCTCATTCCTGAAAAAGGGCTCACACCCGAAATGTCGACTCTCCTGCTCCTTGGATGCTGCCTGATCTCCTGCGCTTTTCCAGCAACACATTTTCAGCTCTGATCTCCAGCATCTGCAGTCCTCACTTTCTCCTAGCTCATAGTCATATGTCAACTTAGATTATGTTCTTGATTGCTGGAGTGTTGCTTAAGCCTACGGCCTTTTGACTTGAACAAGAATGAGTTGATCTTATACTGTATGGTGCAGCTATGTTCCTGAAAATTGTTAATTGATTCTTTTTCTGCAACAGTAAGAATAATAAGCTCAACAATATTTCATTGTTGGAAAATAAATGACTGAAATGTTTCTATGAAATGTAGGCATTGCAGCATTTTGGAAGGAGCTTTTTCATAAAGAATATGCCTTTTCTATTGTCCCACTGTTATATTACAATTTTACATTTTTCCTTTTCCTCTCATGGTCTAAGAATTATAACCCATACAATTGTACAGCACAGAGAGGGGCCATCATGCTTACGAAGCCTCTTTGGAAACAGCAGGGTGGTGGTAATTTCAGAGAGTCTTGTGATTTTTTTGTTTCTCTTTTCCAGTATAAATTTCCAAAGATCATCTGGTCCCTTGTATTTTTTTTCAAGGAAGTAAATCATCTGCCAATCTTGCCTGGTCTGAATTGGTCAATAATATATATTTTTTAAAAATATATAAACACACACACATGCATATAGTCCCATAGCAATGTGTTTGCTCTTTATAGTTGTCACTGAAATGGCCACGCTTGACTGCAACAAAGTCTAAGTACAGGAATGGTACTAGTTGGACTGACCGGTATTGACAATGGCAAATCCTTATCAGCTTTTCTTACTTGTCATTGTTATAATCCTAGGACTCATTCCTAACAGCATTGTAACTGTTGCTGCACACTAAGGACCGCAGCAGTTTAAATAAGTAGCTCATGAAGAAGACTGACATGGGATTATTTCTAGAGGTTTTCAGGCTTACGAACAGGCTGAATAGATAGATAGGGTGAAGCTGTACATCTTTCTGTAAAGAACAAAGACAAGAAGACAGATTTAAAATGATATGCTAAAGAAGCAATGCTGAATAGAGGGGAATAAATCCTTCTCCGTGTTGCCAATGTTTTTTAAAAAAAATGGAATGCATGACCTGGAAATGTGGACCATATCCAGGCTTGGGCTGAAAAGTGGCACGTAACATTTTGTGCTCCACAAATGCCAGGCAATCATCATCTCCAATAAGAAATAACCTAACCATCACCTGTTAGCATTCAGTGCTGTCACCATTATTTAATACCCCCCCGCCAACATTCTGGGGCTTGCCATTGACCAGAAACTGAACCTGACTTTTCACATAAATATTCCGGCTGCAAATGTAGGTCAGAGACTAGGAATCTTGCAGTCAGTAATTTCCCTCCTGACTCTCAAGGCCTGTCCACAATCTACAAGGCAAAAGTAAGGAGTGTGATGCAATACTGCCCACTGGCCTGGATGAGTACAATTCTGACAGCACTCGAGAAACTTGACACCATCCAGGACAGGCCACTTGATTAGTAATGCATCCATTCCCTCCACTATTGACAATTCACACCACTACTACTGAATATCTACATGAGGCATTGCAGGAATTTGCAATGCTTCTTACACAGCACACTCCAAAGGAACGACCACTTCCATCTCTAAGACCGAGGAACACCATCACCTGCAAGCCACTCAGCATCCTGATTTGGAAGTACCTTGGTGTTGTTGAATCAAAATCCTACAGTTTATTTCCTGACAGCATTTGGATCTCTCAGCGTGGTTCAAATGAAATCCGACCCTAAGGAACGGTTTTCTTTCTCCCCAATGCTAGTTCCTGTGCCACATGAATTAGAATCAATTTCTCCCAGGCAAATCTTTGGGTTATGCACATTCCTCTCCAGTTGTCTTTACCCTTAACCAAATGAGCTACGTTCAAGTTGGCAATCTGGAGTTTATTACCTTTGTAGTTCCGCTTTTGAATTTAGCCTTGGGCTGCTCGTAATCCTTGAACAAGCTTCTTGTTGCATGGTAACCATGTGGACAATGACAACTGAATCCTTCCTGTCCCACTCCAAGTTCCTCTCTAGCCCTGAAGAGATGCCCTTAACTTTGGTATCAAGTAGGCAACACAACATTCGGGCATTATTTGCTGCATGAAACATTATAGAGAGATGGGATACTTCTGGATGAGGTTTGGAAATCCCACTTCCAGACAATTTAAGGCTCCTTAGATAGTAAAGTAGCTGTAAGCCAATGGGCATTAGTGCAGATGTGTTCACTGCTGGCTGATGAGATAGGAAACCTTGTCATAAGATGCTCCCACACAAGTCTACTCGGAAGTTGATCAAGATTAAACTCTCAACGAACAAAGTCATGGAGTGAAAAGAAAACAAAAATATTGCAAATGTTGGAAATTTGAATTAAAATGTGACAATGGAAAAAGCGGTCAGCAGCTCAGGCTTGCTCTGTCGAGAGAACACAGAGGGATTGTTCTGTGCAACAATCATTTTGTTTTGAAGTGCTTTGTGACAGCTTGATGATGACATGCTTTATAAGTGCAAGTTTTTTTTCATGCTAGATCCCTGTTCTGTTGTTGCTGGCTAGCAGTTTGCTACTTTTTTGCCAGTGATAATTTGAAATGAATTTTCCTCCCTTTTTAACAATTTTCACTTACTATGTCCCTTGTTTTGAGTGCTATATATGGGTAGATCAATTAATTACTAGAAATATTCACTGCCAGTGTGTAATCTGTTTGACAGTACCCTGCATTTATGCACGTGCTTTTTGTCATTAACTTGTTTTGTCGATGTTTTTCATTTTTGTTGCTTGTTTGCTTGTGAGTTACTATGGTAGGTTGTTCAAGTGGTCGTGAATTCATTTTGAATTTTTACAGGATTGGCAGGTTATTCAGTCATACATTACAGCTGAGTCTGACTTATCACATCACTTAGTTTTCAAACATTTGGTACCTGGATTTCTGACCAGCATTCTTTCCTTACCGGGCTGGGCCACAAAGCAAACTTACATGGCCCCATGTGATAGACTATGGATCAAACTGGGATTTGTGTATGGCGCACTTGCAACAGCATTCCTTCTTGGTGTTTAGTTTGAAAAGTTGAAGTAGAGATCAACAGTCTTTGCTAAACAAACATGCAGCGATTTCATTTTTGTTAATTAATTGCCATCTATTAAATAGAAAGCTATGCATCAAAGTGAGTTGAAAAACAAAACAGTTTGAAGATAATCAGTGGCCTCGTAGATTTGACCGAAATAAACTTTTCTATTCACAAATACCTGAACTATAAAATTGGGCATTAATTAGTGGTTATGTAAAGAAAGCTTTTGGGGGATATCTACATTGATTACAATCCAGGCTGATAACAGGCTCATTTGTTTCATTTGTGCTTAGATCTGGAAGACAGAACAAACTCTGGATCCTGGGGAGCAGGAGATCAGCCTAGTCCATCCAGGGTAAGTAACAGTTGACTATAATTTTACAATCTATGCTAATTTGTGTGCAACTTACTGTTATTGAAATGTCATTTTTATTTTGAAGAATCATTATGGCGATAAAACTTAAAATTGAAACACATGACTGAAGATGGTGATAATCAAAAATCTATTGTACGATGTTGTGAAATTGGTGTTCTTTTTATGCATACCTTTGCCCCTAAGCATGCATATTTCATAAGGAGTGCTATTCCGTATGGGAGAAAGAATCACATTTTTTGGACCATTGGAATCTCTTTTGGGGCAGAAGTGACCTGTACAAGAAGGACAGTTTGCACCTAAATTGGAAGGGGTCTAATATACAGGCAGGGAGATTTTCTAGAGCTGCTTGGGAGGATTTAAACTAGTAAGGTGCGGGGGTGGGACCAGAGCTAGAGGGCATAGGTTTAGGGTGAGAAGGGAAAGATATAAAAGGGGCCGAAGGGGTAACTTTTTCACACAGAAGGTGGTACGTGTATGGAATGGCTTCCAGAGGAAGTGGTGGAGGCTGGTCCAATTACAACATTTAAAAGGCATTTGGATTGGTATATGAATAGGGAGGGTTTGGAGGGATATGGGCCGAGTGCTAGCAGGTGGGACTAGATTGAGTTGGGATATCTGGTCAGTGTGGACGGGTTGGACCGAAGGGCCTGTTTTCATGCTGTACATCTCTTTGACTTTGACTCCCATTGCTCTGTTTTGTGTGTGCCACTTTCTTGAAAGCCAGTTTGGTAGGAAAAAATTTAAAATGACTGTATACTGTGTCACCAGGACATAGTTTTCTCAACCCAGGGTCACCAAAATGTTCTTTAAAATCTGAGTGACAAAAGCAGCTTGCATTTTCTTGGCATCTTGAACATCAGAAAATGTTCCAAGGCAATTTACAGAATTTATCAGTTAGAAATAGACACTTGGCCAAAGAAGGCTATAACATGATGTGATTTTTTTTGGAGGATCATAAAGATGGAAAAGTTGATTCTATGGAAAAGGTTGAAAATACGGCCATCAGTGATGGGATGAAGTTAAACTGGGGATCTGTTTGAAGAACACAGAATTCTTAGCGGGTCTGGAGATGTCGAATGCTTGCATGAATGAATGTTTCCTAATGATTGAATAGCTGGCTTTCAACTAGGGGTCAAATGAGTTGCTTGGCCTGCAAAAGTTCAAAACTTCTCAGTGGCTGGGAAGAAGGATAACTTAGTGTGAGAACACACAGGTTTTGGTGAAACCTGAAGGTGATTGTTTCATTCTTGCAACTTACAAGTAGAATAAATTTCAGCTATTCTGATTGGATACTGGGCAAATTTGCTGACAGCAATGGAACACTGTAAAGTACCACCTGAAATGGTGAAAAGGAAGAGCTGGTGTCACCTGTGTACATGTGGAATCTAACATATTCATATGATGTCACTAAGGAGAGGACTCTGAGCTAATAGAACAGAGATATGGCTGTGAGTGCTATCCAGTTAGAGCTAAAGGTTTGATTGAGAAATAACTAATTAGTTAGGACATGATCTTCAAATTTTTTTCTTTAATAATTAAGATTAATATAGGATTCAGCCATGAAAGACTCCATTGCAACCAGCTGGAAGCGGCTATAGAATGAGATAAGGGACAAACAGACACATGCTTATTAAGTTAGTATTTCGCAGTGACAACAAAAAAAGCATAAACAATTGTTTACTCACTGAGGAAGAAGACCTCCAAAGAGCCATGGCAGCATCACCAATAGATCTGAAGATATATTAACTACAGGAGGAATACTGGAGTTAACCAAATGATAAGGGATATCAAAGGTTTTTATTACATAACTATTATTACGAAACCAAAGTGAAACATCACTTTTATAAAAACAGAAATGAACAGTTTTTGAAATTGATAAACCTTTCTGGTTCTGTAAAGATTGAAAATATAAGTAAGAGAGAGAATCTTCAAACGTCACAAGCAAGCTTAATAAAAGTTTGCAAATTCATAAAGGAACATCTATTAAATAATTAAGGAATAACCTTAAGCGACAGAGCATAACATGAAAATGAGACAAACCTGTGCAAAGGGTTACCATGCACAATTGTAAAGTTTGAGGGATACAAACAAGGTCAAAATGTGTAAAGCACAACATTAAATTTTTAATGTTGGTGTTTATTTTGTTTTTAGATATTGTTAGGTATTCTATTATTAGCTGTTCTTAACTGTTTCCGGATGGTTATAAGTAAGATCAAACTTATAATTTTAATAGTTTTTAATGTAGTATCTACTTAGAGTATTAATTGTTAATAAAATTATAAGCTTAGTAAATCATCTCAAGCTTTTAAAAAAAATCCTTACTCTACTTTCTCACTGGAGAAAAATCCTGAACCCTTGATATAGCTCGGATGCTATTAAGCAGGTTATTTGGAGGAAGCTAGCATTCTCAGATAGCTTCGTCCCTGAGGACAGTTATTTGCAGATGGTGTGGTCAACAGCATATATAGAAGGATGGTAAGGGATAAATTACTGTAATAAGTCACATGACATGCCACTTATGAGTTCAATTGCAACCATTTCCTTGTCATGACTGATTGGTTTAAATGCAAAATGCTGGGCGTGAATTTAAGTGAGTCATTCACTTCAAAGAGTTGGAGAGAAAACAAAAGACTGGTGATTAAGTCTAGGATGAGTCTTTTGAGGAGTTGATAGTTTTGAAAGAGAAGACGACACGATATAGAGAAGATTGCAAGAAGCCAGACCAATATCTAGATTCTATTTAGCAAAGAACTCTTGATTGAATCAGATTATTGCAAACCATCAGAAATCTGTGTTATAAAAGCTTGTGTAATATCTAAAAACATAATGAATTGGTCAGTGGGGTAGTTATTTTTCAAAGCAAAGTACTGCAGTTGCTGGAATTCTGAAATAACAAGAAAAATACAGGTTAGAAAAGCACTGGTAAAACTCAATAGGTCAGACAGTATGTGTGGATGAAAGATGTGTGTTTGTGCTTTAAATTGGATTTCAAGTATTAGCCAATGGGTGTTAGTTACATTTCTGAAAAGCTTTACTCGATCAGACCATGTTTGGGACAAAGGGATCGGTATGTGTTAGAGAGTAAGTGGTGGTGAACCAGTGGAGTTGATTGAACAATGGAAAGTTGTTTATATAGAACATAGAACATTACAGCGCAGTACAGGCCCTTCAGCCCTCGATGTTGTGCCACCCTGTCATACTAATCTGAAGCCCATCCCACGTACACTATTCCATGTACGTCCATATGTCTGTCCAATGGCAACTTAAATGCACTTAAACTTGGCAAATCTACTACTGTTGCAGGCAAAGCATTCCATACCCTTACTACTCTTAATACTCTGAGTAAAGATGAGGCCATTTAATGACATCTAGAATGAACATTGAAAGCTATCAACATGTTTCAATTTGGACTAATATAAGATTTTATTTCTTTTTGGTTTAGAAAATCTTGTGATTGAACGTCTTTTGGGCAGAATGGGATAGACTATACTGATGAAAGGTCATCGGCCTGAAGTGCTAATTATGTTTCTCTCCACACGTGCTACCTGACCTGGCTATAACTTTTTCCCCCCCTGTTTTGATATGTTCCTGTATGTTACTTGTGCATAGCTGCACACATTCAGAGACAACCCTGATGCACACTTTCATTGAAGAAACATTTCTTCTGATACTTAGAAAATGTATGCCTACAATATATGTGCTAGAGTACAAAAAGGTAATTTCAGTCTTAGACTCTTGTACATGTTTCAACAATCACCTGCATATAGAATGTGACATAAATGAAATGGCTTTTATATCTATCAAGTGTGCACCAATATTTTTATCCACAGGAGACAACCATCTAATTTCATTTTTTTAAAAACCTGCAGGCACTTAATATTCTTCTTTTACAAACATTTATGTAATGCACTTTGAAACCAGATACTTAAATTGTTTTGAATTATAATGTGGCAGAAAATTCCACATTCTAACTGCCCTTTGAACAAAAATGTCTGATCTATCGTCCTTTCTTTATAGTCTCAGAAATTGTATTCTCCTGTCATTGTCTCACTGATCGGTAGAAGCAGTGTATTGCTATTTATCTTAACCATTCATAATCTTGAATTCCACTACCAGTTTTGGAAAAAGAGCTTTGTTAAATTCTCTTTACAATAGTAACCTACCTCCCCTAATAATGCCCTACTTGACTACCTTTTGAGGCTAATAGGCTATAATTATGAAGCAGAAGTATTAGACTGAAGTAGAACTTTCCATTAAGGTCATTTAGTAATCCTTTCCTATTACTTCACAATTTCCGATATTGATACGTCAGCTTTTATAACCTAAGCTTTATCCTTTCGTAATTATAAATACTATAATCTGCAGAGTTCTAATAGAACAAAAACGCAATTTATGAGTTCCTCCTTTGTTTTTTTTGTCATGGTAAGACAGCATCTTAATGAGGCTACATTGTATCCTCTCCAAAGACAGACATGATGAGCTGAATGAGTTCCTTATGTGCCATATCTTTCTGATTCTATCACTCTTACCTTTTCATGTAGAGCTTAGTCAAATAACATACAAAATCTACTGAGATCCTTAATAGTGAATTCATGCCTTTTGACTTTTAAAAAAATATTTGCACCTCTTGTGATTCCTTATAATTTTTTTCAAATTGACTTACACCCTTTACTGTCAATTATAATGCTGTTCCGTTGCACTGACCCTGCTCTCATCCAGTATGTAATAACTGCTTTTTTTTTTAACTAACATGTTCATACATGACACTTCATGAGAATCAAATCTGCCTTTCATTCTTAGCCCATTATCTTAAGAGAGCAATTTTCTGTTGCAGTTTCCTTTGGTCTTCTAAAGGATTAAGCACACCTGTTTCTGTCTAGTAAGCGAGTTCTCATGTAATTTCCTTTGGCCTATTTCCAAGTTAGTGAGAAGTGATTCCAGAATTAAACACCACTATCCATTTCTAACTATTTAAAAGAACGTTCGCTTGTATCAATCTTTCTGCTTTCTGACTTAATCACATTTGCTATCCTTTTGCCTAATTCCAAACCTTCCATTTGTATAGCAATTTTGAATGTAGTGCCATACTTCTAAAGCCCATGTTCGGTATACTGACTGCATTTTGTCCATCTTCCATGTTTATTACCTCCTCAAATAATGCTATGTATTCTAGCAAGCATGGTCATTCTTTTAAAAGCTATTTTCCCTTTATCTTGATAAGTGATTAGGTTAGTTGTGGAAACAGGCCCTTCGGCCCAACCAGTCCACACCGACCCTCCAAAGAGTGCTGTGAGGCTCTTAATGACTTAACTGTTTTCCTGTGACATATGTTAATCTAACTGACATGAAACTATCTGAATTACTTGTTTCTCTTCGAAGAACAGAAAGATCCACAGTAAATGTGGAAAGTGTGGCAAGACAGTATAAATAGACATAGGCTGGTTAAATAAATGGCAAAACCATCATTGGATGCCACTGTGGGGATGTAACCTTGGGTGAATTGGTTTCTGTTGTGCGTTCCGGTTTCCCCTCAGTCCAGAGATGTATGGTTAGATGGATTGGCCATGCTAAATTGCCCCATTTAATGTGCAGAGATGTGCAGATTAGGTGGATTAGCCATAGTAAATGCAGGGTTATGGGGATAGGGTGGGGGAAAAGGGTGTTAAGGTGGAGGTCTGGGGGCTGGGTCTGCATGGCTCTTTGGAGGGTTGGGCTGAATGGCCTCTTTGTGCACTGTAGGGATTCTACATTTAAGATAATCTGTTTAGATTCAAGAAAGACAAATTGGAATATTTTTGGAGGGGACATGAATAAAGCAAATTGTAGGAAGGGAGTTGGGTGTCCCTGTACAAAGATTCTAACACAAAAGTTGCAATGCTAATGTGAACCTTATTTTGTACATAAGGAGTTGCATTGTACTGTAAATGCATGAAGGTTTGATTAGATCCTATCTGGAGTGCAGTGATTTTATTTTCTGAGCACTTCAGAAAGGTTATGTTGCTCTTGGAAGATGGCTGTGTGGATACATGAAAATAATAATGAAGGCGAAAGTGCAAAGTGATGCACGTTGCATTGACTTGACCTATATTCCCTTGCATAAAGAGGATTTAATGGTGATTTAATGGGGATGTTTACATTAAAAAACTTGTTAGATTAATTGTAAAAAACAAATTATTTTTATCAGGTAAAACTGAATAAGATGTATAGTCTCAAAATTAGAACTAGCCTCTAATAGGGTGAAAACCAAGAACCATTCCTACACACACACAATAGTTGAAGTATGTAACGCTACTCCCCCACCCACCTTCAAATTAGATGTTAAAGCTAGGTTGTCTTAAGATTGTAAAAATTGCTAGTTTTTTTTTATTAGGGAGAAGTATTGGGATTTATGCAACAGAACTGGATAAGTGAAGTTGTTGTACAGGTGAAGAATGTTTGTAATTGTTCAAGGGGCTGAATGGCCTATTCCCATTCCGATATTTTATAACCTATGGAATTATCATTTTGCCTGTAAGTGATCAGGTGAGCCCCCAAGCTATTAAATTCCCTAATCCAGTTACATTTCTCGATGTTAATAATCTACTACTCATAGTCCCTTGTGTCATCTTGTTTGTTAGTGCCCTTGGTATTTGTTTAATGACTCTGTCTGGAATTCTCATTAACCCTGCTAGAAGCTAGAATTTGAAATCAGTTGAGTGCCAATGTTGTTCTGGCTTCTGTTCCTGTCTTTCTCTCCATCTTGAATCATTTCCATCTTTCTTGCTCTGCTAATTGCTCCCTCATTGTTAAATTTACCCTCTTAAACCTTGGTCCAGAAACTGGTTTCTTTCCTGCTGTGGAGGGGCTAATTGTCTCCATCCCCTTCTCAAGTCCTAAGATATTGAGCTTCAGCAATGTGAATAAGGTGACGCTTCTCATGGATATGTTTGGTAAACTCATTGTCTACTGTGCGAAGCTCCCAGATCTTGCAGGAATCGGAACTAACTTTAGAATCCCTGTAGTAAAGAAATGGGCATTGGCAGGTGTTGTCTTTTCAGATTACTACCTATTGGCCACTGGAAGAAATGGTTAAAGATAGGATTGTACTTGTCTGTGGTGTCTGGTGTTGAATCATGAGGATATTCATTGTCATGACTCAAGAGTAATGCAATGTTGAGTAAAAATAACTAAATGCTCTTGTGAAAGCTTCATTCTTTAGAGGATGGATTGGGCGGAAAGGTTTTTGGCAGTAAAAAATTGCTGATCAAGGAAAGTAAGCTGTGCATACACAGTTACTTGAAGATTCTAAATCACAACTTTTACATCTACATGCAGATTAATTGCTATGATCCAGATGGTCTGTACAGACCAACAAGCAGAGAGTGGCATTATTGATCAAGCAGCTTTTGTTGCTGTTGATATTGCCTTCACTGATGAGACACTGAGAAACTTCTCTTCAGGTATCTTGGCACTCAAAAGTATTGTAATATAACTATAACATAACATTGAAGTAAGCTGTTTGAGCGCAGAGCTTTTTATGCATCTGATTTGAATCGATGTTTTATTGCAGCATGATGTGGTTGTGATTTTGATGAGCCAGGAACTTCGCTATATATGCCCTTGCATTTCCATCAAACATTTAAAACACAAGAACAAGTGTGTGGTGTTTGATGGCACTTTTACATTGAATTTTTTTTTACGATGTCATGTTTACACCATGCACATTGTTTGGCAATTGCCAAAATGTTGAATCATGTTTGTATTATTTTAATGTGTTTGTAGAACTATGGTGATGGAGTGCACTATGAGCAAGTGACCAACAGGGACCTTGGATCGCATGACAACATTTCCTCCTCTTCCTTCATGAATTCCCGACTTGTAGGTATGTACTATGATAGTGTATACTGTTTGTACCAGAGCTGCAAATTTTACAAATGTGGAGTAAGTGCTCTTGATGTTTTCTGCTATTGGTGTCTACCTGCAGACTTGTTTGAAAGCTTATCAGTTTTTCTTAATGTTACCAGACCAATTCAGATGCAGGTGAACAGTCAGTTGTTTTTTGTGCACTTTTCTTCTAAAAAGTTTCAAACAGAGAAGCTAGTCTAGATTAAATCCGTGGGGTGGAGTAGGTGGGACAAATGGAATAAGTGGCTGGAGAGATTGGACCCATATTGTGTTTCCTATCCCATACAATCCTTTGCTATAGATTTGGTCAGTGTCTCTTCTCTGCCTCTGCCTTCACCTTCCTCCCTATTTTAACATTACCTGAGTATGTTTTTACTGGTCTCTGCAAATGATCGCAACTGTTGATGTAAAATGGCTGAGTCCATATGTGAATTGTTCTTGATTTAGTTATTGTCAAAGTGAGGTTGATGTACCTTCAGAATTAATAATAGCAAGGGTAGGAAACCTATGCAAATATAGTATATATATAGAAATATATACATAATTTAGAACACAGGAACAGGAGTAGGCCATTCAGTCTCTTGCGCCATTCATTAAGATCAGGCTGAACTCTGGCCTAATTCCATATACCAACCTTTGCAATTGTTAACAATGAATACATTTTAAGTGGCAATATAGTTTATCATGTGCATTCACCACAACTTGGATTTTTTTCCACCAAATCACACCAGAGTGCAGATTATCTGCACATATTATTCACAATTCTAATCTATTTCCTATGCTCATGAAATTTCATGAAAATAAAATGCAAAGTATAATGTTAGATCACATTCCATATAATGTGGAAACAGACCCTTCGGCCCAACTAGTCCACACTGACCCTCCGAAGAGTGACCCACCCAGACCCATTTCCCTCTGATTAATGCACGTATCACACGATGGGCAATTTAGCATGGCCAATCCACCCTAACCTGCAAATCTTTGGACTGTGGGAGGAAAACTGAACACCCAGAGGAAGCTCTCACAGACGCAGGGAGGATGGTGCAAACTCCACACAGATAGTCGGCCGAGGCTGAAATTAAACCTGGGAACCTGTTAGACAGCAATGCTAACCACTGAGCCACTGTGCCGCCCCCAATGTCAATTTATATTATCCATAAAGATAATGCTCCTGCATGCATTTGGAGTAACATGACTGAAGTCCATCCATTGGGCATAAGAAGAATGAAGTGTGATCCAACCCTAGTAGAAAATACTTATTAGACCCCGGCTGAAGCATTATGTTCTGGGCACTGTATAATGGAAGATACGAATGCATTGGAGAGAGTGCAAAAGAGATTTTCAAGAATGGGTTCAGAGATGAGAAACTTCATTATGACGATAAATTCCAAAAAGAAGATTAAGAGGAGACCACATAGAAGTTTTCAAAATCATGAGCGGCTGCACAGAGTAAATAAGGATAAATTGTTCCATTTGTAAAAGGATTTGTGAACGCATGGGCACAGATTTGGTTATTTACAAAAGAACAATTGTGATATGAGATTTAAAAAGAACTTGTTCTCACAACAAGAGTAGTTCAGATCTGCACTCCCTGGAAATGTGTGCCCAGTTGAGACTTTGAAAAGAGACATTTAATAATTATTTAAATAGAATCAAAGTCTTTGAGTGGAGGGTTGGGGGAAGGCCAGAGAATGGCACCAAGTCATGATGCTGATTTAGAGAGCTGATGCAAGAGCCAAATAGCCTAACCCAAATCTGTAACATGCTTGCCATTTTTACTTGGACACTTGGATGATATTACAAGTTAATAGCCAATTCAAATGAATTTGGTTACATGTAAAATATAACTAATTGAACAATAATTACTCTTAGAGCTGGAGAATAAAACTCGACAGAATTAGATAATCTTGGGATATTGAATGGGATGAACTTTTAAATTTTCCCTCTGCTGTTGTGTTATTTATTTTCTTCAGTTTTATTTTGCTATTTATAGGTATTGAGTCTGTTGGTTTACTCTTGTGGGCATAATGTATGTTTGGCCCTGGTGGTGAAGATCAGCAGACCTGACAATATAGATCACAGCCAAAGCCAGCCATGTTCTCATCTGGACTGCTTGACAGTAATCAGTATCAGACCAGATATTATTTTTCCTTGTCAAATCTGGGAGATCTGAGGCAAATTACATTATCCTTTTGACAATTCTAGCCAAGGTGTGCTGACTCAGTACAAACTAGCAACTCAATCTCAGATTCTCAGGCTCTGTGAAGTTCAGCTAGTCACTTGATAAACATGTTGAGCTGTTATGAGGGAATAGCCTTCTTGATAAACATTATTCTCATGTTAAGTTAATTTTTTGTTCCTTCCTAACTAATCATCTAAATGTAGTTCCTATTCAGCTGAAGAATGCAGACGAGGTGATGGGAGAATTGCGGATGTGAATGGAGTCCATTTTTATATTTACTTTTGAAGTTTTTTTTTCTTCTGGTGCTATTTTCCACCTTGTTTAAAATACGTTGTTTGCAAAGATTAATGAGTGCAGTGTGGTAGGCATTGTTTACTTGGACTTCAGTAAATCTTGCGATAAGGTTCTGCATGGTAAATTCATTAGTAAAGATAGATCACATGGGATTCAGGGTGAACTTGGCAATTAGAAACAAAATTGGCTTAATGGCAGGAGACAGAGGGTGATGGTAGACGGTTATTTTTCAGACTGAAGACCTGTGACCAGTGTTGTTCCACAGGGATCAGTGCTGGGTCTACTATTTTTTTTGTCATTTAAATAAATGACTTGGATGATAATATAGGAGGCATAGTTAGTAAGTTTGTGCATGACTCCAATGTTGGTGGTATAGTGCAAAATGAGATTATCTATGATTGCAAAGAGACATTGATCTATTGGGTCAATAGGCTGGGGAGTGGCAGATGGATTGTAATTTAGGCAAATGAGATGTATTGCACTTTGATAAAACAAATGAGGACAGGACTTATACAGTTAATGGTAGACCCCATGGTAGTGTTTTAGAACAGAAACCTGTTCAAGTGCGTAATTCTTTGAAATTTACACCACAGGTAGACAGTGATTAAGGAGGAGTTTAATGTTTGCCTTCATTGCTCAGACCTTTGAGTACAGCAGTTGGGATGTCTTGTTGAAGTTGTACAGGATGTTGGTGAGTCCTTTCCTGGAGTGTTGTGTTCAGTTCTTGTCACCCTGTTATAGGAAGGATGTTAATGAATGGAGAGGGTTTGGAAAATATTTACCAGAATGTTACCAGGAATGGTGGTTTGAGTTATAAAAATAGGCTGGGACTTTGTTCACTGAAGCGTAGGTTGAGGGGTTATTTTATAGAGGGTTAAAATGTCATGAAGAGCATTGATTAGGAGAATAGCAAGGGTCATTTCCCTATGGTGGTAAGTTCAAAGCTGGGGGTATATTTTTAAGGTGAGAAGAGAAAGATTTAAAAGGGACATGAGGGGAAATGTTTTTACATGGTTAGTGTGAGGAATGAACTGCCAGAGGAAGTGACAGATGCAGGTACAGCTACGGCATTTAAAAGACTTTTGGAGAAGTACATAAATAGGAAAGGTTTGGAGGGATGTAGGCTAAGTACAAGCTGGTGAGACTAGTTTAGTTTGGCAATAGGGTCAGCTTGGACTAGTTAGACTGAAGGGTCTGTTTCCATACTATGTGACTCTATGACTTCATGACAGTAGTTGCACATACGAGAAAGGTGGGAGAGAGAGAGAAGGAAATTATAGACCAGTTAGTCTGACCTCAGTGGTGGGAAAGATGCTGGAGTCAATTGTAAAGGATGAAATTACGACACATCTGGATAGTAGTAACAGGATAGGTCAGAGTCAGCATGGATTTATGAAGGGGAAATCATGCTTGACTAATCTTCTGGAATTGTTTGAGGATGTAACTCTGAAGATGGATGAGGGAGATCCAGTAGATGTAGTGTACCTGGACTTTCAGAAAGCTTTTGATAAAGTCCCACACAGGAGGTTAGTGAGCAAACTTAGAGCGCATGGTATTGGGGGCAAAGTACGAACTTGGATTGAAAGTTGGTTGGCTGACAGGAAACAAAGAGTAATGATAAACGGCTCCACTTTGGAATAGCAGGCAGTGAACAGTGGGATACCGCAGGGATCAGTACTGGGACTGCAGATTTTTACGATATATATTAATGATATAGAAGATGGTATTAGTAATAACATTAGCAAATTTGCTGATGATACTAAGCTGGGTGGCAGGTTGAAATGTGAGGAGGATGTTAGGAGATCACAGGGTGACCTGGACAAAGTGGTCAGATGCATGGCAGATGCAGTTTAATGTGGATAAATGTATGGTTATCCACTTTGGTGGCAAGAACAGGAAGGCAGATTACTACCTAAATGGAATCATTTTCGGTAAAGGGGCTATACAAAGAGATCTGGTTGTTGTACACCAGTCAATGAAGGTAAGCATCACAGGTACACCAGGTAATAAAAAAGGCTAATAGCATGCTGGCCTTCATAACAAGAGTGATTGAATATAGAAGCAAAGAGGTTCTTCTGCAGCTGTACAGGGTCCTGGTGAGACCACACCTGGAGTACTGTGTGCAGTTCTGGTCTCCAAATTTGAGGAAAGACATTCTGGCTATTGAGGGAGTGTAGCGGAGGTTCACGAGGTCAATTCCTGGAATGGCGGGGCTACTTTACGCTGAAAGACTGGAGTGACTGGGCTTGTATACCTTTTGAGTTTAGAAGACTGAGAGGGGATCTGATTGAGACATGTAAGATTATTAAAGGACTGGACACTCTGGAGGCAGGAAACATGTTTCCGCTGATGGGTGGGTGCCGAACCAGAGGACACAGCTTAAAAATATGGGGTAGACCATTTAGGACAGAGATGAGGAGAAACCTCTTCATCCAGAGAGTGGTGGCTGTGTGGAATGCTCTGCCCCAGAGGGCAGTGGAGGCTCAGTCTCTGGATTTCATTTAAGAAAGAGTTGGATAGAGCTCTCAAGGATTGTGGAATCAAGGGTTATGGAGATAAGGCAGGACCAGGATACTGATTAAGGATGATCAGCCATGATCATATTGAATGGTGGTGCAGGCTCGAAGGGAAGAATGGCCTACTCCTGCACCTATTGTCGATACTTCTGAACTAGGGCATTTATTCCTTGTGGCTGTGTTTACATTCAGATAGGCCCTACTTTTGTGAGCGCTTGGAGGGGAATAACGTAAACCAAAACCGACTGTGTATTGCAACAATCAATGATTAGTTTCATGGTTGCCATGATAGAGATTCGTTTTCAATTCCAGAATTATTAATTATGTTTAAATTCCACCATTTGGATTCTTCAGAAATTAGCTTGGATTACTTGACCAGTCACATTACCACTGTGCTCCCATCTTTCCCTTAGTAGCTGTTCCCAACTCTCTCCCTGCACTTCAAGAAGGATATAAAGGCAGTGGAAAGAGTATGAAAAGGATTTAAAAGAAATATTGGCTTTTGTTTCATTGGAAGAAACTTTAACTTGTGCACTACTTGAAAGCAGTGAGATTGTGCATAAATAGGTAAAATATGGCTCAGAATGCAAAATCCCAACACCCAAGGTTTCAGTTCAAAACCTGACCTCTTTTGCTGTGGAGTAGTTGTTGAAAGGTGATCAGGACTCTAACTTTGGTTCCTTCGATGTGTGTGAATGTTATATACAAAATATGTAACTAATTTTTTTTAAAGAAGATGTATGAACATGGTGACCTGGGTAGCATTATGTCTTCACTGCACTTAATTATTAATGCTATGAAATGAAGTGAAACTGTTTGCTCGATACCTGATGTACAGAGCCATGCAGGCAATGAAGATGCAGTTTCATTTGTCGTCAACATTGAGATCAGTGATTTCAGCTGGGTCACTTGGTAATGAGGTCTTCATATCTCTGGAATAAAAAGGGATGAAATCAATCTGAATCATTGTTCCTAGTCACTTTTCAGCTGAGAGAAAAGTTTTGCATGCTGATATAGAGAGGCATGATCATGTTCAACTGGATTTCTTCATTTCACTTCATTGAGAAAGAATTAGCATTTTTCAGCACTTTTCGTAACCACTGGTGTTCTCAAAGTGCTTTACACTGGATAAAGTACTTTGAGTGAAGATACTGTTGTATTGCAGGAAACGCTTTGCCAATTTCTGCACAGCAATCTTCCAGAATTGCCAATGTGAAAATGACCAGATCATTTTGTTTTGTGGTGATAATAGCAGCTGTGAGTAAGTCTCCTCGACTTTTTAAAAATAATGCCATAGATTGCTTTGCATCCATGTGAGATTAACCAGGCTTTGATTTCACACCTCATTTGAAAGATCACACCTTCAACAGTGCAACACTCCCTCGTGGCTGGCACCTGAAATCATTGAGGAAACATAGGACCTGAAGGAATACAGTCTATTTCATGTTTACGCTGATTCTTTGAAAGACTTGCTGGATTTAGTCCCAAACACCAGCTTTATTTCCCCAAAATCCTACAAATTAGTTCACTTTCTTTACATGTCCAGTTACCTTTTAAAAGTTCCTATATAATCTCATTCCATCACCCTTTCAGTTAGTGCAGTCCTGATATTAACAACCCACTGTGCACAGGAAAGCAAACTCTTCATAACCATTCTAGTTCTTTTGCCAGTTACTTTAAATCAATTAAGTCTAATACTGATCCACTAGCTAAAGGAACCAACTCTTGCTGTTTGCCCTATATAAAACAAAACTCCCCCTATTAGATCTCCCATTAACCATCTCTGCTCTGAGAGAGCCATCCCTGGTTCTGCAGCCTCTGCAACTAACTGAAACCACTCACCCCTGCTGTGAGGCATTGCGGCTTGGTTTGAACTGATATATGATGAGTGACACTTGACTGAGATACTGCAGGGCGGCTGGTTTTCAAGGAACTGTATTGCATCATCAGGGAGAAATAATTTACAATGATGCCACCTTTTGCATCTGATGCAATTTAGAAAAGCATAAAAAGATCTGGTTGCAGATACTTAGCCAGTGTTAGGTCTCGTTATATTATTGTCACCTTGCTTTCCTGAGTTAGTTTTAAAACGCTGGCATTCCAGGAGTAGACCATTCAATCCCTCAAACCTGCTCTGCCATTGAGTTTGACCTCGGCTGATCATTTTAACTCCATTTGCCAACTAGATTTTGTATCTCTTAATAACTAATAAAACCTGATATTTTCAATTGCCTTATCCTCAGCAGCTTTTTGGAACTCTCATTTCTTCACACAGAAGGTAGTTATCGTCACATCACCCTCATGGATTTAGTTCTTAACTTCCATTATATGTACCTTATTCTTGACACTCCCATCAGGGGAGAAAGTGAGGACTGCAGATGCAGGAGATCAGTGTCGAGAGTGTGATGAAGGGATTATGCCAGAAATGTCGATTCTTTTGCTCCTTGGATGCTGTCTTTACCAGCACCCCACTCCTGACCCCATCAGAGGGATTGGTTTCTCTAATTTATTTTGTAATGTCATTTTGGTTGTATTTAGTTACCATCCTGCAGACTACTCCTTGACTGGAGGGGTTACAAATGAACTTACAGTTAGGTCTCTGGTGCACTGCTTTAAATGGGCTTTCTCTTTAATCCCTTTAGCTCTTCTTTTCCCATTCTACAAATAGGGAAAAACCTTTATTCCGAACCTTCACACTTCCAAAACAAAAATCAAGATTCTATCCCTGTTCTGAGATAAATGCTTTGAGTGATCACAGGTCATTTCAGAAATACTTTTAAATCCGGTTTTGCTGCACAATAGATCTTAGAGTTCAAGAAAGATTACTGTGCTTTTAGATTAAATACTTCCAAGTTTTTGAATGCAAAAACCTTTCAAAACCACTTATTAGCTTTAGGCAAATGTTTAATAAAGGAATACACAGTGATATTTCTTCCATTGAATGAATAAGTTTGCTAATTTTAGGTTTCCTGAATGCATAAATACTGTAATCTTTATACTCTATGTAAGTCATATGATGATCCTGAATATAAATGGTTTGGTTTCACTGCTAAGGTGCAACTGGGAAAATGTGCTGGAATTTTTCTCAGTTATGCTGAGGTGATGTTACATTTTGCACTGACAAATGAGAAATTTGAGTGGAAACTTTGATATAACAACATTATTGCTTGGAAGCAATTATTGACTAGGATATGGCCATTGGGGAATTGAGATTAATGATTCAACTTGTTTGAACTGAGTATTGTTCAGTTGCTACAACTGAAGGAACAGGACAATCAGTGGTTTCAGTTGACTGTTGGTCACAGGTCATGTGTATCAAGGGCAGATTAATTGACTGAATTTGAGCTTGTTTAGACCAAATTTAATGTTGTAGCAGCAGAGTTTGGTGGGGGGTGGGGGCGTGGGGGGGTGGTGAAGGCCTAAATGGGCTTCAGCTGACTGATAGACATTTCAGCGATATGCCATTGAAAATGTGAACATTGGTGCTTGCATTTGAATTTTGGATGCAGTGGGATGGACATTTCAGAGTGGTTAACTTGACTTGCTAACCTGGGCACATGTTTAATTTTGTGCATGGACAGATTGACTTTGGAGTATGGTTAAAAGATTGCAGGAAATAGATTATTAATGCTTTGGTGCATGCAACTTGTGATTGAAATGCCGTGATCTTCATCTCTCCTTTTTGCTATTTTAGGCAGTTTAGTGTTTAATTTCAAAAATGCATCAGCTAGAAAAGTATCCTAGCTACAACGATAGCTGTTGAACATCAGAATTCTGAATGGAACCTGTTCTAGCATGATCTATGATGTGTTTATGAGCGGTCAGATTTTCCCCGTCCCCTTTCCATACTCACTCATAACTCCACCCGATATCCAACATATTTTTCATGCGTTTTGAGAGACTTCTGTGTGGTGGAATTTCTCCTGCCGGCAAGAGGAGCTCATCATTGCAAACTCCCATTGTGGTTTAGAGCTGGTGTGGGTTCATTTGTTGTAGCACCCTTGGAGCCACTGATGAATGCTAACAAGGAGAGAAAAGATCAAGACCTACAAATGTTGCATGTTGCAGAAAGGAGACATTTACTAGTTTTCTCTTGTATGACAACATTTTTGGGACTATCTTGCTATGCTAGCACTTCTGTCTTCTTTCAGAATGTGTCTCTTTCATGAGTCCATCAGCCACCTGCCCTGAAATTGCGTTTTGTCACTTGGTTCCAAATTTGCCCCATCACATGCAGTAAAGCATGCTTTATTATGCAAAAAATGACAAATACAACATGTTCTTCAGGTGGCCCTCTTGGTGACCTAGTTGTTACATCGACCGATCAGCCAAATAAATACTGACCGCAATAGTATGTTTGAATTTAGGAATACTGCAGTGAGTAATCAACTACCTCCCCCAAACCATGTCCACATGGCACAAGTCAGGAGTGTGATAAAATACTCCCATTTGCCTGGATGACTACAGCTCCAATAACATTCAGAGCTTGACCCACACCCCCCACCAACCCAACCTCCACCCCCGGCACCTTCCCCTGCAACCGCAGGAAATGTAAAACTTGCGCCCACACCTCCACACTCACTTCCCTCCAAGGCCCCAAGGGATCCTTCCATATCCGCCACAAGTTCACCTGTACCTCCACACACATCATCTATTGCATCCGCTGCACCCGATGTGGCCTCCTCTATATTGGTGAGACAGGCCGCTTACTTGCGGAACGCTTCAGAGAACACCTCTGGGCCGCCCGAACCAACCAACCCAATCACCCCGTGGCTCAACACTTTAACTCCCCCTCCCACTCCACCGAGGACATGCAGGTCCTTGGACTCCTCCACCGGCAGAACACAACTACACGACGGCTGGAGGAGGAGCGCCTCATCTTCCGCCTGGGAACCCTCCAACCACAAGGTATGAATTCAGATTTCTCCAGCTTCCTCATTTCCCCTCCCCCCACCTTGTCTCAGTCGGTTCCCTCAACTCAGCACCGCCCTCCTAACCTGCAATCCTCTTCCTGACCTCTCCGCCCCCACCCCACTCCGGCCTATCACCCTCACCTTGACCTCCTTCCACCTATCCCACCTCCATCGCCCCTCCCCCTAGTCCCTCCTCCCTACCTTTTATCTTAGCCGGCTTGGCTCTCTCTCTCTTATTCCTGATGAAGGGCTTATGCTCGAAACGTCGAATTCTCTATTCCTGAGATGCTGCCTAACCTGCTGTGCTTTGACCAGCAACACATTTGCAGAGCTTGACACTACCCAAGGCAAAGCAGGCTGCTTGATTGGCACCCCTTCAGCATTCACTCCCTTCATGACTGGCGCACAGTAGCGGCAGTGTGTCCCATCTCCACGATCTGTTGCAGCAATTCACCATGGCTACTTAACAGCACTTTCCAAACCTAAGATCTCTGCCATCTAAAACGACAGGGTAGTAGTAGATGTATAGGACCACCACCACCACCTGCACATTTCCCTCCAAGTTAAAAAAATTATCCTGACTTAGAACCACAGTTTGTTGTTACTGTGTCAGAATTATTGAACTGCTCGCTATCAGCAAATGTAGGTCTACCCAGAGCACATGGATTGCAATAGTTGAAGGCAGCTCATCATCACGGTCTCAAGGACAACTAGGGAGGAGCAATACGTACTGGCCTAGCCAGAGACATTCACATCCCAATAAGTATAATGGTGGACGGAAATGTGTTAGGAACAAACCTCTGTTCCTCATAAAGTTACATTATTGTTGGGGAAAGGATGATAGTAGCAACTCAACATGGGTGTTAGAATCCAAGACAGTGGGGGACAGGCAATTGTAGGCCTCCACTCAGCATTTCTTCCATTTCCAACTCTGGTATAATAGAGGCAAATCCAGCTCCTGAACTCCAAATCATAAAGGTGATGCATTCTAGATGTGACTCAGACTACTAGGCTTTAAGCAAAACACACATTATTCTTGCACCATTATTAAAATAATATGCGAAAGAAGAATTGGCATAACTTTAACTCTATTTAAATACTTAATATTATAACTACTACTGATCAACTTTTCCAATAAAGTAGCATCGCATAAACATACCCTTGGTAGTGCAAAACCAGCAAAGTAGATTTCCTTCACTTGCTATAAAATGAATCTAGAAGCTGAGAGAGAGTTTGACCTTTTGCAGCAGCCGAGAGAGAGAGAGAGAGGGAGAGAGCTGTCTGCAGCAGCTTCACCTCCAGAAACTCCATCTTTCAGCAACTGAAAGCCAAATGAAAAACCTTGGGTCTGACTTGACACGCTCATCTTGCTTTGTCTACTTTTTGAAAAAAAGAACTTTTTTGCTGTGCTTTCCATAGAGCAGACACCTTGATGCCAGATTTACAACACTTCTCTTCAAGAGAAACTGGACAGAACAAAGGGTGGCATGGTGGCTCAGTGGTTAACATTGCTACCTTACAATGCCAGTGACCTGGGTTCAATTTCCACTTCAGGTGACTGTGTGGAGTTTGCACATTCTCCGTGTGTCTGCTTGGGTTTCCTCCCACAGTCCAAAGATATATAGGATAGGTGAATTGTCCATGCTAAATTGACCATAGTGTTAGGTGCATTAGTCAGGGGGAAATAGATCTGGGTTGGTGACTCATTGGAGGGTTGGCGTGGACTTGTTGAACTGAAGGCCTGTTTCCATACTGTAGGGAATCTAATCTAATCTTAAAAATGCCCCATAAAGACACATCTCACCATAATAAGCCAATAAATGGTGGATGACTAGCAAATTGAGGTGGGCCAATTGGTGACCAAAAAAGTGATTATTGTACATTGCGACAGAGGCAACTCTTCCAAGCAGATGAAGCTGTGCATGTCATGCTGAAGGAAGAGGTAGCTCGCTCACTTGAATGGATATCTAATTGATTGTATGCTGTCAAAATTAAGGTTGATGAGCCACCTGAACCAAATTAGATTATATTGGCCCTTCACTGAATGTGGGCACCACTGGATATAGGCCAGCATTTATTACCGTATTCCCTCGCCCAGAGGTCCCCTGAATTATAAATGTCAAGTTTTAACCAATTTGGTTCACTGGACATGATATCAAGAAACAGCTAGTGGCATGGGATATTGCAAAGACTATGAGCCCTAACAACATTCTAGCAAAGGTCTCTGAAGAGCAAATAGGTGCCCCTGGTCAAGCTGTTTCATTGTAGCTACAGCGATGGCATTTACCTGGCAATGTGGAAAACTTCCCAGGTATGCCCTGTTCACTAAGCAATACAATTCTAACCTGGTCAGTTACTACACCATCAGTCTACTCTCAATCATCAATGAAGTAATGGAAGGTGTCAACAACAGTGCATCAAGTTCACTGATGCTTAGCTTCAGTTCTGCCATAGCCACTCAGCTGCTGACCTCATTAAAGCGTTAATTCAAACATGAAGAAAAACGCTGACTTCCAGAGGTGAGGTGAGAGTGACAGCCTTTGATGAAGGGCAAGGAAGATGTAGAATGTGGAGAAATAAATTGTGACATTTTGAAAAATGTCCATATTACAGAGGAGGCGGTGCTGGATGTCTTAAAATGCGTAAAAGTGGATAAATCCCCAGGACTTGATCAGGTGTACCTCAAAACTCTGTGGGAAACTGGAGAAGTATTTGCTGGGCCCATTGCTGAGATATTTGTATCATCCGTAGTCACAGGTGAGATGCTGGAAAACTGGAGGTTGGCTAATGTAGTTCCACTATTTAAGAAGGATGGTAAGGAAAACCCAGGGAACTATAGACTGGCGAGCCTGACATTGGTCATGGGCAAGTTGTTGGAGGAATCCTGAGGGACAGGATTTACATGTATTTGGAAGGGCAAGGAATGATTACAAATAGTCAGCATGGCTTTGTGCGTGGGAATTTGTCACATAAACTTGATTGACTTTTTTTTGAAAAAGTAACAAAATAGATTGATGAGGGCAGAATGGGACTTGATCCATATGGACTTCAGAAAGGTGTTAGACAAGGTCCCTCATGCTAGACTGGTTAGCAAAGTTAGATCTCTTGGAATACAAGAAGAACTAGCCATTTGGGTATAGAACTGACTTGAATGTAGAAGACAGAGGTGGAGGGCTGCCTTTCAGACTGGAGGCCTGTGACCAGTGGTGTTTCACAAGGATTAGTGCTGAATCCACTGCTTTTTGTCATATATATAAATGATTTGGATGTGAACATAGCAGGTACAGTTAGTAAGGTTGCAGATGACACCAAAATTAGAGCTGTAGTGGGCAGCGAAGAAGGTTACCTCAGTACAGCAGGATCTTGATCAAATGGGCCAATGGGCTGAGCAATGGCAGATGGAGTTTAATTTGGATAAATTTGAGGTGCTGCAGTTTGGAAAGGCAAATCAGAGCAGGACTTCTGTACTTAAGGTCCTGGAGAGTGTTGTGGAATGAAGAGATGTTCGTCGTTCTTTCAAAGTGGAGTCGCAGGTAGAGAGGATAGTGAAGAAGGTGTTTGGTAAGCTTTCCTTTACTGGTCAGAATATTGAGTACAGAAGTTGGGAGGTGATGTTGTGGCTGTACAGGTCATTGGTTAGGTCACTTTTGGAATATTGCATGCAGTTCTGGTCTCCCTCCTGTTGGAAGGATGTTGTGAAATTTGAAAGGGTTCAGAAAAGATTTACAAGGATATTGCCAAGGTTGGACGATTGAGCTATAAGGAGAGGCTGAATAGGCTCGGGCTGTTGTCCCTGCAGCCTTGGATACTGAAGCAGTCCATGTTAAATTGCAATGCGACATAGTTTACATCCAGGTTGTCTTTAGCAAGTTAAAGACTTGTGCTACACAAGTCCTAGATAATTACCATCTTCACAAGAGAAATCTAAATATCGCCTGTTAACATTGAATAACATTGCCATCACTAGATTCCCCCTTTATCAACAACTTGAGGATACCATTGGCCAGAAACTAAACTAGATTTGCTTTAGAAATAATAAAGCTGCATGAGCATGTCAGAGGCTACGAATGCTGTAATAAGTAACTGCCCTCCTGATTTCCCAAAGCCTGTCCACCATCTATAAGTCACAAGTCAGGAATGTGATGGACCACTCCCCACTTGTCTGTCTGGGTGCAGCTCGAACAGTAGTCAAGAAGTATGACATCTGAAATCTGACACTTGATTGGCAACATATTCACAAGCATTCAGTCTCTTCACCATTGGTGCACTATAACAGTAGTGTAACTGTGTTAGTGTGCCATCTTGTACTCCATACTTGAATACGAGTGACAATAAAACTGAAATCTGAATCTAAAATCTACAAGGTGCAATGCAGGAATTCCCCTAAGATTCTTAGCCAGCACTTTCCAAACCTGTTCCATCTAGAAGGACAAGGGTAGCAGAATGATTGGAGCACCACTATGTGCAAGTTCCCTTCCATGCCCCTCACCATCCTGTGTTGGAAATCTGTCACCAATTCTTCAGTGTTTTTGAGTCAAAATCCTGGAAGTCCCTTTCTCTTGGTGTTGTGGGCCTAACTGTACTAAATGGATGGTTCAAGAAGGCCGCTCACCATCACTTTTTCAAGAGCAGAGGGTACAGATTTGAGGTAATTGCTGAAAGAAACTATGTTGATATGAGGAAAAAACATTTTCACGCATCAATTGGATAGGATTGGAATGCACGATCTGGGAATATAGTGGAAGCAGGTTTAGCCGGGAGATTTGAGCAGGAAATAGATCATTAAAAGAAGAAATTTTTTGGGACTACTTGGGGAATGACCCAAGTGAACCTTATTCTGTGCTGTGAGCTTCCTATGGTTTGTTTCAACTGCATTTTCATTTGCTGCACCAACTACAAACAAGTCGCCAGCTACCACGTCAGCTATCAGAAATGATTACACTGGTGAGATACCCGTATGGGTAATATACGTGAAGTTATATCCTGTAAAAGTTAGATTTGATTGGCAGGGGGAAGAAGTAAAGGAAAGAAATGGAATCAGCTGATTTAATAGATGCTGCTGGTGTTTAAAAACAAACGAGAAATGAATTGATAATTGGAAAACACAAGTCTTACCTCTTTATCTGTATCCCTCTTCCTTGTGCTCTTGCTGCCAGGTTGCTTGCTGTTGCTCCTGATGCTCTTTTCACACCAAGAGATTTGATAACCTCACTACCGTGCACATTCTGAGACGATGGCAAATACTTTAGTCACAGCCAGACTGTGTAACAACTGATTCTAAAGGCAGACCTTGGTCTACTGAGGTGTAGATAAGTGCATATTCATGTTGTTAAATTACTTGAAGGCCAACAAAGCCACGAGGGTGTCTTTCACTTGCAAATGTGGCCAACATCACCTCTAGATTTCAAAACATGTAACGTTTAACTTGTCCAATTTTAATTATATGTTTTTCTTTTTAGATCAACAGTATAAATTTTGAATTAAAAAAGTGCCTCCTTTTTCCTCATGGTCCAATTTGTTCGTTAATTGTGCTCTATGTTTACTTTTCTTATGTCTGGTATGTATTTTCTTAGTACTTTTTGTACTGGTAAATTGGATTCCTGCCTTATTCCTGTCTTCTTTGCTGTGCAGAAGTTGTTCCAAAACATTTTGACTCAGTGCCTTGAATCTTCCTGAATTTCTGATCGGGTTCCAATAAAACTGTTTCATTTGGATCATCATTTAAGACTCTCACTGTGCAATGCTATACATTCCTGTGTATTGAAGGGGTAAATAAATGTCTCGTACACTATTGGTTGAATTTTTTTTAGTAAATGGTGGGTATTAGTGATATCGTGGTACTAATTAAAAAGAGCAAAGGGAGTTATTGTAGTTAACTAGTCAACATTTCTACCATTACACATTACCAAAATAACATCTTGCGTTTATATAGCAACTTTAGTATAGAAACATATCCAAGGGATCAGGCAAGATATGATCAGACAAAAAAAAACTCATGCCAGGGACAGACTTATTTAGAGGAGTTTTAAAAACCTGACTAATTGTCTAAGCTTTGTGAAGGCTTTTAAAAGAGAAGCAAGAAATATAGAGGCAGAAATGTTTTTGACAGGAATTCCTGTTTGTCAGAACAATAGTGCTGAAGGTATAACCTACCTTGTTAGAATAACTGCTTTTCATCATTTATATAAATGATTTGGATGTGAACATAGGAGATATAATTAGTAGGTTTTCTGATGTCACCAAAATTGGAGGTGTAGTGGACAGCGAAGAAGGGTACAATGGGCTCTTGATCAAATGGGCCAATGGCTGAGGAGTGGCAGATGGAGTTTAACTTAGAAAAATGTGAGGTGCTACATTTTGGAAAAGCAAATCTTAGCAGGACTTATACATTTAACAGTAAGTTTCTGGGGAGTGTTGCTGAACAGAGAAGCCGTGAAGTACAGGTTCATAGCTCCTTGAAAGTAGAGCTGCAGGTAGGTAGGATAGTGAAGAAGGCATTTGGTATGCTTTCCTTTATTGGTCAGAATATTGAGTACAGGAGTTGGGAGGTCATGTTGCGACTGTACAGGATATTGGTTAGGCCACCCTTGGAATATTGCATGCAATTCTCGTCTCCTTCCTACTGGAAGGATGTTGTGAAACTTGAAAGGGTTCAGAAAAGATTTAGAAGTATGTTGCCAAGGTTGGAGGATTTGAGCTACAGGGAGAGGTTGAATAGGCTGGGGCTGTTTTCCCTGGAGGGTGAAGGGCATGGATAGGATGAATAGAGAAAGTCTTTTTCCCTAGCGTGGAGGAGTCCAGAACTAGAGGGTGTAGGTTTAGGTGAGAGGGGAAAGAGATAAAAGGGATGTAAGGGGCAACCTTTTCACACAGTGTGGTGCATGTATGAAATGAGCTGCCAGAGGAAGGCTGGTACAACTGCAGCACTTAAAAGACATCTGGATGTGTATATGCATAGGAAGGGTTTGGAGGCAAATATGCCAAGTGCTGGCAAATAGGACTAGATTAGGTTAGGATATCTAGTCGGCATGGACGAGTTCAACGGAAAGGTCTGTGTCCGCGTTGTGCATCTCTGACTCTATGACTAATAATGGGAGGTTGGAGGAATGTAGAATTCTTGAATGATTGCAATGTTGGCAGTGATTACAGGAATGGGAGAAGTAGGCCACGTTTGTTGCATGAAATTGAGAATTTTTAAATTGAATTGTTGCTGGACTAAGGGTGTATATCTCAGAGAAAGGGACATTCAAGTAAGACATTGGTGCAGGTTAGGTTAGGATGGCAGAGTTTTGGAAAATGGAAATTGAAGACCATTCAAGAATGCAAGCTTACTTAATAAGCTGGAAAGATCAGGGAAGAAATATGATCGGTTCATTGGGTCATTAATAACCTTGCTGTTTGAATCTTGCTTTCTACAATTGGCTACAACAAATGTGTATTAAATCATTGATTCTCAAATCATTAATTTTACAGAAAATATTGTGAGCTGTTACTAAAGGATTTTTCCTGTTTTTGATGCCAATCTTGACAATGGCATCATGCCTGAAATAAAAGATTTGGGGCTCACGATCCATGCTAAAAACTTGAGCACAATTTCAGCTGGTACTTGAGCATGGTATTAAGAAAGAGTGCTAAGCTTTGGAGGTAACTATTTTGTTGGTGCATTTTTGCAACATATAGACAGAAGGGCCTTATTGACACTCTTGAAAAGGATAGAGACCGTTGTGAAGTCATTAAAAATTTAAATTCCATAATGGCCTTCCTCAACATTTTGGATATTCTAAGCATGTTCAAACCTATACAATTATCCAGTCCCACTGCTTTCTTTAGTATAGCAGTTACTAATATGATCTCAGATTAACATAGAATTTCATTATATAACAAAACTACTGTGCCTGTGTAAGGTTAGCTCTCTGTTAGCTCAGATGTTCGACTTTGCCCTTTCCTCATACCTATTAGCATCTGTCTGTTTCATTCAAGATTTAAGTTGGCCTTGATCGACTACTTTAGTAACTCTGATTTTGCATTCTAAATTTTAATAACCTTTCATGTGCAAAAAATCATATAACTACTGTCTTTAACCATTTATTGTAGTTTTATGGTCCTTTATTATAATTTCATCAATTAGTGGATGTTTTATTATTTACCCTATTTAAACTTTGGGTTGTTTTGTTTGTGCCTCATTAATCTTTTCCTGCTAAGCTGAATGTGATCTAAGGTTTTCAGATCTCTCATCATAATCCTATTTCATTAAATGCAAAGCGGGCTTGAGGTTAAATTGCATGCGCATGTTCTTGTACTGTACTCCAATGAATCTTTCAACCTTTCTGTTATCATTGTAAATCCATTTTGCATATTTTCTAGGCTGCAGCATATTTTCCACAGTGGCTAATGGTCAAGATACTGTATGCTTCTCAGTATTCATCAATTAATCACAGGAACGGAAGGAAGAAAATTGAATGGTTAAAAATCATTAAAATGATTTTCTTGAGCATAATCTATGATCATTTTAGAAACATTCTTAATCTTTTGGACATAATATGTAGTGGTAACCACGTGAATTAACACCGTTAAAACCTGGTGGGAATTGAAAATAATATAGTAGAATGTTAAAAATTCCAAATAGTTAAAGTTTTGCATTACTTATTTGTAAAACTATCCAGACCTCTGGAATAAATTTATTGGCTACTATCAGGCGTCCGTTGTGACCTATGCATTCAGAATATAAATGCTTCAAAATTGCTAATGCTTGGGCTACAGTGCATTATAAAATCTTGCATAGATAGTAGAAATTCTGACTTCATTTATGCACATTCATTAGATTTCACATTGAAAAAAATGTAAGGTCATACAAATGCGAAAACAAACTTTGTTGAACATGTGCAACATAAAATATGGTTAGAATTTGTTTTAAAGACTTGTCTCCTCTTATGCTATCTTGCTACAGTAAGCAGTAGCTTCAGAATGTGCTGGATCATCAGATTCACTCGCAGGAAATTGCACTTCAAATTGCAGTAGCAGCAAAATTAAATCTTGAATTTTGGCATGATAAAATACTGAGAAGTGCACAATTGTCATCCAGTTCCCAAAACAGATTACAATTGGGTTGTCTGACTAATGTTATGGGAAGCAACGGTCATCAAACAATGTAGAGAGAGAAGTGAAAAATAGAATAATCCCTTCTTTTGAGTTGTGAAGATTGAAGAAACTAGAAGTTGACCTAATTTTGCCATCCTAAGTGTACTGTACATTGCCTTGACTGCAGATCGCACTAAAACTAGCAGGCTAATTTGTCAGTGCTTTATTTGAAAAAGTTTGTAATAATGCACTGAGGGGATTGTTTTATTTTCCAACATTCCAGCTTTTTCTTAGAGCAAGTTAGGACTATTGTATTGAACATGGTCAAACTCTAGGTTTTGTTTCCACTACTACTTTGGTTTTCCAAAATCAACTTTTCATTTGAATTTGCAGAGTTTTATCATTCTAGAGTTTGTAAAACAGGTATAAGGTGCTTAGATGTACATTTTAAGAATTAAGTAAGTCAGATTCTAAAGCATTCAATTGCTTGAGGTGTTTTTGTCCATTTATTTCTGTTGAATTAAGAAAAAAATCTCCATTTTCTCAAATATGCCCCACATGAGTTTGATCTCTACTCGGAGTACCGCATCATGATGTTCACTGCTACTTTATTTTTAGTATATATTTAATGAAATGTTGAGCTAGAAAAGTATAAACATGAATTGAGGTTTTATTGCTAACTTGGATCGCGCTCATCCTTGCTCACGCTCTTTCTTGCACTCTTGATCTCTCAATTTCTTACCCCCTCACCCCAACCATACAGTCAGAAATTAGACTGTTTGCTGTTGATTGCACAATGATTTCAGCACCTCTGCTTTGGCTGATATGTGACAAATAATGTGTGCTACCAAAGTGCCAGATCACAGCCATCTACATGAAGACGAAACCTAGTCAGTATCCACATGACACTCGATGGCATTACCATTTCTGAATCCTCCACTATTGATATTCTGGGCTTTACCATTGACTAGAAGCTAAATTGCACCAGTCCTACAAAATACTGTGGCTACAAGAATAGGTAAGAATAACTCACTTTCTGACTATCCAATACCTGTCCATTATCCACAACGCCCAAGTCAGGAGTGTGACCGAACATTCTCCACTTACCCAGTTGAATACAGTTTCAATGATGAAGCATCCATCTTGTTTAACACCCCATCTGTCTCTGTCAATTTTGCAATGTTCAGCATCATTTTGGTTCTTCAGGTACTGAAACACCGTGTCGAAATGCTACGAGATCAGGTCAGTATCCAGGCTTGGACTGACAAGTGGCAAATGAGATTTGAGTCAGGCAATGAGCTTCACAATCCGGAAAGAATCCAATCATTGCCCCTTTATATTCAGTGCCATTACCATTTATCAGTGCCTCACTATCAATATCCTGAGGGTTACTATTCACCAGAAATGGAACTGCTGGATCATATAAGCACTGTGTCCACAAGTACTGTGAATTGTGGAATGAGTGAGTACTGACTCCTCCACCACCATCAGTTCAACTTTCCCACTGCTTTCTCCACACAGTCAGTCGCCTGAGTCAGGAATTGAACCTGGGTCTCTGGCGCTGTGAGGCAGCAGTGCTAACCACTGTGTCGCCCACTGTACGTTTACATCATTGGGTTTGGTGTTCAAAGTCAGTAATGAATCCTATCAAGATCTTATTTGATGGCTTTCATGAAAGAGATTTAAAATGCATAAAATACTTAACTGGTATAATAATATTTTGGCAAGGCTAATTTATTTGAAAGCAGAACTATTTATAATTTAATTGAAAACCTTATTGGCTAGTATTTTGGAGCTTGCGAACACAATATTGGCAGTCCCTGTAAGATTCTGGACCTCTTTGTAAGGATAACACTTTGTGAAGAATTACATGTTCTACTGTGTAGGTGATGATTATTTCATGCAAGCCGTTTGGAGTTGAAAGCCAAGTTGTTTAATTAAAACAAACAGAATTCTGGAGAAGCTCAGCAGGCCTGGCAGCATCTGTGAAGAGAGAAAAAAAAAGAGTTAACATTTCAAGTCCAGCATGACCCTTAAAACTAGAAAGCATTGAAAAATAGTTTGTTTAACATTTCTGTCCTGTGCCCGCTCCAATACTCCAATGAAGCAAAACACAAGCTTGAAAAATAACACCTCATTTCAGTTCAGGTAGCTTACGACCTAGAGGTCTCAACATTGATTCAGTGACTTCAATAATTGATCACGTGTGGTCTTGATCTGCATTTATATTATATTCTAAACTTGCCCTTCTACTCCCCACCTCAAAAAAAAACCTGTTGTTTGTGTCCAGTTTACTTTGCTCTCAATAGAGAGGACAAATTCTCTCCCTTTCACAATTTAACTCGTACCCATTTTACAGAGAGTTCAGACTGCTCCCACCTCTGCTACTGGATCCTTGACTTCCTGACCTGCAGACCACAAAGGGGTAGTGATAGCACTCCCTCCCCAATAGTCCTCAACACTGGTACGGCGCAAGACTGCATACTCAGCCTTTTAGTGTACCCCTTATACACTCATGATTATGTAGCCAAATCTAGCTCTGACTCATACAAAATTGTTGATGAACGCACCTTAATGATGAGACAGAATACAGGAGGGAAGTAGATAGTTTAGTGGCATGGTGTAAAGATGACTGTCTCTACTTCGATGTCAGCAAAATGAATGAGCTTGTCATTGACTTCAGGAAGCGGATTGGAGGAAATGCCCTTGTCTGTATCTGTGGTGCTGAGGTGGTCAAGATCTTCAAGTTCCAAGGCTTAGTAATCACTATTGATCTATCCTCGTCCATCCATGTCGATGCTACAGTCAAAAAAGCACACTAACGCCTCTGCTTTCTCAGAAGGCTAGGACATTCAGCATGTCCACAATGAATATTAGGAATTTTTATAGATGCATCACTGCTTGGTATAACAATTGCTGTGCCCAAAAGCTCAAGAATTAGAGTTGTGAGCTTAGCCCAGTCCATCATGAAAACCAGCCTTCCTTCCGATGACTCCATGTACACTTCCTTCACTGTCTTGGGGAAAGTAGCCAATTTCATCAAAGACCCCTGCCATCCCCGGTTATACTCTGTTCCACCTTCTTCCATCGGGGCAGTTTATCCATAATTATATCTTACAGTACTTGGAGATAAGTTACCGCTATAATTGAACTGCACTTCATGTGCATACTGAAAACTTATATGCATAAAGAAAACCTGCAGTTGTGAACAGAGTTCAGTGAGGCTTGATAGTGGGTCTCAGTAATATGATACACTGGATTTAATAACCGAGCATGAGGACCATGTAATCAGTGAATTGCTGCTAATGAAATATAACAAACCTACCAGCTATAATGACTTTCAAAATTCTGATTGAAGAGTAATAATGAGCTTTATTCTTGTTAAGTTTGACAATTGACTTCAGAGGTGAGCAGACTCAACCTTTAAACTCTTCCCTGTCATCTAGCCAACCTTCCTTTGACTAGACAGTGTATACTCACATCCATCATTGTGTAATTAAAAGTGAATAGGAAAGCTAGTAGACCAACAAATCACAAAAGTATGTGGGCAGTAATCTCATTTATCATAAAATTAATGTAGCAGTGCCAACCTGATTATATCTACCTTTGTTTAGCATGTACTTAATCTTTCATACATATCAACATTTAAAATTAGTAAGATTAATCTTTAATAAATGCTTCAGTTCCCAAAGCTTCTTGGTCAGTTAGCATTTTGTCCAGTGACCTTTTGGCAAAGAACATTTTCTTGTATCTTTACCAACAAAATGTCAATCTAGACTGATCCTATTGTTGCATTGTCAGATATGTGTCACAGTTGTCAGAAATGGACATTCGTATAATTCGTGGTGTTTAACTGGTTTCACTCCATTTGGTTGAAATTATTATGCTCTCCACTGATTAGTTAGACCCTTGCAAAGTTCCCTTCCACAAACAGCAACTTATGATCTGCTAGCATGGATACTGCTATTCTGATAATATCACTTGAATTGATCTTATGTTGCAGTGAAAGATGGGGTGGTTTTGGAGATTAACTTGTTAAATTGTGGTATTCTTATTTCTCTTGTCCCTGTAACTTATACCATTGAAAAAGACATGTTTGAGATGCTTTAAGATGTTCTATGCTATATGTTCTATGTTCAAACCAAACCTCTAATCTGTTCTTGCAGTCACAGTATTTATATGGTTGGTCTAGTTCAATCAGTGGTGGATCCTGGTATTCAACAATGGTAATGGCATTGAATGTCAAGTGTCAATAATTTTGGATATGTTCATTTCTTGCCAATTATATAGCAAAAATGTTACTTACTGCTTATCAAAAAGTGGACATTAGCAACATCTTGGAGCATGGGGGTATGGACTGCTTCACTTCCTCAAAACTACGAATGAACCTGAACAAATACCTGCCAGTAAAGGAAGAAACCTTGTTTACTTGGAAGCTGATATTTGCTACAGCGATATTCTTCTGAGGGTGGCTATTGTTGTGGCATTACTTAACAAAGGCTGCAATGAAAAGCTGTGGAATGACAAATGGCTGAGCCTGACATCAATGAAGGGTAAGTTGTTGGAGGGGATTATGAGCGACTGGATCTGCATGCATTTAGAAAGGTGAGGATTGATTAGAGATAGCCAGCGTGACTTTGTAAATGGCAAATCATGTCTCTCAAATTTGATTGTGTTAAAAATCACACAACACCAGGTTATAGTCCAACAGGTTTAATTGGATGCACTAGCTTTCGGAGCGCTGCTTCTTCTTCAGGTGGTTGTGGTGGTCTTCGCAATCAATGATGAAGGAGCAGCGCTCCGAAAGCTAGTACTTCCAATTAAACCCGTTGGACTATAACCTGGTGTGTGATTTTTAACTTTGTACACCCCAGTCCAACACTGGCATCTCCAAATTTGGTTGAGTTTTTTTTTGAAGGGACCAAAAAGATAGATAAGTGCAGTGCAGTAGTCCTTGTCCACATGGACTTTAGCAAACTGTTTGACAAGGTACCACATGGTAGACTGTTTAGTAAGGTTTGATCACATGAGATCCAAGTTGAGCTTGCCAGTTGGATACGTAATTGATCTGAGTTACGAGACAGAGGGTTGTGGTAAAGGGATGTTGCTCAGATGAGAGGCCTGTGACCGGATGTGTTCTGCAAGGATTGATGCTGGTTCTACTGTCGTTCATGACTTGGATGAGAATATAGGAGGCATGATTAGTAAGCGGATGACACCAAAATTGGTAGAACAATGGAGAGTGAAGAAGGTTATCTAAGAGTACAACAAGCTTTTGATCAGCTGGGCAAGTGGCTGAGGAATGGCAGATTGAATTTAATTCAGATAAATGTGAGGTGTTGCATTTTGGTAAAACATACCGGAGCAGAATTTACATGTTAATGGTCGGGCTCCTGGAAGTGATGTTGAACAGAGAGATCAAAAGGTGCAGGTACATAGTTTTTTGAAAGTGGTGCTACAGGTAGACAGGGTGGTGAGGAAGGTGTCGGGCATGTTTTTGTCATTAGAGCATTGATTAGATTACTTAGTGTGGAAACAGGCCCCTCAGCCCAACAAGTCCACACCAACCCGCTGAAGCACAATCCACCCAGACCCATTCCCCTACATCCACCCCTTCACTTACCACTAGCATGGCCAATTCACCTAATCTGCACATCTTTGGACTGTGGGAGAAACCGGAGTACCCGGAGGAAACCCACACAGACACAGGGAGAATGTGCAAACTCCATACAGACAGTCGCCTGAGGTGGGAATTGAACCTGGGTCTTTGGTGCCATGAGGCACCAGTGCTAGCCACTGTGCCACAGTGCTGCCCGTGAATATAGGAGTTGGGGCGTCATGTTACAAGTGTATAAGACATTGGTGAGGCCACATTTGGAGTACTGTGTACAGTTCTGGTTGCCCTGCTGTAGGCAGAATGTTATTAAACTGGAAAAGGTACGAAAAAAAGGTTTACAAGAATGTTACCGAGACTGGATGGTTTGAATAATGAGGAGAGGTTGGATAGGCTGGGACTTTTTGTTTTCCCTGGAGCATAGGAATTTGAGGTTTATAAAATCATCTGGGACATAGATAAGGTGAATAGCCAAGGTCTTTTCCCAAAGGTAGGGGAGTCCAAAGCTAGAGGTCATAGGTTTAAGGTGAGAGGGAAATTATTTAAAAGGGACCTGAACTTTTTCATAAGGAGGATGGTTCATATATGGAATGAGGTGTCAGAGGATGTGGTCGAGGCAAGTACAATTACAACATTTAAAAGATATTTGGACAGGTACATGGATAGGAAAGATTTAGAGGGACATCTCCTCCACTTCCCACTCCTCCGCCCTTGAATCCCACCCCTCCAATCACCACCAGGAAAGAACCCCACTGGTCCTCACCTACCACCCCACCAACCTCCAGAGACATCGTATCATCCTTCGTCATTTCCGCCACCTCCAAACAGACCCCACCACCAAGGATATATTTGCGCCCCCCCCCCCCCAAACTCTCTCTCCACAACTCCCTCGTCAGATTCACACTCCCGCCAACCCAACCTCCTCTCCCGGCACCTTCCCCTGCAACCGCAAGAAATGCAAAACTTGTGCCCACACCTCCCCCCTCACCTCCCTCCAAGGCCCCAAGAGATCCTTCCATATCTGTCGGAAATTCACCTACACCTCCACACACATCATTTACTGCATCCACTGCACCCGATGTGGCCTCCTATACTTTGGGGAGACAGGCTGCCTACTTGCGGAACGTTTCAGAAAACACCTCTGGGACACCCGCACCAACCAACCCAACCGCCCCGTGGCTGAACACTTAACTCCCCCTCCCACTTCGCCAAGGACATGCAGGTCCTTGGCCTCCTCCATCGCCAGACCATGGCAATACGACGCCTGGAGGAAGAGCGCCTCATCTTCCGCCTAGGAACCATAGGGATAAATGCAGATTTCTCCAGCTTTCTCATATCCCCCCCCCACACCTTTTCTCAGTCCCAACCCTCAGACTCAGCACCGCCTTCTTGACCTGCAATCTTCTTCCCGACCTCTCCGCCCCCACCCCCTCTCCAGCCTACCACCCTCACCTTAACCTCCTTCCACCTATAGTATTCCCAAGGCCCATCCCCCAAGTCCCTCCTCCCTACCTTTTATCTTAGCCTGCTTGGCACACCCTCCTCATTCCTGAAGAAGGGCTTATGCCCAAAACGTCGATTCTCCTGTTCCTTTGCTGCTTGACCTGCTGCGCTTTTCCAGCAACATATTTTTAAGCTCTGACCTCCAGCATCTGCAGTCCTCACTTTTTCCAACCACCTTCTAGCCCACTCCCACCCCCCTGTTAATATCTCATCCCCCTTCTCAGTCCCCACCCCTACATTCCTGATGAAAGGCTTATGCCCAAAACATCGACTTACCTGCTTCTTGGAATGCTGCTGGATCTGCTGAGCATTTCCAGCACCACACTTTTTGACTCTGCATTGGGAGACTGTCAGAAGAGTTAAACTAAGATGCTGTCATGCAAGTAAAAGGTTCATAACTCCCTGACAGCCTTGGAAATAATGTTATTGTTAGTATTCTAGCCAATATTGATTCCTCAATCAACACAGACAAGCAGATTTTTGTTTTGTTGCTATGTCTGCATTACTGCTTTTCTTGAGTCCTCACTAACATTTATTCTTCAACCAACAACTAAAACAATTGATATTAAATTATATGAAAATAATTTTAAGAATATTAGAAGTAAGAGCTGTAACCTAATAAAGGTATAAAATGCTGCACCAAAAATTTAAAAGGAGAAATTAAACTTGTCCATGGTGAAGAGTTTTCTTTGAAATGCATTGTCTCTGTTTTTGTCAGAATGTTTTTTTTCTTTTATTCACTATGGGATGAGGGCATTTCTGGCTCGGTCAGTATTTACTGTCCATCCCTCTAGGAGACAGTTAAGAGTCAACCATATTGCTGTGGTTCTGGAGCCACAGGTACATCCGGCCAAGTAAGGATGGCATCTTCCTTCCTTAAAGGACATCAGTGAACCAGTGAGGTCTTTTCTGACGATCAATAATAAATTCATGGTCATCATTAGACTCTCAAATTCCACCATCTGCCACGGCAGGATTCGAACCTTGGTTCCCTAGAACATTGCCTGGGTCGCTGGATTAACTGTCCAGCAATAATATCACTAGGCTATTGCCTCCCTCTAGATTCTTTTATGGAAAAATGCATTGGATTTAAAAAGCATCTTTCACAAAATTACAAACCCTCTGAGAATGTCACGACCAATGGAGTACCATTTGAAGTGTTGTCGCTGTTGTTTTGTTTGCAATTTGGCAGCTAATTTTATGCACAGATAGCTTCCATAGTCAGCATTGTAATAATGCCTGGTGGGATCAGAATTAAAAGTCTGAAATGTTTTCCATTGAAGTATACAAAAATATCTTAAAACTAACGATTTGAAAAATCTTCCGTTTTTGAGAGAAAATAAGGCCATACACCACTAAAAAGTGGTCACTTTAGTAGTAGTGCCACCTAGTGTTTTAAAGACTGAAGCATAAGTGTAAGTGGTAGTCCTGTATCCAGAAAACTGCACAAAAGTTCGGGCAAAACACAGACGTGGCAAAATTGCAGCCTAGGAAGTAAGTGCATTACGTGTAAGTACATTGTATGTAATATTTTTAAATTGGACGATTGTCAAAGGAGTCATAAGCGAAATGCTAATGTAGTTCGGCACCATATTTTAGCACTAACACCTGAAGAAGGAGCAAGGCTACACAAGCTGTGTTTTCAAATAAACCTATCCGACTATAGTCTGGTGTTGTGCCATTTTTGACCAAATCCAACCCAGTCCAACACTGGCACTTCCACACCATATTTTAGACTGTGTGTCTGGAGGCGTGTTGGTGTTATGTTAACGTTACCGTAAGTAGCAATTATGATCTAGAATCATTGCTGAGAGATTACTTTCAAGTGCAGAGGATGCTTCTGTGGCAGCAATTTGTTTCTGGGATCCCTGGCTGGCTTGTGTTACTCGGAAACTGGATGTGGGGTGTGACAGCATTCTCTGTAATTTCTCATTGTCCTGCATGGACCTATCATATAAGCAGATGAAGAGCAAAAGCTGCAACTCTACAGACAGCAAGCCAAGGAATAAGACTAGCTGAGCTGCTCTTAGAGAATTAGCATGGATGGGATGGGCTGAATAGCCTCATGTATCTCTAGATCTATAATATACTGATTCATGCATCAGTTTCCAGTGTTTTTCTTATTCAGTTGCTTACATTGCCACCACTAAACTTACTTTATCCTATCCATTTGGAAAAGGCTTTTAAGAGCACACTCGTTCCCCTCACCATATGGCATTTGGAATTGGCATAATGTGGGTGCAGTGCGAGAATGTGGGCAGGTCTTGAGACTGACTGTCAGAGACTCTGAACATAACAGTCAACTGCAGTTTACATGTTGGAGACGATGGCTCTGTAACACAGGAGGCTTTAGGAATGTATGGCTATTTATGTCAGCTCATCATCCCACTCACATTGAAAGTGTGAAGCCATCATTACAGATTGCTTGTTGATCAATTGGTCAACTGCAAAGGTCAATGAGTAGACAATTAACAATCTTTAATGATTGCTTTGCACTTTCTCCCAAAATGGTTCATACTTCCTCAATCAAATTATGATCTTTTAAACCCATTGTACTGGGTTGGAATGGCATAGTAAAATAGGGCTGAGTCAACACGGCTTTGTCAAGGAGAGGCTGTACCTGACAAGTCTGTTGAATTCTTTGAGGAGATAACAAGCAAGTTAGGCAAAGGAGAACCTGCGGATGTGATCTATCTGGGTTTCCAGAATGCCTTAGGATGCCACAAGGATGCTACTCAATCAATCAGGTAAGAGCCCATGGAGTTAGGGACTAGGTGCTGTCTAGGATAGAGGATTGGCTGACTGGCCAAAAGTAGAGAGTGGGGTTTAAAAGGTCTTTTTCAGGCTGGCAGCCAGTGACTAGTGGAGCTCTGCATTGTTGTTACATTTGCAGATGGCATAGGGGAGGAATAGGTTGTGTTGAGGCACCAGGGAGGATGCAGAAAGACTTGGGCAGGCCAAGAGAGTGGGCAAAGAAGTGGCAGGTGGAATACAATGTGGAAAGGTGTGGAGTTTGCACTTTAGTAGAAAGAATGGAGGTGTGGACTATTACTTAAATGAGGAAAGGCTTCGGAAATCTGAAGCATAAAGGAACTCTAGAAAATCCAGAAACTAGGGCTCCTGTGGTTCACACGCAGGGTCACTTGGCAGATGGGAAGGCAAATGCAGTGTTAACATTCATTTCAAGAGGTCCAGAATACAAGAGCATTGATGTACGGCTGATGCTGTATACGGTCTGGTCACACCACCTTTTGGAATATTCTGAGCAGTTTTGGGCTCAGTATCTAAAGAAGGATGTGCTGGTGTTGAGGGGATCCATAGGAAGTTTTGAAGACTAATCCTGGGGATGAACAGCTTCTCTTATAAGAAGTGGCTAAGGATTCTGGCTCTGTACTTAATGAAGTTTAGCAAGAAAGGGAGGTGGATCTGATTGTGACATGATAACTGAAAGGCCTGGATAGAGTGGATGCTAAAGATTAGGTCCTGAGGGCACAGTCTCACCATAAACAGACAAACGTTTAGAAATGAGATGAGGATTTTCTTCAGCCAGTGAGTGGTTTATCTGTGGAGCTCATTGCCATAGAAGGCTGTGGAGGCCAAGTCATTTAGTGTATTTAAGACAGAGATAGATTCTTGGTTAGTAAGGGGATCAAGGGTTATGGGGAGAAAGCAGGAAAATGGGGTTGGAAAATGTATCAGCCATGATCGAATAATGGCGCAGACATGATGGGGTAAAATGTCTAAGTCGGCTTCTATATAACTTCTGTATAACAGTGAATGGGCTGCATACTGCAAATGCTCTTTGAGTAGTCTAACCACTGGAGGAAGCAGTTAATCGTCAACATTAGTGGAGGACAGAATCAACAGTTCAATATCTGTAAATTGTCAGACAGCTTGTCTGCATCCCCACTGGGTGACCAATTGTCTTCCATTGATTCCATCCCTCTTTCTGGCAATTGTCCAATGCTGCACCAGTTTTTAAACTTGGTGTTCCAGCTAACCTCCAGATGAATGTCTGACCACAAATCTGTTCTGTCAGTAAGAGCACCTACTTCCATCTCTGCATAATCATCAGACTGCACTCCCTCATCGCATTTACAGTTGAAACTCTCATCTATCTTTTATCACCTTCAAATTTGAATATTCCAATATACTCCTGGCTGATCTACCACTCAACATAAACTTAAGCTACTTCAACACTCTGTCTTCATCCAACTCACACTTACCTTAACCCTGAACTAAGTAGCCTCTAATTGTTAGCCTACATTGATCTCAGGAATGGCTTTCAGATTCTTATGCATTATTTCACATCATTCCATGGTCTTGCCTCTTCCAATCTCTAACAATGGGCGGCACGGTGGCACAGTGGTTAGCACTGCTGCCTCACAGCGCCTGTAGACCCAGGTTCAATTCCCGACTCAGGCGACTGACTGTGTGGAGTTTGCACGTTCTCCCCGTGTCTGCGTGGGTTTCCTCCGGGTGCTCCGGTTTCCTCCCACAGTCACAAACATGTGCGGGTCAGGTGAATTGGCCAAGCTAAATTGCCCGTAGTGTTAGGTAAGGGGTAAATGTAGGGGTATGGGTGGGTTGTGCTTCGGCGGGTCGGTGTGGACTTGTTGGGCCGAAGGTCCTGTTTCCACACTGTAAGTCTAATCTAAAAATCTAAATCTCTGGCGTATTATGCATCTAATCGAATTGTCCCACTCATTGGTGGAACTTCCAAACTCTCTGCTGAACTCGCTGGCTCTTTTCTCCTTCATGACAATTCTTAAAACCTATCCTTTGGTTATTGCTGGAAGATGTCCTTCAGTGACTCTGTGACAAATTATGTGTGACCGCATGGGTGTGGAGCACCTTGCGACATTATGGTGCATGTAGGGCATCACTTAAATATGATTTTTTTTTTGTTACTGAAACCTATTTCTGTTGTGGTTTGATCTTCAAATTATGGGATTACAGATTGTAGCATCTTCACTGCTTATTTTGACTGGGCTTAACTGAATGGTTGCTTGTGTGTAATTAAAAGCTGCTTTGGACTTTTGGAGGTCTGAGCACTCTGCAATCTTAGTCCGTATTTGAAGCTTCTATCTATGCCTGTAAAATTCTCCAATACTGTGTTCATTTTTTTTCCTTACAGGCCAGTTTTCTCCCCTCCACTTTAAAAGTGTTGGCTCCTTACCAAGGTATGGCTTCAGAGTCAACAATATCCCCTTGCAACCGTGAAGCCATAATTTTTTTTTTGGACAGCAGCTGTTAGTGAAGGTCTTGCTCTTCAGATTTTCGTCTAGACCTATCCATTGTTCCTCTATTTGGCTCATTTAAATAACCTTTGCCTTGCACCATTATTAGTTTTTTTTTGTCATTTTGGCTTGCCTCTCCCTTATCCCACACCTTTATTTTTGTTCATTCCTTTCCTCCCTTATTCCCCTGTCTTATTACATGCTTAAATTCTGTTGCATCTCTAACCTTTTCCAGCTTTGATAAAAGGTCATAAACCTGAAATATTAGCCTTGGTTCTCTCTCCACAGATGCTCCTGACTAGCTCAACACTTTCAGCATTTTATTGTTTATATCAGATTTCCATCATCTGAGATATATTTTGCAGTTTGCAAACCATAAATAATGTTTGGTGGGTAATGGGAGAATTGTTGAAACATTTCTTAGTTTGCTTCTGTTTGGCAATATAACTGGAACCACTGATTTTTCAATTAATCTGATGGTAAGCTCCCCCATATACCTACTTGCAACTGCAGCCAGCATCATTTGCTGCGGTTATGAGACATGTAGGCAAAAATGCTGCCTAAACAGCAACCATCTCCTCCCCCGCCCAGTGATTCCATCAGCAGCAGTAGCTGGGCAGAGCTGCCAACTTTAAAATCAGTTCAGATCCTGCCTGTTTAAGGGCCTCCTGCGCCTTTGTGTGGAACGTGCTTTGAATGCCATACCAGCTGGTTACTATACCAGCTGGTGTTACATTCAGTAGGATCACATTTAAATAAGCAGGCTCTGTATTGATTTCAGATTCTGCAGCTTCAGAATACTAAGTAGAGACTGCTGACCATGTAGGAGAACCAACTACCTGTAACTTTCAATGCTGTAGCAGGAATGGCTTTCATGTAGTGCTGAGTGGTACACTTAGTCATCTCTGGCTTTGCAGCAGGTTTACTGGCTACACTTATGAGAGGGTGTGTGGAGGAGCCTAATAGATTCAGTTGTTTTCATATCAGCTGGTCTTGTTTGAAGCTGTAAGCAAGCTAAGCACGTTTTGCTGGGGAATGTAGAGATGTTAATGCAAAGGTTTGCATTCCCATAGCCGTTTTAACATAGTGTCACAAAATGCTCCACAAAGGGCATCAAGAAGTTGCTGCTGAGAAAAGGAAAGATTTGGGAGGGTGGGAGTTAGTTTGCTTGAAGAGGTAGAACTTCAGAAGGCTATTAAAGGGGGAAGAGGAAACCAAAAGAGAAGAATTGTAAATTATAGGAACAAGGGAACCCAAACTTTTACTGCTGATAGTGAAAAGGAACAACACATATCAAGGAAAACTCGGGTTTGAGAAAGTGTTCAGGGGTGATGGAGAGATTATTGAAAATGATGAGATCACAAAGGATTTATCAATAATGATGTGATTTCAAACCTGTTCTCATATGGACAGATGATGGACGGAATGCTCTGTATACAATGACGATGATAGAATTTGGAATAGGACTTCATAATAGATGGCAGGTCAACAAGGAGAACATTGGAATTGTTGACAGCCCAGTTGTAGAGGTGAATGGTACATTTTGCTGGAACAATGTGGTTAGTTATCTCCAATAGGTTTTGTGGTAATGAAATTTATAGATAGCTGCTTAATAAAAGGAAAGAGGAAATAGGTCGTTGGAAAGCAGCAATATCACAATTAACAACCAAACTGCATATTTATTTTAATTATGGTGGATACAAAGTTTCTTATTATTTGGATGTCCATATAAAGTAAATATTAATTACTGCAGCAAAAAACTGACTTCATTACATCATGCAAATTAGGAAAGATGCCACCGCATTCCTGTTCAGTGGTTGCAAATGAAGTGTGGAGTTGACTAAAGCAATTAGCAGAATGATGCTTTAATCAAAGTGGCTTACAAACCATAGAGTCATACAGCATATAACAGACTGTCCATCCAATCAGTCCACTCCAAGCATGTTTCCAAATGAAACTAGTCTCAACTGCTTGCACTTGGCCCATATCCCTCCAAACCTTTCCCTTTAATGAATTTATCCAAATGTCTTTTAAATGTTGTAACTGTACCCGCATCCACTACTTTCTCTGACAGTTCATTTCACACGTGAACTATTCTGTGTAAAACAAAAGTTGCCCCTCATGTCGTCATCTTAATGATCTTATAAACCTCGATAAGGTTACCCCTCAACTTCCTATGCTCCAATGAAAAATGTCCCTGCCTTTCTTGGCTAATTTTGTATCTCAGATCTTCCATTCCCAGCCACATCCTAGTAAATTCATTCTGAACCCTCTCCAGTTTAATAATATCCTTCCTATAACAATCTAAACCTTTAATTGTAAATTAACTATATTGGTTTTAAACCCAAGTACTCTGTCAGCTTCTTAAGTTAATTTTCTATTTATTTTTAAATTCCTATCTGATTTAATTTTCCTTGGCTATAATTATCATTTAGTGATAGTGATTCAATACGTTTGAGTTGGGAGCATTTGAATGCCCCACAGGAAATGCTTCACCCTTTTTTTGCATTACATCAATTTCACATCCTCTCTGAAAGAGAAGCTTAAAAAGGCTTGCTGTGGCTATCAAGTACTTAGGAATAGAGCCTTTGACACCATCATTCTTTTCATCTGTAATTGTTTACAGAACATAATTAAATAATTTAAATACACCTGATCATTACTTAAAAAATACTTCTTTCCTCAATTCTGTACCGGTGTTTTCCATTACCTTCAGAGCTGTGTACCATTTGTTTAGTTTAGTTTGACAGTCATAGAACAAATTTCCTTCATATTTCTCATCATGCATGGCATTTATTACCAAAGAGTGCAAGCAGTTTCCTGAGATTTGTTTGGTGCACAGCTCTTTAGCAATAGCCATTGGAAGTGACAGGAAGAACAGAATCTTCCTATTTGTTCAAAGCATTCAGCCAAGGGAAGCTCAGTGAACCTTTTTAACTTTGATGTATAAAGGACTAGAAGTTTGAATGCGTGGGATCATTTTAAATTTTGCTGTGGAGGCCCAGTGCAGTTTACCAGTGATACAATCCCTGACCTCAAATTCCAATGTCCACTGTCCAGTTTCTAGTCCAAGATTGCTTTTTTTAAGAAAAAAGTTATATCATTGGATATATTAATTGAGCTTTTAATCCTGAATACTGTGAACTTCTTAGTTTTATCTAGATTATGCAGGTTACTTAACCTGGGCAATTAATATCTGTTGTAAATATAAGCCAGACAAATTAGTCCAGTATTATTCAGAATTGTGATTGCACCTGGAAATAGTAAATAATTTATAAATGAATATCACTGCTTTGCATCCTGAGGAAGCATTTTGTAGTGAGTGGACACCTTGATTATTCTCACCTGAAGTTTGGTTTCTGCTTGTTTGTACTAGTTACAGCAAATACTCTAGGCACTATCAAGCCAGGCCTAAGAGTTAGAACAGTTGAACAGGTGCTCTGGCCAAACCATCTGGACTCTTTATTTTTGTTTAAGCATTGATTATCCAAAAAAAAAGTCTCTAGGAAAATTCTTCAAATCACTAATTTTCTTAAGCATGGAGGTTCCTCTTAGCAAAAAAATTACAACAAAACTGTTTAATATTCACCAACTAAACATTCAGCAAAGTTTTTGGAGACATTTTATATCTGATTATTCACAAGTGGAAGATTGGACATTAGTAATAAAGTACTTACTTTTAACTGAAAGCCTCATTTTCAGCTGTACTAATATTATACCAGATCATTACTCTTAAATATACTATGAAATATTTTAATGTGGATAAAGAAGGGAATAATTACCTTCTGTAAAAATCCCCACTGCACTGGTTCATGATAGATTTTTGCCTTTATGATTTTGCAATGAATTATAGCGGACTCTTGAAGGTGTGCTGGTCAGGTTAAGCTTCCAGACTGTGCTCAAAACAGAAATGCCTGATTTCACGGTGAAGTTCAGTCAATTGTGTCTACACTCAATGAATTGGAATCCAAAATCATTATCTTTGCCCATGCTGGTCTAGATTGAACATTAATTTTCACAGAAGCAGAGGGAACCAGTCTTTTAGGAACTAGTGTAGATGGGGTTTGCTCAGTTATCTCCCCATTGCCATCAATTAACTGCCTAATATTCAGTGTTTTTCTAAAATATATATCTCAAAGAACTCAAAGTCTATTTTTTTCTCTTTCAGAAGCTGTTTAGCCAATTATCTTTCCAGCATTATTTTGCTTTTAGCTACATTTACAGCATATTTGGAGAACATTTTGAAACCGTCTGCAAGGCTGGACATTTAACAGTTGACCTACCATGTCTTAGTTCAAGCATGTGTTTGTTTATGCTAAGAAGGATGGTACAGTTGAGGACCAAAGAACAGAGTAAACCCTGTAGATAACAGGTTCAACAAAGAAATCAGAGTTTAAGCTTGCATAATCTCATCTATTTATCTCACTCCATGAGACACATTAACGACTTGATCAACTAATGACTGTCCTCTCTGGTGGGGAAGTCTCATTGGAATTTGTATGGCAATGATTCGAAGTGAGTCTTTGGCACTCTTAATGATCAGATACTGAGCAATCTCCAAGAGACTGAGCTACAGAGGTACTCCAAGGGGCATTTGATAATTGACCAGCCAGCTTGTTTGTTAGTGACATCTTGAAGTCTAGACCTGTCACTGGCTGTAACATTTGCCATTTGGCTTCTGATTGTTAGTTGTGTATCAGACCATAATAGGACTAACACTGAAAAGCTGATCAGTCTCCCATGTTATAAATTTGCATGGTTTTGTTTTTAAAATACAGCTTTACCTCAAATATTTTGAAGATCCCTATTTTGTGTCTTGGCAAACAGAATTTCATGTAAATAAATTAGTTCGTACAGAGCCTCTTTTGATCTTCGTGAGGGATATCTATACATGTCAGAAACAATTTTGCTCAAAATTAGTCTTGATCTGATACAAATATGGAATGATTTTCTTTAGACTTTCTTTTCCTCTTCCAAATTCCTCTTTTGAAAATATTGATACTTTGCTGGAAGATATTTCCATGCTTGTCAATCTTGGGAACATAGAAACTAGAAGCAAGGGTATGCTCTTTGGCCCTTTGGTCACCATTCAGTACAAGCCAGACTGATCTAATGTCCCAATGTCATATTCCTACTTTCTCCCATACCCCTTGATAGCTTTTTAAATCTATCTATCTCCTTTTTAGTGACTTGGCCTCCATAGTCTTCTGCGGTCAAGAATTTCACAAATTCTCTATCCTTCAACTGAAGAAATCTTTTCTCATCTCACTTCTAACTGGCCTACTTGAAACTGGCTCCTGGTTCGAGATTTCCTTCCCAGGAAAGCATCCTCCCCATATCTAGTCTGTTCAGTCCTGTTTGAATTATACACATTTTAATCAGATCCCTTTTCATCCTTCTAAACTCTAGTGAATACAGATCAAGTTGAACCAATCTTTTCTCACCCTCGTGAGCCTCAGTTGCACTCTCTCTATGTCAAGGTAGGGAGACAACAACTGCAAGCAGCTCTCCAGGTGTGGTCTTACCAGGTCATTGTATAGCTTCAGTAAAGCAAGCCGACTTCTGAGCAATGTTCTCTTGCATTGAAGGCTTTCTAATTTGCCTTCCTTATTGTTTGCTGCATCTGCCTGTCTGAGTTCATTGTCAGGAGAAAGTGAGGACTGCAAATGCTGGAGTACCAGAATTGAAAAATGTGGTGCTGGAAAAATACAGCAGGCCAGGGCAGCATCCGAGGAGCAGGAGAATCGACGTTTCGGACATAAGTTCCTGAAGAAAGGCTTCTGCCCGAAACGTCAATTCTCCTGCTCCTCGGATGCTACCTGACCTGCTGTGTTTTCCCAGCACCACATTTTTCAATTGTCAGTTGTACAAGGACACCCAGATTCCTTTGTATATCCAGAACACGCTATAGATCACCATTTAACTGATACTCTTCCATTTTTGACTGAAATGTATGTCTTCACATTTAGTGAGATTTCACTGCATCTGCCTTATGTTTGCGCACTCACTCAACCTGAAGCCCCCTTGCACCGTCTGCCAACTTTCAATCTAGCCCAGTTTTGTTGTCTGGAAACGTGGAAATGTTGCACTTGATCCCCTCATTCAGGTGATTTATCAATACAGTGAATCACTTCTACTGCTTTGCTCCAGTGGTTGTTATTCTGAAGTGCAAAGCTGGTGAACTATACAGGGAACTTTATAATTGAGACAGAGTTTAGCCCTAATGCAAAGCTTGTGTTTAATTGCTTCCGGAAACAGTCACTGGATAGAGATGAGCTGATCACTGTTTTTAGCAGAGATTCAGAAATGGTTGCTGTTTTGATTGGATTATCTCTATCACCTTTAGCTCAGTATTCATTAGAGTTCAACCTGGAAGCTTCCTGTTGTGCATGGCTTGGTTATTCAATGTCTTAATCAGTTACAGCCATCAGGCAATCTTTTTGCCAAAGATATTAATGTATCTTTGCCAATTCACCTATTCCCTGTGGCTTTGAAGCAGAGTATCTACTTGCTGAATGTCCACATTATGAAAAGACATAGTGGGGAAATAAATTCTGATGAAATCTTAAAGTTGTCACTAGACTGCAGATATATAAAAACCTAATCACTGAACTCTGCTTTTGACATTGATCAAAGAGCAGGTTATATTGTTACTTGCAGACTTTAATTTATACCAATTCGATAATACAGCAATAGAATTTTAAAAGACTGACAGGTTGATTAAATGCATGGATGCGTATCTGAATGAGATAAATGTCAGGAACTAGTGGTAGGACAAAAAAAAAGACAAGTGGTTAGGCAGAGGTTGGGATGAAGTTATCTGTAGAGTCTATAGTATCAGAACTTATAACCACATTTATAAAATAGAGCAGAGAGCAGAATGGACATGAGCACAAGGAAAGTCGTGACAAAGGCCAGGGAAGGAGAGAGAAAAAGAGAAGAGCATATGGAGAAAATGGTAACAATCAACAAAATGAGGCAACAGCAAAGCGATTCTTTGTGTATGGCAATAGATTGAGGAGAGAGTGGGAGTTAAAGTTACGTAAATATGTGGGACAGAAGTGAGAGTGGGGTCGGAGACTGGAAGGTTGGATATGATAATTGACTAACTTTTAGTGAATATGAAAATAATTTACAACTTGAGAAAAGTGAAGTTATATTAATGGTTTTCTAGACCTATGATCAAGATGATGCTAAATTAAGATTACAATCTCAAACAATTGAAAGAATTGTGATCTGCTCTAACTGACTGCTACACTTGCTGCAAATCACTATTACTTGACTGAAATTCCACAAATTAGGTCTTGCTAGACGGCAATAATATACCCATTTGTCAGTGTAAAATGTTGTTCTAAGTTGAGTATACGTTGACTGAAAATGGGCAACAATTGCCTTTTACTAGGTCAATCCGACTAATTGGTATTTGTGCTGTATTAATACTATGTATTGTGTCCAAATGAATGACGCCACTGGAAGTGCCAAGATTTCCCTAGTGAACTAAAACTTGCCTAAATTAAAGGAAACTGTTCGCAATTCAAATAAAATTGGATTAAAAAAAATAGAAATTTGATTTGGTTTAAAAACGACAATGTGAATACAAATCTAGTCCAGTTTTAATTCTCTTTAGATTTTACTTTTTTATTTAATGTAGACAAATTCCAAATTATGATTTTTTTTAAAAGAACTTCTGTTTGGTACTCAAGTGGTTAACAGTAGAGCCAGTTGTAAGAATGGAGAGGTTTTCGTGTGAGTAAGTTTATTTTATATGGTCGGTGGCTGAAGACTATAGAATCTTTGAATGTATGTCTAGTACTTTATTTTTGGGAAGATAGATTTTTGTCGGCAAATTTAATCTCCCTTTTTTCTTTTATACTACTTAATTGGATGTCAGGAAACATAACATTTGAGTTCGTTTGAGGTTTAGTTTGATACTCACCTTTGTAAACTGTTTCTCTTTCTACCTTAATTAGAAAGATGCAACAGGGTATGCATTCTTTTTATTTTAATGGTACTGGAAATTATGAAATGTCTGTGATTTTGAGACCAGGTATTGAACTGTTGTAATTGAAAGAAGTGATTTAAAGGTCTTTTTGTTTTAAGGTATTGAGGTTAGAAAGATCAACAACACCCATTGCTTTCTTTTCCATTTTAACAAAGAGTTAAAGTGAAGGTTCATGCCTTGGTTTATTTTATTCATAGAAACCTCGTATTCACATTAGTACAATCAATATTGGTAAATCTGCAGTACTTGGCCAAATACTGAATCAGAAACCTTGGCGGAACTTGATTTGTTTTAAAATATTGCATTCCTTAAGTTAAAACTTTTTGTTGTGTACTGTTCCATATAAATGTATCAAAATGTTGACTTGAGAGATGTGATATCTTTGCATTGAGCAACTTGATGAAGAAGTGTGTAGAGGATTATATTGTCATTGGATCAGTATGCTAATAACTTGGTTGGGCTGAAATAAATGCTTGTTGGATTTGCTGACTTTTAAGCAGTCAGGGCCATGGGTCATGGAAAAAAAACATAGATCTGAAAAAGTAGCAAATATTTGAAGAATTGTCTCCCATCTCACTCCTTTTTGTCTAGCTGTGATTGGTTCGAGGTGGAGTCCATTACCTATACTTTTCTTCACTAGTGTTCTTTACCTTTTTGCTTCTATCCTGCTCTCATTTATTTTGAAAGAAATCAGTTATAAGAATATTGGTTTACAGAAATGTTGAATTTTCATTATATTTTGAAATGTTATCTTATTTTCTCTCACTGCTGTCCAAAGGTGCAAGTTGTCTTTTCAAAAAATTAATTCCTAGCATAATTTAAAACACAAGACTTTTGTGATGGTTCTTACCTCAAGAAAGTCAGAATTTTAATGTTTATCTTTTTTTAAAGCAAGAGAGAATTCTACTTTATCCTTGTCTAAGTCGTTTCATGTCAACTTTAAATTGTTCATGTTAGGGGAGAAAGAAAACCTACTGTTCATACTATGGGACTAGTATTCTGTACGAAGAGATAAATTAAAGCTGCAGTGCCCCGTAACTAATAGCGTTCCTTTCAGGGAAGTGATGTCTGAAAATTGGTGATAGTTTTCTGATCTTGAAATTTATGCCCATTGTATTTGGATGTTGGCCACCCCAGACTTTTATCTTTTGAGATTTAAGGACTATATCTTAATTGTAAGATGTCCCAAACAATACTAAAGTCTTAGAAGTTTGAGTTTAATAACAAGCAAAATTCACAAAAAGGAGGAAGTTGGGATTGCAAATCTTGGTGTAAAATATTCTGTTCTGAAAAATATGAAAATGTTTTAGTTGTAGGCAGTGAAGTAATTATTTGATGCTTCAAGGATACCTCATGTTTTGTAGGTTTTTTTCCCCCCCCGTGTAAAAGAACTAATAAAATTTAATTTTTTTTTAAAAGGAAAATACTGGTAAATAGGTGAATTGCCTGACAGTTGAATGTGTGTCTCTTCAGTTTATTGACATTTTATTTGAAACGTGTTGCAATTCTTAGATTTTTGTGCCAAAACTGGGCATATAGCATTCCTGATCAACAGGCAAGCTTTTGTTGGCTTTGCAAAGAAAGAGTCATAAGAAATGGAATTAAACATTTTATTACTCTTCTAATCTTTAGAAAGAAAATGACTAAGTTTTTTTGGATTTTATAAAGAAAACTGGAACTTTTGATATTTTAAAAAAATTCAGATACAACAATCTTCTGCTGATTGTTTTAAATTAAAGTCTAAATAAATGTAAACATGTCATGGTAACACAATGTTAATAAATTTGGATTACTAATGATTAATGAGCTCACAAATATTATTAATTTACACAAGTTTAATTAATCCATGTGAATATTTTCTGGTTTAATTCTCATGACTAACTTTTTGTATGTAAAAAAAGTTTTGAAACTCCAGCCACCTTTTTAGAAGTCAAAGTTGGCAGTTTGTTAATTGTGCAAAATTGTGCATAGAAGATGAAGTTTAGTTTCTTGAATGGAAGGAATGCTATTTTTTATCCAGAATTATGTAGCTTATTGACAATCAGCAAGTGCCCAATTATTACACTGCTAATTTTTGTAAAGAGTTGAAGACTTTATTTTTAATAAGAATTCTGACTTGTTCATAGATCAGCACTATATAGTCTGTTTTATAAAATGTAAGAAAAAAATGTAATATCAAAAAGTGAAAGTTAGAGTTTTCAGTAAGTACAGACGTTCATTAGAAAATTCAGAATTTCTACTATTCTACAATAAAATATCTGAAGTCAAAATCCAATGAGAAATGTGTGTGCTTAGCTGGCAGGTAGCTTTCTAACACTGTTCGCGACAGGGCTCTTGGCATTTGAAGGTTACTTGATTGCTAGTTTGTATCCTCTCACAAGTTAAGGGGACATAACGATTATGAAGACGTCAGATAAGAGACCAGGCAGGCGAAAAGGGAGAAGCACTCCAGATGAGGTCCTATGGGATCGAGGGAGGGTCATTCATGTACGACCATGTGTATGTGCCTGACAGACTGTGAAATGGTGCGTTGTTGCACGGCTGTGGTGCACCTGGGCCCTTCAGTTGTGATTGATTGGTTTGGTCATGTGTAATGGTCCCATCTGCTCCATGTTGTTTTCTTTTACTTATAAACAGCATTCCCAGCGGCTGAAAGTATATGAGCTGCATTTTGTCATCTTCACTTATAGTCAAACATAGCTGTGTGGGTAAGATATATAAAGTCCATTTTAAGCATTGCTATTTTAATTTGTTCCTCCCTCTCTCTTTTTTTTTCCCCCTGCACTCAGTAAATTTCTTTGGAGAGTTGAACTGTGAAGGGTTCCTGTTTTTGTTTTATGTGTTTTGAATATTAGGGGAGAAAAAAATTGAGTGAGGGGCCTTTGTAGAATCTGCATAATGACTCTTACGGCAGTGAGGAGTTTTTTGTAACTGAGCCAATACTTAATTAAAGCGCTGACATCATGGTGTTATAATTAAGCGTGGCATTAATTAAGCTAGAAAAACGAATAGTTTTTTGGGGGAGAGCAGTGGTATTGTGCAGACATTTGTTTATGAAGTGGAATAACGGAATTTAAAAACCTATTTTCTTCAATTCCTCATCTCCAACACCAATACAATTTCAGAGCAACTGAACAACATGAAATTCCACATCCCAATTGTTGAATTGAGTTTGCTACCTAGAATTAGTACTAAAATGCCGATCGGATTTATGCATCCTCATAGCTAATTACGCATCGGAGAGCATCGACAGCTGCATTCATCATCATAAAATGTAATAATTAATGACATTCCAACAAAGAAAAATATGTAAATGAGAGCTCATTAGCATTTTCATATTCAGCTTCGATAATGCTTTTGCTGACAAGGTTGTAATTAATGAAAATTCATGTTGTAGTCAGGAGATTGGAGCAGCTTCATTCCACTCACAGTTCGCAATTGCTAGAATTAGGAGAAGAAAAAAAAGGGGTATCCTTGCCAATGCAGAGCGAGCGAGCTCTGGCACAAACCATAAATTGGAAGTGAAGACTTCTCTTGATAAGCTTTCTACTGTACTCTTTCATAAAGTTTAGCAGACTTTGAAGAAAAAAAACTTGCTTTGCATTTCTTTTGCAGATTTGCCAAATTCTATAGCTCTCTGTTTTTGGAGTACTTTTAATGAACTCAAACTCTTTGAAGAGACTCAGAGGCTGTAATAATGGATTTTTTTCTTCCTTTAAAGTACATTTTTCAGATCTGTCTGAAAGTACTGGCATGCAGAACACTTTCTATGCACTTCTTATCATTTAAGTCTGTCACTTGGTTAAAAACGTCTCACTTTTTTTTTAATCTTTCAAAGCCATTCAGATTCGTAGGTAGTGAAAAATGCTATCCCTGTGAAGAAAACCTTTGGTTTTCAACATGCTACAATGATGCAAATCCTGTTGCTATGTAATGCACTGGATTGCTAAAGCACTTTTATGGTTATAGTGCTCTATGTTGTTAGAATATATTTCAAACAACATTCTATCTCTTCTACAACTAGTAATGTAGATTATACTTACTGAATATACAAAGGTATAATTTCATTGTTATCATCAATTGATAACTGTGCAGACCAAACATTGCACTTGTTGCAGGCCTGGAGTTTACAGTGTCACAGATTGTATTATAGTGGATGGGTAGCATATTTGCTGTATGGAATAACAGTTGTGTTTGAATTTATAGCTAAGGTTAAGCACAATCATGTGTGTAATAAGTCATAAGAGTGAAGGTTGGCTTATTTGAACAAGCTTTGAGCACAATCTGTTACTGAATCCGGTTCAACATGTAATGTGTGGTAGCTTTAGTTTTGTATACGTATTTCATGACAGGAACCCAGCAAACGCACTGACGTGTTTAGATAGATTCAGCAGCTAACAATAGTAACGTGGTATATTGTAACTATCCAATCAGTAATACAATGAAGTATTTGTTCGCATGTGATTAGTAGTTTTAAAATAATAATGGGGTATAATTCTGTTTTGCTTCAGATACTTAAAAGTATTTCTACTGTTTTTGTCTCAGACTCTCAAAATTTCTCAATTCTTAAGTTTATTTTCAATTTGACTGTTAACTTATGGAAGACCCTGCTAACTAAAGTTTATACTGCCCAATTCTTGTCACTGTGCCTGCTACTGTTAGATTAATATCAATTACTTAATATCTTAATTACTTAATTCTATTACACCAATTAATGAAATAGTATTAGTGATATCAGTAACTATGTGAATTAGGTTATTGTATTGGTTGTATTATTGGAGGAGGAGGTTAGAAGCAGAGGATCATCCATAGAACTTCAAATGCTGTCGGGCCTCTGAATAACGCTGAGATAAGGGCAATCATTTATTTTCTAATACAGTATTGTGGCAGTGTTTATTAAGTAGTATTGTTTAGATATAGTGTTACAGTATAGGTATAATACTGAACAGGTTGCCAATGGGCAGCAAAGGGTGAAAGAAGGTGTTGATATTCTTAATTCCCAATTGTGCAGTGATATGAATTTGCCATCATTAGTGAATATTGGTAACTGCAAGACTGTGAACTATAGTCTTGGGAAGTCCTTATAATAGAAATTCAAGTTAAGTGAGAATTGGTCACATTATTTTGTATTGATTTAATGTTGCAAGCCAATTTTTTTTTTGTGTCCTGAAATAGTTCCTAAATTTCTGAACAACTTTGCCTTTGAATTGGAGATTGATATGAGTTTATTACTTACAATGTTCATGTTGAATGTGATAAATTTAACATTTACAATGTACTCTAGATTGAAGATATTTTAAAGTTATATTCAAGCTTGTATCTTAATGGAAAAAGTGGAACTTAGCAAAAATGTGAACTTAATCTACAAGGAATGGGTGAATTGTTATGCAAGTGAAAATAAAAGTTTTTAGCAATTTTTGCTTTTATTTTGAAAAGTTGCTTTATTTCCTTGTCTTTGCTTCAGTTCAGAAATTGAGCTGGTCTGCTTCCAGGCCTCAGAACTGTGGCTCCAACCAATAAAAGGAAATGCCTCATTTTGAGTTCTAACCTTTATGAATGTATCAGTCTTTAGTTAGATTCTCAGTCTCTTTCTTAGTATTCTTCTAGATTCAAAGCTGAAATTACTGTTTCATCACATTGGCATTTGACAATTAAAACCTGTTACTTTGAACTACTGATGTATAGTTCCATCACATTATCTTTGCGTAAGTTATGAATCTGAGTGATATAATAGATATAGAATTATTAGAATCCCTACAGTGAGGAAACAAGTCCACATCGACCCTCCAAAGAGTATCTCACCCATTACTCAACATTTACCCCTGACTAATGCACCCAACCTACACATCCATGAATACAATGGGCAATTTAGCATGGCCAGTTCACCTAACCTGCACATCATTGGAATGTGGGAAGAAACTGGAGCACTCAGAGGAAGCCCATACAAACACAGGGAGAATGTGCAAACTCCAAGCAGACGCTCGCTTGATGATGGGCCTATGTCCATAATGTCAATTCTCCTGCTCCTCTGATGCTGCCTGATCGGCTGAGTTTTTCCAGCACCCCATTCTTTGACAGACAGTTGCCCAAGGCTGGAATTGAACCTGGGTCCCTGGCACTGTGCAGCAGCAGTGCTAACCACTGAGCCGCTGTGCTGCCGTGATAGTGAGAAACTGGAGGATGCGGAGGAATTTTTTTTTAAATATAAAAATCCAGATATTCACTTATTACTGCATAATTCATTCAATTTGTGGATTAAACTGCTGACGGGGAGGCCATTTAGCCTATTGTATCTATCCCAGCTATACAGGACAACCGCTGTATCCGTGGAATTGTTTTCCACAGTTTCAGTTACCCGTACCATGGCCCAAAAATATTATGGCAACCAGAGGGCAGCTGGGAAGGTCAGTTTCCCGTTTAAATGAATGGGTTCCCTCCTGTCTGCAGTAGGTCTTGGAACATATCCGCCATGGGAACGGGGGGAACTACTGTATTAGATTTTATTACAATGGGTTTGAAATGCAAGAGTTAAGGAAGTCTGGCTACAATTATCTCTGCATTGGTGAGACCATACTGCAGTAACTCCGTAAATTTTGGTCTCTTCAACTAAAGAGTTGTTAAATGCTGAGATTGACAGACTTTTGGACAGTCAGAGAATGCAGAGATTATGGAGATTGGGTGAGCAATTTCAGTTCCTTTAATAGTTCCAGCATGATTTTATTGCATGATAATGCAGGCTGAAGTGAACATATGATTCATTTTGACTCTTTGTGTTATTCAACTGGAAGCTTCATGGATATTTAGACAGGCTGAATGATTGGGCAAGTGCATGATAGATGGAATATAATGTAGAAACATGCGAGATTATCTGTTTTGGTAAAAAGATTAATGTGCAGAGTTCAGAAAATGTTGATGTCCCAGGGAATTTGGGTGTGTCCTTTTTTATGTCCATGAAAGCAAGCATGCAGGTTAGGGAAGCATTCAAAGGTAAGTGGTATGTTAGCCATTTTCATAAAAGCATTTGAGTACAGGAACAAAAATAAATAATTTCAACCATACAGTAGACTGGTGAGACTGCAGCAGATCTGGTACACTCTCCATTGAGAGGAAGTACTTAGTGCACAGGGAGTACAGTGGAGGTTAGGTTGTCATGTTCCTGAGGTGTGGAATTTCTCTATAAAGAGAGATTGAGCAAACTGATCTTATATCTGCTGTTTAACAAGGTGCCACATATTAGACTAATCCACAAGATTAGATCGCAGGGTGTTAAGGGTAGAGAATCCTCTTGAATAAAGGATTGACTGACTGACAAAGTAGAAGGTTGAGATGAGGGGGTCTTTGTCAGGATGGCAAACTGTAACTGGTGGAGTGCCACAGGGTTCAGTTCTTGGACCTCAACTACTTGCAATCTATATAAATCATCCACAAGCAGGGGGAGAGTATAAAATAGCAAAGTTTGTGGATGTTCCCAATAGGTGGGAAAACAGACAATGTTGAGGAGATAGAATTTACAGGGGTAAATTGATAAACTCGTAGATTGGGCCAGAATCCGGAAGCTGGAGTTTAATGTGAATAAGTACGAGGTTGTCCATTTTGATTAGAAAAACAAAAAGGGAAATTATTTAAATAGGAAGCAGATTTAAAGTCTGTCAGTGCTGAGGGATCTGGATGTCTTTGTGCAGCAGAAAGGCAAAAAGACTGGATTATAAAAGTAAAGAAGTCTTGTTACAATTAAATTATCCATCTTGGCATTGGTGAGACCACACCTAGAATATTGTGCCAGTTTTGGTCTCTTAACGTGAGGAAGGATGTAGTAGTACTGGAGGCAGTTCAGAGGAGGTTCACAAGATTGATTCCAGGGATGAAAGGGCTGTTGTGTGAGGAACGGTTGAATAGTTTGGGCTTGTACTTGCTGGAATTCAGAAGAATGAGGGGTGGAATCTGATCGAGGCATTTAAAATGTTAAAGGGGATTCATAACGTGGGCATTGAACAGATGCTCCCCCTTGTCGAACAAGAGATCATAGCTATAGAGGGAGAGAAGGTAGGTTCAAAGCTGAGATGAGGAGAAACTTCTGTCAGAAGTGGGATAAAGGGCTACGAAAAGCAGGCAGGACAATGGAATTGAGCCCAGAATAAGATCAGCCATGATCATATTAAATGACGGAGTGGGTTCGAAGGGTTGAATTGTCTACTTCCACTCGTATTTCTTATGTTCCTATATTCCATTGAATTTAGAAAATGAGAGGCAATTTCCTACAATGAGCGAATGGGGGTGGGGAGAAAGGTGATAGGTCAGAGGGGAGGGTGGAGTGGATAGGTGGGAAGGAAGATAGGCAGGTAGGACAGGTCACGAGGGCGGTACTGAGCTGGAAGGTTGGAGCTGGGGTAAGATGGGGGAAGGGGAAATGAGGAAATTGGTGAAATCCACATTGATGCCATGGGGTTGAAGTGTTCCGAGGTAGAAGATGAGGCGTTCTTCCTCCAGGCGTCGGGTGGTGAGGGAGCGGCGATGGAGAAGGCCCAGGACCTGCATGTCCTCGGTAGAGTGGGAGGGGGAGTTGAAATGTTGGGCCACAGGGTGGTGGGGTTGATTGGTGTAGGTGTCCCGGAGATGTTCCCTAAAGCACTCTGGGGAGACTGGATAGCTCTTAGCAATGTAGAGGAGACCACATCGGGAGCAACGGATACAATCAATGATATTGGTGGATGTGCAGGTAAAACTTTGATGGATGTGGAAGGCTCCTTTGGGGCCTTGGATGGAGGTGAGGGAGGAGGTGTGGATGCAGGTTTTGCAATTCCTGCGGTAGCAGGGGAAGGTGCCAGGATGGGAGGGTGGGTTGTTGGGGGTCGTGGACCTGACCAGGTAGTCATGGAGGAAGGCAGAAAGGGGTGGGGAGGGAAATATATCCCTGGTGGTGGGTCCGTTTGGAGGTGACGGAAATGGCTTCAGATGATGTGGTTTATGCAAAGGCTGGTAAGGTGGAAGGTGAGCATCAGGAGGGTTCTGTCCTTGTTATGGTTGGAGTGGTGGGGTTTGAGGGCGGAGGGGCGGGATGTGAACGAGGTGCATGGGAGGGCATCTTTAACCAGGTGGGAAGGGAAATTGCAGTGTCGAAAGGAGGAAGCCATCTGGTGTGTTCTATGGTGGAACTGGTCCTCCTGGGAGCAGATAAGGCAGAGGTGGAAGAATTGGGAATACGGGATGGCATTTTTGCAGGAGGTAGGGTGGGAAGAGGTATAATCCAGGTAGCTGTGGGAGTCGGTGGGTTTGTAAAAAATGTCAGTGTCAAGTTGGTTGTCATTAATGGAGATGGAGAGGTTCAGGGAGAGGAGGGAGTTGTCAGAGATGGTCCAGGTGAATTTAAGGTCGGGGAATGTGTTGGTGAAGTTGATGAAGTCGTCAGTGTAGTGGAGGAAGAGGTGGGGAGTGGTGCCGGTGTAACTGCAGAAGATGGACTGTTCTATGTAGCTGACAAAGAGAGAGGCATAGCTGGGGCCCATATGGGTTCCTATGGCTACCCCTTTGGTCTGGAGGAAGTGGGAGGATTCTAATGGAGCAGGCTCAAGGAGCTGAATGGCCTACCCCACCTGTTTCCATGATATTTTGCTGGAGTTTTGCCACTTTATTATGTAGTACTCAGTGTACTGTGATTTGTTAACCATGGACCACAATTTATTTTTTGCAAATGAAAAATAAAAAGTGCTCATTTACTTTTCTCCAATGATCTTAAAGGCATGAATTTCAGCTATTAAAAATGTGCATTTCCTATTTGCCAATCTGGGTTCTTTTTGCGAGTTTTTTAGATTAGATTAGGTTACTTACAGTGTGGAAACAGGTCCTTTTTCTTTAAGTTTTATTTCATAACCATTCATCCTAAAACACACAAGCCATCATCCAAAAGAAGACGCAATATGCGTGTTGTGGCTGTTTTAGAGCATTACATTCTCTGAGGATTTGTTGGAATCTTGTGACTATCTTTTCTCTCAGCTATAGAAAAAGATTTATTCTGGGTTTGCACCTTGGTTCCTTCCCACTTGTCGGCAACTGTTTTGTTTGTTTCACACCATGAGAAACAACTCAAACATGCCAGCTAATGTTAATTTTTTACCCCCTATTTATTGTGTTTGTTATTGTTGAGAAGCTATTTGTCTTCTGAAAATTATTGGAGACTTGTGATTCTTTAAACAAGAAAGTTCTTTGTGTTCTGCTTTTGTGTTGTAGTCAGACATATCTGAGTTTTAATGATTAATTTTCCATGTTAAGGCATTGCATTGATTTGTATTGTTGCTGGAGTCATAGTCCTACTCCATCCTTTCTAAAAAAAAGTATTTATTTATGTTAATGGTTGAACTTAAAAGGTGTATTACCTACCTCTAGGCTTTTTGCAGCCATAGGCACTGTTCACCATGTGTATAATGTCTTTCTATATCACATACCACTTGCAATGCATAGCGTTCTTCTTATGAGTACCTCAAATACCAGAAAGTTGATCAGAAAGAAAGGGCAGTGGTACTGATTTTCTGAAAGTGACACATTGGAGTCTTGTTTGCATCTAGAACATAAGCATTCTAGGGTGGGAATTGTGCTCATTTATAGCATTTCTCAACCCAAGAGTACAAAATTAGGTTTCAATAAATTGTAGTGACTCGTATCTTCTTTCAAACTTTTGGTGTTTCTTAATTTTTATTCAAATTCTGACTTAAACTTTGACTTGGGCAATATTTGGAATCAGCCCCATGATACTCTAGTGCTGGAGCAAGGCCCTGTTTAGGAGCAGGGTGAAGGGGTTTTGCTGCTACAGGAAGATGAGAATTCACCAGTGTAGCACAGATTCTTCCATTCTTCTGCATAATCATAGAGATGTACAGCGTGGAAACAGACCCTTTGGCCCATGCTATACATCTCTAGGACTCTATGATTATGCAGAAGTATGGAAGAATCTGTGCTACACTGGTGAATTCTCATCTTGCTGTAGCAGCAAAACCCCTTCACCCTGCTCCGAAACAGGGCCTTGCTCCAGCACTAGAGTATCATGGGGCTGATTCCAAATATTGTCCAAGTCAAAAGTTTAAGTCCGTCAATTGTACTCAAACACACTGCTGTGAGTCAGTGCTGAAAATATCGTCTTTAGGTGATGAAGAAGCACACATTTCAGAGAATTGAAACCATTCTTCTCATGTGTATTATTTAGTTTTGATAGTTGCAAAGCAGGTTGATTGGTTTTAACTTAGTCTGGCTTAATATTTAGGCATGAAATGCCTTATTTTAAGATTTTTTAATGAAATAAGCAGTTGGTGACTATCTGTTGGACCTTCCTTCCTCCATAAAACTTGCTGGATTTATTTTTCCCATGCAGTCCTTTGAAAGGCTAAATCAATTTGCTTGGTCCTGGCAGGGCTGTACAAAGGTCCTAGGAGAACTAAAGTTGTCATGTTTTATTGGTTACAGAGCCAATTGTGGTTTTCACATTTAGTGAATTGAGGTACCAATTAACACAACAACTCTGGAAATTTACAAGACAATTCCAGATCTTAAGTAAACCTCAACTCAAGTGATGTTAATACTATACTAACCTAACAAGCAGAAGATTATCTGCTTTTATGGGTTGATGATGCAGTAAAACAGATATAGGCCTGTGACTTAGTCAGTTTGAGTGTAAGCAAAGGGAATACCATTTAGAGTGTTAAGCTCTTTTGCGAATCTTCTAATTTAGTCCTGAGATGTAAAAGCAGCCTGAAATGAGGGGTACTTTTCAACAAAGGTATGCTTGCTAATAATATTAGTTCTTCTTGCTTGTGCTGAAACACTGAATTTCTGAGAGCAAATTAAAGAATGGTTTCTAGTAGGTAGGCTGAAGCAACAGGAAAGCCTTTCTCTGAATAACTAACCATTGATTCAGTGGGATTCATGTACTGATGATTGTAGCCTATTTGCAGATGCTGCTGGGAGTCAAAACTGTGTCTTACCTCATTCAGAGTTCATTACATGTTCACTTCATGTCAGCTCAGTTGGTGAAAGGCATTCAGGAGTTATGAAATTGAGCCTGTTCTTTGAACTTATTTAGGTGTCATTTAGGATTCAAACTGAGATTTGTGCTCACTTCTGCCTTGAATTGCATGGCATAATGGTGAAGGCATTACAGTTTACATTCTTTTTGAAGTAGATGAAACAGGCAAATCATGATATCAATCAATATACAATGTTGACTTAACACCAATCCAGCCATTTTGGAACATCATTTTCCAGTCTTCTCACCATGAGTAACTCTGTACCTGTTGAACAGTATGGAGGACCTCCCATCAGCTCTATTTAAGGAAATGAACAACTACTTAAAAGTTGGATCCTAATTGAATGTTCTTTGTACAATTCTAAAATGTTTTGAGATTTCCCACAGTTGTTTCACATTGCTGAAGTCTACATGGAAGCATCTCGCAGATGCTAATGGACCTTTTGCTGATGTAAACCTGATGCTGCTGTACACAGGTGCACCAGGAAGCCTTCCTCTTTGAATAGGGCTGAGCTGGAAGAATGAGCCCAGAGAATTAGACAGATCACAAAGACCATGCAGTCATTAAGAGAGGGAGAAAGGAGTGAAAAAGGTTTTTCAGTATAAGACCTTACTCATCCTAGGATCATTTCATCTACTTGAATCACAAATAAAGAAGAATGTGAGAGGCAGATGCCCTTCACTCGGGCATCCTTGCTGAAGTCTGACAACTACTGGAACCACGACTTCAATCTTTAGGGCAGTGATTATGAAGATGAATATACCAATCAACCGTTGAGCAAAATTTTGCACTAGCCATCCTTCACTGAATAAGGAAGGTCACTGAGGCACTGTTCAGTTCAATCTAATTATGTTTCATTCAGTCTTGCCAAAACCGAGCAGCAGAATTAGATCAAAAGTCTCAAGATCATAAACTTCTTCATGATGTGAGGGAGGCATTGATTGTATGCACATTACTTTGCAGACACCACACATTGTGTCCTGTACTGGAACCAAAAGAAATTCCATTCCCGCCATATTCAGGTAGAAATCCAAATGGTCAATGCAAATGTCCTAACAGCAGCCTGCATTTTGTAATGTAGCTGGCAAAGCAGAACATTTCAACCTTTTCAAGCTTTCCTTCCCCCATACTAAAGGTCAGTAGATAACCTGTTTGGCATTGAGAGGCTGGAAGTAGAATTTCAGTTTCTCCTTTGTTCAGTTTAGGCATTCTACTTTTGACAGTTCTTTGCTCCTCTTCATTGTTGATTTAAACCTGTTAGCAAGATAATCACTTTTAACAAGTGTTCTCCCACAGATACTTTACCTATCTCTTCCCCTGTATTTGATCCAGTTATATCTTCTCTGGAGTTGGGATGAAAGTGTGCTGGTTAAGAAGATTTACTGAACTCTTTTCAAACATTTTTCCTCCTCTGTTCCCTTTACTTCCATGTTATCCTGAGTGATTCTTATATAATTAAAGTCCTCTGTCTGCTTACTATTTGGAAGTGGGTGGCACGGTGGCACAGTGGTTAGCACTGCTGCCTCACAGCGCCTGAGACCCGGGTTCAATTCCCGACTCAGGCGACTGACTGTGTGGAGTTTGCACGTTCTCCCCGTGTCTGCGTGGGTTTCCTCCGGGTGCTCCGGTTTCCTCCAACAGTCACAAAGATGTGCGGGTCAGGTGAATTGGCCATGCTAAATTGTCTGTAGTGTTAGGTAAGGGGTACATGTAGGGGTATGGGTGGGTTGTGCTTCGGCGGGTCGGCATGGACTTGTTGGGCCGAAGGGCCTGTTTCCACACTGTAAGTAATCTAATCTAAGTCTACAAAATATTTTCACTAGCCAGAGCATCCATTGTCAACTTGAACCAAATAGTAAGCAGACAGGGGACTTTAATTGTTGCTTCAAAGATATATTTTCATTCCAGCAGTACAATGCCATTCCTAATCAGTGCAATTAATCTTTTTTGACTTCCTTAACTTTTTGGGTCACTTTGTATCTGTGAACATTAAGCACTTACCATTTTATGTCACGTTCTTATTTCCTGCTAGTACGCCACCTTTCTAGCCATTTTCACTATCTTGTAGCTCATCAGCCTTCTCACTGCACTTGTACGTCAATAAGCAAGCATTCTAAACCTGTCATTCTAATGCCTATAGTTCTTCTTAGTCCCTATATAGTAAGTTACTACTGTAATTGTTCTCTAGTACTGTCCAACACTCACTATAATGTATAATCTTCCAGATGGTCACCATTGTACTGTTCTGAATTCCTATTGCTAGTTGTGTGGCCAACTGCTGGAAAATACATTGAAGGAGACTGACCTGAATTTACTGCCCTGCAAATCTCAAACAACTGGAGACAGTTCATACACCTGCTCCCCCCCGAGTTCAGAAATCCTGTGAGCATCCCACATGGCACAAGCAACAGATCTGAGATATTCATCTATGATTAAAAAGTTTCTATCTTTTAGAGTCTAGCTATAACTTGTAGATAGTATTGAATCTAATTCATACCTAGCGACCTTAATTCTAACATTATGTGCAAAATTAATTGCATTTTAGATGAGGATCCTTAAAATTCTGTTGCTTCCCAAAATCTCCAAGTGCTGTGTTCCTTAGAATTGGTACTCCATAATGCTGGACAATTATGAAAGTCTGGAAGCACTTTTGAACACTTGTGCAAGTTTTATTTTTTTATATGCATTGTTGAGAAACACCAGGAGCATCAAATCCCAGGCTGTTAATCGAGGCTTTTAATAGGAAAAACCTTTCTTCACATAGTATCCCATCAAGGATGTTGTCAGCTTTTGAAAAAACCCATGAAAGTTCCAGGTAGTTTGTTAGGATGGAAGCTGGTTAAAGTGGCTCGTTGTAGATTAGCATGAGGCAAGGTTGCATCTTTTCCACTCTTCTCATCATTCTTACCATTGCCATTGACTGGGTATTAAGGAAGTCAACCGAGGAAATTCTTGAAATGAATGAATGATTGCAGTGCTAGGTCTCTAGGATTTTGGGTCTCCCTGTTAATGTGTGCAATCAGTGAACAGTGCAGTTAGCACAGGCTGCATGCAGAACTGACAATGAATTGGCAGCGGAAAGATGGCATGTTGCTTTAATTGCAAAGAATGGGTGTGGGTTAACCCTGCGCTGGGATAACTGTGTTTGTCTTCACCAGCACAGTTTTTACCCATTATCATCTTTGCCCCACATGATCTTCACCTGAGGTTTCAAGAAACTATGTTAAACACTTCAAACCTTTGACCTCAGTACAGCTTCTTGCCCCCAGTGAGGAGGTGAAGATAGTGGCATGCTGATGATGTGATTAACCTACTAATCCAGAGGTCCAGGTTAAAACTCATGGGTACACATATTTGAAATTTCAATTCAAATAATAATATCTAGAATAAAAATATGGTTTCACTAATGAAAACTTTGAAACTATATTCTCAGAAAACAAGCCATCGGGTTCACTAATGTGTTTTAGAGAGGGAAATTTGCTATGTGCCTCGTGACTCATCTACAACAACATTGTTGGCTCTTAATCTAGCAAGCAGCTCAGTTCAAGGACAATTAGGGATGGGCAACAAATGTTCTTGTTGGTTGTGCCCATTTTTAATGAACATATTTTAACAAAAATTATCATATCTTATCCATGGCAGTATTAAAGGTTGTTTCAATTTGTGAACAGCAAATCAGTTTATACTTAATGCTATCATAATATTTAAGTTCATGGTATCGTATGGACAACAAGATGAATGAGCTTTGAAAATATTGGTTTGAATGTAAACCTTCAATGAAAGTTTGCATGGCTTGTATTGCACTCTACCAAGGTAAGAAGACTAGATCCTTGTTACTCCTATAATATCTTATCTGGGGTAGGATAATCTACGAGGCACTCATCATGAGTAATGCTTGGTTCTTGATGAATTTGGGAGCAGGCCATTAACACCTGAGAAATTGCAAGAAACGCTTCTTTTTCTTTTAATGCCTTTATCTATGAGTTGCTCGGAGTAGTAATTTCCCATATCAATAACCTACATTAAAAGCCACTGGAAAAATTAATCTTTCGCTAGGCTACTATAAGATGTCCAGGTTGCTGTAAGGAACAACTTGATATTCCATAAACTTTGTGGTGAACATTAAACATGCTTTGGAAAGATGGGATACAAACTGGGTCTCCTCCATTCCTTTAAGAAAATGATCAATTTTTAAGTTTTTCATGTTTCTCCATAGAGTTTTTAAAAAAGGGATTGGCACACTGACTTGGAATTGTACATCAGTCACTTTTTGAACTTCCACAAAACAATATAGCAAAAAAGAAAGTAAATATTTAATTACATGGTAAAATAAAGTAATTTTGTTTGTTGGGGAATTAATTTAATCCTCAGACTGGGTAATAGTAGCTGGTACAAAGGATTTGTTCTTTCCTGCAGTGTTGAATGTCTTTTCTGTGTTTTAGATGAAAGTGAGAATCAGTGAATTTTTGAAGGTAAAGGTAAAATTGCAAGTCTGGAAATGTGTGATAAATCATTCAGCACATAAAAATAGAAAGATAGATTCTTGTCTTGATTTAGTTTCTCAGAGTAAAGTACTTTTATTTATTGGACTGATGAGGATGAATCAGGATATTCTTTAGTAGTTATGATTCGGAGGAGTTGGTGTTGGACTGGGGTGGACAAAGTTAAAAGTCACACAACAGCAGGTTATAGTCCAACAGGTTTAATTGAAAGCACTAGCTTTTGGAGCGCTGCTCCTTCATTAGGTGGTTGTGGAGCCATAAGTAGTTAGCTATAGTAGACTTGCTGGAAATTTATGGATTTAAAATTGACCAACTTGATAGAACAACTTCACCTGACAATTGAGTTATTTATAGCATTTCAAAAGTACTAAATAATCCAAGGACAAATGATATAAGGGAAAATAAATACAATCACTATCACGAGAGAAAGTAGTATTGGGAAATCTATTGCACCTAAAGACTGATAATGACCCTGGACCTGTTGGGTCACATCCTTGGAGTATTAAAGAAAGTAGCTACAGAGATAGTGCTAGGAGTAAGCTTTCAAGAATTCTTAGATTCTGGAAAAGTCATGGAAGATTGGAAAACTGCCATTGTAAAGCTGTTAGTCAAAAGAAAATGAGGGAGCAGGACTTAATGAACAAGAATTCATGCCTGTCAAATTTATTACAATTGTTTGAGGATGTAATAAGTAGGTTGGATAAAAGGTATGCAGTTGATGTAATACATTTGCATTTCCAAAAAACATTGAATAATATACTGCACATAAGGTTGCTTAATAAGTTAAGATCCTATGGTGTTGGGGATAGTGTAAATAGGATTGAGTAACTAATGGAAGACTGAAAGTTTGGAATAAGGGAAACATTTTCATGATGGCCACCTGTAACTAGTGGAGTGCCACAAGGATCAGTGCTGGAACCACAGTTATTTACAAAAAAAATGATGATTTGGATGTAGAAAGTGAATGTGCTACTGGCAAGTTTGTAGATGGTGTAGAAACAGATGGGAAGGCAATGGTTACTGGTTGGAATGTGTGCAGAGGGATAAACACAGGTTAAGTGGGTGGGCCAAAGCTTGTCAGTTGGAATATGTGGGAAAATGTGAGGTTATATACTTTGGCAGGAGGAAAAAAGGACCTGATTATTATTGAAATTGAAAAGAAAACGCAGGAAGTTGCAGCATAGAGGCATTTGGCCGTCCTCATGCATGAATCACAAAAAAGTTGCAGTTCAAGTGCAGCAGGTAATAAGAAAAATAAAGAAATGTCAGCCTTTATTTCAAAGGGAATGAAATATACTAATAGTGATGTCTTACTAAATGAGGCAATAGTTAGATCATGTCTAACGTACAGTTTTAGGCCCCTCATCTGAGGATATATATATATAGGCTTTGAAGGTAGTCCATTGAAGATTGCTAAGTTTATTCCAAGCATGGAGAAATTTTCTTATGAGGTGATATTGAGTAGAGTTGGGCCTGGACTTATTGGAGTTTAGAAGAATAAGAAGCTTTGAAGAATGAGAATCTTATGTTTCAGTACAGATTCTTAAGAGATTTGACAAGGTAGATGCAGAAAAATTTTCTCCCCCACTGTGGGAGAGTCTGTGACCAGAGGTAATAATGCCAGGATAAGGGGTTACACATTTAAGACAGAAATGAGGAAGAATTTCTTCTCTGAGGGGAGGTATATCTGTGGTATTGTTTACCTCTGAGGGCGGTCCTGGCTGTTCCATTAAGTAGATTCAAGGTTGAGATAGACTGATTTTTAATCAGTAGGTGAATCAAGTATTTCTCCTACATTTTATGCTCTATTAAATAATACACAGACAGCTACACAGTACCAGGAGACTTTTCTGCAGTGTTTTTGTGGTCCTTTATTCAAGATGCTGCTAAAAACAAAGCTTGGTTACAATATATTTTAGCCGAAGAGTGTGGTGCTGGAAAAGCACAGCCGGTCAGGCAGCATCTGAGGAGCCGAAGAGTCTGCATTTTGGGCATAAGCCCTTCATCAGAAAGGTCGACTCTCCTGCTCCTCGGATGCTGCGTGACCTGCTGTGTTTTTCTAGCACCACACTCTCGACTCTGATCTCCAGTTCTCACTTTCTCTCTGCAAAATATTTTAGCATGCATTTGGGTTAGTATATTGATTCTTAATTTTGCTATGGAATAGTATTAGATCAAGCAAACCTCCGTTTGCCAACCTGTGCTTACATTAGGAAATTACTTGCCTCTTGTGTTAAATAAAAGGCTTAGGACTTTTCTTTAAAAAAAATCATTACCGTGGAGCAAGTGCAAGAGTGTCTATTTGAAATTGAGAACTGACTACTCCTTGGCATGGGTGTGGTAAAGTGAAATATCGGTGGGTTACTTCACTGTCACCATTCTAATATTGCATTGACATGCTAGCATAGATTTTGTGCTCAGCTCTTAGGTTAAGGCTTGATTTTGTGCTCAACTCTTAGGTTAAGGCTTAAATCAAAGGGGAAGATAGTAAAAAGATGGAAATTTACAGGTAGAACTAACATGATTGAAATACATAGAGTCATAGAGATGTACAGCATGGAAACAGACACTTTGGTCCAACTCATCCATGCTGATCACTACATGTTGAAAAATAAATTGCCTTTCCTAAAATATAAAAAGAAGGTAAAAGTTTATTTGAACTACTTCATCAGATCCACTATTTTCACCCTTGGGGTGAGCAAATAAACAATGTAGCTTGATGGTTGTTTTCCTGACAGTGTGCTGTTAAGGGATAGCTATGATAGGTCAGCTGTCTCATCAAAGACCGCTTATCTAATGTGGAGCAGTCATATATTCTAATGATACAGGTAAATTGAGGGTCTGCTCAGCTAATAAATTAAGAAGTTGTACTTTATAAAATTGGTAAGTTTTGAAGGAAAAGTAAATACCCTCTAGTTGTCTATTTCCTTACATTAAGTAAAGACAAAACAACACAACTTTGCAATAAGTAGTCTTATTCAAACAGCTTTAATTATTTTTCTTATGATGAATGACACACAATGCTTCATGGATTCAGTTACTAATATACAAAATGAAAGAAAACACAGCCTAGCTAACAGATTTTGTGTGTATTTTCTTCTAATGCTATTAGTTTGTAGAGTGTGCAAAGTTTTATTGAATTGTTAATTAAAGCAGAGTTGGATAGTGCTGAATGGTTTTCTTGAAATTCCTGAATGGACATTGGTTTGCTTGACTATAGGTATTTGTTATTTGAATAATTTTTTGATCATGTCACAATATTATTGTAGTTATTGAAATAAAGCTATAAAGAACTTTAAGACTGATACAGTGAAGATTCTCTACTTATTCCTAATACTTGTTCTCCTTCAGACACCCGTTTGTATAATTTAGTTGACGTTTTTCGATTGATTTCCAAATCATGTTAAATTGCTTTGATTATACTTAATATTCTCAACAATATTGCAGGATTCTTCACCATTATATTTGAGCATAATCTTTCTTGAAATACAATTACATATGGTCTATTACAATAAATGCTTTATGCTACCAACATAGTTATTTCGATTGTGTTTTAACTTCTAAATCTGTGTTAATTTGTATGTCAAATTAATGTCTATGTGTGGACTTGTATGTACATTTATGTGTATGCATCTACTATGTCTTGCTGAATTGTAGTTTCAGGTCATATATTGGGCTTTTGAAAGCAATTAGAATTTTGTCGCTTCAGGCAGTTCCCAGGCGACTTGAAATCTAAAATGTAACACAATCTGAAACCTCCTTCAGTAGTATTTCATGTAAAGTGTTTTTTATTTGGTTCTAGATTTTGAGATTTTTTTTTAAAAAACGCAAAACAAATATGAGAGAAATAATCTGGTAAGAAGGACTTTTAATTGTGATGCATTTGCTGTGCTTCTCCATTCCATTGTCAAATACTCACTAATGCCATATGGTCTACCATGGAACATTTAACTTGTCAGAAATAATGGATTATTCTGGAAGAAGATTTTTGCTTTGAGCGGTGGTCTCCTTTTCCTGTGCTTTTTTAGTTTCAGCTTCAGGCTGCAAGATGAAAGATCATTTTGCAGAGTATGGGAGTATTGTACAGTCAATTCTCCTCAAGTGCATGACCTATTTGCCATGAAAATTTACACATATAAAGAGTCGGTTCTGTGCTTCTAGTATTTCCTACCCACCCACTTTTGAAAGTGCTGACTTAAGTAAGCTGCATTTTTTTTTTGAAAATCGGAAGTATACAATATCTGAAAGCAAGACAAACTTCTATCTCTTTCCACGTAATTATTTGCTTTAGTAGCCAAAAGAAAAAGATGGCGTGTTGATCAGCAATGCAGTTTGCCATATAAAATTGTTGACTTTTTCCATTCTGTCAACAGTTCCACTATGTTTTCTAACACACATTTACATTGACAGGATTTGGCAAAAATTAACAAAAATTAGACGTAACAGGGATTCAAATTCTTCCTACTGTTATGTTCAGATGGAGAATCCTAGTCTATTTCCAATTTATTATCACTACAAATTTTGAGGTCTATAATTCACCAAAGGGACTAATGATAATGCAGGAAAATGTGATTTATTGTGTTCTGTTAAGTTGCCAGTTTCTATGAACCAAATATTCAAATACAATGAGGTATTGTTTCCTTAATGACAAATTGTTCAAGATGTAAGGTGCATGCTGTATAACCCTGGCACACTTCATTGTACTCTCTTTCTTCCAAATACCTTTTAACTTTTTCAGCACAAATGATCAAAAATAAAGTCATGATAGAGTGTATTTATTTGCAGTTGAGCAGTGATGTTCTTAATACGTTCCATGGCCCAATTTGACTCTTGAAACAATAACTTATTTATGTTGTTATACTTGTCCTATTGGTGCTGTTTTCTCATGAAATACTTGTTTTAACAGCAGGTGACAACTATATTTCTAAAATATATCTCTGTGCCAGTGGAGCAGATTTCATAATTGAGCAGCCTTACCAACAAATGTTGATTTGTTTTTTTTAAATTCAAAACAAATTGCAACTTTTCCAGTGTTTAGGAAAGCAGGTATGTTTAAATTATTGATGTGCTTCAATATATCAAAACTACGTTCTTAGGGTAAGATCTTAGAACATACAACATTTAAAGCGCAGTACGTGCCCTTCGGCCCTCAATATTGTGCCGACCTGTGGAACCAATCTGAAGCCTATGTATCCTATACTATTCCATTTTCATCCATATGTTTATCCAATGACCATTTAAATGCCCTTCAAATTGGTGAGTCTACTACTGTTGCAGGCAGGACATTCCACCCCCTTCTCTGAGTGAAGAAACTATCTCTGGCATCTGTTCTATGTCTAACACCCCTCAATTTAAAGCTATGTCCTCTCATGGCAGCCATCACCATCCAAGGAAAAAGGTTCTCACTGTCCACCCTTTCTAACCCTCTGATTATCTTGTATGTCTCAAATAAGTCACCTCTCAACCTTCTTCTCTAACAAAAACAGCTTCAAGTCCCTCAACCTTTCGTCATAAGACCTTTACTCCACACCAGGCAACATTCTAGTAAATCTCCTCTGTATCCTTTCCAAAGCTTCCACATCCCTCCTATAATGCGGTGACCAGAACTGTACGCAGTACTCCAAGTGTGGCTGCACCAGAGGTTTGTTCAGCTGCCGCATGACCTCGTGGCTCCGAAGCTCAATCCCTCTACCAGTAAAAGCTAACACACCATATACCTTCTTAACAGCCCTAGCAGCCTGGGTGGCAACTTTCAGGGATCTATGCAAATGGAGACCGAGATCTCTCTGTTCATCTACACTATCAAGAATCTTACCATAAACCCAGTACTCTTTATTCCTATTGCTCATTCCAAAGTGAATCACCTCTCACTTTTCCCCATTAAACTCCATTTTCCACCTCTCAGTCCAGCTCTGCAGCTTATCTATGTCCCTCTTTAACCTGCAACATCCTTTAGGACTATCCACTGCTCTACTGACCTCAGTGTTATCTACAAATTTACTAACCCATCCCTCCATGCCCTCATCTCAGTCATTTATAAAAATGACAAACAGCAGTGGGGGCCCCAAAACAGGTCCTTATGGTACACCATAGTAACTGAACTCCAGGCTGAACATTTCCCACCAATGGCCACCTTCTGTCACTTTTAGCTGGCCAATTTCTGATCCAAACCGCTAAATCACTCTCAATTCAATGCCTCCGTATTTTGTGCAAAGGCCTACAGTGCAGAACCTTATCAAACACCTTACTGAAATCCATGTACACCACATCAACCACTTTATCCTCAGCTCAAAGAACTCTAAGGTTTGTGAGGCATGACCTACCCTTCACAAAACCATGTTGACTATCCCTAATCAACTTATTCCTCTCTAGATGATTTTAAATCCTATTTCTTGTAGACTTTTCAAACACTTTACCTATAACTGACGTAAGGCTCACTGGTCTGTAATTACCAAGGTTCTTTCTACTCCACTTCTCGAGCAATATTTGCGAAACTCCAGTCTTCTGGCACTATTCCTGTAGACAATAGCGACATAACGATGAAAGTCGAAGGCCCTGCAGTCTTCTCACTGGCTTCCCAGAGAATCCTAGGACAAATCCCATCCGGCCCAGGGGACTTGTCTATTTTCACACTTTCCAGAATTGCTAACACCACCTCCTTGTGAACCTCCATCCCGTCTAGTCTAATAGCTTGTAACTCAGTATTCTCCTAGCCAACATTGTTTTTTTCCAGTGTGAATACTGATGAAAAATATTCATTTAGTGCTTCCCCTATCTCCTTTGGCTCCACGCACAACTATCCTTGATCAGCCTTAATTTTTCTCTGGTCATTCTTTTATTCCTGATCTACCTATCGAAAGCTTTAGGGTTTTCCTTGATTCTATCTGCCAACGGTTTCTCAGGACCCTCCTGGCTCTTCTGAGCTCTCTCTTTAGGTCTTTCCTGGCTAACGTGAGTCTCAAGTGCCCTATATGAGCCCTCTCGCCTCATTCTAATGTAAGCCACTTTCTTCCTCTTGACAGATGATTCAACTTCCTTAGTAAATCATGGCTCCCTCGCTAGGCCACTTCCTTCCTGCCTGACAGGTACGCACCTACTAAGGACAAGCAGTAACTGTTCCTTAAATAAGCTCCATACTTCAATTGTGCCCATCCCCTGCAGTTTCCTTCCCCATCCTATGCATCCTAAGTCTTGCCTAATCACATCATAATTGCCTTTCCACCAGCAAAAGCTCTTGCCCTGCTTTATATACCTATCCTTTTCCATTGCTGAAGTAAACATAACTGAATTATGGTCACTACCACCAAAGTGCTCACCTACCTCCAAATCTAACACCTGGCCAGGTTCATTACCCAGTACCAAATCCAATGTGCCCTCGCCCCTTGTTGGCATGTCTGCATACTGTTAGGAAACCATCCTGCACACATTGGACAAAAACTGACCCATCTAAAATACTCAAAGTATAGCATTTCCAGTCAATATTTGGAAAGTTAAAATCCCCTAAAACAACTACCCTGTTACTCTTGTTCCTATCCAGAATCATCTTTGCTATCCTTTCCTCTACATCTCTGGAACTATTCAGAGGCCTACAGAAAACTCAACAAGGTGACCTCTCCCTCCTTGTTTCTAACCTCAGCCCATGTTACCTCAGTAGATGAGTCCTCAAACGTCCTTTCTGCCACTGTAATACTGTCCTTGACTTCACACCTCCCTCTTTTTTTTTAATCATTTTCTTTGTTCTTACTGAAATATCTAAATCCCAGAACCTGCAACAACCATTCCTGTCCTTGCTCTATCCATGTCTCCAAAATGGCTAGAATGTCAAACTCCCAGATACCAAGCCATGCTACAAGTTCCGGATCTACAGGAATTGCCCACTGTGTCAACACTATTTATGAGATGAAGTCCAGATTTTTCAGTACCTCATAAGGCTTTACCACACTGCCAAGTGTTATTTCAGACATCCGCAGCATATCGATAACTATTTACAGAACTTGTGTATATGGCTTTTAGAGAAATAATTTCAAAGACTAGCAAATAACTACTTGTGTTGCTCTTGGGAGGGTTGGATAGTGTAATCATTTCTAACAGTAAGTTATTTTTTAAGGCTGTGCTGGGGTTTAAGGACAGGCCCCATTGACTCCTTGGGCTTGTTTTAACCCTGCTCTTGCAGTACATGCCAGTGAGCAGATGAGCCTTTAGTTATTTAGTGTGGCTCTGTGGCATTGGGCTGATCCTGGTTATGTGGCAAAACACTCCTCAATCTGTGTGACCCCAAGCTCATTGTTGCATCATGTGCCAAGGGGGTGGCTCTGGCATTGAGGAGCAAGGATCACCTGATGGCTGTGCAGGAGCTGGGGCCATATTTCAAGGGCAGACAGCCCTGTGTCAAAAGTGAAAATTGTCATTTAAGAAAGCTTTACCATTTTAAAAACCCAACATCTGAATTTTCAATCAACCAGTATGAAAATAAGCATTTCAAATTCTAGGGAAAAGATTTCTTCACCATTTTGCAAGATCATTCGATGACATTGTTGAGTTCGTAAAAATATAAGAAATGGAAGGAGTAGGCCATACAGCCCCGAAGCCTGTCCCACTATTCTATAAGACTGGTCTGCCTCAGACCTCCTCACTTCATACTACTCAACTGCTTGATATTTCAAAACAATCTAGCGTAGAAATACAGAATATAGGAGGAAGAGTGCAGTCCATTTGGATCTTTGAGCCTCTCTGTGACTCAATATGATCATGGTTGGACATCCAACCCAGCACCCTGTTCCTGTTTTCTCCCCATACCCTTTGGTAGAATGCAAAAGTCTTTATTATCACATGCACTAGAATGAGTGCAGTGAAATATTTGTAATGTTGCCCCTCAGTGCCATCTTAGGTACAGATACTTTGTGTTGTTATAGAACTAAAATAGCAAAAAATAAAGACCAGCACGGCAATACAGAATTTAAAACATTCAAAATGAGAATGAAAAATATCTCTAAAGTACTCAAGTTATAGTCCTTTCTCACTGAGTCTGTGCCAGCTGGACCTCAGAACACGAGGCCTCACTGCCGCTGTGTGGTGGCCTCTCTTTCCTAGACTGTCTTCCAGGATTCATCTCCCCGGTTGACCTGGGCAAGCTCTGTTGCTGCTTTGGGCTCCAACTGCAACTTGCTTCCGGGACTCGGTCCACTCTCACTCTGCTCCCGTTCTGGCTGCGACTCCCATCCAGAATTCACCTCCCATGTTGGACTGTGCTTGGTCTGCACCTGCTCTGAGCTTCGGCCTCAACTCTCATCCCACACTGGCCTGGTCTCAGATTCCGTTCTCTATTCCCTCCGGGTAAGATACTTTCAGAAGTTTAAAAATTGGGGGAATTGAGAGAAAAACTGCAACAAGAGGAAATAAAAGAAAGAGAAAGGAAAAGGAACTGGCGAGCTGAGGAGCTCTGGCTGGAGTGTCTTAGTCTGCTGCTATCCGCATGATTCCTTTAGTATTAAAAATTACATCTAATGTCTTTCTTGATAGTCTTCAATATTTTGGCCTCAACAGTTTCCTGTGGCAGCGAATTCCATGGGTTCAACACTCTCTTAGTGGAAAAAAATTCTCCTCATTTCAATCCTAGAAAGCCTGATCCATGGTTCTTTCTCCCTCCTGCTTAAATACTCTTATTGAACCAGTCTCCGTAGTTCTCTGGTTTAATATTCACTCCCGTCTGCGAGAATAAATACTCCCACATCCATTTTGAATGTGTGTTCGCTTATTGTCCCCTAGTCAGAGATTCTCCTGGTAGAAGAAACATCATTCCAACATCTACCCTGTAAATATCCCTCTGAATTTTGAATGTTTCAATAAGAATACTCCTGCTATACTCTGGTGAATAAAGACATAACCTGTTTACCATTCTTTTTTTTTATAGATATTTTTATTGGGAATTTAACATTTTGACAAATCTACAAAAATAAGCAGAATTTTCAAGCACAAACATTAATATAAAAATAGATCTTAAATATATAATCATCAAAATTCAACTAATCCACAATCATCCAGAGTGTATAGTTGAGTCGCTTACATCCTTCAAATAAGAGAAAATGTTCTCTAATACACTCATAACAGTATGATTAAAAGGAAGCTATTTCCAAACAATAAGAACAAACAAAAAAAAATTAAACATGTTTGAATGGAGATCTTCCCCCTTGTTCTCAGGGGGCCTTACTACCTTTCCAACGTTCCACCATATCCTCTCCCAAACAGTGTCCCACCCTCGACCCGGGCGCTCCTTAATAGGATTTAGATATAATACCGAGCTAGAGTTAACAGTGAGCGCCGCACCCCCACCCCACCCCACCCATACCTGAGTATATCTAATAGCATCAATACCACATACAAACACACATAACTATAAAATTACAACTCCAACAGATTACAGTTAAGTATAATAACATAGCAAGGAAGACAACCCCGCTCCCAGAGGCAAAAGTAAAGTAGAATAAAGTACCCATTTCTCCCCACGGAGTGTGGGAGAGGCAAGCCAACATAAATTGTCTCTTACGATTTATTTAACCGAGTCTAAAAGTTTCTTGGCCTCTTCCGATGATCTAAAATTATACTCGGATCCTTCGTGGGTAAAGCATAACGTCGCTGGGTAGCGTAAGGTGTATTGAATATCTAAGTCCCTTAAACATTTCTTCACCTCATCAAACGCCTTCCTTCTTCGTGCCAAAGCCGGGGAGAAGTCCTGAAATAACATAATCTTGGATCCTTCATGAATCATAGCTTTAGGATCCTTTCCAAGCTTTCTGGAGGCATCCAGGAGTATCTGCCTCTCCCTATAACTCTGCAGCCGGAACAGGACCGGGCGTGGGCGCTGGTTTGGGCCAGATCCGCGTACTGCGACCCGGTAGGCCCACTCCACCCTTACCCGGTCAGTTTCAGCCCCCAGGTTTTAAAATCTGCGGCAGCCATCGCTCCAGAAATGCTACTAACTGTTCTTTCCCTTCTTGCTCTTGAAGGCCCAGCAGCCGAATATTCTTTCTCCGATTTCTGTTGTCAATATCATCGATGTAAATTTCAAAGGCCCTGACTCTCTGCTCCAGAGCTCTCACCTGTTCTGCAGCTGTTTGAGCTGCAGCCTCGGAGGTCGTGGCCTTTAGTTCCACCCCCTCCACTCGGCCCTGCAGCTCTTCCATGGTTTGATTCTGTTTCTGCAGCTTTTCTTCGAATGCATTCCATCTCTGTCTGGATTCTGCGATGAAATTGACGAGTGTCGATTCCAGTCTAGCAATCATCTCTATAAGGCCTGTTTTTACATCAGCTGCAGCCAGAGGAGAGGAGGGTGGGGGAGGGGTCTTTGTTTTCTGAGAGCTGCGGGGTCCCTTTGATTTACTCATTATCCACTCAGTATTAGACTATTTAAATATAATATTCAGCAGCTAATTAAGATTAAAGAAATTTTTTGGGTGGTTTGGCAAGTGTGGTGGGGACAGGAAACCCACTTTACCCAGGTTTTGGGAAGGGCTCTGTAGACTCAGACTTGCTGAGTCGCCGCCATCTTGGATCTCCTCCTGTTTACCATTCTTAATAAGTCAACCCCTTCCTTCCAGGACTCAGTCAAGTGAATATTCGTTTGAATCTCCTCCAGTGCCAGTCCCTTCTTTCTAAAACATAGGGACCAAAACTGGGCATAATAATCCCAGTACAACCTCACCAACTTCCTGAAAAGTTGTCACAGAACTTTGCTATCATTAAACTCCAACCCCTTAGTAGTGAAGCCAAAATTCTGTTTGATTCCTTAATTATTTGTTGAACCTACATGGTAACCTTTTCTGTTCCATGTGCAAGAGCACTCATCCCTCTATACTGAGTTTTTTGGAGCCTATCTCTGTTTATGATGCTAGCCTAACAAAGTCCATGATCTGCATTTAAATCCATCTGCCAGGTTTATGCCAACTTGCAGAACCTACCTGCAGATTCCTTCTGTCTTCACTACAGCATGCCCTGTCAACTAACTTTGTTTCATCAGCAAATTTGGATACATTACACTTTGCCCCCTCCTTCAAGCCGTTAAAGTAGATGGAAATAATTGATGCCCTAGAAAAGATCCTTGTGGCACTCCACTAGTTGTGTCTTTTCAAACTGAGAAAAAAAATTACCTGTCCCATATTTAATATTGAGGAGGTAGGGAGGCTGCAGTGGTACTTGTGCAGGCTCTGAGACTAGAAAAGAAGTGGCAGATGGAATACAGTGTGGGAAAGTGCAGGGTTATGCACTTTGTTAGGAAGAATAGAGATGTCAACGGGGAAAGGCTTCAGAAATCTAAAGCACAAAGGGACTTGAGAGTGTTTGTTCATGGTTCTCTTAAGGTTCGCAAGCAGGTTCGGTTAGTCGGGTGGCAAATGCAATGTTAGCATTCATTTCAACATGGCTAGAATACAAGAGTAGAAACATACCGTTGAGACGAAAGGGCTCTGGTCAGGTTGCATTTGGAATATTGAGCAGTTTTGGGCTGTGTACCTAAGGAAGGATGTGCTTTTGTTGGATTTGATTTGATTTACTTTTGTTACATGTACCAAGAGAGTGAAAAGTATTGTTTTGCAGACTGACCAAACAAATCATAACTCACAAAAGTGCATCAGGGTAATAGAACAGAATGCAGAAAATAGTGCTACAACTACAGAAAAGGTTCATAAAGTTGACTCCAGTGGGGAAGAGGCAGTTCTTAAATCTGTTAGTAAGTGTTTTCAAATTTTTGGATATCTGCCTGATGGAAGAGGAATGGAGAGAGCATAGCCAGCGTTGGAGGGGTCTGTTGACTGCTTTCCCAAGGCAGTAGGAAGTGTAGGTGGACTCAATGGAAGGAAGGCTGGTTTTCGTGATGGTCTGGGCGGCATTCACAACGGTATTAATTTCCTGCAGTTTGGGTAGAGCAGTTGCCATATAAGGCTGCGATGCATCTGGATAGGATGCTTTCTGTGATGCATATGTAAAGATTGGTAAGAGACATTATGGACGTGCTGAATTTCCTCAGCCATCTGACAAAGCAGCGGCATTGGTATGCCTCTTGACTATAGCGACGATGTGGATGAACGAGGAGATACCATTGGTGATACTTCGAGAAAGATGAAGCTTTTGATCACCTCCATTTCAGCACTATTGATGCAGACAGGGACATGTCCTCCACTCCATTTCCTGAAGTCAGTGATGAGCTCCTTTGTGTGGCTGACATTAAGGGAGGGATTGTTGTCTTTTCGCCATGCCACTAAACTATCTATATCTTTCTTTTACTCTGTCTCATTGGATGAAATCCAATCCATTACTGTGATGTAATCAGCAAATTTGTAAATGGAGTTAGAGCTGAATTTAGCCACAGTTGTGTGTATAAGGTGTATAGTTAAGGGGCTGAGTACGCAGAGCATTATTGTGGAGGTGATGTTGTCACCAATCCTCACTAATTGTGGCCTGCTAGTCAGTAAGTTGAGAATCCAGTTGCAGAGGGGGAAGCAGAGTCCGAGAACTCAGAATTGCAGTGTTAAAGGGCAAGCTCAATTCAATAAACAGGGGGGGCAGAGGAGGGATAAAGGCTTGTTCTATGACTGGTTGAGATTTTTGGGTCTGTACTCCATGCAGTTGAGGAGAATGAGGGGGAATATGATTGAAACTTCGAGAAGACTGTGAGGCCTGGATAAAGCAGACTTGGAGATGATGTTTCCAATATGTAGATCTGTTGCAGATTTGGTTGGAGAAATAGCAGATGGAGGTTAATCGAGGTAAGTGTGAGGTGCTGCACTTTGGGAGATCAAATATTAAGGAAAAGTATATGGCTAATGGTAGGACTCATGAGCTGCATTGATGTACAGAAAGATCTTGGGATTCAAGTCCGTAGCTCCTGAAAGTGGGCACACAAGTAGAAAGCTGCAAATGTGTTGCTGGTCAAAGCACAGCAGGCCAGGCAGCATCTCAGGAATAGAGAATTCGACGTTTCGAGCATAAGCCCTTCATCAGGAATAAGAGAGAGAGCCAAGCAGGCTAAGATAAAAGGTAGGGAGGAGGGACTAGGGGGAGGGGTGATGGAGGTGGGATAGGTGGAAGGAGGTCAAGCTGAGGGTGATGGGCCGGAGTGGGGTGGGGGCGGAGAGGTTAGGAAGAGGATTGCAGGTTAGGAGGGCGGTGCTGAGTTGAGGGAACCGATTGAGACAAGGTGGGGGGAGGGGAAATGAGGAAACTGGAGAAATCTGAATTCATCCCTTGTGGTTGGAGGGTTCCCAGGCGGAAGATGAGGCGCTCCTCCTCCAGCCGTCGTGTTGTTGTGTTCTGCCGGTGGAGGAGTCCAAGGACCTGCATGTCCTCGGTGGAGTGGGAGGGAGAGTTAAAGTGTTGAGCCACGGGGTGATTGGGTTGGTTGGTTCGGGCGGCCCAGAGGTGTTCTCTGAAGCGTTCCGCAAGTAAGCGGCCTGTCTCACCAATATAGAGGAGGCCACATCGGGTGCAGCGGATGCAATAGATGATGTGTGTGGAGGTACAGGTGAACTTGTGGCGGATATGGAAGGATCCCTTGGGGCCTTGGAGGGAAGTGAGTGTGGAGGTGTGGGCGCAAGTTTTACATTTCCTGCGGTTGCAGGGGAAGGTGCCGGGGGTGGAGGTTGGGTTTTTTTACACAAGTAGAAAGGGTGAGAAAGAAGTCATATGACATGCTTGCCTTTATTGGTTGGGAAGTTGAGTTCAAGAGTCAGGATTTCATGTTACAGCTTTATAAGACTTTGATTAGACTGTACTTAAGAGTATTACGTTAAATTCTGGTTGCCACGCTACAGAAGGATGTGGAGACTTTGTAGATAGTGCAGAAGAGGTTTACCAGGATGCTACCTGGATTAGAGCGTATGAACTATATGGAGAGGCTAGAAAAACTCAGGAGTGGCAGATGCTGAGGGGACTTTTGATAGAAGGCTATAAAACTATGAGATGCACAGATAAGGTTGACTGTCAGCATCTTTTTTCCAGTGTTGACATGCCTAATACTAGGGGGCACGCATTTAAGGTGAGAAGGGAATGGTTCAAAGGAGATATATAGGGCAGGCTTTTTACACAGTGTGGTAGAGTCTGGAATGTGCTGCCAGGGGTGGTGTTGGAGGCAAATAACAACGGACTTTCAGATAAGCGAATGAATATACAAGGTTATGGACCAAGGGCAAGCAGATGCGATTAGTTTAATTTGACATCATGTTCAGCACCACATCTTGGTTCCTGTGCTGTACAGTTTTTTGTTCTATGTCCTAATCATAGGAAAGACTAAGAAGCACAGCCTCAGAGTGAAGAGACAGCCTTTAGAATTGAGAGGCGGAGGAATCTCTTATGACAAATGGCGGAGAATCTGTGGATCTTATTACCACAGAAGACCTTGTAGGCCAGGTCATTGAGTGTATTCATGTCAGTGGTAGATATCTTCATGACTGATAAGAGGGAATCAAATTTAGGGGGGGTGCGAAGACAGGAGAATGGTGTTGAGAAATATTTCAGCCCTGACTGAATGGCGGAGCAGACTCAGGGGGCCAAATGGCCTAATTCTGCTCCTGTGTTAACCAATCATCAGTCCATGCTAATAATCACGTCTAATACCAAGAGCTCCAACTTTTTGCAATATTCTTTAATGTGACACCTTATTGAATGCCTCCTGGAAATCTAAATACACTGTACTTTACGGTTCCTCTTTTAAAAACTCTTTGTTAAATCCTCAAGGAAAATTTGATTCCCCTTTCACAAAACCATGTTGACTCTTTGATTTGTGTCAAGCTTTTCTAAATATCCTGCTGTTTCTTCCTTAATGGACTCTAGCATTTTCCCAATGACTGATATTAAGATAACTGGCCTATAATTTCCTGCTTTCTATCTCCCTCCCTTCTTGAATAGGGAAGTTTCAGTCTGGTGGACCTCTCCCAGAATGCAGAGTTCTAGAATATTTCCAACAATCAACAATGTATATTCTAGCAATATACAAGAGGTCCTTCCGAAAAATAAAGTGAATGCAAGTCAGCTTATTAGACTGTCATCACTACGAAGTTTTGTGAAACTGTGAAAAGAGAATCATTGGCTTGACAGTTCTGGGGTTTAGCTCAGGAGGTGGATTTTTGATATCAATCAGGAGCATAGACTTGGCAAGGTCTGGCAATAGTATTTTATAACTTTCCAAATGTTACAATCAAATTTATTTCATTGTTCTCTGATTGTGCAGAGACTAATTCAGATATGGGGGGTCTTGGCTATAGACTGGAGATCTGATGAGAGCTCCACATTGCATCTTAGGCAAAAGCCCACTATACAAGTGCTACTTAGGCACTTACCTTGGATGGATATCGCACTTCCTGATGCGGGCTCTCCGTCTGCTCTGTGGAATGGGCATAACTCCCATCAACTTGACAAAATCCCAGCCTTTGATTTTTAAATAATGCATAAAATTACTGACTTCTGATGAGAAAAATTGGACGTTGTAAACCACTTAGATATAATTCACTGTTGTTAACCTCCACGTACTCATGAACAGATAAATTATTTAAAATAATAGCTACCACTTAACACTTTGCTCCCTCACCTGACTTTCACTTAAACAGGTAAGAGTATTAGTTATGCAATGAGTAAGTGGTGTCAAATGACATCAAGCTTCTAATCACCAGGTATTTTACATCTTGCTCAATTGTCTCTGCAAAGCCTGTAAGGCAGTTTTGCAAAGTACAAACTGCACAGTATAAATGAGCAGCCAAGTTTAAGTGTTTTCCATCCGCGAAGACCAATTGAATTTAACCAATTATTTGCTTCGACCAAAGCTTCTTTTAAATAAAACAAAAAAACTATGGATGCTGTAGGTCTGAACTTTTTTAGATACAGTTTTAATGAAAACATTTTAATCATAGATGTTAAATGGACAAAAAAATACTCAAGGTGTTTGTTCAAAGTTTCAGATGCATTTCTGATTGACAAAGCTTTAAACTAGGAACATAACTTTTTAAAAATATCCTCATAATTACATTATAGCACCACACGATTTGTGAGCAAGTGGAAGACCGCAGCCACATGAAAGAAAGATGAACCCAGATCAGAATTTTACAGTTCACAAAGCATTTGTGCTTTAGTGATATGCTTTCTTCCATTCTCTTGCCCTTCCAAACAGTTTTGTGTTTATTTTTCAAATCTTTAACTTGATCTTTTAAAAACAATTTGATTCCATGTCCTGTTACACACACAGTGTAAAACATGACTACCCTATCTTATTGTTTCTTTTGGTGATATTCCCATGTTTATACTCTCTGGTTAATAATTCATGGATGACTACTATTAACCTAGGGCGGCACAGTGCACTGCTGCCTCACGGCGCTAGGAATCTAGGTTCAATTCCAGCCTTGGGCGAGGGTGGAGTTTGTACATTCTCCCTATGTCTGCATGGATTTCCTCTGGGTGATCCAGTTTCCTCCCACAGTCCAAAGATGTGCATGGTCAGGTAAATTGGCCATGCGAAATTGTCCACAGTGTTCGGTGCATCAATCATAGGGAAAAGGGTCTGGGTGGGTTACTCTTCGGAGGGTTGGTGTGTTTTTGTTGGGCCAAAGAGCCTGTTTCTACACGGTAGGGAATTTAATCTCCTTTCCTTAATTCATTAACAAAATCCCTCCTTATTCAAAAATGTTTGTATCACATGTTTAGCCTTGAAATAAATTTGCACAAAAATGTATTCATCATGATGATTGATTCTTTGAAATGTAAAACATCAACTTAGCATCACCAATATTATAACATATCTCATTTATTTACTGGGAAGTGCATGGTCTGATGCACTTGTATTTTATTCTCTGATTTTAACTGATGTTTTGTAGATTCATAAATGAAATTTTTAAAGACATCTTTTATTGTCTTTCTTGATAAACTCAGATTTTTTTGGAGCATTGAATTGATGTCGGACGCAAAATTAAATTAAAAATAGCAAACATCAAATAACAAAGCTCGTTCATGTTCACTGTACTTAGTGTATTTTGGCCAACGCCCCATTCTTTCAGTACCAAGTAGGGTGGTGTATATGACTGTTCCCTTCAAAATGTTCTTAGTAACGTACAGATTCAAATAGTTTTGTAGAAAGGGCTTTGGACTGTTCAAACAATACATGCAAGGTTAAACAAGCTTCCTTTCGTTTAGTTGCAAGCACAGCATGATGTAAATGAGATCAAATTGCATCATCATGATGCAATGATTGTTCATATAACGTCTTTGGGACAACGTGACACGACTCACAGGCTGTTCCCTGAATAAAAATGTTGGGATGGTTTCTGAAAAAGATTTATAGAAACTGTATGTGCTATAACTTATGATAGTCTGTGTTGCGAAAATTGTCACATGCTTTTCAAAGCCTCATGTTTAATTTTAAAAATGCAAATAGTGCAAAATGAAAAGTTGACCTGATAATAAGTACTTTGTGCAACCATTTTGAGAATTTTATGGTTTTTTTTATAAACAATGCCATCATAAAAATTGTTTTATTACTTATGAGATTATTCTGAATGTGAATTGCTCTCCTATTTCTTATGACTAAAAATTTCCTTAACTAAATTAGGAAAGCAACAGCATTAGAAGGGAACTGTTTTACAGTGCTGTATATTCTTAAACCGAGAACATATAAGGCAAGGTGTCATCATTTTTGTTCATTACATTAAAATAACCTATTGTAGAACTTCATTGAGACATTATTACAATCGTCTTAGTCCTGTTGAAATGGTATGTGATATGTGTGAAATCACCTGTGCAATACACTTTATCAATGTAAAACTGATCTTATCAGGCTTGATTAGTAATGAAGTATCTGATCTGCTAAATTCATTGTCAAGAAAAATGGTCCAACAGCAGCATCCCTCTCAGGTAACCTTGCAATGAGGTACTAATCACTCAATACCTGCTCCTCTGGATGGGGTGTGTAATATGCATGTCTGGCACTTGTTGGAAAATAACTGCTCTACCCAGCCCTTGGCTGTGGCAAGATGCTTGGAAGGGGATGATGAAAGTAGTCCTGGGTGCCACCAAAAATAGTCTTTGATGACTTTATAAAACCTTGTTGACTCTTGGTTTGTGACCAACCAAAGCAGTGAAGGCCCATTTGCAAGGACCATTCAGAGGGGTTTCGCCAAGAACAATCAGAGGTGAAGCTGGAGGGAGTGAACAAACCTGCAAACAATTCATCTAAACAATTCTTCAGGTGGCACATGTGGCAAGGTTCATAGGTTGGGAATTGGACTGATCTGCCATTTTCAAATTGATCAAATCAGAGTACCCATTTCAACACTGACTATGGAATATGAAATGTTTATTAATTCAGGCAGATTTTAAATCAATCTAACCAGGATTAGTTAGTGGCTGACAAACATACTTTACTAGAAGTAAAAATGTAAATGAGCAGCCTCCTTATCCTGGAAGTTTATTTAGAGAAAAACGATATCTTGTTGTTTTATGCATCCACAAAGAGCTTCATTATTATTGTAATATTTGATTATAGTTAGCTATTGCTTAAAGACTTATTTCAAGTCTTGAATATGCAGACAATTGTACAGAATTTTATATCACGTACATAAAAAGAAAAGTTTTTTAATCTACTTAATCTAGAGCATGCTGACCAACCCACACTGTAAAACCTGGCTGCAATTATCCTAGAATTGATATCGGAAGCATGTTGTGCATTGAATAAACGATGTGACTGTGGCAGCTTGCCTTGTGTCTGTACTATTGAGGATTTATTTTGTGTCGATGTGGTAATATGGAATTTTAACTTGGTATTCTCGCTTGCTTCATACGTTGTAGATGTGACTTGTTTGAATATGTAATATAAAATTGTACGTGGAAGAATTGTTGGGGTGGGTGTGGGATGATACCCAGTTTCAGAATTTAAGTTTTTCTCTGTATGTGAAGGTGATAACTCTTGCTGGAATAGTGTTGAGAGTTCTATGATGTTTTACCCAAGTTCACTCTTTATCTAGACGTGTATCTAGACTGTGAATGATTCCAATTGATGATTGAATGCAGCACCTAAGCTGACTGCATGCTCTCCTGCTGTCCACAGAGGTGCAATTTCCAACAAAATATTGTTCACCTTTCTCTGGCATCTTGGACCAATTGTGGTGACTCCACTGCTATCTTAGTTCAGCTAAATCTGTGAACCAAATCTGCCATACAGCCAGCACATCTCAGTACCACACTGCTTGATCTATTTGCCCAGAGAACCTTATTGCAAGTGTTCACGATTTGTCTTGTCAAAACACACATTTTGATTAGTTCTACCCGCAAATACTAGATCCGACACTGACACTTGTCAATTTTGATGTAGAGTTGTGCAGGTGTCTAGTGCAAATACCTATTTCACTTTCTGTTTGGCTATGTCTGTAACTATCTGTATGAAGGAAAAGTACTGTGGATGCTGTAAATTTGAAATAAACCCAGAAATGCTGGAAATGGTCAGAATATGAGACAGCATCTCTATTTTCAGCATTTTCTGTCCAAATCTTAGTATTTCTTTTATTACCTACTGGTTGATTGATGATAAAATGAGTTTCGTGACTAATGCTTCAAAGAAGTTGAAACAAGTGATGTACATTTCAAATACTTACTATACCAGTTACACTATGAGATTGGTAAATTATAGTAAAGGTGAGAACTTGGCAAAACTGTGCTTTGTGAATGACGATACAATCATATAGCTGAGAGGATCAATGTCATTTCAGGTTTGCAGTTCCTTCCAAACCATACCCTTAAAAAAAACGAAAATAGATGTAATGACTTTTGGGATCAATCTTCAGAAATGAAGTCTTTTTTTAAATGCAGGATTTAGAAATGCAGGATGTAAATTCAAGTAGTAATTGAGTTGGCCTGTATTCTGTGATCTGACAAGCTGTACACAGAAAATCCAGAGGATATGAGAAACGTCGGCTTTAGTGTTTCATACTAAATTGAATAAAGACCTGGCAATAGAGTATTACATTTTCTGTAGTCGTCATGTTCCTGTTGAAAACTGGAATACTTTACAATTCACCACTTATTGTCAGATTAGAATATTCACTGATCAGGTTATACTAAGTATAAAAATTCTTAATGCTTTGTCCTGACCAGGTGTATCAACCTTAATATCACCTTCAACAACAGCTGTGTTGTCCTGTTTATATCGTCCCTTCGATTTTCCCTCACTGTTATCTGTTCTGGTCTTTGGTCTACCTAATGACATGTTCAAAACCTGATTGATCTATCCAAACTACATCTCCCACTATCCAGAGGAGACTTAAGTTTTCATTCACTGCAATTTTTAATCATGCATTATGGTGTGTTTTGGGGGATAGGGTAAGCTTAGATAATGAATTTTTGTTTGGGAATAATTTTTAAGAAAAAAATCTTCATTTCCCAATTTACCATTATGCACAAGTTTGCAGAGCTGGCCTGCAAAATTTTAATATGAACTGCATGATTTAATTATCATCCTTAGTACCAGCAGAGTATAACAATTCAACTTGATTTCCAGATAAATTAAATGCATATTTTGCCATTGTAAATTTGGATTTGAGAAGCGAATTGACTTTGTTAACCTTGTGAAATGTTAAATAGTAAACTGTCAGATTAAAAGTACCATGTCTTCTGTTTCATGATCAGAAACTGCTTTAGAGCACAAATGCTACCATTCATATTTCAAACTGGTGAAACAGGAGATTGTTTTTGTTCACGGTAACTCATTTGCTAAAATGCTTTTCCTAAAGTGCAAATGCTGCTAAACAGGAAACACAATAAATATCCATCTATAAAGAGATCATTGATTGTACACTTCAGCAGAATTTAGTTATTTGTTGTCCATTCCTAGTTTTCCTGAGGCAATAGCTGTGGACCGCTCTCTTAATCCACTGAATGTAGCACCAATTTGATGCAATTGAGTGGTTTGTAAGGCTTAACTATGTCAGTATTAGATTAGATTCACTTAAACACCAAACCACATGAGACTAATAGTTTTTCTTATTTAAAGTTAGGTTCTCATAACAATCTGACACCTTTGTGGCCACTTTTACTGGTATCAGCTGTATTTTATTGACCACATTTCAAAAAAAGCATTGCAATTCTCAAGCTCCAATTGTAGAATTTTTGTATATTATAAAAATTCACAGGATATGGGCATTGCTGACTATTACAAATTTCATGCTAATCCCTAATTATTATAGAGGATGTGGTAGTGAGTTACCTTCTTGAAGTGTTGCAGTCCTTGAGTGTCGGGATGCTCAGACTGCTGTTATGGAGGGAGTTTCAGCATTTTTACCTCGTGTCAGAGAAGGAATGCCATTATAGTTCCCAGTCTGTAAGCCGTGTGCCTTGGAAGGAAACTTTTTTAAAAAAATCATTTATGGGGTGAGGGTGTCGCTGGCCAGAGTAATCGAGAGTCAGCCACATTGCTGTGGGTCTGGAGTTACAACAATTTCATGATCACCATTAGATTCTTAATTCCAGGTTTTGTTTTTATTAAATCAAATTCCAACCCTGCCTTGCTGGGGTTTGAACCCAGCTCCTCAGAACATTTTCTGGTTCTCTGGATTAGATGTCTTACAATAGCACCACAAGGTGATTGCCTCCAATCGCTGTTGCAATCCACATATTGGTTGTCCTTCCATTTCTAGGTGTAGAGGTAGATGTTTGGAAGGTGTCATGGAAGGGAGTGTTGGTGATTTATTTGAATCTACTTTGTAGGTGGTACATACTGCTGTTACTAAGCCTTGGTGAAGGGAGGGAGTGTTGAGGATAGTGGATGAAGTGCCTCTGAAGTGGGCCACTTTGTCCTGGATGCTTTTGAGATTTTTGAGTATTAGATTAGATTCCCTACAGTGTGGAAACAGGCCCTTCGGCCCAACAAGTTCACACCGACCCTCCAAAGAGTAACCCACCCAGACCCATTTCCTTCTGACTCATGCACCTAACAGTATGGGCAATTTAGCATGGCCAATTCACATGACCTGCACATCTTTGAACTGTGGGAGGAAATCGGAGCACCCGCAGGAAACCCACGCAGACACGGGGAGAATGTACAAACTCCACATAGACAGTGTGCCCAAAGCTGGAATCGAACCTGGGACCCTGGTGCTGTGAGGCAGCAGTGCTAACCACTGAGCCACCCTGTATTGTTGGAATCTGTACTCGTCCAGGCAAGTGAAGAGATTTGAATTCATATTCTTGAGGTTACTGTTCTGGTAACAGACTACTATGATGTAATCTGCATTCAAGCGTGTTAAGTGAACTGTCGGGTGAGTTTCATTCACTTTCAAATTTTATTTTGAGCTTATTTCACCCTTTATGAACATTGATTTTAAGGCACTGTGTTGATTTCTAGAAATATTAATTAGACAAGGGGCGAAAATTAATGGAACCAATATTTTTAATAAAAGTAAAATTCTGCAGATGGTAGAAATTGAAAACCAGCGCAGTGCTGGAGAAACATAGGTCTGGCAGCATCTGTGGAAAGAGAAACATTTTCATACTGAAGTTAGAATGGAATTCAAGACAAAATAATTAAAAGATAAAACAAATAGATAGTGCAATAAAATGGATTAATTAGGATGGTACTAGATAGGAGTTACTAGATGGGAGTATTAAATAGCAGGAACAACTGAGCAGGTTGGGTTTTTTAAATGTAACCTTGGTTGGGTAGACATTGGGGGAGATGATTTCACTTGCAGCAGAGACCAAAATGTTGGGCTGTAAATATATAATAATTAATAAATTTAATAGGAAATCAGAGAAAGTTCTTTACTCAAAATGGTTTGAATATGAATGTTGTGACCATTGGGAATAGTGGGAATTAAAAATATTGAAGCATTTAAGGGAAACTGGGTAAACACTGAAGGAGTGGAAGAATTTATTAATGGAGTCATGTGAAGAATGATAGAAAGAGGCTCATGTGAAACATAAGCATTAAATGGACCTGTTGGGTCAAATGACTTATTTCTATATTGTATCTGCGCTATGTAAATGGGTTTATCTTCGCATTAAATCAATTCTAATTGAGTGTAGATTTTTCTTAGTTCTAGGTTTTCTAGAGAGAGAGAGAATTAATAAAAGCAATGAAATTTGATGAGTTACAGTATCCCATCACCTAATAGTGAAAGTTAGTGATCCTACTGTTAATTTCATTAAATTCCAGTTATTAGTCATCAATATAGAAGCTATCATGCTGTCAAAAATAATTTGTCATTGTACAATGACTGAATCTTTACTCCATTGTTAAATTTAAAATGTGTAACCTTGTGTGCAAGAGATTGAGGCAAGTTGTGTAAAATGCTCACAACAGCCAGAGTTTAATGAGAAAGTAAGAAATGTTGTGTGTGTGTATGTGTGTGTGTAAATATGTTGGTGTAGTTTGTTAGTAATTAGTTTGATTGACAGTGTTGTCTAGGAACCTTTTATTAAACATAATACGTGCATTTTCTCAGGACTTTTCCTTAACAACTTGGGTTTGTGTTTGGAGAGAGTATTTTTCAGTTATGTAATATTGGGCTGAAGTAGTTGGGATTTTAGTTGTGTCACTGTGGTGGTGCCCATGTTGATGCCAGTAATTTAGTTATGATGAATTGTGTATCACATGAGCAGCAAATGTAATGTTGAAATGTATTGATCGAAGTACGTTTACAAATAAACTAAGAGCTTGAGTAAGTCAGTGGGCAGTTGGTGTCTGTTCCACGATTCAATAAGATCATGGCTAATCTGTTTGTGATTTCAGTTCCATAACCACCCACCGTGCCCCCGCCCCCCCACCGCGCCCTCCTTTGAATCCCTTGTTGGAAGAAAGGTCACTGGTCAATGTGCTTTCTCTCCACAGTTGATCCAGACCTGCTGAGTTTCTCCAGCAATTTCTGTTTTTGTTGCAGATTTCTATCACCTTAAAAGTATTCAATGATTCTGTATTTTGAGTCAGAGTTCCAAAGTCTCTCAACTCCAAGTGAAACTGAAATTCTCTTCATCTCTGTGCTAAAGGGCAACCCCTAACTTTTAAACTGTGTTCCCTAATTCTGGGCTAACCTATGAGAAGAAATGCTTTCTCCACGTCAACTTTGCCTAAACCATTCAGGGTCTCATACACTTCAATTAAGGTCCCCCTCAGTTTTCTAATCTCCAGGGGCAATTAACCTAGTTTATCCAACCTTTCTTCAAAGGGGAGTTGCATCATTCAACGTATGGATCTACTAAACCATCTCTGAACTGCCTCCAACACATTTACACCCTTCCTTAAATAAGGAGACTAAAACTTAACCTGTTGTGTGAAGTGTGGTCTAACCAATGCTCTGCATAACTGAATCACAGGCATATGTTCAATTCCTTTTGTAAGAGAGGAGAGCGTCCCATTGACCTTAATTATTTGCATACTACATTTTTGTGTCATCTGCAAATCTGAAACAAGTCTCTTCTCGTCTTATCTGATGAATTGACTGCTTTTTACAATATATAAAAAGGCTGATCAATTTATACCCCGTGTTTTCTGCCGATCTGCTAATCACCTATCTATGTTAATATATTACTCTTTACACCATAAGCCTCCTGCTTTGCATAATACTTTTTATGTGGCATCTTGTGAAATGTATTATGGAAATCCAAGTACAGTTTGTCTACTAGCTGTCCTTCATTGACAGCGTGTGCCCTTTAAAGAACTCCAATGAAATGAATAAACATTATTTCCCTTGCACAAAACCATGGTGACCAGTGACTTGGAGCTCAAAAAGTATTGGCAGGAGTAGGCTTGAGCCTACATTCCTCACGTTCACTTTCCTGCTATTTCCCAAAAACCCTTGATTCTCTACTTATCAAGAATCTATCTATCACAGCCTTAAATATACACAAGGACTCTGCCCCACTTCACTCTGTGGCAAGGAGTTCCAGATTTTCAACCCACTGAGAGAGTAAATTTCTTCTCACTTCAGGAGTAGGGCCCCTTTGGAGTACTTTGCCTTTTTCCAAGTTCCCATTGATAACCTTCTTAATAATTGATTTTAACACCTTCCCCATGACAGATGTCAAGCTAGCTGGCCTAGAGATTCCTGTTTTCTGCCTTCCTCCCTTCTTGAGTAGAGGATTTATGGTTGCTACTTGCCAGTCTGATGGAACATTTCCAGAGCTTAATGAATTTTGGAAAATTAGCAGCAATGCATCTACTAACTCATTAGCCACCTTGCTTGCCTGCGTATTATACAAAGTGTGCTAACAGCAATATTTTGAGTATGGTGAGCAATTTCAAGACACCTGACGAACTGACCAGCTTTGAGGCTCATTTTGTTCGCGGCAGTTCATTTAAGCAGCCACTCCGGGAGAACGTAGGTAATAGGTTGACTGGACTTTGTATCCTGGATTTTCACTTCGTTATGTGTGATTATATATATATCCGAATGTTTCCTATTCGGAACCGGAATGGTGCTTGGTCTGGCTGGAATATGGTACTTTTAATTGACCGTATCAGTACTGAAAACTTGGGGAGGGAGAAAAGAACCTGGTTAATATTTTACTTTTATTTGTATCCTTGCAGATTGTGCAGCCTCATTGATGATATGAGCTGTCCAAACACTAAAATGATTTCATTATTTTAAAAAAAGCTGAATGTGAGATCTGAACTTAATCTTCAGACTTGCATTTGAAATTCCAAATTTTAATTTCCTGAAGCATTATGAGATAATCTTACAACTGGTTTCCTCCTTTTGACCAAAGTGATTGGACTGAGCAAATCCTTGGATCTGTACTTGTTCCCAATGCTACTCATCTCATTGACAAATCAATTTGGAGATATTTTAAAGGTAATTTTTGGACTTGAGTGAAGTTCATGAATGTTGCTTTTTGTTTCTTAATTACAAAACCAATTAGTCAAATATTTTTTTAAAATTTAAATTGTCATCCTTTTTACTGTGTTGGTATTCAATCCCAATTCATACTTCTGACCTGGTAAACAGGATCTGCCACTTTAATAATACCCAGTCTAATTTATTCAAACAGAAAATACATTCTAAACGTTCATTCACTATTCCAGAAAAACAAGTTATCTTGATCCATGAATATCTTTGCATTATTAATAGGTATGAATAAAGCACGTGATCAAGAAAACTAGATTTTTTCCAAAAGTAGTTAGTGAGTTCCTGACATGGAATTCACTGTACAAAGTTTGATTGTTCTACTGGAATCAGAAATAGTATGAAGAATCTCTCATGCTTGTCATGATTTTTTTTAATCACTGTTCTTCACCTCCCACTCCTCCCAGTCACCATTCCTTAATTGTAAAGAGCTTACTTCTTTAGAATGTTCTTGTATTGTGTTAGACCTACGTTACTGCCAGTTCCAGAAGCATGGGCCTTACTGTGAGCCAAATTTACGTAAAACTGTCGACACGTGCTAAACCAGCTGTCAGAAAGACAAGACTTTAGTAGGTATTTTGAGCAGGGGAATCTTAGCACGTTTACATTTGATTTGCAATAGGCTCAATATGGCCTGCGATTTTGGAAACGGAACTACTGGCGCCAATTTTGCACAATACAAAGGCATCTTGTTTCCCTGTTATTAGAACAGTCATTCAGAACTTGATGAAAAGTAAATGGTGAGCAGATTTTGTAAAGGCACTTCAAAAATGATTACCTTCTCTTTGAATTGTTGGATGCTAAAACCAAAAAAAAGAGAAAATTATCATGGAAGTCGTATTTTAGCCCTAGCATTACTACTTAAGTACATATCCCACCTGAGTCAATTAGAAAAAAGTTGGAACACTGCATTCTGATTAGCAGCTTGCTCTTATTTTGAAAAGTCAAAGATGGTGTTATTAATGCTAATCTGACATTTATGTGTTATCTCCTGCAGTGTCTTGTTGCTAAAATTCGTGCATTTTTTTTAAAGGAGGATATTTTTACCCTGCAGTCAGATATGTGATATTAAGAAACATTTGTCTTTTAATGCACATATTTTTGTTCTGAAGAATGCAGCCAGTTTCATTTTGTATTTCTTGTGTATAATAACAATGGGGGCGTTTACTGGAAAAAAAATCTATGATGACAATTTAAAAAGAATACGCTAGATATTTTTAAAATGATTTATTTTATTCGAAGACTTGGAAAGACCACAAATGTTTCTGTAGATTTCAAACATGGGAAATCTATGTTGTGCTGCATCTGATTGAAAACTTGCTCATTCACCTTAGTTTTTAATCTCTGCAGTACTGTCCATTATATAGTGTTCTTTCTAATTGGGTCCCAGATTGTAAATAATTTTCATAAGTGCAATTTTTTTGATGTGCATGGATTTGTTAGGTGTTATTAGCCTGAAGATATTTAATCTTGATAATTTTTTAATTTACTCTCTTAAGTAGGTGTATCCCATCATTAATCAAACATTTTGGGGTGAGGGCACATTTTAATTTTTCTTCCACCCAAAGTGAGAAGTTGACGGGAGGGGTGTATGCATAGTGAACAAATTTTAGGAAGGTGAGGTTTGCCACAACGTTAAACATAAAGTTAACATGAATTTCAGAAAAACGAAATTACAAAGCGATTAATTGATTCTGAGCAATTAATAAAAATGTCCTTTGTCCCAGCCTGTATGGTGGGAATAGGTAGAGGAAGAAAATGGTGGGTACCTATACCTACTTGCCCCCAATCACCCACTCATGTTCACCCACTTATGCAGGCCTGGCCCACATTCTCTGCCACTCCCAGGATGTAGCTGACTGTCATTCCTCCTCAAGGCAGCAGCCTGACTTATTCTGCCTCCCCCACCCCCCAAAATCTTCGCCAGACATCTTGTAGCTCTCCATTCCTTCTTCATCAAACTGTGATAGGGCATCACCATCCCCAACACTCAAGGTCGCCTGACTCTTAATATGCACCTCTACGTCCACACACCATCACACCCGCATTTCCCCCACACACCACCCCCTACCTCATGCACACTCCCTCAATGTGCCACCCCTCTCTAGAAACGTCGCTCCCATTCCAACGCCCTCCTATTCTCACTGTTTCTCCAATCGTCACCTGCCTCCTTCCTGCATTTCCTTTGCTGATAGATTACATAGTGAACCAATCAGCAACAAACATGCAAGAGAGGCAGTTTCTAGTTGAAGGAATAGTTACCTGGAACATTTTCCCGCAGCATTCACCTGTTTGTAAAATAGCTAAGCTGATCACATAGAACCCCTTGGCAAGCTACATTGTAGCCTGCGAGCTGCCCGTTTAACTGTGCTGAGTTAGGTACAGTCATAATTTTGAAAATGCTTTGACCTATGTTGTTCAAGCTGAAAATTCTATCTTTTTCTTTATCAATAGACATGCATTGCAGCTTAAGAAAGACTGAAAAAACTACAGATTCTTTTAATCAGAGACAAAAACAAAATTCCCAGAAAAGTTTAGCAGATCTAGTTGCATCTATGGAGAGAAATCAGAATTGACGTTTCGGGATGAGTGACCCTTCCTCAGACATTATGTATTACAGCTTGACAATCTACAGTGACGTCCCTTTCTAAATGTTAAAAATGATCTGAAATATAGCAAACTTTCCTAACCTACACCTGTGGGATCAGGAGTCTGCCAGTTGATCAAATATTCCGGTTGATCAAGAATTCCATGCAATCAGTGTAAAAACACACACTAAGTAATAGAAATGTAATGCAGGCGGTATGCACATCACTGTTATACTTTGTTTACTGTAACTGCTTAAATTTAATTTAAGTAATTACAACTTTGCCTTAAATAAAACTTGCTGGCAGACAGCCTTCTCACTTGGACCCTCAGCTGACTACTTGGACATCAAGGTGGTTGCAGTAGTTTGATAAACCTCCAGTAGTTTAAGACATGTAATTTTTGCTAGTTTATGGAGAGTGTTGATTCCTAAGGTGCCAGTTAGAACAAAGTTTGCTGAGCATTGGTTCTGCCTCCACATCACTCCATCCTACCTAGAAGGGTAGATGGTCCAAAAAAAAGGCTTTTGAGTTTTGGAGCCAGGCAGAAGGCTCCTGCTGCCAGACTTGATGAAGCCTAGAGCATGCAGATCTTGAAAAAACTGACCTGGTGTTTCCATTTTCTATTTTGTTTCATGTTTTCAGTGTGCAAGCTTTTTAAAACTTTTTAAATCCATTATCCCATTTGGCACACTGACTTTAAAACCTGTTTGGAAATGATGGGGGAATGAACAGTTTGTCGTGTTTAAAGCTCCACCCTACATTAATATAACTGCTAGAAAACATTGCTTTCCATCCAGTAATGCAATTACAAATATTTCAAGTGAGTGGGAATCAGCAAGTAACACAAAACAACTCTTGTTTCCAATGACCTCAGAAGATGTGCAGATTAATGTCTTTTGGCTGGAGTGTACCTTAGGGTGCTTGGTGCCAAGCATAATATGCAAGGAATGAAACAATAGCCTGTGGATGAGTATTCACTCTGCAAAGCAGTGGCTGAGAGCGCAGTGCTGGAGACACTTTCCCCTTGCTTGCCAACTTTGACCACCCAAAATAAAACACAGCATTTTTATGTGTTTTAATCTGAGGCGGGTGTTCATTATGAATCCAAAGGGGCATTTCATTTCTTAACACTTGCTCGAAAGTGTTAATTTGCATGATTTTGACAAATCTAAGCAAATCCGTTCTGCTTTTCTATGGTGCAGTCAAGAGATGCCTTATCACCTTTTCATGTATACGTCTTAAAAAAAACAGTTTTCCTTCTCTCCTAATACCCGATGCACTGCTCTGTCATTATTACATGCCAATATTTCATCTCAGTGCAAGGCATGGAAATGCAGACAAAATGAAGTAGAAGTAGATAACTTGTTTTAAATTACCCACTGAAATCCCTGTATGAAAATTGTCTCAGATGGGTCACCTAACAGTGAAGCATTTAATACAATGCTACTCCTATTGTTTTGCACCAGACCCCTAGATGAAAGTTTTAAGTATTCTACAGTGCTAAAGCATCCTTGCCAAAGTCATAGTGATTAGTCTGAATTTAAAACACTTAGGACAAATGATTTATCTTCCTCAGAAGTGATGCAAATCAAAATATACATATTATACTGTATATCTCTAGCTGTGAATATATAATTTGCATGTGCTTGCAAAAATAAGCTATCCTTAATAATTCTGGAATCTTGCAGTTTCTGGTTCAGCTCTGGATATGTTGATACGTGCCATCCTTTTGAGGCTATTAGAGGAGAGGGCTTATGTTTCCAAGGTTTTCGGGAAGGGACACCAGACCACCTAGTGTTTCCCAACTATTTTCTTTGCTGGCTTAAGGACTTGAATGATGACTATATAAACAGGTTTTTTTTGTATTATGTGCTGCAGTTCATTACAGAATAATTCTTTGTTGGCAAATTGCTTTATCTGCATATGAAGCCTGTGCACATGTTACGCATGGATTTTCTAAATAAATTGCTAAAAGCATATGGAATCTGGGAGGTATTGTAATGTGTAAAAACGATAAATTAATTTAAATCGACAGCAGGAAGATTTTGTTGCAGAAAACATAGCCAGTTCTAGGTGCAGGATAAAAACAGAGAATGTTGGAGAAACTGAATAAGGCCTGACAGCATCTATAGGAGAAGAAACAGAGTTAAAATTTCTAGTCTGATTTTAATCTTCTGAAGACTTCTCTGAAGAAGAGTCATGTCAGTTTTGAAATTTTACTCCGTTTCTCTCTCCACAGATGCTGCCAGAACTGCTGAGTTTTTCTGGCTTGTTCTATGTTGGTTTTAGATTTCTAGTGTCCGCAATATTTTGCTTTTATCTGAGTTAAGTAACCCTGTGATTGTTTCCAAGCCAATCCATCTAAAAGTACAATACAGTGTGGTATTTTATCTGTGGGCTGCACTTCAGTTTTCCTGTTTGGCAAACTGCTGCCAAGTGACTTGAATTAAAATTGAAAGTGTTAGCAGCGGGCGTGGGAGACTTGTGATCACACAGAGGGAAAAGCTTTTCAGTGGTGAACACTCCAGAATAGTTTCCTGGGCATGCAGGGTAGTTCTACAACATGACCACAGCTTCCCTTCCAATCATCATTGACGCAATATTCTTCGTTTTCTTTGGTTCAGCAGATCGCCACCCTACCCAAACGCCTCTCTTCCGTATCTCTATCTGCCTTTGTTATTAACTGTTGCTCACAAACTTTCTCATCCCACCACACCCAGGACAGCAGGCTACTTCAGTTCTGTGTTCCTCTACTTGCACTTTGATCTTCCTCCCTAAATCTATCTCGCATTCATTCATAACTCAATGCCATTTCAGCCCTGACTGGCCTTGCATTGGTCCCAAGCCTCCAAGCAAAACTGCTGGTCCCCTGCACCCTCCCCTCCTGCCTGGAGTTCAAACAAAACAAAATTGCTGATCTCTAGTACAACTTCACAATGCCGACTGTTACATACCCCTTTAAACAAAATGAGGTTACCATGTGTCACTGACCAAATCTTGACAACATTATTTTCTAAAAGTGTTAATGTAATGAGGATTTGTGGCATATGGAGGACATTGTGAGGTCCCATTGTGCTCAGTGCCACACTATTGACTTCATTCCTGTATTGCAACTCTCTGTTGGAAATCCAGAATGTTGGCCCCCTCTTCCATCCCGTCCAGTCACCACATGTGCCATGATCTTTACTCTTCTAGGAACCATAATATCCTGCCATAAAGTGAGGGTGATGAACGTTCCATAGTAATGTTGCTGGACTAACAATCTAAGAGGCTCAAACCAGTGGTCTATAGTAAATACAGGTTCAAATCCCAACATGATACCTTTGACCCCAAAACCATCATCAATTGATTTTTAAAAAGATCCATCTGGTTTATTCATGCTTTTTAGGGAAGGAAAGCTGTTGTCCTTTCCTAGTCTGAAATCTGTGAATTCAGGCTTACTCTTAATATTTCAGAAATGGTCCTAGTAAGCCACCCAATTCAAGGGCTACTAGGAATGGGCAGCAATTGCTAGCTTGGCCAGTGGTGTGCGCACATGGTGAAAAATTAAAAAAAAAAATGTCTGGTTTCCCTTGGGACAGACCTTTAAAATTGTAACTAAATATACATTACCGCAATAAAAAATCCTGTGAAAGAAAAATGATATTACAGCAGTTGGTAATTGTTAGGAATAGATAGGGGAATGATTCTTGCATCAAAGTAAGATCCAGATGAGATCATTCAGCTTAATCCTTGCCATGACCTAGTTTCACCAAAAGGTGTCTGTGTTTGGATTTGGAATGGACACTATTCTCAGAAGAAATACATTGCATCCAAAGCCATTTTTACTTTGGTGATTGTACATTGCTTTCCAATGATCTTGCTGTCAGGACAAAGCATGATGACATGGCTTGAAGTAGAGAATCCAAAGGACTCTGTTAATTGTGTTAAAGTAGTCCTTAATTGCAGTTATCCTGTACAGTACCTATTCCACTAATCGCTGTACTGCTTGCAAGATTATTTCTGACTCGTTAGCAATTTCAGATTTCACAGAATCATGCAGTACAATAGAGAACCTTTGGCCCATCAAGTCTGTACTGCTAAAGCTACGCTAAATCTACACTTGTGCCACTTTGCAGCATTCGGCCCATAGCCTCGAATGCTAGTTTTCAAGTGCTCAAATTCTAACCTGTTCTGCTAAAAGTTTGTTTGTTTACATTTACTAATTTTAAATTGTGTTCTTTCTTTTCCTTTGTTCAGTCTTTGAAATGAGATTCTTATTCCTTTAATGCTATTGCATTAAATGGGTTGTGAGTGATCCAGAGATTAATATAGCTTCTATTGGTATCAAGTTTATACTGCCAGACAAGAAGCAATCCATGCAGGAATTCTGTGTGTGTAGTTGTACAGACATTGCAGTTCGGTTCAATATTATGCATTTTTAAAGCTGGTACACTTTTATAATCAGGTTTGCAGTTGCCAGTTTGGCTTAGTATTTCCATTGTCTGATATAGAAGAAAATTCATATAGTTTAGTAATTTGGAAACTTTATTGTGGTCTTGTGTAGATGGACTAACATGGTCTTATGCCTATATCCAGACTTGAGATTGGAGACTTAACTCAAATTCTCTGAACAATGCACATTTTAATCTTTTTTTGGTTGAAGGTACCTCTTAGGGTGGGACTGCCTCCATTATAGTATGGTTAAACAGATTTTATAGCTTTATTGAGTCTGGAAAAGCCTCATGGTGTGAGCTCAAGTGGGCACTAATGGGCAGAGCCTGTGTTCCTCACACATCTCATCTTTCCCCTTTGTACCCCCAAACCCTGGACTTTTAAAAGTTTAAAACTCTGAAGTGTGGGCATCCTGATTTGACTTCCGCTAAGATGGCATTTAAAGCCTGCCCATGCTGGCTTCTGACCTGTCCTTGTTTGAGAATGCTGGTGCACTCCTGTACATTAGCAAAACAGCGCAATTGTTTTCAGGTTGAGATGCTAGTTACCTGATGTGCAGGTTTTGCCAATGCTGTTTTTCAACGTACTATCATTAGCAATCCCACCCTGGGTTTCCCAACCAATTGGGCAGGTTGGGTGAGATGAATTGTTCATTTTAGCCAAAGAATGATTTTCTGACAACATTCTGGATGATAAGGACTCACTAGCACTTGGATGTTCACGCTGCAGCAACCACAGAAATGGAGTGGGGAGCTGGACAGGTTACTCCTTGGGGATCTTTCTTAGTCTTCCTGTTGGTAACTCACTTTGAGCCAGTACTTGCAGTCAATTAAAGATAATTGATATTTGAAAATCCACCTTTCAGTTATTTTTATTACCCGGAAGTTTAGTTCACTTTTATCTGATGAAACCTTTTAATGAAAGCTTCTGGCATTCATTATAATTTGTATTGTCATTAGTGCAGTTAGCATATTGATTCTAAGATGCGATTTTAGAAAAATAGTTTCTAAAGCTGCTATTTGTCAGTGTTGTGAAAATTATCCACTTGTGCTCTTAATTTTGTTCCCAAATTGCTTCTATCAGCTAACAAACCTATAGCCACCCAGAAAGAGCTTCCCATATTTAGATAGCATTGTCTTACACCCATAAAAAGCCATGAATTACTTTTGGCAGCAGGTCAAACTTCCATTGACAAATTTGTGACAAACATTTTTTTTGATGTTGGTTGAGGGAGAAGTGTTGGCCAAAACACTTCGGAGCACTGTCGGCCCCTGGGAAATCATTCTGCATCAACCGTGTGAGTAAATTTTTCCCACCTTGTCCTTCAAATAGTATTGTATCCACCTGGTTTAAATTCTCGTCACATTAGCTGCACCTGTAATAATGTAGAAATCCCTAAATACCACAAAAAATGCTGTGCTGGTTTTAGTTTTGTTATTCACTCAGAGAAGGTCTAGCAAAACCTGCATTTAGTATGCATCCCTTGTTGCCCTCTAATGGTTTTAACACAGCTTGCTTAACCCCTGGCAGAGGGCAATTGCAGTGAATCTGATGTCACAAATAGGCCATACCAAGTAACATTTCCTTCTCTAAAGCACATTGATTTATTCTTAAAACACAGTAGTTATAGTTAGGGTTTTTATGATGATCCAACTATTATGGTTACTTTTACTGAGAACAAGGTCTTTTATTTGTAGGTTTTGACAGATTGACTTCTAATTCTGAAACTGTTATGGTGGGATTTGAAATCCTATTTGTGGATTATATGCCCAGGCCTCTGAATAATTAGTCTAGTAGCATAGCCACCATGTTATTCTACCTCGATCCAAAAGTCACTTGACTACATACTGTTTAGACTTGGAAGTGACTGTGCTGTCAACTGAACATTTCCTGAAGCTTTCAGTTGGAAAGGGATATAGTATAAAAAAAATTAACATGCTTATTGAACTCCTTACAACAGTTTATTAGCATTATGCTATCATGTATTTTCCCAAATTTTACTGAGTAATAGTTGTTTTCAGGATGGCGTCAAGAATATTACAAAACTTTGCATTTTCATATTAGTCATCCACAGAATGCCTTGACGTGGACCTTGATAGGTAATCAGCAAGCCATCATGCATGTCCACTAATAATGTCATTGTTTCATACAATGGTAATGGAACTTTTGTAAAAAAAAATCATTACTTTTAGCTAAATTAGATCTGACCTTATATTGTGAAAAGCAGGTTTTCCCGTATCCAGATGTTGAAATCTTTAAATCTGAAAATGTATTGCTAAATGAATAGGCCAGATAATGCAATCTCCATTTCAAAATTTTATTCCGTAAGCTATTTCCTTCAGAAATGTTATTCAGCTCTCCATTGATATTATACAGATATTAATCATTTCAGTGTAATTTCTGAAAACGTTTATGCATTTAAATCCCAGATACTTTCTACTGTTTGAAGTATGTAATTTTAATTTAAAAAGAGTCTCCTTAATTTACTAATAAATGCCAGTGTGTTATAGAATCATACAACATGGAAATAGACCCTTCCGTTCAGCTAGTTCATGCTGAAAATAATCCCAAACTATAGTCCCACCTGCCTGATCCTGGCCCCTATCCCTCCAAACCTTCCTATTCATGTACTTATCCAGTTGTCTTTTAAATGTTGTAATTATACCAACATCCACTACTTCCTCAGGAAGTTCATTCCACATGCGAACCACCCTCTGTGAATAATTTGCCCCATGTGTCTTTTAAAACTCTCTCCTCTCACTTTAAAAATGTGTCCTCTGGTCTTGAAATTCCCCATCATAGGGGAAAGACAACTATCAATGCCTCTGTCTATATCCCTCATTATTTTATAAACTTGTGTAAGGTTGCCTCTCAACCTCCTATACACAAGTGGAAAAGATACCAGCCTATTCAGCCTTTCTCTATAACTCAAGTCTTCTGTACCTGGCAAAGTCTATTCTGAACCCTCTTCAGCTTAGTAATATCCTTCCTGTAACAGGACGACCAGAACTGGACAGAGTATTCCAAAGTATTCCTGTGCAATCTCAATATGACTTCCCAACTCCTACACTCAAAGGACTGAGCAATGAAGGCAAGTGTGCCAAAATGCCTTTTTAGCTGCCCTGTTTATATGGGATGCAAACTTCAAAGACTGTGGTGCCTTAATAACTCACTGATTTTCCCTGAGAGATTGTTTTGTCTTTATAAACATAATATTTTAGCTTTTGCTAGTGGAGGAAAGCTTGGAAAATATACTTCTAGAGTTTTGTATTTGTATTTTCCTTTTGTGATATGATAATGTATTTAAAGGGAAAGTCCATTGTTGCCGCATGTGTAATTTTAAATTAACTCCCTTGGCAGGACACTGACTGGATCAGACTAAACACGGTTGGCAGCTCACTTCTTCGTATTCATCATTGTCTTTAAAAGAAACAAAATAAAGTGGGGTATCACAGCACAAGTTGATCCTATTCTCTGTGTCTTCCCACCAGATAGGTTGAGCTAATATTAGACCAGGAATTTCATTGGAAAGCAAAATACTGTGGAGGTCTGAAATAAAAAGAGACACATATGTATGATGAACCAGTCATAGTTGCTTGTAGATGTTTTACAATCAAAACCAAAAGAACTGAGGATGCTGTAAATCAGAAACAAAAATAGATTGCTGGAAAAGTTTGGAAGGTCTGGCAGCATCTGGGGAGAAAAATCAAGAGTTAACATTCTGGTCCAATGACCTTTCAAAACTGTTTTATAATCAACCTCTTTTATCAAAGTGGAGTCTTAGGTCGATAGGATAGTGAAGAAGGTGTTTGGTATGCTTTCCTTTATCGGTCAGAGTATTGAGTACAGGAGTTGGGAGGTCATGTTGTGGCTGTACAGGACATTAGTTCAGCCACTGTTGGAATATTGTGTGCAATTTTGGTCTCCTTCCAATTGGAAATATGTTGTGAAAGGGTTCAGAAAAGATTTACAAAGATGTTACCAGGGTTGGAGGATTTGAGCTATAGGGGAAGGTTAAATAGGCTAAGACTGTTTTTCCTGGAGTGTCGGAGACTGAAGGGTGACCTTATAGAGGCTTATAAAATAATGATGGGCATGGATAGGATAAATAGACAAAGTCATTTTGCTGAGGTGGGGAGTCCAGAACTAGAGGGCATAGGTTTAGGGTGAGAGGGGAAAGGTACAAAAGAGACCTAAGGGGCAACTTTTTCACTCAGAAGGTGGTAAATGTATGGAATGAGCTGCCAGAGGAAGTGGTGGAGACTAGTAAATTTGCAACATTTAAAAGGCATCTGGATGGGTATATGAATGGGAAGGGTTTGGAGGGATATGGGCCGGATGCTGGCAGGTGGGACTAGATTGGGTTGGGATATCTGGTCAGCATGGACAAGTTGGACCGAAGGGTCTGTTTCTGTGCTGTATATCTCTATGACTCTGACTCTGTGTTCTGACACATCTCTGGGACAGGTAGTACCAGATCCTGGATCTTCAGAATCAGAGATAGGAACATGAAAACTGCTTCATAAGAGCTCTAACATAGTTGTTCGTAACATAGTTAGTTTTAATTTGAGCTGTGGTCTACAATATAATGCAGTAGAGTTAGCCGGATAATCTTGGATGGAGCATGTTGAGCCATAAAACTAATGTCTGAGTCTGGATGTAACATCCGTGGTGACGGTTCACAATAATGACCACCAACCAGAGCTGGATTTTAGGAGAAAGCTTAGACAGTAGCTTGAAAATGCTAAGATCAGAGCCATGTGATCTATAAATACAGCAGATTGCTAATTTTGGGTTTACAAGAGGAATTTCACTGCCTGTGTTGCTATTAATGCTTCACACTCGGTCTGGCTGTACTTTTGCTCTGTGGAATTGAGCAAACAGCTGGTATAGACGATAATACTAGTTGTGCCAACTTGATCTTTTTTTCACAAAGATAGTATTTTAGATTACAGGACTGGGCATTAATATAAATCCCTATTGGCATATTAATATTTAATGATGCTATCAACATGCCTAAATAATAACTAAGCAATGATCAAAAGCAGGGTGTGGTCATGCTCATCTTCCCACTTGAAGCTGCTATAGTCTGGTTATTCACGCTCTCAGTGGCTCTGTAATACCTACAACTAAATTGGTCCTAAAACAGGGCAATGTTCAATGAGGCTGGAGTGGTAAGACCTTTCGACATGTTGCTTGTGACACTTACATTGTAGTTTGTATAGGCTTTCTTGGGATGTGATAACTCTCTGCTTTGTGAAGACAGGAGATTATCAGAATGTCTGCATTTTCAACTACACCATTATCTTTTCACTGATTTTAAGCTTTGCTTTATTGTCTTGTTGATGAAGCTGTACGTTGGAGTGATCATAAACAATTGGACTAACGGACTTGACAACATGGAGTTTGACATGCATGCCCTTCAGTCTGTTCAATCTGCAAATTGCTTGAGAGAATTCACTAGAAATTGTACTTCCTGGTATTGTTTTATTCATGCCACCTAAGGCTGAAGGTAGAGCTGCAGTGCTTGAGGTGTGTAGTTGCAGTGGTCAGCCAAGCTTTTCTACTCATGGTAAGGACATCTATTGAAACTGTGTTTGGTACTTCATGTGATGCAACATAGGCACTTACTAAAAAAAAGTTTTTTGTATCAAATGAGGATAACTAGAGGAGCATGAATTATATATTTGTTTTAGAGTTAGAATCAGTAACTGTAACTTGAAGGATTTTGAGAACAATGTTAGTGGGAATCAGAATCAAAAATGATGTAATGAGGTGTCTCTTTAAAATGTTGATGACCACCACGTACAAAAAGCAAAACATTGATTTGGTGCATAATTGTCATCATCTCCAGAGCTCTGTACATTAAGTGGTATTTAATGAACTTCCCACATATTGTGTTTATTATGGGTAAGTTCTTGTAGTTGGACCACATCTTTGGTCTCACTTCCATTCATAAAAGTTTAAGGTCGGATGACTACACTTAGGAAGACCAACTTCTGTCTTCCATTTGTCTTGGAAAGTTATTAACAGTAACGTCAATTTAGATAGTGTCTTTCACAATCTCATAATGTCTCTAAGCACTTTGAATTAGTGAAATTCATCTTTAAAGTTGCAATGTTGAATGTAGAAAACAAATATTGAATGCAAAAAACACCTTACTGGGATTCTTCATTGAGTGTAGGCATTGAATTAGAGCAGTGTAATTTACACTGCAAAAATAATACATATAATCAGAGCTCACCTGTGGATTGATTCAAGTTTTGCCTCAGCTTGTAGTAGTTTACACTTTGTTCATTTGTTTGTCAGACTAGTTGCTTAGTTTCCACAAATAATTCATGATTTTATTAGTTCAGTTCTTCTGACCAGTTCTAAATGCTATACTGAGGTACAATCTCTGCTCACGGCTCAGTCGCATGACATGTAATAATCTACATCAGTAAAATTGTGTTTTGTTGCTTACTATGGTGAACAGGTGCAAAATGCATATACAGATTAATTATTGTTTTGTTCAGCTTGATATTTTTCTTGGGGGTGAAATTATCATTTTTTTTAGCATCATTATAATTTCCATCATTGCCAAACACAGTACCAAATATGTCTTAGAAGTGCAAAACAAAGTTCTATTTCATTAGCAAATCTCCAAACCATTTGTTGGAGTCCAAACCATTTATACAAGGCAGGGGAAAAAAGTGCAAATACTCCAATTCATATCAAAATGCAATGCTATTGTTAGACTCTGGGTTTTCCATGAGGTGCATGGGTGCTTTAAGAATTACGTTTGGGTAACTTCGAACCAGTTCTGTATGGAAATAGACTTGTGGACTTTATAGCACGGAAGGAGACCATTTGTCCATGACATTCACATTAGTTACAAAAGATCTGACTACACTTGTCCCATTTTCCAGCCCTTGACCCACAGCTCTAGAGGTAACATGAGTGAATATCTAAATACTGCTGAAATGTTATGAGTTTCTAACTTAACACCCTTTTAGGCAATGACTTTCAGACCCTTGCATCCCCTGAGTGGGAAGTGTTTCTTCTCAACTCTCCTCATAGCCATCTTCTGCTTATCTTAAATCTATGCCTCCTGGTCCATCTATTAATAGAAAAAGTGTCTTCCTATCCACCCTATCTATGCACCTAATAATCTTATGCATCTCTACCAGGTCTATTCTCTAACATCACACTGACCCTAACTTATTGCTGATTAGGAAAGGACTCACAGAGAGGTTGTGAGACGTGCTGTTAGTGATGATTAAAATATCATACAAATTAAATGGGGTGTAACGTTTCAAGTTAGGAATAGGTGCACCTTGATAGCTGATAATAGAGAAAAGTTTACTCTGAATTTGGCAACACAATAATCTATTTTATATAGCAATCTCATTTTAGTCTAACATTTAAGGTGTGTGCAAGTGACCATTGCCACAGAACCAGATAAAATTTTCTCCAGTACACTTAAATTTGTATGAAATAATGTATGGCACTTCAAATCCAAAATGAACTATATAAGCAAAAGAAGTGTTGATGTAGTGAAAATTGATTGATGCAGTTGGAGCATTCCTTTATTGGGGGTGTTTTCTTTAGGGATTTCATGAACTTCAGGGTAAGGTTATGTTTATCCTAATTTTCATTATCTCCACAGACTCATCCTTGTGAGTAATTCTTTATTCTTTGTGCTCCTCCAAAAATGTTGTTGATGTCGTTCTGCAATAACCTGCTATGTGACAAAGAGCCTGTCTCTCTTTTCCTCGATCCTTCTGAGGAGGTGTGGCTTCTGTAGAGATTGTAATGAGATCAGCCAGGTTGACCTCATAGAATTGGGGCTGCTAATTTGGACCAATCAGGATGCCTTAGCTGACAGAAATAAACAGGAGCACTAGAAAGGTTCTGTTCACTCTGGGAACTGGCTCTGAGTGAGTTGGATCAGTGTCAAGGATTTTCCACTTGTAAATAAAGGGTAACTTAGTGACAGGGTACTGGACAATGTAGAGTTATTTCAGGTTTTCTTGTCTTCTCAATGGTGTTGCTAAATCTAAGAAACACTTCCTGTGTATTGATCACATGTGCAAGCATGACTGCTGTACAAAGCAAACTCAATCATTGGGATGAAAAACGTTCATGCTGGCAGTTTATTATATTTCAGATACCCATGGTCAGTATGAAGTACTCGTACATAAGGAATCATACAGTTATATGCAGTGTAATGTTTTCCATTTCCACAGTTGCAAATGTGCATCTTTCCCCAGGGTTGAAAAAATGCTTCATAATGAAACATTAGTGCACTTCATTCACCTCCAGCAACATTCATCCCATGGTCTCTTTTCAGGTTGCCAATCAGCAAAAAATTAGGAACGTAGAACATAGAACAGTACAGCACAGAACAGGCCCTTCAGCCCACGATGTTGTGCCGACCACTGATCCTCATGTATGCACCCTCAAATTTCTGTGACCATATGCATGTCCAGGAGTCTCTTAAATGTCCCCAATGACCCTGCCTCCACAACTGCTGCTGGCAATGCATTCCATGCTCTCTCAACTCTGTTTAAAGAACCCGCCTCTGACATCACCTCTATACTTTACTCCAAACAGCTTAAAACTATGACCCCTCGTGTTAGCCATTTCTGCCCTGGGGAATAGTCTCTGGCTATCGGCTCTATCTATGCCTCTCATTATCTTGTATACCTCAATTAGGTCCCCTCTTCTCCTCCTTTTCTCCAATGAAAAAAGTCCGAGCTCAGTCAACCTTTTTTCATAAGGTAAGCCCTCCAGTCCAGGCAGCATCCTGGTAAACCTCCTCTAAACCCGCTCCAAAGCATCCACATCTTTCTTATAACAGGGCGACCAAAACTGGACGCAGTATTCCCAGTGCGGTCTAACCAAAGTTTTATAGAGCTGCAACAAGATCTCACGACTCTTAAACTCAATCCCCCTGTTAATGAAAGCCAAAACACCATATGCTTTCTTAACAGCCCTGTCCACTTGGGTGGCCATTTTAAGGGATTTATGTACCTCCACCCCAAGATCCCTCTGTTCCTCCACACTGCCCAAGAATCCTATCTTTAATCCTGTACTCAGCTTTCAAATTTGACCTTCCAAAATGCATCACCTCGCATTTATCCAGGTTGAACTCCATCTGCCACCTCTTATCCCATCTCTGCATCCTGTCAATGTCCCGCTGCAGCCTACAATAGCCCTCGAAACTGTTAACGACACCTCCAACCTTTGTGTCGTCTGCAAACTTGCTGACCCATCCTTCAATCCCCTCATCCAAGTCATTAATAAAAATTACAAACAATAGAGCCCTGTGGAACACCACTCACCACAGATGTCCAGGCAGAACATTTTCCTTCTACTACTATTTGCTGTCTTTTGTTGACCAGCCAATTCTGTATTCAGACAGCTATGTTCCCCTGAATCCCATTCCTCCTGACCTTCTGAATGAGCTTACCATGGGGAACCTTATCAAATGCCTTGCTGAAGTTCATATACACCACATCCACAGCTCAACCCTCATCAACTTTTCTAGTCACATCCTCAAAGAACTCGATAAGGTTTGTGAGGCATGAACTGCCCCTCACAAAGCCGTGTTGACTGCATTTAATCAAGCCATGCTCTTCCAGATGTTCATAAATCCTATCGCTCAGAAACCTTTCTAACACCTTGCAAACGACAGACGTGAGACTTTGTTCAACTGGTTCATTCTGACAGAGATTGAGGCTATACAGAGGAGACTTCTGTCATGTCATTTTTTTGGTCCCAGAGGTGAAAGATCAGTTCTAAACCACTGTGCCACCCAGTTCCTAATTTTGATCTTATTATTAACTAATACCGAAACTGAGGTGAGTTTCAGGAAGCAGATGTTGTTTTTATTAACCAGGCGAACTGTCACATGGGTGGGCATTGTAGATGCTATTCAATATTTTCATTGTTATTTTGTCACCATATCATCATCATATCCCTGAACAATTTACAATTGCTCTCTTTGCTTTTCCTTTAAATAAACGCTAAACAAAATACTCAATGCATAACCGTGTATTCAACACGAGAGACTGACTGTCATTGATTGTGAATTATCAAGGCTTTCATACTCGTGGAAACGACATCCTAGCTCGGAGAGGCATTGAGTGTCCTCTATTTTAGACTGTATGAAAATAGCATTTGGATTGTGAGTGAGCATCCCAAAGGTATGGTTGTTTTTAAGCATAATGTACAAGATTAAGAGTCATCTGGTCCTGAGGATGTGCTGTCTCCAGCAGCGGTAACCTCTGCAGGCTCACCTGGAGTGCGAGACCACATCATGATGCTTTGTAGGGAATCGGATAAATTAATTTCAAGTGACATTAAGAGGAGTATACGGAGACTAAATAATTATTCACAGATGTTTTTTCTTGAAACATTTCAGCAGTTGTTCACCTTCTTACTTTGTGCATGGATTTTCTCTTTTTGTTTTGGCTGTATCAGAGAGTAAAATGCAGTTTGCTTTCAGAGCATAAAACATTATGACTTGTTCCAGTCATATATTAAGGTTTAATTTTGAATTCTGTATGTTATTTCGGAACACCCGATACAAAGCTCGGTATTGTGCCGCAAGCTGCAAAAGATTTGAGCGATTAATGCTACCCCTTGCCTTTTCAGTGCTTCTTGCCATGGGGCTTGGCTGTGCCACCGTTGTCACTGTGCCAGCAAATATCTGCAGTCAGTACCATTGCCAACTGCGCATTATTAGAAATCTGTCGTCAGATATCCGCAGTCTTTACGACGGCTCACTGTGCTTTACTGGCTGGATCATGCGACTAAAATTTTAACTCTTTCATCGAAACAAAACAACGAGCCGCAGCCTTTAAAACTGGGATGGCGAAAAATTCTGGCAGTCGGCTCGATCTTTCTCTTGTAAAGCGGCCAAACTTTAGTTTCAGCCCTCTCTGTCCTGACGTCTGAATTTATCACATAAGATGTTTTAGTTAGCAGTATTGTGGCTATCGAGAAAAGAACTTAATCAAAATTGGAAAAAAGAAGCACAATGCTATCAAACTCACTCTTTTCTGATTGATTGCAGTTGACCGTTTGCAGATTTTAATCAGCAAATTTAAAAGGTTTAATTAACTTGTCATTGTGCCAATCATTCTGTAGCCTATGACAAAGAGTTTTATAGACCATTGTTTTGGTCATTCCAATTTAAGGCTTAATGAAGACAGCATTTATTTCAGTTGACATGTTTTCTCCTTTTTTTTAGTCATTTTTCTGATAACAACCTCTCCTACATTCACCTTCTACATGTGTCTTGCAATATCTTTATGTAATATTTTATTCCTCAGATCAGGAAATGGAAGTGACTGGTTTCCAGGTATATAGCAGTAGCAGCTGTGTGGTCAGTCTCTCAGATGCATGCATAAGATAGTTCCCCGCTTTAGCTTCCAACCTTTCTCATCTTTCTTTATATTGCATGGTCTTGTCATTCCAGCTTGTTCCTCCTAAAATTCTAAATGCTGCATTCAGCATGCTTTTCTGTTTCCCTAATTTGCTCTGTTAAACAGTAATCTTGTATTAGTAGGCATTCCTACTGTTGCCTCAGGAAAGTCAGAGGATACAATCTGAAGGAATCATATTTAGACTCGTTGTGTCAATGCTGGTTGTTTACTGAGGTCAGCCTGAGGGTTGACCTCAGGACATATTGGGATGACTCAATTCTTCTTGGAAATGTATTTCTCCATACTGGGAAAACTGTGCAAGTTTACTAAAACATTTAAGTTTTTATAAGGTTTTTGATGGAACTGATTTCTTACATTAAAAGTAGCCAGAATCAAGCAGTGGGCTACTCTATATTTGACCAACATTGAGAAGAATTCTCAATATGCAATGAGAGTAATATTGCTTATGGACTCCTCCACTTCCCCAGTCAGGAGTCCTAATTCATTCTCCATAGCCAGGTTGCAGAAGTGGGAGTAAGCATTTAACAGACTGGACACATAGGGTGGAGATAGCAGAAATTTCCCTTACTGTTAAAAGGTTTGAAATGGTGTCTCAGAGGGATCTATGTTGAGGCCAATGATGTTCACCATCTATGCGCTTGAAACCAAATTTTTTGTGGAAGCAAATGATGAACTGATACAAGGGATTGCAACAATATATAGAAAGATATTAAGAAGCATACAGAGCAGTTAGATAGATGACAAATTAAATTAAAAATAAGGTGACCGCTTCATGGTAATTTTTCTTTAAAAAGGTGACAAAGCAATCAAGAGGTTTGGGAATACAGGCGTATGAATCACAAGATGTACCACTATAAGGTCTATAAAGAGAGTATGCAGGCAATTAAGATTCATTTTCAGAAAAAAAGAATGAGATGTTAAATTTGTATAATAATCTATACCAAATGTATTTGTTGTTAAATGGAGCTAAATTATAAAAGAGTGAAGAGAGAAAGAAATCTCGGCATTATTGTTTGTAACTCTTTCAGGGTTAGTGACCGTTGCTGAGAATTAGTAGCCAAGTCAAACAGCTGCATCAATAGAACTTTTCATTGTATATTAAAAGGCACATCCTAGTATCCTATACAAGACCCTGTTAGGCTGCTTTTAGAATACTGCATCAGTTTTTGTCCTCTCCAATGATGAATAATACTGAGTTTGAAAAAAAATCAAGATCAAGCCTTGAGGATGGAATAAAGGCCTATTGTTGTTTAGATAGCCTTAAAAAAACGTGTTAATTCTACACAGAAATGAATAGTTGCTTGTGTGATGTTTGTACAGATCTACATAATTGTTAAATTGTGCTCTCCATGAGAGGTTATTTGAAATAGATAAGTATGGGAATACCTGAATGCATGTAAGCTATACAAGGATAATGATAAGTTAGAGTATTTTTTTTCTGTTTCTTGGTGTTTAATATTGTTACTGTCATTGAATACATGTTTTGTCGCCGCAAGAGCAGGTCAGAGGCAGGGAATTCGGTGGTGAATAACTCACCTCGTGACTTCTCGTAGCCTGTCCACCATCTCAAGGAACAAGTCAAAAGTGCCATAGAGTACTCCCCACTCAGCTGAACAAGTGTCACTCCAAGATAACTCAAAAAGGTCAACACCATATAGAGCAAAGTAAACTGTTTGATAGCTATCTGCACTTTAAATAGTCACTCCCTCTACCATCTGCAAGCTCCACAATATATACTACAGAAACTCAACAAGACTCCTCCCAAGTTTACATCCTCAACCACCTAGAATGACAAAGGCACCACATGTGTACAAATGTTACCAATGACAAGTCCCACTCTAGGCCAAAAGCCATCCTGATGTCTTGGAAATACATTATTGTTTGTCACTCCTTCACTATATCCCAATCATACAAAGTGTTTACCTAGACCAGATAGATTGCAGCACTGCAAAAAGGTAGCTTCTCACACACATTTAGAGAAAGGTAGCAAATGCTGATGTAGCCAGAAATGCCCACATCTTGTAAACTTGCTTTTTAAAAGGAAGGCTTGATTGGATAGCCAAAGTAGTGGTAGATATAGGATTAGAGAGAACTTTACCAAATTTTCTTTCTCCTCAGACTATCCCTGTTTTCCATTCTTTTCCCAGGTTTTAATACGATAATTTGATAATCGGATAACTGTACTAGAAAGTATTGGTTGGTTGTGGTTAAATAGAATGACCTCAATAGACATGTTGGTTTTTCACCTGCTTAGCAAATTTGCATGTCCGTAACTAATCCCCACTTAGGATGCTGTGAGATTCTATTTGGTCCTACAAAAACGATACTTGTTCAAAAAGCATTTACAATGATGGAAGAATTTGGAGAATGCACCTATTGGGAAAGATTGAGGAATTTGGGGCACTTTGTTTTTGGAAAGAGAAGACTAAGAAGAGTCCTGAAGAAGATTTTCAGATCTACAAAGGAGTTTAGTACACTGGGTCTGGGAGAGTTTCAACACATGGGTAAGTCCACAACAAAGTAACAATTATAAGATGGTCACAATCAGGTGAAATGAAGAAATTAGGATTGGCATCTTTACACAGAGATTGGTGAGAATGTGCAAGGGGGAGGAACTTGATCTCATGTGGTGTAATAGAAACAGATAGTACCACATTTAAGGAGAATCTTAAAGTTTTGAAGGAGGATGGCACATTAGAAAGAGTCAAATATAGGCAGCAGAGACTTGTATGAGGTACAAGCGCCAACGTTAGAGTTGAATTGAATGGATTGTATCTATAAATACACAGTAACTGCAATTGCTCTGTGCTATTCCTATTATATTGTACAATTGCAAAATAATAGATGAATAATGTTATCATTAAACATATGCTCAACTTGACTTAATGGGGCAAGGGGCAAAGAGCAAAGCGTTTGTTGTATTTTTAAATTTTAATTTATAATGTGAAATATAATATTGGCATCGGACGTAAATCCATTAAATATCAACTGATTCATGTTCATGATGTACCTTCAATATTGAGTTTTGATATTACAGATTAAAAGCAAAACAAAACTGTTGGAAGTTTCATAGTACTGAAAATTCAAAGCTGATTAACGAGCATCTGAAAAAGAAAAGTTAGTTGAATGCATTTGATGTAATGTTGCTTCGATAATTTACATGTATAAATGCGTACGCATATGTCTATGCCATAGTTATTTATTATACCAGTTCTGCAGGTGATTGAAAATTATGCTCACTAGCAGAAACTCAACATTTCCTGACTAGCCAAATATTTTTCCTTTTAGTCTGTGATTGAAATTAACCTCAACTGGGTGGAACTTGCTGCTTATGTCAGAAATTGTGCTGTTTATAATGATTGGCAGGATGGAAGTTTCACAAATATTCGAAAAGGGAAAATGTATCCTCGAGGAATGTTGTTCCTTCAGAAGCAGGAATGAGAGAAAAAAAAGTCTTGGGGAATGAAGAAATGGCAGGCACACTAAATATGTATGTTACGCCTGTTTTCAGCATAGAAGACAATAGCGAGAAATAGAGAGTAACCTAAAGTCTGAAGTAAGGAAATTAGGTAATTAGTATTAATTGGAAAACAATGGTACTTGAGAAAATTAAGGAACTAAAAGCCACTGAATCCTCAGGATCTAATGGTCAACATTCTTGGGTTCTAAAAGAGGTGCAGAGATGGTGGGTGTGTAAGTTGTGATTTTTCAAAATTCCCTAAATTTTGGAATGGCCCAAGTAGATTGGAAGTTGGCAAATGTCACGTGCAACTTAAGAAAGAAGAGAAAGAGAAAGCAAGGGTTTGCAGGCCAATTACCTGATATCGGTTATGAGAAAATGCTAAAATCTGTTATTATGGAAGGCTTGGCTCACACTCAAAAAATAAACATTGGACCAGACTGAGTTAGCATGGTTTTTCAAAAAAGGCAGTTGATTTAGGTAAATCTGTTAGCATTTTTGATGATTTAGCTAATTGCCTCATAAAAGGTTTTAATAAGCCAGAAAGGGCTCATGGAGTTACAGGTGGCATATTAACTGAGGCTTGGTTAAGGGGCAGGAAACAAGTGGTAAGTGTAAATGGGAATTTTGAAGTTTGTCACCTTTAACTGGTGGAGTGCAAAAATGATTGATATTGGGATGTCAGCTGTTTTCAGTCTATCTTAATGTCTTAAATGAAGAGTCAGCAAGTAACATATACTGAGAAGACAAGTTAGGTAGGAGTGGAAGCTGGGACCAAGGCACAACAGGGCTCCAAAGGAACACAGACAAGTTAAGTAAGTGGACAAAAAGCTGGTAGGTGGAATGTAGTGTGAGTAAATATAAAATGATTCAGTTTGGTTGCAAGAATAGAAATGCACACTGCAAATAGATGTTCGCTTTGTTGCAAGAGGACTGGAGTCCAAGAATAATCAAGACTTTCTGCAACCATACCCAAGCTTTGGTGAGACCGCAACTGTGTGTAGTTTTGATTTCCATATTTAAAGAAGTTCATGCTTGCATGGGAAGTAATACAGTGAAAGTTCACTAGATTGGTCCCTGTGATGAGGGTTTTCCTACAATGAGAGACTATATCTTGTGAAGCCCAGAAGAATACGAGGCAATCTCATTTGAGGTATTCCTCTGTATTTCAAATACATGATTTCAGAGGAACTGAAACTTCACTGGATAGACACTGATCACTTAAGTCTGAGATGAGAAATTTCTTTACTCAAAAACATTGTGAATCTTTGGATTTTATATCCCAGAGATTGGTGGATGCTCCATCATTGAATGTCTTTAAGACTGGGATAGACAGACTTTTGGTGTCTCAGGGAATTGAGGGATATGGGGAGCATAGAGAAAGTGATGTTGGAGCCCAGCCAGGAATTGAATGGCAAAGCGAGCTCGAAGTGCAATATGGTCTGCTCCTCCTATTTCCTATGTTCTTTTGCACAAGGAATGCTCCTGTCTCTTTCAATTCAGCTCCCCATCTCTTCTCTCAACTATGCTGGGCTGCTTCTGTCTTCTGTCAGTCTTTGTCTCCTCCCCACTTCCAGTGTCCCACCCAACACTACCTGGACACCTGGCTCTGTCTCTCCTCCGGCCTGTCCCTATTCCAAGATGCCTGATGCTTCTTTGAGCTAGTGATGTCCTGGGGGAGGGTACACTGTGCAGGTATGAACAGTTGCCGGCATGGCTTTGATGGGAAATCTAGATGGCAAAGTTCCTGTGGGGCTGGAAACATCTGGGAGATTCATATCATATCCCATGTGACTTGAGGGCAATCTCTGAAAGGAAGCAAGTTTTTTTATTTCTGTCTTTTGAGAAGCAAGATGTCATGTGAGCAAATTGATCCAATCTGATGTGGTGGAATCAAGATACCTTTTTAAATGTATCTGGACCAGAGTGAAGATGAATATGATCAAGAATAATTCAGAAGCATTACATAATATGTATTGCAAAAAGCATTTGAATAGCCTCACTATAAACATTACTATTCGTATAGTATATATAGATTTTTTTCTCATCGCGTATAATATTTAAGAATTGCAGTTTATGCTGTAGATGTGAATATGCAAGATTTCAAAGTCTAAAATTTTAGGAAAATTGCTAGCTTAATGGGAATGCTGCACAAACAAAAGGCATGCTTAAAATCTGGTGTAAGTTGCAGGAAGTGCACAGTGGGTTACCAAGATTAAAAGAGAAGTATTTGAGTCGGATCCTTTGTCATTCCTATTTTTAGTATTTCCTACTATTGTCAAAGAAAAAAATGAAGCTGGCGGTGTTGCGGTGTTGCAAAATGTTTGAGATATTCACTTTTGATTGTTTTGTTTGAATTTTATTCATTTGCATCCATATCCTTGCGTTTGTTACTGATACAGCCCAGAATTGGTGTTGTTGGCTGCTCTTTGTAGCATGTTTATAGTGGCACCAGCTGGCATCAAAGCTCTAGCCATTTGGTTGCAGACTGTAAGTGGAAAAATGGGATAGAAACACATTTATTTTGTATTACAAAAGCAATAAATACAAAGCACATAAAATGCATGGGAAAAGAGAGAATATTTTAGTCTTATGGTAAGTGACTCCCCAAAGCTTTTCCATCAACTTCAGGACACAAGTCAGGCTGCTGCTAGAAAGTTCTCCATTTGCCTAGATGAATGCACCTCCATTAACACTTTAGAAGCTCATCATAGTCCAGGAAGAGTTAAAGTAAAATACTGCAGATGCTGGAAATCTGAAGCAAACTCAGAATGCTGCATAAACTCAGCAAGTCTGACAGCATCTGTGGAGATTAATGGTTTGAGTCCAGCATGACCCCTTCAGGACTAGTCCAGGATGAAACAGTTGCATTTATTAAAAATCCTTTCATGGGATGTAGCTGTTGGTTTTAGGTGACCATTTGTGTCCATCTCTAATGAGAACAGTAAAGAGGCAACTGCATTGCTTCAGGTCTGGAGTCATATATATGTAGGTCAGAAAGTAAGGATGGCAGATTTCCTTCCCTAAAGGGCAAGCTAAGTGGATCATATCAGTTTTTAATGCCACTGGCAATGGTTTTATAGTTACCATTATAAGACAAACTATAAATTCAAATTCTAATGGTGTCATTGAGATATAAACATATCATAAACCTGGGTCTTTTGATTCACTAATCTAGTGAAATGACCATGATGGCATCACTTCTCTTAAGGTGATCTACCACCATAAATATTTATTCTGTCCACCATTTATGTACTCTGACTGCCATGTGTGCTATTTACAGAGAATGCCTTCAGCAGCTTCCAAACCGGTGACCTCAAACAGGTAGAGTCTAGAAAAGCAGCAGATGCATTGGGGCATGTCCCCTTCCAAGACCCATCTCCTCTTGACTTGGAATTATATTGCCATTCCTTTATTGTCCTTGGGTTGTGCGTCCATCTGTGAATGAGCTTTAAAAAGCTCAATGCAATTCAAGTAAATTACCCAAACACAAACTCTGCCCTCAACCATATACAGTACTCTCCTGAGATGACGTCCTGCATAAATTACTCAGAAAAAATGAAGAAAGAAACGTCCCAATTAGAGTTTGATGTAAACCCAAAGGACTTGGGCTTTAGGGGGAAAGTAATCATAAATTCAATTCATCCACATTCTCCCATGTCCTTGACAATTGTATCAATCTTGCTGAATGTTTAGTGCAGTTTTACCAGACGAATGGTGAGTATTCCAGCGATAAATGAATTTATCAGCACCTTATAATGTATAATAACTCATATCATTTTTAATTGTAGTAAAGGTTGAAACCCCATCCTCCTTGAATGAGATGCAAATTTCACATGGTCTGATCCTGTTATGCTTTGTGAGATGAGAAATGTATTTACTATTGCGTACAAGGTGAATTAAATATTTTTAAGAATGTTTCTTTCAGTCATGTCTCATCAAAATTAATTTTGCATGCAATTTGTTGGCAAACCTAGATGTGTCCACACTCGCAGCTACAGTGTGTGGAGCTGTATAATTAGAGTTCAGTGGCATTGGTGCTGATCAAGTGAGCAGCTTTGTCTTAGATGGTATCACAGCCAGGGAGCATGAAGACAACTCCTAAAGAAAACTCTTACATTTTTTGGGTTTAAAATCTGTTTCCTTTTAAAACTAGACAATCTTGCTGGACTCATAAAAAGATTGATCTCATGATTGGGTTTTTGAGAAGCTTCTGAACCCCTTGCAAAGTATAGACATTCAACTGAGGCTGACACAAAGGACTTGGAGATGAGCTGTCAACTAGCTCTTGACAAAGGAAAACGCCAAGACTTATTTGACTAAAATGAGCATTCATGCATTTGCAGTTATCTTGGCTCCTCTCAATGGAAACGTTAATGGGAAAGGTAAAGCTACGCAATTGGTTAACAACCTTCCAATTAGCCAACTGTGGTGGGCCATCAACACCTCAAATGCCAGTCCTTGTCACATGACTAAAATGAGAACTTTTGAATCTTAAATATTCAATTCTGGGATTCGAAGCTATTTGCTATTTGACCTCCAGAGGGTGAGCAGGACCCCAGGTTGAGTTGGTAGTCTACTTCTGAGCCTACATTATTGTCTTTAAGTTCCTGCTGGAAAAGAGGAAACACTGCCAATAAGGGGGTGGGGGAAGGTACTGCTGGGACCATTTCACTGAGGAAACGTTTTTTGGACAGTGAAAAAGTTGTGATTTTTGCAAACTGACTTTTTAATATCTCTGGGTTTACTAAAAATTATAATTTATAACTACTCCCTCTGTCATGTATTCCTTAGTTTCTTGAGGTCTTGAGTATGGATGGAGTAGCGAATCAATTCCTCACATATTGAACGTTTTGTTGGTAAATACAATCTTTGATTTCATCCCAAAGAAGTTTACTGTGGATTTATTGTAGAAAATTGAATCTGAATGCCAAGGTTTTGATGGACTCCCTTTTAACCTACTTCAGTAAGGGGTAGGAGTAAAAAGATAAAGAAATAAACCATAAAACCTATTGCTGACTTGGGCTTTAGGGGGAAAGCAATCATAAATTCAATTCATCTACATTCTCCCATGTCCTTGACAATTGTGTCAAGCTTCTTGAATATTGGTGCAGTTTTACTAATCCAGGCGAATGGTGAGTATTCCAGCGATAGATGAATTTAACCTTGTAGATGATGGAAAGGCTTTGAGCAGTCATTTGCAGAGAAATATGGCTCCTTCAGTTCGTCCTCCAGTCAACCATAAACCTCCAACATTGACTCCCTCACTTTCCTAAGAGTAAACTAGACTGTAATAGGACCTTCGGGTGGGCTTATGCCCGAAACGTCGAATTTCCTATTCCTTGGATGCTGCCTAACCTGCTGTGCTTTAACCAGCAACACATTTTCAACTGTAATAGGACCTTGAAGATCTGGAGGAAGTGGTCATTATCTGGCACATAATTAATGTATAACTGCTAACCTAAGCCTGAATCTCATTCTGGTTCAGATGTAGGCTGGAATGTATTGTTTCATCATTTAAGGAGTTGGGAATAGAGTTTGAGTACTGTAGAATTGTAAAGGTATAGAATAAGATGGAGAAAGGATGGCGAAAAGCAACTGGAGCAAAGATAATCTGAGTGAAATGTTGAGATACTGCTTTTCAAACCATGGAGTTTTGTGTCATTAGCAAACTTGAATGTGTGGTTCTTTATCCCATCATTGAAGTCAAGAATACATAGTGAATATCTGAAGTCCCAACGCAGAATCTGGTGGCCTACCAATGTTGTGCTATTGCACAGATCCCAGACCAAACAGACAATGTGCTTTTAAGACAGATGGCATTATGACATGTGGCCTTACTTTCAGTAGCAGTGATAATAGTAATAGTCTGCTTGTTGTCACTGTATTTGTGTTCTATGTAAAGGTCAGATCACCATAATCCCAGAGGACCATAGAGCTGCTTTCTCATTAGAAAGAGCCAACTAGTAGTGGTTTAACCTAAAGGTCATAAGTCTCAGGAGAGAGAAAAAGTCAAGGAGGAGAGTCATTCATGGTAACCTCAGCTGGTGTGAGAATTGAACCCATGCTGTTGGCATCACACTCCTGCAAACCAGCCAACTAAGTTAATCTATTGCCTTGTCCTATGTAGTTAATAAACACAGAGTCCAGATTGTGCAAGTCTGAGATCTTGTAGCAGCGTAAGTAGTTAGTGTTGTTGTCAGATTGTTGTCAGACTTGAAGATGTCTGCCTCAACAAGAGAAAGCAAAATATTGGAGATGCTGGAAGTTTAAACAATCACAGAAAATGCTGGTCTGGCTACACCTGTGGGGAGAATGGACCTGAGTTCTTAGTGTTATTGGACTCAAAACACTAACTCTTTCTCTCTCAACAGATGTCTCAACAAGTAACCAGTCTTTGTGGCATATTTAATATAGGAACACTCATGTCACATGGCAGTGGGTGTTCTCCCAGAAAAACATCATGGTGGCTGTTTGCTAGTGCTTAAAGATGATAACAGCAGAAGCATTTATGATGATCTTTTCCTAACCACTACTCATCTGTCAGAGTTAAGGCCTGAAGTTTATAACCAACTGTCTAGAACCAAAATTCTCCAACCTGGAGTGCAGTAACCTCAGCAGAGGGTAAACATTTGAGAGTACGCTTTTTCATTAAATAAAATGGGAGGCCACAATCCCTTTGTTCATCCAGCATTGAGTCTTAGCAGCAGATTAGCATTTGGGCTTAATGCCAGACCACAAGGAGTTTCCTAAGTGGTGCAAGACAGCTCCTTTCTAGCAGTGATCTTTGGGTAACATCTGACCAAGGAATAAGATTAAGTCACTTGACCCTTTGAGGCTGCTCCACCACTCAATAAGATCATGATCAATCTGATCTAAAATTAGACAGAGCTTTGAGCTGCACCTATGAATTCCTTCAAACAAAATCAAATGACAAACCATGAATGCACTGTTAGAAACCAAGTTTGAAACCATTGTTTCGGAGCAGCTGCATTTTCTGGTGCTTGAGTCTGCACCAACTATTACACCTGTTAGTGTCAAGATTAGAGTAGTGCTTGAAAAGCACAGCAGGTCAGGCTGGTCATTTCTGATGAAGGGCTTTTGAATCGTCGATTTTCATGCTCCTCAGATGCTGCCTGACCTGCTGTGCTTTTCCAGCACTACTCTAGTTTTGCCTCTAATCTCCAGCATCAGCAGTACCCACTTTTGCCTATTACAGCTGTTAACAGGGTCAGTAAAACATCCAAATCCTGTGACTTGTCCAGTATTTTTTTTTACTTATGCAAGCCATTTTCTGTATAAGAGAACATTGGACTGAAATGTCCAATTGTTCAGCTAAAGCAAACTGCAACACCATATTCTTTAGTTGACATTCCTGTTTATCCTGCTGTGGAGCAATCATGTAGGACACATTACATAGTATATTCAAGGCCTGCAAGCATGTCAATGAAGCACAAAAAGCATCTCTAATGCTACAGCTGACAAACCCCAGTCACACAGTACATGTGGTCAATTTGACACACTGTGTAGAAGTAGTTAAAAAAAATCAGAGGTCATTGCCTCCATCCAAGTAATACATCCGCAAGGAATGGACCGTGCATTTTAGGTCGCCGCTGACAAAGGTGCAAATGCAAACTCCCATTACGTATCTGACTCACAATGTAATCAAGAAACTGGCACAATGTGGTGCAGTCCACACATGATAAGCTAACTACTTCCAACTTGTGAGGCACCAGATATACAGGGAGGAAGGTTGTCAAGGATAGAACAGGGTATAGATCAGCTAGAAAGTTGGGTGGAGAAATAGCCGATGGAGTTTAATCTGGTCAGGTGTGAATTGATGCATTTTGGGAGGTCAAATGCAAGTAGAAAGTATAAAGTAAATGGCAGGATCCTTCGGAGCATTGATATACAGAAGGATCTTGGGTTGCAAGTCCATCGCTCCCTGAAAGAGGCAACACAAGTTGATAAGCTGGTAAAGAAGGTATGTGCTGAAAATGTGTTGCTGGTTAAAGCACAGCAGGTTAGGCAGCATCCAAGGAACAGGAAATTCAACGTTTCGGGCCAGAGCCCTTCATCCAGCATCTGCAGACCTCACTTTTTACTCAAAGAAGGTATGTGATATGCCTCTCTTCATTGTTGGGGCATTAAGTGTAAAAATTGGCAAATCACATTGCAGCTGTTTCGAACTTAGTTAGGCCACGTTTGTAATTTTGTACTAGTTCTGGTCACCGCATATTGGAAGGATATGGGCACTCCAGAGAGAATGCAAAGAATGTAACCAAGATGTTGCCTGGATTAGATTGTAATAACGTTTAGGAGAGGTTGGACAAACTTGGATAGTTTTCCCTAAAGCTTTGGAGGTTGAGGAGTGACCTGATAGAAGTATATGAAATGTGATGCTTGGAGAGGGTGAATAGTCAGCGCCCCTCTCCTAGGGTGGATATGTCAAATACTAAGGAACATAGCTTTAAAGTGAGAGGAGGAAAGTTTAAATGAGATGTGCATGGCAGGTTTTTAACACAGATAGTGCTAGGTACTTTGAATGTGCTGCCAGTGTAGGAGCAGATACGATAGCAACATTTAAGAGGCATTTAGAAAGACACATGAGCAGACAGTGAATGGAGGGTTATGGACCACATCCAGATACAAGAGATTAATTTAAAATGACATTGTAGTCTACACCAACATGGTGGGGTGAATGGCCTGTTCCTGTGCTGTCCTGTTCTATATCCTATTGCATGCATTGGTATTTGTCTATCTTAAATGTCAACAATAGTTCCTCAGAACGTATGAAACCATTGACACAAGTGAATAGTTGGTTCAGCTATTATTGGCTTATCAGTTTGCTCGCTTCCACATATAAATATTTGATAGTTAATCAGGTGTGGATATCACTGACTAGTCTGTCATCCGTAACATTATGATCTGAGGTAACAAACCCAATCAGTTGCTACACCAACATACCATAATATCAAGCCTATCCATGATCAGACCTGACTAACTTTTAAGTAGATTTGGTGCTGTTGACAAATTTAAAGCAGATGTAGTGTTACACCTGAAAGATGATGCCCTAACCAACATTGCCTCTCGTTGTAAGTGTAGCATTCACATTCAAGACAAGCACAAACTAGAAATGGGCTTCATGGTACAAAAGAATACCATCCACAATATTTTACAACCAGGGCGACTGAATAATGCACTAAAGAGATGCCCACACAAGATTTCTACCCTGGAAAAGCTTAATTCCAAATTTTCAGCATTTTTTCACGTTCCATGCCAAGAATGAATACTAATGTATTTATCTTTCCCCAGAGTAAGGGGAATTGATGGATTTCAGAACTACTCTCAGTGAGTGTTGTTTCCTCAGATCACAGTTTGGCTTATCCATCAACTAATTCCAACAGCATATGGATTGTATCATCGACAGTCGATCGGATTGTCTCTGTCTCTGTGTTGTAATGAATTGCAGTTCTTGGAAGAACTGCACATGAGCAAGGAACTTGGTTTTGTTTTTGACAGTAAGCATTTAAATCAACATGAGCCAAGTCAATTTCTTCGGATCAATCTACACGTCCAACAGTATTAGACCTGACCCTACCAAAACAGAAGGCATGTAAATAATGCCATCAGAAAGAAAGATGACTTACAACTGTGTCTTGGTTTCTTCAACTTTCTATCCTAAAATTTGTGTGACCAAAATCTATCTATCTTTGACATCTTCCCTGCAAAGAGATACAATACAATTGGCAAGGCAATCACTGGTATCTTTCAATAATGTTTAATCATTCAATCAGTGTTTTTGTTTGATGTTATTATTCCTCCGAATTTACCATTTTGCAGATAGATAAGGATATTGAAGAAATACTTCAGCACATGATTACAGAATAACTAGTCCATTGAGTTTGGTTCTGAGGTTCTTAGCGTAGCTCAAACAAACTGCTCCAACACTGAAAGAGAAACTTGCTGTTGTTCTTGCAACAGTAGTTTCATGCGTACCGATTAGGCAAGTATTACATTACGTTCCAAACAAAAAAAAGACTATTTGTATAGAGAGGTTATGAAACACCCCCATAGCAGATGGACCTGAGCCTGGACTCTGGCCACCTTTGTGCTATAAACCCCCGTTTTTATTGTTCATACTGACCACATGCACCTCCACAAATCAAATAACTGCTTTTGAAGATCCAGGGCTACTATTTTGAAGTACGATGCAAATCCGTTCCCAAATGATCAATTTCGTTGCTCTCAGCTGATTCCCAATCTCATTAAGATCTAAGATGTTTTTTCATCAACATTTGGATATTATTGAATCTGAACTGGATGATAGTCTTAATGTTGATATTATACGTTTTCATCAGAGAGAAACAGGAAATTCAGCAGGCACAGTTGGATGATGACCAGGTGCAACAGCTCAAACAGATCATCATCAGGTGGCCAAAATGCTTAACCAGATTCCCAAACAAGTGCTTTTCTTCTGGCCATTCTGAGGCTAACCAATCTCTCCAGGAATACAATTTTTAAAGGCAAACATGTGATAATTCCACAAGCACTATGATAAGTCATGCTAGACAATATGCGTATAGGTCACATGGATGCATAAAGAACCAAAAGACTGGCATATAAGAATTTGAGGTTTGTTTTGACTAAATTAATTTTAGTTGTAAAATATTACAATTCTAAATATTTTCTAACCAACCTGGTCAGATATTCTGATACACCTTTGGAGCAGGCCTACTGCACTACAAGAGTCATTAGTTACAATATAGACTGAGTATGAGAACCAATCTGATAGTGTATTATCCTGCTCAGATACAGTTACAGACTCAGTTATTAATCTGAATTACATTTGTATTCTAGATACAAACGTGTTTTCACTATTTTTACAAAATTTATTGTTTATATTGCAAGTGCAAAAGAAATAATACCAATGTCTGTTCGGTAATGCAGAAGTTGGGTATTGCTGGAAAGAAGAGTATTTATGTTTTGCACTCAGGACATTTTGCAAGAGAGTCAATGCAAGGGGAACACTGACATTTATGCTGCCTGAGAGGAAAGTTGGTAAGCAAGTAGACTCTGGTGGAGGTATTATCATGGACTGTGCACCCATTAATGCTGATCGACATTTAACAGTTAGACTTCATTTGAATGTTGCAGTGGTCTTTGGGAGCCTGCAAGCTGACATCATGCTGGCATTGAAATCATAGAATCCCTATGGTGTGGAAGCAGGCCATTCAGCCCATTGAGTCCACACTGACCATCTGAAGAGTTCCCCCCGAGTCCCATCCTTTTCCTGTAAAGCTGCATTTTCCCTGCACATCCAATCCGCGTAAACTACACATCTTTGGACTGTGGCAGGAAACTGGAATGCACTGGAAGAAACCCACGTAGACACAGGGAGAAGATGCAAACTCCAAACACAGTCACCCGAGTGTGGAATTGAGCCTGGATCCCTGGCTCTGCGGCAGTAGTGCTAACTAATGAGCCATCATATTGCCCCATACATTGCATTACTCATTTGTCTGATCAGCATATTGTCTTTTTTTCTGTTGAACAGTTAGTGGTGAACACTATTTATATTGCGACTGCATAGTAGCAGCATGTAACAACTAGCCTCATATATTGCTCAGTCTTTTGGGGTACCTTGCCCTTCCATGGTTTCTGAAGTTGACTGAATATTTTTCATGTCCAAGACTGACTCTCGTAGAGTCTTTCATGAGTTTGCATAATAGCAAGATTTGATCAGCGTAACCATTATTTAATAGGATAGCTTTGCACCCAATTTCAACATTAAGTTTGCTTTGACCCATTTTATGAAGCTAGTGATGAGGCCAATTTTATAGTGCGTGGAAATGTAGGAATCTCCATGAGCAGTAAATGTGGGTTTGCAGTAGACAGAATTAGAAAATCCTCTGGCTGATTTCTTAACAAAAACGTGGAGGAAAGGGAGTGCATTTGAATGTTCCCTTTGAATTGAGTGTAGGGTGGAACACAGTAAGGAAATTCTTATACACTGTTGCAGATTCAAATGTGGTAAACTAATATCTACATTTTGGATAGATTCAAGAGTTAGGAGGTTACATGAAATTCAATCAAAGACCCATTTCTGAGCAAATTGCATGCCAGTGTGATAAGAGACGTGCAACCTGTATGTGCCAAAGACTGACACACAATACCAAACTGTGTGAACCTCGGGGAATAACTGACATTTTGGAAAACAGCCAATTAGCCCTCACTTACAAAACTTGGAATAGTGTGATTCTGAATCTGCTTCTGCTAATAGATTTGATTCTGCGATTGGTTAGGATTTGTTGGATAATCCTGAGTGTGCAAAAATCTTTACTGACAGCCAATTTTAGAATTGTCAGTTGAGCTTGCAGTGTAGCATGCTTGTGTGAACTGGAAGCTACCAGTACTTATATACTGAGTCCTCACGTTTGTGGAACAAAATCAATAAACAAAGAAAATGTAAGGTATTGTGCCTGTTTCCACAAATGAGATGTCATTCATGTACTGGTTCATTTCTCAGGGTAATACCCTGATGTTTTTGGGTGAATTTCAGCAATGCATCATGTAGATGGTACACACTGCTGCTACTGAGTGTTAATAGTGAAGTGAATGGACATTTAGGGATATGATTCCAGTCAAGTGGTCTGCTTTGTGCTGGATGTATGAAGGTTCTTGTGTTGTTCAAGCTGCATCCAGGCAAGTGGGGAGTATTCCATCATGCTGCTGACTTGTGACTTGTAGATGGTGACTAGGCTTTAGGGGGTCAGGAGATAAGTTACTTACCACAGTATTCCTAGCCTTTGACATATTCTCATAGCTACTGTATTTATAAAATGAATCCAGTTGAGTTTCTGGTCAATGTTAACCCCACAATATTGACAGTAGGGGATCCAGTGATGGAAAAATACCATTAAATGTTAAGGAACAGTGATTACATTGTCTCTGACTTAGAGATAGTCATTGCCTGGAGTTTGTGTGGCGTGATTGTTACTTGCCATCTGTCAGCCAAAGCCTGGATATTGTCCTGATGTGAAGTTTGAACTGCTTCAGTATCTTAAGAAGTTGTGAATGGTGTGTAACATTGTGCAATCATCAGCGAACATCCCTACTTCTGACCTTATGATGGAGGGAAGGTCATTGTTGAAGCAGTTGAAGATTGTTAGGTCCAGGACAGTACACTAAATAACTCATGCGGAGATGTCCTGGAACTGAGGTGACTGACCTCCCAACAATCTACAAACATCTTTCTATGTGACCAAGACATAAATTCAAGCAGCAGGGAGTTTGTCCCTGATACTCATTGATACTAGATTTGCTCGAGCTCATTGGTGCCACACTCTGTCGAGTGCAGCTTTAATGTTAAGGGCTGTCACTCTCAATTACTGTCTGAAATTCAGCTCTTTTGTCCCTGTTTGAACAAAGGCTATATTAAGGTCAGGAGCCGAGTGTCTGGCAGAACCCAAACTCAGCGTCACTGAGCAAGTTATTGCTGAGTAGGTGCTGCTTGATAGCACTCTTGCTGACACCTTCCATCACTTTACTGGTGGTTGAGAGTAAAATGGTGGGCGAGAATTGGCTGGTTTGGATTTGTTCTGCTTTTTGTGTACAGTACATAACTGTGCAGGTTTCCACATTATCTGGTAGATCTGTTGTAACTGTGTTGGAAGAGCTTGGCTAGGGGAGCAGCAAGTCCTGAAGCACTAATCTTCAGTACTATTGCTGGGATGTTGTCAGGGTGCATAGCCTTTGCAGTATCTTGTGCCTCCAACTGTTTCTTGATATGTGGAATTAATAGAATTGGCTGTAAGACTGTAATGTTAGGGACCACTGGAGGAGGCTGACATCTTCATTCACTGGGTGAAGATTGCTCAAGTGCTTCACCGTTGTGTTCAGCACTGATGTGTTGGGCCCTTCCATCATTAAGGATGGGGAGATTTGTCGAGCAGCCTCCTCCAGTAGGTTGTTTAATTGTCCATCACTGTTGATGTGACAGGGCTGCAGAACTTAAATCTGTGGATGTGGGATTACTTTGTTATGTCTCTCACTTACTGCGTATGCTGCTTGACATGCAAGTAATCCTGTTTGATAGCTTCGTCAGCTTAATACCTAATTTTTCGTGACATGTCCTCCTGCATTCTACATTGAAGCAGACTTGATCCACTGGCTTGATGGTAATGGTTGAGTTGAGGATATGCAGGGCCATGAGGTTACAGGTTGTGCAAGAGTACAATTCTGCTGCTGTGATGGTGCACAGCATCTCATGGGTACCATGCCCAGTCTTGAGTCGCTAGATCTGTTTAAAGTCTGCCCTTCATGACTTATAACGATTGAAACAACGGAGTGGTTTGCTGGGCAGTTGGGAGTCACCCACATTGTTGGTGGCTCTAGAATGGCAGATTATTGACAGTGAATAAAATGGCAATCGCCAATTGTTTCACAATCATCATTAGATTCTTAATTTCAGATTTCTTTTCACCATCTGCTCCAGCAGGATTTGAACCTGGGTAGTCAAAACATTAGCTGAGTTTCTGAGTTAATAGGCTAGAGATAATACCACTAGTTCATCACATTCCCCCTAATCGTAATGACAAATTTGATCAAATACTTTTCTGGAAGACCATATAAACGACAACACAGAGATCTACCTCAGTTACTTTAAAACATTCAGTCAAATTTGTCAGCAATGACCTGTCCTTTACAAATTCATGCTGACTCTTTCTGATCAGTTGAAAATTTTCAAAACAGTCAGGTACTGATGGACTGTAGCAATTTCCCAATAATAGTCAGGCTGACTGGTCTGTAATTGCCTGGTTTCACAATTTTCAAGTTACAAAAATGGCTCCTGAAGTGAGAGAACTTTGGATTATCATAGTTTTTTCTCTTTACGATTGATGATAGAAATTCTGAATGTTTCAACATTTTGTTTTAGTAAATGTTTCCTATCTGGCCCAATGGCCTCAGATGAATTGTAACACAGATCACGCTTCATATTGGAAATAACAATTTAAGGCATGTGCATTCTGAATGGGTTAGATCTCGGAATGATGGAAGTTTAAGAAGACCAGCAGTATTTGGATACTTGTTCTAAACATTGCAAGGCAGTAATAAACAAACTGAGTAAGAATGTGGGTTATTTTGCTAAATTAGTTGTGTTCAAATCCCTAGACGTCATGCTGAGGCCCTGGTCAGGCAGCAGCTGGAGATTTGCTTGTAGTTCTAGTCACTGCAACATAAGAGAACCATTACAGCATATAGCCAGTGTAGAGGAGAACAGTGAAGCTGATAGAAGGATGAGTTATGTGGAACAACTAACTACTTTTGGATATTAAGCCTGAAAAGAGCATCTCTCACAGGATCTTGCAGACTATGTATAAGAAGTGGGATAAGCAAGGTAAATCTTGAGCTGTTCTTTTCGGGGCAGTAGGACAGGAGGGATAGGTTCAAGGTTTCGAAGGACAAGTTTTGGACAGATGGCAGGAAGTACTTCATACAGAGGCTCATTAGCTTTTACAATAGGTTGCCAGCTATGTTAGTTGATGCCAAGACCCTGCACACATTTAAGAAACTGCCATATAGTATAATGGGGTGATAGTAGCATAGTATTCTGAAAGAATAAAATCAAGTAGACCAAGGCAGTTTTTTAAAAAAAAATTGCACCTGCTGTCTGTAGATTTCTATATGTGTTCAAATCTGAACTCATTGATTGCTGTGCTGTACAGATATAAATTACGTTTAACACAGATTTCATTTTACTATGTTCAGGACCACAGAAACAGGCAAATGGCAGAGATAAATTGGCATTTATTTTAATCAGTCTGTTGCTTCTGGTTAATTTGATTGTGGTACAAGGTCATAAAGGGTGCAGCAAAAATATGACCCCTCAATATATTGCGAAGAAGCAGGCTTTGTAAACAAGTTAACATTGAAATCTGGTGACAACATGGATGCTTTGAAAAAGGTCCATCGAGTCAGCTGCACTTTCAAGGGCTATAAGCAGTTTAACCCAAATGTAAGTTGTATGAAAATGGTGTTGAGGCAACCCTGTGACTCGGATAAGATGAATTTAATGGATATTCTGCTTAAAAAAAAAGCTCTCTTTACAACCCACTGGCTTCAGTGACTCTTTGGTACCTTTTAGGTTTTGCCTTTGCATGAGTTCTGGAAGGTTGCCCATTGATGTCATGGAAACACTTGAATCACTAAGAATGATTCATGTCTCTGCTTTCCTCCTATCCTCCCCCACACATGCAGGAATAGTTTTTTTTTAAATTAACCCTCTCAGTATTTTGAATCAATATTCATTCCAAAAGAAATTTTGGCTTTAGAGCTTGTATTCCTCTTTTCTCCCCCCTTTTATTTACTTATTTGAGCATTGTCCTTCCATCTGATTGATGTGAGGTGGAATGGGAGTGTGGGTGGGATTGAGTGAAAGAGAACAGAAACAGTTACCACCAACATGGCTTCAACAGCATCTTTCTTCGTTTTTCACCCCGAACCCCAAATCTCCCCAAAGCAATGATCGCTGGAGTACTCTGCTCTTAGAGCACTCAATATAGCAGTTTATTTCAGAGTTGCTGCTTGAAGTCTGCATGTTGATAGAAAATGAATTACAAGCTCACCCATTCTTCTTTTGAGGGAATTCAGTGCTTCGGTGCCTACTAGTCATTGATAAACGTGACCACAAATCACTTGTATCATTAGCGACTTACTACTTTTTTGTGCAAATACAAAAAGATCTTAAAATGCAACAGAACATTGGCAAATTTAAAACAAAGTGAGATTTTAGTGAAATTGGGGAAGCTTAAAAAAAAGTATATCCATCACAGTCCCTATTACATAATATTTGTGGCCGAGGTTTCAGTTCCTGTTCATTCAGCAGGGTAAAAGTATGAGCAATGTGCAACACAGGGAGAAATTACTGGTTGAATATGCAATAGCTAGATTTTTAAATCACATAAATTGCTTAACATCTTAGGCATTCTACAATTCATGCTGTTATTTTCTGCTATTCTAATATGCACTGAGCACCACAGAATGCTAAAAATGCTGTTAACCTTTTGCAAATGTTCTAATGCTTTCAGTTCACAACGGAAGCATGCAAAATAACTAACAAAAAAGATGGCATTGCAAAAACATAACATTTAGTTTTCATAGATTATAAATCTGTTTTCAAATTCCTAAAGTCTGTTTACAATCTGTTCTATCCGTTGGCAACTGCTTTGTAAATTGCTCAGCTTATTTGATCTCGTTGTTTTGGCCAGTTTTATAAACGTACATAAAACCTTATGGTCTTGATATTTACCATTCTACGTGAACAGTTCCAAAAAACATGCATTTATTTTTGTCTTTCAAATACTGACTTTCTTGTAGTAAATTTTCTGATGTCTTGAAAATGTTGAATAAATGAGTTTCTGTTGATTTAATACATGAATAAATTGAATAGATCATAATAAAAAGTTTCTGTCTGCTGATAGAAAGCTTCCAGAGATAGGATTTTAACTGAAATAAGATTACAGCATTTATAGCGTTGTTCAGAATATTCCTTTTATCTGCCATAAGATAAATGCTCCATTAACATTCCATCCTCGCATTTGATTCATTCTAAAATCAAATTTTACAAAATTTGCTATCTTCTGATATTTATGTATATTTGGGTACCAACCTTCAGATGTCAATTTTGTCTAATATAAATTAATTTACCACATGTGATGACGGGTGTGAGGAATGCAAAGAAATAAAGACAGTAGTTTGGTGTGTACACATGTTGAGCAACCAAAGAGACAATGTCACAGCAGCTTAGCTTTATTTGAGCTCATCCATCAGCTGGAATTTCTGGCTTTAATAGATCTCTTGAACAACCTTAGTGGTAGAATGATAGCACATGAACAGAAATCTGCGTCTACGATTGCTAGTCTGCAATATTTCCTTCATCAAACTGAATGGGTGAAGGATTGTAGCTAATGTTTCTAAAAGTGAAGTTTCTACCTCTCCCTGTTTGACACCATAAGATGCAAATAGCATGCCCTCTAATTTAGTACAAACACCGTACTGAGAAGTTCATTATTAACAGTGCAAAAGCCTTATGCATATATACATTTCTTGCCTGTCATACTTTAAATGTTCAGTAACACATACAATACACATTGTTCTGCAAACTTTTGTGATGCAGTCGCAGAGTGAATGAAGCAAGGGTTACAATTGTGCTTAACCTATGAATCAGCTCATCCCAGTGTTTACTTAACAGCAGTTACCTTTTCTTTGTTTTGTTCCCATGTCTAAGTTGCTTTGAGAAGATAGTGGTTTGCCTTCTTGAACTGAGAAAGTTCCCACACCACCAATTCTCCCAGAACAATGGTACTTAGGGATTTCCAGGTGCTCAGCCAGGTACAGTTGAGTAGGATGGTGTGCGATAATATTCTATGAGGTTGCTGCCCTTGTTGCAGGTGGCACAGTGGCTCAATGATTAACACTGTTGCCTCACTCACTGCCAGGTACCCAGGTTCAATTCAATCCTCAGACGACTGTCAGTGGGGAGTGTGCACGTTCTCCCTGTGTCTGCATGGGTTGCCTGCAGGTGTTTCAGTTGCCTCATGCCTCCCAAAGATGTGCAGGTTGGGTGGATTGCCCATGCTAAATTGCCTCATTGTATCCTGGGATATGCAGGCCAGGTGGGTTAGCCATGGGAAATGCAGGGTTACAAGGTTGGGGTGGGATGCTCTTTAGATGATCACTGTGGACCCGATGGGTCGATTGGCCAGATTCCTCACTATAGATACGTCTGTGGTACGGCAAGGAAGGGTTGCTGTATTAACCTAGGTATGTTGTTGCAGTATCTTCTGTACCTATGCTTTGAACAATCGTACTATTGCAGTGACTGAAGTTGAATGTGAAGTTTTCTGATCAAACAAATAGTTAGATTTTTCTAGCATAACGAAAGATAAATGTTTATATTTTAGCAGCAGAGCAATGCATTGTGTTTATATGTTATGTTACTACCATTCTAAACATGACATCTTTTAACTGTGAACAGTGCTATGTGAGGGAATTCATAGAATCATAGGAGTCTAAATGATAGAAGGAAGCTATTTGGGTCATTTATATCCAATTCTTTACTAATGTCAAAACTAATCTCACTACAATCTCACCCTGGCTGATTATCTTCCTCTGCTTCACTGAATTATTCACTTTTCCCCTTTTTGTCTTCTTTTTTTAAAAAAAAGCAATGACCTCAGTTCCTATGGCAAAGCATTCCATCTTTTAACACAAAAAAATTACTCCTAATCTTGTTTGTCAGTCACTTAGTAACAATTTTAAATTAGTGACTTCTTGGTCAGCAAGAGGAAATATTCTATTAACTATGTATTCTCAAATTCTGTTAAAACATTCTATGATTTTATAAACTCTGTTAAATTTCTACTCTTGTGGAAATAATCTTAGCAATTGAAGTCATCCCTTATAACTTTAGTTTCCCATTCTGCTAGTGAATCTTTGACTTTCATGTTCTTTTTCAGAATGACCTGTCAAGTTGCTCTCTCGGTAACTTTACGATTAGCATGTAGCAACTATAATCCATTGCACTCAGAACCATAGAGTAAGAAGAGTTCCTTTGGCCCATCACATTTGCATTGCCAAATTACATGACTACCTACACTAGTCCCACTTTTCCTCACTTGGCCCAAAGCCTTCAATGTATAACTATTCATCAAAGTACTTTTTAAAGATTGTGAGGTTTCTTGGCTCAACTACCCTAGTAGCCAGTGCATTCCAGATCCTCTGGGGGAAGAGCAGTTTCCTCAGGTCCCCTCTAAACGTTTTGCCTTTCACTGTAAAATTATGCTGCAGTCTTCTTGACATGTTACTGAAGGAGCCAAGATGGCGGCAGGTTGGGATGCTGCAGCCAGAGGTCGTCCACTCCACCAAGTCTTTTTTTTTCCCCTCTTGGTTTTCTTTCTTCTCTCACAGTGACAACTCCTGGCGTGGCAGCGGACTCCCATATTGGCCTTCTGGCGTGGTGTCCTCTGCCCAGCATGCAGGTGTCCCAGCCTCATGAGCCTGGAGGTGAAGCCTGGCATGGTCTGGAGCCAGGGACCAGTGTGGACTGGAACCTGCATGCCAGCGTGGTCTGTGGTTCTGAACTTTTATTTCTGCAATGCTGGACATGGTATTTTTCTATTTTCTAAGATCTTGGAGCTAAAGAAGTTGCACCTAGGTACGTTTCTACCTAAGTTGACGCTGCAAGTGGTGACATACAAGTTTTTCATTGAGTAGATGTGACAATAAATTCTAATAGGAAGAACTGTTTCCTGTTCAATCTGTCCATGCCCCTCATAATCTTACACAGCTCTATCAGTTGTGGGGAAGGATCTCTTGACCCAAAATGTTAATTCTGATTTCTTTCCATAGATGCTGCCAGATCTGCTGAGCTCTTCCAGCAATTTCTATTTTTGTTGTCTGCACTTCTATCAAGGCCACCCCAAACTTCGCTTGTCCAAAGAAAATAACTCAAGCTTATCCAGCCTCTCTTCATAGCTGAAATACTCCCTCCCATCTTGCTGAATCTCCACCCCACACTCTTTCCAGTGCAATCACATCCTTCTGACAGTGTGATGACCAGAACTGCAATCTGTACTCTAGCTGTGGCCTAACTAGAATTCTGAACAACTCCAGTATAACTTCCCTGCTCTTACAATCTATGCCTCGACTGATGAGGGCAAGCATCCTGTATGCCTCCTTACCTACCCTATTAGTATGTCCTGCTGCCATAAGGGATTTATGGCAAAGCACCTCTAGATCCCTCTGTTCTTCTGAATTTCTAATAATAAAGTCCTCTAATGCTTCCTATTTGATTTCATCTATTGCGTTTTTCAATTTGGAAGAATTGTGCATTTGGATTATTGGTGTTAAGTTCCTTCTTCATCCCTTAGTGTTTTCATTGAATTCTATTTTACTCTGTTACATGTTGTGGGCATCAAAGACTTGCTAAGCACTTACTGTGTATCCCTAATTGCCGTTGAGAAGTTAGTGGTGAGCTGCCACCTTGAACCATTGCAGATATACTCAGTGCCATTGGGAACAGAGTTCCAGGATTTGACCCTGTCACTGAAGGAATGGTGGTATAGTTCCAGATCAGGATGGTGTCTGGGTTAGTCTGCAGGTGGTAGTGTTCCATTCTTCTGCCAATGTCTGTATTAGTGGTAGAAGTTGGGAGATGGTGTCGAAGCAGGCTTGATGACTTACTGCAATGCATCTTGCAAATGGAACCATATTGGTGGTTGTTGAGTATATGTTTAAGGTAGTGGACAGGATGCTAAACAAGTGGGCTTCTTTCTCCCGGAAAGTGTTGAGTTTCTTGCCTGTTTTATTTTTAGATTAGATTAGATTACTTACAGCGTGGAAGCAGGCCCTTCGGCCCAACAAGTCCACACCGACGAGCAACCCACCCAGACCCATTCTTCTACATTTACCCCTTCACCTCGCACTACAGGCAATTTAGCATAGCCAATTCCCCTAACCTACACATTTTTGAACTGTGGGAGGAAACCAGAGCACCCGGAGGAAACCCACGCAGATGCTGGGAGAATGTGTAAACTCGACACAGACAGTTGCCTGAGGTGGGAAATGAACCCAGGTCTCTAGCGCTGTGAAGCAGCAGTGCTAGCTACTGTGCCACCGTGCTGCCCGAGCTTCATGTTGTTAGAGCATCATTCATCCAGATAAGTGAGGACTGTTCCATCACACCCCTGCAGTATTCCTTGGCTTTGGGAAGTCAGGAGGTGAGTTACTCACTTCAGAATTCCCAATCTTTGACCCGCTGTGGTAGCCATTATTATTTATTAGATTGTGCGAGTTCAGTTTTTGGTCATTGCTAACTCCCTTATTGTTGTTCAGCAGGCATTCAGCAAAGGAAATGTCGTTGAATATCAGCTGCTGTATGTTAAGTCATCTATTATCGGAAATAGTCATTGCCTGACACTTCTGTGGTATGAATATTACTTACCACTTATCAGCTCAACTTGAATATTGTCCAGGTCTTGCTGCATTTGGGCGTAGACTGCATTAATGTTCTGTTGGTTTATAAGCTGGTGTCATTTGATTTTTGACCTTGTTCACCCCAGTCCAACTCCAGCATCTTCACGTCATGGCTACAATCAACACCATGACCTGCTGGCTCAAAGTAGAGAGGACCTCCAAGAAAATTGCACATATAGATACAGACATCATATTTCTACAGAAATGCAAGCAATCCGAGCAAGTCCCAAAAGGACTACTGATCGTGAATCCACCCAGGTCATTCCATTTTAATCAGCGGTCTACCTCCTAACTGATTAAAGGATTCAACAAGGGCAGCTACTTTTAAAGTTAACTTTTTGTGTATAAATGCAGTGTCTTATACCTTTCTATCACACCATACCTGAGGAAGGAGCTTAACTCCGAAAGCAGTTTCAAATGAATCTGTTGGACTATAACGGAGTGTTGTTTGATTTTTGACCTTGTCCACCCTAGTCCATCTCCAGCATCTCCACGTCGTTAATATTTGCTGAATCCTGAAGGTTCATGAACATTGTGCTGTTGTAGGTGAACATTTTAAAATAAAACATCATCTAACCTTATGATGGAAAAAGGTCTTCAATGAAGATGGTTAGACATTTTATATATTTACTAATTTTTTCATATATTAATTCATATTCAAGAGCAGCAAAGCAATCACACTAGTTCTAAATCTACAACAGATTTTCTTTACAGTACTTTAAAATATCTAATAATGCAGGATTTCTACACACATACGGGCCTGAACTAATTCTGGAAAGTTCTTCATTAATTTAGCTTTCTTGTTTCACATCCACAGACTTAAGTAATTTTTGTACATCGATCAGTCACTAAAATAACATAATTCAAGCACAAATCAGTGAAATCACTGAAAATCATAGGGTCTAATAACAGCTATAATATATTTCTGTAATGTCTCATTGTCAGTCGAGTAGTGCATCATCCATTTTGCTACCTTCTGCACTGGTGCCTAAGAAATATCCACTTTTTACCTCAACAGAGGATTCCCTGCCCCCATGGTTGACAGAAATCTCAACCGTGTTCTACCTATTTTCCACACCTCCCTCACCCTTGCTCTTCCTTCCCACAACACTGATAGGGTCCTCACTTATCATCCCACCAGGGTTCACACTCCAAAGGATTATAAGCTGCCCACTTCCTCTACCACCAGCGGGATGCCACCATCAGACACACATTCCCCTCCTCTCCCTTGCTGAATTCTGTAGGAGTTGCTCCCTCCAGGACACCCTTGTCCTCTCCTCCTCCCCTCCCAATATCTCACCATACCCCCACAGCACCTTCCTATGTAACGGAAGAAGGTGTAACACCTCTCTTCTCACTATCCAAGGCCCCAGACAGACCTTCCAGGTGAAACAATTTGCTTGCACTTTGCTCAACCCAGTCTATTATAAATGCGGTTCACACTGTTGTCCCCTCTACAGTGGGGAGAGTCCGGGTGACTGCTTTACAGGAGACCATCGTTCTGTCCGCAAAACTGGCCCTGAGCTCCCTGTTGCCTGTCTCTTCAACCCATCGCTATGTTCGCTGACCAACATTTCCATCTTGGATTTGCTGTAATGACGCTTAATGAATGCTGGAAGAACAGCATCTTGTTTTCTGTTTGGGTATTCTGTAGCCTTCAGGACTTGACATCAAGTTCAATAATTTGAGAGCCTGAGCATCTTCTCCCATGATCTTTATGCACCCCTGAGCAACAGGCCCTGTCATTGTATTGGCTGCTTCCAGCACAGCCAACCCATTCTTACCTCCTTATCGTCTCCATTATTTGCTTTTCTCTCTCCATTGTTGAGCATTATTTGTCCTTCTGTTTGCCTAACTGTTTCTCCCTCTGAGCTCCATGTCCACCTACTGCTTGCACCTTTTTCTCTTCATGACCTACCCCCCCCCCCCCCCCCCCCCCCCCCCCCCCCCCCCCACTCGAACTCTCCCTGTCATCAGCATGTATACTATCTTTCTCTAGCCACTGGTAGTTCTGAAGAGGAGTCACTGGACTCAAACCTTAACTCTACCTCTCTCCACAGATGCTGCCAGACTTACTGAGTTTGTGCAAAAATTTGTTTTTGTTAGATTCACACATCTCCTTTTCCTGTTACCTTTCCTGCTTAAAAATAGACCAACAAAATCAAAGTAAATAATTATAAATGTGAACAGAAATCCTGGAAAAGGCAATTACCAGAACAGGAATGTTTGTAACTTTTAATTTAGCCAATGTCTGAAAACAGCTAAATCTTGGAGTCTTCTTGGAACAATATTTAATAACAAAAGATGATAAATTATGAATTACATGACACAACATACCGCCTTATAGAACTTTACGTTTTGACCCTTAGGTAGCTATACAAATACACAACAGTCTACTGCAATTATAGCAGGGAAGGAAGCCATTTTGTGCTACCGAAAAATCCATGTTGGATCTATCTCATGTAGAAACATTTCCTATCACGTGATAGAAGTCAGTAATTCAGGGCAGTGTTATAGATCTGGTTTCATGGTCTTGTTTGACAGATTCTGACCATGGTGATATCGTTTACTTTGTACATCACAACTTTGTATCTGATTTCTTCTGCCCAATTCTGTTATTGTTTGTGGCAATATCTAAATTGATCAATAGTTCCGTTAAAACTACTTGTCAACAATTATAATGTAATTACTAGTTTATTCTTTTTGCTTTGAACATTAGTTCTTAGGTAGCATGTTCGCAGCATCTTTCAAAAATATCTACTTTGATGATTCTTTGAGGTTTAACTTGCAAACATATGATTTAAACAAATATCTTAAATTTTTGACCTGATAAATATCTAAGCTAGCAGCAGTAAATTAAAAGATGTTTGACAGAATTGACATGATCATAGTTATACTGTCAGATTGTAAACAGTACTTTGGTGTTTCCTGTGAAAAAATACATGTTTTAAATGGGGTTAATTTATAACTGTTTCTGATAAGCATGGCACCTAAATGATTAAAGATATGTCTGCCAATGGTGATGGAAATGGGGATTAGGGGAGAGGAGGTAGGGCTATAGGATATAGACGTTAAATTTGTGCGAAAATTCAGAGTCAGAGACAAGAAGTGTCCGGCCGGAGTTAGAGGATTGGAACTGTTTATGGAACTCGACTGGAGCGAAGTTGCAAAGGAATTTAAAAGCATTCAGTACCTGAGAACCAAAGTAGACCAGCAACAGTGGGGATAATTGGTGAGCTGAACTTGATGTAGATTAGGACATTGGCAGAAAAGTCATTGATGAGCTGATGTTTTCAGATGATGGAGCATTAAGAGTTCGGCAGGGTGAGTATTTGAATTGCTGAGACTGGAGATAGCCACAGATGAATTGGTGTTTTGACAGTAGATTGGCTGAGGGGTGGCAAGGAATGGAATGTCACAAGAGGTTTAAATTGGACATTCTTTGTGATAAGGTTTTGATTTGGAAACTCAAAGTGCAGAGATTTATCATAGTTTGCCTCAGACACAGACAGTGACGAGAAAGAGAGATGTGGTCCATAATAATAAAAAAAGAAGTTTATGGTGGAAAAAAAGAAGAGAACAGTTTAACTGGAGGAAATTGTGACTCACCAAAACCAGGACATCAAACAAATGGTTTGAGAGTGTTTATTGAGAGAAATGATGGCGAGACAGAGCAATCCTCACTTTCTCAGAGCAGGGTGACATCAGTGTCCATGTTAATGCTAACTATTTCTGCAGTTGACTTCTCTAAAGGATAGCAGACAACTGAAAAGGAGCACAAGTGTTTGTAGTGCCCTGCCTCTCGAGCTTTCTTTGAAAACTGAAGTACTGACTTGTTTGATCATATGTCTTTTCTACTCGGTACACAAAGGATCAGAGCGTTACAATATTTTGATTACTTTGCATCTGCTTAAGAAAATTGATACGTCCTAATTATTATCTCTGCTTAATTTATATCCTCACATTTGAGGTATATCTTTCAGTTAGCTTCTTCTGTGTTTTAAAGTTTTACTTTTGACCATATCTTGCCTCCACGTAGCACACTCAAGATCAAGAAAAATTCAGTCATCTTCTCTACATTTGAACATAGAATAACACAATTAGCTCAGAAACGGGCCATTCAACCTAACTCAGCTGGACTGGTGTTATGCTTCATGCTTGTTGTCTTAATGGTCAATGCTAGACACTCTTGCCTCATCTCTGGAAATCAGCTCTTTTGTCCATATTTGAACCAAAGCTGTAATGAGGTCAGGAGCTGAGTGGACCTGGTGAACCCAAACTGGGTGTCACTGAGCACATTCCTGCTGAGCAGATGCTGCTTGATAGCACTGTTAATGACTCCTTCCATTATTGCATGTCCATCTCCAATAAGAAGGTGCAAGAAGTTTCCAAGAATTAAGAATCCAACAGACTAAGAATGAGGAATTGAAGGAAATGTTTATTAGTGAAGAGGTCTAGATGATGAAATTAAAGAGTCTGAAGGATGAAAAGTTTCTGAAACCTGACATTCAGTATCCAAGAATGTTGACTGCCATAACTATAGAAAAAATAGATGCATTGGAGATCATCTTTCAAAATTCGGAAGACTCTGAAATGGTCCCTGCAGTTCGGAAGTTAATAAATGCCATCCTCTGATTTAAGATGGAAACTGTGATCAACAGGCAGTTTACAGACAGCTTTACATAAGTAGTAGGAAAATTCCACAATCTATTATAAAGGATGTGATAAATGAACGCTTGGATAATGATCTGATTGGGCATAGCGTGGAGTTGCAAATGAGGAATTATGTTTGGTAAACTTGTTGAAATTCTTTGAGGATGTTACAAAAATAGAATTGGTAAAATAGATATAGTGCACTTAGATTTTCAGAAGGCTTTTAATAAAGTCTCCAACAGGAGATTCATTACCTCCTATTCACGTTACAATTTTGTGGAAGTGTTGCCATTGATGAATGGTTGACTAACAGACTAAAAACAGATTGTAAGAATAAAAGAGCTGTTCTCACATTGATAGGCTTACAGTAGTGAGGCATTGCATGGACCAGTACTTGGACTCAGCTGTTGACAATACATATCAATGGTTGGATGGTAGGAAGTGGCAATTGCAAACATTTCAAAGGTATATGAATAGGTAGGGTTTGAAGGGATATGGGCAGGTGGGACTACATTGGGTTGGGATATCTGGTCGGCGTGGTCGGTTTCGACCGCAGGGTCTGTTTCCATGCTGTACATCTCTATGTCCGTGAGATGTAGGTAAGATATTTCCCCTAAAATTGAGAAACAGTTTTAAAATAAAAGAGAAGCCACTGGGGACTGTGAAATATTTTATTCGGGGTTGGGAATATTTGGAATTCTGTCTCCCAGTGGGCTGTGAAAGTTCAGTCATTCAGTGTATTTAAAGTTATGATTGACACCAGTTTCTAAATATCAATGGTATAAAGGGATGTGATTATGGTACAGGGAAAAGGTATTAACATGGATGATCAGCTCTGATCAAATTCAATGTCAAAGTGGGTTTGAGATCCTGATTGATCTACTTTGTGTTCCAGTCTCTCTGAAATGTCTTCTCTAATTATGGCCTTCTGAACATTTCCAATTTTAATCAGTTTTACTGACCAGTACTGGCTAAACTTTCAACTTTTGCCCAAAACGTCTATTCTCCTGCTCCTCGGATGCTGCCTGACCTGCTGTGCTTTTCCAACAACACACACTCAATTCTGAGCTCCAGCTTCTGTAGTCACCTATACTTTCAACAGCCTGGGTCCTAAACTTTGGAGTTCTTTCCTTGAATCTCGCTGTCTCTCCCTCTCTTTCTTCCATCGAGAATCTCTTTAAAAACTACCACATTCACCAACCTTTGGTCATCTGCCCTAATATCTCCTTATGAGCCTCAGGATCTTTTTTTCTTTTGTCACTGTCCTGTGGGAAGCCTTAAGATTTAAAAAAAATGTTTGCAGTGCCATATAACGTGGTTGGTAAGCATCTTTTCCTGCAAATGTTATGTTTCTTATCTCTTTAATTTTGCTGTGTCAGTGAATAATTTTCAAATTTATTGAAGCGACAATTAGGTTTATACATTGCATATTTATTGTATTGCACTCTTCCATAAGATAAGCCTGGTAGGAGAACAAATTAGCAAAGTATACAAGTCACTGCAGAAGCATGGAAATTATACTTCTACGGGGATATGGATCTTTTTCAATGCATATATGATGGAGTAACCCTCTCACCAGTGACTAGTTGATAGTTGTGCCTTTTGCTTTTCACTCATTTATGTTTTGTTCCATTCTGCAGATCTTACTCTTAACTTTTTCCAAGCTGACTGCAGGCAGGAACATCAGTATGCGAAGGCCGTTCTAACTAGTTGAGAGGAAGTCTTCTCACAAATTTCATCTGCTTCCTCTTCCATTAAGTGAAAAGTAGATCTTTGAGTCTCGCTGAAAAGAGGGACATTTTGTCGAGCCTTTTTGTCATGTACTCATTTGGACGATTTTCAAAAATATCAGTTCAACACCAACCAAATTTATACTACATGAAAGGAGAGTACTGATTGGTTGGTATGTAGACTCTGGCAGAGATTTTGCCATGGAGGGGCACCCATTAATTAACAGCCAGACTCTATCTAAATTTCACACCTGAGCTTTGATTGGTCTAGGGACTGCCCTGAGAAATGAACTAGTGAATGAATGACTGTCACCTATTTTATTGCATATATCTGATTTTTATCATTTTGATTCAGTATAACCATAGTACTGTTTTTCAGTTTATCTCTATCTCAATGTAGACATGACTGGAATTTTCTAGTTAACGCATCAAATCATTGCACTACTTGATTAAATTGGATTGCTTACAGTGTGGAAACAGGCCCTTCTGCCCAACAAGTCCACACCAACCCACTGAAGTGCAACCGACCCAGACCGTTACATTTACCCCTTCACCTAACACTATGGGCAATTTAGCACGGCCAATTCACCTAACTTGCACACTTTTGGAGGAAACCCACGCAGATAATGCGCAAACTCCACACAGAGAGTCTCCTGAGGCGGGAATTGAACCCAAGTCTCTGGCGCTGTGAGGCAGCAGTGCTAACTACTGTGCCGCCCCTACAGTGTACAGTGTGCGACCGAGCTATTCATAGCAGGTTTCCTATGACCTGTTTTCCAAAGTTGGTTTGAGCAGTAGTAGGATTCCACAACATGCCTCTTTCCCCCAGTGTCCTGGGAAGTTGTAATAAGGGTTCTTGATCCTGATTAATATCCTGTGGTTCCTGGAAAATGCATTTGCATGGATATTATAGGGAACATAGTTAAAGGACCTTTTAACTGTTGAGTACATTGCAGATTTGTACTAGAACAGTAGCTTTGTCCTGAGAAATCCACTGTTTGATAATCCTCATTGCTGACATCAGAGAAGCACTTTCTCTTTTATCGGATGTTACCCCAGTCGTTAGCCACAGTGGAAGTGCAATTTGTCTTTTAAATATTAAATTATCTTGTTTTCAAAAACACGATGTTGGTTGAAGGATTGAGCAAGTTAAGTATTTCACTTTTAAGAAACTTCCTGACACTCCCAAGTAAACATAACCTTTCCCTTTTAGTGCACCATGCACTATTCCATTAGTCCAAGGGTATCTGATATGTCCTGTGTATGGATAAGGTCCAGTGCCCTTTTGCTGTTTCTCAGAATACTGAGTATTGGGATTGGTAAGATGCATTGTATCAGAACTATCAACATCAGAGCAATGCTAGGGCAGAAATTTATCAACAAAAGGAGGTTATGTAGCAGGTTGCACAGGGGTGTTGTTTGTTTTAAGAGAGACACTTTAAATTAAATTACCTTTTTATAAATAGACTTCACCTAATAGAGGTGATGGTCATGCTGAAAATAAGTTGCAATGCTGGTTCTGACAATTGCATCTGTTATCCTGCAGATAATCTGATACAAATGTCTTTGTTTTTCAGGCAAAGCAGAGAGAGCATCATTCCCATTTGGGAGGGACTCAAACATGCAGGGCTGTCAGGTCAGTAAGTGGTTCCATTTCCTGAATGATTGAAGTATTTACATTATTGACTTAATATATTTGTGCTTATCACTTGCATTTAAAGCAAAAGAGGAATTTGTAAACTTGTAAATTTGATAAGACTGCTTGTAAAATGGACCATGCATCATCACTAATATTAGACTTTTTAAAAATTTGGGAAAAATTTTCCCATTGCTGAAAATAAATCGTGCTTAAGGCATTGTTAGACTACAAGTGTGCTGGTTTGAGTGTGAAGTGGGATTTTAAACTCTGTTGAGAAAGCAGCTCAATGAGAATCTGGGCCTCCCTGAGAGAAGCAGTTTATTTTAGCAATGTGGTTGCTAGTGGGCTTCCATTGAAAACAAATGTTATCCAAGAGCAGAAGCAAGTTGACCATCTAGAGGTGATCTGCCAGACCTGAGGTAAGTGGGTAAAGAACCTGAAGATTAGAGCTTTGCTAAATGGAATAGGAGTGGCATTCTAAACAAGAAAGTTACGAACTTTCCTTGTGTGACCTTCCAACCAAGTTTGTTATTTTTGGCTTCTAATGTGCTCTAGAATTAAGAATGCCACATCTGAGGAAAGAGTGGAACTCTGAAAGCTTCAATTTTGAATAAACCTGTTGGACTATAACCTGGTGTTGTTTGATTTTTGACCCAGTCCAACTCTGGTATCTCCAACATCATGGAATTAAAACGTACACCTGGAGGTTTGATGTTGTAGGCCACTCACCCACTCGAGCCTTCTCCTGCCATGATCATACATGAGACCTATTGTCTAAAATATTTAAGGTCTTCTGTATCAAGGTTTCCTTGAAAAATTAAGAGCAGACAATGGGTCAAAGATAGGGGCTCAGGTGGATGAGAAAATATTAAAGAAAACTGCAAGGATCCATTGATCGGTGGAAGGATTGCTTTAGAAGAAGTGAGCGCAGAGGAATAGTGTTGGGAGAAGTGTTCAGTGTCATAACAAGACTGAAATTCATTGAGGTTAAGGGGGTAAGAGGATATAACAGAGTTCTTTAATGGATGCAAATCATTCAGCATCTGAGAGGGAAAAAAAGACCGGGTATATTGAATATGTAGCGAGAGTTGAATGGAATGGGAGCAATAATCCAAAGGGCATTGTTTATTGTATATTGTTGGAGCTTGTTTTCCTTACCACCTGTAAGGAAGAGAGCATTTTTTTTTCTGAAGATATTCATTGAGATGAATAATGAAATGAAACTGAGGACAGGAGATCTTTGAGATGAGGTGAGTTGTTGCTGGTCAGGTCAGCAGACGGCACTGGGCATGAATGTCAGAATACAGTAAAGGATAGCAATCCAAGAATGTTATATGTCATGGTGGATTCAAAATGCAAAGGATGGAACTCTAGCTGGAGTCCATTTCGGGTAAGTTGGTGACTGAGGAATGAGATGTGATTGGGATTGGCAAACACCCCATTAATGAGCAGGAGGGAATTGGAAAACAATTAAGTTTTTGTGATAACAACATCTGGGTTAAACCTGAGAGATTATAGTGTTGTCAGACCTACTGAATTTTTCCAGCACTTAAGTCTGTGCACGGTAGAGTCTTCTGGAAGTGGAGGTCAATGCTGAGATGTGTGTCAGTTTACTGAATGCTGTGCGCGGAGTACTGGAATGGCTACATGTAGGCAGCTCTACAGCTTAGCAGGGACAAGGCTTCAGACATAGAAAACCTAGCAGTTGCTAATTCAAAAGCTAGAAATTTAAACTTGCAATAAATGATTTTAAATATACCTACAATATGTATGTAAATGTCACAGTTACATTATAACACAGGATTTCCATTCACCAGTGCCAGTGAACAAAATAGAAATCAGGCAATTGTTCCCTCCATCAACACATTAAAGGACAACAATAAACTTACGGAAGCTTACAGCTGGCCCATTTTGCAGCAAGAATGAAGAAAAAGCAATGTGAGAGTACCTATTGGAAGTCTGTATCATGAACTGCCTAAATTCCATTTTGAGTACTTAGCTCATTTGACTTTGGGGTGTCATGAAGTTGACTCTTCACTGTCTGTCATAGTGAAAGAGGTGATAGTTGAGACACCAGATGAGCTAAAACTATGATAGACTGTACTTAGAAGAAGTCCTTTGGCCTCACTGTCTACTGCCAATAACAGCATTAAATCTATATTGGCCCCACGTATCAGCACTAGGTCCATAGTTTTGAATGCTGTGACATTTCAAGTGTTCGTTCAAGTACATTTTAAAGATGAGGTTACCCGCCTCAACAACCCTTCCAGGCAGTGCACTCCAGACCCCCACCACTCTCTGGGTGAAACTCCTTTTCTGCAAGTCCCCTCTAAACCTCCTGCTTTTCACTCTAAAAGTGTGCCTTCTTGTTATTGACCCTTAAACGAAGGGAGGCAGATGCTTTCTATCTACCTTGTCCTTGTCCATACCCCTCATAACCTTATCCACTTATATCAGGTCATCCCTCCGTCTCCTCCATGATTTTCGCTTCCCCGGTCCCCAACGCCTTATCTTCACGATGGACATCCAGTCCCTGTACACCTCCATCCCCCATCACGAAGGACTCAAAGCCCTCCGTTTCTTCCTTTCCCGCCGCACCAACCAGTACCCTTCCACTGACACCCTCCTTCGACTGACTGAACTGGTCCTCACTCTGAATAACTTCTCTTTCCAATCCTCCCACTTCCTCCAAACTAAAGGAGTTGCCATGGGCACCCGCATGGGCCCCAGCTATGCCTGTCTCTTTGTAGGATATGTGGAACAGTCCATCTTCCGCAACTACACTGGCACCACCACCCACCTTTTCCTCCGCTACATCAATGACTGTATCGGCGCGGCCTCGTGCTCCCACGAGGAGGTTGAACAGTTCATCAACTTTACCAACACCTTCCATCCCAACCTCAAATTCACCTGGACTGTCTCAGACTCCTCCCTCCCCTTCCTAGACCTTTCCATTTCTACCTCGGGTGACCGACTCAACACAGACATCTACTATAAACCGACTGACTCCCACAGCTACCTGGACTACACCTCCTCCCACCCTGCCCCCTGTAAAAACTCCATCCTATATTCCCAATTCCTTTGTCTCCGCCGCATCTGCTCCCGGGAGGACCAGTTCCAGTACCGTACAGCCCAGATGGCCTCCTTCTTCAAGGACCGCAGATTCCCCCCAGACGTGATCAACGATGCCCTCCACCGCATCTCCTCCCCTTCCCGCTCCTCCGCCCTTGAGCCCCGCCCTTCCAACTGCCACCAAGACAGAACCCCCTGGTTCTCACCTACCACCCCACCAACCTCCGTATACAGCGTATCATCCGCCGTCATTTCCGCCAACTCCAAACGGACCCCACCACCAGGGATATATTTCCCTCCCCTCCCCTATCAGCGTTCCGCAAAGACCACTCCCTTCGTGACTCCCTCGTCAGGTCCACACCCCCCACCAACCCAACCTCCACTCCCGGCACCTTCCCCTGCAACCGCAGGAAATGCAAAACTTGCGCCCACACCTCCTCCCTTACTTCCTTCCAAGGCCCCAAGGGATCCTTCCATATCCGCCACAAATTCACCTGCACCTCCACACACATCGTCTATTGCATCCGCTGCACCCGATGTGGCCTCCTCTATATTGGGGAGACAGGCCGCCTACTTGCAGAACGCTTCAGGGAACACCTCTGGGATGCCCGAACCAACCAACCCAACCACCCCGTGGCTCAACACTTTAACTCTCCCTCCCACTCCACCGAAGACATGCAGGTCCTTGGACTCCTCCATCGCCAGAACATAACAACACGACGGTTGGAGGAAGAGTGCCTCATCTTCCGCCTGGGAACCCTCCAGCCACAAGGGATGAACTCTGATTTCTCCAGTTTTCTCATTTCCCCTCCCCCCACCTTGTCTCAGTCGATTCCCTTGATCTCAGCACCGCCCTTCTAACCTGCAATCCTCTTCCTGACCTCTCCGTCCCCACCCCACTCCGGCCTATCACCCTCACCTTGACCTCCTTCCACCTATCACATCTCCATCGCCCCTCGCCCAAGTCCCTCCTCCCTACCTTTTATCTTAGCCTGCCTGGCACCCTCTCCTCATTCCTGATGAAGGGCTCTGGCCCGAAACGTCGAATTTCCTGTTCCTTGGATGCTGCCTAACCTGCTGTGCTTTAACAAGCAACACATTTTCAGCTCATCCCTCCGTCTTTTCTACTGCAAAGAAAACAACCGAAGCTTGTCCAGTTTTTCCTAACTCAGATGCTTGAACCCAGGCACCAACCTGGTGAGCCACCTCCATTGCAATTATAATCCTTCCTTTAGTGCGATGAACAGAACTCCCAGCCTGTATAACTCCAATATAACCTCCCTGCTCTTATAACTATACCTTAACTGATGAAGGCAAATTGTCTTGTATGACATTTGAACTTCTTTTGATTAGTTCATGGCTATGGGCATCGTTGGCATTTATTGTTCATCCCTAATTGGCCAGTGGGCAGTTGAGAGCCTATCTCATTGCTGTGGGTCTGGAATCACATGTACTCAAGACCAGGTAAGGATGGCAGCTTCTTTCCCTAAATGACATCTGTGAACCAAAATGGTTTTTCCCAATATTCAACCACGTTTTTCTGATCATCATTAGACTCTTAATTCCAGATTTTTTTTTGGTGTTCAGACTTTACTATTTTCCATGGCAGGGTTTGAACCCAGGTCCCCAGACCATTCCTAGGTCCCTGGAATTTTTTTTTTGTTTAATCTATTTTTCTAATCAATCTGTTCAGAGATGATATTGCATACCTTTGGAGCAAGTTAGACTTGAATCCAGGCCTCCCAGATCAGGGATAGTTACACTCTGACTGAACCACAAGAGGGCCCTCCCAAATTTTACCATCTGCCATGACAGGATTCAAACCCAGGTCCCTTGGGTCTCTGGATTAATAGTCTAGCAATAATACCACTAGGCAAACAGCACAAAGGTGGAACAAGTGGAGAGTGTCAAGCTCCTGGGAGTGGTCAGTTACAACAAGCTTTGTTGAACTCTTCATGTGGACACACTGGTTACAAAGGCCCAACAATGTCTCCTGTTCCTCAGGCAGCTGAGGAAATCTGGCATGATGGCGAATACCCTCGCCAACTTTTATAGGTGCACCATCGAGAGCATTCTGTCTGGATGTACCACTACCTGGTATGGCGCTTTCAAAGGAAGAAACCAGAGCATCTGAAAAGAACACAAATTGGGGAAAGGACACAGGAGTGGGATTAGCTGAGAAGTTCTTCCAAAGAACTAGCAAAGATACAGCAGTCTGAATGGCCTCCTGCAGTTATTTATCTGATTAAAACCCTAGTGAGCACATTTCAGTTTGTCTTACATTGTTTATTTTGGTGTGTTTTCATGTAGAAATCCAGTTTTGAAGATTCACTGTTGAAACCTTAGTTCCACCGCACAGTCTTGGTCAGAATGCTGTTAACTCACAAAAGTTACAACTTAAATTAAAATGTGATCTTTTCAGACCTTATCTGTGCTTTACCCATGCTTTTCTTGACACTACTTGATTTATATTGGAAAGTTGGCATTTTCAGGGTCTGCTGACTTTAATTTCTGGATCTGGATCTTTGCTGATCTCATTGATTTTGCCCAACATTACCTCTTTTGTTTGGAACGTAGTTAAAGCATGTGCTGGAAGAGTAGTTAAACATTAATCTTCAGAGGAAAATGTATTTCAATACACTGTTTAAATTCTCAGTGATGCATGTAAAGTCATCACTGGAACAAATTTTCTGTATATACCTGCCAATATTTCATAGGAAGAGGAGTAGGCCATTCAGCCCTTCAGGTCTGTTCCATTTTTCTATGACATCGTAGATGATGTATGACCTTATTCCTAAGCTTTGGCCCATATCCCTTAATACCTTCTCTTCAACAAAACTTTATCTACATCAGATTTAAAATCAGCAAGTGATCTCACATCAACTGCCATTTGTGAAGACAGTTCTAAACTTCTACCATCCTTCGTGTGTAGAAGTGCTTCCTAACATCTCTTCTGATCAGTCTGGCCCTAATTTTTAGACATTGTCCCCAAAGTTCTAGAATCGTTAATCAGTGCATATAGTTTATCTGTGTCCATCTTGTCTTTTCCTGTTAATATCTTGAAGACTTCAATCATGTCGACCCTTAACTGTGTAAATTCTATAGAAAACAGACCTAATTTGCATAATCTCTCCTCAAAACTTAAACTTTGAAGTCCAGTTGCCATTTTTGTAAACTGATGTGGTACTTCTCCAAGGCCAATATATCTTTCCTAAGGTGTAGTGCTCAGATCTGCTCTCAGTACTCCACGAGGCATCTATTTTAACTCTGTGCATGTGAGTGGCTTTTGAATGAATTAAGATTGGGTGCTTTCTCAACAAGATAAAACAGTGAGGTACTCATATGTGAGTAACAACATCAAGTCAGTTACAATTGTGATTCTGACATCTAAACTGAGGAAACAAAAACCAAATGTTTATATCTGTAAATTTCAAAGACTTTGCATCATGGTGTTATATTTAATCAAATGAAGATACATACAAATAAACACATTCAGAACAGAAGCCATTCAGATCTCTGCCCTGTCTGGATTTAGTAAGTTCTTGGCTAATCTAATTGTGGCCTCAATTCTACGTTCTTGCTTATCTATTCCCCCATGAGCATTGATTCGCTGTTAGTTAAGAGTGGTCAAAATGTGAAATGGTGTGTAGACTATTGAAGGTTAGATGCTCTGAGTCATAGAACCTGCAGTAGGAAAGGACCAAGGTGTAGTGTACAGTTGTAAAATTTGCAGTGGACACAATGCTTTTAAATAGTTTAACAGAATCTGGTCCCATTGTCTTGCCCTTTATCACCCCCAATTAATTTCAAATCATGTTGCAGTCTCTGGCTCTGTAGACACCTGTTATTAACGTTTCACAACTTCAGAGTTTACATTTATATCAGAAAATTTCATTAGAAAAGGTTTCTTCCAACTTTTACCTCACTAATTTTGTCATCACTGTCTACCTGTGAACTCTTGCTCTTGATTTGCCAACCAGCAAAAGCAGGGAGAAAGTGAGGACTGCAGATGCTGAAGAACAGAGTCAAAAAGTGTGGCGCTGGAAACGCACATTAAGGTCAGGCAGCATCCGAAGAGCAGGATAATTGATGTTTTGAGCATAAGCTCTTCAACAGGAATTTCTGATGAAGAGCTTATGCTCGAAGTTGACTCTCCTGCTGCTCAGATACTGCTTCACTGGTTGTGCTTTTCCAGCACCATGCTTTTGAACGAGCAAAAGCAGCCTTCCTTGTTTTCCCCTGAATGCGTCTGTAAAATTTCCTTGAACTTCCTCTGTTCAAGTGAGAAAGATTCTAAATTGTTAAGCATCTGGTAACATACAAGTAGGTTTTTGCTGTATAATTTCCAATTTCTTTAATTAATTGCTCGGAAAATTGAGGCTACTGAAAAGTAAAACAGACAGATGCTTTGATTTTGTCCATTCCTGACCAGGTTAGAAATATAAGTTAGGAGGATAACTATATATTTACCTGAGATCATCTTCCTTCCCGACCAATTTAGAATTCATAGCATGAACTTTTTTTCTTGTTTTCCTTCCCAATGAGTATTGTGCATTCACATTATCCATGCATTGATCAGGAAAGCAACAGCTGGATGATTTGATAGGATTTCTTTAGTTTATTGCTGAATGGATATTGCAGCATTCATATAATAATGGGAATGGATTTATTGGAATTTGTGGCTCTGACTTGGTGCAAAACAATAAGTTAAGGCAACAGAGGTGGCTTGAATTTGAGGCGTCAACAAATGGAAAAAAGTTTGAGAAGCAATGGTGAAGAGAGAGGAACTGACACTGATAAAAAGAAGAAATCAGATGCATAAAAAAGACCATTCAAAACAGTACGGGCTTAGAGAAGAAGTTAATCTTTTCTTAATGGTCAAGGTATAATCTCTTGGATAAAAAGTTTAGGTAAATAAGGAAAATGAGCAGGCCAGGCAGTATTCGAGGATGCTGCCTGGCCTGCTGTGTTTTTCCAGCACCACATTTTTCAACTCTGGTACTCCAGCATCTGCAGTCCACATTTTCTCCTAAATAAGGAAAATGCTTTGTTTTGGGTTTATAAGGGATAAGTAGTTACGATTTTGTCTGAGTGAACATAAAATGGAAGCAAAAAATTCATTTTAAATTACCTAAAGATAGAATGTGAGTTATTGGTTCAGCAAGCATTTTAAATCACTTTTTGAGATGAATTTTAGTGGCGCTAAAGTTGAGAGTAATACTTCCACACAGTTATAACTGAAGTAGTGAGGACGCATTGAACCTATAGAAATAACAGTGAATATTAGGAATCTTATAAAATGCTTGAATCCTTTAAGCACCAGTCAAACATGACAACTCTAAAGTAACAAGGATTGCAATGAAAATTCGGATGGAGGTTGGCAAATTAATCAGACAGTGAAGATCATACCAAAATATAATAATGAAAAAATTGAAGTACTCTCATATGTGAAAAATTGGGAAATAGAATCAAAGGGCATGGTTAGAAATGCTTCTGTTAATGTTTTCTTTTCAGGTTTGTCTTTTTTTTAAACAGCCAATTTTTCATTGTGTTCTTAGTCATCTCCCAGTGAGATTTCTACTGTTTCATTATTGGTACTTTCACTAAGACTTTTTTGTTGTTGAAATAATAGGTCCCGAGTCTTCTGTCTATTAAAGCGGCCTTTCCTAACATTTTGTTGTGACATTTTTATATAGTTTTGTGCACTCCACAGCTGGATTAACAACATGTTTGCCCTTTATACTAGTTAAGTGGCTCATTAGCTGCTTGAGAAGTGTGAAAGGGCCATTATTTTAGGTGAGCTGTGATTGGCCAGTTTCCTTTCTGTTGTTCCTGTTTTAACAGATTTGTGATGCGCAAAAGAAGCTGTATCAAAACTCTCCCAGTCATTTTGGTTCAAATCTGTTTTAAACAAGAGGAGAATTGAATGTGCCTTTTTTTAAGGAAGCCGGCCATTTTTGCCCTTGAGAGAGTAAGGGAGCAGAAGGAACTAAATGATTAAAATAGTTAAAAATGACGCAGGGGAGATGCTTATCTGTTATCAGGAGAGAGAAATGATGCCGTGAGACAAATATAGTAAAGACAATTCATATCATTTTGCTACTTCTGAGCCAGAAAGCCTTGATTCAAAGTCCCATCTACTCTGGAGGTGTGTCACAACATTGTCTGACCAGGTTCATTTATAAAATATTTAAAAGACAAACTGCAATTTTCAGTTTACTTCACGATCAGGATAACACCTTAGACTGACTACCAGTTAGCACAGTGATAGTGTATTTCAGGTTAACAACAACAAGAACTTATCTTTATGTAGTACTTTTTAATGTGAAGTCCCAAGGTGCTTCACTATTTTTTTGGTGCAATGTAAAGCAAAATATTACATTTAAATCACCTGAGGAGCCAGGAAACCAGATAATTAATGAAGTAGATTCGATAGAGTGGATTGAAGGAGGAACGTGATGAACAGGGGCTTAGATGTTAATCTGGGGAAGGGGACAGAGTTTGGGGCTAAGGAAGCTGAAGGTGTAGCATTAGTGGTGGATCAGCTAAAATAATTAGGTACTTATGGACTTTTTAGAGAAGCATCAAGCTGGAGAAGATTACGGAGATGGGAAGGAATTTGTAAACAAGATGAGCATTTTAAAATCGAAGCATTTTTGGCCAGGAGTCAATGTACACTAGTGAGAACAAGAGTGATTGGTTTCTTGGTGTGAGTTAAGGCATGCACAGTAGAATTGTGGATACATTTCATAAGAGAAATTGACAATTTGAGTGCTGCATATCAGAGATGGCGGTCCAACAGAAGCACACCATGTCCAGTGAGGTAAATGGATCTTTCTCTAGTCTGAATCTGAAATTTCCACTCAAATGTATGAAGTTTGTGGAGCATAGAGACATTTACAAATAGACCCAGCCAAACCCAGAAAACTAGTAAGAATTGAGGAAGATATTTTGGCATGTTATTTTGTCAAAGGGTGGGAATAGTTGATTTTAAAAGTGGGTTGGTAAGACAGAGCATAACATGATGTTTCTCCTGTGGCATAAATTTAATGGAAGGAAATCATGCTGAAAATGAAAACCCTGTACTAAAATTAATTTAAGGGTTTGATATAGTGAGTGATTTGATCATTACTTTAAAAAGATGTGCCATACTGAAGTATATTCTATTCTTTGATTCATCTTTTGTTTCCGTGATGCTCAGGTGCTTGCTGTAGTGATTGTAATGAGGTCAGCGAGATGGATCTCATAGAATGGAGTTACCTGATTGGACCAGATTAACAGTCTCAATCAGGATGTCCTGGCTGACAAATACAAACAGGAGTGTCTTGCCCCTCCAACTCTCTTTTGATTTAATCCTTTCCCTCCCCTTCACTGTTTGATCACGCAGCATTGCCCCCTCTCAAGAAGGGCACGGCTTGTCACTGGTCACTCGGTGTTTCCTTTCTTCCTGGTGGTGGAATGCAAATAAAGATTTACACACTTGTTGTGGTTCACTGTGTTTGACACCTGTATTCACACGCCATGGGTGCTGGGGAAAAATCAGCATTACTGCTGTTAGGCGGTCATGGAGAGGAAAGGAAAAAAAAACAAAGTGTCAGTCAGAACAAAACCCAGCAGTGCCAGAGGTTCTGTTCACTGTGAGAGCTGGCTCTGAAGGAGCTAGATCAGTGTCATGGACATTGCACATGTAAATAAAGGATGACTTGGTGATTGGGTACCAGTCTCCATCGAGTCATTCCAGTGCTGCCATGAGAAAAGCAAGCTCCTGAAGAAATTCACGAGCAACGGTCATCTTTGGGTAGGCATTTCTGGCATCATATTGTTATTTGGGAGGCTTGACACGTTTGATCCTGCTGGCGAAGACTGGGCCCAATATGCGGACTGAATGCATTATTTTCTTCCAGGCAAAAGGCATTTGGATGGATGAAAAGCCACGAGTAATTCACCTGATAACTTTAGGACCCGCAGCTTTTTCAATTATTAGGAGCCTAACTTTCCCTGAGGCACCAGCTTCTAAAACCTTTCAAGCTTTAGTTAAGGAATATTCCAACCCCAAACTACCTATAGTTCTGAGATGCTATCAGTTTTACTTGACAATTCGAGAATTGGGAATCCATATTGGGATTTTTGACGTGGTTAAGACGATTGGCATGTGACCTTGGTTTAACCCTTAATGAGATGCTGAGAGACCCTTTGGTATGTGAGATTAATGCAGTAACCATGCAAAAGCTGAAACCCAACTGGACTTCAAACAGGCACTATAACTGGCTTTGTCTTTTGAAAATGCAGCAAATAGAGCATCTGAGTCAGTGAGTAATGCCGATGGAAGTGAACACCATTTAAGTGAAGGCAATTGCATAGCCCCACTCGGGACACATCCTGAATAGGTCAGCTCACAGCACAACCCCAAAACAAAGCCTAGCCTCAGCCGAAAGGTTAAAACCATCTTCAAGATCTGAGTCAGCTAGCCATTATGTTGCTGCCTAGACAACAAAAGAGTCTTACTAGACCTAAGTGGAGTTAGAGAACTCATAGGCTGTTAATTCAGAAGAGTACACACCCTGGAAAGTCCACCTACATCTGGTTTGGAACAGTTAAATTGCTTAGTAACATTCAAATCAGAATCAATCAAAAAAAACGTCTGGTCAAATGGTCATCTGGTTCTAAAGGAGGTCAATACTGGCAGAGCTGTTTTAGTGATCACAGAACCAGTCTTTCATAACATTTGTTCTGGACTTCAATCCTTAACATTTTACAAGACCTCAGCTAGACTGAGAACTTATACCGGGGACCCTTGTAGATTAACTGTACAACTTCAGTTCCGGTGTCTTGTGAGAAGCAGCTGGTTCAGTTACTATTGATTGTAGTGAAAGGCTCGGGCCCAAGCTTGATGGGGTGAAATTGGTTGAGAAAGATTCATTTGGATTGGCTCAGCATTTTTTATTAAAACATGACTGCCTGAGTAAAGTCCTAATTAAATACCCAGATGTTTTTCAGGAAGGTCTAGAGACTATTAAAGGAGCCAAGGCCACTTTGCATGTTAACCAGGAAGCAATTCTACGATTCTGCAAGGCCTGCCCAGTACCATTTGCCTTACGGGCAGAAATCAGAAGGCTGGAAAGCAAAAGAATCAATAAACCAATCCGGTTTGTGGAATGGGCAGCACTGGTCTTACTGATTTGTGAAGTGTGATGGGTCAGTTCGCCTTTGTGGGGATTTTAAGCAAATAGTAAACTACTTCTCACAGCTGGATAAATACCCATTTCCTCTCACAGAGGACTGATATGCAAAGCCTACAGGGGGCCTGCCTCTAAAGAAGCTAGACATGAACCATGCATACTTGCAATTGCAGTTAGATGAAGGTTCCCAGAAGTATATTATAATTAATAACGATTTGTGCCCATATACGAGACTGTATTTGGGTCATTGTCAGCCTGTGCAATGTTTCACTGGACAATGAAAAACCTTTTGTGAGGTCTACCCCAAGTCACCATTTATCTGATGACCTTCTAATAACAGGGAAGACCAATAAGGGGCACTTGGAGAACTTGGACATAGACCTTAGACATTTCTTGCAGGTGTGCAAATGCCTTAAAAGGGAAAAAATATGTGTTCCAGGCACCCCAAGGGACCTGTTGGGCTACAGAGTTGACAATACCAAGTTACACCCTTTGGAAGATAAAGTCAGGGTAATCAAAGGCGCCCGGCTTCCACTTCTGTAACTGAGCTTAGGTCTTTCCTTGGACTATTGTGGGAAGTTCATACATAACCCTACCTCCATCCTAGCACCACTGCATCTATTTTTTTTTAAATTCAGCCTTGGGAATAGTCATGTAGTAATATAGTCAAGCCACAGCTGTCATCCTCTGAGGTACACTCTATAATCCATGAAGTGAGTCAGGAATGTGAAGGCCAGACATAAAACTCCATTAAATAAGAGAGACAGTTTACTTCAGCAGATGACATTTGGTGTAGGAACCACTGGAATAGGTAAGAGGAGTGGAGAATAGGCATGGTTGATGCGAGGTCAGGTCCAGTGATGCATAAAGTTCAGGTAAGTGTGATGGTCCTGAACAAATTTGTAAACCATATGAAAGTTGAAAACTCGCAAATGGTGCGGGAGCAAAACATGTCAGGTCCTTTTCAACTGTTCTGGACCCAGTGGCTTATCTCTCTCTCTCAATTATTGAAGATCACCTCAGAATCTGAGATGGGCACAAAATGCTTTGGGCACAAGGAGTGAGCCACCGTGCATTACACGTCATCTGTATCGGAGGGAAGAGTTTTTTTTTTAGACTTACAGTGTGGAAACAGGCCCTTCGGCCCAACAAGTCCACACCGACCCGCCGAAGCGCAACCCACCCATACCCCTACATTTATCCCTTACCTAACACTACGGGCAATTTAGCTTGGCCAATTCACCTGACCCGCACATCTTTGGACTGTGGGAGGAAACCGGAGCACCCAGAGGAAACCCACGCAGACACGGGGAGAACGTGCAAACTCCACACAGTCAGTCGCCTGAGTCGGGAATTGAACCCGGGTCTACAGGCGCTGTGAGGCAGCAGTGCTAACCACTGTGCCACCGTGCCGCCCACAAACCTGACCTCAGGAACCTGACCTCAGGAGAAGCTACAAAGAAAAAGAGCTGGTCTATGCCCTTGGACTCAGAATGGGAGGGATGATGTGATTGTCGCGAGGTCAGCCAGATATATCTCATGAGTTCCCTGATTGGGGCTGTTAATCTGGCCCAATCAGGGAGTCCTGGCTGACAGATATATACATCCTGTTCACTCTGTGAGCTGGCCCGGAGGAAGCTGGATCAGTGACAAGGATTTTCCCGTGTTAATAAAGTGTGACTTGGTTACTGGATGCCAGCCTCTGTGGAGGTTATTTTACTTGCATTGATCATATATTTTGATCGTGGTGCTGTGATGAGTAGCATCTTTTGTATGTTGACATGATTTTAAGAACTACTTACAGGCTTGTGATTGATGAAGAAAGCAGAAATATCCAAAACATTTTGCTGACTTGAGGTAATTTATGTATTTAAATACAGTTAAGGGAACACTTAATAATTGTGTTAAGTAAACACAAGTTGAAAGTCATTTTTTTTTGTACTTTCCACCTATTAACAGTAGTCTATTTACTGAGAATATATTTCACAAAAATAATTTTTAAGATTCTTCCAAAATCACCTGGATTTCATATTTTGTTGCCTTTAAAGGCTATTTTATATGATCATCACACTGTTTTATTTTAATTTTTGACTTTTTGTTTCCTCCCCTTCACACTTGGAGGAGCGGACTCTTGGATTATAGTAGGTAATCATGTGTAGGCTGTTCTTCCAGGAGTCTGCTATACTGCTTGCTATTTGAGCATTGCAAGATCAGGACCTGATGGGATAATGCAGTTTGGCCATCTGGACAGTGTCTAGTCATTGAAGCCAATTTCACAGGAACTTTTCCTGTATGTTTGAGCTGGCATCAGGAAGATTTTTTGATGGTCCTGTCATGGAATCCAGAGCATGTAGAAGAGGTATTGTCAATGGAATTTCTCTAACGCTTTGCTGGTGCATATTCCACATAATCGCTGAAGTACAGGAGGATGGTGGCAACGATTGCTCTGTACACTTGCATTGACTTGTGATGTTCTTGTCACATAGTTGCTGCTGTAATTGTATAGAAGGCTTAGCTGTTGCATCTGATCTGGTGTTAAATCTTCTTGTCAGTGGTGGCTGTTTCCGAGAAGAGTTTGCCAAGAAATGGGAAATGCTCAGTATTCCTAGAACTTTCCTCAAACAAAAATGAGAGGTTGAATATTTCACTGAACAGGTCTGCACTTAGAGTTTTGTTTGGGCAAATTCAAGGAAAGATCGAGTTTCTCGTATGCAAAATTGAAGAAATCAAGAGTGACTTCCAATCTAATGGAGTGGGTAGTGTCACTGGAGTTAGGTGTAGTTATCTGTAAACTATGTAGACCATGTATGTCTCTGGTGGTCAGTTACATTTTGTCATGGAGGCAACTGAGAATGAAATGTCTGTGTTATTGAGTACTGAATCCAGAGGATACATGATAATTTGAATAGCCACTATTGGGTTAATAGTATACTTTCCCTTGATATTCAAAAGGATTATCATTGCTGAATTCCTCAACCACAACAGTTTGAGAGTTACCTTTGACCAGGAACCCAAGAAGCAATTGAAGCCTACGTTTTCTGCACCAATGAACTTCTGATCCTGAAAACCTTTTTGTTTTAATCCACTTGTGGGATGACCACCATGTACAAGCCACAAATCAGGAGCATGATGGAATAGTCTCAACCTAGATAGAAGCAGCTCCAGCAGCATGAGAGAAACAGGACGGCCTCCGGACAACTCAACTTGCTTGATGTGCATGCCATCCACCACCTTTTTAAAAAAAACACTTCTGTACAATGACTACAGTATGTACCATCTACGAGATGGATCACAGCAGGTTGTCAGCACCATCCAAATTCATGATGTCTGCACCTTGGGGCCTTGGAAAGAAAACCCAGCAGGAGCTTGGGAGCCCAGCAAAGGATCACACATATCCTGACAGAGAGATATCCCCTTCCTTTGTTGTTACAGGGTCATAACTCTTGAACTCCCCTCTGTCCAAAAAGCACTGTCCATTCTAGCAATAAATAGTAGTCTTGCCAGTGATACACATGCATGGGGAAAAATGATGCAGATATTTCTTCTCTTTCGACACCCTATTATTCTGGACACCACATTTGAGGAAACGTATAATGATCTTTGAAAGGGTGCAGAGGATATTAAACAGAATGGTTTCAGTATGACAAGGTTAGGTTGCAGAAGTTGATGTTCTCCCTGGAACAGAGTAGGTAGAGGTGAGACTTGATAGATTGTGACACGTTTTTGAAAATTAGACAAGGAAATCTGCATCCATTGGCTCAGGGTATGAGAGCAATGGGGCACAATTTATATTTTGAGAAAGAGATGCAGAAGGAATATGAGAAACTCTTTCGCATGCAGTGAGTGTTAATGACCTGGAACTCAGTGGTTATGAGCATGATGGAAATTCATAAAATGTATGAGCAGATGTAGCCCATTCGATCCATTGAGCTTGCACTACTGTTCAATGAGATCATGGCTGATTTGACAATCCTCCGCTCTATTTTCCTGCTTTTTACCTTCTCAATCTTGAACATACCTCATGACCCAATCTCTGCAGCTCTTTGCAGTAAAGAATTCCATAGATTCTGAGAAGAAACTCTCCCCTCATCTCTGTCCTAACTTGGTGATCCCTTACTCCCTCATAATCCCAGAACCTTGATCAGGCGTGCCTTCCAGGAGAGGAGCCAATGGTATTTTCTGAGGAACCTTTTAATTGATACTGGAAAGACCAGCAATAACTAATTAATTATCTGAGTTTATTCCCTCTCATCTCATGAGGGAAGCAACCTTTCTACATCTCCCCTGTCATGCCCCCTAAAAATCTTGCATGTTATAATTGGATTGTTTCTCCTACTTCTAAACTCTAATGAGTGCAGGCACAACCTACTCAACCTGTTGTCCTAAGACAATCCCTCTCTATCCAGACAATTGATAACTTCAAAGGAAATCCGATGAATACTTCAAGGAAATAAATTTGTGGAGCTGTGGGGAAATGGAGCACATTGAATTGTTCCATCAAAAGCCAGGATCAGTTCAACGGATTGAATAATCTCCAACTAGGTTTTTACCTACCAATCCAAGAACCTTGCATCAGTTCCTGAAGAAAGTCATGCCAGTGTTGTGTCTTCCCCAGAACTAAAGTTGAGGGATGGCAGGATGGGTATCATGGGTATTATCTGGAAGGGCTAGAGTAGGAGCAAAGGGGTGGCTATCAGTTTCAACCCTCTGCCAAATAAAAACACCTCATAATCCCAGAACCTTGATCAGGCGTGCCTTCCAGGAGAGGAGCCAATGGTATTTTCTGAGGAACCTTTTAATTGATACTGGAAAGACCAGCAATAACTAATTAATTATCTGAGCCATCTTTAAATTGCATCATAGGTGTCATTTTTAGCTCATTAGTCAACTTCATTGTCATCCTGCACCTAGGAATCCCACATGGGGCACCTTTTTCTGTCAAACTTCAGCAGAGAAGTTTTACTTTGCTTCTCTTGGGCTTAAGTGGGCCTGGCTGTCATGTCACCTATCACAAAAGCTGCATTAAATCTAGTCCTATGACTATCTCACTCCTCACAAAAAGGAGGAGCATTAAATAATGCTAAAAAGAGATGTGAAGTTGATGCTCCTCAAATTGTGGTATGGAGCAGAAGTTAGCTCATTTCTTGTCTTTATAGTTGTTTGCGATGTGCTTTTTTTTGTACTAAAATCAACAAATTATTGTCTTTTAGTGTAAATAGAAAGAGATTAAACACTTAAAAGGAAGGGAGATTTTTGTTTTATCTTTCAACTTTGCCAAATTAATAGATCTAATTAGAGCTTCCACCAACAATCATAGTGAAGTGGTTTCTGATACTGATGGGCTGATCTGAAAACTGCACAAATACATCTGACCAGAAGGGGGTTAAACATTCTGTTCAGATTTGTTGATTTTCCTTTTCATTCCTCAGCTGAATCTTCCACAACAGCCAGCCTTTGTAGCTGAGTACTTTACTTGCTAGTATGTGATTTGGAGAGAGAACAAAAATTAAGTTGCAACTTTATTCTCTTCAATTTTTTCTCGAATGCAAAAGAAATTCTGAATGTTTTTAGCATGATGAAATGTATTGGGAGTTAATATTTTTGGATCTACTCTTGTTCAAAAAAATAACATTTTCTATATTGTGATGTGATGCATTTTGTAAAGGGCAGATGGTGAGCAATATAAACTAAGTTTTACAGTTATAAAGGGGGTGTGGAACTGGAAAGAATTGGGAGTTTGCACATGCACATCTTTGAAGATGGTAGGACAGGTTGATAAGGCTGTTAGAGTTGTTGGCTTTATGAAAAGAATCAAATGGAATGAAGTAAGGAAGTAAATCTTTAGTTAAGCATAGCTATGATTATATGATTCTAGGTGCCATACATTATGATGGACACCAAGGCCTTAGAGAGAAAGCAGAGAAGACTTACTTGAGTTATGCCCAGCTTTGTTGACAGACCAGAGAAGCTGGTTCTTTCTGTCACTACTTAAGAGAGAAGTTATAGAAAGATTTCTTAGTGTATTGCAAATAATGAACTATTTTAATAACGTAAATAGGGAGAAGCTACTTCCACTGCAATAAGTTGACAAGGAGGTGGCTGGAAGAACACAGCAAGTTTGGCAACTCAGCAGGTGGAGAAGTTGACATTTCGGGTATAACCCTTCTTCAGGAATGGAGCTGGAGCAGATGAAGAGAGGAGTTGGAAGGATTCTGAGTGGGCAGAGGGGGAGATTGGTGAGGTAGTAGTAGGTGAATAAAGGTGGTGGTTATGATCTAATTGGTCGATGGGAGGAATGAATTTGGTTGTTAGCTGGAATTAAGCATTGATAGGTGGAATGGAAGGGAGGGGAAGGCCTGGAAAGGGAGTCAGGGAATGGATGTGAAGATTATTTAAAACTGGAGAACTCAGCGTTGAATCCTTCAGGCTGTAGGCTGTCTAGACAGATGATGAGGTGTTGTTCTTCCAATTTGGGGTCCAATTCACTGTGGCAGCGGAGTTTGCAGAGGATGGATATATGTTGGAAAGGGAGTGGGAAGGGGAATTGAAATGAGCAGTTGCCAGGAGGTCAGGCTGGCTCTTACGGGCCCAGCTGAGATGCTTGGTGAAATGTTCCCTTAGTTTATGGGTTAGTGTCACCGATGTAGAGAAGATCACATCGCGAGCACTGGGTACAGTAAACTAGGTTGGGGGAAAGGCAGGTGAATCGCTGTTTCACCTAGAAGGACTGTTTGGTGCCCTGGATGGAGGTGAGGGGGCTGGTGTGCTGACAGATTTTGTATCTTTTTTGGTTACAGGGGAAGGTACCTGGGGCTTCAACGGGGTTGATGGGGAGAGTAGCGCTAACCAAGGACTGTCGAAGGGAATGGTCCCTGCAAAAGGTGGGGAGGGGAAAATGTTCTTGGTGTTGGGACCTAGTTGGAATTGGCGGAAGTGTTTGATGATGTATTGGATGCGAAGACTAGTGGAGTGGGAAGTGAGGACAAGAGGAACCTTGCCTTTAATATGTTTGGAAGGGGAGGTGTTTAGAGCAGTGGAGCAGGGAATGGAGGAGTTGCTCCTGATTGTGATCTTCTCTACATCGGTGAGACCAAACGTAAACTAAGCATCTCAGCCGGGCCCATGAGTCAGCCTGACCTCCCTGGTCACCATCCATTTTAATTCCCCTTCCCACTCTCTCCAGTATGTCCATCCTCGACGTCCTCCATTGCCACAGTGAATTGGACCCCAGATTGGAGGAGCAACACCTTATCCTCCGCCTGGGCAGCCTACAGCCTGGAGGACTCAACATTGAGTTCTCCACCTTTTAAATAACCCATTCCCTGATTTCTTTTCATTCCTCCTACTGACCCTTCCTTCCAGCTGTCAAACAGGTTCATCCATCCCATTGACCAACCAGGCTGTATCCTCTACCTGTGTTCACCTATCCCTATCTCACCACTCCGTCGTCCTCCCCACATGTAACCCTCCCCAACCGCCCCCCCCCCCACCCTTTTTATTTGTAGCTCCCCTACCCCACTCCAAGCCCTAAAGAAGGGTTGTACCTGAAACGTCGACTTCTCCACCTCCGGATGCTGCCTGGCTTGCTGTGTTCTTCCAGCCCCCTGCTTGTCTACCTTAAATTCCAGCATCTGCAGGTTTTTTTTGTCTCTATTGTACTACGGTCATAAATGAGAAGCCAGAGATTTAAGATTGTTGGAAAAATATTTAGGGGTAAATGAAAAGAGAGTTATAATAATTTGAAATGTGCTGTTTGAAAACATGGAAGAAGCAAATTAATTTTCTTACAAGAGGAAATTAGATAAATGTTTCAAAAAGGAAAATGTACAGAGCAATGAAGTGCAAGCAGAGCAGTAGGACCAATGGAATAACTCTGAATCTCAAAGAACAGGTACAAACATGTTGGGCTGAAAGACCAGCTTCTCTGTTTTACGTGATCCTACTGCGTTTTTATTTTGATTTTAAATGGTACCCTTAAGAAATTGAATGAAGTTGTGAGTGCAAGCATTTAAAGAAACTTTTGAGTTCATGTATGATTTTATTTGTGGAGAAGCTACAAAAATCACAAATTTAGATCTTTCAGATTTACTTGGCATTAAAAACTGGCAAACTGAAAATTTATTGCCATTCCTTTGTGTCGGAAACGTCTTTGGAATGTAAGCGTGAGTGTTGAGGATAGATAGCTTGTGCTGTGTGTGAGTCAGCCGTGCCTCTGACCCTTGCTCTAAGGCTTTCAGTTCCTGCAGCAGCTTGTTTCTGTATATCCTGTTTCTGGAGGTCAAGGCAAGGGTCATTGGTTTTGGGGAGCAGATTGCTGACAATATCCTGCCTGCTGCAGGTGGTTCGTGCAAATAAACTGGTGTTTAGACTTCTGGCCAATGACTGAGAGAGAGGATATGCAGACCAGTTTGCCTTTCAGCAGTTTTCCATCCACTCTGACTAAAGAAGGAGCTGTTTTATTATCAATTTCATGTTAAAGATTCAAGATGTAATGGGATGTCAAGATAGAAGCTTGTTAACAATTTGATTTGATGTCCCAATTCAAACTTTGGATTTTTTTGTTAAATTAATGTCTTCTCTTGTTCGATTTGGTGTTCTTCCTTCCCTTCTGTAGATACTATTCCTAATAAATGCTTGAGTGCTATTTTGAAGACTGAAACCTTTCTGAGAATATGAATACGATATGGTGAGCTTTAGTTCATGATGTGGAGGTGCCATTGTTGGACTGGGTGAACAAATTCAGAAGTTACACAACACCAGGTTTTAGTCCAACAGGTTTATTTGAAATCTCAAGTTTTCGGAGTGCTGCTCCTTCATCAGGTGGACTTCACTGAATAAACCTGTTGGACTATAAGCTGGTGTTGTGTAACCTTGAGCTTTAGTTTAGGCAGGATTGGTGCATCGTTTCCAACTATCACATCTGGATAACACTCACCTTCTGCTTTGAAAGGCCTTTTGAGGCACTGTTGTACTATTAAGCCTCTGATGGTGTCTTATTGTTGTCAGGCCTTTGTGTTGGGCAGCTCTCGTCAGCTACCTGGCCTGAGCAGTTGCGGGGAAAGGTTATGTAGGCAGACAGTGGTGGTAAGGGGAGCTTGGATGACCAGGGGAAGTACGGTGCTGCATCTGTTCACAGCAAGGGGACCTAACTTGTGCATCAAAGCTGGTCTCCCCTCACTTCAGCTGCTAGGGTTTCTGAGCCCTGGGAAAACAGTCTGACTACAATGCAGTCTGCTCAGCAGGTCAAATCCAACACTGCCAGCTTCATTAACTGGTTTAAATTGCCACCTCCACCTCCTAGGAATGGATTGTTTGTCAGCACCTTCTTCATTTCTAGACACCTTGCATGTGGGTGGTTCAGAGTTAAGGTTTAGATTTTAAAAACTTGTGCATATGATCTGTACCCCAGCAAATTTTTGTGTGCTAAAATTCCAAGAAGTTGTCTGTTCTGGGGAATTATAAGCACCAGACTTTTCCTATTACACCCTGGAAATGTTCAGGATTGTTTTACATAATGTAAAGCAGATAAAGGAAAGAAAAACAGAAACTATCTCAACTTGGGCTCAGTCCACATCATAAATATGAATATCTGTGAATTAGACATCAAGATTGGATTACTTTCTGGGCTTTATTTGAGGAAGTCTGTGTGTTTGTTATTGTAGAAAACAATTCATTTTACATGCCATATTTGCTATTTGTTTTCTGTGGTCTCATCCTTTTATTTTCAATTTTGGTAACTAAAAGTGCATTCATTATTTTTCTTCAGATGAAGTCTTTGGCTTAATAATTAAAAACCCTAAACGTAACTTGTTCTCGTACTGACGTGCCTAAACAATCTAGACTGCAGAAATCTAAGACCAATATTGTCAATTTGTTAAGGGATGATGATATCTAACTTATTAAGCAAAAAATCCTTATGACCTCTTTGGCAAAATATGTCTTTCATGAAAACAAAAGCAGCTTCTTTATATGTTTAGTAGGCTTTATAAACTGGAGATCTTAATCCCCCCCCCCCCCCCCCCCCCCCCCCCCCCCCCCCCCCCCAAGTGTTGACAGCTCTGCAACTGCTATCATATTGTCAATGTTTACATAGAGATATGTATGCGTAGATATACTAACCGTGATTGTTTTTGAATTACATCTCTACAATCAATCAGATTACGGTTTTGAACAGTTACCATATTTGAATTTTCCAGAGTAATTTTAAAACAGAGGATAATACAAGGTTTTCTGCCTCCTCAAAACATTTTAATCTCCTTTACTTAAAGAGCTGTATGTATGAAAGGTGAATTTATAATTGATTGTACAGTGCTGTTTTGCAAACACTCAAACCTCTGCTGATAGCATTAAAATCTACACTTTCCCAGTAGACTAATGATAGTGCAAAGCTAAATTTATAAACTAAAGGAGCTGAAGTGATGGTATCTTCTTGGGATTTAAGAGCAGAATAAAACAGGGATCTTGTATCTTTTAGTCCAGTTATTAATATACATGATGGAGAGCGCAGAGAGTTTGCAAGTGAGACAAAGTTTTATGGCACAGTAAGTAGTGTGGATGGATGCAGGGATATTGTCAGGCTAAGTGAGTCAGACTCCAGAAGCTAGACACCATCCTGGACAAAGCAGCCTGCTTGATTGGACTGCAACCACTCCCTCACCACTGACCCTCAGTAGGAACAGTGTGTACAATTTACAAGATGCACTACAGAAAGTCCACCAAGGATCCTTATACAGCACCTTCCAAACCCATGACCACTACAATCTAGAAGGAGAAGGGCAGCAGATACATGGGAACACCACCACCTGCACGTTCCCCTCCATCGTTCCTGATTCAAAGTCCAGACAGGATTCTGGGTGTACCCATACCAAATGGACAAAGGTGATTCAAGAAGGTGGCTTGCTATCAAATTCTCAAGGACATCTACTGGGAATACACACTAAATACTAGCCCAGTCAATGAGCCTACATGTAATATTTGAATTTTGCAAAGTAAGTATAGTTTTGGTAGTCAGATTCTAGTATGGGGTCACTATACAATCTCCTTTGGTTCTGGGAATTTCTTAATTGTAAACATCTTGCATATGTGGAGGATTGATCTACATTTCCATGAAAATTAATCATCGAAACCTAGTCCACAGTTACAAACATAGTAATATAAATATGGGAGTTGGTAATTTAACCCTTCAAGCCTATTCTGCCATTCAGTATAATCATTCATCTTAATAACCTGTTCCTAATATCTCTCCACAATTTCTGACCCTTTTTAGCTCTAAGAACTCTATCAAATTCTTTCTTGAAAATGTTCAATGTTTTGGCATCAAATGCTTTCTGTGGCAGTGAATTCCATAGGCTGACCACTCTTGAATGAAGAAATTTTTAAAGAACAAATTATAGAATCAATATATTAATTCCTTTGTGAGGTACAGTGCAAATTCACCCAGTTGATTCTGTCGCTTAAAGGGTGAAATTATTAGGAATGAATTCACAAAAATGGGTTTTTATTCCATTGTGTTAAAAGTGTTAAAAATGGTAAAATGAGTTCAAAAGCATTAATGCAAGGAAGCTGTTTCCTCTGATGTGGAAATACAGACCAAGAGCTTTAACACTTCGATTGCTCTGCACAGTTTGCTCCTCTGTCCCCAAAAAGAGTGAATGCTGGATAAAAACTGATATTTTTTTTAAAAATCCATAGCCTTTTATTAGGCAAGACTGTCAAAATATGGAGTAAATGGATTTGAGGCTAGCTGAGTGACAACAGGTTTGAGGGGCTGAATGGGTAACTTCTGTTTCTAAATTCTTATAACATCGGGAGTAAAAAGCAAGTTACATGAAATTACTGCCTGGAGTGGCTGGAATCACAAGTATGCTTCTGTTACATTGCTCTTCCATTACACAATGCAGTTTACATTGGTGAAAAGCTAACAGCAATAATCCAGTAATTTAGTAGCCTTTTTAGTAGACTGCATAACAAGAAGATGTCAGATAAAGAAGGGTTCCAACCACAAGAGTAACTCTACTTTGTAATGCTGTTAAATAAAATTCTGTGATAGAGTATCACAGGAGTTAATTTATCATGGCAGTTTTTCAGACTATTTCAGTAAAATTGTAACTTCCCCAAAAGCTAACATTTTCATAAAAGGGAAGTGAGAAGACTTTTTAAGTATGCACCATGCCTGGTTGTGATTTGTTTGTAATGACACCGTGATTTATAATATAAACTGCACGCCTGTTTCACAGTGAAGTAGAAGGAAGTTTACAGTTTGATGTGGATTTAACGTTTAGCTTGTCGGTACTTTGAGATATTAAGCTGTTGCAGACGGCCAACAGCATTACTGCACTGAGGAAAACTTGATTTCTTTTTACAAATTAGCGTGATTAAAGCAAAACTCTTATTGAGAAACAAAGTTGAAGTGCCTACAAGGACATTTTCAAGGTCAAAAGGGGTAGGACAGAAGATGCAGTAAAATCAAACATTTTTCAAGTGACACAAAGCTTAGGCTTTAAAATATTGCAGCAAGAGAAGGAAACGAGGCAGGTAAGGAGTTCACAATACTGGGGAAGAATAATTTAAAGTAAAAGCTGATAAAATGCATCTTTTGCCATGTTAATTCAAGGTTCATGATTTAAAAGCTTCCACACACTACAGATCATTATCTAATTGTTCTGCTTTGTCTTAAAAGATTCTATGTGACTATGCGAATGTTTGTAAACTACTAAGGATATTATGTGCTCACAGAGTTAAATTGTTGGCAGATAACTCGGCACCATTTCTGACTATTGTATTTGCTTATCGATGTGTTTCTTGATATTTTTACTTTTGTAATTAAAGATGAAATATGGCTGGTAATGGAGGTCAATTTCACATTACTCATTCTCCTTTCTCACTTTGTTTCTTTGTTTGATTGTTAGTGGTATCTGATTTTTTAATAATTATTACTGATGGGGATTGCTAATTTCACTTTTCTTCCACTGCTCATAAGATCTTCAGAGGGGGACGAGAGGAGGCTGGAAGAGAATTTAAATGTAGAGAAAAGTCAAACATTAGGCGTGCCTTTTTTTCAAAGAAAATGTATACATATTTAAAGGTGGGATTAAACTGTTTTTTTCTGTGTCCTACTTTTGATCTCCACTATTTCCATGATGTGAAAACAGGAGTTGTTGTATTTGGGTTATGTGTACTCATGGGGTGCGCAAAACATATTTGCTTTTTGTTTTAGACTTTCAACTTCTGTGAAATCAATTGTATCTATTCCTTTGGGAGACCTCTTTGCTGATGGCTGAAAATTATCTTGAGAATTGCCTCTCAATCTTCACAAGAATTTTCATTCTGGCCGCCATTTCGTAGGTTCCTTTTAAATTTGGGTTTGCTTTATGCAAAATTGAACTGACAGTAAAATTGCTGACTACAATCTCTGTCTGAAACAAAATACTGATAGACGTCTACTGTAAACCCAACAAAGTTCCAACTGCCAAATCTTATGACTGTCCAGAAAAAAAATCAACAATTTTCATGAGGAGAAGAGGGATTTCAAGTAGATTCACTGACTTGACTTCAACTTGGGGACCTCCATTTTCAATCCATTTAAGGCCAGGCATAACATCTAATATTGTCAAGATTAGATTGGTGCTGGAAAAGCACAGCAGGTCAGACAGCATCCGAGAAGCAGGAAAATTGACACTTTGGGCAAAAGCCCTTCATCACCTGCTGTGCTTTTCCAGCACCACTCTAATCTTGACTCTGATCTTCAGCATCTGCAGTCCTCACTTTCACCTATAACATGTAATGTTCCTGAAAGTGGTTTCCAGATCACTTAGTTGCTCCACTTAGAACACAAAGGATTGCACACTAGTGATGACATTTTGATAGAGTAACATGCATTTTTAAACTGTGGAACAGGCACCTACTTCTCCAATATTCTGAGCTAACTTTGCATATGCAAATAAATGGCCTCATGCTTCATTGATATAGAGTTGTCAGCTGTGTTTAAAATATGTCAGTGGTCTGATTTCAGGTGACTGAACAGTCCTGAGAAAACCATTCAAACTCCCCATCTTTTTCTCCACTAATTGTGATCTTCCTCTGCTGCCCCGATTAGTTGCCTCTTCTCATTGTCTCACTTGTAGTCTTTCCTATCGCCCACCTTTGGATTAAGAACCTCTAGTTGGACTTGGTTTATGAATTATTTCCCTTAACACTCTGTTTCTGTTCCTGTTCCCAGCTTATGTGAACACTTTATTCTTGTCATCCAATAACACCACCCCAAATTTAGCCTTTCTCCTTTTTACTTCCCCACTCCTCCTTAATCTTAGATCCTCTCATTGACCCACTCCACTCCTTATCTTTGCAACCTGTACTTTTCTCTTCCATTGACCCTTGCCTGATTTGCCTTTCCTTTGACTACTCTTTCCTGATTTCTCCCTTCCTGATTAACTCCTCTCTTGATCATCCTCTTTCAACTGGTGCTTACCAGTTTTTGCCCTCTGTTTTGTATTAAAAAAATCATAAATGATGTTAGAGGTTATGTTTACGAAAGATGTGCCAAGGTTTGGAAGACACAGAAGGAGTGCTGTTGTGACTTGTTTCTGATACCCACAAAGCTATAGAGGAGAAAAATATTTTACTGCTAGTTTTCACATTAAGTTTTGCTATTTTCATCCATTGTTAGGTGAGTTTACATTAGCATGAGGGTTATGAATTCAGAATTCCTGTCAATATACATCCACAATCATTATCCTGCTCATTATATGTCCTTGTGACATTATTAATTTTCTTCATGTTTTGCTTCTGCTTCTAGTTATTACATTGAAGTGAAATGTAGTTGAACAAATCTTTCTTTTACTTTTTTCCAGCTCCATTTGACTGCCATGAGAAGAGGAATGCGTTCAAAGGTAAGTCCTGTTAAAATTAATTCCAGTAGAATCAGAGAGTAGTGCCTTCATTTTTGTTTGCTGCAGCAGTGAGGTTTTAACTTGTTTGTTTCCTTCCTCAACCTTCGACAAATGGCTTGGCCTCACAAATGGGTGGAGGCTACAATTGAAACTCCAATTCTGGCTGCAGGATCCAGTGAAGACCAGATGTAGTGAAGGCTGTTGGTGTTCTTTGCATGTAAACCCGACTCTCCAAGCCCCCCACAGTCCTGAAGAATTGAGCAATGATTTCTGATCAATTGATTTACTTGATCTCAGCTGTGACAACATTTTAGGATAGAACACTCGGTCTCAGTGATCCTTGGCTAGAGAAGGAGAAAATGAGTAACAAGGTCTCCTCTTGATCACTCTCCAGTTCTTAAGGGAGGAGGGCAAAGAAATATGTTTGCTAGGTCAAGATGTGGTAATCCTTTGATGAGGTGATTACACACAATCATTGTCCATGCTAACAAGTGTTTACTGTGTTAGATACTGAAAGCCATATAGAACTACACCATACCACGGCCCGGTGCAATTAGCAGAGGAAACAAGAAGACAGTTAAAGAGGAAAGAGTTGTGACTGAAAATTGAGAGTTAAATGGCTACCTTCCAACTAGTGGGAGAATATCCAGTATAGCTTTCCACCTGAAATGGAAATCGAGCAAATCTTTAAAAGATTTCTGAAAGGCTACACGCGGCTGCTCATCATTGAGCGATAATTTGTGTTTGAATAAATGTATTTGAGACTCACCTTGTGATTTATCGATCTACTGGGCAGTAAAATTAGAAAGTGCGCGATAGAATAAAAATATAACTTGTCAATAGTTCTACCATATCCTGCCTAAATGTATTTTATTTTTATGATTTTAAAAAATGTCCATGCATATTGTATATTGCAGAATGTCTCACATTGATTTCTAAATGCCACAGATATACTTTGATAATGCATGACTGACAACTCTGAAATCATTCCCAGCAATTCTTCCCAGGGTCTTTATTTACCCTGTATTCAGTGGGCTAATGTTTTATGTGGGTTTGGAGAGAAACAAGCCAGAGCTACAGTCTAAGGATTGAGTTTGTTGAAACTATGGTTTAACTTTGAGGTGAAACCTTGTGTTTCCAATTTAATTTTCTGTTGAATGAGTGGATGTTCTTCAGAAATCCAGATCTTTTATGACACTTCGTACCCAAACAACTGCGTATAGCTGCAGGAATAGATTCAATATATTCTGTGAGATACTGCAGCAGCATTTTAATGCCATAGTCATTAATATTATTTTAAGTAATTTTAGTTTGTGCTCCTGAACAAGTGTGCATGTAATTGACGGATGAGGACAGTTAACTCAGCTGTGAGTCTCTAAGATGGGATGCAAAAAACCATGTGAACAACCACAGTACCAGTAAACGAGCAAGTCAGCAGCTCTGGATATTTGAACAAAATTTGAGGACTAGAACATGAATACAAAAACAAACTGCCATCTTTGATCTCACAATTTTATTAGTAGATTTTAGTGTGACCTGGTTTCAGAAAAGGCTGTTCAACATTGACACACTTATATTGTGACAAAATTGAAGGGAAAAATGATCTCTACTTGATATTTATTTTGACATAGAACGTGCAACATAGAAACAGGCCCCTTCAGCCGAACTGGTTTGCACTCTTGTTTATACTCCATATAAGCCTCTACACGTTTATTAATGATTTGTGTGCCAGGATTTCCTCCCTTTACCCCAATGAGTTTTTCTTTTCAAGGAGGACATTTAAGATGTGAGGGGAAGATTTAAAATGGATCTAAGGGGTAACTTTTTCATGCAGATAGTAGCTCATGGATGGAATGAACTGCCAGAAGAAGTGGTGGAGGCTGGTACAATTACAACATTTAAAAGACATCTGGGTAGGTTTATGACTGGGAAGTGCTTAGAGGGATATGGGCCAAATGCTGGAAAATGGGAGTAGATTAATTTAGGATGTCTGGTTGGCATGGATAAATTGGATGGAAGGGTCTGTTTCTATGCTGTACATTTTGAGGATTCTATACAGGAATAAGCGGTATCCTTTATGTATAAATATTAAATATATATATAAAAATGATGAATAGTATGTATGTACAAATATATATATATATATATATATATACACACACACACACACAATTAGATAACATCTGCAAATGTTAGCACCATGCCTCTAATTCTTGATTCTGACGTAATTTACGTATTCAAAAACACTTCCATTTATATAGACCTTTATACAATCACCAATGTCTCTGAGTCCTTCACAACCAGTGAAATACTTTTGTTGAAGTGTCATCATTGTTGTGATATAGGTAAAACAGCATTTAATTTCACATTCAGCAAAACCTCTGCAAATAACAACGTGATAATCACAAAATATTTTTTTGTGATGTTGCTTGAGAAGTAAATATTTGTCAGAATACTGGGGATAACTTACCTGCTGTTCTTTCAGATATTACTATGGGACCTTTTATTTCCAACCAAGCAGAGGGTCCCTCAGTTGAATTCTTAGCCAAAAGATGACTCTGCCCTCAGTATTGCACCAAGGTGTACTGGAGTGAGACTTGAATCCTGGACCTTTTGATTCAGAAGTGAATATGCTACCAACTAAGCACTACTGATGTATATATGTACACGATATAGTGATTATCATGGTCTTGGCATGAATTGCCGCAAGAGACCAATTCAAACCCTCTGCCAGTATGAGAAATGTCTCATAATTCCTTCTGTATTTCATGTGTTGTAATCAGACAAAAGTCCACTTTGTAATCCCTGACTCTGTTTGCTCTAATCTTTACTGCATCTCTTAAACACGACATCTCTTGCAGACTTTCTACATGACAACACTGACGTCACTTCAAAGATACTTTGATGGTTGTTAAACCATTTTGAGCTGCCTTGAGAAATTGAAAGCATCTTAGAAATGAGGAAAATGTTACTAGTCATTTGCGGAAGAAGATTTAATTGAGTGCCTAACATAGCTTAGAGGAGCACTGCTTGCATTACTTATCAAACACTGTTCAGCCACTTTAGTAGCCAGCGAGAAGAAAGGCGCCACTGTGTGGTGAATATAGTTATAACCCCTTGTATGGTCTAAATGTGTGGAGCTGACATGTTGCAGCACTCTCCATACCAAGTCAATAAGAGAGAAGCATTTTTGAATCAGATATTGTGTTTCTGCTGGAGTTATGATGCTGGAAACTGGAATGACATGACTTGAAGGTGCCAGTGTTGGACTGAGGTGGACAAAGTTAAAAATCACTCAACGCCAGGTTATAGTCCAACATATTTATTTGGAAGCACTAGCTTTTGGAGCGCTGCTCCTTCATCACGTGGTTGTGATGAAGGAGCGGCACTCCAAAAGCTAGTGCTTCCAAATAAACCTGTTGGACTATAACTTGGAATGACATGACAACTCTTCAATATATCATTCGTACTGATGATGCAAGAAGATGAAAAGAGAGTTTTATTTGTCAGGTGCAGATTTTCCCCTACAATACAAACATCCTGAGAAATGGTGATCATTCATAAGCATTGACCTTTACCCTCAAACTTTTATAACTGTGTCATTTAACTCTTGTCAATCTGCATGATATAAATTGTCTTGCACCTGAACCTGGAAGTTACTTGATCAATACTCATTCTACCCGTTACAGTAATCCCTGCTCTTTTTTTAAGTAGACAAACTTAACAAAAGCTCTTTAATGAAATATAGTTGGACATCTTCCGTGACTAGGAGAAAGTGAGGACTGCAGATGCTGGAGATCGGAGCTGAAAATGTGTTGCTGGAAAAGCTCAGCAGGTCAGGCAGCATCCAAGGAGCAGGAGAATCGATGATTCGGGCATGAGCCCTTCTTCAGGAATGCATTCCTGCTGCGCTTTTCCAGCAACACATTTTCATCTTCCGTGACTGTCAACTTAATCTATGCCATTGTGGTCAATGTTTTAGTCAAGGGAAAAAATAAAGGGAATATAGGAATGGGCCATGTTTGATAGAATTCTGCAAATTGTCACAGGATATGTCTGCCTTTTTAAACAAAAAAACATTTTAAGGACCTGGTAAAGCTTCATCAGGCCTTTCAGCTGAAAAGCTTGTTATTCTTTGCTTGTTCCGTTTTAATCTATTACCTAGTATGAAGGTCAGCTGCAGAGAACAGCACATTTTGCAAAATATAAACACATTACACTAAATTTGTTGATCTAAAGCAAGTCAACCATTACAATGCCATGACTAGAGTACTTGCCCCAATGTAACAAATGGAAAAAAATTATCAAAAATCATTGTTTTTCCATCTAGAAACCTCAAATGTAAGTGCAAATGTGTTGATGTTGGGTGAGACCCAAACACAGGGGGAGGGCTATATCCGTAGTCATGAAACTGCATTATTATTCTCCATTGACAAGGTTCACACATGTCAATTGACCACTTCTTGAGGCAGTGGAGGGTTCTGGTCTCTGTGGACTGATATCATAGCAAAGGTCAGTTGGTTCAGAATGAGTAGGAGGGATTTGCAATTAAAACAACAAAGTATAGTAGAAAACAAGTGAATTTCTTGTGAACAATTTGTCTTTATGGGGACTTTCATCAAAATTGGAACATTTGGTTACAGAGCAGAAAATACTGGAACCCTTCAGCAGGTCAAGGCGCAAGAGGACAAAATTCCAGGATAAGGGGCTACTCATTTTGGACTTAATTGGGAAGAAATTTCTTCACTCAGAGTTGTGAAACTTTGAAATTCTCTGCCTGCAGAAGGTTGCAGATGCACTGCAGTTGAATATATTTATGGCTGGGGTAGAGTGATTTTTACTATCTTGAAGAATTGAGGGATATGGGGAATGGCAGCATTTATTAGGTGGAGAACAGACAATGATTGAATTTTAGTTTTTTTTCTAAACTGAGGTTTTAACTGGTACCCGTTACGTACTTCACTACTATAACTATGATTAATTGTTGACTGAACTTTCTAAATTCAAGATCAAATTAATAAAATAAAACACAAAGATGGCAATGCAGCTGGAGCATGTGGATTCTGGTGAACAGAGCAGCCACAGCACAATGTATCAGAGCACGGGAAGCTTATCTGGACACTGAGTTCCAATAAGTAGTCTCACCTCTAAGGCTATGTTCTTAAAATTTGGTTGTGTTCAGGGACATACAGCTAGGGGAAGGCAGTAAGAAAAAAAAGTTACTTGTTTAAATGCACACAATATTTATAACAAGACAGAGTCATAGAGATGTACAGCATGGAAACAGACCTTTTGGTCCAACTCGTCCATGCCGACCAGATATCCCAACCCAATCTAGTCACATCTGCCAGCACCCAGACCATATCCCTCCAAACCCTTCCTATTCATATACCCATTCAAATGCCTGTGAAATGTTGCAATTGTACCAGCCTCCACCACTTCCTCTGGCAGCTCATTCCATACACGTACCACCCTCTGCGTGAAAGAGTTGCCCCTTAGGTCTCTTTTATATCTTCCCCCCAGAGAAACTAATGAACCTAAAGACTGAGAAGCTCGCTGTACCCAAATTGCCTGTATCCCCAGGGTCTTAAAAGAAATAGTTACAGAGAGTAGTGAATACATTGTTTGTAATCTTCCAAATTCTGAAATTTCTAAAATTCTGAAATGAATTACTCTTCATTCTGAAAAGATCCCAGTAGATTGTAAACCCACACATATCAAGGAAGGAGAGCAGCAGCAAACAGGCAACTATAAGCCAGTTAGTATAACATCTGTCATTGTGAAAATGCCAGAATTCTTTACAAAGAACATTCTTGCAAATCGTTTAAAAAAAATCATAATGCCAAACAGAATTAATAGGATATTGTGAAGGGGAATTTATGTTTGGATAATTATTTAGACTCCTTTGAGGAAACAGCAGATAAAGGATAATCAGTGCCTGTTCCCTTGGATTTCCAAAAGGTATTCACTAAGAAGCCACATAAAACACGACCAGATAGGAGAGGAGCACTTTGGTTTTGGAGGAGATATGTTAGTATGAGCAGATTATGAAGTAAGAAGAAACAAGAGAGCCAGTATAGTTGGATCTTTATCAGACTGGCAAACTGTAAGTAGTGGAGTGTCCCAAAGATTAGTGCTGGAACCTCAACTATTTATGACCTACATCAGTGACTTCGATGAAGAGATCTATTACAAAGTTTTTCAATGGTGCAAAAGTAGGGCCGAGAGCAAATTGTGTGCAGGATACAAAGAGTCTGTAGAGAGATTTAGATAGGTTAAATGCACAAGCAAAACTTATGCAGTTAGAGTATAATGTGGGAAAATGTCTGATTGCCTATTTCAACAGAAAGAATAGAAAAGCAGACTGTTCTTTGTATATGGATGGAATATTGGTTTTTAATGGAAGGAGGATGGAATATAAAAGTAGTGAAATCTTGTTTGAACTGTGCAATGAGACTTTCTGGAGTACTATGTGCAATTTTGGTTTTCTGAAGATTTTGCAGTCCTTTGGTTCTGCTTCAGTATGAGTTATGTTTCTGGAAGTTTCTGACTAATTTCCAAATATTTTGAGATTGTGCAGAGAAAAAGTAATTTTGTATCAAAACAACTTGGAATTAATCTCATTCTTTTCATTGTTCTTCAAAATCAGACACCAAGTCATTTTCTGACTCAAAGAATATGTAGATTAAGCAAGGCTGAGTCACTTGGGCATCATTAAGGTAATCTAGTAAAAAATTGCATTCATGGTTCATGGAAATGAAGGATTGAAAGTTTTTTGAAAGTTTGTTAAAATATGTTTTAAGGTGACTAGGTTGCATGGTCTGTAGGTGCACAGGGCTAAAAGTTACTTTCACAGCTGGTCATCCATAATTTGTGAGTGTAGACAAAATGTTTTACTTGCAGGTAACTTCATAATTGTAACCAGGAAAGTAGGTTGAGGCCAAACTCCGATAAACTGAAGTTATATTAAATGATAGGGCAAACTTGAGGGGCTAAATACCTATGTCTACTCCAAATTCGTATGTTGTTGTTCAGTCAAAGGAGTCAAACATCTTTTCCTATTACTCTTATCATAATGTTTTTTTTTAAGATCTGTATTTTCTCACTGTTCTCCAGTGGAAAGAGTAACACTATTTCAATTTTGTTATTATTACAGCTTCTCATTCCTGATATTATTGTGACACATCTGTATTGAACATCCTCCTACCATGAATGTCCTCTCCACAAGTAAAAGCCAAACAAAACTCTGAACTGTTGTGTAATCAATGAATTGCACATTTTATAGAGTCGTAGTTATACAGATCCTTCAGTCCAACTCACCTGCGCCAACCAGACATCCCAACAGAACAGAGTCTGATCTACCAGCATTTGGCCCATATCCCTATCAACCATTCCTATTCATGTTCTCATCCAGCTGTCTTTTAAATATAATTGAAACAGCCTTCTCCACTCCCTCTGACAGCTCATTCTATACACACATCACTCTGTGTGAAAAGGTTACCCCCCCGGTACTTCTTAAATCTTTCCACTCTCCCCTTAAAGCTACGTCGTCTAGTTTGGACTCCCCTACCCTGGGAAAAAGACCTGGGCTTATTCACCCTATCCATGACCCTGATGATTTTATAAACCTCTATAAGGTCACCCCTCAGTCTCTAGCGCTCCAGGAAAAAAGCACCAGCCTTTTCAGCTTCTACCTGCAGCTCAAACCTTCCAGTCTCAGCAGCATCCTTGTAAATCTTTTCTGAACCCTCAAGTTTAACAACTTTTTTCCTATAGAAGGGCTACCAAAACCGTATGCAGTATTCCAAAAGTGATCTCTCTAATGTCCAGTACAGTTACAACATGACATTCCAACTTCTGTACTCACTGATCATTCTTTATGATGAGCGAACACAGACATGAAAAATGCCATCTTTGCCATCCTATCTACCTGCGACTCCATTTTCAAGGGACTATGCGCCTGCACCCCTTGTTCGGCAACACTCCCTAGGGCTTTACCATTTACCATAAAAGTCTGCCCTAGTTTGCCGTACCAGTGCAGCACCTCACGTTTATTTAAATTAAACTCCGGCATCTGTCATTCCTTAGTCTGTTGGCCCATCTAATCGAGGTTCCATTGTACTCTGAGATAATTTTCGTCATTGTCCACTACGTCACATATTTTGGTGTCATTTGCAAAGTTACTAACCATACCTCCTATATTCACATCCAGATTATTTCATATGTAACTAAGCATCTTGGGCCTAGTACTGACCCTAGTGGCGCACAGCTGGTTACAGGTCTGCCGTCTGAAAAACAACCCACCACCACCGTCCTCTGTCTCTTACAATCAAGTCAATTTTGAATCCAACTGTCGATTCAAATCTATTGCAAATCCAATATGATTGAACCAGTCTATCATGTGGAAACTTGTCAAACACTTTACTGACGTCCATGTAGAAAACATCTTCTGCTCAGCCTTCATCAATCTTCATTGTCACCTCTTCAAAAAAAAACTCAACCAAGTTGTTGTGAAACACAAAACCATATTGACTATCCCTAATCAGTCCTTGCCTTTCCAAATGTATGTAAATTCTGTCCCTCAGAATCCCCTCCAACAACTCACCCGCCACTGATGTAAGGCTTTCTCGTCTGTAGATCCCTCACCACCTTTCTTAAATAATGATGCCACATTAGCAATCTCAAGTCATCTGGCACCTCCCCATGGTTATCAATGATGCAAATATCTAAGCAAGGTGACCAGCAATATCTTCCCTAGCTTTCCACAAAAGTTTGGAAACATCTGCTCAGTCTTGGGAATTTATCTGCCTTTGTGTTTTAAGATCGCCAGCATCACTTCTTCTGTAATATGAATACTTCTCAATACATCACTATTTATTTTCTGAGCCCTCTAACTTGCATGTCCTTCTCAACAATAAATTCTGATGTGAAATATACATTTAGTATCTCACCCATCTCCTGTGGATCCACACATAGATGGCCTTGTTGATCTATGAGGGGCCTTATTCTCTCCTTAGTTACTGTAGGGAATGCTGGATGACTGGAGAAATTCGGGCTCTAGTCAAGACATAAGAGGTATATTTCACATATAGACTACTGGGATTGAGTGAATCCCTAAAGGAATATAAGGGCAATAGGAACATACTTAAGAGGGCATGAGTGGGACAAGTGGGCAAAACGCCACACATAGGTGGCCTTGTTGATCTATAAATGGCCCTACTCTCTCCCTAGTTACTGTTTTGCCCTTTTATTATAATTGTACAATCTCCTTGGATTCTCCTTAAATCTATTTGCCAAAGCTATTTCATGTCCCACTTTTGCCCTCCTGATTTCCCTCTAGATGTCCAGTCATCCAGCATTCCCTACACCTTCCAGCCTTGCCTTCACACTAACAGGAACGTACTGTCTCTGAACTCTCATTATCTAACTTTTAAAGACCTCCCACTTTCCAACCATCCCTTTACCTGCAAATAGTCTTCCCCAGTCACTGCTTGACATTGACCAGGGTCTCTGTAATGCACCCTGGGGTCTCAGTTACAGGCCTCTGCTTCCACCACAGTTGTGAATCCACATTCGAGCTGGAGCCATGGGTTTGCGTGGGTTCTGACCCTCCTAGTCCTTATCTGACGTTCTTCCAATGCTGTCGCTGTTCATCGGGGTCCTCCGCCATCCTTTTGGCTGATGCTTCAGCTCGTTTAGGGGGAGTCAGCCCTGGACCTGCTCCTGACTGACTGCGAGACCCTGGCTGGCATGGAGCTGTGTCTGCCTCATCTTTGGGATGGTGCCACTGCTGGAGACTCCTCCTTCATCCACCACTCTTAATGCTTTTAAAGAAAAGAAAAGTAGCAAAAGCAAAAAGAACGAAAAAAAATAAAAAGAAGCAGATGGGGGTGGACAAGCCCCGGGCTCAGCCCTGCTACTCCACCATTATCGTAGACATTTATTGTCCTGTCTCCATTGCCCTTAAAGAGGCAGTGTGTCACCTAGTTGAATCACTGCAGTCCATGTGCTGTGGGTTGACTCACAATGCCATTGGGGGAGGAAATTCCAGGTTTTGGCCCAACAGCAGGAAAGAAACTGTGATGTATTTCAAATTTAGGATGGTGAGTGGTTTTCCAGGGGAATGTTTTCCAAGCAGTTGGTGATGTTCGGATGTATCTGCTGCCCCTGTTGTTCTCGATAGTAGTGGTCATGAATTTAGAGAGATGCTGTCTATGGATCTTTGACAATGTTCTGCAAAGCATTTTGTAGACAGTGCATGCTGCTACTACCAAACATCATTGGTTAAGTGACTGAATGTTTTTTGGATGTGGTGCCAATCACGTGGACTGCTTTGTCCAGCTTTCTGAGTGTTTTTGGAGCTGCACTCATTCAGACAAGTGGCAGGAGGGGTATTCCATTACACTCCTGACTTGTGCCTTGTAGATAGTGGATAGGCTTTGGGAAGTCAGACAATAAGTTATTTGCTGCAATGTTCCTAGCCGCCGACCTGCTGTTGTAGCCACTGTATGTGCATGGTTAGTCCCACTCAGTTTCTGGTCAATAATAACCCCTCAGGATATTAATAACGGAGAATTCAATGATGGTAATGCCATTAAATATCCAGGAGTAGTGGTTAGATTATCTTTTACTGGAGATGGTCATTGCCTTGCATTTGGTGTGGTGCAAATTTAGAACTCTGCATCTAGTTCTGGGCACTTCACAAGGCTGGTAATGCTGCAATGTTTAATTCCTAGTATAAATATTTCAGTGACTTAGTAGGCTTCTGGAATTAGGTTTGTACAGTTTCAGAATGTATACATCCAGGTTGACTAGACAGACATTTATAAAATAACCCAGGTCCAAAATTTCCTGCATGGTACAAATTATTCAAATTCATTAATATGCGGTAGACCAAGGGTTATGCTTAGAAAATACACAAGCTGTTGCAATCTCCAATAATATTTAAAAGATAAATTTGGATGTATCAAGAATTCCTGTCTTAAGACATCTACAGTAACTTAAAAAAAAGATCATTGACTAAACACTACCTTGGCAGACTTGTACTGTGAACCATTGATGTCCCATTTTTCCTTTATTGTAAATGAAGAAGTACATTTCACTAGCTTGTGATACACTGTTCCTAAAGTAAACTTGCAATTGTCTCAAAATTAGACAAAGTGATTCTTTGCTTCCAAGCATTCACTTATGATCTTTTTTTCCTTTTATAATCTGGTAACTTCCACCCTCAGAGCTGTCCTTCATGGTGAGAGCAATAATGGAAATACCCTGTCCAGAACAAGCTAGACAAATCTTTCAGTCTTGTTTTAATTCCTCATAAATTTGTCATTAAACCTCACTCAGTCTAACCTGGTGAACCATAGAGGTCAGTGGCCCTTCCCTCCTAGATTCTGACAGATTGACCTGTCTGTCATACATTTTTGGAAAATCTGTATTTCATTATATCTCTCAAGTTGCACCTGCACCCTTTCCATCCATATGGATCATCTGGTCCATGTATCAAGAGGCTGAATTCTATTGGGGAAGGCGTGTATTCTCTGCCCAGATGGAATGTACCCCTCAGTGGCTGGAGGTATAGCCCTCAAGTGGATTGGGCAGAATCTCTAGTAGTTCCAGTGGCTCCAGATCACAGGCCGATACTGGAACTACAGTAATGCCCTAGAGATCGAGATTTTTTTATTCCTTCATGAGATTTGTTGCCCATCCCTCATTGTCCACTGGATCAGTAAGGCTTAACTACATTGCTGTAGGTCTGGAGTCACATGTTGGCCATGATGTCAGATGTCAAGTGTCAGGTTTCCTTTCCTCAAGGACATTCATGAACCAGATGCCTTTTTACATACAGCAACAATGGGTATGGTCATCATAGGTTGCTTTATCATTACCAAATTTTGTTGAATTCAAATTCCATCATTGATCACGATGTGACTTGAACCTGAATATTAGCCTGGATTTCTTGATTATTAGTGCAGTGACAATACCGGACACTGTCACTTCCCTGTGGACACTCAATGCAGCTAAATCCCAGGACTTTTCAGAAAAAGGGATTAGATATCTCAGGAAAGATGATGGGAGGTAGGGAAGAACAATGGCATCTTCAACAAGGAGTATCCCCAGTGCACACAGACAACTACTTAATTATGTTAACCAGCATATTATGAAAATGGAGGAAGATTGAGGGCCTTATGTTGTCAATAACTGGCTACTTAAGGCCCTCAATAAGTCTAAGGATGGGAAGATTCATGGGAACCACACCTTCCTCCTGTAGATTACATTAGATTAGATTCCCTAACGTGTGAAACAGGCCCTTTGGTCCATCAAGTCCACACCAACCCTCCGAAGGGTAAGCCACCCAGACCCATTTCCCTCTGACTAATGCACCTAACATTACAGGTAATTTAACATGGCCAATTCACCTGACCTGCCCATCTTCTGAGGACCCGGGAGCACCCGGAGGACACCCACGCAGACACTGGGAGAATGTGCAAACTCCACACAGACAGTCACCAAAGGCTGGAATCGAACCTGGGACCCTGGTGCTGTGAGGCAGCAGTGCTAACCACTGAGCCACTGTAAACATACACAACGTGGAGTCATAGAGATGTACAGTTCAGAAACAGACCTTTCGGTCCAACCCATCCATGCCGACCAGGTATCCCAATCTATACTATTCTCACCTGCCAGCATCTGGCCCATATCCTCCAAACCCTTCGTATTCACACACCCATCCAGATACCTTTTTAAATGTTGCAATTGTACCAGCCTCCACCACTTCCTCTGGCAGCTCATTCCATCCACGTACCACCCTCTGTGTGAAAAATTTGCTCCTTAGGTCTCTTTTATATCTTTCCCCTCTCACCCTAAACCTATGCCCTCTAGTTTTGGACTTCCCCCACCCCAGGGAAAAGACTTTGTCTATTTATCTTATCCATGCCCCTCATGATTTTATAAACCTCTATGAGGTCACCCCTCAGCCTCCGACGCTCCAGGAAAAACAGCCCCAGCCTGTTCAGCCTCTCCCTATAGCTCAAATCCTCCAACTCTGGCAACATCCTTGTAAATTTTTCTGAACTTTTTCAAGTTTCACATCATCTTTCCAATAGGAAGGAGACCAGAATTGCAAGCAATATTAGAACATAGAACATAGAAAAATACAGCGCAGTACAAGCCCTTTGGCCCTCGATGTTGCGCTGATCCAAGCCCACCTAACCTACACTAGCCCACTTTCCTCCATATGCCTATCCAATGCCCGTTTCAATGCCCATAAAGAGGGAGAGTCCACCACTGCTACTGGCAGGGCATTCCATGAACTCACGACTCGCTGACTAAAGAATCTACCCCTAACGTCTGTCCTATACCTACCACCCCTTAATTTAAAGCTATGCCCCCTCGTAATATCTGACTCCATACATGGAAAAAGGTTCTCATGGTCAACCCTATCTAAACCCCTAATCATCTTGTACACCTCTATCAAGTCACCCCTAAACCTTCTTTTCTCCAATGAAAACAGCCCCAAGTGCCTCAGCCTTTCCTCATACGATCTTCCTACCATACCAGGCAACATCCTGGTAAACCACCTCTGCACCCGTTCCAATGCCTCAACATCCTTCCTATAGTATGGCGACCAAAACTGCACACAATACTCCAGATGCGGCCGCACCAGAGTCTTATACAACTGCAACAGGACCTCAGGACTCCAGAACTCAATTCCTCTACCAATCAAAGCCAGTACACCATATGCCTTCTTCACAGAACTATTTACCTGGGTGGCAACTTTCAGAGATCTGTGTACATGGACACCAAGATCCCTCTGCTCATCCACACTACCAAGTATCCGACCATTAGCCCAGTACTCCATCATCTTGTTACTTTTACCAAAGTGAATCACTTCACACTTAGCGACATTGAACTCCATTTGCCACCTTTCTGCCCAGCTCTGCAGCTTATCTATATCCCGCTGTAACCTGCCACATCCTTCCTCACTGTCAACAACTCCACCGACTTTCGTATCATCTGCAAACTTGCTCACCCAGCCTTCTAGCCCCTCCTCCAGGTCATTTATAAAAATGACAAACAGCAATGGTCCCAAAACAGATCCTTGCGGAACACCGCTGGTAACTGCACTCCAAGATGAACCTTTACCATCAACTACTACCCTCTGTCTTCTTCCAGCCAGCCAACTCCTAATCCAAACCTCCAACTCACCCTCAATGCCATACCTCCGTATTTTTTGCAGTAGCCTACCATGGGGAACCTTATCAAACGCCTTACTAAAATCCATATACACCACATCCACCGCTTTACCCTCGCCCACCTCCTTAGTCACCTTCTCAAAGAATTCAATAAGGTTTGTGAGGCACGACTGGCCCTTCACAAAACCATGCGGACTATCCTTGATCACATTATTCCTATCCAGATGTTCATAAATCCTATCCCTTACAATTCTCTCTAAGACTTTGCCCACAACAGAGGTAAGACTCACCGGCCTATAGTTACTAGTGTTATCCCTACTCCCCTTCTTGAACAAGGGAACCACATTTGCTATCCTCCAGTCTTCTGGCACTATTCCCGTAGACAATGAGGACATAAAAATCAATGCCAATGGCTCTGCAATCTCCTCCCTTGCTTCCCAGAGAATCCTAGGATAAATGCCATCAGGCCAAGGGGACGTATCTACATTCATCCTTTCTAGAATTTCCAACACCTCTTCCCTACATACCTCAAAGCCATCCATTCTAATTAATTGTGACTCAATATTCACATCGGCCACAATGTCCTGTTCCTGAGTGAATACTGGCGAAAAGTATTCATTCAGTGTCTCCCCAATTTCTTCAGCCTCCACACGCAATTTCCCACTACCTATTCCTACCCTAGTCATCCTTTTATTCTTGACATACCTATAGAAAGCCTTTGGGTTTTCCCTAATCCTATCAACAAAGGACTTTTCATGTCCCCTCCTTGCTGCTCTTAGCTCTCTCTTTAGATCCTTCCTGGCTACCTTATAACTATCAATTGCCCCAATTGAACATTCACGCCTCATCTTTACATAGGCCGCCCTCTTCCCTTTAACAAGGGATTCCAATTCCTTATTAAACCATGGCTCCCTCACACGACTCTTTCCTCCCTGCCTGACAGGTACATACTTATCAAGGACACTCAGTAGTTGCTCCTTGAACAAGCTCCACATATCGATTGCACCCTTCCCTTGAAGCCTACTTTTCCAAGCCACGCATCCTAAGTCCTGCCTCACCGCATCATAATTTCCCTGCCCCCAGCTATAACTCCTGCCCTGTAGTGCACACTTATCCCTCTCCATCACTAGAGTAAAAGTCACCGAATTGTGGTCACTGTCCCCAAAGTGCTCACCTACCTCCAATTCTAACACCTGGCCTGGTTCGTTACCCAGAACCAAATCCAGTATGGCCTCACCTCTTGTTGGCCTGTCTACATATTGTGTCAGGAAACCCTCCTGCACACATTGGACAAACACCGACCCATCTAACGTACTCGAGCTATAGCTTTCCCAGTAAATATCTGGAAAGTTAAAGTCCCCCATAACAACCACCCTATTACTTTCACTAAGTACAGTGGCCTAACCAATGTCCTGTACAGCCGCAACATGACCTCGCAACTCCTGTATTCAATACTCTGACCAATAAAGGAAAGCATACAAAACGCCGCTTTCACTATCCTAGCTACCTCCGACTCCACTTTCAAGGAACTAAGAGCCTTCACTCCAAGGTCTTGTTGGTCAGCAACACTCCCTAGGACCTTACCATTAAGTGTATAAGTTTTGCTTTCCCAAAATGCAGCACCTCACATTTATCTAAATTAAACTCCATCTGCCACTTCTCAGCCCATTGGCCCATTTGATCAAGATCCCTGAAGTAACCTCCTTCACTGTCCACCACACCTCCACATTTGGTGTCATCTGCAAACTCTTTTCTGTAGACCAATCTTGACTTTTAATCTTTGGAATGAATTACAGTTAGTGATTCCCTTGCTACTGGCCTGGTCGCCTTTGTCTCTCTGTCTATCCCTCTGCCTACACATCATAAAGATGCAAGGTGACCACGTCCTGACACGTGCTATCCACAACCCCCACGATCTCAGGAAAACCCCGTTATGCCCCCAGCTGTCACTCAAGCTCCAAAACTCTCAGCTTGAGTTGCTCCAACCAGAGACCATTCTTGTACAAAGAATCATCTAGAATGGCAAATCACAGGCCTGAACTCCCCAACCAAATAGATCATGGACTTGTGTTTTTACATAATTACTCCGAGAAACATCTTATTTGTGCTTATGTCCTGAGTCCCACTTAAGTCTCCCACCATCTTTTTCTCTGCAACGCTTCTCATCGCGCCTCTCAGTGATACTGACTGTGCCACAGGATCCTCATCTCACCGTCTCCCCTCAGTAATACTGAGTGCCTGACAGAGGATCCTCACTTTGCACTCTCCTTTATTTGGCAGTTCTTGTTTTCCCAGAGAGTAGGAGAATTGTGGGACAAGTTGTTGGCATATGCGGTGAGAGCTGATTCACTATGTACCTTCATGAAACACCTGCACTAGTTCCTGGCTGGGTGGAGATCACTGCTAACGAGAAGTAGCTTCCAACTAATATAATTCAGGGTCAGTGTGGTCCCCTGGATTAGTTTCAATCGCATGGAGGAGTTGGAGGCAAAAACTATGTACAGTTTGGTCTCCTTACTTAAGAAGAATATACTTGCATTGGAAACAGTTCAGAGAAGGTTCACTTGCCTGATTCCTAGAATGAAAGGGTTGTCTTAAGACGAAAGATTGAACAAATTAGGCCAAAACTCTGAAGTTTAGAAAAATGACAAGTGACCTAAATTAAACTTACAAGTTCCTGAGGGAGTCTGACGGTGTGGGTGTTTAGGCAATGATTCCTCTTATAGAGGGATTTTGAACTGGGGACACAACTTAAATACAAGGGGAATCCCAAAGATTTATTTTTTCCCCTAAGATTGTTACTCTTTGGAATTCTTACTGCCAGAGTGCAGTGGAGGCTGGATCGTTGAACATTGTCATGGTTTTATTGCACAGATTTTTGATTAACAGGGAGTTGAAGATTATGGGAAACATCCAGAAAGTGAAGCTATGGCTGCAGATTCGCGATATCTTATTAGATAGTACAGTATGCTCGATGGGCCAAATAACCTACTCTTGCACTGATTCCTTATGATCTTATTTCCAGGTTTCTGAGCCGAAATCAGCTTTTATTTAATCTGATTTCTCATCTTTTCCAGGAGACTAGTTGGAGGGCAACAAGAGGTTAGCAAGTTTCTTCATACACAAGGAGAAAGTGAGGGCTGCGGTTGCTGGAGATCAGAGTCGAGATTGTGGTGTTGGAAAAGCACATCAAGTCAAGCAGCATCTGAGGAGCAGGAGAATCGACGTTTTGGGCATAAGCCCTTCATCAAGAAGGGTTTTTGTCTGAAATGTGATTCTCCTGCTCCTCTGATCTGCCTGACCTGTGCGTTTCCAGCACCACATACTTGACTACTTAATACACAAGAGCATATTCTCATAAGGGCAGGCTGGATAAGCCGGCTGGACTTTTCCTATATGACATTGCCATTTCTTCTAATCATTGACAAAGCAAGCTTTGCAACTTCCTCACCATAGATACCTAGCTGCACATGTTGAACTCAGATTCTTTGCCTTTGTGAGCAGTGAGACTGCTTTAACCCACTCCAAATCCTTTCACTTGCACAGAGTTAAGATCAGACTCTACTCCAAATTTTAGCTCCTCTTTCTTTTTCTCCTGCTTCACCTGAAGTAATATTGCTGTCATCATATCAAACTGTACCCTTTTTTTTGTGGTTTCGTTGTGCTTGTTCACATCAAATTATGCCCGAAACGTCGAATTTCCTATTCCTTGGATGCTGCCTGACCTGCTGTGCTTTAACCAGCAACACATTTTCAACCACATCAAATTAATGACAATCTTTATTTTTCTAACCTTGCATTCTTGTATTTCAAACTGACACTGATTGGATTCTTTACTTGTTTGTTATCTTTTCCCCTCATCTCCCCTGACCTGATTCCTGAAAAAATTGTCTCCTTGTCTATGTTATTTGTTTCATGCATGCCTGACCTAACTTGGGTCCTAGCAGAAAGTGAGGACTGCAGATGCTGGAGATCAGGGCTGAAAATGTGTTGCTGGAAAAGCACAGTAGGTCAGGCAGCATCCAAGGAATGGATGAAGGTGCAAGAGAATCGACGTTTTGGGCACGAGCCCTCCTTCAGGAATGCTCATGCCCGAAATATCGATTCTCCTGCTCCTTGGATGCTGCCTGACCTGCTGCGCTTTTCCAGCAACACATTTTCAGCTAACTAGGCTCCTGTCTAGATAAGAGTATTTAAATCATGTCAGTGCTTCTGAGAGTGCCCTGTTAAAATTCTAGTACAGTGTGTCTTTAACTAACATTGCCTTATCCTCTTCAACCTCCCAGGAACCTATAATTCTTACCTTATTACCTCTCTCCCCACATCCTTGATGCTATGCCATTGTGGTAGATACCCTTCTCCTTACCATGTACCCTATTCAATGATGATAAAAATTCCATGGCACAGTTTCTTAGCAGGGAACTTTCACAGCATACTGTCTCAGGTAACCCTATTAAAATCAAATGACTGGTCAATCATTGCATTGATCTTAACGAGGTCTTGATATATTCCATTTAGCTGCTGCATTTGTCTGCATAATACCAGTGCCACATTTTAAAGTGATAAATCCTAAACTCTTTGAACTTTGAACAAAAGTAAAGAGGTGTGATAAATGCAAGTATTTTTCTTTTGTATTTCTCAGAGCTGATAACATTTCAGCTTGATGAGAATCAAATTAATTGACCCAAAATACGATGAGGCTAATTCAGTCCAGGAGGAAGTAGATGGAAATTCTGACTTGCTTTTGAAAGTTGTTGGAAACGAAGGAGAATTATTTAACAAACTATTGTTAACAATAGGATCTACAATCAATCAAAATCAATCAATCATGTATATATGAAATCATCAATTCACCAGTTATGCTTTTTTCTTTGGAATGAAATATCTAAATTTTCCTTACAAATTTGTAATCATTTTATTGAATTGAACTGCTGACTTTTGTTTTGACTTGCTGTACTCTGGAATGTGGCAGTGTACAACTCTAGCCATTTCTAAGTTTCCAAGTGTTCTGGGGTTCTTAATGTTCAAATGTAAAAAACTGAGAAACCACATTCTTCCTTTCCCTAATTTTATTTTCATGCTTTTACTTAAATTACTCACTGAAAATAATTAAAAAAAAATATATATAATTTCAGTACTGTATCTTAGTAAGTTTGAAGTTATGCAAGTTTTTTTCCTATTGCTCTCGCACTTGGGGACAATATTTCATCCTTACGAACACTCAACACTGGAGCACCCATATGGGTGCACTGGTTACAAAGGTCCAACAAAGTCTCCTTTTCCTCAGACAGCTGAGGAAATTTGGCATGACGGCAAATACCCTTACGAACTTTTATAGATGCACAATCGAGAGCATTCTGTCTGGATGTATCACTACCTGGTAAGGCAACTGTACCCTTGAAGATTGGAGACAGTTACAGAGAGTGGTGAACTCGGCCTGGACAATCACAAAGGCCAACCTCCCCTCTATAGAATCTATCTACCAGGCTTGTTGTCAAGGAAAGGCTGCCAGCATTCTCAAAGATCCATCCCACCCGGGCAATGTTTTTCTACAACCTCTACCATCGGGGAGAAGGTACAGAAGCTTGAACACATGCACCAGTCGGTTTCATACAGTTTCTAACATAGAACATAGAACATAGAAGGATACAGCGCAGTACAGGCCCTTCGGCCCTCGATGTTGCGCCGACCGAATCCTACCTAATCTATACTAGCCCAATAACTTCCAAATGCCTATCCAATGCCCGCTTAAATGACCATAAATGCCCGCTTAAATGACCATATTGTTGTTAGAATACTGAGTGGATTCACAAACTCTTAACATTCACCTGTACCTGTGTTTTTGTTTTTGCTGCTGTTTACCTATTATTCACTTATCTACGCACTTAGCTATGTGATCTGCCTGTATTGTTCGCAAGACAAAGCTTTTCACTGTGCCTCAGTACACGTGACAATAAATTCAGTTCAATTCACTCTCCCTCGTGCTTGTGCCATTCCCCTCTCTCTCGTGTTCGCCCTTGCACTCGCTCTCACTCTCGCTCATGCTTGCCCTCGCGCATTCTTTTGCCGTAGCTCGTGCTCTGTCTCCCTCCCATCATTTTCCTTTTCTGGATCCTTGAGGGAAAGGATTAGAGGAAAAGTAAATTACTCCCTCTGAAATTTATGTTAGATTTTACTTTCATGAATATGTCATGCAAGCATATTCATTAGTTGCAATACTGAATTATCTTTATTATAATAGAATACTTGTTGAATGAAGTAGAGGACCTGTGAATTTTAAACTACTGACCACAAAACAGAAGTCTTAACACCATTAGAGTCAATGGCAGTGTAGATAACATCTATGCAACGCAAATGGAGACAATGACCATCTCCAGCAAGAGAGAGTCTGGTCAGATTACCATTGCTGAATCCCACAGTACCGCAATCCTGGGTGTTACTATTGACCAGAAAGTGAACCGGACCAGCCACTAAAATAGTGTCTGTAGGAGTAGGACAGCGGATAGTAATACTGCAATAGATAACTCACCTCTGGTCTCCTTGTAGATTGTGGACAGTCAGCAAGGCACAAGTGGAATATTCCTCACTTGTCTGGATAAGTACAGCTCCAACTACACTCAAGCAGCTTTACACCATCCAGGACAATAGCCATCCACTTGATTGGCACAACGTCCACCACCCTCCTTATTCACTGCCTCTTTCATTGATGTACAGTGGCAGTAATGTTTATCATCTACCAAGGCCACTATTACAAAACATCAAGGTTGCTTTGTTAGTTCTTCCCAAGTCTTCAGTCACCACCATCTGGAAGGACAGATGTATGGGAAGCCCACCAACTTTGTTTTAACAAAAATATACTTTTATTCATTTTTTAAAAAAGTCTCTTTGTATATATACATTGTCACAAAAACAGTTCGGTTCCATCCAAAAAAGTCAAAACCCCTCATACATTTGCAAAACTAATATTTACATATATTTGAAATGCTGGGGGGGTATGATAACTAAACAGATCTCCATTTGCCTTCAGTAGGGAGATCTCAGACAGGGGGTCTTTCCCCCCTGCACCTTGGTGACAGCTGCCCTAAGTGTCCCTCAGCATGTAGTCCTGGACCCCGGAATGTGCCAGTCTGCAATACTTAAGACGGGGTCAACACCTTATTCTGGAAGACCAGTAGGTTTCAGGCAGACTAAAAAGCATCTTTTCAGTGAGTTGATGGTCCTTCAGGTACAGTCGATGTTTGTGTGTGTGTCCGGGGAACAGATCATAGAGCACAGAATTCCATGATCTTGGGACTGCTTGGAATGAACATAAGCCACTGGATCTTTCTCAGATATCCTTTGGAAATTGCATTCTAGAAGGAAGCGTGCGACTGTCTCTACAACCGAGGGAAACGTGTGATAGTGCAGACTGACCAGGCGTACATGAAGGATCTCACAGTTAGTATCCTTCTCCCCATCAGCAATGCGATGTCTTGGTGCTTGTTGGAAAGTTATGGTGATGAAGCATTCGGCCAAATCACTTTGACAATCTGTTCAGAGAAACGTGCAATAGGATTCACCCCCTCCTTTTCCTGCAGCATCTTGAGAACTCTGTGGGCTGACCACTTACTGATGGACTGGTGGTCAAGATATTTTTCTTTGCAAATTTCTCCATGAAGGACAGATGATTCAGAACAGCAGCCAGCAGCGAGGCCAGTCCTATCCTTCACAACCCCGGGGCAAGGTAGAACCTCAGTACATAGTGACACTTGGTGTTTGCATACCCAAGGGTTTCTGCACAGCTTGATGCAGCCACACACAAACATGGCCATCAGGGTGAGGGCAACATTGGGTATGTTCCTACCTCTCCTATCCAGAGTTTTGTACATGGAATTCCTGCAGAGCTGGTCCATCTTAGGTTTCCAGATGGAATAGAAGATGGCTCAGGTGACTGAAACAGCACAGTTTCAGGGAATGGGCCAGACCCGTGCTACATGCAACAACAGAGAGAGCACCTCACGACTGATGACCACATTTTTGACTCACGTGAAGAGGGAGTGGTCCTCCCAAATTCTAGTTTTTGTTTTACTTTGACGATGCACTCCTCCCAAGATTTTGTGTCCATCCTGGCCTCTCTGAGTCATATCTCAGCACATTCAGGTAATCTGTCCTGATAGTGAAGGAAAAGGAGGATTGATTGGCTCAGTTCCCAAAGAACATGGCCTTGCTCTTGCCATGATTTACTTTGGCCTCCTAATGCCAGTTCTTACTGGTCGCCGATCTGAGTAGAAAACAGCGACTTCAACCATGTACAGGGAGGCTTTCCCTTCCAAGCCCCACACTGGTGACATGGAAATATATTGCCATTTCTTTACTGGATATTGGCCGCCTACTTGCAGAACGTTTCAGAGAACACCTCTGGGACACTCGGACCAACCAACCCAACCACTCCATGGCTCAAGACTACAACTCCCCCTCCCACTCCACCAAGGGCATGCAGGTCCTCGGACTCCTCTATCGCTAGACCATAGCAACACGACGGCTGGAGGAACAGCGCCTCATCTTCTGCTTAGGAACCCTCCAACCACAAGGGATGAACTCGGATTTCTCCAGTTTCCTCATTTCCCCTCTTCCCCCCCCCCCCCCCCCCCCCCACCACCTTGTCTCAGTCCCAACCCTCGAATTCAGCATCACCTTCCTAACCTGCAATCATCTTCCTGACCTCTCTGCCCCCACCCCCACTCCTGCCTATCACCCTCACCTTATCACCCTCACCATAACCTCCTTCCACCTATTGCATTTCCAGCGTCCCTCCTCCCTACCTTTTATCTTAGCCTGCTTGGCACACTTTCCTCATTCCTGAAGAAGGGCTCATGCCCGAAACGTCGATTCTCCTGCTCCTTGGATGCTGCCTGACCCGCGCTTTTCTAAAAACACATTTTCAGCTCTGATCTCCAGCATCTGCAGTCCCTGCTTTCTCCTGTTTCTTTACTGTTGTTGAGTCAAAATCCTGGAACTCTGATTCAGTCAACATGATAGGTGTACTACATCCCAGATGCTACAGTGGTTCATTATGGCATCTCCAACAACTTCTCTCAGGCAATTGGGGGCAGGCAATAAATGACCTAGTCGGTGATTTCCCAAAGAATTTTTAAAAAGTGATGAAAATACAGATCTACGTGTGAATTTTGAAAAGCTTGTATGTGGATGGTACTAAGACAGGAATTGAAAAATACACCCTCAGTGCAAAATACGTTCAAAAATTATAAATATTATTACCAGTGATTGGAATTTTATTCTCAACAATCTTAACGTGGATTGTTTGAGCCAGTAACAACTACTCATCCTTGTTAAAATTTTGGAAATTAGTGTAGTCATTGCTACTGTTTACTGTATTCTGTATGTTAGTGCGCATGATTGAAGTTGCCAACTTCTAAGATAATTTAGATCAATAACAAAGCAGGATAATATCAGGACTGTTTGCACATTATGGCCTGAGCAATGACCAGTAAATGTTACCATTCTGTGGTAGTGTAAGTATCACTATTATCCAATCTTCCATCCTTTGCCTCCGTCCTTCTTAAAAAGAAAGGGGATTTTTCTTCTATCAAAATCTCTTTGCTGGAATTGATCAAAGCTAGAGTTAGACTTCATTATTTGCATTGCTGAAATATAGTTTGTAGGCTGCACTCATGTCGAAATGAACTGCAACTGAACTGGCATGAATTCAGGATTTTACAATGAGTGTGAGACCACCTGATCCAGCTTCTTACTGGAATGTAGGTGAAAGGGGAGGTCACTCAGTTCCTCAAGCCCTGTCTGACCAGTCTATTTGATATAGCTGATCTCTACCTTAACTCCATTTACCCACCTGAGCTACATAATCTTTAATCCACTGGTCTAAAAGCAGTCTATCACTCTCAGCTTTGAAATTTTCAATTGATCTACTCTCAACAACTTTCTCTGAGGCGTGAATTCCAGATTTCAACAATTATTGTGTGAAGGTATGCTTCCTGGCATTATCCATGAATGGCTTGGCTGCAACTTTGCAATTACAGGCTGAATTTTTTTTTGTTTTAAACAAGAGATTTTTGCAGCATTACTCTCACTGGTACCGTATTTAAATTCCAATTGTGCACCCTTTCAGATGCTGCACACGAGGAACTGTCCTTCACACTGGTCCTGCAATGTTTATAGCATCACAGAATCCCTACTGTGTGGAAGCAAGCCATTCAGCCCATCGAGTCCATACTGACCCTCCAAAGAGCATCTCACCCAGACCCAACCTACTACCCTATCCCTGTAACCTTGCATTTCCCATGACTAATCCACCTAACCTTCACATTACTGGATACTACAGGGCAATTTAGCATTGCCAATTAACCTAACCTGCACATCTTTGGACTAATGGAGGAAACGCGAGAGCACTCGGAGGAAATCTACATAGGCGTGCAGAGAACACTCAAATTCTCAGTCACGCAAAGGTAAAATCGAACCCAGGTCCCTGGCCTATGAGGCAACAATGCTAACCACTGACCCACCACACTGCCAATAGTTATCCTCAAACAAATGCTCCGGAAGGCTAGTTAGCTCTTTCATTTACCAACAAGGGTGGCAGAAAGGACCTGTGGCCACTCATTAGTGAGATTCAGGATTTGCAGTTTAAATCCAAGGGGAAAATATGAAGTTCTTTTCTCAACTTCAAGAGTCTGATCTTTTCATTTTTGCAGGATTTTCTTGACTTTCTTGCCATTATTCAAGAGAACAGAAAAATACTCTTGTTCTGGATTACCCCACTCAAGCATGTAAGGTAGAAAGAGAAATCCTATCCGCTGTCTTGAACATTGTTAATACCTGAACAAGAACACTTTTTAAAAAAAAATTCATGGGATGTAGGCACCGCAACTTGGCCAGCATTTATTATCTATCCCTCGTAACCCTTGAGAAGGTCATGAGCTGCCTTCTTGAACTGCTGCAGTTAGATTCACATTAGGGATGTTGACCCAGTGCCACTGAAGGAACAGTGGTATATTTCCAAGTCAGGATGATGAGTGTCTTGGAGAAGAACATGCAAGTTGTGGTGTTCCAATTTATCTGCTGTCCTTTTCCTTCTACATGATGGTGGTCATGAGTTTGAAAGCTGCTGTCTAAGGAGCCTTTGTGAAATTCTTTATTATATCTTGGAGATGGTGCACAGTGTTCTTACTGAGTTGAGCATCTTTAGTGGAAAAAGTGAATGTCTGTGGATGTGGTGCCAGTCAAGCAGGCTGCTTTGTCCTGGATGGTGTCAAACTTTTTGAGTGTTGTTGAACCTGCACCCAGCCAGGCCGATGGGGAATATTCCAACTCACTCCTAATTTGTGCCTTGTAGATGGTGGACGGTTTTGGGAAGCCAGGAGTTGGTTGCTTGCTGCAGGGCTCCTAGCCTTTGACCTTTCTCGTTGTAATATTTGTATGGCTGGTCCAGTTCAGTTTCTGGTCTTCATTTCCCACAATTTTGATAGCGGGAATTCAGCGATTATGATGCTATTGAATGTCAAGGGACAATGATTAGACTCCTTATTGAAAGACACTCATGTAATGCAATTGTTATTGGCCATTGTTTTTCTGGTATTGTCCAGGATCTGCTGCACTTAAACATGGACTGCTTCAGTACCTGAAGAGCCACAAATGATCCTGAACATTGTGTAGTCATCAGCAAACATCCCCACTTCTGACCTTCTGAGGGAAGAAAGGTCATTGATGAAGCAGCTGAAGATGTTTCATTATTCTGAGGAAATCCTTCGGAGATGCCCTGGAGTTGGGATGACTGATCTACAACAACCACAACCACCTTCCTATGTGTCAGATATAACTATAATCAATTTTCCCCTTAATTCCAGTTTTACTAAAGCTCCTTGATACCATACTCCGTCAAATATTACCTCGATGCTGATGGAGCTCGCTATCTCCTCACATTTGAAATTCACCTCTCTTATCTATGTTTGAATAAAGGCTATAATGATATCTTCCATCTGATAATTGAGAGAAGACTGATGGTGTGATAATTGGCCAGGTTGGATTTGCCCTGCATTTTGTGTTTAGGGCATACCTGAGTAATTTTCCACATTGCAAGATAGATGCTAGTGTTGTAGCTGTGCTCGAAAAGCTTAGCTGGGGTACAATAGACGCTGAAGCACTTGTCTTAAATACTATTGCCAGAATATTGTCAGGGCCCATACCCTTTTGTATCCATTATCTCTTGCTGTTTTTCAATATCGTGGAGTGAATTGAATTTGCTGAAGATGAGCATCTCTGATGCTTCGGTATCTCCAGAGGAGGTCATGTTGGACATCCACTCTGAAATTCTACCTAAAGATTGCTGTAAATGTTTCAACCCTTGTCTTTTGCATTGATGTGTTAGGCTGCTCCTATCGCTGAGCATGGGGTCATTTCTACAATCGTGAGTTGTTTAATTATCTGCCACCATTCAAGACTGTGGCAGGACTGCAGAGTTTAGATCTGATCTATTTGTTGTGGAATTTCTCAGCTTTGTTTATCACTTGCTACTTCTGTTTGGGTTACAAGGGGTGAGTGGGTACAAGCTGAGTTAACTAATTGCTCTGTAATGTGAAGCACGGATTCTTCAAAAGAAATACTGGGGTGATTTTATGTTTTCCATGCTAGACAAGAACTAATACAGAAGAACCTTGATTATCCGAAAAAGATGGGTGGGCCCTATTTTGTTCGGATAATCGATTATTCAGTTAATTTATTTCCTATGGGGCTCAGTTTTCTGTGAAGTTTGCTCCCCAATCAGGAGACTAGGCAAACACACACTGCACGCGAGACCTCCCAGCACCCCACCTCCCCTCCGTCCTCCCCCAACCCCACACCCCCATCCGATCCCAGCCATCGTCCATTCCCCGTCTGCGCCCCCTCGGCAGCCGGACTGGACACCAGCAGTAAGACTGCTGCTGCCTTTGTGGGGTAAGTCTCCAAATAGCGCGTGCGCGCACATACACATACACACACACATAACATTTTACTGCAACATTTTGACAGGTTCCATCTCTGGCCTGTACAGGACAATAATGGAGAGATTATCTGGGGAAGGGAGATTTAGGGTACACCCCTATATAGAATTCCAGGAAAAGTATCAGGAGAGAGAGCGAAGGCGGGAGGTCATTTAGAGAGGGTGCCTGGACTGTCCAGGACTGTACTCGGCAGCATTTCAGTGAGCCGGGTTCATTTTTAATCATTGTACCTGTAAAGAAAATATGCTTTTCGGGGTTGAAACTGCTCTTTGACGTAATGTTTCTATCAGGACCTTGAGATCCCCTTCGGATAATCCGGTATTCACATAATTGATATTCAGATCATTGAGGTTCCTCAGTACTGGGTTAATTGTGCAGTTTAAACTTTGATCAATAGATTTTTATTGGGGTAGCTTATGATAAGAAATGGAACAAAGATGGATAAATGCAGTTTGGCCATGATCTAACTGAATAGATTGTGTCTTGCTTCGATTTCCATATTTATCAGAACTGAAACAATTGTAGGTGAAGAATACCCACCGATACAGTGAGGCATTCTATATTTGTGTACAAATGAGAATCAGAAGCCAGTAACAACTACAATTTTCACATACAGTAATATCAAGTTCCTTCACTTGATCAAAAACCTGGAGCTCCTTCTCTAATTCGCTGCAGGTGTTTTTTGTAACTAATGGGGAATGCATGTTCAAGAAGGTAAAACATCACTTGCCTTCTCAAGAGCATTTAGGGATGGGCAATACATACTGACCATAGGGTGGTGAATCTGTGAAACTCTTTGTCACTGTGGAGGCCAAGTCTTTGAATGTATTTAAGGCAGTGATGGATAGATTGATTGATTGATAAAGGAATCAAAGGTTATGGGGAGAAGGCAGGAGAATGAGGTTGAGAAATATGAGTCGCAGAGTGTGGTGTTGGAAAAGCACAGCAAGTCAGGCAGTATCTGAGGAGCAGGAGGGTCAACATTTCGGGCATAAGCCCTTCATCAGGAATGGTTGAGAAACATGTCAGCCACGATAGAATGGCAGAGCAGACATGATGGCCCAAATGGCCTACTTCTGCTCCTATATCTTTTGATTTTATGGGCCATTCAGAGAAGCCCACATTCCCTGAATTATTTTTTGTAAAAAGTGAACAGTTTCCACATTAAGTTCTGAGCTGTGAACTTCACTTCCATTCAGATTATAGAATTTGCCATTTCAGCAAGAGAACTAGATTGCTACTAAAATTGTGCATTTTCCATTACTGTTCAAAACTCAAACACATTTTTGTCTAAAATGAATCAACAAAAATAATTACTTCATAACTAATCTATTTCTTTTCATAACAAGTAAAAGTTGAGTTATCAACAAAACGAGTGTTATGAATTGATTTATTTTCCACTTCACAGGAATTGTCTGCTGCGCTCCCTTTGGCGTGTACTTGGTTTCTTTCAACTGAGACAGGAGGCGTTGCTATGTCGCACTCTGTGAAAGAAATTCAGGCGTATAGACATGTTCACTAATTTACAAAAGAGGTTCTTTTTATTATTATTATTTAGCGTCTGGCTGCTGCAATAGTCCTTCAGTTCTCAGCGGGTTAACTGAAGAACAGGAGATGGATTGTAATTGGCCTATTTATGGGTGTTTTGCATGTGAATACTGTGCTAGTGAAGCATTACTAAGTCTGTTGTGAATGACAGGGTGATTAGAATTTAGATTAGGAAACCCATTCACTACTCAGAAAGTACAGTAATTGGCTCAGTGTGGTGAAAGTTGATTACATGTAATGATAAAGTAATAATTTTGGTTTTTAATATTGATCTAAATAAGCAGAAAGTTCGTTTAGTGACACCTTCAACCAGTGTTGGAAAAAACATAATCTGTGTGGTATCCCACTGCCAGTGAAATTAAAAAGAGAACCATGCTACTATGGGGAAGTTTGCAAAGGAGTCGTGTGCACTTTATGTAAGTCTGCAGTCTCATTAAGTAATACCCCGGTGTAAAATAAATTAAAAGTGATTCCTCTTTGGAAAGATTGTTCTGTGAAGGGTGTATTGTGAATTTACTTCAAAATATAACTTAAGTTTTAAATTTAGATTTGTTGTTATGAGATTATCTGAAGGAGTTATGGATATATTTGGAAAGTTACTGATGAGTTGTCTGAGTGCATTAAGGATAGGTTACATTGATAAGAAATGTATTACCATTAATGTGAATTTAAGTGATTTAAAAGCCTTCTCTTTGTCAAAATTCTTCTGAACTTTAGTTGTAATTTTATTAGTGAAGAAATCAATTAAAACGTTAAGAATTCTTGTTTCGTTATCTGCACTACAGAATGTTAGTAATCAAGCACTGTATATATTGCTTTGTTAAACAGTTATATATTCACCAATCAGGGCACCTTAAATAAGCTATAATTATTTTTATTAAATATAGTTTGCAAAAGAAGTAATTGTTCAAATAGATAGTAACCAGATTCTGTGATGTTTGCTATTTCCCTGTTTCTGAAATGGGATTGAACAGCCATTAGTCTTCAATGTCTCCTCAGGGCTAGTAACACAGAAAATGGAGTACATGAAGTGACTCACAAGTGAAAACAAGCAGAGACTGAGTGGTAGCTACCACACCACCCTGAACTTCTAAAATACTATTGATAAGAAACCTAACTAATGGTTTAAACGTTGTGCCTACTGCCATGCTGTTACTTGAAATAGTGACCTTTTTCCTTTGAAGAAATAATACCATATGTTGATAATTATTACTAACATGATGAGGGCTTGAACACGTGTATTGGAACACTGGACATGACATGCTGTTTATCTTGCTAATTTTTAAACAGTTGATTAAAGACTGAATTACCACTGTTGAAATAAACCTAATCTCACTGAACAGCTATATTACAAAATACACTTCTGATAAAAGGTTGAAACCGAATTGCAGTCCAAATGTCTGATGAATCGAGGCATGTGGAAGTTAACTTAGAGGCACCATTTTACTTCCCTGTTTGTGGTGTACTGTTGCTGGCTGTAACATCATTGTTTTGGAAGATGTGAAAGATCTGTTGCAAGCAGGAGGAGCCTCTTAAATGTTTAATACTTAGGATAGCTGTACAATGTGATTTTAATGATGGGTTAAGTCAGACACTGAGATCACCTTGCTGGGGGAAGCTTTTATCACATGGATTTAGGTCTAGAAACTCAAAAGTATTGAAACTTTTTTTTATATAGCATTCTTGTGAGCAGAAGAAGGAAAGCTGCCTCTGGTTCCCAAGGTACTTCACAGATGCATTTAAAATCAAAATATGACACCAAGTCACTTAGAGATATTAAGATAGGGGACTCAAAACAAAATCAAAGGTTTAAGTTAGTGTTTTAAAAAGTGAACACAAGGTAGAGATTTGGGAAGGTGTAAGGAGCCTAAGCAGCTGAAGGATTGGCCACCACGTGGCGCAATCATAATTTGCGATGTGCAGGAGGTTGAAATGGAGAACCATAGATATCTCAGAGGTTTGGGGAGTCTGGAAGAGATCACAGGGACCTGAATGGACTGTGCCACGAAAGGATTTGAAAACAAAGATGAAAATTTTAAAATTGAGACCTTGTTTAACTGATAGTCCATGCAGGAGGGATGTGTGAATGGGATTTGGTATGAATTAGGATGGAATCAGCAGGAGTATGAATCAACATGACTATTTTAAGTTGGAAAATGAGTAGAATGTTCAAAATAATTGATTGTAAGTTCTTTAGGAATCTTATGGGGATTATTTTCACTCATGGTAGAAAGAGTTATAGGTAGAATCTTGAGGTTTATGATACATTATTGTTCAGTATTCAAGTATCCTTTTCAGTGCGAAGGTTTTAGAACAATCACATTATTCTAATAGTTCAGCAGCTGTATAAAGTTAATTGACAAAATTCTTGATGTTGAAAGTTTTGAAGATTCGTTAAACACATGCAAAGAACGTGTCTGAATAAATTGGAACAGTGTTGTTGGTGGTATGTTCCTCACCCTCACAGATGAGAGAAAGGGGCAATTGGAGAGTTAAAGGCTGTCTCAATGGTCTAATTTTTCTGCATGAGCCAGGATAATATAAGCCAAACCATTTGAAAAGTTCCTAGCAGAAATGAACCAGATTTGTAGAGACAAGCTCCCAAGAGCACCTTTTGCCTTTAAATTGAGTTGAGTGGGAATACTATATGACCTCTCAAGAAGCTAATCACTAGCCAATTCTTTCAGAGTGAATTGAGTTTTCCAAACTCTGACCCTTCACATCACTTCATGTTTCTGCCCTACAAAACTAAATAAAACCCCCTAAGATTGCAGTTGTAGAGAATTTTGATTTTCCAATTCCCAAATCGGTGCATTTGGGGATTGTTGCTGTCGGTCAGCTTTATTGTAAGTGAAGGAAACTGTCAAAGTAAACTAATTTTAATATTTTGAAAATAGATTTTGTGTCAATTAAAGTTCAGAGCTAAAGTAGTTCCACAGGTTTGCCAGCGATGTCTGCACAAGGTAATTTTGTTGAGAGAGAGAGAGACCGACCTTGGGACAGTTTAACTGAGTAGGAGGACGACCATATATCTTCTACTGTTACACTTCTACATTAACAAAAGGGAGGAGTAGTTTGGACAGTGAGTCTTTTAATGGCTTCTGTCTGTGCTTCTTTCCCCCAGTTGAAACTGTAAGGAGTGAAATTGGGATCAATAGCATTTGTTTCTACACATTTTGCCCCACATATTCTGAAGTAGCATGATGTGCATTAAGTGGCATGTTGGTAATGGGTATTTGATTAGATTAGATTTCCCTACTGTGTGGAAACAGGCCCTTCAGCCCAACAAGTCCACACCCAGATCCATTTCCCTTTGACTAATGTACTTAACACTATGGGCAATTTAGCATGGCCAATTCACCTAACCTGCACATCTTTGGACTGTGGGAGAAACCAGAGCACCCGGAGGAAACCCACGCAGACACAGGGAGAATGTGCAAACTCCACACAGACAGTCGCCCGAAGCTGGAATTGAACCCAAGTCCCTGGTGCTGTGAGGCTGCAGTGCTAACCACTGAGCCACTGTACCGCCCCAGGTTACGATACTGACATCCACTGAAAGTATGCAGAGCACGCACATCATGACATCAATTAACATGCAGCCCAATGTTGACATTGGTTCGCAATTTTGGAAGTTGAAACCTGCAAATTTCCACAGAAGCATAAAACAACACATTACTGAGCCTGTTTAAAGGGATTATCAGCAACCAGTAGGTTTGTAACTGAGCTTCGCTGCAATGTTTGGATGCACTTATTCATTCTTGCTACAAGTTGACATAGTTTACATAAATTGCTTGGGCTGGTGTACAAATACTTTCTGGTACCTTGATGGTTTGTGTACAAGCCAGTTCCTTCATATATAGTCCCATAGACCACCATCTCGGAATTGAGCACATTTAGGAGCATGAGCAGTAGGCACAACAGGAGACATGGATGGGCAGAAAACCTCTTGGTAGGCAACCATACTAATGCAGACTGTTGGATTCTGCTACCTGAATGTCATCAGTGGCTAAAGTTTGAGATGTCTATGCTTCACTGAAATTTGTCATTTGTAACAGCAGATGATCAACTTTTACTTTGGTAGGAACTTTCGAACAGTTGACTGTATAGCCTTAAGGGCTTGCTTTATTGTTCTGCACAATCATACTTGATCTCTTGCTTCAGTTCCTGTTCTGTGCCTGCTCTCCTCACCCCTTGTTTCCCAGAAAGACCAGAAATCTGTCTACATAACCTGTAAATATTTTCAAAAGCAATGCATCCATAACCCCTTTGGATAGAGATTTCCAAATATAGGGGAGAGCCTCAATTATCCAAATACCAATTATCTGAAAATCGGATTATCCAAAGGTCCCAGTAGAAACATTACATCAAAGACGTGTTTCCAACAGTGATTGTGTCTTTTGTTACAGTGATTGACTGACCTCCTGCCCTTTCTCTCTCTCTCTCCCCACACTTTCCCTGAAGTCCTACAGAGGGGTGTACTCTAACCCCCCCACCCTCCCCACCACCACCATCAACCCCCACTGCTTCCCAGGAATAATCTCTCCAACATTGTCCTGTGCAGGGCAAACATGGAACCTGTCAAAACTTTACAGTAAAAAGTTGTGTCTGTGCGCTAATTGGAGACTTATCCCGCAAAAGCAGCTGCAGCAACAGCAGTTGTTGGTTTACAGTCTGGTTGCCCTGGAGTTGGTGGTGGTGGTGGTGGGGGGGGGGGGGGGGTGGGGAGAGGGATGTGGAGGTTTGGCAGCGGGCTGTGTTCGGGGCAGGGGCTTGCGCACTTTGTTCTGGGGTGCAGGGCGGAGTCGGACCGGGTTGGGGAACAGGGTTGACTGGGTTGGGTGTGGGGTCTTGTTTGGACCGGGTTAGGGTCGGTGCTGGATGGGGAGAGCGGTGTTGGGGGCGGAGGCTCACGCGCTGCGTGCTGCTAGTCTCCTGAACGGAGAGCAGACTTTAAAATTCCGAGCCGCAGAGGAAAGGCATTTAATCAATTTTTCTAATAATTGATTATCCGAATGGAATAGTGCCTGCCCCTCTCGTTCGGATAATCGAGTTTCCACTGGATTTACAAACTTAATTCTCTTAATTTCTCCTCCATTTTCTAACTCCAACCAGTCGAAGAACATAAGACTTAAGAGCAGAAATTAGGTCAAACGGCCCATCAGGTCTGCTCCATCATTCAATCATGTCTACCAAGTGTCTCAACCTCATTCTCCTGCTTTCTCCCCATAACCTTTGATCCCCATCACAATCAAGGACTTACCTGTCTCGGTCTTAAATATACTCAATGAACTGGCCTCCTCCACCTTCTATGGCAAGGAATTCCACAGATTCTCCACTCTCTGGCTGACAAAGTTTCTCCTCATCTCCATTGTAAAGGGTCTTCCTTTTACTCAAAGACTGTGCCCTGGGGTCCTAGTCTCTCCTGCTAATGGAAACATCATCCAACATCCACTCTGTCCAGGCTGTTCAATGTTCTGTAAATTTCAATTAGATCCCCCCCCCCCCCCCCCCATCCTTCTAAACTCCATCGAGTATCGACTCAGAGACCTCAAACGTTCCTCATATGTTAAGTCTTTCATTCCTGGTCTGACTAGAGTCTTACAATGCTGCAGAAGTACATCCCTGCTTTTACATTCAATTCCTGTTGAAATAAATGCTGCATTTCCCTTTCTAACTAGCGACTCAACCTACCTTAAGAGAATCCTCAACTAGAACTCCCAAGGCCCTTTGCACTTCAGATTTTTGAATCAACTCCCCATTTAGAAAATAGTATATGCATCTATTCTTCCTACTAAAGTGTGCGACCTCCACTTTCCCACATTGTATTCCATCTTCCAGTTCTTTGCCAACTCTCCCAACCTGTCTAATTCCTTTTGCAGCCTCCCTGCTGCTTCAATACTATCCATCCCTCCACCCAAAGTGCTTCTCAGGTAATGTTTCTCCTCATAGGACAGGCCTCTCAGCGCAGGACCAACCTAGTGAGCCTGCTTCATACTACTGGCAATGTGTATAAGTCCTTCCTTAAATAAAGAGACCAAAGCTGTACTCAGTGCTCAAGGCACTGGATTTTATGATTTCTGGCCAGCATGTTTGAAGGTGGGAGGGGTCAGAGAGAAAAGGCTGTTGGGGCACAATGTGTGTTCAGGAGGTGGTGTCACTGTTGTAAAGTAAAGCAGACCTCTCTCCAATTTTGTAGGGCATCAGATAGGCAGTCCTAAGGCCTATTGAAGGCCCTTAAGTGACCAATGAAAGGCCACTATAGAGCTTCCTGTCACTAACAGCTGTATTTTACCCATCCGTGTAGAAACTAATGGGTGTTTGGGCCAGCAGATTTTGCTGGCTGGTTTTAATGGTGGCTAGTTTCAGGCAAGGAGGAAGGTATCCTTTGATTGACTCTTGTGTCCACAGAAGGTATTCACTATCAACAACATCAAATCGTCATTTAACCATACCAAGGTGCGCTCTCAGTTCCAGGCCAAAGATCCAGGCTGGGCGGCACGGTGGCACAGTGGTTAGCACTGCTGCCTCACAGCGCCTGTAGACCCGGGTTCAATTCCCGACTCAGGCGACTGACTGTGTGGAGTTTGCACGTTCTCCCCGTGTCTGCGTGGGTTTCCTCCGGGTGCTCCAGTTTCCTCCCACAGTCACAAAGATGTGCGGGTCAGGTGAATTGGTCAAGCTAAATTGCCCGTAGTGTTAGGTAAGGGGTAAATGTAGGGGTATGGGTGGGTTGCGGGTCGGTGTGGGCTTGTTGGGCCGAAGGGCCTGTTTCCACACTGTAAGTCTAATCTAATCCCTCAAGCTCTTTTTTGGCGCCTATCAGCCAGACCTTGACAATATCCTGGAATTGTCCAGCCTCTAAATTGCTCTTCTTAGGAGAACTTGGAGTAGTTACGGCAGTGACCAATGTTAAAACTATGTGATCCTAAGACTATAATGCTGCTAATCATTCGCAACATCTCCAGTTTATTTTTAATTTGTTCACTGGCTGAGCAAATATTTTGCCCATCCTTAGTTGACCCGTAGAAGGTGCTGGTGAGATGCCTTCTTGAACTGCTGCTGTTGTTGTGATATATGAACACCCACTGAGCTGTAAAGAAGGGATTTCCAGAATTTTGACCCAACGTTAATAAAGGAATGACAATATATTTCCACGTCAGGATGGTAAGTGGCTTAGAGGTAAACTCACAGGTGCTGGTGTACTCTTGCATCTGCTGACATTGATATTGTCCTTCTAGATGATAGAGGCTGTGGGTTGTAAAATTGCTGTTGGAAGGTGTCTAAGTGATTTAGCATCTGTCAAATGGTACACACTGCTGCCACTTTGTGTTGGTGGAGAAGAGTGAATGTTACAGGGAATGGGTTGGGTGCTAGTTAAGCAAAGTGCTTTGTCCTGGATAATGTCAAGCTTTTCCTGAATGTTGTTGGAGCTACACCCATCCAGACCAATGGGAGTCACATACCTGACTTGTGCCTTGTAGATGGTAAGCAGGAATTGGGGAGTCAGGAGATCAATTACTGGCTGAAGGATTCCTTGCCTTTGACCTGCTCTGTCAGTCACAGTATTTATGAGGCTGGTCTCAGTTTAGTTCTTGATAATTGGATATCCACCAAGATGTTTATAGTTGAGGGTTCTGTGCAACCGTGTAGAAAGAGAACATTTGTCCCATTTGAGTCTGCATTGATCCTTCAAAGACCATCCCACCAAAACCCAGTCCCCAACCAATCCCTGTAACCTTGCCCCCTAACTTGCACACCTCTTGACGCTATGGGCTATTTAGGATGGCCAATCCACCTAACTTGCCTGTCTCTGGACTGTGAGGAAAACCAGAGCACCCTTTGGAAACCCATGCAGACACTGGGAGAACATGCAAACTCCTCACTCAAGGCTGGAATCATACCCAGGTCTCTAGTGCGGTGAGACAGCAGGAGTAACCACTGGGTCATTGTGCTGCCCATTGGTGGTAATGCCATTAAATCTCAAAGGCTGATGATCAAATGCTCTCTTGTTGGAACTTACGAATGTCACTTGTCAATTACCAACTCAAGCCTAAATGTTGCTCACGTCTTGCTGTGGACTGTTTTGGTTTCTGAAGAGCCATTAATGACACTGAATCTTGTGCAATTATCAGTGAACAACTCTACTTCTGACTTCATGATGGAGGGGGCAAGATAAGGCAAACACAATGTTCTGTAAAATCCAGAATTGTGGTATCTCTAAAGCACTATAAAATTGTAATGAGATTTCCTTTTTGTTGTACTTCCAATAAATTCCAATTTTCCTTCCTAATTGTGTGCTGTACATCCTTGCAAAATTTCTTTGTTTTTCATTTCTCTATCCTTAATTACTCTTTTTCAACTTTCAAATGTCTCAAATACTTTATTTTTTATGTTTGGCTTTTGATGTCTACCTCTTTGCTGACTACACAGAACCTCTTTTGTTGTCCTAACAGTGCTGTCGGTACATATATGGATCACAATGGCTGGATCCACCTCGCCCACCTCTCCACACTTGAGCACATGTCCCAAATCCAGACTCCTGGCATGCAGTGCAGACTCCTGGCATGCAGTGCAGCCTTCTGCACTTTCTCTTGCTCTTTGCAACAATATTGTCAATCCCCCTCACTGCACTGTCTTCTACCATCACTACATTGCTTTTTACTTCCTCCACTGAATGGTTTCTTGTGCTATGGTGACAGGGTCAGTTAACCCATCTAGCCCGAAGCCATCATTCACATCCAAACAAGTTGGAAGAACTCAAACCTGTTGGGCAATTGCAAAGGCTGAACCTCCTGCATTCTTACTCACAGTCACATGCTTTTACCCTGACCAGTTATCAAATCAGAAAACACCATCCCAAATATTGTGACCACCTCCTTCCCTAATGTATTGCAGTGTCTGCAATTCAACCTCCAGGTCACAAACTCTGAAACTTGAACAACTTAAACTCAAACACTTGCTACTAATGTGCTTGCCGTGGAGCACACTGGTATCCAGCTCCAGCACTCTGCAGCTACAACACTTCTCTTGACCTGCCATTTCTGTGTCATAATTAAGTAATGGTTAAATAAATTAATGTTGCTTCTCTCTACCACTTACTATACTAACTTAAACCTTGAATGGAGGGCTTGTATAGTCAGCATAAAACGTTCCATATTTTGCACCCCAACCTGACTTTACATGATGCCGGAGGAAGAAAACTTGAGAAATATGTATTCTTGAAAATTAATATTATTTTGCCTTTCATTCTTTGTTCTGAGTAAAATGATTTGGTTTAATCTCAACATCAACTGAGGAAAAGTAATTTTTAATTTTTTTTGCTTGTTTGTTATTGTCTCTTTCTTTTTTGTTTAGGATCCTGTCAAAATCTTGGAAGTCTTTCATTATGTAGTATTCCAGCTTTTCCTTGGTTTAAGTGATTTTTAATAATTTTGTTCACCGCTCTTTCTGAAACTTGAATTATAGCACCCAAAACAAATCCAGGAGGAGTGCTAGTGAGAAGATTGTCTTCCCCTTAGGTTTCACACAGCAAGAACAATCGATACCAAAACAAATGTTGGGTTAAATTCACAAAAGGATTCAAACTTTAACTGATGAGAAGAAAATCTTAACATTCTGCATTTCTTCTTGAAAACTCAGGAATGTTGACTATCAGAGACTGCATTAACTTGGCTAGGATTTATGATAAACTCTTGTGACTTTCAAGTGTAACTAAAAGTCTTAGAAATATTAAAGAGAAGCAAGAATAACAGGCAGTGCCATGCATTGCAAGTATTTCATAATAAAATGGGATTATATTAAATATAAACATATTTGTACATAAAGTTAGTGTGGTGTGAAGATTCTCAAACTGTGGTACTTAAAATAATGATTTCCTTGTTGTTGTGGGTAAGTCGATACACTGTGCAACACTCTTCTACAGTTTGCCTCAAGGAAAATTTGTGTAGTCAGCTGGCTAGTTATCGGAAGACTCATTTTTCATTGACAGGGTATCTCCATTGCGCAACATGCATGAAAATAAATCTAATTCCTGTATTTGAATTTAACCATTGACCTGCATTTCAATTATGCAGCAGCAGTATCATAATACATACAATGACTTCCTCATACGTACATAGTCCTAATGAGTTGGTTATTTTGTTTTTTATGGTGAGGTGCATGCTATATAGGGAATGTCACATAACATTGAATAACAGATGGCTGAAAACGTATTGCACCCGTGAACAGATGCTCATCCTTTTTTAAAATATAAATCTGTGTAATATATGCAGGCTACAGCTTTTGTCTGTCACGAATCTAACCTATTCTAGTTCTGCAGTAAGCGTGCATTTTTTTTCTTTAGCTGCCGCTGCATTTCCATTATCGCTACAGTGCATGGAATCAGCCAAGTCTGATTTAATTATTGCAATGAGCAACGTGCACTGTCTGAAATTTCTGAAACTTCATCTCAGTAAGGGCAGTGAGAGAAATTGAGTAAGGCAAAATTTGTCAACTTGCTTCATTTTTTTGTGCGCCTCTATGCTAATATATTGCATCATTTCTCAAGAATGGTAGGCAACTGGGCAGTGTTGTAGAACAGAAAGACCGAGGGGTTTGGGTACATAATTCTTTGAAATTATGTCACAGGTAGTTAAGAAGGCTTTTTAGCATGCTTGCTTTTATTGCTCAGACCTTCAAGTATAGGCGTCAGGATGTCATGTTAAGGTTGTATCGGATATTAGTGAGGCCTCTTCTGGAATACTGTGTGCAGCTCTGGTCACCCTGCTATAGGAAGGATATTATTAAGTTGGAAATGGTTCAGAAAAGTTTTACCAGATTGTTGGAAATGGAAGGTTTGAGGCTGGGACTTTTTTAACTGTAGCATATAAGTGGTGACTTTATAGGGGTTTATAAAATAGACAGTAGACAATTTTTTCTTATGTGGAATGAACTGCCAGATGAAGTGGTGAATGCAGGTAATGTTAGAACATTTAAGACATTTGGATAACTACAAATACTGGTAAAGCTTGGAACGATATAGGCCAAATGCAGGCAAATTTAGTTTAGTTTGGAAACATGGTCAACATGGGCTAGTTGGACTGAAGGATCTGTTTCCATGCTTTATGACTTTATGACTCAATGACTATAACCTAAACATGTGGACTTATCCTTAGAAAGTCAGAAATAGCCTCACAAGATAGGCACTGGGCAGCAATGCAAATTTTTTTTTACCTTTGAGTGGATATGTAGAAAGTTGCACCATTTCACCTTCTTGTCTAATGGATCTAGGGAGAAATAGAAAACCAGGAGAGATTTTGTTTCTTCTGTACAAGTTTATACCTCATAATTGGTTGTAGTTCCATGCCTACCTCAGTTCACATGCTAAGTGAACAACTCTTAGTCTGTGAGCCAAGTTTGAAGTATTGACAGGTGAAAGTAGCCTGGTTGTTATATATTGGACAAATACTCCACAGACTTGGAGTAACACTCTGGACAAAAGAGTTTACATTCCACTATTCCACTACAACATTTTGAGGAAATGTAAATTAAGTCATTTGAATAAAGTTGGAATTAATACTCAATGATGGTGACCATGAAACTATCAGAATTTTATTTCATCTCATCTGATTCCGAGGTTGATAGTGAAATGAATGCTGGAGGACAATTAATCAACAATTGGGAGAAAGCAACCCCAACAGGTATGCTCTTCCTATAAGATGTGGGAGATCAAGGAGAAATCAGACGTTCCTGACAACTGTTTGCACAAAGTGTGTCCACTGCTGCTCTTCTCAGATCACATGGATCAGTTTGAGTGGTAGTTGGACTCATTGAGGAGCACATAGGAGACAGAAAGCTTTATAAATAGGAGTTTCAGGAATCTGCCACACTAAAGGTTCAGCCAGATAGATGGGTGACTGTCAGGAGGGGCAGGAAGTACAGGAGTTCCCTTTGACTCTTCCCTTCTCAAAAAAGTATACCATTTTGGACACTGTTGGAGGTGACGGCCTCTCAGGAGAAAGCAACATCCAGATCAATTCCACCATCATTGTCTCAGCAGGGGGGGTCAAAGTATAAGTGAGTGTGAGAGATAGGACATTCCATTGTTAGGGGTACAGATAGGTGTTTTAGTGGCCACAAGTGACAGTTCAGGATGGTATGTTGTCTCCCTGGTGTCAGGTCAAAGTGTCTCTGAGCATGTGCAAAATATTCTGAAAGGGGAGGGTGAGCAGCCAGAGTGGTCCATATTCATACTAACAACACAGACAGGAAGAGGATTGAGGATTAGGTCTACTCAAAGAGAGTTGATGGAGTTAGGTAGGAAGCTGAAATGCATGGTCTCTAGCGCTGTAATCTCAAGATTACTCTTGGTGTCACATGTTAGTGAGGCCAGAAATAAGAAGGTAGTACAGTTGAATATATGTCTCAAGAGCTGATTTAAGGGGAGGATTTCAGATATCTGAATCATTGTGATCTCTGCCAGGGCAGGAGGTACCTGTACAAGCAGGACGGACTATGTACAGGCAGGATGGGTTGTGCCTGAACTGAAGAGGCAGCAATATCCTTGCAGGGAGGTTTACTAGTACCACTTGGGAAGGTTTAAACTAGTGTGGAAGGGGCGTGGGAACCAGAGCAGTAAGTCAACACGTGAAGTGATTGAGGAGAATGTAGACGATAAGTTTAATAGGAAGGTCAGGCAGGGCCAAGTTAATCAACGTTGTGGATCGGCCGATCTGAAATGTATTTATTTCTATGCAAGGAGTGTAACAGGTAAGGCAGGTGAGCTTACAGCCTGGATTAGTTCATGGGACTAGGATGTTGTAAGGATTGCAGAAATTTGGTTAGGAGAAGGGGAGGATTGACAATCCAGGGTTTAAATAGAGAGAGATGTAAAAAAACGTGGGGTGACGTATTACTCATTAAGGAGAATGTCACAAATGCGAGGTTGTGTGGGTATAACTCAGGAATAAGAAAGGTGTAATTAATTTGATTAAGGCTATACTGTAAGTCTCCCAATAGCTAGCAGAAGATTGAGGAAAGATTTAAAAACAACAGGAGTGTTGCAGTGGGTGATCTTAACTTCTTCAGTATTGACTGGGAGTCCCTTTGTGCCAGGGGTTTGGATGGAGCAGAATTTATTAGCTGCATCCAGGAAGGTTTCTTGAAACAGATAGTTCAACTAGGGAAGGGGCCTTATTAGACCTTCTGCTAGGGAATGAGCCTGGCTAGGTGATCTAAGTTTCAGTGGGGGAGCATTTTGGGAATACTGATCATAATGCCAATGATCATAATTTTGAGGAAGTTATGTAGGTAATCAGTGAGGGTAGGGCCGTGGATGTTACATGAACTTTACGGAAGCATTTGAGAAGATTCCTCATGGTAGGCTGGTCTAGAAGATTAAGTCATTGGGATCCATGGTGAGTTGGTAAGTTGGATACAAAATTGGCTTGGTCAGAGAAAACAGAGAGGGTAGTTGTTTTGTGACTGGAGGTCTGTGACCAATGGTGTTCTGCAAGGATCATTGCTGGGACTTCTGTTGTTTATAATATATATAAATTAATTGGATAGAAATGCAGATGGTCCTTTTGCGGAGTTGTGGATAGTGAGGAAATGTATCAAAGGCTACAGCAGGATATAGATCAGTTGGAAAGTTGCACGAAGAAATGGCAGATGGAGTTTCATCTGTACAAGTATAAATTGATGCATCTTGGGTGGTCAAATGCCAGAGAAAGGTATATAGTAGATAGCAGGACCCTTCAGAGCATTGATATGCCGAGGGATCTTGGGGTGCAAGCTTGTAACTCCTTGAAAGTGACCACACAAGTGGATAAGGTGGTAAAGAAAGTATACAGTATACTTCCTTTCATCTGTTGGGACATTGAATAAAAAAGTTGGCAAGATATGTTGCAGCTGTATAGAACTTGTACAGAACTTAGTTAGGCTACATTCAGAGTGTTGTGTGTACTTCTGCTCGCCACACTATTGGAAAGATGTGGCGACTTTGGAGAGAGTGCAAAAGGGGTTAGCCAGGATGTTGCCTGGATTGAAGTGAATTAACTATAAGGAGAGGTTAGACCAGCTTAAATTGTTTTCATTAGAACGTCAGAGGGTGAAAGGTGATCTGAGAGAATTGTATAAAATTGAGGGGAATGTGGAGGGTGGATATTTGGAATATTTTTCCAAGGGTAGAAATGCCAAATATGAGAGGGTATAAGTTTTTAAGCTGAGAGGGGAAAGTTTAAAGAGATGTCAAGGCAACTTTTTTAATGCAGTGGATAGTAGGTGCCTGGAGCATGCTGCTAGGGGAGGTGGTAGAAGCAGAAACCATACCAATGTTGAAAAAGCATTTGGACAGACAAATGAACAGGCCCAAAATAGCAGGATATGGATCATGTGCAAGACAGATAGGATTAGGTTTTAGAATGACATCATGGTTGGCATGAACATAGTTGACCGAAGAGTCTGTTACTGTGCCATACGTTTTTATGTATAATCTCGATGATGGGAGAGGTAGAAAGATTTCCAACTACCTTCGCCCAATGTGCCAGATAGATGATCCATCTTGTTGCCTCATGAAGTAGCCAATCTCAGATGTTAGTCTTCACCCAATAGATATGAAGAAACACTGACTTTACAAGGCACAGCCTTGGCTCAGAAAGCAGCCAAGTTCTGAGGATGACTGGGATTGCACAGCTTGAGACTGTATGAGAAATCTGTATCGGGATCAGATTTTATGGTTTGCTAACATCTCAATATATTTTCACTTTAAAAGATGCATTCTGTGATAGCAACATAGTTTTATTATCCTCAACAGAGGTTAGAAGGTTAATTCTATATTAAAAGCTGCTAAATAAGCTCAAAGCAATTAGAATTTGAGATGAAACCTAGGAATAAATAAAACATAAAAAATGTAATCAATTGTTGATACTAGAATAATATCGAACTTGTAAACAGAATGAGTGGAATAGCATGGAGGATTGGTACTGAAAGCTTTATTATTACTGATTGCATCAACAATTTAAACTTGATGTCATATTTGCAATGAAGCAAAACTAAGGAAGATAAGTTCTGTCCAGAAAACAAATAGCTGGGATGCACAGCAATATAAAACCCATGAATGGGGAAAATGGATACAGGTGTAAGTTGCTGCACGTTGGAACAAAATGTGACCAGATGTGCACTGTTAATTTATTAATGGGTAGATTTAAAGGGTGATTGTTCATAAATTTGACAATAAATATGTCATCACTGTGAAATTATAATTGGCAAAACCAACTGAATGCTGAACTAGATTGACAAACCAATAGGCGGGTCCACCAATATTTAAGTTATTATGTTATTTTGGTTCAATGTGAGAACAATTTTTAGGGCAGAAGAAAGTGCATTCAGTAATACAGCAACCAGGTAAACCATGGGTTGGATTTTTGACAACGAGACAGGAAGTTTGAATGGGCAAATCTGTGTGGCACACCTCCATTGGCATAATCCCCACAAATGTTTTTTGCTCTGAGGAGATCATGGGTGCTATTGAGTTGGGCCCATCATTCGCTCCATCAGAAGCGGCATTGGGGGCATGCAAGTGTCGAGGTGGCTAATAAGACCACCTTGATCATCTGAATCTCTGGTCCAGCTATATTAAGGTCTTCATTCTTCATTCCTCAGTCTTCATTCCCTCCTGTGTTACCTCCATGTCCTCTGTAACCTGCATGTTCTCCCCATTCTCCCATATCCTTATGGCACCTACATGGTAAATTATCCAGTGATCACAAAGAGCAGAATTCAGGAGTTATGTGGAGATGAAAAACCAACTTTAAAAATCACAATAGAGCTTTCATTTTCGAGTTCTTGAGAAGATTTGTAGGCTCGAGTTGTGGATAAAGTAGTGGATTTGTTTGCTGAGCTGTGTGTTTTCCTGCAAACGTTTTGATGCCTCGTTAGGTAACATCATCCGTGCATCTTTAATAAGATGTAAGTGCTTTGACCTACCTGATATTTGTCCATCTCTGTTTATTGGTGCTTCCAGTTCTGTATCTGAATGATTTGTCCACAGGATCCAGTTCAATGTGTCTATTGATTGAGTTCCAGTTAAAGTGCCAGGCTTCAAGGAATTCTCTGGCGTGTCTCTGTTTCACGTGTGCTAAGATGGTTACATCATCCCAGTTGAATTTGTGTCCTTTATTGTGGTTGGAAATGAAGCATACTGGTCATATCTGTCAGTCAGTGGCGAGCTGATGCTCCTGCACTCATATGGTCAGTTTTCTTGGTGTTTGTCCTATGTAGTGTTTTTACACTATCCTTTGGTTCTTACGGGACAAACCGAAAGAAGAAAACACTACAAGACCAGACACAGTTGCGACCCATACCATATATCAAAGATAACCACCTGACTAGTCAGATCCCTGGGAATCTTAGTGGCCTGGTAAACCAGTAAACACTTTCCACCAACTCCTCACAAAAGGTTAAAGACCCAACACACTCATCCAACTGGAAGAATGTTATCTCCAAGATACCGTGCAAGGACTGTGAAAAAGACTATATAAGGCAAACAGGAAGAAAACTGATCATACGAGTGCACGAACATCAGCTCGCTGCTGCCAGACATGACCAGTACACACTCATTTCCAACCACACAGTCGACGTAGGGTACAAATTCAGTTGGGATGATGTAACCATCCTAGTACAGGTGAAAAAGAGATATACCAGAGAATTCCTTGAAGCCTGGCACTCCAACCGTAACTCAATCAGTAGGCATATTGAACTGGATCCTGTATAAAAACCACTCCAATACAGAACCGGAAGTACCAACAAACAGGGATGTATAAGTAACAGGTGGGACAGAACACCAACACCTTATCAAAGACACACTGATGATGTTTCCTAGCAAAGCAATGAAACATTTGCAGAAAACTCACCAGCCCGGTGAACAAATCCACAACTTCAGAGCTTTCACTCTCAATACCCATTTAACATCTTAACTTTCCAGAAGTCATCAATTTGTTGCAAACAAACAAGATTCCTTTCGCTAAACTCATCAAAGATGGCAATTCTTTTTACTCGCTTCACTTAACTGTCAAAATGTGAACTCAGCGAAACCCCCACACCTACTGCAATACATGAGTTTGGACGTTATGAACTCAGCTAAACATTTATAATAGACTTTGGGGAATGTCAACAATGAAGTCAATTGAAATTACAGGAATAGATGCCATCAGTATTTTGTTTTTTTTCCCTTTGCTAAAGCAGATGGCCAGTCAATACAGGCCAGCATTGGGTGTCTGATTGTTTTTACTCTTCCTTATAGCTGCCATCTGTGTACATTTTTCACTTTTAAAGGCCTCTCAAATATAGATTCTCTACCCTACACAAACTTACCTTCTGCATAAACTCATGACTCCCACTTTGCACTTTGAGGATGTTGAACTGCACCCTGCCCCCAAGAAAAATGTGATGCGCCAGAAATCTGAATGTTTCTGGTAAAGTGAGACTAATATTTCCTTTGTGTGTCCATAAAGCAGACATTGAGCCAGTGGTTTAGGGGCCTGGTGTCAGATCCCACTATGACAGCTAGTGGACTTTGAATCCAGTCAATAATATTTTTTTAATTGAAGACTGGGCTCAGTAATGTTGAATCATCACTATGAAAAAAGAATAATTTGGCTCAGATCTGTGCTTTCGGGAACAAAATCCTCTGTTCCTAACTGCTCTGGGTTACATGTGACTCCATACCGACAGTGTGATTGACCCTTAAATGTACCTGAATTAGCCTAGTAAGCCTCTGAATTGTGGCAATTAGGGATGAACCACAAATCTTGATTTTGCCATCAGTGTTCACATTCCAAGAAATAATGTGCTATTTAAAAAAGTATGCAGTTAAGTTCTGCTTAAGGACTCCTATTTTTAATGATTTGTGGAGTCTGACTGACTCTGCGAAAATCCTGCCCAACAACACTTGCCATTTTCTTACCGAACCATAGAGCTGCCTTCTTATTGTAGAGAGATGATGGGTGGTGGTGCAAGCTGAGGGTCAGCATGGTTCAGCCAAGGGAAGAGGTTGAGAAGGTGAGACCTTCACATGAACCTCAGGATATGTTGGAGTTAAACCATACTGTTGGCAATGCTCTGCATTTCGACCGACTGAGCTAACTATCCCAAATGTAAATGTGATGTAGAACCAACTACTTAAAGAAAATAAAGGAGTGGAGCACAGTTTCAAATTAATGAAAGGTGAATTTTAAATAAACTAAATTCCTTGCAGTAGAGTACTCAATATGTGGAGTATGGTTCCAGGTCAAATCATGGCAACAAAAACTTCAGTCATTTGAGAATCAGTTGGAAGCTGGAGTGTGTAGGCTTTTAAGTTTGGCCATATGAGTGAAAAAAAATCAGAGAACCAGTAGAATGGAAAAGAGTTTCACTTGACCCATCACATCTATTTAAATGCTCATCCAATGCCCTTTTTAGTCCCTGAAATTGAACTTGTTTCCATTACACTTCCAGGCAGTGTATGCCAAATCCAAACTGCTTGCTGCATGAGCAAGATTTATTTTTCCTCAACTTGCATTTACTTATTTTGCAGATCAAATTTAAACTATGCCCTCTGGTTATCAATCTTTTTATGAGCCCGGAACCATTTCTCCACATCTACTCTGTCCAGACGTCTTATGGAGGTCTTTCAAAAACCTCTATCAAACCTCCCCTCGGTTGTCTTTACGTCAGGGAGAGCAGCTTCACCAATCCATCATTATAATCGTTATCTCTGGCACTATCCTTGTAAACCTCTTCTGGACTCTGTGCAATACATTGACATCTGTCTAAACTGTGATGCCAAGACTGGTGTTCTATATCATTTCATCGTGACTCCCCTGCTCTTGTACTCTGTGTCCCAATTAATGAAGCCTATGCGTTTTGAATAGCTCTGTCTACCAATCATGCCACCTTTTAATTACTTTTGTATGCACACCCTGGTGTCTTTGCTCCTGCACATCCTCTAGAATAGTACTTGTGTTTTACACTGTCTTCTTATGTTCTTTGTACTGAGGTGTAACATCTTACACTTGTCTGTATTGAACATCATCTGCCACCAATCCACTCATTCCATCAAATTGTCAATGTTGTCTTGAAGTTGTACACTGTCCTCCTGACCATTTACAATTCTTCTAAGTTTTGCATTCTCTGCATACCTTGAACTTGTCTTCTGCACTCCAACATACAAATCATTTTTATATATATATATATATATATATATATATATATATATATATCAGAAAAAGAAAATGTCCCTGGGGAACTCCACTGCAAACTTTCCTCCAGCTCAAAATGTACCCATGAAGTATTATTCTGTGGTTCTAATCATTTGGTCAACTTTGTGTCCTCATAACTACTGTCCCTTTTATTCCATGACCTATAACTTTCCTGACAAATTGTGTGGCACTTATTAATCGCCTTCTGGAAGTCAATGTACGTTACATTAACAACCCTGTCCTCATCAAGCCTTTGTTTACCTTTTCAATAAAAAGAACTCCAGCAAGTTAGTTAGACATGATTTTCCCTTAACAAATCCACATTGACTGTTCCACGCATTTTTTTCATGTGATATTAATTTTATCCTAAATAACTTTTTCAAAGTTTGCCCACCATTGAAGTTCATGTGAATGGTCTGTAATTATTGGGTCGATCTTTACAATGTTTTTTGAATGAAGTTGTGAAGTTTGCAATTCTCCAATCCTCTGCACCACCCCCAAGTGCAGGAAATGTTGAAAGATTACTGACAGTGCCTCTGCATTCTCGCTGTCACTTCTTTCAATATCCTTTGGATACATCTCATCCGGTCATGATACCTAAGTAATGACAGCTCATCATCCTCTTTATCAAATTTAAACTCTTCTAGTGAATGAGTTGTCTTCTCTTTCACTGAGGGCTGGGCAGCATCTGTGTCAGAGGTTAAGATAGAAACAAAGCTTCATTTTAACACCTTAGCCCTGCTTACTATCTTCATGTGTAAAATCTATTTTTGGTCCCTAACTAGCACTACTCCTCTTTTGTCACGCTATTACTATTGATATGCTCATGGAAGTCTTTGGGATTTCCTTTTTCTGTTAGATTCAACCAAGTGGTCTTTTTTGCTTGCATTTATCTCAAAACCTTGTGCATTACATTGTTGTGCAGTTAGATCAACTCAGAGCAATGTCAACCTGAATAGAAATTGGGTTGGTCCTTGTTTGTAGGGTTCTTTTGAACCGTATGATTTACGATCATGCAGTCAGGTGCAGTGAAGAACTATTTCGCAATAAATGTTATGTATCAAGATCAAATTGTTTCATTCTGTCTTTTTTCATTTTCTCATCAAACTGAGGCATCATGATGTTATCATAAACATTCAGAAACCTGGACTTATGCACCAGCTTTAATAGTCTGAGTTGAACAGTACTGAATCATGTATGGAGGTGTGAGGATGTCTCCATTTCTGATCACTGTCCATGAATGGGAGCAAGAAGAATGTTTAGAAGAGTCAGGGTCAGTAGAGGAGGAAGCCCACTGCATTACCAGATTTCTGCTACAGTTACTCCATTGACTCTGTTGCTGATTGGAATATCCAGTTCCTGTGGCTACTTAGTGAGCTGCTTTGAGTCAGTGTTGTTTCTCGGAGTGCCTCCTGGCTTAATGCATAATCTGAAGAATCCAAATAGGCATGAGTAGCATTAACCAAGTACTCAAGGGACTTCATTGTTTACCTACTGCTGGTTGAATCCAAGTCCCCATGCCTCACCTTTCCTTCTGCGGATTTCAGTAGAAGGGTTGGACATGTCTTGTAGCAGGCTCTATGGGATTTCAAGCTTTCATTTGGTCAAGCAAGTGTGGAGGTTTCAGTAGTGGATGGCCTGAGGTGAATAATGTTGCAGCAGTGGAAATAAATATTCTTTGTGATGTGAAGGATGTAGGTTAGAAACCTGGTTTCTTGAGTTTGAGTCAAATGCTGAAGCTATGAAATCTATCTCTACCCTAAAGCAGTAGAGAGGGAGATGGAGGTTCTAATTGATGCTGAGCCATTCTATTTGTGTCAAGGGCTTTGTCTTCAGCCTTTCTACTGTTTATCTGGAAAAGGTTGTGTATTGTCAGTTGTGGTTACATTGTAGAGGAAAGTCTTTATTGTCTGCGCTAGCTCCCTCCAGTTTATTAAGCTGGTCCCACTCAACCAAGCTTTCCTCAAATCTCTGCACTTTCTCTCTTCAGGTACTTACCCAATGAACTTTTGAAAGCTGCAATTAAATTTGCAATCATCGCCCTCTTGAGCATTACTTTCCAGGTTCTGACTATTCATTGCATTTTTAAAAAATTCTTTTTACTCATGTGGCCATTCTTTCTTCTGCAAATCATCTGAAATTTGTGTCCTTGACTTCTCAATTCACCTATCTAGGGAAAAAGTTTCTTGCTATCAATTCTGTCATGGTCCTTCCTGATTTCAAATAGCTCAATTTGCCTTCTCACAGAGTTGCCCTAGCTTTTCCAGTTTTATTCATAGATAAAGTTTGTCAAATCTAGAACCATCCTTTCTAAAACCTCACTTGCCTTCTCAGTACAGTGGCTAGGACTGGAGATTTAGGCGGCACGGTGGCTCAGCGGTTAGCACTGCTGCCTCACAGCACCAGGTCCCAGGTTCGATTCCAGCCTTGGGTGACTGTCTGTGTGGAGTTTGCACATTTTCTCCATGTTTGCGTGGGTTTCCTCTGGGTGCTCTAGTTTCCTTCACAGTTCAAAGATGTGCAGGTCAGGTGAATTGGTCATGCTAAATTGCCCATAGTGCTAGGTGCATTAGTCAGAGGGAAATGGGTCTGAGTGGGTTACAAGTCAGCTTGTTGGGCTGAAGGACCTGTTTCCACAGTGTAGAGAATCTAATCTAATCTAATGCTGCAGTTGAGGCCAAGCTAGTGTTTTGTTTTAATTCATTGTAACCAGCTTGCTTTTTCAATCTGTGCCACCATCTATAAAATCTAAGAATCCCAGATATCTTTTATTACCACTGTTTTAACCAACCCTGCCACTTTCAACACATTTTGCATATATTCCTCCAACTCTCGCTGGCCCTTCACTTCCTCTCTAACACTATCCATATTTTGTAATGTCTCGCTCACTGATTTTACCAAAATGCATCCCTTCACAATTCTCTGCATTTCTTCTGCATAAGTTTGATTATATTCTCTAAAAATCTGTCACTATCCTCATCACAGTTCACAATTTTGTGTCCTCAGCAATTTTTTTACTATTCTATTCTGTGCATCAAATCTAGGTCATTAGTATATATCAAGGAATGCAGAATTCCCACTACTGACCTATGGGAAACCAGACTATATGACATCCTCCAGTCCTACAAGCAATGTACATAACCCTTATTTCAACTTACTCAGCCAACTTTGTATACATGTTGCCTTTGTTCTTTTATTCCATGGGTTTCTACTTTCCTGGCAAGTCTAATGAATGACCCTTTATCAGTGCCTTTTGAAAGTCCATGTATACATCACCTAAGCAACCATCTGTTTCAAAACAAAATCAGTCAAGTTAAACACAATTTGCCTTTATAAATCAACTTTGAATGCCCTTAATTAATCCATACATGTCTAAATGACTATTTGTTTATTTTATCCCAGATTATACTTTCTCAAAGTTTTTGTACTGATTAAACTGTTTGTTGGATTTTTTCTTCTGTACATTTTTAATAAAAAGTCATAGAACTATACAGCATAGAAACAGGCCCTTTGGTCCAAGTCATCCATTCCAACCAGACATCCCAATTTTATCTCGTCCCATTTGCCAGCATTTGGCCCACATCCCTCCAAATCCCTCCTATTCATGTACCTGTCCAGATAATACTAACAGTTCCATTATAAATGGTGCTAAGTGACTACTCCTCCCTTTACATCCTGTCAAAATATTTAGTTCATAGAGATGTACAGCATGGAAACAGACCCTTCGGTCCAATCTGTCCATGCTGACCAGATATCTTAACCCAGTCTAGTCCCACCTGCCAGCACCTGGCCCATATCCCTCCAAACTGTTCAACGCAAATTTACTGTAACACAGTTGAAGAATTCAGACTATTATTTGTAGAATGCAAACTTTTGCTCCCTGTATTGGTTATAATGTGATTCCAGTTTCATTACTTTAAATGTTGCTGCAGTTACATGATTTTCTTATAACGCAGGGTTGCCCAGGAATGGAACTATCACGTTAGAACCGACTGTGCATATGTCTTCACTGATCTTTGTCTCTTCATGTACATTTTGTAATTTTTGGTCAATTTTTATGTTCCCTGCAAGTTTACTTGCATACTGTATTGTTTCTTTCTTAATCAATCCCTTTGTCCTCCTTTGCTAAATTGTAAACTGCTATCGATCTTCAGGTCTGTTGTTTTTTCCTGGCCAATTTTTATGTCTGTTGAGTCTAGTACTATTTCAGATTAATATCACCCATAAATACAGAAGTTTCTTTTCAATTTTTTTTCCCCTGTTTAATGCCATTTCCAACAACACCCTGACAGTTTGGGCTCTGTACACAACCCTCACAAATGTTTTTTGTCCCTTGGTGATTCTTAACTCTCCTCATACAGATTCCACATAATCAGAGCTAGTATCCCTTCCTCTGTTGCATTAACAGCCTGTTTAACCGAAATGTAACAACACAGGCTTTTCCTTTTTGTCTGTCCTTCTTAAGTACTGAATACCCTTGGGTCTTCACTTTCCATACCTGGTCACCCTCCAACTCTGTCTGTTGTAATCCTAACTATATCATACCTGTTTTCAGTTATTTGTGTGATTACATTACCCACTTCATTGCCAGTGCTCTCCACATTAACGTACAACACTTAAGACATGTCTTTTTAACATAACTCGTCCCATTTCCATTATTGTTTTCACTGTGACCCTGATATTCTGGCCTATGTTTTCTCTGCCTATATGTTTTGTTCTTCCCCTTTCTATGTTTTATTCTTGTCCTTGAACACACACACACACACACACACACACACACACACACACACACACACACACTCTCTGACTCTTTTGCATAGTTTCCTATCCCGCTGCCATTCTAGTTTAAAGCCTCTCCAATTACTCTAGCAAATATTCACCCTAAGAAAACAGTCCTGGTCTTACCCAGGTTTTAGATTACTTACAGTGTGGAAACAGGCCCTTCGGCCCAACAAGTCCACACCGACCCGCCGAAGCGCAACCCACCCATACCCCTACATTTACCCCTTACCTAACACTACGGGCAATTTAGCATGGCCAATTCACCTGACCCACACATCTTTGTGACTGTGGGAGGAAACCGGAGCACCCGGAGGAAACCCACGCAGACACGGGGAGAACGTGCAAACTCCACACAGTCAGTCGCCTGAGTCGGGAATTGAACCCGGGTCTCTGGTGCTGTGAGGCAGCAGTGCTAACCACTGTGCCACCGTGCCGCCCGTAACCCATCCAGTTTGTTTTGGCCCCAATGCCCTGGAATCTGAAATATTTCTCTTTGCACCATCTCTTCAACCGCTCATAATCCTGAAATCACTACCTTTTGAGGTCCTACCTTTCACCTTACTTCCTAACTCCCTATTGTTTACTTTTAAGACCTTATCCTTTTTTTCATGCCTCTATCATGGCTATTAATGTATACTAAGACCACTGGCTGCTTATCGTTTCACTCCGTGGCATCTGGTAGCTGTTCTCAGACATTCTTGGTCGTAGTGCCAGAGAGGCCACATACCATCCTAGAATCTCATTTAAACCCCTTAAAATTGAATTCCCTATAACTATCGCATTCCCATACCTTTCATTCCTCCCTTGGGGTTGGTTAGCTCAGTTGGCTGGATGGTTGGTTTGCAATGCCAGAGTGACATCCACACCATGAGTTCAGATCCAATACTATCTGAGGACACCATGAAGGTCCTGCCTTCTCAGTCTCTCCCCTGGCCTTAGGTGTGGTCACCTTTGGATTAAGCTACATCAGTCGTATCTCTCTAATGAGAGAGCAGCCCTGTAGCCCTCTTTGGCTATGGCAAAATTTACCTTACTCCTTCGCTGTGCTGCAGAGCTAACCATTCTGCAAAGAAATTTGATTGTTGCTGCTTTCCCCTGATAGGCCATTCCCTTGACAGTATCCAAATGAATAGCCACGGGAGACTCCTACACTGCCGGCCTACTCTTCTTATTGTGCATGGTGGTCACCCATTCCCTTCTTGCCTGCAGTGTGACCACCTCTCAGTATCCGCAACACTGTTCCCAACTGCAACTCCAGTTCCAAAACCTAGGCTTTCAGGAGCTGCAGTTCGCGAAGCTTCCCGCACACGTGCTGGCCCAGACACTGGAAACGTTCTCTGCTTCCCACTTGGAGCAGAAGGGCACAGCATGGATTTGAACTTCCCAGACATGACTAACCCTTACATTAAACTTTTTGGAAGATGCTTAATATCAAATACTATCACTTACTCTGGGGCTCATATTCCCTGCTCTTCAGTACTATAAAAGGTAGTCCTTAAAAATTATGAACACAAAAAACAGCAAAAAGCGCCTCTTTCCCTCTGCATCAAATTCTCACTGTGCTCCAAAGTCTCAAACACACACACTCTCTCTGTCTTACTCAGGATGTGCTCTCTCCCAACTGCTCCGCGAAGATAACTTAACTCTATATTCTTCCTAAGTAGATGGTAGTCTTGTTGCAGTATTCAACTCAATTCTGTTGCACTACTTCCATTTCTTCTTCACTCTATCTCAATAGTTATACTATCTTTGACCACACAATGATAGACCCTCTCTCTCCAGTACTGTCGAATTCACCTCAATCGATATTGCCAACCCATTTTCATTTATTTTTTTTCTTCTTCATTGCTGGGCACCAATCAGCTCAGGCTTGAAGGGCCAAAGGGCCTCTTCCTGGGCTGTAAATTTTCTTTGTTCTTTATTCTTTTCTCCAGGGTTATTTAGTACCAAGTCCTACTTTCATTTTTTAAAGCCAGGCCTTTGCTATCATTTTTTCCATATAACTATCTCCATCTGCAGCTTACTGGTCTTGTATACCATGTTAAATAAATGCACTACAATCTTTATTGAGATCTTATTGCATTCCAACATTTGGATAGTTAGCTATTCAGAGTACAGACTAAAGGATCACTAAAAGAAAGAGCAATACATAATTCTGAAAGCAATTAACATTTGTTTAATGGGGCAAAAAGTCTCATCTTGATGTTGCCATAATCTTCTCCTCCTCCCATCATTACAGATCCTATGACATGAACTTGTAGTCATAATGGAATTGGTCAGTGGGTCCAGTACTGTCTGAAGAATGAATACGGCAGTCAAATGAAGCAGTAAAATTATGAATTGGTTCTAGACTAGCTACTGTCAGACAATAAGAACAAACAGGTTATCCTAACAATTTGTTTTTTTTTTATTTACAGTCAAGTCTCCTTGGGCCTGACATAGGTATAGGCAGTCCAGGTGCCATATCACCTACAGGCACCAAGCCTGGCTCACAGTATTATCCATATTCCAGCAATAATTCCCGTCGGCGACCAATGCATGACTCCTCAATGGGTGAGTGCTGTTCTACCTTTAACTTCCATTTTTGAACTCACCACTTTAATCGTTTTAAAGGCTTCTGTTGGCCTTTTTGCAACTTTTGAAACAGTCCCATGAACTGATCTCCCAATGAAAACTATCTTGGTTTTACTTTTGCCAAGTGTTGAAAATTATCTTTTGAGAAAGTGACAAGAGTTCTTGTAAGATGAAGTGTGATAAACAAATAAATTCTTACAGGAGTGAAAAATAAAAATTGCATTTAAGGTTTTTTAAAAAAAAGATTTCAGTGTAATGCATTTCAACTACTGGCTGCTGCAGTTTATCTTGCAGGTTCTGCCAGTTTTGAATTACTGCATTTCAGGCATTTGCTGGCATTCCTTTTATCCAGTATTACTGCAACACTGTTGATGGAAAATATAATGTGATATCTCTCTGTCATGGCCATACAGTTTGAATTTGTCGATCCATAATTAGTTGGAAGGATTCAAGAGATTATTGTCACTTTTCTGGTTGAAAAAAAATCGGAATTGACAACAGTTACCTAAGAATCCTGAGCAGAAAACCCAGATTTCTAAAATGCTTAATGTTTCATTGGGTCATGAAATAGGTGGATTGCGTTCTATAGAGGTTCAGGTATGCTAGGGTCTGGATTTTTTGAGAAGTGACAACCTCTCACAGGTGCAACTCTGTCCCTCCTTTTTTATGAAAGGAGAGAACTTGTATTTCTTGAGAGTAGATTTCATTCAGGGCCCCTTCAGTAATGTGGTTCTGTGCTTTCACTCTGACAGCTCTTTCAGAGAGAAAAAAAATCACGACGCTTTTCATAGCTGTAGCTTCTAGAGCTTAGAGTCAGAATCTCAGACAGTTGCTTTTGACAGTTGTTGTTAAACAGTAAATATATAAGGGAAGTGTGAGGTTAGGGACCTAGGGATTAGTGTCCTAGTTGGGTAGGTCGTAGGCTGCCAGGAGTAGGTTGCCAAATGGGGTGTCAAGTTCGGTGTCAAGTGAATACGGTGCCAGGTGGCAAGATAAGTGCTTTAGTGTTTAGGTCCCGATGAGTGGTAGGAATCGAGTCAGGATAGCTGGTTTTGGGGGTTGAGTTGGGGTGTCAGGTCTGGTGGTAAGGGATGGCAGTTCAGGTGCGGAAAGAGGCTAAGAATATCGAATCGAGGGCAGATGTAGTGGAGTGCGAATCAGAAGTTGGGGAAGGGACTTATTGATTAAGGGTCTGGGGGAGTCCAAGTGCTGTCAAAGAGGTGCAGTTGGGGTGAGTAAGGTAAATACAGGGTCAGTTTAATCATTATTTTGGGGGTTAAACTGTGTGGTTACTAGCCTAAGTTTTCCTGAATAGCTATTTCCTTAATTTAAACAGAACCCTACGAATTGTCTGATTTAAATAAAGATTGTCAGAGGGTTCCAGATGTAGGGGAATTGACCAATGGAATATTCAGTTTGAAGGAGAAAGTGAGGACTGCAGATGCTGGAGATCAGAGCTGAAAATGTGTTGCTGGAAAAGCGCAGCAGGTCAGGCAGCATCCAAGGAGCAGGAGAATCGAAGTTTTGGGCATGATTCCTGAAGAAGGGCTCATGCCTGAAACATCGATTCTCCTGCTCCTTGAATGCTGCCTGACCTGCTGCGCTTTTCCAGCAACATATTTTCAGGAATATTCAGTTTCACAGGCAATTTCTTGGGAGTCTGCTACGATAGATTCCACTTTGTCCCAAGTGCAATTTTCATCTATGCTGGAATATTGTCTGTCTAACCATAGGAAAATTCAACCATTGGTATATAACTATTTTGTGTTGTGAACAGAGTATCAATTACACATCATAATGGTAGGTGAATTTTTGTATCAGGTCCTTTGAGCTTACAGTTTTCTAAACATGAGCTATATCTGAAGAGCGTTTGAGCTTTATGAATTGTTAAGATGTAATTTTGTCTTAAAACCCAAATATAAAATCTGCATCGTACAAAATTAGTTTGACTTGAGCATGAATTTCCCCTTGCCACACCCTATAACATATTGTTACAAAAATGTTCATTTAGATTAATGACACATTAAGTATTTTGTCTATTTGGAAATGACTGGCTGCATTTTCCAAGTAGTTACAATTACAATCAAATTGCAATTCCTGCTCATGTTTTTCACCATTATGACTCAATTCAGCTTTTCTGCCAGGAGATTCCAATCATGGCTCCTTCAGAAATGAAGGGTATTCCTGAAATTTAGTGGGTTCTTTGTCATACAGGATAGTTGAGGAAGTTAAACCATGCCCTTTACTGTATTCCGTCTCCAATTTAAATGGATCTTTTCATAAGGATTCTAATGCAGGGGAATTGCCCATCAGAATCTTCAACTTCCTGATTAATTCCCTCCAAGGCAACCTCATCCGGGACTCTGCAAGATCCCAAGTGTGCAGCTCCCATCTTCCCTGCAGAAATGACTGTGCGGCTGTTGGCAAATCTGAGCCAGTTATTTCTATTAGGAAAGGTACTCATAATCATGATGATCATAAATAGTAAAAAAAAACGTTTGGGAGCCAGTTACCGTCAAGAGAGATGAGGTGAAGGAGGAGAGATGATGGTAACAGAAGGCGAGCAGTGGAGGAGGAATTGGAAAAAAAAATGAGGAGGAATTGGTAAAGGAGTAGAAGAAAGAAGAGTTGGGGAGTGAAGGGAGATGATGGGATCTGAGTGGATGCATCTTTCTTAGTGGAGTGATGAGGACTGGATGGATAGTGGATTTGTTCCTTTGGGATGAAAGGTAAAGGGTGGTCTTGTATATTATTTGTAGCTCAATGAAACAGGGAGAAGGTTCTTTCTGCTCCACTAGATTCTGGGATTATGAGAAATATGGTTGTATAGCTTCTTGAATTGAAGATAACTTCATAGTCAGCTTTATCAAGCTGATATGCTACTTTAAATCATGTGTCTGTGTCCTAGAGTTTACAATGGAGGAGACCTCCAGAGAAGGTTTATAATTGGTGTGAGATTTGTTATTTTTAAAACTCTTCAGGGAGTGGATACCTTCGATTGAAAATATTCTCCCAACATCCCATTTTGTTCTTCTGACATATAAATGACTGAATAAACATCAAAGTAAACATCAACGATATCATGCATTTTTAATAATTTAAAAATATTCACATGCACTGCTACAAAGTTAGCAGGAATCATGCAAGAGCTGATTTACTGAAAATGTCTTAAAAAAAACTAATATGTAAGGAACAAGTTAGGTAATTTTGGAATTTACATAAAGGTGTGATTTGTTAGAATGTAATCAGCCTTTCTATACAACTGTTTCCTTCAATGTATTTATCATGAAGAGTGTTCGGATTTCAACAGGTGCCAATCCCTACAGTTTTTATAAAAATTTTATAGAATATCCACTTATTATTTGGTTGCTTTGTCCTGTCAACATGCTTGGCTCCAAAGTCAAAAAATATGGTGCTGGAAAGGCATAGCAGGTCGGGCAGCATCTGAGGAGCAGGAGAGTCGATATCTCAGGCATAGGCCCTTCATCAGGAATGTGATTAAAATATGAAAATAATTATTCTGTTTTGCGACTAAAGGTTATTTGCTTTAACTTCATTTGTTTAGTTTTCCTCTTAGAAAATGTAATTTTGCAAATAAACCTTTTAAAAAAAAAAGCCACTAGTGGCTCAGGATAATGCCATGAAAGGTGAGTGCTTAGCTCCAAAAGTGGTCACACTGTAATTAATTACAGATAATATACAGCAAGCCAAGTGATTCAGCATAATGTCATGAAAGCCGTGAGTGACTTATGAATGGCATTAGAGCTCAAAAGAAAAGTTGAATTTCAAGAAATAATGTGATGTTGCTGCTCCTTTAACAAGGTTAGATTGTCCTTGGGTTTTACTTTCAAAGGGGGTGGTAAACACAGAGATTCTGAGAGAACTAGGTTTGAAGAGTTTTAGAGCCAATTTGATTATAGCTAAAAGACACTGGCTGAGGCATAAGGCTTTCAAGTTTAAATAAAACACTTGTACAATGAAAGCAGGGTGGCCAGTTCTGCCAGCTCAGCTGTTCTCTGGTTTGGTTTGGTTTTAGCAGGCAGTCAGTTGTGAAGCTGCTGGACCTAAAGAAGTAGGTCCATGCTAATCCTCCCTCTCTGGACCCAAAGAAACAGGTCGATGCTGATCCCCTCTGTCTGTCTCTGTCTGACATCTCTCCTGTAAGACCTTATGTTTGATTTTTCCTTTTTTTTTGCCAGGAGGTGTTCATGGGGATTGTTGAAAGTATTAGGAACAGCATTAAGTTGGGATACCCTGTTGGGTTTTCGGATAGGTTAAGTTATTCTACATTCTGTTCTTTTTTTGTTTGTGTTTTATTCGATAATATTGCAAATTAATTATGTTTGGTCTAAAACGAAGTGGTTGGACTAGCTGCATCACTCCTGGAATATCCACACTACACCTGCTTAAAGCACCTAGCAACATTAGGGTCCAGGCTGCTTTCTTGAAATGTTTTGAGGGGGTCTGGCCTGGTCTACCATAGTAATTAGAATTCTAACTCTGTTCCTAGTAGCTTGAGATTCACTCTTGTACTTCATGACATTACCATGAGCCACCAATCTTTTAAAGGATTATTTGCAACATTTCTCAGAGGAAACGTTAAAGCAAATACGTTTTGGTCTCAAAGTAGATTGTCAATAATTATTTTCATTTTTTTTGGCATTCTCTTGCTGAAAGTGATGTAAGATATGAAAGCAAAGATGTCAAGAAAGTGACAGAATTCAAGCCATGTGGATCACGTGTGCGTTATAACAATATCCTGTTTGTAAAACAACCAAATTCAGAGTATTATACTAAACTCAAATGTATCACAAAAGCCCTCTCCTCGACCTGCAGTATGCTTCACACAAACATTTGACCATAATTTAGGAGCGTGAGGAGCCATGCATCCCCTCGAGCCTGCTCCACCATTGAAAACTATCATGAATGATCTGCTTGCTTTCAAGTTCCACATTTCCATCCACCCTATAAACTTAGATTCCTTTGACTAATAAAATTCTATCTGTGCCTTTAAAAAATGTTAACTGACATGGCCTCCATTACCTTCTGAGGCAGAGTGTTCCAAAACAACACAATCCTCTGAGAGAAAATAAAATCTGCTTATCTTTGTCCTGAAAGGGTGAGCATCTACTTTAAAAATGTACCCTCTCATTCTGGACTGACCTAAAAGATGAAAAGTCATTTTCGTGTCCAACTTGTCAAGACTGTTCAGCATCACTCAAGTCACTCCTCACCCATAGAATCCCTATAGTGTGGAAGCAGGCCATTCGGCTCATTCAGATCACGCCAATCCTCCGAAAAAATCCCATCCAGACTCTATCCCCATAACCCTGCATTTCCCATGGCTAATGCACCTAGCCTGTACATCCCTGGACACTACAGTCACCTTAGCATGGCCAATCCACTTAACCTGTACATCTTTGAACTGTGGGAGGAAACCAGAGCACTCAAAGGAAACCCATGGCAGACATGGTGAGAATGTGCAAACTCCACACACAGTCGCTCAAGGGAGGAATCAAGCCTAGGTTCCTGGTGCTTAAGGCAGCTGTGCTAACCACTGAGCTACCATGCTGTCATGCAGAACGCTCCAAACATTTGAATATAAATTGGGCGCAAGCAAGTGCACTCTTCTGAACTCCAATTGAAATAAGCCCAGTCTGTATAATCTTTCCTCATAAAACAACCCACTATTCCATGTATTAATTTAGTAAACCTTTGGAAATAGTGAAATATTTTCAATGTCGCCTGAAAAGATTAAATAGGAGAGGAATTATCCATAACAGGACAATGTATGTAGCATGTGGAAGGGACCCATTTCTAACAAAGGATGTATATTTGTTTTCATAAAATACCTACAGCATGGAAACAGGCCATTTGGCCCTATAAATCCAACCTACCCTCCAAAGAGTATCCCACTCAGACCCATACCCCTACCCTATTACTCTACATTTCCCCTGACTACTGCGCCTAACCTACAAGTATCTGAACACTATGGGCAAATTAGCTTGGCTAATTCCCTAACCTTCATATGTTTGGACTGTGGGAGGAAAGCAGAGTACCCAGAAGAATCCCACGCAGATGTGCTGACCTTGGAGAGTTTTCAGAGGATGTTTACAAGAATGATCGCTGAGATTTCTGACTTCTCACATGAGGAACAGTTGAGAACTCTGGGTCTGTACTTGATTGAGTTGATAAGAATGGAGAGGATGTGATCTGATTAAAATATCTGATTAAGATTACTGAGAGGCCTGGATAGAGTGAATGTGGAGTTGATGTTTCCACTAGTCAGAGAGAGTAGGACCCAAAGGCACAGCCTCAGAGTAAGGGGATGACCCTTTACAACGGAGATGAAGAGGAATTACTTTAGCCAGAAGGTTGTTAATCTGTGGAACTCATTACCATATAGGACTGTGGAGGCTAGATTATTGCGTGTATTTAAGGCAGAGGTAGATATATTCTTAAGATAGATTGGTAAGGGGATCAAGGAATACAGAGAGAAGGCTGGAGAATGAGTTTGAGAAACAAATTAGCTATGACTGGATGACAAGGCAGACTGGTCTAAATCTGCTCCTACATTTTCTGGTCTTGTGCAGGCTTGTTTGCTGAATAATCTCATTTAAATCTACTTAAGATGAAAAAATATGGAATGACATCAGAGGCCTGAAGAACAAAGGTTAAACAATTTAACACTGGAATACAAACTTTGAGTTGACTTCATTTCTCAGCCAATAGTCATTCTTTATAAATATATACTTAGGAATTGCTGAGAATTATCCAGATTGTAAGATAATGAACCATGACAATAATTGCAAACTTGTTTTAGTTGAAATAGCACACAATTATGTTTATATCAATTGACTTTACATATTATATATGTATGGATGTTATAATTTACTTGATACATAACTCTGATACAATCCACATTTTGTTCTTAAGAAATAGAAACTGTCCATTAAACTAACAAGTTGAACCCTTTACTTGTGCATGTCACTGTCAAATATTTAGAAAGAGTGGTGGTCTTGCAACTAAAAGACTTTGAAGTTGGACCACAATATAAGACCATAAACCCCCCCATTGTCAAAAACTTAGGAAAATGATCATCAGTTTATAATGACCAGTGAAATTGACACTGACATGAATTACAGCAGTGCTTGAGAGGAGTGGCCACCTGTGAAGTACAGGCACGTGTTCACAGTTCCATCTGTGATTTACAGTTTTAATGAACCTGCCCTCTGAGATTGTTTCACATTATAACAGCAACATAAAAAGTGATGATATAGGGGTTGAGTGTTTTCAGATGCGATTTTAATTGACAGCCATGTGGAGGGGACCACCTGTGAATAAAGACCACTTTTTGTGGGAACCACGGGTGGTCACTTTGACAGGTTTAGCTGCATGTCCCATTATTCATTGGTGAATATCAGATGCAAGTTGTCAAAAATTATCAGGTGTTCCTATGGAGTTGCTGCTGATATTAATGCATGAAACCGTGAATATATGCTACTTAGCTAGATAGCACTATTTAACACGACAGGTCTTTTCTTATTACTGAAATTGATCTTGACTTTTAAGTTTCCCCTTCTATATTCAAATTTCATCTAACATGACCAGCATTCTTTGGTTAATTCAAAGCATATCACTTATTTTTCTGCTGACTTTACTCTGAAACCTTCCTTTCTGTTCAAATGTAAAGTTGGAAAAGTAGCTTTAGAATTGGAAAATTGCATTACCGTTATGTTTGTTTGCAAGTAGGGCTTTCACATCACTTGCGTGCTGCCATCTCCTGGACGACTCTCTGAAAAGGTCATGTACAAAGGAAACTAATGGGTAGGAGCTGTTGCTGATTGTTCCTTTGGTGGCTCGATTGTTAAAAATGCTGCCTGGAATGATCTTAAGCTATAGAAACCTAAAAGGGTTTAATCCACAATTTTGTTATTAGCTGACCCAAGCAAAGTGAACTTCGTTGTTAACCTTGGCAGGCCACGTCTGAAAAGGGGAATAATCAACCAGACTTCCCATAAAAACAGAAAGAACTGGAGAAACTCAGCATGTCTGCCAGTAATGGTGGAAAGAGAATTAATGTATCATGTCCAGTATGACTTCTTTGCAACTTCCTTTTCTGAGTGTTGTCTTACCCAGGAACTATGGGAATGCAGATATACAATAGTAATATGGTTTGATGCAACTATGACAGATCCACACTATAATGATTTGGTGAGATTCATTTTGGTCAGATACGTTTTTATGAAATACCCATTTGGGTGAGGTACATATGTATATTTCATATCTCCATTCATCTATATTCCAAAGCTTTGTACTCATCTGTGTAAAGACTGCCATTTCATTGATGTAATGGGAGGTAAAATTGGTAAGTAGATTTGACAAGCAGCCCTGATTAAAGGAGATGTTTGCTAACATGTTAACTTACTGATTTACAGAGATTCCACCGAAAAAGGTTAGGAAGGTTCCTCCAGGTTTGCCATCTTCAGTAAGTTCCATTGTTCAATTATCATGCTACTGTGTGTCAAAATATTGATGAGAGCATTTTGATGTGTTGTGCTTTGTATGAACAATCAGAAGTAAAGCCTTGTGTAACATGACTTCTTGTTGCTGCAACAGTAAAAACGCATTCTACTTTTTGGAAATCAGCTTGTATTAAAATAGTTTGTCAGTCACTTTTTTGCATAGCATCGTGTGACCTTTGAAGAACAAGAGAGATATTACCTGTCATTTTAAATTCAACCATTAACCATGTTGATAGGTTAGCAACCCACTTTGAAATTTATATAATTGTTGTAACTTCATTTTTTTCTGTCTTCAAAATGTGGCTACATTAATTTACTCCTTGGGCGAAAGCTATTAATGTCTATATTGCAGAGCCTATGTTAAAACTGAGCTTCAGTTTATGATTTACCCTTTTTTCCTAATAAATCAAATTATTTGATGCATTACTTATCTTGCATTTTTTCCCTCCTTTTTCAAACTTCCATTCTTTACATCATTAGGCTGTGTTTTCTTCTTATTATCTATGAATAGACAAATAAGATAGACCACCTGTTGAAGTACAATTCTAAAGAGCGGTTGCCCATTGGTATATCATTTTGATGGTCATTCATGTGAGAATCTTGGTGGCAAGTGTTGGAATATCACAGCCAAGGCTGATTTCTCATCCTGACCTCAGCAAACATACGTTCCCCAGCAGGTATCGCAGAAGGAAAGCTGGCATATATTTTCCCCCTCTGGTTGAATTTCAATGGTAGTAGACACCAAAGCATAACACACTATTGACATTCTTACCTGATCTGCAAACATATCAAAAATCAAAGCTAAATGTCACAAACTCTGATCTTTACAGTTCATTTGCTCTGTCACTTTTACGAACTGAGGAATTAAAACATTGTTTCAAGAATTTTGTCTTCATCTGTTTTGAGGGAGAAGAGCCAGTTATTTTTGTTATAACAAGAAACAGTATGGTGATTTACTTCTCATCACAGTAGAATGATTTATATCACGTTGTGTCTGGCAAATACTTGCTTTTTGAGTTAAGCCAATATTTGTAATTCACTTACTTTAGTGTTAAAACTGCCTGAACAAGAATTCTATCTCTTTTTTTTAATGAATGATGGTTACATTTAAACTTGTTTTACTTTTCAACAATTAATAACATGTTAACGGGGAAGACGGCTGCACTTTGGCACTGTGCTTAGAGGAAAATGCTCATTTGGCACTTATTAAATCTGTAAAGATACTAAAGTACTGTAGAAAGTTTTCAAAAGTAAAAGTTTATACAATTTGTAAAATATATAAAGAGCAATTAATGGGAATGCAGTGCTTGAAAGAATAGTGGTAAACTATGGTTGACCTCAGTACAGATGCTCTCATGGTGCAGTAAAAGCTTCCAAAAAATGAATTATAACCATTCATAACAGTAATACAAGTCGTTCCACCCGATATCTTTACAGACTCTTGAAGCATTAATTGACAATACGTGACTTTAGGCTGTTTGGCATATTGTAGTTAATCCTTGTCTTATACTGTGACCCATCGAAAAGCTACAGTGACCATGAGATCACTTTTTTTTCCACACTTCATAAAGTCAGGTATCCAACTGGGATAACTGGCAACGGCACTTTTTGTCGAGTTCTATCCTGTTTGTGCCTACACATATATAACCTGCAGTAACATGCCTCCAAGTAGTCAGTCTTTGACATTGATTGCATTCACCCAAAAGAGTGGAAATGTTTCTCTTAGTTCAGTATCACTTGTCAGCCTCTTGAGTTTGAGAGATTTTTTTTCCCTCCAGTTGTACAAGTTTAGTGTTTTAATGTATCATAAGATTTTGATCTATGCTAAGATCTCAGTTGAGTAAGTGATGGATATGATATTAATGCACCATAATATGATGTGGCATGGTATGGCAACTAATAGGACATGTGCTAGTTAGACTGGCCTTTGCACATTTTATATCTTGTTTAACATTTTAATTTTGTTTGCAGGGAAAGTTGCTGAAAGTCTTAAGTTAATGTCATCATATTTGTGGCAATTAGGTATCTGAGACCTGAGTCCAGTAAATACAGTATATTTCCTGTTATAGATCAAACCAGACTCCCTCAGAATATTTTAAGAAGGTAGCTTCGGCCGTATTTCAAAGGCAAATGTAATGTGCAGTGTTCCAGATGCAGTTTGACTGGTCTAACTACTCAACATGAAGCAAAACGCAATTTATCAAACACTATAGTCAAAATGCAACAAAAGAACTTAAAATAACTTAACTTTATTGAAAAACTTAACAGAATAATAGATACAGTAACTATTATTAATTAACTGCTCCAATATAGTTGCATCCTTGGCAAAAAGGCAAAGTCAGAAACAGATCATTCGCATGCAATCCAGCAGCAGAGCGAGAGAAAAATTATCAAGTGAAAACTCAGAAGGAGTAGCAGCTGGGAGATACTTAATGCAGCTTCCAACCCTGTTGAGATTCCAACAACAACTGCTGCTGAATCTCAAAGCTAAAAAAATAGAAACCCTGGTTTGTAGAGCTGACCACACCCATCGAAGCTGCTTCTATTGTTCCAACTTTAAACACAACTTGTGGGCCTCCCAAGCTGTTTACTTCGTGAACCTTCACCAGCTAGCTCATCGCCTCTACCTTAAAACCTCTCCAAAAAAAGGGACAAAATATGCTTCTTAAAGCCATAGAATAATCACAATCCTTAACCAGTTAGATTGAGAAGGCAGTGGGTGAATTTATTGTCAAATTAGATCTAGAAAGATTAGTAAAGAGAGGAAAGAACAAAGACTGGCAATGTCTTTTTTTAAAAACGTTAAAATTACCAATGAAAATACTTCAGCCTTGTAAGAGTTATTATTTCATAGGAAAGAATTTAAGTGGCTGGGGAAACGCGTATCACATTGTTAGAATATTATTTTGACCAAAACGGACAAGACCTAATGTTTCTGTATCTGAATCAAACTCTTAACATTTGCCTGTACCTATATTTTTGTTTATGCTGCTGTTTACCTATTATTTAGGTATCTATGCTATTTAACTATCTGACTTGCCTGTATGGCTGCAAGACGAAGCTTTTCACTGCGCCTCTGTACATATGACAATAAATTCAAATCAAGTTAATCTTGTACTTACTGTAAGGTTTCTGCACCTCCACACCCGCACTGGTAAGACAAATGTTGAGAGAACATATTTTGAAGCTTTTGTTACAGCAAAATGAAACAGAAGCTTTCAGATATTTGAGTTTACGTAGAAATGCGCTCCTCTCTTGAAGCTGATGTACCATTACCAAATGAGCAACTGTTGGTACTATTCTTTCTTAGACTTGGAGACGTTCTCACAGCTAGTGACAGATATGTAGACAAAGCATGTGATGAAATCTGTTTCCATAGCTATGTTTACCTGGAAATGGTCACTTGTCCATCACAAGAGACTGGAGTTTGAGGAGTACCACTCCCGATTAAGCATGCCTAATGCAGAGACTCTTCTGCTTTTATGCCCTACTACTTAGGTTGTTAGAAACACACTTCCTGCAGTCATCAGGTCTTGAAGTGAAATTTGAACCTCGAACTTGAGATGAAAGCCACCACTGCACCACGCTTTCTACCCTGGTACTGTTAGACTTAGTGTTGGTCTTCTCTGCAAAGTATGGTCCAAATCCAGGTGCATTTCCAACAATCACAGCAAATCCAAATTTGCTGACAATAAAGAGAAACATTGGGTTCGGCAAATGTTCAAATCCAAACACAACAAAGAAACAAAACTAATCCTTCATCCAGTTTAAGTTGCCTGACTTGGCTTTGTTGATCAGAGCCATGAAAGGAAACATGTCAGGCCGGTTGGCAACAAAACCTGTGGTGTCGAATATCATTGACTGTCAGTCAGTATACCAATGCTCTTCCAAGCTTGTTAGTTTCTGGAAAAAAAATCAATGCAGTTTATTTTGTTATTAAGCTATTAAATATTCATCACCCAGTGTCCACAGATTCTTAATCAGATCTCCTTTATTGAACCTCTCTTTAGCTTTCAGTTGACTGTGTTTGAGCCTGCAGAATGGGGAATACAAGATCGGTGTCGGAATCTTGCCAAGGAGGTTCTTTTACAACAAATGTCTCTGCTTAATTGATGAGCTCCATTGTTCATTTGAGTTGAAGTAAAGCATCACATCAAATCTTTGAATGGTATCGGATATACCTTGCCTACAAAGATTCTCAGTGAATTTAATTGAATGAGAATAATCATATTGAAAGTGAAATAATTTCGAAAGAGTGAGAGGATGGGGAGAAGGTTGAAAGACATTAATCATGTGGCATGTCTTGTATCCTATTAAAGTGCAGCAGGCAGCTATTGTTTTGTTTGTATTTCACCATCTTCGTTTGAATAAGGCCAGTGTCCAAGTGAAGCTTTGATGCCGTGAGTGGCAGAGGAATAGAGCTTCTTGATATTTGCCAGGCTAACAGCTGCCAGTGGAATTTTTGCAGGCTTCTGAATGGCTCTTTACTGGCCATCTGATCCAACAACTCAGTTTCGACAAGGATCAATGGCATTCGTGAATAGGAAAATCAAAATATCTGTCTCCAATCGATTGGATTGACGAATCCTCACTGAGACACACAGCCTAATTGGAAAATTTTGGGTTAGGTCACTAATTCAATGCAAAACCACATTCAAAACTTAATGATGGAACTGAGAAAGAGACTAACGAAAATGATTGTGGAGCAAGGTAAGTCAACAGCTTCTAGATGATCACATTTAACCATTCATATACTTACCCTGGATGATGATGTCCAATTTACTTAAGATAATGAGCAATAATTACAAAGAACAAAGCAAGTTTAGAGCCCAGAAATAGGCCCTTCGGCCCTCCAAGCCTGAGCCAATCCAAATCTACTGTCTAAACCTGTCGCCCAATTCCTAAGCGTCTGTGTCCCTTTGCTCCCCACCTACTCCTGTATCTGTCCAGACTCATCTTAAATGTATCTACCATGCCTGCCTCTATCACCTCTGCTGGTAACACGTTCCAGACGCCCACCACCCTCTGTGTGAAGTACTTGCTGTGTGTATCCTCCTTAAACTTTCCACCTCTCACCTTGAAAGCATGACCTCTCATTATTGAATCCTTCACCCTGGGAAAAAGCTTGTCACCCTGTCTATACCTGTCATGATTTTGTAAACCCCAATCTGGTCCCCCTTCAATCTCCTTTTCTCTAATGAAAATAAATCTAACCTAATCAACCTCTCTTCATAGCTCGCACCTTCCATACCAGGCAACATCCTCGTAAACCTTCTCTGCACTCTCTCCAAAGTGTCCGCATTCATTTGGTAATGTGGCGACCAGAACTGTACACAGTATTCTAAATGCAGCCGAACCAATATCTTTTACAATTTTAACATCACTTGCCAGCTCTTAAACTTAATACCCCGTCCAATGAAGGCAAGAATACTATATGCCTTCTTGACCACTCTATCCACTTGTGCAGCAACCTTCAGGGTACAACGGACCTGCACTCCCAGATCTCTCTGCTCATCAGCTTTTCCCAAGGCTCTACTGTTCATTGTATAATTTGCTCTAGAATTAGTCTTGCCCAACTGCATCACATCACATTTGTCTGGATTGAAATCCATCTGCCACTTTTCTGCTCAAGTCTCCAGTCTATCTATATCCTCCTGTATTCTTTGACAGTCCCTCATGCTTTCTGCTACTCCACCAATCTTCGTGTCGTCTGTAAACTTGCTGATCATACCAACAATGTCCTCTTCCAGATCATTTATGTATATTATGAACGGCAGTGGTCCCAATACTGACCCCTGTGGAACACCATTGGTCACCTTTCTCCATTTTGAGAAACTCCCTTCAACTACTACTCTCCGTCTCCTGTTGTTCAACCAGTTCTTTATCCACCTAGCGAGAACACCCTGCACACCATGTGACTTCACTTTCTCCATTAGTCTGCTATGGGGAACCTTCTCAAATGCCTTATTAAAGTCCACGTATATGACCTCAACAGGCCTTCCTTCATCTATCAACTTGGTCACTCAAAGAACTCTATTAACTTGATAAGGCAAAATCTCCCCCGCACAAAACCATGTTGCCTATCACTGATAAGCCCATTCCTTTCTAAATATAAATAGATCCTATCCCTCAGTACCCTCTCCAGCAACTAAACGATGTGGGACACAAACAAAGAGTGCATTAGCATGAGCTGCTGATTAAAGCAACAAGAGTGGGATTCGAACACACACCTGCAAAGTACAATAGGTTAGCAGTACATCGCCTTAACCTCTCAGCCACCTAATCACCACACTCTTCCTATTGTAAAAACGTGGGACAATGCTTTATTTTAGTTTTCAATATATTTGATTGTTCATGGCCAGTTTGAGTTCTTGGTGTATTAATCCTTGGGGTAATCTATAATCTTATACACAGTTCAAACTTGTATTGCTAAATCTCTCATAGAATCATACAGCGCAGAAACTGACCGTTCGGTCCAACTTGTCCATGTTGACCAGGCTTCCCAAACTAAACTGATAGATCTCACAGTGTTCATCATATTTATTTAAGTTAACAGACAATGAGTTTACTTGACAGAAATACAGTTGTGTACACTGACGAACAAAGTTTATCTTTCATTCAAAATACAGTTACAGTTTGAAAGAATATTTATTTTGGGAGAATATTCGTTTTTTCCCTTTTTACATACATGTAACAATGAAAGCAACATTGTCTTTAAGGTTAAAAACAAGAAGTGTTGGAAATATTCAGCAGGTAAGGCAAAACTATGGAGAATAACAGTTAATGGATCAGGTTGAGATGACCCTTTATCAGAACAAATTTTGAAAGTCATTGTTTCACTCCACATATGCTGTCTAACCTGTGGAGTATTTCCAGCATTTATTATTCTAGTTTCAGATTTCTAGTATCCTCAGTAATTTACATTGTTATTTCAGCTATGTGAAATTGTCAGTAAACACAGATGTTCCAAAGTGTTTTGTGAAGGAAGAAAATAAGCACCAAATAGAGGTGTTGGATTAACATAGATAAAAACTCATGACCAAAAAATGTTTCGGCAAATTGGACCAGTTGGAAAAATGACTAATTCAGGGTGCACGTCCAGGGACTAAGGTAAAGGAGTTTAAGACTCTCCATCTCCCACTAGAAAGCCACATTATTCCAAATGAAACCACCATCAATTATAAAGCAAACATCATTAAGCGATTGAGATGTAAACCAGCATCATAAAAAGCTTGGAATATATAAATCAATTAAGCAGAGATATTAAGTGTAGAAAAGCCTCCTTAGCAAGTTTTTGGCAAAGGTCTTTCCTTTTCAACAGGTTTAAACACAGTAAACTAAAACATGAGCTTTTTGGCCAAAACTGATATTCAGTGTGGGATATATGGCTAAAAACCTGTGGACATTGGTTGATGGGTAGTGAATTGACTGGTTTATAAATATCCATTTTAACATTTAACATCTGACTGATATTGAAAGTTCAGCGCCAGGCAGTTTTTAGTCTTATGAAAGTCACTCTTAAAGCAGTGTTTAATTTAATTGAGGTGCTTAGTTAACTTAATTAACTTTAAGCTCATGAAGTATATACCAGAAGGTCAAGTTGAAAAGGGATGCCAGAGTTTGAACGAGAGAAGGCAAAATCAGATGTAATGGTGTTACAGTTAAATGAAGGTAATTATGAGGGCATGAGAGAGGAACTGACAAAAATAGACTGGAAGCAGACCCTAGCAGGGAAGACAGTAGAGCAAAAATGGCAGGAGTTTGTGGGTATAATTGAGGACACTGTACAGAGGTTCATCACCAAGAAAAGAAAGATTATCTGGGGAGGGATTAGACAGCCATGGCTGACAAAGGAAGTCAGGAAATATATTAAAGAGAAAGAGAGATCCTATAAAGTGGCCAAGAACACTGGGAAATCAGAAGATTGGGAAGACTACAAAAACAAACAGAGGATAACAAAGAGAGAAATAAGGTAGGAGAGGATCAAATATGAATGTAGGTTAGCCAGTAATATTAGAAATGATAGTAAAAGTTTCTTTTTACATAAGAAACAAACGACAGGCAAAAGTAGACATTGGGCCACTTCAAACTGATGCTGGAAGCCTAGTGATGGGAGATAAGGAAATAGCAGGAGAACTTAACAAGTACTTTGCGTCAGTTTTCACAGTGGAAGAAATGAGTAAGATCCCAACAATTAAAGGGAGTCAGGGGGCTGAGTTGAGTGTGGTTGCCATTACAAAAGAGAAAGTGCTAGAAAACTAAAAGGTCTTAAAATTGATAAATCTCCTGGACCCGATGGGATACATCCTAGAGTTCTGAGAGAGGTGGCTGAGGAAATTGTGGAGGCATTGGTTGAGATCTTTCAAGAGTCACTGGAGTCAGGGAAAGTCCGGATGTACCCCCTTGTTCAAGAAAGGATCAAGACAAAAGATGGAAAATTATAGGTCAATTAACCTAACCTCGGTTGTTGGTAAAATTCTAGAATCCATCGTTAAGGATGAGGTTTCTAAATTCTTGGAAGAGCAGAGTCTGATTAGAACAAGTCAACATGGATTTAGTAAGGGGAGGTCGTGCCTGACAAACCTGTTGGAATTCTTTGAAGAGGTGACTAGGTTAGACCAGGGAAACCCAGTGGATGTGGTCTATCTAGACTTTCAAAAGGCCTTTGATAAGGTGCAACACTGGAGGCTGCTGAGCAAGGTGAGGGCCCATGGTGTTCGAGGTGAGCTACTGGTATGGATTGAGGATTGGCTGTTTGACAGAAGGCAGAGAGTTGGGATAAAAGGTTCTTTTTCGGAATGGCAGCCGGTGACGAGCGGTGTCCACAGGGTTCAGTGTTGGGGCCGCAGCTTTTCACATTAATGATCTGGATGAAGGGACTGGGGGCATTCTAGCGAAGTTTGCCGATGGTACGAAGTTAGGTGGACAGGCAGGTAGTACTGAGGAAGTGGGGAGGCTGCAGAAGTTTGGGAGAGTGGTCCAGGAAATGGCTGATGGAATTCAATGTGAGCAAATGCGAGGTCTTGCACTTTGGAAAAAAGAATAAAAGCATAGACTATTTTCTAAACGGTGAGAAAATTCGTAAAGCCAAAGTACAAAGGGATCTGGGAGTGCTAGTCGAGGATTCTCTAAAAGTAAACATGCAGGTTGAGTTCGTGATTAAGAAAGCGAATGCAATGTTATCACATATCTTAAGAGGGTTGGAATATAAAAGCACCGCTGTGCTACTGAGACTTTATAAAGCTCTGGTTAGGCCCCATTTGGAGTACTGTGTCCAGTTTTGGGCCCCACACCTCAGGAAGGACATACTGGCACTGGAACGTGTCCAGCAGAGATTCACACGGATGATCCCTGGAATGGTTGGTCTAACATACGAGGAACGGCTGAGGATCCTGGGATTCTATTCATTGGAGTTTAGAAGATTAAGGGGAGACTTAATAGAAACTTCCAAGATAATACATGGCTTGGATAGGGTGGATGCTAGGAAATTTTTTCCGTTAGGCAAGGAGACTAGGACCCGTGGACACAGCCTTAGAATTAGACGGGGTCAATTCAGAACAGAAATGCAGAGACATTTCTTCAGCCAGAGAGTGGTGTGCCTGTGGAATTCATTGCCGCCGAATGCAGTGGAGGCCGGGACGCTAAATGTCTTCAAGGCAGAGATTGATAGATTCTTGATGTCTCGAGGAATTAAGGGCTACGGGGAGAACGCAGGTAAGTGGAATTGAAATGCTCATCAGCCATGATTGAATGGCGGAGTGGACACGATGGGCCGAATGGCCTTCCTTCCACTCCCATGTCTTATGGTCTTATAGTAGTTCAATCATTGGGCAATGCAAAGATTCTTCAGATTCATCTGTATCTCAGAAAGTGAAACATTATTCTTCAGGAATTTTAAAATAGTGTTCATCTGTTGTCATTTATGCAGTTTACATAATAGACTCTGCTATCAATTGTAACCATTAAGATGTGTAACATAGGAGAGATGTGAAATTTTTCCCCTTTTTCTCAACTAACCTATCCAAGATGTTTTTCTTAGGAGGACTGTTTTACATAGAAAATAGGAGCAGGAGTAGGCCATTTGGCCCTTTTGAGCCTGCTCCGTCATTCAGTGTAATCATGGCTGAATGTACAACTCAATGGCCTGTTTCTGCTTTTCCCCCATATTCTTTTAGCCCCAGTTCAGTTCAAAGTCCATATCCTTAGACTGTGACCTCTGGTTTTGGACTCTCCTGCCATCCGGAACATCTTTTGTCCATCTGTCTTGTTTCAATTTGTTAAGAAGATCTGTTAGAATTTCATAGGTTTCTATGAGATTCTCTATGTCACTCTTCTGAATTCCAGTCAATATAGTCCTAACAATTCTCCTCACATCAGTCCCGCCACACAATATTCCAGGTATGGTCTCACCAAGGCCCTGTAAATTTGCAGCAAGACATCCCTGCTGCTTTACTTGATTCTTCTTGCAATGAAGGCCAACATACCATTTGCCTTCTTTATTGCCTGCTGGACTGCCTGCATACCTTCAGCAACTGGTGTCTCCCTCTCTCTCTCAATTTATAGCCATTCAGATAATAATCTGCTTTCATATTTTAATACCAAAGTGGATAACCTCAAATCAATTAAATGATCCTGCATCTGCTCTGCATTTACCCACTCAGCTTGTCCAAATCACACTGAAGTATCACTGCATCATCTTCAGAGCTCACCCTCCCACCTAGCATCTGCAACTTTGGAGATATTACATTTTGTTCCCTCGTCTAAATCATCAATGTATATTGTGAATGGCTAGTATGCTGGCACTAATCCCTTTCACTAATGCCATTCAGAAAAAGACCCATTCATTTTTGCTTTTGTTTCCTGTTTGGCCACCAGTTTTTTAAAATCTATCTCAATGCACTACCTCCAACATCATGTGCTTTAATTTTACACACTAATCTCTTATGTGGGATTTTGTCAAAGGCCTTCTAAAATGCCAACTAAACCACATCCAATAGCTCCACCTCATCAACTCTACTAGTTATATCCTTGAAGAATTCCAATACGTCTTCCTATGTGACCACAGAACCAAAGAATGTACTTTGCTGGTCAGGCATTTCTTTGTTCCCCATTATAAATTCCCTGGTTTCTGACTGAAAGGGACCTCCATTGATCTTCAACGAATTTTTTTCTACATAACTAATACAAACATTTATTATCAGATTTTAGGTTCCCCCATAAGCTTACTCTCATACTCTACTTTTCCATTCTTAACCAATCCTTTTGTCCTCCTCTGCTGAATTCTAAGCTGCCCCTAACCCTTGGGTCTGTAGAATTTACCGGCAAATTTATTTGCTTCTTTCTTAGATATAATATTCTCTTCAATTTCCCCTGAAAGGCATGATTGCACACTTTTTCCATTTCACTTTTACACAAGACAAGAATTAACAATTGTTGCAGCTCACCCATGAGCCCTTCAAACGTTTGCCAGTGCCTTTCCACCATCATCCGTCTAAGTAATATTCCCTGATATATCTTAGCCAACTCATGCCTCATACCATTATAGCTTCCTCTATTTACATTCAGGATCCTTGTCTCAGAATCAACTACATCACTCTCAATATTGACAGAGATTTCTGTCATATTATGGTTGTTCATGTCTTTTATAACTAGGTTGCCAACTATTCTTTCCTCCTTGTACAATGCCAAGTGTAAAGTGCATTGTTCTCTGGTTGGTCCAGAAGGCTATCCTGTATGCACTCCAGAAATTCCCCGTCTATGGTAATGTTACTAGTTTGATTTACCCAATCTATATGTAGATTGAAGTCATTCATAATGACAGATTTCTTTTGTTGCATATTGTCTGTAATTTCCTGTGTAATGTCATTCCCAACATCAACTGGACATTTCATGGGTCTGTTATCAATCCCCACTGATGTTTTTTGCTCCTTAGTGTTTCTCAGCTCTATCCATACAGTTTCCACATCAGCGCTAATATTCTGCCTCACAATTGCATTAATTTCCTGTTTAACCAGCAATGCAACTTTATTTTTTTCTTTGTCCTTTTTAAATATTGAATATCCCTGGGTATTCAGTTCCCGTCACTGATCACCCTGCAGCTATGTCTCTTTAAACCTGACAATATCATATCTGTTTTCATCTATTTATGGGGTTAATTCATACATTTTATTGCCAGTGATGTCCTCATTAAAGCACGAAGCTTAAAAGCTTTTCTTACTAATATTACTTGTCCTGTTCCTATTATTTTTCACTGAATCTCTGTTTGATTCTGGCTCTTGATTTCTCTGCCTATCATTTTTAGAGTCGTAGAGATGTACAGCATGGATACAGATCCTTCGGTCCAACCTGTCCATGCTGTCCAGATAACCCAACCCAATCTAGTTCCACCTGCCAGTACCTGGCCCATAACCCTCCAAACACTTCCTATTCATATGCCCATCCAAATGCCTCTTAAATGTTGCAATTGTACCAGCCTCCACCACTTCCTCTGGCAGCTCATACTATAAATATACCACTCTCTGTGAAAAAGTTGCCGCAGAGGTCTCTTTTATATCTTTCCCCTCTCACCCTAAACCTATGCCCTCTAGATCTGGACTCCCCGACCCCAGGGAAAAGATTTTGCCTATTTATCCTATCCATGCCCCTCATAATTTTGTAAACCTCTATAAGGTCACCCCTCAGCCTCTGACGTTCCAGGGAAAACAGCCCCGTCTGTTCAGGCTCTCCCTACAGCTCAAATCCTTCAACCCTGGCAACATCCTTGTAAATCTTTTCTGAACCCTTTCAAGTTTCACAACATCTTTCCGATACGAAGGAGACCAGAATTGCATGCAGTATTCCAACAGTGGCCTAACCAATGTCCTGTACAGCCGCAACATGACCTCCCAACTCCTGTACTCAATGCTCTGACCAATAAAGGAAAGCATACCAAAGGCCTTCTTCACTATCCCATCTATCTGTAACTCCTCTTTCTTTTGTTTTTGTCCTCGATTTTCCCTTCCTCTGACTCCTTGCATAGGTTTCCAATGCCCCTACCAGTTAAATGTTAAAGCTTCCCCAACTATTCTAGCAACTATGTGAATGCAGGAGGTATGGTTAGTCAGCTTGTAAACTGCGCGTATATTGGTGGTGTGGTGGGCAATGAAAAAGGTTATCTCAGAGTATGCCAGGACCTTGATCAAATGGGCCAAAGAGTGGCAGATGGAGTTCAATTTGGAAAAATATTAGGTATTGCATTTTGGTAAGGCAAATCAGGGCAGGATTTGTATAGTTAATGATAAAGCCCTTGGGGATGTTGCTGAATAAAGAGACCTGGGGTGCAGGTGTATAATTCCTTGAAAGCGCAATTGTAGGTAGGAAGTGGTGTTTGGCCTGCCTTCATTGGTAAGTTCATTGAGTATAGGAGTTGGGACATCATGTTGCAACTGTACAGGATTTTGTAATACTGCTTTCAATTCTGATCTCCCTGCTATAGGAAAGATGTTGTTAAACTTGAAAGCGTTCAGAAAAGGTTTACAAGGATGTTGCCAGGATTGGACGCTTTGAGCTATAGAGAGAAGCTGAATAGGCTGCGGCTTTTATCCCTGGAGCGGAGACTGAGGGGTGACTTCACAGAAGTTTATAAAATCTTCAGGGGCATGATAGGATGAATAGCCAAGTTCTTTTTTCCCAGGTTAGGGGACATAGGTTTACTGTGAGAGAGGAGTGATTTAAAAGAGACCCGAGGGGCAGCTTTTTAATGCAGAGGGTGGTGCATGTGTGGAATGAGCTGTGAGAGGAAGTGGCGGAGGCTGGTACACTTGCACCATTTTGAAAGATATTTGGATAGGGGCGTAAATAGAAAGGACTTAGAGGGATATTGTCCAAATCCTAGCAAATAGGGCCAGATCAATTTAGGATATTTGGTTAGCATGGATGAAATAGACTGAATGGTCTGTTTTTTGTGCTGTAACCCAGTCTGTGACATTAGTTCTAGTCCTGTTCAGGTGTAGCCTGTCCAGTCTTTACTGCTTCCACCTCCTCCAGCCATGGTCCCAATGCCCCCTGGAATCTGAAACACTCCCCCATGTACCATCTCTTCAGCCACATATTCAATGAGTGCTGTGAATTTTATGAATAGACTGAAGACAGGCCTCATTGTAATTTTAAATCTAAGCAAAGGATAATTAATTATTGGCACTGCACCCAGAATGTAATTGTAACAAGCACATGTGCAGACATGCAAGAAAGATGGTTCTAAAGGTGCAGCATCCACTTACCTCACATTCTGAAACTCCATATTATTCCATTTCTTCTGGGCCTCATTGTAGGCCTGGAAATTCCCTTTTGGTTCACCGAAGAAGAATGAAAGTCAGAGGCCTCTGGTGATGAATTTACAATATTGTACTGCAGAATTCTGGCCTTTTTATGTCAAAGGATATGGCTGTACCCTGTAGTCAAATTTATAATCTGCAGTTACACAAATGTTCCACTTCTCTGCCTGTGTTGACTTTTCTTGAGGTAGGGTTTTTGTGATCTTTCTGGGTGAGATTGTACCCTCTCTGATGTTGGTCCCAGGCCGACTTGCTGTATCCTGTCCTTGGAATAATAAGATGTTTGCTATCATTTGCTCGTTTTGATTACATGACCACAGACTCAATACACCCATTGCTCCCCTAAATGATTTGATGACAAGCCATTGTCACACAATGGAGAATGATTGGCACCCATTCACGCTTCCTCAGCATGGGGTGGGTTTTTCACGTTCGTCCTTGTTAGATTTCAAGGTTCCGGGCACCAAGTGTCTCTGTGAATGTTCAAACAATACTTAACTGTAAATTCCACAATGTATGTGTCCTTATAATTTTCCTGATGTCTCTTCAGTCTTGAGGTTTCTAGAACTTATTCGGACATGAGTTATTCCTTGTCTGTATAGAAAACACAGAATCATCTGACCCTCTGGAGTCCATTTTGTAAAAAGTAATTTGTCCATATTCCATGCTGCATTTAAAAGTATTCAACTTCCTGAAAATTTTGATAGGCATGATGCATGCTTATTGCCCAATAATTTGAAATAAAGCAGGTAAGTCCTAAAATTCCAGATATTGTGCATTTTTTAAACAAAAAGTCTTCGGTCTGTCATGTTCCCCAAATCTTTGAAATCCCTACATAACAGACAAGTTACAAGGTTTACATGGCAGCTGTTATTTTAATGATCAGTTACTCAGGTCACAACCTTGGTAAAAATCTAGCAATTATGTTGTCCAACACACCGTTTCAGTTTTCAATCGGATGGACCTTTTCAGTGAACCTGAAGAATTCCCATTTGGAAGTGTTTCAAAATATCATATTTGTGCAATCCAGGGTCAAGCTGTTTCAGGTCTAGAATTACTAGTGGAGAAACATTTCCAGATATCTGAAGCAAAGTTGGCACACTTCAGGTTGGGTCACAGATTAATTTCAGTAGTCTGCCTCAAAGCAGAGTGTCTTTATTATCAGCCTAACTGCAACATTCATGTTGAAATTGTTGCAACAGATTGCTTGACTAAATGTCTGGTATGTTAGATGATGTCGGGGTTGAGAGTAGAGTACTGGAAAAACACAGCAGGTCAAGCAGTATCCGAGGAGCAGCACAATCGGAGTTTCATGCAAGAGCCCTTCCTCAGGAATGAGGCTTGTGAGCCAATGAGAGGGGCTGGGGTAAGGGGGACATTGTAATTGAATTGTTTTGCAATGGAGGTTGCTCAGTAGTTGAGGCAGAGACACATGTTCTTTGGACCTGCATATTCTTGGTTTAAGACAGGAAATGGACATTTGTTTAACAAGGGGTGAGGAAGCACAAAAACTGGTTAGAATTTGATCTTACTCCTAAATGCTCTTCAATATTTTTGTTTAAGCAAGTGTCCAAATGACCACCACCTAGCAGAAAGCAATTTCTATTCTTAAACTGCACTGGTCTAAAAATAGTATGTTTATTCTTCCTGAAAGTTCATAATGTGTGTCCTGCTGCTGACATTATTCCCAACTCCATTGTTTAACCCATTCATATGTTGACTTTCACTGAATACTTCTGCTGTCTTCATCGCTCCAGAAGAGCTCTATTGTATTCACTGGTGTAGATGTCAAGATTTCTGATGCTCTTCTGCACATTAGACACTTTCATCATCATGAGGTGGGCAGTTCTTTCCACCATACGAAGCAAAACACCGAGGAGCAAGAGGAGCTCCTTGGATAACCTTATTTTGCCTGGGCTGTCCATGAAGAGTGGATTTGAGTGGAAGAATAATAATTGCAACTCCTTTTATCATTTATCAATACTTTGTCATTAGAAATGTAGCATCTGCTTAACTAAAGTGAAATGATTAAAATCACCCAATATGTTTTCTTGGTCAAATTTATAAATGAAATCAAGGCACATTGTACTAACATATGGGCGGCACAGTGGTAGCACTGCTGCCTCACAGCGTCAGAGATCCGGGTTCAATTCCCGCCTCAGGTGACTGACTCTGTGGAGTTTGCACGTTCTCCCTGTGTCTGTATGGGTTTTCTCCGGGTGCTCCAGTTTCCTCCCACAGTCCAATGATGTGTGGGTCAGGTGAATTGGCCATGCTAAATTGCCCATAGTGTTAGGAAAGAGGTAAATGTCGGGGTATGGGTGGGTTGCGCTTCGGCGGGTCGGTGTGGACTTGTTGGGCCGAAGGGCCTGTTTCCACACTGTAGGTAATCTAATCTAATAAAATAGTAATTCTTCTGGAATCATGCGTGCCTGAATTACAGTCTTCTATCAGTTGTAACAACTTTGCTAATACAAGCAGCTTTGGCTTAGAAAGCCTGACTGTACCTCTCAATATTGGTTGACAACAGGCAATAACAAGACCTTTAACAGAATGGCAATGATGGGAGCACACATGCTCCATGGCACCACTAATGCTTCCCCTTACTATTGTTTCAGCAATCCAGTAAATGTAATGATGGCATGTGTACTGTTGCTAAGCCCCTTTGTACACAGTTTTCCATGATCATGATGGCAGTAAGCTGACCCCACATGACAGCATTTTGCCCTTCCACAGACTGGTTGCACTGGTGGCTCAAAATTATCATTAGGCACAGCTCATGGTTGGCTCCATATGTTGTGAACAGAGTTTGTCAACATGGTTGTGGCAGAAAGGATGGGGTCAGTGTGGATTCACTGATCTTGAACAATTATGTGAGGCCATTAAGTATCTTGGAGCTTTGCACATAGGTCCTTATGGCTTGACTTAATCTGAGATTTTTGCTTTCACTTTTTTTTTAACAATGTGACTGGAGAGTCTCCCAGCTACCAAATAGTACAGAACATCTCTCCCACTCTACACTTCTTCCATCGAGACCTTCCTGACAATAGCTGAAAGCTTTGAAGCCTGCCTGTTCCTCACTGTTTTATAGAACAAGTTTAACTTCAGGCACAACTCTCAGCAAGTGTTCCGACCACAATACATCTTCCCTTAATAATGAGTGGGCTAGCTTTAAGTGATGCATAGAATCCGTGACTCGTCCCTTACTGCTGTTAATAAAAAAAAATCAGTGAAATCTGGCATCTATTTTAATTCATTCACAGGATGTGGGTATTGCTGTCTGGACCAGCATTTATGAACCATCTCAAATTGCCTGGTAGGATATTAAGATTCAACCACACTATTATGGGTTGAGAATCCGGGTGAGGATGACCGATTTCCTACCCTACAGGACATTAGTGAACCAGATCAGTTTTTCTGACAGTGGTTTCATGGTCACCATTGAACTCCTAATTCCATATTATTATTGAATTTTGCTATGGTGGGATTCAAACTCAGGTCCCCAGAATATTGCCTGGGTCTTTGGATTAATGGTCTAGCCATAACACCGCTAGGCCAATGCTTCCTCATCCATACATGCATGTATGCAGAAATAATTATAATGAACAGGGAAAATGAAATTGGTGTGTTGCTGACATTTCAACAAGTAGGCATAAGTTACTGTAATTGCACAATGGATTTCCCATAACCACTTTTAATAACAATTCAGATTAGCACAAGAGATCTGATTGTCCATGACCCTGCAATTTCAATCGTGCAAGGAAGGCCACTTTGGCTTCTGAAGACCCTTAAACTACTATGTTGGGAAATGGTTCATTAGTATGTGATGTATGTTCAGTGCACATGGGAGGGAATGGGTAACATTGGGCCAATGATTACCAAAGCCTTCTATCTGTGGAATTTTCCACATGATATTTCTCATTCTATTGTAGACTAATTGATAGAAATGATTCCCTGATCGTTGTATTATGCAGTCAGCAGTGTGCCAGAAGTCTTTGGACAGAAGTAGACCTTGCTGTATCATTGTCAAACAATTCTTATTTGCCCATTGATGGTACAATTCTGAAAAATTCTGCAACTTCTTTGATTCCTTGGTAAACTTCCTATTGTGCAATGTTCAGAATTAATTCTTTAGATGAAATCTCCTAACTGGCTTGTAATAGCTTAGTATAACTTATTTGCATTTGTATTATTCATTCATGGGATATGGGCATTTCTGACTAGATGAGAATTTGTTGCCTATCCTTAATTGCCTCTAAGAAAATGGCAGTAAGGTGCCTTTTAGATATACCCACAAGTGCTTTAGGGAGGGAGATTCTGGACTTGCACCCTTCTCGATTAATAGAGATCTCATGCTCTAATTGTTCTGCTATCCTGAATGATTTGTTTATGTGTATTTCCTGATCACTTTATTCCTGCAATCTTTCCATGTTCCTATCCTTTTTTGTTCTTTTTATAGAGTAAGTTGCATTCTGTTTTAATCCTAAGCCATATCTGTAACGTGCCCTTGTGTGAACTTTGCTCCTTGCGCATTAAAGCTGTCCAATGGACTAATTCCTTGGCTTTTTACTTACTACTGAACTTAAATTCCCATGTAGTCATGACATCCTTTCCACTGTATCCTTCCTAATTATTCTATTTTTTTTGTCACACCCGATTTGTTAAAATCCAATTACATTTGTCTTTTTTGTTCATTGTTTCAAGCAGAGATTTTGTCCATTTGATTTCTTGACTTAAGAGGAAAATTCTAGGTTTTATTTTCTGTCACCTCAAGAAATAGAATATTTTAGTTCAAAAAAGCAGAGCCACCCTTTGAAAATCTGCCAATACCTTTAGGAATGTTAATTTTTTAAATATTAAAATATTTTATGAATTATCAAGACTGTTGAGTTCAAATGATATGTGAAACTAGTACAAAAATATACTTGTGAACTATTTTTGTTTATTTTATTTTCAGGTCTAGTTAGTATTACCAGGATTATCCCTTCAGCTTGTATTACAAATTCTTCAGATATCATTTTGCTTAAATTCTAAAAATAATAATGAAAAATAATATCAGGAAGCTGCTAGCTTCTCAGGATGTATACATTTGCATAGATTGCTATCTACGGTTCATGACAGTGGTTTATTGGCTTAAAAATATCTGTGGTTTTGTCACACTATGTGACAAACTGTATTTGACAGTCTGATAGTAGTAATGTATTTTTGTAGCTGTTTCTCATTCCTCACAAATCACTGCAGCTTCCAATATCCCTTTCTGCACAAACACTTCTGCAATTGGCTGTGTGTCAGACCGACATATTTCACTTTTCTGAAGGTGTAATTTGGTGATTTCATTGTACACAGGATCAATATCTCATATACGTGAAGGTTAAAATAATTTCAATTTGTACATGGGGAATAGCATTCTTGATGTTTAGTTGGCATTGTATCAACATTTTAATATAAATATATCAGCAGTAATTTTGTCCAGAAGCTGAACTGGTCATAGTATAGGTAATAAAAGGTGAAATGTTTATCCAGTGTGAAGAAAAGTCTGGAATATAAAATAAAATAAATAGAACTAACAATGAATTTCAGCTTACTGTAACCGGTTCTAAAACAACACTTTCTGAGCTATGGTGATATCATACTGACCATGTGTCCAATGGTTGAATTTAATGCATCAGGGTAAAAATAAAGATCCCCCATTTATTCCAGGAAACAGGAAGGAGGGATAACAAAGGACGGGATGAGAAGTCAAAGTTGTGTGTGATCTTCACGACATTTCAAAAGATGGTAATATAATGCAGGTCATTGTTGATCTCCTCACCTGACATCTAAATATACAAACTGTAAAAGGTTATCACTGGAACGTATTACAGCTTCCCTCTCTTGTCAAGTGCCACAGAAACTTGAGATCATTTAGAGTCCCAGAGTCACATAACATTGAAGCAGACCCTTCAACCTAATTTGTCCATGCTAACCAGTCCGCTTTAGTCCCATTTTCCTGTGGTTGGCCCATATTCATTTACACCTTTGTTTTCCACATACCTGTCCAAATATCCTCTAAATGTAACTGTACTCCCCTCTGAGCCTCACATTCTCTTGAAATCCTTATTGGATTATTTGTGACTATCTTTTATTCATGGTGTTTAATTTTGGGCTAAATTTCCTAATAAGTATCTAGGTGATAAACATATTCCATGACGGTTTCCCTATTTTACTAGCGTCTACATGACTTTCTTATGCGGGACATTGGTAATGTCTGAACTCAAAACAAAGATGTGGAAATAATCTGCATGAATTGTGTGGGTTGGAGAGACATGAAAGTCTGTTGTGCATTAACAATTTGGGCCAGATTTTCTGAGGAGTGGCAATGTCAGGCAGATTGTCACTCTGCTCCTTAGTGACTGAAAGAGATTGGCATTTCTGTTCATGACTACTTCAGAAATACAGGGATTTGCTACCATTCTGACAGCTTCCTTGTAGCTTTGAACAGTCAGGCAAAGGTAATCTATGTCCCCTATATCACAGGAGCCTGTGTCACAGACAACCACTTTAAGAGCTGTTGTAAAATATTAAGAACGTGTGAACTTACAGTGCCAAGTAGGTAGGGAATAGAGTACCAGAGGGATGGGTGCCAGGTTGATAGATGCTAGGTGGATAGATGACAGGTAAGTAGAGTTACAAGATGCAAATTCTCAACAGGGCCAGCTAAGTGTTGGATTAATAAGGATAGATCAGAATGGAGTGGAGATATGGGTTCCAGCAGAGAGCAAGGATTGGTATCTGATCCCAGGGTGTATGGGAAATCATGGAAAGGGGTGGGATTGAGTCCGATGGTGGGTCAAGATTATTAGGGTTGGAGGGGAGGGTCCAGATTGGGGATCAGAAAGTCAAGTTTGACAGAAGAAAGTGTTGATCCAGAGATGGAATGGGGAGGGACAGGGTTGTTGAGTTCATAGTGAGAGGTGTCCCTGGATACAGAGGCTGGGAAGGTGTGTCAGTGGTGTTGGAGGTTGGAGATTGGGGTGTAGGATCCTGGGGGGAGAGGATATATTGGGTAAGGATCTGGGAATTGAGAGTGTTAACTTGGGGTGAGTTAAATAGTTATTCAGAAATTAGGCATTTAATACTCTAACTTTTGCTGAGCTATGATTTATTAACTACAATGGAACCCTCTGAATTCTCCAGTTTGTATAGATACTTTCAGAGGATTCCAGGTATAAGGGAATTGCTCAGCGGAATTTTCAAATTCTTGGGAAAATTTCTTTGCAGTTTGCTACGATGGGATTCCGCTAGGTCCCCACAACTCTGACCTAAACTTCAGAAAAGATTATCTGAGACTAAAATCTGGGCTTTTGCGTCTGAGGTGATTTATCCTATAATTATCACATAAAATTATTATATGGAATGTTTGGCAAATTTTAGTGATTCAGCAACATAACCTGTCAACAATTGTTTTCAGATTATACGACTGCAATGTAATATTTCGCATATAGGTATGAATCATCGCAGTCCACTTAATAAGAACAATTGAAACACAGTAGGTATCTATCATAACTAAGTTAATAAATGGCAATGCTCATTTTTTTTTTCAAAACATGGTTTTCTCTTCTGGGGACTCATTCATGCTAAACGGAGTGAGCTTGAGTGGAGCTCTTGCCGCAAAGCCTGCTGTCTCTTACGGCTGGTGTTGAAGTAACACAGAACTTAATTGGTATCAACCCAGGAGCTCCCTGTCACTGTCAAATGGATGGGAGTATAAGTGCAATGAAATGGGACTGATGTGGCTCAAAATCGATACAGAAAGATTATTTGATAGCTATCATGGGAGAATCTGGCATGGTTCTGTGATAATTGTGACAAAGGTTGAAACATTCTCGCTTCATGTGTTGCACAAGGCAGCAACTGACACTTTTTAAGCTGCAAACCTAAAGCAATCACTGACTGATGTACCGTGACTGATGGTAACCCCTTTATGCAATTAAGACCCTTGTCTTGGACAATACAGATGTTTTTTTTCTTATATTAAGAGGGTTATTGCATGCAGTCACAATACTTGTCTTTTGTTTCACTTTGATTAATGTGCTGGGTGACTGTATGACTGGGCTTGTGAGCAACTTTTTTGTGGTCTTCATCATTGCTTTTTAAAGTGAACTGTAACAAATTTTGTTGGGATATGTATTGACAATTTTGATACTGCTCAGACAGTAAAGTGTCTGCTTTGCCCTGTTCTCTGATTCTGCCATTGTTTTCTCTCCTTTTTCAACTTTGGCTGAATACTATTTCTTATGTTTCTCAATCGAACAAAATGCTGAGGGATGTGGGTGTAGTCACTGAAGACCTGACAAATTAACAGTGTTTTAACGTGGCGTAATTAAAGACTTGCATAAGCAATGTGCTTGCTTTCGAGGCTGATTCCAGCTGTGAAGAAAAACTGTGAAAAACTAAGCTGAGCCTGGATTTATGATACGAATAAAGAGCAAAAAAACCTAAAGCTAAGAAAAGAAGCTACAGACTAATTTGTGAGGGTGCTGCATGATCTGTGCCAGACCTGAACTCCCAATGTGGCAGATGTAACTCCTGACTTTAAAGGTGGAGAAAGAACAAATTGTCTGAAATACAACAAATGCTGGAGATCACAGCAGGTCAGACAGCATCTATGGAAAGAGAGCATGCTAATGTTTTGAGTCTCGATGACTCTTCATCAGAGCTGAAATATTTCTGTTTTCCCTACACTTCTGCCAGTTTAAAGGCACTGGTGCAATAGGTTATCTGGAAATACTTTAGGAGATTTTCAAGGTAATTTTTTAAAACAATATTGCTTTAATGAGTACAGTTTTGTTTTATTTTAAGTAAAGCCACTGAAAGAAAATGTCCTGCTATTTGAAGAGTTTGCACAAGTAAATGTAATATGAGTATATTGTTTTTAATTTTTTGGGCAAACCCAGCAGAGGAAACAGAACTAATGGAAAGGCAAACTGACAACTGAGTTAATCTGGAATACTTTTTTTTCCTGTACTGCAAAGTTTTTGGTTAGTGTGACCTGGAACAATATCTCTGCCAAGGACTTTTGTCTTGGAGAGGTGTGCAAGGATCTGAAATAATGAGAATGATTACTAGATGAGAAGTAGTGTGAATCCCGAAGTGCACAGAGATTTACTTAAATGTCAACATTTTATAATTGATTTTGAAGTGACTTGCTACATGTTTACATGATGCTTCAAAGCATTTACAACAAAGTGACTGGTCATCAGGTACAACAGGTTCATCATCACAGTGTGATGCTCCTCGCTAGCTTCCTCCCACCCTACTTCATCTACTACTATAAGCATAAGCTGCTGCTTCTTCCTGCCTTCTGGGTTTATCTTGTGTCCCCTTATTTGCATTTTGCCTCAGCTGCTCCATGTGGTAAAAAACTTCCAAATTCAAATCAACCTGAGCAAAGTTGTTTCTTCTGTAATGAGATGAATAGACTTTGAGAATTACACTGATTACGTGCTCTTAGCTAATTTTCTATTTGCTCCAGAACTTTCATCAGGAAATATGGACTTCAGAACTACCATTTCTATGTTTAATTTGTGGGCAGGAATAAGTTAAGGCAAATGATTTTTCTCCCTTCCCCTGTGGATCCATTTATCCAACATACTCTCACCTTCTGTAATGTTATATGTGTTTTTATTTTGCTTTAGCAACTGTTCTTTCCATGGATTCATCCTTCAAATAAATGAAGGATTGGGTGAGTTGGCTTAATTAATTAATTAACTGTTTGGCAACTTGCTGTAAGTAGTTTCTAACTTATTCACCATAGAGCAGCTGTAACACTGTACTCAATTTCCATCCCACTTTACCACAGAACGCATCTATAAAATATTAGAGAAAAGTCACTAGCATAATATTCATTCAATATTCATTCACCCCATTGATCTGCTCCATCATTCAGTGACATCACACCTGATCCAATAATGTTAACTCCACTTTTCGGTCTATTCATATAAACCTTGATTTCCTTTCTCATTTAAACTCCATCTATCTCAGCCTTCAATAAGCTTCAAGGCAAAGCTCGATCGTCCTCTCAGTAAGGAATTCCCCAGATTCACTATCTTTTCAGAGAGGAAATTTCCCCTTGTCTTAATATTAAATGTGCAATCCGGTCCTAGACTCTCCCACAAGTGGAAGCAAGTTCTTTGCATCTACCCTGTCAAAGCCTCCTAAGAAGCTTACATGCTACAATAAGGTTGCCTCTTATTCTTGTCAATTATAATGAGTACAGACTCAGCCTACTCATAAGCCAGTTCCTCCATATCTGATATCAGCCTAGTGAATCTTCTCTGAACTGCCTCCAATTCCCATCTATCCTTCCTTCGTTAAAAGGCCCAAAACCATCCATCCAGGTGTTGCCTGACATGTGCCTCATATAGTTTTAGCAAATGCTTACAACCTTTGTAATCAAATCCCCTTGACATAAAGGCCAATGTTTCATTTGCCTTCCTTATAACCTGCTGAACTTGGTTGTTAGCTTTTGGACAAGGAATCCTAAATCCCTCTGTTCCATAGCTTTCTGCCATCTTTCTCTATTTAAATGGTATTCCCAGCTGATTAGTTCTTCCTATTAAAGTGCATAACAACATTTTCCCACATTCCATCTGTTAAGTTTTTGCTCCCTCGCTTAATCTGTGCATTATCCCACTGCAGACTCCTTGTCATTCTTTGCCACTTGGCACCTCACCCATTTTTGGGTCATCCCTAAATTTGGCTATAGTTCACTTTCCTCATCTAAGTCATTAATATATGTTATGAATATTGTCACTCCAGCACTAATCCCTGTGGGATGTCACTAGTTACTGGTTGCTAACCTAAAAATACCCCCATTTTCCCAACCTTGTATTCTATTATTTAGCCAATCATCTATTCATGCAAATATACTACCTCCAACACAATGGATTCTTTTCTAAAGTGGCTTAATGTGAGGTAACTCATCAAACACTTCCTGAAAGTCCAATATATGAGATGCACTGCTTCCTTTTTATCTATCCTATTTATTAACTCCTCAAAGAATTCTAGTAACCTTGTTAGGCATGATTTCTCCTTCATAAAGCCACATTGACTCTGCTTAATCATATAATGTATTTCTAAATGCTGTTGTATTACATCCTTTCATAGTGGGCTATAACATTGTTCCAACAACAGATTTTAACCTAACTCGCCTATAGCTACCTGTTTTTAAAAATCTCTTTCACTTTGTAAATAAAGGTGTTGCATTGCCAGTTTTTCAATCCTCTGGGGATTTTACAGAATCTAAGGATTCCTGGAAAATTATTGAAAATGCACCCACTTTCTCTGGAGCTATTTTCTTTACAATCCTAGGTCACATCAGGTCCAGAGGCACTCATCAACCTTTTGTCTATTAATTTTCCCAACACTTTTTTTTTATTTTTCGATAGATATATTTATTTGGCTCTCCTCCTTTTGCTCCTTGACTGTTTAGTAATTTTGGAATGCTTTTTAATGTCTTTTACTGTGAAGACTGATGCAAAGTATTTATTCCACTCCTCTGCCATTTCCTGGTTCTCCAATATTATTACACCAGTCACATTCTCTGAAGGGCTAATGTTGCCTTTGGCTGCTCTCTTTTTATGTATTTAGTCAGAAATCACACTGAAAACTTGCGGTTTCAAATAAATGTGTTGGACTATAACCTGGTGTCATGTGATCTTTGACTTTGCCTATCCCAGTCCAACACTGGTACCTCCACATCATGGTGTTTACATATTTAAAGAAGCTCTTGCTGTATGTCTTCATTTTAGTTGTAAGTTTATCCTCAAAGTTTGTTTTTGAACTCTTTATTATTTATGGTTTTGAAAGCTTACTCAATTCATTAGCTTACCACTAATCTTTGCCACATTGTATTTTTTTTTCAAGTTGATGCTCTTCGTAACTTCCCTGGTTAACCAGAGTTGGCTTGTCCCCTTCCTAAAATCTTACTTCCTCACTAGAATATGTCTTTTCTGTGAGCTGTGAACTATTTTCTTAAATATCTACCATTGTTCCTCAACCATCTTTGTGTTAAACTCCTTTACCAGTCTACTCAGCCAGCTCCGCCGTCATTTATTTTATTTCTAGAAGTAGTAAAATAATAAATCTGTAATTGCTGCTTTCATACTAATTCACTTTGTTTTTATTATAAACCTGTAAGGAATAAAAGTGGACATCTCTCATTCTTTTTCCAATTGATGAATAATTCATTCACAGACAGGATCTAATGTCGGCAAGGCCAATGATAACCAAAAATGCAGTCTATCAGTTGTTGATGCTTTTCATCTCATAATTGACGCAACTGAAGTTCCTTGAATTGCAGGGAGGAGTCAGCAGGGAAATCAGAAAATTCCAGGAATAACACCAGAGGGATTAATGTAATGAAAAGCAAAGCCAAAATTGGAAAAGAATTCAACTTTTTCATCTGGGTCTATAATCTTTCGCCGTTCACCAGAGTTGCTTTTATCCATTTGTAAAGACAGACAACAACTTGCACTGTATCAAATTGCCTGATTTTCCTAGTTCACTCCACACTCCTTTTCAACAATTTCTTGAGTCATTGATCAAACCCTAGTATGGTGAATTTAAAGACCTTGGCATAATCTCCAAATCTGGCTGCTGTTTATCTCACCATTAGTAATAAAGTCTTGAGCCAGTTTTGGCCCTTCCCTGTGAATTCCTACCCTGACCTTGCTACTTTTCTCTAGCCTTGAGAGGGTTCCTCAAAACTTTTAATATCAGCTATGTTTTTGACCATATGACTCTAGTTCCAATGTTATGATTCCGCATTAGTTCCATTATGAAAAATGTTTTAAAAATGCAGATATTTGTTCTAAATTTAGGAGTGGCATGTTAATATACTATCTTTAATATCATGAAATTCTTAAGTGGCCTAATGTGAGGTACCTTATCAAAGTTCAACTCAATAGGCTCAATCCTCAGGCAGTAAAACTGAGCTTAGTCATCTCTTCTCTGAGATGAATTTAGTAATAGATTACTGTCATCAAACTCAACAGTAGTTTATAATAATCTGGTCATGATTGTGTTACTGATTTCACGGAACCGAGATGTGTGAAAATTGACTGCCAAAGTTCTGATTTCTTTGCTGCCTCTAAAGTGCTTTGGATTTCATAAGCTGCTAAGTAAAGGCATTCGATTTTCTTGTTTTTGCTAAATCTTCAAGTGTAAAATTAGGATCCTTTTCCATGCTGTTCTGGAGCTTTGAATTTCCACAGCAGTTCTATATAATAGACATCAGAACTCTGTAATAGTTCTGCTTTTGTGGTGTTGTTACTGGCAAAGGTATACAAACAATCAACCCAGCAACAGGAAAATGCAAATAAGCCCCATGGTCACAATTGGTACAATTGTGCAGTTGGGAATGAATTAGTTCCATTTTTTTTAAATCTCAAATTGATGAAAGGCTCTAGGTGCAGATTTTTTTTATGTCATCACCAAAAAGTGCAATTTTTACTCAAGATCTGGCGCAGTAAGGCTATACAATGTGTATCTGAAAAACCTGGAAACCCACCCTGTACTAAATTTTAAGATTGAGATAGAGGAAAATCCGTAAAGGGATTTGGCCTTGCAATTCTTAGAACAGATCTTGAGAAGCTGGAGATCTTGTGGAATGAAGTCATGGAAATCCAGCTGCAGAATTCCAAAAATGTCCACTCCAGGGAGTAATTTGTGAAAGCTAAACTGCGCAGAAAAAAAATCTTTGCTTGCTGGAATTTATATATGCTTGTTGTAAGGCTATTTGAGTGGGAGAGGATAATTAGAATGTGCTTTGCTAAGGATTAATGAGAATATTTTGAGTCTGCTTTTTGATTTTCTTTTAGAAACAGGTGCAAAATAGTTAGTAATTTTCTTGAAATTATTAGCTTTTTTGATAAATTACACTAAGTTAGTCTATTTTCTTTGCAGTTCAATCAGTTACTGTATCCTTTAGTTTTGAATTCAGATATTTTCCTTAAAAGGGGTTTATAATAATGTTCAATGATTTCTAAAGAGAAATCTAGTAACATTTAAATTTTAAAACTTAGGAAATGGAAACTGAGAAAATATTTTTTTAAATGCTTTTACTTTTTGGGTGAAAATTACCTTGAAAATATCTTCTGCAGTAGCAATACTGGCTCGTGATGTTTTTATTCAATGTATTAAAATTTAGTAAAAGTCATTCAAAGTGCAGTTTGTTTAAAAGCTAATACATTGTCTTAAATTCCAGTTGCTAATGCTTCACATAATTTTAGACCATGGCTATCGAGCAGCATGATGCATCCTGCTATTTTAATTATTAGCATTTTTACATAAATCTGAGAAATAAAACTAATAATATAAGAATCTTGTGTAAACTGAAGCTAGTCTTAGAACTTGACTGTATGATTATTCATCCCATTGTTACAGGGAATGCTACTTTAATGTGTTGTGATTCTAAATGTTGATTTGTTGCTGGTATCTGAAAAGATTTTTAAAAATCTGCAAGCAGGGCTCATGTTTTTGTATTTTAATGGTTTATGTGTACTCATGCACCACCTTTCGACTTGTTTGGGAATTGCACCAGGTACCAGTTAGTTTGCAGTTCAGCCCTGGTGTTTTTAATGGTGTGATTTATAAAGAATTGATTGAAATTCTCTCTCACTGGTTACAATTACAAATATATCTGCTTTTATTGGACTGTACAAGAATCCCTGCATTTGTGAAATAATGAATTTCAACATTTAAATAATCCGTATTGAGTATGTACTTTCCTGAAACAGACACTGCCACCCACTACTCAAACAAGAAAAGCATTCCACTACTGAATCATGTTTTCTGCAAGTGATTTATTCCATTTCCATTGTTCTGTAAATTTTCATGCCCTTTTGACTTTCTCATGGAATTATGTCGTCTTGCCATTTTGTTTTCCTCAGTTGGCCTATATCTGTGATTTTTGGACTTTCATCCATTTATCTACTGACCAAAAGGTGCTCTAGGTTGGCCCAGCTTTGTAATATTTGCCTCCTGTTTCTACATTTTTTTTCCCTTTTTTATTGCATTTTCACTCATTTCTATTTGTATCTTAGTCTCCTTCTTTCCTTCCTTATTCACTCTTGCTCCCTCTCGAAGAAAGCTTTCATGTTTGTCAGGACTGGCATTACCGTTCCAGTGTTCTAACAAAGTATGTTATGTTGTATTATGGTGGCTACCACACCACCTGCAGTTTTTCTGTTTTACAGCCCACTTTGTTTATTTGGTCCAATCTCATCAGGAAAATAATCCTTGCTATTAAGAATATTAATTGCATTACGCAAAACTTGAAAGTATATATTGTGTACCAAGCAGTTCCAAAGCCCATCTGTAAATTATTTATGTTGTATCAAATTAAATACCCCAGTGCTTCGTGTTCATGGTTCCTGCTCATAATCATGTGAGGAGATTGTAAATAAGTTTACAAGCATCACTTTCAAGTGGTCTCTGGTGAAAGGTAGAAATATGTGAAATAGGATCTTGCATGGCTGTAAAAGGAATAACTATATTTTTGGCATTCTCGTACAGTTTCTTATGCCCCCTTGTGGAGTTTTAAAATTTGATGACTGGCTTACGTGGCATTTCCAACTTGTTTTTCGTTTATTTGACTACATACTGCAATAAGGTGGAATAATTGAACCATTATGGATGTGCTTCATGTTATCGTAGTTTAATCCCTGCTTAAATCTTGTCTCAGCGGAGATAGGCATCATATCTTTGTTATAATTATTTAAAAGAGAAAGTGGCATTTATTTTTAAGTGTGAAATGTTCATGTTTCTTTTTTGATATTGAATATATCACTCCATAATTTCTATGCAACTTGAATGTTATAATGAGAAAAGTATTTAGTGAATACTGAAAGTGATTAAATATATTACAGGTGTCATACAATGAAATGTAGCTCTGCTTGTTTGATAGGAAATCCATTTCTGTTTAAGTCTTCGTGAATTTTTGATGTTGGTAAAGCAATGCAGTGGAGCTTTTAAAAAACACAAAGTTGGAAATGTAAGTGAGAAAAATGGTGCAAATTCACAGCAAGTCAGTCAGGATAGTTCACTGGCACAGAGTTTTACCAGATGTTGACTGACCTGAACTTTCCTAGCATTTTCAGTACCTAGTCAGACATGATGTTGCCACTATGTTTACACAGCAGATTGGTATGAACATGCTGTTTGAAAAATTGCATAAGGTAGTATATTCAGTGTTGAATGTGTCTCTAGACATAATGTTGGAAAGGTAACGTCGGTAAATTATATCAAGAAAAGTAAAATGCTGTGGATGCTGGGAATCCGAAATAAAGAAGAATATGCTGGAGAAACTCAACAAGTCTAACAGCATCTGTGGACGTTTCAGTATGACTTCTTCAGAACTCTTTAGAGCAATATATTTGTATTCTGAAGAAGAGTCATGCAGGACTGAAAACGTGAACTGTTTCTGTCTCCAAAAAAGTTTCCAGACCTGCTGAGTGCCCCCAACATTTTCTCTCTTTATTTTGTATTTTTACTGCCGGGCAATTTTCTACAGTTCAAATTTAGTACAACAACTACACATATTCATTTTTGTGCTTTACTGAAACACTGGCCTGGTACTACAATAATTCCACATACTTGCTATTATGTTTTACTGAAGTATCAATACTATTCATGTATGCAGAACTATGTTTAGTGTGTATGTCCAATGTTAAAATTTCAACCACTGTGTTACAGAGTCCACTTAGAATGTTCACTTGGGCTGTTAGGAAGAAGACCTGTTCTGTTGTACAGAAAACTTTAGTTTAGAGTCCAGTTCAGATATAATCATTGAGTATTGCATCTTTAAATTGTTATCAGATTGAACAGCATCTGCGGATGCATTTATCTTCAGGCAATCCATATGTAATGCGGACAATATTGCACATCTTATTGGAACGATGGAAATCTGCTGGAAGCACTTCAAAGGAGATTTACTGGAATGAGTAGGTTGTATTAAAGGAAAGAGTGGTTGAACTAGGCATGTATCCATTAGCATTCAAAAGAGTAAGGGGCAGCTTGTTTGAAACATAAATAAAGGTGGATGTGGAGAAGATGTTTCCTTTTATGAGAAAATCTAGAACTAGGGGGTCACTGATTAAAAATCAGTGTTGCCCATTTAAAGTAGTGATTTAGGAGAATTTTACTTTCTCATGTAAGATCATGAGTTTTTGGAATTCTTCTCCTATAAAGGTGGTAGAAGCACAGTCAGATAGATCCTTGTTAAGTCAAGGGATGAAAGGTTATCAGGAGAGGACAGATATGCAGATTTGAGGTCCCAATTGGATCAACCATGAACTTATTCAGTGGTGGAGCAGGCAGAATAGCCCACTCCACTTCCTGATTTGTATGTCCTTTTCCAACATTTGCCTTATCCAAAATGTTGTCATGTTAATGCAACTGTGAAAATAGAAAGGATGCAAATTGCAGAAATATTATAAATTGTGTAAAAAGCTTCAATTTCTTCCCTGTATTATAATGCTTTTGTAAGCAAGGAGATTTTGACCAGCTGTGCTTTGATTACGTTGCATTTTTGCTCCGTTGACATTTCCAGGTAACCACTCTTGCACATATCATCTACAAATTAGCAATGTGATATTTTCTGGTGCAAAACATACTTTTAGAAGTGAATTCCATTGTCAAATGTGGGAATAATTGAATCAAAAGCCCAGTGAAAAATCCCAATTTTCCACTCGAGTATTGCAGGGCGACTGAGAAACCATCCTACAGTGACTCAATAAAAGAAACTGTCATAACTAGTGATAAATGTGTATGTAAAGCAATGTGTAAAGATTTACAATTAACTCGTACCACACTTGAAAGGCCTCAAGGATTTGATGCAATTTTGTGTTTTGAATAGTTACTGCATTCAAGTGCACCTATAATACTGTTCGGTATCATAATCACAGTAAAAATAATAATACTTGGTATAATTGACAGAACTTGAATTACACAATAACTTAACATATCTGGCTTTAATTTGACATTAAATTCAACATCAGGCCTTCAGTGAAGTATAATGCTAAGTTCATGGAATTTTGAGTATTCTCTGTGAACATTTTGGAGAACTTAAGTTAGTACTTTTTATCATTTTAACTTCATAAGCGTTTTAATTGCAAGCAGATATAACCTCCTTTATGCCTTACACTAGTACAGTATTAAAGGGCTCAGCTGAAATTACGCATATTCATCTTATGATATGCAAGGTGCAGTTCAGCTTTTTTTCAAAATTTTGAGTATCTTTGTTTAAACATTTTACTCAATTAAAAAGAAAGTCTCATCTTCCTTCAGTCTTTCCACAAAGCCTTCTGTAGAATCTTCCAACTTAAGTCAGTCACACTTGACTTTAATTAAGGGCGGTACAGCGACTCAGTGGTTAGCACTGCTGCTTCACAGCACCAGGGACTCGGCTTCAATTCCAGCCTTGAGCTACTGTTTGTGTGGAGTTTGCACATTCTCCCCATGTTTGCGCGAGCTCCTCCAGGTGCTCTGGTTTCCCACAGTCCAAACATGCGCAGGTTAAGCGGATTAGCCATAATAAATTGCTCATAGTGTACAGGGATGTGCAGGCTAAATGGTTCAGCCATTGGAAATACAGGGGTGGGGGTGGGTCTGGGTGGGATGCTCCTCAGAGGATTGGTGTAGATGTGATGGCAAAATGGCCTGCTTCGATACCATAGGGATTCTATTATTATCTCAATCAATGTGAATCACTGAAATTATACCCATAAACATAATAAAGTGCTATATCCTTATCAGTATGTCATTCTTAAAAGTTTAAACCATTTCTGCTGAATATTATTAGGTAAATCAAAACAAGCAAAGCAATTTCATTTTTCATTTTAAGAGATTATTTAGGTAGAAATGTCACTTGCAGAATGGGTGATGCTAAAAACGCTTCTATTTATTTAAACTTTGGTGAACTGTCTATTTTCTCATCATTTTAGTTAGTGACCATTGTACAAACAAAACCCTTTTTTTCATTAAAATAGAAATGTATGTCCTGGAGTACGCATAATCACTGTGCACATTTTGTCTTTCTATGTAATGTGACAGTTTAAGCCACATGCCACAAAATTATATTTTTACCCTTGTTTATCAATTTTGACAGTAGAGTTTTACTACAGCACCAACAATAAATTAATTATTTGGAAACTTCTAATGTGGCTGATAATCCGAACCTCCCTTAGATCTGTCTGATTTGATTGATCCAAAAGTACACCACCAATTCCACATCATTGCGACCTCTAGCAAAGACCTGGCACTGGTACAAATGACTTGAATATCCTTTCTCTGAGGTTCTGAAAGAATGAAGTACGTCTTGTTGCAATCTATTCATAAAATTCTTCAGCACAGAAGGAAGTTATTATAGCACTGCCTCCTCTCTGAAGCAGCTATCCACTTTGTCCCATTCACCTGCATATCATTTAAAAAAATAACTAAGATTATTTTTCCACGTTCCTTGTGGAAGCTAATATGGTTGCTTGATTCGCTCCTGATTTGCGTTCAGATTTAATGCTTTAACAGCCAAGGTTAAAATTTTCTTTTCTTACTGACTTTGCTTTTGCTCTTTTGACAATAGTGACATATTCAAAGTCCTTCAGAATTTTGAACACAACGTATTACATTTTTTCATTGGTCCCAAAGAAAAGAATTCTACTTTTCACTGGTCCCATTTACGAAGATGAAACGTTTTATTCCTGATGTTCATTATTTGAACATGAACAGTTTCTTCATGTTCTTAAAATCCATGCCACTCGAGAGACCTGAGCACAAAATTGAGACCTAACCCTCAAATGCATTGCTTAAGGAGTGCTACACTGTCACCACTGCTGTCTTTCAGAAGAGATGTTAAACGATGGATATAACTGATCCTAACACATTTGTTTGAAAAAAAACTGGAGAGTTCTCTGTTTTCCTGGCCACAATTAATTAAACAGACAATCTTCGGTCTTTAACCATTCCATTTGAAGGATTTTGCTGCTGTTGATTCGCCTGAGGCATTTCAAATATTACAGTAGTAGCACCTCTTTAAAAATATTTTGTTGGTTTTAACACATTTTTGAATACCCAAAGATTGAACAAAGCATTTGTAAGTACGAAGAAAAACAGAAATAACTGGAAAAACTCAGCAAGTCTGGCGGCATATGTGGAGACAAAGCAGACTGAACATTTTGTGTCCGGGGACTCCGGAATGTGTTCTGAAGGAGGGTAATTGGACACGAAACGTTAAGTCTGTTTTGTTTCCCCATATTCTGCCTGTCCTGCTGAGTTTTTCCAATAATTTGGATTTTCATTTCTGATTTCCAGTACCCGCAGTTCTTTGCTTTTTTTTCTGTTTAATCCTTATAAGGTGCAAGTCTTTCTGCACTTGAAGGCCCAAACCTGAATGGTTTGTTGTAACTTCAGTCTGACCGCTTTGTTTTTATTTTACTTCTTTATTATTTTTAAAACGTAAAATTCCATATAATTTGTCATCTTTGAAGTGTTCCTCCTACATTTTAATAACATGTGGATCTGAACTCATAGGTATTTGGACATTTTCTTTTACTGTGTAGTGCATATTTTACCTATTAAACCTAATATCCTGCACATTAAATTTAATCTGATATGCTTCCAGTGTAGTAGCCTGTATCCTTCTGTAGCCACTTATAGTCCTCTCTACAATTAAACATACTTCGTTTTTATTGTGTGTCACATATATTTGAATATTTTGTTTGCAATACTGAATGCCTTTTATCCGAACGTACTCATTAACAACTTGTCTTTCTTCTGTTTTGTAAGCAACTTCCTGTCAAAGCTGTCTTGTTTCCATTAATACTGCACACCTTCATTCTTACACATAAACTTCCTATGTAAGTGATAATTTAGTAGCACATGCCTTGAGTATTGCTGTAAAAAGACCCATTTTGCAGAAGTTTTTTGTCTTGTATTCAGCAGAAATTTTCCCAAGAATACCAGTTTAAGGAGAAAAATGAACATTTATGCTAGATGAGAGGAGAGTGCTGATTGGTTGGCAAGTCTTTACTTAGTACAGGATTGCTATGGAGTATGCTGCCATTGATGCTAATTGATAGTTTACAGTTTAAACTTGAAACCAGACAGGTTGACTCTGATTGGTCAAGACAATGCCCTGCAAAATGGACCAGCAAATAACTGTAATATTTATTTATTTTAGTTGAAACAGGCATATTGCATTTAAATTTGTCTCTGATTGCAAAGAACAAGTCCGTGTGCATTAATACATGGCGCTTCCAGTAAAAGCAATGCAACAAGATGAGCCCGAGTGACAATCCTAAATTGTTGGTCAGTAAAATTCCTCATATGTTCAGGATTATCCAGCAAGTATTGTCAGGTGTAGAATCATATCTTATGTTAGAGTCTGTGCTGCGAGTTTTGCAAGCCAGGCTGTTTGAGCAGCCGGAGGGATATGATGTTTAATGTACGAACTGCCAGTCTTTGGATGTATGGCCTACAAACCTGGCATGACACTGGCACTGAAAACTTTGAAAAAGCTTGTTTTACTTTCAGCATTACTCAAATCATTGCAAACTACCTGTTTCAGTGAAGCCATGCGATAACTCTATTGCATTTCCTTCTTCAACACATTCCATTGCTTTATGGTGATGTATAATGTAACTTGCCTTTTAGAAACCTGTTATATGCTGTCCTTAATTAAACAATATTTTTATTAAAAGGTATTCAATTTAGCTTATACTTAAGCTTCTAGAAGATCTGAGCTTTTGCTCTCCTGGTATTAGGTAACTGCTGTGAAATGTAATAAGGGTGACAGGGATTTATTTCAAAAGCCGCCAAAGCTGGCGGCACATCTGCTAAGTGGATTTCTGGGACATGAGAGAGAACAAAGTCCTTAATTTGAAGCAGCAACCCTGGGTGTCTCAATGAAGGACCAGTAATTGCCGGACGTTGCCCCAGCCAGGCAGTAATCCTGCCCCCTAGCAACCAGCAGCAGTACCACCAAGAATGGTGCCTTTCTGGAGAACGGTTTGTGAGGGCAGGTGAGGGTCATGATGGAGAGTTGTTGGAGGAAAGGCCAGAAGGATAGGCGTCTTCTGAGCAGATGCTCACCCGACTTTGTCATTTTGAAAGGAGCTGCTGGATAGCCATCCTGTATAGACAGGTGGTAGAAGGAGGCCTTTGAGTGGTCATTAATTGATATGTAAGGGTCTCAAACAGCAAGTGGGCAGAGGGCCACCCACAACCTTCCAGACCTGGACTTAGTTGAGGGGAAGGATGGGAGTCAGTAGGAAGTGCCATATCTTCCTGCCCATTCAACCAGTTCAGCACCCCCACTCTCACCTCAGAATTCATTCTCCAAGGGTGTCCAGTATTATGTATCAATGATTTTTCATCACACACTTATTCAAATTTAACCTGAATTGCCTGGAAAAGTGTAAGCACAGTTGTTATTTTCAGGTGTCCTTCAATGTGTTGAATATCATTATTGGGATTAAATGCTGATTTTTGGGAGATTGTGATCACAGTTACCTCATCGGCATCTAGCCACTTGTAACAATACATCATTTAATCAGACAAAGCATGTATATAACCGTGACGGTTGGGGATGGTTCACTGGTACCAGAGAGCAAACAGACTGTTGGAGTAGAATGTGTTGGTCTCATTAATGTTATGAGGGAAGCATCCTATCCTCTAAGCAAGATGTTAGGGATCTCTTCCAGGGTCTTTCTCCGCCATTTCTGGACCACCTTCCATCTGGAGGGACAGCTCCTAAGAACTGCCTGATAACGACCGCCCTCTGTCCCTGTGCACTTGTGATTTACCCAATTTCAAGGAGCTGTTATCTTATGCTGTGTCAATCAATTGTCTGAGTCCTCTTTTCCAATGACTGTGACTTTGAATGACTGTTGTCCCCTTGCCCACATCCATATGGCAGTTAGTTTTCATTCAAAGACCGAAAGCCTACTTTCTGAATCATTGCTTTCATAATAGGGTAGAGTGGCACCAAATTAATCTTTACCCTGATAGAAAGCTAGATACTACTGTAACACAGTTAAATGAAGTCTCATACTACGCAGAAAACGTTAAATATGGAAAATTAAAAGGACACCTAAATTTCCAACATAGAGCATTTACAACTTCAAGCACTCATCAGCACCACCCAAAGGTCTTTGCTCAGTTATAGACTGATGCTACTTAATTTGTCATCTTCTCCAACATCAGAAGAGCACCCCTTATCAACTAAATTTAGCCAAAGGCAAGGTGATTTTGTTATAAGGCCAACAAACTAGAGAATAGAGTTAAAACTGACCTGATACGCTTTGCTGAGTAGAGAGGGTGACTATCATTAGGTCAATTTGGGTCAGATTTGAACTCCGATATCAGTGACAATGTTGGTACCTGTAACCGTCAAAAAAAAATCTGTTGCAGGATGACATAATTATTGAAGACAGTCATAAGAACATCACTCTTTCCATTCTGTGAGACAGGCCATTTGAAACCTTGTCATATGCAACCACATTTTGTGACACATTTTTCTTGGTATGAAAACCAGAAACAACTATAAATAGCTTCTTCAAATAGGCAATTGGAATTGGGGTGTTCAACGCACAAAAAAGAATTTGATATTTTGATATAAAGTGGTTTTCCCTAAAATAGTTCTTTGCCATTGACCTCAAGTTGCCTTGATTAAATTCGGGGGGAAACAATGGCTTTGCGGTATTATCACTACACTATCATCTTTTGACAATTAAACCAGAGACCCAAGTAACATTCTGGGGACCTGAGTTCAAATCCAGCCATGACAGATGGTGGAATTTGAATTCAGTCAAAATCTGGAGTTACGAATCTGATAATGATCGTGAAACCATTGTCAATTGTTGGAAAAGTCTATTTGGTTCACTAATGTCCTTTCGAGAAGGAAACTGTTGACCCAACTGGGCCTGGCATTCATGTGATCCCAAAACCACAGCAATGGAGTTGACTTCTAATTGCCCTGATGGACAGTCAATAAACAATAGACAATAGGTGCAGGAGTAGGCCATTCTGCCCTTCGAGTCTGCACCACCATTCAGTATGATCATGGCTGATCATCCTTAATCAGTATCCTGTTCCTGCCTTATCTCCATAACCCTTGAGAGCTCTATCCAACTCTTTCTTAAATGAATCCAGAGACTGGGCCTCCACTGCCCTCTGGGGCAGAGCATTCCACACAGCCACCACTCTCTGGGTGAAAAAGTTTCTCCTTATCTCTGTCCTAAATGGCCTACCCCGTATTTTTAAGCTGGGTCCTCTGTTTTGGCACTCATCCATCAGCAGAAACATGTTTCCTGCCTCCAGAGTGTCCAATCCTTTAATAATCTTATATGTCTCAATCAGATCCCCTCTCAATCTTCTAAAGGGTATACAAGCCCAGTCGCTCCAGTCTTTCAGTGTAAGGTAGTCCCGCCATTCCAGGAATTGACCTTGTGAACCTACGCTGCACTCCCTCAATAGCCAGAATGTCTTTCCTCAAATTTGGAGATCAGAACTGCACACAATACTCCAGGTGTGGTCTCACCAGGGCCCTGTACAGCTGCAGAAGAACTTCTTTGCTTCTATACTCAATCCCTCTTGTTATGAAGGCCAGCATACTATTTGCCTTCTTCACTACCTGCTGTACCCTCATGCTTACCTTCATTGACTGGTGTACAAGAACACCCAGATCCCTTTTTACTGCCTCTTTACCTAAATTGATTCCATTTAGGTAGTAATCTACCTTCCTGTTCTTTCCACTAAAGTGAATAACCATACATTTATCCACATTAAACTACATCTGCCATGCATCTGACCACTCACCTAACCTGTCCAGGTCACCCTGTAATCTCTTAACGTCCTCCTCACATTCACCCTGCCACCCAGCTTAGTAAATGCTAGCCTAACAGCGGTACCCACATCCCATGCAAAAAAACTTGAGTTTTTATCACAAATAAAAGAGAATTTAAAAAAAAACAAACAACTTCAGGTGCTGGAAATCTGAAGCAAATACAGAAATAGCTGGAGAATCTCAGCAGATCTGTCAGCATCTGTGGAGAGAAAGCAGAGTCAACGTTTCAGGTCCAGTGACTTGAAGTTCTCCAGAGATGCTCCAAAAAATAAGAAATTAACAAGAAAAAATAACCCTTTTCCCCTAAATGTGAAGGATTATTTTTTAAAACTTGGTTCTTTTTCCTGTATAGAGACCTAGTGGAATCAAGAGCCCTCCTAACTGTGGGTATATACCATCCAGTGGCTGGATTCAGAAAAAAAATAGTATGGGTGTAACAAATTTTACATTGTGGAACATATACAAACATTAAAAATACTGAAATGAACCAAGTGAATAGTCGCCTTAATTATGCAAGTACCTCACTGTGGATATGTAATTATATTTTTGAATACCCAAGTCATGGCACTTATCTGCATAATAATTTGTTGCTTATCTCCAATTTCATTATATTTTCTAATGTAGGTCCATATTGTAGGATCCATCCATCCTAACATTGAACATTATGCTGCTTTCACAATGCAATGGAAGATAATTACACTCCGCATTGGATCGCAATAAATCTAAAATACCACCACCATCAACTTCCATTTTGAATGTTGGGTTAATTGAGTTCAGCAAGTTTGGTTAAGGTGAAAAGTTTCAGCTAATCAGAGCTGATGAATTTAACTACTTAGCTGAAGGCACCCTGGTCGATGAATAATACAAACAGATTTCTTCATTCGAAACCATCAATTGATGATTTTATGACACATATAGGAAAATAGAATTGTTTTAACAATTTCAGTCCATGTGTGATCATTCTTTTGGGAAGAAGTATAATAAGTCTGAGGATTCTGTGCCGGCCTTACTCTTTCCTACCTAATGTCATGGAGATATGGATAAGAAGTTACCTTAAGGATCTGAGTGGATTTGTGTATTGCTATCTCTCGTCAAGTCTGAAGATGGAATTCAAACAATAGCATGCAAAGCAAGATGTTTCTGAGAGGGGTAAGGATTACAGTATAGAAACATAATAGCTGTTTTTGCTGTATCAGTAATTCAGATGTATAGACCGATCGTATAGCCGTTTGAGTACGGTTTAAAGAATATCTGGAGATAACATCCTGGTGTCATAAAGTGACCATAAAACTGTCAGATTGCCATAAAAACCCAACTGGTTGACTAATTTCCTTCAGGAAAGAAGCTGGTGTCCTTAAGCTTGTTCAGTCTGTGTGTGATTCCAGTCCCGAGTCAGTGTAGTTCACTCTAAGTGCTGCTTAAAGTGCCCTCCTAAAGCCAACTCAGTTTTAACAAACCATGACAATGAGTAATAGAACACTTTATGAAATTATCTATTTGGACATTTATCAGTCATCACTTGACCAGGGCATTAATGAATTTAGCATCTTAATCAGTGCAACATGAGTGCTGTAGTTCAGAATGGATGTGCACTTCAGCGTTTTAATTTGATTGAAGCAGTGCAGATTTCTATTGAAAGCACAAAAGATTCCTTTCGATTGGTGGGTTTTCAAAACCCTTCAGAAGTAAAGTCCTGCCAGCATTGAACACAAGTAGGTTTTGCATTCTGTGGCCTATGGTTTCCACCATGTTGTATTTGGATACAGTAGCTTATATTTTACCACTAATACCCTGAATCCACCTCTCCAATCTAAATTGAGTATAAAGACTGCAACAAAAATCGTGTCTCAGCACAATTCCGCAAACTAAGTATGCATTGAATTATGCATCTAGAAGTATGGTCATATAACACAATCAGTTCATGTCGCAATTTGTGCGCGTTATGTTCTTCTATTTGAACATGATTACAACTGTAAATTATTAGTTGTGATGTTAAATGTGTGCAGCTTGTTTAGATTGAGAGGGCAATCTATTAGATGGCCAGAACTAGAACATTAGCATGGTGAAGGTTGGGTGAGAAGGAGTTAATGTTAAAAACACAACTTGTGAACTTAAAGATGTACCTTGGAAATGGCTGACCAGATGTACTTGTATGCCATATTTGTAAATATGACAAGCTGGAGGCTGGAAGAACACAGCAAGCTAGGCAGCATCAGGAGGTGGAGAAGTCAACTTTTCAGGTGAAACACTTCTTCAGGACTGGGGGTGGATGTAAGGGGAGCTGCAGTTAAAGTGAGTAGGGGGTGAGGGTTTTAGGTGGGAAAAAGGGCTGAGTGGTGAGGTGGTGATCGGTGAACATTCACCTGTCACTACCTGACCACTTAGGCCTCCTCACCACCCAAAACTCTCCCCAACCCCACCCCCTTTATCTACAGCGCCCCTTACACCTACCCCAGCCCTGAAGAAGGGTTACACCCGAAACATTAACTTCTCCACTTCCTGATGCTGCTTGGCTTGCTGTGTTCTTTCAACCCCCTGCTTATCTACCTTGGATTCCAAAATCTGCAGATTTTTTTTGTCTCAAACTATTTGTAAATATAGACACATAGAAAATAGGTGCAGGAGTAGACCATTCAGCCCTTTGTGCCTGCTGTACCATTCATTACAAGCATCCAACTTTACTATTATGTCACTTGATCATTGTAGCCCTAAGTGCTATGTTCAAATCCTCCTTGAATTCATCACATTATTTTGGCCTCAACTGCTTTCTGTAGTGGTTGAGAGTGTGTTGCTGGAAAAGCACAGCAAGTCAGACAACATCAGAGGAGCAGGAAAATCGACGTTTTGGGCCAGAGCCCTTCATCAGGAATATAGCCCTTCATATAGTAGCACATTCCACAGGTTCACCACTCTCTGGTAAAGACATTTCTTCTTCTATCAGATCTAAATCATTTACCATAAACTAAATGGTATTCTAAGATTGTAGCCCTGGTTCTGGAACTCCCCTGCTACCAGGAACACACTTCCTCAATCTGCCTTGTTTATCCTGTAAGAATTTTGTCGGTCTCTATGAGATCCTCCTCCCATTTTTCTGAACTCTAGGGAATATAATTCTAACTGATTAAACCTCTCCTCATACACCAGTCCTGCCATCCTGGGTATCAGTCAGTTATCTTTGCACTTCCTCTAGTATATTACAGTGCTGCTGACACGATATGACATAAGATCACATGTATAGCTGTTTGCTTTCAGATGGATTATATGCAAATGTACACTTTAGGAGCATAAGTAGGCCACAAGCCCCTCTGGCCTACTTTGCTATTCAAATAAGACCATGGCTGATCTGATCATTTCACACTCCCATCAAAGATCCTTCCACCCTATTGCCTTGCAATAACCAGTTCACACTTATAAATACTCAGTGTCTCTGTTTCTGCGTTTTGAGGAGGCAAGTTCCAGAGAGTACATGACTTCCTGTGAGAAAAAAATGTCTCTTATCCCTGCCTTAAATGGGCAACCCCTTATTTTTATAGAGACTGCTAGTTCTACGTTCTCTCACAAGTGGAAACAATCTTTCCACATAACCTTGTTAAGACTCCTCGGGATCTCATATGTGTCAATTGCCATCTCCTACTTTTCAAAACCCCAGCATCTCAGCCTTGAATCAACTTAATGTCTCAGCTTCAACAACCCTCTGTAGTCAAGAATTCCACAGATTCACTTACCTGAGAGAAAAAAACTCCTCATCTCTTAAATTGTGAGCCCAAAATGATCCATTTATGCCTACTGTCTGTTTCCTAATATGTACCCCCCAAACCATGAGTAAAAAATGAGGTCTGCAGATGCTGGAGATCACAGCTGAAAATGTGTTGCTGGTTAAAGCACAGCAGGTTAGGCAGCATCTCAGGAATAGGGAATTCGACGTTTCGAGCATAAGCCCTTCGATCCTTGCAAGAGGATTCGCAGTAGGTTAAAAGAAGGGCTTATGCTCGAAACGTCGAATTCCCTATTCCTGAGATGCTGCCTAACCTGCTGTGCTTTAACCAGCAACACATTTTCACCCCCAAACCATGAGCCTTGATTTTCCACAACCTTTGATCTAGCACCTTATCAAATGTCTTCTGGAAATCTAAAAACAGCACAGCTACCATTCCCCCTTTGGGTACAGCACATGTTGCTTCTTCAAACAATTCAAATAGATAAGTTAAACATAGGTTTCTTTCACAAAACCATGTTGATACTGCCAGATCATCTTGAACTTATTCAAATCCTGCTTTTATATCATTAAGAATAAAAGCTTCTCATATCTTCCCTTCTGGTTCCTCCCTTCCATTTCCAGATTTACAACTTTTTGAGAGATGTTATTTGTACCATCTTAAGACCAATACAAAATACCTTGTCAGTTGTTATGCCAGCTTCTTATTTCCCCATTATTAATTCCCTAGGCTCACTTACCAAAGGACCACCATTTACTTTGTTTACCCTTTTCTTAAAAATAGTCTGTAAAAGTGTTTCCTGTTTTTAGATTTCTCACAAGTAGTTGTCTTTCATGTTTTTTTGGATTTTTTGTGGGGTTTTTTTGTATATATTCTGTCCAATTAACGGAATGTCTTAGACTATCTGAATAAAATCTCTTTTAACTCGTATTTCTAAGCAACTGGGTTAGGAAAAGTGTTCAAAGACCCTTCTGTTGGTTTTAAGTAGGAATTATCCAAAGATGATGGATATTGCTTTCTGTCTTAGCATTAACAGCTCTTCAGGATTTTCAGTCATATGGTATTAAAAATGGCTTAAAAATCTCTTTCATTAGAATAAATACAATATAAATTCAATTTGACCTGTGGAAGAATTTCAGAATCTGTGTTTTTTTTAACTACTGACATTTATCTTTGTAGTCTATGCAAATATGCCACCTGTTGAATAACATTTGACTTTGCATGAAGTATCAGGATTTTTAAATTCAAAGTCTGCCCAAGGTTTAAAATTTGCTCAGATATCTAGGATGGCTTTCTGAAGATAAACAAAAATGATGGAGAAACTTGGCAGGTCTGGCAGCATCTGTGGAAAGAAAGCAGAGTTAACATTTTGCATCCAGTGATTCTTTTTTAGAACTGAATGTAGTCAGGAAAAGGTTGGTCTATATCCTGAAAATGCTGTGGAGGAAACAGGGGAGAGTGTAAACAGTAGGTGGAGATAGAATCCAGAGAGAGAGAAGAACGTTTGTTCAGACAAAGGAATGGGTAAAGGTCAGTCTGGGAGAATAAATGGCTGTTAATGAGGACCATTAGTGGCTGACAATGGGTTGTTTGTTGTAGCAGTCCATGTGCAGTGTGGGAAGGCATTTGGTGGTAAGGACATTAGAGAAGGCACTCAAGCCCTAAAATTATTGAACTCAAAATTGAGTCCTGAAGGTTGTAAGGTCCCCAATGGAAAGTGAAGTGCTGTTCTTCCAGCTTGCACTGACATTTGCTGGAGGACTGAAGCAAGCTTGAGAGAGAGAGATGTTGGCCAGGGAATAAAAAGTATTTTAACTCAAATCTGTACAAAGTAATTAACTAAGCAGAGATGGCTGGGCAGGTAATGTGCTGTAGCTATATGATGTGGGAGCTGGCTGATCCCATTGTGAATGGCAGTGACCACATCTGCAGCAAGTGTTGGTTGCTGGAAGAACTCCAGCTCAGAGTTGTTGATCTGGAATCTGAGCTTCAAACACTGCGGCACATCCGGGAGGGGGAGAGTTACCTGGACGCTTTGTTTCAGGAGGCAGTCACACCTGGGAGATTAAGTAATTCACATTCCGTTAGTGATCAGGGACATCAGAGTGTGACTGTAAGTAAGGCAGGCAGGGGGAACTTGAGTGCAGGCGCCTCAGCCCTTGACCTTGTCCAACAGGTATGAGATTCTTGCTCCCTATACAGATGACGAAAAGGGTTCTGGACAGGATGAGCCAGCTGACCACGGCACCATGGTGCAGGCAGCCATTCAAGAGGGGGGAGCAAAAAGACAAGGAGTTGTTATAGGGGATTCTATAATTAGGGGGACAGATAGTATCCTATGCAAGCCGGATCGGGAGTCTGGCATGGTGTGTTGCCTGCCTGGTGCCAGGGTGCGGGACGTCTCCGACCGGCTTGAAAGGATATTGGAGTCGGAGGGGGATGATCCAGTTGTTGTGGCCCACGTTGGGACTAACAACATAGGCAAAACTAGGGTGGAGGACCTGTTTGGGGATTATCAAGCACTAGGAAGGAAATTGAAGTACAGGTCCTCAAGGGTCATAATCTTCGGATTACTGCCCGAGCCACGTGCCAATTGGCATAGGGATAAGAAAATTAGGGAAGTAAACACGTGGCTAAGGGATTGGTGTGGGAAAGAGGGATTCCATTTCATGGGGCATTGGCATCAGTTTTGGAACCGTGGGGATCTGTACCGTTGGGACAGTCTCCACCTGAACTGATCAGGTACCAATGTTCTAGCGAAGAGGATAAATAGGGTGGTCAGTAGGACTTTAAACTTCTGAGTTGGGGTGAAAGGAAAGTGAAAGCGACAGGGAGTATGGAGTTAAATGGAAAGATAAGCAGGAGGATAGCATGTATGCAGGTGGATTTAACCTTGAGGCAGATTAGGAATGCAACAAAAAAGGAGGATAACTTAGGACATCTTATGACTTCCAATATCTCTAATGGTAAGAATGTTAGCATTAAGGCACTTTACCTGAATGCTCGTAGCATTCGTAACAAAGTAGATGAACTAACGGCACAGATCATCGTGAATGATTATGATGTGGTAGGCATCACAGAAACATGGTTGCAGGGGTTTCAGGACTGGCAGTTTAACATCCAAGGATTTACAACTTATTGAAAAGACAGGGAGGTGGGCAGAGGGGGCGAGGTAGCACTGTTAGTTAAGAACAAAATGAAATGTATGGCACTGAATGACGTAGGGTCAGATGATGTGGAGTCTGTGTGGGTGGAATTGAGGAACCACAAAGGCAAAAAAACCATAATAGGAGTTACGTACAGTCCGTCTAAGAGTCGTCAGGACCAGAGGCGCAACATGTACCGGGAAATAGAAAAGGCAAGTTTGAAAGGCAAGGTCACGGTGATCATGCGGGACTTCAACATGCAAGTGGACTGGTAAATAATGTTGCCAGTGGCTCCAAAGAAAGGGAATTCTTAGAATGCTTACAGGATGGCTTTTTGGAACAGCTTGTCATGGAGCCCACAAGGGAGCAGGCTATTTTGGACCTAGTGCTATGTAATGAACCAGACTTTATAAAAGATCTTAAAGTAAGGGAACACTTAGGAAGCAGCGATCATAATATGGTAGAGTTCAGTCTGCAGTTTTAAAGAGAGAAGGCAAAATCGGATGTAATGGTGTTACAGTTAAATAAAGGTAATTATGAGGGCATGAGAGAGGAACTGACGAAAATCGACTGGAAGCAGAGCCGAGCAGGGAAGACAGAAGAGCAAAAATGGCAGGAGTTTGTGGGTATAATTGAGGACACTGTACAGAGGTTCATCCCCAAGAAAAGAAAGATTATCTGGGGAAGGATTAGACAGCCATGGCTAACAAAGGAAGTCAGGAAATGTATGAAAGGTTCTTTTTCGGAATGGTAGCCAGTGACAAGTGGTGTCCCGCAGGGTTCATTGTTGGGGGCCGCAGCTGTTCACGTTATAAATTAATGATCTGGATGAAGGGACTGGGGACATTCTAGCGAAGATTACCGATGATACAAAGTTAGGTGGACAGGCAGTTAGTACTGAGGAAGTGGGGAGGCTGCAGAAGGATCTAGACGGTTTGGGAGAGTGGTCCAGGAAATGGCTGATGAAGTTCAATGTGAGTAAACGCGATGTCTAGCACTTTGGAAAAAGAATACAAGCATGGACTACATTCTTAACAGTGAGAAAATTCATTAACCCAAAGTACAAAGGGATCTGGGAATGCTAGTCGAAGATTCTCTAAAGGTAAACATGCAGGTTGAATCCGTGATTTAGAAAGCACATGCAGTGTTGTTAGTTATCTCAAGAGGGTTGGAATATTAAAGCAGCGATGTGCTACTGAAACTTTATAAAGCTCTGGTTAGGCCCCATTTGGAGTACTGTGTCCAGTTTTGGGCCCCACACCTCAGGAAGGAGATACTGGCACTGGAACGTGTCCAGCAGAGATTCACACAGATGATCCCTGGAATGGTAGGTCTAACATACGATGAACGGCTGAGGATCCTGGGATTGTATTCATTGGAGTTTAGAAGGTTAAGGGTCTCCCCTTAATAGAAACTTCCAAGATAATGCATGGCTGGGAAAGAGTGGACGCTAAGAAATTGTTTCCATTAGGCGGGGAGACTAGGACCCGTGGGCACAGCCTTAAAATTAGAGGGGGTCAATTCAGAACAGAAATGCCAGAGGGTGGTGGGCCTGTGGAATTCATTGCTGCAGAGTGCAGTGGAGGCCGGGACGCTAAATGTCTTCAAGGCAGAAATTGATAAATTCTTGATGTCACGAAGAATTGAGGGCTACGGGGAGAAAGCGGGTAAGTGGAGTTAAAATGCCCATCAGCCATGATTAAATGGTGGAGTGGACTTGATGGGCCAAATGGCCTTCCTTCCACTCCCATGTCTTATGGTCTTACAGTGGTGAAGTGGCAGGCAACAGGAGATTCAGGATCATTTTTTGCAGACTGATGTCGGTGTTCTGCTGAAGCACCTTCTTCTATGTCCTTCTAAAAGAAAGATCATGGCTTATCTCCTAACCTTCCTGCACCATTTTTGCATTCCCTGAGCACCCAAACACATGTTGACCTCTGCCTTGAATGTACAAAGTGCCAAAGCACTCACTCACTCTTTAATGTGGAGAACTTGAAAGATTCAAAACCTTCGAGTTGCAAAATTTCCATCTGTACCAAATGGCTGATCCCATATTCTATATTTCCCACTTGGAGGAAACACAGCACCTATTTCAATTAACCACTTCTAATTTTTCACAAATCAGTAAACTTGGACATTTGACCTACCAACCACCCAGGAACTAGTATATTTTGTTGCATTTTCTGTGGGCAAATTATATACCACCATAGGTAAAACTGTATAGAGGACTCAGCTGTGACCGCATAATTGTCCTGTAAAATTGTACTGTAGAGTCAGTGGTTCCTGGACAAAATATTTATTAGAATACATTTTTTTTAAAAGTCATTCAAAATGAAGTTCTCCAATTCCTTTTAAAATGTAAATTCCGATCTCACCATTGAGGTGTTGTTAAGTCCCCATGGCTGATAGAATAAACTGGATATGCAACTTTTGTATTAATACTGATGTCATTCACAGTCCAAAAATTAAAGTCTTTAAACTTGACGGATCTATTCCACAAAGTATGATGTCATTGCTTATGTGATTTTGACAACTGAGAACAGTGATGCCCTAGGCTGTCCCATAGACCATAATTGCTGTCTGTGCCACAGAATTCATGTGGCTCAGTTCTACTTTCAAACACTCTTTACATCTCTGTTTGCATTGTTTGAATTTAATAGATCCTAAGGTTTACACGTTTGTTTATCACAGTTGTCACCCCATTGGTAACCAAACCTAAATTAGAATTATATATCTGATGGTACCAACAGCTAAGATACCTATAGATTAATGAAAGAATGAATTTAATCTTTAAATGAAGTTTGTGACATTCGGCATTATGTACTTAAAAATCTAAAATAACAAAATGCTTCTGTATGTATGCTACTAAATAATGCTAACTAGAAGGATCAATATCCTTATAGGTTCTGTAATTTCAAATGATTCACATTGTTTTTCTATTTGTTATATTGTGAATATCTGGTAGTCTCCATTTGATGTCCTGTTCTGACTCAACTGGATAAGATTAGAATTAGAATTGGAACTAAGCAAGTAATTGCTGCTAATCAAGTATTATTTAAGGACAACTAGAAATTGAGAAAATAAAACAAGTTAGCTCAAGAACAATTTATTCACAAGTCATATGCAACCTTATTAAGAACTTTCCACAAGTTAGTTGATCTCGGGGAAATCAAGCTAATCTTCGATTTAAGTTATTGTATGTAAAACCGGATCAGGATCATGCATTCTACGTTATAAATTTTGCAACAATTACTTCCCTTGACGTTCAGGAAATATCATACCCACCTCCTACTCAGTTAGCTCTGTTGTAACTAAGATAACCCATCAACTTTGTAAAAAAAAAGAGACAGCAATATACAAGAACTATTTCTTGCTTTCTGTACCAAAACTTGGCTATAGAATGAACAGATTTTACTTGGAAAGTTACTTCCAATTTGTTAAAGATTAGAGATTTTTTAATGTGAATTGCAAAGTCCCTTGATGTCTCTAAAGGAGTGGAGCAAAAAAGCTGTCAGTAGTTTATCTGTTCCAACGTTTTTCCTTCACAGTCTATATTCTGATTCTAATTCATGAACACACCATAAATTTTAATTTCTTCACAACCTTGATCCTTATTCAGTGGATTCCAGTGGGATTCCATCATGCACAGACATTTTCTGAGACAAATTGCTTCTTATAATCAGATGGAAATAATGCCACTATAGTCCTAGTAGTTCATGCGACTCCTGTCTTATTAACGAAAGCCGATTGCTGGTGGTTTAACCTGAACATGACACTCCTCAGGTCAGGGAGAGGTTGAGAAGGAGAGTCCTTCATCATAACCATAGCCACTGTGGAGGTTGAACCCATGCTGTTGGTGCAACTCTGCACTACAAACCAGCCATCCAGCCAACTGAGCTAACTGGTCCCCAAATTACAGGATAAATTGAGGGACACTTTTTATTGTAACTTAATTTAAAATAGACTGGAATGTTATCCAGAATGTATGAAAACCACAGGTTTTCACTTTACCTCCATGAATATTCACTTCCTTAGTTCAAAGTCTCCTGACTGAGCCATCTCACTTCACCAGTAAACGATATTATGATTCAAGATGTATCAGTAACTTTTTAAACTAGGGACTGTTTAAAGTTTGAGTTTTATTAAAGTTATTGCTTGATACCACTTTTAACCTTACATTTCTCGGCCACGGGGATTGCACACGTACATTCTGTTAATATAAAAAGCAGTGGCATACAATCAACTCACTCAGATCCATTTCTTTCGTGACCGCAACTAAAAATTTCTGAGATCCAATCATGGCTGGAAAACCACCAGTACTAAGACCACATTTTCAAATGGTAAGTGAAATCCCTGCACAACATATAGTCCTCTTTTGGTGTTCCTGTTTTGGTGGTGGCATGCTTTGCCATAAAGAAAACAAATCCTCTTTAACTTATTCCACACACACAGATTATGACTTGGTCTTAAATCTGTTGTCTAATCAATAGTCGGAGATTGGAACTCGAAATCAGGTGCACACTTTTGCCAAACGTTTTCAGTGTCCTGAAATCATATTGTTAATCCAATCTGAGACAAGCTTGCAGTCTTAAATAATGCAAGTTTCTCTGGAGCCGCTAAAGCTGCAGTTGTAATGATTCAGTACATTACAAACTCTTCCACTGGAGGAGGTCTGGGTTTTTTTTTAAATGATTAGTTTACTCACCACGTAACTGGCTTGAGTGAGGCTGTCCATTTCCTTTCTCAGCCAGTCTGACATTTGTTACAAATCTCAAACTACTCTTTGGAATGTGATAGTAAGCTACCTTCTTGAACAGCTACAGTCTGTGTGGTATGGGGCACCCACAGAGTTCCAGGATTTTGACCCAGTGATATTGAGGGAACAGCAATACAGTTCCAAGCCAGAATTATATACAGCTTGAAGGAGAACTTTCATTTGGTGATGTTGTCATGTATATATTGCTGTTGTCTTCTATGAGATACATATTGTGGGTTTGGAAAGTTGTTGCACAGGAGACTTGGTGAGTTACTGTAGATCATCTTATAGATGGTACATACTTACACTGTATATTAGTGGTGAAGGGAGTGAACATTTGATTGCCACCACATTTACAATCTTCAGTGGGCTGGGTAGCATGAAGCTTCTTGAGTGTTAGACCTGTACACATCCAGGCAAGCGAGGAGTATTCCATCAAATTCCTCACTTGTGCCTTGTAAACAGACACTGCAGAGATAGGATATGAGTTGGTACCTCCTGTTCTGCAAGGTATAGCTTCAACCAATGGTATTTTGCCCCAATTTCTATTGACGCCAACATTTCTGGAGTTGCTTTGATAATACGGCCATTCAGTTGAGTTCAAAGTTTCCTTGAGTTCAACTGTTTTGTCCATACCTGGATTAAGGCTGTAATGAGATCAGGAACTGAGTGGTCAAAAACTGACTGGCAGTATCCAGTTTGTTGATTAGATTCAACGTTTATATTAGATTCCCTTACAGTGTGGAAACAGGCCCTTCGGCCCAACAAGTCCACACCAACCCTCCGAAGAATAACCCACCCAGAACCATTTCCTTCTGACTAATGCACATAACACTATGGGCAATTTAGCATGGCCAATTCACCTGACCTGCACATCTCTGGACTGTGGGAGGAAACCGGAGCACCTGGAGAAAACCCACGTAGATACGGGGAGAATGTGCAAACTCCACACGGACACTCACTCAAGGCGGGAATTGAACCTGGATCCCTGGTGCTATGAGCCACCATGCCGCCCCTAATGGATACGGCATTATGACACTATCAATGACTTTAAGCTGAGAGATATACTCTATGCTTTCAGTATGTACATAATAGGGTGACTTTACGGAGCCTGTACACTCAAGCAAGTAATTGGCTATGGTACTACATTTCTAATTCCATCCCACTTCCTTTAATGACTATTTTATTCTGCAACTGTGTGAATGGTGAATTAAACCCTATTTTCTTCCAACATGTCTTGTTCCCAATTCTCTGATATGGGTGTTTGTATTGTTGTGTTAAAAAAAAGCTTTAGATTACTTACAGTGTAGAAACAGGCCCTTTGGCCAACAAGTCCACACCGACCCTCCAAAGAGCAACCCACCCAGACTCGTTCCCCTACATTTACCCCTTCACCTAACACTATGGGCAATTTAGCATGGCCAATTCACCTAACCTGCACATTTTTGGACTGTGGGAGGAAACTGGAGCACCCGAAGGAAACCCACGCAGACACTGGGAGAATGTGCAAACTCCACACAGAGAGTTACCTGAGGCGGGAATTGAACCCGGATCTCTGGCGCTGTCAGGCAGCAATGCTAACCACTGTGCCACCCAAATTTATATAAAACCTTTCATGACCCATATTTCAATAATACAATGGCGTATTTTTGAAGTGTGGTAACTATTATACTGTTCGAAACACAGCAGTTAATTTGAGTGTGATAAACCCTCACAAATAACAATGTGGTAATGACCACCAGATCTGTTTTTGTGATTTTGATTGTGAGGTGAACTACCCCTGCAATGGAACCAGCCAGATCAGGGGTACAGGTGAGTTCCTACTACCAACACCCTTATCCTGCAGTAGTGAAATCTGGGAACATCAGGATTCCTGTAAACAGATCTTACTTGCCATTTTCGAATGGCTCCAAAATCCTTCAGACTGCATGAAATTCTGGGCCTTCGAACCTGAGTATTTATTATAATCCCACTCTGTCGACTGCCACTGCTGATCCATTTGGGATTTCTGTCCAAATGTCCTGCCACCTCTTTGGGTGGCAGAGTGGGAAAAACTGCCGTGCAGATAAGAGCCCATAGAATTCTGACCTAACACTGTAGAAGAAGCAGATGTGGTCTCATTTTATTGTTTCCTCAAAAGTATAATACTTCAGATAATGCAGCACTCTCTTAGTACTGCATTGAGACATCAACACAGTGAGTTTTGCGAGGATTTGTAGCTCAGATTGAGGTTTTGGGTGTAGATTTGCTCGCTGAGCTGCAAGGTTCTTTTCCAGATGTTTCGCTACCTTACTAGGTAACATCTTCAGTGGGCCTCGGGTGAAGCAATGCTGAAAATTCCTGCTTTCTATTTATACGTTTGGGTTTCGTTGGGTTGGTGATGTCATTTCTTGTGTTGATTTGATTTCCTGTGGTGACGTCACTTCCTTTTCCTTTTCTCAGGTGGTGGTAAATGAGGTTTAACTCGGTGTGTTTGTTGATCGAGTTCTGGTTGGAATGCCATGCTTCTAGGAATTCTCGTGCATGTCTTTGTTTGGTTTGTCCTAGGATGGATGTATTGTCCCAGTTGAAGTGGTGTCCTTTTTCATCCATATGTGAGGATACTAGTGAGAGAGGGTCGCGTATTTATGTGGCTCATGTTTCTCAGCAACAAACCCAAACAAGCAAACAAAACACGTCCAGAAACCCTACCCATGCTCCCCTACATCAAAGATTGTGTACTTAAATCCTAGAATTTAAATCTATCGGTTTCTGACTGAAACTAGAATGTTGTGACTGAACCAAAGCAGTATTTCTTCAGATAGCATTCCAAGATATGAAATTATCACTTTTTTTGTACTTTTACCTCAAGGACACGTTTTATATTCTTTGTAGCTGGTGCTTTGAGCTTGAATTTTCACCATAATGCTGCACAGCATAGGGATAATACATTGTATATATTTGTTCCTTACTAGAAAATAGTTCCACAGACCACCTTCCTTACCTAAATGGGGACAGGTTATTGATAACCCAGATATTGGATATCAGGTATCTTTCTCTCGGTTGACTCAAGAGTGCTGAACCAGTTGTAGTATTCTGACTGCCACTTTAGCTGAGATAATTTCATTCAGTGAAAACACTGAATTGAATCTGGGACTTCCGTAACCTGGCAGCTGAGTTACCAATTGGAGTCTCATGGACCCATAGAAAAACCGAAGTCCTCTGTTCATCTGAAAGATGTAACTGAGTCTAATCCCCATATTTATTACTTTTGCTAATGTCAGTGAGTTACTGTATTCTCCAGCCTTAATGCAAGGCCTCTTAGTTTTGAATGTTTTCTCGTTCTGTGTTTGAGGGCTCAATTAAATAGTCTATGTTATCTGTGTCTCTCATCATTTCAAAGGAAGGGGATCATCTCTCCTTTCAACTTCTTTGTAAACCAATTTAATTCTTAAGAATATCTTTCAGTTTCCATTCCATGTACCAAAATTATTCTTTTTCTTTTCTGAACATTTTGAAAAGAAATGTCCAGAATTGCTCTGTTTCAGCATGATTTCATTATTTAAATTGTGAAGGTATGAAACCTTAGTAGTCCAAGTGAACAATAGTGAACTTGTTTGAAGCACATTTTTTATGAAGCAGTGATGTTTATTAGTGGGTCAGATCGACAAATAATGAAATGTCCTGCTTGTTATTAAGGTGCAGATGTAAAACGAAAAACCGTTCATTTGCTTTCCTATACAGTTGATTCTGAATGCCATTACAATATTGGCAGGATTGTTTATAATCCTCAAAGGTCACCATACAGATGATGCTGTTTCTGACAGTAAATCCAGGCCATAAAGATTGCTTCAGTGGAACTAGTAGATAGTTTCTTTTAATATTTGTTTCATGTGGAAGTTACATTAGACCATTGGAATGTAAGAATGAGAAAAAAGTCTTTCATCCAACCCGGATGATTTTGCCTCATTCACATATGAAGACAGTTCAGGCAATTAAATGGGGGGAAAAGCATTTGTGGACGTGGGTCCATGGAGGAATTGCATGTGATTAGAACATTTTTTTTAAGCTGTATTTTCACTCCACCCCTTCTCCTGAGAGCTAAATCATCTTGACGCACTCAGAATTGCATTTATTTCCAGTTTATTCTGCACACACTTCATCATTGCCTCCTATATAGAAAATTGAGTGGCATTTTAAGTTAGATTTTTGTAATGAGTTGTATACTTTGGAATTTAGTTTACATTTATTTTTACGTCTTGTCAAAACAAAAGTATCTCAAAACTATTACACACACAAGTTCATCACTTTGCAGATTTACCCATCTGCAAGCTGCTTTTTCCAAGATTCAGACTTGACAAGCTGGCTGATCAGATATTCTTTGTTAGTTGCAGAGATCTAAAAGTCATCCTGATATTACAATGCAACTGAATGGGAGCTGTTGCCAAAGATTATCATGTATTCGTTTTTGAATATGTTTACAGATTGTGAGCAAAGAATAAGTAAATAACATTTTACTATCACTTGTCCAACTACCTTAGTATTTGTGCCTGTATCTCAGGATAGTTCAACTCCTCTTGAGCTTCATCACAAATGCTGAAGATTTAAGATTCTTTTAATGCATTGTTCAGCTCAAACCTTCCTCACTTCAAAGGCAGATTGTTGTAGGAATTAAATAGCTCCTATCAATGCCCATAGATAATTTTAATGCCATTGTTTTATTTTATTTCCATTACTTAAATCTGTTGCCCAAGAATTATTATGTATTTATTCAAAAATTAAATGTTGACATATTCTACTGTACAGTCCTGTACATTTCTTTACAGTGAATGTGCTTAACAATTCAGTTGCAAAATAAAATTGCTGCATAGAAACCGAGCCACTAAAGTAATATTGAACCACCTGGGGTGAGATAAAAGAAAAGTTTCATGCAGGCCAGTTTTGCAGGTGATTTTCTAAAATATTGCATACCTTGTGGTTGAGATATGAAATACATTTCTTGATGCAGTTTTTTTATTGCTAAGAATACTTCAATATCTGGGAAACATTTGTTTAGTTACAAACTATTCAGTGGTCATCAGTAAAAGATATGTTGTGTCATTAGCCTCATAAAAATCATTTTAAAATTGTTTCAACAGTTTTTATAATTCATTTGTGGTAATTGCTGATCTGTAATATACAGAAGTTATTGTGCAATTTCAGTGCTGTCATTCCCTACATTTCACTGAAAATATGTGTCAGTTCAATGAGGAGACTATGTGGTACCTACTTAAAATTTTCAAGATTTTGCAGGATTAATCAGGCAACCTGTTCACAAGAATAAAGGGTTCAAATTTCGTCGAGTTCAGCAAATAGAAATTTAAGAGCAAAAAGGGCAGAACTTTTAAACATTACATGCTTGGTTTTCATGAAATAAATTGCCAAATGATTCAGTGTGTTGCTGCAAAAAAAGGACTGCAAGATGCTAAACAGATCAGATTAATTTTTCAGTTATTTTTCTTAATACTAAATTCTTGCATTTTTTTTCCTTTTTTCTGAAGAGGATGTTGTTACCAGATATTCCCTGGCTCATTTTGTAAATGTAATTACAGAAAAAGAAACAAAACCAGAAATTACTGGAGAAACAGCAGGACAAGTTCTGAAGAACGGTCACTGAACCCAAATGGTTAACTTGTTTTCTCTCCATGGATGCTACCAGACCTACAGAGTTTCTCCAGCAATTTTTGCTTTTGTTTCAAATCTCCAGCATATGTAGTTCTTCATTGTATTACAGAAAAAGCCGTAGCCTGACTCTGCTTTCCACTCTGTTGCAATGACCATTTTGTCATCATTTGGCTGAAATCAGCGTAACTCTCAGAAAAGAATATTAGCCCGGACTTTCCAACAGTTGGTTTTCCGTTGTTGATAGATGTTGCACATGGGTCCCTGCAGAATCTCCCTTGTAGCAAACTCCTGGATTGGACATGACTTGAAAGGTTTCAGTGGGTAATTCCTCTAGACCTGGAGCCCTCCAAAAGTTTCTATTTAAATTAGAGTTTACAATGAAATTAGTGGCCACTCAGGAAAAGTTAAGTCTAACTCCTGAGTAGCTAATCAACAAATTCCATACTTATTGTACATAAACCCCAACTACACCTCCCCTGACTTCCCACATTCGCCTGCTTCCCATTTCTTGCGACTGGTTCTGCCTCTGCCCCACCCAACCTCTGGGATCTGATATCCCTCTTTTCACACTACTGAACATGAGCCTTTGCTCTTCTTTGTACACCCCCCTTTTCTCAACCAGACACCTCATCTCCAACCCTCTACCAAACTGAATTGCTTCTGTCCACCCAACAATACCCTAAATACTGCATCACCTATTTAGTCAAGATTAGAGTAGTGCTGGAAAAGCACAGCAGGTCAGGCAGCATCCGAGGAGCAGGAGAATCTCCACTTCGGGCAAAAGTCCTTCACCAGTAATTATTCATTCCTGATGAGGGGCTTTTGCCCAAAACTTCACTTTTCCTGCTGCTCAGATGCTGCCTGACCTACTGTGCTTTTCCAGCACCACTCTAATCTTGACTCTAATCTCCAGCATCTGCAGTACTCACTTCTACCTATTTAGTCTCCCAGCCAATTCGCACCCTATTCACCGGCACTCTAGCTGGCACCCTAACAACACACCCAGCTGGAACCTCCCATACTATAACTCCCTACCCTCCCAGCACCGTCTCCACACTCACCATATGTACTTACTATTTGACAGCTGCCAAAGCGGTTGTTTGTGATTCTGTCTGTGGATCTTTTAATTCTAGAATATAAAGCTGTGAAAAGGGGCCATCATTTACCATCCCCCACACAAAAGATCTATCAGAATGCAAATATGACTCCCTGATTGGAATATCTGCTAGAAATACAGAGCGCTCTCCTTTCATAAAGAAAAGGGTTAGACAGATAATCTGTGTGAGATTGCCATTCCTTGGAAAATCCAGCACATTAAGAAAAATTATCTTCAGCGTGTGTCAATTTTCTGCTGTCTCTTGCGGTAATATAAGAATGAAACATACTCAAAGGTATGCTAAAAACATAATAATTAATTCTGTTGTTCTCACTCACACAGATTAAATCATATGAGTTGTTTTTACTGTTATGGAATCTTCAATTGCTTTTTCAATGAGATTTCCACTACCATGAGGTTAGAAGTGAGGGGTTTTGTTGATGTTTGCACAATGGATCAGTACTATTTATGACTATTCAGGTACGTACTGGCCAAGTGCAGCAAGAAGTTAATAAAACCAAGAATTACGCGGATAAGTTGCAAGTAGCATTCGTGCCACACAATTGCCCTAGAATGACCATCTCCAATATAACAGCTTTGAAGCATCATCCTTTGACATGCAATTACATTAACAGCTCTGAATCCCCCACTATTAGCATTGGTATGGCTGGCCCAGTTCAGTTTCTGGTCAATGTTGTGACCACAAGAGCAGGTCAGAGCCTGGAATCCTGCATTAAGTAGCTCAACTACTGTCTCCAGTCCATTATCTACAAAGCACAAGTCAGGAGTATGCTCAAATACTACCCCCTTGCCTGGAAGGGCGCACCTCAAACAGCATTCAAGACGTTGAACACCATGCAACACGTAACAGCCCCCTTGGTTGGTACTCCATCCATCACATTCAACACTCAATAATACGCACAGTGGCTGTAGTCACGCATCTAACTTACTTTGACAGCCTCCTCCAATTCTGTGGCCTCCACTTAGAAGAACAAGGGTTGTATGTACATGGGAGCACTACCAGCTACATCTTGCCTTCCTGATCAGAAACCAACCTGACTTGGAACCTTATGCCACTCCCTCACTCAAAATCCTAGAACACACACCTAAATACAATCTGGATTTCCCTACATTCCAACAATGGGTTAACACTTATATCCCATGAGTGCAATGTGTTCAGCTCCCTTTACCATCCTGCAGATAATTTGCTAAATATTATAGGGCAAGCCAGAATGATGTGCAGAACCCCAGCCCAAAAAGATGATCAACTGTGGTGAGCCAATGGACAGGAAAAGTCAAATTTCTGCCTGTTACAACCCCCTGAGTTGTCCATCAATCTGACTGACCAAAAGCTCCAACAGTCCCAGAAGCATAGAGCCTGATAAAAGGCTGTGGCAGTACTGCAGAAAGGTTCATAAAGGAGGTCCATTGGAACCCAGATCAAGGTATTTTGAGGGAGGCATTGGCAGGGAGTGTTAACCAACCTAGTGAGGTGAGATGGGGGAGAGATATGGGGTTTTGAGTCTTGAAGTACAGGCAGGAAATGAGTATGTTATCATCTCGGCAATAGTCAAAAGAATATCACCAAAAATGGAACAGTTTCTTCTTGCGTTTTTAAAGATGTTTTAAAGAAAACAAATGGGTTGTCCATCAAGAGCATTCTGTCTGGATGTATCACTACCTGATGTGGCAACTGTACCATTCAAGATCGGAGACGGTTACAGAGAGTGGTGAACTTGGCCCAGACAATCACAAAGACTAACCTCCCATCTATAGAATCCATTTACCAGGCCCATCATCAAGGAAAGGCCCCCAGCATTCTCAAAGATCCATCTCACCCTGGCAATCTCATCGGGGAGAAGGTACTGAAGCCTGAATACGCACCAGCCAGTTTCGAAACAGTCTCTCACCTACTGTTGTTAGAATACTGAATGGACTCTCAAACCCTTAACATTCACCTGTACTTGTGTTTTGGTTGTTGCTGCAATTTAACTGTATTGCTCACAAGACAAAGCTTTTCACTGTGCCTTCGTTCACATGACAATAAATTCAATTCAATCTGCCTACACCAACCATTTTAAAGTGTAGGTAGGATAATATTGGGGCCAACTGAGCTTTTATCAACCTCTATTCACTCCTAAGTATTTAATTACATAAAGTGGAGGTGCTCTCAGTGTTCATCCATCCTCCATTTGGCGGTGACTTTGGGGACGTGTGGAAAGATTATAGGCCTTTTTCTATCCCCATGCTGAAAACACAGCAACAAGGTACATAATATACAGCCCAATGCATAAGATCTTGCCTTCATTAAAACTCAAACTCAAATTTAAACAGCTAGTATTATTTCCCTTACAAATGGCAGACAATGATCGACACCAATAAGAGATCTCCTAACCACTCTCCTTGACATTTAATAGCATTACCATCTTCAAGTCCCACCACCCCCCAAAAATATTTGTATGTCTCCATTGACTGACAAGTTAAGTGGTCCAGCTTTCCAAATATTATGGCTACAAGGACAGGCCTTATGCTGGGAATTATACGAGAAGTGATTCACCTCCTGATTCCCCAAAGTTTTTCCATGTCTGCAAAGCATGAGTCAGGATTGTGATAGAATTCTGTCCAGTTTCCTGGATGAGTGCAGCTCCAATGACGCTTAAGGAGCTCAATACAATGCAGCACAAAGTAGCCTGCTTGCTTACTAGCTTAAGTGTTGCCAATAATGGTTATCATCTATCACCCATGTTGAAGTGATTCTCTAATGTCCTTTTAGCAAGCCAATCTGCCATTCCTCCCTGGTCTGGTACATTTGACCTACCATGGCTCTGACATGGCTGAGCAAGCCAAGTTGAGTTGAGGGCATTTGGGATGGGCCCATGATGTGACCATTCCATGACTGAGTAAAAAGAAATCAGTTCAGATGAGGACAGCTCACAAAATTAACTGGTATGAACTGGAATGTTGGTGGACGTACCAGCTATACCTTGGTCTGTGCCGAAAATAGGATGGGTTATCTCTGTGTTTCTGTATAATTTGGCAATAGGGTGAAGGAGTCCACAGTTGAAAAGCTTGTTGCACACTCTGACCAGGGTACTGTGGTGCACTCTAAGCTTGCCTGTTCACGTGGACCTAAATTGCAGCAAGTTTTACACATTTCCAAAGGGAAAGAGGTAAGAACTGGGGTAAAGCAAGGGCAGTTTTATTCACAACAGGAGTAACAGAACAGTTAGTTCTGCTCTTTGCAGTTTCAAATTCTCAGTTTTGTTTTCCAATTTTAAGACCATTTTAATGAAATATATAATTTTAGTTAGTGAGAAACATGAAGAGAGATTTTGATTAACTATTGAAGTTTATCTTTTAACAAACATATACGATCTATACATGTTGTTTTGAGTCACTCATGAACCAACATATGGGCATATTCTCAACTGGTTACATAGTCTGAACATTTTGTTCATCTGTTGGAACTTTATTCCAAATGATTAGATGTTTTCTGTTAGTCTGTGATGCAGGTTTGATTTTTGGTGATTAATAGCATTAATCCAGATCTTTGCAATAATTAAAATAATTTGTAAATTATAACCCTGGTAGTTTTGAGTTTGTTTAGTACCGTGTGTTTTTGTGCTATTGCAGAAGTATAGTAAAGGAATTCATATTAAAGACCTTTTTTTCAGACGCAGTTTCAATTTTTTAAACTAATGTTGCCTTTTGACAGGTTATCTGTAATTTTGGTTAAAAATATAAATGGTAGAAATGTATACATTTTAAAATGTTGGATATGTAAAGCAAGCCAGTCAGCATCTGAAAAGAAAACTGAAATAAAAGATTCTGATTTCTGGTAAATGTATTCCATCAGAATCCTTATATATTTGTTTTTATTTTCAGAATGTTAAATGGATGTAGTTACTGCTATCTTGTTCTGCCTGAATTGTTAAATTTTTTTCCAATACTTTCTGATTTTATCCTTTCTGTAGTTTTCCTGATTGTTTTTGTCATTGTTTTTTCTTTGTTTTTATAGTTCATAATGTCCAGTTCTTTTTGAGGTGCACGTGAAAGGGATTTTAATGAGTTATCATAGGTTTTGTTTGTTTTAGATGCAGCATATTTGATAGTTACATTATTTTATGATTTCATAATTCTTACGTCCACTTCTGCATCTCGTTAGCATGTTAAATTATGTCGACATAAAATGCTATTGCATTTAGATATTTATTTTCTCTGGTTGCAGAATGCATTGTCTGTATTTTTGTTGTTATGTCTCAAGTTGAGGATCCATCCAAATGAAAACTTAAATCTTATTCTTGGAAGAAAACAGTAAATAAACGAACCCCAAGTTTACCTGTAAATACTAGAAGGAAAATTCAATTGTAGTAACATTGCAGCTGGCCTGCATTAAGTTACTTGCTGGTTTTATTTCGTATAATACTTATCCAGGCTTTCCTAGCTCTCTCAGAAAAAGACACTGATTCCAGACTCGCAACTTCCCAGGGTTTTATAATGCTTTTTCAGTTTTTGTTAAAGAATGCTTAGTGAGCCTCAAATTTTATTAATGTTTTATACTTTAATAACTACATATATATTTTCAAATTAGATTTATTACTTCAGAAATGTGTTTTAGAATAGGACTTGAAAATCTCAAGTTTCTTCACGTTGTAATTGTTTAAGCATTCCTTTTAATTATTAACAGAAAATACTTTTTATAAAATATGGAAAAGTGACTGGACTTATAGAAAGATACTTTTATAAATAAAGTAACTCATAAAATCTTGAAATTTTTCTATAATAAGATTTGAAACAACTGTTTGAAACACTGAGTAATAGAACTAAAAGAATTGAGCATCATCTTCCTGGGCAGCTAGAGCAACAGTTGAACTCCACCCCTGCAGTGGGGCTCCAGCTCCCCGAAGTGCTGAGATCTAGCTGCAAAATAATGATGGAATTTAGAATGACAACTCCACATAACAACGTTTTTGAATTGAGAACCACTTTCTGGAAGTTCTTTTTCGCTATAATTGTGAAGGATAAAAATCATTTATTTCTGAAATTGAGTTTTGTGTAGTTTGTGCCTGGTTCCAGTCGTTCCCTGCTAACTCATGGTTAGGATTATATGCAGTTTTCTGATATGCCTGAGTGTATTCAGCCTTGAAATATGAATTGAGGGCATCAAATTACTCTCTTTAATGGTATGTTGATTTAATTTTTAAGGTTTATGGGTTAATTTCTACCAAAACGCATAGTAAAATCTACTTTAAAAGCCCATTCAGCTTTGGTAATATGTTACTGTGTGTGAGTGTGCATTTGCAAGCCTGCCATAGCTCATTGTGTGACACTGGCCTTCTAGCAATGCTAAAGGGTCTACTTAGAATTGCAGTGGATTCAGCTCCCTAGAATGGTCGTCAAATATCTGAGATAAATGAGACATCACTTCATAGATACCCTGGTTGCATGTGGTATCTTGTTTTCTATCAAAGAAAAATCCATTGACTCCTTGGAAGGTGAATAGGTTAATGCTTGAGAAGATTTCCAACCTTTATTTTGAAAAGAAACTTTTAAAAATGGTAGTTGTCTTATTAGTTGTGCTAACCGTCACTATTCTGGGATTAATGTTTTTGAAAAGCATTTAACAAGACAACAGTATGGTATTAGTGGGATAACTGGTCAATGAACTTGATTGAAGTATCAGGGTTTTCAGTGTAACACAGCACTATGTAAATAGGAACATATTCCACCTGATGGCCAAGTAATCAAGGAAATTTAAAATATTAATTTCTCTGCTGAGTTTTACAAATGATGATTCACTACTGCTAATATTTAGGAAATACAGTCATGTGATAGTACAGATTTAATGCACTGCAGAGTGCAGCAGATTATTTGCCTTTTCCAAACACTTTCACAACATTTTGCACATTTTCCATTTAATTTCCAATTCTCAATCACCTTTTCTTATTCCTTTGCTTTCAATTTATTAAATAATCAGATTGAGGTGTCATATTTTATTAGAAAATTTACCAGTTGCTTAATGTGGGATGGCTGAGTCAAATGGATAAAATTTGAAAACATACTCTGCATGTACTTAGCAGATTTGTTTTATATAAGTTATTTTACTAATTATATTTGCAGATGAAAAATCTGCAGCCTAATTATACTCAAACCTTCCTTTCAAAATTCTTGAAGCTCATATTTTTGAAGTTGTTGGAAAATTAGCATTTAAATATTTACTCTTGTCAAAAAATTATATCCAACTTCCATAAAAAATTATTATAAATCCATGTGATTTTTACAAGAAGTAAAAATTGTTTTACTGTATATAGAAAATGTATGCATGTAATTGATAAGGAAGTATTTCAAGCCTATTTTGTGGTCTTGAACACAGGCAGAAATAATATGAACTCATAATATTTGGTCTGGTTTATGATTACATCTGAGCCCTTTGTTCAATTTAAACACCAGTAGCCAGTGTGTATTAGATTATGTTTAAACTGCAGAAGATCTTGCAAGTTTACAGTGAATTAAATAACTACCAACATTGCAGTGCTATGGAGGCAAAGTTTGTCATTTGAATTTTGAATCTTGTTTACAGAAATAGTCTTGGAAATATGTATCAATTAAAAGCTGCATTCTTCCCTAGGAAGGAGGAACCAGAAGAGGTGGTTTCTGGTTTCCCCTGTCTCACCTTTTAAATTCATGATAATGTTTCATGCTGGAAAAGAGTTTGTAACTTTGCCCACGTTTTTTTCTTAAATTTGCCACAAGTAATTGCAATGTTGCTTTTTCCTATCTGTGAACATAAAAGGACCAGTTATTGTTTTCGGTGGTATCATTACTTTTTGATTTCAAAAATTCTAAAGCGCTCCAGTGAACATAAATGGTGCTGTTGTTCAAGTTTGACGTTTGTCCAGATTTTCAATGCAGCACAGTGTAGATGAATAAAAGGGTACTTTTATTTTCAAAAGAAGCAGAATACTGAATTTAGAATTTGTTTATGTACACATATTTTGTGAATAAGGATAATTTTTGTATATCTGAAGTATAAAGTATGTGTACACATTTTCAGATTTTGGCATATATGTTATTACAAATAAATCTTCTGTATGCAATTTGATAGTGAAAATAGGCAACTGTCCTATAGCTGTATTTCTGCACTCCTATATTCATGTTGAGACAAATAAATGTCTTTCTGGGAGAGGGAATTATTTTGCTTCGTTAACAGAATGTTGGTGTGTTCCAGGTTGTTAATTGGCACAGCATCCCGAGGATTTTCATCACAGTGGTCCATGGAATTTTTTCCCTATTATTTTGAACAGTAATTTTCTTTAATGTTTAAATATCTATTCATGTCTTTTAAAGCAACAAGTTATGCAGCACTGAAAAGTATGCTGAAGGTATGAATAACTTATTTGAATGTTTTAACTACCTTTATTTTGGAGGGGGAAAGTGGATTACAGCTAAAGAATCACCATAAGGTCTGCATCGCATTTTTAATTTAGTAACTAACATATGAATACATTTGCATATTAATTAGTTGCAGATTAAATCATGCATACATAAGAGCTTCCTTACTGCGTTCAATGTTTGTCAAAAGCCCCAAGTCTAAGCTGATGGTTGCTGTGTAAGAAAAAACTGCCCAGTTTTTTTTAAAATTCATTTATATATAGATCTGCTATCAGTCACGCATACACTATTTTTTTTAAATTGTGGTCAGTCTTGCATAATGGCATCTGATACCTGTATGTCCCTTCTGAGCATATTTTCAGTGCATCAATTTCCTGTTCATAATCATGTTAAACACCCCCTTAATTGCATAGCATATGTTAACTCTTTAAACACTGACTGCCTTCTGAGTGATTCAAATACTTTTTTTGCTTAAAGTATCTAAATAAACACTTTTGCTTCATGTTTTAAATGTATTAATTATAATGCATTGAATTTAAGTAAGAGTGCAGAGAAAACCTACCGGCAATCTCATTTATTTTTGCAGATAGAAATAGAGAATTTCAACTTAATATAGTGTTCCCCAAAACTCTAAGCATTTTTGTAACCCAAGGAAAGAAATCCACTTAATTACCGAAAGAAAAATTTGCTTATTGCTGTCTGAAAGTAAACAAGCTGTAACAGGAGGAAGTACCATCCAGTAATCTCATCCAGAATGCCAGGTGATGCCATTGAGCAAAGGTTCAGCATTTCATAATCCCCATCCAGACCATGTTGTTACTGTGAAGTCCTGAATAGACTCCGTTGGACATGGATTCCGTTGGGGGTGGCCGAGAGAAAGGGGAAGGAGGTTAACTCTTTTTTTGGTTTAGGTCTGTGCCAACTATGACTGTGGGTCCAGATGTCAAGTATCAATGCACTACATAACCTGGAACTGTGATGATCTTGCATAGCGGGGTTGGGGGGCGGATTAGCGCTTGCGATGACATCATTACAGCCGTACCAGGAAATCGGTTATATAAAAATTGGCAAGAGAATTAAATAAACGATACAACTCGTTGTTTTGTATCATTCCTTGCGCCGTGATCAATCTGCCCTGCGCTCTCCACTATCCAGCGAATTGTTATTCTTTTCACTTAACCGTTATTAATTCATACATCCCTTTAATATAAGCTTCATCAAATTCTGATCCCAACTCTGTGGACCCAACAAGGTGTTTGCTGTTCAAATTGGAGGAATTGTCTTTGAAATTTGATTTGTCAATACCTTTTTAAATCTGTTTTTCCTTTTCCGACATTGCTTGATTTTTTTTCACCCCAAATGTTCGTCCAATTGGTCAGCAGCACTTGTCCCTAGACGGGCAGGTATAGGAAGTCGCTTGTTGTGACTCTAATTGCATCTTTAGCTGGTCAGAAGCTGACCCCCTGCACCACCTCAACAGTTGTGAATGAACAGCAATTGTCCATCAGCAAATTTTAAGTAATTTCATGGGTCCGATTTGACAGATTGCAGTCAGCAAATGTCACCCAATTAGTTCAGATCAATCGCTGGCCAAGAAAAAAAGATGTTTGGATTGATGTCATCTCTGCCCTCACCGAATAACCTTTCAATAAATAGATTTATTTTTCAAAAGTAATACTGAAAATCTTTTTTTTTAAAGAAATGCCAAAAATATGCAAGACTGGCATCAGAACGGACAGATTAATATTTCAGCTTGATGCCCTTTGTCAGTTCTGATACTTAGCTGAAAACATCAAGTCGTGTTTTTTTTCATACAGTGACAGACTTGCCGTATATCTCCAGTGTTTTCTTTTTATAACCCACCTGTCTGGTGACTTATCAAGGATGGAATTTCTCAAAATTTCCTGAAACAGACACCAATCCCCCCCCCCAAAAAAAAGAAAATTCCCAGAAGTGAACGTTGCTAGCAAGTTTGCACCCCCTATTGGGTAGTGGGAGCACTAATAGACTTCACCCTCCGGTATTTGTATGTTTGAAAGCGCATGGCTATGATACTTCAGGTGTTTTGTCGAGTCTAAACGACTTGTTTAAGATTGGTTTTAATTTGTTTTTTCTCTCTCTCTGTCTACACTGGCTTCGTGTAGCTGATCAACCAAGCTGCAAAATCGCTCAGTGCGCTGCTCTTAATCTCGGTTTGCTAAAACGTACACACGTGTGGACGTGGGTGAGGGCAGGACGCCTGATGATGACCC